>NC_030823.1:28121651-33121651 GCF_001704415.2 Capra hircus | reverse complement strand
CTGAAAAGGCAGTGATAACCACAGAGCAAAAGGGAAGCCCTGCTCAATATCTAGGGCAGACTCTAAGCAACACAGCACCAACCAAACCTCCTATCAAATAAGTAACAGCACAAGTCTCTGGATCAAACTGACACACCAGGGGCAGATACCAGAAGCAAGAGGAGCTATGATCCTGCAGTCTGTAGAAAGTGAAAGTGAAAGTGAAGTCACTCAGTCATGTCCAACTGTTTGTGATCCCATAGACTGCAGCCCAGGCTCCTCCGTCCATGGGATTCTCCAGGCAAGAATACTGGAGTGGGTTGCCATTTCCTTCTCCAGGGGATCTTCCCAACCCAGGGATTGAACCCATATCTCCTGTGTTTCCTGCATTGGCAGGCAGTCTGTAGAAAGGAGACCACAAATACAGTAAGTCTGCTAAAGTGAAACAACAAAGGAAACATGTTGCGGACAAAGGAGCCAGATAAAAACCTACAAGAAATACTAACAGAGAATATAAACAATCTATCTAAAAAAGAATTCGGAGTAATGACAGTAAACATGATCCAAGATCGTGGAAACAGAATGGAGGCTCGAATCAAGAAGATACAAGAAAAGTTTAGCGAAAACCTAGAACTAAAGAACAAGCAGAGATGAACAAGACAAGGACCGAAATAAAAAATACACTAGAAGGAATCAACAGGAGAATAACTGAGGCAGAAGGGATAAGTGACCTGGAAGGCAGAATGGTGGTAGTCTCTGTTGTGGAACAGAATAAAGAAAAATGAATGAAAAGAAAAAAGAACAGTCTCAAGAGACTTTTAGGACAACAGTAAATGTGCCAGCATTTGAATTACAGGGGTTCCAGAGGAGGAAGAAAAAGGTAAAGGGCCTGAGGAAATATCTGAAGACATCATAGTCAAAAAATTCTCTAACATGGGAAAGGAAATATTTACCCAAGTCCAGGAAGGGCAGAGTCTAGTACGGGAAAAACCCAAGTAGAAAACACAAAGACACATATTAATCAAAATAACGAAAATTAAACATAAAGAAAAATATTAAAAACAGCAAGGGAAAAGCAACAAATAACATGCAAGGGAAATCCCATAAGGTTATCAGCTGATTTTTTTAGCAAAAATTCTGCAGGCTAGAAGGGAATGGCAGGACACATTTAAGGTGAGGAAAGGGAAAATCTTACAAACAAGAATACTCCAACCAGTAAGGCTTTCATTCAGATTTGAAGGAGACATCAAAAGCTTCACAGACAAACAAAAACTAAGAGAATTCAGCACCACCACATCAGTATTACAACAATTGCTAAAGGCATTTGTCTAGGCAAGAAATGAAAGAGAAGAGGACAAAAGAGGCAGGGAAGAAGAAAAGATAAGAAAACAAACCCCAAACAACTAAGACAATGGCAATAGGAACATACGTATCAATGATTACCTTAAATATAAATGGAATAAATGCCCCGAACAAAAAACAAAGTCTGGCTGAATGCATATAAAAACAAGACTCCTGCATACGCTGTCTAACGGAGATCCACTTCATACAGACTGAAAGTGAGGGGATAGAAAAACATATTCCATGAAAAGGGAAATCAAAAGAAAGCTTCAGTAGCAATACTCACATCAGATGAAAAAAAAGACTGTTACAAGAGACAAGGAAGGACACTACATAATGATCAAGAGATCAACCCAAGAAGATGCACTAAATGTAAACATATATGCACCCAACATAGGAGCACTTTAACACATAAGGCAAATGCTAACAGCCATAAAAGGGGAAATCGACAGTAACACAATAGTAGGGAATATTAACACCCCACTTACATCAATGGATAAGTAATCCAGACAGAAAATTAACAAGGAAACACAAACATAACATAAAACATTAGACCAGACAGACTTAATTGATATTTATAGGACATTCTATCCCAAGCAGAAGAATATACTTTCTTCTCAAGTGCACATGGAACATTCTCTAGGACAGACCACATCTTAAGTCAGAAATCAAGCCCCTGTAAATTTAAGAAAACTGAAATCAGGTCAAGCATCTTTGCCACAAGGCTATGACATTAGAAATCAATTATAGGGAAAAAAACTGTAAAAATCATAAACACGTGGAGGATAAACAATGTTACTAAATAAGCAATAAATAATCACTGAAAAAAAAACCACAAAGAAAATTTAAAAATAACCCTGTATGCAAGACAGCAAAAGAGACACAGATGTAAAGAACAGACTATTGGACTCTGTGGGAGAGGGAGAGGGTGGGATGATTTGGGAGAATGGCACTGAAACATGTATACTATCATGTAAGAAACGAATTGCTAGGTTTGATATAGGATACAGGATGCTTGGGGCTGGTGCACTGGGATGACCCAGAGAGATGATATAGGGAGGGAGGTGGGAGGGGGGTTCAGGGTTGGGAACTCATGTACACCTGTGATGGATTCATGTCACTGTATGGCAAAACCAAAACAGTATTGTAAAGTGAAAAAAAAAAAGAAGAAGTTCAACCTTGGCATAGAAGGAATGTAAGAATGAAAAATGCTCTCTATTAAAACACCTGATTTTAAATGTCAAAAAAAAAATCTAGAAACAAATGACAATTAAAACATGATGATGCAAAACCTATGACACACAACAAAAGCAGTTTTAAGACAGAAGTTTATAACAGTACAATCCCACCTGAAGAAACAAGAAAAATCTCACATAAACAACCTAACTTAAACCTAAAGCAATTAGAGAAAGAATAAACAAAACCCAAAGTTAGCAGAAGGAATGAAATCACAAAGACCAGAGAAGAAATAAATGAAATAGAAATAAAGAAAACAACAGCAAAGATTGAAGAAACTAACAGCTTGTTTTTGATTAGGTAAATAAAATGGATAAACCTGTAGCCAGACACATCAAGAAAAAAGAGGAAGAGGATTCAAATCAATAAAGCTATAAATTAAAAAGAAGTTACAACTGACACTGCAGAAATACAAAGAATCATGAGACTACTACAGGCAACTATATGTCAATAAAATGGACAACCTGGAAGAAACAGACAAATATTTAGAAAGGAACAACCTCCCAAGAATGAACCAGGAAGAATAAAAAATATGAATAGACCGATCACAAGTATAAAGAAACTGAAACTGTGATTAAAAATCTTCCAGCAAACAAAAGTCCAGGACCAGATGGATTCACAGACAAATTCTGTCAAGCGTTTAGGGAAGCACTAACACCTATTCTTTTCAAATTCTTCCAAAAAATTGCAAAAGGAGAAAGACTCCCAGACTCAGCCTTCAAGGTCACTGTTACCCTAATACCAAAACCAGAAAAAGGTATCACAAAGAAAGAAAACCACTGTTTAATATTTTTGATGAACACAGACACAAAAATCCTCAGTACAGTGCCAGCAAACAGAATTCAACAACACATCAAAAGGTTCATACACCATGATTAAGTGGGATTTATCCCAAGGGTGCAAGGATTCAACATATGCAAATCAACACATGTGCTTATCATATTAACAAATTAAAGAATAAAACCGATACAATCTCAATAGATGAAAAAAATCTTTTGACAAAATTCAACAACCATTTATAATAAAACCTCTCCAGAAAGTGGACACAGAGGAAACCTACCTCAATATAATAAAGGCCATATACAGTAAACTCATAGCAAACGTTACTCTCAATGGTGAAAAGTGGAAAGCCTTTCCTCTAAGATCAGGAACAAGACAAGGGCGTCCACTCTTACCACTGTTATTCAACATAGTTTGGAAGTCCTAGTCATGGCAATCAGAGAAGAAAAAGAAATAAAAGAAATTCAAACTGGAAAAGAAGAAGTAAAATTGTCACTGCAGATGACGTGATACTATACATAGAAAATCCTAAAGAAGCCATCAAAAAACTACTAGAGCTTATCAGCGAATTTGGCAAAGTTGAAGGATACAAAATTAACACAGAGAAATCTCTTGCATTTGTATCTACCAACAATAAAGGATCAGAAAGAGAAATTCAGAAAATAATCCCATTTACCATTGCAACAAAAATAATAAAATAGCTAGGACTAAACCTACCTAAGGAGACAAAAGATCTGTATTCAGAAAACTTTAGAATACTGATGAAAGAAATCAAAGACAACATAAACACATGGAGATACATACTTTAATTCTGGATTGGAAGAATCAATATTGTGACAATGACTATACCACCCAAAGCAATCTACAGATTCAGTGCAATCCCTGTAAAATTACCACCAGCATTTTTCACAAAAAGAGAACAAAAAATTTTACAAATTTGTACGGAAACACAAAAAGTTCCAAATAGCCAAAGCAATCTTGAGAAAGCATAGCGAAGATGGAGGAATCAGGGTTCCAACTTCAGACTTTACTAAAAAGCTGCAGTAATCAAGACAGTATGATACTAGCACAAAACCAGAAATATAGATCAGTGGAACAAGTTAGAAAGCCCAGAGCTAAACCCATACACCAACAGTTGCTTAATCTATGACAAAGGAGGCGATACACAATGGAGAAAAGACACCTTCTTCAATAGGTGGAGCTGGGAAAACTGGACAGCTACATGGTAAATAATGAAATTAGAATCCTCCCTAACACTATACACAAAAATAAAACTCAAAATAGATTAACGACCTAAATGTAAAGCCAGACACTATGAAACCGTTAGAGGAAAACACAGGTAGAACACGCTGTGCCATAAATTGCTGCAAGGTCTTTTTTGACCCCCTTCCTAGAGTAATGAAAATAAAAACAAAAATAAACAAATGAGATCTAATCAAACTTAAATGCTTTTGCACAGCACAGGAAATCATAAACAAAATGAAAAGATAGAATTCTCAGAATGGGAGAAACTATTTGCAAATTAAGCAACAGACATCAGACATGGGATTAATCTCCAGAATATACAAACAGCTCATGCAGCTCAACACACACACACACACACACACACACATACACACACACACATATATATAAAGCAATCAAAAAATGGGTGGAAGACCTAAATAGACATTTTTTCCAAAGAAGACACACAGATGGCCCAGAGGCACATGAAAAGAAACTCAACATCACTAATTATTAGAGAAATGCAGATCAAAACTACAATGAGGCATGGCATCACATCACTCCAGTAAGAATGGCCATCATCAAAAAGTCTACAAACAATAAATTCAGGAGAGGGTGTGGAGAAAAGGTTATCCTCCTGCAGTGTCTGTGGGAAGGTAAACTGGTACAGCCACTATGGAGAGCAATATGAAGGTTCCTCAAAAAACTAAAAATAGAACTACCATACGAACCAGCAATCAGACTCCTGGGCATATACCCAGAGAAAAACCATAAGGCAAAATGATACATGCACCCCAAAGTTCACTGCAGAACAGAATGTGGGGTATCACAGGTAATGTTGTTACTACTAAGAATAAAACCTAGAGTGTAACCATAGGAATGGCTGACTGAGATGGGATGGAAGAAATTATTCGTTAAAGTCTAAGGAAGATTTCCTTGGTCACCCAGTGGTTAAGAATCTGCCTTCCAAGGCAGGGATGCAGGTTCTGATTGGGGAACTAAGATTCCACAAGCGGGGGGCGATCAAGTCCAGGTGCCATAACTACCGAGTGCCGCAACTCAAGCCTGTGCTCCACAATCACAGAGAGCCACACGCTGCAGTGAAGCGCGCACGTGGGGACCCAGCTCAGCCAACACACTGTTTCCTTAAAGTCATTAAGAAGGTGTTAGATTGGGTTCCCAAATGATGCTGAGATCACAAAGGATAATAATGTGAATCTGGATAAAAGAAACTGAATTTTCAATTTAATTTCAACAGTTTTTGAATTTTAGTAGTTAACTAATGTTCTAACCTTAGAAGCAAATGAATATATTTCAAAGTGTGAAAATATATTTATTCATAAAATTCTCAACTACTGGAATCCATGCTACACTGTAGCTGATTTTCTTTTTATTTATTAAATTATTTAGTTGGTGGCTAATTACTTTAAAATATTGTGGTAGTTTTTGCCATACATTGACATGAATGTGGCTGATTTTCTAATAAAAGAGCATTTGCAATTTAATGCACATCTTATAATTGCTTATGCTTTTCACAGGTTTGAATTATCTATACCAACAGTTTTTATAAGCTGAGTCATCAGTATAGTAAGTCTATATATCTCTTCCAAAGGATTGTGTTTAGATAGTACTTGTGGTAACATATGACATCTAAAATAATGTCTAATAAAATCCCCAATGAGTGAGAAATACCTCACTGTTCTAGAATTTAAAAAACACTCAAATACTCTTTGAGAAAAAAAAAAATCATCTGTGCAAGATTTTCTGAGCTATATCTCAACACCAGACTGAGAAATAAATATGCCACTTAGACTTTTAATGCCCTTCTTTGGATAATATAAAATTTAAGATTCAGGCTAAACTGGTATAAGATGATGTAAGACTCAGGGCTTCCCTAGTAGCCCAGACATTAAAGAATCTGCCCACAATGTGGGAGACCCTGGGTTCAATCCAAGGGTTGGGAAGATCCCCTGGAGAAGGAACTGGCAACCTACTCCAGTACTCTTGCCTGGAGAAACCCATGGCCAGAGAGCCTGGTGGGCTACAGTCCACGGGGTCACAAAGAGTTGGACGTGACTGACAACTAACGCACATAGGCTAAACTGGCTTGAGTAACAGACATCCATTCCAACGGCCTCTCTGCAGTGTGTTTCACGGGAGGCTATGATAAACAGCGGCCCTTAATATACACTAGCACCCCCTTCATACTTCCATGGATTTATGTAGAACTCAGTAACCCTGAATGTAGGTTACCCTTCTACTTTATGAGCTACAGAAGCCATATAATCTCATCTCTAGGACAAGTTTGGGGTTTGGCAGGATGCTATTAGCACATGCTGTATACTATTGCTGGACTGTATAAAAATTTGATGCAGTCTACTAGGAATAATGATACAAATTAGTCAAGTCCCCACTTAAATTAACCAGTGCAGATAAGAGATGTAACCTTAGAACCCAGAGAAGGGAGATTAAGAATAGTTTGCACTAGAGGAGGATGGACTGGTTGGGTAAGAGTTATTAAAATAAGTATAACACAGAAAATTGCAATGGATGGTGGGGAAGTAGTTGGGTGTACAGTTAATAACAGAAATGTCTACACAGGGTAAATGTTTATAAAAGAAATACCTTCCTGATTCCACTTTCTCTTCCAGCTACCATCTACTTCATTACTCTTTTTCTGTGCATAGAGAGTACTTTAACATCTTTGTAATCACTGTCTCCAGTACTACCACTCCAAAGAAAATTCTCTGATCAAAGTTATTGACAACTTCCATGTCGATAAACCAGCAATCAGTCCTTAACTCAGCTGACCTGCCAACAGCATCGTTTTCCCTTGAAAATTAATCCTCAACTTTGAAGACAGAACTCTCTCTGTTTCCTTCCTGACTGTCTGACCTCTCCTTCTTAGTCTCTTTTATTAGCTTTTACTCATCTTTCACATTTATAAATGTTTGGCTTCCCAGGTGATGCTAGGATTATAGATGAAACAGAAAGCTGTAGGACATGCTTGACAAATTAAGAAACTATGGACATCAACACCAGTAAGTGCTAAGACTAGCAGTTCCTTCAGGATGTGTGCTCTGTTGCAATGGGGATAAGAGAATAGTGATAACAGAACTGTTCTAATAACAGTTAGGGACAAGGTTTAGGAGACAGGGAGTCTTTCCACTACAATATATTCCCTTGGTAAAGGATCTACACCTAGATCCTTTAAGGCCATCCTGACATCACCTTTTCTATGAATATTCCCCTGACCTTCTTGACATGTCTTTTTTTTTTTTTTTTTTGTATCCTCAACATCTTTCAGAGTTCTTAGACTAGAGCAGGAATGTATACAAATATTTACTAAAAGTTAGAATAAACACATTAAGAAGTATATCAGTCAATGCTTCAGATGTTCACTTCAATTCATGGCTTAAAAGACAAAAGTCCCAATTCTAGATATATTTAAACTTCAGCACCCTTCTTGAGAAAACACTTAGAAAAGTACTTTCCAAAATGAGGACCTCCATATTTATTGCAGACAGCACAGATTGCATGGATTTACCCCTGTTTCTGGAGGCATATCACAGCCATATGAAGGAAGTTCAAACAAGCTGTGGAGAGAAAAGAGCAGCTGAAAACTTCTTATGTATTTATAGAGGTGCACAGAGGACCCAGCAATATAGCATTTACATGTTCAACCCTGCAGTATACATTATTATATGTAGGCCAGGGGAAAAATTAACATCCCATTTCCATAGATTTATTAATACAGCTCATATGTACTAAACTCCTAGGGGCTATGTTTCTCTAGGGAAGCTTTTTATTGCTCAATCAAAAACCAGGAAGTGTCTCAAAATATAAGCAAGCTCTTTCTGCTGAAGATACTCACATCTTGTTGAAAACACCTCCAGGGCGATCACTCAGTCCATGGCAAGAAAGAATGTGCTATCTTCTACAAAACCTCTGCCACCTCTAGCATATACTGATGTCTTGTTCCATATTCTCTTTACACAAATTTTTTAGCGATCTACCACTAAATACTTTCTGGAATTTCTTGTATTGCAATCATGGATGCCATTGGTTGGTGGAATGAATATGTATTTTTGGAGTTTCAACTTCGTTTTAAACTTATGTTACACAAGCTGTGTGATCTTGAGCTTTTAGTCACTTAACTTTGTAAACTTCCAACACTGTAACAAACTCAAGTTATTAAAAAATAAGGCCACGTAGAGATACTCAAATTTTTGTAGGCATGGCATATGACAGAACGATCAGATGGAAGCCACAGAGAAATCTCTATACAATTTCAGGACATGATTCAAAGTTGCCCAAAATTCCAACAGGGAACTGAGGGAGGTGGTGAGCCCCCTCACTAACAGGGCTCAACCAAAAGAGGCCATACTATTGTGGGAGTTATAGAAGGGGCATGTGCATTGAGTAAGATTTGGAGGGACAGCATCCTCAGGTTCCTCCCAGTTTGAAGTTTTGGGGAGATTTTTCCATTCTCACATAGCTAACCCTTCTCTCAGTAATTAATTCACAAGGAGAACAACATTGTGCATGATACTTGTTTGCATTCTTCACATGCTTAGCAGTGTTCTACACATAGTAGGGGTTCAATAAATATTTTATAATTGACTGAGAAAAGCTGTAATAAATGTCACTGTTCTGGAAATTTTTCTCAACATGAGTAGAGAGAATTTATGTGAAAAGAAATAACTAAATTGCATGCACCCAAAATAAACATTATCAAACCCAATTTGTGTTCGAAAAAGATGTTGGCAGTCACTTGTACATGCCTTGGGAATGTTTCCAAATTACATGCATTCTGGACAAAAACACAAGACACAATTAAGAAAATGCTGGGTATAAAAAATCAGCTGAGTCTATTCATTCTTTCCTAGAAGTAAAAGTCACACTACTAGGCAATAAAGCCAGATTTTGTTTCAAAAACATTTTTAATGATTATAAAACAGGAAGATTTTTGTATTGATTAGTTAGTTTTAACTGTTGCCTTGGTAGGCTATGCAATGGTGGTTAAGATAATTTTTTTGAATCCACATTGATCATCATGATTTGTCCAATATATACTGAATGCCAAAATATTGAGACTCAAGGTAGGACAAAAATGAAGAAATTCATGGTACCTACCTCTGATGAAAAACAAGCTTGTCAACAGGTCTCAATTGTGGAGTAAAGGTATAATCTCTACACTCTGGATAAGGAGATTAAATTCAGTTTTAACTGCATTTATAAAGCACCTACTATATACTGAGTCGAGGTGGCACTAGGGGTAAATAACCCACCTGTCACCAGTGCAGCAGACATAAGAGACTTGGGTTTGACTCCTGGGTCAGGAAGATCCCCTGGAGGAAGGCAGGGCAACCCACTCCAGTATTCTTTCCTGGAGAATTTCGTGGACAGAGAAGACTGGTGGGCTACAGTCTGTAGCGTCATAAATAGTCGGACACAGCTGAGCAACTTACCATGCAGTTATACACAGAAAGTCTCAAGTCATTCCATGAGCTGAATTACCTGTGTTTCTCAGATGAAGTTCAAGGCAAGAATGGCTCATCATGAACCTGAAGCCAAGTCCCAGGATCTCTGATTCCAAGTCCCAGGATCTTTCCCCAGCACCAGGATGCTCTTCCAGCCCTCCCACCCACTGAGAGTCTCCTGTCAAATATGTTTCTGGCACATAAGCCTTTTCTGCATGTAGTACAGGGAAGAAAGTAAAAGTGAAGTTGCTCAGTCGTGTCCAACTCTTTGCGACCCCATGGACTGTAGCCCCCCAGGCTGCTCAGTCTATGGAATTTTCAGAGGCAAGATTACTGGAGTGGGTTGCCATTTCCTTCTCCAGCGGATCTTCTCAACCCAGGGATCGAACCTGGGTCTCCCGCACGGCAGGCAGATGCTTTACTGTCTGAGCCACACGGAAGAAAGACCCAGACAAAACATGAGTTAGTCAGAACCACATTCAGGAGCAGAAGGAAATTCTGGAGTTAGCAGAAGTTACAAAGTAAGAGTAGAGTGAGAAGAACCAATCCTGTATGTGTAACTGGCATCTGTATGTTGATAATGCCTAAATTTTTATTTCTGGTCCTGCTTTCTACTCTGAGTCCAAAACCATTATCTTTAACTGCCCACCCAACATCACCACTTCCATGTCTAATAACCAACTCAAATACACAAGCAAAACACAAGTTTTGATAGCCCCACTCTAAAGCCTGTTCCTCTCTTCACTGTTTCCATCTCAGGTCCTGGCATTAGCATTCATCCCACTGGAGCCTCAAACCTGGGGTTCACCTTTGATTCTTCTCTGCCTCTTCCACCCACGCTGACTGCATCATTGAATCCCATCAGCAATATCGCCAACATTTGTTCCAAAACTGTTTCTGCCCCCACCACTGGCAGCCTCATCCAAAGCACCCTGGCCTCTTGCTCAGACAGCTACAACAGCCTCTGAAACCACTCTCGCCCCCTTCAGGCTGTTACCCACCCACAGCAGCCAGAGTGGTCTTCTGCAACCAGAAACAAAGTCCTATCGACTGCTCCCTGCCTCTACAGACATTACACTTAGGATAAAACCCAGACTCTTTCACTTTGGTCTGTGAGAGCCCAACATGATCTGGCCTCTGCAGGGTCTTCAACCCCATATCCTGTTAAGTTTTCCCAACAAAGGATTCTCAGTCACCTGGGTCTTGATATGACGTTACTTCCTCCAGCCATCCACACATCCTATCCTCTCAGTCTGAAAGCTGTTCTTTCAGACCTGGCATATCATCCTTTTCTCAATGTCACCACCTCAGAGAAGGACCCTTGACAGTCCTATTCGAAAAAGACTGCAATCTGTATACCCGACCTGATTCACTCCCTCCAGGGCCGTTACTGACTTGAAAGGTCAGTTTTGTCTACCCCATTCCATCCTTCTGCACATTAGGTCTCATTAGGAGCTATGAGATTCTGCCTCTTCTGTTCATCACTGTATCCCCCATGGTAGAGGAGCTCCTACAAGTTCCTAGGGGTGTTTAGTAAACATTTGCTGGCGGAACGAACAATGAATGAGTGAATGAATCAGAGTCATGTTCTAAAGTCTAGGGAAAAAAACCTATTTGTTTTCCACTTAGAGTATTTTCAACATAAGCTATAGGTTGAGAGTCCCTTGGACTGCAAGGAGATCCAACCAGTCCATCCTAAAGCAGATCAGTCCTGGGTGTTCATTGGAAGGACTGATGTTGAAGCTGAAACTCCAGCTGACTCACTGGAAAAGACCCTGATGCTGGGAAAGATTGAGGGCAGGAGGAGAAGGGGACGACAGAGGATGAGATGGCTGGATGGCATCACTGACTCGAAGGACGTGAGTCTGAGTGAACTCCGGGAGTTGATGATGGACAGGAAGGACTGGCGTGCTGCAGTTCACGGGGTCACAAAGAGTCAGACACGACTGAGCGACTGAACTGAACTGATGTTGTATTTCTGTTCTTTTCTAATGTTTCAGTGCTTTTCCTGGCATCAAAGTTGCTGAGAAAATGACTAGGAGACTTCAAGTCCACTCACGCTGAGAGAATGGTATAGAATGCATTACAGGAGCAAGATTAGTCAATTATGTTTTGACAGGACAACGACATGACATAATTTATATAAACTTGACATTAAATGGAACAAGTAAGATTATTCATAGTTTTATAACACTTATAATAAAACAAAACAATACATACTTTTTACACAAATTTTCACCACACTGACCTTCACCGAATAAATCTAAAGTTATTTCATGAGCTGTTTATTTTAAAATTTGTGCTGTCTTGTGCATTATAAAAGATGTCATCTGCATTGTAAAAAAGATGAAAAAAGTCAAATGTTATAAGGAAAACGATTATAGATGTCAGTGATTACGGGCAAGTAAACCTATACGGCACAAAATAAAATAATTTAAAATGTGAATAATTAGATAAATTACATGTGGCCTATTTTAAATAACACTGATTTATTGAAACTTTATAGTATAAATTTATTATATAGCTGGCTATAGAGAAAAACATACATTTCTAGTGATACTATTCTATAAAATATGGATTTAATGTGTCTATTAAAGATATATTTTTATTTACTGTGCCCACACACAAAGCTTCCCTGGTGGTTCAGCGGTAAAGCATCTGCCTGCCAATGCAGGATACCTGGGTTCAGGAAGATTCCCCTGGAGAAGGAAATGACAACCTTCATATCCCATGGACAGAGGACCCTGGCAGGCTGCAGTCCATGGGGTCAAAAAAGAGGTGGACATGACTTAGTGACTAAACGACAATAACAACAATACATGAGATAATCTTTCCCCATAAATCAGTACATTTTGTTATTTAATGTCAAACTTCATTTTTTCCTTCTAATATGAACATTCACAAGAGGAGTTTTCCCCTAAAAGTGAAAAAAAGTACTGCATATAGTAAACAGGGGATATGGGGAAGACCGGAAATTGTGAGAATGACTGTAATCCCTGTTGTATGAACTAGCAAAGCTACACTATGATTAGTAAGTGGGGGTAGAGTCCTTTAAGATCCATAAATGATGCCGAAAGATACAAGTACTTTCCAATTGTAATAAATTAGACTGCGATGAACACAAACTCAGGAGAGAACACTGAAGCCTCCTTTTCCCTACCATTTCCACACAGTGTCTTTTTAAACTTATTTATTTGGCTGTGTTGAGTCTTAGTTTTGGCATGCAGGATGTTTTGCATCACGTGGGATCTTTCATTGCAGTGCAGGAACTCTCTACCTATGCCCAGTGGGATCTTAGTTCCCTGGTTAGGGATCGAACCTGCGTCCCCTGCATTGCAAGGCAGATTCTTAACCTCTGGACCACCAGGGAAACCCATCCACGCAGCGTGTTTTGGAAACCTCCTCTCATCTTATTACTCAACCCTTTAGCACCAGACTAAGGAACAGAAGACACGTAGAAGTAGGTTTTTCCTTCTGAAGTTTTAATCTCCCCTTTAGGGTAAGGAACACAATACCTTTGGTTCAGTTCTGTACCTGACAGTTTCTGGGTCAGACGGCCATTTGCCAGGCTGGGTGGAAGGAGTCCCTGAGCTCCCCCAGAGACCTGACCCACCTGTTGTCATTGTCCAATTGGTGGTGGCTGTTGAGGCCAGGTCTGTGTTTTTTGATTCCCTTCCTAGAGAGAGCATCTCCCCTCAAGTACACCAGATGCCTTCTGCATTCTACTCGAAAGTCTACCTGCAGCACAAAGGCACAAGCCAGAAGCAAGGAGAAGTGATGCCCCAAGGGCAGCTCTACACCCAAGGAGACAAAGGGCAGTGGGTTCAGGCTTCTCCCCAGGCTTCTTGACAGGCCAGGCAGAGAGGCATCCTATGTGTCTAGAAGCCCATGGGTGGACATGAGCCCCAGAGGTTCCTCCTTTCTTCTTCTGAGGCCCTCAGTCTCTCATTCAGTGGGAGTCTGTACTGGATGAATGCGAGGTTCCTTCCAATTCTGTGTGTTATTAAAAAAAAATCAGAAAGTCACACTCCAGGTGTGAAATGTAGTATTTCCAACTACCCATGGCTTCTGAAAAATACCTGAGTTGGGGCAGTTGGCCAAATCTCTTTCTTGAATGCCTGTAAATGGCAGGCACTAAGCTAAGTGATGGAGATAGAGTAGGGGCAAGATAAAGACGCTCCTACGTGGAACAACAGACTGGTTCCAGATAGGAAAAGGAGTGCGTCAAGGCTGTATATTGTCACCCTGCTTATTTAACTTATATGCAGAGTGCATCATGAGAAACGCTGGGCTGGAGGAAGCACAAGCTGGAATCAAGATTGCCGGGAGAAATATCAATAACCTCAGATATGCAGATGACACCACCCTTATGGCAGAAAGTGAAGAAGAACTAAAAAGCCTCTTGATGAAAGTGAAAGAGGAGAGTGAAAAAGTTGGCTTAAAGCTCAACATTCAGAAAACGAAGATCATGGCATCTGGTCCCATCACTTCATGGGAAATAGATGGAGAAGGCAATGGCAACCCACTCCAGTACTCTTGCCTGGAAAATCCCATGGACAGAGGAGCCTGGTAGGCTGCAGTCCATGGGGTCACGAAGAATTGGACACAACTGAGCAACTTCACTTTCCCTTTTCACTTTCATGCATCGGAGAAGGAAATGGCAACCCACTCCAGTGTTCTTGCCTGGAGAATCCGAGGGATGGGAGAGCCTGGTGGGCTGCCGTCTATGGGGTCGCACAGAGCCGGACATGACTGAAGCGACTTAGCAGCAGCAGCAGCAGCAGATGGAGAAACAGTGGAAACAGTGACAGACTATTTTTTTGAGCTCCAAAATCACTGCAGATGGTGATTGCAGCCATGAAATTAAAAGTCGCTTACTCCTTGGAAGGAAAGTTATGACCAACCTAGACAGCATATTGAAAAGCAGAGACATTACTTTGCCAACAAAGGTCCGTCTAGTCAAGGCTATGGTTTTTCCAGTGGTCATGTATGGTTGTGAGAGTTGGACTGTGAAGAAAGCTCAGTGCCGAAGAATTGATGCTTTTGAACTGTGGTGTTGGAGAAGACTCTTGAGACTCCCTTGGACTGCAAGGAGATCAAAAGAGTCAGTCCTAAAGGAAATCAATCTTGAATATTCATTGGAAGGACCAATGCTGAAGCTGAAGCTCCAGTACTTTGGCCACCTGATGGGAAGAGCTGACTCACTGGAAAAGACCCTGATGCTGGGAGGAATTGAGGGCAGGAGGAGAAGGGGACGACAGAGGATGAGATGGCTGGATGGCATTACCGACTCAATGCACATTAGTTTGAGCGAACTCCAGGAGTTGGTGATGGACAGGGAGGCCTGGTGTGCTGCAATGGGGTCGCAAAGAGTCAGACACAACTGAGCGACTGAACTGAACTGAACTGAACCTTTAGGGAGCATACAGCCTAGAAGGGAAAGGCAGTAAACACATGATTATCAAGAGGTGAATACATACTTAACACTGAAAACTACTGCAAGAAGTACCAGATGTTATAAGGGGATACATAAGGAGAAGTAAACTATTACTGGGGTGCGCAGAGAGGTCCTGAGGCGGGTGTTCTCTGATGAAATTACTTCTAAGATTTTAAGAAAAAGGGTAGATGAAGAGAGACTGGGAAGAGCTTAACACCTGGAAGGATTAGTCAGGAGACAACCTTTGATGGAAAGAGCATGGCATGTTCAAGGTACTAGGAAAACGAATCTTGTTCGATTCTAATCAAATGTGCGATTCAAACCATATCAAAAATTAACTATGAACATACGGAGTTGGTTTCTACATGGTGATAGTTCACACCCCACCAGACGTAGGTGGGGAGAGGGTAAGGCCTTTGAAGCTGGCATTTCTTATTCTCCTAATGAACACTGTCATCTGTCACCTCTCCAATCTAACAATTTCCTTAGACCATCAGGTCACTGATTATGCCACTTTTGTCCTCCTAATTACCACCAGCCATTACTGTTTTTACCCTCTCACTCTCTCACTTTTTGTTTAGGCATCATGATAAAATCCTTCTTTTTACTCACTTCCCCAACACCCACACATTCACATGCACACACTCACATAATTATTTCCAAACCTGTGTGATCTCCATCCCTCTTGATACCTCTGTGTCTCTCCCCTTTTCCCATCTTACCTTCATCTGTTTACTGCAACAGCCTGGATGGACCCATGTCTCCTCTCTGTTCCCTGCTTTCTTTCAGAGCAAATCTGATATTCTCAATGAACAGCGACAATGCTTTCCCACAGTTTGCAAGGTTATGTTCAAATTCCTTATCTCCATATTTCCCAGCTGGGATAGTTTTATCCTCAGAGGATATCTGATTATGTCTGAGGCAATTTTGGTTGTAGAGCCAGGGGAGGAGACTAGTGGCATCTATTGGGAAATAGGCACCAGGGATGCTGCTAAATATGCTACAAGGCACAGCGTCATCCTCCAACAAAGAATTATCTGCCACAAAATGTCATTGGAGCTGTGGTTGAAAAATCCTGCCTTTGCCAGGCACAGAAAGCTCTTCCACATCTGGTCCTGCCCATCATTCCCCATCCACCTCCTGCTATTTCATCCCAAACACCTTTGCTCTGGGCATAAAGGACTATTAGTTTGCACCAATGCAACTGCCAATATTTGACAATTTTAACTAAAAAACTTCAGCTATTTCACAATTTCATGATTCATTCCTTGGGTGCAACTGTGTTTATGCCTAAAATGCAACATTCTCATTGCTTTCTCCTACCCATCTTCCCAAACACAGACCAAGTTTCGCATTCCTAAAAGCCCTTCCCTGAGATCTGAGCAGGACATCATGTCTATCTGCTGTGCTCATAGGCAACCTGTCAGTCCCATCACACTCTCCTGGAGATGTCTGACGTCTGGTCAGAACAGTAAGCAACTTATGGCCAGGTGCCATGTGTCATTTACTCCAGACACCTAGACACATAGGTCTTGGTACATAGGCAATGCTCCATAATAAGGATAACTAAATGAAGAAACTCATCTATTCCAAATGTTCAATCGCATCCATGTCTCCATTGGGCTTCCCAGGTGGTGCTAGTGGTAAAGAATCACCTGCCGATGCAGGAGACATGAGACATGAGTTCAATTCCTGGGTCGAGACGATTCCCTGGAGGGTATGGCAACCCACTCCAGTATTCTTGCCTGGAGAATCCCATTGACAGAGGAGCCTGTGGGCTATAGTCCATGGGGGTCGCACAGAGTGGGACATGACTGAGCGACTTAGCACACACACGCATGCACTCACATGTCTCCACTGGGAGAGGCAACAGCAGTACTGAGCTACTAAGAAGCGTCCCCCACTGTAATTCAGTCAAGTAACATAACCAACATTTCCCAAAGGCTCGAGGCCTGGCGTGCTGTGGTTCATGGGGTTGCAAAGAGTCAGACATGACTGAGCAACTAAACTGAACTGAATGAAAAATTTACTTCACATACCCAACCAGCGATTTTTTGGTCCCTAACTGCTGATCTAGCCCTAGGTGTATGCTAAGTATCAACATAATAAACTAACCATCTGTGACCCAGGTTTCTTGCTGACTGCCAAGAAAGAGTTTGAGAAAATCTTAAATTTTTTAAAGAAAAAGCTGGGAAAGGCTCAGAGAAACCAGCCCTAATGTTAGTTTTGAGAGATATGCTCAGTTACATCAAGATCTTAGACAAGGACCTAACTTTCTCCCAGAACAATGTTCCATATTGTTTCGAAATTAAGAATTTGATACAACTTAAAACTAAGATTTAGTTTATAAAATTTAATGAAAGATATTGAATGGGGATGAGATAAATAAAAAAACTCAGATCTTTCTGGTTGGCTAGAAAATCAAGAGCCTTCAAAACCATTAACAGATTATAACAGAACTTCTAAATTGAAACAGGCATTTAACAGAAGGTATGTGTATTTGCTGGGTTTCTGTTGTTAGTGGATTTAGAGATTTTTTTGCCTACTTTTTAGTTCTACAATGTTTTTAATTTAATTTCTCAAGTAACGTATCATACATTTCTGTTTTTAAACACTGTACTCAAATATAGACCACTAAAATATAATATATACTAAAATCCTTCCTACCCCATCACTACTCCTTCTCCAGAGATAATCACAGCTGTTTGCTATATTTCTATAGAGATCTCTGTGCATATTTCTATACCTAAACACCCATGTAAACACATAGTTTTGCTTGTTTTTTTAAAACAAAACGGAATCAAATTATGCATATATTTTGCTACTTTCTTTTTTTAGTTGATAATTCTTTGAGAATCTTCTGCATCAGCTGATGCAGAAGTATCAGTACATCAGTACAGCTATTCTTTATTCTTTTAGGTGCTGAAGAGTATTTCAGAGTATAATGGGTCTTCAAAATTTCTTTTAAAGATCAAAACATTTAAAAATAAACATTCTCCATTTACTAACATCTTATAGATTTACTTGAAACCATAAATTGTGTGGAAGTTTAAAACCCTGCTGCTTTTACTAAAAGAGAATTAATGTGTCTTGGGGGACAACCTGGAATTGTCCTCAGCCAGGCTTCAGAGAAGGTGGAGTAAAAGATGAATAAAGTACTGAAGCTGAGAGGATTTTCCAGACAGAGGAAGATTAACTATATGGAGATAAGTCAGGAAAACAGTGGTGCTTTCATCCTTTGAATATTTTAGGAAAAGTAACTTTCAGCCCAGGCTTACATGAAGGGAAGTTCTAGCCAGGGGTTCCAGACCCAGCTTTGTCACTACTAACTTTTTGCCTTTGGTAGAACCACCTTCTCATGCCCATCTTTTCATCTTTACTTATCTCAGCAGTTTTCTATACATCAAGTACAATAGACACTTGGAAAAAATATGAGTCCCCATACAAACTCCAATATATTAGCCACCTGATTCAAAGAATCGACTCATTGGAAAAGACCCTGATGCTGGGAGAGACAGAAGGCAGGAGGAGAAGGGGACGACAGAGGATGAGATGGTTGGATGACATCATCAACTCGATGAACGTGAGCATGAGCAAACTCTGGAAGATGGTGATGAACAGGGAAACCTGGCCTGCTGCAGTCCATGGGGTTGCAAAGAGTCAGACATGACGGAGTGACTGAACAAAAACAACATACAAGTTTAAATTTGGGGGCCAGAAAATTGATCTAGATGATTCATGAGATCCATTTCCTTTCAGATGATGGCAAATTCCACTAGTAAGGTGAAGTTTCATTCTCATTTATCACATTAGGAAAAAACTGTTTGTATTGCTTATTGGTGTGAGCAGAGCTGAAAGCATCAGGCAGACAGGCAAAGCTGAAGCACAAAGCACTTTCAGGATACACAGGTACCTAACTGAGGTATCTGATGGAGGAACAGACAGGCAACTGAGGATTATCCAAGGTCTTATAAGAATCGTTCCAAACTAAGCACCCAAGGGGATCTGCAACTTCATCAACAGGTCTGCTGGGACACACCCCAGAAAAAAAACCCACTCACTTTCATAAGCATATTGCTTGTAATATCATGTCATCATTTCCAAATCTCTAGAGATACTGCTTTGTGCCTCACACAATATTTCAGAGGAAAAAAGACACAACTAACTGACTTGATGGAAGAAAAGAAGTTTAAAAAACTGTTTGTGCTCAGCCGCTTCAGTCGTGTCCGACTCTGCGACCCTGTGGACTGTAGCCCATCAGGCTGCTCTGTCCATGGGATTCTCCAGGCAGGAATCCTGGACTGGGTTGCCATGCCCTTCTGCAGGGGATCTTCCTGACCCAGAGATTGAACCTGCATCTCTTGCATCTCCTGCATTGGCAGGTGGATTCTTTACCACTAGTGCCACCTGGAAAGCACAAGAAAACTGTTTAAAAGAGTTTTAAATTGTTATTAAAAAATTTTTTTTCACTCAGGAAATAAAGGAACTGAAATTAATCTTACTAAATATTCATCAGTAAATTATAATCACCTTACTCAGATGCCTGGACTTCCCTGGTGACTCAGATGGTAAAGAATCTGCTGCAAGGTGGGGAGACCTGGGTTGGATCGCTGGGTCGGGAAGATCCCCTGGAGAAGGGAATGGCAACCCACTCCAGTATTCGTGTCTGGAGACATCCATGGACAGAGGAGCCTGGCGGGCTACAGTACATGGGGTTGAAAGAGTCGAACATGATTGCGAGTAACACTTTCTTTTCTTCAGATGCTTGGGCTCCCTCAGGTACCTGGTAAGAGACTGTGCCAGGGACTCCTAACACCTCCTTCCATGCTGAGTCAGTGATCCTGCGCTCTATGTCTCAGGTGGTCAAACACCACTGACTAGCAGGGAACGGAAATCTGTGGATCACAGTTGGATTATTCAGCGTTTTGTTCTGTGCCCAATGCTACTTTTATCAATAACCTAAAAAAACAAATATTTTTAGAAGGCCATTGAAGAATGCAAATTACCCCAGAGGGAAATGGGGCAGACCAGCAATTAGACAGACAAAATAAAAGTCAAGGTAATTTTGACAAATAAAAGCAATAGATTGCAATTAATAGAAGAATCATAAAATAATAGGTTCTTCAAATGGAAGGACAAGGGAGGGTCACACACTCAATTCTAACCTATCCACCAGGTCTCCCCACAGAATCCCTGAGAAGGGACTACCCAGCTGTGGGTTTTCTTCACCTTTCAGAATCATGATTTAATGAGAGGCTGAATTCCAGCTCTTAATGGGGAGCATAAATTCAGAATAATATATTTTATGAATTACTTTAGGGTTTTTACTAGATAATTCAGACTGATTATAATGTTTTATTGACAGTTTTATTGAGATAATTTTAGATTTGTGTGCAGATACCAGAAATAATACGGAGACTTTCCTTGTACATTTTGCCCAGTCTCCCCCACTGGTAACATCTTACAAAATAATAGTTTAATAATTCTGGGGTGCGGGGAAGAGTTGTCTTTTAAAAGATGGCTGAGCAAGGCTCACCAAGATGTAACACAGGCATAAAGACCTCAAACAAATAAGGAAGTTAGGCATGGTGTTAATCTGGAGGAAGAATATTCAAGGCAGAAGGAAGCATAAGCTATAGATTGTGGGAATATTCCTGGCATTTCTGTGGAAGGAGGAGGCCAGTTGGGGTGAGGGGGTGAGGAATAAGAAGGAGCAAGAGAAGGAGCAATGGGAAAAAGATCAGCAAGGCATACGAGGCCACATCCTGGAGGCCATTATTAAGAACTTTAGCTTTACTCTGAGGGATATGGGAAACCACCCACGGAAGAAATGTTGGCAGAAGAGTGATGTGATCTAAACTAGTCTCCACTCAAAAAGACACTTGGTGAGAACAGCCCTAGGGGACAAGGGTGGACCAGAGAGCGTTTGCCACAATCCAGAAAAGAAACAGGGTGCAGCTTATCAGTGTTGGGATGGAGCACTGGAAGTGGTGAAAACGGTCAGATTCTGAATATATTCTGAAAGTAGGTTCTATAGTATTTGTTTACAGACTTAAATCTATAATTCAAGAGAAATGAACACAGGCAAGATTAACTCTAAACTTTTGACCTGAGAAACTAGAAGGATGGAAATGCAATT
Source organism: Capra hircus (assembly GCF_001704415.2). Taxonomy (NCBI): domain Eukaryota; kingdom Metazoa; phylum Chordata; class Mammalia; order Artiodactyla; family Bovidae; genus Capra; species Capra hircus. Next base: position 33,100,032 of record NC_030823.1, on the reverse strand, counting down.
AAAGAGATGGGAATTACTACAGGAAAACCTAATTTGGGGAAGAAGATTAGGAGTTTTGTCCTGGATGTGTTAAACCTGAGATGCCCATTAGATGTACAAGCATCAAATTAGGCAGTTGGAAATGAGCCTGAAGTTCAGGGTGAGGTCAAGGCTGAAAGAGATAAATGTCAGAGTCATCAGTGTGTGAACAATATTTACAAAGAGGAGTTTGGATATGATCATGGAGGCAGTGAGTACAGACAGAAAAAGAACGTACTCTTTTCTGGGGTACTTCAGTATTTCGCTGTCAGCAATATGAGATGAGTCAGCAAAGGAGACCTCAGGAAAGCCAGGAGGGTGAGGTACCTTGATACCTCCGAAAAGAAAGCGCTTTTAGGAGGAGGGGGATCTACTATATCAAATTGATATATTACGTGACGTGTTAACTGAGAATTGCGAGGTCCTTCTTGGTCATTGACAACTGAAGATGGTGCTCTTTGAACAGTTACCCCACATCACACCCTGTAGTCTCCTTTATCCATCAAAACCTGTGCTGTATCTGAGGCTATGGCCACATGCTCTTGACTGAGGATCCAAGGAGGTGTTTCGGATCCCAGAGTCATATGGCAATACCAGCACCAAGCTGGAACTGTCTCTAAGTAAAAAGATTCACTGTGATCTAGCTATTATCTAGCGCTTCTCTAGTGGCTCAGTGGTAAAGAACCTGCCTACCAGTGCAGGAGATACAGGTTGATCCCTGGATCAGGAAGAGCCCCTGGGGGAGGAAATGGCAACCGGCTCCAGTATTCTTGCCTGGAAAATCCCATGGACAGAGGAGCCTGGCGGGCTACAGTCCATGGGGTTTTAAAAGAGTCAGAGACAACTTAGTGCCTAAACAACATACATTATCTAAGAACCAGTATTTTAGTTTCCAGCTAGATGTCCTTGATGCGGGTTTAGTTTCCTTGATGTGAGTCCACCTTCCTTTCAATGAGTGAGACTTCATACAAAGATGTGGTAACATAGCAGAGGTAACAGTCAAGCAAGCTTTAATGCCACCACCTATGGTCCTGAGATATAGGGAGAAGAAAGGGAATGGTCTGTAACCAAAGAGACTAATTAGAACCTCACCCCTCCAGGAAGGACACATCTCGTGTCCTAGAGACATGGGTGGCTGTGATATTCTCAGGGCCCATGGGACTTTCCTCATGCTCTGGAGGAGGACCTGGAGGACACAAAAGTCATGGAAAGGATAAGGTGCAGGAGATGTGGTCTCAAGCTATCTAAGGAACAAGCCGTTTCAGATGCAAGTTGAGTGGGTCCTGAATTTTATTACAAGCAGTCAGAAGTACAGAGCTCAGGCTGCCCAAATACAAAATATGCCATCATCCCTTTAAAAAGATAAAGTGAAAAGCTAACCACACTCCTACATTTCAAGTGCAGCACTGGTGCCTCAGTTCATACCACTGTGCTGTGTTGTGCTTAGTCGTTCAGTCTTGTCCAACTTCTTGCGACCACTCCAGGCAAGAATATTGGTGTGGTTTGCCATGCCCTCCTCCAGGGGATCTTCCCAACCCAGAGATTGAACCCAGCTCTCCCACATTGCAGGCAGATTCTTTACCAGCTATGCTACCAGGGAAGCCCAAGAGTACTGGAATGGGTAGCCTATCCTTTCTCCAGGAGATTTTCCCGACCCAGGAATCAAACTGGGGTCTCCTGCATTGCAGGTGGATTCTTTACCAGCCGAGCTACCAGGGAAGCCCTCAAACCACTGTGTCAGAAATAAATTACATCAACCATATTTTTATACAAGGTTTATAGGCTTCATCAGCTTTGAAAGTTCTCACAACAAAAGAAAGTATCATTAAAATGTGTCATCTGCTCAGGGAGCCCCAACTCAGAAAGAAGACTTTCAAGGACTCTTAAAAACTCTTCACTAAACTTTACTAAATATAGTACTCCTGCAGCAGAAAGATCTTCTAGCACTTCTACAGTAGTTGTAAATAGTATATTGATCACTTGCAGTGAGCCAAGCATAATTTCAAATGGGTCATGTGCATCAACATCCACAAAAGCTTTATGAGTGGAACACATCATATGGATGAGAAAACTGACACTGAGTAAGACTGAGTTATTTGACCAACTTCTTGCAATTACTAAGTACTAGAGTCAGGATCCAAACATGCACTGAGGCTGCAGTCAACATGCTACATACACCTCCTGGGAGTCTCTCCTGTGGTCAAATTCTTCTGCAGCCCCAAATGCCACAGCCAGTTGTATACTTCTGATGTTATGCAAATTTCTACTCCTATGTTATTACTAAACTTTGTTAGATATTAAAAATATCTTTAAGTATATATATCCTAACTCCCCTAAAGTTTACTTCTGCACCTACTTTTATGATGCAACTGGATGGAAACCTTAACTCCTTTGATAATTTCTTCTCCTATGTGAACATAACTGTTTAACATTGGAAGGATTGACAAGTATGTATCAATACATTTGAATTCTCAGTTCAGTCCAGTTCAGTCACTCAGTCGTGTCTGACTCTTTCTGACCCCATGAATCGCAGCACACCAGGCCTCCCTGTCCATCACCAACTCCCAGAGTTCACTCAGACTTACGTCCATCGAGTCCATGATGCCATCCAGCCATCTCATTCTCTGTCATCCCCGTCTCCTCCTGCCCCCAATCCCTCCCAGCATCAGAGTGTTTTCCAATGAGTCAACTCTTCTCATGAGGTGGCCAAAGTACTGGAATTTCAGCTTTAGCATCATTCCTTCCAAAGAAATCCCAGGGTTGATCTCCTTCAGAATGGCCTGGTTGGATCTCCTTGCAGTCCAAGGGACTCTCAAGAGTCTTCTCCAACACCACAGTTCAAAAACACCAATTCTTCGGCGCTCAGCCTTCTTCACAGTCCAACTCTCACATCCATACATGACCACAGGAAAAACCATAGCCTTGACTAGATGGACCTTCGTCGGCAAAGTAATGTCTCTGCTTTTGAATATACTATCTAGGTTGGTCATAACTTTCCTTCCAAGGAGTAAGCATCTTTTAATTTCATGGCTGCAATCACCATCTGCAGTTATTTTGGAGCCCCCCAAAATAAAGTCTGACACTGTTTCTACTGTTTCCCCATCTATTTCCCATGAAGTGATGGGACCGGATGCCATGATCTTCGTTTTTTGAATGTTGAGCTTTAAGCCAACTTTTCCGCTCTCCTCTTTCACTTTCATCAAGTTTCCCTATTTTTCTACTTCTGCTTTCTGGGGCTCATCTCTCATCTATATCTTCCAATCAGCTTTTCCATGCAAAGTGATCATCATAGTATGTATCTCAGTAGTTTATCTGATGTGGACCATCATAAATTGTGAAAATTCTTAACACTTTAAAAATGCATGTTAATTTTGATCTATAATTTATTCATGGTTATTTTAGTATTAAAATATATTTTAAATGACTTGATTTTAAGCTGAATGTGAGAATGACCATATGCTGGTTTTTTTTTTTTTTTCCTTTCACAGAGTTTGTATTTCCCTTGAGGGAAAGAGAAAGTAAATAAAAGAAGCAAATAAATAAACAAGAAACAATGTTAATTTTAAGCAAACAATAAACAATGTTAGCACTGAGTACTATGCAGAGAATATAAGTGTGGTACTATTAAAAAAAATTTGAGCATCACCTTTAGATTGAACATTTGGCAAAGATGAAGAAAAACATTTTCATTCTCTCTGAAGATTTGAATTTTTTTCAAACTTTTTATTTTTTATTGGAGTATAGCTGATTAACAATGTTATGATAGTTCCAGGTGGACAGCAAATGGACTCAGCCATACATATACATGTATCGATTCTCTCCCAAACTACCCTCCTCCATTCAGGCTGCCACGTAACACTGAGCAGAATCCCATGTGTGATACAGTAGGTCCTTGTTGGTTATCCACTTTAAATATAGCAGTGTGTACATAAAGACCATATGTTTTTGCTTTTTACTGTAATACCAGAGCCAAGGCATGTCCTAAAATTTCACTGAATTAAAAAACCAAAACAGGTGTGTCAGGCTGCAGGTTGGGTGTGGATCAGCTACAAGGATCTTCTGATTCTGGGATCCAGGCTGAAAGAACATATGCTTTTATATGTCCAGATAAGGCTTTTCATAGCAAACAACACAGGAGCACTGGAGGCTGATTGGAACCTGGTAATAACAATGAATGCTTCCATGACACATACCACTGAGGTTCCATTTGTTGAAGCAAGTCATGTGGCCAGGCCTGACCATGGAATGTGAGCGACCACAGGGCAGGGAGTGAGGAAACATGAACAACCGCGCAGCTCCTGGCATACTGTGTAAGTGTAAGTTGGGAGGACTTCTGCAAGCTCTGGAGGGAGCTTCTAGAAGGCAATGATCTGGAGGATTTAGTGTCATTCAATTGCAAGATTCCTCAAAGGTCACTTGTACATAGTTTTGTTGATACTGCTTTTAATAAATATAAATATATTCAGAATGTAGTAAAAGGTCTCAGCTTTAAAGAAAAGCAAGAGCCATCTTCTGAGAAAATGAAGAATCCTGATGAAATGCAAATATTTTCTTCAGTGAAGGCTTAAACAATATGGATTTGGGGGCTTCCAACATTTTCCTAAGGTAGGCATATTCTATTCTGTCTTTAAAAGTGCAATAAAATTCAACTGAAGAGAGGGGAAGCAAAGTGACTGATTCAAAAGACTCACCATCCACAGATCCTCAACCCTTATTCTTATTCAGGCTGGTTTGAGAAGGTCCTCATTTCTCAGTCAGTTTCCTAAGTATTCTTAGGGAGCCTGCCCCCTTTTTTGCTAGAGGCACTTAGTTTCCATGCAAGGCACTAGTTTTGTTCCAGATAAATGGAAAGCACTAAATATACACATTCTGCTCCCAACATATTTTCCATGGGGAAGAAGACAGGAGAGAAAGAGACACATAAAGAACATCTGCTACAAAGCAAACTGCCAAATTCATGGCAAGAAGTGCTTGGCGGGTGCAGTCCCAGGTTCATCTTCCTGGGACAGGGAAGAGAAAATACAGCTCATGACTAGACAAAACTTAAAAAAAAACCATTTTTATAAATGTGGATAAGCACTACAAATTATTATAAGGTAAATTGACTAGTAATGCAGGATTTTCACAGGGTACTCCAAATGGAAATATCTGAATATACAATATTATATTGTGCACATATTATATATACTGTACAACATAAATAAACAATATATAGTTGTCTTTAATAGCAACCTCAGTATTGCTCTAGGTGGTTTGGTGCTTTTAGTCACTATGTCGTGTCTGACTCTTGCAACCCCATGGACTGTAACCTGCCAGGCTCCTCTGTCCATGGAATTCTCTGGGCAAGAATACTGGAGTGAGTTGCCATTTCCTTCTCCAGGGGATCTTCCTGACCCAGGGATCAAACCCAGGTCTCCTGCATTGCAGGCAGATTCTTTACCAAGTGAGCTACAGGGAAGCCCTCATTGGCCTAGGTAACAGTGTAATTTATTTAGGGAAACTGAAGTTGAATTTTTCTGAAAATTACCTTACATTCTTGGAAACGTTTCTGCAATGACAGGCAACAGTTGGATACCTGGCATCCACAGAACAGGACTGAAATACCATTTTGGGGGCATAATGTTGGCTATAGACAATATAAGTATAAAAATTACTCCAGTTTCTGCTTTTCTGTACTAAGCACTGTGGTCAAAAGAAGTAAAAGCTAAAGCTTCTGTCCATAATGAAGCGACAATCTAGAAAGGAAAATAAAGCGTATTTCAAAACAATTAGTAACCAAGAGTATGTTCAACAACAAATCAGAACTAAGAAAGTAGAAAAACAAGGTGTGGCTATGTATGGCAGACAGTAAATGCAAATGGATCAGAAAAACCAGAGATAAAAAACATGTTCTAGAGGAGAAGAGCCTGTGGTGAGCTTGAAGGTGAGATGGGTATAAGAGATAAAAGTGATGTGGTATTGAAGGGCAGGAAGCAAGGACAGGATAGCATGATAAAATATCTGAGTGACCAGATGTACCCTACAACACTTTACACTCAGATACTTGACACTAACTGGGAAACCTGGACAAGTCATTTAGATCATTTGGTCCTCAGTTTCATCATCTATCAAGTGAGAATAAACACTTTATCCATTTTACCAGGTGATTATATCAACAACACATTGTATGTAAACACCTATTGGAAATTGGAATTATTATCCAGTACACTAAGTCATCCATTTGGGGTATCAAAACTAACCCCAGTGAAAACTGAAACTGAAAGCTGCTCAGCTGTGTCTGACTCCTTGCAACCCCATGGACTGTATAGTCCACGGAATTCTCCGGGCCAGATACTAGAGTGGGTACCCTTTCCCTTCTCCAGGGGATCTTCCCAACCCAGGGATGGAACCCAGGTCTCCTGCATTGCAGGTGGATTCTTTACCAGCTGAGGCACAAGGGAAGCCCCTAACTCCACTGGATACCATCAACATTAATATTTTTACCACTTAGAAAATTATTAACAAATAATACTGTCACTGTGGTATCTTCATACTTTCACCAGTGGGAAGCATCTGTCTTCTAAGCTATCCCAACTATCATGTGTCATATGTATTACAAGCATGGAAATCCTGACAAAGTTCATTCTGCTGTGACTAAATAATTACTTTAATACCATGGTAACTACTGCTGTTGTTGTTCAGTGTCTAGATCGTGTCTGAATCTGATCCCACAGACGGCAGCATACCAGGCTCCTCCGTTCTCCACTATCTCCCAGAGTTTGCTCAAATTCATGTCCATTGAGTCAGTGATGCCATACAACCATCTCATCCTTTCCCACCCTCTTCTCCTCTTGCCCTCAATTTTTCCAGGCATCAGGGTCTTTTCCAATTAGTCGGCTCTTCACATTGGGTAACCAGAGGACTGGAGCTTCAGCTTCAGCAACAGTCTTTACAATGAATATTCACAGTTGATTTCCTTTAGGATAGATTGGCTTGATCTCCTTGCGGTCCAAGGGACTCTGAAGAGTCTTCTCTAGCACCACAGTTCAAAAGAATCAGTTCTTCAGTGCTCAGCCTTCTTTATGGTCCAACTCTCACATCCATAATTGACTACTGGAAAAACCACTGCTTTGACGATACGGACATTTGTCAACAAAGTGATGTCTCTGCTTTTTAATATGCTGTCTAGGTTTGTCAAAGCTTTTCTTCCAAGAAGCAAGCATCTTTTAATTTCATGGCTGCAGTCACCATCCACAGTGATTCTGGAGTCCAAGAAAATCAAGTCTGTCACTGTTTGCATTATTTCCCCATCAGTTTGCCATAAAGTGATGGGACTGATTGCCATGATCTTAGTTTTTGAATGGTGAGTTTCAAGCCAGCTTTTTCACTTGGCTCTTTCACCTTCATCAAAAGGCTCTTTAGTTCTTCACTTTCTGCCATTATAGTGGTATTTGCATATCTAAGGTTTTTGATATTTCCCAGCAATCTTGATTCCAACTTGTGATTCATCCATCCCAGCATTTCACATGATGTACTCTGCATATAAGTTAAAATAAGCAGGGTGATAATATACAACTTTGTCATATTCCTCTCCCAATGTTGAATCAATCCATTGTTCCATGTCTGGTTCTAACTGTTGCTTGCCAACATGCATACAGGTTTCTCAGGAGACAGGTAAGGTGGTCTGGCATTCTCATCTCTTTAAGAATTTTCCACAGTTTGTTGTGATTTAGTCAAAGGCCTTTAGTATAGTCAATGAAGCAGATGTTTTTTGGAATCCCCTTGCTTTTTCTACGATCCAACAGATGTTGGCAATTTGATCTCTGGTTCCTCTACCTTTCCTAAATCCAGCTTGTACATCTGGAAGTTCTTGGTTCACATACGGTTGAAGCCTAGCTTGAAGGGTTTTCAGTATAACCTTGCTAGTATGTGAAATGAGCACAACTGCACAGTAGTTTAAACATTCTTTGGCATTGCCTTTCTTTGGGATTGGAATTAAAATGGACCTTTTTCAGTCCTGTGACCACTGTTGAGTTTTCCAAATTTGCTGACATATTGAGTGCAGCACTTTCACAGAGTCATCTTTTAGCAGTTTAAATAACTCAGCTGGAACTTCTTCACCTTCACTAGCTTTGTTGGTAGTGATGCTTCCTAAGGCCCACTTGACTTCACACTCCAGGATGTCTGGCTCTAGGTGAGTAATCACACCATAGTGGTTATCCAGGCCATTAAGAACTCTTTTGTATAGTTCTTCTGTGTATTCTTGCCACCTCTTCTTAATCTTTTCTGCTTCTGTTAGGTCCTTACCATTTCTGTCCTTTATTGTGACTATCCTTGCATGAAATGTTCCCTTGATATCTCCAATTTTCTTTAAGAGATCTCTAGTATTTCCCATTCTATTGTTTCCCTCTGTTTCTTTGCATTGTTCATTTAAGAGAGCCTTCTTATCTCTCTGTTATTCTTTGAACTCTGCATTCAGTTGGGTGTATCTTTCCCTTTATCCTTGGCCTTTCACTTCTCTTCTTTCCTCAACTATTTGTAAAGCCTCCTCAGACAACCACTTTGCCTTCTTGCATTTCTTTTTCTTTGGGATGGTTTTGTTCTCCGCCTTCTGTACAATGTCATGAACTTCCATCCATAGTTCTTCAGGCACTCTGCCTACCAGATCTAGTCCCTTGAACCTATTTATCACCCCCACTGTATAATCATACGATATTTGATTAGGTCATACCTGAATGGCCTAGTGGTTTTCTTACTTTCTTTGATTTAAGCCTGAATTTTGCAATAATGAGCTCACAATCTGAGCCACAGTCATCTCCAAAGTGAAAAGCACAATGATGGCAGATGGGAACATGAAAGGCTTTCTACTTCATTTTAACACTTTGGAACCCAGCAGATCTTCAACTCCTGGAAATTTTACAAAGCCAAAACTCTATCATCCCATAAGGAAATTTAATTGCTTTCCTTTTTAACATACTTATTCCTAGACCAGTCTGCACCACTCCAAGCAGACTGATGATCAGTTGACAAATCTGTTTCATCCTGCCTACTAGAATCGACAGACAGCAGAGACTCTGCCTCTCCAAAACAGAAATGGACAGTTGTCCTTTTTTTCCCATTCTTTTCCTCATTTTAATGAGCAGATTCTGATTAGCAGACATTCTTCAATATTCTTGCTAAATATTAATAGTTTTTCTCTAGTCTAAATAACAAAAATGTGTTTAAAGATGAGAGGACCAGGGAGGAAAACAATTGCAATAAGACTAAAAACAGACCTAAACCCATATAAACTTCTCTAGAGCTAAAATGGTAGAAGTTTTATCCTAAAAAAAATTTCACAGACTTTCAAATGCCTTTCTGTGATTTTTTTTATCAGTTTATTGTCTCCATTTTAAGCAGACATACTGAATTGCAGCAGACTGTTAGAGAAAAGTAGGATGCTACAAAAACCTTCTCTAAGAAACAACTATTTTAGACTCTTTGATACAGTAAGCATTACAAAAAATGAAAATGCACTTTGCTGAAATCTGGGATATGACAAAAATGAAAGCCAAAACCACTTTCTATTTTCCCTTGGCTTATAAACCAATTGCAGAGTATCACAGTTTTGTTCTATATGAGGACATGTTTACTCTCTGGCTAGAAAAGTAGCTCAACTACTCTTCCAATATTTATTCTAAAACAAAAAGTATTTCACTAGGTATAGAGTTATCAGTGAACAGTGGTTAGAAAAAGGAATGGAAATTCCTGCCTTAGCTTCAGTTGTTGTATACTCAGTCATGTCTTATTCTTTGCAACCCCATGGACTATAGTCCACCAGGCTACTCTGACCATGGAATTTTCCAGGAAAGAATACTGGAGTGGGGTACCATTTCTTACTCCAGAGGATCTTCCCAACCCAGAGATCAAACCTGTGTTTCTTGCATTGACAGGTGGATTCTTTACAACTGTGCCACCAGGGAACCCCTGCCTTAATTTAGAAACTCCTTAAAATAGTTAATCAGGCAAACCTATCTGTGCAAAATGTCAGATTATCTTTAAAATTCGGAAGCATACCACATAGCCTCAATTATTTCAGCTGTCAGCTGCAGGCTGTCTGTTCATTAAAAGTCATATTTAACCTAAGCAGCTACTCCCGCAGCCTGGTGGGTTACGGTCCATGGGGTCGCAGAGTCAGACACGACAGAAGCAACTTAAGATGTGTGTATGCACGCTGCTCCCATAACCTAAAGCTCCCTACTCCTTATTTCCCCAGTACTTTATAATCTCATATTTTAGTTCTAAACTGGGGAAACTTTGTGGAATAAACCTTTAACTGTACTAATTTTAACTGTGCTAGCTTTAGAGGAAGTAGGGAGGAAAAGGAACAAAGAAGAAGTTACGATGATAAAAATACGCGGCTACAACCAGCGCAGAATGTTTCAGTACGCCGAAGAAAATGACAGAACTGCCAGTTTAGTCAGGGAGGCAGTCATACTCTTACGTGATGGATATCGAGGATTCTAGGCAAAGGTTCTCACTCTGTCTCAAGCAGAAGCAGCCACCTTCCTCTGAAGATGGATATGGTCCTGCCAGGCTGGATGGCATTTCACAGTCCCTTCAAGCCTCATGATGCCATGGCTCTGCACACAGCAAGCTACAGTTCAAAGGTGAATGACCACAAAAAAGTCATCCAGTGAGAAATAAGATGTCACAGTAATAGTAAAACAAAAGAGAAAAATTGAACCTCCTTTGGTGCCAAACCAACATTTATATCTGCCAAAAACAGTTTCATTTCAGTTTGGCAGAAAATGTTGCATGTAACTCAGGAGTAAGACCACAAGCTTTCCTGAAATCATTTAACCCACAGGAAAGCAAACAAGTTGCTTATGTTTAACTGCAGCAACTGTAAACAAGAATGGAAATATTCTTCATCCATTGATCAACATGTCTCTAGATATCAGAAACAACCTCAGAAAACTGTATGAAATATTTTCACAGATTTTCTTACTGATTACCATTTCTAATTATCATGAGTACATTCCTAATAGCATCTAAACCTTTGTTCTCTTTCTATATTGAAGACTAACCACCACTTCTACATGTTTTAATCACCATGAGGATTTGGTCATAGAGTAAAAGCAGAAATATGAATTTACAGATTAAAATGTTCATTGGCCATACTCTTCCACTAACCAAATAAATTTATAGATGCAATAATGAGTGAAAATATTTATGATATGAATGTAAGTTTTCTAATAAAAACTGAGACATCATTTTTAAGTATTATTTGTAATCAATTTATCCTCCCACCGCAACTTCCCCTCCACCCCCAACACACAAAGACACAGAGAGCTGCTGTTCTCCACTCCCCAGCTTGACCATGTGAAGCATCAGGTATGGTTCAGGCCCAGCTGCCTAGACATTATTTAGTGCTCATCGGCTTCATGAGTCTCTGGAGTGTGTGTGTATGTGCTCAGTCATGTCCAGCTCTTTGCGACCCCATGGACTGCAAACTTCCAGGCGCCTCTGTCCATGGGATTTTTTCAGGTAAGAATCCTGGAGTGGTCTGCCATTTCCTTCTTCAGGGGATCTTTCCAACCCTGTGATCAAACCTGGGTCTCCTACACTAGCAGGTAGATTCTTTACCACTGAGCCACCAGGGAAGTCCAATATGAATTCGGAGAGGACACAAACATTCAGTCCATAAGACCTAGAAATGACCAAAATTCATCCATGCACTTGCCAGACACACCCTACTTATTTCCTACTCCTGGTGCTGGGTGGTTTCTCTGTATAGACTCTGTCTCTTGCTACAACTGAGTCCCCATTCTAAAATGCCCAGGACCCAAAGCCTGGTGCTAACAGTCACTCACAGGCATGTATCTATCTTGTCCTGAGTTTGCTGCTGGGTTCCCCGTCATTGTGCTCTAATCAACAGCTGGATCTAGATCAACACGGAAGTGGCTGGACCCATGAGCACTGTACCCTCCTGTCTGCCCCACAAGCAGCTCCACGGTGTGCCTCTGAAGCTGGGTCTCTGTGCTCCTTTCTCATCCTGTGTTCTGCCTCATGGTAGATCTTGTACTTGGATCCCACATCTCCTCTGGCCCTTCCTTCCCTGTGGTGCCCTTAAACAGGCTAGAAGCCTCACCTCTAAGCCCTAAGTCATGCTACATGGCTCCAAGAAATGCGGCTTTGATTTAAAAGTTGCTACATAAGTCTGAATCATCCCATAGACAGTGATGAGCACAGACATTGATTAAAAGTTAGTGTAGCCATGATCACTTGGCTATAAGAAGAAGAGAGATCCCTTGGAGAATCTTTTCTAGGGAATTATGATAAGCAGCAAGTCATTCCCACATGGCACTTAAATCTTTCATCCATATCACCTACTTCCACCCAAGGTCTTCATATTTCACTCTTACTTGATCTCAAACAATAAACTGTGTGGTGCACGTGGACTCTGCTCATAGCAAGCATGATGTTGCTCTATTTCTCATTTATGGTTTATTTACACATCTTCTTTCATTTTAGCTACTTTAAGAGACAACAAACACCAGAAGAACAACAATACTGATCAACACTGGCTGTAACCTAACAGATGGATTTAACTTTGCCAAGGGTAATAGAAATGCAAGTCACATATATCTGAACAGTCAAGCATCTGTTTATTCTGGAGATAACCTTTACCTTTTTAGCTGTGCCAGGTTTCAATAGCACTAGGAATCCAGTAGAAATCAGACTATGAAATCCTAACTGTGCTAAAAGATCATAAAGTCAGAGGAGTTTCAAGTCAGAGGCACAGAGAGACTGCCTGCACCAGCTGCTGCGTAGGCTCACATCTGACCCTTAGAGGGAAGTCACGGATAGTCACAGGAATCCTACATGTAAATCTGAGAAACCACCTGCTACGCTTAGTCGTGTCTGACTCTCTGTGACCCTATGGACTGTAGCCTACCAGGCTCCTCTGCCCATTGGATTTTCCAGACAAGAATACTGGAGTGGGTTGCCATTTCCTCCTCCAGAGGATCCTTCCGACTGAGGGATGGAACCCGCGTCTCCTGATTGGCAGGCAGATTCTTTACTACTGAGCCACCTGAGAAGCCCACCTGCTATGCTTGCCATGAGCTAAAATGAAATGATCCATGTCACCAGCAACATGAAGGGAGCATACAGAAGTGGAAAGTGGGGATTCACGGGAACAGTGAAAGTAACAAATTCACCATGCTGTAATTATACCACTGATAAACATTTACTGAGCATCGCTTATTATGGAGTAATAAACTATGGGGCCAGGACTGGAAAAGGTCAGTTTTCATTCCAATCCCAAAGAAAGGCAATGTCAAAGAATGCTCAAACTACTGCACGATTGCACTCATCTCACATGCTAGTAAAGTAATGCTCAAAATTCTTCAAGGCAGGCTTCAGCAATACGTGAACCATGAACTTCCTGATGTTCAAGCTAGTTTTAGAAAAGGCAGAGGATCCAGAGATCAAATTGCTAACATCCGCTGGATCATGGAAAAAGCAAGAGAGTTCCAGAAAAACATCTATTTCTGCTTTATTGACTATGCCAAAGCCTTTGACTGTGTGGATCACAATAAACTGTGGAAAATTTTGAAAGAGATGGGAATACCAGACCACCTGACCTGCCTCTTGAGAAATGTGTATGCAGGTGAGGAAGCAACAGTTAGAACTGGACATGGAACAACAGACTGGTTCCAAATAGGAAAAGGAGTACGTCAAGGCTGTATATTGTCACCCTGTTTATTTAACTTCTATGCAGAGTACCTAATGAGAAACGCTGGGCTGGAAGAAACACAAGCTGGAATCAAGATTGCCAGGAGAAATATCAATAACCTCAGATATGCAGATGACACCACCCTTATGGCAGAAAGTGAAGAGGAACTAAAAAGCCTCTTGATGAAAGTAAAAGAGGAGAGTAAGAAGTTGGCTTAAAGCTCAACATTCAGAAAATGAAGATCATGGCATCTGGTCCCATCACTCCATGGGAAATAGATGGGGAAACAGTGGAAACAGTGTCAGACTTTATATTTTGGGCTCCAAAATCACTGCAGATGGTGACTGCAGCCATGAAATTAAAAGACACTTACTCCTTGGAAGAAAAGTTATGACCAACCTAGATAGCATATTCAAAAACAGAGACAAAATTACTTTGCCGACTAAGGTCCGTCTAGTCAAGGCTATGGTTTTTCCTGTGGTCATGTATGGATGTGAGAGTTGGACTGTGAAGAAGGCTGAGTGCCGAAGAATTGATGTGTTTGAATGGTGTTGGAGAAGACTCTTGAGAGTCCGTTGGACTACAAGGAGATCCAACCAGTCCATTCTAAAGGAGATCAACCCGGGGAATTCTTTGGAAGGAATGATGCTAAAGCTGAAACTCCAGTACTTTGGCCACCTCATGTGAAGAGCTGACTCATTGGAGAAGACTTTGATACTGGGAGGGATTGGGGGCAGGAGGAGAAGGGGACAACCGAGGATGAGATGGCTGGATGGCATCACTGACTCGATGGACGCGAGTCTAAGTGAACTACGGGAGTTGGTGATGGACAGGGAGGCCTGGCGTGCTGCGATTCAAGGGGTCGCAAAGAGTCAGACACGACTGAGCGGCTGAACTGAACTGAACTGAAACTATGGGGAGCTATGGTAGCAAACTTATATCATAATATTTGTGTGTGTGTCACATTTTCTCAATTCATCCACCCTATATACAAACCCAAAGACTTCAGTGACCTCAGGGCAAGGTAGGAGGAAGTAAAGGGAATAACATTAGTGGGAAATACTGATATTTCCAAATCTAAGCTACTGATCCCTACTGGAAATTACAGCACAAAATTAGCTTATTATAAGAAAAGGTTGAAAGGAAGCTGCCAATTGAGAGTATCCCTCATTAATTTAAGTGACCATATGCTAATAAAGGCAGAGCCAGCACCCATGCCTCTGTGTGGCTTGTGCCCTGCTCAGCGCTCATAAGTGGAGCTGTATCTTAAGAATCCATCATCCAAAGCCAAAGCTTAAGACCATGGATAGACCTCTAAGATCTTTTTCCAACAACACAGGCAGGTTTAAGTATAACCACACAGGAGCAAATGAAATTTTCCCCTTTTTTCCAAGTTGAACCTAAGAAAACTCATTCTGGCATAAAGCCTAGAGGACATGGAATGTTTCAGGTGTGGTCCCCTGAGTAGGCACCACAGACAGCCACAGCAAAGGACAGGGCTGATGGAGGCCACCTTCTTGGGCATTTCTGTTCATTTTTTTTTCCAATTAGATTTGTGGTACAGGAATGCCAAATGAAAAACCATAAGGGAACAACCACAGTGGGGAAAAGCCAAAGAGACAAAAGGCAGATTTCAACAGGAAAATGTGGCCTCAAAACAACACAGATAACAGCCTTGGAATTTTTCAGATTAAAAAAAAGAAATCACACTCTAAATGCTGCCAGTTTGACTCTGCGCCCATCTCATCCCCATGTCAAAGTTTCTGTGGCAGATGGTAAGGAGCAAAATGACCCAAAAATGTCAGTCCTTTTTCCTTCTAATAAAGAGAAGCTATCAAAAATACACAAAACAGCAGAGAGAAAGGCAAAAAGGAACAATGTGAGTACCCTTGTTCCGTAGAAACGGAGCAACACATATTAGTTCTCTGAATTTTGGAATCTTTCCCCCAAATACGGCTTAGGCTGAACAGAGGGCTTTTAAGTAAAATTTTTTTTAACTTTTTTAGTTGGTTTGCTTTGAGAGAAGATGTTACTTGCAGATTGTATTAAACATACAATATATAGTGAAAAGTGGTTTCCCAGGTGGGTGCAGGGGTAAAGAATCCGCCTGCCAATGAAGGAGATGCAAGAGACTTGGGTTTGATTCCTGGGTCAAGAAGACCCCCTGCACAAGGAAATGGCAACTCACTCCAGTCTTCTTGCCTGAAAAATACAATTGACAGAGGAGCCTAGTGAGTTACAATCCAGGAAGTCGCAAAGAATTGGACATGACTGAGGATACACAGAACGTGAAAAGTAGGTGTCTCCTCCCCTCACTCCTGATAGAGTTCTCTTTCTCTGAAGGAACCATTCTTACCAGACTTTTCTGCATCCTCATCTTTAATCCTAGGATAGAGGTATATATGTGTTTGTGTTGCTCCCTCTTCTTACACAAATAAAAGTAAGAAAACAAACACACAAATAAAACAATCTAAATATATTGCCTGCACCTTGCATTTTCAAGTTAATATTGTAAGGATATTATTCTGTATTTATTCTTTCACTTACTCATTTTGGGGATAAATTAGTTTAGTAGTGAATAAACTAATGTCCTTATTCCAAGAAAGCATAGTAGAAGGGCTCATGTCAAAAAATAAAATCAACGTCTAATAAGTATGTATTACATCAGATGTATTATTTTTAAAAAATAAAGCAGGGTAAGGGGACAGGGTAGCCACGTTGTGATGGGGAAGAGAAAGGCTTGCTCTGTGTGATGACATTTCAGGAGTGACCTCAAGAGAAGATCATGTGGCTATCAGAGGAATAACTGATCAGACAGCAGGAAGAGGATGTGCAAAGGTCCTGGGACAGGTGTGTGGTGATCACAACTGAGGATCAGCAAGGAGGTCACCATGGCTTCTGCACATTAAGCAAGGGAGTGATAGGAAATGAGGTCACAGGATGAAGAAGGGAGCCAGATTATGCAGACTCCTGTAGCCCTTGGTCAAATATCTGGCTTTTACTCTGAGTGAGATGGGAAGTCACCAGCAAGTCTGGAGTGACATGCTAGACACACATCTCAGAATGATTATTCTGACTACTGTGCTGAGAAATTTCGGGTGGCAAGGTTGGAAACAAGAACCTAGTCCAGGCAAAAGGTGATGCTGGCAGAGGCCAGGATGGAGCAGTGGAAATGGTGGATGGTGGTTGGATTCTGGATGCCTTGTGAATGTGGAGCTGTCAGAAGCTGCTGATGAATTGGATGTGGAGAATGAAAAGAAAGAGAAGTGCCAAGGAGGACTCTTGAGAGTTCTAGCCTGAGTCCTGAGAGTTACTGCAAAGACAAAGTTGCTGTTTATTGAAATGAGAAGGCTGTGGGAAGAGCAGAGCTCAGGAAAGAGAAGCAGTGAAGACCCTACTGATTTAGTTATTAGCTGCACTGGGTCTTCAGCACTGTGCACTGGCTTTCTCCAGCTGTGGCGAGTGGGGCTACTCTTCATTGCAGTGTGTGAGCTTTTCATTGTGGTGGCTTCTTTTGCTGTGGAGCACAAGCTCCAGAGAGTATGGGCTTCAGTAGTTACAGCGCACAGGCTTAGTAATTGTGGCTGGCAGGCCCTAGAGTAGGGGCTTAGTTGCCCCTCAGCTCATGGAATCTCCCCAGACCAGGGATCAAACCCGTGTCTCCCACATCGGCAGGCATGTTTTAAACCACTGAGCCACCTGAGAAGTCCAAGGCATTGATTTTAGACATAGCAGGTTTGATATGTCTATGAAAGAAAGAGAAGTCGCTCAGTCGTGTCTGACTCTTTGCAACCCCATGGACTGTAGCCTACCAGGCTTCTCTGTCCATGGGATTTTCCAGGCAAGAATACTGGAGTGGGTTGTTGTTTCCTTTCCCAATGTCTATGAAACCTCCAAGTAGAAATGTCAAGGAGCCCATAGGACACATGAGTCTTAAAGTAAGGCAGAAGCCAGGGATGGGGGGAGAGACGTGGGAGATTTCAGCACACGGCTGACATTCTAAAACATGTATTTCTTACAAACATTTCTGTTCTGTATATTCTACTCAGACTTCACTTGAACTTTTCAAACAGCTGCATAATAGGAAACTTTTTAGATTAAATTCATTTTTATACTAAGTTTAAATGAAGACCACTGTTTTGTGAAAAAGTCAGAATATACAGTTGGTCCTCGATATTCATTGAGTCTGTATTTGCAAGTTTGCCTACTTGTGAAAATGTATTTGGAACACTAAAATCAATTCTTGCCTTCATGGTAAACCACAGACTGGTGGAAACCTTAACTCACTCAACACACATTTTCCCAGCTGAGCTGTCTTCTTGTTTCTGCTTCCATACCATAAAGAACTGTCCACTTCGTGGTCCACTCCCTGTCACGTGTTTTTTGCTCTTTCTGTGTGTGCTTTTCTATTTTCTGGATGATTTCTCTTTAAAATGTATCCAAGCAAAGCACTGAAGTGCTTTCTGGTGTTCCTAAGTGCAAAAAGGTTGTGATGCGACTTACAGAGAAAATACATGTGTTAGAAAAGCTTGCTTCAGGCAAGGGTTATAGTGTCAGTGGCTAAGAGTTCAATGTTAAAGAGTCAACAATATATATTAAATAAAGTGTCTTTAGATAGAAAGACACATAGATCAAGGTTATATACTGACGAAGAAAATGGTATGACCAGAGGTTTGGAATCTAATGCTGCACTTCCTCTAGAAGTAACTGGTTAGTATTCACTAATTAGTGTTATAGTGACCTTTTAGGACGTAACTGCCACGTAATGAGAACTGACTGGTTTGTTTTTTGATCATTTCATAGCTCAGTGGTAAAGAATCCTCCTGCCAAGTAGGAGATGTGGGTTTGATCCCTGGGTTGGGAAGATCCCCTGGAGGAAGGCATGGTAACTCACTCCAGTGTTCTTGCCTGGAAAATCCCATAGACAGAGGAGCCTGGAGGGCTACAGCCCATGAGGGTCACAAAAATGTCAGATACAACTTAGAGACTAAACAACAATAACAACCCTTCACATGGGAAGCAAAAGACTGAAATTACTTGGAGAAATCATCTACCACTACTCTGCGTCTTAAGAACCTCATGGAAGCCAACCCATAAAGCTGGGGCTATGACCTATTTTTAAGAAGCAGTAGAGAAGAAAAACCTAAAACAAACAAACGACAACAACAAAAACCCTCCATTAATAAGTGCAACGATCTGTGCACAGCGAACTTTAATAAATGTCACTGACTGACAATTTTCAAAACCAGTTGGAGTATCTAATGGCTTTCCTTGTCGGAAAATTATCTTTGTATCTTACCCAAATCCCACTGCAGTTTAAAATCCCATCTACTCTTTTGTGTTCACAGGAGAAATGAAAACTTGCTAAGCACCAGCTTCTGCTCTAAGTCCATCATACACTCAAACACATTAAATTGCCCCAGGCTCTTCCATTCTCTAAGTAAAGTAATTCCATTTACTTTAATATTTCTTTCTTAGCGCTTATTTTCCATCCTCTAATCAGTCAAATATAATTCTTCCTGCTTTTAAACACTTACAATCATGTCATCCTTTTTGCCCTGTTAAATGATGAATTGCAATTTCCATCTCGTTGCCTCCAGAGCCCACACTGTCAGTCATAAATGTTTAACTGGTAAGGTCATTTCCTATCAAGATCTCCATGAGCAACTGCTTTAATATGTAATTGTTCTTCTGATCTTTCTATTTAGGGATTCCCCTTCTTGTATTATAAAAATATTTTTACAATCAAACCATGTTAATTACTAAAGACAACAGGTCAAATGCCAAGACAGAAAAGGCTTTTTATATTTAAAAAAAGTTAATAAAGTAACACTGAAGACAATCAGCCTATAAATGCAAGTTAATTATAAAGAGATTTAATGTTTACTGGACTGCAAGGAGATCCAACCAGTCCACCCTAAAGGAGATCAGTCCTGGGTGTTCATTAGAAGGTCTGATGTTGAAGCTGAAACTCCAATACTTTGGCCACCTGATGCGAAGAGCTGACTCTTTGGAAAAGACTCTGATGCTGGGAAAGATTGAGGGCAGGAGGAGAAAGGGACGACAGAGGATGAGTTGGTTGGATGGCATCACCGACTCAATGGACATGAGTTTGGGTAGGCTCTGGGAGTCGGAGATGGACAGGGAGGCCTGGTGTGCTGCAGCTCATGGGGTCACAAAGAGTCAGACACAACTGAGAGACTGAACTGAACTGAACTGACCCAAGTTTTAGAACATGTCCACCTTGAAGATTTGGGGATTTGGGTGCAGGTACCATTGGGTTTCCCTGGTAGCTCAGGTAGTAAAGAATCCGCCTGCAAGGCAGGAGACTCGGGTTCGATCCCTGGGTTGGGAAGATACCCTGGAAAAGGGAATGGCAAACCACTCCAGTATTCTTGCCTGGGAAATCCCATGGACAGAGAAGCCTGGTGGGCTACAGCCCATGGGGTTGCAAAGAGTCGGACATGACTGAGTGACTAACACACTTCACACACACTTCTGCAAGTACCCTTTCTTTTTGGTCCTCGTTAGCAATGTATCTTGTCACTGAAAGGAGCTCTTAAAAAAGGATTTTTCTCTTTTAAAAGTTAATAGTTTTATTCATCCATCTTTAGGCAACAGTGTGCTTTTGAGTCACCTTAGAGGACAGAAATGAAGCTTGGTTGTACCAAGCATCTAGATGCTTGAAAGTGGCTCACCAGTCCCAAGAACTGAGTCCAGCCAATTCTGTTGTGCTGAATGGATGGGGAGAAATGACACCTGAATGTCCTGGGTGGAGTGTGGTTCCTAAATTATCGGTGCTTATGCTTGATGTATCAATAAAATGATTAAAGAGTGAGGATTATTTACCTGAGGCTGATTGTTTAATAAATCTGTAAGCACAGACTATATGCCATTTTCCAAAGTTTATATATTTGACCAATTATAAGGGCCAGCTGGACCATATGAAGAGCAAAGGTGAATTGGGAGACCTTTAACTCTCATACTTTAGAATCACAGAGATCTCAGCTCTAAGGGAGCTGAGATATTGCCTTGTGGACTCATCCCCATGCCTCTCTTCCTTTACTTCCAGCTCTCTTTTCAACCCACAAACTAAGCAAAGAACACCATACCTTTCTGAAAACCTTAACTTCCTCTTATTTCTTTGATCATTACTTTACTCAACACTCTTAAAATTAGGTCACTTACCCTCTTGACGTTGTACAAGTGAAATAGCAAAAGAAATGGATTGGCAATTGCTTCAACTTGAATGTATAAAAATGCTTAGTCAGTATTATTAAATAACTTTGCAGGAAAATTGGAAATAACATCCATGTCCCCTAAAAAGATGACAGAGTTAAATATATTGGCATGGAATGATGGCTACAATAAATAAAGTAAAAAATTCAAGACCAAACAGTACATTGATAAATAATACTCATAAGTGAGTGTTTACTGATACATATAAATAAAATAATATTTTTTTTTGTTTTCTCAACAAATATTAAATATGCCATGAACTCTTCTAAAGATCGAGATTTTGATGGGAGACACAGTTCCTACCCATGGGTGTTCACAGACTGTTTGGGAGGTAAACATCATTGTTCAGTCAATCAGCCATGTCCAACTCTTTGCGACCCCATGGACTCCAGCACATCACCTTCCCTGTCCTTCACCATCTCCTAGAGTTTGCTCAAACTCATGTCCATTGAGTCGGTGATGCCACCCAAACATCTCATCCTCTGTCGTCCCCTTCTCCTCCTGCCCTCAATCTTTCCCAGCATCAGGGTCTTTTCCAAAGAGTCAGCTCTTCCCATCAGGTGGCCAAAGTACTGGAGCTTCAACTTCAGCGTCGGTCCTTCCAATAAATATTCAAGATTGATTTCCTTTAGGACTGACTGTTTTGATCTCCTTGCAGTCCAAGGGAGTCTCAAGAATCTTCAACAACACAGTTCAAAAGCATCAGTTCTTTGACGCTCAGCCTTCTTTATGGTCCAGCTCTCACATCCATATATAATTTCTGGAAAAGCCATAACTTTGATTATATGGACCTTTGTCAGACCTTAGATAAACATTAATCAGATAATAATATAATAAAAACTGTATGTGTGTGAAGTATATATGCATACAAGTGAGTGTGTATATTTATATAAGGAAAAGGCTAAAATCACATTTAAAACCAACAGGTATTACCCATGAACGATCTTTTTTTTCTTTATTTTCAGCATGCTATAAATCTTCAATTATCATCGCTTTCTTTTGTAATTAGAAAAAAAATTAATTGGATTTACTGTTTCTTATTTAGTTTCCTCAGGTCTACATCAGGCTACCTACCTTTAGATTTAGTGATTAGCTCTCTTCTGTCTTCCCTTAAGATAAAAAACAATGTTGTCTATTTCCTGACTTCAGGAGAAGGCAATGGCACCCCACTCCAGTACTCCTGCCTGGAAAATCCCATGGACGTAGGAGCCTGGTAGGCTGCAGTCCATGGGGTCACTAGGAGTTGGACACAACTAAGTGACTTCACTTTCACTCACTGGAGAAGGAAATGGCAACCCACTCCAGTGTTCTTGCCTGGAGAATCCCAGGGACGGGGGAGCCTGGTGGGCTGCTGTCTACGGGGTTGCACAGAGTCAGACACAACTGAAGAGACGGCAGCAGAATGCGTAAGAGCGTACTGCTTTGACACATGTGAAAGTAACGGCAAGAAGAAGTAATTGAGAAAAAACCAGTCAGACACATCATTTTCTGAGACACATGGATGGCTATCCAAGGCAGGGGAACAGAGACCCATCTTCTCCTCAAGGTCCAAGGGAGCTTACACTTACTTGTACTTGGCAATGCTTTTTTAGCAACCCTCTGCTAAAGCTGAAGCATCAATTACATGGCATTTTTAAAGATTTCTTTATCTGTTTATTTACTTATTTACATTTTGGCTGTGCTGGGTCTTCGTTGCTGCACATGGACTTTGTCCAGTTGCAGCGAGTGGGGTGGGGGGCCGGTACCCTAGTAGCGGTGACAGGCTTCTCATTGCAGTGGCTTTTCTTGTTGCGGAGCACAGGCTCTAGGCTGCGGGGGCTTCAGTAGTTGTGGTGCATGGGCTTAGTTGCTCCACGGCATGTGGGATCTTTCTGGACCAGGGATCGAACCCATGTGCCCTGCATTGGCAGGAAGATTCTTAACCACTAGACCACCAGGGAAGCTCCCATTATATCTTAATACGAAAGTCTTAGAAAGACTATTATTTCTGACGAGACTTATTTCTTACAAAGAATTGCAGGTAAATAACTTGCAAAATACTTTATGCTTTGTTATTTATATTTTTGCACTTTACAATTGTTTCCAGTACTTTTAGTAGTTCTTATGAAATGAGAGTGAAGGTTCTGCCATCTCTTCTGACATTCAGAGAAACTCTGATGAGACCACAGAACTCTACCTCACTAAAGGCTCAAAGTAAAGTAATGCTCAAAATTCTCCAAGCCAGGCTTCAGCAATACGTGAACCATGAACTTCCTGATGTTCAAGCTGGTTTTAGAAAAGGCAGAGGAACCAGAGATCAAATTGCCAACATCCACTGGATCATGGAAAAAGCAAGAGAGTTCCAGAAAAAACATCTATTTCTGCTTTATTTACTATGCCAAAGCCTTTGACTGTGTGGATCACAATAAATTGTGGAAAGTTCTGAGAGAGATGGGAATACCAGACCACCTGATCTGCCTCTTGAGAAATCTGTATGCAGGTCAGGAAGCAACAGTTAGAACTGGACATGGAACAAAAGACTGGTTCCAAATAGGAAAAGGAGTATATTGTCACCCTGCTTATTTAACTTCTATGCAGAGTACACCATGAGAAACGCTGAGCTGGAAGAAACACAAGCTGGAATCAAGACTGCCAGGAGAAATATCAGTAACCTCAGATATGCAGATGACACCACCCTTATGGCAGAAAGTGAAGGGGAACTCAAAAGCCTCTTGATGAAAGCGAAAGCGGAGAGTGAAAAAGTTGGCTTAAAGCTCAACATTCAGAAAATGAAGATCATGGCATCTGGTCCCATCACTTCATGGGAAATAGATGGGGAACCAATGGAAACAGTGTCAGACTTTATTTTTTGGGCTCCAAAATCACTGCAGATGGTGACTGCAGCCATGAAATTAAAAGATGCTTACTCCTTGGAAGAAAAGTTATGAGCAACCTAGATAGCATATTCAAAAGCAGAGACATTACTTTGCCGACTAAGGTCCATCTAGTTAAGGCTATGGTTTTTCCTGTAGTCATGTATGGATGTGAGAGTTGGACTGTGAAGAAGGCTGAGCGCGGAAGAATTGATGCTTTTGAACTGTGGTGTTGAAGAAGACTCTTGAGAGTCCCTTGGACTGCAAGGAGATCCAACCAGGCCATTCTGAAGATCAGTCCTGGGATTTCTTTGGAAGGAATGATGCTAAAGCTGAAACTCCGTACTTTGGCCACCTCATGCAAAGAGTTGACTCATTGGGAAAGACTTTGATGCTGGGAGGGATTGGGGGCAGGAAGAGAAGGGGACGACAGAGGATGAGATAGCTGGATGGCATCACTGACTCGATGGACGTGAGTCTGAGTGAACTCTGGGAGTTGGTGATGGACAGGGAGGCCTGCGTGCTGCGATTCATGGAGTCGCAGAGTCGGACACGACTGAGCGACTGAACTGAACTGAAAAGCTCAAAAAGTATCAGGGACTCGGCCACCAGATTAGGAAAATGACCTGGCCAATGTCCACCATAAAACATTCCAAAGGCTTACTGTGAAGCATCAAAGTTCATTTAAAAAGTTGCTTACATATATATATTTTTGTAAATGGCACACACTCATGTTTATAAAGAACATTGTCCAAATAAGGAAAAGAATAAAGAAGAAAGTTTGAAAATATCCCCAAATTCCATAAGTGTTAATGTGGTGAACATATTTCTCTATATCTCTATCCATGCACAGTGCTGTATTGATATAGTGCTATATAATACGATCATTCGCTTCTTTTTTTTAAAGCAAAAATGAAAGAGGGCATATAAAGCTTAAAAATAAGGACAACTCAATTTGGGAGGTGAAGATCATGAGATGCCTCATGAAGGGAGCTTTGGGTCCCAATGATGCCCCACTCTTTGAACTGGGTGCTGATTACAAGACTGTGATCATTTTGCAAAAATGCGAGCTGTACATTTCTGACTTATATACTCTTTTAGTTTGCATCTTATACTTGAGTGAAAATTTTTTACATAAAACTCCCTGACTAAAGTAAATCAATATGCCAAGCAAATGAAGGAGAAGGTAAAAGAGAGGAAACGTATATAATCCTAGAACCAATTAAGTCTATTTTCATGCTTTAATTTCAGTCTTTAATTTTTAGTATCTTAAAAATTTATCTGTTATTTGTTAATGTTCTTTCACACACAGAGTATTAATATTTCTTAATAGCAAATTCTAAGTCCTAGAAAGAGTAAATGGTCTTCATGTTTTTCAGCATATTAAACATAAGTTACATAGTTTTATAAAGAATCTTCATGGTAAGTGAACATAAATTGGGGGAATCTTTGGGTGTAGCAACATATTACAATATAGCCTGTGCTGGCTGTGACAGAACCCCTCAGCCAATGAGCCATACTTTCTATGAACTGATTAATCAACCAGTGTCAGTCAGAAACATTAAAGTCATATAGATACAGCATAACAGTTAGTTTAAAGGTAAGATTTATTAATTATATACAGGTGTAATTGTCCTTTGCCCTCTATTTTAGCTATTTCTTAAAACATTCCTATACATGTTCTGGGGCTTCCCAGGTGGCGCTACTGGTAAAGAACCAGCCTGCCATTGCAGGACACATAAGAAAAGCAAGTTCAATTCCTGAGTTGGGAAGATCCCCGGGAGGAGGGCATGGCAACCCACTCCAGTATTCTTGCCTGGAGGACCCCATGGACAGAGGAGCCTGGCAGACTACAGTCCATAGAGTCACAAAGAGCTGGACATGACTGAAGCAACTTAGCACAGCACAGCATACATGTTTTATTATATTTTGATGTCACTTTTGAAACCAAAATAAACACAGCAATTAAATAAATGAGGAAATTAATCCAAGCACTTTTGTAACACAAGTTATAAATCCAAATAGAGCAAATTTCAGAACACAAACACCAAATTTCTCCAAATAGATATATACCTGCCCTGCAAGGGTGGGGCCACAACAAGGGGGTGCTGACTCAGGGTAGTGGGTTTGGGGGGAGTCTGGGATCTTCATAGATCCAATAAGCAGCTGTTTATAGTCAAGTCCTTTAGGAATCCAGGATGTCTGGGAAGATTATCCACACACTGGACTGGTAAACCCAAAGAGTAAGACAGGAAGTAAAAGATGGGTAAGAAGGGACACTCATGAATGAGGAGCACTGGAGCAAGAAATGAAAGGGAGGAGAGAGCAAACTTGGACTACCATAAGCTCCACTGGAAGCTGAGAAGTCTGATGCTATTCCTGTGCCCACACTTACAGCAGGGCATTTAAAGTTGAGTTAAAGGCTAAAAATCTAAACTATACCATTTTTCCTGCAATCCTCTGAGCAGCTCCTCAGAGACTTTATCCATCTTGAACCTATTTAATTTCTAGGTTATGCAGCTAATTGGTGTCTTTATTCTAGGTCTCCCATCTATCACATTGATTTTACAATTAACATTAGGCTAAATCAGCAACAACTTAAATGGTATTCCATCCATCATCCCATACAAACTGGCTCTTGTGTCTTCTCACCAAATGGGACTTATTCAGCATCCATCATGAATTGTCTATACCCAGGGGACTAATCAACAGCATGAAAATTTGAACTGAGCTCACATTTCGCTTATTTTCAGCTTTGCAGTTCCTTTAGCTATCAAGTGTAGCTCACAGAAGACAACAGACAAATGAATGAGAGACTATTCATCTTCATTACACTATTGATACGTGCAATTTATAATTTTTTAATGCTCTTGACACCATCTTCAAGGAGAAACTCAAAGCTAACCATTGCATTCAATAACCTAAAACTTGTCAGCAAAGAATCCTTTTCCATCAGCATCATACCCACCCTAATTAATAAAATCATTTAGATATTTATTATATGTGTTTGGGGTTTTTTTTTTTTTTCAAGTTTTATATCCTCCCATCCTCCACATCTTTCCATTAGTTTTATCAAGGTGGCTACCAGTTATCAATCATCAAGAAAAGAACATTGTAGCCATTAGTCATTTATAGTTATATCCAATCTGTTCTCTTCATGTTACTTTCAAACTTCTAGAATCTGTGAACATATGAATGTAGGTGTAGATAATCTCCTCTGATCCTCTGAAGCCAACTTCTCTTAAGGGACATAATCAAAATACCACTTTATATTGTTAGCCTCCATGTTCTTTCCAGAACACAATGCATTGTCGCTCACTTCTGAACACCCTATTGGACTTCGGGTAACAGACTATAGGAATTACCTATTATATATTTGACTCTCATACTTTTTCTTCCTTGATATATGCCTTTATTCATTCAACAAGACACAGAACCTACTATGCATGAAGTACTATGTCAGGTAAAGCAGGAATTGCAGCCAGTGGACTTTTATTCACTTTTCTTGAGCCACCTGCTTCAAGTGTGAGGGTCTTTGCTTTTCTTTTTCATATTTCACATCTAATCAGTGGCCAGTATATATGAAGTTTTCTTTCACATTATCTTCTTTTTTTCCCACTTTCTTCCCACCACCCTATTTTAAATCCTTACCATGCTGTACCTGCTGGTGCTGCTAAGTCGCTTCAGTTGTGTCCAACTCTGTGCGACCCCATAGACGGCAGCCCACCAGGCTCCCCTGTCCCTGGCAAGAACAGGAGTGGGTTGCCATTTCCTTCTCCAATGCATGAATGTGAAAAGTGAAAGTGAAGTCACTCAATTGCATACAACTCTTCGCGACCCCATGGACTGCAGACTACCAGGCTCCTCCGTCCACGGGATTTTCCAGGCAAGAGTACTAGAGTGGGGTGCCGTCGCCTTCTCCGATCCTGTACCTAGATAATTTCAAAAGCTTCCTCCCAATCTGTCTCTCTGCAAGGCTCCAACCTAATCAAACACCTTACTTATTCTAGAAACAGTATGTTATAGCAATATATTAATATCATTATTACAATGATACAATAGAGGTTAAGAATCATTATTTGCTTTTTGTAGATAACAACATTAATTGTTAAAGAGTTTTTTTTTTAAGTCCCAAATCACGTAACTAATGCATGACTAACACAGAAATTTAATTCTAGGTCTGAATACATTTAAACCCTCTTTCTGTAACATCAGACTAACTCCCAGTTTAAGGGAATTGTTTAGGGGAAATCAGCCAGAATGGGAAGAAAAGGCATGAATTATGCTGGCATGAAAAGAACAGGAAACCAAACAAGTGACATGGAGAAGGAAGAACAGACCTGTACATGGGACCAGATGGGCTACGAAGAAGAAAGAAATGTCCAAGATTTTTTGGTAGTTTTAGACAGTGGGTCATTGGAGGTTTGGCCTGGCTTTGCTTCCTCTATGTCTTGGAAAGCTGTATGACGAGATGGTTTAAGAAGTAAGGGCCCGAATTTGTTCCCAGTCTGGCACTACCTCTTACTAGCTGTATGTCCTTAGGAATGCACTTAACTTCACTGTGCCTCACGTCAATACAATGGGGATAATAATAAACCTGCTTAAAAGGATGTTTGAGGATTTTTTAAAATTTATTCATTTTTAATTGAAGGATAATTGCTTTACAACATTGGTTTGATTTCTCCCATATATTAACGTGAATTAGCCATAGGTATATCTATGCCCCCTCCCTCCTGAATCTCTCTCCCACCTCCCACCCTTTCCTGCCCCTCTAGGTTGTTATAGAGCCCCAGTGTGAGTTCCCTGAGTCATATGGCAGATTTCCATTGCTATCTATTTCACACATGGTAGTGTACAAATTGCTGCCCTGCAAATAGGTTCATCAGTACCAAGGCTGAGGATTATTAAAGTGCTTACAACACTTGGATCCCAGCACATATGTCCTCAATATTTATAAAATATTATTTATATCCATGCATTTCTTTTTCTTTCAAATAACTTAATATTTATATAGAATGGATTCAGTTATTTGCATTTCCTTTAAGTTTATAAATAAAGCCAAAAAAAGCAAAGAGAGGTCACAGCCCAAGCCAGGCTGACTTATTTGGTATAACACCCAGCAAGCCCTGACATGCTCTGGATTCTAATGAGGTCAAGGAGACGGTTTTTCATAGTGTCTTTTCTATTGGATAAGTGAGAGAACTGATCACATTTGCATGATGAGAAACAAGACTGGCTTCCTTTTCATCATGGAAGGGATTTAATGAAAATCCAACCTACAGATTCACTCTCCTTATAATCAAAGACTGGTTTTTCAACCCACTGTTCTCTGCACAGAGCTCTCACTAAAATGAAAGGTGCAAAAGCTGGCCAGTTAGGACACCTTCCCTACAAAATTGTTACCATATCAGTGTTTGCAGTTAAGAGTTCAGTTAGACCCAAGCATTTACTTTAATATACAGTGGGGTAATTTTTCCAACTCTCCAAATAATAACTAATCAAAATAGCCAGAGGGTAGCCTGGATGCAAACATGCCAACAATCTGCAATCACTCTCTTGGTTCCCACCGTCCCTTCCCCCTACTCCATAGGGAAGTTCGCGCCTTCGGAGGTCTTTATACCTTCATCAGGTTGTGCTACTGCCCTTAAGTGATCTCAGCCCCTGACTGGCTCCTTGTTTTCTCCCTAAATACTGTACATAACCATCACTATGCTTATGTGTATGCTCATGCTTAAGACCTGTTGGCAAGGGACTCTTGGCAAGGGACTCTATCTGCATTTCAGCCCCATTCTTTTTAATCCTTAAAGGAATGTTCCCAGGCTAATTAAAGAGAAAAACAGAATTATTATGCACCAAGAATTCAGGCAAAACATTCCCAAGCACTAAGAAGCCCTAATGAATCCTCGTGCTGGACATGCTGATTCTCAGCCATCCTGCTGGTTTAGGAGAAATGGGGTGAGTTTCTGCGAAGTTCTCTTCACTGGACAGGAAAACTTCTAAAATTGATGAGATGATAAAAGGTACCAGGTGTTAACTAAGGAAAGGAAAATCTGACCCTCATCTTTGCTGCTTTATTTCTGTGGTCGGTTTGCTTATGAGTAAGTGAGCTAGGACGGATGATAAGGCCAGGAAGAGAAAGGAAATATTCTTACGAATCCAGCTTCCAGTTTCCCCTCTTGTGAATTGTTAGAAAAGCAGACTTACTTCTAAAAATTCCCACATCCCTTTCATCAGCACTTTCTTCATTCATCTGGATTATAAACGGAATAATCATTTCCCACACATCAGCTGTGCAGTCAAATAAGTGTATTTCAGGCATTCTCTCTATATAGTAATAGGTTTTATTTTCTCCCAAATGTTATATAATCATATTATTACCAATGTCCTTCATCTCGTAATCCCTTAAAGAAAAGTTTAGTGGCTTCTGTGTTACAGCAGCTCTTCCCCTGGTATCGAGGGCAACGGAGAAGCAGCAGCTGGAGAAAACACATGGAGAGCAGGGACCTGAATTAAGCACACAGTCATTCCCACGGCGACTTCTAATGCCAAGTCCAAAGACCTCATTTCCATTTCGGTGTCCCTAACCCCAGCAACATTTGCTCTGCTACAGTGAATCAAACAAACTTCTTCCAAACAAAGTCAGAACACTTCCTTTTAAACGTGGGCTCCTGTTGCCGCTGCCTGCATATGCTAGCTTTAAAATGAAAGCAACATCTCTTAGAAGTTTGCTCTAGTAATGTTTAATGTGCAAATGCCTCCAATCAATAGTGAAGCTCACAGAACTGAGACGGCTCACTAGTCAGAGAAGAAAGCTGCTTCAGTACGAATGAGTTTGAGCCCTCGTATGGAAATATCAAGACAATGGGCAATTATTTCTATGAAGGAGTCTCCTGGAAATTACAACGACATTCAGAAGAAAAGAGTCCACTTCAGACACTGTATTCATCAGGGCTGCATCTCAGGCCACCGCAGGGTCTGTCTTTGCCTGGCAGAGCAGCCCTCATTAATTACAAGGCAGCATTACTCCTGACACAAAAGAAATTATTTTTCAAAAATCAGTGTGCTGGTAGCAAAGGTGTTCCTGCCCTTCCACTGAAAAACTGACAGCTCCCCAAAGCTCAAGGGACTGTCGGTCATTCTCAGGTTACCAACAGCCATTTTCATGAGCACATGCTAAATATTCTTTCCCAGGTAGCAGACCAGGTCTGCCGAAAGCTCCGGAGTTTCTTACCATTGCGATCCGATCTTCCCTCCCTTCGGACTCCGGCTGCCAGGAGCTGTTGCTGGTCCGCTGCTCCTCCAGCCACCGGATCCTCTGGAGGCTGAGAATGTCTCATGTGGTGCGAATGTATCGCCACCGATTATATTTCAGTCCCTCAATTGCTAGCCTTGATGCTTTGGAAATCAGCCAAACCAAGCACAAAGAGAAAGGGCTGCAGCTTGCAATTTCAGAACTTTCCCTAGAATGTGCTCTTAAAAACGTGGGCCCCTCATTTAGCATTTGAGCAAATACCCAGGGCTTGCTACATTCAATCGCACTTCTCTCATTTTCCTTTTAAACTGACTTGGGTTTTGTTGCTAGTGGAAGGAAATTACAGCAAGATACTCAAAGCTGACCCAGGGGATGCAGACCTGGTGCAGACTTCCACATGCTTCAGACCTGACAAGAAAAGGCTGCTATTCCAATCAGAGATGAGAATCCTGCTGAGATGGGGAGGAAGGCAGAGGGACAGTGCTGGCAAGCTGTCTAGGGTGACAGCATTTTGATAACTGGCAGGAGTCTGCAAAATGCTCTGAGGAACAACCATGGGACCCAAGTCGGCTCTAAATCGTTTGGTACCAGACTGCTCAATCCAAAGAGGCAAAGTTCTATCAAAGGAATCTATGGAGCACAGCCTTATCTTGAAGGATGAACTAGAAGTTCTTTAAGGGCAGTTTTTCAAAGGGTCTGCTAAGACCCTTTAAGTCTACTGGGTTACTCAATCATATTAAGTTATTTGTTGTTACTTAGTCACAAAGTCGTGTCTGGCTCTTTTGCAACCCCATGGACTGTAGCCCACCAGACTCATCTGTCCATGGGATTTCCCAGGCAAGAATACTGGAGTGAGTTGCCATTTTCCTCTCCAAGGGATCTTCCCAACCCAGGGATCGAACCTGCATCACCTCCACTGGCAGGCAGATTCGGAGCCGTCAGAGAAGCCCCATTAAACTATTAGGATCTTGCTTTTCCTACATTTTGACAACATTTTCAATTCTTAAAAATTTTATTTCAGAAGGATTTACTCTGACAACTAGCACACAGCACAGGCAAGACCTCAA
The DNA here is from genome assembly GCF_001704415.2 of Capra hircus. Classification (NCBI taxonomy): domain Eukaryota; kingdom Metazoa; phylum Chordata; class Mammalia; order Artiodactyla; family Bovidae; genus Capra; species Capra hircus. The sequence goes on along the minus strand of NC_030823.1, from coordinate 33,067,902 downwards.
CTGAAGCTCAGGCCAGAACTCTTTAAAATAACAGCATACATGAGCCAACACATCTATCAACTGCCAGACTGTTTACCTGCCTTTGCTTCCCCCACTGACTGTGAACTCCTGCAGGCAGCGTCCATGTTTGTTTTGTTCACTACTTTATCCCTAGTATGGCCTCTACTCCACTGTAGGATATTAATTGGCTGAATTAATTAACTTTCCATAATCATTGGAAATGTTGGTGGAGCCCCACAAATTGGTAAAATTCCCTTTGCTCAGAGCCTCATGTGTTGGAGGCTTGGGTTGGGTTCTTTCCATGGCTTCTTTTCCTCATACACCCTAATATGGTCAGGCTTAGAAAGGGCAGGGAAAAATTCCAGCAGAGTTAAATACTTGTTCTAAAGAAAATGCAACTCAAGGAATATAATTCATGTTGATGGCCAAGGGTTCTGATTTGTTCAAGGGGTCCATGGCCTTTATCAAGCCTGACAGCATCAAGAAGAAGTTGTGCATCAAGCGTTCAAGAGAGCTATTCACAACTTCCTTCCCTGTAGGCAACAGTCATTTAGAACAGAAAAGGAGACACAGTAAGTAGGCGAGGCACCCAGGTGAGACAACAGAGCCCACTCCAGTGGCCAAGATGCAGCTCGATCCCTGTATACAGTAGTTCTAGATACTTATTGAATTCATACAAACCTTTAAAGTACTGCTCTGGAGCTCTGGCATGTCAGACACATCCTCAAACAGAAACAAGCCAATGCTGCCTAACTGGAGACTCAGCTCATGACTCCATCTCTAGGTCCTCTTCCCAGGACACTCCACCACACTGCTCCAACCATTCCCCACTCTGTGCCCAATTACACTGTCCTCAGATGGAGTGAGGTGGTGACATCAATGAAGTATCTCCCTTTTCTTCTCCTTGTTCTTCCAGGTGCCGCGTCATTCCTTCCTTCATCAAGAAGACTCCTCTGATGGCTACAACATACAGCAATTTCTCTGCCCCATTCCTGGCATTCACTTTTGTCCCAACCATTTAATATACTGTCGTCTTACACTTCTTGGACATCACTGTTTTTATTTTTAGGTATACCTTATCATTTAACCAGACAGTAAAGATGTATTCCTGTACAAAATTTGTGAATGGCATCCCACTGATTAGAAGATGAAACTAAAACTACTCAGCATGGCATTTGATGCCCTTCATGAATGGGCCCCTTATAAGTTTCCTTCCCCGCCACACCCCTGCAAGTATAGTCTGCTTTAGTTACAGGGGAAAAAAGAGTGTAAGTGAAAGTCGCTCAGTTGTGTCCGACTTTCTGTGATTCCATGGACTGTAGCCTGCCAGGCTCCTCTATCCATGGAATTCTCCAGGCAAGAATACTAGAATGGGTAAGTTGTTCCCTCTCCAGGGGATCTTCCTGATCCAAGGATCAGAACCCAGGTCTCTCGCATTGCAGGTGAATTCTTTCCCATCTGAGCCACCAGAGAAGCCCAAGAATACTGGAGTGGGTAGCCTATCCCTTCTCCAGGGGATCTTCCCGAACCAGCAAGCGAATCATGGTCTCCTGCATTGCAGGCAGATTCTTTACCAGCTGAGCCACACTCCATTCACTTCTCTCAAATCTTTATGCTCACTCATGCTTCCAGCTTTTCCATACACCAGGTCCACACAGGAGCTTCTGCTCCCCTGGGTCTGCACTTTTTGTGCCATCTCTTTTGTTTCTCCTGAAAGAACTCGACAGTCAGGTGAAGGCTGAATATCTATTAAACACTGATGTGGACCACCCCCCCCCCCCCCCGCCGTTATGTTTGTGGCAGAGCCAGGCACAAATCAAACTAGATTTGCCTAAGAATCAGTGATTTGCCTAAAGTGAGTGTACTGGCATTATTTTTCCGTAAGAAAAATGGATTTTTTTCCCCTCACAAATTACCATTTGGCAGAAACCACAAGAGAATATGAAGAAGGATTTCTGAATAATTGTCTCCCTGTTGACTGAATCAGGTTTTTATTGACATTAAGAGTCATTTGGACACTTGTGCTAATCGAAGTTGTTAGACTTCTCAGCTTGGTGTTGTCAGAACGAAATGAATCACTGAAATACAGCCACCTCACTGATGCACAGTCCCAGACAACATCAGCAAAAATGTCAGAAATTTCTGGAGAGTTAGAAGAAGAAAGGAATTGACATTTTTCTTAAAAAAAAAAACAACAACTGTACTTTGTATATTTTCATTTAAAAGTATAAACATCCAAAAAGCCAGTCTTTTTGTCTTGAACCACCCCATCCTCCCACACCTCCCCTAACAGCTAGAGTCAGGTACAGCAATAAAGAGTTTCAGACCCAGGGGCAAAAGGTCCACCAGAGAGCTGCCCCCACCTTCTTTGACCCTGAAAGAGTTCAAGCAAAGAGAAACTCTTTTCCAAATATGCACAAATAGTGTTTCATGTTTTCTTACAGAGCAAATCCATTTGGTCCATCTAGTGTAACATTTATTGTACCTTTAAAAGACATGTAAAATGTATTTGAGAGGCCCAACAAGACATTATTATCTCCTTCCAGACAATGCTCATTTATTCCTTTTCTCAGTGCTTTTAAATGCTGACCCTGCATTGATAAAAAGTTTGCTTGGCGTTCCAAGACAGTAGCCAGTAGAGAGTGGGAGCATCCTACAGCTGCTGCAACACACATTCCCTGCCACCACAATACAGGGCACCCCGGTGGGCAAGAATGCAGAGGGAAGGAAACAGCAGACTCCTAATTATTCCAGAGCAGCAGTTACACCTGCCAACGCTCTCAAAAGAACTGAAGGAAAAGTTTGGAATCTTGTTCGGTAATTTTGCAGTAAGCACCTTCATCACAAGCACTTTTCTGCACAGTGAACTGGCCTTGGGCAATTTTTCCATGAAAGGTCTACAGTCTTGCTTCAACTGGTTGAAATGTTAGCCTTTCTTCCAGCTATTGATGGCTTCAATGAGCCGATGGATGATGATGATCTGCCCCAAGAACTGGTTTCTTATTTTGAAACACGCTACACTGGAGGAGAAAGAAGCTGAGAGCCTCGAAGGCATAGAGTTGAACTCACATTTTCCATAGAACTTCAGAATTATCTACCAAAATATATGTGACAATATGCCAAGAACAAACAAATAATGGAGAGGTATTCACAAAACAATACAAAAACTCAGTTAAAAATATGCATCCTAGTGTTTGGAGACTGATCTCTCTCTTAACAAAGGAAGAAGTTTTAGCACAACAGAAAAAAGTGTGATATGAAGAGACAAATCAACAGGCCCCAAAAAAAGAAAAAAGTATCATATCTTAGGAACAAAAGACTCCTGAGAAAAGTGCTTAGGTACAAGTCACACAATAAAATCAATTGTTTGCAAAGTATTGGCCTCAATCTACACACATTTTAAATGTATTCAAATATTTTATATTTTGCAATAGTCTTTTTAATGTTATTCATGTCTCATCTTTCATTAGGTCTTTTTTAATGTCCTTCTTTTTGTTTTTCATTATTTTATTCTTTACTGCAAAACTGCCTTACTGCTGATTAGCTATGTAATGAAAATGTCCATGACAGAGACGATTATTGTGAAAGTGCCTAGAACAGTTGGGAACCACTTGTCTTTTTTTTAAATATAAATTTATTTAAATTGGAGGTTAATTACTTTACAATATTGTATTGGTTTTGCCATACATCAACATGAATCCACCACAGGTATACACGTGTTCCCCATCCTGCACCCCACTCCCTCCTCCCTCCCCGTACCATCCCTCTGGGTGGAACCACTTACCTTTCGCTGTTTCTTCCATCTCCAGGTTTAACCCCAAGTCCCATCCTCCTATACTGCCTTGATGTTTCACCCTGTTGCTGAATGAGTTCAGCCTCACCTAGCCAATTTCCCTGGTGGCTCTGTGGTAAAGAAATCTGCCTACCAATGCAGGATATGATGCAGGATATGTGGGTTGGATTCCTGGGTCAGGAAGATCCCCTGGAGGAGGAAATGGCAACCCACTCCAGCATTCGTGCCTGGGAAATCCCATGGAAAGAGGAGGCTGGTGGGCTATAGGCCATGGGGTCACAAAGAGTTGGGCACGACTTGGTGACTGAACAACAAAAACAACCACCCACCCTTGCCTAGCCCCATATCTGCAGCCAATTCAGGCAGTATGCCTAAGGAAGGCTCAACACGGACCAGTGATTATACAATCCTATAGAAATAATTGCATGCACAAGATGATGCTTTCAAATTTAATCTCAAGCAAACTCGCTCATCTAAAAACCAGACAGCCCTTGGGATGCCTTTCAGTTTCTAATAGTGTTTCAAAGGTTTCTGTTTAAATAGACCAAAATTGATGTTGGCAGAGGAGAATTAGGTCAAGGCACTGAGAAAAAGAAACCATCACATCCTAAAACCACCCAAAGATTGCCAAGTACTTATGTTATGAAAAGAGTTACATAGGAAAAAACATACTTCATCAGTAAAACATTTACATTAATGTTAATTATGGTATTCCTTATGAAATATAAAATCATACAAGATAGTTTCTAACCATGAAAAGTGGATACAGTAAGGAGAAAGTTACAGGGACAGCAATAAAATGTGAGTGCCCTCGGGGAGGATACAACAATCTTGTATCAGAATCCTTTGCAGGATTTAAACTATCTAGCAGAAGGCATGAAGCCTGTTTCCTAGACAATTCTGAATTATAGAGACAACTGGCTGGAGGCTTTACAGTCCTATTTCTTTTCTTCATCTGTCACAGGTTATAGTCCTGTTCTCCTTTTTTACCACAGGAGGGAGCCACAGCATAATAAGGGCAGAGTTCTCCAGTTTTCCCTGAGTGGTAACATAAAATAATTTTTCATTACCACATCAGTTACAACATGGCATAAATCAGCTGTCCCCAGCATTTTGGGTACCAGGGGACCAGTTTCATGGAAGACAATAGTTCCATGGACCAGGAGTGAGTATGGTTTGGGGATGACTCAAGCACACTACATTTATTTCTATTCCCAGGTGGCTCAGTGGTAAAGAATCCCCCTGCCAATGCAGGAGATGTAGGTTTAATCCCTGGGTCAAGAAGATGCCCTAGAGTAGGAAATGGCAACCCACTCCAGTATTCTTGCCTGGGAAATCCCATGGACAGAGGAACCTGGAGGGCTATAGTCAGCAGGGGCATGGAGTCAGATACAACTGAGCATGCATGCACGCACTGACTTACTTCTATTGTTATTACATTGCAATATGTCATGAAATAATTACACAACTCACCATAATGCACAATCAGTGGGAGCCCTGAGCTTTTTGTCCTGCAACTAGATGATTCCTTCTGTGGTGATGGGAGATAGTGACACCTGAAGTGGGATGCTTATGTCCAGACTACTCTGTAATTTCGTTTTGGTTGCTGTCACTGCAGGACAAAACCCTTCACAAAGGATGTTGGAAGTGGAAGTAGGCTTTTCAGTGCTTTTGTGGTGATCCCAAAATATTCTGCCTTGACTTTTTTTTTTATTTTTTCATTTTTTAAATTTTAAAATCTTTAATTCTTACATGCGTTCCCAAACATGAACCCCCCTCCCACCTCCCTCCCCATAACATCTCTCTGGGTCATCCCCATGCACCAGCCCCAAGCATGCTGTATCCTGCATCAGACATAGACTGGCGATTCAATGGAAGTTCGAAGTTGTCTCAAACATACTTTGAAGGCCACCATCATTTGCGATCTCAAACAGGTGATCCCCTTCTAGCATGGACAAAGTCAGTTCACCTGGCCTGTTCACAAATGGGTCGTGGATCCATTCCTTCCCACTCTGAGGGTCTTTTGTGGTAGGGGAGTAATGCTCAAACTCTTTTGAATATTGAGACAGGTGATCATGCATCCAGCTGGGAGAGAGGAGTCTCTTTCAAAATCTCTGCTAATGTTTGAAACATGTCAAAAACCCAATGTTCACTCATCACACCTATAACTGCAGATTGGCTTTGAATGTCGGTCTCTGTTGACTTGAACATATTTTCATTCTCCCCTGAAGTGACAGACTGAGTTCACTGAGCAGGTTGAGTATGTCACACAAGTAAGCAAGTTTTGTGATCCATTCTGTGTCACTGATATGTGCTGCCAGTGGTGACTGTTTTTCTAAAAGAAATCTCTGGAGTGGTTCTCATAACTCAGAAGCTCTGACCAGTGACCTACCTTTAGAAAGCCACCTCACTTCTGTGTATGAGAGAAGACGTGTGTGCTCTGTGTCCATCTCCTCACAGAGTTGTGCAAACAGACATGAATTAAGCGCAAGTACTTTAACATGATCATTTGATTCACATCCTGCAAAACACTGTTAAGTTCAGGGGACATTTTTTGGTTAGCCAGCATTTCTCTCTGGATGACACAGTGCACAGACGCACATTCAGAAACGATGTCTTTGACTCAAGCAGTGAAACCAGAAAGCCATCCAGTCATGGCAGCCACTCCATCCGTGCATATATCAACTCAAAATGACTAATTCAGTTTTCCTGATATGTAATTGTTCAAAGACTTGAAAGGTTCTGCAGCCGTGGTGTTAGTTGGCACAAAAATGTATATCACATGTCCTCGTGCATATCTTCCTGAAAAATATATGCACAAAAACAAGCACTGTTGTCATATCAACATCAGTAGACTTGCCAACCTGGATTGTGTACCACGGTGACTCATTAATCCTCTCTAACAGTTACGCCTCAATATCTTCTGCTGTTTCATCAATTCCTCTGGTTATGTTGCTACCCAAAAGAGGAACATGTGCCACCTTTTGAACTGCAGTCTCTTCTAAAAATTCATGACAAGTGTCCTTAGCAGCAAGCAGGATCAACTCTTCACCAATAGTAAAAGGCTTCTTAGCTTTCAAAATGCAGTTAGTCACTGAGAATGATGCTCTCGGTGCAGATAAATTTGATGAAGTGGTGAGCTTCAATAATTGCTTCGGGTCTTTGTGTTCATTTTTTTTTTCTTTTGAAAAACTCCAAAGGCTTGTCTTTTAATGCACAGTGCTTGGTCTCCAAGTGGCAAAGCAGCTTTGAAAGTTCATGGCTTTGCTGGACAGTTAGCCACCACATATTATACAAAGCAGGCGTGGAGAATGTGAATCACCTGTTGCAACAGATCCGTAATTTAAGTAGAACTCTTGGTATTTTCTTTTAAATGCAGTTTTCTTGTTGTTGGCAGTCTTAGAGTCCTCTACATCTTTAGAGTCCTTCATTGGAAGGACTGAAACTCTAATACTTTGGCCACCTGATGTGAAAAACTGACCCACTGGAAAAGACCCTTATGCTGGCAAAGATTGAAGGCAGGAGAAGGGGATGACAGAGGATGACATGGTTAGATGGCATCACCAACTTGATGGACAAGAGTTAGAGCAAGCTGCAGGAGTAGGTGATGAACAGGGAAGTCTGGCATGCTACAGCCCATGGGGTTGCAAAGGGTAGGACATGACTGAGCAACTGAATTGAACTTAGAGTCTTCTGCCATCTCATCACTGGGTCTTTTCCCATTTTCAAAGAAATTCTTCAGCAACATTTTTACTCATTTTAGCTAAGGTTATTAGCTTATGGGGCTTCCCAGGTGGTGCTTTAAGAGATGTGGGTTCAATCCCTGGGTTGCGAAGAACCCCTGGAGGAGGGCATGGTAACCCACTCCAGTATTCTTGCCTGGATAATCCCACAGGCAGAGGAGCCTGGCAGGCTGCAGTCCATAGAGTCACAAAGAGTCAGACACCACTGAAGCAAGTTAGCATGTACACAGGCATTAGCTTGTGGGCTTATCAAAACTGTAACTGAGACAAGTGTGCAGTGCAAGAAAGAGGCGTGACACAAGCGGTAAATAAAATAATGGGCAGGCCATGCACAGACAAGGCAATGGCACCCACTCCAATATTCTTGCCTGGAAAATCCCATGGACGGAGGAGCCCAGTAGGCTACAGTCCATGGGGTCACAAAGAGTCAGACACGACTGAGTGACTTTACTTTCTTTCTTTCATGCATAGACTAAAATAAGTGTCAGATTCTGACTTAAAGGCTGCCACCAGATGGAGTTTAACTGTCACCTGCCACACACGTCTGCAAGCAATTATTTGATATGGTCTCTGTACAGTCAAACCTGTCTGCTTATGATATCTGCATCTGTAGCCACTCCCTACCACTAACATCACCGCCTCAGCTCCACCTCAAATCATCAGGCATTAGATTCTTAGAAGGAGCGTGCAATCTGTTACAGAGTCCTCACGTGTGCAGTTCACAGTAGGATTCTTGCTTCTATGAGAATCTAATGCCACCACTGATCTGTCAGGAGGCAGAGTTCATACGATAATGCAAACGATGGGGAGCGGCTGTAACTACAGATGAAACTTCATTTATTAACCTTACTGCTCACCTCCTTCTGTGTGACCCAATTCCTAACAGGTCACAGATTGGTATCAGTCTGTGGCCCAGGGATTGGGGACGCCTGGCATAAATGCCTCCAACAGAAAAGGATGTGACCTTAAAATTTCCAAAGCTGTCCTCCAACCGAACCTGCTCAAGTTTTTCACACACAGACACACACATAGGCATGCACACACACGCATGCATAGTGCAGCTCTTCTTTTTTACTGATCACCTAAATACCCAAATGTATAAATCACTGTAAGACGTTATTTAGGTGAAGATAATCCACACACACATCTTAAGTATTACAATACTTGTTATTTTTTTACTGACTTTGATCACATAGAACTCATTAGATTGATTTATACATGGATTAAAAGCAATCTGCAATTCATCTCCTACTCCCCAGCACTTTAGGCATAAATGACTGCCCCAAGAAAAGTCTTCTGAGGCATACTGCTGAAGATGATTTAGTGATGTAACAGGCAGCCTAATAAAGATGTTGAATAGGCAGTTTAATGAACTCTCCTTATTAACCTTTGGCCAGTCACATTTGTACCCATTCCATGTTTCATCTCTTAAACAATCTTTAAAAGCTGCAGCCAAGTTCAGTTCTATTTCACTATAGCCTTGTTCAGTTCTATTTTACTTCTCAAGAATTCAGGACAAATGTATTTGGAAAAATGATTATTCTTGAATTTGTAGGTGATGAAGTAGGAGCTTACAAGAGATTCCAAAAGGGATTAATCAGATCATGGTGCTTGACTCAGAAGGAAGGTCTATGCCCAAATTAACACAAGATCTTATTTTATACGGCAATTTTACAGAGCTATATACAAGGTCTTAACGTGAAACTTAGCTATAGTCAAAATGGAGGAGAGGTGGAACATACCACAGGCATAGCAGAAGTATCCCAAATATGGCCCTTGATCACTGGTTATATAAAGTTCCACTCTGCCCAGACTCACTGCTCAGCTCACTTGTGACACAGGGTGGACCTGGACTGGGAACAGAGGGGCTAGCAGAAGCATAGAGTCCAAGAATTCTATGAGGCTGGACTTCCAGGTCCCGATGAAGGAATATGTAATGAGGTGAGAGGAAGGAATACATTTTACTTAGGAATGTGCCAACTTGATTGATGTTTCATAAACTTAGATGTATGAAATTTTGCCCAGGCCCCACCAATGTTGGGGTAGGTTTGCTCCTTTCTCTCCTTACTACACTTTGTCCATCAACGGTTTATCTGGGCTTGGTTCAATCAATTCAATAACTCTTAGTCAGGTTTCTGTGAGGATAAGAGTTGTACAGAGACCAGGAAGTATGGCTCGATTGCCACTGGACATATTCAGCTATTTCAATTCAATTAAAATTTAAATTAAATTTTAAATTTCTTAGTCCTACTAGCCACAATAGCGGAGAAGGCAATGGCACCCCACTCCAGTACTCTTGCCTGGAAAGTCCCATGGACGGAGGAGCCTGGTAGGCTACAGTCCATGGGGTCGCTAAGAGTCGGACACGACTGAGCAACTTCACTTTCAATTTTCACTTTCATGCACTGGAGAAGGAAATGGCAACCCACTCCAGTATTCTTGCCTGGAGAATCCCAGGGACGGGGGAGCCTGGCAGGCTGCCGTCTGTGGGGTCGCACAGAGTCAGACACAACTGAAGCAACTTAGCAGCAGCAGCAGCAGCAGCAGCAGCAGCCACAATAGACACTAGTGGTTCCTGTATCAGACAGCACAACATTTCTATTCAGAACATTCTACTGGACAGAGCTGCCCTAGAGGACCCTGAACAGAACAAGTATGAGAAAGATAGGGACATCAGCACCAGAGGGTACAAAGCCACAAGTAAGTCTACACCTTTGAAGATACAGCCTAAAGAGACCATAGCAGTTCAGTTCAGTTCAGCTCAGTTCGGTCGCTCAGTCATGTCCAACTCTTTGTGACCCCATGGACCACGTAACGCCAGGCCTCCCTGTCTATCATCAACTCCTGGAGTTCACCCAAATTCATGCCCATTGAGTCAGCGATGCCATCCAACCATCTCATCCTCTGTGGTCCCCTTCTCCTCCCACCTTCAATCTTTCCCAGCATCGGAGTCTTTTCAAATGAATCAGCTCTTCACATCAGGTGGCCAAAGTACTGGAGTTTCAGCTTCAGTATCAGTCCTTCCAATGAACACTCAGGACTGATTTCCTTTAGGATGGACTGGATGGCTCTCCTTGCAGTCCAAGGGACTCTCAAGAGTCTTCTCCAACACCACAGTTCAGAAGCATCAATTCTTCGGTGCTCAGCTTTCTCCTCAGTGCAACTCTCACATCCACTGGAAAAACCATAGCCTTGACTAGACGGACCTTTGTTGGCAAAGTAATGTCTCTTCTTTTTAATATGCTGTCTAGGTTGGTCACAACTTTCCTTCCAAGGAAAGTTATGTCATGTCCAACTCCAAGGAGTAAGCATCCTTTAATTTCATGGCTGCAGTCACCGTCTGCAGTGATTTTGGAGCCCAGAAAAATAAAGTCAGCCACTGTTTCCACTGTTTCCCCATCTATTTCCCATGAAGTGATGGGACTGGATGCCATGATCTTCGTATTCTGAATGTTGAGCTTTAAGCCAAGCTTTTCACTCTCTTCTTTCACTTTCATCAAGAGGCTTTTTAGTTCCTCTTCACTTTCTGACATAAGGGTGGTATCCTCTGCATATCTGAGGTTATTGATATTTCTCCCTGCAATCTTGATTCCAGCTTGTGTTTCTTCCAATCCAGCATTTCTCATGATGTACTCTGCATAGAAGTTAAATAAGCAGGGTGACAATATGCAGCCTTGAAGTACTCCTTTTCCTATTTGGAACCAGTCTGTTGTTCCATGTCCAGTTGTAACTGCTGCTTCCTGACCTTCATATAGGTTTCTCAAGAGGCAGGTCAGGTAGTCTGGTATTCCCATCTCTTTCAGATTTTCCCACAGTTTATTGTGAGCCACACAGTCAAAGGCTTTGGCACAGTCAATAAAGCAGAAATCGATGTTTATCTGGAACTCTCTTGCTTTTTCCATGATCCAGTGGATGTTGGCAATTTGATCTCTGGTTCCTCTGCCTTTTCTAAGTCCAGCTTGAATATCTGGAAGTTCACAGTTCACATACTGCTGAAGCCTGGCTTGGAGAATTTTGAGCATGGCTCTACTAGCGTGTGAGATGAGTGCAGTTGTGCAGTAGACCATGGCAGTTACTAGACATGATAAATGGCAACACTGGTTTGGTGATAGTCTTCAGAGGTCTCAAATGGCTTACCTGTAGGAATATTTTCTTTTGCTTCCATTACATTGTAAACATGAGTGACTCAGTTTCTAACATTAAAAAGTATGGGAACTCATTAAAAATCTAGTTTTCTAGTTTCATTTGAAAAATGAGAAGGCCTGGCCCCTCTGGGCCTGCATTTCCACCCTGTAACACAGACCTGGAGTCAAGGAGCTACAGTTCCCTAAAAGGAGCCTGTGTCCTTCACTTTATCAATCCTCACTAGCCACTGGATCCAAGGTACTCCCTCTCTAATTTCTGCTGCATATGTATTTGAATGGGAAAAAAATAACATCTTTAGCAATGCATAAAAATAAATATCTATAATGAAATGCCATAAAAGATACCTAGAAAACTCCTGCTTATTTTTTCTGTATCTTTAAATAAATACATTCTATTCACTTATTCAGATGGTACTTTTTCATCTGTAGAAACAGGATTAGTAAATTACGGAAGAAGGTTAAGGTCAACGTAATATTTTCAATAATTCTATACTTAACACTCTCAGTTCAGTTCAGTTCAGTCACTCAGTCATGTCCAACTCTTTGTGACCCTATGAACTGCAGCACGCTAGGCCTCCCTGTCCATCACCAACTCCCGGAGTTCACTCAAATTCACGTTCATCGAGTCGGTGATGCCATCCAGCCATCTCATCCTCTGTCGGCCCCTTCTCCTCCTGCCCCCAATTCCTCCCAGCATCAGGGTCTTTTCCAATGAGTCAACTCTTGGCATGAGGTGGCCAAAGTACTGGAGTTTCAGCTTCAGCATCATTCCTTCCAGGACACCCAGGACTGATCTCCTTTAGGATGGACTGGTTGGATCTCCTTGCAGTCCGAGGGACTCTCAAGAATCTTCTCCAAACCACAGTTCAAAAGCATCAATTCTTTGGCGCTCAGCTTTCTTCTCAGTCCAACTCTCACATCCATACTGACTACTGGAAAAACCATAGCCACTCAACACTCTAGGCTTTTAAATTTGATGGAGGTAAGGAGGGTAAGCAGAGGGGAGAGATGATACATATGTGACTCTTTCCTCCTTTGTGTATATACACACACACACACAGAAACTGTGTCCTTAAGTGTGGTACAGCTGCAAAAGGTCTCATTGTGTGTAAATAAAAACAAGCCAACTTCTGAATTAGATTTTAAGTAATCTTTGGGCACCTAATAGAAAAACATCTCAATCATGAATAAGTCTCTTCATTCAAAAATCTAACTTAGGCTCATGAGTTGTACCCATTTAAACTTAAGCTCTATTAAAGATGGGACCGTATCTGTCCTGTACAATACCAGGATGCATCAGGTAATCACTTCTCAATAAATATTTGTTAAATGGAATAATATAACCCTCAGAGCAAAGGGAAAATTCTCTTGGAAATTTTAAGTCTCTGCCATATTCCTTTTGATCTCAACTTGACATGATGATATTTATATTAATTTATTCAACAAAGCCTTTTATGTGCTGAGGTTCTGTTGGAGATTATCTTAGTATGCAGCTGTTGACTCTCTAAGTCACAGGTCATGTGTTTAGGGAGGGGACTGCAGGAAGAAAGCAGTCAAGATGGCACAGTAGAAAGACCCTGGGCTCGCCTCCTCTCACAAGCACACCAAAATCACAACTATCTGCAGAATAACCATCAATGAATAAGTCTGTAACACACCAGATAAGATCTCCTACAACCTAGACAAAAGAAGAACCACAATAAAATGAACAGGAAGGATGGAATTAAGATATAACAAATCCCATATGCTGCAGGTGAATAAACAGGAGAACAGTTACAATTATTCTCCATAAGCAGGAGAATAATTATATCACAGAGATTTTCCCACAGGAGTGAGGGTTCTGAGGCCCCTGTCAGGTTCCCCAGCCCTAAGGCTTAGCACTGAAAAAATGAGCCCCCAGAGAATACAACTTTCAATGCCAATGGGGCTTAATTGCAGGAAACCCACAGAACTGAGGGAAATACAAAATTCACTCTTAAAGGATGAATACAAAATCTCACACGTACCAGGACCCAGGGCAAAAGCAGTAATTTGACAGGAGTCTGGGACAGATCTACCTGCTGATCTTGGAGGGCCTCCTGGGAAAATGGGGCAGCTGTGACTCACTCAGGGGACATAGACACTGGTGGCAGATATATTAGGAAGCATTCATCTGCAGGAGCTCTCCTGGAGGGTGACATCTTGGTGCCAAGACTTGGCCCAAACAGTAGCCTGTGGGCTCCAAGGCTGGGAGGACTCAGCCCATACAACAAGCTGGGCAGAAACACAGGCCCAATCAGCAGCAGACAGGTTACATTAAAAACTTCCTGAGCCCAGAGATGCCTCCAGACACCCTCCTAGACATGACCTTGCCCAGCAGAGGACCAAGACTCAGTTCTGCTCATCAGTGAACAGGTGGCAGCCCTTCCCAACAGGAAGCCTGTACTAGTGTCCAGACCAGCCTCACCCACCACAGGGCAAAAACCAGAGGAAAGAAAAATACAGCCCCACAACCGAGTCTGCAAGCACAGATCAGAACCTAATCTGGGACCATCTAGCCCCTGGCCCCTGGGTGACGAGATGGGGAGTACACTGCTATGATGAGAGAGAAATGCACAGGGCATCTAATCCAGAGAACCACTTCTCAAAGGTCAAAATACTTAAGTTACACAGACATAAAAATACTTACACAAAATAAGGTTGCAGACAAACATGTTCCAAATGAAGGAACAAGATTAAGCCCCAGAAGAAGAACTAAATGAAGGAGAGCTAGACAATCAACCTAAGAAAGAGTTCAGAGTAATGATTGTAAAGATGATCAAAGAATTCACAGGGAAAATGGGGTGCACTGAGGGAGAAGTCAAAGGTTTTTAACAAAGACTTAGAAAATTATAGAACCAAAGAGAGCTGAAAAATACAAAAAGTGGAATAAATACACTAGAAGGAAACTTCTAACGTACAATGTAGACTAAATGATACAAAAGAATGGGCTGGAAAACAGTAATATAAATCACAGCTGCTGAACAGAAAATAAGAATGAAAAAAAAAAAAAAGAGGACAGTTTGAGACCTTTGGGAATTAAACACACTAATATTCCCATTATAGGGGTCCCAGGAGGAGAAGAGAGAAAGGGCCTGAGAAAAAATATTTAAGAAGAAAATAACTGAAAACTTCCCTAACTTAGGAAAGGAACCAGTCACCCAAGTTCAGGAAGCAAAGAGAGTCTCATACAGGAATTTACCCAAAAAGGAACACACCAACACACATTATAATCAAAATGACAACTATTAAAGAGAGAATCTCAAATGCAGGAAGTGAAAAGCAACAAACGTACAAGGGAACTCCCACAAGGTTGTCAGCTGATTTTTCAGCAGAAACTCACGTGATGAAAGGGTAAAACCTACAACCAAGAATACTCTACCCAGCAAGGCTCTCTTTCAGATCTGATATAGAAATAAAAAGCTTTACAGACAAGTCAAATCTAAAAGAATTTAGCACCACCAAACCAGCTTTACAACAAATGCTAAAGGAACTTCTCTAAGATGAAAAAGAAAAGGCTACAACTGTAACTGGGAAGGGTTAATTTTGACTCCACACTGGATCTGCTCCTGTGACTTTACCTCTTTAGTTGGCCACTTTCGTTGTTATAATTCTACATAATGGCCTGCCTCGGGGAGCCCTGCCTGCCCCCATCCACCTGACCCATGGGCTAGGGTGCCTTTGGCTCACAGGGAGGTAAACAGACCCTGCCCACCTATGAAGGACTGTGACATTCTTGCTTTCTTTGTGTGGGAAATGGTGCCTCTTGTCTGCTGCTTACCAGCATGGCTCAGAAACTCACATTTGGGGGGCTGGAACTTCAGACAGAGGGGGTACCTTTGTTTATTGATATGACCAGAAATATTCCATTTCATGCCACCCATGAAATGACTGTAAGGAAGTGAAACTAATATCCCCCTCCTTGCCTGAGGCTTGTCATTCTAGGAGATATTTGGAAGAATTAAATGGTCTTTTTTACTTTGTTTCCTCACCTCTCCCAATCTCTGATCCATAAAAGAACCTGGCATCTAGGCCCCAACAAGATGGTTATTTTGAGATATTACTCTGCCATTTTATTAGTTAGCCAGCTCTCCGAATAAAGTCACATTCCTTGCCTCAGAACCTCGTCTCTCAGATTTATTGGCCTATTGTGCAGCAAGCAGACCAAGCTTGGACTTGGCAACACAACTAAACACAGGGAAATTATGAAATGAAAAAGCTACTGGTAAAGGCAAACATAAAGGTAGGAAGTGATCCACAAACAAAGCTAGTAGGGAGGTTAAAAGACAAAAGTAGTAAAATAATCTGTATCCTCAATAAGCAATTAAGAAATACACAAGAGAATTATATGTAAAATATGATATTCAAAACAGTATTTGTCAGGGAAGGAAAATACAAATGCAGGGTTTAAAAATATGTTTCCAATGAAATGAGGAGATGTAGAGAGACTGAAACCCTCTTTATTTTTATGGGAATGTAAAATGGTGCAGCCACTTTGGAAAAGAGTTTGACAGCTCTTCAAATAGTTAAACATAGAATTATCATATAACCCAGCAGTTTCACTCATAGGGATATACTCAAAAGAAGTGAAAATGAATGTTCAAATACCTGTACATTAATATTCATTGCAATACTATCACAATAGTCAAATGGTAGAAACAACCCAAATGGCTATCAATGGATGAATGGAAAAACAAAATGCGGTCTATACATTCAAGGAAATATTAGTCAATCATAAATGAAAATGAATAACTTTTCTAATTTATATCTTATATTGGAGAAGTTGATTAACGATGTTGTTTGAGATGTACAGTAAATTATACAAATACATATATCTATTCTTTGTCAGATTTTTTCCCATGTAGGTTATTATAGAAATTGAGTAGAGTTCCCTATGCTATATAGGAAATAGGTCCTTGTAGATTGCAGATGGTGACTGCAGCCATGACATTAAAAGACACTTACTCCTTGGAAGAAAAGTTATGACCAACCTAGATAGCATATTCAAAAGCAGAGACATTACTTTGCCAACTAAGGTCCATCTAGTCAAGGCTATGGTTTTTCCAGTGGTCATGTATGGATGTGAGAGTTGGACTGTGAAGAAGGCTGAGCTCCGAAGAATTGATGCTTTTGAACTGTGGTGTTGGAGAAGACTCTTGAGAGTCCTTTGGACTGCAAGGAGATCCAACCAGTCCATTCTGAAGGAGATCAGCCCTGGGGATTTCTTTGGAAGGAATGATGCTAAAGCTGAAACTCCAGTACTTTGGCCACCTCATGTGAAGAATTGACTCACTGGAAAAGACTCTGATGCTGGGAGGGATTGGGGGCAGGAGGAGAAGGGGACGACAGAGGATGAGATGGCTGGATGGCATCACTGACTCAATGGACGTGAGTCTGAGTGAACTCCGGGAGTTGGTGATGGACAGGGAGGCCTGGCGTGTCGTGATTCAAGGGGTCGCAAAGAGTCGGACACAACTGAGCGACTGAACTGAACTGAACTGAACTGAAGGCTGTATATGTTAATCCTAGCTTCCTAATTTATCCCGCCCCACCCCCCATCTTTCTCCTTTGGTAATCATGCTTGTTTTCTACGTCTGTGAGTCTGTTTCTGTTTTGTAAATAAGTTTATATCATTTTTTTTTAGGCTCCACATATAAGTAATATAATATTTGTCTTTGTCTGACTTTCTTCACTTAGTGTGATAATCTCTAGGTCCATCATATTGCTGCAAATGGCATTATTTCACTCATTTCTATGGCTGAGTAATATTCCATTTATAAATGTACTAAATTTTCAAAATCCATTCTTCTGTCAATGGAAATGTGACTTGTTACCATATATTGGTTATTGTAAACAGTGCTGCAATGAACACGGGGGTACATTTATATTTTCAAATTATGGTTTGCTCCAGAGAAATGCTCAGGAGTGGAATGCTGGATCATATAGTAGTTCTATTCTTAGTTTTTCAAGGAGTTTCCATACTGTTCTCCATAGTGATTGTACCAATGCTCCATGTGCACTTGAGAAGAATGTAGTCTGATGCTTTCAGACAGAATGCTATATAAGTATCAGTTAAATCCATCTGATCTAATATGTCATTTAATGTCTATTCCCTCATCAATTTTCTGTCTGAATGATCTGTTCATTGATGTAAGTGGGATGTAAAAGTTCCCCATTATTATTGTTACAGGTGATTTCTCGTTTTATAGCTCCTGCTATTTGTCTTATATGTTGAGGTGCATAAATAATTGATATATCTTCTTCCTGGATTGACCCTCGATCATTATGTAGTGTCATTTTTTGTCTCTTGTAACAGGCTTTTTAACTTCTATGCAGAGTACATCATGAGAAACGCCGGTCTGGAAGAAGCACAAGCTAGAATCAAGATTGCTGGGAGAAATATCAATTATGTCAGATATGCAGATGACATCACCCTTATGGCAGAAAGTGAAGAAAAACTAAAGAGCCTCTTAATGAAAGTGAAAGAGGAGAGTGAAAAAGTTGGCTTAAAGATCAACATTCAGAAAACTAAGATCATGGCATTTGGTCCCATCAGTCCATGGCAAATAGATGGGGAAACAGTGGAAATAGTGGCTGACTTTATTTTGAGGGGCTCCAAAATCACTGTGGATGGTGATTGCAGCCATGAAATTAAAAAACGCTTACTCCTTGGAAGGAAAGTTATGACCAACCTAGACAGCATATTAAAAAGCAGAGACATTACTTTGGCAACAAAGGTCCATCTAGTCAAGGCTGTGGTTTTTCAAGTAGTCATGTGTGGATGTAAGAGTTGGACTATAAAGAAAGCTCAGTGCCTACCGGAGTCCAGCTCCAGCAGCCAGGGAATCAGCCTGAAGGGGTGAGCGGTGTTGGCAGACAATGATGTAGCCTCTGACTCGAGGTATGGGACTACGTGTTTATTTCAAGCTTCAGGTTTTCTTTTATACTTTGACAAAAGCATTAGGTCAGAGGTTTGACATTTTTAGTTTCCCCCACCCAGATTTATCATCTCCAGAAATCATTGTTGCCTTACAGAGTTCCTGCTTCAGCTATTCTCTCGGAATCGGCTTTACTATCTATTATCTACTTCCCCTTATGTGTCCTATACTTAACTTGTGATTACATTGTAACTCATGCTACATTCCTCAGTTTATTTCTTATATTTCTAAAGCCTGTTTGCCCCTAGCATCTTAAGATCACTATCTCCTAAAAAGGCTTCTAGCTATTAATATCTCCAAAATCCCTAATCTCTATAAGCTACAGTAAAATATGCTAACACTACAACATTCCTTAAACTTTTAGCTTCTAACTATTCTTAATTACTCCTAAACCCTAAACTCAGCAAACTTCTTTTGCCATAAATATTTCCCTCACAAACAGGTCTCAGATAACAATCCTTCCCATGGCCTCAAGCTGCGGTCTACATGCTCATCCTAGAACATTCTTTGTAAAGATCCTTGAACAAATGTCAATGGTTACTTTATAGATTATTTTATGGGAACAACTGCAGAAGGCTTTGGGCTTTCTCATGCTTCTCTCAAGAACAATAAGCACCTTAACATTCTTTCCAGCCAACTCAATCGAAGAAAGGAAATAACAAGTCAGAATCACAAAATCTAACTCCTTCATCCTGGGACCGTGCCTGCGGGGTGAGGAGAGGGAGTTGGGGCCATGCCTCCATTTTGTCAGTAATGCCTAACATGGCTCCCGACAACTGCTGAAGAATTGATGCTTTTGAACTGTGGTGTTGGAGAAGACTCTTGAGAGTCCCTTGGACTGCAAGGAGATCCAACCAGTCCATCCTAAAGCAGATCAGTTCTGGGTGTTCATTGGAAGGACTGATGTTGAAGCTGAAATTCCCAATACTTTGGCCACCTGATGCGAAGAGCTGAGTCATTTGAAAAGACCCTGATGCTGGGAGGGACTGGGGGCAGGAGGAGCAGGGGACGACAGAGGATGAGATGGCTGGATGGCATCACTGACTCAATGAAAATGAATGTGGGTGGACTCTGGGAGTTGGTGATGGACAGGGAGGCCTGGCGTTATGCGGTTCATGGCGTCACAGAGTCAGACACGGCTGAGTGACTGAACTGAACTCAACAGGCTTTATTTTAAAGTCTATTTTGTCTGATACAGGTACTGTTACTCCAGCTTTCATTTGATTTCCACTTGCACAGAATACCTTTCTACATTCCCTCACTTTTAGTCTGTATGTGTCCCTAGATCTGAATTGGGTCTCACATAAACAGCATATGCAGAGGTCTTTTTCTGGTATCCAAACAGCCAGTCTGCTTTTCTGTTGGTGTATTTAACCTATTTACCTTTATAGTAATTCTCAACATGTATGCTCTTATTGCCGTTTTGTTAATTGGTTTGGATTTGTTTCTGTAGGTCTTATTTTTCTTCTCTTCCTCTTTTTCTGTAGGTCTTATTTTTCTTCTCTTCCTCTTTTGTTCTCTCCTTTTGTGATTTTAATGATTATGTTTAGTGTTGTGTTTGTATCGGTTTTTTCTTTTTGTGTATCTATTGTAGATTTTTGGTTATTGGTTGTCACGATGCTTTGATATAAAAGTTGATATATATGTATACATACATGTATATAGTTGTTTCAAGTTGCTGATCTCTTAATTTCAAATGCATTTCCAATATCATGCATTTGTACTCTCTTCTCATGAATGTTTGTTTTGTATCAAATTTGTGTGTATATGATTTCCTGCCTTAATTGTATGTTTGCCTTTACTGCTGAGCTTTCCCCTTTGTAATGTTCTTGTTTCTAGCTGTGGTTTTTCCTTTCCCACTTAAAGAAGTTCCTTTAGCATTTGCTATAAAGCTGGTTTGGTGGTGCTGAATTATCTTAAGGTTTGCTTGTCGGCACAGCTTTTGTTTCCTTCATAGAATCTGAATGAGAGCTATGCTGGCTAGTGTTCCTGGGTGCAGGTCTTTCCCTTTCAACACTTTAAATACATCATGTCACTCCCTTATGGACCAAAGAGTTTCTATTAAAATCAGCTGAAAACCTTATGATGATTCCCCTGTATGTTACTTGTTGCTTTACCCTTTTGCCGTTAATAATTTCTCTTTGTCTTTAATTTTTATCAATCTGATTAATATGCACCTTGGTATGTTCCTTCTTGGGTTTATCCTGTATGGGACTCTGAGATTCCTGGACTTAAGTGCGTATATCCTTTCTCATATTATGTAAGTTTTCAGCTATTATCTCTTCATTTATTTTCTCAGAATTTTTTCTCTCTCTTCTCCTTCTGGGACCCCTATAATGTGAATGTTGGTGCATTTAATGTTGTCTCAGAAGTCTCTCAGACTGCCCTTATTTCTTTTTAACCTTTTTTTCTTTATTCTGTTCAATGGCAGTGATTTCCACCAGTTTGTCTTCTAGTCACTTATTCCTTCTTCTGCCTCACTTATTTGCTATTGATTCCTTCTAGTGTATTTTTCATTTCAGTAACTGTTCATCTCAGTTTGTTCTTTAAATCGTCTAGCTTTTTTATTAAGAATTTCTTGTATCTTCTTGCTCTGTGCCTCTATTTTACTATTATTCATAAAATTTTTGATGACAGCCATTCTGACTGTGATTTACATTTCCCTAATATGTAGTTTTGATTTCCATTTCTCTAATAACTAGCAATGTCGAGCATCTTTTCATGTGCCTCTTGACCATCTGCATGTTTTCTTTGGAGAAAAGTCTGTTTACATCTTCTGCCCATTTTTGATTGGATTTTTTTAAATATTGAGCTCTATGAGCAATTTGCATGTTCTGGAAATTATGCTCTTGTCTGTCACATCATTGGCAGACATTCTCTCCCAGTCTGTAGGCTCTCTTTTTTGTGTCTTCCTTTGCTGTGTAAAAGTTTATAAGTTTAATTAGGTCCCATTTGTTTATTTATGCTTGTATTTCTTCTGTCTTCAGAAACTGAGAGAAATATTGCTATGACTTATGCTAGAGAATGTTTTGCCTATATTTTGTTCTAACGGTTTTATAGTGTCATGTCTGATATTTGGGTATTGAAACCATTTTGAATTTATTTTTGTATATAGTATGAGGGAATGTTCTAACTCATTGAGTCACATAAGGCGATCCAGTTTTCCCCAAACCACTTGCTAATAAAACTGTTTTTACACCATTGCATATTCTTGTCTCCTTCGTCAAAGATTAATTCTGGACCTTCTGTTCTGTTCCATTGATCTATATATCTGTCTTTGTGCCAGTACTACATATGGGAGGTTTGTTTCTTTCCATTAAAAATAACAACTATGTTCAGTATTACAAAATGTTAAAAATTTGCAATTCTGCTTATTCTGTGGGCATCATTACAGGATCCTGTGTACCTTTTTTGTATGGCTTAAATTTCTTGAAATTTTAAAGGCAAGTAAAAAGAAAAAAAGCTGTTTACTTTTTTATAGCAAAGAATTCCTTTGCTCTTTCTAAAAGAATAAAAGAAATAGTATTAGAATTTTTGTAACAATGTCCTTTCTTGACCAAATACAGCCATCTGGCAACTGCCCCATTCACCTCTTCTCAGTGGAGAAAGAAACCAGTAGTTTTGAATACAGAAAAACAATCTTCATTAAGTTGACCTCCTCCACACTGTGTGATGAGGAGACAATCCAAGTTGGAACAGCACTGTATCCTGTGGCCACCCACTGAAGTTACCTTGAGGGCCCACCAGATGACACCACAAGTAAATACTGACAGCCAGGCTCCCAAGCATTTCTAAAGAAAGACCTTCCCAAAACATCCTTGTTCAGCAAATTGTAAAGCTGTTGCTTCAGCATGTCTGTGATTCAGGCACCCATGCTTAAGTCTAGAGATCTCAAGTAGAACCCTCTCCCACACTCACCTACCATCTCCTTTCCAGGTGACATCCTGATATTTCAGCATCCTACAATCTCTAGACAAAATTTAAAGGCATTTATTTTGGAAAATAAACTCTGGTATGTACACTTATTTACTTTTCAACTGTTCCACAGCAAAACAAAGGTTGTATCACCAAGGGTTACAAAATTAGAGAGGAAAAGAAAATCTGTTATTTTCATGATAAGGTCTTTTCACTTAGCCAAAGTATTCTTAGTTCCAAAACAACTCACATAACCAAATAGTTGAGTTTTCACAGTGACTGATTTTAGGCATTGATAGTAGGCTCTAACTTAATTTTAAACATGGCAATTTTTAACCTATGCCTGGGACTAACAGAATGAGAAAGACTAGAGATCTCTTCAAGAAAATTAGAGATACCAAGGGAACATTTCATGCAAAGATGGGCTCAATAAAGGACAGAAATGGTATGGACCTAACAGAAGCAGAAGATATTAAGAGAGGTGGCAACAATACACAGAAGAACTGTACAAAAAAGATCTTCAAGACCAAGATAATCACAATGGTGTGATCACTCACTTAGAGCCAGACATCCTGGAATATGAAGTCAAGTGGGCCTTAGAAAGCATCACTACAAACAAAGCTAGTGTAGGTGATGGAATTCCAGTTGAGCTATTTCAAATCCTGAAAGATGATCCTATGAAAATACTGCACTCAATATGCCAGCAAATTTGGAAAACTCAGCAGTGGTCACAGGACTGGAAAAGATCAGTTTTCCACATGAAAAGATGCTCAACATCACTCATTATCAGAGAAATGCAAATCAAAACCACAATGAGGCACCATTTCATGCCAGTCAGAATGGCTGCTATCCAAAAGTCTACAAGCAATAAATGCTGGAGAGGGTGTAGAGAAAAGGGAACCCTCTTACACTCTTGGTGGGAATGCAAACTAGTACAGCCACTATGGAGAACAGTGTGGAGATTCCTTAAAAAACTGGAAATAGAACTGCCTTATGACCCAGCAATCCCACTGCTGGGCATACACACCAAGGAAACCAGAATTGAAAGAGACACGTGTACCCCAATGTTCATCGCAGCACTGTTTATAATAGCCACGACATGGAAGCAACTTAAATGTCCATCAGCAGAGGAATGGATAAGAAAGCTGGGGTACATATACACAATGGAGTATTACTCAGCCATTAAAAAGAATACATTTGACAGTTCTAATGAGGTGGATGAAACTGGAGTCGATTATACAGAGTGAAGTAAGCCAGAAAGAAAAACACCAATACAGTATACTAACACATATATCTGGAATTTAGAAAGATGGTACAAATAACCCTGTATGCAAGACAGCAAAAGAGACACAGATGTATAGAACAGTCTTTTGGACTCTGTGGGAGAGGTATAGGGTGGGATGATTTGGGAGAATGGCATTGAAACATGTATAATATCATATAAGAAATGAATTGCCAGTCTAGGTTCGATGCAGGGTGCAGGATGCTTGGGGCTGGTGCACTGGGATGACACAGAGGGATGGTGTGTAGGGGGGAAGTGGGAGAGGGGTTCGGGATTGGGAACACATGTACACCCATGGCAGATTCATGTTGATGTGTGCCAAAACCAATACAATATTGTGAAGTAAAAAATAATAATAATAAAGGGAAAAAAAAGGAAAGGAAGGAGATGTTGGGGGGGGGGCCAAGGAATCCTTAAAGAAGTCTAGGAAAATAAAATGATTACCCTAAGACCAGTAGCTGAGAGGAAGAGTAAACTGGATGAATGGTGAGTGTGATGAAAAAGAATTTTGCAGCCAGAGACAAGAGCAAAATGAATGAGGATGAACTTTACTGTTCAAGGAACCAAAAGGAGCATAGTAGTTGTCAGTTGTGTTTGTTTAGCTAGTTTAATAGTTTCTCTTTTTAAAGAAAAATATATTTTGATATAAAAAAGGTCAGTTTTCATTCCAATCCCAAAGAAAGGCAATGCCAAAGAATGCTCAAACTACCACACAATTGCACTCATCTCACATGCTAGTAAAGTAATGCTCAAAATTCTCCAAGCCAGGCTTCAGCAATACATGAACCATGAACTTCCTGATGTTTAAGCTGGTTTTAGAAAAGGCAGAGGAACCAGAGATAGAAGTGCCAACATCCGCTGGATCATCAAAAAAGCAAGAGAGTTCCGGAAAAACATCTATTTCTGCTTTATTGATTATGCCAAAGCCTTTGACTGTGTGGATCACCACAAACTGTGGAAAATTCTGAAAGAGATGGGAATACCAGACCACCTGATCTGCCTCTTGAGAAATCTGTATGCAGGTCAGGAAGCAATAGTTAGAACTGGACATGGAATAACAGACTGGTTCCAAATAGGAAAAAAAGTACCTCAAGGCTGTATATTGTCACCCTGCTTATTTAACTTCTATGCAGAGTACATCATGAGAAACGCTGGACTGGAAGAAAACACAAGCTGGAATCAAGATTGCCGGGAGAAATATCAATAATCTCAGATAGGCAGATGACACCACCCTTATGGCAGAAAGTGAACAGGAACTAAAAAGCCTCTTGATGAAAGTGAAAGTGGAGTGAAAAAGTTGGCTTAAAGCTCAACATTCAGAAAATGAAGATCATGGCATCTGGTCCCATCACTTCATGGGTAATAGATGGGGAAACAGTGGAAACAGTGTCAGACTTTATGTTTTTGGGCTCCAAAATCACTGCAGATGGTGAGTGCACCCATGAAATTAAAAGACGCTTACTCCTTGGAAGAAAAGTTATGACCAACCTAGATAGCATATTCGAAAGCAGAGACATTACTTTGCTGACTGAGGTTCATCTAGTCAAGGCTATGGTTTTTCCTGTGGTCATGTATGGATGTGAGAGTTGGACTGTGAAGAAAGCTGAGCACCGAAGAATTGATGTGTTTGAACTGTGCTGTTGGAGAAGACTCTTGAGAGTCCCTTGGACTGCAAGGAGATCCAACCAGTCCATTCTGAAGGAGATCAGCACTGGGGATTTCTTTGGAAGGAATGACGCTAAAGCTGAAACTCCAGTACTTTGGCCACCTCATGAGAAGAGTTGACTCACTGCAAAAGACTCTGATGCTGGGAGGGATTGGGGGCAGGAGAAGAAAGGGATGACAGAGGATGAGATGGCTGGATGGCATCACGGACTCGATGGATGTGAGTCTGAGTGAACTGCAGGAGTTGGTGATGGACAGGGAGGCCTGGCGTGCTGCGATTCATGGGGTTGCAAAGAGTCAGACACGACTGAGTGACTGAACTGAACTGAACTGGGACTAACAGATAACCTTTACAATATTATAATTAATTCAATATCTAATAAACAAACAAGCTCTACATAATATGCTCATAGTATGCTGACAAGGTATTATGATATCTTTTATCACAAAAGTAATACAAGCTTAAATAAAATTGAAATACTTTAGAGGCATATGAAATAAGGCATTTTTATAATGTTTCTGTGTGAAACTTTAAGTGCTTTATCTGTCTGAACTCAATCACTAGTGATACCCCCTGAGATAGGTACTATTTATTATCCCCTTTACAAATGAGAAAACTGAGACTTGGACATGATAGATAAGTTGTTCAAGGTGATGGAGCAAGTAAGAGGTGGTTAAGATTCAAACTCAGACAATCTAATTCCAAAGCCTATGGCCTTCACCATCAGACTGGATTGATTATATCATAAATTGATTAACAGTGTCTCTGGAAATTGATATTTATACTGTTTATTTCCCATACTAAACAATGCTAAGTCATTTCAGTTGTGTCCAACTCTCTGTGACCCTATGGACCATAGCCTGTAAGACTCCTCTGTTCATTGGATTCTCCAGGCAAAAATGCTGGAGTGGGCTGTCAT
This sequence comes from Capra hircus, assembly GCF_001704415.2. Lineage (NCBI taxonomy): Eukaryota > Metazoa > Chordata > Mammalia > Artiodactyla > Bovidae > Capra > Capra hircus. The sequence continues at coordinate 33,041,483 of NC_030823.1, read as the reverse complement.
GCCCTCCTCCAGGGGATCTTCCCAACCCAGGGATTGAACCTGAGTCTCTTATGTCGCCTACACTGGCAGGTGGGTTCTTTACCACTAACAGCACCTGGGACACTCTGAACAATACCACAATAAATATCCTTAAATGCATATCAGTATTTCTTGAAGATTTGTTTCCAGAAGTGAGATTGCTTGCACAGCCATTTAAAACAGTAGGTAACGCCTAGTTGACTTCTAAAGAAGCAAAGTCTACTATATACTCCCAAACAGTGCTGTTTTCTTGCTCCTTACTGACCCCTGGTGGTACCAGTCATTTTTCATTTTTGATAAGCTGATAAACACTAAACTATGATGCTTTTAATTTGCATGGCCCTGAACACTTTAAAGTCTGAACAGCATTTTCAGCATTTATTTGCATCTGTGGGTCTCTGGATTTTGTCTTCTCACATTGTGGCCCATTGTTCTATTGAGTTGCCTTTTCTTTTGGGTTTGTAGAATTCTCTATCCCCACACACTTTGCCCCAGTGAAGAGGCACTGATTCTGCAGGAATCCCCAGCCAGCATTTAGAGAAACTGCTTCACAATAACAATGGGCTTCTGTGCCAGGTCCAGAGGCAAGGAGCTGAGAACAGAACACATGAAATTTTAGTTTCTTCCTCAAAGCAAAACTGCCAGTATATTAGAGAGATAACAATGTTTACCTGAAGGTATAGCTCACAATCTGCCCATGAAAGTCATTTCCCTTTGTGGCAAATACTGTATTGATTCAACATGATGCATTAGACAAAGCAAATGGGACAGTTGCCAAGAAAATCCAGGAGATGCTATAGAATTGGGCTGGCCTGGGTTGGAATTTTGGAGCCTTCATTTATTTAGGTAGGTGGCTTGGATTAATTTCTCCCAGCATCCAAGCCTCCAAAGAATAAGAATCATGGTATCTACCATGCAGAGTTATAAGAATTGAGGAAATCATCTATAAGCATCTATAATAGTCTGGCCACATAATAGGGATAGAATTACTAACACAAAAAATAATATTTATCATTACTATTAATAACACTGATATTATGGATGGTGATTAAAGCAGAGGCAAAAGTTATGACTTGCCAAATGTAACTGACATGATTGGCTGTGCTAACTTAGCTATGGATAAAATTAGGTTATATTCCTTTACTTCCCAATTTAAAACTCACCTCTACCACCATTTACCCAATGAGTAGGAAATCTATCTTTTCTGGCTGCCCTTCTCTTCTCTTTCCATGGCCAGGTTGCTCAGGAGACCAAGCCTACTTTCTCCTATGTCGCACTGCTAGTGCCAAACTCAAGCACTTCCATTGAGGTTAGCAGGCTCCTTTCCCACCAGTCTCTGTCCAAGGCACTGTGACTAAGACCCTGGCAGTGGCAGCAGGGCAGATCCCCATCCAAGCCACAGCAGTTCTCAGGGTGGTGTGGGAGTCTGGTCGCTATCCCTAATAGGCTTCAACTAATTCAAGGGTTCCCTGGTACCTGATCTGAGTTCTCAACTTTTCATCTCCTTGGGCTCACCTGGATACCCCCTTCCCAGAGTCCTGGCCTTTCTCAGGGGTGCTGTCTGCCACCTCACCTACCCAAAAGCATTTACCCTTTATACGTCTCTTCTTCCCATCCTCAATCTGAAAGTCCCCACAACTCTGCGCCAGCCCATTTCCCTTTTTCTGTTGTAGAATGCAAGCAATTATTTCAGGGGAGAAAATGCCAGTCACTCTAGGATATTCTTTATTCTTCTCACTTTGCAAGGGACCTGCCTCAGATCTAGGCAGTTGCAGATGATTCGATCAAGCCTCCAGTTGTTTAAAGGCAGCAGGAGGTAAAGGAGGTGAAGGCCCATAACTGTGATTTAACTTGGAGTTCAGGAAGTTCATTCCTAAACAAAATGGATGTAAAATATATCCCCTACCTTTCTGGAACTTCCAGGTTGTCATTCTTTTATATCACAATAAATGCTACCCAGACACAATAAACAATGACACTCACTGGATTTCTGAAACAGAGCTGGATATAAACTATGACCGTTTTAGTGGCAACATTCATTAAGGGAAAAAATGTCTTCTGACTTTGAAACCAATCATGTCTATTACATAATGGGCTGAAGAAAAACTAAGATGATTATGATTTTTCTTCATATTCCTACCCCGCACTATCCTAGTTAGCAAATTTTAAAGTAATTTGCTTTAATTAAGCTTGAGAAGCGATGGAAACTTGTTGAAATCAGTCACTTAACTGCTTTTACAGATCATACTTTTTAAAATTAAAAGACTTTGACAGACCAGCTTGATGGAATTCAGTAACCCACAAGATTGTGTATTCTCCTTGGTGTTACAAAAATATCTAAGCACACTGAACTTAAAGTCATAGAAAAAAAAATGAGAGAACTGTTTACTTGCTCATGGAAGGGCAGGTGTTCATACTTAAATGAGCAGAAAATGGAATATGGAGTCTGTACCCACTTCAAACTGCTGAACTGCTTGGCACTGAGTGAATCATAGATTTTGATAAACTGAAAACGTATGGGCTCAATAACCTCACAGTTTCCAAAGATATTCCCAGATACTCACAGGAGTCCATTCTGTTTGCTTAGATGTCTTTGGATGGATCTGAATGACTGGACATCTGATTCAGTGTCAGTGTGGCTGACACAACAGAAGGTAAACCCTGCTCTTTATCCCTGAGTTTAGAGATGAATCTTAGAACTATCTGCAATGTACAACTCAGTGGTCAAATTCTGGGCAAGGTGGTCTGGGTACATCTCACTGGGCAAAAGTCCAGTCTTCTTCAAAGGCTGTTGGAATCAGAAAGGAGTACAGCTTTCAGCAGCGTAAACCCAGAGCCAAAATATGGAGCTCTCTAATAGATGTTCTCAATTAGAGACTGGTTTAGTCTGTTAAATGCAGCAATCGTTTGGGCTTGAATAGAATCTTTCAATGATTTTTACATGATCAAATGACAAAAACCTGTATTTTTTACAAAATAAAGCTAAATAAACTGTACATATTTTAATGCCTCAGTTCAGTTCAGTCGTTCGGTCGCTCAGTCATGTCCAACTCTTTGTGACCCCATGAATCGCAGCATGCCAGGCCTCCCTGTCCATCACTATCTCCCGGAGTTCACTCAGACTCATGTCCATCGAGTCCGTGATGCCATCCAGCCATCTCATCCTCGCTTGTCCCCTTCTCCTCCTGCCCCCAATCCCTCCCAGCATCAGGGTCTTTTCCAATGAGTCAACTCTTCACATCAGGTGGCCAAAGTACTGGAGCTTCAGCTTTAGCATCATTCCTTCCAAAGAAATCCCAGGGTTGATCTCCTTCAAAATGGACTGATTGGATCTCCTTGCAGACCAAGGGACTCTCAAGAGTCTTCTCCAACACCACAGTTCAAAAGCATCAATCCTTCAGCGCTCAGCCTTCTTCACAGCCCAACTCTCACATCCATACACGACCACCATAGCCTTGACTAGACGGACCTTAGTCGGCAAAGTAATTTTGTCTCTGGTTTTGAATATACTATCTAGATTGGTCATAACTTTTCTTCCAAGGAGTAAGCGTCTTTTAATTTCATGGCTGCAGTCACCATCTGCAGTGATTCTGGAGCCCCCCCAAAAAAGTCTGACACTGTTTCCATGGTTTCCCCATCTATTTCCCATGAAGTGATGGGACTGGATGCCATGATCTTCGTTTTCTGAATGTTGAGCTTTAAGCCAACTTTTTCGCTCTCCTCTTTCACTTTCATCAAGAGGTTTTTTAGCTCCTCTTCACTTTCTGCCATGAGGGTGGTGTCATCTGTATATCTGAGGTTATTGATATTTCTCCCGGCAATCTTGATTCCAGCTTGTGTTTCTTCCAGCCCGGCGTTTCTCATGATGTACTCTGCATAGAAGTTAAATAAGTAGGGTGACAATATACAGCCTTGACGTACTCCTTTTCCTATTTGGAACCAGTTTGTTGTTCCATGCCCAGTTCTAACCATTGCTTCCTGACCTGCATACAGATTTCTCAAGAGGCAGGTCAGGTGGTCTGGTATTCCCATCTCTTTCAGAATTGTCCAGAGTTTGTGGTGATCCACACAGTCAAAGGCTTTGGCATAGTCAAGAAAGCAGAAATAGATGTTTTTCTGTAACTCTCTTGCTTTTTCCATGATCCAGCGGATGTTGGCAATTTGATCTCTGGTTCCTCTGCCTTTTCTAAAACCAGCTTGAACATCAAGGAGTTCACGATTCACGTATTGCTGAAGCCTGGTTTGGAGAATTCTGAGCATGGCTCTACTAGCATGTGAGATGAGTGCAATTGTGTGGTAGTTTGAGCATTCTTTGGCATTGCCTTTCCTTGGAATTGGAATGATAACTGATCTTTTCCAGTCCTGTGGCCACTGCTGCGTTTTCCAAATTTGCTGGCATATTGAGTGCAGCACTTTCACAGCATCATCTTTCAGGATTTGAAACAGCTCAACTGGAATTCCATCACCTCCACTAGCTTTGTTCGTAGTGATGCTTTCTAAAGCCCACTTGACTTCACATTCTAAGATGTCCGGCTCTAGATTAGTGATCACATCATCATGATTATCTGGGTCATGAGGATCTTTTTTGTACAGTTCTTCCGTGTATTCTTGCCACTTCTTCTTAATATCTTCTGCTTCTGTTAGGTCCATACCATTTCTGTCCTTTATCGAGCCCATCTTTGCATGAAATGTTCCCTTGGTATCTCTCATTTTCTTGAAGAGATCTCTAGTCTTTCCCATTCTGTTCTTTTTCTCTATTTCTTTGCATTGATCACTGAAGAAGGCTTTCTTATCTCTTCTTGCTATTCTTTGGAACTCTGCATTCAGATGCTTATATCTTTCCTTTTCTCTGAAATGCAGTACTCGGATACAATCTCAAAAACGACAGAATGATCTCTGTTCATCTCCAGGGCAAACCATTCAATATCAGTTATCCAAGTCTATGCCCCAACCAGTAATGCTGAAGAAACTGAAGTTGAACGGTTTTATGAAGACCTACAAGACCTTTTAGAGCTAACACCCAAAAAAGATGTCCTTTTCATTATAGGGGACTGGAATGCAAAAGTAGGAAGTCAAGAAACACCTGGAGTAAAAGGCAAATTTGGCCTTGGAATGCGGAATGAAGAAGGGCAACGACTAATACAGAGTTTTGCCAAGAAAATGCACTGGTCATAGCAAACACCCTCTTCCAACAACACAAGAGAAGACTCTACACATGGACATCACCAGATGGTCAACACCGAAATCAGACTGATTATATTCTTTGCAGCCAAAGATGGAGAAGCTCTATGCAGTCAACAAAAACAAGACCAGGAGCTGACTGTGGCTCAGATCATGAACTCCTTATTACCAAAATCAGACTCAAATTGAAGAAAGTAGGGAAAACCGCTAGACCATTCAGGTATGACCTAAATCAAATCCCTTATGATTATACAGTGGAAGTGAGAAATAGATTTAAGGGCCTAGATCTGATAGATAAGAGTGCCCGATGAACTAAGGAATGAGGTTCGTGACATTGTACAGGAGACAGGGATCAAGACCATCCCCATGGAAAAGAAATGCAAAAAAGCAAAATGGCTGTCTGGGGAGGCCTTACAAATACCTGTGAAAAGAAGAGAGGCAAAAAGCAAAGGAGAAAAGGAAAGATATAAGCATCTGAATGCAGAATTTTAATGCCTAAAACACTTATTTTTTCTCATTAACATCTCTAGTTTATGAAATTCATATGTTTCATGTATGTATGGATTTCAGATTATGGAGCCCATCAAACAAACAACTTAGATGTACCCAAGATAAAAATTCACATTTGACTCATTTTTAAACAAAATAGCAGAATCATTTGAGTTTTCAAGGAAAATATAAGCAAGGTGAAAAGATAGCCTTCTGAATGGGAGAAAATAATAGCAAATGAAGCAACTGACAAACAACTGATCTCAAAAATATACAAGCAACTTATGCAGCTCAATTCCAGAAAAATAAACGACCCAATCAAAAAATGGGCCAAAGAACTAAATAGACATTTCTCCAAAGAAGACATACGGATGGCTAACAAACACATGAAAAGATGCTCAACATCACTCATTATTAGAGAAATGCAAATCAAAACCACAATGAGGTACCACTTCACACCAGTCAGAATGGCTGCGATCCAAAAATCTGCAAGCAACAAATGCTGGAGAGGGTGTGGAGAAAAGGGAACCCTCCTACACTGTTGGTGGGAATGCAAACTAGTACAGCCACTATGGAGAACAGTGTGGAGATTCCGTTAAAAAAATTGCAAATAGAACTACCTTATGACCCAGCAATCCCACTGCTGGGCATACATACCGAGGAAACCAGAATTGAAAGAGACACATGTACCCCAATGTTCATCGCAGCACTGTTTATAATAGCCAGGACATGGAAACAACTAGATGTCCATCAGCAGATGAATGGATAAGAAAGCTGTGGTACATATACACAATGGAGTATTACTCAGCCATTAAAAAGAACTCATTTGAATCAGTTCTGATGAGATGGATGAAACTGGAGCCGATTATACAGAGTGAAGTAAGCCAGAAAGAAAAACACCAATACAGTATACTAACACATATATATGGAATTTAGGAAGATGGCAATGACGACCCTGTATGCAAGACAGCAAAAAGACACAGCTGTGTATAACGGACTTTTAGACTCAGAGGGAGAGGGAGAGGGTGGGATGGATTTGGGAGAATGGCATTCTAACATGTATACTATCATGTAAGAATCGAATCGCCAGTCTATGTCTGACGCAGGATACAGCATGCTTGGGGCTGGTTCATGGGGATGACCCAGAGAGATGTTATGGGGAGGGAGGTGGGAGGGGGGGTTCATGTTTGGGAATGCATGTAAGAATTAAAGATTTTAAAATTAAAAAAATAAAAAACTAAAAAAAAAAAGATGCTTTAAAAGAAATACAGAGAAAAGTGAAAGAATATTTCATTTTTTTAAAATTTTATTTATTTTTTTTATTTTTTAAATTTTAAAATCTTTAATTCTTACATGCGTTCCCAAACATGAACACCAATCTCCAAATTCCTTGAGATCTTATGTGAAAAGAGAAGAGGATTTTTTTTTTAATTAGTAGAAATGTTCAAGTATAAACTAATACATAAGTCTAATATTGCATATCAGCACTCAGGAGTACCACGATGTTTAACAAGAGCCCCCAAATGATATTTCAATTAGCAGTACATCCCCATGTTATCAGAATCTCAAGGTCTAGATTTAAAGAATAAGATATCATTTTGGGAGGTTAAAAATAAGCAAAAATAATAGAGGAATTTAAAACAAGTAGATAAAATAGAATTGAGAAGACAAAGAAACTGTAGTCTGGACTTTGTTTCACACAAATTTGTACGATGACCTTAAGTAAAACTCAACCAGTGTACTTTGGTTCTATTTCCAAAGAGGAATGGTACTGATTCTCTTATACAGTCCAATCTGAAGATAAGACAGGGCATAGCACATACACACATAATGTAAAAGAAATTTATGTGACACAGGTTACCTGTAATACTAATGCTATCAGAAAAAAAATAATGTGGTTTGTAACTCCAGTATTATCAAGTATGAGTATAGGTATGCTCTACAATATAGCATGTGGTATATCAAAAAAGATAAAAATAAAAATCACATAAAAAAATTTTCCCCCCAGAGGGGGCACAGGTATACCTATGGCTGGTTCATGTGATGTTTGGCAGAAACCAACACAAAACTGTAAAGTAATTATCCTTCAGTTAAAAAAATATATTTTTAATAAAAAATTTTCCTCTCCAAAGGCAAAATAATCTTGCAAAGTATACACATAAAGGGCTGTTACTAAACCCACAGATTGGTCTAGTAATGAGTATACCAGCAAGAATGTCTATAATCTTCCTGGGAACATCAAGGGAAGAATATAAAAGGTTGCTTGTGTACATGAAAAGGATGTACAGGGCTAACCTGAGCTAGTATTTCATCAAAGCACTGAGAAACACTTCCACAAAACAGTTAAAATTTGAAAGGGGCAACTATAGAAACTAATGAATGCTGTTTGGTTTTTAAAAGTAAGTTTCAACTATGGGAGAACATTCCATTTCCCAAGATAGTAATTTTACAGAGTGTAATTACCTTTAAGTAGGTTGTGTTTCAAATTCAAATAAAAACTCAGCACCAATCAGACTGTTAAACCATGTGAAAATAGCTTTATTATTTAGGCATTACAGAATTAATTTCAAGAAGATGCTTTCCTAGAATTAGCAACTTTAGGAAAGTAAGTCAGAGCTGAGAAATCAAGGAGAACACATCTCACTCTCTCCTTCCACTGCCACTGGCCATCTCTGCTGGATTCCTGCAGAGACCTATAGTCCACATGTGTGAGAGAATTCATCATCACTAAAGATGCTTTTCCTCTATTTTCCATGCTCACTTCATGTTACCACCACACTTCTAGGACTCATGTCATTAACCCAAATCACTCCCAAACACTGCTCCAAAACCAGTCAACCAAAATTACTTCTTAAACAGTCTTCAAGTATGTACCTATCTCTCAGGCATGCCATGGCTTTCTAAATTTACCTTCTCATTATCCCTTATCTAAAATATCACGGTGGAGGGGAGGAAATCAAGACGGTGGAGTAGAAGGATGTAGAGGTCACCTTCTCCACAAATATATTAAAAATAGATCTACCTGTGGAACAGTTCTCATAGAATACCTATGGACTGACAGCTATATGAGATCTTCATACAACCAAAGCTGCAGGAAAGATCACCACATAACCAGCAGGACAAAAAGGGGGGGGGGTGGAAATCTGGGTAAGTCCTGTGACCCTGGGAGGATGCTGTGCAAAGAAAGCTTTCCTCACCCTGAAAATACCCTTCGCCAGTTGGGAGATCAGCCAGGACAGACAGGGAGCTTCAGTGGCTCAGAGGAGAGTGCAGCAGGAAGAACAGAGAGAAACCAGCACAGACAGCCCTGGCTACCGTGTTGCACTTCCCAGCCTGAGATGAGCACCTGCTGGTGTGGGCAGCCCTGAGTGCTGAATTTTAGGCTTCAGCCGACAGGCCCCAGGAAGAGGACTTGACTTGGCTATGCAGGAGACAGCCTGAAGGGCTTGGAATATGGAGCCACACCTGGGGATGTGCAAAGGATGGGGCCCAGATCCTCAACAGAAGCCCCACTGTCACCCAGTGCAAAAGGAAGGAAGTGTCCCTCCATATAAGCCTTATTCTCAGCATGCAAAGAGTGAGCACAGCTCTGCCACTACAATCTTTAGCAACTGCCTATACACAGCGGCAGGGCAAAAATCTGAGTTGATTCCTGTTGAAGTTGATAACTTCAATGGATTTACACCAACAGCTTTGAAAGCATAGTGCCTGGTGGGGGTGGGGGTGAGGGGTGGGGGTGGGTACATCTGAGCTGATTACTCACACTCCCAAAGCTGGGGTGGGTTCAGTGTCAGCAGCAGCAGTCTTTATGGGCACACACGTGGAAGCGGGGCTGAAATCTGAGCCAGTTACCAGGGCTCCCACAGCAGAGGAATAGCCAAGGGCAATGCCAATAGCCCTATTCTTTCTGAGTGCACAAAATGGGTGACAGGTGATGATGTCATGCAGTGCATATCCTGGTAGACAGCTCCTGGGGAGTAATTCATGGCTCCTTCCCAGCAGGAGTGCTTCGGTCCCACCTATCTCACACTGCAGCTCGAAAACAGATCAGGGGGCTTCTACTTCAACAACTGGGGAGCAGATCCTGCCCCCAAAAAGGCTGTGACAACCACAGAGCAAATAAGAGGCCTCATCCAACAGCCAGTGGAGGTTCAGGTCAGCACAATACCAATCTCACCCTGTGCGTTTGTGTGTGTGTGCATGTGTGTGTGTGTGTGTGTGCGCCTGCACGCATGCACATGTGCACATGTGCTTAGTTGCCCAGGCTCCTCTGTCCATGGTATTTTTCAGGTGAGAATACTGGAGTGGGTAGCTATTTCCTCCTGGGTCGTATCCTTCCCAACTCAGGGATCAAACCTGTGTCTCCTGCATCACAGATGGACTCTTTACCCACTGAGCCATTAGGGAAGCCTCAATCTCACCCCCTGTCAAGGAGATAATGACTAGCACACACTGAGGAAAGACATGGCAGGCATCCATACCAAAAAGATCACTTGCATTAAAAACACTGGACTCAAGAAAAGGCTACAAAGGAATGCCCCTGCATAAAAACAGCCCTTTAAGAACACACTAGATGACAGATGACTGTTTCCCCTAAATTCAAAGAGTCAGAGAAATAAAAATAAAATGAAAAAGGAGAGGATCTACTCACAATTAAGAGAACAGGAGATATCCTTTGAAAGAATAGCAGACCCCAAGTTCAAAAATTAAAATTAGACAACTCAATTGCCAAGATGAAAACCAAGCTAAAGACCTTAAATAACAAGGCAAACAAATACAAAAGAACAAATAAGTTATTTGGAAGATAGAATCAGAACAGCAGAGAGAAAGACAAAAGAAAGGCAAATGAAAAAAAAATGAAAGCAATATGAGACCTATGGAGTAACAAAGTGTGCCAATCTAAGCATGATAGGGATCACAGAATAGGAAAGAGAAAAGTGGGCTGAAAATTTCCCAAACCTAAAGAAGGAACCAGATAGCCAAGTACAGGAAGTACAGAGGGTCCAAAACAAGAACACAAAGGCATGTCACAATAAAAATGGCAAAAGTTAAAGAGAGGATTCTAAAGGCAGCAAGAGAAAAACAGTTAAATACATGGGAACTCCCATAGGATATTAGCTGGTTTATCTACAGAAACTTTGATAAACAGAAAGATAGATTCTAAGCCCTGATAGGGAAAAACCTGGAACCCAGGATACTCCACCCAACAAGATTATTACTTAGAATAGAAGGAAAGAAAAAGAATTTCTTAGACAAGCAAAAACTAAAAAGAATATGACAATATTAAACCTCTCTTAAGAGAAATATCCCTTGTGACTCAGCTAGTAAAGAATCTGCCTGCAATGTAGGAGACCTGGGTTCAACCCCCTGGGTTAGGAAGATCCCCTGGAAAAGGGAAAGGCTACCCACTCCACTATTCTGGCCTGGAAAGTTCCATGGACTATATAGTTCAGGGGGTAACAAAGAGTTGGATACAACTGAGCAACTTTCACTTTCAAGAGAAATATTGAAAAGTCTTTTCTAAAAAGAAAAAAAAAACCACACAAATCTATAAGACAGAAGAAAACACAATAGGGAAAACAAACAAAAGAAAGGATTTTAGATTACTTAAACAAGCCCGTACAGAACTTCCCTGGTGGTCCAGTGATTAAGAATCTGCCTGCCAATGAGGTACCACTTCACACCAGTCAGAATGGCTGCGATCCAAAAATCTGCAAGCAACAAATGCTGGAGAGGGTGTGGAGAAAAGGGAACCCTCCTACATTGTTGGTGGGAATGCAAACTAGTACAGCCACTATGGAGAACAGTGTGGAGATTCCTTAAAAAATTGCAAATAGAACTACCTTATGACCCAGCAATCCCACTGCTGGGCATACACACCGAGGAAACCAGAATTGAAAGAGACACATGTACCCCAATGTTCATCGCAGCACTGTTTATAATAGCCAGGACATGGAAACAACCTAGATGTCCATCAGCAGATGAATGGATAAGAAAGCTGTGGTACATATACACAATGGAGTATTACTCAGCCATTAAAAAGAACTCATTTGAATCAGTTCTGATGAGATGGATGAAACTGGAGCCGATTATACAGAGTGAAGTAAGCCAGAAAGAAAAACACCAATACAGTATACTAACACATATATATGGAATTTAGGAAGATGGCAATGACGACCCTGTATGCAAGACAGGAAAAAAGACACAGCTGTGTATAACGGACTTTTGGACTCAGAGGGAGAGGGAGAGGGTGGGATGATTTGGGAGAATGGCATTCTAACATGTATACTATCATGTAAGAATTGAATCTCCAGTCTATGTCTGACGCAGGGTGCAGCATGCTTGGGGCTGGTGCATGGGGATGACCCAGAGAGATGTTGTGGGGAGGGAGGTGGAAGGGGGGTTCATGTTTGAGAACACATGTAAGAATTAAAGATTTTAAAATTTTAAAAATAAAAAAATAAAATAAATAAACAAATAAATAAAATTCCATATATATGTGAAAAAGAAAAAAAAAAGAATCTGCCTGCCAATGCAACGGACACAGGTTCAATCTCTGGTCTGGAGAGATTCCACAAGCAGTGGGGCAACTAAGCCCGTAGAGACTATGTACTGCAACTGCTGAAGCCCGTGTGCCCTAGAGCCCATGCTCTGCAACAAGATCAGCCACCTCCATGAGAAGCCCCCACACTGCAACTAGACAATAGACTCTGCTCACCACACTAGATCTCGTGCAGTCAAAATACTAAGTAAACAACCCCACATACAGATTTTAAAGGTAATTACTATATAGAGAAAACTCTAAAGACTCCACACAAAAATTACTTGAACTGATAAATGAATTCAGCCAGGTAGCAGATACAAGATTAACATACAGAAGTCAGCTGCATTTCTTTACACTAAAAATGAAATACCAGGAAGGGAATGTAAAAAAAATCCCTTATAAAATTACATTCAGAAGAATAAAATACTTAGGAATAAAAAAATCACCAAGGAGGTGAAAGACATATGCAGAGAACTACAAAACATTAATAAAGGAAAACTATAAAAAATTAATAAAGTTCAAAAAAATGAAAACATATCCTATGGTGGAAGAATTGATATTTCTATTATGGCCACACTACCCAAAGCAATCTACAGATTTCAAGTGATCCTTATCAAATTACCCATGACCTTTTCCACACAACTAGAACAAATAGTCCTAACATTTATAGGGAACCATAAAAGACCTAGAATAAAAGCAAGAGGAATAACCCTCCCAGAATTCAAACTATACTACAAATCTACAGTAATCAAAACAGCATGGTATTGGCACAAAAATAGACATATGGATCAAGAGAACAGAAAAGGGAGTCCAGAAATAAACCCACATACTGATGGTCAATTAATCTTTGACAAAGGAGGCAAGTATATACAATGGTTTTGAAAAAGACATTATCTTCAGCATGTGGTGCTGGGAATATTGGACAGCTGCCTATAAATCAAGGAAATTAAAACAGACCCTCACATCAGCTGCTGCTGCTGCTAAGTCGCTTTAGTCGTGTCCACCTCTATGCGACCCCACAGACGGCAGCCCACCAGGCTCCCCGGTCCCTGGGATTCTCCAGGCAAGAACACTGGAGTGGGCTGCCATTTCCTTCTCCTCTCACACCAGGCACATAGATAAACTCTAAATGGCTTAACAACTTAAACATAAGACTCAAGACTATGAAGCTCCTACAGAAACACATTTGCAAACAGTCTCTGACATAAATCTGACCAATGATTTCTTAAGTCAGTCTCCTAAGGCAATATAAATAAAAGCACAATGATATCTATTCAAACTTACAAACTCTGCATGGCACAGGAGAACACAAGAGAAATGAAAAGACAACATACAGACTGAGAGAAAACACTTACAAATGATGTGACTGACAAGTGCTTAATTTCCAAAATGTAAAAACAGCTCATACAACTCAACCACAAAAAAGTAAACAACCCAATCAAAAAAATGGGCAGAATACCTAAACAGACGTTTCTCTAAAGAAATATACAGATGGTTAATGGGCACATAGAAAGGTGCTCATCATTATTAACTATTAGGGAAATATAAATTAGAACCACAATGAGGTACCACCTCACACCAGTCTACAAATAAGAAATGCTGGAGAGGGTGTGGAGAAAAGAGAAACCCTTTTACACTTGTATATGGGTATGTAAGTTGGTGTAGCCACAATGTTAAACAGTACTGAGGTCTCCCAGAAAGCTAAAATTAGAGCTGCCATATGATCCAGCAATATAACTCTTATATACATACCCAGACAAAGCTTCACTCAAAAATTACATGCACCCCAATCTTCATAGCAGCATTATACACAACAGACAAGGCATGGAAAGAACCTAAATGTCCCTTGAAAGATGAATGGATAAAAGACGTGATATGTATATACAATGGAATGTTACTTAACTCATAAAAATAATGAAATAATGCCACTTGCAGCAACATGGATGGAATCAGAGATTATCATGTTAAGCGAAGCAAGTCAGAAAGAGAAAGACAAACATACGATACCACATGTGTGGAATCTAGATTATGACACAGATGAATCTATCTAGAAGAAAAAAGAAACAGACTCACAGACATAGAGAATAGACTTGTGGTTCTCAAGAGAGGTGAGTGGTGGATAAATGGATTGGGAGTTTGGGATTACCAGATGCAAGCTATTGTATAGAGAGTGGATAAACAATACAGTCCTACTACTTAGCACAGGGAATTATACTCCGTATCTTGTGACAAATTATAATGGAAAAGAGTGTAAAAAAAGGATGTACACATATGTATAACTGAACCACCTTGCCATACAGCAGACACTAACACAACGCTGCAAAACAACATTCAATAATAAAAAAGTAATCAAAAAATCCTGTGAAAGGTACTACAATCATAATGAACAGTAAAAGGATAAACATGAAGATCTAAATAGCACATCAAAATCATAAACTATGGGGGAAGAGAATAAGAAAATGTAGATTCTTTTTAAAAATGTTTTTGAGCTTATATGACTGCCAATCTGAAGAAAGTAGATATAGTAAATGAGCTAACATACTTGAAAACCAGGTTAACCTCAAATCAAAAGCATTCAATAGACTCACAAACTCAAGGAATAAAACTCAAAACATATTATAACAGAAAACCATCTAGCTAGAAAGTGAAAAACACAAATAGAAAGGAACAAAGAAAAAATATAAAATCAACTGGAAAACAAGGTTTAAATACATATCTATCATAATAAATACACATGGCAATAAATACATACCTATCATAATTACCCTAAATGTCAATGGGCTAAATGCTCCATTGAAAAGACACAGAGTGACAGATTAAATAATAAAACAACAACCTGCAATATACTGCCTACAAGATACTCACTTTAGGGCAAAGAACACAGATAGATTGAAAGTGAGGGGATGTTAAAAGATATTTCATGCAAATGGAAACAAGAAGAAAGCTGAGTTAGCAATACTCATATCAGACAAAACAGACTTTAAAACATGGCCATAAAGAAAGATAAAGAAAGACACTATATAATGATAAAGGATCAACAAAAAAGAGGATATTATACTCATTAATATATATGCACCAAATATGAGAGACCTAAATACATAAAACAAATACTAACAGACATAAAGGGAGAAGTTGATGGGAATATAGTCATAACAGGAGAATTTAATACCTTCATTGACATTATTGGACAGATCTTTCAGAAAGAAAATAATAAGGCAACAGAGATCCTAAATGATAAAATAGAACAGTTAGATTTAATTTATATTTTCAGGGCACTACATCCAAAGAAAACAGAATAGACATTCCGTACCAGCACACATGAAACATTCTCTAGGACAGATGAAACACCAGGACGCAAAATAAGCCTCACTAAATTTAAGAGGACAGAAATTATTTCAAGCATCTTTTCTGACCACAATGGCATGAAACTTGGAAATCAACCACAGAAGAAGAAAGGAGAAAAAAAGTACATAAAGACTAAACAACATGCTTCTACAAAGCCAATGGATCAATTATGAAATTAGAGAGAAAATTTAAAAATACCTTGAGATAAATGACAATGAACACAAAGGTACAAAAATCTTTGGGAAGAAGAGAAAACAGTTCTAAGAGGGAAGTTCATAGTGATACAGATCTTCTTTAAGAAACAAGAAAAATCTCAAATAAGCAATCTAACCCACCACCTGAAAGAATTAGAAAAAGAAAAACAAACAAAACCTAAAGTAAGAAGAGGAAGGCAATAATAAAGACAAGAGAGGAAATAAATAAAAGAGATTAAAAAAAACAAGACCTGGTTTTTCCAAAAGGATAAGCATAAGTGACATAAGCCTCTGTCCAGGAGCTCACCAAGAGAAAAAGAGAGAGGACCCAAACAAAATCAGAAATGAAAGAGGAGAAATAACAACAGATAATAGAAATTTAGAAAAAAAAAAACCCCGTAAGAGAATGCTACGAACAATCCTGCTGACAAACTGGATAACCTAGAATAAATGGACAACTTTCTAGAAATATTAACATATAGGCCACCAAAACTAAATCAAGAAGAAATATGTAATTTGAACCTACTAATCACTAGAAGTGAAATAGAATATGTAGAGAGAGAGAGAAAAAAAACAAAACTTATAACAATCCTTCTCAAACAACCAAAATACTAAAGAGGAGGGAATACTCCCCAAATCAGTCTATGAAGCCACCATCACCCTAAATATCAGGCAAATATACCAGCAAAATATAATAGGTCAAGATCTTTGATGAATATGGATGTAAAAATCCTCAAGAAAAATTAGCAGACTGAATCCAAAAACACATTAAAAAGATGACCACAATGATCAAGTTGAAATCATCCCAGGGTCACAAGGATGGTT
This sequence comes from Capra hircus, assembly GCF_001704415.2. NCBI lineage: Eukaryota > Metazoa > Chordata > Mammalia > Artiodactyla > Bovidae > Capra > Capra hircus. Next base: position 33,024,887 of record NC_030823.1, on the reverse strand, counting down.
CAGCATTCACAATCAATCAATGTGAAATGCCACATCAACAAAAGAAAAAGCAACCACATGATCACCTAAAGATGCCTAAAAAGCTTTTGATAAAATTTAACATCCATTCGTAATAAAAAGTCTTGCCAAAGTGAGTACAGAGTAAACATATCTCAGCAAGATAAAAGTTTTCTATGACAAACCCACACCCAACATAACACTCAATAGTGAAAAGCAGAAAGCCTTCCCGTTAAATTCTGGAACAAGATCTTCATTCTCACTACCTTTTTCCAACACAGTGTTGGAAGTCCTAGCTACAGCAATCAGACGAAGAAAAAATATATATCAACATTGGAAGCGAAGAGGTTAAACTGTCATTACATACAAATGACATGATAGTCTATACGGAAGCTCCCAAAGACTCCACAAAAAAACCATTAGAATTCATAAACAAATTCAGCAAGGTATCAGGAAACAAAACTAACACACATAAATCTGTTTCATTTTTTTACACTAACAGTGAAATATCAGAAATTTAAAAAAAAAAAACCTTTAAAAATTAAACCCAAAAATATAAACTACTTAGGAATAAACATCACCAGCAAGGTAAAAACTTATATGCTGAGAACTACAAAGCATTAATAAAGGAAACTAAAGATGATTCAAATAAATGGAAAGATATCTCATGCTCTTGGATTAGAAAGATCAATACTGTTAAAACAATTCTATTACCCAAAGCAATTTATAGATTTAGGGTGATCCCTATCATATTACCTGTGATATTTTTCACAGAATGAGACTAAATAATCCTAAAATGGAACCATAAAATTCTAGAATTGCTAGATAAATCTTGAAGAGAAAGAACAAAGCTGGAGGCATAACACTCCCAGACTTCAGACAATGCTACAAAAAGCTACAATACAAAAAAAAAAGACATATGGATCAGTGGAACAAAGAGCCCAGAAATAAACCCACACACCTATGTTCAATTAATCTTCAACAAAGGAGGCACAAAAATACAATGGAAAAAAGACAGTCTCTTCAGCAAGTGGTGTTGGGAAAGCTGGACAGCTTCATGTTAATCAATGAAGTTAGAAAACACCTTCATACCATATACAAAAATAAATTCAAAATGGTTTAAAGACCTAAATATTAGACATGATACAATAAAACTAGAAAAGAATGTAGGCAAAATATTCTCTGACATATCAGAGCAATGTTTTCTTAGGTCATTCTCCCAATGCAAAAAATACAGAGCAATATAAGCAAACGGGACCTAATTAAACTTAAAAGCTTTTGCAGAGCAAGGGAAATCATAAATAAAAAAAGATAATATACTCACTGGGAGATAACATTTGCTAACCATGTGACTGACAAAAGGTTAATTTCCAAAATACACAAACAGTTCATACAGCTCAATATTAAAAAAGACCTAATCAAAAAATGGACAGAAGATCTAAATAGATATTTCTCCAAAGAAGACATACCAGTGGCTAACAGGCACGTGAAAATAGGCTCAACAATGCTAATTATTAGAGAAATGTAAATCAAAACTACAAAGAGGTATCACCTCACATCAGTCAGAATGGCCATCATCAAAAAGTCGATGAATAGTAACTGCTAGAGAGGAAGTGGAGAAAAAGAAACCCTCCTATGCTGTTGGTGGGAATGTAAATTGGTACAGACACTATGGAAAGTAGTACGGAGGTTCCTTAAAAAACTAAAAATCAAGTTACCATATGATCCAGCAGTTCTACTCCAGGACATATATCTGGAAAAGACAAAAACTCTAATTAAAAAAAGATACATGCACCCCAATGTTCATACAGCACTGTTTACAACAGCCAAAACATGGAAACAAATGAAACATCCATCAACAGATAAAGAAGTCATAGTATGCATATATACAATGGAATATTGCTCAGCCATAAGAAAGTGAAATATTTCCATTTTTGGCAACATGAATGAACCTAGAGAAAACCATACTAAGTAAAGTAAGTCAGTCAAAGACAGATAAACACTACCATACATACAACAGGCAGAAAAAATGGGCCTACTTTATAACTTAGGATACTACATTCAATATCTCACAATAATTTCTAATGGAAAAGAATTAAGAAAGAATATATACATACACACACACTTTGCTGTACATGTGAAACTAACACAAGATTGTAAGTTATACTGTAATAAGAACATAAAAATTAAAAATGATGAGAAGTCTAAAAAATAAAATACTACAATGCAGTCTCAACTGGTCTCCCTGTTTTCCTCTACACTCATGTCCACCTTGTCACAAGAGCTCTCTTCCAAATACAGAACCTGGTTAGGTTATTCCTCTGCTTAAAATTCTTTAATGAAAGCATGGCATACAGTCTGATGCGGCTCCTTCCTTTCTCTCCAATATCATCACTTCTGCTACTCATCTTTGATTTATATCCATATATATTGCTGTTCTTGAAATACATCTCGTAGTTCCCACTGCATTCATTTGACCAGTTCTGAATCATCTTTCAAAATCCAAACCTGAAATCACCTTCTTTGTAAAGTCTTCTCTGCCTGACATAGATCCACTGCTACCTTCTTTGTGCTACCTCTGTAATTTTCTCAGAGTTCTATTTTGCACTTAACACACTGCATTATAAATACATATGTATAAGTGCATTGTCCCATAATTTATGAGCTCTCAGAGGGCAGAGCCATTGCTTAGTCATTCCTATGTGCCTCATGCCTAACACAGTGAGTAGAAAAAATAGTGCTCAAGAAAGAGAGGTTGAATTGAAAAGCTAAAGCTCCCAAGTTCTCTCCACTGGAGGTCAAATAAGAGAGACCCATCATTACGCATGTGGGACAGGAAAGCATGTGTGCATGCTCAGACACACACTCACACACACACACACACACACATACACACACACACACACAAAGAAAGAGAAAGCGAAAAGAGAGTGAAAATGAAGATCAAGACAGGAAGAAAAGAAAGGCTTCACATTGCGAGCAAATGTAAACACTGGATTGGCCAAACAGTTCCTTTGGTTTTTAAGTAAAAATAAAAGACACATTTTTCATTTTCACCAAGAACTTTATTGGACAAGGTATTCACCATTTTGTTCTACTACCATCTACCATTTTTCAGGCAACTTCATAATTCCATCTCCCCAATACTTTATCTTTTTGAGCAAAGGACTATTTCAAGTGCTGTTTATAGTCTTCCAGGGAATTGAATTTTTTTCCATTAAGAAAATGTTGTAAAGACTGAAGTTAATGGAAATCTGAAGGTGCAAGGTCTGGGAAATACAATGAATGAATCAGAACTTCCCAGTCAAGCTGTAACAGTTTTGCCTGCGCATCAAAGATAATGTGGTCTTGCATTATCCTGATGGAAGATTATGTGTTTTCTGTTAACTAATTCTGGATGCTTTTTGTCAAATCCTGTTTTCAGTTGGTCTAACTGGGAGCAGTACTTGTTGGAATTGATCATTTGGTTTTTCAGAAGAAGCTCATAATAGAGGACTCCCTTCCAATCCCATAATATACACATCACCTTCTTTGGATGAAGACTGGCATTTGGTATGGTTGATGGTGGTTCATTTTGCATGCCCCATGATATCTTACATTCCACATTATTGCACAGCATCCACTTTTCAATGCCCATCATAATCTGTTTTTAAAACAGAACATTTTTGTTACATTTAAATAGAGAATTGCATGCAGAAATATGGCCAGAAGGTTTTCTTCACTTATGTAGAACCTAAACATTACAGAGATTAACATGGCCAAGCTGTGAAGATGATTTTTAACACCTGATTTGGATATTTTTGGTATGTCCACTATCTCCTGCATAGTATAACTTTGATTGTTCTCAATCAATGTCCCAGTTTGATCACTATCAACTTCAACTGTTCTACCCAACTGTGAAGCATAGTCCAGTGAGAAATCTCCAGCACGAAATTTGACAAACCACTTCTAACACATTTGATCAGTCATAGCACTTTCTCTGTGCACAAATCTTTTTTTTTAATTTCAATTGTGTTTTTACCTTTCTCGAAATAATAAAGCATAATATGCCAAAATGTTGGTTTTTTTCTTCTATCTTCAATGTTAAAATGGCTACACAAAAATAAACCAGTTCTGATGCTTTCTTTTTTAAATGCATGCTGATATGACAGCTGTGACAATACAATCTAACAGAGCCTTCAGATGAAGTTAAAGACAAGAAAACTAACGCTACAAGAGCCATCTTACGGAAAAAGCAAAAAAAAATGAACATTTTGTCCAATCCAATTACCACCACCAATTTTTCAAATAAACCTATAACCAAGATTACCTATCCCTGTTCACCAATGTATCCTGCCAAGAAAGTTCACTGAAACATCTTCAGAGACTAAAGCAAAGAAACAGCAAGGAGACTATACCCATACTGTTATGAAATTAATTAGGCTCCCCAAATTCATATGTTGAAATCCTAACCCTAGAATCTCAGAATGTTGCCCCATTGGAAGATAATGTTTTTAAAGAAGTTATTAAGTCAAAATACCACCATTAGGATGTGGTCCTAATGAATATGACTGGAGTCTTTAAAGGAAGAGGAAGAGACACCAGGGGTCAAGGGCATGCCTGCATGAGATCGTATGGCCTCATCATGTGAAGAGGCCATAAGGGGAGGCCCATCTGCAAGCCAAGGAGAGAGGACTGCTATAAGCCTTCAGAGTAAACCAACACTGCCAGCACCTTGATCTTGAACTTTCAGGCTTCTGAACTGCCAAAAAATAAAGTGACTCAGTTTCCAGCAATTTGTTATTGCAACACTAAGAAACTAATAACCATATCCTATATGGGGGCACTGAGTAATGAAAAAAAAAACAACCTGAGAATCCTGAGAACTAATCTTTAAGTATTTGAAAAGCTGGCAGGTAGAAAAGAAATCATAGCCATCTTTCCTAGGATTATTGCATTCCAACTCAGAACAAGGACGGACTAATACCAGGATTCATTAACTTTAAAGATACCTTCCAACTCTGATATTCTATGGCAATTAAAAAAGACATTCCTCTTAGAAGGACATTTAATCAGTCAGGACTAAGAACTACCCTTTAAAAGCTCAAACCATTTCCATAAATAGCTAATATTTCATGTGATACTTCATTTAAAATGACATAGTATGGCAGACATCAAGGCAAGATCAGAACTAGAATTTAGATACTTCTTTAATACCTCCTGCTCTCTCCTAAAGCAGATTTGTTTTCCTCTGCTGAGTGACATGCAGATTGAAGGACTTCCTGGGAAGAGAATTCAAATATATTTATTACTAGTGATGCTTTAGTTGCTAAGTCATGTCTGACTCTTGCAACTCCATGGACTGTAGCCCGCCAGGCTACAGGGAAATCCATGGGATTTCCCAGGCAAGAATATAGGAGTGGGTTGCCATTTCCTCCTCTAGAGGATCTTCCCAACCCAGAGATCAAACCTGGGTCTCTTGCATTGCAAGTGGATTCTTTGCGGACTGAGCCTCCAGGGAAGCCCATTAGTGAGGTTCACACAAATACAGCCATGTGTGAAATCTTGGTGTACCATATGTGGGAGGAGAAGGAGCAGAAATACTTTAAGAATGAGGAACCCCTGAGAAAGTTATTCTATCCACGGGCATAGAGAGAAAGGCAGTGCTGCAGTGCATATTACTTGGTAGTTGTTGGCTGAACCATACATGAACACGGTGCTCCTTACTGATCGTGTGCATGTCAAGGCGAGAGTAGAGAAGTTGCAGATCAGTAAACCTTCCCTCCTGTACTCTGCACAACTTCTGGACCTAAAAACATGTTACAGGACCATTCTAAAGCAAGAAGGAGGAGCAGTGCAGAGGGAAAATGGCCCAGTAACTTTGGGAAATTATATGATGCACTAATATCTCCCTGGAGCAGAGTTCTACCCACAGTTGAGCAGAAAAATAAAACGTCACCCTAGAGAGGATCATAGCAGCTCAGGGGTGAGGGGCTTGGCAGCAGGGGTAGAGCTCAAGCAGCAGAGCACTATGGACTGTCCAGGCTGGGCAACAGTACAGGTAGAGCATCAATCAACAGTCACGAAAATGGCAAGTGGCAGGGCTGGCGAACGCACAAGGTCATCAGGTTTAGGACAAGTAAAAAATTGTGCGGATACAGGTGGGAGCCCAAGTGGAACATTAAGAATAGCCTGGAGCTAGGAAGAAGCAATATGAATTCAATCTTGGAAGGATCTCTAAGAACTGCCCCTCAAGTGCCTTTGTTTTCAGCAGCTTAGTCCTGTCTGACTCTTTGCAACACTATGGACTGCAGCACACCAGGCTCCCCTGTCCTTCACTATCTTCCAGAGTTTGTTCAAACTGATGTCCATTGAGTCGGTGATGCCATCCAACCAAGTCACCTCACCCCTTTCTCTTCCCACCCTCAATCTTTCCCAGCATCAGGGTCTTTTCCAAAGAGTCAGCTCTTCACATCAGGTGGTCAAGGTATCTACTAAAAGATAAGGGGAATGTTAAAACATGGTCTGAGTTCCTTCTGTCATGTAAAGGGAAAGGATAAAGCTCTAGATATTAAGTTTTAAATGTAAAAGTGTCCTTATCGATATCCACAGCTGGTGACGTCTGGAAATATTTACTATGCGAAAGCTCTCATTAAGAATATATTCCTTAAAGCACATTTCACAGCATATATATATAAGGCAAGCCTGTAGAATGCCATTAAATCTGGGCACACTGCCAAATGGAATATGACAGAGAATAAGTGGGTCTGGAGATATTCAAGGGCAATCAGAGCATTTTCTCTAATCGCCATTGATGGGTTCTCAAGAAGGCTCTGACCCCTAAACCCAATTCCCAGATGAAAGCTTTGTCTTAGAAGCTTTGCCTTCAGAAGCTCACTGTGCTCTGTTGTTATTTGGAGAAGAACATGCAGAACGAGGGCCCAGAAATTCGAAGACCTCTGGTAGTCTGGCTTAGTTCAGAGAATACAGAGCAAGCTAGTAGAAAAGCTACAGGAAGAGAAGACAGATAGTTGAGACCCTGGTCCCGTTTCTGCCAGTAACAAACTGCTTGGCCTCACTCTCCGAATCTCAATTGCTTCTATCATACGGCAGAATGTATATCTAACTTATTGACCAAACATGTGAGGACTGAATAAGAGAGCAGATGATTCCTGAAAAGGTACATGTCACATGTCAGCAGAAATAAAAGGTATTATTTATCAAGTTCAATCACCTCTCAAGTTTCACTTATGCAAGGGATACTTACTGTTTATTATGTTCTATGGATGGCTAGGCATTGGGGCACTGGGTAAGCCATTAAAAAAAAAAATTGTAATGCACTGTTTCTTTCACAGAAATGCTCTTGAAAAAGATTATATTACAATGAAAAATTACTATAACAGAAATAAGGTATCAGAAATACCAAAAGAGAAGCTTTACTATAGCAATATTTAAACCAATGTAAATAACCTAATAGTCCCATAATAAAAGTGTATTAAATTACAGAATAATCATATGATAGAACACTAAGTAGCCACTAAATAAAGGTTTTTATGAAGCTTAATAATATAAAGAAATTTTAATGACAGTGTTAAATGAAAAAGTATACAATAGTGGTAGTAGTCTATGTGGAATAAGACATATACTATTAAAATGAAATCCATGAAACCCTCTCTTCTGGCTCTAATGAATTACTGTACCAGACTACCTCCCCTGTTGTTAATAGAAAATGGGCAAAAACATCAAACTTATTTTCAGACATTAGACAATAGGCAGCACAGAAAGTGAAACAAGAAGTACAGGAAGTCCAATATCAATTATGAAAATTAATTATCTTTTCATATACAATCAACACTTGTATACAGACAACAACTGTCAGTTGGAATGAAAAACTAATACAATTAAAACCACAACTTGGAGGACCACTGAAACATATACTATTTAGGATAAATTTAACAAGCTATACATAAGACTGGTTCACATAAACTAAAAAAAAAAAAAAATCTCTGAAAGAACAAAAATCCAAATAAATGCAGAAATATATTATGCTGACAGATTAGAGTGGATATTGTTAGTATTTCAATTCTCCCTCTATTACTCTATAGATTCAATGCAATTCTTTTTTTTTTTTTGTAGTTGAATCTTTTTTTTTTTAAGTTTTTTATTTTTTAAATTTTAAAATCTTTAATTTTTACATGCGTTCCCAAACATGAACCCCCCTCCCACCTCCCTCCCCATAACATCTCTCTGGGTTATCCCCATGCACCAGCCCCAAGCATGCTGTATCCTGCGTCAGACATAGACTGGCGATTCGATTCTTACATGATAGTATACATGTTAGAATGCCATTCTCCCAAATCATCCCACCCTCTCCCTCTCCCTCTGAGTCCAAAAGTCCGTTATACACAGCTGTGTCTTTTTTCCTGTCTTGCATACAGGGTCGTCATTGCCATCTTCCTAAATTCCATATATATGTGTTAGTATACTGTATTGGTGTTTTTCTTTCTGGCTTACTTCACTCTGTATAATCGGCTCCAGTTTCATCCATCTCATCAGAACTGATTCAAATGAGTTCTTTTTAACGGCTGAGTAATACTCCATTGTGTATATGTACCACAGCTTTCTTATCCATTCATCTGCTGATGGACATCTAGTTGTTTCCATGTCCTGGCTATTATAAACAGTGCTGCGATGAACATTGGGGTACACGTGTCTCTTTCAATTCTGGTTTCCTCGGTGTGTATGCCCAGCAGTGGGGTGTGTTCCAGAAGGTGGAGAACATCTAAGGAACTGGTTACTGGCAGGATTTGTCTCTCTCCTTCTCATTCCTCTCTCTTATCCTCCTGGTCACCTCTGTCTACTTCCTCCCTCTCCTCTTCCCCGTATAACTCTGTAAATACCTCTGAGCGGTCCAGACTATAGAGCGCACATAAGGAAGTGACTACTGGCTAGCTTGCTCTCTCCTCTTTTGATCTCACCGCATCTCATTCCAGTTACCTCTAACTAACCCCTCCATCTTCTCTTCTCCTTGTAACTCAGTGAACCTCTCTGAGTGTCCCTCAATGTGGAGAAACTTTTCACCTTTAACCTAGATATTTTATCATCGGTGCAGTATAGATGGAGAAGTCTAGAGGCTACTGTAAAAATAAAACTGAAAACCAGAAGCAGGAGGCTTAAATCCAAAGCCTGAAAACATTAGAGAACTCTTGAATTCAGGGAACATTAAGCAATAGGAGCTCATCAAATGCCTTCATACCTACACCGAAACCAAGCTCCACCCAAGGGCCAACAAGTTCCAAAACAAGACATACCACGCAAATTCTCCAGCAACACAGGAACACTCCCCTGAGCTTCAATATACAGGCAGCTCAAAATTATCCCAAAACCTTTGATGTCTCATAACTCATTACAGGTCACTCCACTGCACTCCAGAGAGAAGAAACCCAGCTCCACCCACCAGAACTCCAACACAAGCCTCCCTAACCAGGAAACCTTGACAAGCCACTGATAGAACCACACCCACAGTGAGAAAGCTCCATAATAAAGAGAACTCCACAAATTACCAGAATATAAAAAGGCCACCCCAAACGCAGCAATATAACCAAGATGAAGAGACAGAGGAATACTCAGCAGGTAAAGGAACAGGAGAGTTGCCCACCAAACCAAACAAAAGAGGAAGAAGTAGGGAATCTACCGGAGAAGGAATTCCGAATATTGATAGTGAAAATGATCCAAAATCTTGAAATCAAAATGGAATCACAGATAAATAGCCTAGAGACAAGGATTGAGAAGATGCAAGAAAGGTTTAACAAGGACCTAGAAGAAATAAAAAAGAGTCAAAATATAATGAATAACGCAATAAACAAGATCAGAAACACTCTGGAGGCAACAAATAGTAGAATAACGGAGGCAGAAGATAGGATTAGTGAAATAGAAGATAGAATGGTAGAAATAAATGAATCAGAGAGGAAACAAGAAAAACGAATTAAAAGAAATGAAGACAATCTCAGAGACCTCCAGGACAATATGAAACGCTCCAACATTCGAATTATAGGAGTCCCAGAAGAAGAAGACAGAAAGATCATGAGAAAATCCTTGAGGAGATAATAGCTGAAAACTTCCCTAAAATGGGGAAGGAAATAATCACCCAAGTCCAAGAAACACAGAGAGTTCCAAATAGGATAAACCCAAGGCGAAACACCCCAAGACACATATTAATCAAATTAACAAAGATCAAACACAAAGAACAAATATTAAAAGCAGCAAGGGAAAAACAACAAATAACACACAAGGGGATTCCCATAAGGATAACAGCTGATCTTTCAATAGAAACTCTTCAGGCCAGGAGGGAATGGCAAGACATACTTAAAGTGATGAAAGACAATAACCTACAGCCCAGATTACTGTATCCAGCAAGGATCTCATTCAAATACGAAGGAGAAATCAAAAGCTTTACAGACAAGCAAAAGCTGAGAGAATTCAGCACCACCAAACCAGCTCTCCAACAAATTCTAAAGGATATCCTCTAGACAGGAAACACGAAAAGGGTGTATAAACCCGAACCCAAAGCAATAAAGTAAATGGTAACGGGATCATACTTATCAATAATTACCTTAAACGTAAATGGGTTGAATGCCCCAACCAAAAGACAAAGACTGGCTGAATGGATACAAAAACAAGACCCCTCTATATGCTGCTTACAAGAGACCCACCTCAAAACAAGGGACACATACAGACTGAAAGTGAAGGGCTGGAAAAAGATATACCACGCAAATAGAGACCAAAAGAAAGCAGGAGTGGCAATACTCATATCCGATAAAATAGACTTTAAAACAAAGGCTGTGAAAAGAGACAAAGAAGGCCACTACATAATGATCAAAGGAACAATCCAAGAAGAAGATATAACAATTATAAATATATATGCACCCAATATAGGAGCACTGCAATATGTAAGACAAATGCTAACAAGTATGAAAGGGGAAATCAACAATAACACAATAATAGTGGGAGACTTTAATACCCCATTCACACCTATAGACAGATCAACTAAACAGAAAATTAACAAAGAAACGCAAACTTTAAATGACACATTAGATCAGTTAGACCTAATTGATATCTATAGGACATTTCACCCCAAAACAATGAATTTTACCTTTTTTTCAAGTGCTCATGGAACCTTCTCCAGGATAGATCACATCCTGGGCCATAAATCTAAACTTGATAAATTCAAAAAAATCGAAATCATTCCAAGCATCTTTTCTGACCATAATGCATTAAGATTAGATCTCAATTACAGGAGAAAAACTATTAAAAATTCCAACATATGGAGGTTGAACAACACACTTCTGAATAACCAACAAATCACAGAAGAAATCAAAAAAGAAATCAAAATATGCATAGAAACTAATGAAAATGAAAACACAACAACTCAATGCAATTCTTAAAAAAAAACACAGAAGATTTTTTTTTGTAGAAATTAACAAACTGATTCCAAAATACATATACAATGAAAGTGATCTAGAATGGCTAAAATAACCTTGAAGATGAGAACACAGATATAAAATTTATGCAACCAGGTGTTAAAGACTTATGATAAAACTGCATTAATCAAGACAGTGTGGTATTGGCATAAGGTCAGCATATAGATCAGTGAGACAGGATAGAGAGCCCAGAAATAATGTAACATAAAAATGGTCAACTGATTTTTAAAAAATGGTGCCAAGAGAAATCCATGGAGTATAGATAACTCTTTTACAAGATGGTGTTGGAGTAAATAGATAGCATATTGCAAGAAAAAAAAAAAAACTAGCTTTGATCCCTATTCCACATCATGTACAAAAATTAACTCTAAGTGAATTAAGAACTTATGTCTAAGAGCTAAAATTCCAAAACCTCTAGATGAAAACACTGAAGATAATCCCTAGAACTCTGAGGTAAGCAAACATTTCTTAGGAGGCAAACAGCATTAACCACAAAAGGAAAAAAAAGAGGGTAGGTTGGATGTTATCAAAATAGAAAACTGCTGGTCTACAAAAGGTGTCATTAAGAAAATGAATACAGAAACCATAAATCGGGAAAAAACATCTGCACCGCAGATACGTGGCAAAAGAGTTCTAGAAATCTTTAAATATAGAAAGAGGACTTAAAATTAATAAAAAGACACACAAAAAATATGTGAGAAAGATCTTAACAGACATTTCAAGAAAGTAAATACAAGATTGGTTGTTAAAAGGTATTTGACATCATTACTAATTAAGAAAATGCAAATTAAAATCACAATGAAATGCAACTATACACTTATTCAGTTCAGTTCAGTTCAGTCGCTCAGTTGTGTCCAACTTATTAGGATGTCTTAAATTAATAAAGACTGAAAATACTACAATAGGAAGGATGTTCAGTTCAGTTCAGTTCGGTCTCAGTCATGTCCAACACTTTGCAACCCCATGGACTGCAGCACGCCAGGCTTTCCTGTCCATCACCAAACTCCCAGAACTTGCTAACTTATGTCCATTGAGTCGGTGATGTCATCCAACAATCTCAAACTCTGTTTGTCCCCTTCTCCTCCTGCCTTCAATCTTGCATGAACAGTATGAAAAGGCAAGGATGTGGAGAAAATAAAATCTCCACATTGACAGAGTATAAAATCAGTTGAAAAATAGTTTGGTTTTATTTTTCAGTAAAATAAATGTCCACTTAGCACACAAACCAGTCATTCTAATTCTAGGTAATTACCTAGGAGAAATAAAAATATGTGTCCATATAAAGACTATTACATGAATGTCCATAGCAGTTTTTTTTAATCAATTATTTTAATAGGAGGCTAATTACTTTACAATATTGTAGTGGTTTTTGCCATACATTCACATGAATCAGCCATGGGTGTACATGTGTTCCCCACCCTGAACCCCCCTCCCACCTCCCTCCGCATCCCATCCCTCAGGGTCATCCCAGTGCTCTGGCCCTGAGCACCCTGGCTCATGCATCAAACCTGGACTGGTCATCTATTTTACATATGGTAACATACATGTTTCGATGCTATTCCCTCAAATCATCCCACCCTCGCCTTTTCCCATAGAGTTCAAAAGTCTGTTCTTTACATCCGTATCTCTTTTTCTGTCTTGCATATAGGGTCACTGTTACCAACTATCTAAATTCCATATATATGTGTTAGTATACTGTATTGGTGTTTTTCTTTCTGACTTACTTCACTCTGTATAAGAGGCTTCAGTTTCATCCACCTTATTAGAACTGATTCAAATGTATTCTTCCTAATGGCTGAGTAATACTCCATTGTGCATATTTACCACAGCTTTCTTATCCATTCATCTGCCGATGGACATCTAGGTGGCTTCCATGTCCTGGCTATTATAAACAGTGCTGCGATGAACACTGGGGTACACGTGTCTCTTTCAATTCTGGTTTCCTCAGTGTATATGCCCAGCAGTGGGATTGCTAAGTCATATGGCAGTTCTATTTCCAGTTTTCTAAGGAATCTCCAAACTGTTCTCCATAGTGGCTGTACTAGTTTGCATTCCCACAAACAGTGTGTAAGTTTTATTCATGATTGCCAATAAATAATAGAAATGGGTAAATATAAATAAAACATAATATACTCATACCACATTATCAGAATACACTGCTTGATAATACTCTTTAGCAATAAAAAGAAACGAATTCCACATGCAAAATAAAAAAAAGAATCTAGAAACAGATTTTATACCTTTAACAAAAATTAACTTAAAATTAATAATAGCCCTAAATGTAAAACACAAAACTGCAAAACTCCTAAAAGGTAACACTGGAAAAAATCTAGGTGATTATGGTTTGAGAATGAATTTTTATATATAACACCAAAGGTACAATCTGTGTTAAGTACACTTTATTAAAAACTCCTGTGGAAAAATTATTTAAGATAACTAAAAGATAATCCATAGACTGCGGGAAAAATCTTTGTAAAAACATACCTGATGAACAGCCAGTATGCAAAATATACCAAAGAATTCTTAAAACTTAACAATAAGAAAGCAACCAATTTAAAAATGAGAAAAAGAGGGAAGTGTGGTCAAGAAGACTCTGAGCTCACCTTCTCCCATAGGCACACCAAAATCACAAATATTTATAGAGCAGTTATCGATGAGAATGACCTAAGGACTAGCAGAAAAGATTTCCCACAAGTAAAGATATAAACAAGGAACCACAGTGAGATGGGTGGGAGTGGTAGTGATGTAGTGCAGGCAAGACCCACCATATTCCCAGGTGGGCAATCCGCAAATGGGAGGATAATGATAACTGCAGAAGTTCTCCCCTCAAAGGGAGGGGTCCAGCCCCACAGTATGCTCTCCAGAGTTGGGCTGCTGCTCTCGGAGGACAAGCCTCCATGATCTGCGGTCCTGAAGGCAGTGAAGCTCGTATATAAAGAGCCAGAGGGCTGCAAGAAACAGAGGCTCTGTCCTCAAAAGATGAACACAAAATCTCACACGCTCCAAGACCCACTGCTTAGCTAGTCATTTAAAATGAGTCCAGGTCACGTTGATCTTGGAGAGCCTCTTGGAGAGCCTCTGGGAGAGGGAGAAGGCAACTGGGAATCTGCCTGAAGATACAGAGATGCTGGTAGCAGCCATTTTACCCAGAGCTTATTCTGCCACAAGGACGCTGGGTGGGAAACATCCCTTTGGAGTTCTCCCTCCAGCCTATTCGTGTTAGGGACTTACCCACCCACCAGTCCATCAGTACCAGCCATCCTGGACCACCCAGCCAGCTGCTCAGGGACCTTACTCCACGGGCAGGCAGCCTCTGCATGAGTGAAGCACAGCCTGGCAGCCCACTGGGTTGACTACCAGCGCCGACTGACTACCAGCACCCCACAGTAGTCACCCACCACAAAAGAATGGTCCATGCAGCCCACATAAGGGGTATCCCTTGAGTACATGGCCCTGGTAAGTGTGGGAGTTTTCTGAGTGAGAGTGTCAGAAAACAGAGGGCAACATGCTTCTATGTACCTGGTATACCTCCCTCACAAGGACTCTACACCAACATCAACAAACACTACCTAATACCCAGAAGTGAAAACAGAGAATTGGACAAAATAAGGTGACAAAGGAATATGTACCAAACAAAAGACCAAGATAAAACCACAAAAGAACTAAGTGAAGCTGAGATGAACAGTCTATCCAAAAAATAGGATCATGGTAATGAACATAGAGGTACCTATTGTACTCAGGAGCTCCCCTGGTGGCTCAATGGTAAAGAACCTGTCTGTCAATGCAGGAGATGTAGGTTTGATGTCTGGTCAGGAAGATCCCCTGGAGAAGGAAATGGCAACACACTTCAGTATTCTTGCCTGGGAAATCCCATAGACAGAGGAACCTGGCAGGCTATAGTCCATAGGGATCACAAAAGAGTTGGGCATGACTTAGCAACTAAACAACAATATACTCAGGAGAAGACTAGATAAACATACTGACAAGTTTAACAAAGAGAAAGTAGAAAGAATTAAAAAAAAACAAAAGAGCTGAAGAATTAAATAACAAGAAGAAATCAAGCATAGTTTAGACAACAGAGGAGCAAATCTCTAAACAAGAAGACAAACTAGTAAACATCAGGGAAGCAGAACAGAAAAAAAGAAAAATAATTTAAAAATAAGGATAATTAAAAGACCTCTCAGGCAACATCAAGCATACTAACATCTACATTATAGGGGTCTGAGAAGGAGAAGAGAGAGGAAAAGGAGCACAGAACGTATTTAAAGATATAAAAGCTGAAAACTTCCCTAACCTGAGAAAGGAAACCGATATCTAGGTCCAGAAGCAATGAAAGCCCCAAACAAGATGAACCCAAAGAGATACATACCAAGAAACACTGCAATTAAAATGACAGAAATCAAAAACAGATTACCTTAAAAGCAGCAAGAAAAAGCAACCAGTTACATGCAAGGGAACTCTTACAGTATTATCAGTTTACTTTTTAGCAGAAACTTCTAAGGCCAGAAGGGAATTGCATGGTATATTTAAAGTGATTAAAGGAAAAAAAAAGATTATAAGCCTATCATTCTGATTATAAGAAGAGATAAATATTTTACTGATACATGAAAGGTAAGAGTTTAGCAACTCTAAATTGGCTTTATAAGAAATGTTAAAAGGACTTTCTAAGAGGGAAAGAAAAGTCCACAGCTAAAAATATGAAAACTGTGAAAGAAAAACTCTCATAAGTAAAGGCAAATACACTGCATTTAGAGCAGTAGATCCACCATTTATAAAACAAGTGAGAAGGTTAAAAGACGAAAGTAGTAAAACCATTTGTTTCCACAATAGATAGTTAAGGGATACACAAAGCAAAGAAATGTAAAATATGGTGTCAAAATATTAAACAGTAGAGACGGAGAAAAAATGCAGGACTGTCAGAAATCATTCAAACTTAAAAGATCAGCAACTTAAGTACACACTGACACAAACACACTCAGGTATATACTTACTGCCATCTTGTTCATTATTTTTTAGTTGTTTTTGTTCTTTTCTTTCTTTCTTCCTTTGCTCCCTTTTCTTGTGATTTAATGACTGTCTTTATTGTTATGGGCTTCCCTTGTGGCTCAGCTGGTAAAGAATTCGCCTGCAATGTGGGAGACCTGAGTTCGATCCCTGGGTTAGGAAGATCCCCTGGAGAAGGGAAAGGCTTCCCACTCCAGTATTCTGGCCTGAAGAATTCCATAGACTGTATAGTCCATGGGGTCACAAAGAGCTGGACATGACTGAGCAACTTTCACTTTCATTTTTTATTGTCATATTTAGATTCCTTTTTTTAAATGTGTGTGTATCTAAATTCTTGGTTTGTGGTTACCAGCTCAGTTCAGTCGCTCAGTCGCCTCAGACTCTTTGCGACCCCATGAATCGCAGCACGCCAGGCCTCCCCGTCCATCACCAACTCCCGGAGTTTACTCAAACTCATGTCCATCGAGTCAGTGATGCCATCCAGCTATCTCATCCTCTGTCGTCCCCTTCTCCTCCTGCCCCCAATCCCTTCCAGCATCAGGGTCTTTTACAATGAGTCAGCTCTTCGCATAAGGTGGCCAAAGTATTGGCCATCAAGTCCTTCAGCATCAATCCTTCCAATGAACACCCAGGACTGATCTCCTTTAGGATGGACTGGTTGTATCTCCTTGCAGTCCAAGGGACTCTCAAGAGTCTTCTCCAACACTACAGTTCAACAGCATCAATTTTTTGGCGCTCAGCTTTCTTCACAGTCCAACTCTCACATCCATACATGACCACTGGGAAAACCATAGCCTTGACTGCTGCTGCTGCTGAGTTGCTTCAGTCGTGTCCGACTCTGTGTGACCCCATGGACTGCAGCCTACCAGGCTCCTCCATCCATGGGATTCTCCAGGCAAGAGTATTAGAGTGGGGTGCCACTGCCTTCTCTGATAGCCTTGACTCTACAGACCTTTGTTTGCAAAGAGGTTCATATATAACAACATATATGTGAGCAATGGAAGAAAGGAAAAGAACTACAGAAACAACTCAAAACAATGAACAAAACAGCAGTAAGTATATACCTATGAATAAATACTTTAAATGTAAAGTAATTTAATAAAGAATAAACATTATAATCAAAGGAAATAGGAAGGAGAGAAGGAAGGAGGGAAGAGAGACAGACAGGACTAGATATAAGTTGCAATAAAATATTAGTAATGATCACTTTAGAAAATGAGACTGTATCAATAGGTACTTTTTATTTCCTTCTTAATATGTTTTTGTATTTCCATTCTTTAACACTAAGTATTATTCTATTTATAATAAAAATATTATATTAGAAACAATACACACAACACTGTAAGAAGAAAGAAAGGAAGACTGCTGCTGCTGCTGCTGCTAAGTCGCTTCAGTATCCGACTGTGTGCGACCCCATAGACAGCAGCCCACCAGGCTCCGCCATCCCTGGGATTCTCCAGAAAAGAACACTGGAGTGGGTTGCCATTTCCTTCTCCAATGCATGAAGGTGAAAAGGAAGACTAGGAAAGAGGGAAAGGAAGGCTAGCTAGAAGTGGAAGTTTGTAGTGAAGAGGAATCAAAGAACTACTTACAGAGGAGGATATATTCATACTGAATCTTAAAAGAATCAACAGAATTTCATAGGACTTTGCCAACCCTAGAAGAGAGAGGAGATCAACTCAAGCAGAAGAAACAGCTTCTGCAGAAGTTTGTGTGGAAAAAGCGCTGGTAATATACAGAAATAAACTTTCTCGAGACAGAATATTTAAGTTGTAATTTAGAGGACAAAGCTTCTGACAGCAGATTTTTTTTTTAAAAAAACAGAGAAAGTGTCCACCCAAGTCTGGTATTTCAGTAGTTGAAACCTCTCATTCAGAATGCTTTCAGGGGTTCACTACAATGACTGAGGTCACCTCTGCAAGAAGACGCATCTGCAGCTTCCTCTGCACAAGGCGAGTGGGACATCAGAGAGTTCTGATGCTCACCACAGACAAAGGAGAGGCATGGCCCCAGAAAAGGTTTCAGGCTAGGCCTGGGTCTTACGATGACTCTGTACCATCTGTTCCCAGAATTTCACTTCTTACCTAAAGGTTTTTATGTATCCATTTGTAATAAACACAGAGTCAAAATCAGCAAGCTCTTTGTTTCATAGCTCTTTAGAGACCACTGTTTTGCTAACATGAACCAAATACCATTTTACTCTTGTACTGCAATTGTGTGTATACATATAAATTCTCTTTCAATCTTACTTTTAAACATAAAATTTCAAAACTATAACCTGAATACAGGATTAATAATCTATGACCTTCAATTTTGTATAGTTATACTTTCTCTTAATAATATATTTTTCTTCCTTTAATAGCCTAAGTTCCTCCCTGGCCAGATCCAACAGTTCATTTATTGCTTTATTACTAAAACATCCAATATTGGGACGACAGAGCAATGCTTCAATTGCAGTAACTCTCTGCTTAGAACCCACATCTCCTTTATAAAATCTTTTCACTGCTCACCTCCTCATTAATCTTGAAGTTCTCAATACCTGTCAAAAGCAGTTCACCAAACCTACTGTTCCTAGTGCCCTTAGGAACAGTGCTTCTCAAACTCAATGTGCTCTCAAACTGCAATCCTGGTGACTGCAGAACCTTAGTCAGTAAGCTAGCGTGAGCGCCTTTAAGTACAAGATCCCAGGGGATGTTTGTGTTGCTAGGCTGTGGACCAAACTTTGAGTAACAAGGCTTAATGGAAGGTTCCTGAATACCAAGCTTTGGACTTTCCCTATATATGTACCTTTGGGACATGGCAATCTCTTACCTTCAGAAGCATTTTATTCCCTTGACCTTGGCTAAGAGATTCTTCAGGCTAAGTGCATCTAAATTATATTCCTAATTCTTACTAGTAGGTAATCGTGCATGCTTAAAATTTCCTAGTATTTTCCTTATCCTTCGTATTCTTTCATTTTCATGTTTTAGTTCAGGAGGCTTACATATAGCACCTTCTTTCTGTGTATTAGATCTTCCAAATTCACACTTATTAATCTTTCCATGTCTCCTAAGATTTAAAATTTTCCTCTCTTACTTGTAAATCATGATTCTAAATGAGAAAATTCGAAATACAGTCCCTCCTCTTTTCCATACCATTTATAGGGAGATAGGTAGGTATGTAGATAGGTAGGTAGGTAGATGGGCTTCCTGGTAGCTCACCAGGTAAAGAATCTGCCTGCAATGCAGAAGACCCCTGGTTGATTCCTGGGTCAGGAAGATCCCCTGGAGAAGGGATGGGCTACCCACTCCAGTATTCATGGGCTTCCCTGGTGGCTCAGACAGTAAAGAATCTACCTGTAATGCTAGAGACCTGGGTTTAATCCCTGGGTTGGGAAGGTCCCCTGGAGGAAGGCATAGCAACCCATTCGAGTATTTTTGCCTGAAGAATCCCATGGACAGAGGAGCCTGGTGGGCTACTGTCCATGGGGTTGCAAAGAGTCAGACACAATTGAGCAACTAAGCACAGCACAGTACAGATAGGTAAATATAGGCAGAGATATACAGATATATAATATGTACACACTGACCTACTTAAGAAATAAATAAAACTCAGAGATCATCAAACCTTGAGAAGACAAACACTGGATATGGTCTAACTTCACTGCTCATAAAATAATCTAAAAAATTTTTTAAAGTAGTAATCCTGTATCATATCTAAACACTTCAACTCTTTAAATCATTCCATGAACTGGGCGGATTCCCAGAAAAAATTTCCAGATAGCCCATTGTTTTATTTTGCTTTCAATCTCCTCTGGTCTAATTTGCTAGCTTTATGCAGCCTCATTCTTTCTCCTGAAATTCTGCCTTTGAGGTTTATAAACCCCATTCTGTGGTTTATATCTTGAAGTTATGGGCTTCCCTGGTATCTCAGCCAAAAAAGAAACCACCTACAATGCAGGAGACCCGGGTTTGTTCCCTGGGTTGGGAACATTCCCTGGAGAAGGGAGTGGCTACCCACTACAGTATTCTTGCCTGGAGAATCCCATGGACAGAAGAGCCAGGCAGGCTACAGTCCATGGGGTCGCAAAGAGTTGGACAAGACTGACTGACTAAGCACATACATAATTGGAGAGCCAGTGCTTCCCTTGATGGTAACCAGACTCTGTCTCCATGAAACTGTTGGAATAAATTTCCATGCACATGCTTAGTATCTGGCTTATTTATACCTTCTCTTTCCACTCCATTCATATTGATATGCAATTACCAAAATTTTATGATCTTTGGAGTACACAACTCTAAAGAGTTCTCACAGGCTTGAAAATCACAATCCATCTCTTTGCTAGTCACTATCATTTTTATCTGTGTATGCAATATATCAGGCTCAATAAGTCTATTTCTTATTATCTCATATTCTACTGATTTTCAACATACTATACAGTTTCTTACGAGGATATCTACATCAGGGCATATAGCTGAGAATTCTATGAGCACCGCCACCCTCCCCATTACTTGGTCTCTTCTACTAAGCAGGAACATGAACACACAGCATAGTAACAGTATACCTAATATAGTAATCCAATCTATCTGATAAATTTGCAAGACGGTCTACATGTTTACCATATGCCTTAGTCAGTTTGGGTTGCCTTAACAGAATATCAAAGGTTGGATCATCAATCTCATGTTTAGAGAAAAAGTAATTCCATTCATGTGAGTTCTACCCTCATTGACCTAATCAACCCCAAAGGCTCCACCTCCTAATACCATTACATTTGGGGTTAGGATTTCAGCAGATGAATTTTGGAAGGGAAACAAAGATCCTGCGCATTACACTATATGTATGACAAGAAAAAAACACAAGAAACAAACCTGATCTATACAGATTTCTAGCTCAAGCTCACTAGGAAAACAAGTTATAAATACTTACTTGTATTTCTTCAATTCTTACTGTCTTAGAATACCTCATTTTTATCTTTATGATTCAAAAATGTTAACAATTTTCTGAATTTTATTCAGAACATCCTACCAGTTTATCATTACTGTCATACCTATCTTGACCCTGGTCACACCCCCACACTTCCTGAAATGAGAGAGAAGAACCACCTATGGACTTGATTAGGAAAAAGTTGGGGAACTCAACAGGTATAAAGGGGTTGGGTCTGCCTGTTGGCTGAAGTTCAAGTCCAAAGTCAAAAGTGCAGAGGATATGTAGCAAACCTTCTACTTTGGTTCAAGCATCACCATACAAAGGTTAGAACAGAAAAAGAGAAGTCAGCATAGGGTCACATTTCTGGACAGTGTCCATTCTATGGGTGAGGGGGAAATTCTCAGCTAGTGGGATGGGCAGGTCCAGAACAAAGGAGACACCTTAGGCAGGGAGGACTGACAGAAGACAGGCAAGAGAAGTCAGACTCCCTTACCCATCTCCAAAGCCTGAGGTTGCCACAGGGGCACCATAGGTGGCTGGAGAGAGGATGGGCCAGTCTGAGAAAGTTGACCCAGGGAGCTTCCAGGATGGGCCACAGGAGAGACCAGAGCTCACTGCTCTCAGCCCCACACACTCCCTCTGAGGCCTCCAGCACAGGACAGTTACAGACTATCCACTCTCATCCTCCCCACGTGGCAGGGAGGAGATCCTGGCTACAGTGCAAGGCAGGGCATCATCTCCTAGGAGCCAGTTCTTGGAGCATCATTCCAGCAGGAAGGGACCCACAATGCTAAGTATTTTAAAGAATATCTCCCATGACTCCCTTCTTAGCATTCCCAACTGCACAAGTCTCTTCTCATAGTTAAGCTCTGCCAAAAGAGACTCAAGCAATGAGTTATTCTACCAATGGGAACCTGCCGTATAGCACAGAGAGCTCAGCTTGATGCTCAGTGATGATACAAATGGGTGGGATGGGGGAGGGGCAGTAGGACGGAGGTCCAAGAGGGAGGGGATATACGTATACATATAGCTGATTCACTTTGTCATATAGCAGAAACTAACACAACACTGTAAAGCAAGTATGCATGTGTGCATGCTTAGTCACTCAATCATGTCCAACTCTTTGCAACCGCATGGACTACAGACCACCAGGCTCCTCTGTCGATGGGATTCTCCAGGCAAGAATACTGAGATGGGTTGCCATGCCTTCTTCCACGGGATCTTCCCAACCCAGAGATCGAACCCAGGTCTCCCACACTGCAGGCAGATTCTTTACCATCTGAGCCACCAGGGAAGCCCAAGAATACTGGAGTGGGTAACCTATCCCTTCTCCAGGGAATCTTCCTGACCCAGGAATCAACCCCAGGTCTCCTGTATTGCAGGCGGATTCTTTACCAGCTGAGCTACCAAGGAAGCCCAAAGCAATTACACTCCAATAAAAAAAAAGATTATTCTCAACATTAAAAAAAAAAAATGTGGCTCTTAAGAGTAAGCTGAAGTATCTCAGAAAATCTCTTTTATTTCTCATTATATCTAATAAGCAAATGTACATCCTCCTGCTTCTTTCTCTTGGTTTTAAAGTTAAAAGTTCTTTTTGACATCTCTTCCTTCCCAGTTTTATCTCTGGCCAAATGACACTCCCAAACTCTTTCTACAGGTTATGAGAAAGGGTATGAGCCCTGTGCCCTGTAGAACCCTGTTGTATACACCAGGCACACTTAGACATGTGACAGCCCTATTTAAATGCTCCACAGATCTGCCTGAGCTACCAGGCACATGTGGATATGCAGACGCTTCCTTCTGCTTGCAGGTCACAAGCTTTAAGCAGATGGCTCACCCCCATCTCTGCAGACATCGTTTCCCCACACTTTTGCCATCCCTTCTCCCTGCCCCAAAAACCAGAATTACTTAATCACTGAGTGAATGCTGGACCACACACTTCCATATCTCTGAACCAGCCTTTATGTAACAGAAATGCTATGATCTGGAGCTGTTCAGTGCATGCTACTTTACCCCTCAGCCAAGGTTTATGTTCCCAAATGACCATAAACTGTCCCAAACTCATTTCTGGCTTTCTCATCCATGGAATCTTAATAGCTGAAAAAGAACATCACCCCATCATCACCAAATTTATCTTTACAGGGGTTCTTATGTAATAATCTTAGTATATCTCAGGTTTCTATCTTTCTTTCTGTAAACTTTCCTTTCATTGGCCTATCTGAAAATCAGCTAACACAACCATAAACCATAAATTTACTTAGGTTTTTTTTTTTTTTTTTTTTTTTGCCCTATGAGTAAATAAATACAAGTTGCCCTTTCTTGCCTTCCTTATTTTTATTCCTCTGATCTTTTATGTTCAGTCCATTAACTTCTATTGGGCTGTATTTTAGTTCACAACTCTGCTAAGCTGGAAGTAAGACAAGAGCCCCAGGATAAGGTGTCCCTCTCGTCAGCCCTCTTTTTCAGTCCCTTGCCACACTCTTGCTTTCCTGGGTTCCCCAGGAACACTCCTGTTTTGTCCTATGTAGTTTTCTTTCCCCTAATCATATCCTGCGTTTGGTCCCTTAATGCTGCCTCAAAAGTGAGAGCCTATGTTGCCAGCTAAGTGACCACATTCCTAAAAGGCAGCAGGAACCATCTTATTCAGGGAATGTTAACACAAACCAAGTCAGTTCACTGGGTCAAGCAGACAGCTCTGCCTCAGCTAAAATCAGAGACACGGCAGGAATACTAATTATACAAACTGGATATTGTCTCTTACTCTAGAAGCGGGTACCAATATCTTGATTATCTAATATGGAAGCCCAACTCCAGCCCCTGACTGTGACCTCAGCAGTTGCTCAAAAAAATGCTCGTTCACCAGCATCCAGCACCCACAGGCCCAGTGAGGAGGTCTTAGCTACTAACACCACTTCCTCAGGGAGTAGGGGGTCCACTGAATTTCTTCCAGGCACAGAAAAAGGAAAGTTTTAGAAGAACTGGATTTCAAACAAGTTCATGAATGAAAACAGCAGTGAAGATATAAGCCATAAGCCAGATCCTAGGGAGAAACAAATACAGATACAGCAATCCTAAAATTAGAAGGGAAATAATGTTTTCAGTATTACTGAGATGTTATTTTTACTTTAGCGTGTCGTTAACATAATTTGTTACAGGCATATTAGTGTTCAAGGGAAACTGCTGAATGAATGAATGAGTCAAGAGAAGAAAATGAGATCCTACCCACAGGAGAAGAAGCCGAGAAGACAGAATGTGATTAGCTTGATTCTCAATCTCTAATACTCACTGGTTTAAAATTAAATACATCTGGGGCCTTAATCTCATCAAGGGTTAAGACTTGTGACATATAGAACACTGATCTAAATCAACATTATTTTGATTATTTATTCAATTAGAAACTGTGAAACTACCACATACATCATTTGTAATCGGGCCCCTGTGGTAACTTAATGTGTTATTATAAACTAAAGATGAAACGTTAGCAGGGGGTCCTAAGTTTCCACATTTTGTCATGTTTTATGTTTAATTATATAATCTTAATATCCCCATTAATTTGTTAATCATATTGGTATAATGTAAAGAAATTATTACCAAAATTCACATTCAAATATTAATTTGTTTTTGCAGTTATCAGTGAAGAGAAAGCAGTTCTCTTTAACGTGTCTACTGTACAGCCAGGGACACTTCTCAAACCACAATAACAGCTCAAAACACTGATTTCATTCCAACAAAAAATATTTACAATGGGCAAAACAAGAGAACTAAAATAACCTTGTGTGTGCATGCTCACTTGCATCTGACTCTTCGCAACCCTATGGACTGTAGCTTATCAGGCTCCTCTGTCCATGGAATTTTCTAGGCAAGAATACTTAAATGGGTTGCCATTTCCTCCTCCAGAGGATCTTCCTGACCCAGAGATCAAACCCACTTCTCCTGCATCTCCTGCATTAGCAGGCAGATTCTTTACCACTGTGCCACTTGGGAAGCCTCCAAAATAAGGTTAATTCTCCTTTAAATTGCAAAAGAGAGATAAAGCCAGAAGAAGAAGAAAACAAAAACCTGTCTGGCTTGAATTTTTGCTCTCCTAAGACGGAAGACTGAAGGCAGCTTTGAAGAAAATCATGGTCCATACATTACTCTTAAGAAGGGCAGTTCAACTCCAGTAGGCACAGATTGACACTCTCTTCAATTATTTTTTTTTAAATGGAGTTTTTCACTATTTAATGTCATACAAGGTAAAGATTTAATAGCTTCTACTGCTGCCTCATCCAACATCACTTGGTTATGCTCCTATTGGCAGTTCATTTCTGGATATATTCGCTTTCTTTCACTTCATCAGACTTTGACATACTTTTTCTATTAATATAAGAAGAAATGACAGTTTAAGTGAAATGACAGTTTAAACATTATCAACATCATCCCTTAAAATTCTTTTTTCATTTTTTCCCCATATATGCAACACACAGATCAAAATAATTTATAAAAGTGGTGTTTTGCAGACTTCCCTGGGGGTCCAGTGGCTAAGACTCTGAGCTCCCAATGTAGAGAGCCAGGGTTTGAACCCTAGTCAGGAAAATATATACATATATGGCAACTAAGAGTTCAGCTCCAGTGCTGAAAC
The DNA here is from genome assembly GCF_001704415.2 of Capra hircus. Taxonomy (NCBI): domain Eukaryota; kingdom Metazoa; phylum Chordata; class Mammalia; order Artiodactyla; family Bovidae; genus Capra; species Capra hircus. The sequence goes on along the minus strand of NC_030823.1, from coordinate 32,998,901 downwards.
TAAAGATTTTACATGCCGCAACTAAGACCCAGTGCAGCCAAATAAATAAATATTTTTGTAAGTGGTATTTTAAGGGATACCTAAAGAATCATGGACAGAATGCTAGAACAGCCTTTAAAAGATTGTGGCACAGATTTCTAAGAATCTTCCAATATCTGTTCTTTCTGAGAACCCCTAAACGTGGTCATGTTGCCCAAAATAAGGCTTACCTGTGTTGGCTTCCCTTGCAGCTAGGTTCAGCATGTGGAAGTGTTCAGCATGCGGAAGTGTGCAGCATGTGGAAATGAGATGGTGCAACTTCTATGTTCTGTCCTTAAAGGGGAGAGGGGATGCCCCTTCTCCCCAGCCTCCATCCCAAGGCCAGCAAAGTGGGTGGGAAGGTAGGTATTTCCCCTTGGACTCTGAGGAGGAAAATCAGAGCAGAAAACTGGGAAATGACTGTGTCCCATGAGGCTACAGCCTTCACATAAGCCCAAGAGCTTCCTACAACTGGACTTTCATGTAAGAGGAAAAGCAAGTTCTACATTTTTAACAATTTGAGAACTCTGTTTAACGCAGCCAAAATTATATCTAATGCATAAAGGTATCACAGATGAAGAAACTGAGCTGGGACCCAGAGCTACCAATTTCACAAAATCCAGGGTTCTTTCATTTCTGCCAAACAAACTTATCTAACACTGTCCCCATATTTTTAGAAACTATTAATAATACCTCAGGGCTTCCCAAGTAGCTCAGCTGGTAAAGAATCTGCCTGCAATGCAGGAGATCTGGGTTCGATCCCTGGTATTTCATTAAAGTCCAGTTGAATCTCATTTTTCTTGCCTATACTCTTGCTAATAAAGGAGAAGATGAACTTTCACATACAAGTGAAGTGAAAGTTGCTCAGTCATGTCCAACTCTTTGTGACCCCATGGACTATAGAGTCCATGGAATTCTCTAGGCCAGAATACTGGGGTGGGTAGCCTTTCCCTTCTCCAGGGGATCTTCCCAACCCAGGGATCAAACCCAGGTCTCCTGCATTGCAGATGAATTCTTTACCAACTGAGCCATGAGGGGAGCCCAACATACTTTCAGACACAAAGTACCTACCTAAAATAACCTTTCTCTTCCTCTGAATTTTCTCTATTTATGGGCCACATTCTCTGTGTGGGGAGATGAGGGGCAAGGGGACAGAAAGTGGGAGGCAATTAAATGGAGATTCATCTGGGTTTGAATACCAGTTCTCCACAGTCTAGCTGTTCACCTTCTCTAAGACTCTGGTTCTAATCATAAAAAGCAGCTCCATTTTTCTCTCGTACCACTGCCATAGAAATTAATTAAGATAACATATTTAAGGTACCTAGTATTATACCTGGCTCATAGGAGGTGCTCAACAAATGTAATTCTCTGCTTTCCTTCATGTCATCATGTATTCACTTATTCATTCAATAATTATTTATAAAGTGCCCATATATCTGCCAGACATTATGACAGGTACTGGGGCAGGAAAAAGATTCCTGCCCTCATGGGTTTAACCTGGTAGATAGCAAAGAAATAAAACAGGGGCAGGGGGGAGGTAGTTGGAAAACAATAGGTTTTTAAACTTTTCCTAATTCCTTTTTATGAGGGAATGCATGTGGAGTATAAAACTTTTAGGAAAAATAGAAAAAAAGAATAAAAATTATTCATAATCACACTGTTCAGAAATAATCCCTGTTAATACTGTAGACTATATCCTTTCTTTCATTCTACCTATGTGGTATGCAGTCCTTTTTTATAAATATACAGGTTATACAACATGTATTGCAAATAGTTTTCTTAACTTCTCTCACTTGACATTTATGAAGAAAATTTGAACATTATTACTATTTCAATGGCTGCATGGAATTCCCTCATCTGGATGTACCAGAACTCATTCAAAAGTCTCTATTTGGGGATCATTAAGGGTTTTTAGAAAATGCAGGGTTTATTCAGTCAACCATTGAAAATTCATTTCTAATAATCAAGTCCAGCATTGTGTTAATGTTAAGCACAGTATCCACAGGCAAGCATAAAATACTATCTCTGTCATCAAATTTATGCTCTAACTTGGCAGTTACAGAAGAACACCTGAAATGATGGGAGTGCAAGTGATCAAAGATACAACAGAAGTTTCATAAAAGCAAGAAAGTTGTGAGGGTTGGTGCAGAGACTAAAGCACTATATAATAGGGCTGAGTTGGGTGTGTGGGATTTGGAATCTAACTCCTGCAGTGAGCAGGTCAGGAGAAGGAGGTAGAAAAGAATGAGCAAAGGCTGACAGCCCATAAGTCTTGGACATCTAAAGCTGAGGAAGTCGACTAAGATGTCGTCAGTAATAAGACAGGTCAGGCCGAGGATAAACTATTAATATGAAGAGTTCATGAGTTGGACTTCATTCAAGAGAAGGTTACTGCAGAATCTTTACCTGACAAGACATCTGGAAGGTTAGGGACAGTAACTTAGTGCCACATTCACATAGCATTTAATGTTTTTCTTTAAGTCAACTCACTTTTATAATCTAAATATATTTATGTAAAGAATGAAAAGAAAATGTTGTATCAGTACTGAAAATGGAAGAGGAGTATGGCTAGGGGTGTGTGTCCATCCATCTGCCTCTCTTTCTGTCTTACTAAAAAGATTTAGTAGTGGAGGTGCATGCTCAGTTGTGTCCAACTCTTTGCGACCCCATGGACTGTAGCCCACGAGGCTCCTCTGTCCATGGGATTCTCCAGGCAAGAATACTGGCATGGGTTGCTATTACCTTCTCCAGGATATCTTACTGACCCAGGGATCAAACCCACATCTCTTAAAGTCTCCCACGTTGCAGGTAGATTCTTTTTTGGGGGAGGGTATGTGAATTTTTAGTTTTAATTGGAGGCTAATTACTTTACAATATTGTATTGGTTTTGCCATACATTCATATGAATCCACCATGGGTGTACATGTGTTCCCCATCCTGAACCCCCCTCCCACCTCCCTCCTCATTCCATCCTTCTGGGTCATTCCCAGTGCACCAGCCTTGAGCACCCTGTCTCATTCATTGAACCTGGACTGGTGATTCATTTCACATGTGATATTATACCTGTTTCAATGCCATTCTCCCAAATCATCCCACCCTCTCCCTCTCCCACAGAGTCCAAAAGACTGTTCTATACATCTGTGTCTCTTTTGCTGTCTCACATACAGGGTTATCGTTACCATCTTTCTAAATTCCATATATATGCGTTAGGATACTGTACTGGTGTTTTTCTTTCTGGCTTACTTCACTCTGTATAATAGGCTCCAGTTTCATCCACCTCATTAGAACTGATTCAAATGTATCCTTTTTAATGGCTGAGTAATACTCCATTGTGTATATGTACCACAGCTTTCTTATCCATTTGTCTGCTGATGGACATCTAGGTTGCTTCCATGTCCTGGCTATTATAAACAGTGCTGTGGTGAACATTGGGGTACACATGTCTCTTTTAATTCTGGTTTCCTTAGTGTGTATGCCCAGCAGTGGGATTGCTGGGTCATAAGGCAGTTCTATTTCCAGTTTTTTAAGGACTCTCCACACTGTTCTCCATAGTGGCTGTGCTAGTTTGTATTCCCACCATCAGTGTAAGACCATTCCCTTATCGCCACAGCCTCTCCAGAATGTATTGCTTGTAGACTTTTGGAAAGCAGCCATTCTGACTGGTTTGAAATGGTACCTCATTGTGGTTTTGATTTGTATTGCTCTGATAATGAGTGATGTTGAGCATCTTTTCATGTGTTTGTTAGCCATCTGTACGTCTTCTTTGGAGAAATGTCTGTTTAGTTCTTTGGCCCATGTTTTGATTGGGTTGATTATTTTTCTGGATTTGAGCTGCAGGAGTTGCTTGCATATTTTTGAGATTAATTCTTTGTCAGTTGCTTCATTTGCTATTATTTTCTCCCATTCTGAAGGCTGTTTTTTCACCTTGCTTATAGTTTTCTTTGTTGTGCAGAAGATTTTAATTTTAATTAGATCCCATTTATTTATTTTTGCTTTTATTAGGTGGGTCATAGAGGATCCTGCTGTGATTTATGTCAGAGAGTTCTCCTCTAGGAGTTTTATCGTTTCTGGTCTTACATTTAGATCTTTAATCCATTTTGAGTTTATTTTTGTGTATGGTGTTAGGAAGTGTTCTAGTTTTATTCTTTTACAAGTGGTTGACCAGTTTTCCCAGCACCACTTGTTAAAGCGATTGTCTTTTCTCTATTGCATATTCTTGCCTCCTTTGTCAAAGATAAGGCATCCATAGGTACGTGGATTTATCTCTGGGCTTTCTATTTTGTTCCATTGATCTATATTTCTGTCTTTGTGCCAGTACCATACTGTGGCTTTGTAGTAGAGCCTGAAGTCAGGCAGGTTGATCCCTCCAGTTCCATTCTTCTTTCTCAAGATTGCTTTGGCTAGTCAAGGCTTTTTGTATTTCCATACAAATTGTTAAATTATTTGTTCTAGCTCTGTGAAAAATACCACTGGTAGCTTGATTAGGGATTGCATTGAATCTATAGATTGCTTTGGGTAGTATACTCATTTTCACTATATTGATTCTTCCGATCCATGAACATGGTATATTTCTCCATCTATTAGTGTCCTCTTTGATTTCTTTCACCAGTCTTTTATAGTTTTCTATATATAAGTCTTTTGTTTCTTTAGGTAGATATATTCCTAAGTATTTTATTCTTTTCATTGAAATGGTGAATGGAATTGTTTCCTTAATTCCTCTTCCTATTTTCTCATTATTAGTGTATAGGAATGCAAGGGGTTTCTGTGTGTTGATTTTATATCCTGAAACTTTACTATATTCATTGATTAGCTCTAGTAATTTTCTGGTGGAGTCTTTAGGGTTTTCTATGTAGAGGATCATGTCATCTGCAAACAGGGAGAGTTTTACTTCTTCTTTCCCAATTTGGATTCCTTTTATTTCTTTTTCTGCTCTGATTGCTGTGGCCAAACTTCCAAATCTATGTTGAGTAGTAGTGGTGAGAGTGGGCACCCTTATCTTTTTCCTGACTTTAGGGGATATGCTTTCAATTTTTCACCACTGAGGATAATGTTTGCTGTGGGTTTGTCATATATGGCTTTTATTACGTTGAGGTATGTTCCTTCTATTCCTGCTTTCTGGAGGGTTTTTATCATAAATGGATGTTGAATTTTGCCAAAGGCTTTCTCTGCATCTTTTGAGATAATCATATGGCTTTTATTTTTCAATTTGTTAAGGTGGTGTATTACATCTATTGATTTGCAGATATTGAAGAATTCTTGCATCCCTGGGATAAAGCCCACTTGGTCATGATGTATGATCTTTTTAATGTGTTGTTGGATTCTGATCACTAGAATTTTGTTGAGGATTTTTGCATCTATGTTCATCAGTGATATTGGCCTATAGTTTTCTTTTTTTGTGGCATCTTTGTCAGGTTTTGGTATTAGGGTGATGGTGGCCTCACAGAATGAGTTTGGAAGTTTACCTTCCTCTGCAATTTTCTGGAAGAGTTTGAGTAGGATAGGTGTTAGCTCTTCTCTAAATTTTTGGTAGAATTCAGCTGTGAAGCCATCTGGACCTGGGCTTTTGTTTACTGGAAGATTTCTGATTACAGTTTCAATTTCTGTGCTTGTGATGGGTCTGTTAAGATTTTCTATTTCTTCCTGGTTCTGTTTTGGAAAGTTGTACTTTTCTAAGAATTTGTCCATTTCTTCCAAGTTGTCCATTTTATCGGCGTACAGTTGCTAATAGTAGTCTCTTATGATCCTTTGTATTTCTGTGTTGTCTGTTGTGATCTCTCCATTTGCATTTCTAATTTTATTGATTTGATTTTTCTCCCTTTGTTTCTTGATGAGTCTGGCTAACGGTCTGTCAATTTTATTTATCTTCTCAAAGAACCAGCTTTTGGCTTTGTTTATTTTTGCTATGGTGTCTTTTGTTTCTTTTGCATTTATCTCTGCCCTAATTTTTAAGATTTCTTTCCTTCTACTAACCCTGAGGTTCTTCATTTCTTCCTTTTCTAGTTCCTTTAGGTGTCGAGTTAGGTTATTTATTTGACTTTTTTCTTATTTCTTGAGGTATGCCTGTATTGCTATGAACCTTCCCCTTAGCACTGCTTTTACCGTGTCCCACAGGTTTGGGGTTGTGTTTTCATTTTCATTCATTTCTATGCACATTTTTATTTCTTTTTTTATTTCTCCTGTGATTTGTTGGTTATTCAGCAGCATGTTGTTCTGCCTCCATATGTTGGAATTTTTAATAGTTTTTCTCCTGTAATTGAGATCTAATCTTACTGCACTGTGGTCAGAAAAGATGCTTGGCATGATTTCAATTTATTTGAATTTACCAAGGCTAGATTTATGGCCCAGGATGTGATCTATCCTGGAGAAGGTTCCGTGTGAACTTGAGAAAAAGGTGAAATTCATTGTTTTGGGGTGAAATGTCCTATAGATATCAATTAGGTCTAACTGGTCTATTGTATCATTTAAAGTTTGTTGTTTCCTTGTTAATTTTCTGTTGAGTTGATCTATCCATAGGTATGAGTGGGGTATTAAAGTCTCCCATTACTACTGTGTTATTGTTAATTTCCCCTTTCATACTTGTTAGCATTTGTCTTACATATTGCGGTGCTCCTATGTTGAGTGCATATGCAGGTAGATTCTTTACCACTGGCACCACCTGGGAAGCTATTTCTTTAAGATTCATTAGCACTGAATTGAGATTTTCCTGCACTAAATCAGCTGAATTATAAGAGAATTTGAGAATCACTTACTAAAGGATTCAAAATTACACCATAGCATGTCTGAACCTCCTAAATTCCTTTGTTCATTATCAGCCTACTCAGGAATCTCAAACCAGAAGGCAAAGCAATTGGACTGGATGATGTATTAGTATACTACACACTTCTCCTCTGTACCATATCAGATGTAATAATACTAACCAATATTATTTTATTGTTATTATCATTACTATTATTATAAGCCCAATGGTTTTCATAAGACCTTCATCCTCCTACCTACTTAGTTTACCATATTTATAGTTCTGTCTACTCTAGGGCAAACATGTATCTGTCTCATTGACACAAACACTGTAAAGTCTTCATTTTCAATGTTAATAAAGAAAATGGATTAAAACCAAACCAATTTGCACATGTCATGGGACGGAGTAATTTTTGATGAAATTCAAAGGTATGAAAGGCTGAGGAATAAAAGGAGGAAAAATCCAAAGAGAATTTCTTTTGAGCTTTCGAATGTATAATATGGCAGGAGGGAAAGAAATAAAAAATACTTACATTCCTAATTCTTATTCATTTGATTTTAAATTAAGATATATTAACTGATGCGAAGAGCTGATTCATTGGGAAAGACCCTGATGCTGGGAAAGATTGAGGGCAGGAGAAGGGGACGACAGAGGATGAGATGGTTGGATGGCATCACCGACTCAATGGACATGAGTTTCGGTGGCCTCTGGAAGTTGGTGATGGACAGGGAAGCCTGGCGTGCTGTGGTTCATGGGGTCGCAAAGAGTCAGACATGACTGAGGGACTGAACTGAACTGAACTGAACTTCAAAAATAACAAATAAAAGAGGGGCAGAGTAGAAACCTGGAAGTAGTCCAAGATGCTAAGGCACAAGTTACTTGCCAATCTCATATCTACTCTCATGATTTTAGCTACTACCAATATACTAATGACTTTAAGTCTATGTCTGCCACCCAGATGTTTTCCTGAGTTCCAGGCATACATCTAACTTTGCATTAGATATCTCCAGTTTCATAAGAACCTCAAATTTAATATATTCAAAACACAACAGAAAGAGGTCCCCAGTTCTGATCAGGTGCAGAGCAGGCACGTGCTTTAGGGATGTCCAGACCACTCAACCCCAGGATGAGAAGATTTCCCATCCAGTGATTGGTTTAGGAGAAACCTCAGGCCAATGACACATGATGTTAAGTTCAATGGGGAATGAACTTTTGAGAAATATTTCATTGCTCTTAAAGAGGACAGAGACATTTCTCTCTTCTGGTCTTTAAATATTTTTTTAGAGGTTATGATTCCTGGAATTGTTGATTCTATAGGCATTCTATAACCTGAGACAGAAGTCAGATGTTGGAGATGCAGAGCAAAAAGAGTGATAACAGCCCAGGGACCTTGACCATGCTTTGGGCTGCTAAATTATTCAGGCCTTCAAACTGTTTATGTAAGATAATAAACTTCCTTACTATTTAAGACATTCTGACTTGTGTATTCTCTTACTTAAGGTTGAACTCCTCATAAGTGATCACACTAAGTAAGTGTGTGTTTTCTAGTTTTGTGTTGTTTCTTAAAATATTACATGCTTGCCATTTCTTCTCTTACAATAGGAAACTACAGAAAATAATTTTACATATGCTTTTCTGATGCAGGATAAACAGGTTTTAAACATACCAATGATGGGAGGGAAAGACAGTCCAATTGACTTAAAGAAGAAGATCAAAGGAACCAAATCTTTAGGGTGCCTCTCAAATATATCATTATAATCACTCCAGTCTTTAAAGTTTTGTCAAAAGCAGCTAGTTGATTTGCCTTCAACATAATTTTGAGGGTTTTCTTAGTAAAAAGTAGGCAACCAATATCATTCAAGAGCCTGTTAAACTTCAACAAGCAAAAGAAACCAACCTCTAGTTTTCTGCAATCCATAGGGTCCACTTCGGATTCATCATTCTAAAACACAGCAATCTCTTCAATTAATTTTCAGACTAGACAAACTGAATCTTTAACTGCAGAGCATCATGTTCTTTTGCAATTGCTGCCTCCATCTATTAATATAAAAGTACTTCTCATACTGTAACATCTAAAAATAAATTCAAAACTCTCACTCAAAACAAGTTTATAGCTTAAGTTTACTTTTTTAGCATATATGTGTTTATTGTCCTCCACTTTAGAAATTTATATCTCTAAGAAATTCATTTGAATATTCAGGGAAAACATATTTTCCCCTAGGTGAAACATGACTTTCCTTATGTTTCAATTTTTCATACAGACTTTTCAAAAACTCATTTTTCTAATTAATATGAATTTTAAAAATTCTCTTACAAAGCATACTTCTGCCGAAATGCAGAGTGATTATATACGACATAATTTGGAGAATTAACAATATGAAATTAAACTTATATTTTGAAGCTATTCCCCATTAAGAAAAACTATAGAGTTAGTCAATACTTTTCATTCTGTTCTAAGGAGGACAGAACAATGGGGAAATGGGTTTATTTGCAACAAGAAGATTTAATTAGTCATCAGGAGGCGCTTTCTGAATAAAGATGCACTTCTAGGGGAGGCTGTGAAGGGCACTTTTTTCCCATACACTTATAGCTGCATTGTATTCCACAGATATCATGGAAAGGTTCTGGGGCATCATCTCTTCGACATACAATGGACAAGAGAAACATGACCTACCAACTAAACTATGAAATTAAAATGGCATCATCAGACCTCAAGATGAAAGATAAGGTGATGGGTGTGAGGGTATTTTCTTATGGTTATGCAGCACAATCACTTCCACACCCACACACAACCAGTCTGCTGAGAAATCACTACCTTTCTCAGCCTTCTGCTACCAGTACACGAAACAGAAAGATGGCATAATAAAGGCTGTACAAACACAAGCATAGACGTTAAAAATGAAAAGTAAAGAGACTTTAATTTTAAAAAATAAATGGAAAACATACAACACTTGTTTGAGACAGTATAAAAGTTCCCATTTTTTTCTCAAGAACTCATGAGATGCCATCACCATTCAAACAAAAATAGGAAAGTTTTTGTGCAGTAGAGTCAACAGAATCAACTGCCAAACAACTAATATGGCATGAGCATTTACGTAAAGAATTTTAATGCTGGAAAGAACCTCTGGTGGTTTGAAGCTCTTCTTTGATAAGTTAATAATCCTCTTCTTCTCACTGTATACAGATATTAAATCTAAATTAAATGCTACCTGTTCTCTCTTTGGAGAACTTTGAGTATAAAAATGATCTGAATAGGAAATTTCACTTTACTGAGACACTCACGCTTGTTGCCCATGAATATTTAACTCTAAGAAAGAAAATAAAATTCTGACAGAGTTCTGTGGGACCTCTAGGATTGAGCCCAGGCAGACTGGAGAATTTGTACGCACTACGGAAGGACTTCCCAGGTAGCTCAAGTGGTAAAGGATCCACCTACCAATGCAGGAGATGCAGATGTGGCTTTGATCCCTGGGGAGGAAAGATCCCCTCGAAATGGGAATGGCAACCCACCCGAATATTCTTGCCTGGAGAATTCCATGCACAGAGGAGCCTGGTAAGCTAAGTCCATGAGTTTGCAGAGTCAGACACAACTGACCAACTAACACTTTAACTTTCCAGGGCTAGAGCAAGAGGACTAATGAGCTTCCCAGGATGGAATTCATGCTAAAATGAAGAATAAGAAATCAGGATATATCCTGGGCACTGGACAAGAGGGGTTATTGTTAGAAAGATACATTTCCTATCCTTGGTTCTGCCTTAAAACTCTGCTTCCATGAAGTAATAGGGTGCCATGGAGAAAGGGGGCAGTTAGAGCAAAGCTGATGTTTCCACAGACCATCTCAAAGGCACGAGAAGTGTAAGGCAGCACTGCCTTCAAACAACGGCTCAGTGTGTAGCACAATACTGGGATGAGGAGCGTCTTTGCCGTTTACTAGAGTAGCATCAGTGTACTGACAGAAGTTAGCTTAAAGAAAGTTAGTACATTAAGTTAGGCAATGCCAGCCTCAATGTAGCTCCAGCTTCAGCATCTGGAAGTGTCTCTGAGGACAGAAGAGCAGCATCACAATACAAAAATCACCTCAATGGGGGCTGCACCAGGGGTGAGAGGTGGACACCATGGCCTTGCGGGCAGCAGAAAACAGAACCCCTGGCAAGGGCACCATTTCCCAGATATAACAGTCTACCCCTGGAGTTTATCTCTTCTCAGACAGTCAAATTACTTATAAGAATGAGCTTTTAACCATACTAATGTCTAAAATTCTTTTTATCCCTGGTTACTACAAATCTTAAAACTCAAAATTTTGTTTCTGGTTAAGAAAAGCTGTAAGAACAGCAAGACTTTGGCATTTAGGGATTTAATATTTTTGGTCTAAAAATTTTCACAAGCAACCCTGAAATTCAACTTTTTGTGGTAATTTATAAACTTCTAAGACATGAATGTGGGTGTTTTGTAGAAGTAGGCAAGGCTAGTTGACCATCCAGCCTCTACATTTCAACACAACTTTGCTGTAACCCCCAGCTCTTTTTAGGAAGGTGCTATACTAGAAAAATCCTTCCTTGTTAGAATAATTGTCCTTTCTCTCTAAGATAGCGACAGTGAATAAAATGTTAAATTATCCATGTGACTGTCTATACCCTGTGGATAATGACCCCACACTATATAAATAAATGTTAATGCAAAATGATAAATCCATTTACCTAAATATCTTTCTCAGATTGCACAACTACTTGGAATTATATCTGGCAAAGATTACATTAAGTCTCTTTCTCTTTCAAACAAGTCCACTGTCTAAAATGACAAACTTCTAAATGTAACTAGAAACCTACTTTGCCCACATCAAAAAGGAAATGTCCTTCTAGATGAACAAGACAACTAGCCACCCAATAGTCTTACTCCAAAGCCTATTTATCTTCTTGCATGTTAGTGCAAAACATGGAAGCAAGAGACCCAGAATAGGTGCTAGGTTAGGTACTGGCCTACTTATTTTAGTGGAAATTAAATTTAATGAATGAATATAAGTAGTCACTATTCTTTCTCCATAAAAGACACTTAACTTTCCTTTTTAGTAATGAAGAATTACTTCATTACTTACTAATGAAGAATTTTTTAATTCATTTCCTTTTACTGTTGACCAGCAATTCTATTCAAATATTTTGTCACCAATAATAGGTTCTAAGTTTCGTTCCCATAAACTTTTCATTACATGAACAAGTGAAAATAACTACATGTATCATTTGAAGCCCCCAATCAGAAGCATGGAGGCACTTTAAAAACTGCCACACTGGTGAGTTTTCACATGCTCTTAAAAAAAGAGATAAGAGACAAAACTAAGGTGAGTACATTTTCCAGCCCCAATAATTCACTTCCATCTGTAAACTTTTTGCCTGACTAACCACTTCACACATGATATTCTACTCAGACCTGCCAACTGTCTTTCCTTGAACTGAATACCAATTCTGTGACAGTTATTCTAAACCCAATATAAAATTAGGTAAAGTGAGGTATCCAAGTAGAAAAAAGTTACCCTAATAAAATAAAGCAAACATATATAAAATGCATAGGGAGCAAGTGCTTGTCCATTTTGAATGTTTGTCTGAACACTGCTCACTGTTGATGCTCCATCAGTATTAACGCCAATTCATTTGCATCTGCTCACACAGCCCCCGAGCAACTACTTTTCTTTCTTTCTCCTTTCCACTCAGAAGATATATGAGCACCCTATTCAACTTTGTTTTTGTTAAAGAAAATGGGCGAAATAATGGTAAAGCACTTCTTTCACAGACCACTTTCAGCAAAGCCCTGGGAACTGCTATCCCAGTAACTGCCATTACTCCATTTTTGCAGTACTTTCTAGAATGAAAAAGCTATAGCCATAATGATCATTTCATTTTGGGGTTTCAGGGATACCTTTACAAATAAGCAACCAATATGTCTACATTTGGGCTTCCCTAGTGACTCAGTGGTAAAGAAACCACCTGCAATGCAGGAGATGCAGGGTCAATCCCTGGGTCAGGGAAGATACCGGGAGGAGAAAATGGAAATCTACTCCAGTATTATTGTGTGGGAAGTCCCATGGACACAAGAGCCTGGCCAGCTACAGTCCACACAGTCTCAAAGAGTCCTGTACGACTGAGCAACTGCGCGCATGCGCGCGCCCACGCACGCGCACACACACACGTCTACTTTCATGGTATAAATAGGAACTTAGGTGGATGAGAAAGCAGAATTACTTGTGGCTTGTCAGGAGCAGCACAGGGACGCAGGCTGACTACAGCGAGCAAGAACCATCTTGAAATGAGAGATGGGAGACTCCAAAGACAAACATACATTCTCCATACTGTCACACTCCTGAAATATCACAGCAAGTCTCTACCTCGGAGTGCTTCACTTACGAAGCTTTTCAATGCCTATCACACCATATTTTCCTTCTCTTTCTGCCCATTCTTTTCTTGGTTCTGCTTGGAGATGCTATCTAAGTGTGAGTGGGCTGATGCTGAAAAGATTCCAGGTAAACTTTCAAAGGGGATCTAAAATCTCAGGAGACAGCATCCTGGCTCAGAAAACAGGAAACCATGATGGCTGACAATGAAAGGCCCCTTTTCACACACAAATCAAGTATCTAAGCAGGAACAAATAAGCTGGAAAAATAATGGCAAAATGGAAATCAGGGAAAGGATTATTGATGCCCAAACACAAAATTTGGTTCCCCACCAACAGACCACTAACTCTGGGAAAAAAAGAATGAAAATATCTATATACACAAAGAGGTGTGTGTGTGTGTGTGTGTGTGTGTGTGTGTGTGTGTGTGTATGCATATCACACACAATATTAGAACATAAAATCTATACCACTCAGCATGCCCTATAATTTGCTTAATATTTCTTTCCATCATCAGAATGAGAATTTATGTATGGGGTTATAAATAAAATATTTCAGGACTTTGATTTAAAGTACAAATGAAGATGTTGATTTTTACCAAAATATGCATATTAAACTTTGATATATGAAACTACTAAGCATTTCTCTTATTATAGTCTTTTAAGAGTAGACCTAGCTGGAACTAAAAATGAAACATCTCTTTTTTAAACATATATGTGAAAATATCTTTAAGAATATATTAGGAAGAGGCAGGAAAAATATAAAATAAGCTTGTAGCATTTTGTAGTGCCAGTAATAAAGGAAGTATTCAAATAATACAAAGATAGAGGCATTTCCAAGAGAGACAAACAGCTCCTAAGAGCCAAAGCAGAAACAATTTAAGGAATAAAATGAAAGAAAAACCCCATAGAATTGGATTTTACCCACAGTATAAAATAAATATCCAAGAGATCTACTGATATAAATAAGTCATTGAACAACAAATATTAGGGAGGAAGAGATACATCTTCCTTACAGAAGAATTCTGAATAATAAATGTAGCTACTCCATAGTCTAGGAGTTTCTGAATATGGGGTCCTGGCACTTAATGCCTCACTTACAAACATTAGTATGTGGAAAGGGGAAAACAAAACAAGGAAATCACTACCTTAACCATATGAACAACTATAATTACAAAAATTTATTAATGGGTACACATTATGAAAAAAGTAAATAATGGCATCAAAAACACAAAAGTTGTATAAAAATACAGTATGAGTTCAAACTTCTGTTGAAATCAGTATAAAATAATGTTATAAATATATTTTATATATGCCTCATTATAATCACAAAGCAGAAACATATAATAGGTACACAAAGATCACAAGAAAGAAATCTAAGCATTATCATTACTGAAAATGAATAAATCACAGGAAGAAAAAGAGAGAGAAAGAAATAAAAAACAACCAGAGAACAAGTAACAAAACTGCACCAGTAAATCCATGTCTATCAATTCTTTAAATGCAGAGGCTTTTCAGAATGGGAGAAAATATAGCAAATGAAACAACTGACAAAGAATTACTCTCCAAAATATACATGCAGCTCATTCAACTCAATACCAGAAAAATGAACAACCCAGTTAAAATGTGGGCAAAAGACCTAAACAGACATTTCTCCAGAAGGTATACAGACAGCTAATAAACTCATGAAAAGACACTCATTATTAGAGAAATGCAAATCAAAATCACAATGAGGTATCATTTCACACTGGTCAGAATGGCCATCACCAAAAAGTCTACAAACAATAAATGCTGGAGAGGGTGTGGAGAAAAGGGAACCCTCTTATATTGTTGGTGGGAATGCAAACTGGTACAGCCACTATGGAGAACAGTATGGAAATTCCTTTAAAAACTGGCAATAGAACTGCCATATGACCCAGCAATCCTATTGCTGGACATATACCCCAAGGAAACCAGAATTGAAAGAGACACACGTACCCCAATGTTCACTGCAGCACTATTTACAATAGCTCGGACATGGAAGCAACCTAGATGTTCATAGGCAGATGAACAAGGAAGCTGTGGTATACGTACACAATGGAATATTACTCAGCTATAAAAAGCAACACATTTGAGTCGGTTCTAACGAGGTGGATGAACCTAGAGCCTGTGATACAGGTGAACTAAGTCGAAAAGAGAAAGACTAATACTGTAAATTGACACATATGTAATCTAGGAGGATGGTGCTGACGATCCTGCATGCAGGGCAGCAGGGGAGACACAGACGCACGGAACAGACTTTGGGACTCAGCAGGAAAAGAAGTGGGTGGGGCACTGAGAGGACAGCATTGAAACACATACATCACAACGTGTAAAACAGGTGACCAGTGCAAGTCCCATGGCTGACACAGGGCCCCCAAAGCAGGTGCTCTGGGACAACCTAGAGGGATAGGGTGGGAAGCAGTTGGGATGGGTGTTCACGATTGGAAGGACACATATATACCTATGGTCAGTTCATGTTGATGTATGTAAATATGTATACACCCAACATGGGGCTTCCCAGGTGGCACTACTAGTAAAGAACCCAGCTGCCAATGCATAAAACATAAGAGATGCAGGTTCCGTCCCTAGGTTGAGAAGATTCCCTGGAGGAAGGCATGGCAAAACACCCCAGTATTCTTGTCTGGAGAATCCCATGGACAGAGGAGCCTGGTGGCCTATGGTCCATAGGGTTGCAAAGAGTCAGACATGACTGAAGTGACATAGCATGCATGAATGCATGCATACACCTAACATAGAAGCACCTCAATATATAAGAAATATTTACAGACCAAAAGGGAGAAATAGACAGCAGTGTAATGATATTAAGGAATTTCAATATCTCACTTTCAAAAATGGGAAGATCATCCAAACAGAAAAACCAATAAGGAATTATTGAACTTAAACTACACACCAGAACAGATGGACTTAACAGACATTATAGAACATTCCATCAAATATTAGCATATATATATTCTTCTCGAGTACACAAAGAACACTCTTAGGATAAATCATACACTAGGCCAAAAAACTAGTCTTAATAAACTTAGGAAGACTGAAATCATATCAAGCATCTTTTCCAACTGCAATGGGATGAAACTAGAAGTCAAAACTAGACAGAGGATGAGATGGTTGGATGGCATCACCGACTCAGTGGACACGGGTTTGAGTAGACTCTGGGAGCTGGTGAAGGACAGGAAGGCCTGGCATGCTGCAGTCCATGGGGTTGCAAAGAGTCAGACACGACTGAGTGACTGAACTGAACTGGAGAAGTCGATTAAAAGAAAATTGGGACATTCACAAATACATGAAGATTTTTAAAAGACACTGAATAACCAACAGGTAAAAGAAGAAACCAAAAAGGAAATGAGAGAATATAGTGCACTTTGCAGTCAGCACACCCCATGGCCCAGTGCCTCAGCTGCTGTCCATGGCAGGTTCCACCTGGGAGCCTGATATTTCTGGAAGCTCTAGGTGGAGTTCCAGGAGCTGAGGGGGACTAGTGGCCACTACTGAAGCATAAAGAAGTGATCAGGCAAGAGCCCCTTAAGATTTCTCACTTTTCTTAAGATTACTGACACAACCCTTTTAGTAAAATGGAAATTCATATAGGCATTGCAGAGGCAGCTGTTTTAAATAGATCCCCAAGAGGCCAGCAAGATAGCAAAGAAGGATGTAAGCTCATTCCTTCTTACAAAAACACCAATATCACAACTAACTCCTGAACAACCACCAACAAAAAAAAATCCTGGAATCTACCAAAAAAGATACCCCGCACCCAAAGACAAAGAAGAAGCCATAACAACAAAGTATGGGTCACAATCACAATCAAATCAAATTGCATTCCCACTGGATGGATGACAAACTGGAAAATAATTCTGACAGGAGTCAAAGTCTTAAGCTCAACATCTGGCTTCCTAGCCTGGGGGTCTGGCAATGGGAGGGGACCCCCAGAAAAGCTGGCTTTCAAGGCCAGCAGGGTTTGATCACAGGAATTCTACAGGATTGTGGGAAACAGGAACTGTACTCTTGGAGGGTACACACCTGCTCTAGTGCACAGCAGGACCCAAGGAAAAACACTGGTGACCTCATAAGAACCTGGGCCAGATCTTCATGCTACTATCAGAGGGTCTCCAGCAGAGGTGGGGGTGCTGGCTGTGGCTCACTGCAGGGACAAAGACTCTGGCAGCTATAGCTCTGACGAGTACTCTCTGGCATGAACCCTCCTGGAAGCCATCATTTCTCCTCAAAACCCAGCATCATCCCAAAGCCTATATATAGGTACCAATGCTAGGACACCTCAGGCCAAATCACCAAAAAGGAGGAAACACACCCCCCGGCATCAGTGGGCAGGGCCATGGTCAGGAAGACTTTAAGCAGCCTCCCTTCAGATTCCACAGAGAAATCAAAAGCTTCACAGACAAACAAAATCTAAGAGAATTCAGCACTATCAGGCCAGCTTTCCAACAAACATTAAAGGCAGTTCTCTAAGTGGGAAAGAAAAGCAACTACCAGAAGTAAGAAAATTACAATGAGAGAGTTCATCGGTAGAGGCAGACATAAGGCAAAAGTAGGAAATCATTTGGACAAAAATATAATATCAAAACCAACAATTGTGAGAAAAGCAGAGCACAAAAGCAGGATATTGGAGATGCATTTGAACTTAAAAGACCAACAATTTAAAACAATCTTGTTTATATATATACTGTTATATCAAATCCTTATGGTAACCACACACCAAAAATCTACAATAGATACAGACACAAAAAAAAAGGAAAAGGAATCCACACACAACACTGAAATTAGACATCAAGTCACAAGAGAACAAAAAAGGAAGGGAAGGAAAAAGACCTATAAAAACAAATCCAAAGCAATGAAGAAAATGGCAGTAGGAAAATACAAACTGACAATTACCTTAAATGTATAAGCATTAAATGCCCCAACCAAAAGACATAGTCTGAGGGAATGAATATAAAAACAAGACCTGTATATATTCTGTCTACAAGAGACCTACTTCAGCTCTAAAGACACATACAGATTGAAAGTGAGGGAGTGAAAAAGATATTCCATGCAAGTGGAAATCAAAAGAAAGCTAGAGTAGCAATACTCCTACAAAATAAGACTTTAAAATACAGACTGTTATAAAAGACAAATAAGTACACTAAACAATGACTAGGGGATTAATGTAAGGAGGTAATATAACAATTGTAGATATGTATGCACCCAACAGAGGAGCATCCCAATACATAAGGCAAATACTGACAGCCATTAAAGAAGAAATGAACAGTAACACAATAATAGTAACAAAAGTGGGGAACTTTAATACCTCACTTTCATCAACGGGCAGATCATCCAGAGAGAAGATCAATAAGGAAACGCTGGCCTAAAATGACACATTAGATCAGACGGATTTAATGGATATTTATAGAGCAATCCAAACAAAAGCAGCAGGATACACATTCTTCTCAAGTGCACAGGGAACATTCTCCAGGAATGAGCACATGCAAACTTTTTACCGCAAAGCAAGCCTCAGTAAATTTAAGAAAACTGAAATCATATCAACCATCTTTTCCAATCACAAAGCTATGAGATTAGAAATCAACTACAAGGAAAAAAACTATAAAAAACATGAAGATGTGGAGGCTAAACAACATGCTACTAAACAACCAAAGGCTCACTGAAGAAATCACAGAGGAAATCAAGAAACACCTAGAGTCAAATGAAAATGAAAGCATGACAATTTAAAAAATATGGGACTCAGCAAAAGCATTTCTAAGAGGAAGTTTACAGCAATGCAGTCTTACCTCAGGAAATAAGGAAAATCTCAAACAACCTAACCTTACATGTAAAACAACTAGAGAAAGAACAACAAAATCCAAAGACATTAAAAGGAAAGAAGCCATAAAGATCAGAACAGAAAAAAATGAAATAGAGAAAAAGAAAACAGAAAACATCAATGAAACTGAAAGCAGGCTCTTTGAAAAGATAAAAGACTCATCAAAAAAAAAAAAGGGAGAGGACTCAAATCAATAAAATTAGAAATGAAAAAGGAGGTGTTGCAACAAAAACCACAAAAACACAAAGATCATAAGAGACTACTACAAGCAATTTATGCCAATAAAATGGACAACCTAGAACAAATGTACAAATTCTTAGAAAGGCACAATCTTCCTAGACTGAATGAGGAAGAAACAGAAAATATGAACAGGCCAATCACAAGTATTAAAATTGAAATTGTGATATAAAAACTCCCAAGAAACAAAAGTCCAGGACCAGATGACATCACAGGTGAATTTTATCTAACATCTAGAGAAGAGTTAATACCTATCCTTCTGAAAGTATTCCAAAAAATTCCAGAGGAAGGAATACTCCCAAATTTGTTCTATGAAGCCACCATCATTCTGATACAAAAACCAGACACAGACACCAAAAATAAAGAAATTAATTAAACTACAGGCCAATACCACTGATGAACATAGACACAAAAATCCTCAAGCAATCCAAATCCAACAATACATTAAAAGAATTATATACCATAATCAAGTAGGACTTACCCCAGGGATGCAAGGATTTTTTCATCTACAAATCAATGTGATACACCACATCAACAAGTTGAAGAATAAAAATTACATGATCATTTCAAAACATGCAGAAAAGGCTTTTGACAAAATTCAACACCCATTTATGACAAAACTTCTCCAGAAAGTGAGCAAAGAGGGAACACACCTCAACATAATAAAGGCCATATATGACAAACCAACAGCAAATATCATATTCAACTACAGAAAACTGAAAGCATTTTCTCTAAGAGCAGGAAAAAAGACAAGGATTCCACTCTTGCCACTATTATTTAACATAGTTTGGAAGTCCTAGCCACAGCAGTCAAAAAAGAAAAAGAAATAAAAGAAATTCAAATTGGAAATGAAGTAAAACACTCACTGTTTGCAGATGACATGATATGGTACATAGAAAATCCAAAGATCCTACCAGAAAACTACTAGAGCTCATCAATGAATTCAGTAAAGGTACAGGATACAAAATAAATATACAGGATACAAAATAAATAAATATACAAAATAAATATACAGGATACAAAATAAATTGTTGGTGTTGCATTTCCATACACGAACAATAATGATCAGAAAGAGAAATGAAAGAAACAATCCCATTTACCACTGCATCAAAAAGAATAAAAGTACCTAGGAATGAGTCTACCTAAGAAGACAAAATATATGTACTTAGAAAACTTTGAGATGCTAATGATGACACAAATCAAAGAAGACACAAACAGATGGATAGGTATATGGATAGGTATACCACATTCTTGCATTGGAAGAATCAATACTGTCAAAGTGACTATACTACCCAAGGGAATCTACAGATTCAAGGCAATACCCATCAAATTACCAATGGCATTTTTCACAGAACTAAAACAGAAAATCTTAAAATTTGTATGTAGACACAAATGACCATGAATAGCCAAAGCAATCTTGAGAAAGAAAAAGAGCTGGAGGAATTAGGCTCCCTGACTTCAGATTATACTGCAAAGCTGCAGTGACTGAAACAGTATTATACTAGCACAAGAACAGAAATATAGATCAATGGAACAGGATAGAAAGCCCAGCAATAAACTCACATGCCTATGGCCATTAATCTGTGACAAAAGAGGTAAGACTGTACAATGGAAGAAAGACAGTCTCTTCAATAAATGATGCTGTGAAAACTGGAGAGCTATATGTAAAAAAATGAAATTAGAACATTCTTTAATACCACACACAAAAATGAACTCAAATTGGATTAAAGACCTAAATTTAACACCAGATACTATAAAACTCTCAGAGGAAAACATTGCAGGCCACCCTTTGACATAAACTGGGCAATCAGTAAGAAATGAATAACATCAGTTCAGTTCAGTTCAGTTCAGTCACTCAGTCGTGTCCAACTCTTTGTGACTCCATGAACCACAGCACACCAGGCCTCCCTGTCCATCATCAACTCCCGGAGTTCACTCAGACTCACGTCCATCGAGTCAGTGATGCCATCCAGCCATCTTATCCTCGGTCGTCCCCTTCTCCTCATGCCCTCAATCCTTCCCAGCATCAGGGTCTTTTCCAATGAGTCAACTCTTTGCATGAGGTGGCCAAAGTACTGGAGTTTCAGCATCAGCATCAGTCCTTCCAATGAAGACCCAGGACTGATCTCCTTTAGGATGGACTGGTTGGATCTCCTTGCAGTCCAGGGGACTCTCAAGAGTCTTCTCCAGCACCACAGTCCAAAAGCATCAATTCTTTGGCACTCAGCTTTCTTCTCAGTCCAACTCTCACATCCATACACGACCACTGGAAAAACCACAGCCTTGACTAGACCGGACCTTAGTCAGCAAAGTAATATCTCTGCTTTTGAATATGCTATCTAGGTTGGTCATAACTTTCCTTCCCAGGAGTAAGTGTCTTTTAATTTCATGGCTGCAATCACCATCTGCAGTGAGCCCAGAAAAATAAAGTTTGACACTGTTTCCACTGTTTCCCCATCTATTTGCCATGAAGTGATGGGACCAGATGCATGATAACATACAAACTACCAATACTGCACCATGAGGAAAAGGAAATCTACACAATCAATTACTAGTAAGGACACTGAATTACTAATTAAATTTTTTCCCATAAAACAAAAGTCCAGGACAAGATGTTTCCATTGGTGAAATCTACCAAACACTGGTATTAGAATTAACACCAATACTTCCCAAACTCTTCCAAAAAGCAGAAGAGAATGGGACACTTCCAAAATCATTTTCTGTGGCCAGCATTATTCTGATACCAAAACCAGGCAAAAACACTACAAGAACATAAAATTAGAAGCCAGTACCCCTGATGACTATAGATGCAACAATATCAGCAAACCAATTTTAACAGTACTTTAAAAATACCATAATCAACTAGGATTTATTCCAGGAATGCAAGTACGGTTCACTGTCCACAAATCAACCAATGTGACCCACTACACTAACAAAATGATGCTAAAAAAAAACATGTGATCATCTTAATATACATAGAAAAATCATTTGACAAAATTCAACATCCATTTATGCTAAAAATTCTCAATACATATAGGTAGAAAGAACGTACCTCAAACATAATGAAAGCCATATATGATAATCTCACAGCTAACATCATACTCAACAGGAAAAGCTCAATGTTTTATCTCTAAGATAAAGAATGGGAACAAAAATAAGGATGCTCACTCTCGATACTTTTATTCAAAACAGTACTAAAAATCCAAGTCAGAGCAATTAGGTGGGAAAAAGAAATAAAAAGCATCTAAACTGGAAAGGAAGAAGTAAAATTGTCTCTATCTGCAAATGACATGATATAATACATAAACATCTACAATGACTTCACCAAAGAAATGTTCAGTTGCTCAGTTGTGTCCAACTCTGCGACCCCATGGACTGCAGCACACCAGGTTTCACAATCTCCCAGAGTTTGCTCAGACTGATGTCCATTGAGTCAGTGATCCCATCCAATCATTCTGTCCCCAGAGGGCAGACAGAATGAGAAGTGTTAGATGCAATAAACAAATACAGTTAAGTTGCAAGGCACAAAATCAACAAACAAAATTCTGTTGTGTTTATATACATAAACAATGAGCTAACAGAAACATTAAGAAAGCGATCCCATGTATAATCACAACCAAAAGAATAAAAAGCCTAAGAATACATTTAACCAAGGAGGTGAAAGGCCTGTTTACTGAGAACTATAAGACACTGCTGAAAAAAACTGCAGGCAAAAGTAAATGGAAAGCTATTTCATGCTCACAGATTGGAAGAATTAACTAACATTGTGAAAATGTCCACACAATCCAAAGAAATACACAGATTCAATGTGATGCCTATCAAAATTCCAATGGCATTTTTACACAAAGAATTCTAAAATGCATATGGAACTACAGAAGACCTCAAAAATCCAAAACAATCTGAGAAAGAAGACCAAAGCTGGAGGCCTCACACTCCCTGATTTGAAACTATTTTACAAAGCTATACTAACCAAAATGCTATGGTGCTGGCATAAAGACACACAGATGAACAGAACAGAATAGAGAGCCTAGAAATAAACCCATGTATATGTTGTCAGTTAATTTAAGACAAAAAGGCCAAGACTATATACTGGGGAAAGGACAGTCTCTTCAATAAATCATGTTAGGCACTACAAGAACATAAAATTAGAAGCCAGTACCCCTGATGACTATAGATGCAAAAATATCAGCAAACCAATTTTAACAGTACTTTAAAAATACCATAATCAACTAGGATTTATTCCAGGAATGCAAGTATGGTTCACTGTCCACAAATCAGCCAATGTGACCCACTACACTAACAAAATGATGATTAAAAAAAAAAACCATGTGATCATCTTAATATACATAGAAAAATCATTTGACAAAATTCAACATCCATTTATGCTAAAAACTCTCAATACATATAGGTAGAAAGAATGTACCTCAAACATAATGAAAGCCATATATGATAATCTCAGAGCTAACATCATACTCAACAGCCACATGCAAAAAATGAAACTGGACCTCTACACACAAAAAATAATGGAAAATGGATTAAAGATTTGAATGTTAAGACCTGAAATCACGAAACTTCTAGAAGAAAACCTAGGCTGTAAGCTCCATGACGTCTGTTTTGGTGATGATGTTTTGGATTTGACATCAAAGGCAAAAGCATCAAAAGCAAAAATAAATAAGTTAGACTATATCAAATTAAAAAGTTTCTGCACAGCAGGGAAACTACCAACAAAATGAAAAGGCAGCCTATCAAATAGGAGAAAATATTTGCAAATCATATATCTGATGAAGAGTTAATAATCAAAGAATTCATACAACTCAACAGCAAAGAACAAACAACTTGATTTTAAAAAGGGACAGAGTATCTGAATAGACTTTTTATTTTCTTAGAAGACACACAGATGGCCAATAAGTAATTGAAGATACGCTCAACATCGCTAATCATCAGGGAAATGCTTCTTAAAACCACAATTAAAAATAAAACACACACACACACACAATGGGATATCATTTCACACCTGTTAGAATGATTAGAATTTTAAAAAGACAACAAGCAACAAGTGCTAGTGAAGATATTGAAAAAAAGAAACGCTATAGCACCACTGGTGAGAATATAAACTTGTACAGCCACTATGGGAAACAGTATGGCAATTCTTCAAAAAATTAAAAATGCAACGACTGTACGATCTAGCAATTCTACTTCCGAGTATTTATCCAAAGGAAATGAAAATAGGATATTGAAGAGATATCTGCACTTTCATGCTCACTACAGTATTAATTCCAGTAGCCATGATATGAAAACAACCTAAGTGTCCATAAGCAGGTGAATGAATAGATAAGATGTGATACATGAATGCACAGAATATTACTTAACCATGAATAAAAAGGAAACCCTTTCATTTACAAAAAATATGGAGGAACTTGAATGCATTATGCTAAGTAAGGTAAGCCAGACAAAGACAAATACCACATGAAAATCTGAAAAAACAAAACAACAACAAAAAATCCCACTCAAACTCACATATTCAGATAGTGGAAGAGTGGTTGTCAGGGCCTCGGGAGTGTGGAAAATAGGGAAAGGTCAGTAAAAGTGTAAACTTTCAATTATAAGATGAATAAGGTCTGAGGATCAATATAAACAGGGCTCTCCTGATGGTTCAGTGTTAAAGAACCCACCTGCCAATGCAGGAGACACAGGGTGGGGAAGATTCCCATGGAGAAGGAAATGGCAACCCATTCCAGTATTCTTGCCGACTTCCATAGACAGAGAAGCCCGGTGGGCTACAGTCCACGGAGTGGGAAAAGAGTCGGACACGACTTAGGGACTAAACAACAACAGTCAATACAAACATAGTGATTACCAATGATAACGCCATGATATAATTTAACTTTGCTTTCAGAGTAAAGCTTTAATGTTCTCACACACACAATAAGTAAGTGAGGTGATGGATGCTTTCATTAACTCAGTGGCGGGAATCCTTTAAATATCTTACAATTTTTTGTCAGTTATGCCTCAATAAGGCTGTAAACAAAAACTGTCACAGACCAGAGGTTGACTACGGAAACATGACAACTAAATGCAATGTATTGCCTTGCATGGGATCTTAGAACAGAAAAAGGTCATTAAAAACTGGTGAAGTTCTAATGAAATCTGGAGTTTGAAATTTATTATAATCCTAAACGAAACTGAAATTGGGGTGAGGGATGCATAAGAAACACCTCTATTATCTGTACAACTTTTCCATAAATCTAGTTATTCCAAAATAAAAGTTTATTTTTTTTTTAAAAGATGTACCTGGAATCTTATAGGACAGATTTTAAGCAATGTGTGCATAAGTCATGGATTGCAGAAAAAAGATCTTGGAGAACGAAAAAAAAATTTGGAAACAGACAAGTCAGGAAGTCATGGTAGGAGATTCTTAATGATCAAGAGTGGTAGGTCTTTAAGCAGATTTTGGCAGTTTTGACACATTCCCTGCCATAGAGTATCTTACAGTCTCTGACTGACTGTACTCTGCCAAAACAGGGCAGAGGCTAAGTAATGAACCAGCAGATTTAGGCATGGCAAAAAGTTAGACCATGGTACTTGTGAAACTTTAAAAGTTAATATTCTCCTTGATTAATAAAAACCAAGATATATAGATATAAAAAAAAAACAACAAAAAATAATCATGTAAACAATAGCATTAGATACTGGAATAGGCCACTAAAGTGGCCATAAAACTCTCACGTCCCAAGTCTTAAAAAGAATGGATAGAATCTCAAATAAACTAAAGATGGTTTAGAGGCAGCCTTGTCTGTTATCTTCTCCTTGTCTGTTATTTAATCATAACACTTCTCAGGAGTTTCTCATGGAGCTTCTGGTGTTTCTTCCTACTGAACTCTTCTTGCATTTAACATCTTGCCATTTATCTGTCAAGTAGGACATGCTACTTTATTCTTTCACTTGTGTATAAGTCCCACCTGCCCTGCTAAGGACATGTTAATTCATTCACTCTTTCAATAATCAAGTCAGTCAACACTGGATGTCTACCAGGCATTCTGAAGGGCATTAAGGGTACACCGTTAATGGGACCACATAAAAGGTGTATTTAACTGGACTTTAGGTTTAGAAGTGAAAACATTTAAGCTGAGTTCTGAAAAACTAGATCATAAACAACCTGATGTCAAAGGCCCAATCACAGACATTTGAATTTTCTCAAGCCTTGAGCTCAGCTCCTTAAAGAGAGCAGAAATTGGACTCTGTTAATTGTGATCATAATATTGATACTATTAACAATACTGATGCTATTGAATCAAGATAATAACAATGGCTTGGATCCAAGATTTCAAAATGAGGAAGGCAGAATTCCAACTCTCAAGATGTTATTGAGAGTTCATGCTTGAATCCGTTCATGCTTGAATCCGTCATGCCAATCACAATTTCTGTGACATGCTGGCACTCAATAAATATTTGCTAAATTGATGAGCTTTCTCAGACTCCTCACCTACAGTCAAGCACCAAGCCCCAGGAACTCTCTTTGTTTTTTTAATAAGGCTGTTTCACTTTATCATAATACAAGTGTTTACTGGAGTAGCACTTTTGGTGGGGTGATGTGTGCCGTGGGCTTGTGAGATCTCAGTTCCTCAACCCAGATGGAACCCTGCCACTTGATGAAAGCACCAAATCTTAACCACTAGATGACAAGGGATCTCTCCCTGATGAACTCTTATCTTACTTCACAATATTTCTTGCATCTGTTCCCCAATTTTTCTACTTGTCACCACATTCCTTTGTTACTTTTCAGCTCTACCACTAAAAGAGACTTTACACCGGTCCCCTCCTCCAGGCTCTCCTTCTTCAACACTGCAAGCCACCAGCAGGTTTTCTGAATAAGTATCTACTAAAATATCTCCTGTTTGCTTACAGAATAAAGCTGAGCATTATCAGCTTACAATTCCAGTTCTCAAGTCCTCCCTGGTCTTGTCCTTACCTACCACTATGGATGTTTTCACACCCAACACTCCCTTAAACAAACCCTGTCCTCCAGTCATACTTGTCATACTTCCATACAGGCTTTTTCTAGCTCAGATTCCACTCAAAAGCCTTGGTTCAGGCCGTTCCTACATCCAGCAGCTCTTGTTCCTAGGCTCCTTAATGCAAAGCAAAGTGAAAGTTGCTCAGTCGTGTCCTTCTTTGAGACCCCATGAACTGTACTGTCCATGGAATTTTCCAGGCCAGAATACTGGAGCGGGTAGGCTTTCCCTTCGCCAGGGGATCTTCCCAACCTAGGGATTAAACCCAGGTCTCCAGCACTGCAGGCGGATTCTTTACTGTATGAGCCACCAAGGAAGCCCTAAGGCCCAATACAAAACTTTGCCTAGAGTGAAGCTTTCTTTACCCACATTTGTGTATAGTGTGAAAAACAAACCATTTTTTTTAAAAATATAGATGTATGACTCAACACCATTTTTTTAAAAAGACCATCTTTTCACCTCTGTGCTTCTATGCTGGCCACTTTTGTCATAAATCAAGAACCTATCAATAATAAAGTATACACACGTCCGTTTCTGTACTCTGTTGATCTATTCATTTACCCTTGCACCAATACCACACTGCTTAATTAATCTAGGTTTGCTATCTGGAACGTTGACTAACTTTGCTCTTCATCAAGATTCTCTTAGCTATTCTTGGCCTTTTGCATTTTCATATAAATTTTAGAATCACTTTCAACAAATACAAACTTGCTGGGATTTTAATTAGAATTACACAGATCCATCTGGGAGAGAATTAAAAAGAGGTCTTATCAGCCTCCTTAAATATTTGATCTTGTTATGCCAATGTAAACGGTAACAGGTTTTAGTTTTATTTTGTAATGTTTTTCCCTAATTTAATTTGCATAGTAACTTTTACTATTTCCTTCTGAATTCTTACTCTTACTTTATTGCATTGGTTATGACCTTCTGTACAGTGCTGAATAGATCTAATGATGGTAGCCATCCAGGCCTCAGTATCCAGGAAGGTATTTTTAAGTATTTCACCATTAACTTGACAGTTAATAAAGTTAACTTCATAGTTTCCTCATCTTTTTAAAGAAGCTCTTTATCAGAATAATGAAGTTTCCTTTTATTTCCAGTTTATTGAGAATTTTATCATACCTGTGTATAGAATCTCAACAAACACTTTTACTTCATTTATTAACATACAGGTTTATTTTCATGTTTAATGTGATAAATTAGATTGACTTTCAACTTTTATATCAACTTTGCGTTACTAGAATAAATTTAACTTTGTTACAATATGTAATCAGTATATCACAAGATTCATTGCCTATTTTAGCCTTGTCTAAACTAAGTCCTTTGAAGATAGTTTTATGCTACTTTGCATTTTTCTGTATTATTCATAACACTGTAATCATATTATAACTGTATTTATAAAAACTGTAAGCATCTTAAGGGAGGGTAAAGACTTGCTTTGGTCTCTGTATACTCTCTACTGTTTGAAACATAGTACATATGCCAGATAAATGCTTGTTGAGTCAAAGTCCTCGTAATCTCCTAACAAGATATCTTTCACATTAAAGTCATTCTCAATAAATATCTGTTGATGATGAGTATGGCAGTGTTTGTTTTTTTTTTTTTATTTCAATGAGTCCCATCTTCTCAACTTAACTCTTCATGTTATTACCTGTTATAGACCTAACAACTTACTGGCAGGAGCACAATTATAGCTCAATGCAGAAAAATAATATATCCACAAGGTTCAGTGTCTACTCTAGAGGATATAAACTCATACTTATCACCCAACTGCTACGACATTGAGTCCCATGGTAACCGGCCGGGTAGTCCAGCTTGGGCCCATTTCATATGCTAGACATCAGTGAGATTTTCCAATGGACCTATGTCTACCTGAGAAATTTTGCCATGTTCTTCTTATTCTTCAGAAGCCCTGCTTACCAGTTTGATTTGTGATTTTAGAAATGGGAGCTCTTTTGTCTCTGTTTCTAAGGAAAAACTTGGGCTTCCCTGATAGCTCAGCTGGTAAAGAATCACCTGCAATGGAGGAGACCTCGGTTTGATCCCTGAGTCGGGAAGATCCCCTGGAGAAGGGCTAGGCTACCCACTCCAGTATTCTGGTCTGGAGAATTCCATGGACTGTACTGTCCATGGGGTCACAAAGAGTCAGACATGACTGAGCGATCTTCACTTTCACTGAGAAAAATTTAAGTGTACATTTTTGGTAAAAAGGTGTCTCTTTCCATCCACTGTGTGGCATTCCAACTGTACCCTGACATTTATGCTGTATTCTAAACTCCTGCAGCACGATATATGTACATATGAATTTGAGGCAATCAGTAACTTTAAAAGTCCCCGATGCATACACATGGAGCAACATCTCTGGGTTTTTACCACAAACTCTCTCTCTGCCTAATTGCGCCATCTATCAATCAATTCAGTACAAGAACATATCACATATACTATGTTAACAAGCTACTGTCTTGTTCCAGAAGTTAAAAAGGTTCATCAGACTTCTTGACCTTCGGAGCTAAAACAGAAGAACTGGAAACTGTGACACAGCTGTAAACCTGAGACAGATACAGAAATCTGCAAAAAGAAGTGAAAACTTTCAGAAAAACTAACCATAGGAAACATGCAGTGGCTCTTACACGGAAGACGGGAAGTAAAAGGAATCTTAACTCCGTGGTCTTAAGCTTCTCAAGTTAAATATATTTAATATGATATATCACTGACTGCAATTATGTTAAAAATAAGTCAATGAGCCAGAGTTCAAAGAAGTCAACGTTTCTTCAAAATAAACTGAAATATCAACCCACAGTCCTTTAGCCCTTTATAAACATACACCATGTAAAGTAATGACAAATACAGTAGTGGACACAACACTGAGGCTGCTTCAGAAGATACTCAAGAGACACCTAGACTTTCATTTCTTGACCATGGGTTAGAAAGGTAGGGAATTCTGCCTCAGTCTAGGCTTTCTGTATTCTGTTTATCTAAAGTCGCAGGAAATAATCCTGGTAAATGTTAATGTTGACAAAATTTACCCAGTCTGGCCAAAAATACTATTAACATAAAAAAGGATATTTCCTCCTTGGTTGGTTGGTTGATTAGCTGGTTGGTTTTTAATGATATATTTTAAAGATTCATTCCCTTAGGTTGAACTCTGTCTTCTGGTGCTTGACTGATCTGCTCCATGGAGTATAATTACTTGGACGAATTTGTTCTGTGGGACATAAACGGCATTACATAATATGAACCTAGACCATGGTGATCAAGTTTGCTCTAATCCATTTATTCTTTGCTCTTTATATGAATAATTTACTCCAGGAGGCAAGTGTGCACTTGATATTTATTTACTATTCACTGGTAACATAAATTCTATTTAAGTGTGAAAATTAACACTTTGAGGAGTGTTTTGTTTTGTTTGTTTGTTTTTTAAGTGAGGCACTTATTAAACCTTGCAAGATACTAAGGCTCACTATAATATGAACATTAAGAATTCTGGCTTCTTCTCTTTACAGTTTCTTTTCTGCTTTCTCTTTGAATTTTAAAAGGGCTTTCTGAGCACCATGCAGCACAAATTTGCGAAGGAAAGCAGAAATTGGGGATAGGGCAAGGAGTTGATCTCTACTAGCAGAACCCACAGAGAAAGTAAGAATACGAGTCAGCCTCAGAATGGCCAGGCAGGGAGCAAACAGGAGCCCACTGGCCCAGGCCTGCTGGAAGCTCCATCCTGGTCCTTGTTTTCATGATTGTCAAATCAGTTATAGGGAAGCTGGTGGATCCTGTAATGCCCTTCAGTGCTGCTACCCAGAAGTGATACATCTATTTGACTCATGGTTGTTGTTGGCCAAAGAAAGTTTCCTGGCCAAGTCTTGCTTGAAAGAGGGTAAAGAAGACGGATTCAACCAAGACCCCAAAGAAGGAAAGAGAACACCCATGACTAGCTCATAACCATGAGACATAAAGCTCTTAGCACAGCATATGGCCCATGTTCAACGTTCAACACCCAGAACCCATCTGTATAACTGCTACTCAGGTGTTGCCTAGCTGATCACACACACACTCTACCCGAAAAGCTTCCACATTTTATATCTGAGATCAGCCTGCCTGCATTAGGGGCTTCCCTGGTGGCTCAGATGGTAAAGAATCTGCCTACAATGCAGGAGACCCAGGTTCGATCCCAGGGTTGGGAAGATATCCTGCAGGAGGAAGCATCAAAACAGGGTCTCCTGCATTGCAGGTGGATTCTTTACCAGCTGCGCTACCAGGGAAATCCTAAGGAAAAAGTTAGGCCCCCAGAAAATGAACTAGAAGCTGAGCAGAGAGACAACTTAATGGGCCCAGGATAGCGAGCCAGCCTTACTGACAAAGGGAACCATACACTCTGGGTCCACATCTAGAATGCCGGCAAAAGTGTTAGTCGCTCAGTTGTGTCGCTCTTGCAACCCCATGGACTGTAGTCCACCAGGCTCCTCTGTCCTTGGGATTTCTTCCAGGCAAGAATATTTGAGTGGGTTTGCCATTTCCTCCTCTAGGGGGTCTTCCCAACCCAGGGATCGAACCTGGGTCTCCTGCATTGTAGGCAGATTCTTTACTATCTGAGCCACTAGGGAAGCCCCTAATGCAGACAGGCTGATCTCAGATATAAAATGTGGAAGCTTTTTTGGTAGAGTGTGTGTGTGTGATCAGCTAGGCAACACCTGAGTAGCAGTTATACCAATAGGTTCTGTGTGTTGAACACTGAACATGGGCCATATGCTGTGCTAAGAGCTTTATGTCTCATGGTTATGAGCTAGTCATGGGTGTTCTCTTTCCTTCTTTTGGGTCTTGGCTGAATCCCCCTTCTTCACCCTCTTTCAAGCAAGACTTGGCCAGGAAACTTTCTTTGGCCAACAACAACCATGAGTCAAATAGATGTATCACTTCTGGGTAGCAGCACTGAAGGGCATTACAGGATCCACCAGCTTCCCTGTAGCTGATTTGACAATCATGAAAACAAGGACCAGGATGGAGCTTCCAGCAGTCCAGGGAACTAAGATGTGGAAAATCCCCTTCTGCTATGGATTGGATGTCTGGATGCTTATGTGCCCCCCACTCCACCCCCACCCACTAAATTCATATGCTGAAACCTAATCCTCAATATCCTGGCCTTTAGAGGTGGGGCCTTTGGGAGGTGATTAGATAGTAAGGCCAGAGTTCACAAACAGGGGCTTCCCAGGTGGCCCTAATGGTAAAGAATCTGTCTGCCAAAGGAGAGGCAGGAGACATGGGTTTGATCCTGGGATTGAGAAGATTCCCCTGAAGGAGGAACTGGCAACCCACTCCAGTACTCTTCCCTGGAGAATCCCCATGGACAGAGGAGCCTGGCAGGCTATAGCCCATGGAGTCGCAAAGAGTCAGACATCACCAAGCGACTGAGCAGGCAGGCGTGCCACATGAACAGAATAGTCTTCAGAGAGCTCCTCGACCTCCACCACCATCCGAGGACTCAGCAGAAAGATGGCTACCTATGAATCAGAAAGCAGGCCTTACCAGACACCAAATCTGGCTAAGACTTGACCTTGGACTTCCCAGATTCCAGAACTGTGAGAAATAAACGCTTAAAAGGCACCCCGTCTATGGTATTCTGTTATACCAGCCTGAAATAAGACACGTGCCAACCTGCACAAGTGAGAAGTGTAAGGAAAAAATTCTTCTGTAGTACTGAGGTCCTGCCATAAGGGGACTATACCTCACTGGAGTACAGACATGGACTGTCTCCTTAAGTCATCTGGTAAACCTGTGACTTCTTACAGAGGACTGTGAGTATACATCCTGGTGATGGTGAGTCCTTTGCCCAGGACTATCTCACCAGAGCTCTGCTCTTAACCACAATCTGACAAAAGCTAACTGAACAAGCAGGAGAGAAAATAAGACATCCCCATCTCCATAAACAGCATCAAGAAACCTCTACACACACAACTAGTATAAAGCCAAGCAACTTAGCAGAGTAGCCTCTGCAACTCTCCCTGCTTGTGAAAAAGAAACAACAACAAAAAGAAGTCAATCAAGGTATACATTAATACCACCAAAGGACACCAGCCTAACATAATACTGTGCTCTGAGATAGCCAGACTGTATTAAATGGTGACTCTCAAAGTGACCCAACCCCAGGGAGGCCTGACAAAGCAGAGGGGTTAGAGTTGGAAAAGTGGCCCCGTACTTGCTCTTGTTTGCTAGATCATAACCTTTATTTGTACCTGTGTGTATGCTAAGTCGCTTCAGTTGTGTCTGATTCTCTGCGACCCCATGGACACTAGTCGACCAGGCTTCTCTGTCCATGGGATTCCCCAGGCAAGAATACTAGAGTGGGTTGGCATGCCCTCCTTCAGGGGATCTTTCTGACTCAGGAGTCAAACCTGCGTCTTCTGCACTGCAGGCAAATTCTTTACCATCTGAGCCACGAGGGAACCTCCATTTGTACATTATACCTAAATTAAATACAGGATCCTACAGAGAGTAAGACTTCCATTGTCTCCCAAACCTAATGCCTTTTAAAGCCATAGGAAGTATCAGGCACAACAGGAGGCAAAAGAGTCTAAGAACCAAGAGCACAGACAAGCTCCCAAGATGATAGCTTATGATGAACCATGTTGGATTCTTGATCCCCAGAGAAGATTTAGCTTTGGGACCAAGGACAAGGCTTGATCACTCAACAGCTTTTGTGTAGCACAGTTTTATTAAAGTATGAAAAGGGACACATAAAGCTTCTGACATAGACATTAGAAGGGGGACTGGAAGCACTATTTGAAGCTAATAAGACAACACTCTACACAGGACCCAGAAATTTTACTTTTTCCTAAAATTCACAAGTAGAATTCATGGTATAAATATAACTTCTTTGTAGCTTCTAATCATGACTATGAACAGAAGAATTCCCTCACATAAATGGGTATTCATCTGAAGTATCAACCAATCAATACCAGGAATCCAATTGAAAGATGGGTTGAATGTATTCCAATTATTAATCATTCAATTCATGTCACTTTTCTTTTGTCCAACCTGGAGATTAGTCCTGTAGCCTTTAAACTAGAAAATGACAGATAAACCATTCTCATTTTTACCAAATTGAGTGGTAATATATTCTCCAGCTGTCACTTTACATCGTGTTATTGACTTTCAGATTAAGCAATGCCTCTGAAGTCTGGACAGAGTTCACACACTGACACATTTCATTTCGGGGAATTCCGTTATTGAGATGACTGAACATGCAATCATTTGAAGCCATAATTTATTTATGCCCTTAATACTAGACTTGCTTTTAAAGCATGAGCAAAGGAACAGTAGGCTGTTTTCATGCATATGATCTCCATTATAATTACTCATTTTTAACATAATAAAAATGATGGTCATCCATTTGATTAGACAGATCAAAGAGGTCAAACTAGTGTACATCACCCTTGAATTTCACATGATACACTCATCCTAATCTTTCCAACATCTAAATCTGAAGGTGTCACATATGTTCAGAATGCTGTCTATTATAAAGTCAACATTATATTTTTATGTTTTGCATGGCAATAATATACTTGGATATATTTGTTATAGGTTTTTAGATTTGTAATTAGAAATTAACTTCAAACTACCTGAAACATCATAGTGTATATAACATAAGATAGCTGAGCCTGCATGCAGATAAAATTACATTGTTATACTAATTTACTTTTTCATAGCACTTTCATAAATATTATTTCATTAAAATGTTTATAGATGTTTCAAAGGGGCAAGAGAACATCACCAAAAATTTCACCAGAAGCAAAGCCCCATTCCTAACTGAAAGCAAGTGTATGTAGAACAAAACATCAGAACAGAATATGTTTCATGAAACGTATTTGAGGAAGCAAACAAAACTGTGACTTTGATTTAAACAACAAATGAGATAATTTTTCAAAAACCAAGTACAAGGCTCTATTTTGGAGCATCTGAGTGAAGAAGAAAGCATAGATCCTTACCTGGAAACAACGAGATCTCACTTTCCTTGGTCTCTAATCCTCAGCAAGTGCTGAGCATTCTATACTCATCCACTAAGGGGAGGCGGCCATGGCCCACTCTGTAAGACTTGGTACTTTCAATGAAAATCTAAAAGTGAGAAACCATCTAAATATAATATGTGCAATGTCTGTGATTCAAGAAGACAATAGTCATAGAAGGTGGCAGTATTGATTTTCAGTAAGAAAATAAAGGAACTCCACCAGCTAAAAGCACAAGCTGCAAATGAACACACATTCAGAGTGAAACAAATGAAGATATACTCTATCAGCATCCTCAGGGTAGACCATTCTCCCTAGTACTAAAATAATAGAACACCACCAGGAGTCAAGTTACAGGAAGGTGCTATTTGGTCCTTTTTGAACTAATAACCACCGGTTTCTTCACTAATTCTGGAGGTTGCATTTTTAAGCAGACACTGCTGCCTTTCACACAACTTACATCCTAGCAATCTCCTTCAGTTATTTGTATGGTCTTAAGGATTTAAGACATCCATTTGATGTTAGGAAATTGTCTCTACACACAAGACAGCCTGCACCCCAACTCAAATCTTTGAATTTCTCTTTTAGGGACTGGATCAGGACCTCAGAGAAAGGGCAAAGACTTTCTTTTAAGATCGGGTAAGAGAAATACTCTTTTGCCCACTTTCTCCTGGGATGCTAGTTGCTGCTGAAAAGCCCAGAAGAGAAGCCGGGGGGCGGGGGGAGGGGGGGTTGTTTCCGGGTAGGGGGTGGTCCTTGCGGCGGTAGATGTGTGAGTTCTAGAAGTTCTTATTCTTCTCTTTCTACCATAATTGGCGATGTGACCCAAATACAAGGAAACCTTCTCGTTCCATTAACAGACCCAATTTGGATTAAGCAGCTCCGCGGGAAGAAACGACATCCTCCCGGCGGTAGCTAGCTGTTCTGCACTCTTGAGATAATTCTCTTAGTTTCATGATAACATTTGGTTAAGGAGATGCTGGTGGGTCAGATTTGACACTGTGAATCCACTAAACCGTTTTAGAAGGACTTTTTCTCTCCCGAATGGCGAGCCCTAGGAGCTCAGCCCCAGCGCCAACAACCTTTCCGGTGAAACACGTACTCTTGGGGAGGGGGTCCCGCTCGCCGGCCCCCCAGCCTGCAGCGGCGCGCCCGAGAGCTGGGCGACCTGCTCTTTCTTTCGCCGTTTCTCCTTGCAATGTGCAAATTCTTCCCTAGCTGGGCGCAGGTAGACAGGACCGCCACCTGCTCATCCCAGAGGATACGCTGCAGAAAACTCGAATGGATCGTGTGTGGACGCAGGCTAGTCGCCAGCGGCGACAACTTTACAGATTTGTTCATGTTAGTTCTGGACCGGGTAAAATAGCCCCCTAAAGACAGGAAGCAAACGCCCCTCTATAAAGCCCACTGCCGTGTCACGCCGGCTCCCTGGAGCCACACTGGGTCAGTTCCCCGTCTTGCTCTCCCCGCACAGGCACCCCAGGAACGCACTGCGAATGACGCCCGCCCCCCTCCCCGCAGTGGCAGCCCGGGGAGGTCGAGGTGTGCAGGGACAAGCAGTGCCGGAAGGGAACATCCCCGCCCCTCCCCTACCCGCAACCCAGTCCTTCCCGGGGCAGGAAAGTGCTGGAGAGGCTCCGGGCTGGCGGAGGACTCGGACGCCCCAGCTCCGAGCGGGGCCGCCGGCGGGGTCCCCGCTACCGGCTCCGGGGCTGGGGTGCGCGTGCGGCAGGTGCAGGGCCGCGGCCCGGGGAGCGAGCCGCGCTTACGTGCTCCAGCTTGTCTTTCCTCCGGAGCCAGACGCTGGCGCTGTAGTCCTGCTGCTTGACGCTGCTGTAGAAGTTCGCGCCCACTCGGGTCAGGCTCGGCGAGGGCTCCTTGGGGCGGCTTTTCAGCCTCATCTGCTCGAAGCCCTCGTGGGGGGAGGCCGAGAGCCACTCATGCTGCCGGATCTCCATCCTGACATGACCAGACGGCTGCCGGCGCGCAGCGGGCTCGGGATGGGCGTGCGGGAGGCCGGCCGGGGCTGAGGGAGGAGCGAGCGAACGCG
Organism: Capra hircus; assembly: GCF_001704415.2. Taxonomy (NCBI): domain Eukaryota; kingdom Metazoa; phylum Chordata; class Mammalia; order Artiodactyla; family Bovidae; genus Capra; species Capra hircus. The sequence continues at coordinate 32,961,622 of NC_030823.1, read as the reverse complement.
GGCCGGGCGCGGGGAGCGCGGGGGAGCCGAGCGCGGGCAGGGCGGGGTGGAGCGGGCGGGGAGGGAGGGGGAGGAGAGGGAGAAGAGGGGAGGAAGATGGGGCAGGAGGGACGCCGCGAGCGAGGCGGAGGCGCGGGGTGCGGGCGCCTGCGGTCCAGGGCTGGCGCTCAGCACACCGGCCCCCGGCGGCACCGATTGGGCCGGGTCGGCTTCGGGCGGAGTGCGGCGGGAGGGGGCGGAGTGCGGCGGGAGGGGCCGCGCGCGCCTGCAGGTTGGCGCAGTGAGGAGGCCGAGGGCTGCGAGTCCGGCCGCCGCCCCTCCCGCCGCGCCCAGGCGGGCGGTGGATCTCCCTTCCGCATCCTTTCTTCGGCAGGGCTCGGTCCCTTCCCCTCGGATTTTTTACTCGAAAGCGAACCACGCCTGGAGAAGTCAGCGTCTCCGCGCCCCCTCCCTCCTTGGCACCACCCTGCCCTTCCCCCACTCGCCACCCCGACCTCTGCCTCCCCTGTTTCTCAAAGTTCAGTAACTTCCAGCCTCAGGAGCCCATTTATCCCACCCCCGGGGACTCCCAACAGAAGGTGTCCAGAAAACGGCCCCAAGGACAAGTGTCTTCTTGAGCCTGGTGCGCTTTCCTGGGAGGGTGTGTAGAGATGCGGACCCTCCGGGTGCGGTAGCCCGGCGGCGGCGCATGGCTCCCCGCAGCCTCGCCCCTCGGATCCTGGGAGGGCGATTCCAGGGGACATTCTGCCTCCGCTTCGTTCTGGAGGCGTCTAGAGTGTTGTGCGGTTCTTTTCTTGGTTCCCGAGCTCCCAGAGCCAGATTTGCATGCCCAAACCCTTTTACGAGTGCTTTCCCTCCCAGACTCAGTCTTAAGATAGTGTGGCATGATTTTTTAGACGATTTTTTTAAGAAATAAAGTGGCATATTAAGAATTAAATCTTAATAATCTCTTTATCCTTTTGCTATTTTTAAAGGCAACATTTTTCAAAACATTCTTTGGTTTTTCTGAAAAGCCGAATAACAACTAGTGTTAAGGATTTCTCAGGTCCATTTAAAAGCTTGTTAAGTGTTTGAAAGCTTGAGTGTAACGGAGAGTTTAAAGGGAGCCGCAAAGGATAAACTGATCTCTCTAGCCCTTGGCAGAACAGTTACCCAGAACTATTCACCTTGCTTGATAGCTTCAAATAATAAAATTCTGGGTTGGAATTTGATGAAGTTCTATGAAGGCAAGGATTGTGTATCATGTTTTTTTAAAGCCTCCAAATGAAAAGATGATATTGTAATAGTCGTCGTTGAAATAAAATCCAATGAGCAGTCAGTTTGAGGATGCAGCAACTACATATAAACACACACAATTCTTGGTTATTTTAAATCGATTTTCTTAGGAGCTGAATTGCATTGTGTAATGTGTACGCAGTCTATGGGATATCTCTAAATCTCAACAGTTTGCAAAGACACAGGTTACTCATCCCATTTTCCTGGTGACGGAAAGAACTGAGACTAGTGCATGAATCACACTTCAAGGATTTGAACCACGTTTAAAAGACATCTAATCCTGTACATACCACTGGCTTGTCTCTCGTATTTTGATATTACAATTTAACTTTCATTGATTTTGCTTTTATTTAAGTATAAACATACAAGTTAAATTATTACAAATATTTGTGTGTGTGTGTGTGTGTGCTCACATACCTGCGCACGCATGTTCAGTCACTCAGTTGTGTTGGACTCTTTGTCACCCTATGGACTGTAGCCCACCAGGCTCTATCTGTGGGATTATATACCTGCAAGAATACTGGAGTGGGTTGCCATTTCCTCCTCCAAGTAATCTTCCCAACCCAGGGATTGAACCACATCTCCTGCACTGCAGGCAGATTCTTTACTGCTAAGCCATAGGGGAAGCCCAGGTGAGTGTGTGTGTGTGTGTGTGTGTGTGTGTGTGTGTGTATCTTTTGTAATATTGGTGTTAGAAAAACCAGACTGCCCTTTTCCTAAGGCTACCTCTGCTTCTCGTTCTAAATATTACACTGTAGGTCATGTGATTAGCCAAAGCTTGACAAGAGACAGATTTGCAATTCAAAGTAATAATGAAATGTTCCACTATAGTTGAATTTAAACAAATGGTGTCCATATCAAGTCAAATTTTCATATTGAATAATTTTTTTCTTTACATTTTTAGAGGAAAACACTATAGATACTACCACCATTTTTTTAAAATAAGTATACTAGTAGCATACGTGTTACAGACAAACTACTAAATTGAACATTAAATCAATTCATAGACAATGTTTTTATGATAAAAAATCAAAGCATAAATTTGTACGGTTTCATATTTAATCTACTTAGTATACAGTGCCAGATATCAAAATGGATTCAACAAATTTAAATAAATCTGGGTATAATCATATTCACAATATTTTTTCTTTCTTGGATCCTGTCCAGATTCATTGATCATGACATTAATGTGGAATTTTCTGGTTGACCTTCAAAAGAACATTGTATATGAAACGACGTAGTTCAAACTGTTGTGGAGAAGATAGTATTTCTAAAGATGGCCAGTGAGATTTTAGTATGAGAATCTCACACTAAAATATTATTGAAATATATAAATATTGCTGCTGCTGCTAAGTCACTTCAGTCGTGTCCAACTCTGTGTGACCCCATAGACGGCAGCCTACCAGGCTCCTCCGTCCATGGGATTTTTCCAGGCAAGAGAACTGGAGAGGGTTGCCATTGCCTTCTCTGGAAATAGTGTTGAATTTATATTAAGTACTTAGCACCCATAGCACTTTTTCCTATACATTTTCATAGCTCTTATAAGTTCTTATTGCAGCATAGACATTATGATTATCTATCCTATCAGTCCATTGGCTTTTGGGGGAACTGGGACCACACCTGATCCTTTACTGTACTAAATGGTCTTCATGTGATTTCAGTAGGCTTCAAGTTTATCTACTAAATGGAGATTAATCATTACTATCTCAAATAATTGCTACAGGGATTAAATTATACAATACATAAGAAAACACTGTAAACAATAGGCTGCTATGTTATTGTTATCAGAACATTCAGGCACAGGAAAATATATAATTCCAATGATATTGTCATTTTCATTGGCAGTTATATCAATTAATCTTAGTTGCTTGTAATCAGTTACAGAAACTGCACTGATCCACAAATTTGCATCTCATTAATGTTTATATTTATTCTATAAGCACTTTACCCAGTCTTGGTAAAGTCATTACTGGTATTTTACACAATACTTTCAAACTGTATAGCGTTTTCAAGTAAAACATACATGATCCATCAACATCTGTAAGAATTAAAGATTTTAAAATTTTAAAAATAAAAAAATAAAATTTAAAAAAAAAAAAAACAAGCTTAAGCTTAACCAGATACCATTGGCCAGAAATTGTTAACATTGTCTGAATTAAACATTTTGCATGGGTGTAAAACCTAAGGCTAGAGCAGGCTGAAAGTATTAAGTAACAGGGAGGAGTGTTTTATTAAGCCTTTCATAACAATAATACTACCTTACATTTCTATAATATTTACATTTGTAGCATGTTTTCATACCCTTTATCACATTTTTACTTCATGGAAATATTATCTGAAAGTTGTCTTGATCACAGAGTCTGGTCTACAAGCTGTGTTCATTGACTCTAAATAAAGGATTTTTTTCTCTAACCTAAGATAAAAAATATCTCAAATGAATACTTCTTAATATTTAGCATTTTACTTTTTAAGTGTTTACTTTTACTAAGTTATTAGCAGGTTTTGTTAAAGGTTTATTAAATAAAGTATTTTGATAATTAGACCTTCCTTGGTAGCGTGCATTATGTCCTCCCTAATTACCTTCACAATATTAAAGATCATATTAAAACATTGACCCAAGAAATACTCAAGTCTTTGTTGTCAAGAAGTTGATTCAGCTGCTTAAACTTGCATTACTTGAAAAAAAGAGACTATTTTTTAGAACACTTAAAGGTTCACAGCAAAATTTAGGAGAAAAACAGAAATTTCCTATATCCACCTGCTCTACGTATGGATAGCTTCCCTCATCAGCATCACTCACCAGAATCGTACATGGGTTACAACTGATGAGCCTATACTGATACATCATAATCACCCCAAGTCCATAGTTTACCTTGGAGTTTGCCCTTGATGTTTTAAGTTCTATGGGTTTGGACAAATGTATAAAGACATTATTCATCCCTATAGTGTCACAGAATACTTTCAGGGCTCTAAAAATCCTCAGTGCTCCACCTACTCTCCTCCTCTGCAACCCACGCCCATGTCTATAGCCATGTAGTTGTTACTGATCAGTTATAAAATGACAATGAGGATTTTTGAAATATTAAATTATTAACAAAGTGTATTTATCTGCACACAAACTTCTTTTGGACTAACAATTCTTTTTCTCAGTGCCTACTTCGCTGGTCACTGAACTGGTCCACCACCAAAGGTATTATATCATTTGTTTCTCACAAAAACCATGCAAAGTAAACATAATCATTCCTGTGTTTCAGATGAGGAAAAAAGACTCAGGAAGATTAGTTTGCTCAAGAGACACAGCTAACAAAAGCCAATGCTATAGCTGAAACTCAAGAGTGGCTCAACTCTCAATACTGTTTTCACAGCACAAACCTGTCTGGTGTTGTGTGGGTCCCTGGCATCTCTGCTGGGTTAAGAGTGCCACAGTGAGCTGGAAAGTGGAAAGAAGCTGGTGAGTAGTGGGAAAAGTGGATTAGCCCCCAGGATGAGACTCTAGTAGAATGAGTTTATACTGTTAGGTACTCACATCTTACTCACACAAGGAGAACCAAGTGAGATAGCAGTGTGATATTTCTAAGTGTTAAGAACATTGGTTCTAGTGCCAACTCACTTGACAACCAACCACTTGTGGGACCTAATCAAAATACTTTGCCTAATTATATCTGCCAAGTTGCTATGGTTTAATCACAAAGTTGACCTCTGCAGTGAGCACTGGACAGATCTCTCATATCAACACATCTGATTGTCTGTGTCACAAAAAATTAGCCAATGTCTATACTGAGAAAAAAGTAAAGAAGTTAGTTGAAAAGATTAACTGGATGCTTAGCACAACAAAAAGCTTCTGGTAGAAAAAAGAAATCTAAATTATCCTAATTCATAGTGTGGATAGATTAAACCATTCAGACAGTTGCTTAAATTGTCACTTCATGTGGCCTTTATGCCTACAGCCATTGAACTGTGAATTCATACTTGAAAATCACCCTGACAGTCTAAATTCAATTCTGAGTACCTGGGATAATTTTTAATGTGTCTCTTATGGTATCATTGGGCTTCCCTAGTAGCTCAACTGGTGAAGAATCCGCTGCAATGCAGCAGACTCTGGTTCAATTCCTGGGTCGGGAAGATCCCCTGGAGAAGGCACAGGCTACCCACTCCAGTGTTTTGGGGCTTCCTTGGTGACTCAGACAGTAACAAATCCACCTGCAACATGGGAGACCTGTGTTCAATCCTTGGGTTGGGAAGATCCCCTGGAACAGGGCATGGCAACCCACTCCTGGAGAATCCTCATGGACAGAGGAGCCTAGCAGGCTATGGTCTGTGGGATCACAAAGAGTCAGACTCAACAGAGCGACTAAGCACAGCACAGCATGGATGGTATCATTATAAAGTATATTCAACTCAACAGTAAAAAAGGAAATATCTGTTTGGTAACTTATACCATAATTATGGATACACCATTAATATAGTAAGTTACACCATAATTCGCACTCATTCCTAGAATCTTAAAATTGAAATCTAACCTTAAATAGAATGATGTGAGAATGATGTATATTTACTGAATCTAGGCACCCATGAAGAATGTTCTTTGCATGGTTTCTTATATTTTTACACCACCCTAGTAGTGATCATAGCTTTCTTTTACTTTTTGTTCTTCTTAGGAACCCATTGTTATTGACATCAATAATATGGAATTAGTAAATATCATGAAACTATTTAGACATCTCTGAAATCTCCTACTTGTGCATCTGTGCTAAAAAGGAATTTACTAACTTCATAGGTATTCATAGGTACCTGACAATTAGAGTAGTTTTTTATTTCTGTAGTAAATCATGTTGATATGTACCATCTCAATGCTTGTCCAAGCTCACTGTTGATAGCTCTGTACATTACACAATGTCTTTTGAAGACAAAATGTATCATATTTACTACCCAGCAATGAAATTCAGAAAGCTTGGAGCTAAATTTTATGCTCAGTTGCTGGAGCTTATCTTGGTCTTAGGTTTTCTAAACTACTGATGTCCTTCTCTCACTCCCTATTATGTGATTCTAGTTCATTGCCCTTGTTTTAATGATATTTTTCCAGTCTTCATTTTTTGCAAATGGCTTTGTTAAATGAAGGCAGAGAATAAATAATAGATGAAGAATTCGTTAATCTGTCATGAGCCAACACTGTCTGTCAGCTTGTCAATCTGACGGATTGGTTTCAAGTTGTAAAGACTGTTAAATTAATATACAAAGATGGATAGTGCCCATTAAACAGATTTCATTTCCCTCTTTGAATATTTCTATTCTAGTTATTCTCAAGATACTCCAGTCCTTTCCAAAAGCATCCATTTTAGCAATTTATGTGTACTAGGCCATGAAGACACAAGATAAATAAAACAAGATTAAAAATTATTTAAGCTTGATCTGGTTGGAAAAGCAGACAGGTGAATGCTGTAACACAGCCACAGGTGCAGCGAAACCAGGAGAAGTATGAGCTAGGGGGAAAGTAACAGAGAAAATTACCCAAATGGGGATAAGACTCTAAAAAGAAACTGAGGTTACACATTTAGATGATGATCTCAGCAAAGAAAGAGAGCTCAGTTTTGCAGAATTCAACTCAGAATTTCAACTTGACAAACATGTATTGAGTATCTAGTGTGTCCTTAGTTTGGTGACCACCATGGGCATTCAAAATTCAGAGAAATCATAAACCCTAGTGTAAATGAATTTATAGTCTTAAAAATAGACAAAACCTAACCGGATCACAGATAACATGAGATTATGATCAAATGTTGAGAAACGACCAAATGTCAAGAAATAAGATACTAAATCAATAGTTCCCAATCAGTCACTGAAAAATACACTTTCCCTGATTTTAGGGTATATAACTTGGTTTGGGAAGGCAGATCTTGCTTTGGGAAAAGTGAGTAGGTGGCAGGTATCACACTGGTTCTGAGAGTTGTTTAGTAAGCTAAATATAAAATAAAAAGGCCTGCTTAGAAGAGAGATTCTAATTTATTTGATGTACCTGTTAGTGTGGAATAGGTGGATGCTCAAGGTAGCTTCTGAAAGTTCACTCACTGAACCTGACACACAGCTGGACTGAGGCTTATAATTTGGTTGTAGTCCCAGCTTCAGAATGATAATGTAAACTCTATAGGCTTCAGTGTCTTTATTGGGAATAGATATGTAAAGAACAAGTGCATGTAATTTCCTCCCTTTTAATCTTGTTACTCTGTTGCCCAATTATTTATTTTACAAATACAGATGCAAAAGTTATAATTCTAATATAATAAGTCATTAGTATACTTAGGGCTATTCTAAATGATTGTTCAACTAGAATTTTGCTGACAGGAAAAAAAAGTGAATTATGATAAAGTATTACTAAAATCCTCAGTTACCCTGAATATGTATACTTCTCAAAATCTTGACAGAGAATCTCAAAGCCAATGTAAACAGTATGAGAGAAAGGTAATTAAAGATTTAGATTCTCTAAGAAGAAAGCTCCCTGGCTTACACTTATCAGACATCACAGTGTTTACCTACCTGCAAGTGGTAGACGAAGGAGGCTATAAATTCCAGTAAAGGAATAGGAAGGCGGGTGAACCCAATGGGGTAGAAACAAATTATAACTAGAAAACCTAGCCAAGGAGTCCCTTAGTGTGCATGAGACGTAAAAGGACTCATAGTTCGCCAGACCAGGAACTCAGATAGAAAAGGAGGGGATGACAGAAAACAAGTTAAAATAGGTATCAGCAGCTCGCTAAGAACATGCATAGGAAATGCAGAAACCAGAAAACTGGTTTCGCTGATAAGTGGGCCTAGTAAATTGAATGTAAATTGTCAGGAAACTGTTCAGAAAAAGACAAAACTGCAGCAAGCCAATTGGAATTTCAGAGAATCCTTGCTGGGGGTGGAGTCAAGATGGCAGAGCAGGAGGATGCGGACTTCACGTGTCCTCACAACTAGGGCACCCGCCTCCTCGCACTAGTTGGGGGCCTCGGACACCTGAAAGGATGGGAGGGACCCTTGCACAACTGGGTAGGAAGTGGAGGGAGGTGGAAGAGGGGGTAGAAATAGTGGAGGCAGAACAGGACCAGCACCGCCGAGGAGCAGCTGGGCAAGGGGAGGGGTTCCAACGATCAGAGGGCCCCATGCTTTCATTTTTATTTTTCCTAATGCATTTTTAATTTTTCTAAGTCTTTGTTATGGTTCTGTTCACTTTTTGTTTGTTGCCTTTTTATGCCCTTGCACGGTCTGTGGGGCCTTGGTTCCCAGGTCCAGGGGTCAGGCCTGAGTTCCTGCAGTGGGAGCAGAGGAGGTTGGGACAAATTGGGAGAAGAGCATTGATGTTTATACACTACCATGTGTAAAATAGATAGCCGGTGGGAACCTCCTTACACCACAGGGGGCTCAGCTCTGTGATGACCAAGCATGCTGGGATGGGGGGTGGGAGGGAGGGTCAAGAGGAAGGGGCTTTATATATACACACACACACACTTATAGCTGGTTCATGTGCTGTACAGCACAAACTAACAGCATTGTAAAGCAGTTATACTCCCCCCCCAAAAAAGAATCATTTTTTCCATTTACAACTTTATTATGAGAAATAAAATGGCATATGATTTATATGAACTCTCTTATGACTCACCCTGTCCCACTCTTCATATGTGAGATGAGACAGAGCCCAACCTGAGACATCACTTTCCACACCCTCTCAATCCCAAAAAAATTTTACCTGCATTTTTCTAAAACCACAGAAGCTCTTTATTCAGGAGGAGAGCAAGTTGTTGTTGTTGTTGTTGTTTTGAAGTATAGTTAAGCATAATGATTCCTGGTTGTTTGTTTTTGTTTGTGTTTTGTAGATTATATTCCATAACAGGGATTACAAAATATTGGGTATAATCCCCTGTGCTGTACAGTAAATCCTTATTGCTTATCTGTTTTATGTATAGTAGTGTGTATTTTTAAATCTCTATACCCACAATTCGTAATCCTATACCCCTAATTTGTCCCTTCCCACCTCCTCTTTGGTAACCATAAATTTGTTTTCTGTCTGTGAGTCCGTTTCTGTTTTTTATAAACATAAATTTGTAGTACTTTTTAGATTCCACCTATAAGTAATACCATGTAGTACTTGTCTTTTTCTGTCTGATTTATTTCGCTAAGCATAATATTCTCTAGGTACATCGAAGTTGCTGCAAATGGCAATATTTCATTCTTTTTATGATTCAGTAGTAGTCCACTATATACATTATACACACACACACACACCCCCCACATCTTCTCAAGCCATTCATCAACTGACAGACACTTAAGTTGCTTTCATGTCTTAGCAATTGTAAACAGAGGTACTATCCATGGGATTGCAAAGAGTTGGACCTGACTGGGTGACTAACAGACACACACACATGAACACTGGGTGCATGTATCTTTTAGAATTAGTGGTTTTGTTCTTTCTGGATATATAAAGAATGGAGCAACTCTGAATGCTTACTCCATGCCGGGTGCTATGCTAAGAGCTTTGTATACATTGTCATCTAATGCTCAAAGCAATTTACTATTACCCCAATTTCATATTCTAGAAACTGTGGCTTCAAGAGGTTAAGTGAACTGCTCAAGGTCACATAAAAGTAAGTGACAGAACTTGGAGTCCAACCCACTACTGATTTTCAAAACCCAGGTTCCTAATATATATTCTGTTGTAATCACTTTATTAAATGAATAGAAAGCAGCTGTGCACTTTCACCCTGTTAAACTCAGCCTGTGTAACTTCTCTCCTTGCTCATAAAGGACTCTTCTGGCATGTTTCATAGTTTGTTTTGTCATTTTTTATTAAATTTTAGGAAATTCAGCCTACAAATCACAGAACTCCAATTTTGCATGCAACTGACAGACTTTTCCCTCTTCCTGAAAACCTGCAGCTGGGGAAGGAGGCTTCTCCATCTCCTCTACCACGTAATAACCTCTGCTCATGGCCTCTCCAGGTTAGACATTAGAATAAAGAGTGTTGCAGGTTGGGTTCCCCAGGAATTAGACTCTTAAGACCGAGCTTAGTATCCAAGGATGGTCTTAGGGATTAACATATGTGGAAGGAAGGGGGCAAAGGGAGAAGCCAATCAATCCCAAAAAGGCCTCACATGAACCCATGGAGTGCTCTGGAGCTGGGGTGGCTCTTCAACTTAGCCTGAGTTGGAGTAAGGGGTTAGAAATTCATTTGTACCCAGTTTTGATCAGTCCTTGTGTGTGCAACACCTCTGTGACCTTAGGCAAGGCAATTTTCTTCACCTGAGGTATTCCCCAGACAAAGCTAACAGCTGAAGGCCATCTTGAGGCAGCACTCCAGACAGTTGCAGGAATAAGCCTCTCTTTTCTAAAGAGGGTCTCCATGGGACACCACAGCATCCACTACAGGGACCAATGGTAAGAGGGAAGGAACATCTTTCTGGCTAGATGGTCATCTGGTCCTGATGCTCTGTTCATGCAGCATATACCAATGCTGATTCTTTTCCTTCCATGGGGAAACTTTAGAGGGTTCTTTGAAAGTCGTCTTGTTACTAAGGATCTCTCTCCTGCAGTTCTCATGTTGGTAATGTGTACTCAGAGGAGCTGCTTAAAATTTTCCTCTGAGCCCCCTTCCATCCTGGCTTCCTCAGGTCCATGCTCTGCTGGGTCACTTCACTTCTCAAGCAGAGAAGGCAGAGCATTCAAAGATGAGCATTGCCAGAAAAGCCTCCAGGATTAGCTCATAAAATTAGACATCATTGTCCCTCCACTCCAGACATGTAGAACTTTTAGTGTAGCCCTAGCTTTGTGTTCTTCAAAAAGAAGACATCACCTTCTATCTGTAGACTTTCCCAGGAAGGGATTGGGTACGACGTACATTGTTCCCCAAGCCCCAGGGGGCAAAAATATACATGCTACCATATAAATCTAGTTCTATTCTCCTCCAGTGTCTCCTTTTGGAATAAACCTGGTTATGTTCTCATTTTTCACTTGAATCCACCAAGAAACACTTCCATTTTCTAGCCATGAAGTGCTTGATCCCAGAAATCTTGTCTGATGCCACATGAAAGGTGCCAGCCATGCAGGCATCCCGCTATGGCAAGGCAGACAAAGACAGAGAGTCCATCTATTCTCCAATAAGATGAACCCAAATATGCATAGGATGGGTACCACATAATCCATATGTTGAGTACTTCTACATTTCTAGCCCTTCTAGATCAGTTCAGTCACTCAGTTGTGTCCAACTCTTTGCAACCCCATGGATGGCAGAATGCCAGGCTTCCCTGTCCATCACCAACGCCCAGAGCTTGCTCAAACTCATGTCCATCAAGTAGGTGATGCCATCCAACCATCTCATCCTCTGTCGTCCCCTTCTCTTCCTGCCTTCAGTCTTTCCCAGCATCAGAGTCTTTTCCAGTGAGTCAGTTCTTCACATCAGGTGGCCAAAGTATTAGAGTTTCAGCTTCAGCATCAGTCCTTCCAATGAATATTCAGGACTGATTTCCTTTAGGATGGCCTGGTTGGATCTCCTTGCAGTCCAAGGGACTCTCAAGAGTCTTCTCCAACACCATAGTTCAAAAGCATCAATTCTTCAGCACTCAGCTTTCTTTATAGTCTAACTTTCACATCCATACATGACTACTGAAAAACCATAACTTTGACTAGACAGATCTTTGTTGGCAAAGTAACGTCTCTGCTTTTTAATATGTTGTCTAGGTTGGTCATAGCTTTTCTTTCAAGGAGCAAGTGTCTTAATTTCATATCTGTAGTCACCATCTGCAGTGATTTTAGAGTCCCCCCAAAAATAAAGTCTCTCACTATTTCCATTGTTTTCCCATCTATTTGCCATGAAGTGATGGAACTGGATGCCATGATCTTAGTTTTCTGAATGTTGTGTTTTAAGCCAACTTTTTCACTCTCCTCTTTCACTTTCATCAAGAGGCTCTTTAGTTCTTCGCTTTCTGCCATAAGGGTGGTGTCATCTGCAATTCTGAGGTTCTTGATATTTCTCCTGACCACCTTGATTCCAGCTTGTGCTTCATACAGCCCAGCATTTCACATGATGTACTCTGCATCTAAGCTAAATAAGCTGGGTGACAATATACAGCCTAAATAACACTCCCTTTATTTTCACATGTCACACTTTGAAGACAAAGGGCCTGAACAATCTCCCTGAGCAAAGAATAATATGTTCTTTCTACTTGATGATTTGCCCCCAACCATCTGGGCCATCCCTGAATTTTGAGAATGGTTGAGTTCGCGCTCTGCTTTCCCTGGCCATGACAACTAATTTTCACAAGGTTACACAGTTCATGTGTGTGTGCATGCTGTCACTTCAGTTGTGCCTGACTCTTTGTGACCCTATGGACTGCCAGGCTCCTCTGTCCACAGGAATCTCTAGGCAAGAATACCAGAATGCCCTCTTCCAGGAGATCTTCCCAACCCAGATATAGAACTCACATCTCTTATGTCCCCTGCCTTGGCAGGCAGTTTCTTTACCACTAATGCCACCTGGAAGCCCATGCAAGGGAGTATGACCAACACCATAAACTTGTTCAGATATCAGTCTTAAAGTATACTAGCAGGAGTGTCAATCCAATAACTGATTAGGGCTAAAATAGCTTTGAATACCAAGAGTTTATTGCTGTTACCAAGAAGTACCTTTGTTTTTATACTCTTCATTCAATTCTAATAATTACTCTGGGACTTAGCAGAGAATCAGTTCAGTTATCACACTGTGAATCGGTGTGTTAAAAACTCCTAAGACATTGCCCCCAGTCTTCTGGCTTAAGCAGGTGTAAAGTCAAGAAGGATATTGAGCAACATCGTCTGTATATTAGAAAAGTCCTTAAGGGGGAGAATCAAGATGGCAGAGTACGAGGATGTGGAGCTCACCTCCTCCCACAGACACATCTACAGATGGAACAATTCTCACAGAACATCTACTGATGTACTGATGCTCACCAGCAGAAGACCTCAAACACCTAAAAGGACAAGACAGATCTCCATGGAACCAGTAGGGTGAAAAAAAAGAAAAAAAGAAGAGGAAGCAGGATAAGACCTGTGCCGCTGGGAGGGAGGTGAAAAAGAAGAAGGGTTCCCGTACCCTGGGAAGCATCCTCACCAGAAGGGAGGTCACCTGGGACAGAAAAGGAGCTTCAGAGGCTAAAGAGGAGAGGGCAACAACTGGTTTATGGCAAGCAGGACAGAGAGAAACCTGCAAAGATGGTAGGTGCCACCTCCCTGTGCATCCCAGCCTGAGGCATGTGTCCACTGGTGAGGGCAGGGTTGGGTGCTAAAACTCGGGGTTTAGAGGACAGCCGTGGGATGAGGACTGTCATTGACTGCATGGGCACAGCCTGAAGGGCCTGGAATGTGGTACAACTGCAACCAGGGCTGTTTGCAGAAGAAGCCGGGGCCAGCAATAGAAGGAAAGTGCCGTTGTTGAGCAGCATTGGAAGGGAGGGGTAGAGCTGCCATTACAGCCTCTTTCTCCCACCTCTGCAGTCTCTGGAAGAGTGTGCCCCAGCTGCCTTGTAGGCTGACTTCAGTGCCAAGCACTGCCTCAGCAGGCACCAGGAGAGCTGGAGAGATGCCAGGAGGTTACCCACATGCAGAGGCAAGGCTGATAGCACAGCTGAGCCCCTGGGACCAGACAACTTAGAAAGCAGGGCTGAAAACTCTCCCCCTGTGGCTCTATGAGCCATGGATTTATGCCTCCTGTGCTGGCTTTGTAAATTTAATGCCTGAGAGACATTCCAAGGACAACGGGTGCTCCCAGTGACTGACCTGGCCTTAGCAGCTGTGGGCTTTGTGGGCTCTGTGGGCTCTGTGGGCTTTGTGGGTGTATGCGCATGGGGCTGGCTGGGCTGGGACTGGCTGGACCAGCATCTGAGCTGCCTCCATGGCTCCCACCATAGATCCAGGTGCACAACTTCCGTGACTTCTGGGGCCTGACTTCAGTGGGCCTGTGCTGTGGCCTTGTGAAAACAGTGTCTGAGACACCTGGGCCCATTGCCGGCATTCCCATGGTTGAGGCAGGGCCAAGGACAGTGCCAACAAGGGTGTATTTTGTGAACTCACACAATGGGTGAAAGATGACTTAACAGAGCACATTCATCAGTGAACAGCTTCAGTGGAGGGATACCCAGTGGCTCCTCTCCTAGTGGAAGCACTCCAACCCTGCCTACCTCACACCTCAGCTCAGGAACACAGCTCAGAAACAGACATGGGGCTTCTACTCTAACAATGAAGGCACCAATCCCTGCCACTAACAGGGCAGTGACAACCCCAGAGCAAAGAAGAGGCCCTGCTCAACATCCAGTCCAGGTTCTGGTCACCGTAAGACGAGTCACAGCTCTTATCAAGGGGATAATGACCAAAGACACTGAGGAAAGAGGTGTCAGGCATCTGTACTAAAAATAGCCCTTGCACCGAAAATATTAAACCCATGCAGGCTATTCAGGGACGTTTCCACATAAAATTTAGCCCTCCAAGATCACAGTAGATAATTGTTCCTCCTAAACTCATAGAGCAAGAGAAATATAAGTAAAAAGAAGAAGCAGAGAAACCACTTCTAATTAAAAGATCAAGAGGATTACCCTAAAAGAACAAATAATGAAACAGACCTCTTCAGTCTAATTGACACCAAGTTCAAAAAGAAGATAACGAAGATATTGAAGGAATTAAGAAAGGCTATCAAGAGAAATACAGATTATTATAAAAAGAAACTAGAAGGAGGAACCAAGAAAAATTAGAAAATGTAATTGTAGAGATGAAAGCTGAACTAAAGGCACTGAACTTTTCAGTTGTGTGTTGTTTAATTGCTAGATCATGTATGACTCTTTTGGGTCCCCATGGACTGTAGCCTGCCATAGTCCTCTGTCCGTGGGGTTTCCCAGGCAGGAACACTGGAGTGGGTTGCCGTTTCCTTCTCCAGAGGATCTTCCCTACCCAGGGATCAAATCTGCATCTCCTGCATTGGCAAGTGGATTCTTTACCGTTGAGACACTAGGAAAGCCAATGAATAGGCAATGAATAGGAGAATGAATAATGCAGAACGAAGAATTTATCTGGAAGATAGAATAATGGAAATCACCCAGCAGGACTGTAACCTGCCAGGCTCCTCCGTCCTTGGGATTCTCCAGGCAAGCATACTGGAGTGGGTTGCCATTTCCTTCTCCAGGGGATCTTCCCGACCCAGAGATTGAACCCGGGTCTCCCGCCTTGCAGGCAGACGCTTTAACCTCTGAGCCACCAGGGAAGCCCCCCAGAACAGAATACAGAAAGCCAAACTGAAAAAAAATAAAATTTAAGCACTGTAATAGATACATGGGATAATCTAAAGCATGACATTCTATACATAATGGGGGTTCTCAGAAGGAGAAGAGAAAGGGGATTGAAAATGTATTTGAAGAAATTATAACTGAAAAGTTCCCAAACCTAAATAGTAAAACATATCCAGGTACAGTAAGCATGTACATGCATGCATGCATGCTTGCTCAGCCATGTCTGACTCTGCAACCCCATGGACTGTAACCCACCAGGCTCCTCTGTCCATGGGGTTTTCCAGGCAAGAATACTGGAGTGGGCTGCTATTCCCTTCTCCAGAAGATCTTCCCCACCTAAGGATCGAATCTACATCTTTTGCGTTTCCTGTATTGGCAGGCAGATTCTTTACCCCTGAGCCACCAAGAAAGACCTACACAATAAGCACAGAGGGTCCCAAACAAGATAAACCCTAACAGACTACATCAAGACATATTACAATAAAAATTACAAAAGTTAAAGAGAGGATTCTAAAGGCACCAAGAGAAAAACAAAGAGTTGATTACAAGGGAACTCCCATGAGACATTCAGCTGATTTCTCAATGCTGGAAGCCAGAAAGGAGTGTCAAGAGGTATTCAAGGTCCTGAAAGTGAAATATCTGCAACCTAGGATATTCTTACCCAACAAGATTATCATTTAGAATAGAAGGAAAAATAAAGAATTTCTCAGGAAAACAAAAATTTTTTAAATACAGCAATACTAAACCTATCATAAGGGAAATATTGAAAGATCTTCTCTAAATATTAATAAGAATTATTTAATTACTTAATTTATTCTAATTATAAAAGAAATAAGGATCTATAGGAAAGGGAAAATTACAACCACAAAACACCACCAAAAAAGAAAATTACAGGACAGTATCTTTGATGGATGCAGATGCAAAAATTCTCAACATAATATTAGCAAACAGAACCTAGTAGCACATAAAAACAATACACTACAGCCAAGTTGGAGTCATAATCAGGGTCACAAAGATGGTTCAGTATATGCCAATCAATCAATGTAATACACCATATCAACAAAAGAAAAAAAACACCGCATGATCATCTCAATAGATTCAGAAAAAGCATTTGATAAAATTCAACAACAATTTATGATAAAAATCCTTATGAAAGTGGGTGTAGGGGGACCATGCCATGCCATGCTAAGTCACTTCAGTAATGTTTGACTCTTTGCTACCCAATGGACTGTAGCCCCCCAGGCTCCTCTGTCCATGGAATTGAGGACAGACAAGAATACTGGAATGGGTTGCCATGCTCTCCTCCAGGGCATCTTCCTGCCCCAGGAATGGAACCGGAGTCTCTTACATCTCCTACATTGGCAGGAGGGTTCTTTACCACTGGTGCCACCTGGGACGCCCAGAGGGAACGTATCTCAACATAATAAAAGTTATTTATGACAAACCCATAGCCAATATAATGCTCAATGGTGAAGAAATAATTAGGTGTTTTGCACTTGCCAAATACCCCTAGTTCTCAAAAAATAAAACCAAAGTGCAAAAATAGTCACAAGTACTGACCACATTCTAGTAAAACCACAGAAGTCACAAAAAAATAGATCCCATCTTCTGCCTATTGTCCTAGCACAAACCAGAAGCAAGGAAAATCACTCTGTGTGATAGTTGGACAAATGAATCCAGATGGTAAACCTGGAACACTTTCTCACTCAAGTATTCATTTATTCATCTTTTTAGGAAGTAAATTTTTACTGAACAGCTACTATGTGCAAGATTCCAAGGGTCTCAAGGTACTTTAAAGTGTTGCCAAAGAAAGGTTGGAAATTTACTCCTGCCTTCATTTTAAAAATAATCCAGTTCCTGTTTTATTTCTTTAAATTATGACCCTTGCCAAGTTGAGAAAGAATAATGAACATTGTCTTTTGTGCCTTTGAAGGGAAGGACTTTTACTGTTTCTGTGGGGTGCAATACAACAATCCAGATCAGGAATGTCCTCAAAAACTGGTAGATAAAGTGACCATTCTATTTCTATGCCTATAGGAGATGAGAGATGCAGGCTTATGCATCTTCTTCCTCTTCCTTTCTCTCACAAGAGGGAATACAATGAGCCAATTGTTCTCTTTATATCCCACACTGTACCTCGTGCGCTCTTAGATCTAGGAAATGAGAAAACATCATCGTGAGAGCTACCATGCTGAAACAAGGAAGGAAGGAAGGGAAAATTCACAGCTGGTGGGACTGGCAGAATTTTCAATACCTCTGTTTTAATAAATTGTGACACAATGTGAAGATGAGTTATGGTGTATATCCTAGTCTCTATGGAAGGTAAAACATGCAGGAGGAGAAGAAAGAGATAAAATGGTGAGAAGGGCAGACAGAATTTTATGATTGACATCATAGTATGTTTTACATTATGTTATGTTGACCAAAGGGAGTGAAATATTCTGTTTCTTCCTATAAATAGCACAGGAGATTAGAAAGGCTGCCGAAGAATAAAGGAAAAAGCAACAAAGCCCGTAAGCCTGGTACAAGCTTATCACATGAGAGATGTTTTCTTTTCTTCCTCCCTCCCTTTTTTTCTCTCCGTCCCACCTTCCATCCCTCTTCCTATTCTTTTTTTTTTGTATTATTAAAATGAATCTAGAATGATGCTGAAACTCCATTACTTTGGCCACCTGATGCAAAGAGTCAACTCATTGGAAAAGACACTGATGCTGGGAAAGATTGAGGGCAGGGAAGAAGGGGGCAACAGAGGATGAGATGGTTGGATGGCATCATCGACTCAAAGGACATGAGTTTGAGCAAGCTCCAAGAGATAATGAAGGGCAGGGAGGCCTTGTGCACTGCAGTTCATAGCCTTGCAAAGAGCCAGACATAACTTGGTGACTGAACAACAACAGGAACCTGTGGATTGTAAGTCTTGATATTTTCATTGTTCCCTTTAGTTTTCATAGATTAGAACTTGAATAATTTTCAAAGATCTCCTTTACTTTCATTTGTAAGTAATTTCTTTTATTTGCTTCTGCCTATCTTCTCATCTCTCTTTATAGACCTCTTGGTGAAGCAGTTTGAAGTCCATGGATAGACTATCCAGCAAAAAGAGAATGAAGTTATTTCAAGAGACTCAAGAAAAATCCTCTAGTAAAAATACTTCAAAAGGGATTCCCTGCTAGAATATATTACTTCCTTCTCAGAGTCCACCTGAGAATACAAATGACACCTAGGAAATTACCATCATTTTATGACATACCAGGAAAGCCCGGAGCAATGTGTGAATGTAAGCAGTGTGAAGTCAGCTTTAAATTGTAGCACTTATTTTTAGAGTCAGTCTTAGTGTTCCAGTCCGCTTGGACAGGAAACATTTATCAAAAATTCAATACTCGCTATGATGATATCATAGTAAGTAACATTTATCTTTGTTTGAATATAATAGTTTTCCAGGTCAGGACCCAATCATGAAGAATAATAGAGTTCTAAAACTCCAGGGCTAGATTTTACCTGTAGACTCATACTCACTTGGTTTGTACGTGCAGTGTTGGGCTGGCACCTAAACACTTGAGGGGCAACTGTGTACATCTCTCCCCAAATCCATGGTCAATGACTTCAGGCTGGTAACTTGAAATCAGCAATGATGGGAGTGTTTACACCATGGAAATCAAAATCACTACAGATATGGGCTCCCCCTACCATTGTCTCCCTACTCCAAGGGTCTGTTGTTAAACTTTCTCCAGACATCAATGCACACAGAAAAAGAAAGAAGAGACAAATATATCTTCTTACCCTACTTTGTTACAATGCAACAGTCCTATCTCTTGCCAAAATGTTAGTTTATGTTTTGCATAGATGTGGCTGAAAACCAGCATGTTTTTTATCTCCCTAGAAGATTTACTTCTGGTGAAAATGAAAAAGAAAAGAAGACATGGGCTATTCTGTTGATAAGGATGTTAAGTAGCTATAGTATTAACCTTGCCTGTCCCTATGCAGGGGAAACAAAGAGAGGAGGGAATGTGACTGTTGTAACCAATGTCATCTTTGCTTCCTGAGAGCTGACCGCAGGCACTGCACCCTGGGGTTCTATCCCTATGTATACACAAGATGCCTTTTTTCAAGACCCTATGTCACTACATCACCCATTTAGCTCTATACTGTTTGCACCTTGGTTTTTTTTTTTTTTATCATTTCTATTTCCTTTGAAAATACAAGAAGCCCCCTACATATGAACAAGTTCTGTTTCAAGACTTTCCTGGTAGTGCAGTGGTTAAGAACCCACATTGCAATGCAGGGGATATGGATTTGATCCCCGGTCAGGGAACTAAGCTTCCATATGCTGCACAGCAGCTAATCCCACACACCACAGCTACTGAGCTTGTGCACTATGGAACCTGTGTGCCACAACTAGAGAGCTTGTGCACTGCAGCTAGATAGCCCATGTGTCCTAATGAAAAACCCCACCTGATGCAACGAAGGTCTTGCATGCCATAACTAAGATCCGAAGCAGCAAAACAAATAAAAATAAAATAAATATATTTTTTAAATGACTTCATGTTCATGAGTCCAGTTTGTTCATAAGTCCAACAAAGTTAGCCTAGGTACCCAACTAATGCAATCAGCTATTATAGTGAAAGTGAGAACATGAGAGTGTTAATCACTCAGTTGTGTGTGACTCTTTGCAACCTCATGGACTGTAACCCGTCAGGCTCCTCTGTCCATGGAATTTTCCAGGCGAGAATACTGGAGTGGATAGCCATTTCCTACTCCAGGGGATCTTCCAAACCCAGGAATCAAACCCGAGTCTCCTGCATTGCAAGCAGATTCTTTACTGTCTGAGCCACCAGGGAAGCCTTGTACTGTAATAGGTTTACAATGCTTCTCTCACAAATAATAATATGTATATAAAAAACAAGCACACAAAAGAAACATGTTTAATCTTACAGTAGAATACCTTGAAAAGTACAATTTTACAGTACAACAGCTGGCATACAGGGGCTGGCAGTGAGCTGTAAGAAGAGATACTGACTGGAGGACAGAGAGGAGGTGCGAGATGGTAGAGCTGAAGGATCGTCAGCAATAGGAGATGATAGGCAAGCTGCAATTTCACTTACAACTAATGTTGATGGAATGCATGTTTGCATCTTTAAAAGTTTGTTGCTTGACGGTTCCTATGTAGAGAAAAGTGAAAATGTTAGTCGCTCAGTCATGTCTGACTCTTTGTGACCCCATGAACTGTAGTCCACCAGGCTCCTCTGTCCAAGAATACTAGAGTGGGTTGCCATGCCCTCCTCCAGGGGATCTTCCCAACCTGGGAATCGAACCCAGGTCTCCTGCATTGCAGGCAGATTCTTTACCTTCTGAGCTACCAGGGAAGCCCCATGTAGGGAACATACTGTAAACTCAGATTCACAGATGCGTCTTTATCCTGTTAGCATATAATACTTCAACAACCTTCAGCAACGCCACTGGGCTCTAATCTTTCAAGTTTCTTACAAAAAAACCCTGGAAATAGTAGAGACAAAAGATCAGAATCTTGGGATGGCATGGCCAAAACAGATAAATTGGAATTCACCAATGCTTTAAGAATCATCTGTAAGAGAAAAAGGTGAGGAAAATACCATAATTGTATTTGGCTTCCTAGAGTTAAACAAATTGCCCTTGGAGAGAGATATGAGAAAGGTCAAGAGCAAGTGATGGTGTGCAGGCCACAGGGGACCCACAATTGAGGTTTATTTGACCTAGAGGCAGTTATCAGTAAAAGAAAACCTAATGTCACACAATCTCTTTGTCTGAAGCTAACAAGCAGCTCTCCTCCTGTAAATCCCACTGGAGACAAGTGCAAGAAGTGTGTCTTCACAGATGGCTCCCAAAACACGTCCTCAGCTCAGGCATCATTAGTCATTGTAGTAGGTAGTTTGGGATTTGCTTTATGTGCAAAAACAAAAGAGGTTTTTTTTTTCCCAATTTTGCAAAGCTGAGGCTTGAAATTCAAGGACAGTGAAATAGCTCTCATCTATTCCCCTCCTTTATATAAAACCTGCATTTATTCTTTTTTGCTCACTTGTCTACTCATGTATGATGATCCTTAGAACATGCTGTCTTGTCTTTAGATTGTTGTATATATCTTGTCTGGTGTGTGTGTATGAGGGGAGAAGCCCATTTCATATTCATTGTATATCCCTGGCCTCATTAGCATAGAATCCTATTGGATGCTCATAACCAGTGCTATTTAAGCTTTTTGTTTACCTTTTTTAGGGAGACCTTTATTTATCAATTATTAATTTAATAAATGTATTAAGCACATGGAATGAGTCAGGTCTGTGCAGCATTAAATTCAATAAAAAATTTTCTGCTATAGTTTATTTTTAGTTTTCAAAAGACAGTTTATGTATTATTTAGTTTATTATATTCATGATGTGGTTTATTATTATCTTAAGCTCATAGCATTCTGCGTGGCATATAGTTGACTTCACAAATGTTCATCTCTTTCCATTTCCCTAATGAACTCATAATTTTTAGTTGAGTTTGTTCTCTGATTTTGGATATTCTCTAGGTCACCTTAGTTGCATGTATGCACAGGCAGGTTAGACAGAAGCACCCACACATCTGCACCTACTGCCATCACCTCCCCCAACACTTAGTTATGGCTATTTGACTCCAGCATAGAGGCAGTGTGTGGGATGTTTGGATTATGGGCTCTGGGGACAAGTGATCTTGTTTGAATCCTGGCCTTGTCACGAATTTGCTTTAGTTTCAACAATTTATTTACCTCTCTCAGCCTCAGTTTCCTCATCTGTAAAATGAAAACAACTAAGAGGGTGCATCAGGAATTAAAATGGATGATGGAGGTAAAAGACTTAGCACTCCATTATAAATGACAGTTGGAGTTAGCGTTACTTTTTATTTTTCATCTTATTTATTTACATTTATTAATTTTTGGCTGCTCTGGGTTCATTGCTATGTGTGGGCTTCTCTCTAATTGCAGTGCGTGGGCTTCTCATCTCAGTGGCTTCTCTTGTTATAGAGCACGGGCTCCAGGGCCTGCAGGCTTCAGTAGCTGTGGCATGCAGGCTCAGCTGCCCCATGGCATATGGAATCCTCCAGGACTAGGGATTCAACCCGTGTCCCCTGCATTGGCAGGCAGACTCCTAACCACTGGATCACTGGGGAAGTCCTGCTTAGCCTTATTTTAGAAGGTTTCTCTGGGCAGCTCACTCTGAGGATGGCTCATTTCCCTGTCCCCTCAACTTGGTGCTCCAAAGGAGTAAGAGGTGAGTAGGGTAATGAGGTTGAGAATGCAGTAAAAAGTCTAGGGTGTCCCAAACTTGAATTCAAAGTCTTTTTCCTGCTCATGTTCTATGCCCCTTCTTTGGTTTCCAGAGCCCCTTTGGCTTAGAATTTGCCTCCTTTCCTGTTCTGTAATCCCTTTCCCCACATCCTGAGTACGCACAACCCAGTTCATCTTACCCTGTTCTCTTCTATT
Source organism: Capra hircus (assembly GCF_001704415.2). Lineage (NCBI taxonomy): Eukaryota > Metazoa > Chordata > Mammalia > Artiodactyla > Bovidae > Capra > Capra hircus. Next base: position 32,938,597 of record NC_030823.1, on the reverse strand, counting down.
ACACCGTTTCAGAGGGTTTTAAAATACTTCTACCATTCTTCCATGCAAAATCTGTTTTCTCTACCACTGACAATTTCCAAATGTGTGTCTATCTGCCACCCTCTCACTGAGTTCCAGTATCTAAGACTCCTGGGCCAGGCTGAGGCGGGGGGAAAGGTGGTTCTGGAAATGTAGGAAACAGGTCCCACTTCAAGTGGACTTTAATGAGCAATCATAACTCATTAACTTTCTCCCTTAGAAGTAATGTCAGTGAGTAGAAAGTACAGAGAGAAGGTCTTCAGAAATTTCCACATTCAAATGTGGATTTTTTTTTTGGTGAGGGAGAGGGGTGGGAGGTAGTAAATTTCCCAACACTGAAACCTTTCAATTACAGGCTAAGAGACCACTGCTAACAGATTTAACGACTGGAGGGAGGAATTGATGAAATATCAGAACTCAAGATACCAACATCCTATGAAAACTTCGTGTTATTTTGCGTTATGATTATTATAATATTTTAAAGTTCAAAAGTTTCAGACAAAAGTAGGACAGCTTGTCATACACACACACAGTCACACAGATACAAACATACTTCATCCACACTTGGAACTCCTTTTGAAGATTAAATAAGGTTGCTATGAAAAACTCCAGTGAAGTTAAGACTTTCACATTTTATTTTTGAAAAGAGCACTCCACAACAATCAGGGCAAGCTCAGAGATTAACTGCAGTCCCTCACTTAGTGAATCTTCCTTATCATGCAAAAAGCAGTTCCTCCACTTCCTTTGTAGACTAGCAGGTGTGTTTGTTAATAAAAATCTACTTTGCATGTTCCTCTTGCATAAGTGTATTGCTGTAAGCCAATCTGATTTGAAGGACAGGAATCTGCTCAAGTTGTGAATGAACTCAATAAATTGGAATACTCTTACCTGAGAGAAAATGGAAATCCCAATGCTGAGTGCATATTTGAATCTGACTGGTCTCCTGGGAATAGTGTATTTTATTTCTATGTCTTCAAGTTAAGACCATCTGATACTTGAATCTTTATTCCCAGGGCCTCTTAGGTCTCCTACAGTTTTCATGCAAAAAATGATTCAGCAACACTCATTGCATACTTGCTGGGTACAAGGCACTATGGTAGGCCTTGGGCAAAAGAGAAAAATCAGAAATAGGAAGTTGAATAAGACATGGTTCCTGCTTTAAAGGACTTTAAAATCTCCTGGGGGAAAAACTAATGGTTAATTCTGTCTGTTAGATTATTGAGATATTTTATCGATTTAACACACTTTTACAGAGAAGTGTAAAGAAAAGATTGTTGAAGAGAAAATTTCTTAAGGAAGGAGACTGGGATAAATGAGATCAAAATGTTAATGGTCATTGTGTTACAGCAATGAAATTCAAAGTAATTCATTTTTCATTTGCTGTTTCCACATTTTTATAATTGATTATAATTCCTTATCATGAATGAAAATACATATAAGTTTAAAACTTCTTCTATTGAATTTTCTTACTCCCTAAAATATAACTATCATGTCTTTAGTAAGAATTTGCTTTGAGGAATAAGGAAATGTAAACAAAATTAATATCACTAAAAAAAAATTAATATCACTATGAATCAAATTTACAAAAGTAGTGGCCTCCATGTGGTTCTGCATATATATATGAATATATATATTCACAGATACATATATTCACATATATGTATGTTCTGCATATATGTGGTTCTGCATATATATATATATGTGCAGGGGATATATATATGCAATGGATATACAGATGCACATGAAACACACATGTGTATGCACATACATCTATATGTACATACATATATTCATTGTCAACTCTAGAATGTTCATGAACTAATGATGGGTCTTTTGGGTTCTGTTCCTTGGCTTTTTCAATAGCCTAATGATCAAAAAGACAGAAAGTGACCACCTCCCACCTTCCACTTTTATTTATACATGCAACTATGGTGGAAAGTAAAGAACACCTGACTGGTAAGGCTTATCTCTGAGTTCAGATCTTGACTCTACCATACATTACTTCTCCTTGAGTGCATAAATATTCTCTGGTATTATAGAGGGTTTAGAAAGATCCCTACTTATACCAGTAAAGGCCAGCCCATTTCCTGATTTAGGGGTGAAAAAAAAATTGAGAAGAAGCAGTTTGACCTTCTTTGCCTTAGAAACAGTCCTTGAAACTCTAGCCCATTCCCTCTTCAAGCTCATTGTAGATGAAGACTGAGATTTTCCAAACTCCAAACACTGTGCTTATTCACCAACTTCTAACCCTTCATTACTTATCAACCTGTTTTACCTACTTTATAGAGGGTGTTTCCATGACACAGTTACACCAAAGATTGGGTAGAGACAATAATAGCTACTAAGAATAGCTATTTGTTAAAGGTTTATCATAGGCAAAGTTATCACCTCCATCATCTTATTATACTCACGAGATCTTCCCAGTAAGACACTATTTTATTTTGCAGATGTGGAAATGAGTTTCAGAGAAACAAGGAAACCACACACAGGGGACTAGTAAATGAGTGAAAGAACTGGTGTATCAATTTGACATTGTTTTGCATCCCAGAAGAACCAAGGGCAGACTGACCCAGTAAAAACAATAAAATGATAAATGATAAAATGATTAAAAAAATAAAGATACCAGAATTGGCTGGTGTTAGGATTCAAGCAGGCCTCTGCAGTGGCATGGTAGGATTTTCTCTTTGCCAAAAAATCTTTTCTTTAAGGAAAAGGGACAAATCCGCCTCTGCAGCAGCTCTGGTCATGTTTATCGCATAGAGAGCAGGGAGGGAGGTGGGGAGGAAGGTGGCAAAATTTTATCTTTCAGATAACTACAACCAAAACTTAAACTGTTAGATACAGATTTTTGCAAAATGTTAGTAAAGTCCATTTTGAGAGCCATACTCAACCATGTGTTTAAATTTTTCTTTTTTTGCTCCAAGGGCTCCAAATACAAATCTTCTGATTTCAGTATACCTTACTACTTCTATTCCACTTGCATTAGAACCCACTGAGATCTGTGGGTTTAAATTTTTCTTTTTTTTTTTGCTCCAAGGACTCCAAATACAAGTCTTCTGATTTCAGTATACCCTAGTACTTCTATTCCACTTGCATTAGAACCCACTGAGCTGTGGTGAATGCCAAAATGGAACACTCAGCTCAGTTCAGTCGCTCAGTCGTGTCCAGCTCTTTGCGACCCCATGAATCGCAGCATGCCAGGCCTCCCTGTCCATCACCAACTCCTGGAGTTCACTCAGACTCACATCCATCGAGTCAGTGATGCCATCCAGCCATCTCATCCTCTGTCATCTCCTTCTTCTCCTGCCCCCAATCCCTCCCAGCATCAGAGTCTTTTCCAATGAGTCAACTCTTCGCGTGAGGCGGCCAAAGTACTGGAGTTTCAGCTTTAGCATCATTCCTTCCAAAGAACACCCAGGGCTGATCTCCTTCAGAATGGACTGGTTGGATCTCCTTGCAGTCCAAGGGACTCTCAAGAGTCTTCTCCAACACCACAGTTCAACAGCATCAATTCTTCGGCACTCAGCTTTCTTCACAGTCCAACTCTCACATCCACGCATGACCACTGGAAAAACCATTGCCTTGACTAGACAGACCTTTGTAAAATTACTTTGAAAATTTGAAAGAGTAAAGAAGTGCATAGGAGAATAAAATTTTTGGAATTCTTAAAAGGAAATTGATACCTCCAATCCTATATCTAACATGGGTCTATGAAGTGTCTTGTCCTGTCATCTACTCTCTCTAGGCATTAAAGGAGGCCACTATAAGTGCAGATAGGAACCTGGAATGTTAGGTCCATGAATCAAGGTAAATTAGAAGTGATCAAACAGGAGATGGCAAGAGTGAACATCAACATTTTAGGAATCAGTGAACTAAAATGGACTGGAATGGGTGAATCTAACTCAGATAACCACTATATCTACTGCTGTGGGCAAGAATCCCTTAGAAGAAATGGAGTAGCCCTCAGAGTCAACAGGAGAGTCCAAAATGAAGTACTTGAGTGCAATCTCAAAAACGACAGAATAATTTCTGTTCATTTCCAAGGCAAACCATGCAATATCACAGTAGTCCAAGTCTATGCCCCAACCACTAATGCCTAAGAAGCTGAATGGTTCTATAATGACCGACAAGACCTTCTAGAACTAACACCAATGAAAGATATCTTTTCTTTGCAAAATGCAAAAGCAGGAAGTCAACAGATACCTGGGGTAACAGACAAGTTTGGCCTTGGAGTACAAAATGAAGCAGGGCAAAGGCTAACAGAGTTTTACCAAGAGAACACACTGGTCATAGCAAACATCCTCTTCCAACAACACAAGAGAAGACTCTACACATGGACATCACCAGATGGTCAATACCAAAATCAGGTTGATTATATTCTTTGCAGCCAAAGATGTTGAAGCTCTATACAGTCAGCAAAAACAAGACCAGGAGCTGACTGTAGCTCAGATCATGAACTCCTTATTGCCAAATTCAGACTTAAATTGAAGAAAGTAGGGAAAACCACTAGACCATTTAGGTATAACCTAAATCAAATCCCCTATGATTATACAGTAGAAGTGACAAATAGATTGAAGAGATTAGATCTGATAGACAGAGTGCCTGAAGAACTATGGACTGAGGTTTTTAGTGTGCTGCGATTCAAGGGCTCGCAAAGAGCCCTCGGACACGACTGAGCGACTGAACTGAACTGAAGTGGGTGGTGATCAAAACCATCCCCAAGAAAAAGAAATGCAAAAAGGCAAGGTGATTGTCTGAGGAGGCCTTACAAATAGCTGAGAAAAGAAGAGAAGCTAAAGGCAAAGGAGCAAAGAAAAGATATATCCATCTGAATGCAAAATTCCAAAGAATAGCAGGGAGAGATAAGAAAGCATTCTTAAGTGTTCAATGCAAAGAAATAGAGAAAAACAATAGAATGGGAAAGACTAGAGATTTCTTCAAAAATTTAGACATACCAAGGGAACATTTCATGTAAGGAAGGGCACAATAATGGACAGAAATGGTATGGACCTAACAGAGGCAGAAGATATTAAGAAGAGGTGGCAAAAATACACAGGAGAACTATACAAAAGAGTTCTTAATGACCCAGATAACCATGATGGTTTGATCACTCACCTAGAGCCAGATATCCTGGAATGTGAAGTCAAATGGGCCCTAGGAAGCATCACTACAAACAAAGTTAGTGGAGGTGACAGACTTCCAGTTGAGCTCTTTCAAATCCTGAAAGATGATGCTGTGTAAGTGCTGCACTCAATATGCCAGCAAATTTTGGTCAACAGTGGCCACAGGACTGGAAAAGGTGTTTTTATTCCAGTCCCAAAGAAAGGCAATGCCAAAGAATGTTCAAATTACTGCACTCAACTCACATGCTAGCAAAGTAATGCTCAAAACTCTCCAAGTGAGGTTTCAACAGTATATGAACAGAGAACTTGCAGATGTTCAAGCTGGATTTAGAAAAGGCAGAGGAACCAGACATCAAATTGCCAACACTTTTTGGATCATAGGAAAAGGAAAAGAATTCCAAAAAAACATCTACTTCAGCTTCATTGACTAAACTAAAGCCTTTGACTGTGCAGATCACAACAAACAGGAAAATTCTTCAAAAGAAGGGAATACCAGAAAACCTTACCTGCCTCCTGAGAAATTTGTATGCATGTCAAAATGCAGCAGTTAGAACTGGACATGGAACAACAGACTGATTCCAAGTTAGGAAAGGAATACTTCAAGGCTGTATACTGTCACCCTGCTTACTTAACTTACATGCAGAGTATATCATATAAAATGCTGGGTTGGAGCACAAGCTGGAATCAAGATTGCCAGGAGAAATATCAATAACCTCAGATATGCAGATGATACCATCCTTATGGCAGAAAGTGAAGAAGAACTATTGATGAAGAAGTGAAGAACTCTTGATGAAAGTAAACAGAGGAGAGTGAAAAAGTTGGCTTAAAACTCAATATTCAAACAATGAAGATCATGGCATCTGGTCCCATCACTTCATGGCAAACAGATGGGGAAACAATGGAAACACTGACAGACTTTCTTTTCTTGGAATCCAAAATCACTGCAGATGGTGATTGCAGCCATGAAATTAAAAGACACTTGCTCTTTGGAAGAAAAGTTATGACCAACCTAGATAGCCTATTAAAAACCAGAGACATTACTTTGCCAGCAAAGGTCCGTCTAGTCAAAGCTACGGTTTTTCCAGTAGTCATGTGTGGATGTGACAGTTAGACTATAAAGAAAGCTGAGTGCCAAAGAATTGATGCTTTAGAACTGTGGTGTTAGAGAAGACTCTTGAGAGTCCCTTGGACTACAAGGAGATCAAGCCAGTCAATCCTAAACAGAATCAGTCTTGAATATTCACTGGAAGGACTGATGCTAAAGCTGAAACTCCAATCCTTTGGCCACCTGATATGAAGAAGTGACTCATTGGAAAAGACCTCGATGCTGAGAAAGATTGAAGATGGGAGGAGAAGGGGACGACAGAGGATGAGATGGCTGGATGGCATCATTAACTCAATGGACATGAGTGTGAGCAAGCTTTAGGAGTTGGTGAGGGACACGGAAACCTGGTGTGCTGCCGTCCATGGGGTTGCAAAGAGTCAGACACAACTGAGGGACTGAACTGAACTGAACATAAGTACAGAGGCAAAGACTGCATTAAGCTCCACAGGGGAGCTCAGTGGGGGAGCCAGGGGCACTCTGCTATAAACTCTGCCCCTACTCCCATGCCAAGGTCAGTGGAGGCTGTATCTCCAGACACTGATCATCATTTGATAACGGACTGGGCTCCTGTGCCTAATCCCTTTGGTAATGTGGAGCCACAAATCTCCAAGAGTACTAGGATCACCTAGTCCAGGTTATTGCATTATAGTTTAAGTCATACTGCACTGAGTTCAGGATTCCTCCTCCTGCTAATCAAATCATTTAAGTACTCTAGCTGATTCAGGGCCAGCAGGGCAATTTTCTGTAATATAAACTCAATGATATAAGGGACTGAGATTGAAAACTACATCCCACTGCTATAAAAATGATAGATTGCTAACCTTATATGGAATATCTCTAGGTTTGTTTCTATTAAAATGAAATTGTTAGCCTGTGAATTGAAATTACCAAAGGTGACTTTTTTTCTTTCTCTTATCTTTCCACCCCTTCTTGGGTATATTGGTGGAAATAATGAGGTTATCCAGGCCCTAAATGTCATGGTGAAAAATTTGTAACCTTATCCAACACTCTGATTATCCCCTTTATGCCACAACTGAAGAGAACTGAGGCCTCATTATCTTCCCTGTGGATGACAAGGAGACATAAATAAACTTTTCATTTCTCTTTTTGTCAATTTCATATTGGTCAATGTAAGTTTCATACTGAACCAGGGAGTTAATAGTCAGTAAATATATTTTGCAGAGATGATCATAGTGGAAGACTATAGAAACACTAACTTTTGAAGTTAAATAATTGAATAACCTTTGAAGGAAATAATTGCAATACATACATATATCTGCAAAAGTTATATCTAAGATACATATTTTTAAAAAACTCTTATGTGGTAAAATTCTAACATGTTCCCTAATATTTCCACCTCCAATATATGTGAAGTGAAAGTGTTAGTTGCTTAGCTGTATCTGACTCTTTGCAACCCCATGGGCTGTAATCCACCAGGCTCCTTTGCCCATGGAATTCTCCAGGTGAGAATACTGTTGAGCCACCTGGGAATGCCCCTCCCCAATGTATATGCCTACTATAATCCCCTCCCCTCACATGTGAGCAAGGTTTATAAATATGATCAATGTCACTGTTGTAACTAGGTTACAATATATGGCAAAGATGAAAGGATTTTGCAGATATAATTAAAGTCAATTAATTGGGAAATTATCTTTGTGGTGAGCTTTTTAAAAGAGACTCAAAACAAAAGAGACCCTTTCCCACAGGCCTTGAAGAAGGAAGCTGTCATGTTGTAGACAGAGGAAGCCCCTAGGAGCTGAGGATTGCAATCCTATAACCACAAAGAACTGAATTCTGCCAGTAGTCAGAAGGAACCTGGACACTAAGCTCTAGATGAGAAACTAGCCCCTGCCATTGTTAGGACCAAACTAGAGCCAGGACAGGCTCTAAGGGGCAGGCTAGGCCTGAGGTTTGGTCTCTAGGAAGGCTGAGGCACTGGAACTCCCACAGGCAGTGTAGCTCCACCAATCAGAAAAATCCCCGCAGCACTCCGCCCGCGCCAGACCTGAGCCAATCCAGATAGGGATGTGAGGTTTAAAAGTCCCGTGCATGTACGGTTTAAGCAATCAGCGATGCTGTTACAGGAACGAAGAACAGTCTGTATAAAAGTAGATGTGATTCAGAGCTCGGGGCTCTTGTCGGATTCCACTGTGCTGGATGAGACCTGGGCCCTAACTCGAGCTAGCAATAAACCCCTTTATGCTTTTGCATTGCTGTGGACGTCTTATTCTCTCAGTTTTGGGGACTCGGACTCTGGGCATAACACCATCCCCTGGACTGCAGTCCTGTCCTTGGCAGAGGACACAGTTAACCCAGACATGGCCTCCTGATCCACAGAAACTGTGAGATGCTGAACATGTTGTTTAAGCGAATAAATAAGTTATGTTAATTTTTCATGTAGCATTCAAAAAATAGCACATTATTATTCAATAATAATGCAATTCAGTTTTTAATAAATCAACAAAAGATTGAACAGATATTTCACGAAAGAAGACCTACTAATGGCCAGTAAGCACATGAAAAGATGCTCAATATCATTAGGCATCAGGGAAATTAAGATTAAAATGACAATTAAATATCATCATATGCCCACACAACACCATTTTTTTTAAAGTAGATTAACTGGGAATGTATGCAAATAAAATGTTACACCACTTTGGATAATGGTTTCACAGTTTCTAATAAGTTAAATAGGTATTTATTCTATGATCAGCCACTTCCACTCTTAGGTAAGTATTTCCAAGAGAAATGAAAACATTTGTCCACAAAAATTTGTATGTAAATATTCATAGAAAGTTTATTAATAATAATGAAAACCTGGAAAGAATATCCATCACTAGGAGAATGGATTTAAAACATTGTGAATACTACTCAGCTATAAAAAAGTCACATACTACTGATACATGCAAATATTTGGATGAATCCCAAAAACATATATTAGGGAAAGAAAAGAGACACATGACCTGATAAGCCTGTCTACTCCAGTGTAAATCTCACTATTCATTATAACATTTGTAGCAAGCTTTACTATTTGTATAGGCACTGTTACATCACAAACTTAGCCTTATTAAATACCTATTAATAAGGGGGTGATGAAAGTAGGGCAGTAATCACTTTATCCACCTACTAAGTGCTAGAGTATTGACTCCAAAACTAGCACCCTGTGCCCTACACCACTCTCTTTCACTCTTTATTATATTCCTTGCCTTCTCCCTTCTTGCTTAGGATGAATTGTGTTTCTGTCTAAATTCAGATTTCCCTTTGGGCATTAGATCTTTTTCTCTCTCATGCACTCGAGGACATCATTCTAGCTGATCTCCCTTTCTCTCCTGCATTCTCGATTTCCCCCCTCCACTGGAGCACTGCAATCAGCACACAAATATGCTGCTCTGTCTGTAAACATTTAAAAAGTTCCTCACTAGGCCCCCTGTCATGCTCCAGCAACTTCCTACCTTCCTTATTCTCCATTTCAACAAGACTTCGTCAGTCACTGCTACTCATTGACTCCAATTCCTTATTATTCTTTTTTCTTTCATAATTTTTAAAACATTTAAAAAAATGACCCACAGAGATGTTATGGGGAGGGATGTGGGAGGGGGGTTCATGTTTGGGAACACATGTAAGAATTAAAGATTTTAAAATTAAAACAGTAAATAAATAAAATAAAAATAAAAGTATAAGGTACTTAAAGACAAATATTTTGTTGAATGGATTTACCTAGGTAGTCAATCAAGACATGGAACTTCTCCATCACTCTTCAAAATTATTTCCAGTTAAACTTTCTTTCCCTAGAGACAACCAGGATTCTGATTTCTATCACCAAAGATTCCTTCCACCTAATATTGAATTTCTTATGCAAGAAGCTACATGGTATGAGCTTTTTTGTGTCTCATTTCTCTCCTTTTGATGTGTAGAGGATTGAACTAGTTGCTTTCTAAGGAACCTTTCCCAGGGTGCCTTAGCCATCTTGGTTCCTGTGAGTAGTGCTGAAATACACGTTGGAATGCACATATCTCTTAGAGATCCTGATTTCACTTTTTTTGGACATATATCCGGAAGTGGAATTCTGGATCATATGGTAGTTCTATTTTTAACTTTTTGAGGAATCTCCATAATATCCACTATGGCTGAACCAATTTACATTGCTTCCAACAGTACACAAGGGTTCCTTTTTCTCCACATCTTCACCAACATTTGTTATCTATTATTTTTTTTTGATGATAGACATCCTAAGAGGTATGAGGTGATCTCTCACTGTATATATCCTGATGATTTTTATTTCCCTGATGATTGTTGAGGTTAAGAACTTTTTCATATACTTGCTGGCCATTCATGTCTTCTTTGTAAAAATGCCTATTCACTTCCTCTGTCATTTTTTTTAACAGACTGAACCACCAGGGAAGCCACCTTCTCTGACAATTTGTAATTGATTTTTTTTTTTTTTTTGCTGTTGAGTTGTATGAGTTTCTTGTGTTTTTGATATATGGTTGGCAAATATTTTCTCCTATTCCATATGTTGTCTTTTCATTTTGTTGATGGTTTCCTTTGTTGTGCACTATCTAAGTGTCCACTGATGAATGAATGAATGACAAAACTCTGGTATACATACACAGAATAGAATACTGCTGCTGCTGCTAAGTCGCATCAGTCGTGTCCGACTCTGTGCGACCCCATAGATGGCAGCCCACCAGGCTCCCCCGTCCCTGGGATTCTCCAGGCAAGAATACTGGAGTGGGTTGCTATTTCCTTCTCCAATGCATGAAAGTGAAAAGTGAAAGTGAAGTCGCTCAGTCGTGTCCGACTCTTTGCAACCCCATGGGCTGTCGGTCATAAAAAGGAAATTGCACCATTTGTGACAAATAGATGAAGCCAGATGACTAAGCTAAGTGAATCAAGCCAGACACAGAAGGACAAATCTTGCATGATCGCACTCATATGTGAAATTTAAAAAGTCAGACTAATTTAATCAAAGAGTAGAACAGTAGTTTCCAGGAGCTGAGGCCGTACGTCTATAGGGAGAGATATTGATTAAGTATAAGATGAATAAGTTCTGGGAATCTAATGAATAGCATGTGATTAGAGTTAATAATACTGTGTTGTTTAGTCACTGAGAGTGGATTTAAAGTGTTCTTACCACATATACACAAAAATGGTAATTATGTGAGGTGATGGATGTATTTTGATTAACTTCACTGTGGTATCATTTCACAGTATGTATATACATTAAATCATCACATTATATACTTTAAAATTAAAAATAAATTTTTTTTAAATTTTTAATAAGTAAATAAGATATCTCACTGATCAGAATGAACAAAAGTAAGACCTAAACTGCTAAAATGAAGTACGAGTTTGGTGTGACCACTAACCTTTCTTTGAGGCATCATCTCTAGTAGTCTTGCACATGGGTAGAAGATTACAGGCTGTGTAATGCGTTGAACACCCATTCCTCCCGTGCATTGTGGCTTTGTCATTCACCAGCTCTGTAACTTTTGAGGAACTTTTCTTTTCTTACCTATAACCTAAATAAATAAATGAGTAAAACTCTCTCTCTCTCTCTCCCCCCTCTCTCTCCCTCTCTCTCTCTCTATATATACACACACACATACATTTATCTATATTAAATATAAATTACATGTATTATATATAAAGCAAATAAGTCCCAAGTGTTGTCAGGGGTAAGTACTGCAGTGTTCACAAAGTGTCTAGATTAGAGTTCAGCACAACTAGACCTCCGCATGGATTGCGGTGTTGGAGAGAACATAGGCGCACCAGGGGCAGGAGAACTGATACTGACATGAAGGAAAGACTAGCAGCTCCCAGGACTTCTTTTTCATTCAGATTCAGCAACTTGTTATAAACAACAGAAAAGCAACTTATTGTGAGATAAAAGCTCAACAGTGGTGGGAAAGATATTCATAAAATTTTATAATCTCCCTTCCTCAGAGAATCTTCTCTATTCCCAGCCATACACATCAGAAATTTAATTCCACTGAAGTCTCTATAAGTTCTGGCTTAGAACCAAGTAGTTAAAACTTGCCTCTCTGAGGAAGAAATAAATTCTCCATATTATTTTTGTTATAAATATTGTTCAACACTTTTTATTTATAAAAAGTAGCTATATAAACCTCTTCTGAAAATAGCTCTCACCTTCCTAAGTAAAGAAGAAGGAAAAAAGTAAAACTGACCAATGGATGAACGTCTGTATCTTATACTAAGGATGAGTATAGGACTGTGTAGGTATAGAGGATAAATACATTATCAATAACCAAGTTACTAAACCAGGTTCTGATTGGCCCTAGCATAGCTCTAAGCCAGGGGTCTGCAAAGTCTTTCTGTAAAGGGCCAGATGGTAAGTAAGGCTCAATGAGCCACAGAACCTGGGGTGCAAGTATTCAACTTCGTCTTGCAGCAAGAGAGCAAGCATAAACAGCAGGAAAGGAATGAGTGTAACTGTGTTCCAATAAAATTTGATTTACAAAAACAGATGGTGAGCCTGGTCTAAGCTTTGGTGATAGACACTAAGATCAAAGGCTGTTTCTGCAATGTGAAGTTTAGACTACAGAACTGAAATTGGTTTCCAAAGTATAAATTCTTTCCATTATTTTAAAATGAGGAATCGTCAAGGACAATTCTTAAAAGTAAGAATGACTACAAAACAACGGAGTTAAAGAATGAAGGTAACTCAAGTCTGATTACAAAGGTGTTTTGTAATAAAACTGACTTTAAAACAATCACATCTTCATAAGGATGTTGTCAGGGTGAAAAAGAAATAATGTGTATGAAAAATGTAGCTTCACCTTTCTATTCATAAGATTATCCACATGACTTCAGATAAGTGAAAACTCCTCTTCAAACCTCATAATATTTGTTGGTATAAATAAATACCTCTAAGTTGCAGGAAAGATAAAAGTGATGATATAAACAAGAGTCATTTTTTGTTAGAGAAAAAATTTTGAAAAAAGAATGAATAAACTCCAACATTTATGTATCCATATGATATCTGTGATGACAGTTTGATAAATATTTCAAAAAGTGGTGATCCATGAAAAAAACTTATTAAAATATAAAATGATATATAAATATTCAGTGTTGTTTATATTGTCACATTCACCATCACTATTCCCAGCATGAAGATGTCAGTGAAAAAGATGATCAGAAAAGGACACAGATAAGATGATCAGGGACAATATTAAAGCTAAATACAAAGGAGGGGAGTTTTAAAAATTTGCAAGTACAACTGATGTTTAAGCAACACGGCTTGAACTGTGGGGATCCACAGATTTTTTTGTTGATAAATATGTGCTACAATACTACAAGATGGTCGACTGATTGGTTAAATCTTTGAGTATGGAACCACCTATGTGGGAGGCCAACTGTAAAGTTAGGCAGATTTTCAGATATGTCGAAGTTGGCGCTCCTAAACCCTGTGTTGTTCAAAAGTTAACTCTGTGTGTGTGTGTGTGTGTGTGTGTGTATGTATTTATTTATTTTGGTTTTCAACTAATTTTGTTTTTTAATTTATTTTTTAATTGATGTGTAATTGACTTGCAATATTGGATTGGGTTAGGGTGTACAACATTTAAATACATTACAAAATGATGACTGTGATAAATCTAGTAGCCACCAGCCTTCATACAAAGTGATTACACTAATATTAACCATATTCCTTATGTTATATTCATTTAATTGTATCAGTCATAATTAGTAATACTAGAAAAAAACAGATTGCATTGTTACAAATGCATTTGCTCAGTTATACTACTCTACAGAATGGTCTCTGTTTAAAAAAAAAATTATTTCATATGGCAAAACAGTATTGAAAAAGGAGAGGGAAAAAAAATAGAGGAGGAAATTTAGAATTCTGGGAACAGACTTCTTTCAAATTTTTATTTTAGGAAAATAAAGAGCCGTAGTTTCTTTCAAAAACAAAAATCATATAGAGCAGAGTCCCTCCATTATTTGGGCAATGTTCTATTCAAGGACAAAAATACCTCCTAGAGAGGCTCCACTGATATATGCCAGTGGAAGGCAAGGGCAAAATAAAGAGGCCTGGGGAGGGTGTTCCATGTTTCCACTCCCTAGTAGACATTTTTTTGTGTTTAGGGTCCTGGTTCTTTCCTTACCTATTTCAATTTCCCCTAGAAAAGAAGCCAGTGTTTGGTATTGGCTGTTTTTTCCTCATCTTTTCAGAGGCCAGCAGCTCCCTTCCACATCATCTTCCTCTGCCAAGACATCCTCAGGGACCTGACATCCGTCAGTCATGGCTGTCGAGATCCGCATCCAAATTCACTTTGAGATCCATGTGAAACCTCCACAGTTACCATCATTTTAAGCTATATTTGTCAAACTGTAGATTTCAACAACCACCTAACAAATATTTGCTATCCCTCATCTAGAAATATCAGTAATCAGTGACAAGAAAGACTTGAGGGGAGTAGGTGCTAGGGAAAAAATAAGATAGTTACACAGCTAAGAGTCCCCCTAGAGGTAGACAGAGAGAAACTTTAGGACATCACCATAAGCTAGGCACCAACCAGAAAATGTCCAGAACATCTGGCAGCTAAGCAGCAATCAGAACATTTTGAAACTAAGCAGAGTTTCTTGGGCTTCCCTGGTGGCCAAGTGGTAAAGAACCCACCTGCCAATGCAGGAGATGCCAGTTGGATCCTTGGGTCAGGAAGATCGCCTGGAGAAGGAAATGGCAACCCACTTCAGTATTCTTGCCTGGGAAATTTCATGGACAGAGGAGCCTGGTGGGCTACAGTCCGTGGGGTTGCAAAAGAGTCGGACACGACTGAGCAACTGAAACAATCAAGCAGACTCACTTAGGCCACCACAGAAAATGGGTACAAGACCTGCATTTGGCCTTGGGAGATCTAGAAGCCAACAGACCCTGAAAAAACTGCATTTCTCCATGTAGCAAGACAGAAATATCTGGAAAGGTGACAAAACTAGGTGGAAAGGAGACATTATACTAAAAACTGAGATGAATTACCATATTTTAGTATATGCTATCACCCTTGTGCTAATACATATATGATTTAAATAGTGCTACCATAGTCCCGGTGAGACCATCTAGGGTTAAAGAAGGAGCTAATGATGTAAGCCTTGATATCTACCCAAGACAGAAAGAAGGTATTCTCCCCTCCCCACTTTCTCTTTGATTATAAAAATGTAGGCTTCTTTGTTCCTGGGGCTGCACCCCCTTGTTAATCCCCTGGTACCTGTCACAACGCTAATAAAATCACTCTTTACCTGTTACTTTGTCTCACGCTGAATTCTTTTTGCATCAGGACAAACAGATCTGAGCTTTAGTAAGTGCTGGGACCAGGTGAGTGGTTTTAATGAAAAGACAGTGAATTTGAGTCCCCTCTTAAGTCAGGGATTGTGGGTTCATGTCCCAGTGTGAGGAGCAGCTGGGTTGGAGGAGTGTGGTTTCATAGACAAGTCCTTAAATTCACAATGTTGATTTCCTTCAGGCTTTAGAGATGTAAGTGGGAGAGGCAAGGCAGTATTGAAAATGGAGAGGGTGGATTACAAATGAATAATTCTTGACACCTCAGAGCCCAGTTTCCTCAGAGGAGCCTGAGTAGGGAGTGGGACCTGAGCAAACAGAGCCTTGGTTACCTGCAGACATGGAGGGAATACAACCAGTATTGTCCAGAGCTTGAAACTGACAACTGACTTAGGTCTCACCAAAGGCCCCCTGCCTCTGAGACCTTCCATATATCTGAGGAGCTGGATTGGCCCAAACGGTCACTTCCAGGCTTAACACCTTCTGGTCCTATCTAAGGAGAGGATGAGCCACCATCCTGATGTTTATTCTGCCTCAAGGCTCCTCAGACATATAGGGGATAATTTGGCGTACCAGCTGTGTGATGCAGGGAAAACGTACCTCCTTTCATTGCCTGGCCCATAACTTCTCATCACCTTCCAACACAGGGCTGTACTGGCTGGAACCTTCCTTCAGGTTTAGAAGTCTCACCTAGGAAATGGAGGAGTGGTGTAAAAAAAACACAGCACAGGCCAGGAGACAACTTAAATTCCAGACATTGTACTTCTAAGACTTTCTTCTTATGCCTGAAAGAAGAAAGTCCGAAAGTGTTATTAGATGTATCAGAGACATTCCTAGTGATCCTGAATCTGTATTTAGAGGCAGGCATCCATAAATGGGGCTTCTCGGGTAGTGCTAGTGATAAAGAACACACCTGCCAATGCAGGAGACATAAGAGATGCGGGTTAGTGAATCCCCTGGAGAAGGGCATGGCAACCCACTTGAATATTCTTGCCTGGAGAATCCCAGGGACAGAGGAGCCTGGCAGACTATAGTCCAGAGGGTCGCAAAGAGTTGGACATCACTGAAGAGACTGAACACACACACACACACCCATAACTGAGCCCATATAGAGCATATAACTAACTCCTGTCCTGAGCAAAGGTTGAACAAAACTGTCAATTATCATATATGATCCCATAAAGTAATATAAAATATAATTATGATTAATGGAGAATCAGTATCACCTAAAACCACCTGCTCCTAATGAGTAAGGAAGCCCCAAAAGTTCCGACTTCCATTTTTGACAAAGGACTCTCACACATAACATAAATGGAATGTCTAGTAAGCTAAAAGTCCTATAATGAGGGCAGGGTAGATAAATGTCCCTTAAAATAATTGATTTGACCACATTATGGTTCTAGCTCAGTTCAGTTCAGTCGCTCAGTCGTGTCCGACTCTTTGCGACCCCATGAATTGCAGCACGCCAGGCCTCCCTGTCCATCACCAACTCCCGGAGTTCACCCAAACTCATGTCCATCGAGTCGGTGATGCCATCCAGCCATCTCATCCTCTGTCGTCCCCTTCTCCTCCTGCCCCCAATCCCTCCCAGCATCAGAGTCTTTTCCAATGAGTCAACTCTTCGCATGAGGTAGCCAAAGTACTGGAGTTTCAGCTTTAGCATCATTCCTTCCAAAGAACACCCAGGATTGATCTCCTTCAGAATGGACTGGTTGGATCTCCTTGCAGTCCAAGGGACTCTCAAGAGTCTTCTCTAACACCACAGTTCAAAACCATCAATTCTTCAGCACTTGGCTTTCTTCACAGTCCAACTCTCACATCCATACATGACTACTGGAAAAACAATAGCCTTGACTAGACAGACCTTAGTCGGCAAAGTAATGTCTCTGCTTTTGAATATGCTGTCTAGGTTGGTCATAACTTTTCTTCCAAGGAATAAGCATCTTTTAATTTCATGGCTGCAGTCACCATCTGCAGTGATTTTGGAGCCCAAAAAATTAAAGTCTGACACTGTTTCCACTGTTTTCCCATCTATTTGCCATGAAGTGATGGGACCAGATGCCATGATTTTCGTTTTCTGAATGCTGAGCTTTAAGCCAACTTTTCCACTCTCCTCTTTCACTTTCATCAAGAGGCTTTTTAGTTCCTCATGGTTCTAACCAGTGGCAAATATATCCATAGATAGACTCTAGGGTGATAGCAGTTTGTCAAGGGTTAAAATTTGCACTTAGAATGACATATGTAGGACCTGCTTAGAGGAAGAAACTTTTCTTGGGGTCTTGACTTGGTCTGTAAGTCTTGTCAGATGTCCAGTGTGTGGAAGTTTCAACAGAATTTGGCCTTAATGAGGTCTTAGTTCTACAGTGTTTAGAATAGGTGACTTTGAAGTCTATATTGAAGAAAAATAAATTCCTTTTGGTATCAAATGCAATCCAGGTTTCTAAGACCTTGACTACCAAATTGAAAATTTGTAACCATGTGCCCTGCTTTATCAACATTATGAGATTCTGAGAGCATAATTCAAATTTTCCCTTTAGAAGTGATACTGTTGTGAGTTGGAAGGAATAAGGATATTAAAGGATTCAAGGTAGAGATAGACACTAAGGTTTTCCAAGATTTGTACACTTGCTACTTTCTGCACCACTAGGAATCGCTTGTGTATAAATCTGGTAGAGAAATTTCCATTGTTGTTGACAAATATGTCCCTAGAGAAATGGGCCACAGGAAAGCAATACTCCTCCTGCATGACTCCAGGTAGTGCCCATCAATTGTGCTGCCAGTCTTGGAATTTGAGGCCTCAGAAATTATTAATTCCACTGCCAGAACACACAGAATAAAGGCTAACACGAATCAAACTGATCAGAGTTTCAATCAGGCAGCACAAGACCCGACAAAAGGGATGTAAATGTTACTGCAAAGTCACACCAAACCTATCAGCGAATGAGATCCACATCCAGAGAAACTGATTCCTACCAGAGAAGGAGAAGCTGGAGGAGGGCCACTGAGGCTGATGAAACTCAGAACAGGTAGATTACTCTCACCTCTAAGATGTTTCAGTGAGAAAAAAACACTCCAAATCTTTACATGTGTGAGAATTTTTTAAAATCTGAAATATATACAATGTATAAAGTCACAATTTTTCAAGCTTCCCTTTAGAGGGACATATCTTTGGGGTCCCAGTCAATCATATTCTAGGAGGGAAAATGCGGCCAGGACAAGAAGAACAGTACCATGCACATGTTGTCTGTTTTGAGGGCAGGAGCTATAGTGTCTAACTTGCCCTTGCACACAGGGGGAACTTGATGCCTGATTGTGAAATAAATGAACCAGTTCAAGCACTCAAAGGAAAATGAAAGTCACACAATTGTGTCTGACTCTTTGTGATCCCATGATCTGTAGCCTGCCTGGCTCCTCAAGCCATGGAATTCTCCAGGCAAGGGTACTGGAGTGGGTTGCCATTTCCTTCTCAAGGACTTAATGAATCACCAAAAGTCCTTCAAGCACAGAACGTTTTGTTGGGTTGGGGCTTCCCTCATAGCCCAGTTGGTAAAGAATCTGCCTGCAAGGTGGGAGACCTGGGTTCAATCCCTGGGTTGGGAAAATCCCGTGGTGAAGGGAAAGGCTACCCACTAAGTCAAGTGGGCCTTAGAAAGCATCACTATGAACAAAGCTAGTGGAGGTGATGGAATTCCAGTTGAGCTGTTTCAAATCCTGAAAGATGATGCTGTGAAAGTGCTGCACTCAATATGCCAGCAAATTTGGAAAACTCAGCAGTGGCCACAGGACTGGAAAAGGTCAGTTTTCATTCCAATTCCAAAGAAAGGCAATGCCAAAGAATGCTCAAACTACCGCACAATTGCACTCATCTCACATGCTAGTAAAGTAATGCTCAAAATTCTCCAAGCCAGGCTTCAGCAATACGTGAACCGTGAACTCTCTGATGTTCAAGCTGGTTTTAGAAAAGGCAGAGGAACCAGAGATCAAATTGCCAACATCCACTGGGTCATGGAAAAAGCAAGAGAGTTCCAGAAAAACATCTATTTCTGCTTTCTTGACTATGCCAAAGCCTTTGACTGTGTGGATCACAATAAACTGTGGAAAATTCTAAGAGATGGGAATACCAGACCACCTGACCTGCCTCTTGAGAAATCTGTATGCAGGTCAGGAAGCAACAGTTAGAACTGGACATGGAACAACAGACTGGTTCCAAATAGGAAAAGGAGTACGTCAAGGCTGTATATTGTCACCCTGCTTATTTAACTTCTATGCAGAGGACATCATGAGAAACACTGGACTGGAAGAAACACAAGCTGGAATCAAGATTGTCGGGAGAAATATCAATAACCTCAGATATGCAGATGACACCACCCTTATGGCAGAAAGTGAAGAGGAGCTAAAAAGCCTCTTGATGAAAGTGAAAGAGGAAAGCAAAAAAGCTGGCTTAAAGCTCAACATTCAGAAAACGAAGATCATGGCATCCGATCCCATCACTTCATGGGAAATAGATGGGAAACGGTAGAAATAGTGTCAGACTTTATATTGGGGGGCTCCAAAATCACTGCAGATGGTGACTGCAGCCATGAAATTAAAAGACACTTACTCCTTGGAAGAAAAGTTATGACCAACCTAGATAGTATATTCAAAAGTAGAGACATTACTTTGCCGACTAAGGTCCGTCTAGTCAAGGCTATGGTTTTTCCTGTGGTCATGTATGGACGTGAGAGTTGGACTGTGAAGAAGGCTGAGCACCGAAGAATTGATGCTTTTGAACTGTGGTGTTGGAGAAGACTCTTGAGAGTCCCTTGGACTGCAAGGAGATCCAACCAGTCCATTCTGAAGGAGATCAGCCCTGGGATTTCTTTGGAAGGAACGATGCTGAAGCTGAAACTCCAGTACTTTGTCCACCTCATGCGAAGAGTTGTCTCATTGGAAAAGACTGTGATGCTGGGAGGGATTGGGGGCAGGAGGAGAAGGGGACGACAGAGGATGAGATGGCTGGATGGCATCACGGACTCGATGGACGTGAGTCTGAGTGAACTCCGGGAGATGGTGGTAGACAGGGAGGCCTGGCGTGCTGCGATTCATGGGGTCGCAAAGAGTCGGACACGACTGAGCAACTGAACTGAACTGATGAGCTATAGTCCATGGGATCTCAAAGAGTCAGACACAACAGAGCGACTTTCACTTTCACTTTCAGAGATCTGCTATCACTTTACTAGAATAACGCCACACGAGCAGATAAAAGGTATTAAGCTTGAGAGTTAAATCTCCTACTTAAAACGAGGATAAACAGGGCTGACAAACTCGGGGGCACAGACATCCCCCCCCCCACCACCTTCTAGTGGCATCCAGGAGAAACCCCTCAGGGCCTCGCCTCGGTTGACCTAATCCGGGAGCCAACGCCTCACCACCCGCTGCTCCTAGCCAATGCCTGAGCTCTCCAGATCCTGAACTCAGAGCGGGAAAACCCTGGACCAAAGATAATAACCCCTCCGATGACCAATTTGGCTTCCCAGCTTCCCAGGGCTTTGCTAAGACTTCCTCAAATAGCAAAGCGACAATCAGGGCACTCCTGCCTCCCTGCCTTCCTCCTTCTCTTCACTCAGGATCAGACTAATAATTCTCCCAGGTTCCCTCCCTTCCGGTTTTCCTTCCCACAGGTATTTCCCTTAATAACACACCTGCACAGTTTAATTCCATCTCGGCATGCAGGCGATCACAGGGAAATGAAAGGAAGACTCTTCCGGGTGACGCAGCAGGCATAGCCCAGGAGCCTTTCTCTGGCCCTTAAAATTTAAGACAGATACCAGTCTTCCACTTACCATGCTGTCCCTGTAAAGAGGTTGCTCTAAGGTAAGGAAGATTTATTGCCTTTAGGAAAGCCAGTAACAATATAAAAATTAACATATTTTTGTATGTATAATATGGGCTTCCCTGGTGGCTCAGTGGTAAAGAATCTGCCTGCCAATGCAGGAGACACAAGTTCGATGCCTGGGTAGGAAAGATCCTCTGGAGAAGGAAGCGGCAACCTACTCCAGGATGCCTGTCTGGGAAATCCCTTGGACAGGTAAGCCTAGCGGGCTACAGTCTATGGGGTCTCAAAAGAGTCAGACACGACTGGGCAACTGAAAAAAAAAAAAAACAAAAAAAAAAAACAAGCAATATGTATAATATACATGTATAAGAAATGTAATTAACTTAAAGTGTAAGCACGACCATATAAAAGAAGAGAGAACACATTTTACCTTTAAAAAGGAAAACAGATCATTAGAGATTAATATTCACTACACTGTGTGTCACTGTGTTCATTCAAGGACGTACTTGAAACCATTTTACTCCGTCCTCTCATCCCTTGGGATTTACTATTGTTATCACCTCAAGTTTACAGATAAAGAAACTGAAACACAGATAGGTTAAGTGACTTGTCCTGGGTCATAACATAGCCTGTAATTTTGGATTCTGCAATTCTGGCTCCAGGAGCTGCACTCTGAACTGCTCTGCTCTCTACCCTTCTGTTTTATTACCTGCATCAAGCCTGGTAAATGCTTAATGGAGAACCTCTCCAACTCCCAGTCTCAGCTTGCTCATCCGGTTCCAATTTCCTGATTAGCCCTGGCCATTTATGGCTTAGATTCTGCCTCTCATGATCTATTTCAGTAGCTGAATTTGGAAAGAACAAATTGCAGGGGGATTCTGCTTCTAGGGGCACAGTCACTTCTGAAGCAGTGCCACTAGGTAGGTGTATGGAGCAGAGGCTTTCTAATACGTTGCTGAACTTATACGATGTGAGGACACATTGAGAGTGCCACATCCCAAATACAAAGGAACCCAAGGCGGGCAGAGTGCACCTTCATTTAAAACATCAACAACCTTGGAATCAATGCATTTGAAAAATGGGGATTAGAGACTCTGCTGTCAGGAGGATGGTCATTCAGCGGAAGAAATGGTCTTGAGACTGAGCTGCCTTGCTTATTCACACGCCATTCTCAAAAGAGCAACGAAGGAGATGCTGTTAGAGTGTCAGTGAGATCATCTCTCACTTCTTCACAACCTTCCCCTGGCTGTGCATCTCATACACAATAAAATTCAAAATCTTTCCTCTGGCCTACAAGACCCTGCAAATCTGCTTCCTGCAACCCCCTCCTCCTCTGTCATTGGCTGTCACTGCCCAGGAGAGCATGTTCTCATGTCCCTATCATGAAAGTTGCAGTGAATCCCAAAGTCACTGCAGTTAGAGGCTGTTAGCACACTGTGATCTTTTCAACAGTTCCTTTCTTGCAGAAGGTCTGAGTGGCTCATTCCCATGGCTGCCAGAATTGGCCAGGCTGAATTAATCAAACTCAAAGAGCAGATATTTGCCCATCTAATTTTTTTAATTTTAGGCATCCTACATATTTGCTATTCTCCCATAAATTCAACTTAATTGGGATGAAAGATCTTTTAATTATTAAAAATATAGATTATTAACGTTTTTGAGAAATTAATTTGCATCTTTCTCTGGTATTCACATTAAGAAGCCTCAGGGTAACATTATGTTGACTAATAGAAGTGATTAAGGAGAGAATTTAAGGAAAAATTATAGTCTTTTACATTTACCACATGTTTGTGAATTCTAGTACTCTTCATTTCCTTCCATTCGAATTTCTATTTGGTGCCATTCCCATTCAGCCTGAAAAACTTCATTTTAACTTCTTTAATCTTAGAATGTTTTACTCCATCATCATCTTGTTTCTAAATTAATAATTTGAATTTTTAGAGCACTTCTAGGTTCATAGAGAAAATGGAAAGGAAGTACTGAGAGTTCCCACATGCCCTCTCCTCTTTCCCCTCGCCTGTTGTTAACATCCTACATTAGTTTAAAGACTTGTCACAGTTGATGAACCAATATTGATACAATATTGCTAACTAAGTTTATAGTTTACATTAGGGATCACTCTTTGTCCTTCATCCTATGGATTTTGACAACTGTATGATGTGCTAGTTGCTTCAGTCATGTCTGACTCTTTGGGACACTATGGATTATAGCCCACCAGGCTCCTCTGTCCGTGGGATTCTCCAGGCAAGAATACTGGAGTGGGTTGTCATGCCCTCCTCCAGAGGATCTTCTCGACCCAGGGATGGAACCCACATCTCTTAAGTCTCCTGCATTTGCAGGCAAGTTCTTTACCACTAACCTCACCTGGGAAGCCCTTGTATGATTATATGAACGTTTGTGTCCAAAGTTATGTATCATGTAAAACAGTTTCACTGCT
Organism: Capra hircus; assembly: GCF_001704415.2. NCBI lineage: Eukaryota > Metazoa > Chordata > Mammalia > Artiodactyla > Bovidae > Capra > Capra hircus. The sequence continues at coordinate 32,914,801 of NC_030823.1, read as the reverse complement.
CTAAACATATCCTGTGCTTTGCCTATTCATTCCTCTCTCCACTCTCCAAAACCCCTGACAATGCTGATCTTTTTACTCTGTCTGTACTTTTGCCTTTTCCAGTGTCATCCTGTGGAAATCATATGTGACGGTTAACTTTATGTGTCAACTTGACTGTGCCATGGGTTATCAAGATATTTGATTAAACATTATGCTGCATGTGTTTGTGAGGATGTTTCTGGATAAAAATAATATTTGAATTGATAGATGAAATAAAGCAGATTGCTCTCACCAGTGTGGGTAGGCCTCATCTAATTCACTGAAGATCTGAATAGAACAAAAAGACTGAGAGACGGAGAATTTTCTTTCTTTGCTTACGGTCTTTGAGCTGGGACTTTGCTCTTCTCTTGCTTTTGAACTTGGATTAGAACTTACATTATCATCTCTCCTGGGTCTTCAGCTTGCTGAATGCAGATCTAGGAATGTGTTAGCCTCCGTAATTGCATGAGCCATAATTCCTTATAATAAATCTTTTTATATATGTATATAAATAGGCTTTTCAGATTGGCTTCTTTCACTTAGTAATACATATTTAATATTTCTCTTTGTCTATTTGTGGCTTTTTGACAGCTCATTTCTTTTTATCATTAAATAATATTCCATGGTCCAAATGTACCATTGTTGTACCATTCACATTTTAGTGGCTTTCAAGTTTTGACAGATATGAGCTATATTTCTATAAATCAGTGTATAGGTTTTGTGTGGACAAACATTTCCGACTCCTTTGGGCAAATACCAAGGAATGAGATTGCTGGATCATACAGTAAGAGTGTGTTTAGTTTATAGGGAATTGCCAAACTGTTGTCCAAAGTGGCTGCATAAATTTTCATTCTGACAGCAATGATCACCTTTGTTTTGAAAAATATTGTTAGTCATAGAATTGGTGGTTGAAATCTTTTTCTTTGCATCAGAAGATGTCATCCCCCTGTCCCTGTCCTACATTCCTCCTGGTCAGAAGTCAGCAGTCATTGCTGTTTCTCTGGATGATTTCAATACATTTTCTTTATCTTTGTTTTCAGTAATTTAGCTATGATGCAGCAATTTGTAGGTTTCTTATTATTTCCTGAATAAATTTCTTGCCTGGATAAACTCCTCCTACAATTAAATGACTAGATAAGAATGCTTTAAAATAATCATGTCGATTATTTTTATACAAAGAATTTGGTAGTATGCTAGGCACAGTTCAGTTCAGCTCAGTTCAATCACTCAGTTGTGTCTGACTCTCTGCGACCCCATGAATCGCAGCACGCCAGGCCTCCCTGTCCATCACCAACTCCCAGAGGTCACTCAAACTCATGTCCATTGAGTCGGTGATGTCATCCAGCCATCTCATCCTCTGTCGTCCCCTTCTCCTCCTGCCCCCAATCCCTCCCAGCATCAGAGTCTTTTCCAATGAGTCAACTCTTCACATCAGGTGGCCAGAGTATTGGAGTTTCAGCTTTAGCATCAGTCCTTCCAATGAATACCCAGGACTGATCTCCTTTAGAATGGACTGGTTGGATCTCCTTGCAGTCCAAGGGACTCTCAAGAGTCTTCTCCAACACCACAGTTCAAAAGCATCAATTCTTCCACACTCAGCTTTCTTCACAGTCCAACTCTCATATCCATACATGACCACAGGAAAAACCATAACCTTGACTAGACGGACCTTTGTTGGCAAAGTAATGTCTCTGCTTTTGAATATGCTATCTAGGTTGGTCATAACTTTCCTTCCAAGGAGTAAGCGTCTTTTAATTTCATAGCTGCAATCACCATCTGCAGTGATTTTGGAGCCTCCCAAAATAAAGTCTGACACTGTTTCCCCATCTATTTCCCATGAAATGATGGGACCGGATTCCATGATCTTAGTTTTCTGAATGTTTTATACAAAGAATTTAGTTGTATGCTAGACACATAGTAGCAGCTGTTATTATAGAAATATGCTTTTAGGTTATCTGTGAAAAATATACAATTAATTCTTTCATTTAGATATTTTAAACCTTAACTAAGAAATATTAATTATGAAATTACTTTTTAAGAAAACATTGTTCCTCATAGATGGAGGAAAGTTTATAAGCAAACTATAAACTGTAAAGGTAAACTAAAGCAGAGGTAAACTAAGCATTACTCATTACAAACTCCAAATTAAGTGAATATAAATTAGATGGATTTTTTTGCACACTAGTTCCACAGAGAGATGTACAAATGTTATGATTCAGCAAAGAGTCATATGACAACTGATGAATAATCTCAAAAAAGGAGGTGAGTGGAAAGGATTAAAACCCAGGAAGAGGCTGCTTGCATTCTTTGAAGTAGAAAATACTGAGGCTTTACTGTGAATTGTAGAACACTTTACAATTAGGTCATGGGAATTACGAGGAAGAGATGTATTTGTTTCGTTTCTTTTTGATGGCTCCTCCTAGAATTGTTTTCTTTTCTCCAAAATAATGGTTTGTTTCAAGACAATAATAACAAAGTCATATATGATCCTTTCCTAGTTTACAAAGAATTGTTAACACATTTTATCTCCTTTAATTTTTATTAAAGTAAATAAAATCATTACCTCTCATTTATTTATGGGCTCACCACACCCAATTTGTGACTGATGTGGGCATTGAAACCATAACTTGCAATGCCAAACCCTATGCAGACGAATATTCCACCATTTCACTGTAGCAAATAAATGCTAAATAAATAGCCCCTCATACCGTGAAGTGAATCTGCAATAACTAAAACCCAAACACCAAAATTCAGTTAATTGAGCTTTATCTCTTTTTTTGTATTTTTTCTCTAACATTGTCTTTTTAAAATTTTTATTATTTTTTTAATATAAATTTATTTATTTTAGTTGGAGGCTAATTACTTTACAATATTGTATTGGTTTTGCCATACATTGACATGAATCCTCCACGGGTGTACATGTGTTCCCAATCTTGAACCCCCCTCCCACATCCCTTCCCATCCCATCCTTCTGGGTCATCCCAGTGCACCAGCCCCAAGCACCCTGTATCATGCATCAAACATGGACTGGCGATTCATTTCACATACGATAGTATACATGTTTCAATGCCATTCTCTCAAATCATCCCACCCTTGCCCTCTCCCAAAGAGTCCAAAATCTGTTCATACATCGGTGTCTCTTTTGCTGTCTCGCATACAGGGTTATCGTTACCATCTTTCTAAATTCCATATATACATCTTAATATACTGTATTGGTGTTTTTCTTTCTGGCTTACATCACTCTGTATAATAGGCTCCAGTTTCATCCACCTCATTAGAACTGATTCAAATGTATTCTTTTTAATGGCTGAGTAATATTCCATTGTGTATATGTACCACAGCTTTCTTATTCATTTGTCTGCTGATGGACATCTAGGTTGCTACCATGTCCTGGCTATTATAAACAGTGCTGTGATGAACACTGGGGTACATGCGTCTCTTTCAGTTCTGGTTTCCTCAGTGTGTATGCCCAGCAGTGGGATTGCTGGGTCATATGGCAGTTCTATTTGCAATTTTTTAAGGAATCTCCACACTGTTCTCCATAGTGGCTGTACTAGTTTGCGTTCCCACCAACAGTGTAAGAGGGTTCCCTTTTCTCCACACCCTCTCCAGCATTTATTGCTTGTAGACTTTTGGATAGCAGCCATTCTGACTGGCATGAAATGGTACCTCATTGCGGTTTTGCTTTGCATTTCTCTGATAATGAGTGATGTTGAGCATCTTTTCATGTGTTTGTTAGCCATCTATATGTCTTCTTTGGAGAAATGTCTGTTTAGTTCTTTGGCCCATTTTTTGATTGGATCATTTATTTTTCTGGAATTGAGTGAGCTGAGCTTTATCTGAAATCTGAAGCACTGCCAGGAGTTTCAGAGACATAGGAGAGAGGTTTACATGCAGATTTACATACAGATGTAGAGTAAACAGCAGCAGGGCATACCGAAGAGAAAGAAAGCACAGTTTTTGTGTTGTACCCTAAATGTGAATTTAGAGACGCGAAAGAGTGAATAGGTTAGAGGGAACGTACTGCAGACCAAAGAATGCAGAGCAAGGGGGAGAGAAATTTCAGGAGAAATGACCAAGTATCAGAAAGTCCTCAGGGGAGAGTGTAATGCAAAAAACCAACAAAAAGAATGATCACAAATACTAGCTGTACTGGTACCACAACCGCAACAAAGAAACATTTAGACCATGCCTGCAACATGCACTGCTTCCTAAACACAGTGGGATTGAGTAACAAGTCTCAGAGCCACAGCTTCTAAGAGATGACGCAGAAGTTAAAGCAGGTGTGACTGACTTCCAGAATCCAGTCTCGTAGCAAATCACAATGTAAAATTGTGCATGACCGTGCTATCATATTAAGATACTGGGGTATTGAATGGGGGCTTCCCTGGTGGCTCAGATGGTAAAGAATCTGCCTCCAACACAGGAGATGTGGGTTTGATCCCTGGGTTGGTAAGATCCCCAAAGAAGGGAATGGCAACTCACTCCAGTATTCTTGCCTGGAGAATTCAGTGGACAGAGAAGCCTGGCAGGCTACAACTGAGTGACTAACATTTCACTTCACTTCACTTTCACATCACAGAGCAGGCTGTAAATGCATGAGTGGGTACAAAAAGAGGAAATGAGATCCAGGAGGCCAGAGAGGAAGGCACTAAGGACAGTGGGGTAGCGCCGACACAGTAAGTGCTTCACGCCTAATAAAACCTTTAGGTGGGAGAAGCAGTTTTTAAAAGAGTTATTTCAAATCTGGAATTACTGAAGCATCTTCTGTAAAGATGTTCCTAGGTTTGCCCAGAGTGGGACTGCTGCTCTCAAACAACATGGTTTTTATTTAAATTTGCAGAAAAAAACTCAGTCAGGGATTATCTGAGTCAGCAATAACATTTAATATTTGTACATTCCTCTTAAAGTTTTCAAAGAGGTGCTGCACACATAATACTATTTGGTTCTTTAAAATTCTGTGAAGAAGTTATTGATGTTTCAAGTCTTTTTAGAAGAAAAGAAATCATCTCAGTGAGGCCCAGTGGTAGAAAAAACCTCTGCCAGGCATTAGACAGACTTGGTTTCATATCTGGGCACAGCCTGACAGTTACTAGTTTGTTACACTAGATGAGTTATTAACTTTCCTGGACCCCAAGGTCCTATATGCAAAATAAGGATTATGGTTTACAGTTTGCCATGTTTCTTATTAATATCATGTAAGATAATTGTTTGCTGTTTAGTCACTAAATCATGTCCAACTCTTTGAGACCCCATGGACTGTAGCCTGCCAGACTCACAAAAAGATAAAGCTCAATCTGGCTTGCCACAATTTTAGAGGTTTCATTTTTGGCCAACCAAAATGATTGGGAATCGTGACTGGAAACAAGCAAAATTGTTACCCCAAACCTGTTGTGAAGTTTTCTGATTGTAGCCCAATCTTTAGGCTAAGAAAACCTCCTCAAACCCACTCTCACACAGTCCTAATTGAAGCCCATTCCCAACACTTCATAGTAGACCTTGTGCATGTCACAGGGAATGAAGGGAAACTCTTAGGAGAGGTGGCTTGCTGCTGCAACCCTCAATCTTTGTGCTGGCACCATTGCACTGAGAAATGTCCTTTTGAGAAGCTGGTGACTGGCTGGCTTGTGTTTTTGGTCACACTGAAGGCACATTCTTTGAGAACCTACTACGTACAAGCTCTGTGCTTTGTTCTCTTCTAAATCCTGCCCAAGGTGCAGAGGGAGGAAGAAACAGACACTACAGGGACTTTCCACACTGAAGGAAGTTCTGTGGAGACTATAAGACAACCAGTATCTTGTTAGCTGGTGAAATGTGTGTTTCCCTGATTAGAAGACTTAGGCATGAATTCTACCTGGATGCTCTCTTATTATGCTCAAGGGGACCATTTTCTTCAAAGAAATGTGTTGGTGAATCAGCACATACAGATTCACTTTATTTTCAGCTCTTGGGAATTCAAGGAACAGATTTCTTCTAGGAAAATTTCCAAGGCAATGCTTGGAATTTCTTGAATAAACAAATAGTGGTGGGACACATGTGTGTGTTCTTATTTTATTAATCTATTTTATGTATTATCTATTTAATCTATCTCATTTTTAAAAGTAAGCATGAAAATCGATCAGCCAGTTTTTCACCTGTTTGTTTAAGCCAACTTGTCCTTTGATGTCAGGAATTTATAAGAAGTAAAATACATAGAATGAGAATTTTGACATATCTGTCACATATCACTTCAACTTCAATGAAGAAAAAGTATTCTTTGCAATAAGCTCTATTTATATATACTGAATATTATTCAGGAGTATTCTTGGTGAGTACTTCCCTGGTGGTTCAGTAGTAAACAATCCACCTGCCAATTCAGGAGACATGGGTTCAATCCCTGGGTCGGGAATATCCCCTGGAGAAGGAAATGGCAACCCACTGTAGTATTCTTCCCTGAGAAATCCCATGGACAGAGGATCCTGGTGGGATATAGTCCTTGGGATCGCCAAGAGTCAGATAAGACTTAGCGACTAAACAACATCAACAACATTCTTGGAAAAATACGTGTTTCCATGTGTTGTTTTCACTTTTGGTAGTATACTTGCACAGCTGGCTCCCACAGGTAGTACTTCCTGAGGAATAATGACAGAACAAGACATTATCTTGGTGGCAGTTACAATGAGAAGCATATTAATTTCTAGTATGGGCTTTAGGCGCACAGGCTTTAGTAGTTGCAGTTCACGGGGGCTAGAGTGCTGGCTCAATAGTTGTGGCACACGGGCTAATTTCCTCCTTATCATGTAGGATCTGCTCAGACCAGGGACTGAACCCATGTCCCTTGCACTGGCAAGAAAATTCTTAACTACTAACCACAGGGAAATCCTCTTGTTAAATTACAATTGTTTATATGTTCAGGATCATAGCTATTTGGTTGGTTATGTATGCTGCAAATGCTTTTTCTCATTCAATAAGCTTGCCATTTCTCTGTCTTGATACTTAAATTTGATTAATAGAAACACCTTATTTTAATGTGTTCGATTAATTTTCCCATTTTGTTCAACAATATCTCTATCATGAGATTCTAAAAATATTCTCCTATATTATTCTTGAAAAATTGTATTATTTTGCTTTTCACCCTGGGTTCTGGAATTGATTTTTTTGAGTGAGGTAGAGGTCTGCATGGATGATTGACTATTTCAACACTATTTATTAAAGAGAATTATTGTCTCTCAACTGCCCTGCCATCCCACATTTGTCATAAATTCAGTGTCCATATATTAAGTGACTTTGTACTTGGGCCTTCTGCCCTTTCTATTCTTTTATTTGTCTATCCATACACCAATAATAGATTGGTCCACTTTTAAAGAACACTGCTATCTAGTGGAACAATTTCTCTCATTCTGTTTTTCTTTGTCTCCATTTATTCTTGGCTGTGTATTTCCCCATGTACTTTCCTATTAGTTGGTCAAGATATACAAAGAAACTTGAAATATTAGTTGGGATTGCATTGAAGTTATAGTTAATTTGTTGATAATTTATTAGTCTCACTCGAGTTTCAGATTAACCAGTCCTCCAGACTGCTAAGTCTGGCCAAGATCTCTGACACCCAGTGAGTTTCCCAGAACCAACCACAGGTTTCAAAACTTGGTAGAAGGACTCAGAACTCACTGAAAGTTATTATGTGCATGCTTAATCACTCAGCCATGTCCAACTCTTTGCAACCTTTTGGACTATAGCCAACCAGGCTCCCCTGTCTATGGGATTTCTCAGGCAAAAATACTGGATTGGATTGCCATTTCCTCTTCTAGGGGATCTTTCTGACCCAGGGATTGAACCATGTCTCCTACCTCAGCAGGTGTATTCCCATCAGGGAAGTCCCCCTGAAAGCTACGACGCTGATAGTCATATTTATTAAAGTTAGGAATACAAATTAGAACCCTTCAGAGGAAAAGACACAATGGGTCAAGGTCTGGGAAGGTGTGGAGCTTCTGGCTGTCCTCTCCCTGTGGAGCCGTGAATGACATTACCTCTTCCTGGCCATGAGTGGTAACACATACAGCATATTCCTGCCAACTAGGGAGCTCACCTGAGCTTCTGTGTCCAAAACTTTTGCTGAGACTTCATTGCCTAGGCATGATTGAACCATTGACCACGTAGTTGAACTCAGTCCTCAGCCTTCTCTCCCCAGAGATTCAGCTGATATTACTTGGCCCAATGAGCCCATCGAGAATCATCTCATTAGCACAAACTATGATGTGGCATCTGGCTCATCATGAATAACAAAGACACTCTAGCACTCAGGAAACTCCTAGTGTATAGAAGTTACCTCCCAAGCATCTGGGCAAAGGCCAGACCTGTCTTTGGAAGACAAACTCTTCTATGTGATTTTTTTCTTTCTTCTTTATCTTTATTCATGTTTATTTCCTTTTCTTGATACATTGCACAGGATTCCAGAATATTTTAAAACAGTAGTGCTAACCGTGGGTACTAGTGTTTTGTTTCTGATCTTCAAGTGGATGTTTTCAATATCACCATTAAGACATCCTATATCATATTAGAAAACTTTTCTTCTATTCCCAGTTTGTTAAAAATGGAGATTTTGTCAACAAAGTGGAGCTTTCTTTACTTTGTTTGCATCTGATATTTGTATAGTTCTCTGCAGTTCAGTCACTCAGTCGTGTCCGACTCTTTGCGACCCCATGAATCGCAGCATGCCAGGCTTCCCTGTCCATCACCATCTCCCAGAGTTCACTCAGACTCACGTCCATCGAGTCCGTGATGCCATCCAGCCATCTCATTCTCTGTCGTCCCTTCTCCTCCTGCCCCCAATCCCTCCCAGCATCACAGTCTTTTCCAATGAGTCAACTATTCACATGAGGTGGCCAAAGTACTGGAGTTTCAGCTTTAGCATCATTCCTTCCAAAGAAATCCCAGGGCTGATCTCCTTCAGAATGGACTTGTTGGATCTCCTTGCAGTCCAAGGGACTCTCAAGAGTCTTCTCCAACACCACAGTTCAAAAGCATCAATTCTTTGGCGCTCAGCCTGTAAATGTAGCTAATTACATCAGTTTACTAATGTCAAAAACATATGCAATGATGAAACACAGTTTGCTTTTAGTTCTTTGCTAAAATAAGAACATAATAAGTTATGTTAATGTTAAATAATTTTAATTTAACATTATTAAATTTAATAATGTTATTAAATTCTATTAGCTGATTTTTCCATTTTACTCATGAATAAAATTTTTATGGGTTTAAAAAAAAAATTCATCTAATGTCCTCGTTGGGTTTTGGAAACAGAGTTCTGCTGGCTTCAAAATGCAAGTTTGGGAGTGCTCCCTTTGCAAAAATTTTCTCAGCAAGTCTATGTATTACTAGATGGTTTCCCAGATGGCTCAGGGGTAAAGAATCCTGCCAAGCAGGAGGTTTAATCCCTGGGTTGGGAAGATCCCCTGGAGGAGGAAATGACAACCCACTCCAGTATTCTTGCCTGGGAAATCTCATGGATAGATGAGCCTGGCGAGCTACAGTTCATGGAGTCGCAAAAGAGTTGGACACGACTTAGTGACCAAACAACAAGAATACATCAACAACATGTATTATTGGTACTATACGATCCTGAAATGTTTGGTAGAATTCCCTAGGTGAAATGATTTGGACCAAATTTCAGTTATGACGTGCAATGTCTTTAACCACAATAGGAACATGGACTTTCTATTTCCTCTTAAATTGCTTCTGTTAAGTTAATGCCTTAATAAACATATTTGTTATGTTTGTGTCTCTAATGCATTCTTATGAAAGTTGTTCACATTGTCCTCTATTTTTCAGTGACTGCATGATCTGCAGTTGTGTCTCTTAGCAGTTATTTTCTCCCACCATTTCGAGAATTTCACTTCATTATCCTTTGACTTCACTTTCTTTGCTTGAGAAGTCAGATGATGACAGTTCTTATTCTTTTCCATGAAATCTGAATTTTTTTCCTCTGGCTACTTTTTACATTTTGTCTTTAACTTTAGTTGTACTTTAGTTTTACTATGATATTTCTAGATTGTCTGTGTGTGTGTGTGTGTGTGTGTGTGTGTGTGTGTGTGTGTGTGTTTATCTTGCCAGGGGTTTACTGGGCCTTTTGCCTTCTAATAATTTTGGAAAATACTCTCAAATATTTCTTCTCCTCCTGTCTTTGTCTTATTTCTTTTAGTAACTATTATTTTGTATTATTTTGAATTCTACCATTATTAGTATTCTTTCTCTCTCTCTCTCTCTCTCTCTCTGCCTCGTGTGCGTGTGTGTGTGTGTGTGTGTGTGCGCGCACGCGTGAATTCTTTTTGTCTCTCTATGAGTCATTCTGGATACTTTCCTCTGACCTGACTTCCAGCCTATTAATTCTCTCTTCAGCCATGTACAGATTGTAACCTGAAGTTAAACTCACCTTTCAAGTTGTATCTTCTATCATATTTTTTAATTTCAAAGTTTCTATTTGATTCTTTTTCAAATATGTATCATTTTTTATTGCTTTTACTTCTTGGCTAAAATAAATAAGGACATAGTAAGTATAGTTTAAATATCTGTGAACTATGGTTCCAAAATCTGGAGCCCCAGTTGTTTTGATTTTTCTGGTGTTTATGTGTGTGTTTTTTAATGTGCCTGGCTCTGTTTTGTTGTGTCCTAGTTATAGTTATTGGAGTTTTATTTGTAAGAAAAATTTAAGGACTAGGATAAATGTGAAGGTTTGGTTAGTTTGTCCTAATTACCTATCCTACTATTGCTGGAAAAGGAAGAGCTAGAGTAATCTTTAAAAGAGATAAATAAAATTATGCCACTTCCTGACTTAAATCTTTTCAATGACTCCCCATGGAGTGTAGAATAAAATGTAAATTCTGTTCCTAGTTAAGGATTCCTGGGTGGCTCAGTGCTAAAGAATCTGCCTGCCCATGCAGGATATGCAGATTTCATCCCTAGGTCAGGAAGATTCCCTGGAGCTGGAAATGGCAATCCACTCCCAGCATTCTTGCCTGGAGAATCCCACGGACACAGAATACTTGTGGGCTATAGTCCATGGGATTGCAAAGAGGCAGACATAACTAAGTGACTGAGCCCACAAAAACTGAGCACAAACCATTTCCTGCTTTAAATCTTTTTAATGACTTCCCATGGAGCTTAGAATAAAATCTAAATCTGTTTGTAGTTAAGATAACATCTTCACTGTCATTACATTTTTTAGTTTTTTCTAATTCAAGGAGCTTATTTTTGTTTCCACTCGCCCCTGGCTTTTTGAGTGGCTAACTGATCTTTTAGTTTTCAGTGAAATATGACTTCCTCAAGGGAAAACCTGACCTAACTAAGTTGTTCAATTTAATATTTTCTATCATTAGGTTTACTTTCTTGAAAACATTTACCAACATCAGTGGTTATTTGGTTGTTATTATTATTTACTTTTTCATTCTTTTTCCCTACCACTAGAATATACACTTTGAGAACTGGGACTGCTTCTCTAGTAGCTAGCATGAAGCCTCACTCAAAATTCAGTAAGCAGGATTTTAATGAAGGTTGTATTAAGTGCTGAGAATATATTTAAAAATAGAAGTAATTATTGTTTCTGTCATTTTTGTTGTAGTAGTGGCAGTAGCAATAATAGTTGTATTACAGTTAAAAATAGTAATATGGGCAAAGACCCAGTCCAGGAAGCACCTGGAGAGTGATTCATCAGATTAAAGAACTTGTCTGAAATTAAGGAACTTCTGGAAAGAGAGGCTTAAAATTTGGATGCATACCACTTTTCTTAAGGTTCTAGGAAGCTAAAAGCCCATCATGAGGAAGTTGATGGCAAACTTAATTTCTGAGATCAAACCCTGAGCCTTTGGAATGGGAGAACTGACTCCAAGACCCTAGACCACCAGAGAACCATCCCTGTTACTGCTGCCGCTGCTGCTAAGTTGCTTCAGTCGTGTCCGACTCTGTGTCACCCCATAGATGGCAGCCCACCAGGCTCCCCTGATCCTGGGATTCTCCAGGCAAGAACACAAATGGGTTGCCATTTCCTTCTCTAATGCATGAAAGTGAAAAGTGAAAGTGAAGTCGCTCAGTCATGTTCAACTCTTCACGATCCCATGGACTGCAGCCTACCAGGCTCCTCCATCCATGGGATTTTCCAGGAAAGAGTATTGGAGCGGGATGCCATTGCCTTCTCTGTAGAACCAACCCTAGGGAGTATCAAATAGTGAGAACTCACACATAGGAAACCACTGTAATGCAAGACCCCGCATCACCCAACCACTACAGCCCCCTATGCAGGATGCCTCAAATAAAACAACAAAGAAAACAAAAGTACAAACCCAATCATCAGCAGACAGGAGTACCACCTCACTCAGCCTTGCCCATCAGAGGAAAAACAAAGAAAAAAACAAAAATGCAGCACAAACCTCACCCTTGACAAAGCTCACACAAACCATTTGACCAAACTTAGGAGGGCAGAAACAAAATGGAAGAAAGAATTCAACCTTCTTCAAGGAAATATCAGCTTTGCTTGAAGCCTGGGAAAAGGAGCCCACAAACACAATAACTTAAAAAAAGTGAAAAGGCAGAGAAATACTGCACAAATGAAGGAACAAACTAGAAACACAGAAGTCTAAATAAATGAAGAGGAAATACGAAAATTTCTTGAAATTTCCTGAAAAACTTGAAAAGGAATTCAGAATAATGATAGTATAGATGATTAAAAACCTTGAAAACAAAAAGGAGAAAATGCAAGAATCAATTAACAAAGACCTGGAAGAATCAAAGAAAAAGCATACAGAGACAACACAATTACTGAAATTAAAAATACTCTAGAAGGAATCAATAGCAGAATATCTGAAGCAGAAGAATGAATCAGTGAGCTGGAAGATAAAATGGTGGAAATAACTTCTGAAGAGCAGAGTAAAGTAAAAAGAATGAAAAGAGCTGAGGACAGTCTCAGAGACCTCTGGGACCATATCAAATGCACCAACATTCTAATTATAGGGGTCCCAGAAGAAGAGAAAAAGAAAGGGATGAGAAAATTTTTGAGGAGATTATAGTTGAAAATTTTCCCAACATGGAAAAGGAAATAGCCAATCAATCCAAGAGGCACAAAGAGTCCCATACAGGATAAACCCAAGGAGAAACACACCAAGACACGTACTAATCAAACTAACAAAGACTAAACACAAAGAAAGAATACTAAAAGCAGCAAGGGAGAAGCAACACGTAACACACAAGGGAAACCCCATATGCTTAACAGCTGATCTTTCAGCAGAAACTCTGCAGGGCAGAAGAGAATGGCAGGATATATTTAAAGTAGTGAAAGGGAAAAATCTACAACCAAGATTATTGTAACTAGCAAGGATCTCATTCAAAATTGATGGAGAAATCAAAAGCTTTTCAGGCAAGCAGAAGTTAAGAGAATTCAATATCACCAAACCAGCTTTACAACAAATGTTAAAGTGACTTATATAGTCAAGAAATACAAGAGAAGAAAAAAGATCTATAAAATCAACCCCAAACAATTAGAAAATAGCAACAGGAACATATATATCAATAATTCCTATAAATGTATATGGATTAAATGCTCCAACCAAAAGGCACAAACTGGCTGAATGGATACAAAAACAAGACTCATATATATGCTGTCTACAAGAAACCCACTTCAGGCTTCAAGACATATATAGACTGAGTGAGAAAATATATTCCATGCAAATGGGAAGCAAAGAAACCTGAAGTAGTAATCCTCATATCTGACAAAATAGACCTTAAAATAAATAAGATTACAAGAGATAAGGAAGGACACTACATAATGATCAAGGGATCAATCCAAGAGGAAGACAACAGTTGTAAATATGTGCTCAACATAGGAGCACCTCAATACATAAGACAAACACTAACAGACATAAAAGGAGAAGTTGACAGTAACACAATAATAGTAGGAGACTTTTAACACCCCACTCACACCAATTGACAGATCATCAAAACAAAATCAATAAGGAAACACAAGACTTAAATGATACATTAGATGAGATGGATCTCATTGATATCTTCAGGACATTCCATCCAAATGCAGAAGAATACACCTCCTTCTCAAGTGCACATGGAACGTTCTCCAGGATAGACCACATCTTGGGTCACAAATCAAACCTAAGTAAATTTAAGTAAATTGAAATTGTATGAAGCATCTTCTCTGACCACAACGCTGAGATTAGATATCAATTACAAGACTATAAGAAACACAAACACATGGGGATTAAACAACACTTTTCTAAATAACCAACAGGTTTCTGACAAAATCAGAAAATGTCTGGAAACAAATGACAATGAAAACATGACAACTCAAAACCTATGGGATGCAGCAAAAGCAGTTCTAAGAGGAAAGTTTTTAGCAGTACATTCCTACCTTAAGAAACAAGAAAACCATCGAATAGACAGCCTAACTTAACACCTAAAACAACTGGAAAAAGAAGAAGAACAACAACAACAAAAAAAACAAAATTAGTAGAAGGAAAGAAACCATAAAGATCCAGGCAGAAATAAATGGAAAAGAAAGAAACAATAGTAAAGATTAATAAAACAAAAACTGGCTCATTGAGAAGATAAACAAAACTGACAAACCTTTAGCCAGACTCATCAAGAAGTAAAGAGAGAAGAATCAAATCAACAAAATTAGAAATGAAAAAGGAGAGGTTACAACAGACAAAGCAGAAATACAAAGGATTATAAGAGACTATTAGGAACAACTATATGGCAATAAAATAGATAACCTGGAAGACATGGAAAGATTCTTAGAAAAGTTCAATCTTCCAAGACTGAACTAGGAAGAAACAGAAATTATAAACAATGCAATTACAAGCACTGAAATTGAAGCTGTGATCAAAAATCTCCCAAAAGACAAAAGCTCAGGACCAGATGGCTTCACAGGAGAATTCTATCAAACATTTAGAGAAGAGCTAATGCCTATTCTTCTAAGACTCTTTCAAAAAGCTGCAGAGGAAGGAACATTTCCAAATTCATTCTATGAGGCCACCATCACCCTGATACTAAAACCAGACAAAGACAACATAAAAAAAGAAAACTATAGGCCAATATCACTGATGAACATAGATGCAAAAATCCTCAACAAAATTTTAGCAAACAGAATTCAGCAACACATCAAAAAGCTCATATACCATGATCAAGTTGGGTTTATTCCAGGAATGCAAGGATTCTTCAATATAAACAAATCAATGTGATACACCATATTAACAAATTGAAAGATAAAAACCATATGATAATCTCAATAGATGCAGAAAAAGCCTTCGACAAAATTCAGCTCCCATTTATGATTGAAACTCTTCAAAAAATGGGCATAGAAGGAACCTACCTCAGCATAGTAAAAGCCATTTTGATAAGCCTACAGCAAAGATTATTCTCAATGGTGAAAAAACTGAAAGCATTCCCTGTAAGATCAGGAACAAGACAAGGATGTCAACTTTCACCACTATTATTCAACATAGTTCTGGAAGTCCTAGCTACAGCAAATAGAGAAGAGAAAGAAATTAAAGGAATCCAGATTGGAAAAGAATAAATAAAGCTCTCACTGTTTGCAGATGATATGATACTATAAATAGAAAAGCCTAAAGATAGTATCAGAAAATTCCTAGAGCTAATCAGTGAATTTAGCAAAGTTGTAGGATACAAAATCAACACACAGAAATCACTTGCATTTCTATATACTAACAATAAAAAATCAGAAAGAGCAATTAAGGAATCAATTCCATTCACCAAGGCAACAAAAATAATTAAATATCTAGCAATAAACTTACCTAAGGAGATGAAAAAACTGTATGCAGAAAATTATAAGACACTAATGAAAGAAATCAAAGATGACATTAACAGATGGAGAGATATTCCATGTTCCTGGGTAGGAAGAATCAATATTGTGAAAATGACTATAGACTACCAAAAGCAATTTACAGATTTAATGCAATCCCTATCAAATTACCAATGGCATTCTTCACAGAACTAGAACAAAATATTTTAAAATTCATACGGAAGCACAAAAGACCCAATATAGCCAAAGCAGTCTTGAGAAAGAATAATGGAGCTGGAGGAGACAAGCTTCCTGACTTCAGGTTATACTACAAAGCTAAAGTCATCAAGACAGTATGGTACTGGCATAAAAACAGAAATATAGACCAATGGAACAAGATAGAAAGCTCAGAAATGAACCCATGCACCTATGGGTACCTTATTTTTGACAAAGGAGGAAAGAATATACAATGGGGCAAAGACAGCATCTTCAATAAATGGTGCTGAGAAAACCGGACAGCTACATGTAAATGAATGAAATTAAAACATTTCCTAATATCATACACAAAGATAAACTCAAAATGGATTAAAGACCTAAATGTAAGATCAGAAACTATAAAACTCTTAGAGGAAAATATAGGCAGAACACTGAATGATATAAATCAAAGCAAGATCCTCTATGACCCATCTCCTAGAGTAATGGAAATAAAAACAAAAGTAAACAAGTGAGATCTGATTAAACTTAAAAGCTTTTGCACAGCAAAGGAAACTATAAGCAAGGTGAAAAGACAGCCCTCAGAATGGGAGAAAATAATAGCAAATGAAACAACTGACAAAGGATTAATTTCAAAAATATACAAGCAGCTCATACAACTCAATACCAGAAAAACAAACAACCCAATCAAAAAGTGGGAAAAAGACTCAAAAAGACATTTCTCCAAAGAAGACATACAGATTGCTAACAAACACAGGAAAGATGCTCAATATCACTCATTATTAGAGAAATGCAAATCAAAACTACAATGAGATCTCATCCCACATCAGTCAGAATGGCCATCATCAAAAAGTCTACAAACGATAAATGCTGGAAAGGGTGTGGAGAAAAAGGAACACTCTCACACTGCTGGTGAGCTAAATTGATACAGCCACTATGGAAGACGGTATGGAGATTCCTTTAAAAACTAGGAATAAAACCACCATATGATCCGGCAATCCCACTCTTAGGCATATACCCTGAGGAAATCAAAATTTAAAGAGACACATGTATCCCATTGTTCATTGCAGCACTATTTATAATAGCTAGAACATGGAAGCAACTTAGATGTCCATCTACAGATAAATGGATAAAGAGGTAATGGCATATATACAAATGGAATATTGCTCAGCCATGAAAAGGAACACATTTGAGTCAGTTCTAATGAAGTGGATGAACCTAGAACCTATTATACAGAGTGAAATGAGTCAGAAATAGAAAGATAAATACTGTATTCTAACACATATATACGGAATCTAGAAAAGTGGTACTGAAAAATTTATTTACAGGGCAACAATGGAGACACAGACATAGAAAATAGATTTATGGACATGGGGAAAGGGGAGGAGAGGGTGAGATGTATGGAAAGAGTAACATGGAAACTTACATTACTATATGTGAAATGGTGAAATGGATAGCCAATGGGAATTTCCTGTATGGCTCAGGAAAATCAAACAGGGGCTCTGTATCAACCTAGAGGGGTGAGAGAAGGAGATGGGAGGGAATTTCAATAGGGAGGGGATATATGTATACCAAAGTCTGATTCATGTAGAGGTTTGACAGAAAACAGTAAAATTCTGTAAAGGAATTATCCTTCAATAAAAAATAAATAAATTTAAAAAATAATAACATGGCCATGAAAAGCAGTTAAAGTCAATACTGACTGAGTTTGAATCCTGTTCTGCCACTTATTACCTGTGTGACCTTGGACAAGGTAACTAACATCTCTGCTTTGGTTTCTTCAACTTCAGAAGAGCAGTAATTAAGTCTTAACCTCTTATCCAAATCATGAGGCTGAATATCTTTCAGAATTCAGAATTTTCCTTATTTTAGAAAGGCAATGTGGTACCACAGGACTGGAAAATGTCAGTTTTTCATTCCAATCCCTAAGAAAGGCAATGCCAAAGAATGTTCAAACTAATGCACAGTTTCACTCATCTCACATGCTGGCAAAGTAATGCTCAAAATTCTCCAAGCCCAGCTTCAAAGTGTGTGAACTGTGAACTTCCAGATGTTCAAGCTGGATTTAGAAAAGGCAGAGGAACCAGAGATCAAATTACCAACATCCCTTGGATCATCAAAAAAGCAAGAGAGTTCCAGAAAAACATCTACTTTTGTTTTATTGGCTACACCAAAGCCTTTGACCATGTGGATCACAACAAACTGCGGAAAATGCTTCAAAAGATGGGAATACCAGACCACCTCACCTGCCTCTGGAGAAATGTGGGTGCAGGTCAAGAAGCAACAGATAGAACTGGACATGAAACAACAGACTGGTTCCAAATTGGGAAAGGACTAGTCAAGGCTATATATTGTCACTCTGCTTATTTAACTTAGTTGCAGAGTACATCATGTGAAATGCTAGGACGGATGTATCACAAGCTGGAATCAAGATTGCTGGGAGAAATATAAATAACCTGAGATACACCACCCTTATGGTAGAAAGTGAAGAACTAAAGAGCCTCTTGATGAAAGTGAAAGAGGAGAGTGAAAAAGTTGGCTTAAAGCTTAACATCTTTTTTTGCGAGGGAGGGGGGTATTAGTTCTAAAAGGTCTTGTAGGTCTTCATAGAACCATTCAACTTCAGCTTCTTCAATGTTACTGGTTGAGGCATAGACTTGGATTACTGTGATAGTGAATGGTTTGCTTTGGAAACGAACAGAGATCATTCTGTTGTTTTTGAGATTGCACCCAAGTACTGCATTTCAGACTCTTTTGTTGACCATGATGGCTACTCCATTTCTTCTAAGGGATTCCTGCCCACAGTGGTAGATATAATGGTCATCTGAGTTAAATTCACCCATTCCAGTCCATTTTAGTTCACTGATTCCTAGAATGTCAACCTTCACTCTTGCCATCTCCTGTTTGACCACTTCCAATTTGCCTTGATTCAGGGACCTAACATTCCAGGTTCCTATGCAATATTGCTCTTTACAGCATCAGATCTTGCTTCCATCACCAGTAACATCCACAACTGGCTATTGTTTTTGCTTTGGCTCCATCCCTTCATTCTTTCTGGAGTTATTTCTCCACTGATCTCCAGTAGCATATTGGGCACCTAATGACCTGGAGAGTTCTTCTTTCAGTATCCTATCATTTTGCCTTTTCATACTGTTCATGGGGTTCTCAAAGCAAGAATACTGAAGTGGTTTGCCATTCCCTTCTCCAGTGGACCACTTTCTGTCAGACCTCTCCACCATGACCTGCCCGTCTTGGGTAGCCCCACAGGGCATGGCTTAGTTTCATTGAGTTAGACAAGGCTGTGGTCCATGTGATTAGACTGACTAGTTTTCTGTGATTATGGTTTCAGTGTGTCTGCCCTCTGATGCCCTCTCGCAACACCTACCATCTTACTCGGGTTTCTCTTACCTTGGACATTGGGGTATCTCTTCATGGCTGCTCCAGCAACGTGCAACCGTTGCTCCTTTACACTCCCTCCTTGGATGAGGGATATATCCTCACCACTGCCCCTCCTGACCTTGAGTGTGGATTAGCTCCTCTCGGCACTCCTGTGCCCCACGCAGCCACCACTCCTTGGACATGCGGTTGCTCCTCCCGGCCGCCGCCCCAAACCTCGGACGAGGGGTAGCTCCTCTCGGCCACTCTTCTGCAAGGTCTGTCACAGCCGGCGTGCTTTTGCAGATTATACTAGGATAGACCTACAAGACCTTTTAGAACTAACACCCCAAAAAGATGTCCTTTTCATTATAGGGGACTGGAATGCAAAAGTAGGAAATCAAGAAACACCTGGAGTAACAGGCAAGTTTGGCCTTGGAATACAGAATGAAGCAGGGCAAAGGCTAATAGAGTTTTGCCAAGAGAACGCACTGGTCATAGCAAACACCCTCTTCCAACAACACAAGACAAGACTCTACACATGGACATCACCAGATAGTCAACAACAAAATTAGATTGATTATCTTTTTTGCAGCCAAAGATGGAGGAGCTATATACAGTAAGAGAAAACAAGACTGGGAGCTGACTGTGGCTCAGATCATGAATTCCTTATTAACAAATTCAGACTGAAACTGAAGAAAGTAGGGAAAACCACTCGACCATTCAGGTATGACCTAAATCAAATCCCTTAAGATTACACAGTGGAAGTGAGAAACAGATTTAAAGGCCTAGATCTGATAGATAGAATGCCTGATGAACCATGGAATGAGGTTCGTGACATTGTACAGGAGACAGGGCTCAAGACCATCCCCATGGAAAAGAAATGCAAAAAAGCAAAATGGCTGTCTGAGGAGGCCTTACAAATAGCTGTGAAAAGAAGAGAAGGGAAAGAGAAGGAGAAAAGGAAAGATATAAACATCTGAATGTAGAGTTCCAAAGAATAGCAAGAAGAGATAAGAAAGCCTTCCTCAGCAATCAATGCAAAGAAATAGAGGAAAAGAACAGAATGGGAAAGACTAGAGATCTCTTCAAGAAAATTAGAGATACCAAGGGAACATTTCATGCAAAGACGGGCTCAATAAAGGACAGAAGTGGTATGGACCTAACAGAAGCAGAAGATATTAAGAAGAGGTGGCAAGAATACACAGAAGAACTGTAAAAAAAAAGATTTTCAAGACCCAGATAATCACAATGGTGTGATCACTCACCTAGAGCCAGATATCCTGGAATGTGAAGTAAAGTGGGCCTTAGAAAGCATCACTACGAACAAAGCTAGTGGAGGTGATGGAATTCCAGTTGAGTTATTTTTCACATCCTGAAAGATGATGCTGTATAAGTGCTGCACTCAATATGCCTGCAAATTTGGAAAACTCAGCAGTGGCCACAGGACTGGAAAAGGTCAGTTTTCATTCCAATGCCAAAAAATGCTCAAACTACCACACAATTGCACTCATCTCACACGCTAGCAAAGTAATGCTCAAAATTCTCCAAGCCAGGCTTCAGCAATACGTGAACCGTGAACTTCCTGATGTACAAGCTGGTTTTAGAAAAAGCAGGCAGAGGAACCAGAGATCAAATTGCCAACATCCACTGGATCATGGAAAAAGCAAGAGAGTTCCAGAAAAACATCTATTTTTGCATTATTGACTATGCCAAAGCCTTTGACTGTGTGGATCACAATAAACTGTGGAAAATCCTGAAAGAGATGGGAATACCAGACCACCTGACCTGCCTCTTGAGAAACCTATATGCAGGTCAGGAAGCAACAGTTAGAACTGGACATGGAACAACAGACTGGTTCCAAATAGGAAAAGGAGTACGTCAAGGCTGTATATTGTCACCCTGCTTATTTAACTTCTATGCAGAGTACATCATGTGAAACACTGGACTGGAAGAAGCACAAGCTGGAATCAAGATTGCTGGCAGAAATATCAAGAACCTCAGATATGCAGATGACACCACCCTCATGGCAGAAAGTGAAGAGGAACTCAAAAGTCTCTTGATGAAATTGAAAGAGGAGAGTGAAAAAGTTGACTTAAAGCTCAACCTTCAGAAAACGAAGATCATGGCATCTGGTCCCATCACTTCATGGCTAATAGATGGGGAAACAGTGGAAACAGTGTCAAGCTTTACTTTGGGGGCTCCCAAATTACTGCAGATGGTGACTGCAGCCATGAAATTAAAAGACACTTACTCCTTGGAAGAAAAGTTATGACCAACCTAGATAGCATATTGAAAAGCAAAGACATTACTTTGCCGACGAAGGTCCGTCTAGTCAAGGCTATGGTTTTTCCAGCTGTCATGTATGGATGTGAGAGTTGGACTGTGAAGAAAGCTGAGTGCCAAAGAATTGATGCTTTTGAACTGTGGTGTTGGAGAAGACTCTTGAGAGTCCCTTGGAACTCAAGGAGATCCAACCAGTCCATTCTAAAGGAGATCAGTCCTGGATGTTCTTTGGAAGGAAGGATGCTGAAGCTGAAACTCCAGTCCTTTGTCCACCTCATGTGAAGGGTTGACTCATTGGAAAAGACTTTGATGCTGGGAGGGACTGGGGGCAGGAGGAGAAGGGGACAACAGAGGATGAGATGGCTGGATGGCATCACTGACTCGATGGACGTGAGTCTGAGTAAACTCCGGGAGTTGGTGATGGACAGGGAGGCCTGGCGTGCTGCAATTCATGGGTTCACAAGAGTCGGACACGACTGAGCGACTGAACTGAACTGAACTGTAAGTTCAACATTCAGAAAATTAAGATCATGGCCTCCGATCCCATCACTTCATGGCTAATAGAAACAATGTAAGACTTTCTTTTCTTGGGCTCCAAAATCACTGCAAATGGAGACTGCAGCCATGAAATTAAAAGATGATTGCTCCTTGGAAGAAAAGCTATGACCAACCTAGACAGCATATTAAAAAGCAGAGACATTACTTTGCCAACAAATGTCCATCCAGTCAAAATTATGATTTTTCCAGTAGTCATGTATGGGTGTGATAGTTGGACCTTAAAGAAAGCTGAGTGCCGAAGAATTGATGCTTTTGAACTGTGGTGTTGGAGAAGACTCTTGAGAGTCCTTTGGACTACAAAGAGATCCAACCAGTCCATCCTAAAGGAGATCAGTCCTGAATATTCATTGGAAGGACTGATGCTGAAGCTTAAACTCCAATCCTTTGGCCACCTGATGTGAAGAACTCTCTCATTAGGAAAGTCCCTGATGCTGGGAAAGATTGAAGGCAGGAGGAGAAGAGGACAACAGAGGATGAGATAGTTGGATGACATCACCGACTTGAAGGACATGAGTTTGAGCAAGCTCCAGGAGTTGGTGATGGACAGGGAAGACTAGCTTGCTGCCGTCCATGGGGTTGCAGAGAGTTGGACGCGGCTAAGGGACTGAACTGAAGTGAACATATACCATATATTTTATAACAGTCACAGTAGTGTCTTGATCAGCTGCCATGATTAAACACATTGATATTTTTCCAGTAAAACATATTACCTAGACTATGAGTTGGTTTATATCAATAAAGATAGAATTTTGCTACAAAAGCTTTGGATACATAGTTTTCAAAGCTGATTACTGAGATCACAAATGCATGGAAAACCATAAAACTCTAAAAAAACTGGATAGATTCCTAGTGACCTTTTTTTTTTTTTACAACTTCTCCAATTTTAATCATGAGAAAACCTAAGACACACAGATATCAGACAGCTTCCCTGAGATAACGTAGGTAATTTCTTAAACAGTGTTGGAGACTGACTTTCCATATAGTGTCCTGTTTGCTACACCATAACATTAAAGAAAAGGAAGAAATTTTATTTCAGACTTGAAAGCTAGAATCAAAAAATAGTTTTCAAGAGTCTTTCCAATCTTGAAATTATAGAAGGTGGACTGACTTTCTCATGATCCATGGATACTGTTTATGATCACCAAAATTATGTTTCTTTGTGTGTATGTGTGTCTGCTGTGCTCAGTCATGTTCGACTCTTTGTCACCCCTTGGACCATAGCCCGCCAGGCTCCTCTGTCCATGGGCTTTTCAAGGAAAGAATACCGGAGTGGGTTGCCATCTCCTTCTCCAGGGGATCTTCCTGAACCATGGGTAGAATCCACTGCTGCTTTGGTAAGCAGATTCTTTACCACTGCACCACAGGGAAGCCCCCTTAGATTCCTGAGAGGCAGAAATTCTCTGAAGCCAGTACCACACAGTGATGGCAGCTATCTGAAGCAGCTGTTCAGAGAAAACTGTGGCAGGAAGAAGGGGCCATAGAGTTCCAGAATGACAATGCAATTGTTAAAAAATGGATGCAAATCTGCCTTACAAGTACATTTTTTTCCCTTTTGAAATAATCCATGAGACTTGCCAAAGACCTCTGGGCATAAGCAGTGTGTATTTGGTCGCATGAAAGGCTGATTTCTTAGACACAGACTATCTCATTTTTATAAGTGTAGCTGAAGACATTGTTTCAGTCTCCCTGATGAGCTACAGGAACATGAAACTCTAGGACAAAACTCATAATCTTCAAGTGATTTGGCTCATGCTGTACACCTAATCTAAGTTTGATTGTTACCTTTTCTTGATAAATTTGTATTTTATTTTACAAGAATCCAGAAAGATGTATATTGAAAGTTATCATTGTCTACATTTTGTTGTACCTTCCAGATTTTCCTATACATCTATTTGTAACTTTTAAATAACAAACCTATATTATATACCAAGCAAAGGGTTTCAAGGCTTCTTTTTCATTGAAAATGATAACGCATATATCCTTCAATATCAGTATATATTTTATGCATGATTTAGTGGTTAAAAAAATAGTGAAATGTGTTTTAGAGCAAGCCGTGTGCTAAGTATTTTAAATTGTCTTTTAAAATTTTAATCCTTCTGACAATCTTAAAAGGTCAGTATTATTATTATCTTCATTACACAGTTGAAGAAATCAAAGTCTAGCTTAAGTAATATAAGCAAGTATACATATCTAGAAAGTAAGAGAGGGAACTTCCCTGTGGTCTAGTGGTTAAGACTTTGCTTTCCAACGCAGGTGGTGAAGGTTTGATCCCTGGTTGGGGAGCGAAGATCCCATGTGCCTCTTGGCCGAAAAACCAAAACATAAAACAGAAACCATACTGTAACTAATTCAATAAAGACAAAAAAAAAGTAAACTACGAGAAACAAAATGTAAACCTGGGCACTCTAACTCCAAAGGTTAATGCCCTGAATCATATCAATTAGTTTTTCCTTTGCAAGCACAATCTGCAACATTCGCCCTTCTCTAATTGTTAGACCTCTAGATCTCCAAATGTTAGACCTCTAGATCATTTCCCTTTTTTCCTGTTTTCTTCTTTCCCTCTCTTTCTCCTCTCCTCCCCTCCTTTCTATCATAAACAGCTCTTTGATGAGCATCTGTATAGCAAAATCTTAGGGACATGACCTCAAAGTTCAAATGTGACTAACAAAGAGCTGGGATCCGTTGTCCTCCAAATTCTCACCCTATATTGTTCAATAGGTTCATGTGACAAGGTCCGGTCAATGGGCCATGAGCCTATATATGTGAGCCGTGTCCCTTCATGGACAAAGCACAGAAGACTGGCTGGGTTCTCCATGGATGCTCTTGCCCATCTGGTGAACCTGAGTGCTGAGATGGCAGTAGCACAGAGCACACAGCCCCCATCAGCCTAGGGCCCTGAGTGACCACACAGCTTAGCACACCCATCTCCCACTGAGCTGTTTTGGACCTGATGCTTGAACCTCAAAGCAAACATCTTTCTCTTAAGTCACTGAGTAATTAGCTTTAAGCTCTTACTGCACACAATGGGAATTAAGCAATATCTAGCAAAAATTATATCCGTTTGCCTTCTGACTCAGCAATCCTATTTCTAAGAATCTTTCCCAGTCATGCTGGCAAAAAAAGAGAAATAATGTATGCACAAGGCTATTAATTGCAGAGGAAATTACTTCTGAATATTTTTGAACAAACATACATGAAGAGCATTTACTTCATTTTCTGCCTTTTAGGGATTACTCTGTCCTTTACTTGAATAATGAAAATGCTATCTACTGAATTGGAGTCATGTTCTTGTGATATTTGTGTTGACGTTTGTGTTTATGCTTGTGTGTTTGCTCATTCATGCAGACATGCATGCTTCTTCTTGATTCTGAGAGAGGTCAGAGGTCAGCTTCCCAAAGTTCATACATGGATGTTCAAATGGCACCAAGGTGAGGCGTATAAGAAGTAGATTGGATCATGAATTATCTGTGGGAAAAGTAGGTGTTATCATTAGGAACCTGGGAGTGTAGGAGGATTTTAAGATAAAAGGTGAGAGAGAAGCATTTGTCTAGAGTCCTTTCATGTGAATGCTTAGTTTCAAGCAAAAGGAGAATTTTGAGGCAAGTTAAAACACTTAACTGATGAGGCCTTCCTTAAAATGCTTACAGAGACCCTAGAGATTTTATAGGACTGTAAATTTTGGTTGTTAACACAAAGTAAAATCTCTTTGAAAGTAAAGTTAGTCGCTCAGTCATGTCCGACTCTTTTCGACCCCATGGACTATTCAGTCCGTGGAATTCTCCAGGACAGAATACAAGAATACTAGAGTGAGTAGCCATTCCTATCTCCAGGAGATCTTCCTAAACCAAGGATCGAACTAAGACTCCCACATTGCAGGCAGGTTCTTTACCAGCTGAGTTACCAGGGAAGCCCTTGATATCTTTAGGTTTTACATATAAAGCAAATAGTATTTTAATTTCCTCAGGGGATTTAGCTCTATTTGCATTTGAGAGAGTGCAATTTTGCAAGACTTTTTTTCTTTCCCTGTGGGTAAATATTAGGCACAAGTGCATTACTTGCTAACCTTCTGAAAGATAAAGTGCTTTTCATGTTTTCTCTCAAGGTCTCACTAAATGGAGCATGTGAGGAAATGGGAAGCTATAATGACATCTACCTCCTAGCACTCCTAGTGTGTGTGTGTGTGTGTCTGTGTGTGTGTGTGTCTGTGTGTGTGTGTAAGGACAGTTTTTGGTGAACTACTGCTTTCTCTTGGAGCCATTCCCATGTGAGCAGCCATGCCTGGGCCTTGTACCGCATTCAGAAAACGACCCGTGACCAGCACACAGAACTGGAAACGTTGTCAGTGTGATGAGAATGCCTAATGTCCCCAGAGTCGCCATGCAGCAGAAGCCAGGCCTGACAAGTCGTTACTCTGCTGTCCGCAGTGACAGAGGGAATCTCTCTCGTACGCAGTTAGTGGCTGGGGCGTGAATGCAATGCAGAAGGAGCCCACAGCCTGGAGCTGAGGTCATCCATGCCCTGTGCTCATATTGCTGTCCATCTTTGCCTAGGCAAAACTGGTAGTCAAATTGGTGACCACAGGGCAATCATCAAAATTCAGAAGGTAAACAGTAGCACTGCTACCACACGTTTGTAATAAATTATCCAATGCTGTTCACAGAAAGTGTTGTATTCATGGGGATGAATGAAAGAAGGAGACTGCCACCCCACAGATGGCTGCAGGAGAGCAGTCTGCAGATTGCAGAAGAGATGTTTAATTGGTGGAAAACGCTTGGAACATTTAATCAAGTGGGGAGTCAGCAGAGATAGAAAGGTGCTCAGTGAAACTGTTTCTCTGCCTCTGCCACGTTTCTGGCCAATCTAATGATTTGCAGGGAGAGGAGGAAGACACCAGGCCATGGCAGGTTGACTGTGGGTCCTGGGTCATTCTCAGGTTTGAAGCCCAGCAAGTGAGAGTGTCATCCAGTGATGGGGAAATTAGGAAGGAGGAATTAGTAATGAGCATCATTTTGGATGTATTGGTTTTAAACTTATCAGGGGACATTCTAATGGAGAGACGTGTGTTAAAGGGACTGGATTAAAGAGCAGGGGCAAGATCTGAACTGGAAGATAACTCAAGCGAGCTCCTTAGAATTTAGAGCTAGAGCAACGCAGGAGTGAAGAGGACTGGAGTTGGAGGCTTATATCAGGAACGGCTTTGGAGAGTGACAACCTGGAGCACATCTTCTAATTCTCATCGAGCCTCAGTTTTCTCATTTGCCAATTGAATGATAATAATACCTCCTTCATAGATTTTGGGAAAATAAATTGAGAAAATATATTAAAAGCACTGCATAAAAAGGAGAACTAAACCTGGTGCTCTGTGATGACCTGGAGGAGTGGAATGGGGGAGGTGGGAGGGAGACTCCAGAAGGAGGGGATATATGTATACTTGTGGCTAATCCCCATTGTCATATGGTGGAAACCAACACAGCATTGTAAATCAACTATCCTCCAATTTAAAAAATCACTTAGCACAGTGCCTGGAATATAGTAAACCCTCAAGAAATAGTAGCTGTTTATTTGTTGAAACATAAAAAATAGAAATAAAAAAATAGAAGGCAACTGTACTCTTTTAGAATACCATCTAGAAGAATGGGCAGACTATGTATGAAAAGAAGAATTCTAGATAAGGATAAACCCATGTTTTGAAGACCATAGAAATACATTAATGGGCTTTGCAAGGAACAGATAAATTTCCATATGGAAATACATTCTATAGTTCTTTATATACGTATAAAGAAATATACAGAAAGAGCGCTTTTGAACTGTGGTGTTGGAGAAGACTCTTGAGAGTCCCTTGGAACTCAAGGAGATCCAACCAATCCGTTCTGAAGGAGATCAGCCCTGGGATTTCTTTGGAAGGAATGATACTAAAGCTGAAACTCCAGTCTTTTGTCCACCTCATGTAAAGAGTTGACTCACTGGAAAAGACTCTGATGCTGGGAGGGATTGGGGGCAGGAGGAGAAGGGGACGACAGAGGATGAGATGGCTGGATGGCATCACTGACTCGATGGACGTGAGTTTGAGCGAACTCTGGGAGTTGGTGATAGACAGGGAGGCCTGGCGTGCTGCAATTCATGGGGTCACAAAGAATCGGACACGACTGAGCGACTGAACTGAACTGAACTGATATATATATCTTATAAACTCTTCAAAAACTTTGTCTTCTATCAAAGGGAGAAATATTTTTATATGCCTTTTCTATATCCAGGTATTCAACCAAGATTAGTTGGAGGGATTAAACTTTCTTAATCTCCACACTGCACTTTTGCATTTCCAATGACATCTAAACTGCTTTAAGACTGAGGAAGAGGAGTTTTGGAGTACATACACTGCAATCGTATTCCCTGGGAAAAAAATTTTTTCATGCCCATGGATGGACCTTGAGCCCTATTCTATTCTTGATTCTGCCCTAGAAAGGGGTCTTTTACCCACACAGTGCCACTCACTCATGCTCAGGAAATGTCCCCCAACACTTCTGCAGAGATGATGCCCTTTCTTGATTTACATGGGCTACTCTGATTCATGATTATTTGGGGTTTCTGTCACCTACTAGAAGAAAATATTAGAACTTACATGCAAAAATTGAGTTTGGATGATGGATTTACAGCTTATTAGCTTTGTTATGTTAATTAAACAAGAGGCCATTAAACCAAGGTGGCTTTACAGTGTCAGCACCCTGTGTGTGTATGTGTGTGTGTCTGTGTGTGTCTGCTCAGTCACTCAATCGTGAACAACTCTTTTGTGACTCCATGGACTGTAGCCTGCCAGGTTCCTCTGTCCATGGAATTCTCCAGACAAGAATACTGGAATGGGTTGCCATTTCCTCCTCCAGGAGATCTTCTTGATCCAGGATTGAATGTACGTCTCCTGAACTAGCTGGCAGAATCTTTACCACTGAGTCACCTGGAAAGCAAACTCAAACCTAGGTCTGTAATGCCTCAAGTTGTTGAGAAACCTAAGAACAACCAATCACAGACAACCAATGAGGCTTTTCCAAATAAGTCAACCACTTAGTTAGTTAGAGTCATGTCCGATTCTTTGTGACCCCATGAATTGCAGCACGCCAGGCCTCCATGTCCATCACCAACTCCTGGAGTTCACTCAGGCTCACGTCCATCCAGTCAGTGATGCCATCCAGCCATCTCATCCTCTGTCATCCCCTTCTCCTCCTGCCCCCAATCCCTCCCAGCATCAGAGTCTTTTCCAGTGAGTCAACACTTAACATGAGGTGGCCAAAGTACTGGAGTTTCAGCCTCAGCATCATTCCCTCCAAAGAAATCCCAGGGCTGATCTCCTTCAGAATGGACTGGTTGGATCTCCTTGCAGTCCAAGGGACTCTCAAGAGTCTTCTCCAACACCACAGTTCAAAAGCATCAATTCTTTGGCACTCAGCTTTCTTAAGAGTCCAACTCTCACGTCCATACATGACCACTGGAAAAACCATAGCCTTGACTAGATGGACCTTTGTTGGCAAAGCAATGTCTCTGCTTTTAATGACTTATGGTATAACTAATCAAATAATTTTCTTGCTTTGTTTCTAACTTTTCTCTATAAAAGTCTTTCCCTGAACTTCCATCAGCTCTGAATCATTTCTGGTTTGGTGATACCCAATTTGAGTCAATTTATGCACCCCTCTCCAGTACCCTTGCCTGGAAAATTCCATGGACAGAGGAACCTGGTAAGCTGAAGTCCATGGAGTCGCTAAGAGTCCAACAAGACTGAGTGACTTCACTTTCACTTTTCATTTTCATGCACTGGAAAAGGAAATGGCAACCCACTCCAGTATTCTTGCCTGGAGAATCCCAGGGACAGTGGAGCCTGGTGGGCTGCCATCTATGGGGTCGCACAGAGTTGGACACAACTAAAGCGACTTAGCAGCAGCAGCAGCAGCATGCCCAAAGAAATTCTTAAAAACTTTAATATGTTTCAACTTATCTTTTAACAGCTTTGTGACCTAAACTTTCACTTCCCCATTATAATATAGGCATAATTCACAGAATTGTAAAAATAAAATTGAAATTAGTGTACATGAGGCTTTTTACAAATTATGGTATAGCATTCAAGTGCATTGTGATGTTATTAAAATTTTTCTCTTTAATAAGTTAATTCTTTCTTATACTCTGGGCACCCTAGCTATTGAAGAAGTGGCAGCATCTAGCAATCAAGTACCAAATCCATATTCAACAGCCACTAATTACCAAGCTTATGAAACTGTCTTGCATTCTTCTAGAGGAGAAAATTTTGTATGGCTGAGATAATAAATAGAAAATTTCCTCCCCAAACACACACATGCATTTACCCAACAAATTTTGTTAGACTTGGAGTCAAATAAAGTCTATTCAATAACCAAGTGTTGAAAGTTAAAAATAGGGGGCAGAGAAACATAATAAAGTCTGTGATTTTCTTTCCTTATCAATAACCAATATTCCAGTTCTTTGATACCAGCTGGATGTCCATACAAATGGAACTAGTTTCAGATCCCATGAGTTTAAAGAGCTCAGTCCTACAGAACTACCCCCACTTCAGAGACAAGCTGCAGATGGGTTTCCCAGCCTACCCATCCTTCTGTCCAACAAACTACAAGTATGAGGGGGGTTGTCCCATGCCCCATCCCCCTGCAAGTTTGATAATTTCTATGATAGCTCCCAGAACCTAATCTGAAGTAATCATTTTTTTCTTTCTATATTCTGTCTTTACAAACCTTTTCCTTTCTCTAGCCTTTTAGAGCTCCCAACTACTTGTTAGGGGGCACTGTCCAATCTTGAATTAGTCAATAAAGTCAATTAGATTTTTAAAATTTATTTGTTTTTGTTTTTAACACCAATTTATTGTAAAGCATACAACTCCAAAATAGCCCAACAGAAGAGATAAATAGAGAAGGATATGGAATGGTGGGCATATTGCTATTTCCTACTTCAGGGTATCTTTCCAACCTAGGAAAATCCCACCATTAAAGAAACTCAAATGCTTTAAAATGTTTTTTCTAGTCTCCTCTTGTTGACTTCTTTGGCTTATATTTCATGTATTGTTTCCCTTGATAATAACTTGTTCAGCTCAGTTCAGTCCCTCAGTTGTGTCCAACTCTTTTCAACCCCATGGACTGCAGCATGCCAGGCTTCCCTGTCCATTACCAGCTCCCAGAGATTGCTCAAACTCATATCCTTCCAGTCGCTGATGCCATCCAACCATCTCATCCTCTGTTGTCTCCTTCTCCTCCTGCCCTCAATCTTTCCCAACATCAGGGTCTTTTCCAATGAGTCAGTTCCTTGCATCAGGTGGCCAAAGTATTGGAGTTTCAGCTTCAGCATCAATCATTCCAAAGAATATTCAGGACTGATTTCCTTTAGGATGGACTGGTTGGATCTCCTTGCAGTCCAAGGGACTCTCAAGAGTCATCTCCAACACCACGGTTCAAAAGCATCAGTTCTTCGGCACTCAGCTCTCTTTATAGTCCAACTCTCATAACCGTACATGACTACAGGAAAAAACATGGCTTTGACTAGATGGACCTTTGTGGGCAAAGTAATGCTTCTGCTTTTTAATATCCTGTCTAGGTTGGTTGTAGCTTTTCTTTCAGAGAGCAAGCATCCTTTAATTTCATGGCTGCAGTCACCATCTGCAGTGATTTTGGAGCCCAAGAATATAAAGTCTCTCACTGTGTCCATTGTTTCTCCATCTATTAGCCATGATGTGATGGGACCAGATGCCATGATCTTAGTTTTCTGAATGTTGAGTTTTAGGCCAGCTTTTTCACTCTCCTCTTTTACTTTCATCAAGGGACTCTTTAGTTCTTCTTCACTTTCTACCATAAGGGTGGTGTCATCTGTGTATCTGAGGTTATTGATATTTCTCCTGGCAATCTTGATTCCAGCTTGTGTTTCATCCAGCCCAGCATTTTCCGTGATGTATTCTGCATATAAGTTAAATAAGCAGGATGACAATGTACAGCTTTGACGTACTCCTTTCCCAATCTAAAACCAGTCTGTTGTTTCATATCCAGTTCTAACTGCTGCTTCCTGACCTGCATACAGGTTTCTCAGTAGGCAGGTCAGGAGGTCTGGTATTCCCATCTCTTGAAGAATTTTCCACACTTTGTTGTGGACTACACAGGATAATTGCTTTACGGAATTGTTTTTTTTTCTGCCTTACATCAACATGAATCAGCCATAAGTATACATATATCCCTTCCCTCTTGAACCTCCCTCCCACCTCCCACTCCATCCCACCCCTCTAGGTTGTCATTGCTCATCATTGTTATTGATCATCAACAGGTTCCTTGCCAATGACCAAGTATTTAAAGAGAGAGGCACGTGACCCCGAATCTGAGAATAGATATATTTTATTCCATAAAATCTGGCAGATAATGGGGAAAAGCTATCCTGCCACAGGGGGAAGAGAAAAATTGTGCTAAATAATCCGTCTTTCCTCTGTCTCCCAGTGGTTTGCTGTGCCTCTTTGTTACTGGCTGTCTTAGTGCTTATTCATGTGTATATCTGTCACCCTCACTAGACTGTGAGCTCCTTAAGACAAGGGTCCATGTGTCTAGGCCAAAGCAGATGCTGAATTAATATTTTCTGAGTTGAAATTTTAACATTTTCTCTTGATATGTAGGTAGCAAATCAGGATATAGAGAATAGTCTTACCCATGGTTATTCAAAGTGTCAGTGAAACTCCAGCCTGCAATAAAATATTTCATACTTCCTAGTTTGTGGAGCTTTAACCTCACCCAGAGAAGTTGAGTTCAAAGTCATCAGCATTTGATGGGTTTTTAAAATTCCTTCCTCCTGACTTTAAAATATCAGCAATATAGGGACAATTTTCCTAGGTTTCCTTTCTCCATTACATACATTTCATATAGGAGGCCATCTGGTGTTTGGGAATAATGACTTCTGCCCTAGATACTTTTTCTATGTTTCTCATGGATATGAATATGACTTGTAGCAGGAAGGTAAAAAGCATGAAATAAAAACCAGTTGTGGTTCTAATTTTTTTTTTGCTGATCTTAAACTTGCATAAGCTTCACTTCATCTTCCACTTCTTTCCCCATCCTCGTTTTATAATCTTTCTCATTTCCAAAATGAAGCAGGTGTCAAGGAGGAGGTGGTCATGGAGTGTCAACCTTGGCACATTTCAGATGTTTCTAGTATGAGTAAGGGGAGAGTTTTTCTGGTCTAACAACCTTATCTTACATATGGACTGCCAAAGGCCAGGGTTTTCACATGACTTGCCCAAGATTATTCTATGGTGAGAATAGGTGGGAGAAGAAAATAAAACCATTGTCTTTCATTCCCAGTTCAGTGCCTTGCTGCTATGGAACGCTTTGTTGAGGGAAAGAAAATGAGTGGTAGATATATCAGTTTTATTGCCACTTCAAGATCTACCACAGAGCTTCAGACAAACAGAAATTAATAATACTTTACTTGTATAAAGATAATGTCCCTTGTGCATCTGGAGTTTTAGCAAAGACTAAGGTTTACGACCGAGGATGAGATCGCTGGATGGCATCACAGACTCGATGGACGTGAGTCTGAGTGAACTCCGGGAGATGGTGATGGACAGGGAGGCCTGGCGTGCTGCGATTCATGGGGTCGCAAAGAGTTGGACACGACTGAGCGACTGAACTGAACTGAAGGTTTATGTGCCATAATCTGGGGGCAGGGGCATTTACCTGTCAGTATCTTAAAGAGTTGAAAACAGCAGGATTAATTTTCATGCATGATAAGAACTGCTTCGTCTTTCATGTTGTTATTGCTGTCTAGTCACTAAGTCGTCTCTGATTCTTTGGGACCCCATGGACTGCAGCATGCCAGGCTTCCCTGTCCTTCACTATCTCCCTGAGTTTGCTCAAACTCATGTTCATTGAGTTGGTGATGCTATCCAACCATCTCATCTTCTATTGCCCCTTTCTTCTCAGTCTTTCCTAACATCAGGATCTTTTCCAATGAGTTGGTTCTTAGCATTACGTGGCCCAAATATTGGAGCTTCAGCTTCAGCATCAGTCCTTCTAATGAATATTCAGGGTTGATTTTGTTTAGGATTGACTAGTTTGATCTTTCATACACAGAGTTTCATACACAGCTTTCATACAGAGTTAATTGGTCAGTGCTTTCTTCTTGACATTTCACTGTATGACTGTTTCCGTTTTTAGCTTTTTATACCTTGGGTTCAGTAATGACAGTAATCAACCCTTCCCATGACTTTTCAGAGTTACCTGTATATCCCTGGAGATGTACTCTGAGAATTTAGTTACTATACATTCAAGTAATGGACAGCTGAGCAGTAACAGCAAGTCTCAAGCCATGAACAACATCATCTAGTGAAAAAGACATCATCTAGACATGAACAAGCTTTGGTAAGTTGTGTTAACTTTGATATGTTGCGTAGGTGTTTTATTCACAAGTACTTAGAGTTCTTAGCTATAATAGAATAGTAAAGGTATTTCATTTTCAGGCTTTCTAGGAGTTTAGATTAAGAAGAATTAGAAATTAAATATTAAAGCAAAATTCAAATGCCTTGATTGTTCTCTTCCCATATTCTAAAGTTAGCTCCTGAGCTGAGAGAGTTGCTCTGAAGTGATAGTCTTCAAATTAGAGGTCACTTGAATGAGGCTCAAGGTTGGAAGTTAAAAAAAAAGGGGGAGTGAAGAGATCTGAATGGGCAAGGCTTCAGGGCTCCAACGTGTGCTTTAAGGAGATAAAGCTATTCATTTCTTCCTTCTTTTTTCCTTCCCCTTTTCCTTCCTACCCTCCTTCTCTCCCTCTCTCCTTTCTCTTTTCCCTTCCTTCTTAACTGTTTTCCAAAGTGGCTGACTGCATCTTCTTATGATTTCAATTTTCATTTCCATATTCCATAAGCATCTCTTCATGTGTCTATTTGCTTTTAGGAAGTGTCTACTAACATATTTTGTACCAGCTGAGCTACCAGGGAAGCCTCATATTTAGGTGATCACGTATTTTTTCTTTTATTCTTTAACATAGTTTATTGCAGTGATTTTTTTTTTTGTATATGAAATCAACCTCGTATTCCTGGAATTACTTCCTTTGATCACTATGACTATATATATGTGATATATTTATAATTTTAGTATATATATTTTAATTTTTGCAAATATTTTCATGAGGGGTATTGATCTTTGGTTTCATCTGTTTATAATATTGTTGTCTGGGTTTTAATATTAGGGTAACACTGGACCAAGAGAATGCACTGGGAATTATTCTCCTTTTTTGTTTTCTGGAAGAATTTTTATTTTATTTGGCATTATATTTACCTTAAATGTGTGACATAATTCACTATTTGAAGACTCCTAGGTCTGAAGTTTTCTATGGGGAAATGTTTTCATTAAAAATTCAATTCTTGAAAAATATACAGCTATTCAGAAATTGTATGCGTGCCATCACCATCTTATTTTCCCATGCAATACTTATAGCATAAACTCTGTCTCTTCTTGAGTGAGCTTTGGTAGTTTATATCTTTCAAGAAATGTGTCTTTTTCATGTAAGGTGTCAAAGCAATTATAATATAGTTATTTATAATATTTCCTTATTATCCACTTAGTATTTTTGGATTAATATTTATAAATTGACCAAAATGTAATTTAGTCATCCTTTCCTCCATTCAGCACATGCTTAATGTAGAGAACCTAACTATGGGGTTCAGAATTACTCATTATCAGCATGAAGTCCTTAATAATTCCTTTTTTTTGTCCATAAAACATATCTGATCGTAAGTCAGGCTAATGACACTATTTGAACTGATAAGGAAGAGGAGAAGGCCAGGCTTCCTGTAAGAAGTAAGGCACTCCTAACCAGGAATTGTTAAGACTTGGCCTGTGGAAGAAACTGAGGACTAGTGGAGCCATGTGTAGTGTGATGGTTGGTGGCAAGGAGGGTGTGCTTCATCCAAATTGCTCATACCAGTGAAAGGTTCCAGGTGGCCAATGATAGTACATCTGAGTGGACATCAGTTTATGAGTGAGAGGATCCATCTTTTCAGCAGGGGTTTTTAGACAGAGATTGACAGGTGGGAAGGGTAAGACAAACTCCAGGCAAGTTGTCAGGATCCCAGTCAAGTGAGTTTGGATGAGAGAAGGAAACTGGACCCAGCATAAAACTGCTTAGTGGTTAGTAATACCCCAGGACCCATACATACTAGGTTCCAAGGCTCACTTCATGTCAGAGTCCCCTTAATTATTCAATATCTCTCGTCAGTCTCTTTCAGTGGCAGAAATAGAATTAAGTATAAATCCAAGTGATCCTCTATTCTGCAGAAACCTTATCAAAGGCAAGAGACTGCTTAGCTCACATCAGTCTCTCCTACTTTCCAGTGTGTCTGGATTTTTGTTTAAGCCCTTTGTCCAGGACTTCATGTTTGTTGTTCCCCATTTTGTTAGCTCTGTCTCTTTGGAGGGATTGTGAACCTGGTTTGTGTTGTATAACCATAGAATGTCCAGTTTGGGAGCTATTTTAATAGCCAGATAGTCCCTGAATTATTCATCATAATGGATTTTTTTTTTCACCCTTTGTTTTCCTACCTTCCCAGTCAGGCAGAAGAGGACATATAACCTTGAGGAGAATCATCATTGTTAAAACTGGAATACAAAAGTAAACTCAAAGTTATTGTTCTGCTTTTCTGACCTCCAGAACTGATTCTTAAAACTCAAAATGAGAGGTTCTGAAAGAATCATGAAACAAAGTTTATGCAGTAAATATCATATGGGAAAATGATGTGGAGATGGCATATATTCTTGGAGGAGGTTGGAGGGGGCAAAGATAAGAGAATCAGATCTGGGGGGACCCCACAGAAAGAAATGAAGACAGTATTGAGTGTCAGCTGAGCACCATGAGAGACAAACTCTGGTTATAGAAAAATTGAGTTAATACTTGATGTCTGCTCATTGCCATTGGATGAAGCACCCTTATGATAAGGAGCTACTTTTGGTCCCTACAAGGTAAGAATCTCCCACTGACAGATGTGTGTGCA
The DNA here is from genome assembly GCF_001704415.2 of Capra hircus. Classification (NCBI taxonomy): domain Eukaryota; kingdom Metazoa; phylum Chordata; class Mammalia; order Artiodactyla; family Bovidae; genus Capra; species Capra hircus. The sequence goes on along the minus strand of NC_030823.1, from coordinate 32,877,551 downwards.
TGGCTAGGAGATGCCCCACACCATTGTCCAAATACGTTGCTGAGAATCATCTAAACCATCCTATTGTTATTTCCCTCTCAGTTGCCCAGGATATCAATAATTTACTCCTCAGGAGAATATGGCATCTAAAGAAGGTGATATTTGTGTTACCAAACCAAACTTGGGTCCACTTCCCTGGACACAGTAAAGTCAGTCTACTGACAGTGGGTTGTGGTGAAGGAAAGTGCAGTGTTTATTGCAGGGTGCCAAAGTAAGGAACTCAGGGCAGCTAGTGCTCAAAACACCTGAACTCCTTGATGAGTTTTAAGAAATAATTTTTAAAGACAAAGTGAGGGAGGGGAGTCTCAGGGTATAAGATCAGCTCCTGCACAATTCTCTGACTGATTGATGGTGAAGAAACAGGGCAGGGTCACATTATCAACCTTCAGGCTCCAGTAGGTCTAGGGGCTATGTGCCTGTGGTCATTAGATAGTTAATTCCTTCTGTTTGGTTTTTTTTTTTTCTTTTTATATATATTTTTTTAATTTTAAAATCTTTAATTCTTACATGCGTTCCCAAACATGAACCCCCCTCCCACCTCCCTCCCCACAACATCTCTCTGGGTCATCCCCATGCACCAGCCCCAAGCATGCTGCACTCTACGTCAGACATGGACTGGCGATTCAATTCTTACATGACAATATACATGTTAGAATTCCCATTCTCCCAAATCATCCCACCCTCTCCCTCTCCCTCTGAGTCCAAAAGTCCGTTATACACATCTGTGTCTTTTTTCCTGTCTTGCATACAGGGTCGTCATTGCCATCTTCCTAAATTCCATATATATGTGTTAGTATACTGTATTGGTGTTTTTCTTTCTGGCTTACTTCACTCTGTATAATTGGCTCCAGTTTCATCCATCTCATCAGAACTGATTCAAATGAATTCTTTTTAACAGCTGAGTAATACTCCATTGTGTATATGTACCACAGCTTTCTTATCCATTCATCTGCCGATGGACATCTAGGTTGTTTCCATGTCCTGGCTATTATAAACAGTGCTGCAATGACCATTGGGGTACATGTGTCTCTTTCAATTCTGGTTTCCTCGGTGTGTATGCCCAGCAGTGGGATTGCTGGGTCATAAGGTAGTTCTATTTGCAATTTTTTTACGGAATCTCCACACTGTTCTCCATAGTGGCTGTACTAGTTTGCATTCCCACCAATAGTGTAGGAGGGTTCCCTTTTCTCCACACCCTCTCCAGCATTTATTGCTTGCAGATGAAAAGATGCTCAACATCACTCATTATTAGAGAAATGCAAATCAAAACCACAATGAGGTACCACTTCACACCAGTCAGAATGGCTACAATCCAATTCCTTCTGTTTGATGGGAGTTTTAACATCTGCAAAACAACTCAAGAAATGTACATCTGATACTGTTATCTAGGTATTTCAGTTGTTGTTGTTTAGTTACTAAGCTGTGTCCAACTGTTTTGCAACCCCATGAACTGTAGTCCACCAGGCTCTTCTGTTCATGGGATTTCCCAAGAAAGAATACTGGAGTGGGTAGACATTTCCTTCTCCAGGTGATCTTCTTGACCCAGGGACTGAACTCACATGTCCTGAGTTGCAGGTGGATTCTTTACCACTGAGCCACCAGGGAAGCCCAGGTATTTCAGAGAAGAGTTAAAGCAGAGGGTATGCGGAAATGGCGGAGAAGGCAATGGCACCCAACTCCAGTACGCTTGCCTGGAAAATCCCATGGACAGAGGAGCCTGGTAGGCTGCAGTCCATGGGGTCGTGAAGAGTCGGACACAACTGAGTGACTTCACTTTCACTTTTTACTTTCATGCATTGGAGAAGGAAATGGCAACCCACTCCAGTGTTCTTGCCTGGAGAATCCCAGGGATGGGAGAGCCTGGTGGGCTGCCGTCTATAGGGCCGCACAAAGTCGAACACACGTGACTGAAGCAACTTAGCAGCAGCAGCAGCAGCATGGGGAAGTGGGGTCTGTCCCAGGTAGGCTCCATAGGACTCTGCTTGGTTACAATTAGATGGGGAAATCTTTCTATTCATTTTCCTTCTCCTGATTAAACTGCTCCACTTCCTTCAGTTATGCTTATGGCGGGGGGGGGGGGGGGAATGAGCATTTATTGAACACTATATAATAGGCACAAAGTGTTTCAAGTGAATCTTCTAGTTTAATCCTAGAACAATTCCATGGTATAATAAATTTTAAAAAAACTAATATATATGTACACATACAAACATATATATCCATTCTAGTTAATTACCTATAAATATGTTCCTCTGGGTATTTTCTTTTTAAAATGGGATATTAATACTTTTATTATTATTTTTAACAGCCCAAGTGACTATCAGCGTCCTAAGTGTCATGATACTCAAATACATTGTTGTTATTGTTGTTGATGATGGTAATGATGATGAAGACATTAATAAATCTTCAGTAGAACCATCAGGATTCTTATGGCATGTACACCCAGTATTATCACCTAATGTTGTGTCTCTAATGAACACTGATTGCAGTCAACTCTGAAATTATGTTATAACTCTTTAGAATAATCCTAAATAGCATCAAGAGCTACCATAAAGAGTCTTCAAAAGGCAGAAGGCTGGTTTCCACTTGATCCTTCCCAGTGCTGTCTATCCAGGGTATCTACTGCTTTTTGCAAAGGGTACATGAAAAATTTGCTTGAGGAGCAGATCTTAACTTAAGTTGATGGCTAAATTATGCCTTTGTTTGGTGGCTGTTGCCAACTGGGAAAAAAAAAAAAAAGGAAGTGCATAACCTAAAAGTTGAGAATGTTTTATATGGTGGACAAAACTGAGGACTTAAGCCTGAGACAGTCTTTCAGGTAGCTCTGAGAGACTGGTCCAAAGAGATATAAGGGAGGAGCCAGGATACACAGGAGTTTTTGCAACAAAGACCAGGTAAGTCAAAACTTCAAAAGATTGCCATTAATTAAAGAAAATGAGATATCTCAAGTAAAGGAATTAAGCGCTTTTCTATGTATGGGAAGATGCAAAGAGTCTGGGCTCACTGAAATCATTCCTTTGATAAGCACCTCAGCTCTCTGGGGCCAGTATCCTACTTGTGTCCCTCAGGAGTCTACTCAGGGTGTTCTGTTGGAGGTGTGGCTGAGGGCTTGGCAGCCAGCAGCTGGCTTTTCTCCATCCTGAGTTCCCTCAGGGCTCACCATCAGCAGTGGCTATAGTGGCTTGAGGTCTGTAACATCCTGTATTTACTGATGTGACAGGCAACAGTTTTTCATTGAAAATGAATCTATCCAAACAAAGGAAGCTATTGCTTTAGTCCAGCTAACTCCAGTGTAAATAAGACTGTCCACTGCAGATGGCATTAAATATTAAGTACATGATTTCAGTGAGTTTCGTTTCATGTTGTGTGTGTTTCCAAGGTATATGCCAAGTGTTCTAACAGTCACCCTATCTAATGAACAGAAAGAGGCTATAAAAGTCCATATTGCACTTAGCAAGATCCGCATGGCAATCCACTCCAGTATTCTTTTCTTGCCTGGAGAATCCCATGGACAGAGGAGCCTGGCAGACTACAGTCCATAGGGTTACACAGAATTGAACATGACTGAAGTGACTTAGCACTCACATTGCACTTAGCTCTCCTTATTCCAGTCCTTATTTCCTGATGTTTGTTTTCAAGCAGTGTAGTGGGGCAGCTGCTGTTGTTTTCAGGTAGGACTAACTCTGGGCAAAATTGTAAAGCAGGCTAAATGTGAAATTCCTTCAGAGGCCCCAGGCTTCCCTTCAAAGCTCTGAATCCTCTATTATTTTACACCAAATCTTCTGTTATTTTACAACCACAAGCCCTTAGCGTAGAGCTCTATAGGGCTTTACTTACTTAAAATTATGCCAGGCTCAAGAGAGAATGTTGACATTTTTCCCCCCTACCCCATCAAAATCTTCTCCTTCTGACTCACTGCATTGCAGCCTAATCAGTTTGAGAGAGTAAATAGAAGTATTAATGGCTGGAGATGACCTAAATTAACCTTCTCAGGTAATTTTATGCAATTTAAAGGGAGGCTTATTGCTTTTATCAGTGAGAAAAGTGCACTACTGAAATGTGCTTCTGTAGGGGGTGAATGTTCCTCAGGGAGACCTTCTAACATTCATACTGAGCAGGTGTCCTCATACCAGTTAGGAGAAAGGCATCTTGGAGTAGGTCAGCACCTCAACTTGGCTGTGAGGCCACAGACCGCAGTTTTACATTCAGCTAGCTTTTTGACAAATGAGACATCAATCCATTACCACCGAGGAAAACGTAAAACTGAAGCACAAACTCCACTGTAAACAAGCAACTGGCATGATCTTCAGATGTCAATGTGTCTCTTCACTTAGTATTTGCAAGAAATAGGAGGAAAATAATAGAAGTGCCAAATTTTAGTTCTGAGAAACATGCCAAAATAAGCCATGTTGAAAAGAAAATCATCGTTGGTCTTGCATTGCTTGGCAGCTATTTCTAAAAAGCAGAATTTGCACAGGTATGTGTTACAGTGTCATATATACATTCTGGCTCTGAGGCCTTTTTTTAGGGTGCTGGGAAAAGAATCTAAGAGCCCTGTTGGGAAGAAAAAGAACTTTATTGTCAAGAAAATAAAAAAGAGGCACAGAATTAAGATTCGAAAGAGGAAAATTAAGGAGTATCATTCCTTCCTCAAATTTTGTTTGAGCCGCTTACCTAAAATACCAGTGGGAGTTTCAAAATATTTGTGCTTTATATTTCCTTTTACTAGTCTAGAAAAAAAATCGTATAACTTTCAAATGTTTTATCTCACTCATTTAGCAACAATTACCCTAACTTGACAGAGAAGCAGATTCACCTGCATTTATATTCTTAGCTTAGAGATTAAGATTAAGGAATATTAAGTAATCCAGGAATCACCCATTTGATGCCTACTATGTAGAGGACAGTTGGCTGTGTCAGGGGGTTGACTAGAAATATGAAGAAGACAATTCTCACTTTTGAAGATAGTGAGAAGAGAGAGAGAGACAAAAACAAACAGTTCTAACACCATGAGGTGAATGTCATGATAATGACAGGTAGAATATGAATGACAATACAGGGGAGGAACAGGAAATCTCTAGAAAATGACTGGAGTGCTTCAGTGACCAACCAGGATTGATGCACAAGCTCTAGAGAGGCATTATACACCAGTTTGACTGCATTTTGTTCCACTTAAATTTCATTTAGAGCTTTAAGAAGGAAGCTGATGCAAATTGGCAAGACCTAACCAGCACATGCTTGGCAGTATGTTAACCAGGGAAAGGGTTTTTGTGTTTAGTCACTAAGTCATGTCTGGCTGTTTTGCAACCCTGCGGACTGTTACCCACCAGGCTCCTCTGTCCATGAGATTTCCCAAGCAAGAATACTGGAGTGGAGCCATTTTCTTCTCCAGGGGATCTCCTGATTCAAGGACCAAACCCATATCTCCTACATTGGCAGGCAGGTTCTTTACCACTGAACCACCAGGGAAGTCCAGGGAAAGAGTTAAGTAATCTAAATTATTTTGATTATACCAGCTATATTTATTGTAATAGGCTAGAAAAGGAAAAAACAAATTTTCTTACTTGTATATGTTTTCTTTGAATTAAGAGTAATTTCTCTGTCTCCTTTTTCAGGATTAGTATATTCAAATGAGTCGTTCTGGGATCATGATTTTCTTTAAAGCTTGACACCCAGGTAGAAGTCAACTCTAAAACTAATGGATAGAAGGTACAAAAAACAGCAGATATTTGTCCTAATATAAGAAAGACATTTCCATAGACTGTGTTCTCCATAATGGAATGGATGGACTCTCCAGGAAAAAATCCCTGTATTTAGACATGCCCAAACATATGAAGGAAAGTCTCCTCTGCTGGAAAGTTTGGGAGTTTGAGCTTGATTGTTTTTAAAGGCCCTCTCAAGTTTAAGTTCTATAAACAGTCATCTTATCTAAGTTTAAGTCTCTGGCTTCACCTGGGTTCCATAGAAAACAAAGGCTGAGATGAAGCTTCTTTACAAGACTTTATTGGAAGGAGTGGGCTTCCCTGGTGGCTCAGTGGTAAACAATCCACCTGCCAATGCTGGAGACTTGGGTTAGATTCCTGGGTTGGGAAGATCCCCTGGAGAAGGAACTGGTAACCCACCCCAGTATTCTTGCCTGGGAAATCCCATGGACAGAGGAGCCTGGCAGACTATAGTCCATGGGGTCACAAAGAGTCGGCCACCACTTGGTGACTAAACAACATTGGAAGGTGCATTTCAGGGGCCATCTGTGAGAGGGAAAAAGGGATGTAATCCAAGAAAGAGGAAAAGCAAATGCAAGGTTTTGCCTACTCAACTGGCCACATCTTCAGAGGAAACATAGATGTCTTCCAGAAATGCTTGACAGAAACACCTTGATTTGCTCTGAGGCAGAGTAAGAAAAAGAGACAGGCTTCTTCCCATGTCCTAGATTTTACTGATCAAAGTTTGTCCCATAGAATGTTGATCCTCCTGCACGTCTAGGTTGCATTGCCTGGCCCTTCATAATAGTTGCTAGAAAAACTAGTGTGGTTCTTTCTCTGTATCTAGAAGTTGTTAGAGGAGCCATAGTCTGTCTGGTTGGGTGAGGTCAGGTGAGATGGAAACTTTGCCTTTCCTGGCCCTCATCTCCAAGAGAAGCTGACTGAAAGAGCCTGGAGTGTTAGGAGACCAGGCTAGATAGCCGCAATCAGAGCTCTCCATTGAGCAAGTGGTCAACCAATGGAGCTGAGCAAACCTGAGGAGGCACATAACCTGGATTAAGCAGCATATCTTGTGACTCAATACCTGTTTCCAATGCAGACTCTCTCCTGAGTTCGATCTTCTTTCTCTGCATTAAAACTTAGACACAGTGTTGTAGAGATGGGAGCAGAAATGAGAAAAACAGCATGAATTAATCAAACACAAAGAAAGAAATATTGAATAGAAAGATTTTTATAAAACAGAAACAAAAAATATATATTTAAAACAAAACAGCCAGTTTGGGAAGTGCAGTTTTATCTGAACCCTTTCTCTTCATTCTTCCCTATCCTCCCGTGACTGTCACGGTTCCACAGGAAATGCATGTTTATATACCAGGATGCCTGTGACCTTTAGTTCCTGGTGCTGGAGTGCAGCACCTCCAGGCGTCCACTAGGATCCCCATGCCGGAAGTAGGCTGGGACTCCGAGGGCTTCTTCAGGGACCCCTTAGGCTGCTGTTTCAGAGCTGTGGGTGGGCAGGACTGGGTGGTCAGTTGGCTGACTGGCTAATATCTTACTTTTTTACAGTTTAAAAAAACTTCTGAGCCTCTTGTGCCTCCCAGTTCAGAGATGTTTCTGCTTTCTGACAGCTGAACAATTCTGTTCCACGGCCCAAACAGAAAATTGGCTAGAAGTGAGGAGTAAAAATAACTCCATTTAGTACAGAGAAATGACAGAGTAAATCCCTGCATTGCAAGCTTCTGGCCTCTTTAGCCTCAGTTTTCATTCATCCCTCAACTCGGTGTCACTTAGCTCTGTCCTTATCACACACAGAAATAGTTCTGACAGAATCATCCAGAGCCTCCAGGTTACCAAGTCAGTTGGCTTCTTAGTACTCATCTCCTCCAACTCTTCATGATCCTTAATATCTCTATGCTTTTCAGAAATGTATCCTCTCTTGTTTGGACATTATCTCTTTTTCCAGATTCTCCTCTCTCCCCTTGGAGTCTTTCATTATCTCTTCAGCTGATTTCTCTTCTCCCAATAGCTTCTCAGGTGTTAGTTCTCAGGAATGGTCCATGGCTCACTTTTCTTTAACCATGGTTATAGCTTCAGTGACTAAATGAATGTCAGTGACTCCCACATCTGCTTTCCTATCTCAGCCTTTTCTCTTGAGCTCTAGAATCTTGTTCCTCACTATCAACTGGACATTATCTCCTGGAAGCCCCATTCAGTTCAGTTCAGTTCAGTTCAGTCACTCAGTCGTGTCTGACTCTTTGTGACCCCATGAATCGCAGCACACCAGGCCTCCCTGTCCATCACCAACTCCTGGAGTCCACTCAGACTCACGTCCATCGAGTCAGTGATGCTATCCAGCCATCTCATCCTCTGTCATCCCCTTCTCCTCCTCCCTTCAATCTTTCCTAGCATCAGGGGCTTTTGCAATGAGTCATCTCTTCTCATGAGGTGGCCAAAGTACTGGAGTTTCAGCTTCAGCATCATTCCTTCCAAGGAAATCCCAGGGTTGATCTCCTTCAGAATGGACTGGTTGCCAACAAAGGTCCGTCTAGTCAAGGCTATGGTTTTTCCTGTGGTCATGTATGGATGTGAGAGTTGGACTGTGAAGAAAGCTGAACACTGAAGGATTGATGCTTTTGAACTGTGCTGTTGGAGAAGACTCTTGAGAGTCCCTTGGACTGCAAGGAGATCCAACCAGTCCAACTCTGTCTGCATCATGCCTCACAGATGTGTTTCCTCTCTTTCATTGTTTGGGGAAGTAAATGATATCAGCATCCGCTTAATTACTCTCTAAAACTGAGAGTCATCCTAGACTTTTCTTCCTGAGCCAGGAGATAATGGAGTCACTTCCCCCTTTCAATCCCTACGCTGCTGATGCTCTCATGCTGGCCCTCATAATTGCCCAGTTGAAACTTGAACATTTCCCTCTGCTAAAATTTGTCCAACTTCCACATGCCTGAGAGCTCCTTCTAAAACACATATCTCATCACCTCATTCCCTGGTGTCTTTAGTCAGGTTCTCTAGAAGCGGAGCCTGGAACACGAGGTGAGGTGCTTGTGATTTACTGAAGGGTCCTCTCAGGAAAAACCTGTAAGGGAAGGAGTGAAAAACGTAAGGAAGAGAAAAGGGTGTGTTGTCACAAGAAGTCTAGCCTTGGTCTCATCCACAGGGGAAGGGCTCATAAGCATAAACCTCAGCACAGAGTTGTTCCTTCTTAGGGTAAAGAGGCTGGCCTCTTGTATCCTCCGTTAACTCCATCTTTGGCTGTGGATTGCCTGAGATGTCAGTAGGGAAAGAGGAGTGATTTTCAAGCCAAAGTGACCTGTCAGCTGAGAACAATTATCCAGAGAGGCAGTTGTAAGCGTTCAGCAGTGAACATGTACAGCAGCTGGAGGAAGTGAGTGCTGGTTCAGTAAAGGGAACCCAAAGCAGCTACTCTACAGTGGTTGAGGAACTATTTTAGCTCTCTGTTTAAGTAGAAGTAAAAAAAAAAAAAAAAAAACCATTCAGCACGACCCTTCCCTGCTTAACCTTGCCAGTCTTATATCTTACCATTATTTCCTCTCTGCACTTCTCATTTGAATTTTCCCTGTAGGCTGAATCTATTAATACTATTTGTATTCATACTCTTCTTTTTTTGCCCCTGCTGTTTACTCTATTTGGAATTCCCTTCTTTATTTTTCTGAAAAACCACAGCTCAAATATCACACTTGTGAAGCCATCACTGAAATTCCTAGACAGAATTGATCACTCCTATGTCTTGTTGCAACTGCATTTTATATACAACTTTGTTATAATATCTTTCAATTGTATATATTTGTGAGAGTGTTTGTTTCTTCACTAGGTTTTTGGAAGACAAGGATCATATGTGTTTGAACCCCTAGCTAAACATCTAGTACCTTTGAACTAGCCAAAGATCTCCTTTCTGTAAAGACTGTAAATGTTGGTTGAACTGAATTGCATATTTGTACATATTATATAAGTAGCAATTGGTGCATCTTTGAGGCATATAATACCTTAAAGGTCTACAACTATAAGATAGTTGTTAATTTGATTGCACTTTTGCTTATTGTTTTGAACTCCTTTGATTTTGTAATGCTTACTGTGGGTCTTCACACTCTTTTATTTCCACCTTTATTTTGTTATTTTTGCTTCACAAATATTAAATAGACAAAGTTCAGATTCCATGAATTAAGCTTGAGTGCTCCATAGAATACAGGCTACATAAAATTCAAAAGACAAGTCAATAATGACTGATTAAATCAAAGAAGTACCTTTCCTGAATGTCATATCAGATAATATTGATACTGAAGGAAAAAAGTTGATGAAACTCTTGATTCTGTGATTTTGGCATAGTCAAGGCCTCCAACAACAGCTTTTTCCTTTATAGTAATTTTCATCTATTCACTTTTCCCCAGCTTATTCAGGCATAACTTATATACAATAAAATTCATTCTTTTAAAATGTACAGTTTGTCCACAGTCATGTAACCACCATCCTCTTTTACACCACTCTCCCTTAGCACCCACTAACCTAGTATCTCATATAAATACAACCATACAATGTCCTTTTGGTGTTTCACCTCTTTCACTCATACAAAGTTTTTTCAGGTTAGTTCATGTTGTTGTGTGTTTAACATCTTTTTCCTTTGCTGTGTAACTACTCCACAATTTGTTTATCGATTTGACAGTTGATAAACATTTAGGTTATTTTCCTTTTCTGCCTATGATGAATAATAATACTATGAACACTTGCGTACAAGTCTTTTTTGAGAATATATATGTCCATTTTTCTTGGATAAATACCGGAGTGAGTGAAATAGCTATATGATTAGTATATACTTAACTTTGTAAAATATTGCCAAATTGTTTTCCAAAGTGTCATATCATATCATTTTACATTCTCAGCAGCAGTGTTAAGAGTTCAAGTTGCTCCACATCTTTGTCAACACTTGGTGGGCTCAGAATTTTTGACTTAGGTTATTCTAGTAAGGCTATAGGGGTTTTAATTTGTATTTCCCTGATGACTAATAATGTTTCATGTACTTCACACATGTATCTTCTTGTGTGAAATGTCTGTTCTAATGTTTTATCCATTTCTTGGTGAGGTAGAGAGGTTGTTTATCTTTCTGTAATTGAGTGGCTTTTAAAATATATATTGGATAAAAGTCCTTTGTTAGAAACCTGTTTTGCAGAAGTTCTCAATTTCAATGAAGTTCTTCTTGTTGTTTGGTTTGATTTATACTTTCTGTGTCTTGTTCAAGAAACCTTGCCTAAGCTATATTACAAATATTTTTCCTGAAATATTCTACAAATATTCCTACAAATATTTCTTCTAAAAATATTATGAAAAATTTTAGTCAAACAATAAAATTTTAGTCAAACAATAGTCTTCTTTTTAATGGTTACTTTATCTATCTTCAGGTTTTAAGTATAGTGTCTTTCAGAAGTGCCTATTTTAAATTATCAAAAACCATATTGTACAGCCATACAGGGAGAGAATTTGTCATTTGTTTTATAATTGTCAAGATTATAAAATAATATATGTGTTAAGGTAAGATTATTGAATAAACAATCCAGAAAAATGTACATCAAAATAGAAGTGTTCATCTCTGAGTGGTAGAATTATCAGTGATATTTATTTTTTTTAATTTTGCTTTTCTACATTTTTCATTCTTCTCATAAAAATATGTATATAAGTTGTATGTTTTAAAATACCATCAGTATGCACAAATAATAACAAATAATGAAAAAGAGAGGACAAGTTTACAAAGTTAAGATCATTTCTTGTTGCATCTTATTTGTCTGGCAAATTAGAGAAAAATTTGTCTATGGAGCTGCAGATTTCTTAGACAAAGCCTAAATGATCTCAGTCTTCTTCTATTCCATACATTTCTTCCAAACTCCCAACAAACCTTCTTCCAATGTCCATCTGGTTAGAACACAGCGCAAAGGATTATTTTCTTCATTTACATGTGGCTTTTCTCTTTATAATACTGGCATCCTTAAGCCTGGTAACCAACCATGGTGACTCCACAGTTTACCCTCAAAAGGGAGGCACAGAGCTCTTCCTTGAGGTCAGTGACTGGGGAGGGGTTATATCCATTCCCAAGAGGCTCAGTGCCTCTCTGATACTGATGATACTACTTTGAAAACGGAAAGAGTGATGGATGTGGGCTTCCACCTTCCCATTATTCATCTTTTCATTCAATGGCAATGAATATCACTTATGGTGAAGGCAATATTTAGCTACCCAAAATGCATATTAAAGTTTACAGCAAGAATGCATCAAATCAAATAAATTACTCTTTCTTCCTGCTCTGTCCTACTTCCTTAAGCATTTGTAAGCAGAGCTCATTAAAACTCTTTGAAGTAGTGTATTGTCTGTCTTTCTCTTCAGTTTGGAATGTATGTTTTGGTTCTATAGATTTGAGCTACATATTTGAAATATATACAAGCCGTCCTTGAGGAAATCCAACTACCCAGGTTAACTTGGTCTTTCTAGACAGAGGCTGCTGTCGTGTATGGCCACCCTGACCATGGAATTAAACACTGCAACACCCATACTATCCCATTCCCTGCATTCCTGATCTCCTTCACTGGCTCTACTTCTATTTTCCTCTAGAGAATTTATGTCCTTTAAAACAGTATATAATTTAATCACTTATTGTGTCTACTGCCATTGTATCCCCAAAAAGGAAACTTTTAGAAGGGTGCAAATCTTTGTCTTGGTCATTGACATAATCTAGGTGCCTAGAGCCAGAGAAGGCGATGGCACCCCACTCCAGTACTCTTGCCTGGAAAATCCCATGGATGGGGGAGCCTGGTGGGCTGCGGTCCATGGGGTCGCGAAGAGTCAGACACAATTGAGCGACTTCCCTTTCACTTTTCACTTTCATGCATTGGAGAAGGAAATGGCAACCCACTCCAGTGTTCTTGCCTGGAGAATCCCAGGGACGGGGGAGCCTGGTGGGCTGCCGTCTATGGGGTCACACAGAGTCCGACACAACTGAAGCGACTTAGCAGGCAGGCAGGTAGGTGCCTAGAGCAGCACTGGTATGTAGCAAGCCCTCAATAAATATTTGTGGAATGAACAAACTCAAAATACTGGTGGAATGAACAAATTCAAAGACCCTCAGAAAGCCTCCTTTGCCCCCTAGAGTATCTCTGCCTCTCAGGTTGCACAGTGTCTGAATTTCCACCATTAGAGATGTCTGCTTTGGGGTTTCTTTGTGACCTTCTTTAGATTATGAAGCATGCACATACTTCTATGAGAAAAAACATCCATCTATCCATTCAAAGACTATTTGTTGATTATACACTGTGCATAAAACACTGTGTTAGATGTTTGGGGGCACAGAACTGGGTCACAATCCTTCCACCCTAAAGACTGGTTTACACTTGCTATCTACGTGACATGATCCCACTCAAGAAAAAGGCACAGGGCACTTCTCTGAGGTCAACAACCATATATGGTGACAGTGGCTCCGCCAACCCCAGGAGGCTCAGTGCCTCTCTGACCCTCACGAAAGGGCCATTGTACACATTCTGGGCTGTGCCTTAGAATCGCAAGGGAGATATAAGACCACTGTTTCCCGGAAACCACCCCAAAGTGTTGGAATTCCCATCCATGAAAAACAACCTCCCCTACATCCTCAACTTCCTTGTGGTATTCTTTTTTCACCCCTGAGGCTCAAAATAAAACTTTCCCCACCAGAACTTACTGTTCTCTCTCTCAAGAGGCTGCTGATTATTCTCCCAAGTCCCAAATAAGTTCTTTTTTTACTGAAGTAAAGTTGATGTATAAGTTAGAAGTGTACAATATAGTGATTCACAGTTTTTAAAGGTTTTACTCCGTTTATAGTTATTATAAATATTGTCTATATTCCCCATGTTTTCAACACATCCTCATAGATTATTTTATATATAATAGCTTGTACCTCCTAATTCCCTATCCTTATCTCCTTCCCCTTCCCTTTTCCCACTGGTAACCACTAGTTTGTTCTCTGTATCTGTGAGTCTGCTTCTTTTTTGTTATGTTCATGAGTATGTTGTATTTTTTAGATTCTGCATATAAGCAATGTCATACATAGCATTTGTCTTTGTCTTACTTCACTTAGCATAATACCTTCTGTGTTGTCACAAATGGCAACATTTCATTCTTTTTTATGGCTGAGTAGTCTGAACACCGAAGAATTGATGCGTTTGAACTGTGGTGTTGGAGAAGACTCTTGAGAGTCCCTTGGACTGCAAGGAGATCCAGCCAGTCCATTCTGAAGGAGATCAGCCCTGGGATTTCTTTGGAAGGAATGATGCTAAAGCTGAAACTCCAGTACTTTGGACACCTCATGCGAAGAGTTGACTCATTGGAAAAGACTGTGATGCTGGGAGGGATTGGGGGCAGGAGGAGAAGGGGACGACCCAGGATGAGATGGCTGGATGGCATCACTGACTCGATGGATGTGAGTCTGAGTGAACTCCAGGAGATGATGATGGACAGGGAGGCCTGGCGTGCTGCGATTCATGGGGCCGCAAAGAGTCGGACACGAATGAGCGACTGAACTGAACTGAACTGAGTAGTACTTTGTGTAGATATAGATACATAGATATAGACAGCATATTAAAAAGCAGAGACACTGCTCTGCCAACAAAGGTCCATCTAGTCAAAGCTATGGTTTTTCCAGTAGTCATGTATGGATGTGAGAGTTGGACTATAAAGAAAGCTGAGCATTGAAGAATTGATGCTTTTGAACTGTGGTGTTGGAGAAGACTCTTGAGAGTCCCTTGAACTGCAAAGAGATCCAACCGGTCCATCCTAAAGGAAATCAGTGCTGAATATTCATTGGAAGGACTGATGTTGAAGCTGAAGCTCCAATACTTTGGCCACCTGACGTGAAGAGCTGACTCATTGGAAAAGACCCTGATGCTGAGAAAGATTGAGGGCAGGAGGAGTAGGGGATGACAGAGGATGAGATGGCTGGATGGCATCACCAACTCAATGGACATGAGTTTGAGTAAGCTCAGGAAGTTGGTGATGGACAGGGAAGCCTGATATGCTGCAGTCCATGGGGTCACCAAGTGTCAGACATGACTGAGTGACTGAGCTGAACTGAACGGATAGATCTTTGACTTTCCAGGTGGTGCAGAGATAAAGAATCCACCTGCCAATGCAGGAGACTCAAGAGACACAGATTCAATCCATGGGTCAGGAATATCCCCTGGAGTAGGAAATGGCAAGCCACTCAGAATTCCATGGACAGAGGAGCCTGGCAGACTACAGTCCGTGGGTCACAAAGAATTGGACACGACTGAGCAACTGAGCGCACACCCACACATGAGGATACCACATCTTCTTTGTCCAGTTCATCTGTGGATGGACCCTTAGGTTGCTTCCACATCTCGGCAATTGTAAATAATGCTTCTATGAACATTGGAGTGCATGTATCTTTTCAAATTAGTGGGGTTTTTTTTTTTCAGGTATGTATCCAGGATAGGAATTTCGAGGGCATATAGTAGTTCTATTTTCAGTTTTTTGAGAAACTTCCATACTGTTCTCCACAGTGATTATACCAATTTACTTGATACAGCATTCTTTTCCATTGCTGACATCTTTCAACTTCTTGGAAAACCTCTGAAATTTATAGGCTTTATCCTAAGTCTTCAAACTTTCATTTATTCAAATGATGTTGACTCATATAAATTGTCTATAATGTGCCTAGGGCTCTTCTGGGTGCTTGAGATACACCAGTCGAAAAAACTGGCCACATTCCTATCTAAAGTAATCCTAGTGTAAGGAGGACAAAATGCAAAATAAATAGATTACATAATAGGTAAGAGTGATCATAGTTTCAAGGAGAAAGTTGAGCAGAGTCAGGAGGACTGGGAGTGCAAGGGGAAGAAGCAGTTTGCATGATAAATAGATGGTCAGCACAGGCCTCATCTAGAGAAGGATATATGAGAAAAGATGCTGTTTTTCTCCAGTATCACTGCCACCCCTCTGGGACAAGCCTTCTTATGTTCTTGTGGATGCTACCTCTAAACGAGTTGGCCTACTTCCAAACTGACCTCCTCAACACATTCTCCACACTGAAGTGTAAGTTGTGTTTCTAAGCCCCTGTCAGGTCAGGTCACACTGCGCCTCTGCTTACCCCTTCAGTACCTCCCCATTCATGACTCCTGGGCAGTCTAGCGTGTAGCTGCTTTATCCATATTTTTAGCTCTACTGCTATTGTCTCTGCCACATCTTCACTCAAAACACAGACTACTGTCTCTGGGTTGTACATGAAACCGTGTCTGCCTAAAATGCATGCCCCACAGCTTGTTCCTGCTCCTCTCTCAATACACCACTTAGTAGCCGTCTCCCCAGAGGAAAGTCTGCTGGGTCCCTTCCGTCTGGCTCAGGAGCCTTTCCATACGCTCTCCTGACAGCTTGTGCTTCCCTATGCCGTCACCTGTGTTCAGTGTCCTGAATCATCAGCCTCATTGCAGACCATGCTCCTGGACTTCTACGAGCAGAGACTGTTTTCATTCACCTTTGCGCTCTCAGGACCTAGCATAGTGTCTGATCAATGAATTATTGGAGGAAATGTCCCTCACTGGGGACAATATAGTGCAGGGAGACACATCTGAAGGGGCAGTCTATGAAAGAGAGATTTGACTGTGTGTACCTCCAGAGGGCAGGCACATACCAGTTGTTGCAAGTAACAGAAGTAGATTTTGGCTTATCATCCTTGTGTTGGATATAATGGTAATGGTAACTAACATTTTTGTGTGTGCTCAAAAGTGGCAGACTCCTTGTGACCTTATGGACTGTAGCCTGCCAGGCTCCTTTGCCCTTGGAATTTTCTAGGCAAGAATTCCCGCGTGGGTTGCCATTTCCTCCTCCAAGGGATCTTCCTCACTCAGAGATCAAACTGGAATCTCCTGTGGCTCCTTGCATTGAAAGGCAGGTTCTTTACCACTGAGCCACCTGCAAAGCGCTGGCTCCTGGTGCATGTGTGCTCAGCTGTGCTCTTTGTGACTCTGTGACCCCATGAACTGTAGCCCACCAGGCTCCTCTATCTATGGGATTTTTCAGGCAAGAATACTGGAGTGGGATGCCATTTCTTCCTTCCGATGAGTCTTCCCAACTCAGTGATTGAATCCTTCTCTCCTGCATTGGAGGGGGATTCTTTGCTACTGATCCACCGAGGAAGGCCTGACTGTTGATAGAAAGCCTCAAATATTTACCAGGCAGCCCTCCCCAAGGAGTTGCTGGAGTATTGTCACATGTTGGCTGGCTTTCTTAGGTGAATAATCCCAAAGAGAGCATGGTGAAAGGTGCAATGCCCCAGAGGTCACACTTCATCATTACTGCAGTATCCTTTGGTTACATAGCTCAACCCTGTTTTTGTAGGAGGAACTTATACAGGGGAGTAAATATCAGAAGAGGAGCATCACTGGGGCTATATTGGAGTCTGGTTACCACAAAAAGAGAGATGTGTGAGTGAATGAAAGTCACACAGTCCTGTCCAACTCTTTGCAACCCCATGGACTGTAGCTGTCAGTCTCCTTTATCTCTAGAATTCTCCAGGCAAGAACACTGGAGTGGGTGGCCATTTCCTTCTCCAGGTGATCTTCCCAACCCAAGGATCTAATCCCTGTCTCCCGCATTGCAGGCAGATTCTTTACTATCTGAGCCACCAGGACAAAAAAACAGAGATACAAAGAGGGATTACAGCTCAGCAACTCATTTACAGGTTTTCTGGATGGAATACAGTATATGAATTTTTGGTAAGCAGTGATCACTCTCTGGCGTAAAGCCCTGATCTCTCTCTCCACACTTCAAACCCTCAAGAATCCTCTATGCTGTGGCTTCCCAACTGTGCTGTATACACAGGCCACCCCTGAATTAGTTCATTGTGCTTTGAGTTACTGATCTCATCAGCCCATGAGGAAATTGAACAGGGCTTGAGGTAGATGGAAAAAGAGAAACTTGTTTTATTTTATGTATTTCTATTATATATTTTCAAAATGTTGTTTTCTATTTGTTCTGTAACTATATGCAAATTATACATGCCTGCTATATAAAAATATCTACTTTTGACTATTAGGGAAATCAAAATCAGAGTGCCAAAAGAGAGCATTAGTTTCTCACATTGTGTGTGTTGCAGTGTTTTACACATGTGTATTAGACCAGTGTGTTAATGATGTTGTTCACATATTCTCTAAATTAGTGATATGTTTCCTGTCTATGGTATAAAGCACTAGAAGATGTGTACTTTAATCTACTACTGTGGTTGTAGATTTCTTTAATGCTTGCTTTTAGTTCTGCTTATTTTTCTTTCTCTATTTTGAAGGTATATTTTTAATACTTGGTGTTTATGAATTCAAACCAATTATATCTTCAAAGTAAAAGTAAACTTTACCTTTTTGAAGTGAATCTCTTTATCAGTAGAATACTTTTTGACTTCAAGTTTAGTTTCACTGATTCTTCATTAATGCAATTTCTATGTTTTTACATTTAACCTTTGTGAATGTATCTGTTTTAGAATTGTCTTTTTTTTAAATAAATAGTTTGCTGTCAAACTTTATTATCTTGTGCTTTGTTTTAAAATACTGACAAGAATAGTATTTTAATTAAACATTCTGTTTAAATATAATTATTGACATGTATTTTTAAATTTATTTTGCTATTTTATTTCATAATTTCTATTTGTTCCATATGTTTGGTGTTTCCTTAACTATTCTTTCTTGCCATTTTTTTTTTCATTAACTAAGCATGATTCGTCTTTTGATTTTTGCTTCCATCAGCTTGAAAGTCTTACCCTGTTTTTATTTATTTTAGTAGTTACTCTAGGAATAACAATATTCTTACTTATTTATCTCAATCTGAAATTAATCCAGATCTTTACTCTCCTTTGAGGTAATGCAAGTCCTTAGAATATCTTAATTCTTGGGTTCAATCCATGGGTTGGGAAGTTCCCCTTTAGAAGGAAATGGCAACCCATTCCAGTTTTCTTGCCTGGAAAATTCCATGGACAGAGGAGACTGGTAGGCTACAGTCTATGGGGTCACAAAGAGTCAGAGACAACTTGGAGACTAAATAACAGCAACAACAAATCAGATATTATTGAAATAAAAGTGTGAGAAAAAAGAAATTAAAAAAGAATATATTAACTCTTTTACCTTCCTCAATTTATTTATGGCTAATATTCATAATCTATCTCATTTTTATTGTTGTCTTTTAATTATTACTGCTTTATACGACTCTGAGAGGACAGAGACCTGAAGACATGCAACTCAAAAATCATCTTTTTTCTTTTCCCTCATCTTTCGCTTTGCTCAGTCCCAGCATGGCCTTATCTGCTGTTCTTTGGGGCTTGGAGGTGATATATGTATGGTTTTTTCTTACTCTGCGGGGTTCTAGTCCCTTTTCCTTTGGTAATCACTGGGCCTTGGCCTCTGTCCTTGCCTGCATACTCTAGGAACCAGATCCTATATTTGTTGCATCAGCAAATTAACTCAGGATATGTGCAGTTTTGGAGCTTTGATATCTGTTTGTTTCCCAATTATAGGCTTTTAGTCAAAAATTAATTAGCCTGGGAAATCTCCTCCGTCTTTTAAAGTCTCCAAAGCTCATAAGCACTTTAAGATGTTGATGATTGTTTGCTATAAAAAATTATACATAATTATTTTTAAAAGGATTAATTTAAATAATTCATTGTTATTGAGTTGAAGCCTCAATAAGTACTATATTGGACTTCAAAATGCACATGGCAATGAGAACTTCCAAGATTTTTTCTAATAATATCACTAATAATTTAATATTAATAATATATTGAGTGTTTATACAAGCCAGTCAAGGGCCTAAGTGTTTTATATGTATTAATTTATCTACTCCTCATAATTTAGTACAATGTCTAGCATATATTTACATTTAATAAGTATTAATTAATATAGTAATTTTTAATACTCACTTTTTAGTTGAGAAAGTTTTCACTTCCACCCTCCAGGACCATAAAGCCACTGTCTAAGGTCCCAATCTCCCAGTTGCTAGAGTTTTTGCTATATTACTTAGATCAATAAAATATATTCCATTGTTATAGCATAACTGCTTAGCACATTGCCTCCCAAGTATATTTTTCACATTTAGGGAGTCTTTAACATCTTAAAGTCTAAAGCGTGATTTTTGGAATTTGTGTGCCCTTGGATTACACGATATGCTACTGGCTCACAAGAAAAGTCTCACCCTTTTTGATGCTTCCCCAAAAAGAAAGATTCCATTCTGACTCTCAGTTTTCTCCTTTCTTTCTGTACACACCCCATCAAATGTATCATTAGATTAGAAGTTGGAGTTTCTCATTTCCATTTCTACCATAGGTCTTTGTAAGCATTTTGAAATTTAATTACAGCAGGTACAACCAAGAGCATTAAGAAAAATATGCCCGTGACTTCTATTCTGTTTGTTTAAGCTAAATCTCAGTGTCATTTTAACAGACTTGGACTGTAAATAGTTTAAGTTCTGGTGCCAAGAGCCAATTATCTACAGCAAGCAAAATTCAAATGATTTTATACAGAATGAATCATGCAAGGAGCTTCCAAATTTTCAGCAGGCAAATTGGCTCAGATAAGATGTAATATTGTTCCTTGATTAGAGATAAAGCAGTCAACTTAAGGTGATGTTTTTAGGGGCTTCAGGGGATACAAATTAAATAATATTTATGTGGAATTCTCCAAGTTTCATCATGATGCAGGAATCCTATGTACTTTTCTTATTTGGACCTGATTATTATTCTCAAATATATTTATTTTTACTTGCCACACATTTTTTCCTTTCACAGTTTTTCTAATTAGTCATCACTGCTTATGGTGCAGTATAGTAACAGCATTGTCTGTAACTAAAGAGTAAAAATTACATTCCCCCCAAAATAGCAGTCTTTTCTTCTGAATTTATGATTCCATCTGTCTAGTAAGTTGGGAGCCTTCTCTGGTCCTTTGTTTTCATTGACTTTCCATATTTACATACAAAAAACAATCTGTATAATGTGGTTTTTAAACTTATTAGAATAATAATTGTTTTTGAAGCTGATAAAAGCCATGACGCATCTCCTATCTTAGTTTTTTGTACTGTATCTATGCATTTTGACTTTCCAGATGAAACTTGGCTGACAAAACCAGACAACTCTGATGTGAAACTTTAAGGGCATATTTACGTGGTATATGTTAATAGATTCTGATGGGAAACATTGGTCTCAATGTATTCCCTGAGGGTACTAGAATCTTATTCACAATTAATTAAGATAGCATCTCACTTCCCAGGTGGCCCTAGTGGTAAAGAACCTGCTTGCCAGTACAGGAGACATAGGAGACACAGGCTCAATCTCTAGGTCTGGAAGATCCCCTGGAGAAGAACATGGCAATCCACTCCAGTATTCTTGCCTGGAGAATCCCATGGACAGAGGAGCCTGTTGGGCTACAGTCCATAGGGTTGCAAAGAGTCAGATATGACTGAAGCGACCTAACATGCAAGCAGAATGGCTGACAGAACTCAGGAAAACATTTTGGCCTTTCCTGGTGGCTCAGATAGTAAAGAATCTGCCTGCAATACAAGAGCTGGGTTCACTCGCTAGGTCAGGAAGATCCCCTGGAGAAGGGAATGGCAACCCACTCCAGCATTCTTGCCTGGAGAATTCCATGGTAGAGGGGCCTGGTCGGCTACAGTCCATGGACTCGCAAAGAGTCAGACATGACTGAGCTACTAACACTTTCACTTTCAAGACAGTTCAGTTCAGTCGCTCAGTCGTGTCCGACTCTTTGCGACCCCATGAATTGCAGCACGCCAGGCCTCCCTGTCCATCACCAACTCCCGGAGTTCACTCACACTCACGTCCATCGAGTCCGTGATGCCATCCAGCCATCTCATCTTCGGTCGTCCCCTTCTCCTCCTGCCCCCAATCCCTCCCAGCATCAGAGTCTTTTCCAATGAGTCAACTCTTCGCATGAGGTGGCCAAAGTACTGGAGCTTCAGCTTTAGTGTCATTTCTTCTACAGAAATCCCAGGGTTGATCTCCTTCAGAATGGACTGGTTGGATCTCCTTGCAGTCCAAGAGACTCTCAAGAGTCTTCTCCAACACCACAGTTCAAAGGCATCAATTCTTCGGTGCTCAGCCTTCTTCACAGTCCAATTCTCGCATCCATACATGACCACAGGAAAAACCATAGCCTTGACTAGACAGACCTTAGTCAGCAAAGTAATGTCTCTGCTTTTGAATATGCTATCTAGGTTGGTGATAACTTTTCTTCCAAGGAGTAAGCATCTTTTAATTTCATGGCTGTAGTCACCATCTGCAGTGATTTTGGAGCCCCCCAAAATAAAGTCTGACACTGTTTCCACTGTTTCCCCATCTATTTCCCATGAAGTGATGGGACCGGATGCCATGATCTTCATTTCCTGAATGTTGAGCTTTAAGCCAACTTTTTCACTCTCCTCTTTCACTTTCATCAAGAAGCTTCTTAGCTCCTCTTCACTTTCTGCCATAAGGGTGGTGTCTACCAGACTCCTCCACCATGGGATTTTCCAGGCAACAGTAATCAATATATATTGTTAAAAGACATTTTATTTTGATCAACTTGTTAGCTCTACATTTATTTGTCTCAGTTGTTTCAGTTTTGTCAATAAACATTATAAAGCACACATTTTCTATGAGGAGTATTTCTGATTTCTGAAATCTCTGTCATGACATTTAGGTTTTCCACTGGAAAAAGAACTTGAACATAGGAAATATAAGTTTCTGCATTTTGGCCCTTTTGAAGGTCTCTTAAACATTGCACATTCAACTTTTATGCAGAGCCCTTCTGCTCTGTTTCATTGTCTGTATTTGGTTGTGAACTTACCATAGGGTCATGAATGTTTTCTGCTAAAGTTTTGCTAAGGAACAAAAGGTTGGCACTGGGGGTCTTCTTGTCCACATAACTGCTCTGGCAGTGGGCCAGTCTACATTTCCATGAGAGGAGCTTGATGGGATTTGCTGGGTCTGACTTCAGATTATTTAACTGGACATAGACCTTATTCTAACAAGCATTTACACTGAGAAAGAAAGCACCTTCCTTTTTCTTTTTAAGCTGACTTAATGGAAAATTCAGTTCAGTTCAGTTCAGTCACTCAGTTGTGTCTGACTCTTTGCGAGCCCATGAACCACAGCATGCCAGGGCTCCCTGTTGATCACCAACCCCCAGAGTCCATCCAAACCCATGTCCATTGAGTCAGGGATGCCATCCAACCATCTCATCCCCTATCGTCCCCTTCTCTTCTTGCCCTCAATCTTTCCTAGCATTAGGGTCTTTTTAAATGAGTCAGCTCTTTGTATTAGGTGGCCAAAGTATTGGAGTTTCAGCTTCAACATCAGTCCTACCAATGAACACCCAGGACTGATCTTTAGGATGGACTGGTTGGATCTCCTTGCAGTCCAAGGGACTCTCAAGAGTCTTCTCCAACACCACAGTTCAAAAGCATCATTCTTTGGTGCTCAGTCCACCAATACAGTCCAACTCTCACATCCATACATGACTACTGGAAAAACCATAGCCTTGACTAGATGGACCTTTGTTGACAAAGTAATGACTCTGCTTTTTAATATGCTGTCTAGGCTGGTCATCGGAGAAGGCAATGGCACCCCACTCCAGTACTCTTGCCTGGAAAATCCCATGGGTGGAGGAGCCTGGTAGGCTGCAGTCGATGGGGTTGCTAAGAGTTGGACACGACTGAGTGACTTCACTTTCACTTTTCACTTTCATGCATTGGAGAAGGAAATGGCAACCCACTCCAGTGTTCTTGCCTGGAGAATCCCAGGAATGGTGGAGCCTGATGGCCTGCCATCCATGGGGTCGCACAGAGTTGGACACGACTGAAGCGACTTAGCAATAACAGGCTGGTCATTACTTTCCTTCCAATGAGTTAAGTGTCTTTTAATTTCATGGCTGCAATCACCATCTGCAGCAATCTTGGAGCCCAGAAAAATAAAGTCAGCTACTGTTTCCATTGTTTCCCCATCTATTTCCCATAAAGTGATGGGACCAGATGCCATGATCTTAGTTTTCTGAATGTTGAGCTTTAAGCCAACTGTTTCACTCTTCTCTTTCACTTTCATCAAGAGGCTTTTTAGCTTCTCTTCACTTTCTGCCATAAGGGTGGTGTCATCTGCATATCTGAGGTTATTGATATTTCTCCTAGCAATCTTAATTCCGCTTGTGCTTCCTCCAGCCCAGCATTTCTCATGATGTACTCTGCATATAAGTTAAATAAGCAGAGTGACAATATACAGTCTTGATGTACTCCTTTCCCAATTTGGAACCAGTCTGTTCCATGTCCAGTTCTAACTGTTGCTTCCTGACCTGCATACAGATTTCTCAAGAGGCAGGTCAGGTGGTCTGGTATTCCCATCTCTTTCAGAATTGTCCACAGTTTATTGTGATCCACACAGTTAGAGGTTTTGACATAGTCAATAAAGCAGAAATAGATGTTTTTCTGGAACTCTTCCTTTTTCCATGATCCAACGGATGTTGGCAATTTGATCTCTGGTTCCTCTGCCTTTTCTAAAACCAGCTTGAACATCAGGAAGTTCACAGTTCACATATTGCTAAAGCCTGGCTTGAGAATATTGAGTATTACTTTACTAGTGTGTGAGATGAGTGCAATTGTGTGGTAGTTTGAGCATTCTTTGGCATTGCCTTTCTTTGGGATTGGAATGATAACTGACCTTTTCCAGTCCTGTGGCCACTGCTGAGTTTTCCAAATTTGCAGACATATTGAGTGCAGCACTTTCACAGCATCATCTTTCAGGATTTGAAATAGCTCCACTGGAATTCCATCACCTCCACTAGCTTTGTTTGTAGTGATGCTTTCTAAGGCCCACTTTACTTCACATTCCAGGTTGTCTGGTTCTAGGTGAGTGACCACACCATTGTGATTTTCTTGGATGTGAAGATGTTTTTGGTACAGTTCTTCTGTGTATTCTTGCCACCTCTTCTTAATATCTTCTGCTTCTGTTAGGTCCCTACAATTTCTGTCCTTTATTGAGCCCATCTTTGCATGAAATGTTCCCTTGGTATCTCTAATTTTCTTGAAGAGACCTTTAGTCTTTCCCATTTTATTGTTTTCCTCTATTTTTTTGCATTGATCACTGAAGAAGACTTTCTTATCTCTCCTTGCTATTCTTTGGAACTCTGCATTCAAATGGGTATATCTTTCCTTTTCCCCTTTGCTTTTCCCTTCCCTTCTTTTCACAGCTATTTGTAAGGCTTCCTCAGACATCCATTTTGCTTTTTTGTATTTCTTTTCCATGGGGATGGTCTTGATCCCTGTCTCCTGTACAATGTCACAAACCTCATTCCATAGTTCATCAGGCACTCTATCAGATCTAGTCCCTTAAATCTATTTCTCGCTTCCACTGTATAATCATAAGGGATTTGATTTAGGTCATACCTGAATTCTCCACTTTCTTCAATTTCAGTCTGAATTTGTCAATAAGGAGTTCATGATCTGAGCCACAGTCAACTTCCGGTCTTATTTTTACTGAAAATTGGACAATAACAAGTCGTTATTTTCACTTAAAAAAAAATAAACTACCACATTCTGTTACTTGAGAAATATTTGTTCATAAAAGTGGAATGCATTCCCTCTCCATTTTTTAATATTTACAAAGTAGGTTGTGATCTGTGAGTCAGAGTAATTGTGATTAGAAGAGACTTCCCACCTGTTAAGCTGCCCAACAATATTGCCTGGAGGAAACTTGTAAACTCACAAATGAAAACCTGGGGTCTTGGCAGACAACTAATCATCTTTAATTATCTGGAGCTCTCATTGGCCCTAATGGAGCTAATCTTTTGCTTTTGTTATTAATATTTAATGATTTGAGATTTCCTTAAGGTGGTCCTAGTTTAAGAATCCAAACTAGTATTTAATTAAGCTTATATTAATTGATCATTGCTTTCTATGAAAGAGAAGTACCTTACCAAGCATGTGCTTTGAAGTTGGATGGATCTGGGTTTAACTTCCATCCTCTGTTTATAAGCCTGACTTAGGGCAAATTACTTAACACCTGATCCTCACTTTTCTAAACTGTGAAAATCTACTTATAAGATTTTTGTGAGGGCTTCCATGGTGGCTTGGGCAGTAAAGAATCTGCCTGCCTAATGCAGAAGACACAGGAGACATGAGTTCAAACCCTGGGTCAGGTAGAGCCCCTGGAGGAGGAAAAGGCCACCCACTCCAGTATTCTTGCTTGAAAAATCCCATGGAGAGGGGAGCCTGGTGCGCTACAGTCCCTGGGGTCCACAGAATTGGACACAGTGGGTGACAGCATGCATGCACACAGGCTTCCATGGTGGTCAGTGGTAAAGAATCTGTCTGCCAATGCAGGAGACACAGGTTCAGTCCCTGATTTGGGAAGATCCCACATGCCACAGAGCTTCTAAGCCTGTGTGCCACAGCTATTGAGCCTGTGCTCCAGAGCCCAGGAGCCAGAGCTACTGAAGCCTGAGTGCCTAGAGCCTGCGCTCCCCAACAAGAGAAGCCGCTGCAGTGAGAAACCCTCGCACCACAACTAGAGAGTACTCCATTCTCTGTAACTAGAGAAAGCCCACACACAGCAACAAAGACCGGCATGGCCAAAAATAAATACGTAAAAAAATAAAAAATTTTAAAATGTTTATGTGAGGATGACATAAGATAATTTCTATATACTCCAGACACAATGCCTAGCACATACGACATTCAGTGATAGGCATCCCAGTGGGAAGATTAGACTCTTTTGACCAAGTTATAGATGTGATCAGTGGATGGATCTAGGTTGATAAAATCCTGAGAACTCAGAAATTCTGGGAGTTCTTCTCATGCTTGAGTACCTGCCATTTATATCCAAGAAACACTCAAACTTAGTGCAAGCTAATCCATTTTTACACCTGAGAAATATATAATGGTAAAGAGAAAAATTCTTTACTATAGGGCATTAAGATCTTTATTTCATCATTGTTTTCAATTTGCGGTGCTTAAGATGGATCTCTCAGGGCTCCATCTCAGATGCTTGGTGACAAGGGAAGAAATAGAATCTCTTTCTCTTCAGTATCTTGGGGAAGGACAGGGGTTCAGTTCAGTTCAGTTCAGTCGCTCAGTCGTGTCCGACTCTTTGCGACCCCATGAATCGCAGCACACCAGGCCTCCCTGTCCATCACCAACTCCTGGAGTTCACTCAGACTCACGTCCATCGAGTCCGTGATGCCATCCAGCCATCTCATCCTCTGTCGTCCCCTTCTCCTCCTGCCCTCAATCCCTCCCAGCATCAGAGTCTTTTCCAATGAGTCAACTCTTCGCATGAGGTGGCCAAAGTACTGGAGTTTCAGCTTCAGCATCATTCCTTGTTAGTAGCAAGTAAATTGAACCCACAGGAATGATTAATCTCATAACCAATTAATATTTTCTGTGCACCCTGTAGTTTGATTACACATGAAAAGTGAACTGGAATCATCATTAATATAATTCTAATCAAAGTCTTTTTTAGCTCAATTAAAATAGCATTTTTGTTCTGTGATTAACCTAATGTTAAAGGATAAAAAGAGACTGACTTTCACATACCTCCTGTAATTTAATCTGTTTCTTTCCAACACTATTTTAGTTGCTTTGAACATCCTGGCTTTATCCTGGAAGAGCATTAAAGATCCATTAATAAATGTTTATATAATTACACACACAGAGACAGATGTTCATCAAGGCAAATTTTATTTTTAATAAGAATAAACGATCAGGACTTCCCTGGTGGTCTAGTGGTTAGGAATCTGCCTGCCAATGCAGGGGACGTGGGTTTGCTCCCTGGTCTGGAATGATTCCACATACCTTGGGGCAACTGCTCTGCAACAAGAGAAGCCACCGCAATGAGAAGCTCACCTTCAGCAGCTAGAGAGTAACCCCCTATTCACCACAACTAGAGAAAGCCCTCATGCAGCAGTGAAGACCCCCTGTAACAAAAGTAGACAATTAAAATATTTAAAAAAATAAATGATAGTGTATTTAGGCTTTTCCCAATCTTATTTTATGGTAAAAATCCTACACTAAGTAACATTTAGAGATACTGACACTAGTAATTGAGGCAACAGATATGCTGACCTTCTAGGATAAAATACAGTCTAGATGGTAGAGATATCTTCATTTTGTAAGGATACACATAACATTAAAAATAGGAGGCTTAATTCTCCCTGTTGAAAATAAGGAAAGGGATTTCCCCCTCACGTTTTTCTTCAAAAATTTGCCATGGTATAAGTACTTTCTCCTCTCTTTGAAAGTTATATAAACTCTTTTGAAATATGCCCCAGTCTGTCAGTTGTATGACCCAGGAATGTCTTTCTCAAGGATCTAGGAGCCATCTCAGATCTTTGACCCTGGTTCCTGACACAGAGCAGTTAAAACCCCTGGATCTGCCTAGGTGATGGAAGTGCCTTTTATCCTAATGAGGCAATACTTGAAAAGCTCCTGTATAACTTCAGGATCAGGTTTGGTCACTGGAAAGATCAAGCCATGATTAGAAGCTTGGAACTTTTAGCCTCAACCCATTCCCCCACCCTCTAGGGAGAGGATAGAATTGAAGATTAATTGTCAATCATGCCAACATGATGAAGCCTGTATAAAAATCCCTAAAGTATGGGGTTTGGAGAATTCTGGGTTGGTGAACGCATCTATATGACAGGAAGGCTGTGCACCCCATACTCCGTGGGGACTGTACCTTCTACTTCATGGGCCCTTCTTCAACTATGATTCTATGTATTCATATTTGTGCCCCTTATATCTTTGTAGTCAGTTGGTAATAATAAGTAAAGTGCTTTCTTGAGTTCGTAAGCCATTCTAGCAGTTTCTGAATCTAAGAGGAGTGTCATGGGCACCTCCAATTAGAACAAGTTGGTTAAACTATAGAGGACAACTTGGAACTTGCAATCTGGGTCTGAAGTAAGGTGAGGGTACAGCCTTGTGGGACCGAACCCTTTAGCCTGTGAGATCTGATTCTAACTCTAGGTAGATAGTGTCAGAACTGAATTTAATTGTAGGAAACCCAGCAGCTGTCAGAGAATTGGTTAGTGTGTGGGGGAAAATCCATATAATTGGTATCAGTCGTATTCAGTATGCAGAGAAAAAAAAAATGGTAGTTTTTCCTTTTAATATTTATTTTAGTAATCCTTTTTAAAACAAAAAATAAAGCATTCATATAGTTGAAGAAAAACATTTATCATTAGCCATGAAAGCATAATGAATAAGTGAACTGCTATGGGAAAAAGGAGCATTTCTGCATCACAGACATAAATGCCACAGTCATTTGTGCTCCATGCCAGGTAAACTGGGGGTCCAAGGTAATTTAGAAGAGTGCTTTAGGCGATTTGATATGTTCGGTTTGGGTTGTAGCACAGAGAAAAGAGCGTTTCAGGAGATGTCAGGAGATTAGAATCTAATTCTGGCTCCAAAAGCGTTTGGCTTTCTGCTCTCAGAATACGTGTGCGGATGTACTTCTTGGTCACCTCGGGGTCGGGTGGGTTCATGTGATTGATCTGGCAAATAAGCTACGGGTGGGAGTGATGACTTGCTTTTACAACAGAGCATTTAACTACCAGTGCAAGGTCCTCTGAAACTCTCTCCCTTTGTCATAGCAACAGTAATATTTGAGATGATGGCCGCTCTGAAAACATCAGGCCTGGATTAAGGAGACAAGGAGCAGAGCTCCCTGCAAATCTGCAGTGCACGTGAAACATGAGAGAAAAATAATCCACCAAAGTTTGGAGGTTGTTTGTTACCACAGCACACAAGCTAGTTTATCCTAACTGATACAACAAGAATCCACCATTCTAGCATAGTTATGGACCTGGAAGTGAAATTCTGGCATGTGTACAAGCAAATAAACCCAGGCTCTGTTCTGTCTGTATTATAAGCAAAGTTACGAATCAAAATAAATAAAAAATAAAACCCTTGGGTTTTATACCTTGAGGTTCCAAACTAGAACTTTGAGGTCACCTTCAAGGGTATCTCCTGAGTTTAATCTATCACTGGTTATGAAATTAAAAAAAAAAAAAACACTGGAGGTGATTTGGTGGGTTAATGAATTTGTCAGGGTTTCTGTAATATCTTTTTTTTTTTTTCCCAGACAAAATTTTGCACATTTTATTCAAGGACTTGAAACATGACCCTTTATTCACCCTAAAATAACTTCCATTTATCAAAAGATCCCTAAAACTACAATAAGACAAAAGAAATTAGAAATGCTGTCAATTTTGCAATTCCTACAAAAGCCATCTCAGTTTAAATGGCCTGGTTGATAGATGTACATGTTGTTTTATCAAAAGCTCTACCATGTTGTTGTTTTTTTTTTTTTTTTATTTAAGGCTCACTTTTTATTTTATTTTATTTTATTTTAATTTTTTATTTTTTTTTTTAAATTTTAAAATCTTTAATTCTTACATGCGTTCCCAAACATGAACCCCCCTCCCACCTCCCTCCCCACAACATCTCTCTGGGTCATTTCAGTTACTTATGGCATTTTACAGGGAAGATTTGAAGCTATGTTTTACTCTATGCATTACCAAATCAGAGGATATTTACACCAAAATGCTTCATATAATTATTGTTATAACTAAGACATATATACTAACAGCAACTCTCCAAATTTTCAGAAGGAAATACTATCATTTTTAATGCTTTCCAACTTACTTGTCTATTAAGTAAAGTGAGATTGTATTTATTGAGTCTGGAATTTCAGTTATGGAAATTTCATTTCACTTTATAAGCTTCTGCTAACAAAGTCAGAATATAAAAAGCAATCTTATTTCCCCTTGCTTTCCACACATAAATCTTGAATAAAATGTACTTGTGTATTATAGCTGTGCTTTGTAAAGTCCATTTTCCATAAGCATGAAAATTTTAAGGAATATATTACCTGTGCATGCATGCTAAGTTGCTTCAGTCATGTCCAACTCTTTGCTACCCTATGGAATGTAGCCCACCAGGCTCCTCTATCCATGGGATTCTCCAGGTGAGAATACTGGAGTGGATTGCCATGCCTTTCTCCAGGGGATCTTCTCAGCTCAGGAATCGAATCTGCGTCTCTTAAGTCCCAGCATTAGCAGGCAGATTCTTTACCACTAGCGCCACCGGGAAAGCCCAATATACTACCCAGTTGCATTTAAATATTTTTTTTCTATAAATTAAAACATTCATTTAAATAGTTAATAAAGGGACTTCCTTGGTGACCCAGGGATAAAGAGTCTGCCTGCTGGTGCAGAGGCCATGGGTTCCATCCCTGGTCTGAGAAGATGAATATATTCCAAACATGGGGATCGAACCATTCCATAATTCTCTATTTTACAGGTGGAATCTTCGTTAAGCCTGTCCATAATTCATGTTTTTCTGCCTAAAAGTTCCTATGGGAAGTATCTTGTATTATTTGCTCTCCTTCTAGAAGAGGTAACTACTGACTATCTCCTGATTCCAAGAAAGCATTGCCTTTAAAAGCACTTTGAATCATTTCTTTAAATAGTCTCTCTGATCACTGTCCCACTCCAGTATTCTTGCCTGGAGAATCCCATGGACGGAGAAGGCTGGTAGGCTACAGTCCATGGGGTCGCAAAGAGTCGGACACGACTGAGCGACTTCACCTCACCTCACCTGACCACTGTATACATCCTGTACCTCTAGCAAGAGGGAGGACAGAAGAAGCTAATTTCAGGGTTGTGCTCCTCATGTGCTCTGGATCTTTAGACAATTTGGAACCTGCTGGCTGGAGTCATGGAGCCAGGCCTTGTTCCACAGATAGAGATGCAGAGGGTGTTGTGGTTGAAATTGACAATGCTTTCAGTCTCAGCCTGATATCTAATGGTGTTCCATGTGCCCTATGGCAAAGGAGGGGCACAAGATTTCCTTCTCAGCCATTGCTTTCTGCACGGGGCCTCAGAAGACCTTCGTGGGTGTGATGGCCAAGATACTAAGTTTCAGCCTTCACATTCTGTATCTAGCCTCTTGCTTAAGCCGTGTGAATAAAATTGATATTGGTTGTCAAACAACAACCTTTCGCTGGACACAGAGGTGCAGACTAGAATAATGATATAGTGTATGGGGTGGAGATAGATAGGGGCTCTCTTAATGGAATGGCTGGAGGGTCATTGGATAGTCCATCTGCTACAGAGCTTTCATGGTGTCCAATCTGCTTGGTCTCGGTGCATGCCCAAACTGATTAGAGCTGTTTCTAGTAGGAACTTCACTAGCCAATGGTCGTCCGTAGAAGGCTTGCTTTAAATAGCTGAAAGACGGATATTTTATAACTTCCTGAATAGAAATGACCCTAAATGCCCAGAAGTTTGGAAGAGATTGTGCTTGAGTGGCACAGGTGAATGGATTCACACACCTACATGTCAATCACTGAATATGCCTCCACAATTCCTCCATGTTTAGAATGTTTAGACATTTTCTGCAAAGAGGGTATGGGAAAATAAAGGGATGAGTTTGCTCATCAGAACAGTTCTGTTACTACATTTTCCAGTCAGTGATTTCCCTGAGAGTGTTTAAATTGCTTTAGGTAGGTTTTCATCTCCATTTATTTCTAGACCTTAGATGCTTACTGATTAAGTAGTATTTCCTATAATTTGTCATAAGTGTCCTAAACCTAAAAGAAAAACAGATCCTGGGGCTTCTCAAACACTGGTTTAATAATGTGGGACAAGTCATCAGCATACCCTAAGCATTAAGATGATCACCGAAAATGAGAATAATGGGATAATCAGGGCTGTTGGGCCAATGACACACAATTACTTTATATAAAATACCTTTAAACAGAATGTAATAGACCTTAGCAAGAATATAGAAAACTCTTTTTCTGCAAAACAATAAAAAGTAATTAAAAAAAAAGATATTATAGCATAATCAGTCAATTCTTCAACCTTTCATAAATTGGCATTCATCATTTATGTATTTATTAACAAATATTTAATGAGTGTTCTCCATGTGCCAGATCACGTGTTATATACTAAGAGAGACTGAAGATGTAGGAGACAAGAATTTTAGAATTTACAAAGCAAAATAAAGGGCACTGTGTGAGAATCTTTTCATTCGGAAAGTTGGAAAGAGAGAATACAGATGTCAGAATACTAAGGAATCATTTAACTTAGCCAAAATATACACACTGACAATCGATTATTATTGAACTGAAGCTTAGGTGGGCAACACCATGGCCACAGCTGCTGTGCCTAATTGAGCTGGGTTTGCATTTCAAAACCAGCACCTGGGGCCACATTCAAATTATTCTGCCAGAGGTTACTCTAAGGAATATGAACTTTGCTAGGCAATTTACAATTTTTTAACATTTTATCCACAGGGAAGATTCAGCTTACAGCAAATTAGGTAATATTATTTAAAATTATATGTAAATGGGTTGTATAGTCATTCTAAATCTAAGCAGACTCTTGCTTCATGAGATATCCTAGGAATAAATTTGGAATATTTGGATTTGGGAAGGATTACAGAATATAAATATCCCATCAAACTTCAAATGAATGTTGTCTTAAAATTAATCTTCAATAAGTGATTTCAGTTCCAAGTAAATTCAGCTACATGCACGAAGATGACAAGCGATCTGTGTAAGTGTAAGGACTGATGTAGGTCTAAGTTGTGTCCATGGCATAACCATTAACTGGTAGGCAGCTAACCAGTTGCTTTGTACTAGGGACTTCTAAAATATCCAAAAAAGAAAACTTCAAGGAACACATTCAAGAGGTATGTTAACTGCATCACGTGCCAGCTCTATTCTAAGCACATTCTATATATTAACTCAGCTCACAATGACTCCATGAGTGAGTACCATCATCAACCTCATTTCACAGACAAGGAACTGAGTTTCAGAAAGGTTGAGCTGCGTTAAGTCACCCAGCCAATAAGGAGCAGGACGAGTCTGGCATCAGTCTTACTTTTCAACCACCACGCTGTAATGTGCTGAGTTAGACTCAGTAACAAAGCCTGAGTCATCAGAAGAAGGATTTCCCAGGATGGAAAGAAACTTTGTAAAGGGCAATGATTGTATCTGTGGGGTCACATAAAAGATTAACATTTAGGACTAGATTGTCAATTCAGGCTCATGAGTCCCAAGAATTTACCCAGTATCAAGAGTTGCAAATTATTTCAAAGACGGAGTCAGTCAAGGAGCACAGACAAAACAAAGGAGATCAGGAACACACCCGTGACTTCCTAGGT
Source organism: Capra hircus (assembly GCF_001704415.2). NCBI lineage: Eukaryota > Metazoa > Chordata > Mammalia > Artiodactyla > Bovidae > Capra > Capra hircus. The sequence continues at coordinate 32,843,568 of NC_030823.1, read as the reverse complement.
CCTTGTTTTACACGTTGGACTTGTGCTCTCTGGCCCAGAATAACAGACTCAGTGTCGACCTGGGGTTTTGCAGGTTCCTACAAACAGTGTATGCTCAGTCACTCAGTCATGTCCAACCCTTTCTGAGTTTATGAACTGTAACCCACCAGGCTCCTCTGTCCATGGGATTCTCCAGGCAAGAATACTGGAGTGGGTTGCCATTTCCTTCTCCAGAAGATCTTTCCAACCTAAGGATCAAATCTTTGTCTCTTGCATTGGCAGGCAGATTCTTTACCACTGAGCCACCAGGGAAACCCACAGTAGTCAGCATTTTAAAGTTATAACCCAGAGAGGTGTACAGCGTGTGGGGCATTGTCTGGGGAGATCTGCTTTGTAAATTCTGGGTCTATATACTGTTAACTAATCCTTTAGCTGAGAATATCCTACTAAAGTCATCCAATAGTTAAGGGTCTCTTTTTCCTAATAAATGTCATTTGTCTATTAATTCAGATGTTCAACTGACAAAGAGAATAGAAAGAAAACCTGCCTTCTTTTTTCCTTTTGGGATATTCCCATAGTAGGAAAGTAGTGGATCCCAAACCAGATGTTATAACTTCCTCCCTGGTCATGGGTATAGCCCAGCCCCTAGTGCATTGCCTGGCATGTATCAGGCACTCAGCATAGTTTTGTTGAAGTAACACAGCACAAGTCTGTCATTTAGATTTTCTGTATTATGATGCTCATCCTCACCTTGAGGACAACCTAAGGACAGTACAAAAGCTGTGGGTAAAAGTTTAAAAAGCAGTTTTCCCTCAAGATTCACTTAAACCTTTGTAAGACCCTGGGGTGCAAAGTGGCACTGCTTTGGTGTAATTCTGATATGTTAGAATAGGAGGAGAAAAGTCCCTTCCACCAACTTCACCAAACACTCAAGTTTGGGAGCTCCTGGAGTTCACTATGTGAGGGACAGTACTGCCCCTGAAGGTGGTAGAGTTACTGGTGCACGTGTAGCAGAGGAGGCTGTCTCATCCCAGCTACTTGGAGCATCAGGCAGAGAACTGATAGTATAGTTGATAATTTCTGAGCATTAGGGATATGCCAGACACTGCAATAACTGCTTTTACATGCAATAACACCTTTGCCCTTCACATCAGTCAGTTCAGTTCAGTAGCTCAGTTGTCTGACGGTTTGCGGCCCCATGGGCTGCAGCACGCCAGGCTCCCTTGTCCATCACCCACTCCTGGAGCTTGCTCTAACTCATGTCCATTGAGTCGGTGATGCCATCCAACCACCTCATCCTCTGTCATCCCCTTCTCCTCTTGCCTGCAATCTTTCCCAGCATCAGGGTCTCTTCAAATGAGTCAGTTCTTCATACCAGGTGGCCAAAGTATTGGAATGTCAGCTTCAGCATCAGTTCAGTTCTGTTCAGTCACTCAGTCATGTCCGACTCTGCAACCCCATGAATCGCAGCACACCAGGCCTCCCTGTCCATTACCAACTCTCGGAGTTTACCCAAACTCATGTCCATTGAGTCAGTGATGCCATCCACCCATCTCATCCTCTGTAATCCCCTTCTCCTCCTGCCCCCAATCCCTCCCAGCATCAGAGTCTTTTCCAATGAGTCAACCCTTTGCATCAATCCTTCCAATAAATATTCAGGACTGATTTCCTTTAGGGTGAACTGATTGATCTCCTTGCATCCAAGAGACTCTCAAGAGTCTTCTCCAACACCACAGTTCAAAAGCATCGATTCTTCAGCACTCAGCTTTCTTTATGGTCCAACTCTCACATACATACACGACTACTGGAAAAACTGTAGCTTTGACCCGACAGACATTTGTTGGCAAAGTAATGTCTCTGCTTTTTAATATGCTGTTTGGGTTGGTCATAGCTTTTCTTCCAAGGAGTAAGTGTCTTTTAATTTCATGGCTGCAGTCACCATATGCAGTGATTTTAGAGCCCTCCAAAATAAAGTCTCTCAGTTTCCATTGTTTATCTATTTGCCATGATCTTAGTTTTCTGAATGCTGAATTTTAAGCCAACTTTCTCACTCTCCTCTTTCACTTTCATCAAGAGGCTCTTTAGTTCTTTGCTTTCTGCATAAGGGTGGTGTCATCTGCATATCTGAGGTTATTGATATTTCTCTATGCAATCTTGATCCAGCTTGTGCTTTATCCAACTTGGCATTTCTCATAATGTACTCTGCATATAAGTTAAAGAAGCAGGGTGACAACATACAGCCTTGACATACTCCTTTTCCTATTTGGAGCCAGTCTGTTGTTCCATGTCCAGGTCTAACTGTTGCTTCTTGACCTGCATACAGCTTTCTCAGGAGGCAGGTAAGTTGGTCTGGTATTTTCATCTCTTGAAGAATTTTCACAATATGTTGTGATCTACACAGTCAAATGCTTTGGTGTAGTTAATAAAGCAGAAGTAGATGTTTTTCTGAAACTCTCTTGCTTTTACAATGATCCAACAGATGTTGGCAATTTGATCTGGTTCCTCTGCTTTTTCTAAATCTGGCTTGAATATCTGTAAGCTCACAGTTCACGTACTGTTGAAGCCTGGCTTGGAGAATTTTGAGCATTAATTTGCTGACATGTGAAATCAGTGCAATTGTGCAGTAATATGAACATTCTTTGGCATTGTCTTTCTTTGGGATTGGAATGAAAACTGACCTTTTCCAATCCTGTGGCCACTGCTGAGTTTTCCAAATTTGCTGGCATATTGAGTGCAGCACTTTCACAGCATCATCTTTCAGGATTTGAAATAGCTCAACTGGAATTCCATCACCTCCACTAGCTTTGTTCATAGTGATGCTTCCTAAGGCCCATTTGACTTTGCATTCCAGGATGTCTGACTCTAGGTAAGTGATCACACCATTGTGGTTATCTGGGTCTTGAAGATCTTTTTTGTATAGTTCTGTGTATTCTTGCTGCCTCTTCTTAATATCTTCTGCTTTTGTTAGGTCCATACTATTTCAGTCATTTTTTTGTGCCCATCTTTGCATGTAATGTTCCCTTGGTATCTCTAATTTTCTTGAAGAGATCTTAGTCTTTCCTGTTCTATTGTTTTCCTCTATTCTTTTGCATAGATCACTGAGGAAGGCTTTCTTGTCTCTTCTTTCTATTCTTTGGAACTCTGCATTTAAATGGGTATATCTTTTGTTTGGGGTATATCTCCTTTGCTTTCACTTCTCTTCTTTCCTCAGCTATTTGTAAGGCCTCCTCAGGCAGCCATTTTGCCATTTTGCATTTCTTTTTCTTGGGGATGGTCTTGATCACTGCCTCCTGTACAATGTCACAAACCTCCGTCCATAGTTCTTCAGGCACTCTATCAGATCTAATCCCTTGGATCTATTTGTCACTTCCACTATAAAAGGGATTTGATTTAGGTCATACCTGAATGGTCTAGTGGTTTTCCCTACTTTCTTCAACCTAAGTCTGAATTTGGCCATAAGGGATTCATGATCTGAGCCACAGTGAACTCCTGGTCTTGTTTTTGCTGACTGTATAGAGCTTCTCCATCTTTGGCTGCAAAGAATACAATCAATCTGATTTCAGTATTGACCATCTGGTGATGACCATGTGTAGAGTCTTCTCTTGTGTTGTTGGAAGGTGTTTGCTATGACCCCTCACATGAAAACCTGTCAAATAGGTTGTGTGTGTGTGTGTGTGTGTGTGTGTGTGCATGGGCTCAGTTGTGTTCAATTCTTTTTGACCCCATGGACTGTAGCCCACCAGGCTCCTCTTTCCATGGGATATCCCAGGTAAGAATACTGAAGTAGGCTGCCCTTTCCTCCTCCAGAGATCTTCCCAACCCAGGGATTGAACCTATGTCTCCTGCATCTCCTGCATTGGCAGGCAGGTTCTTTACCACTTGCACCACCTGGGAAGCCTGTAAAAGAAGTTCAAATATTACTATTTCTTCACACGATCTATGACTCTCTGTTGCTGAGTAAAGAAACAAATAAAATAGGATGGAAGTGAAGGAGAGTTGAAGGCCACCTGGACATATTGCTCTCTCCAGTCTAGCCCTCAGACACCTCACTTCACTCTCTGAGTATGGAGGAGGGCAGATGAGATCTGACTCACCCTTACACTGGAGACCTGAAGTTTTCTAAGACCAGATGAATGCTGGGAAAAAGTCCCTGGCAGGGAGGGAACTACAAGGACTTGGGCACCAGGAGGAATGGGAATTAGGGAGCATAATGAAGGCTGGAGGCTGTGAAGCATGGCCTCATATTCTGGGGATGGAAGCTCCAGGCTTCATGCAGGGCAGAGCTGACAGCTAGGTGGGAGGGTACCTGTAGCATATTTTCATCACCCCTCCTACCAAACACACATTTCATACTCTCTTTCTGAGTAGCTTGGAGTCCATTTATCAGGGTAAAGTCCATTTATCAGGTGAAGCTTCTTTGTGTTGTTGTTGTTTAACTATGTTAATCTATGTTTAACTGCTTGTTAGCAGGAAAGCAAAGGACAACCCTCAACTCTGAGGGATACATGTAAGTGCCACCACCACAATAGCAGATGCCAAAGACAATCCCAGTGTAAGTGACAGAAGTTTGTATGAATTTATTATAGGGACTGATTTTTCTGACTCCCTGTTCCTTATCTCCAAAAGCCATGGTGAGCCCCAGATAAAGTACCTGGTGTGTAAGGTGGTAGTTCACAGTTTGAGTCCACCCAAGCAGACTCCCAGACTGAGTGAACAGACATTTTAATTCATCCATCACAAGTTTAGGCTTGACTCAAAGGTTTTCTTAATGAAGGTTTCTGAAGAATTATCCAGCTTTATAATTTCTAGGCAGAATTTCATTTTGTTCTCCCATTGTATTTATTTCTGCTTAGTATTATTTATCTCCAAGCAAAATGATCAACAATAATCCTTTAAAAAGCAGAGAGGAAATGCATCATCTGGTTGGTCTATTTCTATCCAATTTCAATTAGCTTTCTAAAAATAATTTTAGGGAGATATCCGAAATAATAGTCTCAAGTTTTGCAAGTGACAGATAGCAGAGATTTATTGCAGTGATTTATCTCACACTGCCTGAGTAGCCCTATAATCTCAGTGTTAAAGTGATTATACAATAATTTCTTTCCTGTGTTTGTTCATTCCCCTAGTCTTGGAAGTTCTTCTTCCTTCCTTTATACCCATTTTCTTCTACCCACCTGATGGCCCAGCAAATAAAGAATCAGCCTTCAATGTAGGAGACACAGGAGACTCAGGTTCTATCCCTGGGTCAAGAAGGTCCCCTAAAGAGGGAAATGGCAACCACTCCAGTATTCTTACCTGAAAAATCCTATGCTTAGAGGAGCCTGGTGTGTTATAGTCCAACGGATGGCAGAGAGTCAGACACGACTGAGAAACTAGCACTTTCACTTTTCACTCTCCTCTCCTACACGCCTTTCCCAGGCAGGACTGGTGCCTGTGTCGTGCCATCAGAGCATTTGTTACCTGCCTCTGAGAATGCATTTCTCAGAACAGCACCTCACTCCCAGGGATGCCCAGGGGTGGGTCAGGTGGTAGCTCTGTGATCACATAGAATATTTTCCTTCAGTGTGTGTTTGACTTGAAGACTTGGGATACCTTTAAAAATCTCTTACACATTTTTTCTTTTTTTTTTTTTAAGTAAACTTTTAATTTTGTATTGGAGTATCTTTGGTGCCTCAGCAGTAAAAAAAAAAACCTGCCTGCAATGCAGGAGACACAGGAGATGTAGGTTAGATCCCTGGGTCAGGAAGATCCCCTGAAAAAGCAAATGGCAACCCACTCCAGTAATTTTGCCTGGAGAATCCCATGGACAGAGGAGCCTGGTGGGCTACAGGCTTTGATGGGGTTTCAAAGAGTTGGACACGACTAGGTGACTAAACAACATAGCCGACTAACAATGTTGCAATCATTTCAAGTGGACAGCCAAAGGACTCAGCCATACATAAATGTGTATTCATTCTCCCCCAAACTCCCCTCCTATCCAGGCTGCCACATAACATTGAGCAGAGTTCCTTGTGCTATACAGGAGGACCCTATCGGTTATCTGTTTTAAATATGGCAGTGTATAATGTTGATCCCAAACTCCCTAGCTATCTCTTTCTCCATCCTTCCCCCAGCAACCCTAAGTTCATTCTCTAAGTCGGTGAATGTGTTCTGTTTTGTAAATAAGTTTATTTGCATCTTGCCTGTTTAGATTCCCCATATAAGGGATGTTATAGGATGTTTCTGCTTCTCTGTCTGACTTATTTCACTCAGGACAGTCTCTGGGTCCATCCAAGTTGCTGCAAATGGCGTTAGATGTTTCTTTTTAATGGCTGAGCAATATTTTATTGTGCATACATACCACGTCTTCTTTATCCATTCCTCTGTCAATGGACATTTGGGTTGCTTCCATGTTTTGGCTATTGTAAAAAGTGCTGCAATGAACACTGAGGTAAATGTATCCTTTTGGACCATATTTCTCTCCTAATATATGCCCAGGAGTGGGATTGCTGGGTCATAGGGTAGCTATATTTTTAGGCTTTTTTTTTTTTTAAGGAATATGCATACTGCTCTCCATAGTGGCTGTACCAATCTACATTCCCACTAACAGTGTAGGAGGGTTCCCTTTTCTATATACCCTCTCCAGCACTTATTGTTTGTGGATATTTGATGATAGTCATTTCGACTGGTGTGAAAAATCTCTTGCATATTTTTGATGCATCTATACTCAAGCAAATATTATTATAACTCCATTTCTCCACATTGACCTACCTCAAATTCTGTGTCAAATATGTTTAGACGTGAATGTGAGTGACTATAGTAGATTGCATAGATGGCTATAAATCCTTCCACTCTCTGCATCCACACCTTTGTAATGTAACTTTTAACTTCTCCCTTGAAGAAGCAGAGTCTTTTTTCAACTTTTGAGTCAGGGAGGACTATAACATTGTAAAATGTGGTGCTAGCAGAGATTTGAAAAAGGCTATGCATTGGGTACACAGCTCTCAGATCACTGCTGCAGGTGAACAAGTCCAGGCTAGCCCCCTGGTGACTGAAAAGTCATGTGAAGAACTGTGGTACCCCAACTGTCAGTCAGTCGGCCCTCAAATAAGCTGTCAACTTCAGGACACATGAATGAGAACCAGAGGAGATCAGCTTGACCCATATCAGAAAAATGGCCCCACTGGACTCAGCCCCCAATTGCTGATTCACAGAATTGTGAGCTAAATCAATGGCTGTGGCTTTAAACCTCTACATTTGGGGGTAATTTGTCATGCAGCAAAGATTAACTAATACCGTGAATAAGAATGAGAAGTAAAAGCCCAAGAAATAAGCCATTTTTATTTGAAAGAAATAACTGGAAAGTTTCATTCCTCGGGGTTAACAAAAAATCCAGTCTTATTTATTGCTTGCCCTGCCTGTTCTCCCCCGCATTCTCAAACAACCTGAGAAATTACTTCATGAGACTATCACTATTGGGGAGATATTTTCAGATCAACCCTGGGAAGATTTAAAGTTAATCACAAGAATGTCTGCAATGATAAAGAAGCAAGTCTTGGCCAAGAACAATAAGAAAAACACAACTGAATATAAGCACATTAGAAATTACCTGAGACTTTCTTTGAAGTTAGTTTCAGATACCCATTACAGATCAAGTCATGAAAAAATGGAAAAGATGATGAAGATGTGAAGCTAACTTAAGCTGCTTTCGACTCAGAATGTAGTAACAAGGAGAAAAGATTCTCCTAGACTACTAAATGACCTATTTTGTTGTTCTCTACTGACATTTGTAAACAGTTGGTTGAAAAGCAAATGTAACCCAGTTGCTTATATAGCTTTTCACTTAGGGCATAAATGTAATGAGCTGGCTCACTTATTGGTTTCTTTTTCCCTATGTTTATAAAGATGATGTTTCTGAAGTGTTTCTGTATGTTCAATGAAGTGGTCAAAATGATCAATTTTATAACAGAAGAAAATACACTGAATAATCATTTTGTAACCAAACTGCAGTATAATGGGAAGTGACTTGAAGATTATTCCACATTCTATAGTAGTGACTACTTGAGCTGGGCAGCAGGAGCCCTCTGTCCTGGGGACAGGCAATAAACAAATGCATTGTCTGTAGAAAATTAGGTCTGCTTTTTATTATCACCATGTGTTCCAGCAATTCTAGGTAATTTCAGTGCTAATATATATATGCCTCCCACAGGTGTGGACAGCTCCCCTGTACTCCTTCCATGCCTGTCCTGCTACACAGCACCACTGTTATATGGATAAATGCTGCCTTAGCTGGAAGAAAATGCTGCTCAGAATTTATGTACTCAAGCTTTCACTGTTATGTTTCTCCCTAAGAAAAAATTAAAACACAGGAGAAGAATTTGGAAAAGATAAACAAGTCAATTATTAATTATAACAGTAAAGATCAGCTCAGTGATAATGCTAAAAAAAATCCTTTAAAAGTTGCCATTAATAGGTGTTTATCTTGGTGGACCTAGATTTTAGAAATATTCTGACATGAAGCAGAAAAAGGAATTTCCTGACTCCGCGTCCGTCCCCTTAAATTGAGTCCTATTTCTGATAACAACAGATTCATTGTAACAATATTTTGTGAGTCAAAATATAAATAACATTAATTTCAAGATGGCAACTTATTTAAAATACATATTAACATACAATTGCATATGCATATGTGTATATATAGAGAGAATTACAAATATGAAAAACACAAAATTCACAGAATTTTAAAGACAAAATATGAGATAGCAAACAATTTCATTCTTTACAGAGGGCCATGGTAAGCAACATCCCTATTCTTTCCTTTTCTGCCAAGAGGTATTTTTTATGATATTTTCATGAAAAAATTGAGGTTGTATTTTTCCAGCATAATATTTATCTTGTTATAGTTATTTGTTCATGAATATCTTCATCTTATATCAATTCCTTCAAGGATGCAGATGAAATTTCTTGTCTTTGTATAGTCAGTACCTTGTGCATACCCTGATAAATACCTGTTTATCTCTGCTGCTGCTCTAGCCAGTCGTATTTGGTGCCATGTGATTCTCTCTGTATGTACATGTCACTAGACTACTTTGATTTTACAGTTTACCTATCACATTGTGTATGTGATATACATATACATATATAAACACATATACACACACACAAAGATATTGGAGAATAAATATTTTTAAATTTTTTAATTGAAGGATAATTGCTTTACAGAATTTTGCTGATTTCTGTCAAACCTCAACATGAATCAGCCATAGGTATACATATATCCCTTCCCTTTTGAGCCTCCCTCCCATCTCCCTCCACATCCCACCCCCTAAGTTGATACAGAACCCCTGTTTGAGTTTCCTGAGCCATACAGCAAATTCCCGCTAGCTATCTATTTTACATATGGTAATGAAACTTTCCATGTTACTCTTTCCATACATCTTACCCTCTCCTCCCTTCTCCCCATGTCCATAAGTTTATTCTCCATGTCTGTTTCTCCACTGCTGCCCTGTAAATAAATTCTTCAGCACCATTTTTCTAGATTCCATATATGTGCATTAGAATATGATATGTATCTTTCTCTTTCTGACTCACTTCACTTTGTATAATAGGTTCTAGGTTCATCCACCTCATCAGAACTGAGTCAAATGCATTCCTTTCTATGGCTGAGTAGTATTCCATTGTGCATATGTACCACAATTTCTTTATCCATTCATCTGGCAGTGGACATCTAGATTGCTTCCATGTTCTAGCTATTGTAAATAGTACTGCAAAGAACAACAGGATACATCTTTTTCAATTTTGGTTTCCTCAGGGTATATGTCTAGAAGTGGGATTGCTGGGTCATATGGTGGTTTTATTCCTAGATTTTTTAAGGAATTTCCATACCATCTTCCATAGTGACTGTATCAATTTGCATTCCCACCAACAGTGCAAAAGTGTTCTCCTTTCTCCACACCCTCTCCAGCATTTATTGCTTGTGGCATCCCTCTAGCACTCTTGCCTGGAAACTCCCATGGGCAGAGGAGCCTGGTGGGCTGCAGTCCATGGGGTCGCTGAGTCAGACACGACTGAGCGACTTCAGTTTCACTTTTCACTTTCATGCATTGGAGAAGGAAACGGCAATGCACTCCAGTGTTCTTGCCTGGAGAATCCCAGGGATGGCGGAGCCCAGTGGGCTGTCTGCCGTCTGTGGGGTTGCACAGAGTCGGACACGACTGAAGCGACTTAGCAGCAGCAGCTTTTTGATGATGGCCATTCTGACCAATGTGAGGTGATATCCCATTGTGGTTTTGATTTGCATTTCTCTAATAATGTGCAATGTTGAGCATCTTTTCATGTGTTTGTTAGCCATCTGTAGGTCTTCTTTGGAGAAATGTCTGTTTAGGTCTTTCTCCCACTTTTTGATTGGGTTGTTTGCTTTTCTGGCATTGAATTGTATAAGCTGCTTGTATATTTTGGAAATTAATCCTTTGTCAGTTGTTTCATTTGCTATTATTTTCCCCCACTCTGAGGGTTTTCTTTTCACATTGCTTATAGTTTCCTTAGCTGTGCAAAAGCTTTTAAGTTCAATCAGATCCCACTTGTTTACTTTTGTTTTTATTTCCATTACTCTAGGAGGTGGGTCACAGAGGATCTTGCTTTGATTTATGTCATCAAGTGTTCTGCCTATGTTTTCCTCTAAGAATTTTATAGTTTCTGATCTTACAGTTAGGTCTTTAATTCATTTGAATTTATCTTTGTGTATGGCAGCAGCAGCATGGTGTTAGGAAGTGTTTTAATTTCATTCTTTTACATGTAGCTGTCCAGTGTTCCCAGCTCTATTTGCTGAAGAAGATGTCTTTGCCCCATTGTACATTTTTGCCTCCTTTGTCAAAAATAAGGTACCCATAGGTACATGGGTTTATTTCTGAGCTTTCTACCTTGTTCCATTGGTCTATATTTCTGTTTTTGTGCCAGTACCATACTGTCTTGATGACTGTAGCTTGGTAGTATAATCTGAAGTCAGGAAGGTTGACTCCTCCAGCTCCATTCTTCTTTCTCAAGACTGCTTTGGCTATTCAGGGTCTTTTGTGTTTCCATATGAATTGTGAAATTTTTTGTTCTAGTTCTGTTAAAAATGTCATTGGTAATTTGATAGGGATCGCATTGAATCTGGAGATTGTGTTTGGTAGTATAGTCGTTTTCACAATGTTGATTCATCCTACCCAGGAACACAGAATCTCTCTCCATCTGTTTGTGCCATCTTTTATTTCTTTCATCAGGGTCATATAATTTTCTGTGTAGTTCTTTTGTCTCCTTAGGTAAGCTTATTACTAAATATTTGATTCTTTTTGCTGCAATGGTGAATGTGATTGATTCTTTAATTTCTCTTTCTGATTTTTCATTGTTAGTATATAGAAATGCAAGTGTATTGATTTTGTATTCTGCAACTTTGTTGAAGTCACTGATTAGCTCTACTAATTTTCTGATACTATCTTAGGATTTTCTATGTCCAGTATCAGGTCATCAGTGAGACCTCACTGCAAACAGTGAGAGCTTTGCTTCTTTTCTGATCTGAATTTCTTTTATTTCTTTTTCTTCTCTGATTGCTGTAGCTAGGATTTCCAAAACTATGTTAATAGTGGTGAAAGTGGACACCCTTGTCTTGTTCCTGATCTTAGGGGGAATGCTTTCAGTTTTTCACCATTGAGAATAATCTTTGCTGTATGTTTATCATATATGACCTTTACTATGTTGATGTAGGTTCCTTCTATGCCCATTTTTTGAAGAGTTTAAATCATAAATGGAAGCTGAATTTTGTCAAAGGCTTTTTCTGCATCTATTGAGATGATAATATGGTTTTTATCTTTCAATTTGTTAATATGGTGTATCACATTGATTGATTTGCATACTGAAGAATCCTTGCATTCCTGGAACAAACCAAACTTGATCATGGTGTGTGAGCTTTTTGATGTGCTGCTAAATTCTGTTTGCTAAAATTTTGTTGAGGATTTTTGCATCTATATTTATCCATGATACTGGCCTATAGTTTTCTCTTTTTGTGTTGTCTTTGTCTGGTTTTGGTATCAGGGTGATGGTGGCCTCGTGGAATGAGTTTGGAAGTGTACCTTCCTCTGTAGTATTTGAAAGAGCTTTAGAAGAATAGGCATTAGCTCTTCTCTAAATGTTTGATAGAATTCTCCTGTGAAGCCGTCTGGTCCTGGGCTTTTGTTTCTAGGGAGATTTTTGATCACAGCTTCAATTTCAGTGCTTGAAATTTTGTTGTTCGTACTTTCTATTTCTTCCTGGTTCAGTCTTGGAAGATTGAACTTTTCTAAAAATCTTTCCATGTCTTCCAGGTTATCTATTTTATTGCCATATAGTTGTTCCTAATAGTCTCTTACAATCCTTTGTATTTCTACTTTGTCTGTTGTAACCTCTCCTCTTTCATTTCTAATTTTGTTGATTTGATTCTTCTCTCTTTCTTTTCTTGATGAGTCTGGCTAAAGGTTTGTCAATTTTGTTTATCTTCTCAAAGAACCAGATTTTAGTTTTATTAATCTTTACTGTTATTTCTTTCATTTCTTTTTCATTTATTTCTGCCTGGATCTTCATGATTTCTTTCCTTCTACTGATTTTGGGGGAGTTTTTTATTCTTCTTTTTCCAGTTGTTTTAGGTGTAAAGTTAGGCTGTCTATTTGACATTTTTCTTGTTTCTTGAGGTAGGATTGTATTGCTGTAAACTTCCCTCTTAGAACTGCTTTTGCTGCATCCCATAGGTTTTGAGTTGTCATGTTTTCATTGTCATTTGTTTCTAGAAACTTTTATTTCCCTTTTGATTTCTTCAGGAACCTGTTGGTTATTTAGAAATATGTTGTTTAGTCTCCATGTGTTTGTGTTTCTTACAGTTTTTTTCTTGTAATTGATATCTCGTTGTGGTCAGAGAAGATGCCTGATATGATTTCAATTTTCTTAAATTTACTGAGGTTTGATTGTTACCCAAGATGTAGTCTATCCTGGAGAATGTTCCATATGCACTTAAGAGGAAGGTGTATTCTGCATTTGGATGGAATGTCCCGAAGGTATCAGTGAGATCCATCTCATCTAATGTATCATTTAAGACTTGTGTTTCCTTATTAATTTTCTGTTTTGATGATCTGTCCATTGGTGTGAGTGGGGTGTTAAAGTCTCCTACTATTATTGTGTTACTGTCAATTTCTCCTTTCATGTCTGTTAATGTTGTCTAATGTATTGAGGTGGTCCTGTGTTGGGTGATTAGATATTTACAGTTGTTATATCTTCCTCTTGGATTGATCCCTTGATCATTATGGAGTGTCCTTCCTTATCTCTTGTAATCTTTATTTTAAGGACTATTTTGTCTGATATGAGGACTACTACTCCAGCTTTGTTTTCCTTCCTATTTGCATAGAATATATTTTTCCATCCTCTCACTTTCAGTCTATATGTGTCTTGAGGCCTGAAGTGGGTTTCATGTAGACAGCATATATATGGGTCCTCTTTTTGTATCCATTGAGCCAGTCTGTACCTTTCGGTTCGAGCATTTAATCCATTTACATTTAAAGTAATTATTGATATATATGTTCTTATTGCCATTTTCTTAATTGTTAGTGGTTAATTTTGTAGATCTTTTTTCTTCTCTTGTATTTCTTGACTATATAAGTCCCTTTAACATTTGTTGTAAAGCTGGTTTGGTGGTACTGAATTCTCTTAATTTTTGCTTGTCTGAAAAGCTTTTTATTTCTCCATCAATTTTTAATGAGATCCTTGCTGGGTACAGTAATCTTGGTTGTAGATTTTTCCCTTTCAATACTTTAAATATATCCTGCCATTCCCTTCTGGAATGCAGTTTCTGCTGAAAGATCAGCTGTTAAGCATATGGGGTTTCCCTGTGTGTTACTTGTTGTTTCTCCCTTGTGCTTTTAGCATTCTTTGTGTTTAGTCTTTCTTGGTTTGATTAGTATGTGTCTTGGGGTGTTTCTCCTTGGCTTTACCCTGTGTGGGACTCTTTGTGCCTCTTGAACTTGATTGACTATATCCTTTTCCGTGTTGGGGAGATTTTCAACTATAATCTCTTCAAATTTTTTCTCATAACGTTTCTTTTTCTCTTCTTCTTCTGGGACCCCTATAATTTGAATGTTGATGTGTTTGATCTTGTCCTAAATGTCTCTGAGACTATCCTCAGTTCTTTTCATTCTTTTTACTTTACTCTGCTCTTTAGATGTTATTTCCACCATTTTACTTCCAGCTTACTGATTCATTTTGCTTTAGATATTCTGTTATTAATTCCTTCTAGAGTATTTTTAATTTCAGTAATTCTGTTGTTTGTCTCTGCATGTTTATCCTTTAATTCTTCTATGTCTTTGTTCATTGATTCTTGTATTTTTCTCCATTTTGTTTTCAAGGTTTTTTTTTTTTTAATTATCTTTGCTATCATTATTCTGCGAAGGACCACACAGAAGTGTGGTGGATATGACGGACCGGGCTTTGAGGCCGAGAAGAGCTACCTCATGCCCAGGGTCAGGGCCACGACTGAGAGTACCAGGCTGTGGCAGCACAGGAGCAGCTGAGAAGAGCTATCCCACGACTGAGGTCAGGGTCAGTAGCTGAGAGGAGCAACACCACGTCCAAGGAGCAGCAGCTGCAAGGGCGCAGGAGGGCCGAGAGGAGTTATTCCACATTCAAGGTTAGGAGAGGCAACTTCATCCAAGGTAAGGAGCAGTGGCTGCACTTTGCTGGAGCAGCCATAAAGAGATACCCCACGTCCAAGGTAAGAGAAACCCAAGTAAGATGGTAGGTGTTGCAAGAGGACATCAGAGGGCAGACACACTGAAACCATTATCAGAGAAAACTACCCAGTCTGATCACAGGGACCCCAGCCTTGTCTAACTCAATGAAACTAAGCCATGCCGTGGGGGGCCACCCAAGATGGATGGGGCATGGTGGAGAGGTCTGACAAAATGTGGTCCACAGGAGAAGGGAAAGGCAAACCACTTCAGTATTCTTGCCTTGAGAACTCCATGAACAGTAGGAAAAGGCAAAATGATCAGATGCTGAAAGAGGAACTCCCCAGGTCGGTAGGTGCCCAAGCGCTACAGGAAATCAGTGGAGAAATAACTCCAGAAAGAATGAAGGGATGGAGCCAAAGCAAAAACAATACCCAGTTGTGGATATGACTGGTGATAGAAGCAAGGTCCAATGCTGTAAAGAGCAATATTGCATAGAAACCTGGAATATCATGTCCATGAATCAAGGCAAATTGGAAGTTGTCAAACAGGAGATGGCAAGAGTGAACATCGACATTCTAGGAATCAGCAAACTCAAATGGACTGGAATGGGTGAATTTAACTCAGATGACCATTATATCTTCGACTGTGGGCAAGAATCCCTTAGAAGAAATGGAGTAGCCATCATGGTCAACAAAAGAATCGGAAATGCAGTACTTGGGTGCAATCTCAAGAACGACTGAATGATATCTGTTCATTTCCAAAGGAAACCATTCAATATCATGGTAATCCAAGTCTATGCCCCAACTGGTAACACTGAAGAAGCTGAGGTTGAATGGTTCCAAGAAGACCTACAAGACTAATACCCAAAAAGATGTCCTATAAGGGACGGAAATGCAAAAGTAGGAAGTCAAGAAACACCTGGAGTAAAAGGCAAATTTGGCCTTGGAGTACAAAATAAAGTAGGGCAAAGGCTAATAGAGTTTTGCCAAGAGAACACACTGGTCATTGCAAACACTCTCTTCCAACAACACAAGAGAAGACTCTACACATGGGCATCACCAGATGGTCAACACCAAAATCAGGTTGATTATATTCTTTGCAGCCAAAGATGGAGAAGCTCTATACAGTCAGCAAAAACAAGACCAGGAGTAGACTGTGGCTCAGATCATGAACTCCTTATTGCCAAATTCAGACTAAATTGAAGAAAGTAGGGAAAACCACTAGACCATTCAGGTATGACCTAAGTCAAATCCTTTATGATTACACAGTGGAAGTGAAAAATAGATTTAAGGGACTAGATCTGATAGACAGAGTGGCTGATGAACTATGGACGGAGGTTCATGACATTGTACAGGAGATACGGATCAAGACCATCCCCATGGAAAAGAAATGCAAAAAAGCAAAATGGCTGTCTGGGGAGGCCTTACAAAGAGCTGTGAAAAGAAGAGAAGTGAAAAGCAAAGGAGAAAAGGAAAGATATAAGCATCTGAATGCAGAGTTCCAAAGACTAGCAGGGAGAGATAAGAAAGCCTTCCTCAGCGATCAATGCAAAGAAATAGAGGAAAACAACAGAATGGAAAAGACTAGAGATCTCTTCAAGAAAATTAGAGATACCAAGGGGACATTTCATGCAAAGATGGGCTCAATAAAGGACAGAAATGGTATGGACCTAACAGAAGTAAGAGATATTAAGAAAAGGTGGCAAGAATACATAGAAGAACTGTATAAAGAAGAGTTTCACGACCCAGATAATCACGGTGTGATCACTCACCTGAGCCAGATATCCTGGAATGTGAAGTCAAGTGGGCCTTAGAAAGCATCACTACGAACAAAGCTAGTGGAGGTGATGGAATTCCAGTTGAGCTGTTTCAAATCCTGAAAGATGATGCTGTGAAAGTACTACACTCAATATGCCAGCAAATTTGCAAAACTCAGCAGTGGCCACAGGACTGGAAAAGTTCAGTTTTCATTCCAATCCCAAAGAAGGGCAACGCCAAAGAATGCTCAAAGTATTGCACAACTGTACTCATCTCACATGCTAGTAAAGTAATGCTCAAAATTCTCCAAGCCAGGCTTCAGCAATACATGAACCATGAACTTCCAGATGTTCAAGCTGGTTTTAGAAAAGGCAGAGGAACCAGAGATCAAAATGCCAACATCTGCTGGATCATCAAAAAAGCAAGAGAGTTCCAGAAAAACATCTATTTCTGCTTTATTGACTGTGCCAAAGCCTTTGACTGTGTGGATCACAATCAACTGTGGAAAATTCTGAAAGAGATGGGAATACCAGACCACCTGACCTGCCTCTTGAGAAATCTGTATGCAGGTCAGGAAGCAACAGTTAGAACTGGACATGGAACAACAGACTGGTTTCAAATAGGAAAAGGAGTACGTCAAGGCTGTATATTGTCACCCTGCTTATTTAACTTCTATGCAGAGTACATCATGAGAAATGTTGGGCTGGAGGAAGAACAAGCTGGAATCAAGATTGTTGGGAGAAATATCAATAACCTCAGATATGCAGACAACACCACCCTTATGGCAGAAAGTGAAGAGGAGCTAAAAAGCCTCTTGATGAAAGTGAAAGAGGAGAGTGAAAAAGTTGGCTTAAAGCTCAACATTCAGAAAACGAAGATCATGGCATCTGGTCCCATCACTTCATGGCAAATAAATGGGGAAACAGTGGAAACAGTGTCAGACTTTATTTTTCTGGTCTCCAAGATTGTTGCAGTTGGTGATTGCAGCCATGAAATTAAAAGCCACTTACTCCTTGGAAGAAAAGTTATGACCCACCTAGATAGCATATTCAAAAGCAGAGACATTACTTTGCCGACTAAGGTTCATCTAGTCAGGGCTATAGTTTTTCCTGTGGTCATGTATGGATGTGAGAGTTGGACTGTGAAGAAAGCTGAGCACCGAAGAATGGATGCTTTTGAACTGTGATGTCAGAGAAGACTCTTGAGAGTCCCTTGGACTGCAAGGAGATCTAACCAGTCCATTCTAAAGGAGATCAGTCCTGGGTGTTCTTTGGCAGGAATGATGCTGAAGCTGAAACGCCAGTACTCTGGCCACCTCATGTGAAGAGTTGACTCATTGGAAAAGACTCTGATGCTGGGAGGGATTGGGGGCAGGAGGAGACGGGGATGACCGAGGATGAGATGGCTGGATGGCATCACCCACTCAATGGACGTGAGTTTGAGTGAACTCCAGGAGTTGGTGATGGACAGGGAGGCCTGGCGTGCTGCTATTCATGGTGTTGCAAAGAGTCAGACACGACTGAGTGACTGAACTGAACTAGTGTATTATTTTCTGTTTAGACCAGCTAGAGGGCGTTCTGTTCTTTGCAACTGAGCTATGAACAAAAGAGCATAACAGTTTGTTTTTGACTGAGTGTAACTCTCCTGTAAAGTCAAGTTTATGAAATTCTAATAGTACGAACCCATATAATATCTGGAGATCAGGCCTCAAATAACCTTTCCTTAAATGTAGCTTAACATGAAGATAAATGTTAAAAGCTTATGAGCATATGCAATGGCAGTCCAATTTTACATGCTGAAGTCTATTATCTAAAAATGTACACTTTCCAAGTTCCTTTTATATTCACGTCTAAAAACTGGTTTTATTTGGCTTATTTGCCCAAAACAAATTAGAAGCGAATGTGACTATAAAGAAGAGTAGACTAATAGCAAGATGTGTTATCTAACTTCCTGACAGTGAAGAATGAGCCATGAAATTAAGAGAAAAATGTAAGAACAGAGAAAGCTTAGTAGTCTGGTCCATTAATGTAGGTCAAGGGGAACTACATTTGCAACAGCCTCCAGGACATCTTTTAACAATACAGCAAATGCTGATGCCCATAAAATAACACCAAATCAAAGGGGAGTTTTAAGTTATGGTGCCTTTTCTCTCTTTAATAACAGGGAAGTCTGACAACCAGCAACTACGTGCGTGCTCTATCCTCCCCCATCTTCTTGCTCACCACCCTCCCCAGGCTCAAGGTGAGAACAGCGGCAGAGACCCAGAGAGAATTTCCTTTGTGAAGGAATTTCACTTTCCCTAACCGTGGCTTGCTGTGTCCCAGAGCACACAAGGGCATGAAGAGTTGCCTTAGAGACATGCACGGTCACTCTGCTCTTACTGGCAATGTCACATCACTGGACCACTTTGGTTTTACATTTTGTCTATTGTATCAGCCTTTTCATCTAGGACAGTGGCATAATGGAGCCCAAGAAAAAGACTAAAAGGAGCAACATGAACAATTTGAACAACTCCATTTGGGGTTCTTACCTTGTGGCCCCATTGATCCTTGCACAAGGATAGAAAGTATAACATGAAAATCAAGCTTCTCTGGAAAGCTTTTTCTCCAGAATTTTGCTACTGAGGAAAAATAACTGTAAAAAAATTCATTGTTTCTTTTCCAATAAGAAGAGGTTGTTTGATTTCATCCTCCTTCCCTAATGGCAGACCCTCAAGGAAAAGGCAGAATTTACCAATTCTGGAAAGACTTAAGGAGTCTGCAAAAGTCTCTGGCAAGCTAAATACATAAACACATGCACACACGTATGAATTATATGCCCCAAGAGGATATAAGGCTAAAGAAGAATTCCTAGAATTTCTCCAAGTGTCTCCTGAAGTCTACCATGAGAAGCATGTGCTCTCCTTGCTCTAAACAATATCTTCCAGATCACCTGTACCTCACCCAGGAAGTACTACAAGAGATTTTTCCAGAGGTTGTCTCTAAAAATCATGGTGACATGTTGATAATTGAAAATTATAATGTAACCATCATCATGGCAGTACCTAAAGCTAAACCTAAAGCTAAATGCAATGAAGTCGTTTCACTGAACAAGCACAGACACTGCTCTCACTAATATCGTAGCTTTTATCAAGAAACTATCCTTTATATCCTTCCATAATCTACAGAAACTTTACTCCAAAACTCCAAAAGATAACACCAGCTCTATGTCCTTAGAAGTGGGAGAGACTGCAAACAAATAGATAGAAACAACTGGAGGTGAAATTGTGTTCAGAATATTTTTTATATGTATAATTGAGTTGTGAATAAAGAACCATGAACTCCTGCTAATGTTCCGGAAGCCTAACGTTCCCTTCCAACACCCCCTCACCTGTCCTTGGTATGCTGTGGCCTATGCAGTGGGTCTGTTTTTGCCACCCAATCATCTTGGCTGGCTCTTTCCTCTTAGATCTTACAGTGCATCAGGACAGCTGTGTAAGAAGTCACAAAAGGAACTACTAGCAACATTTGTTCCTGAGGATGAATTCAAAGTCCTTGGGGTTTTTTAGAAGATTTCTGCTAAAAAAAAAAAAAAAGATAGAGAGAGAGAGAGAATGATTTGCTATGGCATAGTTTCCATATCCCATTATAAAAAAGCATATTTTAAATGTGACACAACTGTTCCTGAATTAATTGCTACTACTTGCCCATTTTTTTTCCATGTCAAGCCAATGAGCTTTGAAGATCACCAGAAAGCCTGGGGAACTTGTTTGAAGAACCCAAGGCACAGGACTCTTTTGGGGAACCATCTTCAAAATTTTCGCAACAAGTAGGATTAAGGAGGTCACCCATAAGAAAAAAGCATACTAGGTTGGGGTGTTAAAAAAGACAAAGGGGGTGAAAGAGGGCAGAAAAAACCCTGGAACAAGTTGTTGGAACTTAATCAGAGTGAGGAAAGCATCAGCATGAGCAAAGAGGTGGTCGTGATGAGAGTTTGATGACATATGAGAGACTGATCAAATAAGTAAAGACGTTACTTTGCTGACTAAGGTCCGTCTAGTCAAGGCTATGGTTTTTCCAGTGGTCATGTATGGATGTGAGAGTTGGACTGTGAAGAAAGCTGAGCGCCGAAGAATTGATGCTTTTGAACTGTGATGTTGGAGAAGACTCTTGAGAGTCCCTTGGACTGCAAGGAGATCCAACCAGTCCATTCTGAAGGAGATCAGCCCTGGGATTTCTTTGGAAGGAATGATACTAAAGCTGAAACTCCAGTACTTTGGCCACCTCATGGGAAGAGTTGACTCACTGGAAAAGACTCTGATGCTGGGAGGGATTGGGGGCAGGAGGAGAAGGGAACGACCGAGGATGAGATGGCTGGATGGCATCACGGACTCAATGGACGTGAGTCTGAGTGAACTCCGGGAGTTGGTGATGGACAGGGAGGCCTGGCGTGCTGCGATTCATGGGATCACAAAGAGTTGGACACGATTGAGTGACTGAACTGAACTGAACTAAGGATAAAGGAGGGCAGATTTCTCTTCATTAGAGAAAGGAGTTTTAAATATGGACAGGGAGAAAACAAGTATAAACTCTTAGGTGTTAGAGTGAAATTAGAGGTATTGATATGAATCCATGATCTTTCTTGACTTACAATGAGGTTATGTCCAATAAATCCATTATAAGTTGAAAATGCTACCTAACTGTCCTTCAACAGATGAATGAATAAAGATGTGGACTATACACCCAATGGAATATTATTCAGCCATCAGAAAAAAGGAAATTCTTCCATTGTAATCACATGGATGGACTTTGAGGGCATTAAACTAGATAATGTTTCATTTATAGTTTCATTGAGTTAGACAAGGCTGTGGTTCATGTGATCAGTTTGATTAGTTTTCTGTGATTCTGGCTTTCATTCTGTCTGCCCTCTGATGGATAAGAAGCTATGGAAACTTCCTAATGGGAGAGACTGACTGTGGGAGAAACTGGGTCTTGTTCTGATGGGCAGGGCCATTCTCAGTAAGTCTTTAATCCAGTTTTTTGTTGATGGGCGGGGCTGTGTTCCCTCCCTGTTGTTTGACCTGAGACCAAACTATGGTGGTAATGAAGATAATGACAACCTCCTTCAAAAGGTTCCATGTACACACTGCTGCACTCAGTGCCCCTGACCCTGCAGCAGGCACCCTCAGACCCACATCTCTGCCAGAGACTCCTGGACACTCACAGCCAAGTCTAGGTCAGTCTCTTGTGGGGTCACTGATCCTTTTTCCTGGGTTCTGGTGCACACAGGTTTTGTTTGTGCCCTCCATGAGTCCACTTCTCCAGTCCTGTGTAAGATCTGGCAGCTCTATGGTGGAGTTAATGGCAACCTCCTCCAAGAGGGCTTATGCCATACCCAGGTCCGCTGCACCCAGAGCCCCTGCCCCTGCATCAGGCCACTGCTGACCCATACCTCCACAGGAGACATAAAAACACTCAAAGGCAGGTCTGTCTCAGTCTCTGTGGGGTCTCCTGGTGTGTGCACAAGGTTTTGTTTGAGCCCTCCTAGCATCTCTGGTGGGTCTGGGGTTTGATTCTAAATGCAATTTCACCGCTGCTACCATCTTGCTGGGGCTTCTCCTTTGTATTAGTCAACAAAAGAGTCCAAAATGCAGTACTTGGGTGCAATCTTAAAAACAACAGAATGATTTCTGCTCATTTCCAAGGCCAACCATTCAATATCACAGTAATCCAAGTCTATGCCCCAACCAGTACTGCTGAAGAAGCTGAAGTTAACAGTTCTATGAAGACCTACAAGAACTTCTAGAACTAACAACCAAAAAAAAAAAAAAAAAGTCCCTTTCATTATAGGGGACAGGAATGCAAAAGTAGGAAGTCAAGAGATATGTAGAGTAACAGGCAAATTTAGCCTTGGAGTACAAAATGAAACAGGGCAAAGATAAATATAATTTTCCCAAGAGAACACACTGGTCATAGCAAACACCATCTTCCAACAACACAAGAGAAGACTCTACACATGGACATCACCAGATTGTCAATACTGAAATTAGATTGATTACAGTCTTTGCAGCCAAAGATGAAGAAGCTCTAGAGAGTCAGCAGAAACAAGACCAGAATCTGACTGTGGCTCAGATCATGAACTCCTTATTCCCCAATTCAGACTTAAGTTGAAGAAAGTAGGGAAAAGCACTAGACCATTCAGGTATGTCCAAAATCAAATCCCTGACAATTATACAGTGGAAGTGACAAATAGATTCAAGGGGTTAGATCTGATAGACAGAGTGCCTGAAGAACTATGGACAGAGGTTTGTGACATTGTACAGGAGGTGGGGATCAAGACCATCCCCAAGAAAAAGAGAAGCAAAAAGGCAAAATGGTTGTCTGAGGAGGTTGGAAGGTTGTTGGAAGAAGGTGTTTACTATGACCAGATGTTCCAAGGAACAACACAAACAGATGGCATTGCTATTTACTGAGAGGATTCACTTTGCAGGGACACATCAATAACATATTTTTTTAACCGTTAGTTTTGAGGTTCTTATTAGACATTCAGTTGGAATTCTCCTTCTTTGAATTAGGTGAAGATCAAGGCTGACAGAAACATATGTGGGAACATTTGCCTATGGGAGGTATTCAAAGTCATAGGTCAAGGTTCGATCGGATAGAAGAGAATATACATAAAGAAGAGTGTCCAACACTGAACCCTTGAGCATTGCAATATTTAGAAATCACCCCTAAAGGAAAGCCAGCAAAGGAAACTGCAAAGGGGCTGCACCAAGGTAGGAAGAAATACAAAAGATTGTGCTGTTCATAAAACCTAACAGAAAATATTTCAAGAAGAGAGGAGATACAACTGTGTCAAATATTATTAAGAGATTAAATAAAATCAGGAGTGAAATTGACTGTTGGATTTGGCAGCAAGTGAATCACTAATATTCTTAGTAAGAGCTGTTTCAAGAGACATGGGGGGATTGATACCAAAGGGTTGAGATGAGAGATGGGAAAATAAAAGCTTGTAGTGTTAGTTATTTATCAGTCTTTGAATGCTAAAAAGGAGAAAATGATGAAATAACAGAGAAATAAATTGTGAGAGGAAACTTCTTGAGTTGGAAAGAAAGCATTGAATCAGAGCAAAAGTGTAACGATTGAACCTAAGAACAAAGATGCATTTCACATTATTACAAGAAAGGAGGCAGAGTTCCATACAGAGCCAGGCAGGCTATTAGATTGGATAGGCGGAAGATGAAATTATTGATATGTATTTGCATTTGTTTTTCTTTAATGAATTATTAGTCAATCAACAATTTACAGTCCAATGAGAGAGAAGTTAGCATTGACTGGGGTGGAGGGATGATAAGGAGGAAGATATGCTCAGGTTTCTAAAAGAGTGAGAAAGGAAAGAATTATAAAGATTAAGTGGAAATATAAGTATCCATGTGAGATTTACAGTAAGAAGAGCAAGGACATTTAGGTGATTGTCTCCAGCAATCTTCAGGTACTCAGGTACAAGTGTGTGATTCCAGGACTCAATCAAGATTGGGGTTTTGCCAGGTGAACAGGATGGTACACAGAAGGAAATGAAAGTATTTGCAAGACATTTATAATTATTATTGTGGACCTGGTGAAATCTAAGCCAGTTTATCAAAAGCTGCTAGCTGTTTAACAAAATTCACTGTCTTTCTCAAAAATTCACTAAGAGTTCACATGCTGCAACTAGAGATCCTGCAGGCAGTAGCAGAGATCAAGGATTCTGCAAGCAGACTCTAAGACCTGGAGCAGCCAAAGAGAGAAAGAAAGAAATATTTTAAAAAGAAAAGAAATCTCTACTAGTTCTGGAGATATGTTTCCCTAGACTCAGGAACATCAGTATTAAAAGAATGTAAAGGCTGATCATATCCATTCATGTACTTTCAAGGAGCTAAGTCATCTTCTGATTTCTGTAATTTCAATGAAAGCAGCAGAGATTCTCTCATCTAATCCTGAATTATTATGATCTTGGAAGACCATTTAGAAGCTTAAATTCAAAACTTCACCTAGAGAGGTTCAAGTCCATCTACAGAGGCCCAAGTCCTCAGGTCAGTACTGAAACTCACACCGTGGATAAACGATACGTCCTACTAGCCCTAATGCTCCAATTCCTTAACTTACTGTTTAAGAAAACATTTACATGTACCTGGTATGACTCCTTGCAGCAGAAATCCAATAAATATTTGTTATTTATTTTTTATGCTTCCTAGAAGCATACTTTTTCTGTCAATACAACCAATGGTATCTAATGAAGGCACCCACCTCCATCCCAAAGAATATGATTCTAAACCAAAACAATTTGCTATTGCTGCCATTATTATTATCACACTTTGTTATTGTTATTAACCTCTTTCCTGCCAAAATCTAAGGAATATTTCAGGTTAACAGCTGTTATAATTCTATACACTTATATAATTGCAATGCTAGTTTGTAAATACTAAGTGTCATATAAATGGTGAGCAAGATCAGTAATAATGGGTTTGATTTTATTTAAATGCCTTGCAGCACAAGAAGCTGATTATTTGGCTATGAGTCATATATCTTTGTTCAGGGAGAGTCAGAAAATAAAGATTCTTAAAGATAAGAATGAACATGAATTTGAGCAAAGTCTGAGAGATAGTGAAGGGCAGAGGAGCCTGGCATGCTGCAATCCATGGGGTCACAGACTTGAACATGACTCAGCAACTGAACTATAACAACTTGAAGATAAAAGAGCCTTTTGGAATATAGTTGAATCTTCTTTACAAAGGTAGAAACTCAGACTCACACATTGTAAGCCTTCTACTCCTAATTAGCATTGAATTTTAAGAGTAGCCTCATGAAACTGATAGCTTTTTGAAAAGCATTGAGATCTCGAGAAACTTCATAGAGCATTAAGGAATGTGCAGGGGGAGCATAAAAGTAAGAATGGAGACAAGGTGAGAAGGAAATTACCTCATTGGAGACTAGACTTAGGGTGGTTCAGTGACTGGTGAGATAAACACAGGTTGGAGAGAGGAAGCTGAGTACCCATCATCTCCTACGACAAATTTTACTCAAAAAAGGAAGAAGACAAGCCCCAAACTTTCCACTGCATATCATCTTATCAGTAGCAATTTCCTGCCTTCCTAAGAGGTAGGGAAAGTTGCATTTTGTCAACTGTTAGAGCAGTGGTTCTGGAGAAGGCAATGGCACCCCGCTCCAGTACTCTTGCCTGTAAAATCCCATGGATGGAGAAGCCTGGTAGGCTGCAGTCCCTAAGAGTCGGATATGACTGAACGACTTCACTTTCACTTTTCACTTTCATGCATTGGAGAAGGAAATGGCAACCCACTCCAGTGTTCTTGCCTGGAGAATCCCAGGGATGGGGGAGCCTGGTGGGCTGCCATCTATGGGGTCGCACAGAGTCGGACATGACTGAAGTGACTTAGCAGCAGAGCAGTGGTTCTAAAGCAGAATGTGCACAGCTCTTATGATTCATTAGGGCATAGAAAAAATGGTGAAACTTACTCTCTCTATAATATATATGTTATATATATGCAATATCCCCAAATTATATGAAGCTAAGCCTGCTTAGCTTAATTTCATATAATTCATTTTATATATGAATTGACCCTGACAATGAGTTGCACATTCTTTTTTCTACCAAACACAAGTATTTAAAATGTTTAACTGTTTCATGATGAAATGTTAACAGCATGCTAACAAAAACTCTCAACAAAATAAATGCAGTTAATTTGTCCCTTCATTATAAAGCTGAGTTTAGGGAAATGAAAGAGGAAAGCTAAGTTTCAAAAGAAAAAACTTGTACAATGGTATGAACACCTGAAAAACTGATATGTAGAAATGTTTGAGTTGTTTCAAAATGTTGTTGCCTAAAACAATGTGTGTCATTTACTAGGCCTCTCGTTACTGCTCACTTAAACTTAGAATCCATATTTTTCAACTTGTTAAGGATGGTCTTCCAAGTAATTTTAAACGTATTTGTTGGAAATATCATAATGCAGCACTTTCCAGTTATTTTGCTTAAATGGTGATTGAGTCCCAAGAAAATGGAAATTTATTAAGTGAATTTCAAGGAAAACATGGACATAATTAGAGAATTGTGTTGAAAATAAATATCATCATAATAAAAATAAAATAAATAATAAATTTAATCCAACAATGCCCAACTTGCATTTGAATCTAGAAATCTGTGGGATATCTTTTCTAGCATTTAATACTGACCAATGGAATAAAGTGAACTAATGATAACATCTTCAGATTACCATATAACAAATTTTAAAATAAGATTTTGTAGTAAATCAAAATCCACATTGTTCTCCTTGAGTATACTTAATAATAAATAAAATTAGTCAATAAACAAATTAAATTTTAAATTTTTTTGTTTCATCTCAAACACTTTGAGATAGATCATTTCATTTTTATTTATGAGAAAGAGATACTGGATATTATTAAGTCCATTTTACAGATGATAATAAGCACACTGAAAAAAAATTAATGCTGGCAATTGTCAGAGTCAGGATTTAAATTCTAATCTCTTGACATTTCCTGAAATACTCTTTTCTCTATACTTCTAGTCAAACCAAACATATCAAATAGCCCAAATCTTTCTTCTAAATTACCTTGCACCCCCAGTTTACCTTGCATGGAGTACAAATGGCTGTGGCATTTATGTCCATGCAGAAATACTCAAGGTGGTAAAAGACAGTAGAATCACAAGATTAAAGAGACTTCACTTTACTAGAAAAGTGTGTTCTAAAGCCAGCCCAGTATGCACCCTCCTTGCTGTCAACCTCCCAAGCCATCAGCCTCCAGAGGCAATGGAATCAGGAAGGCCTCTTAGTAGACTCTTGGCATCTGGTGAGCTTGGTTTGTTGTGCAAGTCTAAGCCTTCTCAGTCCTGTGCGTGCACAGCCTCATTCCTCTGCCTACCTGCTTTTCTTTCAGGTGGCTCTCTTTTTCCAGCCCCAGCTCACAGCTCACACCTTTTGGGAAGCTTTTTTTTTTTCAAAGCCGGCTTGGACTACAGTCTCTTTCTAAACTCCTCGAGGCAGACTCTTTGCTGACCAGTCACAGCACTGGTCACCTCGCTTCATAATCTACCACATCTTTGTTCTCAGCACAGCACAAGAGATTCCCAGAGCACAGAGTCAGGCATGGGGCAGGGCTCAGTGTCCTTGCTGAATGAATGGTTAGATTTATTCATTTGCATTGCCAATGCATACACGCTCAGTCACTTCAGTTGTGTCGGAATCTTTGCGAACCTACAGACTGTAGCCCGCCAGGCTCCTCTGTTCATGGGATTCTCCAGGCAAGAAAACTGGAGTGGATTGCCATGCCCTCCTCAAAGGGATCGTCCCAATCCAGGTATAGAACCCACATCTCCTGCATTGCAGGTGGATTATTTGCCTACTGAGTCACTTGGAAAGTGCTTGTATCACTCCTGTGGTACCTAAAGCATTTCAATCTTTTCAAGTCAAATCTAGGAGGTCCTCAGAGACCAGTATGAGGGGAGGTAATTAGTGGGAGAAAGCTTGTTTAGGAATAATAGCTAAGGGCTCAGTTATATGATTTGCACTCTGTAGGCTCAGCTTAACTCTTTAAAATAGCCTTCAAACTTCTTCCAAGTCTGAGGCAAGCAGAATTTGTTTCCCTTGAGGTACACAAAGCCAGATTCTCTCCTTGTCCTCCTCTATGTCCCAGACAAAGCCCAGCAGGTCAGATCTTGGGAGGTCCAAGCCAGCAGCTGCTGAGTACTCTCAGCACAGTGTCTGACAGAGAGGTCCTGGCATCAAGCATTTGGAGCATAAAAAAGCAGGGCTGATTTGAGAGCTGAACTTGGTTCTTTAGAAGCTGCCATCTGGATATGCTCCATCTCAGAGAAAACTGCTGGGCTCAGAAGTTCCTCAGGAAGAAGGGGCTCCAGGTGCACCTATGAGCATCATTGAACCATTACTTTATATTCGTTTTGTGTGTATTCAGTCGTTCACTTGTATCTGACTCTTTGCAACCCCATGGACTGTAGCCTGCCAGGCTCTTCTGTCCATGGAATTTTCCAGGTAAGAATAGTGAAGTGGGTTGCCATTTCCTTCTCCAGGGGATCTTCCTGAACAAAGGATAGAACCTGAGTCTCTGTAGCCTCCTGCCCTGGCAGGCAGATTCTTTACCACTAGTGCTAGCCAAATTTTAAAATGAGATTTATAGTCATTGGACCACAGGAATAGTACCTAATGAGAAATGGTCCCTCTGTTATAAAGCCTTACCCAGGCATATAATGACGATGTTTGGCATATATCAAGCTTCCTTTTTGGCTCAGCTGGTAAAGAATCTGCCCGCAATGCAGGAGACTTGGGTTTGATCCCTGGGTTGGGAAGATCCCCTGGAGAAGGGAAAGGCTACCCACTCCAGTATTCTGGCCTAGAGAATTCCATGGACTATATAGTCGCAAAAAGTCAGA
Organism: Capra hircus; assembly: GCF_001704415.2. Taxonomy (NCBI): domain Eukaryota; kingdom Metazoa; phylum Chordata; class Mammalia; order Artiodactyla; family Bovidae; genus Capra; species Capra hircus. The sequence continues at coordinate 32,814,686 of NC_030823.1, read as the reverse complement.
CACCACTGAGTGACTTTCACTTTCACTTTCATTGGCATAAATCTGGTGTTTACCTGCAAGAGGCCAAGTGAAAGCAGATGATGTCCTAGGTTGGAGTTGTAGCTCAAGATCAAGTAGAGTCAAAGCAAGTACCATAGACATCAGCTCCCAAACATGCCAACTGAATGCTGGGGGCCTCCTCTTCTCCCTAGTGGGAGGTCCTCTCTGCTCTGCTTATTTGAAAAATAAATAAATAAAACATTTGCAGGCAAAGGATAAGCCCCAAATGAGAGATACAAAGAAGACACTATTGAACTGATAAAAATTTTTAAATAGAAAACTTTCCTTTGCCTCAAGAGATACACACTTAGAATTGTTTGCATTTTGACTTAAATCAATGCATTAATAAATGAGCTGTCATTTTTGGAAAAAAAAAGTATTTGCTTCTTCTGAATCTAATTGCCAAGATTTGTTGGCTTTCATACAAAAACTGGATTTTGCCTCAACTGACTTTATTTCAGAATTTAAGTGGTTAGCTCCTGAGTGGGTGCAGTATTAGTAATAACTCCACATGATTCTCATATAGCTTAGTTCCCAAAGTTTTGCTAAATATTATGTTTACTACACCTCTCTGAAGCCAGGAGATAATTATAGACAAAAAGCTGTAGAGAAGTTAAATCCAGCTTACTACTCAGGATCACAGTTTCAAGTAACACCAGGACCTGAGCATGAATTCTCCCAATCCTTGTCTTTCATGTTCTGGGAGAGCTGATTTGAGTCCATTCCCAAATGCTCCCCATTCTTAGCTCCTTCTGTGCCCCTGGTTGTGACCCAGGAGCATGAAAGGAACATGTTCAGATCTTCATCTTTACATTTCCCCCTCCACTTGCTGATGCTTAAAAATCAGCCAGAATATGGTCATTAATTTTTTTACAAAATGATATGTGTTACCATATTAAGCTGAGTCAATAGAAAGGGGAAAGAAATAGAAGCATGTACTAATAAATAAACTCTGAGGGTATAGCCCTAACAACTAATTGCCTAGGATTTTGCCCCAATTTGTTTATTATACTCATTCATTCCCTCAAATAGGTAAGAGTTTCTCTTAATGTGGGAGGCAGTCTGTATTACCACTCTGCAGTCTCCCTGTACCCACATCTCCTGCCTTATCTCAGGGCTGTGTACAATAATGCCTTTTGTTCAAAACAAAATCTCTCGTAAGTGTTTATTTTCTACCTCCTGCTGGTGAGCCAGGTACACATCTGGTGAGTGCAGAGAGAACGGGCAGAGGCAGTCTCCTTTCACAGCCTCCAGAGAGACATTTAAGCTACTGGAACAGCTATTTATTAACAAGTATCATCTTCATCATTCACTTTGAGATGTCTTCTCTCTCTACTCAGTAACATGGAGAGGCAGAAAGAATGCAATGATAATTAAGTTTTATTTATAGCATCTTTCTATGCTGTCAGATTATCCTATCCATGAACAATACAACTACTAAATGAGGATAATTGAACAAAGAAAATCTAAGTAGTGTAGATGGAGAAAACATTTTAAACATGGAAACATTTAATTAAAAAACATTTGAAACGTCTCAAAAGATATAAAGTCACTGAAGTGGTGAAATGAATGAAAGCGTCTTTGGGACAAAAGCTGCAGTTAGAAAAACATGCACAGCAGCAGAATGTGGCTGTGATCGCCTAGTAAATGCTTCTGAAAAGATTCAAAGGAGCTTTGCTGTCTGTGTGGGTGACACATAACAGGAGAAATGAGAAAGAAGCTTAGAGTAAATGTTAACACTCCTAGAAATGGAACCAATAGGTACAGCCAAGGTCAGAGGTTCTACATTGATTTATCCCTCGTTCTCTGATCTGAGCCTTTTCTCCCTTTACTTAATCATTATCAAGCCTTTTATTGCTAATCTTTCAAGACCCAGCAATGACTGACTCTTTTCACCAGGCTTCTCAAAATGTCCAACCTTCAACATTACCAACTTCATCTGGACCTCTATGGTATGCATTGTTTTTAACTTCACGTTTGACTCCCCTCTCAGAGTTATGTGTTCTTGATATGTGTGTGTGTATAATAATATATTTCTTATTCATGCATTTATTGCATCCAAAATAGTTTTGAATATCTGTTATATGCAATGCTAAAGACACAGTAGAAAATAAGAATCAATATCTGACATCTAGAGGAGAGTCAGAAAGGAAATAAGTAATATCGATAGAGTGTGGTAAATAATCTGAAGACATAAAGACAAATTTGTGTGGGATGGGAAACACAAGTTTCTAAAAGGATCTATTCTGAAAGGATCAGAAACTTCTTTTTCCAGGAAAGGTGAAATTGATGCTGAAATGTGCATTACCCAGAGGAAGAGAGTTTCTCCACAATGACTTGATATGTGGTCTGGATTCACTGCAGACTTTCTGATTCCCATGAAACAAGCACCTTTTTTTTTCAATATTCATCTCTTCCCTTCCTGAGACCAGCCACCTGTATGGAGTCAAAAGTTTTCTATATAAAGGACAGATTACTGCTAGGAAACCCTAGTAAACTAGCATCTTTAACTATCTGGTGTCAGTTTTTTATATTAAATAGGTTAGTCATAAAATTATCTTTCTCTTCACTTAGCATGTTTTAAAATTATTTATTTTTGCTTCTGTCTATATTTATTAAGATGAAAGCTCTGGCTATACCTCCATTTATTTGTTTCCAATGGTTTGAAAGTAAAAATCTGATATACATGAAGAGTGAAACCAAATCAATAGGCTCTTGGATTCCAACAAAGAGTTTTTAGCAAGTCCTCTTATTCCAGGAGCTCAGACTGAAAAGACAAGAGAAATCACCAGGATCTTTAGATTTTGTTTCCAGATTCATAAATTTGGACTTGAACCCCAACATAGAATCTCTCATTTTTCAAATGTATTCGTATTTTCCAAAATTCAATTTTTGAATAAAATTTGGCTATAAGTGCACAGTGAATTCAAATGGATTAGTCAAGATCATGCTAATGCTTTATTCCCCTTGTTGTTCAGTCACGTCATCATGTCCAGCTCTTTAGGACCCCATGGACTGCAGCACACCAGGCTTCCTTGTCCTCCACTGTCTCCCGGAGTTTGCTCAAGTTCGTGTCCATTGAGCCAGTGATGCTATCTAACCATCTCATCCTCTGCCGCCCCCTTCTCCTTTTGCCTTCAATCTCTCCCAGCATCAGGATCTTTTACAATGTCACTCCCCTAAGAAAAGCATACATGAGCTGTACAAACCCAAGTGGGAATATCTAACAGCAAATGTCTATATCTCCACACACTCCCATGCCTCAGTCACTTGCTTATCAATCTCTGGCAAGTCCCTGAAGCATGTAGCTAACTTGGAAACTTTCTCTACTGAAACGTTGCCTACCACGAGGCCAAGTTCATTAGTACATATGTGCTACCTCATGAATAGACTGACTCTAGGAATGGATTTTGAGAATCAATATTCATTTAGAAAGAACAATCAGCAGAGCAACACATAGTGTACAGATCCACCTGATTATACATACCTGAAAAAAGACACGCACTTGATTAGCAGTTTAGTCCACATGAATTGAGTCTACATGTCAGCGTTGTGGTCTAAAAAAATCAGAAAACCTCAGTATAGCCGGGTAGCACAACTAAGCAGTCTATGACCTAGCAAATTGCTTAAGCGCTGTGAGCCTCAAAGAAGTATCTAGAGTAGAGGCATTGGAATGAGGACTCATGCCTCAATACTTCAAACTAAAAGTCTGGCCTAAAACTAAGCATTGTGTTATGGCAGTTTTCTCTTAGTTACCAACCCTGTTAGCACTTTACTCCATGTCTTTCATAGTAGGAAAAACAGGTGAAAAAATTTTGTGAAGAGATCAATAATTTTGAAATTTGACAGAAACATTATTCGTTATCCAGCCCTTTGCCTTGAGGGTATAAACATGGTGAATTATTATAATCCTTCACCCTGTAGCATACTCAAAAAGAGGAAAAGGGACTTGAGATTGTCACTCAACAAGTATTTATTGCTTGCCTACTCTGTAGTGACTCAGATGGTAAAGAATCTGCCTGCGATGGGGGAAACCTGGGTTTGATTCCTGGGTTGGGAAGATCTCCTGAAGGAGAGCATGGTAACCCATTCCAGTATTCTTGCCTGGAGAATCCCCATGGATAGATGAGCCTGGTAGGCTACATACAGTCCACGGTGCTGCAAAGAGTCAGACACAACTGAGTGACTAAGCACAGCACTATGTATCAGAAGGGAATGAAACAAATCAAAAATTCTTTCATGAAGCTTATGTTCTGATAGAGCAGAAAGAGTCTGCCTACAGTGCAGGAGTCCTGGGTTTGATCCCTGGGTTGGGAAGATCCCCTGGAGAAGAGAATGACAACCCACTCCAGTATTCTTGCCTGGTGGGTTATAGCCTGTGGGGTCAAGAAGAGTCAGACATGACTGAGTGACAAACACACACACACACACACAGAGTTTTACCCTAAATCCAAATCAGGTTAAAAGGAATTTGATTATTCAAATTTTTAACTTGAGTATTCAAAATCAAAAGGAATGGGATTCTTTTTGCTTTAGCACTCTATTTATAATGCTGAAAAGAAAAGAGAAAGAGCATTAGAGAATATCTTATCTTAAGCAGTTAAGATCTGGATCTATTCCCATCATTACTGTCAACATTATGAGAGAAAGTGGATTCACTTTTATATTCTGTTAAATTTGTAGGGAGAACTAGATATCATTAAAACTTCTGAAATTGATCTATATCTGCTTTTTGTTCTTCAAGAAGAATTGAGAAAATAATATCTGTCTTGACAACAGAGTCGAAAGAGATAATGTATGTGAAATTGCAAACGATATACTATGAGTCAAATGTAAATTCTTCTTACTCTTCTAACTGAGCCACATAAGGGTTAAGGGAAGTTCCAACATAACACTGCAATGGCATGATATTGCTTCAATTCCCCAAACAGGCTCAATTCAAATTAGAAAGCTAAAAAAAAAAAAAAAAAAAAAACTGGTGAATAACTCATGAGCTGTGGTTTGAACGCAGGATATCTGGCCCACACCTTGGAGCGTAACCACTATGCTATGCTGTGCTATATTTGTCACCAAAAAAAGGTAAAAAGTTAGCTGTGGAGAAGAGAGGGAGTAATTCTATGGGATTAGCACCAACTTGAAACAGGATAACAGAAGCAGAGAGCACCACACTAAGGAAGGCATGGGGAACTATTCAACTGGAGAACTAGTTTGGAATGAGAATGATTTTCATGATTTAAATACTTTTGAGCGGTTAGACAATTTCAAAATGTTCCCTTGTTTCAGATATTGTGGTTCAGTAATGTTCCTACTTTCTCCTATAAAAGGGAAAACATATCCAGATTAAACTATAGTTGTTCCCGCAATACAGTGACCCATCCCTGAGGGGTAATACATTTACAGGATGTAAAACAATGCCAGGGTCTGCTCCCAGACTTGAGAGGTCAAGGTAACTGCATAGTTCAATGAAGAACAATTAAAGGAAGTTCCGATTCATCTGACTCCCGAAACTCCTACCAAAGGTGCTGAGAAGACCAATATGATCTTTGTTCTCCTTCTACACTGCTTACACATACAGTCTGCTTCCATGCCTGTGGCATAAGATACTGAAAGCTGACCTCTCCCCCAGGAGTCAGCCACTTGTCAGCCAACCTTCCCTGGCCCCAGACCATCTTCTGAGAATAAAAGCATCTAGTAGCTTAACTTTCTGTTATGCTCTTAAGTATACTTTGCTAAAGTATTTTTAAAATAAAAAGTCTTTTTCCTACTGATAAAGTAAAGCATTGCAGAAAATTGAGAAAATATTTAAAAGCATGTATAATGAACCTGGAATCAACACTATAATACATTTCTTTCATATGCATGCATATATGTGTAATCTAATTTTATACCTAATGTGTATGTATCATGTATATATCATTCACTTCTTAGAAAACAAAATTGTGACACTTTTAATATAATGTCTTTTAAAATTAATACTATACTGCGAACACATTCCTATATGATGAAATATTATTTTAAAGGCTCAGATTTTTAGGAATTTCTTCAGGCTATAATGGAGTAGGTTATTCCAATCAATTTTTTTGAAGAAAGCAAATATGAAAGCTGGATAAAATATAAGAAACACATCAGTATGAAAGTATTGGAGAACTACCAAGACAATCAGGCCTTGAGGGGCCAGTATTCCTAAGAGAGGGGAAGTGAAATGTTGAAAGATCAGTATTTCCCCTGTATTGCCCCCTGTGGTATTGCTATTTGTAAGCACTTCAGGGCATAGGCCAAATAGAAAACTGGGAAGCAAAAATTTACTAGGTTCCAGAGTTTCAGGGATCAGGAAAAAAGAAAGATGAAAAACACTCTGCACTGCTTCCCTCTCAAAGCATATGTCATTTATTGTCAGAAGTATTGACAGTAAGTATTAAATTGTAAGTCTGAGGAAACTTCAGGAGATAGTGAGGGAAGGGGAAGCCTGGCGTGCTGCAGTCCATGGGGTCTCGAAGAGTCAGACACGACTGAGTGACTGAACAGAAAATTGAGAGTAAGCCTTTTCCAAGAAAACAATTAGGAAGTGGCTAATAAAAACATGAAGGGCTAAGTACATTTTTGAGTTTTCAGTGTTCTCATGGTGTTGGTGAAACAAAAATTGGAGAATTCCCAGGAAGAGTTCCCTGTAAACAACTTAGGCCTTGATTTGAGATCCAAGAAGAGCCAGATGTTGGGAGAAAAAGCAAACTAGGAAGAGATCAACCATCACAAACATTATGAGCCAGTCTCAAACTACCCACATGGCCAAGATAATGGGGCCTGACTCTAACTGCCTGCTAGAAGAAAATTAATTTCTATTTTTAAAAACAGTATCCAGAATCTCTATAGTTGCTCATATGCAATGTTACAACATTTAAAAATTACCAGGTATAGAAGATTGGACCAAGTAAATAGAAACTATGAAGAAAACACGTGAAGTCATTAAGATAGATTTTAAAATAATTTTGATTAATATGTTTAGCAAATTTAACTGGAAACTATAAAAAATTCAGTGAAAATTGTATAATAGAAAAAATAACAACTGAAATTAAGAATTCAATAGCTCCCATTTATCAGTGATTAGACATAATAGGAGGGGGGATTAGTCATCTGAAAGATAACAGCAGAAAATATGAAATCTGAACTACACAGAGAAAAGAAAGATGGAAATACAGAAAAGAATATATGAGAAATAAGACACAATGTGAGAAGAAACTATGAATGTAATTAGAATTGAGTAGAAAGAGAATGGGTGAAGAAATAGTCCAAAAAATGATAATAGCCAAGAAGTCTTAAAAAAGGATGAAATACACCAAACTACAGATTAAGGTAACATTACAAACACCAAGTACCATAAATAAGAGTAAACAAAGAGTACCATAAATAAGAGTAAACAAAACCAAAGCATTTTATAATAATACTGCTAAAACTAAAGCAAATAAGAAAATTTAGAATCAGTCATGAAAAAAAGCCTATAGTTTTATACAGGACAACAATAATACTGAAACTGAAATCTCAGAAAAAATTATGAAATCAAGAAGAGAATGAAAGAATATCTTTAAACTACTGAAGGAAACACACTGTCTTTCTAAAATTTAACATCCAGAAAAATATTCTGGAAAACTTAAGGTGAAATAAAGATATTTTTAGACAAAAACTAAGAAACTGTATTGTGAGTGAACTTACATTTAAATAAATACTAAAGGAAAGCTTTCAGGCAGACATAAAATCTGATCCTATATTGAGATACAGAAATTCAGAAGGAAAGAAAGGTCATAGATGTGGTAAAAATGTAAATAAGTATAATTTAATACTGACTGTAAAACAGAATATTACTAATATTTTGTAGAATTCTATATACATGTAGAATTAAAATGATGAAAAAATAGTAAAAAAAAAAAAAAGAAAGAAAGAAAGAGGAAGATAAAATTTAAATATCCTAAGTTTTTGCATTGTTTGAGAAGTGGTAAATGTGAAAAATTATAGTAGACTAAATTGACAAAGGATGCATGTTTAAATCTTTAGGGCACCACTAAAAGAAAATGGAATGATAATTTAAAACATTATTAACACAAAGTAACTTAAAAAGAAAATAGAAAACAAATAGTGATTTGGTAGATATAAATATGATTCTGTAAGTAATTACATAAAATGTAAATGGACTATCTATGTTAAGTGGAAGACTATCAGACTGAATAATAAAAGAAAAGTCTATGCTACTTATAAGACAACTTAAATATAAGACAGAGAGAACTTAAAAGTCAAAGCCTGTAGAAAGATTTACCATACAAACACTAACCAAAAGAAAACCAGGGTAGCTACAAGACTGTCATTGTTCAGGCTCTTAAGTCGAGAGTATACAAGAGTATCACTAGAATAGCAGGGGCATCTCAAATGATAAAAAGTTAATGCAATAGATAATGATTCTATATTTTATGCTAATTATATTGCTTCAAAATACATAACCCCACAACTTCAAAATATAAAACCCCACATATGTAAAAGGAGAAACAAATTCACGATAGAGATTTTAATGAACTACTCTCAGTTACTGACAAGGCAAACACACAAAACATCAATAACTATACAGAGGATTTGAACAAAATGATCTTTTTTGTTGGCATAATTTACTCACATGCACACACACAAAAGGCCTATCAGTTCAGTTCAGTTCAGTTCAATCACTCAGTCATGTCCGACTCTTTGCGACCCCATGAATCGCAGCACGCCAGGCCTCCCTGTCAATCACCAACTCCCCGAGTTCACTCAGTTCACATCCATCAAGTCAGTGATGCCATCCAGCCATCTCATCCTCTGTCGTCCCCTTCTCCTCCTGCCCCCAATCCCTCCCAGCATCACAGTCTTTTCCAATGAGTCAGCTCTTCACATGAAGTGGCCAAAGTACTGGAGTTTCAGCTTTAACATCACTCCTTCCAAAGAACACCCAGGACTGATCTCCTTTAGAATGGACTGGTTGGATCTCCTTGCAGTCCAAGTGACTCTCAAGAGTCTTCTCCAACACCACAGTTCAAAGCATCAATTCTTTGGCGCTCAGCTTTCTTCACAGTCCAACTCTCACATCCATACATGACTACTGGAAAAACCATAGCCTTGACTAGACGGACCTTTGTTGGCAAAGTAATGTCTCTGCTTTTGAATATGCTATCTAGGTTGGTCATTTTTTCCTTCCAAGGAGTAAGCATCTTTTACTTTCATGGCTGCAATCACCATCTGCAGTGATTTTGGAGCCCGAAAACATAAAGTCTGACACTATTTCCACTGTTTCCCCATCTATTTGCCATGAAGTGATGGGACCAGATGCCATGATCTTTGTTTTCTGAGTGTTGAGCTTTAAGCCAACTTTTTCACTCTCCTCTTTCACTCTCATCAAGAGGCTTTTTACTTCCTCTTCACTTTCTGCCATAAAGGTGGTGTCATCTGCATATCTGAGGCCTATACTCAACAAATAAAGAAAATGTCTTTGCAAGTGTACAGAAACACTTACCAAAATAGATCCTGTTGTTCTAAAAGCAAACTTCATATGACCATGGTATACTTAAATTGGAAATCAGTAAGCAAGAGAATTCCAGAAAAACATCAACTTATGCTTTACTGATTACGCCAAAGCTTTTGACTGTGTGGATCACAACAAACTGTGGAAAATTCTGAAAGAGATGGGAATACCAGACCACCTCACCTGCCTTATGAGAAATCTGTATGCAAGTCAAGAAGCAACAGTTAGAACTGGACTGGAACAACAGACTGGTTCCAAATAGGGAAAGGAGTACATCAAGGCTGTATATTGTCACCCTGCTTATTTAACTTATATGCAGAGTACATCATACAAAATGCTGGGCTGGATGAAGCACAAGTTGGAATTAAGACTGCCGGGAGAAATATCAATAATCTCAGATATGCAGATGATACTACCCTTATGGCAGAAAGTGAAGAGGAACTAAACAGCCTCTTGATGAAAGTGAAAGAGGAGAATGAAAAAGCTGGGTTAAAACTCAACATTCAAAAAACTAAAATCATGGTATCCAGTCCCATCACTTCATGGCAAATAGATGGCGAAACAATAGAAACAGAGACAGACTTTATATTCTTGGGCTCCAAAAATCACTGCAAACGGTGACTGCAGCCACGAAATTAAAAGATCCTTGCTCCTTGAAAGAAAAGCTATGACCAACCTAGACAGCATATTAAAAAGCAGAGACATTATTTTGCCAACAACGGTCCATCTAGTCAAAGCTATGGTTTTTCCAATAGTCATGTATGGATGTGAGAGTTGGATTATAAAGAAAGTTCAGCTCTGAAGAATTTATGCTTTTGAACTATGTATTGGAGAAGACTCTTGAGAGTCCTTTGGATTGCAAGGATATCCAACCAGTCCATCCTAAAGGAAATCAATCCTGAATATTCATTGGAAGGACTGATGCTGAAGCTGAAACTCCAATACTTCGGCTACCTGATGCAAAAAAATCTGACTCATTGGAAAAGACCCTGATGCCTTGAAAGATTGAAGGCAGGAGGAGAAGGGGACAACAGAGAATGAGATGGTTAGATGGCATCACTGACTCGATGGACAAGCTCCAGGAGTTGGTGATGGACAGAGAAGCCTGGGGTGCTGCAGTCCATGGGGTCACAAAGAGTCAGACATGACTGAGCAACTGAATTGAACTGAATAATCAGATAACTAGAAAATCTTCAAATGCTTGGAAGATAATAAATTAATAGCCTGTTAGATTAATAATGTGAGCAATAATCAGATTAATGCAGAAGTCGTAATTAAAACTAGAGAATATTTGAACTAAATGATAGAGAAAGTACAACACATCAATGCTAGGATGGGAGAATTCTGCATCTGTTTGATATCTGGAAAGTGACAATGAGACATATCTCCCATACTAAGAATAAGGAAACCCCAGATAATCTACAAAATTAAACTTTTAATAAAATCTTTCAGAGAGTTAAGATCTTAAGGCAGCAGAGTATACTGGCTTCCAGAGAATGGTGAGCACTTTCAGAAAGAGACAGGATACATAACTTACTGCATCTTTGGAAGAGCTCAGAAAGTAGTAGAGGAGGGAAGAAGTTCCCTCCTTTTTATGAAACCAACATTGTCCTAATACTAAAACCATATGAAGACATTGCAAGAAAAGGATAACACACATCAATATTCTTTATCACTATGTATGTAAAAGTCATTAACAAAATATTACCAAGTCAAAGCTAGCAATATAAAAAGAGAGAAAAACCTCCTCTGGTTTATTCCAGGAATCCAGGACTGGTTCAACATTCAAAAACAGTATAATTCATTTTACCTAAAAAATAAAATATATAAATAAAATAAGACCACATAATCACTTGGTGTAGAAAGAGCATTTGCCATGATCCAACATCTATTCATTAGGAAAACTAAGAGAAAGTTAAAATTAGAAGGGAATGTTGTCAAGATGACATGTACGAAACCCTAAAGCTAACTTCATACTTAATGATGAAAACTGAATACATACCTTCTCCATAATATCAAAAATAAGACAAATTTGTCTGATCTCAAGAACTTCAATATTTCACTGGAGGCCCCAGCATATACAGCAATGTAAGGCATAAAAGGAATATGGTTTGAAAAGAAGCAAATTGTTTTAGATGATATAATTTGTAGATAATTTCACAAGACTCTACAAAAAATCTATTTATAACTAGTAGGCAAATTTAGCAAAGTTGCATGATGCAAGACCGCTACACTTCAATCAATTATACTTCTATTTACTAGCAATGAACAATTGGAGATGCCAAGGCAGGCAGTATCCTTTTGGTGAACAAAAGCAATGGGAAGCAAAGATAAAGTGAAAGAGACAGATCTGACTTGGAGTCAGTTCTTCTCTGTAACAATACATGCTGACAAGGATATAATACAATTAAAATTCTCAGACACTACTTGAGAAAGTCTAACAGGATAATACAGAGAAGGGAACGGCAACCCACTCCAGTATTCTTACCTGGAGAATCCCATGGACAGAGGAGATTGGTGGTCTATAGTCCATGGGGTCACAAAGGAGTAGGACACTGCTGCTACTGCTGCTGCTAAGTCTCTTCAGTCGTGTCTGACTCTGTGCAACCCCATAGATGGCAGCCCACCAGGCGGACACTACTGAAGCCAGTTAGTATATTTAGCACGTCAACTAAAGCTTAGTAAATACATGCCACACCCCAGCAATTTTACCCATAGCTACACAGCAACAGAAGTAAATATATATGGGCACCGCAAACATATTTAAGAATAAATGTTCATAGTAGCTTTATTTGCAATAATTTTAAAACTGGAAACAACCCAAATATCCATCAGCAATAAAATATATAAATACACTGTGATATATTTACATAGTAGAATAAAATGCAACAATGACCTGTTATGACACAACATAACTTGAGGAAAAGCTCATAATCAGTTTAAGCAAAAAAGTACACAGTATATACTGAATAATTCTACATATATAAAGTTTAAAAGTATGTAAAACTATGATGTGTAGGAGTCAGGATGGTGACTGCCTTTGGAGGTGCAATGATCAAGCAGGCACATGAGAGACTTCTGGGGTGCTGATAATGTTCTATTTCTTGAACTGTAGGGTGATTTCATGACTGTGCTCCTTTTGTACAAATTCACGCATCAGTACACTTATGGTGTGTGCCCCTTTCTGCATGAATGTTTTCGTCTCTATTTTTATAATTTTACTTGAAAATAGTTTTCCCGGACTATATAGTGTTTGACCATATGGATATCCATTGTTTGTTTAACCCACTCTCATTACTCAATTTAGATGTTTGTTATTTTTGCTGCTCTGAAAAATAAACTTTTTATTTTACAATTGTTTTGTTTTACTTTTCTAATTCAAGCCTTTGACTATTTTCTGAACATATATTCCTGAAAGTAGACGTGCTGAGTTAAAGAATCCAAACATTTAAATGGTACCAAATACCTGTTGCCAAATTGCCTTCTAGAAAGATCGTTTCACTATTAAAATATCGAAGGTCAATCTTATCAAGACAAACTAAATATGCATAGCCCATATCCTGCTTGACCTTTTTAACGCTTGACAAAATCAGCCACCTCTGCTTTTGAGAGATTTGGGTTTGCTTTGGCCTTCTTGGCGCCATCCTGCCTAACCCAGTCTTCCCCTCTTCCTTGTGCTCAGTTGTGCACCTACCCTAAAGCTCAATTCTTGGCTCTTTTTTTCCCCTCCTCTCCTTTAGAGGAATTCTTCTCTTGCCTTTTCATTTTCCTCTGTATGCTTATTATTTCCTATTCTCTTTCCAGTTTCATCTCCTATCTTGTTCTGCATTTCCAATGCTTGCCCACAGACAAGCATTGTCTGTGTTCATTGTCTCAGATGTAATTACAAAGGGTGAACAATAGTTAATGACTTCATAAATGTTTGAAAAAGCAGAAAGAACAGTGATAATATTGCAAAGCTCAGGCCTCAGGAATTATAGCATGTGTCCTCTAGGAAACTTTCCCTTTAACTCCTATTCCATCTCTCTTTTCCCATTTTCCCTCTCTCCTTCCTCTCTACCTCTAACTATCTTCCTACACTCTCTTCCTCTGCTTGCAGCATCATCATTTTTCCTCTTTGTTCTCTTATATTTCCTCTCCATACTAAATCATACAGCATGTATCTGCATTTTTTCCATTTAATTTACTTTTTGAATGTTTTATGATGTTATTTTTCCAACTGGAATCACTGAAATTAAAAACAGGAAAGCTAAATGTTTTGTTTTCTAAGAGAAAATAATTCATTTGCTGTTTTGAACGTGGTCTGTCCTTAATTGGAAAAAAATATTCATAGATCATTCTATATTACTAAAAGTGTCACACCTAATGCTATTGGTTATTGTGTGTTTACTAGCTTTTGGGCCTACCATACATCAATTTTCTTATTTTTTTAGAATATTGCTTTGAGATAGCCTTGCATTTTCTCAGATGAAACACAGAGGCTTAGGAATCTTGTCCAGGTCGCATATCGGATAAGCTTCAGTACTGGGACTCAAACCCAGGTCTGTAAGATTTCTGAGTCCATGTTCTCAGCAGCTTTATTAGAAGCTCAGTGAATACAGTTACCTTGAATGACAATAATCTCACTGATTACCTCTCTCTGGAGGCAAGGAACAGCTAGCACACCAATCAACAACAGAAGGATTTTTGTGATGTCCCTCTGCTGGCTCCTTCCTCTTCCATGATCTCCTTTGATCATTATGAGAGATATTAATAAAGTTAGTAGTCCTGTGGAATTTGGGGCATGAACAGAATAGAGGCCAAGGAATCTGCTCAGAGGCAGATGGACAAATAATACAGCACTCCACAAAAGACCTCTCTATTTCAGTTCTCATTATGTTCACCATCAAGTCCATTGGGGAAAGGGGAAAAAAAGAGAGAGAGAAAAAAAAAACCATCCCAATCCTTTCTTGTTTACTAACTTTATGAATTTAAATGCATATTAGGAAGTGATTGGCTGAAATCATGTTTTTTTTTTAATTTTATTTTTTTTATTTTTTAAATTTTAAAATCTTTAATTCTTACATGCGTTCCCAAACATGAACCCTCCTCCCACCTCCCTCCCCACAACATCTCTCTGGGTCATCCCCATGTACCAGCCCCAAGCATGCTGCACCCTACGTCAGACATGGACTGGCGATTCAATACTTACATGACAGTATACATGTTAGAATTCCCATTCTACCAAATCATCCCACCCTCTCCCTCTCCCTCTGAGTCCAAAAGTCCGTTATACACATCTGTGTCTTTTTTCCTGTCTTGCATACAGGGTCGTCATTGCCATCTTCCTAAATTCCATATATATGTGTTAGTATACTGTATTGGTGTTTTTCTTTCTGGCTTACTTCACTCTGTATAATTGGCTCCAGTTTCATCCATCTCATCAGAACTGATTCAAATGAATTCTTTTTAACGGCTGAGTAATACTCCATTGTGTATATGTACCACAGCTTTCTTATCCATTCCTCTGCTGATGGACATCTAGGTTGTTTCCATGTCCTGGCTATTACAAACAGTGCTGCGATGAACATTGGGGTACATGTGTCTCTTTCAATTCTGGTTTCCTCAGTGTGTATGCCCAGCAGTGGGATTGCTGGGTCATAAGGTAGTTCTATTTGCAATTTTTGAAGGAATCTCCACACTGTTCTCCATAGTGGCTGTACTAGTTTGCATTCCCACCAACAGTGTAGGAGGGTTCCCTTTTCTCCACACCCTCTCCAGCATTTATTGCTTGCAGATTTTTGGATTGCAGCCATTCTGACTGGTGTGAAGTGGTACCTCATTGTGGTTTTGATTTGCATTTCTCTAATAATGAGTGATGTTGAGCATCTTTTCATGTGTTTGTTAGCCATCTGTATGTCTTCTTTGAAGAAATGTCTATTTAGTTCTTTGGCCCATTTTTTTATTGGGTCGTTTATTTTTCTGGAATTGAGCTGCAGAAGTTGCTTGTATATTTTTGAGATTAGTTGTTTGTCAGTTGCTTCATTTGCTATTATTTTCTCCCATTCAGAAGGCTGTCTTTTCACCTTGCTTATATTTTCCTTTGTTGTGCAGAAGCTTTTAATTTTAATTAGATCCCATTTGTTTATTTTTGCTTTTATTTCCAGAATTCTGGGAGGTGGATCATAGAGGATTCTGCTGTGATTTATGTCTGAGAGTGTTTTGCCTATGTTCTCCTCTAGGAGTTTTATAGTTTCTGATCTTACATTTAGATCTTTAATCCATTTTGAGTTTATTTTTGTGTACAGTGTTAGAAAGTGATCTAGTTTCATTCTTTTACAAGTGGTTGACCAGTTTTCCCAGCACCACTTGTTAAAGAGATTGTCTTTACTCCATTGTATATTCTTGCCTCCTTTGTCAAAGATAAGGTGTCCATATGTGTGTGGATTTATCTCTGGGCTTTCTATTTTGTTCCATTGATCTATATGTCTGTCTTTGTGCATAGAAACTAATGAAAATGAAAACACAACAACCCAAAACCTGTGGGACACTATAAAAGCAGTGCTAAGAGGAAAGTTCATAGCAATACAGGCATACCTCAAGAAACAAGAAAAAAGTCAAATAAATAACCTAACTCTACAACTAAAGCAACTAGAAAAGGAAGAGTTGGAGAACCCCAGAGTTAGTAGAAGGAAAGAAATCTTAAAAATTAGGGCAGAAATAAATGCAAAAGAAACAAAAGAGACCATAGCAAAAATCAACAAAGCCAAAAGCTGGTTCTTTGAAAGGATAAATAAAATTGACAAACCATTAGCCAGACTCATCAAGAAGCACAGAGAGAAAAATCAAATCAATAAAATTAGAAATGAAAATGGAGAGATCACAACAGACAACACAGAAATACAAAGGATCATAAGAGACTACTATCAGCAGTTGTATGCCAATAAAATGGACAACGTGGAAAAAATGGACAAATTCTTAGAAAAGTACAATTTTCCAAAACTGAACCAGGAAGAAATAGAAAATCTTAACAGACCCATCACAAGCACGGAAATTGAAACTGTAATCAGAAATCTTCCAGCAAACAAAAGCCCAGGTCCAGACGGCTTCACAGCTGAATTCTACCAAAAATTTCAAGAAGAGCTAACACCTATCCTCCTCAAACTCTTCCAGAAAATTGCAGAGGAAGGTAAACTTCCAAACTCATTCTATGAGGCCACCATCACCCTAATACCAAAACCTGACAAAGATGTCACAAAAAAGGAAAACTACAGGCCAATATCACTGATGAACATAGATGCAAAAATCCTCAACAAAATTCTAGCAATCAGAATCCAACAATACATTAAAAAGATCATACACCATGACCAAGTGGGCTTTATCCCAGGGATGCAAGGATTCTTCAATATCCGCAAATCAATCAATGTAATTCACCACATTAACAAATTGAAAAATAAAAACCATATGATTATCTCAATAGATGCAGAGAAGGCCTTTGACAAAATTCAACATCCATTTATGATAAAAACTCTCCAGAAAGCAGGAATAGAAGGAACATACCTCAACATAATAAAAGCTATCTATGACAAACCCACAGCAAACATTATCCTCAATGGTGAAAAATTGAAAGCATTTCCCCTAAAGTCAGGAACAAGACAAGGGTGTCCACTTTCACCGCTACTATTCAACATAGTTCTGGAAGTTTTGGCCACAGCAATCAGAGCAGAAAAAGAAATAAAAGGAATCCAAATTGGAAAAGAAGAAGTAAAACTCACACTGTTTGCAGATGACATGGTCCTCTACATGGAAAACCCTAAAGACTCCACCAGAAAATTACTAGAGCTAATCAATGAATATAGTAAAGTTGCAGGATATAAAATCAACACACAGAAATCCCTTGCATTCCTATACACGAATAATGAGAAAGTAGAAAAAGAAATTAAGGAAACAATTCCATTCACCATTGCAACGAAAAGAATAAAATACTTAGGAATATATCTACCTAAAGAAACTAAAGACCTATATATAGAAAACTATAAAACACTGATGAAAGAAATCAAAGAGGACACTAATAGATGGAGAAATATACCATGTTCATGGATCGGAAGAATCAATATAGTGAAAATGAGTATACTACCCAAAGCAATTTACAAATTCAATGCAATCCCTATCAAGCTACCAGCCACATTTTTCACAGAAGTAGAACAAATAATTTCAAGATTTGTATGGAAATACAAAAAACCTCGAATAGCCAAAGCAATCTTGAGAAAGAAGAATGGAACTGGAGGAATCAACTTGCCTGACTTCAGGCTCTACTACAAAGCCACAGTCATCAAGACAGTATGAAATCATGTTTTAATATTTCAACGAGAAACATCTGATTTATTATTGGCACTTCAACCACTGTGGGTTCCTATCTTATGTCCACCTAGCTGAATGAAATTTTAAGGGCTGTTTAGGAGCTCCACAAGGCTCTTCTTGGAAATTTTCCTCTCCTTTTTTTGTTTTATTTGTTGTAAAGGTAACAGATCATCAATTTTATTTGCCTACATTCTCCACTGGAGAGAATAGAACAGCCACATTAATTTAGTTACACCTGTTTCCATACAGTACAGAACTCTGTCTCTTTAACACACATACAATCTCTCTTTCATCAAATTTCTTCATTGCCATAATAACACTCAAGAGATGCCTGCTATGAAATTAAACAATAATGAATTGTTCAGAAAAGACAAAGCTTTGTTTGTGGCTGAGAAACCAGAAGCACTAAGAATCTATCCTAACACCAAGTTCTGAGGAACGGATGGTGATGCCACTTCTGTAGAGAATGGGATCTGCTTTTCTCAGGTACAGCACTTGACCTTGACATCTGCAAAGCTCTTATAGATTCTGCAAGATCCAGATCAATCATTGTTCTTTCATGACCTGAAAGATGAGTGAATCACACCCTTCCCTTGACTCACAGGTACTTTTGAATCCAGAATTTTTGAAGGCCCGGTGTCAGCTGGCTGCCAGACCACAGAGACTGTGGTAGGAGTCCTTAGCATAAAACCAGGAGGAGAATTTGTTTGAGATTCTAAAGAGGGAGAAAGTCTTTGGGGGTCCACAGGCATAAAACTAGGGCTTCCCAGGTGGCGTTAGTGGTAAAGAACTCACCTGCCAAGGCAGAAGACACAGGTTCAATCCCTGGGTTGGGAAGATCCCCTGGAGAAGGGAATGGCTACCCACTCACGTATTCTTGCCTGGAGAATCCCATGGACAGAGAAGCCTAGTGAACTACAGTCCATAGGGTTGCAAAGAGTCAGCTCCGACTAAAGTGACTTAGCATGCACGCACATACATAAAACTAGAGCCAAAGGAAGAGTGGTAAAGCCAATATTCCCTGAGATCACCAGCAGTCAGGACCAGCTAACACCAGACCATAGCTGTATTATTGCACTTAAATGGTCCAACAGACTTTCCTGCTAACAAGTGATACCCGTAAAAAAGCAGAGACTTTGTCTTATTGTCACTTTTACACTGTAGACCCAAAAGAGAGCTGGAACAGAGAAGACAGACAGCAAATGTTTGATGAATGAACACGCAGGTAGAAAATGATACTCAAGCCGGTAAAAACACTCATCCACAGACAATGAGAGTCAAGATCATTATCATCACTTTCCCTACAGAGAACATGAAACGGAGATCCCTAGCTATTCATGAAGGTCATATCTTTTCCAGTCAGGGCTTGTTTTTAACCCTGTACAAAGAGTATGCAAATTTGTACAAAGTTCCCTGCCCAGGACTGTTTACTGCATACCCCAGCCAGGTGCCTGGGAAATTTATTGTGTGGTTGGCACTGTGAAGTCCCTCAACAATATCATCTCCAGGGTAAGGTGACAACTATGTATTAAGTCCAGATCACATTTTCTTAACTGGCTTGTGGACCTAAACATTTTGGAGGTAGTGGAAATTTTCCTTTAAATGTTATAACAAACCAAGGGAGAGCTGAAAGTAAAGCAGCCGTCCATCTCTCTGGGACATGGAGCTGAACTGGAGCCAAGCCTCCTAGCTGGCTGGGCCTCTGTACTTCTGCTATTGATCAAAACCCTTCTTGTAGAAAAGGCAAAAGGAGACAGGGCTGGAATATTTAAACATAATTCCCTTAAGAGTGCTCTTTCATAATCGAAGACTGTAATTGCTTCTCTCTGAGGCCCTTTTCCTGCAGGGAAGCTTTCCTGCTGGTTTTTAAAATTTCTAGCTAAAAAGGCACAGTTTGGGGACTTCAAGGGAAGCTATAAGGAAACGAGGAGGGAAAGATGAGAATTCTGAACAACATGAAGACTGTGAGCCTAAGAGGGCTTAACTCAGAGAGCATAACACAGCAAGAGGTGGAGCCCTTAGTCTATGGCCTGGCTTGTTCATCCAGGTGAAGATCACTGCAAACAACACTGGGCCTTCCATCCCATCAGAGGACAGGAAGCTGTTTCTTCCTGAGCAGATAAGCTTCTCTTGGAACAAAAATGAAGCCTAATATTAGGGGAGTACTAAAAACTGCAGGAGGGCAAAGGGTGTCAGGACACTGCCATAACCATCTCCTTATTCTTATAATGTTCCTTTCTCTCCCCTACTTCATCCCCACCGATCTTTAACCTGCTGTCAGAAGAGGCTGTTTCTAGCCAGTTTCTCCTCAGGGCAAACTTAAGCCAGAAGCTCTCCTCTCCAGGGATCAGTTACATTGCAAATCTTTAATTTGATTACAACGTATGACTGACCCCTTCATAAAAGGAGTGTCAGGGAGAAGGTGCCACCTTCTCCATTACATCCAGATATCAGGGTAGGTAACAGCTCATTCTCCTTCCACCAGTTCTGATGAAAGACCGTCTTCACAGGCCAACTTCTGCCTTTCTCACGTCTATCCTGATATGTCCTACAGAGCAAGCTCTTTCACTGAATCTCATTAAACTGCTCCATCAAAGAATCTTACTATTAAAGTGATAGAAACAAAGTCTTGAATAATTATATGTGAATATTTTAACCATTAAGTTAATCACCAAATGCTATAAGAAAAATGTTTCATTCATTGTTTAATAAGCATTTATTATTCTTGAAATAATAAAGGTTTTCTTCCATCTTCAAAATGAAAATGGTTACCGTAAAAGTCACCAATTTTGATAAGTTTTTAAAAATTGCATGCTGATATGACAGTTGTCTTGATACAATATCACCAAATTGCTTCAAATCAAGTTAAAAACAATCAAGCCCTACTAAAGCCATCTTACATGAAAAAACTGAATGAATTTGTTAGCCAACCCAATACTATCTTGAACCACTGCCGTCACCTCCACCACTGTCGCCAGTGCTATCACTTTCACCATCACCACTAGCATCACCATCACCATCACCACTACTATTATATTAACACTTATACTTCCACTAACTTCCAAATGCTAATATCATCACCAACACCTGCACCACTCCTGACATTACAGTTATTGTTGATGTTCATCCCAGTGTTTCTCTAAGAATGGCTCATCACCACCTGATTCAGAATCCCCTGGGCCTCTTATTAGACTCACAGCACATTGTTTTTGCTTTTGTTTAGTCGCTAAGTCATGTATGACTCTTTGTGACCCCAAGGACTATAGCCTGCCAGGCTCCCCTGTCCATGGGATTTCCCAGGTAAGAACACTGGAGTGGTTGCCATTTCCTTTTCCAGGGGATCTTCCTGACACAGGGATCGAACTCATGTCTCCTGCATTGGCAGGCAGATTCTTTGCCACTGAGCCAGCAGGGAAGCCCAATAGCACATGTGACTCACCTCAAACTTATTTGATCTAAATCCTGCACATTTTCTCTGGAAAATTGCATTTAAACAAGCTCCCAGGTGATTTGTAGGGAGCTAAAATAGGAAAAAAATCACTAAATCTGGAGACATGGTTCTCCAGTGTACCCAAGGTACCTCAGCTATAAACTGGGATTCCTTAGGTTTCTGTTGAACCCTCTACTGGGTGTTTGCTAATCATTAGGACCTGTGGAGTGTTAAAAGGAGAGTTCATAGGCATCAATGCATGATGAAAATTAGGGCTAAACAAAATGTATGAATAAAGGCAGAACTGTATCCCAGACCAAGTGCTTTTGCATTCTAGGAAGGTGTACCTGAACTTCATCTCTCTGGCCCTGAGATCCTTCAGCCATAAGATAAGGAAACGCTGAAGTTACACCATTGCTAATGTCAGACCCAGGACTAGAAACCACGTCTTTTGACTCTCGGACTGGTTTGGTTGGTTTTCCAAGGAGCCAGTCCAGGTAAAGGGAGGAGAGGAAGACAACAGCAAAAACAGACTGATTTGGGGCCAGCTGTGACTCAGCTCATGACAAGATTAAATGTGCAACATTTGGGGAGACAGTGATATGTAGCCAGGGACGAGACCTGGATAGAAAAATGTAAGAGGAGAAATTTTCTTTGGACACTTCGATTTCTGTTTTCCATTTCCTGCTTTTCCTTTTAATTTAGCTTCCCATTCAGCCTCTCCCCTCTTCTATCTACTGGTCTCAGACTATCTGCCTCAGGGTCTACTCTCTCATCCGGATCTGCTGGTACGTTTCCGACATGATTGTCTCTCTCCCGCCTGTCAGGTCCCTGCTGGACCTCTCCACTCCAGCCCTACTGAACTCTTTTGCCATATTCCTGGATCACATTCAAAGCCCCTCCCATCTCAGGGCCTTGACTCTTCCTGATCCTTCTGCCCAGACTGCTGCCAGCTTCTCTCCCTCACTGCTTTTGTTCAAATGCCATCTTATTAAAAAGCTCTTTCCTGATAGCCCTGTGGTCATGCCTGACTGTCTCTCTCCATCCCTCTACTCTGCCTGATTTTTCACTACCTGACACCACTCATAAATATTTGATGGTCTGTTTCTCTTTCTTCTCCCCAGAAGGCAAATTTTTGTCTGTTTTGTTCAATTAGTGTCTGACACATAGTAGGTATTCAATAGATATCCAAACTAAGGAATCACTCATGAATAAATAAATTCTCTCCCACTCTGTTGGAAGGCTATGCTTTGTCAATATAGGTTCATACCTGTTAATATCTTACTCTTTTCCAGGTTATACATTTACATGTGATAAGGACTTTTAAGAGGAAATGTTCTAGTTCAACCAATTGTACCAATGCCAGATAGTGTAGCATTTGTGTCCATGCCCTGAAGGTGACATTTTTAAGTACATGTTCAAGCTACCCGGTAATTACCCTGCAATCCCTATTTATCACTGTAAATTCAGCACCCTGTGTAGGGTCTGGCACATGGGAGTTGTTCCATAACTGCTTGCTGAACTTGGATGCATGGAAGGCTCTGTTTTGCCCTCATGAAAGGTCTGTTATATGTCTAATAATTCAACCGTCACTTCCGTGAAGTTTTTAGTTGATTACTGCTACCCCTTTGGCTTACAAAACTGTAACCTCATGGTCAGTGTGATCAGCCAGGCACAAATAGGTCTTGCTTCTCTTTTTGCTGAAGACTTTGTGACGTGTTATTGCAGTCTTGCTACATGTCATATATAAGGCATGAAGGATCCATATAGAAGCCAGGCAATATAAGGCGGTTCCATAAAGAAGCCAGACTTTCTTTAGAGAGCAAATAATTGCCTAAGTTTATGAGTATAATTAAGAAATTTGAGATCCAGTTATACATTTTGCTTCAGGCTTTCCTAAGTGGGAAGGAAACAGTTGTGCTAAGTAATTGTACCTTAACCCATCTTAAAGCTCAAGGATTTAGTTTTTAACCAGTGCTAAATTTATCAGATCTTGCCTGGATTTTCAATAGAACAGCTGCCAAGCAAACTGTGAAGGAACAGAATGCGTCAATGTTCAGCTAAAACGAGCAAGGAAATCCTTCCTAATCAAAGCCAGCAGTCATTGTCAAAATAAGCACACCCTGACTGGTTGCTGATGACAAATGGAATTCCGCATGCCCACAGCTCTCACAGAACACCCTGGACACATGTCCATGAGCAATCTTTCATCTGTAGTAAAAAATTTCCATTTTCTAGCAAAGATGTCAACATAGTGAGTCCATTTTTAAATGTATCTTAAGGTATATGAATGGATAACTCCTACTGCTTTAAAATTTTATCCACTAGAAAGACTTGTTTTCAAGCTCTTGTTCATTTTACCATTAGCATTATTTAATTAATATCGTTTGGTAACTTCTGACTTGACATTACCTATCTTTAGTCTACTCAGGGTTGGGTTTTTCAAGTTTAGTTCAAATATCATAGTTATCACTTACTTGGTGAAGAATTCTGACTCTATTTAAAGTTTTAAGCACCCCCTCCACCCAGTATTTTCTACTGTGCTTTCCCATTCATATATCTCGTTCAGAGCACTTATTGTATATTTTGTCCAACATACTATTTCTCACTTATTTTATTTACTTTCTACATTCATCTTACCTGCTTGTCTCAGCTAAACTGTCAACTCCACAAGGCAGGGAATTTTGTTTATTATCTTTACTTAGAGCATGCCTGACTTGGAGAAGATGCTCAATATTTGTTGAATGAATGAGTCAGTGAATAAAGGTTAAGAATTTTGGCTTCAGAGTCAGGCTAGCCAAACTAAATGCAGGCTCTATCATCTGAGGAAGATGTTTAAAGCATTTCAAGCCTTGGAAGTGGAAACTTCTGCAGAAAGGGGATGATAATAGTAATATTAATACTGCAACTCCTACTACTACTAAATTTCATGGTGTCATGAACAGCAACGGAATGATGTATGTAAAAAGTGAACAGCATTCTCCATGGAGAGAATTCCCTAAGTAGAGCTGAACACTATTACTTGCTTGGTGCTCTACTGAATATCCCCAAAGCCCTAAAGAGACAAGGAGATGTACCTAGAGGTCTTGAGGGTTGGAGATTCAGACTCCACTCACAAATCCCTTCAACTGAAGTAATACATCTGCTTTGTTAAAATTTTTATTTCTTTTTAATTTTTTTTTACAATTACAGGTAAGATTTCATTTGGGGTAAAAAAGTATTCTACACTTTTAAATAGTTTGAAATTTATCACCATTAGTATTCCATCAGTAGTAAGAAGAGGAATATTTCACTTTCATTCTTCTGGAATTGAGCATTTGTGCTTCCCTGGTGGCCCAGATAGTAAAGAATCTGCCTGCAATGCAGGAGACCTGGGTTTGATCCCTGGGTTGGGAAGATCATCTGGAGAATCCCATGGCAACTTGCTGCAGTATTCTTGCCTGGAGAATCCCATGGACAGAGGAACCTGATGGGCTACAGTCCATGGGGTCGCAAAGAATCAAACATGACTGAGTGACTAAGCACACAGCACAGCTCTATATTATAGCTTTACATCTATTTAGTGGACACTGTTGCTCATTCCAGTCTAGGAGGGAGAAAGGGACTGAAAAGGTGGATAGAAAGGAGAAAGAAGAAGAGAAAAAAGAAAACCAAGTTATATTGCTTGCCAAGTATAATACCTGGCACGTGGCAAATGCTCAGGAAACAGCAGTTCGCATCTCTCTCATTGTGTATGCATAAGGCAGCCACAAACCCACGTCCAAAAGAACAGCAGACCAGCTCATTCTAGGTTGCAACACTCGTGATGTGAGGGTTACCTGTCATTTTGAATCATAAATCTTATGCATAGGAGGAGCTAGAAGGGCACTTGCAATGTCTTGAAAAGATTTAGCCCTGATCTTCATTTCCAGGTTTTGTTATTTTGTTTTTTTCTGTATTAACAACCAGAGTACTTGGAATTTGTCTGCAGGCCCCACAGCCAAATCCATCTTAGCCAATGTCCCAGGAAGAGCCCACCTACCAGCGTACTCGACCAGTAGTGGGCTGGACCTAAGGGAAACATCCCAGAGTTCTTTCCTAAATGAATGCTTCCAGCACAAAGAAAAGATCAAGACTGTATGTTTGCTGCAGAAAGCCCCTCTCTTGGAATTAGCAGTCATGGCCATTAGTGTGTATCTGTGGCTGCACTCAGCCACCTTAGGAAATCATATTGCCAGACCCCCAGACTGAACCCTCTCCTTCCTTGCCTACTCACTGGCATATTTTGAGATTCCAGTGAAATTTCTCAATAAAAGACAAGGAGGCAGTGAGGGATTGGTGTGGGGCCAGCATATGAAGACAGGGCTTGAAGAGACAAATCTGGGGAAAAACAACAGTAGGCTTTGGAAAATGCATTCTATGTCTGATTGACAAAGAATGCAGGGAAATAACTACTTCAAGTTCCTGGGCCTAATTCAGGATTGGCTTGGCCACAGAGTAACAATGAGAGGGAGCCTTCAAATGAGAATGAAGAAAAGAGCAGAGGGATGGGAGAGAAAACAGGAGGGAGGGCCAGCCTTGTGATCTCTTGGATAAGGTATGGTTGGAGCGAAAAGGCAGATCCTGAGTCTCAAAACTCAAATCATAGGTTTTTACTTTCTTCAAGGTCTCTTGAATCTCTTGATTCCCTAGCCTTGAATCTCTAGCCCCCAACCTGGCCAGAATAACCCCGACTTTGAACACAGTTCAGTCCATCTGCATTCACTGACTCCCATCATGAACTCCACCAACACAATCTCTACACCTGGTCTTGAAGCAGTGCTTATCTGGGCTGGACTAACACGGCAGGCAGACCGTCTCTTGCTCTGGCCTCCATCCTGTCCATACCACCCCCAATGCCCCCAGCTACTTCAATAGGAATGTATTGTGGTCAGTAGTTGAATTTTGTGTTAGATACTAAAGATGCAACCATGAATCAGCCTCGACCATACGTCCTAGAAGTTTTAGTCTAGTGCAATGTTTTTAAAACTTTTATTAACCCCAATTAACAAAAAGATACAATTTTATATTATTACTCAATACACATACATATGTATTTAGGTATGTGTATAAAAATAAAGTAATCACAATTTCATAAGACAATATCATTAAGGAGTCATAAATACTGCTATTTTCTATTCTATTCTACTCATTTTTCAATAACAGTAGCAACCTACTGGGCTTTCCCAGTGGCTCAGCAGTAAAGAATCCCCCTGCAGTGCAGAAGCTGCAGGAGACATGAGGGTCAGGAAGATTCCCTGGAGAAGGCAAGGATAACCCACTCCAGTATTTTTGCCTGGGAAATCCCATGGGCAGAGGAGCCTGGAGGGCTACAGTCCATGGGGTGGCAGAGTTGGACAGAACTGAGCACACATGCCCTCAACAACCCACTAAGTTGATTTTACGACCAGCAGTTTCAATTCAGGTCATTTCAGTCGCTCAGTCGTGTCTGAATCTTTGCGACCCCATGAATCGCAGCACACCAGGCCCACCTGTCCATCACCATCTCCCGGTGTTCACTCAGACTCACGTCCATCGAGTCCATGATGCCATCCAGCCATCTCATCCTCGGCCATCCCCTTCTCCTTCTGCCCCCAATCCCTCCCAGCATCACAGTCTTTTCCAATGAGTTAACTCTTCGCATGAGGTGGCCAAAGTACTGGAGCTTCAGCTTTAGCATCATTCCTTCCAAAGAAATCCCAGGGCTGATCTCCTTCAGAATGGACTGGTTGGATCTCCTTGCAGTCCAAGGGACTCTCAAGAGTCTTCTTCAACACCACAGTTCAAAAGCACCAATTCTTCGGTGCTCAGCCTTCTTCACAGTCCAACTCTCACATCCGTACATGACCACAGGAAAAAACCACAGTCTTGACTAGATGGACCTTAGTCGGCAAAGTAATGTCTCTGCTTTTGAATATGCTATCTAGGTTGGTCATAACTTTTCTTCCAAGGAGTAAGCGTCTTTTAATTTCATGGCTGCAATCACCTTCAGCAGTGATTTTGGAGCCCCCCAAAATAGTCTGACACCGTTTCCACTGTTTCCCCATCTATTTCCCATGGAGTGATGGGACAGGATGCCATGATCTCTGTTTTCTGAATGTTGAGCCTTAAGCCAACTTTTTCACTCTCCTCTTTCACTTTCATCAAGAGGCTTTTTAGTTCCTCTTCATTTTCTGCCATAAGGGTGGTGTCATCTGCATATCTGAGGTTCTTGATATTTCTCCCGGCAATCTTGATTCCAGCTTGTGTTTCTTCCAGTCCAGGGTTTCTCATGATGTACTCTGCATATAAGTTAAATAAGCAGGGTGACAATATACAGCCTTGACACACTCCTTTTCCTATTTGGAACCAGTCTGTTGTTCCATGTCCAGTTCTAACTGTTGCTTCCTGACCTGCATACAGATTTCTCAAGAGGCAGGTTAGGTGGTCTGGTATGCCCATTTCTTTCAGAATTGTCCATAGTTTACTGTGATCCACACAGTCAAAGGCTTTGGCATAGTCAATAAAGCAGAAATAGATGTTTTTCTGGAATCTCTTGCTTTTTCCATGATCCAGCAGATGTTGGCAATTTGATCTCTGGTTCCTCTGCCTTTTCTAAAACTAGCTTGAACATCAGGGAGTTCACAGTTCACGTATTGCTGAAGCCTGGCTTGGAGAATTTTGAGCATGCCTTTACTAGCATGTGAGATGAGTGCAATTGTGCAGTAGTTTGAGCATTCTTTTGCATTGCCTTTCTTTGGAATTGGAATGAAAACTGATCTTTTCTCTATATTAGTAGGGGATACAGATAAGAAAGCAGATTATTATAATGCAGCTTTGGAGGTGATATGATAAGGCCACAGCCAGAGTACCACTGGAGCACAAAGGAAAAGCACTAGCCTGAAAGCAAATGTCAGTAACATGCTTCCAGAAGACTGGACTGCATAATCTGTGCTCTGAATCATTGTGCTCTACTGCCTCCAAGGGCCTCCAGGAAGGGAAGAGCTGGTATGGCTTTTACATGGCTAAATCCCTTATGATTATACAGTGGAAGCAAGAAATAGATTTAAGGGCCTAGATCTGATAGACAGAGTGCCTGATAAACTATGGAATGAGGTTCGTGACATTGTACAGGAAATACGGATCAAGACCATCCCCATGGAAAAGAAATGCAAAAAAGCAAAATGGATGTCTGGGGAGGCCTTAAAAATAGCTGTGAAAAGAAGAGAGGCAAAAAGCAAAGGAGAAAAGGAAAGATATTCCCATCTGAATGCAGAGTTCCAAAGACTAGCAAGGAGAGATAAGAAAGCCTTCCTCAGCGATCAATGCAAAGAAATAGAGGAAAACAACAGAATGGGAAAGACTAGAGATCTCTTCAGGAAAATTAGAGATACCAAGGGAACATTTCATGCAAAGACGGGCTCAATAAAGGACAGAAATGGTATGGACCTAACAGAAGCAGAAGATATTAAGAAGAGGTGGCAAGAATACACAGGAGAAATGTACTAAAAAGAGCTTAATGACCCAGAAAATCACGATGGTGTGATCACTCATCTAGAGCCAGACATCCTGGAATGTGAAGTCAAGTGGACCTTAGAAAGCTTCACTATGAACAAAGCTAGTAGAGATGATGGGATTCCAGTTGAGCTATTTCAAATCCTGAAAGATGATGCTGTGAAAGTGCTGCACTCAATATGCCAGCAAATTTGGAAACCTCAGAAGTGGCCGCAGAACTGGAAAAGGTCAGTTTTCATTTCTATTCCAAAGAAAGGCAATGCAAAAGAATGTTCAAACTACCGCACAATTGCACTCATCTCACATGCTAATAAAGGCATGCTCAAAATTCTCCAAGCCAGGCTTCAGCAATACGTGAACCATGAACGTCCTGATGTTCAAGCTGGTTTTAGAAAAGGCAGAAGAATCAGAGATCAGATTGCCAACATCTGCTGGATCATGGAAAAAGCAAGAGAGTTCCAGAAAAACATCTATTTCTGCTTTATTGATTATGCCACAGCCTTTGACCATGTGGATCACAATAAACTGTGGAAAATTCTGAAAGAGATGGGAATACCAGACCACCTGACCTGCCTCTTGAGAAATCTGTATGCAGGTCAGGAAGCAACAGTTAGAACTGGACATGGAACAACAGACTGGTTCCAAATAGGAAAAGGAGTGTGTCAAGGCTGTATATTGTCACCCTGCTTATTTAACTTATATGCAGAGTACATCATGAGAAACCCTGGACTGGAAGAAACACAAGCTGGAATCAAGATTGCTGGGAGAAATATCAAGAACCTTAGATATGCAGATGACACCACCCTTATGGCAGAAAATGAAGAGGAACTAAAAAGCCTCTTGATGAAAGTGAAAGTGGAGAGTGGAAAAGTTGGCTTAAAGCTCAACATTCAGAAAACGGAGATCATGGCATCCTGTCCCATCACTCCATGGGAAATAGATGGGGAAACAGTGGAAACAGTGTCAGACTTTATTTTGGGTGCTCCAAAATCACTGCTGAAGGTGATTGCAGCCATGAAATTAAAAGACGCTTACTCCTTGGAAGAAAAGTTTTGACCAACCTAGATAGCATATTCAAAAGCAGAGATATTACTTTGCCAACTAAGGTCTGTCTAGTCAAGGCTATGGTTTTTCCTGTGGTCATGTATGGATGTGAGAGTTGGACTGTGAAGAAGGCTGAGTGCTGAAGAATTGATGCTTTTGAACTGTGGTGTTAAAGAAGACTCTTGAGAGTCCCTTGGACTGCAAGGAGATCCAACCAGTCCATTCTGAAGGAGATCAGCCCTGGGATTTCTTTGGAAGGAATGATGCTAAAGCTGAAGCTCCAGTACTTTGGCCACCTCATGTGAAGAGTTGACTCACTGGAAAAGACTCTGATGCTGGGAGGGATTGGGGGCAGGAGGAGAAGGGGACGACCGAGGATGAGATGGCTGGATGACATCACGGACTCGATGGACGTGAGTCTGAGTCAACTTCGGGAGTTGGTGATGGACAGGGAGTTCTGGCGTGCTGCGATTCATGGGGTCGCAAAGATTCAGAAACGACTGAGCGACTAAACTGAAGTGAATAGATGAAAGGAGTTGGATCATCAAAGAGGAGAAGGATGAGAGGAACAGGGGGAAGACTTGCTGGCCGAGGTGGCCATATATGGAGTAGTCAAAGGCCTGAAAGCTAGCCTCATGTGAGAAGCCAGATAGTTGGGTATAAATAGAACAACGAATGCTGAGGGGGAGGAGCTTTTTCCTGAGAGCTCTGGGAGAATCTGGAAAAGGGTTTTAAGTAGATCAGGGGTTATGTTTTAGGAAAATCTCTTTAGGTGCTAAGTATAAAATAATGCTTCCCTGGTGGCTCAGTGGTAAAGAACCCATCTGCCAATGCAGGAGATGTGGGTTTGATTCCTGGGTTGAGAAGATCCCCGTGGAGAAGGTAGTGGCAACCCACTCCAGTATTCTTGCCTGAGAAATCCCATGCACAGAAGAGCCTGGTGCTACAGTCCCTTGGGGCTACAGTTCAAGGGGGTGGCAAAGAGTCAGACATGACCAAGCGACTTAACAACAAAACACGAAAGAAAATATGTCCTAAGGCCACAAACTATTTGGAGCAGTTCAGAACAAAATGCTCACAATTTACTCTGTGGTAGGCTTTTAATGTGGTTTTAATAGTTGGGGAGAAAAAAAGGAATTAAAAGTCTCAGATACAACAGTCATTTGTCAAGTTTGTCTTCCCAACTTTCTACTCTTACTTAAGTTCTTAAAATAGAATGAATTTTAGACTAGAAGTTCTCTCAGAGTCCACTGGAGAAAGCTGATGGAAAGTAGAAACTGCATAGGTCACCTGGCTAAGTAGCAGGTTTGGGGGGTGTCTGACTCTTTGTGACCCCGTGGACTGTAGTCCCCCAGGCTCTTTTGTCTATGGGATTTCTCAGGCAAGAATATGGAGTAGATTGCCATTTCCTTCTCTAGGGGATTTTCGCAACACAGAGATTGAACTTGTGTCTGCTGCATTGCAGGTGGATTCTTTACCTCTGCACCACCAGGGAAGCCACAATAGGGAGGGAATCAAATGGGAAGGCATTTTGTAACTAAATTCATCTGTTTGAATTTGTGCTGTTAAATATAGTAGTCACAAGATCTTTGTGGCCCTTTAGACTTAAATTTAAGTTAATACGAGTTAAATTTGAAATGTTAAGTTCCTCCATCATAGGACCTCAATGATTTCTCATCAGTTCAGTTCAGTTCAGTTCAGTTCAGTCGTTCAGTCGTGTCCGACTCTTTGCGACCCCATGAATCGCAGCACGCCAGGCCTCCCTGTCCATCACCATCTCCCGGAGTTCACTCAGACTTGCGTCCATTGAGTCCGTGATGCCATCCAGCTGTCTCATCCTCGGTCGTCTCCTTCTCCTCCTGCCCCCAATCCCTCCTAGCATCACAGTCTTTTCCAATGAGTCAACTCTTCGCATGAGGTTGCCAAAGTACTGGAGCTTCAGCTTTAGCATCATTTCTTCCAAAGAAATCCCAGGGCTGATCTCCTTCAGAATGGACTAGTTGGATCTCCTTGCAGTCCAAGGGACTCTCAAGAGTCTTCTCCAACACCACAGTTCAAAAGCATCAATTCTTCGGCGCTCAGCCTTCTTCACAGTTCAACTCTCACATCCATTCATGACCACAGGAAAAACCATAGCCATGACTAGATGGACCTTAGTCGGCAAAGTAATGTCTCTGCTTTTGAATATACTATCTAGGTTGGTCATAACTTTTCTTCCAAGGAGTTCCTCAATTCAGTAACCATACGTGGCAGAGGGTTACTTTAGAGGACATTCCCATCATCACAGAGAGTTCTATTGGACAATGCTGCTTCAGAGTCTAATTCAGTCATATGTTAAATCACTCTTTGTATCTCACTATTTGTGTATTCTGAGACAAATCAGAAGTATATAAAGCCATCCTTGGAGAACTAGAATGTTTTGCCTCACTCCAAATTGTTTCCAGTTATTTCTAGTGATCTTTTGTGTGAACCCAAGCCAGAGAACGGACACTTAAATCTTATTCATTCAAATCTTTTCCTCTTACTCTTGTTCTCAAACTCTCAAACTCACACAGATGTATATACAAACACACAAAATAATCTTTTATTTTAACCTGAGAACCTTTACCCGTGGGGGAAAAACATATTTAGTTATAGTCCAGGTTTTATCTAGTAAAATTTGGGCATCTCTTCCCTTCCCCAACAATTAGTACAGAAAAAAGTCAAGTTACCTTGAAAAAATCAGGGAAACCTCGATCAACTGTACTCTCAGAGAATAAATATTAGGAAGAATAATTATTAGAAAGATATATTATAACTGGGTAATATCCCATAAAGAACCAGAAGGTATGGAATGCTGCTTCTAATTATGTGTTCCATAACTGTAATTGGCAGTGGTCCCTCAAAGCTTGCTTGGAGAATAGTCTCACTTAGGTCAGCAGGGAAGGCCCATGAGCTTTCAAAGGGTCTGCCCCAAATAGGCCATATCCAGAAAATTCACAGGACTCCAACTCACCATGTACACAACCCCTGCACTTCACCTCGCCTCCTCATCTAATTCTGGGCTAACCTGGGCTTGCCTGGGATGCCACTTACTTTCTGCATTTTACAGACAAAGAAATTATAGAAGAGGAACTGTTTATTAAATCTCAATGTTGGGTAATGGCAGGTCGGTGCTCAGAACTTGGGTCTTCAAATACCTGTCATGGAGCTTTATTCAGTGGTTTTCAGAATATTTCATATTTTGTAAAATTCTATACAATTATTAATTTTGGAAAAACTATTTTTCTTTGGAATCAGAGTATGAGTAAAATATAACTTGAAAAATATACCTATGAAAAAACTACACACAAGGTCACAATGAATATATAATTCTTCCATGCACTGGCAGATTTTAAAAAGAAATTATGTCATCCCCTTCTCCTCCGGCCCCCAGTCCCTCCCAGCATCAGAGTCTTTTCCAATGAGTCAACTCTTCACATGAGGTGGCCAAAGTACTGGAGTTTCAGCTTTAGCATCATTCCTTCCAAAGAAATCCCAGGGTTGATCTCCTTCAGAATGGACTGGTTGGATCTCCATGCAGTCCAAGAGACTCTCAAGAGTCTTCTCCAATATCACAGTTCAAAAGCATCAATTCTTTGGCACTCAGCCTTCTTCACAGTCCAACTCTCACATCCATACATGACCACAGGAAAAACCATAGCCTTGACTAGATGGACCTTAGTCGGCAAAGTAATATCTCTGCTTTTGAATATGCTATCTAGGTTGGTCATAACTTTTCTTCCAAGGAGTAAGCGGTAGGAGGAGAAGGGGACAACAGAGGATGAGATGGCTGGATGGCATCACTGACTCAACGGACGTGAGTCTGAGTGAACTCCGGGAGTTGGTGATGGACAAGGAGGCCTGGCGTGCTGCGATTCATGGGGTTGCAAAGAGTCGGACACAACTGAGCGACCAAACTGAACTGAACTGAACTGAAGGCCTCTTGACTTCCCTGGTGGCTCAGATGGTAAAGCATCTGCCTACAATGTGGAAGACTCGGGTTCAATCCCTGGGTTGGAACATCTTTTGGAGAAGGAAATGGCAACCCACTCCAGTATTCTTGCCTGGAAAATCCCATGGATGGAGGAGCCTGGTAGGCTACAGTTCATGGAGTCACAAAGAATCAGACACGACTGAGCGAGTTCACTTCACTAAGACCTCTTACCATGTCTTATGGAGTCTGACAAACTGGCCAGGTAAGTGTAGATCAAAGCCATTCTTCACGACCATGCAGTGGACTTTTTACTCAAACAACCTGTGTTGAAGTTCAAGTCTATCTATTTTATAGCTGGAGACCTTTGAGAAGAACATATTCCAGAAAAATATGTGGTGGTATATCAGGCACTCTATCTATCAGATCTAGGCCCTTAAATCTATTTCTCACTTCCACTGTATAATCTTAAGGGATTTGATTTAGGTCATACCTGAATGGTCTAGCAGTTTTCCCTGCTTTCTTCAATTTAAGTCTGAATTTGGCAATAAGGAGTTCATGATCTGAGCCACAGTCAGCTCCCGGTCTTATTTTTGTTGACTGTATAGAGCTTCTCCATCTTTGGCTGCAAAGAATGTAATCAATCTGATTTCGGTGTTGATCATCTGGTGATGCCCATGTGTAGAGTCTTCTCTTGTGTTGTTGGAAGAGGGTGTTTGCTATGACCAGTGCATTTTCTTGGCAAAACTTTGTTAGTCTTTGCCTTGCTTCATTCCACATTCCAAGGTTAAATTTGCCTGTTACTCCAGGTGTTTCTTGACTTCCTACTTTTGCATTCCAGTCCCCTATAATGAAAAGGACATCTTTTGGGGGTGTTAGTTCTAAAAGGTCTTGTAGGTCTTCATAGGACTGTTCAACTTCAGCTTCTTCAGCATTACTGGCTGGGGCATAAACTTGGATTACCGTGATATTGAATGATTTGCCTTAGAGACAAACAGAGATCATTCTGTCATTTTTGAGACTGCATCCAAGTACTGCATTTCAGACTCTTTTGTTGACCATGATGGCTACTCCATTTCTCTAAGGGATTCCTGTCCACAGCAGTAGATATAATCGTCATCTGAGTTAAATTCACCCATTCCAGTCCATTTGAGTTCACTGATTCCTAGAATGTCGACGTTCACTCTTGCCATCTCCTGTTTGACCACTTGCAATTTGCCTTGATTCATGGACCTGACATTCCACTGAAAAGTACTTATGGGCAAATTTATATTGAATAATGTATGCCTAGAAAATGAGCCATATAGATGAATTGTTTTCCTCAACAATCTACTCATCATTAGCATCTTCAATGATTGATCAAATATGAAAGTATATCTATTCTGCATTTAAAACTTTCACAATCCTTGACATGGGTCTTGACAATGATTTTTTTTTTTTTTGGATGTGATATCTAAAGCACAAGACAGCAAAAGCAAATTTGAACAAATGGGACTACATCAAACTGAAAAGCTTCTGCACAACAAAATAATCAATGAATGAAGACAAGCTACTTAATGGGAGTAAAGTAAATATCTGATAAAGATTAATATCAAAATATATAAAAACTCCTACAACTCAATAGCAGAACCCCAAATAATCCATTTAAAAATAGGCAAAAGAACTGAATAGACATTTTTCTAAAGAAGATACACAAAAGACCAACAAGTACATGGAAAGATGCTCAACATCATTAGTTGTTCAGTTCAGTTCAGTTCAGTCACTCAGTCGTGTCTGACTGCTTGTGACCCCATGAATTGCAGCACTCCAGGCCTCCCTGTCCATCACCATCTCCCGGAGTCCACTCAGTTCATGTCCATGGAGTCAGTGATGCCATCCAGGCATCTCATCCTCTGTCGTCCCCTTCTCCTCCTGCCCCCAATCCCTCCTAGCATCACAGTCTTTTCCAATGAGTCAACTCTTCGCATGAGGTAGCCAAAGTACTGGAGCTTCAGCTTTAGCATCATTCCTTCCAAAGAAATCCCAGGGTTGATCTCCTTCAGAATGGACTGGTTGGATCTCCTTGCAGTTCAAGGGACTCTCAAGAGTCTCCTCCAACACCACAGTTCAAAAGCATCAATTCTTCAGCACTCAGCTTTCTTCACAGTCCAACTCTCACATCCATACACGACTACTGAAAAAACCATAGCCTTGACTAGATGGACCTTAGTCGGCAAAGTAATGTCTCTGCTTTTGAATATGCTATCTAGGTTGGTCATAACTTTTCTTCCAAGGAGTAAGCGTCTTTTAATTTCATGGCTGCAGTCACCATCTGCGGTGATCTTGGAGCCCCAAAAAATAAAGTCTGACACTGTTTCCACTGTTTCCCCATCTATAGTTGTTAGGGAAATGCAAATCAAAACCACGAAGAGACATCACTTCATACCTGTTAGGATCATTACAAAGATAAGAGATAGCAAAAATGCTAATGAGGATGTGGAGAAAAAGGAACCCTTGTGCACTGTTGATGGGATTATAAACTGGTACAGACACTATGAAAAACAATATGAAGGATCCTTTAAAAATTAGGGGCTTCCCTTGTGGCTCAGACAGTAAAGAATCTGTGTGCAATGCCAGAGACTTGAGTTCAATCCCTGGGTCTGGAAGCTCCCTTGGAGAAAGGAATGGCAATCCACTTCAGTATTCTTGCCTGGAGAATTCCATTGAGTTTCAGCTTCAACATCAGTTCTTCCAATGAACACCCAGGACTATCTCCTTTAAGATCGACTGGTTGGATCTCCTTACAGTTCAAGGGACTCCCAAGAGTCTTCTCCAACACCACAGTTCAAAAGCATCAGTTCTTCGGCACTCAGTTTTCTTTATAGTCCAACTCACACATCCATGCATGACTACTGGAAAAACCATAGTCTTGACTAGCTGGATCTTTGTTGACAAAAGAACTACCATATGATTCAATAATTCTACCTCTGGGAATATATACAAAGGAAATAAAACATTTGCTCAAAAAATATCTGTGGCCCTGTGTTCATGGAAGCATTATTTCCAGTAACAAGGACATGGAAAGAGCTTAAGTATCCATCAATGAAAGAATGGATATAAAAGCTGTGATACACACACACACACACACACACACACACACACACACACACAATGGAATGTTATTCAGCCACAGAAAACTAGGAAATCCTGCTATTTGTGACATCAATGGACCTTAAAGGCACTGTGCAAAGTAAAATATGTTAGAGAAAGACAAATGTTGTATGAGCTCACTTGTCCATGAAATCTTAAAAACAAAAGGCCAAAGAGCAAAAAACATTAAAAAAAAAAAAAAAGAGAGAGAGAGCGATCAGATTTATAGTTACCAAAGGCAGGGGTTGGGAGTGGGATAGATAGGAGAAAGATTGTCAAGCAGTACAAATTTCTAGTTAGAAGGTAAATTAATATAAGGAATGCAACGTCCAACATGATGACCTTAGTCAACAGTACTGTATGATATATATTAAAGTTAATGGAGTATGTCCTAAAAGTTCTTATCACAAGGACAATTTTTTTTTTTTTGATGTTACCTATGTGAGATGGTAGCTGTTAACTAAACTCATTGTGGTAATAATTTTACAAGACATGTAAGTCAAACTATTATGCTGTATGCTTTAAATTTATGCAGTGGTGAATGTCAGTTAAACCTCAGTAGACCTGGATAAACTAAATGTAATTTGTTAGATAAAAAGAAGATTCAGGGCAGCATCCTTAATATGCTAGGAGCAGTGCTATTATAAACAATAAATAAAAAGTCTACTGGTCTCTGTTTCTCATTCCTTTCACATTACTTTTATATATTAATATATTTATGAGATTTTTTATCTTGATGATAGCACTGATTTATCTTACTATCTTGCTGTTCTTATAATTAGAAGCATCAAATATATCATGCATTTTGCAAGAGGAGAAGATGTTTACAACCTTTATGTTGTGACTATGATTCTGAAATACATATGCAATAGGAGCTCCTGAATGCATTTCATGTAAGTCATGAAATGAAATTGTCTTCTGTTTCTGGACACTCTTTGGACTGTATATGATAGAGCCTTGTGCTTTCTGTTTATACAGAGAGGAAGAACTGCGGGAGAAAATGCAATAAATGGGCTTTGCCTCTATAGTTTCATGTGCACAAAGCCCTTTGTAGGCATGGTCATAACTTTTTTTCTCCTAAAAAAATGGTATCAGGGTCCATCTAACAGGGTTACAAAAACTGGATGCTGACAGCTTTCAGTGCTTTATAATCCTCTGCAAAACAGAAGGAGAACCCACTCCTGCCAGCCTTAATAACAACACCAGATTGCTGCTGCTTGTAAAATAAAGAAATAAAACAAAATAAAATCTTCTGGTCTTAAAGGGCATGACTCTGAAGAAAGCAAACATTTTGGGTTTTTTTTTTTTTCAATGCACAATTTAAAGTGACAGTGACCACTTTACAATCACTGTGGATTATATCTTATTTGTTTAATTTTCTGCTTTCTCACTACTATCTCCTTACTCTACTCAAATGTTTCCATTTATTAGACAAGTTTTTATCTCCAAAGCATATAGAGTTTCCTGTCACTTCAGAGACATGAAAATTATTTTTGCCTTTTTCCTGTGCAGTTACTGTTTAAAGTAAATGAATAAAACAAATGCATTACTTATCTTCTGGATGAATAGACAGGGGCCAGAGAGCATGTTGGTGCCTATGGCTTCAGCTTGCCCCTGCAAAGAGTGTAAATGAGGGAGGAAACCCAAAGCCCACCACATCCCTTCTTGTCCCCCTGCCACTCCATCCCCTGACACGCCCCAGAACTAACTGCAGGAGGACTTCATCCAAGTTTTCCAGAGATTTCCAGCCTCGAGACTTCCTTTTGTTGGGGGAGTCTGTAATTTCCTCAGTTCTGTCTCACCGCAGCAAAAATTTGAAGTGACTGACAAATCAGTGTTACAGCTCAGTTTTATTGGCTAGCAAAGGAAAATACATCTTCAAGGTATGAGGGCAGGCAGACCCAAAGAACGGGAAGAGAAGAGAAGCCTCAATCCTTCTAGGCTTCCTCCTTTTATACTTTTGTCTCCTCCCCACCCCCACCACCCTCTATGTAAATTGGGCTATCCAGGAAGGCTGTTTGTTTTATCTGAGGTCCTCACTCCAGTCCTTGGACCTTCCTTTGTTCTATTTTCCCAGGCTTTTCCCTTCTTTGTCTTTTAGCCACTGCCATTTTGGACTCTGTTTTCCAATTCTAACTACCTAACATTCCTCTCTCAAGAGATGGGAGGCCCAATTCTTTGGGAGTAGGGGCATCGAGTTCTCTCTGGCTACTTCTTGCTGAACTGGGATGGTGAGAGGCATTGGGCTAGTCTCAAGCCTCAGAGTCCTTACAGTGGTGTCCATCTAAGGGGAGTGATATTTTCTGTGGTCAGCTGTAGCTTTGTACATCCTTGTTGAACTGGCACTGCATGTTGTAGCCTGTTGACCTGGGCAGAGACAAAACAGGCTAGATAATTGATAATACATGGAGCAATCATAAGTAGAATCAACATGGTGAATATAGGGATTAGTAGGAGCATTAGCCAACTCCAAATTCCCCCTTGCCAGGAGAAGGATCCCGCAAAGAGAGATTGTTAGCTACCCCGAGAACTCTCCAACTGGTTCTTTGAGATCCTGTAGGAATTGGAATGCTTTCCTGGAAGACTGTGAGACTTTCTTTAACGTAGCTGGAGGTATTTACCCGGAACCAAAACATCTCATTCAAGATGGCTCAAGTCTCTCCTTGTTCAGGATCAGGACTATCTCTTATCTGTTTTGGAGTACAACCCCTGCCAAGCTGTGTTGGCTCTTTAGAGCTATCTTGAGAAATCTTATCCCCAGAAACTTAATTTTGGGGGTGTTCATTAGAATGGCACTCATCTGTAGTTCTGAATAGGCATCTGAGATCTCCCAGGGGCTCACAGGTGGATTGAGTGTCCTCTTCTGTTTTCTCCCACAGCTTTACTTGTGAGTAGTGAATCCAGGACTCATGTCCTGGAACCTTGACTGCTGTGGGTAGAAAGTATTACAGGGTAGAGGCCCTTCCATGCAGCCTGGAGTTGAGCCTTTGGGGACCCATCTTTCCAGACTTCGATTACGACTTGAGTCTTGGAGCATATAGTGGTGGCTCTTTAGAATCTTTTGGCTCCTGATTGACACCCCACAAAGATATATCCTGTTGGAATTGCCCAATGGCCATGGTATAAGAATGGAGGGTCTGAGGCTCTGGACCTAGGAAGAGGTCATTGACATAAACAAAAGGTCTTCCATATAAGATCTCATAAGGACTAAGACCAACCTGTTTCTTAGGGGCGATACAGGTGCTGCTGCCGCTGCTGCTAAATCGCTTCAGTCGTGTCCGACTCTGTGTGACCCCATAGATGGCAGCCCACCAGGCTCCCCGTCCCTGGAATTCTCCAGGCAAGAACACTGGAGTGCGTTGCCATTTCCTTCTCCAATGCATGAAAGTAAAAAGTGAAAGTGAAGTCGCTCAGTCATATCCGACTCTTAGTGACCCCATGAACTGCAGCCCACCAGGATCCTCCATCCATGGGTTTTTCCAGGCAAGAGTACTGGAGTGGGGTGTCATTGCCTTTTCCCAATATGGATGCAGAGGAGAGCTATTGATAAAGCCTCCTTCTGCCCCAGGGTGGTCTCCTGGATTATCTTTTTTACCCCTGATTTTAAGAATTGGTTGACTCTTTCTACTTTTCCTGAAGACTGAGGCCTCCAGGCATAATGGAGATAATGCCCAATGCTGTAGAGACCCCTTGGGTGACCTTAGAAGTAAATGATGTACCATTGTCACTTTGTAATGACCTGGGTAGACCAAATCTCAGAATGACTTCATGGAGCAGTTTTGTTTTGTTTTGTTTTGTTACCACCTCCTCAGCCTTCTCAGTCCTGGTGGGAAAGACTACCATCTATCCTGTGAATGTATCTATCATGACTAATAGATATTTATACCCTTGAGAAACTGCCATCTGGGTGAAGTTCATCTGCCAATCCTCTCCTGAGTAGGTCCCATGTCATTAGATGGGTTGAGCCGACTGGGGTCTTTGAGCTCCTTGGGGGTTGTTTAATTGGCAAGGAACAAGAGGAGACCACTTGCCTTATAGTCGTTTGGAGGCCTGTTCCTCTGAAGGACCTTTTTAGTAATCTTTGGAAGGCTTTCTTCCTTAAATGAGTGGCGGCATGTAAGGAGTTAATCAATTCCACTGGAGGTTCCCAGGCAGAAAAGGGAGTCCCTCCTTTTGGAACCACCCCATATGATCTTCTTGAAAGCCCTCACTCTTAGCTTTAATAGTCTCACCTTCAGTATATGAAGGAGTTTCTGACAATTAGTCTGTGGAACTAAGGTGGCAACCCCTATTAGGTCATTGTTTTGTAATGCTGCTCTCTTAACTGCCTGATCGACTGCCACTTTCATGCTCCCTTTTTGGTGTCCTTTACAATGAGAGACTGGAACCTCAGTGGGCAGATGAACTGCTTCCAAGAGCCTAAGGATTTGATCACCATATGTGATTGGGGACCCTCGGGTGGTTAAGTGGCCTCTTTCTTTCCAAATAGCAACATATGCATGTAGCACCAGAAAGGCATACAAGGAGTCAGTGTAAATGGCTACTCTTTTCCTTTTCCCAGCTTGAGTCAGGACTATGAGCTCGGCTAATTGGGCTGAAGTACCTGGTGGCAAAAGTTTAGCCGCTATGGTCTCAAAATTGGAGACTACTGCAATACCCAGCTCTTCTTTGTCCATCAAGACAAAGCTGCTTCCATCAGTGTACCAGATTTACTCAGGATTAGTAAGAGGATCTTCTGGCAATCCCTCTCAGGGTTTTGTTCAGTGGTCCAAGGTTTCTAGGAAAGATTGAAAGGGGAAAGAGCCCTTGGAGGTAAACAGGAGGGTAGCTGGGTTAAGAACCTCACAAAAGGTTATAGTCAGGCCTGGGTTTTCCATCAGTACTACTTGATATCTGAGGATCCTTTGATCAGACATCCGTAAACGGCCTCTTCCATTTAGGAGTTGTTTCATTTGGTCACTGGTAAAATACGTTTGCCCCCAACAGAGAGTTTTAAAGCATCTTCTCTTATGACTGCAATAGCTGCAAGATTTCATAGGCAGGGAAAGGTCTTTTCCCAATAAGGAAGTAGGACACTCAGGGATCACCTGAAACTGGTGGGAAAATATTTGTCCATCCCAGAAACAAAGAAGTGCTCAGGTGAACATTTTTGTAGTTCTTTCTGTAGCACCAAAAATAGTACAGGTTTGGGGGGAGAAGGCTCCAGAGGAGAAGGCTCCAGAGGAGAAGGCCACAACACAGTACGTAGCCCCTATGTCAACAAAGAAATTCCTGGACCTACCTGCCACATC
This sequence comes from Capra hircus, assembly GCF_001704415.2. Taxonomy (NCBI): domain Eukaryota; kingdom Metazoa; phylum Chordata; class Mammalia; order Artiodactyla; family Bovidae; genus Capra; species Capra hircus. The sequence continues at coordinate 32,772,414 of NC_030823.1, read as the reverse complement.
CATTTGCACCCTTGGCTCCAGCCCCATGTTTATCTGTGACAGGCGGGCTGGCATGATTGGGCCACTTCAGTCCTGTTGAACCATTGTAAGGAAAGGCTTGATGCTTGACCTTGAGGCTCTTGAGTCCCGAGGGCAGGGTGCCACCCAATGTCCCAATTGATGGCATTTGTAGCAAGCCATTTGAGGAGATTTGTCACAGTTTGGACACTCTTTGGCCCAATATCCCACCTGTCTACAGATTAGGCATTTGGTTCATGCCTTGTCCTTTAAAGACTTGGGGTTTGCCATAGGGTTTCCCTGGAGGGCAGCCAGCATCTGGGCATGACTTGTCTCTTTCCTTTTCTCCCTTTCCTGGGCCTTGGCCTCCCTCTCCTGCTCTTCACTATGAAAGTTATTGGTAGCTGTCTGGACCATCTCATCTGAAGAGGCAGAGGGTCCTGCTGCTGTAGTTGTAATTTTATCCTGATGTCTGATGCACACTAGGACAGAAATTTGTCCTTTAAAATCACCTGTCCCTTGTAAGAGTCTAAGTCCAGATTGGTAAACTTTTGGAGGGCCTCTTAGCCTTTCCAGAAAGGCAATGTGGTTCTCATTAGACTCCTGAGTTATTGCTGAGACTGGGCACAGTCCCACAGCTAATAGGCTTCCTTCGATTTCCATGGGTGGACTTCCTTAGGGGTGAGTCTTTCTGAAGCTTATCCTACCCAGTACTGCTGCAACCTGAGAGCTGGGCATCCCCAGGTCAGGGTGAAGATCCCCAGGCAGGCTGAGGTGTGACAGCCTCCTGGAGATGGAATCCCCTGGCAGGTCAAGGCATGTCAACCTCCTGGGACTCCTGGACTGGTGGATCCCTGAGCAGACTGAGGTGTGACAACCTGCCAGGGACTGGATCCCTAAACAGGTGAAGGCAGGTCGACTCCTGGCATCCCCAGGCTGGAGTTGGGTGTCCCCCTGGTCTCCAGCATGACCAGTGCTGGGTAGGATTAAGGTATTGTAATCTTAATTCATTGCTGGTTTGTCCACCGTGGATGGGATTAGATACCATGATGTAAAGCAATCCAAATCTGTGCCCTGAGACTGGGAACCTGGTGAAATAGTATAAGCCTTATCCTCTTATTGCTCTGAGGGAATGTAAGTTATTGATTTCCTCCCCAAGTCCTCCACGTAAGAGCAGTTTAGGGTGTTTCCAATGGTAGACAGCTCATTGTCATAGACCCACTTTAGGTAGTAATGGAAGTAATGACAAAGAAGTGGGTTATCTGGTCCTATTAGGGGCTTTAACAGTATTTTAATAATAAGCAGGGTGGAGCGATGTTGCCTACAAGAGAGGAGGGTCCTGGTTGTAGGAGTTAGTAAGTGGCTTAAGAACAAATTGGTAAGAGGCAACAAACCAGATGTTCCATAAAAGTGGAGTGGAGATTTGATCCAGGGGTATGTTCATAACTTTAGGAGAAGGGTGGTAAGGGTTTGGGCCCAAATGGCCTGCAGGGCTAACTCCCAAAGTGGCAAACATTATCCCTGCAAGCCCAATTGCCCTTGAAGGGATGCCAACAGATGGAGTTCTAGCAGGCATTGTGTGCCTGTCACCCGTCCTAGCAGGTTCACTGAGAGATGCTGTTGTTGCACATGTTGTAGGAAACATGGAAAAGGCCTGAATATCTAGAGGGATTGGATATTATACAGCATTTCTCTCCCAAAGGCCAGCTATTTTCTGGTTGTCCCTCCAGAAGATTGTAGAGGCAACATTGTGGACCTGGACGGGGCTCAGGAGAAGAGCCTGAGCACAACTTTTGAAAGAATGACATAGCCCAAGGGCATAACATGAGCCTATTCAAATCAAATGGGTCCAAGATGACAAGTCAAATTCAATTAAACCTTGATCCTCAATCTTTAAGCTAAAGTACACACCCAGAGGTGCCAGGACAGTTCCAAGGCACCAAGGAGTGGGTGGTTCCCCAATTGTTGGGATGATCCTCCCACTCATTAGCATATGAAGTCACCCAGCTCACAAAAACTAACCACATCACATTCCATGGCTGCCAAACTCACCCTCTGCAATGGCCTACACCCGGTGGAATGTGCTTCTCTCTGAATCAGAACAAATCCACCTCTCACCTGTTGCTGTGTCTCTCACTGAATGTTTTTCAATGAGACATCAAGAACCTGAGCTTCATTAGGTCCTGAAGCCAGGCACCAGGGGTTCTGGCCAGGCCCAAGTCCCAGGAGGGAGGAGTTGAAGGATGGGAGGAAAAAGTAGTGGGAAAAGCGTGCCAAGGAATCCCCTTCATAACCTGCCAGAAAATCTGCTAAATACCTGACCTGTGCTCACAGTTTTCATTGACCTGATCCTTACCATAAAGAAGATTAAGGACAGAAGGACCCCCACCCGCTTGGGCAACAGCTACTAGGGCACTGCAGATGGTGCAGCCTTTGGGACACACTAGGTCACCCACTGCGGCTTGCCTGTTCACAGGGGGTTTGGAGTTTGTAAAGAAATTACGATTTTGTTAGCCATAGGAGTGAGGCCTTCCTACCCTAACTGAAGGTCTCCTAGAATCTGAGACTGAGCCACGTGAGCTTTCTGCTGAGTTGCTTTCTGCTGTCCCAGTTTCCAGCACAGTAGGCTTCTTGTCACTTCCACTGCGCTGGGTTTTCTTTGCGTTGTGCTTCCACCATGGGAACTTTCACTGAGTTGGGCTTCTGCTGCACTTGGCCTCTGCCGTGCAGGGCCCAAGCCGAGGTTGTTTCAGCTGGGTTAAATTCGAGAAATGGCACCATATGAGCTATCTTGAATGAGACATGTCGTTTCTGGGTAAACACCTCCAGCTAAGTTAAAGAAAGTCTAGAAACATTCAGATCCTACAGGATCTCAAAGAACAAGCTAGAGAGTTCTCAGGGTGGCTACAATCTCTCTTTGGGGGATCCTTCTCCTGGTGAGGGGGAGTTTGGAGTTGGTTAGTGCCCCTACTAATCCTTGTTATCACCATATTGATGCTGCTTATGATTGCTCCATGTATTATCAATTATCTAACCTGTTTTGTCTTTGCCTAGGTCAACAGGCTACAACATGCAGTGCCAGTTCAACAAGGATGTATAAAACTGCAGCTGACCACAGAAAATATCACTCCCCTTAGATGGACACCACTGTAAGGACTCTGAGGCTTGAGACTAGCAAAAAGGAAAGGCCCAGTGCCCTCCACCATCCCAGTTCAGCAGGAAGTAGCCAGAGAGAACTCGATGCCCCTATTCCCAAAGAATTGGGCCTCCCATTTCTTGAGAGAGGAATGTTAGGTAGTTAGAATTGGAAAACAGAGTCCAAAATGGCAGTGGCTAAAAGACAAAGAAAGGGAAAGCCTGAGAAAGTAGAACAGAGGAAGGTCCAAGGACTGGAGTGAGGACCTCAGGTATAACAAACAGCCTTCCTGGATAGCCCAGTTTACATAGGGCAGGCTTGGGGTTGGGGGTGGAGGAGACAAAAGTATAAAAGGAGGAAGCCTAGAAGGATTGGGGCCTCTCTTCTCTCTGTCTTTTGGATTGGCCAGCCCTCACACCTCAAGGATGTATTTTCCTTTACTTGCCAATAAAACTGAGTTATAACACTGGTCTGTCCATCGCTTAAATTTTTTGCTGTGGTGAGACAGAACCAAGGAAATTACAAACTCCCCACAACACTTTGAATATGGAAAGTTAAACCAACAAAAGTAACCGTTGTTGGACTGCTCCTAGGTAGCCTTTTTCAGAACGTTTGAGCTCACTCCTGATGTCAGCAAGTAGATAAAACATTTCCTACTCATTACAATCTTCGGGAAGACTGGCATGCTGTTGAAGGAGGAATATTTAATACAACAGTCTTCAGGCTCTTCTGTGCCCATCTGTTTATGATCTTCAGAGACACAGATCTAAGGCAACTTCCATTTTACGGTGGCCTGAAGTTTCCCCCCACCCCCAACCACCTGCAATTTAAATTCCTGCCCTAAGGAAGAGAATCAATCATGTCAGTTTTAACAGTGCTGATTTTCTTTAAGTGCTCATTGTTCTGCAAAAATATTGTGGTCAGAGGGTCAAAGAAACTAAACTTCTGAAAAGCAAGAAGAGTTACCTCAGTGCTTGCCTTGTCCACCAGGAACCTGTGGTCCTCTGAAATGGTTTATTCAGAACCTTAACACAGATGGTCCTGGTCTTATGAGGGTTTGACTTGCAATTTTTGACTTTACATGGGTGCAAAAGAGATACACATTCAGTAGAAATCCTACTTCAGATTTTGAATTTTGACCTTTTCCTGGGTGAGTGCTATGTCTTTGACCCTTTATCTCAGTTAGCCTTGTGACTACAAGTGTAAACAACTGATACACTTACAACCATTCCATACCCACACAACCATCCTGTGTTTCACTTTCAGTCCAGTATGTTGTAAATTACATGAGATAGTCAGCACTTTACTACAAAATAGACTCTGTATTAGATGATTTTGCTCAACTGCAGGCTAATGTAAGTGCTCTGAACACAGTTAAGGAATGGTTCGGCTGAGCTATGCTGTTCAGTAGGTTAGGTGTATTAAATGCAATTTTAACATGGTTTTTTTTTTTTTAAATTTCAGAGGGTATTATTAGGTTGTAACTGCATCATAAATTGAGGAAGATCAGTATATGAGATGTGTTGTGTGGAGTTGCTTTGTGGCAGAGGACTGGGCCGTGGCAGGAGGAGGGGGAAGACAGTCATACCTCTGCCTTGAGTGAAAATGAATATTTCAGGTGCTCAGTGAGGAAGCAGTCACTACACTGGTCAGAAACTCTAATGGCACAGGATTGTTAACCATTCCCTTCTTTAATTTTTTTTAAGCACTGGAACTTTTTCCAAGCAATATATGTTGCTAATTTTTTCAGCACTTAATCCATAATCTAGCATTGGTGACTACTGAAAGACTTCCGATATGTCTCTGCTTTGCTTTTCTATGCTCATTCTTCAGTCCAGCTTCAGTTTTACTCCTCGATAACTTTTTATTAAAGAACACAGGAAATGACTAGGAGGCACTATGGGATAGAGGCATTCTTGAACTGTGTTTCCCATTGAGGAACACTGCGAATACAGATTTGAGCCTAGAAACCTGCTGAGGTTGTTGTTGTTGTTAAGTCACTAAGTCATGTCATGTCCAACTCTTTGCCAGGCTCCTCTGTCCATGGGATTTCCCAGGCAAGAATACTGGAGTGGGTTACCATTTCCTTCTCCAGGGGCTCTTCCTGACTTGATCAAATTCGTGTCTACTGTGTTGCAGGCATATTCTTTACCCCTGAGCCACTGGGAAAGCCAGGAGAGAAGCAAGACCTTGTTCAAACAGGCCTGGGGCAACAAGGAACATTTTAGTAGAGCAGGTAATGAAGAAGGAGGTAGAGAGGGCACAGCTGTGTGTTGTTCTCAACCAGCTTTGCCAGATTTAGCAAAAAGAAAGCAAAAAAGTTAGGAAGGAGGGAAGAAAGATGGTGGGAAAGGAAGGAAAAAGAAAATAATAAAAGGGAAATACAAAGAAAAGGACACCATTGGACATACTTATACTTAAAAAAATTATTGTTTATCTGAAATTCAAATTTAGCTGGACATCCTTATTTGACCTGGCACCCTAACTTCCCCTTTTCTCTGCCCTCACACTGGAGCAGCATCTATTATCCATTTCATAAACTGAAGTTCTACATAAAATTGCTTTCAAGGGGGTTTTGAGCCTTTAAAAATATTTAAGTGAGGGAATAGATGAAAATCACCAGTACACTCTGACAAATGAGTTTATCTCTGAGTATTTTTAAAAATTTAATTTTTTTTATTTTTGGCTGCACTAGGTCTTTGTTGCTGGCTGTCTCTAGTTGCAGTGAGTTGGGGCTACTCTTCATTTTGATGCTCGAGCTTCTCTTGTTGCAAAGCACAAGATCTAGAGCTCAGGGGCTTCAGTAGTTCTGGCACATGGACTTAGTTTACCTGGGCAAGTGGGATCTTCCCAGACCAGGAATCAAAACTGTGTCCCCTGCATTGACAGGCAGACTCTCAAAGACTGGACTGGACCACCAGGGAAGTCCCTATCTCTAGGTATTTAGGAAAAGAAAAGTGTGTACATATGCTATAACTTCATGGTAAGACATTTTAAATTTTATTTTATTATAATTTGACACACTTTAAGAAAACCTGCATCTGGTAGATTGTACAAACAGCTTCACTACTTCAGACTTTTCTGTATCCATATCTGTTGCCCTATGTTTTAACAGTTCCTCCCACTAGAGGCAGAATGTTCTTCCCTGACCATGACTTGGGTTTGGTAGCATGTCTGCTTTGGGCAATGGGATATGACTTGATGTTAGCATGATTAGGCTCATGCTCTGGCCCTTGACATTACCACAAGAAGAACATGGGGTTAGCCTAACTGTCTTAGAAAAATGAGATATTTGTAACAGATTTAAATTGAACCCATGGCCTTGAGTCAAACCCAGCTGAGCCCAGACAAGTTGAGTCATGTATTCATGAGCTAGAAATAGACACTTTTTGCTGTATTTTGTGGTTTGTTATGAAGCATTACCATGTCCAAAACTGACCTATACATTCCACCTCATCACTTTCAGGGTATCTATCAAGGCTGCCAATTCCTCTAGGAGCTGAGATTTACAACAACATGCATGACACAGACTTTCCTACTTAGGTAAGAAATTTTTGAGCAGAAAGTTTAGAAGTAATGAATAATAAAATTGCCAAAGATTCACAGAGAAGTCACCTACTAAAGGGAAATTGCCATCCAGATTGTTAATAAGATTATCACTAATCTGCTGAGTTTAAAAACTAAATGTTCTTTCCAAGATTTTAAAAAAGTAGTTCAAAGATGGAAATGAGGACGAGTCACCGTGAGAAACTGTAAAACTGAACAGCTGTGCAGGCAATTCATTTATTAGAGTAAACATTTAAGCAGGCAGGAGTTGGTGATTGTTATTCCCCCTTCAATGTATTTTAGATTCAGGATGTATAGTTCATTAAACTTGGTATTTGCAAGAGAGCTCCAATGTGTAGCAGATGGGAAAGCTGGAGAATCACTTTTCATTTTAGTTAGTGGATTCCCTGGAGATGCTGGCCACCAAATCTGCTACCAAACCCTTTAGCTCCCTCCTTGAAAAAATATGTCAAAACCCCATTTCAATTTCTATGCTATTTGCCTCCTACAATAATACTTTCAATGTGATAAACCAAACATCAGCACTAATATTTCTAATTACTGTTAAAGGAATTGGAGCTCTTCAAAAATCATACTGTAAACTCTATTATGAAAATTTTCCACATTTGGAAACCAAAATGAATTCTTCAGTGAGGTCCTTGTGTCAAAGATTGCACTGGGAAAGACACTAAGGAGCCACTGTAAATGAGGAAATAATCATTTTTAAACATTAACTATAAGAGTATGAAAGATCAAGTTATATTAATCAAAAGTACAGTGTGTTTCTAAAACTACAGTGTGGTTTTCAGAAGTCAGGGCACAGGAGCTTAGAATCTTGTTTAAACATGATACCACACATCTTTAAGTAAAGGATGGTAGATTATTAAATTAGAATAATGCTTCTCAAACATTTTTACTAAAAATATTCTTTTAGACAGAGTGAAAAGGACTTCAATTAATCTGATCTCAGTTTATAGTGACCTGGTTGACTGCAAGTTAGGTGCTTTATTGACAAAATTCATAATTTTTGTATTTTATTTCATAATATATCCAAGTGGTTTAATATAAAAATAGCATTTTCAATTACCATCAGGGAAAAGAAACAAATTTCTTTAAGGCTCACTGGTTAAATAATGAAAGATATGTAAAAAATTGAATTGCATCCAAGAGCCCTAAATCTGCACTATGGTTAAAATAACTCTGATGTGGTGTCACAGATTTTGAGAATTTACAACCATCTAAATACCAAGATCAAACAGTACCTTTCTCCTTTAAAAATCCCTCAGAGTGAAGAGGTAATGACAACCATTTAGATCCAATTGGCCTCCAGTCACTCTTTCACCTATTCTACCTGAAAGTCCCACAATTCATGGATTCAAACTAAGGAGATCATTCCTTCCAGTGCATATCTCCCTGGGACTTTGAAGGTAAAGCCCTGACTTTAGGAGCTGCATGGTGTGATGAGAGTGAAAGTGGTGATAATTGTGGGTTCTTTTGGTGTCTAAACAGAGATGAGACACACTCACTAATTATACTTTGTCTTGAGTTCTTCCCCAGTATGCATTACCCTTAAGGAAACATGCATATGGGGGATTGGGCTAAGACTTTAGAAAACAAAAAGATATATCCATAGAAAATTCCACATTAAATGTCTAGACAATCTATCAAAACCAAGCAAAAAGATGAAAATCAAAGGACATGAGAATATGCCAATATTTAACAGTTGGAAGATATAGATGCCATTTTTTTTTCCTCACCCAATTTTTTGGAACTATAACTCACATATATGCAGAGTACATCATGAGAAATGCTGGGCTGGATGAAGCACAAGTTGGAATCAAGATTGCTGGGAGAAATATCAATAATCTCAGATATGCAGATGACACCACACTTATGGCAGAAAGTGAAGAACTTAAAGAGACTTTTGATGAAAGTGAAACAGAAGCGAGAAAAAGTTGACTTAAAACTCAATGTACAGAAAACTAAGATCATGGCATCTAGTCCCATCACTTTATGACAAATGGATGGGGAAACAGTGGAAACAATAAGAGACTTTATTTTTCTGGGCTCCAAAATCACTGCAGATGGTGAATGCAGCCATGAAATTTAAAGACACTTGCTCCTTGGAAGAAAAGCTATGACCAACCTAGACAACATATTAAAAAGCAGAGACATTACTTTGCCAACAAAAGTCCATCTAGTCAAAACTATGGTTTCTCCAGTAGTCTTGTATGGATGTGAGAGTTGTGCCACAAAGAAAGCTGAGCACCAAAGAATTGATGTTTTTAAAGTGTGGTGTTGGAGAAGACTCTTGAGAGTCCCTTGGACTGTAAGGAGATCCAACCAGTCCATCCTAAAGGCGATCAGTCCTGAGTGTTCATTGGAAGGACTGATGTTGGAGCTGAAACTCCAATACTTTGGCCACCGGATGCAAAGAACTGACTCATTTGAAAAAACCCTAATGCTGGGAAAGATTGAAGGTGGGAGGAGAAGGGGATGACAGAGGATGAGATGGTTGGATGGCATCACCAACTCAATGGACATGAGTTTGAGTAAACTCTGGGAGTTGGTGATGGACAGGGAGGCCTGGGGTGCTGCAGCCCATGGGTTTGTAAAGAGTCAGACACAACTGAGCAACTGAACTGAATGGATAACTCACATACAATAAAATCACCCTTTTAAAGTGTACAGTTCAGTGGTTTTTAGCATGTTCACAAAGTTGTGCAGCAATTAACTCTATCTTTTTTCAGAATGTTTTCATTATTCCCTCCCCCTACGCAGAGAAACTCATCCATTAGCAGTCACTCCTCATCTCCTCCTCCCACAATCCCTGGCACCCAATTCTGTCTCTATGAATTTCTTATTCTGGACATTTCATATGAATGAAATCAAGTAATATGCAGCCTCTTCTGTCTGGCTTCTTTCACTTAACGTTATGTTTTCAAAGTTCATCCATGTTACAGCATGTGTCTGCACTCATCCCTTTTATATGGATGAATGATATTCCATTGTATGGATATACCACATTATTTACTCATTCAACATTTGAGTTGTCTCCATTTCTTACTATTGTAAAAAATGGCATTGTTAATATTTGTAAGTTTTTATGTGGATATGTTTTCAGTTTTCTTAGGTATATACTTAACGAATAGAATTGCTGGGACACATGACAACTTTATCTTTAATTCTTTGAGAAACTGCCAGGCTTTTACTGAAGTGGATAAACCATTTCAAATTCTTACCAACAATGTATTAGGGCTCTGATTTCTTCATATCTTCGTCAACACTTTTTGCTGTCCCTTAGATTACCCATTCTAGTGTGTGTGAGGTGTATTTCGTTGTGGTTTTAATAATGTTGAGGGTTTTTTTATGTGTTTACTGGTTATTTATATATCTTTCTTAGAAAACCGTCTATTCAGATCTTCTGTCCTTGTTTAAATTGGGTGTTTGTCTTTTTATCATTGAATTGTAAATGTCCTTTCAACTCTGTATGCTCAGTCCTTATCAGATTTGATTTTCAAATATTTTCTCCCATTCTGTGCATTGTCTTTTCACCTTACCAGTGGTGTCCTTTGTAGTACAAAAATTTTAAATTTTGATGAAGTCCAGTTTACCCACTTTTTCCCCTTGGTAGCTTATGCCTTTGGTGTCATAACTAAGACACAATTGCCCAATCCAAGGGATCAAAGATATACACATATCTTTTCTTCTAAGATTTATACAATTTTAGTTTTTACGTTTAGGTTTATGATCCATTTTGAGTTAGTTTTTGTATATAGTATAAAGTCCAAATTCATTCTATTTGGAGATACAATTGTTCCAGTACTATTTGTTGAAAAAACTATTGTCTCCCCAGGTTGTCTCAGTATTCTTGCTGAAGACCAATTAACCATGGATATATGGGTTTACTTTTTTCTAGTTTTTATAAATAAAGTTTTATTGGTAAACAATTGTCCCAGTTTGTTTACATATTGTCTATTGCTGCTTTCATGGTGCAAGGACAAGTTTGAGTAGTTGCAACTAACTGCAGACTGTAAAATCTATAACATTTACTATTTGGTACTTTAAAGAAAATATTTGCTGACCCTGATTTCCATAATTATCTGTGGCTCACACTTTTCACTTAACTCTTCTTGGTGTTTTGTCCTCTCATTTTAAAAATATTTTTGTTTTTAAAATTTTTCAATTTTGTCTTGGTTTCTGACATACAGTAATGTGAATTAGAGATATATGGGTTTATTTATGAATTCTCAATTCTATTCCATTCAGCAGCATGTCTGCTCTTATATCAGTAGCACACAGCCTTTACTACTATAGTTTTGTAATGAATTATGGTATTAAGAAGTGTGAGTCCTTCAGCTTTGTTCTTATTTTCTGAGATTATTTGGCTATTTTTGATGCCTTGCATTTCATTTTACTTTTAGGATCAGCTCATCAATTTCTTTAAAAAAAGGAAAAACAGGATTTTGATAGTCAAAATTTGGGGACTATTGCCATCCTGACAATCTTAAATCTTCCAATTCAGAAAAATAAGAAATAAATATCTTCCCATTTATTACGCATTTTCCTTCAGTGATGTTCAAGTTTTTCACTTCTTTTCTTAAATTTATTCCTATGTATTTTTAAATTTTTATACTTTTGTATGGGATTTTCTTCTTATTTAATTTTTGGATTGTTCATTTCTAGCATATAGAAACACAATCAGTTTATGTATATTGATTTTTATACCCACAACGTTGCTGAACCTGTCTATCACTAGGATTTTCTAAGTACATGATCATGTTATCTGCAAATAAAAAGTTTTACTTTCTCCTTTCCAATCTGGAACTCCGTTATTTCATTTTATTGTCACAATGTGCCAGTTAGAATGTCCAATAAAATGTTGAATAAAAATGGTAATAGTTGATGTAAGTGGCAATAATTGTCTTGTTCCTGATGTCAGAAGGAAAACTTTTAATCTTTTACCATTAAGTAAGATGCTAGCTCTGAGTTTTTCATTGAGATCCTTTATCAGGTGAGAAAAGTCCTCTTCTATTTCTTATATTTTGAAGAATTTTCTCATAAGAAGGTGTTCAGTTCAGTTCAGTTCAGTTGGTCAGTCGTGTCTGACTCTTTGTGACCCTATGAATCGCAGCATGCCACGCCTCCCTATCCATCACCAACTCCCGGAGTTCACTCAAACTCATGTCCATCGAGTCAGTGATACCATCCAGCCATCTCATCCTTTGTCATCCCCTTCTCCTCCTGTCCCCAATCCCTCCGAGCATCAGGGTCTTTTCCAATGAGTCAACTGTTCGCATGAGGTGGCCAAAGTATGGGAGTTTCAACTTTAGCATCAGTCCTTCCAATGAACACCCAGGACTTGTCTCCTTTAGAATGAACTGGTTGGATCTCCTTGTAGTCCAAGGGACTCTCAAGAGTCTTCTCCAACACCACACTTCAAAAGCAACAATTCTTCCACACTCAGCTTTCTTCACAGTCCAACTCTCACATCCATACATAACCACTGGAAAAACCATAGCCTTGACTAGACAGACTTTTGTTGGCAAAGTAATATCTCTGCTTTTTGATATGCTATCTAGGTTGGTCATAACTTCCCTTCCAAGGAGTTAAGCGTCTTTTAATTTCATGTCTGCAATCACCATCTGCAGTGATTTTGAAGCCCAACAAAACAAAGTGATGGAATTCCAGTTGAGCTATTTCAAATCCAACAAAGGATGCTCAAATTTAAGAAGATGTTAACATTTTTCAAATGCTTTCTTTGGGTCTATTAAGACTATTATAGAGGGTTTTTTTTTCTTCTGTTAATATGGTCTATTATACTGGTTGATTTTCAGATGTTGAAACAACCTTGTACTGCCAAGATAAATTCACTCAGTTATTGTGTATAATCATGTTTATATATTGCTGGTCTTGGTTTGATAGTACTTTACTGAGGACTTCTTCATTTATATTCATAAGAGATAAACTCATCTCTAGTTTTCTTTGGCTGTGATGTCTTTGCACAGTTTTTGTATTAGGAGAATACTAGAATGAATAAGGGAACATTTCATGCAAAGATGGGCTCGATAAAGGACAGAAATGGTCTGGACCTAACAGAAGCAGAAGATATTAAGAAGAAGTGGCAAGAATACACAGAAGAACTGTACAAAAAGGATCTTCATGACCCAGATAATCATGACGGTGTGATCACTCATCTAGAGTCAGACATCCTGGAATGTGAAGTCAAGTGGGCCTTGGAAAGCATCATTATGAACAAAGCTAGTGTAGGTGATGGAATTCCAGTTGAGCTCTTTCAAATCCTGAAAGATGATGCTGTGAAAGTGCTGCACTCAATAGGCCAGCACATTTGGAAAACTCAGCAGTGGCCACAGGACTGGAAAAGATCAGTTTTCATTCCAATCCCAAAGAAAGGCAATGCCAAAGAATGCTCAGACTACTGCACAATTGCACTCATCTCACATGCTAGTAAAGTAAAGCTCAAAATTCTCCAAGCCACGCTTCAGCAATACGTGAACCGTGAACTCCCTGATGTTCAAGCTGGTTTTAGAAAAGGCAGAGAAACCAGAGATCAAATTGCCAACATCCACTGGATCATGGAAAAAGCAAGAGAGTTCCAGGAAAACATCTATTTCTGCTTTATTGACTATGCCAAAACCTTTGACTGTGGATCACAATAAACTGTGGAAAATTCTGAAAGAGATGGGAATACCAGACCACCTAACCTGCCTCTTGGGAAATCTGTATGCAGGTCAGGAAGCAACAGTTAGAACTGGACATGGAACAACAGACTGGTTCCAAATAGGAAAAGGAGTGTGTCAAGGCTGTATATTGTCACCCTGCTTATTTAACTTCCATGCAGAATACATCATGAGAAACACTGGACTGGAAGAAACACAAGCTGGAATCAAGATGGCCAGGAGAAATATCAATAACCTCAGATATGCAGATGACACCACCCTTATGGCAGAAAGTGAAGAGGAGCTAAGAAGCCTCTTGATGAAAGTGAAAGTGGAGAGTGAAAAAGTTGGCTTAAAGCTCAACATTCAGAAAATGAAAATCATGGCATCCAGTCCCATCACTTCATGGGAAATAGATGGGGAAACAGTGGAAACAGTGTCAGACTTTATTTTGGGGGGCTCCAAAATCACTGCAGATGGTGACTGCAGCCATGAAATTAAAAGACACTTACTCCTTGGAAGAAAAGTTATGACCAACTTAGATAGTATATTCAAAAGCAGAGACATTACTTTGCCGACTAAGGTCTGTCTAGTCAAGGCTATGGTTTTTCCTGTGGTCATGTATGGATGTGAGAGTTGGACTGTGAAGAAAGCTGAGTGCTGAAGAATTGATGCTTTTGGACTGTGGTGTTGGAGAAGACTCTTGAGAGTCCCTTGGATGGCAAGGAGATCCAACCAGTCCATTCTGAAGGAGATCAGCCCTGGGATTTCTTTGGAAGGAATGATGCTAAAGCTGAAACTGCAGTACTTTGGCCACCTCACGTGAAGAGTTGATTCATTGGAAAGACTGATGCTGGGAGGGATTGGGGGCAGGAGGAGAAGGGGACAACCGAGGATGAGATGGCTGGATGGCATCACGGACTCAATGGAATCGAGTCTGAGTGAATTCCGGGAGTTGGTGATGGACAGGGAGGCCTGGCGTGCTGCGATTCATGGGGTTGCAAAGAGTTGGACATGACTGAGCGACTGAAATGAACTGAACTGAACTAAGAATGAATAATACTTATTCTAAGCAATGAATGTATAATAAAGAATAAATGATACTTTTAGAATAAAATGTGTTCCCTATCATTTGTTTATAAGAATAGAAATAAGTGTTTTAGAGAAGATGGATTTGATGTACTATTTTTTATTCCTTGTGCTCAGTGCAAATAGAAGCCCTGGATAATATACTTAAAGCAAACATAAGAAGATTCTGAGACAGACTTGCTAGGACCTCAGTGTCCAAGGAATAACACAGTGGTGAGTTTCCTGGGGTTGTTTTGTTTATTTTTTATTTGTTTGCTTCTAATGTCTCATATTTGGAGCTCAGAGATATGCAGAAATATTTTCAAAATCTAACATTTATGTCAGTAGTGTCTGAGGAAAGAGAGAATTGGGGCAGGACTGAAAAAGTACTCAAATAAATAAAGACAGTCTACTTCCCAAACATAACATAAATAAATAGATAAATAAATACCCATCAAAATCCCAGCAAGATGTTCTGTAGTTATAGAATTCATTGGTACACTTAACACAAGACTATGCATAAATCCATACATAAAACCAAATCCAGTAGTGTATAAAGAAGATAGTAAGTCCTGAACATGTTGGATTTAACTTATCTGGTATATTCACTCAATGAAATATTACGTTGCAGTGAAAATGAACTACAGCTACCTGAAACAATGCACTTGTATATATTTTTAAAGCAAGGACTGAATAACCCACAAATTCAAGAAGGAATAGATAATAGCTCATTGGTATAAGTAGGACATTAATAAGGTTCTGGTTCTTTAAATGGTGATGAGTTTATAGGTGTTCACATTATTTAAAATATTTTATAATAAATCACATAAAAGTGGTTTATGGGTAAATTAAAGATAACAGTATGACATGAAACAGACGGATGATTCACCAATATCGCACCCTTGAGGTCCATTTAGGAAAAATAAACTCTGACACATACTTTCTCTTGGGTAAGCCAGCTTATGTCTGTGCAGTACAGCCAGCTGTACTGAAAAATTCATTTTTAAAAGATGAGAATTTTAATCAATTTATGACTTTTTAGAAAAGTCAAATTTTATAGCCTCCACCCCCACTGAACACTCTGAGAAAGTGGCAGTTTCTGAGGTCTTGGTAAAAGATCCAGTGGATGCTGATCTTTTCCTGGGTGTACTAACAGTCTTAGTGTGAGGCATTCCTCTTCTCAGCTTTGCCTTTCCAGATTTACTCCATCTGTGCACATGGCCAAGCTTTTATTTTTATTTTTTCATAAATGATACAGTGCCTGCTAAATACCTCATACATCTTGTTGAGAATGTCTTCACCAGTTATTTTGCCAAAAGTCCTTTTTAAATGAACACCTTCAAGGACAACATAACTGTAAATAGGGTAACCTGTGGCAAATAGTCTTCAGTCACTCAGTTGTGTCCAAACTCTGTGAGACCCATAGACTGTAGCCCGCCAGGCTCCACTGTCCATGGAATTTCCCAGGCAAGGAATACTGGAGCTGGTTACTATTTCCTACTCCAGGGGATCCTCACGACTCAGGGATAGAACTCGCATCTCCTCTGGCAGGCAGAAACCTTTACCACTAGTACACTTGAGAAGCCTATAGAACAAGCATATTATTCATGCCTAAGTCTTCAGGTATCTGTAATGGAAGGAACAAGATCAACTGCAATCACCAAATAGCTGTTTCAATATGTCTGTTGAACACATTAAAGTGTATCATATGAAAGTGTCACTTAATAATTACCTCCATTAACCTAGGTAGCCATTTCAGACCCAACACAGATTCAAGGTTTCTTCCAATGGTCTCCTTTTAGGTAAGTGGAATCTAGAGATAAGTGCTGCAACTGACTTTATTGGAAGCTTCAAAACACTTTTTAAAATGTTTATTTAATGCTACTTCTTATTGGATTGTCTAACCTATATCTACCATTTTCACTTGCAGGTATTTTATTCTAAATTAACATTATCAAATTTTTGTACTATAGGTTTGATGCCATCAGTGCAATAGGTTCTTAGGCATCCCCACAAAAATGAAAGTCTTCTGTATCAGCTTCTACCATGACTATTGATTCTCTGGAGCAGTTCAGGGTGCTCTCATTTGCAGGTGAGCCGTGGGGAGCTCCCCTGATGATACCTGACCAAGTATGATCTTGCACATTCCTCCTTTAGTCAAACTAATGCCTCTAACTTCCTGCTTTTAGCCATAATTGTATACCCCCATCTGAAAACATAATTTTAAGTTATTTCCCTTTTAGAAGATAAATAATTCCACCAATTTGTGAAAAAATAAAATTCAGGGGGAGGATAAGGAGATCTTACAGTATTGGCAAAATCCGTGAATTTTGTTAACTAAATGGCTTATTGTAATCAAGGCAAAACATACTGACTTATGGTAGCTGATGGCTTTGAGGTCTAATTGTATGCTTAAAAATAATTTCTTGGTATGGTGAAAAGTGCATTGAGACAAACAAATAAGCAAAAAGCAAGCCTTACCTTGCCAGCCTCCATTATCTCTGGTAATGCTGGCACTGCAGCACCTGCTCTCTGGCAATACCCAGCATGCTGCGTGAGCATCATTTCTTCTCATAGCTCTTTTGTTACCAGGAGGGCTAAGAGCACCAGGGTTCCTGCAATTTCAAAACAGCCACATTTTCCACCCACTTGCTCCCGTTGAATTGTCCAGCACATGTAAGTTGCAGTCTGATGGATTTACCTGCATTTTGTATATATTTTACAAAATATTTCAATGTCATAAGAATTCAAATTTTCATTTCCCCAAATGGTCGGATGAAATGACTTCTCCAGGACTGTATACCATTTCCATCCTTTGTTTTTAGCCACCCTTGACGAAACCAGTATGAGATATGCCAGATTAAAGAACCTGTGCTTATATTCACAAAAGGCTCTTGGGAAATATAAATAAAATAGAAGTTTCCAAAGAAAAATATTTTTTAAAGCTCTGAAAATCCTAATGTTTAGATCTTAAGACAAGTAACCTCACCTTATATTTATCTATCTATATATATATGTTACTGAATAAATTTTAAATTTAATTTTGATAAAATCTTATTTTGAACGTTCAAGAGATATCACCCTTTAACGAATAGGGCCTCCCTGTTGGCTCAGATGGTAAAGAATCTGCCTTCAATGCAGAGACCAGGGATCAATTCCTGGGTCGAAACGATGCCCTGGAGGAAGAAATGGCAACCCACTCCAGCATTCTTGCCTGGTGAATTCCATGGACAGAGGAACCTGGAGGGCTTAGTCAAAACAATGAATACTTAGGAAACCAAACCAATCACAGCACACTATCATGGGATTGATTATCTATGACCGTTAACAATATTACAAAATTTAGTGATTTCAAACAATACCATTTATTATTTTACAGTTTCTGTGAGCCATGAATCTGGGCACAGATTAGGTAGGCCTCCTACTACAGAGACCCACAAAGGCTGCAACCAAGGTGTCACTGGGATCATGATTTAATCAAAGAAGTAGACAGTTATGTGTCCCTGAAATAATACAATTGAAATTTAACTGCTGCTCTCCCCTAATCAGCTGCTCTTTCTGCATCTTCCCCATTACAGTTGATTATAATTACTCAGACCAAACATGTTGGAGTTATCTTTGACTCCTCCCTTTCTTTTATACCCTTCAATCTATAACCAAATCCCGATGACTCCACCTTCAAAATGTACCCAGCATCTGACCACCTTTCACCACCTCCCCTACTACTACTCTGATCCAAGCCACGTGCATCTCTCAGGGGAATTATTGCAACAATCTTCTAATTGATCTCCTAGAATATGTCCTTGCCCTTTGCAGTCTATTCTTTATATAGAGGCCCCACCATGATCCTGTTAAAATATTAGTCATTTCTGCTCAAAATCTTCTAATACTTTTCCATCTTACTCAGATTAAAAGCCAGTGTTCTAACATAACTGACAATGTCCTACATTTTCTATTTCTCACTTGGGGGTTGCAACTCTGACTTATGTTCTACAACTGCCCCCTTGCCCACTCTCCTTTCTAGAGAACACTGGCCTCCTGGCCATTTATTAACCCCACCACAGATCTATGCCCACAGCAGGATTCCTGGGTCCTCTTCCCCTCAGACAGTCCATGGGTCTCCCCTCTCCTCTTCTGGATATTTTGCAGAGGCTATTAGTCAAATTAGATACAGAATAAAGGGAAGAACAAAGATTTGACAGTGGAGTCTGTTAAGATGGAACATAATTATTAGATACCTTGTTAGATGAAATTTCAATGAAACAGTGGTTGGGATCAACAGCTCTATTGGGGTGAAATGAGACAGGGCTATGAAAAAGATAAGACAGCTGACAGTCAAATCTCACAAAAAGTTTTACTGTAAAATGAGCAGAAAAAAATGGGTAATAGGTGGAGAAACATATGGATTCAAAGTCTTTTTTTTTAAAAAAAAGGAAGATATGAAGGTATATTTATCTAATAACAGAAATGTTCAAAAAGAAAGGAAAAACATAATATTGCAGAAGGGGGGACTGTGGGGTAAATTGGAGAATAAAATTCTTGAGAATGGAAGGTAAGTAGGATCCAAAGTACAAATGAATAGGCTGGATTTCGGTAGAAATAAGATGCATCTTCCAGTGCAACTGATTTAAAAGCAAAGCAAAGGGCACAGATGCTGGTGAGCTGCTGGACTGTTTGGTGGCAAGATGCAGGATTAAAATTTGAGTACTTCTATTTTTAGAACTAAGGGAGAGGCTTAGAGACTCAGAGAAAAATAATTACAGAAAGTTGAATGAGGAAGGTATGCTAGGATTTTCTGACAGCATTGAATATCTTTATGAAATTTATGACAATAAATTAAAACTTTTTAATTTTCTTCTGAAATCTTTAGCTGTTCAAGTTTCCCTGGTGGCTCAGTGGTAAAGAATCCACCTGTCAACACAGGAGATGTGGATTCAATCCCTGGGCTGGGAAGATCCCCTGGAAGAGGAAATGGGATCTCACACCAGTGTTCTTGGCAGGGAAATCCCATGGAAATCCCATGGATTTCCGGGCTCCCAGAGGAGCCTGGCAGGCTACAGTGCATGATATTACAAAGAGTTGGACATGACTTAGTGACTAAACAACAACAGGTACACCCACTGGGTGGGTGGATAGTTATACAAAATCAGAATTGGCAATTTTCCAAATTCTCATTTTTTTTTTTTTCACTTGGAGGGAGAAAGAGACAAAGGAATAGAGAACAGATGTCAGAAATTGATGTGGCTAAGCTGTAGTGTCTCACAGGGCAAGATGAGAAGTAAAAATGTGAGGAGAGAGAAGTGGGGGGAAAAGCAGTGGTGTCAATGGACTGGAGGTCCCCATGCTTGAGAGATGTCTGGGGCAGGGATTCTAGAGAATGTGGGCAGAGTGGTTAAGTGATAGCAGTCAGAGAGCAGGATGCTTTATATCAAAATGACTCACCTGGAGAGTCTATTAAAAATATAAATTATTGAGTCAAACTTAGAGAATCTGATTCCATAGATCTGGGATATGACCTGACAGTCTATAGTTTTCATAAGAGACCAAATTGATTCTGAGAGAGTGTGTCCTAAAAAGGACATGTGGGAACCGTTGAGAGGAATCGAATATCCGAGTGCTCATAAAAGGATACGATCACTTGGGGTTCAGGTGATCAAGAAAGCATTCCAAGAAGAGGGAAACAAGAGAGTAGGACATACTGACCAGCTTACTTATTCTAGGAAACACAATCTATGGTTATTGGAGCACACAAATTTCTTCAGGGTTGGAGAGAAAAAAAATCAGTACAATACCTATAAAGGCTAAGAAAGTTGGCCAAATTTCCACAAATGGGAAAATATGAAATTATTTGCCAGTGGTGGAAAGGACAATTACCACTGGAAAACAACTTAAAAGATACTGAACAAGAGTCAAAATATCTAAGGAGAGCATAGAAAATTTGTCCCGTTTGAGATTAAAGACAAATGCTTTCCTCTCTATGAAGCAATTTCCTTCCTCGGTATTCAGAAGTCATGAAACGCTTACCATACCTATGGGTCTTCTGCCTTACTGGGTTTATTGTTAATGGTGAATACCATTGAGAAAACAGAAGATAAGCAGCTTTTCACTTGCTGCCAGTTGAAGTTGGGAAATATTTTTTCTGACTCCAAGTATATACTTCAAACTACCAGGTTATCAGAAGGGCCAGGTCAATTTGAGAAAATGGTGTGGTACAGAGTGCTGACTTAATAGTGTCTAAAAGAGGAAAGCTGCATGCCAGCAGCATTTGAAAAAAATAAACAGGTGTTGTCACTGCAGAGAAAGTATTAACCCTGGAGTTATCAGTATTGGCCACTTCAGGCTATTATGAATGGGTATACACAATTTTAGAGGGATTAAATGATATGAGAAACACACCAGAAAATGAATAAGTCATTTATTTTCCATAACTGTCTAGTACACTAATTTTTCCAGTGACAATAGGGACAGGTTATAACAAAGGAGGTAGTAAAATCTGCTGAAGAACTCAAACTTGGTGAGTTTAATTCAGGCTGTGACTTATTGGCTCTAGAGTATTGGTTAAAAGATCTATTCACTGCATCTCTCAGGTTACTCATCTAGAGAAGGTTGATGGTCATCGTACTTAGTTCATAGGATTGTTATAAAAAAGAAATGAGTTAATATATAACAGATCTTAGCACAGTTACTGGCTCAGAGTAAATGTTCAATATACGCTAAGTATTTGTTGTTGTCGTTCAGTTGCTTAGTTGTGACCATGTAATGCTAAATCTAATGAGATTATTATCCAGTTTAGTAACAATCTCACAGAGCAATTCCAAGCACATCACAGCAAACTGTGACATCAACATGTCCATTTACAGGAGAAGTGTAGACAAATGCTTTATCTAAGATTCGTTAAGGAAAATGTTTGTTTGTGCTAGAAGACATCAAGGCCAAGACAGAAAGGTAAATAACATGCAATACAAGCAAGAGAAAGATTTTTTAAGCAATGAGAACAAAATGTACTGCAGAGTTTTTGATTCAGCAAATGTCCATATTATTAACTGTATTTCAATGACAGAGAGTTCCCTCAAGTCAGGTGCCCTTCTTACCATCTAATTCATGTTTTAATAGCAATCATGTTCCAACTCTCCCTAAATTATTGTCTCAAAAACTGTAGAGAACTCAATAAAGAGGGAGATGGGATATAAATGGACTTCCTGGGTAGCTCAATGGTAAAGAATCTACCTGTGATGCAGAAGACTCAGGAGACACCACAGATTCTACCCCTGGGTCGGGAAGATCCCCTGGAGGAGGGCATGGCAACCCACTCCAGTATTCTTGCCTTGGAGAGTCCCATGAACAGAGGAGGCTATCAGGCTACAGTCCATAGGGCCACACATAGTCAGATATGACTGAAGTGACTGAGCAAGCATGTGGACATAAATAAAAGAAAGCAAGAGAATATAGTAGCCAGAAGCATATATATATAGTGGATTCTGGGTCATATTGAAATTGGACAACTCAGCTTTTTTAGGTTTCTATTTCCTACATCTATAAAATGGGGATAATAATAGCACTTACCTCTATAAACTTTTTATAATGAATGGATGAGATGATAAATACAATGCATTTGTTACACTGCTGGTTGTTATTGTTAACTGGAGAAGGAAATGGCAACCCACTCCAGTATTCTTGCCTGGAAAATCTCATGGACAGAGGAGCCTGGTGGGCTGCAGTCTGTAGGGTCTCAAATAGTTGGACACAACTGAGCAACTAAACGATTATTGTTAATATTCATAAAAGAACATTCCTTGCCCCAAAGTTAGGGCAAGTGTAATTGGAAGATTGACAGCAAGGAGAACTAGCACACAGATGACTACAGCATTAATTCATCCAATAAACATTATGTTAGAAGCTGATGATATGATGGTATTAATAAATAAATTCTTGAGGTAGTTTTAAGTTTATCAAAAAAGATAAATTAATAAGACAAGGTGGTAGGTGCTAAGATAGGGCTGGAATGGGGAATATTTAAGAAAAGCTCCTAACCAGATGTTGTTATTTAGTCACTAAGCCATGTCCAGCTCTTGCAATCCTCTGCACTGTAGCTTGCCAGGCTCCTCTGTCCATGGGATTTCCCAGGCAAGAATACTGGAGCGAGATGCCATTTTCTTCTCCAGGGGATCTTCCCAACCTAAGGATCAAACCCAAATCTCTTGCACTGCAGATATATTCTTTACTACTGAGCCACCAGGGAAGCCCGAACAGATATTTGGTAAGTCTAAATTAAAGTCGAATTTAAGCTGAAAAACATGAGGGAGATAAAGAGAAGTCACCCACTGGGGTTTGAAACACTAACATTAAATCTTTAAAACAAGAAAAGGAAAAGCTTTTATGTAATGATCAGAAACTAATGGACATTCAACAATCAATCGTTTCTACTGAAACATTTTAATACATTGGCTGTAGAATGATATTATTATCTCTTAATAAATAAAATCTATTTCTAAACAAGAGATGATATCATAATTAGCAACATAAGATGAAAAGATAATATCTATTAAAATGAGAAGGAAAGCAAAGATGTCCACTATCACCTTCCTCTAGACGTTCTGTCCAAGGTCACAAGTCATGAAACAGAAAAGAGAAAATGGTAAATTGTTATTATTTATCTGGAAAAACACAGAAGTATAGCTGAATTTGATGAGCTCTATAAAGAGGATGGATAAAAGACAGCCTGCCCAGAGAAACCCACTTCCTCACTACACAAAATGACAGTTCACATGATTTCCTTTCTCTTTAAATCTCCCAGGCCCTTCCCCCACTTCCAACTGATGACTCACCTCACAATCACACCTGAAGAGCCTCACATTCTGAATAACTTGGCAAGCCACCTCATCTGTAGCCACATATTCTGACTTTTCTCCCATCCCAGAGAAGAAAATCTCCTGTCCTTTCCAGGTCAACTCCCTGATGTGTGCTCAGCACACACACTTCCATCTGCCTCAGGAGGCTGCTCTGACAAACCTCTCTCGTTCTCTCCTGCACCATCAGTGTCTTCTTGTCACCAGATCGCTCCTATTGGCATGTAAATATGCCTTCTCATCACCTATCTTTAAAGAAAAAGCCCTCTGTGGATTGTGTTTCCCCTTCAAGCTACCACTCTTATTTCTCTGCTCCCTTTGAGAAAAATGTTCCTTGAAATTGTTGATGATGCTTGTGTTCTTCACCTTCTGATTTCTCCTCGGCCCACCCCAGCTCTCTGAATGAATTTTCCTATGTCACCCCACCCAAACAAAGCCCCTGGTCCATCAGTCCTCTGTGGCTAGTCACCGGCTCTTGCCTGGGCATTAGACCCAGTTGACAACTATCTCCTCAGTAAACATTGAACACCTTGAATGTCCTGTGACCTCTTCTCCCCGTTTTCTTTCCAACTCACTGGCCCTGACCCTACCAGCTCCTTTGCTGAGTATTCTCTTTCTGACTTCTCTACCCACCTTCCCTCTGTCATTTAATTTCAAATACTGTCAACATGGCATTGAGTCCCAAAGAGTCAGGACTAGGGTGAGGCAAGTGAGGCACTGGCCTGAAGCTTAAAATATAAGGGATAATGATAAATAATGTTTACTATTAATATTTTATATTAAATATTTTGATGAATAATATTTAAAAAAAAAAACAAAATTAACGTCCCCTCAAACGCATCTTGAATAAAATATCAACACTTTAAATGAAGACCGATCAGTGTTACTGATTTTTCCTTCTGCCTCAGGCCCCAACATGGCTCAGCACTACACTGCATCTCAAGTCAGATGCCAATCACAAGTGGTAGGTCCCCAGGTTATCCATAACTTCTGTGCTCAGTTCAGTCTGGTCGCTCAGGCATGTTCAACTCTTTGCGACCCCATGGGCTGCAGCACGCCAGGCTTCCCCATCCATCACCAACTCCTGGAGTTTCTGTCCTACTTGGCTATAAATTGGGGGACTCCATGATGCCTTTTCTGGTTCTTGAATTTGTTAAAGGAGCTCATGGAACTCAGGGAAACATTTCCTTACATTTACCAGTTTACTATGAAAGGATGTGCTAAAGGCTACAGATGAACATCCAGATGGAAGAGATGTGTAGGACCTGAATGTGAGAAGATGTGTGGGGCTTCCAAGCCCTCTCTGGGCATGTCACGCCCAGCATTTACATTTCTTCACCAACCCGGAAGTTCTGCAAACTTTTAGAATTTTGTGGAGGCTTCATGGCCAAGGCCTGACGCATCGCTGACTCTATTTTCAGCCCTTTTCCCTTCTCAAGAGAAAGGGGGTAGGAAGCCTGAAAATTCCAAGCTTCTAATCATGGCCTGGTCTTTCTGGTGACCAACTCTCACCCAGGAGCCATGCAGCAGCCCACCCAGAGTTGCCTCATTACAGCAAAGGACACCCTGCCATCCAAGAAATTCCAAGGATTTCTAAAGGCTGTCAGGAATCAGTGTCAAAGACAAGATATTAGAACAAAATGCTAATATTAGAACAAGATGCCAACAGTACTCTTGTCACTTAGGAAATTCCGAGAGTCAGAGTAGTTCTGTGCCAGGAACTGGAGGCAGAAACCAATACATATTTTCTATTATTTCATAATTTGCATCTCACATGTCTTTATATGTGGTTTAGTTGTAAGTAAATTTTAAATATAAAAGAGGCAGCTGATAATTTGTAACAGCCTTTGAGAGCATTCCTGATCAATTCTTTGGCTAATGTAGACTCAATGGCTGTTTTCTCCTGCCATCTTTCCCAAATTAATCATGTAATATTAGAAGTTGAAGGCAAAAGAAATCAAGTTCCTCCTGTCCTCCCCAAAAGAAATGGTTACATAATTGCTGACAAGTAGAAGACCACAGGAGAAGTAATCTCTGGCTTCTTTATCCTAATGCAGCATTGAAATACTCCATATTCTCTGAGTCCCAGGATAATACCTCTATAAATCAACATGGATAAATTTCAAAGCACAATGTTAAGAGAGAAAAAAAAAAAGTTGCCGAAGAGCTTGACAACGTCATTTACATGAAGTTCAAAACCAGATAAAAGTAAACCATACCATTTGGTATAATTACACGGTATTAAAATTTAAAAAAATTAAAAGTAAACAATAAAGATAGAATCCAGTAGAGAGACCGGGGAAGGCAGAGAAAAGGATGCATTTATGTAGAACAAGAAAAAGACCCTTCACAGTATTGATAATGTCATAGCTCAAGTTGGGTGTTGAGAATAGAATTTTTGTTCAATTATAATGCTTAATAGTTGGGATATTTATTATATTCCATGATGCTTGCTTTCTAGGTATAATTTACATATAGTAATTGCAGATCTCAAATCTCAAGTTTACAGACTGGCAAATTTTCACATGTGTATATATTCATACCATATTCCTTTTGCATCAAATATTTCATGATACAATGAGAAGAAAATTGATTCTGAAGTTAATCTATAATTTGGACTTTTTTTTACTATGTTCATTAATGGTAGATCCATTGCCGCTTAATTCTTCACTCTAAGGATGTGACTGCTGTAAAAAGAAATCCAAAAATTATGTTAAAATTTCAGTATCATTTGAGAATTATGAGCTCAAAAGTGACTTTCCCTGAAAGGAAAACTTTTTCATCTTAAAATAAAAGTCGTCTACAGTACACATCCTTTTATAAATGATCTTGCTCTGAGATTGATGCAGAGGAAGTTATAACAAGGCTACACTGCAGACCACATAAGGAAAAGCACTCCAGTGGCCGAACCCAGTGGACTCTGCAAGGACTATTGAGTTTCAGTTTCCTCCCGTATGCTTCACATATCCTCTGTGGATGGGCAGGCAGGCTTTCTAAATCTCACACACATTCTTAACCCAGCACATAACCATTTAAAAAGATTACCAACCATTTAAAAAGATTACCTACCATTTAAAATACACCAACTTTAGCAAAAGTCTAATTTAAAATATTTTAATCTGTGTATTTCTTGAAGGAAAATTGAGTAAACTTTACCCCAAACCTCCCATCCACATTAAACCTGGATTCCATAATTATTACCATGTTGCCCTTGGCCAGAAAAACAGGCCATAACCCAAGCAACCTTAGAGCCCACAAGACTTGAAGGAAAAAGCAGACCATCCACATAGTTTCTTGGCAGCTATGGAAACCATGCAATGTACAGAATCAGTGGGAGCTAAGAGTAAGTTATATATTTTTCCAGTGAAATGTTTGTCTCATATGTCAATTGATTCTGCATATATATAAGCCCATCCAATCTTGGACATTTTTGTGTTGGAGAAAAATAGGTTTTTGTCCAAATGTTAAAGAATAAAATATGTCTCCCTAATTTTACCATGTTGAAATGAGGGCAAACCTCCTGGGAGCTTTAAGACCACACACTATTCATATCTTTAATTCAGAGAATTTTTGTAAATATTGTCTTCCTATGAAATTAAGATATTTAATAAGTTTGCATAGTAATGTGCAAATACATTGAGTTCAAGCCCATATTTCCTTGCATTTCCACATCACATAAAAGACTGCTTTTTACATAATGTGTGCTTAACAAATATCTTGTTAATCCATTGGAAGATGGAAGTTGTAAAAGATGTCTGCTGAGGGATAAAACGCAAATCCCATTTTTGTCTTAACAGAACAAGAGCAGGACAAAAGCGTGAGGAGGAAGAAAAGGAAGCTGATCTGTTTTGTCAGAAACAGGCATCATATGAGGCTTTTTATTTTCTTTGCAATTAATTCACACAAATGCAATATGAAGTTAGTATTATCCCCTTTATGAGCATTGTTATGACTCTCGTTCTTGCTCTACCTGATGAGTAAATAGATATCCAGGGAAGTTAAGTTAATTATTTGAGGTCACATTATCACTAAATTCAAACCATGATTTTCAGGCTCCAAATCTTATGCTTTTGTTTTATTTTTCCCACTAAAATATTGCCTTTTTTTTTCCATGTATTTCAAATAGTGTGCATCAGACAACTAATCAAACTCTATTTTTTTCTAGTTTTACCTACATTGGTTAAGAGCAGGAGATGGTATGGAATTGTGTTGTTGTTGTTGTTCAGTAGCTAAGTCATGTCTGACTTTGCAACCCCATGGACTGTAGCCTGCCCAGTTCCTCTGTCCATGGGATTTCCCAGGTAAGACTACTGGAGTGGGTTGCTATTTCCTTCTGCAGGAGATCTTCCTGACCCAGGGATCGAATCTGTGTCTCCTGCAATGCAGGCGGATTCTTTACTACTGAGCCACCAAGGAAGCCAGTATGGAATTTGATATTTGACAAATAAATAATCAAATTCTAGAAGCTTATAATTATCTTAAAAGAATAGAAATGAGATTGAATTTCTTAAAAAGATGAAAGCAATTACATCTAACAGCAGTTCTCAAAGTGTGATTGATGGATGCCTAGTGATCCCCACGATCCTTCAGGAGGTCTGTGAGGTCAAAATTATTTTCATGGTATTTTCTATAACATATTCACCTTTTTCACTGTGCCGACATTTGCACTGATGGTAGGCAAAACTGCCAGTACCTTAGGATGAACCAAGGTGATGTCTCCACACCATCCTAGCAGTCACTCTTCTTCCCTCCCAAGCACACACAGAAGAAGAAAGGTCAGTGTCCCTTAGGAATATCTATAAAAAAAAAGCAGTAAAATCATGCTAATTTTGTTAACTCATGAAAACATATTTCTTTAATATTTCTTGTGATGAAATGGGAACTACACATAGTGCACTTCTGAGGCACAGTGTAATTTCACAGTTGTCTTGCAGAAAAGCACCAGCGCAATTGTTTCATTGTGAGCCAGTCTACCCACTTTTCTCACTGAATACTATTTTTACCTGAAAGAACAACTGACAGAAAATAGGCAAACTATATAGTTCAGACTTGGATATTTAAGGACTATTTATTTAAAATCAACAAAGTACACCAGGGCCTTCAAGGAAAACAACTGATAGTATTTGCTGCCAATGATAAAATTCAAGTTCTGAAATTAAACCTGTAATTGTTCCTTCTTTAGTTTGTCACTGAAACAGATCTGTGTGTTAAAGAGCAAAAAGATAGTATTAAGGTAATAGCTTAATGTCTGGGACTTTCCAGGTGGCACTAGTAGTAAAAGAACCTGCCTGCCAGTGTAGGAGATTTAAGAGACTCAGATTCAATCCCGGGGTCAGGAAGATCCTCTGGAGGAGGGCATGGGAATCCACTTCAGTATTCTTGTCTGGAGAAACCCGTGGACAGAGGAGCTGGCAGGTTATAATTCATAGGGTCACAAAGAGTCAACAGGACTGAAGTGACATAGCACAGATTAACCTCTGAGAAGGTAAAATCAGATATATGAAGTTTTTTACTAGATATTGAAGACAGGGGAAAAGTCACTTGAAAGGATCTGACACCAAGTGTTTTAAAGATATTGATGGCCTGTACCATGCCCTTGAGAAGTTTTTAATCCTCAAAAAAAGTTCAAGGTCAGTTATTTTCTCTCCAGTCTGGCAATAAAAGCATCAGCAAATGAAGAATGTTGGTATTTTGGTTGGCTTCCCACTTAGCGTCTATTCTTTTTTACCATCCTTTTTTTGGCTGAGGCAGTAATTTTGGGCAAGCCAACCATGAAAGTTTGCTGATAATGAAAATTACCAAATGGCAGCTCTAGTATATTTTCTGACAAAGGCGTTTCCTAGGACTTGGCTTCATGAGTAAGAGAGAATTGCAGAGAATGCTGTTCCTGGATATCTTCCAGTTTTACAAAGCACCAGCAAGCATCACAGACTTCCAACTGTGTAGGGGAAATGGTACAAGGTGTTTATTTCTCAGATCATTTATTAGTTCAACTTCAGTGGGAATTTGGCAGGACAGAATTGACTGGGATTGAAGAATTTCAGTTTGTCAATAAAAGTAATTACAGTTAAATCAAATGTCATACAACTTTTAGCCCAATTTTCTTCCAAATGTGGAGAATGTATACATGTACACACTTGGGGAAAAAAGAGAAATAAGCAATTTAAAACATTTCTGCCTCACCTTCCAAATACAGATCTTTACAGTCTTTACTCTGTCTTAGAAGGAGAAAATTTTCATTTTTATTTCTAACATTTGTAGTTTTTCATATATGGAAACTTCATTTTTGGAAATCTTCCATCAATTTGCCTAATTTCTAATCCTTCTACAGCATAGATTCTGTGTCTCCTTCCAAGGGGCTTACCAGGTGGCTCAGTTGTGAAGAACCTGCCCACCAGTGCAGGAGACATGTGTTCAATCCCTGGGTTGGGAAGATCCCCTGGGGAAGGGAATGGCAACCCACTCCAGTGTTCTTGCCTGGGAAATCCCATAGACTGTGGCCTGGGCTACAGTCCATGGGGTCACAAAAGTCGGACACAATTAAACCGTTAACCAACAACAACAACAATTCATTTCAAGAAAGCCTTTCTTGACTTTTCACTATAAGTCACGTTTGGCCTCTCCACTTTACCTTCGTGGCACTGAGGATATTTGTCATGGAGCAATTAATCCTGTAAGTGTGTTGCTTAATGTCTGGCTCTCTGACAGAATGTAATCCCTGAAAGGCAGAGACATCTCTCTCTTATTTACCACTGAATCCAAATACTTTTCACATAATAGACACCATCAATATTTAGGGCAATCTTGAGTATGAGCCCAAACTTTCAATGAAATTAACTACTGTTCGTAGAACATTTCAGTCCACAAACTGGAGAATAGTGAATCCTCAAAAAATGTTAACTTACTGCCTTACATAATCCCTGGGAAATACATAAGGAAGGTATCATATAACTTCTCAATTTTCAAGTAAGGAAATACAGTAAGAGGGCATGTTACTTGCCCTAGACGCACCACTTGTAACAAGTGGAGGCCAGATGGGAACGAAAACCTTCTCAGTCCCTATTCCACATTCTTTCTAATGAATCAGACTTTAGAGAGAGTACACCGGGGATGCTGAAGGAGCCTGTGCTTTGACAACATCTACAAAACTGAGAGGATCCATCCCAAGTGCTTTCAGCTCTGGTCCAGAAGTAAGTATTGACGCAACTTTCTTTCTTCAGCATTGCATCAGGGGCTGCTTATTTCCCATTCAACATCTATTCTCCATCTTCTACAATTTTTATTCACATAGCAATGCACTCTTGTAGGAAAATATATTAATCACAGCTTTCCTTATATCAAGGTGAAGATATTTCATTAAGTTCTGATCATGAAATAAGTGTGATGAATGTGTCCCAGGGAAGCTACTTAAAGAGCACCCTGTTGTATCATACCAAGATGCAGGCCTGGTGACTGGTGCCCCAGCAGCCATTCTGAATGATGTGGTGGCCTTGAGGTTGGAAGTGGTGTGCTGAGGATGATAAAACAGCATGGTGCCTATTGACTGGTCATCCCTGACTGTGAAGCCACCATGGCAGACTAGACGACCTACATCAGGATTTATTTTGTGTGTGAGAGAAATGCACTTTTAATACATGTAAGCTTCTGTTAATATTTTTATGCAGCTAAATATAATCTTACTGATATAATCATTTACAGAGCTGTAGGGGGAAAGTAGTAGTTCGGCTCATTGTTATTTTTGATCCTCCAAGTGAGAACCTGAGACAATGTATGGTTCATTATGAAAAGTATTTTTTCAGCTTATTGAGTTATAACTGACAAAACAAAGTTGTAAGACATTGAAGGTATACACTGTGATAACATGATACACATGGACATTGTGAGAGGACTCCTCCCGCCCTCCATCTACTTAACTGTCATCACGTCTATCTCATATATTTGTCTTTTTCGGTGGTAACATCTACGTTCTAGTATTTTAGCAAATTTTAGTTATCAACTCTACAATGTTATCAACTATAATCACCATGTTTTACATTAGACTCTCAGGTTTTATCTTATAGCTGAAAGTTTGTGCCCTTGATCAATGAAACCACTGTTCTATTCTCTGTTTCTATGGGTTGATTTAAAAGAATTTTTTTCAGATTCTACATACAAGTGATACCTTGAAGTATTTGTCTTTCTCTGTCTAGCTTATTTCACTTTGCATAATGTCCTCAAGCTGTAGATACTGTTGCACGTGTGCACACACACACACACACACACATATATTTGTGCACCTATATAGTGCTTCCCAGGTGGCGCTAGTGGTAAAGAACCTGCCTGCCAATGCAGGAGGCATAAGAGACATGGGTTTGATCTCTGGGTCGGGAAGATCCCCTGGAAGAGGACATGGCAACCCACTCCGGTATTCTTGTCTGGAGAATCTCATTAACAGAGGAGTCTGGTGGGCCACAGTCCATAGCGTCACAAAGAGCTGGACACAAATGAAGCAACTTAGCATGCACACATACATATATATACATATATGCAAGTGTGTATACATGTATGCAACACACATACACACATATGTATATATAACAACTTCTTTAACCATTGATTTGTTGACTGATACTTACGTTGCTTCCATATCTTGGCTATTGTGAATAGTCTTGTAATAAATATGCAAGTTCAGATTATCTCTTAAATATCTGTTTTCATTTCCTTTTTTTAATGAACTTAGAAAGGAGGTTGCTAAGTTGTATGGTAGCTCTATTTTTAATTTTTTAATACTGTTTTACAACTGCTGCAGCCACAGTGGAAAACAGTGGTTTTCCTTTGGTCTGTGGTTGTCTAGAATACCTTGCTTATTCTAAGTGGCTCCCAGTAATTTAAGGTATGCCACGACCTGTCAGTGTCAGGGGCTTCCCTGGTGTCTCAGATGGTAAAGAATCGCCTGCAATAGGGGAGACCTGGGTTTGATCCCTGGGTTGGGAAGATGCCCTGGAGGAGTGTCAGGGGAGGACTGCAGTTAGCACCTAGATGCAGGATGACTGGAAGCAGACCCTCAGGTGACAGCTGAGAGAGTGTGGCTAGGGTCCTTGGGGGTGGGAGGGACTGAGAGGTGGGCCGGACTGGGAGGTGGGCGTTTTGGCCCGTTCCCTCCGCACTGGATTAGGATGTAAAGCCACAGGGCATGGGGATGCTCCTGTGCCCATTAAGAACTGATTTGTTTTTTTATGTGCTAAAGTCTTGAGGGACTTCTGAACCCAAGCCCCATTTGCTCTCAGAGTCAGGTGATCCAGGGACCCATCCTTTGGGTGGCAACTGCAAAAGTTAAACTACTTGATATGTATAAAAGCTCCTTCTAGAGAGAGATTGGCAATTTGCAGTGGGCTAGTGGGAGACAACTGAGGGGTTGTCTGCTGTCTTCCCTGCCTCTGAAGATCACTGTCAAACCTCTAGCTGCATGCTAAATTAGAAGCTTGACTCAGGCATCAGCTTTTAAAATATGCAAACAGACATCTCTCCAGGAAAGACTGGGAGACTGGCATTTTGTGACTGCTCCCTCTCTGCTAAGTCCTGGGTCCTAGCCACAGTGAGTCCTTGTGAGCCAATTAAGAACTATTTCTTAGACTGAAATAGCTTTATGCGTCTTATAGAGGCTAGTCTTACTGGCTTTCAGAGCTCACCTTTTGAAAGCTCCTCAGGTAAGAGTCTTAAAGGTTGGAGTGCTAGATGTGAGGTTTAAACCCTTTGCTCCTTGGGGAAAAACTGGGAGTGGGAGTTCCCTCCTGATTATATGGCATCTGACCTGGGGTGTGATTGATAGATAGAGTGTGTCTCAGTCCTTCTTACCCATTTCTATGGGGGTATTTTCTCATTTGCCCAATATATAGGAATCCATGTCTAGTTTCTGGATTACTTTCAGAGGAAATGCTCTGTGTGCAGTGTAGATTGTGTGTCCATGGGAGGAGGGGAGTTAAGGAGACTCCAATATTCCCTTCTTGGACTGGAACCATGAAGTGTATTTTAAATCAATAGCTTGAAATTTTGAATTGCAAATATTTCAACATGTAGGCATCACTAAGTCTGTGTGAAGTATGCTATTTCTGAACTCATTAGGGTAAGATTTATGAGATAATTTGGGGTCACATTTGTCTGTTTCAAGCTTTCGATCAGCAGCATTTCTGGAAAAGATTATCAGAACAGTAAGTGATAGAATTTGAGACAGTTTCTTCACTTGTAGAAGTTATGAATATAGAATTTTAAAGTGGGAAGATGCCTTAGAAATCACTTAGTCCATCTTTATTTTACACACCAAAAAAAAAAGGGGGGGGGAATAATCATTATAAAGAACATTCTACAGCTTTCTCACAGCTTTACTTTGCCATTCTCCAAGTCACTGATATGGCCTCTTCATTAGTGTATAGTGTTATTAACAAGTCATTAATAGCCACTGTGAACTCTGAACCAATAAATTGGGTCAAGAGACTGTCTCTTCTGTCTCTTCTTTGAACTTTTTTTTCTGATGAAGCTATGTGTTCATGAACTTGAACATGAACTTGATCATGAACTTGATCACGAACTTGATTTATGAGCTGGTATGGCCTGTGTGCCTACCTGACTGCAGGCAGTGTAAAGGCTTCCTTTACTATGGGAACCTGAGGATAGTAAGATCTCAGTTTCTGTTCAGCCATAAGGCAAAGAAGGTCACAATTTAAACTTCATTCTGTAACCCAGCTCTTACCGGTCATCACCAGAAGCACTGGGTGCTGACTTAGCACCTTGCACCTTAGCACCTTGCTTTGTACTTGGTTGCTGTTTCTTAAGTATAAGTCCTAAGTCCAGGGAGCTGCAGCAAGTGTGGATGAGGAGGGGGAGGGTGGGGCAGGGAGGGGCAGGAGGGTAGAGTAGCAATTACTAGCTAGCCAAGGTTTGAGCTATTTACAGTCCTTAATCACAGTATCATGAAACCTTTTTGGTACTCTGTTATTATCTCCCAAATTGTGGTCAGCATATCTGACTGCATGATATTTCATCATTTGAACAGGTCAGGCTAAGCAGAAATTGACTGAAATAAATGGATATAAACTGAAATTGACTGAACCAGAAGAATATTTTTAAACACTGCATATTTTCTTCTTGCTTCTTCTAACCTCCCCTTTCATTAATATTGCAGAGATGAGTAAGGAAACTTAGCCAGATTCAATGATTCACTTCAATATTCACTTCTTTTCTTCCTCATCACATACTTCCTTTTTACAATCCTCTTCTCTTTCTTTTGTTCTTTGTTCTCCCAAAGAGAGAACTTTGGATTGCTAATTGAGCTAATTGCACTGCTACACCTCAATACACACTCTGAAGCTTCAGCACAGACTCTTTGTGACCCCATGGACTGCAGCACACCAGGCTTTCCTGTCCTTCACCATTTCCCAGAGTTTGCTCAAACTCATGTCCATTGCATACTGTACATAAACAGGGCCAGATCTGGCCTATGAGCCATTGTTTGCTGACCTTGGATATGCATGATATCCTTTGGTAGTCTTTTTAAATACAGTTTCCTTTTTCTTATAAAACAGACTTTTAGAAAGTCACACACATTATTCCTACCTTTTTGCTCATATGATATCATCAATTCAATAGGCTTATAAGGCAACTCAAATTAGTTCTTGAGCAAAAGGGAATATAAATAAAATACTATAAATAGATTCATTCTGTGAAGAAGAGTCACTAAATTTAAAGTTCCCATCATGTAAATTTTGTGCACAGATATTCATCTTGAAGATTTCCATCAACAGAATTGAGGCACACATTGGTCATAGCATGCCTCTCTCTTGCTCCCTGCTAGTATCAAATCAGGTGCTATTCTTTTAGTTTCTTTTTAAAATGCTGTTTAATTTCAACATGTCAAAATCTTTATGGGCTTCAGTATATATCTCCCTTCCCATCTCCTTCCTAGTAATAAAGAAACGCTAAAGTAGTGCTCAGATCTCCTTGGAGAAATGCCCTGTGGAAACAGATTATATGGTAGGCCATTGACATTCACTAGGAATACTTGCCAAGGCCTTCAAAAATCCTAAATACACAAATACCACTAAATCATATATTTCCCTACAAAATTTAATAATAAATTATTGAAAAATTTAAATGATTCTTTTCAATCCTTTAATACTTAATAAAAATAGGGCCGAAGTCATGTATAAGGCTATTTACTCTTTTTATAAGACCTACTGTAAACATAAACAGGAGAAAAAAATCAAGTGAATGCTGACTTTCTGGATATGTCCACTTACTACTTAAGAGAATCAATTCTACAGACCAGCCTAGCGGAAAATATTACTCAAGTTGATGGTCTAATAAAATTATGAGTTAAGTCATTTCATGAACATTTGAGGACTGTGGCAATAGAAATGGAAATTGTTGATGTTAAGTTTATGAATGCTAATGTTCTGCTTTATTTGGGCAGTCAAAAACGAAGTAATGCTTATAATTGGTTAAGTTATAGAGTGTGTATAAAAAGTCATAGAAAAGTGGAATCCACTGCCTAGAGACTATATGAGCTACCTTCCAAAACACTGACCATTTGATTGAACAATGAAGAGAAGATCCAGGAACCTTCTCAAATATTCTTAGGATGGAAAAAACCACTCACATAAAAATCTTCTCCATGAAATCCTGAGGATAGACTAGGATTTAAAAAATGATAGACTAGGTGGCTTATAAGAGTCCTTCCAACTTTAAGATTTTGTGGTTGGTAATATTTTATGATATGCGATAAAATAGAGGAATTGTATCAAAAGAATTCAACCAATCCTGGAGTGGCTTGAAATGCTCCTAATTTGCTTACTCATTTCCAGACCTTGATCTGGGATATAGGTACTAAGAATGGACAAAGAATGGCTGGTCTTCAGCAAAACTGTGGAGTAGGCAAAGTCTGTGAAGCTCAGAAGTCAGCTCTTGGGAAGCTTGTCCTTTGTTTCTAAGGAAAACATGGCTTAAAGTCAGCATCCATTTCAATATCCACAAGATTTGGGAAAGATGGAAGACTGAGCGAGAGATGTTGCTCCCAGATATTTACTTTTATGCACCACAGGATATCAAAAAGAAGAGAAACATCACAAAGGACTTGGAATTCTCTTTTGGGAAAATGGTTAGTACATTTTCCATTGAATGTAAAATTGTTATATCAAGTTAGGAGGAAGGATGGTCTTGTTATTGTCTTTATTTGGAGATTAAGTGTAGTTTAAGGAGATATGTATGGATGCCAAAGTGACAAGGGGTGGACTTGTGATGGTTAATTTTATTTGGCTAGGCCATGGTGCCCAAAAGTTGGTCAATACTAGTCTACATGTCTCTGCGAAGGTATTTTCAGATGAGATTAACATTTAAATCAGTAGACTTTGGATAAAGCAGATTATCCACTACCATATGAAAGGGTATCATTAAGCTAATCGAAGGCCTTAAAACTGCCAGGTCCCTTGAAGTAGAGGAAATTCTGCTTCAAGATGGCCCTCAAATTCAAACTGCAACATGAACACGAACATAATAGTCTTCACCCTGCTGGCTGACTGCAGATTTCAGATTCACCAGTCCCAGTCATGTGAGTCTATTACTTAAATCTCTCTACATGTGTCAATATCATATTGGTTCTTTTCTAGAGAACACGGGCTAATAATATACCACCCCACCCAGCTCTCTCTAAAAACTTCACCTCAGCCCCACTCTAAGCCTCCAGCATGTGCAGTTTCTTTTCTGTGCCACACTGATTGCATTCCTGCTCAGTCACTAAGTCATATCTGATTCTTTGCGACCCCATGGACTGTAGCCTGCCAGCCTGCTCTGTCCATGGGATTTTCCAGGTAAGAATACTGGAGTGGGTCACTATTTCCTTCTCCAGAGTATCTTCCTAACCCAGAGATCAAACCTGTGTCTCCTGCTTGGCAAGTAGATTCTTTACCACTGAGCCACCAAGGAAGCCCACATTGTTACACCAGCCACAAACACAGGCTATTGCCCCAGTCACTTCATGGCCCAAACTGCCATCAGCTCAAATCTGTGTCTGCACAGCATACATTTCAAAAGACTTGAGTTAATGGGCTTGAAGAAGAGGTGGCAAGAATACACAGAAGAACTGCACAAAAAAGATCTTCATGACCCAGATATTCATGACGATGTGATCACTCATCTAGAGCCAGACATCTTGGAATGTGAAGTCAAGTGGGCCTTAGAAAGCATCACTACAAACAAAGCTAGTGGAGGTGATGGAATTCCAGCTGAGCTATTTCAAATCCTGAAAGATGATGCTGTGAAAGTGCTGCACTCAATATGCCAGCAAATTTGGAAAACTCAGCAGTGGCCACAGGACTGGAAAAGGTCAGTTTTCATTCCAATCCCAAAGAAAGGCAATGCCAAAGAATACTCAGACTACCGCACAATTGCACTCATCTCACATTCTAGTAAAGTATGCTCAAAATTCTCCAAGCCAGGCTTCAGCATTACGTGAACCGTGAACTTCCTGATGTTCAAGCTGGTTTTAGAAAAGGCAGAGGAACCAGAGGTCAAATTGCCAACATCCGCTGGATCATCAAAAAAGCAAGAGAGTTTCAGAAAAACATCTATTTCTGCTTTCTTGACTATGCCAAAGCCTTTGACCACATGGATCACAATAAACTGTGGAAAATTCTGAAAGAAATGGGAATACCAGACCACCTAACCTGCCTCTTGAGAAATCTGTATGCAGGTCAGGAAGCAACAGTTAGAACTGGACATGGAACAACAGACTGGTTCCAAATAAGAAAAGGAGTATGTCAAGGCTGTATATTGTCACCCTGCTTATTTAACTTCTATGCAGAATACATCATGAGAAACACTGGACTGGAAGAAACACAAGCTGGAATCAAGATGGCCAGGAGAAATATCAATAACCTCAGATATGCAGATGACACCACCCTTATGGCAGAAAGTGAAGAGGAGCTAAAAAGCCTCTTGATGAAAGTGAAAGAGGAGAGTGGAAAAGTTGGCTTAAGCTGAACATTCAGAAAATGAAGATCATGGCATCCGGTCCCATCACTTCAAGGGAAATAGATAGGGAAACAGTAGAAACAGTGTCAGACTTTATTTTGGGGGGGCTCCAAAATCACTGCAGATGGTGACTACAGCCATGAAATTAAAAGACGCTTACTCCTTGGAAGAAAAGTTATGACCAACCTAGATAGCATATTCAAAAGCAGAGACATTACTTTGCTGACTAAGGTCCATCTAGTCAAGGCTATGGTTTTTCCTGTGGTCATGTATGGATGTGAGAGTTGGACTGTGAAGAAGGCTGAGTGCCGAAGAATTGATGCTTTTGAACTGCGGTGTTGGAGAAGGCTCTTGAGAATCCCTTGGACTGCAAGGAGAACCAACCAGTCCATCCTAAAGTAGATCAGCCCTGGGTGTTCTTTGGAAGGAATGATGCTAAAGCTGAAACTCCAGTACTTTGGCCACCTCATGCAAAGAGTTGACTCATTGGAAAAGACTCTGATGCTGGGAGGGATTGGGGGCAGGAGGAGAAGGGGATGACCGAAGATGAGATGGCTGGATGGCATCAGGGACTCGATGGATGTGAGTGTGAGTGAACTCGGGGAGTTGGTGATGAACAGGGAGGCCTGGCGTGCTGCGATCCATGGGGTCGCAAAAAGTCGGACACGACTGAGCGACTCAACTGAACTGAACTGAAGAGTGAGCAAAATGATACACCCTGGCAAAGCAAAAACATAATGTAAACAAATAACAAACAGTGTTAGATATGCATTTTCTTATAGGTCTTTCAGCCATAATCATAACTGGGGGATTATGTTTTGGCTACCTCTGCCTGTATCATTTGGTTACTCTTTTATCCCAATATACACATCCCAATAAATTTTTAAAAGTAGAACAAAGACAGGCCAGATTCACTGACTGCTGAGCAATGAAATTAAAATTCAGTAATAGAAAAGTTTAAGGGAAGAAAGCCATACTCTTTGAAATTTTTAAACACTACCAAAACAAGAAATAAAAGTATGAATTATATACCATTTTTTCTTAATATATATATTTATTGAAGTATAGTTGACTTACAATGTTTCAGGTGCACAACAAGGTGATTCAGTTACTCATATACACACACATTATTTTTCAGATTATTTTCCATTATAGCTTATTACAAGATACTGACTATACAGTAAACCTTTATTGCTTGTTTCATATTTATTTTTTTGAATTAGAAATCTAGCATTGTATTCATACTAAGCCCAGCAAGTGGAATCAAAATGTCATGAAATTTTTAGGTTATTTAGAAAATCCTATGAAAAACAGCCAAAGAAGTATTTGTAGGACTAAATATGATCATAAAATGTTTTTTAAGGAAATATAATAAAAATGAATGAATTGATACTCAACTCGAGAAGCTAGAAAGTGAACCACAAAATAGCCCTTCAAGAAAGTAGAAGGAAAGGATCAATGAAGATAACAGGGGAGATAAATGAACTCATTTAATTAAAAAACACATCATTAAAAGCAAAAGCAGTTTCTTTATAAAGGCCAATAAATAAAAAAACCTTATGACAGATCTGTCTAGGAAGAAAGAAACAAAAACAAAAAAGCAGGGTTTAAAATGGAGAAAATGCATGAACTACAAGTAGGAAGGAATTTTTCAAGTATGGGAAAATATTAAATAAAAATTTATAAAACTACATTTTGACAATCTTCAGGAAATATGTAATTTTTCATAAAAGTATAAGTAGTCAAAACTTACTGAATATGTGAAGAAACCTAAAAATATCATTATGCATGGAGTAAATTATAAATTAACCAAAAATAGAAGGAATTTTTTCTCATTTTAAGTGCATCTGCCAGAAAACATCATAACATGAGGCAAAACATAAAAGAAACTTCATAAAAGTCAGAATAAGGCAAAGCGTCTATCAATCTTATTATTCAAAATTGTTCTAGGAATCCTGGCTAGTGCACTAAGATAAGAAGAATAAATAGAGACAAAATTATTTGCAGTTATTATAAGGACATTTTCAATAGAAGAATGTTTTGAAAATCATTTGGTGCATGATCTTTATCCTAATTGATAAGGGGCAGGAAGGGATAGAAATTATATTTTTATCTTAGAAAAGGAATGCAGTGATAGTTAACTTCTAACATGCAAATAGGATTAGTGTTCTTTTGGACAGAAAAAATACAATGTTTTCCTATGATTATAAAGCCATGACAAGCAAAAAAAAAACCAGACGAACAGTTATGGAAGGCAAATGTCAAAGAAATCTTTATCCGAGGAAAGGGATTCAAGGGATCAAAGTCAGCAAACATTGTCCCAGTATTTCCCTCTGGACAAGGAAAGGGAGAGATGTATAATACTTTTGAGGATAAAATTGGTTCTCCTGTCTCTAGCTCCCCATTCGGTACTCAGAGAGGAATTCCTTTCTTAGGTTGTCCCCATATCATGATAGGATTCAAACACATCAAAGCAAATTGAAGATACATGCCAAGTGAGGAACTGACATTTAACTTTCACAGGCCACCATCAATTCCCATTTCACTGAGAGCCTAGAGCCCTGTGAACTGAGAGCAGAGGCTAGACCATCAAGCCAGATTCAGGACCAAACCAGGGGGACAATGTATGTTCTCTGGGTGTGTCACTGTAGTGTGTCAGTCAGTTAAGTCTCTCAGTCAGGTCCAACTCTTTGTGACCCATGGACTGCAGCACACTAGGCTTCCCTGTCCGTTACCAACTCCTGGAGCTTGCTCAGATGCATGTCCATTGAGTCGGTGATGCCATCCAACCATCTCATCCTCTGTCATCCCCTTCTCCTCCTGCCTTTAATCTTTCCCAGCATCAGGGTCTTTTCTAATGAGTCAGCTCTTTGCATCAGGTTTGGTCCCTTAGAATTTGGGAGTTTGATGATACTGATTTTCAGTGCATCCTAACATATTTAGTGGTCTTAAAGGTAACTTTTTGAGGGTAAGAAATAGAAAGGCAGCTCCCAATTTCTGTTTTTCCTGACTCTTGGTCATAGAGTTTATCCAAATCACTTAAGCAGCCATGATAATTTGTCATGTAGAACATCAGAGAGCTCACCTCCAAACACTCAGAGTGAAAATGTTACTTTCTATCCAACTGCCAGCAGATGAGGGGCATTCAAGACTTTAACAGAATAGGAAGAGAAACTTGTCACAGCCAACCTATATTGACCAATTTTCTTAACTGCGTTTTCCCCACAGTTGAGAGAAATGTATCTAGCCTCTTCTGACTGTAGCTCGATGAATAACCTATTATCCACCAAGGTAGAAAATCTATTTCATTCAGAGGTTATCTGAGGATGCCTATATTTCTATATGTATGGTAGATAGAGGAGAATAGTGTCA
Source organism: Capra hircus (assembly GCF_001704415.2). Classification (NCBI taxonomy): domain Eukaryota; kingdom Metazoa; phylum Chordata; class Mammalia; order Artiodactyla; family Bovidae; genus Capra; species Capra hircus. The sequence continues at coordinate 32,730,769 of NC_030823.1, read as the reverse complement.
CCTGAAGAATCCCATGGACAGAGGAGCCTGGTGAGCTACAGTCCATAGGGTCACAAAGAGTTGGACACAACTGAAGTAACTTAATACACACACACACACAAAATGAAATTTTCTGTTTATCTGAAATTCAAATTCAACTTAATATTCTGTATGTTTACTTACAAAACATGACAATCCTAAATATGATATCACAGCTAGGAAACTGACTCTGGTACAATGCTGAAAACTAGATTCTATTCCGTTTTCACCATTTACAATATATATTCATTTGTATGTGAACACATAGCTTGCTTTTTTTTTTTTTTCCAAATTTCAAAAACAAGAACCAAAAGAATCTGAGGACTTTGCAAAGCAGAACCCAGCGCAGCTGTGACTAGTCACTGCCTGGTTTGCTGTGGAGCTGGTGGCTCGCCCAACAGCCTGGCTGAGTTAACAGGCTATGAGCAGCAGAAGTGGAAGAAATCAATGGGTTTGGTTTTGCTCTATTATAGAGGTCTCAATTAGCTCTCTACCTACCTGGGAAAGGTCTTCCGCTTGAATTTCCTTTGTTTTTTATTGTCCCTAAGACCATGATTTCCTCTGTGAATAGCCAGTTTCATGCTTTATAACAAGAGAGCCAAATTCCTTCTTTTGGGCTATAATTTGTATTCTGCAACTAGCTATTTGATATTCAATCTTTTGGGTGATTATCTTTATTTTCTTTGTGAACAGCAGTGCTAAAAATAAGAAAGAAAAGTGATGTGGGGGAAACAAATCAAACCCCATACTGCCTGTGCCATGCTAATCATGTGGCTTTCAGGACTACTGGCTGGATCCACACTGGGCATCAGCAGCCAAAACTACCAAATGAAGCCAGGAAATAACTTGTTCCATTTAGAGACTCACATCCCCACTTGTAGGACCTCTATCAGGCTATTTCAGCCTCTTGAAACACTTTCAATGGAAGTAGTATTGCTTGCCTTTCAAAGAGTTAAAAAAAGGAAATTTTTATGAAAGGTGTGTGTGTGTATGTGTTAGTAGCGCAATTGGTCCAACTCTTCATGACCTCATGGCCTGTAGCCATCCACGCTCTTGTCTCCATGGAATTCTCCAAGCAAGAATACTGGAGTTGGTAGCCATTCCCCTCTCCAGGGGATCTTCCCAACCCCGGGTCACCTGCATTGCAAGCAGATTCTTTACCATCTGAGCCACCAGGTAAACCATACATAGCTGAGGAGATGAGCTAAGTCTTCTCAGGAACCACGCCTAGACCCTTTTCTTAAGTGAAGACTTTTTCTAGTTATTCCTCAGACTGTCAAAGTCAATGATGACATTTTCACAGGTACCATTAACAAATGAGGAAAATAAGAAGTCTGCAATTTATTTTCCATAGATTTAAATATTTCAGCTTAAAGAAATGCCCTTTATTATAAAATGTATTTTTTCTGTTTTTAGTAATAAGATGTTATATCTAGTATAAGATGATGGTAATAATAACAAGAACTTTGCTGTCCTTGTTTGATAAATAAAAGAAAATGTTGACTAGATCTTTCAGTTGTAAGCACAATAGTTCTATGTAACAGGCTATCCCAAAACTCAGTGACAAGTAGAAATAAGCACTTGTTTCTTGGGCACCTGTCTGAAGGGCTTCCCTTATGGCTCAGATGTTAAAGAATCTTCCTGCAGTGTGGAAGACTGGGATTTGATCTGGGTCAAGAAGATCCCCTCAAGAAGGAAATGGCAACCCACTCCAATATTCTTGCCTGGAGAATTCCATGGAGAGGGGCCAGGCAGGCTACAGCCCATGAGGTCGCACAGAGCTGGACACGACTGAGCCACTAACATTTTCACTTTCACCTGTCTAAGATTGGCTGGGACGGCTCTGCTGCAGCTGTCCTTCATTTTCCTGGGGCTACTCTGTTGCAGCCTGCCAGAGCAGAGACCAGAACCTTCCCCATGACTCGAGGGTACAGCAACTGCGCCTTTGTGATTGTCCTAGTAAGCATGCCAAACAGACATACCTGGGGCCGGGCATGCTCTCTGCACCGCTTCACTGCCCACCCCTGCGTCGGTCACCATGGAAACAAAACAAAATGTTCCTAATCAACAGCAGAGCCTTAACTTTACTCCCTCTTTGTGGTATGCTGATCAAACTCCCCAGTATAGCTATTTCCTATGATCTCACGTGACTTCTGGCGACAAAAGTGTGGGCTGAAAGGAGCCATTTTTTTTCGTGCCATGGAGAGCAGGAGGGCCCCCTGACTCCCCGCTTGCCAAATTATATATGTGTCTGTCTTTTCATTACGTGCTCACACCGGCTCCCCTGCCACCCCGTTTCAGGTCTTTGTTACCCACTGTGCTGGACGTGGCACTACTGGGCTGTTGAGATATGATCTTCCCAAGACAATGGTATAGAAGCAAAAAAGCAAATCCAACCATACCTTTCACTAAAGGGAATCATGTGGTTGAGGCCCAAAACAAGGGAACACTCTGCTCTCCGTGGGGCCAGTGTTGTGAAAACAGAACCACACTACAGGGGAGGGGAGAGCTGTGAATTACGGTTCAGTCTGCCAGGCAGTGGTTCTTATGTCAGCCTTCATTTTTTTCCTGATATTTGCTGACCTGGACATGGAACAAAGGGCTGGTTCAAAATTGCGAAAGGAGTAAGACAAGGCTATATATTCTCACCCTGCTTATTTAACTTATATGCAAGAGTATATATCATGCAAAAGTGCTGGGCAGGATGAAACACAAGCTGAAGTCAAGATTGCCAGGAGAAATATCAATAACCTCAGATATGCAGATTACACCACTCTTATAGCAGAAAGCAAAGAGGAATTTTAAAAGCCTCTTGATGAAAGTGAAAGAGGAGAGTGGAAAAGCTGGCTTAAAACTCAACATTCAAAAAACTAAGATCATGGCATTCAGTCCCATCACTTCATGGCAGACAGATGGGGAAACAGTGGCAACAGGGACAGACTTTATTTTCTTGCGCTTCAAAATCACAGCAAATAGTGACTGCAGCCATGAAATTAAAAGATGCTTGCTCCTTGGAAGAAAAGCTATGACCAAACTAGAGAGCATATTAAAAAGCAGAGATATTACTTTGCCAAGAAAGGTCCTTCTAGTCAAAGCTATAGTTTTTCCAGTGGTCATGTATGGATGCGAGAGTTGGGCCATTAGGAAAGCTGAGCATAGAAGAATTGATGGTTTTGAATTGTGGCATTGGTGAAGACTTTTGGGAGTCCCTTGGACTGCAAGGAGATCAAACCATTCAATCCTAAAGCAAATCAATCCTGAATATTCATTGGAAGGACTGATGTTGAAGCTGAAACTCCAATACTTTGGCCACCTGATGCAAATAACTGACTCATTGGGAAAGACCCTGATGCTGGGAAAGATTGAAGCCAAGAGGAGAAGAGGACAAGAGAGGATGAAATGGTTGGATGTATCACCTACTCAATGGACATGCATTTGAGCGAGCTCCAGGAGTTGGTGATGGACAAGGAAGCCTGGCGTGCTGCAGTCCATGGGGGTTGCAGAGAGTCAGACACAGCTGAGCGACTGAACTGACTGACTGGTTGAGAAATGCAACAGTGAGAACTCAGCTTCAAAGAGCATCTTTAATTAGGGGGGAAAAATCATTAAACAGCAGTTTAAAAAAACCAGAGGTTGGAAGTACATGATTAGAACTTAGCATGATCAAAGCTATCGGTCCTCTTTAGGCCCTGGTTATCCCAGCTCTCATTTTGTAAAATGTACTAATCCAAGGCAATTTGCAATGATTTTACTGTGCCTGCCATGTTTTTAAGGCATCTTTGATTGAGTAGTTAGGTGTTTTGTTATGACTATTGGAAAGAAATGTACTAATCAGAATTCTGTGTGAGATCACAGATAATTGATTCATTCACCTTCTACAGCTTTCCCTGTGCACATGCAATGGATCCAATTTCCATCCTAGAGAGTTAATATCCTTTGTTCATTACTAATTCATCATCCAAACTGTCCCTTCATGACAGATTATACTCTAACAATAAAGCCTATGCAGAGTCAGCTTTGCCAATGAAATATTCAGTGCTTTTTTAACTTTAAAAAAATTCATGAACTTTTAAAATAATGTTATTTTTCTCTTTAAAAATTTATAATTTTGTTAATAAAAAAGAAATCCTAGAAGTCTATTACCATGGCCTCCAGTCAGAAAGTTTAATAAAAAAAAAAAATCGAAAATGCCAAGAAATGGTTAGGGCATTTTGAAAATTATCTACTCAGTTGCACAGTTTTCCTAGCAAAGTCAGGATCTCTAGGAGAGTCAGCTGAGACAAAGGGCCTAAACATTGTTCCAGAACCAACCCTGACTTGTGACTTTATAGCTGCTTAAGTCTCTGCTCCTCTGGTTCTGCATTTACAAAGTAGGTTATGGGGTGGGATTTAAATACGTGGAAATTAGTCCTGAATATTCATTGGAAGGACTGATGCTGAAGCTGAAACTCCAATACTTTTGCCACCTGATGCGAAGAATTGACTCATTGGAAAAGACCCTGATGCTGGGAAAGATTGAAGGCAGGAGAAGGGGACAACAGAGGATAAGATGGTTGGATGGCATCACCGACTCTATGGATATGAGTTTGAGCAGGCTCCAGGAGTTGGTGATGAGCAGGGAAGACTAGCGTGCTGCAGTCCATGGGGTTGTAAAAAAGTCGGACATGACTGAGACACTGAACTGAACTGAATTGTGGGTGTGTTTCAGAACTCTTTGGAGGGAAAATGTTACAAACCTAGAAATCATCTCATAGTCCAAAGGCAGGATGCTGCTAGAGCCTCAGCACAAAGTCAGGGAGGATAGTCTTCCTCTTAGCAGCGACCCCAAATATCCCAGTTTTGCCTTCTCAAAAAAAAAAAAAGGCATTGAACACATGACCAGCCATTTATTTCCCATCTAGCATACTTCCCTGGAGAAGACAATGGCACCCCACTCAAGTACTCTTGCCTGGAAAATCCCAAAGACGGAGGAGCCTGGTAGGCTGCAGTCCATGGGGTCGCTAAGAATCGGATGCGACTGAGTGACTTCACTTTCACTCTTCACTTTCATGCATTAGAGAAGGAAATGGCAACCCACTCCAGTGTTCTTGCCTGGAGAATCCCAGGGACGGGGGAGCCTAGTGGGCTGCTGTCTATGGGGTCACACAGAGTTGGACACGACTGACATGACTTAGCAGCAGCAGCAGCATACTTCCCAGGTGGCTTAGTGGTAAAGAATCTGCCTGCCAATGCAAGAGGCACAGGTCATATCCCTGGGTTGGAAAGATCCTCTGGTGAAGGAAACGGCAACCCATTCCAGTATTCTGGTTTGGAAAATCCCATGAACAGAGGAGCCTGGGAGGCTATAGTCCATGGGGTGGAGGAAGAGACAGACATGACTGAGAGACTGAACGGCAAGGCTCTTGTGCAGTCACATAGAAGGAGACAATGGCCTTTTGTTTTCCAAGCAGCTGCCTTGGCCCACGGGTCTGTGAGAGAGCTCTGCACACCAGTGTGTGCACACATACTGGGCTAAGGTGTGAGTGTGCTGCACAGCCATGCTTACTGGGTTCGTTATTTTATAGGATCCAGGGATCGTGTCCCTTAAGAACAGGTCGTCTGGACACGATAACATTCTCCACTTTCACCATGGCTCAGTTCTGAAAGAGTTTGCTCAGTTTGCGTCAGGCAAAAGCACGTTTGCCGGCCGAGAGGGACACTAAGAGCAGAGGGGGCAGAGTGAGAGGGAGTGGGGACTCCTGCCGCTCTGGGGCTATGAGTTCTGTTCTGTTGACCACCACAGCCAGGTGAAGTGAGTTCCTCTCGTCAGTAGACCTGGCATTTCACACAGGGCTTCCCTGGTAGCTCAGCTGGTAAAGAATCCACCTCCAATGCAAAAGACCTGGGTTCCATTCCTGGGTTAGAAAGATTCCCTGGAGGAGGGCATGGCAACCCACTCTGGTATTCTTGCCTGGAGAATCCCATGGATAGAGGAGCCTGGCCCACTACAGTCCATGGGGTCACAAAGAGTCGGACATGACTGAGTAGCTAAGCACATATACACATTGTGTAGCTCAAGCACTCAGCTGAGCAGCCTAGTGAAGCTTTAGCCCAGATGCCTCATCTCCGAGCAAAGCAAAAATGGCTCTTTCCCAAGAAAGACTGACAGCGGGAAACTGAAATTCTCTGGCCCCATTGAAGGACATAGAAAAGGAGAAGAAACCGTACCAAAATCTGAAAGCTGGGAAACAGATGGATGAATGGTGATGATGTAGAAGTCTTGAGAAGGCTGAAGAAGAGAAAGCAAAGAAGCCACAGGATTTACCACATGAGCTCTGCAGAGCTCAGGAGTTGGCAGCTCTGAGTATGTCTAGAGTGTGGTGATTGTGAAGCTGAAGCAAGAGGGCCAAGGTCTCTGCAAAAATCTAGAATCTCATGTATTCCCCCAACTCTGGTTAGCCAGGCTAACCTGGGGCCCCTCCTGAATTCAGAAAAACCACCAGACATTTCTTCTCTGATAGTGTAAAACTAAGAGTCTCTGGACTTAGGGACACACAGGCAATGGTATAGGTTGGGGTCCCCTAATAAAAACTTATGGGGGCTTATGTGAAAAATTTGCTTATTCTATTTGGAAAACTTCCCTCAACACTTCCCCTGCACTTTTCCTCCCCTTTTCTGAAAGCAAGCAGCTGATTGATATCCTCCAGGCAAGATACTTGAAATGACTTCTTGGGAGAATCTGATTTCCCAAGTGAAGAAATTTTCAGATGCTAACATGGAGCACTGCTCAGTGACACAGATCACCAATCATCGTACAGAAGTGAGGTCGCTCAGACATGTCTGACTCTTTGCGACCCCATGGACTATATAGCCTACCATGCTCTCCATCCATGGGATCTTCCAGGCAAGAGTACTGGAGTGGGTTGCCATTTCCTTCTCCAGAGGATCTTCCCAACCCAGGGATCGAACCTGGGTTTCTGTAGGCAGACACTTTACCGTCTGAGCCACCAGGGAAGAGTCACCTGTGGCCCACAGGCTCCTCCTGTCCACAGGTCCCATGCAAGAATACTGGAGTGGGTTGCCATTTCCTTCTCCAGGGGATCTTCCTGACTCTGGGATCCAACCCATGTCTCTTGCATTGGCAGGTGGGTTCTTTACCACTGAGCCACCTGGGAAGCCCACAAAGTACATACAACTAGGCAATGCTCCTCCACACACAGAGCCTCCAGTCTTAAAATGTATGAGTACGCAGCAGAGACTCACCATATGTTAGAGTAAAAACTTCTAATAGGAAAGGCAGAAGCCAAACACAGTAAAAGTGTACAGGCAATTTGAGAAAATGACATGCAGGCGGAACACTTGCAAACAGTTGTTTTTCCACCAACTGAAGGGGGAAAGGGTGGATTGTTTAGTAGATTATGTTGGAAAAAATCTACTTATGGTTTTGAGAATTTGAACTTGAATCACTACTTAATGCTACAAATAAAGGAGAATGCTAAAAGGATTAAAAGCCTAAAATTGAAAGGGGAAGTTATAATTTTAATATAATAGGAGACTATCTCCATGACCTAGAGGCATGAAAGGACCTTTGTAAACAAAATTCAGAAACAATGCCATATGCAGAACTTTCAAAAAATAGGAATTCTTCAAGAATGGAGAATGTTAAGGACTGGTAACAGAATGAGAGAAGGTATCTCCAACATGTAGAACCAATGCATTTATGTTCAGAATACAGAAAGCGGTGGTGGCTTGTCTGAGCTCAGTCACATCCGACTCTTGGACGTCATGGACTGTGGACTGTAGCCTGCCGGGCTCCTCTGTCGATGGGATTTCCCAGGCAAAGATACTGGAAAGGGTTGCCATTTTCTTCTCCAAGAGCTCTTCTCAGCCCAGGGATCAAACCCACATTTCTTGTGTCTCCTGCATTGGCAGGTGGATTCTTTACCACTGCACTACCTGGAAATAAGAAAGCAACTCCATCAAATCAACAAGCAGCCGGCAGCAACCCCACACATTCTCTCACCTAGTCAAGAGCATCTCTGCGGCATGGATACCTTTTACCTCCGGTACTATCAATGTTTCCCTCTCAACGGTATCATTCCCATCAGCGTATGCACATCCTTTTTTTCATTATTCAGTTTTAAAAACACCCTTTCTTAACCCCACTTCAACTATATTTTTCTGTTCCTTTTCATAGAAGCAGCTCCCCAAATTGTTGTCTGGACTACTTGTTTCCAATTCATCTCATTCTTAATTTTTTATCATGTAATATTTCATTAATGAAAATACATGTAAGTTACAAAACATTAAAAGCTGAACACCAGTGAAACCTCTACTCCGCTTGAAAACCGGAACGTCACCAGCTCCACTGCATCAGCCTACATGTTCTTCCTCTGTGCTATCACTCTGCCCTTTCTCCCCCAAATGGAGAGGCCACTTCCTTAAATTTTGTGTGCATTATTTTATTTTACTTTATAAACTTTTATCATATATATCTGTATTCTTAAGCAAAACATACTAAAATCTGGGGAAGATCATGTTTCCCTTAGTTTTCCCTCCATATTTTGACACATTCCAAATTTAACAGGTGCAGATGGAAACTCCTGACCTCGCACCTCCCACAATCTTCACAGTCTCACAGTATCATCCTTCTAGTGGCTCGGACAAAATTATTTCAGTCACTTCTGACTCCTCTCTTTCTCTTGTAGCACCTATCCAATCTATCAGTAAATTCTGTTGGTTCTACCTGCAAAATGCATACAGAATCCAACTGCTTCCCATCTCTACTCCTTTCACCCAGGTGCAAGCCACTGGCATCTTTCATCTTGATGACAGAAAGGTCCACGTATCTGTATCCTTGCTTTTGCCCTTGCCCCCATCTCCACCCACAGTCTATTCACAGCAGAGCAGAGTGATTATTTGAAAATCCATGTCAGATCACATTACTCTTCAGCTGAACACTCTGCAGCAGCTTCTATGCCGGGCAGAGTGAGCATCTACAAGGCATGCCACGCTCCGGACAGCCCCCCAGACCTCACACTCACTGTCCATTTACTTTCCCACAATCTGCCTCGAGTCCACTCCCACCTACTTCCATCAACAAGTCGGAATCCTCCTGTCCCAGGGCCTTTGTCCTCTATCTGGGATGAAGCTCTTTTCTGAGAATATCCCCTCTTCCCAAATGGCAGGCTCTCCCTCACCTCCTTTACTCCTTAAATATCATCTAATCAGTGAGACTGAAACTCCAGTACTTTGGCCACCTCATGCGAAGAGTTGACTCATTGGAAAAGACTCTGATGCTGGGAGGGATTGGGGGCAGGAGGAGAAGGGGATGACAGAGGATGAGATGGCTGGATGGCATCACTGACTCGATGGACGTGAGTCTAAGTGAACTCCGGGAGTTGGTGATGGACAGGGAGGCCTGGCATGCTGTGATTCATGGGGTCGCAAAGAGTCGGACACGACTGAGCGACTGAACTGAACTGAACTGAATCAGTAAGGCTTTCTCTAAGACTCTACTTAAAATAGCATTTGAACCATGAGCACTTCTTATCCTGCTTTCCTGCTTTTTTTTCTCTACAACTCATCACATTCTGATAGGTATGTCTTTTTTGCTTTCTTGTTTACTCTCTAACTACTTTTCACTAAAATACATGCTCCATGAAGGCAAGAGTTTCTGTCTGTGTTGTTCAGTGCTCTGTCCCCAGCAATGCCTAGAACATACTACATCTCAATAAATATTTATTGAATGACTAAATGGATGGATAAATAAGTGAGTGAATGAATGAATGCAAAAGATTTTTCCCTTATCTCACTTTCACCAGCTACAACTATCCTACTCCCAACTCCACATCTTACCACCCACTACCTAACCCTAATCAAACTCCAGGCCAAAGCAAATTGGTGGTTAGACCCCTACCCAGTGACTTCTAGATGGTAATTACAGATTCTCTCTTTTCCTCCTTTCAGAGCCACCAGAGGCATTCCCCACAGCTTTTGCCTATTTCTCCTTTAGCAATCCCAAAGGCTGTCAGAGCACTGAAAGCTTTAAAATGCATTCTTCCACAACTGAAGGTAGAATGCTATTTCTCTGAAAGTCATTACCTATTTGTCGTCTACCACTGACATAAGCCCATTGTCCATTTTAAGGATAGTAAAGCCTAAAGCCTAACTGCCTGTGAGCAAAACATCCAATTTTTCAGTTTTAAGAGGTGGCATATTTGGGTTTAAATTACACTTAGAAAAATAAAAAGCAATAGACCAGATTCCACTTACTCTACATCCTTCCTCTTTCTTGGAAAAATCTTAGATCAGATCAGGAAAACCTAAATTACATGAAATTTACAAAATTAGCTGCCTCATGAATAAATGGATTTATTATTCAAGATGTTGGGGAGTACACTTTATTACTCAGTATCCTTGGAACAAAATATTTGAAATGTGAGATGAAATATTTTCAAGCTGCTTCACTAAATTAAGGCAGACGAAAAAGAACATCTGCACATTAACATAAGACATTCATCAGGAGGTCTGTCACAACGTAGAGGAAAATGGCCAAATTTTTTTTCTAATAATTTCCATTAAATGTGTGGCTCGTGACCATTTTTACTCTACTGCATTCTGAAACTTACTTCACGTAATGGAAGCTATATCCAAAGGGCTCGTAAACTATTCACTACAAAGAAATAGAAACTTCCAGAAGTTTTCTTAATGATCAAGAAGATATGAATGACAAAATAACCTAAAAATTGACTGGGTTCGTTTCATGTGTAGCTCTAGAACTGAAGTTCAATATTTATAGAACTCACGAACTTTTAACAAACGTAGCCAATGAGGAACAATGTTTTCAATTAAACTGTTCAATTCAAATTTTCAGGCTTATCTCTGCATTCCCCTCATCTTCTCTGAGTCTGTTTCTGATGCACTGTTTCATCAAAGTCAAATCCCAAATGCTAGTCACCTGCCTCTTAATATTTTCAATAAATGTTGGACCCTTAGGTTCTTAAAGGGAATGCAACATACATTTTTCTAAGTTTACTTTCGAGAAAAACTTGCAGGAGTTTCACGTATCACTAATTTTAGAACTAAGTAGAACTTCCCTGGTGGCTCAGACGGTAAAGTGTCTGCCTACAATGCAGGAGACCTGGGTTCAATCCCTGAGTCAGGAAGATCTTCTGGAGAAGGAAATGGCAACCCACTCCAGTATTCTTGCCTGGAAAATCCCATGTATGGAGGGGCCTGGTAGGTTACTACATTCCATGGGGTCACAAAGAGTCAGACACGACTGAGTGAATTCACTCTCACTCTCAGTATGAAGGGGAATAGCTTAAAATAATAGAATACTCAAGCTGGAAGAAACTTGAAATTTTCTAGTTAATCTTCTCCATTCATAAGGAAACTAGGGATAAATTGTTTTCCTGGAGTCCAGAAGCCAGTTCATTGCAGCACTGAAGCTGGAATGGAAGTCCCTGCTAGTCAGCCAGCCCTGGTTTTCATCACTATCTTCTGAAGTCACTATCTGCATAGTTTACCTATGTCTTCTTTATCCCTGCATCCAGTCAGACACCAAATCCCAGGCTTTGACCTTAGAAATTTCTTCATTTTCTGGTCTCTCCTCTGCATTCACTTGTCCCTGTCTTGATCCAGCCTCTCGCCGTCTCTTGCCTGGACTGCTAGATGGTCCTTCTGTCCAGCTGTTCTGCTACCCTCCCACCAGCTTGCATTGGCTTCCTGTTGTTTCTGAAATCAAACCCAAGCTCTTCACCCTCAGGTACAAAGTTTTTTGTAATTGTTTGGAGTCCTATCTCCCCACATCCTAATCCCATCAACTCTACTTTAGTCCCAGGGACTATTAGACATCACTTTCTTCTGCCCAAAATGACTTTTAATGTTCCTTATCAATGGCAAGGGACTTCCCAGGTGGCACTAGGGGTAAAGAACCCGCCTGCCAATGCAGGAGACACAGGAGACGGAGTGTCAATCCCTGGTTCAGGAAGATGCCCTGGAAGAGAGCATGGCAACCCACTCCAATATTCTTGCTTGGAAAATCCCATGGACAAAGGAGCCTGGTGGGCTACAGTCCATGGGGTCACAAAAGAGTCAAACACAACTGAGCGACTAAGCATGTAAACATGCACATTACCTGCCAATAAATCCTGTCTGTTTGATTATTGGGCAACTCCTAGTCATCCTTCAAAAGCAATTCAAACATCACCACGTGTGGACCCACCTTGGTCCTTTAATCACCTCCGTCAGTCTGCAGTCCGCCTCCCCACATATAACCTCATCAGCCTCTTCCACAGTTTAGGCCTTGCCCTTGATTCCAAATTGGGCCTTCCACTTCTCTCACCCTGATCGTGCCCCTCTCCAACACTCAGACTTTTGATTTCCAGATTTTCACACCTGTCTTTTCTTTCTTTACGTGTGTGTGTGCTTGGTTGCGTCCAACTTTTTGCAGCCCCAGGAATTGCAGACCTCCAGGGTCCTCCATCCATGGAATTTTCCAGGCAAGAATACTGTAGTGGGTTGCCATTTCCTTCTGCAGAGGATCCTCCTGACTCAGACGTCGAACCCTCACCTCTTGCATCTCCTGCATTATCAAGCAGGTTCTTTATCAATTGAGCCACCAGGCTCTCCAAAGATACGTCTCTCCACAGACTAATGAATTAGATCTTATGACCCCTCCTCATTTTCCACCTCAGTCCAGGGTCTTAGGTGACCTACACCAGGATTCTGCCCCCAAAGACAGCTCACAGCAGGCATGAGCCAGTCCCCCAGGAGGACCAAACACTAGAAAGATTTACATAGAACTTCTCACAGTGAAATGGTGTAAGTAGCTTACATGTTTGACTGCCTCTTTAAATTGTGTATTACTCCAGGTGAGGAATTGTCTTTTTTTCTTTAATTGCTGATGCCTAAGTAGGGATGATATAGACTTGGTATTTAATAAATATATGCTGCTGATGCTGCTAAGTCGCTTTAGTCACGTCTGACTCTGTGCAACCCCAGAGACGGCAGCCCAACAGGCTCCACCATCCCTGGGATTCTCCAGGTAAGAACACCGGAGTGGATTGCCATTTTCTTCTCCAATGCATGAAAGTGAAAAGTGAAAGTGAAGTCACTCAGTCATGTCAGCTCTGTGCAATCCCATCGAATACAGCCTACCAGCCTCCTCCGTCCATGGAGTTTTCCAGGCAAGAACACTAGAGTGAGTTGCCTTTTCCGAATAAATATATGAATGAGCAATAAATAAGTGAATGATTTTTTTAAAATTAATTTTTGTTGATCTGTCAGGATCAGCAGGATTATGCTGTGATGACATATCCCAGACCTCAGTGGCTTAAGTTCAGTTCAGTTCAGTTCAGTCCCTCAGTCGTGTCCGACTCTTTGCGACCCCTTGAATTGCAGCACGCCAGGCCTCCCTGTCCATCACCAACTCCCGGAGTTCACTCAGACTGACGTCCATTGAGTCTGTGACGGCATCCAGCCATCTCATCCTCTGTCGTCCCCTTTTCCTCCTGCCCCCAATCCCTCCCAGCCTCAGAGTCTTTTCCAATGAGTCAACTCTTCACATGAGGTGGCCAAAGTACTGGAGCTTCAGCTTTAGCATCATTCCTTCCAAAGAAATCCCAGGGCTGATCTCCTTTAGGATGGACTGGTTGGATCTCCTTGCAGTCCAAGAGACTCTCAAGAGTCTTCTCCAACACCACAGTTCAAAAGCATCAATTCTTCGGCACTCAGCCTTCTTCACAGTCCAGCTCTCACATCCATACATGACCACAGGAAAAACCATAGCCTTGACTAGACGGACCTTAGTCGGTAAAGTAATGTCTCTGCTTTTGAATATGCTATCTAGATTGGTCATAACTTTTCTTCCAAGGAGTAAGCATCTTTTAATTTCATGGCTGCAATCACCATCTGCAGTGATCCTGGAGCCCCAAAAAATAAAGTCTGACACTGTTTCCACTGTTTCCCCATCTATTTCCCAGGAAGTGATGGGACCAGATGCCATGATCTTCATTTTCTGAATGTTCAGCTTTAAGCCAACTTTTTCACTCTCCACTTTCACTTTCATCAGAGTCTTTTTAGCTCCTCTTCACTTTCTGCCATAAGGGTGGTGTCATCTGCATATCTGAGGTTATTGATATTTCTCCGGCAATCTTGATTCCAGCTTGTGTTTCTTCCAGCCCAGCATTTCTCATGATGTACTCTGCATATAAGTTAAATAAGCAGGGTGACAATATACAGCCTTGACACACTCCTTTTCCTATTTGGAACCAGTCTGTTGTTCCATGTCCAGTTCTAACTGTTGCTTCCTGACCTGCATACAGATTTCTCAAGAGGCAGGTTAGGTGGTCTGGTATTCCCATCTCTTTCAGAATTTTCCACAGTTTATTGTGATCCACACAGTCAAAGGCTTTGGCATAGTCAATAAAGCAGAAATAGATGTTTTTCTGAAACTCTCTTGCTTTTTCCATAATCCAGTGGATGTTGGCAATTTGATCTCTTGTTCTCTGCCTTTTCTAAAACCAGCTTGAACATCAGGGAGTTCACGGTTTACGTATTGCTGAAGCCTGGCTTGGAGAATTTTGAGCATGACTTTACTAGCATGTGAGATGAGTGCAATTGTGCAGTAGTTTGAGCATTCTTTGGCATTGCCTTTCTTTGGAATTGGAATGAAAACTGACCTTTTCCAGTCCTGTGGCCACCTCTGAGTTTTCCAAATTTGCTGGCATATTGAGTGCAGCACTTTCACAGCATCATCTTTCAGGATTTGGAACAGCTCAACTGGAATGCCATCCCCTCCACTAGCTTTGTTCGTAGTGATGCTTGCTAAGGCCTACTTGACTTCACATTCCAAGATGTCTGGCTCTAGATTAGTGATCACATCATCATGATTATCTTGGTCGTGAAGATCCTTTTTGTACAGTTCTTCCGTGTATTCTTGCCACCTCTTCTTAACATCTTCTGCTTCTGTTAGGTCCAGACCATTTCTGTCCTTTATCGAGCTCATCTTTGCATGAAATGTTCCCTTGGTATCTCTAATTTTCTTGAAGAGATCTCTGGTCTTTCCCATTCTGTTCTTTTCCTCTATTTCTTTGCATTGATCACTGAAGAAGGCTTTCTTATCTCTCCTTGCTATTCTTTGAAACTCTGCATTCAGATGCTTATATCTTTCCTTTACTCCTTTGCTTTTCGCCTCTCTTCTTTTCACAGCTATTTGTAAGGCCTCCCCAGACAGCCATTTTGCTTTTTTGCATTTCTTTTCCATGGGGATGGTCTTGATCCCTGTCTCCTGTACAGTGTCACGAACCTCATTCTATAGTTCATCAGGCACTCTATCTATCAGATCTAGTCCCTTAAATCTATTTCTCACTTCCACTGTATAATCATAAGGGATTTGATTTAGGTCATACCTGAATGGTCTAGTGGTTTTCCCTACTTTCTTCAATTTAAGTCTGAATTTGGCAATAAGGAGTTCATGATCTGAGCCACAGTCCGCTCCTGGTCTTGTTTTTGCTGACTGTATAGAGCTTCTCCATCTTTGGCTGCAAAGAATGTAATCAATCTGATTTTGGTGTTGACCATCTGGTGATGTCCATGTGTAGAGACTTCTCTTGTGTTGTTGGAAGAGGGTGTTTGCTATGACCAGTGCATTTTCTTGGCAAAACTCTATGAGTCTTTGCCATGCTTCATTCTGCATTCCAAGGCCAAATTTGCCTGTTATTCCAGGTGTTTCTTGACTTCCTGCTTTTGCATTCTTGTCCCCTATAATGAAAAGGACATCTTTTTTGGGTGTTACTTCTAAAAGATCTTGTAGGTTTTCATAAAACTGTTCAACTTCAGTTTCTTCAGCATTACTGGTTGGGGCATAAACTTGGATAACTGTGATATTGAATGGTATGCCTTGGAGACGAACAGAGATCATTCTAGCAAGGATTTACTTGCATTTCTAATGTGGAGATAAGGGAGCACTGATGTGCTCAAAGCAACAGATGTTTATTGTCTCACAGTTTTGGACAATAGACCGTGAAGTGACAGTGTCAGCAGAGTCCTGTTCTCTCTGAAACCTATGGGGGAGAACCTTTTTTTGCCTCTTCATAGCTTCTGGTGGTTTGCCAGTGATCCAGAACGTTCCTTGGCTTGCAGCAGAGAGCACTTCTGTTGCTGCCTCTGTTTCATGCCATCACATGGCACTCTCCTCTCACATCTGCTTCTTCTCCTTTTCTTAAAGAGACACCAGTCATATTGGTTTCAGGTCCACCTTAATCCAGTGTGGTCTTATCTTAGTTTGATTCTATCTGTAAAGATCCTATTTCCAAGTAAGGTTATATTCACAGGCACCAGAGGTTAGGGCTCCAACACATATTTTTAGGAGAACACAACTCAACCAATAAAACCATTTACCTCTCCAAAACCCTCCTATAGACAGAGTTACCCATTTCCCAGAAGTCATGAATTTTTACCTCACTGCTATCACTGGTTGGTAATTTTATGCTGACTTCCTTGGGAAGGGTATTTATGTATTGTACAAGGAGGAAAGACAGTGAACCAAATATTTTGATGTCTAGAATGGTGGAATATGGTAGACCTTAGAGATCCCAGTATTTAAGCAAAGATACTTCCAGTTATCTTCCAACCAAACAGTTGGATTATACTTCCCTGCTTCCATGAAACTAGCTGTGAAATTATGTAACTTTCTTTAAGCCAGTGAAATGTGAGCAGACTAGATATGTGTTATTTCCAGATACTAAAATTTAATGAGCCAAAGCACAATTTTTCACCTTTCTTTTTATCTTCCAGGTTGAAAGTAACTTTCCAGGTAGTGAAAATTTTGGAATGAAGGCCCTGGTATAAAGGACAGCATGAAGTGAAAACTCCATCACACAGACCTGTAGTTAGTATGTATCATATCCTACGATACATCAATTTATATTATATATACATATGTATTTGTATATACCTACATGAAAAATTCCTGTACCTATTCATCAGAGAAATATATACAAGTATTTTTAATAGAATTGTTGCAGAAAAAAATGGGAGTCAATCTAAATACTTATCAGTTGTAGGTTGAAATAAATAAATAGCTACATCCATAATATGAATAATATATAAAAATGAAAATGAGTGAATTACAGCTATAAAAATCAATATAACTTTCAAAACATAATTTTAATCAGTCATAATAGAAGACATAGTTATGACTGCAATTCTATAATACAGTGAGAATTAGTACTTATATAGGGGTATAAAAATGTCTAATAACAGTGAAGAAAAACAAGGGAACAAAATTCAGCTAAATAACTACTTTTAACAGATACTGAATATAATGTGACTGGAGAAGGCACACAGAGCTCCTACGGTATGAAAATTCTTTTTCTGGCATGACTGTTGGGCACATGCTGTTCATTTTATTATTGGTCTTTAAGCTTTACTTTGTACTCTTTTTACAATCTGTATTTCACAACTATTGAAAAAGTAAATCTTGGACATATATATGAAGGACACAAGTTATAGAAATAATACCATTTTCCCCCTGTGATTCCTTTTTCTTTTTTAATTAATTTGTATTGGAGTATAGTTGCTTTACAATATTCTGTTAATTTCTACTGTACAGCAAAGTGAATCAGCTATGTGTGTGAGCTAAGTTGCTTCAGCTGGTCCAACTCTTTACGACATTAGGAACTGCAGCTGGCCAGGCTCCTCTGTCCCTGGGATTCTCCAGGCAAGAGTGGGTTGCCATACCCTCCTCCAGGGGATCTTCCCATCCCAGGGATCAAACCCAGGTCTCCTACATCTCCTGCATTGTCAGTGGGTTCTTTGCCACTAGTGCCACCTGGTAATCAACTATACATGTACTATGTGTACATATATCCCCCATTTTTTGGTTTTGCTTCCCATTTAGGTCACCACACAGCACTGAGTAGAGTTTCCTGGGCTATACAGAAGGTTCTCATTAATTGAGTTCTCAGGAGGCCCTAGTGGTAAAAATCCACCTGCCAAAGCAGGTAGCCATTTAAGAGATGTGGGTTCGATCCCTGGGTCAGGAAGATCCTCTGGAGAAGGGCATGGCAATCAACTCCAGTATTCTTGCCTGGAGAATCCCATGGACAGAGAAGTTATCTGTCCATTAGTTATCTATTTTATGCATAGTACCAATAGTGTATATATGTCAATCCCAATCTCCCAAAGTATTCCATCCCCCTTTTCCCCCTTTGGTATCCATATCTTTGTTCTCTACATCTTTATTTCTATTTTGCAATATACCATTTTTCTAAATTTCTTATATGTGCATTAATATATGATAACCATTTTTCTCTTTCTGACTTACTTCATTCTGTATGACAGCCTCTAGGTCCATCCATGGCTCTGCAAATGATCCAATTTCATTCCTTTTTATGCCTGACTAATATTCTATTGTGTATATATATGAACCATATCTTCTTTATCCATTCCTCTACTGATGAACATTTAGATTACTTCCATGTCCTAGCTATTGTAAATATTGTTGCAGTGAAAATTTGGGCACAAATGCCTTTTTGAATCATTGCCTTCTCTGGGTACATGCCCAGTAATGGGATTGCTGGGTCATATGTTAGTTCTATTTTTAGTTTTTTAAGGAACTTCCAAACTGTTCTCCATAGTGGCTGTATCAATTTACATTCCTGCCAACAGTGCAAGAGGGTTCCCTTTTCTCCACACTTTCTTCAGCATTTATTGTTTGTAGATTTTTTGATGTTGGCTGTCCTGACCTGTGTGAGATAATACCTCATAGTAGTTTTGATTTGCATAAGTGTCTAGCCTTACATTCCTTAATCCATTTTGAGTTTATTTCTGTGTATGGTATCAGGGAACATTCTAATTTAATTATTTCACTGTAGCTGTCCAGTCTTCCCAGCACCCTTACTGAGGAGACTGTATCTTCTCCACTATATATTCGTGACTCCTTTGTCATAGATTAGGTGACCATAGGTGCATGCGTTTATCTCTGGGCTTTCTATTCTGTCCCATTGATCTATACTTCTGGTTTTCTGCCAGTAACATACTGCCTTGATTACTGTAGTTTTCCAATGTAGTCTGAGCTCAGGGACCCAGATTCCTCCAGCTACCTTTTCCTGTCTTAAGATTGCCTTCACTATTCGAGGTCTTTTGTGTTTCCATACAAATTGTAAGATGTTCCATTCTAGTTCTGTGAAAAATGCCATCGGTAATTTGATAGGAATTCCATTTAATCTGTAGATTGTTTTGGATAGTATAGTCTTTTCCACAGTATTGATTCTTCAATCCAAAAACATGGTATGTCTCTCCATCTGTTTGTGTCATCTTTGATTTCTTTCATCAATATCTTATAGTTTTCTGTATACAGATATCTTGCCTCCTTAGGTAGGTTTACTCCTAGGTATTTTATTCTTTTTTTTTTTTCATAATAGTAAATGAAATTGTTCCTTATTTCTCTTTCTGATCTTTCATTGTGAGGGTATAGAAATGCAAGAGATTTTTGTGTATTAATTTTGTAATATGCAACTTTACCATATTTATCAATTAGCTCTGGTGCTTTTCTAGTGGCATTTGTATGATTTTCTATGTATAGTATGTCATCTGCAAACAGTGACAGTTTTAACTCTCCTTTTCCAAACTGGATTCCTTTTATTTCTTTTTCTTCTGTGATCGTTGTGGCTAGGACTTCCAAGACTATGTTGACTAATAGTGGTGAGAGTGGACACCCTTCTCTTGCTCCTGATATTAGAGGAAATGATTTTAGTTTCCAACACTGAGAATAATGTCTGCTGTGCCTTGTCATATATGGCCTTTATTATGTTGAGGTGATTTCCCTCTATGCCCATTTTCTGGAGAGTTTTCATCATGAATTGTGTTCAATTCCATCAAAAGTTTTTCTGCATCTATCAAAATGATTATGTGGTTTTTATTATTCAATTTGTTAATATACTGTATCACATTGATCAATTTGTGTACTTGCTGCCAGGCATTCACAAAGCAGGATTTGACCTCATAGACTTGGTACCAGTTCTTAGAGCTGGTCTTAAAGACCATCTTTTAGCCAGTCTGCTGTAAGCATTGTGAGATAGAATCTTTTTAACTCTCAGGGTGGAGAAGCATATACAGGGCAGATGTCTGGGAATTAAAAAGTTGTCATGAAATTTATCATCTGTGGCACTCTTACATATCAGTAAGAAGGATGAGTGATTAAAGGAAAAATTTACTCAGGCAACCAAGGTTTTGAAAACATCATGATTTGTAATCTACATGCATATACTTCTGATTTTTCTAGCTTAGAACTTCTCTAGGAGCAGAAAGAGCCCCAATGAATAGTTCTTTGCTTAAAAGGAATTAGTTTCTTTACCTCCATGTCCAAGGTTAATAACAAGCATTATAGGTTTCATTCTTTCATAAAATAACTGTTTAATTGAAATGAAAGAAAATCTGTAAAACTCAAGTTTTGTTATTTTTAATGAAAACTTTAAAAGAAAAATGGTGTTGACCCAAAGATTTTTGATAATTCAGTAATGAGGCCGTCATGACTTTTTACATACAGTTCAAGGGGAAAGTTTAGTTCTTCCCAAAGTAAATTTAGTGTGCAGAAGTTCATCGTCAAGTCAAACAAAGACAAATATCGTATGGTATGCTTATATGTGGAAGCTAAAAAAAAATGGTCTGAATGAACCTATTTATGAAACAGAAACAGAATCACAGGTGTAGAAACTTATGGTTCCTGGAGGAAACAAGGGCAACAAAGGATGAATTGGGAGACTGGGATTGACATATACACAATACTACATATAAAATAACTGATAAGAACCTACTCTATAGCATAGGGAACTTTAATCAAAACTCTGTAATGGCTTGTATGAGAAAAGAATCTAAAAATATGTATAACTGACTCACTTTCCTGTACATCTGAAAGTAACACAACATTGTAAATCAACTAAACGCCAATACAAACTAATTAAAACAAGAAAACAACTCGGCATCAACCTAAGAACGAAGCCTCAACTTGGTTACAGCTTTAGGATATGGAGTGCCAGACAATTTGGGGGCATAGAGCTCTGTTATATCTACCTAGCATCAGCACATTAATTAAACAAAAAGATTGAAAATAAAAGTCAAATTGATATGTAGGTGATAACTAACTCACTAGTCTTCATATTAACTAATGGCAGGTATGATGTTCTGTTCTTAGATCAATAGATTTGCTGATGATCATGATGTACCAATGTACCTTCTTTTAGCCCCATTAGTATCTTTCCCAGTGATAAAGACTTTTCTGACATTCAGCACCTGACAGATTGTTTCCTAGTTACCAATTCAGGACACAACACATCCTGCTTTAATCCCACTGTGTATCCAAATGGCCCATTCAGTTTGTGTGCATCTCTCTTCTACTAAAAATTTAATTAATCCAGATGCTCAGGGTCTTTTAGCTAATTTAGTGTTCTGATTAACTCAGGATTAAACAAAGAATTTCTTTTTTTCCAAGCTATGTTATTAAAAAACATTACTAAACTGTGTTATCTTGCATTCTTGCTTAAATACTAAGACTTATAAAAACCCTGCCCTGAAAAGAATCTTTCTTTTTGGCATTCCAAAAAGAGAAAGTTCCAATTCAGGCTTCAGCAGGGTGACTCCTTTTCTGAAGACCTATTTTTGAGTAGGGGTGCTGTTCAGTGCTGAAAATTTGAATGCTGTTGATCAGTCCTGGGTGTTCATTGGAAGGACTGATGCTGAAGCTGAAACTCCAATACTTTGGCCACCTGATGCAAAGAGCTGACTCATTTGAAAAGACCCTGATGGTGGGAAAGATTGAGGGCGGGAAAAGAAGGGGACAACAAAAGATGAGATGGTTGGATGGCATCACCGACTAAATGGACATGGGTTCGGGTGAACTCCAGGAGTTGGTGATGGACAGGGAGGCCTGTGGTGCTGCAGTTCACGGGGTTGCAAAGAGTCGACATGACTGAGCAACTGAGCTGAACTGAACTGTCCAAGACTTTATTCAGCTTTAAATATATAACTCTAAAGTTTATTAATTCATTCTCCCCACTCCTTTCCTAGCACTACACCCTTGCCACCTTTTAGTTCTTGTCTCTTCTGGATCTATTTATGCAGCAACCTTGCCTAAAATACTGTTGATAAGGAAATGTCAAGTCAGACAAATCTGGCCTTTTGAGTTTTTTCCCGTTTGCATCCTGTCCATAAACATAGGCTTAGGTATGTCAAACAATGTATAAATGGGAGAGTGGAGTTTACTGAAGTTCATATAGAGACAGATCTAATTATTTTAAGTGAAGAATACAAAACTATGGGAAAACAATTAGTCTGAAAGTAGGAGACTTAATTTCTTGTCCCAGCTACTTATTAGGTTTAGGATATTGCACAAGTTATTTAACATAAATCTTTAAGTTTCCTAATATAAAAAGGAAGGGGTTTATGATTGCCTTGATGTTCCTTTTTGTCCCCTTCTTCCTTTTTGTGAATCCATGAACTGCTTCAGTGTTCAATCAAATGGGAAAAGACATTTCTGGTTAAGACAAATTTCCAGGAATGATTTTAGTCTTTCCCAAACTAGTGTCTTATCTTAAACACATAACACATTAAAATATTCCTCTCTTACTTCAACCAGTGGCATCTTGTCAACCAACCACTAGAGTCAGCAACTTCAAAAACCCTAGTGATCAGAGAGACAATTTTTCTAGAAAGTAAAAGTTAGAGCACGTCATCCTTCATGTATAAAACATTCAATAACGTTGACAAAAATGTAATTGGATTTGAACAGAGCCTAAATGGCAGATTTCACTGAGTGCTGATCTGTGTGGTGAGAATCCGAAATCATGTCTACTCCATCTGTCTGGGAGAATCAATAGACAAATAGAAGATCCATTTTTAAGTTACTGAAAAGCAAAGCTCATTAAAAATTATTTTGGAGCATAAACATGAAGTTATTATTTTTCAGTCCAATCCATGAATTTAGACAATTCATAAATCAGAAGATAAGAATAGCATTTCTATTCACGGATGGATAATAATGATTCAATGCCATAACCATTACATTCCTTAGAAAAATAATTTTCACCATCATTTTCATCTTCTCTATTCTCGGATCAGAATGTGGTGATTTGTTATTAGTTAACTGGGATGATAAATGCTCCAAAAGAATATCTAGACTAAACAGACTCTAATGAGTAAATGATAGGAAGCCCAGATGTTTGTTTTCTAGTTGGTATTTTGGATCCTTTTGGTTTAAATCCTCACATTTAATGACGTTTTGTGGGATAGTTGCATTCACAGTGTCACACAGTGATTTGGTGGCCAGAATTCAACATTATACTCCTCCAAAGGGTGTTAACATTTTTCAAAAGAAGATTCCTGGTAACAAAATTTAACTCCAGTCCTCAGTCACACACATGAACACACACAGACACACACAATTGGTGGTGGTGGTGGTTTAGCCGCTAAGTCATGTCCAACTCTTGTGACCCCATGGACTGTAGCCCACCAGTGTCCTCTGTCCATGGGACTTCCCAGGCAAGACTACTGGAGTGGATTGCTATTTCCTACTCCAGGGGATCTTCCTGTCCCATAGATCAAACCTGGGTCTTCTGCATTGCAGGCGGATTCTTTACCAACTGAACCACCAGGGGAGTCCCCCCCACACACAATTCATCACTCTTATATCCACCTTTCACATCTGCATAAAGATATCACTTAGTTCAACAAAAATGTTACTGGATCATGATTACAAGTCACTCCACCAAACTGGAGCAAGGACAGAAAATGTATGAAATATCTCTCAGGTTAACTTTCATTTATATTCAGCTTTCTTCCTTAGAATACTTCACATTGTTTCATTTTGTTTTGCAATTTTCTTAAGGTATTTAAATTGAAGAAGTTCAAATCTCCTTTTTCCATTAATAGATATTACTTCCATTATATGTCTGCTTCTTTCTTCATTCTCAAATATGATCTTTTATATAAAAGTGGGTCACAGAAAATTGTTAATGTCAAGTCATTCCAGATCCATTAATCCACCTTTCAGGGCTGAAGAAGCAATATGTGATGTTACCAGGAAACAATTTCAGGTAGACTACACTGCTATTTCTTGTATTCTTCCCTAAGGAAATATCTTTGTTAGAAGAAAATGGGTAATTTTAAATATTGCATTTGTTTTCAATGACTTAAAACTCTTCAAATTTTAAGCTCAAAGGATTAAGCAAAAATAAAACCTCATTATATTACATGTTATCTGATGAACAATTTTGCAAACTACTTTTTAAAAACTTTTCACACCCAGAGCAGTGTGAGGAAGCACAAAGAATACTGAGCTCAGAGTCAGAATATCTAGGTTTGATACTTGATATATCATCAACAAGCTGTGATGGGTGCGTAGTTATTGGCTGTACTCTCCTATTTGCAAGAAAGATCTTTTAGCTTCCATATGCTTCCCTCGTAGCTCAGCTTGTAAAGAATCCGCCTGCAAGGCAGGAGACCCTGATTCGATTCCCGGGTCGGGAAGATGTACTAGACAAAGGGTAGGCTACCCACTCCAGTATTCTTGGGCTTCTCTGGTGGCTCAGTTGGTAAAGAATCCACCTGCAATGCGGGAGACCTAAGTTCAATCCCTGGGTTGGGAAGATCCCTTGAAGAAGGGAACGGCTACCAGCTTCCATATGATTCTTTGACATTTCTAAAACTCTCACCACTGCATTCAATCCTTACACATGTACTAAATTCTGAGTTTGTGCCAGGGCCTGTCCCAGGGGCTGGAGAGATCACAGATGACAAGGTACAGCCTTGACCACTCAAGAGCCTGATGGAGCAGAACAGGAGGTGCGTCAATATGAGTATACTCTGGGGTACGGCTGCATCGGCCTAGAATTTTCACCATGTCCAGCTCCTATCATTCTCCTCACCTTGCTACACACATATGTACCTTCACACACACATATACCCACTCAAGCAGTTTCCCCATCACAAAAATATAGCTTTTAATCCAATTCAGTGAGTCAACATCCATAGTACTCTAATTTGCATGGTTAAAATGTATCTTTTTGAATGACTGAATTCTTCAGTATGTCCTGGTTGTTAGAAATGTGAATGGGTGACTGAAAATTTTCTAGCATGCGTGTAGAAAAGAAAGTAATTTCAAAATTATGTCCAAGTCTATGTTAAAAAGGAGAGATATTCCTGTTGTGACCACTTCTGGAAGAACATAACCAACTTGCACTAAATATTCCTTCTGTTAATTTCTCATATTATCTAAAATTCAAATGTCAAGCATTTACTACATTGATTTAAGGTGCTTCTTGTTGTTGTTCAGTTGCTATGCCGTGTCTAGCTCTTTGCAACTCCATGGACTGCAGCACATCACTCTTTCCAGTTCTTCATCATCTCCTGGAGTTTGCTCAAACTCTTGCCCGTTGAATCAGTGATGTCATCCTACCATCTCATCCTTTCATTTCCTTCTTCTCCTGCCTTCGAGCTTTCCCAGCATCAGGGTGTTTTCCAATGAGTCAGCTCTTCACATCAGGTAGTCAAAGTATTGGAGCTTCAGCTTCAGCATCAGTCCCTTCTTAGCTTCTGTTAAAAGGTTATCTCCCTGATGTAGATTATATGCTGCATCTTTTCCAGTCATGTTGCTTGGTGAGAGTTAGCTTCTCTGTTTCTATTTTATAGTGAATTGAGAGTAAAATACAGGTTAAAATTTCTAAACCATTCTGGTATAAGTGGGAACTGTGAGTACTGACCTTGGCAGAGGTTTTGGCACAGGGCTGAACTTAGGACTCCACTAGGCAGAGGGCTGTGGAGAATGCACCCTAGAGAGAATCAGAGTTGGTATCTAGAAGCAAAGTTATAGCAAGACTCAAGAATAAGAATAAGAAGCATTAATTCAAAACGACTGGAAAGGAAAACAGAAACCATGAAACTAGACAAAAGGAGTCTAAAGAAACCATAACACAAATTAAGCTTAGAAAAGAGGTTGAGTGTGGCATTTAAGAAATTTTCTAAGATACCAGAATATAAAGCCACAGGAAACTTTTGTACTTCCCAAGCCAGGGATTGAACTCAGGTCTCCTGGATTGCAGGCAGATTCTTTACCAGCTGAACCACCAGGGAAGCCCAAGAATAGTGGAGTGAATAACCTATCCCTTCTCCAGTGGATCTTCCTGACCCAGGAATCAAACTGGGGTCTCCTGCATTGCAGGTGGATTCATTCCCAGTTGAGCTACCAGGGAATCCTGTAGAAAGCCATAAAGAGGTCCAAATCCAGAAAGGAGTGTGGCATGGGAGAAACAAATTAAAATCAAAGAAGGGAAGAGAAACTGACCAAAGTTTAAGGTAGAGTCTTGAAAATGAGTTAGAAATGTTTTAATGACTTTGAACTCCCCTGAAGAAGGGGGAAAGGAAGAAATATATCACCAAACTCTTGCTTTTAGCCAACAGCTGATTTAGTTCAAAATTACATTACTTCATGTTACGTATGGCTACAGCTCCAATTTCTGCCAGAGGAGATAGTTAATCCAAAATATCCCCTTTTCAGGGATTTAACTGTCAAATTCAATGAAGTGAATGCAGAGTATGTACTGACAAATCTTTTGCTCAACTGATTAAGAAAAACAGAGAGGAGACATGGGCACCCCTTTATGTCAGGAAAAAATGGTGGTGCCTCTGTTCCACAGGCAACTCTGGCAAAGGCTGTGTGTTTTGAAACTTGGTGCCAAGAGCCAGTGTGTTATCTGTAAACACTGATCTTGTTCTCTGGAAGGCCTAGCAGTTATCTTCAATTTGGTCACTTCTCTTTCATCAAAACATTTCAGTTTCCTTATCTTCGAAATAATCCATTATGGCTATTTTCTATTTTGGAGGAAGGCACAGGAAAGATGACTTATCTTTACAAATGTGCTTCCAAAAGGACCCGGGCCAGCTCACACATTTGACACATAGCACAAAGGCACAATAGGACAATTAGAGCAAAAAGGAATCCATGAAAGAGAAAGAGTTGGTGTTAGTAAATGAACAGCTGAATAAATTTCTACACTTGGGAAATTATTATGGATCTAACATTTCTAGCTAGTAAGGCAAGAGAGAGGAAGAGAACAAGATGGTGGAGGAGTGGGTGGACACGGAGTACATCTCTCTCCATGGATACATCAGTTATACACCTTCTGACACAGAAGAGCATGCAGAACACCAGCTGAGAGCAGACAGGAGTAGTGACCAGTGGAAAAGAATATATAGAACCACACAAAACTCAGTAGGACAAAGGAACTAGGGGGAAGAACAGGAGTGTTAGTAGGACTGGACCTGCCCTCAGCTGGTGGGGGAACTGAAGAAAGGCGAGAGGGAAGTATGTTGTGTTTATCTGCTTTGGTTTTATAACATCACACAGTTCGTAAATTTCAGAAATGCAATTATTCAGAGCTTCCCTGGTGGCTCAGTGATGAAGAATTGGCCTGCCAATGCAGGAGATACAGGTTCAATCCCTGGATCAGGAAGATCCAACTAAGCCTGTGTGCCACAACTACTGAAACGTGTGCACCCAGAGCCTGTGCTCCATGAGAAACCACCACAACAAGGAGCCTGAGCACCACAGCTAGAGAGTAGCCCATGGAGCAACAGAGACCCAACACAGCCAAAAACAAATAAATAAATAAAATTAATATTTTAGTGCAATTATTCTTGAGACAACAGAGAGCCCTTCAAAAAACAGCACTTCCCTCCATCTAAGTTACTTGATACAGAAGACCGCAGATTCTTTGAATCACTTCTGCAGTGAGAACTAACATGGGGGTGCCCCCTGTAAGCTCTCTTTCACTCACTGACTCAGCAGAGCCAGATCTCCCAGGGAAAGGGGAAGAAAGGCCAGTTTTCCACAATGAATGGCCACCAAGTCACTGAGGAAGTCACCATCTCTAGGCTTCCAAAGAGCCAGAGGGCTTGTGGCCCAGGTCACCAAAACCAAAAAGAGAAGAGAAAGATGAGCAGAGCCTCAATAGAGGATAAACATCAAAAAACACAAGCTAGGCTTCCTAGATTTTTTTTCCAACTCTATTAAGAAAGTACTGACAACCCAATGAGTCACTGAAATGCACCTTCTCTACCTGTTGACTTGCTGTTGTTCAGTCTCAGTCGTGTCCGACTCTTTACGGCTGCATCGACTGCAGCACGCTGGTCTTCCCTGTTCCTCAGTATCTCCCAGAACTTGCTCAAACTCATGTCCATTGAGTCGATGATGCTATCCAATCATCTCATCCTTTGTCTCCCCCTTTTTCTGCTGCCTTCAATCTTTCTCAGCATCAGGATCTTTTCCATTGAGTGGGCTCTTCCCATCAGGTGGCTAAAATATAGGAGCTTCAGCATTCGTCCTTCCAATGAATATTCAGGGTTGATTTCCTTTAGGGTTGACTAATTTGATCTCCTTGTTGTCCAAAGGACTCTCAAGAGTCTTCTCCAACACAACATTTTAAAAGCATCAATTCTTTGGTGCTCAGCCTTCTTTATCGTACAACTCTCACACATGTACATGACTACTGGAGAATAGCGTTGACTATATGGGCCTTTGTCTTAATACTTAAAGCAATAAATGCCTCTTGGGATGGCCACCCCAGATTTCCTCTTCTATGGGGGTAGCCCCTTAGCTATCGACCTCCAATAGCTTCTTCTATCTCCCCTAGTCTGAAGCAGGCACAGCTGGTTACTCATATTCCCTTTCTTGTGAATCTGAAACTTAGAATGAAGAATCATCAAGCTGGAAATTGTGCTTTAGGGGACAAAGAGGTCTGTGAACTTTTACTCCTGAATACTGAAGCTCTCACAGGATCATCTCTTCCCTGGATCCAGCTTGATTATCTTTTTCTTGGATTGTGTGGGCTGCACAAGTCTTCCAAATTTTCCTTTTTTCCCCCTCTTTTTCCTTTACTTGGCCAGAATTGATTTCTATTTCTTAACTTATAATACACATGTGAGTCCCTGCATAGGATTCTTACAAATAACACTAAGAGATACAAGAGGGAAAAAAAATTAGCCTTGATTATCAGTAAGAAATATAATCATATACAATGAAATTAGAAAGGGAGAACAAGAATGGAGGGTGGTGGTATATGGAATTATTAATATGTATTTGGAGCATTATCATGGCTCCAAATGAAAACAGGAATTGTCACAAGCCTAGTTATCTAGAAGCAAATGCTAAGAAAGAGTTTGGGTGCAAGATGTTCACAAGGAATCAACACCTGCAAATGGAACAGGGAAGAAAATTGAACTGTGATGCCCATCCAGAAACTCCTTGCAGTCAGGAGCCCTGGAACCAGATGCTGAGGCAGCCCTTGGGATGAGCAGACCCCTGGAGGCCACCTTCTTGTCACTCCCCACAGCAAGTCGTACCATAAAGGGAGACGTGAGCAGCACGTCTCTGTGTCTATCAGAGTCCACCCTTGGTGTCATTTGGATCCACTTCTCCATATACAATCAGGGAGCATCTCCTCCCAGTTTCCAGTGGGAAACTTAGAAGAAGGTTAGTTGGTGGGAAGAATTACCTCTCCTCTCCTGCAGTCAATCTCAGGCTGCAACTGATACTCATCGTCTCCCTCCTTCACCAGCTATTTGAGATTACCATCAGCATTAGCTTCATCTCTGCTGGCCTTACATAGCAGTCGTTGAAGGCAAAAGCGCATCGTGCAGAGCTATGAGTCCAGGGGCTGCGAGCCACTGTCACCATGCACACAGCTGCTGCAGCTTCACCCTGGGCTTCCTGCAGCAGCTTCCCTGGGCAGCGACCATGCCCCACCGAGATAAAGATGCAAGGCAGAAATAGTGGTTGTGTTTGGAAGCTTCAGCCCCTCCACTTGAAATGGTTGTTCGCCAAGACTTGGCTTAGTTCTTTCTGAGTATAGGTCTTGCCGGGGAAGGAGCAGATGCTTTATATTTACTATAAAACAGAAACTGTGGGAGATAGTCCTCTTAGCAGCGAAATTTTACTCCCAGAAGCTTGGCAACATGGATTGTTAATCTCTATGACTTTCATCCTACTTTCTCTCTCTAAAATAATAATTTAAAAAAAAAAAAAAAAGAATCTCATTGTTGGAAAAAAAAAGAATTCTCAGGCTGAGATTGTGGGCATTGTTGTGTCTGCCCATTTATAGTCACAATTATAGAAGACAGTACCAAGAAGGACCCAAGTGGATCATCTGGGTTCAATACATAGTCCTCCTTCTCCCCATTATACAACAGCAGGTTTAACTTCTCTGGGCTCAGGGTCAAGGCAGTAACACATCTTCTTTCCTGCCCATGACACAAGTTGCCTAGACCACTCAGGTGGTGGCCACATTTTATAATTCAATAGGAATCTCTCTGTGGCCCTCAGCAAAGGTATGCCCCAAGGGGACCTCTCACACAGTGGACTGCAGAGTTACAAGGACAGAAAGGACAAGTCATCCAGTGAATTTCTGGGAGTGATATAACTCTCATTCCAAACAACTACTGAAACTATTGTGACCAGCCCAAAGGCAGCGGGGGCTGTTCACTGGGCATGTGTTAGGAACCAGGTTCTGTGTGTGAGTGATTTCACTTGATCCTCACACAGTCCAGTGACGTGATTACCCTCATAATCTCTATGCTGCACTTGAGGAGAAGGAGGCTTGCAAAAGGGAAATTGCTGGCTCAGGGTCATGCGGCTAATAAAGGCAGAGCTAGAACACCTTTGCTCTCATTATTTTGTAGCATCACATGAAATAATTAAAATCTAGCTACAAAGCCAAAGATAAATGAGCAAACTCATGTTAATATAAGAAATAACTTTGTCATGCTTTGTGTTTGCTTGCTGATTGATAAGCGAAGAACTAGTGTAGCTTTATCATTTTTATTATCAGTTAATTACTCTTCATATGTTCATGTTTCAGAATGGCCCTGAATCTTTTCTTATTATCAATATTCAATTAGAAACAATGCCCCAGTTTCTATCCTTCAATAAATCCTGGAGTGGTGTCTGTTAAATATATGTATGTGTAAGAGAATGATAAGACAACCCCTTATTCTAAAAATATATTGAAGCAGGAGAAAGAGGCTGCGCATTAATTTTTTTTCTAAAGAAGCTCAAAATGGCATCTCTCTCAGCTCATTAACTCTAGAAACATTCCTATGAGGATGGCTACCAAGGAGCTTTCTTGTTTCAGAACGAAGGAGCCCTACGTAGATGGAAAAAATAGAACTCAAAACTTTAGGAAGAGCCATTTTATTAGAAACTAAGTGTGTCTGCTATGAAGGAGCTAAAATCAGATCTTAATTCAGAGCTGTAGCCAGGAGATGATGTCTCCCTTTGGGGAGCACGAACGAAAGGGCACTAGGAAGTATTTTTAGAGATGACTTGTTTTGAATCCAGAAAGAATCATTTTTAGATACATGGGTATTTATTATATTATTATTCCTACTTTCCTGTATTTTTTTTTCAAACTTTTAAAGCAAAAGAATTTTTTAAAGAAATCCAGAAAGAAAGAAAAAGGGACGGAGGGAAGGAGAAAGAAAAGTAAAGAAAGAGAATTCATTTTCCTACACGCAGATTCTCTTGTTCAGAAGCAATTTATAAAAATAGTCATCCCCAGCTTTTCTTTCTGTTCTACCTACCAAATTTTAAAACAACTATGAAGAGCAACATCCTCACCAACCACAGAGTAATAAACTTTAAGAAAACCTTGAACTTTAAGAATACTTTGACCTGACAGCCTTATTCTTTAAGAACAATGAAATGACTGACAACAAGCAGTGGGAAATACTGTGCACTGGGGCAGTATGTGAACCTCCATTGGCACCAAAATTATCTCCATTGAATCTGCCACTCTTTCATTTACGAGTGGTGCGGGTTGGGCAGGTTATTCAACCTCTTAGCACCTTACCTTTCTTATCTGCATTATGAGGATAAGAAAACTTAGCTCCTAGCGTTTTCTTAGGACTAAATGAGATGATTTAGATGCCTGGTGTAAGATAGCAGCCATTAGGAAACCTTCCTGCCCACCCATCTTTCACAACCAAACCAGTTTAAGAAGGAAGCTTTGTCTGTCTGAGCTGAGCTCTTCAGGTGATTTTCAGGTGCAGCACTTCCCACGTGAGCCCTTCCCTGCAAATGAGCCAAGATGAGTTTATTCCACCAGTGTGATGACCAGTTTTATGGTCGTAACCAGGAGTCTCTCTTCCTTAAGGGTAGCGTGCATACACTGTCTCCTGACTCCCTCACAAGCCTCTAACTTCCTTGGCTCTGGGCCTGTTTGTTTTCTCTGATCTGATGGTCCCTGAAGCAACTCTGAAGACAGGGACACAAAGGGTGGGCTAAGGAGCGGTGAGCAGGCACAGGGACTGGGAGAGGAGAGGTCGGATTCAGAGAAAGAAAAAGCAAGGAAGCAATCTGCCAAGGTGATTAGAGGCCGCCTTCCCCAGGGTGTAACTCAACACAAAGTCGATTTTCCTTCTGACAGCAGTTTTCATATCCTGCAAGGTTTGCCATGAGCAGAATTGGAGAGAGTAAGCCCTGCTATCTGAAAGGAGGGAAGAAAGACAAATTTTATATATGCTCAAAAGTCTCAGAAATACTCCTGGAGAAAAGGATAAAAAGCTTTTAAACATGACTTTTTGACCCACTCGGCTGTGCATGGCTCTACTCTCCAGGAAAAGGAGAAAAGCTGCTCTGTCTAAAGCAGGCTTCTTTCTTGGGGCTTCCTTGGTGGTCCAGTAGTTAAGACTCCATGCTGCTTCCACTGCAGGGAGTGAGGGGGGTAGGCACTGGTTTGATCCTGATGGGGAACTCAGATTCCACAAGCCTGGAGGCAAGGCTAAAAAAACAAAAAATCAGATTCCTCTCAAAGAGTTCTAGGGCTCCAGTCTCTCCTACCTGCTCAGCAAGATGAGCACAAGTGGCTCCAAGTGGCAGCCAAACCCTTGTCCAATCTGACTCCAATTCCGTATTTTCAATTTGGTCTCCCATCAGGATCCTCTTCCCGAGACCAAACTGGGACATTTTATTTACCTCTAAATACCTGTAAATAAAATTTACCTCTAAAGTCTCTTGGACTGCCAGGAGATCCAACCAGTCCATCGTATAGGAAATCGGTCCTGAATATTCATTGGAAGGACTGATGCTGAAGCTGAAACTCCAATACTTTGGCCACCTGATTTGAAGAACTGACTTATTGGAAAAGACTCTGATACTGGGAAAGACTGAAGGCGGGAAGAGAAGGGGACGACAGAGGATGAGATGGTTGAATGGCATCACTGACTCTATGGACATGAGTTTGAGTGAACTCCAGGAGTTGGTGGTGGACAGGGAGGCACTGCGTGCTACAGTCCATGGGGTCGCAAAGAGTCAGACACGACTGAGCAACTTAACTGAACTGAACTGAAAATACCTGTGATTTTCTTTCATAGACATTACACATTCCTTGTGCAATGGTTTGTTTGTTTAAAAAGTATTTAACCAAATGCTGATCAGGCAAATTTATTTTCTTTTCTACCCACTCACATTTATTCAGGTCTTCCCAGTTAGCTCAGTGGTAAAGAATCCAACTGCCAATGCAGAAGATGGGGGTTTGACTCCTGGGTCAGAAAGATCTCCCGGAGGAAGGTTTGGCAAACCACTCCAATATTCTTGCCTAGAGAATCCCATAAACAGAGGAGCCTGGTGGTCTACAGTCCATGGGGTCACAAAGAGTTGAACACGACTGAGAGATTAACTCTTTCAATTTTCATGGCACTTATTCTATGGAGGTCCTTTTCCTCACCCCAAATGAAAATTCAGGCAGTCACATTTTCTTAGCTAATCATTTTGGCAGCAAAAGATCCTCTGAAAAATGCTAGATTAAAAGGATCAGTCTTAAACCCAGGCTGTCTTTCCCCACCTCAGGACTACTGCAAGCAGGAAGGCTGCCACGGGGGAGAGGAAATCTGGCTGGATGATTCTCTTTCTCCTTTTCCTATCTTCCTCCTCCACATCGATTCCCTGTATTTCCAATGCTTCCAGTGTTTGAGATGGAGGACAGAGAAGAGAGAAGGGGAACAGAAAAGCTGCTACCTAAACAGTGTTTTCTGGACTTCATCCTTGTATCTTCAGAGACTACCAGTATCAGCCGGAGCCCTGGACCTCATCCTTGTATCTTCAGAGACTACCAGTATCAGCCGGAGCCTCTCCATGGAGACAAGAACAATGCTTCTCTGACTGGTTGCTTACTCCTTTCTTGAGCACAGCGCTTCTCAAGGCGGGTCCAGGGATCCCAGAGAATTCTTGGGACCCTTTCAGGGAGGCTGCAAGGTGAAAACCACTTTCATCATGATACTAAGATGTGCTGTACCTTTTTCACTTTCTTTCTCCCATGAGTGTACAGCATGTTTTAAAGAGGCTATAGTATGTATTCATAATTACGTGAGAAGGCTATTCGGATATTCCTCCCTTTTCCAACTAGTGCACATCTGCGTGAGGTTGAACTTTCCTCTCTTACTTCAACCAAAACAACGCTAAATGCAGAACCACAGACCGAATGCCAAAGCAGAATCCTGTGGTCGTCCATTAAACCAGACATTAAAGGGGTTTGCAAAATTGTAAAACAGCACCACTCTCCTCTCTAAATTGGTTTTCTATTTAGAAAACATCTTCTATCCATATAAAAATATTATTCATTGTTGTTCAGTCGCTAAGTCATGTCCAACTCTTTTGCAACCCCATGGACTGTAACCCAGCAGGCCCCTCTGTCCATGGCAGTATTTGCCAGGCAAAAATACTGGAGTGAGCTGCCATTTCCTTCTCCAGGGGATCATCCAGAAAAAGGGATCAAATCTGTGTTTCCTGCATTGGCAGGCAGGTTCTTTACCACTGAGCCACCAGGGGGAGGGATTTAAGAACACCATAATCCTCAACCTTCAAATCTGTCTCTTTTGAACTCCTTTATTATATATTGATGTTGATTATTATATATTGATGTCCTATATTTTATATATATATATATTATATGTTGATGTTGATTATATTCTTATTATGATTTTGTGATATTATTTGCTTACAGTTGTTCATAGCCATATGGTCACATACAAAACCTGACCAACAAGAATGTGAGCTACTTCAAGGTCTGATTTATTCATCTTTTAATCCACAGATGAATCCCCTACTATTCATCTTAGAAGAGTAGGAGGAAGTAAACGACAACCCACTCCAGTATTTTTGCTGGAGAATTCTGTGGACAGAGGAGCCTGGCAGGTTATAGTCCATGGGGTCACAAAGAGTCGGACATGACTGAGCGGCTAGTACCCACTCACTTAGAAGAGAAATGCTGATTACATATCGGTCGAATTTATAGATCATCAGAAGGGAGGATCACTCTAAGACTGAATTCTTGCCTTTTTTTTTTTTTTTTTTTTGGCATCTGTTCCTTTAGCTCTCTTCTATACTGTTGGTAAGGAAATTGAAGCGATATTACAGGAAAGATAAATCAGAGCCTGCCTGGGATGAAAGCCCAATCCTTAAAGACTTCGTGAGGCTCTCAAATGAGGCTCTGGTGATTTAGGAACATCACGAGCCTTTCCAGGGGAGGCAGCTGTTCAAGATAAATTATTGACTCTGCCCATTCCTGTCACCCTTCAAAGCACCCCAGAAACAGTGACACCATTATCTCCAATTTTGCACACAGAAGTGGGCAGTTCATAGAATTGTTGAATGTTTGTACAAGTATGAACCTTCAGACATTTTCTCATTTGCAAATGAGTTATGTAAATTACTCAAGTCCACCGGGGCCAACTAACGGTGGAGTCCTTTATGACATCTTTATGACCCTTTCAACTCCACTGATTATAAATGCACATGGCTATAATACAGGAACACATCATGACAGAAGGAGAGATCAAGTCTTACTAGGCAGAGAAACTTCAAAGGAAGATTTATAGAGGGAGGAAGAGACCGGAGAGAAAGGAAGGGAGAGAGTAGGGGAAAGAGGAACCGAATGCAGACAAGGATGCAAAAAACTAACACGAAGTTTACTGTTTTAAAGGAAAAAAACAAAGCAAACAAAGCCCCTGCCACTTCCCATGATTCTTCCACTAGAAGGCTGTGGAGATTTCGTTTTCTACTACTGCATAGCAAATTAACACAAACAGGAGCTTAAAACAGCTCTCACTGATTATCTCACTGTTCCACAGGTCAGAAATTCTGGTGCTACCCCGACCGACTTCTCAGCTCAGACGTCACAAGGCTGCAGTCTTGTGTCTCAGGGTCGGTCAGGCTGTGTTCTTATCTGGACCTCGGGGCCCTTTCCAAGTTCATTCAGATTATTGAGAGAGTTCAATTCATTGTGGTTGCAGGACTCCTGGCAACTTGCCTCTTCAAAGCCAGTGAGAGAATGTCTCTACTACGATGACTCTTTCTGACTTCAGCAGATGCCTAGCACCATGCCTTTTAAGGGTTCACCTGGTTAGGTCAGGCCCAGCAAAGATAATCTCCTTTTTTATTAACTCAGTCAACTGATTAGTAACCTAATCATGGGAGTAATGTCCCGTCATATTCTCTAGCTCCAGCTTCATGCAAGACAAGAAGACTAGATCCTGTGGCACAAAAAGAGGTGGAAGTTTGAGGGACCAGAGTAAAATCCTGCCTCTTATGGCCTATCCTCTGGTCCAGTGATTTATCTTTTACAAAATACAGTCACTTCCAGCCAACGTTCTGGACTCTTATCCCATTATAGCATCAGTTCAAAGCCCCAAATCTAGGTTTACTTTTCATTCAATGATTTTCTAAAGATGAAAGCAACAATTCTAGCCACCTGTAAGTTAAAAGTCGATTTAACACTTTAAGATAAGAAAACATGTATTATCCAGGAATATGCTATCCATCCTCAAATGATTACTTCTGGTTTGCAGATCAGATATGATTTACTAATTTTGCACAGTCATTAGAGGTTTGGAATTACCTAAAGCACACACACACAAAAAAAGAACATAAGAGGTTCTCTGGGCGACACGCACATTAAGTTGATAGCACTGTAATTCTACCAGGTTACTTTGGTTTGGCTTCATAATCTGTGGAACTAAAAAGATGTCACTACTATGCTCTTTTATTCATTGGCTAATCTAAGTTTGAGACATAGTAGTTTCTCCAGTTCCTCCTATCCAAAGGCAGCACTTTTTTTTTTTTTAAACTCTGCTGCTGCTGCTGCTGAGTTGCTTCAGTTGTGTCCGACTCTGTGCGACCCCACAGAAGGCAGCCCACCAGGCTGCCCCGTCCCTGGGATTCTCCAGGCAAGAACACTGGAGTGGGTTGCCATTTCCTTCTCCAATGCATGAAAGTGAAAAGTGAAAGTGAAGATGCTCAGTCCTATCTGACTGTTAGCAACTCCATGGACTGCAGCCTACCAGGCTCCTCCATCCATGGGATT
This sequence comes from Capra hircus, assembly GCF_001704415.2. Classification (NCBI taxonomy): domain Eukaryota; kingdom Metazoa; phylum Chordata; class Mammalia; order Artiodactyla; family Bovidae; genus Capra; species Capra hircus. The sequence continues at coordinate 32,693,360 of NC_030823.1, read as the reverse complement.
TTCCAGGCAAGAGTACTGGAGTAGGTTGCCATTTAACTTTTATGGTTGCTCCATTTTGCTCTTAGGATTACTTCTAAAATCTTTGGACTTGTCTGTTTGTTTTTTAATTCATTAATTTCTGCATTTTTCTGTTTTACTTACATTTGTCAGTCTTCAAACAGAGCAAGACTCCTGACTCCGGTTTCCATGTCCCTGAATGCCAAAGGGCAAATTTGAACAGTTGCTAATCAGGAAAGGAAGGGGACAGGAGGGAAAGAAGGAAGGAGCAGTCAGGAAACAGTAGTGCAGCCTTGGGCAGGATTCTGGTTCTGCCTCAAGGGATACACATATTAATAACAATATCTTTGAACACTTTACAAAACTAAAAAAAAAAAAAAAAAACCCAACAAATGAAAGGTGTGAGTATTCTTCATTCCAGATTAGGGGAACCAGTGGTGGTTGTGGTTTAGTTGCTAAATTCTGTCCAACTCTTGCGACTCCGTGGGCTGTAGCCTGCCAGCCTCCTCCGTCCATGGGGATTCTCTAGGCAAGAATACTGGATTGGGTTGCCAGTTCCTCCTCCAGGGGATCTTCCCAACTCAGGAATCGAACCCAGGTCTCCTGCATTGCAGGCAGATTCTTTACCAACTGAGCTATGAGAGGAACTGGAGGAGCTCATAAAGATTAGACCACCTGAAGCCCAATTCTAGGAGTGCAGGTCCTGCACACATCCTATCTTGTCAGCAACCCTGTCCTTCAGTCATTGCTCTAAAAACTCCTCACCAATCCTCCCATGTTGGGACACACAGTTTTCAAGGGAATGAGCCCACTGTGTCCCCCTTCACCTGGTAAAGTAATAAAGCTATTCTTTCTTACTTCACCCAAAACTCTGTCTCTGAGACTCAATTTGGCATCCTCTGAAAAGGGCTTCCCTGGTGGCTCAGATGCTAAAGAATCCAACTGCAATGGGGGAAACCTGGGTTTAATCCCTGGTTTGGGAAGATCCCCTGGAGGAGGGCATGGCAACCCACTCCAGTAGGCTTGCCTGGAGAACCCCACAGACAGAGGAGCCTGGCCGGCTACAATCCACAGGGTCGCAAAGCTTCAGACACAACTGAGTGACTAAGCATAGCACAGCACAGAGCTATTTAAAATCCTAAAAGGTGATGCTGATAAAGAACTGCACTCAATTTGTCAGTAAATTTGGAAAACTCAGTAATAGCCACAGGACTGGAGATGGTCAGTTTTCATTCCAATTCCAAAGAAAGGCAATGCCAAAGAATGTTAAAAACTACCACACAATTGAATTCATTTCGCATGCTGCTGCTGCTGCTAAGTCACTTCAGTCGTGTCTGACTCTGTGCGACCCCATAGACATCAGCCCACCAGTCTCCGCCGCCCCTGGGATTCTCCAGGATAGCATCGACTAAAAAAAGAGGTACAATTTGAGAGTTGTGAGTTAAGTTTCATTTGGGGCAAAGTGAGGACTGCAGCCCGGGAAGCAGCATCTCAGATAGCTCTGAGAGACTGCTCCAAAGTGGCAGTGGTAGAACGGCAATATATAAGGTTTTGGTGGAGGGGGAGTTCAAAACCACGAAGCACTCATTTTACGAAAGGTTTTTGTTAGTCATGAGGGTCTGATGTTACCATGAAGGGATTTAGTGCTTCTTTAGATATGAGGAGATGCAAGGATTGAGATCATAAAATCTGTTTCTTAAAGCATCCAACTGTCTAAAGACCTGTCCCACCAGATTCCCTAGAGCACAGCATGCCTCGCTCCACCCTGAACTCCCTCAGGGATTGTTGCAGGTCAGCAGCTATAGCAGCATGGGCTTCAGTCTCCATAGAGGCAGACGGCAAATGCCTTTGTTGTTCAGTCATTGGTAAGTGCCAATTTGTAGTTGACAATAGTAAGATTATGCTCAAAATCCTTCAAACTAGCCTTCAGCAGTACATGAACCAAGAACTTCCAGAGGTGCAAGCTGAATTTAGGAAGCACAGAGAAACCAGAGATCAATTTGCCAACAATTCCTGGGATCATAGAGAAAGCGAGGGAAGTCCAGAAAAAAAAATACTTCTGCTTCAGTGAGTACACTAAAGCCTTTGACTGTGTGGATCACAACAAACTGTGGGAAATTCTTAAAGAGATGGGAATACCAGATCACTTTACCTGTCTCCTGAGAAATCTGTATGCAGGTCAAGAAGCAACAGTTAGAACCTTACATGGAACAATTGACTAGTTCAAAATTGGGAAAGGAGTATGACAAAGCTATATATTGTCACCCTGCTTATTTAACTTGGGTTTTACTGGTGGCTCAGATGGTAAAAAATCTGCCTGCAATGCAGGAGATCCAGGTTTGATCCCTGGGTCAGGAAGATTTCCTGGAGAAGGGAATTAGCTATGTCTCTTTTAGACAACATATTGCTAAATGTGTGTTTTTAAATCCATTCTAAGAGCTTTTATCTTTCAATAGTTAAGTTCACTCCCTTCTGCTGTTCAAACAAATATGCTTAGTTTTGGTTTTATTTTATAGTTTACATTTATTTATTCTAATGTCTTTTTGTTAGTATTTTATTTTTGTTTATAGTATTTTATATAGTCGTTGATTTTTTATTTAGATTTTGAAGTTATATTCTGCCTTGGATTCTACATGGGTTTAGCTTTACAATTTTAAGTTATATGCCTGAAGCTATGTGACTCAGTGCCTCCACTTCTAATAGAAGAAGAGAAACAAGAAATATTTAACACAAAATTCAGGAGAGCAATTGTCTTTGTGAGGTAGGCAATAGGATGGAATCAGAATGGAGAATATAGATACAAAATATGAATATGAGATCAAGATCTAATGTCGGTGGTGTTACCATTGTGTTTTTATGCTTTATGGCTTACATATATTTTTTATATTGTCATGTATACACCAAATATTATTTTTAAACTAAAGATTCATAAGCATCAACTTTCTCTACCTTTCTTGTTTTTTCTTCTACCAGGACCCTCCCCAGGTCTCAGCATTTTGTGTTTTGTTGCTCTCTTTTTGACTTCTTACTCTTTTTGTTTTAAGTAGACTATTATATTGACAATATGTGGTTTTTAGTTAAAAATTATGAAAAGCAAAATGGCATACGTACAATGCTTTCAACAGTACCAAGAAAAATACTTACAGATCACATGAACAAGGACTAAAGAATAAGACACAAAAATGAAAATATTTTACCTTAGTGCTGTGGGATTATGTACAACAATTCCTCCCTAGAATTGTTCTTTGCCACCTCATTGTTTCAATCAAAACACTAAAAAGAAACAACAAACACAGCAATATAGTCTTCTATATGCGGTATTAAAAATATATTACAAAAGCTTTTACATTTTGTATATTATATTGTTTTCTGAAGTGTTTTAAATTTTCAAAACAAAATAGGAAACAATCTCTTTAGATGAAGGCTTTAGTAGATTATAAAAAGCCTAATATGGAGAAGGAAATAGCAATAGTCTCCAGTATTCTTGCCTGGGAAATCTGGTGGACATAGGGGCCTGGTGGGTTACAGTCCATGGGGTCGCAAAGAGTGGGACATGACTGAGGGAAGGAAATAGTCCCAGAAAGTTGAGGTGCTCACCAAAGACCCCAGAGATTTTGATGGCAGACCTGGAACTGTGGCTGAGGACTCCCAGCTCCCAGGCCTCTTGATCCTGGCCTCTCTCACCAGATACACATGGGGAAAACTAGAATCTAAAATATGCCTGAGGCCGCACCCTAGAGCCCATGCCCTACAAGAGAAGCCACTGATATCAGAAGCCTGGGCACCACAACTAGAGAGTAGCCCCTGCTCGCCTTAGCTAGAGAAAAGCCCGTGTAGCGATGAACACCCTACACAGCCAAAATTAAATAAAATCATTTAAAAAAAATAAAAAGCCTAACACTGCTGGTAAACTTGCACCTCAAAAGGTAATTTGATGCTTATGTGAAAGTCGGTCAGTCATGTCCGACTCTGCAACCCTATGGACTGTAGGCCGCCAGGCACCTCTGTCCACCGGATTCTCCAGGCAAGAATACTGGAGTATACCATTTGCTTCAGGAGATCTTCCCAACCCAGGAATCGAACCTGGGTCTCCTGCATTGCAAGCAGATTCTTTCATCTGAGCCACCAAGAATAACTCCCAATTTGATGCTAATTTAGCTATTTAAACATGCAGAAGGTGGGTGAAATGGGGGAATAGAAGGGAAATTGGACCTGCCTCAACAGCAACAACACACAAGAATACAGAAACCTCAGAGAGCTGGGGAACTGAAGTATTCCTCCATCTCCTCACAGAGCAAAAGGGCGAAAATACTCAGACGTCTTCGTACCAGTAGTGTCGAAAACCTATGTTTGAAAGAGCTTATCTACGAAGAAACTGTATTTTTAAAATTAGCTCACAGTTTACCAGTCAAGTTCGAATTAGCATAAGTGTTCCTACCTTATGTGGATCTGATTTCAATTTAAAGGAAAAAAACACCTGACATTTTAGTTACCCTGCACAGTCTGACAAGGGTAAACATGTAAGTTCCTTCAGGACTATTGAGATATGAAAAACAGCCCTGGACCCCAGAGCCCAGGGTTGGAACCAGAGCTTTGCAAATCAAACTTCCATCAGCAATAGCAAACGTTACATAGACCCCAAGCCCCTTGAGAGAGCTGAGTGCATATGGCTGACATTATTTTTACCTGAACCCCCTCTCTAAATACCAATGGCCACCTGGGGAGGTGCCAAAATAACTCCTTATAAAAAAGCTTAGGTCATTTTTGTCACTGTGTTCAGTGTCAGAAATGTAAAAGTCCCCTTCTTTCTGAGCGTCTTCATCCTCCTTGGGACTCAGGGTCACCTTCTCTTTCTTCCCAGAATAACTCTGCTCAAGAGCTAACAGGGCAGAACAGGGCAGGACATAGGGATCTGGCTTTGGCTTGCTTTCTCACACCTTTTCCTCCCTCCCAAAGGGCAGGAATATGTCAAAGTTCTGACATTTCTAATGTGCCTTTGACTCAGCACCTTTTCTTCCATTGTTAGTTGTGGAAACACTGCCTCAGTTTTGACATCACCCATGTTTGTGCTCACACCCTTGGTCCCTGTTGTCTGTCTCCCACAACCAAGGAATGTGTCCCTTGATGCTGCCACACCTCTGGGACCATGCACATTTGTAGCATTCTTGCCACATTCTCTTATTGAACACCTGCTAGACACAAGGCACTGTACTAGGAATTTTAAGGTGCAAAATAGGCAAAAAGGAAATAATCTCCACATAAAGTGGATAATGAAGAGATGGTTAAAGAAACTACTTTGGGCTCATAGAAGAAGAAAGAGATCCGTGCATGGGAAAACAGTGAACTTCCATGTAGGAAGCTCCATTTTAGATTAGGAAGGACTCAGAGAAATAGAACATTGATGGATGTTTTCCAAGGACGTATAAAAGTGAGAATTCTCAGGATGTGACTGAGAAAGAATGAGCAGCCTGGCTTAGCTAAAGTATAGGGAGATCATTGGGAAAAAGAAAAAAAGTGAAAGGAATATAGCAAAAATTTTGCAGTGGCCTGTTTTCTACACCTTCCAAGGAATACAGTTAGGCAGTTGGTCCCATGGGAATTCTAAGCTACTTTTGCCCGTTATCTAAACAGTGCCACTTTTCCAGGGTCTAATTTTTATATTCTTCAAAAGAAATGACAACTGTGGAAATGATCGGTCAGCTTGTAAGGATGCTGTGTGACTCACTCTCACTCAATGGACTTGACTTAATTTAATTTAGCACTCTTCTTTGGTCACTCTCCAGCTCTGATGGATTAAATTGACCCCTTTAGAGGAGATAATGCAATATGCAGAGCTGAACTCCAGAATGATTATATTATTAACTGCCCTCACAACAAAAATTAAAAAACAGACCAGTCATAAGGAAGAGTGATGGTGCAGGCTGACCTGTGGAAATATTCATAAAATGTTATTCAGTGTGATAGCAACGTATGTACTTGAAGAACACTGCTGCTGCTGCTTCTGCTAAGTCGCTTCAGTCATGGGGTCGACTCTGTGTGACCCCAAAGACGGCAGCCCACCAGGCTTCTCTGTCCCTGGGATTCTCCAGGCAAGAATACTGGAATGGGTTGCCACTTCCTTCTCTATGAAGAACACTAGTCCCACACAAACAGTGAGGCTTCCCTTAATAGAGGGGGAAATTACTGCTTCAGTAATAGAACTGGGGAGGTAATACGAAAATGGAAAATAGTTTTAAAAAGCTGCTTAGGAAATGATAGCAACTGAGACATGTGAATGGGCTGCATCATGAAAAAAATCTAAAAAGATTCTACTTGTAGTACATTAATTCTCTTTCTCTTGAAAGACATAAAAATTGGTTGAATTATTTCCATTCATTGTTGGGTATTTGTAAAGTATTAATAATAATGAAATTTTAAAATTTTTCTCTAGAGAAAGAGGAATGCTGACAGCTTTTTAAAAATACTTTCCTATGATAAGGATGGTGGTGACCAATTCATTTATTCATACCACATGGATTTATAGAACCTGCATTTGCTAGGCATTAAAAACATAAAGCTAAGTAAAAAAATGTCCCTTCCTTGCTGTACAGCAGGGAAATACCCAATCAAAAGATTGTACAATACAGAGTGCCAAGTGGCATGATAAAAATATATAACATATAAGATATTCTAAGAGCATGAAAAATATTTAATCTGTGGTGGTGGGAAAACAATGAGATGAGACTTCCAGATAAAGTGTGTCCTAGGCCAAGTGTTAAGGGGTAGGTGGAAGTTATTCATGCGAAGATGAAAAAGGTATATCGTTCTCCAGGTATATCGTTACAAAAGATACCCACAGTGCTCATGAAATCACCAGTAGTTGAGTAAGCCTGAGAAAACTGGGCAAAGAAAGATTGCAGCAGGAGGTCTTCAGTGTCATGGCCAGAAGTTTGGACTTAGCCAATGGCCATGAGGAACCAACCAACAACTTGAAAAAGAAACATCATGGTCATAAGTGTCTCAGGTAAAATTTGTAGAACCCAGAGAATGTACCAGAGAAATTCAAAGACACACTTAGAAAAACACAGTAGGAGGCAAATGGTAATCCTAACAAGAGATGAACTATGTTCGTGGCAGTGAAGATAGAGAGAAAAAGAATACATTTAAGAAATATAAAAGTGGTAAGTCTAGAGGGCTTGGTTTGCACATGGAGATTAGCAGAAAGGAACTTGGGATCGGGGAATAATTGATGGTGGTGTGACTCATCACCTATGAGTGATCCTCAACACAGCTATCACTGGATTTCTCAGCAGAAACCTTTCAGCAAAACTGATATATTTAAAGCATTGAAAGAAGAAAACTGTCAAACAAGAACTTCATATCTGCAAAACTGCCCTTCAAAAATGAGGGAGAGATTAAGACATTCTCAGTCAAACAAATACTGAGAGAGCTTGTTAGTGTTATATTAGACCTGCCCTACAAGAAAGGTTATGAGAGTCCTTCAGGTTGAAATGAATGGGGAGTTAAATTGTTTATTGCGTATAGTGTTTCTGTTTCAAATGAAAAGGATAGTGGCGATGGTTGCAGAAAATTTTAAATATACTTAATGTCACTGACATTGTACAGTTGGCAGTTAAAATGGTGAATTTTATGTATTTTACTAATTTTACTACAAGAAAAAAGAACCCATGAAGTGTTTATTACTTGTACCTAAACCTTGAGTGCTATACAAGTCAACTAGTTGATTATCTTAATTCAGTCAAATAAACCATCATTCATTTCATCTTTTTAACTCTATCAATGGCCTGAATAACCCATTATTGCTCTTGTATTTCTGTGTACACAAAGTTTGCATGTACCAGTGAGATGCCATCAATATTCAAAAAATTCTCTAAAATGATTACTCTAAATGACCTTATGCCCCTGTAAGACTTAAATATCCAAATAGGCCACATTTTTTTTTTTTTTTAGCAGTTTTCACAGTACCATTGACAAATTACAGCCCAACTCACCCAACTGTAAGAGTTACAAATGCCAGTTCTTTATGTGACATGATTTTAAGGAGTCTCTCTTAAAACTATTGCCTCCTGTCTGCCTCATGGTCAACACTTTGTACCTTTAGAAGTACTCTGGGGTCATGGGCATTTTTAGTTATGCTAGGACCTCATGTTCTCTCACTGTATATAAATTGTTTTATTTAGGCATTAATATCAACTATTGCATGGCACCAGGTAGGTACCTAAGGATTCAGGCAAGTAAAATATGTTACCTAGAGGTAGGAACATGGAAGAACCAAGAAGCCCCAAGGGAGGGCCCTTATGGGAAAGGCATAAGCTAGAAAGGAAATGGGAAAGTATTAAGACAAAATTTTGCCTGAGATACCGAATAAACAACCAGGACTTAGTGCTGTGAACATGACCAACACCTTCAACTTTGGGAACAAAAAAACTGTAGAGGTCTCATGCTTCAACCTCAGATTCACTGTGGATATCTCCTCTCCTGCCTTCCCAAAAGGAATATACACATTCTCAAAAAACACTGGGAGCCTACTGGAGCCACACACTCTTCCAGGGGCTGAGGATTCCACAATGAACAAAAGAAAATCCCTGCTCTCATGGAGCTTACAGTCTAGTTGTTATCTACAGTTGCTCAGTCGAATCTTTTGGGATCCCAGGCTAACCCTCCAGGCTCCTCTGTCCATGGGATTTTCCAGGCAAGAATACTGAGTGGGCTGCCATTTCCTTCTCCAGGAGATCTTTCCCTCCCAGGGATCGAATCTGCCTCTCCTGTATTGGCAGGAGGAGTCTTTACCACTGAGCCCCTTACAGTCTAGTAGGGGAGATAATGGGAGTAAGAAAATACATGCATCTCAAGAAATGATGAGTGCAGGGAGGAAAAAATATTTTGAGTTGACAGAATGATAGGAATCAGTAAGCTGAGCCAAGACAGGAAAAGGAATTGAGCCACAAAGACTTGCTGAAATAGTTATCAAGAGGGTCTAGCTGCATCAGTGAAAGTGAAGTCGCTCAGTCGAGTCCGAGTCTTTGCGACCCCATGGAAGGTAACCTATGAGGCTCCGCGATCCGTGGGATTTTCCAGGCAAGACTACTGGAGTGGACTGCCATTTCCTTCTCCAGGGGGTCTTTCCAACCCAGGGATCGAACCTGGGTCTCCTGCATTGCAGACAGACGCTTTACCGTCTAAGCCACTAGGGAAGCCCAGCTGAATCAGGTATAGTCCTAAATCCTTATGAATATCACATGCTGTAGGAGCTGTCATGATCTTCATTTTGCAGATAAGGAAACAAGTGCTAAATTACAACTACCTTTTAACTAAAAGCTAAATAACTTGCCACTATCTAGCAAGTGGTAGCAGTGTGGATAGAACCCAGGCAAGCTCCTCAAGGCCATGTGCTAACACTCCAGACCACACCACTCTGAGGACAGAGGATTTCAAGAGGAGGGGACCTGAGCGGAGGCAAAGACTGTGGTGAGGAGAAGGCTGGCCATATTCTAGGAACAGCCATAGAGTAAGAGAGGGAAGCTTTCCAGAGCTAAAATCAGGGCGATGGCAGGGCCAGGAACTGTAGGGTCCTGAGGACACTGTCAGTCTCTGGAGTACTCAGAGTGAGACTGAGGCCATTGAGGCTTTTGCACAGAAATGCATCATGACCTATCCAAGCTTTGCAAAATTTCCCTCTGGCTGTCAGGTGGAAAATACACACAGTGAGTGTGCGTTTTCAGGTGTGTCCAACTCTTTGCAAGTCCATGGACTGTAGCCAACCAGGCTCCTCCATCCAAGGGACTGCTCAGGCAAGAATACTGGAGAGGGTTATCATTTCCTTCTCCAGGGAATCTTTCCGACCCAGGAATTCAACCTGCATTGGCAGGTGAATTCTGTACCATTGTACTACCTGGAAGGCCCTAAGGTGAGTGTTTTAGTTTATTGCTGCTATAACACATTACCCAAAACTTAGTGGCTTAAGACAACAAGAATTCTTCATCTTATAGTTCTGTCAGTAAAAATTTCAACACAGGTCTCACTGGTTTAAAATCAAGGTGCAGGCAGTACTGCATTCCTTTATGAAGAGATCTAGGGGGCAATCCATTTTCTTCCTTTTCTGGCTTCTACAGGCTACCGAATTTCTTAGCTCCCAGTGCTCCTCCTCCATCTTCAGAGACAGCAATAGTAGGTAGAATCCTGACGTCTCATGGTTCCAACCCTTCCTCTGTCTCCCTCTTCCACTTTTAAGGACCCATGTGATTACATGAGACCCACCCAAATAATCCAGAAAAATCTCCCCATCTCAAGATCCTCAACTTGTCACATCTGCTGGATCCCTTTTGCCATAGGTAAAAGGTAACATATTCATAAACTCTAAGGATTATAAGCTATTACATACAATAGTGCAGCTGCTGCTGCTGCCAAGTCGCTTCAGTCATGTCCAACTCTTAGCGACCCCATGGACTGCCACCCACGAGGCTCCTCCATCCATTGGATTTTCCAGGCAAGACTACTGGGGTGGGGTGCCATTGCCTTCCCCGAGTGCAGCTGATAGTACCTGAATAATTATCTAGGACATTTATTCTTCAATAATGCACATTCTGTACTTCCTTATATCATTCAAGTCTTATAACAATTCCAAGTCAGAATAACCATCATCTCTACTTTACAGTGGGAAAAACAAAGAGCTTCAGCTTGCCCTAAATCAGGTGGCTTCTATGCCAGATAGCTGGTCTTTGCATGCAGGCCAGCTTGCCTCCTTATCCCTGTGCCTTTTCTACTGCACTGTATGACTGCAATAATAGAAGCAAGCGCAAAAAGTAATAATTTTTAAAATTTTTTAACTCTTTAGTTTGTATTGGGACAGAGTCGATTGACAATACTGTGATAGTTTCGGGAGGAGAGTGAACGGACACAGCCATATATATACATGTATGCATTGTCCCCCAAACCCTCCTCCCATTGGGCCGCCACATAACATTGAGCAGAGTTCTCTGTGCTGTACAGTAGGTCCTTGTTGGTTATCCACTTTTTAAGTGTGTGTGTGTGTGTGTGTGTGTTTTAACCTGTTAGGGTAGTGTGTATGGTGGAAGGTGGGACAGCTTGGAAGTCTTCACAGAGGAGCTGACTTTTCAGCAAGATTTGAAGTCAGATGTAAGAATTCCCACATAGATATTAGCCTGATTCCCAGCACACAACACTTCCAAACATTTCTGTCAAGTTGAAAGCCATTATCTACAAACATCAGTGTTATTTGTGTTAATGCTCTAATGGTAATAAATCGCAGAGTTAAAGTTTTCTGGACGACAAGCTGGACACGAAAGAAGGATGGAGGTGAATATATAAATATATTTTTTCCTTGACCTATTTCTCACAAGCCATTTATAGATAATTTCAATAGAAAACGCATTAAGGATTTTCTTTCCCAACAGACCTTTTCCATTTCCTTCTTTCTGCCTAGGCTCCCCTGTTACTCTAATTCACTGCTGCTTAACATGTGCAGGCTTCAGACTGAAGCAATACACAAATCAGATCAAGCAATGCCTCAATCATTCATTTTCGAAACTTTCCCAATTAGGACACTTATCTCCTCTGCACAGAAATGCACCATTAGCAGACTTGTTTCTTTTCCCATTGAGTAAGCAACACAGGTGAGTCTGTGTGCTAGGGCTCCTGCAGGGCTGGCTCCCCACGCGCTTGGTGCGGCAGTGATGTGTGTGTGTGTGTTGTTGTTGTTGTTGTTTTGGGAGGACTCGGGAACAAGGGCATTTTATCTTCTGTTTTGCTTTGTTGTGTGTTACTGCTTATGCTGTGGGCAGAGAGCACGCAGTCCATTTGCAGCCCAGCCTGATGCTGCTCTTCATTTACATCTTTCCACCCCAAAAGAAGGGCTTTCTAAATGGCTCAGTGGTAAAGAATCCACCTGCCAATGCAGGAGACATGGGTTCAATCCCTGGGTCAGGAAAATCCCCTGGAGGAGGAAATGGCAACCCCCTCCAGTATTCTTGCCTGAAGAATCCCATGGACAGAGGAGTCTGGTGGGCTACAGTTCATGGGGTCACAAAGAATGGGATATGACTGAGCACGCAGGCACCCCAAAAGGAGTTTGGGTGGGAGGGGATGAGGTGCTATCTGCATGTCAGGGGTAGGCCTTCTGTGGTTTGAGAACCCCCTGTGAATATGCTAAGCAACCTCCATTTCTATATAGAGTCCTTATCATTCCTGAAAATTAGATGCCAGCCTGAAGACATTCATGAGGTTGGGCTCTTTTCGGGGGGTTGTGTGTGTGTGTGTGTATGATTAATAAAGTTTTATTAAAGCACAAAAGAGATAGAGAAAGCTTCTGACATAGACATCAGAGGAAAGGGCAGAAAGAGTGCCCCCCTGCTAGTCTTTAGCCAAGGTTGGACTCTTTAAGGATTTCTTTGACAGGTGTTGGGTCAATATTGGCCATTCTTTTCTGTTCTCTTTTGAGGGCCATTTGCAAAGTCTCCCAGTCACAGCCAGAGAGGAGAACAAAGCTTCCAGAACTAGCGCCCACAAAGTGGCCACACAGATTCCACCACTCCTTGCCCTGGGCTGCCTCCTTCTTCGGTCACAGAAGATGCCTCTGAAGCTCAAGGTGGGGAGATGTTGAAATTCACTACCTTCCCCCCACAGTAAACCCAATGCTGGGAGACAGTTTCCAAGTTTAACTCAGACCAAACTATAAACAAAAGATGTCAGCTTTTAGGTCTAAGAAAATCGAAAACTGCAACCGAACAGAAAGCTTAGGAGACCAAGGAGCTCCATTCTGTGTGTCTGAGGAGAAACCCTAAGCTCACATTCATTGGAATACAATGGATTGCTTTGGATTCTCCCTTCTCTTGTTCACTGGACTGAAAGAGTGAAAAGAAAGGTAATTGCTTCATGGAGGCCTGTGCTTGAAAGGACAGAACTCTGTCACCTGAGGTCTGGCAGAAGCCAGCAGGAGGCTGCATCTATTAACATATTTTAGTCACAGGAGATTCCTTCCTAGAGGGAGAGCTCGTGGAAAGGTGTTTTAACTTTTCATTTTTTAATATATTACGAGTTTCCATGGAGACCAAGGTAAAGCTGTTGCACAGACTTTTCTTGTGGAAGCCAGAGTGACATTGTCACGCCTGAGGAGGAATTCATGCCACTGTCTTCCTGCCCCCTTTGCAGCCCACTGCCCTTTGTTACCCCTTCCAGGGAGCAAGTGCTGTGTTAGAAGCTCAAGATTCAGACACCAGGCTAGCCTCACTGTGGCTCGCAAAGAAAATACAAAACAATGCTGCTGCTCAAATTAGTCTCTGGCATCAGCAGCATCAGAGCCTGAAAAGTGTGGTGGTGGTGGTGGTTTCATCACTAAGTCATGTCTGAATCTTGCGACCCCATGGACTGTATCCTACCAGGTTTCTCTGTGCCAGGATTTCACAGGCAAGAATACTGGAGTGGGTTGCCATTTCCTTTTCCAGGGGATCATCTCCATCCAAGGATCGAAACTGTGCCTCCTGCATTGCAAGCATTCTTTACCACTGAGTCACCAGGGAAGCCCCAAAAGTATATACTTTCAATCAAAACAATGTTCAAGTGAAGTTTCTTCCAAGTAAACCTGCTACACAATCTAATCACTAAATATCTTTGCTCCTTTGATTTGCAGTGTGAGCAAAAGTTGCTCTGTCTTAAACCATTAGTTAATTCATGCAAAACTTAAGTTCCTCAGTGGCGCTAAGTCAGTAAGGTGGGTTGTTTGGGTCCCTCCTTTCATGACAAAGGCTGATCAACTGCATGGTTCACATTTATACTAATTGTAGAGACCTCATGTAGACACAGCTGAAGATTGTCCTTTGCTAACGTCCCTCTTGGCCGGCAATGCCTCCAGAATACTAAAACCTGCTTCTAAGAAATCAGTATTGAAAAATGAAAAGAACAGAATGCATTCCCCTCACACAGCTCCTGATCAGAGGGAAGGTAGACTTGAAATTTGATCATCGTCTCAAAGAGTATCTGTGGCCGCTCAGCTTCCCTAGATAATGATTCTTTCTGAAGTCATGTGGGAGAGACCACTGTAAGAATACCTCCTAACAATTTGGCAACAAAGATTGGCAGTTTATTCTTTAAATGAAAGAGAGCTATGCTGTCTGCCAAGTGTGTGCTATGTGAGTTAAAGGTGACGTGAGCAGGGCATAAGAAAATTTGTGTTTGGCGTGTTCAGAGACTAAGTGGTGTTTGACTCTTCATGACCCTATGGGCTGTAGACCTCCAGGCTCCTCTGTCCATGGAATTTCCCAGACAAGAATACTGGAGTGAGTTGCCATTTCCTTTTCCAAGGGATCTTCCCCATCTAGGGGTCAGACCCTCCTTGCGGAGGATTCTTTTCCTCTGAGCCACCAGGGAAGCCCAAGGAAGTTTGCAGCTCGGGCGGGGGAAGAAAAAAAAAAAACCTCAGGTAAACTTTTTTTCTTTGCTTTGATGATAAAATTGTGTAGTGGGCCAGAGAAAGAATTATTCATGAAATTTTTTTTTATATTACTATTAGCACAGGTTTACATTTTTAGGTAGAATAGTGACTTCTTTTGCACCTCTGTGCTTGTTCTTGGAGAAGAAGAAATCAGTAGTTGGCTGTCAAAATTCTAGCCATAATTTTGCTCATTATGCTATAAGATTTGACCTTCTTTCACCTATCTACTGACTTAGAACTGAAATTAATGGGAAGCAGAAACTCACCATAAAAAGAGAAGCTTATTTTTTACAGCATGATTTTCCTACACTCCCCCAAAGAATGAAAGTTATTATCTCAGTAAATTTCTGCAGTTTGGTTTTAGTATTAAATATTAAATAAATATTATGAATTTGCAAATACTGATTTTGGCAGAATCTTCCACAGCCTCATTCTTAGCTTGTATTAATCAAATCAGCTGGTTTTGCTATGAATTTGTTCTTTTGGAGCATAATGTTACGTAACTACATTAACTCTATTTCTGGGCTTGTAGTAGCAGCTCAAATTAATTAAGGATTTATTTTATTATCCTGCCAACAGCTGTTAGATTTTTTCACCTACTCAGTGCTTGAATGTTACCCCAAATCCTATTCCAGTTTCCTAAACTTACTATTGCTTTCTGGGCAATAAAGAGGGCTCATTCTTTTAACAAATATGTATTGGACACCTACTATGTGGCAGGTACTATTTTAGACACTGTAGGATATACAAGGATGAATAGAATATGTTAAAGTCTGCTATATTCTACTGAAGGAAGATGAGATAAACCAGTAAACAAATTTGTTAATTTCAGATAGTCATAAATGCTTTGGAAAAAATAAGACACAGTGATACCAGCAGTGATTCTCCAGTGGGTTCACATGATGATATGTATAAGACTTGATGGCATCTGCAGAATACTGGAAGAGTGAGACACCCGTGGCGGTCCAGTGGTTGAGACTTTGCCTTCCAGTGTAGGGAGAGTGGGTTAAAATTGGGCTGTCTTCAGCTTGTTCCCATGGCACCTCCTTCTTTCACGTGATGCTGTGTCAATTTGGTAGTTTCAGTCCGTTCCCAGTTGACCATGAGCTTCTGGTGGGCAGAGATGATTCATCTTCATGGTCATGGGAACATGCTGAAGGAGAAATCAATTCAGTGTGGGTAAGTCAAGAAAATCCCCTGAGGGAAGGTGGTAAGAGAGGGTGGCTCTAACTGTGGGACTGAGGAAAGCATAGATGTTTACCAGGTGGAACTACAGAGATGGAAAGGGAACAAGCACTGACTGCTAACTGTCAATATAGGGCCCTAGGCATTCGCACCCCCCTCAATTCCAGCATTAGACCAAGCTCCAGGTGCTCCCCATCAAGGGTGTGCACTTGGCTTATTCTCTGCTCATTAAGAATCACACATCTGGCTTTTCAGGAAATCCCTTAGTTAAGCAATAGAGTCCTGCCTCACCCACAAGGCCACCAGGCTATTTGGTTTTAGTTCTTCCCTCTTCTAGCTCAAAATAAAACAAAGCCATTCAGAAAGCATCATGTTCTTCACTATACGGTTTCCCTTGTTGAAAGACAATCACCCAAACACCAAAGATTTGTAGGAAACAATAGAAACATCATCTCAGTCAGTGATACGTGTAAGCCATTACTCTCACAGCAGTAATCACACTAGCTCAGGCAAAAATAAGCGACATTTAAATGTAATTAATATGATCCTCTCTTTTTGTTCAGAATCACTAGTACAGGTTCAGTAACCAACTAATATCATACAGGAGACCACCCGTGACCAGGGAGTCAAATTCTAAGACAACAGTTCTCAACACTGACTCCACAATAAACCACCCAGGGAGCTCTTCACTGAAAGAACTGACATTGCAGAGCAATGGAAACCAGGGTCTTAAGGTGAGAGAGCTGGTCCTCAGGCAAGTGGGGAACTACTGGCCTCAAAGATTGCTGGCCCTGAGGTGAAAAGACCAGCAACCCATTGCTCATGGACTGAGAATGACTAGATTCTTCCTCTCTGCTACTGAACACTGGTTTCCTGATCTGTAAAATGGGAAAACCCTGATGGTTCACAATATTTCAGTCTGACTCATGGGAGATAGGTTGGGTATAAATCCTTTAACACTGTCAAGAATCCTTTAGAGAAAAGGGAAGGCTGTTCATCAGTAGCAACTCTTTTAATCTGTGTATTGGGTTTGGGGGACATTAATTATCATGTTCCTATTCTAGCAGTTGTTTACTTCAAACATCTTGGAAGGAAATGGTCCACTAATAAAAATGATCAATGCAGAGAAACACATTTGCAGAGGCAGTTAGACTTCAATTTTCATACATATATATATATATATAATGTTATTTATTTATTTCTCTGTGGCTCTGCTGGGTCTTTGTTGCTGGGCAGGCTTTTCTGCTGCGCGGGTTTCTCATTGTGGTGGCTTCTCTTGTTGCAGGGCGTCGCTCTAGGGTGGGGAGGCGTCGTTAGTTGTGGTGTGTGGTCTCAGTAGTTTCAGCTCCTGGGTTCAAGAGAATGAGCTCAGTAGTTGTGGCACATGGGCTTACTTGCTCAGTGGCGTGTAGGACCTTTCAGGATCAGGGATCGAACCCTCATCTCCTGCATTGGCAGGCAGATTCTTTACCACTGAACCACCAGGGAAGCCCAGACTTCAAGTTTCATCTGTTAATTTTGAAGTACAGGAAGAGAGGCTAACCAGGCATTCAGACAGGCAGGCTGCAGCTTGAGAGAGATTAGGGATAAAAATATAGGTTTAGGGGTCAATATCTGTGTAGAATTTGGATTAAGACTGTTATTTGTACCCACGAGTCTGCTGTCTAGATGTCTTCTAAATCCGCCTGTAATAGTTAAGGAAAATAACTCAAGTTTCCATCTCATATACTGTGGACTCAGGAAGCACTCAGATTTCTGTAGGTTCCCAAGAAATGAGGGTTGGTGGGGTGCAGATTACATTTTTTATTATACCTTTACTTTCCATTGAATTTTCTATGACCCACATAATTAGCTCCTTCTGATTTCCCAAAGCACCACTAACACAATGTTCCATACTTTTACTGCATGTGGCAGTAATGGAGGAAAATAAAGTCAAGACCAGAAGCAACTTCACCTAGTAAATTGTACATTCCACCCCACCTCCTCACAGGGAATTTTCCCGTGGGTGGGTTGTTCTTCAACCTTGTCTGGTTCCCTGTTGCTAGCGTGCTCTTCCACCTCCACCTACAGACTCCAGTCAGAGCTCTGCCATTCTTTGCATATCCTGCTGTTTTTTCACTCCTCTTTTCTGGATTACCCACCGAATCTCAAACGTTTTATTCCTTCACTGTGCAAATAAATTCAGTCTTAACTTATACTTAATGTTGCCCAAACAGTCTATGGTAAAGGTGGCTTCCTTTTCCACCCATAAAAGTTTCCTCAAGCTCCATCAAGGTATATTCTTACATATGGAAAAATGTAACCATAAGACAAAGTATGCTTTTCTTGCAGATGACAAAAGCAACAACAGCTGTCTTTGAAAAGATATTTTCTCTTCCTACTACATAAAGAAAGAAGAGAAGGCTGGCATTATTAATAATTATGTTAGCCAAATTTTTAAAGTGTATTCCATGTGATGAGCTAAGAATTATGATAAGTGGTTTAGATGCATACCACTATTTGATTCTTACAGCAAGCCTATTTTAAAGACAAGGAAACTAAAGTGCAGGGAGATTGGGCATCTCACCCAAGGTGAGATAGTTATTAATCAGAGGCTCAGAGCCTGCCATGTTGTTTTCCTGTGGCTAAACCTATGCTGCTGCTGCTGCTAAGTCGCTTCAGCCGTGTCCAACTCTGTGTGACCCCAAAGATGGCAGCCCATTTAATGAGTGGATCTACAGAAAAAAAATCTCTGCTTTGGACAGCTTACCAATTTCCATGGTGAAAATACTCCCACCAAGGCTGACTTCAAGCTAATATAACATCACTGGATACAGAGTTGGGAAGAGGACACCACTCTATAGTAATTCTACCAATGGACCAATAATTTCAAGAGCACAGATAAGAGTAATAAAAGATAATAATTATGAAGTGATGTTTTACATATTTATTACCTGTTTTTAATATACTATTTAATTGTAATTTAAATAATTTAAGTTTTGAAATTAATTAATTTATTTTAATTGAAGAATAATTACAATATTGTAATGGTTTTTGCCATACATTAAAATGAATCAACCATAGGTATACATGTGTCCCCTCCATCCAGACACTGTCTAACATAAATCACAGCAAGATCCTCTATGACCCACCTCCCAGAGTAATGGAAATAAAAACAAAAATAAACAAATGGGACCTAGTTAAACTTCACAGCTTTTGCAAAACAAAAGAAACTATAAGCAAGGTGAAAAGACAGCCCTCAGAATGGGAGAAGATAATAGCAAATGAAACAACTGACAAGAATTAGTCTCTAAAATACACAAGCAGCTCATGCAGCTCAATAGCAGAAAAACAAACAACCCAATCAAAACATGGGCAAAAGACCTAAGCAGACATTTCTCTGAAGAAGACATACAGATGGCTAATAAACACATGAAAAAATGCTCAGCATCGCTTATCATTAGAGAAACGTGAATCAAAACTATAATGAAGTATCATCTCACACCAATAACTTAAGTTTTAATAATGATTGATTTAATACCTAGCTTGCAAAATTCTTCAAAATTTAACAGGTGAGTCCAGCAAGCCAGTATGAACTCCCTCTGAGAAACATACAATTGCTTCTTAAGTATACCTTAAATATAACCCAGACTTAAAGAAACTGGGGAAAGAAATAGATCAAGATGAAAAGAAAATCAGAAATGTGAAAAGTTAAAAAATTCAAGAAGCTGAGGCTTCTTATAGTTCTGGAGATTGGGGAAGGCAAGCATGTGCTGTTAAATAATATGATAGCCTAGACAGCATATTAAAAAGCAGAGACATTACTTTGCCAACAAAGGTCCATCTAGTCAAGGCTATGGTTTTTCCAGTGGTCATGTATGGATGTGAGAGTTGGACTATAAAGAAAGCTGAGCACCAAAGAATTAATGCTTTTGAAGTGTAGTGTTGGAGAAGACTCTTGAGAGTCCCTTGGACAGCAAGGAGATGCAATCAATCCACCCTAAAGGAGATCGGTCCTGAATATTCATTGGAAGGACTGATGCTGAAGCTGAAATTTCAATACTTTGGCCACCTGATGTGAAGGACTGATTCACTGGAAAAGACCCTGATGCTGGGAAAGACTGAAGGCAGGAGGAGAAGGGGACGACAAGTTGAGATGGTTGGATAGCATCACCAACTCAATGGACATGAGTTTGAGTAAACTCTGGGAGTTGGTGATGGACAGGGAGGCCTGGTGTGCTGCAGTCCATGGGGTCGCAAACAGTCGAACACAACTGAGCAACTGAACTGAACTGAATTAATATGATAATGTTTGGAGTTCAGGCACATTTGTCATGAGTCTCAGACTTTGGTTCAATAGATAAAATGATTAGGGGAAACCATGTGGCAGCTTGCTTATTGATTACTGTGAAGTTTTCAGCAAAGTGTGAGCCTGATGACGTCTTAAAAAAAGAAAGAAGACAATAATGAATGCTATTAGTCTGGATTTAGGAAATGTTTGGCTTGGTTTTGGGGAATAGAAAGATATCAAGTCAACTCCAGGTATCTTTTAATTCATTATCAATTTTAAAGTATTTTCATATTGGAACATTCATACAATGATTTAGCAGCAGCTAAAGACAATAATTCTCTGAAACTATTCACATCAGCCCCCATAGGTGTGGGAGTAGGAACAAGCTGCCACAACTGCAGCTCCTGTCCTGTCTTGTAGAATAGGTCAGGTTCAGATACATGAGCTCTGGGTTCCAGCCTCTGCTTTTCACTTACTGGCTTTTTAACTTTAGGTTAGTTGACTTTTTCCTGCCTCAGTTTTCTGTTGTTGCTCAGTTGCTAAGTTGTGTTGACTCTTTGAACCCCATGGACTGCAGCACACCAGGCTTTCCTGTCCTTCACTGTCTCACAGAGTTTGCTCAAACTCATGTCCATTGAGTTGGTGATGCCATCCAGCAATCTCATCCTTTGTCACCCCTTCTCCTCCTACCCTCAATCACATTGATAGTTGTACCTGCCCTATCCGGCTATTTATTTGTAAATAGTCATTACAATGGGAATACAAGCCAAAGGTCTTGGAATCCAACTCACCTTGAGAAATACTGGTTGAGCAGAAAACCTTTTTGCAAGGCACTGGCGCTACAATAATGAACAAAAACAGGCAAGGTCTCTGCCCATAAGGAACATTCAGTCTACTGGTAGAAACAAAGAGTGCTTAGAGAATTAAAATCTATAAAATGTATGCATTTCTGTTGTCCTTTCTTATTCAAGAACATTCATTGGCAAAGCCGAGAATTTTTTTTTTTTTAATCTATGAGCATGCAGAACTTGCAGAGTTTTCTACACAGCCTCTTCACATCTATTCAATGCTACACCCTCAGACTGGATGAGCTGTGTTTATTTAATTAAAAGAAAGAGACAAAGTTACACTGAGATAATGATCTTCATAATAAGAAGACTTACAATCAGTAACAGTTCCAAATGCAAGACAACTTCTACTTCCTGACAATTTTTTAAAGATACTAAATAGATAGTTTCCTTACAGATAGAAAGCATCTAGAAGGTAATTATACGGTGAAAAAAGTCAAGATAAATGCCTGATAGACTTTCCATCCTCTCTTGCAAGGCTGATGTTGGTGGTAAGGTTAGTTTTAAGTGCAATGCTTGGTGTTTAACCTTGAATGTCTGGTTTTCATTTGCATAGCAATAAGTTCTGGTTATTGTACACTCCGTCCAAAAATCTAAAAATATATTACGTCTTGACTTAATAGCCTGTGTAACCTAATTTAAAATGAGAAAGTGAACTTCAGGTTTTCTTTCTTCAGTTTACTGTGAAGTAAGCATTAGCATATTACTGCCCTTTGCTATCATTTATCACTTATGCTTTCTTCCAGTAAGAAGAACCTGCCACATCACGGTGATTGGTTTAAAGGTAGCTGTTTATACATGCTCAGAGGAGCACAAGGGAACACAACAGACTGTAGATGGAGAGATTGTAGGCTTGAAAAGGAACAGAAATTTCTATTTTAATCTAAGTTCTACATCTCACTGATGACTCAATGTGACCTTGAACACATAATCTAATATATCTGAGGTTTACTTAGTTGCCTCGTCTGTAAAACAGGAATACTGACTACAGTAGGCAGCTCCTATGGGGTCTGTCTTCTCTGTCAAGACAGCGATATGGGTTCCATTGTCTGTACCAAATAATCTTCTCACCTCTGCCCCAACCAACTTATCCCAAAGTGACACCCAGCTCAATATAGGCAGCTCAGTTCTCTTCCTTGGAAATCGATGTTTGCACAAAGACATAGAAACCCGGAAGTCTCCAGTAATAATAATGATAAAGCAAACATAGATGGGGTTTACTGTGTACATGACACTGTTCTAAGCTCTCTCTACATATGTTCACATCCTCAGAACCAATCTGTGCACATGTATTATACTATTATCACCTCCATTTAACAGAGGAGGAAACTAAGATGCAGAGAGGTAACCGTATGGGGAGAAGATGGATAAAATTCAGCTTCTCAGGACTTTATAGTTTTATCTCAACTATTCAGGTCTCTAGCCCCTAGAATATAGATACAATGCTATCACTGCTAATAGTTATTGAAAGATTGCCCTGTGCCTGGCACTGTGCCATGGGCTTTGTTTACATTATTTCCATCTGATCTTGGGGAATTACCTGTGAGACAAACACTTTCATTGTCTTTATTGTACCTGTGGAAGGATGCAGTTCTAGCTCATTTCATATCCCTCCCCTTCCTCTTCCTCACCCCTGAGAAGAAGGAAGATCTGACAGTGTAAATAGCCAGAGCTTCTGAATATGTTACTGTCTGAGGAGCTGACCAATGTCAGCAAGAAAAAAGTTGTCTTGTCTTGCAGATGCTACAATTTACAGAATGCGACAACCCCTAGAGCCATGCACACCTAAGGTATCTAAAGCTAGAAACACTGCTCCAGTGCTCAGACTGGAGGCAACCACCTGAGGGAGAGGGGGCACTGAAATGGATGGAGGGGATGGAGGATAAGAGAAGGGGGTGGGGGAGGTTTCAGGGAGAGAAGGGGCTGCCCAACTCTGCGCAAGCCTAACCTGGGGACTCAGTGAGGAAAACAGGGGCATTGTCTGGATGCTGGAGTAGCTGCCATCAGCTAAAGCCAAGATGGTCATGAATGGGCAGGACCTAGGGGATGATGTGAGCAGTGCTGAGGGCTTCCATACAAATGAGGACACTTCAGCCGAGAGAAGCGAAGTAATCTGCTCAAAATCACCAAGCAGGAGGGGCAGAGGCAGAAGAGGAACCCTGGCTGTCAGATTCTTGGGATACATGCTCTTAGCCCCTTACTTCATATTGCATCTTCTCTGGCTGTATAGAATTACAGATTCTTCTAGGTTTTATATGGTTTGGGGTTTTTCTTGGACTGCACTTGTTCATATCCATTCCCAAAGCCTCATTCAGAAACCAGGCTCAGCCTTCAAAGCCAGACATAAATGTCATCTCTTTCCATGCTACGCTTCTCCTAGCCTCAACAGCCTTGGTATTCTCTCTTCCTGATCACCCAGAGCACTTTACCTATATATACATACAAAATGGATTCTGTCTGGCATGAAAGCTGGGTAGGCATGTCCAATCTCTTCTACTAATTGAGGACCTCAAGGCCAGAGGTATTTTATATGTCATCTGCTTTCCCCTATTCCATCCAATCAGGATATTACCTTGCAGAAGCACTCAAGTAATATGCATCATGAATAAGTTCTGAGGATCCAATGTACAGCGTGATGACTATAAGTTCCACTTTGTTGCTGTTTAGTTGCTAAGTCATATCTGACTCTTTGCCACCCCATGGACTACAGCCCGTTAGTCTCCTCTGTCCATGGGATTTCCCAGGCAAGCTTATTGGGGTGGGTTGCTATTTCCTTCTTCAAGGTAACTTCTCAACTCAGGGATCAAACCCATGTCTTCTGCATTGGCAGACAGATTCTTTACCATTGAGCCACCAGGGAAGTCCACGGGTACTAATAGCATATTATATACTTGAAATTTGCTAAAGAGAGTAAGCAGATGTTAAGTGTGCTCACCACAAACAAATAAAAGCTTATTGGCTGTGGTAATCATTTCACAATGTAGACATACATCAAATCATCATGTATATCTGAAATGCAATTTTTATTTACTTTATTTGTTGAAGTCAATTATACCTCAATAAAGCTGGGGGAAAGAAAGAAATATGTATTGCAGGAGGCAGACATTCAGAGGATTCAAACAACAACAAACACAACACAGCCTCAGAGAAAATGTCAGCAGTGAGTATCTGCTCTAAGCCCATCCTTCAGGCTGAAAGGCCAGCTTGAGTGTTTGAGTCAATCAGTTTGGGAAAGCTTCTTCCAAAAATGGGGATATGGTGTCATATAAATAAGTCATCTGCTAAATCCATACAGGAAGAGATAATTTGTTATCTAATTTAAATGCAAAAAAGAAAGAAAGAAATTCAAAGGAAAACAGGATCTGTGATCCCCAAGTGGAATCAATAGAATTTACCACATTTACTCCAGTGCCAATTTGGTGCAGGAAATACATTCAGAATGGGCTTCCCAGGTGGCTTAGCAGTAAAGAATCCTCCTGCCAAAGCAGGAGACGCTGGTTTGATCCCTGGGTCAGGAAGATCCCCTGGAGAAGGAAGTGGTAACCCACTCCAATATTCTTGCCAGGAGAATCCCGTGGACAGAGGAGCCTGGCAGGCCACAGACCATGGAACTGCAAAGAGTCCAACACAGTTTAGCAACCAAACGACAAAAACTAAGCAATAACAATACTTTAAGAATTTCACATGCCTCCCAGCTCAGGGCCTGCGGTTGTCAGTACCCAGCTCCCCTTCCTGGCCACCCCGGGAAGCAGCTCCATAGCCGCGGCAGGATGTTACTGCAGCTTCTCCGTGTGCCACACTCTTGAGCGTCAGATGTGAGCAATCTTCCTAGTTTGGAAGTAAAATAGCTCACAAAAGGAGTGTGGAGGAAGACTACACCATAAACCTTAACTCAAACCACCAGAAATTCTCGGTGATGAGCTGCCAATGCCGTGTCTCAGACAGTCTGTCCCACCAGCCTGCACGACCAGCGTGGGAGCGACCTCAGCCTCAGTTTGCACCTTTACCTGTGCTGCTGTTCAGTTCTCATGCCCATTTGTGGGGGTGACTGAAAAACTGCAAAGCAAGAGGAAACAAGGAAGTGGCCTGAGCCTTCTCCCTGGTGGCCGGGGCTGGGTTTTTACAAGGGCAACAGTATCCAGGGGAAAGTCAAAATGGTTGGGTGAGCTTATCCTTCCTCCTCTGCAAATCTCCCTAGCCCACAGACTAAACTGAAGTATCTGTTGTTGTTGAGGTTGTTATTTTCTGAGAGCTTTAATGAAACATTTCTGGGCTCAAGGATCTTCAGACGGATTGTATTATTTCACTTTCCTCCCACTTATTTTATATCTGGTGGAGGCAGGTTTACTGCAGAGATTAAACTCTTGTGCTTTTACGTGCTTAGAGATTTCAGAAGATAAGCTGCCCTCTTCAACTCATGTGACTGCTTGTTGTTTATTCGCTAAGTTGTGTTTGACTCTTTGCGACCCCATGGACTGTGGCCCCCCAGGCTCCTCTGTCTATGGGATTTTCCAGGCAAGAATACTGGAGTGGGTTGCCATTTCCTTCTCCAGGGGATCTACCTGGACCACATCTTTTGCATCACAGGTACATTCTTTACCTCTGAGCCACCAGGGAAACCCGCATGGTTGTTAATCTATGGCTAATCCACAGATTCCAAATAAAACAACTCTGTATTTCATATCTCTTTTGAGCTCTACCCTAAAAAAAGAAAAATCACCCAAAGGCCCAGTATCTGATCCTTCACTTCTTTGAAAGAGCATTTTTCGTAGCCTACTCTCAGCATTACCAAGAAACAATCTCTCAAATTTAAGGTTAGCTACAGGCAGACCTCATTTTATTATGCTTCACTGTATTGTACTTTGCAGATACTGTGTTTTATGCAAATTGAAGCTTTGTGGCAACACTGCCTCCAACAAGTCTATTGCCACCATTTTTATAACTGTATTTTCTCACTTCAGATTTTTGTGTCACATTTGGTAATTCTAGCAATATTTCGAGCTTTTTCATTATATTTGTTATAATGATCTGTGATCCATGGTCTTCGATGTTGCTACTGTAATTGTTCTCAAGACTATGAAACTCATGCATTAAAGTGATTAACTTGAGATATTGTATGTGTTCCAACTGCTTCAGTGACTGGCTATTCCTGGGACTCTCTCCTGCTCCTCCAGCCTTCCTATCTCCTGAGACACAACAATGTAAGAATTAAGCCACTTTACAAACACGATGGCCTCCAAGGAAAAGGAAGAGTCACACGTCTCTCACTTTAAATCAAAAACTAGAAATGATTATGCTTAGTGAAGAAGGCGTACAGAAAGCCAAGATAGTCTGAAAGCTACAGCTTGTGTGCCAAACAGTTAAGTCAAGTTGTGAATGTAAAGGAAAAGTTCTTGAAGGAAATTAAAAGTGCTACTTCAGTGAACACACAAAGGATACAAAAGCAAAAGTTTTAGCGATCTGAACAGATTAGCCAACAACAACATTACCTTAAGACAAAGCCTAATCCAGATCAAGGCTCTAACACTCTTAAATTCTACAAAGGCCAAGAGAGGTAAAGAAGGTGAAGAAAAAAAGTTTGTAGCTAAGAGTTGATTCATGATGTTTAAGGAAATAAGCTGTTTGCATAACAGCAGTTGCTGATGTAGAAACTACAGCGAGTTAACGAGAAGATCTAGCTAAGACATTTATAATGAATGTGACCACGCTAAACAACAGATCTTCAGTGTAAAATGAAACAGCCTTCTGTTGGAAGAAGACGCCCTCTAGGACTTTCATAGCTAGAGAGGAGAAGTCAATGCCTTGGCTTCAAAGCTTCAAAGGGCAGGCTGACTCTCCTGTTAGGGCCTAATGCAGCAGATAACTTTCAATAGAAGCCAGTGCTTACTTAGTCAAACCCATAAGAATTATACAAATTCTACTCTGCCTGTGCTCTGTCAGCGGAACAATAAAACCTGGGTGACAGCACGTCTGTTTATAGTATGATTTACTAAATATTTTAAGCTCACTTTTTGAGACTTACTGCTCAGAAAAAAAAAAAAAAAATTTGTTTTCAAAGTATTTCTCCTCCCTGACAGCACACCTGGCCACCCAAGAGCTCTAATAGAGATGTACAAGATTAAAGATTTTTTCATGCCTACTAACAACAACATCCATTCTGTAGCCCATAGATCAAGGAGTTATTTCAACTTTCAAGTCTTATTATTGAATAAATACATTTCATAAGGCTACAACTGCCTCAGTGATTCCTCTGCTGGATCTGGGAAAAGTTATCTGAAGCTCTTCTGGAAGAGACCCTCCATTCTAGATGCCATTAAAATGTTTGTGATTCATGGGAAGAGGTGAAAATATTAACACTAACAGGAGTTTGAAGGAAACTGATTCCACACTTCATGGATGACTTTGAGAGGTTCAAGACTTCAGCAAGGGAAGTAGCTGTAGATGTGGTGGAAGTTCCAAGAAAATGAGAATTAAAAGTGGACGCTGAGGCTGTGGTTAAATTGCTGCAATCTCATGGTAAAACTCGAATGAATTAAGGAGTTGCTTTTTATGAGTAGGC
This sequence comes from Capra hircus, assembly GCF_001704415.2. NCBI lineage: Eukaryota > Metazoa > Chordata > Mammalia > Artiodactyla > Bovidae > Capra > Capra hircus. The sequence continues at coordinate 32,666,055 of NC_030823.1, read as the reverse complement.
AAAGAAAGTGGCTTCTTGAGATGGAATCTACTCTTGGCAAAGATGCTATAAAGACTGTTGACACGACAATTTAGAATATCACGTAAACTTAGCTGATAAACCAGCAGAAGGGTTTGAGAGAATTGACTCCAATTTTGAAAGAAGTTCTGCTTTGGTAAAATGCAATCAAAGAGCACTGTGTGCTATAGAGAAATCATTCGTTAAAGGAAGAGTCAATCGATGTGGCAAACTTCACTGTTGTCTTATTCTAAGAAATTGTCACAGCCACCCCAGCTTCCAGCAACCACCTCTGTGATCAGTCAGCAGCCATCAACACTGAAACAAGACCCTGCACTCTTAATAAGATTATGACTCATAGAATGCTCAGATGATAAATTAGGGTATGTACATTTTTTAGATAATGCTATACTTAAGAGACTATTGTATAGCATAAACAGAGCTTCCACATGCACCAGGAAACAAACAAACAAAGAAAAGATGTGACTTGCTTTATTGTGATACCAGCTTTATTGCAGTGGTCTGGAACCAAAGCCACAATATCTCCAAGGCCTGCCTGTACTGAGGGGATTTTCCTGCATTTGCAGCAGTCTTGAGCAATCAGTCTAAGATACCAGTATCTACCTTGTGTCAAGTCTTCTACTAAGGAGAAAGAAAGCAAAGCCAGGTGTAATTATGGTATATGGTTCAAATGAGCCACAAGAAGCACTAAGCTGCAGGCTCTAGGGGCAGCAGACTTTAGTCAAGAAAGGGAAATAAATGAAGTCAAGTAGTGAGGCACACGGGTGGAAGAGCAGACTCAAGCTGGAACTGGCAGGGTGGATAAGCAATAGACAACAGAACAGCATGTGTGCATGCGAGCTAAGTGGCTTCAGTCATGTCTGACTCTTTGCAGCCCCCATGGACTGTAGCCCACCCGGTTCTTCTGTCCATGGGATTCTCCAGGTAAGACTACCAGAGTGGGTTGCCATTCCCTCCTCCCAGGGATCTCCCCGACCCAGGGATGGAATCTGTGTCTCTTATGTCTCTTGAACTGGCCAGCAGGGCTCTTTACCACCAGCACCACCTGGGAAGCAGAACAGCAAGAGAAAAGACCCTGCTAGGAGACAGGGAGACATGAAGATGGAAATGAGCCCAAGGAGTTCATGAGGCTATGAGAACTACTCAGTGAAAGTTGAAGAGAATATTGCTCCATTGTAGAGGACAAATTTTAGAAAAGGAGCAAGATAGCAGAAAGGATTTTTGAAAATTTTGAAAGTGTTCTTGGTGATTTAAAGCTGATGTGTAGTTTTCAAAGATTCCTCACCTCTCTGCCCAAGTGGACTAGCTAGCTACTTTTTGCATTTTCAGATGCATCTTTTACTTAAATACCAGATGCCTAACTAAAGCTTTACCAAGCATATACTGAGTGTCAGCTGTGCCAGGTGCCCTGATGAGGGCTGGAGATTCATAGATAAAAGTTTTCATCACGTGCTTAATGTCTTAGGTGTATGCAGGAGATGGCACCCCTCAGGTACAATCAGTGGCTGTCTTTTTGTGGTGGAATTACGGAGGCTTTCATTTTCTTATTTGTAATTTTCTAATTTTTTTCCGACTTTCTCCAAGGAGAAAAGATTACACTGTGATTAAAATAGCATTAATGTCTATATAAAACATGATATACAAGGTATATGACAGAGGTAAGAAACAAGTGTTTGGGGAAAGAAATTAGATTTCCTTGTGCCAAGAAAAAAACAAAAGCTGAAAAATCTAAACCAAACTACTTTGGAGATAACATGACTGTCAAATATATTCACTGAGAATCACTACACAGGTGGGTCCTAAAGTCACCCAAGGAAAAATGACTAGGGTGGAAGTTCTAAATAAACAGGCCATTCCTGTTTGACACAGTGCCCCGGGATCAGCCGTATGAAACATACAGTTCTCCAGGCCTCTTTCTTCGCCCTGAGAACAGCATCTGAAGCCAGAGACTCAGTCTTGGTTCCCTCTCTTCTCTTAGCAGTGGCTCCCTGCATTCATCTGCCCTCTTACAGCAATCTGAGAGCAGAGCTGTATGAATCACATCAGCCACAATAACCCCGTAGGCAACACCTAGAGGTAGAAGCAACCTTCAGAGAGCATCTCATGGGCTCCCTCTTGTCTGTGGCCCACTCCCTTCACTCTTTCCTCTCACTTGCTCTTTTAGAGGCAGCAAAGAGGAGTGATCAGGGGCTCTGGGGTTAGAGTCAGACTGCTTTCTGGCTCCTCTCTCTGCTGGCTTTGTGACCTCGATGGCTTATTAACCTCTCTAAGCCTCCTAAGCCTCATTGTCACCTTCTGTAAAATGGACGTATGAGTAGATTGATAGACTGACAGATAGATAAAAATATATTCCCAACTTATTCCTAGTTAGTCTCCATGCCTCCAACTGCTATCTTTAAGCTCATTTTAAATTTTATCAAAACTATTCTTGCACATTTTCTTGGGCTCCAAAATTACTGTGGGCATTGAGTGCAGCCATGAAATTTAAAAACACTTGCTCATTAGAAGGAAAGCTATGACAAACCTAGACAAGGTATTCAAAAGCAAAGACATAACTTTGCTGACAAAGATCCATATGGTCAAAGATATGGTTTTTCCAGTAGTCATATATAGATGTGAGTTTTGGACCATAAGGAAGGCTGTGTGCCAAATAATTGATGCTTTCAAATTGTGGTGCTGGAGAAGACTCTTGAGAGTCCCTTGGACAGCAAGGAGATCAAACCAGTCAATCCTAAAGGAAATCAACTCTGAATATTCATTTGAAGGACTGATGCTGAAGCTGAAGCTCTAATACTTTGGCCACCTTATGCAAAGAGCTGACTCACTGGAAAAGATCCTGATGCTGGGAAAGATTGAGAGCAGGAGAAGGGGGTGAAAGAAGATAAGAAGGTTGGATGGCATCACCGACTCAATGGCCATGAGTTTGAGCAAACTCAGGGAGACAGTGAAGGACAGAGAAGCCCGGTGTGCTGTAGTCCTTGGGGTCGCAAAGAGCTGGACAGAACTTAGAAACTGAACAACAACAACTATCTTGATCTGTTGTCTTTACCTTCAAATCTCTAAATAGATCATGATTGGTCAGTTTTAGGCATTAACTACTGACTTTCCAAGGTGGAGAATGAAGATGTGGTTCTCATATGCTCCCTTCCTTTGTCTACACATCCTGTAGTCACTCAGTCTTTGCAACTAAATTTTCAATTGAATTTGGTTTCAATTTTGGTCTGATTTATAATTAACGTTTACAGTATTTTACATTTACATCATTACAACTCTGTATTTTAGTGATTTTCAACTGGCTCAGTAATACCCTTTAAAAGGAAATTTGAAATGTGGGACAGCATTTGGTTTGTCAGTGTTCGAGGATGGGTGTGAGGGGATGGGCCAGTGGCATTTAGTAGATGAGGGCCAGTGGATGCTAGAAGTCCTGCAACGGGCAGGACATTGCTTCACAACAATGCCTAAGGTGCTAAGAAGCCCTCCTGAGAAGCAGTAAACACTGCTAACTACTGAGTCATGAAGTCTACCATAGTTACTTTCTTTCTTGGGCATATTTTAATTTTTATTTTCCCTTGTTGTTTTTCAGTAGCTAAGTCTGATTCTTTGCAACCCTTTTGCAATGGAATGTAGCCTGCCAGGCTCCTCTGTCCATGGAACTTCCCAGAAATACTGGAGTGGTCTCCCTTTTGTTTCTCCAGGGCATCTTCATAACTCAGGGATTGAAGTCACACCTCCTGCTTTGGCAGGTAGGTTCCTTATCACTGAGCCACCAAGGAAGTCCACATTCAAGCATTATATTCTCTGATGTGGAAATATTCTTTCCTGATGACCCAGGTATGACCATGTCTGTTTTCTACAGGAGGTTCAAGTTCTTCAAGTCTACCAGGGGAAAAAGGCGCAGGGAAGTACCTCCTGTGCCTTCTCCCTTGACCAGCACTCTATCCTCAGAATTTATTCCAGCACTCTGTGGTTAGTTGTCTATTCCTTTGTCTCCCACACTAGACAATGAGCCCCTGAGGACACAGGCTGTGCCTTATTCATTGTCCTGTCCCAAGTAAATGTTTCAGACTTCACTAATAATCAACTGCCAAAATGAACCCAGGCACTAATCATCATAAAACTAGGGAAAATAAAACTCTGGGCTATCTAGAAATAAAAAAGCAGTAAATAGAGTCAACTGTTTTATTCATTTTTAGCAATAATAGGTAGCTTTTAAGCAATTTTAGCAGTCTTGTGCTAGGCACAGAATGGGAAATTGAAATAGCATAGAGTGCATTTTATTAAAAATTGCTTTAGAACTTTCAGAACTACGAGCGAACATGAGATTGGAAAAAAATACTGGGACAGCCATGAATTCACTGAGGTTCTGCTCTGCTGTATCAGCCTCCCCAGTGGTAGTCCCACACACATTTGGACCACAGTAAACAGCCATACGGGTCTCCCTGGTGGTTCAGAGGTAAAGAATCCACCTGCCAATGGAAGAGATAAGGGGTCCATCCCTGGGTTGTGAAGATTCCCTGGAGAATGAAATGACAACCCACTCCAGTATTCTTACCTGGGAAATCCTGTGGACAGAGGAGCCTGGCGGGCTGCAGTCCATGGGTCGCGAAAGAGTCTGACACGACTTAGCAACTAAACAACAACAAACAGTCACACGTTTGGAAGGCCTGCAATTATTTTGTGATCTCTTCCTACCTCCCCCTTCCCCACACAACACACAAACTACTTAGAAGAGATCATCCTCGCTTTGGCTACATCAAGTGTTGGGCAATCGTTGTGCTGTTCATGGTTCCTGTGCTGTTCGTGTCCCACTTAATGGCAAACAAGTTAATGTGCACCCTTCTCCCTGGTAACTCCTAATTCAGGGCATACTTTCTTCAGTGGCCAGAAGTAAAAATGTTTTCCATTTTAAAAATTTGAGAAGTTTCTCATTTTAGAATCTGCACATTGCACAAAGAAATTGCTGATAGTTATTCAAAAAGAATGCCCTATTTTCCCAACTACTTACTGTTTCTAAGGCACTTTCTCAGACTTGAAGGCTCAATGCCATCCATCATTAGGTGACATGCAATCAAACTGGAAATCCCTGGGAATGTTAGAAAAGTACAATTTGGGACATATCAGCTCCTACCTTGAGCCTGGAGTTTACAAATCTTATCTGGTTCAGGCAGCTGAGAACTTTCAAAGGAATGATTTAATTTGATATCCAGTCTCCAGGTACAGATTCTGTGTGTAAAGACAGTCTCTTCTGTATTGCCGATAAGGCTCTGCCTTCTATTTTGACAGGAAAATAAGATCACTAGACTTGAACCGGAAGAGCAATGGTGTAGACTTCAGAGCACATCTTCCAGCTCATGTGTTTCCTAAAGTCTGTCCAGGCCAAGCCTGGCACATTTCAGCTTACACAGAGTAGAAGTAGAGCCTCTCGGTGTGCAAGTTTCCCTAGGAAAGGTAAGTGAGGCAGCGTGCACACAGCAGCTCACACCCATGTGGGGAGCCAGACTTCTCTAGTCCTGCTGCTCGTTACTGTTCTTCCTCCACGCACATGAAGCATGGAAGTCAGCAATACTTCTCAGAACTCTGGCACGTGTTTCCAGTTCTACTCCCCAGAACATTTCACCTAGCTTGACTGAGCAAGATGCGGCATTCTTTTCCTCTCCCTCAACTTTTCCTCACTGGTGCTAACAAATTCAAAAAGAGTCCAAAGGTGGGCTGGTAGAAGGAAATAGAGGGGGGAAAAGGTCAAATGAGAGTAGCTGGTTTTGGTTCCTCTAAAAATTTACTCTCAATGAATGTAAACACTTAATGACTAGGAGAAGTAAATGAGGCAGAATGCACATAGCAACCTCCCTGGAGGCTTGATCGATAAAGAATCCGCCTGCAACGCAGGAGATCCAGGTTTGAACCCAGGGGTGGGAAGATCCCCTGGAGAAGGGAATGGCAACCCACTGCATATTCTGGCCTAAAGAATCCCATGGACAGAGGAGCATGGCAGGCTGCAGTCCATGGGGTTGCAAAGAGTCAGACATGACTGAGCAACTAACACTTTCACTTTCACTACATGACTTTACACTCATGAACTGACTGCTCCTTACTTGTCATCTTCCTTAGGAGACCTCAACTGACATTTCAATCTGTGATCTGCACAGATCTATGCCGGATTCCTACTGCTGCTCTTTCTCAGGGAAAGATCCCCAGTCAGAGAAATTTGACCATAAGCAAGAGATGGCAGGTCAGAAAATCATCTTCAATCAAGTGAGCTTTCTAAAATTGGCCTAGGCTCTCCTAATGTGGATTTCAACTTGGACTGAAGTTTTCTTACCCACTTTGAGGAGAATAAGCAGGGAAACTAGGGAGAGCAGTCTGCCTCCTCTGTTTATGTGAAATTAAAGCCCCAACCTCTAACTGCTGTGCAGAGGCATCCAGAATGTCACGGAATGCCCAGAAGGAGTTTGTTTGTAGAGAAAGATATATTTACTTTGGCCAAGGGGGAAAAAGAGTTCTCTTTACAGAACTTGCAATTTGAAGGCTAATTTGGTGCTTGAGACACAGAAGACAATCACTCAATAAATAGCATTGACTGGCTGATGGGAAGATAACTTGAAAAACAGTCTGAGATAACAGATATCTTCTGATAGGAAGATAACTTGAAAAACTCATGGAATTGACAGTTTCTTAACCCTTTTTATACTATCTTCAGCTTAACACTTGAAGCGTCATTGTCAGGGTTTCTGTTTTAAAGAACTGAGTCATTATGGATTCTTTTAGATCCTTAATATGCTTTATAATTTTATTGACCTCAAATGCTTGGGGTTAGTCCACTGAAGATGACTAATGTAAATGGAGTCATGCCTTCTAAGACTTAAACAATTCTTCTTCAAATTGGAGTGAAAGTCATCACAAAGTATACAGATAACTAAATTCCCCTTCCCCTACTTCCAACTGATATTCTGGCTGCACTGGTAAGTGGAAGATTCCAGAAAGCACAGAGTGGTTCTCACTTTCTCTTCCCACAAGCCTTAACCTGTCACCTCTAATCTTTAAATATATTCTGAAGGCCCTCCCTGGTGACTCAAGGGTAAAGAATCCGCCTGCCAATGCAGGAGACACAGGTTCAATCCCTGAGTCAGGAAGATCTCCCATGCCGTGGAGTAGCTAAGCCCGTACAACTACTGTGCGCGTGCTCTAGAGCCCAGGAGCTGCAACTAGTGAAGCCTGCATGCCCGAGAGCCTGTGCTCCACAGCAAGGAAAGCCGCTGCAGTGAAAAGCCTGCCCACCACAGCTAGAGAGGAGCCCCCACTTGCCTCAACCAGAGGAAAGTCCACACAGCAATGAAGATCCCAGCACAGCCTAAAATAAATAAACAAATAAAATTATCTTCTAAATGTTTAAATACGTTGAGCAAGATGACCAGAAAAAATGATAACCTCACACCTTCTTTTGTTGTTAAAGGGAATTATGTTTTTGTGATCTTTCTTGCATAGAAGCAGGGTGATGTGTGAAAAGGAGAATTAAAAGTAATTAAAATGAGCTGAGCTGAATTAAAAGTGATTAAAATGAGTACAGACTACACACAGAAGATGAGACGAGAGGGAAAAAACAGGAGCCACCAGAGGGGATTAGAAAGAGAATTTTAGGAGGTAAGGAGGGATGAGTTCAGATAAGAGAAGAGGGAGTTATTTGGGTAGCTGTCATGTTCATGAGTTGCTGAGAAAGAGAGGCAAGAGGGAAAGAGATTTTAATAAGCTTGGTTGGTATTAAGAATGCTTTGAGAAATTATTCATAATTTTTAAATTGCTTTTCAACTATTGTTGGATGTCAGCCTAATGTTCCCTTGAACACCGCACTGCACTGAGCCTGGGCCACCAGGGAGCTCGGCTTTATATGAATTAAATAGGTTGTTACAGTTTTATCTAAATCTATGCTACCAGTTGGAAATGTATTTAAATGCACCATGCAGTTTTACTTGTCTCAACACTGGCTAAAAAGAAACTCCTCCTTAAATATTATTTCCATAGAATCCAAGTGTTTGGCAACATTTTCGAGGAAATCTAATCTAGTCCTATAGATTTGACTTATTTTTTTTATTGAAGGAGAAAAACGTCTGTGATTTCTAACGGTTTCATTGGTTAATTTAAAACTTGGATATATACTTTATCTATTTATTTATGTAATAGGCTTTATTCTAATCCTCAAGCTCTCAAGTTATCAATTCATTCTCCCTTTTTGGGTAACAGTTTTATTGAGATAAAATTCACATACCATTAATTTAGAGTGTACAACTGAGTCATTTTTAGTTGATTTTCAGAGTTGGGCAACTATCACCCCAGTTTTAGGACATTTTTGTTACTCCAGAAAGAAAACCAGACCCTTAAGTTATCACTCCAAAACTCCCCCATTGCCCTTACCCACAGGCAACCACAAATCTACTTTTTGTCTCTACAAATTTATTAATAGCTATTCTGGACATTTCATATAAGAGCAACCATAATATGTAGTCCTCCATGACTTATACTTACACTTAGCATGATGTTTCCATTGCTCATTCATGCTATAACACTTATGAGTAATTTGTATGTAACTTTTTTGGCCAAATAACTAATAGAACTGGAATTACAGAGTTATGCGGTAGCTCTTTACTTAACTTTTTGAGGAATTTTCAAAATGCTTCTAAAGTGACCATACCACTTCACTTTCCCACCTGCAGTGTATGAGGGTTTCAATTTCTCCACATCCTCACCAACACTTGTTTTTATCTGACTTTTTCATCATCGCCATCTTTGTTGATATGCAGTGGTAACTCACTGTCTCATTATGACTTTGATTTGTTTTTCTAAGTTGAATAATGGTGAAAACATCTTTTTGTTTGTTATTGGCTATTTGCAATCCTCTTTGGAGAGATGTTTACATAGATTATTTGCCTATTATTTATTTGGAAAATTTGTTTTCTTAGTCTTATAGTTTTTATATATTCTTGAATAATTCCCTTATCAGATATATGATTTGCAAAAAAAGACTTTTCCCATTCTGTGGGCTCTCTTTCAGTTTCTTGATAGTGTTCTTTGGAACACAAAAGCTTTTAATTTTGATGAAGTTTATTTATCTATTCTTTTCTCTTTGGTTGCTTGTGCTTTTGGTCTACTAAGAAACTTGCTAATTCCAAGGTCAGAAAGATTTGCCTCTTTTTTTTTCCTAAGAGTGTTATAAAATTAGCTCTTACATTTGGTCCTTTCATCCATTTTGAACTAATGTTACATATTGATCATAAATTGCAAACCATTGCTGAACTCATTTACTAATTATAATTATTTTTTAGTGTATTCCTTAGAGTTTTCTATATAAAAGATCAGATTGTCTGTATGTAGAGATAACTTTACTACTTCCTTTCCAATTTGGATGCTTTTACTTTCTTTTCTTGCCAAATTGCCCTGGCTAGAACTTCTAGGTAATGTTGTATAGAAATGATGAGAGCAAACGTCCTTAATTTTTTTCTCTCATCTTAGGGGAAAAGCATTCAGTCTTTCACAATTAAGTAAACCCCATTTCATTATGGTATTTGTATCGTCATTTGTATATGTTGCTGGATTCAGTTTACTAGTATTTTGTTGAAATTTTTCATCTATAGTCATAACAGATATTGATTGGTCTGTAGTTTTCTTGTGTGATGATTTTAGTATCAAGAAAACAATGGCTTCATAAAATAAGACAGGAAATATTCTCTTATTTTATTTTTTGGAGAAGTTTGTAAAGACTTGGTATTAAATTTTTTATAAATGTTTAGTAGAGGTTAATTAGTTTTTTTAATTCATATATATTTGTCCAGGTGCAAAGACTTGGTATTAAATTTTTTTGTAAATGTTTGGTAGAGGTTAATTAATTTTTTAAAAAAATTCATGTATATTTGTCCAGGTGCAAAGTACCTTTCTAGGCACTGGGGATACTGCAGTAAGTAAACTTCTGCCCTCAAAAGTCTAACATGTTGCCGATTTTTGTTTATCTAATTGAAATGGAAATATTTGGTTAATTTGTGCCCTTTCTCACCATTAGCTTAAGATTTAAGGAAAAGCAATGCAAGAGACCCAGGTTCAGTCCCTGGGTCAGGAAGATCCTCTGGAGAAGGAAGTGACTACCCACTCCAGTCAGAGAAGGCAATGGCACCCCACTCCAGTACTCTTGCCTGGAAAATCCCATGGATGGAGGAGCCTGTAAGGCTGCAGTCCATGGGGTCGCCGAGGGCCGGACATGACTAAGCGACTTCACTTTCACTTTTCACTTTCATGCATTGGAGGAGGAAATGGCAACCCACTCCAGTGTTCTTGCCTAGAGAATCCCAGGGATGGGGGAGCCTGGCGGGCTGCTGTCTATGGGGTCGCAGAGTCGGGCATGACTGAAGCGACTTAGCAGCAGCAGCACTCACTCCAGTATTCTTGCCTGGAGAATACCATGCACAGATGAGCCTGGCAGACTATGGTTGATGGGGCCATAAAGAGTTAGACCCAACTGAGCGACTAACACTTCACTTACAGGAACATATGCAAATTTTGCACTCTGATTCCTGTGGGCTTGATTTAGCATGTAGTAAAAAATGACCCCCTCACACACACTCATACTTTCTTCTTCTCTCCCTTTCTCTCTCTCTTCTCTTTAAACTATGCCCATGATCCCTACCCTACCGCCCTATTGATACCTACTCTTTGAATCTAATACAGAATTCTAAAAAATATGGGTACATTTTCTAAAATAATCCCTACTACTGTGTAAACTAGCAAATGTGTCTTCTTCTTTAAACGTCTCAGCTTTGAGAAGTGTTGAGAATTGCAGTCTCTGTGGCACAGGGTAAGTATTCTTGGGTCTGTGGAGAGTGTCAAGGGCTTTCCCTATCACTTTAATTACTGCATTTTGACCAGCAAATGACCTAAATCAAATCTTTTATGATTATACAGTGGACGTGACAAATAGATTCAAGGGATTAGATCTGACAGAGTACCTGAAGAACTATGGACAGAGGTTTATGACATTGTACAGGAGGCAGTGATCAAGACCATCCCCAAGAAAAAGAAAGGTAAAAAGGCAAAATGGTTGTCTGAGGAGGTCTTACAAATAGCTGTGAAAAGAAGAGAAGTGAAAGGCAAAGGAGAAAAGGAAAGATATATCCATTTGAATGCAGAGTTCCAAAGAAGAGCAAGGAGAGATAAGAAAGACTTCCTCAGTAATCTATGCAAAGAAATAGAGGAAAAGAATAGAATGGGAAAGACTAGGTATCTCTTCAAGAAAATTAGAGATACCAAGGTAACATTTCATGTATAGAAGGGCACAATAAAGGACAGAAATGGTATGGACCTAAGAGAAGCAGAAGATATTAAGAAGAGGTGGCAAGAATACACAAAAGAACTATACAAAAAAAGATCTTCATGACCCAGATAATCATGATGGTGTGATCATTCACCTAGAGCCAGACATCCTGGAATGCAAAGTCAAGTGGGCCTTAGGAAGCATTGCTACAAATAAAGCTAGTGGAGATGATGGAATTCCAGTTGAACTATTTCAAATCCTAAAAGATGATGCTGTGAAAGTGCTGCACTCATTATGCCAGCAAATTTGGAAAACTCAGCAGTGGCTACAGGACTGGAAAATGTCCATTTTCATTCCAATCCCAAAGAAAGGCAATGCCAAAGAATGCTCAAACTACCGCACAATTGCACTCATCTCACACGCTAGCAAAGTAATGCTCAAAATTCTCCAAGCCAGACTTCAATAGTATGTGAACTGAGAACTTCCAGATGTACAAGCTGGTTTTAGAAAAGGCAGAGGAACCAGAGATCAAATTGCAAACATCCACTGGATCATAAAAAAAAAAAAAATGAGAGAGTTCCAGAAAAACATCTACTTCTGCTTTATTGACTATGCCAAACCTTTGATTGTGTGGATCACAACAAACTGTGGAAAATTCTTCAAGAGATGGGAATACCAGACCACTTAACCTGTCTCTTGAGGAATCTGTATGCAGGTCAGGAAGCAACAGTTAGAACTGGACATGGAACAACAAACTGGTTCCAAATCGGAAAAGGAGTACGTCAAGGCTGTATATTGTCACCCTGCTTATTTAACTTATATGCAGAATACATCATGAGAAACTCTGGGCTGGATTAAGCACAAGCTGGAATCAAGATTGCCAGGAGAAATATCAATAACCTCAGATATGCAGATGATCCCACCCTTATGGAAGAAAGTGAAGAAAAACTGAACAGCCTCTTGATGAAAGTGAAAGAGGAGAGTGAAAAAGTTGGCTTAAAACTCAACATTCAGAAAACTAAGATCATGGCATCTGGTCCCATCACTTCATGGGAAATGGATGGGGAAACAATGAAAACAGTGAGAGACTTTATTTTGGGAGGCTCTAAAATCACTGTAGATGGTAACTGCAGCCATGAAATTAAAAGATGCTTTCTCCTTGGAAGAAAAGTTATGACCAACTTAGACAGCATATTAAAAAGCAGAGACATGACTTTGCCAACAAAGATCCATCTAGTCAAAGCTATTGTTTTTCCAGTAGTCATGTATGGGTGTGAGAGTTGGACTATAAAGAAAGCTGAGTGCTGAAGAATTGGTGCTTTTGAACTGTGGTGTTGGGGAAGACTCTTGAGAGTCCCTTGGAGAGCAAGGAGATAGAACCAGTCCATCCTAAGGAAATCAGTCCAGAATATTCATTGGATGACTGATGCTGAAGCTGAAACTCCAATAATTTGGCCACCTGGTGCAAAGAACTGACTCATTTGAAAAGACCCTGATGCTAGGAAAGATTGATGATGGGAGGAGAAGGGGACGACAGAGGATGAGATGGTTGGATGGCATCACTGACTAATGGACATAAGTTTGAGTAATTCTGGGAGTTGGTGATGGACAGGGAAGCCTGGCCTGCTGCAGTCCACGGGGTCACAAAGAGTTGGTCGTGACTGAGTGACTGAACTGAACTGAACTGACCTGAAAACAGGATAGCTTCCCTGGTGGCTCAGTAGTAAAGAACTTGCCTGTCACTGGAGCAGATGCAGGTTCAATCTGGGTCAGGAAGATCCCCTGTATAAGGAAGTGGCAACCCACTCCAGTATTCTTGCCTGGGAAATCTCCTGGAGAGAGAAGCCTGGTGGGCTACAGACCATGGGGTCACAAAGAGTTGGAGACGACTAAACAGTTGAAAACAACAGCAAGAAATAGAAGTGAGTTCAGTCCCAGAACGCCACATGATCCTCTTCAACAGATGGTTAATGCTGTAAGTCAAGTCTATACCAGCTGGTATTATCATCAGTATCTAACAATAGTACTAATAGCTGAATCTTCAGAAGTTAGCTCTGAACAAGGAGCAAATATTTAAAGCTTTGACTACTCAGGGCTCTAGTGTTCACAGTCATAGAACTGGCATAATTCCTTTTCTCTTAATACATTTATTACTTGCCACCCACAAGTGGCTTGGAGGTTAAAGCATCTGCCTGCAATGTGGGAGACCTGGGTTCGATCCCTGGGTCGGGAAGATCGCCTGGAAAAGGAAATGGCAACCCACTCCAGTATTCTTGCCTGGAGAATCCCATGGAGGGAGGAGCCTGGTAGGCTGCAGTCCATGGGGTTGCAAAATTGGACACAACTGAATGACTTCACTTCACTCACCCACAAACATATTTTGACCACTTAATTATCTACTATGCCAAATAATTATTTTAAAAATAAGCTTAGAAGAGATTCTTTTTCTCCAAGAGTCAAGACTTGGTCAGGAACTCCTAGTCCCATGGAGTGTGTAGGACAGGGTGCTTGCTCCTAGATTAAACCCCTTGGGCAACTTGAGAATCTTCGAGAAACACTTAAAATGGCCCAAAGTTATGAGACACTTTTCAAGCTTCAATACAATGTGACCAATGTAATACTATAAGCAGAAACATTTCCAGGAAATATCTATATACTCTGGAATTCCATAATAAACTGTATAAATATCCGTGAGCACCTCTATGTGCCAAGCACTGTGCCAAGTGTTGGAATACAACATTAAGCAAGACATGATCCCTTTCCTTGTGTGTGTGTGTTAGTCACTCAGTCATGTCCGACCCTTTGTAAGCCCTTGGACTCTAGCCCACAAGGTTCCTCTATCCATAGGACTTTCCAGGCAAGAGTTCTAGAGTAGGTAGCCATTCCCTTCTCCAGGGAATCTTCCCAACCCAGGGATCGAATCTGGATCTCCTGCATTGCAGGCAGATTCTTTACCATCTGAACCACCAGGGAAGCCCAATCCATTTCTTTAGAATGGAATGAATGCAATTAAGTAGCCAAGTAAGTAGCCTGTCAAAAGCGATCAACTTCTAAAAGAGCTAAAGAAAACTGTAAACAAAAGCCACGACTGTTATAAAACACTCAAAACCTCGTGCAAGGTACAACTTACTAATTAACAGTGTTCTTTAGAGACTCTAGGTCTCTGGCATTCCCCAAACCAAGTGTCAGATGACTCTCTTGATCGATCTGTTTCTTTTTTAACCTAAAGCATGATTAGAAAGACATCTTCTCCAGATCCCTGTAGCACAAGCCATTCAATATTTTATAATAAGGCAGAAAATAATATAAAATAAATACCCCTTGGGCCAAAACATATACTTATTTTTATTGTTGTTGTTTTTCCCCTGACTTAGACCATTAGTCCTAACATTTACCATGTACTTACCCTGTGGTGATGGTGCGGGTTTGGAAATGCTGAGGGTTTGGAAAGACCAGGAAAAACAGCTAAATGAAGAGGTCTCAGTCTTGGGTGATGTGTATGATGATTCAATCCTGAATAGTGACCCTAGGAGCTTACAGTCTAGGATGGGAGTGAAGATATAGCCATAATCAAATAACAGTTTAGGTTGAAAGTCAAGTGCTATGAGTAAGTTCTATTAGGGCTGGGAACTAACAAAGGAAGATATAAGAAATGTTGTTGTTGTTGTTCAGTTGCTAAGTCATGTGTGACTCTTTGTGACCCTGTGAACCGCAGCAAGTCAGGCTTCTCTGTCTTTCACTATCTCCCTGAGTTTGCTCAAACTCATGTCCTTTGGATCAGCCAACTATCTCATCCTTGTCACTCCCTTCTCCTCTTGATGGATTTTCCTTCTCCTAAAAGATGGATTTTCATAGAGTTGTAAATGTGCTCTTATTATTTGAGAATCCCATCTCATATGTGAAAAGGCTATAAGAAAAAAAAAGATGTTAGGATATACAATATTAGTCACTCAGGAATATACACACATATTCTTAGGGATGTTGGAAGAATTGCACCATCTGAAATTTAAGCGAAACACAATCTTGGCAGGGAAGAGGTTCATGAAGGACACCTAGACCAGAAAACATATCCTCTCGAGAGAAATAGGTAGAATTATAGTTTATCAAACAGGAAAAGCATCCTACAATGTTAATGATAATTTCTCTTTTTTTTAAGATTTTCTTTTTCTATATTTTATTTATTTTCTGACTGTGCTGGATCTTCACTGATGCACACAGACTTTCTCTAGCTGTGGTCTCTTCAGCAGTCTGTATCAGTACCTATAATATGCAGTAGGGTGTCAAAAGATATCTGATGATTAAATAATAGGTTTGAAGTCTAAGAGAAATTAAATTATTTTCATATATCAGAGCTAAATCCAATTGAAAGAATATTATTCCAAAGCTATAAATAAGAAATGTTTATTTCCTTTTTATAATTTTAATCTAAATATATTCATAAAATGCTAATTATAATGTGCATTTCCTAAATATGTATCATTACACTAAGAAATTGTCATGTCTATAAGTAATGAGCTCTCAGTCACCTGATGCGTCTAAAAGGAGGCAAAACAATCACTTTGATTCTAGAAACAAGATTTGTTGAGCATCTTCAACATGCCTTGTACTTCACTAACTGTTGAATAAATGAGATAATGTTCCTCATCTCAAGAGTACCTTGTTAAAGTACATTCCTAGAGGAAGCATTTAGACTAGAAGATCCATGATAATCCAGATGGGAATTTGTTGATAAGTTTATTGTATTTACCTAGCAAACTCCATTTCTTCTCAGGGATTCCTGCCTGCAGTAGTAGATATAATGGTCATCTGAGTTAAATTCACCCATTCCAGTCCATTTGAGTTCGCTGATTCCTAGAATGTCGACGTTCACTCTTGCCATCTCCTGTTTGACCACTTCCAATTTGCCTTGATTCATGGACCTGACATTCCAGGTTCCTATGCAATATTGCTCTTTACAGCATTGGACCTTGCTTCTATCACCAGTCACATCCACAGCTGGGTATTGTTTTTGCTTTGGCTCCATCCCTTCATTCTTTCTGGAGTTATTTCTCCACTGATCTCCAGTAGCATATTGGGCACCTACCGGCCTGGGGAGTTCCTCTTTCAGTATCCTATCATTTCGCCTTTTCATACTGTTCATGGAGTTCTCAAGACAAGAATACTGAAGTGGTTTGCCATTCCCTTCTCCAGTGGACCACATTCTGTCAGACCTCTCCACCATGACCTGCCCGTCTAGGGTGGCCCCACAGGGCATGGCTTAGTTTCATTGATTTAGATAAGGCTGTGGTCCTAGTGTGATTAGACTGACTAATTTCCTGTGAGTATGTTTTCAGTGTGTCTGCCCTCTGATGCCCTCTTGCAATACCTACCGTCTTACTTGGGTTTCTCTTACCTTGGACGTGGGGTATCTCTTCATGGCTGCTCAAGCAAAGTACAAGCACTGCTCCTTACCTTGGACGAAGGGTATCTCCTCACCACCACCCCTCCTGACCTTGAACGTGGAGTACCTCCTCTCGGCCCTCTTGCGCCCACGCAGCAAACGCTCCCTAGACGTGAGGTTGCACCTCCTGGCTGCCACCCTTGGCCTCCCACAACCAGTAATGCTAAAGAAGCTGAAGTTGAATGGTTCTATGAAGACCTACAAGACCTTTTAGAAATGACTCCCCCAAAAGATGTCCTTTTCATTATAGGGGATTGGAATGCAAAAGTAGGAAGTTAAGAAACACCTGGAGTAACAGGCAAATTTGGCCTTGGAATACGGAATGAAGCAGGGCAAAGGCTACTAGAGTTTTGCCAAGAGAATGCACTGGTCATAGCAAAAACTCTCTTCCAACAACACAAGAGAAGACTCTACACATGGACATCACCAGATGGTCAACACTGAAATCAGATTGATTATATTCTTTGCAGCCAAGGATGGAGAAGCTCTATACAGTCAGCAAAAACAAAACCAGGAGCGGACTGTGGCTCAGATCATGAACTCCTTGTTGCCAAATTCAGACTTAAATTGAAGAAAGCAGGGAAAACCACTAGACCATTCAGGTATGACCCAAATCAAATCCCTTATGATTATACAGTGGAAGTGAGAAATAGATTTAAGGGACTAGATCTGATAGACAGAGTGCCTGATGAACTATGGAATAAGGTTCGTGACATTGTACAGAAGACAGGGATCAAGACCATCCCCATGGAAAAGAAATGCAAAAAAGCAAAATGGATGTCTGAGGAGGTCTTCCAAATAGCTGTGAAAAGAAGAGAAGCAAAAAGCAAAGGAGAAAAGGAAAGATATAAGCATCTGAATGCAGAGTTCCAAAGAATAGCAAGGAGAGACAAGAAAGCCTTCCTCAGGGATCAATGCAAAGAAATAGAGGAAAAGAATAGAATGGGAAAGACTAGAGATCTCTTCAAGAAAATTAGAGATACCAAGGGAACATTTCATGCAAAGATGGGCTCGATAAAGGACAGAAATGGTATGGACCTAACAGAAGCAGAAGATATTAAGAAGAGGTGGCAAGAATACACAGAAGAACTGTATAAAAAAGATCTTCACAACCCAGATAATCACGATGGTGTGATCACTCACCTAGAGTCAGACATCCTGGAATGTGAAGTCAAGTGGGCCTTAGAAAGCATCACTATGAACAAAGCTAGTGGAGGTGATAGAATTCCAGTTGAGCTATTTCAAATCCTGAAAGATGATGCTGTGAAAGTGCTGCACTCAATATGCCAGCAAATTTGGAAAACTCAGCAGTGCCCACAGGACTGGAAAAGATCAGTTTTCATTCCAATCCCAAAGAAAGGCAATGCCAAAGATTGTTCAAACTACCGCACAATTGCACTCATCTCACACTCTAGTAAAGTAATGCTCAAAATTCTCCAAGCCATGCTTCAGCGATACTTGAATCGTAAAATTCCAGATGTTCAAGCTGGTTTTAGAAAAGGCAGAGGGACCAGAGATCAAGTTGCCAACATTCACTGGATCATGGAAAAACCAAGAGAGTTCCAGAAAAACATCTATTTCTGCTTTATTGACTATGCCAAAGCCTTTGACTGTGTGGATCACAATCAACTGTGGAAAATTCTGAAAGAGATGGGAATACCAGACCACCTAACCTGCTTCTTGAGAAATCTGTATGCAGGTCAGGAAGCAACAGTTAGAACTGGACATGGAACAACAGACTGGTTCCAAATAGGAAAAGGAGTATGTCAAGGCTGTATATTGTCACCCTGCTTATTGAACTTCTATGCAGAGTACATCATGAGAAACTCTGGACTGGAAGAAACACAAGCTGGAATCAAGATTGCCGGGAGAAATAGCAATAACCTCAGATATGCAGATGACACCACCCTTATGGCAGAAAGTGAAGAGGAACTAAAAAGCCTCTTGATGAAAGTGAAAGTGGAGAGTAAAATTGGCTTACAGCTCAACATTCAGAAAACGAAGATCATGGCATCCGGTCCCATCACTTCATGGGAAATAGATGGGGAAACCGTGGAAACAGTGTCAGACTTTATTCTGGGGAGCTCCAAAATCACTGCAGATGGTGACTGCAGCCATGAAATTAAAAGACGCTTACTCCTTGGAAGAAAAGTTATGACCGACTTAGACAGTATATTCAAAAGCAGAGACATTACTTTGCCGACTAAGGTCCGTCTAGTCAAGGCTATGGTTTTTCCAGTAGTCATGTATGGATGTGAGAGTTGGACTGTGAAGAAGACTGAGCACCGAAGAATTGATGCTTTTGAACTGTGGTGTTGGAGAAGACTCTTGAGAGTCCCTTGGATGGCAAGGAGATCCAACCAGTCCATTCTGAAGGAGATCAGCCCTGGGATTTCTTTGGAAGGAATGATGCTAAAGCTGAAACTCCAGTACTTTGGCCACCTCATGCAAAGAGTTGACTCAATGGAAAAGACTCTGATGCTGGGAGGGATTGGGGGCAGGAGGAGAAGGGGACAACCGAGGATGAGATGGCTTGATGGCATCACTGTCTCGATGGATGTGAGTCTGAGTGAACTCCAGGAGTTGGTGATGGACAGGGAGGCCTGGCATGCTGCGATTCATGGGGTCGCAAAGAGTCGGACACGACTGAGCAACTGAACTGAACTGAACTGAATCCCATATTGCCTCTGCTTTGGAACTTGCCTAGTCTCTTGTCTTCCCCTCCACTCCTTGCAATATTGTTTTTCTTGCCTCTTTAACGTTGTTGTTGTTCAGTTACTAAGTTGTGTCCACCTGTTTTCAATCCCATGGACTGCAGCATTCCAGGCTTCCCTGCACTTCTCTATCTCCTGGGGCTTGCTCAAATTAGTGTTCATTGATTCAACTCATGTCCATTGAATCAACTATCAGTCAGTTCAGTTGTTCAGTCGTGTCCGACTCTGCATCCCCATGAATCGCAGCAAGAGTTCAAAAGCATCAATTCTTCGGTGCTCAGCCTTCTTCACAGTCCAACTCTCACATCCATACATGACTACTGGAAAAACCATAGCCTTGACTAGACGGACCTTAGTCGGCAAAGTAATGTCTCTGCTTTTGAATATACTGTCTAAGTCGGTCATAACTTTTCTTCCAAGGAGTAAGCGTCTTTTAATTTCATGGCTGCAGTCACCATCTGCAGTGATTTTGGAGCTCCCCAGAATAAAGTCTGACACTGTTTCCACGGTTTCTCCATCTATTTCCCATGAAGTGATGGGACCGGATGCCATGATCTTCGTTTTCTGAATGTTGAGCTGTAAGCCAATTTTACTCTCCACTTTCACTTTCATCAAGAGGCTTTTTAGTTCCTCTTCACTTTCTGCCATAAGGGTGGTGTCATCTGCATATCTGAGGTTATTGCTATTTCTCCTGGCAATCTTGATTCCAGCTTGTGCTTCATCCAGCCCAAAGTTTCTCATGATACACTCTGCATAGAAGTTCAATAAGCAGGGTGACAATATACAGCCTTGACATACTCCTTTTCCTATTTGGAACCAGTCTGTTGTTCCATGTCCAGTTCTAACTGTTGCTTCCTGACCTGCATATAGGTTTCTCAAGAAGTAAGTCAGGTGTTCTGGTATTCCCATCTCTTTCAGAATTTTCCACAGTTGATTGTGATCCACACAGTCAAAGGCTTTGGCATAGTCAATAAAGCAGAAATAGATGTTTTTCTGGAACTCACTTGCTATTTCCATGATCCAGAGGATGTTGGTAATTTGATCTCTAGTTCCTCTGCCTTTTCTAAAACCAGCTTGAACATCTGGAAGTTCATGGTTCACGTAATGCTGAAGCCTGGTTTGGAGAATTTTGAGCATGCCTTTACTAGCATGTGAGATGAGTGCAATTGTGCGGTAGTTTGAGCATTCTTTGGCATTGCCTTTCTTTGGGATTGGAATGAAAACTGATCTTTTCCAGTCCTGTGGCCACCTCTGAGTTTTCCAAATTTGCTGGCATATGAGTGCAGCACTTTCATAGCATCATCATTCAGGATTTGAAACAGCTCAACTGGAATTCCATCACCTCCACTAGCTTTGTTCGTAGTGATGCTTTCTAAGGCCCACTTGACTTCAGTTTCCACGATGTCTGGCTCTAGATTAGTGATCACATCATCATGATTATCTTGGTCGTGAAGATCTTTTTTGTACAGTTCTTCTGTGTATTCTTGCCACTTCTTCTTAATATCTTCTGCTTCTGTTGGGTCCATACCATTTCTGTCCTTTATCGAGCCCATCTTTGCATGAAATGTTCCCTTGGTATCTCTAATTTTCTTGAAGAGATCTCTAGTCTTTCCCATTCTGTTGTTTTCCTCTATTTCTTTGCATTGATCGCTGAAGAAGGCTTTCTTATCTCTTCTTGCTATTCTTTGGAACTCTGCATTCAGATGCTTATATCTCCTTTTCTCCTTGGCTTTTCACCTCTCTTCTTTTCACAGCTATTTGTAAGGCCTCCCCAGACAGCCATTTTGCTTTTTTGCATTTCTTTTCCATGGAGATGGTCTTGATCCCTGTCTCCTGTACAATGTCATGAACCTCATTCCATAGTTCATCAGGCACTCTATCTATCAGATCTAGTCCCTTAAATCTATTTCTCACTTCCACTGTATAATCATAAGGGATTTGATTTGGGTCATACCTGAATGGTCTAGTGGTTTTCCCTGCTTTCTTCAATTTAAGTCTGAATTTGGCAACAAGGAGTTCATGATCTGAGCCACAGTCCACTCCTGGTTTTGTTTTTGCTGACTGTATAGAGCTTCTCCATCTTTGGCTGCAAAGAACAATCAATCTGATTTCAGTGTTGACCATCTGGTGATGTCCATGTGTAGAGTCTTCTCTTGTGTTGTTGGAAGAGAGTTTTTGCTATGACCAGTGCATTTTCTTGGCAAAACTCTATTAGTCTTTGCCCTGCTTCATTCTGTATTCCAAGGCCAAATTTGCCTGTTACTCCAGGTGTTTCTTGGCTTCTTACTTTTGCATTCTAGTCCCCTATAATGAAAAGGACATCTTTTTTGGGCATTAGTTCTAAAAGGTCTTGTAGGTCTTCATAAAACCATTCAACTTCAGTTTCTTCAGTGTTACTGGTTGGGTCATAGCCTTGGATAACTGTGATATTGAATGGTTTGCCTTGGAGACGAACGAGATCATTCTGTCGTTTTTGAGATTGCATCCAAGTACTGCATTTTGGACTCTTTTGTTGACCATGATGGCTACTCCTTTTCTTCTGAGGGATTCCTGCCCGCAGTAGTAGATAAAATGGTCATCTGAGTTAAATTCACCCATTCCAGTCCATTTGAGCTCGCTGATTCCTAGAATGTTGACGTTCACTCTTGCCTTCTCTTGTTTGACCACTCCAATTTGCCTTGATTCATGGACCTGACATTCCAGGTTCCTATGCAATATTGCTCTTTACAGCATCGGATCTTGCTTCTATCACCAGTCACACCCACAACTGGTATTGGTTTTGCTTTGGCTCCATCCCTATGCCATCCAACAATCTCATATTCGGTCACCCCCTTCTCCTGCTCTTAATTTTTCCCAGCATGAGGATCCTTTCCAGTAAGTTGGGTCTTCACATCAAGTGGCCAAAGTATTGGAGCTTCAGCTTCAGCACAAATCCTTCCAATGAATATTCAGGGTTGATTTCCTTTAGGATTGACTAGTTTGATCTCCTTTCTGTTCAAGGGACTCTCAAGAGTCTTCTCCAGCACCACAATTTGAAAGCATCAATTCTTTGGCGCTCAGCTTTCTTTATGGTCCAAATCTCACATCTCTATACTACTACAGGAGAAACCATAGCTTTGACTATATGGACCCCTTTTACTTATATGACTAAATCCCTTCCCCTCTTAAATCTATGTAACCTTAAACCAATGACTCCAGATGATCAGAAGTAAACAATGGAAATGCTAAGGTCTGTCTGTGCCTTGATCAAGAGTTCTTTGTTTTTGGACCCTCAATGGGCCAGAAAATAGTGGGTTATTAGAGCTTGGAGGAATATGCATGTGATTGTCATTTACTGAAGATCATATCCCACTGTGTTGTCAATGAGAGAGAGGTTCAGTCTCTTTCCAACCCTAATTTAATTCAAATACTTTCATGCTCTAGTTCAGTTGAATGCATGCTACTTTCTCACATCTGGGGAGGGAGAATTGGGTCCTTCAGATAAGCCAGGACATTTGCTTTCAATTTATTCCAGCAATCTTTGACAAAAACCTATCATCAGGTACCAACCACTTTAAACTCCTACTTACTCTCTGTAGACCATGATTCTCAACAATGAATTTCAAGAATAAAGAGCTGTCCTCATAAGGTATGAAATGGAGGAGTAATAATGTGCAGAACACAATTACTAGTTATAATTATTTATTTTTAACTTAAGTGTTCCTTTCATTATCTGAGTGTTCAGTTCATTCTCTCAGTTGTGTCAGACTCTGCAACTTCATGAATGCAGCATGCCAGGCTTCCCTCTCCAACACCAGTTCCCAGAGCTTGCTCAAACTCATGTCCTTCGAGTTGGTGATGCTATCCAACCATCTCATTCTCTGTCATCCCCTTCTCCTCCTGCCTTCAGTCTTTCCCAGCATCAGGGTCTTTTCCAGTGAATCAGTCCTTCACATCAGGCGGCCAAAGTATTGGAGCTTTCAGCTTCAGCATCAGCCCTTCCAATGAAGAGTCAGGACTGATTTTCTTTAAGACTGAGAGTCCAAGTGACTCAAGAGTCTTCTCCAACACCACAGTTCAAAAACATCAATTCTTCAGCACTCAGCTTTCCTTATGGCCCAACTCTCACATCCATACATGACTCCTGGAAAAACCATAGCTTTGACTATATGGATCTTTGTCAGCAAAGTAATGTCTCCGCTTTTTAATATGCTGTCTAGGTTTGTCATAGCCTTTCTTCCAAGGAGCATGTGTCTTTTAATCTCATGGCTGCAGTCCCCATCTGCAATGATTTTGGAGCCCAAGAAAATAAACTGTGGGCTCTATATATCTGAGTGTGGGCTCAGGAAAATAATGGGATTCAAGAGATAGAGAGAATATATGTGGCTAAGATTATACCATACCATCCTAATAAGGAAATGAAACAGTGAAACTCCCTGGTATTTAAAATCTAGAAGGACAACTAGCAATCTCAACTAGTTTGAGAAATTCCCTTTGGAGTCGGTGAACATGTCTATGAACTTGGGCACTCATGTACATTTTATTATGACTAGAATGGTTTACTTATACATTGAGAAAATAGACTGTACATACATGCTGGATGCAGGGTAAAACTGGGAAAATAAATCTACTTTGCCTTTTTGAGTGAAATGGAAGCTCTCAGGAGAGTCGCTGATTAGTTTTCAGGGTTTTGTTTTTAGTTTGCATCTTTGTTTTAATCACAAAGAAAAGAGAAAGGAAATAAAGCAAAGTCCAAGACCCTTTGAGAGATCATAGGACCCTAGGAATGATTTTTTCCCTTGGATAAATATATTTTTATACAAGGAAGTACTCCTGAGTTTGGACTTTATTAGGAAATGTATCCAACAACTTGTTCACTAACCAGAAAGCATAGAATAAATGGTTAAAAACCTGACCCATGTATTTTCAAGGTGCATGCATGTTCATTTGCTGTCGTGTCTGACTCTTTGTGATCCATGGACTGTAGCTCACCAGGCTCCTCTGTCCATGGAATTTCCCAGGCAAGAATATTAGAGTGGTTTGCCATTTCCTGCTCTAGGGGATCTTCCTGACCCAGGGTCTGAACCTGTATCTTCTGCCTTGGTAGGCAGATGCTTTACCACTGAGCCACCTGGGAAGCCCCTATTTTCAAGGTACCTTAAAAAAAAAAAATCTCTCAAAAGATACTCAGTTCTCATGGTGATTCGTTAAGTAGGTAATGGTCCAATTTAGCTATTTAATATCTTTTTCCATGAACCATCTTTCAGCGGTGGTCAGAGCAGTAGCATTCAGTGACGTTAAGGGAGCCCCTCAGGGACTTCCCCTCTGATTTGTAAGTGCAAACTCACAAGAGAATGTCACTCCCACTCCAACAACCACAACAGGTCATAGAGTCTACGCAAGAATAACATTTTTCAGCCTCTCAGAGAGTAGAGATTGTAAATGAATATCTTGCTTCTGTAAGGAGAGAAGGGCATACAATGCTTTCACTTCTGGTGGGCAGGCCAGAAGTAGAGACAATCAACAGAGAAGTGAAGAGGATAATCTGGTAGACGTCGTCAAGATTTTTTAAATTCTGATCAAGGTTTTTAAAATGTCTATAGTCATTTGACATTTGCTCACTGAAAATAGTTAATGTTTGGCAGCTTATGTGCCAAAGTTTGCCTGCTTTTTACCTTTCGATTCTTGAATTAATCAGTAAGCAAAGCTGTTTTATAGACAGGAAATCAAAGCTTGGCAAAAGTGAAATCATTCTTGGGACTTCCCTGGTGGCTCAGTGGTAAAGAATCCACCTGCCAATGCAGAGGACACAGGTTCTATCCCTGGTCCAGGAAGATTCCACGTGCTGTGGGATAACTAAACCTATGCCCCATAACTACTGAGCCTGCATGTGAGAGCCCAGGAGCTGCAAGAAGAAGAATGACTGCAGAGAGAAGCCGATGCACTGAAACTAGAGAGCAGCCCCTGAAGAAATGAAGACCCAGAACAGCTAAATAAATCAACACAGTAAAAAAATTTGTAAGTGAAATAATTCTCACAGTGGAATCCAGGTCTGCTGTTCTACAATGCCTGAGTCTTTGGATCATAACACTCTCCCCTTGGTGCTTATGAACAGAATGAAAATCAGAGGTGGTTTATATTGCTAAAATTTTCTGAATATCTGTAGCATATATTCTTTTAAGTTCTAAGAAATCATTGTGACAATCTGAGAAGAATGAAAAAAAATGAAGGTTTTTAAAATATGTATTTGGCGATTCATTTCTTATATGATGGTATCCATGTTTCAATGCCATTCTGAATTGCCAGTCTAGGTTCGATATAGGATACAGGATGCTTGGGGTTGGTGCACTGGGATGACCCAGAGAGATGATATGGGGAGAGAGGTGGGAGGGGGGTTCAGGATTGGGAACTCATGTACACCCGTGGCAGATTCATGTCAATGTATGGCAAAACCAATACAGTATTGTAAAGTAAAATAAAGTAAAAATAAAATTTAAAAAATCAATCAATCAATCAATAAAAATAAATAAATAAAAATAAAATAAAATATGTATTTGTTAACTGTCTAAAATCATCTGAACCAATTATTTGAGCTCTTAAAGGAATAGTGTAGGGAAATTAAAGATACATGAAGACTAAACTTTCCTTAAAATGAGCATTTGGATGCCTAAGCTGCTTATTGCATCATCACTTTCATCTTTTTTTCCTGAGGTGATATATTTCTAATTATTATTAAAGAGTGTGTGTGTGTGTGTGTGTGTGTGTGTGTGTGTGTGTTCACTCTGTCATGTCTGATTCTTTGCAGCCACATGGACTGTAGCCCACCAGGCTCCTCTGTCCATGGGGTTTTCCAGGCAAGAATACTGGAGTGGTTTGCAATTTCCTATTTCAGGGAATCTTCCCAACCCAGGGATCAAACCCAAGTCTCTTTTGTCTCCTGCATTGGCAGGCAGATTCTTTACCACTAGCACCACCTAGGAAGCCCATTATTAAAGTAGGTAGAAGTCAGAATGTAAGTATTCACTCCATGCATGCATTTTTCAGGAATATTACAAATATTTATCACAAGAATAACCTATAATAGCAATGGTACCAGCAACACATCACTGATAAAATTTGAATATTTAGGATTCAACTAAATTTCTGTTTTAATAAAGATCAGAGTAGTATTTCCTGCCTTTCTCACTTAAACTATTGTAAAACTATTCAAAAAGAGAAAAAATATTTCCTAATGAAGATACATAATGCTCATTTTGTGCCTCTTTTGAATTATTGTGATTGCTTAGCAGCTACCTATTTCCATTAGTTTAATAACTATTTCCCATTGTTTGCTGGAAATCAAGGACTCATACGACTTGGCTGGGAGTTACACATAATACGAGCATTCAAGAAAGATTATATTGATGGTAATGAACATGATCATTGATAATTATCAACAGAACTTCTGATTTAATAGTCACAATGGCTTTATGAGAGGTATTATTATTATGGCTTCCCTGGTGGTTCAGGGGAGCTTCCTTGATAGCTCAGTTGGTAAAGAATCCGGCTGCAATGCAGGAAACCCTGATTCAATTCCTGGGTCAGGAAGATCCACTGGAGGAGGGGTAGGCTACCCATTCCAGTGTTCTTGGACTTCCCTGGTGATGGTAAGAAAAAAAAAAAAAGAAAAAAGAAAAAAAATCCACCTGCCAATGCAGGAGACGGAGGTTTGGTCCTTGGGTCAGGAAGATCCTCTGGAGAAGGCAATGGCATCCCACTGCAGTGTTCTTGCCTGGGAAATCCCATGGACAGATGAGCCTGGCTACAGTCCACGAGATCTCGAAAGAGTAAGACGTGACTTAGTGACTAAACAACCACAACATTATTATTGTTACTATTCCAATTTTACAGGTGAAGAAACAGAGCCAAAAGAACCTAAATGATTCGCTTAAGATCTCACAGTTAGAAAGTGATGATCCAGAGAGGCAAACCCAATTCAGGTTCTGAAGCCATGTCTTTCCTCTGCTGTGTCTCTGAGCCACCAGAGCTCACCATGATGGATACAATCTCTGGAATTCCTTGTCTTAAGCTGTCAAATGAGATCCTTGGACTGGCTAAAGGTTCTGGAATCCTAGCAAAGTTCCATCATGAAAATAAAGTATATGAATAGGTGAGATGCATTAGAATTGGAATACTCCTGGGTCCTCCACCCAGTCAATCCATTGATTAACAAGTGCTTATTGCACGGTGACAGCCTTGAGCTGGGTCTTGGGGAATGCTCCTGATCCAGGTATTTAGCATCTGCTTAGAAATAACCACCTTACTTTTGTTGCTGTTCTTGTTTAGTCACTAAGTTGTGTCTGACTCTTTTGCAACTTCATGGACTGTAGGCCTGCCAAGCTCCTCTGTCCATGGGATTTCCCAGGCAAGAACCCTGGAGTGGGTTGCCATTTCCTTCTCCAGAGGATCTTCCTGGCCCAGGCATCAAACCCGTGTCTCCTGCATTGACAGGTAGATTCTTTACCACTGAGCCAATTGGGAAGCCAAACCATCTTACTGTTGCTGCTGCTGCTGCTGCTAAGTCGCTTCAGTCGTGTCTGACTCTGTACGACCCCATAGATGGCAGCCCACCAGGCTCCCCCGTCCCTGGGGTTCTCCAGGCAAAAGCACTGGAGTGGGTTGCCATTTCCTTCTCCATTGCATGAAAGTGAAAAGTGAAAGTGAAGTCGCTCAGTTGTATCCGACTCTTAGCGACCCCATGGACTGCAGCCTACCAAGCTCCTCCGTCCATGGGATTTTCCAGGCAAGAGTACTGGACTGGGTAATCATCTTACTATTATCCTGCAAATGGGAAGTTACTTGGAGATACTTGCTGAAGAATCTTCATGCCATCAAACAGTAATCAAGTACTCAGATCACCAATGTCAGAAAAGAATTCAAGAAAACATGAAAACGTTCTTTAAAATAAAAAAGTTAGATAGTTACCAACTGATGTCTGATGTCAGTTCATATCCTCACTTACTTTAAGCTGCCCTGACCTTGATCATTTTGAAGCAAATTTAAGATACTAAATCATTTTACTTGTAAGTCTTTCAGCATGTGATAATGAGTCAAGAAAAAAACCCACAGACTGAATCTCATTATCACACTTAATAATAGCTTATTAATGTCATCAAATATTTAATCAATATTCAATTTTCTCTGATTGACTCCTAATTTTTAATAGTTGGTTTGAATAACATTTTTCTTTGTAGTAATTATAAATCATAATTTTCCAAATTACCTTCCCTGAGACACTGATGTTATATAGCTTTTAAAAGATATTTTGAGCCAGGAAGAAAAACACCAATACAGTATACTAACACATATACATGGAATTTAGAAAGATGGTAATGATAACCCTGTATGCGAGACAGTAAAAGAGACACAGATGTATAGAACAGACTTTTGGACTCTGTGGGAGACGGAGAGGGTGGGATGATTTGGGAGAATGGCATGGAAACATGTATACTATCATGTAAGAAACAAATTGCCAGTCTAGGTTCAATACAGGATACAGGAGGCTTGGGGCTGATACACTGGGATGACCCAGAGAGATGATATGGGGAGAGAGGTGGGAGGGGGGTTCAGGATTGGGAACTCATGTACACCCGTGGCAGATTCATGTCAATGTATGGCAAAACCAATACAGTATTGTAAAGTAAAATAAAAATAAATTAAGAAAAGAAAAATAAATAAATAAATAAAAGACATTTTGTGGGCCAATAAATTTAGCTAATACTGAATTAAACAAAGTTAAACAGATTTCTTTACTGCAGGGCCTTTCTAAGCCTTCAGTATATTACTGTGCATTGAGGCCCTCAAAAAGAAGGATCTGATGGGCAGTTTTCTCAAATCTGTTGGAATACTGATCTCTTTTCTCTGATACACATCTTAGGAAACACTACCAGAAGTAAGTTACTTAATTTTTTGTGTCAATATTCTTTCCC
Organism: Capra hircus; assembly: GCF_001704415.2. Lineage (NCBI taxonomy): Eukaryota > Metazoa > Chordata > Mammalia > Artiodactyla > Bovidae > Capra > Capra hircus. The sequence goes on along the minus strand of NC_030823.1, from coordinate 32,636,646 downwards.
CTGTGTCAAATTTAATGGACTTGGTATTGGACTCCCAGAAATCTTAATGAGGATCAACATGGTCCCTTCAAAGCCTAAATTCTGTTAACAAAATGAATTTCAAGACTATGGTTATTAACTATGGCTATTAAGAGAGGTCTCATGCGGGTGCAGCAATGGCCACCACATGTTTGGAAACAAAAATTTAATATGTGCTGGACTGATAAAGGGTCAAAATACAAGGGCTAGCAAAGGTGTATAAAATGTAAACCAACACTGTTCTGGGAACTCAGAGCATGAAGTCAGACTCTGAAAAATCAAAGCTATTTTATATCAGGAAAGCAATCTATTCCTGCTTTGCAATAGTGTTCATAGTGACAAGACTTTTCAAAAACTAATAGAACCTAGTGTATAAGAATCTGAGAGTTGAACCATAAAGAAGGCTGAACACCAAAGAACTAACGCCTTTGAATTGTGATGCTGGAGAAAACTCTCGAGAGTCCCTTGGACAGCAAGGAAATCAAATCAGTCAATCCTAAAGGAAATCAACCCTGAATATTCATTGGAAGGACTTAGGCTGAAGCTGAAGCTCCAACACTTTGGCCACCTGATGCAAAGGGCCAACTCATTAGAAAAGACCCTGATGCTGGAAAAGATTGAGGGTAAGAGAAGGGGCAACAGAGGATGAAATGGTAGGATGGCATCAATGACTCAATGGACATGAGTCTGAGCAAACTCTGGAAGACAGTGAAGGACAGGTGTGTTGCAGTCCATGGCATTGCAGAGTCAGACGCGACTTAGCGACTGAACAGTGACAACATCTGAGAAAAACAGATTCAAATTGGAGACAAAAGAAAAACCAGGACATTTAATCAGTTTACAGAAATAATAACACAGTACCTTTGAAATTAGGAGTTTCTAAGAGATTTGAGACATGCCATCTATCTATGAATGAAGGAAGACTGCATAGATTTGTCTAGGCCAAGCACTTACTTTTCTGTTTCTCTTAAGGTACACATTATATTTCTAGCATTCACTCCATAGTCCTAAAAACAATATTGTAGAGAAAAAAAAGACTCTTGTTTCCAGGTGAAGAAAGCTACACTGACAGAGGGACAATTCTTTTCCTTCTCCTGGCATCAGGTATCAAGAAAAGAATGAAAAATTTAGAAGAATTTTAGATTAGGATTGCTCTTAGTTGGCCCAGGTGACCCTGATGTTTTTGTAAAATCCCCAGGAACTCACCCTCCACCTAGGCTAGTGTAAGAAATGCCCTTTCCGTATTGAATGGTGCATATATGCCAAGAAACTTTCCCCCCCAAATCTGTGTCTTTTAGAACGACAAAAATTCAGCACCCCAGGGGTTATGTTTTGTTTCAGGATTTTACTTAGCTGACTTACTTCAGCTTAGGCAGAAGCAGTAATCAACATACTGAGTAATGCTAACAGGGATGCTGGTTGATTCCTGTTTTCTTTTGCACTGAGGACTCTGGGAGCAAAGTTAAAAAAGTTTGTTTTTCTGTTAGTCATCAGGAACATGGCTGCAATTACCACCCACTCATTTTCCAAGCTAGAGCTATAAAGAGTGAAGGATGTCATATTTCCTTCCACTTTAGCAACATTTTCAGAGCAGCTAGTCTGTGTGAATTCCTTTATTGCCTCCTGGTTAATGATTAGACATCTGTATTGAGGCATCACTGCCAGAAACCTTCAAGGTTCTGGGCACTGGGCTTGGTACAGGAGCCTGACAGGTACAAATTAAGCCCTAGACCTTCAGCGTTTGCAGTCTAATTGCAGAGACAAAGTTAGAATTTTAAATCACAGAGCTTTTAATCCCTTTTCTTTCCAAGTTTTTGATAATGAAAAATGTCAACAGTCACAGAAACTGGAATAGTAATATAGACTGAGCATCTGCACACATATTTATCACCTGGATTTAAAAACTAGCATCTTCCATTACATTATTTGTGTTGTCTTTGTGTGTATATATGTGCAAGAAAGAGACTGTTGAACAACTTGAAAAAATTTGCGGGTATCATGAGACTTAAAGTCCCTAAATAATTCAGCTGCAGCTCTTAAAAATGAGAACATTCTCCTCCTATTTAACTACAATATGAATATTATATCTAAGAAATTTTGTAATAATTTCCTAATACTATCTAACATCCAGTGTATATTCAAATATCCCAACTTATTTCAAAAGTGTCTTCTAGAGCTGTTTTGTTTCATTCTAAGTCCAGTCTAATTAAGATTTACCCATTAGATTTGGTGGTTATTTTTTTTAAGTATCTTTTAATCTAAAATATCCTCCATTAACCTTTTCTCAGGACATTGACTCATTGAAGTTTTGAAGAGATCAATTAGGGAATGTCTCACTTTTTGGATTTTCCTGATTGTTTCCTCATGGTACCCATTAACTTTTTTATCTGTCAATGTTTGCTCTAAATTGAAAGTTAAGCCTAAAGTTTGACCGAACATGTTAGACAAAACTTCCTATTTTCATACCTTGCTTGTGGGAATGTAAGATGGTGCAACCACTTAGGGAACAAGACAAGAATGTTCCCTCTCAATATTCCCTTTTTACTGTTGTACTAGAAACCATAGGTAATGAAATAAGGAAAGGGAATAAAAAGTATACAGACTGGGAAGGAAGAAATAAAACTGTTTTTATTTTCTAATGATGTAGTAATCTATATAGAAAATCCAAGAGAATTAGCAACAATGAAAACAGCAAAAAACCTCCTGGAACTAATAAGCAATTATAGCAAAGTTGCAGGACATAGAGTTTTAACACACAAAAATCTGTTGTTTTCCTATATATCAGCAATGGGACAAGTGGAATTTGAAATTTAAAAAAACATTATTTACATTATTACTCCCCCAAAAAGAAATACTTAAGTATAAATCTAACAAAACATATATGATGTATATGAGGAAAACTATTAAACTCTGATGAATGAAATCAAAGAACTAAATAAATGGAGACATATTTCATGTTCATAGATAAAAAGACTTAATATTACCAGTTCTTCCTACCTTGATTTATAGATTCAATGAAATCCCAGTTAAAATCATAGCAAGTTATTTTGTGGATGTTAGCAAACCAATTCTAAAGTTCATGTGCATGCTAAGTCGCTTCAGTCATGTCTAACTCTCTGTGACCCCATGAACAGTAGCCCACCAGGCTCCTCTGTCCATGGGATTCTCCAGGCAAGAGTGGGTTGCCATGCCCTGCTCCAGAGGATCTTTCTGACCAGGGATTGAACTCACGAAGCAAAAGACCAAGAATAATGAACACACTATTGAAGAAGAAGAACAAAATTGGAGGATTACTTCTACTCAACTTAAATACTTACTATAAAGCTATAGTAATCAAGACAGTGTGGTATTTGTGATAAACCAGACATGTATCAGTGGAATAGAATAGAGAGCCCCAAAGTAGACCCATATAAATATATAGTCAACTGACCTTTGACAAAGGAGCAAAAGCAATACAATGGAGCAAAGATAGTCATTTTAATAAATGGTGCTGGAACAACTGGAGGTACGCACTGTGCACTTAATCACTCAGTCGTGTCCAATTCTTATGACCCCATAGACTCTAGCCTGCCATGTTCCTCTGTGCATGGGATTCTCCAGGCAAGAATACTGGAGTGGGTTGCCATTTCCTTCTCCAGGGGATCTTCCCAACCCAGGAATTGAACCCAGATCTCCTGCATTGCAGTCAGACTCTACTGAGTGAGCTATGAGGCTGGATATTTGCATGCAAACAAATGAATCTAGACACAGACTTTACACGCTTCAAAAAAATTAACTCAAAATCAATTTTAAGCCTAAAAGTAAAACACAAAACTGTAAAACTCCTGGAAGATAACAGGAGCAAACTAGATGAACTTTGGCATAGTGATACCTTTTTAGATACAATACCTAAGGTATGATTCGTGAAAGAAATAACTGATAAACCATACTTCATCAAAATTTAAAATTTCTGCTTCACAAAAAAAAACAATGTCAAGAGAATGAGAAGACAAGTCAGAGACTGGGAGAAAATATTTGTAAAAGATACCTCTAGCAGAAGACTGTTATCCAAAACCTGCAAAGAATTCTTAAAACTTAACAAGCAAAAAACTAAAAACACTCAATTAAAAAGTGGGTCAAAAACCTTTACAGTCACTGCACCAAAGAAGATATACAAATGACAAATAAGTATATGAAAAGATGTTCCAATTCATGTATCAGGGAAATGGCAGTTAAAATAATAAAGTCTCACTATATACCTATTAGAATGGCCAAAATCCAGAACACTGACACCACCATATATTACCGAGGTTGTGGAACAACAGAAACTTTCACTTATTATGGGTGAGAATGCAAATTTGTATAGCCACTTCTAATGAAAAGAATAAATCAAACATTTAATTTCAGATCATAAAAGAGCCATGCTTCCTCCTCACTCATTTTCCATTGACTCACTCACTCTGGGTGAAATGAGCTGACATGTCATGAGTAGTCCTATGGCAAGAGCCACATAATGAGGAACTGAGGCCTCCAGACAGCAGTCATGTGACTGTGTGATCTTGAAATCAGATCCTCCAGCCACAGTCAAGCCTTCACATGACTGTAGGCCCCAGCCAATATCTTGTCTGCAACCTCATGAGAGACCCTGAGCCAGAATCATTCTGCTAAGCCAGTCCCAGATTCCTGACCTTCAGAAACAGTGAGATAATGAGTGACTGGTATTGTAAGCCACCAAGTTTTAGAATAATTTGTTACTTAGTATTAGGTAACTAATACAGATGCTTAAATTAAATAAATAACAAGTGTGTTGTATATATCACTTTTCACTTTCATGCACTGGAGAAGGAAATGGCAACCCACTCCAGTGTTCTTGCCTGGAGAATCCCAGGGACGGGGGAGCCTGTTGGGCTGCCGTCTATGGGGTCGCACAGAGTCGGACACGGCTGAAGCGACTTAGCAGCAGCAGCAGTGTTGTATATATATGAATCAGAGACATGTCAATATTCAGACATCTGTCTTTTTTTCTTTTGAATTCTCCAATTTATTCTCCAATTTTTAGAATAATTTGTTATTTAGTATTAGGTAACTAATACAGATGCTTAAATTGAATGAATAGCAAATGTGTTGCATATATACGAACCAGAGACATGTCAATATTCAGACATCTTTCTTTTCCTCTTTGGAATTCTCCAATTTATTCCTTATTTGATTTTGTTTTTCTTTGATTTGACTGAAATCTGTGGGTTATTTTGTGTCAGAAATGTCAAAAGTGACAATAAAATTGTAATGAAACATGATGTGATGAAGATCAAGTTAGGGATGTGGAAAGCCAAGCTAACTGGATAAAAAGCCCTGAAAAAGCACACTGAACACAGACAAAACACTTTTCCGTCTTTGTCTTTTCCGTACTCATACAGAAGCTTTTAGTCCTCTTTCCCTTCTCTGTGTTAGGAGTAAAGTTGCTTCCTGATCCTCTTTTCGCTTACAAAAAAAAGAAAAATCAAGCTGTAGATTTTTAACAGCAGCAACCAGCTGTAGAGTAAGCCATGTTATCTAAGAGAAACAGGAACATTTCAATCAAGGCCAAAATGATTTCTTCAAGGATAAGGAGCCAAATATATTTCAAATGGAATTTTCCAAGAGAGGAACATATTGTGAGTCTAGCTCCCAAGTGATTGTCTAGCAGACTAAGAAGCCAGGATTACTGGTTGTACTTTTATCAGTCTGGTTTAGCTAGTTTGGTTGGCACCAACGTACTGTAAGCAAATCCCAGCTTCTGAGTTCATTGCAGCAGTAGTAAGTCCAACTGATTCAACAACAAAAAATTAACCTCAAAATGTGTAATGGCTTAAACATAATAGAAACCTATCTCTCACATTCATGAAGTCTGAAATACATGTTCCTGAACAACCAGAGGCTTTCTTCTGACCCAGGACCCAGCCCCTTCCATCCTGTGGCTACATCTGCCAACACATGGCTTCCAGTTCACTGCCTCTGTCTGTATCTAGCCCACAGATGGAGGAAGCACACGAAGCGTTGCATGTCAGAGCGTTAGTGGTCTGGGCCTGAAAGTAACACTCATGACTTCTGTTCATATTTTATTGGCTAAAATTCAGTCATATGGCCTCCTGACCGCAAGTAGGGCTGGTGTGCCCAGGAAGGAGGAGAGACAAGTTCTTGAACAACCAGCCACTGTCTGTCACAGTAACTAATGGTACCACTTACCTTTGCATTGCCACAGAGCACCTCCTTAGCTGACTCTCTTCCTAGGTCTACGTACAACTTTAACTGAACGTCCAGTGCAAGATAGCTTAAACCTCCTTCCTCTGTGCTTCTAGAGAACCGAGCATCTGTCTCTACTGTATTAATTATCGCCCAGTTTCCGCTGTTCGTGGATCTGTCCTTTCACTTCATTAGCATCTGGAGAGCAGAGAACATGTCTTTTTGTTTGTGTGTCCACAGTATCTGGCAAAGAATAGGGATTCGTTTTGAGCAATAAGTGGGTAGATTGAAGAATGAATAAAGTGTAACTCATAATTAGATGCAGTAAAAGCATAAGGATGGCTGTATGTGGTGACCACTCTTTAACCAAATGTGAAAAGGAAATAGAAATACCTCCATGCCATGTTTATAAAGGGCAGCATTTCTGGTTCTTTAACCTATCTGTGGAGTACTTAGAAGTGCTAAGAAACAGACAGGAATTCTATTATTTATTAAAGTCTGATAATGGACAATGTGAACTCTCATTTCAACACACATGTTTTTAAAGGATCCAGTATTTATTGCTGGGGCCATGCCAGGGAGAAAGTTAGATTCACAGGGAGGTGGCCTTTGACATGATTAAGAAAGGAAAAGGACCCTGGAATTAATGCCATGTGCTCAGAAGTTCTACTGTGGGTTCTACCCTTGACTACTGGTATATCCTTGGGTAGATCATTTAATCTTTCTGTGCCTTAGATTCCTTGCTGTGTGATAATGAGACTGAACTAACTGTTCTCTTATATTTCAAATTTTTGGATTCCTTGAACTAGAGCTTCCCCTCAAGATGATTTGTGAGGTAGTTAGCTCCTCATCACTGCAAGTATTTGACCAAAGATGACAAAGAATAACAATAATGTGTGTGTTAGTCACTCAGTCGTGTCTGACTGTTCGTGACCCCATGGACTGTGGCCTGCCAGGCTTTTCTGTCCATGGGACTCTCCAGGCAAGAATACTGGAGTAGGTTGCCATTCTCTTCTCCAGAGGAACTTCCCAACCCAGGGATCGAACCCTGGTCTCTTGCATCTCAGGCAGGCTCTTTACCATTTGAGCTACAGGGAAGTCCAATAACAATAATAGGTGCCTTTATTGAATGCTTACTATGTTCCTGGCAGTGTGCTAAGTACCTGTTAACATATTTCCTCTTAAGAATATGAAAAGCTGGTTATCAGAATTATCCCCATTTTACAGATAAGGAAATCAGTGCTTACAGAAGTTAAATACTTCCTGAAAGTCATCCTGCTGCTGAGTGGTGGTGCCAGTATGTGGGCCCAGGCAAGCACTCTAGCTCTGCAGGCAGGATTTCCATGCTTGGATTAGAAGTATGACTGAATGATCTTGTGGGGATTCCTCCTTCTTAAAGATTTTATACAATTAGAACTTGAGTAACCAGCCTGGAGATGAGAAAGGGGAAACCCCTTACCAAACTCTACCCTCACATTTCTCATATTTTGTTTAGGATCTCAGGGCTTACAGTTGTGTTTCAGATATCAGGTAGGGAGGGCCCTCATGGGCCCAGGAAAGCTGTCTGAGCTTGGAGAAGTTGTTCTGTCTCTCCACCAAAATAAACCACTAGTGCTTTCTAAGGTCCTCTGCTCAGCAACAGTGTGTGAAGCAGCCGAGGTTTAATTTAACTGATGTAAAACAAGTAGAGAACTCTAGGGGCTCTCTCTCAGTGGGCTACTTTCCGATTCTTTTGCTTGTTTGTTCTTGTAATGAATGAAATTGCTGTTTGAAGGAGTTCCAGAAAGGTGATGTAACAACATAACCCATGAGGCATCCTTGACCCAATGCCTCCCCAAGCTTCCAAATCCCCAGCACATATAAGCAACTGTACAAAGGAAGGCAGGGTCTTGTGAGGAGCATAGTTCTGGTAGACACTCGAACTGTTGTCTTGACCATGCGCTTTGGGGCATGTGACCTATCCTCTTGGTATCTTACCTCCCCCACATGCAATATAGGAATAGTGACAGGACCTGCCTCATTGGGGTTGCTGTGCAGATGACAAGAATTAAAACATGTAAGGTCCTGGCAACAGTGGTTAGCACAAAATAAATATTAAATATTTATTAATAAACCATTTGTTAATATACCATTTATTTAAGGTACAAGGTGGTCTTGGTTAGTTTATTCTTTTTTTGCAATCAGGGATCAAGGATTAAGGAAATAAATTTATCTCCAAGTCATAAAGAAAAAGAATGACAGAAGTGGGCAGGCAAGAACTAAATCAGCACCATAGATGTGACCCTGAAATCCAGGATTAGTTCATAGTCATCCAAACTTGGTTTCATAGGAATCACGAGACTAGACAGCCCTGTACTTGGCTGAGCCTGGATTCTAGGATAGCCCTCCCAAACAGCCTCTCCCTTATGAAGCAGCTTACAATTCAGTAGAGAGTGTTTTGTTTTTTAAATCTACCTCCAACTGGATATACAGCATCACTGGTTTCCTTACCTTATGGAAGTACAAGAAAGCCTTGGGACATATTAATAAATACAGAGTTGACAGGCACATAGCTATAAACAAATGTCAGGTATTATCAATATAAAATAATGGAAGCAGAATTCTAGGGACAGACAGAGAATGTTCTCAAAGGGAGCTGACCCACTATAATATTTTTATATAGGTTCAAAAGTTATTTATTTCTCAGATAAGGTGTAAAACAATATTTTATTCTTTCAACTATAACCAGACATAAAGTCATCCTATTTCCAAAGCAACACAAACAAATAACCTTGTAAACAACAAACGGGAATATATTCTCTTCTCTCCTGGCCTTCCTTTGTGGATCAGAATTAGAGGATTCTTCCAAGAATAGGCTTTGCTTTCTTGCACCGCATCCCAAATCCCTAAGGGAAACATGATGAGACCAGCTCTCCCAGGTATTTCAAAATTGGGGGTCTTTTAATTCACAAGATTTAATAAAAGGACTCAATAAAGACTGTGCTAACATGACATTCAACTGCTTAGATCTTTGAAAACTCAATAGAGATGATTATCCTACATGATGCAAACCAAGCATTTTGATGACTGACTTAGTTACGCAAATGTTGATCTGTATGCTTTTGATGTCATAAAAAGCTTAAGACAGTTACATTTAAGCTAAGTGCTGCTTCATTTCTAAGCTATACTTTTTGTGTAGGCAAGAGTTTCTGAGGGTATCTGAACTTTTTGTACCCACAACTGAGGAGAAAGTGCAACAATGACCTGACATTTGTGGAAATATCCCTGTGGCCTGGCCTTACTGGAATTTTTTCAGTTCATTTTATAAAATCCATTCTATTGACTGAACACAAAAGAAGTCAGATGATGTGTTCAAGAAAACAAATTATTTCCCAAATGGGCAAGGTAGGTCAGTGGAAGCAAACATGGAATTTTAATCCCTTGTTCACCTCATCACCCAACCAAACAAACACACACAAGAAATAATATTGATGTCACATGTCATACACTATGTTCACATAGAGATGCAAAGAACTTTAACATATGCTCCCTACGGGTGCTCTTTTCACTGGATTAGACACTGAGATGTCTGAGTCTGATAGGCATCCTCTGTAATGCACTTTAAGTAACTGAATCAATAATTTGATACATAGCTTTTGATAAGATTCCAATATTCCTTGAAACATCATTGAAAAATTCATATTTTTGGACCCCTGATGTAACCCTATGTTCACAACCAATACTGGTTCTCTGGCAAGAAGACCAATGGCAGCTCTATAAGCTATTCTTCAGTGATATTCTTATATTTTTCAGCAGCCAGAAAGATTTGAATAATAAGCAGATCTGTGACCCTACACCCAGAACTAGGTGCTATCACAGGCACTGTCTTTCCTAGGAAAGACTAGGAAAATCTCCAGATCTCAGTGTTGAAGCCTTCTTTCTTCCAGTTCCTACTGCTCCCATTCCATGTGTCCCTGGGTAAAATCTCCTGGATCTTGAGAGATTCCAGTCCGGGTTCAATCACCTCCCGACTGCCTCCATCCTAGAGAGTAGAAAAACTGTCAGCTGGTGATGACAAGTTCCTTTAGGTCCTACTGACAAGGGCTTTATTTCCAAAACATACAAACTGCCCATACAACTCAGTATCAAAAGCAAACAGTTCAGTCCAAAAATGGACAGGACACCTAAATCAACATTTCTCCAAAGAAGACATACAGATGGCCAACAGGCACATGAAAAGATGTTCATCATCGCTAATTATTAGAGAGATGCAAATCAAAACCACGATGAGATACCATCTCACACTGGTCAGGTGGCCATCATGAAAAAGTCTACAAATAATAAATGCCAGAGAGGATGTGGAGAAAGGGAAATGCTCTACACTGTTGGTGGGAATGCAAATTGGTCCAGCCAGTATAGAAGACAGTATGGAGGTGTCTTACAAAACTAAAAATAGAGTTACCATATGATCCAGCAAGCTCACTCCTTGGCATATATCTGGGAAGGGGATGAAAATTTTTAATTTGAAGAGATACAAGCATCTGTACGCTCATAGCACCCAAGACATGGAAGCAACCTAAATGTCCATCAACAGATGAATAGATAAAGAAGATGTGATTTTATAGGGAGAGAAAGAATGGAAGATTACTCAGTCACATTCATTATTTCAAGAATGAAATAATGCCATTTGCAGCAACATGTATAGACCTAGAGATTATCATACTAAGTGAAGTAAGTCAAAGACAAATACTATATGATTTCACTTATATGGGCAATCTAAAAATATTATATCAATGAACTTATTTACAAAAGAGAAATAGACTTACAGACATAGGAAACAAACTTATAGTTACCAAAGGGAAAAAGTGGGAGGGGTAAATTAAAAGTTTGGGATTAACAGATATACACTACTATACATAAAACAGATAAACAACAAGGACCTACTGTAGAGCACAAGTAACTATATTCAATGTCTTGTGATATCATATAATGGAAAGACTCTGAAAAGAAGATATAGATAGATCTGAATCACTTTGCTTTACACTTGAAACTAACACAATATTGTAAATCAACTACACTTACATAAAAAATGAAAAAAAAAAGTACATTACGTAAGCCTACTCTCCCCTCCCCAAAATTCCCTTTAGGCCCTAAAGTTTAGGGGGAAGCATCCATATTTTGCCTTCCTCACTGTCATTCCACACCATGGTTATTTCAAACAATCCAGTTTCAAGCACTGACAGACCTTCCTCCGTGGATACACCAAAAACAATTTCCAAAGTGCAAGCTTCACGGCTGCTAAATGGAAGGAGCTTTAAAGCCTCGCACTGAATCCGTGGTGTAGCTTTCACTCCCAGCATTAGCTCTGTCCCGGGCTGTCAAGGACAGCTTCAACCCTCCATTTCCTGGCTGTTTAGATGTATATAAAGTCTGATCACCACTTAGGAGGTTGCCCCTAATTAGGGTTTCAGAGCTTTGTTTTTGTCTCATCTAATTACATTTACCCGGTAGAAATAGCCTCTGTCCTGTAGGTTTACTCTCTCTGGAAATTTGTCTCAGCTCAAATAAAGGTGAGAGAAGGCGAGAGACTCATCTCTCTCTATGCAATGAGATGCAGATGGTTAGACCCCTGTTGGAATCCCCCCCTGAACCAAAAGAGCACACAGCACTGTGAGCTTCGGGCTACTGTGGTCTATTCCAGCTCCAGCATGTGGCCCAGAGAACAAAGGCTCCTCGTGGTCAGGTTACTTCTGCTTAATCCTTTTCATAAAGTCTAACCTCAGTGTCAGCCCCCGGACAGCCAGCTGCATCATCGCCCCTGCAGGACTGGAATGGACTCAACCTGCAGCTCTCTCTCCTGGGAAACAAAGCACAGCCTCTCATCTGCCATCAACCCCTGTGCTTCAGGCTCGCTGGCTATTCGCTTTGTGCAGCCTGGTGGGGGGTGGATTATCTTGAGCTTTTAAGAGTTTGAGTGAAATGACCTCTGACAGAGGGAAAGGGCTTTAATAAAAGAGGCTCCCTTACCCTCGGTTGGGTCTGAATGCAACTGCTCACTTCGACTTTGGATTTCAAAAGAAATTTCTGTTTTGCTCTGGGTTTGGATATAGGTGGTAGTTGCAGGCGGTTAGAGGAAACTGGGCCTGTTGCAACAGCTGGGCGCTCAGAGGCGCACGGCTGGTACGGCCACAGCGAGACAGGGCACGGTGTGGGGAAGCCACAGGGACTGCGCAAGCAAGGCGCCTTATCGCAGCTGCAGGAGCTGACCCACACGGTCGGAACGTCAGACAGAGTACTGTGGGCCTGAGTCACAACAGTTTCGGGGAGAGCCCAAATTTCGCAAGAAAAATAAGTGGACATTTGCTGCCTCGGGTCACTGAGCATCCATTTATCTTACTTCTGAGAAAAGCCTACAATTTTCATTTGGAAACGCAAGCGCTCCCCTCCCCATTCCCACCTTAGTCCGTGTTTTTGAAAGCTAACCACCACTACACCGTTGTCAATCAGAAGCACCCATTCCCCTGAAACTTGAGATTGCCTCAAGGATGCACAGGTGACCCCATTAGAGCCAGAGACAGTCTGTAAGACTTTGGTGATAATTTCAGCCTTGAACTTTCTACTGGGTTTATATCTGATAGGGTATAAGACCTAGAGCCTCTGCAGCCACTCTGTGAACACAGGATCAATCCTTCCTGAGAATGAAACCAACATAGAGTAGACAAGTGAGGAGATAGAGAAAAACAGGACACGTGCCCTGGATCAAGCCATACCTGAAGGCAGTAAATTCCTGAACTTCTACAACTTTGTTTTTGTTTAAATTATTTTGGGTTGAGTTTTTGTTCCTTTGTAAGTAAAAGTGCACTCACTAATCATACAAGAAATACAAGATAAGTTTCAGAGCCTTAGAAATAGGGAGTTCCCAGGACCAGAGTCCAGGCCAGCTAGGGAAGGAAAGAGGCAGCACCTGAGAGGTCTGCATTCAGTATTCAAGCCCTGGATCAGTGGTGCTCAAACGTGAATGTGCAGAAGAATCACTTGGAGAACTTAAAACAGTGTAGATTCCCAAGCATTCCAACAGCCAATTCTCATCCATAAGTAGTTTGACCCAGAGATCTGATTTCTAACCAGGATCCAGGCACACTGGAGGCCAGTGATGCAGGGAACACACTTTGAGAAACATTACTTTACCCTTTGGGCTGAGACTGTTGGTGAGAATGTAAATTGATATAGCCACTATGGAGAACAGTATGGAGAGTCCTTTAAAAATTAGGAATAAAACTACCATATGACCCAGAAATCCCACTCCTGGGCATAAACCCTGAGAAAACCATAATTGAAAAAGACACAGGTACCCCAGTATTCATTGTAGCACTATTTACAATAACCAGGACATGGAAGCAATCTAAATGTTCATCAACAGATGAATGGATAAAGAAGGGACTGTACATATATACAATAGAATATTACTCAGCCATTAAAAGGAATGCATTTGAGTCAGTTCTAGTGAGGTGGATAAAGCTAGAGCCTGTTATACAGAGTGAAGTAAGTCAGAAAAAGAAAAATGATTATCATATATTAACACACATATATAGATACATGCTCTGTTTTTCCTCTATCTCCTCACTAGGCTATTCTCCTCACTTGCAATCTAGAAAAAATGGTACCGATGAACCTATTTTCAGGGCAAGAACAGAGACGCAGACATAGAGAACAGATTTGTGGGCACAGCGGAGGAAGAAGAGGGTGGGATGAATGAAGAGAGTAGCGTTGAAACATATACATTACCATACATAAAACAGATAGCTAATGGAAAGCCACTGATAACACAGGGAACTCAACCCAGTACTCTGTGACAACCTAGAGGGGTGGCATGGAGTGGCGGGTGTGAGGGAGGTTCAAAAGAGAACGGACATTTATAGACTTATAGCTGGTTCACAGATGGTGTGGCAGAAACCAACACAATATTGTAAATTAATTGTCTTCCATTTAAAAATAAAATTTTTAAAAAAGGGTTCCAATCCTGGTGTGAGGCAGTGACCGGAGCCACACAGAGGAGAAGAATAGTATTAGGCCACAGCTTAGAACAGGACTGTGGACACGAGTATGGCAGCAGCATCTCAGTGGGTGACTTGTGGCATGTAATGAGCCACAACTTTGGAGCTGGGACATCAGCACTAGTTAGAGAAGCAGGAACAAAGGTTTGATCAGAAGTATCACATGAGCACGTCCAAGTCTGCAAATGCTCCTGTGGGTTCATCCAAGCTCTCTGGCAGCCAGAGATTAGGAAACCAAAACTCAGAGTGTGTAAACTTCATGCACAAAGCGGCACAGCTAATTAGCCTGGTAGCCTAGACCTGAGTTCCACGCCAGCCCCCACACTACTTCAGCTGGTGCTCAAGAAAGGTCAGCCTCCCAGCTGTGAGAACAAAGGGGTGCAGAGGGTGGTGATCAGTGAGAAGATCAGACTGAGAGAACCCAGCTTAAGGAGGGACAGTTTTCATGTCGGAGGTTTCATTGAATCATGCTCAAAATATCCTGGCCCAGCTTGGGGATGAAGAATGGGGGAAGGCAGGATGGCCAGCCTTTTGGAGAAAAGCAGGTGATTATTTTATCACTCTGAGTCAGCTCCTCGCATTGGGTTGAGCCCGCTTGTTCTGACTATTCCCTTGTGATAAGAAAAATGGATTCTGCCCTTGGTAGGGTTGGAGGCCATCCCAGTCCTTAACAACACTGAGTACTTATAGCTTTCTTTTTTGAGATGGAAAATACCAAAAAAAAAATGCAGATTTAACATTAGAAAGAAATAATATTTTCAAAAATTTCATCCCCTGAACTACTGTCAATATTTTGGTATAAATCCTTCCAGAATCCTTAAAAATGCAAATATATCATATGAACCATATTTATAAATTGCCTTTCAGATTATTTACTATAAGGATGCTTCACAGGTAGCACTAGTGGTGAAGAACCTGCCTGCCAATGCAGGACACATAAGAGATGTAGGTTTATATCCCTGGGTTGAGAAGATCCCCTGGAGGAGGGCATAGCAACCCGCTCCAGTGTTCCTACCTGGAGAATCCCATGGACAGAGGAGATTTGCAGGCTGCAAGTCCATAGGGTTGCAAAGAGTTGAACATGACTGAAGCAACTTAGCATCCACTATAAGCGTATTTCCATGTTAAATATTAAATGCAAAAGAACATTAATGCTTGAATAATATCTCATTTATCATTAAACAATCCCTTATTGTTAAATATTTAATTATTTCCAATTTAAAGATTGCCCATTATCTTTGTACATTAATTAAATCCTTAAAAGAAAAAGAAATTAATCCTTAAAAGAAATCCCTAGAAATGTTATCCTGGGGTCACCTGGCTTGGACATTTTTTACACTCCTGATATATATTGGGAAAATGCTTTCAGAAAGATTGGGAAATTGCTTTCAGAAAGATTGGGAAATTGTTTTCCAGAAAGGTTATGGCAATTTACCTGTTCTCAACAGCAGAAAACTCTGGGAAATAGAGAGTATTTAATATTGAACTTTGATAGATGTGAACTTTTATTTTTTTTTTCACTCAAAATATTGTCTCCTACTCACTGTCTCTTCACACAGATAAGACAGTCGGTAAATGCTAACACTTCACACTTTGCAAAACAAGCTTTTTATTTTTTTGTAAAACACTTACATATTTTTAATTCTTCTAACACCTGTGAGAAATAGGACTTAGTATTATAATCCTCTTTGCAAATGAGGCCCCGAGAAGTTGAGTGATTTCTCTAAGATCTCACGGTCAAGAGACACTGGTAATGAGATAAAAACCAAGTTCACTTATCTTTCAAGCCCAGTTTCTTTGTGAATGGTGGTTTTCCACTTAGGCTACCATTTGGATTTAATATCTGCAGTGACTCCGACTTAATTCACTTGGGGGTGTCTGTGATAAGTGAGCACTTCCAGGATGTTTGAGAATCTAATGGAAACGATAGATCCTCTTCCCAGCAAAAAGGCACATATACGCACATACACAAAAAGTGAAAGCGTTAGCCCCTTAGTCATGTCCAACTCTTTTCAACACCATGGACTGTAGGCAGAGGAACCAGAGATCAAATTTCCGACATCTGCTGGACCATCAAAAAAGCAAAAGTGTTCTAGAAAAACATCTACTTTTGCTTTATTGACTACGCCAAAGCCTTTGACTGTGTAGATCACAACAAACTGTGGAAAATTCTTCAAGAGAAGGGAACACCAGACCACCTGAGCTGCCTCTTGAGAAATCTGTATGCAGGTCAAGAAACAACAATTAGAACTGGACATGGAACAACAGACTGGTTCCAAATTGGGAAAGGCTGCATACTGTCACCCTGCTTCTTTAGCTTATATGCAAAGTACATCATGCGAAATGCCAGGCTAGATGAAGTACAAGCTGGAATCAAGATTGCTGGGAGAAATATTAATAACCTCGGACATGCAGATGACACCACCCTTTGGCAGAAAGAGAAGAAGAACTAAAGAGCCTCTTAATGAAAGTGAAAGAGGAGAGTGAAAAAGTTGGCTTAAAACTCAACATTCAGAAAACAAAGATCATGGCATCTGGTCCCATCACTTCATGGCAAATAGATGGGGAAACAATGGACTGTAGGCACGGTTGGATGGCATCACCAACTCGATGGACATGAGTTTGAGTAAGCTCTGGGAGTTGGTGATGAACAGGGAAGCCTGGCATGCTGCAGTCCATGGGGTCACAAAGAGGCAGACACAACTGAGTGACTAAACTGAAATAGCCTATTAACAATTGTGATAGTTTCAGGTGAACAGCAAAATAACTTAGCTATACATATACATGTATTCATTTTCCCTAAAACCCCCCTCCCGTCCAGGCTGGCACGTAACGTTGAGTGGAATTCCATCTGCTATACAATATAACCTCCTCTTTTTTGAGTGTGGCAAGAACCTATGTAGGCTTCCCAGGTGGCTCAGTGGGAATCCGCCTGCCAATGCAGGAGACGTGGGTTCAATCCCTGGGTTGGGAAGATCCCCTGGAGAAGGAAATAGAGACCCACTCCAGTGTTCTTGCCTGGAGAATTCCATGGACAGAGGAGCCTGGAGGGCTACAGTCCATGGGGTCACAAAACATTCAGACACAACTTAGTGACTAAACACCACCAAGAACCTATGGAACAATCACAGGTTTCGCTATGGCAAAAGAGATTTTCCTGGATGGGTCTGACCTAATCACATGAGTCCTTTAAATCTAAGCCTAGATGTGAGAGACCAGAGACATTTGTGCAAACCTGAGAGCAATTCAATTCAAGAGACATTCTCCTGCTGCCTTTGAAGATGGATGGGCCCTTGCGGTAAGAATCTGAGAGTGGCCCTTAGGAGCTATTGACTTAAGTACATTGTCAGTTATTTCTCCAGCTGAAAAGGGTTTATTTGGGGAAAGCAGAAAATTGCAATCAGGAGTCTGTAACCACCGTGAGCCACATGTAAGTGCCTGCATAACAAGGAGAGAATTCTTTTACAGAGAAAAAAGGAAGTTGGGAGAGATACAGTAAACAAAGAGTTCATGGTTTTTCATTGGTTGGGTTCTTACCAGGAAAAAAGAGGAGTCTACTAATGTTACAAGGAATGAAAACTCCCCTTTATCATCTCCCAACTCTATGCAACTGAGGTTTCTGTTTATTAAAATTTTTACATTTCCCCCCTTTTGATCAAGATCTCTCTCTGAAAGTACACCTGATCAAGTCAGGTTTTCTGGTTTCAGGGGCATTTTGTCTCTAAATGTCAGATGGATCCGGATGTAGTGCCTCTTGCCAAAAGGAAAGTGAACAGATTGGAAACCTACTGAGGTCATATTCAAGTAACAAGGAGGAGTAAGAGGAACTCTCAGGTGCTTTTAACCTAAAGAAGCCACTAGAAAACTACTAGAGCTTATCAATGTTCATTGCAGCACTATTTACAATAGCCAGGACATGTAAGCAACCTAAATTTCCATCAACAGTGAAATGGATGAAGAAAGTGTGGTACGCATACACAACAGAATATTACTCAGCTATAAAAAAGAGCAAAACCGTGCCATTTGCAGAGGTATGGATAGACCTAGAGACTGTCATACAGAGAGAATTAAGTCAGAAAGAGAAAAACAAGTATCAGACAATATCTAGAAAAATGGTACAGATGAACTTATTTGCAAAAAAAATCTCTTGCATGTGGGATCTAGAAAAATGGTACAGATGAACTTATTTTCAGAAATAGAAACACACAAAGTTGTAGAGAACAAATTTATGGATACCAAAGAGGTTATGGGGGGCAGGATGAATTGGGACATTGGAATTCACATATATATGCTACTATGTATAAAATAGATAACTAATGAGAACCTACCATATAGCAAGGGAACTCTACTCAATGGTCTCTGGTGACCTAAAGGAGCAAACTCCAGGAGATGGTGAAGGACAGGAAGCCTGGCATGCTGCAATCCATGGGGTCACAAAGACTCGGACACGACTGAGCAACTGAGCAACAAAATGGGAAGGAACTCTAAAAAGGAAGGGATATATGTATATTTATTACATTTAATTTGCTATTTAGCAGAAACTAGCACAATATTGTAAAGCAACTATATTCCAATAAAAATTTTTGAAATAAAAGTTGAAAAAATGTTTAAATACAGTTCATATATTATCAAGATCACAGACATTAGAGATCATCTGAAGTGTTATGTCATCATCAACAGTTTGGAAACAGACTTCCAACAGGTCTGGTCCAGATATCCTGGGAAAGCTGTCTCATCAGATGCTGTCTCTTTAATTCAAAAGTTGTTCTTTCAGGTTCTCAGATGATTTGTAGATCCAGGCACGTTTCTATGCTTTTTTTAGGTGTGTCATGTGAGTCTAAGAGTCTATTCCTTACAGCCTAGTGGTGCAAGGGTTGGTTAGCAGTATTTGATAGGGGCCTTTCCACTGAGGTTGAAGAGATTCCTTCTGGATGTGTCCTTCTCAACAGACAAAGGTGCAAGGTGTGATGCTTGAAGTCTTCATCTCCTACGCATGCAATGCAAAAAGATGGCTCTCCCAAAACATAGTTATTTCAATAGAAGCAATTAAACCTTTTAAATATTAGAATATCTCTCCTTTTATTAATAATGGGTCAAAAGAATCAGGAGTCAAGTGTATTGGGCGTCCTGTGACTGTTGCAATGGGTAAGAGATCATGAGTGCCCAAAGGGCTACCCAGGAAGTTTATAAGGACCAATGACAACGATTTCAGGCAAAAGTGTTTGCAGACCCTCTACAAATTTTGCTAATTGAGGATTAATAATGCCATTACCGAATCTAACTAAATCAGAGGATTGGGATAGTAAGTACAGTGAAAGTGCTATAAAACTAGCAAACAACACAGACTTGTGAAAGTGCTGGGTTCAATCCCTGGGCTGGGAAGATCCACTGGAAGAGGGCATGGCAACCTACTCTAGTATTCTTGCCTGGAGAATCCCATGGACAGAGGAGACTGGCGGGCTACAGTCCATGGGGTTGCAAAGAGTCGGACACGACAGGGCAACTAAGCACACAACAGTACAGTAATGCTTTCCCACCAATATTGATTCATGGAAGCTATCATTTTGTCAATAGATGGATGGTAATACATGTATAGTGGTAAGGAATGGGAATTTTAGGGTCTCTGTTAAGATTGGGTTGTTACTTAGTCCATACCAGATGATTGAGGGTGGTAAGCTTGTTGTTTTTATCAAACCAAAACTTATTGGATTTCCCATCATGTTTTTCCTTTCCTGAGGCCAATTACTGGGTCTATCTAGCCAGGTTTTCTAAATTATCATTTGGAGAAATATCCCTTTGGGCCATGACAGAAGTTTGGCTGCTGTTCATCCTTTAAGGGCAGCATTCCTTGTAGAACTGTCGGCAAGGTGATTTCTTTAATTTTTAGAGAGTAAGATTATAATGTCCTAGAATCTTAATAATACTTAATTGTCAGGTTAAAATATTACATTCAATAATTCCTAAACTTTGGAGTCATTTTTAATTTTATTTCCAATGGAAGTAAGAAAGCCACGTTACTTCAACAACATTCCAAAATCATGAGCTACTCTAAAAGTATATATGCTTATCTAAATATTGGCAGTTTTGTCCTTGGCTAAAGCGCAAGCCTGTGTATTATTCAGCATCATTGGGCTAAAGTAACCATAGGTAAAGATGCTGCCTCAATAACATCAAAAGAAGTTGTAATAGCACACCCAGCATAATATCTGTCACTGTTGTCTTTTAGATAAGGACCATGAGAAGTCAATATTACCTAGTGGAATTTCCTGTAGATTGTTATGGGGAATCAGGAGGTGGTCCATCAGCATTCATCAGTTGTGAGGTACTTCATCAGTGATGGAGAGAAGAGTAGTTAGGCTAAGAAAGTGAAAGCGAAAGTTGCTCAGTCATGTCTGACTCTTTGTGACCCCATAGACTATACAGTCCATGGAATTTTCCAGGCCAGAATACTGGAGTGGGTAGCCTTTCCCTTCTCCAGGGGATCTTCCCAACTATTACATAATAAGAGTTATGTGAGGGGCAGTTAATAAAAGGACTTCGCAGGAGGTGAGGCCACTGGGTGTGATGAGAATATAGGAGAGCTCCTACTGCATGAGGTATAAAAATGGCTAAAGAGAATCCCACAGCAATTTTCTCAGAGGCCTTAACCAAAAGGGCAGTGGCTGTAATGACTCTTAGGCAATGAGGGTGACCCTGTGCCACAGGGTCCAGTTGCTGGCTGTAATACCCTATGGGTCAGGGGCAATCCCCATATTTGGGAGTGAGTACCCTAAGACCATTCCATCCCTTCCCATATATAAAAAAGAAAAAGGGGATCTGATCATTGGGATCCCAAGAACAAATGGATTCATCAGACTCTTCTTTAAGGCCATGAACCCTATGTTGTCTGGTTCTTCCTATAAAACTGGGTCAAGGTCAGAGGGATGGATAAAACAGATGTGGCATACATATGCAATGGAATATTGCTCAGTCATTAAACAGAACAAAATAATGCCATTTGCAGCAGCATGGATGAACCTAGAGAGTGTCCTACTGAGTAAAGTAAGTCAGACAGAGAAGGAGAAATATTGTATGACATCCTCATTACATGTGGAATCTAAAAAGAAAGAATATAAATTAATTTATGTAAAAAACAGAAAGAGACTCACAGACTTATAAAACAAACTTATGGTTGCCAGGGGGAAGGGATGGTTTGGGAGTTTGGGATGGTCATGCACATACTGCTATATTTTAAATGGATAACCAACAAAGACCTACTGTATAGCACATGGAACTCTACTCAATATTATGTGGCAACCTGGATGAGAGGGGGGTTAGGAAGGGAATGGATAAATGTATATGTACAACTGAGTCCCTTCACTATTCACCTGAAACTGTCACAACATTGTTAATTGGCTGTACTCCAATACAAAATAAAAATTTTTTTAAAACTGAGGCAAGGTGGTTAATATTGAGTAAAGAATACAGAGGTTTTAACATAAGAGAAACATGTGGAATCCAGTTTCAGCAGTATCCAACTGGCCTTAGTAAAGCTCATAGTCAGCACTTAGCTTTAAGTTTTGAAAAACGCTGGACTCTGAACTCTGTCTGGGCCTAGGTATAGTCCTTTTTCTGTATCAGATACCCTAAATATGAAACCTGGGTTTGAGCAAACTGCAATTTTTCTTTGGCAACGCTGTGTCCCTTTATTGCAAAAAGCTTTAGTAAGTGGATTATGTCTTCCTGTGAGGAAGCTTGGGAAGAGGAGAAAGAAGCAAATAGAATCATCCCCATATTGCAACAAAGTGGAACTCCCAGGGAATCTTACATCATCCAGATCAGCCTTCAGGATTTGTGAGAAACAGGAAGACATCTCAGTAAAACCCTGGGGCATTAATTGCTCAGTTGTCCTGAATGAAACTCAATGTTCTCTCCCTGGTAAAATAGGAATAATTCAGGAGCTAGTACAAAGGATAATGAGGTATTGAGTCTTGTAACATTCTATTGTGGAGACTTCCCTGGTGGTACATCATAAGAACAGATAAGAATCTGCCTGCCAAGGCAGGGACATGGGTTCGATCCCTGGTGCAGGAAGAATCCACATGCTGCCAAGTAACTAAGCCCATGTGCCATAACTACTGAGCCTGCACTCTACAGCCTGGGAGCCGTGACCCCTGAGCCCACATGTACTGAAGCCTGGGTGCCTAGAGCCCATGCTCAGCAACAAGAGGAGCCACCACACTGAGAAGCCCGCGCACCACAATGAAGAGTGGCCCCCACTCACCCAACAAGAAAAAGCCCCCATGGCAACAAAGACCCAACACAACCAAAGATTAGTTAATTAATAAAAAAATCCTGTTAATGGCTTTATGCCTTGAAGAGTTTCTTTACCTACAGGTTATTGATCGACTCTGGGAAGAGGTTTGGGGGTTTCTATTTGAGTCTTGATGGGAAGCATGCTTGACTTTTGCTGGCATCAGTGGGAGATTTATTTAGCCCATAAGGAAAGTGGTAGCTGTTTCAATAGGGACAAATGATTGATGCCAATAACTAACAAAAGATGTTAGAGGGTCATTTAATTCACCTGATGGGTTACTTGATGACTACTGTCAAATTCTAGAATTATTTGGGAGAAAGAAAGTCTGACATGACACTTTTCTAAGAAGTCTCAGCCTAGCAAATGGGTAGAGACAAAGGAACTAAGGAGAAAAGAGTATCTCTCGAAGAGCCTAAACAAAAGGGAAGAGGTTCAGAGGCAGAGATCTCTTCATGTTCATCAGAGATCTCCACTACTTGAACTATTTTAGTACTCCAAGGCAGAGGATGTTTTATAGTAGTGGGATTGAACACTGAGAAAGTCATTTCCAATCTGAAGAAATGTTTTTCCAAGCCAGTTAAGAGGGAGGATTGGAAAGAGCCCATCACTGAGAATTGTGGGGTTGTTGGAAAGGCTGGTTAGAGGGCTGGAGGCACCTAACGTGCTTCAATTCATGTCAGTCTCTTTCCCAATATCCTGGCCATTTGCAATAGCGGCAGAAACCAGGAGGGCTTTGGTTTTGTTTAGGAGCTTTCAATTTAGGAGCTTTGCTGTAGTTGAAAATTAAGAATTTGGGAGGTCTTCCTTTGAGTCACTCATCTAGAGTACAAGAGAGCTGGTTTGCCAGATTAAGTAAATCTAGAGTAGATATAGTTTCTCATTCACCGTCCTCTTTGAAAGTGAAAGTCTCTCAGTTGTGTCCGACTCTTTGCAACCCCATAGACTATAGTCCATGGAATTCTCCTGGCCAGAATACTGGAGTGGGTAGCCATTCCCTTCTCCAGGCCATCTTCCCAACCTAGGGATTGAACCCAGGTCTCCCACATTGCAGGCAGATTCTTTACCGGGTAAGCCATGAAGAAAGCCCAAAAATACTGGCGTGGGTAGCCTATCTCTTCTCCAGGGGATCTTCCTGACCCAGAAATTGAACTGGTGTCTCCTGCATTGCAGGCAGATTCTTTACCAGCTGAGCTACCAGGTGAAAGTGAAGGTGGAAGTTGCTCAGTTGTGTCCAATTCTTTGCAACCCCATGGACTATAGAGTCCTTGGAATTCTCCAGGCCAGAATACTGGAGTGGGTAGCTGTTCCCTTCTCTAGACGATCAGCAAAACCCAGGGATCGAACCCAGGTCTCCCGCATTGCAGGTGAATTCTTTACCAGCTGAGCCAATTACTAGAATGTAAGGGTCCCAGTTCAGTCCATTAATAAGCATAGAATTAAAAGCTACCCAGACAGAATCAACTTCTGAAGGAAGATCAGAATTTTCTTTAAAAAAATAATCAAGTTGCCTTGAGCAATTCATCAGATTTTTGTGTGCAAGTCTGAATTTTGTTCCCTTCAACAAGCTTTAAAAAATGCCCTAGGAATTGCTTGATGAATTCTCCAAGCAATTGCCTGAGACTGACCACCTAATAAATTAGCAGACTGGTCTCCCGGTTTTAAGTCTAGAGACATTTCAAGATTCCAGTTAGTGGTTTTCATCCAACAACATCCCGGCCTTCACCAACAAGAATATAAACTAACTGATATAAGTCAGAGAAACTAGGTTGATAAGTTTGAATAACTATACTTAATGCCTCAGCAAATCTGTGAGGATCTTTGATTACTGTGGGAACATCTTTGACAACGGCTTACAGTTCAGTTATGTCTAGAGACTATAAGAAATTGTTTCACCTCTTGGGTTCTCAGAAGGCTTAGCTTTACAGGGACAGGTTCTGATAAGTTCAGAGGAAATGAACGAGAGAGGTTCATAGAAAAAGGAAAGTTTGGTGAGAGCTTTAGGGTGGGGGAACTGAGGGTCGGTATATGGGAGCTATAGGCTGCATAGAAAGCAGGGAGGTGGAGTCTGAGACAAAGAAGCCAAGGAAGAAGAGCCATTTCATCTTTCCTTAATCATGTATTTGCTTCAGTCAATCTTAAAATCTTATTCTGCAAGAAAAAAGTCACTTTAGGCTCTGGATAATGTTTAGAAGCCCCAAATATAAACCAAAATAAGCAGTCCATTTTTTTTTTTTTCTGGAAAACTTGGAGCTATTGTACTGCAATTTAGCTTTCAGAAAATTGAGTTTGGGTGTTTCAAAATTTCCCCATAATGGCAACTGATTATCTAAAAATGCCTTTGGTTGGGTCAGCTCATTTAATTAGAAATACATATGAGGAAGGACAACAGTTTTTAAGCATAAAAAATCTGCTGGGGCCTCTTTTGCAGGAGACAGCAGTCCTCAAACTATTTAGATAACTGAGATCTTGTTTCCCAGAAGATTTTCTGTACAGTAAAAGAACAGTTTTCAAACAGCTCAAGCAGCTAGCAATTCGAACAGTCTAAACAGTTCAAATATCTCAAACGGCTTGCAACTCAATAGCCAGCAGGCCTAATAACAGCCAGTTCTAAGGGAAAAGCTTGGTCCTGGAGGAGACAGGCCACAAGTTTCCAACCAGTTCCCATAGAACAGTTGTTATGACAAATGAATGGGCTGATGGCTGAAGTGGCACAGTTTTAGTGAAGCAGCCTCTGTTCCCAAAGGAAAGGGCTAGAGGCTTCTCAGCCAATTTCAGTGAAACACTCTAATTCCCAAAATCAAACCAAGTACCAAATGGATACCTATATACAGAACAAGACCCTAACCAGAAAGACAACACCTTTAACTAGATCCTGAATAAAGCCTGGAAAGGATTCAGATGCAAAGAGGACATGACCTTGGGGTACCTTCAAACTCCAGGGTCAGTCAAAAAATCAGTGAGCGCACAGGTTCAGCTTGTGGATGCAAGCACCTATTTGCTCACCAGAGTTGTTGAGTCTTCTCTGGTCCCCATACAGGCCACCAAAACATTGACCTAAGTCAAATAGATTTTCAGTTATTTCTCCAGCACCCCCCCCCAAAAAAAGACAGGTTTATTCAGAATGAGTGGAGAATTGAAATTCAATTTTCTGCAACCATGGTGAACTAACATTCAAGTCCCCACACGGTAAGTGAAGGAGAATGCTTTCATTGAGAAGAAAAAGCACTTGGGAGGGCAAATTAAGTGAAGAGTCCATGACTTTTCATTGGCTGAGTCTTTGCCAGGAAAGAAAAGGAATCTTTCTTCTTCCTGTTCGGCTTCACTGCTGTCACAGATGTGAAAGCTCCTCCCCTGGCCCCCGACTCTATTTAATTGAAGTTTCTGTTTATTAGTTTTTTTGATAGAGCTGAGAGCAATCCTTGGTTGACAGCCAGAAATAAATTTTCTCAGTCCTATAACTACAGGAAATGAACTCTACCAACAAACATAGGAAATGAGCTTGGACAAGGACCACTGGGTCCCCAGGGAAAACCTCCTTGTCATTTTTTATACTGCTTTGCAACCAGAAGCCCTGCCAACAGGTGAAACAGCAACTGCAGGAGTTCAGAATGAGCTTTCCCAAAATGTGCCACTTTTGCATGAGAATTATTTTGAACTGAATCTAATCAAGACTCTGCAGTGTCAAGAGAAACTACTGCCCCTGCCTTAACTACCTAGAATAATTTAACTTGGAAGGTTTTCCCAGAAAAGAGTTATTATTGGAAATAAATTTTGTCCAAGTGGCCCCATCTATATGGCAAGGCAAGCATCTAATTACCAAATATCTGCTTTTCTCTGTATTGTCCAATAAATGCCCCTCCTGTCCTTGGGAACCCCAGGCCCCTGCCCCATTTGTTAGCTCAGGAGGGCATCTACACCTCATTTTACATTTCTGTCTCTGAACCTCTCATGTATATGGGATTAACATTGTATGAAGCTAAATTTTATTTTCTACTGTTAACCTGTCTTATGTCAATTTAAATCTTAGACCAGCCAGAAGAACCTAGAAGGGTAGAGGCAAGCTTTTACTTCTCCAACACAACCGTAGCATGGTCTAATCACTCAGGTGTGACACGTATTTTAATTACTGTCATGCTGTCTCCATTGAAATCCTCACTTATAAATGCTGATTTCTTAGCATGAATTTTATCTGAACAACAATTATTACTGATTCCTTTCAGAGTGAGTGAAGCCTTTCGAGTCTTTGCAGTCACAGCTCGGAAGCCGAGTAGGTGCCTCTGTGAGAGGCGAGGGGCCGCGACGCCTTCCTGGGAGTCGCCCTCGGATTCCCTTGCAGGACCAGAGACGTGATGTCACATTCACTGCCTCTGGATGCATGATTAAGCTATTGGCTGCCTCCAGCACCACTTCTTCCAGCAGCTTTGTCTGTCACTATGTCCTCTCCTCTTTGCCAAAGACCCCGAGACAAAGAGAGTGCAGGTGTTTCTGTGAAGTCCTCCTGATTCTCCAGGACAGAGTTAAGCACTGCATGTGGATGAGTGATGTAGTGTGAGAGATTGCACAGCTGATAGACATCAAACAAAATATGAAAGCTGTGTCTTCTTCATAGCCACTGCTGCCGCAGGAGATGTATTTTTTTAGATTATTACTTTCTCTGTCCCTCCTGCTGGAATGTAAACTCCCTGAAAACAAGGACTTTGTTTCTTTGTGTTCAAAGAGTCTGGCACAGGGCAGGTACTCAATAAATGTTTGAGATAGACAGGGAGAGAGGAGATAGGCAGGAAGGAAAGGGTAAGCATGTAGACCATGGAATTAGATCAACCTAGGTTTAAATCCTTTCTCTAGCAATTCTAACTGTGCAAAAAACGTGGGTGGGTTATTTCCTTTCTTCATGTCCCTCTCTTCAACACATTACCAATTAGCAGAATGGGGTTAAAGATCAAGAATACCATGTATAAGCCTGCTGGCACTATTAGGAAACCAAAACATTGGAATCAATTATATACTTAGATTGTTTGTAATATTATTACTACTTTTAAGTAAATTTCTGAACATGAATAAAGATATGACTATAGGCCCCTAGTCAGAGCTTATTGGATAAGGGATATTCCCATTTTTGCCTCTGCTTGTTGTGTTAAGGTCTCCTTTTATCCAGCCATACTCTCTTCTGTTTTCCAAATTTAGTGAAAATTTTCATTTTTTTAGTCACTCTCATCATTCCTACTTTGTCTCCTCTACTATGGATCCCAACCTTCCTTTTAATATGGGTATCTCCCCACCCCCGCATCAGGCCCTGGTCAAGGACACAATGAACCTTAAGTCAATCATGATAAAGAAAAGCCTGATTCTATCCTTTGTGCTTCTGACCAGGTAACTGATCTGACAATTCTCACAGAACTTTTTGCAGCCTGTTTGGTTAAGTTGTCAAAGTATTATTTTCATAAAATTAAAACACAATTATCATATAAACACAGACTGAATATGTGTCAAAGATTTATGCTCTTCGCAGAAGACAGAATCAAAGAATAGTAAGCTCTTTCAAAGGAGAATTTGAAGAACAAAGATTTATATAGACCATCAGGAATGTAATACTGAAATAAGTTTGCTAATTTAGAGACCAAATTGGTTTAAGTCTTAGAGGGCAATAAAATCATTTTTTAAAAAAGAAATCATTTGTATGTCTACCGAATAAAATTAAAATGTAAGACTTCCCTGGTGGTCCAGTGGTAAAGAATCCACCTGCCAATGCAGGGGACAGGGGTTTGATCCCTGGTCCAGGAAGATTCCACACGCTGGAGGGCATCTAAGCCCATGCACCAAACTACTGAGCCCGTGCATCTAGACCCTGTGCTCACCAACAAGAGAAGCCACTGCAGTGAGAAGCCTGTGCTGCAACAAAGAGTAGCCACTCGCCCCAACTAGAGAAAGCCTGCCTGGGCCAGGGATACACATCTGAACTGGAGAGGCAGATACCCTCTTCTGGCTGTTAGGAGTTGGGAGACTGGGGAGTTGAGCTGGAAGATTCTGCTGACTCAAGTGATTGGACTGCCATTTTAGAAGAACTTTGAGGGCCCTAAAAAGAAATCAGACTGCAGAAAGAAAAAAAAAAGAGAAAAAAGAAAGCACAAAGAGAAAAGAGATTAAAGATGGATAGTGAGATGGAGGGAGAAGCTGCATGGTGAGATCTTGGGTTCCTGCTCTGCTGGTGATAAAGCAGCTTCTCCAAGAAGATGAACAGACTGGAATAGAGATAGTGCAAAGACAGAGGGAAGAAAACAAGCTATAAAAGAAAGAGAACTGCCTAGCCTTGAGAGAGCCCCACTTTAAAGACTCCTCCTTCTCAAATTTGCCCAGGACAGGACATGTGTGAGCTGAGTGGACAGAGAGCCTTGGACAGCCTTCTTTGTGCTTCTTGGCACTCACAGGGGCAGGTTGGCCTCCCTCTGCCCAGTGTGGCAGAGTAAGCGAGCTCACCTAAGTGAGAATCCTTATGTGCCTAATCCTGTAGGCTCATCACCACGACGTCTTATAGACCTGATGTGGAAACCACCATTGAGAGGATTATAAGAAAAAGGATATTTGGGGAAAGAGCAGTGAATACGGTTACATCCATTTGGCTCTGTCCCCTGTGAGCCTCAGTGTCCAGCACTTTACCAGTAGCCTTTTTATTCCAGTATAGCTAATGGATCTATTTTGAGTAAGGACATGTATGAAGCCTTTTGAGAGTCCAAGGAGATGAGAGGTACAAAGCATAATTAAAGAATTATCATTGTCACCATTATCTTCAATCAGCACATCATTCACAGTGACAGTTTATAAGAGCTTTCTGTGGGGAAAGTGTCACCTCTGGTACAAATGAAGAGCCACCAGTACTGTTCCTAGGCCCCCTTCTGGATTACTGATACAAGTCATCATCTAGACCCTGGAGTCCCCTGATGAGGAGGGTGCATCATTTCCAGTTGCTAAATAGAGGAAACGAAGCACTATGAGATGAGACTAGGACAACAACAACCAGTCTCAAGTTCAGTATCAAAGAAAAGGTGAGTAAACTTGAATGCCTTGTGGTCAACACACAAAATAGAACCACAAAAAGAACTCAAAGCAAAAGGAGAAGATGGTTTAATTCCCATGAGAGTTCTTTCTTATTTAGCGAGATATCACTTAATCCATGCAACTCATTTTCAAAGTATCTGCCATTTCTGATATCAATGTATATAAAATGGATGACCACCTCACCCATTCCTCACCTCTATGCTATTCTGAGATACAAGCTCTTTGCAGGTCAGAAATGGCATGGGAGAGGCAGTGGTAAAGTGGAGAAGACCTGTGTTAGTCAGAGTCCTCCAAAGTAATAGAACCAATATATATAAGGATATGTATAAGAGGGGATTTATTACAGAAATTGGCTCATGAGGTTATAAGGGTTGAGAAGTCTCAAGGTATGCCATATGTAAACTAGAGAATCCAAAAATCTAGTGATATAATTCAGTCTGAATCTGAAGGCCTGAGAACCAAGGAAGCCATTGGTGTAAACCCTAGTCTGAGGTCGAAGACCTGAGAACTTCAAGGCCACTGGCATAAGTCCTGGAACCCTAAGGCCCAAGAACAGGAGCTCCCATGTCTGACGGCATGAAAAGATGGGTGTCCCAGCTCAAGAAGAGAGAGAGAGAATTTTCCTCCCTTTGCCTTTTTGTTTTATTAGGGCAGTCAGTGGATTGGATAGTGCCCACCCACATTGAGGAGGAAGGATGGCTTTACTCAGCCTACTGAATCAAACGTTAATCTCCTTCAGAAACACCCTCAAGGACCCACATGGAAATGTTTTAGGTAGACAGCCCTTAATCCAGTCAACCTGACAATCCATCCCAAGACCTAAGGGTTTAGGGCCAGTCAAACCTGAGCTCACATACAGATTCTACCATTTACTAGCTGTGGGAGAAACTTGCTCAATTACTTTAAGTCTCCCTATTCCTTATATAAAAAAAAATCTGTGTTGAGATGTTATCAAAAGAGCCAGTGAAATTAAATGATATAATACACCTAAAGGACTTATCAAGAACCAAGTGGATAATAAACAGTTAATAAATGGTGGCTATCTCTAGAGTCAGCCTCTAAGGGGACAGCAAATGTTCATCCCCAAGAAGAATTTTGTGGAAAGGGCTACTCTCAGTCTACCATCTTTCCAAATTTCTTAATTGTGATTTGAGGGAAGGATGATGCAAGAGACAAGGGAAAAAATGAGAGGGAGCATGAAATAACACAGGTCTTCTAACACTCTGTGTCTGTTTTTTCCCATCTCAATAATTTAAACTTGGACTGGCTGTCCACTTTATACTCCGATCATTCTGTACATACCACTGGCAGTATTTATGAGATACACTATGCTTATGAGGTGTTTACTAAGATATAGGTGGGGGCTTCCCCAGCAGCTCAGTAGTAAAAGAATCCACCTGCCAACGTAGGAGACAAGGTTTGATCCCTGGGTTGGGAAGATCCCCTGGAGAAGGAAATGGAAACCCACTCTAGTATTCCTGCCTGGGACAGAAGAGCCTGGAGGGCTACAGTCCATGAGAAGGACATGACTGAGTGACTAAATAACAGCAACAGGGATAGAGATGTGTCCTCCTATTAGATTAAGAGCTCTCGGAGGACAGGATAGTGTTTTATTCATCTTCTCTCCCCAGTTTCCAGCTTAGTATCTGGATAATGTTTATTACTAGGTAGTAAATATTTGTTGAATAAATGAACAAAGAAAGGTAGGGAATGTATGAAGAAGGAGATGCAGGTCCCAACCAGGAGAACTCTTTGCCCACCTGAATGTAAAATCAAACTCCCAGAGAATGCTACCTTTCCCCTTGGCTCTGCAGACTGGACACAACAAAAGGGTGGATGACTTCTTCAGGCCCTCCTTGAGCTGGCCTGGCTGCAGGCAGAGTAGGGCTGAGCTTGGAGAGAGCAGACCCAGGGGCTGCTGACTCAGCTGGCAATAAACACATCCTTCTTCCAAGACTGATCAGCTCCTGCCCTAAGTTGCCATTTGATTTTCAAACTTGAGTTGCTACAGCCATGTTTTCAAATACTGTTCCAAAGAGGCCTAAGTACCTCTGAGGAGCAGCACAGCTTGTGACCAAGTCCCTCTCCACAGCCCAGTCCACTTTTTCAGGCGTGACAACTCTTATCTTGCATGTGAGCATGCTAAGTCAATTCAGTCATGCAACCCTGTGGCCTATAGCCCATTAGGCTCCACTATCCATGGCATTCTCCACAAGAATACTGGAATGGGTTTCCATGTCCTTCTCCAGGGGGATCTTTCCAACCCAGGAATCAAACCAAGTCTCTTACATCTCCTGCATTGGCAGGCAGGTTCTTTTACCATAACACCATCTGGGAAGCCCCAACTCCTATCTTATAAGTTCCAATGCTTTGGCCACCTGATGTGAAGAGCTGACTCCTTGGAAAGACCCTGATGCTGGGGAAGTTTGAAGGCAGAAGGAGAAGATGGTGACCGAGGATGGCATGGTTGGATGGCTTCACTTATTCAATGGACATTAACTTGGGCAAGCTCCAGGAGATGGTGAGGTACAGGGAAACCTGGTATGCTGCAATCCATGGGGTCATGAAGAATCAGGCATAGCTTAGTGACTGAACAACAACACCTATGACTTCATTAAGGAAAGGAGTGCTGATATTTTCATTGTCTTTTTTAACCACTGCACTAAGAAAGTGGCTCAGACAGGAAAGAATCTGCCTGCAATGTGGAAGACCTGGGTTCAATCCCTGGGTTGGGAAGATCCCCTGGAAGAGGGCAACCCAATCCAGTATTCTTGCCTGGAGAATCCCCAGGAACAGAGAAACCTGGCAGGCTACAGTCCATGGGGTTGCAAAGAGCTGGACACGACTGAGCAACTAAGCACAGCACAGCAAGAAAGGGTCATCTCACACTCTTCAGTAAGCTGAAACCCAAAGCTGCAAGGACGCTCAAAATAACAGATGCTATTCGTTGGCCACCAACTGCACTTCCTGTCCCTCCATCCTCATAATAGTTTCTTGAGACAGGCATAAATATCCCTATGTTCAGGTGAGAAAACCAAGGCATAGAGGTTAAGGTTATTTCAAGCTCAAGTGTGCTTCAGTCAATATATGGTCTATAGAGCTGGTATTTGCATGCAGGCCTGAAACAAATAGGAATGAGGGGATGTGAAAGAAGAGGAAAGACATTCTTGTCTACAAAATATGCAGCAGGACTTTTATGAAATCCGGTTTGTGCCTATGGACGAAATTTTGAATTCTCTTTACTTCTTAATGAATGACTTAGAAGTCATTCTAATAAAAGAAGAACTTAAATAAAAACCAAGACATACTTTTTGACTAATAGGTAAAGATTGAAGGCAAAAGAATAGGGCTGCAGAAGATAAAATGGTTAGATAGTATTACCAACTCAATGGACATGAACTTGAGCAAACTCTGGGAGATAGTGAACAACAGGGAAGCTTGGCATGCTGCAGTTCATGCAGTTGCAAAGAGTCAGACATGACTTAGTAACTGAACAACAACTGTCTGAGCAAAAAACAAATTTTGCAAATAAGAACATTACAGAGACTCAGTTCAAGGAAAGTGATAGACGTTCAAATCTCACCTGCTGTCTAGTAACCTCTACATGATTTTAAGATGGTTTGCAATATTATATTTAAAATCAGTGTGGCCGAGGTATGAAATTGCTTCTACCTAAAGCTTCCCTGCAGCCTAAAGAGTAGCTGTTACCATAGCTGTGACATGGGACACTTGAATTTAAAGCATACTGCCCATTCACAAGATACTTTACAAATCCTCCTCAGGATGTCTTAGCAATAGAAGTGCACTTAATCGTATTGAAGCCAAATATGGCCTCTGTAACACTGACATCAAATTAAATTTCCGAGACAGAGTTTTGGGTAAAGTAGAAAAGAAGAGCTTTATTGCTTGGCCAGGCAAAGGGGGCCACAGTGGACTAATGCTCTCAAAACTGTGTCCTGATCTGGAGGGGGTAGTGAGGAGCTGGATAATAATGGTTAAAAAGGGCATGATCAGCTCATGGCATTCTTCTGATGGAAAGTGGGAGTCAGCAACATCAATCTGGTTCTAACCTTCCAGCCTGGGGTCTACATGTTTGTGGGCAGTGTACCATCATTAGCCAGTTAACTGTTAACTTCTCCCACCTGTTGAGGGTTTCAGTATCTGCAAAACAGCTCAGAGATATTGCTGTGTGTATCCCTAGACAGGGAACCAGGACCTTGCCCCCAGGTAACACTATTGTTTCTCTTAACAATTTGTTCCTCCCTTGACCCTCATCCCCTCCCTTTACTAATTAACAATTGCTTGAACCTACCCACTGGACCTCAGGGAAGGTCGTTGAAGCTGAGTGAGGACTATTTCCTGTAACCAAAGAAATGCAGGATACAGAAAGGCTTTTGTGCCCAGGAAGCCCACAGGGCCCTGCTGGATATCTATTCTCTTCACTCTTGATCGCCAAACAGGACTTTGGATGCCTGCTGCCCTAAGTATGGAACATTCAAAATGGTGTTTTTTCCTTTAACTCTCTTACCTAAACCAAAATGGACAAAAGTTAAGAATTTTTTCTAGAATGAGACTTGATCGTTTAATACAATAAGGTGACAGATATTTCTGATATAAAACTGAGTCCTTTTTCTTTGAAGGTATTTTCTCTCAAACTGCTTTGCATGGAATGTAAGTTCTACTAAGCACTCCATAAAAAGAAAATTATGTGATCTAATGAATTTGTAAAATTAGAAAATACTTCTCTTAGATATTTGCAATAGTAGCCACTCAGATTATTACAGACTGTATGAACACTGCAATATTGGTCTGTTTTTGTGATATGTACTAACATGCTGGTAACGGGTAGTTTATAGAATGCACTTTGGGAAAACCTGTTGTTAAAGAAAATTCTGAAACATGAAAGCTATTTGCAATAAACCCATTCACAAAATCCCACTAAATATCTGAAATCCCACCAAAAGCTCATAAGAATATGTTGAAGTGCCCACTTCAGAAATAACGTGATCCTTTTCTAATAGACTACTGTTCAGTCAGTACTTCTGAGTCCTGAGAACTATCTCACAAAATAGGCATAGTTCTTTTCATTAAACGGGTGAGAAGAGACTCAGGTTAAGGAACTCATTCAAGGTCACGCTACTCATTCAAGGAAGGGAATAGAATCAAACTTTTTAATGTAAGCTCAAAGCTTAAGCTCTTAAAGGCTATACTGTTGTCCAACTCTCCCTGTTGGACCAGACCCTCCCTTGTCCTAGAGAATAGCTCTTCCTTGGAAAGCCTGGCAGTGCCTTCATCCCAGGAGAGCTGTGGAATACAGACAGACGGGAGCCCTCATGGATATCCAGGCAAAGTGGAGCCTAGGAGCCCCCAAGTCTTCCCACAATTCCCCGTCTCCTGGTCAGTCCACAGTCAGGAACCAAGGTCAGCTCCTTGCCAGTGAGAAACAAACAAAAGACTTAAACTGGCCTCTGTTCCGTGATGAGGATCAAATCAACACACCCAAGCTGTAAGTGAGGCCCGGAGATTTCAGTACAAAGCCTGGCTCAGGGCCTTGCTTAGAACTGCTGAATTCTTAAATGTTCATTGTGTTTATACCAAAGTCTCTGTTTCCCTGTCCTCTGACCAGGGGAAGCTGAACTCGCCAGTCTTCATCATGCACTGCTCAGAGACATTTCCCCCCACCCCTCCTGAGTTCTTGGGCTGGTCTTATAATTAAGCTAATGAAAGACAGATTAACAGAAGAAAAAAGCTAATTTAATTGGTACATACAAAGATCTCATAGAAATAGCCAAGGCTGATAGCTTTTATACTTTTTAGACAATACATTTGTGAGGAACTGACAGGATAAAGGAACTTAGGCCTGGGTGCTTGATTAGCGGAAGAATCTAGAGAACGGCTGGGCTTAGTGTAATAAATTCGTAAAGAAATAACAAAGTTGGTTGTCAGACTTCTTGGCCCTGAATTCCCTACCTGGGGTGTTAGGAATGCTTTTCTCTCTGTCTCTTGGTGCAGGGAAGTACCTTTCAGACGGGAAACTTAGTTCCTCCTTTCAGGGTGGGCAGTAGGGCAGTGAACAGAGAGAAGGGTCAGACTGCTCTTCTTGCACTGGCTATTTCTCAAGTAAGTTTAATTGAAAATAATCAATATGCCACTTTGGCATATTTGGAGGCAGCCTGCCCTGAGCTCCAGAAGCACTCAATATTTAATGAGCCCCTACTATATGCCAGGCATTATGGTAACTGTGGAAACTGTAACAGATGCGACAGGAAAAGTCCCTGTCCTCACAGGATTCTTTGCAAGTAGGGGGACACAATTAAAATGAGACTATAATGTCAGGTAGTAATGAAGACTTAAAAAATGGAGCCGGGGTTGCTGTAGGGTGCTCAGGGCAAGGTTTCACAGGCAGGCTACTTGTTTGTACTGAGCAACCCGAATGGAGAGAAGGAGAAGCAAGCAGGAGAGTCTGAAGGAGGAAAGCGCGGGCTGCCTGCCTGGTGGATAGCGCGGCACTGCCCTCTGGGGGCGGGCTCGGGCAGGCGCCACGCCTGGGGAAGGAGGCGCGTCTGGGGGCAGTTTTCAAGTACGGGGATACGATTAAAATGAGAATATAACGCATAATTACTTCTGGATCTGGCTTTCTGCTTGTTTGGGAGTGAGGCTAAGGTTAGAGGGAAGCTCAGTTTGAATTCAGTTTATCCTTTTTAACTTCCTGCCATGTTGTCAGCATCTATGTTCTTTGGGTTGGGTTGATCCCAGAGCCAGACACTCTCCTTTGAGTTTCAGCCACATCACCTGCTATGTTAGTAATGCTGAGCAAGTTACTTAACCTCTCTGTACCTTGCTCCCTCATCTGGTGAAGAAAAAGAAATAGTATCCACTTAACAAACTAATATATGTGAACTTTAGAGCAGTGCCTGATACATAAAAACTTCTCAAAAAATACTTTTATTAATATTCTTTGTGCCTGAATCTGAGTGTGTGGAGTGGTGTGTGCGTGTGTGAGACAGAGTGAGAGAGAGAAAGTGAGAGGTGGGGATAGGCGAACAACCTCTAAAGTCTCTTCTGGCATTAAAAAAATGTATTACATATACTGTCTGACTCCTCACACCGGCAGCTGTGTCAGAGGCTGTCAATAAGTCCTATTAGTAGATCCTATGCCCATTTTCCTAACCAATCTTGTAGGAAAGAAACTGAAACAAAGTAAGGACTTAGGACTCAATGAAAGTCACTCAGTCGTATCTGATTCTTTGTGACCCCAGGGACTACACAGTCCATGGAATTCTCCAGGCAAGAATACTGGAGTGGGTAGCCATTCCCTTCTCCAGGGGATCTTCCCAACCCAGGGATCAAACCGGGGTCTCCTGCATTGCAGGCAGATTCTTTACCAGCTGAGCTATGAAGGAAGCCCCTCAATAATTATCTTAGTAACCACCAGGATTATCTAGATGGCAGCATCAGGACAAATTTGAAGTCACTGGAAATACAGAAGAGTGATTTCCCACAGTTAAAACGAAGCTCTCTTTATTTGCTTCTTCTAATTAAAAAAATCAGAGCTAAAGATCCCTAAACATTACAGTTAAAATGGCATGGCTCTATACTGGCTTAATGAATTCCCTTATGAAATCAACTCTAAAATATCATCCCTCATGAATCATGAAACAGAATCTTTCTTGTTCTCTTATGAGCTTTCCAGTTAATCCTCAAAATTCATGTTTACCTTCTGTTGTATAAGTTGTGTTCTGTTCTGTAGGTTGGCCAGAAAAAAATAAACTTATGGCTCTCTGACTTATATGTGTGCTACCTTCAACCAGAAAATACTGTTTATTTAAAACTCATGATTATTGGTGGTTTCAATTTTAAGTCCACTCCTGACATCTTTAGATGCAGCCCTCTATGCAAAATTGCCCATCAGAATTCTCCATATGAATGCCTCCTGCATGAACATTTAGAGAACCAAACTCATTATCTTTCATTCCAAATTTAATTTCCTCTGCCCCAGAATTCTTCATCCCTAGGACCAACACCACTCTC
This sequence comes from Capra hircus, assembly GCF_001704415.2. NCBI lineage: Eukaryota > Metazoa > Chordata > Mammalia > Artiodactyla > Bovidae > Capra > Capra hircus. The sequence continues at coordinate 32,599,014 of NC_030823.1, read as the reverse complement.
TACCCAGTTTCCTCATGCAATCAGGTCCTTCCAATTTTGCCTTTTTAATATCTCTAAAATCTTTGAAACTATTTTCTTTTGCCACTTGCCACATTTCTAAGCTTACCTTCAACTTTAAATAATCACTGTAATAGCCTTCCAAATGGTTTTCCTGCCTCCAGAATTGCCATTTTTAAATCCATTCTCCACATGGATGCAAATTGTTGTTGTTGAGGAGCTAAGTTGTGTCCCATTCTTTGCAACCCCATGGACTGTATCCCTCCAGGCTGCTCAGTCCATGGGATTTCCAGGCATGAATACTGGAGTGGGTTGTCATTTCCTCCTCCAGGGGATCTTCCTGGCCCATGTTCTTTACCACTGAGCCACCAGGGAAACCCATACAGATGCTAATATCACTTTATGAAATGAAAATTTGACCAGGTTATGTTCTTGCCTAAATCCTTCTATAGCTATTCATAGGATTAAGTCTAAACTCTTGACCATGGACCATAAAGGCTTATGTTCTGGTCACTGCCTATTTGGGCTTTACTTGTAACCAATACCAGTTCAACATCTATACTGTACTAACCAAGTGCTAACATGAATAGGATTTAGGTGTTTCTGTCTCTAAAAGGCGTTAAGCTTTTCAACTATCTATTGCTGTACAATTGATACCCCCAAACTCACATTATTTTTTGTCTGGTTTCCCTCATTGTTTTGACTGTGTACAGTGGAAGCATTTACTGGGCCATCAGGTCCAAGATGGCCTCATTCACATGACTGGCAAATGACTGAGAATCTTGATTCTCTTCCAATGACCTCTCATCTTCCAGTAGGTTAGTGGTATCAGAGAACATTCAAAGACAGTAAAAGCAGAAGTTCCAAGGCCTCTTATAATCCAAACTTGAAAGTCCCACAATATTGTTTTCTCTGTATTTTACTGGCAAAACAAATTTCAGGGTCTGTCCAGATTCCATTAAATAGTCTCCTCTATTAAGTCGCCTCTATTAGGATGGAGTGGTGAAGTCACATTATGCGCCCCTGCAATGGGACATGCAGACCAAATAAGGGAATTAAGTGACTGTATTTTGTAGTCAGTGACATGTACATAAGTGTACATAAATGTTTTCTTCTGGAGGTACAAGGAGAAACAAAAGGAAACTTGACCTCTTCACTGGCCCTGATGAAACCCCAGGAGGCCTAGGAGTGAAGCTAGCCTGATCAGAGAGAGAGTCAGTTGCTGGAAAAGAGGGAGCTGAATGTTCTACTTATGAGAGGTACACGGTTACCTTTATACCCACCATTCTCAAAACTCTATGAGCCGAGGCAGCTGCTAGGAGGGGTAGAAAGGCAGTAAACAGGACACCCATCCATTCTCTGAACTTGTTTATTTGATCACATGGAATACGTTTGTGTTTAAAATTCCCAAGGGTTAAGAAGTGAGAACACATGTCAAAATCAACTCCATTTTATTTGCCTGAGGTGGTGGGCTTTCCTGGTAGCTCAGACAGTACAGAATCTGCAATATAGGAGACCTGGGCTGAATCCCTGGGTCAGGAAGAGACCCTGGAAAAGGGAATGGCTATCCACTTCAGTATTCTTGCCTGGAGAATTCCATGGAGAGAGAAGCCTGGCTGGCTATAGTCCATGGAGTCCCAAAGAGTTGGACACAACTGAGTGACTAACACTTTCACTACTTTTCACTTTTCCTGGTTGACTCAGTGGTAAAGAATCACCTGCCAACCCAGGAGACTGTCCAAGGATCTGATATGACTTAGCGACTGAGTAAACACTTTTTGCTTGGCGTGTTCAGCCTAGACTATTACTCATCAGATACAAAAGCACCCCTAATAACACCAGCAACATGACAAGGAGGGGCAACTTCTCAACAGCATCATGTATTTTATTGATACATGCCCATTGCAGAAAGTGCAGCTGACTCTAAAAAAGAAAATAAATGTCCCTCTTAATCCCATAGTCCAGGGCTAACCACTCTAAAGAGTCTGGCATGATTTTAACTTGTAGTCCAGGTTCATTAGAGGTTCTCAGTCTTCCTGTGTCCCAGCAGGAAACATCCAGCATCTCTAGTTTTGCCAGGGCCGTGGGTTTCTTGGCCTATAGTATCTGCCCTAAGTCAACACCAAAGTCAGCTTGGAGCCAGTCTCAAGGATGGAGTGTGTCCAAAACCCAGGGGACAAGGGGTGAGCAACTCTTCCAAGGTCACTCAAGGACATACCAAGCAAGCAAATTCAGAGGAGGCATGAACACCAGTCACGGTTCTGTTAGTTGCTCGGTTAATTAATGGGGAGGCATGGTGGGAGAGCATCCCAAATGCCAGAGGGGGCTTGTCTGCAGAGCCTCAGAGCTTCCTACTGCTCAAAAGCTAGCGGGGAGGACAGTGGGAATTAGTCACTTCTCCTGGCTAGACTGTGGCCCCCCTCAGTTTTGAGCATGATGACAGACAGCTTCACAAATAAGCTGCCATCAAACCAGAAAGTGTAATAAATGCCAGGAGATTTATAAGCCCCAGGAAAATGCAAACTGCCAGTGAGGAGAAAAAAAATAACTCACGGTGATCTTTCATGTGCGTCCTTTGCTGACTGGAAATTGAGATTTCCGTGGGGACGATATGGTCATCAGATTGATGAAAGTAAAAGGGAGAGAGCCCCTGAAGACAGCGCTGCACTTGCTGGAGACAGGAGGAGCGCGAGGCATGTGCGCCAGGAGATGGGCACTGGGCTTCAGAACGTGTCCACTTTGCCCCCACTAGGTAGTAATGAAGAGGTGACTTCCTTAGTCACTGCTAGTATGAGAAATCAATACTTTATATGGAACAGTTGGAGAAACAAGCAAGGTATAACCACAGTGAGTTATAAAAAATGGCTTTTCAAACTGAGTGATAAATTAGTTCAAGTGGCCGTTTTGAAGGGCAGAAAGGGACTTCACACTTCAGGGTGCAGGTCAGCACTCCTGTTCACAATGGGTTGAGCATGACCCACCAAAGTCACCACACTGGGCTCAGAGCATATATTTCAGAAGACTGACATGAAACTACAGACTTAAGGAATAAATGAGTTTGTTTTAGTTATTACCTCTTTAATTTTTTAAACATCACAGCAGTTAAAGAGTCCAAAGGCTAGGAGGGTAGAGAGGAGTTTGCTTTTATTTCATCTCTCTAAAGAGAAAGTAGGTTGGTAGACCAAACCCAAAGAAAGCAAAGTTGCCAACATGAATGACACTTCCTGAGCTGGGAGTAGGGCTGGGGAGCGCAGGGTGGTGTGCATATGTGTGTCAGGACAAGGTGATAAGCGGCAATAAAAAAGTAAGAATGCTCAGTCCAAGGCCATCTGCTGAACAGATGGTAAGTTATAAGGAAGACTAGTGTTGGCAGTGAATCCCTGGCGGTCCAGTGGTTAGGCCTCAGCGCCTTCATTGCCCTGGCCTGGAGTTCAATCCCTGATTGGGGAACTAAGATCCTACAGGACACATAGCATGGCCAAAATGTGGGGGGGAAAGTTATATTTTTCTAATGACCCCTTTGCTTTGCGTCACCTTTTAGGTTCTTCCTTTACAGGCTAAAAACCCAGAAGTGCTAACTACATGCCACAATCTTCAGGAATAATGCCAACTACAAGTTGTTTTCTGAAGGAACATGGCTATATATAGATGATACTTAAACTACTGCCTTATTTTGTCAATTTAGCAAAAAATTAGACCATATCCTTGTTTAGTGACATATTGATTTCACTATCAACTTGTTTCCAGTTTTCCTACAAATTATTTAATACATAATTAAATAGAATTGTGTTGACACCTCAAATGTCTTTGTCTCAGTTATCTAAAATGTAAATAAAATTTTTCCTTTAATCTATCTGTTATTCAAATTTTAACCTCACTTCTCAGTGTTTCATTTTATTTATTGAGGAAATTGAGTTTGTCAGTAAGAACTCCACATTCCCATCATGTCATGATTACAAAGTAAACCTTTTAAAGAAAATTTCTTTCCACTCAAGCGCTTCCTTTCCGAGGTGGGCATATCAGAAAATCACACAAAGGGAATGCAGTGATCTTTATAAGACAAGTGATTAATATAAATGTGTGGCACTTGTGATTGTGGAATTGACAGGACTAGTTCTTCTTCCAGAAACATGGTGGGATTACACTTCTATACCATCCTTGAAGTTAGTCAGGATCATGTGAGTATTCTAGATAGATTTGACAGAAAGGGATTTGTTTTAATGTATGAGTGGGGATGCCCAAAGAAGTGACAAAAAATTGGAGAACAAGTCAAAACAAAAGGATTTCCCCTCAGGGCTGGCTCAGATGGTAAAGCGTCTGTCTCCAATGTGGCAGACCCGGGTTCGAGCCCTGGGTTGGGAAGATCCCCTGGAGAAGGAAATGGAAATCCACTCCAGTACTCTTGCCTGGAGAATCCCATGGACAGAGGAGCCTGGTGGGCTAAAGTCCATGGGGTCACAAAGAGTCGGACACGACTGAGAGACTTCACTTTCACTTTCAGGAACATTCTAGTCTACTTGCACCTGTGGAGCAAGACTGTCCATCTCCCATTCACTGTTCAAAGTCCCATAAAAACTCTCAAAGAAGACAAAACTAAGTCACGTGCTGTCACCCATACCAGTGAAACTGTCTACAGTGAAGAATTCCTAACGAAGGGACACTGTGGCACTAATAGGAAATGTGTGGATGCTTCACAGCCAAAATGCAACAAATATACTCTACAGTGGCAGAAGCAGAAGCCCTTGGAGTGCTTTGCATCACTTGCACTAGGCAAGAAATCAGGCAACTAAATCCCCAAGACTCCTGATCTCCTACTATCCCACCCTTCTATGACAGAAGAAACTCCTGAGTTGCTCCCTGAACCAGGGGTTTCCCTCAGAACCCTTATCCTACCAAATGGCTTCTTGAATTGGCCACACTCATTTTTGTTTCCTTCTGTTATTGCTGCTAACTCACTCCAGCTTTCAAAAATTACTCACTATCCAAGAATCTCCTCTCTAGAAAGGTGATACGAGTGCTCTTGGAAGGCTACGTGGCCATCTGTATTCCTCCAGCCACAATCAGGAGACTGACTGCAGCAGAAGAGAGGAATTTCAGTTATTAAGAAGTGGCAGGTTAGGATACTGAGGTGATTGTCTTTGTAAAATGTGATTTTCTGTTGGTATTTACTTCTGCTCTAGTGGCATTTAGTGAATATCATTGACTGAATTTGACTAAATGTAGCTGTGCTCATGGACTGTAGCCCACCAGGCTCCTCTGTCCATGGGATTCTGCAGGCAAGAGTACTGGAGTGGGTTGTCATACCCTCCTCCAGAGGTTCTTGCCAACCCCAGGATTGAGCCTGGGTCTCCTGCACTGCAGAGAGAGTCTTTACCTTCTGAGCCACCAGGGAAGCCCTCATAAACAAAGGATCTCCAAAGCTGAGAGAGGTTCTATTTCTGGCATCTCTGGCATAAGAAACTACCTTAAGGCAGAGCTGTCTTAATCTCTCTTGATAAAAGTGAAAGAGGAGAGTTAAAAAGCTGTCTTAAAACTCAACATTCAAAAAACTAAGACCATGGCATCCAGTCCCATCACTTCATGGCAAACAGATGGGGAAACAATGGAAACAGTGACAGACTTTGTTTTCTTGGGCTCCAAAATCACTGCAGATGGTGATTGCAGCCATGAAATTCAAAGATGCTTGCTCCTTTGAAGAAAAGCTAGGACCAACCTAGACATATTAAAAAGCAGAGACATTACTTTGCCAACAAAGTTCCATCTAGTCAAGGCTATGGTTTTTCCAGTAGTCACGTATGGAGGTGAGAGTTGGACCATAAAGAAAGTGGAGCGCTGAAGAATTGATGCTTTTGAACTGTGGTGCTGGAGAAGACTCTTGAGAGTCCCTTGGACTGCAAGGAGATCAAACTAGTTAATCCTAAAGTAAATCAATCCTAAATATTCATTGGAAGGACTGATGCTGAAGCTGAAGCTCCAATACTTTGGCCACCTGATGCGAAAGACTGATTCACTGGAAAAGACCCTGATGCTGGGAAAATTGAAGGCAGGAGGAGAAGTGGACGACAGAGAATGAGATGGTTGGAGGCATCACCAATCAATGGACATGAGTTTGAACAAGCTCCGGGAGTTGGTGATGGACAGGGAAGCCTGGTGTGCTGCAGTCCATGTGGTCGCAGAGTCGGATACAGCTGAGGAACTGAGCTGAATCACTATTAGCATAAGAAAAACACCCTGATGTGCCTTCCTATTAGTATTAATTGATAATAGACTTTCTAAAATTCAAATATAAATGAGCTTCTGTGTATCTGTCTATGTCTTATAATTAAGACTTGTTTATTTTATTTTATTTTACTTTGAGAAAAATGGCCCCAAGGTCCAAACAGAAAAGCTAAGTGCCGCTGTGGCAGCCTCAGTAGCCCCAGGATTGCTTTTATAGCCGTTCCTCAGGCTCCATGTAGGCATTATGTCATTTAGTCTTTGAAATTATTTTCTGTGTAAAATCTGAAAAAAATGGCATATCTTCAACACCAGCGTTCTCAGCTGAGATGAGCAGTTAGCAAATTAAGTTAATAAATTAAGTGCTTGCTTGCTTTTCTTTAGTCATATATAAACAGTTGTTTAAATATACTTTTCTTTAAAATTTTTCTCCCAGGAAATAAACAGATGTTTGAATATCTGCATTGCTGCTTGAATATCACACCATTTCATCATGTCAGCACCCAGATTCAGTTACAGACTTTCATATGATAGTGAGCATTGGTTAATAAGCCAATATGAATTTGAAGTGGGGAATTTGGTGGAGTGCCACAGGGCTCTCCCCTTGCTTACACATGGTCCATGCTTTTAATGGAACGTGCACAGTAATGAAAAAGAGCAGGTTGGCAGATTACCATCATAAGAGCTGTCTTAGTGAATTCATAGTTTCACATTCTCTCAACCATATATATATATATATATATATATATATATATACAAAAGCCAATTTACTCACAATTGAGATAGGATGAGTGTTTCTGAAAGTGAATTCATTATGCTAGTTAAGCACACAAAATAATGTATAGAACCAAGGTGCCAAGTTACCAAATTATGTTGCAATGTTTGTAGTGACATGGGTTGAAATGTTTAGCATTGTCATGCCTAATATATTTTCTCCCTGCAGATGGAATTTTATGGGATGTTGAATCATAATCAGAATAATGTTTGGTGAGCAAGAAACCACAACAAAGGAAGTTAATTGGATGCATTTTTAGAAACATGCCTCAGCCAAAATAGCTTGAGGCAGTCTCCCTCACGATGGAAATAATCTAGCCCAGTGAAGTGGTAAGATTGAATACACTAGGAATGGCGTCCCTACTTTGAATGGTTTCTGAATTTGCACAGTCCATTAGCCTTCTCTTAGGTTTCATGGAAGACTAGAAATCAACTTATCATTTTAAGGTGACTTTCTGTATCTCTTCTCTAACTCTGTGACTCACAAAGGTTTAAGACCCTGAAGTGAGGAAGATGGTTCCTAGAGGGATAGCTGTCCATGGTTCTGAACCACTATCAGCAACCCTGAGATCCTTCTGATTCCTAATCAATTTTATCTCTAAAATATTAAACCTGTGGGCTTCCCAGATGGATCAGTGATTAAGAATCCACCTGCCAATGCAGGAGACGCGGGTTCAATCCCTGGGTCGGGAAGATCCCCTAGAGAAGGAAATGGCAACACAGTCCAGTATATTTGCCTGGGAAATCCCATGGACAGAAGAGCCTGGACAGAGGAGTCTGGTGGGCCACAGTTCATGGTATCACAAAAGAGTCTACATGACCTAGTGATTAAACAACAACAAAAATGTTAAACCTGTTGCCATTAACACCAGGCCAAGCAAAATCAAGGGGGAGAAAAGATCTCTTTATAAAAGGTAAAATCCAAATGTTATACACAAAAACTGAATGTGCACTGTTTTATGGATAAAATTTTCATGAAGAGAAAACTTTAGGAAATGCAAAGAGATACAGAAAGAAAAATGGTGGTGAGACTTTAGCTTACCCTCTCATCTCATGATAAAGAAAGAAGACAACAAAGAAAATATATAAAGGCCTTAATACAAGCACATTAAATTGTATTAGCAAATTGTATAGCCTATAACCAGAAAACATACACGGAATTGTTGAATTGTTATGTGTCAATGATATATTTACAAAAGAGAACATGTTAGGCCATCTGAAAAAAATCTGAGTGAAGTAAAAAGGTATAAATGTGGTACAAATGCTATTACAAATACAGATAATATTCTCTGATTATAATGCAATAAAACTAGAAATCACAACATGGGAACATAAAAGTTTTCTCAAATAATTCTTTTGTCAAAAAAAAAACCTAATAACATTTGTAGACTATCTAGAAAATAGTCATAAATAAAAATAGTAAATATGAAAAATAGAGCAGAATGAAAATAAAAACACTAAGTATTAGAAAAAAATAGTAAAAGAGGAATAATTACTCCTAGGAAAGCAGAAATAATGCATTAGTAAACAAGAAACAAGAAAACAGCATATTAGAAAACAGAAACATAGAACTAATTAATAAAGTATATTTCTTGGTAAGAGGGAGGAAAAATTTTGAATTAGGGGAGGGAGGAGATGGTTGGGACAGAGACTAGAGAAGGCAGAGAGAGCCCAATAAATAAAGACAACAGGAGAAGCAAAGCGGAAACCCAAAGAGAGATGTTCAAATAACCATCTTTTCAGATGACTAATGTTCCCAATGAAATTATTGTCGTCTCTGCAGGAAGTTTGAGGGTCAGTTCATTTGTCTACTGCCCTCCCCTCCCCCTCCCCCACACACATACACATACACACGCAATCCATATTCCTCCCATTCTATACTTATATCTTGAATGGTATTCTTAGTCGGCTTATTTCTTTGGGGGTTAGCTTACCTTTCTCTCCTGCATACAAAGCTATCATTTATTGAAGGCTTATCATGGACCAAGTGAGACATAAGAGCTTTAAAGACTTTTTTAGTTAAATTCACACCAAATTTTTCAGGTATTATGTTTATCTTATAGATTAAGAAATGAAGTTCACACAGTTAGTAATTCAAACCTAACTCAACCCCAAAGTTGATTTTTCCTCATGATGCTCTACTGCCTCTCCATGGATAGCAAGAGAGATCACATAGTAATAAAACTTGTACACAATTAGCAAATTGTTGAGGGGAAAGGCTAAGATCACTAACAAAATCAAGATCCAAATGATCTCAATCATCTGAAATGATTGGCTGACCCCAACATAAAGAACTCCTTGAGAGCTAAGTTCAAAATACTATATTTGGGAGCTAAAAAAAAAGTTCTACACAAAACAGAATCAGGAAGATCTGTTTGGGGCAGTTCATTCGAAAAATGTCCCAGTATTTTAGTGCCTGTATGCTCCTTGTGGGAGAAGGAAATGGCATCGCACTCCAGTATTCTTGCCTAGAGAATTCTGTGGACAGAGGGGCCTGGTGGGCTGCTGTCCATGGGGTCACAAAGAGTCGGACACAACTGAAGCGACTTAGTATGCATACATGCGTTGTCTTCCCTGGTGGCTCAAATGGTGAAGCATCTGCCCGCAATGCGGGAGACCTGTGTTCGATTCCTGGGTTGGGAAGATCCCCTGGAGAAGGCAATGGCACCCCACTCCAGCACTCTTGCCTGAAAAATCCCATGGATGGAGGAGCCTGGTAGGCTACAGTCCATGGGGTCGCAAAGAGTCGGACACGACTGAGCGATTTCAATTCACTTCACTTCACTTCATGCATTGAGAAGGAAATGGCAACCCACTCCAGTATTCTTGTCTGGAGAATCCCAGGGACAGAGGAGCCTGGTGGGCTGCCATCTATGGGGTCACACAGAGTCGGACATGCTTGAAGCAAGTTAGCAGCAGCAGCATGCTCCTTATACCCTCTGTACTGTGCCAGCATGCTTAGTCATGTCCAACTCTTTGTGACCTTTGGACTGTAGCCTGTCAGGCTCCTCTGTCCATGGGGTTTTCCAGGCAAGAATACTGGAGTGGGTTGCCATTTCCTCCAGGGGATCTTTCCGACCCAGGGAACGAACCCACATCTCCTGTGTCTTCTGCATTCCAGGAAGATTCTTTACCCACTAAGCCATCAGGGAATGTCTGACTCTTTGTGACCCCCATGGACTATACAGTCCATGGAATTCTCCAGGTCAGAATGCTGAAGTGGATAGCCATTCCCTTCTCCAAGGGATCTTCCCAATCCAAGGATCGAACCCAGGTCTCCTGCATTGCAGGTGTATTCTTTACCAGGTAAGCCACCAGGGAAGCCCAAGAATACTGGAGTGGGTAGCCTATCCCTTCTCCAGGGGATCTTCCTGACCCAGGAATTGAACTGAGGTCTCCTGCATTGCAGGCAGATTCTTTACCAGCTGAGCTACTAGGGAAGCCATACCATCTGTATCCCAGCAAAAAATGGTGGCTCTGTCAAAGAGTTTAACTGAGAAGAGTTTAATAAAGGAACTGTTTACAGGATTAAGGCAACTAACTAGTAACAGTGGATCACCCAAGGACTGGCACCGTAATGCCCAGCAGGAGGTGAGGCCATAGGTAAGACACATTCATTGTTCTTACCCTCAAAGTTCACTCTTACCCTCAAAGTTCCTGCTGAGGCCAAGTCCAATCAGAAGCTAGAGAGCCGGGCCAGCTGAGAGGTACATTCAGTAGAGGTCAGACTCTTAGGGAATCTTTCAGGGAGGACCAAATGGAGAAACTACCTGTTGGGGAAGCAAACAGAAAATAAGCAGCATATTCACATTCATTCTCATCCAACCGAGTGACACCGATGCCAAAACAACAGAAAAGCGGACTTTAGTCTCAGCCTACATATGCTGGGTCTTGACCATAAGAGTTCCCGGTGCTACTGAGACCTCTGCTACACAGACCAGAACGTGCAGATCACCTTCAATCTGAATGACTCAGAGAGTAGAAATGTACCAGGAGGGCATCCTAAGAAAGCCAGCTGGCGTGTCAACCTTTACATCAGGTAGGATGTTCACGTTAGGGTGAAAAAGACCCAGGGGAGACAAGTGTGAAGACTAATGCAGAATAGACCAATCTGTGGTCAAGAGATTAGATGTTAGATACAGGAGAGTTATTAAGAAGCAGAAACTTGTTTAACATAAGCAATAAATTCCTCTTCTCTAGAACTATTCATTAATGACTTGGATTGCAACTGACAGAGTAATCCTTTATGAAATTCAATCCTAGTCTAGGCTGCCATCTGCTGCTGGGGCTGCTGTAGAAGGGATTCTGCACTTGGTAAAATTCTGACTTAAACTTGATGCCAGCACTAAACACTCTAGTTAGTCCTACTGAAATAAATGATTGTCCTTCACCCTAAGGATAATATAGGTAAATCTGAATTTGTGCTGATGTCTTTCCTGCTACTGAAATGTAGGCATTAAATTATCAGTCCTTCCATAAACAATCTTTTGAGTTTTGTCACTTCTTGGAGAGGCTAAGGGATGATAACCAAATAGTGTATATCTTGAAATATCATGCTTCTAAATCATCTCAAAAGAATAAAATGCCAAAACAGAGCAGTTCTGCACTTAACATTAGGCATCATCTTATATCCCTTTTCTTTGTCATAACGACATTCAAACAGATCTTCCCAACAGAATAAAGGCCTGTTGAAAGTATAGGGTCTCCAGATAGAGGAGAAAAGGCCTGATTCTAAGTCTTCAGGAAAAATCTACAGTAATAACATAGGTAACTGTTCATAATCTATTCAGTGAGGAAAAGGTTATATAATAGTTTATGTAAGTATTAATATATATCTAAATATGTATATATATAAATGTACTCTGCGTGTATATGGTCTTCCCTGGTAGCTCAATGGTTAAGAATTTGTCTGCCAATGCAGGAAACTCCAGTTCAGTCCCTGGGTTGGGAAGAGCCTCTGAGAAAGGAAATGGCAACCCACTCCAGTGTCCTTGCCTAGGAAATCCCATGGACAGAGGAGCCTGGCGGGCTACAGTCCTTGAGGCTACAGAGTCAGATACAACTTAGTGACTAAACAGCAGTAACAACTGTGTGTGTGTATGTGTATAGATGTATGCAGTCTATACAGAGCTGAAAGTATACATATACCTGAAGAAATAATAGCTGTCTCTAAGTAGTGGAATTAAGAGTTGCCTTCTGTTTTCTTCTTTGGGGCTTGCTGTATTTTCCCATAATAAACAGATACGTCTAGGGAAAAAATACTTTGTGTTGTGCTTTTTTATTTTCTTTGTTTAATAGACAGGAAAGTGAAAGCGAAGTCGCTCAGTTGTGTCCGACTCTTTGCGACCCCATGGACTATAGCTCACCAGGCTTCTCCATCCATGGGATTCTCCAGGCAAGAATACTGGAGTGGGTTGCCATTTCCTTCTCCAAGGGATCTTCCCCACCCAGGGATCGAACCCAGATCTCCCACATTGCTGGCAGATGCTTTAACCTCTGAGCCACCAGGGAAGCCCTTTAATGGGGGGGGGGGGGAGGGACTATGTAATTACTTAGCTAGGTAGACTTTTAGAAGACTTGACTAACTTCTAAAGTTGATATATTCCTATTTCTCCCATAGTTTAGATTCTGACCTAGAGGGGACATGAAAATTTGCTTTGAACACTGGATGGGTATGTTGTTTCACTGCTAACATATTTTCATGGATCATGAACTGCAGAAGTGACTTCAGCAATAAAAATCCTGAAAAGCAGACTGTACAAGTGATCCAAAACAGATGACACAGATCAAAGAGCAAGTAAGGAAAGCAGTGGCCTTTAAAAAGCACAGTTAATTGCCTTTGGGAATTAAGCTGCAATCCACTCTGCTCCCCAAAATCCCTTATGTAAGAGTAATTTTAAATGACTTATTTTATAAAACTCCAAGGTCTTCAGTGACATACTGAGGACAGACTGGAGGGAATGGTCAGTCCCCTGGAAGCAAGAAGGCATTGTATGTAGAGAATGTTCAGCTCAGTTCAGATCAGTCGCTCAGTCGTGTCTGACTCTTTGCGACCCCATGAATCGCAGCATGCCAGACCTCCCTGTCCATCACCAACTCCCAGAGTTCACTCAGACTCATACCCATCAAGCCCGTGATGCCATCCAGCCATCTCATCCTCTGTCGTCCCCTTCTCCTCCTGCCCCCAGTCCCTCCCAGCATCAGAGTCTTTTCTAGTGAGTCAACTCTTTGAATGAGGTGGCCAAAGTACTGGAGCTTCAGCTTTAGCATCATTCCTTCCAAAGAAATCCCAGGGCTGATCTCCTTCAGAATGGACTGGTTGGATCTCCTTGCAGTCCAAGGGACTCTCAAGAGTCTTCTCCAACACCACAGTTCAAAAGCACTCAATTCTTCAGCGCTCAGCCTTCTTCAGAGCCCAACTCTCACATCCATACATGACCACTGGAAAAACCATAGCCCTTGATTAAACGACTCTTGTTGGCAAAGTAATGTCTCTGCTTTTGAATATGCTATCTAGGTTGGTCATAACTTTCCTTCCAAGAAGTAAGCGTTTTTTAATTTCATGGCTGCAATCACCATCTGCAGTGATTTCGGAGCCCCAAAAAGTAGAGAATGTAAAAACATTAGTAAAACTAAGTAAAAAAGTGTCTGCCTATAAAAATCACTGTGCATCAGCATAAAGAATCCACCTGCAATGCAGGAGACCCTGGTTCAATTTCTGGGTCAGGAAGATCCACTGGAGAAAGAATAGGTTACCCACTCCAGTATTCTTGGGCTTCCCTGATAGCTCAGTTGGTAAAGAATCTGCCTGCAATGTGGGAGACCTGGGTTTAATCCCTAGATTGTGAAGATCCCCTGGAGAAGGGAAGGCTACCCACTCCAGTACTCTGGCCTGGAGAATTCCATGGAATGTATAGTTCATGGGGTCTCAAAGAAGGACACGACTGAGCAACTTTCACTTTCATGGAGATTTATGGTTTTTTCATGCATCAGCAATGCCACCCTACCTTTTGCACTTTGTGGCTCAGTGATTAAGAATTTGTCTATCAATGCAGGAGACACAAGAGACATGGATTCTATCCCTGGGTCAGGAAGATCCCCTGGAGTAGGAAATGGCAACCCGCTCCAGTATCCTTGCCTTGAAAATTCCATGGACAGCCTGGCGGGCTATAGTCCATGGGGCTGCAAATAGTCAGACACGACTGAGCATGCATGCATACATGCTGTATATTGTCTTCCAGGTGTCTTATATTTTTATGGCGTAAAAATTGTCACCTTGATAATGCAATGCTAAGCACTTGCTCTATAACATCCCCAATTGTGTGAGGTTAATATGCCTACAAATTTCACAAGAATTGAAATACCTTCAAAAGTGTGCACTTTCAGTTTTTATTCATATAATAGTTGTAGTTCTGAAACTCTTTGCAGGTAAGTTTGAATCCCAGGTATAGAGGACATAAACTAAAAGAGAAATTATATTACTATAATCTTTTTGTTTTAGTTCAACCAGATTTATTTTATTTTAGTCACAGTGAAATTGAGACAGAAGAGAGTATTTTTGATTTATAGACTTGTATCAACTCCAGAATTCCAACATTACACAAATAGCAATGGGAAAGACAGAGGCATTAAAAATGCTAGGATCTGAGTTTCACTGGACCTGGTTTTAACTCATTTTAAAAATAAATTTTGGACTTCCCTGGTAGTCCAGTGGTTAAGAATCCACCTACCAAAGCAGGAGACATGGGTTCCATTCCTGGTCCAGGAAGATCCCACATGTCGCAGAGCAACTAAGCCCGTGCTCCACAACTTCTGAGCCCATGCACCCTAGAGCGTGTGCCCTGCAACAAGCGAAGCCCCACAGTAAGAAGCCCGCACTAGAGAGTGGCCCTCGCTCACTGCAACTGGAGAAAACCCCAGCACAGGCACAAAGGCACAGCACAGGCACAAAGGCACAGCACAGTCAAAACTAGATACATTTTAAAAACTCTTTTTAAAAATAAACTTTTATAGTATCTTTTCTTCCAGTATTTTCTGTAGATGATGAGCTGAAATGCCTCGGGATCCAATGTATCACCAGGAAGTAGGGAAAGTGCTGCCAAGAGGTGTGCTAGCAGAGACCTCTAGGGCTCTGTCATGCCTCTCTCAGCTTAGCTTATTTATGAAAACTACTAGTGGAGTGGGAACTCTAAAATTTTCCTCAAACTATTATATTTAGTACAGTTTCATTTTTGTGAATTTTTATCCGAGAAGCAAATCAATTAACATTAGTGACGAAAGCCTCATCTCTGTTTTGACACTACTATATCCCTTTACACAGACAAGTACAGATACACTCTAATCATAAAAATGTAACTACTATAAAATTAATAAGTACTACTTATTAGCTACATACTATGGGCCAGACACTGTGATAATCACATTTTATATGCTATCATATTTGTCTCACAATACTTCTGGGAGGTAAAGATCATTGAGTCATTTAATGGATAAGAAAAATGAGGCCCTTCTATCCAAGGGAACAACTTTAACAATAAAAGTCAATATTTCCTTTACGTCCAAAATGTCTACCATTAAACCTATTTTATATAATCTGACAAAGTAGACATAGACTGCTGCTGCTGCTGCTAAGTCGCTTCAGTGTGTCCGACTCTGTGCGACCCCATAGATGGCAGCCCACCAGGCTCCCCCGTCCCTGGGATTCTCCAGGCAAGAACACTGGAGTGGGTTGCCATTTCCTTCCCCAATGCATGAAAATGAAAAGTGAAAGTGAAGTCATTCAGTTGTGTCGACTCCTAGCAACCCCATGGACTAGAGCCCACCAGGCTCCTCTGCCCATGGGATTCTCCAGGCAAGAAAGGAGTGGATTCAGTTCAGTTCAGTTCAGTCGCTCAGTCATGTCCGACTCTTTGTGACCCCATGAATCGCAGCACGCCAGGCCTCCCTGTCCATCACCAACTCCCAGAGTTCACTCAGACTCACGTCCATCAAGTCAGTGATGCCATCCAGCCAACTCATCCTCTGTCGTCCCCTTCTCCTCCTGCCCACAATCCCTCCCAGCATCAAAGTCTTTTCCAGTGAGTCAACTCTTTCAATGAGGTGGCCAAAGTACTGGAACTTCAGCTTTAGCATCATTCCTTCCAAAGAAATCCCAGGACTGATCTCCTTCAGAATGGATGGGTTGGATCTCCTTGCAGTCCAAGGGACTCTCAAGAGTCTTCTCCAACACCACAGTTCAAAAGTGTCAATTCTTCAGCACTCAGCCTTCTTCACAGTCCAACTCTCACATCCATACATGACTACTGGAAAAACCATAGCCTTGACTAGATGGACCTTTGTTGGCAAAGTAATGTCTCTGCTTTTGAATATGCTATCTAGGTTGGTCATAACTTTTCTTCCAAGGAGTAAGCGTCTTTTAATTTCATGGCTGCAGTCACCATCTGCAGTGATTTTGGAGCCCCAAAAAATAAGGTCTGACACTGTTTCCACTGTTAGTACCCCTCAAAAATGATGATGTGTTTATTTGTTTTTTTTAATCTTTTTGTTTATTTGTTTATCTTTAGTCCTAGAAAGAAATTGTCTTATTCACTTTCTAGACTTAAAAAACCCTCTTAATATAGACATTTTTTTTCAATTACCAATAAAGAGACAGTCATATAGACGTTTCAAATGACTTTCCCAAATGTTACAAAGCAGATCAACAGCCAAAATTGGAACACAATGCACATTTCTTTACATTTTACCCTGTTTTGCAAGCATTCAAAGGATTACTATTTATTTGAGAAGTATGCAACTTTTAAAAAAGACTTTTGGATATAGTGCCTTAAAATGTGATTAATAGACATATCTTGTCTAATTTCATAAATGTTGCGAAGAAATAATATTCCAGAATGCATCAAGAAATCCTCATGTGAATTTTTACTTTTTAAACCACAGTGGCAAAAGCTGCTACTTGCCTCCCAATATCCATTTTGTCCGTTTTTCCTGCTAACAGAACATTCACCTTAGCTGTGCACACTGACACCTGGAATTAAAGACTTTCCCTAGATCCTTTAGTGGTAGGTGAGGTCATTTGAATAAGTTCTGACTAATGACATGTAAGTAGAAGTGTTGTGAGGGACATCCAGGTAATCTCCTTTAAGGATCTCTCTCATCTGGAGGGTCAGCTTTTATTCTTTATTGAAGTACAGTTGATTTACAATGTTGTGTTAATTACTATTATACAGCAAAATGATTCAGTTATACTTATATATGTATTCTGTTTAATATTCCTTTCCATTATGGTTCATCATAGGATACTGAATACAGCTCTCTGTGCTATACAGTTGGATCTTGTTTAGGGGGGGTCATTGTTAATGACAATAACAGATTATGACACCTTGAACAAAGCAGGGATTCATGACACCATGATAACATAAATAATAAATGAATACATTGAAATTTTGAGGGGGAATGAAATATTTACATAGTCTTTGGGTGGTTGTTGTTGTTGTGTCTAAATCTCTTATCACCCTGTGGACTGTAGCCCACCAGACTCCTCTATCCATGAGATTTTCCAGGCAAGAGTGGGTTGCCATTTCCTTCTCCACAGATTTTCCCGAGTGAGGGATTGAACCCAAGCCTCTGACACTGGCAGGTGGCTTATTTACTTCTGTGCCACCAGGGAAGTCTTTTGGTACCCACTGACAAATTATGTACTAACTACTCAGGAGAAAGTGCAGCTTTATAGGTGGGAAGACTGGGAGGATTACCTTAACCAAGAGATCAAATTGAGCATCATCCCTAAGAGAAAAAGGCAAAATCATGAGTCCTCTGACAGGATACGATGAGAAAATGAAGGATTGCTCTTGTGACACCCCTACCAAAGATGCATACTCTGAATCTAATGAGAAAACATCAGACAAATGCAAACTGAGGGACAGTCCACAAAGCAATGCTTGTAATCCTCTGAAGAGTCAAACTTGCGAAAACCAAGGGAAAATTCAATGGGTGGAAAGTTGTCCTAGACTAAAGGAGACTCCTGAAAGTCCCCTGGACAACAAGGAGATCAAGCCAGTCAAACTTAAGGGAGATTAACCCTGAATATTCACTGAAAGGACTCATGCTGAAGCTGAAGTTCCAGTATTTTGGTTATCTGATGTGAACAGACAACTCACTGGAAACGTCCCTGGTGCTGGGAAAGATTGACAGCAGAAGGATAAGAGGGCGTCAGAGGATGAGATGGCTGGATGGCATCACCGATGCAATGAACATGAACTTGGGCAAGCTCTGGGAGATGGTGAGGGACAGGCATGCTGCAGTCCATGGGGTCACAAAGAATTGGACATGACTGGGCAACTGAACAACAAGAACAGCAAAGGAGACTAAAGACACATGAAATTTAAGTGCAAGGTTCTGGACTTGATCTTTTTGATATAGAAGACATGATTGGGACTACTGATGAACTTTGAGTGGAATCTGAGGTTTAAATGGTAGTAGTAAGCTACAGTTAATTTCCTGATTGTGATGATTGCACTGTGGTTTCGTAGAATATTCTTGTTCGCAGGTAATACATATTAAACTATCCAAGAGTTATGGAGCATCATGTTGGCAGCTCAATCCTAATAATTCAGAGAAAAAATAACTTTTTATGATTATTGAAATTTTCTGTAAGTTTGAGTTTGTTTCCCAAAAAGTGAGAATTTTTCAAAACAAATGAAAGATATCATCAAGCCACAGATTTTAAAAAAAGTTATAAAAAGCATGATGAGTACATAGAAAGCACACTTAGATATATCATAATGAAATCTGACCTCAAGTCCCTTCTGAGCGCCCAGAAGTCATTTTCCCCACCCTATCACTAACAGGAATCACCAAATGTTTCTGAACCTTAGAGTGCAGATCCATTGAAACATTTCATTCTGTCAATAGAAAAATATACTTCCCTACCCCTTACCAAAGCCTTCTTCCTTAGTTGCTTCAGAGTTTTAATGGATAGCACATCCATTTTATTCAGGGTACCTCCTAGCCTACAGTCCTGAGATCCAGACAACTCAGTCACAGAAGTATGCTGTAGAGGTCCAAAGGCTGAGGGGCAGGTAGGGTCTCCAACATTTCTTCTTTTATGACTCCCAGTATACAGAGCTGCACCAAATTCAATTCCATTCTTTATCACAGGGTTTCCACCCCTCCTCTTGAGTTAAAGAGAAGATCAGACCTTCTTGCTATGTTTCAACCTGTTGCCCACCATGAGCAAATTCGTAGGTTAGACAAAGGCATGACCCTTAAAGTGACACCCAAGTAATACCAACTCAGATACAGGTAAAACAATCATTTATCTCAGTTTGCCCAGGACACTTCTAATTTGCACCTGTGTTATCCCAGCACCACCTTTCATTCTCAAAGTGACCCTGATTTGGACTGTAAATTAGGGACAGTGTAGATTAAAACAAAACTTTGAGGGAAAATTCTGTATGTAGTTCAGTTCAGTTCAGTCGCTCAGTCGTGTTCGACTCTTTGCGACCCCATGAATCGCAGCATGCCAGGCCTCCCTGTCCATCACCAACTCCTGGAGTTCACTCAGACTCACGTCCATCAAGTCAGTGATGCCATCCAGCCATCTCATCCTCTGTCATCCCCTTCTCCTCCGGCCCACAATCCCTCCCAGCATCAGGGTCTTTTCCAGTGAGTCAACTCTTCGCATGAGGTGGCCAAAGTACTGGAGCTTCAGCTTCAGCATCATTCCCTCCAAAGAAATCCCAGGGCTGATCTTCAGAATGGCCTGGTTGGATCTCCTTGCAGTCCAAGGGACTCTCAAGAGTCTTCTCCAACACCACAGTTCAAAAGCATCAATTCTTCGGTGCTCAGCTTTCTTCACAGTCCAACTCTCAAATCCATACATGACCACTGAAAAAACCATAGCCTTGACTAGACGGACATTTGTTGGCAAAGTAATGTCTCTGCTTCTCAATGTGCTATCTAGGTTGGTCATAACTTTCCTTCCAAGGAGTAAGCGTCTTTTAATTTCATGGCTGCAGTCACCATCTGCAGTGATTTTGGAGCCCCCCAAAATAAAGTCTGACACTGTTTCCACTGTTTCCCCATCTATTTGCCATGAAGTGATGGGACCAGATGCCATGATCTTCGTTTTCTGAATGTTGAGCTTTAAGCCAACTTTTCCACTCTCCTCTTTCACTTTCATCAAGAGGCTTTTTAGTTCTTCTTCACTTTCTGCCATAAGGGTGGTGTCATCTGTATATCTGAGGTTATTGATATTTCTCCCGGCAATCTTGATTCCAGCTTGTGCTTCATCCAGCCCAAAGTTTCTCATGATATATTCTGGATAGAAGTTCAAAAAGGAGGGTGACAATATACAGCCTTGACGTAATCCTTTTCCTATTTGGAATCAGTCTGTTATTCCATGTCCAGTTCTAACTATTGCTTCCTGACCTGCACATAGGTTTCTCAAAAGGCAGGTCAGGTGGTCTGGTATTCCCATCTCTTTCAGAATTTTCCATATTTATGTAGTAGATGCTTGATATTTTAAGTTCATTGGCTGGTTGGTAAGTTGTCATATCTGGGAAAGCCACGATCCTGTGGGTCTTAGAGGAAAACAGGACATAGGCAGTCATCTGTGCTCAAGACCTAAACTTGGACATTCTAGAGTCCTTGCCAGAGCTTTGAATCAGAAGCTAATGACAAGGAAGCATTAGCAGACCTAATTCTGGGGGTGAATGGTGACTTCCAGTGACTACCATCCAGAGTAGTGGGGGCAGAAGTGCTTGGGTTCACTGGGAGCCGTGGTTTCCCAGGCAGGGTGTTCTGTGTCATGACCTGTGTCTATTGTCAACTGTAAAAACTTTCCTTAGCTCTTGGGTATTTATAGCCTGAGTCCAGCTCTCCAATATTTTCATCAACTCCATGAGCCATTTGATGTTCTAATCTCTTTTCTTCTGATGCTCACAAGACTTGGTTTCTACTATTTGTACCAAGACTATGAATATATCCAGCTTAGGATACTAAACAGAACCTATTCTTTAAAAAAAAAAAAAAAAGCTTTCCCAAAGATGAAGCAAATTCTCCTGTTTTGGTTCAGAACACTGATAGAAACTCCTAAATGGGAGAGAGGGAAAGATGGCGGAGGAATAGGACGGGAAGATCACTTTCTCCCTCACAAATTCCTCAAAAGAACATTTCAACGCCGAGCAAACTCCACAAAACAACTTCTGTAGGCTGGCAGAGGACATCAGGCAACCAGAAAAGCAGACCATTGTCTTCAAAAACAGGTAGGGGGAAAAATATAAAAGACAAAAAAGGAGACAAAGGAGGTGGGGAGGGAGCTCCTTTCCGGGAAGGGAAGCCCATCCCGGGAAGGGAATTTGAAGAAGAGAGGTTTCCAAACACCAGGAAACACTCTCCCTGCTGAGTCTGTGGCGAGCCTTGGAAACACAGAGGGCAACATAACAGGAAGGAAAAATGGATAAATAATTAAAACCAACAGATTACAAGCCCAACAGTAACTCCCCCAGCGGAAAAGCAGCACAGACGCCTGCATCCGCCACTGGGAAGTGGGGGCAGGGCAGGGACGCGCGGGAGGCACGGGCTGCAGTGCTTTGTAAGAATCGGGCAGGAACGCCCCACGCGCAACCAGAACGATCTAACTTGGGCTAGCAAACCAGACTGTGGGATAGCTACCACGCGAAAAACTCGAACATAAGACACCACCAGGACCAAGCACAGAACAAAGGATGGAACGGAAAAAGCCGGCTGCAGACCATTCCCCGCCGGGGACAGGCAGCCAGAGCCGTAAGGACTGGAAAGGGGCAATTGCAGACCCGGAGAGACTTTACTTACCTAACTGCAAGCAGGCTCCTTTGCTAAGACTTCTGGGGGTGCTGGACAGTCACAGTCTGCCTCACAGGGTGCGCCAGCGGTCCACCCAGAGAGCTGAGCGGCAGCGGCGGAAAAGGTGACAAGCCGTGGCAATCGTGCTCGCCAAACTCCTGAGCTACTCGGACCTGGGAAGGGCACAAAGCGCAGTCCCAGCCGAATCTGTGCCTCTGAGGGCTGCTTGAGCGCCGTACCTGAGCGGCTTGGACCGGGGAAGTGCATGCAGCCTAGGGCCGGCCCCAGAGGGTTCCCGGCTGAGCATCGTAGAGCCGGAGCGGTTTGTGCGCCGCGAGAAAGGACAGGTCAAGTGGGGCTGAGATGCGGTGTGCACACGACAGTGCTGTTTGTTTGCAGCATCCCCCCTCCCCACAGCGTGACTGAACTAGTGAGCCTAAAAAACCAGCAAACAGAAGAAGTTAAACAGAGGGAACCACCTTGGAAGTGAGCCCACACGGCCCATAACATCAGAGAAGGGCCAGATATATTTTTAATATTTTTAAAATGATTCCTTTTTTTTTTTTTTTGCTTTTTGCTTTTTTGTTTTTTTTTTCTTTTTTTTCTAGCTTTTTTTAAATTGTTAAGTCTTCTATTTCTCCTCTAATTTTTATTTCTATAACCTATTATTACTATTTTTTTATTTTTTTAGGCAAACACCATATATACTCTTTGGATGGTTGTTGGTGTGTTTTTTTTCTTTTGTTTGTTTGTTTGTTTTTTAATAATTTTTTTTTCTTTCTTCCTTTTTCCTTCTGCTTTTCTTTAATATTGTATCTTTGAAAATCCAACCTCTACTCTAGATTTTTAATCTTTGCTCTTAGGTTTTTGCTGTCAATTTTGTACATTTAAAAACCCAAACTTCACTACCCAAGTTTACCTGAGAGCGAGATTACTGGCTTGACCACTCTCTCCTCCTCTGGACTCTCCTTTTTCTCCAACAGGTGGCCTCTGTCTCTTTTCTCCCCCATCTCTTCTCTATCCAACTCTGTGAATCTCTGTGTGTTCCAGACGGTAGAGAACACCTAAGGAACTGGTTACTGGCAGGATTTGTCTCTCTCCTACTCATTCCTCTCTCTTATCCTCCTGGTCACCTCTGTCTACTTCCTCCCTCTCCTCTTCCCCGTATAACTCTGTAAATACTTCTGAGTGGTCCAGACTATAGAGCGCACATAAGGAAGTGACTACTGACTAGCTTGCTCTCTCCTCTCTTGATCTCACCGCATCTCATTCCAGTTACCTCTAACTACCCCCTCCATCTTCTCTTCTCCTTGTAACTCAGTGAACCTCTCTGAGTGTCCCTCAATGTGGAGAAACTTTTCATCTTTAACCTAGATGTTTTATCATCGGTGCTGTATAGATGGAGAAGTCTAGAGGCTACTGTAAAAATAAAACTGAAAACCAGAAGCAGGAAGCTTAAATCCAAAGCCTGAAAACATTAGAGAACTCTTGAATTCAGGGAACATTAAGCAATAGGAGCTCATCAAATGCCTTCATACCTACACTGAAACCAAGCTCCACCCAAGGGCCAACAAGTTCCAAAACAAGACATACCACACAAATTCTCCAGCAACACAGGAACACTCCCCTGAGCTTCAATACACAGGCAGCTCAAAATTATCCCAAAACCTTTGATGTCTCATAACCCATTACGGGTCACTCCACTGCACTCCAGAGAGAAGAAACCCAGCTCCACCCACCAAAACTCCAACACAAGCCTCCCTAACCAGGAAACCTTGACAAGCCACTGATAGAACCCCACCCAAAGTGAGGAAGCTCCATAATAAAGAGAACTCCACAAATTACCAGAATATAAAAAGGCCACCCCAAACGCAGCAATATAACCAAGATGAAGAGACAGAGGAATACTCAGCAGGTAAAGGAACAGGAGAGTTGCCCACCAAACCAAACAAAAGAGGAAGAAGTAGGGAATCTACCGGAGAAGGAATTCCGAATATTGATAGTGAAAATGATCCAAAATCTTGAAATCAAAATGGAATCACAGATAAATAGCCTAGAGACAAGGATTGAGAAGATGCAAGAAAGGTTTAACAAGGACCTAGAAGAAATAAAAAAGAGTCAAAATATAATGAATAACGCAATAAATGAGATCAGAAACACTCTGGAGGCAACAAATAGTAGAATAACGGAGGCAGAAGATAGGATTAGTGAAATAGAAGATAGAATGGTAGAAATAAGTGAATCAGAGAGGAAACAAGAAAAATGAATTAAAAGAAATGAGGACAATCTCAGAGACCTCCAGGACAATATGAAACACTCCAACATTCGAATTATAGGAGTCCCAGAAGAAGAAGACAGAAAGAAAGATCGTGAGAAAATCCTTGAGGAGATAATAGTTGAAAACTTCCCTAAAATGGGGAAGGAAATAATCACCCAAGTCCAAGAAACCCAGAGAGTTCCAAATAGGATAAACCCAAGGTGAAACACCCCAAGACACATATTAATCAAATTAACAAAGATCAAACACAAAGAACAAATATTAAAAGCAGCAAGGGAAAAACAACAAATAACACACAAGGGGATTCCCATAAGGATAACAGCTGATCTTTCAATAGAAACTCTTCAGGCCAGGAGGGAATGGCAAGACATACTTAAAGTGATGAAAGACAATAACCTACAGCCCAGATTACTGTATCCAGCAAGGATCTCATTCAAATACGAAGGAGAAATCAAAAGCTTTACAGACAAGCAAAAGCTGAGAGAATTCAGCACCACCAAACCAGCTCTCCAACAAATTCTAAAGGATTTCCTCTAGACAGGAAACACGAAAAGGGTGTATAAACCCGAACCCAAAACAATAAAGTAAATGGTAACGGGATCATACTTATCAATAATCACCTTAAACGTAAATGGGTTGAACGCCCCAACCAAAAGACAAAGACTGGCCGAATGGATACAAAAACAAGACCCCTCTATATGCTGCTTACAAGAAACCCACCTCAAAACAAGGGACACATACAGACTGAAAGTGAAGGGCTGGAAAAAGATATACCATGCAAACAGAGACCAAAAGAAAGCAGGAGTGGCAATACTCATATCCGATAAAATAGACTTTAAAACAAAGGCTGTGAAAAGAGGCAAAGAAGGCCACTACATAATGATCAAAGGAACAATCCAAGAAGAAGATATAACAATTATAAATATATATGCACCCAATATAGGAGCACCGCAATATGTAAGAGAAATGCTAACAAGTATGAAAGGGGAAATCAACAATAACACAATAATAGTGGGAGACTTTAATACCCCACTCACACCTATGGACAGATCAACTAAACAGAAAATTAACAAAGAAACGCAAACTTTAAATGATACATTAGATCAGTTAGACCTAATTGATATCTATAGGACATTTCACCCCAAAACAATGAATTTCACCTTTTTTTCAAGTGCTCATGGAACCTTCTCCAGGATAGATCACATCCTGGGCGATAAATCTAAACTTGATAAATTCAAAAAAATCGAAATCATTCCAAGCATCTTTTCTGACCATAATGCATTAAGATTAGATCTCAATTACAGGAGAAAAACTATTAAAAATTCCAACATATGGAGGTTGAAAAACACACTTCTGAGTAACCAACAAATCACAGAAGAAATCAAGAAAGAAATCAAAATATGTATAGAAACTAATGAAAATGAAAACACAACAACCCAAAACCTGTGGGACACTATAAAAGCAGTGCTAAGAGGAAAGTTCATAGCAACACAGGCATACCTCAAGAAACAAGAAAAAAGTCAAATAAATAACCTAACTCTACAACTAAAGCAACTAGAAAAGGAAGAGTTGGAGAACCCCAGAGTTAGTAGAAGGAAAGAAATCTTAAAAATTAGGGCAGAAATAAATGCAAAAGAAACAAAAGAGACCATAGCAAAAATCAACAAAGCCAAAAGCTGGTTCTTTGAAAGGATAAATAAAATTGACAAACCATTAGCCAGACTCATCAAGAAGCAAAGAGAGAAAAATCAAATCAATAAAATTAGAAATGAAAATCGGAGAGATCACAACAGACAACACAGAAATACAAAGGATCATAAGAGACTACTATCAGCAGTTGTATGCCAATAAAATGGACAACGTGGAAGAAATGGACAAATTTTCCAAAAGAAAAGTACAATTTTCCAAAACTGAACCAGGAAGAAATAGAAAATCTTAACAGACCCATCACAAGCACGGAAATTGAAACTGTAATCAGAAATCTTCCAGCAAACAAAAGCCCAGGTCCAGACGGCTTCACAGCTGAATTCTACCAAAAATTTCGAGAAGAGCTAACACCTATCCTCCTCAAACTCTTCCAGAAAATTGCAGAGGAAGGTAAACTTCCAAACTCATTCTATGAGGCCACCATCACCCTAATACCAAAACCCGACAAAGATGTCACAAAAAAAGAAAACTACAGGCCAATATCACTGATGAACATAGATGCAAAAATCCTCAACAAAATTCTAGCAATCAGAATCCAACAACACATTAAAAAGATCATACACCATGACCAAGTGGGTTTTATCCCAGGGATGCAAGGATTCTTCAATATCCGCAAATCAATCAATGTAATTCACCACATTAACAAATTGAAAAATAAAAACCATATGATTATCTCAATAGATGCAGAGAAGGCCTTTGACAAAATTCAACATCCATTTATGATAAAAACTCTCCAGAAAGCAGGAATAGAAGGAACATACCTCAACATAATAAAAGCTATCTATGACAAACCCACAGCAAACATTATCCTCAATGGTGAAAAATTGAAAGCATTTCTGCTAAAGTCAGGAACAAGACAAGGGTGTCCACTTTCACCGCTACTATTCAACATAGTTCTGGAAGTTTTGGCCACAGCAATCAGAGCAGAAAAAGAAATCAAAGGAATCCAAATTGGAAAAGAAGAAGTAAAACTCTCACTGTTTGCAGATGACATGATCCTCTACATGGAAAACCCTAAAGACTCCACCAGAAAATTTACTAGAGCTAATCAATGAATATAGTAAAGTTGCAGGATATAAAATCAACACACAGAAATCCCTTGCATTCCTATACATGAATGAGAAAGTAGAAAAAGAAATTAAGGAAACAATTCCATTCACCATTGCAACGAAAAGAATAAAATACTTAGGAATATATCTACCTAAAGAAACTAAAGACCTATATATAGAAAACTATAAAACACTGATGAAAGAAATCAAAGAGGACACTAATAGATGGAGAAATATACCATGTTCATGGATCGGAAGAATCAATATAGTGAAAATGAGTATACTACCCAAAGCAATTTACAAATTCAACGCAATCCCTATCAAGCTACCCGCCACATTTTTCACAGAACTAGAACAAATAATTTCAAGATTTGTATGGAAATACAAAAAACCTCGAATAGCCAAAGCAATCTTGAGAAAGAAGAATGGAACTGGAGGAATCAACTTGCCTGACTTCAGGCTCTACTACAAAGCCACAGTCATCAAGATGTATGGTACTGGCACAAAGACAGACATATAGATCAATGGAACAAAATAGAAAGCCCAGAGATAAATCCACACACATATGGACACCTTATCTTTGACAAAGGTGGCAAGAATATACAATGGAGTAAAGACAATCTCTTTAACAAGTGGTGCTGGGAAAACTGGTCAACCACTTGTAAAAGAATGAAACTAGATCACTTTCTAACACCCCACACAAAAATAAACTCAAAATGGGTTAAAGATCTAAATGTAAGACCAGAAACTATAAAACTCCTAGAGGAGAACATAGGCAAAACACTCTCAGACATAAATCACAGCAGGATCCTCTAGGATCCACCTCCCAGAATTCTGGAAATAAAAGCAAAAATAAACAAATGGGATCTAATTAAAATTAAAAGCTTCTGCACAACAAAGGAAAATATAAGCAAGGTGAAAAGACAGCCTTCTGAATGGGAGAAAATAATAGCAAATGAAGCAACTGACAAACAACTAATCTCAAAAATATACAAACAACTTCTGCAGCTCAATTCCAGAAAAATAAACGACCCAATCAAAAAATGGGCCAAAGAACTAAATAGACATTTCTCCAAAGAAGACATACGGATGGCTAACAAACACATGAAAAGATGCTCAACATCACTCATTATTAGAGAAATGC
The DNA here is from genome assembly GCF_001704415.2 of Capra hircus. Taxonomy (NCBI): domain Eukaryota; kingdom Metazoa; phylum Chordata; class Mammalia; order Artiodactyla; family Bovidae; genus Capra; species Capra hircus. The sequence continues at coordinate 32,571,026 of NC_030823.1, read as the reverse complement.
AAATCAAAACCACAATGAGGTACCACTTCACACCAGTCAGAATGGCTGTGATCCAAAAATCTGCAAGCAATAAATGCTGGAGAGGGTGTGGAGAAAAGGGAACCCTCCTACACTGTTGGTGGGAATGCAAACTAGTACAGCCACTATGGAGAACAGTGTGGAGATTCCTTAAAAAATTGCAAATAGAACTACCTTATGACCCAGCAATCCCACTTCTGGGCATACACACAGAGGAAACCAGAATTGAAAAAGACACATGTACCCCAATGTTCATCACAGCACTGTTTATAATAGCTAGGACATGGAAACAACCTAGATGTCCATCAGCAGATGAATGGATAAGAAAGCTGTGGTACATGTACACAATGGAGTATTACTCAGCCGTAAAAAAGAATTCATTTGAATCAGTTCTGATGAGATGGATGAAACTGGAGCCGATTATACAGAGTGAAGTAAGCCAGAAAGAAAAATACCCATACAGTATACTAACACATATATATGGAATTTAGGAAGATGGCAATGACGACCCTGTATGCAAGACAGGGAAAGAGACACAGATGTGTATAATGGACTTTTGGACTCAGAGGGAGGGAGAGGGTGGGATGATTTGGGAGAATGACATTCTAACATGTATACTATCATGTAAGAATTGAATCGCCAGTCTATGTCTGATGCAGGATACAGCATGCTTGGAGCTGGTGCATGGGGATGACCCAGAGAGATGTTATGGGGAGGGAGGTGGGAGGGGGGGTTCATGTTTGGGAACACATGTAAGAATTAAAGATTTTAAAATTTAAAAAATAAAAAAATAAATAAAATTAAAAATATATATATATTAAAAAAATAAATTAAAAAAAAAAAGAAACTCCTAAATGGCAGTCACATGAATTTTTAAAAAATCTCATTCTCAACTAAGTACATTATTTCACAAATATAATATCCTGAGAATTGCTAGTGGTTGCCGAAGGCAATGGCACCCCACTCCAGTACTCTTGCCTGGAAAATCCCATGGATGGAGGAGCCTGGTAGGCTGCAGTCCATGGGGTCGCTGGGAGTCGAACACGACTGAGTGACTTCACTTTCACGTTTCACTTTCATGCACTGAAGGAGGAAATGGCAACCCACTCCAGTGTTCTTGCCTGGAGAATCCCAGGGACAGTGGAGCCTGGTGGGCTGCCGTCTATGGGGTCGCACAGAGTTGGACACGGCTGACGTGACTTAGCAGCAGCAGCAGCAATATACTAAGCACATATGAAACTGCATCAGGATAGAATTGATTTGCTTTGCTTTGTCATTTGATTTCATACATTTGATGTTGCTTGTTGAGTCTTTGCTAAAATATCCATTAGAAAAAGGGAACAACTCTTTCACACTAAGGAAATAAATACACACAATGACCTTCCTCCCCCATCTGTTGTATATACCCAGACACGTATATGCACACAGAAGCACATGCACAACAACATTTTTAAAAGATACTCTGACTTAGGTATAGTTGGTTAATTTGGCTTAGGCAAGTTCTTACATTTCTTTGAGCTGAAATCATTGTCCCAGGCAACAGTTACTCCCTCTCTATGAAACACTGAAATGTCAGAAGTGCAGAGGACTTTGAATTCAAAGCCTGACACCACCCCACCAGGAAATCCTCTCCAAGGCCAATAAAAGCAGGGTGGATGGGCACTCTTTATGGGCTGGCATTACTTCCATGTCACAGACTAAACCTGATAATTCTTTCTAAATTAGCATTCTGAGATGCATTGGCCATCATAGCTCACTTCATTAATCAAATGTCTCTCAAGCTCTCCATTTGTTCCTGGTCTACTGAAGATACTCTGAGAATTTCTCACTTGCAAATTACTGAGGAAATCTAAGTTCACTTTGAAATATGGAAACTTCTGTTTTGGGGTGTTCATGACATTCAGAGAACTCAAAAGACGATGCTCTTTCTCCACGTTTTATTTCATTTTATTTTTCTCTCTGTCCTCATGCTCACATCATTCCCGCTGGCAGCCCATTAGAGCTGGAATGCAGTGCTCAGTATCTTTATGTGCAGTGGAGTCAGACAGTACAGTGAAGTCACATTCTTTCCTCCTTATCATATTGACAGCAGGTATAAGATCTAGATTCTTCTGGGATCCTGATTCCAGAGTGCAAACAGGCCTTCTTCCTTTCTTCCACTCTTCTATCACCTCATACTAGAAAACAAATAGGGCTTCCCTGGTGGCTCAATGGTAAAGAATCATCCTGCCAATGAAGGAGACATGGGTTTGATCCCTGATCCAGGAAGATCCCATATACTGCGGAGCAACTAAGCCTGTGCACCACAACTATTGAGCCTGTGCTCTAGAGCCCAGAAACTGCCCAGGAACTGAAGCCCACATGCCCAGGAGCTACTGCTCAGCAACAAGAGAAGCCACCACAATGAGAAGCCTGCATTCTGCAATTAGAAAGTAGCCCCTGCTCGCTGCAATTAAAGAAAAACCTGCATAGCTACAAAGATCTAGCACAGGTATGAATAAATAAATACAATTATTTTTTAAATGATGCCATTTTTTAAAAAGGAAGCATAACACTGAGAAGGAAGGAAAGTAAAAAAAAAAGCAATTCCTATATCAGCATTCACTAGGTGTCACATATCTTTTGGCTATATGATCATACAATAGTATTATATTTATTTAGCAACTGTTCTGTGCCAAGCACCCTACAAAGTTCGTTTTATGTGTTATGTCAGTCAGTTCAGTTCAGTTGCTCAGTCATGTACGACTCTTTGCTACCCAATGAACTGCAGCATGCCAGGCTTCCCTGTCCATTGCCAACTCCCGGAGCTTACTCAAACTCATATCTATCGAGTCAGTGATACCATCCAACCATCTCATCCTCTGACATCCCCTTCTCCTCCTCCCTTCTATCTTTCCCAGCATCAGGGGCTTTTCCAATGAGTCAGTTCTTTGCATCAGGTGGCCAAAGTATTGGAGTTTCAGCTTCAGCATCAGTCCTCCCAATGAATATTCAGGACTGATTTCTTTAGGATTGACTGATCAGATCTCCTTGCAGTCCAAGGGACTTTCAAGAGTCTTCTCCAACACCACAGCTCAAAAGCATCAATTCTTCTGTCCTCAGTTTTCTTTAGAGTCCAACTCACATCCATATATGACTATTGGAAAAACAATAGCTTTGACTAGATGGACCTTTGTTGACAAAGTAACATCTCTGCTTTTTAATATGCTGTCTAAGTTGGTCATAACTTTTCTTCCAAGGAGCAAGCGTCTTTTAATTTCATGGCTTCAGTCACCATCTGCAGTGATTTTGGAGCCCAGGAAAATAAAGTGTCTCACTGCTTCGATTGTTTCCCCATCTATTTGCCATGAAGTGATGAGACTGGATGCCATGATCTTCATTTTCTGAATGTTGAGCTTTAAGCTAAATTTTTCACTCTCCTCTTTCATTTTCATCAAGAGGCTCTTTAGTTTTTCATTGATTTCTGCCATAAGGGTGGTATCATCTGCATATCTGAGGTTATTGATATTTCTCCTGGCAATCTTGATTCCAGCTTGTGCTTCATCCAGCCCAAAGTTTCTCATGATACACTCTGCATATAAGTTAAATAAGCGGGTGACAATATACAGCCTTGATGTACTCCTTTCCCGATTTGGAACCAGTCTGTTGATCCATATCCAGTTCTAACTGTTTCTTCTTGATCTGCATAGAGATTTCTCAGTAGGCAGGTTAGGTGGTCTGGTATTCCCAAATGAAGAATTTTCCACAGTTTATTGTGATCCACACAGTCAAAGGCTTTGGCATAGTCAATGAAGCAGAAGTAGAGGTTTTTCTGGAACTCTCTTGCTTTTTCTATGATCCAATGGACATTGGAAATTTGAAATCTGGTTCCTCTGCCTTTTCTAAAACCAGCTTGAACATCTGGAAGTTCATGAGTCATGTACTGTTGAAGCCTGGCTTGGAGAATTTTGAACATTACTTTGCTAGTGTGTGAGATGAGTGCAATTGTGCAGTAGTATGAACATTCTTTGACATTGACTTTCTTTGGGATTGGAATGAAAATGGACCTTTTGCAGTCCTGTAGCCGCTGCTGAGTTTTCCAAATTTGCTGGCATATTAAGTGCAGCACTTTCACAGCATCATCTTTCAGGATTTGAAACAGCTCAACTGGAATTCCATCACCTCCACTAGCTTTGTTTGTAGTGATGCTCCCTAAGGCCCACTTGACTTTGCATTCCAGGATGTCTGGCTCTAAGTGAGTGATCACACCATCGTAGTTATCTGGGTCATGAGAAGTTTTTTGTATAGTTCTTTTGTATATTCTTGCCACCTCTTCTTAATATCTTCTGCTTCTGTTAGGTCCATACCATTTCTGCCCTTTATTGTGCCCATCTTGGCATGAAATGTTCCATAATTTTGGTATTAGGGAACAGTTGCTATATCTAATTTTCTCAAAGAGATCTCTAATCTTTCCCATTCTATTGTTTTACTCTATTTTTGCATTGATCACTGAGGAAGGCTTTTTTATCTCTCCTTGCTTTTCTTTGGAATTCTGCATTCAAATGGGTATATCTTTCCTTTTCCCCTTTGCCATTCATGCCTCTTCTTTTCTCAGTTATTAGTAAGGCCTCCTCAGACAACCATTTTGCCTTTTTGCATTTCTTTTTCTTGGAGATGGTTTTGATTACTGCCTCCTGTACAATGTCACAAACTTCCATCCATAATTCTTCAGGCACTCTTGTTTATCAGATCTAATCCCTTGAATGTTTGTCACTTCCACTGTATAATCATAAGGTATTTTACTTAGGTCATACCTGATTGGTCTAAATTTGGTCTTATTGCCAAATTCAGACTGAAATTGAAGAAAGTAGGGAAAACAACTAGACCATACAGGTATGACCTAAATCAAATCCCTAATGATTATAGTGTGGAAGTGAGAAATAGATTTAAGGGACCAAATCTGATAGATAGAGTGCCTGATGAACTATGGACGGAGCTTTATAACATCGTATAGGAGACAGGGATCAAGATCATCCCCTTGGGAAAAAAATGTTAAAAAGCAAAATGGCTGTCTGGGGAATCCTTACAAATAGCTGTGAAAAGAAGAGAAGTGAAAAGCAAAGGAGAAAAGAAGAGGTATAAGCATCTGAATGCAGAGTTCCAAAGAATAGCAAAAAGAGATAAGAAAGCCTTCCTCAGTGATCAATGCAAAAAAATAGAGGAAAACAAAAGAATGGGAAAGACTAGAGATCTCTTCAAGAAAATTAGACACACAAAGAGTACATTTCATACAAAGATGGGCTCGATAAAGGACAGAAATGGTATGGACTTAACAGAAGCAAAAGATATTAAGAAGAGGTGGCAAGAATACACAGAAGAACTGTACAAAAATGATCTTCAAAACCAAGATCACCTAGAGCCAGACATCCTGGAATGTGAAGTCAAGAGGGCCTTAGAAAACATCACTATGAACAAAGCTAGTGGAGGTGATGGAATTCCAGTTGAGCTCTTTCAAATCCAGAAAAATGATGCTGTGAAAGTGTTGCACTCAATATGCCAGCAAATTTGGAAAACTCAGCAGTGGCCACAGGACTGGAAAAGGTCAGTTTTCATTCCAATCCCAAAGAAAGGCAATGCCAAAGAATGCTCAAACTACCACACAATTGCACTCATCTCACATGCTAGTAAAGTAATGCTCAAAATTCTCCAAACTAGGCTTCAGCAATACGTGAACTATGAACTTCCAGATGTTCAAGCTGGTTTTAGGAAAGGCAGAGGAACGACAGATCAAATTGCCAACATCCTCTGAATCATGGAAAAAGCAAGAGAGTTCCAAAAAAACATCTTTTTATGCTTTATTGACTATGCCAAAGCCTTTGACTGTGTGGATCACAATCAACTGTGGAAAATTCTGAAAGAGATGGGAATACCAGAACACCTGACTTACTTCTTGAGAAACCTATATGCAGGTCCGGAAGCAACAGTTAGAACTGGACATGGAACAACAGACTGGTTCCAAATAGGAAAAGGAGTATGTCAAGGCTGTATATTGTCACCCTGCTTATTGAACTTCTATGCAGAGTGTATCATGAGAAACTTTGGGCTGGATGAAGCACAAGCTGGAATCAAGATTGCCGGGAGAAATATCAATAACTTCAGATATGTAGATGACACCACCTTTATGGCAGAAAGTGAAGAGGAACTAACAAGCTTCTTGATGAAAGTGAAAGAGGAGAGTGAAAAAGCTGGCTTAAAGCTCAACATTCAGAAAATGAAAATCACGGCATCTGGTCCCATCACTTCATGGCAAATAGATGGGGAAACAGTGGAAACAGTGTCAGACTTTATTTTTTTGGGCTCCAGGATCACTGCAGATGGTGATTACAGCCATGAAATTAAAAGACGCTTACTCCTTGGAAGAAAAGTTATGACCAACCTAGATAGCATATTCAAAAGCAGAGACATTACTTTGCCAACAAAGGTCCGTCTAGTCAAGGCTATGGTTTTTTCAGTGGCCATGTATGGATGTGAGAGTTGGACTGTGAAGAAAGCTGAGCGCCGAAGAACAGATGCTTTTGAACTGTGGTGTTGGAGAAGACTCTTGAGAATCCCTTGGACTGCAAGGAGATCCAACCAGTCCATTCTGAAGAAGATCAGTCCTGGGATTTCTTTGGAAGAAATGATCTGAAGCTGAAACTCCAGTACTTTGGCCACCTCATGTGAAGAGTTGACTCATTGGAAAAGACTCTGATGCTGGGAGGGATTGGGGGCAGGAGGAGAAGGGGACGACAGAGGATGAGATGGCTGAATGGCATCACTGACTCGATGGACATGAGTCTGAGTGAACTCCGGGAGTTGGTGATGGACAGGGAGGCCTGGCGTGCTGCAATTCATGGTGTCAAAGAGTCGGACACGACTGAGCGACTGAACTGAACTGACTGATTGGTCTAGTGGTTTCCCCTACTTTCTTCAATTTAAGTCTGATTTTGACAATACGGGGTTTATGATCTGAGCCACAGTCAGCTCCTGGTCTTGTTTTTGTTGACTGTATAGTTTCTCCATCTTTGGCTGCAAAGAATATAATCAATTTTATTTCTATACTGACAGTCTGGTGATGTCTAGAAATTAACTGTAGAAACCTAATAGTAAGCAAGGAATTTCTGTCCCGAGGAAGTTCAGTTGGCTTCCCTTCCCTTATTTTGGAAGAAGCCAGTTCATTTTTTAAAATTTGCCTAATGTAAATACATTTCAACATTTTTAATGGTCTATAATTGTGTCTGCTCTTTTGATTCTCTTTTGAATCATTTATAACAACTTTCTTTTTCCCTCATGCATTAATAACTTAAAGTCTTTCTTTGCTGTGTGCTCATTTAATATTTGAATGAGAATCACAACATTATTCTTGCTAAAAACCAATTATTTGCATCCTTGATTATCTCTAGTTTCAAATTGCCCCATTAAAAGAGTTATACCTGACCCACCCACATCATCATTTCTTCCTAGTATCATGGGGAGTAGGCACTCTGCTGTAAAACTTCTGTCTCTGGGAAGAAGGACAAGATGAAGTAGAGAAAGTGCTGTGCTTAGTCGTTCAGTCTTGTCTGACTCCTTGTGACCTCATAGACTGCAGCCAGGCTCCTCTGTCCATGGGGATTCTCCAGGCAAGAATACTGGAGTGGGTTGCCATGCCCTTCTCCAGGGGATCTTCCCAACCCAGGAATCGAACCCAGATCTCCTGCCTTGCAGGTGGATTCTTTAATAACTGAGCCACTAGGGAAGCCTAAGAATACTGGAGTGGGTAGCCTATCCCTTCTCCAGGGGACTTTCCTGATCCAGGAATCAAACTGGGGTCTCTTGCATTGCAGCAGAGTCTTTACCCACTGAGCTACCAGGAAAAGAGAAAATGAACCTTGCCCTTTTCCCTTGGTGAAAAAGGGAAAAGATAAAGGAGACGGATTAAGCCTAATGAGGTGATGGAGCTGAGAAATAAGTGAGGCAGGTATGAAAGCACTCAAGCATACCAGCTCATAGGATGGAGAGACCCAAGACTCTCTTGGAAATCCCAAGCTCAGTTTCTCAAAGATGTTAGGGAGTGCTACTGGGAGGGGGAGAATGGTGTTCCATCTGTGCATGGTGAGCAAGGGACCCAGAATTCCCTGTACCCCCACGAGGGCATGTGCAGTGCTGTGGGATTGCCAGCTGAAATACAGGAGGCCTGGTTAAGCTTGAATTTCACATAAATTACAAATAATTTTTCCAAAATTTTTTAGTCCCATACTTATAAAAAGTCTAGAAATGAGAGTGAAAGTATTAGTTGCTCAGCCTTGTCTGACTCTTTGCAACACCATGGACTGTAGCCCAGCAGGCTCCTCTGTCCATGGCATTCTCCAGGCAAGAATATTGGAGTCGAGCAAGAATACTAGAGTGGGTAGCCATTCCCTTCTCCAGGGGATCTTCCCGATCCAGGGATGGAACCTGGTCTCCCGAGTTGCAGGCAGATTCTTAGCATCTGAGCCACTAGGGAAGCCCTGTAATAAGTCTAAATTGTTGTTTACGTGAAATTAAGATCTAACTGGGTGTCCTGTATTTTTGTTTGCTGATTCTGACCACCTCAACCAAGAAGATATCCTCAGTCTTTGGAAGGCCAGAGGGTAAAACAGAGCAGCCCCTCAAGGCAGAGATCAACAAGGATCCAAGGCTTCCTTATGCATGGATCCTGATCCTCTTTGTGCTCTTCATCATGGATGTCCCAGAAACACACATCAGACTCCCTCCTGGAGGCAGATGGAGCAGAAACCAAAACGCCAGCGTGACCCAAACAGGATCACCCAAACTGAAAGAAATTTTGTTATCTTCACTTACCAGATTTAAAGTTGTTGTTCCCATCCCTCCTACAGGGAGAGACCTTTGTAAAAGATTAATTAGTTACTAATATTTTAAAATAAGCTATGTTTTTCTTTGCACTTCTGAACACTGTGAGTGTTAAAGTTTTGACCCTGCTTCTCTGTCTGGAGCAGATGTTTGGAATATAGGCAGATGGACAATTTCTAGCACCAAGGGCCAAATTTAGCACCCTGAGAGAGGAGCTTGAAGTGTTGCAGGAAGGGGGACCCCTTCCAGAGCCCAAGAGTGGGCTCTTGTCTAACACTGAGAAATGTCCGAGGAGACACATGTGCTGGCAAAGCAAGAGACTATTGGGAAGGGGTGCCTGGATGGAGAGCAGCAGGGTAAGGGAACCCAGGAGAACTGCTCTGCCAACCTAGAACTCATGGCCGCAGCTTTTATGGTAATGGGATTAGTTTCCCAGTAGTCTTTGGCCAATCATTGTCCAAAGGACCCTAACTCAGGGTTCTTCCTGGGGGCACACACATTGCTCAGCCAAGATGGGTTCCAGCAAGAGGATTCTGGGAGGTTGGTAGGACAACCTCCTCTCTCCTGTTGAATTTTCCTACATTCCTCCAGTAGATGGTAACTTGTTAGTTCCACATTCCTTACCAGGACCTCCTATTGTAACATGACTCATGAAGTGATTACTATGGGGCCTGGCCAGGGTGGGCAATTTTGGTCAGTGTTTCCTCCAACAAAAATTCAAGTTACACTTCAAGATTGGGGCAAGTGCCACACACTAATTCCTACTCGTACCTGTTAGGGTACTCAGTCACATGCGACTTCCCCACTTTCTATCATAAAATGGTGAGGATTTGGCCTCTGGTTTTGTACACACAGTGCTTTTGCTGATGGCACATTTAGAGGACCCCAGGGAATTTCACAAATGACTAACTGAGCAATTAAGTTAAATGCAGCAAGTAAAATTTCCCTTACATGAAAACACCGGAGGTCTTCTCCCCAGGAAAGAATCATGCTTAATACTTCACAAAGCTTTTCTGAAAATTAATAAATTGTTGTTTTCAAAGGTGTTAGAGCACTCTGAATAATAGTATCTACACTGCATGTTTTAGAAATTTATGAAGATTTGTATTAATATTTACTTTTAACAAATAGAGCACCCACTCCCCCCAAAGAAACCAAAACAAAAGAACATAAAGGTAATTTCCTGCCACCTGTGGATATTGAGCACTTAAAATGTAACTAGTATGACTAAAGAATTGAATTTTGAACTGTGCTTAATTTTAACTAATTTAAATTTAAATAACCACATATAGCTGGTGGCCACATATTTCACAGGGCAGCATTACAACAATGATAAAATAGAAACAGTCAACATTTAAAGTAAGACCCTAACTATAGTAACAATCATGGTGCTTATTACATAAACATTTTTCCATCAGAGTTTCCAGAATTGATTTTGCAAATAACACTTTTCTCTCAGGAAATATTGTTTAGTAAAATGCTTAATTAAACAAAAGTAAATAATATTCATCAGATCCTTTCATGTTAATACATACTGTACATGGCCAGGAATAGGACATTGTATGCAGGCTTTGCACTTCCCTGGTGGCTCAGATGGTAAAGAATATGCCTGCAATGCAGGAGTCATGGGTTTGATCCCCGGGTCAGGAGGATCCCCTAGAAGAGGGAATGGCAACCCACTCTAGTATTCTTGCCTGGAGAATTCCACAGACAGAGGAGCTTGGAGGACTACAGTCCATGGGGTCACAGAGAGCCAGAAATGTCTGAGCAGCTAGCACTGACTGACTGACTGATGCAGGCTTTATCAAAGTTTCTTCCAAACTTATTTGTTCCCCAAATCAATTTTGCCCAATTAACACCTGAAACACTGTTTAGAAAATCCCACTGTGGAGAAAAGGGACCCGGTAAAATCAAGATCTTGGACCTACAGAGCCCTGCTTCTGAAACGTGCCTGTGTCCAGACACAGTGTTACAACTTGGTACAATTATTCATTATTTTGAGTCGATGTCCTTGAGCTATCACTGTGCTTACCTCATTCCTTGTTCCTCAGCTGCCCTACTCTGTACTCTTTAATGACTTTTGCTATGAAACAGTTTCCATGACAGAAACTAAGACAGTTGTTTTTTAACCTCTTTTAAGCATAGGAGCATGCTTTCAAAATGAATTCTTATAGAAAAACACTATGATCTCTCCATATAACAGATAAAAGTAGTATCTCATTAGTGTAAAGTGTGTTTTAGACATATACATCTGCAATGATTTGTCAAAATAATTAATATAACTGATAATAAAATCAAATTTCAAATTGGGGGCTAAATGGATATTAATGTCCATCTCACATTATTATAATTCCTGGTATTTAGCTTACTTTTGTGTTTTTTCTGGTTGTAAAAGTATTAATAAGTCATGACTTATCCACATAACTAATTATATTGGTAATAGGGTTTTTTGTGTATTTTATTTTTTTTAGTAGCTTGACTTGCTTGACAAGATACTCTTAGGCTAAACAGACTTAACAGAAAAAAAAATTATTTCAAAATTGGCCTACAAATTTGAGGTTTCCATTTCCAGCCAAGATACACTAACAGAGACTAGATTTATCCCTCCTAAACAACTTGAAACTAGGCGAAAATTCAGAAATCAGACATCAGGCAGTATAGGAAAAGAATGAGTCCTACAATTGTCCCAACCTACTACCTGCAGTGAAATTAAAAGACACTTGCTTCTTGAAAGGAAAGCTATGACGAACCTAGTTGTTGTTGTTGCTTATTCACTAAGTCTCATCCAACTCTTTGTGACCCATGGACTATAGCCTTCACTAGCCGGCTATAGTCAAAATGTTCATGGGATTTCCCAGGCAAGAATACTGGAGTGGGTTACTATTTCCTTCTTCAGGGGATCTTCCCAATCCAGGGATCAAACCTCCTTGTCTGCATTTGCAGGCAGATTCTTTACCACTGAGCCACAAACCTAGACAGTGAACATATTAGAAAGCAGATATATCACTTTGCCAACAAAGATTCATATAGTCAAAGCTGTGGGTTTTTTCCAGTAGTCATGTATGGATGTGAAAGTTGATCCATAAAGAAAGCCGAGTGCTGAAGAACTGATGCTGTCTAATTGTATTGCTGGAGAACACTCTTGAGAATTCTTTGGACTGCAAGGAGATCAAACTAGTTAATCCTAAAGGAAATCAACCCTGACTAGTCATTGGATGGACTGTTGCTGAAGCTGAAGCTCCAATACTTTGGTCACCTGATGTGAAGAACTCAGTGGAAAAGACCCTGATGTTGAGAAAGACTGAAGGCAAAAGTAGAAAGGGGGCGACAGAGGATGAGATGGTTGGATAGCATCACCAACTCAATGGACATGAATCTGAGCAAACTCTGGGAAATAGTGAAGGACAGGGAAGCCTGGCACATTGCAGTCCATGGGGTCATAAAGAGTTGGACACGACTTATTAACTGAACACATAGTCTCAAGGTTCATTCGTGTTGTCGCAAATGGCAAAATTTCATTCTTTTTTGGCTAAGTATTATTCCATTGTGTGTATATATATACACATATCTTACACCTTCTTTATCCATTCATTTGTTGATGGACACTTAGCTTGCTTTCATATCTCCATGATTGTAAATAATGCCGCTATGAACAACGGGATACATGTATCTTTTTAAATTTTCTTCAGATACATATGCAGGAGTGAAATTGCTGGATCGCAAGGTAGTTCTCAGCTTCCCGGTGATGCAGTGGTAAAGAATCCACCTGTCAATGTAGGAAACCCAAGAGATGCAGCTTCAGTCCCTGGGTTAGGAAGATCCCTGGAATAGGAAATGGCAACCCGCCCCAGTATCCTTACCTGGGAAATCCCATGAACAGAAGAGTCTGGTGGGCTACAGTCCATGGGGTCACAAAGAGTCAGACACACAACAACTTGGTAGTCCTAATTTAACAATTTACCACCAACAGTGTAGGAAAGTTCCCTTTTCTCCATATCCTCACCAACATTTGTTATTTGTGGTCTAAAAAGACCACAGGTGGAGGTGATATCTCATGGTGGTTTTGATATGCATTTCTCTGATGATTAATGATGCTGAACATCTTTTCATATGCCTGTTGCCCATCTGTACATCTTTTGAAAAAGGTTTGTTCAAGTGTTTGACTCATTTTCTAACCAGGTTATTTGTTTTCTTGATTTTGTATAAGCTATTCCTATATTTTGGTCATTAACCCCTTACTGAGCATAGCATTTGCAAGTGCTTCCTCGCATTCAGTAGCCAGTCTTTTCAATTTGTTGACGGCATAATCCTTGCCCTCAAGAAAGGTCAAGTCTCACCTGAGGGCCCTGTTACTTCACAATGAGATACTTCTGACTGGGAGGAGATTACCGAGTCCCTGGCTCTCAGATTCCAGCATCAGTTCCTGACTCATTTCAAGCATCCAGTAGTAATAAATGTAAACAGTGACTGCCATAGTGAAAACAGAGAAATCTAGCGAAAGACTTACAGTAATTCTTACTAAAGTATGAGCTTTAGTTCTAACTTTAGCAATAATGTTTATATGTATATACATACATACTTTTAATTTTTAAAACTTAACAAAAGTTCACCCAAAATATCCCTTTAAATGGGCAGTTCTCAAAAGGTTGCATAAGATTCACAATTAGAAATAAGTGATTTTATTTTCTTCTAAAATTCATAATCCTCAAAGATTCTGATTCACTGTATCTGTGACAGGACACCTGGATTTATATTTTTCATATCCCCCATTCCTTTGCCCCTTGAAATTGTGTCTGTGTTTGGTGGCTCGGTCATGTCTGACTCTTTGTGACCCAATGGACTGTAGCCCACCAGGCTTCTCTGTCCATGAGATTTCCTGGGTAAGAATATTGGAGTAGGTTGCCATTTCCTTCTCCAGGGACTCTTTCTGATCTACGGATTGAACCCACGTCTTCTACCTGGCAGGTGGATTCTTTACCACTGAGCCACCAGGGAAGCCCAATTTAGGATGCTGTGAATCTACAAGCCACTATTTGAAAAACCCTGCTCAAACTGTGTGCTTCTTGGAGACACTGAAAGGGTAATTTGAGGCTGTGTTGGACTAACATATTGACACTGAGATCCTGCCCTATACCGCTGTGAATATATTTTCACATCCCAAACCAATCTTCTTCTTCAAGTGGAGGACTGGCCAGAGGTGATTAGGTTTGAGGGAAACAGTGGAGTGGGATACAGCCTTGGGTAGGAGAGTGAGGTAAGACCATAAATCATGGTCACAACCTAAGGCACAAACACCCTGAAGTCTGTGGGCCTTAAATTAGTTGTAATCTCTATAAAGTTCCCCATTTACCTCATGCTCTCCCCTTGGAAGAAACCAAGACAGCCAGTTAACTTTTATTAATTTTATTCAGTAAATACATAGAATTTTTATATACTGGAGATTGAGGAAACCACAGGGAGACGTGTTTCTCTTCTTGCCCTCACTGCCCTTGCATCAGGGCATCTGAAGGGAAGCATGACATAGATGTGGGATGTGGCTTGCCACGTGTCCATCCCAGGACCCACGCTGCTGGCCAATGAGTCCACCCTGCTCTCATGTAGGTAGGGAACTCTAGCACAGTGTCACTGTGACAGCCCAATATGGGTGTGAAGGCCCTGGAAGCCAGCTTGGAGCAGGTCTTCCTGAAGCAGATGCTCATATCTTGGTGGTCTGGAAGCCCGGTGCTGAAGGCAGGCTCAGTCCTGTCCATTTTGCTGATGGCCACGATCATCTACTTCATGCCCAGGACGGAGGCCAGCAGGCCTGCTCACAGGTCTGCCAGTTCTTGGAGATGCTCACCTCGAACTTGCCCACACCAGTGGCCACGATGAGCACCGTGCAGTCAGCCTGCCCAGCAGGGCAGGGACATCAGGGACACAGGCGCTAGTTAGGGGAGGGGATGCCAGATGGGCTGGGCAGCCATCTAGAGCTCTGGGCAGTTCCAGACCCCTTTATAAAGCTCCAGGATACACCCCAGAAGTTTACAAATTCAGGGACTCCCTGGCTGCTATGCACAGAGGTCTTATCTCCCAGTTAAACTTTCACTTAGTCCCATAAATGAGTTTTTAGTTCCTTCCTTGCAGACCCCAAGTGATCTACTTTTCTGGGTGCCAGAAATCTAGGTTGCTGTGCCAGTCTGAAAGGGTGACAGCATCTGAGCCTCATTAGAGTTTGTCGTCCAATTCTTTCAGAATTGATGATTGGTCTTGGTCTGGGCTTGCCCCATGGTTCAGTGGGCAAAGAATCTGCCTGCAATGCAGGAGACACAGGAGACTCAGGTTTGATCCCTGAGTGGGGAAGATCTCCTGGAGAAGGAATTGGCTACCCACTCCAGTATTCTTCCCTGGACAATTCCATGGACAGAAGAGCTTGGTAGGCTACAGCTCAAAGGGTCACAAAGAGTTAGACATCACTGAGTGATTAAACAAACAAGCTGGATAAGGAAAACCTTCTAAGGCTAATAATACCATCCTTCACCAAGTCCTGGAAATAAAGCCTGTTTTTCCCTCCTTCTCCACCTCCCCCAATAGGTCAGCCACTAGCAACATGGGCTGCTTTATCTGGGAGGTGCCCATAATCATGTTTTTAAAAAAAGACAAAATGAATAAGGGGTAATTGGACATGAATCTACATGGACCTCATCTTAAGTGTCTTATTGGCAGATCTCTGGCCAGTTCTTAAACTTCTAGGAGCTAACTTGCTCCATGTTTTCCGTCATCCCATCATGTTTCCTGATCCCTGCCTCATGATCTGAGCAACCTGGACTCTGGACACTGTTTTGCGCTTAGTAGATCTTCCATCAATTTTTTTTTTTTTTTAATGAACCATGTGCTCACCATCTGCCTGGATACAGACCCCTGACTGCAGCTCCTTGCTCAGCTGACTCCTGTGGATGGATCTGAGCTCTGGCCTGATGATGTGAGCAACCTACTCTTATCTATCCATATCTAGGCTCTGAATCCTCTTTGCCCCCTCATGCTCCTCCTCTCCCATCATGTGCTCTTCTCTGGTCCACGAACACTCAGGGATGGCACCTTGAACTTTTTGTTAAATAGGATCTAAAGCCAGAGAACAATCAGACCCCAGACCAGACCCTTTCTCTTATGAGACTGGTCTGAACTTTCACAGATTCAACATATCTTCAGTAGGAAGAGGGGTGAAGGAAGCTGACAACTGATTTATGCCTGTAAATGACTGGCCACCTGTGAATAGGCCAAGACAAAGCAGAATCAAATGTCATTTCAGAAATGTCACCAGTTTCAGTGCTGCAGACATGTTTACAATACAGATCTAAGTCATTTAGAATTATTGAAGAGCAATCCAGAATATGGAGCTGCTGGCTGTTTAACAGAGATCAATAAATAATTCCAGCATCTAGCAAAATTAAAACTGCATTGCCATCTGGATCTTGGTATTCACAGGCTGATGAGAAACCAGCTACCTGAGGTAATTATATTTCTCCCTTGCCTGTTTTAAAATCATTTCACAATATCCCAGAGCATGAAAAAATTTTAAAAAAAAATACTTAAGGGAGAAACGGATTCAAGTTCAGCTTGCCTGTTTCTCTCAGACTTAGGAGAGGAATTTGTTTTGGTTTTTTGTTTGTTTGTTTGTTTTTATAACTGGAATTCTTTAGTAACCCCCCAGCCCTGGGATTCTGACTTTTTAATGCTGCTGCTGCTGCTGCTGCTGCTGCTAAGTCACTTCAGTCGTGTCCAACTCTGTGCGACCCCACAGATGGCAGCCCACTAGGCTCCTCTGTCCCTGGGATTCTCCAGGCACAAATACTGGAGTGGGTTGCCATTTCCTTCTCTAATGCATGAAAGGGAAAAGTGAAAGTGAAGTCGCTCAGTAGTGTCTGGCTCTGTGCAACCCCATGGACTGCAGCCTACCAGCCTCCTCGGTCCATGGGATTTTCCAGGCAAGAGTACTGGAGTAGGGTGCCATTGCCTTCTCCGTTTTTAATGCTACTTAACATTAATTATTAAACTCAGTTTGAGGACAAATAAAAAAAGTTATAAGGTGATATATTTTACCCAATAAATACATGGCCAAAGAGTTGCTTGTAAATTCAGTTGTAGGAGATCAAATGAAAGTTTTAATTCAATGAAGCACACTACCATGCAGAGGAATCCTATGGCAAATTCTTTTGTGAAACCAAAAATCCTTTAATAACATATAAATGATAGTTATTCTTTATATTTTTTGGTGGAATTTTATATGAATGCCCAGAACACTTTTCTATACCTTTCTACAGTTTTCTTTTAATTTTTTTAATTGAAGGATAATTGCTTTACAGAATTTTGTTGTTTTCTGTCAAACCTCAGCATGAATCAGCCATAAGTATACACATATCCCCTCCTTTTTGAACCTCCCTCCCATTTCCTTCCTCATCCCACCCCTCTAGATTGATACAGAGAGCCTGTTTGAGTTTCCTCAGCCATACAGCAAATTCCCGTTGGCTATCTATTTTACATATGATAATATGTTTCCATGTTATTCTTTCCATACATCTCACCCTCTCCTTCCCTCTTCCCATGTCCATAAGTCTATTCTCTATGTGTTTTTCATCATTGAAAGTGAAAAAAAAAGAAAGTGAAATTCGGTCAGTCATGTCTGACTCTTTGCAACCACATGAACTGTCCATGGAATTCTCCAGGCCAGAATACTGGAGTGGGTAGCCTTTCCCTTCTCCAGGGGATCTTCCCAACCCAGGGATCGAACCCAGGTCTCCCACGTTGCAGGAAAATTCTTCACCAGCTGAGCCACAAGGGACGCCCTTTTCACCATTGTTATGACTGAGTAATATTCCATTGTGTATATGTACCACAACTTCTTTATCCATTCATCTGTCAATGGACATCTAGGCTGCTTCCATGTTCTAGCTATTGTAAATAGTGCTGCAGTGGGATACATGTGTTTTTTTCAGTTTTGATTTCCTCAGGGTATATGCCTAGGTGTGGGATTGCTGGGTCATATTGTGGTTTTATTCCTAGTTTTTGAAGAAGTCTCCATAGTCTTCCAAGGTGGCTGTATCAATTTACATTCCCACCAACTGTGCAAGAGCATTCCCTTTTCTTCACACCCTCTCCAGCATTTATTGTTGGTAGACTTTTTATGATTGCCATTCTGACTGGTATGAGGTGATATCTCATTGCAATATTGATTTGCATTTCTCTAATAATTAGCGCTATTGAGCATCTTTTCATGGGTTTGTTAGCCAACTGTATGTCTTCTTTGGAGAAATGTCTGTTTACATCTTTTCCCCACTTTTTGATTGGGTTGCTTGTTTCTCTGGCATTGAGTTGTATGAGCTGCTTGTATATTTTGGAGATTAATCCTTTGTCAGTTGTTTCATTTGCTACTATTTTCTCCCATTCTGAGGGTTGTGTTTTTACCTTGTTTATAGCTTCCTTTGCTGTGCAAATCTTTTAAGTTTAATCAGGTCCCACTTGTTTACTTTGGTTTTTATTTTCTTTATTCTAGCAAGTGGGTCATACAGGATCTTGCTTTGATTTATGTCATCGAGTGTTCTGCCTATGTTTTCTTCTAAGAGTTTTATAGTTTCTGGTCTTACATTTAGGTCTTTAATCCATTTTGAGTTTATCTTTGTGTATGGTGCTAGGAAGTGTTCTAATTTCATTCATTTACATGTATCTGTCCAGTTTTCCCAGCACTATTTTTGAAGAGACTGTCTTTGCCCCATTGTATATTCTTGCCTCCTTTGTCAAAAATATAGTACCCATAGGGGCATGGGTTTACTTTTCGGTTTTCTGTCTTGTTCCATTGGTCTGTATTTCTGTTTTTGTGCCAGCAGCATACTGTCTTGATGACTGGAGCTTTGTAGGATAATCTGAAGTCAGGAAGGTTGATTCCTTCAGCTCCATTCTTCTTTCTCAGGATTGCTTTGGCTAATTTGGGGTCTTTTGTGTTTCCATATGAATTGTGAAATCTTTTGTTCTAGTTCTGTGAAAAATGTCATTGGTAATTTGATAGGGATTGCATTGAATCTGTAGACTGCATTTGGTAGAATAGTCATCTTCACAATATTGATTCTTCTTACCCAGGAACTTGAAATATCTCTCCATCTGTTTATGTCATCTTTGATTTCTTTCATCAGTGTCATAATTTTCTGTGTACAGTTCTTTTGTCTCCTTAGTTAAGTTTATTCCTAGAAGTTTAATTCTTTTTGTTGCAGTGGGGAATGGGATTGATTCCTTAATTTCTATTTCTGATTTTTCACTGTTAGTATATAGAAATGCAAGTGATTTCTGGGTATTGATTTTGTATCCTGAAACTTTGCTAAATTCACTGATTAGCTCTAGTAATTTTCTGATACTATCTTTAGGGTTTTTATGGACAGTATCATGTCATCTGCAAACAGTGAGAGTTTTACTTTTTTTCCGATCTAGATTCCTGTTATTTCTTTTTCTTCTCTGATTGCTACAACTAGGCCTTCCAGAACTATGTTGAGTAATAGTGGTGAAAGTGGACACCCTTGTCTTGTTCCTGATCTTAGGGGGAATGTTTTCAGTTTTTCACCATTGAGAATAATCTTTGCTGTAGGCTTATCATATATGGCCTTTACTATGTTGAGGTAGGTTCTTTCTATTCCCATTTTTTGAAGAGTTTCAATCATAAATGGGTGCTGAATTTTGTCAAAGGCTTTTTCTGCATCTATTGAGATGATCATATGGTTTTTATCTTTCAATTTGCTAATATGGTATATCACATTGATTGATGTGTGTATATTGAAGAATCCTTCGCATTCCTGGAATAAACCCAACTTGATCATGGTGTGTGAGCTTTTTGATGTTTTGCTGAATTCTGTTTGCTAAAATTTTGTTGAGGATTTTTGCATCTATGTTTATCAGTGATATTGGCCCGTAGTTTTCTTTTTTTGTGTTGTCTTTGTCTGGTGTTGACATCAGGGTGACGCTGGCCTCGTAGAATGAGTTTAAAAGTGTTCCTTCCTCTGCAATATTTTTGAAAGAGTTTTAGAAGGATAAGCATTAGCTCGTCTCTAAATGTTTGACAGAATTCTCCTGTGAAAGGTCCTGGGCTTTCGCTTTTTGGGAGATTTTTGATCACAGCTTCAGTTTCAGTGCTTGTACTTGGGTTGTTCATACTTTCTGTTTCTTCCAGGTTCGGTCTTGGAAGACTGAACTTTTCTAAGAACCTGTCCATTTCTTCCAGGTTATCCATTTTATTGCCATATAGTTGTTCACAATAGTCTCTTATAATCCTTCGTATTTCTGCATTGTCTGTTGTAACCTCTCCTCTTTTATTTCTAATTTTGTTGATTTGATTCTTCTCTTTTTTTCTTGATGAGTTTGGCTAAAGGTTTGTCAATTTTGTTTATCTTCTCAAAGAACCAGCTTTCAGTTTTATTCATCTTTACTATTGTTTCTCTCTTTTTCATTTATTTCTGTTCAGATCTTTATGATTTCTTTCTTTCTATTAATTTTGGGGTTTTTTTTTGGTTCTTCTTTTTCCAGTTGTTTTAGGTGTAAAGTTAGGCTGTCTATTTGATGCTTTTCTTATTTCTTGAGGTAGGATTGTATTGCTATAAATTTCCCTCTTAGAACTGCTTTTGCTGCATCCCATAGGTTTTGAGTTGTCGTGTTTTCATTGTCATTTGTTTCTAGAAACTTTTTTATTTCCCTTCTGATTTCTTCAGGAACCTGTTGGTTATTTAGAAACGTGTGGTTTAATCTCCATGTGTTTGTGTTTCTTACAGTTTTTTTTCTTGTAATTGATATCTCGTCTCATAGTGTTGGGGTCAGAGAAGATGATACGGTTTCAATTTTCTTAAATTTACTGTTTTGATTTGTGACCCAGGATGTGGACTCTCCTGGAGAATGTTCCATGTGCACTTGAGAAGAAAGTGTATTCTTCTGTATTTGAATGGAATGTCCTGAAGATATCAATGAGATCCATCTCATCTAATGGATCATTTAAGGCTTGTTCTTATCAATTTTCTGTCTTGATGATCTGTCCATTGGTGTGAGTGGGGTGTTAATGTCTCCTGCTTTTATTGTGTTACTGTCAGTTTCTCCTTTTATGTCTGTCAGTGTTTGTCTTATGTATTGAGGTGCTCCTATGTTGGGTGCATAGATATTTACAATTGTTATGTCTTCCTCTTGGATTGATCCCTTGATCACTATGTAGTGTCCTTCCTTATCTCTTGTAATCTTCTTTATTTTAAGGTCTATTTTGGTTCAAAGTTTGTTTTCAAACCATGGTTCTGCCACTTCAAGTTGATTGACATTGGTGAAGTGAACTCCTGTCTCTGAGTCTCATTTTCTCATTTATAACAAGGGCTAGCAATCACCATACCTATCCTACGTGGGAGTTTTTTAATAAGCAGTAACAATTTTTACCTTTCTATGCCAGCCTAGAAGTGCAGACAAATATAGCGCAATTTTTAGGACAATAAAATATTTATATTATTTGGCATTTCACAAACATTAAAAACTATGACAGAGGACCCCAGGGATCCATTGGGCATATTCCTGGGGGTCTCAAGTGTGCCCTCTGTGGTTTTTACTTTTCCATAGTAGGAAATGCAGAAGAGGAAAGACAGTGGTCTGACACAGTTAATGGTCTGATCAGGTGGGAGTTGATCATCAGTTTAGTAACCATCTCTGAAGCCAGACTGGAAGTCTCATGGCACCTGATGTTGTTAAACTCCTGGGACCAAGGTGAGAATTAACAGACATGAGTAAAAGTGATTCTGATTGGAGCTATGTTTCTTAAGTGAACTTACTACTTCTTTGAAAATAAAAATATTTCAAACCTTTTCAAGAATACAAAAACAAAAGAATTAGGATGGATGTGTCTTGAATTTTTTAATTTAAATAAAGTCATTAACTTATAAGGGCTTTCTCATGTATTTGAGCACCAACTATGGGCCAGCCCTTATAAGTTAAGCTGGTGTATAAATATAAATTATTCACAATCTCTGCCCTTGCAAAACTCACATCCCAGTCAGGAGAGAATCAAATAAACATGTAAGTACAATACAGGGAATACATCTGTAACATACACATGACAGTGCAAGGGTCTGTTGGGAAAATTAAGTACACTTATTAGAAAAAAAAATCACAGGTTTCCTCCTTCTGTTTTGAGCTTTGTAGCAGTGAACCCACACTGATGTAAATAACCTGTGAGTTAAGTTGTCATTATCCTATGCTGTGGTTTTAGGATACTTAACATATATACTACATTCATACATGTGACTAAAAACACTCTTTTTGTCCTGTCAGGTAAATTTTTTTTTAAGTTAAAAATTTTTTCCACAGGTTAGAGAAAAACTACCTTAATTTTAAACCTCATGCTGCCATCTATGGGGTCGCACAGAGTCGGACATGACTGAAATGACTTAGCAGCAGCAGCAGCATGCTATTCTTTGAGAAATGTATCCCCTTTACAGGAAAAGTGAGAAGCATTGACTAAACGGGACTTAAAAGGAAGAAGGCTATGAGTAGACTTTCTCATAAATATCAAGCAAAACTTTCTCACTAATACAGAAAGAATCCACTATTATATAATATATGTATTTTCTTTACTAACCTATTATAGTTAAATTTTCATAAGCATTCTTTATAGAATGCTCACCAATATGTGAAATAAGGCTCCACAAGACAGATGGAAATAGGCCATCCATGGCAAGAGCCCAGACTTTCACTAAAACCGAATAAATTGTTGAGAGGCAAGAGAGGGATAGCTTGATGGAGAGTAGAAATTCTGTCAACATTTTCAAAAATGGATCAGCATGGAAACCATCAAGGTCATGAAAAAGAAGCAAAGACCAAGGCACTGCCTAAGACCTGAGCCAGCTAAGAGGCTGTGACTAAATGCAACATCAGTCAAGATTGCTTCCTGGAACAGAAAGAAGTCATGAATGGAAAAGCTGGCGAAATCCAAGTAAAGTCTGAAACTTCACTAACAACAGAGGAAACGAAGTGAGAAGGGTAAGAATTCTCTGTACTATTTTTGTACCTTTTAAAATAATTCTAAAACTCTTCCAAAATAATACAAAGTGGTTTTTTTTTTAAATGGATCAGTAACAATCATGAGAGGAAAATAACACTTTCTCCTTCAGCTACTCAGAAACACAAAAACTCAGTTCATTCATTTCTCTCTCTGTGTGCTCTGTGGGCATTAACTGCCACTGCACTAATTACTGTTACAGGCACTAGACACACAGCAGTGAATCGAACAAAAATTGTGTTCTCTTGGAGCATGCATTTTAGTTGAGGGAGAGATTATAGACCATATACTGTGCTATGCTTAGTCTCTCAGTCATATCTGACTCTTTGTGACCCCATGGACTGTAACCCACCAGGCTCCTCTGTCCATGGGATTCTTCAGGCATGAATACTGGAGTGGGTTGCCTTGTCCTTCTCCAGGGCATCTTTCCAACCCAGGGATCAAATCCTGGTCTCCCTTATTGCAGGTGGATTATTTACCTAGACACCAGGGAAGCCCAGACAATATATTAGTAAGTAAATAAATAAGTGCATGTCAGGGGATGATAAATACTATGAAGAATGTTAATGTCAATCCCTGAAAAGTAATAGGGCATGAGTGGCTATCTCAGAGGGTGTTCAGAGAAGGTCTATCTGAGGAACTGAAATCTGAGCTGAATGCAATGAAAGAATGCACCAAAGCATGATAACTGGGCAAGAATGGTCTCAGATGAAGAAACAGTGATGCAAAGGCCTGGTACCCAGGGTATGTCTGGAGTCTTAAAAATCTGTTAAGAAACATGTTATAATCCACATGATCATAACATGTATTTTTGTTTTAGTTAAGACAAACATTATTTGAGTCTTTTAGGTATTCTCACTACTGTTAGTTGTTTGGAAATAAAAAAGTGAAGAGCCATATTTCCTCTCCAAGTAAAATATTCCAATTCTTTCCACACTTTTAACTTTCTGCCTCTATTTCTTCACCACCACCCAAATAAAGTTGAACCTGAAGCAATGTGGCCTGACTTACATAATGTATCTGAAATAGTTCCAGTTTAAAAAAGGAACTATTCTAACTTTACTATTTTCACTTTATTGTTCTATCAAAGATTACTAATGATCACCTAGGCACTGTTGACTGTAAGCTGTCGTAAAATTCTTAGTCCTACTCACTACTCAGTCCTTCTCCTGCTTCTATCTGCTTTGGAGATGTTTCTACCTGCATAATACAGATAGCATAACAGGTACTAGTGTGTTAAGGTTTTATGTACATTATAATTTATTCATTAGCCCTATGAACTGGGTGTTACTAGCTGCACCTTACAGGAATGAAAAACTGAATCTCAGAAAGACTACCCAACTTGCTTAAGATTTCGTATGTAGTAACTAGAGATCTTCTCTTTTTTTTTTTTGGCTTCTCTGAATCTTAGTTGTGGCATGCGGGATCTTTAGTTATGGCATACAAACTTCTAGCGGCAGCATGTGGGATTTAGTTCCCTAACCAGGGATCAAACTTGGGCCTCCTGCACTGGGGGCGTGGAGTCTTCGACACTGAAACACCAGGGAAGTCCCGAGAACAAATTGAAACACATGCCCACCAAATTCTAAAAACCCATTCTTTTTACCATTTCTTCCTACTAGCTCTGACCTGTGCTCACACCTTCCTCCCAGAAATCTTTGTGAACAGACTCCTATCAATGCCCGAACTCTTTCAAGAATTTCCATCTTTTTAGCCAGCACTCACTCACTGTTTAACATTCAAAACTCTAAAAAACATTATATCATCTTCCCACATTTACATCTCTTCAACTAGTCTTAATTCTGTTAACTTTATTATTGGGTTGGCCAAAAAGTCCCTTCAGTTTTAAGTAAAAATAAGAGACACACTTTTCATCTTCACTGAGAACTTTATTGAACAATGTAATGACTTTTGTCCCACTGTCTTCTGACATTTCCCAGGCAACTTCATAATTCCATCTTCCCAAAACTTTTTATCATTTTGAGCAAAGAACTGTTCCAGGTGCCTTTTACAATCTTCCAGGGAATTGAAATTTTTTCCATTAAGAATTCTTGAAGATCAAAACAAATGCATAACCAAAGGTGCAATGTCTGGTGAACACCACACACACACACAGAGACATGTATAGATAATATATAAGATCTAAAATTTTTATATATGCATTATGTCTATGTATACATATATGTATTATATGTGTATATTTGTGCATATATATAAAATTAAAACATTTACACATTTCTTCATTTCAAATTTGGCAGAAATTTTCTTATTCAGAGAAAATCCAACAGCCCCTACCCTCATAGTTGGCATAGGAGGCCCTCTTACAATTGATTATAAGGTTTAGACTGTGTTATCTTTTTCTGGGAGGAAAGAGCAGCTCTTGCTGCACTCCATTCATGTTTTGTCTCTAATAAAGCTCCAGGGTCATTCCCTGTTGGTTCAAAGGGTATTTCCTTCTCTCCAGTTAGCCTTGAAGTATGGTAATGAATAGCTTCAGGCAGCTCTCTAGTCACAGGTCTGATATGGACTCACTAGAGACAGCAATTCCATATTTGCATCCCTGGGTTTTATATCTTTAAAACCAAGAGTAGAGCAAGGGTCATCTCATAACTTGGCATGGTTCTTGAATAGCATTCTTCCTGAAGAACAATATCCAGATTTCTAGGAGACAGTTCATAATCTCTTTCAAGGGATGTGTGTTTCAGGTAAGGAAGACATTCAAATGACATTTGGTCATTGCTTGTTACCATTGAAGAAGTTTATTAGGATCCCGAATCAATGAATTCTATGCTAAAGTACAGGAAGGACCCAATGACCTCCTCAAACTTGTGGTCACTGTCCTGAGACAAAGCACTGAAGAAAAGGAACAGGGCACTAGCTTATCCAGGCTGTACAAGTTGTTTGCTGGGTAAAGAGCCAGCAGAGGGTGGTCACAAAGAATTTGGATTTTCAAGTTAAAGTTGTTGCTGTTGTTCACTCAGTTGTGTCTCTTTGTGACCACATGGACTGCAGCACGCCAGGCTTCCCTGTCCATCACCATCTCCCAGAACCTGCTCAGACTCATGTTCATTGAGTTGGTGATGCCATCCAACCATCTTGTCCTCTGTTTTCAAGTTAAAGAGATCTTGATTAAATCCCAACTGGGCTGCTGAATACACTTCTTAACCTCCGGGAGCCTCAGTTCCTTTAACATATGAATATGTTTTCTTATTATGTGGTTTTTTTTTTTTTTGAGGATTAAAAGATGTAATACATGTAAGTATTTAATATACTGGCTGGAAACATAATAATCCCTCACTCAGCACGAGTTATTTGTTTCAGCCTCAAACTTCAAATATGGATGAGGTAGTTGAGCTACATAATGTCTAACATTTTGAGATCTAATTATACCATGCCTGAAAATTCAAAGAATTTTCATACTTCAGTTTAAGGTTAGACCTCATAGTAGTAGTAAGAGAAATAAAGTTGTAATAGTAATAACTCTGAAAAGACCACAATCAATTAACAAAAGCTTGTTGAACATTTTAGTGTGTATATGGATACCAAAAAAAGAATGCCAAATATTCAACAAAAATCAGTTCCAGGTAGTGAAATGTGCTAGACAGAGTGAGTGGGGCCAGCATGCAGCTTTTCCTTATGGTGAAGATGCAAGAAAAGGGAGGTATGAAGCTAACACACAACACCTGGAAGAAGGGAGGGAGTAGGGAACAGAAAGGCCAGAAACATGTTAACCAAGTCTGAATTGAGGACAAGAGAGTTCCGATATTCCTTTACTGGACTGCCAATGTTCTGGTCAATCCAACATCCAAATAAAGCAAACGTGGATTTCTCTAAATTGAGGAAGTGCCTTGAAATAATTTCTTCAAGAACTTGCCTGCAACTTCAGCTAGAATTCATCAGCTATAAGAAAGCCTTCTTCAGCGATCAATGCAAAGAAATAGAGGAAAACAACAGAATGGGAAAGACTAGAGATCTCTTCAAGAAAATTAGAGATACCAAGGGAACATTTCATGCAAAGATGGGCTCGATAAAGGACAGAAATGGTAAGGACCTAACAGAAGCAGAAGATATTAAGAAGAGGTGGCAAGAATACATGGAAGAACTGTACAAAAAGATCTTCACGACCCGGATAATCATGATGATGTGATCACTAATCTAGAGCCAGACATCTTGGAATGTTAAGTCAAGTGGGCCTTAGAAAGCATCACTACGAACAAAGCTAGTGGAGGTGACGGAATTTCAGTTGAGCTGTTTCAAATCCTGGAAGGATGCTGTGAAAGTGCTGCACTCAATATGCCAGCAAATTTGGAAAACTCAGCAGTGGCTACAGGACTGGAAAAGGTCCGTTTTCATTCCAATCCCAAAGAAAGGCAATGCCAAAGAATGCTCAAACTACCACACAATTGCACTCATCTCACATGCTAGTAAAGTCTTGCTCAAAATTCTCCAAGCCAGGCTTCAGCAATACGTGAACCGTGAACTTCCAGATGTTCAAGCTGGTTTTAGAAAAGGCAGAGGAACCAGAGATCAAATTGCCAACATCTGCTGGATCATGGAAAAAGCAAGAGAGTTCCAGAAAAACATCTATTTCTGCTTTATTGACTATGCCAAAGCCTTTGACTGTGTGGATCACAATAAACTGTGGAAAACTCTGAAAGAGATGGGAATACCAGAACACCTGACCTGCCTCTTGAGAAATCTGTATGCAGGTCAGGAAGCAACAGTTAGAACTGGACATGGAACAACAGATTGGCTCCAGATAGGAAAAGGAGTACGTCAAGGCTGTATATTGTCACCCTGCTTATTGAACTTCTATGCAGAGTACATCATGAGAAACGCTGGGCTGGAAGAAGCACAAGCTAGAATCAAGATTGCCGGGAGAAATATCAATAACCTCAGATATACAGATGACACCACCCTTATGGCAGAAAGTGAAGAGGAGCTAAAAAGCCTTTTGATCAAAGTGGAAGGGGAGAGTGAAAAAGTTGGCTTAAAGCTCAACATTCAGAAAACGAAGATCATGGCATCTGGTCCCATCACTTCATGGCAAATAGATGGGGAAACAGTGGAAACAGTGTCAGACTTTATTTTGGGGGGCTCCAAAATCACTGCAGATGGTGACTGCAGCCATGAAATTAAAAGACGCTTACTCCTTGGAAGGAAAGTTATGACCAACCTAGATAGCACATTGAGAAGCAGAGACATTACTTTGCCAACAAATGTCCGTCTAGTCAAGGCTATGGTTTTTCCTGTGGTCATGTATGGATGTGAGAGTTGGACTGTGAAGAAAGCTGAGCACCGAAGAATTGATGCTTTTGAACTGTGGTGTTGGAGAAGACTCTTGAGAATCCCTTGAACTGCAAAGAGATCCAACCAGTCCATTCTGAAGATTAACCCTGGGATTTCTTTGGAAGGAATGATGCTAAAGCTGAAGCTCCAGTACTTTGGCCACCTCATACGAAGAGTTGTCTCATTGGAAAAGACTCTGATGCTGGGAGGGATTGGGGGCAGGAGGAGAAGGGGATGACAGAGGATGAGATGGCTGGATGGCATCAGGGACTTGACGGACTGAGTCTGAGTGAACTCCGGGAGATGGTGATGGACAGGGAGGCCTGGCGTGCTGCGATTCATGGGGTCGCAAAGAGTTGGACACAACTGAGCGACTGAACTGAATTGAACTGAACTGAACTGAATGGGGTCCCTCTGGGATCCAGCAGCAAAAGCACAGCACTGAAGAAGCTGCCTCACACCTATCCAAAATCCAGTGTTAAATTGTGTGATATAATGAAAGTGACTTTCATGTATATCAAGACATTCTGGGCCTCTGGGAGCGAGCATTTTTAGGATTTTCTATGTATGATGATGCCACCAGAAAACTACTAGAGCTCATCAATGAATCTGGTAAAGCTGCAGAATACAAAATTAATGGACAGAAATCTCCTGCATTCCTATATACCAGCAATGAAAGGTCAGAAAGAGAAATTATGCAAACTACTTCATTTACCATTGCAACAAACAGAATGAAATACTAAGGAGTAAACCTACCTAAGGAGATAAAAGACCTGTACTCAGAAAATTATAAGATATTGATGAAAGAAATAAAAGATGACACAAACAGAGAAATATACCATGTTATTGGACTGGAAGAACACTGCGAAAATGACTACACTACCCAAAGCAATCTACAGTTTCAATGCAAACCCTATCAAATTACCAGTGGCATTTTTCACAGAATTAGAACAAAATTTTACAATTTTATGGAAACACAAACGACCATGAACAGCCCAAGCAATCTTCAGAAATAAAAAAAGAGCTGGGGGAAAATAAGCTCCTTGGCTTCAGACTATACTACAGAGCTACAGTCATTAAAACAGTATGATACTGGCACAAAATCAGAAATATAGATCAGTGGAACTATATAGAAAGCCGAGAAATAAACCCATTCACCTATGGTCAATTAATCTGTGACAAAGGAGGTGTAACTATACAATGGAGAAAAGATAAGTTTCTTTTATGAAAAACTGGACAGCTACATGTAAAATAATGAAACTAGAACACTCCTCAACACCACAAGGAAAAATAAACTCAAAATGGACTAAAGACCTAAATGTAAGATCAGATACATTTTCACAGATCGTCTA
This sequence comes from Capra hircus, assembly GCF_001704415.2. Lineage (NCBI taxonomy): Eukaryota > Metazoa > Chordata > Mammalia > Artiodactyla > Bovidae > Capra > Capra hircus. Next base: position 32,541,482 of record NC_030823.1, on the reverse strand, counting down.
TAAAATTCTCAGAGGAAAACATGGGTAGAACACTAACGTAAACTGCAGCAAGATCTTTTTTTTTTTGATCCACTTCCTAGAATAAAAATTAAAAATAAAATAAACAAATGGGGTCTGCTGCTGCTGCTGCTGCTAAGTCGCTTTAGTCGTGTCCAACTCTGTGCGACCCCATAGACGGCAGCCCAACAGGCTCCATCGTCCCTGGGATTCTCCAGGCAAGAACACTGGAGTGGGTTGCCATTTCCTTCTCCAATGCGTGAAAGTGAAAAGTGAAAGTGAAGTTGCTCAGTCAAGTCCGACTCTTTGCGACTCCATGGACTGCAGCCTACCAGGCTCCTCCATCCATGGGATTTTCCAGGCAAGAGTACTGGAGTGGGTTGACATTGGGTCTAGTTAAACATAAAAGATTTTGCACAGCAAATGAAACCATAACAGAAAAACCACCCTCAAAATGGGAGAAAATATTTGCAAATGAAGCAACTGACAAAGGATTAATCTCCAAAATATACAAACAGCTCATGTAGCTCAATATAGACAAAAAACAACCCAATCAAATAGTGGGTGGAACATCTAGACAGATATTTCTCCACAGAAGACATACTCATACCCCCAAATCACATGAAAAGATACTCCACATTACTAATTATTAGAAAATTATAAATCAAATGAGCTATCACCTCACATTGGTCAGAATGCCATCATCAAAAAGTATCCAAACATTTCACGGCTGTTCCTTTCACTGCATGGAGTCTTAGGTGGTGGTATTACAATCCATCATATATCTAAGCTGACATGTCTTCCCTCAGGGCACCATGAGGATGGTTTGGCTGTTTTGTAGTGCCTTAGGATTTTTGTGGAGTCACACAGTTCAAGAAAAAAAATCTACAAACAATAAATCCTGGAGGGGATATGGAGAAAAGAGAACCCCCCTACACTGTTGGTGAAAACATAAATTGCTACAGCCTCTATGCAGAACAGTACAGAGGTTCCTTAAAAAACTAAAAACAGAACTACCATATGATATGACTCAGCAATCCCACTAGTAGGCATATGCCTGGAAAAAACCATAATTCAGAAAGATACATGCATCCCAGTGTTCACTGCCGCATTATTTACAACAGCCAGAACACAGAAGCAAACTAAATGTCCATTGACAGAGGAATGGATAAAGATGTAGTATATACAGACAATGAAATATTACTCAGCCACAGAAAGAACAAAATAATGCCATTTGCAGCAACACTGATGGACCCAGAGATAATCAAATTAAGTGAAATCAGACACAGAAAGAAAATATCACATATCACTTGTATGTAGAATCCAAGAAAAGGGTACAAAAGAACTTAATTCACAAAACAAGCAGAGTCACAGATGTAGAGAACAAATTTATGGTTATTAGGGGATAAGGAGGGGGACAGATAAACCGGGAGGCTGGGGAGGACAGACACATTTCTGTACATAAAATAGATACCTGAGAAGAACCTACTAGAAGCACAGGGATCTCTACTCCATACTCGGTAATGGCCTATATGGGAAAAGAGTCTTAAAAAAACAGTGGGATATGTATGTGTACAACTGATTCACTTTACTGTACACTTGAAAGTAACACAACACTGTAAATCAAATATACTTCAGTAAAAGAGAGAGAGACTATGGGTCTTACTACAGCAAAGAGGGGAACTAAGGAAAAACATGGAGGGTGAAAGTCATATCACAAAATCTTCCCCAAAACAAAAAGTATTTAACTGAATCATTTGTTGAGCAGCATGCAATTTTAAGAAAGTAGGGAGAGAGCAATATAAATGATCCACTGGGAGGGTAAAGGAGAATGGGATTACTCCATCTGATATCATCAACTAATTTTTAGTTTCTACTATCTGTTTCCCTACTCCAGAATAGAAGGTCTGTGAAGGCAATCATTTCTGTTTACCTACAGTAACCTCAGTGCCTACTACACAGTTGTTGAACAAATATGACCTGGAGTATTTTTCTGAAGAAAAACAGGATGGATAACTATTTTGAAGTCATAGACCACTTGGGTTGGAAGAGATTTCTTGGATATTAAGATGCTTTCCTCCTGCAGATCAGAAGACAGAGGAACACATTTTTAGCTAGTGAGGAAAGGGTCTGGATCCTAAGCTTCTCTTTTCCTTTCAAGAGTCAGGATCCTGTCAGGCAGAGACATAGATGACAGGCAAAATCAAAGACAGACAAAGCAAAACACACAGACATTTTAAAGTACAGTTTATCCAGGAAATAAAGATTATTAATTTAGAAGGAAGAAAATTGTGTGTATATAATGGGAAAGGGAAGGGGAAAATGTAAGTATGGCACAACCCTTTACTATGGCCCAGTCAAGTGAGGGAAGCTTTATGAAGAGTTAGTGAAACTCTGAAGAACGGAAGGGAATGTGCCTAAGCAGGAAGGAAGGGGATGAAGCAGCTCCAGACTGTCTCAGGGTGGAGAGTCTGTATCAGCTGTACACAGACACACAAGGAAGGAGCCAGATTATGGAAAGCCTAAAAAAGTTGAGAAACAGAGTAACAGTAACAGGGAGATATTTAAGACTCTTGGGTACAATTGAGTACAAATGGATAGTTCTTAAATTTAAGATGTATTTTAAATTTCTTCTTTGTTCCCCAAATATATCAGTTATAAAGCTTCCTGATGATTCCATGCCAGCAACAAAGAAAGGCTGCGTGTGTATAAATATCTATGCGTGCGTGTGTGCTAAGTTGCTTAAGTCATGTCGGACTCTTTGTGACCCTATGGACTGTAGCCCATCAGACTCCTCTCTCCATAGGATTGTCATGCCCTCCTCCGGGGGATCTTTCTGACCCAGATATCAAACTCATGCCTCATGTCTCCTGTGTTGGCAGACCCATTCTTCACCACTAATGTCACCCATAGGGCGCCCTGGGCTACCGTCCATGGGGTAGCAAAGAGTCGACCAGGCTTCTCTGTCGATGGAATTCTCCAGGCAAGAATACTGGAGTTGCCATTCCCTTTCCCAGGGGATCTTCCTGACCCAGGAATCAAATACATATATAAATATCTTTCTATATATACATTAGATTATTAAGCTAAGAGAATTGTATTTACTGTAATTTGCTAAGAAAATATTTACTTCTTTCGCTCAAAAGAGTATGAGTTTTAGTTATCACATATTAAGTAAACTGAAGAACTATTTTTGCTTAACCTTGGAAAATGATATATAGTTATTTGATAAACTGATGAAGTAGTAGCATAAAATGTACAATCAATTGCATAAAGTTCCAGAAACACTTTATTTAAAAATGGAGTTGTAAATGCATAACAAAATAACATAAGTAATAAAGGTAACAAAAATAAATAAGGAGAATAATGTATTCATACAAAATAAAAATAACATAGTAAAAGGCCAAATGTTTGTAATTGAACAAAACTGTGTAAACACTTAAATGATAATGTAAGTAGAATAGACGCTAATATTTTCCTAAACAACTCCTTACCTTCGACTTCCATATTGATATCATCAGTACCCAAACATTAAACAAAGATGAAACAGTGGTGATTAACTTTTTCTACTCTTTCTTCAAATGGATCAACCATGTTTTAACATTTCATTTATTCCTTCAAAGCATTGGTATCTTTCCATTCATGCTCGTTAAAACCATTTTTGCGGTCTTCCTTTATTAGACAGAATGGGGAATTTAGCTTTACAAGGAGAACAGTTCATTTGCTCTTTTTTTTTAAAATTTAAAGAAAAATAATGAGATCCATTATACAACAGACTTTTGTTTCTATGTCTCTAAAAACAGGTTTTTTTTTTTTTGCATCTTTATTAACTGGCCCAACATTACAGGATTTTAAAAAATCCTGTAAATTTTTGAATTGAACAGTTACTTTCTTAAAACAAATGTAGCAAAGGATTATTGCTGAAATATTAAAGACTTTCATGAAACTTGCAAAAGTTGCAGCTTTAACCTTTATAAACTGATGGGATCAAGGGTTTCAAAAATCCAGGTCTACTAATAATATTTAATTGAATTAAGAATTACCCAAAATTATAGTGTTCTGGAAACATAAAGATAATTACTTTCTTTTTAAACTTATCCAAATGTGAACTTACTGAAAAGAGAAAAAACAAGTTAATAGAAGATACTTTTCATAAGCTTCCTGTTTAGCATAGGCCCAAAGCCTTGGTCGTCATCTTGTAGGGTCCTTATAAATGTATACGACTGAGACAGGATTTACTATTGGGTCCTACAGGGAAATACACAGAAGCAATTCATTGCTTGGGAGTGAAACTATCTACTAATCTTATGACTACTGGTTCTCCAAGTTTCCTAACGCCCCAAATTTTAATCTCATGATCATTTCAAGGGAAAAATTTTTTCAACTGTCACATACAAACTTGGTAACACAGGACCTGTATACATGTTCTTGGTTTTAAAAATAGACTCCACCTATAACCTATCTGTCTAGTTTAATCCTTCTACTTATCATTTGCCCTAAAATGAGACAAAATCTTACTTTCACTAAAAAAAAAAAAAAAAGGGGGAAAAAGTGCCAAATTGATCTTTTTGAAAGTGGAGTAAAACACTGTGGGGTTAAAACAAATACAATTATCAATCTCCTATATACAAAAACCGATGGTTAGTCCTTATTGATATATAGATATGTCCACCTACCACTCCCAGCAAATCTTAGTGCAAACATAATAGTTCATTTCCATAAACCCTAAGACAATTTACGCAGCAACAAAGTTATATAAATCACATATATGTTGGAAAATTTTAGAACACAAGAAGGACTGTTCTGAAAGGTCAGTTTGACTGTGGAGAGCAATATGTCATTGTATCCAATGGTAATGAATACTAATATAAATCCTATTATTAAGAAGCAAATATAAGTGTTTAACAAATCTGTACAGACGAAGAGCAAGTCCATTTCAGGGAGCAGCTTGGCACAGGAGACATGGGGGTCAGAAAGGTTGGGTATTTAGTTTGCTTGTAGGTCACAGCATGGCTTAAAGAAAAAAAAACAAAGATCTATGAAGGGAAAGGATGCAATTATCTAATTCAATTTGAAAATCATAAAAACCACAAAATGTGAAAGTTTCACAATCTAGTTTTTCCTCTATGTGCATCAAATGGTCATCTCAATGGTTCGAAAGGATTACTATGGCTCCACGTTATAGATAAAAAATAAATAAATAAAATTAAGAAGACAGAGATAACAAGATTGCAGTTGACCAAGCTGTCTTATTTTCTCTAAAAGTCAACACTACGCTGTTTCCAATAATTCTAGTCATTCCACAGGTAAATATTTTAACAAGCAAGAGAAAGTCATTCCTGTACTGTAACGTCCTCCTCTTCCCCATCGGGGTTGAACCTATTGAAATGTATACTGAAATCAGCCTCAGACTCGGCATTCTCAAATTCGGCTGAGACCGCACCAGCAGCAGGATGAAGAACCCTAGCTTCTGGTTGGCAAAGTGCCGGTGTCTGACCCGGGCTGCTGTGGTCATTCACAGGACTGGACTTCTGTTTTGGTGGAGATGGCAAGATAGCACTGGGAAATCCCATGTTGTTCAGAGCCTCCAAAGTTCCATCCGGGTCAATCATAGCATTGATAGCTGAAAGAAAGGAAAGGAATAGAGGGAAAAAGATATAACTACAGCTGCAGCTAAATTTGGATATGAATATTGCTTATGATTTGGATATTTCAATTACTAATGCTTATATGAGCTTTAATTTGGTTAATCCTTCCAATTCTGGATTTAAAACCCCACTTTCAGTAATTCTGGGGCTCATCTATATCATAGATTATAAAAACCTGAAAGCTTTCTATGGTCCCTTGAGTAGGCTACTTACAGGCATCTGAACCTGCTGGAAAATGAGGATTTGGAGATGTGGCATTCAGGAAAGGTCTCTTTGAAATATGCTTTAATCATTACAAGAGGATGATGAAAATACTGGTTAGGACTGAAAGAAATTACTCCCGGCTTTATTACTCAGATTGGAGAAGGCAATGGCACCCCACTCCAGTATTCTTGCCTGGAAAATCCCATGGACGGAGGAGCCTGGTAGGCTGCAGTCCGTGGGGTCGTGAAGAGTCAGACACGACTGAGCGACTTCACTTTCACTTTTCACTTTCATGCACTGGAGAAGGAAATGGCAACCCACTCCAGTGTTCTTGCCTGGAGAATCCCAGGGACGAGGGAGCCTGGTGGGCTGCCGTCTATGGGGTCGCACAGAGTCAGACACGACTGAAGCAACTTAGCAGTAGCAGTTATTACTCAGATAATTGGGATTAGTTGCTAAGATGGGGTTCAGAGTAACATGAAAGTTGAGGAGGCAAATAGCAAGCACACTCTGAAGCTATCATAGCATGTTGTCATTCATCCTGGTGAGGATGCTAGGATATCTGCCATGCACAAGTATATATTTGTGGACCACTGAGCCGTAAAAATCCTTCACAGCCTAGATATTCATATTCTATGGCAACCCCAGCAGGCCAAATAGACCTTGCATTCTCCATGGCAAGGGCCAGATAAAGACCAGCTTTCAATCCAAAAGATCCTTGAGCAAACAAGGGAAAGTCTTCAGCAGTGATTTTCAACGTGGTATTGGGTAGAGTGGAGAGTTGAGGAAAAGAAGCATCACAGACAGAAGAATTATTTAAGAGGTCCTTTTAAAAGCATACTCCCTCCTGCCAGCTAACAATCATGTAAACAAGCCACTTTGCCTCATGGGGGTATACACTTAGGTGTGCTGAGGCTAAGATTCAGAACCCCTGAGCCAGGACCAACACATCATGCCTATGATAATTCAAATACTGAGTAAAATTAGCAACCGACTCTGGAATCTGCCTGTTTTACCACTGGGGACTTCTAGGTCAAAACACACATAGGCATAAGTGCATAATTAAAGGTCTGACACAACCAAAAACAATGTCCCTGTTAAAGTTCAGGAGGCCAACAGTCTCTTTTTCTTCTCTACTCCCTCTTCTGGTCCCTGTGTCCAATGTGCACTCATTTCTTGTACATCCAAATGATTATTATGACTTATAAAATCGTTATTAGTTCATATGGGTTGTACCACAAATATAATTTAAGAATTATCAAATCAAGTAAACAAAGCTAATTGTCAACAATAATTTTCAGCGGCATATACATATTTTAATATGTTATTTAACATATTTTTCATATACTATACTTTATGAATATATATATAAATAATAGATACTATATAGTATAGATATACAATATAATCTATATTGTATCTATTATATAGAAACAAATAATAGATACTATATAATACTATGAATTATATTTTTAATTATTTATGCTTTCTTTTTATGAGTAATTTGAATATGTAGAACTTTATATCTTTATTCATACATCATTACACTTAATCAAATAGTGTTCAAATAATAAACAGTATTTTAGAAATATCACTTAGGATGTACTTGTTCTAAAATTGTTAGCTTTTTATACTTAATCAGTAGTAAATTCACCTTGTAGCTGCTTTTCAACTCTTTTTAGCTCTTGTAAGATAGAAGAAATCTCCTGTAGGGAAAACAATGACAAGAATTAGCTTACTTTAATTAAAACATTTTCATTTGATAAGCAACGAACCTTACACTAATTTTATTTGATATCCTTAATATTACTGACATGGCCCCAATCTGTAGCAACAGGATATGAAATAATTATGATATTCAGTAAAAAGACTAGAATTTTAGAACCTTTAATACTGAAATAATTCTTTTCAGTGAGATAGTAATAGAAGATGAAAAGTTAGACAATAATACTGTATATGCAGAGATATATTGATCAATCTTGCAACAACTGTAAAAAGCGCTTAAGGATTTTCTAGGGAAAATGTACAAACTGAAACCTCAATTTTAGGATGATTTCCTGAATAATAAAAACCTGTACAAATTCTGGAGGAGACAAGCTATCTGTTAAGTAAACAGAAATGACTCATGTCAACTTATATTTGAGTTCGCTCTTATTTCAAAATTGCTTATTTATAACATACAATTATTATAAGAACAAGAGTATATTAATAGTGAGAAACATAAAAGGTTCCCCCACACCCTTACAACTTTGAATCAGTCAATACTTTAAAACCCTGTGACAGACAAGTGAAACCATATTTCCCAAATTTGTGCTCTTATATCTTCTTTTATAAATGAACAGTTTAAAAATCAGCATATCATTCCTTGAACATAAAACCTTTTAAAAAATGTTTTAATATTCAAGAAAAATTACCATACCATGCTTGAGGTTTTCACAATAGGGACTTCACTTTCAGCTCTTAACTTGCTTTCTATTTCATCCCAATTCCGATCTTTGTCTTTAAATAATATTCTATAAATAAAAAAATAAGCTCTTTACTTTTCATATTTAAAAAAAATCACATTTTTAATGATAATACAAAACAATGTATCTTTTCAAAGCTGAATAAGAATTTAAAATACCATTAAGTGTTACATGAACTGTGAATTAAACACTGAGTCAATATTAACAATAAACTCATTTATGTGAGAGATCTGTACTAAAAAAGTAACTGACTAGCTACAAATAGACACATAAAAACCCTTTAGTATTTATCTCATTCTTTATTGAGAACCAAATATAAAACAAATGTAGATGACAATATAACCCCAAAATTTTATCTAATATTTTTATATAACCACCTTTTATAACAAAAATACAACTTGTTTCATATAGAACATATGCAGCATAAATATAAGATGAAAACAGGTTGAATTAAGTATAAGCAATTGAGTCTGTTAGGACCTCTTTAAACAGGAAAAGCCTTCTTAGAATTGATCAAAGTGTGTATGCAATTTCAAAGGTTGAAAATTAGAGTACTTTCGCTGCTTTTCTTTAAAAATACTAATTCATGTTAGTATATTTTATATAATAACCTGTTGAGAATTAAGAAACTATCCTTTGACAAAAACAATTGTCAATAAAGATTCTATGCTTGAAATTAATTTCAGGCATCTTATAAAATAAAGTGTCACAAAATTCTGACTTGTCTTTCAAATGTGGTATCTCTCTCTTCAATCTAGACGATATGATCAGCAGCTTTAGAGAGCTGTAAAATACTAGGTACCTTTTTAGTTTCTATTTGAATTTCTTCATTGGGCTGGAAATCTAGTTTAACTGCCTTATACAATAACCAGTACTGTACAAGAAAGTAAAGCATTACTATTAGAAGTTGATCAGTATTTAAGTAGTAAACTAAATTACATTTTTATTTGTATTTCTTCAAAATTCAATAGGTTCAACTTATTTAAAAATATGAAATTCATCAATATCAAGTCAATATCAAATTCATCAATGTCAAATCCCAAGTCTGGAACACCTACAATTACAAATAATCATGCTTAAAAAGGCAACAATAGATCCAGAATCCTAGAAGAGAATATTCTTCTGATTTACTGTTAAAATTTCTACACCACGAAGACTAAATATCCTTGCTAGCTATCTAGGAGCTGTTATCCTAATGACTGTGAAATTAAGGCCTGGGAAATTATGGTGTGCTCTCTAAAATAGTCCTTAGAGCATTAAGATTGGTGAAAGTAAGAAAACAATGACTATTTCATGAGTCTGTGCTTAGCCATCCTGAAAACTCAGTGAATTTTGCCAGAAGATGGTTACTGAGTACAATGTTAGTGCTTTTTCAAACTGTTAAACCATACATATTTCATCTTTGGTAAAAATGGCTTAGAAATGCTACCTGAGATTCCTAAATCTCACACACACACACACACACACACACACACACACACGCACGCACGCACACACACACACACACACACACGTCTCTGAAGTTCTAAGCCACTAAAGGGATACAAAACTTAAAGACAATTTGTAAATACTGTGTTACAGGTTTATAAAGCCAATTGTAATTTTGGCTCCAGGGAGTAAAGTGTAACACTTAAACACTAAGGAAGCAGAAAACTATATCAAAAAATCAGGCCATATCATAATGGTTAGAATTTAAATGGTTTTGTGCAAAGGTCATTACAGATCTTTCAGAAACAATCAGGGCTTTTAACTGATCTTCATATTACATAATGAATTCAAAATAGTCGTCACACTAAACAGCAGCATGAAAATATACTGAATTTCAAAGCTAATTTCATTCAATAATTTAACTATGAAGCTAAAACTCCTTTTTGATAAAGTAGTCAGTTTAGGTAAAAAAGAGTCTTAGGCACATATTCTAAGGCCCCCACAATCTAATCTCTAGCACTGGCCCTCAATCCATGCAAATCAGGGGCTGGAAACTGGGAGTTGACTAATGCAGGGCCACACGGCACACCCTGAGGGGCACTTTCACATGGAGCCCAGTGAAAACACCACAAAACAGTTGTGTAAATATTTTTAATTGAGTCTATAGCAAGTATTAGAATAACTTACAGGATAGTTTTAGACAGGTCTGGGTAGGCATTTCAGGTTATAACTCCTGGTACAGACCTAAAGATCAGTTATTGCTCAAACTATTCTAGTACTATCTGTGTAAAAGGCTCAGGCCTCTATCCCTTAGATTTTGCTTACCAAAAATTATATCTAGCTTTGAATATTACTTCCTCCACAAAGCCTTCCCTGACAGTCCAGGGTGAAGGTGATCCTTTCTCTGTTCTTACCTCTAACTGGGCACTAATCTATCCCATGCTGTCTTGTACCATAGTTACCTGTATATACACTGTCCTTCACCAACCAGATTATAAAACCTTAACAGTAGGGAGCATGTTTTATCTTTCTTATTGTCCTCCACAGAGCCTGCCACAGTGCTTTACACACAGCAAAACTCAACACTCAAACTGAAGGCAACAAATTAACATTAAGAAAATATTTATTTTTTATACTTTCTAAATTCTGTCGAATTTCTGAGACAACAACATCAACCAGCCAATTAACCATCAATGTGTTCAATGGTCACAATTTTAATTAAATGTCTAAGCTACAAATTTTTTTTCTAGAGGAAACTAGGGATGGGTTAATTCAGTGCAGACTGAGGAAGATATTCTGTGGTAAGGAATTATCAATAGAAGAGAATGGTATAAGGCAGGTACTCTATGAAGATCTACTGAATGAATACATGAGACTGGATGAGGGCTCAGTTACTGGGGAAAAAAGGCATGTATTTCAGCAGGTAGGATGAAGTAATATGGGATTCCCATTTATAGGTAAGGAGGCCGCAAGCTTTTCCTGTTGCTAGGTCACATGACCACACGAAGAGACCTACATGGTGGCTTTATGGATAATACTGGTGTACTAAACAAACCAATCCCCCCAAACCAATGAAATTGATATAATTTGATAATTAAATCCCAGGCCAAGTACTATTATCAGCCACATCAGGTTTTCTCCTCCTTAATTTTATGTTTTCCTAAGTGGTATGTGTATATCCTGAGTGAGAGGCAAGATAATCAGGGAAATGGTAAAATATTAAAACTCTTTATATATATATACACATATATGTATATTTTTTAAAGATATGCATTTGATGTATTAACTTCCTATGGCTTTTTTTACAATAAAGTCCAAACTCCTTAAGCAAGTTCTGCCTAAACTGGTCCTTCCTTCTCTCTCCAATGTCATTTCTCATTATCCTCTAGCCCGCTCACTTCACCAACTTTTTGACTACTGCCATGTAAAATTTAGGTATATAGGTCATCCTTCAAAATTTACTAGAAAGGAAAGTAACCTGCTTTTATAGAAGCAAGGATGTCTGAGTAATGGCACAGTACCTGATCTTTCCAGCTGTTTTATCTATAGACTGTCTTATCTTCTTAGAGAACTGAAAGACGGATGAGAGCAACAGATTATCTCCCATGACCTGAAACATGGAAAGGGAAGAAAAGACATTAAAATACTACCACTATATCAGATAACCACCAAGAATGGTCACAATTCATTATGTTTAAGGGCATTTCATATTTATGCTGATTTTAATAAAACTTGATAAAGGGTGTAATTAAGAGTACTATGTAACTACATTGAGAACGAGAAATAAAAATTAAGGAACTCTTTTTTGTTAAATAACTTGTCACATTTCCATATTATTTTCATCATATAACTTTCAAAAGACAACCCATGTTATCTAATTTTTAATTACTATCATAATCCTGTCTCTCATGCTTCCAATTCAAATTATCATAATTGGGAGAATATAAGTAACTTAGAACGATAAATTTGTTATCTATTTTTTCAACAAATAAGATGAACAAAGAGATCAAGATTACAATCCTTGTTCTCCACAATGGGACAGGTAAGTTTTTTAAATGTATTCAAAATAGTAAGGGTTTTTTTTATGTTTTTTTTTTTTAATGCGGACCATTTTTTTTAATAGTCTTTATTGAATTTGTTAAGACTACTGCTTCTGTTTTATGCTTTGGTTTTCTGGACATGAGGCATGTGGGATCCTAGCTCCCCAACCAGGGATCAAACCCACACCCCGCCCTGCACTGGAAGGTGAAGTCTTAACCACTAGACCACTAGGGAAGTCCCCAAGAATAAGTTTTTATGTTGGAGGTTGTTATCATTCCAGTTGAACTTTATGGGCAAAAGCAGGGGTTGGCAAACCTCTGTAAAGGGCAAGAGAGTGAAGACTGGGGCCAATGCGGTCTCTGTTACAAATACTTACCTCTCTCACTATAGCAAGAGAGGCTATATTACAGCAAAAGGAGCTGCAGCTAATAAAACTCTATTTACAAAATCAGGTGGGAGGCTGAATCTAGCCTACATCCTAAGACTAGATACAGGTTCCAAAATCAGTTCCATGATTATCAGTAACAGTGGTGAAAGTAAAGTTCAATAAGGTAAAGAACAAACCCCCACAGGAATTTGGAATGTTAGGTCCACGAATCAAGGTAAATTGGACATGGTTAAGCAGGAGATGGCAAGAGTGAATATTTAAATCTTAGCAATCAGTGAACTAAAATGGATGGGAATGGGCATATTTAATTTAGATGGTCATTAAATCTACTACTGTGGGCAAGAATCCCTTAGAAGAAATGGAGTAGCCTCAAAGTCAGCAAGAGTCTGAAATGGAGTATTTGGGTGCAATCTCAAAAATGACAGAATAATCTCAGTTTCCAAGGCAAACCATTCAGCATCACAGTAATACAAGTCTAACCACTAATGCTGAAGAAGCTTAAGTTGAATCATTCTATGAAGACCTATAAGATCTTCTAGAACTAACGTCCTTTTTATCATAGCTGACTGGCATGCAAAAGTAGGAAGTTAAGAGATATCTGGAATACAGGCAAGTTTGGCCTTGGAGTACAAAATGAAGCAGGGCAAAAGTCAACAGAGTTTTGTCAAAAGAACACATTGGTCACAGCAAACACCCTCTTCTAACAACACAAGAGATGTCTCTACACAAGGACATCACTAAATGGTCAGTACTGAAAATGGACTAATTATATTCTTTGCAGCAAATGATGGAGAAGCTCTATACAGTCAGCAAAAACAAAGACTTGGAGCTGACTGCGGCTCAGATCATAAGCTCCTTACTGCAAAATTCAGGCTTAAATTAAAGAAACTAGGGAAAACCATTAGGCTTCAGCAGTACATGAACCAAGAAGTTCTAGATGGACAAGCTCCATTTAGAAGAGGCAGAGGAACCAGAGATCAAATTGCCAACATCCGCTGGATCATAAAGAAAGCAAGGGGATTTCAGAAAAACATTTACTTTTGCTTCACTGACTATGCTAAAACCTTTGACTGTGTGGATCATAACAAACTGTGGAAAATTCTTAAAGACATGGAATACCAGACCACCTTACCTGTTTCCTGAGAAACCTGTATGCAGTCAAGAAGCAACGGCTAGAACCAGACATGGAACAACAGACTGGTTCCAAATTGGGAAAAGGAGTAAAACAAGGATGTATATTGTCACCCTGCTTATTTAACTTACGTGCAGAGTACATCATGAGAAATGATGGGCTGGATGTATCATAAGCTAGAATCGAGAGCGCCAGGAGAAATATCAACAACTTCAGATACGCAGATGACACCACCCTGATGGCAGAAAGCGAAGTGGAACTAAGGAGCCTTTTGATGAAGGTAAATGAGAAGAGTGAAAAAGCTGACTTAAAACTCAACATTCAAAAAACTAAGCTCCTGGCATCGGGTCTCAACACTTCGTGGCAAATAGGTGGGTAAAAATGGAAACTGACATATTTTATTTTCTTGGACTCCAAAGTCAATGCAGCCATAAATTAAAAGACTCTGTTCCTTGGAAGGGAAGCTATGAAAAACTTAAGACAGTATATTAAAAAGCAGAGACATCACTTTGTTGACAAAGGTGCATACAGTCAAAGTTATGGTTTTTCTAGTAGTCATGTCTGGATGTGAGATTTGGACCATAAAGAAGGCTGCACACCAATGAATTGATGCTTTCAAACTGTGGTGCTCAAGAAGACTCTTGAGAATCTCTTGGACTGCAATGAGATCAACCCAGTCAATCCTAAAGGAAATCAACCCTGAATAACCACTGGAAGGACTGATGCTGAAGCTAAAGCTCCAATACTTTGGCCACCTGATGCAAAGAGCTGACTCACTGGAAAAGACCCTGATGATGGGAAAGACTGAGGTCAGGAGAAGAAGGGGGCAACAGAGGATGAGATGGTTGGATGGCTTTATCAACTCAATAGACATGAGTTGAGCAAACTCCAGGAGAGAGTGAAGGACAGGGAGGCCTGGCGTGCTGCAGTCCATGGGGTTGCAAAGAGCCTGACAAAACTGAGCAACTGAACAACAACAGAAAGAAACAGCTGACTAATATAATCTGCCTCTCGTCATGTGTTTTTTTTTCCATCCCATCTCCCTGTCTCCCTCCACCCAAGGTAAACAATATTCTGAATCCCATTCATCATTCCCTTGGTTTTCTTTTTATACAATTTGCTAGATGTATTTCTGTCCTAAGTATATAACATTATTAATTTGTGACAAAACACATTTTATCCGATCTTTTGAGAATAACTTTCTTCATTTCATGTTCTGTTGCTAAAATCCATCCACACTGTGGCATACAGTAGTTCATTTGTTTCGATCCCTTCATTGATTTTTCAATTTGTGCACATACCAGTTTATACATTCATTTTTCTTCAGATACAAACACTTACAGACTGTTCCCAAGTTTTGTTACTGCCCACAGTGCTACTAGGAATATCTTCGTTCATGACTTTTGCTGTCAATGAGAAAGGGTATACACGAGCAGCAAAACTGCTAGATAATGGGCCACATGTATGTTCAATTTTAGGAAATAATATCAAACTGTTTGCCAAAGTGACTCCACCAATTTAACCTTACTAGCAACAATAAGAAAGCCTATGTATTCACATCTTCTCCTATATTTAATGTTTTAAGACTTTTTAATTAGTTGCCAATTGAATGAATATAAAATAATCTCACTGTAGCCTTGAAAACTATTTCTCTGAATCCTCATGAAGCTGAACATCTCTTCATAGGCCTTGGATATTTTCAGTGAAATGCTGCAAATGTTTTCTACAGATTTTTCTTTTGGGCTGTTTGCCTTTTTAAACTGATTGTAGGAGCTCTGATAGATTCTGTATTCTAATCTCTTGTTGCCTGTATGTTTCACATAGTCCTTTAATACACTCAAATTTCTCAATCTTTTATTTATAAGTCAAAACTTTTTGTGTCTTTTAAATCATTCCCTGCTGCAGTGCTGAAAGATATTTACCTATATTATACTAAAAACTTTAAAGTTTTGCTTCTGTTCTTTAGGAACTAAATTTAAGTGAATTCGAGTTAATTATTTGTAATTGATGTGATGTCAGGATGAAATTCTATTCTACCCATAAGGACAAGCACTTTTTTCCCAGCCCTATATACTGAACAAAACCATATAAAATTGTCCTTGTTTTACAAATGTAGTCTTTACAGGACCTGCAGTGTGGCTCCAAAAATAATACAAAGCTCGCCAATCTTCTACCATTCCCCAAATCTTTCCTGTTTATCTTAAGAGACTTGTAAGTATTAAACAAGGGAGTTCTCAGGTGGTGTGAGTGGTAAAGACTCTCCAATGCAGGAGACACAAGTTCAATCCTTGGGTCGGGAAGATCCTCCGGAGGAGGAATGGAAAGTCACTCCAGTATTCTCGACAGGAAAACCCTATGGACAGAGGAGCCTGGCAGGCTACATACAGTCCATGGCATTGCAAAGAGACACGACTCAGCACACACATGTATGGAACAGTTCTCCTCTCTTTTTCCGACCAATGGGGCATGCATCCTTTGCCATTTGTTGAAGTTTATAGTTTACTCACTTCATCCCTGCTCCAGGTTCTCCGCCTTGTAATTGTTAAGTGATCAGGAGGCTCTGCTGGTTGAGGTCTTGGGTCACTAGACCGACAGTTGTTTCCTTCTGGTGTTTTAGAATGAACTAATGGAGGGATCTTTCGGAAGTTGAGGCTTTCATCAAAAACACGATCAACTAACTAACAGGACAAAAGCAAATCCTCATGAGCATAGAGTAATTTGGAAAAACACAGATACTGGCATTACAGTTTTTATAGTTAGAAGTTATTCCATTCTCAGGTAGTAACAGAAGCATGGTATCTTCAATAAACCAATTACTCTCTCTTTTTATAAGCACTTCAAAGATGTCCATTTTATAAAACAGATGTTCATCTACATAGATTTTATTTTCAAAATCCAAAATATATATAATAACTATGTTAAATTTGATTCTCCCATGGATAGTTTCCCCCAATGGAAAACGCAGATGGTAAATAGAAAAAGCTGAGCCATGTAGATGGACAAGGCATTCATTTTACTCACATTGCCTTACCAGTGTAAAATAATGTTTCTTTTTCTTTTAGTTTCCTATCTTGTTTTTTCCTTTTTTTCTCCCCAAATCCAGGTGCCAAATTTCTTCACAGATACATAAATTACAAATTATAATTAAGTTTACAAAAGAAAAAAAATGTTTTTAATTCAGAGTATTTTTATCTTAGATAAACTTTTAGCAGTAATGCTACAGAAATGACATATTCCAGTACGAGTGATATACTGCCATCTGCAGTGCAAATTATGCACATATAGTACAAAGTAACTCAGGTTTACTGAAGAAGGAATAAACTCTTGTATAGTAATAAGAAAGGAAGCCAAAAAGAAAAAATGGAATTCTACTTAATGAAATGTTTGAAAATTTTACTGAGTCTGAGTGAATGTACAATCATGTTAGGTATAATTTAGTTAGACAGCTGAGAAAATAATATCTTCATCATTCAAAATGTATCAGGAAGAATTGTGTATGTCTTGCCACCAAGAAGATCCTTTTGTTTTTCACCAATAAGGATGAATTTTTATACACATTTACAATTGATCAGTGTGGTAACAAAACTACACAGACTGATGAAACATTATTTACCAAATTAGAGGACACATAAAGGGGAAAAATACAACGAAATTATGAGCATTAAAGAATAAAATTATAACTGTGACAAAAAGCAACTGAAGAAAATTTTAGTAGAAGAGTTTGCCAGAATTAAATGTGTCAAAAAGGCTACCCATTTTCGGCTACTATTGAGAACATTATTTTATAAAACTAAGGAAGTAAAATGAATCATCAATATTAGGGGTTGGCAAATTTTTGCTGTAACGGGCCAAATGATAAATATTTTAGGCTGTGCAGTCTTACAATTTCTGTTCAACTACTCAATTCTGACATTATAGCATAAAATAGTCAGAGGATAATAAAACAAACCAGTGTGGCTTTGTCCTAATAAAACTGTAACTCATTCTTTCAAAATGTCTGTCTTTTTTTGGTATCTCTGCACCAAATCAAGAAACCCAACATGGCCAGAATACCATTATTTTTATATTATATTTTAAAGTTAACTTCTGAAAATAAAAAAATAAAATAAAGTTAACTTCTGGAGCCATCTGTGTTCGTGGTGTCCCCTGGAGGGGGAGAGCAGGAGGCTCTGGTTTGGGGCAATAGTCTGTATATGCTAACTTACATCGCACAGTTCACAAGAATGTTTTAAAACAATACATATATTTGAATGAGTGTGTATATGTATGTGTATTTCAATTTTTGAAGAATCTTTGTGCACATATATATGTATGTATATATTCATCAACAGAATTAAAGTAGTAAAAACTATAGACTTTTTCTTGCTACTAGAGATAATTTCTAGTTAAGAACCTATGTAAGATTTACAGAAACTTTATATAATGATTTATTATTTATACAATTATTTACCAAATTTGGATGTGCTTTTTAGGTACCATTTATTTTTGTATTTTACAAAGTGCTTATTTTAAATAATTTTACAGTTTCATACTAATAGTAGACCAAATGTTAGCCTTTACTAGTTTTGTTACAAGAAAAGAAATTTGTTAAAGCAAAGTTGGAAAATGCAGAGCTTCATGCAAATAGGGAGGATGGATGTAACCAAAAAAAAAAAAAACTAAGCAAAAAGCTAAAAGCAAAAGAAATAAAGAAAAGAAAGAACCTTATGCATCTCTCCATGAAGATCTCCTACCTCTTCTCTAGTGTCTATGGCAGAGCCGGGGGTGGTGGCGGCAGTGCTTACTGTGGTACTAGGGGCAGTGCCTGAGGAGGTCACTGAATCTATCTCTCCTGCTACATCGTTGATTTCCCGAGCAATGAGAGCGAGATCTTGGCTGATCCTGGCGATAATTTTAGAAAAGAAGTTTAATTCTTTCACACAACAGGTCTACAGACAATCATTTCGATAGAATCAGTTTTATAAGTTGTATATTTAAAGATTTGTCCTCAAAACTTCAGATTTTCTACATGTGCCATTAACTATTTTGATATTGGAAGAATTTAAATGTTAATTCCAATATGAATCAAACTAAACCACACATAATTTACAAGTTGTCACTTTCAAATAGATGTGTTAAATGCCTGAAGTAGTGATATGTATCTTTTAAAAACACACTGTTAATGGTAATTACTAGCATTAATATATTACAGCAGTTCTTAAATTTGGGCACGGTAAACAATTCAAAGGCCTGTGAACTTGAATGAGAAAAGCAATTACAGCTTTATTTTCATTAACCCTCTAAATGAAACTAGCATTTCTTTGAATTACAAAGATAAGCAACAAACAACAGTGGTATTAGCAGTACTGGTGATTTCTGTCAGCAAAACAAATCACATTCTAGTTTCTATGAGTATATCAAAACATTTAGTCATCACTACTTCAAAACTAGTCCATCCTAAAGGAGATCAGTCCTGGGTGTTCACTGGAAGGACTGATGCTAAAGCTGAAACTCCAATACTTTGGCCACCTCATGTGAAGAGCTGACTCATTGGAAAAGACCCTGATGCTGGGAGGGACTGGGGGCAGGAGAAGGAGACAACAGAGGATGAGATGGCTGGATGGCATCACTGACTTGATGGACGTGAGTCTGAGTGAACTCCGGGAGATGGTGATGGACAGGGAGGCCTGGTGTGCTGCAATTCATGGCGTCGCAAAGAGTGGGACACGACTGAGCGACTGGACTGACTTCAAAACGACTTCATTATACCCACAGCAATAACATTACACTTACTATGTTAACGAAGACTCATATACTACTATATCATTTTAAAAATATTTTAAAAACTGTATTTCAATATAATTGTTTCTAATGTTTATACATTTCTGACAGGAGCTCCCTAAGCTTCTCCAGATGGCCCAAGGGGTGTATGGTACCAAAGAAGTGAGGAGCTCTGACACAGAATAGCATTTTATGCTATCTACCATACTTTATAGTACATCACATGTCATTTCAGGGTCACAAGGTAGAAGCAGACTTATCTAACTGATTGATTATGAAGAGAGATGCATTTTAAGAGAAAATTACTGGCTTGCTCATGACCACACAACTTAAAAGTAGCTGAGACAGGGCCAGATTCCATGTTTTCAGTTCATGTCCCTAAAGTTATTTATTTGTATTTTCAGCCACACGGACTGAAGAACTAAGTAACTGTTATCAGTGATAACTGAACATTTGCTAAGTTATGCAGCCACTGCACAGGATCTCAATTTGGTTACTTCTACAGTAAACAAAAGCTTTGGCATGACAGAATATTTGTAAAGTACCTGAATAGGCTTTCCAACTCTAAAATCCAAAGAGCAAAGTAACAACAACTTTTTAACTTATGCAAAATGTGAGCTTGAAAGGCTTTCACAGAATGGAGTAATTGCATAGAAACTTAACCACAGATTTAAAAAGAGAAGCTAACTTGAAGCTTATGGCCCAACAGAAGCAATCTACGGTCAATTTCTTTTTATTTACCAGTAAATACTTAATGATCTGGTCACTGTGCTAGGTCCTAAGGGCTGCAATGGTGAAGAAGCAGAAACTATCACAACATTAACAGGCTATTTCAGTTCAGTCGCTCAGTCGTGTCCGACGCTTTGTGACCCAATGAACTGCAACACGTCCATCATCAACTCCCACAGTTTACTCAAACTCATGTCCATCAGGTTGGTGATACCATCCAACCATCTCATCCTCTGTCACCCCTTCTCTTCCCACCTTCAATCTTTCCCAGCATCAGGGTCTTTTCCAAGGAGTCAGTTCTTTGTATCAGGTGGCCAAAGTACTGGAGTTTCAGTTTCAGCATCAGTCCTTCCAATGAATATTCAGAACTGATTTCCTTTAGGATTGACTGCTTGGAACTCCTTTCAGTCCAAGGGACTCTCAAGAGTCTTCTCCAACACCACAGTTCAAAAGTATCAATTCTTTGGTGCTCAGCTTTCTTTATAGTTCAACTCTCACATCCATACATGACTACTGGAAACACCATAGCTTTGACTAGACAGACCTTTGTTGGCAAAGTAATGTCTCTGCTTTTTAACATGCTGTCTAGGTTGGTAATAGCTTTCCTTCCAAGGAGCAAATCTTTTACATGGCTCCAGGTCACCATCTGCAGTGACTTCGGAGCCTAAGAAAATGAAGTCTCAAACTGCTTCCATTTTTCCCCCATGTGTTTGCCATGAAGTGATGGGGACCAGATGCCCCGATCATCATTTTCTGAATGTTGAGTTTTAAGCCAACTTTTTCACTCTGCTCTTTCACTTTCATCAAGAGTTTAGTTCCTGTTTTCACTTTCTGCCATAAGGGTTGGGTCATCTGTATATCTGAGGTTATTGATATTTCTCCCAGCAGTCTTGATTCCAACTTCTGCTTCATCCAGCCTGGCATTTTGCATGATGTACTCTGCATATAAGTTAAAGAAGCACGGTGACAATATATAGCCTTGATGTACTCCTTTCCCGATTTGGAACCAGTCTATTGTTCCATGTCCAGTTCTAACTGTTGCTTCTTGACCTGTGTACAGATTTCTCAGTAGGCAGGTCAGTGGTTTGTATTCCCATCTCTTAAAGAATTTGCACAGTTTATTGTGATTCACACAGTCAAAGGCTTTGGCATAATCAACAAAGCAGAAGTAGAGGTTTTTCTGGAACTCTCTTGCTTTTTCTATGATTCAACAGATGTCGGAAATTTGATCTCTGGTTCCTCTGCCTTTTCTAAATCCAGTTTGAACATCTGCAAGTTCAAGATTTACATACTGTTGAAGCCTGGCTTGGAGAACTTTGAGCATTACTTTGCTAGCATGTGAGATGAGTGCAACTGGGCGGTAGTTTGAACATTCTTTGGCATTGCCTTTCTTTGGGACTGGAATGAAAACGGACCTTTTCCAGTCCTGTGGCCACTGCTGAGTTTTTCAAATTTGCTGGCATACTGAGTGCAGCACTTTCACAGCATCATCTTTTAGGATTTGAAATAGCTCAACTGGGATTCCATCGCCTCCACTAGCTTTGTTTGCAGTGATGTTTCCTAAGGTCCACTTGACTTTGCATTAAGGTCTCCTCTGACAACCATTTTGCTTTCTTGCATTTCTTTTCCATGGGGATGGTCTTGATCACTGCCTCCTACACAATGTCACAAACCTCCATCCATAGTTCTTCAGCCATTCTGTTTATCAGATCTAATGCCTTGAATCTATTTCTCACTTCCACTGTATGATCATAAGGGATTTGATTTAGGTACATCTGAATGGTCTAGTGGTTTCCCCTACTTTCTTCAATTTAAGTCTGAACTTGGCAATAAGGAGTTCATGATCTGAACCACAGTCAGCTCCTGGTCTTGTTATTGCTGCCTGTATAGAGCTTCTCCACCTTTGGCTGCAAAGAATATAATCAATCT
The DNA here is from genome assembly GCF_001704415.2 of Capra hircus. Classification (NCBI taxonomy): domain Eukaryota; kingdom Metazoa; phylum Chordata; class Mammalia; order Artiodactyla; family Bovidae; genus Capra; species Capra hircus. The sequence goes on along the minus strand of NC_030823.1, from coordinate 32,519,261 downwards.
GATTTCAGTGTTGACCATCTGGTGATGTCCATGTGTAGAGTCTTCTCTTGTGTTGTTGGAAGAAGGTGTTTGTTACGACCAGTGCATTGTCATGGCAAAACTGCCTGTATAGAGCTTCTCCACCTTTGGCTGCAAAGAATATAATCAATCTGATTTCAGTGTTGACCATCTGGTGATGTCCATGTGTAGAGTCTTCTCTTGTGTTGTTGGAAGAAGGTGTTTGTTACGACCAGTGCATTGTCATGGCAAAACTCTGGTAGCTTTTGACCTGCTTTGTTTTGTACTCCAAGGCCAAATTTGCCTGTTACTCTAGGTATCTCTTGACTTCCTACTTTTGCAATGATTCATTACATTGCTTTATATATTATAAGGACTTCCCCAGTTGCTCAGGGGTAAAGAATCCACCTTCAATGCTGGAGACATGCATTCAGTTCCTGGATAGGGGAGATTAGAGCATGGCAACCTACTCCAGTATTCTTGCTTGGAAAATCCCATGGACAGAGAAGCCTGGCAGGCTATAGACCATAGTGTGTATGGACAGACTTCAGTTTTGTCTGCAAAGAGTCAGACATGAGTGAAAAAACTAAGCGTGCATATTAAAAGGAAACCCATATCACTTAATTCTGGCCACTAAATTAAATTGGCTCTTACCAAAAATATAAAAAAAGTTGTAATAAAATGTACTAAAATTACAATTTGTTTTTTTGCCATTAAGATTACTATGCATTTGTAATTTTAATCACAAATATTGAGCCATGAAAAATATAAACCATCATTGTATTTTAAAATATTAAAAAATACAGGTATACTTATTTGAATTTCTCTAATAAAAATACTATATGTAAAAGATTCAGTAATAAAGCCTCTTTCCTCTTGACCCGAAGTGTCAGATGACTACTTTGCTGCTGCTGCTGCTGCTGCTAAGTCGCTTCAGTCGTGTCTGACTCTGTGCGATCCCATAGACGGCAGCCCACCAGGCTCCCCCATCCCTGGGATTCTCCAGGCAAGAATACTGGAGTGGGTTGCCATTGGGGTCAATCAAATCAGGGAATAAGACTCATTAGGTAGGTGTTCTATGACACATTTATTTAATAATCATTTCAATATTAAAAACAGACTACTTATATATCAGAATTATTATTCTTAGGAAAAAAGAACATTTTAAAACAATGTTTGAAATGAAAATCTGAATGAAACTTTGGTTGAGATTCTTAGGTTTCCTATTAGTATAGGATAAGCCTTAATAAAATATTTTAGCATTACTTTGCCAACAAAGGTCCGTCTAGTCAAGGCTATGCTTTTTCCAATGGTCATGTATGGATATGAGAGTTGGACTATAAAGAAAGCTGAGCACCGAAGAATTGATGCTTTTGAACTGTGGTGTTGGAGAAGACTCTTGAGAGTCCATTGGACTGCAAGGAGATCCAACCAGTCCATCCTAAAGGAGATCAGTCCTGGGTGTTCACTGGAAGGACTGATGTTGAAGCTGAAACTCCAATACTTTGGCCACCTGATGCGAAGAGCTGACTCACTGGAAAAGACCCTGATGCTAGGAAAGATTGAGGGCAGGAGGAGAAGGGGACAAGAGATGATGAGATGGTTGGATGGCATCACTGACTCAAAGGACATGAGTTTGGGTAAACTCCCGGAGCTGATGATGGACAGGGAGGCCTGGCATGCTGCAGTTCATGGGGTCGCAAAGAGTCAGACAGGACTGAGCGACTGAACTGAACTGAAGAATATAACATTGACTCTGAAACTCCAATTATATCTGGAGTCTCATATATTTAATATTATCAAATATACAGAAAACTGAATGCTCACAATTAAGTTATAAATACAATCATGTTTGAGTATATACACACACCACTGTTTTCTCTGCACTCCATTTAAATATAACTAACATTTGATAGCTTACTGTATGTCAAGTCCTAGGTTATGCACATGCCTTGGTTTGTCAATCTTTCAAGGTGACACTATTGTTTTGTCCATTTTATACATAAAACTAGTGCACAGTTACTTACTTAACTTGTCTAGGGTCTTACAGACCACATGGCAGAATTGGGTTTGAATTGAGAAGGTCTGATCCCAGAGTCCATGATTTTGATCATTCAGCTATACTGAATGCTTATAATTTAGGTTATCCCTCAGAGTTCAATTCTTCCTGGCAATGTCTATGATCACAGCTTCAATTATTTTCTTTTTGTCTGACTTCCAAAACGATGATTCTAGCTCTCATGAGCTTCCTATGCTGCAGAGCTATACTCCTTCACATGTCTGTTCCAAAAGTACCTACCGATACCTAAGTCAGCATGCCTAAACAGAGCTTATCTTCCTTTTTGTCTTTTGTTTCTGAAGACATGCATTTGTAAGTCACCTTTACCAGTCACTCATGCTAAAAACTACATTCTGCTCATAGGAGTTCTTAACAATATTCATTTGAACAACCATGGAGTTATTCTGGCAATTGTCAAACTCTGTCAAATGGTACACGTCCATATCTCCATTTATACCGTCACTAACACTATCTTAACTTAGGCCTTCAATGCCTTGCACATTAACTTCTAGAACAGATCACTAGTTAATCTCTAGGTTCTCTGCTCTCTCAAACAATTCTACAAATTTCCCTTAAGGGTAATCTTCTTTTAATGTAGATCTTATCCTTTTCAAAAATCTGAAACGTAAGTCTTATATATAAAATAATATGTACGCTTCTTAGCTGGCATTCAACATCTCCTATTTTTTAGCTAGCTTAGGATTATCTTCAATTTGGTCATCCATTAACTATATACTTTTATATCTTAGACTCAGACAAACAACCCACCCCCTTTTTTTTTCATGCTATTTCTTTTCTCTTTTCAACCTCCAGTAAATTCCTGCTGCAGACACCCTTTTAAAAATTATTTATTTATTTATTTATTTGGCTGTGTCAGGCCTTAGGTACAGTAAGCAGGTTCTTCCAGTTGCAGTGTTGGGATCTAGTTCCCTGACCAAGGATCAAACCCAGGCCCCCTGCACTGGAAGCATGGAGTCCTAGCCACTGGACTACCAGGGAAGTTCAAACTTCACCCTTTCTACAACCCTTCTACCACTCTGCCTGATAGCAGCTCATGCAACACCTTTGCTTCTTTCCTCTGACTCTGAACTCTCTGAGGACACTCATGTCTAAGTCATCTTTACACTTTACTCATGCTAAATACTATGTTCTACTCATACGAGTAGCTTAGGAATTCTTTGTTGAGTGGATGGGAATTACATGTGGAGGGGGATTATACAATACATGAAAAAAACTTATGCAAACATAAACTTGATCCAAAACAAAACTGCAGAGGCGTAAAGGTGCTGGTTTAGTAATATAGCTCTAAAATCTAAGCAAAAAGAGTATGACAAAACATAAAACATTTTGTAATCAACTAAAACCACTATTATGCTTTTCAAATTTCTTAAGTGAAAGTGGTAGCCAATTTACAGAAATAAAACATGTACTTCTCACATTCTATTTAGTTATTTGAAAATAAATTTCTGTACATTAAGAAAAGGTCAGTATTCTATAGGAACATTAAACATCAACATTAACTTTCCTCCTATATGTCCTATCCTCCCCTCTTACTTTTTTTAATATCTTAATAAACAAAAATAAAAATACTTTCTCTTCCTGTGAGATGTATGGGTGGAAAATATACCTTGAAAAATTAAATCCCAACAGCAAGTTTTATTAACATAATGCTACTAACAAACTGGAGGAAAAAGGCATAGAATCATTAGGTGTTAAATAGGCTAGCCTGAGAATACTACTATAGATAATAAAATATATAAGACAATATACACATTACAAGGGTAATAAAATACACATACTAACAAAATAAAACCAAGTGAAAATATAACAGACAGTTCTTAGTCACTTTCCCCTTTGTATCATAATTTTTTTCTGTTTAGGGACAGGGAAGTGGGTTTGGCCCAGAGAAGGTGTTCAGTGTTCTAGTTTAGGGTAGAGAGCTTAAGAGGCAAAGCCTCCTAAGAAAAAGCAGAACACTCTAGTTCCCTCGTGTACCCCTTGTGTTCATGTGGTGAGACTTCTCCATGGGGAAGAAAAAAAGTGAGACAAGAGCAAGGCCTGTTGTTGCCAGCTGTGCCCACAAGAAAAAAAAATGTAGTATCAAGATTGTCTCATTGCAGGAGTTTTGTGGGCCCATAATAATGCGTGGAGTGGCTTCCCAGGTGAGGCTAGTAGTAAAGAATCTGCCCGCCAATGCAGGACACATAAGAGATGCAGGTTTGATCCCTAGGTCGGGAAAGTCCCCTGGATGAGGGGATGGCAATGCACTTCAGTATTCTTGCCTGGAGAATCCCATGGACAGAGAAGCCTGGTGGGCTACAGTCCATGCGGTTGCACAGAGTCGGACATGACTGAAGCGACTTAGCACAACGCACAATAATGCATGGGTCCCAAAGCACATACATGCCCATACTCTAATCAGAACTGGCTTACAATGCTTCAACAATTATTGTCATTTACATGGCCAAAAAGTAATGTTTAAGCAACACAATGAGATTAGAAGGGCATGTTCTGCAAGAACTAAAAGCAACCACAAGTGCATAGTCATTGAACAACAACAAAAAACTAAACAATAAACTAATGATCCAGGAAAAAAAGAAACAATTCACAGAAGTCCACAAAGTAAAAAAAAGATAAACATCATAAAATCATCATAAAAAATTTTTAAGGAACTTATGAATTAATTTCTTTAATAAATGTTGTCAAGTATAAGAAAATTAGAACCTCTAACTAAAGGCAGAAATAATTTTAGCATGTACACAGTGAAAATGTTTAGGTAACATGTGGCATACTGCAGTAAAATTTAATAACTTACAAACTTACCAAAAAACCCTTAACTACGATAGCATATATGGTCAACTGCAATGTTAGGGGTTAAAACTCACATCTGCAGCATGAATTATACTTTTAATTATGTAATCTTAAGTTTATTATAAACATATTTAATATTTAAAATAATATTCTCATTTAATTACTAAAGGATTGTACTAACTCAATCTAATGAATTCATAAAAGTACAAGTAATAATCTGCCTACTCTAATTCTCCCTAGAGAACATTAGCAACATCTCTAGCAAGTACATCTCCTTGGAAGGTAAAAAAATAAAAAATGTATCTGCACAATTCTCAATTATGTAGAGCTGATACTGACTACCTTTCAAAATTATATTAATTCATCAGCGTTTCTACCAGAAATAAGAAAGGGGAGTTTACCGAAATAAATTCTTTAATATGTAAGTAACACTTGCATTAAAAAAAAAAAGGGTAATGAGTAATACTATCAACAAAACTAAAGTTCTTAGTTCTCTGTGGATTTCATTTCTTGGTACAAACAAAGTAAAAGCTAAATTTATTATCAAGTTGAAACAGTAACAAATAATTTCAACTCTTAGAGATAACGGATTAAAACCAACCTGGCTATTTCTTCTCGATGGGCAGTCCAATCTCGGATGTAGTCTTCCTGTTCTTTTATCCGGTGTTTGAATGAAGAACTAGTAGGCATTGCTGACCCAGAGCTCTGCAATCGAGTCGTTTTCAGGGCTGGAGAAGTACGTAGACGGGTATGTTTAGGGGAATTACGGTTTGATCCAAATTCATCTTCTGAGGTGGAAGCATAATCAGTAGGAAAGCGCCTCCATCTTGAATTTACTAAATTAGTTTAATTATTAAAAAAAGAATTATTATGTTATCTTTTAAAAGAGAGAAAATAAAAATCATGATTTCAAAAACACCATGAGACCACACACAGCACAATTTTCAAAAACTGACATACACATAGTTTACAAAACCATTAAGTCTACTACTCCTTAAAGATAGAAACATCATACTTTGGTGAATTAAAAACAATGAAGAATTAAGAACAATAGAAAGATCACATTTTCTGTAGCATGGTGAGTAAACATTCAGATGAAAAACTGACTAATGACAAACAACTAAGCAAGCTCTATTCATAAATGTTTAACTCAGGTACTATTTAATTGCAAATATTTCTCATTTAAGTGACGTTATGGATTTTTTTTTAAATGACAGCAACAACAATAAAAAAAACAAAATAAGGGAAAAGATTTCCTCATGCCACATGGACTTTTCAACATGGAGATGGTAAAAACCCTCTTTTCCCAACAAACAAATATGCATAATTCCTACTGTGGAAATTATGCCTTTATGGCAGAAAAAAAAAACATTACCTCTGTCATTCAACATCCTGTTATGCTATGATTGGAAAAAATCTTTTTACATGGTAAAAACACAACAAAGCATCTTCAGTACAACTCTGCTGCTTTGACATTGAAAGCATACAGGTGAAAATAGACAATGGCAATAAAACCTACAAGGAGTGAAAACCTACAAAGGTATTCTCACAACCATTAACATTTATGGCACAGGAGATACTGACAACAGTCACATTAAAGAAAGTGGTAATCACTTTCTTATTTAAGGTTAGTAAAAGATTTTAAAAATGGTTTTGCAGACACATTTGAAAATTAGAAGACAAATTAATGTAGACAGATCACTACTACTGTTAATAATTAAACATGCAAATAAAGTGTGAAACATAAAGAAGTAAAAAATAGGGGAAAACTAATCTATGGAAAACTTCACAAGGGCAGGAATTATGCCTGCTTAATCCACTAACAGGTTCCTAGCACTTAGCAGTATGTGGCTAACAAATGTTTAATAAATATGTTTGAATAAATGAATTAATTCCTAGATACTGACCATTTCCTTCCTCAAAATAGGAATACCTAATAAAAAAGCATGAGACATTTTTGGTGGCTAAACCTTAGCTTCTGTTATAAGTTCCAACTGCTGTTACTATTAAGAGCTTTCTTTATCTTTCTCTTTTATAAAACAGAAGCTGACTCTAGGCTGGGTATTGGTGAAGTCTAGAATTCCCTTATCCTACTCCACTTGAATTTTATGCCTTTCTTGTTTTTCTTTTCTTTCATAAACTTCATTTCTACGTAAGGCTCTGGAAGGCTGAGCTGGCATTCAAATAAGATTGATAATCATTGTTCCCAGAACTGCTTTAAGAACAGAAAAATCTATAATCAGGACTATATTATAAATCAGTGCCTACCCATTTGTCTGGATTTAAACTCTTATTTGAGACAATGAAAAAACAGGCCAAAACTTCATGGCTTTCTGTAAAAGTATACACAAACACATATATGGAACTCCAGGTAATTAATCAGTTTTTTTTGAAGGGGTTATTAAAAATAATTTCTGATTTTAACATTAGAAGATAATTTATTAACACAAGTAATACTTTTACCATGGTGGAAATTTACTAATTTCTAGACATTTGAACTGACCTTGAGACTTGAAAACAGCTTTAGGAAAAGTTAAGGAACAAGAGTAAATAAGTTTTTGTATTTTTTTTAAAGAAACACAGCAAGGCAATTAGATATACAGCAAACAAATCAGTACCTTTTAATAAAGGTATTTCATTAAATGCTAAATGTTTTTTTTTTATTTTGCTACCCTAGAATATGATTCATAAAAGGAAATCCATAAATAAAAAAGATCTTTTGTTAGATTAAATTTCCTGATTTTTGACTTGAAAACTATGTAACCATACCTATAACTGAAAATTGGAGAGGAGACAAAACCAGTAACAAAGAGTTTTAACAAACTGCAGAAGGTATGAAAACAGGTATTATAGAACTCAGGTTGTTAATATGGAGGTAATTTAGAGAGAATGGCATCAATAACTGAGAGATTCCTTGAATGGCAGAGCACATGAAAGCAGAATGAGAAAGTGAGAAACAAGGGCTAAATGTCAGGTGACGTAAGTTACCAGGTGACAATATATTAGCTGAGCCCTGTAAGAATTTTAAATTGTGCAATCTAAGTCTCCAGGTCAGAAAATCATTACCTTTTGGAGAAAAGGATAAAAGAAAAACTTCTTTTTCAAATGAAATTCATAAACTTTCCACCTGTTTTTTATAAGTCTATCTAGAATCCAGCAAAAACACTGAAGTTTCTAAGAATAACTTTTAAAAGAGGAGAAGCAATATTGGAGCCAGGTGGGAGGTACGCTATCACGGGTGTAAGATGAGCTCAAGGATCGGGGAGACAGCCAATATTTTGGAATAACTGTAACTAAAAAGTAACCTTTAAAATTGCATAAAAAATGAAAAAATAATATAAGGAAGGAGAGAAGGAAAATATAAAATAGGACATGGCAGAAAATAAAAATATGATTAGTAAGTCTTCAAATAACTAAAGGTTATCTCTACCAGTGGAAAGTATATCATACATGGTGTGCTATGAAGCAAAGCTTAATTTAATCTCTGAATGAAAAATGAGACAGGAAATGACGACTATTGGTGAAAAAGGGACTGTGAATGGGAGTTAAAGCCAGGACCTCTAACCTATTATTTGTCGAAGAAGTTCTCTCAATACCTTTGCGTTTTTAATCTTTGCTTCCAAACTATAGCAGCAATATATTTTATCTGAAGAAAAAAATCCCTGTAATCTAACTAGCTTTTGTAGAGGAAACCTCAAGTAAAAATGTTTTAACTTTCCCCAGTGCCTACTTATTTCATAGAATTTTAGAATAAAATGACTTTGGACATGAGCTAGTTTAAATTCTTCAATCTATACATAAAAATTGGGCCCAGAAAGGTCCTGTGACTTGCTTAAATCAAAGTTTAAGACAGATCTACAGACTCTCAGAGTGCAAAGCTCATTCCAATTGTTTTAAAATTAAATAAATATTTTACTTAAAAAAATTTCAAGTTAGACTAATTAAAAAAAAAAGACATCCTAGAATTCTCATAGAATGATTGTTTTATGATTTTTACAGGGCTGAAAAATTTTTTTACTTTCTTCTTGAATTTTACCCTGCTTAGATAAAATTATTTAGAGAATCAAATGTAACTTTATATTATTAGGCTCATTTGATATACTGGTACTAATAAGGCATTTCAGATAAATGTTTAAATTGACAATCTGTGTTGAGGGTATCTAAAATGCCAATCTCTAAGAAGCTTCTTGGGTTGATGAGGTGCTGGACAGCACATATAATAAAACGAGAAAAAGTTCTAAGATGGGTTTAATTATTTTGTAGCTAACTTGAAAATTATTCTAGTTATGTTAGTTAAACAGGCTCATTTTAGCTATAAAATTATACAACACTCCCTCTTGTGGAAGTAATAAACTACTACATTCATCAAGAAAATATAATATTCATGATGTCTAAATAATCTAAAAGGGGAAAAAGAGTTATTAGGATCACTTATCTGGGAGTGCTTTGATTTCTTTTACTGTTAACCAAAACTTTGCTGACATCAAAACACATCATTATATACAGATGTAACAAATAAATTTCAGAAGACAAACACTACATTTTTATACCGAGATAAAAATATTTTTGTGGGAAATTAAGCCACAAACACGTTTAATATGTATGAGCATGTAACAATAAGATCGTGGTGTTCTGTACTGGTCTTTGACTTGAGAAGAAATTAACTCAACCCATGCATGTTCAAGAGTTAACATCATCATCTATAAATTTTGAGGATTAGAATAAAAATGGGAAAGCAAAGAGTCTAAAAAATTTTAAGGACATTAACATGATTTTTGAAAATTTTAGAATGTATACTTAAAACATAATGAAATCCAACTGCCTTACTTTGACAGTTCAGGGTGAAAGTGAAAATCAGTCACACAGTTGTGTTCAACTATTTGCAATCCCATGGACTGTAGCCTGCCCAGCTCCTCTGTCCATGAAATTCTCCAGTCAAGAATACTGCAGTGGGTTGTCATTTGCTTCTCCAGTGGATCTTCCTGACCAAGGGATCAATACAGGTCTCCTGTACTGCAGGCAGATTCTTTACTTACTGAGCCATTGGGGAAGCCTTACTTTGGTAATTCAGGGTACTTAGTTTTAAATATATCTTATTAAAATAAATCTGGATATTTTAATATAACTTCATATTGAAGGATCATTGAAAAAAATTTTGAAGGGTTGGGTGGAGGGGTGGACTAAACTCCTAAAAGCATATTACATCAGAATTAAAGAAGCATAGAAGAAATCTTAATATTAATTTTGCCAAATACGAGATTTCCATTCTATTTTTATCATATTCATTTCTTGGAAAAGCTTTTCCTAACACAGACTAAAATATATAATTTGAAGCTTTACAGAATTATTTTTATGTATTATAGTCTGGATAATTTCACAGGCTCCAGGGTCAGGTATTTTTAAGATTTTTAAAAGTTTATAGTATGCTTAGCAACACTGACAAGGATGGTTTCACATTCTTTTAAATATTTCAAAAGTTAGGAATTTTTATTTCCTTTCTCCATTTAAGATTTATAATTATATTATGTAGGAATGTTGTAATTACTATTTACCACATGTAACTATTTTAGTATGTTACCACTGACTGAAAGATCCATGTCATTGTCCTAGAATATAAAACTGGAAATAGGCATCTTAAAGGAATCTGAATATATAATCCAGGACCACAATGTGGCTTTAGGCTCAAAAAGGTGGGCGAGAGAACATGAACTTGGTAAAACGTCATAATTAAAAGATTATAGTGAATAATACCAAAATATTTATATTGTATATTGGTTGTATATATACTCCTGATAATAATCCAGTAGTTTAGCTGTCCTCTGGAAGTCTGCATGTAAGTGGAGTCTGTTTCTCAGAGCTAGACTGATTGTGGTAGAAAAAGCAATAGGCTGGGAATTAAATGCCTTGGATTCACAACCTGTTCTTGATATATCTATGTGACCAGGCAGGTTATTCCATCTCTTGGCTTTAGTTCTCTAAACTGAATAACCCTTCAAACTATTAAATTCAATGATGTTAATTATTTAATACACTGCTAGTAAGTTTGAAGAAGGCCAAAGTCACATACCTCAATTTGCCCTAGGAAATTTCATTAAGTAATTCAAGGTACTTTTTGGACACAGAAAGATGCATGTTTATCAAGTTCTGTATTCAAAGAAGAAGAAAACAAACTATAGGCTAAAATATAGAATTTGAAGACATATTTAAAGACATACATACACATATATATAAGGACATATATATTATATATATATATATAGCATCTTATAGCTGTTTCTTAGACTTACTAGAAATAATCATTTGGTTTGCATCTCAAATAAGTCCCTCTGTTAAACATTGAGAATAAAATCAGATTACTCATGTGTTAAGAGCTAGACAACTAGTATAGAAGGAAAAGTTATCAAGAGTTTCATGCTACATGGTAATGTGCAACTTATGTTAAGACAGGAGAGCACGTAGACGTTTTCATGTACTTAAATAGACTTGCGGTGAGGAAACAAGCACTGTGGCAGAAGAAACCAAATCAGAGTACACACGGCAGAATACAGCACAAAGGAAATGTGAACTGAATAAGCAGAGCCACGTGGAACACCAGGTAACAGTGGGTTAGCACAAATCAAGTGAGAGTAGTTTTAAACACTTGGCAACAGACCCATTATCCACCAACCAAAGTCTGAAGTGTAGAAACAAGGAGAACAGGAGTAATAAAGGAAATGTCACCCATTCTTTTGGAATCTAGACTTTATGTGATCTATCCTCAGCTACACCCATGATGATTACCATCACCTCACCCACAGACCAGGAGATGGGAATGTGAATGGAGTGGAGGAAAGCAGCCATGAAGAGAGTAGGAACAGAAAATGAAAAAAATAACACATGCAAAGTACCACTGGTTTGGGGTTGTGTAGGCTGAATTGTGACAGAAGTAAAAAATTTAAAAGAAAAGACTGCATACCAACTTTCCCTTTACTCTTCACTCAAGATTTAGGGCTCACTTAGGTAACCGACAAAAATGAATCTTTAAGACCTTTGACAGCTGGTTTCCCCTCAACTGTCCTTTTTCAGCCACACCCACGGGAGGCTGATTACGAAGCAATAAGACCACGTTTACAGGATACACACAAATATCTGTCTTGCTACTGTTTGGTCACACACATATTCTCACGGGCTACAACTCTGAAAATGAAGTATATACACAGACGAATATGACTGAGGCAGTTAATTCTGGTGGGAAGAAAGTAGCTCTTGTAATGATCACAATCAGTGACAGCTAATTACCACAGTTAAATGACAGGATGGCACATTATGAGGTAATGCCCATAACCAGTTAAATTTCTATAGCCCAATTTTGCCCATGTGCTTAGTGACTGTCTCACAAATCCATCTTCTTCCACTGAAATAAATTCAAGTATTAGTTTCCGCCCACCCCAATCATAAATCGATTTAACTTAATAAAAATTAGACATTTCAAAATAAACATGAAGAGTAAAACTCATTTCTCATTTAGTTCTGAAAGGAGCAACAAAAAGTATACTACTGTTCTTCAGAATCACAAGAACTTAGAATTATGTTAGGACATTTAAAAGTTGAACATGTTTTCAGAAGCACAATATTCATTTTTATTATATAGACCAGATAATTCCTAATCTAATTCTGACACACAAAATATCTCACCAAGTAGACAATTTAAATTCTCAAATTGGTTCAATATACTTCAAATTTTGAATTCACTATTTTGTACCAGGAAGTGTATAAACTTAAAATGGATATACTTAAAGTGTATAAAAATTTAAATGAAGTGTATATAACTTCTGAATTTTCCTCCTGGTGGCCCAGAAGGTAAAGAATCTACCTGTACTGCAGGAGACCCGAGTTTGATCCCTGGGTCAGGAAATCCCCTGGAGAAGGGAACGGCAACCCACTCCAGCATTCTTGCCTGGAGAATTCTATGGATAGAGGAGCCTGGTGGGCTACAGTCCATGGGATCGCAGAGAGTTGGACACAACTGAGCAACTGACACTTTCACTTCACTTTCAAGCTAACTAAGGTGACTTTTTAAGGAACAAAACCCTCTACAGTATGATCTTTCTGCTGAAAATTTTGGGAATCGACACTAACAATTTTTCAAAGAAGAAGTCCCAAAACATAAAAGAAATACACTAATATAAAAAGTCTGGATCCAATTTACCTGAAGGAGAGCCATGTGCTGAGGTCATACTTTTGACCTTGGAGTCGGATAGTCGAGAGATACTGTTAGCTCTAATTCTAGGAGAAAATTTATCTGAAGGTACTAATCTGGCTCCACTTCTAATGATGGCTTCTGCGGTCCGTGAAGAGGCACTACTTCTAGAGATCGTTGCTTCAGAGTCACTGCGAGCCGATAATGAGCCAAGCCTTGTTCTCCGAGGCTGAGCCAACAAATCAATCCTAGAAATGTTACGCCTTCCTGTGGGAGGTTTGGATGTCGAACTTGTTGTGGACACTTCAGAAGCAACAGATGCTTTGTCAGCATCAGCAAGTTCACTGTCCGAAGCTTCTCCGAGTCGGGCTCTGCGCAAGAGGGAAGTCCTGGTAGGTCGTGGCCTTGGGAGAGTGGTGGATTTACTGGACGAACCAGGTGCTCCAGGAGAAGTCTTGGATTTAGTTACTTTACTTCCTTCTAGTTTGGAATGTGCGTGCTCATCAGTTGAGGTAAGTGGAGTCCTTCCATGAGATTTACAAGAGTAAGTTTCCTGGTCAGATGACATAACATCAGAGATGGCCGAGTGAGGTACACTAGAGGTTTGGTCATCATCTGTTAAATCTACTGAAGGCTGCCTTATTCTTCCACTGGACTGCACAAATTTACGACCCTCTGCCCGAGAACCTATATCTGCAGAACGGCTTTTTGTTTTTTTTTCAATTTTCTCCCTAGCACCCGAAGATGACGACTTTGTAACATCTTTGGAAGGAGAACCTGTGGAACACCTATCTTTATAGAGACTAGTGAAACTCTTTCGCTTTTGGGTTGACTTTCTTTCAGTCTCTCCAGTAACCAGACTGATGGTACTAGCTGTGTCCACATCAGATTCAGGTGAAATGGAGTTGTCTCTGTTATAACTGGGAGTATCTGGGCCTTCATCAGTTTTAGTATCTTCACGCAGTTTAGCTTCTAGAAAAGCCATTACTGCTTCTGTGTCTTTTAGAATAAGGGTTGTGTCCATACTAGAATCAGTATCCATAGAATCACTTCTTTCTCTTATTCTGCTGGCTGTTGTTAATGCTAAGGAAGGGGGTGTTGATAAAGGCTGTTTATTTATATGGGGGATAAGTTCTATGGGTATGTTGGGGCTAGGTTTTTCTATAGTGAAGCTTCCTTGTCGCACTAACGACTTGGAGGATTCCTTCTTGTCTCCTCCCTTTGAGGTCTGACTTTTCAGAATTTCCTCAGCTTTTCTTCTCTTACCCTCATTTTGTATTGCTCTTTCTCCTTTGCCTGCAGAAAGTCCTGGAATTTTTTCTTGAGGCTGTGACTCCTGCTTAAAAGACTCCTCCCTACATCTATCTATCTGACCCGCAATGGTTTTTGAAGAAGATAATTTAGTAGGTGTCCATTGTGCCTGCTCCTTTTGTTCTTGTTGCTGGATTTTAGCTAATGTTTGCTTTACCAAAGAAGCTTCCTTATCAGTTTCACTTTTCTCCTTCCCAGAGTAAGAGCTGCCTAAGTGAAGCAGGGCTTTACTATCTCCACCATTTTTAAGAGTCTCACCATTTACCGCCCTGTTCATCTTACTCAAGGCTCTGTCAGTGTCTTGTTTATCTTTCTGGTATACCTGTGCAGGTGCTTCTTTCTCCTGAAGCTCCGTGTCTTGCTTTTCTCCTATCTCTGACCTCTGTGCTATAACCTTTGTTCTGGAGCTCTCAAGAGACTTTTCTTCACTTGGAAGCTGGGGAAGGGTTCGCCTCCTTCTCTCTCCCTGACTAGCCAAGGAAGTTGCTGAGCCAGTACTTCTCAGTGAAATGCCAGATTCACTGATGTCTGTATCTATAAAAGAAAACAACAAAAAAGGAACTTACTGGGGCAAAAATGTGAAAATAAAACAAATGTCATATTACCTTAGATTTTGAAGTTAAGAAATGGCTTAAGTATAAAGTAAAACTTTGAAGAAATAAGCCAACATTTTGACAGTATAATTGAAAAAGAAAATGCAACACTGAGATGCACAAATAGGTATATTACTAACAGGAGTCAAGAGAGCTAATTTTATGAGATGAAAATTAGGGTCATCTTATCTTAAACCTACATCTGTTGCTCTCTTTTTCTTTTAATGTCATTAATGGAAGAGAAGTTCACATTCTTGCTTTTGTGACTTGTCCCATCTGTGAAATTTCACTCACAAAAAATGGACTCTGCATAGTATATATAGAAGTGTAAAAATAATGTCTAATAAACAGTTTATATGCTATACTTTGAATTACATAGTAAAGAATAATAATATACCTAAATTTTAATAAGCATCATTATCTACTGAAACAATGACAAGTCTGGATTTCCTAATAAAACAGAAAATGTAGAACTTTAACAATGTTTTCTCTTTATTTTTTTTAAACGATGTTTTCTAAAAGAAAAATTCAAAGTTAATGAAAAGATTTTTAACAATTGTAAGAAAGGAAAAAGGTGACAGGACTTGTCATAATTTCACAAACTGAGTTATTTTTAAATTATGATCTTCTGGTATATTAAAGCCTCAAACTGAGAAGTTGATGGGAAAATATATAACTTCAACGTTTCCACGTGAGAGACTTTGAGAATATTACTTAAGGAGTACTTTCCTGTTTATAAATGAAATGTATTTCTGAGAAAAGGGATCTTTTTAGGGAAATATAAATTGACATATAAAGCGTTTAAATCTTTTGGGTATAAGCGGAAAAAGGATACTAGATATAGCTTCTGTGGTCATCCCTTTATAATTCTAAAATTTTAGCATCTAAATTTCATAGCTATACTATGGCTATAATGTAGAAAAATACTTAATAACTTGCTAATGTAACTTTAATTTAGCAAATGATCATGTTATTTGGTTATGTCTTATCTCCACAGTAATACTTGAAGCACTAAACTTATTTAGTTATAGCTATTTTATCCTTTTGTGCTTTTCTAGCATTTCTCACACTGTCCTGGCTCATAACACACACTCAATGAATATTTGACAAGAACATTTTAAGTAGATTTATCAGCTTATCTAAGTAAGCTCATTTAGAACATGATGAAACAGGAATAAAATAATGAAAGCCAAGTATTAATTTTTATAACAAGGGTAGAATTTTGCTTTCCACAGCTAATAATACTTTTATAATGATTCTTTATAAATTTCTCTAGCCTGACTTGCTTTTTTGTTCCCCAAACAGTAATCAGTTTATGTGAACCAATCTGAAAATTATGCTATCTTTCCAAAGATTTTTGGTAATATTAAAAATTACTTCTAATTTTTATGACAAATTATACAGCTTTTCTAGTACACTGCTGTGTACCTTGCTCAAATACTTGCTGACTAATGTTTACAAAATTCCTAAAAAGATTTTTGGTTGCCACAATAAACACAAAATAAATTTCTATTTCAACTTCCAGCGATAACACATCTAAGAAAATAGATTAAAAAACCACATACAAATTCTCCTGAGGGTTTTATTTTTTAATGAAGAATGTAATGAACTGAATCTAATAATAAAATCAAGAGGCATCATAATTTTTGTTTTTTCAAAGAGATTCTATATTTCAGTTCACAGAAATATAGTAAAAAGGTAGTAATAAAAATCATATTATACATTTGCAAAAGATGTATTTAGTAAATTAAGTTGTATTACATAAATTTTCTTCATTGAACATATGGAAAAAAGTGGCATTTAAATATTTGATGTGTTAGTGAATGGGAGAGTTTGGAACTATATTAGTCTTATTTTTAAATTTTCACACGTATATATGTTATATACATATAGTCATATATAAGTTTTTGTGAGTACACACACACACACACACACACACACACACACACATGCTTCATCTACAAATTACCTCTATTTCCAGTTAGGGTTACGTTAATGACATCTGCAGTTTTAGTGAAAATAAAATGTATATATAGTAGCTTGAGACTATGTGAATATTTAGGTTTAATTCACTTCCCACTACACAGACTTAGCTTATAGTATTTTATGTATGGTTCACAAAAGAAAAAAAAAAGAAAGAAAGAAAATACCATGCTCTAAAGGAACAGGTACAGACAACTCCATTATTCTTTCTTCTTGATCATGCCTTGTATGATTGGCAGCCAAACTAGCCCATTGTGAAACCCAACGCTTGTTTCCAGACGAAGATGTACCTTCCTAAAGGAGAGAAATGAAAGAATGAAATGCTAGTCTGTCAAGTCTGTTCTCATGTTCAGAGAATTTCATTTAGTCATTAAATTCCCTTTAACATATCATATAAAGCAATATTTAAACCTCACATTGATATATTATCATTTGTTATATTTCCATATATAAAGATTTTCTAGGGCATCTCTTTTAACTACAAGATTATTACTGTGAATGTAGTAAAGTTTTCTGCCCTTATTAAGTACTAACAATTGTACTAAAATAAACTCTTAGAGCTTAAAATTTACTGCTGCCAAATAAACTCATGTGTACTACAATAGCTTCATGGCTACCACAGAAAAGTTAGTCCTACTCCATTCTATAGAACAGAGAGTCTAAGACCTATTTCTAAGTTGTTCTTCGGTCCTTTAAATGATCCATAAATCAGACTGGTTCTACACTCTCAGGGCATATTAAAATCTACCAGGTCATGTCTTCAGGGATTTCAAATACAAGCCCAAAGCTTTAGGCTTCTTTCTACAATACTTAGTATTTTCAGAAGAAGCTAGAAATCACTCAAATCTTTAAGAATTTTTGTATAACCAGTCTGAACATAGACCTCTCCCATCTAAATCTGTCTTTAAGGCAAATGATTAGTCAAGTGTGAAATAGAATTTAATTCGTGATATGGTTCCATATATATGGATTATATATCGGTAATCCTTAAGCCCAGGTCAGTCTATGTATTTAAGATGGAAGATCTAGGTGTATAGAAAAAAATGTTTCCTCACTAGAAACTTAAGTCAATGCTCAGTACTGAATCTGTAATAATAACTAAGAATTGGAAAGCTCTGATCAAATTTTATTCTGAATTATTTCAGAAAGCATTTTATTAAAAGTGTCAAATGACAGTCTAAAAACTGATAAATATTTCATAAGACTACATACTATATGATTTCAAAAACAATGGATTAAAATAGTAAGTTGCATACAAGTGACGTACATACAATAAAGCCTAAAAATACCAAAGCCTGCTGAATCTCTGAATTCTTGCCAAGATTTTGTGGGAGTTGTTCACAGTTCTGAGACTGAAGGAGGTACCAGAGCCATTCACAACATTCTAGGAATACCCACAACAGAAGGGGTTTCAAAGACACACATTTATGTAGACCCATTCTGTGAAGACTGTTCTAATGGCTAGTTTAGGTAGTTCCTTCAAAGGCAGGTACATACTTGGGCTATATATAAATTTACTTGGCATGGGCTGAGGGGATAAAGAGGAGAAGAGGGAGTCCAACAAGTTCACAGTCACCAGCACCCTTTCTAAATTAATCAGAATACCAAAACACTGCTTTGAGTAAGTATCACTTGTTTTCAATAAGTAAATTAAGCATCTTGACAAATATCAAAATAAAATTGTTTTGAGTTTTCAGGAAATAGCAGACCATAAAGGGAAAAATTTTATATTAATAAGCAAATATATATCTGAATTTAGTTGACTATAAAGAATACATTTCACACAAATACTTCATTTATATTTTTTTATTTATACCTTAGGATTTAATTTATATTTAATATATATTTACTATTTGTATATTTTAAATTAACTCATTTTTTGGTAATATAATGAATTACCTGAATGATAATGAAAGGTAATATAATGAGTAAGAGAAAGGGTTAACACATCAAAGCTCTTTAAGGTTCAAATTCTGGCCTTACAAGGTATGAGTTTCAAGACCTTGACCAAGTTAATTTCTACAGACTTCAGTTTCATTATTTGTAAAATGGTATGCAGAAAGCTTCTACTGAATGTTAGATCTTGTTAGTTGAATAAATTATAATACTTCTCAGTCATATATATATATTTTTACATTTCTTCCAATATATTAGCGTACAATGAAATTCTAAGAACATTTCTAGAAAAGGGATAAACATTTGTTGACTACAGAAATCTAAGACAATTACTCTGCTGGGTACTTTCTATCCTTCATATCCTTCCCTGTAAATAGGTTTTAGAAAAATACCACTTGCATAGATAGGAAAACTGAAGATGAGAAGAGAGGAAACGACTGATTCAAAGGTACCCTGTTAGATGTGGCAGTTCTAGGATTTGCACTCAGGTCTTAGAAGCTCTACTATGCTACACTGACTCTGTAACTATCAACCAAACCACCCTTTCTAGTTGCATCCTGGGATGCACTACAAGGGCACTTATTTAGGTTTTTAAGTTGTATGTATCAGGCACAACCTTGCATGATAGATCTTTTCATTCCAAATACATGACCTTCTAGGAAGTGTATGCAGTGTGTATATATATATATATATATATACATACACACACCTTATCTCAATGTCAGAGATAGTGAGCATATAGCTCATTAACTGCTAACTGAAATTTAACATTTTCACTGACTGCCAAAAGAAATATTACAGTGTTTTACAAGAGGATATATTAACTGCTTAAAATACTATACAGCTGACCCTTGAAAAAAGTGAGGGCCGAGGGGGAATGAGAGCTCCAACCCACTGTGAAGTCAAAACTCCATATATAATTTTGCAGGTGGCCCTCGGTATCCATGGTTCCCAATCCTTGGATTCAACCATGGATCGTGTACTACTGTAGTATGTATTTAGTGAAAAATCAAATCTGTGTGACAGTGGAACTGCGCAGTTCAAACCCGTGTGGTTCAGGGGTCAGCTGTAATTAACAAATGATAAAAATTTATATTTTGCGCATGTAAAAAATGTGAGGAAGATGTGTATACCTCTGAGATGTGAAATCCAGGTGTACTCAGTGGTTTTCTTTCTTCCATGACTACTGCAGCAGAACTGAGAGCCCAATCTTTTATCAGATCTTTATGTTTTTCATTGATAATAGGCCTATTATAATCTTGATTGTCATCTACTCCAAATACCTAGGAGGAGAAAATTATTTTATAAATGAGATTCTGAGTAGCAGATTAATATGTGAGCATTGTCAGTAACTTCAGAGGCAAAAAACAGGATTTTAATTTCATAGGTAAGTTCAACAATGAGGGAAACCTGTTTAATGACAGGGTAACATCCAATAGGAGTAACAGCTGGAGATGAAAACAGAGCAGTGGTAGCTCATGTAAATGTAACTAACCTTTTTAAACATTTAGCAAATGCACCATTTGATAAATAAGAGATATTCAGGATATTACATTTGCTTTGTTAGAAGATGTTAATAATGTTAAGCATTTTAAGATGCCAAGTGTTAAGATGGAGTACCACACCGCTTCAGCTTGTCTCTGCTTTTGAAAAGCATGCTGGAAGCTTAAAGCTTATGGTTGACTTTATCTGTTCCTTCCCTAACAAGTGCTTAATATTTACATACATGATTTAAATTTATACATATAATTTTCTCAGGTACTAAATAACAGACTTTATTGTATGATCTTTGTATAAAATATACTATAATTCTTGAACTCTGTGTAGAGTAGAACATAATTTTTAAACTTAAAAGGCCTTTGTTTGAAATGCAGATTCCTGAGTCTGTTCACATAGGTTAGTATTTTCAATAAGAAGGCTGTCTGTAGTCAACACTTCTGAAATATTCTAAACACAGAGACCAACAATCAATCATGAACCTTTAAGGGCAGTTACCTGAGTCTTACTCATTTATTGGCATAACTAAGGCTTTGAATTGACTGGGAAAAGTTTATATAAACTTTAACACTGTTTTACTCTTAAGTCTACTTGGTTGCCAATGGTTATTATTTATAGGTATTAGTTGTGGTTCTAATTATTAAAATGAAGAATGGTAATACGTGCTTGAATTAGCACTTTGTAGAAGAGAGCTTTAGAATAAAATCAAAGCCTTCATTTTCTACAAAAATGGAAAAAATCTTTAAGTTAAACTATTTTCTAGAAAACTTTTTAATGATATGGTACTTTTTAATGATAGCTGATAAACTCTGAAGTCTACATTTAGTAAAGCAAATATCAAATTTGCAAACTTCACTGAACTTGGAAATGTTACCACTAGATGTCATTACTTAATATTTAATTCAAATATGACTGTACAGTTCTTAAGAATTATGATTTAATATTCTGTTGAACCACTCAGTATTCAAATATTCTTTGCTCTAAGAGAAAACTGGGTATTACTGTTTGACTATTAAATCAAATATGATTTTTTTTAGTATACAGAAGGGAAAAACAAACCCATTTCATTTTGCCAAACAGTAGAATTAGCAAGTTTAACAAGAATAGCAGTAAGACATACTAAATATATCTTTCCATGTGCTCTGCCTTCAACTCCCCTTGTAAAGAAAGAAATCAGAACTACTAAGTTATGCGTGACTACCTTAAAATTTTAAAATTATCTCTAACTCAAGTCACTGAACTCCACATTTACTGAAGCTTATTTCCTTATGTGTATAATCACACAAAAAAATTACAACTCAAGTTTTTGAGAAAAAGATAAAAATAATCACATGTGATTACTTGTATGTTGTATCTCTCTGGCATGGTAATATAAAATTTACCTTCAGTTAATTTCTGATTTGATGATAAATTTAATTCTAAATCCATACTCAAAATGGACTTCCAAAACTTTGATTTCCTTAAATATCTAAGCATCAGCAGTTCCAAATCTATTAAATCTCTTGAAATTGCTTCTGACGCTATTTTGAAATAATAATGAAAGACACACACAGAGAGAACTAATGTTTTTAGGGAAGGGGACTGAAACTGTACAGAAAGTGTAGTCACATGACTTCCTACAGATTCCTCTTAAAACATCAGAGCTATTAACAGCTATACACATATCTGTCAGAGAAGTAGCAATGTATTGATATTTTCCCAACAAGTAATACAGCCTGAAGTAGTGCTTGCCATATGAGCAAGGAAGCCTTCAAAGTTCATACCTATATTTTTGATAGTTTTGAAAAATTAATGATATGAATAACTAGTTCAGCTTGAAATCTAAATTGTCATTTTCATGTCTCAGTATAAAAAATCTACAACTTTCATGTGAAAACAAAGCAGACAGAAACAGCTGTACTCTGTGTACTTTAAAGCTATAGTACTTTGCACATCTGAAAAAGTACATACAATCTGACATGCATACAATAAGTTAAACACAATTCGAAGGCTCTTCAAAGGAGAGACCAAGCTTGCTAGATTTTCTCATCTTTTCATTCTAGATTTTGTCCCCAAGTGACCGTCACTGAAATCACTAACTGCAAACAGTTATTCAACCTATCTGTACTTTCTCTTCCTAGATGGCTCAGTGATATTACACACATACTATGCTAACCTAGGCTCATGAATCTTTTCTCTTCCCCACTATGCAGGGCTCAATTAAACCCCCAAACTTGATAAAGTACAAAATCAGGGTGCCTCTCATTCAGCTAGAAACTTTTTTAGATTAGAAGCTTAAAGTGAGAAAGAAAGAAAGAGCAGATATCTGTCCAACTTTTGTATTTCCTAAGTAGAATCCTCCTCCTAAGTTTGTCAGTTTTTAATTTTTCCAAAGGGCATGGGGAAGGAGCAGGAGTGGTATGGGAACAGAAAATTTCTTTTTGAACTTGTACTCTCTGTGCTCTCTGGTACTGGCAGTTTAAAAATTATTTATTTACCTTAGGGGCTGGGAGTGTTTTCATGTATTCTTCCCTATAATTCCCTTGATCCAGACAGATGCATCTCTATATGGGGGAGTGACCTGTGACTCCTCTAGGAGCCTCTAGGTTTAGGGTAAAAAGATAGAATTAGGGAACATGTTCTCAATCTTTTCCTTTGAATACATATATGTGATATGTAGCATCTCACTTTGGGATTTCACAGCTATATCTCATTGGTTACTTTAAATAGTCTTAACAACCTGCTACTGAGGTATGGTAACATTATTTGTAGGTTGTGGGTTCACCATAGGGCACTTAAAAAATAAACAAACAAACTATATATAAGCTCAGTTGCTCAGTTGTGTCCAACTCTTTGCGACCCCCTGGACTTTAGCCCACCAGGTCCCTCTTCCATGGTATTATCCTGGCAAGAATATTGGAGTGGGTTGCCACCTCCTACTTATATATATATATATTTTGTTGTTGTTGTTGTTGTCCTTGCTCTCAAGGAGCTGAGGTCTAAATCAGGAGCTTAGGGGAAAAGAAAAACAAAAAAACAGAATGCCATTTGAACCAAGCAGAGGTATTCTGTAATTAAAACAAAAAAGAACTAGGCCATATTTTTAGATTTTAGTTTTAAATTTAAATAAACTAAACATTCTTCGGGATGATAAAAGACTAGCATGTATAACACAAAGTGAGCCTGTGAAAAGTTTGACCTTGATTTTTCACCACCATATTATCACTATAGTCATAATTAGTTAAAAGTTCAGACTATATTGAGAATGTCCAATGTCTAATTCTGAAATTGGAAGTTGGAGAAGGGGGAATAATGGTATATCAAACCCAAGATTAACTTTCACGGGGGTAAATATTATACCTAATGAATACCTGAAAGAGGGATCAAATTACATTTGGTAACCTCAGACATAGGTTGCTCACTTCCTGTGACAGAAAGCTGAGAGAAGAGTGAAAAAGGGTAGAGGAAAGGAGAAGACTTACGCATACAAACGTGATAATACTAATGCAGAGCAAAACAGCAATAGTCCTCAATGTATTAGTGTAAAATTTTTCCAAATCAGTTGAAATTAATAATTTATTCTCCCACAGAAATGGAAATGGGGCTTCCCTAGTGGCTCAGACGGTAAAGAATCTGCCAGTCTCTACTAGTTCAAATCAACAGTAGTTTCTCATGGGTTATGGAAATCACTTGACACATAATAGTTCAAGAATTATGCAGAATGCTCGCCACTAACATCAGGGAACAAAATCAGGAAAATTTAATAGAAGGTGAACTTGCAGTTTTCCAAGAAAATCTAATTTCATTTTTAAAATGCAAAAGCTGACAAATTCAGTGGAATAAACGGTTCTGAACATTTAACACTGTTATTTCTATAACATATTTTTAACCAATTTTAAAATTTAAAATCAGACAAAGTTATAAAGGAAGAGCTCAGAATGGGGGTATGAGACATATATTATAATTCAGCATGATATACAAATAAACACAAGTACATGCATGTTCATGGAGTGTTATTCACAATAGCCGAAAGGTAGAAACAACCCAAATGTCCATTAATGAGTGAACAGATTAAAAAATTTGGTATATCCACACATCATTATTATTTTTTTATTATTCAGTCAAAAAAAGGAATGAAGTATTGATGCATGCTACAGCATGGACAAACATTGAAAAGACTATACAAAGTGAAAAGTAGCAAGTCATAGAAGGCCACATGCTATGAGATCCCATTTATATGACATGGCCAGAAGCAGCAAAGCCACGGATGCAGAAATCAGACTGGTGGCTGCCAGGAGCCAGAGGACAGAGTGACTGCTTAATAGGCATGGGATTTCTTTATCAGGTGAGGAAAATGTCCTGGAGCTACAGAGTGTTGATGGTTGCACAACAACGTGAATTTACTAAAAATCAATAAACTGTACACTTCAAATGGCTAATACAGTAAATGTTACGTGAACTTTGTTGTTTAGCCACTAAGTCGTGTCTCTTTTGTGACTCAATGAACTATAGCCCATCAGGCTCCTCTGTCCATGGGACTTTCCAGGCAAGAATACTGGAGTGGGTTGCCATTTCCTTCTCCAGGGAAACTTCCCAACCCAGGGATCGAACCCACATCTCCTGCATTGGCAGGTGAATTCTTTACCACTGAGCCACCTACCTGTTTATTTTTAAAGGCACCATCCAGAGTTCCAGAAAAACATCTATTTCTGCTTTATTGACTATGTCAAAGTCTTTGACTGTGTAGATCACAACAAACTTGGACAATTCTGAAAGAGACAGGAATACCAGACCACATGACCTGCCTCTTGAGAAACCTGTATGCAGGCCAGGAAGCAACGGTCACAACCGGACATGGAACAACAGACTGGTTCCAAATAGGAAAAGGAGTACGTCAAGGCTGTATATTGTCACCCTGCTTATTTAACTTCTATGCAGAGTACAGCATGAGAAATGCTGGACTGGAAGAAGTACAGGCTGGAATCAGACTGCAGGGAGAAATATCAATAACCTCAGACATGCAGATGATACCACCCTTATGGCAGAAAGTGAAGAAGAACTAAAAAGCTTCTTGATGAAAGTGAAAGAGGAGAGTGAAAAAGTTGGCTTAAAGCTCAACATTCAGAAAACGAAGATCATGGCATCTGGTCCCATCACTTCATGGGAAATAGATGGGGAAACAGTGGAAGTAGTGGCTGACTTTATATTTTGGGCTCCTAAATCACTGCAGATGGTGACTGCAGCCATGAAATTAAAAGACGCTTACTCCTTGGGAGGAAAGTTGTGACCAACCTAGACAGCATATTAAAAAGCACAGACATTACTTTGTCAACAAAGGTCCGTCTAGTCAAGGCTATGGTTTTTCCAGTGGTCATGTATGGATGTGAGAGTTGGACTATAAAGAAAGCCGAGCACTGAAGAATTGATGCTTTTGAACTGTGGTGTTGGAGAAGACTCTTGAGAGTCCCTTGGACTGCAAGGAGATCCAACCAGTCCATCCTAAAGGAGATCAGTCCTGGGTGTTCATTGGAAGGACCGATGTTGAAGCTGAAACTCCAATATTTTGGCCACCTGATGCAAAGAGCTGACTCCTTTGAAAAGACCCTGATGCTGGGAAAGACTGAGGGCAGGAGGAGAAGGGGACGACAGAGGATGAGATGGTTGGATGGCATCAGACTCAACGGACATGGGTTTGGGTAGACTCTGGCAGTTGGTGATGGACAGGGAAGCCTGGCATGCTTGGTTCATTGGGTCACAAAGAGTCGGACACGACCGAGTGACTGAACTGAACTCAAAGGAACCATCTGACCTTACCTTCTTCCTTTTCATCTGTCTGGGTAAATCTCTGTCCTTTCCCAGAACCTATCCTACATCCTTGATTCTTCCTATTCTTTTGGACTCTTATAGCCACCTTCTTTTCCTTTTTCATCACTGTTTAGCATTCTCTTTTTATTAGTTCCTCCTTTTGTATATTCCAATCACACTCAGTTCTTATCTAATGCTTCTATAGTTAAAATGCCCAGTTTCTCTTTTAATAGCTTAATTCATTGTCATGCATTCTTTTCTTTCATACCTAAAATCTGGCTGCTCATCAATTACTATCTTATGCTTTCTTTGCCAAACAGATTTTTAAGCATTAAGTGCCTAAGTGGGTATTAATAGAAACTGAAAAGTATTTCTAGATTTCTATTAATCAAAGCAATCCCCCTGAAACTCACACATTTCTTCTGATGCAACCAAGTCTTTTGCAGCTTTCATATTTCTCATTACAAAGAAAAACTTACGAAACACAGATTTTAAATTATACATTTTAACAAGTTATTTTGGAATCAAGATATAAACAAATTTAAGCACAGAAAATATAGGAATATCTGTTTGTGGAGGCCTTACTGCATTTAATCAATCTATAAATTCACTGAAATAAATTAGCTAACATGTAACTAACCACATATAAATATTGATAAACATGAAAATCAAGTCAATATTTTTTCTTTCTCATTCATCCATTCACAAGATAATTACTGAGTGTCTACTACATACCAGGCACTGTTCTAGTCACAAGAAATACAAACATGATGAATACAAATGAGATCATTCTAGGAAGGACAGAGAGAAAATAAACTAGCTAGAGGTAAGCTCTATAAAGAAATCATGGTAGTATTATAGGAGGGTAATGCTGGGGCTATTTTATAGATAGAGTGGTTAAAGAAAGCCTCTGAAAGTAAATTATAAGAAGGAAGTAG
This sequence comes from Capra hircus, assembly GCF_001704415.2. NCBI lineage: Eukaryota > Metazoa > Chordata > Mammalia > Artiodactyla > Bovidae > Capra > Capra hircus. The sequence goes on along the minus strand of NC_030823.1, from coordinate 32,492,213 downwards.
GCATGCAAAACTAAACCAAAAAACCACACAGGGAAGAGCTTATTAGACTAGGGCACAGTAAGTGAAAATCCCCTAAAAACCAGGAAAATAAATAAGATCTCTTACAGTGGTAGAAAAAGGAAAATCAGGGCAAACCTAATAAATCTTAAGCTTTTAACTGAAAAAAAGGTGAGGGTTTCCTTATGAAGCTTTGGGGGTTAATACAGCAGTAAAGAGTTTCTTGTACCTAAGAAGGACATGGAGTGTTAAAAGGGGGAGAGGAGCATCAACAGAGTGACCAAAACTGAATTCTCCTGATACAAAATTGTTTTTTAAATTGTTCAGTGAAGAGACAGCAGGAAAGAAGATTAACATTAAAGAAAAAAAAAATCAAGCTGTCAGAATTTACCTGTTAAGAACCACTATTTGCTTCAGCCCTTATATTAACTCAGATTATTTCTGGATTAATAGGAATTAGAAAAAAAAAATTAAGTCAAATTCCAAATGCAGCCTCTATTATCAAGGTCCTCTTCTACTACTCAAGGCTCTTATCTGATCTCTTTTCCTTTAGTTTCCAGACACCTGACTGGGTATATGAGTGGACTCTGCACATACCTCCCTCCTCTGTTCTAACAGGCTCTCTTTACCTAGATTTTGACTCCACTTTATCATAGTTCCCTGGCTCTGACTTGAACCTAGTCTCGAATCTTGCTGTGAATGTCATAGAGTTTGGAATATCTTCATTCCAAATTGCTTATACCTGGATCCAAGTTCTCAGCACTGACTTCCTTTGGGATGTCTCACTGCTGTCAATGTTCCTCATTTTGTGTTTCCAGTCTTGTATAGATCTCCTGGTTCTGGATTCTTCCCTACCACCTGTTGCCTACAGAATCAGCACTGATAGATACAAGGCCCCATGAAGGGAGAGGATATGCTAACAAGGGGCACTGGGGGAATCAAAACTCAGGAAAGAAGTATCTGGTAGAACTGGTCCATGGTATGAAATTTATGGAGAAGAAAAATACTTTTTTCAAAAGAAACTTCAGCCCTCTACAAAGGCCAATATTTTTTCTTTTCATTTAATATTTGGCTTTCTGTTTTTACTACAAGTCTTTCTCATTTAGCCTAAAAGTCTATAAAGTAGCCCTGACAGTATCCTCCTCTTCCCTTAGCAGTGTTTTGGACGAAGGAGTGGGGAAAAGAAACTGGTACTATGATGGGTTCTCTAGGTTATTATAGGGAAGTCAAAGGAGGGAGGTCTAGGGGAGGCTATCATTGCAGCGGAAGATAATTACCTTTAATCCAGGCAGTTAACAGCACTTTCTTATTATAGCACATCTCCATGTAAGCTTAGATGTAAAACTTAAGAGTTCTTCATGAATAACAGACATTTGCGTTAATATTATAAAAAGTAAATTTGGGGACAAAGCATACAATAAGTTTTATCTACTGACAAACACACGACACAGAAGTATAAACCAAAATGCTGTCATCCCGTAACTTGGAGGTTGGGGCAGAGATATCTCAGTGCCCTTGAACTACGTAACAGTACAACTGACACAGAAAAAGATAATGGCATTATAGCTTGATCATCTCTTTACAGAGATCCTACTTTAACAGTACGCAACTTCTCCTGAGTTGCAAGGCAGGTATACGTTCTGCTTTATCGTCTCTAGACACAGAAATACAATGTACTTTGGGGAAAAACTGAAAAGGCATTCCAGCGCTTATCATATTTAATGCCAGTGTATCATATGAAACTGCTGCTTACTCACTTTTATTATTCTGTCTTTGATTCCAAGGTGCTATTGTGCTTTTGGTTTTCTCTTACTCTTACGTTTGATCCTCCTTTACTCACTTTTCTTCCTTTGTCCACCTATACTGGTGTTGCTAAGAATTTCATACTTTGCCTCTTCTCACTTTTATACACTCTTTCCAGATGATCTCATCTGTATTTTGCATTCACAGCTACCCTCTTGTAATCCCAAAAATGTTATTTTAGCCCAGATCTCTTACCTAAGATCCAGACATTTATATTTAACTGACTACTAGACATGTCAGTAGCTTTTTAATCACCTTTTCTGCTTCCAGCCTTTCCAAGTTTCAATCCATTCTTCACACTTATGACAGTGATTTGCATGTCACCGCCAGATTTAAAAGTGTTCAATGATTCACAACTGCATTCAGCATTAAAAGAAAAACAAATACACTAAAGTCCTTAATACGATATGGAGAGGCCGTCAATGTCTAGTCCAACCTCATATCTCTGAAAGTAACTGTGGTCCTCTGAACAAGGCCTCTACCCTCCTGGGCTTTTGAAAAGATTGCTCCATATTTTTGAAAAACTCTCCTTGACCATGCCTATTATGGGAGTAATCCCATATGTTTCAAAACGAGCTCGGTTGGCAATTAAGTTCAGTATTTACTGAGGACATTTTATATGCCAGGCACTAAGTTCCTACAGTCATGGAGTTTATATTCTTGCACATGTGTGTATTTGTGTGTGTATTATAGGGGAGCGGAGAGGCAAATAAATAAATAGGAAACTATCAAATGGTGAAAAAGCTTATGATTAAAATGAAACAAGCTGATTTGACAGTACGGGGGTGGAGGAGGGGTGTTTCCTTAGATTGGACAGCTAAAGACTTCTCTGACGAAAAGATATTTAACCTGAGATCTCCTCATGGAAGCTATTGGTACCCTTACTTGAACAGTTTGCTCATCAAAACATCCACCATACTATTTTTAATGCATATGTTTTCACTTGTATATTTCCATGCCTCCATATACTTAGTTCCTGAGGGGAAGAATGCTCTCTTTTCCATTTCAATCTCTCTCCTAACACAAAGCTGGGCACATGGCAGATGCTGAATAAAGGTTGAGAAAAAAATTAATGAAATAAACCAGCTCTCAAAGTTTTCAGGCCCAAATAACAATTAAATTCAGATGGACAACAGCTGATGGTCCCCACTTCCATCCCACACACCCCAACTTTAAAAGGGAGAAAACAGATGACAAAGCTTACCCAAACAACTTGATATGATGTCTGAATCTCCTCCCATCCTCCCAAAGTCCTTCTTACGCCCTGATTCTGACTATTTTGGGTCTTTGTTTTCTTCATGCTCACAGGTTACTTCATTTTCTTCAGACATTTGTTTCCCCAGAGCCTGACTTTAGTCAGCCTGAATCTGACCTCTAGCTTTAACCACAGCCAGTAGAATCTCAGCACTTTTTCTTTGGCATTCACAACATAATGTAGTGACTCCTGTTTTTCCCTACAGTTATGGCCTTAGCTTTGTTTTCTGGTTTATACAAACTAAGAATGACTGAATTATCTACTCAGTCACATTCTGACATTATTCCCTTAAATGAATCCTGGTTTAGATTCTTGGTTTTCTTTATCCATAGTGTGACCAAATAATTTGTCACTGAAATTGGGACTCTTTTTGAAAATGAAAAAAAGGATGCTTATTATGGACAGCAGGTATACACGAGGTTTTATGGTCCTTCTCTTCATCCAGCAGTTTACTTTTCAAGAGTCTCAACTGCCAACAATGACTTCCTTCTTGACTTTCTGTTGTTGTGGCCAGGCTATTTCCTTGCACTTTAACTTCCATTTGAGTTTCAGATTTGACCTTTTCAATGCTGAAGAACTTTTCAGGATTTATCAAAACCTAGTGTAGAGATTCATACATGGAAACTACTCACAAGGTTAATAACACAGCTAATATTTATAGACCTTTTATCATAAGATAGCATTATAATAATAAGCCTCATATATTTTATTGAATTCTTTTCGCAATCTAGTGTTCACTCAGTGTACTTATATCTGGTACATCTAGTACAGATCTGTCTGTCTACAAGTGTTCATGTTTTTAAACTATTACAATATAATCTCCCACTGAAAGATCTTTTAATAGAGAAACACCAATAAACTATAAATGAAATATACATAAATCAAACAAAACTACACTAGAATAAAATTAATCTGAATTTTAACACTTAATAGCTTTTTTTTTTCAAAATCTATCCTTTTATTTTCTACTTGACAGTATCTTAAATAGCAATATACTAACTTTAATCTGAAAGTAATGTCATTATTGATTCACAGTGATGAAAATAATTAGAAATGACTGAGTCATTTTCTATTGCTACAACTGTGTTCTTAGCTTTCCTTTACTATTATTAGAAATATTACTTTATCTGTTTGTTAATTTTTAAAAACTTCTTTCTCTTTTTTTTTAATTTACTTCTCTTATTAACAACTATCATAATATCTATTTCCTAAATTAATGGGTTTCCAAAAGTCTGGAGTGCTATACCGCAACACTGAAAAATTCTGAGCATTTGCTCCTCAACTGACGGATGTTAGAAATTTTATATATATATACATACACACACTGTATACACTATAGAACACACTCTTAAACAGAAATAAAAACTATGAAATTAAAAATAAATATAAGTCCTAATAATTTCCTGCTTCCCAAAGGGTTACCTTGTCTATTCTCTAAAAGACCACTGTTTAAGCTCATCATCTGAACTAGTGTATCTCAAATGTTAATCTGCATATGAGCCCTACTTTTAAGGCAGATTCCTTTTCACTATATTTAAGATGGACTGGAGATTTTGTATTTCTAACAGGCTCTCTAGTGATGCTAATGCTGCTCACATGCTAAGTAACAAGAACTGAAACAAGAGATTAATGCTTAGCCAAATTTATGTTTCTGTCTTCCAGGGGATAAAATATACAGCAGATTCTAAAGTCAATCTTTCATTACTGGGGGCAAAACTACTTTTTAAACCATACAACAATCATTATACACATTAATCAAAAACATCAAAAATAAAATCTGTAATGTAAATAACTATCATAACGAGGTATACCCTTGCTTAAACTCAGAGTATCATAAACACACTGATTTTGTTTTTATACATTTCTTTTCTATCACCACAGACAGCAGTGAATAGAAATTAAGAGAAGAAACTAAGGAGAAAGAATAAAATGGATTAAAACATGTCTTTTCATCTGCTTCAAAAATAAAATTAAAAAAATAAAAATTCTGTTTAACTATTTTTAACTGAAGCTCATGTTTATATTAATGCAGTCAACAGTAATCTGGTTTTCTTTGATTTTTAGTTTTTAAATGCAAAGTGAGCATGGTCAAGATGTAGCATTTAAAAAGTCAAACTTAAATTATTACAACTTTAACAGGTCCAAACAGCTTATATGTACAGAACTTTACATACGAAACTCAGGCAAATTCAGAATATAGCAGAACAAAATCAGAAAGCATTTTGGTCTTATTGTTAGGTTTCCAGTTCCCTAATAAAATCCTAAAGTTTTAATACACTACCTACATGAAAACATTTGATATCCTCTAATAATTTCCAACAGTTAAATATACCACGAGAAAACTAATACCAATTATTTACCTTGTCAATCATTTTTCTTGCTTCCACTTCCTCACTGTTGGGATTCTCTAACTCAATGGTATAAGTACCCTTGTCACTTTGGTCATCATCATTATCCTTTTCAGAAGCAGCGGAAGTAGCTTGATTTTTTAACATTTTATCCATCTCCTGGCTTGGTCTGTGCCCAAGACTCCCTGAACTTCTTAATAATGCAGTTTGTAGGAAGGGAATTGACACCGATGGCTCCTCTGATTTCTGTTTTAACAATTTCCCATGTGGAACACCATGCCCCCCTCTGTGGTGCGCAGAGCTAGTCTGTAAAGACAAAGAAACCACTTTGGCATCTGCTGTTGGAGATTTTGTTTTTTCAAGTTTTGTATGTGGTGCTGAATAAGTAGTTTCCTGACACAAGATTCCCGTACTCTGAGTGAAAGAATATGACCTTCTTTTTCTGGGATTGTCTTCATCAAAGAATGCAATCATAAAAGCAGTTTGACTTACAACAGCTTGGTCTTGATGCTTTTCAGTAGCCTGGGCCTTCTGTAGTTTTTTCTGTTCTGAATGGTGGCGCCTTAAGTGTTCCTCAAGAGTTGCACGCTTGCTACAGCGCCTGTGAGCCCCAGCATTTTCTGAGTCGCTTTGTGTACCATCATCATGTTTGTTTCCTGGACACAGAAAAGAAATCGCATAATAGAGACGGGAAAAAATCCTATGTAGAAAATCAAAGCATATACAAAAGTGCTGCTTGTTCTGCCCCTCCCCCCTTTCAATCCAAAGTCATATGTTCTTTTCAGTAACAGGCTCTGCAAACTTCCCTCAATTGCAATGCTTACATTCAAATTTCATCAACCAACAATGAGTCCTTTATAAACACTTGAATAGGATTACTTTTCTTTCTCCAAATTTTGACTTTATAATGGTTCATCAGTGCCTTAAAAGATAAGCAGTGCTACATCTATGATAGTCTGTATTTGTAACATTAAATATTAATCCTGCCTTTAAACCTTATACCTTATTTAAACAATCAAAAACTTATCTTTAGCATTAGAAGGGAAAAGACAGAAAAAAGTGTGATCCCACCAAAATGCTTATCATTACACAGGAGAAGAGAATGCAAATGCAATAAAAAAGTGTAATGAATCGTTAATTTCAGTGATGTTCAAAACTTTCAAAAGTACCGCATTCCTTTCCTTTTTAATATATGAAAATGCAAATTTGCAGTTTCCACCAATTACTATACAATTCTTTACAAACATCTTTCTAGCTATAATTTTTGCAATTTTGTATGTGTGCTCAGTTAAACTCTGGTGGCTTCAACAAGTTAAATAAAGCATGCTAAAAGGTCTAGCATGGAAAAAGCATAGACTATGAAATCCTATATAAACCTACCAGACAAATGGCATGTTGCTAAATATAACGAGATAAAAATATGTTTTCTCCATTAAGCATATAGAGTCAAGACAGAATACTGCAGTTGAATTTTGAAAACATCAGCTTCCTAACAGAGGCTTTTTGTTACTCTTCATAGCTCTATTAAGGACTAAGTGTGAAACTTTATTAAAACTACTTGATTTTTCACTGATTTAGAATTCTTATCATGTAAACATTAAGTACATTAGAGGAAATAATCAAATGGCAATTATTATATTCTTATAGCATGAATTTAATGGGAAGTTGAGTTATTCTATGTGTGTTTTAGACTGAGTCACAAATGAAGGCTTAAAAGATAGTTATTTAGAAGAAAGCTTAAATGAATCTAGTCAACCAGGTGTATGTCAATACTTCCAAAACTAAATCTGAAAATCTTCCTTCAAATTAGCAACTACTGAAAATACAATACGAAAAGAAAAAAAAATAAAATGGTGTTTAGTTTAATTAATGGAATTCCTGCCTGGGTAATTAATCTAGGGATAAAGGATAGGCAGATGGAATGCAGAAGCAAACAAAACCACTAGTTCAAATACAAAACTCAGGAAAATTGGACATTGTACAACCTATTTCATATTGCACTGGATATACTGAAAAGAAATCCAGTTTGTAAGAGCTGTAAATAACTAAACTCCCATATTTCATGTGTAATGGGACCAGATAACCCATATTACAAACATACACAATATGACGGACTTCCCTGGTGGCTCAGATGGTAAAGCGTCTGTCTACGATGCGGGAGACCCAGGTTCGATCCCTGGGTTGGGAAGATCCCTTGGAGAAGGAAATGGCAATCCACTCCAGTACTACTGCCTGGAAAATCTCATGGACAGAAGAGCCTCGTAGGCTACAGTCCATGGGGACTCGCAAAGAGTCGGACATGACTGAGTGACTTCATGAAAACACCACCTTTACACACTTCAGTTCTTGTTCAGTTCAGTGGCTCAGTTGTGCCTGACTCTTTGCCACCCCCATGGACTGCAACATGCCAGGCTTCCCTGTCCATCACCAACTCCCGGAACTTACTCAAACTCATGTCCATAGAGTCAGTGTTAGTTATATTATTTCTTATAACAAGTTATATAACATAGTTATATATGTTATAACACATATATAACATATAGTCATATGTTATGACATACTTATACAATAATTCTTGTAACAACATATAAAAATTTGGTGCTTATCTGGTGTCAGGTCTTTTCAGTATCTTTTAAGTTACAGGTTAAAGAGTATAGATTAGCTATTTTCTTTGTAGAAAATTATTCTTCTTTTTCATTTCCCAGTGTTATACAAGATAACACATCTGATCAGATGAAAAAACTGCAATTTTTGTTTTTAGTTAATAGAAACACCATTAGGAACTGTTAAGATTTTTTCTGTTTTTTCTATCATTAATCATGCATTAATATGTTGAAGGTCTTCTAGTATTTTTTAGGATAGATATGACTATAACTAATCAGTAGCTGTGGCCAAAAGAAGCTTCAACTCTCCTAATGAGTGAAGTGTATGGACTTTGTGAACATTATTATCTTCACTGTCCCAAAGCACATGCATTTCACTCTTGCAGGAGCAAAGTTGTTTTGTTTTGCCCACTTTCAAGTTTTTGACTGATCTAAGCAGTTGCTGAATGTCTAATTATTGTAAAATAGTTTCTATTTGCTATACTGACATTTATTTAGAGACTGGGTATATACTTTTGATCTCTTAAATTGTGGAAAATCTTTATCTAATGATGGCAGCTCTAACTTTGGGGGAAAGTAAAATGTCATTTGTAAATACATCTGGAAAAATAAAATAGATAAACACTGGATCAAAAATGAGGCATATTCACAAAGACATTTTCTTAGATGGTTTGTAAAATGTCTTGAAGGCAAATTTAAAAGTAGGGTTCTATGCAATGGCAACATACCAGAATGTGTATCTACCTATAAATCAACTCTGATGGATAATAATAATTTGCATAATTTCTGGTAAGGATTTTAAAAATCTAACAAAATATATGAATACAGTCTGAATGTGAACATTAATGCCTCTAACGGGAATCAAAATAACAGCCAAAACAGAAAATAGTCATTATAAGTAAAATTATAGTTACAATAAAAGGGTGTAGTAAAGTTTTTTTTTTTTTTTTGGCCATACCACATGGTACGGAGGATCTTAGTTCCCTAACTAGAGCTGAAACCTGTGCCTCTTGCAGTGGAAGCAGAGTCTTAATCACTGGAATGTCAGGAAAGTCCCATAAAGGTATTTTTTAATGGTGATTTATATCTTAGCTCATTTGTGTACATTTATTAAGGATGGTCTAAAGAACATGTTATTTCTAAATTTTCAAAGTTTACACTACTTTTTACATTATACTAGGATATCAGTCTTATTTTACCCAATCCATAAAAAATGATCAGTTTACAAATGGGTAGCTTTTATATGTAAGCTTTAACCTATATATATATAAATACACATATAGGTCTCAATTTATGTTATTATCTAGTAGGAGTAAAGTTAACAATTATATGTCAAAAGTTCATATGCCAGGTAACTGCTTATGATAATTAAATATGGTAATAGGCCCTGACAAAGAATTAGGTAATCACACCATCTCACAATCTTGAAATGCCTTAGAAGCAAATAGGAAATAGGTATTTTTTCCATTAGGTGAAGAGAATCCCAAACCATAAAGTACAGGTTAAACCAGGGTCAGTTTTGTCAATGATAATGAAGTCATTCATTGACTGTTCAAATTACTGAGTACCTATCACATACTCAAGTCCCAGGAAAGGGCTAGAGATATAAGGTAATATACACTCTCACCTCAACAAGTATTCTTTTAAAGCTCTTTAACTTTTTGTATAGTAACAGAATGATCAGATTAACATGTAATCATTTCCCTTACAGTAAGCTTGCTAAATAAAATCAAGATATAGTAACATAAATCTGTATTCAGCAAATTCTAAATTAAAATTTAACTAGCAAAACCAATGGGGGGAAAATGATTAGTTGATACTCTGATGTATTTGGTCAAGTATTTTTAATAAAACATTGAAAATTATTTCAAAAATAAACATTTAACTGAAATTTTCACTAGTGAAAAAATTCTTAATTCAATGAATTCCTAGTATCTCTAAATAAAATTTGTTTCATGATATAAGTATCTTGAAAACAGTCTGAAACACTCCACCAACAATGTGACTATATTGCCAAAGTAGAACTCTAAGCCCATAATTCAGTAACTTAAAATGTTTAAAATCTACATGTTGACATTTTACAGGAAGCACACAGTAGAGAATAGAATTAAACATGTATTTTCCTTAAATCAGGAAAATGATGAGAACTGTGTTCTAAGGAATTCCACTGGTGAAATGAATGAATATTTCCACAGGAAAAAGAAACATATGTAATGGCACACATTTTCCAGGCAAGAATACTGGAGTGGGTTGTCATTTCCTTCTCCAGAGGTTCTTCTTGACCCAGGGATCGAACTTGGCTCTCCCGCATTGTAGGCAGACACTTAACCGTCTGAGCCACCAGGAAGTCTCAATGGCATACATATAAATTTACAAAACCAATTTGGTTTTGGCAAGAAAATGAAGGCAGACTGTTTTGAATGAGTAAGCTGGATATGGGCAGAATGGCTGGCTTTTGAACTTTAAGATCAAATAAACGTTCAAAAAAGCAGAAGCAGCAGCTTTATATCATATAATTATTTTTCTAATCATAGTTTGGTAACTGAAGACTGAAATTAACCATAAAAAAGGAAGTTCTGAAAAGTTACCTTTCAACCTTTTCAAGTAAACTGGAACATCACTTTTAATACTTTTGGAATCCTCTTCTGTTCTTTCCCATACCATCTGAGGAGGGTTGTTCTGTGCTAGCCAGTCAGCTACTTTGTTTTCAGGTGCCATCATTCCAGTTTGAATCCCTGGCAGGTCTTGAGTTCCAGGAGAAGACTTCTTTGACTTGTGGCGCTGATCAGAAGTAAATTTTGTCACGTGATCTCTAATAGTTACTTTCCCTGGGGTACTGTCATCAAATTCAATGGTAAATGAAGCATGCCCTGCACCTGTTGTATGAGAACTTGGTGTGTCTTTTGTTGGGATTTCATGAATAGTGCTCTCTGTTATTTGTGATGGTTGCTGAAATTCTTTTGTAGGGATTTCAAAATAACTTGGTTCCCTACAGAAAGGAAAAAGTACTTCTTCACTTGCAGCTGCAGATTGTTCTTCAACTTGCTTGGCATCTATGCTGCACCCTAATAAGAAAAATAAGAGAAAATTCAAAATATTTGGGAGCTTCTAGAACTTGAAGGAGTATAGTAATGGCCACTTCCATTACTCCATGGGAATCAGAAGGCAGATCGCTGCTTAGATGAAAAAGAATGACAAATGCTTAAAAGAGAAATAATTTTGATTATAAACATGGCATTCCTGTTACCAATAGGAGATGCAAGAGAAGCAGCAGTGCAAAGGATAGCAAAGCAGTTAAGAGATGGGATTTTGCATGACTAGGTCTACATTGTTTCCAATGTGGATCCAGAAATCATCAAAAGTACAAAGAAATGAAATCAAATGTAGATGGAGATGCATGTTCAATGTACATATCTAGAGAGACAGAAAAAAATATGAATTTCCTTATCAAGTAAGGAGGATGAAATATTGCAAAAACAAGTAAGGAGAACAAGTGTTCAAATGAAGAAAGGAACATGAGGTTAATACATAAGCAACATTCTGGACAGGATGATTTTACTTACCATTCTTCACCATCACAATTCAGAGACATTACTTTCAGAATGACAAAAATAATATTACTAATGTGTGATCCTTACAAGAAGACAGATAACATTTTATAAAGAAAAGAATGAGTAAAGACATGTGGTTTGCTTGTAAAATGCAATCCAAGCAGCAGTGTGAAAGAAGTAAGTTAAAAATAGAAAATTCAGTTGCCAGCCAATTAATTCCAAAAGAAAATTCATGTACATTTCTATACAGCAGAATATGCCCAACTGTCAAAAATCCTTAGAGGAAAGCTGAATTATAAATCTCAGATCACCAACAAGAGTTGGCATAAGCAAGTAACTCTGGAACACTATTCCTCTGTTGCCTCAGAGACAAATAAGAAGGTATGAAAATAAATGCATCTCTATATAAAAGATGTGAAAGCATATAAATGAAAATGATAACTGAAATGTTTTAAATCTGTTATCAGATATTATAAATGCAAAAAAAAATTAAGATGAAACTGCTTTGGTTTTCAGGAAGCAAAAGAACTATTATAAAGATGGTAAAGAATGAATTCAAATAAAAACTCTTTCCCTAAAGCTCAAAAGAGCATTCCTTTTAAAAACACACTGATGGAAAAATCACTTACAGATAATTTATTAGGAAAGAATATATGAGGGACAAAGTTGTTTATAGTAATTTTCTAATTAAGTAAAGCATTTTGTCTCTTGAAACATTTTTCCAAATATTAAATACTGACGGAATTCTTCAGGTGCTATAATCAGTTTCTTAGCAACACTCTGAATATGAAACAGTCATAAAACTGTTTGCTTTTAGATTATACAAGAACGGAACAGCAACATCTCTACAGTCCAGTGCATGGCACAAGGTATTGCATGCGTGCTAAGTCACTTCAGTCATGTCTGACTTTTTGTGATCCAAGAACTGCAGCCCACCAGGCTCCTCCTCATGGGATTCTCCAGGCAACATGTATACTATCATGTAAGAATTGAATCGCCAGTCTATGTCTGATGCAGGATACAGCATGCTTGGGGCTGATGCATGGGGATGACCCACAGAGATGTTATGGGGAGGGAGGTGGGAGGGGGGTTCATGTTTGGGAACGCATGTAAGAATTAAAAGATTTTAAAATTAAAAAAATAAAAAACTGAAAAAAAAAAAAAAAAAAGAATACTGGAGAGGGTTGCCATTCCCTTCTCTAGGGGATCTTCCCGACACAGGAATCAAACTCACGTCTCTTATGTCTCCTGCATTGGCAGGCGGGTTCTTTACCATTAGCGCCACCTGAGAAGTTCTAAATTAAGAATCACCTCCAGTGTAAAACACAACCAACAAGGAGGGCAAAGAATTCACCTGCAATGCAGGTGAACCCAGTTTGATTCCTGGGTTGGGAAGATCCCCTGGAGAAGTGATAGGCTACCCACTCCAGTATTTAGGGCTTTCCTGGTGGCTCAGATGGTAAAGAGTCCACCTGCAATGTGGGAGACCTGGGTTCGATCCCTGGGTTGTGAAGATCCCTGGAGGAGGGCACAGCGCATTAAAGACCCCAAGCTCCACTTCCAGAAATTTTTAAAAAAAGTGAAAAATATTATACAGACAGTAAACAGAATATATAACAAAAACAATTTTTAACAGAAAAATTATCCTTGTCAAGTCTACTTAGTTTTTCCTCACCAATGAAAATTTAAAAACTGTATCAGAAAAACTCTATACTATCAAAGCAGTAATTCTACACACTACCTAGAAGAAGAGGATATACAAGATTCTTAAAACCTAAGTAATGTTCCAAAAACTTCTTTATTAAAGAGCTCATTTATTTTTTTCCTTAATATTAAAATGTCCACTTGAATGTTTACTTTGAAGGCCTGTCAATAAGAATTACCATGAGTAAAACGCATTGTCTGCTCTCTCTATATTGATAAAATCACTGATGTTTTTATTTTTCCATACACTGGTTTATTTACTAATGTAATAATGTACTGTGCCTGATCAATTTCATATAGAACTATCCTTCCTATCTACCTGACCTCATTCATTCGTTTTCTGCATCCTCACAGGTAACAGAGAAACACTGAAGACAGAAAGCGGCAGTCTCCTACCCCCACTACCTGAATGCTCAAAGACGTGACTAAACTATAAAGCGATAACTGCAACAAGCTGGCCCAGGGGTATAGCATTTACCATCTACTTGTCACTAATGATTCAAATGAATATGTTCTCAATTTTCCTCCCTTGAGAAGAAAAACTTCACATACTTTTAACATGCTTTCACTTTTTAACACATTAAAAAGCAGAGGTCACCAACTGCAGGTAACTATTTTTAAGGTTATTATTCCCTAAGTTATTCCTACTTCAAAACTGACTTTCCTTTAAAGATTAGAATTTGAGACTTCTATAGGCTAACACCCAATTTATCCAGTAATCAGTTATCTAACAATGTCAAGTAGCACAACAGAGTAGAAAGACAGACAGCATTTATGATCCGATGATTACAGTCAAACAGCCTGGTTCAGCAGAAAGCAGGAAGAAGATTTCAAATCAGCTAAGTCCTACCTCTATCACAGTTCTTAATTCTCATTTTTCTCATTGTAAAATGAGAAAATAATACCCATCCATAAGATTGTTGTGAAGATTCAGTGAGGTATGTATTAACTGAGATAGCGTAAGTCACCCAGAAAAAGTCGGCCACAAAGTAGGCACACAAATAAATATTTCTCTTACTTTTTCTCCCCCAACTCTCCAACACAGCTAACTAGGGAAACAAGAAACTAAAACCAAACATCTAACTCTAAAAAACCCAAGACAGATATGGCAATACCCATATCCTCGTATCTGTGATCTTTACTATGAGCAAAGTCCCTCATTGAGAACCTTTTTTTTTTTTTTTTGACTATTTACTCAGCTTACATGTGACAAATCTGGAGGGTATGTAAAAGCAAGGATTAATGTCAGATATACTACACTAAGAAAACGAGTCAACTGGTCGAGATAAGTCAAAAAACAATAAAGAGCAGACATGTGGCTCAAAAACACAGCAGTTCAGAACCATTCAGTATACAGGGAACAGTCTTACATCAAGTCTCCCAAGGACATTACTGTAACATATAGTTCAATTACTGATATTCATAATGAGGCTTCTGAGTCATAAAGTAAACATTTTAATTATATTCAGCCTTCTTTGCTTAAGGAAATAACATGAGTAAATAGAAATTTAGGGAAGGGTTAAACTTAAAAAACAAAATTGCAATTGTAAAAGTGAAGTTCGGTCATCTGGAAAATTCATTAGTAGAGGAAATCATTTTGCCAAAGATGATAAAACCAGATCAAGGGTGGGCCTACTATACTTGGGATTGTAGGCCCACTAGAGAAATTATTAAGGGTCTTCTAAATTAATATAGAAAAATAAAGGAGCTTTCCTTTCTCAGTACTGGTAAAAATCATTCTGAAATTTATGAATTTAACATGAATTTGCCTTCAAAACCTGTTTTATTTATACTAAAGTAAACTCAGTCATGTCCAACTCTTTGTGACCCCTAAGGACTGTAGCCCTCCAGGCTCCTCCGAACATGGAATTCCCCAGACAAGAATACTGGAGTGGGTAGCCATTCCCTTCTCCAGTGACCCTCCCAACCCAGGTCTCCTGCATTGCTGGCAGGTTCTTTTCCCATTTCAGCTATAAGGGAAACCCTAAATACTCTTAATGAGATTAATAATGAAACATTGGTATGAATAAAATATTATTAAAATAATTTTAATTCATACTAATACTTAATTATTAATCTCAACTAAGAGTATTTAATAAATGATCATGGTAGAATCAATTATGGTTATCTAAACCAGAAGAGCAATATCCTTAAGTTCTTAAGGCATTTTATGATTGTGTCACTTTCCAGGGAATCTCATGATATACGTAATCTAGAAAAAAGTGTTCCCTTCCTTTTTCTGTACTAAATTAATTACATGAAATATTAAGCTATTTCAAGGTGCTTACAAAGACTGTAATTATGAAGGCAAATTCTACTTAAGATATCCATCCAACCTAGTACATTCAAGTACTTCAAATTACAAAGACTGGGAAACTCCTTTTACCAAAAAGGAATTACAACTCTAAAGTTTTTAAATTTAGCTCAATTAGATTAAAAAATCAGTGAAAAAGAGCCCAAAATCTACTCTTCACAGTTGTATGCAACCTTTTCAAAATGTATGCAACACTTTAAAGCCTTTAATTGTAACTTAAAAAATGTTTAAACCATGTTAGCAGGTTGGAGAACACATCTGAACTAAATAGAGGACAAGTTCTCTTTTAACAGGACTCAAAATATTCACACTACTTCAGGAGAACCTGACTGCTCTAATATTTGCTTCCAGGGTTTTGGGGAATTTAAGGTAAATCGGTAGGAGATTCTGGATACACATGGACCCACAGAAAGGGACATAAGTTACCAGGGAGCAGATACTCTAGTATCCTTTCTGGAATGCTCACTTTTCAAAATAAGTACTGGACTCTTGAGAGTCCCTTGGACAGTAAGGAGATCAGACAAGGCAATTTTAAAGAAAATCAACCTTAAATATTTGGACGGACTGATGTTGAAGCTGAAACTCCAATACTTTGGCCACCTGATACAGAGAGCGAACTCACTGGAAAAGAAAGACCCTAATGCTGGCAAAGATTGAGGGCAGGAGGGCAGAAGGAGAAGGGGGTGACAGAGGATGAGATGGTTGGATGGAATCACTGACTCAGTGGACGTGAGTTTGAGCAAACTCTGGGAGACAATGAAGGACAGGGGAGTCTGGTGCGCTGCAGTCCATGGGTTACAAAGAGTCGGACATGACTTAGGAACTAAAGGACAATAACTAAGATTCTACATTCTAAAAACTGGTAATGAAGAAGCAAATCACTTTCTGTTTTTACCAGAAAAGCATACTTAGAGCACAAATAAACTAATCATTTATATTTCACAATTTTAAACATTAAAAAAGAAAACAATTTCACAATGACCGAATGAAATAGCATTTAATTTTCAAACTTCACTCTACTATACGTGCTGGCATCATAAATTATATCAGACTTGTAAACTGTTTCCCTCATTCTATAGTAGTTTAAAAAACTACAAATGATGAATCTGAAACAATCACATCCGGATGCTAATATATGAAAGTAAATGAGACTCTCATTAAAGCTTTTAATCAGCTGAATCTGACAGAGTGCTTTAAGCTTCTTAACAAAAGATGTAAATCACTAAATTCCTTCCAACTCAAAAATAATCCCATGATTATGAAGCAGCTTTTGTCATCTGGCAGAAAAGATACTCAATGAGATAGGCCACACAAGCTGGTAATCATTTAAGAATTTACTTTCATTCACATAGATGAAATTACTACAGGACACTTCACAGCTTGAAATTCATTTTATTATGCTGAGGCATGAGGGATTGATTTTTATGTCAATTTGTTTTTGGGGTGTTTGTTTTAGACTTTATACTCTACAAAGTATATTCTTTTGGAATGATTTTGAATGTGTGTGGGTGGGTGTGTAATGACTGCTGAAAAGTTAACTGTGGGTAACAGCATGGACTCTATAAGTTAGGTCACCTGGCTTAGAATCGCAGCTACTCTTTTTGCTAGCTGAGTGACCTTGTGAATAAAACTCACATCACTGCGCTGCCACTTCCTTATCTATAAAATGGGTATGATAACAGTAACTACTTTCAGGTACAGCTGTGAGGATTAAATGATTAAATATACACAGGGCACTCAGAAGAGTGTCTGGATAAAGTAAGCATCACTGAAGTATTATCTACTGTTAATAAATCATAGTTCTGTCTCCAGTACAAAAATTACAACTATACTTCACTGTGTTCCACAAGATATTTATTTCAGATTTCAGAAGTTGTTTTGGGTAGAAGGATCTTTAATGGCTAGATAAACTCACTATCAATTATTTTCAGAATCTGGGAACATTAAATTATGCTATATTTCATTTAGCTCCCTAATAATTAGTACATTTTTTTCTCACTCTTCTCTCTCTTCCTTCCTCCTTTTCTCCCTCCCTCTCTCTCTCCTAGGTTGCTCTAGTACACATGATAATATAACATGTGATCCTTGAAGTAAGAAATGTGCAGTTAAGATAAGGAATACACACAAAATACTAAATAAAAGTGTTACGATACACATACACAGATGTATCCTTTAGAATTTTATACTACTGGATTTATGTGTATATACTCCTGTGGGAGAAGAGAAGGCAGTAATTAGTCTAATTTTTGTGGGAATGAACTGGGAGAGCACTAAACAACTGTAGTGGGATACAAGGCCAAGGAAAGTGGGATACAGTTAGAAACTCTGACATAAAATCTATGTGAAAATATAAAATCTTCACATAAAGTCTTTGTTAAGCAAAGGAAATAAAGGACAGCTTAGATTTATTGCACAAATTGAACTGCAGAAAGGTTGAAACTGGAAATAGTTCAGTTATGATTCAATGGCGGAAAAAAGGACAAGAGAAGCAGGCAATATAACAGATGAAGTGAAAGGAAGGGAAGACACAAAAATTTCAAATAAAGCAGACATTCTTGACTGTCTTCCAAAATCCATTTCCTATTTCTCCCTCCAAAAAGAACTCCAACGTTCCCAGGTATCTGCTCATCCCTGATACAACTCATGTGCCTTGAGGGAAAATTAACCCCACATTCAGCTTCAGGATGGGGAAGACTGGCTTAAGGATAATCTCATAACCCTTGCCAGGGATTGGTTCAGAAATAAGCATGTGATCTACTCCTGAACCCATGAGAGATCAATGAAATGACAGATGCATTAAAAACTTTGGGGAAAGTTTCCAGGGGGTCTTTTAGAAGCAACCTTTGCTACTTCTGACTGGATGTAATCAAAGCAGCATGCACCCCAACTGCTACTGGCAAACAGCCTCTGAGTATTAGGGGAAACTTCCTTAGTATGCAGCCACTGAACAGAAGGGCTGAGAGTCTGAGAGGAAACACTAGCTGATGATGCCACTGAGATGCTGCATTAACCAATTCTAAAGAGGTTCATTATTTAAGCTGGTACATTTCCGTCCTGTTTGGTTATCAGGTGGCATTTCTGTTATTTGCATCTGAGGGTATGATAAATAATATTAAGCTTCTGAGCTTGAACATGAAGAAAAAGTTGTGTTGGCCACAGACATAAGAAAACTGAGATGGGACTTTATTTGCAGAGTTGACAACTTTAGTTTGGGGCACTTTAAGAGCAAGTTGATAAGGCCAGCTTTCTTAGACCTGTATCCTGGTAAAATTAGAGTATATTTATGAATAAGAACCAGTGTTCTTATTCTCCAGCTAAGAAAAATGTCTTATTTATCTTGTAGAATTATAGTGAAAGGTAGAAAGTTGACATGAGTGCTGATGAAATCTATCCTTGGCTCAGAGTCACAGTTGGCTTTACATACTGCTCCCTGGTGCCTCTATTTAATTCCTCCAGTTCTGATCCTTATCTGCCATTATCAAGGAAACCGGCTGCTCCATCCACCAGTGTTGATGTCCATGCCAAGTCCTTATGTAACAGGCAACTGATACCTCCATTTATTTCCTGGAAATCTTGATTTTCTGGCTTTTGACTTAGTTCATTACTAAATTTCTCCAGCAACAAAAGAATATGTTCCTTGACTATTAATCTGAATATGTGATTCAGAATTATTTCTTCACTCTGGCTGCTTAACAGCTAATCTTGTTGCTATCATACCCCCCAAAATTAGGCACACTGAGATTCTAAAGAAGTTTTAACCTCATATATTTTGAACATAATAAAATTTTTTCATTTAAAAATATGATTATATGCTTGTCAATCTAGTAAAAACACACAAAGTTAGTCTGCATTTACTATTTTGGTCTAGTTAGAACATTTTAACAATTATTTCAAAATGCCCAACCATATTATTAAACTACGTCATTTAAATAATAGGAGATACCACTCTTAAGAATAAATAGATTTTTGCTTTGATAGCATGTTCTTCCTTAAAACCATTTAATGTCATAGTCTGAGATTTTTTTACCTGATGTTCCAATTTCGTGATTTTTCTCTTCGGGTTTGCCATTTGACTTGAAAGGTCTTTGTTCATCTGCCTCATCATCCCCCCACCATGAAGGCTGCCCATATAACGGAGTACCACGGGGCATGGCAGAAGTATCTGTAAAGAAGTGGGGAAAATCTGTCTAAAGCACATGAAACAGGAAAACAAACAAACAAACATGCTTTTGGAGAATGCTAGAATTGCCGAGTTGATTTAATGAGAAAACCAAGTACAGGTGACCCTTGAACAATGCAGAGTTTAGGAGCCTCACCTTCTCTTCTCACCTCAAGCACAGTGTAACTTATAGTCAGCCTGCTCCCCTGGTGGCTCAAATGGTAGAGAATCTGCCTGCAATGCGGAAGACCCAGGTTCGATCCCTAGAGCAGAACACTTATTCAACAACTTTCACTTCCAAATCCACGGTTCCTGTGTGTTAATCACTCAGTCATGTCCAACTCTTTGTGACTCCATGGACTCTAGCCCACCAGGGTCATCTGTCCATGGGATTCTTCAGGCAAGAATACTGGAGTGGGTTGTCAGTTCCTTTTCCAGGGGATCTTTCTGACCCAGGGATTGAACCTGGGTCTCCCACATTGCAGGCAGACTCTTTACCATCTGAATCACAAGGGAAGCAGTTCTGTATTCATGGATTCAACTAATGTGGTAGTATTACCTATTGAAAAAAATCTGCATTTTTAAAAAAATAGTGCTGCTCAACATGGAGAAGGCAATGGCAACCCACTCCAGTACTCTTGCCTGGAAAATCCCATGGATGAAGGAGCCTGGTAGCCTATAGTCCATGGGGTTGGTAAGAGTCAGATGCGACTGCAACTTCACTTTCACTTTTCACTTCATGCACTGGAGAAGGAAATGGCAACCCACTCGAGTGTTCTTGCCTGGAGAATCCTGGGGATGGGGGAGCCTGGTGGGCTGCCATCTATGGGGTGGCACAGAGTCAGACACGACTGAAGCGACTTAGCAGCAGCAGCAGCACCAGCTGCTCAACGGTTCAAACCAGTTCTGTTCAAGGGTTAACTGCATAGTCTAGATAGCAGAAAATACTCTAAGTTGAATAGTATTTGTGGATCTCATTCAATATTGAACACGAGAAACGAATTTTGCACTGGCTAATATCTAAGTAATATAAACTGCTAGAGTCCAGTAGCTTTTAGTTAAAGCGCAACTTGTTCACTGGCACACAGAAATGTCTCATAAGCCTAAACATAAAAGACAAAACTAAATTTTGGTGTAAGTGACTGTTTTAAAAAAATTTCAAAGCCTAAGGACACTGCACAGTAACTAAATTTAAACTAGTTGTTAACTGGACTAAAAAGCTTATATTTGAGCAATTTGGTAATTTCTAGCAGTTTTAAAAATTGCTTTTGTATGACTGGGATTATGTATATAAAATATTCTTAAAGCTCCTACTATAATATGATACATATCATAATAATTATGATAATGTAGCCATTATTGGACATTTCCTTTTCATTCATTTCAGTTATAATCTAGGTGGAAAAAAGCAGACAAACATGAAATAATAAAAATACTATAAGGTAAATTATATTTACTTTCCTCAAATAAATATACTAAATACACCTACATACAACTGCCATAAAATTATGTTCTACACTGCTTTCTAAGAAGCACTGGCTGCATTAAAACCCACTCTGAAATTGTCATTATCATTAATTATTTTTATAAGGACACGGACAATTTTCTGAGAACAAAGCATGCAATTTCTTCCTAATCAAGAATAAACATGGTATTTTCAAAGAAGTTAACTTACCAACAGCTTTCTCCTCAGATTTTAGTGCTTCTGTAGGTTTGTGCTGCACTTCTGTTGCAGAATCTGCTACCTTTGAATCTATGCTTTTGGCACATGCAGATTTTGATAATTCTGATTCTGAAGATTTTTGAGACAACTGAAGCTGAATGGTAAATTTCTCATGCTACAAAACAGTTTAAAGTGGAAGTGAAATATCCATGAGTGAAATCAACCCTACTAAATGGCAGGTTTACAAAAGAAGTAAGTAAAAATGTTTACCTTGAGAGCTTCTTCAGGGACCCTCATTTCTCCTCGTACTACAGTGAAAAGATTTGTATGTAAACAGGGCTAAGGAAGAATATAATTTCAAAACTCTGATAAGCTTAAAATAATCAAAGATAATACATAAATTGTCCTATTTTCAAGAAGCAATTATAATAAGAGAATGACCATATTTCCCTTAAGAGTTATATGTTAAAAAAAATTTAAATGTTAAATTATGTTCACAAATATAAAAATTTTTAATACTAAACAAAATCTTAAAAAGTCTAGCAAGTAATTCCAAACTTAGGTAATAATCATGGCCTTCAAGAAGCAAACAACTGTGTGATTAACCTAAGCACAAAAGACATTTTCAGTTCTCACTAACAGTAACATGACCACAAAGAAGAAAAGCACCTGGGTCAAATGATATTGACAGCTAATCACAAAAATCTAAAAAGAACTGTCATCAGGGATTGCTGCTGCTAAGTTGCTTCAGTTGTGTCCGACTCTGTGCGACCCCATAGACGGCAGCCCACCAGGCTCCCCCGTCCCTGGGATTCTCCAGGCAAGAACACTGGAGTGGGTTGCCATTTCCTTCTCCAATGCATGAAAGTGAAAGTGAAGTCACTCAGTCATGTCTGACTCTTAGCGACCCCATGAACTACAGCCCATCAGGCTCCTCCGTCCATGGGATTTTCCAGGCAAGAGTACTGGAGTGGGGTGCCATTTCCTTCTCCATCAGGGATTACCCAACAGTAAATCCTGAAGAAATTCAATTATTCCTACTTCACAAGCACTGATAAAAATGAAATTCATCTTGAAAGTGCAAAAGAAATGCTATAATTAGGGTCTTTACAGTAACTGCAACCACTCCTTCCCCCATGAATTGCAATCAGGGTCAAATTACATTATCAAACAACTGATTCTATACAGATTAGAACCAAGTGCTAGATATAATGAATGCTTTCATTATTATGCCTAAAAGAACAATGGCTCTGTATGTTAAAAAGATCTTTCACTAAACAACAGAGGTCACATTTCTCACCATTACTTAACCCCTTAATGAAAGGACTTTTGTAACCACATAGTAAATTCTAGTCTTCTTTATCAGTTCAGAGCACCCATGACTTCAGGGGTAAAAAGCTATAATTATCATGACCACTTGGGAGAAAAATAGACTTCCCATGCATAACAAGCAGTAAACTTGTTTACAAGTATTTGATCCATAGTTCAACACTCACTAAAATAATAAAAACTCAGAATTTTCTAGAATTGTAAAGTGCTTTGGGAATACCTATTCAATTCCATTAACCCAACTTTCCATTCTATCCATGTGGAATTTGAGGACTAGAGAGGCAGAACCCAAGATAATAATCTAGTCAACTGAATATTAGTCCAGGGCTTTCTTATCACTTTACATTGCTTCCAGTAACTGTGAAATAATAAAAAATTTCCTTTTTTTATTATGTATATATGCTGATTACTGGTATATATGACTATATATAGTTCATAGTTAAGTACTTAATTAAGTAAAAATTCTAGTAAGCTTTTGTTTTACTCCCAAAAAACTCATTAACAGCTGCAGAAGATTAACTGCATTCCTACATTTACAGTGGAAAACACCATCTTAAAAATACTGAAAGTCATTTCTATTTTTTTCAATGGGAAACAAATGATTTTAGCCTGCTGTGAGGGCTTTCTGCTGCTTCAAGTTTCTCCTGGGAGTGCTTTAATTAAGTCTATTCCTCAAAGTTAGTCTAGGGCATCCTGTTACACTTTTTTAGGATCAAGGAAAACTTATAAAGAGGGTATAACTCAGATTCACATACTTTGCCTTACCAAAAACCTTTTCTGTGTGGGGGAGACCAAAGAATTCAAGATTTCTCTTGTTTAAATTATGAATTTACCTGAGAATTCTAGTATGACTATGAGATTTTTGAGACTGCTCTGACTCCAGCTTTCACCTTCAAAGTTACTATCTTGCTGGTGGTACAGACCCAGGTAACTGTTTTTAGCTTGCTTAATTCAGAAAAGTGACAATCTAAGGTACAATTACTTATGATGTCAAGTTACAAAATACACAATACAGTCATATTAACTACAGCTGTATGTCATTTATATCTCAAAAAATTTTAGAAAAAGTTACATGCTTACTTAAATCTTATTTACTAAAAATCATTAATATTTATAAATTATTTCCACACTTCTTTGAATAAGAAACAACTGAAAAACAGGAAAAAATAGGTGAAACAATGGTTTGCAAAGACAATCAATGAAG
The DNA here is from genome assembly GCF_001704415.2 of Capra hircus. Taxonomy (NCBI): domain Eukaryota; kingdom Metazoa; phylum Chordata; class Mammalia; order Artiodactyla; family Bovidae; genus Capra; species Capra hircus. The sequence goes on along the minus strand of NC_030823.1, from coordinate 32,468,283 downwards.
AGGAACAAATCAAGGGGAGTGTAATCACTGCCCTAACTCAGTATATTTAGAGAGCTTCCAAGTCACACTGGAGGGAGGGGTAAGCAAGGCCAAACCTGCCAGACTCTAAGCTGTGAGGAAAAGAGGGTTGAGTCTGGGCAGACCAAGATGACCACAGTTCAGAAAGCTGCACAGAAATAGTATTCCGGAGATTGTTACAGGGGCTGGCTCAAGTATTCAGCTGGGTACTGATCAGTACATTAATTTGAGAAAAATTATACCTATGGCTGGGACAAGAACCACCTGAAAGAATTCGAGGTAATAGTGCCCCTTACTCAGAGAGGGCCAGGAATAGTGTCTAATCACAACAGCCAAGCTGGAAAACCTCATGTATAACGGGCCACTGGATAAAGCAGGGGTTGGCAAATTGTTTATCTATTGAGGGCCAGACAGTAAACTTTTTAGGTTTTAGAAGCCATATGATTTCTGTTTAAACCACTCAGCTTTGCTATGATAGTGCAAAAGCAGCTAAAGAAAGATGTAAATGAGTGGATATGCCTGTGTACGAATAAAACTTTATTTACAAACAGGCTGAGAGCCAGGTTTACCAGGGGTCTTGCTGACCCCTAAAGCAGAGTATACAGAAAGGTCTTGCTTCTGTAATGGGGAATTAATTAGCCCCAGACTAATCTTAGAAGTTCAAAAAATTTTAGGAAAGCAAGACTCAACATGATAAAACTATTTCAAAGTAACCTGTGTCCCAGAACCAAACTCAAAAATATTTATAGGAATCCAAAAGTATGCATACAATACTCAACAAGGTAAAAAAATTCACAATGTCTGTCATTCAGTCAAAACAATGAATGTAAAAATCAATCAAAACTCACCCAGAACTGACACAAACGTCAACAAACATTTTAACACAGTTAATATCACTGTATTTCATATGTTTAAAAAATATGTAAAGACTTGAAAGATATAAAAGACAAAATCCAAATTTTAGAGCTGATGACTATACTGGATAGGGAAATTGCATGTTAGACACAGCCAAAGAAAAGTTTCGTAAACCTGAAGACAATGCAACAATAATAACAACCCAAAGTGAAACACACAGAGAACAGATACTCATTAAAAAAAATGATAAATAGAGCCTCAGTAAGCTAGGAGATGACTTCAAGTAGCCTAATATACATTTAAATGAAGTCCTTGGATAAAAAGTGGGGAAAACAGAAAAAAGAATTTAAAAAAATAATGGCTGAATTTTTTTCTAAATCTGATTAAAAGTATAAACCCACAGATCCAACATGCTCAAAAACCCCCAAGCACAAGAGACATGAAGAAAACTGCATAAAGGCACATTAAAATCAAACTGCTCAAAACCAGAGGAAAAGGGAACCAATGCAAGTGAGAACAACAAATTTAAAGTACTTAAAAGAAACGTCATCTAGAATTCTATGTCCAGCAACAATAACTTCTAATAACTAACCTGAAATGCTTTTCCAGACACACGAAAGCTGAAAGAATTATCATTAGCAGAGCTGTACTATAAGAAATATTAAAAGAAATTCTTTACACAATAAGAAATGAAACTAGATGAAAATGTAGATCTATCAATATAAAAAAGGATGAAAAGTACAAGAAATGGTAATTACAGTGGTTTAAGATATGAATACAATGGCCATAAAAATCTATTTTTCTTATTATTTAAACCTCTTTAAAAGATAACTGATGCTTTACTGATATCAATGAAGAATGCAATTTGTAACATATATAGAAATAAAATGTATGACAATCACAACACAATGATCAGGACAGAAAAAAATGAAAGTATACCACTGTAACATTCTTATGCTGTATGTGAAGTAGCGTAATTTGAAGATACAGCTTAAAATTAAAGATAAAATTATAAAATCTTAACCACTATTTTTATAAAAAGGGTAACAGTAATAAAATAACAAAGAAGACAAAATGAAATCATAAAAAAGCTCAATAATCCAAAATAAATTAGGAGAAAAAGAAAAAAACTGATGGGGCAAATAGAGCATGAATATCAATACGACAGATTTAATAACCACATCATCAAATGAATGCTCTAAATCCCCAGTTGAAGGCAGAAATGATCAAACTGACTAAAAACTAAGACCAACTATGTGCTGCCTACTTCAAATGTAAAGACAATAATAAGCTAAAAGTAAAAGAATGCAAGCGATATACCATGCTAACACCAATCCAAAACTAATGTCCAGACAAACCAGATTTCAGCACAAAAAATGTTATCACAGATAAAGCAAAGCATTTTATAATTATAAAGGGGGTCAATTCATCAAGAAGACACAATAATCCTAAATGTTTACACTTCTAGAAACAGTGTTTCAAATTACATGAAGCCAATACTTCTGCAAGGAGAAACAAACCCAGAGTCTGAAATTTTGATACTGCTTTCTCAATAATTGACACAACAACTAGACAACAAATCAGTAAAATACAGAAAATGTGAACAACACTACAACTAATTTGACCTAATAGAATACTCCACCCAAAACCAGAAGAATGCACATTCTTTTCAAGCACACAGAGCATATTTACCAAGACAGAGTAGATACACCATGGGTGACAGGACAGGATTTGAAATACACGAAGTATGTTTCTGACCACTATGGATAAATTGGAAATTAATAACAGAAAGTCCCTTGGAAAAATTCCAAATATTTAGAAATTAAGTAACAAAGACAACTCAAACAAAGATCAAAAGAGAGACTAGAAAGCATCTTGCACGTTAAAGCAGCACAGGCATACTGACTGTACTCCCTTTACTGTACTCTGCAGACACTGTGTTTCATACAAATTGAAGGTTAGCGGCAACCCTGCAGCTAGCAAGTCTATCGGAGCCAGTTTTCCAGTGTCATTTGCTCACTTTGTGTCTCTGTACGGTAAATTGCACATTTCAAACGTTTTCATTATTTTTATATTTGTTATGGGGATCTGTGATCAGTGATCTTTTTAAAAAGTTATTTTTGGCTGTGTCGGGTCTTAGCTGCAGCACGCGGGGTCTTTGCTACAGTATGTGGGATCTTTCGTTGTGGTCCGTGGGTTTGTGGCACATGGGCTCTCTATCGAGGTGCCCAGACTCAGTAGCTGTGATGCACGGTTCCCAGCCAGGGATCGAATCTGAGTCCCCTGCATTGGAAGGTGAACTCTTAACCACCGGGCCACCAGGGAAGTCCCTGATCGGTGATCTTTGATGTTACTATTGTAATTGTTCTGGGTCACCATGAACTTCACCCATATATGTCAGTGAACTTAATTGATAGATGTTGCACACGTTCTGACTGGCCTACCAACTGGCCGTTCTTTCTCTCTCTCTCCTCTGGCCTACCTATTCCCTAAAACATGACGATGTTAATGTTAGGCCAATTAATAACCCCACAACAGCCTCTAAACATTTAAGTGAAATGAGGAGTCACACATCTTGTACTTTAAGTTAAAGGACAGAAATGACTAAACTTAGTGAGGAAGGCATGTCAAAAGCCAAGACGGCAAAATATTTTTGGTGTTAAAAAAAGAGAGAGAGAGGTGGAGGGACATTTGAGGAAAAAAAAAAAGCCAAGACGGGACCAAAGATAGGCCTTATGTGACAGCCAAATTGTGAATGGAAAGAAAAAGTTCTTGAGGGAAATTAAAAGTGCTATTTTAGTGACACATGCATGGTAAGAAAGCTAAACAGATTTAATGTAAACACAGAGCAAGTTTAGTGATCTGAATAGAAGACCAAACCAACCACAACATTCCCTTAAGCCAAAGCCTAATGCAGAGCAAGGCCCTCTCTTCAACGAAGGCTGAGAGAGCTGAGGAAGCTGCAAAAGAAACGCTTGAAGCTTACAGAGAATGATTTATGAAGCTCAGGAAAAGAAGCCATTTCCATAACATAAAAGTGCGAAGTGAAGCAGCAATTGCTGATGCAGAAGCTATAGCAAATTATCCAGAAGACCTAGCTAAGATAATTTTAATGAAGGTGACTACACTAAACAACAGGTTTTCAATGTAGACAAAACAGTCTTCTTTGGAAGAAGACACCCTTTCATAGCTAGAGAAGAGAAGTCAATGACCTCACTTCAAACGGCAAGCTGAATCTTTTGTTAGGGGGGATAATACAGGTAGTGACTTTTAAGTTGAAGCCAATGCTTACTTACCATTCTGAATCTCTTAGGGCCCTTAGGAATTACGCTAAATCCACTCTGCCTGTACTCTGCCAATGAAATAATAAAGCCTGAGTGACTGGACATCTGTTTACAACACTGTTTTTACTAAATATTTTAAGCCCACTGTTTGAGACCTACTGCATGGCACGTTACAGTCCATGAGGTTGCAAAGAGTGGGACACGACTGAAGAGACTTAGCATGCACGTACGCTCAGAAAAAAAGATTATTTTCAAAGTATTTCTGCTCACTGACCATGCACCTTGTCACCCATGAGCTCTGATGGAGATGTACAAAATTAATGCCTGCTAACAACAACAACATCCATTCTGCAACCCATGAATTGAGGAGACATTTTGACTTTAAAGCCTTATTATTAAAAAAAAAAAGACAAAAACGTTTTATTTATTTGGCTGTGCCAGGACTTCGTTGCAGCATGTGGGATCTATTTCCCTGACCAAAGATTGAGTCTGCACCCCCAATATTGGGAGTGTGAAGGCCTAGCCACTGGACCACCAGGGAAGTACCTCCAGTGTTATTACTGAACAAATACATCTCATAAGATTACAGCTGCCACAGTGATTCTTCAGCTGGATCTGGGAAGTTATTTGAAAACCTTCTGGAAAAGATTCACCACTCTAGTTGCCATTAGAACATTCATGATTTACGGAAAGGTCAACTATCAATAGTAACAGGAGTCTGGAAAAAGTTGATTCCAAACCTCATGAATGACATTGAGGGGTTCAAGACTTCAGTGGGGGACGTAACTGCTGAGATAGTAGAAATAGCAAGAGAACTAGAATTAAAAGTGGAGCCTGAAGATGTGGTTAAACCGCTGCAATCTCATGATAAAACTATAATGAATAAGAAGTTTCTTACGAACGAGCAAAGAAAGCAGTTTCTTGAAATGCAATCTACTCCTGGTAAAGATGCTGTGAAGACTGTTGGCATGACAACAAAGGATCTAGAGCATTGCATAAACTTGGCTGATAAAGCAGCAGTAAGGTTTGAGAGACTGACTCCAATATTGAAAGAAGTTCTGCTTTGGGTAAGATGCAATCAAAGAGCACTGTGTGTTACAGAGAAATCACTCATGAAAGGAAGGGTCAATCAATGTGGCAAACTTCACTGTTGTGTTATTCTAAGAAACAGCCACAGCCACGCCAACTTCCAGCAACCACCTCCCTGGTCAGTCAGCAGCCATCAACACGGAGGCAAGATCCTGCATCTTTAATAAGATTATGACTCACAGAATGCTCGGATGATAGCTAGCAGTTTTTAGTAATAAAGCATTTTTTTGATCAAGGTATATACAAACTTTTTTAGACATAATGCTATCACACACCTAATAGACTACAATGTCATTTAAACATTAACTTTCGTATGCACTGGGAAACCAAAAAATTTGTGTGGCTGGCTTCTTACAATGCTACAGTGGTCTGGAACTGAAAGCACAATATCTCTAAGGTATGCTTGTACTGGGCGGGGGCGGGGGGCAGGGGTATAGATTTTATAGCACTAAATGCCTGTATTAGAAAAGAAAGGTCTCGAATGATCTCAGCTTTCACCTGGAAGAAGTTAATAATGACAGTAGAAGTCAAACAGAAAACATTAACAATTGAAAAATTCAATTAAACCAAATTCAATTATATCAAATTTTAATGGATTTGGGGGGAAGATTCTTCCCATTTTCTCCACAATATCTGCTCTACCTACAGAATATGCTGTCAGTTAATGGCGACTCCATTTTTCTAATTGTTTACATCAACTGTACAATTTTGGATTCATCCCTGACTCTTTTCTCTCTCTTAGTCCATATCCAGTCTAATCAGGAATATTACTGGCTCCATCTACAAGACATGTACAGATCCTATCATTTCTCACTACCTCTGCTTCTATCACCCTGGTCCAAACCTCCATTATTTCTCACCTGGAGCTACTGCAACTACCATAACAACCTTCTAACTGGTCTCCCTCTTACCACTCCTGCCCACTCCCATCCTTAAGTCTTTGAACAAAGCAACCAGAGGATTCTTTTAAACATGTAAGTCATTATCACCTCACTCCTCTGATCAGACCCCCTAAATCACTCCCTGTTTCACTTAAAAGCCAAAATTCTTACAGTGGCCTATTAAAGGTGATACATTCTGGTTCCCCATATGCTCTGACCTTTCACTGGCTCCAGCCACACTGACTTTTTTTCAAGGCTGTTCCTCAAATATGGCAAACAGGTTTTTGTTTAAATCTTGCATTTAACTCTCTATCTGCCTGAAGAGCAATTTCTCCAGATATATCCATAAGGTCAGCATCTTCACCTTCTCCCTATCTTTGCTCCAATGTTGGCTTCTCAGTGAAGACTTCAGGAACAGCCTTTTTAAAGTGCCTTTCTCATGCACCACCACTAGCTCTCTGTATCCCATTCACATTTTTTCTCGATAGAATTTATCACCCTCTATCATTCTTTTTGTGTGTGCTGTCAGCTACCTCCAACCCCATTAAAGTGTAAGCTCCAGGAGGACAGAGACTGTGGTCTGTTTTATTAGTACTGTATCCCTAGACTGGGGCTCTCTGGTGGCTCAGTGATAAAGAACTCACCTATAATGCAGGAGACGTGGGTTCGATGCTTGGGTCGGGAAAAACCCTTGGAGAGGGAATGGCTACTCATTCCAGTATTCTTGCCCAGGAAATCCTATGGAAGGAGCCTGGCAGAAGGAGCCTGGCAGGCTACAGTCCATGGGGTTACAAAAGAGTTGAATACAACTTCATGACTAAACAACAATAAAACATCCCCATACTGTGGGGACTGTGTCTGGCACATGGGAGATATTCAATAAATAATTATACAATAAATAAACTTAGGCTTACTTATCTGCTACATAGCTAGCCACCTGGAGATACAGTACCTGTTTCTGAAGTGTAGCATTTCACTATACTTTCTGAGTTTACAGTCATTTCTTAAACTTGGATATTTCACTACTTGCTTTTCCAAATCACTTAATTACTCTGATTAGAAAAAAAATACTTTTGGCAGATAAATTGTATTCCGGTTTCAACTCATGGTAAATGTTCTTTCCAGTCTTAATTCATGGTAAATGTTCTTTCTGTTGCTGTGGCATTTTAATTAAACAATTTTCAACTACAAGGTATAACAATCTGTAGACTAGTTAACTATTAAACTTAATTTTACTATGAATAAGGCACAATAATGGCTTCAGTCTGGTATATGTAATATGCAAAAATTTGCTTTAAAAATTTCATCCTATATAATACAATTTCTGCCACTGTAACAGCACAGTGCTCATTCATAGATTGTGCTCCAAAATCATGAGCAATATGAGATGTTATTTTTAAGTAATGAATCTAACCTGAGGGATCGGATAGTCTGGCTTAACACTGATTTACAACAATGAAGAAGTCCTTTGGAACAAAACATTTGTCCCAGAAATTTTTGACCTGAGGGAGTCTAACCTGAGGGATCGGATAGTCTGGCTTAACACTGATTTACAACAATGAAGAAGTCCTTTGGAACAAAACATTTGTCCCAGAAATTTTTGACAGACATACTGTGAGCAAGTATATAAGGAAATATTAGCTCACTATTAAGAAATGATTATACAATCTATAAAAGCATGAGTAGCTTCTCAATAGTTTCTTAATTTAAAATTCAAAGTAAACTTTATAGAGTTTTATTGAAACCCATTTCCTACTATTTTCTCATGTTTTCAAACAGCTAATGTCAAATGAATGAAGGAGCTATTTAAATTCAAAATATATTTGTATTTATTTTTGGATGAAACTTATGTTGGTGGAAAACAAACCAGCAATCAAGGCTTTAATGTTAATTCCTAATCATTGTGCTCAATATATATGTATATATTTTTAAGGATTTAAAACATACAACTCTAAAGTATTAATGATTAATGCTGGTTTGGCTATATAAGTATAAAGATTATATATGATATGCTACAGAATTATTTTTTTCATAAATTTTAAGTTAAATTTAAAAAACTAATTATGCTCTAGGAACAATTTTAAAGTGTTAGTACATTTAAGTATCAACTCTCCTTAGCTGAGACATTTTCTCTGCTAGAGTGACAAAAGTTCATCCAGTTGCCAGTACATTTGATATAGTCCTTAATATCAATGTGCAGATTTAAAAAAATCAGTATAATATGTAATATCTGTATTTTAATTAAATAAATCAAATTCTTTAATTTAATTAATTCTAAATTAATTAAATTATTTTTACAAAGCTTTCCACCCTGTATTAATATAATTGATTTTATTCTTGTTCATCCAGTCAGGTCCCTTCTCTTCACTAGTGATTCTTTACTAGAAAACCATCATGTCCTTATTCAGTTCTTAGAATCCTATTTTCAAACAAAAGAATTTTACATATATGCTAAGTGCACACTGTACTTAATCACGGAGCATAGGTCTCAAAAGACATAGGATATGGAAAAATTTGAATTAAACAGGCAACAGAGATGGAATGCATAAAATGGAGTAAAAATGGAGACAGAAGGAAAGACAGTATTAATTTCTTTCCATGCCTCCTGGAGGTTGACCTGGCCATTATCATGTAACCAGCAAAAATAAATCCCTAGACTTGGCTACTATTACACACTCTGTCTTCTACCCAGTTACATTATCTGATACCCAAAGTGCATATGTAATGGCACTGCAGGAATATTTCTGCTGAAAGTATAATACAGAGTGAGGAGGAAAAAAAGAGTCCATCAACTTTTCCAGCATTGTTTTTAGGAACAGGCATAATAAGCAGAAAGAAAATGTACTATTTTTAAACATGTATTTTAATTTGGAAGGGCAAAGTGACTTCCAGCATGCTTATATTATGAATTCTTATGTCTGAAGAAATGTTTAATTTATACCAGAATAAAGATTTTTGAATAAGTTTAATAAATGCACAAAATCATATAAGGATATCATATCCAAATCTCAACTTATCTTCAAGTTTCAAGGTGATGTAAGTCTGTTCTGGAATTCTAACATCATTCACAAAAGTCTACAAGAGAAAAAAAAGATGTTAATATTTGAAGAATTATTGTATTTTAGACAAGCAAATATTCAAACCTTCTACTGTAAAGTATAGATAAAAAGGTGGCTAATACAGCTTGTGTATCATCATAAAATGCATCTTGTAATAAATGATTTCATACTAAGCCCTTTATTACTATTACAAGTAACACACAAAGAACCAACGTGCAGTTCCTCTAAGTCTACTATGCTGCCAAGACAAATTCAGGCATCTAAAAATGGTGCCAAGAAAAGATCCTACTTGAAGTTAGAAATTGTAAAGGGTCAAATATTTAGCTCTAGATATAATATCAGGGTCCACTGGACTCAATTTTAACTTTTCTGGACAGTTTTAATTATTGGTAAAGGGTTGAGGTTCTTCCTAGGAGTCTTTTAAAGAAGAAAAAGAAAATTTACTTAAAAAACTGAATAAAAATTCTATTTTACAATTGCTATATGAGTCCTTTGGATGCTTTTAAGAACTTAAGATACATAACAAGACCCTTACATGAATCTAAGATACACTATAGAAGCATTATTTTTCCTGTATCTCAAAATACTGTTTCATCAACATCATCATCCCATAATTATTTCATTTTACCAATTATTTCTTACTGTGGAAATGACCAAAATAGTAACAGAAGAATAGAATTACCTAGAACACATACTAGGTATACTATTAAATTTTCTAGCAGGTGAAAAGAGGTGAAATTAATTTTCATAAAATATTTTAGTTAACATACACATCCAAAATAGTACATTTTAACATATAATGAATATAAAAATTAAGAAGGCATTTTACATTCTTTCTTTTGTACCTTGTTTTTTAGACTAGTCACATTTCAAGTGCTCAATAGCCACACATGGATAGTGGGGTGAATATCAAATAGAGCTAGATGGATGATGCAATCATGAAATATTGTACAACCTTTCGGTTTCTTACTACATTATCCAAAATATTGCATCATTTTCCCAAGAAGATGTAAAAGACATCTGAAGATAGCATCTCTGCCCTTTTTCAAAAAGCTATTAAAGGGCAAAATTGAGAATTCAGCATTTTTTATTTAACATCCATAAAGGCAAAGAAGAAAAGGGAAACTTTTCACAGTTATAAGGGTAAATACAAAAAGTAGAGCAGCAGTCTAGACTATAACAACAATGATAAAATGTTAACAAAATAAGCAAAATATCAAACATGAGTCTTCGGATGAAGATAATCCTAGATGAATTTTGCCTAACACAATTGATGAGAGAAGAATGTTTCCAAAGTTAAAAAAAAAAAAAAATCCCTAAAAGATAGTTTTTATTCAGTTAGCCTAAGTCAGTAAGAGGAATTACACAGTATGTTTTAACACAAAACTGATGATTCTACATTTTAAAAGAAATTGTGACAGTTTTCTCTCATTTTTTAATGTCTGTGCTTTAATGTTTATTTGATTTAGTATGTAAGAGAACAAATGTATCTATATAAAAGTAACTGATAGTAAAGAGATGATGTATTAAGAGAAATAAAATTACTGAACTGATCCGGCAACTGTTGTAATGTTTTACAATTATGGAAGAAAAAGATGACCTTCTTCTTAATAAAATTTTAAACTGTCAAAAATCTTATAAATAATGCATTTTGATAATGCAAGAGCAAGAAAAACTAGAAATAACAGTAAACTAGAACCAGCGAGAGATGTACTTGAAATCTGAGTCAGCATCCATAAAATGGATATATATCCCACAGAATGCATGACAACTGACGCATTCCTGGCTCTCAAAGAACAATACTCATTCTGTGTGTTACATATCTTTCAAAACCAGGAAAATATGGAATAAAAATTGTAGTTTGTCAGGTGGCACTAGGGGTAAAGAACTCACCTGCCAATGCAGGAGACAAAAGACATGTGGGTTTGATCCCTGGGTCGAGAAGATCCCCTGGAGAAGGAAATGGCACCCCACTCCAGTATTCTTGCCTGGAGAATCCCATGGACAGAGGAGCCTGACAGGTTACAGTCCATGGGCCACAAGAGTTGGACACGACTGAAGGGACTTACAACGCACACACACGTCTCATTTTTTAATAAAAGTTCTAGTTGTTCTCTCATCTTTTAATTCTTACTTGTGTAAATTATCTGTAAAAAGACTCAAAGGGTCCACTGGACACAAGATGGTAAATGGTGACGATTATTTTTCCTGACAAACTAGAAGTTAGTTAAAGACCTAGAATCCACTTGATTTATAGAACACAGAACAATGTTATACTTAACTGCCTGGAATGTGGACATTGTATAAGTGCCCAATGCTTTCCTTTGATAAGCTGAAACTAAAACTTACTCTTTCTGTTTGAATCTCATTTTTCCTGTTCTTTATTTTATTGGATTTGAGATGGCCATCATACCTTGCTTGAGAAGGTTCCCTCCACAATGAATAAGTTTAGAATGTTAGAAAGTAAAATACATAAAGGGGTTGTGTTATTATGATCATATTCTCAAATTCCTTTCCATAGCTGGCACTTTGTAGTATGTCACAGAGTACCAGTTTCTAAGTCTACCAAAAACAAACAAACAAACAAAAATAGAAGCTGCAATCTTATTCCTGATATAAGGAGACAGCAGAATACTGCTAAACTCAAGATTACATATTAGTATGATTTATGAATAATCCTAAACAATAAGCTTCTAACATGTTTCACAGAAAGGAGGAAAAGCTAATTCAAAGAAAATTCAAAGGTTCAGGCATTTATAAACTCTAATTTCAGGCTCATTTCCAATATGCACATTTTAGAGTGTTTTAAGAATTATATTTTGAGTTTACCAACATATTCTATATTAATTACAAAAGAGAAAAGCTGAGGAACATGATGAAGGAGAAAAGAATAAAAGAAAATATTAATTAACAGATGTCTGATATGCAGAAGATACACAGTATAAGAGAAATGCCTCAGCTCTAAACCAATTTTATTTAAAACCATCTCATCCTAAAATACCATATTTACTTAAAAGACCTAAGATGACCTATAAGATCTGCTCAAAGCTCAATGCTTAACTCTCTTAAATATTAAACACTTATTGTTTTTGACAAATGTACTAGGAACTTTCCGAGATTAAAAAACATAATTTTAACATGCTAGCATTTATGACAGAAATATTCCCTAAGGTCTAAAAAAGGCTGAGGAAATATGAGCCAGACACAAAGTTTCATCTCACAAAATGTAACTGAGAACACCTGGGGAGCAAAAAGACTTCTGATGGTTTAAAATTATAAAAGGGGAGAAAATTTCAAAGAGCAAAAGGAAAAAAAAATCATTTATATAAATCAACTATGAAGCATTTTAACAAATTAGATATGGAAAGAAAAGCAGGTTTTATTTCTTATGCCAACATCATTTGATCATAGCTCTACCTGGTAGGCAGGACAGGTGAGGACAACGAGGCACACAGCATGAAGTAACAATCAAGATTTGAGTTCAGAAGTAGAACTACTGGGATTCAAAATCAGGTCTCTGAACTACAAATCCCACATTCACTGCACATCAAGAAAGCTTGGGTGATCAAGCCAAGTCAGCTCCCCAAACTCTGCCATCCAAACCACTACCCTTAGAGAAGCCAACTGAACCAGATAAACATCTGGTTAATTTAAATGCAAATGTATCACATAATTGACAGTATGAAATCATATCATGACCAGGTACTGCAGTAATGCTCTGGGAAATCTGAAGGAAGTGGCCAGCAGCCCAACACCTTGTCATGTTGCCAGCAAGTAAGGTGTCCTCTTCCTCCCTGACTACTTCCCTACTTGCTCATTCTGTGCTATACTGGTCTGATGCTGTGGCATATACAGGGTGAAAGAGGACACAGCAAGGGCTGGGACACAGGGAGCTGAGGCAGAATGGGATGGGAGTGGTATGGCAAAAGCCAATGGTGGCTATCAAAGGTGCAGGCGCTCCAGAGCACTGAGGAAGCAGCAAGAACTGGAGGCAAACAAGGGCTCTCACAGAAAAGAGAAGCCTCAAGGAGCTTGCAGGGAAACCGCCCACTATCAAATTGCCAACATCCACTGGATCATGGAAAAAGCAAGAGAGTTCCAGAAAAACATCTATTTCTGCTTTATTGACTATGCCAAAGCCTTTGACTGTGTAGATCACAATAAACTGTGGAAAATTCTAAAAGAGATGGGAATACCAGACCACCTGACCTGCCCCTTGAGAAATCTGTATGCAGGCCAGGAAGCAACAGTTAGAACTGGACATGGAACAACAGACTGGTCCCAAATAGGAAAAGGAGTACGTCAAGGCTGTATATTGTCACCCTGCTTATTTAACTTATATGCAGAGTACATCATGAGAAACGCTGGACTGGAAGAAACACAAGCTGGAATCAAGATTCCCGGGAGAAATATCAATAACTTCAGATATGCAGATGACACCACCCTTATGGTAGAAAGTGAAGAGGAGCTAAAAAGCCTCTTGATGAAAGTAAAAGAGGAGAGTGAAAAAGTTGGCTTAAAGCTCAACATTCAGAAAACGAAGATCATGGCATCCGCTCCCATCACTCCATGGGAAATAGATGGAGAAATAGTGGAGACAGTGTCAGACTTTATTTTTGGGGGCTCCAAAATCACTGCAGATGGTGATTGCAGCCATGAAATTAAAAGATGCTTACTCCTTGGAAGAAAAGTTATGACCAACCTAGATAGCACATTCAAAAGCAGAGATATCACTTTGCCAACTAAGGTCCCTCTAGCCAAGGCTATGGTTTTTCCTGTGGTCATGTATGGATGTGAGAGTTGGACTGTGAAGAAGGCTGAGTGCCGAAGAATTGATGCTTTTGAACTGTGGTGTTGGAGAAGACTCTTGAGAGTCCCTTGGACTGCAAGGAGATCCAACCAGTCTATTCTGAAGGAGATCAGCCCTGGGATTTCTTTGGAAGGAATGATGCTAAAGCTGAAACTCCAGTACTTTGGCTACCTCATGCGAACAGTTGACTCATTGGAAAAGACTTTGATGCTGGGAGGGATTGGGGGCAGGAGGAGAAGGGGATGACAGAGGATGAGATGGCTGGATGGCATCACTGACTCAATGGACAAGAGTCTGAGTGAACCCCGGGAGTTGGTGATGGACAGGGAGGCCTGGCATGCTGCGATTCATGGGGTCGCAAAGAGTCGGACACGACTGAGCGACTGAACTGAACTGAACTGAACATAAGCTACAGAAGCAGTTCCAGCTTCCTCAAGCGGAACAGCCTCATTTCTGGTAGTAATAACATTAAGTGTGGACCTAGGTAACTTGGAAGTGTATTTTAGGGTAGGGTGAAAGGAAGTAGAAGTGAAAGTAGTCGCAGGTAGTTATTTATGAATTAAGTTGATAGTGCTTTAAAAAAAATTAATTGCATATGTATTCACTAAAAAGTAGGTAGCCTACAGGATGCCAAACTTGTTTTAACTGCTTTTCTTATCATAACAACAGTAACTAACACTTGTGTATGTGTGTGTGTGTGTTCAGTCATGTCCAACTCTTTGTGACCCCATGGACTGGAGCCTACCAGGCTCCTCTGTCCATGGGATTCTGCAGGCAAGAATACTGAAGTGGGTTGCTATTTTCTCCTCCAGAGGATTGTCCTAACTCAGGGATAGAATTTGCCGTCTCCTGCATTGGCAGGCAGATTCTTTACCACTGAATCACTGGGGAACTCCAGTAACTAACACTTACTGAATGCTTATTACATACTGTTCTAGGTGTTTAAAACTATTAACTTATTCACAGCAAACTGAGAGGAGTACCACTTTACTACTTCTATTTTTTAAAAATTGAGGAACAGAAAAATTAAGTGACGTGTCCAGCATCACACCACTAGTGAGAATTCAAGCTGGGCTCATACCACTACACTGCGCCTTCTCTGAAATTACTACTTTTAACCTGATGCTCAAATTTCTAGAGTTCTATGAATGTTAAGTTACCTAGGTCCATACTTAACGTTATTACTACCATAAATGAAGCTGTTCTGCCTGAGGAAGCTGGAACTGTTTCTGTAGCTTATGTTAGTGGGCTGTTTCCCTGCAAGCTCCTTGAGGCTTCTCTTTTCTATGACAGCCCTTGTTTGCCTCCAATTCTTCCTGCTTCCTCCGTGCTCTGGAGCACCTGTACCTCTGATAGCCAAGTTTCTATGAATAAAATGCATGACAGCTGGTAGTTCACAGACTTTGGCTACCTGAGTCCATTCTGGCATATTTCCTAGGCTACTCATTAGGGTAACAGTGCATTTATTATTTGTGTAATGTCTTAAAGTTCTCTAACAGACACATACTCACATATATCGTCACATTTAATCTTCACAACACTACTATAAAGCAAGAATTATGGTGTCACTATTCTAAAAATGAAGTCAGGTAACTAAATTTTGTGTTGAGTCTTCACATTCATAAACTTCAACTCATTCAGTTCCTTTGCCTAGTCGTGTCTGACTCTTTGTGACCTCGTGAACCACAACTCACTGCATTTGCACAACTCTGAATATATATGAGGAAATGGAATTTCAGAGGGTTTAGGTAATTTGTTCAATGTTATAATGCTCATAAGTTACAGATTGAGATTCAAATCTAGGTCCTGATTTCAAGTTCAAAATGAAGATGTTACTCTCTATGAGTTACTGTATTTCAGAAAATTACTGAGTACAATCAAATTACAAGAAAGGTCAGCCTTGGTAAACTTAGAAGTTAATATTTCACCTGATTTTTTATAACCTACATCAATAATTTTTATATTTGGCCACAATGTTTTAAAAGACTAAAACACGAATGTAATTCTCACTTATTATTTTCCAAGATATAATGTAAAGACACCTAAGATGAGTGCTGCGGTCAAGATGAAATTTTCTAGTGTTAAAAGCAGAATATAACATTTTAAAAACATTCCACATATGGAAGTGGATTAAACATTTCTCTATAAAGTCTTTCATATAGAAAATTCATTCAATTCCATTCAAAAAGATTTACTGGGTTCAGGCACTGTACAGACCCTTGTGCGAGGCACTGTGGTGTGTTTACCGAAGCAAAAGGCCCATGAACTGTTCAGAAGAACACAAAGTCTAGCACAGTGGCAGATATTCACAAGTAGATTATTAAACCTTGCATAAGCAAGGCTGATAAAGCACCTAAGACAGAGATTAAAACAGAAGTCTGTAGCTGTGGACAAGGAAGAGAATAACTGTAAACAGCACCTCAGAATCCAAATTGCGTACTTACATGCCCCGTGTTAGAACAATTTCTACCTCATCTGCCTATTTCCTCTGTCTTAATCATTCAACATGTTAACTACATCAACGACTTAATATTCTTCAATACCTTTTTTTGCTGCCTTCAGGAGGATGTGGAATGTATGGTAAAAACCACCACAATATTGTAAAGTAATCTGCCTCCAATTAAAATTTAAAAAGAAAGAAAGAAAGAAAATACGACATATGACAAGGCACATGCAAGAATGACTAGGCTGCAGAAAATCTAACAAATTATTTGCAGAAGGAGACAGCATCGTAGGAAAACTACTATTTTGGAGGCATGGTAAGGAAAACGTGATGGACCATAAATCTGGAAAAGTGGGTGATGCCGAATATGAGGTGTTTCAGTTCAAACATGAGGAATTAACACTTAATTATTTATGTGTCATAGGAAACAAAGAAAGGTGTGAATAAAACTAAGAGAAAAATATGCTTCCAAAAATGTATCTCAATGAATAAACATAAAAGTCCTTCAGGAGCAGGCCAATTCAGAAAAGAAAAAAAAGTACCATATTTGCCAAATTTCTGCATATTTTTCCACATAATGTTTAATGGTATATTTTGAAAAGCAGTACCAATTAGAAGAAGTATAGACACATTTAATTCTGTGAAATTCTTTTAAAGAATTTCAAAGCACAGATCTCAACAAAATTATATTTTTGTTACTAAAGCCATGAGAAAACTGAGAAGAAATAAGATAAATTATTCAACATCTCAGCATTCTCTTACTCTGTAGCTACTTACATTCTGCCAATGTGGAAAAATCAATTGAAGAATTAGGGGGAAAAATTCACTGTAATAACACAAAAATTTTCAATGTAGGAGTGCAAAGAAGCAGTAACAGACGCTAGAGTTTAGACAACACACCACACTTGTTAAGGTAAATGAATGTGTTTCACTTCTTTTTACTCTAACATAGAAGATTCTTTCAATGATCTAACACTAAACCATATTTGCATCTTTCTTCTTTCGCCCAAAGTTAACCCACAACACGCATGACAATTATGTCTCTCAAAGACTGCTTTTCTGAATTCTTACTATCATGACTTACCACTCTTTTCTCACACATAAATTCAAGTTATTCAGTAAAGACAAGCCTTCCTCTTACTTCCTTCAAGAAGCCTTTTTTTTTTTTTTTAACCATTAGATAATAACAACCAACAACCATCTGAATTCCTTTAAGTATTAACCACCAAGAGGGTTTCTTGGGAACATAAGCCACATTCATATTCTAGCATAAGGTCCTCAAAGTGCTATGTACCTAGTAAGCACTTAAAAGCAGGTGCATACTAAAGAAGAGGAAATAAAACACAAACAGGATTTTTTGTTTTTATCTGTCTTCTTACATTATTAAACAAAAATTCAAATAAGACAAGAAGCAAACTCTTAACTTACCCCATTTAGACTGCCCAAATCTTTCACCAAATGTTCATCAGTAGAGGCATCATAATTGATTACAGCATGTTGCTTATCCACACTACGAGACTGAAAGAAAAAATTTTAAGTTAAAAAAATAAACGCAAGAAAATGCCAGAATAAATAACCAAAACAATGATTTTTGGCTAAATACTTTAATAAGATTGTAAATATAGGAAAATACCAAAGTAAAACTAGATTAAATGAGATTTAAACTGTTACTATCCAATAGAAACTTGGCATCACTTTTCAAAGAGGAAAGCTGCCACAATTTTAAGACATTATTTTCTACCAAACTCACACGTTCTACTTTTGAGAATTTAAATCAGCTGATTGTGTTGAATGTATCAAATGACCATACTTTTTAAAAAATAATATGAAACTCTTAAATGGAAATCGTGTACAACTTCATGTGTTATGTACCTCACTGCAAGAAAAATCACCATACAGGATTTTCATCTTTCATGTGATATGTTCCTGAATATAAAAGTATCCTCCCTTAGAATATGGGTTCTAAAACTCATGGGAGAGTTCTAAGAAAGAGAAAGTTAAAAAAAATAAAAGGAATTAGAATGGCAAACAGATTTATGAAAATTGCTCTTGAGTCTCTTTTAAAGTACAGACACACACTCTTTCTCTTAGAGCTTAGTGAGTTATCTATAGATGAAAGTAACTCAGAGATGAACTATAAGCCTTTGGAAATTTGCACCCAAAGGAAATAACAGTACACCCACATGAAGAAATAATCTGAGAACCACTGAATATGAACTCAACAACCATTTACTACTGGGTTATTATGTTATCCTTGGAATATTGAAAGCAAAGGAACCATCCAAAATGGGGAGGAGGTATCATTTTCAGTTTTCAGTCCAGCATGTACAAGTCACTGACACAACGGACATAGGTTTGAGTGGGCTCCGGGAGTTGTGATGGACAGGGAAGCCTGGCATCCTGCAGTCCATGGGGTTGCAAAGAGTCAGACACAACTGAGCAACTGAACTGATGTACAGAGTTTGGAAGTCATTAAGTCTAACCGCTTATATCAATTCTGATCTCTAATCCTAGTGGTTTAAAGCAGCAGTCCCCAACTTTTCTGGCACCAGGAACTGGTTTTGAGAAAGATAGTTTTTCCATGACCAGGGGGAGAGTGTGGTTTCAGGACGATTCAAGGGCACTCATTTCTTGTGTTAATGTTAATCTGTATTTGCAGCCACTCCCCACTGGAGCTAGAGCTAGCATCACTGCCTGGGTTCCACCCCAGATCATCAGGCATTAGATTCTCAGAAGGAGAACACAGTCTATTACAGATCCCTCACACGCACAGTTCACAGTAGGGTTCCAGCTCCTGTAAGAATCTAATGCTGCCACTGATTTGACAGGAGGTGGAGCTCAGGTAGTAACATCAGCGATAGGAAGCATCTGTAAATACGGATAAAGGTTCGCTGGCCTGCCACTCACCTCCTCCAATGTGGCCAGGTTCCTAGAAGGCCATGGACTGGTAGCGGTCTGTGGTCTGGGAGTTGAGGACCCCTGGTTTAAAGTACAGATTCTGGAGTCAAAAAGAACTGGTTGCCAATTGCCTATTGTGGAACCTTGGTAAAATTACTCATCTTCGTATTAATCATTCTATCAAAAGGTTCACCTAGCTCATATATTTCTTTTTTGTGATGACTAAACACATGAGAGACATTTGAAAAGGCAATACTGCCCTGCTTGAAAACTCCTCAATCCTCTTACTGGCTAAGTTAAAATACACCAAATCTTTAATACAGTACACAGTGCCTGCCAAGATCTGGTGTCTTCTAATGCCTAAGGCTTACTCTCTCTAAATGCTTGTGTTCACATCCTATATACAAACTACAAGGAACTATTAAAAACAGATACTGAATGCCATTCTATCTTCAATGCCACACACTCAACCACATTCTAACTTTCCAGAAACCACTTATTCATCTTTTCAGATAATTCAGCTCAAGCCGTCTCCTCTAAGAAGTCTTTCCAGATTCCTCATTCCCACACTTTCTCACAGGCAGAAGTGACCAATCTCTTTTTTGTGTACTCCACACCAACTCCCATCACTGTCTTGTGTTATACTTACTTATTTACATACACATCTCCTTCTACTAGAGGTACACCCTAAGGACAGAGGAACCCCATCTGTACACACAATGATACCTCAGCACTCAGCATGTGCGCTAAGTCGGCTTCAGGCATGTCCGACTATGTGCGACCCCAAGGATTGTAGCCTTCCAGGCTCCTCTGTCTATGGGATTCTTCAGGCAAGAATACTAGAGTAGGTTGCCATTCTCTTCTCCAAGGGATCTTTCTGACTCAGGGATTGAACCCAGGTCACCTGATTCTTTACTGTCTGAACCACCCGGGAAACACCAGCATGCAGCGTAGGGCCTACCTAGAATATGTTTTAAAAGGTTTGATGGAAAGAAAATCCACGATATTTGGCCAATCTCATTTCATAATGATGGAGGTAGAGAAGTTTTCTTATATATAAAATTTATAAAGTATAGAAGTTACAGGTGCTTCCCTGGTGTCTCAGAGGTTAAAGCGTCTGCCTGAAATGCAGGAGACCTTGGCCCGATCCCTGGGTCAAAAAGATCCCCTGGAGAAGGAAATAGCAACCCACTCCAGTATTCTTGCCTGGAGAATCCCATGGACGGAGAAGCCTGGTGGGCTACAGTCCATGGGGTCACAAAGAGTCAGACATGACTGAGCAACTTCACATCAACTTCATAGAAGTTACAAAGTTCAGGCCAAATTTTAAGAAGCCGACAAACAAGATGGCTTGAAACAACACAACCAAACCAAAACAAAACAATTCTGGCTCTCAGATAATTATAAAACTAGAAAATTTTGGAAAATAAGAGTATCAAGATGAAGCAATAATACTTTTCTTAAAAAGAAATACTTCCTTTCATCCAATAAACAAATAAGAAAAAGCCTGCCATTGAATAAAGTCAAAACATAAAAAACAATTTCAGGCCAGGCACAACAAAAAAGCATCAGAGACTCACACTGACTAATCTGTAACTAAAAACTAACATATGAAATGGTACAAATGACTACTCGATATATGTCATACATGCTTTGGGTACGAAACAGCTATTGATCCACATTATTATTTTTCTCACTAAAATCTAAGACAGCAAAAAAGACAGAGAAATACATGGAAAACATACTAAGAAAAAACTAAAAAGAGAAAAGACTGACACTGTATGTCACCATCACTTAAAAAATTTAAAACATATTGTAGTTGAAAGATTCTTTAAACATTCAGTTGCATTTTTTAAATCACAGTAATAGTGATTTCTCCTTTGCTATCCTTTGCTCCAAAGAATAGATGAAAATTAGTAAACTATGAGCTTCAAATATAATTCATCATTAATATATCATACGAAATTATTAAATAGTGAATCAAATATAATTTTATTATATTTACTATTATGCATTGGAAAAAAATGTTTAATTAATATGATGATTCTCCAAACAGAGAAAACTTCATGCATTTGGGGCAATTAAAAAATTTTAAGAAGATAAAAATCAGAATTTTGAAAACTCTTTTCAAAAGGCAACTCATTTGCATACAGAGGAATCTAATATATTATAATAAAACCCAGTCACTAAATCTTTCTAAATCTTAATTTTATCATTTGCGAAGTGGAGGTAATTACATCTTTCAAAAATTGCTGAGGAACAACTGAAACAACATAAATGAATAATGATAACAAGAGAAAGTGTTATTCAACGGCATAGTGCTTTTAACAGTAATACTGTCTGTCACTCAAAGCAAAGCAAATATAATCTTTGTCCTTAATTATACTTTATACCTTGCATTCATGGCTCTTTAAGATTTGTTTTACATACCATGTCTTAGGGAACATAGTATAATCATCCTTCAAGACAAACAAGCACAGCAAATTAATTTGTTAAAGGCTTCCAAGATTAAGTGGTAGACACAGAATTGTTCATTTCAAAATCACCTACTCATTAATATCCAAGCACACTTTCTTCTCAAGGACCACATGTTTTACACTACCTTTTTTGGAGTGAGATGAACCCCCCCCCAAAACAAACAAACAAACAAACATTTTTTTGGTCATAATTAACAACAACAACAACAAAATTAACTGTAACCAAACAGATCATATGACCTCATGGGATCATTTGGTCCCTTTTTGCAGTAGGTTTTAAGCTATGTTGTCATCAAAGTATTGTTGCGAGTAAATCTAATTACAGGTAAGAAAGTGTTGCAAACTAGCAGAGATTCTAAAACCTAGCAACTAACCAGTTATTTCCTGTAGGTTAAAAATGAAGGGTTTTTAAACCATAAATGCTAATCAGGCTAACAAAATCTTAAAAGATCTTTTACTCATTAAAAAGCAATCAAATAGTACTACTAACAATTATCAAACCAACTGATCTAACCAATGCAGAACCATTTAATTTATGTAATATCTTAAGATGAAAACATAACTTCATAAACTCAAGAGCGCTCATTTTCCAATACAAATATAGTTCATATTTATATACTTGCAAGTATTCACTTTTCAAAAGTATAAGCCATATATGAGCTTAGTTCACTTTTCAGAAATAATATAAAAATATGTTTTAAATAATCCATTTATTTTACTAATATACTATGGAAGATTAAATCACTTAAAAACTAAACACAATTTGTAAAAATACTTGTTCTTAGTTTCATACACAAGATGTGTCTCTCTGTACTAAGAAGTTCCATTAATTTGTAGCACTGATTCTGATTACCAGATAACCATCATGCTGATCAACTCATGGGCTTTTTACAGAGAATACACTGTGTCTAGCTCAGTGCTAAAAAGAGTATGCTCCCATTAGATAAATGGTATAAGTATGTATCTTTAGAGGTGGAGTCTGAGGAATAGGTAAAAACTGGGTTTTTTCTCACTTGATCACTGAGTTTTCTCATCAACTTTATAGTTTTAAAATAAAGCATACACTTCCAAAATAGCCATGAGTAGAAGACGTGTCCACATTAGACATGTTGCTGCTGCTGCTGCTAAGTCGCTTCAGTCGTGTCCGACTCTGTGTGACCCTAGAGACAGCAGCCCACCAGGCTCCCCCGTCCCTGGGATTCTCTAAGCAAGAACACTGGAGTGGGTTGCCATTTCCTTCTCCAATGCATGAAAATGAAAAGTGAAAGTGAAGTCGCTCAGTCATGTCCGAGTCTTAGCAACCCCATGGACTGCAGCCTACCAGGCTCCTCCATCCATGGGATTTTCCAGGCAAGAGTACTGGAGTGGGGTGCCATTGCCTTCTCCATTAGACACGGTGATGAACTTTAAATACATCTGTTGATTTTTGACTTCTTACACTGGTAAAATTGCTTTCAGCTCTTTAAAAAATATTGATTTTGTTTTAAATTTGTTATAAAGGCATTGTTTCAATTATAATACCTGAATCAAATCAAAGATATTTTAAAATTTTGTTGCCACTGATTTCATTTATTTACTGTGGTAAAATATACGTAACATATCATCTATCATTTTAAACTTTTTAAGAGTATGATTCAGTGGCATTAATTAAGCTTACAATGTTGTGCAAACATCACTGTTGCACGACAGTGGATTCTAAAACCTCTTCATCACCCCAAACAGAACTCTGTTACTGTAAAGCAGTAACTCCCAAGTCTCCTTCCCCCAGCCACTGGTAATCACCAATCTCCTCTGCATCTCTGTGAATTTGCCTGTTTTAGATATTTCATATCTAGAATATATACTTATAGATGTGCATTTCTTTTCCTTTTTATTTTGGCTACACTAGGTCTTTGTTGCTGTACTCAGGCCTTCTCTAGTTGCGGAAAGCGGGGCTACTCTCTAGCTCTGGGGCGTGGGATTCTCTTGGCAGTGGCTCCTCTTGTGAACACAGGCTATAGGCAACATGGGCTTCAGTAGTTCTGGTGCATGTGCTCGACAGTTGTGGGTGGGGACTCCAGGGCACAGACTCAGTCACTGTAGCACATGGGCTTAGCTGCCCCATGGCATGTGGAATCATCCTGGATTAGGGATCAAACTCCTGTTTCAGGCATCACAAGGTGGGCTCTTAACCACTGACCACCACAGAGAAGCCCCTTGATTTGCTTTTTTTAATGACAAATGATGTTAAGCATCTTTCACATGCTTATCAGCCATATTTATATCTTCTTTGGAGAAATGTGTCTTTTGTCCACTTTTTTAAAGGGGGTTATTTGTTGTGTACCTGCTGTTGAGTTGTAGGAGTTCTTTACATACTTTGGATATTAAATTCTTATAAGATATACAAGGTTTTATAAATATTTTCTCCCATTCTATGAGTTGTCCTTTCACTCTCTTGATAGTATCCTTAGATACACAAGGTTTTCATTTTGATGAAGTCCAACTTATCTACTTTCTGCTTTCTCTGGTATCACGAATCTACTGCCAAATCCAAGGTCATAAAGATTTATCCCTATGATTTATTCTAAAGGTTTTATGGCTTTAGCTTTTATATTCAGGTCATTGATCCATTTTGAGTTAATTTTTACATATGTTGTGAAGTAGGGGACCAAACTCACTTTTTTTTTTAATGTGGAAGTACAGTTGTCCCAGTTTTATCTGCTGGAAAGACCATTCTTTACTGAACGGACTTGGCTCCCTTCTCAAACACCCAGTATTCTCGGGCTGCCACAACAAAGCACCATAAATTGGTTGGTAGAATCAGTCAAAAATAATACAAGTTTCTTCTCTCAAAGTTGTGGACTCTGGAAGTCCAAATTCAAGGAGTTGGTAGGACTCTGTTTACTCTAAAACTTTTAGGGAAGAATCTTCCCTTGTCTCTTCCAATTTCTCATAACCCATGTTTCCTGAGCTTCTGGCAGCATATCTCCAATCTCTGCTTCTATTTTTACAAGGCTGTCTTCTCTTTGGGTCTGTCTTTTCCTCATCTGATGACACCAGTTATACTGGCTTAGAATCCACCCTTATAACTCCATCTTGAAAGACCCTATTTCCAAATAACGTCACATTCATAAGTATGGGGTATTAAGACTTTTATACATCTTTTGGGGGACCACAATTCAAAACATAACAGCCATATGTATATGGGCTTATTTCTGAACTCTCCATTCTGTTCCATTTCGTCTGTATGTCTACCCTTATTCCAGTATTGCTAGCTTTATAATAAATTTGAAACTTGAGAAGCGTGAGTCATTCAACTTTATTCTTTTTGAAGGTTGCTTTGCCATTTTTAAATTTTGCCAACTTTGCCAAACTATTTAGAAACAAATACTCTTTAATCAATCTTTATTATGGGTTCCATTTTCCTGATTCTTTATAGGCCTAATAATTTTTTACTGGTTACCAGACACTGGGAATTTTACCTTTTTGGATGATGGATATTTCTATATTCCTATAAATATTCTTGAACTTTGCTCTGAGACACAGCTAAATTACTTTTTTTAAAAAGTGACCCTTTTGTTTTTAATATTTTTAGATAAGAGTAGAACTCAGACTAACATTAATTATTTCCCCAATACAGAGGGGTAGAGACCAATGCCCTGTGAATTATGAGGATCTCCAATCTGGCTGTTAGAAATAGGAATCATTTCTAACTCTGTTAGTGCCAACTACTGTGAACTCTAAACTTTTTGAGTTTTGTTTCCCCTGCCCTTGGGGAGTTTCTTCACACGTGTGTGCTGATCAGTACTCAATCACGTGTGTGCGTTTAGTCGCTCAGTCCTGTCTGATTTGTGACCCTTTGGACTGCAGTCTACCAGGCTCCTCTATCCATGGAATTTCTCAGGCAAGAATACTGGAGTGGGTTGCCATTTCTTCCTCCAGGGGATCTTCCTGACCCAGGGAATGAACCTACGTCTACTGTGTCTCCTGTACTGCAGGCGGATTCTTCACCCACTGAGCCATCAGAGAAGTCCCACTCAATCACACACTCAAGGGTAATTCTCTGCAGAGTTCTTTCTCTGTGTGGCTCTTTCCTCTCTGATACTGGATCGCGCCTTCGTCTCCTTGGACTCTCAGTTTCCTCCCTCCACCTGACTAATTGTCAGATAACCTACATTTGTTACACGTAAACCAAGACACAGACACCTCACCAGTCATGTCTTTTAATCTTATCTCCATGTAAGTGTAAGAAGAGATTTATCCTGTAAGTTCCTAAACAGCGATTCCCATATTTCTTAAGATATTGCTATGCTGGTTCAAGACAAATGCCACATAGAAACAACCTCTTCCACTCTCTAAAGAATGAGTTCTACCCAATTTGAACCTTAAGTATGTTTCAGTTACAAGTGGCCTATATCCAAACAGAATCATTACTGCCTTCTTCTTAGTTGCTAGTCTCACCACTCCATCGCACTGAGAAGCCCAGAAAATCTTTGTACTATTCTATTTCTCTCACTGAATTTGTTTAAGTAAGGTATCATTAAACATGTAATTCATATAGCTCTATAGTGCCTTTACTTTTACTGTCTCAAAACTATACAGTAAGTTCTTAAAAATGTGTACATAAAAATGTATATAAATATATGCAAATCTGACTTTTCTGGGGATAATGAAGGTTTTCTCAGTCTCAGCACTACTGATATTTTTGAGCAAATAATTTTTTGTTGTGTGTGTTCAGTGGTAACAGAGGAGGTATGAAGAAGTATTTCATATACTGTAGGATGTTTAGCAAACCCCCTTGACCTTTGCCTACTGAATGTCAGTAGCAATCACTTCCAATCCTCCACCATGCATGACAATCAAAATGTCTCCAAATATTGCAAATATCTTTTGGAAAAGTTAGGAGAGGCAGGATCATCCCAATTGAGAACCACTGGGCTAACACAATAAACATCTCTATTCTAAGCACTTGTTTACAGTTTTTAATCAATAAAAGCTGGGAGAGCAATTGGATAAGACTTTATTCTAGACTGTCAGGATCTATTAAATTAACAAAGTTCTCAAAAACTTGGGGATCATTTTTGCTAATTACTTTGCTCAAAAATATCTTAAAAATGTGTTTGAAAAGTAATTGCTTTAAAATGGGGCTTCCCAAGTGTCACAGTGGTAAAGAATCTGTCTGCCAATGCAGGAGACCTAAGAGACATGTTTTTGATTCCTGCGTCGGGAAGATCCCTTGGAAAAGGAAATGGCAACCCACTCCAGTATTCTTGCCCGGAAAATTTCCATGGACAGAGGAGTCTGGTGGACTATAGTCTATGGGGTTGCAGAGTTGGGACATGACTGAGCATGCGCACACCTTTAAAAATAATTCAGTTTTAAATACCAACAATCTGCATGCTCAAACTACTAGAAGATATAATGAATAAACATGAATATCTCTAAAAGAAACAGATTACTTCCAGTATCAATCAACTACCCAGGAATAAAATTCAGTTTTACTTCACGCTATGCTAATTTTATGAATTAGTACACTTACATGGAGATAAAATTATCACTTGCGTGTTAAGAGTGCATAATGTGAAACTTCTTAAAAATAAAAGTTCTCATTTTTAATATATAATCTCCAAGACTTAGAACTTATTTTTAAATGGTACAAGAGGGAGAAAATTAAACTAGTAGCTAGAGTTTAAGAGGGAGAGTTGGAAAGTTCGAAGTTCAAAGTAAAGTAGTGTTGCTGTTCAAAGGAGTAGAAAAATACTTCATAACAATTTCAGGTTTTGAGTAGACATAGAAGGTGGATGCAATTACCTGTAACATGAGCTCACAGTCATCTCTTCCAACAAAAATCATTTCTCGTGGCAGCCTGTGGCGAGTGCCTCCACTGCTCACCAAAAACCAGGATGTTAAGCTCATTTTCTGTTTAGCTTCTAAGTCTTTGGGAAAGCTACGTCATCCTGAAGAGAGAGATTTAGAGAAGCACACATTCAGATATTTTTGATTTCGGTATCTATTCACCAAACCCTGTAAGTAGGCCTTGGAATAGAACTGCACTCAACATTTACACCTGACTAAATAAATAGACAGTCCACAGCTCCCAGGAAGAAAACATATCTAATATATTCTCAGAAGTCCACAAACTCCAATAAGAGGTGAGTTAAAAAAAGAAAAAAACAACAACAGTCAATTAGGCAGTAAACTAGTAACATTGATCATACGTCTGAAAGGCTTTGGGCATAGCTTATAAAGGTCTACAATTCTCAAGTAAATGATCACATTTGTATAATGTTAACCTCAGTAAATGCTACCAATATTATAATATTATACAAATAAGTGTCTAAATTACAAATGATTTGAGAAAGACAGACTCAATTCAAATGAATGTATTTGATAACTAAGAGCTAACAAGGGACAACAAAGAAACTGCTTCACTATCAGTGTAGACCATTCAATGATCTTTCAAAAGTATGCAATTTATGTACTGTACTTTTACCACTCTAATGGCAAAAAGTGAAGAGGAACCAAAAAGCCTCTTGATGAGGGTGAAAGAGGAGAGTGAAAAAGCTGGCTTGAAGCTTAACATTAAAAAACTAAGATGATGGCATCCGGTCCAATCATTTCATAGCAAACAGAAGGGGAAAAAGTAGAAACAATGACAGATTTTATTTTCTTGGGCTCTGAAATCACTGTGGACAGTGGCTACATCCATGAAATTCAAAGACATTTGCTCCTTGGAAGGAAAGCTATGACAAACCTGTGCTGTGCTTAGTCGCTCCAACTCTTTGCAACCCCATGGACTGCAGGCCGCCAGGCTCCTCTGTCCATGGGATTCTCCAAGCAAGAATACTGGAGGGGGCTGCCCTCCTCCAGAGGATCTTCCCCTAAAGGGATAAAACCCAGGTCTCCTGTACTGCAGGCAGATTTTTTACCATCTGAGCCACCAAAGAAGCCCTAGATAGCATACTAAAAAGCAGAGACATCACTTTGCCAACAAAGGTCCATATAGTAAAAACTATGGTTTATTCCAGTAGTCATGTACAGATGTGAAAGCTGGACCATAAAGAAAAGGTTGAACATCAAAGAATTGATGGTTTTGAATTGTAGTGCTGGAGAAGACTCTTGAGAGTCCCTTGGACTGCAAGATCAAACCAGTCAATCTTAAAGGAAATCAACTCTGAATATTCATTGGAAGGACTGATGCTGAAGCTGAAACTCCAATACTTTGGCCACCTGAGGCAAACAGCTGACTCTTTGGAAAAGAACCTGATGCTGGGAAAGACTAAAGGCAACAGGAGAAGGGGGTGGCGGAGGATGAGATGATTAGACAGCATCACCTACTCAAAGGACATGAGTTTGAGCAAACTCTAAGAGACAGTGGAGGACAAAGCAGCCTGGTATGCTTCAGTCCATGGTGACTGAAAAACAACTTTCTAAACATTTTTCCTAGAGCAGCAGTTCCTAAACTTTTTGTCCTTGAGATTCTTCTACACTCAGGAAAAAAAAAGACCCTAAAGAACATTTTGTTTACATGGATTAGATATATTAATATTCATCATATTAGAAATAAAAATGGAGAAACTGGTATGAATTAATTCATTTTAAAATTACTGATAAACCAATTTTACAGAACAACAGCTAATATTCTATGAAGACTAATTATACTTCCCCCCAAATTAGTGAGAATAATACCATTATACATTTTTTAAAATCAAATCTTTAAGGTCTGATTTAATAGAAGATTTTCATATCTGCTCTGAATTCAATCTGTTTAACTCAAAATATTTAAAAACTTAACTTCATACTTAATCCCAGATAACTAGTGGGAAATGGTAAATTTAATAGTCTTTCTAAATAACTGAAGACGGTTTTCTTCAATACTTTAACAAAACTTCCCAGGTGGTAATTTCTTGAATGTTATTTACAATATGGAATCTGAAACTGCCCATACATTTTAACATGAGAATCCATTTTCTGCTTTGAAGGGATTTTGTAACTTCATGCATTGATCACTTGAAAAACACTGGTTCCCTAAGTTACACAGATCTTCCAAGTGATGATAGATTTTACTATACTATTTAAAAATATCACATTCGTTTAATATCATCATTCATCTCATCAGAAAAGTCTTTAAGTTCTGGGCAGTTGTGAAGCAGCAGAATCAAGTTCCTAAAATTCTAATTTTCTCTTGAAAGCCTAATTTTCCTGTCAAAAACCACTTAATTCTTCTCCTTGAAGTGACAGGTTTATACTGTCTACCAAATACTCAAGTCTGCAAAACTGTAATTTGTCTGCCAGTCATTATTTCAAGTAAAACTAGTGTTCTGTGAAACAACTGGCTAGTTCAGCTCACAACTCAAACAATAACACAAATGCTTTTCTTGGGACAACCATGGCACTTGGTACACAGAAAAGAAGTGCTGTACGTGTAGTTCCATTTAGTCACACAGAACATTAAAAAGATGATGATTCAAAGGTCAAGATTTATTAGACTTGATATTTTTTAACACTTTATCCAGGACTTTCTTTAGTGAAACCGGCTTTTTTTTCTTACTTTCCAGTGCATGGCAGTGAAGAATATGACTGCTATTAGCACAGCAGGATGCCAATGCCTTCACTAAGGAAGTAGCAGCCTTAGCCAGCATTGTTTTTCATATCAGTTCAAAGGTCCATACAATAAAAAAGGCAAATAATGCTTTGATAATATTAAGAAAACAGTTTTGACTTCACGACCCTTGAAATGGTTTCAGGGACTCCCAGAGGCCTGTTGACTGAGCTTCAGTAACTACTGTCTTAGAGGATGTGACTATGTCATTAAGAGCATAAATTTCAGAGTCAGACACTCCTGGTTCTACAGTTATTTCTGCATGACCTTGGGCAAGTTACTTACTCCGTGTCCCTTAGTTTCCTCTTGTGTAAAATTGAAACAAGGATAGTGTCTACATGACAGCTTTTTTCTTATGGATCAAAGACTACTACTTATAAACATTTTTCCTGTGAAATGATACATTCTCTTATGATTTCAGTTCAGTTCAGTCGCTCAGTCGTGTCCGACTCTTTGCGACCCCATGAATCGCAGCACGCCAGGCCTCCCTGTCCAACACCAACTCCCGAAGTTCACTCAAATTCATGATTTAATGAGCAGCAAACCTTGTGGCTCAGCTGGTAAAGAATCCGCCTACAATGAGGGAGACCTGGTTCGATCCCTGGGTAGGGAAGATTCCCTGCAGAAGGGAAAGGCTACCCACTCCAGTATTCCGACCTGTACAGTCCATGGAGTCCCAAAGAGTTGGACACAACTGAATGACTTTCACTTTCACTTTATACCACAAAACAATGAAATGAAACATTCTGCAATAAGAAACGCATCTATATATTAAAAGAAAATCCTTTAATATGTGGACTTTTATGGTAAAGTAAAAACCTTGTTATGTTATGAATTTGTCTACACATACATGAAACCATGCGTTTCATCAAAATAAGCAAATAATTTTCTGCAAAGTGAAAACTATTAAGTCCTATTCTCCTTTGAGTTTATTAAATTAATATGGTCAATTTATGTGGATTCTTAAATCTTCCATTCCCCTAACTCCTTGATGCAGATGTTGCTGGTAGTCTTCTATTCATCTGTCTGCATGCGTGCTCAAGCTCAGCTGCCAAGCCGTGTCCAACTCTTTGTGACTCCATGAACTGTAGCCCTCAGGACCCTCTGTCCATGGAATTTCCCAGGCAAGAATACTGGAGTGGGCTGCCATTTCCTTCTCCAAGAGATCTTGCTAATCCAGGTATCACACCTGCATCTCCTGCATTGGCAGGCAGGTTCTTTACCACTGAGCCAGCAGGAAGCATTCATCTGTGTACTTTCTGTCAAAATGGTTTTTAGCATTTCATATGTCAAGTGTTAGTCGCTAGTCGTGTCCAACTCTTACGACTTCATAGACTGTAGCCCACCAGGCTCCTTGGTCCATGGGATTTCTCAGGCAAGAATACTGGAATGGGTTGCCATTCCCTTCTCAACAGGATGTTCCCAACCCAAGGACTGAACCTGGGTCTCCTGAATTGAAGGCAGATTCTCTACTGCCTGAGCCACTGGGGAAGCCCAGGTAAGTACATAACTATATAAAATAAAATTTTATATAAATCTGAAAAACTCAGCAGTGGCCACAGGACTGCAAAAGGTCAGTTTTCATTTCAATCCCAAAGAAGAATAATGCCAAAGAATGTCCAAACTACCGCACAATCACGTTCATTTCACATGCTAGCAAGGTAACACCCCAAATCCTTCAAGCCAGGCTTCAACAGAATGTGAAAAAGAACTTCCAGATGTACAAGCTGGATTTAGAAAAGGCAGAGGAACTAGAGATCAAACTGCCAGCATCCACTGGGTCATAGAAAAAGCAAGGGAATTCCAGAAAAACATCTCCTTCTGCTTCATTGACTATGCAAAAGACTGGCTGTGTGGATCACAACAAACTACGGAAAATTCTTAAAGAGATGGGACTACCAGGCCATCTAACCTGCCTCCTGAGAAATATGTATGCAGGTCAAGAAGCAACAGTTAGAACTGGACATGGAACAATGGACTGGTTCAAAATTGGGAACAAGTACTTCAAGCAGGGTGTATATTGTTACCCTGCTTTATTTAACTTATATGCAGAGTACATCATGCATAATGCCAGGCTGAATACAGCACAAGCTGGAATCAAGATTGCCAGGAGAAATATCAATAACCTCAGATATGCAGATGACACCACCCTTATGGCAGAAAGTAAAGAGGAACTAAAGAGCCTCTTGGTAAAGGTGAAAGGAGAGAGTGAAAAAGCTGGCTTAAACCGTGACATTCAAAAAAAGAAGATTATGGCATCTGGTCCCATCAATTCATGGCAAATAGGTGGGGAACCAATGGCAACAGTGACAGACTTCTTTCTTGGGCTCCAAAATCACTGTACACAGTGACTGCAGCCATGAAATTAAAAGATGCTTACTCCTTGGAAGAAAAGCTACGACAAACCTAGATAGTGTATTAAAAAACAGAAACGCTACTTTGCTGACAAAAGTCCGTATAATCAAATCTATGTTTTTTCCAGTAGTCGTGTATAGATGTGATCAGTTCAGTTCGGTTCAGTTGCTCAGTCATGTCCGACTCTTTGTGACCTCATGGACGGCAGCACGCCAGGCTTTCCTGTCCATCACCAACTCCTGAAGCTTACTCAAACTCATGTCCATCAAGTTGGTGATGCCATAAACCATCTCATCCTCTGTCATCCCCTTCTCTTCCTGCCTTCAATCCTTTCCAGCAGCAAGGTCTTTTTCAATGAGTCAGTTCTTCTCATCAGCTGGCCAAAGTATAGGAGCTTCAGCTTCAGCATCAGTCCTTTCAATGAATATTCAGGATTGATTTCCTTTAGGATGGACTGACTGGATCTCCTTGCAGTCCAAGGGACTCTCAAGAGTCTTCTCCAACACCACAGTCCAAAATCATCAATTCTTCAGCGCTCTCTTCTTTATGATCCAACTCTCACATCCATACATGACTACTGGGAAAACCGTAGCTTTGACTAGACAGACCTTCGTCAGCAAAGTAATGTCTCTGCTTTTTAAATATGCTGTTTACATTGATCATAGTTTTTCTTCCAAGGAGCAAGCATCTTTTCATTTCATAGCTGCAGTCACCATCTGCAGTGATTTTGGAGCCCAATAAAATAAAGTCTCTCCTGTTTCCATCGTTTCTCTATCTATTTGCCATGAAGTGATGGGACCAGATGCCATGATCTTTGTTTTTTGAATGTTGAGCTGTAAGCCAGCTTTGTCACTCTTCTCTTTCACTTTCATCAAGAGGCTCTTTAGTTCCTCTTCACTTTCTACCATTAGGGTGGTGTCATCTGCATATCTGAGGTTATTGATATTTCTCCCAGCAATCTTGATTCCATCTTGTGCCTCTCATACACCGTAGCATTTCTCATTATATACTCTGCATATAAATTAAATAAACAGAGTTACAATATACAGCCTTGACATACTTCTTTACCAATTTTGAACTAGTCCATTGTTCCATGTCTAGTTTTAACTGTTGATGCTTGACCTGCATACACATTTCTCAGGAGGCAGGTATGGTGGTCTGGTATCAGCCAGACCCATCATCAGATCCACCCATTATCAAAATACATCAGCTAAACAATAATCATACATTGCATATCTTTCATGTCAATGCCCTAAAATTACTCACTTAAAGAAACATTTTAGGGAAAAATTATGGCAATATAAAATGCCTTGTAACTTATTCATAAAATCAAAAATAGTACAACCTTTAATTCATACATATTTCAATTCTGAAGAGTCCATTTAATGGATCACTGATTAAACTTCCTGAAACACTTTCTCAAAGCACAGTCTTTAGGTCATACTGGAAATCTAAAGACTCAATAGTATGGAGGACCACTGACCTTCACAAAGATTATAGTCCCAGACCTTCTTACATACTCAAGTGCAACCATAACCTATAACCTTTGCTCTATGACTTTGCAATTCCTCCAATTAAAGGTGGTGATAAGGACAGAATAGGATAGATACACAGGTACTTACTGAAGTCCCAGCAAAGGACTACAGACAGAGAGGGAAACCTAGGAAACTTTAGGAGACCACCGTACGTTAATGATCACTCAAGAAAGCTACTGGAACATCATGGGAGGAAGCAGCCTTACTTAACTATAAAGCCACAAATAAAAGCACAAGATGTGCCCCAGGCCATCAGGTGAGAGAAAAATGTCACCACTCTTCTACTGATCCGAATAAATGCTGTGATAATCCTAGTTGAGCTCACAGGGTCAGACACTCTCCTGCCCAAAATGAAGGAGGCGCTGGTGATGTAAGCCTGATATCTTCTTGAAGAAGGTGGTCTTTGCCCTCTCTTTAACTTTCCTTTGATTATAAAATTTTAGTCTTCTTGATCCTCAGGACAGAGCTTCCTCACCTGCCCACTTGTATCTCTCACAAGTGCTTTATGTTAATAAAACTACTTCTTGCCTATCACTTGTGTGCTGACACACAATGAACCCGAGCCTCAGTAAGTCCAGATGCAAGGTGACTGATTCTGATTAACTGACCATGGGTTCAAGTTTTTATTAGGGTTTTACCTGGGAATTTGAGTCCCAGCATGTGGGTTCAAGGCCTAATCTGAGGTACACTGTTTCAGTTATAACTTCCCTCTATATAACTCTGGGCTATGCTTCATAACTTGTTTTGGCCAATGGGGTGATGTTAACAGTTGTGATGCAAATGAAGACTAAAATATGCTTGGGCAACTGGATTTGATCTCTTGTATCTCTGCCTTCACCAGAAAAAGAACATGCCCTGGCTAGCCCATTGGTTCAAGAAGAATGAAAGACATGTAGAACAGATACAGATCCAACACGGAACTTGAAGC
Organism: Capra hircus; assembly: GCF_001704415.2. NCBI lineage: Eukaryota > Metazoa > Chordata > Mammalia > Artiodactyla > Bovidae > Capra > Capra hircus. The sequence continues at coordinate 32,433,070 of NC_030823.1, read as the reverse complement.
ACGCCCTCAAGTATATCATTCAACCACCAAGAACAGATACATGAACAATACTAAAATTACTGCTGTTTTGAGTCATTGAGAGATTTGCAGATTGACTATAACGCACAAAAGATGAGTATAATTTGCTGAAATAAAAGGTCTTTCAACAGTAGAATGACAATCCAATACACTTATTTCTAAAAATATGCAAATGAAATTTTTGTTGAAATTGTCCCCTTTTCCCCAGTTTCTTCATCTCAGAATGGTAACATCTATTTGTATAATTAAACCAAAGGCTGTGATGTATTACAGAACTACAAACTGTAGGTAAAGGGAGCTTATTTTAACAAAAATACAAAAATGAGAGAATCCAGAAATAGAAGAAGAAAGACGCTTACTCCTTGGGAGAAAAGCTATGACAAACCTAGATAGCATATTCAAAAGCAGAGACATTACTTTGCCAACTAAGGTCCGTCTAGTCAAGGCTATGGTTTTTCCTGCGGTCGTGTATGGATGCAAGACTTGGACTGTGAAGAAGGTTGAGCGCCGAAGAATTGATGCGTTTGAACTGCGGTGCTGGAGAAGACTCTTGAGAGTCCCTTGGACTGCAAGGAGATCCAACCAGTCCATTCTGAAGGAGATCAGCCCTGGGATTTCTTTGGAAGGAATGATGCTGAAGCTGAAGCTCCAGTACTTTGGCCACCTCATGCGAAGAGTAGACTCATTGGAAAAGACTCTGATGCTGGGAGGGATTGGGGGCAGGAGGAGAAGGGGACGACAGAGGATGAGATGGCTGGATGGCATCACTGACTCGATGGACGTGAGTCTGAGTGAACTCTGGAAGATGGTGACGGACAGGGAGGCCTGGCATGCTGCGATTCACGAGGTCGCAAAGGGTCAGACACAACTGAGCGACTGAACTGAACTGAATTGAAGCTCACTTTTTCGGGTGGAAAGGGTTAACATCTACAGTTTACTTTTCCACCATCTGGAACAGTTCGGTTTACCCACAGGAGAATCATCCAATCTCCTCTCATAGTGGGCAAAAACACACTGATGATTTTGCAGAAGTCAAGTTGAGAGAAATGAGGGGGAAGAATCTCACCATTCTGTGTGAAGAGTGTCTATGTTATCTGCCTGTTTAAGCACAGCACTCTACCCTACCCTTGAATAAGCTTGATGGTCACATGTTTGGAGTCTCTCTGATATAGTATCTTCAGATAATAAACCTCTCAACTTCTAAGGGAATGGGGGTTTGGGCAATAATCCCTGATAGTTTTTTACATGAACTTTCAACAAATTTCCTTGTTTTCGGTCCACCCTGCCTACTAAGATACAAGGTGGGTCACATTCCCCAGCCTTTCCAAGATTCTAAAAGAATTCATTTGTTTATTTAGTTCTTCCTCCCACAGTTCCCCTTCTTCCAAAACTTTCTCAACTTCTCTTCCTCTCCTTCTCTTTGTATTAGTGAGACTGGGAAGTGAGAAAATTTCAGGGGTCCTATTCAAAATACTTCTCGAAAACTGTTTCTTTCAGCATACAATTTTGAAATAACACTCAACTGCAGATTGACTCGAGAAATTTAGCTACCCTTAAGTGAATTTCCCATGATAATATCTGTTCTCCATATCTGTAGTTTGGTTATTTCATTCTAATTGCATTGAGTTCAGATTTCAAGTTAGGTACTATTAATATTACAAGTACTAGCTGTGATTCAATAGAAGCTGAAAAGTAAGAGGGAAAAGTCTCCACGACTATGTTAATTTAACTCTGGATATGCCTCCAGATAATCCCTAGACAAATGAGGATAAAGTTCATCAAACAACATATGATCAGTTCAGTTCAGTTGCTCAGTCGTGTCCGACTCTTTGCGACCCCATGAATCGCAGCACTGCCAGCCCTCCCTGTCCATCACCAACTCCCGGAGTTCACTCAGACTCGCGTCCACCGAGTCAGTGATGCCATCCAGCCATCTCTTTCTCGGTCGTCTCCTATCTTCTCCTGCCCCCAATCTCTCCCAATAACATATGATATGCTAATATATTTCCGTACTCTTAAATGAAATGGCTAAAAAAATATTCTTCGTAACTTTATGAATTTGGAAAGAAGCTACTATAAGGAAAACTTTAAATACATATGTATTTCAAAGTGCTTCCTAATAACACCTTTGTATCAAATTCTCCTACAAAAATGAAGAAAATAGTAGACTGGATAAAATAAAAGAGTCCATCTTCATGCCATCTATGAGAGAATCTGCCAATGTAAGGAACACACAATAAAAGAAATTACATGTAAATAGTAATCAAAACAAAGCTGAGAGGACTATGTCAATGTCAGATAAAGTAGACTTTAGTTCAAAAAGCTTATGAAAGGCAAAGAACATTATATATTGATAAAAGGTTCAATACATCAATAGGATATAAAAACTGAAAGCATACACACCTAACAACAGAACACTGAAATAGATGAAGCAAAAACAGATAAAATTAAAAGAAAAAATAGACAGTAGAACAGTAACAGTTGAAGACTTCAATACTCCACTTTCAACCATGGAAAACAACTAGACAGAAGAAAGGATTTTACAACACTAGAAACCAATCTGATGGAGCACGTCACTCAGATTCACATTTTTTCTCAAGTGCACGAAGAACATTTTCAGGACACAATGTTAGGAGTACAAGTCTTAATGAATTTAAAGAGATGGAAAATGTATGAAACAACTTTTCTAATCACAGTTGAATGGAATCATTCATCAGTAGTGGAAGGAAAACTGGAAAATTCTCAGTAGGTAAAAATTAAATGACGCTTTGACAATGAGTAGTAAAGAAGCAACCATGAAAGAATTAAAAAGAAAAAGCAAATGAAAACACCACAGAATAAAAAGCAAATGAGATTTGTTCAAAACTAGTCCTAATAAGGAAGGTTAGAATTACAGTTATAGCTGTAACCACTGTAAAAAGAAAACAAAAAAAGCAAAAAAAAAAAAAAAAAAGATCTCAAATCAATAATCTAAGTGTACACTTTAAGGAAACCAAAACCAAAGCTAATTGAAGAGAAGAAGACAATAAAGATTACTGTTTCCAGCTGTGGCCTTTTCTTTTTTGCTTAAAGGAATCACTTAACGTTCTTGTAAAGCTGGTTTGGTGGTGCTCAGTTCTTTTAGCTTTTGCTTGTTTGTAAAATTTTGATCAAATCTCAACTAGAATCGTGTCTGGCAGATTTTTCTGAGTTGTAGATTTTTCCCTTTCATCCCTTTAAATGTATTGTGTCACTTTCTTCTCACCTGCAGAAGCTCAGTTCCTTGTATGTACCTGTTGTTGATCCCCTTGCTGCTTTAAATATTGTCTTTATTTTAAAATTTTTGCTGTTTTAATTACAACATATATTGATGTAGGCCACTTTGGGTGATCCTCTTTGGAAACACTGTATGTCCTGGACCTAGATGTCTGCTTCCTTTCCCAGGTTAGGGAAGTTTTCCGCTACAGTATCTTCAGATATGTTCTCTGTCCCTTTCTCTCTTCTCCTTCTAAGAAGGCTATAATGCGAATGTCTTTACACCTGACTTTGTGCCAGTGGTCTCTTAATCTATCCTCGATTTAAATTTAAATTATTTTCTGTTAATCTTATGTGACTGCCACTACTCTGTCTGCCAGTATGCTGACTATTCCTCTGTATCATATAACCTGCTGCCAAGTCGTTCTAATGGATTTTAAATTTTCAGTTATATATACTTCAGCTGTTTCTTTTTTATATTTTCTAATTTTTTTACTAATCACTCCATTTAAATCAATGAACAGTCATTCACTCAACAAATCAATAAGGAGACATGAACCTTAAATGATATATTAGACTGGGTGAACTTAATAGCAACATATGAAACACTCCATCCAAAAGCAACAGAATACACATTCTTTTCAAGTATGTATGGAATATACTTCAGGATAGATCACATGCTAGGCCACAAAACAAGATTCAGTAATTCTGAGGAAACTGAAAACATATGAAGCAACTTTTCCACCAAAACAATATCGTATTAGGAATCAACTACAAGGGGGAAAAAAATATACAAAACCCAAATTAATGGAGGTTTCACAAAATGCTACTGAACAACCAATGGATCACTGAAAAAATTAAAGAAGAAACCCCAAAATACCTGTAGACAGTGAGAATGAAAACACAATGATCCAAAATGTTTCAGTTGCAGCAAAAGCAGTTCAAAGATGGGAATTTATAGTGACACAGGTTTATCTCAGGAAACACAAAAGATCTCAAACAACCTAACGTTATGCCTAAAGCAACTATCAAAAAAAGAAGCCAGCAAAACAAAACCCAAAGTTAGGAGAAGAAAAGAAATCATAAAGATCACAGCAGAAACAAAAGGAGACTTTAAAAAAAGAGAGAAAAGATTAATGAAACTAAAGGCTAGTTCTTTGAAAAGATAAACAAAATTGATAAACCTATAACCAAACTCATCAAGAAAAAAGAGGGCATGAATTATAAAATCAGAAATGGAAAAAGAAGTTACAATCAATACTGCAGAAACTCAAAGAATTGTAAGAGATTACTGTGAACAATTCAGACTTAAATTGAAGAAAGTAGGGAAAACAACTAGACCATTCAGGTATGACATATATCAAATCCCTTATGATTATACAGTGGAAGTGAGAAATAGATTTAAGGGACTAGATCAGATAGAGTGCCTGATGAACTATGGACGGAGGTTCATGACATTGTACAGGAGACAGGGTTCAAGACCATCCCCAAGAAAAAGAAATGCAAAAAAGGAAAATGACTGTATGAGGAGGCCTTACAAATGGCTGTATAAAGAAGAGAAGCGAAAAGCAAAGGAGAAAAGGAAAGATATAAGCATCTGAATGCAAAGTTCCAAAGAATAGCAAGAAGAGATAAGAAAGCCTTCCTCAGCGATCAATGCAAAGAAATAGAAGAAAACAACAGAATGGGAAAGACAAGAGATCTCTTCAAGAAAATTAGAGATACCAAGGGAACATTTCATGCAAAGATGGGCTCGATAAAGGACAGAAATGGTATGGACCTAACCGAAGCAGAAGATATTAAGAAGAGGTGGCAAGAATACACAGAAGAACTGCACAAAAAAGATCTTCACGACCTGGATAATCACCATGGTGTGATCACTCACCTAGAGCCAGACATCCTGGAATGTGAAGACAAGTGGGCCTTAGAAAGCATTACTATGAACAAAGCTAGTGGAGGTGATGGAATTCCAGCTGAGCTGTTTCAAATCCTGAAAGATGATGCTGTGAAAGTGCTGCACTCAATGTGCCAGCAAATTTGGAAAACTCAGCAGTGGCCACAGGACTGGAAAAGGTCCGTTTTCATTCCAATCCCAAAGAAAGGCAATGCCAAAGAATGCTCAAACTACCACACAATTGCACTCACCTCACACGGTAGTAAAGTAATGCTCAAAATTCTCCAAGCCAGGCTTCAGCAATACGTGAAACGTGAGCTTCCAGATGTTCAAGCTGGTTTTAGAAAAGGAACCAGAGATCAAATTGCCAACATCTGCTTGATCATCGAAAAAGCAAGAGAGTTCCAGAAAAACATTTATTTCTGCTTTATTTACTATGCCAAAGCCTTTGACTGTGTGGATCACAATCAACTGTGGGAATACCAGACCACCTGACCTGCCTCTTGAGAAACCAACAAAGGTCCATCTAATCAAGCCTAAGGTTTTTCCAGTGGTCATGTATGGATGTGAGAGTTGGACTGTGAAGGAAGCTGAGCGCCGAAGAATTGATGCTTTTGAACTGTGGTGTTGGAGAAGACTCTTGAGAGTCCCTTGGACTGCAAGGAGATCCAACCAGTCCATTCTGAAGGAGATCAGTCCTGGGATTTCCCTGGAAGGAATGATGCTGAAGCTGAAACTCCAGTACTTTGGCCACCTCATGTTAAGAGCTGACTCATTGGAAAAGACTCTGATGCTGGGAGGGATTGGGGGCAGGAAGAGAAGGGGACAACAGAGGATGAGATGGCTGGATGGCATCACTGACTCGATGGACATGAGTCTGAGTGAACTCCGGGAGATGGTGATGGACAGGGAGGTCTGGCGTGTTGCGATTCATGGGGTCGCAAAGAGTTGGACACGACTGAGCGACTTAACTGCACTGAATGGTAGTTCTATTTTGAGTTTTTAGAGGAACTTCCATACTGTTTTACCAAGTAAAACAGTTCCCTTTTCTCAACGTCTGTGCTGAGTTCCCTTTTCTTAACATCTTTGCCATCATTTGCTATTTGTGGTCTTTTTGATAAGAGCCATTCTTTTTGTGTGTGTGTGGTTTGGAATCTTAGTTCCCAACCAGGGATCAAACCTGTGTGCACTGCATTGGGAGCATGGAGTCTTCACCAGTGGACCACCAGGAAGGTCCCCTGAGGATAGTCTGGTGTGAGGCTGACAGGTGTGAGGTATCTTATTGTGGTTTCACTTTCCTTTTTTTTTTGGTGGTTAGCAGTGTTCAGCATCTTTCATGTTCCTGTTGATGTTGAATTGCATGAAATCTTAGTGTTTTTGCCTATTACCACATACATAATTTGGACATTAAACCTTTATCATGTACATAATTTGCAAATATCTTGTCCCATTCAGTAGGCTGCCTTTTCTTTTTGTTGATAGCTTTCTTCATAGTGCAACAACATTTTAGTTTGATATAATCACACGTGTTTATTTTTTTGTTTTGCTTCCCTTACTTGAGGAGAGATATCCAAAAAGACACTGCTAAGCCCATGTCACAGTGTAGTACGTATGTTTTCCAGGGATTTTATGGCTTCAGTCTTTACAATTAAGTCTTTAATCCATCTGCAGTTTATTTTTGTATATGATGTGAGAGAATAATCCAATTTGAATGCTTTGCATGTAGCCATCCAGGTTATAAACATTTATTGAAGAGGGAATTTTTCTCTAGTGTACATTGCTGCCTACTTTGTCATAGATTAATTCACCATATAAACATGGGTTTATTTCTGGACTCTTTATTGTGTTCCATTGATGTATGTGTCTCTCTTTAGGCCAGTGCTATACTGTTTTGATTACTGCAGCCTTATAGTATGATTTGAAAATGAGGATTGCCAGCTTTGTTCTTTATCAGTATTTTTTTGGGCTATTGAGTGTCCTTTGTGTTTCCACACAATTTTTAGATTTGTTCTAGTTATTATTTGCTTTTGGTGTTACGGACATTTTAACAGTATTAATTCTTACAATCCATGAACACAGCATGTGTTTCCATTTTCAATTTCTTTCTTCCATATTTTATAGTTTTCTGATTATCAGTCTTTCACCTCCTTAAATTTATTCCAAAGCACTTAATTCTTTTTGATACAATGAAAAATAAGATTGTTTTCTTAAATTGTCTTTCTGATCATTCATCATTAGTATATAGAAATGTTGCAGATTTCTGTATACTGATTTTGTATACTGCAGTTTCACCAAATTCAGTAATAAACTTCAGTAGTTTTCTGGTGACATCTTTAGGATTTTCTGTGTGTACTATCATTTTATCTACAAACAGTGACAGTTTTACTTCTCCCTTTCTGGTTTGTGTTCCCTGTATTTCTTTTTCTTCCCTGATGGCTGTGGCTAAGACTTTCAATACTATGTTAGGTAAAAGTGGTGAGAGTGGGAACCCTTGTATTATTCCTGATCTTAACAGAAATGCATTCTGCTTTTCTCCATTGAGTATGATGTTAGCTGTAGGTTTATCATATATGGCCTTCATTATGATGAGGTATTCTCCTTCTGTGCCCACCTCCTGAAGGGCCTTTATCATAAATAACTGATTGTCAGATATTGAAAAGTCTTGCATCCCTGGGGTGAATCCCGTTTAATCATGTAAAATCTTTTTGATATATTGTTGAGTTTGGTTTGCTACTAACTTGTTTAAAAGTTTTGCATCCCGGTTCATCAGTGATACTGGCCTGCAGTTTTCTTTATTTTGGATTGTCTTTGTCTAGTTTTGCTATTGGGGTGTTGTGGCTTCATAAAATGGGTTTGGAAGAGCTCCTTCCTCTGCACTTTTTTGGAATACTTTAAGAATATGTTAACTCTCCTCTAAATATTTGTTAGAATTCACCTGTGAAGCCATCTGGGCCTGAACTTTTGTTTGTTTGGAGTTTGTTTGTTTGTTTGTTTAAATTACTGATTCAGTTTCATCTAGTAATTGGTCCGATACTGTTTTCTGTTTCTTCCCAGTTCAGTATTGAGACGACTGAGTATTTCTGGGAATTTGTCCATTTCTTCTGGGTTGTCCATTTTATTTGCATAATATTGTTCACACTTAGTTCAGTTCAGTCGCTGAGTTGTGTCCGACTCTTTGCGACCCCATGAATCGCAGCACGCCAGGCCTCCCTGTCCATCACCAACTCCCGGATTCACTCAGACTCACGTCCACCGAGTCAGTGATGCCATCCAGCCACCTCATCCTCTGTCGTCCCCTTCTCCTCCTGCCCCCAATCCCTCCAACATCAAAGTCTTTTCCAATGAGTTAACTCTTTGCATGAGGTGGCCAAAGTACTGGAGCTTCAGCTTTAGCATCATTCTTTCCAAAGAAATCCCAGGGCTGATCTCCTTCAGAATGGACTGCCTGGATCTCCTTGCAGTCCAAGGGACTCTCAAGAGTCTTCTCCAACACCACAGTTCAAAAGCATCAATTCTTCGGTGCTCAGCTTCCTTCACAGTCCAACTCTCACATCCATACATGACCAGTAGCCTCAAAAACCCTAGCCTCGACTAGATGGACCTTTGTCGTCAAAGTAATGTCTCTGCTTTTGAATATGCTGTCTAGGTTGGTCATAACTTTTCTTCCAAAGAATAAGCGTCTTTTAATTTCATGGCTGCAGTCACCATCTGCAGTGATTTTGGAGCCCCCAAAAATAAAGTCTGACACTGTTTCCACTGTTTCCCCATCTATTTCCCATGAAGCGATGGGACCAGATGCCATGATCTTCATTTTCTGAATGTTGAGCTTTAAGCCAACTTTTTCACTCTCCTCTTTTACTTTCATCAAGAGGCTTTTTAGTTTCTCTTCACTTTCTGCCATAAGGGCGGTGTCATCTGCATATCTGAGGTTATTGATATTTCTCCTGGCAATCTTGATTCCAGCTCATGCTTCTTCCAGCCCAGCGTTTCTCATGATGTACTCTGCATATAAGTTAAATCAGCAGGGTGACAATATACAGCCTTGACGTACTCCTTTTCCTATTTGGAACCAGTCTGTTGTTCCATGTCCAGTTCTAACTGTTGCTTCCTGACCTGCATATAGGTTTCTCAAGAGGCATCTTCACGACCAAGATAATCACGATGGCATGATCACTCACCTAGAGCCAGACATCCTGGAATGTGAAGTCAAGTGGGCCTTAGAAAACATCACTACGAACAAAGCTAGTGGAGGTGATGGGATTCCAGTGGAGCTGTTTCAAATTCTAAAAGATGATGCTGTGAAAGTGCTGCACTCAATATGCCAGCAAATTTGGAAAACTCAGCAGTGGCCACAGGACTGGAAAAGGTCAGTTTTCATTCCAATTCCAAAGAAAGGCAAAGGCAAAGAATGCTCAAACTACCGCACAATTGCACTCATCTCACACGCTAGTAAAATAATGCTCAAAATTCTCCAAGCCAGGCTTCAGCAAGATATGAACTGTGAGCTTCCAGATGTTCAAGCTGGTTTTAGAAAAGGCAGAGGAAGCAGAGATCAAATTGCCAACATTCGCTGGATCATCGAAAAAGCAAGAGAGTTCTAAAAAAACATCTATTTCTGCTTTATTGACTATGCCAAAGCCTTTGTGTGGATCACAATAAACTGTGGAGAACTACCATAGGCTCCAGCAATCCCATTCCTGAGTATGTATCAGAAGGAAACAAAAACCCTAATTCCAAAAGATATATTAAATATATACCTCAATGTTCAGAGCAGCATTATTTATAGTGCTTCAGATATGGAAGTAATCTAAGAGTCCATCCATCAATAGATGAACGAATAAAAGATGTGGGATATATACTTATATAGAATGAAATATTACTTGAGCCATTACGAAGAATAAAATTTTGCCATTTTAACCAGCATGGATGGACCTGGAAGATATTATGCGAAGTGAAATAAGTCAGTGAAAGACATCTGCATACTGTATGATATCACATATATGTATAATCTAAATACAAAACAAACTAGTGAATATAACAGAAAAGAGACTCACAGATATAGTAGTTACCAGTGAGAGGGAAGAAAGAGGGAAGGGTAGGAAATGGGGAGGGGATTAAGAAGCATGAACTACTATGTATAATATAAACATGTCTCAAGGATATACTGTACACATCAGGACTATTATACAAAATAATGTATAATCTATAAAAATTTTGAATCATTATGTTGTACAGCTGAAACTAACTGTAAATCAACTACTCCAGGACGATCCCCTGGAGGAGGGCACAGTGACCCATGCCAGCATTCTTGTTTGGAGAATGCCATGGACATAGGAATCTGGAGGGCTACAGTCCATGGGGTCACACAGAGTCGGACACAACCGAAGCAACTTACCACAAATCAACTATACCTCAATTTACAAAAAAGAATTAACACTAATTCTTTACAGACTCTTCCAAAAATTGAAGAGGGAAGACATCCTAATCCATTCCATGTGGGCAGCATTATGATGCCAAAGGTAGACAAAGTAACTACAAGAAAACAAAACTAATATATTATTTGATGTAACTATCTTCAACAAAATACTGGCAAACTGAATTCACCAGCATATCAAAAAGATTATATACCAAGGCTACACAGGATTTATTCCTGGAATTAAAAGATGGGTCGACATATAAGGATGTATCAATGTAATAGAGTTTAATACTAAAACGAAAGAAAAAGTGATCAGAAAGGCATCAGTTAACTAATTATGCAGATTGATGCAAAAAAACTATTTGACAACATGCAAAATCCTCTTGTGATAAGTTCTTTGAGTTAAAAAGAAAGGAATCTGATACATCCAGGGCATTAATACATATTATCTGATAAACTGGAAGAATTTCATTTTATCTAAAGAGGAATTTATCCAGAAATATAAATGACCCAATCAAAAATGGGCCAAAGAACTAAACAGACATTTCTCCAAAGAAGACATACAGATGGTTAACAAACACATGAAAAGATGCTCAACATCACTCATTATCAGAGAAATGCGTATCAAAACCACAGTGAGGTACCATTTCACGCCAGTTAGAATAGTGGCTATGCAAAAATGTACAAGCAATAAATGCTAGAGAGGGTGCAGACAAAAGGGAACCCTCTTACACTGTTGGTGGGAATGCAAACTAGTACAGCCACCATGGAGAATAGTGTGGAGATTCCTTAAAAAACTGGAAATAGAACTGCCTTATGACCCAGCAATCCCACTGCTGGGCATACACACCAAGGAAACCAGAATTGAGAGACACGTGTACCCCAATGTTTATCACAGCACTGTTTATAATAGCCAGGACATGGAAGCAACCTAGATGTCCATCAGCAGACGAATGGATAAGAAAGCTGTAGAACATATACACAATGGAGTATTACTCAGCCATTAAAAAGAATACATTTGAATCAGTTCTAATGAGGTGGATGAAACTGGAGCCGATTATACAGAGTGAAGTAAGCCAGAAAGAAAAACACCAATACAGTATACTAACACAATATATGTAATTTAGAAAGATGGTGACGATAACCCTGTATGCGAGACAGCAAAAGAGACACAGATGTACAGAAAAGTCTTTTGGACTCTGTGGGAGAGGGTGAGGATGGGATGATTTGGGAGAATGGCATTGAAACATGTATATTATCATACGTAAAACGAATCACCAGTCCAGATTAGATGCATGATACAGGATGCTTGGGGCTGGTGCACTGGGATGAACCAGAGGGATGGTACGGGGAGGGAGGTGGGAGGGTGGTTCAGGATGGGGAACACATGTACACCTGTGGCGGATTCATGTCAATGTATGGCAAAACCAATATAATATTGTAGAATATTTAGCCTATAATTAAAATAAATAAATTTAAATTAAAAATAAATAAAGAGGAATTTAAGAGATTAAAATATTAGCTCAGAAACTTACTCATATAGTTTCAGAGATTAGACCATATGGAATATGCTCACCCATTAGTCATGAACATATAATTAACATGTGTATGGCTTAAGTTTAAATTTAACAAGCTATACAGATTCAGGGTCCCTAGAGTTTTATACATCATTCTTAAAAAAAAAAAAATGAACAAAACTCTTAAATATATATTTGTGTGTGTGTGTGTGTGTGTGTGTGTGTGTGTGTGTGTGTGTTTTGGGTATGAGAAGAGGTAAGGGCTTTAACCACAAAATGTAAAAAAAAAAAAAAGTAACTCAAGAATTACAAATATTAAAGCCTATTATTGAGAAATGAACATGTTTTCTTGCTTCATTTAAAGTGATTAACAATATAACTAAAATACAACCCCAAACTTCCATTTCCCATAGCATCAATTTCTAACACTGGAATAACTTAGTTAAAGAAGTTTATTAAGAAGTTAAGAAGCCTGCAATCTTAGATATGTTGCAGACTGACTTCCCTGGTGGCTCAGATGGTTAAGCGTCTGTCTACAATGTGGGAGACCTGGGTTCAATCCCTGGGTCGGCAAGATCCCCTGGAGAAGGAAATGGCAATCCACTCCAGCACTCTTGCCTGGAAAATCCCATGGACAGAGGAGCCTGGTAGGCTACATACAGTCCATGGGGTCGCAAAGAGTCAGACACGACTGAGCAACTTCACTTCACACATAATACAAAACTGTATTAGTCTCTACTTTCTGTGCTTCTTAATTTCAGCATTTAAGATATACCACAGCATGATAAAGAGTGGTATTAACAGATGCTGCCTGTCTATAAGTCTTTCCCCATGGCGGAATAATACACTGTACTCTACAGCCCTACAAAACTTAGTTCAAACATCTATCATGCTATCATTTAAACTATAACTTAAAGCGTTACTGATATCTGCAATATTATTATATGATTATGTTCTCTAGATTGCAATGTTACCGTATGTTTCTAGTTGGTGACCTCTTTGAAGGTAGGCAAAGTCTATACTCTTCCACACGCCTTCTTTCAGGAAATGCTCATAAGAAACCTACCAAATTCAGGCACTCTGAGAATTCAAGGTGCCCAAAGAAAAAAAACAAAAAGAAAAACCTGCCCCAGGAACTCAATCCATAGGGAATGCTGGTCAGTAGATGCCAATACAGAGATAAGCCTAAGGTGATACCAGAACAAACAAGCCATTACCCCAGGCTGGGATGGGAACACTGAGGGGAGTAGGACTGCAGTCAGTACGGAGCTGAGAGGCTTTCCATCATCTCTGCATTCCCAGAGCCGAGTACAGTATTTTGCCTCTAGTGTGAGTGACAAGATATTTCTAATGAATGAATGAGTAGCTCTATAGAGCTGCTACAACTCTTCTTGAGTTGAGAATAATCCGGAAATCTGCAAGCATAATGGGTGAGAAATTAATCATTTAACCTTTGCTACAATTAAATCTAGCCTTTAAATCCTGGTTAACTGCCCCCATCTCCACCACCTCCCTGCCTTCAATTGTCTCCCTCTTATTCTCTGTCTTGTCAGATAAGGTGTTTCGGCAGCAGCTGCCAAAGTTTAAAGCTCTGACATTTGGAGGTCACAGGGAGGAGGTAAACACTGACCTAGCCACAGTTCCATTTCCAAGTTCCTGGTAGCTACAGTCAACTTTAAAAACTGACTCTCCTATTAGATCAGAGTTCATTTCAGGATCTAATGGATTACAAATGTGGTATACAGCTTTAAATATTGAAAAAAACAAAACAGAAACTCTGCAAATGTTCACCACAGAACACATTCTCATTACACTTTGAAGTTTCAACATTATATACATTTTACTGCTTTTGTTTATATATTTTTTAAAAAAAGTTGCCTGTCACAGTTCAAATTGAGGACCGACAGCAAGAAGAGTATGTGATTTTTAAGTACTGTAATGATAGAGCCTTGTGATAGGTAAAAACAGTATACCTGATATACAATAACATTACGAAAGAAATTTGAAACAATGCATCACATAACCCACAGCAAAGAACTAGTTTAGTTGGATTATTAGGTTTGAGCGGAAAAATAAAACTATTACACAAATGATCATCAGTGTATTCAACTACTTGAGCTAAAAAAACATGTTCAGGAAAGTCTATCCTTATGCTCTGGCAATCAGTTGGCTGATTATCACCAGATGGCTTTATAGAGAATGAACTTCCTCTCATAACCCTCAATTCCTACAGTAAGAAATAACTGCTGTAGGAAACATCAGCACTATCAATCTACACAGCTGAAAATGCTTTCCTCAACTGATATAATCCTTATTTTAATAAAACCCTATCACCCATGTGACAACTTTTCTTCTGGTATTAGCAGGCATGAAAGGGTGACAATGGTCTCCATGGGCTTGGTCCAGTATCCAGCTGTTTCCTGAATGAATAAACAGTAGGAGAAAGGAAAACGAAAACTTACAACAAAAAAACGTGATCAAGTTCACCTCCTGAAACTGTCATCTGAATGAGCAGTAAAGCTTGTAAATTAAATGAACTAAATCGATGCATCAGCTGCTCATCTAGGCCTTTATAACTTGTACTATGTCTTTAAAAATTACTTTTAATTAAAACACTATCTTAGAACACTTTAAGGTTCACAATAAAACTGAGTGGGGAAGGTACAGAGATTTCCCAATACTCCCAACCACCAAACATGTAGAGCTTCCCCCATTATCAGCATCCCCCACCAAGAGTGATACTTTTTTTTTTTAACAATTCTTGAACCTACACTGACACATCAGTATCAAAGTACCTAGCTTATATTAGGGTTCACCCTTGGTATTCTACATTCTGTGGGTTTTGACATATATACGACTGCATGTATCCTCTGGGCTCCTCTTACTCAACCCTCTTGCACCAAACCTGGCAACCACTGCTCTTTTTACTGTGTCTACACTTTCCTACAATGTCATAGAATTAGAAGTCTTTCAGACTGGCTTCCTTCATTTAGTGATAGGCATTTAAGTTACCTCCACATCTTTTCACAGCTTGATAGCTCATTTCTTTTTAACGCTGAATAATATTCCGTTCTCTGGATGAGTGACAGTTTATTCATTCACTTGTGAAAGGACATCTTAATTGTTTCCAAGTTTTGGAAGTTATGAATAAAGCTGCTATAAATATCATGTCTTTTTATTCTATCATATCAAGTACCTAAAAGATAAGTGGCTAAATTTTAAATAAATGTATAAATTCAGGAGTGCTATTTCACATTTCCCCCCTACTAAAACCCTAATTGAAAATATCCTCAATACTGCAAGCTCTGCCTCTGCCTCTGCCACCTTATATTTCTGAAAATGAGGAAAACATTAGGGCTGCATTTCAGCTAAGGACCCAGGATCAAATAAGGGGCAGACATGATTGACCATTTGTTACAAAGGCAAACACATACTTTTCTATAATCTTTTACTTACAATAATAGATGTGCTATGTATGCTGTGCTGTGCTTAGCTGCTCAGTCATGTCTGACTTTTTGCGACCCCATGGGCTGTAGCCTGCCAGAGCACCTCTGTCCATGGAGATTCTCCCGGCAAGGATACTGGAGTGGGTTGCCATGCCCTCCTCCTCTTTCCCAACCTGGGATTGAACCCAGGTCTCCCGCATTGCGGGTGGATTCTTTATTGTCTGAGTCACCAGGAAAGCACATGCCAGACAGTTCTAAGAACTTCATACACACACATTCACAGTTGTTTTTAACAACAAAAATGATGGAAGGTTTAGGAAGTGTACAAACATACAACAGTTACACTGGAGAACTCCCATTTTACCGAGTACTATAAAATGAATTAATCTATATTTCTTCATTCATAAAGTTACTTAAGTATGACCCACTAATAAGAGGGAGAGAGTGTTAAGACAGAAAGAGTTCACAACCTCACAGAAGCAAAAATAGACAAACAAAAGCTAAGTAAATGAATAAGACAATTTCAGTGACAGTGGGAAGATAGGAACGTGAAAAACAAGACTAGCATAATGTGTTAGGGTGGTGCTGTTTAGGCTGGGTGGTCTGGGAAACATCTCTGAAAAAGCGATATATTCAAGAAAGAACATATTCAAAAATTCAGCTTTGCTGTATAATTAACTTGAGATGAGGGAGATAATGAAATACACTCCTGGGAAAAATGTATTCCT
Source organism: Capra hircus (assembly GCF_001704415.2). Lineage (NCBI taxonomy): Eukaryota > Metazoa > Chordata > Mammalia > Artiodactyla > Bovidae > Capra > Capra hircus. The sequence continues at coordinate 32,416,817 of NC_030823.1, read as the reverse complement.
TTTAAAATCCCCAACCGCATCTGAAATAGTACAGTTAATCCAAAAAATTAAATCCACAGCTGTGCTTATTTTGGATACCTACCAAGAAACTTGTTCCATGATCATGTGAACAAAATCTGTACTGGAAAAACTTTTGCTTTCATATACTCTTGATTATTTTGGAACAACTGCTCCAAATTTTACTTTATAATCTGCCATATACACTATTAATTAAACCTTGAAAAACAACAAGCAAATACATGTTGGAAAAAAACCCAATTTATAATACAACTTTTGCCTAAAACAGCATTAAAGAGTAAAAAACTTTTTCATTAAGAAAAATGAAGATGACATTTCAAATATCAATAGTCATATATTCTATATCTGAGTTTACTATATATCTTCAAAAGACTTAGATTTGATGAAAGACTTTTCTATACATTGTCTCGGCAGTAAAGGTTACTGCTAAGTTTTCTCTGCCAGTTTATGAAAAATGTAAAGGCTGATTTGCTTGCTTTTGTAGAACTGTACAACTTTGTTAAAACATAATTTTGTTTCACACCAACAAATCAATTAAGACTCAGATTCAAAGATTTATCAAGTATGTCCTTTGTTCCAGTAACTGCTCTAGGTGCTTATGCTTTCATACCAGCATGAGTGAAACAAAACAAGCACGCGAGAAACATGTTTCCCTGGAAGAAAGTTGAAGTTAAGTGACTTAAGCAAGGTCACAAATCTAACAGTAATAGACAGAAGCTATCTGAATTCAAACCTGGACTTTCATATACCAAGTTTCTTCCACAACTACTCTCTTTGTATTTTTCTCAAGTATTCCTTAAAATGATGCTAGTGATGTCAATTCCTACAGCTTAAGATTTGGCTCAAGAGTTTGAATACGACTGAAAGAATGTATTTTTACCTACTAACATGTTTTGTGACACTGTTTTTGCACAATAAACACTGACAGGTCATGCAAAATTCAATCTATTTTTAATCTACCTCTTACCTTCCTGCTGGCTACCAGTAGGTTCCAACCTTTTCTCCCTAAGAAGTCCATAGACAAGAAAGAATCAGTCAATTTATCTTAAAATCAGAGACCAGAAATCAACTGACCCATCTAGAGGAATGGTATAAATTCAATAAACTAACACAGATCAGAAATCCAGAATTAGAAAGGACAGTAAACTATTCTAGTGCTCAATGCATAACTATGAATCTGAAAACCTTTGTCAAATATCACTAGAAGCAGAAAAAGGTGCACCAAGTTGTCTCAGAGAACTGAAAACAGAACCTACAGGACGGAGTGATGAAGAAAGCAGCTTGAGTTAAGGCTTTATAAGAGCCTGGAGCCCAAATGTTTTTGATTCATCTTTTTTAGTTCACTCTACGACAACAACTTCTCTTGTTTCTATCATTCTTCTGTAATGAATTTCAGCATGTAACTGCCTAACTGTAATATGCCCTTTAAAAACGACTTCTACTCTAATTCAAAAACACACATGAACCCCAATGTTCATTCACAGCAGCACTATTTACAACAGCCAAGACATGGAACCAACCTAAATGCCCATCAACAGAGGAATGGATAAAGATGTGGTGTATATAGATATTACACACACACACACACACACACACACACGAATACTACTCAGTCATAAAAAAGAATGAAATAATGCTATCTGCAGCAACATGGATGGATTTAAGGATTAACATAGTGAGTGAAGTCAGTCAGAATGACAAATACCATATGATATCTATTATATGTATAATCTAAAATATGATACAAATAAACATTTATGAAACAGAAACAGACTCACAAACAGAAGAGAAATGTATGGTTACCAAAGGGGAAAGGTGGTGGAGGAGGGATAAATTAGGAAGCTGGAGTTAGCAGATTCATACTATTATGTATAAAGCAGATAAACAACAAGGTCTAATATACAACACAGAGAACTATATTCAATATTCTGTGATAAATCATAATGAAAAAGAATATGAAAAACAGTATATATATGTATAATTGAATTACTTTTCTATACACCAGAAACTAACACAACATTGTAAATCAACTATACTTCAATTAAAAAAACAAACAAACAACTTTTTCTGCTTATCATCACTACCTTTTCTCCTCTAATTCACTATAAATAAACTGTTTGGGAGGTGGTATAATAGTATCAGTACAATAGATGAAAACTGAAATCAAAAAAATTATTTAAAAGTTTCAAAATAGGTTTTAGACAAGGATACATGTTGTGAATGCATCAGAGAGACACTTACTATTTAATAAGTTGCTAATTACTAGCCTGAATTATGCACTATTTCTTTTTACCTTCATGTTAAATTATAATGCTAATAAATATACCAGTACTGTGCAAAAGAACTATGATGATAGAAGAGTTCTGTATTAACGTCTACACTGTCCAATACCTGAGCCACAGGCCACAATGGGAACTACTAAGCACTTGAAATATGGCAAATGTATTTGAGAAGATTTTTTAATTTTTATTAATTTAAACACAAATATTCACCTACTGCTAGTGGGTACCCTAGCTAGATCAGCTTTATATACACAGGAATCACAGATTATTTACATTAAGGATGACTTCACTTAAATACTTCATACCTTTAGCATAGAAGCACACAGAATGGGAGAAGGAAAATAATTTATATCGGAAAGAGAAAATTCTGGTCTGATCAAATGAGCATGATATTTTCAATGATAAAGATATATAGAATTCATTCATACAAATTAGTAAATTACATAAGCAATGAAGCCTATCTTTGACCAAAAATTGTCAATAGTCACTTCAACTGTTACTATGTCCATAAGTTTGTTCTTTCACATATTATAATTCATTAAACAATTGATGCTTACAAAATTAGGTTTTTCATTATCAGAATATCATTTCAAAGAATACATTTAATACATTTTAAAGAGTGATTTTGATCATTATATTTGAATACTATCAAATGGTAAACTTACTTTGTAAGAGCATATGGTATATATACATATCAAAAAAAAAAAAGATAGAAAGCAGTTTTATAGCAGAACTCAGTATGTATATTAGTAAATTTGGATTTCCAAGGCCAAAGTAACTTTTGGATTTTGAGCATGATACCCTTAGCAGCTTATTTTAAAAATCTAGTTCTGACAACTAGCTTCTTATACACTAGCAAAGCTGGAATATAAGTGAATCTAAGAATATCTTACCTTTCAGAACCTATGTCCTAAAATTAACTTTCAAATAAAGGAATAAATATATTATCATATGTCCTAAGAGCTTATTCTTTTTTAAATGTAAGTTTTTACATCTTGAAAATTTGTTGTACAAAACAATTGTTTAAAAATGATTAGAAGGTATGAAAAAAAATTTTTTAAACCCTGAAAAAGAAAATAAAGAACAAACAGTATAGAGTTTACCTACGAGTGCTTTCCTTCCTTGTTTTTGGCGCTAGGCTTTAAAAACCAGTCTGTTTTAGCTAACCAACTTCCTTACCTTTCAAACATTCTTGAATATCTTCTGACAGTTTACTGAATTTCTGTCCTCTCTCTTCCTCTCAACTGCCTTACTGAATCATGGTCAAAAATATCCTTATAACTGTAAACCCAATGATCTATAACGTCCCTATTACATCACCTCGTAATATCTCTGACCATTCTTACCTTCTGGAAACATTACTTGGCTTCCTGGACTTCTGTGGTCAGTCTCTACTTTCTCTTTAAATCTTTATTTTTTAGGAGGTTAGTTCCCAATATATGTTCTCTTTGAGACTTCAATGAAGCCACTGGAACCCCAGGATCCCAAACCCCTGGCCAATGGACAGGTACTGTCTGTAGCATGTTAGGAACCGGGCAGCGCAGCAGGAAGTAAGCAGCGCAGGAATGATGACGCTTCATCTGTATTTACAGCCGCTCCCCACTGCTCACATTACTGCCTCCTGTCAGGTCAGCAGAAGCATTAGATTCTCACAGGATGGGAAACCCCACTGTGAGGGATCTAGGTTGCCACACAAAAACTGTCTAAAATTGCCTTTCATGAAAACAGTCCTTGGTGCCAAAAAGATTGGGGACAGATGCACTGGACTTCAAATACAGTTTATTAAGTGACACATCTAAATTTCAAGCCAAAACCTCTCTTATAAGATATAGACCTGATCTCCAAGTACTTGTAAATCATTTTCATTTCCAAGTCTCCATCCACCTGTCAGAATTAATCTGAAAAAAAAAAAAAAAAAACCTGCCATCTTTCCATCCTCTGACAAAATCTGCCTTTCCTTCTGTTCTATCTTGATAAATGGCAGTATCAACCACCCAGGTACTCTCTCTCCCAATCTTCCTTTATTTAGATAAATCATATGTGTACACGAAATGTGTACACGAAAACATGTATTTTCTAGTACTTCAAAAAGACCCCTTCAACTTGGATTGACTGGACTGATAACATGGCAGAGAAGGGAATGGGCTGTAATTTAATAAAGAGAAAGAAATTTACAAAGTACTAGCGCACAGGAATTTTTTAAGAATTGATGCCTTTTGAACTGTGGTGTTGGCGAAGACTTTGGAGAGTCCCTTGGACTGCAAGGACTTCAAACCAGTCCATCCTAAAAGAAATCAGTCCTGAATATTCACTGGAAGGACTGATGTTGAAGATGAAACTCCAATACTTTGGCCACCTGATGTGAAGAACTGACTCACTGGAAAAGACCCTGATGATGGGAAAGACTGAAGGCAGGAGAAGAAGGGGACAACAGAGGATGAGATGGATGGTATCACCAACTGGATGGACATGAGTTTGAGCAAGCTCCTGGAGTTGGTGATGGACAGGGAAGCCTGGCGTGCTGCATTCCATGGGGTTGCAAAGAGTCAGACACGACTGAGTGACTGAACTGAAACTTAGCACACAGGAAATACACCATGTTTTGATTTAGAATGCTGAGACTGGGGGAAAAAACTACAAATTGCACCCAGGGAAAAGAGAGAACACTAAGAGCAAGTCAGAGATTAGAAATCCTAGTGACAAAACTAGACACCTGACAATTTAAAAAAAGAAACGGTCGTCGGATAGTATCCTTTGATGAAACATCCATCTTATACAAACTTCATCATATCTTTGGTGAACAACACTTACGAACTTGTAATTAACCTAAAATCCATTAGCAAAACAGTGCCAGATTCTATTAATGAATTATGTTCTGAATGTTATTAACAATAAACTTTAAAAGCCCATTCTCTTGTCCTCAGGCCACCCTCCCCAAATAAATGTCTAAATTTTACTTTGTTTAGCGTTCATTTAATTGCATTCTATTTGTTCCCACCTCTCCAATTTACAAATTTTAAATTCTTTATTCCATATAGTAGATCCTTAACATTCTGAAATCTGTTACAGGAACCACTTAAAATCTTAATGTGGAACCGTGCTCTTTCACCACAAGCAAAGGCTCTTATATTTACTGAATGGCCCAACACAGAATTTCTCACATAAAAGAAGGGTAGGGGAATAGTGGAAGTGCAAGGTAGTAAGGTACTGAACTGAGAAGAAATATTTCATTTCTGGATTTGTGACTGAAGGAAATAGCAGAATCACTGGATTAGAGAATCAGTGTATTCTACGGCCATAGCACCCTGAATATGCCCAATCTCATCTGATCTCAGAAGCTAAGCAGGGTTGGACATTGTTAGTACTTGGATGGGAGAAATAGTATATGTTTCCTTCAATAGCTCTTCAGCTTAATCAAAAACAAAAACTAAACTATCTACCATTCCTCTTCAAAAGCACACACACACATGAACATACAAACAATGAATATCTCGTCTTCCTGTATGACTGGTGTCAATTTTGTCAGCTAGCTATTTATAGAAAAACTGAATTCAGTAACACTCTTCTTAGTCGCTCAGTCGTATCCGACTGTTTGAGACCCCATGCACTGTACCCCGCCAGGCTCCTCTGTCCATGGGGATTCTCCAGGCTAGAATATTGGAATGGGTTGCCATGCCCTCCTCCAGGGGATCTTCCCAACCCAGGGATTGAACCCAGGTCTCCCGTACTGCAGGTGGATTCTTTACAGTCTGAGCCACCAGGGAAGCACAAGAATACTAGAGTGGGTAGCCTATCCCTTCTCCAGGGAGACCTCTCAACCTAGGAATCAAACTGGGGTCTCCAGCATTGTAGGCAGATTCTTTACCAGCTGAGCTACCCAGGAAGCCCTAATACTGGAGTGGGCTGCCATGCCCTCCTCCAGGGGACCTTTCTAGCCCAGGGATCGAACCCAGGTCTCCCATATTGCAGACAGATTCTTTACCATTTGAACCACCAGGGAATACTGTGTATCCCCATGGATACTGGAGAGGGTAGCCTATCCCTTCTCCAGGGATCTTCCCGACCCAGGAATCAAATGGGGGTCTCCTGCATTACAGGTGGATTTTTACCAGCTGAGCCACCAGGGAAGCCCTCAGTAATACCACTGGAATAGAAAACAGTGTACTTCATTTTTAAACTGTTTAATATGACAGTGGTTACTACAAGATATTTCAAAAGTATATTCAGAAAACTTAAATCTGAAACAATTTCAGATGATTTAAGAACGCTTTTGTGAAAAACACACCTCTACAGTTTACTCCGAAATGGATCAATGTAAGAGGGGCTGGTGAACAGACAAAGGTTTATGGCCAGATATGTGATAAAACTAACTAATTCTGCCATAATGTCGATGGCAGAATCAAGATGGTAGGTATGTGAGTAGTCACTATGAAACTATTTCAGTTCCCTTGTATATCTTTAATAATTTCCATTAAAAATAATAGGAAAAAATCCAGAAGAACGATAATAAATCACATACACACAGGCTCTGTATTTTACAACAAAAACTTATCTCATGAATTTACTCTGGTGAAAATGAATAAAATGAATAATCTAAAAAGTAGAAACTCTGAGACCAGTATATATAAAATCTAAGGAATGTAACCAAAGGTGTACTGATAAAAATATTTACAGGCTTGTGTTTTCTCTGAACTAAAAAATAGTTGAAAAACTTGAACTGATCATTCAATAATTAGTAGAGATAAATATTAAAGATTTTTTAAAATAATAAATTTAAAACATTAAAATAAAAATAACAGATGAAAAAAGTTCATTCCTTAAAAAGTATTAAAACCCTTGGCAGATTTTTTTTTTTCATTCATTACAGATATTTTGGGCTTGATGGAACTTGAACCAAAACATTTCTTCAAATCTAATATTATCAAATGATACCACACTTGTGGCGCTGGGAAGAGGATCACTAAATGTAATTACAGCTTTCATGCCTTTTATATCTAATGAGTTTTTCAAAATAAACCTCTGAGGTAGCTGAACTATTGCCAGCTTTATTTTATAAACAAAGAAACCGAACTTCTGGAATTAAGTGACATACCTTGTTCCTGTTGCTGTTTAGTCACTAAGTCGTGACAAGCTCAAGATCACACAAGTAATGCCTCTGAGGCAATTCCTGATAACAAATTCTTCTCACTGCAACTGTCTCTCCTGTTCAAACCTCAGTAGCAGCAGTGGTCACATCCATCCACCTAGGAAAGATCTTGCTGTTGTTCAGTCTCTAAGTCGTGTCTGGCTCTTTGCAACCCCATGGACTGCAGCAAGCCGAGACTACACTATCTCTCAGAGTTTGCTCAAATTCATGTCCACTGAGTTGATGACGCTATCTAACCATCTCATCCTCTGCTATTTCCTTCTCCTTTTGCCTTCAATCTTTTCCAGCATCAGGGTCTTTTGCAATGAGTCAGCTCTTCGCATCAGGAGGCCTAGTACTGGAGTTTTAGCTTCAGCAACAGTCCTTTTAATGAATATTCAGGGTTGATTTCCTCTAAGATTGACTGGTTTGAAATCCTTGCAGTCCAAAGGACTCTCAAGAGTCTCGTCCAGTACCACAATTCAAAAGCATCAATTCTTCGGCTTAGCCTTCTTTATGGTCCAACTCTCACATCTATACATGACTACTGGAAAACCCATAGCTTTGCTATATGGACCTTTGTTGGCAAAGTGATGCCTCTGCTTTTTAATACACTTTCTAGTTTTGACAGGGGCTTCCCAGGTGGCACTAATGGTAAAGATCCGCGAATGCAAGAGACATGTCCCTAAGTAGGGAAGATCCCCTGCAGGAGGGGGTGGCAACCCTCGCCAATATTTTTGCCTGGGGAATACCATGGACAGAGGAGCCTAGTGGGCTACAGTCCACAGAGTCACAGAGAGACATGACTGAAATGACTTAGCACAGGTTTGTCATTGCTTTCCTTCCAAGGAGCAAGCATCTTTTAACTTCATGGCTGCAATTACTTTCTCAAAGAATGATATTACCTAACCAGTCTCTAAAATAGTAGCTCTCGAGATGCAGAATATTGTATACAGACACTATCTTTGTGTAAAAGAGGGTAAATAGTATAAAAACATATACAGTATTTACTTAAATTGAAAAAAATTCACTGCAAGGATACATTAAAAAGTTACCTATTAGATTGGCAGAAGTGGTTAAGTCAGCAGATAAGGTGGATGGGTGAGAGGATTTTTCACATTATTTTTCTAATAGTTTGACTTTTTTGGACCATTTTAATGTGCCATGTGAATGACTACTTAAGAATAAATTAAAAATAACAGTCCATCACTCTCTATCCCTTTACTCTGATTTACTTTTATTCACAGCATCTATGCTTAACTTTATATAATTATATAATTATCCACATCCATACCAGACAGTAAGCTTCAACCAACTCCCTTAGTATTAGAGGATATAATGATTTTCTCTTTAATTAAAAACAAACAAACAAAACATTCAAATGGTTTTCATAATCCTTGTTGACACACAGACAAAGGTGACCTTCTTCCTCCAGCACACTTTATGTAACTTTTTTTCTATTTATAAATTTGCATGGTACGTCCTTGGCTATATCCAATACATGCGCAGGATAAAGATATAAGAGGGCTTGCTTGTTAAATTTATAAATGTCAAAAAGCCAGGAAGAGAAGCTAATCCCTTGGATGACAGAATCATTATTCAAGAAGATCTCAAGTTTTAACTACCTTCAATTAGATGATATTTAAAAGGGCTAAAGGTAAACATTGTTTAAAAACATTATCTACATGTATATTCAGAATGGGAAAGATCCTAACATAAAAAAGGTGCATGTTTATATTGACCACATCAGTGATTTCCAGACAAATTTTTCTAAGAAACAGAATGGGAAATAACAGAAGGCCAACTTTTTATTGTTTATTTAAGAACACGAAAACAAAACCCAAAGATTAATATCAAAAGAAACTTACTACCTACCAACACTATCATTTCATAAAAAAAGGTCATTTTAACACCAGAAAAATAGAAATACAGAATATAAAAAAGAAAATAATCCCTTGAATTGGATAAATATAACTTGAAAAGCCACATAGCATTTTTCTGCTTAGAACTGGTAAGATATTACCGTTGCTGGAGTTAACACAATTTTAGACTGTAAACACAACTGAATGGCCTGAATTAAGGAAAGGGATAATTTCACTACACTGCATTCAGACCACAACTGCAGAACTAAATGTGGAAGCAGAATCAGAACAGAAAAGAACAGCACTGACGAAACTGACTGACAGATCTAGTGATAGAGATGAGGAGGGTAAAGGAAACTGCATCATATGAAGTTGTCGAGGTTGCAGATTTAACTTAGAAAAGGGAAAACCTGGCAGAGAACCACTATCTTGAGAAAAACCTTACTGTATCTCACAAAAGAACTATACCCAATAGAATAACTTACATAGTAAAGCAGATGCTAGCTCAGTTTAAATAAGGGCTTTCTATTATAATTTTCAAAGGCCAAATTAGCCATCCTATGGCCGTTTGTTCTTGGAAGTGTTGCTCATGGAGAAGGTGGGCTCAGTAAGATCTCAGGGATTAGTAATAAATGGCACATCGTTTGAGATGACTTCTAAAGTCTCCTCTGATTCTAAAATAATGTGAATTAGGAGGAAATGAATGTTATTTTTTTAAACTTACTGAAAAAAGATGAATGAAAACAATTTTGGCTTCAGTCAAAAAGACAAAGGTTCAGTTAATAGGCTTTACCACTGAGTAATGAATCACACAGAGGCAAAATTATTCACTAACTCAGGACCTCAAGTATTTTCAACTTTAAGTATAAAATAATACCTTACTTATACAAGGTTGCATGAATTACACAGAGACACACAAAATGCCTGGCACTTTGTGGGTACTCAATACACAGTAAGTATTACTCATTGCCTGGAGAATCCCATGAAAAGAGGAGCCTGGCAGGCTATACTCCACAGGTTGCAGAGTCAGGACACAACTGAACAGCTAAGCACACACATACGTTACTCATGTATTCAGTAAATATTATGTTCCAAAGGGTAGTATTTTCTATATTATTTGTTAGCCACCAATACACTTAAACAATAACTTGTTCTCTGCTGTGTTTTGTTTTCTGTTTTTCAAACCTATGCAATGCATGCTTGGAATTCAATTCTATGTCTATGCCTCGCATAACCTCTGTTGGATGAAAGAAATTTCTATAACCTTGGTTTTGTTGGTTTCCTTTCTAGCTCTGAATAGGAGTGGGGTTTACTTTAGTACATACCAGCTATGTCATTCATTTTGCCCAAGAAATATAATATACTGTTGCATAATCATTTCAACTAAACTGGACTATATATCCAATTTAATCAAGCATACTAGAGGGCAAGGAGATCAAACCAGTCAATCCTAAAGGAAATCAGTCCTGAATATTCACTAGAAGGACTGATGCTGAAATTGAAGCTCCAATACTCTGGATACCTGATACGAAGAACTAAATCATTGGAAAAGACCCTGATGCTGGGAAGATTGAGGGCAGGAGGAGAAGAGGCCGACAGAGGATGAGATGGTTGGATGGCATCACCAACTCAATGGACATGAGTTTGAACAAACTCCAGGAGATAGTGAAGGACAGGGAAGCCTGGCATGCTGCAGTCCATACAGTCTCAAAGAGTCAGACACGACTTAGCAACCAAACAACAACTACCGACAGATGTTTTCTTACTCTTTTAGACAGCCTACACTGGCTACTCATTGCTGAGCACTTCCCTCGAGAAATATTTGAGTAAATAAAGACCCATTCCACCAAGGGTAGTTATTAGAAATCTTAGTTATTAACAAAAGTTTATGAAATATAAATAGTCTGAGGTTTCTCCCCATTAGAGGAAACTCATTTTTTACTGAAACACATAACACTTAATGCTTCAGTCAATAATATTTATCCACCATATTTTTTTCAGACAGTATGCAATTCTTTTTTATATACTTACAGAATAATTCACAACTATACAGATATTTCAGTTGGCAGTTTAATATCATGCTGTCTGTTAAGATATTTATAAGGACAGTATACTGCTTATCCCCCCAATGTTCATGATAAAGAAGAAAAGAAAATCACTACACATTAATTAAAATACCAAGTTATTTTTCAGGGACAGAATTTTGTTGAGTAAAACTCATACCGACAACAAGTTTAAACATATACAGTATTTAGTACTAGATGAGTGATAGCTGTCACTATCAGATGCAACAATAAAACTAGTTTCGGGAGGCTTTTGGGTTTTTTTAAAGAGATAAAAGGAAACAAGAAACTGATACTTGGAACAAATAAAACAAATCCTTAAGCAATAGGGTTTTTTAAATCACCTAGATATTCATACTAATTGACACAATGTATGATAATTTTATAGTGTAAATTTGAAAAGCATGCAGATGGTTATTTACTTCCATAATAAAGTAATTTTAGCACATCATTAAATTTAAAAGTAGAATACATTTCAAGTTTGATTTAATTCCACATGATGAATTTAATTACAAATTATTTTTAAGTAAGACGAAATTTAAGAGACATACTAATTCTCTTTTAAGTCTATCAAAATACAATGTAGAACTAAAGGATTAAAAAGTGTAAGACAATAAAACCACTTTCTGGCAAAATCAACTGAATAAAAGAGCATAATTTTAATTAAAAAGTTCAATGTGAATTTTCTTCCCTCTAACAGTAAGCTCTTGTTTAACTTGAATATAACAAAATTCACTGAATTTAAGAACGATGAACTTCATGAGCTCCTATAACAGTTTATAGAGTTGATCATACTATAAAATAGTACTGAATAGCAAAAGATAACATTAAAATATGGTTACTAATATGAAGTAGGGGGAAAATTCCAACAGTTTCTGTTTTTATGAAAAGCCCACTTTAAGGCATCTTTTCCCGTATCAGAAAGTTAACTTATGAAACTAAAGTTCCTCTTCATTAGTATTGCTTTTACATCAAAAGAAAAAGACTAGATAATACAACTATGAGGTATTAATAAACTTGACTGTCACAGACAACTCAAAGAGCATGCAGAAAAGCATTCCACAATTTTGACAGGGTAGGGGGACTAAGGGACACAGATGAAAGAGCACATTGGAAAAAAGACCTTGGTTTTATCTGACTCTGCCTTTCATTAGCAGTTGGGCTTGGACAGACAAATCAGTTGACTTTCCAAGTTTTAATATCTTCCTCTGTCTCTGTCAAGTGCATTTAGATTTTTCAGTTTTAAAACAAACAAAAAAAATTCTACAAAATTTATAAAGTTAGGAAAAAGTAAAAGCAGCACTGGTTTTACTATTTAAAGAAATTGCAGAAAAATACAAAATGGTTTGTAACGTGCAATGTAGTATTTCCAGAGTAGAATTCCTATATCATTGCACACGCCCCGCTAAGGTTATATTAGTGAAGATCTGGATACTGTATTCATAATGTAACTCTCTCCTTTTACATCATTCCTCCACCGGGTCCTCCCCTTCCTGCTTCAATCTCTTTTGCTGGTTTTAATGCCAGCAAACGACTGTATGCACTGTAAGCTTAACAATAAAATCACTTTAAGCAATGCATTTTCAATCAAGTGCATCATCTACTTCACTACATTTCTCCCAAGCGGGTAAATTTTCATTAAGAGAATAAAAACATGCATTTAAAAATTCAGAAACAGAAATGTACCAGGCCTATTTTTAATTCTGAGTGCTTAAAAAACAAAACGGAAAGATGTATCCTACCCTATTCCCTTAGGAACGTGAATGCGTTACCCACCCAATGAAAAAACATTCTGCTGGTTCATCTTCCTGCTACACAAACAGCTTTGTCGTCAGGCCCTTCCTAGTCCTTTCTTCATCGTGATCTAGTAATTTTACATGGATCACCTTGGCAATGCTTGGACAGGCACTGTCCCTGTCTTCCTGGAGCTTACATTTTCAAAAAAAAAAACTCCGCTAAACACTAAAAAAAACCCACAAAAGCCCAGAGATTTTTATGACTTAGGATCCAAATCCCACATCTTCCCGCCCCTGGTTAGGCAGCTGCTAATTCTTCTTCCCCTGGCAATGAGGGGACCCATACCAAAGCCCACATTTGAATCTCCAGGACAATGAAGTCGACAGGAAGCCACTCTCTCCTCCCCCGGGTTACTACGGAGCCACAGCCTGCACGGGTGCTGTGGCCCGGCGGGCTGAGTGACACCACATCTTCCACGCCCTCCCACCACGTCCAAAACGCTCTTCGCCAGACCTCTCCATACCGCCCCACACCCCAAAACCAACCACACAAAAAGGGTCGACACCGGGAGCTGCTCAGACCGGGAAAAACCCCTTCTCCAGCTGCAGCGCAGCCATTCCCTCCACTGCTCCGCCCGCACCCCTGCAAACAGCTCGGGCGGAGGGGGCTGCACAAAGCCAGGACAGCCAAAGACGACTCAATACGTGGACACTAGCAGGGGAAGCCGGGCCGCTGGACCAGGGGACGCGGGGTTGGGGTGGGGGGTAGGGGGGGGGACTCTGGGGGGATGGGCGTCCCCGCCGAGTCCCAGGTCCGGGGGAGGGGGCGGCGCGCGGAGCCTCGGGGAAGCGCCCCTCGCCGCTGGCCCTCACCCTCGCCCGCTGCGGGCCGCGCCCGAGCCCCCGCTGCAAACCCGAGGAGCAGGGTGTGGAAAGGCGGCGGCGACGGCATCAGAGCGCATCACTTACCCCTCACTGCTGAGAGGCACCGGACGGGGGGGCGGGGCGCGCCGCGTCCCGTGAGTCTTTCGCAAGCGTCCTCCCCCACCCTGTCGTCGTCGCCGCCGCCGCCGCGGTCGAACTCTGGGCCCCTCGGCGCTGCTGGGCAATAACGTTATTCCACACACGCTCCGCACATAGCGGTAACGGCAAGGAGCGGCCGCTCAGTGCGCAGGCGCCTGGGGAGAGGGCGAGGAGCCCGGCCCTACCCCTTCTCCGGCCCAGTCCCGGCGAACTCCTACTGCGCAGGCGCCGAGCACAGACAATGAAAAGGAGTTGTGCGGGGGGTCTCAACCACAGGCCTTTCCAGCTGCTGACTGCGCAGGCGTACGCCGAAGACCTGCTTCAACAATGAACAGGACCCGGGCTTTAGCTGGGACCGCAACGGGCTGGGACTACAGTTCCCAGCGGGCAGTGCGCCAACTCTAAGCTGCTGTCGGGTCGCTGGGCTTGATTGCGTGTCAGCCGCTTTCACGATCTACGCCGTTTGGGAAATTCAGAGCTTCTTTTTCTTGAAAATTTATTTAGCAGTGTTGAGAGATGTTGAGGCTGAAGGGTGTAGGAGCTCGTTATTTGCGTTCTTGAGAATCCTCAAGAATCAACTGCATATTAGTGAATTTAGAAGAATAAATAAAGCCTTTCAACGAGCCCTTTCTGTCAGTTAGGTGGTCCAGACAGTAGGATGGGATGAAGGCAGGACTAAGCCTGACTAGGCTACAGAAATGGGCGGAGCCTCCAAGCAGTCTCTTGGCAACCGGATCTGGTCGCCAAACCGCCAGAGCGTGAGCTTCGAGCGCGTTGCCCTCTGGGAATTGTAGTCTTTGGGCGGGTTCGTAGGAACTTCGAGACTGTAGACTGAGACACTGAGGACTACAGCTTCCGACGTCCACCACGAGGCCCCGAGGGTGGAAAAAGGCCCGAAATCTCCGGGATTCCTTGATCCCCTGTGACAGCAGCTGCAGGAAGCAGGCGGGCGCATCCTAGGGGCTGAGGCCTCTTATTCTTGGAGGGGAGGACACTGGACACTTCCGCACGCAACTCCCATCTCTGGCCCCCGAGTGTGTGCATGGCGAAGTCCCCGGAGAACTCTACCCTGGAGGAGATTCTGGGGCAGTGTCAACGTAGTCTCCGGGGTGAGTTTCTCCGAACCTCTGTGCCCTAGCTCCTTGATACCAGGACCTCGTGGCTGGGAGTTGACCTGGTGCGGTTCTTGACACCTTGGTTCAGCCTTTGCCAGACTGCAGAGAAAGAAGATGGATGTTGCTGTGGAAGGATTAAATAGTTGTGTTTGTTTTTACGTTTAAGCAGCGTTGTTTCCCTTGATTCCCATAGTGACCTGAACCAACTCCCTGATTGTCTTGGGCATCTTTTTTCACCCGAGGCCCGCAGAAACTCTTGGATGGCTATATGCCTGTTCTGTCCAGTTCTCATACCTCTCTTTATAATCCAGTAAATTCCTGATGCTCTCTTTACACATTCAAATTATGTGTAAAATTGAATGTGATTTATTGGACCCGGGGCGGGGGGGGGGCGGGTGACCACTAATAATTATTTTAATCGCAACTGCTTCTATTTAGTGGTCTAGGCTATTTACATATATTAATCACTTAAAACTTACAACCTTATGACTGTCCTTCTACACATGGGGAAATAGAGGTCGAAAAGGTTAAGTTAGGCCAAAGCCAACATAGCTGGTTAGTGGAAGAGCCAGGTATTAAATTCAGTTAGACTTGTATGCCTTGAAAACCTGTTTGTCTTTATTAATCATGTCTCAGTTACTATTACTGAAACTTTGTTTAGTTAATTCAGATTTTCTTACTATAGTACCCAATGAGTAGCATAAGAAAATCTGAATTAACTAAAGTTTCACTAATAGTAATCGTGATATTATTAATAAAAGTGACGTAGATAGTCTATCATCTTGAACATCCCATATAACATCTAGAAAATCTCATTTCTCTTATTTTAAGGTAGAAGTTATGATATTATCTACATGGTTCTTGTGAGGAGCAAATGAAATAATTCAAATAAAGCAGTGATTCTTCAGACTTTTTGTTAACTCTTAGCCATAAGTAAAAATATATTTTATGAGTCTTATATATATAGGCTAGGGGCTTCCCAGGTGACTTAGTGGTAAAGAACTTGCCTGCCAATGCGTAGTACACAGGAGACGGGAGTTCGATACCTGGGTGGGAATGGTTCCCTGGAGGAGGAAATGGCAACCCAGTTTTCTTGCCTGGGAAATCTCAAGGACAGAGGAGTTTGGCGGGCTACAATCCATACAGTCTCAAAGAGTTGGCCACGACTTAACCACTGAGCATGCGCGCAATGCATACAGACTAAAATAAAAGTTTCATTAAAGAATATTTATTCTACTAGAAGTAATTCACTCCACTTTCTGTTCCTTTGCCTTTTCTTAACCCTTTAGGTCATGACCAACAGCTTTACACATATTTAAAGCATTTAAAACGTTGACTCATTCATTAATTTAGTGCCTACTATACATTAGACATACCCCATGCTGAGAATATAAGGAACTACACAAAGTGACTGTCCTCAGGAAGATTTTGGATTAATGCAGTGAAGGACAGTAAAATAGCTACAGATTATCACGATTAAAAAAAAAGAAGGGTAAAGATCAGTACTTGACAC
The DNA here is from genome assembly GCF_001704415.2 of Capra hircus. Classification (NCBI taxonomy): domain Eukaryota; kingdom Metazoa; phylum Chordata; class Mammalia; order Artiodactyla; family Bovidae; genus Capra; species Capra hircus. The sequence continues at coordinate 32,400,080 of NC_030823.1, read as the reverse complement.
ATAAGCCCTTGTTAAATGTTAGCTGTAATTTATAATTGGTACTTGTGGCAAAGTGAAGATTTTTTGAGGGGAAAAGAGACTTGAATCTAGTGAGTCTAGACTTTGAAAGGTTATTACCTATTGTTTCCATCTGTCAGCAGTGTTATAAACTGTCAACATTCTCAGTATTCTAACTGCAAGAGTAAAATCACTAGTCTGGATGAATATCTTCATCAGCCTACTGATGTTTCAAGAGGTGTTAGATACATAAATAACCACTTCTAACTTTTCATTTGAAAACAAGAAAATACTGTGCAGAATGATAGTACCAGTGGCATTTAATTTTTGAGGTTGGTTAGAAAAAAATTCTGTTTTCCATTATGTTCCTCCTAGTTCTTCTCCTTTAACTTTAGTATGAACCTTTATTTAAACATTTGAGACTATTTAATATTAGGCATTTTGATGCAGTTAATTTCAAACTGTTATAGTCGTGTCCGACTATTTGCGACCCCGTGGGCTGTAGCCTACCAGGCTCCTCTGTCCATGAGATTTTCCAGGCAATAGTACTGGAGTGGATTGCCATTTCCTTCTCCAGGGGATTGAACCCAGCTCTCCTGCATTGTAGACAGACACTTTACCGTCTGAGCCACCAGGGAATTCATGTATTTAATACCCACAATACTGCTTTCAGTAATTATAGAGTGAAGAGTTCTTATTCAAAGATAAGATATTTTAAAATGAAATAAGAATTTAGTGTTATAACAATATAAGATAGTGAAAACATAATCAAGAGCAAACAAAGCAGAGAAAAGTTTGTTATTAATTTTTAGTGATAGTTTTAACAATAAATTGAGAAATGCAACTAGGAAATTTTCATCGGTTTTCAGCACTTATCATATATTTAGTAGCATTTTAATTTTTATGTTTATTTATGAAATAGTTTATATAACAGCTTATGGAAGGAAACAAAACAGAACTAATACTGAAGAGAAGCACAATCAGAAGTTCTTCACTTCACACATTATCAATGACCATTTTTAGATAGAATAATTCCCGTTTAAAGTTAAAATGTGTGTTTCTGAATAAACACAGTATGATGGCATTATTTTGTATATGAAACTTCATTATTTTAAGCATTTGTGTCTGACAACTCTAGAATTGTGTTGCTATACAATCAGATAAAATGCAAAATGTAAAGTTCTTTTGTTTTTTCCTACTCACCATTACTTTCCCAAAATGTCTTGTCTAGTTCATTCTTAAAGAAAAGGTCATAGATATTCTTGATCTTTCCTCACAAGTTATTTCTCTGGTTAACTCAATAACTATACATGTAATCATTACTAATTCTTTCCTTTGTATTTAGCCAGGAAGTAGACATGTAAAAATGCAAAATGGTTTTACAATTTCCCCATGATAGTTTCTTGTTTTTATAGCTTTCCCTCATTTCTTTACTTTAAATATAATTTGTTGAACTATTGTTAATAGCATATGAAGAATCTGAAGTTCTCATGTAAAAAGCAGAGTCAGTGTTGCTTTCTTGCTTTTGAAACTTCAGTGAATTCTTGCCTCTCTTGAGTCTAATGACCCCATGGCAGCCGTGGAAATAGAGCCATCTACAGACTCCATACTCACCACTCATTCTTTCCCTGACGCCTTTCACATGGGGTCACCCTCTGGGGATAACTCTTGCTTTGGATTGTCTGTGCCCTCACTGAGAATTGGAATGGTATAAAGACTCTTCTTCAAAGTAACAGTTCTGGCAGACAAGCTAGAAAGCTTCATTGCCCTGCAGATCTGTAATGTGTGCCTACATAGGAGATGATCTAAAAGTTTGTTTTCAGTGGTGAGCATATCCTAGGTATCCTGGGAGTCACAGTTTAATCTAGAGCAAAAAGTGACTTGCCCAAGTATGGTTAGGTGTTCATTCACTCTTTAGGCATCTAAAATTCGAGACCCACAGAATTATATTGCTAATTGTGAAGTATAGCAAATACCCCTCCTCTAAATTTAACACATCATAGTACAAGGTCATGAGGTATAAAATAAACTAGTTCTGTTATAGTATAACAGAAGATTCAGGCTGTTTAAATTCTGTACACTTCCATGTAGGAATATGATGTTAGAAAGAAGGCAAGAACTTGTCAGAAATTCAGTGTCCCAGCCTTAACAACTGAATCATGTTTCGAATGTTGCTGCAGTGTTAGCTGTGATTCAGTTTTATGCCTGTATACATTACTCACCTACTCTCCAACTTCCTGGCCACCTTTGATTGAGTGGGCATAAAGAAATGGAACAAACTTATACTGAAACAAATGCATCATTTACTTTCTGTATGCATTTTATATGGTAATTCCTCCTTTTTCTTTCAACGTTTTGTTATTTTAGGTTCTAGATTGAATTTATGGAAGAATATGATGGAGTCAGAGAAAAGAATGGGAAACTAGGATCCAAGCTCCAATTCTAGCTGTTGCTTTTCTAATAACCATCTGTGTTACCTTAGGCAAGTTAATAAACGGTTCTTGGATTCTTGTTTCCTCATCTGGAAAATGAAAAGTTTGGACTAGGAGGTAGGATTATTGCCGGTAGGAACCAAGGAGATGACAAAGTGTGTGATGAAGTCAGTGGAAAACACTAGGGAATAGTGAGGCTATGGCCAAACTGGGCAGTTTATGCTTTTTCTGAACACATTGCAATTACTTTTTTGCTCTTTCCCTCTTTTCTTCCTTCCCTTTCTTTTATTCTTTTCCCTTCATCCTATTCTATGTGGGTCAAGCACATAGAGAGCTTGGTTCCCTTTCAGCCACTATCTCAGATCTCTAGGTCTGTAATGGCCCTTTTATCAACACTGGATTGGACCACATGAATGATAAAAAGTTGTGTTTCCTTATGAAATTAAGGAACTAGGTTCATGGAAAGTGAGAAGTTGAATATGGGAAGAAAACATAAAATCTGGGGGGGATGATCTCTTTCTTTGTAAGTTGATTTAGTTTGATAAAACTGAAAATAATACTGATGTGCCAATTGTACTTAAGTAAAATATAAACAAGTGTTTGTTGGTTTTTTTTTTCATTCCAGAGAAGGATACATATGTAGAAAGCTGATGTTAATCTTATTAGCCCATAATTTGGTCACTGAATTAACCAGCAGTGATGTCATCTGGACCTTTGGCAGACTTAAGGAAACATGTATATAACTTAAGTAAAAGTTCCTCTTTTTCTGTTTTACTCATCAAACTTGTATTTCTTCTTCTTTTTTGTTTTTGCTGTTCTTAAATGTGTTCTAAAATTTTAAAATATTTAGGCACACACACACACATTGTCTATGGCTAATGTTTGCTTTTAACTATCAGCTTCACTGAGACCAAGACAGGCAACAATGTAAGAAAGGCCCTGGAAGCATTCATTATGAAAATAAAGAAATACAATGATTTGGCTATTAATAAGTAAGGATTGGTAATGCAAATGAAAATTTTCAAACATTTAAATTGACATTTTTGCTAATAAAATTTAAATTACATATATTCATTTTTTGTTTTATATACTTATATGGCTGTTCTTAGTAGTTTTAACTTTTATGACTATTTCTTTTACCAGAATACCAAAAAGTAGTAGCATTTCCATTTTCTCCTCCCTAAAACTAATGAGGTAAAATAAACAAAAGACAAGATTTAGCAGCCCCCAAAGCATGTTTTATAAGTAAATAATCATCCGTGAAATAATGTAGAACCAAAACAGTGGTTTGGTACTACAAGATTATAAGGGCATTTTCACTTCTTAGACATGTTTGTGCAGAAAATAAGAGACCAGTTTTTTTCTCAAGCTTTTGAGATTTTTTTTTTAAGAGACTTAACCTCTGATCATTTCACCAGTGTATGCTAAGGTTTTCCAAGTTTTCACTTAGTGATACTCCTCTGAGAGACAAAAGGGAGGAAAGGTAGCTTGAAACATGCTTGTGTGCTTGCTAAAGCGGCCTTTTTTTGGAGAGCTTCATCAAAGCCCACTGGAACATTTAAAGACATGATTACTAAAGAAGCTCTAAAAAATAGCCTTAGAGTATGACTATTGCTTCATGTATTAGGCCTGGAAACAAAATGAAACTAAAGATGAATTTCAAGTTCTTGATCACAGTAGGTATAACAGCTCCTGACACCTGGATCAGAAGTGCCTCATGTTGGTGGTGATGGCAATGGGTTGTGTGTGCTGCCTACCACGGTGGTAGAATAGCTCGATGTCCTGACCTCTTTTCATCAAGTTGTGCCTGTGGTTCCAGTGTACAGTGTGGGTAGTCTCTCCTCAAAACCGAGCACTGCCTATCTTGTTTTCTTACTATCAGCCAGCAGTTATCAATCAGGGTTACTCTTTTTTTCCATCCAGAAGACATTTGGTAATGTCTGGAGGCACTTTTGATTGTCATAACTGGCAGGGAGAGTTCTACCAGTATCTAGTGGGTAGAGGCCAGGGATGCTGTTGTACAAACGCAACATATCCCCTTACAGTTAAGAATTACCAAGTCCAAATATCAATAGTGCTGAGACTGAGAACCACGATCTAGAAGTAGAAAGGTTATTACTCATAGCATTTGCTTTGTGAGAACCGTGCTTGAGACTAATTACAATTAAGGATACAGATTGTTTTGGCTGATAATTGTACCTAAGTTCTGCCAGTCTGGCTAGGATAACTTCTTTAATAGGAAAGTGACAGGTGCATAAGTCTTCTCAGTTGGTACAAAAAAGAAAAGAACCAGGTGTATCCCTCGTAATGCGTATAGTCAATCTTCTTGATTTCCCAACATCCATTCATCATTAATGATCTTCCAGACACTGCTCATAAAGATGTTTACATTCTTATTTGGATTATCTTTCACTTCTGGTACCAACCAGTTTTAACACATTTTTTCAGCTATTAGAGTCTTGCGATAGTAATTTTTTTGTGTGATTTTGTAGTTTCTGCATACAACTTTTAGTCTCTTTAATCATTGTAACTGCCAATTACAAAACTGGTTTTTCTAATTTTGGATTAATGCTGTTTTCATCTTGGCCACACTAATTGTCAGTCCCCCAATAAACAGTGATAGCAGTCCCATGAACTAGCTGAGGCCCCATCAAGTGTAGATGGACACACGCATCTCTTATCTGGCTGTGGTTTCATTTTCTGCTTGTCTGCCCCGATCTAAGCTTGTTTGGAGAATTGCAGCTCGCTTCATGCTTAGCCTGGGGAAGTATGGTTCATTGCATGTCTTCTCAGAGACAGCTGGGCACTTCATTGGGTGTGGTTCTGCCTCCTTGTCACCAGGATAATTCTCATTCACATCTCCCAGTACAGATGGAGAATGTAGACATTAATAATTCACAGTATGTATGTAAGTGATGATCCTTGGTACAGAGGGACGTATTTTCCTTTTTGTTCAAAAACATCTTGAAGAGAGGCTCAGTGTTGAACTAGGAGTTGGAAAGTAGAGCAACTGGATTATAAAAATGAATGAAACAGACAAATTTATTGGCAGTCAGCAGCTTAAAAACGTTTTCAGTGCTCATTGTATTGATTGATATTTGGATAGTGGACTAGCAGAAATATTATTTACTTACATTTATATTCATGCGATTTTGTAGGACTCAGAGGTTGTATTTCTGTTTGTATTTGTAATTAAGTTGGTATTCAGCCTGTGATTGATGCTGGGAAGAAGAAATCAGGATGTATTGTGAAATCTGTTACTATTGACCCAGGAGAGAAGAGGAACTGAGTATTCTTCCCCACTCTTGGTTATAGATAGATAAAGCTATGCGCTTTAACAGTGGGATAGGAAACCCTAACTGGAACCTCCTATCTAATCTGGTTTCCTTACGTGTAAGCAGAATGGGGTTAGGGCTTCCCTGGTGGCTCAGTGGTAAAGAATGCGCCTACCAATGCAGGAGATGCAGGTTCTATTTTGGGTCAGGAAGATCCCCTGGTGAAGGACATGGCAACCCACTCCACTATTCTTCCCTGGGAAATCCCATCCTTGGAAGGCTACTGCCCATGGGGTCGCAAAAGAGTTAGAAATTACTTGGCAACTAAACAACAACAAGAAGCAGCAGTTAATGGCATCTGGGGAGTAGTGTTCTTAATAAGGATTGTGAGACCAGTTGCAATGGCTCCAGTTGAAAAGCAGTGGGGTTTCATCTGTCTTGAAAGATCTGAGTGTTGTTATTCCAAGGGATTAATTCTGTTTGTCTGTTGCAGTGTATATAATTATGTTAGTATGTATGTATTTGAAAAGCGTTTAGCATGTTTTAAAATGTACTCTTGAAATGACTTTAAAATATCCCTTACCTCCTTAGTTTGTTTCTGGATACATTTCTTGAAAATTCCTCCTCTTCGTCTCTGATCCTAGCCACTGAAGTCATTCATTGCAAAAAAACCCAGACCTTGTGTAATCACTAAGAAAAGTGGGGTAGTTGTTGAGCTCAATGTATTAGTATTTCACATAATACTATTTTCATAGTACAGTTTAACACATAGTCTTTAAATGATAAAAATTCTAAAAGATTAAACAGGAATATCAGGAAAGGGATTAAATGGCCTCATAAAACTCTCCCATTGTTGCAAGCTAATGAAAGAACTCTACCTGTAGGAATTTTCAAGTACACATCTTTTTTTTCAGCTTTCCTTTTCCTAATATAGCTTGTTAGCTTTTAGTTAGATTAAGTATAAATAAGTAATTATCCTTTGTCTTATAGAGGAAGTCATTTGATGGCTCCACAGAGCCTACTTTTAGAGTAATTCAAACCCTCTGTTTCCTTTTAATGGATGCAGTAAAGATAAGTGCTTTATTCATAGGTATCAGTGCAGAAGTCTAAAACTGTAACACTTCGATATTTCCTTTTCCTTTAACAAGTCTCTATAGAAAATACTGAGTTATTAAAAAAAAACTATTGCTGCTTCTCATTTTACTGGAACCAGGAATACATCTTATCTAGATGTTTTAAAACTCATGAGGAATAAATGGAGGCCAGGCTTGGTTAGTTATCAATACCAAATTCCTGTCAGAGAAAGGTCTGTGTGGAAATAGGATTGGTGTGGAGAAAATTGCAGTGATAAATTTATTGGGTCTCTTGTGTAGATTATCGAACCCTGACCTAATAGACCTATTTTTGTTAGTTTACTCAAGGGGAAAATGAGTTGCTGTAAGTGAAGGACCTATATTAGAGATTTTGTAAGATAGAGAGTATTTTTTTCTATTAAGGTATGGTTATTTTTGTCTGTTTCACACATTCAAATTAATGAGCTTAAAGGAAATAGAATCTATTATTCAAGGTCCTGCAGAATACATATTTATAAATATATTTTCATCCATGATTGGTAATGGAAAGATTTTTCATTTTTATAGGTTTCTTAGGATTCTCTTATAGGTATTAAAGAAGAGGAGTTTTTTCTCCTGAATACAGAAGAAGAAGTAGGTCTAACTTGTCAAGAAAGGGCCTAGATCAGAACAAAGAACTTCATTGGTGTTATTGTTATGCATTGCTCTGAATTAAGAAAAGATTTTACTTAGAAAAAGGTCTCCTCTGAAGATGTTAAGAATTATTTTGATGGAATCCATTTGAGATAGATAATAGCAGTACATGAACTTGCATGAAAATTCACCTTTTTCTAACATAAATTTCTATGTTAGATATATATAAATATTTAATAAATACATGAATTAACAATAACTTTCAAATACAGATGGCAACATTTAAAAATGATGACTGAAACCTGGGTCTCAGCTCTAATGTAAAAGGAACATTTTTTGTTACAGTGAATGTTTCTAGATTGGAACTGGAGACTTAATTATAAGAGATTAGCAGAAGTAACAAGTTTAAACCTGAAAAAGTGTCTGGTCTTTAACGAATGAAATTACCTATATTGCCTGATTCTCCAGTTGTCATACATGTAAAAAAAAATCCATAAAACAGGATAGAGTTATTAGTAATGTCATGTCTAGTGTCGTTAGTATATTATAGTATTAACATATAATGCAGTATCATTACTGGGGTTTCCCCAGCGGCTCAGCTGTAAGAATCTGCCTGCAATGCAGTAGATGCAAGTTTGGTCTTGGGTGGGGACGATCCCCTGGAGGAGGGCATGGCAACCCACTCCAGTATTCTTGCCTGGAGAATTCCATGGACAGAGGAGCCTGGAGGGCTATGGTCCATAGGGTCATGGAAGAGACACGACTGTAGCGGCTGAGCACGCATGCACAGCATCATTACTATATTAGTATTAATGTAAGACTTGGATCCTTTGCTAAAGATGTGTTTGGGTGAGTATTTCACTGAATAGTTATTTCAGTTACCTTTTGTTGCTTATCAAGCACAACCCACTCCAGTATTCTTGCCCAGAGAATTTCCATGGACAGAGGAGCCTGGAGGCTACAGTCCATGGGATCGCAAAGAGTTGGACATGACTGAGCGATTAAGCACACACACACACACACACACACACACACACACACACAAGTCACTCTAAAGCTTGATGGCAGAAACCAACAACCAAAAGCATTTTTAGTGTCTCTCACAGATCTGTGGTTTTACCAGACTCCAGCTGGGCAGTTTTCAAGTCTCTTTCATGCATTGTGGGTAGATGACCTCTGGCACTGGAGTCATCAGGAGACTCTGCCAGACTTTTAGTGGGGTTGGGCTTCTTTCCTTCTCCTTGTGGTCATCTCAGGGGCTCTCCTTTCCATATGGCCTCTTAGTCTCTCTAGCAGGGTAGCCAGACTTCCTACTTAGTGGCTTGAGGCTCACAAAAGCCAACATTCCAAGAGGGTAGAAGCAGCAGCTACCAAACATTTTAAGGATGTGACGGGTCAGGCATTGTGTTCCTTCCAGTGCATTCTCTTGGTGAGTGTAGGTTACAGATCCACTAAGTTTCAACCTGGGAGAGTACAAGGATGTAAGGGTGGGTTCTTTGGGGGCTGTTTTTAGAGATGAACTACTAGAGTAATAGACCTTAAAATACTTAATTTAAGACTGTTTATGTTAAGTCTGTGGTAGTGAGTTTAAACTTCAATTCTAAGGGTAATCAAGCATAGTAACCAAGAATTTCTACGTAAGATGTAGTCAGCCAGCAGTATATAAGTACAACTATACTAAGTACAGTATATAAGTACAACTATACTGCTCTAAGCACATCAGCTATTCAAATCTTGATCAGAACTAGGCCAGGTGGTCAGCTGTCTCTTGATGCTAGAGGGCCATGTGGCCCACAGGGACAAGGAGGCTTCTTTGGGTAGGAACTTGATGTGGTGGAATCCCTTTTGCCAGTCTTGCCTATCTGCACTGTGCCAAAAGGTGTAGGGGAGTCTTTAGGCATTGAGGAGTCAGGATAGTGCCTCCTTTGTGAGATTATTGTTTGGGAATGTGAAGAGGGGAAAAGCTGTCCCATTCAGTCCTCCTTGGCAATACAGCTATGTACAGTGAATGTCAATCACAGTGGTGTCAGGGAGCTTAGAGATCATTAAGTCTAACCTCTACCCCATGAACTTAATCTCATGTTTCCTCTGGCATGTTCCTCACCAAGCTAGAAGTAAAGCTGTGCTTTTTTTCTCCCACGAAGTATCAGAAATGCTTGCTTTTCCTTTAGAAATTGTCTTCTCAAGTCCATGTTCATTTGGTCACCCAGATTTCACTGGCTCTGATTTTCATCATGCTATTGCAGAATGTGCGAATAGAAGCATTCACCAGTTGAAATGTGCCCTGAGAGAAGGTGACGTCACTGTTGGAGAAGATATGCTAGATCCTTCTTTTAGTACCAGTGTAGGAAATGAGGATGCTGGAAATGCCTGGTGTGGACTACAACACAGCCGCGCCGGTGAGTGTGAATGTCAGTCCTAACCCGAATGACACACAGTGAATTCTTAAAGCTCCATCTAGTAACAACGCCAGTCTGTCCTCTACTGCTAGGATTTTAGCCAAGAAACACAAAGCAGCTAATCTAGTTCCATTTCTTTTTTTTCACCCCCTTTGACTTTCCTATGCCTATAGGATGTCAAAGCAGTGATTTCTTAAGGTAATTCCAAGCTGCCTCTCCAGCCTCATTCTTCTATCTTCCTCAAGCCATGTTCTACTCATGCCACCCTATGGCCGTGCTTCTCTGCTTTGCACGAGCCATGTGTTCCAACTGGTATTTTCTCACCCTTTTCTGCATGGTGATCTCCTATACATCGTTCACACTCTCTTCTCTGTTAAAACAGGCACAGTTACGTGCTTCCTCTTCTTAGAGCATTATAGGCTGACCTAGAGCTTCTTTAGGTAGACTTAGAGCTTATAATCTTGTTTTATATCTGTTAGTTCTATAGCTCTTGCTCAGTGGATTCTTACCTCTTAAATGATAGAGATTTTCTCATGTTTGTTTAGCACATTTTGTGATGCATAATACACAAATATTTCTTGGACTGATGCAAGGATAGATGAGTGATGATAAACTATGGATTTAAAATAAGGTGAATAAACCCATTGCTTTTGCTCCATAGTTAATCAACTCAAAGCTTTGTTGCGCCAACAAGCATCTAAGGAAAGTGAGGTATCTCTAAGAAGACAAGAAGCATCCCCTTCGGTAAGTATTGCCATTTACAACCTGACAAAAGCATTATTTTTCTAACTATGTTTTAATTTTGTGTATCATTTTAGTAGTACATGTGTTAAACAGATTCTGAGCTGGGCATGCTAATAGTGGAAAGCATGAAAAGAAATGGTCTTCCCTCTGATAATTATTTTGGCCGAAGAAGAGACTTCCATAGCAGAGGGGATTCTGAGTTTTTTAAATTTATTATTCACTTGAAAAATGTGAGTGAGTAACTAGTTTGGAGAATTTACTTTGCAACTGTTAGCAAATATTTTTTTTAAAAAGGAACAATATATGGAAAAGATTAACCATTGCTTTTTTTTTAGAATTTATTATTATTATTATTTATTTATTTATTTTTGGCTGCTTCGGGTCTTAGCTGTGGCATGCAGGGTCTTTGTTGCAGTAAGCAGGATCTTTCATTCGGTGTGCAGGCTTCTTTCTAGTTGTGGCGTGTGAGGGCTCAGTATTTGTGGCACGTGGGCTTAGCTGCCCAGGGCCATGTGGGATCTTAGTTCCCCTTCCAGGGATCGAACCAGCATCCTTTGTATTGAAAGGCAGATTCTCCTAGAATCTGGTACCAACGATCCTGCATACAGGGCAGCAAAGGAGACACAGACATAAAAAGCAGATTTCTGGACTCAGTGAGAGAAGACGAGGGCGGGAGGGTTTGAGAGAACAGCACTGAAACGTGTGCATTACCGAATGCCACATGTAGAATGGATGACCAGTGCGAGTTCGACACATGAAGCCGGGCACCCAAGCCCGGGGTTCTGTGACGACCTGGAAGAGTAGGGTGATGAGGTAGGTGGGAGGGGGTTTCAGGATGAGGGGAACATATGTATAGCTATGGCTGATTCATGTTGATGCATGGCAAAAGCCATCACAGTATTGTCAAGTAATTATCCTTCAATTAAAATAAATAAATACATTTTTAAATAAATAATTAGAGAAAGAAAGAAAGACGGATTCTTAACCACTGGACCACCAAGTCCCTAACCATTGCTTTTATAGACGGGCATATCTGTATTTTTATTATTTTTAGAATTTACTTCCTAATTCTAGCTGTCTTTTATTTATGTTAGATGTTAAATTTGAAGTATGTAATCTTTTTCTACATTTAAAAATATATAGTTATAAAATTGTATGAGAAACTGTAGTCTATTTCTTCTGCAGCTGTTTTCTACTGCTGTTGCTTTAATGGAGCATATTATTTCTGAGTGAAGCAGTGTGATATAAAGCCTGAGATAGGTGTGAAGGAAGGGTGGAAGTGAGGGAGCGTACTGTGAGGGAAGCGTATATGTGAGGAGAAGGTGGGTTGGAGGAAAGAGTTCTGTAGAGAAAGGGTACTGTGAAGCAAGGACTGGGCCAGGTTTAAATGGTCAAAATGATAGTCTATGCTTTAGGGTGATCTAGGGCATATCATGTACTCTCTCACCAGGTTTTTATAGTAATAAGGTAAGATCACATATTTAAAATTCTTTGGAAACCTGTGAAGTATGACACAAATAGAAAATGCCATGACAACAATAACCACCTTGGATTTTCAATGTCTGTGACTGTTGGATACCCAGGCTACATGCTGAAAACTTGAAGACATGTCAGTTTCCTTTACTCACAGCTGAAATGTCCTAAGAGTACCCCCATATTAACACTTCATTCCAGCCTGACACAGACTTTCATGCTTAATTTCCACTTTAGAGAAATGGACTACATGTTCCTATTCAATGTTTATAGATATAAACTATAATTTTGATAAAATATTTCATCTTTCAGTGAATTTATTACTGTTTACACCTAGTTTCTAGAATGCTCTTAAGCATATATGGGTGGAGTACTTTTAAGTCTAGTAGATTAAGTTGCTATATCTGTTGAATGCTCTGACATGCTTCTTAGCATTTTTAAGATAATACTGAGCAGTGATATTGCAAAACTGATTAACTTTAGATAAGCAAGAAGACTCATCATGATGATCAGTTCAATATATACAGTATATACCAATACACAGGTCTATTTATATTGGCTCTCTGTGAAAGAATGGAACTTAGTCCCTAAATGTATACAACCTACATATGATGATTACAAGCCATAATAATAAGTAGCTTTTGAAGACTGTACCCTTAGAATGCAGTTTCATAGCCAGTATGACATATGAGAAATATGTGGCTGTATTAAGAGTGAAATGAGGCAGTGTTGAGGTAGAAAATATGTCTAAACATTATTACTTGTTATTTTAAAATATGGACATTCAAACTTATGATAAACATACAAGTGATTGTATATGAACATTTTCCACATGATACTTGCTTGTTTTTAATTTTCACATTGATTCTGCCCTATGGATACACATAGTAATAATTTATATTTGTCTATGCACTGAACCCCTTTCCATTAATGTTAATTATTATAATTAGTTGCTTTCTACTTACCACAGATAATTCATTTAATTAACATGTCTTTTGGTTTTAAATTTATTAAATGTGGCCAGAAGCAAAGCTCTGCTTAATTATTCTGCCATGAGAGCTGGTACTTCACCATTTATAGGAATTTCTATTAAATTGAAAAACAAAATGATTGTGTGTCTCATCTCAAACTTTCCTCTGGATTCATCTAACTGGTAGACCCTCATTCTCCCTTTCCCTAACTCTCTCTCTTCTTTAAATAATACCATGGTAATAGTAATAGTTGTAGTAGTAGTGTTAGTTGCGCAGTCATGTCTGACTTTTTGCGACCCCGTGGACTGTGACCCACCAGGCTGTACTGTCCATGGGATTCTCCAGGCAAGAATACTGGAATGGATGATATATGATTTATAAACCATTTTACAATCATTTTAGGATAAGGTCAGATGGATATTAAAAATCAATTATAGGACTGCTGCAATAGTAAAGAGAATTAACATTTGTTTTCTAAAGTCCTCAGTGCAATGTCTCACTTTCATGTATATCTGCTTTAGCACTCTAGTACTGGAGGCTCCAGAACAGCATAGCCTCCAACTGCCTGAAGTATTAGGGTCAAAAATGAAAAGCCAGGTTTTGCTAATGTACTTCTTTTAGATAAAATTTTACCTCAGTGACACACATTTGGCATCAGACACTTGTCTAAAGAATCCTTTCTTCAGGCAGCTGTTCTGCAGTTTTAGCTAGCAGCCCTCTTCTATGGTGATTTCTTAAAAAGCTGTCCTTTCATCTCAAAATTACTGAATAGCACGTCACATTTCCAGATGGCTCAAATGGGTGGTTCGTCCTAAGCCAAGTTGTACTACTTGAGCATTTTCCCATTGCTGTGTGCTTTTTACAACCATTTTCCTTTTCCCTCTTTAAAAAATAGTTTTCATATTCCTGAATCTTATCTATTTATAGAATTTATAAGATGAAATAATACTGTTAGCCGCACTGTGATTTAGTCTATTTTTATTCTGTTTATATGACATAAGTGCTAAATCGAGTATGGAGATAGTATTAACTGATTCTTTGCTAAATCCAAACATGCCTCATTTGTTTTCTTTTTTGCCTTAGAGGTCATCAGAATGTGAGGAAACCAATATGCCTACTGTCCACAATCTTGTTCCTATCATCAATGACCAGTCTCAGTACATTTATCATTTAGAGGCAGAAGTCAAGTTCTGGAAGGTAAGTATCCCATTAAAAATTTAAGCCAGACTATATTGTTATTAATAATAATATCTTGTTGAAAATTGCTATTAATTAGTCTTCATGTTTATAGCAACACCTTGATGGTTGCCATCTTTCTGTGATTGAAAAGTCTGATGTGTAATCAGAGCTTCTCAAGCTCGGGAATGGTACTCCTGACCATGCCATTTCTGAGTACTTAATTTCCCAGTAGTTTACAGTTATATAGTAGTCTATTATATTTTGATAATATTCTCTTATGTTTTGGAATTTTTCCTTTCTACTCTGTTTGCTTTAGCCCAGCCGCTGCTGCTGCTAAGTCGCTTCAGTCGTGTCCGACTCTGCGACCCCATAGACGGCAGCCCACCAGGCTCTGCCATCCCTGGGATTCTCCAGGCAAGAACACTGGAGTGGGTTGCCATTTCCTTCTCCAATGCATGAAAGTGAAAGTGAAGTCACTGAGTCGTGTCCAACTCTCAGTGACCCCATGGACTGCAGCCTACCAGGCTCTTCCGTCCATAGGAGTTTCCAGGCAAGAGTACTGGAGTGGGGTGCCATTGCCTTCTCCGTGCTTTAGCCCAGCTTATGGCAAATGCTTTGGAATAGTAATACCAGTCATTCTCCCACTCTTGTCAACCTGTTGAAACTGTAGTGCAGCAAACAGGGATTCTAAGCTGGTAGACTATATCTACTCCTTGTCAGTATAAAGATTCTTACTGTAACTTTGAATGAAGATAACTCGTGGGAGTACTGATACTTGAAATCAAGAAACCAAATGTTGTCACTTATGGCTTATAACACTAGATGTTATATATTGCATAACTGTATGAGGTTTAGTAATGTTTTTAATGCCTTCCCAAAGTATGTTAGTGTCTTCGTTTTTTTTTTAATGTTAATACATCAGATTATGTGATATTTTTATAGAACTTAGTGATATCTTTTGTATCATGTATTATCTTTCCAACATATGGTTCCCAAAGTGTAAGTCTGATATGTAGCTTAAGAAACCTTTAAATATTTCATTGTCAGCTTTTCAAGGGAGTTTCCTGATCTTAGCACGTCATTTCTCCTTGTTCTTGGAGGATACATTCATTATTATACAGGTATTCTTGGATTACTAGAAAAGCTGAAATAGTATCCTAGGGCTCATTCCATTAATAAGCTTCTATTAATCGCTAAAATGCTGTGAGTAAAACCTGAAAGATATTGTAGGGGAGATAAAACATTAGCTCGGCCCTTTTAGTGTCTTTGTTTGGGCCTTTGAATTAAACTGACATAAGATAGATTAACAGGATAAAAGGATACACATTTATTTAATGTAAGATTTATGTGACATGGGAGCCTTCATAAGGAAATGAAGACCTGAAGAAGTGGTGAAACCTAAGTGCTTTTGTACTTGGTTGAACAAAGAGAAGCAGCTGTGGAAATGTACCGAAAATATGTGGGGAGGCTGAAGAAGATGAGTTCTTTTAACAGGGTCTGTTTGTACAGATTTCTCTCAGTCTCTCCTCCCTGTCTCTGGTGATAAGACTGTTCTTTCTCCCTGGTGTAGGGAGGACATCGTTCACATGGGAGTTGTAGTCCTGCTTTCTGGAAGAAAAGGGGAAGTCAGAGCAGACTCGTGCCTGCTGTTTTCCACGAGCCCTTAGCTCAAGATAATTCTTCCAGAGTGGCATATTTTGAGATGGCAGGTTCTTCCACTGTGTGATAAAAATCGTAATAAACTTACCATTTAGTTGAGAGCACTATTACCTGTGAGAATCACAGCGACACGATTGTAAAGATAGTGGGTTCCTTTATTTTGTGGTATAAACTATAGTCATAATAAGAGAAAAAGGTTACTAAAAGCTCACTGTCTTTGAGGATGTTTTCGTGGGAGAGAAAAATCTTAAGGTGTAGGATGGTTAGATCAGCAGAAGGGAGATGAAAGGATTTAAAGGAAAAACAGCAACAGTGGAAGAAAATATTCAGGATGAATATGATTTATTTATGGGGGTCATGAGGCATCTAGTCTACATTCCTTCAATGGAAGATATCTCTTAGAAATTTTTAAAATAACGCTGAACTGGTTAAATAGAAGATTACAAAATCCTTGAAAGTCAGAGTATACATTTGATACGTGTTAACAAGGAAGCAGGATATTGAAAGTAATGTTTGAGGGTTTAGAAACCTGATCAGTTTGCTTAATTAACAGATTTTGTTTTTTAGATCAGCTTTAGGTTTACAGAAAAAGTGGATGGAAAATACATAGAATTATCCTGTATTCCCATGTACTTTATAGTTCCCCAGCAGCTTCCCCTGCTGTTTACATCATGCATCACTGTAGTATGTTTGTTACAGTTTTTGAGCTAATACTGTTACATTATTATTTAGTAAATTCCTCAGTTTACATTAGCCTTCACTCTGTTTTACATTCTATAAGCTTTTAAAATGTAAAATGGTATATATCTACCATTACAGTATCATAGAGAATAGTTTCACTGCTTTAAAAATCATCTGTGCTCTGCTTATTTATCCTTCTTTCCCTATCCGCTAAACCCCTGGCAACCACTGATCTTTTTACTGTCTCCGTAGTTTTGCCTTTTCTAGAGTGTCGTATAGTTAGAGTCATACTGTTTGTAGCCTTTTCAGATTAGCTTTATTGCCTTAACAATATACATTTAAGCCTCCTTAATGTTTTTTCATGGCTCAATAGCTTATTTCTATCATTGAGTAATATTCCATTGTCTGGATATAGGATTTTTTTTTTTTAACTACCCACCAATTGAAGGAAATCCCACTTGCCTCCAAGTTGTGGCAACTAGAAATAAATCTACTGGGTTTTTTTTCACTCATTTGGGTAAATAACATGAAGCAAAATTGCTGGATCACCTGTAAGAGTATGTTTATTTTTATAACTGGTGTGCTGTCTTCCAGAATGGCTGTGCCATTTTACTTTCCCTCCAGCAGTGAATGAAAGCTTATGACGTGGAACAGTCCTTGTGAGGATTTGGTATTGTCAGTGGTTTGAATTTTAGTGTATTAGAAATATGTGATGCCATCTTGTTTTAATTTCAATTCCCCGATGACATACAATGTTGAGTATTTTTTCATATGCTTATTTTCCATTTATATACTGTCTTTGATGAGATGTCTGTTTGGGTCTCTTGCCCATTTTTTAATTGAGTTGTACATTTTCTAATTGTTGAACTTCAAAATTTCTTTATATATTTTGGATACCAGTCATTTATCACATATATCTTTTGCAATTCTTTTTTCTCAATTTTGGCTTGTCTTACAGCATCATAGAGCAGAAGCTTCTAATTTTAGTCAAGTCCAGCTTATTAATTTTTTTCTTCCATGGACTATGCCTTTGGCATTAAATCTAAAAATATTACCCAACCCAAGCTCACCAATATTTTCTCCAATTCTTTTTCTAGCTTTTTGATAGTTTTGTGTTTTGCATTTAGGTCTGTGCTCCTTTTTTAGTTAATATTTTTGAAGGTATAGGATCTGTATCTAGACATTAAAATTTTTTTCTGCATATTGATATCCATTTGTTCAACACCACTTGTTGAAAAGACTATCAACATTGAGTTACCCTTATTCCATTTTTTAATTAATTTTATTGGAGTATAGCTCCTTTAAAATGTTGTGTTAGTTTCTACTGTACAGCAAAGTGAATCAGCTATATGTATATATATATCCCCTCTTTTTTATTTCCTTTCCATTTAGGTCACCACAAAGCATTGAATAGAGTTTGCTGAGCTATACAGTAGATTCCCATTTGTTGTCTATTTTATACATAGTATCAGTAGTGTATATTTGTCAATCCCAATCTCTCAATTTATCCCCCTCCTCCTTCCATCCTTGGTATCCATATGTTTGTTCTCTATCCATTGTTAAAGATCCGTTGACTGTACTTGTGTGCGTCTGTTCCTGGGCTCGCTATTCTGTTTCATTGATATGTTGGTCAGTTCTGTCACAAATATCACACTGTCTTGATTATTGGAGCTTTATAGTAGGTCTTAAAGTCTGTCATTGTCGATCTTCCAATTTTGGTCTTTTCCTTCAATATCATATTGATGATTTTAGATCTTTTGCCTCTTTATATAAGCTCCAAAGCAGTTTGTAAATATCTACAAGGTAACATGCTGGAATTTTGACTGAGGTTGTGTTGAATCTCTCAAGTTAGGAGGAACTGATATTTTGACAATATTGAATCTTCCTATCCATGTACATGGAATATCTCTCCATTTATTTAGATATTCCTTGATGTCTTCATCAGCGTTTTGCAATTTTGTTCTTACAGATCTGATGCATATTTTATGCAATTTATACCTGAGTATTTAATTTTGTTGGTGTTAATGTAAATGGTACTGTGTTCTTAATTTCAAATACCAATTACTTATTACTAATATATAGGAAAACAATTGACTTTTATATATTAACCTTGTAGTGTGCAACCTTGCTTAATGATTTATTTTAGCAGCTTTTTTTGATTCTTTGAGGTTTTCTTCATAGACAATCATGTCATCTATGACAAATATAGCTATCTTTTAAAGAATTTCTTCTTTTATAGCTTTTGTTTCTGTTTCTTGCCTTATTGTTTTAGTTAGGACTTTTAATATAATGTTGAATAGAAGCGATAAGAGGTGACCTTCTTGTCTTAATCTTAGTGGGAAACTACCTGTTGTCTCACAGTGAAGTACAGTGTTAGCTATAGGTTATTTGTAGATGTTTTTTTTTACTAAACTGAAGATTTTTTTCTTTATTCCTAGTTCATTGAGGTTTTTACCTTGAATGGCTCCTGGATTTTGTCACTTGCTTTTTTTACATCTATTGATATGATCATTTGATTTTTTTCTAGCATGTTGAATTATTTTGATTTTGAAATATTGAGCCAGACTTGTATAGGTAGATTAAATTCCATTTGGTCCTGTTGTATGATTCTTTTTATACATTGTGGGATTTGATTCACTAATGTTTTGATTTTTCATCTATATTCATGGGATATATTGATCGCCATTTTTCAGCCCTGTAGTCGCTTCATCTAGTTAGGTTAGGATAAAGCGGACTTCTTAGAATGAGCTATGAAGTATTCTCTCTGGTATTTTATAAAATATATTTTAGAGAATTGATCTAATTTCTTCTTAAAATGTTTATCAAAATTCACCAGTGAACCAATAATAGGACTGGTACTTCCTGTTTTAAAAGAGGATCAATTATTTATTCAATTTCTTTAATACAAGTAGGCCTATTCAGGGCTTCCCTAATGGCTCAGACAGTAAAGAGTCTGCCTGCAATGCTGGAGACCTGGGTTCAGTCTCTGGGTTGGGAAGATCCCCTGGAGAAGGAAATGGCAACCCACTCTAGTATTCTTACCTGGTAAATCCTGTGGACAGAGGAGCCTGGCAGGCTACAGTCCATGGGGTCTCAGAGTCGGACACGACTAAGTGACTTCACTAGGCCTATTCAGATTAACTGCCTTTCCCTTAAGGGGTTTTGGTAGATTGTGTCTTTCAAGGGACTGGTTCATTTCCTCTAGGGTGATCAAATTATGGGCTTTGCTCATAGTATTCCTTTATTATCCTTTTAATGTCCATAGAGTCTGTGCATGTGTGCTAAGCTGCTTCAGTCATGTCTGATTCTGTGCAACCCTATGAACTTCTCTGTCCATGATTCTCCAGGTAAGAATACTGGAGTGGGTTGCCATGCCCTTCTCCAGGGGAATCTTCCTGACCTAGGGATCAAGCCTGCATCTCTTGTGTCTCCTACACTGGCAGGCGAGTTCTTTACCACTAGCGCCACCTGGAAAGCCCCATAGAATCTGTAGTGGTATCATTTCTGAGATTAGTCATCTGTGTCTACTCTCTTTTTGTCTTGATTAACCTGGCTAGACTCTAATCAATTTCATTGATCATTTCAAAGACCAATCTTTTGGTTTTGTTGCTTTTCTGTCTTGATTTTCTGTTTTTAATTTCATGTGTTTCTACCCTAATTTTTATTATCTTTTCTTTTACTTACTATTGATTTAATTTCTTTTGTTGTTTGTTTTAGTTTCCTGAAATTATTGTCTTGAAATCTGTGTTCTTTTTAATGTTTCCCCTGATTTAGTTGCATCTCACAAATTTTGATGTGGTATTTTCATTTTTGTTTTGTTCAAAATAATTTAAATTCTTTTCTTAAAACTTATCCTTGACCTGTATATATTTAGAAGAGTATTATTTAATCACCACATATTTTAGAAGTGTTCCAGCTGTCTTTCTGTTATTGATTTATAGTTTAATTCCATTGTGGTCTGACTCGATGGATGTGAGTTTGAGTGAACTCCGGGAGATGGAGATAGACAAGGAGGCCTGGTGAGCTGCGATTCATGGGGTCGCAAATAGTCAGACATGACTGAGCAACTGAACTGAACATACTTTTTGTGATTTTCATTCTTTTTAATTTGTTGATATATGGTTTTAGACCACAGAATATGATGTGTCTTGGTGAATGTTATGTGTTAGCTTGAGAAGAGTGTATATTTTGTTGTTGTTGGATGAAGTAGTATATAATGTCAATTAGACCCAAGTGATTTAATGGTGGTGTTCAGTTCAACTATGTGCATACTGATATTTTGCCAGTCTGCGAGATCAGTCGATGACTGATAGAGGGATGTTGAAATCTCTAACTGAAGTAGTAGATACATTTGTTTCTCCTTGCAGTTCTATCAGTTTTTACTTCATGTATTTTAATGCTCTGTTTTTAGGCACATATACATTAGGATTATTATGTCTTCTTGGAAAATTGAACTTTTTATCATGTCATGCCTCTTTATTATGCCTGATATTTTTTTCCTTACTATGAAATCTGAAATTAATATAGCTACTCTAGTTTTCTTTTTTTAATTGTTCTTATGTCTTTCTTTTAAAAAATATCTATATTTTATTGAAGTATGGTTGACTTACAGTGTTTCAGGTGCATAGCAGGGTAATTTAGTTATACAAATACACATATATTATTTTTGAAATTATTTTCCATCATAGATTATTACAAGATATTGACTATAGTGCCCTATGCTATACAGTAAACCTTTGTTGCTTATTGCATATCTATTTGTTTAATTAGAAATCTAGCATTCTATTCATATTAAATCAAACAAGTGAAATAATACTGTCATAATTTTTAGTTATGCATAAATTCATAAGCTTTCTAAAATGTATATATTGCACATATTTATATATATGTATGCTAAAGCTTTTCTGCTACACTTGATAAAGGCTGAGAAAGAACATCAAAAAAAAAGAGATGAAGAAATTGAAGAACATAAACTAAATGAAATGAGCACTGAATATGAGATAGAAAAAGTGAAACAAACTAGATAAAAGTAAAAGATCATCATATAGTCCAGCTGTTTTTAAACATGATTGATTGCTCATTAGCAACATATCTGGAGCTCTGGAGAAAAGAATATACAAATGCTCAGTAGCTTCCTTTTGATTTCTGTTAGCATGGTATATGTTTCTCCATTACTTTGTGTGTCTTTAGATTTAAAGAAGGCTTCCTGTAGACAGTGTGTATTTGGGTCTTGTCTTTTATTTACTCTGGCAGTCTGTCTTTTAATTGATATAGTCAGAGCATGGATGTTTAAAGTGGTTTTTGACACAGTTGGCTATCTATGATACCTGCCATATTTTTTACTGTTTTCTATTCATTGCCCTTGTTCTTTCTGCTTTTTTTTTTTTCTTTTTTTGTACCATCTCCGGTTTTGAGTTAGCATGTTATTTGATTGTAATTTTCTCCTCTCTTAGCATATCAATTGAATTTCTTTAAAAAAAAAAAAACAAACTTGTAAGTGGTTGTCCTTGAGTTTACAGTTACCTTTACAACTAACCTAAGTGTATTTTCAATAAACACTTCAGGGGTGGGAAAAATTCCTTTAAACAGAGTGTTCCCAGTTCCTCCCTCCTGACCCTAATGCATTTTTGTCATTCATTTCAGTTATCCACAAGCTATGATCACTATATCAGTTAAGTTCAGTCGCTCAATCGTGTCCGACTCTGTGACCCCATGGACTGCAGCACGCCAGACCTCCCTGTCCATCACCAACTCCTGGAGTTTACTCAAACTCATGTCCATTGTGATGCCTTCCAACCATCTCTTCCTCTGTTGTCCCCTTCTCCTTCTGCCTTCAATCTTTCCCAGCATCAGGGTCTTTTCAAATGAGTCAGCTCTTTGTATTAGGTGGCCAAAGTATTGGAGTTTCAGCTTCAGCATCTGTCCTTCCAATGAATATTCAGGACTGATTTCCTGTAGGATATACTTGTTGAATCTATATACACTATTGCTAATATGATACTGAGCAAATTGTTATCTGTTATATCAGCTAACATTAAGAAAAATAAAAGATTATACTCATCTCTATATGCCTTCTTGGACTGCTTTTTCTTTCCTTATGTAGATCTGAGTTTATAACCTAAATAAATTTCCTACTTCTTGAAGAACTTCCTTTTAACATTTCTCGTGAGGCAGGTCTACCAGAAACAGATTTTCTAATTTTGGTTATCTGAAAAAGTCTGTTTTTCCCTCACTTTTGAAGGTTGGTATCACTGACTACAGAATTCTAGCTTGTTGAGGCTCTTTTCATTCAAAACTTTAAATATTCTGTTATACTTTGTCCATGCCTGCATGATTTCTAAAGAGTACCTCATGTAATTCTTATCATTGCTTCTCTATAGGTAAGGTTTTTTCCTTCGACATCTTAAAAAAATTTTTTTTTTCTCTTTCTCTTTGATTTTCTGCAGTCTGAATATGCTATACCTGGGTGTAGATTTTTTCAGTTTTATCTTGCCTGGTGTTCTCTGAGCTTCTTGGATCTGTGGTTTGGCACTTATAATTAATTTGGGGCAATTCTCAATCATTATTCTTTTAAATATTTCTTCTCCTCCTTTCTGTCTTTCTTCACCTTTATTATTGTTCCACAATTCTTGGATATTCTGTTCCATCTGTATCATTCTTTTTGTTCTTTGCATTTCAGTTAGAGAAGTTTCTGTTAACACTTATTCAAGCTTACTAATTCTTTGTATGTGTCCAGTCTATTAATGACCCCTTCAAAGGCAATCTTTGTTTCCTCTGCAGTGTTTTTGATTTCCAGCATTTTGCTTTTTTTCTTAGTTTCCATCTCTGCTTATATTATCCATCTGTTCTTGCATGTGAACCACTTTTTCCCATTTGACCCTTTAACATGCTAATCATAATTATTTTAAACTCTCCATCTGATAATTCCAGCATCTTTGCTATATCTAAGTCTGGTTCTGTGTTTGCTTAGTTTCTTGCAACTGTGTTTTAAGTTTTTTAGGATGCCTTCTAATTTTTTGTTGAATTCTGGACATGATGGATTGAATAAAAGGAACTGAGGGAAATATACATTTAGTGTAAGGTATTTTTATTTGTTGTAGAAGTTAGACTGTGTTTATTATTTGCTGTTACTATATGTGTCAGAGGCTAAAATTTCCTCTAGAGTTCTGGTTTTGTCTCTATTGTTGTCTTTGGATTTCCCTCAAGAATTCTTAAATATATACTGAGATGTGCAGTTATTTCAGTGTCTTCCCTTGTTATGATACAAGAGTACTTTTGATGTGGTGGTAGGGTATGGGAGTAGGGGGAGCATTTTGCAATCCTATGATCATGTCGCCGTCTTCTAGTGACCCTGTATATCCTTCAGAAGTGTTTCTCAGTCTCCCTCTCCCCTTAAGTGAGACGAGAAGGCTAGGAGGCTGGAGTTGGGTTTCTGCTCGCTTCCCCCAGGTCACTTAGGTTCTGGGGAAAAAAGCAAACACCAGTTTCTTAGGCTCTGGTAAAATAGTTTCTCTTGAGGCAGCCCTGGTTAAAAAGAACAATGCTTTTGGGTTACTTTTCCTCTCCTACTGGAGGAAACAGGAGTGGGCTTTCCTCTAGTCTTTGCTATTAGAATCTGCTCGTGTCCTGGAGATAAAGCTCATAAAAGTGTAGGAGACACCTTCCCCTCCAGAGACTGGGTTCTTCTGGAGTTTTTAACTCAAACTGGTCTATACTAAGCTTCCAGCATTTCATCAATTATTTTTATCTTTTTCTACCACACCACTGGGTCCTCCAGAAGTTTCTGCTCTGCTGGGTTGAGGTTCTCAGGAGTACTTGTCTTTCTTTCCATTCTTAGGGATAATAGTTCTCCCTGTGACCTTAATTCTCTGATGGGTCTAAGAAGAGTAGTTTATTTTTAAGCTTGTTCAGCTCTTTTTCTAGTTATGAAGATGGGAGTGATGTCTTCCAAGCTTCTTATATGTCAGACCAGAAATTGGAAGTCTGCAATATTTGTTTAATTATGGTCTTCAATTACAGCTTTGATTTTTTTTTTCTGAATAAAATGAATGGGATGGAATTTTTATACGCTGTGCAATAGTTGTTTATTATAACAGTAATGAAGATTAAGTATTATACCCTCAATATATCAGTATTTTTTATATTTTTTCAGGGTGAGATGCTCTTAATAGCTATACAAATTGTTATATACCTATAATTCTTTATATTACTCCCTGCGCAGCCAAGGAAACACTCTTTAAGAACTATCCATCAGACTTTTTTCACTCATAATTTCCTTGCATCTGGCTACCAGTTCATAGATAGTCATTGTAACTTTCCTCACCTTTCTGCCTCAGTGTCCTTTATTATCTATGTAGACCTCTGTCAGTTTTCAATGTTATTGGCATTTGAGCATGAATAATAATATATCTTACTTTATTTGTTTAGGGATGTATCTATCTCATGTTTAAAAGTCTTTTAGATAAGCCCTTTAATTAAAGAATTTATATAAGTCTGTTGAATAAAATTGTCAGAAACCACACAGTCCTGTGGTATGGCCATTAGCAGGCCATCTACTGTCTTCCCCCAGCCTTCTCTTTGTTAGCTAATGCTTGAGTTTCTTGTTTGTCAAAATATGATTATAATATTTCAGAAAATGGATAGAGGGCATCAATCTTCCATGCTTCATATCATGTTGGATCGTCTAGTAATCAACAAAATAAAAGCACTACTTAAGATTGCTTAATGTATGCAGTCTGCAAGTGGCATTTCTTAAAAAGAAAAAAAAAGGAAAAAAAAATGCTTAATGTATTTGGTGTTTGTTTCTGCTTTTTATAGGAGGAACTCTCTGGAATGAAAAATAGGGTACAAGTAGTTGTGCTTGAAAATGAAAGGCTCCAACAAGAGCTGAAATCTCGAGGACAAGAAGAAATGAGGGAGCAAACACTTCTGGATGCATCTGTGAGCATTTATTTAAATCATTAAACTAAAATATATATAGTCTGAATGTTGCCTCCTACCCTCTCCCTCAGCCTTCTCAACTGCTTCAATTTTTTTCTTAAAGTTTGGCAGAAGTGCTGTTCTGGTATTTACTTGGGGCTGCAGAAATTAAAATTTGCTGTGGTGGTATGAATCCTCAAATTAAACGATGTAGTGGTGCCTAGCAGCCACTCCAGTTTCCTCTCTGAGCATTACCATTTGTGTTTTTTCCGTACGAAAGAGCAAGTCTGAAAGCAGGAAGTATGTCATATAGGAAGTATGTTAACAGAGCTGGACTTTGTTAAATCCAGCAACTGTTCAGAATTGTAGTTTAGATTTCTGTTGTATTTCTCTAAATCGTCTTTGAACTTTGAGTTCCAATAAGTCTAATTAGCATGGTGTAGGAGTAGGCTGCAGTCCATGGGGTCGCTAAGAGTCGGACACGACTGAGCACGCTGAGCGACTTCCCTTTCACTTTTCACTTTCATGCATTGGAGAAGGAAATGGCAACCCACTCCAGTGTTCTTGCCTGGAGAATCCCAGGGACGGGGGAGCCTGGTGGGCTGCCGTCTATGGGGTCACACAGAGTTGGACACAACTGAAGTGACTTAGCAGTAGCAGCAGTAGCAGGAGAAAGAACACTGACATGTGTGTCCAAGATTCAAAATGTTAATCTTCCCATTGTCCCTAACAAGCTGGATGTTTGGCAAGTAATTTTATAGGACTTTCAGGCTTGGCTTCACCTTGTAGGTCCTCTGTTTATTGGAAATTTGAGAAATTCACCAATATTAGCTGTCCTTAGTCTTTAATGTGAATGGGGTTTGGGATACTTACTGACAGTGCAGATCCTGGGCTTTACCCCTGAGAATTGGTCTGGGTTAGTCTTTGAGCAAGTTGCCAGAGTGAATCTAATATCGGTGGAATACATTTTGAGTAACAGAGAATTGTATGATCTCTATAATTCTGTGACGTAAAATTTTTATGATGATATTTAAATAGTTTAAATTTAATTTCTCCTTATGAGTTGTCAGAGATACTTTTGCCTTCAAAATAGTTTTTACTCTTTTGCTATCGGGTAGTTGATAATAGTTGTTCTGCTTTTCGAGACAAAACTCCATTTTCTGTGGGAAAGTTTTGGTACTTGCCTGTTTCGGCTTTACTTTGCAGTGTATTTTGGTGCTTTTGACTTAGTCATTATTAGTAAGTAAGTTCTGTTTAGGAAAAAACACAGCTGTTTTAATGTTTTACCTGGGTGTCCTCTAATTTTTGAAGTTTTTTTCCTAACCTGACCTGATGTTTCATTTGTAGTCCTAGAGTTCTATGTGTTAGAATTTGCTATTGTATCTAGATATGTTAAGTCTGAATAATAAAGTGAGCTGATTAGCATTTTAGTTTATTTTTCTGCAATTACACATCACTTTGTGATCAGCTATTTTCTTCATTATATAACTTTTTCTGAATATTTATAGTATTGTATTATTAATATTAGTGTTTAAAATTTTTTGTCTTAGTTCCTATTATTTTGGGTCAATTTGAAAATGATTCATAAAAAGTACTTACAAGTAAGCTCATTTTTAAAATATTCTTTTGATTTTCCTCCAAATATGCAGTGAACAGTGACTCAGTTATTCATAGTCTTTGATATTTATACAATGCAAAGAAGTGGAAGATGGAGAAGTGAAATGAGAAAGGAAATAAGGCAGACAAGTGAATCAGAGGGCAAGAGAAGTGAGTAATGCAAAAGGGGAAGGAAATGATGGTAAAAGCACACATGCTTTGCCTTATGAACAAAGGAAACTTGCTTAAGAAAACTGCAGATAGGCAGATTATAGAAAGGGTAGAGTTGTAGAGAGCTTTTTTTAAAAAAAAAAAAAACATTCACATGAGCTGAAACATAATGCAGACATTAAAATGGTAGTTGGGTATGTCAGGTGGCCTTGACACCTGTTTTAATGCTAGTCTTCTGTGTTATTTTGTTGTTACAGAGTTATTTCTCCCACTGCTACTTGTGGAGGTGAATTGAGGCATTTTGGCAAACCTATGAATAGTGTTGTATTGAGAGTTTTGATGTAAATAAAGCTATTTAGAATATCTTAAATATAAACAGATCGAGAGATATCATCTTCCTTTTTTCCTAAACTCTTTTTAACGAGCCTATTACCATGTTGATGGTAAATCTTGCCAAAGCTATTGGCAGATTTGACTATATATTTTCAGTGTTTCTCAATGCCTTCTTTGGAAAAACAACTGAAATATGTATATAGTAATAATTAATAGTTATTGATGACTGCATGGTTATGATGTGCCAGGTATTGTGTCAAATACTTTGTTTACATTATATCATTTCAGTCTTATGATAGCTGCATAAGGCAGGTGTTGTTACATCAACTTTCAGATGATTAAATTAAGATATACAGCAATTAAGTAACCTACAAAGCTAGAACTCAAACACAGCACTGTCTGACTCCCTTGATCCATCCACCTGGCCTTGAATTATGCTGCCTTTCTGAGTAGATTAGGAATAGCTTATCAATATTGAACCAAACCATCTTTGCCATGGACTGGAACTTTGATGGTAGCCTACACAACTTTTAGCTTTTAGCTTAGTTTTTGACTTAACAGTTGAAGAAGCAAGCAGATTATTTTTAAATAACTAAAACCATTTAAAGAATATTTCATTTGCATCTTCATTTTTTATCATATTCCTTCTCAAGGGGCTTTTCTTGAGAGTTAAAAAATTATATTAAAATACTCTTTTTATTAGGATTTTTTTTTAAGTGGAAAATTTCTGAGCTATTTCTTTCCATGTCTGTTCATCCCTTCCATTCCAACCCCTCCCCTCAATTAAGAAATCAGAGGTCTTCAGTGATCTTCAGGGATATAAATGTAATTTGACTTTTTCTATCTTGATCAAATATCATTCAAGTTTTTTACAAGCTATCTGTGAAAGAACATGTCAATTAGAGTAGCACTTATTTCCAAACAGTATATCATAAATCAGTGATCTATAGTCTACATACATCCTCCAATTTCTCCATAGGAAATTTGTACCACTTTCCTTCGTTGCTCTGCAAGACTGTTTGTAATACAATCAAATCTTAGAAGATTTTTCCCTACTTGCAGAATCAAGTTCAAGCTTATTAGCATGGCATACTTTACTTTCCAGATCCTTATTTAATTCTCTGGCTTCTCCTTGGTTTTTTCCCCCCACTTTCCCTGGTGGCTCAGACAATAAAGAATCTGCCTGAAGTGTGGGAGATCTGGGTTCCATTCCTGAGTCAGGAAGATCCCCTGAAGAAGGGAATGGCTACCCACTCCAGTATTCTTGCCTGGAGAATTCCATAGACAGAGGAGGCTGGCGGGCTACAGTCCATGGGGGTCACATAGAATTAGACACGACTAAGCAACTAACCGGAGAAGTCAGTGGCACCCCACTCCAGTACTCTTGCCTGGAAAATCCCATGGACGGAGGAGCCTGGTAGGCTGTAGTCCATGGGGTCGCTAAGAGTCGGACACGACTGAGCAACTTCACTTTCACTTTTCCTTTTCATGCATTGGAGAAGGAAATGGCAACCCACTCCAGTGTTCTTGCTTAGAGAATCCCAGGGACGGGGAAGCCTGGTGGGCTGCCATCTGTGCGGTTGCACAGAGTCGGACACGACTGAAGCGACTTAGCAGCAGCAGCAGCAAGCAACTAACACACACACTTTCATAATTGATTTACAATGCCATGCCAATCTCTGCTGTACAGCAAAATAGCTCAGTTATACACATATTTGCGTTCTTTTTTATATTCTTTTCCCTTATGGTTTATCACAGGATATTGAACATATCAAATAGTTTCCTGTGTTATACATTAAGACCTGGTTTATTGATTCTAAATGTAATAGTTTACATCTACCAACAGCAAGCTCCCAGTCTATCCTTCTCTCTTCTCCCTTACCCCTTGCCAACTGCAAATCTGTTCGTTATGTCTATGAGCCTGTTTCCGTTTTGTATGTAGATTAATTTCTGCCATATTTTAGGTACAAATATGGCACATGAAAAGTGATATCCTATGGTATTTGTCTTTCTCTTTCTGACCTACTTCACTTAGTATGATCTTCTTTAGTTGCATCCATATTGCTGCAAATGGCATTATTTCATTTTTCATGACTGAGTAGTATTCCATTGTGTATGTGTACCACGTCTTCTTTATTTATTCAACTGTAAGTGGACGTTTAGGTTGTTTCCATGCTTTGGCTATCATAAACAGTTCTACTTTCATCTTCTGACATTATTGCCTTGTACGTCAACCTTTAATAATACTGAATTTCCTAAAAGCCTCTGGGAAGCACCATGTTATTTCTCATCTCTGTGAGTTTTCTCATGGTGTTCTCTGTTCTTGGCATCTAACTTATTTTTTTTTTCATCCTTCAAGATATCACACCAGTGTCAAAACTTCTCCAGAAACTTTCCTTGAATCTCCAGTTGCTCTTAGTATACCTCTTCTGTCTGGCCTTGTCCTGACATGCACACTTATGGCTTTACTAAATGGAAATTACCTGCTTAGGTTTTTCTCTTCTTCACTAGCCTATAAACTCCTCAAGGTTAAGATTGGTCTTGGTCATTTTTACCACCTACCACTGGCCACCAAGCTTTTAGCACAATGCATGAACATAGTCAGTATTATACAAGTTCTTTGAACGTCCCAAAGAATATGGAATAGAATCTCAGAATACTACTTTGAATGAATACAGTTTACCACATTCTAACATGATATGACACCACAGTATAGTTCTGTGTTTGGGGACATATCCTTGCTTGTGAATAATACTGTGTCCCTTGGCCCTTAATACGAGTTCATTAATTACTTGTTGGATAAATTAAATAAGTAATTTAGTTCTTGATTCACACATAAATCACCCAGATTTTGAGCTGCTTATTACACTGAATGCTGAGAGAATGCCAGAGTTTGCCAACTGTCAGTGGGTGCCCCAAATTCAGTCTATAGACATGTTTTGTCTGTTTGAAAAACTGACTCGGTCTTTAACAGTGTTTCAATTGAAGAGCCAGATATCTGCCTGATCTTTTTAAAAATCTAAAGATTTTTGGGGGTAATATGAGATGGCATTCACACATGGCAGCAGTTGACTGGAACTGAGTAGTGGCTTCTTTCTTGGGTTGCTCTGTCTTGATCCCTGTAACTACTTTTTGGATCCTTGACAGGCAAGCTGCATGTCAGTTCTGTTTATCACCGTGAACTGTTTTTCACATTGAAGATAAATAATTTTCAGAAAAGGCATAGTGGTTTAGGACTCTGGAGCTAGATTGCCTGGGTTCAGATCCTAGCTTTGCCATTCATTAGTCACTTTCTACCTCCGTGACTTTTTGCAGTTACTCTCCGTAACTCAGTTTCCTCATCTATAAAATGGAGGTAACAGTGAAACTTGTCCCATAGGATTATTGTAATGATTAGCTAAGTTAATATATGTGGAGGATGTAAAAGAGTGTCTGGCACATAGTAAACCTTATATGTAGTAATTCTTATTATTAGTCATATCTTTATGAAATGTGGAAAATGGAAAACAAACCAAGAGAGGTTTATGTGCTTCAAGAGTATATGTCTCCAAAGAGGTAAAGAGAAAATTTCATTTGTTCAATACACTGATATACAGCCCTCTTTGTTCATTTACATTATTGCCTGTACCTGTAGGAATTCAACTTTGTAACACGTGTTTGGAATATGCCCCTAACAGCTTGAAAATGCAAAATAATTGTTGATTTGTATATAGAAGCATCTGCTATTTTTCTTATTCCTTTCATCACAGATAATCAGTATTCCATTTGTAAAA
Source organism: Capra hircus (assembly GCF_001704415.2). Lineage (NCBI taxonomy): Eukaryota > Metazoa > Chordata > Mammalia > Artiodactyla > Bovidae > Capra > Capra hircus. The sequence continues at coordinate 32,368,772 of NC_030823.1, read as the reverse complement.
TCTGTATATTGATTTAGAAGTTAAAAGTCAATTGCAAGTACTTTCACATTTTATTTTAGGGAAACATGCAGAATTCTTGGATTACAACAGGTGAAGACTCTAGGGTGGATGAAGCTGCAAAGAGATCATCTTCATGTGGCAATGCCGATACTATCAAAGTTGCTTCTGCTGGTGAGGCTGAAAAATGGAAACTAGAACTGGTGAGTATTTGGGTACTTATATGCATCTACATTTTTGGTACTTTTTTATTGTGGTAAATATATATAGCACAAAATTTTCTATTTTAACCATTTAAAATTTTAAGTGTACAATTATTTATACTAAGTACTTTCACAGTGTTGTTCAACCATAAACAGTACTCATTTCCAGAACATTTTCATCATCCCAAACAAAAACTCTACCAATTAAATAATAACTTCCATTCCCCTCTTCCCACAACCCCTGGTAACATTTTCTGACATAAAGTCTTTATATGAGTTTGTCTATTCTAGATATTTCACTTAAGTGTTTCTCATTTTGTCTGGCTTATTTCATTGAGCATAGAGTTTTCAAGTTTCATCCATGTTGTAATGTGTATCATAATTTCATGTCTTTATAAGGGTGAATAATATTCCCCTGTACATATATGCCACACTTTGGTTTTCCTTTTATCTGTTAATAGATTTTGGGGGATTTTCAACCTATTGGCTGTTGTGAGTAAGGCTGATATGAACATTGATGCACAAGTATCTGTTTGAGGTCCTACTTTCAAATATAATCAGAAAAGCAATTGTTGGATCATTTGGTAATTCTTCATTTTTTTTTTCTGCTTCTCAGATTCAATTATTTCAATTGTTCTATCTTCAAATTTTCAGATTCTTTCTTCTGCTGCCCAAATCTCTAAAATCTCTTTAGTGAATTTTTTATTTCAGTTTTTGTTGTTTTCAGCTCCAGAATTTGTTTGGTTCTTTTCTATAATTTGTTTTCCTGACTCCCTTTTGTTCTTTGTTCATATTTTCTCTTAGCATTCTGAGTGTTCTTAGGCAGTCCTTTTAAAGTTTTCGTCTAGGAAGTCTGATGTCTGCAGTTTCATAGGCATGGTTCCTGTCAGTTTATTCTGTTTAATTAAGTGAGCCATGTTTTCCTCTTTCTTTGTATGCCTACTGATTTTTTGTTGTTGAAAACTGGGCATTAAACTGTTATATATGATAACTCTGGAAATCAGATACCCTATTTATTTTAAGGTTTGATATCTTTTTTATTGTTGAAGGCTGTCATAGTCCTTTAAAGAATTTTCCAAACGATTTCTGTAAAAGCTATTCCTTGTGTGTGATCACTGAGATCTCTGTTCCATTAGCTCATTTACAGCTGATGTTTGAGACATTTCCTTGACTGCCAGCAGCTGAAACAAAGAACAAGAACACCAAAAAGCCCCCAAAATATAGAACAACCAACTCTCCAAGTCTTTGCACTTTGACTGTGCTGAACTTTACCTTACAGTTAGGCCTGCTCTGAGCCTAGAGATCAGCCTGAAGTGAAAGCTTCAGGTCTTCTTAGGACTTTTCTGAGAATGCATTTTCCCTGGGCATGTTTGTGTTTGTGGCTTTCTAAACTCCCCATATACAGAGATGCGTCTGAATGTCCCAATTTCCTGAGGAGTCTAAAATAATTATATTTTAAGATCAAATGATACTTTTAAATACTTTGATCTGGGTGAAAATAATGGAATGATGGAACCAAAAATGGAATGTTCCAGGGGAAGATATAATGAATCATAGTTCCACTCTCATTATTATCCACAGGTTTTGTTGTTAAATTTTTCTAAAGGCTCTTTCTGGCCCAAATTTCCTTGCTCCTTCTCATTCTCTAATCCAAGCTTTTTTCTAATATTTAGGAAAGAGTTACTTTCTTTAAAAAAAAAAATCAGAAAGACTAAGTAAATTATACGGTTTTTTCCAATTGAATAAGCTATGATAGCTGCTTAATACCCATAGGATTAAGACCAGTCTCCCAAGCCATCTGCTATTTTCTTCAAACTACATTTCCAGACTCGCTTCTCATTCTTCTGTCTTTCTCACAAGTATTGGCTCTAAGCATGCACACCACTCACTTCTTGCTACTTCATAAGCTTATTTCCCAGTTCCATTTCTCTTTGAAGAATTGACTTTGGCTTATGCAATAATCCCTGCCTAAAATGCTTCCTTCTTATCCTCTACGTATTGAAATGTTTACCTACCAAACTTAGTTCAAATGTCCCGTCCCATCCTACCTTCCCTAATTACATGCTTCCATTCCTCCTTTTCCCACATTAGAATTAGTTTCCCTCTTATGTCTTCTCTTAGTGTTCCATTTATAACAGTTATAGATTCACTTGTTTATCCTGTTTATGTCAAAGGTCGGTCTCTGCTTCTGTGAGCTTTATGTTCCAAGTCTTCCTCACTTCTTTCAAGGATTTCACTCTTGTACATATCTCCTCTTGCTCTTGTACCTTTTATCCCTCTTAACTGGGTTTTTAGCAAAATATGTACTATACTAGCTACTGTCTTAAAGCAAATAAACACAAAATATATTCTCTTCATCTTACATTCCCTTTGAACTATCCCCCAGCTACTCCCCTTCATACCAAAGGCTTTCAAAGCAGTTGTCTATACTCACGCCTCTGCTCCTCACCGCCCATTCTCTCTTCAGCATACTTCATTTGAGCTTCCCCCCCGCCATATCCCCCTAAACCATTTCTTTTCAAGGTCATTAATAACTTCCACATATCAGTCTTCATCTTCCTTCCTCATCTCAGAGCAGCATTCTATAATATGTACATTAGTTGGTCATGTCATCCTTTGATATTTCTAATGACACAATTTAACATAAATTCAGAAAAGTATGCAAAACAAAAATGTACAGCTTTAGGATTTATCTCCAAAGGAACAACCATGTAACTGTCCCTGTAAGATGTCTAACATTACCATATCCCACGAGCCCTCTCCATGCCCACTCCCAATCACCACCTCTCATTCTCTTAAAGCTAAACACTAGCTTGACTTTTATGAAAATTGATCCCTAAGCATGATCCCCAAACACTCAAATTGATTTCTGCCTGGTTTTTAAAATATTACATAAATTGAATGACATAGTACTTATTCTTTTTTGTGTAGCTATTTTTCAGTATTATATTTGATAGATTCATATAGATTTTTAGTTGCATGTGTTAGAAATTTATTCATTTTCATTGATAGAACTACTATATGAATATAACATAATTATGTATTTATGTATTGTTGACAGATATTTGTATTTTTCCAGTTTGGGGATATTGTGATTCTTGCTGCTATGAGCATTCTTTTATATGTCTGTTGGTGTGCCCTGTACATGTTTATGTTGGGTATGCACCTTGGAGTGTCATTGTTGGTCATAGTGTATGTATATGCTCAATGTGAGTACATAAGGGCAGACTTTTCCAAGGTGATTTTTTTATTAGTTGACACTTCTGTCAGCAGCATGAGTGATACCATAGCTCCATATCCTTGCCAGCACTTGATATTCTGTTTTTCTGGTGGTCCTGGAGTGTTCTCATTGTGATTTTTATTTTCATTTCTCTGATTTCTCATGTGATTGAGTATCTTCTCATATATCTATTGGCCATTTGATGTACTTTTTTTATGACATGCCTGTTCAAAAGTCCTACTTATTTTTTTGAATTATCTGACTGTTTTTTTAAAGCTCTTAATATGAGTATAAGCCCATTATTATTTGTAACCTCTGTTGGAACATATTTTCCTATATTTTGTGGTTTGTCTTGGAACTCTTTTGATAGGTTTCTTTTTTTCTCTTTCTTTCTTGATTAGAATTTCTTAATTTTAATGTGGTCCAATTTACCAGTGTTTTCCCTTTATTTTTTAGTATCTTTTGGGTCCTATATAAAAAAGTGTTTCCCTACCCCCAAGGCCATTAAATACTCTGAAGATATTCTCCTATGTTATCTTTCAGAAACCTTATAATCTTTCTTTTTACATTTAGAACTACAGTGTACATGGAATTTGTTTTTGTATCTGACGGGAAGTGTAGGAAGTTACTTTTCCTATTGGGTTATTTATATATCCCAGCATCATCTGTTGAGAAGACAATCATTCGCCTGACACCTTTGTTATAAATCAAGTTTGCATATATGTGTGAGTCTGTTTCTGGGCTTTGTGTTTTAATTCCTTGGTGTCTGTGTTACTACTTCTTTGTGCTATTACCATCCTGTCTTGATTCTTATAACCTTGTATCTGGTAGACCAAGTCTTCGAACATTTTTCTTAGAGCTAAAGAATGTCCTATTTCTTGCCTTTTGCATTTCGAAATACATCTATAATTAGTTAGCTTTCAAAAAGCCATTAAGTAGTTTTGATTAAGATTACATTAAAGGTATAGGTCATTTGTGGGGGGAAGAATTGATAACTTATGATAATATATTGTCTAATAGTAAAATTACATATCACTCTATTTTGTTGCTGAGTCACTTCAGTCGTGTCTGACTCTGTGTGACCCCATAGATGGCAGCCCACCAGGCTCCCTTGTCCCTGGGATCCTCCAGGCAAGAACACTGGAGTGGGTTGCCATTTCCTTCTCCAATGCATGAAAGTGAAAAGTGAAAGTGAAGTCGCTCAGTCGTATCCAACTTAGCGACCCCATGGACTGCAGCCTACCAGGCTCCTCCATCCATGGGACTTTCCAGGCAAGAGTCCTGGAGTGGGTTACCATTGCCTTCTCCAATCACTCTATTTAGGTCATCTTTAATTTTTGTCAGTTTTTTATAGTTTCAGAATAAAGGCCTTGTACATCTTTCTTTAGAATTAACCTCTAGATTTTTTCCAGTATTATCATAAGCAATATACATATTTAAAATTTTCATTTTCTTATTCTTCAGTGATAGCATAGAGAAAAGCCCATGGTTTTTGTATTTTGACTGACTCCTACTTGCTTTTGATTAGTGTTATCATTGTATTTTTTCTTCCTACTGTTTTCCTTTTAACATACTTATGTCTTCATATTTAAATATGGGTTTCTTGTGGACAGCATATAGTTGCGTTTTGCTTTCTTTATCCAATCTGACAATATCTGTCCTTTAAATGTGATTATGTGTATACTTGGCTTTAAATCTACTATCTTGTTATGTCTTTTTTTCCCCTTCTGCTGTTTCTTCACCTTTTCTTTTTTTTTCCTTTCCTGCCTTCTTTTGAATTAGTTGAACATTTTAATGGTTCCATTTTATTTTCTTTTCTCACTCTGGAAAAATCTTTAGCACCAGCATTCACTGGTTTTGTTCAAGTCAACAACCCAGGGTTATTTTTAATGTCTTTTTCTCCCCCACATCTATTCAGTCATAAAATTCTGTCAGTTTTACATGAGTAGATTGAACTCCTAGAGGGGAACATAAGCAAATCATTCTCTGACATAAATCTTAGCAATATTTTCTTAGATAGGTATCGCAAAGCAAAAGAAATAAAGGCAAAAATAAATAAGTGGGACCTAAAAACTTTTACTATGCAAAGGAAACCAACAACAAAACCTATAGCATAGTAGAAAATATCAGCAAACTATGTGACCAACAAGGGGTTAATATTCCAAAGATAGAAATATCCCATAACTCAATACCAAAAATAACAGACAACCCAATCAAAAATAGACAGAGGACCCAGATAGACACTTTTCCAAAGAAGATATATAGATGACCAACAGGCACATAAGAAAGAGATTATTAGAGAAATGCAAATAAAAACCTTAATAAGGTATCACTTCACACTAGTCAGAATGGCTATCATCAAAAACTATACAAATAATAAATGCTGGAGAGATGTGGAGAGATGGGAACCCTTGTGTCCTGTTAGTGGAAATGTAAATAGGTGTGGCCGCTATGGGGAATAGTATGGAGGTTCCCTGAAAAACTCAAAATAGAGTTACCATATGATACCCACTCATGAGTATTTATCCTCCCAAAAAATGAAACCTCCTATTTGAGAAAACTCATGCCCCCCAGTGTCCATAGCATCATTATTTACAATAGCCAAGACATGGAAGCAACTCATGTCCATCAGCAGACAATTGCCTTAAAAGATATTGTTTATATATATATATGATGAAATATTACTCTGCCATAAAAATAATGAAATATTATCATTTGTAGCAACATGGATGGGCCTACAAAATATAATACTTAGTGAAGAAAGAAAAATATAAATTCTATATGATATCACTTTTACATGAAATCTAAAAAAATAATACAAATAAATCTATATATAAAACAGAAACAGACTCACAGACATAGAAAACAAATTATGGTTGACAAAGGAGAGAGGGAGTGAAGGAGGGACAAATTAGGAGTATGGAATTAACAGATACAAGCTACTATGCATAAAATAGATAAGCAACAAGGATTTACTATGTAACACGGAATTATATTCAGTATCTAATAATAACCTATAATGGAACATGTTTGGAAAATTCAGCAGTGGTCACAGGAATGGAAAAAATCAGTTTTCATTCCAATCCCAAAAGAGGGCAATGCCAAAAAATGTTCAAACTACTGCACAATTGCACTCATTTCACATACTAGCAAAGTAATACTCAAAATTCTCCAAGCACGGCTTCAACAGTGCGTGAACTATGAACTTCCAGATGTTCAAGCTGGATTTAGAAAAGGCAGAGGAACCAGAGATCAAATTGCCAACATATGCTAGATCATTGAAAAAGCAAGAGAATTCCAGAAAAACATCTATTTCTGCTTTATTGATTAAACCAAAGCTTTTGACTGTGTAGATCACAACAATCTGGAAAATTCTTCAAGAGGTGGGAATACCAGACCACCTTACCTGCCTCCTGAGAAATCTGTATGCAGGTCAAGAAGCATCAGTTAGAACTGGACATGGAACAGCAGACTGGTTCCAAATCGGGAATGGAGTACATCAACTCTGTATATTGTCATCCTGGTTATTTAACTTCTATGCAGAGTACATCATGTGGAATGCTGGGCTGGATAAAGCACAAGCTGGAATCAAGACTGCCGGGAGAAATATCAATAACCTCAGATATGCAGATGACACCACTTTCATGGCAGAAAGTGAAGAGGAAATAAAGAGCCTCTGATGAAAGTGCAAGGGAAGAGTGGAAAAGCTGGCTTAAAACTCAGCATTCAAAAAAAGAAGATCATGGCATCTGGTCCCACCACTTCATGACAAATAGATGGGGAAACAATGGAAACAGTGACAGACTTTATTTTCTTGGACTCCAAAATCACTGCAGATGGTGACCTCAGCCATGAAATTCAAAGACATTTGCTCCTTGGAAGAAAAGCTATGACCAACCTAGGCAGTATATATATATATATATATATATATGTATATATATATGTATATACATATTAAAAAGCAGAGACATTACTTTGCTGACAAAGGTCCATCTTGTCAAAGCTAGGGTTTTTCCAGTAGTCATGAATGGATGTAGAGTTGTACTATAAAGAAATCTGAGCAGCAAAGAATTGATGCTTTTGAACTGTGATGTTGGAGAAGACTCTTGAGAGTCTTCATCCAGGTGGCCACATAATGTTGAGCAGAGTTCCCTGTGCTACACAGTAGGTCCTGGTAGGTTATCCATTTTAAATATAACAGAGTGTACATGTCGATCCAAGCTCTATAACTATCTCTTGAGAGTCCCTTGGACTGCAAGGAGATGCATCCTAAAGGAAATCAGTCCTAAATAATCATTGGAAGGACTGATACTGAAGCTGAAGTTCCAATTCTTTGGTCACCTGATGTGAAGAACTGACTCATTGGAAAAGACGCTGATGCTGGGAAAGATTGAAGACAGGAGGAGTAGGGGATAACAGAGAATGAGATGGTTGAATGGCATCACCAACTTGATGGGCATGAGTTTGAGCAAGCTCCGGGAGTTGGTGATGGACAGGGAAGCCTGGTGAGCTGCAGTTGATGGGGACATAAAGAGTTGGACACAACTGAGGAACTGAACTGAACTGAACTGAAATCACTTGGCTATACACCTGAAACACTTAATATTGTAAGTCAACTATACTTAATAAAAATAAATAAAATTTAACACTAAAGAGAAACAAATTCTATGAATTATGCTTGTTTACAACTTTGTACTAAATATTTTCTATCTTTGCTGCTTGATTACTCTTTTTTTTTAACTTTTTATATTGGAGTATCACCAATTAACAATGTTACAATAGTTTCAGGTGTACAGCAAAGGGACTCAGACATACATATATATGTATCCATTCTCCCTTAAATTCCCCTCCCATCCAGGTGGCCACATGATGTTGAGCAGAGTTCCCTGTGCTACGCGGTAGGTCCTTGTAGGTTATCCATATTAAATATAACAGTGTGCACATGTCGATCCAAGTTCTATATCTTTCCCCCCATTCTTCCCCCTAATGGCAAACATTAGTTCATTCTCTAAGTCTGTGAGTCTGTTTCTGTTTTGTAAGTAGCTACTTCATGACTCTTGTTCATTGGCTTATCTGCTATTTATGTGCAATGTCTTCATTTGTGATGATCTCTTTTACATATCCTTCAGTGTAATATAAGATTCAGTGCTGATAAAAAGATTTCAATATTCATCCAGTGCTTCAGCTATGTAGAGGCTTTTATTTAGTTGTAGGTACTAAATAAAAGTCTTCATATATTCATTCTTCTCACTGACCGCCTTACCTAATCAGCTTATCTCTATCTACTCTCCTATGTAGCATTCTACATTCTAGTGATACTGAACTATTTATTGACCAGATATATAGCACACTTTCTCCAGCCACTGTGCCTTTTGCTCTATTGGAAATTATCCAAGTCTTACCATCTCTTCAAATGAAGCCTTCTCTACTTCTTTTCAGCTAAATTATAAGTTCCTGCCTTTTCTATTTCATTTTACCTTCTGTATTTTCACTAGTATAAACTGTATATAATTATATTTGTTCATCTGTCTTGCTATTTCTGCTTAGAATATAAGCTCTTGGAGGTAGCAGTGTTTTTATCTTAGAATTAAAGAAAAACTGGATATCAGCTGAGGCTTGTGGATTATATATCACTTTGGTCTATCATACCGTGATTTATAACTTTTATCATTCATCCAACACATATTAATATTTTTTGGTGCTTCAGCTATGCAGCAATCACAATGGGAGATTCCAGGAAGATATGATCCTTGCCCTCATGGACTTAATGGGTTATAATTGGTTTTGCCCAGAGTCATACTTTTAAAAATAAGAACTGGTTTATGCAGTTTGGAAAAAAAAAACTTTTTTATTAGTAATCACCATTTTATGACTCAGTAGTTCTTTGCAGGCTTTCACTCAATAAAAATAAAGTGTTTGGAGTGGATAAGGGAAAGTGATTCCAGAGAGGGCACATTGATTTTCCTCCTGGGTAAAAAGAAATAACTGATTTTAATATTAATAATTAAAACACAGGACATGGACAAAATGCACTTTTTTTTTTTCTTTTCTAAAGGAGAGACTAAAACTTACTTATGAGGAAAAGAGTGAAATCCTGGAATCTCAATTGACGTTTTTGAGGTAAAGTGTTATCATCTACTTAAAGTCATTGGCAAAATCATAATGATCTTAAAAATATGTTTGAATGTTTCCTGAAATTTCAGTTTTAGTCAATATAGAAACTGCTTGATATTATTTTATATACACTACATGAAATTTCCTCAGATTCGTGAAGGCTAAAGGGATTTGTGAGGTCCTTTTTCAAATCCTGTTTCAAAGAAATGTGAGCTAAATTATAAAATTTATCCCTTCATCAGTTGTAAAATATTATGTTTTCATATAGAAAAAGGAATTAGTAGCTCATCTTATAGAAATTATGCTTTTAAAATAAAATAATATAAATAAAGCACTGTAATTTTCAAATTACAAGCAAGTATTTTTTTTTCTTCTGTAGGAGGTCTTCATCTAATTTTAAAATTGCAACAGTAGTATAATAGTTTGAGTTTTTATATCCTTGGCAGATTTGAGTATATACAAATTTTCATGTACTTTTTGATATGTTTTCAAAAATCCCAATAGAGCCTATATATTATAGATTAACCATTAGTGATTTGTTCTATATTATGAGTAGGAAAAGATACAGGAATTAATTTTTTAAGTTAAGGTTTAATTGAAATAGTGGTAATGAAATCTTTTCTAATGAAATAACGTTTAAAATATTTTTCTAATTTTATTTTAGTAAATTTTATTTCTGAAATAAATTTTATTTTTGAAATAAAATTTAACATTAAATTTTTCAGGCCATATATTGTCTAGAGCTGTAACTAAAGTACTACCGAGAACCAGAACTCATGGCTTTTTGCTACAAATGTAGTTATTCATTTATTTTAATATATTCTTAGGCCTTTCATGCCTTATAAGGTTGAGAATTTCTGTAGAGACTTGATTTTTCATGAAGAAACCTAAACTTTTATAAAATGGTCTATTTTTTGCTTTCTTGCTTTGCTATAGTTTGATTTCTATTGTGTTTTGGTTCTTCAGTATTTAGTGATATATTTCTAGCTCACTATTTTATGGGAATATGACTTATTTTGTTCCATTCACAATTCAACTCTGCAGTCTTGCATTGTACTAAAATATCACCTTGCAATGGACCAGACTTTGTTCCCTGCATTCTTCTGTTTCTTCATTTTTTTTAAGCATAATTTAAGATTATTTAAAGAAACATTTTCTTAAAGAAAGAAATAAAATCACTGCTCTTGGAAACTCTAGTTTTATGTTACCTATTTTTAAAATTTTCTGTTTGCATTTTCATGTAACTGAATCTACTTGAGTGTTTTGATTTTGAAGCTGACAGAAATAGTAGTGGAGACTCTGACTTTGGAATATACTTCTGAAGTTCTTTTTATAAAGCTTTCGAAAGTCAGACTGTGTTGTTGTTCAGTCACTAAGTCGTGTCCAGCTCTTGGTGACCCCTTGGACTGCAGTGTGCCAGGCTTCTCTCTCCTTCACCATGTCCCACAGTTGGCTCTGACTCATGTCCATTGAGTTGATGATGCCATCCAACCATCAGACTTTTTCTACATGATACTTAAAAGGAAACATTATGTTGTAGATATTATCTTGGGAAAAAGATATAAACAGCTCCTTTTTTTCTGCTTCAGAGTGTCATTAGATTTGCTTTTTTTTTTTTTTTTAACCTTTAGATGGCCCGTAGATCTTTCCACCTCTTCCAGGCTGTCTGAAGCCCCCCAAATCCCAAGAGTCGACGAAGTGTGTAACAGCCAGATATCTTGACTGTTGGCTTCTCCTTTGTGACAGGGAACAAATTAGGATGGCTATAGATCCCTGAATTTATCTATAGAGAGTAGTCTGAGCCAGAGATAAAGTGCCTACCTTCTGCAGTCTTAAGAATTTAAGAACAATTTCTTTAAGTTAGGACTTTAAAAAAAAAAAAACAATATGAAAGGGATATGTGTGCAAGGAAGCTCAGTTACCTAAGTTGACTTTACCAAAGCATTTTAGGTAAGGGGAAGGAAAATACAATCCATATACTGGTCATTTAATCCTTAACAGATCAACATAGAGAAAAACCTTATCCAGGAACTAACCCATTAAAACAAACAAACAAAGAACACAAACACACAATTCCTCTGCCCTTTCATTATCAAGCTGTATATTTCCAGCCAATAGCTGCTACTTGTGAAATCTTATGTCTGTCGAATTCTGACTTCTTTCTGTAGCCCACTCTCAGTCCTTTGTAGAACTTTGTGGTTAGTTGATTTTTTTTACTGAAGAAAAATGGGCAGTAATAAATTACTCATGCATAAAATCCATATCCTTTTTGCAATCTTTTAAGGTTCTCTTTATAAATTTTAAAGAGTTAACACTTGAAATAGGATATTTCCCTCAATTTAAGGATATTGTGTTATCCCTTTATTGAGAAAAACTATTTAGGATTTGCATTTGGAGTTTTATTTTTGGGAAGAGATGGGATCCCTTGAAAAGAGAGCCAGTATCGGAGGCATACTAGTCTGTGTTAAAATCTTAAAACAACTTTAATATTTTCAAGTCTCACTTTATTCAAAGGGTCAATTCGGATAATCACATCTACATCTCTGGGTTGTGGTAAGAATTAGTAAGGTATTGTATAAAAAGCACCTAAATAAGGTAAACACCAGTAAATGATAGTAGTTATCACTGTGATGATACATTTACAAGTAGTATACTTTTACCGGGACATTTTTAAGAAATTTTAATCAGATGATAATTGCTTTACTATGTTATACTGGTTTCTGCCTCACAACAATGTGAATCATTCACATCGAGTCTCCCCTTCCTTCCTCTTGAGTCTCCCCGTCCCCAATCCCACCCCTCTAGGTTGTCACAGAGCTCTAGGTTGGGCTCCCTGTGTTAGATAGCAGCTTTCCACTATCTATCTATTTTCTATTTTACACATGATAGTATATATATGTCGGGCTTCCCTGCTGGCTCAGAGGTTAAAGTGTCTGCCTCCAGTGAGGGAGACCCGGGTTCAATCCCTGGGTCGGGAAGATCCCCTGGAGAAGGAAATGGTAACCCACTCCAGTACTCTTGCCATCATAGTATGTATATGTCAGTGCTGCTTTTTCAGTTTATGCTAACTTCTTCCCCTGCTATGTCCACTTGCTAAAGCTTTTTTCCCTTCTTTTTAGGAAAGACTTAGCTGAATATCAGAAAAACTGTGAAGATCTTAAAGAGCGACTAAAGCATAAAGAGTCTCTTCTTGCTGCTAATATTTCTAACCGTGTTGGTGGTCTTTGTTTGAAATGTGCTCAGCATGAAGCTGTTCTTTCCCAAACCCATAATAACGTTCACGTACAAACCATTGAAAGACTGACTAAGTAAGTATGCTTCTTCTGTATGTGGGGTTGTTGGTAACATGGAAACCCACATCTTTAAATGGGCATTATAGTTTTTTTTATCTCCATGCTAAATCACATGTGATTAATGTTAAGCTTCAAATAAAATGAATTTTCTAAGGTCCCTTCATTGTAGCTATATAAAGAGAGAATATGTAGGTTCTGCCAACTGTGTATAATCTAGTCATTTTAGACAAATAATTTTATCTTTGTTGGTTTCAGTCCCATCTTTAAATGAGAGGATTGAAGTAGATAGCCTTTATAATTCTGTTCATTTCTATGACTCTGTAATTGAAGATCCAGCACTACTCATAACAGCACTGAGTTTGAGAGGAATTCTCTTGATTTTGGCCGATTTCAGATTTCCCTGCTGTAGTATAAAGTGAGCTTTTTTTTTTTTTTTCAAGTCTTTAATATGTGCTTGTCGTGAAGAATATTATGAGTACACTGGAAGAAGGGTCCACTGTATCCCATTCGTTAATATTTGAGGATTGATCAGGGACACATTACAAGTGAGTTTTTATGGAGCCAAAGTTTTCATCTAGGCTGAAATATTACAGTTTTCTGGGTACATCTTTTTTGTTTTGTTCTCACAATTCCAGAGGAAGCCTTTTCCTATGAAAATTTTATTCTGTAGAAGTTCAGGATTATTATTTAATACAGTATCCAGTGATGATTTATAGTGGGTATTCTCTCTCACATGCCCTCTGCTTTTTTCTGTGCTCAGGGTCACCTTTTTCTGTCTTCTTGGGTTCATTTAAATAGCCCAAACATCACTTCCTCATAGAAGTATTCTCTCACCAGCCTTACCCCATTTTGTCCTCAATTGACTTAGCCTCCTTCTTCTGTAACTTTATAATATATTGTGTATACTTGCAGGTAGCAACTGTGTTTTATTTCTATATCCCTGACTTCTAGAAGAGTACCTGGGCTGTAGCAGACACTCAGTAAATTGCTGTTTATATGGGCGTTTATTGTTAATATCAGTTCAGTTCAGTCGCTCAGTCGTGTCTGACTCTTTGTGATCCCATGGACTGCAGCACACCAGGCCTCTCTGTTCATCATCAGCTCCCAGAGTTTGCTCAAACTCATGTCCATTGAATTGGTGATACCATCCAACCATCTCATCCTCTGTCATCCCCTCCTCCTCCCACCTTCAATCTTTCCCAGCATCAGGGTCTTTTCAAATGAGTCAATTCTTTGCATCAGGTGGCCAAAGTATTGGAGTTTCAGCTTCAGCATCAGTCCTTCCAATGAATATTCTGGACTGATTTCCCTTAGGATGCACTAGTTGGATCTCCTTGCAGTCCGAGGGATTCTCAAGAGTCTTTTCCATCACCACAGTTCAAAAGCATCAATTCTTCGGAGCTCAGCTTTCTTAATAGTCCAACTCTCACATCCATACATGACTACTGGAAAAACCATAGCCTTGACTAGACAGACCTTTGTTGGCAAAGTAATGTCTCTGCTTTTTAATACGTTGTCTAGGTTGGTCATAACTTTGTTAACATCAGAGATCCTCTAATTGGAACTGGTGTCGAGAATGAAAAGACTTGGTCATTAAAGTCAGTTTTGACCTTTGGATGAAAGAATTTACTTCCCTGAGTTTGAAGTCTTCCTTTGTTTTGGTGAATGATATTTAATACCACCTCTTGGAATATTATGGATGCAGCTTAGCCTTGTGACTTGAGTGTTAGCTTTTGAGTCAAACTGCCTGGATCCGTACTTTGGCTCTACTAACAGCTTACTTTATTTAGGGCTTTCCTGGTGGCTCAGTTGGTAAAGAATCTGCCTGTAGTACAGGAGACCACCTGCAATGCAGGAGACCTGGGTTCAATCCTCTAATGCCTCAATTCCCCCACTTGAAAATGGAGGTAAAAGTGCCTAATAGTATTATTTTTGAGGGAACATCGAATGCATACCTATATATTGCTTCAAACCTTTCCTGAGATATTATAAATGCTCTATAAATATTAAAACCCATCTGTACCTCCTATGCTTGGAAGTAGTAAAAATGTCCCACAACCGTGGTTTCTACATGTGACTAATTTATTGTTGTTATATAAAAACTAAATTTCTCCACTGGTACTTTTCATGATCTGCACTTATGGCCTTGCTTTTTCTTAAATATTATATTAATTATTAAATATAGTATTAACTTATTCCTATTTATTACATATCGGCTTCCCAGGTGGCTTAGTGATAAAGAATCCACCTGCCAATGCAGGAGATGCAGGTTGGGTCAGAAAGATCCCCTAGAGAAGGAAATGGCAACCCACTCCAGTATTCTTGCTTGGAAAATTCCATGGACAAAGGAGCCTGGCAGGCTACAGTCCATGGGGTTGCAAAGGATCGGACGCAACTGAGCACGCACACTAGTATTTCATATAGTGACAATTTATTAAATGTATGTTAAATATATTTTCAGATACAACTGATGTGTAAAAACATTTCTAATATACCAAGGATTGTACCAGGAAATTTAAAACATAATGTCTTTTAATCTTAGTGAAACATTGATGAGGTAAGTAGATTGCCATCATTCTACAACTAAGGAAACTGAGACTCAGAGAAGTTAAAAATTTGCTTGTTTATATTTGAAAAAAGAATGGAATCATACTTCACAAAAGTAAATTCAAGATGATTTAAAGACCTAGATATGATTTCTAGACTACAAAAGTATTAGGAGAAAATATAGAAAAACCTCTTTATGGACTTGGACTAATTAAAGTTCTGAGCATGATGAGGAAAGTAAGCCAAAAGGGAAATAAAATGTTACATTTGACTCCACTAACACAAAAACTTACTTATGATACAATATTGCAAACTAAACTAAAAGATAGGAAAATATTTATATTTTATAAAAATAAAATTTTGGTACAATGTATAAATAATTTCTTTGAAAAGAAACAGAAAAGAGAAACTTCCCAGTTGCAAAGTAGGTATAGGTTAGGAATTGGTAAGCAATAAAAGAGGATGATAATGCACAAGTTAAGTGTTCATTCATTTTTTTTTTACTGAAGTGTAATTGACCCACAATACCATGTTAGTCCCAGGTGTACAACATAGTGATTTGATAATTCTATACATTACAAAATGATCACCACAATAAGTCTAGTTATACCTGTCACCATGTAAAATTATTACAGTATTATTAACTGTATTTCCAACGCTGTACATTTCATCCTTTTGACTTGTTTTAAGTTACAAAATAAATAATCTTAATCTCATTTACCTATTTTACTCATCTTCCCAAAACCCTCCCCTCTAGCAACCCCTTGTTTGTATCTGATTCTGTTTCTGTTCAGTTACATTAGTTCATTTGTTTTGTTATTCAGATTCTCCAAACATAAATGAAATCATATTTTATTGTCTGACTTATTTTACTTAGCATAATACCTTCTAAGTCCATCCATATTGTTGCATATGGCAAGATTTCATTTCATTTCATTCAGCCATTGTATTGCTGAGTGATATTTCATTGTTTATGCATGTGTATTTATACACATATACCTCATCCTCTTAAATCCGTTCTTTGATGGACATGTATGTTGCTTCTGTATAATGGCTATTCGAAATAAGGCTGCAGTGAACATAGGGGCGTCTACATCCTTCTGGATTTCTGTTTCTGTTTTCTTCTGAAAACTACCCAGAAGTGGATTTTCTGGATTGTATGGTAGTTCTTTTGATACTTTTAATTTTTCGAGGAACTTTCATACTGTTTTACCTAACAGCTTACTAATTTACATTTCCCCCAACAGTGCTCTAGAGTTGCCTTTTCTTCCATCTTTGCCAACATTTGTTATTTGTTGTCGTTTTGCCATTTAAGCTATTCATTCTGTTATTATTCAAGAAAATGGTGGTGGTGTTATTATTTAAGAAAATGGTGGTCACTAAGTTGTGTCCAACTTTTGCAACCCCATGGACTAAAATCCACCAGGCTCCTCTGTCCATGGGATTTTTCAGGCAAGAATACTAGAATCTGTTGCCATCTCCTTCTCCAGAGGATCTTCCTGACACAGGGATCAAACCTGCATCTCCTGTATTACACGTGAATTCTTTACTGCTGAGTCACCAACAAAGCCTCATTCAAATACTGAAAATACAAGTTTAAAAATACCAGTTTAAAAATGCCAACTATCAAACTGGTGAAAATTTTAAAAAGACTAGTGGTCTCAAGAATTGATGAGGCTATGAATAAGTCTGTATTTTCATACACTGCTAGTAGAACTACAGATTGACACTGCTTTTGAGGGTGATTTAGTACTGTTCATTAATATTTAAATTGTATATTACATGTTTCAAAATCTACACTAGAAAATGTATGTATATAATAATAGGGCATTTGTAGGAAACTCTATTTGCAGCATTATTTGTAATGCTGTTGTGTTTTTTTGTAAAAACAAAATACTGTCATTTGATAAGAAATACATATTTTTGTCTTCATTTCCCATTCTTTGCATAGAACTCCTGAAACTTCTGTATTTTTCTAAGTGGTAAAAGCAATAAGTATGTATTTTGTACTAACATTTGTGTTTTGTCCTCTGCTTCTGCAATAGGTTGTTATTGTTAAGCCCATGAGTTTATATAAAGTAGATGACTTTTAACTAAGGATGAGAATGCTGGTTGCCACGGAAACCATCCATGTAATTAGAAGACTGGAATTTTCAGTCTCTACTTCCCAACCTTTAGGAAGGGAAAGAGCTGGAGATGAAGTCCAGGCATCAGTGGCCAATGATTTAATCAATCATGCCTATGGAACTTCTATACAAACTCTAAACAGTGGAGTTCAGGGAGCTTCTGGATTGGTCAACACATTGAGTACTAGAATGTGACACCAGACAGGATATGGAAGCTCCACACACCTTCCCACATACCTTTGTCTAGTGATCTCTTCTATTTATCTGTTCATGAGTTGAATTTTTTATAATAAGTGAGCAATATTTAAGGAAAATACTTTCCTGAGTTCTGTGAGCTGTTCTAGTAAATTATTTTGTACTGGAAAGGATCATGGAAATCCATGGTTTTTGGTCAGAAGAGATACAAGGTACCTGGGGACTTACAATTGGAACCTAAAGTTGAGATTGTTTTGTGGGACTGAGCCGTAACCTGCAGGGTTTGTCAATTCCAGGCAGTTAGTATCTGAATGGAGTTAGTAGCCACTCAGAATTAGAGAATTGCTATGTGTGGAAAATCTACAAATGTGGTAGCAGAAGTATTGTGAGTATAGAAACTATAGAAGAAAAGGATAGGTTTTCCTTTTAGATGTAAACAACCTAAATATCCCTCAAAGAAGAATAAGGGGACTTCAGTTTAGATAAAGTATGAAATTTTATGTACAAAAAAGAAAAAAAGAATGAAGTAGATCTGTACGTACTGATGTTCAACTAAGCTCTAAAATATGTTATTGAAGAAAAAAATGAAAAAAGATGAGAAAGACATACCCGGCAGGAAACTATTTGTATTTTTTTAGAGGCTCACTCACAACCAGGTGAATACATGTGCATAGAAAAAGATGCAAAAGAATAATCACAATATTTAACAGTGTACCACTGGAGAAGTAGAAGAAGGCATTGAAACTGACAGTGTTTGTTAAGCAGTCTCTAACCACTGTTGTTGTTCAGTTGCTAAGTTGTGTCTGACTCTTTGTGACCCCATGGACTGCAGCACGCCAGGCTCTCCCGTCCTTCACTATCTCCCACAGTGTGCTCAGATTCCTGCCCATTGAGTCTGTAATGCTTTCTAACCATCTCGTCCTCTGCTGCCCTCTTCTCCTCCTGCACTCAGTCTTTCCCAGCATCACGGTCTTTTCCACTGAGTCAGCTCTCCACATCAGGTGGCCAAATTTTTGGAGCTTCAGCGTCAGTCCTTCCAATGAATATCAGGATTGATTTCCTTTAGGATTGACTGGTTTGATCTCTTTGCAGTCCAAGAGACTCTTAAGAGTATTCCCTAGCACCACAATTCGAAGCATCAATTCTTTGGCACTCAGCCTTCTTTATGGTCCAGCTCTCACATCTGTACATAACTCCTGGAAAAGCCATAGCTTTACTATATGGACTTTGTTGGCAAAGTGATGTCTCTGCTTTTTAATACATTGAAATTTTAATTACCAATTTTAACCATATTGGTAATTAATTTATTATGAGAAGAATGTAATGAAAGATTAATTTTAAAATGGAAAAAGCATATTCAAAGTCATGCAGATGAAGAGGATATTCCAAGATAAACTAGTCAGGCAAAACCAGTCAGCAAATAAAAAGCAGTGTTTCTTTTTCCTATTATACTGATTTCATATTATCCTTCTGGGTTATAAGTAAAATGTCTTAAAAGGAAGCTACAATGTTTACATTGATTCCAAGCCTGGCAGTCATTTAGAAATTAGATTCTTGCCCAGTTACATATTCCTTTGTCTCTGTCCTATATTTCAGCTCTTAGTCTCTTAGAATAAATGTCAACCTTTTCAGTTCAGTTTTCAGCTTTGTCAGCATGTCATTGACTCATATTCTACTTTAATAACAGTATACTGTGGAAGGTTTCTACTTTTACTGTCAGTGAAAATCATTGTCTGTATTATTCCCATGGCCTAAGCTGGTGTTTAGTTTCTTTCAATTTACTAATGCAGAAAGCTAAATATTGAATGTTATGCTGACTTTGAAGAGTGGCCAAAACTTTTCAGGTTTGATTTCTAGTTTTAAGCATAATTAAGAAGCCTGAACCCTCAATGAACTGTACTGTAGATTTCCTGCATGACTCTAGTGTGAAATTCTTGAAGTTGTATCCCAAATATGATAAATTAAAAGTGTGTCTTGGTCTCTATTGAAAAATGTAGTATTGTGGTACCAATTTCAAGCTACTTTGTTGATTTTTTAGCTTGTAATATATGATATATATATATGTAATATATGATATATATATCATATATATGATATATATGACACAACACTAGTGAAAGTAGTGAAAATGTTAGTTGCTCAGTCGTGTCCGACTCTTTGTGACCCCATGGACTGTAGCCCACCAGGCTTCTCTGTCCATGAAGTTTTCCAGGCAAGAATACTGGAGTGTATTGCCATTCCCTTCTCCAGGGGATTTTCCAAACCCAGGAATCAAACCCATTGCAGGCAGATTCTTTACTATCTGAGACACCAGGGAGGCCCCCATGATACAACATTGGATAGCTGAAAAGGAGAGGATCAGGCACAACTTGAAGACCAGACTGCCCGTGTTTGCAGTGTTTTATTAGGACCCTTGAAACTTTTTGGAGAGAAAATTTAACAGCTTTTGAGTTCATTGGATATATTTTAAAAGATAGCTTGAAGTCCTTATAGTATTTCTTAATTTCTGCCTTTCACTTAGTCCTCAGTATGTCATGAAGTAGGTAAGAGCAACAATAACCTTTCTTTCTTAATGATCAAAGTATTTACAAATGGGAATCAAGATGGAACTGCTTTGTATTAAATTCCTGTCTGTAGCTCACAGTGCCTTGAAGGAACCTCAGTGTATTTTTCAGAAATGATTACTACTGTACTGATCCTGGGACTTCAGTCCAGCTTGTGATTTGGGAATGGGTGATTGGCAACCTTCTGTATAGCTTGCTTTGCAACTATATTTCAGTTTTTAAAAAAGAAAATTAAAAAACTAAGACTAACTGCTTAAGAATAAAAGAGAATTCATTATCTCTCTTACACACATACACAGAAAACCAAAAGAAAAAGAAAGACTGTAGTGGGAACTTCCCAGAAATGAGGAACAAGGAAATGTTGTAGTCAGCCTTCTAGACTTTCTTTTAAAAACAGTGATGTTTAATAAATCTTAAAACTGCTAATAACTGTGGAATAGCTTAGGAATTGAAGGAATTAAATATGGAGTACGCCATATTTCAAGATGAAGCTCATGTATATATCAGAGCAACTTGTCTCTTTTCCTTATTATAAACATTGGCCAAGATTATTCAGAGACTTTCTCAGTCCTTTTTGCTCTGATTGTTGCTCTAGGTTCCTTAAATACTAGTTTCCTTAAATACTACATGATTGTTAGTTCATCCTAGAACTGACACCCCTGCTTCTGACTTCATTTTCTGCCTCAGCTGCTCTATCATCTGCATCGTGGCATGTTGCAGGATTAATGCTGTATTGCTTGCTTTGTTTGAAAAACTCCTTGATCACACTCATCAAAACATCCATGGTGTTTTTAAGCAGTTAAAGAACTTTTGCCACGGGAGATGGCCCTCTCACTCTCACGTTGATGTATCATGTGAGTTTGTACGACTTCCCATTGTAAGACGCTTGCTCAGGCCTGGCTTTGGGCTGGCACTGTGGACTGGGAGCTGCACTGCAGCTGACTGAGTAGTTAATCTGGGTAGCCAGAATTGACCATTTCTGAAGGACAGATAATGAGTAGTAGCATGGGGTTGAAGTAGAGGAGAAAAAAACTCAAGAAAATGTCAGCCAGGATATAGAAATATAGACATATAGAAATGGGACAGGAAGCAGGGCCTTATGTTGTACGCATGTTCATTCACTTCAGTCAGGTCCAGCTCTTTGCAACCCCATGGACTGTAGCCTGCTAGTCTTCTCTGTCCATGGAATTCTCCAGGCAAGAATACTGGATTTAGTTGCCATGCTCTTCTCCAGGGGATCTTCCCACCCCAGGGATCAAATCTTCCTCTCCTGCATCTTGTATGTTACAGGCAGATTCTTTACCTAGTGAGCCCCATGGGAAGCCTTATATTGAGGACAGGGCTAATATACCCAGAGTTGTTTTTTCAAGTGCTTGCTATTTGATATGTGGGCTGGCTAAGTTGAAACAAAACAAATAAAAAATGCAGTGACTGAGTAGATGGTCCTGTGTGTTAGTCTCTCAGTCATGTCCCATCTTTTGCAACCCCATGGACTATATAGCATGCCAGGCTCCTCCATCCATGGAATTATCCAGGCAAGAATACTGTGAGCAGGTAGGCATTCCCTTCTCCAGGGGAATCTTCCAGATCCAGGGATTGAACCCAGGTCTCCACATTGCAGGCAGATTCTTTACCATCTGAGCCACCAGGGAAGCCCTAAGTTGCCAAATTTAGATAGTCCTAAATTGCCAAAATTGCTAGTGGCACCTGTAAGCATATGTGTAATTTAAGTATCTCTCCTGAACTTTTCAGATGGTCTGAGGGCCATCTTGAAGCATATATTACATTTCTTTTACAGAAAATTGGAATGTGTCAGTCCAGTGGTTGCATGAATTTTTAGTACAATTCTTTTACAGATTCACTGTTGAATGGTGACCTTAACAAAACATCAGTGTGTGTGTGTGTGTGTGTGTGTTAGTTGCTCAGTCATGTCTGACTGTTTGTGACCCCATGGAGTGCAGCCCTTCAGGTGCCTCTGTCCATGGGATTCTCCAGGCAAGAATACTGGAGTGGGTTGCCATTTCCTTCTCCAGGAGATCTTCCCAACCCAGGGATTGAACCCGAGTCTCCCACATTGTAGGCAGACGCTTTACCATCTGAGCCACCAGGGAAGCTCTCTAAATAGTCTAGTGACTTTTTAAATTTAGACATAGGAGACTTCCCTTGTAGTCCTGTGGTTAAGACTCTACGCTTCCCCAAAGGGGACGTGGGTTCGATCCCTGGTGGGGGAACTATAAAATTTTTAATTGTAAAATATTAGAACTGTAGCAAAGTCATTATTCATTCATTTGTTCTTTTGTCATTTGTTTCATTGAGTATGTACTGTGTGACAGACTACTCTTAGCAAGAGGATATACTAGAAATGGTTTAAATATATTAAGTCTCCTGTAAGAAGCAAATTTGTTAGAAACTTGATCCTATTGTGGCCTGTTTGTTAATATATATTCTGAGGTCTTTTGTTAATCTTTTTATTTGTAACTTCAGGTTTGATGGTGGTATAGTATTAGGAACAGGTAAGAGTATCATTGAATAGAGACTTTGGTTTCTTAGTAGGTCTAGAACTTTAGGAAAGGTAACTATATGATGTTGACCTGTTATCCTTAAGAGTGAATTTTTATTTTCTACTTGGAAACATAGGTTCTAGTTGGGTTGCATATTCTCAATGAATAGTCCCTTTTATGTTAGAGCCTTTTCTGAAATGCAAATAAATATGAATTTGATTTGTTTGTATTTTACTTATTATTTTTTACTCAACCAGAATAATCTTGCTTTGTTTCTTCCACGTTTTCACATAATTATTGTGTTTGATTATATTTGATCAAAATAATTCACTCCTTTTTCATTTCCTTTAGACAAAAAAATTATTTTTCTCAATTGAAAATAAGTGAATCAGGAAATTCTAAAATGAAGATCACTATGCTCCCACAAATTTTATGATACTTGCAGCAATTTATCCTTTTTTTAACAAAAAGAGCTTTTATGAAACTGTTAATAATGTAACTTTGTTCAGTATTACATATTTTTTAAAATATGACTGTTTTCCAAATGCCACAAATAGTTTAAATTACTTTATTTTTAAGCAAATTTTTTAATCAAGACATTGGTCAATTTTGAAAGTAATTCAAACTCAGAGATTTAATCTTTTAAGTTAGGACTCCTTAAAATTTACTCTTTATTAATAGTTTACACAGTTGACTAGCAATAGTTCAGAACTTGGCAGTGAAAAGGAAGCTACAGCAGTTACTTCAACTGAATTTGAAATCACAGTTTAAAACTTGAGCTCTTTAACAAAGTATGGAATAGCATAAGTAACAGTCCAACTTACTTTTTTTGTTTGTTTTGTGTTAATAGAAAGTTTCCCACCTCACTTTTGGGGGGATCTATTGATCATTTTTATCTAGTGGATGAGTTCCAGATATCCTGAAATCTTTTATGTGGAATTTGCTTAAATTAATCCATGAGATTGGAACCTTGGTGCTGTTTTACATGCCAAAGCATTTTGGTATTCAGTTCAGTTCTGTCCCCAAGAAATAGCTTAGCTTTATGAGAATTGCTGAGAAGGGGATAGAGCTAGGCAATGATCAAACCTAGGGGGGTAAGATTTTGTAAAATAACGAATATTATGTGTAATCAAGGCATTTGAGTAATCCAACAGTACTACGCATTGAAAGAAGAAATACTTTCACAAGTAGGTGAAAGTTTTTCATTTGTAAGTGAAGCCGCTTAGTCATGTCCGACTCTGAGAATCCGTGGGCTGAACCTACCAGGCTCCTCTGACCATGGGATTTTCCAGGCAAGAATACTGGAGTGGGTTGCTATTTCCTTTTCCAGGGAATCTTCCTGACCCAGGGATCAGACCCGAGTCTCCTGAATTGCAGGCAAACGCTTTACCATCTGAGCCACCAGGGAAGCCAAGAAGTATCAAAAAGAGGGTTGTGAAGGAAGACGAAAAGAAAAAAAAACAAGTTCGTTCTAGTAGAGCAGAGAGCCAATAGTGCAAACAAAACCTCAGTAGTCCCTTCTTACCATGGTTACTTCTACTTTGAGGTACGATTCCCACCTTCCCTGACAGCTCAGTTGGTAGAGAATCCACCTGCAATGCAGGAGACCCCAGTTCAATTCCTGAGTGGGGAAGATCCACTTGAGAGGGGATAGGCTACCCACTGCAGTATTCTGGCCTGGAGAATTCCATGGATGGTATCATCCATAGGGTCACAGTCTGACACAACTGAGTGACCTTCACACTTCCACAACTTTATCAGTTTTTTCTCCTTTTCTGCCACCTACACTTAGCTTTTTAACTTAATTTCCTCTTTTCTGGGCTTTCCTCTGCAGCCCTAGTGTGCCAGTCCTCTCCACAGTAGGTTGTTATCCCACGCGGATGCAGTCCTGCCATGAATGCTCCCTGCTCTCTGGCCGTTCTGCCTGCCCCTCACCAAGTGAGGACAGAGAGTCTTTCTCTGGGGTGTGCTTGCACATGTGCTGGGCTGGGCTGGCCTGGCCCGCCCTGGCTCTTCTTCTAATACGTATCAATGCTTTTTCCTCCCTGACTTATGAATACTTGACCATTTGATCATATCTTGTTTTCAATGTTCTTTTTGTGCTGACAGAGAAAGAGATGACTTAATGTCTGCACTAGTTTCCGTGAGGAACAGCTTGACAGAGGTGCAGCAAAGAGAAGCAAGTGCTTATAAGCAGGTGAAACAAGCTGTGAAAATGACTGAAGAAGCCAGTTTTGAAAAAACCAAGGCAAGTCTAATAAGATTAAAATGAAAGCATGCCTTAATTCCTTTTTTTTTTTCTTTTCTGAATACTTATTTGGTTATTCTCCATAACTAAACTTTTTTTCCAAACACACAAAGTGGAAACCAATTTGTTAGTATTGAATTTCTAAATTAAACAAATTTGCTCTTTGGAAAATTCTTATTCCTCTGCAAATTCTCTTGCTATATCACTATTGAAAGAACAGTATGATGTAATATGGTACTTTGAGAGAGTTGTATGCTTAACCTTTTCATTTGCCGATAGTTTTTAATGCTAAGTGAAACTATTAACACCCATAGTGACCCATTTTTGTATGTTCATATATGACTGAAGACAGATATTTTTTCTCTGTCCCTGGGAAATTTTGAGAACGTTCAAATATACCACAATAATGATATATGTGTATTTAACAGCATCTTTAGCTGTGAATTGGTATCCTTTGTGTGCTTAAGTCAAACACATTTAATGGTAATGATAATGTCAGTAATAGTTAACACAGTGATTAGGCAGTGTTCTAAGTACTTTGAATAGTAGGAGGTTACTGTTCATTCATTGCTTTTGGGGGCCACTCCTTAAACCATTCAAGTTGCTGTGTGTTTTCTGTAGACACACTAGCCACACTTGAAGTACCTAGTAGCCACATGTAGCTGGTGATTACTATATTAGTCAGTGCAATATAGGACATTTCCATTATCACAAAAAATGCTCTTAGATGGCATTGGTCTAAGCCATATAGTAGCATCGCTATTTTATTGGGCTAACCAACTTCATATTAAACTTCTCCTCAGTCATTGCTTTATCCATTTTTCTCTGTCCAGTTCATCTTTAACTCTTCCTAGACCATTTGACCTTCATAGTGCCCCTGTACCTTTTGAAAGTAATGTTCATTCTGACCAAATGCCCTAATATATTTTATTGTTTCTTCAAACACTCTAACTTCTTCATTTGTAATGAACTCTTGCTGCCCCTTGCTGGTATTATCACCCTCAAAACCCCCAGTGAAGCCCTTTGCTGTTCATCTCATCTCATTTGGCTATGATGGAGGAGGTTAGCATTCATATCACTCCATATTGCCATTTCCAGGCCCCTGTTATGGTTCAGTTCAGTTCAGTCGCTCAGTCGTGTCCAACTCTTTGCGACCCCATGAATCGCAGCACGCCAGGACTCCCTGTCAATCACCAACTCCCGGAGTTCACCTAAACTCATGTCCATCGAGTCAGCAATGCCATCCAGCCATCTCATCCTCTGTCGTCCCCTTCTCCTCCTGCCCCCAACCCCTCCCAGCATCAGAGTCTCTTCCAATGAGTCAACTCTTCGCATGAGATGGCCAAAGTATTGCAGTTTCAGCTTCAGCATCAGTCCTTCCAGTGAACACCCAGGAGTGATCTCCTTAAGAATGGACCGGTTGGATCTCCTTGCAGTCCAAGGGACTCTCAAGAGTCTTCCAACACCACAGTTCAAAAGCATCAATTCTTTGGTGCTCAGCTTTCTTCACAGTCCAACTTTCACATCCATACATGACCACTGGAAAAACCATAGCCTTGACTAGACGGACCTTTGTTGGCAAAGTAACGTCTCTGCTTTTGAATATGCTGTCTAGGTTGGTCATAACTTTCCTTCCAAGGAGTTCAGTTCAATTCAGTTCAGTCACTCAATCGTGTCCAACTCTTTGCAACCCCATGAATCGCAGCACACCAGGCCTCCCTGTTCATCACCAACTCCTGGAGTTCACTCAGACTCACATCCATCGAGTCAGTGATGCCATCCAGCCATCTCATCCTCTGTCATCCCCTTCTCCTTCTGCCCCCAATCCCTCCCAGCATCAGAGTCTTTTCCAATGAGTCAACTCTTCGCATGAGGTGGCCAAAGTACTGGAGCTTCAGCTTCAGCATCATTCCTTCCAAAGAAATCCCAGGGCTGATCTCCTTTAGAATGGACTGGTTGGATCTCCTTGCAGGTCAAGGGACTCTCAAGAGTCTTCTCCAACACCGCAGTTCAAAAGCTTCAATTCTTCAGTGCTCAGCTTTCTTCACAGTCCAACTCTCACATCCATACATGACCACTGGAAAAACCATAGCCTTGTAAGCGTCTTTTAATCTCATGGCTGCAGTCACCATCTGCAGTGATTTTGGGTCCCCCAAAATTAAAGTCTGACACTGTTTCCGCTGTTTCCCCATGTATTTCCCAGGAAGTGATGGGACCAGATGCACCTACACCTTATTCCTCTTTTTTAAAAAATAGGTTTTTTTCTACTTTTATTATATATATATATATCTTCATATATATATATCTATGTATATATATATATGTATATATATAACTTCTTTTGCCTGTGCTTGCTGTGGTACACAGACTCTTTACTGTGGCTCATGGTCTTCTCTAGTGGTGGTGTGTGTGCTGTGTGCTCTAGACTGGGTGGGCTTGGTAGTAGCAGCAGACAGGCTTAATTGCAGTATGTGGGAATCTTAGTTCCCTGGCCAGGGATCAAACCCAGGCCCCCTGTATTGGGAGTGTGGAGTATTATCTACTAAACTACTGGGAAGTCCTGCTTACTTCTTTTGAAATTAGGTTACCACTTCTCTTTGAATCACCATTGATTCTCCTCTCTCTAATTTTATTGTTTTTTTTAATACAAATCTTTTATTGCATATATGATTTGCAAACATTTTCTTACTGTCTCTTCATTTTCCTGTGTCTTTTTTTTTTTTATTTTTACTTTATTTTACTTTACAATACTGTATTGGTTTTGCCATACATTGACATGAATCCACCACGGGTGTACATGCGATCCCAAACATGAACCCCCCTCCCACCTCCCTCCCCACAATATCCCTCTGGGTCATCCCTGTGCACCAACCTCAAGCATGCTGTATCCTGCATTGGACATAGACTGGCGATTCGATTCTTACATGATAGTATACATGTTTCAATGCCCTTCTCCCAAATCATCCCACCCTCTCCCTCTCCCTCTGAGTCCAAAAGTCCGCTATACACATCTGTATCTTTTTTGCTGTCTTGTATACAGGGTCATCATTGCCATCTTTCTAAATTCCATATATATGTGTTAGTATACTGTATTGGTGTTTTTCTTTTTAATTGACTCAGTATAGAAGACACTATTTGACACATTTTTTAAAAAAATCATCCATTTTATACTTGGATTTATAAAATAGTTGTAAGATCTTTGACACTTTTTAACAGCTTTAACCTCCAAGTCTTTTCAGGCTGCCATAACGAAAATACCATAGACACGGTGGCTAAAACAACATTTATTTCTCACAGTTCTGGAAGTTCAAGATCGTGGCACCAGCAGGTTCGGTGTTTGGTCAGCGCTCACTGTCTGTCTTCTCACTGTGTCTTCACATGGTGGAAGGGGCAAGAGAACTCTTTCGCATCTATTTTCTAAGGGCACTAATCCCATTCATGAGGACTCTGCTTTCATGAGAGAAAGTCCTTTCATCACCTCCCATGGGGCCCACTATCTAAGTCCATCATATTAGGGTTAGGTTTCAACATATGAATTTTGGAAAAGCACAAACATTCAGTTCATAGCATCCTCCACTCTCTCTTTTCATCATTCTGAGAGGTTTCAACATTCATGCTGTTAACATATGCAACATCTTTGTCCAACGCACTTTGTCTTCCTTAACTCTAAGATTTTTTTCTGTTCTGCTGTAACTCCCACAGGAACTGAAGTGTCCATGAAATCTCAAACTCTAAAACTGATCTCTCTGACCAGAGCCTTTTCTCTTCTTCCCTATCTCAGTTAAATCTATTCAGTGTTCTCTTCTACC
The DNA here is from genome assembly GCF_001704415.2 of Capra hircus. Lineage (NCBI taxonomy): Eukaryota > Metazoa > Chordata > Mammalia > Artiodactyla > Bovidae > Capra > Capra hircus. The sequence continues at coordinate 32,339,955 of NC_030823.1, read as the reverse complement.
TCCTCGCATACCTCATTTTCTCTATTATCTCCAGGCTCTCCCTCTTCCCTTTCCATTTAGATGTGAATTTTACAATTTCAAGCTAAACTCATTATATTCACTCCATCAAGATAGCTGTGTTCTTTACCTACTGAATGGCACTTTTGTCCACTGCCTTGTCCTAATTGGAAACCTGGATGTCATCCTCTCTTTTATACCTGGCTTCCAATCAATTACTAATTGCAAGTTTTTTTATTAAAGATTTATTTGTTGACTTAACAAACAATTTCTACTTTCTTCATTTTCCCAGCTTAGCACCTGACTTTCATAGCTGACCTCCTATACTGAGATCACAACCAACAGACAAGAGACTCTTCAAACCTTAGCATCTCTCAAATGTGTCTTCTCATTTTTTTCTTGCTTATCTGGTCCTCTTACTTTCCAAGATGAATCTCTCCAAGGTCTTGATATCTCCTACTCCCAAGGTTTTGGGGACCCTAAACCATTTGTTATCATATCTTTCTTATATCTTCCATCCTTCCTTCTCCATTGTTTTTACCTTTGTAGCTTTCCATTCACTTTTGAACACATTGCAGTCAAGCTTTTAACAAATTGTAGTCTGATTTCATTCTACTGAATTGGTCACTTTATGGTCACCAGCCACATCCTGTTTACTAAACCCAGTGGAACATCTTAGTCCTCATGTGACTCAACTCAGGAAGCCATTAATTGTCCTAGTATAACATTATATTTTCTCCGTGATTAGTTTGGTATTTCACTCTGTGGGTCATCTTTGCATTGCTCTTCTCTACTCTTCCACATGCCTTTTAACTTGTTTTCCACAAGCTTAGAATGCATCTTTCTTACTAGACTTCCACCCATGTTGCCCTAATTTCCAGGCCTTTGTGTCTTCCTCTCACTAAACACTTCTACATTGTGTCTTTAGCTCTAACAGCTCTGCTGTGCCCCAGACCTACATTTGTAGCTGCTGCTAGATCTCTTTATATGGATGATATGCCATTAGCATCTGAAACTCCACACTACCAAAATGTTAATTCTCTCTTCCTTACTGTCTGTCACTCCTTTTCCTTCTACAATTTCCATATTATCTTCTTTCAGATAATGGTATTATCATCTTACCAGCAGTTCTGGCCTAGATCCTTTAAGATACTTTGGCTCTTCCCCATTCGTCACTCTCAACATCCAATCAATTACCAAACTTGCACCTTCTCCTCAAAGACCCTAAGTTATCCCTGCAACTTCCATTGGTGTAACTTTGCCCTGGTTCAAGTCTTCACATACTCTTATGCAACCTTTGTGGCCTTTTGGAATAGCCTTCCTCAGGTCTCTTTCAGTTCAGCTCAGTCTCTCAGTCGTGTCCGACTCTTTGCGACCCCATGAATCCCAGCACACCAGGCCTCCCTGTCCATCACCAACTCCCAGAGTTCACCCAAACTCATGTCCATCGAGTTGGTGATGCCATCCAGCCATCTCATCCTCTGTCATCCCCTTCTCCTTCTGCCCCCAATCCCTCCCAGCATCAGAGTCTTATCCAATGAATCAACTCTTTGCATGAGGTGGCCAAAGTACTGGGGTTTCAGCTTTAGCATCAGTCCTTCCAAAGAAATCCCAGGGCTGATCTCCTTTAGAATGGACTGGTTGGATCTCCTTGCAGTCCAAGGGACTCTCAAGAGTCTTCTCCAACACCACAGTTCAAAAGCATCAATTCTTTGGTGCTCAGCCTTCTTCACAGTCCAACTTTCACATCCATACATGACAACTGGAAAACCATAGCCTTGATCAGACTGACCTTTGTTGGCAAAGTAATGTCTCTACTTTTGAATATGCTATCTAGGTTGGTCATAACTTTCCTTCCAAGGAGTAAGCGTCTTTTAATTTCATGGCTGCAATTACCATCTTCAGTGATTTTGGAGCCCCCAAAAATAAAGTCTGATACTGTTCCCACTGTTTCCCCATCTATTTCCCATGAAGTGATGGGACCAGATGCCATGATCTTCATTTTCTGAATGTTGAGCTTTAAGCCAACTTTTTCACTCTCCTCTTTCACTTTTATCAAGAGGCTTTTTAGTTCCCTCTTCACTTTCTGCCATAAGGGTGGTATCATCTGCATATCTGAGGTTATTGATATTTCTCCCGGCAATCTTGATTCCAGCTTGTGTTTCTTCCAGCCCAGCGTTTCTCATGATGTACTCTGCATATAAGTTAAATAAGCAGAGTGACAATATACAGCCTTGACATACTCCTTTTTCTATTTGGAACCAGTCTGTTGTTCCATGTCCAGTTCTAACTGGTGCTTCCTGACCTGCATATAAGTTTCTCAAGAGGCAGGTCAGGTGGTCTGGTATTCCCATCTCTTTCAGAATTTTCCACAGTTGATTATGATCCACAAAGTCAAAGGCTTTGGCATAGTCAATAAAGCAGAAATAGATATGCAGATGATATCACCCTTATGGCAGAAAGTGAAGAGGAACTAAAAAGCCTCTGATGAAAGTGAAAGTGGAGAGTGGAAAAATTAGCTTAAAGCTCAACATTCAGAAAATGAAGATCATGGCATCTGGTCCCATCAATTCATGGGAAATAGATGGGGAAACAGTAGGAACAGTATCAGACTTTATTTTGGGGGGCTCCAAAATCACTGCAGATGGTGACTGCAGCCATGAAATTAAAAGACGCTTACTCCTTGGAAGAAAAGTTATGACCAACCTAGATAGCATATTGAAAAGCAGAGACATTACTTTGCCAACAAACATCCATCTAGTCAAGGCTATGGTTTTTCCAGTGGTCATGTATGGATGTGAGAGTTGGACTGTGAAGAAAGCTGAGCAGCAAAGAATCGATGCTTTTGAACTGTGGTGTTGGAGAAGACTCTTGAGAGTCCCTTGGACTGCAAGGAGATCCAACCAGTCCATTCTAAAGGAGATCAGCCCTGGGATTTCTTTGGAAGGACTGATGCTAAAGCTGAAACTCCAGTACTTTGGCTACCTCATGCAAAGAGTTGACTCATTGGAAAAGACTCTGATGCTGGGAAGGATTGGGGGCAGGAGGAGAAGGGGACGGCAGAGGATGAGATGGCTGGATGGCATCACTGACTTGATGGACATGAGTTTGGGTGAACTCTGGGAGTTGGTGATAAACAGGGAGGCCTGGCGTGCTGTGATTCATGGGGTCGCAAAGAGTCGGACACGACTGAGTGACTGACCTGAACTGAACTGAACTGAACTAAATGGTCTAGTGGTTTTCCCTACTTTCTTCAATTTAAGTCTGAATTTGGCAATAAGGAGTTCATGATTCCCCAGTATATCTTTCACTTTGCTGCCAAAGTCTTCCTAAATTGTAAATCTCCCTTTTTGGGCAGCTCTCCCCTTGCAGTAGAATAAAAAACAAATCCTTAGCATAACCTTCCAGATCTTTCACAATGTGGTCCCACTCTAACTTTTCTAGCCTCATCTTTTACTACACGTTTCAGATAGCTTGTACTGTTTCTGTAATGTGACCTATATCAACTCTTTCCATGAATTTGCTCATGTTGTGCTTTTCTGCAATGTATTCATCTGTGAATTACCTATTCAATCTACGAGAGTCAGCTCAGGTGGCAGTCTTCCCCAGAGTTTTTTCCAACCCCTTCTTGTTTCAATTAATCTCTTCCTTTTCTGTATTCCTAATGAGCTGTGTATAATTTTTGTGGCTATGTACATAGTTCTCTCCATGAAAAGACCTTAAAAACCAGGCCTGTGACATCTATCACTGTATTCTTCACAATGGCTATTTACATATTAATTGTACCATAAATGTTTGTTGAATTGAAATAAAGTTAGCTATTAACTTTAAATATTAGTATGAATTTTTATAAATAATTTTTATGATATAATATTTCAGTAGTTAAGAACTGGAAAGGCTATTGTGTATCGTGAATCTATTTTTCACTGAGTTAGTATTTATGCCAGGATTGATTTCTAAGCAGTTTACAAAATGCAGTGCAAGTATAATAGTTATTATTTTCAAGATATAGTAAAACATATTAGGAAATTTGTTTTTTGAGAGTAAAAATCAAAACAGCATATATACTTTAATTTTAAAATCAACTACTTTATTACTGCATTATGAAATGGTTACTTTGTTCTTATAGTTTCTTAACATTTGTTGCCATCTAGTGTTATATTTTGCATATTGCATGCTAAATAAGTGGAAGCAATTACATTTCATAAATATTATATCAGTGTTCGACGGAACTTTCCTCAGTGTTATGTGGCAGCCTAGATGGGAAGGGAGTTGGAGGGAGAATGGGTATGTGTATATATATGGTTGAGTCCCTTCACTGTTCACCTGGAACTATTACAACATTGTTAATTTGCTATACCTCAATACAAAATAATAAGTTTTAAGAAAAAAGGCAAATACCATATGATGTCACTTGTATGTGGAATCTAAAACGACACAAATGAACGTATCTATGAAACAGAAATAGACTGGCAGACATAGAGAACAGACTTTGTGATTGCCCGAAAAGAATGTGAATAAAGGATGTATGTGTGTCTATATATTTGTTGTTGTTGTTGTTGTTGTTGTTGTTCAGTCGCTAAGTTGTGTCAGATTCTTTTCAACCCCATGGACTGCAGCACACCAGACTTCCTTGTCCTTCACTATCTCCCAGAGTTTCTGTGTGTATATATATATATGTATATAAAGGGCTTCCCCTGGTAGGAAGTGACTCAGTTGTAAAGAATCCACCTGCAATGCAAGAGCCTCAGGAGATGGAGATTTGATCCCTGGGTCGGAAGATCCTCTGGAGGAGGGCATGGCACCCACTCCAGTATTCTTGCCTGGAGACTCCCCGTTGACAGAGGAGCCTGGCAGGCTACAGTCTATGGGGTTGCAGAGTCGGACACGACTGAAGTGACTTAGCATGCACATAGGTTTCCCATCTAGGTCACTGCATTTTAGGTCATTTTTAACAAAAACTGAAATAAGATGCATTAGCCTTTATTTGAATTTTGAATACCTCAAAGCAAGGGTGCAAAAGGAAGAGGGTTGTCTAAGTCCCCAGCTCCCCAAGACCTACAGCTGTTTCCACCAAGAAAGGGGTTGTGCTCAGGGAAAAGAAGGAGCCATGACCTTGGGAACTACTAAGAGAAATGGCAGCTGCAGATCCCATATTAACATGGTCACCTGTGAAGATCTATCAGTTAATTGTAGTTGGTCATTCATTGAGGATTCAGTTATATGCCTTTACTAAATGGTTATATAGAGTATAATCAAGGAGTACTGAATCATCTAGGATTTTGAAAACTAGCACAGGAGTCTTATAATTTAAAGACAAAGCTTTAATGGAAAGAAAAGTGAAAGTCGCTCAGTCGCGTCTGACTCTTTGCAACCCCGTGAACCATACAGTCCATGGAATTCTTCAGGCCAGAATACTGGAGTGGGTAGCCTTTCCCTTCTCCAGGGGATCTTCCCAACCCAGAGATCGTACCCAGGTCTCCCTCATTGCAGGCAGATTCTTTAGCAGCTGAGCCACAAGGGAAGTCCAAGAATACTGGAGTGGGTAGCCTATCCCTTCTCCAAGGGATCTTCCCGACCCAGAATCAATCCAGGATCTCCTGCATTGCAGGCAGATTCTTAACCAACTGAGCTATGAGGGAAGCCCTAATGGAAAGAATGTATACATTTATTTAGTAGAACCAAATCTTGTATATGAGGTCTGTTGCAGGATTAAATGACTTTTCTAGTTCCAAGTGTTAGTTAATATATCCTTCACTGTGACCAGGAATATGTATTGAAATGAAAACAATAAAACTAAAAGCTGTTTTTATATGGGATCACTGGTTACAAACCAAGAGTGATCAATAGCCAGTTTTTAACCTACTATTTTTATTCAGTGTTTCATTACTGCTTTCATACTCATCATCACCTTTCAGTGGTAGCTACTTCTCATAGAAGGCTATCCACAAAACCAAGTTTCCAGCAACATATTTTGTTTATGTGATTTACAGCTTCCCACTTGTGTTTATATCATTCTGGCTCTAGGCCTTTTACCTGTCAGGATCATTTACTGTTCCTTGTTGCTGAACTGATTAAATTCTCTGAATTGACTCTTTCTTTGTTCTTCATGTTAGCCTAATCTTCAGCAGTTCCTTCCACTGTTCCTGTACCTACTAAGATTGATTCCTGAGTTCTTATTCAATGAAAAACCTTCTAATTAGATACACTAGTTTATATTCCATAATCATTTTATTCTTTCATGATAGTCATGTGCCAGTGAACATTATGAATGTTTTGATTAGGTTCTTAAAAAATACTTTACACCAGAGCACACAAATCTCTAATTAGTAATATTTCAAGCTCCAATGGTTTAAATTATAAAAAAAATATGCTTTTCCATTTCCTTGAAAATCTAATGTAAAATTTCATCTTCCAAACATTTTCAGCTAGAATTGGATTTGGGACTAATGCCCTAGGAGAATCTTTTTTTAGGCATTGTATTTGCTTATCAATTAATCTGAGACAATTGCATTTTATCCTCATATTTTATGCCTAGGAGTATTGAACATTTCCAGAAGAGTTTGAAAGAAGTTAGAGTTTAATGAGTTCATGATACAAGGAAGAAAATTCACATATCCTAGGTATTTATTGTCTGTATTTACTATAGCTTTCGCCAGAGGGAAGCATAACAATGCATAAAACTGCAGTGCTTACTGAGACTACTTCCATCTCCATTAATAACTGTGACTATCAAATTATAAGCATACAGTATATAAGTCATATAAGGCTTCAGTTTCTTTCTCTCAATTCAAGGGACAACAGAGGTTGAGAGAGGAGGATAGTGTGAGGAGACATGAGGTAAGACTAAGAAACCATAGTATGACTTAGGTTTTTCTCTTAATAAGTCAAGCACCGTAATTGTATTCTTTTTTTTCTTGCGAGTTTGAACTCAATTTATTATTGAGTGTTATACATAAACATATTCTGAATATAGCCAAAAGGAAATTAGAGAGTTTTTATTTCTGGAAACACAGAATTTAGTATAAATTCTGGAAATTTAGTCTAAAGGACAATTACCAACTTTTAAATTGGCAAAATGAAATATGAGACTTCTCATTTTGTAAAACTAGGTAGTAACTGCTGTTTTGAGTCTTTCCTTACCGAAATTTAATTATTACCTAATTTTTACTTTAGCTATTTGTGTAAGGAGAGTGAACCAAATCTTATCTTACTTATATTTAAGGAAACTTGATTACTATATGTTAAATAATAGATGCCTTTATATAATGACAAACACATCTCATCTTAAAATTTTGATGTTATCATTTAAAGTACAAATAATTTTTAACCATGTCCAAATGAAAAATCAGTTAAATTAGATACTTATATATTTCTTATAGTATAAACATGATATATAATTGAAAATACCAGAACATTTTCTGATCCCCTTTTATAAAATTCAAACTCCTCTGTGGCCTTTATCATGGTTTGTTGCTTGGATTCTCTTAGTTGATTAGTTAATATAGCCTTAATTGTGAAAACAAATATGTGAATAACTGTAACTTTTGAATATATGTAATATTTGAATCACCAAGTGGTATTGACAAACAAATATAAAAATATTCTTTTCTTTGACTTTACATTAAGTTGTAACTATTTTAAATATTATTAAAGCTTAATTGTCTCATTTCCCCCATATTTCTTCTAAATTCGATGGTTCCATTTCACTCTGTCTTATTCTGGCAGGCTTTGATCCAATGCAAACAGTTGAAGAATGAGCTGGAGAGGCAGACAGACCGACTTGAGAAAGAACTTGCATCTCAGCAAGAAAAAAGAGCCTTTGAGAAAGAGATGTTGAAAAAAGAAATAACAAAAGAAAGAGAAGAGATGGGCTCAAAGGTACTTAAGAGTTCAATTTGTTATCCACATTGCAGAGGAAATGTTTTTGTGATGTAAGTGATGAGTGCAGTCTGCAATTCTTGAATGATCTTTAAATATTTAAATCTTTTAAGTATTCAAGTTGCTTACTAATTCGAGTTCATAAAATTTTTCTATTCTCAATGTATTTCTAAATAAAAGTTATATTCTCTGACCTTTCCAAAGAAAATAATTAGATGTCATGATAGGAAATTGTGAAATATACTCTAATGCTGTCATTCTGTTTGAGTCCCTCTCTGTCAGAGGAGAGCAGGTGCCCTGCAGATATCCATATTTTAGTTCAACCTTGGTTAAATTAAGGAGAGATTACCCTTTCATTTCATCCCCCCACTCCCAAATTAGACATTGAGAAGATAAACTGCTTGTAAGAAATCAAGCCAAAAAAGTGATGATATGCTTTGTATAAAATAGGTTCTAACAAATTACAAAAAAAAGAGATGGTTGGATATCATCACCAACTCGATGGACATGAATTTGAGCAAGCTCCAGGAGTTTGCAATGGACAGGGAAGTCTGCATGCTGCAGTCCACGGGGTCGCAAAGAGTCAGACATGATTGAGTGACTGAACTGAACTGAACTGAACTGAACAAATTACATGATGAATAAGTGGAAGAGGGAAATTAGAGGCAAAAGGAACAGATAATATGAGATGGGCAGTGTTTGAAAAACAGTAACAAACTGGAATATAGAGTTTAGTGGAATCTAGTTTTAAAATTGCTATAGTAGAGCAAAACTGAACAAGATGTGGCCCTTGAAGTAACCCAAACAGTGGTTACATGTTCTGTTTGTTCAAAGCAGCCTCACAGCTTATACTGTAAGTTCTGTCTTATAATATTCCAAGATTTGAAAATTAACTCATTCAGCAAATATCTACTGATTATCTGCTGCGTGCACGGCAACGTGTAAGCCTGAGGCTATATAAAGAGAAAAATCACAAATTCTGCCCAGTGAGTTTTAAGTCATACAGGTATGTGAGGCAATGTAAACTCCCTTGTTTTCTTAGCTGTTTTTAAAAGAATTGTACCTGTCAAAACTTAACTTAAAGGTCAGTCTAACTCTCTCCCTTCTATGACTTGGATTGATGATCTCAGCTGGTGAAGAAAAATGCTACAATCTTGCAGATGACACCACCATACCCTTATGGTCTTTGGTGTCCATGGTTCTTTCGGTGCTTTCTAGCAGTCCTCCTATACATTCCTCTCTCTCCTGTTCATTCAGGGATTCAACAGGTACTAACTGGAGGCCCTGGGAATGTCATCATCACAGGACCAGTGCACTCCCCCCATGGAGTTTATAGGCTAGTGGGAGAGGTAGACATTAAGCACATACTTCCACAAATGAGTTTTTACCACTGCGATAAAAGCATGAAGGTACAGTATAGAGTTACCATGAAAATGCATAACAGGCAAGTATGGCTTAGTCTACACAGTCATGAAAGATTTTCCTAAGCATGAGATTTTATAAGTGAGACTCAAAGCAGTTGAGTAGGAAGTGGTCAGGGGAAGAGTTGAGGGGAAGTTTCAGACCCAGGAAAACAATACTCCCAAGGCTCGGAAGCTACAAAGCATAACCCTTTTTGGGAATTTAGAGAGAGTTTAAGTGACTGGAGCATAGGCAGTAAGAGACAGAGTAATGGAAGATGAGTTTGGAGAAATATGCAGGGACCAAATCATGAATGGTCTTAAAATCCATGTGAAAGATTTTAAATGTTATCCAAAAAGTGATGGTAAACCATTGAAGAATTGATGCTTCCAAATTGTGGTGCTGAAGAAGACTCTCGAGAGTCCCGTGGACAGAAAGGAGATCAAACCAGTCATTCCTAAAGGAAATCAATCCTGAGTATTCATTGGAAGGGCTGATGCTAAAGCTGAAACTCCAATACTCTGGCCACCTGATGCAAAGAGCTGACTCATTGGAAAAGACTCCGATGCTGGGAAAGATTGAGGGCAGGGGGAGAAGTGGGGGACAGAGGATGAGATGGTTGGATGGCATCACCAACTCAATGGACATGAGCTTGAGCAAACTTTGGGAGATAGTGAATGACAAGGAAACCTGGCATGCTGCAGCCATGGAGTCGCAAAATGTCCGACATAACTTAGCAACTGAGCAACAACAATAACAAACCATTGAATGGCTTTAAATTGGGCAGGTCATGATGCCATTTATATTTGAGAAAAATCATCTGTCCATAGATTTGAAAGGGGACCAGAATAAACCTCTTAGACCAAGTGGGAACTAATTACAGTAGTCCAGGTGTGAAATGATGGTATCTAAGACCCATTTTTCAAGGACTATTTCAAATCACTTTAATTCTTCTCAGATTCTCTACCATACTACCCTTCCCCTCATTCTCAGCAGAGCCTCTACTTACCTAACTAACAAAGAAAGTTGACACCATTAGATGGGAACCACTTCAACTTATTTATTTTCCCCCTCACTTCTGCCTAAAGTAAAATTTCACCTGCACTGCAACCCTGTCAGATGGGAGTGACTTCATCCTTTCCTCTTGCTCTGGATCCCATGCCCCTCAACCACCTCAGGGACCTATTTCCATTTGTTCCCCACTCTCTTCTGAATCTTCAGCCTTTACTTCACTATAGCCTTTTCCTTATCATCAGGAAAATAGTCTCTTTCTTCTAATCCAGTCATTCTCAATCTTAGCTACGTAGAAGTTCCAAAACTCTCATTCACCCAAGCTGAATCCCAAATGAATTATGGGAGAATAGTTGAGGGTAGGATCCAGGTGTCTGTATTTTTAAAAATTGTCCAGGTGATTCCAGTGTGCAGCCAAGGCTGGAAACCACCTTAGTAATTCCATATCCCTCCTTACTCTTTCCTGTAACAGTCAAATTTCGTGAAAGATTTGTCCATACATATTGTCTTTTGGGGGCTTCCTCTATGGCTTAGTGGTAAAGAACCCACCTGCCAGTGCAGGAGACACAGGAGATGCAGGTTCGATCCCTGGGTCAGGAAGATCTAGAGTAGGAAATGACAACCCACTCCAGTATTCTTGCCTGGAAAATCCCATGGACAGAGGATCCTGGTGGACTACAGTCCAGGGGGATGCAAAGAGTCAGACACGACTAAGCATGCATGGCCTTTTTCTCACCACTCATTGGCCCACTGCATTTCAGCTTCTGTGCCCATAGTCAATGAAATTACCATTGCTATGTTCACTGGAGACCTCCTAATGCTATTTTTCATGAATTATTTTTTTATTCTTATTCTCTTTAACAGTTTCTCTTTCTTTTATTTCTCTGAATCAATATTCTTGATTTGGGAAAATGATGATATGTGCCTTTTAGGTTAGTCTGAGTTTAAGGTGCCTTTGAGGTAATGAAAGAGACGCATCCAGAAAGCACCTTAATAGGAGGTTCTAGAGTTTAGCAGAGAGGTTTAGACTTAGATGTCTCTAGCACTACTGTGGCTTAAAATTTTTTTAAATTTATCTACTTATTATTTTGGTTATGCTGGATCTTCGTTACTGTACCGTAGCACTGGTGGGCTGTTGTCTCTGGGGTCGCACAGAGTCGGATACGACTGAAGCGACTTAGCAGCAGCAACAGCAGCACTACTGTGGCTTTAATTTCATCTACATTGTGCATGAGTGCACGCTCAGTCATGTCCAACTCTTTGCAACCCCATGGACTGTAGTCCACCAGGCTCCTCTGTCCATAAGATTTTCCAAGCATGAATACTGGAATGGGCTGCCATTTCCTTCTCCAGGGGATCTTCCTGACCCGAGGCTTGAACCTGTCTCTCCTGTATCGGCAGATGGATTCTTTTACCACTGAGCCACCTGGGAAGCCCCATATATATGGTATTGATTCCTAAATCTTTAGCTGTCTAGTGAGCTCCCAAACCAGCTTCACTTCCTACCTTCCCTTTCATAGTAGAACTACTGTTCATTCATCCAGCTGCCCAACTCAGAAATCTTGTTGTCATCCTTGTCTCCTCCTTCTCCCTCACCCTGTACATCATTAAGTTACCCAGTTCTAGAGATTCAGATCCCTACCAATGTTGCCCTGTCTCTCCATCCCACTGCTCTCCATATCTTACCCTTGGATGATTCCTACAGCCCCGTGTGGTCTCCTTGTTTCCAGTCTCACCTCCTTCTCATTTGTTCTCTTACCCAAATATCCAAGGATGCTATTTCTAAAATGAATCCATCAATAAGGCAGTCTCTTTCTTTAAAATCCTTTCATGTCTCTCGTTAACCCCATGGATAAAATTTAAGCTCTCTCTCTCTTTTTTTAAGATTAATTTATGTATTTTAATTGGAGGCTAATTACTTTACAATATTGTAGTGGTTTTTGCCATACATTGACATGAATCAGCCATGGGTGTACATGTGTTCCCCATCCTGGACCCCCCTCCCCCTTCCCTCCCCATCCCATCTCTCAGGGTCATCCCAGTGCACCAGTCCTGAGCACCCTGTCACATGCATTGAACCTGGACTGGAGATCTGTTTTACATATGATAATGTACATGTTTCAATGCTATTCTCTCACAGAATAGCATTTGCTGTCTCGCATATAGGGTCATTATTACCATCTTTCTAAATTCCATATATATGCATTAGTATACTGTATTGGTGTTTTACTTTCTGACTTACTTCACTCTGTATAATAGGCTCTAGTTTCATCCACTTCATTAGAACTGATTCAAATACATTCTATTTAATGGCTGAGTAATATTCCATTGTGTATATGTACCACAGCTTTCTTATCTATTCGTCTGCCGATGGACATCTAGATTGCTTCCTTGTCCTGGCTATTGTAAACAGTGCTGCAATGAACATTGGGGTACATGTGTCTCTTTCAGTTCTGGTTTCCTTGGTGTGTATGCCCAGCAGTGGGATTGCTGGGTCATAAGGCAGTTCTATTTACATTTTTAAAAGGAATTTCCACACTGTTCTTCATAGTGGCTGTACTAGTTTGCATTCCCACCAACAGTGTAACAGGACTCCCCTTTCTCCCCACCCTCTCCAGTATTTATTGTTTGTAGACTTTTTGATAGCAGCCATTCTGACCAGCGTGAGATGGTACCTCATTGTGGTTTTGATTTGCATTTCTCTGATAATGAGTGATGTTGAGCATCTTTTCATGTGTTTGTTAGCCATGTGTGTGTCTTCTTTGGAGAAATGTCTGTTTAGTTCTTTGGCCCATATTTTGATTGGGTCATTTATTTTTCTGAAATTGAGCTGCAAGAGCTGCTTATATATTTTTGAGATTAGTTGTTTGTCAGTTGCTTCATTTGCTATTATTTTCTCCCATTCTGAAGGCTGTCTTTTCATCTTGCTTATAGTTTCCTTCATTGTGCAAAAGCTTTTAGGTGTAATTAGGTCCCATTTGTTTATTTTTGCTTTTATTTCCACTACTCTGGGAGGTGGGTCATAGAGGATCCTGCTGTGATTTATGTCAGAGTGTTTTGCCTATGTTTTCCTCTAGGAGTTTTAGAGTTTCTGGTCTTATGTTTAGATCTTTAATCCATTTTGAGTTTATTTTTATGTATGGTGTTAAAAAGTATTCTAGTTTCATTCTTTACAGGTGGTTGACCAGTTTTCCCAGCACCACTTGTTAAAGAGATTGTCTTTTTTCCATTGTGTATTCTTGCCTCCTTTGTCAAAGATAAGATGTCAGTAGGTGTGTGGATTTATCTCTGGGCTTTCTATTTTGTTCCATTGATCTATATTTCTGTCTTTGTGCCAGTACCATCCTGCCTTGATGACTGTAGCTTTGTAGAATAGCCTGAAGTCAGTGGGTGGATTCCTCCAGTTCCATTCTTCTTTCTGGAGATTGGTTTGGCTATTCGAGGATTTTTTATATTTCCATACAAATTGTGAAATTATTTGTTTATTGCTTTGGGTAGTATACTTATTTTCACTATATTGATTCTTCCATTCCATGAACATAGTATATTTCTCCATCTATCTGTGTCATCTTTGATTTCTTTTATCAGTGTTTTATAGTTTTCTATATATAGGTCTTTTGTTTCTTTAGGTAGATTTATTCCTAAGTATTTTATTCTTTTCATTGCAATGATGAATGGAATTGTTTCCTTAATTTCTCGTTCTGTTTTCTCATTGTTAGTGTGTAGGAATGCAAGGGATTTCTATGTGTTAATTTTATATCCTGCAACTTTACTATATTCATTGATTAGCTCTAGTAATTTTCTGGTGGAGTCTATAGGGTTTTCTATGTAGAGGATCATGTTAGCTGCAAACAGTGAGAGTTTTACTTCTTTTCCAATCTGACTTCCTTTTATTTCTTTTTCTTCTCTGATTGCTGTGGCTAAAACTTCCAAAATTATGTTGACTAGTAGTGGTGAGAGTGGTCACCCTTGTCCTGTTCCTGATTTTAGGGGAAATGCTTTCAATTTTTCACCATTGAGGATAATGTTTGCTATGGTTTATCATATATGGCTTTTATTATGTTGAGGTATGTTTCTTCTACGGAGAAGGCAATGGCAACCCACTCCAGTACTCTTGCCTGAAAAATCCCATGGATGGAGGAGCCTAGTAGGCTGCAGTCCATGGGGTCGCTAAGAATTGGACATGACTGAGCAACTTCACTTTCACTTTTCACTTTCCGGCATTGGAGAAGGAAATGGCAACCCACTCCAGTGTTCTTGCCTGGAGAATCCTTCTATGGCTGCTTTCTGGAGGGTTTTTATCATAAATGGATGTTAAATTTCATCAAAGGCTTTCTCTGCATCTACTGAGATAATCATATGATTTTAATCTTTCAACTTGTTAATGTGGTGTATCACATTGATTGATTTGTGGGTATTAAAGAATCATGGCATCCCTGGGATAAAGCCCACTTGGTCATGATGTATGATCTTTTTAATATGTTGTTGTATTCTGTTTGTTAGAATTTTGTTAAAAATTTTTGCATCTGTGTTCATCAGTGATATTTGCCTGTAGTTTTCTTTTTTTGTGGCATCTTTTTAAGCTCTTTCACTATAACGTAAAGATTGTACATTTTTTTCCCCCTCTGTTTCTTCAGTCTCATCTCCCTTCTCTTTTCTTTCTTACATTACCGCCATACTAACCTACTTGCACTTTCTCAAATGTGCAGACTTGCTAGTCTGCTGTACCAATTCTTCATTTCAGAATTTTGCAGGGCCTTGCCCTTCCTCTCCCATCCCTGCACCCCTTACCCACCATTGCCTAGAGGACTCTTCTTCCAGCCTCTCTGACTGATGGTTTAGAGTTCTTGACACCATATCTTCTCATAGTCTCCAAATGATGAATTTTTGGGAGCCCCTCCTATGGGCTTCTATAACTCAATTTATTGCAAAATCTTATTGAATGATCTCCCCTAATTTACTGTGATTCCCCTGCATGTATGGTTTGTTAACATCCTAATTGCTTGACACATTCCTCCCACATAAAATGTGCTCAATATATATTTATTGAATGAATACAAGGGGAATACAAGTGGAAGAAAGAAGGCCCCAGGCCATTGGAAAGGCATGCGTTCATGCCTGCTCAGTTGTGTCCAACTCTAGTGACCCTATGGACAGTAGCCCTCCAGGCTTCTCTGTCCATAGGATTCCCCAGGCAAGAAGAACATGGAGTGGGTTGCCATTTCCCTCTCCGGGAAAGGTATAACTAAAATGCTAAGAGTTCAGAGAATCAGAACAGATTTCTGTCTGCAAGAGATCATGGAAAACTTTGTGGAGAAGATGGCATTTTAACTGAGAGTCAAAAAAAAAAAAAAAGGCAGGAAAACTTTATGGAGAAGATGGCATTTTAACTGAGCGTCAAAAAAAAGGCAGGATTTAGAAATGCAGTATGAGGGGCAGATATACCAATGTGAGTAAGGTGTGGAGGAAGGTAAAGTTGTGAGCTGAGCTTATGTGAGAGAGAGAATGGCATCAAGAACAAAGATCAGCCACTAATTATGCCTAGGAAACTTTTTTCCTGGGTTGTTTAGTGGCAACTTTTGCCCTGCTGAGTACTTTTACTATGTAAAAATATGTTGATGAGAATTCCTGAAAAGAAGAAATGAAGTCTGAAATGTGACAGGCAATATTCCAGGTGCTTTTATGTATAATTTTCTTAAACTGGTAATTATTTTATAAACAAAAGTGGCCACAGAAATACAGTGCATTTCTGATTTCTTTTGTCCCCATTAAGCCTTATTTGACACTTAATCTCAAGATCCTGCCCCCAAATAAAGATGTATGAATAAAGAGTTGAAAGCAATCCTAGCAGTGAAGGCAGTACTCTCACAGGAAATGGCAGAATCTTTGAAGTAAAAGGCTTTAGTGTTGAATCCAATTTGACCTTTTTGTGACCTTGAACAATTCATTTACTCTCCAAATTTCAGAGTAGTAAATGACAGATTTGATCTACTTAAAGAATTGATAGAATTAAATAAAATAACGTTTTGAAGTACCTAACAAACTACCTGGCTTAGGGTGGACATTACAAAAATTTTAGTTTGTGGCTATTATCCTTCTCTAGTGAAAGAGTTAGCTCTATTGGGTAGCTTTCTTGGACCTTTGTGTTAGTAAAAGCTGACACATTTTATTATAAAGTCCAGCTTTATTTTTTTATTTATTAGCTTAAATGAATTTGGGAAAATTCTTAGTTTTCATTTTTTTCAATAGAAAGTTAATCCAATACATTCCTTTTCCAAGGGGATTAAAAAAGAATATTATCACACTGCCTAGCACCAGAAGTTACTTTAGTAGGAAGTCTCAACAACCACAACATTTTAAGTTCTCATGGTTAGTGTTGGAGCAAGTGTCCCTGCTTTCCTTGTGGTGGGCTTGCTTCTGAGACTTGTATATTCTTTCTCTCTTTTTATTGTTTTTCTTCTTCCCTGTCTTCCTACTGCTTTAAAAATTTCATTTATGTGGGAAGCTCTAGAAGAGCAGATGCCTTCCACCTAGACAGATTTTGAATCATTCCTCCATGAACAGTTCTTGCTGTGAGTTTGCCTGTTGGCATCAGTAATGGTCTTTGGTTGCCCTAAGACACTAAGTTTATTAGTTCATCAGTTCTTCAGTCTTCTATTTATTGAATGCCCCCTGTGGTTTGTGAATTTTCTCAGTTGGTTTCTTGATAATAGCCCGTTGCTAGAATCCCTAATTCTTGTACCTTTTTTTATGAGGAATGCCATTTTATACTATGTTCAATTCACCAGGGACTGTTTCATTGTAGAAATTTCTATCAAGCTCTCCCATCCTGGGTGTCCTTGTCTCTTGCTTGCCCCTGTCAAAGTTTAAAGGACTTACCTGATGTCAACACCCTGGCCCTCCAACAGTGTTGCAGCTGTCTGTGTTACTTCTGCCTCTGCAACAGATGTGGGTGGAGAAGTTCCTGCAGTGTAATGTTGACTTCCAGATGGTGGGCATGGGGAAAAAGAAGGTGTGTCAATAGGAGGGGAGGCTCCGGGAAATGGGTGACAGAAGGGAGCAGACAGGTAGTGGGTAGAGGAAACAAGTGATGGGTGGCAGAGGGAGGGAATCATGTGGAAAGTGCACGATTTGTCACATGCTATAGAAACTGACTCGGAATTTTCCACTAGCAAAATAAATGTCTGCACATTTACTTCAAAAAAGCCGCACAATGTTAATACATTTGCCATAAGATTCACATAAATAATACATGAATTTTTTAGTAGCTGGTAATTAAAGTTTGTTGTTATTGTAAGGTTCCAGAAAAGCTATAATTACATATTCATAATATGCTTCCTCATGCACTTGAATTTTTAAATTAAGGAAATTTTGTTAGTATTTTTGATTTGTTACAGTTAACTTCTTTTGACCTTTAATTTTTGTTTCAGATTGTAATCTGCATAAGGATAGTTCATAGCTTGGTATTAATAAAAGAAATTTTACATGCAATTTAGATTTGTAGCCAATTTCTTGATGATAAATGTACAATTCCCCACAATCCCTAGACAAGTTAAATAATACCTCTACTGTCTAAATTAGAAAATAGCTACCTGAGCTCATTATTTTGATATTTTCAATTTTAGTTAGTTGCCAAAGGCAATCTTGATTTTTATTACAAACTTTATAGGTACTGATTTCTGTTGTAAAACTGAATTCACACCCATGTTAGTGTACAGTGGTAGATTTTAAATATTATGTCAAATATTATGTCAAAATTGTTATCAGTTTTTGTTTTGGCTGATTAAAAACAAATAACTATGTTTTGATCTGGGGGCAAGGTAGCATTTCTTCATCACTTTAAAAGTGCTAATACAAATGAGAAACTAATTGCCTAGAAAAGTTTGACTCACCAGAGCAGAAGTTAAAATGTAATTGCAAACTGAAAACTATGAAGGTTAAATCTAAGGTCTGGAAGGCATTTCTAACCCTTAGAAGAAAAACTAAGCACCTGCTATCATAGAGTCCCTCAGAAAAGCCATTTATTCTAATGATTCAAATTCATCAAACATTAATCATATGCCTCTTAAGGAATATGTTGTTGAGGAACTTCTAGTCTAATGAAGAAACAGACAGCAAAAAATATGACGTCTTAAGCACTATGCATGTAAATAATTTCAGTTGATAAAGAATATATCAATAAAATTTTAAATATAGTTTAACATGGAGGATAAATTCAGCACCTTTATTCTTGTGTCTGCCTTAATACAAAATTACTAAAATACTTAGTGTTTTTAAAAAATACTAATTCTTATTGAATTTTTCGGATATTAGACATGTCTTTCTAAAGTGCTTAGAAATTCATAAACTCTGTTATTAGAGACAGTGTAGCATATGGAAGTTTCTAAAAAAATGTCTGCTCACTGATTCTATTTTTAATATTTAAAAAGCATGGTGGGGCTTCCCTGGTGATCCAATGGCTAAGACTCTGGTGTTCCCAATACAGGAGGACAGGGTTCCATTCCTGATCAGGTAAATAGATGCCACATGCTGTAACCAAAGATCCAGCATGCTGTAACTAAGACCTGGTACAGCCACATAAATACGTACATACATATCTTTTAAAAGTAAAAAACATGGTGACTCTAAGTAACAATACTGCATTGTATATTTGAAAGCTGCTAAGAGAGTAAATCTTAAAAGTTTAGGGGAAAAAAGTAATTATGTGAGGTGATAGTCAAGGGAGATTGATAAATTGAGAATGCAGAGTCATGGAGATACCCTATCCACAGGGAAGTGACTTGAGTCCAGTGGCCATGCTGAGACTGTTAACTCAAGATGTTTTAAATATTTATTTTGTCAAATGACATTATCATTCCTAAATGATAAAATAAAATAAAAGTCCTACTTTTATTTCCTGTTATAGATGTTGACCCTATCTCAGAATATTGCCCAACTGGAGGCTGAGGTGGAAAAGATTACAAGAGAGAAGATATCAGCTGTTCATCAACTTGAGGAAATTCAAAACCAGCTTGCTTCCCGGGAAATGGATGTCACAGAGGTACAAAGAGAGATTTTAGTTTACTAATTATGGAAATCTTTTCTCTGAAAATTTTTTCCTAGTCTGTAAATCTCAGGAAGAAGTCTGGAGTAGAAAGTTTTTTTTGTTGTTTCGAGACAGTAAAGATCCACATAATGGTCATTCAGCAAGCATTTATTTATTAGCATCAGGCCCTTTGCTAGGTGCTGCAAATACGAAGATGGGTTAGACACAAACAATGTCCTCAAAGAACTTAAGGGTTAAGTTGTTGAGACAAACTTGTAAATAGGCAAATTTTATTACTTTAATTAGTAAGTATTTGATAAAACTTGTATTTCTAAATTAGTCAGTTAGGGGTAATTTTTTCCCCAGAGATGGTATAAGTTTGGTCTTCTCAATAATACTAAAAGACATACATTTATTTACAACATAAAGGTGTGTTTAACATAAAAAAATTCTCTACCTCTCATTCGTTTCAGACCTGGTCTTTAAAATCAAAATTCTAATACTACAACTTCTTATTCTATTGGTCCTTAAATTTATACTTTACACTATGCTATCACAATGTCTGCGCTATGGGCATCCACAAACTTGTGAACCAGGAACTGAAATGTTTAATGGTCATTAAGTGGCTAAGGTACATGTTTAAGAAACACTAGAGGTCTATGTAGACTTCAGTAATCATTGGTTTAAGATGAAGTAACTCAATAGGGAAATGCATGGTGTAATAAATTAAATCAATTTGTTTTTCATCAACACATACCAGATAATTTTGTTAAAATGCACACTCATTTCATATTGTATTTTATTTCTCAACATATTTTCCCAAATTCTGACACATTTTTAATGCCATTATTGCTTTATAACTCAGTAATTTGAATTATCTTTAATATATATTAGGAAAGGAAGTCTAATTTTTCTTTTTTTCCCTTGAATTTATATAGTTCTTCATTTGCTTTCTAAAATTCCAGCTAGTTCATGCAAAGCTTAAAATATCATATTTGCCAGTATGATTGATGTGTTTGTGTGGAAGTGGGGGGTAGAAGTAAGGGAATTGGTGCAGAGGGATAGAAATGGTTGACCTGGATAATAGGTGAGAGCTACATGAGGATTTTTAGTTCATTATAAGGAGAGAACTTTCTGTTGAAATATGGACAGTAAAGAATGAGTACTCTGTCTTTAGAACTGTTCAAAAGGACTCAAACATCAGGGGAGTGCCTTGTGATTGCTTCCAACTCTGGGATAATATAATCCTAGTTAAATTTAATTTGCTGATTTATTTTAGATGAAACTGAAGTGTTACAAATAAATTTAACAAATGCATTTTAAACCGAAATTAGTGAGGCAGGGAAACTTTAAAAATAAACTTAAGGGATACAATTATTTTAAATAGGACTTAATGCTTAGATAGTTATTATATATAATAATTTTGTACTGATACTGAGTTTTAAGCACCATGGCTGTGTAGTTGTTATGTGTTGGTATTATAATTTGGATTTTTAAATTGTATTCTTATATGTAAATCAAATAGATTGAAATAGTGAAGGAAGACAATTAGGGCTCCTCTCATGTTTTTCTGTAGTTCTTGATTTTTAAATTTTACTTAGCTTTGACTAGTAATTTTTTGTGCATTATTAATATTTTTTAAATTGAAAGGATCAGCTCTCACATATTGAAGATATCTGAATTTCAAATACAGTTTTTAGTAATTTTATTCATTTCTTAAAAACTCTTTGAGGGTCACTGGGTAGAAACTTAGTTTTTCTTCTATCTTGTCACTGTAATTTTCAAACACAGACTAGTTTAGTCTTAAGGTATTTTTTATTTAAACATAGGAAATGCATATAGATTTTACAAGATTCTAAAGCTTCAATAATGATGAAACTAATTTCTAAAATTCTAATAATCACTTTGGAGAACTACCAAAATTAAAAAGTTTCAGGTATAATAGTCATTGGATGATACCTAATTTTTAAAATCTCATATTTGTAACTTAGAAACTGACTTAGCAGACATGTATTATTTGATCTCCCTACAAGTTCTCAGTTGTCTCAGAAGTTTGTAACTTCTTTATTTAGATTTGTCTGCTAGTTGCATTTTCTAAATGTATTTATCTGTATGGAGATACCCTGGATTGAAAGAATATGTAAAGGATGATACATAATTTTTAGATACTACATGTGTTTATTATTTAATACTGTATTAAAATCATTTCACTTACATGTATATTTTCCTTTAATGTTAAATGCCATAGTTATTTTAAAAGCAGAGTGGACTTAGTTGCAGTCTATGATTTTTAATTTTCTTAACTTGAATACATAGTATTCTGCATGGTAAGACTGACATTATCTACAAAGCCTACAGTAAATACTGGCTGGGTTCTACTCTAAACATAAATATTAATAATAGAGTCTATTAACAGAGAGAAGAATTCTTTTATTAATTTCCTTAAATAAAAGCCTAACTGAGAAATAGTTTCAAGGTAAGTTTTAATATAGAAAAAACTATATTAATTTTTAATATAGTTTTTAAAATAACATAGCTTAATATTTTAATTAATAATTTTACCTATTCAAAAGTGAGATGATAGTGCATTTTAGAAGGTCATATGCAATTGAAGCTCTTATTTTACATGAAAAATTCTTGTGTATATTACCAGAGTTCCCTGGTTATGCTTTGCTTTATCTGTAATTTGAAGTTGCGAGACTCAACAATAGCTGATATTGCCTCCACATCTTAACAATATATTGAATACGCAAATAGAAAATGCCATTCTTAGAAAACTTGTTTTATTTATTCATATGACCTCTAGGGGGCACCAAAAGATCTAATTGCAGGCATTGACTAGTAGATTCCAGTAGCTATTGATCTAGTTTTTGTAATCTAACAGGTGTGTGGAGAAATGCGCTATCAATTGAATAAAACCAAAATGGAGAAGGATGAGGCCGAAAAGGAGCACAGAGAGTACAGAACAAAAACTAAAAGGGATCTTGAAATTAAAGATCAGGTAAGATTTGATACAAATGTAGTACCTGCAGCAATTAAAGATATAACTAATGTTTTTTTTCCTGAAATCTTTGTGATTTTATTCCTAAGTCATTTATTTCTGTTATATTCTTTCTAATTAATGGAATGATCCAATTTATACTATTAAAAGAATTTCATATACAGTTGCCTAAAATTATTCGCATGAAGTTGTAAGAATACAACTGCATGCATATGAAATTCCACTCTGACGGGTCATAAATATACATTTGGATATATGTATCTATTACTTAAAAAAGTTAAAAAAAATGTTCTAATGCACATTTTGAACCTAAAATATATGTAAATAAAGTTCTTGAAATATGCCAACTTGAATCCAATTTTAAGTGAAAAAGTTTAAAATTTGTGAGATGAGATGAGTTGATATGTAAACATGTCAATCAAATTGATTGTTGGCAGAGTGGAACCAGTTTTAACTAAGACTATCATGAATATGTTTGTTCAGGAAACCTAAATACAGTAAAACTGGAAATGTTAGGGAAAAAAATGTTACTTACTTCAATTTAAGTTTGAACAGATGTTTTACATTATATCTTTGTTGAGATCATGTAGATACTTCAATTTTAATTGACAACATGGATAAAGTTTTTAGTGAGACAGTTCCAAATATACTGACTTTTGATTTTCTTAGTTTTGTGTGACAGAACATTGAAAGCTTTCATTCTTTATATTCAGTGAAAGCAGGTTGATAAATCTATTCAATTAAAATAAGACAATTCTCAGTGACATTATTTTAAAGAAATCACTATGGTTTAAAAGGGGGTAGCCCAAAGTAAATTTTTTGAAATATGTTTTAGTTCAACATTTTTTACCAAATTTTCCAACATATTTGTTTTTCAGCCCAATCAGCTCTCTATGCAAATAATGCAAAGACAATCAGGAAAAGTATTGAAAATGAAAGTGATAATGAAATATAGTACAAAAAGTTTTTCAGGTGGTGGCTGAAATTCCTAGTACTGAAATAAAATCCAAACAGCCAAAATCAAATTCTGCTTTTGCACCACTACATTCATAGTGTTATAATGAGTTTTAAATTTTCAGAAGAATTTTCGTTATTAACAAATAATGTACATTTCATTATGTTCAAATAATGACACTATTTTATTCTATCCAGTTGGGGGCGTGCCTGATAGTGGAATTAAAAATCCTTTATATCAGAAACTGAAGGTCTAGTATTACCAACCAACATGGAACTTTCCTTTTCTGATGTATCATAGCTTTTTAAAAAAGGTATCATATTGTCATGTTCCCTAGCATTATTATATGCCTTTCCTATTATTCTGTAGCATCTGCTAGCATAACATTTTAGACTAACTGAAATAAGGTAGAGTCTCCAAGCTATTTAAAAATTACATTTTAATGTTCTAGAGAGAAAAAAATACTATAGGAGCAAAAAGATTATAATATATCTTAAAAATGAATAACATGCAGAAGTATTTGTAATATTTTTCTTTTCTCACTATATCTCAGTTTAATTAACTACTAATGATGTGGAGGCTAAATTCTGCAGGATTTTTAAAAGGAGCAGTTTTCATTTGTAAATATTACCTGCTAAATAGTGAAACATGAACAGTTTTTATAATGATTTCAATGTTGTTTTTAGATAGAGGTATGCCTTTTTAGGATGTCAGAGTTAGGAATAAACTCTCCTAATAGTTTTCCAAGATGTTTCTAATGTGATGTGCATACTGTTTTTTTCTCAGACAGAATTTGAGGGCATCTTCTAGGTACTCTGTGTAACTATTCTGAATTGAACAGACAGTTGCCAAACAAGAAAGTAGTGGTGTCTCATTCCATGGATGGTCTGGAGTAGCAAGGCAGCAATTGTTCTTTGGTCTTTCAGCCATGACCTGACCTTCTGTCTTTAGGACTGAAGAAGCTACTTTGCTTGGCCACCATCTGCACTCAGGAGAGAAATTTACATTTAACTTTTAAAAGCTGGGCTGTTGAACATATATCTAAAATACCTATAAAATAATATACAACGATTTAACTTTTAAAGTGTTACATATCATGCAATTCGGAAAAACAGGAAGGCTATCTCTATGTTTACAAACAAGATGTTCCTTGTAATATGGTCCTTTTATTTATATTTTTGTTAATCTGGCCTCTTGATACATTTTTAAAGTAGGTGGGAAACTGTCAGATTGGAATGTGGTGAGAACAAGAGCTTTTTTGATGTATACAAAACAGGGCAAATGGTTGAGCACCAAAGTCATTTTCCTTGTGACCCAAGCCTTGACTCTGGCATAATTAGAAGGGAAGGTTAGGAGAAAAACAATGACCATCTCTTCCTCCCATTTTCTCCTTTTCTCTTTTTTTATTGTGTCAGGAACTGATGGGCAGATTATCCTTCCCATCAACTAACTCCTTTGTATCTCTTCAGTTAGAGCTCCCGCCAGCCTCAGAGGATGCTTCTAGCACCAAAAAAAAAAAAAAAAAAAGGACCTTTGGTATGTAGAAGAATGAAAAATCTGTGCCCTGATTTTTTATTAGAAAATTTTTATAGGCAACAGTTAGACACATACACACACTCCACTATGGGGATTTTAAAATATTTGTGAAGGTAAAGAGACTATTACAATGAAATCCCACGTCTCCATCACGCAGGTTCCTCATTTTGCAATTCTGTTCCTTCGACTTCACATTTTATCTTCCCGTCTTCATTGTCATCTTCACCTTCCTTGTCACCTTTATCATCCTTTTCTTCTTCACCTTCTTTTCCTCTCCTGTCGTTTTCCTTCTCTTCTGCTTTTGAAATATATAAAGTCATGTCATTTCACCCATAATAAATGCAGATTTACACAGATGTAAACTCTGTATACATCTATGAAGAATTTTTTCACAGTCACTATGTCATCACACCTAACAATATTAACAGTAATTCTTTAATATCCTATAATGCACAACCCATATTCGATTTTTTTCTGACCATCTCTACAATGACTGTAGTCAGCTTATTCGAATCAGGAAGATAGTTATGTTTTTGTATGTTAGAATGTTGTGGTGTTATCTTCTTTAATAGAAAATAAAGGGAAATCTTAGAAAAATTTTGCCTTTCCCTGTCTGTTGTTATCAGTAAGTTTCAAGCATAATGTCTTGATAGTGCTTTATATTTGTAAGGTACTTCAAAGGAAATATGAATTAATCCTGTAGCAAACTATCTGAAGGAAATGGCTACCTTGCAGCAACCCCCATCATCATATTCTGAAAGGAGCCTGTTAGTCTGACATTCAAAATATATAATTAATTTCAGAGCCTTACATTTAGGATTTAGGAAGGTGGCAGGAAGCCCTGGCAGCACGAAGGGTAGCTGACTCTGAAATGAGCGATACATAGTGAAGTTTTCTGTATTAGCTTCCATTTTGGGGGATGAGTCTCAGAGGTGATTCTTTACAGCCCCTAATCTTTGATTAGGGCCTAATACAAAATGAAAAATACAAAGTTCTTTGTTCCTCAAAACAGGAAAAAAGTGATGTTAAAGGGAATAAATTATGAAACATTTTCCTTTCTCCTGCAGTCGGCTTCTCTCCTCTCTCTCCCCTTTCTCCTTTCCCTCTTCCTCCGTCCTCCTGCATGTCATTTATTTGCTATTTAGTGTTGGACCCCCTCCAGCATGGGAGACTCATGGTGGGAGCTGCAGACCCCCATAGGTGCCCCATGACTGGTTATACAGATGGGTCCAGTTTCCAGGTTTCCCATGCCACCAGCTAAAAAACCTGTAATACCACGCCCCACTGGGGAAGAGAGACAGTCAGTCTTCATCCCAGGGTGGGTCAGCTGGGCAGCCTCCACGTGCTGGGATCAGGGTGGGCAGAGGCTCCACGCTGAGTCCGCTGAGTGTGCTGTAGTGCCGTCAGGCAGGAGCAGGGGTCGTCAACTCCATGTCCCACCCTCAGATGTCAGGGATGTACATACTCAACCCAACCTTTCTCAGACTCAAATCCAGGCTCCCACCAGATGTGCAGGATAACAGCAGAGCTCGGGGGCATGCCCGCACGCTCAGTTGCTTCAGTTGTGTCCAACGCTTTGCGACACTATGGACTGCAGCCTGCCAGGCTCCTCAGTCCATGGGATTCTCCAGGCAAGAATGCTGGAGTGGACTGTCATGCCCTCCTCCAGGAGATCTTCCTGACCCAGGGATCGAAACTGGGTCTCCTGCATTACAGGTGGATTCTCAGCCACCAGTGAAGCCCAGCAGAACATGTTCCTCCCCCTAACACTGCTGTGACCTGGTCCCATCCATGGTGGAGGGCAGCACGGTCCCAAGGCAGGAGCCAGGAAGAGGAAACTAAAAGGGAACAAGTGTCCAAGCCGTGAGGCAGTAGACAGACAAGACCACAGATTAAGTGGGGCTTCCATTGGTGCCATCAGACTTCACCAGTAAAACCCAGATTCCAACATAAAATCATTGAGAAGAATTTTAAAACGTTGACCACAGAGCATTAAACTGCAAGTGCAGAGCCCTTCTAAACACAGGTCCCTATGTGAGCACACTAATCACACGCCCATGAAGCCACCATAGCTATGGGGATAAGCAGACAGAGATTTGGTGTGCTAATGCAGGGGTCCCCAATCCCTGGGACTGGTAGTGGTCCCAGGCCTTCGGGAACTGGCCACACAGCAAGAGGTGAGCAGCGGGCGAGTGTGGGAAGCTTCATCTGCCACTCCCTATTGGTTGCATTATCTCTGGAACCATCGCCCCACCACTTCCTTCCGTGGAAAAACTGTCTGCCACCAGCACAACACTGTAAAGCAATTTTCCTCCAATTAAAAAATAAAAAAAAAATTTAAAAATCGTCTTCCACAAAACTGTCCATGGTGCCAAAAAGGTTTGGGGCCACCGTGCTAATGCACATAGATACATGCCTACTTATAGAGATATGAGCATATGTTTACGCACAGGTGCCCTGTAGCTGTAGAAGAGGGCTAGCAAACGACAGCCCACGGGCAGCTCTGACCTGCAGGCAGTTGTTAGAAATCAGATTGTCACAGAGCACGGTGACACTCGCTTGTTACTGTACTGCCTATGACTGCTTTCCTGCCACGAGGCAGAGTTGAGAAGCTGTGGCATAGCCCACCACAACTGAAATACTTGCTCTCTGAGCCTTTACTGAAAATGCTTGCCAACCCCTGTCCTGAGGAAAAGATAAAACTCTTGTTTCCCCTGCCCTCTAGAATGTGGAGCTTTGAGATTGAAGACTCACCAATCTTGACGTATAACGTAACAGCTTTAGAGCATTTCGCAGTATAGGAAATGTGCCTGATGCCTGAGCTCTTAGTCATCTAGCGGCATCAGCAGATGGGTATAGGACTGGTCATTGTGTTAGGGTCTGATTAGAGGCATGTGACTTAATAATGGCTTGGATGGGGGTACAAATATAAATACATAAATTGTTTTGTAATAATAGTACAAAATGTTTAGGTTAGTTTAATTTCTGTCAAAGATAAGACTTTCTTATCAGTATGGTGTAAGTTAGAATTCTGGAGTTGTGGCTAACATTGCATAGGAAGTGTTGAAGTTCAAAATTACCCGAGAGGGGTAATCAAAGAAAATATTTAAGGATAAAGCACATATACAAAAGAAGTAAATCTGCAAATTTTTACTAGAAAATTAGGGCAAAAAAAGGATTTGAGGGTTGTTTATATCTACAGCAGCATGACTCCACACTTTAATGCTGACATTAAAAAATGTAGACTGTGTCAACACAAGAGTTATAAGTTCAGTTGAATTCATTAGATTGTTGGGAGTAGTACATCTGTTTTGTATGGCTGTGTAGAGAGGAAGCCCTATGTGTCCTAAAGTACGACCTACTTAAGGCCTGAGAAATAAAAGCAATAAAGGAAAGTTGAAGAATTGTACCTTTCTACTTAGAGAAGACTAAAACTGCTTCACTTGTCTTTCTGGACTTGACATAATTTTAAGGAGAAAGCTAAACACTTGTTCTTGATCTTTAGTAAGGAAAGAATAAGAACAAAGAGATTAAATCACAGCAACTGGAAATTATAGTAGCCCAAAATAAGAATTTTCTGACAGCAAGATGATTGAAATAGATTGCTGTAACAGATCATGAAACTTTTAGCTTTAAACAGACACTAAAGGATCTCTGAGGTCCATTGTCTTTTATTTGATTCTGGAAACATCCTAGGAACATTTCATTGTCTGTATTAATGTGGCTACTAAGGGTAGTAATATTTGTCTTTTCTATAATTTAGGGCTTCCCTAGTGGCTCAGATGGTAAAGAATCTGCCTGCAATGCAGGAGACCCAGGTTTGATCCCTGGGTGATGAAGATCCCCTGGAGAAGGAAATGGCAACCCACTCCAGTATTCTTGCCTGGAGAGTTCCATGGACAGAGGAATCTGAGGGGCTACTGTTCCTGGGGTCACAAAGGGTCAGACATGACTGAGTGACTAACACTTACACTATCATTCATAATTTAGCACTTACAGATTAAAATAAAATCCTGTTCGGCTCTATTCTCTCTTATGTGTCTGTAATGCTATATACTCTCTTTAGGGGGCTTCTGGGGAATATACTGAGATAATGGATGGCTTCTGAGAGCTAGGCTTCAGAGACTATCCACCTACCACCTGCAGCCTCACTTCTAGCTCTGAAAAATGACTGGGAGGGGCCACTTGGGCACGCCGTTCGTACATGTAATCACTTGGTCCTGGTGATGACAGAGTTGCTCTCCAGTGTTCTTCACACCCTCTTTCAGTGATGGAGGTTTAGCACATTCCCCTTCCTGCTCCTCACTTAGACTGTAGCCATTCCAGAGGGCTTGGCCTGCCCACACCAGCTACACCAGACACTGTGGGGTGATTGATAACTGGAAGACCCAGGTCCTGCCCTTAGGGGGTTTATATTCTAGTTTAAGAGCCAGAGTACACATTTGAACATGCCTAAAAAATACTTGTAAAGTAGCATATCGACAAGTGCAAATTAATGTAGTGTGAACTTCATGCTGGCTACAGCCCATGAGAGGAGAATCTGGTTCCATGTGTGTGATGCAATAAAGCTTTCTTATTTTTTTAAATAGCATCTTCCCTAAGTATGCCCTAAAGCATTGTTCAATATACTTAGATAAATTTGTGTTCTTATCACAGCTCAACCAAGAATTCTGAGAAAAATTTTCACCCTGGTGTATGTCTAATAAATCAGCTTCTTTTGTTCTTGTGCTGTGGGATGCTTGAATGGGACAAATAGGATTATGTGAATAATTTAAAATATCTCCATTTAATAAAATATTACCAATTTGTAATTTTTCTGAAATACTAGATAAAGTTAATTTCTTCATTTAAAATCATAATTACATTCATAAGATCAGAAAATTAGCAATAAAAAAGTAAGTTTGAATTTTGAACAAAGAAACAGTTCGACATCAATCCAGGGAAGAATATCAAGTTGCAGGTCCTTGGGGCATTTAGCATGAATAACTTTAATAATGATTTGGGCAGTGGTTTTACATGGCAATATATGTGTATCTCATTCATAAAAACACTATAGAAATTCATACAGTCAAAAAAGTCATTTGATTTTCTAGAAAAGATGATAATGCTATTCACCATAATAATACATCTTTAAAAAAATCAAATGTGTAAGCAGAAACAATGTATATGAAAGTAACAATTCAGGGCTATTTAGCAGTAATGGTACAAATAAGAAACAAAACAAGCCCTTTTAGAAATAATCTGTGTTAAGGGATAAACATTTAGATAAATGCTTACCTCTGGAAAGGAATATAAAACTGTAAAGAGAAGTCAAAAAACATTTTTGTGTTTAAGGAAGTCATAAGATTGATTCATCAAACTATTGATTCTAAAGAAATGTAATTTTTGCTGTATTTCAGTTTCAGTGAATGATACATATTTTGGTCCTTAAAAATTTGGGGCATACTTATTTTGACTTTAAAAGTTGATCCAACCTTCTAACATTATAGATTATCTTCTCTAGCTACAAAGTCAAAAATTCTGGTGACTACCAGGTGCAGCAACTCTTTGAATATGTTTGCATGTGTGCTGGCAAACTGGATGATATTAGACATAGGACAGCTACAGCTGCTTTATTTATAGTCCAGAAATATTAGTACCAATATCCAGGATAAATATTACTAATTACTACATATGTATACATTTAAAAACAATATTTATTGTATAAACAGAAGCACATTCACAGAAGCCAATGATTCTATCACTCAATAGAGCAAATTGTTTTCATTTTTCTGTTTTACCTTCCACTTTTTGTCCATATGCATATATATTATTTTCAAGTAGTAAATACAGCCTAGATATAATTTTGTTTTTTACTTTTTTCACTTAACAGTATCTTAAGCTTTTTATGTTTTGCTGCCTTCTCTTCATAGATCACTTTACTGTGGTCATTTACATGGATTGGATTAGCCAGAAAGTTCATTTGGATTCAAAACCCAAATGAACTTTCTGGTCAACCCAGTGCTTTCAAAAGAAAAGTGATACGTCATATTTTGAAGAGAACAGATGCTGTTATAAATTTAGAATCCTTTTGCCCTAGACTTCACTTGTTTCTTTAATTCAGCAACCATATATTGCATGCACTATCCTGACCTAGAATAACCTTCTGTTCTTTTTTGTTGTTTTTTGGGGTGTAGTAGCATTACAATGTTATGTTAGTTTCTGCTGCACAAGGAAGTGAACCAGCTTTATGCATATATCCCCTTCCTCCTACTCTCTCACCCCACCCCTCTAGGTCACCTCTAGAGCACCAAGCTGAGCTCCCTATTCAGCAGTGAACTTCTGTTCTTAAAAAGGGGAGTATGTATCAATAAGATAAGTTTCCAAATAAGTATATGTCAAAGACCATAATAACTGTCATTAGCAAACCACAAAAGGGTATGCAGATTTAGGAGAAGGAGAGAAGACAGAGTTGAAGGATGGTAAGGATGTTGCCCACCATGGGTGGAAGATGAAGGCATATAGGTTGAAATAAGCAGATTGAACAAAGAAATGGAGATGGGCCTGTAGGGGAGAGAGGAAGTAAGTATTCAAGGAATATATGTATCTTTTGACTCCATAGCATACTTGTATCACTGACCTCAGTATTTCAAATGCCACGTCCCTGTTTTAAAAGATTGCCCGTAGAAAAAAAGGCTTATATCAGTCTCAGAATCCCCGTGTAATTGCCTGCTTACAATATTCTGCATGTCCTACTACCAGGCACAGAAGTCATGTTTTATTTTGGGAATATTTGTATGAGTTTTTCATTTCTTTTTCAGTGTTTTCTATGTAATGAGACAATTTTAAGATTTTCAAACTTCAGAGGACATAAAACAAAATGACATTTTATTTAAGTGTTAGGGCACTTCCCTGGTGGTTCAATGGCTAAGACTCCATGCTCCAATGCCAGTGGCCTGGGTTCCATCCCTGGTCAGGGAACTAGAGCCCACATGCTGATTAAACACTAGTTAATGATCCAAATAATTAATACTTTTGAACTGTGGTGTTGGAGAAGACTCTTAAGAGTCCCTTGGACAGCAAGGAGATCCAACCAGTCAATCATAAAGGAAATCAGTCCTGAACATTCATTGGAAGGACTGATTCTAAAGCTGAAACTCCAATACCTTGGCCACCTGATGCAAAGAACTGACTCATTTGGAAAGACTCTGATGCTGGGAAAGATTGAAGGTGGAAGGAGAGGGGGACAACAGAGGATGAGATGACTGGATGGTATCATCGACTCAATGGATGTGGGTTGAGCAGGCTCCGGGAGTTGGTGATGGACAGGGAAGCCTGGTGTGCTACAGTCCATGGGGTCATAGAGTCAGACACTACTGAGCGACTGAACTGAACTGAATCTGCAATGAGGACTAAAGTTCTACTCTGAATTAAGAATGAAGTTCTACTGGAAAGATTTTAGGCCACAGCAAACTTCTCAAGATAGTGTTTTGGATAATAGAATTTGTATGCCGTAACTAAATATCCTGCGTGCTGCAATTAATACCTGGCACAGCCAAATATTGGAGAAGGAAATGGCAATCCACTCCAGTATTCTGACATGGAGAATTCCATGGACTCTGTAGTCCATGGGGTTGCAATGAGTCAGACATGACCGAGCGACTTTCACTTCACTTTACTACAGCCAAATATAAATAAATAAAAAGTATTTTTTAAAACCAAAGTATATTCCTACTTTAAAAATAAAGTGTTAGACTTGAGTAGGATGAGTTGTCTAGAAATAAGAGAACTGACAGTTACCTTAATGATTTGTAGAACATTTCCGCATGACTGATAATGGAAGGCGAAACACAGAGTGTGCAGCACATTACTTTAGCTATGGAGTGTGAGTCCAAAGACTTGATTGACTTCTTGATTTGACTTTTCAGCTAACTTCCTGAGCAAACCTCTGAGAGACTCGTTTTCTTTCCCAGTAAAGTAAGAAGCTTGGCTAAGTGAAAGTTAAATTTTCTTTATGTCTTCAATGCCCATGTTTCCACATAAATATATTTCTGCTATTCTTAATTATGAATTAAGTATTAATAAAATCAGTAAAATTATGTGCAGTCTCAAGTGTTATTCCAAACTTGCCATTCTCTCTGATTTATAAAAATGACATTTCTGTTACAATAAGAATGAACTTTTACTACTATCGGCCTTAGATTATATTCTTTTCATTATGGTGAATGCTAGAGCAATAAAATGTCTAGCCTTTAAACAGTTGAATTAAGTTACAAGATAGACATCAGTTAACCTGCAATAAGAATTAAAGATCTACTCTGAATTAAGAATGAAGTTCTATAGGAAAGATATTAGGCAATAGCAAACTTCTCAACAGTATTTTGGCAGAGAAGTCACTCTTCAGGAAGCCCGCAGAATTAAATACTCTCAGCCAGGGTTTTGTATCTAAGTGAACCCCTGATCCTCAGAAATGAATTGGTAACTCCTTGAGACATGGCATTAATAGCTGATGCTTCAAGTTTCAGTTTTTCCTTGGTGCTGTCTCATAAACAGAGCCCTGGAATGAAATGTGGTAATACTGGATCTAGATGACCTAGAATATGATATTTTTTGTACTTTGATTTTTTAATCATCAGAACGATTACAGATTTTTAATTCTGTTAGAGAATTCACATATCCCTGGCATGTTTCCCTGACCCTTATTAGAGTCCAGCCTGAGAGACTGCCCTAGACAGAGATCCTAAATGTAACTAACTGCAGAGTGCTCATGACTATTTATACATTGCAAAGTGTTTAGATTTTCATGTTGCTATTCTTAGGAGATGGTCAAGGTAATTTAACCTTTTTTTGTTTTAAGATCTGTATCTAAGTGGATCACTTACACTGACATTCAGATTTTAGGGAATAGACAAGAAAACAGAAGTGTCCTAATTTCTAGCCTGCTTTATACTTCCCTGGGAATTTTTGGCATTCCCTGTGGGAAATAGAAAATTCTTTTGTGTAACACTGTCTCCACTCACAACTGAAGTTCTGATATTCATTCTTACTCATCCTCTCTCTCTTGCTCTCTTCTTCCCCTATCCGGTGGTAATGAAAATGCAAGTAATAGCATTAACCTGGCTTCAGAAATCATGAGTCAAGTTGTGGTTGAAAGGTCCCCATAAAATGCAAGGCAATGCTCCTGTCTTAGAGAGAGTGGCAACCAAGGAAGACAGGGATGTAGAAGCTTTTAGCAAAATTTTAAGAAGATGGAGGAGAAGGAATTACTGAATTGCTTGACATGAAAGTTTGTCCCATCATTACAAGTACTACCTTTTCTTTTGGGCCCTTCTTTCACTTGCTCAGAATTTTCTGCATAGAAATCTGAAAATACCCATTTTTTAGAAAATTATTGAAATTAGTTGATTTACAATGTTACGTTAGTTTCAGGTCCCTAGCAAAGTGATTCAGTTATATCTATATATAGATATGTATAGCGTCTTTCCATTATAGGTTATTATACAAGATATTGTGTATAGTTTCCTATGCATCACAGTGATTTTTGTCGGTCATCTGTTTTATATGTAGTAGTGTGTACATTTTTATTCCAAATGCCAAATTTATCCCTATGTCATTTCCCATTGGGGCTCCCCTGATGGCTTAGCAGGTAAAGAATCTACTTGCAATGCAGGAGATGTAAGAGACGTGGGTTCGAAGTCTTCTTTGAACCCACTGAAGTATTCTTACCTGAAAAATCCCATGGACGGAGGAGCTTGGCGGGCTGCAGTCCAAAAGGTCACAAAGAGTCGGATACAACTAAACCAGTGAGCACACACTCACCTTTCCCCTTTGGCAATTATAAATTTGTTTTCTATGTCCATGAATCTATTTTGTAAATAAGTTCACTTGTATCATGTTTTTAAATTCCATGTTTAAATGGTATAATATTTATCTTTCTCTGTCTGACTTACTTAATGTAGTAATCTCATACTGAGAGGTAACTGTCATATCCTAATTTGAATGAGAAACTTCAGGCTGTCATTTTCAACTTATCTCTACGCTTAAGTTTATCACAGAAAAATAGGGCTGGGTCAGTATTTCTTCCCTAAATAACTGAAAGTCCACTATGTACATAGTAATTGAAGCTGTTTAAGGGTTTATATATCAAGAGCCAGATATGTTTTGATTTAAAAGGGGAGTTAAGGTAAATGAATGGATCAAATATCTATTTATGTATTAAAAATCTATAAATATATATCTTTGTGTGTGTGTATAGGTACATGTATGAGTGTATGTGTCTATTATATATATATATTATATATATATTTATCACTAATATGTAATACAGGACGTATGACTTGCTGATAAACAGGGTTTTCCTGTGTGTGTGTATAGGTACATGTACGAGTATATGTGTCTATTATGTATATACATTATATATATATTTATCAGTAATATGTAATACAGGAAGTGTGACTTGCTGGTAAACAGGGTTTACTTGAGCAGAGCCTGAAGTCTCTAAATGCTGAATTTAGGATATCTTCGACTTACCTCATCAGCCAGGAAAGAACAAAGGAACCTTGAGTTGTTCCAGTTATAAAAACAAGAAAAGAGGAAAAGAAAAGCTAAGCAGGAAGAGAAAATGAGAAGGATTTTACAAGGCATTCTAAAGTCATACTAAGAGTAACTGGGCTTCACCTCTACTTACTTACCTCTACTTAGTTTCACATTCAATTATGACTCAGAAGGGGCCAACCTGAGCACAGATCCATCATTATATTCCATCAGTATTTTCAGGAGGGATCCAAATCATGGATTTTTTAAAACTATAACTGCTATAGTTCTTCTTCTCCACCCGCATCTCCCTCAGCCATTGCTGATTGTTGAGAGTAAGTTCATATAGATTGGCATTTTTCAGACCATGCTTTCTAACCACATAGCAATAAAATTCATGAAGGTATTTTTTATCTTTTGTCTCCCTTGTTTCAGTGGCTACATATGAAGGATCAAAGGGAGGACATCAGATAATAAAGGGCAATAGTTTGATGAGCACTGAGAATCAATGACTTAGTCTGGCCCCTTCATTTCATAAATGATTAGGCTGTGAGTGAGCTGAGAGTGAATGCCTCATTTTAATGAATCCATTTATTTAACTATTAGTTACTGGTAACCTATTAGGTGTCACTAACAAATAGGCACTGGGGTTGAATTGAAAAACAAAATATATTTATTACTCACACAACTCTTATAGTCTGGTGAGACCATTAAATGTGATGAGATGAGGGCCGAGTGGAAGGGTAGCTTACTGTGGTGGGAGAGGGTTCAAAAATATTTTACACAATAGTCAGTCAGTTTTCAACATGAATAATACAAAATTTCAATGGATGAAACAACGAATGATGCTGGGAAAACTGGATATCCAGATGTAAAAGAAAACATTTGGGCCCCTACCTTTTATTATAGTCGTTTCTGACTCTTTGCGACCCCATGGACTGTAGCCTACCAAGCTCCTCAGTCCACGGAATTTTCCAGGCAGGAGTACTGGAGTAGGTTGTCATTTCCTTCTCCAGGGTATCTTCCCAACCCGGGGATCAAACCCGGGTCTCCCGCACTGCAGGCAGACGCTTTACCATCTGAGCCACCAGGGAAGCCTTACCTTTTATTATATGTAAAAGCAAATTCAAAGTAGATGAAAAACCTGAATGTAAGAGCTAAACTTATAAAATTCTTGCAATAAGACATTGACATAAATCTTTGTGAACTTGGACTAGGTGATAACTTTTTGGATAGGACACTAAAAACCTAAGCAACAGCAGAAAAAAACGGATAAACTGTATATCATCAAAATTAAAAGCTTCTGTGCTTCAGAGGACATCGTCAAGATAGTGGCAAGAAAAGCCAGAGAATGGGAGAAAATTTTTACAAATCACCTAATCTGATAAGAGACTTGTTTCTAGAATGTATAAAGCAGGCTTACAATTTAATAATAAAAACCCAATTCAAAATCAGGCAAAGCATCTTAATAGATATTTTTCCAAGGAAGATGTACAAATGGCAAATAAACACATGAAAAGATGCTCATCATCACTGGCTGTCAGAGAAATGCAAATCAAACCAAAAGTAAGATACTACTTCACACCTGCTAGGATGGCCATAATCAAAAAGACAGATAATAACAAGTGTCGACAAGGATGTGGACAAATTGGAGCATCGTATATTACTGGCAGGATTATAAGCTATGCAGGTGCTTTGGGAAATAGTCTGATGGTTTCTCAAAAGTTTCAACTTAAAGTTTCCATATGACCAGTAATTCTGCTACTATGTATATACCCCATAGAAATGAAACATGTCCAGACAAAACATATTCATGAGTGTTCATAGTAGCATTACTCATAATAGCCACAAACTAATAACCCAAATGTTTTTCAACTAATAAAGGGATAAATAAAATATGATTATCTATATCTGTACAGCTATGCTGCTGCTGCTGCTAAGTCACTTCAGTCGTGTCCGACTCTGCAACCCCATAGACGGCAGCCCACCAGGCTCCCCATCCCTAGGATTCTCCAGGCAAGAACATTGGAGTGGGTTGCCATTTCCTTCTCCACTATACAGCTATATGTTGGCATGTTGGCAATAATAAAGAATGAGACGCTGATACATTCTATAATATGGTTGAACCCTGAAAATATTCCACTTAGTGGAAGAAGTTAGTCACAAAAGAGAGCATATTGTATGATTCCATTTACACGAAATGTTCAGAATAGGCACATCTGTAGAGAAAGATTAGTAGATGCTTGGATTGAGGGCAAATGGGGAGTACTGTTAATGGGTATGGACTTTCTTTTGGTGTGAAAAAATGTTCTAAAATTGGTCAAGGTGATGGTTGCCCACCTCTATGAATATACTAAAACACATTCAATGATATACTTTAATGGAGGAATTGTATGTGAATTATGTCAATAAACTTGTTATAAAAAAGATTCTACCATAAAATTCATATTTTAACATAGTCTGGAGGAGAAAAAAAGAGAGTGGGAATGGAAGGCCATTCAGCAAAATGGATAGAACATGCAAAGACACTGTTTGTTCTATATATAGCTGAGGGCAAACAGGGGCATAAGAGATGAGGAGAGAACACTGAGTCCTGGAAAACTATCATTTGCCATAAATGTCTGTAGACTACAAAGTCAGAGTACATGTCTTATTCACCATTGTATCTCTAGTATCCAGCACAAAGAAGGCCTCCTACAAGTTTTATCTGGTAGTTTAATGATTGAATAAATTAATGCCTAAATGAGCTAAAGAATTTTAAATAATTAATGTGTGCATGCTAAATCACTTCAGTCGTGTCTGAGTCTTTGCCACCCTATGGTCTGTAACCCACCAGGCTCCTCTGTCCATGGGATACTCCATGCAAAAATACTCAAGTGGGTTGCCATGCCCGCCTCCAGGGGATCTTCCTGACCCAGGTATCAAACCCACGTTTCATGCCTCCTGCATTGGCAGGCAGTTTCTTTATGACCAGCACCACCTGGGAAGCCCAAATAATTAATAATTGTCCCTAAACTAGTTGACAGATCCTCTAACTCCTAGTTCATCTTTGTTGTGCTATATCAGGCAGAAAGTTTTTTAATACAATTTCAAAAGGTTACTTCCCATTTACAGTTATTACAAAATACTGGCTTTATTTCCCATGTTGTACAACACTTCCTTGAGCCCATCTTACATTCAGTAGTTTGTACCTCCCACTCCCCTATTCCTGTGTTGCTCCCCACTGCTGGTAACCACTTGTTTATTCTCTAGTGGTATATTATCTGTGAGTCTGATCCTTTTATGTTATATTCGTTACTTATATTTTTTAGATTCCACATATAAGTGATATCATACAGTACTTGTCTTCTCTATGTTATTTTACTTAGCATAGTGCTCTATAGAGAGAGTCCATCAAATTTCATTCTTTTTTATGACTCAGTAGTATTCCATTGTATATGTACACCACATCTTCTCTATCTTTTGATCTATTAATGGACACTTAAGTTGTTCTCATGTCTTGGCAATTGGGGTACATGTATCTTTTCAAGTTAGTGTTTCTATTCTTGTTTTTTGGATATATATCCAGGAGTGGAGTTGCTGAATCATATGGTAGTTCCAGCTTAAGCTTTTTGAGAAACCTCCATACTGTTTTCCTTAGTGGCTCCGCCAACTTACACTCCCACCATCCAGTATACAAGGGTTCCCTTTGCTCCACATCATTGGTAGTATTTGCTATTTGTAGACTTTTTGATTATAGCCATTCTGACAGGTGTGAGGTGATATCTCATGGTGGTTTTGATTTGCATTTCCATGATGATTAGCAATGTTGAGCATCTTTTCATGTGCTTCTTGGCCATCTGCATTTCCTCTTTGGAAAATGTCTATTAGGTTCTGCCCATTTTTTAATTCTGTTGTCTGTGTTTTTTGATGTTGAGTTGTGTGAACTATTTGTATATGTTGGATATTAATGTCATATTTGTCATACCATTTCCAAATATTTTCTCCCATTCAGTAGCTTGTCTTTTCATTTTGTCAATGATTTCTTTTGCTGTGCAAAAGCTTTTAAGTTTAATTGTGTTCAGTTGCTCAGTCGTGTCCAACTCTTTGCAACCCCATGACTGCAGCACACCAGGCTTCCCTGTCCATCACTGACTCCCAGAGCTTGCTCATTCATGTCCATCGAGTCGGTGATGCCATCCAACCATCTTGTCCTCTGTCATCCCCTTCTCCTTCCTTCAATCTTTCCTAGCGTCAGAGTCTTTTCTAATGAGCTGGCTCTTTGTATCTGGTGACCAAAGTATTAGAGCTTCAGCATCAGTCCTTCTGATGATATTCAGGATTGATTACCTTTAAGACTGACAGATTTGATCTCCTTGCAGTCCAAGGGACTCTCAAGAGTCTTCTCAACACTGCAGTTCAAAAGCATCAATTCTTTGGCACTCAGCTTTCTTTATGGTCCAACTCTCACATCCATACATGACTACTGGAAAAACCATAGCTTTGACTATATGGACCTTTGTCAGCAAAGTAATGTCTCTACTTTTTAATAAACTGTCTACATTGTCATAGCTTTTTTTCCAAGGAACAAGCATCTTTTAATTTCATGGCTGCAATCACTGTCTGCAGTGATTTTGGAGCCCAAGAAAATAAAGTCTCTCAATGTTTCCTTTGTTTCCCCATCTATTTGCTATGAAGTGATGGGACCAGGTGCCATGATCTAAGTGTTTTGAATGTTGAGTTTTAAGCCAGCTTTTTCATGCTCCTCTTTCACCAAGAGGTCCTTCAGTTCCTCTTTGCTTTCTATCATAAGGGTGATGTCATCTTCATACCTGAGGTTATTGATATTTCTCCTGGAAATCTTGATTCTAGCTTGTGCTTTATCCAGCCCGGCATTTTCCCATGATGCAATCTGCATATAAGTTAAATAAGCAGGGAGATAATATGCAGCCTTAACGTATTCCTTTCCCAATTTGGAGCCAGTCCATGGTTCCATGTCTGGTTCTAACTGTTTCTTCTTGACCTGCATACAGGTTTCTCAGGAGGCTGGTAAGGTGGTCTGGTATTCCCATCTTTAGAAGAATTTTCCACAGTTTGTTGTGATCCACACAGTCAAAGTCATACTCAATGAAACAAGTAGATGTTTTTCTGAAATTCTTTTGCTTTTTCTATGATCCAACGGATGTTGGCAATTTGATCTCTGGTTCCTCAGCCTTTTCTAAATCCAGCTTGAACATCTGGAAGTTCTCACTTCATGTACGTACTATTGAAGCCTGGCTTGGAGAATTTGAGCTTTACTTTGCTGGCGTGTAAAATGAGTGCTACTGTACAGTAGCTGGAACATTCTTTGGCATTTTCTTTCTTTGGGGTTGGAATGAAAACTGACCATTGTAGTCTTGTGGCCACCGCTAAGTTTTCCAAATTTGCTGGCATATCAAATGCAGCACTTTTCCAGCATCATCTTTTAGGATTTGAAATAGCTCCACTGGAATTCCATCACCTCCACTAGTTTTATTTGTAGTGATGCTTCCTAAGGCCAATTTGGATTTGCACTCCAGAATGTCTAGCTCTAGGTGAGTGATCACACCAGTGTGGTTAGTGGTGGTTTAGTCGCTAAGTCATGTCCAAGTCTTGTGACCTCATGGACCGTAGCCTGCCAGGCTCCTCTGTCCATGATATTCTCCAGGCAAGAATACTGTGGTTATCTGGGTCATTGAGATCTTTTTTGTATTGTTTTTCTGTGTATTCTTGCCAACTCTTCTTAATATATCTTCTGCTTCTGGTAGTTCCATACTGTTTCTGTCCTGTATTGTGCCCATCTTTGCATGATATGTTCCCTAGGTATCTCTAATTTTCTAGAAGAGATAAGTTTAATTCAGTTCAGTTTAGTTCAGTCGCTCAGTAGTGTCCGACTCTTTGCAACCCCATGAATTGGAGCCTCCCTGTCCATCACCAACTCCCGGAGTTCAACTCAAACTCACGTCCATCAAGATGGTGATGCCATCCAGCCATCTCATCCTCTGTCATCCCCTTCTCCTGCCCCCAATCCCTCCCAGCATCAGTCTTTTCCAGTGAGTCAACTCTTCGCATGAGGTGGCCAAAGTACAGGAGTTTCAGCTTTAGCATCATTCCTTCCAAAGAACACCCAGGACTGATCTTTGGAATGGACTGGTTGGATCTCCTTGAAGTCCAAGGAACTCTTAAGAGTCTTCTCCAACACCACAGTTCAAAAGCATCAATTCTTCGGTGCTCAGCTTTCTTCACAGTCCAACTCTCACATCCATACATGACTACTGGAAAAACCATAGCCTTGACTAGACGGACCTTTGTTGGCAAAGTAATGTCTCTGCTTTTCAATATGCTATCTAGATTGGTCATAACTTTTGCTAAGTCATGTCCAAGTCTTGTGACCTCATGAATTGTAGCCTGCCAGGCTCCTCCGTCCATGATATTCTCCAGGCAAGAATACTGTGGTTATCTGGGTCATTGAGATCTTTTTTGTATTGTATTTGAATTACTCCAAGGAGTAAGCGTCTTTTAATTTCATGGCTACAATCACCATCTGCAGTGATTTTGGAGCCCCCAAAAATAAAGTCTGACACTGTTTCCACTGTTTCCCCATCTATTTCCCATGATGTGATGGGACCAGGTGCTATGATCTTCGTTTTCTGAATGTTGAGCTTTAAGCCAACTTTTTCACTCTCCTCTTTCACTTTCATCAAGAGGCTTTTTAGTTACTCTTCACTTTCTGCCATAACGGTGGTATCATCTGCGTTATCTGAGGTTATTGATATTTCTCCTGGCAGTCTTGATTCCAGCTTGTGCTTCATCCAGCCTGGCATTTCACGTGATATGCTCTGCATGTAAGTTAAATAAGCAGGGTGACAATATACACCCTTGACGTACTCCTTTCCCAATTTGTAACCAGTTTGTTGTTCCATGTCCATCTTTACAGGTGTTATTGAAGTAATGTCCTAATCGGCTTCCTTTTTTTCCTGCTTCAACGCATTGTAGTCCCTTTATGGACAGAGAGATCTGTTAAAATCTGTGTCAAATATTGTCCCTCTTCTGATTCCAACTACCAGTGATTCCCTACCTCAGATATGGAAAGGCAAAGTTTCCACATTTGATCTATAAGATGCTGCAAAGTCCATTCCTCCAGTTAACCCCTCTGCCCCTCATCTCCTATTTTTCCCCTCCATTGCTCTGCTCTAGTCACACTGGCTTCCTTGCTGTTCCTCAGACACATCAGATACACAATCCCATTCAGGGCCTTTGTCTTTCTATTCCCTTTGCCTGGACCACTGTTTTGCCTGATGACCTTATGGATCACTAGCTTAATCACTGCCCAGCAAATAATTGCTTTGATATCATCTCCTCTGTAAGCCCATCCCTGACCACCTTATTTTAAATTGTATACCGTTCCCCCAGTACTCTCTTTCCCCTTTTTGCTTTACTGTACTCTATATCTTACTCATGTATTGTGTTTGTTATCTGTTTTTTCCTCACCACAATATTAGTTTTATGAAGTCATTCCCCTTCAATATATATATAACACATTAGCAAAGACAAACTGTGAATTGAGCCAGTGTTCTTCCATTTAACAGATTGAGATATTTTCCCATTTGCATTTAGAAACATAATTCTAAACTCTTTTTTTTTTAATAGTTTACCAGACCCTGTGTAATCTGATCACCAACTGTCTTAATACCTACCCTTATCTATTCTTCCTGTCTCCATTCACTCGAGCCTCATAGTTTTCCTTTAGTTTCTCAAAGATGTCAAGGCCTTTGGACAAATGTTGACCTTTTCTGTTCTTTTTCACTCTTTCTGTGCTTAACCAACTCTTTCTCTTTCTTTGGTTCCCACTTAAATGTCTTCACTTCTCTATTAACATATATCCTGTTGCACACCACCCCATTATTCTCTCATAGTACCTTGTTTG
Organism: Capra hircus; assembly: GCF_001704415.2. Lineage (NCBI taxonomy): Eukaryota > Metazoa > Chordata > Mammalia > Artiodactyla > Bovidae > Capra > Capra hircus. Next base: position 32,296,712 of record NC_030823.1, on the reverse strand, counting down.
TTTCCTTCATGAAACTTACAACTTTTTATGATTTTTTTTTTCTACTTAAAAAAATCTTTCTCTTTCATTGGAATGTAAGTTTGAAGTCAGATTCTCTTGCTTGTCACATCCTCTTTTGTATTCTGGTGCATCAGTGCCTAGCATGCAGTTAGGGTCACTGTAACTGGATAGGTGGGTGGTTAGGTAGCCAGAAGTTCAGACCCTGAAAGTAGATAGCCTAAAGTCAAAGTCTTACTTTAATATCTATAATACTGTCTGGTGAACTTGGTCAAATTATTAATACTTACTCTGTCCAAGCCTTTTTGTCTTATCTGTAAAATGAGGATAGATAAAATTACCACTTTGGGGGGTTTTGTAAAACCCTTGAGGTAATCTTATAGCCCAGGACATGACATTAGTAAATGATCTATGGTTGTTGTTTAGTTGCTAAGTTGTGTCCGACTCTTTGCGACCCCATGGATTGTAGGCCGCCAGCCTCCTCTGTCCATGGGATTCTCCTGGCAAGAATACTGGAGTGGATTGCCATTTCCTTCTCCAGGGGATCTTCCTGACCAAGGGATTGAACCCAAGTCTCCTTTGTCTCCTGTATTGGCAGGCAGATGTACCACTGAGCCACCAGGGAAGCTCTTAAAGTGATCTCTAGATATTAATAATTATTATTTTTATACTGATGTTACTATTATTATTCACATTCTCTATTGTCAGTTCTGCCTCCTGACTGTGTATTCTATTTTATTTATATTTTTAAAAATCATGTCTTTTTTTTAAACTTTTTATTTTATACTGGAGTATAGCCAATTAAGTAGGAGGACATGGCAACCCACTCCAGTATTCTTGCCTGGAGAATCCCCATGGACAAAGATACCTGGAGGGCTACAGCCCATAGGGTCACACAGAGCCGGAAACGACTGAAGCAACTTAGCACGTCCATAGCCAACTAATAATGCTGTGATAGTTTCAGGTGGACAGCAAATGGATACATGCATCCATTCTTCCCCACACTCCCCTCCTATCCAGGCTGCCACATAACATTAAGCAGAGTTTTCTGTGCTATGCAGTAGGCCCTTGTTATTCTTTTCTATCTAGTTGCTTTACAGAGCCATGATGATAACTAAATATGATACTTTGAGTATGACCTCAGCAGTACATAGAATTGGAGCTATCATCTAAGCTTATATTAATCTAGCTTCAGAGCCAGTTATCATTTGGGTTATGTGTTTATCAAATGTGTCTCATAGTGAACTTTTGTGAGTTTAAATTCAATTAAAACCCCTAATGGCATAAGTGTCCTGCCCTACAATTGGGCAGTAAGTACAGATTATTTGCATTTGTCTCTTTGGAATTTGATCATTTCAGTTTGGATGAATGGTGTCAGCTTGTCTGAACCCTTTTGGATTCTGGTTTTCACATTTCACTGTAATAAATTAGTCCTCTCAGATTTATGCCACAGGCATATTTGATCATCATATCATTGGTGCCTTCATTAAAATCAGTGGTTTAAACAGAATAACATGAATGGCAAGGCATAGCCCTGCAGCCTGTAGCTGACGACCTCCTTGTAGATTGATATTTTCCATTCTGTCTTCTGTATGATGTGTTTGTTTTCCTGTTTAAGAACCAAACCATTTACCTTCTTCAAAGTAACTCTAGTCAACCAAAAGATATTTACTTTCATACCTACTATTTACAGTTGGTCTGCTTAGGTACCGCTGAACTATTAGGTACCATTAGGTGCCATTGACAGAAGAATATAATAATGGCAAATAGTGAAAAATTAGGCATGGGTAGCTAAGAAATCAAAGTTTTTTTATAAATATGGGGCAGATTTCTAGTTGACAGGATTCAAACCTATATTAGGAATCTCCCAATGGAAGAGGAATGGAATTCTAATTTCTTCATTTAAATAATCTGGATAAATGGATTAAATTGGAAATTTGAGGAGTTAGAGTCTACAAAAACACTTTTTTTGAGATCTTATTGATTCTATTGACCTACTCTCATTTTATAAGGCTTATTATGTCCATACACATATATCAAATCATTATGTTGTATACCTGAAAGTAATACAATGTTATGTGTCAATTATATCTCAATAAAAAAAGTGTTCTGTCTTAATCATTACCCTATATTTATCTGTTTTATACCTGTTTCATCTTTCTTTATGAAAAGGAATAAAAGCAAGAATTGTGCATTTTCTAATTGTCATAACATATAAATTCATATAAATTGGTGGTGGTTTAGTCGCTAAGTCTATTCTAACTCTTGAGACCCCAAAGGACTGTGGCCTGTCAGGCTCCTCTGTCCATGGGATTTCCCAGGAAAGAATACTGGAGTGGGTTGCCATTTCCTTCTACAGGAGATCTTCCTAACCCAGGGATTGAACCCTTGTCTTCTGTGTTACAGGCTGATTCTTTACCACTGAGCCATCAGGGAGGCCCATATAAATTCAGTACTGCATATAAATGTGTTTCATAAACTATGAAAAGCTGTGTAGAATGGAGCTTTTATGATGGAATAGACGGTCAATAAAGTGAATAGATGAATTTACTCCTTTGTATGCGGATGGTGTTAATTTGAAAGAAGCATACTGAAAACATTTATTCACAAAGGCGTCTGCTTTACATCAAAAGCTTCTTGCCAAAATTAGTTAGAAAATATAGGTGATTTTATAGTTAAAGCTAAGAACAACACATTCTTAAGTTCCCCAAATAGTATTTTACAGAAACATTTATATAATTCACAGCTAAAGTGAATTTTCTAAAAACTCCCCATAAGGTGAGATCACGTACGCCATGTCTCAGTACAGAAGGATTTTTTTTTTCAATCAGTTGTGTCTCTAAAAATAAACCTAGTTTTGTTGTTAAAAATTGCTGTTTCCTTTTCACATAAGAACATCTCATTAATTTTGGTGAAACTCCTCCAACAAGATAAGGTTAAATTGTCCAGTTTTCCAGTGGAAGAGGATCCATTTTGTGTCACGAGCAGAGTAGCAGCAAAGAGGTGAGTTGAAGATAGACATGGAATATTTTGTATCCAAGCAGAAGTGTTCAGGGAAGAGCCTGTAGGTCTGAATTTCTAGGTATGCTTTCAGTAATATGCCACTTCTCTTTCTTTCTTCAGAATTTTAGAGCCAGAGTATCAATACCGACGTTCTCTGTAATCAGATACACTAAGGAGTAGTAGAAACTGGGTGGGTAGAAAAGAGGGGACCTCACAGAGGTCCAGTGTACTTACATGAGAAAGAAGAGGAGTGTATTCTAGCATCCATATTGCTAAGTGTCCAGACTCCTTACACTGATATTTCCTTTTCTCAGTCATTTGAAACTGATTTATTAGCACAGAATTAAAATATGATTTCCTATAACATAAAATTTTTCCACTTGAAGTGAAAGGCGGGGAGATCTTGAACAGGTTTGAGCTTTTCTTTGTTTGAGAGAAGAGAAATATTTTGTACTAAACAATAATGTTGATAAAAATAAAATCTAATAAAATATATTTTTCCCTCAATTGAGAAATGGCATATTCGGTCTTATACAACTTAGCTTTTTACAAAAGGGGGCTGAGTCTTAAATTTGTTCTGATTGCCAGAGATAGACAGGATTTAACTAATCAGAGATACACAGAACAAAAAGAAAAGCTTCTTGTTGAATGATAGTTGTCAGAAAGGAAACAGATGATGTGTTTTCTTTATTACATTTAAAAATTAATTATTGCAATAGAAGCTTGTTTGTACTCATAACTGACTTAGCTTTGTGGTTTGGCATTATTCCACATTTGAAGGGAACTAGGTATTGGTAGAGAGCATGAAGCCTGGATTCTAGTCCAGTTTAGTCAGCCTCAGTGGGTCATTTAACTTCACTGGACCCCAGTGTTCTTATCTGTAAAGAAAGGGAATAGATGAAGATGATACCCGTGGTGGATTCATGTTGATGTATGGCAAAACCAATACAATATTGTAATTAACCTCCAATTAAAATAAATAAATTTATATTTTTTAAAAAAAGATGATAAGTAAGACTTCTATCTTTAACTGTGTCCATTTTTAAAGGCCTGTGTTTTTATGAAAGAAAATCATGGTGTAAACAGAGGAGTTAAACTTCCCAAATGTTTTAGGGTCCTTTTGGTGGGAACACATTTTTGTAGAAGAAATATAGCCAGTATAATATTTAAGAAAGAGGAATTATATTTAATAAATTAAAAATGTACACTGAAGTCTTGATAGTTAGGAGAAAATAACCCAAAACTTTTCTTATATTTTCCCTTTAGGAAGCAGAATATTTAACCAATATTCTTCTGACAGCTCCTATAAAAGCTACATTGAGTAGAAGAATTTTAATTTGTTCTTGTTGTAAAATAATAAAAATGTGTACATTATCTAAAAGACAAAACAATTATGCCAGCATTCCCTGTTTTTCTAGATAAGACTAAATGGGATAATTTATTCTTGTATAGTTTTTAATAGCTGAAAAAAATAACTGGATAATCATGCTACTATTAGAATAGGAGCTGCTTTATTAAGTAGTTGTTTTTGGAAATTGTGGTTTTATAGTTCCCAGTACTTTTATATCTGTTCTAAAAGGTATGGGGCTTTGAAAGCATACTTGAATATTATATTGATATTCCTATAACTATAGTATCTGAAAAAAACATTACATTTGGTGCATTAATGGGAAATATAGGATATTATTGAAATTTCACATTGCACTGAACTTTATGCTACAGTTCATTTAAAGTAACAGTCTCAATTTTGAAGGGAAAAAAAACTCAAAAACTATTTAATTTGGTTGTAAATGACATCTTTGATGTCATTTAAATATTTGTAATCTCATAATGAGAAGCTGACATCATTGTAAATACATTTAGTAATAAAAATATTTTTTATAAATAATGAATACATAATTAACTTCACATACTTAAATTTATGTATAATGTCCTATGGCAAAATCAAATATAACTTTAGGATTAGTAGTATTTTCAGTTCACTTAAATTTATTTATCTTTATAGATAGATAAGCATAATAAAGATATAAGAATGTCTTACTGATATCCTGAATTGCATATCCTACATTGCTGGCAGATTCTTTACCCTCTGAGCCATGAGGGTCGCCCTTAGGACACTGGAGTGGGTAGCCATTCCCTTCTGCAGGGGATTTTCCTGACCCAGAGATCAAACCTGGGTCTCCTGCATAGAAGGCAGATTTTCTACCATCTGAACCACCAGGAAGCCTAGTAGATAGATAAATATAATAAAGATATAAAGAATCTTACTTGAAAATGCCTTTCATTCTCTTGTTTATTATAATTGTTTTAGTCTTATTTTTTGTTTGTGTTTAGCCATATTTCTACACATAAAGAATGCTGCAGTAACAAGAACTCTGTAATTAGTACTGGGCAATATAACCAGTTATTATAATCAGATATTCTAATGTATTTTAAATCAAATTATTCTATTGGAAAATGTTCATAACTTTAATATACAGAGCTGTAAGGAACAAATTATAGCCAAAATGTAGTAATATAATCTGAAAATTATGGTTAGACTTCATTTAATGTGAATCCTGAAGCCTTAATATTAATGCTTATAAAACATTTTCTGCTATAAAGTTTTATAAGAACTAAGCAAGAATATGGCAGTAATTTCTTTTATTTACCATAGCTGAGATTATTATAAATTTGAGGAGAAAATGATATAATAGTTTAGATGTATCATTGGGTTTGCCTTTTTATCAAAATGATAGGAAATTTTTATTTTAATAGTAATGAAAGTACAAGAAAGACAGTGAGATGAAGAGTAGACAGATTGGACATATGTTTGTAATTTTCTGGTCATCTGGATTTTATATATATATATATATAAAATCTGTGTTATATATGTAATATAAAATACACATACTATAAATATCTGGCACATGGTAGGCACATAGGTACTCAGAAATATTTATTGTATTGAACTGAGGAGTTAGGGAGAAATTGTTTAAGGGGGAATAAAGTAACGGTTTTCCTAAACTGGAATTATTTGATTTTATTTTTACTGTGGGTGATTTTCCAAACTGGTAATAAAACAATTTTCAAATGGTGATTAAAGTCAACTGTGTGAACATTTGAGTTTGGAGTAACTATCTGTAGATATTTCTCCTTTAGTCATTTTTTTTTTAATCTTCCAGATTTTGTACTTATTAGATCGTTCCTGTTTTGTCAGAGAGAAAAGCATACCAAATAATTCTTTGGTCTTTGAAAACACCAATCTTTTTATATAAAGATGGTCCATCAGAAAAGAGACCTTCTTGTTTTTATTACAGTTTATTTTGAGAGAAAATTCCAGGCTTATTTTCTTTTGAATGTACTGACTATAGCAAGCAAAATACTTTTGAAGTACCTTCAAAAGGATTGGGTTAGAGTTAGGTCTAGCTTTTTTCACATAAATTATGACTGTGAAAAAGAACTATGTGAATTTGTTAGGAAGTTCAAGTAAAATTTGCATTGGTGCATTGGTGACTCTTCCCTCCGATTATCTTCACTGACCGCCCTCTTATTCCTCAGCCAAAGAATCATGGCCCCAGTTCTCAGGGAAGAATGGAAGGGATCATGGTTCATAGTTTATTATTGGCCTTTAAAAAGTTAATGTCTTATTTATCTTATAACTGGAAGTTTTTACCTTTTGCCCACCTTCACCCATTTTGCCCACCTCCCTGTTCCCCAGCTCTAGCAACAACCTATCTTTCATGTGTCTGAGTTCACTTTTTTTAGGTTCCACATAAAGATGAGATCATCCAGTATTTGTCTTTCTCTGTCTCACTTATTTTACTTTGGATAATGGTCTCAGATCCATCCATATTGTCACAAAAGGCAGAATTTCCTTTCTTATGGCTGTGTAATATTTCATCGTGTGTGTGTGTGTGTGTGTGTGTGTGTGCGTGTGTGTGTGCGCGTGCGCACAACATTCTCTTTGTCCATTCATCTGTCAGTCGATTCTTAGCTTGTTTTTGTGTTTTGGCTGTTGTAAATAATGCTGTGACAAACATAAGAATGCAGATATCCTTTCACAATAGTGGTTCATTACCTTCAGATAAATACTCAGATGTGAAATTGCTCAGTTGTATGATAGTTCTATTTTTAATTTTTTGAGGACACTCCATACTGTTTTCCATAGTGGTTGCACCAATTCATTAATAATGTTCCCCTAAAGTCAATTTTATATATTAACATCTTAAATGTAAAATGGTTTCTCTTTTTATCAAATTAGAATGTTAAGTACATTGCTGACAAAATTTCCTTCTAGAAAATAAGAAGCCAAACCATTATTTTTTGAGCTTTACTTTGTTTTTAAAGTTAAAGCAAAAAATGTTCTAACAAGGATGGTTGCTGCTGCTGTTGCTGCTGCTGCTAAGTCCGACTCTGTGTGACCCCATAGACAGCAGCCCACCAGGCTCCCCTGTCCCTGGGATTCTCCAGGCAAGAACACTGGAGTGGGTTGCCATTTCCTTCTCCAGTGCATGAAAGTGAAAAGTGAAAGTGAAGTCGCTCAATTGTGTCTGACTCTTCACGACCCCATGGACTGCAGCCTACCTGGCTCCTCTGTCCATGGGATTTTCCAGGCAGGAGTACTGGAGTGGGATGCCATTGCCTTTTCTGAACAAGGATGGTTACAGCGTATTAAAGGATTTCCTTCATGTGTACACAGAATTTAGACCTGCATTGGTCTTTTTAGTTATATTCTCTCAACAAAAACATTATAAGACTGTTTAAATGTTCCAATGTAACATTTTAATTCTTCAAAGAAGACATAAAAATGGCCAGTAAACACATAAAAATGTGCTCAACATTGCTCATTATTATAAAAATGCAAATAAAAACTACAATGAGGTATCACCTCACACCAGTCAGAATGGCCATCATCAAAAAGTCTATAAACAGTAAATGCTGGAGAGGTGTGAGGAAAAAGGAACCCTCTTGCACTATTGATGGAAATGTAAATTGATACAGCCTATGGAGAACAGTATGAAAAAACTGTTAAATCTTAAAAAACTAGGAATAAATCTATCACATAACCCACTAATCCCACTACTGGGCATATACCTTGAGAAAACCATAATTCAAAAAGGCACAGGTACCCCAGTGTTCATTGCAGCACTATTTACAGTAGCCAGGACATGGAAGCAGCATAGCTGTCCATCAACAGGTGGATAGAGAAGTTGTGGTACATATACACAATGGAGTATTACTCAGCCATATAAAGGAAGACTTTTTTTTTTTTTTAAGGAAGACTTTTGACTCAGTTCTAATAAGGTGGATGAACCTAGAGCCTATTTTACAGAGTGAAGTAAGTCAGAAAGAGGAAAGCAAATATCATATATTAATGCATATATATGGAATATAGAATTATGATACTGATGAATCTATCTGCAGGGCAGCAGTGGAGATGCATACATAGAAAACAGACTTGTAGACACAGTGGAGGAAGGGGAGAGTGGGATGACTTGAGAGAGTAGCATTGAGACATATACATATATTGAGGTGAAGTGAAGTCGCTCAGTCATGTCCAACTCTTTGCGACCCCATGGACTGTAGCCTACCAGGTTCCTCCATCCATGGGATTTTCCAGGCAAGAATACTGGAGTGGGTTGTCATTTCCTTCTCCAGGAGATCTTCCCGACCCAGGGGTTGAACGAACCTGGGTCTCCCGCCTTGTAGGCAGAAGCATTGTGCTCAGACCGTCTGAGCCACTGTATGTAAAATTAGATAGCCGGTGGGAATTTGCAGTATGATTCAGGGAGCTCAAATCCAGTGCTTGTGACAACCTCTAGGGGTGGGATAGTATGGGAGGTGGGAGGGAAGTTCAAGAGGAACGGGGCATACATATACCTACAACTGATTCCCATAAGCAGAAACCAATACAGTACTGTAAACCAATTGTCCTCCAAATAAAAATAAATATGTTTAAATTTTTTAAAAAGACACATGTGCCCCAGTGTTCATTGCAGCATTATTTTCAATAGCCAGCACGTGGAAGCAACCTAGATGTCCATCGACAGATGAAATAAAGAAGTTGTGGTGTATATATAAAATGGAATGTTACTCAGCCACAAAAAGGAATGAATATGAATCAGTTGAACTAAGGTGGATGAACCTAGAGCCTGTTACACAGAGTGAAGTTAAGTCAGAAAGAGAAAAACAAATGTCAACGCATATATCTGGTTCCATAATCTAGAAAAATGGTACTGATGAACCTATTTAGAGAGCAGTAGAGACACAGTTGTAGAGAATGGCCTTGTGGGCAGAGCAGGGGAAGGAGAGGGCAGGCTGAATTGAGAAAGTAGCACTGACGTATGTACACTGCCACGTGTCAAATACATAGCTCTTAGAAGCTGCTGTCCTGCATTAGGAAGAGCCCCTGGAGGAGGGCATGGCATCGCACTCCAGTGTTCCTGCCTGGAGAATCCCATGGATAGAGGAGCCTGGCGGGCTACAGTCCATAGGCTCACAGAGCGTTGGACAGACTGAAGCGACTTAGTACACACGCACACAGAAGCTGCTGTATAACACAGGGAGCCCAGCCTGGCACTCTGTGACGACCTAGAGGGGTGAAATGAGGGGGAGAGGGGGAAGGAGGCTCAAGATGGAGGGCATATATATTTCCTTATAGCTGATTCACGTTGTTGTACAGCAGAAACCAACACCAACATTGTAAGCAATTATCCTCCAATTAAAAAATAAACATTTTAAGACATGTGCAGTAGAATAGATAGATACCATAGGATTACCAGCTTTGTAAAGCAGGAAACTGCCAAAGATTTAACATGTTTTGCGTTTATCAACTCCATTAATATAGCTCTTAAGGTACTGCTATGAGTAAAACAGAAATATTCTCTTGGATGATAATTCAATTAGGTGAATTTGTAAATAATTAAGCAGTCATTCCAAGGAAGTTTTTATTAGACTGGAAAAAATTTTCACTGGGGTTTTTCCATAGCATCTTGTGGAAAAACCCAAGCAAACTTTTTGGCCAGCCCAGTACTTATAGATACATTAAACTTTGTAGTTATCCAGTAGCCAGGCATTACTGATTCAATCAACTTGCAACTGGGAGTGGGGAGGGGGGAGGAGGAGATTAGGAGACAGTGTTAGGAAGCTGTTTTCAAGTCTTTGAAGTTACAGTCCCTTGACATTTATAGGGACAAATCCCAGGGTCTTTGCTAATGATAGCAAAGGCAATTAATTCCTGCTATTAAATATATTAACGTATTTAACTGACCCATTCACCCTCTAGAATGTTTGTAAATATAGAACTAAAATTATTTGTGAGCCCACTGAAATAAATTCTACTACTGAAATAAACTATATTTCACTATAACATAATGACATTTCAGGAGAGGGTTATGTTCTGAATTTAATTTGTAAGGTAAAATATTCCATATGGTCAAACTTAATTTTGAAAACCTTTTGAAGCATTCAAATTTACATAGTCTACATGGATTTCTATATATATATTGATTTATATGTGTTTAGAACCATGTATTCCTACTACAGTTTCTCAAAAACTTTTTTTTTTTTTGGCCGTGTTGCAGGTCTTATGGGAACTTAGTTCTCCAACTAACAATCAAACCTGGGCCCTTGGCAGTGAGACTGCAGAGATCTAACCATTGGACCACCAGGGCATTCCCTTAAAAACTTTAATTCATATCATTTACTTCTGATGTTGTTGGGATAGATTACTATTTACTCAGACAGAGACCAGATATGAATGAAGACAAGGAGGAAACCAGCCCCCAAAAGTAATACTATCACCTGAGCTCTTTTTTGTAAACTGACCACAGGGCTGTGGTGATTCTTATTCTTGCCCATGAATTTTCTGGCATCGCCTAACAGCAGTGTGAGCTTTGCTTTACAAAAAAGGCTGCTGTATTGTCACAGTGTAACAGAATCAGCTTTGTACCAGATGTCTTAAATTCTTCTCTTGAGATCCGCTCTTGTAGAAAGTTATTTTTTTTGCCATAGATCCATCTCATCTGTTTTGAAAACTTGTTTTGAGAGCTCCTTTAGCTCCAAGGAAGTGCTCCTGAGTATAAGTGATCCATTGATACCACTTCTTTTATCATTATGGAAAGAGGAAAAAAAAAAACTTTTATTAAAACTATTTAAAGAATATTTGCTTAGAGTAAGAATTGATTTAGGAGTCAGAAATGATTAGAAAACTGAAAAGTTTTACCAACTGTTACATATTATATTGGGAAGGCTGAAAGGTCAAATGCCACTTTGACTCTCCTGCTATGTGGAGTCTTTGTGTCATAAAAGATATAAACTTTGGGACCTAAGGCTAAGCACATTCAAACTCCACACCGTCAAGGCTACCCCTAAAATCTGTTGGGGAAATGCTTCTTCAAAGTGAATCTCAGCCAGGGCTTTGCAAATTGAGAGCCTTGTGTTAGCTAGTGTGACATTTGATCCCAGACATCTCAAGTTAATCGTCTCTCAGTGTCTGTCATTGTCTTTTACCCATGCCAAGTTGTAGTTCAAGAGGTTTTAGAATGCACATTTTGTCATTTTTCTTTTTATTTTCTGAAGTTTGTTTAGAAGACAATATACAATATAGTATAAAGAGTATAGGACTTGAAATCAGATTAATCTCGTTTTGAATCCCATTTCTGCCACTATATCATTTTGTATAAGTCACTAAATATCTGTGTCTGTCTTCTCATCATAAAACAAGGATAGGATATTTATGTTTACAAGATTGCCATGAACACAAAATGAGATTAAAAGTAGAAAATCTAATAGTATAAAAAACGAACACAGTGCCTGACACATGAGAAATGATGGCTGGTGTCAGTGTTAGTATTAGGCCTGAAGTAAAAGCATGTTAAATCAATATTGTGTGCCCTCAATGATGATAAGCATGAACAGAACTTCTAGGATGGTATCAGCAACGTTCAGTTATCGAACTCAGGTTTGTTCAGTTTGCTTGCCACTCGAAGCCAATAAATTCAGGGGCAAGTGTCAGTAGAAAGGACAGTGAAAGTGAAGTCGCCCAGTTGTATCTGACTCTTTGCCACCCTGTGGACTGTAGCCTACCAGGCTTCTCCGTCCATTGGATTCTCCAGGCAAGAATACTGGAGTGGGTTACCATTTCCTTCTCCAGGGGATCTTCCCGACCCAGGGATTGAATCTGGGTCTCCCACATTGGAGGCAGATGCTTTAACCTCTGAGCCACCAGGGAAGAAAGGAAAGCTGGTTTATTCAGAAAAGCCAGCAACCTGGGAGAAGGTGCACTTCTGTCCAGGGACCAACTCTGAAGATTCTGCTTAGCCATGAGTTTTTAAAGGGAAAAAAATCATAGTTAATCATTAAAATAGGAGGTAAGATTCTTCATCATTCTTCCATTTCATGCAAACCTTCTGACTTCTAATCTTCCTTAGGATGCTGTCTTGCTCGTGTGATCTGCCTGTGCAATTGGATGCTCTCTTACCCACATAGTGCAACTGCACCTGTGGGCTCTGCCTGCAGATTTACTAAGGGGAACCTAGGGGCAGAGAACCAATCATTCTTTAGCTACTTAATTCTTCATTCTTACACCTTCTAATGCAGGAAAGGCATCAATAGATGAGGCAAGGCATTGTGTACATTCATTAAAGCAGAAATCAGAAGTTAGGTTAAATGCTGTGTCATGATCTCGTCTTTATGGTTAAGACCAGAAGAAAAGAGGAATGAACAGAAAAGGGGCAAAGGAGCCGCTTACACTTCCACATCTACTACAGTAAAGACAACCATTTTTGTCCATTTCTAAAATGACTTTGATATTGCTTATAATATCTTATTTACATAGGCAGGTTTTCCAAGAGTCTAGTTTGGAGAGTGAGTCTTGGTAATACATTTGGCTATTTTCTAGACCAGTGCTATCAAGTAGTATTCTCTGTGATGATGAGATATTTTATACCTGCACTGTTCACTATGGCAGCCGTGATCTATCTGTGGCTACTGAGTACTATGTGATTAATGCAGTTGAGGAGCTATGTTCTCTATTTTAATTAAATTAATTTTATATACCCATAGGTATCTAGTGCAGCTACAGACAACCTTATTAATGTTATGGTAAAGTCATTCTTAACATCAACAAGTTAATAAAAGTGTCAGTGGGTGAATACTCAATTTCAGATGAGTACATTCTTTTTATCCACACAGAACTTGATAGAAACAATTGTTTTCTTTCAAATGATATATTGTTATGTTTTATTTTTCAATATCATGTGCCACTTTATTTTTCTAAATATATTCTATGAATTCGTCCATTGGGCTCTGAGTGATAAATTCACATTTTCAAATTTTGACCACTTCAAAACCACAGGTTCTTCTTTCTCACTGTGCAAGAGTTCCAGTCTTCCTAGTGTTCTGTAGTATTTTTTCTTTTCTCCTCATTTTCTTATGTGTATAAATAAATTACCCTAGATTAATGATTATTAAGTAATTTTTAATTCACATATTTATTAGCAGGGATAAATCACTACCATTGGATTAAAATTGTTCCTATATGCTACTTTTTCATTCCAAGTAAAGTTATTCTTTGGAACTAAGATGACATAATTTTTTAAATGGGTTTTACATTCATTTCTTAAGTCTTTTTTTACTCAGGAAGTCAGGAGAAGTATATATTGAACTTATCTTAATGAAATTCTTTATTTCATTCTATTTAATTTATACTAAAAATATAGTTTTAAATAATCATAAATATACCCTAATTTTTAAAATTAATTTTTATTGGAGTATAGCTGATTTACAATGTTGTATTAGTTTCTGTTCAGCAGCACAGTGAATCAGTTATACATATACATATATCCACTCTTTTTTAGATTCTTTTCCCATATAGGACATTACAGAATATTGACTAGAGTAACCTGGGCTATACAGTAGATTCTTATTAGTTATATATTTTATATATAGTAGTGTATTTATGTCAATCTCAAGCTCCCAATTTATCCCTCTCCCTCTTACCCTCTGGTAACCATAAGTGTTTCTACATCTGTGATTCTAGCAATGGCAACCCACTCCAGTACTCTTGCCTGGAAAATCCCATGGACGGAGGAGCCTGGTAGGCAGCAGTCCATGGGATCGCTAAGAGTCAGATATGACTGAGCAACTTCACTTTCACTTTTCACTTTCATGCACTGGAGAAGGAAATGGCAACCCACTCCAGTGTTCTTGCCTGGAGAATCTCAGGGACGGGGAAGCCTGGTGGGCTGCCGTCTATGGGGTCGCACAGAGTCGGACATGACTGAAGCGACTTAGCAGCAGCAGCAGCAACAGCAGCAGCAGAGTATAATTGACTTACAATATTGTATTAGTCTCAGGTAGGGCCACTGAAGTCAGGTCCCAGGACTGCAGTAATCCTGGATCTGGACCCCCTATAGGCACTATGGAGGCAGCTCATACTCTGGCCTGGCCCAACCCTGACATGTCTGTGCTCACAAAGTTTACAGCTGTTAAAGCTAGATCTGTCTTACCTGGGGAGCTTGTCCATTCAGGGGTTTGGTAGGCACTGAGTTTACAAAGCCAATCATGGCAATATCAATTCATGGTTTGTGTAGCTGCAAGGAGAGATCTTACCTTTTCTTCCTTAGTTGCATGGCCTCTGGAGTTTAGCTGTGGTTTCAGCCCCACAGGGATCTGCTCTCAAGATTGCCCCAGATCACACGAGTCTGCCCCAGCAAGAAAGGGGTACAGAAGTGGTGGTGGCTGTGGTTGCAAGAGTGCCTACTATTGAGGAGATAGAGTGAGGAGGATGAGATGGCAGCCACTGGGGCTGCAGAGGTGGGGACAGGTGCTTGGGGAAGTCTGCAGCTGCATTCACAAGAGAGCCAGCCTAGACTGGAATGAGGTGCTTTGGCCAGTGGCCATGGGCATGTGAAAGTCAGCCCTGATGGGAGTCTCCCTAATGCGCAATGAGGCAGAGGCCAGTGCATGGTGACAGAGGCTGCAAATGTGGCCCTTGGACATCACAGCAATGGCGCTTTGCGTCTGTGGAGTCCAGGTTTGCACCACAAGCATTCAGGGTTATGGGTTTCCTCGCTCCTGTCCCCTCAGGCTGTCTCTTCACAGCTAACAGCAGTCCCCTTTCCGGATGTGTTTCCAAACCCGTGTTTCAGAACCTAGCCCCCATCTGTACCAGTGAGCACACATCTTAGGCTGGGGCACAGACCAGCTGTAAAGGTCTCGCTCTGTTCTGCCCCATTGACCAGCTGTTGTGCTATCCTCTGATAGTCCCCACTGCTCGCATTCTGTCCCAACTGATCTCCCCTCTGTTGAGGAGGCTGCCTCCCTTGTAAAACCTCTTCTGTCCTTCAGCTCCCCCGCCAGTGGTGCTGTTCCCATCCATCTTCCTCTCCTTTTCTTTCTCCCTTCTTTCTTTCATCCTACCTGGTTAGGCCTGGGCCTTTCTTGTCCTTTTAGGGGCCTGAGACCTCTGCTAATGTTCAGCCAGTGCCCTTTGAGAACTGGTCCATTTGTAGATGCATTCTTGATGCATTTGTGGGGAGAGGTGACCTTCACTTCCTCCTTCTCCGCCATCTTGACTCCTTCGCTACTTTTTAAGTTGTATTATCATAAAATCAGTTTTATGAGGTGAAACCAAAAGTTTTTCTTTTTTTTAAGGGGAATAGAATTAGAAGGAATAGGAAATATCTGAGTGCTTCAAATATAATTAGGGTTAGTATTGTTTTATGATATAATAGTTACATTTATACATATGTGTGGGAGAGTGTATATGTTTCTAAACTGTGGCATAACTATGGATCTTACTATGGATCTTGATTAAAAAGAAATTAAAAGCTGTTGGCTAATTTATGGTATAGTATAGAGGAGTAAAATCAGAAGATCTGGTTCAAGACTTAGATTTACTCTTTGGACAATTATTCAATGTTTTTGACCCTTAGTTTCTTTAGAATCCTTTAGAGTGTTCCTTTTGTTCCTTTAGAATGGTTTGTCAGTTATTTTATGTTGAAAAAACTCATGGCTTACAGTAGCAATCATTTATGCTCATGTTTATGAATCTTCAGGTCATCTGGAATTTGACTGATTTGTGCTGCATTTGACTGGTGGTTCTGCTTCAGGCTGTGATTGTTTGAGCTATGGTTTGGGTTTGGTTCTGATCCACATGTATTTATTATTTGGTCCAGGCAAAAGGGACAGCAGCTATTCAAGGCATGCTTTTCTCATGGAGAATCATCAGAATATAAAAACAAAGTCAAACTACAAAAACATGTTTATGACTTCTGCTTTCATTATCAACATGAAAATTCTATTGGCTAATTGAAATGAGATGACAAAGCCCAAAGTCACTGGGGAGATACAGTGTATCTCATTACCAGTGGAAGGAGATAGAAGTGAATATTTGCTGAAGAATAATATAAACTTTTTACATTACCCAAAAACCATTACACCAAATCTTTGCTAAATACTTCATTCTCAAATATAAAAAGACAGCTGAGTATCACTACATATTGGAGGAGAGCTTCTTAATAATAGAGTGTCTAAAACAAATAGTAAAAAAGGAAACTGATGCAGTATTGCAGAGGAGAACATCTAAAATACTTTAATATTTTAATGGAGGCATACAATATTATATTCATATGATAAAAATACCATGCTATATAAAAACAATGAAAAAAGAAATATCTACTGGAATGAAAGATGTGCTAAATTTTTTTTTTAATTCAGTAGAAGTTTTGGAACATGATGTCAAGGTTCTATCTTGGAAGTTAGAATCAGAAGACAAATAGATAAAATTAGGTGATCAGTGCAACAGATCCAAAAACCAATGTCCATGAGTGCCAGGAAAAGGAATTATTAAAATATATGGCATCAGAATATTTTAAAATAAAAATATAAGAAAAATTATTCAAACAAAAGAAAACCTCCAGATTAAAAAGGGCCTACTGAAAACCCAGCACAATGTATGAAAAAAGACCCATTCCAAGGTCTAGCATTGTAAAGTTGCAAAATTCCAGAGGAAAAATATTATAAAGGCTTTTAGAAACAAAAAAGAAATCACAGACTATTAGGAATCATAATAGCATAGGGCTTTTTAGTTGTAGTATTACAATTGTAATATTACTGTCCCTTAAAAATCCTGAATGAAAGTTAATTTCAGCATAGATATTATACCTAGCCAAACTATCAAGTGGGCTTCCCTAATAACTCAGTTGGTAAAGAATCTGCCTGTAATGCAGGAGACCCCAGTTCGATTCCTGGGTCAGGAAGATCTGCTGGAGAAGGGATAGGTTACCCACTCCAGTATTCTTGGACTTCCCTTGTGGCTCAGCTGCTAAAGAATCCACCTGCAATGTGTGAGACCTGGGTTTGATCCCTGGGTTGGGAAGATCCCCTGGAGAAGGGAAAGGCTACCCACTCCAGTATTCTGGCCTGGAAAATTCTGTACAGTCCATGGGGTCACAAAGAGTAAGACACAACTGAGTGACTTTCACTTTAAACTATCAAGGATATGCATGGAATAACAACATACTCAGGCATACAGATACTTTTTGAAAATGCATTATTTGTGTACCCTTTCTTGTGAAAGTTACCTGGAGAATGTATTTCAACTACAGAAGTGGGTAAACTGAGAAACAGGATGACTTAAAACACATAAAACAAGAAACTCTAATAGGAGCATGTGTAAGAAAATCAACCAAATCAGAGATCAACCAGGCTAGACATGTCACCAAGCAGCATATATCTAGGAAAATAATTTAAAGGAACTAATGATTTACTGATATGTTTCACTGTTGAAAAAATATTATTAATGGGTATTTGACAGAACTGTTTGAACATTTGGGGGAAAAAATGTTACTTACCTAGAAAAATAAACTATTAAAAAAGCAAGCAATTAATTTTATAAATAATAAAAGATTTTTACAAGAAAATTAATTTAAGCAGAATAATGCTTGTCTCAGTAATGAACAGTATTTCTATAATCATTATAATGTAAATGAACTATCGACTAATGATTTAACCAAAATTGTTATAGAGGAGGATGAGGTGGGTATATTGGGTGGTGTAAGAGAGATAAATCACTACCTTTTTTAATATAGGAAATCAACACGGTTGAGTTCTTAATCACTCAGTCGTGTCCAACTCTTTGCAACCCCATGGACTGTAGCCTGTCAGGCTCTTCTATTCATGAGATTTCCCAGGCAAGAATACTGGAGCTGGTTGCCATTTCCTTCTCCAGGGGATCTTCCCCACCCACAGATCAAATCCTCATCTCTTCCATCTCCTGCATTGGCAGGTGGATTCTTTACCAATAGTGCCACATAGGAAATCAATAGATGAAGTTTATGTAGGAAATCAAAGGATAGCATGATAAAAGTGAAAGTCGCCCAGTTGTATCTGACTCTTTGTGACCCCATGGACTGTAGCCCACCAGGCTCCTCTGTCCATGGAATTCTCCAGGCCAGAATACTGCAGTGGGTAACTGTTCCGTTCTCCAGGGGATCTTCCCAACCCAGGGACTGAACCCAGGTCTCCCACATTGCAGGTAGATTCTTTACCATGTGAACCACCAGGGAAGCAAGTATGTTATTTTAAAGTAGGAATATAAGTATCAGGGATGGATACTATGTGCCATTGAGGATTTGGCTTAGAGATGGGGGAAGGAAAGAGCACAGGCACTACCTTTCCTTGTTAGGAGCCACTGAGTACTATTTGACTTAAATTAGGCACATTGCTTTGATAAGAAAATCTAATAAGTAATGAAAAGAAATGATTAATAAGAAAATTCTGTGCATTATAGATTATAAATGAATAGTAGTCTCTGTTTCTCCATGTCCCTCCTTGGTAGTGTTCTCCTAAGGTAGCCACTTTTAACCATTTCTACTTTTAGTTATTCAGATTTTTGGATGACATCACTGATTCAATGAACATGCACTTCGTCAAACTCCTGGAGATAGTGAGGGACAGGGAGGGCTGGTGTACTGCAGTCCATGGGGTCACAAAGAGTCAGACATGACTTGACAGTTGAACAACTTTTAGTTCTTCTGGCGGTTACATTCATGACTTGAAATACACCTTTTGATAAAGCATAAAGCTATCCAGACTCGTCTTTGCCCAGTTAGCCAGGAGATGTCCATATCAAACTGCACTGTACATTGCAGGTTAATAGAGTGCTTTGAGAGTAGTGTACAATTGGCCTATGACTGTTGTGGTCTTTCATCCCTGAGCCACTGTATACAGCCAAGGAATCAGCCCTGACCTAGTTGGGCAAAGCAAAGGGTTATCCTGCCAATGGGAGTATGGCATTTCTGGCAAGAGATTCCTCTTCTAACTGTTGGAGTTGGTGCCATGGCAGATTTTCCTGACTCGGGGAGTAAGTGTTGAGCCCTGGTCCAGCTGGTTCGATTATTTGTTGATTTTGATTATCTGCACCAATAAGCTGTTTCTCTGGCACAGATAATCAGAATCAGGCAGTAACTTTCCATCTTCCTAACAAAAATGCTTTTTGCATTTTGAAATTATAATAAAGTTTTATTCAGTGTCCTCCAAAAGAGTGCTTATCCAGAAATTTTATTGAATTAAATTAAGAACTCTTTAGTGCTCAGGGATAACCATGAATCCTTAGGCAGGTCTTTTTCCTTTACTTATATTTTTGCTCTTCTTGAAAGGTAGAGAAAAATCAGCAGTAATGATACCACCTGTTTTTTATTCAGCTCTTGCTATATCCTGGGCACTCTGGTAAGTATTTGCCATCTCATTTTTGTCTTCCCAATAGTTTTAGAGCTTTCTAGAGTTAGCACTCCCATTTTATTTTATTTATTTATTTTTTTAATCTATTTGGCTGCTCTGGGTCTTAGTTGCAGCATGTGGGATCGAATCTGGGCCCCCTGCACTGGGAGCTCAGAGTCCTAGCCACTGGACCACCAGGGAAGTCCCAGCACTCCCATTTTAGACTGAGGAAACTGGTAAGAGTTGAGTGACTTGTCCAAGGTCACAGAGCTGGAGAGTGCCAGAGCTGTGTCTGAGCCCTGATTTCTGTTGATTCTTGGGCCCATGTTCTTTATCTCTATGTTTGACTGGAATTCAGCACAGTGTTTGACTTTTTATTATATGAGACTAAGAAAGCAGCTATTTTATACATAAAACCTGATTACCAATATAAGGTTACATACATTATTGTTGTTGGATGGTGCTTATAAAAATTGTTGCACCTTTTCTTTTGAAAGAAGTTTAGAATTTTATACATCTTCTATTTCTGTCACTGTGTAGTGTCCTCTCAACTCAAAATTCTGGAGTCATCTTTGTTATCTTCCGATATCTATCCTTTTATTTACATGTACTCATCGTGTTCTCTTTATGTTTCTGTTTTAACTGTCACTACTTCTTATATTTGGAGTATTGCAACCATCTTTTTGTGGTCTACTATTACTGCCAGTCTCAACTGTCTTAATGAGCATACACATTAATCCAGTATTTTGAAGCTCAGCTTCTCTCATGTTGCATACTTGTTTAAATCATTATTTCCTCATTATCTATAAGGAAAAATACAGCTTTATAAATCTAGAATTTAAAATGTTTGATAATTGGTCTAATCTATCATTCCATGAGTTTATGTGGCCTTACCTTCTTTCCCACTTTTCTTGCCCATGCTAGTATATCCTTAATCTGGCCTATTGAAGCACACATTTTCTCTAAGACTCATTTGTTGTTTTTTACATGCTTGATATTTTGGTTGTTTTTGTGTGTGTGTTTGTCTCATTTATTCAACTGAATTGCTAAGTCCTGAGTGTGGATGTGAAAACTCTGAGTCCATCATAATATTTAGCATAGTTTCTTGCACATAGCACTGTGTAAAAATATTAATGGATAAATTTTTGTAATTTTCTGGTGGTTCAATGGTAAAGAATTCGCCTGCAACACAGGAGATGTAGGAGACGTAGGTTTGATCCTTGGGTCAAGAAGATCCCCTGGAGGAGGGCATGGCAATTCACTCCAGTGTTCTTGCCTGGAGAATCCCATGGACAGGGGAGCCTGGTGGGCTATAGTCCATAGCGTTGCAAAGAGTCAGACTCAACTGAAGTGACTGAGCATGAGCAGGAGCAAAAAGAAAATTAATGGATACATTTTTATAATTTTAAAATTAACATGTAATTCCAGTTCTTTGCTTTTTTGTTAATTTCATAAATGTTAGACCAAACTTAGTAGGCTAGGCTTTTCTCTTCTGTTTTTCTATCTTTTTAATTATATTGCATAATGAGATAGGAATGTACTGATAAAACTTTAACAATTTAAAGTATTTTAAACAAATCAGTTTCACTTAGTAATCTAATCTGAAAGATATAGAAAATCTGAATGAAAGCAATATGCTCATGAATTACATAATTTTTTAAAAATAGCTTATATGTTATTTTATTATATGGTAATGTACAGTTTTGATGGAGATAAACTGAATATTTGTAGTACAATAAATGTAGAAAAATAAACAATTTATCCTGGCTGATATATTCAGTGTAGTTGTAGATTGTTCAGAATACTGAGTAATAACACGAGAAAATTTGAAATGTATTAAATACTAAGTTTAAAGCTCTACTTAGACATGGTTTTGTTTTCCAAGAGTGGACTGTATTTTTGTTTATAAAGATTGCTTCTTGATTTCTGCTGAATTGAAAATATTTCACTCTTTACTTCCCCTGTTTTGTTTTTCTTGTTTTAATGGCCTGAATATTTATCTCTATTTTCTTTTTTTTTTTTAATTATGGATGTTCTATAATAAATAAATATTTGTACTTTAATGTGTAAATTATTTAAACCATGTTCTATGTAAAGTATTTTTGCTTTGAAATATTTGAGTTTTGATAAGAAAGTATAATTTCATACTGAAACCAAAGAATAAGCTATTATAGATTTTTATATATTTTGATGTTTATATTTGTTAATCTCAGAGTGGTTTTATTGCCTTTTAAATGCAATTTTAATGCAATATTATTTTAGCTCAGCAATGTCATACATTCAAAATGCTTGAAATTTCTCATTTTATTTTTTCCTATAAGTATTTTTTTCCAAATAATACTGTGTATCATAGTGATGTCTTCTTTTACACCTCATATTTTTCTAAAAGATATCTTAAATTATTTTACCATTTAATTTGATTTTCAAAACATCCAAATGAAACCATAAATGTGTCTTTTAAAATCAAGTCTCACATTTGATGTAAATGACTACACATGTCTGATCTAATCTCACAAACAAAACTGTTATATTTAAAAAGTAGTGACTTTTTAAGTTCGTATTATTTTTTAAAGAGACTGAGCCTTAGATTCAAAGCACAGATTATCCATTTTGACTATCCTCATTTAATCATTTCATTTTTAAAATTAGACTGCATCTTACGATCCAAAAAATCCTCACTAATGTGCATTTCTGGCTGGGTTAATTCCCTTTGTCATAAAGTGGAAGCTAGCCTAAATTTTCTAATAATTTTTCATCATATTGAAATTCATGGCAAAAATAAAAATGAGGTAATTTTGAATTCAAGTGCATATATTTTATAGTGATACTCTTCACCCTCTTCTCTCTGCCTAAGGAAATAGAGAAATTGAGTTTAGAACTGAGTGAAAGCAAGCAGCGCTTGGAACAGCAGCAGGAGAAGGCAACCCGGGCCAGAGAGGAGTGCCTGAAACTGACAGAACTGCTGGGCGAATCCGAGCACCAACTGCACCTCACCAGGTACTGCCTAATCCCATTATGCACCATAGCACCAATTTCATTCCTCGGATTTTTGCCACAGGCTTCCAAACAGTTGTTAGAGTTAAGTCTTAGTCATTCAATTCACACACAGTTTTTAGGCATATTAAGAAAAGTGGAGATGTGGTAAGCAAAACACCCAGACATGTGAATGATAAGTGTGGCAGGGAATTACTGATAGATTACAAAACCTTTCATCTACAATGCTCAAATATTTAGGTGACTCTATCAATATAAGCAAAATGACATATTTCTTCTACCATAGCCACTACCTCTCCTGTTAATTTTATGTCTAATAAAAATGTTGAACTGAAGTATCTGAGGAATATATTTAGGGAAATAGTGAGATACTGTCAGTGGTGAAAGAGACAAAACAAAGATATCCTAAGATGCAAACTGAGGTGGAAGTGCTACAGAATAAGCACCCTGAGTCCTAAGGAGGTGTAAAAGTTAGAGATGGAACTGATCGACGCTGTTCATGTTTAAACCATTACTATAACCCTGCTTATACCATTGTGGTTTCAAATTACATCACTTCCATCATGAGATATTTTGATGTGAGAGCATCATTGTCATAAAACTTTAGTGAATACATAGCTCAGCCCTAAATTAAAAAATACATTTTAGGTAGTAAACATTGAGAAATTTGTTATATTGAAAACACACACAACATGCTTAAATATACAGACACAGAGAAAAATTCAAACTGAGATTATAGGTGTTTCACAGTACCATATAGATGGTTTCTTTTCCTTTCAAGTTTTAGTACAATTTTTCAGTTTTCAGATCAAGCCTTTGGGTTTGTTCAATTCTTAGAGTGTTTCAGTTTTTAGAGAGAACTTTGTCTAAATACCTACATAAGTTTATAAAATGTGGTTTATTCATAAATTAGAAAAACACTGGTCTTCTAATCATAGTAAAATGTTGAATTTAAACTATGAAAGGGGACTGATCCCTTTTACATTAAATATGACAATGTAATTCTGAGCACGGTATGATAACAGATGGAGAAAAGCACCACTTGAACAGCCTGCATTTGGAGAAAAAAAATATTCTAGAGGTTGTTGAACCTCCCAAAGTTTTTGGTTAGTGTTAAGATGCCTCTAGTTCTGTTAAAATCAAACTTTGTTAAAAAACATTTTGTTATGATAATATTCCAAATGGTTTGCCAACTTCCCTTTTAAACAATGAAAGAAAAGAGAAGAAAGGAGGGAAAAGAGAGAAAGGAAAGAAATGAAAGGAAGAGAATAAATTATTTATACACGTGTGATATCTGGAAAAATCCCAATAGTTGAAACACTTTATTAAGAAAAAAAAATTGCTTAATACTGCAGAATAATAGCCATTCTTTTAATGCCCATTTAAATTATTTCACTATAGAAGTGAGAACATAATGTTAACATAGTTCCTATGGTTATTTAATCTTAGAAGTTTCAGAATTTAGCTTGATCATGATATTTAATAGTTTTTCTTCTCTGTCAGACTTTCACTGAGAACCGACCATTTGTGTGCTAAGTACTACTAACCCACAGAAATAGGACAGCTTTTAATGTGTCAGTGTGGCTGAACTTCAATAAATAAATATTAATGCTGGTTTTGCCCACTTTGCCACTCTGTCTTATTCAGAGAGTGAATTTCTGAAGTCAAAGTCCATAGTTTTCCTGTGCTGTATCAGTTTGTGCTGTCTGACAAGATCCATTTCTTGCAAGTAGAGCATATTAAGATGCAGCAACTGCTGAAAATGGACTGGTGGTAACTAATTCCTTTGTTCTTAAGAAAAACGGTTTTGCTTGGTTCCATAGAAAGCTTCTTCTATTGAGCTTTATTTACTACAAGTCTACAGAAATTTAACTTAGTTTTATAGAAAATAAAGCTTAATTATCCATTTTCTAAATGCAGTACTCTTTCGTAAGCATTTTACACTTAGTTTATGTTCATGTTTTATAAAATCCACCTTCATAAATTTAAAGATGACAATAAAAATGAAAGGAACTGTATATATCTCTGTTTTGCACAGAAAATGACTTGCTTGTTGGACTAAACATTTCTGATACACAATTTGGGGTTTTTTTTTTAGCATTTGCTTCCCTTCACCATTCTTTATTGATTTATATACTCAAGTGTGTGGCTGAGAAATTTCATCTATTTCTTTTTAGCTGGAATGAAAAAATCTAACACAGGTAACAGTTCATTTAGCCTTAATTTAAATATTTTGAATGTCATATTCTAAACAAAGTTTAAGATTAAATATGAAAAAGATGCGATAAAATAGTGATAAAATAAGGATTTCAAATTTTCTAGGGCAAATAAAATTTTTAAAATGAGTAGAAATTTATAGGTCAATCTGTCACTTCTTTTGGAATTTCCCTTTTTTATCTAATTAGACTTAAAAACAGAAAATAGAAATTCAACATTTTTTGAAGGACTCAATTAGTAAATATACCATCCCCTTATTTAATGAGTATTTATTGAGCACCTACTATCTTTTACGTGCATTGGTTGGCCCTGGACATAGAGAGAAAAAAAATCTCAGGTCCTGTCTTTAGGTTGTTCACATTCTACAAAGGAGCCAGATCTATATATGCAATTAGAGTAGAGTGTGACAACAGTGTGCTGAGAGAAATTAAGACTGCCACAGAAGCACACAGGAAAGAGAACTGTCTCATTCAGTTAATTGGAGGTGAAGGGCATAGGGAAAGCTTTCTGAGTTCATGACTAGGAGTCCTCAAAGTAGAGAAGGGTGGGGCAAACACCCCAAGTAGAGGGAACAATGTATGCAAAGACGTAAAGTTGGGAGAGAATGTAGACTCTACAGTTACTTTAGGTGTTTGGACCAGAGGAAGGGTGTTGTGGGCCATATTCTGGAATTTTGGCCATTCTGAGAATAAGGGATTACTCTTAATGTAATATTAAGGGCTTCTAACATGGTCAGCTTTTGGGGTTAGGATCCCGACTCAGACAGCTGTAGGGTGAACTTGGAGAGCTGATGCAGGAGACGAGAAAACCAGTTAGGACAGAGTTGGTAACTACAGCCCATAGGCCAAATCTGGTGCATCATCTGTTTCTAAAGTGATCCCTGAGCTAAGAATTTTTTTTTATATATACATTTTTAAATGACTGGGAGGAAAAAAGAAAAATAATATTTTATGACACACAAATATCATAAATAAAATTTTATTGGACACAGCCGTGATTATCCTTTGTGTATTATGTGTAGCATTTCCATGGCAGAATTGAGTATGATCCTCAAAGCCTAAAATATTTATTATCTGGCCCTTCATAGAAAAAGTTTACAGCCCCTCAGTTGGGAGGCTTGTTTAACTCAAGAAGTCAAGAGAGCTTGAACTATGCTAGGATCAAATGTATATTTAAGGAAGGTAATTGAAAGGCACTGTGAAAACAGATTGTGGAAGAGATGATTGGCAGGGGCTTCAATCAGAATGTAAGTACAGTAGTAGTCCTCAGCTGTGTGTGCACCAGGAAAATGGGAAGGATACAGTGTCTTCAGGAGGCATTTAGGGCAATGATAAGAGAATTAAAGATGATTCCTGACCTAGAAGACTGGGATGGGGAGAGGGGAGGAGGGAAGGGATATGTGTATAATTATGACTGATTTGTGGTTTTGTACTGCAGAAACCAACATAAAATTGCAAAGCAATTTTCCAATTAAAAAAGTTTAAAAAGATGATCCCAAAGCTTCTAGCCTGTGTTAAGTGGATGATCCATTAATTCAACTAGGGAATGTTAAAGGAGTAGCAGAGGAAAGACTATGCTTTATTTTGGAGCTCTGATGGAGATGTCCAGTGTAGATCCAGTGTGAGGAGAAAGATCAGGACAGAGGTTTAGACCTGGATGCTTTTACATAAAGATATTGTAGCCAAAGGAGTGGGTAGAAGCACATAGAGGGAACCATGTTTTCAAGAACTGTGGAAGAATAGCCAAGGAAATGAAATGGGGCCTTCAGTGTGTAAGAAAAGAATAAAGCGTGGTTCAGGTATACTTTTGGTGAAGAAACGATTAGAACCATACACAAGCTAACAAGGGTTGGGGGGCAGATATCCTAGGATTGAGGAAACTGAGTTTTGGTATCTTCTCACTGTCTTTGCAACTTTTGACAAATTACTTAATTCTTTGAACATGCATAATCACCTGTAAAGTTAGGGTAGACAAGATGATTTCTAGGTTATCTTCCAACTCTGATAGCCAGACAACATGAGTTAAGACAATGCATTATTAAATTCCTGTTTCTGGGCATTAGGTGCTTAAATTGCTTGGAGTATCCTTTGCTCAAAATGTTTCCTTAGTTTGTGAAGTTCAGAGAGATTTCATAGAAATGCCCTTCATACCGCCATTTACATTCATCATAATTTAGGCTCTGGTGACTTCTCTTAAGGGTTATGAAAATGCTCTCCTAACATCCTTCCAGTCTCTTTTGCCAGCCACTGCTGTGTGTATTCATAAGCACTGTCTTGACTCAGTCACGGAATCCCATGAACAGAGGAGCCTGGAGGGCTACAGTCCATGGGGTCGCAAAAAGTCAGGCCTGACTGAGCGACTGAGCGCGCATGCGCACGACTGGCTCCCAGCCTTCTAATCTTATTTCCCTGCTACCAGTTCCATCCTCTCACAGGCTGCTTCCCAGTGTGTGATTTAAGCAGATGCAGACCTCCTTTGACTTTTGGTCTCTCCTCTCCATTTACTACTCTGTAAACCCAGAATACCCCTTTGAGCTTCTTCAGCCCTGTTATAATCTTATTTTCCAGGTTTCCCTGAAATCTTAATTTTTCCGCTGTAGTCCTCCCTGAGGACCCATGCTAGAGGGAGCACATCTCCCTCTGAATCCTCCTTCCCGCTTAGAGCTGAAGGCACTTGCTACTACTACACAAATTCCTCAAAACAGGGAAAATGAACATCAGAAAAAATAAATTCATACTCTAAAGATTTATATGTATCTGCTTGTCTTCTCTTCTGTGATGTATTGTTCTTCAAATGGGAGGAGAGATCTTATAATATTATAGTTCTCAGGCACCTAGCTTAGCTCTTTGCAAAGAGTTGGAGTTCAGTAAGTCATTATTATAAGAATGGTTAATACAAGTTTATGACTGTTTATTCAAGCCCAATATTGATGTGTGTGAATATATGTATATCTATGTATTCTCAGATATATCAGGTAAAAAATATGAGATGGAACAAAGATGAAAAATTTTCTTGGGAATTTTTCTTGTACATATTATACTATGTTATGATTTTATAACTTTTTTTCATTTTTAACTTAGTATGCACATATATGTTTAAGTTTAGTCAAATTAAATGATAACCCTTCTAACAACTCAGTAGGTTTGGTAAAGTGCCTCTCACCTTACTTGAAAACCTCACATACACACAGAATTTCAAACTAGAGATCTCTATAATTAAAAGATAGTCCCTCTGAGAGTGTTTGAAACCAGGCCTGATAAACATGATCATTAAACATACATAGCCTAGTATACATGAAAACAAAAGCAAGGCTACTCCCTTCCCACTTATGTCTTTGCTAATAGTAATCAAATAACTTCTTTGTTTTCCATAACAAACCTCCAGCTATGTTTAAAAATATATGTTCATGTATTTGCTCACTCTCCATGGAACATTTCCTATTATAAGACACTATCCTAGGGATGGTGGGAGACATAAATATTAAATAGCTTCAGATGCTGCCCTTCAGAAGCTTATAGGCTAATGGGGGCAAAAAGAAAATACACAAAGAGTTGGTAAGATAAATGATAAGATCCAGAAAGGATTTTTCAGATTTTATGCAAACAGAGGGACAGATAATTTCTTATTATCCTTGGTAGCATTTGAATATAGGAAAATGGAAATGAAGGACATTTCATGGGAAATTCCAGGGGCCAAACTGGCATTTGGGAGGTACACATGTATACATGAGAAAGTTAAATACATACAAGTATCAGTCGGCTTCCATGATAGCTCAGTTGGTAAAGACTCCGCCTGCAATGCAGGAGACCCCGGTTTGATTCCTGGGTCAGGAAGATCCCTTGGAGAAGGGATAGGCTACCCACTCCAGTATTCTTGGGCTTCCCTTGTGGCTCAGCTGGTAAAGAATTCACCTGCAATGTGGGAAACCTGGGTTCAATCCCTGGGTTGGGATGATCCCCTGGAGAAGGGAAAGGCTACCCACTCCAGTATTCTGGCTAGAGAATTCTGTGTATGGGTTGTATAGTCCATGGGGTCACAAAGAGTCAGACATGACTGAGTGACTTTCACTTCACTTTCACTTCACTTTCACTTTCATTTTCATCAGTCTCTGAGGTTAAGAATACGTTCATTTTGGGTCTGCGTGGTACCATGCCACATGCAGTGGCTTTTTAAAAAATAATAACAGGTGTTAGCTAAAGACAAGTGGCCATCACTTACTGAACCTCTACTGTGTTCTGGGAACTGAGCTGAATGCTTTTCATTGAGCTCTCACAATAACCGTGTAAGGTGAAGGCTATTATTTCCTTGTTTTACAGTGGATACAACTAAGGCACAAAGAAGTAAAATGATTCATCTAAGGTCACACAACTGGTCTATCTTTGAAACCCAGAAATTTGCCTGCAAAGCCTATATAGTTATCCATCAGGCTGTAGTTCTCTGTGAGTTGGTTTTCTATGTGAGTTAGTAGGGAAATGGATTAATGCGATCATTTCCAAAAGACAACCAAGAAAACCAATAACATAAATTTATAATAGAGAAAAGTGTTAGCTGCTCTCTTATCAGTTCAGTTCAGTCGCTCAGTCATGTCTGACTCTTTGCGAACCCATGGACTGCAGCACACCAGGCCTCCCTGTCCATCACCAACTCCCAGAGCTTACTCAAACTCATGTCCATTGAGTAGGTGATGCCATCCAACCATCTCATCCTCTGTCATCCCCTTCTGCTGCCTTCAGTCTTTCCCAGCATCAGGGTCTTTTCAAATGAGTCAGTTCTTCACATCAGGTGGCCAAAGTATTGGAGTTTCAGCTTCATCATCAGTCCTTCCAATGAATATTCAGGGGTGATTTCATTTAGAATTGACTGGTTGGATCTCCTTGCAGTCCAAGGGACTCTCAAGAGTCTTCTCCACACCACAGTTCAAAAGCATCAATTCTTTGGCACTCAGCTTTCTTTATAGTCTAACTCTCACATCCATACATGACTACTGGAAAAACTATAGCTTTGACTAGATGGACCTTTGTTGGCAAAGTAATGTCTCTGCTTTTTAATATGCTCCCTTATACACTGATAAAAATACCAGTTGATGAATTGTCATCTTAGCTTGTGATTTTCCTAAGAAACAGTGTCCTTTGGTGCATCATTCACCTTAGTCATTTAATGTATTATAATAAAGCTATCACGCTACTTCTTCATTTCTTTTGTACCCAAGAGAAAAGAGAGGCTTTTATTAAAAAGTGGAAATTCCTTCACGTATTTGTTTTTGACATGTCCAAACATCTTTAAAAAGCTATAGAATTTAAGTCCCTCTCACAAGACTACCACTTACATACATAGTGGGCAGATTATATAAAGTGATATTACATATTGAAACAACCATTTCTGAATGCTTGTGTAATTGTTATTGAATTCTGATTGAGGCAACCACTTTTCTCCATAACTATCATGCGTGTACTGAAACACATTCTTTTGAATCCTGTATCTTTTTCTCAGATCTAATCTGGAGGGAAATTACTACAGGAAGTCTTCCCTGTTTATTTTCCATAGAATTTAGAAATTGAATTGCAAGAAATGCAAAAGAGGGGCCAAACTGCCAGTAATCCTGCAGGCTCCAGCTTATATCAGCAGAGCTCCCTTTAAAATGTGTATTTCCCCTTTTACATAAATAATGTTTTCAAGGATATGTACTTTGAAGAACTTCTCAGAGCAGGAATCTAAGGGCAATTCATGATGCGGGTAATTATGCGATGACATAACTTTTGTGATCTAGATGGGACGATTTAACCTTATGACCGTGAGATGTAGAAGCTTGAACTTTAGAATTTGTGTCTTTTTGAGAGTGAAAAAGAGTGTAAGAGAGGAGTCACCAGGTTATCCAGTTATGATGGGTGCTTTAACTTTGGGAGGATGATTAAATCTTCCATTCCAGAGCCTTTAGCTTCCAGGTAGTAACTGTTGGTTGGGCTTTCCCCAGTGGCTCAGTGGTAAGGAATTCGCCTGCAATCCAAGAGACACAGGAGATGTGATTTCGATCCTTGGGTCAAGAAGATTCCCCTGGAGGAGGGCATAGCAACTCACTCCAATACTCTTGCCTGGAAAATTCCACGGACAGAGGAGCCTGGAGGGCTACAGTCCCTAGAGTCTCAAAGAGTCGGACACAACTGAGCACAAGTACCTTCCTGAATTTAGTGGTTTGACTTCTCAGATTGCCAGTATGAGTGAGGACTCTTTGGTTGAGGTAAACAGAAACCCCAAAAGGGGGAATTGATTAGTTTGATGACCAGGCCATGTAAAACCCAGGTGTGGCTAGGGCCTCAGGCTTTCTTGGACCAGGGACTCAGCATGAGTGCAGTCATTTCCTGTCAGTCGCAGGGCTCGACTCCTGTCTGAGTGTTGGTTCATTCTTTCAGGTGCTTCCATACCATGGAGCCACATCCCTCAATCTAAACTAAAGATAAAGGAGATGGCTTGTTTTCAAACTGTAAGGACGTGATTTCTTGGCTCCTCCACTTCCAATTTGAAACCTTCAGTTCAAATTTCAAAACTGAGTCATGTGCACACACACCATTTTGGGTCCTGGGGCTGGCAGCCTCAGCAAAACCCCAAGAGTAAGGGAAGAGAGTTGCAGTAAGCAAGGGGGAGGTTGTCAGAGATCTTGACTAAATGTAAGAACAGAGGTCCCTTCTATGTCCTCTACTGTCTTTTTAGCAGTCTCGACTTTTTCCTTTGGCTAAGGGATGATTGGGAATGGAAAGAAGAGAAAGAAGAGTACCTCTCTGTCATGTTGGCTTGAGAATGATATTCTCCACTTTCAACATAAGTCTAAGGAGGCATGATCAGTTCTCCACAGGGATGCTCTGTGGTTCTATTTAGAGAACTCTTAGAATATAAAAAGAGAGATGAAAAGGACGCATAGATGAATGTCTAGCACGTGCCAAGCACTGTGCCTGGCTTCAGATAACAGTGGTTTAGTAAATGTGGTCCATGGTGGGCTGTGTGTTACTACTCTGTGGCAAGATAAATCCAAGATGAGAGTGTTTGGAAATGTTTTTATAATTTTAAATTGCCACTACATCCACATGCAAGATCAGTATGCTCTCTCTCTCTCTTTTTTTTTTTTTGTATCTTTATTTTTTTCTAGTGGTTCTTTTTTTTCATTTTACAAAGTTAATGCTTTGCGAAAGATTAGGTATTATTTATAAAAATGATATTTTACATAAGAAGTTTGAAACACCCTGCTTTCTCAGTGAGAACAACAAGCCTGAAGAAGCTGAGTCTTGGAAAAGGGAACCAAAAAGTCACACAGCGGGAAGAGGGAGTGAGAATAAAGGAGGCAGAGTTTTCACTGGATCCATCAAACTCTAGAACCTGTGATCTGGAATTTGTATTCACAAATAAGTATAAAAACATATTTGAGAGCTAAATAGGAATACTTTGGGGACTGTAAAGTGTCAGTTCATGGGCCAGGAAGCAGGCCTTTTTCCTCTCTGTGTCTTTAGCACCCAGTTGGGCAGTAGGTTGTTTGACAAGATCTCTGTAAATGCTGGATTAACATACCTTTCCTCTCTATTGTTAGTGAAAATTTGGAAGGACTAGCACTCTTTTTCAGGTGACAACAAGCTTAGGTCAAAAGACCAGGCTTTGAATATCTCTTCTTTTGAAGGGAATGGTATAACATTGACATGTATTCTTGCTATTCCATAGTGAACTGTATCTTTTTTTCCCAGATTATTGAGGAATTTTTAGCCTAAAGTTTCCATTTAAAAGTTAAGCTCATTTTTTTTTCTTATACTCCTTTCATGAATAAATTAAGCAGAGAACGTGTCAAAAATAATTTTAAATGGATATATGTGCAACCAACATCTTTAAGTCTTGAAATAGACGGCCTT
Source organism: Capra hircus (assembly GCF_001704415.2). NCBI lineage: Eukaryota > Metazoa > Chordata > Mammalia > Artiodactyla > Bovidae > Capra > Capra hircus. The sequence continues at coordinate 32,263,908 of NC_030823.1, read as the reverse complement.
GGTACTGTTTTAAATTGCGTCCTCCTTTCCTTCCCTCCTCCCCACCCCCCACCACCCCCCTCCCCAGTATCAGAGGGAGCAGGCTGTCAGGGAGCCTGGAAAGACGCTGCATTTCATTGTGCTGGATGCCACATTGCCTGAGTCCACTCTGCTCCACCTGTCTGACCGGCTAAGAACCCTCGTCTAGGTGTAGCCCAGGGCAAGAGAGGTTAGAGTCTGAGGCTACCAGAGAATGGTCTCTGCAGGTTCTGCTTAACGTTTGTCAAGCCCAAATGTGCGTGCAATGAACATCCACACTGGGGATGTACTCTTCTCCCTGCCACACAGGCCCACAGCCTGGAGCATGGTGGCGGTGGCTGCCAATTCATTTTCTGAGGAAGCCCAGAGGAAACCGAGAAAGTATTACCCACACCACTCGCCTGACTCAAAACACTGAACATCAACCTCAGTGAAAATAGGAGGAAAAAAAAGCAAGAGCAGAATTGTTATCCTAGTAGCCCTCAGTCTAAATATGTCTCTGCAGGAAAGATCTGCTGTCTAAAACTAATTTAAGGTAAAAGAAGTATTTAAAAAATCACCAACTTAATATTAGGCATAGGCCACTTGTTATTTAACATCTCCCTGATACCCACAGAGTGGGTGAATGTATACCCACTATACCCCAGGTAAGGGTGAATATTGGTTGGTAAATCCTGGAATCAAAGCCCATTTTAAGGATCCTGAGGAAAGACGAGGCTTGGAGTACAATCAGTCTCCCCAGTGCCTATCTCGGGCCTTGTCTCATGGAGGACAAGGGCCCAGTTCAAGTAAGAAAAGAAAGAAAGTCAAGTCGCTCAGTTGTGTCCGACTCTTTGCATCCCCATGGACTGTAGCCTGCCAGGCTCCTCCGTCCGTAAGGTTTTCCAGACAAGAATACTGAAGTGGGTTGTCATTTCCTTCTCCAGAGGATCTTCCTGACCCAGGGATTGAACCCGGGTCTCCCACACTGCACACAGACTTTTTACCATTTGAGCCACCGGGAAGCCCAGTTTCAGTAAACAAACTTTTATTAAACTACCACTCCATTAGACAGGCCAAGCAGAGGAGACAGTGCCCTGAACTCAGGGACTCAGCATGGGAACCAGAGAGGTCAGAAAATGTGTAGAAGCAGCATGTAGAGCAGATGTCCAGCTGAGCAAAGACTGCTCCACCTTGGCCCTGTGTGACCGCTCTCCACCCAGCAAGCTCAGGCCACCTGTGGGAGGGCTGAGCGTGCCCCTCCCTGACCAGCTGGTGGAGAGGTGGAGCACAGGGAAGGTACCAGTGTCTTTTAAACTCATTCCTTTGAAACCAACGTGTGACTACCTCCAAGGAGCATATTGTAGACCAGGGGACTTAGCAAAACAAGACACCCTGTGTTGAGAGAGTAGTTATAAATATAACTGTACCCACAAAAGAATTATATAAAATAAAGTAACAATTCACTTTTGGAATATATGCAAGAGAGAGAGGTAGGGAGCTGTTCAAGACCGAACTTTAAAAGTGGGTTTTAGCAGCGTTCAAGATTTTCTGGTGTTTCAATAGCAGATCTGAAGTGTAGTTCACCTGCCTGGACATAGTTCTGTTTCTGATTATCTTCCAGCACCCTTGGGAAGTCTCTTACCGCACTTTATTTCCTACAGATCTTAACTGTGATTTTATGAGGATATATATGAGTAGGAAAATCATCTAAACTAATACAGGTTTCTGTAAATCTGAGGCGTTGCTTATCCATTCAGGGACTCAAATGCTGTAAGTATGAATTCATGTAAAATAAATGAATTATCAGTCACAGTGTGTTGATCAATCTAGAAAATATTAGGGCAATGATCTCATTACTCAAGTCCTTTGTTGCAAGGTGGTGGTGTTGACAAATTAGGGATACAAAGAGAGTACATTGTTAAATAATATGACTACCTATTTTCTGAATTTTAGGTAGCCCTCTTCGTCTTTAGAGGAAAAACCATCTTGCCATTCCTGATATTAACTGTTTGTTAAACAAGATCTAGTGGAAACAGTCTCTCAACCTAGGGGATCTTCAAGCTCTGCTTTTTTGCACTGATGGCAGTTCTCTATTCTTAGCCTATTTCTGAAATAAGGCATTTATTCACAATCATTCGCAATTGACATAATCATCAATGTTTGGGTTGAGGAGAGATGATAATTATATTAAGGAGTAAAATTCATCTACAGTGAAAATAGAGCTCATGGTGGAACGGTAGGTGAACTCAGACTCAGATCCTGTACTCCGGCTAATTCGCACAAAGAATTATCTGAAGAATTATCTGTTAAAAGTGGAAGAAAGAATGACAGCATGAGGCAACTCATGTAACTAATAAACTTTTTAAATGCTGTTTCATATGCTTGCTTTTCATTAAATTCAGGGACGGTTGCAACTCTGTTGTTGTGATTCAGTCAACATTTATTCCTATCTGTTTTTCATATACAAAGGCTTAGGGATGCCAGAAAATAAACTGTTAACGGAGAATTAACTTCTTTGGCATGCTTTCATACTTATCTTCCAAATTAAAGAAAATGAAATGGGCAGAAACAGAGTGTAGATTACCTCCTTTTTGTCAAAAATGGTGGGAATTTGAAAATTAATAATAAAAAAGGGAACAGATGCAGTAACATGCCAGAGGGAGATTAATGTGGAGAGTAAAATCTGTGAGCAACAAAACTGAAGCAAACTGAATCAGTGGGAGGTTGTTGTACAATCAAAATCAGGATAAAAGAGAAATTACAAACAACCCTGCACTTGTCAAAGTAGTAGTAATGAAATCCTGACTCTGCCAGCAGTGAGAACCTGTGTTAGCACTTTGGGGTAAGGATGGTAGCCGGGTGCCAGGTAGGAGGGCAGTGTTAGGTTGCTGGGCAGCAGCCATCTTGTGTAGAACAGATGGCACCGAAAGCTGGCAGGGGAGGGGCTCCTTAGCAGAACTAATCAGACAGTAACAGATAGGGCAGCTGGGAAGACTGACCACAGAGAGAGAATCTGCGGGGTAGCCGAGTGCCATGATGTTTGCAGTGGTGTGCCCATTGGTCTGAGATAAGACCTTGCAATGTCTTTCCCATCTAAGGAAGAACTGAAACTTTTGTTCAAAAAGAAAAATTGAATTGAATTGCATCACAATTGGGGGTGGGGTGAGTATTGGGCAGAGATTGAGAAAGGAAGAATTGTCCATCTCAGAATGGTTGTGTGAGTTTTCAATCCCAGGTTTCACAGAACTTTAATTTTTGCAGTTTGTATGGTTCTGTCATCCTCGTGTGTATAGTGTGGCACGTGGAACAATCACCTTATATATTTTATATACCAAAGAGTTTACAGTATCAAGGCTATAGTTAAAATTAGAAAAGACTTTTTGATGATTTCTATTACATGTCTTTCACTAATGCAAACCAAAAACAACCGTGAGATCCATGCCCTTGTGCTTAATAATTTCTTATAACCTGATTTAAGCCATGTTTGACTCAGAGCCACTTGCCCTTCTTTTTTCCCCTGTGTAATTGTGGATTGAACCTTAAAATGTAAGCATCATTCAAAACCTAAAACCTTAAAACAAAAATCAAAGTAAGTCATTCTGAAAGAAATGAAAGAGAAAACTGACCTGGTAAATTTCATAACTGACTAAGGAGCCCATTATTTTTTAAATATAGAAGTGGGACATTCATGTTAAAACTATTACTTTAACAAAGAAATCCAGATCGCCTACATCTGTTTTTGAGCTAGTATATTTCTTTCTTTGCAGAAGGTTTGTAGCTTGGCTCAATTTATTCATTTTGAAGGGGGAGGGGGAAACATTACCAGGATTTGAAATAGGTGGTATAACATAGCCATATGCTATTTATGCAGCAGTTTCTGCAATAAATCTAATTTGGTGCTGTCAAAAAATTAGACTTATTTGATATAGCAGCACATTAGTAAATGATTGTGGCAGATTTAAAGTTGTCATTTAGTCTCTTCTTACTTAACAGAATCTTGCAAATCCGTTTCTCCCCCTTAATCAACTCTATGAAAATGTCTCAGTTCTTTGTCCTGCAGTCCTGCAAATATTTCCACATCTGAAAGAAGGTCTTGCCTTAAGGTAATTGAGGAAGGGGGTGGCAGAATGGATATCCTCCGGTGTTAAAAGACTTCGTGAATATAAAGGCAGAAAAATCAATAAACCAGAGAAAAATAATAGTATTTTCATCACTTTCAATTCTTAGAAAAACAGAACTACGTCTCCTTCAGAATGTAGGTAAATTAAGGTCAGTTCTTCGTTAAGGAGTTTAAATATTTTACCTTCCATCCTATGTCCATATGCTGCTTTAGGAAAACTGACGTTAAGGAACGTGAACGACATCAGCTCTTGGTCTTTACCTGGCAGTGCCCTTAGAAACGGCTTTCCTGTTCTCTAATGCAACCCGGCAGCATGCTTCAAAGTCTCTTTATTTTTTCTGTGACATTTGTGTTTCAGGTGTTGGTAGCAAACTATCTGAAACTTTTTCCTAAGTGTTTTCTATTTAGAAGATAAAATAAGCATGTTTTGTATTAGGCATATTAACATTGACAGTAGTCTTTGAATTTCTTAAAGCAGCCCATTTGTAGAAGTAATCATAGCGTTCTTTCCCTGTTCTTTTTCTTACGTGTTTATGGAGGGGAATAGTGAGTGTGTTTGTGTGTATGCACATTCATACATCTGTGTGTGACTATAAGTGATGTTAAACTGAGTGGTTTTATTTGTTTATGTTCTTATACAAATTTTCCAAAACAGCCCTACTAGTGTGTTTTTCAAATGCAATTTGCTAAAAATGAAGAGTTTCTTCACGGTAATTTAAGCAACCTCTATTAAACTAACATTTTGCTAATACTTATTTCTATCATATAGCAAATCAGACCACAGAAGTGATTAAATTACCAGTATTCTTTCCATGTGATTCAGAAGCAGGGACCCAGGGAACCAAACTACCATAAAGCACAGATTACACTCAAGGGAAAAAGTAGCCAAAATAATGTTAGCAAATTTGCTGGGTAAATTAGATACTATTTTTGAAATTTTTTCCACATGAAAAGGAATTATTTAGAAATTATCTTTTAGGAAGATGAAAGAGAAAGCACCTCTAAGAATTCATATTTTGTGTTCAAAATCCATATGTTAAATTATATTATATATATATATATATCACAGGAGAGTGATTTATAGATATGGAGTATTTTGGATATTAGTAATAAAATTGAAATAAGAGCTAAAAAGAATGGCTCTGCACTTGGATTTTAAGCTATCATTTTTGGTTTTCATTTTTACTTTTATGTTTGGTATTAAAATAATTTTCTTAAAAGACATATAAAAATTGCTCTGATAAAGTCTTTTGAAGTAAATTACATTTAATCAGTCAAAACCTTAAGATTCCAAATTTTAATTACATTTTTAGAATGTTTTTATTAATAAAACCTGCTTTCAATTATATAGCAGTGAAAAGAATTTAATTTTTATCTTTTCTAAAAATAATTTAGTGAATTTTATAGGTTTGATTAATGTTACTTCATAAAAGCACATGTAATAAGATTAAATCTTGGAATAATTCTCCCACATTGTAAAAGCAACATTATGAACAAGGTGTCATTTAGCATTATATTTGTAAAAATGCTTTGGTTAAAATATATTTTCTCCTAAAAAGTGATCTCTCTTTTTCTTATAAGAAATTTGAGTCAAGTCATTGATTTGTCTTTTGCTAAAGACTATGGTTGTCTAAAATACTGGTGAATAATTCAACATAAAGTGATTTCATATTCAATTTGTGAAGGTAGGATAAGTGATAGCTGTAGATGACACAGAATAAGTTTAATTGAGAGTATCATTTTCATCTAATCACCTAATTTCCATGAGTTTTTTTCTTTCACAAAACTAGCCTATTGATACAACTTACATTCTTTAGATAGATGATATGTTTGGCAGCATGTATTTGAGTATTATTTAAGCAGAGTTGTTTATTTTTTTACATGATGGAATTTAAAATATCCATGAATTGATTTGTATATCATAGGTTAAAGTTTTCAAAGCAGTAATGGAGCTGTGTGTTAATATATAGCTTATAATTGAAATGGTACATATATGTACATTTTAAGCATTTCAGTGTAAAATTTCTTAATTGGAATACTCTTTCCCTTGGCTAATTCATTAGTGAAAATATTTATTCCTCAAGTTAATGCTATATAGTATGAAGCAATTTTTACATAGTGTAAACTTGTTTATGATATTTTGATTTCACTTTAAAACTTTTATTTTGCTTCTTATACATATAGTTCATACTCGATATAATAAGAAGTGCAGACACACATGAAGGAGATACATATCAGCTGTCTGGTTTTACAAATGATCATTAAAACACTATGTCTTACTACTTTGACTCCAAATTATTGTCTTTCCGAACCCAAAAGTAATTTTCACAAGTACATTACACAACAGAACTTCATCTTCTGCTGGTTAGCAGTAGAGGATTTAAATCCATGCCGACAGTTCATTTGACAATGACCTTGAGGGGCTTTGCTTCTTGAAGAAGAAAGCAGAAGCTTGCGGTAAACAAAGTTCACTTCTGACAGATGGATTGAATGACAGAAAGGTTGCGAGTGCCAGAATAGCCCTGGCAGAGGAGGAAATGTTCAGTGGAATCCAACAGGAGAGGAGGTGTGAACAGGTGCAGGGTTGCTGACGGAAGGGGAACCAGATGGAAGGAGCCAGAGCCAGTTTATTTAAAGGAAAAGGCAGAAAACATTGCAAGGCTGTGCGATCAGTGGCTAAAAGTGTTCATAGAGGAAGGTAAAAATTCACAAAGCAAAACTGCACAGTGGGGTAGCTAACACTTAGCATAATGGTAGTAATTTGTGAGTTTAGTTTGGAAGTTGCAATTGAAATACATTCATCTTGGCTCTTGACACCATCAAGTATAGATATCTGAAAGTTGTTTATTTTTTTTAAGTTTCTAAGCTTTTTTTATCCATCCATTAATTTAATTTCTTCCAGCCAGAAGCTCCGTTATGATAATACTAAAATTGTGTCGTCAGCTAGGAAAAGAAAAAAAAAAATTCAAAGTGAAGATTAACATTCCATTCAAATTTATCTTGTGATGCCTCAGTTTTGTTCACATATGGGAAGCGAATGCACGCACTGTTGGGTGGCATCTGTAATATCTAAGAAATTTGCAATGTTAAAATAGATGCCGTTGCTTTTGTTGTTGTAAGTCTCTGTTCATTTTGTGAAGTCCGGTTTGATTGTTTCAGTCAGAATAATGCTCTCTGAAATATATGTTTGCCTGCCACAATCTGCAGGTTAATTTCTGTTGCTGAGATTGTCCTGATTTTCATTGACTTTCAGTGACCTGCCTTCAGGCAGACACCTGCAAACTAAGTATCATTTACAATCGGAACAGTTTACAGTGGAGCTAAGAGACTTTTAAACAATTTTTCTTAGACCTGTGAAAACGAAACCTTCTCTCTGCAAACTAAAGACATCTTGCTGATCATCTGTCTGGTCACATCATGCCTTCCATTTATGTGGGCCCATGTCTTCCACTCTTGTCCTTGAAAAGTTCCTATGTTACATTATTGATAAAAAGATGCCAATAGAAGAGCAGCCTTGAGAAAGCAATCACCAGGAAAAACAGTGAAAATGCACAATTATTTGGGGATCTTAAAGATCTAATAATTTACCCACAAAAGTTTCTGCATTCTTCTCGCAAAGATTAAATACTCAGAGTAAATTCAGTGAGCACTGTGTTCACATTCCCTATTTCAGAGCCACCTGGATCAGACAGATTACATCTGATTAGCTCAGGGTATTTTGGGACACTGATTTTAGAGAAAATGTCTATAATCTATGACATGCTTTTGTCAGTGAAGAGAAATGAAATTTGATTAGCAGTTATAGAAGATGTTTACTTACGTTTATATTGTTTGTAGAGATCAACACTTTTTGTCACTTTTGAGACTGGATGAGGCTATATACAACTATCCATTTGAAGGGAAAATAGTGATTTCTTCTAATAAAAGGGAATTGATAACCTCTGTGATTTTTTAAAACCAGCTCTAAAATGTACTTCTTTCTTCCAACTCATCAAGAAGTTTTCATCCAATAGATATTCTTATTAATCTAAAATTTTACATAAAATCGATTAGAAGCTACTTGCTTTCATTATAACATACTGATTTTGCCAACTCTTCTATCATAGTGACTAAATACCTTTTGATAGTAATGTTACTAGCATGGTGCTGCTGTGTAAAATAATACCATAAAACTCACTTGAATTATGGAATTCAAATTGAAAAATAGTGAACAAAAACTGCAACAATTAGTGTCATCATTTGATATGCATACTGCAAATCAATTTGCAAGCTCTTTATAGGTAGAACTAATAACTTTCCAGAAATATGTGAACTTAGTTGTACCTAGCAGAGTGTTTTACATCATAGGGGTCTTGAAATTTTTTTTTGAATGAAGGGTAAGGGGTTGATTGCTGTTAAAGAGTCATTCATTCAACATTTATTCATTTTAAAATATTTGTGTATTTATTTGGCTGCACTGGGTCTTAGTTGCAGCACATGGGATCTTAGTTGTGGCATGCAAACTCTTAATGGAGGCATGTGAGCTCTAGTTCCCTGCCCAGGGATCGAACTCAGGCCCCCTGCACTGGGAGAGCAGAGTCTTAGATCCCGGACCACCAGGGAAGGCCCTCATTGAAAACTTATTGAGCGCATATTCTATTACAGCTATAGAGGGAACATTTAAGCACTGTAAAATTTTTAAATGAAAAGAGCGTGATTCTTCTTTACAGATATCCTACAACCTAGTGGACAAGGTTTATCTAACTACATACCGTGTGTGTGTGTGTGTGTGTGTGTAAAAGCTAGAAAACAGCATATTTAGATTTATGAACTGTCCTGAACTCAAGATCATCTTGAATGAATGAATTAATGAAACTACCCATGCAGGCCAATACTCATTATGTGAAACCTGAGATGCACAGAAGTTCAGTGACATGTCCAAGGTCAACAGTCATTTAGTGGAAGCTAGAAGTAGAATCTCCATTTCTTTGCTTCTAATCTAGTGTTTTCCCCTGCCTTCCACATACTACTCTTTTGTATTAATTGACAATATAGCTTGTCTGAATAAACACATTAAAATCTTTCTGTAGAAATCTCAGATGACCTGTGGCTGAAAGGGAAACTAATTTTCTTTGGGGGCTCAGGCATATGATTATTGGTTCTTGAAACAAAAAAGCAAGGAGTTTTAGCTTACAAACAAAAATTACAGCTTCTTGGAACTCCTCCTAGGAGTGGTGGTAAAGATAGCTCCCTGGACACACTGCTTAGATGAGCACATTACTCACATGAACTCAATCTCCATGCAACCCTTCCAGGTTGAGTCTGCCATGAGTCCCATTTTACAGATAAGAAAGCTGAGGTGTCTGCAGGTTAATACCTTGACCAAGGTCACAGCACCACCAAGTGGTGGAGATGGGATTCAAGCTTAGGCAATTAGGCTCCAGAATAAGATTTTATCCATCATGCTATTTGCCTCTGATGGTAGTGGGTGGTATGAAAATATTCCTTTTGGAAAGTTGAATTAAATAGGATTCCTGACAGTAGGGCTTCTCAGAGCTTTTAATATGCTAACACATAGTATGACTCTCTTTAGAAAGGAATTTTGTTTTCCCTATTTCCCAAATTTATATGACTTAGGGAAACTTCTTTTAAATCTCCACATATCTCCCAGAAAACAGGTTTTGGGAAATACACAAAATAATCTCAATCACTTTGTAGCAGGACATCTGAGAATTACCACGTGGGAATTGTTTTCTTATCTCATCCGTGCCTCTGGAACTTCCCTCTCTGTCCCCACCTCCCACTCTCGTTCATGAAGAGAGTAGGGCGGTGGGTAACTTTCACGTCAGGTGTAATCAGTGCTCTGAAATGGAGGTGAGAGAGGGGAGACGTCTTTGACCGTCACTTGAACAGTTAGCTGTGCCGGAGTCACATTATAGCAAGTCCTTCCATATTTGCTCTTCCAACTTTGCCTATATATATGTCAACGGTTCTAGAAAATAAAATAAATTTGACAAATAATTTGATGCCAGTCAGCTAATTGAGTTGATGTACCTTTCAAAACTTGACTCTTAGAATAAGATTTCATAGAGTAAAACATGATGGGTCCTTTTGGGTATAAAGTATTTTAAGCAATTTTCTTCTGGGAATTATTGGCATGTATTTAAAGTCTGGGACCCTAAGTCAAACTCTGCGATAGATTTCATTCCCCCTCAGTTCTTGGCATACTGATATTCCTCCTTTCTGTGTGTATGCTTTCCCGTATTCAGAAGAAAGGCAGCAAACTCATGGGCAGTACGCTCTAAGAGTTGAGAAGCTTAGCACTCATAATGTGTTAACGTTTCTATAAATACACTTGAAAGTGCCTAGAATTCATAAATATTTCAAGTGAGATTTTCTATAAATAATGATCTTGTAATGATACTGATGATTGGAATTATGATTCTCATGAGGGCTTATATGTGGTCCTGGCGTTCCCACTCACTCTCCTTTCCGGGTTCTCAAATAGTATTTCTTCCAACAAATAAACCCCACCAGTGTCTGTAGAGATTTGAAACCATTCAGCGGCTTATTTGTATTTCACAAAATGGAGATAATGTTTTGCAATAAGTAAAAACTATAAGGCAATGGATAAACTCACCAGGCAGAAGGACAGTTTATTACACGGGTTGATAGATGACTGACTGACTCACACTCTTGATAGACTTTGAAACTGTTAGTTTCTTACTATGAACAAGTAAAGAATGAATGATATGAGGATGATTGCCGAAGATTCAGTAAAAAAAATCTGTGAGAGAGCTGATCTTAGAGAATCTGCTATTTCCCATTTAACAATTATACAAAGGCTATTAAATGATAAAGATTTTCCAATTATACACACATTAACTTATGAGGAGCTTGTAATCCATGTATATAACTGGACATTTTTCTATAATTTGCCAACTTGGCTGTATGGAATAATTTTTAATAAGCTTCATAATTTAATTTTAAATATGAATATGTATTTTGGGAGTTGCCTCAAACCAAATCTGATTTACAAAAAAAATATTTAGAAAGCTTATATTGCTTACATTTGTATAATACAGTGACTACTTCAGCTTTAGCTCTTAGTTTTCTATCAGAGTTCTTCGTTTCTCCTTTCAATCAATGATGACTGGATGACACAGATCAATTTATCAAGATAAGAAAATGTTATTTTAATAATTTTTTATTTTTATAAAAATGAGATTTTATATCTTCATGATGTACTTAAGTTAGTATGTGGTAACATGGTTCGTTTGATTTATGGAACATCAAGATTAAAAATGATGCTTTGCTTTAGGGGAGAAGGAAAGGAGTTTTGTTCAAATCAGCACACTTCAGTAGAAATAAGGGAGCCACAAAATGCAAACCACGTATTTGAACTTTTCAAATAGTCGTATTTTAAAAGAAACAGGGAAAGCTAGTTTTAATAACATAGTTTACTTAACCCAATGTACAAAATAGTATCAACGTGTAACCAATATAAACTAATTAGATATATCTTACTCTTTTTTATCCTTAATTCTTCACAGAGGTCCAGACTTCCAGCAGGTCTCTCTTCAAACTAGCCACCGTTCAAGTGCTCAGTAGCCACATGTGGCCAGCGGCTGTCGTCCTAACCGCTGTAGCCCTTGACCTGTTGTTCCTCGCTTCTCCTGGCTTCCCCACGATGCCCGCTGTAGGTGCAGCCATGAACCCTGAGTCTTGGCTACAATAGTTGGAATCATTCTGTAAAGTGAGAAAATCATGTCAGCTTTTCAAAAACACAGTTGAAACCAGTAGCTAGGACTAACTTTGGTTAATTTTTCTCTGAAGAACTGTCACTTTGAGGGGAGGAGGAAGATAGGGAAAGCAGCTGAACAACAGCTGCAGCAGCAGCACGTTACAGTAATTTCTTCCATATCTTACCTTTACATGTGAAGAGCTGTGGAAATTAAACTTGACAAATAATTCGATGCCAGCCAGTTATGTGAATTTAGGCACCTTTCAAATGGTGATCTGGGCTGGACATTGCTGGTCATTTTATGTAGACTACCTCACATATTCTGATACTGTCATTTTATTAAATGATGGAACGAAACTTAGGCTGAAACTCCACTCTGGGGTCACACAACTAGTGCGTGGTAGAGCCAGGGTTCAGATCTAGACACTATATGTCCAAAGTCCAAGCTCATATCCACTGTACCACCTCCCTCTATGTGGGTTTTATCAGTAAATTGAGGAATTTTTTTATTCTTTCCCCAATGTTTTTTGTCTTTGAGGTAATCGTATTGATTGTTACACTGAGGAATCATCTTTTAGGAAATAATAATGATAATAAGACTTCCCTGGTGGCTCAGATTATTAAAGAATCTGCCTGCCAATGCAGGAGAGCTGGGTTCATCCCTTGGTGGGGAAGATCCTGTGGAGAAGGGAATGGCAATCCACTCCAGTATTCTTGCCTGAAGAATCCCATGGACAGAGGAGCCTGGTGGGCTACAGTCCCTGGGGTCACAAGGAGTCAGATAATAATAATGGCACTAATTGATATTTTTGAACATTTAACAATGTGTAGGTGCTCTGCTAACTTTCCTAGTCTTATAAGGAGAGGTGCTGTTACTAACCCCATTTCACATTCAAGAAAACTGAATGTCAGTGTAAGTAACTCACTCACTTAGGGTACAGGCTAGTAAGTGAAGGTACTGAGACTCTGATGCCAATTGGGCGGACACCAAAGTCTGCTCCCTCATCCCTACTTCCTTGCGCAAGAAGAATAACAGCCAACCCAGCCCTGCTGGCAGTGAAGTTTATGTACTAAGGGGTAAAGGTCAAAAGTGAAACATTGTTTTTAGATATATTTTAGGATTTTAGCTGCTTATGTTCCTTTTCTCAGGGTACAAATTCTGCTGGTTTGGGTAGGCTCAAAACAGGCTGCCTCCTAGAAATGAATTTGAATATAGATTTAGAATAAAGATAAAATCAGGTTTACAGAAATAGAAAAGGCAGTTCTGTTACTATAGGAATGATGAAGATGATGGCTTAGAGATGGCTTGAGGAAGAAGAAAACCCAACAAACACTTTATGTTACTGAAGCAGAGAAAACCGTTCAGGATGTAGATAAGAACAGTTGTAAGCAAGTGTTATGAACCAAATAGAAATAAGGTTAAATCACAAAATCACTGAAAAGAAAAATGTTTTGATGAGGAAAATGATCTAATTGCTATGACAAGAACAATGGTTTTCTTATCGAGAAGAGTGAGAATTATACTGGAGTAAGAATCTGAAAACTTGGCCTTGGGTCAGTTTCTTTCTTCTATAAGTGCAGTATTTTTCAGCTCCAGAGCTTTGTGCAACAATGGAGAGGTTTTAGAGCTCTCAGTCCAACTTTAAAAATGAACTGCGTTTTTGTTACCAAGCCAAGGTCAGTCAGTAGATCACAATCCTTATTTCTGTGTACAAACATACTGGGTGTTTGACCAAAGGCCACCGTGTTAGAAAAATGAAAATCCTGCTATTTTTATTACAGAACTCCCCCACTTCCTCAAGTGTAGACTTCTGGTAAATTCAGCCATTTGATACAGAGCCATGAACTGAGATATAAATTTAAAAGTACTTCTAAGAAGCAAGTAACTATCACAAAGCCCTCGTAGTTTTCTGCGTAGGATCAGTGGAACTATCTTAAACATCAGTTTTAATGTTAAAAGAATTTTGAAACATAACAAAACAAAAAGCATGGCAGCATTCATAGCAAACCAACCAATAAAAAAAATTATAAGAAGCAGATCAGTACTTCCGTACACTTTCTGCTTCCTTAGAATAGCATCTGAGACCTTCCATGCAACAAATAGTATCGAGTGCCTGCTATTTCCAGTCACTATGTTAGACACCTGAAGATTCAGCACCAAACAATGGTTCCTAGGAGCTTCCGAGCAGAGGGAACGTTGCAGCAAGCAGGCATGGTTGATTACGGAGACTTTGTTATATTTGGTGTAGTTTGCTTAAGGAAGCAGAGATGTAATATATTTTAGACATATTTCTACTGCAATGGTCAGAATTCTGTGGGTCTAATACCTGGAAAAGTCTCTCTTGTGTAACACTCCCAATATTCTAGATAAATGAAGTATTACTCTATTAGGCTTGAGAAATGACATTATGAAATATATTTAATATTTCTGACCCTTGCTATTCTACTTCTGAGTAAATTTAATAGACACAGAGTAACCAGTATGTTCCCCATTTAAAAATGTTTCCTGAAAATTAATTCAAAAACATTTTCACAACAGAATAGAAACTATTTTCCGTCAGTTGTTCTACAGTTTGACAGTGATGCATATCCATTTACAGGTTACATAAATGCAATTATAATATAGATTGATCCTTCTGATATCTAATTTGAAGTTACTCATCAGAAGGGTTAATTATTGGGAATATGTAGATAAACTGATACTTTTCAAGGAGGAAAGGCAAGAGTGGACCAATACAATCATTTACACAGAAAAGCCAGAGATAGAAATGTGAACATTTTAACAGTATGAAAATGCCAAGGGAAAATCATGGTCTAAATTCTTCCATGCAATCGTGTATTTGTTCTTATTCTTTAGTCTTTAGAACTGGGCCCCTGGTATTGTAAAACAGAGCATAGGAGGGCCTGACATTTTCCCAGGAACTCTGATCAGTGCAAGCACTTAATGCATTTGAGACCGCTGTGCTACTAAAAAAATGTCAAGGCTGAAAATCCCACAGTGTGCATTTGAGGGCTGTTCAGTCTCTTTATCCACCTGTGATATCTACTATATCTAAGAAACCATTACAGGAATTGCTCTTGCTATTGCTGTAGTAATAAGTGCTCTCCCTGCTTCTAATGTTGTCCCTTCCCCATCTGTTCCCCACACTGCCGCCAGAGTGATCTTTCTAAAGCTTGAGTGTGATCACAACACTCCCCTGCTTAAAACCCTACATTGGCTCCCTATTTCCCTGAGGATGGAGTCCTTAAAAATAGCTTCATGTTCTGGCTCCTGCCTACATCTCCAGTCTCATCTTCCTTCAGTCTCCCCTCCACCAACTGCTCGCTTCTACCCCACAGCCCATATATTCCACCCTCTACTTGTGCCAGGACTGCTTGCAGTTTTCCAAAGGCACCTACCTGATCCTCTCTCTCGTCCCTGGCCCTTTGCACCAGTTGTCCACTTCACTTGTAACAAGATCCCTGTCTTTCTTTATATGGCTAATTGTTACCCATTTTAAGCCTCTAATATTTTAAGCTGCCTGAAATCTGTCCTCACTGTGCCTAGCCACTCCCCAACTCTAGTCCTATCCACTGTAGGATAGCAGGAATTTAGCCCCCTTTTATTATTTACCTTGCTATTTTAGTTGGTAAAGAATCTGCCTGAAAGACAGGAGACCCAGGTTCGATTCCTGAGTTGGGAAGATCTCTTGGAGAAGAAAATGGCAACCCACTCCAGTATTCTTGCCTGAAGAATCCCATGGACAGAGGAGCCTGGCAGGCTACAGTTCATGGGGTTGTACGCGACTTGGCGACTAAACCACCACCACCACCACCATTTTAGTTGCTGTTTCTTGTTTGTGTCCATCACTAGACCATGATCTCTTTGAAGGGATGGTCGTGGTCTGTATCTTATATAGCGATGCACCCCCACACTTTTGTGCCTGGCACGAAGTAGTTATTTAAGTATTTGTTGAATATTCCTCATGTAGGGCAATGCCATGGAATGGAAAGGACACCAAACTTACTGCTAGCTGTGTGATGTTGAGCAAATCTCTCAATTATCTGAGCTTGAGATACTTCATCTGTCAAACAAGGATATCTGCTCCATCACCTTGCCTTAGAAAATTATTATGAAGAATAAAGAAGTCAATGCATCAGACTCTGCTTTGTAAAACAGAAAGCACAGACGTAAGATGATGAGATGGGAAGAGTCTGTGGTTTTGTCTTAAGTAAATGTGAATGATACGGAAGGTGTAATAGAAGCAGGCAATATCGAGTCTACCATACCCTCCTTGGCCTTTA
Source organism: Capra hircus (assembly GCF_001704415.2). Classification (NCBI taxonomy): domain Eukaryota; kingdom Metazoa; phylum Chordata; class Mammalia; order Artiodactyla; family Bovidae; genus Capra; species Capra hircus. The sequence goes on along the minus strand of NC_030823.1, from coordinate 32,247,781 downwards.
AGGTTAGAGTTTTCAAATTATTTTGGAGAGACTAAAAGAGAATATTTTTGGAGGCAAAACTATTTTAAGGAAAGTTTCTGTTAATTATTTCCTCCCTCTTGTGTTTCTTCCTTTGAAAGAAATTGACCTCTTTTGTTTCTGCTTCCTTTCCTAGAAGTAATTCATGCTCTGATCTGATAATTGATCTTTCAATGTTGTACTTAAAATTGTGATATACTTTGCAGTGAAGAAAATAGAAATAATTTTCTCTCAGAAACGTGCATGATGCATATTTGAGGAAGTAGGGATTGGGGCTTCCCAGGTGGTGCAAGTGGTAAAGAACACACCTGCCAATGCAGGAGATAAGAGATACAGGTTCAGTCCCTGGGTTGGGAAGATCCCCTGAAGGAGGGTCTGGCAACTCACTCCAGTATTCTTGCCTGGAGAATGCATGGGCAGAGGAGCCTGGTGGGCTACAGTCCATAGCGTCGCAATGAGTCAGACACAACTGAAATGACTGAGCACAGCATAGGAAATAGGGATTACTGAATCCTAGTCCTTTTGCATCAGAGAAGGCAGTGGCACCCCACTCCAGTCCTCTTGCCTGGAAAATCCCATGGACGGAGGAGCCTGGTAGGCTGCGGTCCATGGGGTCACTAAGAGTCAGACACGACTGAGCGACTTCACTTTCACTTTTCACTTTCATGCATTGGAGAAGGAAATGGCAACCCACTCCAGTGTTCCTGCCTGGAGAATCCCAGGGATGGGGGAGCCTGGTAGGCTGCCATCCATGGGGTTGCACAGAGTCGGACACAACTGAAGTGACTTAGCAGCAGCAGCAGCAGCAGCAGCAGCAGCAACAGTCCTTTTGCATTTTCCTTTCCCTATTTGTTCTACACCAGGATTTCTCCATTTGCTCCAGTATGAGAACATAGTCCTTGTTAGTGGTAAACTAACAAGGTAAAGGATATTGGTTCTTCACAAAAATGGAAGATAACAGGCTGTCTACTAATTTTACTATTGTTTTTATTGTTATTGTCAATAACAATAACAAAACCAAATTAAATGATTGGCTAAAATAGGGATTATTTTATCCCATTTTCTTCTTCTGACCAATAGACAGGAGGATCCTTAAACCCTTAAGGATACTTAGTATTTTATGCTCCTTAACAGTTGTTCATTCATTCATTCACTCATTAATCATTCATCAAATGTTTGTTCTACACAACTGTATTCCACGCACTATTCTAGGCTCTTGGTATAAATTAGTGAGCAAAACAGAGGTCTCTATTCTTCAGGTACTTACATTCCAATTAAGATGTGCATGTCTTATCTATCCTAGAGGTCTGTGACCAACTTGAGGCAAGAGATGTATTTATGTGCCTTTTAATGTTTTTGCACAGGTCCATTTATTTCTTTAAGAAGGATACAACTAATTGATGGTGTCATTGTAGGAAGAAGTGATCCAGTCGCATATGGGGCAGATGGGAAAGGAGAAGGAGAACTAGCTTGGAACTGGGCTATCAAGGTGGATGTACTGTGGGTATTAAATGACACACACACACATATGGATAATTGAAGTAAGACTCTTGTCTGTCACCCTTTATCTCATTTCTCTGCATTGCTGACAGAGTCAGATACTGAAACTTAGAGATTCATATGTGCACTCTAGATGTAGGTAGGCCTGAGTTTCCTGGCTGTGTCCCTTAATAACTGGGTGACTCTGAAAAAATTGTACACCCTCTCCAGGCCTCAATTTCCTCATTTATAAAGTGAGGCTAATAAGAGAACCTACGTCTTAGAGTTGTGTGAGATTAATAAAAGAATGCATAAAGAACTTAGTTTATGCTAAATATTAATAAGTAACATGTTACTAAAACTATTATTAACCTTTAAAGACAGAATTTTTCCTGTCCTATTTCCATGAAGAATCTTCAGATTTAAAGAATTAGGTTACTTGTTCATGGTCACATAGGTAATAAGGAGGCAATAAAATCCTCTTGCTCTGTGAGTTTTCTGCTGTATTCCATTGCCTCTTAAGATGTGCTTTTCCCAGAATACAGAGAATCAATTGAAAAATGGTGTGTATGCTTTTTTTTTTAAAAGAAGCATCAGTAGGTAGATACCATTGTATATAAAATAAAAAACAATGATTCACTGTATCACACAGGAAACTATATTCAATATATTGTAGTGACTTATAATGGAAAAGAATCTGAATCACTTAGCTGTACCCCTGAAACTAACACAATATCATAAATCAATTATTATTCAACTTTTTGGATAAAGCGAAACTATAAGGAAATATTTAATTTTAGTTACTCATAGATTTGCTTTCTATAGTAGATTCGCAACTTTGAAAGCACTTTCTGTGTATACAAAGTTCAAGGAAATGAATATGTTGAAGATAACGGATTCCAAGCCTCTCGCTATTGAGAAGAATGTTACACTTAGAGAAAGAAGGAAAACTAGGTTCTATCTATGTTACTGGATTGGAATTAAAGACATCAGTTTGAATGTGTTATGTTTATATTCATATAAAGACCCATAGACAAATATTCATATCTATACATTCATATGTACTTTCATATTCATATACCGACTCTGTCTACTAAGGTGACCTAGAAGCCAAGAGTCAGTAGCAATGATCACCACCTAGTGACACCTCTTGGATTCTCCACTAAAAGACAAGAGCTCCTTGAGCAAATGCTAATTCCAAGCCTAGTAAAGGACAGTACAGGATTAACCTGGAACATCTTATGGAATAGAAAGCCAACAAGTGCCCAAGAATAAGATAATATCATATTATTAAAATAGGCCCCGGTAGAAGTATTTACACTGAAAATTGGTAAGCATTGCAAATGAGAGATGTCCCCACCCCGAATCAATTATTAAACATTTTCCAGGACCCAACAACATCAACCAAGTGATCAAAGATGATATCACCATTATTGGGACAGAAGGACATCATGTGTCTTAGCTCCCTGCTACTTCTCTCTCTAAGTCCATCAAGAATGGCTCTCATCTAATAGGCATGTTGTAAATGGTCTCATACATTTTATTACACCAATATGCTACTGTTATGAAGCTATGTTTTACTCTAAAAGGGAAAAACACCTTTTAACCAAAAAGGGTTATATGTCTGATACTAGAACTTCAGTCACTCATAGTAAGATGAGAATAAACATGGCAGACAGGATTGGGGCCCCAAATCACTGCCACCAGCACATCCTTCTCCTCAGGTTATACTCAAGGCTTTCATGATTTGTGACCCACACTCACCGGTGAACTGTAGGATCATCAGAAGCTTTTAGTCCTTTAATGTAACTAGTGAAATTTTTTAAAAAATCTATCTAATCAATCATCTTTGTTCTGTAACATGGATTTTTTTTAAATAGCAACATTTAAAATAAACAATATGGAAAAGCTGTGGATTAGAAACATATAGTTAGTCCTTCAATTCCATTTGATTCAATCCATTTTTTAAAATGGGATAGCAAATGACCTTTTAAGAAGATATAATCAACCAGAATTATAATTGCATAGAAGGAGTGCCTAAACCTCTGTGTGTACTTAGTCATGTCTGAGACTCCAGAGTACTGCTCCCTCCTTTTACTAATAATTCTCACTTCTTATCAAGTAAACATCGACATGACCCACACGGGCACGTGCTGCCACAGGTGATGTGGGTAACTTGGAGAAAATGTGATTGTTCCAATTCTAGTACATTTGCTCCTTTTTAAAGTCAGCTCTATTGAGGTAAATTTAAATATAATCAAAATCACCAATTTTAAGTTTGAAATTAAATGTGTTTTGATAAATGTGCACAGTTATGGAACTATCATAACCGTGATAGAGAATGTTTCTATCAACCCCCAAGATTCCCTTATGCCCATCCCCTACCTCCAGGTCCTTGAAACACTCATCAGTCACACTATAGATTAATTTGCTGGAATTTCATGTGAATGAAATCATAGTTTATGCTTTTTGTGCCTCTTTAAGCATACTGTCTTTGAGATTCACCCAGGTGTTCTATGTAACAGTTCCCTTTTATTACTTTCTTGTTACTACCACTCCTAGCATTCCATTGTAAAGCTATAACACAGTTTATCTATTAAGCAGTTCATGGACATTTAGGTTATTTCTAGGTTTTAGTTATTGTGAATAAATCTTTCAGTATTATTTTAATAACAACCAAGAAATTCTTCTCTACTGCCGTTACTTTTATTCCAATTTGTAAAATATGTCTAACTATAAGTTTGGTTAAGTGAGATTATCAGTATTTTGAGTAAGGACTGAATGAAAACCAGTAGGGAAGGACTGGCCTAGCTATCTTTCATGAGGCTCTCACACCCAGCTGGAATTGATGTCTTGCTATGCTTTGATAGTTTTATTCCCTTTTTTATGATGTATTTCAGCTTTTATTTTGGCCATTTTGAATTTCTTATTAGTGTAAGGACTATGCTATATTTACCCATCTTCATCTGACCTGTGCCTAGCAGAATGTCTTTCACATAATAGAGTCATGTTAAATATTAAATGAATTGTTTTGGATTCTTCTCTGATCACGTCCTTGAATGCCCAGATAACTTTTAATAATTCTTTCAACCCACTATTGCATTATCTAAATCAAAATAAATCAAATCCCACCTCTGCCTTTATAGCATTTACAGTAACCTTTGAGCAGATTTCTAACTCTTTATGGCCCTCTTCTTTTCCCCAACTATAATGTGAAAGGGTTTGATTAAACAAATTAAAAATTTTAAAGTTGTGTTTAAAAAAGAAGAAAGAAAGAACCTGCAGGGAAAAGGGGCAACATAGAAGGAAAGGAGGATATAAAGGAGGTAAGAAAGCAAGAATATGCCTTTTTTTTTTAATGTAATTGAAAGTAAAATGTGTAGTTTCTTAAAAAGAGTAAAAGTTGGAGAAGGAGTCAAGAAACAAAAATTGATGTGTAACAACATTGTTGGTAGAGCATCCTTTTAAATTGTTCTATGAGGAGAACTGCAATAAGAAAGTGATTCTTTTCTCTAGGAGATCAATAATCAGGTAATTCCTCATTCTGAAAATGACTGGTGAGATTGACAGCTCCTTTGTGTAAGTGAACCATAAGCCCCAGTCTACAAACAGTAGTCCCAGTTATGACTGCTTTAGTATAATTTAGTATTAATTACTAATTAATAATAATTAATACTTTTTTTTTTACTGCCCGTTTTTGCTCTCCAGTGGGTATTGGTTTTAAACACTGCATTTTTTGGTCACCCAGTATTGGGAGTCTCAGAATCCTAAGTCTCTGTCTTGGGGATGGTTGCTCAATGAAAGAATCCAAGGTACCCTTTTTAAGCTGACTCTTTGGGCAGCAGCAGCTCCAGCTGGCAACACCATTAGAACCATCCTCTTCTGTGCTCTTCTCTCTCTCTCTCTTTTAACCTGTTTGGAAAGTTTTTGCCTCCTCATGTAAGACCTGAGCAGATTCTGCAGCTTCACTTAAAGACTGCAGCCTTCTTTCCCCCATGGCAAGTATGAAAGAACATCCATTCATTAATTGTTCACTGGCCACTTCCTATATGCCACATACTGAACTGGGCTCAGAGTATGTATAGACAAATAGGCCAAGAAGAGACAGACAAGTAAACCAACACCGAACTGTGAGAAATGTTATCTTAGTGGGATGCATATGTACATCCCACTTCCCAGGTGGCTCAGCAGTCAAGAAGTCACCTGCCACAGCAGGAGACACGGGTTCTATCCCTGGGTCATGAAGCTCCCCTAGAGGAGGAAATGCCAATCCACTCCTATATCCCTGCCTGGGAAACCCCATGGACAGAGGAGCCTAGCAGGCTACAGCCCATGGGGTCGCAAAGAGTTGGATGTGACACTGAGTGAATAACACTTTCCCTTTCTTTCATGCTGATGTCACCTTGGGGAAAGAACAGTCAATTTAGGAGAAGGGGGAGAAGAGGAGGGGAATATTGAGCAGGTCCTAAAGGAGGAGCGTACCTTGGGCAAGGGTGACAGGAGTTGGTGGAGGGCAGAGAAGGGTGAGGAGGGTGTGGAGACATCCCAGCAAAACATAGAGACATGCAGTTTTCCACGGCCAAAAACTATGTGGTATGACTGCAGAGGCAAAAAGTGGCCTAGCCCGACTCCACTTGCTGCAATATGCCAGTTTGGAACTGAGTATGAGGCAAGACCTTGGAGCCGGTCCAAGGGATGTTGTTATTAAAAGTACCAGAAGGGACCTTATTTCACATTTAGCGTGGCCCCCTGATGATCCATTTGAGTGAGGTGTGGGTGTATTTTCATTCTGGAATTTTATACTACAACATTACCAACATGCATTGACCGATTTCAATACAGACTTTCCTTATGTTGCTTTATAATTAGAAGCCGGTGATTCGAAGTTCCACAGCGGTACATAGACTAGTAGTGATAGGTTTATGGGATTGTTTATTTTTAGTTTGGCAAAGACAAGACAGTAAATCTCTCAATTAGTAAACTAAAGCAGCATGGATGAGAAATGCCCACAAGGAGATTAGGAGTGAGAAATAACTAAGCCAGTTAATGGAAGGAAACTTTCATATCACCTACCCGTAGTTAGAGTATAAAGAACCCACCTAATGTGTGTGTTTGCATGAGCGTGTGTGGTGTGTGTGTGTGTGCGTGCGTGCGCTTGCACTCAGTGTCAGTATCCACAGTGGTGCCCGAGATGAGGTCCTTTGCATTCTTCAGGTTCTGTTTAGGAAGTTTATCTCTTTAGGAGTCATTGTGATTGGATAGGAGAAGGCAATGGCACCCCACTCCAGTACTCTTGCCTGGAAAATCCCATGGACAGAGGAGCCTGGTAGGCTGCAGTCCATGGGGTCGCGAAGAGTCGGACACAGCTGAGCGACTTCACTTTCACTTTTCACTTTCATGCATTGGAGAAGGAAATGGCAACCCACTCCAGTGTTCTTGCCTGGAGAATCCCAGGGACGGGGGAACCTGGTGGGCTGCCGTCCACGGGGTCGCACAGAGTCGGACACGACTGAAGCGACTTAGCAGCAGCAGTGATTGGATATAGACCTATCTACTGGTCAATATCCAATCACAGTGGGATGAGCTCTTATCTTTGACTACAGAAGCTTCTCATCCTGCAATTCTTTCAGTGTGACCCAAAAGGGATTTTATTATGAAGTTCTAGGAGACATTTTTCATTTTCATATTTATATTCACATTACATGGCCTAATGTATGAAAATATTTAATGAAAGCATGCATTTCTGCCTCTAGATAGAACCTCCTACATTATATTTGAGATTCCATATTAAGTTTGGGAGGAAAAGCAAGAGGTGATCCACAAAACTTAGTTTCAAGAATTTAAGTTTTGGGGTGTATTGAGTCACACTGTATTGATCCTATAACTTCAGGATCTTTAGGAAAGATTGACTATTCAGGAGAAAAAAGATGAATTGGTAGCCGGCAACAATGAGAATGTTATTAAAAATGATGTTTGTGTTTTAAAGTTACAAAATACCATTAATTCAGTTGTCATGATATTTTGATTTTTAAAGTTGCTTACCTTGGTCCATTTGGATTAATGGCAGGTATTAAACCTTGCTCGAAAGGTCTTTTGAATTCTCCCCTGAAAATTGAGAGTCTGTGGAAAGATTGTTGTCTGCTTATGCTGAACAGTTTACTCCATGTCAGCTCTCTGAGGTCTGTAGGGGAAATGATGGGGGTTAGTGCATCTGTAGATTAAATTTCTGTCTCCTCTCTGCCTTGTAGACTGGAAAAAGATAGCATTCAGCAGAGCTTTAGCAATGAAGCAAAGGCCCAAGCCCTTCAGGCCCAGCAAAGAGAGCAGGAGCTGACACAGAAGATACAGCAAATGGAAGCCCAGCATGACAAAACTGGTAGGTGGTAGGGAAAGATTAGAGCCTGGGCACTTGCTCACAAGCCAGGCCCACGCCTTACTGTGAAATGACATCAGGAACACCTGTAACCTTTGGCTGGCCGAAGGGAGCAGATGCTAACTACACCGGAGATTCCGAATTACATATTAGTTAGCGTTTAAAAGAGAAAATGGAAAGTATTGCCCACTGTCTGTTGATTTCAGAGTGCTGCTCTCACATCTGTTGCACCATCTGGATTATGAGTTTATTTACCTGTGTTCAAGAAACGTAAAGCTGAGAGAGACCACAACAAAGTAGAAAAACAAAGGGCTTGTTTTTGGCTGGGTTTTCAGGCACACATGTTATATAAAGAAAATAGCATCAGAAGCTCTGCGGGAAATGCTCTGAGCTTACAGTTAGAGTCTCCTGAATAGCACTGAACAGTTCCCACAGTACACACATTATAGCTACTCTAAAAGCCTAATGAGTTTGCTTCAGCATCCAAACTGGAGAAAAGCTTTAGCCATTAATCGGTTCTTAATTCACTGTCGCAGCTGGATGTAATTCAGTGGCTCCAAATTGATATGTTCCTTTATTTAATCTTTGCAGCTTCGAACATTTTTAGCATTTGTATGATTATCCCACCTCCCCCAACCCAGTCTAAAGTGATGTTTAATCCTTTGCATTCTTCAAGTTCTCACAACTGCTGTTAAAATTCACTAATACAAGGCATTGACCACAGCTGGCAGCTTGGCTAAAAATTGCCATCTTTCATCACGTTGGCGCTATTCTGCAGGCTGAGTTGGCCAGTAACTCTTTACCTTTAATTTGAAAGTAAAATGCACTTTGAAAATAGGCAGTTTGGTTTGTTCAGTCAGAGCATTCTGTAGTTCCTTTCACTTTTGAGTTGTGTGTTCACAGACAGTGTTAGTCAAAACAAGACAGTGTCAGTCATTATAATTCCACACCACATACTCCAAGCTGATCGTACTATTAAAACGAAAGTTTAATTGATCCTGTCTCTTCCAGAAAAATGTTGCTTAATTTTTAGTGTCTTGATTTATCTTGCTTTGTATGCTATATGCTTTTTTGCCAGTCACTATCGAAAACTGAAGAGAAAGAAAGGGCCTGTTAAACCTTTCACCTAAAGATAATTTTCATGTAATTTAATGTATACTGTATTTGATAACCTGGTTAAAAAAAAAAAGTGTTGCTTATCTTATAAGTGAAAAATTGCTAACATAAAATTCATTAAATTATTTATTTGCTAATAGGCAAATGTCATATTGATCTGCATAATTCACTTTCAGGAGAGATTTTCTTCTCACAGCGTTTGGCCCCGGAAGAAATGGAAATTTACAAGGCTTACTAGTTGTTTTTCCACTAAAAACAAAAGGAGGAAATTATAGGATAAAGTATTGTTTGTCCCCACTACTAGGAGGATTCTAGTGATCAAGGAGTCTTTGGCAGTATCTCTGAATACTAGATAAGAGTATTAACTGAGCCACCATAAGAATACTTCCTTGTATTTTGCAGAAAAATACAGACTTCAGTTTCTTTGGTCAGATCTGTACTGAAGCTCACACTGTTGACAGAAATATAAGGAAAATTATGTGTTTTTCTTTTATAAACAGAGAAGTATATGCAAGGTGGGGGTAGTGAAATATATGAGCAAATATGAAACATGAAGCATGAATTACAGTATAGAAAGAGTTCCTCAATGATTTTAGTTTTGAATTATCTGATTATGATAAATTTGACATTCTGTTTAGAATAAAATTTTCAAAAGAAGAGTACATTGAAAATTACAAAGATTAAAAAAATCTATGACTCCACTTGAGGTACTTGACAGTTATTAACATGTTAAAATTTACATAAAGCTGGTATGAACAGAAATGTTTCTGGTATGTAATTATTAGGGAAATAAAAGTCTCACAAGATTCAGTGTCTTGCCAGATGAGCATCCCTTTGACCGAGGACCCTAAAAGTGATCTACAGGAAACGTGGTAGTCAGTCTTATTGCTTTTACCACTGTGCATTGCCCTGCAGAGCTACAGCCATAAACATCTGATGTTTACAGGAGGGTTTATTGTTATTTCTAGAAAATGAACAGTATTCATTGCTGACCTCCCAGAATTCATTTTTGACAAAGTTGAAGGAAGAGTGCTGCATGTTAGCCAAGAAACTGGAACAAATCTCTCAGAAAAGCAGGTGGGTAATATTATTTATGCAGTACTTTCAGAGCACTGTTTATGTGAATGCTGTAATTTTTTTCCTAAGACAGCATTTCCACTATTTTATAGTCTAATGTCAAAATTAGATAGGTATTGACAAACTCCCTGTAAAAAATATTTTCTCTCTATGAAAATTTTCTCAATTGTCCATATAGACACCTCAGTGTTTTTTTATAGTTAGGTATGCATACTATTATTTGATCTTATTAATGTTCAGAATTGAAAACTATAAAATGTTAGAACACAAGGGTCAAAATGGCAATTATTCTAATAAAACATACGGGTGGGTCAAGCATTTCTAAAGTCTTTTTTTAATATAGTCAACATGTTTTAGTCTATTATAATTCTCCATGAACACATAAAAGCTATCTGTAAGTCAAATGATAACAAATAAAATATGTATGTATAAAAGTTAAAGTAGATGACACTTTGAAATAAACCAAAACCATCTTTTCTCCTAAAATCATTTTATTTTAATAGAACAGCTATCATTCATTTTATAGGTATATGCTCTTTTATCAACCCATTGATTGAGATCTTACTGAATTTTTTCTGTACATTGTTCAATCATATTATCACAATAAATGAATTATTTCTATTCTAAATTCTAAGAAGCCTGAGTTCTCATCTTAGCTCTGACAGTAACTGTGTAATCTTAGACAAATTTATTTGGCCTGTTTGAACTGTGGTTTCCTCTTGCAAATGAATGATGTTGCACAGAATCACTTTGACTTGAACTCAAAAGAAATCATTCACTTAACCAGCTAAAGTATCGGTTACAATATAACCTAATGGGAAAATAGTGTATCTTCTCTTTTATATTGTTTTGAAACTTGCTTATATTATCAAACAGCAAGCAGTAGGGCTCAGCAAACCAACTACTGGCTTAGGTATGTCATTCAGAACGAATTTCTAGGAGGATCAGAGCGTATCTAATCACTCTGGGCCCCATCTTGGGTTCCTGCATCAATAATCTGGCCTAGCTTGTAGAATCCCCATCCCTGAATCTTTTGGAAAATCAGAGCACTTATGAATCCAATTCATTCTGCTCACAGGAAGGCAGAAACTCCTATAACCACCCAGAAGGTGCTCTGAGCATACACCTTCTTAGCGAATACTAATTAGATATCTTATTTGGGAAGGGAAAAGGCTCAGAGTGCCAAAACACCCAATATTTCCAGGAAATTTGACAAGGAAACCCAAATAATTTTGCCCTGGAGGAGATCCTCATATCAACAGGAAGTATTCTAACTAGAAATATTTGACTTACTTCACATAGATACAAACAAACACATTAATAATTTAAGAAAAAATTGGGCCTTAAAAGATTGTGTTAACTTAAGATTGCTTCAGGATTGATTGCTGATTAATTATCTTGCTGTCTAATTCAGGTATAATTCAGGAAATTGAAGTATATAAAAGAGGAAGAGAAGCTATATGCTTGCTTTATATTATTTAATTCTCACAACAGCTTGAGGCGTGAATTATCTTCTTTTATGGATGAGGAAACCAATACTCAGAGCATTTAAATAGCTGATAAGTAGGCACACTAGAATTCTAACTTAGATATTTCTGGTTCCAAAGCCTACGTATGACCTTTCATAAGAATAATATCTTACATCCACCACAAAAGAAAATCCAGACCAAAGTAATTAGGAGGGAAAAATTAATCTTTAAGTTTCCGTGGAGCATACTTTCATATGTGAGGGCTGACTGTGAGCCTGGGTTAACCTGTGCTGTGTGCCCTAAGGCCTTCTTTTTCCTGCTCTAGGTCTATCAGTTTACCCCGCTCTAGTGAACCTGAACCTCAGCCTCTCTTCTCTTCAACTCCTCTCACTTCTGATTCTAGGTCCTGACCACTACTTTGTAAATTGAGTGTATTCCTTTATGTCTGATACAGAGCTGGTGCTGTGCTGTGCTTAGTCGCTCAGTCATGTCTGACTCTTTGCGACGCCATGGACTGTAGCCTGCCAGGCTCCTCTGTCCATGGGGATTCTCCAGGCAAGAGTGCTGGATTGAGTTGCTGTGTCCTCCTCCAGGGGATATTCCCAGCCCAGGGATCAAACCCAGGTCTCCTGCATTGCAGGTGGATTCTTTACCATCTGATCTGGTACCCAATATATATTGAATGAATGAATGAATGAAACAAACAAGCATGGTGTTACCCTTTGTGTCATGATCTGACTCTGGTTCCACACTATTTCTTTATTGATGATGGGCAGTGTGCAGTAAAAAAAAACACTTGGGAATTCAGAAAGAATAAGGTTTGAATCTTCCGTTGCCACTTAGCTTCATAACCTTGGGTCTTTCGCTTAATTTCTCCAAACCTCAGCTTCTCCATTTGTAAAAACCTTTTAAAAACTATGATACAGGATTTTGGTGGGAATTAGAAATTTAGAGAGGGAGATATAGGTATACACATAGCACCTAACATCATGCTTGACACATAAAAATATACATTAGGTGTCACTGATGGCATCATTTTAAGGGTCTTGACTGGCAATGAGGATATCCCTTCACTAACAATTATTGCCTTTGCCAGGGTCTGAGTGCCATAATTTGCTGACAGACATAAAATCTATACCACAATGGAAAACCTTTTTGAAGGCAATGCAGGATCAGGAAATTGTAGATTTGGTTGTGTTTCAGGTCCTGCCCTGAACTTTGTCTTGTAAGTCTGAAGAGTTAAAATACGCATCTGTTGTAACTTTATAAGTTGATTCCAAACTAAAACCTACCGAATAATAAAAGCTAAACAAGTTGTAACTTATTATCTTTACAACGTTTTAGGGCCCCTAAAATTTACAAAATATATGTTTTGTGTGTCTCACAAGAAATTAGTAGATAGGATCAGTTGTGTTTGGAGGTTTCTTATTTATTTGTTTACTCTTAATTTCGCATCTCACTCTGGCTTCCTACATGAAAGACACTCCATCTTTTGATACTATCTTTGTTTTGAAAACATCTATAAAACTTGTAGGGCTCCGAGTATTTCTTTTAAAATAAAACTATGAATTTATGAAGCCCTGTAGAAGCTCTTCAGGAGTGAGCCTCTATTTACCTTCTCCTAAACTTTTGGGATAAATAATCCCCGCCCTGTGCTTTGAGATGAGGAAATCTTGAAGTTTTTTGACTTTTCTAAGCTGTTGTCCTTGTGAAAGTGCCATCTCCAAAATCATTATTTAAACCATAGGGTAATTTAAATCCAGGTTTTCCTCAGAGTACCGCAGTAAAACTTTTTCCTGAAAGTAAGTGTATTTATTTCATGTTGATGAACAATTTAAACATTTTTTTTGGTCTGAGAATTTTATGTTATTCAAAATCCCATACTAAATATATGGATTCATGCCATTTATTTAAGCCTTTAAAAAAAAAAAATCATAGATCTAGTCCTTTGACTAGAGCCCCTGTAGAATCACTGGGTTAGCTGAAAATGCAGGGGAACCACTCCCAGACACTCCTACTCTCTACCCCGTCCACATGCTAAGCTGCTTTGTGAAAGCGTTTAGAAATGGTTCCTCCGCCTGTGTGTATGTTAAATGTGTTTTTTCTGAAGTAGACGTAAGTCGCATTATGGCTGTGCTTATTGCTTCTGCTGTCTGCAAGCCCTCCACAGTGACAAGCCAGTGCTTCCTACACACTATGCCTTCCGCACTGCTCGACTGGTGTCTAACCCCAGGTTTTGTGAATGGCACATCTCATTTTAAAGCTAAAAGTGAACCGCCAATTTCATGCATTTTATGTAGCTTGTTTTTGACCATCAGACAAGAACACTAATTCCTTTTTGCTTTTAATTGGCACCAGGCAGACATTCTGGCTGATTTTAGATGAAAGTCACATAAACTTTAGCTCCCTTTGTCTTTATTACCCAGGACTCTGAGAGCTTATTACAGTGATAGGCTTGTTTTCAAAGTTGGTACATGGATATATTTAAATATCTTTGGTGCAACTGTGATTTTTTTTTTTTTCTATTAAAGAGAAGGATGTGTTCCCTCTCCCAAAGCGCTTGGATGAATCAGCACTAAAATGTTTGCAGTGCAGTTTGCAGTGAAATCTACAACATGCCTTGGGAAGAGCTCAGAAAGGTTGGGCACCGGCTAGAAGGGACCCTCTGCCAGCTGCAGACTGGGGATCCAGCATGTGCTAGGTTTTCTCCTCTCAGCACTTTGGCCCCACTGAAAAGAATAAGACATAGAGCATAGAACTGTCTACGTGGTTTTGCTTCTCTTTCTTTTCTATCATTGTCACTTTCTGGGTTGCTAGGCTTGTGGATTGATGTCTAACAGTACCCACTGTGTATTTGTGATTTGCGTTTTGTAATTAAGAGGAACAATGGGAGTCCATTGGGTCTCGTTATATATAATGGTTGGTTTAATTTGTTTCACTTCTATCTTGTTAATTGTAAATTGATCATTAAGATTTGAATTCTAATCTGTCACCAGGGTTGTGGGTTTTGAGGCTAAAGCAATGATCCTGGTTTTAATCACTGATGATGAGAAACAAATTTTACAATTTTGGTACATATTGCAGTTCATATATTTTAACACTGTATTTTATGGTGTTATAAATATTGTTAAATGACTTTTAGTGTAGTTTTACTGTGTGGACTATAATGTATAAATTATATTACTGTTTTGGCAACAGTAGGTATCCAACTGTGTGAGTTTAATTGAAGTAAAGAACACACACCCGGTTGAACTATTTTTTTTTTCCGTGCATGTTTAGATGATGTTAGTTTGGGATGCTACAAAATTATATTATACAGGAAGAAACTGATATTGGCCTCTGTTAATTATTACCAAAAGTTGAATGAGTCTCTAAAAGAATAAAAAATTAAGGGGTCATGTTTTTCCTTAAAAAGCAATCACTGTAATACTAATTATAGTAGTAAAATATTATACTTCATGCAAATGTAATTACACAATATAACTGCTATATAAAAATGCAGAGAGAAGTTCATGCTTCCGTAAAGCCAGAAATTACCTAAATTTTCTATGAAAATGGATTAGAGTCAATTTTCTTTTTATATGACGCTAGGATAGTCATGCCACAAATGTAATCTCAAGCTAACATAGGAGCTCATAAGTTTACTCTAAACTTTGCAAATGGCTAGTTCTTTCAATATGTCATGGACTAAAGACAGATAAAAGATAATGAGCATATACACGTACCAAATTTTTATTGAACATTGGAAGTTGGTAGGCAAATTACTACTCTAAACAAACAAGAAAACATACACATAAAATATGCAAAGCAGAAAAATACTGTAGAAATAAAATACCTGATAGTAATATGTACTTTACAATTAACATCTGTATTTTTGAAATTATATACATAAAATAAACTCAATATCAGGCACTTATTTTCCTGTGACATTACCATCCAGCTAACTATTATTAACTTTGGACGTATTTCTTTTTAGTCCTTTTCCATGTGTAGGTATATGTGTATGTTACCATACATTTTTATTATGACATCATAGTGTGTGTGTGTGTGTGTATAGTTGCATCTTGCTTTTTTATTTGATATTATCTAATGTATACTTTTCTACATCAGTAAATACTGTGGAAACATAGTTTCAACTGAATCATTTGTGTGCATAGTAATTCATCATAATTTTAAAGTATTTTTAAATGTAATGAATAATCTAATAATAATTTTATACCTAAATCTGAATTTTTTCATGCTCTTTTTAGTTGAGATGTCTGAAAGGAGGATTGCTGGTCCAAGACTATGCACCCTTTTAAGGCTGTTAATGTGCATGACCTTGCTTAAGTACTACGCTAAATTCTGCTCAGTATATCTATGTGCATACCAGTATGTGACAAAAAGAAGTCAGAGATTTTTATAAAAAGAAGTGAGAGGCAGTGTTGCACAGTGGGTGGGGCAACCCCTTTAGAGTTGGCCCGAACAGTGTTTGTGTCTGGGCTTGGCTAATAACCATTTGGGTGACCTTAGGCAAATCATTAAATTTCATATTTACCCCACAGAGAAAAGGGAATAAACAGTTATCTTGTAGGATTAATTGAGATCATAATGTGAAGGATGAATTCCGCAACCTGGTATAGTATAGGCATAGAATAAATGTTTGACTTTTATTAAAGCCAAATTTATCTGCTTTTATTAGGCATTTCTTTGAATAATAGGGAAATTGAATATTTTCTAAATGTTTCTAGACCATTTATGTTTATTCTTCTGTGAGTATTTTCCATATCCTTTGTGCTTTTTTAATTGGAATTTTGATGAAGAGTGGGGAATAGTGATTTATTATATAATGCTTCTAATATTCATTCATCTCATTTTCTACATCCCCCCCTTTTTTTTAACTTTGGAAAATTTGTCCCCACTTCTTTTTGTTTCTTAACAATCTTTTCAGAATCAAAGTGACTTTGTTTTTTGTCTTAAATACATGTTCACTGTAAAAATTCAGAAAATAAAGAAAAAGGAAAAAAGAAATTTCTAATCTGGACACCAAGAGATATTATTTTTTATTTTATAAGATAGAATTACTTTATGCTGATTTTTAATATTTTCCTTTTTTACCAATATGTCATGTTTTAGGTCAATATATAACGCCAGTAGATAGCCATATTATCAGAACAGCATCTTGATAGTTCTTTTTTCATGTAATGTAACTAATCATCTGTTGATACATTTCTGGGTTAAGTTTTATTATATTAGGTTGCAGAACAAGGTTGCATCTAGAAACAGGGTTACAAGGAACATTCTCATGAAAACATGTTATTTGTGTATAAAAGCTTTATATTTTTATATTGTAAAATCCATGCTTCCTTCCTGGTTTTTCTTTTAGTGACTGGTTTTTTTTTTTTTTTTTTTTTTTTTTTTCTGGGAAAGTACCTGAGAATAGATAAACGTTCTTCTGCATTTTTTTCTAATCTGGTTTAAGGGTATTTTTGGTCCTTTAGGAATTTTAGTGCATAGTGCATATTGTGATAGAAAATGCTAACCTTGGAAGAATACTAAATTAACAGCTTTATATAACTGCTTCTAAATTCTTTTATATTATATGCTATTTTGAAAGGAAAAGGAGAGACAAGTGATTATTTACTTAT
Organism: Capra hircus; assembly: GCF_001704415.2. NCBI lineage: Eukaryota > Metazoa > Chordata > Mammalia > Artiodactyla > Bovidae > Capra > Capra hircus. The sequence goes on along the minus strand of NC_030823.1, from coordinate 32,230,622 downwards.
TTAGACATTTCAAATATAAGCAAGTATAAGTAAATTGTTATTAGAAAAAGTAAATGTAGATTGAGTTCCTGATCTGAGCTTGAAAATGAGATAATCCTTGCCCTCATGCGTAATCTAGCAAGAAGGATAAGGCAGAGAGCACAGTTCATGGGAATAAATTATAAGTTAATGTATGCATAAAAGCTAGAGGTTTCAAACACCATGCTGACATATTGAGAACTGCACGTATTAATCAGAACAAGCTTCCTTTGTGATGAAACTTGAACCAAAGTAAAAACAAAATGAGGAATGAGTTGAACTCAAGTGAGAAATTGCTTTTTTCCATGTGAAGCAGTTTGGTCCTTGAAGTAAACTCCCTTAGCAAATCCCAGTCTTTTCCAGGAAAAAAAAAAAAAAGAAAATTAGAAAGGCTACTGCTCCTAATGGAGGAATTCTTTCTTTGGAGGGAAGTAATTTTACATCAAGTGTCTTATGGGTTGGCCAAAAAGTTTGTTTGGGTTTTTCCAAACGAGCCTTTTGGCCAACTCTATATTTAAACTTCAAGAAACAAACCAGTTGTTAACTACTCATATTTTAATATGCAAGAGTTTTAAGCTTTCAGTTCTAACCTATGAGGCAGTGCAGTATGAGGAAACGGTGTAGTGAGAAGTAATGTTTAATTAAAGCAAAAGCAAGGATATAATTTTTCTTGGATAGATGTCTTTCTTATCTTCAGATTTTGAGACTTGAAATAGCCAGCCAAGGCACAGAAGAGGTAGCATATCTCCTGACAGACATCAACCATCATCAAAGTAGATATCTGTAATCCCAAATGAAATTGGTGAAGACTAAAAGAAAATTGCGGAAATGGTACCTGACTTAGCAAATGGAGGAAGAGGAACCTTAAATGTCTGCAGACGAGGTTACTTGTATGTGAGGCAAGCTGATCTGCTCTGAGGATCCCAGAAAACCTTAGAAGGCAGGAGTGGAACATAGGACTGAAACCAAAGTTGAAAATTCTGCCTGCCACCCCATGCAGCCAGGGGACCATCACTCCTCCACCCAGAAAATTATGGGCTTCCTCTCTGAAGAGATTAAACCAGCAAGCACTGGTTTAAATAGCTGTACTAAAGTTAGAACAGAGGAATTAATTGAAAGTCTATATTCTGAAGGAAACTTGAGTTTGATCTCTGAGTGGGGACAATCTCCTGGAGTAGGAAATGGCAACCCACTCCAGTATTCTTACCTGGAGAATCCCAGGGATAGAGGAGCCTGGAGGCCCACAGTCCACGTAGTCTCAAAGCATCTGACAAGACTGAGTGACTGAGTACATACAAGCATGCTTGTATTCTGAAAGGTGAGAACACCAGCCGTCTGTTTCCAATCAGCTCCTAGACCGCTGATGGTTAGTGTTGTACACAACAGGTAGAAAACTGGAGAATCCTTCCTTTGAGAAACAGAATGGCCACAGGGGAAAGAATTACAGATACAGATACTATTGGGAATCTCCCATCAGAAAAGATGGCTCACCGCTCAATCACTCCACACTAATGCCCATTCATTTAGGGAAAATATGTATGTATATGCATGCTCAATCGTGTTCAACTCTTTGCGACCCCATAGACTGTAGCCCATTAGGCACCTTTGTCCATGAAATTTTCCAGGTAAGAATACTGGAGTGGGTTGCCATTTCCTTCTCTGGGAGATCTTCCCAACCCAGAGATCGAACTCACGTCTTTTGTGTCTCCTGCATTGGCAGGAAGATTCTTTACCACTCATGCCACTTGCTGCTGCTACTGCTGCTAAGTTGCTTCAGTCGTGTCCGACTCTGTGCGACCCCAGAGATGGCAGCCTACCAGGCTCTTCTGTCCCTGGGATTCTCCAGGCAAGAACACTGGAGTGGGTTGCCATTTCCTTCTCCAGTGCATGAAAGTGAAAAGTGAAAGTGAAGTCGCCTTGTTAGCGACCCCATGGACTGCAGCCTACCAGGCTCCTCCGTCCATGGGATTTTCCAGGCAAGAGTACTGGAGTGGGCTGCATTGCATGTACACATGTATAGGATACTTCTTAGATAACAAGGACTGATATTTAAGTAGTTGTTATAACAGAAAACTGGTACTGCTTTAACTACAATTGAAATAGTAATTACATTGACAATCTAGACATAGGGTCAGGGAGCAGAGAACCACCATTTAAAAAAACTACATTATTTTAATCTTGTGCCATTAAATTAGTTATGTCAGTTAAAAGAAACAACTCTTTTTCATAGAAACTAGGCCCGGGGTTGTTCCTATAACAGCATGATAGCTTGCCTGTAATAGGTACTCAATAAATATTTGGTAACTTAATGTAGTCTTTTTAAAAATGGGATTTGATTATTATTTTTGCCTTGTACCTTGAAAAATCTCTCTATTAGAGCAAGTTGTTATTCTTTTATGTGCTACCACTTGAGTTTCTGCAGCGTGTATATCCGTCTACTAGACATTCTGTAATTTCTGCAATATTTTATTTTACATAAAATAATTTTATTGACCCATGTTTAAGTGTAGAGTTCAAGGAAATGATGAGGTTATACAATAAAAACATGCTATGGTAATAAAAACCTTTAACATCTGTTATTTCTGTTTGAAAGGGGACTTCCCTCATGGCTTAGACGGTGAAGCATCTGCCTACAATGCGGGAGACCCGGGTTCAATCCCTGGGTCGGGACGATCCCCTGGAGAAGGAAATGGCAAGCCACTCCAGTATTCTTGCTTAACATCTGTTATTTCTGTTTACATCTCTTTAGATCTGAAATAGCTCAGCTCAGTCAAGAAAAGAGGTATACATATGACAAACTGGAAAAGTTACAGAGAAGAAATGATGAATTAGAGGAGCAGTGTGTCCAGCATGGGAGACTACACGAGATAATGAAGCAAAGGTAATAAATACTTTATCATCAACTAATGTGCCACATAGTGAATGTGTTTGGTTCAGAAACAGAATGGGAATTGCTCTGGAATAAATAAATAGAAGTCATGGTTACTGTGGTACTCAAGGAGCATGCTCAAAATCTAATACTTTATATATTTATATTGTCTCAATTTAGGTTGTGCTTATTATACACACAGAGGAGAGCACACTCCCTCTCTACTATTCTCTAAAGGCACAGAAGTATATTTAATATAGAATACTGTAGGAAGACTGTCTACCTTTGAGGTGGACTTGGTAAAGTAATATGCAGAAATTTCAAAACTTCTCTTCTAGAAATTAGGTTTTGTATGTTTTTTGTAAGATAAAGCATGTAATAACCTAAGAAAATAAGGTGTCTTAATCAGAGATAGTTGTTATTGTTGTTTAGTCGCTAAGTTGTGTCCAAGTCTTTTGCGACCCCATGGACTTAGCCCACCAGGCTCCTCTGTACATGGAATTTCCCAGGTAAGAACACTGGAGCAGATTGCCTTTTCATTCTCCAGGGGATCTTCCTGACCTCAGGATCAAACCCACATCTTCTCCACTGGCAGGCAGATTCTTTACTACTGAGCTACCAGGAAAGCAAATATATATTTATTTCAAATTAAATGCTTTTAGTTAAAATTCCCCTCTTAATCATATTATATAGAATAATGAAATAATTTTAAAATTTCTAAGGGGTTTCAAAAAACTATGTACTTCTGTGAAGGGGATTTTTAGAATCAAAATAAATCTGGAGATACTAAAGCAGACACAGAGGCAGTGTAGGTGTCCTGAGTGTAGAGGAAGGTTGGGACATCAAGCATTGATCAGGAACTAATTTTGGACAGGAAAGAGTTACTTCCTACACTGCTGTATGTGTGGTTGAAAAGAGCATGTGAACTGTTGAGTGCAGGTTTATGGATATGGTGCTGGTAAAGTAAGCTGAAGCCAGAATTTGTTTGTTGTGTATTTATTCGTCAACTATTTTGTACCAAGTCACTGTAGTTGGCCAGGTGATAGAAAAATAAAAAGGGTCTTCACCTCTGCCTCTTTCCCACAGTTGCAGGCTCCCCCTCTATTTGAGCTGGTCAAGGATGTATGAGCCCAGAGTCCAGGGCAGCTGTGATGCCACCTGCCATCTGGGGGAGGTGACTTGTGGCTGACCTGTGCCTCCTGAAACCCCAGAAGCAGAAAGGAGGGATGTTCTGGAGGACAGCCACCCTTGGCAGCCTGAGCAGGAGTTGGTGGCCTGGAGGGTTGTTTTCATTTGTTTGTTTTGATCTCCTGTTTTCTTGGTTTTGCATAAACTAAAAGTTTGTTGATATTAAATCTGGGATGTATAGTGATCAAACTTTCCCCATTCCCAAGGTAATTTCTTGACTTGATCTTTCCTCATTAAGAAGAGTAATCAAAATATGCCCCAAAGTTCCCGGGGTAGTGATGGTCAGAAAAACTGACGGAAAATTATAGGTCATTTCTGCAGTTCTTATGGACAGTGTCAAAATCTATTAAGTGAATGTTTTAGAAGTACTGCAGGGTGGGTTTTAGAAGTCAAACAGCTTCCTGAGAACGCCGATGCATATTTCACGGGCCTCCACGCCTCGCAGAGCTCCTATGATGCTGCACAAGCACCAGTAGCTTGGCTTCCCATGATCTAGGGGAAGGACGTTTAGTTCATATTGCATTACCAGTGTTGCACTTGACTTCATCTTGCTCTTCAAATACTGCTCTTCTTAATTTTGGCTATAAAATAATCTGTTTAGTTTCACGATAATTGATTTCACTTGTTGTGAGTTGTTTGCTAACCTCTTATAATGCAATGCTTCATATTTGCAACAGCAGTGTATTATTTTCTCAAGAAATATGCTTCATGTACTGTATGAGTTGTAATTCAGAAGTGAATCATCCGTCATCTCTTTTGCTAAAGCAAATGTATGTATAATCCCCACCTCCTATCTGTCCATCACCACCACCAGTTTTCTTTAGAGAAGTACTCCTTTGGTGATGAACTGCTTGGGAATCTGTGTGTTTAAATAACTGACAACATACTTTTAAAAGTAAATTAGCATAATTGCTGTGTTATTTTAGATTTATATGCCATTATCTTTTTTTTACTTTTTTTTTGGTAATAATTTTTTTTTCCTTTATTTTAATTTACAATACTGTATTGGTTTTGCCATACATTGACATGAATCAACCACGGGTGTACATGCGTTCCCAAACATGAACCCCCCACCCACCTCCCTCCCCATAATGTCTCTCTGGGTCATCCCCGTGCACCAGCCCCAAACATGCTGTATCCTGCGTCGGACATAGACTGGCGATTCGATTCTTACATGATAGTATACATGTTACAATGCCATTCTCCCAAATCATCCCACCCTCTCCCTCTCCCTCTGAGTCCAAAAGTCCGTTATACACATCTGTGTCTTTTTTGCTGTCTTGTATATGCCATTATTTTATAATATCAAATTGTAATCACTGGTATGTAGTCCATATGTTTCTAGGAAAGAAGCTCATTTCAACTCTGTTTTGAAATGTTTCTTTGTTATCACTAGCTTTCATTTTGCTAGACCATGGATTAGGTAGCCTGCCTCCCCTAAGGGGTCTAAAGACAAACAATCTGAGAATATTGTGTAGAGGGAAAAAGGAAGCTACACAAACCAGAAACAGCTTAGAAAGTGTGACCCTTCCCCGCCCCCCAGATTGTACCAAATTTATGTCAATTGGGGTCAGCAAGCAATTTCTTTAAAATCCAATTATTCTATGCATTCTTGGCAAATCCCTAAGCGGACTGGAAGGCATTTTCAGTCACATTTTATTGGGAACACCTGAAATCAGATGCTTTCCCTCAGTAACAGAGGAAGTTCTAGCTATAGGAGTTAGATTTTGATCTGAGGGTGGATAAATTATATAAAGCAGGCTGTGCAGTTGCTATAGCTAGAACAAAACAGACAGTATCATAACTGATCACCCGGGAGAAAATTAAATGAGAAATGTACCCAACAAAAGAGAAGGAGGGAAATGGCAGACTTTCTGGTATAACTGATGCTTAGAATAGGCCCAATATCCAAGGAAAGGGAAATAACTCTTTCACTTATTTGTGTGTGCATGCATGTGCAGTCATGTCTCACTCTTTGCAACCCTTTGGACTGTAACCTGCCAGGCTCCTCTGTCCATGGGATTTTTCAGGCAAAAATAGAGTGGGGCTCAGTCAGTTCCAGCTTTTTGTGACCTGTGGACTATAGCCTGCCAAGCTCCTCTGTCCATGGAATTCTCCTGGCAGGAACACTGGAGTAGGTTGTCAAATATTTATTGAGCGCTTATTATATAGCACTGATGTGCTTGGATAAATCTGCTTGTCCTGAGGACATCCTGCCCTTATGGAGCTTCCATTCGTTTAACTACATTCTGGTTCTAGTCCTATGCTTTTTAAGACCTAAAACTGAAAGTAGAGAAACAGTATTGTTGACCTAAAACAATAAAACAGCCAGTTATTTTACTAACAAAATAGGTTAAGTTGAGAACAGCAAGGATATACAATTCAGAACATGTAATCTGCCGCACACCACAGGCAAGTCCAAATAACAAAGGAGAAGAATGTTCTTTTCTAGAAAAGGAGTTGGTGGAGCTGTTATTAAACAGAGTTCATTAGAGGAAACTGGGAATTTGAACTAGTGGCTTTTCATTGGCTGAGTTGTGATAGTCTCTAAAGGGCCAGGTTGTTGCCTGGCAAGGAGTCTTTTTTTTTTTTTTCTTTCTTTCTTTCTTTCGTTCTCTTGCTCGGTTAAAGTAGTAACCTTATACTTGAGTGGTGGGGCTACTGGCCTCCCAACTCCATTTTAAATAAGATTTCAATTTACTAATTTTCACAGTATGTACAGTGGTTAAGAGCATGCACCCTAGAAGAAGGCTTTCTTCCTAGATGTGAGGTCAAAAGCAAATTCCTTAAATCATAAATTTAATCTTTCTTATTTCCTCACTTTATCACTTTCATTATCTGAGAAACGCTACCTTATAAGGCTGTGATAATGGCCTAAAACAACCCCTGAAAACTCTTTAGAACAGTGTCTGTGTCCACAACGAATGTTTCCCACTATTAACCATTCCGCATCCTTCATTCAGCATCCTTACCAACTCCTTAACATATACACCAGGTTCTGTTCTAGATTTTGGACATCCAACAGAAACTTGAGAGGCAAAAGTTCTAGAAGGTAGTTTATTTACATTATGGGTTAAATAGGCTATTGTGAAAGCAGTCTGTAAAACAAAATACCATGTTTACATGATGTTATTTCTAAGAATAAATGCCTTCTGAGTTTTCAACAGCTGATTTACAGAACAACATTTCAGACCATACTTGTGATATGCCTATGATAGTCCAAGTGTTTGTGAGCATATGAATGTATGTGTATGTTTGTTTAGAAAAAAAGAATGTATCTCCATGCTTAAGATCCCCAAAAATGTCTTCCATGTATCCAATGTAAGCCTCCCTGAGTCAATTCCTTCATTAAAGACAAATTTATCATTTTGGTTTTATCTTTTAGGTAGATTGAGAACTTTTGATTAGCATTTTTGTTATCCTAACTCTTATGATTTAAATTGTGATTTATGCTTTCAAGTTAAATACGATTCATTTTTCACTTCTGTGATCCCATTTGTTGTATTGCTTTTTAAACTTCCAGTAATTTTGAACTTTGCATGTTCAATGTGAAAACTTAAACTAGATTGCTTGGTTTGTGCAATATTTTGTATTTTCTACCTTATTAATATATCCCTGTATTTATTAACATTTATTAAGCATTGAGTGTACAAAGGCTTTGGCATAGTCAATAAAGCAGAAATAGATGTTTTTTCTGGAACTCTTGCTTCTTCAATGATCCAACGGATGTTGGCAATTTGATCTCTGGTTCCTCTGCCTTTTCTAAAACCAGCTTGAACATCTGGAAGTTCACGGTTCACGTATTGCTGAAGCCTGGCTTGAAGAATTTTAAGCATTACTTTACTAGCATGTGAGATGAGTGCAATTGTGTGGTAGTTTGAGCATTCTTTGGCATTACCTTTCTTTGAGATTGGAATGAAAACTGACCTTTTCCAGTCCTGTGGCCACTGCTAAGTTTTCCAAATTTGCTGGCATATTGAGTGCAGCACTTTCACAGCATCATCTTTCAGGATTTGAAATAGCTCAACTGGAATCCCATCACTTCCACTAGCTTTGTTCGTAGTGATGCTTCCTAAGGCCCACTTGACTTCACATTCCAGGATGTCTGGCTCTAGGTGAGTGATCACAACATCGTGATTATCTGGGTTGTGAAGATCTTTTTTGTACAATTCTTCCATGTATTCTTGCCACCTCTTCTTAATATCTTCTGCTTCTGTTAGGTCCATACTATTTCTGTCCTTTATCGAGCCCATCTTTGCATGAAATGTTCCCTTGGTACCTCTAATTTTCTTGAAGAGATTTCTAGTCTTTCCCATTCTATTTTTTCCCTCTATTTCTTTGCACTGATCACTGAGAAAGGCTTTCTTATCTCTCCTTGCTGTTCTTTGGAACTCTGCATTCAAATGGGTATACCTTTCCTTTCTCCTTTGCTTTTCACTTCTCTTCTTTGCCCAGCTATTTGTAAGGCCTCCTCAGACAGCCATTTTGCTTTTTTTGCATTTCTTTTTCTTGGGGATGGCCTTGATCCCTGTCTGCTGTACAGTGTCACGAACCTCCATCCATAGTTCATCAAGCACTCTGTCTATCACATCTAGTCCCTTAAATCTATTTCTCATTTCCACTGTATTGTCATAGGGAATTTGATTTAGGTCATATCTGAATGGTCTAGTGGTTTTCTCCACTTTCTTCAATTTCAGTCTGAATTTGGCAATAAGGAGTTCATGATCTGAGCCAGTCAGCTCCCAGTCTTATTTTTGCTGACTGTATAGAGCTTCTCCATCTTTGGCTGCAAAGAATATAATCAATCTGATTTCGGTGTTGACCATCTGGTGATGTCCATGTGTAGAGTCTTCTCTTGTGGAAAATTCTGAAAGAAATGGGCATACCACACCACCTGACCTGCCTTTTGAGAAACCTGTATGCAGGTCAGAAGCAACTGTTAGAACTGGACATGGAACAACAGACTGGTTCCAAATAGAAAAAGGAGTAGATCAAGGCTGTATATTGTCACCTTGCTTATTTAACTTATATGCAGAGTACATCATGAGAAACTCTGGGCTGGAGGAAGCACAAGCTGAAATCAAGATTGCTGGGAAACATATCAATAACCTCAGATATGCAGATGACACCACCCTTATGGCAGAAAGTGAAGAAGAACTAAAGAGCCTTTGATGAAAGTGAAAGAGGAGAGCGGAAAAGTTGGCTTAAAGCTCAACATTTAGAAAACTAAGATCATGGCATCCAGTCCCATCACTTCATGGCAAATAGATGGGGAAACAGTGGAAACAGTGGCTGACTTTATTTTTCTGGGCTCCAAAATCACTGCAGATGGTGACTGCAGCAATGAAATTAAAAGACGCTTACTCCTTGGAAGGAAATTTATGACCAACCTAGATAGCATATTAAAAAGCACAGACGTTACTTTGCTAACAAAGGTCCATCAAGTCAAGGCTATGGCTTTTCCAGTGGTCATATATGGATGTGAGAGTTGGAATATAAAGAAAGCTGAGCACTGAAGAATTGATGCTTTTAAACTGTGGTGTTGGAGAAGACTCTTGAGAGTCGCTTGGACTGCAAGGAGATCCAACCAGTCCATCCTAAAGGAGATCAGTCCTGGGTGTTCATTGGAAAGACTGATGTTGAAGCTGAAACTCCAATACTTTGGCCACCTGATGTGAATAGGTGACTCATTTGAAAAGACCCTGATGCTGGGAAAGTTTGAGGGCAACAGGAGAAGGGGACGACAGAGGATGAGATGGTTGGATGGCATCACTGACTCGATGGACATGGGTTTGGGTAGACTCTGGGAGTTGATGATGAACAGGGAGGCCTGACGTGCTGTGGTTGATGGGGTCACAAAGAGTTGGATACGACTGAGCAAATGAACTGAACTGAACTGAGCATACAAAAGAAAAAAGGCATGATCTCTACCCTTAAGGAGTTTTCAATTCTGCCAGGAGCACAAGGTAATCACAGGGGTGTAACATACTATGATGAGAGTGAATCAGGATGTTCTGGGTCCCACCAGACTGGCAGCCAATTCAGGTTTAGAGACCCCACTGTACAATTCCTTAGAGAAATAATACCTAACTGAATCCTGAGAAGTAGAAGTAATCTTAACAGAGAAAAAAGGAATAACTGTTTGAAGGTCCTGAGAGTCAACGAAGACACGGCCTCTTCAATAGCTTCACGATGGCTTTAAGAAGGGAGATTGACAGTAGACGAGGTGAGGCAGTGCGCGGGAGTTAGATCTTCCCGTCCCACTTTCTCTCTCTCCCTCTTCGGGGATTCCAGTTGTACATTGCTCAGATCATCTGATGTCCCATAGTTCTTAGATGCACCATTTGAGTCTCTTCTCTGCGCACACTACCCCCTGCCTCCCCCCCAACTCCTTTCTCTCTCCTTTGTGTTTAGTTTGGATAATGCCTATTGGCCAATCTCAGACTTCATGATTTTCCTTCCCTGTGTTGAATCCATTCTGTTCATAGGCCCATCAAAGAAATTCTGTAGTGTTGATGCTGGGTTTCTGTTTGTTTTTTATTTCTGGTCTTTTCCATTTGACTCTCATTGTGGTTTTGTGATGGGCACTAGGATGAGGATGGGGTTTTCTGATGCTTCCTTGGGTCAGGGAAGGGGGTGTTGGTCACTAAGTTGTGTCCAACTCTTATGACACCATGGACTATAGCCTGCCAGGCTCCTCTGTCCATGGGATTCTCTAGGCAAGAATACTGGAGTGGGTTGCCATTTCCTTCTCCAGGGGATCTTCCTGACCCAGGAATCGAGCCTGGGTCTCCTGCGCAGCAGGCAGAGTCTTTACCAGCTGAGCTACAAGGGAAGCCTGATGCCTCCTCAGGGTCAGAGGCAATTGTGTGCTTGAGCTGATTGTTAAATTTTTATAAATGTGTGAGTCATCTGACATCATGCTGGTAGTTTTGAATTGGCCAAGGTAGAAATGTTTACCTGGTGGCTCAGCAGTAAAGAATCCTCCTGCAATGTGGGAGATGAAGGAGACACGGGCTCTATCCCTGGGTTGGAAGATCCCCTGGAGAAGGAAATGGCAACCCGTTCCAGCATTCTTGCCTGGGAAAATCTCATGGATAGAGGACCCAGGCAGGCTACAGTCCACAGAATTGCAAAAGAGTCAGACACGACTTAGCACATACACAGATACACCCAGAGAAGGAGTCACATCACAGAAATGAGCAGACACCACAAATCAGGACTTTGTTTTCCCCCTGAGAGCTGGATTTCAAACATCTACCATCATATTGATGATGGATTTTGCTTTGGCCTGTTCCTCAGTGAAAGCTTAGCTATTCCTAGGGCCAGGTAAAGAGGCTTCCACCCCTCCCAGGAGAAGATGGCTTTTGCTTCTAATATTTCCCTGGAGGCACTGAACCCTCTCCTGGGAAGGTTTCTTTTCACTTCCCCAGAGGCTTGAGGCTTTTGCTTCATATGAAAAACTGGAGTCCAGTATGTGGGCAGGGGGCAGGGTTTTTTCTTGTGCCCTGCACGGTATGGGTACATGTCTTCTCTCCTGCTCCCAGTCTTTCTTGTGAGCATCCAGTGGAAAGAAGCCTCTGGAAAAGTGCTAAAGAATGAATGTGAACTCTTCTTGTCCTCTTGTGTCTGGGGCTCCCAGGAGTTCTAGACAATAACACTAGATGATCACCCTCTTAAAAACTGGTTAAAATGTTGCCTGCTTTCACCTTCCCTCCTTTTATAGTGGCCGTTTCTCTTCCCGTGCTCTGTCAAAGGTAAAACAATTCAAGTGTTTCTGCCTCTTCTCAGAGAGGCACACTGCTTTTTGGAATTTAGTTCACCTACTTATTGTCCAACCTCAGCTCTCTGACTGGCTCAAGAATAAATATGGCTTTGTTGATTATCTGACTTTTTTCTCTCATTGTTAGGGTGGGAGTAACATTTTTGTGTGTGTCACTTTCTGCGTATTAAGAGGGCTGGTAGAGAATCCACCTGCCAATGCAGGAGACACAGGCTCAATCCCTGGGTCAGGAAGATCTCCTGGAAGAGGAAATGGCAGCCCACTTCAGTATACTTGCCCAGAAAATCCCGAGAACAGAGGAACCTGGTGGGCCACAGTCCATGGGGTCACAAAGAGTCAGACACAACTCAGTGACTAAACAACAACATATTTGGAGAAAGTGAGACTCTCAGAAATTAGACCTGGAAGGGCCTTTCTCTTGAGTCATGTACAAATGCTTGAAACTTATCCTGGGCACCATGAGGAACAGCTGAAGGATTTTAAGCAGGTAGGAGAGTGAGGATTGGAATTTCTGTGATGTTAGCCTTTTAAACATTGTGATATTTATCTCCTTCTTGGTGAGCTAGAATGGCTTCTTCAAAGCTTTCTGCTTATCATTTCCCATCTGATTTCTGAGTTTATTGACTTTTTCACCAGTCATTTTTCTTACATTATCAGACTACTTACATTTCCATGACTTAGTATATCTTTTCATACCTGTTTTTGGATGTTTTAATTAACTGGGTAATTTCAACTATGACTTCGCCAATACGTTCACTTCTGCTGTCCCAAAACTTGAGCAAGGATTAAATGCTAATATATATTTTAGTTGAAACCTAGGACAGTGAGAGTGAGGGAAAGGAAGGAAGGTGAGGCATGGAAGAATGCAAAATCATGTAAGGTGATGTTACTATACCAGCAACTGCCTTATAATAAGCCACAGAGTCACAGTCACACAGGCTGTTTCTGGGCAGGCTGTACAGAGAAACTGTTCCTCCAAATAGCTCACTGGAAGGAGGAAAGGAGAGGGAATTTATCTGTCCCACTTTCATCTCATGTTTCCCATGGGTCCAGAATTTTCCTCATGGGAGGCAAGTCCCCTATACTTCATATTACATTTATCAGTCCTTTTAGCTATTGTTTCAGAAGTCAAATCCTAAATTCTAGAAGTTGGCATGTCATTGGATTCTCAAGTGACAGGAGGAACCTGAGACTTGAGTTATATGTAGTGAGCCTTGGGTGGCAGAACCAAGAGGGTTCCAGGAATTCAAATAACTCAGTAGCCGTAGCAAGGGATTGAGCCCAGGAAAGGATGGCCCTGAGCGAATCTGATATATCTGTTACGGAGAACGTTAGTAACAGTAAATAACGTCAACCTCAAGGCCAGCCCTTGAGAAAACCTTCATCGTGTGCATTTCCAGTCACTTCAACTGCGTCACTTCTATTCACTTCCAGAGCCATCAGTTACCATTCTCTGGTTATGAGCATTCTTGCAACTGTGTCTGTGTTACATGCCTCTCATTTCCTCTGCTTCATTCTCCTCGTGGAAACTCTGCCTTGGCTTCTGCTCTCCAAGCAAGCCTGGGCTTCACATTTCCACTGGATGCGTAAGAGGCCCCTCAGTACATGCTAACTGACACACAAACCAGAGACAGCTGCTCCATCCTCTCCAGGATCTTGGAGCAATTAGTATTCGTTTCTACTTCTTCAGGTTCTTTTATTTTCCCCATTTGTGCTACTTATTGCAAGCAGCCCTCATGTCTTCTGTGGAAACCCAGCAAATTATAAGGAAAAGAACCCTGGATAAGAAGCAAAAGCTCAGGGTTTGTGGGCCAGCCATGTCACCTGACAATGTATGATCATGGCCAAGCCAAATAAATTCTCTCAGCTTCAATTTATTCATCCATAAAATGAGGGTTGAATACTATGCAGATTAGTAATGAGGATCTAATCAGAATGTAGATGTGAAAATATTTGGAAATCATAAGCACTATATATAGTACAGTATTGGTACAGTCAACTGTGTATGCATGCTCTTTGTGCCCAACTTTTTGCAACCCCATGGACTGTAGCCTGTCAGGCTCCTTGGTCCTTGGAATTTTCCAGGCAACAATATTGGAGTGGGTTGCCATTTCTTCCTCTAGGGGATCTTCCTGCCCCAGGGATCAAACCCACATCTCTTGTGTCTCCTGCATTGGCAGGCAGATTCTTTACCACTGTGCCACCTGCGAAACCCAGTCAACTGTCTTGTAATCATAGTATTATGAAATCACAGTGTTTTTTAGGTAGATGGGACTGTGATCTCTAACACAGCACTGCATTTTTATAATGAAAGAATCTGTAGCAGAGAGGCATTGAGTAATTGAAGCATCAGATCAATTCTATAAGATAATATTGTTCAGTCACTAACTCATATCTGACTCTTTGCAGTCCCATGGACTGCAGTATACCAGGGTTCCCTGTTCTTCACTATCTCCCAGAGTTTGCTCAAACTCACGTCTACTGAGTCAGTGATGCCATCCAACCATCTCATCCATCTCACTGAGATAATACTCATCTCCTATATTTTTCGAGGGGGAGACTGAGTCTCCAAGAGATTATGTGACTTATCCTCAGACACTTCACTAATATGTTGCATCTCCAGTCTGAAAATGCAAGGTTGTCTAATGCTGGAGCCCGTGTTCCCATCAGTGTGCTTCAGTACCTCTGCAAGTTTCCCCGGGAAGCCAGCGTCTGAGCTGGCCCTGGGCTCCAGGTCTCCAGAGTCCCAGGTCACAGAAGCCCCGCAGCAGATTTTCCCATTCTAAGTCATGAGTGACAGTGTGGCGTCTGAGAGTCAACGTCTCCACTAGTGGCTTTTCAGGCTCATGTGCTTTAGAAATCTCCCCAGGTTATGGCAAGACTAAATGAGCTTTGAAGAAGATTCTTAAATTACTAATAGAGCATGTGGTACATAGTGGTTAAAAACATGCAGTTTCTGGAGCTTCTTGCCTGGATTCTAAGCCCAGCCCCACCAAGGAACAGGCTGTGGATGTTAGGCAGGTCTCCTCATTTCTTGGTGATTCAGTCTCCTCAGGTGTAAAAGGAGGGAAAATAGTTCCCATTGCCTAGGGTTATTCTGAGATTGAAGTGAGCTTAGTGTCTGCTAGTCACATAGGAAACAATGTATACTTTTGTTAAATAATAAGCTCTTGGATTTTATTTTGCAATTCAGACTTAATAGCTATCATCATTAAATAAAACAAAACAGAAACACACAATATTCATAGCAGGTCTTCCTTTAAAATAAAATAAGCTGCACTGATAGCTAGGACTGCAAAAATAGCTCACTCTTCTCTGAGAAAACTCTCTGTTTTAGGCTGCTTTAGTGGAATTTTGTTCGGAGGCAGACCTTTGCCACATGACCTGGGAGGGGCCGTCCCTACAGAGCCCATGACCTCTCAACTCAAAGAAGAGCTGCCGGGTTTTCAGCTCTGACCAGCTGGGCACTTGGAGCTGAGGCTGCATTTGCAGCCCTGTAGGTAGTATTCCTCTTCGTGTTCTTTTAGTTCTTTCATGTTGCTCTGAAGATCAACATCTAGAATCAATAGCACCGTAACTGTGGGAGTCCATGTGGTTTTTGACATTTCTTTGATCATTTTGAACAAAATAACTTCTAAGGTGATTACATAAGGAGTATAATGCCTTCAGTCCTTTTTAAAGTGTTTTCCTTTGTTTAGTTAAACATTTCAAGAGTGGGGCTGAGGAGGGCAATTTCATGCGTTTTTTTGTTTGTTTGTTTTTTGCCATGTATAACATGCAGACTGCTGGGGATGGAAATTTAGTAAGACTAGAGAGAAAATTTGGTTTTATAGTATCTTGATGATAGTGGTATTTTCTGGGTTTTTGTTTTCTGTAGAGTAATTGGTTTTAAAAATTACTAGTACATGAAATTGTATGTGTGTGTGTCTGTGGATGTCTGTGTGTGTCTGTATGTGTCAATAGGGGCAGAACCATTTTCTCAATATTGCCTATGGAAAATATGCAGCAATTTAAAGAGCATATATTTTTAAAGTATTTTGCAGAAATACAGAAAAGCAGCATTAAAGTGTCTTTTGAATCACTCATTTCCTTTTAATGCAAATTTTAATGTATATATGTTAGGCAAATGTCATTAAAAGAAAGGTGACATCCATGTAGCTGATGCATTGCTGACTCTGACTGCTAAGTGAAGCTTGACCAATGCCCTGCAAATGTGGGGCCAGGGTGGTAGATGGGTATTGAGGCTCCAAACGTGCAGGTCATGCTGAGCTGTTCTCTAACTTGCAAGTGCTGCTTATCTGCTGCTTCTTCATCATCTCTTCTGTGCCTGATACTGAGCTATAGCTTTGGCTGTGTAGTAAGAAGTTCATCATATTATACCCAGGGGTGATTTTTATACCTAGCAACAGTGTTTCTTAAGGCTGAGGGTGTAAGAAAAAGATCTTATAAAGCTGACAGTTTGGGGCAGATATGTATCTATACCTCCAGCACAACTGGTTGTAATTTAACTGTGAAAATGTTGCAGCTGTCTAGGTAGCAAACTGGATGAGGTCTGCCTATGATTTTAAGTGTGGAGTGTACGTATTTGGCCTCATAGACACTAAATTTATAAATGGAGAAATGTCAAGAAGTGACTGTGTGGCATACTGCTGAGATGTGTCTGCCTACAGCCAACTTCCTGGGGCGGCCTCCTCTCAGACGCCCAAGGTTCACATTCAAGTGTGTCGTAGTGCCCGGTGATCCAGTACTGCTAGGTCCTCTGCTGGTGCTACCTTCAGGACAAAGCCTTGATTTTTCATGGATGGTCTAATCTGTAGAAGGAAAACCATTAAAAAAAAAAAAAAGTATATCCATAAAAGTCCTTTCTACTAATAGGGCAATGAGTCCTTTCTACTCATCTTTTTTTCAGAGAGAGAGACCAAATTATAGCCTCGCTATTCAGAGTCTTCTAACACTGAAAATCAACAGCTGATTTCCTCTTCATGGCGAATAGCTTACTAACTGTTCTGGACCACTTTAGGATTAATTCTTGCAACCAAGCAGTCCCTCCTGATTTATATAAATGTTTGGCTGTGTACCTCCACAGTTAGAGCTATTAGAGTTTTTTGATGATTTGTTTGGCGCATGTCCAGCAAAGTAGTCCATTAAAATTCAAATGCTTTCCCAATAATTGAGACAATCAATTTACATTAAACAAGACACAATTATAATTTCATGTACAATTTAAATTCTATAGAAAATAATCTGTGTGCAATAAAGAAGGACACTTATTTTGATGCAAAGGGATGTTTTTATAGTCAGCATAAACAGATCATTCAAATTTTCAAAATAGTTCCCTCATTATCTGTGGAGTAGAGGAACTCTATTGTGTTTTATGTTGATGTAGAGACAAGCTAGCTGCATGTTTAGTGGGCACTGTGACTTTCTCTCAGTGGCAGTGGAATTTAAAGGGTTGAGGTAGATAGGTACTTGCTTGAGCTATTAGTGTGTCTTGAAATTGCTCTCATAAAGAGAGCATACAAAGAGCAGGCATGTTGAGTGAGTCCATTGCCCTTGTGCCAGCAGTAGCAGAATGCGCGTCATGCATCTATCTTTACCTTTCTGCAGCAGACCAGGTATCTATTGCTCTGCCAGGACTGAATATTAGGTCCTAAGAAAATCATTCAGTGAAATTTGGGAAGGATGTATATGATGGGCAATGAATGTTCCCATGATTGTGTACCTTTGTGCTGAAAAGTTCCTGGAAAACCTGTAAACCCTAAGCAAGTAGGCTCACAGACAGCCAGACTCCATGAACATGCCCAAATCCTCCGAGACTCATTTTTAAGCTCTCAGTAAGACTGGTATTATTGGTCTGGAAATCTAGAACACTGGAGAAATCTTATTAGGAAGAATACAGTAAAAATAATGACAAGATAGGAAACAAATCCTGTCAGAGCCCGAGAATATATTTGGCTTCTGCTCGCTGTGTCTGTCTGTTTCTATAAACGGTCCAGAATAGAAACCGGATGTTTAAAATCTCTCTCCCTTTCACATGCTCTCCTCCCCCTCCTGTCTTCCTTCCTCTTCAGCATTAGTAGACTTACTATTTTTATTATTTTCTTATTTACATTCCTATTTTCAATATTTGCCATTTGTGTGGATAACACATTAATTCTTAATAAAATATTTTATATTCTTAGAATAGCTGAATCATAAAAGAAAACTTGAAATTGATATAGACTCCCGAAGGAACATATAAACTGAATATTACAGTTTCTTTTCCCACTCACAAATGGCAAATGGTTATTTTAAAAGATGATGTGTACACAGATTTAAATCTCTTATCTTTGTATATGAGTCTAGTTTGTATTATTTTTGTTGCACAAAAATTGATTCAGGCATCATTCTAATTAAAATGAAAGAAATACTAAAACAATATGTTAGGCAGAACTCTCTAGCAATTTTCTTTTTATCTAGAAACACATTTTTGACAAGACTCACTGCTGTTAAAGAAATTCAGTTTTGATATAAATTGAGTCTTGAGCTTAATTTTTCATTTTAGTTCTGTTGCAGAACTAATGAGTTTAAAGAAGGCAGCATTTGTTTCTTTCGGTGTTTTATTTTTTTCCAGTCAGTGATTGTGGTTTTGCATTTGTCAAATTAAAATTAACACTGGGAATTACTGAAACAAGTTTACAGTACATGCTATTCCCAGAACTATAGCTTTGCAGTCCACTTTGGAAATATCAATTAATAAGGATAGTTTCTGCTAAAGTTTTTTATTATAGAGAGCATGGATACTTGAAGTATAACATCTTAAAGGCATTTCCCCCATTCTCAAATTATAAGGATGTTAATTATTAATTTTATATTGGCAACTTAGATCTTATTTGAATAAATTTGTATTTTCTTTTTTGTAATTAAAACTTCTAAAAATTCTAAATAATATTTGTTTTCTCAAGTAACTTTATTTACTTACTCTTGACATTAACAAAGAATTTATGTATCTTTTCCCAAATATTAGTTATATTCCAAATAAAGATTAACAGATGTTTTGAAGAACTCTGCTTGTTCTTCAAAATTTGGGCTGACTTGCATAGAATGGCATTTTAAATAAGCAGAAGAGACCTGAAAGATTATCCAGTCCAACTCCTTCTCTTATAACCTACCTCTCATCCTCCATCCCTACAAGGACGGAGGACACTTTATAGATGAGGAAGGTGGCCCAGAGAGATAGTGATTTCTAAGACTACAGTCCAGGTAACGACTAGAATCTATGTTTTCTGCTTCTGTGTGTTCTGCTGTACCCTCTCAGTAATTTATGTGTTCCCAGAAGTAAGGCAATGGCTTAGTACTAAAAATCAAAAGGAAAATACTAAGTGCAGATAAACAGATGTTGGCAGAAAGTGGCTCATCCAGTAAGCTGGAGACCAGAAGTTGGATGCTTAATTGAAAAGTCAGGAAGTCATAGCAAGTGACACTATGTTTAGGCCAAGACATCTTCTTCGTGTATGAACTGCCCTATTTGGAGTTCCATATCATTTCCCTGGATAAATCATACCAAAATTGCCTCTTTTGATTCACCCAATTTTGACTTCACTGAAACAACTGAGGACATAAAGATACTTGAGAAGCAACTTCCATGCAGAATTTGCTATTTTAATGACCCTCTTGCTCCCCTACCTTGTCTTTTACATTTATTTCGTGCACACTGAATTTGACCGGCTTCTTTTAAACTCAGCTTTGTTGATTCCTTCTAAATCATTCTACTTTGTTTTCATAGAATCAGCAAACTCGTTTTTTAATAATCATATTTCTGAGTTCACTAGACGTTAAGTTATACCTATGTTAGCAGCATGTACAGACTTGGGAAGAAACACAACAGACTTTGGGGAATATAACACAACTGGTGAGAACACAAACACCCAGTTGTACAGTAGGGTAGGAGCCAATGGCCATGAGTACTGAGGGAGCCCTGGACATCATTCAGTACATTTAATAGAGAGGAAGGGAGAGTGTTGGTTCATCAGGTGGTCAGGGTAAGTGGCCTTCCATTCAGAGAGTTTCTGCTATACTTTGGAAGGAACAACTAGAGTCAGACAAGTGAAGACATACACCAGACTAGTCTTATAGGAGAAGCTGCATTGCATTCTTCATGCACAGTTTTCCCCTTTGTATTAATACCAAAGAAGAGGCAACCAACCTGGAGGCAGAAGAAAGTTAACTTTCTTTGCTCCCTTTTTGCTTTCTCTTCCCCCTGAGTCTTAGGCCAGCTTCACATTGCCCAAAAGATGGGCAAATGGAGCACTCTTATACTCAGTGAATGTTCCACAACTTCTTGGCAGTAAAAGCAGTGGCCACTGTTTAGCCTAGAGAATTAGCCCTTATGTACAGATTTTCAAGTGATTTGCTACTCACTTGGGGATCCTTGGGGATGTAGCCCTGCTTTCTTTAGGGAACTGATCTACTCTCTCTGTATAAAATCCTGGAAGAATTACTCTCCTAGGAAGTTGCACAGCTGAAAATAACAAGTGATTTCAAAATTGGTTTCAATAAATTTTTTATTAAGAACCTATGTCTGGTTTTTAAAGGGTACTATGAATGCAGTAAGTCTCATTCCTAAATAATGAATGAACAAATCAACAAGTAATTAACAACTATCCTTTTTCTAAATTGGGTTATGAATGTAATCCTTCAGCTTCTCCTTTTGTCGATTTTTTTTGGTTTGTGCATCCATTCCACTTTCCTTTCCTAATTAAATCAGTCTTTATCAAGATGATGATTATATTACACATCCACTTCACAAAACACACAGATGTGCTATGTAACTGCCTCTTCACTCCCTTGCTACATTTGTTGCAGCACAGAGGGATAGGGCAGCATTTTTCAATATGTTTTCTATGGACAATCAGTCGTACAAAATGGTTTTTGAAAAAAGGAATGCTGTATGTTTTAGTCTGGGATATATTGCAAGGACTCTTTTTTCTCTGAAAAGTCAAAATACACATTAGTGTATTAAAAAGTCTTCATAAATCTGAGAAATTATTAATCATTTTTAAAGTTTAAGTTGGTTTAAAATAATATTATAAATTAAAATACTTTGCCAAAATTTAAAACTGCAGATGGGGGTTTGAGGGTGTGGCATAAACTGCTCTGTAGGGCTGTTTTTGGAGACATGTTAATCTACAGTTGAAAATGACCCACTGTAGCACTTCATGGAGGACCTGTGTAACTTTTTCATGGCCCTTTAATCATCTTTTGTCCCTTACTTTTCCTACTCCAGACACGGGTTTTATTTTCACTTTTCCCTTCTAGACTAGTGTGCGGCGTGAATACCACGTCTGTGCTCTCCAACCCCTAGGTAGGAAGAGCTGTGTGTCGCCGGTGCACACAGCCACACTGCCGCACAGTGGGAGTCTGTTATCCTCAGGTGAAAGCTGAGGTGTGGTTATTCCAGGTTACGGAGGCCATATCAAGGAATGGATTTGGGAAAGGATAGTTCCTGGAAGTCTTGATTATCTCTATTACCACGTGTCTCTGAATGTCCAACTCATGAGAAGGAGTTCCTTAAGAACAGGAACAATGTCCTAGTTATCGCTGTTTCTCTAGTACATAGCCAAGGGCCAGGCCCTCAGAAGTCACTCACTAAATGAATCCACAGTCATTTTTGTCTTCTAACTCACCTTTTTCAGTCTCCCAAAACTGTAGAAGGGGGGAAAAAAAAAAGAGACAAAAGCAGAGTTTGATGTGTATGTACAGCTTAAAAATGTTTGGGAACGCATGTAAGAATTAAAGATTTTAAAATTAAAAAAAATTAATAAATTTTAAAATTCTAAAAATAAAAAATAATATCATGACTAAGAAAAAAATAAATAAATAAAAATAAAAATAATTTATAACCTCTTATCCACATCCCCACACATGGAAAAACTGCTCAAGCTATGTGCATCTAGTTACTATCATTAAGTAATATAAATCTAAATTTTTACTGCATAGTGATGCACAACCAGTGAGCACTCAGTAAATATTAATCACAACTATTAAGTATGCTTTGATCTCATTAAAACAAATGGAGCTCTCACTCTATTTAGGCCATTTAACTACATTGTGTTATTAGTTGGTCCTTATTTTGCAAGGTTTATAGGTCATGCTTAATGAAGCTACTTGTTAAGGTTGTTAGCAGTTAAACAAATGACTTTGACTTTATAAATTTTATGACAGTTATTTGGAATGGGTGATATACATTTTCCAAGCTTTTGTTTTCCACAAATGGCCTGATACATTACAGAATGATTATTAAGATGCAACTTTTGTGACAGTTTTTTTTAATAAGCTAAAAAAAATTAACATTTCACATAACGCTAGTGATTTCTGTATCATAGATGAAGGTGACAATGTAGAGTTGAGGCTGGGAAACACTTTTCTTCTTTTTACATGGCCAGGCAGAAGGGCCCTTAGAAGCTGATCCTTGGAAAGAAGTGATCATTTCCGGCTCATACCAAATATACTTAACTTCTCTATCTGTCCTACATTTAAATAATCATTTTTGTGACCTATATCTTGCAGTGCTCCAGTTTTCCCACATGGCTCTTAGAACATAGTTCTGCATTTCACAATGTCACAATGCTTATTCACTCAGTCGTGTCTGACTCTTTGTGACCCTATCAACTGTAGCCCACTAGACTTCTCTGTCCATGGATTTTCCAGGCAAGAATACTGGAGTGGGTTGCCATTCCCTTCTGCAGGGGATCTTCCCAACCCAGGGATTGAACTCTGGTCTCCCACATTGCAGGCAGAATCTTTACCATCTGAACTGCCTGGGAAGCCCACAGTTCTCATTTAGAATTATGCCACTGTGTTTACCTGCAAGGTTAACTCCTGCTAGGCCTGGCTGGGTCATAGTGGCCTGAACTCCTTTTGGCTTTTTGCCTAGAAGATGAGGCTTGAATGACTGCAAATGAAGTGGCCCAGACAGCCTCCCTTCACTCATGTCTGCATTCCCATCTTGGGGTCCTGGATCTCCCCTCTTCAATGTGGAGACTAAATGACCACAAGGATAGGCTGAAAAATGTGTCTGGGCCTGATCTGCGGATATCTCATATAAAACAGCCTTCAGGGAAGGATTTGGGGGTGGCTAGGGGCAGGATGAATAGAAAGTTGAGCTCTCCCTAGAAGCCAGCCAGCATTTCTCAGTTCTAGGCAGTCACTCCCTCTTATGTCCGCAGTAACTGTTTCTGTTTTCTAGCTCTGAGAGCAGTGTTTCATGGTGTTTTATGTTCTCTCTTACTAGATTGTGAAGTCTTCAGTGTGAATCATGAGTTGATCTCTGAAGTCTTGGTGTATAAAGCTATGTTGAATTAATGAATAATTATCTAGAAACTGATTTTTTGTTGTTGTTTAAAGGCTGTTAGCCTAATGGTTAGGGTTAACATATGCTGATTCCATTTGTGTCCTCTTCTTTTCCCACCAGTCCATTAGGATTTGAACACACCTGGCTTTATTAGGGACCTTCCCTGGGGATTCAGAAAGTAAAGAATCTGCCTGCAGTGCCAGAGACCCTGGTTCAATCCCTGGATTGGGAGATCCCCTGGAGAAGGAAATGGCTTTATTAGCTATTTTAAACCTAGGGCTTCCCAAGTGACTGAGTGGTAAAGAATCTGCCTGCAATGCAGGAGACCTGGGTTTGATCCCTGAGTCGAGAAGATCCCCTGGAGAAGAGAATGGCAACCCACTCCAGTATTCTTGCCTGGAGAATTCTATGGACAGAGGAGCCTGGTGGGCTCCTGGTGTGTCCACAGGGTCACAAAGAGTCAGACACGACTGAGCAACTAACATATGCACATAACCTTTTAAAACAACAGAATGGTTTGGTCCATTCAAAACAAAAATAAACCAACACAAACAAACATGATTCCATGATAGGAGCCACAGGCCTTGGAGATATGTAAGATATATTGAGTAATCACTGACCTCTCTCTTGTTCTCTGGAGAAGGAGGTGCAAAGTCCTCATGAGCCCCGTATGGTAAAGACTATAGTAGAGACAGGCATGGAACAGTACAGGATCACTGAAGAAAGGCACAAGTCCAGTCTGGAAAATGTTGGGAAACTCTTTATAGGGATGGGATGCCAAGACTTCACTTTAGAGGGTGTACAAAGCTACAGAGGCTTCCCAGGTGGCTTAGTGGTAAGGAATCTGCCTGCAGTTCAGAAGACCCAGATTCAATCCCTGGGTCGAGAAAATCCCCTGGAGGAGGAAGTGGCAACCCACCCCAGTATTCTTGCCTGGGAAATCCCATGGACAGAGGAGCCCGGCGGGCTACAGTCCTCAGGGTCTCAAGGAGCTGGACACGACTCAGTGACTAAGCATCACAGCAGAACGGTGTTTAGAATACAGCAGACACTCAAAAAGTGCAACATTTTGAATGATTAGGCATTATGAGGTAGAAAAGACATTTATTTTATTATCCCCACTCTTCAGAGTTGATTAAATATCATGATGTGACTTGAGAAAGTGGGAAATAATTGAAAGCATTCTGAGACTGAGGTTTATGCTGTCTTGTCACAAGATTGGTCTTGAAGCAGGGGTGGTCTTGGCACCTCACTGGACATCCATCTCCTTGTCTCTCCAGCTGGACTAAGAGTCACTTAAGCTGTTTCTGACTCGAAATTTCACTCTTGGCTGGCTCAAGGCCCCAGCCCAAGTCAGCAGGGCTCCCAGGGGTCTCCCAAGAATGTGCAGCATTCCTGAGTTTGACCTTTCCTGGGCTTCAACTTAATCTAGTTCATTTTGTTTTTGAAGATAATTCATTCCATGGAAACCAGACAAGGTGCTGTTTAAATAGTAGGCTGATGTCTCAATGTAACATATTGGCCCACTGAGATCTACAAGAGTGTGAATCACAAACCCGCCTCTGTACTTTTCTGATATAGTGTGAATGTTTTGGATGTAAGAAAATCCTGTTAAGAATGATCAGGTTATCTCATTTTGCCATCAGTTGTATCTTGTCATGTTAAGTTGGTAGGATAACTAGTGTTATTGGCTAAGTAGATTCTCTCTACTATTGCAGAATATTTTTTAAAATCAGGTAATTCAGCCTCTAATCCAAATTGTATTGAGTTTATTTTCCTCAGACTATATATATGCCTGGGACTGTGTATTTAAAGTTCAGCTCTGTGTGTGGTATTCCTGTGATAATTTCAGTACCTAAAATAAGATGCTTTCAAAAACCAACCTGAGACCAATACTATACAGCAGTTTAGCAGCAAATTTCTGCTCTGGGTATTTAACAATAATTGGGATCTTTCTATTGGCTTTATATAAACTCAGATTAGTAGTAAAATCTAAGTACCAGCCCATTTGGCAAACTCTTACACTTCAAGCAGTCACAAATTTGCTTCTGATTGTGCTTTTCATTCGCACCTAGCTCAGATTTGTGCCTGATGCTTTTTTAAATCCTCTAATTTACATACTGTGGTAAATTTAAAATGAGAACAGATGAATGCTGCTAAACTTTTCTATTTCACTGATGAATATGGTATTTTGCTTCAACTATCTAGCTGTTATATATTCAGTGACCTTTAAAACATGAAATAGATTTTTTTTTTTCATATATACCGTGCAAGATGGATCATTAGTATTGTCTTCCCTTTGAGACAATGAGTCTGAGACATAGAGGCCAAGTTGAGCATCTGGGAACTAATTGTAACTCGGCTAAAATTCATAGTTTCCTCTTCATGGGCTCACACATAGTCATAGTCATCTGGGCAGAGAGACCTCTTTCATGTTTGGTTTTCTTGGAGCTGTAGGAGACAACGCATCCACCCTGAATGTACTTCTTCTTGCCCTGCAGTCCCAGTACACCACAGACTATGTTATTTTATGTGTTCGGGGGTGTTAGAACATATATTTTAACTGTAAGTAAGAAACAAAGTCGACTTCCCTGGTGGCTTAGACAGTAAAGAATCAGCTTGCAATGCAGGAGACCCAGGTTCAATCCCTGGGTCGGGAAGATCCCCTGGAGAAGGGAATGGCCACCCACTCCAGTATTCTTGCCTAGAGAATTCCATAGACAGAGGAGTCTGGCAGGCTAGAGTCCACGGGGTCACAAGAGGTCGGACACGACTGAGTGACTAACACACAGACACACACACACAAGAAAAGAAATAGTATTTTCTGAATGACTAATAGGGATTTGGCCTCAACTAAAGCAATATTTTATTTCATTTTTAATATTGATAATAGTAATCTTACTCTCCAAAGGAGCAAAATAAGTCCTAGAGAGGTATCAAAGAAACCAGAGCCTTGCAGGACCTAGAGGGGCAAGAATAGATTTTATGGAGGCACCATTGTAATGGGGGGGAGAGCTTAGTATAGAACTTGGCTCAGTTTCATATACAAGGAAGAGCAGGGGCTCATAGTCAAGGGGCAGGATGGTGGTGGGGGTGGGATTGTGGAGTCGGTTGACAGAAAATACTCAGAAGAAACAGCAGAGACAAGGGAGGACTCTGGCTAAATGGATCTGACAGGATTCTTCCTGAAGGCAGGCCACGGTGACCAGACATCAGGCTGTGGGTGGTGAAGGGTAAGGAAATTTGATCAGATATTTAGGTTGATTAGTTATCAAGGGTCAGAGATTCTCTCTAAACTGATAATATTCTTGCTAAAACTGGCAGTGCAGGCCTGGCAAGGGCAGACAGTAAAGCCCAAGGTCAGAGCCTAATTGAAACGAGGACTTAGAGGAACCTGACTAAAGTTTGGTCAAGGAGAGACGCTTCATTTGGTGTTTAATTACTCAGTAACTGAGATTTCTAAAGCCCATGCTCTTTCTGTGACCTGCACTATCTTCCTGGTTACATAGACTTCTGTTCCCCACCGGATGGTGAACTCCTTGAGAGAAGTGTTCTTTTTTTTTTTTTAATTGAAGCATAGTTGACTTAAAATATTGGGTTAGTTTTAGATATATAGCAAATTTTTACAAAATATTGGCTATGGATCCCTATGCTGTACAGTAAGTCCTGGTTAGTTACCTATTTTATATATAGTAGTTTGTTTATGTTAATCCCCAAACTCCTAATTTATGCCTCCGCCTCGTTTTTCCTTTGATCACCAGTAAGTTTGTTTTCTATGCCTCTGGGTCTATTTCTATTTTGTATATAAGTTCATTTGTATCATTTTTTTTATTCCACATATAAGTGATATCACAGAAGTGGGATTGCTGGGTCATATGGTAGTTCTATTTTTAATTTTTAAAGGAACCGTCATA
Organism: Capra hircus; assembly: GCF_001704415.2. NCBI lineage: Eukaryota > Metazoa > Chordata > Mammalia > Artiodactyla > Bovidae > Capra > Capra hircus. The sequence continues at coordinate 32,203,518 of NC_030823.1, read as the reverse complement.
CTGTTCTCCACAGTAATTGTACCAATTTCTCTTTCTACCAGCTGTGAGGGTTCCTTTTTCTCCAAACCTTCTCCAGCATTTTTTATTTGTAGACTTTTTGGTGATGGTCATTCTGACCAGTATGAGGTGATACCTCATTATAGTTTTGATTTGCATTTGAGAAAGTGTTATATGTTTTTCCATCTTGTGTAGTGAGCAACATAGCACTTCCTACTGGATGGGCCATTGATCTGGTCAAGATTTCAATAAACCTGACAAGTGTACCATCCACCCTGCTGGGCATCTAGGTTGGTCAGAGAAAACTTGCCAAAGGGTGTGGAGATAACAAATAGAATCCACCACATATTTGTAACACTGTTTATTTTAGTTTCAATAACCAAAATAAATATTAGTTTTAAAGTTATGTACACTACTTAGAATAAAAATTTCATAATTTCTCAGACAAGAAAAATCTGGGGCACATTTCTAAAAAAATAGTACAACAATTTTTTTTAAAAAAGGGAATCTATTTCAGAATGAAGAAATGAAAAGTTTTTAAAATTATAACAAAAAAATTCCTAGGGAATTTTGAGGTTCTGCTTTATCCTGACATTAAAAAAGTAGGCCAATTGCTAAACACTTAATTGCTTTACTTCTATCTGTCTTGAAAATGAAGTAAGCAAAAGTGTCAGTCACTCAGCCATGTACGACTCTTTGTGACCCCAGGGACTGTAGCCCACCAGGCTCCTCTGTCCATGGAATTCTCCAGGCAAGAATACTGGAGTGGGTTGCCATTTCCTTCTCCAGGGGATCTTCCCTACCAGGGATCGAACCTGGCTTTCCTGCTTTGCAAGCTGATTCTTTACTGTCTGAGCCACCAGGGAAGCCCTCTATCTATCTTGGTCACACTCAATTATGAAAAGAGACTGGAGGCTCTGAAACTCAATAAATGACCCTAATTCAAAATGTCTTCCTCCAAATTCAGCTTGATAGAAAACCAAGCTATTGTCATTATATCTCTCTTTAGGCACACCCAATAAATTACATTTAATTTTGCAAAATTGATTACTTAAGTGGACATTCTTCACTTAACGTAGTTCGTTGTAGTAAGTTCTGCTTGTAATGTTTGTAAATGTGATTCAGTTTTTTAGACCCCTCCATTTCTGCCACATATCAAGGGCAGAGTATATTTGATAATGTTACCCAAAACATTAGCAGTTTCAAATGTGTCAGAGTCTTTGGTTCGGCATTGTCCTGGGTCCTGAGGAAACAAACAAAAATGAGTCAGAATGGTCTCTGCATTCCAGGCATGCGTGTTCCGGGAGCAAGGACCAGTAGAGTGGGCTGATGACCGTGCTAGGGTGTTGGGGGCCTCAGAGCACTGCTCCTATTTTTGGTCTTCATCATCTTAGATTCGGAGAATGCAATGGCACCCCAGTCCAGTACTCTTGCCTGGAAAATCCCATGGACGGAGGAGCCTGGTAGGCTACAGTCCATGGGGTCGTTATGAGTCAGAAACGACTCAGTGACTTCACTTTCACTTTCTACTTTCATGCATTGGAGAAGGAAATGGCAACCCACTCCAGTGTTCTTGCCTGGAGAATCCCAGGGATGGGGGAGCCTGGTGGGCTGCCGTCTATGGGGTCGCACAGAGCCGAACACAACTGAAGCGACTTAGCAGCAGCAGCAGCAGCATCTTAGATTTCTATCTCCTCCAACCACTTGTCCATTGAGTGAACCAGGAGCACACAGTTTATCTTGATTGAAAGCCCTGCTCCTCTGCTTCCCCTCCTTGGTTTGGTTCACTGAAAGGGAAAGCCTGATGTAATTAGGTCAGAAGAGTGGTCAGGTTCTGTTTTTATCCTTGATGCTTCCCTGGCCAGTGGGGAAATTCTCTTATTAACTCTGTGGCTGGCCTGGGTGACCCAAGGCCACTGAGCCATTCATGTTATTCAAAGTTAAAAGATATGAGGCATTTCAGGGGATTAGTTTCATGAACCTGCAGAAATAGTCACATGACAAATTTGGGACTATAGTGGCAAAATAATATTCATCTTAAAAAATGGATGGCTCCATGTGCAATGAAACTAGAACGGAGAATCTACTTTAAAAAAGCAATAAAGGAAATTCAAATGAGCTGTCAGCTGTGTCTATAATTATTTTATTGAAAATACATAAGGAAAACCAGTCTTTTAGCTTCTTTTTTTACACTAATAGGCATAGGTCAAAGTGGATCATTCCCAGCATTTAAAAGAATGTAGGGGAAGCAGTTTGCTTGTTTCTTTTTATTTGGGGGGGGGGGCAGTCTTCTGTCTTTATTCCTTCTTTTTTAGTGCTTTTCCTAAACCTTTTGTTCTGATCTTACTTAACTCTCTCTTGCAAAATTGGCCTGGAAGAGCTAGAGTTCAGTTTCAAAGTCTTTTGGTAGATGTTGTATTTTTAATAAATATTAAATGCACTCATCATGCCTTATTTTAAACAACACTTGTTTTTTTAAGGGTCTTTGTGTATTCATCTAAGGAAAAATAATCAACCAAATATGCTTTATTCAAACTCTATACTCTAGGGGAGCAGATTGTCTCAGAATATATAGTGATGAACCTCCCAAAAGGAAAATAGATGGAAGAATCATAGGTATTTATCACACATGTTAGAAAACATTAATGCTTTGTGAGTAACAAATGGATCTTCTATTCTTTTTTGGCTAGATGCATCCTGCTTTGTAAAACTTAGTTTATTGATTATTTCATAATGTTCCTCTCTGGAAAGAATCTTATAAATATTTAAATTCAGCATGTGTTTATTCTGTTTGTCCTGAACACCGAAGACATGAAAGAAATTTTATTCTCAGTGTCACATCAATGGTGAAAGTTATCATAAAGCTAAAAATTTATTTTCATGCCTACATTATTTTATAGTTGGTTTTGGACCCATGACATAGTTCTTTCCTTTAAAATTGATCATTTGTAGCTGATCATTTTAAATGTTATATAGGAGACCTATAGAAAATATAGAGACAGAATCCACCCTTTTAGATAAAACTATATTTGCTGTAGTTGGCCTCTCAGTATCCTTATTTGTGACAGCTTCCCATTGTTGAGTGGCTTCACTACATGAAGAAACAGTTTTTCAAATACAGTGTATTTATTTAACTGTCTGCTGGTAGCAGTCCTTGTGCAAACCTGAAATTTGAAATGTTGATGCTTGATGTCAAAGTACAGTGTGTAAGTCCAATTTTTCATTAGTTTTATAAAGCTTTTGTCCTTAACACATGGATCTGAAGTCATTCAAAACTGATTCTTAAAAGAGAGATTATCCCTGTGTTCACATAATTGCAACAGCAAAGTGTCCCTTTTGGATTTCAGCTGGCACTCTCCAACCCTGTTAAGTGGTTACCATGGGTGGTTATTATCATTTACAATACAAGGAAACCAAGAGACAGCGATTTTTATTGGCTTACACTGTAAGACAGCATTGGTGCTAGACTGTTGCAGTGTGTGCTCTTCTCTTGCCCTCTGCAGTATCCAACGTATCTCTCTGTGTCAGAAATAAAATTGGCAAGTACAGTATCCTGGGACGGATAGACAGCTCCCTGTAGGAACCTTCAGGATCCATCCCAGAGTGAACACTCGGGATACACAAAACACAGTTCTATTTGATCTTGACTTTTGTGTGGGTCTGAGCAGGTTGCTAATTTTAGGACCTTACTTCTTATAAAGAAGTTTGATTATTCACCAAGGACGATATGAAGACCATTGCTTATATAAGATAAATTCATCCACACCTTTCATCTCCCTGCTCCAGGGCCCTGTGTCTACTCTCGTTTTGTGCTTCTTGGCCCTCTCCTTGATTCCCCAGTTTCCACAGTGTGATAGCCATTGAACACGGTATTAAGCCACTTGCTATGATGTACAAATTTCCTGACACCCCTTACAATAATGATTATTATACAGTGTATAATTCACAGTAGGTAATAAATACATAATATCTGTCATATTTGTCATAATCATTATCATTGCAACAACTAATGTAGATAGTCCTTACTATGTACCAGCCATTGTTCTTACTCTAAGCCCTTCCCTTCATTAACATGCTTAATTTTTATAACAATCCTGTGAGGCAAATACTAGCATTGTCCCCATTTTACCAGTGAGGAAATTGAGGCATAATGAGGTTAAGTAACTGACTCAAGGTCACCCAGCTCCTACATGACAGAGTCTGAAGTTGATCCCAGGCAGTATTGCTCCCAAGCCTGTGAAGAAGGGATGCTGACGAGTCTTAGAAATACTTTAGCTCCCATAATAACAATTTTTAAGAAATTCCTCCTGTTATTCAAAAAAATTCAGTATTGTTTTATGTTCCCTTTCTCTGCTTTATGAGCTGCTTTCCCCGTTAAACTGCTACAATTGTCCCATAAGGAGCATCTGACCAGTTTCTGTATTGAGTGCCAACATACCTGTCTTAAGCTATTGCATATATATCTTAAGCATGAGTATCCTCTTCTATATGTGAAAACTTATGTTCTGATACATGGAAGAAAGTGTGGTAGGGAGAGTAAAACGTTAACAATTGCAAATACGTTTATGTTACCTTTAAGGCAAATCGATGAATAGTGAGCAGAAAGAGAAGAGAAGCAATAGTTTGAAATAAGACGATGACAGAAGGGCAATTCAGTAAAATATTTTCTTTCCATAATGTCATTCCTACTTGTTGACAGTTGACTCTGCCATTACACTAGGTACTCTGCAGCAACCCTGCAAGGTTTACTCTCAGTTCACAGATCAAGAAACTGAGGCTCAGAAGAAGGAAATGTGACCATAGTAGCATAGCCCATAAAAGGAGAAGCTAGAATTTAAACAGGCTTGTGTGTGTGTGTGTGTGTGTGTGTGTGTGTGTGTGTGTGTGTGTTAGTCACTCAGTCGTGTCTGACTCTCTGTGACCCCATGGACTGCAGCCCGTCAGGTTCCTCTGCCCATGGAATTCTCCAGGCAAGAATACTGGAGTGGGTTGCCATTTCCTTCTCCAATGTGAATTTCAGTAGTAGTAGTTCAGTCTCCAAGTCATGTCCGACTCTTGCTATCCCACAGACTGTAGCCTGCCAGGTTTGCCGGACTCCAAAGCCTATGCTTGTCGCACAGTAACCCACTGTCTTTTTGCTGCTAAACAGACCCAGAAAATCAGTGGCTGTTGGGGGGTTGTCAAGATGAGGTGGATAGAGGCCTGAAAAGTGTTGCCGGGAGCAGAAGTCACTGAAAAGGCAGAGGAGCTTTACAGTAAGCTTACAGTGGGCTGGGGGACGGGAGAGAGTTTCACATAAAAGGAAATAAAACATACCACCTTTTGAAAGAATGGGAGTGGAAAGTGATGGTAAAATACTGAGGAAGTTAGTAAGTGTCTAAAACAGTGAACATGCTTTTTTGAGTATGTGAATGCTTTTCATTTATTGCCGTTCAGTGGTGATGTGATAATTCCAGCTTTTTCGGAAAAGTTTGTGCCACCAAATAGTAGTCACACAATGCAGCATGTGGGATCTTAGTTTCCTGACCAGGGTTTGAACCCATACCCCTTGCACTGGAAACATGGAGTCTTAACCGCTGGACCACCAGAGAAGTGCTGCATTTTGTAGGTTTCTTTTTTTTTTTTTGCAAGGAATATTTTTCATTTATTTAGATAGACATTTTTGTCTTTCAATAGTGTTTTAAAAATGTTTAACATAAATTTTGTATAGTTCTTGCTAAGAGTATGTCTAGATAGTTTATATTTTAACCCAGGGACTTCTCTTCCTTTATACAAGGCTTTCTCTGATTTTCTCTGGTCTGTTACCATGACAATGATAATGTTATTAATCTAGGTGGAATATGATGTTACTTACCACTGTGACATAAATTAGATTTATTAGAAGAAAACTATTCAATAAAACAGTTTATCAGAGGTTAATAAAATACAGTTTATCAGAGGTTAATAAAGTGCACATTATATATAATTTGGGGGAGCTCCCAATATAGTCTTCTACTTAAGGTAATTAATATTGACTTCCCTAGTGACTCAGATGGTAAAGCATCTGCCTACAATGCGGGAGACCCAGATTCAATCCCTGGGTCAGGAAGATCTTGTGGAGAAGGAAATGGCACCCCACTCCAGTATTCTTGCCTGGAAAATCCCATGGCCGGAGGAACCTGGTAGGCTATAGTCCACGGGGTCGCAAAGAGTCGGACACCACTGAGCAACTTCACTTTCACTTTCTTTCACTTAAGGTAATTAACACAGGGGTAAAATTTTTTCACAGAAGGCATGGTTTATTATTGTAAACACAAAGTTTGTGCAGGGTGCAGTACATTATATAGAAGGACCTATAGGATTTTCAGTAGCACACATGTTAGTTTTTCCTGAGGCTGCTGGAGAGGATGGGATTGGTGTCCACAGAAATGGTTACTCTGCACAGGCTTAACTCACAAAGTAATTGATCACCCCCTCAACAGTGTAAAAACTGGAGATTTCCTGTTTTCAGAAAGTTGAAGCATATTAGTCTTGAAGAACATCTAATTGGACATTTAAAAATAGGCAAAGATGATCTGGAAAATAAATAGCCCAAGCTCTTCCATTTCAAGGTCCAGTTGATTGCCACAAAGTATGAATGATGCACAGTCATCACTAAGAGGCGGGTGGAGAGGTTAGAGGTGGGAGCTTACCTAACTTCCTTTAGCTGTGTCCTTGCCACACAATTAAGCTCCCAACTGCCAGTCTCCATGGATGGCTTTCCCCCCTTTTTCCTGTTTGTGTGCACTTCCACCGGCAAATCCTTAGGCTCGCTGCATTGCTCTCTAGCTTCTACCTCCCAACACACTTAAGAGGAACCATGATTCCCAGCAAGGCACTGCCTGTTGTATCTTACTGCTTAATTACTCTACCTATTTAATGCCACTTAGAACATTGTCAGCTGTTGAGAAAAGGTAATTATCACTAGTCAGATGAAAAACACTTTTTTGGCTGCCTTACGGATACACATTTTACTGGTACCTTGATACATAATGAAGCCTGATAGCAAAACTTTTGCTTGTCTCTTCTTCAAGCCACAGCTGTTTCCCTGCTAAATTCATCCCATCTGTCTTCCCTTCCGTAAAGCTGTAGGCAGTATAGCATAAGTACAGAAGCAGTTCAGTGCTATTTTGGATAAACATAGCTGAAATTTGAATCTTTGCCATTTGCGATGCACACATTTTGTTTTACTGCTGTAAAGAGAGCTGTCAAAATACAACTACATGGATAAGTTACTAAAATACAGTCAAATAGAAGGTTGATCAAAGAGAAAGTGTGTTGGGTCAGCCTGGCTGTTCTAGTATGTGCTCTGTAAGGCGTCCCTGACCTCGGGAGGCCATGAATTCTGGCTGGAGTGAGTGGCATCCTAAGTCTTAGCAATCTGCTGAATGGCTTTCAGGAGTCACCCGTTCCTTCTAACCGTCTGTGGCATGACTTGCAGTCTTTGAGAAGCTTTACAAGTCCACTTTCTTAGCCTCCAAAAAAGTTTGCATTTGTGGGAAACATTTTTTTCTTTCTGGCACATCCAGTTGGATTTGAGCTACATTACCATTCTACTTTTTTTTGAAATTTATTGCCCTGAAGCCTTTGTTACCAGCAAGACTGTCTATTTCATTTCCATCCCCATGCTTATTTCTGGGTTATTGATATATATAAATGCACTGTTTTAAAATCAGTAATACACAGTCCTTAGAATCGATGGAGAAGCTTTCTTGAATGAATTCCTCTTCTGAATTCTAAGACCACTCACTGACGCTTGGACCATTCCCTCCTCACACGTTTACTGCTTTCTTTTTCCCACATGTAAAGGTCTCTTCTAGGTCCAAATAGATTGTGACCTCTTCGAGAGGAGGGGCCAGTATCACATATTTTGGTAGGCACTAAGGCCAGAGCTCAGAAAATGTATTTGGACTTCTGTTTAGACAAAGGTAACTGAAACCCTTCATCTCTGGGATGAGACCATTAACGAATTCCTTAATCTTAAGTTTAGATTCAACTAGCCTGCTTTCCACCAGTGAGGTTTCTCCCCTAGCACTTTCCTTGAAGCACTTTGCAAAATTCCCACAAATGTGCCATCCTGTTAACAACTACACAACCTCCTTGGGATGAAATCTTGTCTGTCTTGTTTTCCACTATTTCCAAATATCCAGGAGAGAAGACATTATAGGAGATCAGTAAATAGTTGTTGAACAAATGAACGAGTGAATAATAGAACAAATGAATATTGTGATATTTTCTTCACATTGCCTTAAAGCCCCTGCCTTTTAGTCAGCTAGAAAACACCAGCATCTATCATTTGTGGTCCATGAGGTCACAAAGAGTCAGACATGTCTGAGCAACTGAACAGCAACAATAATAATAGTGTGTATGGCATTTAAACAGCCTTAGAAAAAGCATAGGACTGCTGCCAATGAAATTGTTTTCCTAGAAAGTCCCCAAGGCTTTCTCTATACCAGGACATTGCCCTCTTTCATCTAGTTTTCTTTTAGGAAAATAGAAGTCTAGGCTCTTTAGAAGGCAAAAGTAATGTGATTGCCACAAATGCCACCGGTTCTCTACTTCAGCCAAAGGTAGACATGGCGGTTTTGCCAGTGGTTCTTTGAAAACCATCTATATTAAAAGGATAAACAAAGCTTTGCATTTACAGCAGGATATCATCTGACCCTGGGCTAACTGGGGCTTTGGAAGCGGACTCAGGTCCTCTATGGTGCTGTCGTTACAATTCATTCTTTTATTCGACACTCACATGTGTCAGGTACTGGGCTGGATGCAGTCGGCACCAGTAAGATTCAATCCCTGCTCGCAAGGAGCTAACGTTTCAGTGCTGGAGACAGGCAGTTGTGATGCACTGTGATAAGAGCCATCGTGGGGAACACAGAAGAAGGGAAAGGTATGAGGAAACCAGAAAATGCTCCACAGTAGAGTGATACTTGACTCCTAAGGGGATGCAGGGCATATAGAGAGAAGAGAATAAGGTACCTGCTCTAATGACGTTCTTGGGTTATGATCTTCTGTGGAAGATCATTTGAGACTCGAGGCCCAAGATGAGAAGCAGCACATCGCTTCTGGCTGACTGCCCTTCTGTCCCCAGTATTGTGGCATGGTTCTTCACCTTCCTGGACCACCTGAGGACTCAGCCAGCGAAGCAGGAATGTTCCTGTGGCTTTTCAACCCCAAGACCGTCCTGACTCAGACCAATTCCTATAATGCCTGTAATCCAATTACAGTATGAATTTATAGGCAAATTTTTATTTTGGGAGGAAAAATAATCTACATTACAAAAAAGTTATCTACAGTCATGTCACTCATTAAACTCACCATTTTATGAGTTTTGCGCACTTTTCAGCAATCTGTTGACACTTTCTCCCCATCTTTATGATTATTCTAGAGCTTATACTTTTGACTCCCTTTGTGTGGGAGGCACTGTTTGTCATCTGTGATAGGGCCTATGACGAGACTACTCTGCCAAATGGGCACATGCCTACACAGGCTATGTATGTAAATAGTTCTCACTCCTGGAAAGACTTGTAATTGACGTGAATTCTCAGTGTCCCCATGACAGCCAGCAGTCTGTAGGGGGGCTGTTGTCTAGAGAGAAGTTTGGAAATGGTCGTCTATTCAGAACCTCATGGAAGAAGGTTAGGCTGCCACTGTCCAGTCCCCTTGACCCTAGATTGCTGACATGGTTAACTGAAACGATGTTCACAAGGGCGACAGAAGTGAGCATCAAGAGCTAACGTGGCCCTGATGACACTTGATCCTCAGAGTGATTTTTATTTTTGAAAATTCCAACTTGAAACATGTGGTGGCATTGGTACTTTGAAATACTTTTCTGAATGTTGTACGCTTAGGCTCTTCAGTTATGCTAATTGTTTACAATTAAGAGAGTTTACATACTTGTTCCCATCTTCTGGAGTGGGCTACTTGCTGTGTTGTGAACTTTAACCTTTGCATCTGCCTCTATTTATTTTCATAAGAGGTCACAACTTAGTGATTGTGTCTAGTATTCAAGCAAATAATGCATCATGCTTGGTGGATTCATCTAGCTAGAATTTGCTTTGAAAGACACAAAGAATTATGAATAGTTGTCTGAGACTATACTTAATATTTCATTGTGAAAGTAAGCTTGCTTCCACTTAGTAACTGGGATGCCAGGGAATTGCTAAAAAAAAAATCCAATTAATACACATTATTCAACATATTTACACACACTGAACTATTTCGAACCAGGCAGTGCTGGAATAAAGACAAAATAATACTGTGTATTTACATAACACCATAACACCTTTCACTAGGAAAATTGCAAGCCTTTGCTAACTTACTAAGCTGCACAACACCCGGTGAGGTGTGTAGGAAGTAAGGTAGAACAATAAACAAGAAATGGATGAAGGGAGGAAGGCAAGTGCACTTGCACAGAGTGATAAAGATTCCTATTGGCCACCCCTGGCATTCAAGGTCAGGTCACCCCCATGGGCAAGGAGACATAGATTGAAAGTACCTGTAAATAACAAGCGATAATGGATTTCAGTTTAATTCTTTACGCTGTTGTTTTGGTTGTCTTTCCGATCTAGATTGAAGTCCGTATTTTACTTGAATCAGCTGGAATGATGAACTGAAAAGATTTAGAGTTAACATCTACAGTAGACTGTGACAGTGACTCCCAGTGTGGTCACTTGATCCACCGTTTAACTTTTCCTGCTGCTGCTGCTGCTGCTAAGTCGCTTCAGTCGTGTCCGACTCTGTGCGACCCCATAGATAGCAGCCCACCAGGCTCCTCCGTCCCTGGGATTCTCCAGGCAAGAACACTGGAGTGGGTTGCCATTTCCTTCTCCAATGCATGAAAGTGAAAAGTGAAAGTGAAGTTGCTCAGTCGTGTCCGACTCCTAGCGACCCCATGAACTGCAGCCTACCAGGCTTCTCCGTCCATGGGATTTTCCAGGCAAGAGTACTGGAGTGGGGTGCCATTAACTTTTCCTAGATGCAACTAAGTAAGATTTCCTTTATTTTTCCTTAGCCAATGTGTGACAGTCGATTCTCTGGAAATGTCTAGAGGCAGTCAGACACATGCTAGTCAGTGGGAGAGGCATTGGTAAGCCCTGGTTTCTTCTGGGAGGGTCAGGGTTGATGGTGACAAGTCTGAGCCCAAGGCCCCTCAGTGGCCATCGTGCCCAGCATCTCCTCTGCAGGCCTGGCCCAGGACAGTCAGCACAGAGAACATCCTGGACTCCTCTGACGCACCTGGGTCAGGCCTGGAGCTTCAGGCAATGAAGTGCCCAGAGAACCACTGTGAACATGAAGATCACAGACCATGGGAACAGTGAATTTTGCATTTAGATTTTAAAATAGCACATATTAACATCTCTGAATGAATTTTGAGTTGCATATGCTATTGAATTTCCAAAAGGTTTAGTCCTGGAGCTTAGTACTCATCAGGTTATGCTACACAGCAGATTTATTCACCTGGTCCAAGTCTTTCTAACTTAGAATCTTTACTGTGGCTTAACCTTTCAGATTTTTGGATAATTTAGGTGTCACAGATACCCGTGACAAGATAGCTTTCAGACACTATAATTTAAGTGTCTCTGAAATGTAATAAATAGAGCTTTGTCTGGGTTTTGGAAATAATGTTTTCTTCCCAAACAGCTGTTCATTTGTATTAACAACTTTCTCTGTCTCCAGAAAGGCAGTGTTTCTTTTTAGGTATATAATCTCATCATCCTTCTCATCATGTTAGCTGTGTTCAATCAGTTGTTGTGGTATTGTTTTTAATATCCATGTGGACCATGGCAAGTGACAAACTGACCTCAGGGGCTTCCGGAAAGGAAGCTCTCCCTTAATCCAGGTCATACCATCACTTCGTGTCTTAGTGGGGCTGACTAATTTCACTGCTTGTCAGTTCACCTGAGACTGTTTTGGAAAAGGCATTTAAATACCACATGCAGTATGAACAAGTCTTTGCCCCTATCTTTAGCAAAGCAAGGGATTCTTGGTTTTTCATTTTGGGGGGCCCAGTTATTAATAGCAGCCAACATGGCAACTTATGAGGCTAAGATGAAGATGGTGTTGACTAAATTTGGGTTCTGGTCATGGTAGTTATCAAAATATATTAGATACTGGCCTCTCCCCTCAAGGTGGTCACAACTGATTTGGGCCTAGAAAAGACCCCTACACATAGGGTTAAAAAAAAGCAGTAAACATGGGAGAGAATATAATACATATCCTTGTGACATAGATAGGTAGGACAAGTGTTGTTTAAATTATGTTTTACTTTGAAGAAACTCAGAGTCAAAAGAGGCTAAATGTCACCAAATTCCCATGACTGGTAGGCTAGGTAGGCATCATAACGTTTCCTACATAATGTCTTTGAGAGTCACTTTGAGCGAAGGGTAGTTAAGATTGTGTATCCTGAACCCAGGTGGCTTAGCATCAAATACAGGCTCTACTACTTCTGTGCTGTGTGATCTGGGGCATGGTACTTAATGTGATGGCTTCCCAGGTGGCTCAGTGGTTAAGAATCTGCCTGCAAAGCAGGAGATGCGGGTTCGATCCCTGGGTTGGGAAGATCCCCTAGAGAAGGAAATGGAAACCCACTCTAGCATTCTTGCCTGGGAAATCCCATGGACAGAGGAACCTGGCAGGCAACAGCCCGTGGGTTGCAAAGAGTCGGATATGACTGAGTGACTAAACGGCAGCAGCACTTAATGTGAGGCTATTAAATTATGAGAATTGGTTAAGAGAATTGAATGAGTTATTATGCAGAAATGTTCAGAACAGTGCGTGGAGTATAGGACGTTTTCAGCAAACACGAGGTATGTGAGTTGCTAAAGTGTTCAGCACAAGGAACAAGCTGTAATGGGAAATCGAGCTTATGTTGTGCACCAGGAGATGCAAGTTCTATTGTTCCTGTTCAGAGTGGGCAAGTGGCTCAGGAAATCACACTGACGTATGACAGGGGAAGTCCATCCTACCCATATCTTTAGCAAAGTTAGAATAAAATGATATTTTTGTTCTCATGCTACAATCCAGGGCTACTGGAGCCTATGGAATTATATGAAATTAATGAAGGACATATTATTTTAAATGTCTGCTTCTGGGGCCCTTGGTCTCACTCTTGTGGGACAGTTAATATGCAGGTCTCTGTTCTTGGTAGACCCGAGTACTGCCTCATAATAATGCATTTGAGAACACTCTTGAGAAGCCTTTGAGATTTATAACCTGTGGGGCACCCTGTACTTGCTGCTGCTGCTGCTAAGTCGCTTCAGTCGTGTCCGACTCTGTGCGACCCCATAGATAGCAGCCCACCAGGCTCCTCTGTCCCTGGGATTCTCCAGGCAATAACACTGGAGTGGGTTGCCATTTCCTTCTCCAATGCATGAAAGTGAAAAGTGAAAGTGAAGTCGCTCAGCCGTGTCCGACTCTTTGCGACCCCATGGACTGCAGCCTACCAGGCTCCTCCGTCCATGAGATTTTCCAGGCAAGAGTACTGGAGTGGGGTGCCATTGCCTTCTCTGACATTGTACTTAGAGGACTCTAAATTCCAAGTAACACATCTCCGTTTACAACCCATGTGCTGGAACCCTCCTGGAAACTGCCGTCGACCATCAAATAAAAATGTGATCAAATAATTTGTGTTTTTTTTTTCAATCCTGTTCCACTTTGAACTGAGTTGAAGTCAGTCTTGAAATTAGGAGCCTGGGAGCTCTGGTAACAGAGGAGAGAACCAGTGGGGAAACTTGACTTACAGAAATCAGTTCATGTCCAGTGAGATAAAGGGGACACAAGGAGGAAGAGAGCAGAGGGATCAAGATGAGCCTACGTGAGGTGACAGCCCCTTTCTCACTCCATCAGAAACAAGGAGGGACTTCACGAGAGCAGCTCCATGGCTTTATTTGAAGAGGGTTGTCTGGTAAAGCACATATGTGAACCGTAAATCCAGATTTTAGTTGCATCAGTTCCCGTTTCTTCATGTAAGTATCTGGTCAGAAACCTCAGAATATCCAGTACCCCTAGCACGTAATTTTGATTTGGAAGGCTTCTGTTGATAGCTTATTTTTATTGAAAGACTATTATCTTGATAAAAAATTTTCTGACAATTTCAGTGATATTAAATTAGTTTCCAAATATATAATGACAGCTTTGTTGGCGTGTGTTTATGTGTGTGATGCATTCAAATGCACATGTCATGTCCTGCCATCTTATAAAAGAACACTGCTTTAATGTTTCATGGTGTGTGAAACACACATTCAGGCTCTGTGTGAGTGTGCATTGTTTATGACACTTGAACCATGGACCGTATAGAATTTGTTAGCATACAGGGAAATTTGGTAAGGACAAGGAATTTTGTACTAGGGAATTTCCTTGTCACATGTGCAGTGGCTTTAGGTAAGCCCCACCCAAGGACAATATGATTACAGACAAAAGGGCCACTGGGTTTTAAACAGAGAAATCTGGTTTTTAGTCATGCCTTCAGTGTTTTACAGCTATTGTTAGTATCATGGGTTTAGAAGACAGACCTGGGATTGTGTTCCAGCTCTGCCACTTACCAGGCAAGATATTGGCAGCATCTCTTAGCCTCACTTTCTTGTCTGTAAAATGAGAATTATAAGAGTACCAGTAATATCTTCCTCAAAGCATTGCTGTTATGATTGAAAATGGCTAGAAAAGCACTTATCACGATAACTGCATACAGAAAGGGCTCAACAAATAATTAATAATAGCTCACTTTATTGCTTTAGTTATTTTATTTTCAAATTTCGGCTATCTCATTCACTGACAGAAGAAAAACTTCTTACATTCCAGGGGTGTTTTCAGAGTTGGATGAACTAATGTATGTGAAAGCAGTTTCTATATGCTCTGAAACAATAACAAGAATGATTGTATTTTCATTTCTTGAGAATCTACAAAGTACCAGACACTTTACAGGCTATCTCTAATTCTCACCACAATCCTGTGAGGTAGGCAGTATCAGTTTATATTAGACATGAAACAGGCTTAGAAGAATTCACCTTGGATCATGTTCAGATTTCAACATATATTTTTAAAAAATTTAAACCCATCTTTCTACATAGCCATATCTCAATGATAGTAATTGAATTGTAATGATAGTTTGCTGTCCCTGTTGATAGTAGAATTAGGCTCAGTATCTTCTCTGAGCTGTTGTGTCATCATTAATTAGTACAGCATGTTGTTTAGTCGCGAAGTCATGTCTGATTCTTTGTGACCCTGTGGACTGCAGCATGCCAAGCTTCATAGACTGCATATATTTTATTAAAACAAATGATTTTGATGAAATGTACTTAATATGCACTCACTTACAATCACTTTGTAGATTCTCAAGAAATGAAAATACAATCATTATTGTTATTGTTTCAGAGCATATAGAAACTGCTTTCACATACATTAGTTCATCCAATATGGATTCACCTACATGTGTATCCACTAAGCCCTAGGCCTTAGTGACATGTACCTATGAAGGAACATAGCAGCAGGTCCTAGATGATGGCAGTGCTGAAATGCATGTGCTGTCCTCAAGGTGAATAATTTAAAAAGCATACTTTTTGACTAGATAAATTCTAATATTTTTATTAAAATGTTCAATTTTTTTTAGTAATGTCATATGTTTTTGCATTTCAGTTACATGAATCTATATTCATGTTGTAAATTACAAGTAAATGGAATTTACTGTTTGGTCCCCCTGCCTGAATACTAATTGCCTGAATAACTAACTGGCGTTTTGCTTACCAGCCAAGAATGATCTGCTTAGACTGGCATACTTGACCCTGGGCATATCCATGAGGTGATGCTTGGGTGTATAACTGTATTTGCACACGTGGGCCCTATTGGTCTGTAAGTGAGACAGGCATGGTCTTTTGAGTTTGGCAATTCCTAGCTGCATAGCTTTGCTGAAGTTTTGGGATCTTTTGCTTCTTTTTGTGTAATTCTAAGTGTTAGTCTCCTTATCTAGCTAAACTGCAATAATAATACCTACCCCCGAGAGTTTCTTGGCAGGCAAAGGGCTATTTCATGCTCAGCAATCAAAAGATGTAGTTTCCCCCACTCTTCCTTGACTTAAAAAAAAAGTTGTACTTTTGCAACAATGGAATATCTGCTTTGCTTTTTTCCCGCCTTATATTTACACAGACTTGGAAAACAATGTATGGGCAACTGACAAATGGGTCAGAGAGATTTACAAGAAAAACAGACCCTTAGCTTTTCTCCTGTAACTGAGATGGCACCCTTAGCAGTGTGGTCTCAAATGCAGAGTGCCCTCCGCCCAGTGTGGTGGGAATGTCCCAGCCACCCCATGCGGCCACGGCTACAGTAACAGCCCCTCACCCTCACTTTTCAGGGGTTTGCTCCTGAAGCCAGCACCCTGGCCTTGATCACTCAACACGTGTCTACAAGGTTTCACTTTTAGTTGAAAAGAAACCCATAAATTTCACCTGTGTCTTTGTGATTCCCAGCTTGATAGAATCTTTTAGAATGTTTTTCTAACATCCCCTCCCCCCTGCCCAACTGCTCTAAGTTGCAAATGGCCAGATTTCAGTCATCAGGAGAGTAGAAAATGTATTATTTTTTTGCAGCCTGTCTTACTGGGGGCCAGATTCCAAGGAGGCAGCCCGTGTGCTCACAGGCCAGGAGAGCCAGGATTTCAACAGTGTCAACAATCTTTGCTCATCATACCAAAAAAGCAGCGTGTGTCGGTGCCGACTCATTAGCATACAGCCGCGCGTGCTTGCTAACAAAGCAGGCTCCGGGTATCTGCTAGTTTCTCAGCTTGTCTGTCTTCCTTGACCGAAAAGAAGAGGAGAAATTGCTTCAGGCAAGGGTGCTGTCCCTCTCTTTCGACATGAAAGCTTTGCAAGGATTCCAGGAGGGAGAGCTTTGAAGTGGTTTTTCCAATAATCACTCTTTTGGAGAAAGTGGATCATCCATCCTTTGTTTTTCTAATCTTGATTTAAATCATTGACAAGCAAAGAGATCGCCATGTTGTCTAGTAAAACCTGATTCAGCCCTGAATAACTGCAGCCATCCCCATGATAGTTTTATTTAGTTAGAGTCCGTAGAAGGAAATAAGGACACAGGCAGAGGTACACACGCATGCCCTCCTCTTGGTCTGCCTCTCTATCCTTCTTTTGTTGGGGGGATGGAGGGAAGAAGAAACGCGCAAGCAGATGTGCTGTTGATCTACAGGCTTCTGCCAACCATATGGCATCTTAAAGAAAGATGGTTGGAGCGTCTGGATTAGCAAAGAGTCGGGATGGGAAGCCATGTGTCGTGTTGGTACAGGCAGTTGTTTGAGCTCTCTCTAAATGGCTTCAGGAGATTGTGTAATGGAACAAATGGTCCTGCGAGCCCAGGAACAGCCTTGCCGCTGCTGGAGAGGCAATTGGCCCTCGGGCGCGTACTGCTTCCCTATCTCCAGTCCTCCCCCACCCCCACCCCAGTATTGTGTATTCTTCTTTTAATGTTCTCTAAACTCTGAGAATTGACTCAGAACTTTTCAGTGTCTAATTACACTCGTGAGTTCTCCCCGCCTCTGTGTCCTGCCTGAACTTTCCTCTCGCTCTCTGATCTGGTGATTAACGATGCTCGATGCTCAGGGGCTGCTCAGCGCAGCGTCCTCCCCGCCGCCCTCCGCAGGAGTCCGGGCGCCGCACACCAGCCTCCAGTGCTGCCCGACAAAGGCCTCTCTGGGAAGGTTGCCCAGCTACTGGGGGGAATGTTTTCGACCACCAGAATTTCCAGAAACCCCCAAAGATGGAAAATGTTTCATTTCTTGGTCAGGCAGCTGCAGGTGTTGAACACACCAGAGATGCGTCCTTCGCTATTTTGGCCTTCCTGTGAGACAAGAAAAAAAAATTTATATTAATTCCATAGCATTGAAGACTCAATGAAATTTGAGGTCACACATGCCATTTACCCTGCACTTTGGGACCTTAGGGTTCTATTCTGTCATACAAAGAGTAAAGGAAAGTTTAAGAATTGAGACACTCAGAATGGCAGCATGTTGGCAGTATTTCAGCCGTGGACAAGTGCTCTGACCATTCCTGTTCTGAGAGCCTGAGGCAGAAGGAGCCATGAGACCTCCCAGTGAGAGCAGAGCTTTCCAGTTGGTTCTCTTCCCCAAGCTCTTTGGACATTTCAGCTACGTTTTAGGGCAAACAGGTCTTATTTTATTCTCATTCCAGGGCCATTGCACATACGGTGCAGTATCTTTAGCTGCTAGAAAAGTTAGGCCCACCTCCTCCAAGGGGGCTCTGAACCCTGAGGCTCTAGGTGTATCATGGTTAATGGAAGGTGAAATGAATAGTCGATCCAGTCAAAGAACTGGTCAGTTTGTCTGACCAAATCATCAGACCGGTTTGAATGAAGTAGCTGGGTCAGTGGAGGTTGCTGGTCTGGTTGGTGCTGGTTGGTGCTGCACCCTAGGAACCAGAGGGCACTGAACAGCAATGCCTTCCTTAGGCTTTGAGACCCCGCTTCCCTTCTCAGGGGCAGTGAGCTCAACTGCACAGGTCCCAGAAAATGGGGTCAAGTAAGAAATGTTAACATCCAGGTTAAAAATGAGTTGGCCGTGGTATACTGTAGGAAATGGGAGGTTACCTTCCTTCTACAACTTCTATTACAGGAACACTGAGCAAGGAAAACACATTCTAATTTATTTTGCTTTGTGATGATATATAGTCTTCCCCCCACTCCAAAAGAAATGAAGCCTAGAGCTTGTGTGACTGGGCTGCAGTAGACGAAAAGGACGCAGCGATCTGACATCTGAATGTTTTCAAACTGTCATTATGTTTACGTACTTGTGGCTGAGGCATTTGATTTTTAATGTCTCGAGGTCATCAGAGAATAATTTGAAGATAGTTACCAACTTTTTCCTAAATAGCTATTTTCCATAGGTATAATAATGTTACCCAGAAATTTCAGATGAAGTGCTATTTCATTTTTTGTGTGAATTTTTTTCATTTATACTAAAAAATTCCTATCTCATATACATAGATTAAAAACATTCTTTTTTTTTCATAACTCATTTCATACTGAACACAGTATTAGGCTATTCTTACTCTGTCATCTGAATTTAGGATCAAGGGCATGGGGGTTGTCTGTGGAAAGCATAATTTTGATTATCTACCAATTGGAAGAAACTGCCACTTCAGTTCCTTTTACCATCCAAGTGTACCCTGGTCCCAAATTTGTCAGCATTAGAATTTCTTGAAACAATGCAATTAAACTGCAACATATTTCCTAACATTCTTAATTAAGACAGTAACTGGAAAATGTAGATTAACAGAAGTTACTGTTTTTATCAACATATTTTCTTTCTTTCCCTCCACCATCACATCCCCCTCCCCCCACTCTTTTTTGCTTTTAAATGTCTGATGTCAGTTTCGTCCACATGTACATTATGCACATGGCACCAAAGAAACAAAGTAAAAAATTCTCTTTTAATTCTGAGCTGCACGCCCAGCGCCACATGCACTGTCTGTTACATGTCGCTTCTTATGAGGTTCATGCTGGGAGTTTCTTTTTAAAGGCAAAGTGTTTCTGAAGGAAAGAGTTCAGGTTGGGCAGATTGTGTTAGAAAAATCTCACTGTCTCTGAGTGGAATTAATATACTGATTATTCTGTGCAGGCTCAAACTGGCAGCATGTGCAAAGTTCAAGAGTGTCTGGGAATTGAAATATGGAGGAGAATTCGGGAGAGTGAGCAGAGACAAAGAATTGGAAGTAGGGTTTTAGAAGTGAAACTAATGGTAACTTTGCAAGAAGGGAGAGGGAATTCAGGCATGAACAACTGTGTCATCAAGCAGGACATTTTAGGGTTGATCATAAAAGTCAGTTTAGTTATTGGATGAGAACAGGGGAAAATTAAAGACATATCATACCCAGCACCTTTTAAATTTCCATTTCTTTAAGATATTTGCCAGTTTCAATTAAGTCACGTGAGAAGCTTAATCACTAACATAGATATTAAAATGGGTTGTAATAGTTCTTCAGCGTCTCTATTAGCAAGTGTTTTTTTTGTTTGTTCAATTAAAATTTGAGTCCCCCATGATCAGCAAACTGATTAATTTTTGTTATTGTTTACAAATAAGGAATTGAATGTAAGAAAAGCAAACAATCACTCAGCACTTTCCCATCACAAGGAAACTTTTTCCACATTGCTTCTCAAGGGAAATAAATTGGGACGTGAGCTTGGAGTTAATGAAGCTTTCATCCGTTTCCCTCCTTCAACTGCCATCTCAGCTTAATCCTCTCCTTCTGCCAAAGTCCAGAGGCCTTGCGAGCCCCCGCGGAGCCTCCGGAGCCAGATGCCGGCCAGTGGGTCTCCCCCGCCCCGCCCCGCCCCGCCCGCGGCCGGCCCGCCGAGCACGCGGCCCCCCACCCCCGGACCGGGCCGAGCCGCAGGGAGGGCGAGCCGCTGGGCTGCGCGGGGCCCACTGCGGCGGCGGCGGTGGGAGCCGGAGCGGCAGGCCGCCCTGCCCTCTGCGGGCGCCTGAGCGCAGGTGTGGGGCGCCAGAGGCGCTCGTGGAGCCCGGCCGACCCTTCAACCCGCAGAGACATCATTGCCCGGCGCTGGGTGGGACCTGGGCAGACGGCTCCCTGAAGCGCCGTGGCCCCGGAAGGCTTTGCCTGGTGGGCTCTTGGGACGGGCGAGGCATGGGAAAAGACTCGTCCTGGGCATGCACAGCCGCTCCTAAAGCCATCTACAGAATCTCACTAAAACTCTCTAAGATGAAGCCTTTTATTGGTGGCATCTAGGATGGGAGGGGGGCGAGGGGAACCTACCGTCTCTTTGGCAGTTGCTCTTTTCTAAAGGAGGAAATTATCTCTGGGGTTCACGACTTGGGATACAGAGTCCTCCCATCACTCTGGGGGTTAGGGGTTGGAAAGATGTCAGTATCCTGCCCACTTAGGGGTGGGATACAGCCTGAGCAGAGCAGCAGGGTAAGGCTGCGGGACCACCCCCGCCTGCACCCCCCAGCACACACCCCTGCTGGCACTGGCTGTCAGGGCAGTGATGTCTACTGCCCTTAACCTTGCTTCCCCCACCGCAACCACTAAGGAACTGCCATCTAAAGATTAAATGCTGGATGGACGATTTAGCATGTCTGGGGTTTTTTCTTAAAATCTGGGCACTGTGGGGTGTAGAGATTCCTAGTGGGACTCAGGTACAACTCTGTACCCACTGCAAGGGGCCTGCAGTGTGCTGCCTTTTGTCACGCAGAGTACTTCTTCCCCCCACCCCCCACCCCAAGGCCTCTCCTTTCCCTTTTCTTCCGCCCATCTTATTCAGGGCCCCCACCCTCTCTGAGACCATCCTGTGGTGATACCCTCAACCCTCTGAGTTGAATCCCATCTCCCTTGCTATTTCAAAGACTGCATGTTTTGTTCACACAGATGACTTCTGCTCGGAGCACCTGAAAGTTGATTGATGACAAGGAGATGGTGCTAGACGTTTTTATTCCAAAGCAGTCTCAGTGTCTGTTCTCTCTGCTGTCTTCCTCAAGGCCGCACGAGCTACAGGGGGCATTTTGTTTACTTGTGCTACTTAAAAAAAAAAAAAGAGCATGGAGTGTTAGAAGCCTGGACTGGTTCTCTTGCCACTTCTTAAAATTCAGAATTTTGCAGCCTGAACACGAAACAATTGATGTAGTTGGTTCCTTCTCTCCCACGATGGTGCATAAATGGGCAGGATCTGACTTCTGTGCTGTTTGAGCCCACTAGCAACCACATGAACCCTCCGGCAAGCCTAATCACTCTGATCTGCCATGGACCTTCTAGCTGGAAGAGTTATGCCATCATATTATCCCAACACTCTTCACTGTGTGGAGGATCCCCTTTTACTAAATGATTTATTACTCTTAGCAGAATTCCTTTGGCCGCACATTTTATTTCTGAGTCACTCTGTTCAGCTCAATTGGTCGCCTTCAGTTACCGTGGCAACCAGCAGATGGGGTTCTTTGACAAGGGTCAGCGGGGAGGCTGCCTCAGTGTAGATGGGAGAGACGCTAAATAAAAAAGCTCTCAGCATTGACAGTTCCGTAGTGGATGGCCAGGAGTAGTTATCGAATTACTTGCATTAAAACCTAATTAAACGTGTGCCACTAAGTGGTGACTGAATCCAGTTACTTACCCGCCAGGGGCTCACTCTCATTTCATCATACCTCTGTGACCAGTCTGACTACCTCAAGGGTGGGGCTCTCCAGCGGACAGGATCAGAAGGATCCTCATTGCAGTGTGGAATCTAACACTCCAGGACCACTCGGCCCCAGGAGGATACCCTCAGAACAGACTCTTCCTGAAAATGCCACAAAGTGCAAGTTTTCATAAGTAGGGAATGATTTCTAAATAACTAGTGTTTGAAGAGAGTGCTCAGGCTTGGGTTTAGGCCAGGTGTGGCAGGACAAGTGGTGTGGGCTTTTCTGCTGTTACTTTTAAGTGGCCCGCCTGGATTCTACTCTGCAAAGGTTGTGATTTTCAACAGTTTTCAATCCTCTGTCCTGTTTTTCTTTGCACAGTGGGGTGATGCTTACCATGACCCTGCTCTTGCTTTATAAAGAACTGATTAAGGATATCTGAGACTTAAGGCAAACGGTGTTGGTTTATCAGAGTCTGAGATTCTTGCCATGTCCGCTCCTATGCCCGCTGTTTCTCTGATGTGGATTCCTTATGAGGCTCAGTCCTCCAAGGGAATTACAAGCTTAGCTGGTCAGATAGCACATGCACTTTAAGACTGCAGGGTAGCCACCCAGCAGATGTTCCTAACTGACCTGAGGGGAAGCTCTGCCTCCTTTGCAGAGGCAACTGTGTTCTCAGCAGTTGGTTCAGTAGAGAGCTGGCAACACTGTCAGGGGCTCCAGGGCAATGCCAGGGCCCTTCGAGTGCTCTTCTCCGGCTTGCCCAGGGTCCTGTGGCACCAGAGCGGCCTCCAAGGAGTTTTCCAGGCTGGTTTTGGGGCCTTCAGCCTCTGGTTCCTGCCCCCTTCATGCCAGTGCCAGGCTGTGGACTAGGTCAGTGTGGGTCCCAGACCAAGGAGTAAAGAAGAGAGGTTGAGAGTGTTTAGAAACTGTAATCACAATCAGGTACTACACAGGCGTTTTATTTGTCTTTCACAGAACTATCAGTGTGCAATCGAGGGGAAGTGAAAAAACAGCTGCAAACCCCAACGTTCTCAGTTCTCTCCACTGAGCTAGTTAAAAAAGCACTAAGCTAGAGAATGCCTTCTTTTCCCAGCCCCGGTGTTAAAAAATGGTTGTGGCAGCCGTTTCTCAGTACATTGTCCAGTGTGTCACCTTCTAAGGTCCTTGCCTAAAATCCTTATTTTTCAGTATGGAATAGAAGTCGGGCCTTTCAGAAAATGCTGAAATGGGTTTTGAAATGCTGCCGAGCACTAGATCTGGAGTCAAGAGATATGGGTTTCAGTCCCAGATTGGCTCTAGACAGTCCGTGTGACCTTGGATAAGTCATCTGTACTCTCTGGGCCCCAGATTCACCGTGATGGGCAGGACTGAATGGCCTCTAAGGCGCCTCTCGTGTCTAACATGACCTGACCCTTTTGAAGAGAAGAGCAGGGGTCTTTTCCTCACTGCTCTCCTAAGCCACCACCTGCTTTACTCCACAGGCACCGAAGGCTCACTGGAAATTAGAGAGAATGAAAAATTAAAGTGCCTGTTGTTCAGTTGCTAAGTCATGCCTGACTCTTTCGAGGCTCCATGGACAGTATTCCGCTAGGTTCCTCTGTCCATGGGATTCTCCACCCCATGGAGTGCGTTGCCATTTCCTATTCTAGGGGAACTTCTCAACCTAGGGATCCAACTCGTGTCTCCTGCCCTGGCAGGCAGGTTCTTTACCACAGAGCCACCAACGAAACCAATAAGTGGGGGTCCTTACAGGAATGTAAATTGTCTTTATCAGAAATGTAAACTCTCTCCAGAATTGCATGACCATTAGAATGAATTTCTCCATTGAAATCGTTATTGAAAAGAGTAGATTTGAGCAAAGGATATTTAAACAGCAAACCAGCCATAGAAACTGCCTGAATTTTCTAAGTGAGGATAACTGGCTAGAATGTGTTCCAGCTTGCTGAGCACACGGCTTATTCTCACTGATTCTGTATGGCCACAGTAATGAAACAGAATTTCATAAAATGTGGCAGCAATTTTTAAGCACTGGAACAAAGTGTACAACTTTAAATTAATATGGTTTATTCACCAAATTAATTACCTAGAGCAGTAATTAGGGTAATTGGGTTTTCAAAACTTTGACTTGGGCAACCTAGGTGTACTGTTCCGACTGCATAGCTGGCAGTATTTGAAGACAGGAACACAGTAAAATTCTGTAAAGTCATAGGATCGTAGAAGTTTGGGAGTTCAAAGAGAACTTAGTCATCTTCTAGCCCAGGGGCTGGCAAACTTTTTTTCTAGAGGGTCAAGCGGTAAATATTTTAGGCTCTGTGGCCATATGGCTTCTGTCGCAAGTCCCCAGCTCTGCTGCTCCTGTGCAAAAGCTGCTGTAGACAATACGCGAGTGGAGCGTGGCTGTGGTTCAGCGAAAGTTTATTTAGGGGAACTGGAAGTTGAATTTCATTGGATGTTCATGTCACAGAACATTGTTTTTCTTTTTATTTTTTCAGTCATTTAAAAAATATACATTAAAAATATTCTTAATGTACAGGTTGTACAAAAACAGACAGTGGACCAGGCTGGACTTGGCCTGTGGTGTGAAGTTTGCTGATCTATTTCTAGCTTATTCTGTCATTGCATATGCGAGGAAATTGAGGTCCAAAGTGATCACACGATTTCCCTAAGTTTGTATGACTGACAGCAAAACTTAGGAGTAGACTAGGATAGTTTTCATGGGCTGCTTTGATGATTAAAATTGGAGCCTCACAGAAAAAAATTATTCTCCAGAAGAAGTCATTTTGTATATGATTGATGCTGTGAATTATAGCATACCTGTGGTTCTTAAACTTGAGAATTGATCAGAATCACCCGGAAGGCTTATTAAAACATATATTGCTTGGCTGCATCCCCAGTGTTTGTGATTCAGGAGATCAGGAGGTATTCTTTGCTCAGTTTTAAAAGTGGAGAACCTGAGGCTGAGAGAGGACAAGCCTCGTGCCCAAGTAAAATCGGTAGTTTGTGATGGGATTTTGAACCTCTGCCTCCTGTTTCCGAGTCAAGTCCTCATTCATCTCTTCTAGGATTCCTTTAAGTGACAAATTTCAATAGCATACCTAAAATTATTTGATTGACATGTGATGTTCTTACGGCAACAAAGTTATTAAATATTAAAGTGTACTCACACTGTAGATGACATTACACTTATTACATTTGGCATAGACATTTTCTACTGGTAAGTGGTTTGCTTCTGACACATGTATCCAGCACCTTGCTAAGTGCTGGAGTTGGAGAGCTGAATAAGATCCCATTCCTGTCCTTGAAGATGTTCATTGTTCAGTGGGAGAGGCAGACCAGCAATGACTGTAGTTAAGTGGGGATAAGCTGCATGGGATAGAACAAGTTGTGGAGGGATTTAGAAGGTTAGGGACTGATCAGAATCAATGTGGGCAGAGAGGAAGGAAGCAAGGAAGACTCAGAGACAGGTGAGGAGGGGTGGTCCCATCCATCTGAGGGAGCGCAGAGGGAAGAGCATGTCATTTGTGGCTCATTAATCCTGACTCTGCCCGCTTCTGGTTGTCTGGTGGTGGTGGTTTAGTCACTAAGTCATGTCCAGCTCTTGTGACCCCCATGGACTGTAACCCTCCACTGTCCATGGGGTTCTCCAGGCAAGAATACTGGAGTCGGTTGCCATTTCCTTCTCCAGGGGATCTTCCCAACCCAGGAATCGAACCCTGGTCTCCTGCACTGCAGGCAGATTCTTTACCAACTGAGCTATGAGGGAAGCACTCTGGTTGTCTGAACTTGGGCAAATGACTAACTTCACTGTGCCTTGCTTTTCTCATGCACAAAATACAGATAATAATAATGCGTACTGTGTAGGATTGTTATGAGAATTAATTTAGCCAATGAGTACAGTACTCCTTGAGTACAGTAGATATTAGAGCACTCTACTGGAGCTTCCCAGGTGGTTCAGTTGTAAAGATTCCTCCTGCCAATGCAGGAGACATGAGTTCAGTCCCTGGGTTGGAAAGATCGCCTGGAGAAGGAAATGGCAACCCACTCCAATGTTCCTGCCTGAAAAATCCCATTTACAGAGAAGCCTGGCGGGCTACAGTCCATGGGGTCACAAAGAGCCAGACAAGACAATGCCTAAACAACAACTGGGAAGAGTAGAGAACCAAGTCACATTTTACAGTCACAGTACGTGCACCTTTGAAATTCATATGTTAGTTGAAAAATTGCTCTTCATTTACATGAGGAAGCCCCTCTCCCAGGGAAACTGTGGGTCTGAGCCTTTTGAAAACACTCATCTCTGGTCTGAAAACATTTCAGGACAAAAGACATTTTACCATAACCGCCACCGAAAACAAACAAACAAACAAAAAACCACCCACTGTAGTTTGGAGGGAGCTCCCAGGTTAAATGTTGAGTGAAACTCAAACCTCTGATCAAAAAACATGCATGCATGAAGTTACTGGCCACCTCTGGGGTAAGTAGGGAGCTGGGCTGGAGAAAAACATGTAGGGAGTGGCCCCATAGCACTGGCACCACGCTCACAAGTGTTCATTTGATTATTATGCCTCATAACTTATTTAGACACTGCATATATTTTGTATGTATCACATACAACATACAAAAATTTAAATATATGTATTCACTTGCTTTCACAGTATTCATAGCAAATGAGTGTCTGAAGCATAGGACCAGAGCTGGCAGCTTGCACTGCTTCTGTTTTGCATAAGATATTTTTCCCAGCCCACTCAGCTCCATAAAGTTGTTTTGTATTCCACCACTTGCTCCATCTTATCTTACAGTCGTGCATATTTTTCTTTTAAATGTTGGTTCTGGTCATGCCTGCGGGGTGTGGCAGAGAGCATCACTGTTGGACCAACAGAAGCGTGCTTGGGCCTAGCTCATGTCCCAGGCTCCTTTCATCGTATCTGCGTCCTGGGCCTTCTTGTTCCCATCGTAACTATTGCCCCTGCAATATGCAGGCTACGTCTCTTAGTCGTGTCTGACTTTTTGCGACCCTACAGACAGTGGCCTACCAGGCTCCTCTGTCCATGGGATTCTCCAGGCAAGAATACTGGATCTTCCCTGCCCAGGGATCAAATCCTCATCTCTTATGTCCCCTGCATTGGCAGGCAGGTTCTTTACCACTAACACCACCTGGGAAGCCCAACTGTGGCCCCTCCCTCATCCCCAGTAATTCCTGGGGAGCCTTTGCCCAGGCAGGTGCATGCTGAGCACCCTACTCCAGCATGGGCACAACTGCTCTTCTCCTCCGAGAGGCCCCAGTCTACCCAGCGGTGACAGGTCCTTAAGGAAATGGACCCTGTACCCGAGATTAGGATGGTGACCCTGGCCTGGGTGCAGAGTAGCCTGGAAGTGTCCTGCCTTGTGGTCACCCTGCCCTGTGAGGCAAGGGAAGCTCCAGGGCTTCGAGGGAAGGGATAGCTTGGCCTGGCTGCAGCTCCACTGGGCACTGGGTCAGTACTGTACAGACATGGGCACATCCTGGAGGTCTCTGGGAGAGGAGGGGATTCCTGCCTGTCCTGGAGATGAGGTATAGGCAATGGGAGTTGTTTACTTGATCAGTCGTGTCCTACCCTTTGTGACCCTATGGACTGTAGCCTGCCAGGTTTCTCTGTCCATGGAATTTCCCAGGCAAGAATATTGGAGTGGGTTGCCATTTCCTTCTTTAGGGGATCTTCCCTACCCAGGGGTTGAACCCATGTCTCCTGAATTGCAGGTGGATTCCTTATCACTGAGGTACCTGGAAAGGCCAAGCCTTGAGAAAGGAGCATCCCACTTAGGGGTTGAGCTTGGAAAGCTGAAGATGCCGCTCTCTTTCCTACTGTGTGAAACCTCTGCATGGTTGGCAAGCTGTTGGCTTCTCCTTGGAGGAGGGGGCTTCTGGCTGAAAGGCTCCTCCGCAGGTCCCTGAGGGCAGCCCCCCCTCTCTCCTTTAATTACGCCTGGTAGAGGGAATAGCTCAAAACAAGGGGCCTAAACAGAACATGAAATTGCAAACTCTCAGGACAATTATGCTGAGACTTGAACATTGAAAACCAGGCACTTCCAGCCCTTTGAGATCGAAGTCCTCTGAAGACTTTGAGGAGCCATAGTCCAGGCAGAGGGGCCCCCAGCTCGTGGGTGGAAGGAGCATAGGGTGCCTGGGGGCCGCTGACCGCAGAGGCTTGAGAGGGGGTGGGACCACCCGGAGGGTAGGCCAGGGTGCCTGTGTCCACCTGAGGAGGCACCCCTTCAGGTGTCCCCGCCACAACCAGCTCCCCCACCCTTCAGAGCATCTCCCATTGAGCTGCCTCTTCTCTCAGCACTTTACCTGGGGTGGAATAAGGAGGCCACTGAGCCGGTCTCCCAGGCTCAGGCTCACCTTGCCTGCTTCCTCTGCCTCCAGGAGGAGGGCTGCCTGCTTCCCTGGGTGCCTTCCTGCCTCCAAAAGCCCAGCTTCTTTTGTGCTGAAGACGTCTTTTCTCTCCTCCAGTACATCCTGCCCACTGGCTCAGGTCTCTCCATCCCCAGCTCACACTCTTGCTACCTTGTGATCAGCCTAGCCCCTGTCTAGGATAATCACCACTCTCCCGTTCCTGTAACCGGCTTCTGCCACAGCCTCCTTCTGAAGGGAGGGGACACTTACCAGCTGCCCTGCCCCTCCTGGGAGATGAGCCTCTCCCATCTCCCAGCCTTCATCCTCTCTCCTGGCACCCATCAGAGTCCTCTGGCTCCCTGCCCTCAGCCTTGACAGGAGGCTGTTCCCCAAGACCTGGGCCTGGCCATGTTTCCTCTCTCTGCAGCAGAGGTTCTCGGCCAGTAGGCAGTAGGGGCCCAACCCGCTGAAACTATTGACATCATGAGAACTGTATCCCAAGGGTTGGTTTGTTTGCTGAGTCAACTCACTGAATTAACCAACCACTAACGGTGGCTAGGAACACCTGTACTCGGCCAAACTTTGCCTCCATGCCCTACCACTTATTCCCTGGTGACTTTGTGCAGGTCAGTTGAACCTGCCATTTTCAGTTTTCTCATCTGTAAAATGGGATGATGATCCTTTAACAAACTTGAACACCAGGCTTTCCCAGCACGTTTATGGCCTCACCTCTCGGTGGGTTTGATTGGCACGGCTAAACATCCAGCCAGACCCTTTCTCAGACCCCAAGCTGAATCACTGCTGGGTGGGTGAGTGGGTGTCTCACAGGACCTCACCCTGACCCTGCACCTCCTTCCCTTCTCTTTTGGTAAATGGCAATGCCGTTGTCTGGAGCACAGCATCAGTATTTGTTAGTTTAGGTCAGAGTGTCACTAGGTCCAGCATTCCCTCCCTCTGAGCAGACCACAGCCTGTGGTCAAGCCACACTGCCCACCCTTGTCTTGGCAGCACCACCTCCCATGTGGAAGGCCCTGCCCTGGCCCCTGCTAGACCAACACTGTTCATCTTTGCACATCCCAGCTTGCCAGCCAAGTGACCTTGGACTGGTCCTATTTCTTGTCCTATATCCAGGACTATATCCTGATAGAGTCCTATATCCTATTTCCTATCCAAGTGACCTTGGACTAGTCCTATATAACTCAGTTTCCTCATCCTTAAAGTGGAGATAACAATGGTTCCTGTTTCATGAAGTTGTCACGAGCACTAAGAAGTTAATAAATAATAAGCGCTTAGCAGGCAGTAAGCACTCAGTAGACGATGGTGATGATGGTGATCTTTCTCCTAAGTGGGCACAAGCCTTCCTGGGTCTCACTCTTGCCTCTGCTGACCCTGTGCTTTTATGCGTTGGTGGTCCCCTCAGTGCAGCACCTGTTCTGTCTCCAAAATTAGTGGGGAAACTGCTAAGGCAAGGAATATTTTGTAACTCTTGATGTGTCATGAGAACTGTTTACCGAGGGTTGGTTGGTTTGCTGAATTTAACTCACTGAATTAACCAACCTTTAGTGGTGGTTCCGAACACCTACACTAGGCCTCGCTTTGCCTCCGCAGTCTGCCATTTATTCATTGTGTGACTTCGTGCCAGTTAATTGAACCTGTCAGTTTCAGTTTTCTCACCTGTAAAATAGGATAATAATCCTGGCCGTACCTCTTAGGACTGTAGTGAGTTTTAATGGAGGGATGCGCTCAGAGGCTCAGCAAATGTTAGCTGTTGTTAGTGGTGGTGGCTGCAGCTGGGATTTTGGATGAAGACGTGAACTTCGAAGGACAACAAAAATGAGAGCAGCAACCACCACAGAAAATAAAAGACAGTGTATGATGCCAGTAGGACACCCCCAAAAATCTCTTCTAACTGACAGTAATAAAGCATTTGTGAACAGTGTAGGCTGGGTTATACAGTGTTTGGGGAAAGCAGTTGCAAAAAATAACTATTTAACTTAAAAAAAAATCTGTTTTCCCAATATTCAAAATAGGCCTTGAGAGGGCTACCATTGAAATATTAATATATTTCCTTAACGAAGTCCTTTTTATGTAAAATCTGGATTGTGGCTTTATTTTTTTTTTTCAGCAAATGTGAGTTTGGGTTTTGTTGTTGTTTTTACTTTTTCTGAGCTTGTGATTAACTTTATTGCTGTAGTAAAGTGGCATGATAGAGGCTGACTCTGAAAAAAGAGGGAGCATATTTTTTAAAGGGCTTCCTTAGAGGAGTTCGAGTTGAGTCACAGTGAATCCATCTTTGGCTCTTTAGCTGTGAGGCTAGTGAGGCTTCAGCTTCCTGGAGGGAAGGCAGGACTTCCCCATGGGTCTTACTCCTTTTATCAATTGTGCTTCTGCAGGAAGGAAGGTCTTCCCTGGTGGTTCATTCACTCACGAGTCTGCCTGCAGTGCAGGAGACCCACATTCAATCCCTGGGTTGGGAAGATCCCCTGGAGAAGGAAATAGCAACCCACTCCTGTATTCTTGACTGGAGAATTCCACAGACAGAGGAGCCTGGTGGGCTACAGTCCTTGGGGTCACAAAGAGTCGGACATGACTGAGTCAGTAACACTTTCACTTTCCTGCAGGAAAACCCTGGGCAGCTGGTTTCGTGCTGATGAAAGGCTCACTCCTGGGACTTGATTGATCTGGTCTGGGTGGGGCCTGGGCTCCTGCATAACTGCTGCAGGGATCCAAGGCCCACAGTTTGTAGAACACGGCCAGCTGAGCCTCATCTAGGTTCTTCTGGGGCTCCTTTGGAGGAGGGTCTAGGCAGGAACCAATCCCATTTCTGGCTGTGAGTGGTGTGGCCAGCCCATGGCTGGCTGTTTGTGCTGTGAAAACAGGCTTTGGCTCAGCCCAGAGCCCTGGATCAGGTAGCCACTCTTTTCAGGAGCCCAAAACTACACACCAAACCCATCTATTAGCCCGAATATTATCTCATTGATCAATTCACAGAGGAAGGACCTCATGGAGGGTGACCACTCCTGGAACCTTCTTGACTTTAAGCCTTGATGGTATCATCCCTTTATCACATGTTTCTGTTTCATTTATTCTAAGCAAACATGAAGCCGTGGGCTACTACCTCAGTAACTCTTAGTCTGTGGCTTTCTCTACACCCAAGACTTGATTGGAAGGGGAAAGTCACCTATACCTGGTGGTTTACAGAGCTTCCCTGCAAATGAGGAGGTTTTTTGCTTGTCTGAGTTAAATCTCAAAGCATTAGATTGCTTCTCAAGGGAAAGGCTGTTCTCAACATCTCTGTATCTTGAATGGTGCCCACTTCAGTGCTGGAGAGCAGAGTCACCACTCAGATCAGCTGCTGGATGAGCCTGGGCATAGTGCCCCCCTTTCCCAGGTTCCCCACCCACTGAAGCCAGCTGGCCTGGCTTCTCTGCTTCCTGAATGTTCTTGCTTCTCCCAGCCTCCCCATGCTGAGGATGCTGTAGAGGAAAACTTTGGTTTGGTCTGATGCCAATGGGGTAGTTTTGAGACTGTGTTCTCAGGAAAAATTGCTCCACATAAGAGCATGGTCGGTGGCAGTAGGGGCAGACTGGGCTTCCCAAAGTTGCAATGCCATGGGAACTTATTTTTCTCTCCTCCCATATTAGAGGGAGAGTAATGGATGCAAGGGAGGTGGGCATTTTAATTTATATAGTACAGATGCAAGAAAGTGCTCATACATGGATGGACAGGACCAGACTGTAGCCCAGGCTCTGGGCGAGGGAGACCCTGAATCTGGTCCTAAAGTAAAAGTGAAAGTGTTAGTCACTCAGTTGTGTCTTACCCTTTTCGACCCCACAGACTATAGCCTGCCAGGCTCCTCTGTCCATGGAATTCTCCAGGCAAGAATACCGGAGTGGGTTGCCATGCCTGCTCCAGGGGATCTTCCCGACCGGAGATCGAACCCACATCTCTTGCATCTCCTGCATGGGCAGGTGGGTTCTTTACCACTAGCGCCACCTGGAAAGCCCCTTTTAAGTATTTTGTGTGTTCCCTGCTCAGTCGTATCTGGCTCTTTGTGACCCTATAGACTGCAGCCTGCCAGGCTCCTCTGTCCATGGGATTCTCCAGGCAAGAATACTGGAATGGGTTGTCATTCCCTTCTCCAAAGGATCTTCATGACCCAGGGATCAAACCCGGGTCTCCTCCATTGCAGGCAGATTCTTTACCATCCGAGCCATCAGGGGAACCTGGTCCTAGGCAGCTACAAACACAGGAAGGAGTAACTAAGCCTTGTCCTTGGTCCTTGCTCTCTCCAGAAGCAGCCGTGGGCAGGGGGTGGGGCATCGGCTTGTGGGCATGGCCAGAGCTGGCTCCTACCAGGAGAGCATGTGCAGTGCCTGCTAGGTGCCTGCCCCAGTATCTTCAGTTCAGACCTCTCATCCTTGCGATGTGGAATTCGGAGGAGCGGCACGGAGAGTTCTTAGGAGAGTGCAGGGGTGTGGCCTGGGTTACAGTAAGTGTGCCTGGTGGGGCAGCTTGAACAACCACCCGGAGCTCGAGAAGGGGGCGGGTCAGGCAGTAGGTGCCACCTGGGAAGTGGGGAGGGTTGCAGGCAGCAGAGGAATCTGAGGCCAGTGTGAGTCAAGTGCTAGACCACTGTTAGGTTGCCCAGGGTGCAGTTTTAGGTTTACCTGTCTCCAGATGCTGAATCACTTTTAGCAAACAAGTCTGCCCATTGCTCCCTGAGTCCTAAATGTCTGTCCTCGCAGATATTCAGTTGTGCTCAAAGCACCGCACCCCTCAAAACGCAGCCATCGGAGAGCTTGAACTGAGGGTGGGTTGAGCCCAGTGTCTGCAGAACAGTCTTCGAATTTCTTGACTCACTGTGGGATATGTAGCCTGGAGTTTTCCTGTGAAAATAGAACTTAATTTCACTGCTGGTGCTTAATTTCACTGCTGCATGGTCCATGAGGACCATGAGGAAGGGCATATGACCTACCCAACTTCTTCACAGACCAGTTCTCAGTAGTTGTTCAAGTCTAAATTTAATCCAAGGCCTGCATTTCCACGGGTGAGTGTGCTACTGGTTGTAGGAAGCCGTCTTTGGACAAATGTGGATAATAGTTTGAGTGAATTAGCAAGTCTGGAGGGGAGAGTCCATCAGCAGAATGACAAATATAGGATCTTTAAAGACATCTGGTCAGCGATGCCGGAGCTCGTGATTGACTGAGTGATTAATAATGGAAAACCCTTAGTTCAGTGCTTCCGCCTTCCCTCGCCCACATCCCCAGCCGGGGCCGGCCGTCTGCTCCAGCCTGCCAGAGACGTTTCCCACTGAACAATGGAGGCACTCAGGCCCCCTCATCTTTGAGCTCTGTGAGTTTAAGGTTTGAGTTTTTCTTCAGTTTTGTCTGTGTGCTCCCTAAATA
This sequence comes from Capra hircus, assembly GCF_001704415.2. Classification (NCBI taxonomy): domain Eukaryota; kingdom Metazoa; phylum Chordata; class Mammalia; order Artiodactyla; family Bovidae; genus Capra; species Capra hircus. The sequence goes on along the minus strand of NC_030823.1, from coordinate 32,169,575 downwards.
ACAACTCACTGAAAAGACTCGCAATTCCCTCCCACATTTGATAAAATTCCATTCCCCTGCAGGAGGGCATCCAGGTGCCTCTGACCTTCCAGCTTCTAGTTCACTGTCAGGAGCTTCCCTCCCACACCCAGAGCAGGGGAATACAGGGAGCCAGTGGACGTCTTTGTCCCCTAGTTCTCAGAACCCGTCTCTAATTCTGTGCTGGATTTTTCTCCAGGCTGAAGCAGCTAGACAAGCACAGCCAGGCCACAGCCCAGCAGCTGGTGCAGCTCCTCAACAAGCAGAACCAGCTTCTGCTGGAGAGACAGAGCCTGTCGGAAGAGGTGGCACATCTGAGACCCCAGGTACCGTGCATGGCACCTCACCCACCGGAGCACACACTGGGGTGCACGTGGTCTTTTCCTTATCCTTTTTTAAAATTTTTATTTTTAATGGGAGGATAGTTGTTTTACACTATTGCTTTGGTTTCTGCCATAATTCGGCATGAATGAACCATAAGTATACATATGTATACTGGGCTTCCCTGGTGGCTCAGATGGTAAAAAAAAAAAAAAAACCTGTCTGCAATGTAAGAGACCTGGGTTCAATCCCTGGGTTGGGAAGCTCCCCTGGAGAAGAGAATGGCTACCCACTCCAGTATTTTTGCCTGGAGAACTCCGTGGACGGAGGAGCCTGGCAGGCTACAGGCCATGGGGTTGCAAAAGAGCTGGACACGATTGAGCGACTAACACTAACTACACGTATGTCCCTTCCCTCTTGAACCTCCCACCTCCCACCCTTTCCCACACCTCTAGGTTGTTACAGAACCTCGGTTTGAGTTCCCCAAGTCACCCAGCTAATTTCCACTGGCGATCTCTTTTACATATGGTAGTGGAGGAAAGGCATGCTCCCAATTAGGGGAGTCCTTGTGAACAGAATGTAGGAGTCTTGTTTTAAAACAGCTGATTGGTAATTGAGCTAATGCCTGGAGTGCTTGCAGAGGGTGAGGAAATGTTACATAGATAACACACATTAACTCCCTCTATCCTTGAACACGCCTGCAAGATTGATTATTGTCTCTGTCTTACAGATAGGGAAACTGAGACTCAAACAAACGCATACAGCTAGCAAGTAGGGACACTGAAAACGGAGCTGAAGTCTGACTCCATGATCCAGACTTTCCCTGTTCAGGTTAGGTCTGTGGCCAGCGGCAGGGGCAGTGGAGTTGGAGGATGGAATGAAACCATCTTTTCCCACATTGCTTCTCTTCCTGTCTAAGAGGCTGGGCTTTTTACCCCATTGAGTAGTCAGTTAGGATGAGGAGGTGGTCCACGGGCTGGCCGAGGCCTCAGCCTCTAATTAGGAGTGTGCCGGGGTGCTCCACAAGTGCCTGGGGGATGCCATGCAGCAAGCGCTCGGAATGATTAATGGGGAAAATGCATCTGGAAGTGAAAATGATGAGAAGTCATCTCATTCTATTTCCAAAATGACCATGAGCCCAAATACCCTTTCTGGGTATTACCTTACCCTTACCATACCCTTTCTGGGCAGGGTATTGAGGAGCCACTGTCCTCTGAGTGATTTTTCCCACTCAGCTCACCAGACCCCACCTGCAAAGTCCTCAGTGGTTCCACAGAGTGAGTGAGCACCTCCAGGAACCAGTCACTGAGCTCAGGCCCTGGGCTGGAGACACACCTGCACTGTCTGCTCCCAAGAGGCTGTTCTACACACCCTACAGTCACACGGTCATCCAGGAACATGGGTCTCAGGGCCTCTCCCCACACACACCAGACAGCATCTCTGGGAGCAGGGCCCAGGAATCTGCATCTTAACAAGCTGTTTGGAGAATTCTGGAAGACACTAGGGATTGAGAGCCTCTGAAAGTGTTGGGAGGCAGAAAGAACAGAGAACAAGTCCAGAGTGCATCCCTGTCACTAGGGCCTGGACAAGTTGAAGTCTCTTCTAAGCCTCAGTGTCTACCTCTGCATACCAGCCTAACTCAAAGGGACACTGGAAAGCCAATGAGGGCGGCTGTGAGGTGCGTGGCAGGCTCTCTGGTGGATTGCAGGTGAAGAAATGTCAGGAGTTTTCTTTTCCTCTCTCTTTCTCAAACTGGAGAAGGTCCCGGGAGAAGCACAGGTCGGACAGAGATCCTGTGGGGCAGCGGCCATGGAATGATGTGCACTCCTGTCACCCTGCTCCTCCGACGTGCCCAGGTACCTCGTCCTGCACTTGTGTGGCCCGACCACGACCAGAACTCAGCTTTCTGGGCAGGTCCTCGTAGTGGGGTCGGGGAGTGCTGAGTGGCCCTCAAAGGAGGGAGGCCTGGGTGGTGCCAGCCACAGGTTGGGGCCATCGGGCCTCCAGGCAGCTGGAGAAACTCAGGGCATGAGTGGATCTCCTGGCCTCTGAGAGCCGAGAAGGACTTCAGAATGTGGGCTGTGGAGAGTCTTGCACACAAGCTCCAAGCATGTGGCAGCCTCCTCTCCACTCTGGGCCAGATCGTCATCCTCTGGGGTTTGCCTTTTAACTCCCCATCTGCCTACCTTACAGTCCACTTAGAACTTAACACGGATCATCCATGCTTAGAAATCTCATCCAGGGCTTTAAAAAAACCCAATAATTGCCAAATGGATTGTGAAATTTCTGTAAAATGCATTTTAAAAAAAGAAAAAAAGATAAATTCGTCAAAATTCTTCAGAAAAATCAGCAAAGCTTTTTTTTCTCCCTTTGCCTGAAGCAACAGAAATGATTTGACATCCTATGCTATCTGATACTGGCCCATCTGGCTCGTCTGTAAAGGGATCTTTCAGATTCAGATATTACATTTGGAGTTATTTTAACGTGGGCATGACAAAGGAAATTTGGTCAAGAAAATCCTGGCTTTCAGTAGCAAGTCCTAGTGTTCAAAGACGAGGCAGAAGCCCAGGCAGGCTTCTACTCTCTAAATCAAAGCCTACCCTTTGTACCCGAGTGTGGTGTTTGGACCTATTTTTGCCCCAAAATGAACTTGAACTGTTGTATTTAGCTTCCAATGAGGCCTTGAGGATGCTGTTTGTCCACAGCAGGTATTCAGAGGGTGCCTGCTGCCTCCTGAGGGTTCTGGAGTGACCAGACACGCCACGTCCATACCCACCTTTCTCCCAGAGAGAGTCCTCTGGTTTATCTCTGGTTCCAGGGTGGTTTAGCTAAAGGCTTCCATTTTCCCAGCCTGGATGAATTAAGCACGATAACTTAATTTTGCACGTCAGCCTCTAAAAATCTCTATCCATTGAATTCTCACAAGAGAATGGATATTTTCTGGCCTGGGCAGCTGCTCTAAAGCTGAGTCACATCCCTCCAATTTGCTCCTATGCCTCGGTCCTGTGCCGAGGCAGATGACAAGTTCGGGTTGGCCTGTGGCCTCCGACAGGAAACATCTAGCCTGTTCAGAAGGCTTTATTATTCTGAATTGTTTTCTGCTGAACTTCTGAAAGATGCACAACAACATGCCTGGCCGATGGTCACAGTCCTAACTGCGGCTGTGACGTTTTCTGGCCGTGAGAGCTCCTGTCTCCTCTGAAGCACTGCTGGCCTGTGGTGGCCGGTCCAGTGAGAGCTAGGACCAGTGGACATGGCTCAGTCTGCTGACCACCAAGTTCAAGGCTGCTTTTCTGACTTGTTCTCAGTTTAGGACTGATGAAAAACAAGGGCTTTATGAATCTCCTGCTTCCCTCTTGGAGAAAAAACTTCTGGAAAAGTAGCTTTTAAAACATCATGAAATGCTATGTTAGTTCTTCGGGAGAAATAAGAGATGTGAAAGCACTAACCCAGCTTTACACTGCAAACACGATTCTCCTCTGTTCTTTTCAGGGACCAGTAGAGGACTGGCTCTGTGGTAGTGCCTGTGGTCGGTGGGGGTTGTGGGGGTGTCTAGTATGTGGAACTTGGGTCCCAGAGGAGTTTTGGTAAGGGCTGACAGCTGGGAGCCGGGTCAGAGGTCTGTGACCCAGGGCCTGGGGCTCTAACATCTGGCCAGGAAGGGTGGCTCCAGCTGGTAAGGAAATTAGAGTCTTTTCTTGGGGAGAATGGCATCTGAGAGATGGAAGAGGATGGAAATTATCTGTCCACTTAGAGGATGTCATTTATACCAAGATTATTTTATTTGTATATTTCTCTGGTGGTGGATATGGTTTCAGCTGATTTGCATTCTCTGATAGCTCTGTCCCAACAGACTGCTTGACTCCATCCTCAGTGTTCAGTCTGGGAGGGATGTCTTTGTAGTCCCTTTAGATGCGTCACTTACACAGTTTAGAAAACAGCATCTGAAGCTGACTGATGGGTGATTAATCAGTTGGCCCTATGACTTTTGAGCATTTTTGGCAGTGAATTTACTTTCTAATTTGATTTAAACTTGTGTACGGATCCAGCAGACATATGTGATTATATTCAAAATCACGGACATTATCTCGCTACACCAAAGGATTCATAAAGAGAGCTGAAAACAAGCACAAGAAACAAAGACAACAGATGACAAAGGAAGGAAAGGCCCGTTTGTGACCTGAAGGAAAGGGAGGGGGGAGCCTTCAGAAACGTGAGCTCCAGGGAGCTCGGCTCAGCTCCCTCGAGTGCCTGCAAAGCAAGCTGTAGGGTCACCCGGCAGAGACTTGGAGGTGTCCACAGAGTCTGTGGTGGGCCTTCCTTGAGCCCGGGGGGGCTTCACCCAGTAAAGTCGGCACTTTCATGAAGCTAGCTACCTGCAGGACAGATGGTGCTTGATAGAACAGCAAATACACTGAATAAAATAAATTAAAAAGCCTCCTCCTGAACCAAGATTTTTTTGGAAAGAATTCTAAATAGATGAAAACAAACAATTTGATTTCAACCAAATTGTTGTTTTTTTGTTTTTATCCTGATTTTCACCCGAATTGTCAGTCTCAAAAATAAACACTGATACATTCCCAGAAAATATTTTTCAAATAAAAACTGACTCTGTTAAAGTTTGCCCTGATTCTTTCAAAACTGTGTACAAGACACTGTCAACCGAAGTGACTTGCATATTTTTTTAAATAAACTTGAACATATGCAGCTAAAATGTCATTAACTCCCTGCTGCCTGAGTGTTGTAAAAGAATGACGTAAGACCCCCTGGTGCCACATTTCTAACATAGGGGTCTTGTGACCCTCAGGGAAGCTTCCTCAAGCAACTCAAATAGCATAGTTTAACTTTTTCTTTTTTTCAACTGAAGGCCCTGTGTGTAATTAATATTGAAAAGTGCATACAGCTTTATTGAAGCCAAACTTGCTCTTCTGCTAACAGTTCACTTTGTCCAAGAGTGAATAATTTCAGAATAAGACTTATGGAAGAAAAATACATTGAATTTAACATTGCTTCAGATACATTTGCTCCACTTATTGCTTCCCGAGTCAGACATTACATTTTGCAATATAAATTCACAATCAAGATTTTAAAGGGAGCTAAATATTTTAATCCAATTAGACAAGTGAACAAAACACTGAATATTACATGTAGTGTAGATAAGTGGTTCTTGCCTTTAAAAGACTGTAATTCCGTCACATTACAACCCCAAATGTCAATGTTGTCTTTATTTTTAACGCTTTCAAACATGAGGCAGCCAGAGGCTCCACTCTCTGCTGTTGGTGACACTGTCTGTCCTTTGGGAAATTCTTAAAAATCTATTTACCATGGAAACACGGTTCGTACAAAACACAGACCCCTGCCCATGTGCAGGGGAAGTTTCTCGTGACTCATGGGATTCAAGAAAGCTGGAAGATGACAAAGTCGGGATCCCGTGGACTGTGGCAGGATCCGTCACACGTGTTTGAGTGTGCTCTGGGGAAGAGACGGCGAGCAGATGCTAGCCATTGGCTAGTGGGTCCTCCCACCTGACCACCCCTGTCTGCGCATGGGGTCCCCTGCCTTCCTCTCATGTCTCAAGTCCCAAGTCCACATCGAGGTGCTGTTTTCCAGGAAGCTAAGGAATCACTGTCTTCACCTTCTTTCTGCAAGAAAGTCTGTCCTGCCTCTACTGGTGTGTCATCTTCTAGCTTCTCTAGTTCTTTTCCTATGTTGGAGCCCACAGGCAGCAAACCCAGGCCCCAGAGTTCAGGGAAAATGGAGCTTGACCTCTGACTGCCACAGAGCTTTCATTGTCTGGGGCCCAGCCGGGCAGCCATGGGGGAAGAATAAAATGAGGGTCTGCTGCGACCTTGCTGTGAACTCCTGCCCATCTGGCAGCTGCGCCAGCCGGAGGGGAAGGCAGTTCAGCCAGAGCTTTGGTGACTTGTGCAGGGCAGAGGCAGGCCCCTCTTAACCTGGAGTCTGCAACCGTGAGCCCTGTGTCGGCAGAGAACTGCCTTCTAACAGGTCAGTGGTCACGTCTGAGCTGCGTTTCCACAGAGTTCCACAGAAAGACCGGGGAGGACAAGTTAATGACCATCCATAGGTCACGTGGCTTATATAGTCCAGATTGCCTGATATATTTGACTGCTGCTTAATCCCACAAATACCAAACTTGGTGGCTCTTTCATTAAGTTGGTTGGAATAGCATTAAAAAGAGCCTGGACTTTGAGGTCAAACTGCCTGCGTTCAAATCTCAGTTCTGGACCACTTCAGTTAAGTTTTTAGCTTCCACATCAGTCCATCAGTCAATTTCTGGTTAAAAAAAAAAAAAATCAGTAATAGAACCAGCTTCCTTTAAAAAGGGAGCTCTCTGCATTACCAGAGCCCAGAAGAGAGCACCTACCGGGGTGGCACTGAGGCCACTGTACGCTTGAAGATGCCACTTAGAGAAATCATTTAACATCTTTCTGCACAGGTGGAAAAATCAGGCCCAGAGAGGTGGAGTGAGTAGAGCTGGGAAATGAATGGGCAGGAGAACAAACTTCCAGAGACTGGTGTTCATTCCCTGGGCCTTGGGCTGCATGCAAGAGGGAGATGGGGGTCTTCTCTCCTAGGCAGCGGCCTGGAGCTCAACCCCAGCTGAGCAGCTACAGAGCTGTGGCCTGGCTCCCAAAGTGGGGGCAGCACGAGGCAGGTACTGGAGGCTTCCCTGGAGCTCTGTCAACTGAGGCCGAGCTCTGAAATACCCAACATGGAGGCTGGGGGAGGGGTTCTGTCCTCTTGAGTTAAAAATAGATGCTTTTCCGCCCAGAGGCTTGAGGAACAGGTTCATTTTTTTTTTTAATCCTGGTCAAACAGAGACAGAAGATGTACACATGAGCAAAGGAGGGAGCCAGAAGGGGAGATATTCCACTTGGAGGGGCTGCTAAGAGGTCACATGGAGACGCGTAGAGAAGAGACAGATGGAAACACGGGGCAGGCCGAGCTCTGAGCATCCCTGTGAGGCCTCGCTGGTGCTGCAGCATCCCTGAGCCACAGGCTTGGGAGAAAAACAGAGAAGGCTGGGTTGGACCCCAGGTGTGGGTGTGGATTGGGAAACAGTTCAGATCACCCAGAGAGACTCATTTTTTAAACTCTGATTTAAGTTAAACTTCAGTAAAAAATTAGACACACAAGTCAGGGTTTGTGGAGAGAAGGCTCCATTAGTGTTTAAAAAGAAAAATGAGTCAGTGATACTGGGCTTGCGGTTGGGGGGCATTTATGTCATCCATGGACAACCCTTCAGAGGGGCAGCTGCCAGGGGGCTGTCAGCCCTCTGCCCTCTAGGGGGCAGCCATCAACAACTGCAGGTGTGGCCGCAGCACCCTGGGGCCACGGCAAGGGGCCCTGGCGACAAGTCTGAAGGCACAGTGATGGGAAGAGGGTGGCTGAGGGCCCCAGCCACAGTTCACTCTGGCTGTGTCCCACTGGAACACACAGCCAGACCATGACCACTGTGGTGTGGACGATGAGCCCCCTTTCTGGAACTAGGCATGGCTGACGTCCTAAGTGATGGCAGATGAGTGGCTGTTGGTAGTGCAGTGTTAGCTGCTCAGTCGTATCCAACTGTTTGTGACCCCACGGACTGTAGGGCTCTTCCATCCACAGGAATTCTCCAGGCAAGAATACTGGAGTGGGTTGCCATTTCCTTCTCCAGGGTATCTTCCCAACCCAGGGATCGAACCTGGGTCTCTTGCATTGCAGGCAGATTCTTTATCACCTGAGCCAAGCAGGGAGGAGCCAGATATTGGCAGTAACTAAAGCTTCTCTCTCTGGACATGCTCACGGTTAGGGGGAAGAACCAAGAAACATTCTTTACTAAAGATCCAGCCATCCAGCCATCTGAGGGTGACACCAAGAACTGGTTAGCAGGAAGACAATGACATTCCAGGGTAAATTATTCATTCAGTCACATTTGCCGAGTGCTCGTGATGCATCAGGCAGTGAACAGGAAGTTCTGTGATATGAAAGTGCGGAGGAATACAGGGCTTTGCAAAACCAAATGAAAGAGAAAACCTTTGATTGCTCCCAGGATCTCAGGTTGACCCCTGCAGGAGCACTAGCAGGAATGGGCCGGGTGACGGGTCAGTTCCTGGCAGGAACTGAAGAGACTCATGTGAGAAACACCTGTTTCCTGGAATCTGGGTTTAAAAAAATCCTGCAGCATGGTTCCCTTCTACTTAAGGTCTTTACTGTCCTGTGTTGTTCCCATTATAGGTGTTGTGTTTTCTACCTCGTTTGAAATTTTTTTTTTGAAATGTGTCTGTTGTGGTTTATACTTATCCTTGTAGTCAACGATGTCCTTGAATCTCTAAAGTTAGAAAGTAAGCCACCCTCTCCAGAGAACATGGTGGGCAGGCAGTCTGCCTAGCTAGGGGACAGGTGAGCCATTCAAGCCCATCATTCACTGGTCATTTCTGTCAGGACCAGAAGGCCAGTTTGCTCATGGAGATCATGTGTTTGATGCAAACGGGCACTCTTTCTGCAGTGGCAGGGCTTTGGGGCTCCCTGGCCTCCCTGTGGCACTCCAGGAGCCCTGTGTGCACCACAGAAGAGGGCCCATCCACTTCCCCAGCCCCCAGAGAGCCACATACAGACCCCACATACTTCCTCACCATGCCTGGGGCCTCCCGCTGTGTGTGGTTGGGGGTGCACACCTGATGCTCTAATCACTGTGTCAAAATTTATGAAACTTGAGCATTAGACCTGCTCGTTAAAAAATCATGAGTGTCTCACACTGGGAAATCTACTTGACAAGTGAACATTTTCTCATTTTTTTTTAAAAAAAGGCAACTGATTATTTTTCGTATTTTTCTTGTGCAAACTAATCTTGGTTTCACTCACTGTCCTATCTTGGAAATCCTCCACAAGTAATAGTGGCTTAAGCTGGGTAGGCAGGAGCCCTGTCCACAGCAGGCAATCTTTGTTGGGGAGTGTAGAGCCCACTTGCTTCTCTTGCAGATGACTCTCACGCAGCCACACAGAGACCAGATGGGCCCAGATCCCTGCATTACCTTCCCATTTGTCTCTTGAAGTGAAAACTGGGATTCGGTAGTTATCATCTTAGCCCTCTATCTAGTCCCTGTCATCCTGGTGACTTCACGCTCCTAGAGGGCAAGTCATCTTCCCACACATGTCTTGTGTGATGTTAATTATCTCCAGTGGTTTCTGACATGGTTTAAACTAATCTGAACAGCCACGTCAGCCAGGACAGGCAGCAGTGTTCAGTACTTCATTAACCTGCGACTCCCTCAACCCAACCCTCATGAGCTAGTTTTGAAACATTTATTCCTGTTTAAAACCAAGAGACCACATCTACCAAGTTCCTTCTTCCAGCATGTGGGAGGTGGTTTCCATATGAAAATGCCTTTATATGTGATAAAACACACTGCATTTAAACATTTGGAGGTGTTAGCTTGTATCATTTCACCAGGAATTTCTTTGGGACACTTAGTCTACACCCTGGGATTTTTTTGGTCTAGTTTTCCTCTAATTCTGAGCAGCTTTCAGTAAACAGTTCCTGGCACAAATCCGTGTCTCCTTTCTCCTGTTCACAGGGGAAGAGATGGATCTTTGCCTATTTCCTGTCTTCAGACACACAACTGTCTGGAATATAGCTTGTTTTCAAATTTAGAACATTAAAATAAGGGTCCACCTTACATACCTATAGACTTTTCATACGACTGGTTACATACAACTGTATTTTTTTGCAAAAGGATTTTCTCCAAAAACTTGGAAAGAGGTCACTAAATCAGCAAGAAGACAAATCACATTGAAGAACATGATCTATTTAAACTTACTTTTTATTATCATTTTTTTTCCAGTTACCCAGCATGCCACAATCTGATTGCTGACCTGGATGAAACAGAGTGAAATAAATGATTTACAAAGAGATATTTACATTCATCTGATTTGTACGTAATATGCAACAACGCACCGCGACCTTCCCAGTGGACCCCACCTCAGGCTGTGGTGGGCTACGTCGTCGCCGCCACATTCGTTGCCAAGCAGTCCCTGCAGGATGGACGGGCTGGAGCCGAAGTCTGACACTAGATGAGGCGACCTCCCGGTGTACGTTTTCAGAAAAGGCTTGAAGTTACTACGTTTTTATATCTGCTCATTTGTATGCTCTGTTACACATACGAATTTCAATAAATGAATTTTTTGAAGACTCGAATTGAAATGTTTCCTTTATATGGAAAAAACACACCAAAAAAAGGCACATATTTTTAACTAGGCTAAAGGGTATTAAGGACCAAACCTTTTTCCTACCATTCATGTTTCTTTCCCTCTTGGTGATCTATACATATTATCCTTCAACTTTATTTCCTTTTAATCAACATCTCATAAGACTCCACTATTTATCATCGTGCTCATTTGTGCACAATCAGAAGACACCAGGAAGCACTAAGCATTATCCTCTCCACTCTGTTAACAACAAAAACAGACAAAAAGCATCTTTGGCTTGGTGGTGTCATGTTTTTCCTTCAATATGAGTAACTGAGAGGAGCCTAAAAACGTACTCAGTGAAATTACAAAATTTACTTAAGTTCTATCAAACATCTGTACACAGATCATTATTTTAGTTTAAAATAGTATTTCTACTATACACAATTAAGCCCTCGAATGCTTCAAAGTAATAAAAATGGGCACTGAAAGTGTTATGTTGTCCTTGAGGATGACAAGGCTGCAGTCGGGACAAGTCCCTAACCTCGGGCCGTTCTCCCTGGCACAGATCTATCATCACCGTCATCACATCACCATCATGGCCTCTCAGATGGATGTGGACTAGGCTCCGGAGGCGGTGGGATGATACACCCGCAAAGACCATCCGAGTCTCTTGAGCATGGACAAGGTTCAAGCCTGAAAGAACAGAACTTCTATTCAGATTCAGAAGTTTTCTTGATTTCATCAACTGTGCTAGACATAAAGGTTGTCATGTAAGATATATTAATTGTCCCTAATTCTGTTTCAGGGACAGTAAATAAATTATACAATATTCTAAAAATATAGCACCTTTAAAGAATTATAGAGGTCACTTTATGTAAGCCTCCTGGATCTGTCAACCCCAGTGGTTTTGAGAGAAGAGCACATGTTAGAATGCCCTCCAGTTTGGCTGTGTGACACACACATACATGCTTGACCAACTTTGGTCCCAAAGCCGTTCCTCTATCTGGCTTAGTCACAGGAGCAAAGCCAAGTTTCATCAATAGTAGGTTTATGAGGTAAAATCAGAAAAAGGCCCCATCCAAAATGACCCTAGGTAAATCAAACTGTAGTCCAACCATCCTACCCATCTATTATCCATTTCTATGTTGGTTAATCTGCCATGAAGTTTTAAAAATATACTCTTAAGAAAGGAAGTATGCAGAGCAACACATTATTAGGAAGACACTGCTGATGAGCTACACTCCTTAAGAATTCTGGGGTCAAACCACCTGATGTGAGGACTATTAGGGGCTTAACAAATCTCCACAAAGATCAACCTCCAGCTTCACAGATCTCTTCTAGACCCACTGCTGAGAAGTCAGCATCCCCCCCTTTGGAAGCAGCCCTTTTGTACAGTTGCACTATTGCCATTTTATTGAAGTAGTAAAATAATCCTGTGTGTTTTCTGAGCTACAGGAAATTTACATACTTTCCTGTTTCCTAGAATGTGGTAATACCAGGTGGACCTATTACATCTTTTCAGAAAAGAAGGATATTTAATTTTCTGAGATTACAGAGCCACATCCAACGACAATACACAGAGAAGTAGCAGATTGACATAGTGCTTTATTTAAGCTGTCTGTACGAAGGAAAATAATGTGCGTCCCTATCATATACGTGTAAAAATACTAAGGATGTACAGTGTACAAAAACAGTTTCTTGTAGTTATTTCACATCCTTGTGGGTCATATACTTAAGGAAAGAAACAGTTTTAGTATGACCAACAGTAAGAGTAAATACAGTTTCTTGGGTTCGTAGTTGCGTCTGCTTAAAATCCTTACCCAGATGACTAGATCTTGTGCGGATCTAATGAAAGAACTAGCAAGGTCGAGAAATGTCACAAACTGTAAAGCTACAGGGAGGTAATTCCATTACCAATTTAGAGGCTTTTCTTTTTATTTAAATAAATACTTTACATTTCATGCTTGCCTGTAATGCACTACCAGGAGCAAGATAAGGAAATTCTACTGTAGACAGTACGGACAGCAGCAGCAAAGTGTGTGCACTGACGTGTAACAGAAAGACCCTGCAGTTAGTAAGGAAGGCCCTTACTATGGACTCTAAGAGAAGCAAGTGGCCCCTGCAAGAACAGTCAGCTTTGAGAAGCTGGAGATCGGGTATGGGAAATGGGAAACACTGGAATAATGCTATGAAGTTAGTGTGGAAAGCAAAGCTCTGAGCAGCCCTGCCAGAAATCCACGCAGAAACAGCCAATTTTTCTCCAAGATGGCTGCATTACGGCCAAGAGGCAGACTTCGTGAAAGTCGGTACAGGAATGAGTCTGCAAAGCCTGAACTCCCGCTATTCCAACAGAGTGACTCCAGGTTCAGGCCTTTCCATCTGCCAGAATCCAAAACTTCAGCTATGGGCAGATGAGGGAAGTTTTAGAATCTCCTATATGCAGTTTCTATTTGTCTCTTGTACTTCCATGTCAGCTGACTGAGATCAGGGAATGAAAGTAAGGGATTCTCAAAATCGAAGCCAAGAAAACACCTTGCGTGACACTAACGGAATCTCAGAGGGGATACGAGACTAAGCCCCAGACACCAGCTGGGCACGGAGAGCCGGCTGTACAGAGTGGCCACCCTGGGGCACAGTCGATGCTGTCATTAATCCGTAGGAAGTGTCCTTGGCCAAGGTCATGGAAATCACCTTAAGATTTGGGGGGAAAAAAAACAAAACAACCAAAAACCAGAACCATCTGTGTGCTTAGTGTATGGTATTATACGTTCCCTCTGAAGAAATGAATGCTCTGAATGCCAGCCAGTCTCAGCTTTCCTCTCTTCCTCTCGCCTGTTTCTTTTTTATATACTGGATGCAAGACAACTTACAGGACATACCTTCTAGTCTACTTCCTTGTCAAAGTGAAACATTCAACATAATTCCAAGTGGAAAAAAAAAAAAAGTTGAGCTATATGTGTAAGTAAGAGTGAACTATCATTGACTGTAACTTCCTACTCAGTACTAAGGATGAACTTTACTCAGATAGAGATATGAAAAATTAGGATAAAATCTATGTTTGAATATGTCTTAGCTGCCTTAGTAAAATGCCCTTTAACCCCCTGTCAGTCCCAGTGGTCCACCCACCGCCAGCAGTGGTTTCATGTCTATAAACCCACACTTCCAGCATCAAGAGGCTAAGACATCTGCATATGAATATGATTCATCCCACTTAGAAAGTCACTTGCTCTTTCATACAATGCAATCATAACACTACGGCACGCTGTAGTCTTCCATTTGGGAGCTGTCAGATAGTTTAACTAAAATACATCTCCACGATGGCTCCATGGAGTCAGGAGGCCTCCAGCTTGCCATAACAAGGGCCCCCTGCCCCCTGGACTTCATAGGCTGCTTTGGAAAATGTCAGCTCCTAGCACCAAAGGGTTTAATCTGAAGATCATCATTAATGAAAGAGAAAGATGAGGTTTGCATACATGTCCCCTTTCAGTGAGAAGTGTTGGAATTTGAGGACATGAGTATATACAGAAAAAGAAAAGTCAGAGGTGTTCTTTTTTGTTTTGTTTTTCTCCCTGATGGCTTAATTCAGTGATAAATGTACCATGATCAGAATAAACACACCAGGTCCTTATCCTTTACTACCCACTTTGTAAATACTTGAGATGTGTTCATTTTGCAAAATAAAGTCCATTTCTCATCATCCAGGTCTCAATTTTCTTCATTATATTATGTTGCCAGGCCATCATAACCTTTCAATTCTCAAAATAGCAAATATAACATCCATTTGTTTCCACCCCTTGGCATAGATAGTTGAAGGTTTCTCATTTTTAGCACCAAGGGGTTGAATGACAGCATCTCTTCTCCCAAAGCCAAATTCTAATCTATATGTACAATTTCAGAGCCTCATCAAAAATTTTTTTACACAGGAGAAAAAGTGCATGAGTCTCACCGGCGTGTACATTCCTTGCACATGGGTCAAAAGAAACTGCAGTAAGTCTATTTTATGTAAGTTGGAGCTGCATTTGCTAACATGACATACAGTTCTCATCACTAAAAAATAAATACTACTGCAATATAAACAAAATCATAAAAGGACATTCGAAATTTTAACATCTGAGAAAAAGCTATTTCACGTAAAACTGAAAGTAAAACAAATCGAAACAAATGAGGTGAACACCTGTTCACCTCGGTATACAGATTTTGGTGAAAAACAGGATAGTTACACCTGTCTACATTCTTCAGCCATCAGAGGTGATAATATCAGGAAGGGGAAGAGGTTTCCAAGCACAGGGGAAATAAAATGCTCTCTGGTGCAAATCGTATCGGAGACCCTTAAGTCATCTACTCTGCTGTGCACATGCCTCCTTCCTTGGCAGAACAATGTTCCTTTGCCAATAAGAGCCTGTGAAATCTGGACATCCACGTGGAACACCAGGCTTCCTCTGCAGCACTGAACAGGAATTTAAATTTATAAATGTATCTGTCTATCTTAACAGTTGTTCAGTCCTTCTCTCAAATGCTTCCTAATGAATTCCAGCCGGATCTTACTGATACATACCTAGTTTATGCACTCAGCTGAAATGCTTTACTAAGATTCTGCATATGCACATCACCACGCTTCCACAGTTGCTTGTTCTGAATTAAAAACTAAATCTTCTTAGTCTAATTAGTTTTTGATTTATCGTCTAGAAAGTTAAAAAATGTACCTAGAATCATTTAGCCTTCACTGTTAGGGAAAAACAAAAATTAAAAGATCAAAAGATGACAGTTGGTGCACAAATGAACAATGGTGGGCTCATGACTTTCAAAGATTGTAAAATTACCTCTTAAAGTTGCTATAATAGTAAGACAGTAGCAGCAACAGCATGAGACCTTAAGACTGAGATACAATTTCATGCAAAAACAAAAATGTCGAGTGTGTCTGCGTATATGTGTATTCTCATGTGGGTGAAAGGCGGCGAGGGGTGAAGACCTTGGACTGGTCTGGGATGTCTGAAGGTGCTCCTGCATTTGTAAGAGTTAGGACTGCTGTGATGTCCAGGAATCATTTTCAGTAATAAACCTAAGATGACAGTGAAGTAGCAGAAGTAAAGAGACTTATTCTCGTCCACTTGCAGAGTAGGAAAATTGAGGGAAGTGCGGCCGCCTCTCATTGTCCATGCAGTCCATACCGTCCTCATCATCTGTGGGCAGGAAATAGCTATTTTAATTTTATGTTAATTTTTTGCAACACAATCTCTGGTCTTTGTAGCTCTAACTCCAAATATAATAAAGATTAACAGAGGCTAATGCTCCCAGAAACTTGTGTCTCTCAATAGAACATACAATGGATACACTTACCTCAAAAACCATCTCATTTTCAAACATATAATCTATGAAGAAATAATACTATCAAATCATTTCCTTCATGACACTAACATTTCAAGACTCAAAACCGTGAAAAACTATGGAAGAAAAGATTCATGTCGATGTATGGCAAAAACTACCACAATAGTGTAATTAGCCTCCAATTAAAATAAATAAATGGAAAAAAAATTTTTTTAATAAAAAGGAACAGATGATCTTCAGTTACCTTTAATTTCATGATATCATGCTGGTCAAAATTATAAAGTCAAAGAATCCAATGGCACTCAAAGTTATCTGCTAATATTTTCAATATCAATCTGTCTTGAAATGCTTGTATTTCTTCTTCATGGCACTTTCAGTGTGATTGCAAAATTAAGTTTATTTGTGATTCCATTTCATCTGAGCCCCTGATTACATGGTTAAGATTTTACATTCTTTACATCTAATACCTGCTCTAACTCACCGGTCCTAATTTTCCTATGATAAAACCTTAGACTAGATAGAATAAAGAGAGTAGGTCAAGGAAAGAGAGGAAAAGATGTCAGCATCGTAGGCACTAGTTCGTCAGGAAACAGACTGGAAGATTTGAAAGGCATGGAGAGACTGTTTTCATTTAAGCAGTTCCTCCCTCTGCTCCTCTCTTTTTCTTGCATTTGCAGATTACAAAGGCTCACCCAACCTTTTCCCATAACTATTTGATGATTAAAATCTTGCAGTGTCAGAATGCTCTTCCTTCTCTGGGTCATGAATTCAGTCACTTGGCCCACAACGTTCCCTGTGATCTGCTCTGGGCTCTGAACAAAGTCCCTCCTGTCCTTGGGGCTCACTGTCTGTAGGGGAGGTGCCCCATTAAATCCCTCTGTCCACTCAAAGTGCCTTTGGTCATATGCTATCCTATATAAAATAAGTGAGAGTCTTTCAAATACCCAACCTTCTTTCCTTTGAGCAAAATAATTCCCTTTCCTCAAATATATATAGGAAATACATGTTACCAATTCTTTTAATTTTCCGGCCTCTCCACAGAACGGGATAAGGAACCCAGGCCAGACCCTGCTGTATCGTGGGCACTGACCCTGTCACACAAGAAGGATGTTGCTCTGCACTCCTCTCAAGAGTAACGAACACTGCTGCCCTTTCCTTTCCTCACTGTTCTTTTCAGAATCCTATTTTTTTTTTAACTAAAAGATTCTTTAAAATTCTATTTACTTATTCTTGGCTGTCCTGGGTCTCGGCTGCTGAGCAAGCTTCACTCTAGTTGCGGTGAGTGGGGGCTGCTTGTCAGTTACAGTGTAGCGGCTTCTCTTGTTGCAGAGCGTGGGCTCCAGGGATTGTGGGCTCAGCAGTGGTGGCCCCCAGGCTCAGCAGTTGTGGCGCACGGGCTTAGTTGCTCCAAGGCATGGGGATCCTCCTGGACCAGGGATTGAACCCATCTCCTCCACTGGCTGGCAGATTCTTCACTTCTGAGCCACCAGGGAAAACCCAGCACTCTATTTTTAACAGAAGATTCTGGAGCTGGGTTCAATCCCTGGGTTGGGACGATCCCCTGGAGAAGGGAACAACTACCCACTCCAGTATTCTGACCTCAGGGTCACAAAGAGTTGGACACAACTGAGTGACTTTCACATCATCAGAAATGGGATCAAGTTGCTAACCAAAATTTGTAGCCTTGAATATCCCAGAAATTATCATTTTATTAGGTAGGACACAATCCATCAAGAAGCAGTTATGGTTTCCTGCTCCTTGTAAACCCTCCTCCTGCAAACAGACCTTTTAAACTCAGCATTTCTAGATAGCACTGTGATTTAAGGAAATCTCTGCATCCTTATAAAATAACTGGTTAGGTACCAAGCAAACCACAGGCATCTTTTAGATCAAATGCCTTCCACAGTATTTTCAGATATACTAAAGACGGAAGACACAGGATGGCATATCTGTTTTGAGTCATGAACTATGAAAACTCTCTAGAGCAGCGGTCCCCAACCTTTTTGGCACCAGGGGCCAGTTTCGTGGAAGATAATTTTTCCATGGACCAGGCAGTGGGGGATGGTTTCGAGATGATTCAAGTGCATTTACTATGCACCTTATTTCTAATCTTATGACGCCACTGATCCGACAGGAGGTCCTGGTCTGTAGCCTGGAGGTTGGGAATCCCCTGCTCTAGCAGAAAGGCAGCTGAAACCTTAACATTCAGACTCTGCCAATCACATTGCAAAGAACAGTTCTCCCCACTAGCAGCTTTGTTTCGCTGGGTGTGTTTTGGCACAGTGAACAGACAGCATGTGTGGGAAGCCTGATGCTGTCTGGCCTCGGACTCAGAAGGACTTGCCCAGCTCCCTGGGTTGCAACCAGGATTTGCACCAAGGTGGGAAGGACTGGAGACCAGGGCAGTCAGGCTCGTGACAGGAGGAGGGGTTGGATTTCCTTTTCGAGGATTATTATTGCTATGAGGCAGCAAAGTTAAGAGAAACTTTTCATTCTGACACTTTAGGAACAAGTTAATCCCGTTTCTGAACATTAGTATAAATCTCATGGACAACTCTGCGAGGGCCCCACATCTGGATCTTCTTTAAAGTCAGTTACGATATCACCTTCTCCATTTCCCTCCTTTTCTTTTGAATGTGGCATTAGTGAGAGGCAAGTCTCTGATCATGGCCCCAAGAGGAACCGTGAATCAGGGAAGTGCTGGGACAGGAATGAGGGGTTCCCCTGAGCCCTTGGTACTGTGCACGCTAGTGAGGGGCTGAGGAATAAGGAGCGCTCCAGGGAAGTGCCAGCTGACAGGGCAGCTGGCTGCCCCAGCCAGGCCTTCACACCCAGTCAACGCATATAAATGCATTCCCACTCAGGAAGCAGGTTTAGAGGGAACAGTGATGATAATGGACATGAACTGTGCAAAAAACCCAAATAGCACACCCCTGGGAAAAAGAAACAGCGTGATCAACCCTATATTATACAACCGAATCCCTGGATCCAGGCAGCATTAGTTGCCCGATTTCCTTAGAACATTAACCAAAGTAATTATATGGCAGCAAAAGCTCAAAGAAATCCCCTTTTTCTCTAAGAGGAAGGCAGAGGACCATTAATGGATGTAAAGCAAGAAGACACATTCCAAAATCTGCTCAATTAATTAACACCAGCGAGGACAATCTGGCATATTACTGCAGCTGTTTGTAAAAAAGGAACATTTGCCTCTCTAACTGCTGATTTGTTCTAAAAAATAACTCCATTCTGTTCTACAAAAGCAAGGTGGCAAGTGGGGAGACAATCGCTAACTTAATGGTCCTACTGCGGCCTTTTGTGAACAAAACCTCTGTGCTTTTAGCAGCTTCAGAGCTGCATTGGTCTCTCACCAGCAACACTATTCAAAGCTGCAAGAAGAAAAGATTATGTTAAATGTAATCACAGTTCACGGCTTCACAGATTTTCCTTTGATCCGCCTCTTAAGGGGATTTAGGATATACCCACGGATCACCCAAGTGAAAACACTGCCCTTGTGCCCAGAAGAAGCCAGCTGCTGCAGACTGCAAGCACTGAGGCCACGCCCTGAGGCAGGGATCCAGCCCCACGGCCTGGCCCTGGGAGCCACGCTGGGCTGAGCTGTAGAGAATAGCCTGGCTGGTGCCCACCCCTTGGCCACAGCCCACCCCGCTGAACTCTCTCATCTGACTTCTCTCTAGAAACCTTGAATCAGAAACTAAGACAAGCAGGTGCACGGGGCCATCCTGCCCCTAGACTGGGGTACACTCTTGTCAGTCCAGATGCTGCTGGAGGCATGTTCTGGGGCCACCTAGGGCTCAGCGTCAGGGAAGGGTCCTGCCTCACAGCCAGCATCACAGTTCAGCAGCCTCTTCCCCACGCCCCTCCACTCATGCTCGCTCTTTTTTTGCCAGGGTTTTACCTATCATCACTCTTCACATAGTGGGTCACATATCAAAGGACACTATGGTTGTGGTTAACCTGATGCTTCAATAAAATGAAAAATAGGGTTATTTAAACCTATAGAACTCGGGGTGCCTTTCCTAAAGAGATGGCTTCTCAGGCACACACAGTGAGTGACCTGCCACATTCCAGAACTAGTGTGGGGTGCTGGGAGACAAAGCAGGGCCCAAGTCCAGGGCTTTCTCAATCCACCTTTCTCTTCCACACTGATATTTTCCTTGCTTTCTGGAATAAAATTTGCACTCATAGTCTTGCATTTACATGGCCTACCTACCTCTATGACTCTCAAAATAGCACATTTAGCTTGTCCTAAGAGTTAGAGTCCACGAATACCAAAAGGTCTATTTAATCTCACCAAGCTCCATGTGAAATTGCATGAGGATGTCAGCCAAACACAAATTCTGGGCTGGGATGGGCAGCAGCACTGTCTGGAGCGAGCCAGGCCTCCTCCCGGCCCAGGCCTCACTAGAGTCGGTTTCTTTACTCACTTAACACGTATTCACTGAATACGTATGCTGAGCCAGGTACCTAACTCAGAGCTCGGGCTAGCAGCGAATAAGACAAACCAAATCCTTCTCAGAGCTACCGTTGTTCAAGCTGGAGAAAGAGACAGTAAAACAAACTAACAAATTAAGCAGAAGGATTCCAGCAAGCAAAGGTGTCAATGTACAGAATTAGGGGGTGGGGTGATGGGGTCTGAGGGGCTGCACTGTTTTTAAGGTAAGGAGGCTAAAGAAAGTGCTCTGATACAGTGACACGTAGAGGTCTGAAGGACAAGTGAGAATTATTCGTGCGTGTATCTGGGAAAAGAGAATTCCAGGCAGAGAACGGTAAACACACAGCCCTGAGGCACACTGTGTGTTCACAGTGGGGCTGGAACCCAGGGACTGCAGAGAAGACAGACAGGATGAGGCCAGAGAGGGGGCAGGGCCAGATCTGACAGCTGTGCGGCCAGTGTCGGCGGCTGGGTTTACACTGCAGCTGGGAGGCTCCTGGAGGGCTTGAAGCAGGAGGATGCGGTCTGACTACAACTAAGGTTATATACAAACGAGGAGGCCCCCAAAATGCTCTCTCGTGGGAAGCACTTCTAGGCTAGTCCAACAACTCAACGGTGTTGCCCAGAATTTCAGACAATTAAATTGTATCACCAACAGCCTACACTGGGCCAGGGAAAACCTTGCCGTGGCTGTGCCCACTGCTCCCCTTCAGCTGGTCCTTAGCTGACTGCCCACCACTCCACAGGCCTTCTAACATCTTCAGCTCTCAGAGATTCTGATTCTAGCAATGAAGCCCTTCACCCACCACTGGTGACAAACTACGAGCAGGGCCTCAATATACTGCCATTTCACACTTTGACCAACTTTAGCACTGGCTAAGCTGTGACTCCTGCTCCTGACTACAGCTAATACTAACTGTGGGACTTGGAAAAGCTCCTCTTCTCTCTGGGTTTTAATTTTTTCCCTTATAAAATGAAAGTTAAGAGGCTCTTAAATTCTTGGAAGTCTAAAGAAAGAAAAGTATATATGCACACATAATTACATTTTTCATTTCACAGTATTTATGATCCCGCTTTTTTGTCAGCCATAGGTCTCAGATTAAAAACCCAGCCTAGACGACTCCTATTTTGCCTTTCAAAGCTGTAATCAATTGACCACATCCACCGTGGCAACAGTACTTCAATCTTCCCTCTCATGGATGCTCAGTGTAAATCAGCACTATCAGCTAGTTTGCTTTTTAAAAAGGAAAAGAGAGGAGAGGAAATGTAGAGAAGGATATAAAAGAAAAAAAAAAGGAGGAAAAACTAATATGATGTTATTGTGTGAGCCACAAGATGTGTGATTTGAGGAAATCTTCTAGCTATCCAAATTTGTCCCTGAAACTCAATTTTGTCCTCACTCCTAAACTAATGATGACAGATACAGGCCTTTGTCAACAGGCAAGAATGCTTATAAATTACATTTTATAAACTTTTCTTCCCATTAAGGGAAAGGTATTCATTAAAATGTGGGGTACACACTAGTACCTGTGGAATGATTTTAAGTGGTGCATGAACGTATAGTTTCAATAAATTTGTAATTTAACGTATCAAAAACTATTAGCAAACTAAATGATGTCTTCACAGATATTAATGCTTAAGACAAAGCTAAGCAAAAAAGGGTGATTCAGTTTAAAGTGGATTTTAAAAAACCGCTAAGTAAGCACGAGACCAGAATCACCAAAATCCTGAAGGCAGTGTCTGAACGAGCAGTGGAAAATAAGGAGGGGTCTTCATTTCAGCATCCTTTTAGTTGAGGTCAAAATAATTTATTGGAGAATGGTAGGGAAGAATTAGCTTCCCTGGTTGCTCACTGGTAAAGAATCCACCTGCCAATGCAGCAGATGCAAGTTCGATCCCTGGGTCTGGAAGATCTCCTAGAGAAGGAAATGGCAGCCTCCTCCAGGATTCTTGCCCAGGAAATCCCATGGACAGAGGAGCCTGGCGGGCCAGTCCTTAGGGTTGCAAAGAGTGGCACACAACTTAGCGACTCAGCACACGTGCACGCAGAAAAGAGCTAGCTAGTCTAAAATTTAGCCTATAATTCTCAAGTCTACAATTTTTCCATATATAATTTTTACTCAAAAAAACTTCTCTCTTGGCTACCTGTCTTTAAGTATTTCCACTGAGAGCCCATGTTCTTAAAAGGAATAGAATTACATCACTATGGAATTTGAACAAGAAAATCATCAGTTTTAAATGGCTGTTTTCTTCAATTATGTCGAAACATTATCAACTGCCTTCTAGATTTACTTACATTTTTCAGGTGGTGTTATTGTAATAGTCTGAGCTGTAAATTCTTCATCAAAATATCTGGTGTCTGTCTCAGATGTTACTTGAGGCTTAAAAGGAGGTACAAGCTGTAAGAAGCAAAAGGGTACTATTAAGAGACTTTAATTTAGGAAAATACATTTCTAAGATAAAATTAGAGAGCGAGTACTGAATGAATAGCGCATGAGGTTAGACTTCTCAGTCACTGTACAAGGCAGATGTGTCTTTGCCTTCGTGGTCAGAGGTATTTGGCTTCATGGCTAAGTCTAAACAGAGAACAGTAGATACTTGGTTGCTCTATGTAACATTTGAGGGGTTATGTGAAATAGAACGAATGAAAGTCAAAGGAAAAAATGGGAAGAGGATACTGAAAAGTCTGTCCCAATATTTTCCCCTAGGAACGCACATACAAAACCAATGGATCTGGACTGCTGTCACAGAACATAGGGTCTTCCTGCTACAGGAAAAGCACTTGCTGGCTTTCTCTAGCTCTTCCAGGTGCCTGGCTGAACAGGTTATTATTAAAAATGCAACTTAATAACACAGTTATTACCTAGGTCACAAATAGAGTACCACCTCTGGACCTGGCAAAGGGGCTTGTGGCAGCCCCTGAAGTGATGTGCAAACATTTCATAGATTTGCTCAGCTCCTCAAAGGGAACCATGACCCAAAAGATTAGGAGGAACTACTCTAAGGGTGGAGAGGACTGACTCATTTGCCTCCAACCTGCAGCAGGCACGCAGTAGGGGAAAAGTCCTGGGCTGCTAAAGGTTACAGAATCCCGAGCCGTGTAAAGCTCTGCGTCGGTAGCCTCCACTGGCCAGTGGGACTGGAGCCAGGAGGGGGCTCCTCCTTCTCAGGGCTCCCAGCCTCACAGGTGAGAGTCTACAGGTTTCTTTAACACAGGGAGCCCAGCCCCAGAGCATACTCTTTGACGAATACCACTATGATGAGTGGTGGTATTCATTCTGATGTTCTGATGCATACCATGAAGACAGAAAAATGAAAAACAGAATGACAGAAATTAGTATGTTTTATAAAAATTTTACAGAAACAAATACCCAACTGGCATCACTCAATGCACTTTCCACACTTACTGTCACCAAATTTATGTTAAATAGTAAGACAAAGATCTTTATTCTCTAGATGGACTATGCTTTAATAAACCAAGGGGTAAGCAAAGTTAAATGCATGTTTTCAAAATAAAGGACCGCATTTCAGTTTACAGCACATGTTACAAAGCGTCTGAAATTTCTTTTCTTTCGAACATTCTTTCTCTATGCCCCCAATACAGAGATATTCTAAAGTCTCTATCACTAGCAAGCACTCTTTCTTGGGGGGACTGAATCAAATTCAGGTTGCACTGATCAGCTGTTGCTAAGATGTTGCTAAGATAACAACACATTTCCAGCTGCTCTGTTAGGATGACTGGACACAAGCAAGCAGTTCACACCACTGATGGAAATCGTCCCTCTTCTATTCACTCAAAAGTGCAATCTCACATTGCTTTATCCTCCTTCAAAAGACTTTTCAACATCTCACACATACACACGTGCATCACCATTACACCTCCTCCTCAATAAAATAAAAGTTCCCCGAGAACATGATTCTGCAAATCCCTCAATGGCATCACAGACATACAAACAAGAACACCAGTGGTGACAGTGACTGCAGAATTGGGGGTTTTCCTTCAAGAAAACAGAGGGGATATCTGCCTCTCTTGCAGGCAACGAGAAGACAGGGATTTTGGCTGTAACTTTCTTTCTGATTCACCATTCTACAAATGTTCCAAAAATAGGTCTCACCCTTCTAATAAGAAATTAAGCACAAGAAATTCTTAGAGCAGAAACGGCTTCTACTGAGAATGCAGACTAGGTTTTGCTTATCTCTGCCCACCCTTCCCATCTGTCTCCTTCTGATGGCAGAAACTTAAATCTGCCTTCACGTTAAGGGAAACATGTTATCTTTTTAGATGAGAGAGAGAATGGCCACCTGAGACTTTAAAAAAAAACTGAAACGAACTTTATGCAGTTTTCACACTACTACAGGGAGCTCAAACTAGTCTTCATTCAAATATCGTGATACCGCATTACCTGACCACCTCTCTCAAACACCTGCCCTCCCCTGCCCATCACTTTCTATCCTCACACTGCTTTCTCTTCAAAAAACTTTTCAACATCCGATGCATATCTACCTATATATACACACAGAAAAAATACAGGCTTATTGTCATCATAATTGTGTCTCCTCCCCAATAAAATACAAGTTCCATGAGAGCAAGTCCTTATAAAAAAGATTTACTGAGGTATGGTTGACATAAATTGTAAATATATCTTAATATAAGACTATACAAAAAAGTATACAATTTCATGTTTTGACATATGTCTACACCCATGCAATAAAGATAATGAACTCACTCATCACTTGTAGAGGTTTTCTCATAACCCTGTGTAATCCCCTCCTCTTTTCTATTCACCTGCAGGCAATAGCTGATTTCCTTTCTATCATGAATGATTTGCATGTATTTTCTCGACGTCTATGTATTTGGAATCGAATAGTATGCATTCTTCATCTGGTTGTTTTCACTTAGCATGATTATTTTGACACTCATCCACGTCACTGCATGTATTGACAGCTCATCCATTTTACTGCTGGGTAATTATTGTTGTTGTTCAGTCTCTCAGTCATGTCCTACTCTTTGCAATCCCATGGACTGTAGCAGGCCAGGCTTCCCTGTCCTTCACTATATTCTTGAGTCTGCTCAAACTAATATCCATTGAGTCGATGATGCCTTGCAACCATCTCATTCTCTGTCGACCCCTTCTCCTCCTGCCCTCAATCTTTCCTAGCATCAGGGTTTTTCCAATGAGTCAGTTCTTCACATTAAGTAAGCAAAGTACTAGAGTTTCAGCTTTAGCATCAGTGAGTGCTTCCAGTGAATATTCAGGATTGATTTCCTTTAGGAGTGACTGGTTTGATCTCCTTGCAGTCCAAGCGACTCTCAAGAGTCTTCTCCAGCACCACAGTTCGAAAGCATCAATTCTTCGGTGCTCAGCATTCTTTATACTCCCAACTCTCACATCCATACACGACTACTGGAAAAACCATAGCTTTGACTAGATGGATCTTTGTTGGCAAAATAACGGCTCTGCTTTTTAATACGCTGTTTAGGTTGGTCACTGTTTTTCTTTCAAGGAGCAAGCGTCTTAATTTCATGGCTGCAGTCACCATCTGCAGTGATTTTGGCAGCCTAAGAAAATAAAATCTGTCACTGTTTCCATTTTCCCCCCATCTATTTTCCATGAAGTGATAGGACTGGATGCCATGATCTTCGTTTTGTGAATGTTGAGTTTCAAGCCAGCTTTTTCACTCTCCTTTTTCACCTTCATGAAGAGACTCTTTAGCTCCTCTTCGCTTTCTGCCATTAGAATGATATCAATTGCGTATCTAAGTTACTGATATTTTTCCAAGCAATCT
This sequence comes from Capra hircus, assembly GCF_001704415.2. Classification (NCBI taxonomy): domain Eukaryota; kingdom Metazoa; phylum Chordata; class Mammalia; order Artiodactyla; family Bovidae; genus Capra; species Capra hircus. Next base: position 32,143,480 of record NC_030823.1, on the reverse strand, counting down.
TGATTCCAGCTTGTGATTCATCCAGCCTGGCATTTCACATGATATACTCTGCATATAAATTAAACAAGCAGGGTGACAATATACAGCCTTGATGTACTCCTTTCGCAATTTGGAACCAGTCTGTTGTTCCATGTCCGGTTCTAACTGTTGCTTCTTGATCTGCATACAGGTTTCTCAGGAAGCAGTTAAGATGGTCTTGTATTCCCATTTCTTGAAGAATTTTCCACAGTTTGTTGTGATCCACACAGTCAAAGGCTTTAAGGTAGTCAATGAAGCAGAAATAGATGTTTTTCTGGAATTCGCTTATTTCTTCTATGATCCAACTGATGTTGGCAATTTGATCTCTGGTTCCTCAGCCTTTTCTAAATCCAGTGTATGAAGCCTCCTCAGACAATCATTTTGCCTTGTTGCATTTCTTTTTCTTGGGGATGGGTTCGGTCACCACTTCCTGTATAATGTTACAAAACTTCGTCCATAGTTCTTCAGGCACACTGTCTATCAGATCTAATCCCTTGAATCTAGAATGGCCTAAGGGTTTTCCCTACTTTCTTCAATTTAAATCTGAATTTTGCAATAAGGAATTCATGATCTTGAGCCACAATCAGCTCCTAGTCTTATTTTTGCCGACTTAAAGGTGACATAGATTATGGAACTTTAATTGCCATTTTAATTAAATAAATGTGGTTATCTCATACAGCATTCTGTAATGACATACATGGATCAAAAGTACTGGGAACACAGACCCTGATAGTAAAAACTGTCAATTATTAAATGCTTAGATTTGCCATAGGTACTAATCTGGTGCTATAGCTCCACCTCTTTAAAATAACTCGAGAGTAACTAAAATTAGGCCAAGATCCTGATTTATTTAATCTCTAATTCTTCTGAAAAGCTGATTTTATGGTTTGTGAGTGTGTGTGTGCACACCTGTGTATTCCAATATACGCAGGTATTGGAAAAGTGGGAATATGGAAAGAGGATTTATTTCAGATAAAACTAACAGATCTATGACAAACAAGATTTAATTATATTATCTGCCAAGCTTCTCCATGCCAATTATCCTTACAGATGACCAGAAACTCAAGAACTATTTTTTACTTTTGCAAAATTACTATACAATAGTAATTCATGTCCATAATGTTTACTTTGATTTCATAAAAAAATGCACCAAGGGATCCAAGGTATATATCACACTAATATACAATTATTATATCATAAATTGACCTCAACAAAATGACTATTTTAGCTATGACTCTTTGCGAGTCATACTATATTTTAGCTATAACACACGTTAAATATTTAATCAATACATCTGGAACTTAGAAGGGCTTTTGACTGTGGGTCTGTGGACAGGTGATACTATTCACAAGCATCCACAGGTACAAGGTATATTTGAAGATTTCAGCAATACTTGGAGAAGAGCTGCTTATAAAGGTAAAAGTGTTCTCATTAGTGAAATGAAGAGGGCCTTACTGAATGCTTCTGTGATAGTGAGGACAGGCAAACTGCACGCATTATAAATTCAGGGTTCACCAAGAGCCTGCTGAAACAATGTACTCTTTATCCCTCCTCCAGGAGATTTCATAGGTATTGTCCGCAGCAGCAGTGTGGCAGCCACTCATTACTATTTCTGATTAGAAATGTTCAAGAGCATGGGCAAAAGTTAAATGAATATGTGAACTGGGGAGAAATTTTATATATATAGGCAATTTTCAACTTATAAACCAGCCTATATGGACACTGGAGAAAACCTAAGACTTATTTCAACAGACAGAAAAGAAAAGCAAATTAAAAAATCTTATACAATGTGGCTCCCAGGCAGTAATATTAAAGTCTATTCAACCTAAAATACAAGAAAGCAATGTTAATAGGCTACCAACCATTAATCATAATATGTTCATAGAAAAATTCATTTATATTTCTATGAGGATGACCAAGAACTTAGCTCCTTTGCTCAAGTTCCTGTAATGACAACCTCACTCTCTCATTATCACACCAGATCAACTCCTTACAAAAGAGGCAGTGATAAGAGAACTCCTAGGTTGAGGGGGACAAGGTTTTGGTGAGAAATGAAGAAAGATAAGTAGCGGCTTTAAAAGTTGAGCATGAAAAGATGAAGTCTTTAATTTGTGGCAGAGAGGGCAGCATGTATGAGAGAGGTCACAGGTGGACACATACTTGTCTTTCCTAAGTTATATATTCAAGCTTCTCCTTGTAGATGTACACTAGCAGTTGAACAGCAGAATGGTAAAATTAAAAGAAATAAGAAGCAGCAGTACCACCTAACCTGGGAAGCTTTTAGTTAAACAGGACTTTAAATGATCTGAATGACTCCACAGGCATACTTTGGAGATATTACTGACTCTGGAACAGACCACCGCAATAAAGCTCAAAGAGCAGTAAGGAGAGCCACGAGAACTTTTTGGTTCCCCAGGGTGTATAAGAGTTATGTTTTCACTGTACTGTAGTCTCTAATGTGTGCAATAACATCATGCCTAAATAACATTCCTAAAAAAATATTAAGTATCGTCTGAACCGTCAGCGAGTTCTAATCTTTTTGCTGGTAGAGGCTTTTGTGTCCATGTGGGCTTATGTCTGCTGCTGACTGATCAGTGTGGTGGTTGCTGAAGGGTGGGGTGGCTGTGACAATTTCTTAAAATAACTATGAAGTTTGTTGCATCAATTGACTCTTCTTTTCACAAATGACTTCTCTGTAGCATGCAATGCTGTTTGATAGCACTTTACCCACAGTAGACCGTCTTTCAAAATTGGAAACAATCCTCTTAAATCTTACTGCAATATTCTAAACACATTTTCATTTCAACAATCTTTATAGCATCTTCCTGAGATGGAGTAAACGCCATCTCAAGAAACAACTTTCTTTTTTCATCCACAAGAAGTAACTCCTCACGTGTTCAAGTTTCAAAATGAGGTTACAGCAATTTAGTCCTATCTTCAGGTTCTACTTCTAATTCTAGGTCTCCTTCTATTTTCACCACATCTGCAGTTACTTCTTCCATGGAAGTCTTGAACTTCTCAAAGTCATCCATGAAGGCTGGAATTAACTTCTTCCAAATTCCTACTAATGATGAACTTTTAACTTCTTCATGATATGTTGTTAATATCATCTAGAATGGTGTATCTTTTCCAGAAGGCTTTCAACTTACTTTGCCCAGGTCCAACAGAGAAATCTGTACAGCAGCTGCACCCTTAAAAAAATGAATTTAACTAATAAAACTTGAAAATTGAAATGATTCCTTAATTCAAGGGCTTCACAATGGATGTGTCTTCAGTTCAGTCGATCAGTCGTGTCCGACTCTTCGCAACCCCATGGTCTGCAGCACGTCAGGCCTCCCTTGTCCATCACCAACTCCTGAAGTTTACTCAAACTCATGTCCATTGAGCTGGTGACGCCATCCAACCATCTCATCCTCTGTTGTCCCCTTCTCCTCCTGTCTTCAATCTTTCCCAGCATCAGGGTCTTTTCAAATGAGTCAGTTCTTTGCATCAGGTGGCCAAAGTATTGGGAGTTTCAGCCTCAGCATCAGTCCCTCCAATGAATATTCAGGACTGATTTCCTTTAGGATAGACTGGTTGGATCTCCTTGTTGTCCAAGGGACTCTCAGGAATCTTTTCCAACACCACAGTTCAAAAGCATCAATTATTTGGCACTCAGCTTTCTTTATAGTCCAACTCTCAGATCTATACATGACTACCAGAAAAACCACAGCTTTGACTAGATGGACCTGTGTTGGTAAAATTATGTCTCTGCTTTTTAATATGCTGTCTAGTTTGGTCATAACTTTTCTTCCAAGGAGCAAGCATCTTTTAATTTCATGGCTGCAGTCACCATCTGCAGTGATTTTGAAGCATCCCAAAATAAAGTCTGTCACTGTTTCCATTGTTTCCCCATCTATTTGCCATGAAGTGATGGGACCAGATGCCATGATTTTAGTTTTCTAAATGTTGAGTTTTTCACTCTCCTCTTTCACTTTCATCAAGAGGCTCTTTAGTTCTTCTTTGCTTTCTGCCGTAAGTGTTGTGTCATCTGCATATCTGAGGTTATTGATATTTCTCCCAGCAATCTTGATTCCAGCTTGTGCTTCATCCAGTCCAGCATTTAAAGGCAAAAAGATAGGACACTGAAAGATGAACTCCCCAGGTCAGTAGGTGCCCAATATGCTACTGGAGATCAGAGGAGAAATAACTCCAGAAAGAATGAAGAGATGGAGCCAAAGCAAAAACAATACCCAGTTGTGTATGTAACTGGTGATGGAAGTAAAGTCTGACGCTGTAAAGAGCGATACTGCATAGGAACCTGGAATGTTAGGTCCATGAATCAAGGCAAATTGGAAGTGGTCAAATAAGAGATGGCAAGAGTGAACATCAACATTTTAGGAATCTGTGAACTAAAATGGACTGCAATGGATGTGTCTTAGCAGGCAGGAAAACATTAACTTTGCTGTACATTCCCACTAGATGACTAGGTGCATGGCAATGAGCAGTAGTAATATTTTGAAAGGAATCTTTTTATCTGAGCAGTAGGTCTCAACAGTGGGCTTAGAATATTCAGTAAACTGTTGTAAACAGATGTGCTGTCATCCAGGCTTTGTTGCTGCATTTTTAAAGCACAGGCAGAGTAGACAGTATAATTTTTAAGAGCCTCAGGATGCCTGGAATGAAAAAATGAATACTGGCTTCAACTTAAAATCACCAGTTGCTCTGTGCATGCGTGCTCAGTCGCTCAATTGTGTCTACCTCTTTGTGACCCCATGGACTACAGCCCATCCAGCTCCTCCGTCCATGGGATTCTCCAGGCAAGAATACTGGAGTGGGTTACCAATTTCCTCTTCCAGGGGATCTCCCTGGCCCAGGGATCGAACCCACGACTCCTGTGTCTCCTGCACTGGCAGGCAGACTTTACCACCAAGCCACCTGGGAAGCCTCACGAGCTGCACTAGCCCCTGACTCAAAAGAGTCAGTCTGTTCCTTGAAGCTTTGAAGCCAGACACTGACTTCTCCTCTCTAGCTATGGAAGTCCTTGATGGCATCTTCTTCCAAAAGAAGGCTGTTTTAACATCATTGAAAATCTGTTGTTTACTATAGCCACCTTTATTAATGATCTTAGCTGGATAATTTGCTGCAGCTTCTTATACAACACTTGCTCTTTCACTTTGAACTTTTACGTTATGTACGGAGACAGTTTCTTTCCTTAAACCTTGTGAAGCAACATCCAGTTTCAAGATTTTCTTCAGAACCTTCCTTACCTCTCTTGGCCTTCAAAGAACGCAAGTGTCAGGGCGTGGTGCCAGATCAGGCTGTGGCCTATGGGAATGCTGTGGCTGCTTTGATCTTCTATCCAGACAATTCAAACTTTCTCTACATTAGCAATACTGCTGTTTTGCATTCTTACCATTTGTGTGTTCATTGAGTAGCAGTTTTAATTTCCTTCAAGAACTTTTCCTTTGCATTCACAACTTGGCTAAATGGAGAAGAAGCCTCGTTTTGGGCTTATCTTGGCTTGCAACATACCTTCTTCACTAAGCTTAATCATTTCTAGCTTTTGATTTAAACTGGGAGACATGCAATTCTTCCTTCCCCTTGAACACTGGTAGGCCACTGTAGGGTTGTCAATCAGCCTTCTTTCAATAATGTTGTGTCTCAGGGAACAAGGAGACTCGAGAAGAAGGAGAAAAACGGTGGAACGCCCAGTCTGTGAAGCAGTCAGAACACATAACATCTACTGTGCATCCATTAAGTGTGGCTCATGGATCCTCCAGACAATTAAAGTAGTAATGCTAAAAATCACTGACCACAGATTACCATAATAAATACAAAAAGAAAGAGTCTGAAATGTTTTTAAGAATTATCAAAATGTGAGAGATACATGAGGTGAGTAAATGTTTTCGGAAAAGTTGCACTGATAGACTTGATAGGCACAGGGTTGCCACAAACCTTTAATTTGCAAAAACATGCATTATCTGTGAAGAACAATAAAGTGAAGTGCAATAAAACAAGATCTGCATGTATTCCTTAAGAAGGACAAAGAAGTATGTTTGGAGGATCACTTATTAATGCATTTTAATTGAACTATAAAATATCTGCATTGAAAAACCAAAAATGAACTTTTTGGCCAACCCAACAGTGTAAAGAAAGGATAATGTCTATGTACAAAGCTAGTGGAAAAATTAAAAGACAAAAGTGGTAAAGCCATCTATATCCACCATAAGCAGTTAATAGGTATATACAACATTTAGATGTAAAATATGGTATCAAAAACAGTAATCACGAGGGGAGGAGAGTACAAATGCAGGATTATTAAAGTACATTTGAAAGTCAGAGATCAGCAACTTAAAACAACTATATATGTATATGTATGGTAGTAATCTCCTGATAACCACAAATAATCTGTAAGAGATACACATACAAAAAATAAATCCAGACATAACACTCTAGTAATTAAACCATGAGAACAAAACAAGAAGGGGGGGGGGGAAAAAAGACCTACACAAACACCCCCAAAACAATTCTTAAAAATAGCAAAAAGAATATACTTATTGATAATTATCTTAAATGTAAATAGACTAAATCCTCAATTCAAAAGACAGAGAGTGGCTGACAGATACAAAAACAAGACCCATATATATATGCAGCCTACAGACTCACCTCAGATGTAATGACATAGAAAATGATGGGACTGGAAAACGTACTGCATGAACATGAAAATCAACAGAAAGCTGGAGTACAAATACCTAGACAAAACAGACTTTAAAGACCAATGCCAGAGACAAAGGATACTGCACAATGATCAAGGAATCAACCCAAGAAGATATCGTAACTATTATATATATGTATGCACTCAACACAGGAGGCCTTCAATATATAGTGAATACATGCATAGTGAAAGTCGCTCAGTCATGTCCGACTCTTTGTGACCCCATGGACTACACAGTCCATGGAATTCTCCAGGCCAGAATACTGGAGTGGGTAGCCTTTCCCTTCTCTAGGGATCTTCCCAACCCAGGGATGGAACCCAGGTCTCCCACATTGCAGGCAGATTCTTTACCAGCTGAGCCACAAGGGAAGCCCAAGAATACTGGAGTGGAGAGCCTATTTCTTCTCCAGCGGATCTTCCTGAGCCAGGAATTGAACTGGGATCTCCTGCACTGCAGGCAGATTCTTTATCAACTGAGCTATCAGGGAAGCCCAATATATAAGGCAAATAGAAGTAGAAATTGCCAGGAACACAATAATAGAGGTGGACTTTAACACACCACTTACATCAATGGACAGATCATCCAGAGAGAAGATCAGTAAGGCTTAAAATGATGCATTAGACCAGATGGACTTATTCATTTATATATGTATGTATGTATATGTACATAACTTTATAAAATTATATATTATGTATATATATATATATATAACTCAATCAAGTCCATCTGGTCTAATAAATTATTACATATAATAATAATTCTTATGTAGTTATATAGAATAATATACATTATTATATAATAACTAAATTTATCCCTAAATATTTTCTTCTTTATGATGTTATTTAACATGGAATTTTCGTATTAAATTGCTTTTCGTATTGTTTTTATCTAATGTATAGAAATATATTTTGTGTGTGATTTTATTAGCTTTAAGAGGTTTTTGAATACAAGATCATGTCATCTGTTAACAGAAGTAGTTTTACTACTTCCTTTTCCATCTGATTGCATTTTATTGCCTGTTCTTTGTAAATACTCTGACAACAATTTCTAGTATTATGTTGAAAATAAGAGCATCTTTTTTGTTGATATGTTGATATGCTGAAAGTAGGCATGCTTGTCTTCTTCCTTATCTTTGGGGAAAAGCTTTCCAAGTTTCATCATTTGAGTGTGTGACAAATGGTGGGTTCACAAATGGTTTATATTATGATGAGGAGGTTTCTTTCTATTTCTAGTTTTCTAAGTATAATTTTGTTTGTTTGTTTTGGTTCTTTTACCATGAAAAGAGTGTTGAACTTTGTCAAAAGTTTTTTCTTTACCAACTGAGATCACATTTTTTTTTCTTTATTCTATTAAAGTAGGGTATTACATTGATTAATTTTAGTATGTTGAATTTTTGCATTCCTGGAATAAAACTCACTTCATCAGGATGTATAAGCCCTTTAATATGCCACTGATTGGTTTGCTAGTACTTTCGTGGGAATTAACTGGGGATACGGCTGTGTAGTTTTGTTGCTGTGTGTCTGCATAACTTTGGAATCAGGGTAATGCTGTCCTAACAGAGTCAGCAAGCATTCACTACTCTTCAGTTTCTTTGAAGAATCTGAGAAGGGGTGGCATCATTTCTCCTTTCAACGCTTGAATAATTCTCTAGTGATGCCATCTGACCTTGTGTGGGCTTTTCTTTATTGGAGTTTTCAGTTTACTTTGTCCCTATCAGTCCTTATTACTGTTTATGTCTATTCAAATTTTCTGCTGCTACTTGGGGGGCTTCCCATGTAGCTCAGCTGGTAAAGAATATGCCTGCAATGCAGGAGACCCAGGGTCAATCCCTGGGTTGGGAAGATCCCCTGGAGAACGGCATGGCAACCCACTCCAGTACTCTGGCCTGGACAATTTGATGGACAGAGCAGAGGAGCCTAGCGGGCTGAAGTCCGTGGAGTCGCAGAGTTGAACATGACTGAGTGACTAACACACACACTTCTACTTGAGTCACTTTGGCAGTTTGTGTGTTTCTAGGAATTTTTCCACTGCATACAGGTTTATCTACTTTATTAGTATATAGCTGTTCACATTATCCTCTTAACAATCCTTTTTATTTCTGTAAAATCAATATTAATGTTTTTCCACCTGTGATTTTAATATTTTTTCTCATTTTCTTAGCCAATCTAGTTAAAAATTTGTCAATTATGATCTTTTCAAACAATCAACTATTTTTGGTTTTATTGACTTTCTCTATTTTAATATTTTCTATTTCATGTACAGCCACTGTAATCTTTATGCAAAAAGCTGGCTAACTTAGATGAGGTGACGAAATTCACTGAAAGAAGTTATAACAGTCTTAAAACCGGGTGCACCTAAGAACAGAACAGCAAGTTTAAAGCAAAAGTGACAGAACTAAAAGAGAATTAGTCAACACCACAATTATAGGTCAGGACTTTACTTATGCTCTCTTATTAACTGATAAAAGCAAGCAGTCAATCAGTAAGGATGCAGAATACTTAAAACTATTAACCCACTTGATCTAACTGACATTTATAGAACACTGTATATAACAAAGATACACATTATTTTCAATGTATATAAAATACTCATCAACATAAATCATATTTTTTCATAAAATAAACCTCAAAATTTAAAGTATTTAGAATTATAAAAGTATGTTCCTTAACAACAGAATTAGACTAGAAACCTAAACAGAAAAATAGTTAATAAATCTCCAAATATTGTAAATCAAACAACATACTTCAATAATCTATAGAGTAAAAGATGATATCATAGGGAAAATTAAAAAGCATCTTGAAGTAAAAATTAAATCATAATATGACCAAAAAAACTTACATGATGCAGCTATAGCAACGCTTAGAGGTAGTAAAAATACAACACTACAAGATAATATTATAAAAGAGGAAAGGATTCAAATGTATTAACTTTTCAATGTAACTGGCTAAAAGAAAGGGCTAATTTATAAAACAAGATAAGAGGAATAGAAAAATAAAGCAAATAATCCATCAACTCAAGTGTCAATGAATTCAATAATGATGAAGTATTAAAATTCCTTGAAACATATATGAACTAAAAAATCTTTTTGAAAAAAAAAGATAATTAGAAATGCTGAACATACACTGAATAAATTGAATTACTTTAGTCTAGGCTCAGACGACTTCACAGGACATTCTATCAACACTGAGAGAGGAGATATAGTAACTCTATGCAAACTTTTCCATAAAATAAAAAAGGTAACACCATTTATTTTCAGTGTCTAGTATTATTATCCTGATTCTAAAACCAGAAAGTACATGAAAAGAAAAGTATAGCCCAATGCTTCCTATGAATATCAATGCAAAATCCTAAAATAAAAATACTAACAAAAATCTAGCAATATATAAAAAAGATAATATACCATGATTGTTTAGAAGTTTATTCTAGGCATGCAATATAGGTGTAATATTTGAAAATCTATGTGATTCACTATATTAATAAACTAAAGTAGAAACATTACACAATTATCTCTACGAATGCAGAAAAACTGACAAAATCCAGCATCTGTTTTAAGTGCTCAGGAAATAAACAGCAGATAATTTTAACCTGAGAGATGGCAAGCATAAAAAAACCTATACCTAATATCATAATCAGAAGGGGAAATGTAAATACCATCTCCCCCAAATCAGTAATAATTAAATGTCTATTCTCACCATCTCTATACAACATTGTTCTGGCAATCTTAGTCAACGCAAGGAGGCAAGAAAAAAAGAGATAAAAGGCATACAAGTTGGAAACAGATGACACAATCATCTATATTATATAGACTATCACCTTAAAAAAATGGCACTAAAACTAATAAGTATGTTCAAACCTGGTAAACTAGTGAGATAGATACATGTAACACCTCCACTAAAGACCTATTTACTGCAATTTCCTCAATTTCTTTTACTCAGTACAATGTCTGACTTTCAACAAAAAAATTGCAAGACATAAAGGGATAAAAATGTGTATTTTCAAGATATAAAGCAAGCCTCAGATATGACAGAGAGAGATAGATGTTGGAATTATGAGACCAGGAATTTGAAGCAGCTATGATTATTATACTACAGGCTTTAGTAGAAAAAGTGAACTACGAGCAAGAATAGGTGAGTATTATAAGTAGATAAATGGAATCTCTAAGAAAGCATCAAAGGAAACGCTAGCAATCAAAAACACCACCATAAAATGCCTTTGACAGGTTCACCAATAGTCAGAACACAGTCAAGGAAATAACTGGTGAGCTTGAAGAAACTTTCCAAACTGAAATACAAAGAGAAACAAGAATAAAAAAGAACAGAATATCCAAGCATTCTGAGACAACTATAAAAGATGTAATGTACATGTAACGGGACTAAGGGAAGAGAAGGGACAGGAAGGCGCAGAAGAAATACTTGAAGCAAGAACGGTATTCCAAAATTAGTGCTAGACACCATATTACAGATCATTTGGTCTTACATTTAGGTCTCTAATACATTTTGAATTTATTTTTGTGTATAGAATTAGAGAATTTTCTAATTTCATTCCTTTACATGTAACTGTCCAAGGAAGACATACAAATGGCCAAAAGGCACATGAAAAGATGCTCAACGTCGCTAATTATTAGAGAAATCTGACTCAAAACCACAATGAGGTATCACCTCACATTGATCAGAATGGCCATCATTAAAAGTCTACAAGTAATAAATGCTAGAGAGGATGTGGGGTTGGGGGAAAGGAACCCTCCCTCACTGTTGGCAGGGATGTAAAATGGTACAACCACTGTGCAGAACAGTATGGAGGTTTCTTGAAAAACTAAAAATAGAACTACATATGATTCTGCAATCCCACTCCTGGGCATGTATCTGGGGAAAATCACAGTCTAAAAAGGTACACGCACTCCACTTTTCATAGCATCACTATTTACAATATCCAAGATATGGAAGCAACCTGAATGTCCACTGACAGAGGAAGGAGAAAAAAGATGTAGCATACATATATACGACAGAATATTGCTCAGACATAAAACAATGCCATTCGCAGCAACATAGGGGGACCTAGAGATTATCACACTAAGTGAAACAAGCTGGACAGTGAAAGATAAATATCAAATGGTATCGCTTATATGAAAAACCTAAGAGAAGATACAAATGAACTTATTTCCAAACAGAAAGAAGACTCACAGGCATAGAAAACAAACTTACAGTTACCAAATGGGAGAAGCAGTAGGAGAGAGATAAGTTATGAGGTTGGCATTAACATACACACTGCCATATATAAAATAGGCAACCAAGAAGGATCTACTGTAGAGCACAGGGAACTCTACACCGTATCTTGTAATAACCTATAAGGGAAGAGAATCTGAATACAGAGAAAAATATACATATACTACAACTGAATCGCTGTGCTATACACCCGTACTAACAGGATATTGTAAATCCACTATACTTCGATTTAAAAAAATCTAATGTGATCTAAGACTGTATTAACTGTAGGTTAAAAAAAAAGTAAGGTGAAACCATGGTAACACCTTATCAAAAGAAACTTGGAATAGCCATATTAACTTCAGACAGAGCCAACTTTAGAGGATGAAAGTTATCATACAAAAAGAAACATTACATAATGATAAAGGGGTTAATTCTCCAGAAAGACATAACAATGCTTAATGCGTATGCATCTAACGAGAGAGTTTCGAAATACAATAGCCAAAAACTGATAGAACTGTAAGGAGAAATAGATTTGATTCACTATGATAGTTGGAGACTTTTAACATCCCTTTATCAGTAATTGACAGATTTAGAAGGTGGAAAATTAGAAAGACTGAAAAGCACCATCAGCCAACTGGATCGAGTTGATATTTATAAACTACCTCCTCCAACAATGGCAGAATACATATTCTACTTAAGCTCACAGAATATTTACCAAGAGAAACCATATTCCAGGTCATGAAACACATCTTAAATTTAAAAGAACAGAAATCATACAAAGGTATGCTCTCAGACCACAAAAAAATTAAACTGGCAATCAGTAAGATAAATATATCTGGAAAAATTCCAAATAGAGATCAAACCGGAAAAGGCAATGGCACCCCACTCCAGTACTCTTGCCTGGAAAATCCCATGGACGGAGGAGCCTGGTAGGCTGCAGTTCATGGGGTCGCGAAGAGTTGGACACGACTGAGCGACTTCACTTTCATGCATTGGAGAAGGAAATGGCAGCCCACTCCAGTGTTCTTGCCTGGAGAATCCCAGGGACAGAGGAGCCTGGTGGGCTGCCGTCTATGGGGTCGCACAGAGTCGGACACGACTTAAGTGACTTAGCAGCAGCAGCAGCAGCAAATATCAAATAATATAGTTCCAAATAACACATGGGTCAAATAAGACATTTCAAGAAAATTTTAAATATATTTTATAGTAAATAAAAATAAATACAACTCATCAAAGTTTGTGGGATGCAGTAAAAATAGCCTACATAGGACAACTTACAGCGCTGAATCACACATTCAAAAAGAAAGCTCTAAAAGCAATCATCTATGCTTCCAGTTTAGGAAGCCAGAAATAGAAGAGCAAATAAAATCTGAAATAATAAGAAAATAAATAAAAATGAGTAGAAATCCATAAATTTTAAAATTGAAAACTGATAGAGAAAATCACCAAAATCACAAGCTGCCTTTTTGAAAAGATCAAGAAAATTGATGAACCTCTGCCACATTAAAAAGAAATTGTGTTCTATCAGGCCTTCTGGCATTTATAAGAGTGTTTTGTGTATACAAAACCTATTTGGTGCAAAAATTTTAATTTTTACATTGAAGATTATACTATCGCTCATCGTGCCAAAAATGACTTCTCACATTTAATATTTATATGTTGAACTCTACTGAGCTCGAAATTACTGTCTGTTCACTTTTTGTGACATTTGACTGTTACATCTCTGTTTATCCTCTTATTTTATCCATTTATTCTGCGTAATTTTGTTTTAGGTGCGATTCTTATACAGAACATCTAGTTACATTTCGCTTTTAACCTACTTGAGGGTTTTAAAGCTTAAACCATTTGCATTTCATATCATAACTAACATGGTTTTGACAGCTGTCTGTGTTCTTTTATATCCTCAGTGCAATGCCTCACAATCAACAGAAGAGAGTAATTTTAAAGTTAAACTGTCAGAACATTTGGTAGATATTTGTGGCTCGTTTTTCTCTGATCTGAAGTCTTAGACTGGACTACCATTTGAGTACGATAAGGAAAACGTCAATATGAAGGTACCTAGATGCATCTGTTTAGCCTCTTTCTTTTCTCTGTTGAGTATTCATGTTGTACTTGTCTAACCTTACTTTACTTAAGAAAACAACAACAATCACTAACAGTGGCATAACTGCCATGAATCACCAAAGTCTTCATGCTGAATTTTTCAATCGGAAAATAGGAAGTCATGATTCAGTCATGAAAAGTGCCAGTGTAACTTTAATACTATTTCACCACACAAGGAAAAAGATACCAGATGGAAGCATGGATCTCCATAAGGCAATGGGGAATGCTACTAGTAGTAAATATAAAGCATTGTTAGCACATTAAAATATAATTGTCTAAAGCTAAACAGAATTACGATATATTGTGATGGCTTATAATATGTGAAAGTAGAATATATGAAAGTGAAGACTGGAAGAGGAAACAGAAATATGCTATTCAAAGTGATATATAATATTAACTGAAGGCACAGTGTGGTAAGTGATATACACAGAAAACTCTAAAACAACTTCACGACAAAAAAACAAAGGAGAATGGCTAATGAGACAATAGCTAAGATAAAATCAAAACAAAAATATTCACAAGAAGGTAGATAAAAAAGGAATAAAACTGCAAGATGGCAGATTTAAACCCAACTATGTTAATAATTGAATTAAATTAAAATGGGCTGCACATTCCATTAGAAGACATATATTATCTAATGAATAAGGAAAAAGTCAAAGTATGGTGCCGTGAGTAAGCTTGTGTGTTCCTCTTTCTCCTCCTACCATGGAGAGAGACCCCATGATGTGCTGGCTGGTGCCAGCTCTCTCCATAATCCACCTTCCGCCTCCCCCAAACCTGCTAAGACTTAGAGAAGCCAAAAGGTGGAGTAGAAAAAGATTACTGGATGACAAGCAGTAAGAATTATAAGAGCTAAATGAGCTATTCAAACCTGTAGGTGCTGCTCAAAAACTAAGTAAAGGTACAGATTGCGAATCTGTGGTACACGCACGGGTGGAGCACTAAAGGAGTAAGTGTGAGCTCTCTCTTGACTAGACTGCAGTGAGAAAATAGGACGTAAGCAATGAAGAACTTGAAAAATATGCTATAGTGAATAAACCACAAGCAGTGAGAAGCACAATAAGGCCGAAAAGAAAAACTCCAAAATTGAGAGTGTGCAAATACTTTCTTGAACTACTAGAAACGACAAACGTGGCTGGCTATGGGTATGCCATGGAGGGGTAGATACCTGCATGCATCACGACACATCTCCTTCTGGATTTATACTGTGTTGTTTCTTTTAAAGAAAGAAAAGAACGAACAGAAAATGTCATTAAAAGATCTAATAGAGTGTTTTGCCCTAGGTCCAAATACTGCTAAACTAAGTCCAGAATCTTTCCTTATATGGAAGGAAAAAACAAGAAAAGATGGATAAGCTTGAGCAAGAAATGGAAAGAAAGACTTCAAAACAGGGTAGGCACTAGTTTTCAGTGGTTGTGAAACGTATGAATTTCGTCCTGAGCTGGCTGATGATAACAAGGAGGAAGCAGACAATACCTGTTACACCCAGGGAACAGGTGGAGATGAGGGAGACGATTCAGTGAGGGATGCAGATGAGACAGGTATTACTGTAGCCACTCTTCAAAGATTGTAGCACATATACTTCAGAAAGAGATAAAAATAAATTAAGCAAAACTTCCCTGGAGCCTCAGACACTGAAGAATCTGCCTGTAATGCAGGAGACTCAAGGTTCGACCCTGGATCGGGAGGATGCCTTGGAGAAGGAAATGGTAACCCACTCCAGTATTCTTGCTTGGAGAATTCCATGGACAGAGGAGCCTGGCAGGCTACAGTCCATGGGGTCGCATAGGGTTAGACATGACTTAGCAACTAACACTTTCACTTTTCCTCAGCTACCAACTTTATTTAGATTTCACCAGTTTTGCCACTTAGGGCCCTTTTCTATTCCAAGATCCAATCTAGAATTCCATACGACATTTAGTCATGCTACCTTAGTCTCTTCAGTTTGTGAAAGCTCCACAGTCATTCTTTGCGTTTCATGAAGCTGACACCTTTAAACCTATCTGACCAATTATTCTGAGGTATATATCTCTCCATGCAGGCTTCTTCAGGTTTTCTCATGATCATACTGAGGTTATTCATTTTGAAGAATACTACAAAAGTGATACAGCCTTCTCATGTTATCATATCATGGGTTACAAGGATTTTGCAACGTTTGCCAAGGTTTTTTTTTTTTTTTTTAACTCTAAAATTACTCTTTTAAATCTTTGTAAATATATATTTTAAGAGAGATATGTAGACATGCAAATATTCTGTTTCTTTACTTTTACCCACTAATTTTAGCATTCACTGGTGAACTGCATACAGCAATTTTTATTCTGGGGTTTTTAATGATAATTTTCTATTTCCCTGATTCCTTCTACCTTTATTAATTCGAATTCACCTATAATGAAGATGGGGCTTCCCTGGTGTCTCAGGTGACAAAGAATCTGCCTGCAATGTGGGAGACCTGGGCACAATCCCTGAGTCAGGAAGATCCCCTGGAGAAGGGAATGGCAACCCACTCCGGTATTCTTGCCTGGAGAATCCCATGGATAGAGGAGCTTGGCAGGATATAGTCCACGAGGTCTCAAAGAGTCAGACATGACTAAGCAACAATACTGCTACTATTTTAATGAAGACCTGTCTCTTCTCAATATTTTATCTATTTGTTCAATCACTAATTTTGCAGTATAGACTAATAGACATGTATCTCATTCTTTGGGTCACATATAATATTTGTTTTGCTACTAAAATTGTTCCAGCTTTCTCCACTGGAAATTACTTAAGGTTGGTTCCTGTGTTCTATTAACATGAACCTTTCCATCTACCTTCCTTGTTTTTTTTTTTTTTTACTTTCTGGCACCACAAAATTCCTTGGGCTCTTCTTTTACCTTCCCCATCCCAGCTGTGAGATCAACTACTTCTCCAAATAACTGATTCTTTTTACTGGAGAATGGTATTTAGTAATGAATATTTCAGTGTTAGATGTGATTAATGTCATATTTAATGGTAAACAGTGTTTTCTCCCTAGAAACAATGTTTTCTCTCCTTAGAAACAAAACCAGGATGTTAACTCTCAGCATTTCTATTCCACATTGTAGAAAGGTCCCAGCCAATATAATTAAGGACAAGAAATAAAATACATACAGATTAAAAATGAAGTAAAGCTTTTTATTTATATAAAATATGGTCATCTATTTAGATAACCCTACATCATGTACAAAAAAACTACAAAAACTAATAGCTTGTAGGATACAAGATCCCCATACAAAAATCAATCCTATTTCTACTGGTAGCAAACAATATGAAAATAAAATTTTAAAGTATCATTCACATCAGAAGACATGAAATACTTATGGATAAATTTAACAAAATATGAATAAGAACTAAACACTGAAAATTATGAAACATTACTGAGAGTAATTAAAGAAGGCCTAAATAAATGCCAATCCTCCCCAAATTCTTCTATAAATTGAACACAGTCTCACAGAAAACTCCCAGCAGACTTTTTTGTATAAAGTTGACAAACTGAGTATAAAACATATAGAAATTTACCTAGATAAATTCATATAAAACATCCTACCAGAGAATCTGAAAGCCTGAAGACACTTCAAAGATCATCATTTCCTGTGGGTGTAAAACAACTTGTCCATTTCCACACAGGAGAGAAGCAGCAGACCTAGGATGAGCACCTCCACCTTCCAGCACTGAGTTATCTACAGTGGTACATGATGATACTCACAGGTAAGATCAATTCATTTTTAACTTTCCCTAGGAAGAAGTTTCACTTTCCCCTAAAGGTGCTCATGTTCAGGCGCTCAGTCCTGTCTGACTCTTATGTGACCCCCTGGACTGTAGCCTGCCAGGCTCCCCTGGTCATGGGATTTTCCAGGCAAGAATACTGGCATGGAGCGCCATTTCTTCCTCCAGAGGATCTTCCCAACCCAGAGCTCAAACCCGTGTCTCCTGCATCTTCTGCACTGGCGGGCGGATTCTTTACCACTGAGCCACTGGGGAAGCCCTTCCGCTAAACATACCAGCATCTTCACACACACCTTCATCTGGAGAGTTTCCCATGATACACAGCAATAGGAAGGTAGCTAGCAATCATGTCATAAATGCATAGAAACAGCAATTCTCCCAAAGCACATTAGTAAAACTGAAAAGCACCTGACCTTAGAGATGAAGAATAAGTTATGCATTTTAAAGATATAAGACCCCTCAAAAATGTTTGAAAACACAGGTAAATTCATGAAAATAGCTACTGTATTAGCATTCCTATAATTAATTCCTTGTTTGTTGTAATACAATACAAACCCAAATAAACCCAATCTTATTTCCACCACCTTTTAGAAAGAGTGTCAAAATTTAAGCATGCTGCTATGACACTGTTCTTCTTCGGGTGTACGAAGATGGCTGAAAACATCAGGGCCATGTGACAGCCCAGATACCACCCACACCCTCGAGTAAACCTGCAGCAAGTGTCAATGAGTAGAAACTTTGTGATTTTTGCAGCTGTGCTTCTTTATGCAGGATACTTAACATTTTTGCTCAAGTTAAGCAGCAACTATTTTAATGTAAACTCTAACAATTTAAATTCATTTCTTCACACGCATCATCTAAAGCTATGTTTTGGCAGCTCCTTGTACTGCCCTTCTTGCTGGCTTCTCCAGTTTCATTCACCACAAGGGAGCTGCCTGGGTATCTTAACAGTACTTTCACTCTGGGCATGCTGAGCCCATGGGGCAGAGATAGGATAAGCCTTGTTTCTTCACTGTGCGCTGGCTGGGTGCTCAGTGCATTCCTTTTAGTTCAGTTCAGTTCAGTCGCTCGTCGTGTCCGACTCTTAGTGACCCCATGAATCACAGCACGCCAGGCCTCCCTGTCCATCACCAACTCCCGGAGTTCACCCTTAGGTGATGCCAAACTCCAATCTTATTAGCCTATCTGACTCTCTGAATAGGACTGAAGAAAATCCATATTTTACCCCTTCTTTAAAGTTAGCAGTGCCATACCAATGCCCCACATTTAGTCTCTTAAGGAAATTTTTCTTTCCGTTTGGTTGTTGTTAGTGGTGGTGTCCTCCTCTTTGGACAGAGCATATATCAAAGGAATATTTAGTTGTGGCTTATAACTTTGTGTGCCAAAGGAAACCTTTGATCATATATTATTTCTAGGTTCTTTTGCAGTGCACTCACATGATAAACAGCATGGATGCCACTCATAAAGAATTTCATCAGTATTATAAAGTAGATCTATAACTGTCTGCCTGAAGTTAATAAACATTGAGATACTTAAGAATGATCACAAACTTCTCACAAGGTTTGAGAAGGATCCAATACTTACCTTAGTGCTTTATACATGGTAGGAACTCAAGAAACATATGTTTAATTGAAGTTTGAGTAGAGGTACCGTAACATGGTGCCTCTATTTTAAACACCTAGTTATAAGAAATGCTTAAAATCATCACATTCCCTATTACTGTAACATAATACAAAAATGATGCACTTGTCTTACTTCCTCTTAACTCTATGATATCACTCTATCTTTGCTTTAGGGATTAACAGAGAAGAATATTTGGCAAAAATTAAGACACTGCATAAATGTTGCTGAGAAATACATTTTAGAGAAAAACATGAGAACCTAGAATAAACTGAAATGGAAGGACTGAGTACATAAACTGACTAGGTAAGAATTATAAGCAAATGCTGAATAACATAAAAATTTCATAGTAAAATTTTCATGTGAGCATTTGAAAATCAAAATATCAAAATCATTGACAGTACTAACAGTATCTGAAGTAGTAAAAATAAAATTAAAAAGATTTAAAAGATAAGACAGACATAGTAATTTCCTATTTCTAAACTTAAGTAAACACTGCAGTATTAGAAACAAGTACAGATTAGAGTAAAAATAAAATTATATGATTTGTAGCATCCATCTTGTAAGTCTTGAAGTTCTATCTCAAGTAAAAGAGAAGCCCCAAAGAAGACAAATAAACGTATTATTTTGTTAAATATTAAAACTAAACTGCTTTAAATTCCTTTTAAAAATAAGGAACTATACTGAGGCATTCACTTTAAAATGAAAGGTATAGAGACAAAGTTTCAAAATTGTGATTGCTTTGCTAGTTTTCCTGAAGAATCATAACATTGGTGCCTTTATTTTTTCTGAATCAATGAAATGATGAGAAGTAAACTAACAAATTATTGTGATAATAAAGAGAAAACATCACATTGAATAAAATTTCAAAATGCATTTCAGATGTGAAAACTACCAATAACGTTTTGTGCTAAGACGTTCAATATTCAATTAAATAATAGAGTAAAAATACAATACCATGAAGATAACTGACCTTTTTATCATACACATCTTGCCAGTTTACTCCAGAAAAGAAACTGTGTCTCATAATTTCTTTTGCATCATCTGGTCCTCCACCAAGGCTGTGAGAACAGAAATAAAATTAAATGATTATAGAACATTTGCATAAGCTGAATGCATAACTACAAAGCTTTTGTGAAATGTAACTTTCTGTGTGTAAATAGTTTTTGCGATAAATAGCCATAAAAATAAAAAGCTTTTGTTGTAAGATCTAGTTTTCCTAATACACTATTAGTAAGAATTTGGCTTGGGACAGTACGGTATTTGAAAAAAGCACAAGTTTTGGAGACAAACCAGAGCTAGCAAAGCAGCTCTAGAACTTATGAGGTGTATGACAATGAAAACTTACTTAATCTCAGTTTTCTCATCTGTATAGTGGGAATAATAATACCAGCATGGAAGATTACTGTTAAGTAATCTTAATTACAGTAAGATTAATCTTACTGCTTACAGTAGCTTACTGCTAAGCATTTAGAAATAGCAAGTACCTAGCACAATAAATAACAGCTATTGTCAATTCTCAAACCAAAATTATTTTAGAATGACTTTAGTCAAAATGCACCCTTGTCAACATAAATTCTGAAAAAACTACATAACAGGTTAGAAAAAACAATTTAGAGAGCATTGCTAACAGAAGCCAATAAATCGCTTTCATATTTCAAATGAATTTTCAGAGAAGTGAGAAAGTTAATATATGAACTATCACTGTAATGGAATCTGCTATACAAGTTTCAATATAAATTAAAAATTTATATCCCCTTCTTTGAAGATACTCTTATTCAACTGACACCTGACACAATCGGAAATTCAGGTGTTTTCTAGATTTCTCAGTTTCATACAGTCACTCTGAAGAAAGGATGAGAGAAACAGAAAATAACAGAGGAGGAAGTAAGATGGGAGGAAAAGAGGAAAAAGAGAGAAATAAAGAAAGGACAGGGAAACAAGGAGGAAAATAAAACAAAGGAAATCTATTTTTAAATCTGAATTTGATAGAGCAAGTTTTATTTGATTTTACTCATTGTTAGGAATGATACATGCTGGTAAATGCTTAATAATCAGCTATCTTGGGAAATTATACATATATAATACATAGATATATTATTAGATTTATCAACAGAAGATGTGCAGAAGCAAAACATTATACAGGATTTCCAACCTCAAAATATATAAGTATCCTCAAAAGAACAGAGAAGAGTAAAAGTTAACAACATTATCAAAGAGTGAAGAGTTTTGAGTATTTTCTATCCTTGATTTTAATGTTCCTGGTTTAATTTTAAGTTCATATAATTTAATTTTTACTAATGGTTGTTTTCAACAACCAGCTCACAAAATTCTTGATATTTAACAACTGGCTATTCTAAACTGGTACATGTCAACTCCCAACACACCACTGGGTAGGAAGAAAAGCAAATATGTCATAGAAAATAAGCAATTCTACAATTTTAATGAATTCTGGTTATTATTAGGTATAAGGAATATATCACTAGGAAGAATCCAGGATCCTCCGACACACTGTCAGAATGGAAAAAACAAAACAATTAGCGGATTTCTGAATATCTGTAGTGATGATCCTATAGTTCCCAGTATCCAGGTCTCTTTTTTTTGTATCCAGGTCTTTTATCCTAAGATCCATACAGAATAAATCACACCTCTGACTGGAACTTTTAGATTGGATCAGATCATAATAGTTATGTTCATATTTGGAACTCTCAGACTGGCAACTCTGTATTTAGTTAACACTCAGCACTGGACTTCTGGCCTCATTCTTTTTCATTCTATTTCAAGTTATGTATGCCTCTCCCCTGGTAGAATGCAAATTCGTTTGAGGGGAGAGTTTAGTACTAGATTATCCAAAGTGTTTTAAGCCTGTGCTTAGGAAGCCAGAAAAGCAGAAACACCAAAATACTTGCTTCTGAAAGAACTATTTAACATTTCAAAGTATGCATCAAAGTAGTATGCATAAGAAAAATCAGAAGTTCATTGTATTTTCTTCTATCTATGTTATTATTTAGTTCAATACTGTTTTCAACCTAAAATATAGACAAGATGGTGAGTGAAGTAGCAGTTAAAATGGAAAACTATAATCATTTTTAGAAATAAAACGTTTTAATTCGGCTTCAGTCATTCATTTTTATGTCACTCCTTAGTTCTCAAGCAATATTTGGCTTTGGACATAGCCAGCATTTAATCTACATTTATCCAATACATATATAACTAAAGTATCAGCCATGAATACTATACGAAGACTAAGAATATAATCTTAGACTGCCATTTTAGAAGTTGGTAGAGATTCTCTAAGACAAGCTTCTTCAAAGTGTGAAAATGTCAAAAATTTCAATGTCAATGACTCCCTAATATACAATTTAAGACTTCAAAATAATATCAAAATATGACTTACATTTAGATATTTTTGTCTAAGAATACCAAATTCCCATATCAGAAAGCCAATCTAAAATCCTCAGCCATTATGGATTCTTCATAACTAGAAGCAACATGGGATTTACATTTTCCTTGTGTTACTGAATGCAACATGAGGTTATGATGTTCCTACAAAATTTGCATAGGACGTTGAGAGATACTAACAGAATAATCACAAAGTAATGAAGAATAAGAAATAAAAGCAAACTGAGAGCTGACTCTTTGATAGAACTGAGAGCAATTCAGCAAGGAGTATCAGAAAAACTGAAGCACTATTTAAACAACTGAATAGGAATAATAAAGAGGTATACTATCTCTGATCATGTTTCCAAAGACTTTTCAGGTCCTTTGTTGGCTCTTTCTCTTCCTTCTACCTCCTAAACTTTTGGCACTCCCCAAGTCTCTGTCCTGGGGTGTCTTCTCTTTATATTCGACTCTTCTTGCTGTTGTCATGGCTCCAGCCATTAGATATGACAGACCCAAAATCCACATATTCAGCTCCTGTGTTTCTGTTTTTTAAAATTAATTTTTACTGGAGTATAGTTGCTTTGCAATGCTGTGTTAGTTTCTACTGTTCAGAAGAATCAATCAGTTATATATATACATAGCAGTTCAGTTCAGTTCAGTCGCTCAGTTGTGTCCGACTCTTTGTGACCCCATGAACCGCAGTACGCCAGGCCTCCCTGTCCATCACCAAATCCCAGAGTCCATCCAAATCCATGTCCGTTGGGTCGGTGATGCCATCCCGACCATCTCGTCCTCTGTTGTCCCCTTCTCCTCCTGCCCTCAATCTTTCCCAGCATCAGGGTCTTTTCAAATGAGTCAGCTCTTCACATCAGGTGGCCAAAGTATTAAGAGTTTCAGCTTCAACATCAGTCCTTCCAATGAACACCTAGGACTGATCTCCTTTAGGATGGACTGGTTGGAACTCCTTGCAGTCCAAGGGACACTCAAGAGAATTCTCCAACACCCCAGTTCAAAAGCATCAATTCTTCGGCACTCAGCTTTCTTTATAGTCCAACTTTCACATCTGTACATGACTAATGGAAAAACCATAGCCTTGACTAGACGGACCTTTGTTGGCAAAGTAATGTCTCTGCTTTTTCTTATGTTGTCTAGGTTGGTCATAACTTTCCTTCCAAGGAGGAAGTATCTTTTAATTTCATGGCTGCAATCACCATCTGCAGTGATTTTGGAGCCCAGAAAAATAAACTCAGCCACTGTTTCCACCGTTTCCCCACCTATTTGCCAAGAAGTGATGGGACCAGATGCCATGATCTTCGTTTTCTCTTTTTTTATTTCTTTCTCATTTAGGTCACACAGAGCACTGACTAGGGTTCTCTGTGCTATACAGCAGGTTCTCATTAGTTACCCATTTTATACATACTATTGCATATGTGTCATTCCCAATCTCCCAGTTCATCTTACCTCCCTACCCTGCCTTGGTATCCGTAAGTTTGTTCCCTACATCTGTGTCTTTATTTCTGCTTTGCAAATAAGCTTACCTTAGATAGGACAACTGGACAGCTACATGTAAAAGGAGGAAATCAGAACACTCTCTAACACCATAGACAAAAATAAACTCAAAATGGATTAAAGACCTAAATGTAAGCACAGACACTATAAAGCTCTTAGAGGAAAACATAGGCAGAACATTCTCTGACATAAATTGCAGCAAGATCTTTTCTGACCCACCTCAGAATAACAAAAATAAAAACAAAAATGAACAAATGGGATTTAGTTAAACTTCAAAGCTTTTGCAGAGCAAAGGAAACCATAAACAAAACAAAAAGACCCTCAGAATGGAGAAAATATTTGCAAAGGAAGCAACTGACAAGGGATTAATCTCCAAAATATACAAACAACTCACACAGCTCAATAAAAAAACAATGAACCAACCAACTCAGTGAAAAAATTAGCAGAAGACCTAAACAGACTTCTCTCCAGACATACAGATGGCCAACAAACAGATGAAAGGGTGCTCAAAATAACTTATTAGAGAAACGCAAATCAAAAACTACAATGATGTATCACCTCACACTGACCAGAATGTCCATCATCAAAAATCTAAAAACAATAACTACTGGAGAGGATGCAGAGAAAAGGGAACCCCCCTACACTGCTGGAAGGAGTGTAAATTGGGACGTTCCCTATGAAGAGTATGGAGGTTCCTTAAAAAACTAAAAATAGAACTATCGTATGACCCAGCAATCCCACTCCTGGCTCTATACCTGGAGGAAATCAGCTATTGTGTTTCTAGTAAGCACTGGTACTCTTTTCAGCTGCCTGCTTGACATCTAGGTTTTCTACAGAAACCTCAGACTCAGTACAGCAAAACTAGTATCAACATCTACCCCACCAAGCCTCCTCCTTTGCCTATACTCCCACTCTGTCAGTAATAACTTCATTCTCCAGACTAGTCATCCCAGTTGGAAACCTCAGAGGCATCCCAAAGTCCTTCCACTTTCTCATCATTTCTATTTAATCATTCACAAAGTCTACTTAGCCCTATTTACCACTGTTTTGGGATGGATTCCATCTCTTGATGTGGACAATTCCATATGTATTCTTCATTACTCTGCCTACTTGCCCCTGGCCCTTCACTGTTCTAATCTATCCATGACAAAGCTGCCTGAGTTATCTTTTCATAATACAAATCTGATTATACCATCCCTTACTATTAATAATTCAGTGGCTTCTCATCTCCTTCTGAATAAAGATTAAATATTCTCTAAGAAGCATAAGGTCCTTAGAATCTAACACATGAGCATCTCCCAATGTCACCCAACTCATACTCTATGCTCCAGCTGATGAACTTCTCAAATGCTACGTTCACCTGTAATTCGAGCTGTTCTTTACATGTAAAATTCTCTGCATGAAAATCACTGCAAATTCCAACCCCTTCATAAGCCAGCTCAAGTTTTCCAATCCCCTAGATAGCTAATAATTTCAATAGCATTTGTCTGTAGTTTAGCCTGAGCATCTGTGAATATGTTTTGTACCCCACGTTATTCTATGAATCCCTAGAGCAGAGATTATTCATCTTATTCATCCTTGCATTCCTAATGTTTTAATGTAGCAGTGGAGGGGCTTGACTTATGTACCTTAAAAAGGAAAAAACAGATAGTTTAAAATAGCACATCTTCTCTTTAGACAGTGTCAACCTCTGGGTAGACAAAACTTTAAGAGCTGTCCTACATACCAGGCCACTAACATTCTAGAAATTCCCCTCACATGTATTCAACAATTACCATGGGCTGTTCTCAGAGGGTGGGGTGAGGGTGGATGGTGGGGAAATGACAATAAAAAAATAAAGGAGACATGAAAACCAGAAGGAGAAGTCAGAAAAAGATGGGTTAAAAATTCACTGCCCTAAGGCAAATATTAGACCCAAAACTCAAGTAGATAAAATAGAAACCCTAGCTCCGTTTATAAGATTACCTATAGCCAAGTACCTCTTTGTTACAACAGCTGTGAAACAATCACATTAAATGGAATACATTTTGAAACCTAAACCAAGAACATGGTGCACTGTAAAGAAGATACAAGATAAATATCAAATAGGTACATAAAAACTTGATCTCTATTCTTGCTCTACACGAATTTTCTGTGAGAACTAGGATAAATCACTTAAACCTCCCTGGGCCTCATTTTCTCCCAGTCAAATGGAAATGAGAATTATATCTATCCTTTCTACTCCACAGGCTACTAAAAAGCAGAGGAAATAAGAGATGTGTGAATGTCCCAGCAAAGAACACAAAATTACTTTACAAATACAAGGTAAAGTCTCAATGGTTCTTCACTAAGCAAAAAGATGGTACCTCTTTTATTATGTTTGTTCATTTCTGCCGAAGGGAAAATCATGTTCCTCACAAATTTAAAAGCTGTAAGTGTGTGATGGAAACCTTCTCCAAGGTAAACAAAGCCCACATTTAGAACTCCCTTATTCCTTCACTCACTAATTCAGTCTGTCACAGACACACACTGAGCACCAACCACTGACACAGCACTTTGCAAACTATGTGAGGAGTTACGGAAAATTAAATATGTGGAATAGTCTACCCTTAAGACACTTGCGGCCTGAGAGATTTTCAGAATGTGTGTGTGTGTGTGTATATATATATGCACACACATATATATCTATCTAATGGAACAATGAATTTACATGTATACACAAACACATAGATTCAGAGACATTTTATAATTAGTAGTCATTTCATGTGTGACTTATAAAATGTATGTATAAATAAATATATAAGCATGAACAAAGAATACTATAGCTCATTAAGCAAAGAACTGTAGGATTTTTCAGGTCATAGCTGTAGCTATAAAAATAGAAATACAAAGTGTATAAAGACATTTTTCCCACTAGTCCTTTCAGCCATGCATGAAAAAGAATTATCTTCAAACGACAAACAAAAAA
Organism: Capra hircus; assembly: GCF_001704415.2. Lineage (NCBI taxonomy): Eukaryota > Metazoa > Chordata > Mammalia > Artiodactyla > Bovidae > Capra > Capra hircus. Next base: position 32,116,253 of record NC_030823.1, on the reverse strand, counting down.
AGTAGCTGGATATGTTAACATAGGTTAGTGTGGGAGCAGAGTATAGAGACAGTTCTATCCGTTTTACAATGTAAATCAGCAGAAATATAAAGCCCAGAGATTGAAAGGGAAAAAAAGGGATCCTCCTATCCCCACAATAGCAAGCACCATGCAAATTAGGAAATTGTTTGCTCGTAACACTCTCAAAATCCTTATTTGGTAAAATCTGTATAAAATTTCCAAGTTAGGGAAGAGTTGAGAAAAAATTTTAAATGTTCTATATTATGCAGTTAAAAATAAGTCAGTGTCTCAGTGCGAAGATGTCTGCATCAAATACATTGCTTCTTGGAGTTAGTTATACGTGAATTAATTTCCATATCACAATTTCTAACCACATTCATCAGTAACTCACTGCGTGTTATTTGTGGCTTACCGTTTATTTGGATCCTTTATCAAGAGCCCTGAAAGCAATGATTTTGCATCTGAAGAGAGTGTTCGAGGAAATTTAATATCTTCCATTAGAATTAGTTCAAAAAGTTTCTCATGATCCTGGTTATAGAAAGGTAATCTCCCACACATCATTTCATACATGACAACCCCAAGGCCCCACCAATCCACAGCTCGGCCATAGTCATTATCTTCTAACACCTAAAAGTGAAACCAGTAAAAGATTAATTTTTACATGTTAACCTTTAAAGCATTACTTATAAAACATAAGATTTTTACACAAAAGTGAATCATAACTTTCAAAACCTAAGTAGGTGATTCTGAGATCTTGACATTTAAACTATGAAGAATCTTACAAAAGATATAAATCTTACAAAAGATATAAATCACATCAAATATGTGAAATGTTCAATATATAGCCAGATATAAGGGGTGAAAAAAAAGAGGTATTGCAACCTTTTTTGCAGCCTACTGCAAGATTCTAAGTAAATGAATTAAGTGGAGAACAGAGGAGCCTAGCATGCATGCTGCTGTCCACAAGGTCAGGTCGCAAAGTGTCGGACATAACTTAGCCACTGAACGGCAAAGCAAAATAAATGAATACATGAGTGTCCTAAGGATACTTACACATTTTCATTTAGGCCTACTTAATTTTTCATTCTGGCCCCACTAAGGTGGTCAGTAAGTAACAACTTAGAGCTAAACTGTGTTGATTATAGAGAACATAATGTGTCTAATACCTTCTTGCACTGAGAAGAACTAACTAACACAAATCAGTGACAGATAGGAGTAAACAGATGCATTGTATTAAAGAAGCATCCAGGGCATGACAATCATGAAAATATATATGAAACCTTTTGGAGGACTCTACACATTGAAACTCTTGCAGGAAATATTTAGGCAACAGAGTGAATAGAAAGATTGATTGACTGAGTTGTAATAAACTTTAGTATCCAAAGTTTTAGAACCTCACAACAATTTCTATTAAACACAAACAATAAAAATCATGGACTCAATATCTGTCTGGTATATGCCCTTAGATTTATTTCTGAAAACACATTACATGCAAAATATATTTAGTAAGAAACAATATGCAAGTATCAGTTATGCTGTGCTAGAGCAACCTGTTCAAACTGAAACATCACTTGCCGTTTGTACCAGGAAAAATATGATTACCTTTCTACAAGGTATGTTCCTCAATCAGTGGAAATTAATCATTTGGATCTTTCAGTATTTTATTTCAAGATACTGTATTTGTATAGTAGTGTAATTTTTAAACACCAGTGACTTTTTAATCTATCCCATGGCCAATTAGCAGAATGTGCTGTCTGTAGGCCTTTATCTAATAGATGCTGGATTTTACCTAATAACAAAAATTTTAAAGTCTAAGTAAACTCTTTCTGCACTCCTACGACACCAACAAAACAGTGGTACACACAAAAAAGAGCCAAATGTGGTTTTTTACCTCTTTTTTCATAAAACCATAAAAAGCATAAAAGCTGGATTAACTGCCTCCCGAACCCACATTTCACCAGCCGGGTTCTCATCCCCAGCTGGCAAAACTGGCAATCCTTTATTTTTGTTTAAATACCTGGTTTGCAGCCAGAAGGGAAAGAGAGTACATAAAAAAAGGTTTTATTTTTGAAGAGAAATAAGCAACTGAAAAATAAAACTGTATTGTAAAAAAATCTGTTTGATAAAATAAAGTATATTTTATTTAGCTTCGTAAAATGAACACTGATTCTCAAGATAAGTGGTTTTGCTTCTGAACATATGAGCTTTAATTGAAACATACATCCATAATGCTACAATCAGAACTGTTTGCTGTATTACTTTGCACTGAACAAATGTGATGTAACTAACATATTATCTCAGTGACATGTAAAATTTAGGCAATGTTGAGAAAATATCCAAACAACTCAGCCAGTCCTCTTTATCTGGGAGGCTTTGTCATCAATTAAAAAGAAAGATTTCTGTTCAACTCCTACCTCAAGACAGCTGGAAGATGAAATACACAGAAAATAAAACTAAAAATGATTATAATATTCTACATGTGAATATACTATAAAATACATTACCACTGTTCATACAGTATCCTTTCTCCTTACATCTAAATCAAAATATAATACTTTGAAATAACGTAGAAATTCTAACTGAAATTAACACCCACAGCCTATAATATATAAAATTTACATTCTTTAACCTGAGAGTTGCAGTTCCTTCTGATTACCTCTGATGATTTTTTCCCCTCCTAGCAAAAAGGCTAATTAACTTCATGGTTAGCACCAGGGCTGATCCAAAGAGTAAGATATATGGTAATGTAGAGGTACAACAATGTTAATACATTTCAAACTTATTACAATGCAATTTATGATATAATCTGAATATATATGCAGATCAAAATCTGCTTCTAAAGAAATAATTCACTGAAAGACTTATCTTGAAGAACCAAACTAAAGACAGTGTTTCTTTTCCATGAAATCAATGTCATCAATGCTTAAACTAAAATCAAGTTAAAATATGAAGGAAGATATCTGGTATTTCCTTCTGCACCATTGTCTTCTGTAACCCTAGATGTAGCTTCATGTTTTATGAGAACATTTAACACAAATGCCCAGAGACGAAGAACAAGTGGGGATCTGAAACACTAAAAGAATGTAAATGTTAAAAAACGGTGAGAGGTCACATCGATAAACCCCAAGCAGAGCCCAAGCTCTAGGAAACAAGGTGTAGTTTCAATTTTTCCACTAGGACCCAGAGATTGCTTCACTTTCTAATATAATAAAATCCAAGATTCAAGAACGTCACTGCAGGTTGTCAATTACTTTTAAATGATCTGGTAATACCTGATTAATATTTGGTTACATTTGATGTACACACTTTCACTTATCAAAAACCAGCTGAGTTTTAAAAAGTCACTATGAACAGCTCTTGAATGGTTACTAATTTCAAAGAATGATATTAAATAATACATTCTATATTTTAAAATGATACCATCAATTAAAGTTCCCAAAGTAAATATTTATTTCATGAATGGGTACTTTCAAAAGGCATATTCATTTCAATATTCTTTTACCAATTAAGATTTACTGGGAGGCTGAAGGAATACCTTTCTCAGCTTGTTTGCCAGGCCACACAAAGCACTCAAGGCAAGTAGCTATGAGGAGGTTATGTATACCCTGGAGTGGCTTATTGCTCAATCAATAATCCTGACAGAACAGATGGGGGAAAAAATTAAACATCTAAACAAACTGTCTGCACACCTATGTTGTGAAAGTAAACTGCGAACTTGGATGAACCAATTTACCGCTAATTCAAAAATTTTTTTCCTCTGGTAACCTTATATTTCAGGTAACTGATAATGTGTGTTTTATATATAAACACACAGTTATATGTTATATAATCTACAGAAATCTTTTAATATGCCTAACATCACGGAAATGCTGGTAAAAGATAACCTATAAATCTTCTAATTCAGATTCTAAAATGTATTGCAGCTACAGAACTATTACATACATTTCACAAGAATAATGAATTCCATGGTTTACTGCTATTTTCTTCATAGACATATACTTTATATCCAGTTTTCAACTGCTCTAATGATTCTAAAGAGACTGACACTGTGCCATTTGCTCTGAATTAAGATGCTGTAAGTTTTACAGCTACCTCCTAGCATGCAAATACAAGTACTTGCATGCAGTTAATATCCTACTTTCAGAAGCATTCTCTGGCTAGAACAGGCAAAGCTAAATGGATACAATAGTGGTGATTCAATCATACTCACAGGTATCTTCCCAGAGATTCCTATACTTCCTTTTTATCCTGAAGCAACAGACATTATGGGGTTCTAAGAAACTGGGTCTTTGTAACCAAAGTAAAAATGGCCATTATAAAACACTATAGGCAATCACTAGTGTTCCCAGTTAGGGTTGGTTTTGTATATGTTATGTCTCAGAGAATTTAAAATTAAACTCTGCTTAAATTAGAATCATTCCAAAGTACTGAATGCAAATATTCTGATTGTTAAAATCAAAAGACTATATAACACTCAAAAGAACTTTAGTTGAAAAATAGCTACAAAAAAAACCTGACAGAACTCTAGGGAAGTAAAAGCTGCTACTTATAAATGTTGAGAGACATTAACATTGAACTAAAAATATCATTTTTGTTTATATTTAAACAATATCTAATTTGGGAACCAAGTGGGAATTTTTTTAACTAAGCAGTTTTTTATTGAACTATAGTTGATTTACAATATTGTGTTAGTTTCAGATGTACAGCAAAATGAGATGGTTTTAATATTATCCAGGAACAGTATAAATAGCCAACTCATGACAGACGTGCTTAAATTAAAATTCTAACAATAAAACAGACAACTTCTGTATGAACTAATCACTGTGCTCATTCACTTGATTTTCCCCTTAATATTGGTGGTGAGACCGTTTTAGAACCATCAAGAAGCGAAGGCTTTCAAAAGTACTTCAAGAGGACAAGTGCTACATGCATCATTAAGAATTAAATAAAATATCAGGGATGTATAGTTTGGGAAAAGCTACTAAAATGACTTTTAAGTTTTACAAAAGCTTTGAAGTTTTAAGATTTAGTTTCATAATCTGTTAGAACTAGTAGAATTTTGTTCAAGGGTAAGCAAAATGTAAATATGTATGCTACTATTTTTATCTACAGATTAAATGTACAAATATATATATATATATACACAACTTTGATTGCATTCATTTTTAAGATCTCAAGATAATACTGCTAAGGCCTATAAAATGATGTCTTTTTTATTTATTCTTTGTTGTATTTAAAATAAACAAAATTCCACTTAGTACACTTAAAATCAAGTTTGGTTCTACCTACTTCACCTATGTACACTATACTCCAGGCTACCAATATCTTCACCCTTAATTAATATGGTTCTCTCCACTCTTCTGAAGAAGTTAATGTATACTTTTGGCCTTTCATTTGTGCTATTATCTATAAAGAATCACAATGACTTTAAGCAAATCTTTGTATTAAAATAGTTATCAAAATATTTTCATCTATTTCAGATACTGTCAAAATACATATTATAAAAGATATTGAAGCTAGTAGGCTTCAAAAGAAAAGTGAATAAAATGATACACAGTGACTATTTTCTAAAAATGAGTTTCCAAAAACTAGAAATACATTAAAAAGGCATCTTTAAGCCACTGAAAAACACAGCATTTTACACATATGAAATAAAATTATATACATTTTTTTTCTGAATAGCAACTACAACTAGATACTATGTATTTTCCAACAATCAAGTCATTTTTTGCAATCGTTTTGTTAGTTCTAACTTGATTATCAAATAATTTTTATTTTTACACTATTACAGAAGTGCATTTCTCTAGGTTTCCAAAACCACCTTATTCAACCTTCCCCATCTGTCACCATCTGCTTCTTTTTAGCATGTACTTTTTGTGTGATCACATAAGCATGTGAAAAATAACTAACATTCAGATGATTATCTGCTGGTACATTTGAGGACTGGGCATAATAAAAGTGAACTGCCAAAACGTACTTAACACTTTTAATTTTGTTGGGTCTTGCATGTAAGCTACATTTGATTTTCAAACTGTTTTACAGTTGGAAAGTTGATCAGGTACTGCTAACTCAAGAGCAAAGCTGAGACTCTAAATAATTAGCACTGCATAAAAGGATGGTTTGGATTCAATGAGAGCCAAATCAAATAATAAAATTTAACAGTAAGATTTTATATATGATTTCTAATTTCTTTATATTTCTAGGCATGAGAATACAGTAGAGATGATGAAAACAAAATCCCCTCAAAACACCATAGTCCATAATATATGGCAGGTCAAATTTATTTCCTTCTAATAAAAGAAAGAGCAAAACCAGTTTAAAATTATCTATACTAATGCAGCTTTAGAGATGCAGCACACTAAACATATAGTTTATATGGCCATTAGGACTGTATCTCTGCAACATCTTTTTTAAAAGATACTTTTTCCCCCTTTAATAAAAAAGGTACACAGTTCTTCATCAAAAGAAGAGAAAAAATACTTAAAAAAAAATCCTTTTTTTAACAAATGGCATTTTCATATTATAATTTTTTTTTCCTGGTGGTCTTTAAGAAGAAATCTAAGTTCATTTAAAACTTCAGTTCATTTAAAATTCAGGTGTAAGTCTGAGATACAGTACAGTTAATACATCAGTTTTGAACTGATTTCTAACAGTATTTTTGGAGTATTTTTAAAAATATCCTGCAACCATCTTTAAGTAGCAAAGCATTCTGACCAAGTTAAAACAGTTAAGGGAATTCCCTGGAGGCCCAGTGATTAGGACTCCTAGCTTCTACTGTAAGGGGCACAAGTTCAATCCCTCGTCAGGGAACCAAGATCCTACATCTTTTGTGGCATGGCCAAAAAACAGAACAAACAAGCAAACAAAACCCCTTCAAAACTAGCTGAAAAGGTAAAGAATGGCCACTGCTAGACGAATGAGAGGCTGCAGAAAGATGTCTCCATAATGTGTAAACAGGTCTCCCATGTGAGGAAAAGGTAATATACTAACAAGGAGCCCTTCAAAAGAGAAGCAGTACTCAGGCACATACTCCAGGTCTGATAAACAGCTACTACTGACAAACTACCAAAAAAAGTCTGGCATCAATAATGGTATATACCAGAAATGTCAAGGTTCAAAGAAAGTGAGAGATACCATCTGCAGTGAAGGGAAGAGGCGAGTTTAAGCTCTTGCCAATCCCTCTCTAATTCTGACCATGCATATCTGGATCATATTATTGCCTTGCTCTCAGCTCACGTGATTTTCCCTTGTCCGTGAGGTCAAATTTAAACTCTTTCCCATTCTGATCCTGATCTACACATCCAGGCTCCTCTCAGTCTGCTCCCTCTTTACTGCCACCAGACCCTCCCACCACCTTTCCTTTCACTGTACTGTACATAACTCTAGTAAAGCAATTATTTTCTTGGACAGTAATGATTATTCTCCACATCCTATCACCTTAGTAAATACAGCAGGCTGCTGCTGCTAAGTCGCTTCAGTCGTGTCCGACTCTGTGCGACCCCATAGACGGCAGCCCACCAGGCTCCCCCATCCCTGGGATTCGGACGACAAAAAACATTTCTATGATCTTTGTATTCCCAGCATCTAACAGAATGCATGACACCTAATAAATACTCAACAAATATTTCTTTAATGAATGAATCAGTGTTCTTCAGTGAAATGGTCTATACCAGTGACCAGAAGAAAGAACTTAAATTCCTGTTTTTAAAAGTAAGCATATAAAACAGTTACCCTGATTTAACAAAATGCAGTTTGACACAAATGCTTAAAATATAAAAATTGAAACTGCATGAGAAGTTTAGTTGTTTCAAGTTTTGTCATCCTCAAATAGTAACCACAACGATCACTCTCCCCTGTGAAAATAAGGTCAAGAGGTTAATTATGAACCGACATCTCTCAGCCATCGGGTATATAAACTGCTTTTAAACCCTTCTGCAACATTTTTTTAAAAGGTATACAGACAGGGTTTACCTGTATTTAAGAAGAAATTGATAATTCCCTGTGAACTGTAAACTTTCTATTTAGAAACAACTGGACTCTTCTTGGATTAAAGTCCTGGTTTTGTTCTTCAGTTGATGACATTTGCATATAAAAACAATATCTTTGTTTCTTAGGAGATCATCTGCTTCTGAAATGAGATGTATTTATCTTCTACAGAAATAATTTCCCCTAATTGTGAAACAACTAATTTTGTTATTCTAAATATGGGATATCATCATCCACGGCAAATGTATAGCAGGGGCAATTGGAACTCCAGAGAAACAAAGATTTTGTTTTTCATGACATTGACAAAAATAATCCTATTCTAGAAAATGTGATCTTGTATTTGAATAAACAAGAAACATTATTCTAAACTTTTACCAAATTCAGCTACAAAAATGGAAATTTTTAAACTCTAGATTTTATAACAGAAAAACATGTTACTTTTGGCAGACCTTGATAAAATAATATTTGGAAATCTACTGTGAAAAATACTGCTAATATTTCAAATTACTAGCATTTATTTACAAAAACTTAAAATTCTTGAAACGTAATTTTAATCTTTAATTGAAAAGAGCTATTGTAGTAATAAACTGGCATTAGTTACTATACATATAAGGAATGCTAGTATCATTCTGAATATATTCCCATTTCCTAATTTTTTTGATTACTTTTCCTGTTGAGCATTTACAAAGCATCCATTTTAAAAATGGCATTACTTACATCTATAGTGGCCTTGAAACAGTGACTTTTTTTGGCTACCATGTTATGTGATTTAAAAAGTAAAAATAGTCTTTATAAGATGAACCTTGTTAGAATCCTGTTTCTATCTCTACCACCTCCTACCTGTGTACAGATTACATTAAAAAATTCTGATCCTCAGTTCCCTTACCTTTAAAAAAAAAACAGGTTTGCTATCTCAAAAGGTTATTCCAAATTTGCAATGTACATATATAGCATGTGGTACATAATACATGTTCAATAAATAGTTATCATCATCCATCAAACATAAATGCCTCCCTCCTTTGCTCTAGTCACACTAACCTTGTTAAGAGTTTGAGGGAAGAACTGAACTTGTGCCTCACAGGTTTCATACTAGCTGCTCCCTGTGTTGGAAAACTCCTCCCCTGTATTTTTGCAATAGTTGCCTCTTAGCATTCAGGTCCCTGGTTAAACATCACTTTCCCTGAACATCCTATCTGTAGAAGATTATATTTTCCAAAGAGGGCTGCAACAGTATCTCCCATGTCACATGTTTTTACCATGGAGAGGTGGGATCTATGTCACTACCCTCTTAAATACGTGCAGGCTCAGGAATGTTTCAGCATATGCAGAAATGATGTGCAATTCCTGACACGAAGTCAGAAAAGGGGATTCACAGGGAAATGTTTATAGCAGCATTATTGGCCAAAACCTGAAAGCAATCCAAATGTCCATCAGCTGCTGAATGGATAGACAAAATGTATTATATTCATACAACAGAATGTTATTTTGGCCATAAAAAGGAATGAAGTACCAAAAACATGCTAAAGCATGGATAAACCTTGAAAATAAACTAAGTAAAAGAGGCCAGACACAAGAGGCCATGTATTGCATGATTCCATTTGTATGAAATGTTTAGGATAGACACACCTATAGTGACAAAGTAGATTAGTAGTTGTCTAGCAGGAGGGGAGGTTAGGCAGGAGCTAATATGTATGGAATTTCTTTGTTGGAGTGATGAAAATATTCTGGAATTAGATTGTGGTGATGGTTGCATTGCACAACTCTGAACATACTACAAACCACTACTACACACTTGAGAAGGCTGAATTTTATGGTAAATGATAATAAAGTTTAAAAAATATACTATGAAGAGAAATTTTTTAAAATTAATAAAACATTTCTTCATGGTTTGCTACATTAAAAAAAAACATTGAAGCAGTTTCTAAACTGTTTCCTAGGACATTTTAGAACCCAAAGCCAAGCAGTCTGGCTACTCTGAAGCCACAAGGTTATGAGGAAGCCAGGCCATATGGGGAAGCTGAGGCTTTTGAGAGCCCTGTAAGGCACCAGTTCACAGTCAGCATCAACTGTCAGACGCCTAAAGTGGGGAGTTTCCAGATTCCGCCCTCCAGCCACAGAGTCACCCACCGCCGTGCCCCATGCATCACAGAGTGGTCATTCCTGCTATCCTGACTCAGAACCTTCGATCACATGAAATGGTTAGGTTTTGCAGTGGTCTGTTTTGCAGTAATAATAATGAGAACACTATGTAACACAGCCACCACAACCTCCTTTTATCTAGCTTCTTTCCCTTCATGACACATATTCATTGCATGTCTTTATGCTATATATTTATTTTTATTCTGTCTCCCTCTACCAGAAGTGAGTTCCCTGAGAGCAGGGTCCTTTGTGTCTTGTTTCTATAACCACACACCCAGAAAAATATCCAATATATATAAGATGAATAATGTATATTTGTTGAGCAAACAAATCAATGAATCACTATGGAATTCTCAGCATGGGAGGGCACTGGCTGAAGCTTGTTTTGGTTTAGCATGATTTCCAAAATGTAGCCGCTGTCATTTCATTAAGTTTTCCAGTGAAATCCTTTCTAATAATTAAGTATGAAAACCCACAAAATTACAAATACAAATTATTATTGTTTGTTTCTAAGGAAAATCCAAAATGGTTTATAAAACTGTTAACATTCTTGCTGAAGTCACTGAAATATTTAATTTTAATAAGTGAATAAAAATAGGCACAGTCAAAGAAAAAAAAAACACATATGGCCAACAAGTAAAAACTGACTTAATTTGATTGCAGTTACCTGTATCTTTGTGCTGATTTATATATATTTTTTTCCCTAGAATACCATGTTAAACAAGTGGGAGTAAAATAGATTTGATTCATGTTGAAATCCAGGTCAGAGTAGTAGACACTGCAGTTTTTTTAAATGCTTAAATGGTTTACTTTGCAAAACGTCAGGGTTATTTTTATTTTTCTGCAAATGGAAACATAGCCTACCTCTGGTGCCAGATACTCTGGTGTACCACAGAAAGTCTTCATGGTGGCTGCATCAGTGATCCCTTCTTTGCAAAGTCCAAAATCTGTGATTTTTATGTGGCCATCTTTATCCAGCATCAAATTCTCCAACTGTATAATAAGAAAATAGTCTTCAAAAATAGGAAAATACTGTTCTGAAAAATAACTGAATACTGAGTAAGATATTCTGGAAAGAGGACATAATTAGTCAAAGAACTTTTGATACTTACAAACCCTATAGCTGCCTAATTCATGTGTAAAAAGAAACATTTTATCAAAGACTACAATAATAAACTGATTTTTAAACCCATGGGAGTAAGAACCATTATTGTCTAAGTGCTAAGAACTAAAGCCTAAATTAACTTTCGAAAGCAAACATCAATCTTCTTTTTCCCTTTTTAAAATAAAGTTTGATCTAAACAATTTCAAAGAGACAAGTATCTTCTTCTAGATATGTACAGATGGTTTTCAACAATTTCTCTTGGGAGTCTATTGCTATTATAAAATATTTATTTACAGAAATCTTTCTTTGGTGGTGGCTGTAAATCAAACCTAAATCTTATTTTGTAAGGTAAGGCAATATCTTCTCTTGCAGTTATTTGTAATAAAGAAATACCAACCCTTTTAAAGTTGGAACCTCTTTAAACCCATTAATACAAAAACAACAATCTTAAAAGAGATAACCAAATAGCCTCAAGTGAAAAGTTGAGCAATGTAAGGGGGAAAAGAGCTGTGCAAGCTAATGCAATTTAAAATAGTAACAATAACTGATCTTATTCTTCTAATTTGAACCTAAACTTGATTATCACCATACAGAGATACACGTGAGTTCTGAATTGCCACTTTATAGTCATGTATATTGATGGGGCCTCTACCCCTGCTCAGTCATGTACATATACCTAAGGGAATACATAAGAAATGCATTCACAAAAAAACACATGTGAAAAAATTATATTAGCAGGATGAATGATAATTAACTTATTTAAAGAGTAGGTAATTATTCTACTCCTTAACATGATAATGTATGAAAGTGCCTACTCAAACTCTGAAGTCAATATCAAATTCAAAATAGAACTCCATATAAGAACATAAATACCAATTTTATAAAATGTTATACTGTTATATATTATCCAGTGTCTTATAAACCAGAAACTAAATACAGTTAAGCAAGCTATCCTCAGTATAGTACTTAAATATGCTGCCCAACTGAACTCAATGCTCAATACACGTTTCATGCACTGCATAGACTTTAGAGAAGTGAGTCTGTTTTGACTTGGCTACAAAGAACTGAATGAACCCTAAATACACTGTTAAACTTTTTAAAAATGAATATTCTCTTATTTTATCTAAATTTAGCTAGACTGATTCTCTACTAACTGGAACCTGAAAATCAAACCCAATGTGCACAAATGGCAATATGTCCTAAATAGTAAAACTGATGAGAAATGTCAAAAAAAATTTGTCTACTTGTCTTTCCTCTTTTCTTCTTCATGCTTCTGATTTTCTCCCTTTTCCCTTTCTCTTGCAAACAACACTCTCTTCTTCCTCCTACTTCTATCTTGCCATAATGAGAAAGAGAAGTATATAATGGAATGTCTGCTGTGTTAACTATATGCTCTGTTCTTAATTTTTAAAAATATGCTTATTGTTCTAACATAGAAATACATTACAATATAAAAACAAAACCTCAAAATGCTATAAAGATCTTTTATAATATGTAAGAATTCTTATAGAGACTTCAAATAATACATAAAAATATTGAATAAAATATGCAGTTTAATTTGTATCACGCCAATTCACTTTATATGCTTTCTATGCACTGCAAAATAAAACTCAGCATGCACTAATGTGCTAACCATCCACATTTTGACAAGACTATCTTGAAAAGCATAGATATAAAATATCAGAATATATACTGTTTTTAAAAAGAAGTATATATATTTTTTAAAATCTTGATCCATACCTAATTAGCTAATTTCATCTCCAAGATACCAAGGGTTGAGGGATGAGGAATGAAATAAGATTCAAGGGTAGGATTTGAGTGAAGAACAGGAATAGGATGAAAGTGACCAAGAATTCTCAGTCTGCCTACAACTGAGGAGGTTTCCCAGGATGAAGGATTTTTAATAAAAGTTCTATAACTGGGGAAGTTCCAGGCAAACCATGACAGCTAATCATTCCTTTGTTTTATTAATCGGCTTTACTACAATGATACAGTCAGAAATAAGGTCAGCCTACAGGAGGACTGTGAGAGATGGGGTAAAGGTCACGATAATGGGGACAAGGTAGCATACTGTATAGGGGGCAGTTGAGAGCAATGTGGGTAAGATTATGGAATCAAGTCAGAGAACTTATATGTAAATTCAAGTTCTATCCCTCACTGTGTAACCTCGTGTATGCTATTGATATCTATGCATCTCAACTTGATCTATGACACACAGGTACAACCCACACAGTAACAATCCAATGTGACTGTTTTGAGAATTAAATTATACTGAATGGAGAATTTAATCAACAAATGTACTGATCATTTATTAAATATGGAGAGTTTAATGGCTGATTTATACTTTATCAACATGGTATGCGTTCTTCTAGACAACACTCTATGTTAAAGGAAAGAGCAAAGTTCAGAAATGGAACCCTATAAAACACTTTTATCAGCTCTAATGACCTCATTAAAAACAGTTTTTTAATATGCATCAATTTCTTTTGAATAAACAACAAAACAAATATTTTACAATTTTTGAGCCAGTTATTTTATAATGGTGTCCACTTTCTTCCATCAATTACTGTTCTTCTCTCACTATCCTGAAATGTCATTTTGCTGAGCATGTCATTTTCTATCCGTATGAAAAAAATAGTCAGAAATGCATCACCTTAAAAAAATTATATCCCCAAATCTAATCTTATATAGAGATAAATCAGGGGTAATTAAATATCCTGTCTGGTTAAAAACATAAGTAATTTTATGAAGATGCGTAATAAAGATTTCATTAAATATAAGAACCATTAGTGCTGCGATTCACAAAGGTGAAGGAATCACAGAATTACCCGGAAATCTTTCAAAAGCAGATCAATTGCTTAGAGATATCAAAAAACACCTGGAAATCACTTCCTTAGTGCACATGATATTAACATAAGATTTAAGTCAAGTTATTTTTAGGCATCTCTCCACTGCGTAAAGGAGGAATAAAAATGTTTACAAATGGTCTTTCTTTGGTTCGCTCTCCTAAATCGAATGCTTTCCTACCTCTTTTTTTTTAAACCATAAAAAGCAAAATGTACACCATAACTGCCTGTTCAGGCACTCTCTATTATAAAACATTAAATCCATCTGTTTTTTTCTCCACTGTCAGTCTTAGCATCTAGGATTGAGGTCCGGGCATTTATGGTGACACTTAATGGATACATCCACTGGCAAAAGCAATGTATGAAGTTAAATACGAAGTGTGAAAGAAAAGATTATACATTCAAAATCTGGGTATTGCTTACTATTTGTATCAGAGGGTTGTTTGTTATCTAATAGTTCATACTTTGAGGAAACAAATATATTAGACATATACATCCCAGAGTTTCCATTTTAAAAAGGCAACATTTTTTTATCGAGTTGAACTGGACAAGAATTATTTGACAGAGGATCTTGATTCAGTAGGTTTTGAAATCTTTCCTCTGTGCTTCGTGAACAAGAAATGACAGCAAGAAAATACTATGCTCTTTCTGCTCTTGCTGGTGCCTAGAATAAAATTAAACTCTTGCTATTAGAAAGTTTACAAGTTTTTAACTTCTACGTTTTTAAAATCTTTCTAATATACAATTCATATATCATATATTCTAATATCTAGCTATGTAAAATACACACACATATTTATATGTATTTTAGGTCTCATTTTAATTAAATGGCTGACATTTTGTGATTAAGCAAAGGAATTATAATAGCAATTCCTAAGGGCTCTGACGGGGCTTCCCTGGTGGCTCATACAGTAAAGCGTCTGCCTACAATGCGGGAGACCTGGGTTAGATCCCTGGGTCAGGAAGATCCCCTGGAAAAGGAAATGGCAATCCACTCCAGCACGCTTGCCTGGAAAATGCCATGGATGGAGGAGCCTGGTAGGCTACAGTCCATGGGGTCACAAAGAGTCAGACATGTCTGAGCGACTTCACTTCACTTCACTTCAAGGGCTCTGACAACTATTGTAGCAACACAAACATGTCCCTTCACTCACTCTTACAATCCCACTTTAGCACAGCTATATCAGTACCAAGACTGCCTCAGGCCCAAGAATACAGTGAGAAATTCCTCCCCTGCACCCTGCATATTCAAGTTTACAGGCATCAAAGTGCCAAATGTTCATATGGGTCTTATGAACTTAATGATCATGGACTAGGACAGTGCATTAAAATGCCAAAAGGAAATCTTTGAACCTTCCTAAACTGGAAAAAGAATTCACAATATACAACAGCAGAGATCACACCTAGACTGGGGTTTCAGAGTTACTACATTTAAGAATTTCCTACACTTGAGGAATATAGCCCAATAGTACATATGAATGTTAGAGGTGGAAGGGATTCATTGCAGCAGTGGCTGAACATTTTTATAAAAGAGGGAATCCAGAGTAGTTAGAAGTGGGAGTTAGGGGATGTGTCCTGAATATAGTTAAAATATTCCTTATTTTTGGCAGCTTTATTCAAATTTTAGATTTACAAAGATCGCTTAGAGTTAATCCAATGCATACCCCCACCTAAAGTTCATCTCATTTCTAGAAAGGCCGACTTGTGTAATAAAAAGAACATTATACCTGGAGCTAGGAATCATGGAATCCAACAATCTTGACTATGTCACCAATTTAGTCCATTACTTCAAGTAAATCACTTACTACGTTTCCAATCTTCAGTGACCTCAGCTGTAAATTATGGGTCAGCTCTAAATTTGTACAACTGTACCTAAAGATCTCATTCTATCATGAAACAATATGGACATAAATAACACTTGTATAAATTTTGAATGTCTGACTTTTTATGTTATCCATTTTTCTTGGTGTAAATTCCATGGATCCTGTCCAATGCTACACAGTTACTTAGACCTTTACGTTAAGGCTATATTAAAATACAAATAAATTAAGAGAGGAGAGGTCACTTAATTGTCTAGTAGTTTATGGCCTATTCATATGCTAACTACATGACTGGTATTCATATTGCAGGTTAATAAATTTAGTCTAATTTCATTATCAGAAAGGACAGAGCAACAAAACTCTAATAAATGAGTGTCAATGTACTGATAAGTTGATTAATAAGAAATGATCAATGGAGATACTGACCAAAATCATCCCAATTATATCATTCCTTTTCAATGCTATCAATCAAGTGAGCATTCTTTTCTTTGTTTCTTTAGACTAACTCTTTGAGCTTTAAGCATTTTGGATATATTACTAAGTACTTCAATATTATTCTCCTTTTCTTAAATCCAGGAAGTCTTCCCCCTTATCCGCCTAATAGGATTCATAAAATATAAAGTGGCGGGGAGGAGGGGGAAGATCAGGCAGAAAAGAGCTAACTACAAGTAAATATGGAAATAACATACAACATAAGTTCTGTCATACCATACAATTAAATTATTTTTTAAAAATTCAGATTCAAGACATTTAAACATTATAGGATTATTTGGTCATGCAGACATCAGATACAGGGATGCCGAATTTTGCCGCTCCTGCCTATAAAAGCTGCAGGCTAAAGACAATCAACTGTTGATTTATATCCACCTCCTGATCTATTTTGGCACTTAGCTGATCATCTCTGATATAGATACAGCATCATAATTTTTTCTAAAAATAGAATTTCATAGCTTGTTTCATAAATAACATGTTAAAATGAGAAAATAATATAAAAACTGTAATGATGTTATATAGACATACACACTGTATTTCACCGTCACCATGTAAAGTAATATTTTTTGAGATAGTTACTTCTTAGGGATCATTCATAATACAGAGGTATATGATAGCAACATCTTGAAATAACTTAGACAATTGGTTAAGTAATTAGATAATTTAAGAATCACAGGTATTTGAAAGCAAGTGAATGGGAGTGACGGGTAAGTGTGACTTCTCTCATGTGCTGTAATATGTAGCCATGTGGGAGACCCGGGTTTGATCCCTGGGTTGGGAAGATCCGCTGGAGAAGGAAATGGCAACCCACTCCAGTAATCTTGCCTGGAAAATTCCATGGACTGAGCAGCCTGGTGGGCTATAGTCCATGGGGTCGCAAAGAGTCGGACACGATTGAGCAACTTCACTTTCACCTCGTTCCCTGGTGGTTCCGATGGTAAAAGAATCTGCCTGCAATGTGGGAGACCAGGGCTCGATCTCCGGGTTGGAAAGATCCCTTGGAGAAGGAAACGGCTACCCACTCCAGTATTCTTGCCTGGAGAATTCCATGGACAGAGGAGCCTGGCAGACTACAGTCCATGGGGTCACAAAGAGTTGGACGCGTGAGCAACTAATGCGCACACTTCATTTCACACAAAACAGCAGTTCATAAAAGACTAATGTAACTTCTATTTCTGCAAGTAGAATTATACTTTAAATAAACTCATATTTCATAAATAAAGCAATTCTGTGTCAGACTTTAATAAGTCAAGATTATCATATGATTTACTTTTTAAGAAAGTAAGATGGTCACATTTAGAACCTGTTCAGAGTGTGTCAGGGTACAAATCTCCTTAATGTGGCCAATCTAAATGAAAACAGTGTCGTGAGAATTACTACTATCTTTTATGAGCTACTCCAAGGGTCAGCAAAATATGGCGTGGGGGCGAAATCTTGGCTACTGCCTGTTTTTGTAATTAAGGTTTTACTGGAACACAGCCAGACATGCTCCTTTACATACTGTCCCTGGCTGCTTTCAGCCTACAACAGTAGCACTGAGGAGTTGCAAGAGCAGCAAGGCCTAGAACAGTTACTACCTGGCCTTCACGAAAGTTTGCTCCTCCTGAGCTATTCTGAGGGTCTTGTCAGAAAGAAACTTAAGAGACATAAAGTCACTATCACTGATAAGACAAACACAGTGCTTTTTAGAATGGAAACTAAATAAATTGATAAAAGGCTATATTAAAGTGCTTCAGCTCTTTAAGCCCACTAAAAATTTAAAGTGAAAATCAAATATTTTCTTTACCCTAAATAATCTTATCTACTATAAAAGTTTATCATAATATATCACAGGATGCTAGAATATAATAATGAAATTGATTTTAAAATATCATTTGCAAAGTGACTAGACATTGAATCAAATGTTTAACATTACTCGTTACACTAACAGAGGAATGGAACTATTACTGGTAGGTCGTTTTGATCAGAGCAGTCAAACGGAACTCATTCTGCATGTCAAAGACTTGGACATAAAAAGAACTACACATTTACCAGTGAATGAAATTTCCTGTCAGATACAGTGAACCACATTCTTAAACTCTTGTTTTATTTTTTTCCCCAACTAGATCTTCTTTTCTTCAAACTGTGTAACTCTGTAATTACTTTGTGTTTGTCCCTATAGCCTCTGCAGAAACAAACTCTGATTACTTTTCTTTTTTACCTTGAGATCACGGTACACAATCTTTCCGGAATGTAGATAGTCCAAGGCAGAGACAATTTCTGCACCATAGAAACGTGTGCGGTCCTCGGAGAACACCCGCTCTCTCGACAAATGGAAAAACAGCTGCAGGGTAAACAGCAGGGACAGGACTGTAATAATTACTGATTTAGTGGGGGAAATTAACACAAACATAAAACACCTCTCATCACCATATTGTGATGATAGATAGTGTACTCTCAGTGGACACTGAGCACTCTTAGACAGCAGCTGGCTTATCTTTTCCAGGTTTCCAAAGGGAGACTGAGAGCTGTTAAATCACCGCTTTAATCAATATACCAATCTTGTTTAAGGCATTCTGTTTGCTACCCATTTAACCTTCAGTTACCAGAGGAAAAAGTATGCATCATCATCTCCTCCTCCATATACTGTTGCTTCAACTCTTTCAAGGATTAGGTACTGAGACTTTATTAAAATGAATGAACATAAGCAGAGATGCAACATTTCTACTTAATTATCTGATTCACACTTGATTTCAAAGAAAGGACTGCAGGTTTGTGGAACCTTATTTATATGAACTTGTTAAATTCTACAACTCTTGATTCACCATGTTATCTCTAGGAATGATTTCAATGTTTAAATCAATGCTTTCTACAATGAGAAATTGTGAGGCTTTACATTTTCAATTTATTTTAGTAATGCCCAAAATGTACTGAGAAGTTCCCATTATTCCCTTAATAATTCTCAATGTATAGTCTTCCAATTTCAACAATAATTACCTATGACACCAATCTTTTCACATGTAATCACTTTAAACGATAAGCCCATCCATTTCCTGTCAATCATCTAAAAAGATACTTCCAGTCATCAGTCAACAAGTATTTACCGAGTGCTCATTCTGGTCAAGCATCCAGCTCTCCATTTAGACAAGCTGTTTGTTTAAGGAACTGCCTGTCTCATCTCTCAGTTCAATCGTGTATATGAGAAAGGAGCCAGTTCCATGCACTATGAATTGATTACTGACCTTTTTGTTGTACTGTTTCACTGTATTAAGAAATCCGTCATGAACAAGCAAAGAGTGTTTGCAGAGCTGAGTACACTGTCAGTATCACAACAGGTACTTAATACATGTCTTTGATTAAAAGTGATGAACTGGTCAGTGTATCCTTGATTGCAAGATCAGAAATGAACTATAACTTCACAGGGATTACTTCTACAAACTGCTTCTACAAATTTACAATAATTATGGTTAACTAAGATTTTTTTCTCACACACCAAATCATCATTTAGGTAACAGAAAGTAGGTTCCTTATAGATTCCTTCTTCCCTTTGCCCAGAGAAGAAAATGGCAACCCACTCCAGTACTTTTGCCTGGAAAATCCCATGGACAGAGGATCCTGGTAGGCTACAGTCCATGGGGTCACAAAGAGTCAGACACGACTGAGCAACTTCACTTTCTTTTCACTTTCCCCTTTCCCACTTTCAATTCCACTTAAGAGTCTATCACTAAGATCAAAATTAATGCATAACCCATTCTCCCAATAAAGAGAAGTTAATATCATGTAACTATTGCCAAAAAAGACTCGTTCAATGTTAATTACAGTAAAACTAAAATATCTGGCAAATAGTCTTTAAACTTTAATGTTCTCTACTATACTGTCATATTTCATCAAATCTAAGATGCCGCTGATTGTAACTTCACTCACATTTTATGTTAAGATCAACAAAGAAAAAAAATGATGTGAATGAAAACTATAATACATCACCAAATATAAAAGGCCTTCTGATTGAAGAAATTATTCAATGTGTCTTATAAATGACCAAATATACTATGCCCAAAATCATACCAATCTATAATTGGTATGTTTATAAG
Source organism: Capra hircus (assembly GCF_001704415.2). Lineage (NCBI taxonomy): Eukaryota > Metazoa > Chordata > Mammalia > Artiodactyla > Bovidae > Capra > Capra hircus. The sequence goes on along the minus strand of NC_030823.1, from coordinate 32,095,795 downwards.
GGTATGTATATAAGGGATATGCTTCAAAATTGATTTATCTTATATATGCTATTAACGGGGTTTCCCTGGTGGCTCAGATGATAATGAATCTGCCTGCAATGCTGAAGACCGGGATTTGATCCCTGGGTCAGGAAGATCCCCTGGAGAAGAGAATGGATACCCACTCCAGTACTCGGGCCTGGAAGATTCCATGGACAGAGAAGCCTGGCAGGCTACAGTCCATGGGGTCACAAAGACTTCACGCTATTAATACACTACTATTCAAACAAAGACAGGAAGCAGAAAGCAGCATGGATCATCAGTAAAACCATTCTGAAATCCTTCTAGGGCAAAGTAATTTCTGTCATCCTTTAATACAAAATATGACTAATTTTGATGAAGAAACCCCTGTGATCTCTACGGTGATTTATGGCAGTCTTCTAATGAGATTAAAATAGTGGTTAGATTTCTAAATTTTCTTCATATAATGTCAAGCCTAGTATCCACTCATCTTCTATACAAAATATATAGATCCTCCCTAAATCAACATAATATATGCAGGCTTCTAGATCTTTATTTAGATCATAAATCTTCAATTTGTCTCCTAGCCAATTTCTGTAAAAATATCAGCTAAAAAAAGCTACTTAAGGAGAAGAATCCTATTTATTTCTCAATCTGCTGTCCTCGGATGTCCATCCTTGCTACTTTATGGACCTTACTCTTTTCCAGTAGTCATGTACGGATGTGAGAGTTAGACCATAAAGAAAGATGAGTACTGAAGAATTGGTGCTTTTGAACTGTGGTGTTAGAGAATTCTCTTGAGAGTCCTTTAGCTGCAAAGAGATCCAACCAGTCCATCCTAAAGGAAATCAGTCCTGAATATTCATTGGAAGGACTGATGCTGAAGCTGAAACTCCAATACTTTGGCCACTTGATGCAAATAATTGACTCATTGGAAAAGACCCTGATGATAGGAAAGAATGAAGGTGGGAGGAGAAGGGGACAACAGAGGATGAAATGGTTGGATGGCATCACCGATGCAATGGACATGAGTTTGAGTAAGCTCCAGGAGTTGGTGATGGACAGGGCAGCCTGGCATGCTGCAGTCCAGGGGGTAACAAAGAGGATGACATTGCTGAGCGACTGAACTGAACTTGTTAACATAACCAAAGACCTTTTGCTCTGGAGCTTAGAATATCAATTAGTATCCCCTTCTTCTTACAAACATTCCTTAGGTTTGGTACTGCAACTCTCCTGATTTTTCTTGAATATTCCTTCTAAGTTTCTACCTTGGCTTTGAACCAACTTTCCATTTAATGAGCATCAATTACTTTAAGGTCACTGAGACGAGAAAAAGAGGGCATACAATGGTGATTAAGACATAATTAGATGTATAGATAACAAGTGAGAGAGCTATGAGAAATTTTGTAATTCTGATATTAAAAATACTTTGGAGGCAAAGGATGATCAATCTTTACTGGAATGATCTGAGAAGAATTCATGACAAGGAAGTATCTCACTTATATTTTGAAGGATGGGATTTTTCACAAATGGAGAATATAAGGGAAGCATACAAAAGGGTGCCATGCAAGTTATACCCATTTTAATGTTCTGACCACAACCTAGTATAGTAAGCACACATAGTAGGCAATTAATAAATGCATATAGAAGGAATTAACTCCAAAGAAAAAACAGTAATGGCAAAGAAACAGCATGCAGGGAGTGCACAGAGCTGAAGAACAAAGATACCCATTCATGATAATGACAGAGCTTACGCAAAAAAAAAAAAAAAAAAAAAGAGGTCAGACTGTTTAGGACCTGGACTTCCATGATACGGTTTAGAGATTAATTCTGTAGATAGAGTGTCAAAGACACTTGGGTCAAAAATTAGCATAATTTTAAACAGACAACTCTGGCAGCAAGGAGAGAATCAATTTAAAATCTGAGGGACTTCCCTCGGGGTTCAGTGGCTAAGGCTGTGCACTCCCAATGCAGGGAGACTGAGTTCATTCTCTGGCCAGGGAACTAGATGCCACACATCACAACTAAAGACCCAAACACTGCAACTAAGACCCAGCACAGCCAAACAAATAAACAAATTAAAAAAAAAAAAAAAACAAAAAAAACCTGAGACTAATCAGGGAAACAATTCACAAAGTGCAACAAAAGTTACTAAACACCAATTCAGTGTTGTAAAAAGCTGGCGACACAATGGAGGAAATTGTATCAATCTGAAAGAATGTAACTATTTGGTTAGAAAAACCAGACATATGCAATTACATTAAACACACATAGTTTTAGAATAGCACACTTTAAGAAGTGAGTAAGTATCTTTGGTAGTATAAGAAGTTACCTTTGAGCTAGTAAGAGCTTCTGAGGAACCTTAACTAGAGCAGCAGTAACAGACACTTCAACAGTCAATATCCCAGGGGGGATTAGCATGCACCCTTTGGGCAAAGGCAGGAAGCGTTTCCAGCCGTGTGTTGCAGTGTGCTGCGTTGTTGCCCATAGTGTAAAGGAAAAGAATGAGGTTGGGAACAGAGGAGCAACGGATTTTATCTTGACCTGTTGACATTCAAATAAGAACTATAGCACAGTTCAGTACTATGGGACCAAATCGTATAGAGATAAATAAGAGTCAGGATACTGTTAACATCAAGGAAGCAAAATTGTTCAGTCGCCAAGTCATGTTGGACTCTTTGCAACCCCATGGACTGCAGCATGCCAGGCCTCCCTGTTTCTCAGGATCTCCTAGAGTTTGCCCAAATTCATGTCCATTGAATTGCTGATGACAGTCTGATGCTAGGAAGCAAGATATAGCCTAGAAATTTAGTAGGCACTGAAACAGAGTTAAGGCCAGAATTTTAGGATACTACAGGGATAAGGACAGGGAAAAGAGGTAGAATAGGATATTAAGATAGAGTCCTAAAAGAAATATAAAAGAAAAAAATATATGATACTTGAAGAATAAAGGATACAAAAGTTTCACCAAGAAAATTAACATTTATCAGACAAAGGAATTAGGTCACCTGTTATCTTTGAGGAAAGGGATGTCACACTTAGGTGGGCCAAGAAGAGAACATAAACTAGAAATGGTACATGACTCCTTTAGAAAAAAATCAATGAGATGAGCCAAGGTGTTACTGAAACAGATTTTTTCTCAATACATATAAATGCTTTCAAGAAAACTTTTGCCTGAAGAAATGACAGATGCTATAACGCTACAATTCATATGGAACAGGCACTTATCTGGAGAAAAACGGGATCTGAAAGGATGCACGCACCCCTATGCTCACCGCAGCACTGCTGACAGCAGCCAAGAGGCGGGAGCAACCTCAACGTCCACTGACTGAGGACTGGGGAACGAAGACGTGGAGCACGGCCCAGCCATTAAAGAGGGTGAAACAACGCCATTCGCGGCAACACAGACAGACCTAGAGGGCGTCATACCAAGTGAAGCCAGTCAGTCAGTGAAGAACAAATACTGCATGACACCCCATATATGCGGAATCTAAAAGGAAATGGTACAAATGAATCTACTCACACAACAGAAAGACTCACAGACTTAGCAAATGAACTTTAGATTGCTGGGGGGAAGGGATAGTTAGGGACTTTGGGAAGGGCATGTACACACTGCTATATTTAAAATGGATAACCAACAAGGACCTATTGTATACACATGTCTGCCCAATGTTATGTGCCAGACTGGATGGGAGTCAGGTTTGGGGGAGAATGGGTACATGTATATGTGTGGCTGAGTCCCTCTGCTGTTCACCTGAAACTATCACAACATTGTTAATGGGCTCCACCCCAATATAAATAAGAGGTTAAGGTTTGGGGGAAAAAAGGAATACCAATGATATCAGGCAGCCAGAACAGGTTACTTTATAAAAGTTAAAATATGGTGAAAAGTTGATAATTATATATGATAAAGTATATGGGAAAAATGACCATTTAATAAATGGTGCCCACAATATTCACTTAACTTTGTAGAAAAGTAACATTTGATTTTCACTTCACATCATAACAAAATTAATTTCATGTAATTTATAAACTAGAATATGAACCAATAGTTTCCTGATCTCAGGACACAAGAGCAAACAGAATCACAAAAGGAGGAACTGGTAGAATTAACTACATGAAATAGCAAAAAATGTAAACTGAGTATTTATGACAAATATTACAGTGTATATGCATAACATAGAGAGAAATCATATTAAACAGCACTAAAACATAAGGGGAAAAAAGAGAAAGGGCAAAGACAACATAAGAGGAATACACATTATTACAGTATGTGAAAATATACCACTTTATAATAATCAATGAAGTAGAGATAAAACATATGTGAAACAATTTAACACTTCGAGAAATATTATCAGTGAAAGTGTGAAGAGATACACACTGGTAGCTAGAATGTAAACATAAACCCTTTGTAGGACAACTGGCAATAGATATCAAACTAATTTTTAAAATACAGTTGTTCCTCTTTAAAATTTCCTTAAAAAAAAAAGGGCAATGTAGAAATCTACACAAGGATATTCTTGCACAGTATATATGACAAAAATGTGAAAACAGACTTTCAATCATGTTGAACATTTTTTAAATTAGATTTTTTTTTATCTATCACCACAATAAAATAAATTTTAGATGTAACTGACAGCTAAATTTAAAATATGAAACTAACTGTAAAAAGCAGAAAACAAAAATAAAAAGTTCATGGGACTAGACTTACCCTTCTGCCTGAAGCAACTAAACACAAATATTAGAAGGAATAAATGAAAACTGAGAAGAATATACAACAGAACTCTTTTTAGATAGTGGACAACAGGCAGTGTAAGACGATGATCCCTGTGAAAATAAATGAGGTGAGTCCTAAAATCTCCTGCTTTCTGTCTGAAGGCATTTTCTAGAATGTTATACAGTAAAAAACATACCAAGCATAACACAGATGTCTCACTGTTGCAGAAATAAATATCAGATTTTGAGGTGGGTGAGATGGGTGAGGTGGGTAGCATTAGTAGGACAGAATACCAGTGAGGAAGAAGCTGCACAATTTACATAGTTGTCTGCATCTGAAACCAAGTTACACACGTACAAGAATAAGCAGAGGAGTAGGGATATGCATGCCAAATAATTTCCAGACCCGAGAGACATTCCCTTTTTAATCAGTCATTAGAATGTCTTTATTGAACACAGAGGCATTCAGTAGATTTCAAAGAAGTCAGAGTAAAAGCTAAACCTACATTAACAAAACTAACAAACAAGACTGTAGAACATCATATTTGTAAAAAACGACTCTCCAGAATAAGATATAATACTCTTTGAAGGAAGACAACATGATCTAAACACAATGTAAAATTAAAAGTATCTAGTATCCAATCAACAGTTACTAGACATGAGAAGATGCAGGAAAATATGATGCATCACCAATAAAAAACTAGTCACTAGACACAGACTTTAAAAAATAACAAGAGGTGATGGAATTAACATACAGCAACTTTAAAGAAGCATATGAACATTATAAGAGATAATGGGAAATAGAAATAAATAGGACTTTTAAAGATGAAACATGTAATACCTGAATAAAAATGTTATTAGATGGGATAAACAACAGATTAGACACTGCAAGGGAAAAGACCAATGAACATGAAATTATAGCAGAAGAAAACTATATGAACTGTACCTAAAAAAAAAAAAAAAAAGAATTGTAGTGACCTGTTGGTCAAGCAGTCTAACATGTGAATAACACCAGATCCTGAAAGAGAGAGGGAGACATCTGCAAAATAAAGCCTGAATTTTTCTAAACTAGGGAAAAAAACAGATAAACGTACAGACTAAGTATTCCAATGAAACCCAGTGAGATGAAAACTCACAATCATGCATGAAAACTAAGAACATAACCAACATAACCAGTCAGAGCACAGTAAAATTGCTGAAAAACTAGTGATAAACAGAAAATCTTTAAAAAATTCTGAAGGGGAAACAAACAATACACACAGCAAATAGGAGACTTCTCCTCAGAAACTATATAAACAGAAGAACAATGGAAAAACATGTTCAAATTGCTAAAAGAAAAAAAAAAAAATCCCATATCCTAAAATCCTGCATCCAGTGGAAATATCTATAAAGTATAAAGGTTGGAGTTTGTTTTGACCATGACTGAGTAACAGATAACAGATTTACACTCCCTTCTTCAACAATTAGGAAAACATATTAAAAAAATAAAACAAGGATATCCATACATTAAGTATCACACTTCAAGGTACACTGACCCCAAAGAAAAAGGAAACAATTAATGCTTGTTTGAGAGACCATATAGAATGTAACACAGGGAGGGAAAATCAAAAAGAACTTGTGGGATCCTTGAATTATGAATAGAGAGTTCAGAGACTGGGGAGACCAAAGGAGCTATAATTCATGAGACAGAGAACCACAGAAAGGAGAGCTCCAGAGACCTGCAATGAATTGCCTTGAGTCTTACTAATCAGCACATGTATATAAGGAAAATTCCGAGGTCAGGGAAAGAGCCATTGGAAAGAATCAGGTGAAAAAAAATCATAGCTCACAGAGCTAAAAATACTTTCTGTTTTCACCAGGCAAAATGGAAAAACTGCTTAAGAAATGTGGCACCCAGTGGAGTCCTTGAACACACTGCCTCTGTAGTGCAGCAGTGTTAGTGTTAGAGGAAAGGCCACACACATGTGTCAAACTGATTTTTGACAAAGGTGTCAAGATCATTCAATGGGACTTTCCAACAAAAGATGCTGGAATAAGTAGATATCCACAGGAGATTTAAAAAAAAAAAAGAACCTCAATTCTTAGCTTATAGCATTCATAAAAATAAAACAGATCATAAAACTAAATGTGGTAGGTACAACTATAAAAGTTATAAAAGGAAATACAGGAGAAAATATTTGTGATCCAGGATAGACAAAGATTTCTTAAACAATATTTTTTTTTTAAAAGACAAATTGATACACTGGATTTCAAAATTTAAAACTCGTATTGCTCAAAAATATCACTGAAACAATGAAAAGGCAAGGTACAGTCTATGATTTCCTTAAATGTGACACTGTATATCTTATTCATGCCATTTACTAATTACATAGCACAGTAGCTTGTAGCATGCAGTCAGTAAATAGCAATAAATAAATAAATAAAACATTTTATCAATTGAATTGAAATAACTTTCTGACTTTTCTACAATGAATATGCATTATTGTTACTTTCATAATGGGGAAATTATATAGATTACAATTAAAATTCTATTGATTCTTTTAGCAATTTAGGCTTTTGACAGTTTTTTGTTGGCAGAAGCTCAGGACAAAGATGAAGACTATACAAGTACTATATAGTTCTGCATGTTCAGCAACAAGCCTAGTATGTGGGCACATTATATGCTTAATAAATGTACTGCAGAGAATAAAGTTAAATTCAAAAATCCTTTCCAGAGAATTATTTGTAAGAAAAATGAGGCTTAAAGTCTTAAAGGTAAAGTGTTTTTCATTAGAAACATTAAAAAGACCACAACTAAATAATCTTGTTTTTGTTTTTTTAAAAAAATGAATTGTTTGCTCTTCAAGCAAGGAACACATCTTCAGAAGTTTGCTTTCCTTAGCAATGACCACATGATTTTTTTTGATTGTGTTTTGTGCTTAATAATGCTGTGAAACTACAATAATGCAAATAGACTGTTTTAATGATTTAAATAAACAAGTCAAGATTTCATCACAAACCCAGAATGCTTATCTTGAAAACAAATTACTATATTTTGAAAACTATGCAAAAAACTTTCAAAAAATAAACATCTGAACTTAAACAATATTCTGAGAATTATCAATGCAATCTAAGACTTTAAACCAAACTATATTTTTCTTGCAACTCTTATCCGTATATACAAACTTTAGTCATTCTTTTGTAATGGCAAAATGTTGGTTAATAGAGAGAATATGTTCAATACAAGTCAATAATTTCAATGATTACATTCATTAATCATAATATTGATGAGCTCAGAACCCGAATACTCTAAAGACAACTAATTAACTAAGCAACAAGATGTGGCAGTCTGTGCAATAATGCTGATTAACACATCCCTTGAGTTTACAAAAAACCTCAGATGAAAAGAATGTCTCAAGCTCACATACAGGACAACTCATCAACAATACTGTCCTAGTCCATTTGGGCTGCCATAACAGATTACCACAGACTTGGTGGATTATAAAAGTGAAAGTTAAAGTCACTCAGTATGTCCGACTCTTTGAGACCCCATGGACTATACAGTCCATGGAATTCTCCAGGCCAGAACACTGGGCCACACAAATTTATTTCTCATAATTCTGGAGGCTGAGAAATATAAGATCAATGCAATGGCAGATTGAGTGTTTATTTCCTGGTTCATCGACAGCTGTCTTTTCACTGTGTCCTCAGATTGGGGAAGGAGCAACTGAACTCTCTTGAGCTGTCCTTTATGGAAGTGAAAGTAAAAGCTGCTCAGTCGTGTCCGACTCTTTGCAACCCCAAGGACGTATAGTCTATGGAATTCTTCAGGCCAGAATACTGGAGTGGGTAGCCTTTCCGTTCTCCAGGGGATCTTCCCAACCCCGGGATCGAACCCAGGTTTCCTGTGTCGCAGGCAGATTCTTTACTAGCTGAGCCACAAGGAAAGCCCAAGAATACTGGAGTGGGTAGTCTACCCCTTCTCCAGCAGATCTTCCTGACCCAGGCATCAAACCAGGGTCTCCTGCACTGCAGGTGGATTCTTTACCAGCTGAGCTATCAGGGTATCCCTGAGCTTTCCGTTACAAGAGCATTATTCCATTCATGAGGGTTCCACCTTCATGACCTAATCAGTCCAAAGACTTTGTTTTAAGTGCCATCACAAAGAGGATTAGGTTTTCACTTATGAGTTTGGGAGGGAAAGATTCAGTCTGTAGTAAATACTACAATCACAACTAGAATGGTATTAGTTATACAATAAAACATTTAAACATGTACTTTTATAGGATCAAATAAAAGTACACCTACATTTAATAGGTAATAGATTTGTTTTCTAGATCATGTTTATTCTTTTCACAAGCTAAACTCCATAGTTTCTATGTATTTTGCATAGAAAATTTAATGTATTGCCCTCGGGGCATTCAGGCCCGGTCCTTACTATGTATGACAAACCCACAGCAAACATTATCCTCAATGGTGAAAATGTGAAAGCATTTCCCCTAAAGTCAGGAACAAGACAAGAGTGCCCACTTTCACCACTACTATTCAACATAGTTTTGAAAGTTTTGGCCACAGCAATCAGTGCAGAAAAAGAAATAAAAGGAATCCAAATTGGAAAAGAAGAAGTAAAACTCTCACCATTTGCAGATGACATGATCCTCTACATAGAAAACCCTAAAGACTCCACCAGAAAATTACTAGAGCTAATCAATGAATATACTAAAGTTGCAGGATATAAAATCAACACACAGAAACCCCTTGCATTCCTATACACTAACAATGAGAAAACAGAAAGAGAAATTAAGGAAACAATTCCATTCACCATTGCAACGAAAAGAATAAAATACTTAGGAATGTATCTACCTAAAGAAACTATAGACCTATACACAGAAAACTATAAAACACTGGTGAAAGAAATCAAAAAGGACACTAAGAGATGGAGAAATATACCATGTTCATGGATCAGAAGAATCAATATAGTGAAAATGAGTATACTGCCCAAAGCAATCTATAGATTCAATGCAATCCCTATCAAACTACCAATGGTATTTATCACAAAGCTAGAACAAATAATTTCACAATTTGTATGGAAATGCAGAAAACCTTGAATAGCCAAAGCAATCTTGAGAAATAAGATTGGAACTGGAGGAATCAACCTGCCTGACTTCAGGCTCTACTACAAAGCTGCAGTCATCAAGACAGTATGGTACTGGCACAAAGACAGAAATATAGATAAATAGAACAAAATAGAAAGCCCAGAGATAAACCCATGTACCAATGGACACCTTATCTTTGACAAAGGAGGCAAGAATATACAATGGAGAAAAGACAATCTCTTTAACATGTGGTGCTGGGAAAACTGGTCAACCACTTGTAAAAGAATGAAACTAGAACACTTTCTAACAACACCATACACAAAAATAAACTCAAAATGGATTAAAGATCTAAACTTAAGACCAGAAACTATAAAACTCCTACAGGAGAACATAGGCAAAACACTCTCCGACATACATCACAGCAGGATCCTCTATCACCCACCTCCCAGAATATTGGAAATAAAAACAAAAATAAACAAATGGGACCTAATTAAACTTAAAAGCTTCTGCACAACAAAGGAAACTATAAGCAAGGTGAAAAGACAGCCTTCAGAATGGGAGAAAATAATAGCAAGTGAAGCAACTGACTAACAACTAATCTCAAAAATATACAAGCAACTCCCGCAGCTCAATTCCAGAAAAATAAACGACCCAATCAAAAAATGGGCCAAAGAACTAAACAGACATTTCTCCAAAGAAGACATACAGATGGCTAACAAACACATGAAAAAATGCTCAACATCACTCATTATTAGAAAAATGCAAATCAAAACCACAATGAGGTACCATTTCACGCCAGTCAGAATGGCTGCGATCCAAAAGTCTATAAGCCCTAAATGCTGGAGAGGATGTGGAGAAAAGGGAACCCTCTTACACTGTTGGTGGGAATGCAAACTAGTACAGCCACTATGAGGAACAGTGCGGAGATTCCTTAAAAAACTGGAAATAGAATTGCCTTTTGACCCAGCAATCCCACTGCTGGAGAAACCAGAATTGAAAGAGACACGTGTACACCAATGTTCACTGTAGCACTGTTTATAATAGCTAGGACATGGAAGCAACCTAGATGTCCATCAGCAGGTGAATGGATAAGAAAGCTGTGGTACATATACACGATGGAGTATTACTCAGCCATTAGAAAGAATACATTTGAATCAGTTCTAATGAGGTAGATGAAACTGGAACCTAGTATACAGAGTGAAGTAAGCCAGAAGAAAAACCACCAATACAGTATGCTGCTGCTGCTGCTAAGTCACTTCAGTCGTGTTCGACTCTGTGCGACCCCATAGACAGCAGCCCATTCTGCATATATATGGAATTTAGAAAGATGGTAACGATAATCCTGTATGCGAGACAGCAAAAGAGACATAGATGTACAGAACAGTCTTTTGGACTCTGTGGGAGAGGGAGAGGGTGGGATGATTTGGGAGAATGGCATTGAAACATGTATATCATATAAGAAACGAATCGCCAGTCCAGGTTCGATGCAGGATACAGGATGCTTGGGGCTGGTGCACTGGGATGACCCAGAGGGATGGTACGGGGAGGGAGGTGGAAGGGGGGTTCAGGATGGGGAACACGTGTACACCCGTGGCGGATTCATGTTGATGTATGGCAAAACCAATACAATATTATAAAGTAATTAGCCTCCAATTAAAATAAATAAATTTAAATTTAAAAAAATTTTTTTAAAAAGAAAAGAAAATTTAATGTAATGTAAATTTATTTATATTTAGTGCTTGAAGAGTTTTTTTCAGAAAAGATAGTGATACAGACAAAAATATAAAAATGTCATTTTAATAAATAGTTCAATATTACATTTCTTAAAATTTACATTAAGCACTTAGGATGCTACAAGAGAACTAAAAGTGATCTAAGGTCAGATGGCTGGACTCTGAAATAGTCATTTGGTTAAAAATTTCCAGCTAAATTACCTCAAGCTCTAAGAAATGCAATATTAACATTAAAAAACAAACAAACCAAAAAAGAAATTCAAGATATTACCAGAATACAGAAGAAAAACCACATGATCATTCCAACAGATGTAAAAAATAATCTGGCAAAACTTTACATTCTATCATTAAAAAAAAAACCCTCAGGAAAATAGGAATAAAAAGGAACTTATTCAACTTGTTAAAATATTCATAATACTTTAATATAAAGTCTTAACAGTGAGGGTATAAATGTATTTGCCTTAAGATCTGGTGTAAGGTAAAGATGAGTGCTCTTACTTTCCTATTTAACACTGTTCTGTAGGTCTTAGCTTAATAAGATAAGAAAAAGAGAGAAAACCTATTGAGGTTGAAAAAAGAGGAAGTAAAACTGTCTTTGTTTTCATACGATGTGATTATCCCAAAGAGAATCTCAACATATTTATGAACAAGCAACTAAACTTTGAGAAAGGATTTAGGATTCAAGGCTATAAGTAAATATCAACTGTATTTCTAAATGCAACAAACAACTCATTTTTGAGACTTCAAACAAATCATTTATAGTATAAGAGAACACATAAGATAAATAAGGATAAATATAACAAGAAATGTAGGGGTCCTGTTCACTAAAAACTATATAATATTGTTGAAAAATTAAAGAAGATCTAAATAATTGGAATGATATACCATGTTCATGGATCAGAAGACAATACTGTTAACATGTCAATTCTCCCTAAATTGATCTACAGATTACAATATTATTTAAAGTCTAGTAGACCTTCATGACGGAGAACGCAATGCACCCCACTCCAGTACTCTTGCCTGGAAAATCCCATGGACAGAGGAGCCTGGTAGGCTGCAGTCCATGGGGTCGCTAAGAGTCGGACGCGAGGGAGCGACTTCACTTTCACTTTTCACTTTCATGCGTTGGGGAAGGAAATGGCAACCCACTCCAGTGTTCTTGCCTGGAGAATCCCAGGGATGGGGGAGCCTGGTGAGCTGCCATCTATGGGGTCACACAGAGTTGGACACGACTGAAGCGACTTAGCAGCAACTTAGCAGCACACCTTCATGTAGAAATCAACACTCTACAATTAATATAAAATGTTAAGCAAATAGAGTTGCCAAGATAATTTTTAAAAAGAAGGGTAAAATTGGAAGACTCAAAACTGCCTCATTTCAATACTCTAAGGCAAAGGTACTAAAGACAGTGAGATAAATGGATTGATGGACATAGATCAGAGGTGTCAGGGTAATTCAATGAGAAAAAAATAGTTTTTTCAACAAACACTTTTCAAAAAATTTTTGTTGTTGTTTTAGTCGCTAAGTCTTATCAGACTCTTTGAGACCCCATGAACTGTAGTCTGCCAGGCTCCTCAGTCCCTGAGATTTCCCAGGCAAGAAAACTAGAGTGGGTTGCCATTTCCTTCTCCAGGGGATCTTCCCTACCCAGGGATCCAACCTATGACTCTTGCACTGGCAGGCAGGTTCTTTACCACTGGACCACCAGGGAAGCAAACTTTTTCGTTTACTCTATCCCTAAACCAAGTTTTATTGTAGACTTATAGAAGTCTTTCAAGACCTAAAGTTCTTGCCAATATGTAACAACATACCAAGAAAGGCCAGAACACCTGAGTTGATGCACTAAGTCACCCATCTGCACCAGCAGAAAAGATCAGTCCCTGAAGTCTTTTCTCTTTTGCCTCTTTATTGAGAATTATGAAAAAGTTAATCAGGAAAAATATGAGGCAGGCAAGATACTGCTACAAGTAAAAAGAATTTCTAGACTCACTAAATTGTTTTAAATGAATTTTAACCATGAGAGAAAAACTACAAGTCAACAGCCCCAATTTATTTTTAAGGGCAGATAGTTAGTACTTTAAATTTTGAGTTTAGGAATAAAACTGTAGTAAATATCTGGGGGTCAAGTCATGAGAAGTCACTTCATGCTTAAGTATTTCAAATCATGATGCTACTGACTGAAACTGTGTCTGATTTGTTTATATGTAATTTTATTGGACTTTGCAAAACTGTCCAGAATATTTATATACTCTTAACTTTAAAAGGACAACAACAACAAAAATCTGTGCTTATCTGTTTATATGTCTGAAATCACCCATCCTAATCAGATACAAGCTTATTTACTGGATAAACTACAAGGTTATATTTTGCCCCACAAGATCTATTCCTGTTTAACATAGACTTAAAATCACATACTGCCTTAATGCTGTCCTATTTTCAACAAATATTTTTTCAGTTAAATATCCAGTTCCAAAAAAAATGAACCTTGATTCTTTAATACCATAAAGAAAATTAACTTGAAGTGGATTACAGACTAAATATAATTCTAAAAACTATTAACATTTCTAGAAGAAACATAGGAGTAAATCTTAACAACGTTGGGTTAGGAAAAGATGTTTTAAATTAAATCCCATATCTGTAAACTACAAAAGAAAAACACTGATAAATTGTATTTCATCTAATTTAAAAGTTTTGTGCCTCAAAACAGAGGATGAGATGGCTGAATGGCATCACCAACTCGATGGACATGAGTTTGAGTGAACTCCGAGAGTTGGCGATGGACAGGGAGACCTGGCGTGCTGCGATTCATGGGGTCGCAGAGAGTTGGACACGACTGAGCGATGAACTGAACTGAACTGAACTGAAGTAAGAAAGCACACGAGTGGTTAGAAGGATAGGAGGTGATGGTGGAAACTGTAAAGGAGTATGAAAGACTTGTTACGATGACAGACCTGTTCTATATCATGATTGTGGTATTGGTAAACAACACATTTGTCAAAACTCACTAATTTGTACACTTAAAAGTGGTAAATTTTACTGACTATAAATTACATGAACAATATGACTTCTAAACAATGGATTTAAGCAAAAATAAACACAGGGAAAAAATTCCCCACTAAAAAATGAAATGGCAGAACACAGACTGGGAGAAACTATTTGCAAAACATATATATCATAAGTACTTGCAAACTGTATAAAGAAGTCTGACTACTCAATATTAAGAAAACAAACAACCCAATCAAAACACGGACCAAAGATTTTAACAGATACTTCAATAAAGAAGACACAACATGGCAAATCAGCACAGGAAAGCATGTTCAATACCATTAATAATTCAGGAAATTCAAATTAAAACTGTAAGATGCCATTACACATCCAAAAGACAAGGTAAATAAGAAAGACTAACCACGCCAAGTGAGGCAATGATGCTAAATAATATCCTAGAAATGCAAAATGGTACAATTTGGCAGTTTCTTATGAAGCTGAACATACCAAATGACACAGAAATTGTATTCCTAGATATGCACCGAAGGCAACTAAAACTATACATCCACACAAAGATGTGTACTGGAATATTCACAAGAAATTTTTTCATAATAGCCCCAAACTGCAAGAAAATCAAATATCTACTAAAGATTAAATAGATGTTATAATATATCCACAAAAGACCATAAGAAGAATAAACTCCTGATGTATGCAACAATATTGATGACTTTTTAACTATTAAGTGTAAGATACAGAACACAAATGACTATATACTGTGTTTTGATATTATAGTTTTAAATATTTAAATATTATTTTGCTACACTATCCTTTTTTTTTCCTCCTTCAAAGTTTCCAATTTATACACATATTGTGCCTTCCGTTTTTACTCTCTTGAAATGTTCACTCTGGGGTAATCCAGTCTTTGTGCAAAAAGTGTGACTACACTGAAATTGCCATCCTGTGCCATAACCACAAGGAAAAAAATTGTGAAAACAGATAAATGCCCAGTCAGCTCCTCAAGCTTCAGCTACTTCATCTCATGTTCTAGATATAAAAGTAAGCAACTTAGATGTTGAGCCTAGACGAGTCTTTGGATTATTACTTCACAAGCAGAGATATATTGGTTTAATGAACTTGGGGAATTTAGCATTGAAATATGGGATTCCCTGGTGGCTCAGATGGTAAAGAATCCTCCTGCAATGCGGGAGACCTAGGTTTGATCCCTGGGTTGGGAAGATCCCCTGGAGGCGGCCATGGCAACTTACTCCAGTATTCTTGCCTGGAGAGTTTCATGGACAGAGGAGCCTGCTGGGCTACAGTTCATTGGGCCACAAAGAGTCAGACACGACTGAGCAACTAAGCACAGCACAGCAGCCTTGAAATATAAAATTACATAGTAAAGACATTCCCAAATGTATTTTGCCTTGAACTGTATGTATTAATGTGAATATTATAATGCATCCTTCTTGGCTTGACACTTTGTAGAAAAGCTCTGGGTGAAGACAACAGAACTCTGCTAAAACCTATGTAATATACTAATAACTAAAATGGTTAGCGAAGAAGTCACTTGTCAGACTTCTGACAATAAAGATAGTCGTACATCTGTAAACTTAGTAAAATTTTAAAAATCACTATGAATATGAAATGATACTTTTAATTTAAAAGTCACCCAAATCACACCTCCATAAATTAGTAAGTAGATCTAGAATGCTGACTGCCGGCACTTCTGTCTCATGTGAATTTAAAATGAGATCATTGAAGACAAAACGCCAGCAAGATAATGAGAATCTAAAATAAGTATGAGAGACTCTCAAGATTGGCATGAAACTAGAAGTCATATGCAAAAACTAAAATGAATTTTATCAAAGGACTTACTATAGAGTGTACAATGAACTAAAATATGGACAAAAATAGTAAACAACTGAAAATGTTAGCTTTATTTGTACCCAGATATATATAGAAGAATGTGAAAAATTTATCAGATGACTAACATTTCTATGTAATCATTTTCCTTTCCCCACTAATCAATCTCTTATCAATCTCCAGGAGATTATAGCCTGGAGAAGGATTTATAGAGGTTTGATATATTCTAGAGGTTTGTTTTACAGACCTGAAAGAAATAAGGACATGAGTAAGGATTTTGGTAAAGAGTCTTAAGTAAAGACATTCTAAATCAAACTAAACAGTTTTCAGTTTACTCCCCTCCTTGCCTCCCACCCCATCCCTCCCCCGCCAATATTTTTCTGCTTCTCGAGGGAGGTGGCACCCCACTCCATATTCTTGCCTGGAGAATCCCAGGGACGGGGGAGCCTGGTGGGCTGCCGTCTATGGGGTCGCACAGAGTTGGACACGACTGAAGCGACTTAGCAGCATATAAATTTGAGACTCTGAGAGTTGGTGACGGACAGGGAGGCCTGGCATGCTGTGATTCATGGTGTCGCAGAGTCGGACATGACTGAACTGAACTGAAGTTACAGCTGGTAAAGAACCCATCTGGCAGTGCAGGAGATGCAAGAGATGTGGGTTTGATCTCTGGGTCGGGAAGATCCGCTGGAGAAGGAAATGGCAACCCACCCCAGTATTCTTGCCTGGAAAAGCCCATGGACAGAGAAGCCTGGTGGGCTACGGCCCATGGGTTTGCAGAGAGTCAGACATGATTGACTGCACGTACACACACACATCCACACAATCTACAAAAAGAGAGTGGTTTGGATATGTTAGCAGCAGTGGGATGGGTCACATTATTAGAGTGCTTTTATAATCAGTTCTCCATGTGCTGATTTACTGTCTACCAAAGGTTGTACTGAACCTTCATAACCTTGTTCTACTGAGCTCCAAACCAACCCTTGTGTAGTCAAGGTACGTATCATTCATCAAGCCGTAAGAAAAGAAGAATTCATGGTATTCTGCTTAGGAACTAGTGAAAGTGAAAGTCCCTCAGTCATGTCCGACTCTTTGCGACCCCAAAACTATACAGTCCATGCAATTCTCTAGGCCAGAATACTTGAGTGGGTAGCCTTTCCCTTCTCTAGGGGATCTTCCCAACCCAGAGATCAAACCCAGGTCTCCTGCTTTGCAAGCAGATTCTTTACCAGCTAAGCCACAAGGGAAGCCCAAGAATACTAGAGTGGGCAGCCTATCCCTTCTCCAGCGGAATTAGTAGTAGATGTCAAATCCAATGAATTCAATTGCTATCTTTCAGTTGTGTATCTTTACTCGTACACTCAATATACTTCCCTTAACTTCTAAGGCTTTATATAAAGACAGCTGAACACCGAAGAATTGATGCTTTTGAACAGTGCTGTTCAAAACTGTAATGCTTTTGAACTGTGGGGACTGTGGTGTTGGAGAAAATTCTTGAGAGTCTCTTGACTGCAGGGAGATCCAACCAGTCTATCTTCAAGGAAATCAGTCCTGAATATTCACTGTAAAGACTGATGCTGAAGCTGAAACTCCAATACTTTGGCCACCTGATTCAAAGAACCAACTCACTGGAAAGACCCTGATGCTGGGAAAGATTTTAGGTGGGAGGAGAAAGGGACGACAGAGGATGAGATGGTTGGATGGCATCACAGACTTGATGAACATAAGTTTGAGTAAGCTCCAGGAGTTGGTGATGGACAGGAAGCCTGACGTGCTGCAGTCCAAGTCCATGGAGTTGCAAAGAGTCAGACATGACTGAGCAACTGAACTGAACCGACCTTCTAAGGCTTCTCTTGTCTGGCTGCTTCTACCCAGTATTCTCCTTAGGCTTCTCTTATCACCAGTGTCCAATGTTGGTACCTTCAGGCACCATTCTTAGCCACTTATCTTTTGAACTACACACTATTCTCACACTGGACACCTTCCCTTCCTTGGTTTCAGCATTGCTGCTGAACTCTATTTGTATCTCTAACCTAACTCTCCCACCTCCTTCAGGTTCCCTTGTGGTACCTCACATACAGGATGATAAACTCAGAAATCATTCCTTTTACTGTTCCCTGATTTTACAAATAGCCCAGTACCCATACAAATTCTCCAAGTAGCAAATAGGAAACTGTGTGATGTTTTCCTATCTCTCCTTTCAGTCATTAAATCCCAGAAAGCCTATACCTGAACAGCATTTAGAATGTGATTCCTTCTCACTAATATTGCCTCAATTAACTACTTATCATTTTTTGAACAAGTTACCTAAACCTTCCACCTGCAGTAGCTTCTAAGCCATTTCTCTGCATCCAATTTTATCTTTTCCAATACAAGCCTCATAACGTTACCAAAGTCTTCCTTCTAAAACGTTTCATACAGAAATTCTTCTATGTTGGTTCACTGCATCCAGGATACAATCTAAACTGCTTGGGAGAGATCTGGCCTAACACGACCCTAACTACCTGCTCGCATGCTTCTGGCTTCTCTCTGCAGGACTCTGTGCGTCATTCATACCATGCTACATCCGGGGAGGTAGAGGAGAGCTTGCATGAGCTCCCACATTCTAAGCATTCTATTTTCTCTGCATAGGAATGCGCTCCCTCTCATCCTTACTTATGTAACTTACAGTCAGCGTTAACACTTAGCTCAGCCAACTACCTGAAGAAGTGTTTCTGACCATGCCATTCTCCCCCTTCCTTTCTCTTCCTTTTGGACTGATTCAAATCTACATTGTCTGTATCCCACAACAACTAGTGTTTTCATAGCAATAATGACACCGAATATGCATATTTTCTTGTCTGCAATTAGATACTCATCTTCTCAAGGAAAGTACCATATTTCCCTTATTTCTACATCCTCTGGTGTCCAACTCATTGTAATTGCTCATTAAATATTTAATAGGCAAATGGATTATACTGGAGTGGGTTCTGAACTTAACATATAAACCATCAAGTAAACCAAAACCACCCTTGGAAATTCCTTAGGAAGGCATTACACTGAAGACCAATTTGCTGTCTCAACATAGTTAAGCTAGCACAGTTTTTCCTTTAGCACTGAAATACTAGTTTCTTTGGAGGACCATCCGTACTTACAATCCAGTTAATGACAATGTTTTATAAAAACTATGCATTTTTAAGCACTAGAATTTACATCCCATCAAACTCCAAGGATGGCAAGTAGAAACTGGCGTGGAGTAGAAGAACAGCAGTTTCTCTCTCATACTGAGGGTACTCTGAAAATGTTTAGCAAGAGGAGTGGCAGGATCACCACTTTCTTCCTTGCTTCCTTTCCACTCTCTCTTCTTCCCCTGCCTCATCCCTCCTTCATTCCTATCTGTTATCTGTTGCTAAGCCTATTTCTTTGAATTCATATAAATTACGATGTGACTCCACTGTACTGACATGCCTGTAAGGATTGTTCACAACCAGTATTTCTCTCATAATCTATTCCCACCAAGATTATGTAGCACTGTAAACAATACTGGCAAATATAGGAATATACAAGCATAGCCACAAGCATGCTAAACTCTTGTGCCATCTATTAGGCTGAAAGAAGTTCAAACATTCACAAAAATGTGAAGAAAGTATAAAGAAATGTCTCAGCTGCTGTACTTATATTTCGAAATAAATATTCTAAAATATAGGCTAGAAGAATACTATGGCTAATTGAAAATCATCAGACAATGAGTATGAATTGAGTGAAAACTCAGCTAGTTACTAATTAACTTCAATGGGTCCACTAAAGAAGCCTATCTCAGAGCAAACACTGGACAGAAGAGACTTGAGGATGCTGCCACTTGGGTAGGTACTAACAACTCACCAAAATAAAGTAAGTCACCATAAGCATACACTGAGTACAGATTTGCTTCTCAGAAAAACTTAAGAATTGGAATAACCCCATCAAGTTCCAAGAATTAAATGAATAACTACGTGTATGTGTTTATAAAGCACATTTTAACGTACACTTAAAATGTATAAAATGCATTTAAAAGCATATTTGATAACCTAAAAGAATAAAAACACTGGGAGGTTACACACATAAAACTTTCATTTTTACAAAAATCATGTAAACATAATTATACTTCCATTTTTTATATTTATGGCAATTCTATAGTTACTAT
Organism: Capra hircus; assembly: GCF_001704415.2. Taxonomy (NCBI): domain Eukaryota; kingdom Metazoa; phylum Chordata; class Mammalia; order Artiodactyla; family Bovidae; genus Capra; species Capra hircus. The sequence continues at coordinate 32,075,261 of NC_030823.1, read as the reverse complement.
ACATGCATGTAAAATTACATTACCATATGAAAGTATACCTGCTTCAATACATAAAATACTTTAGTTTTTATCTATGGCACATACCTAAAACAGAAGTTCTGAAATAGGAGGAGAAATGCCAAACAAGAGAAATAGTGTAGGCATTTCAATGAGTAAGAAAACCATCTGGCTAGCTTAAAAATCTGCTTCTGTGTAAGAAAAAATTTTTTAACAATCATCAATTGATTAACTGTCTACATACTCAAGGTTTAGAACAGAAGTACGAGTGACAACTAGCTCCCTCTACTAAGCTCCAGGCAGCTTCCCTTCATCTCACCATCTAAAACTCTTCCTTCTTTCCTATAAAGTCCCATGGTCCTTAATCTATATACTTCTGATACTAGAGATAATTATCACTTTTACACTTAGTATAAACTTTATACCTTATCTTCCCCACTAGACCATAAACTCTTTCAGAGTAAGAGTTACGCTTAATTCAGATCTGTACACCCACTTATCTACCAGAGTACTCTGCTCATTCTCAATAAATAAATATTTTATAAATACACAAAAAGATAGGTTCTCCTGAAAACACATTTTCAGCATTTCTTCTAAAGAACCTATGTACTACATTACTTTCTGTTTTTCTTCCTACTTCTCAGTAGTTCCTATTTTACCAGTTTTTTTGAAAAATTCATTTATTTGGCTGCTTCAAGTCTCAGTTGGTGCATGTGGGTTTAGTTGCCCTATGGTATGTGGGATCTTAGTTCCCCAAGAAGGAATTGAACCTGTGTCCCTTAATTGGAAGACAGAGTCTTAACCACTGGGCTACCAGGGATGTCCTCTAATTTACCACTTTTGCTAACTTATTTTACCCCTGTTCCTGGAGGGAAACTTTTCATCTATTCACTTATTTGCTCATTCAAAACATCCAGTAAGTGTCAAGTTCCTACTATGTGTTAGGTAGTGTGCTAGGTGCCAGGGTTATACCAGTGGGTAAGTCTTTAGGGAGCTTTGAGCCTAGCAGGAAGGACAGATAAGTAAATAATTATAAAGCAATGTGCTAATTTTTATGATAGATACAAACACATGATGCTGTTTAACAGTACTTCTATAATTTAAGAGTGCTTCTCCAACTTTTTGCCTGCAGTTTATCATTTCCCAATATAATATTCCCTCCACTGGTCATCCATCCATCTGCCTACCTATCTTTCTTCCTTCAACTTTAATATACACCTTTGATACAAAATACAAAAGATGCCCAAGAATAAAGTGAAAAATCAGACTTACTCCCATCTTTTCCCCAGTGATTGATTCAGTGTGCCTTCCTGAAGGTAAGCACTAATGTCCAGTACATAATTCAGAGATAGTCAATGTAGACACAGATGTATATGCACACATATATGGTCTTACTTTAACATGATAGTAGCATACTTTATATTCTGTCTACATCTTGCTTTTCTTATTTCATAACATATCTTAGAAAATGCATTGTCTCAGCCCATATTGGGTGACATCTTTCTTTTTAATGAATATAAAGTATTTCACTGCATGAATATCTAAGCAGACCTCCTGGAAGTGAAATTGCTGGGTCCCAGAATATGTGCTTTTTTAATTTTGACAGATACTAACATAGAGATTTCACCAATTTAAATTTCCTATAAAATAGGAAATATTCACCTCCATAACTTAAATTACAACCTTTATGGGAATGGCTCCCAAATCTGTATCCATATTCTGACCCATATTTATTCTCTGTGGTATTTCCATATACATATTTCTTGGAACCTTAGGAAAAAGCTTTTTAAAACCAACTTTATAATTTTACCGTTAACACACTCTTCCTAAGTTCACTACACATATTAATTCTCCATGATCCCAACCAAACGCTTTTCTACCCACATTCAATTAATGAACTCAACTAAGACAGATCAATCCTATATAATTCTATGACACCCATCTTCTTTTTCTCAGACAACATCTGACTGACAAGGGTTCAGTTCAGAATGCCTGGATTACTAAATTCTAACTACCCAACTTGTTCCTCTCTGCTTGCCTACCAGTGATTTTGCTCACATCATCCTCTCTGCCTGAAATATCCTCTCAAATCAGTTCCCCTGTTGGAATTTCATTAAGCCTAATCTAAACACTAGATCCATTCATAACAAATTTTCTTTTATTAATATATTAACACTTAGGTCTTTTACCATATTCTAATTTATAATAGTTATAAGATAAATTATAAACTCTTAACACATTTTGATAAACTCACACTGCCAAGGCACTCAAAATGTGTTTACCAAATGAATGAATGAATTTTTTGCAATGCACTAATTCCTGTAAGTCAGATAATTCAATAGGAGAAAACATGCCACAGAGGATAATTGCTTCCTCTTTCCTTACCTCTTTCCCTCTTTCCTTCCTTCCTCTCTTTCCCTCCTTCCCTTATTTCTTCCTTTTCCTCCCTCCTTTTCTCTCCCTCCCTCTTTTCCTCCTTTCTTCCTTCCCTCTCCTTCCTTCTTTTCTTTCAGGTAATAAGATTATTTTAAAGTCTGTGAGATACAGGCCCCTATTTAAGAATTAAATTTCAGAATACTCACAATGTGAAATATTTCCAGTAAACTACATTTTCCCCTTGCATTGATTTTGATGAAAAATAGGGAAAAGGATAAAGAATAAAGGAAAAGGTGAAATATACTACTAAAATGATTGACTTTCTCGTCAAAACTAAAAAAATCATCTACTATGTAGAAGAGAAAACTCAACTGTAATGTACTTGTGGCCTATTGTTAAACCGAGTTTAAAATGGGTGAAATAATTTTTTACAAGTTTCACAAAAACTTGCAGAAGAACTATGTAAAGCATTACCAACCCTATATGTCTGGTTTTCCAAATTAAAAACCGTGATTTTAAAAATCACTATCTGTAGTAAAATGTACATTTAAAAAATTTAGAAAAGAGTTGATTATGCTTCCCTATACATAAAGTATTGCTAGTTAAAAAAATAAATGATCATTATATTTCATTAAAAATTATTCAGCTCTCATTTACTAAAATAGTAGAGAGCTATCAAATCTCTATCAAAAAGTAGAGAATTACTACATTATAACTTGTAAATAATTTAGAAAAACAACAATACTACCATGCAAATGCAAGTGTTGGTTATACTTGACTCACCTCTCCCCCATTAACATATTCCATCACAAAACACAAACGGTCTTTTGTCTGGAAGGAATATTTCAGGGACTTGAAATGAAAAAGAAAACATGTTATATTATAATCCTACATTTTTACAACAGTATCAAAAATAGAACACTTAGAAACAGTAAGTGTGATTGATAAATTGTTCATGTTCCTTAAGAGTCTATTTATTCCTTTAAGAACACTTAAATAAAAATTTATGAGAACTATAAAACACATTTTGTGAAGATCAGCAGTGGGCATAATTTCAGGAAAAAGTAAAATTATAATTATTAGTAAACAATCCTAACTCTTAAAAGTTTCTTCCTTTTGAAAGTCTATCTGTTGTTCTTAATCTTAAAACACTTCATTGGGACCAGGAACATACAAGAACTTTGCAAATCAAAGAAAATGGCATACGTAAATAAATGTGACTGAAAATGTTATTTTTCATACTTAATTGCTACAATAAAACTCCCTTAAATATAAAATGTTATGATTGTAACATCTTTCCCCTAGTCACTTACTGTTAAAAAGGGATGTCTAGTGTTCTTTAATACTCTGCTTTCAGTTAAAGTGTGTGCCACTTCATCCTACGAAAGAAAAAGGCAAATAAACTTTTAATATATGTTCCGAGCACAAATAATATAAAAATTTCACTATTTCTCTAAGACCAGAAGAGATTAAACCCAGACACATAAAAAGATTTTAAACACATGCTCCTTTATTGCTTAGCTTCTCGTCTACCAAAAAAAAAAAAATTCAAATTAGTGATTTAAATCAGATGGCTATCATGTATAAATGCAGTCATACTTTATCAAAGTATATCAATAATGATATAATAATATGCAAAAATTACCAGGGATACAGAAAATGAAATAGTAAGCCTTTCCCCTTGAAGACAATGTCCTGTAAGTTAACAGCTAGGCATGGAGTAGTTAATATTTCCATGTTTGTGTTACATTGTATTCAGGGGATACAAAGAATATATTTCAGTAAAGATCATAGAATTGGTAAGTCTTCTACCTAAAAGAAAAATAAGTTATTGAAAAGAGGAACACAGTACACATTAAGAGGTTTAATTCTAAATTATACATTTCAGAAATAAAAATAGTATAAAACTGTATATTTTTGTTTTGTGGCTTTTTAGCATGCTTTTCTTAAAAAAAAAAAAGATCATAGCTTATTCTAGGACACTTTCTAGATGTGGATATATCTAAAGCCAAAAATACACTAAGACTGTATTTCCCCAATTTTGTACATAAATTTCATCTTGACATCAAAAGTGAACTAGGGAAGATTTTCTTCAACATGGAGAACTGGAAAAATGTTTCATATCTCAAAAATAACACTATTTTAAAGAATAAACGAAAGGAAGATAAATGCTGAAACTAACACAACATCTCTGGTCTCTGCTTCTGCCAAGATCCTAAACGAAACCCTTGCTGGATCAATTTATTAACACTGCCAGCAAATCAAGATTATAAGTAAGAAGTGGAAACTTTAGGACACTGTATTAATCTTTACAAAAGCATCTGACCTTATTTAGACTTAGAAGATAAACAAGCAACAGAATGATCAAAGATGCTAAAATCCAAAAGCCATTCCAAGAGAGTGAGACCAATTCTTTTTTTTTAATTAATTAATTTTACTTGGAGGATAATTACTTTACAATATTGTCATGGTTTCTGTCACACATCAGTATGAATTGGCCATAGGTATACATGCATCCCCTCCATCCTGAACTCCCCTCCTCTCTCTCTCCCCACCCTATCTCCTCCAGGTTGTCAAAGAGCACCAGCTTTAGGTGCCCTGCTTCATATGTCAAACTTGCATTGACATATGGTAATGTATATGTTTCAATGCTATTCTCTCAAATCATCCCATCCTCTCCTTCTCCCACTGAGTCCAAAAGTCTGTTCTTTACGTCTGTGTCTCTTTTGCTGCTCTATACATAAGATCATCGGTACCATCTTTCTCGGTTCCATATGTATACATTAATATACGGTGTTTGTCTTTCTCTTTCTGACTTACTTCACTCTGTATAATAGGCTCTAGGTACATGTGTCTTTTTCAATTAAATAAAGTGTAATGACATAGTATTTAAAACCAGTGAAATAAAGTACGGGTAAGAAAACATTCAAGTCTTATTTGGTTAATAAGAACCAGGTTTAAATGCTCAAACAACATGAAAACCACGATCATATCATACCATAAATTTTAAGTTAATTAGAACACCAAACGTCTTAATAAAAAATAATAAATATAAATGATATCAGAACTAATTTCTATACCCACAATGCTTACCATAATGATTAGTATACAGTAGGTAGTTGTTAGATGTTTTGTTGAACTTAACAGTTTATCATAGGAATTAATTACAAGATGTCACATATGTGGGACTTTCATTCAATCATTTATTCTTTCAATAAATATGAAACAAATACACTCTGGGTATTGTTCTATCCACTGAAGACAGGATACTGAACACCACAGACAAAACTCCTGTCCTCCTAGAGCTATCATTCCAGTTGGTCAGCATTAATGGAAAAAACCAAGAAGACAAGGGAAGGCTAAAGTTTATAAGAATCATACAATGGAGACAAAATACATGATTAAGGATTATACAAGTGGCTATTTTATGGGCTATAAAACTGAATTCATTGATTAAAAGATGAAATCCTTGACATGCATTTACTAAATAATAACAGTGTAAGTATAAAATCATTTTTTTTAAAGACATATGATTCTTTTGCTTATGGAGTTGACATGCTAGTGGAGAAGACGCTGGTGCATATCAAATTGGTACAAATCCAATTTAAGAAATAATTATGAATTCTGATAAGTGATCTTATGAGAAAATGGGGTAAAGAAGGAAAATTAATGCTACTGCAAGATCACAGGTTGAGTAATATGATAGTGTAGGATTGGGGGATTGGGGCACACAACTGATTTCTATTTTTAAATTTGCTCAGGTTCCTCTCAGAAGGACAACAAAAACAGGAGTGATCAATTAGGAGACAACTGCAGTGTAAGAGTGAAATTAGGATGGCTAGGATGACTGCAGTGGCACCAGAGCTAGATAAAGCGTTTGAAATATTTTTGAGATATAAAATTAACAGTGAAAAACTAACAGCTATATGCTTTCAACAGAGGATTAAGTAGAAGTATTACTTTATATGCAGTCAGAGAAGGCAACATTTACCAGTTATGCTTTAGGATTTTAAGTGATCTGAGGCAGTAAACTAGGAAAAGACTAAAAAAAGAGAAGTATGAAACCCATTTGGAAAAGATATCCTAGCACTTCAGTTAATATTTCTGGCAGCTCTTTCATTCTATTTTGTTGAAACAAGCTCATTATACGTAATAGTTATTTTTCTGAATCACTTAGTAAGTTCCATGAAAGATTATTTTTTTTCCTATATTCTGTAATCTGCCTAACCACATTAAAGGAGTCAAGTAAAGATGTAGGTAGGCAAAAGCTAAAACAGTATTTCTTTGTTATAAGAATTAAACCAGAATTAATACCATGTACATACATTTTATGTATTAAAATGTATTTTCTACCACACTTTACATCTGATCAAATTAAAATTTTCTCCTTAATGCAAATTTAATGGTACAGTATTTCACATACTAATTAGTATCTGCTATGAAGATAAGGTATGCACAAGCTAAAAAGTAAACACAGATGTCAATAATTTTTAATTACAGTTAAAAACAACATGTCAAAACAAAAAGTTATAAATAACAGTGATAAAACTTAGGGGCTAAAACAATATGATGCTTTTCTAAAAATCCATTTGTTGATCGTGATTACAAATAAAGAGTGCTTGGGTATGTAAGTAAAATGTTTTCGTGAAAAAGCTTTCAAAATTTAGTTTCATATATATTCATCCATGGTAAAAGACTAATGAATTTTAAAATCTAATTTCTTTCATAGAAAGCAGCTTAGGGAGAATGGAATTTTTCACGGTTTTTTGCAAACATGACGCAGAAGAATAGTCTTCCTCATACTCATTTTTCCAATCCTCTCTAATTTATCACTACCCTTCACCGAACATGGTCTAAACTTCTCCTTTTCATGCTCCCCACTTATTGCTTTTTGGTAGTTGTTCTTGGCGGGAGGTGGACAAGGAGCAAATGAAGACTGAGAAATGGAAGAGAACATCTCTATCACTGTGGACACCACAGGTGTCACCTCCTTCAATCCCTGAAGTAACTGAGCAGGTGTCTTTGATGATTCCCATTTTATATGAGGTAACTGAGGTTCACAGAAGTTAAACTGCTCAGATTGCAAGTGAAAAGGTCAAGACTGATCTCATCTAAGTCCAACATCAACGGTCATCTCCAACAACTCAGTAGCAACTTAACCAGGTACACTTTAACTCTGTTCACATTATTTTCTCCATTTTGACTACAAGACCCTAAAAACTGACTTCAGGAAGCTGGTTGAAATCAAGATACATGACATCTAAAGCATTTAAACAAAAATAATCCAGAGCTATAAATGAGGCCTAGAGGAGGAGATGACGGAGGTGGGGAAGGAGGGAGAAGAGGGGAGAAAAGATTTTACCTTGGTATCTTTCCTCTTAATCAACCACAATGACTACAAGTGATCATTATGTACTTGCTCTGTTTTGACAAGCTGTATGTCAGAAATCTATATATTTTTCCCCATAGAAAGGATGTCGTACTTGGTGTTGTTTGGTCGTTAAGTTGTATCTGACACTTGCAACCCCATGGACTGTAGCCCGCCAGGCTCCTCTGTCCATGGGGTTTCCCAGGCAAAAATAATGGAGTGGGTTACCATTTCCTTCTGCAGAAGATCTTCCCAACCCAGGGATTGAATCTATGTCTCCTGCATTGCAGGTGAATTCTTTAGCAACTGAGCCACCATACTATCATTCAATCTGTCATGCAATCCTGATGGCTCTTCATCAAAATATGCCCCAGACTGAATACGTCTTACCACCTCCACTGCTAATACCCTGATGCAAGCCACTATAATCAATTATCTGGATTATTGCAGTTAACTCCTAACAAGCTCCCTGCTTCCACAGTCTATTCTCAACACTACAGCCAAGGTGATGATATTAAAATGAAAACTATATCATGATATAGTAAACTATACATGATATAGTAAAAAAAAAAGAAAGTATAAAAACTTCCAATGGCTGACCAGCACAATGAGTAAAAGCAATATCCTTACAGCATCTACCACTATCAAAAACAACCCTCCACTGTTTCACTCTATGCAGGCCATGCTAGACTAGATTCCTAACTATTTTTAAAATATGCTGCTTCCTCAGTGCTTTTTTTGGTTGTGATTTCCTCTATCAGGAATATTCTTCCTCCCAAATACCTGAATGGTTTGTTTCCTCATTTCCTTCAAATGTTCGCTGAAATTTCACTTTCTCAATGAGTTCTTCTGTGATCATTTAAGACAGCAAAACCCACAAAAATCACTAACAGTACACAAAAACTAGTGGAACTACTAAATGAATTCAGCAAGATAGTAGGATAAAACATCAACATACACAAATCTCTTTCACTACACTAACAATGACATATCAACAAGAGGCAGTTAAAAAAAGTCCTGTTTGAAATCGCATCAAGAAAATAAAATACCAAGGAGGTGAAAAATCTATACATTGAAAACTATAAAACACTAATAAAGGAAACTGAAGACAATTCAAAAATGAAAGGGAAAGGTCCCACACCCTTGGAGAGGAACAATTAATATCATTAAAATGGCCATACTACCCAAAGCAATTTACAGAGTTAATGCAATTTTTATGCAAATACCTATGACTTCATTCATAGAACTGGAACAAATATTCTTAAAATTCATATGGAACCACAAAAGACCCTGAATTGCCAAAGCAATCTTGAGATGGAAGAACAGAGCTGGAAATATGCTCCCTGACATCAGACTATATTACAGAGCTACAGTAATCAAAACAGCATGGTACTGGCACAAAAACAGATTTATAGCCCAATGGTACAGAATAGAGGGCCCGTAAATAAACCCATGCACCTACAGTCAATCCATGACAAAGGAGGCAAGTATATAAAATGGAGAAAAGACAGCTTCTTCAACAAATGGTGATGGGAGAGTTAAACAGCTGCATGTAGATGGATAAAATTAGAACACTCTCTAACACCATATACAAAAATAAACTCAAAATGCTTTAAAGACCTAAATATAAGACACGACACAACAAAACTCCTTGAACAGAACACAGGCAAAATATTCTTGGACATAAATTAATGCAATATTTTTTTAGGTCAGTCTTTGAAAACAAAAGAAGTATAAGCAAAAATAAAACAAAAAATGGGACCTAAACAAACTTAAAACATTTTTTTGCACAGCAAAGGAAACCATCAACAACAACAACAACAACAAAAACCTATAGAGTGGGAGAAAAATATTTTCAAATGATGCTACTGACAAGGAATTAATATCTAAAATATACAAGAAGCTCACAGAACTCAATTAAAAAAAAAAACCTTAAAAAGTGGGCAGAAGCACTAAACAGACATTCCTCCAAAGAAGATGTTCAGCATCACTAATTATTTTTGCTGTTGTTTAGCTGCTAAGTCATATCCAACTCTTTTGCAACCCCATGTACTATAGCCCACCAGACTCCTCTGTCCACAGGAGTTTCCAGGCAAGAATCCTGGAGTGGGTTGCCATGGCCTCCTCCAGGGGATCTTTGTGACGCAGGGACTGAACCTGGGTCTCCTGCATTGGTATGCAGATTCTTTACCACTGAAGAAGCCCTCACTAATTATTAGAGAAAAGGAAATAAAAATCACAGCAAAGCACACTGTCACTTCAGTATCATTTCACACTTGTCAAAATGGCTATCATCAAAAAGGCTACAAATAATAAATGCTAGAGAAGATATGGAGAAAAGGGAACTCTCCTATACTGTTGGTGAGAATGTAAATTGGTGTAGCCACTATGGCAAACAGTATGGAGGTTCCTTAAAAAACTAAAAACAGAACTACCATATGATCCACCAATCCCACTCCTGGGCATATATTCAGAAAAACCAAAAACTACATTTTACTATGGCTGGTTCATATTGATACATGGCAGAAACTAACATAATACGATAAAGCAATTGTTCTCCAGTTAAAAAAAAAAAATACATGCACTTCAATGTTCACAGTGGTAGTATTCACAAACAGGCAAGACGTGGAAACAAGTACTCATCAGTAGATGATTAACGTAACACGATGCGGCACACGTATATGTATATAAACACACGCGCATGCATATACACAATGAAATATTACTCAGCCATAGAGAGTACGAGACGATGCCATTTGCAGGAACATGAAAGGACCTAGAGATCATTATAGCTAGTGACTAAGTCAGACACAGAAACACAAATACTGTATCACTTTTTATGGGGTATCTAAAAAATATTAAATGAATTCTATAAACAAAACAGAAAGACTCACAAACACAGGAAATAACCTTATTACCAGAAGTGATGGGCTAATTAGGCATATGGGATTAACAGAGTCAAACTACTATACATAAAATAGATAAGTAACAAGGATTTATTGTGTATCTATTGTGTATTTATTGTGAGAATTATACTTAACATGGAATATAATCTTAATATGATATATAATCACAAAAAATAACTGAATCACTAAGCTATACACCTGAAACTAAGACAATTTAGTAAAGACTTAAAAAAAACTGCAAAATTCTAGTTGTGAAATAAAGAATTCCTGGGGATTTAATGTACAGAATGATAAATAGTTAATAATACTATAATGTGTATTGGAAAGATGCTAAGAAAATAAATCTTAAAAGTTCTCATGACAAGAAATAGGTTTGTACCTATAGGTAGTGATAACTTTTAAGCAGACATACAGTAGTGATCATTTTAGTTTTAAATCTACTAAGGATGCTTTTCTATTCAACAGTTATATAAAATTTATCAGTACAAATAATCTATGTTAATAATCTATACTATTCACTACTTTAATAAAAAATTCAAACTGTTAGGGGAATATCAAAAAATCACTAGTATAATTAGTGACACAGGTCCCAAATACATAGTGAAAACATTCTCCCAAATGAACACAGACTAAACTTTCCTCTGAAAAGAATAAAAGACTGTACATAATAGACAGTATTATAAACTTTTGAAAAATTTAATACTATAAATAAATATCAATATACAGATATTATGCAGCTATAGCCTATAATCAACATTTTGCTTATTTAATGGAATTTCTATAGTCTAGTCATGTGTGTGCATGAGCACACACACATGTGGACAACATAAACAAAGATTTAATAATCAACTCTTGTATTATTACCTTGGCAATAATAACTTCTTTCTTCAGAATCTTCATAGCATAATATTTTCCACTTGCCTTCTCTCGAACCAAAATAACTTTCCCAAAAGTGCCTTTACCTAGTAGTTTCAAATAGTCAAAATCATTCATTGTCTGAAAAATACAAATTAAAATATATAATATGAAACATCTGATGAAATTTATTTGTAAACATCTATGCATATATTTGGCATTATCTACTCAAAATCAAATTTTATCCATTTCTAAGAACGCTTAAGTTAATTAGAATCAGCCTGGCATCGGCTTTCCCATCCATAACCATGGATGCTGGAAATAATTTAAACAATTTTCAGATAGTGGAGACAATAATTTTGAGCACAGAATCTCTCAACTATTAATTATTAGTAAAGTATAAGGGCAAAGGGAAAAATAAAACCAACTTTACTCACTTCCAAGTATTCAAGTTTCTAAGGATTTAGTAGTGCCACTCCCCTACATGATGAGTCAATCAAAAATGTCCTCCACAAACATTTCCAAATATATCCAAAAGAAAAGTACTTTTGAATGGAGTTTTTGAGAATGTACTCTATCAAAATAAGGATGGACTCCGAGAAAAAGAAAGATACGTGTATAAGAAACACTGAAAAGAAGTCTGCAGTTCAGTTCAAAGAAAAGAACAGCAGTACATCTGCTGAGAACACAAGTGGTCCAATTCAGAATAGGAAGTCATGAAAATCTAAGAATGTCTCTAATCTGCCCATTTTCAATTTCATTTCTCATTCCCATCTCTAAGTGAGGTGATTACCAGGATTTTACTAAGGAGAATTGCTACTTGCTCTCTACAGCTTCCTCTATGAATGCATATCCTGCTCTGCTTTATCAATAAACTTCCAAAACTTTGATGATGTTTGTTCACTAAGGCCTTTCCCCCACCCAGCTTTTTCTTTCTATGAACTTTTCCCTTTTAAAAATTTCTTTACTACCATTTTAATAGGTTTTTAGGTTTTTTTAGGTTTTTTTTCATCTTTTTAGATGAAAGAGGAGGTATGCTTAGTTTACAATCTTAAATTTAAATTCCGTTTCAGTTCAGTTCAGTCGCTCAGTCGTGTCCGACTCTTTGCGACCCCATGAATCGCAGCATGCCAGGCCTCCCTGTCCTTCACCAACTCCCGGAGTTCACTCAGACTCACATCCATCAAGTCTGTGATGCCATCCAGCCATCTCATCCTCTGTCGTCCCCTTCTCCTCCTGCCCCCAATCCCTCCCAGCATCAGGGTCTTTTCCAATGAGTCAACTCTTCACATGAGGTGGCCAAAGTACCGGAGTTTCAGCTTCAGCATCATTCCTTCCAAAGAAATCCCAGGGTTGATCTCCTTCAGAATGGACTGGTTGGATCTCCTTGCAGTCCAAGGGACTCTCAGGAGTCTTCTCAAACACCACAGTTCAAACGCATCAATTCTTCGGCGCTCAGCCTTCTTCACAGTCCAACTCTCACATCCATATATGACCACAGGAAAAACCACAGCCTTGACTAGACGGACCTTAGTTGGCAAAGTAATGTCTCTGCTTTCGAATATACTATCTAGGTTGGTCATAACTTTTCTTCCAAGGAGTAAGCGTCTTTTAATTTCATAGCTGCAGTCACCATCTGCAGTGATTTTGGAGCCCCCAAAAATAAAGTGTGACACTGTTTCCACTCTTTACCCATCTATTTCCCATGAAGTGATGGGACCAGATGCCATGATCTTCGTTTTCTGAATGTTGAGCTTTAAGCCAACTTTTTCACTCTCCTCTTTCACTTTCATCAAGAGGCTTTTTAGTTCCTCTTCACTTTCTGCCATAAGGGTGGTGTCATCTGCGTATCTGAGGTTATTGATATTTCTCCTGGCAATCTTGATTCCAGCTTGTGTTTCTTCTAGTCCAGCATTTCTCAGGATGTACTCTGCATATAAGTTAAATAAGCAGGGTGACAATATACAGCCTTGACATACTCCTTTTCCTATTTGGAACCAGTCTGTTGTTCCATGTCCAGTTCTAACTGTTGCTTCCTGACCTGCATATAAGTTTCTCAAAAGGCAGGTTAGGTGGTCTGGTATTCCCATCTCTCTCAGAATTTTCCACATATTAAAATAACAAATTGGACTTCCCTGGCAGCCCCGTGGTTAAGACTCCACACCCCACTGCAGGTGCTGGTTTGCTCTCTGGTCTGGGAACTAAGATCCTGCATGTCACACAGCATGACCAGAACAATAACAAAAACAATTTAAGAGGGTGGGGTTTTATCCTACTAACAATCAGAAGTTATTGAAAATTTTTGTGTCTTTTTAGAAGTATTTCTTTCCTCTTTACCACCCGTTTGAAGTAAATGTCAGAAATGTCTCAAAGCAATAACTTCAGCTTCTACCTTAAGAAACTACAAAAAGACCAAATTAAACTCAAAAGAACTAGAAAAAAAAAATAAAGATCAGGGCAGAAATCAATTAGGGATGTCCCTGGCAGTCTCTCCAGTGGTTAAGAATCTGCACTTCCACTGCAGGGAGCATGGGTTCGATCCCTGATCAAGGAACTGGAATTCCACTTGTTACATAGCATGGCATGGTGTGGTGGAAAAAAAAAAAAAGAAATCAATTAAATTCTAAAAAGAAAGAAAAGGCGGGGAGGTCAAGACGGTGGAGGAGTTAGGAGGATGTGGGTTCACCACTCCCTAAAAAGCATCAAGAATACATTCACAAAAGAACAATTCTCAGAGAAAAGGCTGAATGCTAGCAGAGGACCTTGGACACACAGAAGGACAAGAAAGATCCCTGCAAAACCGGCTAGGATGAAAGAAAGAAAAGAGAAAAGAAGAGGAGAGGTCCCACATCTCAGGAAGCCCCTCACCAGTGGAGAGATCAGCTGGCAGAGCTGGGGAGTTAAGAGGCTATCACAAAAGGACAACAACAGGTCTGTGGTAGGCAGGACAAAGTGAGACCTACACAGATAGTCCATGCCACAGCCCTGGGGCTCCAGCTTGAGACTTGTGTTCCTGGTGCAGACGGGGGCTGCGGGCAAGAACATGGGGTCTGGGGAGCAAACTGGGGAGAGGTCTGCTGCCGGTTGCTGCAAGGAGACAGCCTGAGGGGTCGGAAGTGAGGAAATCCACAAGTAGAAGTGTGTGCGGAGGAAACTCGACTGCGATAGAAGGGTCACTGTTATGTGTCAGAAGTGGAGATGCCACTGCATCCTCTCTCCACTGCTGCCCTCACCTCCCTAGCAACCAGGAAGAGACCCCACTGGGGCTGGCTCCCCCACGCTCAGGCACCAGGAAGGGTCCCTGCTGGGTGGCTCTCTCACACCAGCTGTAAGGCACTGGAAAGGGCCCCGGGTGGGGCTGGCTCTTTCACACCTGCGGCCGGGCGCTGGGAGGAACCTCTGCCGGGGCAGACTCCGTCACACTCGCAGCTGTCGCTACCCTGAGAACCTGCCGCTGGGCACTAGGTAGAGCCAGCTTCCCCACACACCTCATCAACGCCTCAGCATGCACTCTCCTGCATGAAGCAAGGTGCTGGGAAGGGCCCCCAGCACTCTGACTCTTCCGTGCCTGTGGCTGCCAGAGCCCCCACACGTCCTTGCCACCAGAGCTCCACGACCCCAGTTGCCTCGCAGCTCTGTACCCCCTTATCCAGGCCAACTCGTGTGTTCCAGGGCCACCTCGGGAGTAGACCCCTTCGGATGGTCCACAAGAAGAGGCTGAGGCTAAAGCCATAGCTAAGCCCTAGGGGACATGCAACTAAGGAAGAAAAGCTAGAATCTCTCCTCTCAGGTGCCCAAAAGGCAAACTGACTCTCTCGAGGCCAGCCTTATAAACCCTGCACCTATAGAACATCTGAACAGACAAACAGTGAGTGCTCCCGCAGCCAAGCTTTTGCAGCTGTAGACTTTCTCAGCACATACATGTGGGGACTGGGCCAGGCTGGAGTCGGAGCTGCCTCCATAGTGCCCACAATGGGTCCATACCCATGATTACTGCATTCCTGCGACCTGACGTCAGTGGACCTATGCTGGTGGCCTGGTGAAAACAATCTTAGAGACACCAGGGCCAACAGATGGCATACCCACAGTTGAGGCGGGGTCGAGAGCAGTGCCGCCGACAGTGTAATCTGACAGTGTAAGCTGGCACAAGGGGTGACAGGTGACACAACAGAGCACACTCACAGGTGAACAGCTACAGTGTCTTCCCTTCCAGCAGGAGTGCTCCAATCCCTCCTACCTTGCACTGCAGATCATAAGCACAAAAGCTAAGGAACAGACCTGGGGCCCTCTATACCAACAGTTAGAAAGCAGATCCCATCTGTGACAGGGCAGTGACAATCACAGAGCAATGAGGAGGCCCTGCTCAATACCCATTGCAGGCTCTGGTCACCAAAACATCAGTCAGACTCCTATCAATGTGATAATGGCCAACAGAGAAAAGAAGTGGCGGCTGTCTACTCTAAATACAACCCTCACACAAAAAAACATTAAACCCACACAGGCTACTCAGAGATGTTACCACGCAAAACAGCCCTCCAAGACAATCTGAGGGTATGGTGTTGGACAGAAGAACACCCAGGGCAGCGCTTGAGTGCAGGAGCTCCACTGGACTGGGGGAAACGTCTTGGAGGATGTACACAGGTCTCATGCATGCTGGCACCCAGCACAAAGTGACAGCTCCGTGGAAACCTGGATTAAACCCACCTATGAGTCTTAGAGAGACTCCTGGGTAGGTGAAGGTCAACCGTCGCTCACTGTGAGGGAAAGAACACTGGTAACAGCAGTCTCAGGGAGTATCAACCAATGTGAGATCTCCTGGAGGTCCGTGTTTTGGCACCAAGACTTGACCCCATCCAACAACCTGCGAGCGCCAGAGCTGCAAAGCCTCAGGCCACACAACCACCAGGACAGACGGCCTAATGCATACTGAGCTCACAGCCACATCAAAACACACCCCTTGACACGGCCCTGTCCATCAGAGGGACAAAGCCCAGCTTCACCTACGAGAGGGAAGGCACCAATCCCACTCACCAGGAAGGCTACACAAGCCCGTGGACCTACATTCTCACCAGGAAGCGGATGTCAGAAAGAGGAGGAACCATGGTCCTGTGGCCTATGGGAACGGAGGCCACAAACACAGAAAGACAAAATGAGACAATAGAAATGTGCTTCAAACATAGAAACAAGACAAAACCCCACAAGAACAGCTAACTGAACAGGAGACAGAAAATCGCCATGAAAAAGACACGAGATTAACGATAGGAAAGATGATCCAAAATCTCAAAACAGAGTTGGGGGCACAAACTGAGAAGACACAAGAAATGTTTAATAAGGAGCTAGATGATTTAAAGAGTGAGCAAATGGAGGTGAACAAGACAATAACTAAAACGAAAAAGACACTAGAAGGAATCAACAGCAGAATAACTGAGGCTGAAGAACAAAAGTGAGGTGGAAGACACAGCGGTGGAAATCACTACCACAGAACAGAATAAGAACGAATGAAAAGAAATGACAGTATCAGAGACCTCTAGGACAGTATTAAATGCACTAACATTCAACTATAGGAGTCCCAGTGGGACAAGAAACAGAAAGGGCCTGAGAAAATATTTGTAGAATTCAAAGAGATTATAGCTAAAAACTTCCCTAACATGAAAAAAGAAACAGTCACTTGGCTAGGAATCACAGACAGTTCTGCACAAGGTGAACCCAAGGAGGAACATTAATCAAACTGACAAAAATTAAAGACAAATAAACATTAAAAGCCATAAGGGAAACACAACAAACAGCATATATGAGAATCCTCAAAAAGTTCTCAGCCGATTTTCCAGCAGAAACTCTGCAGGCCAGAATTAAGTGTTATGATACACTGAAAGTGATGAAAGAAAAAAGAATATTCAGCAAGGCTCTCATTTACATTTGACAGAGAAATCAAAAGCTTTACAGAAAAGCAGAAATAAGAGAATTCAGTATCACCAAATCAGAAAAAAACAACAAATCCAAAACAATGAATAAAATGGCTATAGGAACCCACATATCTATAATTACCTTAAATGTAAATGGATTAAATGCTCCAACCGAAAGTCACAGACAGGCTAAATAGATACAAAACCAAGACCCAAATTTATGCTGTCTAGAAGAGACCCACTTCAGACCTAGAGATACATACAGACTGAAAGTGAGGGGATATTTATTACTATGCAACTTTATTTTTCAAAGAAGTAGAACAAAAAAATTTTCATTCGTATGGAAACACAAAAGACCCTGAATGGCCAAAAACAATCCAGAGAAAGACAATGACACTAGGGGAATTGGAAGCCAAGACCTCAGACCATATTACAATGCTATAGTCATTAAAACAGCAGGGTGCTGTCACAAAAACAGAAACACAGATCAATGGAACTGGATAAACAGTCCAGCGAAAAAGCCATGTACCTATGGTCACTTAATCTATTATAAAGGAGGCAAGACTACACAATGGAGAAAAGACAGTCTCTTCAGTAAGTGGTGCTGGGAAAACTGGACAGCTACAGGTAAACAACAAAATTAGAACATTCACTAAAACTACACACAACAATATAGTCAAAATAGATTAAATACCTAAATGTAAGACTGCATACTATTAACCTCTTGGGAGGAAAACAGGCAGAACATTCTCTGACATAAATTGCAGCAATCAAATTGCGGTTTTTGATCCACGTCTTGTAACTAAGCCATATGTTATGTTATTGCTCAAAGCTTCATCTGAACAGTACCTTCTCTCACTTTATATAAAAATACTGGAAAATGATACCATGTTCCATTATTAAATACTAAACATCATATAAACTGAAACTGAATTCTGGGGATAAAGATTAGAAAAGAATTTATAAACTGCTTTATGATATTTTCACCTGAAAAGCAATATATAATAATGAAATAGTACTATCTTCTTTAAGGACTGTAATTCCTAGGGACAAGGAGGTTAAAAAAAGGGATGACAGCTTTAACACCAAATTTCACGGCTTCTGTCAGTTTGTCAATCTTTTTTAAAAGAAGAATTTACATGGAAATTTATGTTACTAACAAAGCATTCTACATGATTAAATCAGAAACATTTATCATATCTATTTTTAGGGGGGATTTTTTTTTTTATTCTTAGGGTTTTTAAAATTTCTTTTTAATTGGAGGATAATTGCTTTACAGTAATGTGTTGGTCCCTGCCAGACATCAACATGAATCAGTCATCGGTATGCATATGTCCCTTCCCTCTTGAAACTCTTTCCCCTCTCCTACCCCCTCTGACCCCTATAGGTTGTCATAGAGCACCTGATTTGAGCTCCCTGCCTGCATCATACAGCAAATTTCCACTGGTTATCTAATTTGCATATGGTAATATATGCATTTCCAGGCTACCCTCTCAATTCTCCCCACCCTCTCCTTCCCCCCGCTGTGTCCACAATTCTGTTCTCTATGTCTGCGTCTCTACTACTGCCCTGCCAATAGTTCATCATACCATCTTTCCAGATTCCATATATATGCGTTAATATACGAAATCTGTTTTTCTCTTTCTGACTTACTTCATTCCGTATAAAAGACTCTAGGTTCATCCACCTCATTAGGACTGATTCAAATGTGTTCCTTTTTACGGCTGAAAATATTCCACAACTTCTTTATCTACTCATCTCTCAAAGATATCTAGGTTGCATCAGATCCAGTTTGATAAAACTTTAGAAAAATTAAAAAGTATCCATGATAGCAAATGCTCATCTTCAGTGGAGTATACACAGTGATTATCTATTCTTTACAAAAAAAAAATGCAACTTATTTTCCTTTCTTTGGATAGTGTTAAGGGCAAAGATACAATAAGATTTTATTTAAAATTAAGAGCATGACATACTATTTACAACAGCCAAAATAAGGAAGAAATCTAACTCTCCATCAACAGATGAATGGATAAATATGTGGTATGTATTAATATCTGGTGTTCCCAGGTAGCTCAGTGGTAAAGAATCTGCCTCCCAATGCAGCAGACACCAGAGACATGGGTTTGATCTCTGGGACGGGAAGATCCCCTGGAGTAGGAAATGGCAACCCATTCCAGTGGTGGCTCAGAGGTTAAAGTGTCTGCCTCCAATGCGGGAGACCCAGGTTCAATCCCTGGGTCGAGAAGATCCCCTGGAGAAGGAAATGGTAACCCACTCCAGTATTCTTGCCTGGAAAATCCCATGGATGGAGAAGCCTGGAAGGCTATAGTCCATGGGGTCGCAAAGAGTCGGACACAACTGAGCGACTTCACTTTCTTTCACTTTCCTTTCCAGTATTCCTGCTTGGAAAATTCAATGGACAGAGGAGCCTAGCACACTATATAATCCATGAGGTCACAAGAGTTGGACACAATTTAGCAAGTAAAACAATATGTGTTTATGTATATATGTGTATATGTACATATGTGTGTATATGTATACATATATACACACACACATGCATACAATGAAATATTACTCAGCCATAGAAAAGAATGAAATAAAACCATTTGCAGCAACATGAATGGACCTAGAGGAGTGAAGTGAAGTAATTCAGATAGAGAAAGATAATAAATATCATTTATATGTGGAAATTTAAAAACCAGTACAAGTGAATTCTTTACAGACAGAAAACAAACAATGGATTACCAAAGGAGAAATCAACACAATATTGTAAATCAACTAACATAATTTTGTATATCAACTATATTTCAATAAAAAAATTTTAATAGCTGAAACTTCTATAAAAATACTTCAATAAAATTTTTTTAAATAAGGGCATTAGATACTCTATAGAAAAGTAATCCTCCAAAACCCAAACCTAAGAATTTATTAGAAAATATTTTTATAGAATTATACTCTTTCCTGTACATAATCTCTGTAACATATCAATGTGGCTATTTTAGGCTAAAAGATGCATGTGCATACACTAAGCGAGGGTGGGATGACTTGAGAGAATAGCATTGAAACACGTATATTACCATATGTGAAATACATCACCAGTCCAAGTTTGATGCATGAAACAGGGTGCTCAAAGTTGGTGCACTGGGACAACCCTGAGGGATGGGATGGGAGGGAGGTGGGAGTGGGGTTCAGGATGGGGGACACATGTACACCCATGGCTGATTAATGTCAATGTATGGCAAAAACCACTACAATATTATAATTAGCCTCCAATTAAAATAAATAAATAAAAAAATTTTTAAGTATATTCAAATCACACACTAGATTATAAGAAAAATAACTGTCCCCCAAACCCCTAAATTAGGTTACAAATATATATAAATGAAGAGGAATACAAGGAAAAGGATACAGTGGTTTTAGCAAGTTTGGCCCAAAAGATCAATTCCACATAGATTTACAATGTAAGAGATACACCAAATAAGGTCCAAGGAGTGAAAAGGAGTCTTTCAAGAAGTAAACCTCTCTACCCACATCTCTCCTCCATTCCTCCAGTGCTTTTTCCCCAACATAAGGAGAAGCTCTAATCTTATCGAGTCAGTTTCTACAACACTGATTATGCTGCTCCTCCCTCTAGGTAGGAAGTGAGAAATGACTTGATTTCAGGTCTGTTCTTTTCTTTCTCTCCTTCTCTGTATGCTAGTGACTGCTGTGAGTTATGGTAGTCAGGCATTAAATAATAAAATTCCAAGAATTGGAATCAGACATAATGGGAATATAGGAGGTACTAACTACCACACAATTGCACTCATCTCACATGCTAGTAAAGTAATGCTCAAAATTCTCCAAGCCAGGCTTCAGCAGTACACGAACCGTGAACTTCCAGATGTTCAAGCTGGTTTTAGAAAAGGCAGAGGAACCAGAGATCAAATTGCCAACATCTGCTGGATTATCGAAAAATGAAGAGAGCTCCAGAAAAACATCTATTTCTGCTTTATCGACTATCCCAAAGCCTTTGACTGTGTGAATCACAATAAACTGTGGAAAATTCTGAAAGTGATGGGAATACCAGACCACCTAACCTGCCTCTTGAGAAATCTGCACGCAGGTCAGGATTACAACTGGACATGGAACAACAGACTGGTTCCAAATAGGAAAAGGAGTACGTCAAGGCTGTATATTGTCACCCTGCTTATTTAACTTATATGCAGAGTACATCCTGAGAAACGCTGGACTGGAAGAAACACAAGCTGGAATCAAGATTGCCAGGAGAAATATCAATAACCTCAGATACTCAGATGACACCACCCTTATGGCAGAAAGTGAAGAGGAACTAAAAAGCCTCTTGATGAAAGTGAAAGAGGAGAGTGAAAAAGTTGGCTTAAAGCTCAACATTCAGAAAACGAAGATCATGGCATCCGGTCCCATCACTTCATGGGAAATAGATGGGGAAACAGTAGCAACAGTGTCAGACTATTTTTTTGGGCTCCAAAATCACTGTAGATGGTGACTGCAGCCATGAAATTAAAAGAGGCTTACTCCTTGGAAGAAAAGTTATGACCAACCTAGATAGTATATTCAAAAGCAGAGACATTACTTTGCCGACTAAGGTCCGTCTAGTCAAGGCTATGGTTTTTCCAGTGATCGTGTATGGATGTGAGAGTCGGACTGTGAAGAAGGCTGAGCGCTGAAGAATTGATGCGTTTGAACTGTGGTGTTGGAGAAGACTCTTGAGGGTCCCTTGGACTGCAAGGAGATCCAACCAGTCCATTCTGAAGGAGATCGACCCTGGGATTTCTTTAGAAGGAATGATGCTAAAGCTTAAGCTCCAGTACTTTGGACACCTCATGCGAAGAGTTGACTCACTGGAAAAGACTCTGATGCTGGGAGAGATTGGGGGCAGGAGGAGAAGGGGACGACCCAGGATGAGATGGCTGGATGGCATCATGGACTCAATGGACCTGAGTCTGAGTGAACTCCGGGAGATGGTGATGGACAGGGAGGCCTGGCGTGCTGCAATTCATGGGGTCGCAAAGAGTCAGACACGACTGAGCAACTGAACTAACTAACTAATTAGACTTTAGTACTGTAGTCCATAGGGTCGCAAGGAATCTCAGACTACTGAGTAACTGAACTACTTATACTTTACTGATTATACTTCCTAAGTCATGAGATGATAACCAAGTATGTCCAGAGAAGTCTATATTGATCACTTAAAAACTAAGCAAAAATTTTATTTCCAATTGGCTATTTACTGTGGCCCTTTACCTACATAACAGGGTCCAGAAAGTGGCAGTTTGGCATACCAAGGTTAGACATTTCCAAGTCTTCTCATCAAATTCCTTTGAAACATCATCTTTTAATTTAAACAAGGATCAGCACTTGAATCTGGTTGCAAGGCTGCTGCCTCTTCTCTCTACCACCATTATCTTTCCCTCTCCAAAAATTTCAATCTGAAGAGCAGACACTGGGGAAATATTCTACCACTAAGGAAAATAACCATCTGTCTGACCCAAACAAGAGAGAACAGTCAGGACAGTTCTCAGCATAGCTATCATTATCAGTAGCTATTCTCTTCCTCCTAGTATCCATTTGTCAAAAAGTGAACAAAGAAACTGTATTCCATAAATTATGAGAAGGATATTCTTATCACAGAATATTTGGGTTTACAATCTAAAATTAAAAATAATCTGAATTTATACAATTCTTCTTATAAGTAACATTCACAAAAGATATACAGTTGCCTCTTGACCAATATGGGTTTGGGCTGCATGGGTCCACTTATTTGTGGATTTTTTTCAATTGATTTTTTTTTTTTTTTTGGATCCACTATTGATTGAATCCTCAGATGCACTGCCACAGATAGATACAAAGCAACTGTGGATATGGAGGTACTGCTGCTTCAGAGGAACCACAGATAGAGAAGAACCCAGACACAGAGAGTCAACTATAAATTAAAGGCAGATTATTAACTGTACAGAGGGTGGGCTCACCAAGCCTCTGTATTGTTCAAGTGTCAACTATAGTTTTAGAGTCATTTATCTTAAGGAAGTGATAATAATATTTCACCCTTTTGAACCAAGTTATTAGGATTGTTCTGGCACAGTTAGTCGGAGAAGGCAATGGCACCCCACTCCAGTACTCTTGCCTGGAAAATCCCATGGACAGAGGAGCGTGGTAGGCTGCAATCCATGGGGTTGCGAAGAGTCAGACATGACTGAGCAACTTCACTTTCACTCTTCACTTTGATGCATTGGAGAAGGATATAGCAACCCACTCCAGTGTTCTTGCCTGGAGAATCCCAAGGATGGCAGAGCCTGGTGGGCTGCTGTCTACGGGGTTGCACAGAGTCGGACACGACTGAAGCGACTTAGCAGCAGCAGCAGCAGCACAGTTAGTGGTACAAATGTTCTTTTCTGTACTCTGTTATTTCAAACTATTTTACATAATTTCATTTTAAATGAAGTATTAAAATTACAAGGAAATAAGATACAGGCCAAGTAAGAAAATGGACCCCATTCCAAAATTCAAAATAATACTTCTGACTATCAATTTTTCATTTTGGAGACTTAAGTTTCAACAAGAGACTTCTAAGAGACTCTGTTTCAAAAATATGTGAATGTTTAATTATCTTTAAGTGGATAAAGTAAAATACTATCTAATACTAGCTACTATCCACTGAGCACTTAGTATATAAACAATTTACATATACTCCCAACTATATTTTAATCCTCACAACTCTATGACGTAAATACCACTGTTTAGAAACTTCCCCCACAATAATACACATGGTAGATCCAGGACTTGAATACAAGCAGGACAATAGAAGTTTCCCTTTCCACCAGTATTCTATAATATTGAAATTCGACTGATTTTTCCAAAAGTGCTCTAATACAAAATGAAATTAACTAATATCCAACCACTGTGTAAAAGCAACAATACAACATACTATTTCGAGAAACAAAGTACAAAATGAGAGTCTGTCTGTATAATTTTCTTTCTAATACAGCTTGACTAGGTTATAACAATACAGAGGTTGCAGAAGCTCAAGACATGTGAATCAATAAAAAGCAGACTGCAAACTGAAGCTGCACAGTGTGTAAAGTCACTACATTCTTGAACAAGACATTTAACTTCTCCAAATATCAGATGACTCAAGTGTGAAATGGAATAATAACAGTGCCTATCCCTGTATGATTCCTATAAGGATCAAATGAGATAATACATATGAAAGTACAGCTCAGAGCCTGGCATGAAATAAGCATATAATAAATGCTTACAAGTGATAACTAGTAAAGGTGAGAAACTCTAAGACAACTGACACTGGTAACTGAAAACAGGAAAATGTATTATGCTTTAAAAATCATTTACAACCAGCCTTAACAGAAAAAGTAGTATTTTCCGTTTTGTATCATTCAAAGTGCTTGTCTCTCTTCACTCAAAGTTCTGTAAATTTCCATTTTCATTTCCAAAATTTTTATACCAGTAACAGTATTTCTAGTTCAGTCAGTTCAGTTCAGTCACTCAGTCATGTCCAACCCTTTGCGACCCCATGAATCGCAACACACCAGGCCATCACCACGCCAGGACACCTCCCTGTCCATCACCATCTCCCGGAGTTCACTCAAAGTTAAGAATGTTATAAACTTCCCAATTTCAACCTCTAGCTATTTATATAACATCTTATTATTAATCTCTGTTACTCAGAAATTCTATAGCTGGTATAGTTTGCTATTGAATGAAGTAGTTTATTACTCAAAGGATGAGAATAATCAGGATATGACTTTAAATTTATGAGCACAGTCAAATTTCAAATTAATTGTGTACATGTGAACATACATGAGCAAAATGACTTCTTTCTCTCTGAGAAGGAGGTAAAGCTAGACTGTGTTTTTCTCTTGGCAATAACTAAGGAACAAGGGCACAGGGTAGATAAGGTGACTCAAAAGAAAAGAGGGATACAGCACAGCTAACAAGTAGAGGATAAGTCTTCAAGGAAGTTACACAGGGTTCTCAGACATTTGGTGAAGATCAAGCATAGAATGTAATTCTAATTAGAACAGAAATTTCAGATAAGGAAAGGATAATTAACTAAATCTAAATTGTAATTGCAAAGCTTACCTTCACATCTTTAGCACATAGGAAAAAGAGATTTGAACTCAGGCAGTCTAACACCAAAGAGTTCTTAATCACTGTGCTAATACAAAATTACATGGATAATTACCTTAAGAATTAGCATTTTTCAACCTGAAGATTAATTTAAAATCTAATATAATAAATATATTCTAAACATAAAAAAATGGCATGTTCATCTATTTTGAACACTTATACCCTTAATCTTAAAATACCCCTTTTTGCATAGGAAGATGCTTTTCAATATTCTATAGTAATGAAAAACATAATTTACAGTTCCCATAAATACATAAATTGGTGTTTATTATTCTAGAGCACTGAGGGTAGGAAAAGTCTGTTTCCCTCACTGGCTTAGAAGCAGCCATTAAAATAAAAAGCTATAATTTCCAAGATTGCTCACTTTCCTGCTGATATTAGTGAGGCTGGGGCACCAAGCAGGAAGTTCACAGAGCCATTTAAGCTTCTGCTTTCAGGAGAACATAGAATGCCAAATGGAAAAAGACCAAATCATTAGGGAAAACATTTTATTTCCAAGTTTCTGAAATAGTATTAAAAACAGTAAGGGAAAAAGGCAAATTATAAAGTAGTATGATGGTACATCAGTCACCGCATCCTAATCAGCCCTTTCAGCATTCAGTGCTAATTGCTGAAACACTGAAATAAAGTGATGTTTCAATTATGTGGTTTTAAACAATGACAGGTTTAAGATCCACCTGATTAAAAACCATTCACACCAATGTAATGGCATATCATAAGATTACTGGCTAACAATTTTTGCAAACGGCAACTGTTGACATATTTCTTCCATACACGTAAATGCTGTGCTGAAGAGGGGAATACATGTTCTTCTCTACCTTTCTCTTATGATGGGTTGTAGAAGCATCCATCTCTTCCTCTCCTATATTATCAATTTGTGAAGTTGGACTACAATTCATTCTCTCTTCTTCTTGCCTCTGGAGTCTGTCTGCTACAGCCTGGATAGCTTCTGTCCATTCTTCCCTATAAAAATGAGAAAAAAATCCCTATTAATGAAGAATCATAAATAATGCAAATATTTCTCTTCTATAAAGTATAAAGTCAACACAAAGTCTACTTCAAAATAATACATATCTCCCACCATAACTCCAAGATGAAGTTGATCCTAGAAGTATTTTACATTACAGGCCTAAAGTTTTTATCAATACTAGCATTTATTTGGAGGTAAAAAGAAGAAGAGGAGGAGGAGAAGATGATGATTGTAAGAAAACTGAGTAAAAATTATTTAAAAGTATGATTAAATCTTAATTATCTGTACACATCTGTAAGTCCATCACTGACATACTCAGTTTCTCTATTAAGGTCCAATAGAGGGAAGTGATAGATGTATAATTATGGCTAATGTGTGTTGTTGGACAGCAGAAACCAATACAACATTATAAAGGAATTTTCCCCCCAATTGAAAATAAATTTAAAAAAAAGTTCAAAAAACTTTTCAAAGGCAAAATCTATTCCCAGATCATAGGTAAGTTTCATTTTAAAAAACTGATAGACAGTTTGTAGCTTAAATAATAGGATTTAGTAGCAGTAACATGAGGTTTTTACTTTTTGACAGTTGTGCTATCAGATAAAGGATCATTCACTTCCATATACAATTTGTATAAAATCAGTCTGTAGATTTCACAAGACAAATTTTTCTAAAATTCTAAGTGGAACAACATTAAATCTATAGATCAACCTGGAGGAAACTGGTACCTTAATAAATTAAGTCTTCTAATCCATGAACATGGTATAGCTCTCAATTTATTTAGATCTTTAATTATCCAATGCAGTGTTTGTAAATTTCTGTGAAAATGTCTTGCAAACCATGAACTAAATTTATTTCTAAGTATTATTTTATGCTATGTGGAGGTTTAAGTTTTTTTTTTATTTTCAAACTGTTTGGTTAGTATTTAGAAATACAATTGCTTTTGGTATGATGACCATATATTCTATAGCCTTAATAAATTCATTTACTAGTTCTAATAGCTTTTATTTTTTTGGATATTCCACACATGCAACCACATAGTCTACAAAGAAGAGCAATTTACTCTCTCCTTTCCAATGTGTTTCCCTTTTCTTTCTTTTTCTTGCCCTGTAATGGTCTAGAGCAGACCATCAGTAAGTACAACATTAGATAAAAGTGGAGAGAGCAGACATTCTTATTTTGTTCCAGATCTTAAGGGAGAAAGTATCAAGTCTTTTACCTCTGAATATTATATAAGTTGTAGTTTGTTTGTAGATACACTTAATCAAGTTGATTAAGTTCCCTTCCATTCCTAACCAGTTGAGTGTTATGAGTTGTTATGAAAGGGTATTGGGAGTTTTCAAACGCTTTTTCTGCACCTGTTGAAATGACCATGTCGTTTCTCTTTTCTAATATAGGGAATTTAGTTGGATGATTTTCAGATTTAATACAACTGAATTATATGATAAACTCCATTTAGTCATAACGTATGACCTTTTTTACATATTTTCTTGAATCTGGTTTGTCAAAATTTTGTTAAGAAATTTTGCTTTCACTATTAACAAGTATACTGGGCTATAGTCCTTTCTTCATTTTCGATCAATATTTTTATTGAAGTATAGCTGATTTACAATACTAATTATTACCATACAGCAAAGTTGCTTCAGTTTTATATATATATATTTATATATATATTTATATACACACATTCTTTTTTAATATATTCTTTTCCATCATGGTTTATCATAGGATATTGAACCCACTTCTCTATGTTGTACAGTAAGGCCATTATATATATATAAGCTGACATCTGCTACCTCTAACCTCCCATCCTATCCCTTCCCCAACTTCGTCCCCCTTGGCAACCAACAGGCTGTTCTCTAGGTTCACGATTCTTTGTTTCACAGACAGGTTCATTTGTGTCCTATTTTAGATTTCACACATAAGTGACATCATACAGTATTCATCTTTCTCTTTCTGACTTACTTCACTGAGTATGACAATCTCTAGTTATACCCATGCTGCTGCAAATGGCATTATTTCACTCTTTTTCATGGGTGAGTTATATTCCATTGCAAAACCACACCACATCTTCTTTATGCATTCACATGTCAATGGACATTTTGTTGTTTCTCTGTTTCAGCTGCTTTGAATAGAGCTGTTATGAACATAGAGGTGTATGTATCTTTTTGAATTATAGTTTTGTTATGTATATATGCCCAGGAGTGAGACTGCTATATCATATGCTAATTCTATTTTTAGACTTCTGAGGAATCTCCATACTGTTTTCCACAGTGGCTGCAACAACTTACATTCCTATTAATAGTAGAGGAGGGCTCCCTTTTCTCCACACTCTCTCCAGCATTTGTTATTTGTACACTTTTAATGATAGCTGTTCTGACTTATGGGAGGTAACTCACTGTAGTTTTGATTTGTTATTTCTCTAGTGATATTGAGCATCTTCTCAAGTGCCAATTGGTCATCTGTATTTCTTCTTTGGAGAAATGTCTATTTATGTCTTCTGCTCATTCTCCAATTGGACAGTTGTTTCTTTGTTGTTGAGTTATAGGAGTTGTTTCTTTATTTTGGAAATTAAGCCCTTATTGATTACATTGTTTGCAAATATTTTCTACCTGGCCTGCAGTTTGGTTTGTTGGAAAGGTTTTATTTTTGTTACTTTGTTTTTAACTGATTCAATTTCAATTACTGGTAACTGGTCTGTTGAGTTCCAACCAGAAACTCCTTTCTGCTTGGTTCAGTCTTGGAAGAGTGCACATTAGAGTGCACATTTCTATTAATTAATCCATTTCTTCTGAGTTATTCACTTTACTGGTGTAAAATTGTTCATAGTAGCTCTTATGATCCTTTCTTTTACTTTGGATTTGGTTGCAATGTCTCCCCTTTCATTTCAAATTTTATTTTGGCCTTTTTTTTTTTTTTCTTGATGAGTCTGTCTAAAGGACTTTCAATTTTGTTTACCTTTTCAAGGAACCAGCTTTTAGTTTCATTGATATTTTCTAGTTTTTTTTTTTAGTCTCTAATTTATTCATTTATACTCCAGTTTTTATTGTCTCTTTCTACTAACTTCAGGTTCTGTTTATTCTTTATTCTTCTATTCCTAGTTTTGTAAAAAGCAGCGTGATATTATTGGAAGAATGGCAAACTAGATATTCTAGAGCATTAAGATATGGCTTAAGTCCAGCTTTGCCAACATAAACGTCAAAATCAATCACTGTTTCAATGGGATGTTACAATCCACTAAGAATAATATTTCCAAAGACTATGTGTTGACATGGGAAAAGTTCCATTCATTCAGCCAGTCAACAAACATTGTGTCAGATCTTTGACTACATGCTAAAGATAAAATAATGAGCAAGGAAGATATGTTACTTGCTAGCCAAGAATCTTATAATCAAGAGAGAAAAAGGCAATCAAAGATTACAGTGGAGACAAACTTGATACAGAGGATACAAGGAGATACGTAAGCAGGCAGCAGGGAGGGTTTTGTAAGAAATGTGACATTTTAAGCTCAGATCTGAAAGGTACAAGGTAATGGGCTCAACCATGGTTATGAGTAGAGATATAAGAAAACTGAGGATCCAACATATAGCAATGCACAGGGAAGACATGGGTATGTGGGATGGGAGGGCATATCAAATTTTATGTATACCAAAGACCTCTGCACATATGCAATGGGTCAGATGGAAAGTATATTAAAGAAAATATTATCAGACTCTGAGTCTGGTTATTGAATTAGAATTCTGAGTAATTTTTCATTCTTTTCTATATTTCCTAAAGTAATCACTCATACTTTATTACTTACTATTTATCGACAAAAAAGTGTTACTAAAATAATACTTCACCACATCTGAGGAAGAGTTTTTTGTTTTAAATTTTAAACAAGTCTCTTAGGACCTAATTTGTTCACTTGAAAAATAAGGCTAATAACATTTAACTTCACAAAGTTTCTGATTTGGATCAAATATGGTAATGCGTAGAAAAATTATTTTGTGGTTGTTGGACTTTAACTCAGTATCAAAGCCACAAGATAAAAGAATATTAAGATAGAATTCAAGGATAGTAGATCAGGAGGATGACAAGCAACCCGGGTGTTGGTATGCTAGTTACTAATATCCCTCTCTTTAGCAATGATGACATTTAATATCAATCACACCTGATGTTTTCCCTCACTGAGCTTAGCCCCAGTCTCAATCCTTCTCAGCATAACATTCTGGGAAGCCACTTGCATAATGGCACATAATTTGAAACCTTTTGCCATCACCAGCTCTAGAATTCCAAATATAACCACAATCAATGACATAATTTTTAAAATGTAGTTTGGTGACCTCTTTAATTTATATTTTAAGTGTTTGGTCTTCTGTTTAAAAGTATATCTTACAGCACTTCTATAGGTTTTGATTTAATATCTTTGTAACCCTGTCACTTATTTATTATACCAGAAACAGAATAATTAATGGACTACAGACTCTGTGGATCACAATAAACTGGAAAATTCTCAGAGAGATGGGAATACCAGACCACCTGATCTGCCTCTTGAGAAACCTATATGCAGGTCAGGAAGCAACAGTTAGAACTGGACATGAACAACAGACTGGTTCCAAATAGGAAAAGGAGTACGTCAAGGCTGTATATTGTCACCCTGCTTATTAAACTTATATGCAGAGTACATCATGAGAAATGCTAGGCTGGAGGAAGCACAAACTGGAATCAAGATTGCTGGGAGAAGTATCAATAACCTCAGATATGCAGATGACACCACCCTTATGGCAGAAAGTGAAGAAGAACTAAAGCGCCTCTTGTTGAAAGTGAAAGAGGAGAGTGAAAAAGTTGGCTTAAAGCTCAACATTCAGAAAACGAAGATCATGGCATCTGGTCCCATCACTTCATGGCAAAGAGATGGGGAAACAGTGTCAGACTTTATTTTTTGGGGCTCAAAAATCACTGAAGATGGTGACTGCACCCATGAAATTAAAAGACGCTTACTCCTTGGAAGGAAAGTTATGACCAACCTAGACAGCATATTAAAAAGCAGAGACATTCCTTTGTCAACAAAGGTCTGTCTAGTCAAGGCTATGGTTTTTCCAGTGGTCATGTATGGATGTGAGAGTTGGGACTATAAAGAAAGCCGAGCACTGAAGAATTGATGCTTTTGAACTGTGGTGTTGCAGAAGACTCTTGAGAGTCCCTTGGACTGCAAGGAGATCCAACCAGTCCATCCTAAAGGAGATCAGTCCTGGGTGTTCACTGGAAGGACTGATGCTGAAGCTGAAACTCCAATACTTTGGCCACCAGATGCGAAGAGCTGACTCATTTGAGAAGACCGTGATGCTGGGAAAGATTGAGGGCAGGAGGAGAAGGGAACAACAGAGTATGAGATGGCTGGATGGTGTCACCGACTCAATGGACATGAGTTTGGGTAAACTCCATGAGTTGGTGATGGACAGGGAGGCCTGGTGTGCTGTGGTTCATGGGGTCGCAAAGAGTCAGACACGACTGAACAACTGAATTGAAAACCATCTTACCAATATATTTACAAGTGGTCAAGTCAGATACGCATACATCTTTAGACTGACTGCTGCTGTTTCACAAAATAGAAAAAATGAGTTTCTTACCTTTCCTCTGGAGTATCTACGTGAAATGTTCTCTCTATGACAGTGGTCCACTGGAGACATCTGATAATAAATGTGTTTGGCTTTGGTCGTTCTGTTTTCATTAACTGGCATTCTAGAAATAAAATAAAATGTCTCTTTGAACATACTTATATTTAAACAAGTAAACAGTTGAGAACTACAGAGTTCCATTCTAAAGAAACTATTGCAACTTCACAGATTTCTATGAATCTCACTCTAATGAATCTCACTCACTCACTCAAGGTTGTTCAAAACCTGACTTCAGTATTTCTTTCTAATCCTTTGCCCATTCTGGTCACATGCCCAGATAAATTGGACTATTAAACTCTCCCTAAATACATCTTGCTCTTTCCTGTATCTATACTATTGCTCCAGCTAATACTATTATTTGGAATGTTTCCTATTTATTTTACCCCTAGGTATATCCAATTGTCAAAAGAATACTTGTCCTCTAAGGTATCAAATTATACTCCTTCCATGAAGCCTTTTAGAAAAACCTAGTCTAGACTGACCACTCCCCACCCTATATTCTTATAACATTATCACTACATTCCCCACCCTATATTCTCATTACTTATTACTGTACCTCCCATTTTCACTTAGCATAGAGTATCTAATATTATAATTTTTAAGATGATATCCTTATGCCTACCTAGATTACAAGCCTTTGACAATAAGTACCCCCTGAAACTCTAAAGTCATCTTGGGTCAGTCAGTCAAAGAGTGATAAATTCTGTCAAGGATTATCTATGAAGACTTCAAAGAAAAGGAGCATAGTGTAGGGGCTAAAAGCATGGATTTTTAACACTACAGAGCCTGGATATGATCTTTTTTTCCTACTCTTAACTATGCAACTTTAGACAAGTTGATTAATTTGTCTGGTCTTTAAGTATTAAATGGGGAAACAATAAGAGTACCTACATCATAAAAGTGATGTGGGGATTAATGATGAAAATGTTGGTTGCTCCGTCATGTCCAACTGTTTGTGACTCCATGGATTATAACCCATGGAGTTATAATCTCTATCTATGGAATTCTTCAGGTAACAATACTGGAGTGGGCAGCCATTCCCTTCTCCAGGGGATCTTCCCAAGCCAGGGATCAAACTAGGGTCTCCTGCATTGGCAGGTTGGTTCTTTACTGTCTGGGCCATCAGGGGATTAATAGTGAGTATATATAATAGTGTAGTGTATGACACATACTAAGTTTTCAATGAATGTTAGCCACTATTATTATGTATACACCTGAACTTCTCTGGTGACTCATACAGTAAAAAATCTGTCTGCAATGAAGGACACCCAGGTTCGACCCTTGGTTCGGGAAGATCCCCTAATGGCTACCCACTCCAGTATTCTGCCTAAAGAATCCCATGGACAGAGAAGTCTGGTGGGCTACCATCTGGTATTGGACAACATGAGTGAATAGGATAGGGCTGTCCACTGACATTTTTCTCTTAAAAGAAACTAATTCACCCCTAGTTGACAAACTCAACAGTGTTTTCTCAGTGCTTACCTGTTTTGCGCTAGTTTCATCATTAGCAACTATCAACTACATGGGTCTTTATAGGATAAAGTCATTAATCACACTGGACAATTCTTTACTCTTCACACTAAAAGAGTTAATTTATCGAGGGTCTCTGCTTCCTTTTTTTTTTTCCTCTCTTTTCTAACATGTTTTTACGGTCTCAGCCAAATTTCTTTCCATCTTGGATCTCTATTTTATGATACACATGTCTAACTATACAATGGTTATTTCTACCTGGTTGAATTATTGGAACCACACCTAAAACCCAACCTACTATCTTTCCCTCTAAATCTGTTCTTAGACCTGGCTTTCCTAATTTTTCCATCATTCAAACTGAAAACACGGGTGACCTTCCTTTTTGACACTGGGAGCATATGCCATTGCATTTCCACTGATGCTACTGTGCCTCAGGCTCTCACCACCCAATGCCTAAACCTCCTCAGGTGCCATAAAACTGGATCTTCCTACTGAGAGATGTGGAAAGGTCAGATAAGTCACCTAAATATAGAAACTGTATTCTGAGAGACATCTGAACTCATTCAAAATTAAACTCCTGATTTCTCCCACTCTTGCTCCCCTTGTCAACCTCCTCACTGTAGCTTTCTCTGTCTCAGATGATGGCACTTCC
The DNA here is from genome assembly GCF_001704415.2 of Capra hircus. Lineage (NCBI taxonomy): Eukaryota > Metazoa > Chordata > Mammalia > Artiodactyla > Bovidae > Capra > Capra hircus. The sequence continues at coordinate 32,040,938 of NC_030823.1, read as the reverse complement.
AGCCTTACAGCTGCTCAAGTCAAAAACCTTGGGATCATCTTTAAGTCCCTTCTTCTCTCACATCTCTCTCTGGAAATCCTGTTGACTCTGCTTTCAAGATATATTAGTATCACTTCACACTTCCTCCACTGCCTTGGAACAAGCCATCATTGTCTCTGACATGAATATTCCCAAAACCCTAGAACAGTTCTCCTCTGCCCTTCTCTGCAGAGACCTACGGTCAGAAACCTTAAAATGAACAACTTCAAAAAAAATAAAAATAAAAACTGCCATGTTTTCAATTCACTGACAACAGAAGACAAAGGCCCTTAGAGGATCAGCAAGGGTCCTGCACCATCTGGACCTCCAACCCATCTAACCAAAGTTTCTCACCTCTTCCCCTAGTACTCTCTTTCAGGTCACTCTGCCAACTACCCTGCCACCCTGCACTTCCTCCACAATGCACTGCAGACTCTGTCTTTAGGGTTTTTCATTTAGTCATGCCTCTGCTGGGTATTCTTCCCCTCACACAACCCCCTAGCCTACTCCCCCATTTCCTTCAAGTCATAAATCTAAAAACCTTCACAGTGAAGCCTGACTCAACCATGATGTTCAATGCTGAAATATGTATCCTTTTCCCAGGATTCTCCAACCCCTCTCACCTGCTCTACTTTTTATTTCTCATAGCATGTTTCCATCTTTGTTCGTGTGAGATGATTAACTTATTTTATGTTTGTTTCTTCAACTAGAATGCATTCTTAGTACCTAGAACTGTGCCTAACATATAGCAGACACTCAGTAAATATTTTCCAAGTGAGTGAATTCTGACAGTAATAATCCAACAAGAAGGTAATTTTGATGATACAGGAAAGAGGAGAAAATTTCTGGTGCAACTTCCTTATATAGTCAAGAAAGGAAAGGATTCACTGAATAAGTACGGGGCTGGCTGTAGTCAGGGGCACAGAGAATTTAGTGGTGGAATTGGAGAGAAGATTGGGTAAAGGAGTCCAAATGCAGTTAGGGGTATAGATGAAAGTAGGAGCTAGTAGAAATTACCTGCTCCTCGCTTCCATTTTTTCCAAAGAATCAGGATGTAAAGCCATCCTTAAGAATTAGGTTGGATGAGGATGCACTGGATCTTTGAGAAAAGTGAAGATATGTAATAGCCTTCTAGAAGCAAACAGACAGGTAAATAAATACCCATGACTGCTAAATGGCATTAAGGGTCCAATGGAACCTAATGGGGCTTCCCAGATGGCGCTAGTGGTAAAGAACCCACCTGGCAATGCAGGAGATGCGGGTTCCATTTCTTGGTCAGGAAGATCTCTTGGAATTTAAAGTATCACCGGGGATCATATTTTTCCCCGGATATATTCAACTCCACGGGTACAGATGGGGAACACAGAGGATCGGATGTAAGCAAAGCCATAATTTAAGTAAGTTTGAGAATGCCGGAAAGTGAAACAGAATACAGGATGCAAGACAAGGGAATGGTTGCAAGTATCAACTAAGGAACTAAAGGGAGGGAAGTGAGAACTCGGTGGTGTGTAACATAATAAAAAGGCAGCAGAATCAACAGATCATAAAATCCATTATCTCACAGTTAAATAATTAATAACAATGTTAAATACTTTCTGAAATAAGAATGTTAAAATATCAGCGTGCTAATTTATTTTTTTGTCTGAAATACAAAAGTTTTAAAACACCAAAGATATCATACAATTTATAACAATAAAGAACCACACAATTTCGCCCAATTTACTCTGCCTATAAGGTACAGGCTCAATTTGATTCTCTTTGCTCCTTCCTCTTTCCTTCTTTATAAAATTTCTCTCAGTCTTCCAGCCAATGATTTACTGTACTATCTTAGAGATGTTTAAGTAACGTTAACTTGATGTTCCAGTTGGATGGATTAAATAAAAGGTTGGAGTTGAGTGCACAACTCTTCCCTGCAGCATCTACAACAGTGACAGCACATAAGGGTACATAGTAAATACCTGATGATTTTGACCGACTGGCTTTTAATGTAAAAAATGCAGAACAGACTCTTAAAAAGAGGGACAGTCCTGATGGAAAACTCAAGAGTGAACTAAGGAGTAAAGGGAGAGAGGAAGAACAGAAAAGAAAGAATGTCCAGTCTAAGGGTTACCTATTTCAGTTTCTGTTATGTTTTCCATTGTAGTGATGTCAAGGTAACTAAGATAACAGACCTGAAAATTAGAATGCCAGATTCAAATCCAGGCTCATCACCCACTATCAGCAGTGCTACCCTAGGCAAAGTATATTATTTCTCTCAGTCCCAAGGTTTTCTATCTTTAAAAGCACTATGAGGAAATAAACTTTAGAGGAAGCATATTTTCAACACTACACCTAAATGAAGTTTAAATGCTACAAACTAAAGAACTTTTTAAGGCTATATATGTAAATGCTATTTAAAATACTACATATGACATTCTAAGTGGTTACAAACTACTGCAATTTATGAAAAGGATAACAGAAATGATTAAATACCATTCCCAAATAGACCAGTAAAAAATAATTGTTTAGGAAAGACTGAAACATTTGTATTTATGTATAGGATGGTTTTGGAAAAATATTAAAATAATAATATAATGACATAAGTAGTTATACACAAGTTGTTTTGACTAAATATGCTAAGTATTTATGGACTCAACAATATATATGAAATGCCAATTATGGGCCAATCGCTATGCAAGATTCTGGGCATAGCAAGCAGAAAAATGAGTAAGAAACTCTATATAAGCTTACAGCACACACCAAGCTCTATTTTTAATCATTCTGTGTAATTGTAAAGTAATATTTCACTAATAGTAAAAAGGTTTTATTCAGGTCTTCTTGAGACCTCTAGTTCAACAAAAATGTTACATGTAGTTATGGAGTTATAGAAATAAATCTATGTTATAGGTCTCAGTATTAAATACTCTACAAATGAATCAAGCTTCTAAATATTATCCATTAGACTGAAACTATAAAAGAAGTGGCTACCAAGAACCAGTCCACAATATTCAAGTGACAGGTCAACATCTGGAGAGGAGAATATTTTACCACACTTCAGGGTTTGTGGAAAATTTTGAAAGAGATGGGAATACCAGACCACCTGACCTGCCTCTTGAGAAACCTATATGCAGGTCAGGAAGCAACAGTTAGGACTGGACATGAACAACAGACTGGTTCCAAATAGGAAAAGGAGTACGTCAAGGCTGTATATTGTCACCCTACTTATTTAACTTATATGCAGAGTACATCATGAGAAACGCTGGGCTGGAAGAAGCACAAGCTGGAATCAAGATTGCCGGGAGAAATAGCAGTAACCTCAGTTATGCAGATGACACCACCCTTATGGCAGAAAGTGAAGAGGAACTCAAAAGCCTCTTGATGAAAGTGAAAGAGGAGAGTGAAAAAGTTGGCTTAAAGCTCAACATTCAGAAAACGAAGATCATGGCATCTGGTCCCATCACTGTATGGGAAATGGATGGGGAAACAGTGGAAACAGTGTCACTCTTTATTTTTTGGGCTCCAAAATCACTGCAGATGGTGACTGCAGCTATGAAATTAAAAGACGCTTACTCCTTGGAAGGAAAGTTATGACCAACCTAGATAGCATATTCAAAAGCAAGACATTACTTTGCCGACTAAGGTCCGTTTAGTCAAGGCTACGGTTGTTCCTGTGGTCATGTATGGATGTGAGAGTTGGACTGTGAAGAAAGCTGAATGCCGAAGAATTGATGCTTTTGAACTGTGGTGTTGGAGAAGACTCTTGAGAGTCCCTTGGACTGCAAGGAGATCCAATCAGTCCATTCTGAAGGAGATCAGTCCTGGGTGTTCTTTGGAAGGACTGATGCTGAGGCTGAAACTCCAGTACTTTGGCCACCTCATGCGAAGAGTCGACTCATTGGAAAAGACTGATGCTGGAAGGGATTGGGGGCAGGAGGAGAAGGGGACAACAGAGGATGAGATGGCTGGACGGCATCACAGACTCGATGGACGTGCGTTTGAGTGAACTCTGGGAGTTGGTGATGGACAGGGAAGCCTGACGTGCTGCAATTCATGGAGTCGCAAAGAGTCGGACACAACTGAGTGACTGAACTAAACTGAAAAATAAATGTAATTAAACAACTGACTCCAAACTTAAAACACTTGAAGCTTTAAATTACCATACCAAAACAAGTGAGCCAGTAAGTAGAAACACTTTGGGTTCTCTTATGTTAGCCATAATATGGAAACATGAACACATCATACAATTCTCTCTACAATGAAGAAAAACAAACCATGAAAGTTTTCAGAACACAGTGCATGTCTGAAAACACTTACTCTTTTAAAGAGGATTCTTAAAAGGGAAAGGGCTAACAAGTAAACTGGTTAATCAATACTTAGAAGAATATTTTCCTTTTAGTAAAGATTCTTAACTCAAGGTAGAACAATTCTTTTTTTTTTTTTTTTAAGGAAGAAATTTCGGATAGAGAGTATAAAAAGGTATTAACCAAATGATTATGTGTGACTGCTGAACAATTTAATACAGAGAAATAGACAAGCATTCTTAGATAAAATGTCAGGTAGCTAACTTTTATTATATCATAACCCATGACATTTTTTTTTCAAAAAATGTTTATATTAGAGTTGATTAACAATGATGTGTTAGTTGCAGGCATACAGCAAAGTGATTCAGTTAGACCCATAAGTATCCATTCTTTTTCAAATTCTTTTCCCATTTAGATTATTAAGGAACATTGAGCCAAGTTCCCTGTGCCACACAGTAGGTCCTTATTGGTTTGTTGTTGCTCAGTCCCTTGGTTGTGTCCAACTCTTCATGAAGCCATGAACTGCAGCACACAAGGCTTCCCTGTCCTTCATCATCTCCTGGAGTTTGCTCAAACTCACATCCATTGAGTTGGTGATGTTATCCAACCATCTCATCTATTGTCGTCCCCATCTCCTCTCAATCTTTCCCAGCATTAGGATCTAGTCCTTATTGGTTCAGTTCAGTTCAGTTGCTCAGTCGTGTCCAACTCCATGAATCACAGCACGCCAGGCCTCCCTGTCCATCACCAACTCCTGGAGTTCACTCAAACTCATGTCCATTGAGTTGGTGATGCCATCCAGCCATCTCATCCTCGGTCGTCCCCTTCTCCTCCTACCCCCAATCCCTCCCAGCATCACGGTCTTTTCCAATGAGTCAACTCTTCACAGGAGGTGGCCAAAGTATTGGAGTTTCAGCTTCAGCATCAGTCCTTCCAATGAACACCCAGGACTGATCTCCTTTAGAATGGACTGGTTGGATCTTGCAGTCCAAGGGACTCTCAAGAGTCTTCTCCAACACCACAGTTCAAAAGCATCAATTCTTCAGTGCTCAGCTTTCTTTACAGTCCAACTCTCATATCCATACATGACCACAGGAAAAACCATAGGCTTGACTAGACGGACCTTTGTTAGCAAAGTAATGTCTCTGCTTTTCAATATGCTATCTAGGTTGGTCAAAACGTTTCTTCCAAGGAGTGAGCGTCTTTTAATTTCATGGGTGCAATCACCATCTGCAGTGATTTTGGAGCCCCCCAAAATGGTTACCTATTTTAAATTCACTGTATAGAAATGCTACAGATTTCTGAGTATTGATTTTATATCCTGAAACTTTACTGAATTGATGAGCTCTAGTAAAATATATTCCTGGTAGCATCTTTAGGATATTCTATGTATAGTATCATGTTACATGTAAACAGTGACAGTTTTACTTCTTCTTCTCCAAGTTGGATTCCCTTAAATCTTTTTCTTCTCTTACTGCTGTGGCTAAAACTTCCAAAAATATGTTAATAAAAGCAGCAAGAGTGAACTTGTCTTGTTCTTGATCATAGACAAAATGCTTTTAGCTTTTCACTGCTTAGTATGATGTGAGGTATGGGTTTGTCATATATTGTCTTTATTATGTTGAGGTATGTTCCCTCTATGCCCACTTTCCAGAGTTATCATAAATGGATGATTTTGTCAAAAGCTTTTCTGCATCTACTGAGATAATCATATGAATTTATTCCTCAGTTTACTGATGTAGTGTATCAGACTAATTGATTTGTGGATACTGAAATACCTTTGCATCCATGGGATAAATTCCATTTGATCATGATGTATGACCCTTTTAATGCACCAATGGACTCAGATTGCTAGTATTTTGCTGAGGACTTCTGTGTTTATGTTCATCAGTGATACTGGCCTCCAATTTTCTTTTTTTGTTGTCTGTCTATCTGGTTTTCATATCAACATGACGGTGGCCTCGTAGAATGAGTTTGAGAGTGTGCCTTCCTCTGCAAGTTTTTGGTCTGCAATTTTTTGGAAGTTTCAGAAAGATAAGTATTAACTCTTCTGATAGAGTTCGTCTGTGAGGCCATCTAGTTCTGGACTTTTGTTGGGAGTTTCCTAATTACACTTTCAATTTCCCTATTTACAATTGGTTTGTTTACATTTTTTATTTTTTCCTGGTTCAGTCTTAGGATATTGTACATTCCAAGAATTTGTCCATTTCTTCTAGGTTTTCCATTCTACTGGCATATAGTTGCTTAGTCTCTCATGATCCTTTGTCTTATATTTTTGTGGTGTCTGCTGTAACTTCTTCTTCATTTCTAATTTTATTGATTTTAGCCCTCTCCGTTCTTTTCCCAAAGAGTCTGGCTATGGCTTTATTAATTTTGCTTACCTTTTCAAAGAACCAGCTTGACCAAGTTAAACTATAAGCTGAATCTCAAATATTCTATCTACTTTTAGAACCACTCTGAACCACAGGTGACCAAGTTTAAATTCAAAGCTGTAATTATTCTGTAAACTTGAAAGCCAAATAAATAGAGGAACTGCAAGATCCCATATAAAAAATATACATATCAAAAAAAGTTTTTGGATATCACCTGTTCAGATTTTATTTCAAAGATTAGGTCTTATTTCAAGGGTTTTAACCATTTAAATGCTAACTATATTCTTTTAAAAATAATTATACTAACATATGGTGTGGAAAACAAAGGAGTAATAATATATTCTATTTAATTATTAAATCACAAAATTAAATAATGCTAACTATGAGTTATAATGACCATAAGGAGAGTTTATTTTTAAAGCCCCATATTATAATACTATTACAGATATTCTTTATAAGAGGGAAAAGAATATTTCTTTTATGTAAAGCTTTTACTGTCCAGGGAGCAGAAAATCATAGCACCCAATTAAGACTCAACTCATCAACCTTAAAGAGATTTATTCATTCCACTAAGAGGAAAATAGCTTAAGTGTGGCAGGTACCATTGTAGACAGCAAGATCAGTAGTGGATATATATATACTGAGATCACTATGTGCCAGGCACTGTACTCATTAGAGGTTTCTAAATATTAATTTCACCTGAAGGCCAAACCTAAGAGCTGTTATTATCCTCCACGTTATAAATGAGCACACGGAGACTAAAACTAGCTCAATAACTTGCTCACAAACACACAGCTGGTTTAGCTTGTTTTAAGTAGCTATATAAGGCTTTACCCCCAGGTCTGTCTGAAACCACATTCCATTCTTATCTGGAAAGAATATACTGTTAGGAAAACTGCCTGTAAAAAGGTTAGTAATCATCTGCAGAAGGAAGGCCTGGCTGTTCCCTCCTCTGCGCCTTCCCCATACTTTGCTAAGCTTGACTGCTCTCCCTTGCGTGACATCTTTTCTCCTAAAAAGAAAACCAGGATAATTTTTACTGGTAACAATGTCTGGAGAGGGAGGTAGGCCCCAGTGTGTCTGCTCGTGAATCTGAGCATACCATGGGCATGAGATGGTCAGGGATGAGAACTACTCTTAGTAGGACACTGGTTCTGGCATTTTTTATTTCCCAGAGCAGGCATGTAGGGGAAAGGTGGATTCAGATGAGAAGCAGAAGGGAAAGAACACAGCCAAGAAGGCAGCAGAGCCTCTGGATCTTTTCACTGCTGGATTTTACACATTACAATACCAATAACGCTAGCTACCTAAATTTTTCAACTACTTATGATAAAAAAGTGATTCCCAAACTTGCACTGGTCCAACTACATGGTTCTAGCTGTTTGGGTCTGAATCATTTACCTATCACCCAGAATCAACAAACCTTTCTCCACATAAGGAAACAAAAGAGGGAAAAAAAAAAGTTGTTCTCACATTTTATTTTATAACATTCAAAATTCTATAAAAGACAGGAATAAGACTAGGTTACTAACATTATATTCTACTCTATAAGAGGTTTTCACTTTATGATACATATATCAAATCCTGACATTTTCATTATCATAAACTTCACTGCTTTGTAACATGGAACACTGGTTGTAACATGGAATACTACTTGTGGAGTTAAATTGTATTTGAAATCGCAACATGTTACAGTGAACCTCTCCCAATTCGTTGTTCTTTAATGAATATGGTCACCATAGACACCACCATTTACCAATAATACATTTTAGAGTCAATATTTTCCCCATCAACATATTTCAATTTTGTTGGTCCACCATATCCTGCTTCTAATTAAACAAATAAACAAACACTTCAAGAGTCTTCTAGAACAACTGTTCTCTGCACACCCTGTGCATACTTGAAATTTCAGGTAAAAACACATTGTGGTCACTGTGGGACAATGATTAAGATAATGAAAATAACAAGAGGCATTTCCTAAAAGAGTTGTAATAGTCATGCAAACATCTAATATACCATTAGGCAAGCTAGTTTTGTTTTTGTTTTTTTTTTTTGGTTCTGTCGTTTGTTAGGCATACAATAGTCATATGAGTTCAATAAGCTATTTTCTCTACTTATCTGTATCTTTGAAAATGTTTATGATAAAAAGTCAAAAATAGAAACTCCTTCCAAAATAATATTAGATTCTTTTCACAAATAAGTATCCAAATGTCCAAGGAAATTATTTTTTTAAACAAAATGTGCATTTTAATATATAAAACAAAGACTAGTAAATGAAACTCACTGAACATAAATTAAACTTCAAAATATTTCACTTCAGCATTGAAATTTAAGTGAAGTGAAAGTTGCTCAGTCACGTTCGACTCTCTGCGAGCCCATGGACTGTAGCCCACCAGATTCCTCTGTTCATGGAATTCTCCAGGCCAGAATACTACAGTGGGTAGCCATTCCCTTCTCCAGGGGATCTTCCCAATCCAGGAAGTGAACCTAGGTCTCCCACACTGCAGGCAGATTCTTTACCATCTGAGCCACCAGGGTAAGGTATCACTATTAGAAAAATCAATTTACATTCTATTAACTCTAATTTACAACTTAAATACCTCAAGCTTCCATGTATCAATGTGACCATTTCTACTCATTTTCATAGTTGCTTATCAATGCATACCAGGGTGAACAAATAATAAATATACATATAGAGCAAGATGCATATGTACTAAATGCTCCTTTCCCTCCCTTTAAAAACCATTATTTACAAAAATGGCCTCTGTTACATATTCCTTAACCATTTACCTAAGCTGTGGTTCCTACTGGTCTCCTGAAATCTCTTCTCATCAGATATATTTTTGTTTTCCTCATTTTCATTTCTTTGTTGCCATCTGATGCGCTTGGCTCCCTATCCATGAGGCACTCCCCCAGGGTCCTGTGACACAGACTTCTGATTTTACCTGCAAGTCTGACCATTCATTAATCTTTCTTAGGGCCTCTTCCTAAGAACTGAGCTGCTCCCTTATGCTGAGAACTTTGTGCTACACTTTTCTTTTATGATAGTTTTATCCTTAGTAAATTTAGACATTCATTAAACAAATATTTATTGTGTGCTTACAGTATGCCTGACAACAACCCAGGCACTGAAGATAGAGCAGTGAACAAAACAAAGTCCCTATTTTTCATAAAGCTTATCTTTAAGAGAAGATAAGTGATCAAACAATAAACATGAAAAACAATTGGTTTATACCACAATAGGTGCTAATTAGTACTGTGAAGAAAAATTACATAGGGCAACAAGTTAGAAAAACAGGGAAAGTAGTACTATTTTAGAAAGACTAGTTAGAAAGGGTATCTCTTAGTCAAATGGACAACCAATGCAGACATCTGTGGGAAGAGTGATCTGGGCTGAAGGAACAGTAAGAACAAAGACCCACAGCTGGAGAGAGCTCAGACATGTCAGAAGCTGCAAGTGCAGTGTGACTAAAGTAAGCATGTTAGGAGAGGAGATCTAAAAGACGTTCAGTGACCTGATAAGGACTCTGGATGTCACTCTGGAGAGTCTCTCACATGACTCTGCCAAAATTAAGACGTGACATTCAACGACAAACCTGCACCTCTAGTGTTAGCCTTTCCATCAAGCTCCGTTTCTTTACAGCAAAACTGGCAGCTCTTTTGAGGACCTATTATTTCTTCACTCTCAACGTATCTAAATGGGTGTTTTTCCCTAATCTTCCAAACTGAAAATTAGCACATCAACACAATGTTTCTATTCATTTTAAAACTATATAATCTTTTATTATTATTATTATTTTTACTTTATAATATTGTATTGGTTTTGCCATACATCAACATGAATCCGCCACGGGTGTACAGGTGTCCCCCATCTTGAACCCCCCTCCAACCTCCCTCCCCATACCATCCCTCTGGGTCATCCCAGTGCACCAGCCCCAAGCATCCTGTATCCTGCATCAAACCTGGACTGGCGATTCGTTTCTTATATGATATTATACATGTTTCAATGCCATTCTCCCAAATCATCCCACCCTCTCTCTCTCCCACAGAGTCCAAAAGACTGTTCTATACATCTGTGTCTCTTTTGCTGGCTTGCATACAGGGTTATCGTTACCATCTTTCTAAATTCCATGTATGTGTGTTAATATACTGTACTGGTGTTTTTCTTTCTGGCTTATTTCACTCTGTATAATCAGCTCCAGTTTCCTCCACCTCATCAGAACTGATTCAAATGTATCCTTTTTAATGGCTGTGTAATACTCCATTGTGTATATGTACCACAGCTTTCTTATCCATTCATCTGCTGATGGACATCTAAAACTATATAATCTTCTTAATCATCCAAGAAACTCATCCTCAGTCATCTTTGACTGTCTTTCAACCCATGGCTAAGTCTATAACACACACTGAAACAGTTCTTTTGTAATGTCTTTTGAACCATCTCTTCTTTTCACTGCTATATCCAACCAGAGAATTTACCAAAATCTGGACCCTAATGCGGTTTCCCAGATGGTCTCCCTTTCTCCAGTCTTCTCTCCTGTCTGAGTTGTCCTACATACTATCAGCCTGATTAGTCTTACTCAAACTTTTATTTAAAAAGCTTCAACCACAACCACAAACAAGTCTCTGGGTATTTGCAGCAGTATAGTAAAGTCACTCCATAGTGTCCAACTCTTTGCAACCCAATGGACTGTAGCCTGCCAGGTTCCTCCATCCATGGAATTCTCCATGCAAGAATACTGGAGTGAGTTGCCATTGCCTTCTCCATGGGATCTTCCCGACCCAGGGATCAAACCTGGGTCTCCCGCATTGTAGGCAGATGCTTTACCATCAGAGCCACCAGGGAAGTCCTTGCAGCAGTATAAAAATACTTAATTTATAATCTAGTTTAACTGGTAAGCCAAAGGAACAGCATATGTTGGAAGAATCAGCTCATTCATCTCTAGCAGAATTGAAAAAACTTTTATCTTTGCCAATTTAAGTCAATAGGAAAACTGTTTTCCATTATATATTTCTCCAAAATTCATTCTTTTTCAATAATTAACTACTAAGTCTTTATTTTAACATGTTATTAGCAGTTTAACCACAAGATTAAGATATTACATTATGATTTCTCACTTAATTCTCCTGATAAAGTTCTACACTATTTTCATCATTTCCATTTCACAAATAAGAAAATGAAGATTGTCTGATTTCACAAATAAGAAAATGAAGATTGTTCAAAATCATCAAGTCATTAAGGTTGTAGAGCCGAGTCTCTAAATCCAGATTTCTAGCTCTAAATTTTTGGATTTTCTTGTATGTCACATACTGCTTTAGGAATGTTAGCTTCTTACAAGAGAGGAAGAAATGTTTTATTTTTTATTTATAACCAGATTTATTTATATTTTATTTTCAAGTTTTCTGCAATACTAAAGTGACAGAAACAGGTGACATGCAGAATACTGACATAGTTTTAGAGAAAACTGACCAAACTTTCATTGGAAAAAGTGTCTTTCTGTCAATATTAGATTGCTGATACAAAGCTGAGAGCACATTTGAAATACTTATTGGTCCAAATATTAAAACTAACACAAATTAACATATAACTAGAGTTGCTAGAATGGGAACTTGTTCAGGTTTGTCAATCTAAGTCAATCTTGTTGATTCCTTAATGATAAGATAATCTATCTATTAGAGTACAGAGCCATTAGAAGGAATACAACAGAAATATAAGTTCCTAAAGGCACAGTAATCCCAAAGAATTTAGGAGGTAACAGCAGAACTGTAAATAATATAGTTTAACAAAAATATTTTAACAAAATATCCTATTTCCATAGCACAACTGTAAAGCTCAAAGGAAACAATTCATATGAAATAATACTATGAAGAAAGTCATATATTTTAATTACTTTATAAGAATATCATATAGAGAAAGAAACTTTATCAGTGTGCTTTTGGAAGCAATAACTGTTGCTGGATGGATGATTCAATTAGCATGAACTATTCTGGCATGTTTCAAAAGCATTGCCATTTTAAAACATAAAAAATGTCTAAAAATGCAACCATAGTAATAGTGCACGGGTTGGGGGTGAGGGAGAAAGACAATGACAAATTGGTCCAAAAGGACACTGAGACTTCATAGCTGGAAGACCATTGTGCTGACAATTAGTAACAGGAAGCAGAGCACAAAACAAATGAATGAAAAAAGCTGAACTTGCAATGAAAGACCTTATTATAGTGCAGAAACATTATTGTAATAAAGGGGCAATGTACTCTCCTCCATAAAACTTTCAAACAGGCACCCTTGCCTCTTTTTTCATTCTCTGCATTTCATTTTTTCATTAGCATCTGCTTGATTATGTATTATTTCCAACCCGAAAGAATGCTTCTCTATCCTTCCTAAATTCCAAGGCTTAAAGGTCCTTCCCCTCACTGTGGCCTTGAGCCTCATTTAACTTTACTCAAAATATAACAAAGGTTTAAAATAACAAAAATATAGGGGAATAAAACAGAAAGGCAGTGATTCAGTATATAGCTGCAGCAAGATTAAAAAAAAATGTGTCCCTCAAGCCTAACTTATTAAAAACACAATGATCATATAATTCATACTAATATCCAGATGATTCTGTCTCTAAAACTCTTATACCTTCTTTGATAGAAGAGAAAGGCTGAAATCTTCACTTATTAAAGTAAATTTTCTGCATTTAGCTTTAGTTTCCCTAAATGGGAACATCCAAAAGCTCTGAAATATATTTTCACATACTAGTTGAAAATGACAAGACTTGATCCATGACACTGACATGTAATCTAGAGGCAAGGCAAGCCCACACCTTCTGCCTATGTTTCCTATGCTAGAAAACGTTTTACCTCAAGACCCTACAGCAGCCAGAGATACTTTAGTTAAGCAGTGATGTGTAAAAAGCATTGGCCTTGACCCCTGAAAGCTGTGGGGTTTGCTTTAAGTCCCAAAGTTCATCAAATACATGACCATGGGCCATTCTATGGGCCCAGTTTCCCCACTATAAAACAGAGACATTACGTATCCTGCAAAAATATCAGCGTGACTAATAATACACATACAAAATGCACAGCACACAGATGCTCACTGAGTGGTAAATTATTATTTGCATTAATTCTCAAAAGACTGAATGTTCCAAGAAATTACTGTCTGTGGCCTATAGGCAAATCATTGACTTCTAGAAGACTTTGGAGATTCTTCATGCCAACTCCTTCATATCACAGATAATAAAACACCAGGGATGGTGAAGTGACTGGCCCAATATTACATAATAAATTTGTATCAAATAAATTTCTATCAAATAGCCAGCCACCTGGCTACCACCTCCATGCTTGTCCCTCTGCTAAAGCATAAATAAATATCAAGGTTACATACAATATACCCTCAAAAACAAGAATCTGCTACTAACCTACTGTTAATAATACTTGACATACCACAAAGTTTCTGTGGTGCTGAATAAGCATTACTTGAAGAAGAGTTATCTCTGAACTCCATTTATGATTAAATACACTCAAGCCAGGTGTGAGAAATGCATGCTTGTTCAGTTGCTTCAGATGTGTCTGATTCTTGGCAAGCCTATGGACTGTGACCCGCTAGGCTCCTCTGTCCATGGGAATTTCCAGGCAACAATACTGGAGTGGTTAGCCATTTCCTTCTCCAGGGGATCTTCCTGACTCAGGGATCGAACCTGCGTTGCAGCCGGATTCTTTACTGCTGAGCCACTGTGGAAGCCCCAGATATTAGACAGTCCAGTCCAAATCATTGTTAGTTTTCCCAAGTACTTGCTTTGAGAGTCTAGGAAAATTTCTTAATCTCTCAAGGCCCTAGCTTTACTAGTTTGTTTTTTTAAAGGTAATATTTATCTCATGTTTTTCTTGTCATGTTGCTGTAAATAAGGCACCATATACCTAGGAGCTTAAACAATGTTACTTCTCTTCCTCTTACTTCCTTAAGTCTCTATTAATTGCACATGTATTAATTATAAGTAGGGAAGTAGATTCTTTACCAGTGAGCCACCTGGGAAGCCCAATTATAAGTAAGATGGGATTAAAGGAGCAAGTAATGGGCATATAATCATTTTTTAATTTACAATTTGGGGGGATTTTTTTTTTTTTGGCTGCCGTGCATGGCTGGTGGGATCTTAGTTCCCTGACTAGGGATTTGACTTGAGCCCTCAGCAGTGAAAGAACAGAGTCCTAACCACTGGACTGCCAGGGTATTCCCTAATTTAAAATTTTAGAAAGTAATTACAAATAAGCCTCTACTTTCTAGAAAAGAAACTAAGTTTAAAAATAAATATTAAACATGTAAATCAGGTAGGTTTTATCTATATTTAACTTAACCAAAAACAATCTATAGATTTGATTAGGCCATAAATGAGTATACACAGAAAAGTGTATAAAAAGGATTACTGTCACTCTTCAGATATGGAACGGTATCGCAGAGGAAAATTCCAGGATCAGTAATAAGAGAAACCAACAGTACAAGGATCCTTAGCATCGAAGGCTACCTGAGTGTTACGCACTTAGCAAAACTATAGCTGAAAAACGGAAGTACACTGACCTAACAGTAATTAACTTAATATTAAAAACTACGCAAAACCCCGTCGTAGCTGCTTATCATACACAGGCTGCAGGTGGTGGTCCTCATACCCCACACCCACTATTCACCCCCCCAGTCACACCACCTCAGCTCTCCTACCTAAAGTCAGTCAGGTTAAACAACAGTAAACAGATGGTGTGCCCCTTTCCAAGCTAAAACCTGCAGTTCAAAATATTTTTGGCTAAAGAAAAAATATTGACTTTAAGATGGTATTTTAAAATAGAATTATTTATTTGCATCAGTAAAATAATTTTATGTTCTACTAGGAGAGAAGATGAATAGCAATGTGACGACAGAAACTCCATGTAAAAGCCAAGGCAGCGAACGGGACATGATGCCTAACCCTGACACTGAGAAACCATACAGAGTGTCTGGTACGGTGACGGCAGTCTGCTAGATTTTTCAGGTGCCGTGTTTATTCCTATCACTTGTGTTTCTTTCTCCTTCGATATCTTTCAGTCTATACAGGGACAAAGAAATAACACACCATCTGGAGGTTTCATCCATATTCTGAGGATTTCAAACCCATTTAAATTAACACTAAGAGATGCAACCAAAGTTTCTCAGAAATAATTTTTTCAAATTATGGTGATCTGTTACCTGGAATATATGTCATCTTTTGAAATCTTACTATTTTTCCAAACAATCTCAATTTCCAACGAAGCTTTTCTTGATGATCTACTCCTCAATGATACCTCCTTTTCCTAAAACTCTTACTGAATATTTAATTATAAACCTACTTCAGAACTGAACCATTGAAATACCAATCTCAAAAAATACTAATTCCAAGGGTTTGTGGCATATTTTGCTAGCAGATTATAAATTCTTCAAATCCAAGGGCAATATCTGTGGATTAGTGAAAGGAACGCAGACCTCAAGGTTAGCATTCTGTTAGGCATGGGCTGAAATTCTGGCTCTGCCACTTGCCAGTTAGGTCACATAATCTCTCAGTCTCTTTACAATGGAGAACATGATACTTACCTCAGAATGTTGTTGTGAAGATTAAATGAGATAACATATGTGAAAGGGCCTGGCACATAGTAAGGCTCAAAGAAAGGTTGGTTTCCTTCCTTTTTTCCTTCTCTTTCCCCTCAGTACCTGGTACAATGTTGAGAACACAATAAACCCTCAATAAAACTTTCTAAATATTCATTTGAACTTAGATTTCCTAAAAATATGTTTAAATATTAAGTGATAACGCCTATGTATCCGAATTGTGTTACTTTAAATCATATGCAAACAAAGTAGGAAATCTCAAAACAGAACAAGTGTGTGAGGCTGCTACGTAAAAAGATGAGAAAAGGAAGTAAAAAAAGGAGACAGAGGAAATAGTACTTAAGAACAATTCAGTGAAAATTATTGCACACATAGTATTTTTCACACAAGTATCTCTGGATAAGCAAGAGTTGACTGCTGACCTAAGAGGAAGTTGAATGAGAGAAGGAAGGAGGGAAGAAGGAAGAGAGGAAGGCAGAGAGAAAGAGGAAGAAGAGAAGGAAGGAGGGCGAAAAGAAAAGGATGCAGGAAGGGAGGAAGGAAACTTGGTTCCCCTGGGACCTCTTTGATGTCCTCACATTGATACAGGCTATTGAAGGTGACCACTCCTTGACTACCTTCCATTTAAAACAAGTCCCACTGCACACTCCATCTTACAAAAAAGTAATTATTTAACGGAAGAACCAAATTAATGTGAAAATTTCCCCCAGTGAATAGTAACCAAAGGATCCTCTTAGAACAGTCAGAAAGACATTTGGGGATGTTACTATCTTTATTAAAGAAACAAAACAATTCTGACTGACTAGACCTTCTAATTAAAGAGTTTGGTCTGCAGCCAGGTCCTCTGAGGTCAGTCCAGTGGTGCTGCCTTTTCAACTGCAGTGATGTTCTTCTTCATTTTCCAGAAGGAGACCATGTGCATGGTTGAGGGTCTAGCACATGTTATTTAATTATAAGAAAGACCAGTCTCTACAGACAAACTCCTTGGCATTAAATACAATTGAGATTCTTCCCCTAAACCGAATAAGAGGAGTCATTCTCAAGTTCAATCTTGTTGTAGATGTGTATGTTCAGTTGCTAAGCCATGTTCAACTCTTTGAGACCACATGGACTGCAGCATGCCAGGCTTCCCTGTCCTTCACTATCTCCTGGAGTTTGCTCAGATTCATGTCCATTGAGTCAGTGATGCTAGTTGTACATAGGTTCTACTTAAAACTTGCAACATCTTTAAAGAAAACCCAATAGAGTAGTTTCCACCTTACTCTAATATAATCTAACTGGAAAGGGGGGAATGGCTGCCATTTAACTCAATTAAGCAAATCACTGCAGATGGTGATTGCAGCCATGAAATTAAAAGACACTTAGTCTTTGGAAGGAAAGTTATGACCAACCTAGACAGCATACTAAAAAACAGAGACATCACTGTGTCAACAAAGGTCTGTCTAGTCAAGGCTATGGTTTTCCCAGTGGTCTTGTATGGATGTGAGAGTTGGACTATAAAGAAAGCTGATGGCCGAAGAATTGATGCTTTTGAACTGTGGTGTTGGAGAAGACTCTTGAGAGTCCCTTGGACTGCAAGGAGATCCAACCAGTCCATCCTCAAGGAGATCAGTCCTGGGTGTTCACTGGAAGGACTGACGTTGAAGCTGAAACTCCAATCCTTTGGCCACCTGATGAGAAGAGTTGACTCATTTGAAAAGTCCCTGATGCTGAGAGGGATTAAGGGCAGGAGGAGAAAGGGACAACAGAGGATGAGATGGTTGGATGGCATCATTGACTCAATGGACATGGGTTTGGGTAGACTCTGGGAATTGGTGATGGACAGGGAGGCCTGGTGTGCTGCAGTTCATGAGGTCACAAAGAGTCGGACATGACTGAGCGACTGAATTGAAGCAAATATTACTGAGCGTATTCTATCTTATGTTATTACTTTTATTTGTATTTTAGCATTTATAATTTACAAAGTGTTTTCACATATATCATCTCATTTAACCCCACCCTAATCCTGAACAGCATATAACCTCATGTTTAAAGCTGAGAAAAATGAAGATCAGGAGAGTTTTGTGATTTGCCCAAGGTCACAGAGTTAGTAAAACAGCAGAATCAAGACTCAAACTTAGGTCTTCTGATTCCAAGTCCTGTGGTCTTCTAACATATCAGATCTTATAATAAACACTGGAGGACATTTTTTAAATGAGTATACACAGTGATTATGCTCTGGAAGTTTATCATTTCCCTCGATTCTACATAAGACCCCATACTAAGTTATATTCTGATGAATGACACTGAGAAGGTAAAGACTACAACTAAATAGATTAGCTCTCAAAGTTAAATCGCTCAGTCATGTCCAACTGTATGTGACCCCTACGCCAGGCTCCACCATCCATGGGATTCTCCAAGCAAGAATACTGGAGTGGGTTGCCATTTCCTTCTCCAGGGGATCTTCCTGACCCAGGGATCAAACCTAGGTCTCCTGCATTGCAGGCAGACACTTTACCCTCTGAGCCACCAGAGAAGCCCCAGATTAAATCAGAAAAGAGGAGTGAGAAATCATGAGAGCTGCTACCAGGAAAAACACATGCTCTAAGCAAAATCTGAGCAGTTCACCTGCAGTATTATAATGAAGGAAGTAGTAAAATCATGAGATTATTTAACAGGAAGCTCAAGTGATACATAAATTTACATTTCTAAAGGACATATAATTGATGAGATATTTCAGTGATACAGACAGTTCTCATATGTAGGAGCTGGATTTGACATTCTAAACTGCCACAGTCATATCCATTAAAATGGAATTACACATTTCCTTTTGTGCACATTTGTTGTACAGTGTAGAAAAAAGAACAAAAGAGTAGAAATTCTGTGGAAAATTTTTTTAAATCAGATTGAAGTGTGATTTCAATGAGGACGAGGAAATATGTGACTAAATATGGCATTATTATTCTTCAAAATTTTCTAAAAACTATATCCTTTTAAAGTGATTTTTTAAAAAGGTTCTTGACATTCCCAATTCTAAACTTGGTTTATGGGTTAACATTTGTAAATATATGAATACAGTATCCATAAAAATGAAAGACAGGAAGAAATTTCTATTAAATTTACAGTAATTAATTAATTTTTAAGTAAGGCATACCAGGTTTCCCCGGTAGCTCAGCTGGTAAAAGAATCTGCCTGCAATGCAGGAGACCCTGGTTCAAGTCCTGGGTCAGGAAGATCTGCTGGAGAAGGGATAGGCTACACACTCCAACATTCTTGGGCTTCCCTGATGTCTCAGACAGTAAAGAATCCACTTGCAATGCAGGAGACCTAGGTTCAATCACCGGGTTGGGAAGATCCCCTGGAGAAGGAAACAGATACTAGCTCCAGTATTCTTGTCTGGAGAATTCCATGGACTATATAGTCCATGAGGTCCCAAAGAGCTGGACACAACTGAGTGACTTTCACTTTCTTTCAAGGCATTCCTCATAGAGAGACAGATAATCCAAGTACCAGATATAACTCTATTTTCTTAAAAATCTGAACACAATTAGAGAAAACAAGTCTTCCAGTGATCAAGTACACAAAATAGTCTAAAAAATCACTCAAAACAAAAACAGGATTAGGAATTTCACATCCAGTTGAACTTAATAAAATCTACTAATTTGTTTCCAAAAAAACATGTGGAACATTGAGGAGTAACAGAAGAAAAAAAGGAATACTTACATATACACGTATAAACATAAATAAGAAAAAAATTCATCTTCCTCTTATGAAAATGGAGAGAACTTAAGATTCTCCTGAGCAAAATGGCATTTGCCAAAGAAGATTCTTTTTGAAGATCCTATGTATTGCTTCCAAATACTCCAGCGAATACTTGAAGGCAAGAGATAATCATCAAGAGATGATCATAATGATCCAACTGGACTAGGAAGGCAGCAGTTAAGACTGAAAAGTAGGGAAAACATGTAAGTGCCTTGCTGACTGGCTCACTTATGGTGGGAAGAGGAAGAGAACTATGCAGAAGAGGAAGAGAACTGTAACCATACAGGTTCTTTTTTTTTTTTTTAATCAGGTAGTTTATTCTTTTATTGTTGAGTGTTCTCTTTAACAGCTCTATACCAGGTAATATCTTTGGCAAATATTTTCTCCCTGTCTGTGACTTGTCTTCTCATTTTCTTGACTAGAATTTTTTTTTTAATTTTACTTTATTTTACTTTACAATACTGTATTGGTTTTGCCATACATCAACATGAATCTGCCACAGGTGTACATGAGTTCCCAATCCTGAACCCCATATAGGTTCTTTTTAACTCAAATACTGATATGGATACCTAATGCTCAGAAGCCTCCAATGGTTTCCAATGGGTTTCCATTAAAAAATCAAACTGGTATTCAAGATCTTTCACAGTCTGATTATAGTTTATCCAACCTTAAGAGTTTTTTCCTTCAATAAAAACTTTCTATCCATCTAACATATTGTTTACACTATTTACAAACAAGCTACTCTTTAATTCCAGACTTCATTTTTGCTTAGGTTGTTAACCTCACTGAGAAAGTCTTCTTCCTTCCAAAAACCTAAATATTACCTGTCCTTCTAGGCGCATGTTAACCTTGCCTTATGCATAAGCTCTTTTCTAGTCATCCTACCTTACTTCTATCTAGTCTCTCAACTTCTACAGCATTAATTTCCTTATCTCCAATACTCCTTGTGTATTTATATATTGTAGGGTTAGAGTTGCTTTCTACAGACTATTTTTTATCATATATAAGACTAAAAATCAAGTCATAAGCTAAGTCTTTATCCCCATGAACAAACACAATGAAAGCATTAGCAGGAATCAATTGATTTTTCTACACATTTATTTAAAATCTCAGAGTCTACAGGTCCCCTAACACCCTTACTTTCTTTCAAGTAGCAGAAGTAGATTAGGTTAGTGAGTAAACAGTTGCACTTCTAAAATTGCACTTCTAAAATTGGCCTAAGAAATGCTGACCAATTTCTTTTTCGAAAAGAGACAGAAGAAAGGTTTCAGAGAGGAAAGGGATATTGTCAGAGTGGGCCAGTATCTGCATCACAGAATAAGGCAGAATTCTAATAGATACTCCTGGGGACACAGGCTGGCACTTTTCCCTTCCCACCATGGTGAGGAGGAAGGACTAGGTCAAAAGTATGATCAGTCTCAAGACATGGGCAATGTTCAAGTTCTCCACTAAGCAACTGCATCCACTTTTGAGTTGAGCTAATAACTGTCAACATGTCAGGAATCATGACTATTATCTGGGTAGACAAGCTATTGTGCTCAATGTACTTTGAAAAGAGCTTTGCAACAAGTCTTGTATGTATCCTATATTATTTTTCAGTCAAAATGCAATGTTTCCTATGCAAAGATAAATTTCAGTCTATAATTAGTAATTTGCTGCTGTTGTTCAGTTGCTAAGTAGTGTCTGACTCTTTGTGACTCCATGGACTGCAGCAGGCCAGGCTTCCCTGTCCTCCACTATCTCCCAGAGTTTGTTCAGATTCAGGTCCATTGAGTCAGTGATGCTATGTAACCATCTCATCCTCTGCTACCCCTTCCTTTGCTTTCAATTGTTCCCAGCATCAGAGTCTTTTCCAATGAGTCAGCTCATTGCATCAGATGGCAAAAGTATTGGAGCTTCAACTTCAGCAACCGTCCTTCCAGTGAATACTGAGGGTTATTTTCTTTTAGGGTTGACTAGTTTGATATCCTTGCTTTCCAAGGACTCTCAGAGTCTTCTCCAACACCACAAGTTGAAAGCATCAGTTCTTTGGCACTCAGCCTTCTTTATGGTCCAGCTCTCACATCTGTGCATGACTATTGGAAAAATAGCTTTGACTATACGGACCTTTGTTGGCAAAGTGATGTCTCTGCTTTTGAATATGCTGTCTAGGTTTGTCATAGCTTTCCTTCCAAGGAGCAAGCATTTTTTAATTTCATGGCTGCAGTCACTGTATGCAATGATTTGATTTTGGAGCCCCCCAAAATAAAATCTGTTACTGCTTCCACTTTTTCCCCTTCTGTTTACCATGAAGTGATGGGACCAGGTGCCATGATCTTGGTGTTTTGAATACTGGGAGTTAGTAATTTACCTAACCATATTTCTGATAGGAGATACAGTTTTCTTGGAGAAAATATTATTTTGCTTACATTTCTACAGTATTATATTTAGAAGACAATTTCCAATATAGTTCATATTTGATCCATCAAAAAAAGGATAAAGGTCAAATACTGTTATCCACATTTTATAGGCCTTGGAGAACTTATATTATGCATGCCAAGGATATCTAGCAATTTAACAGTTGGAATTCTGACCCAAAATCAGATCTCAAAGCTCTAGGTAGGGAAAATGTCATAGAATGGAGGTGGGGAATGGAAGAGGGGTTGGAGGAACAACCCATGGCCAGGGAAGCCTGGTGTGCTGCAGTCCATGGGGTTGCAAAGAGTCGGACATGACTGAGCAACTGAACTGAACTGGGGGAGCATGGAGTGGGAGATAACACTTAAGTGACAGCAGAGAAATATGAATTTTAATCTTGATGCTTAACTACCTGGAAAAGGAAATGGCAACCCACTTCAGTATTCTTGCCCAGAGAATCCCATGGACAGAGCCTGGCTGGCTACAGTCCATGGGGTCACAAAGAGTCGGACACAGCTAAGTGACTGACACACACTTAACTACCACCACCTAGTAAAGCAACCTTAAAAAGATCACTGAATTTTCTAGAAAACCCAGAGATAAATCCACGCACCTATGGACACCTTATCTTTGACAAAGGAGGCAAGAATATACAATGGAGAAAAGACAATCTCTTTAACAAGTGGTGCTGGAAACTGGTCAACCACTTGTAAAAGAATGAAACTAGAACACTTTCTAACACCATACACAAAAATAAACTCAAAATGGATCAAAGATCTAAAGTAAGACCAGAAACTATAAAACTCCTAGAGGAAAACATAGGCAAAACTCTGACATAAGTCACAATAGGATCTTCTATGACCCACCTCCCAGAGTAACAGAAATAAAAGCAAAAATAAACAAATGGGACCTAATTAAACTTAAAAGCTTTTGCACAATGAAGGAAACTATAAGCAAGGTGAAAAAACAGCCTTCAGAATGGGAGAAAATAATAGCAAATGAAGCAACTGACACAGAATTAATCTCAAAAATATACAAGCAGCTCCTGCAGCTCAATTCCAGAAAAATAAACACCCCAATCAAAAAATGGGCCAAAGAACTAAACAGACATTTCTGCAAAGAAGACACACAGATGGCTAACAAGCACATGAAAAAATGCTCAACATCACTTATTATCAGAGAAATGCAAATAAAAACCACAATGAGGTACCATATCACACCAGTCAGAATGGCTGTGATCAAAAAGTCTACAAACAATAAATGCTGGAGAGGGTGCGGAGAAAAAGGAACCCTCTTACACTGTTGGTGGGAATGCAAACTAGTACAGCCACTATGGAGAACCGTGTGGAGATTCCTTAAAAAACTGGAAATAGAACTGCCATACAGCCCAGCAATCCCATTTCTGGGCATACACACCGAGGTGTACCCCAATGTTCATCGCAGCACTGTTTACAATAGCCAGGACATGGAAGCAACCTAGATGTCTATCAGCAGATGAATGGATAAGAAAGCTGTGGTACATATACACAATAGAGTATTACTCAGCCATTAAAAAGAATGCATTTGAATCCGTTCTAATGAGGTGGATGAAACTGGACCCTATTATACAGAGTGAAGAAAGTCAAAAAGAAAAACACCCATACAGTATACTACACATATACACGGAATTCAGAAAGAAGGTAACAATGACCCTGTATGAGAGACAGCAAAAGAGACACAGACGTAAAGAACAGTCTTTTGGACTCTGTGGGAGAAGGCGAGAGTAGGATGATTTGAGAGCGTAGCATTGAAACGTGTATATTATCACATGTGAAGCAGATCACCAGTCCGGGTTCGATGCATGAGACAGGGTGCTCAGGGCTGGTGTACTGGGATGACCCTGGGGGATGGGATGGGGAGGGACGTGGAAGGGGGGTTCTGGATGGGGAAACACATGTGCACCTGTGGCTAATTCATGTCGATGTTTGGCAAAAACCACTACAATACTGTAAAGTAATTAGCCTCCAAATAAAATAAATAAATTAATTTTTTTAAAAATCACTGAATTTTCAAAGGCTTCATTTTTTTCTCATCTCAAAAGGAAAAATCTGGACTAGATTATTTTCAGAAATGCATTCAAAACCCATTATTAGTGCCTAAGATATAGGCACTAAGATATGTGAGATATAAAGATCTTATAATACTAGGCTCTTTCCCCTAAAATAACTCACAGTTTACTGGATAAGACATACACATGAACAAGACAACCAAGAAACATGATTAACAACAAAAGATAACAGCTTTGTGAAGAACAGAAAGGAAGAATTTAGCAAGGAATGAGGCTGGAGATTTAAATCTGAATTGTCTTAAAGGACAAAAAAAAAAAAAAAAATATTCCAGCAAATAGAAGACAGAGGGAACAGCATAAAGGCTCAGAGTAGAAATGCTATAATAGTTTATACAGGAAATTACAAACAGTTCAGTACTGCCAAAGTGTAAATGGACAGCAGAAGAGAGACAAGAAAAGAGCTGAAAGCAGAGGCCAGGATGAGATCTTTGCATGATATATTAAGGAATCTGGACTTTATCCAGCAGGATAAAATGAAGATCTAGGGCCGGGCTTTCACAGGTTAGCAGCATAGTTAGGATTTAATTTTAGAAAGATCACTTTGACATTCATGGGAAGGAAGAACATGAGTGGTAGAAACTACAGGCAGAGATCTATAGGTAAAAATGTACAGCAGAGATGATGAGGGCCTATTCTAGAGATGAGAGAAGCAAATACTTTCAAGGAATAAGAAGCAAGACCGGAAACACTAGAAATAAATTGGGAGTAAGATGAAGACATAAGGGGGAAAAAGGCATGAAATACATCCAGGTTTCTGCTCAAGACAGAACTGAGGTAGTGAATACAGGGGGAAAAGTTGATCAAATTATCTTTGGTTCAGCTTAAGATTTGTTGCCTCCAAAAATATCTAGGTAGAGATGTCCAGTAGTCAGTTGAATATAGTAAAGATAGCAATCTAATGCTCAGAAAAGAGGCTTGCCCTGAAGATACATAAGTGTGGGAGCAAGCTGTATACTAGGAGTAACTGAAACCCTAATGTGAATGTGACCATCCAGGAAGAGAGTACAAAGTGAGAATGAATCCAGTTAGATATCCAAATGCATGTAATAAGTCAACCAAGAAAACCAGGAAAAAAAAGCATCTTAGAAAACAATGAGAGATCATCCCAAGATCAAAACTACAAAATGTCCCCCAAATGTAAAGCCAGGAAAAGAACTAAAAAAAAAAATGTCTCCTAGTCTGAGCAATTAAGGGGTCACTGGAGAACTTACTAAAAGTGGTTTTATCAAGCAAATAAAAAAGTTAGACTGTGTTGGACTGAAAAGTAGAAACAACTAGTATAAAGACATCTTTGGGGAAATTTTGAACTAGAAGAAAAGGAATCTGAAACTTAATGAAGAAT
This sequence comes from Capra hircus, assembly GCF_001704415.2. Lineage (NCBI taxonomy): Eukaryota > Metazoa > Chordata > Mammalia > Artiodactyla > Bovidae > Capra > Capra hircus. Next base: position 32,015,083 of record NC_030823.1, on the reverse strand, counting down.
GGAAAGATCAATACCAAGTCCAATCTAGTTCTCTTATTTATTATTTTCATACAAATAAAAAGCCTATTTTAGTAAAGTTCCATTAAAACTCACAAAGATTAATCTTGAAGCACCATATTTTAACTATCTAGAAAGATAGGGGGCACACCGTAGCCATGAATGGAACACATATGTATATATCACATCTCCCAACAAACCTGAGTGTGCTGCACCCTGTACTCCTAGCGCCTTTCTGTCATATGTCGAAGACAGCTAGAACCAGTGGGAGACTACTGAGTATCTCTCTCTGCTCTTACTGTTCCTTAATACCTCACGAAAACATTCCTCGTTACCCTCTGCCTGAAATATTCTTGTCCTCTATTTTATAATAATTTCATTACCATTCACTCTTCAATGGCCTGCTCAAACTTCTCTCACAGAATCACAGAAAGCTAGAGACAAAGGGGACCTTACAAATTCATTCAGGGGTCCTCGCCATGCTGATGAAGGGACTAAAGACCAGAGAGTGTGAGAACGACCTGCCCAAGGTCATACTCATGGTTTTTGGTAGAGCTTAAATTTGAACTACTTCTTCAACAAGGGCCCTTTTCACTACACATTACTATCTCAGGTAATTATTGCAAGGAGGCTTACCTGATAGCTCAGTTGGTAAAGAATCTGCCTGCAATGCAGGAGACCCCAGTTAGATTCCTGGGTCGGGAAGATCCCCTGGAGAAGGGATAGGCTACCCACTCCAGTATTCTTGGTCTTCCCTTGTGGCTCAGCTGCTAAAGAATCTGCCTGCAATGCAGGAGACCTGGGTTTGATCCCTGGATTGGGAAGATCCCCTGGAGAAGGGAAAAGCTACCCACTCCAGTATTCTGGCCTGGAGAATTCCATGGACTCTACAGTCCATGGGGTCACAAAGAGTCAGACACGACTTTGACAAAAACAAATTATTGCAAACTTATGACTGCAATAAGTCAGGCGTTAAAACCAATCAGTTTAAAACAGTTGTTTGTTGTAAGATCCATGTTATTCATATGTTTCCCAAAATTAAGGAGCTGGTCTGTAACTTCGCTTATTAATTTAACTATCCACAACTACTTGATTATTCAAGATTACAGATGCCAACTAATATTGATTTCATGGATAAGCTGACTGTCAGTCACTAAATAGGCTCTCTCCTCAAGAGTGTAGCATTTATTTCAGCCTCTGCCAGTGGAAGTGTCGGAGCAGATGTTGGCAGACTGTGACATACAGTATGTCTTTAAAACTTGCTGGGGTGTGAAATTTCATAAGGTCAAAAAATGCTGCATTTTGATCAGCATATACAGGAGTTCTGTACTTTATAAATTATTTCAGACAAACCAATAATAGCATTTGCTAGTAAAATAGACAAACTAAGAAACCACACTGGCTTTAGGTCAGATATGATAATGTACACTGCTAGTGTTTTAAAAGCCAATTTCTGTCACTTTAAAGTAAATGCTTGCCCAAAATGTCTTTAGAAAGAAAATGTATTCGTAAGTCAATACAAAATATAAGGTATTATTTCAATTGACAACAGGATTTTTAAAATAATTTTCTACTGAGAGAAAGCCGTAAGTGTCTAATGAGCCATTTGGTAGAGACAAAAGTATTTTCTTAATACACAAATAAAACAGTATCCTCACTTTTAAAAAAAATGACACTCCCTATGGAAAAATCCACTTACATAAACGAGAGATTTTTTTTTTTAGTTAAAATGATTTCACAAACTTTTCGGTTTACTGTCCTATCGTATTGTTTAAAAAAAAACTGAAAGTATCCCCCCAAAAAAGACTGTGGCGCTATATAATGATAAAATCACATGTATAACATTTGAGGATTTTTATCATTTTCAATTTTCTGATGCTGCTATATTTTTTAACTGATTTTTGCTTCAATTTTCCCTCATATCTTTCCAAATCATGACTAACAGATAACTGCATACAATCAATGGAGAAGGCAATGGCACCCCACTCCAGTACTCTTGCCTGGAAAATCCCATGGACAGAGGAGCCTGGTAGGCTGCAGTCCATGGGGTCGCGAAGAGTCGGACACAACGGAGCGACTTCACTTTCATTTTTCACTTTTATGCACTGGAGAAGGAAATGGCAACCCACTCCAGTGTTCTTGCCTGGAGAATCCCAGGGACGGGGGGAGCCTGGTGGGCTGCTGTCTATGGGGTCGCACAGAGTCGGACACAACTGAAGCGACTTAGCAGCAGCAGCAGCATACAATCAAAACCAAAATTAAGAATGGTGTGTCTAGTTAAAGATTTTATCACAAACTTTATCTCTTATGCAGGTTTATTTTAACTTAATATTATGCTTTAAAATGTTTTACTCCTGAATTAACACAGAAAACCCCTTTCATTGATTAATCAGCAGTTAAAACAATCTGAAAGCCTTGTTATAACAATTATAATCACCATTATCATCATCATCATCTTTCAGTTTATTTTCAGCTATTTTCAAGAAAATATATAATCCCTAAATAAGTTTAAATTACAAACTTATTTAGAAATTTGTAAGGAAGAAATAGTGTTAGATATTTGTAAGGAGGAAAAATTTACCACAAACAAAATCTTCTCAGAAAATAATGTTTAAGGAAAATCACTTGTTTCTTATCATACAATCAATCAAATCGGTTAAGATTATGACAGGAAACTTCGATTAGAGGTGCACTAAGAACTGCAATATCTTACAACCAAGTTCAATCCAGCAGTCAAGTTCAAAGGTCTCTGTTTTCATTTTAAAGAAAAACTTGAGGTATGTACCTAGGGAACGGTTTTTATCACAAAGTTCTAACTATGAAAAAATTATACTATTTTGGATTATATAAGACCACACATCATAATAATCCATGGAATCTTTCAGTTCCAATGCTAAGGAACTGAAATTCTATATAAACTGAAAATTTATCTGCAATTAAGAACAAACCTAAACTTTTTCATAGGCTTTTCACATATCTCAAAGTATCTGACACATACAGCCATACAAATAAAGAAATACAAGGTGAATCAACAATTGTAATTAACTTACTTGCTACTGAAAAGTTGTTGAGGGGATAAGGTAAATCCACATCTTGGGGTTTCTCTTTATATCCTATGAATGAGCCATCTGTCTTCAAAAGGAAATATCTTGGCCTCCAGTTTTTTATATATTCTCCTACATGAGGAAAGCATGCATGTTAATGCTGGGGGGAAAATGAACAGCAGCTTTTCTGTGAAAAAATAAATTACGGTACAATGTATGTCCTACAACACTGGCCTCCAAAAATTTAGATAGGCAATTTTCTTTTAACTTAGCTTACAAAAGGAAATACATAAGCCTGCAATTAAGATTCAATAAAAACCCAAACATGTTTTGTTTCTAATGATTTTACACTTTGATAATTCATTTGCACCATTATTTCTTCAGAGAATCATTCAACTGAGTACACATTTTGTTCAGTTTTTCATATCAGATGGTTGTTAGAGCATATTTTCAGTCATCTTAAAAAGCCTTGGTAAATAAATCATACACACAGTATCAAGGAATTTCAATGAAAAACACTTATCATAGGAGGGACACGAAATAGATGTTTCTCTTCCATGTACCACAACTAATCGTGTCATTTTTTAAAAAGAAAGGGAAAACGTCTATTTTCATTGTTAAACCTTGAGCATAACTTGTTTAAACAACATTCTATTATTAAAAGGAAAATAACTGCACAAATGCTGTAAACAAGTCAAGGAAATGAAAGAACATGGGTTAATAGAGCTTAAAAACCACACACACATTCATACACATAAATGTAAGAACTAAGAACATGTGGTTAGTCCCAAGCACACAACAGTCAATAAATGTATATTCTATCAGATTTTGATACAAGCTATCAACTAGCTACCAAAATATAAATTTTTAGCATCAAGATCACCATTTGCTTACTTTACACTTCTTTTTAATTTTAAGCAACAGACGCACTCCATGATACATTAAGAGCTGGAAGGCTCCCTGGTCTCAATTTTCACTTCTCTACTAAATATTTCTATCTGGCTTTTCAATCTCAAGTGGTTAATCACAGTACTACAAAACTTTGAAAGCAGTTCAGCTTTCCCTTCAAATCAGTTTCTCCTGACATCAGCTATCTAAGCTCAAACCTAACATTTGACTGTTCCCTCTCATCAGTAGCTAAGTCAGTACTGACTTCACAAGTCTCTCTTATTTAGACAACCTAAGATGCCCTAACACTTTACATCTGCCCTTCTGCTAATGCACTGTGACTTTTCTCCCATTCTACTCGCCCCTCTTCCATCATAATGCATCTATCATCTCCAGATAATTCTAATATCCTTATGTACTGCTTTGATGATATCACTTTTATGCTCAAAAATATTTTCCTTACTGTTTAGTATCAGTCTCTTTGTATAAAATATGGGTTTTCCCATAATCTCACCCCTGACATGTATTTCAGATGTGGAATCATTCCTCTGGGTCGACAATTCTCCAAATTCTCACCTCAGACCTCTTTACACCCTTAAATATTTTTCATACTTAAATATAGCCAATGAATTTTTCTGTATGTAGATTACAACTATAATATTTACTGTATTAGAAACTGAAAAGGAGAAAATTTAGATTTTTATTACCTCCTTTAACAGTAAAAAAATAAACTCATTGCATGCAACGTTAATATTTTTATGACAATAGTTTTATTTTCTAAAACAAAAAAATAAGGTGAAGAGCTGAACTGCTTTACATCTTTGCAAATCTTTATAATGTTTGCCTTTAAAGAAGACAGAGTTTCATTATCTGTTCCTACATCTAAACTGTTAAAGTAATATATTTTTGATTGAAATATTTTTAAAAAATCTAGCCCAAACAGAAGGTAGTTGGAAAAGGGATGAGTATTCAGATAGTTATGGATGTCTTTCTTTGATACTACACCAGCATTTGACAAGCAGTCATTTTCTAAAAGGTTGCCTGCAATGTGGAATTTGAAACCACTATCAATGAACTTTCTGTACTTTGCTATATGAAATCCCTGGGTCTGTATTTCACACTGAATGAATCTTTTACACACTGCATGATTTTCTAACAGCACACACTGTTCATTTAGGAAACACTGGTCCACCAAGTTATATTGATCTTGCAAATACTGACACAATTCACTACACAATCACATTCAGTACCACTACAAATCCTATCAGGAAAGTAAGCAGTGGGAAGCTCTGCAGCTCATGACAGCAGATATGTTCTCCAAAATTGTACTCTTTGCTTTAAAATTCAGTTGTAACCAATGGAAATAAATACTGTCACTTCATTTTTCTTAAAGTGATACACTCCAAGGGCCCAATCTAGTGCCTGCCACTTGATGATGCTCAAAAATAACTTACTAAATGAATAAGTGTATATACAAACATCTTCCCCCCCAAGTGTATAAGCATACGAGAAAAAATTAAGGGGAAGAAAAGGGAAACCTGACACCACTCATAACTTTAACTTACTTAAAAATATGGCCCTAATGTGAATAAACACAGGCCAGATTTATAAAACCAGAATGATAAACCCACAGCTCTCATTAAAAAAAGCAAACAGATCCTTTCTTAATTGTACTTATTGTTTTATTTTCCTATTCATATTTAAGTATTCCTATATAAAAATTAAAATCATGAGATGTTTTCTAATCAGTGATGTTATATTTATATTTCAAATGTTATTTTAAAACAATAACTTGTACTGGTACAAAATGCTATAACTTTGATAAGCTAAATAGTAACAGTTTAATAACTATACCAAAAATAAAATGAAATAAATCCATTTTGTAAATTTTAAAGAAGAAAAAAATCAGGAAAACATCATTTTTTCTTACACAACATTTATCCTTATCTTTTAAGAGTACTAAATACATTCTTTTAAAAATGTGTAATTAAAAGAAATAAGTCAAGTTTTCAATTCTAAGAATAATTTCCTATCAACCACTAAGAATTTACATGTGTAGATGAAAGACACAAAATATCACCACAAAAATTTTTATCACCTTGTTAAATGAATCTTAAGAAATTAAAAATATTTATGTGGCTTATAGCAGAGCTTTTTAAGGAGAAAAGGAAAGATATAAGCATCTGAATGCAGAGTTCCAAAGAATAGCAAGAAGAGATAAGAAAGCCTTCTTCAGCGATCAATGCAAAGAAATAGAGGAAAACAACAGATTGGGAAAGACTAGAGATCTCTTCAAGAAAATTAGAGATACCAAGGGAACATTTCATGCAAAGATGGGCTCGATAAAGGACAGAAATGGTATGGACCTAACAGAAGCAGAAGATATTAAGAAGAGGTGGCAAGAATACACAGAAGAACTGTACAAAAAAGAGTTTTACGATCCGGATAATCACGATGGTGTGATCACTCACCTAGAGCCAGACATCCTGGAATGTGAAGTCAAGTGGGCCTTAGACAGCCTCACTATGAACAAAGCTAGTGGAGGTGATGGAATTCCAGTTGAGCTATGTCAAATCCTGAAACATGATGCTGTGAAAGTGCTGCACTCAATATGCCAGCAAATTTGGAAAACTCAGCAGTGGCCACAGGACTGGAAAAGGTCAGTTTTCATTCCAATCCCAAAGAAAGGCAACGCAAAAGAATGCTCAAACTACCACACAATTGCACTCATCTCACATGCTATTAAAGTAATGCTCAAAATTCTCCAAGCCAGGCTTCAGCAATACATGAACCATGAAGTTCCTGATGTTCAAGCTGGTTTTAGAAAAGGCAGAGGAACCAGAGATCAAATTGCTAACATCCGCTGGATCATGGAAAAAGCAAGAGAGTTCCAGAAAAACATCTATTTCTGCTTTATTGACTATGCCAAAGCCTTTGACTGTGAGGATCACAATAAACTGTGGAAAATTCTGAGAGAGATGGGAATACCAGACCACCTGACCTGCCTCTTGAGAAATCTGTATGCAGGTCAGGAAGCAACAGTTAGAACTGGACATGGAACAACAGACTGGTTCCAAATAGGAAAAGGAGTACGTCAAGGCTGTATATTGTCACCCTGCTTATTTAACTTATATGCAGAGTACATCATGAGAAACGCTGGACTGGAAGAAACACAAGCTGGAATCAAGATTGCAGGAAGAAATATCAATAACCTCAGATATGCAGATGACACCACCCTTATGACAGAAAGTGAAGAGGAACTAAAAAGCTTCTTGATGAAAGTGAAAGAGGAGAGTGAAAAAGTTGGCTTAAAGCTCAACATTCAGAAAATGAAGATCATGGCATCTGGTCCCATCACTTCATGGGAAAGAGATGGGGAAAGAGTGGAAACAGTGTCAGACTTTATTTTGGGGGCTCCAAAATCACTGCAGATGGTGACTGCAGCCATGAAATTAAAAGACGCTTACTCCTTGGAAGAAAAGTTATGACCAACCGAGATAGCATATTCAAAAGCAGAGACATTACTTTGCCGACTAAAGGTCCGTCTAGTCAAGGCTATAGTTTTTCCAGTAGTCATGTATGGATGTGAGAATTGGACTGTGAAGAAGGCTGAGCATCGAAGAATTGATGCTTTTGAACTGTGGTGTTGAAGACTCCTGAGAGTCCCTTGGACTGCAAGGAGATCCAACCGGTCCATTCTGAAGGAGATCAACCCTGGGATTTCTTTGGAAGAAATGATGCTAAAGCTGAAACTCCAGTACTTTGGCCACCTCATGCGAAGAGTTGACTCATTGGAAAAGACTCTGATGCTGGGAGGGATTGGGGGCAGGAGAAGAAGGGGACAACAGAGGATGAGATGGCTGGATGGCATCACGGACTCGGATGCGAGTCTGAGTGAACTCCAGAAGTTGGTGATGGACAGGGAGGCCTGGCGTGCTGCGATTCATGGGGTCGCAAAGAGTCGGACACGACTGAGCAACTGAACTGAACTTGATTAACAAAAATTTCTTAAAAATAAGTCTATTATGCATCCCTGACACTTATTACTCGAAGAGTGTGATAGTCATTTACCCAGAAGAAAAACTGAAGTCAAAATTTCCCTTCTTCATTAGATAAACATTAAGTATTTCTGACAAAACTTTATTACTAATTTTGAATTGATTCCATTAACCAACAACTGTACTGTCATGCTAAGCTAACAGTGTATCCCAAACTTTCAATAAAGACTCCTGAATGTAGTTTTCATTTTATCATTTTCTATCTATAATATGAATCGACTTTCTGAGAAATTATCCTAGGTGCTAGGAACACAGTAGCAGACGAGAAATAATGGCCTCTAACTCATAAAGCTTATGTTCCAGTATTATACCAGATTTCTGGTGCCCACTAAAATCTGGAGAAGGGTTATAAGTATTTCCTGAAAGCGAATCCTTTATTATAGGTTCCTATAAACATTCTTAACTAAAGCTCATGTAATAGCATGATGTGTTGGTCTAATTAAATGTTCATTTTTGAGAAATGGGCCTTACAGAGGACATAAACTCATAAGGTATCAATAAAACAAAAAAGTAAGCTTATTGCTATGTACTAGACCCAGTACAAAAGAAGAATATATTCCTAGCTTAAAAGAATTGTTAAAAGTTACAGCTTTTCCCAATAGTTTGGAAAGACACTGTGCACAGTGACAGCAAAGCAGAATTCTTCCTGCAGCCTTGGGACTCCCAAGAAAACCAGCTGCTCATGGAACACCTTCTTAACTGACTCAACTTAGGCAGTTCAAATAAGGCACAACTAAGTCTGCTCTAAAAATATGGCCAAAAAGTCCTGGCTTTCATAGCGGCTAAGTTCCTAGAACGAAGTTACCCTCTCTGCCACCATTCTTTTTTAGACAGACTAAGATAAAAGGCTTCTCTGGTGGCTCAGTGGTAAAGCATCCACCTGCCAATGCAGGAGACGTGGGCTCCATCCTTGAGTCAGGAAGATCCCCTGGAGAAAGAAATGGCTGCCCATTTCAGTATTCTTGCCTGGGAAATTGCATGGACAGAGGAACCTGGTGGGGTACAATCCATGGGGTCACAAAAGAGCTGGACACGTCTTGGTGACTTAAACAACAACAAAAGTTAATCACATCTTATCTTTTAAGCATAGCATTTACACCTAAGTTTGTACCTCCTGCATTAAAATGAAGTTGCATCATACTTTTTAAATTCATAGCCCATAGATTTCAACTAATTTAAAAGACACCCTGGTTATAATGGGGAGAAAGTCTTATTAAATAAAGCAGCAGCATTTATGGAGTACCAAGTTTTCTGAAGAGACTGTTCAACAGATAGATACCCATCAATATAGATTCAAAATGTGTATGCACTGTCATGATTAACCTTCAGCAAGCACCACAGTCACACCTAGACAAGATGTCTATCATAACTTTCTATCTGCCTTAATGGGTGTTTCCAATTCATTCATACTCATTGGCTGGAGGCTTTGTATATTTTGAAGTATGCTATTACCAATACCAAAACATATTTTCTAACAAAGTTTCTGATATTTTGACTTCTGTAGTAGACTGAATGGTGACCCCAAAATATATGTATACACCCTAATCCCCGGAAAAACAGCTATCTGTTTCATTAACTACGCCAAAGCCTTTGACCGTATTGATCATGACACACAGTGCAAAGCTCTTATCTGGGAATACCAGACCATCTTACCTGTCTCCTGAGAAACCTGTATACAGGTCAAGAAGCAACAGTTAGAACCTTGTATGAACAACTGATTGGTTCAAGACTGAGAAAGAGTACAACAGGGCTGACTACTGTCACTGTGTTTGCTTAATTTATACTCTGGGTACATCATGAGAAACGCCAGGCTGGATGAGTTAAAAGCCAGAATCACGACAGGCGAGAGAAACATCAACAACTCCAGATATGTTGATGATACCACTCTAATGGCAGAAAGCGAAGAGGAACCAAAGAGCCTCTTGAGGGTGAAGGAGAGTGAAAGAGCCGGCTTAAAACTCAATATTTTAAAAAAAAGGTGGAAGTAGTGACAGATTTCCTCTTGTTGGGCTCCAAAATCACTGCAGACGGTGAGTAGCCATAAAATCAGAAGATGATTGCTTCTTGGAAGGAAAGTGATGACAAACCTAGACCATGTGTTGAAAAGCAGAGACATTACTCTGCTGACAAAGGTCCACAGAGTCAAGGCTATGGTCTTCCCAGTGGTCACATATATGGTTTTGAGAGCTGGCGAGTAAAGAAGGCAGAATGCCAAAGACTGATGCCTTCAAACTGTGGTGCTGGAGACTTCTGAAAGTCCCTTGGACAGCAAGGAGATCAAACCAGTCAATCTTAAGGGAGATCAACCCTGAATATTCACTGGAAGGACTGATGCTGAAGCTGAAGTTCCAGCTCTACTATTTTGGTCATTTGATGAGAACAGACAACTCAACTGAAAAGCCCCTGATGCTGGGAAAGATCGAGGGCAGAAGGAGAAGAGGGCATCAGAGGGTGAGATGGCTGGATGGAATCACTGATGCAATGAACATGAACTTGAGCAAACTCCAGAAATGGTGAAGGACAGAGAGGCCTGGCATGCTGCAGTCCATGGCATCGCAGAGTCAGACACAACTGTGACTGATCAACAACAACAATCCCTGGAAACTGGGAATATTACTTTCTTTGGCAAAAGAGGTTACTAAGGTAAGGATTTGAGAAGAGGGGCTTTTCAAAAGAGAAACTCATCCTGGACAATCTGTGCATGCGTGGTCAATCACGTCCAACTTTGTGGCCAGCCAGGCTCCTCTGTCCATGGAATTTCCCAGGCAAGAATACTGGAGTGGATTTCCATTTCCTCCTCAAGGAGATCTTCCCGGCCAAGGGATCAAACCTGCATCTCCCATGTCTCCTGCATTGGCAGGCAGATTCTTTACCACTGAGCCACCTGGGAAGGCCCATCCTAGACTATCCAGGTGAGCCCTAAATCCAATTACAAGTATCTCTCACAGTGAAGCAGAAGAAGGTTTGACACATAGAGAAGCGGAAGAGGCAGTGTGAAAAGAAGAGACAGAGATTGGAAAGATGCACCACAAGTAAAGGACTAACTGAAGACACAGAAGCTGGAAGAGGCAAGAAATGGACTCTCCTCTAAAGCCTTTGCAGGAAGGTTTACACCTAGATTCTAACTTATAACCACTGCTTACACCTGCCGATATATTAATTCTAACTTCTGGCCTCCAGAACAGTCAGAAATGTCTGTTGTTTAAAGCCACCCAACTTTCTGTAATTTGTTACAGCACACCTAAAAAACAAATGAAGCTTCTCAACACTACAACCAAAGGCTTGTTTACAGAAACAAACAAAAAAAACAAAAACTGAAACAACAACAAAAACCCTACTGATTAAGTTATTGGCATAAGTGTTACAGAGACTCAAAGTTAGTAATACTTTACACATACAGAGGGGAAAATCCACACCACTCTGATAAAAACAGAATCCTACTTATGAAATGCAGGGTTGGAAGATGCTGTTTACTGGAGTTCAGTTTTACTTAGTTATGATTTTAGATTCTGGACTTTTGCCAATGTTCTTACCTTACTTAATAATTTACTTCTTATAATCTCTTAAAAATAAATTGAAATTCTGGTTTCTGTAATAGATATAGGTGATAGAGGTTTTAAAAATACCAATGGTCACTTGTGCTTGTTATAACAGAAGCTTCAAAAGCTAGTCATTTGCTACTAATAACAAAGAGGCTCAAGGCATTCTCACATGAATATCAGGAAGGAGGCATTACTGTTTTGACTCATCATAAAGCTTAGTTTCCTAACCTGAAAAATGAGAATCAGTGCCTACCTAAAGGGTTTGGAAGGACATAAAAAGGACTTATAACACTCCCTAATATATGGCAAGTGTTAGATTATTATTGTTATTATTAAATGAAGCCACAATCATTTATTGTAGTATCATTTACAATTCAGCTACAACCTCACATTAAATAGTCTACTAATCAATATAGCACTTATCCAGGAGTATTTATATAACCGAGGCAACAGGCAGTAATCAGCAATAAATTTACTCCATCAACAGAAAAAAGTCTCCTTAGTTTCAGGTATATAAAACAAATCCTATCTAAAGAAATAAAAAAGTTTATCCAGTGTCAAAACACAACACTGATTTAATACTTTCACTTCTTTTTTAAGATAGGGATAGGATATCACAGAAGTAACTACTCTTCCAAAGAAAAAAGCCAAAGTCTTAGGTCTCTCTGAATAATTTTTATTAAATGACAAACATAGGGCACAGTACCATGAAAATACAAATAGTTTAAGAATTTCAAAGAAGTGCTTTAAGCCAAAAAAGGACAGCTTTCAATAAAAATAAATGTACATAACTTTAAGAAACTATTAGTCTTAAATAAAAGTCTTCATGAGTCAGTTTTTACCTAAGACCAAAAGAAGTTTAATGTTTATTTCAGAATAAAATTTATTTAATTTTATGGTTCACAATATTATAAATATTCTGCTGCTTGTTGACAGATGCCAACCAAATTTACACATATGAACTACCTAAAAGAAAACACAGCAGAATCTTTTTTCCACTAGTGGATTTTCATAAATAAATATTAGCACTATAAACAAATAAATACTGAATATATTTCATAATAGTGTGCTATATTATAAATATCTTATAACTAAATATAGTTACTGAAGAAACGCATGATGATAAACATAATACAATATTTGCAGTTCTTAAAATTGCCTGTTACGTTTTTACATAGCAGATCCAAGTATCACATTCCAATTAGTTCTAAGAAAAAGCCCTATTTCTATCCCTGAGGGAGTAGAAGAAATATTTCCCTCATCACCATCCCATTTCATAGATGTCTTGAAAATAATCTTAAAGAATTTTTTAATATTACCTACACTGCAATGAGCTAGCATAACAATTTTTCAACAAGGGATAATCTGAAATGTTAATAAATGAAAATGCTCTTGCACTTATATATGTTGACTTATTTCCTTCTCCTGCAAACCTGAATTTTTAGGTTATCTTTCCCCTTTTCATTAAGTCCTTTTCAAGGATGTTCTTTCTTTTTGCCCTTGAGCAAATTAAAACTTAAGATTCTATGGTGTCTCTATGCACTCTCTTCAAAACACAGCCATTAACCAGCTCTGGACGCTGTCAGACTCTGGAAATTAGGTGATACCTGCAAAATGTGCCTCTGTCTGCATCTGTCTGCGCTCAGTCGCATCAGACTCTTTGTGAACCCCTGGCCCATAGCCCGTCAGGCTCCTCTGTCCATGAGATTATCCTGGCAAAATTAGTGGACTGGGTTTGCCACCCCTCCTCCAGGGGAATCTTCCTGACCCAGGGATCAAACCCCTGTCTCCTATGGCTCCTGCTTGGCAGGCGGATTCTTTACCACTGGGCCATTTGGGAAGAAATTAATGACTCCTGCCCAGCTCAGTTGTTCTGAGTTTAAAGCTACTGGCCAATGAGCATCCCAAATCAAAGAATAAGGTTCTTTAAACATTTTTATTTAACACTGGGGGAAATGGGCTTCTAATAGATCAACTCATTTAGAAATAATTAGTGTCAAAATACTTACTAAAAACAAAAGCACTGAGAATGCAGCAATGAATGATATAGGCATAGTGCCTGCCCTCATGTGGGTTTTAGTAGGCAGCTGTGGGAAGAGCTAGAGAAAAGCAGATGATTGAGCAATTAAAATTCAAAATGAAAACTTCTTCCATTTCTATAATCATTTTTAAGACTCCAGCAGGTCATAGTGAGGGATGGTAATACCTGCTATGTCTTGGTTATTTCCAAAGAGAAACCTAAGTGCCCATTCAAAAAGGTGCTCAGTATTTGCTGTTTGAAGCATTACTATGGGAAAGAGACTGGGAGCAGCATATGGTCCCTGAACATTTTGCAAAAGAACTGTGCTAATCCAGGTTTGCAGCTGTGTTAATTCAAAATGAGGCCCCTTCCTCTTTGAAGCCTCATGACAATACAAGCAGAAAAGCACAGTTATATAGTTATTGATACAACCTCCATCCAGCATAACCTATAACAACACCTTAGTCTTGCACATTTCAAGGCTTGTCTTTTTCTCTCATTATTTTCTGTATAGTACTGATCGATGCAGTATCTTTTTCTCTCATAATTTTCTGTATGGTATTGACTAATGAGGTCGTATTGCAAAGCATTCATATCTTTATGATCATCTCACCCAGGCTGCCTGACTATCTCACGAGGTCACATGAGAGATTTGTCTGCTCTGGTACTGGTCAACATTACCACTGTAACTGGCCAGATGGAAGATGTTTACAATTTTGGTGATTCTGCATCCTGCTTCCAAGATGCCTTAAATGCTTTCCAGATGTACCCACATTCCTGTTTTACCACATATGCTCCTTCATGATTATTTTCAAAGTATATTATAGTCAAGAAATTTTTCTTCCACTGCATAATGCATGAACTTGTCATTTTTATATTAAGCGTAGTTTTCATATCTACTTCCTAAAGAAGGCTGGGGTCCATGTTTTGCTTTGAAGCTGAAGCAATCATGAGGAAAGTCCCTAAGCACTGAATACCGCAAGATGTTGGAATGCCAGCTTCTCTCAGATCTCAGAATGCCAAGTCTGCCACTACTTCGTCTCCTTTATAATTTTCTTTTGTTATCCAGAAAATTGCACAATTACCATCTACCTTTAACAGTCTGGTACTTGTTTCATAGTATTCTGTAAATTAGTTAATCAAATCCTGGCTCCCTTTGTTTTTAGGAAACATTACACTGTAAGCCAAAAATGTGATGCTTATTATTCTTATAAATGTAAGAATATCTTAATAGAGTAATAGTATAAAGATTTAATGTGAGAGAAAAGCAAGGAAAATGGGGAGGAGAGAGAGAAAACAAACCACATAAACAAACTAGCCAACAGAAAAACAGCATCTTGGCAATTTAATGAAGAATAAACCGTGAGATTAGTTTACATAGCAGTAGATATGTTGTGGAGAATTACTCAATCTGTACTCAGCTTCCTGCTGGGTTAAATGTGAGCTAAATTATTATTTTGCTTACATTTACGCCTGTGTAGATTGCAAAAGCAAAAAAAAAAGCTTTCTTTTTAATCTGCTTTCTGCATTATAGGAAAAAGACTCCAACTCCACACACTACATTAAACATACAGTCATTCCTGCAGTATTTTAACAGAGTAGTGAGGGCCAACAGAATTTTTAACTATTTCAAAGAAATGGACCAATTTAAAAAAGGCTTCATTGCAAATTTTTACAATTTTCTTACTGTATGTATTTTCTATTTCACCACATATTTCCTCTGTATTAAAATCAATGTAATATCTTGCACTGCAGTGAATAACTGTAATGAATTTCAAACATGGAAGGACTGAGCCTATTTGCAAACCTACTTACATGTACCACTGGCACCTACCACGGAGAAGGCTGGCGTTTTCCACTAACTGAATGGATGAATAAACCTACCACTATGCAGAACAGGGACTACATTCATGTCACAAGAGCTCGTTCAAATGGAAATCCCACTATAACACAACCCTGCATAGCTCAATCCATTTTTCTGTGGTAATACACCTGATGGATAGAACAGACAACAATAACAGTGTCTCGCTGTGGCAGGGATAGGGAGCTGGCAGAGAAGGCGGTCATGCTTGCTCATCAGGAGGAAGGCTGTATCATCTGAAAAAACCCTCATGTGATTCAACTTTCCCACCCCTGTATTAAAATCACTGCCTTATAGAACAAAACTCAACAAAATAGAATCAGGTTTTATCTTAGACTCTCGGCAATGGAGAGACTGCTACAGGAACTTTCCAATAGCGTAGCATGTAACCTAAAACCTACACACATGTGAGCTCAGTCACTCAGTTGGATCCGACTCTTTGCAACCCCGTGGACTGTAGCCTGGCAGGCTCCTCTGCCCATGGAATCTTCCAGGCAAGAAAACTGGAGTGGGTTGTCATTTCCTTCTCCAGGGAATCTCCCTGACCCAAGAATTGAACCTGCATCTCTTACGTCTCTGGCACTGGCAGGCAGATTCTTTACCACTGAGCCACCCTCGAAGCCTACTTCCAACAGCATGGGACCCAAAAACTGCACTGCATCAAATCACAAACTATTATTCTGAGGGTGAATCCATGGGCTTTTTTAAGTTCTCTCTTCTCTCCTTTGCTTTCCCTAGGCGATATACTTACTGAGACTCATATCACAGTTCTAAGTGGTGAGTGTAAGGCAGGCAAGGACACTTGAATATCCTGGGCCAACCACTGTGCTCAGGTATTAGGCACTAGAGACCTGTTCCTATAGGCATGCACAGACTGTTGCGACGGCACCCTAACCTGACACAGATAGCCATGTTGAGGCTGTGTGACACTAGTAACAAGTACAGGACAAAGTTGAGATCTGAATAAATATCTAATGCAATCAACAAAATTCTACTCTGCCCTGCTACTCAAGCTTTCAAAACTGAGGCCAACACTTTACAGAGTACACACAGGAGTTCAAATGCCAACTCTGTCACTCTAGTTGTGTGCCTTTGGGCATGCTGTTTAATCTCTCTGTGTCTCAGCTTCCTCTTTAGGAAAGTGGGGACAACAGTAGTGAAGAAGAAATAAATTGCTATTTGTAATGCACATAGAACATCTGGCTCATTGTAGGGCTTTCCTGGGGGCTTCCTCAGTGGCTCAGTAGTAAAGAATCCACCTACAATCAGGAGACACGTGAGTCGCTGGTTCGATCCCTGGGTTGGGAAGATCCCCTGGAGGAGGGCATGGCAACGCACTCCAGTATTCTTGCCTGGAGAACCCCACGGGCAGAGGAGCCTGGTGGGCTATGGTCCATGGGGTCACAGAGAGTCAGACATGACTGAAGCGACTGAGCACGCAGGTACGCGCAGGGCATCCCTGACGGCTCAGTGGTAAGGAATCTGCCGGCCAATGCAGCAGGCCCAGGTGTGATCCCCGGGTTGGGAAGAGCCCCTGGAGAAGGGAGTGGCACCCATTTCAGTGTTCTTGCCTGGAGAATTCCATGGACAAAGGAGCCTGACAGGCTATGGTCCATGGGGTCACAAAGAGTTGGACACAACTGAAGCAACACAGCAAGCAGGCATGTGTGTGTATCACAATATCTACAATGGAATAATGCTCAGTCGCTCAATCTTTCTGACCCAGGGATCAAATCTGCGTCTCTTATGTCTCCTGCATTGGCAGGTGGATTCGTTACCACTGTGCCACCAAGGAAGCCCACAGTGGAACGATTTGTTGCTGTTGTTCAGTTGCCAAGTTGTATCTGACTCTTTGCAACCCCATGGACTGCAAAATGCCAGGCCTCCCTATCCCTAACTCTCCCAGAATTTACCCAAGTTCATGTCCATTGAGTCACGATGCTATCCACCTATCTCATCCTCTGCCACCCTCTTCTCCTTTTGCCTTCAATCTAATACTCAGCCATAAATAAAAAATGAAATCCTGCTATTATCAACAACATGGATAGACCTTGAAGGTATTACATTGAAGTGCATTAAGTCAGAGAAAGGCAAATACCATATGATTTCATTCATATGTGGAATGTAAAAAACAAACTATAAAAAGAAACAAACAAAATAAAACAAAAATAAACTTATAGATAAACAGAATAGATCGGCCATTACCAGAGGGGAAGTGGGGGCTTGGGGAGTGGACAAAATGGTATAATGTATACAGATACTGAATTATAACGCTATACAGCTGGAAATGATTTTAAAAAGTCAAATGTAGGGTTTTTTCCCTGTATGGGCTACCAACATCCCCTCCCTCAAAAAACAAAACAGATAAAAAACAAACAAATTTCAACACAATTTGTTAATTTCATTTATATACTATCACTGTTCCACAATTGAGAAAAGCAGGTGCTGTTTTTTAGTGGATAAAGTTTCAATTTTTGTTTTTCACCTTGCTTATATCTTATTTTCATCCCCTATTGTTATTGATAATAATGAATTACATGTCATTTATTCTTCACCAACTGAAATCTCCCGTTAAAACCCAATAATTCTGTTACAGAAATAGTCTTTCTTAATTTAGTATCAAGTTAATTCTAGGGGGAAAAAAATCAAGCACTTCATTGGATTTACTACTAAACATCTCGATGTTTCTTTCAAATTATCACCTAAGAAAGTTAAGACATACCAAAAAAAGCAAAAGGCAAAAGCATGCAACTCAGTACTTTGACATCAGGCCTTTCCCACTTCACCTTTTTATTGCATGAGTTAATTATCACTTAACCTTAAACATTCTGATTTCAGAGACATGTTAAAACATACATTAGTGTTAGGCTTTTATAAATGGAATAATAGTACATTTCAACTTTTGGTATATTTATATTTACATATAACAATTGCAGTTCTTGTAAAGCACATTACTTTTGATTTACTATATTTTAAAGTTGTGATTATGCTTCAATTTATAAAACTGAGGGGAATATAATGCTTCCATTTCAATGAATGCTACCATACAGTCAAAAGTGTGGTTCACGTAATTTTGAATACCTGAATATTCACTATTAAAGAAACAAAAACTAAAACACACCCACATACCCAGGAAAATCATCTTAACTTTCTTTTCTAGGTAATTTTCTAATCCCCATTGTAAACCAATCTAATTCGGCAGTATGTGGCCAGTCGTCTGTCACAATTTTCTGAGAAAAGAACTGAACATGCTTAGAGGCTGCCAGCAAAGTGAAGTACACAGATACAGCTAGCACATTTAACGAACAGAACAAATCCAAGAGACGCAGCCATAAATCAAACACTATTCCATGATTCAAAGAAGTCCATTGCTCCTCCCCAAGCAAGTTTAAAGATCAGATAAACAGCCGTAAAGCTGTTTCTCAATGTTAAAAATGAATTTACTTACCTTGGCCCTCTGAGGGCAGTATTACCTAACACATAGGCAGAAAATTCAAAAACAATCTTTACCTACCATTCAAAAATAAATAAATTTTAGTGAAACAACCTGTGTATCTGCTCACTGTATGTAAGGGTTTCTTTTATTGTCATTATGCATACTTCTATAAGCACAATAACATTTCCAAACGTTTCCAGTAAGTTTGAGAGGAATGATTTTCTCAAAACTAAGGCATCATGAAGGAAAATAACTTGAAGACTCAATATCATGGAAGTTATTCAAAATATAGTAAAATGAAAAATTATATAAATGATTGTGCACTGTTTATTAAATCTAAATTATAATGATCTCTGTAGAATAATTTGTTTTTTAAACATTGCAGGACATGAGAACATATAAATCTTTCAGTGAAGCACTTCAAATCAATTAACATTCAGCCCCAAACTATATAGGGGTTCCATTTTCTTCCTATAAGCAGTTAATAGCCAATAGGTTCAACTGTTATGAACCACTCTTTTATTAATAAAATACAATTCAAATGACAAACTGGCACTAAAAGGTCAAAGCACCCACTTAATTTTCATACTGATTTTTAAGGTTAAAAAAAAATTTTTAACTAAATTCCATGTCTTATTTTACTAAAACAGAAAGTACAAACAGCTATCTTCAAAGAGTGAATTGAAAACAATGCAAATGAAGAGTTGGGAAAGAAGGTCATTTTATAAAATTTTTTTCTATAATAAATATATATATACTTAAGTTTAAATATCTCATCAGAAAGATGCCAGGAAACAACAGCTGCTGTTCTATGTGCTTTCACTTAAAAGTATAAAATTATGAACTTTGATGCTGTGTTCTAGTCTAAAAGCAAATAAGTGACTTGTCTAGCCAAAAAGCACATGAACTTCACGGTTTATGCCTTTCTGCCTTTGTATCTTAATCATTTTCTGTTCTAAAAAGTGCTACCAAGTTTACCAACATCTTTAATCAGATTTTCTTAAAACTAAACACATTAAAAATTTTAAGCCAAAACATTTAGCAAGATGCCTTAAAGAATGTCAGACTAAAATATTCTTCTGTTTTCAACAGACTGGCCAATGTTTTTAAAAATTACTATTCATGCAGGATTTTTCTGAGGCACAATTCAAATACATCTATATACCATTAAAGTTCCTAACGTTTTCTTAAAGTTATCCTGAAGATCACCAAGTACAGTTTGACTCATATGTGAAATAAATTCCTCCTAATCTGTGATACATTTCATAGACTAGGAGATATTTCCACTTCTTTAGCATTATAAGTTGTTCTTGGTAAACATCATTTTTTAAAAAAAATTAGAGTATAATACTTAATTACCTGTATCTGAATTCCAAGTCTTATTTTACTAAAGCAGAAAGTACAAACAGCTATCTTAAAAGAGTGAATAGAGGCGTCATTCTTTAAGGCATCTTGCTAATTCACACCCAGGTGCTATTAAACATTAAAATAGCATAGTACGAAGCTAGTATTGTTCAAATTGCAGTTCATTTAAAAACTATAACCAATTTATTCTTCAAAACTAAAGTAGAAGAGCTTACTGACCATGTGCTTAGTCACTCAGTCGTGTCCAACTCTCTGTGACGCCATGAACAGTGGCCCACCAGGCTCCTCTGTCCATAGGATTCTCCAGGCAAGGAATGAGTTGCCATTTCCTTCTCCATTAGTGACTATACCCAGTCCTATTAACCACTCTTAGAAACAGGATCAGGCAGCTGTCCCAACATCCCTTGCCTTTCATCCAAAATTACTTAGTAATATTTAGTGAAGAGAGAATACATGACAGAAACAATTAAAAAAAAAAAAAAACCTTAAAGAACCACCAACATCTGAGTGATAACCATCCTATACTGAATTTATTGATTCCTGAAGGTCAATCAAAGCCATTTCCTCTTTACTCCTCTTAAAAAAAACACTTCTGCTTATCCCAGAACTTTCATCACTATATTCACTATATGAGCCTATTCAGTTTCTTTGTCTGCAAAATAGAATTAGAACAATCAAATAATGCTTTACAATGCCCTGAGGAGATAAAATATTCTTTTTAATGTTGTTTGTTCACTACAGTTATTACATTTATTAACTGTAAGGTGTTCAAACACCTTTATTTTAAAAATAATTATAACCCCATTACAGCTTAAGTACTGACTACAGCAGAGAAAAGGCTTCCCAAGTGGCACTAGTGGTAAAGAGCCCGCCTGCCAATGCAGGAGACGTAAGAGATGCAGGTTTGATCCCAGGTTGGGAAGATCCCCTGGAGAAGGAAATGGCAACCCAGCCCAGTACTCTTACCTGGAGAATCCCATGGGCAAAGGAGCCTGGCAGACTACAGTCTATGGGGTGGCAAAGAGTCAGATACGACTGAGACAACTGAACATGCACCCATAGCAGAGAAAAACATGGTTCCAAAACAATGTGGTTAATCTTGAATCAAGGGAATGAATACAATTTTCTGCAACCCTGTGCTAAATTTTTGAAGTAGAAAAATAATTTTATAGGATACAACATAAAATCATTACTAAATGACCACTGACCTCACACCCCCAAAATAGGTACAACATTCAACAACTTTATTGATATTCTCTTGAAATAACTGATTTCCCTTCAGATTTATGAAGCAATCATACAAATCACCAAATAAATGTTAGGTCATAAAAAAACCACCTTATATATCTTAGATGGTTCCCTAGAACTTTGTATGCTCATTTTGCAGCAAGTAGGCATTATAAAAGCACTTCAATTACAACAGTTTCAGGTCTTTAGACTTACACATCAACAAAAATAAAATATGAGTAACAGCTACTATTGCACATGTTCCAGACATTCCAAAGATACTACTATCTCATTTAGTTCTTACAAGATCCTTAAATATCAGTGGTTGTTTCCTTCTTTCAACACATAAAGAAATTCAGACATGTTAAAGGAACTTTCATAAAGTCACTCATTTAAGTTAACTGATATTTACATCTGGTGTGAGTAACTTCAAAGACACTCTGCCTTGAATATTTCAAACACCTTGGTAAGTATATTTGCCTGCATAAAGATTTTACAAACGGTTCTGGGGTAACATGATATGATGAATAA
Source organism: Capra hircus (assembly GCF_001704415.2). Taxonomy (NCBI): domain Eukaryota; kingdom Metazoa; phylum Chordata; class Mammalia; order Artiodactyla; family Bovidae; genus Capra; species Capra hircus. The sequence continues at coordinate 31,993,114 of NC_030823.1, read as the reverse complement.
AGCACGGAACTGCAAGTCCGCTTTTATACAAGCTTGCTTTTGCTCAGCCTCTCACTAACATCCCGGCCACTGTCAAACCACACTCTCAGTTTAACACCCCTACCTGGAAAATGATTTGCTGCTTCCTCCCAAGCTTAGCACGGATATCAAGGCTGACTATATAAAACTATAAACATATGTACATAATTCTACATACAAAAATATGGACATATGTGTGGCTTTCCAAATAAAAGAAAAAACTAAATATACAAGACAAAGGAGAGGTCCTCTAGCCTTTTCAGCAAATACAGATTAGTCACTTGGGGAAAAACTGACATTCAAGATAAAAAGTTTTTCTAAATAGACCTGACCTCTATTTCTTTCTGAAGAGTAGAAAATAACAGATAATCTCCCTTTAGTCCTTTCAGAAAGACATTACTGTGGACATAAAGCTCTGTCAGTCTGTTTGCCTTTCAACCACATTTAAGGCTTTTTTCTTAATAATTAGGCAATAAAACCCTAAATGTTTTAGGAAAGCATGAGTTTACCAAAAGTCAAAATAAAAACCCTCTAATTCCCCACACATTTTTTTTTTTTTTTTTGGTGATAGAAATAGAGAAAACACGAAATAGAGAAGTCAGAGCTTCTCTTTCCATTTTCTAATAAACTCATATATGATTGGTCTTAAAGTTTTGCAAAACTTTGAGGTGTTCTACAACATAAACACCTTTCGGAAATTTTACCTAGCATCACTATTCCTTTTCAATTATTTAAAGTCAAAGTAATGAAAAAAAGTTAACTAAACATACTTAGTGCACCCTAAAGTGTTACCATAGTATTTAAAAAGATTTCAGACATATCAAATCTCTAATATCTAATGACAAGAATGAATCAGAAGGAAACAGACAACCAATGCATTACTCCATAAAGAAAATGCGTTAACTGTCATTTCCAGAATCAAAGACAACCAAGAGAAAGAAGGGTAACCAAGAAGACCAGGCTGTTACACAACTTTGTTTCACAACTTGTATCCTAAGTTCAAAGTATGATGGAATCACTTACTTAGTAGAGTGAATTTGGTAGTATCTCACCCCTAGTGGTAGGCTATAAAATTAATTCAGTGAATAGTGTCAAACTTAATATATGTGCGCATTAAGAGCAAGGTGATTCACCTGACTTACTTCCTAATCAAAATCTCCTGTTATCAGTTAGCAGCTCACACCTAATCCTAACCAAACAGATTAGCTATCATCTGTATGGAGAAATAAGGAAGGTTTTATTGCCATTTTAAGAGAAGCTGTTTTCTAAAACTAGACGTGAATAACAGAAGGAAGAGGAAGTACTAAGCCCCTAAACTAATTAACGAACTAAGGGGAAGGGGCATGCAGGAAAACAATGATAATTAGTACGTAGCCTTGGTTAACCAAATCCACACATACATTCATTCTGTATATGCACAAACATCAGCAGCATCATAAACCGTCTCAAGTTCTAGCCATTATTCAGTTCGACATCTGCACATGTTTATGCGTCTCTCCAAACAACCTCTTGAACACCCTGCTGGAGCTGTCATTTTTTTCTTCTCCCTATCTGGCAGATGGCAAGTCAACAATCGGCATCAACAGCAGCCGAATATCCCCCCCTCCATTCCACCCCCCTAAACAGACACAATAATAACTTCTTTGTGCTTCCCTACAATGCAGCTGCTTAAACCATTTCGCTACAAGGCTGCTTTGCCTTAATAAAAAAAAAAAAAAAAAATCCCTTCTGTCAAGTCTAAAAAGCAGCATAATGTTAAGCAAGCTAAAGCCACAGCACAGCTGCAAACGGGCAGACACATTGACAGCTCCTCCCTTAACAAAGCCCTGTGAATTGAAGGGGGTTCATCTGAGGCTCACACAGTAATTAGTATAAAAAAGTCCGACAGCCTCTATTATGCTAAAGGAAAAAAAACTGGACAGAACTGGGCTGCTGTTTTGCGTCAAGAGTTCTGCTGCAGAGTAGATAAATCATGTTGGGTTTTTTCCTCTCTTTTTAAAGACAGTAATAAGGAGGATGAGAGAAGCTAATTTGAAAACTTGGACACAGTAATTGTACCATATGGTGAGCATTTATCCTTTCTGAAATGCACGCTAACAGTCACTTACATGCACACTGCTTTGTTTTACAGTTGTTATTCTCTCCACCATATTCATAAAATGGATTTGAATATCTGATACTCAAGAGAAGTTGTATGTAATTAGCAACAGAACTGCCTGGGTTTAATTTATTGGCCTTGCACTCCAATCTAGAAAATGCAAAACAAAACTAAACAATGTGTCCACTTTGTAAAATGTTTTTTAACTGAAAAAAAAAAAAAAAAAGAATGAATACAGGTTCACAGGAGTGTTGCTGTTAAGGTACAGTATATTTTTGAAAATTCCAAAAGAATAAGCTATGGCTGTTAGAAAGATCTGAACAGACACATTTCAATATAGCAAATCACTAAATGACCTTCCATTAAGATCATGTCATTCAAGTCTGTATTTCATTGATGCAGATAAAACTCTTCTCCATATGTATCAGTAAATCTAGACAACAGAATTTCCTTGTATGTGTCCTAAAATTTTCTTCCAGAAAATCTGTCAATTAAATAGCTTAAGTACTGTGTGCCAAGGACTATGAAAGGCACAAGAAGGATATATCCACAAGTTTTCAAAATTAAAGTTTTCAAAATTAAAATCTGAACATAAATTTTTGTTTGTCCACTTTGAAATCTATAAAAACCTACTTACCATTTTTTTAAAAAAGTGTTTAATCACATTAGGACATTGCTTATAAATCCAATATATAACAGCAACATTTTTCTGACAAAGAAATATGAGTAGAAAAAAAACATAAGATTAGTTTTTCCCTAATTGGAAGTAAATTCATTTTAATAACAGCTGTGTCTCGCTAGATAAAAAACGTAAAGTGTTTATCTTCCATGAACTATATTTTAAACACTGAACTATTCAACTAGAACTCATATGAATCACTGAAATTTCCAGTAAAGTGAAATGAAATCACAGGTCTGAATTTCTACCATTTACATGTACCCACAAGTACTGTTCCGATCAGTATTCTGGGGACACGAAAAAATGATATATTTTAAGAAACTTTCAGTTCAACGTAGAACTCAGGAGTCCCTACTAAAGCTTTAAACTGGTGTCTTACATGATAGTAAATAATGTTGATATCAGTGGTAATGATATCCCAACACTATCCTAGAAGACTGTGCTCCCACCAAGGCAGACAGGCATAATTACATTCAGAAGGACCAGTCCATCCAAAAGTTGCACCAGTAAATTCCTACAATAAATCTCTACCTTGGAAGATATAAACTTAGAAAATAAAATCTTTATCACTAACTACTGATACTGTGGCTTCCCTTTATGCTACTAGCATTGGACCACAAAACCAATTTACCCTAAAATTAAAATGTTTCATTTTTATATTTTGCTTTATAGTTTTCTAAACATTCCCAAATATTAAAGATTGGCCTGACTTCAAAAAAATGTGTACAGTATTTCATCATCAATTTTCCTTAGCTAACTCTACCAACAACTTCTAATCTATCTGAAACCATTTTTGCACTATGCAATGCTAATGCAAAAAATCTAATTGTCCAAGGGGTAAATTAAGACTATTTTAAAAGTCTCTTTTAATAAGAAGTATTTGTTGAGTAAAAACAATAATTTAAGAAGAATGCTTTGTGAAGTCACAATTTTGAAGACTTTTTACCTAAGGGGGGAATGGATGGCAGTGGGAAGAATAAAATTCAGTCTGAACTAAACTGTCAAGAAAATGTTTAAAAATTAGAATTACAGAACCAAATGATACTACTATGTCCAATAAGCATTTTCATTTTGGTTTACCTAACATATATCTTTTTAAGAGCTCGTGTATGCCACAGAAGTAAAAAGTTGATGTTTTCTTATTAAATGTGAATAACCAAAATCCCTATAACAGGTACCAAATACAATCTGTATTATATAGGATACCCTCAAATACCTGCATGTATTTGGCCAAAGTCAGTGACACACCACTAGGGGTCTGCTGACTCCCTAACAATGATGGCAAAACCACTCTAAGACTTAAAAAGATTCAAGACTAACGTTCATACAGACTTCTTCAGCAGAAACAAAAGCAATGCATCAGTTTACAACAAACTTCTCACGTCTATAATAAAAAGCAAATCAAGCACTGAGAATGCCTACCACAGAATTTCAAATCAAGAGGGCCTAGAAGTTAAAAAGCAATGATTCCTTAATACTTTATTACAATTACGTAGAGAAAGAACTGGGGGAAAAAAAAAAAAGAGGGTACTTCTACAGTAGTAGTCAGAAGCAGGCAGGCCTCGGCCAAACACCCCTTGATATTTTGTCTCTACACTGAGTGCTCTTTTAAGGTTCTTTTGGCGGCAAGGAACAAAAACACACTTAAGCTAATACAAGTAAAGGGTTATTTGTTTTAAGAATACGAAAATATCATCCAAGGAAAAGAGCTGTAAAGGCAGAACTTAAGGCAAATTAGATCCGGAAAATGACAAACATCACTCTCCTTTGTCTTGTTCGGGGATTGTGGGTGGTCTGGTTCTGTTTCCATTTCTGGTCTTTCTTCTTTCTTGCTCCCATTTCCCCCAGGACTCCACTGCCTCTCTCTCCAAATGTCTGCTACCTTCTCTCTACCCACTAGCTCTTCACCTTGCTTAGAGTTAGAGGGTCAGCTCCCTTCTAAGTTACTAGCAATTCTGCTGCTGCTGCTGCTGCTGCTGAGTCACTTCAGTCGTGTCCGACTCTGTGCGACCCCACAGACAGCAGCCTACTAGGCTCCGCGGTCCCTGGGATTCTCCAGGCAAGAACACTGGAGTGGGTTGCCATTTCCTTCACCAATGCATGAAAGTGAAAAGCGAAAGTGAAGTCGCTCAGTCGTGCCTGACTCTTAGCGACCCCATGGACTGCAGCCTACCAGGTTCCTCCGTCCATGGGATTTTCCAGGCAAGAGTGCTGGAGTGGGGTGCCACTGCCTTCTCCGACTAGCAATTCTAACCCCAACATAATGTTATGGCTTCATCTCTCCATCTCTTAACTATTTCAGTCTTTCACCTCTCCAACTCCTTGAAGGAGTTCTTGGGTCAGATGCCCACTAATCAGCTTGACTGGGGCAGGAGTGTCTATCCCAAATAACGGGAAGTGAAGGTAGAGCAGCTTTCCTTACAAAGGACTAGAGAGAGCAGTAAGTCATCAGCCTCTCTAGTACACTTAGCCATTCGAGCTGTGTGTACGTGTGTACCTCAAAAAACATATTTCTAACTTACTGGATTAGTTTTAGTAACTGGAAAAATTAGTTAATTATAAGCTTTCAGGAATTAGTCAATGAACACAGTAAAAAACAGTAACCTACCCCAAACTGCTTTATGTTTTGAATGACTACTAGTTGGAACTATTAACACATCCAGGCAGAACTCACTTGAGTCTGTCATCTGCTGTTAGTACATGAAACAGTCATGTTTTTATGCAAGTGGTTTTTACCCAGTGTATTCAAGAATACTACTAATCATGTGGCGAAAGTGTATGTGACTCCACATGACTACAGCTCCAGTTTGTATTATAACCTTTAGGTTACTACTACTGTGCACTGGGAATCTAAACCCCTCCCAAAGATTCTCATCCAATAGTTTTTAAATTGTGGGTCAAGATTTCTAATTTTCAGAGGTTAGGCAGCATCAAAAAACATGACGGCACTAACAGACTCCATCTGACAGACAGGGTTCCAAAAGGTTACTTAATTTTTCAGAGACTGAAAACTTAGCTTATCATAGAAATAATTTTACTACTATAAATGACAGTTAATTCCTACACGTCATTAGTTGAAAAAGCACTATACAGTATGAATCACAAGACTTGAGATTTTTGCAATGCTTTACTTTGCCTTCACTCCCATTATTTCATGTGATCCTCCCCTTACCTTGTGAGATAGACAGGTCCTGTATTAATATTCCAATCAGTATTTTCTGCTCCTATGAATGGCCCACAAAGAATGAGGAGATATTTTGCTCAAGAGTTTGAAAACTGTTTGACAGGAGAAGAGAATGATGTTGAGGCTTCCTATCATTGGATGGCCATGTACCAAAAATATAATAAAAGAAACCTGAGTGAAAGGTTGCTCCTTCGGTCGTTTATAACATTAAAATTTGAGGATATTATTATTTTACAGATTAGGAAACCGAGATTTAGAGCTGTGAAGAGACTTGTCCACTGACCAGTTGTTCTGAAAACAAGTCCAGTGCGGTTCCAGCTAACTGTCAGATTATACAGCATACGTTCACATTATAAGAAATTTTGGAAACTCAAATCACCTTTGATAGCATTTCTATTTTACAAAGCATTATAATGAATTCAGGATACTGAATATACAACACGTCTATGATCTTCAACATGCACGGGACTACGTGTAGGGTGGAAGAACAGCGGTCTATTCTTTTCTTGCTGGATGCTACGCTCAGGAAGAGAGAGGATTCCTTCAGTCAAAGGTTGCCACTGCTTCCTCAACACCACCCTAAGAGGTTAGATACTCTCCTACCACATGGATAAAAGGTAATTTCATCTGCAGCTGAGCTGCTGTGAACAGTGGGCAAGAAAATCCTCACATCTTACAGCCACAAACACAAGACTTGGGATGTTGGTATTCATAAGCCAGTGAAGGCACATATTCTCCTTGTTATTTACACAGGAGATAAAAACGGGAAACATCAGGTCAGTTGTGAAGTATACTTTTAACTTGTATGTGTTATTAACTCTACAATTTTAAAGCTTTTTTAAAAAAGCTATCTAAGTCACAATATTCAACCAATCTGCTTTTTTTTAATTGAGTGATAAAAACCTAGTTTTGTGGCACAAAAAGGTTAAATGGTATCAAATTAAAATACAAAAAATGTAAATGTTAACTGAGTTGATAAATGTTCCACTTTTCAAACGTTCTGTGCAGGATCTTACATGCCTAAAACACAGAGTAAATTTCACCTATATTTAGGCATAGTAAAAATATGACATACTGTATTTTATATACGCCTAAAACATAGCCATAATTCAATTCTTTTCTTTTCATGTACCTTAGAGAATGAATGACTCATTTCAGACATGATGACTCATTTCAAAAATAATCTAACTAATGAATCTAAATTGTAGCATACACATGTAGGTTTGCAACTCTGTTCACTTAATCATTACACTTTTTTGTGAATATCGTATTTTGTCAAGATATTCATAAACTAAATTTGCAATAAGCAAAGAAACACATTTGCAAACTGTGTACAGAATGAGACAAAATTCTCATTTTTAAAACCAGTAAGTGTTTAAAATCCTATCCAACTCTGAGATTTGGTTTTCTTTTTTCACAATGTCCCCTACTCCTCCAGCTCCCAGGACTGCTCTCCTAATGTGCTCACACTATAACTTCCTGCTCTCTCCATTTTTATCAGGTCCCTAACACATCATTCTAAATTCTTCTCACTATCCTTTATTCATCTCTCATCTTTGAGTTAGTTCCACATTGACTCCTCCTCCAACTGGAGACAAACTCAATTTCTCACTCACAGTTCCACTTTATTTTCTTGACTCCCACTTCCAATTCCTAACAAAGTGAATTAAATTAAGTAAACTAAATTATTCACTTTAACAAGTGTGTTATAAGCTACTTAAAGAGATAAACCATGGGATCTTATGGGCTTAACACAACCAAAATTTTATTTGGGGCTATATAAAGTCAAACAAATATTCCTGATCCGTGTGTGGCTCTCCTCCAGGCAGTAATGCAAGGGCCCAGACTTCTTCCTTCTAGAGTCTCACCCATCTCCTTGGCTTCTTGATTGCCAATAGAAGAGACAAGAGAAAGAGGGACGTTGTCAAACCAGGACGTTTACAAGCTATGCCTGGAAGCAACAAAACTTTGCCCGTATTTTAGGAACCAGTACTTAAGACTATGGCCACACCTAGTATCAGACAGACAAAAAGAGAGTCTGGCTGTGTAGGGTGGGGGTGAGAGTGATATCCAAATGAATTTAGTGAACAAGCCCATCTCTGCTATACTGAACATCTAGTATATATTCTCAATAAATTCTTAACTACTTCATATTACAAGGGATACACAAAAAAAGGAAGCAAATGTACAACTAAAAATTAAAGTGGTATTAAAAGAAATAAGAGGGATGAAAGCAGTCTGTGCCACTAAGGAGCTTAAAATTTTTTTCTGTTCACACACATACACACACACACAAAACAGTTAAAAACATGTTTTAATACAAAAAGCATTAAGTCAAATATGAGCAAGTGTCTAATACAGTCTTCAATTGCTTTACCACACATACTACATAGAGCTCTATGATTTTTATCCAAATAGGGTCTCAACCTGACTGACCCTAGTTAATCATCTGGTCTAAAAGATGTGAGGAGAAAAAAGCAGACTTGGTAATACCACAATATTGCCTTAATTCAAGAGTTTAGCCAGTTAAAGAGGTGCTCTCTTGAAACAGAATTATCTTTCAAAATTTTAAACGCAATAAACATTGTGGATTAACGCAATTTGCATCAAATCAAAATGTAAAACACCATTTTCTTTTAAACGTCTTCCAAGCTCACAGTATATCTCTCAGAAAAAAATCAGGTAAACCATTCTTTTAAAATAGCTACTGCAACACATTCCATTGGCAAACAGAGTTATAAAAATATGTTGTTGTTGCTTAGTCACTAAGTCAGATCAGACTCTCGTGACCCCATGGACTGTAGCCTGCCAGGTTTCTCTGTCTGTGGGATTTCCCAGGCCAGAATACTGGAGTGGGTTGCCATTTCCTTTTCCAGGGGATCTTCCCAACCCAGGGATCAAACCCATATCTCAAGTACTCTTACAATTGTTATGTTTTCTTACTATTTTTTATATCATGGAGAGAAAGGGGAATTAATAACTGGAAAATTTATTATTCCAATATAATCCTATCTATTTGGTACTTTAACAAGGTATTGATATAGCCATAGATCCCAACATGGTTAGTGCTAAAAGGAAACAGCTATTAGTGTAGTTCTTAGATAACACTTTCTGTTGCTCCTGGATAACATCCTACTGATAACTTTTTTAAAAAGACTTTTAAGACTAGGAATTATGATATGTTTCAGTTTTCATATCAAATTTGAATGTCTTCATACTACATAATAAAATCTCTAAAAGAGCCAAGCTTAAAACATTCTAAATAATTTCCTAACACATTTTGGAAAGGAATAAATTCTAATTTTACAGTCACTAAAATTTACATAGCTTAAAAGGTCACAGCAGGTGTTATGTTATTCTCACAAACAAAATGTTTCACATTAAAAACAATTCATACATTTTGACACATCTGCTAAATTCATACTGTAAGTACTAGATTGCTGGCTTAAGTTTTTATTGTTTTATTAGGCTTACATTTGAACTTGTTACCATAAAAGAGAAATATGCTATAATGTAAAACTTTAGAGAAAGAGATCTGAAATAGAAATTATCTAAATTTATAATACACAATCATAATTCTATCACAAAACAAAAACTACAAACAACAGAAAATATCAATGAAACAAAAAGCTGGTTTTTTTGTAAAGATAAACAAAACTGATAAACAACCCTTTATCCAGGCTCAGTAAGAAAAAAAAGAGAGACCCAAATAAACAAAAGTAAAAATAAGAGAAATTCTAACCAATATTACAGAAAAATAATCTTAAAAGGATACTAAAAAAAAGTATGTAACAAACTGTACAAAACAGAAAAATGGATGAATTTCTAGAAACATACACTCCTCCAAGACTGAATTAGGAAGAAAAAGATAATCTGAACAAATACATTAGTAGTACTAAAATTAAATCAGTAATCAAAAAACTCCCAGCAAACAAAAGTCCGTGACTGGTCAGCTTCACTGGGAAATTCAAGCAAATATATTAAAAAAAAAAAAAAAGTTAATACCTATCCTTCTCAAACTATTCCAAAGAATGAAGAGGAAAGAATACTCCCATATTCATCTATGAGGCCACCATTATCCTAATACCAAAACCAGGTTAAGTGTCCAACAAAAAAAGAAAATTACAGGCCACTACCTCTGAAAAATATAGATGCAAAAATTCTCAACAGAACATTAGCAAATGTAATTCAACAACATATAGAAAGGATCATATATCATGATCAAGTGGGATTTACTTCAGGGATGCAAGGATAGTTAAATATCCACAAATCAATCAATGTAACACAATATATTGACAAAACAAAATCCCCACATGATCAACAGATGCAGAAAAATCATTTGATAAAAATGTATACTCATTCATGATTAAAAATTTAACAAAACTGGTATATAGGAAACATGTCTCAACAAGAAAAAGTCATTTGTGACAAACCCATAGCTAACATCATGATCAACTCTGAAAAAAAAAAAATGAAAGCTTTTCCTCCAAAATCAGAAATAAGACAAGGATGCCCACACTTGCCATTTCTATTTAACATTGTAAGTCCTAGCCACAGAAATAAGACAAGAAAAAGAAATAAAAGACATCTAAATCAGATGTGACAATTAAACTGTCACTACTTGCAGGATACATGATACTGTTAATAGAAAACTCTAAAGTCTCCACCAAAATACTCTTATAACTAACAAATGAATTCAGTAAAGTTGCAGGATACAAGATGTACAGAATCTGTTGCTTTTCTATACACTAATAATAAACTAGCAAAATGAGAAAACATGAAAGCAACCCCAGTAACAATCACATCAAGAAGAATAAAAAACCTAGGAATAAGCTGAACCAAGGAGGTGAAAGACCTATACTCCAAACACTATAAGACACCAATGAAGGAAGCTATAGATGACACAAGTTATGAAAAGATAACTTTTTAAAATATGTCTCCTCAGGCAAGGGAAAAAAACAAAAATAAATGGGAAATAATGAAACATTAAATTTTTTCACAGTTAGGGAAAGAACCAACAAAATGAAAAGGCAACTTGCTAAGTGGGAGAAAATATTTGCAAATAGTATATCTGATAAAAGGTTAATATCCAAAATATATAAATAGCTCATATAACTCAATATCCAAAAACCAAACAACACAATTAAAAAATGGGCAGGAGACTGGAATAGATATTTTTCCAAACAAGACATACAGATGGCCAACTGGCACGCGGAAAGATGTTCAACATCACTAATCATTAGGAAAATGCAAGTCAAAACAAAATGAGATAACCAGTTTAAATGGCTATAGTAAAAAAGACAAGAAATAATGAGCACTGGTGGAAGATGTGGATCCCCAGTACACTGTTAGTGGGAATGTAAACAGGTACAGCCAGTATGGAAAACAGTATGGAGGTTCCTCAAAAGGTTCCTCAAAAAATTAAAAACAGAACTACCGCATGATCCCCAAATCCCCACTCTCGGGCATTCATTAGAAGAAAACAACAACACTAATTCAGTAAGATATATGTACCCCAATGTTCACAGTGGCATTACTTACAGCTGCCAAGATACAAAAGCAACCTAAGTGTCCGTAAATAGATAAAGAAGATGTGGTGTTATTACACATTCAGTGGAATACCACTCAGCTATACAAAGAGAATGAAATGTTGCTATTTGCCTTAACACAGAGGGGTCTGAAGAGTATTATCCTTAGTGAAATAATTCAGACAGAAAAAGGCAGATACTACACATTTTCACTTATATATGTCAAATCTAAAAAATGAAACAAAGGGATGAACATAACAGAAACAAACTCACAGAGACGGAGGACAAATCAGCGGCTACTAGTTGGGAGAAGAATGGGGGAAGGGGCAACACAGGGGAAGAGGAAGAGGAGGTACAAACAACGCGGTATAAAAGAAATAAGACACAAGGATGATTACATACAACACAGGCAATATAGTCAATATTTTATAATAACTTTAAATGGAGTGGAACCTATAAAATATCAAATCACTATGCTGTATACCTGAAACTAATACTGTAAATCAACTGTACTTCAATTTTAAAAAAATTGTTTTTCTGTGCCATTGTACAAATGCTGTGTGCGACTGCTGGAGAAGACAGTACCCTTGTCCCTGAGGTCTTCCAAAGAAAAAGTCTATTCCCAGGAAACAACTAAGAAAGTGGACAAGAATCAAGACATAAGGGGAAAAAACACCAAGAATTCAGAGAAAGGTAAGACTAGTATTTTCTACTTTCAGTTCAGTTCAGTCGCTCAGTCGTGTCTGACTCTTTGCGACCCCATGAATCGCAGCACGCCAGGCCTCCATGTCCATCACCAACTCCCAGAGTTCACTCAGACTCATGTCCATCAAGTCCGTGATGCCATCCAGCCATCTCATCCTCGGTCGTCCCCTTCTCTTCCTGCCTCCAATCCCTCCCAGCATCAGAGTCTTTTCCAATGAGTCAACTCTTCGCATGAGGTGGCCACAGTACTGGAGTTTCAGCTTTACCATCATTCCCTCCAAAGAAATCCCAGGGCTGATCTCCTTCAGAATGGACTGGTTGGATCTCCTTGCAGTCCAAGGGACTCTCAAGAGTCTTCTCTAACACCACAGTTCAAAAGCATCAATTCTTTGGCGCTCAGCCTTCTTCACAGTCCAACTGTCACATCCACACATGACCACAGGAAAAACCATAGCCTTGACTAGCCGGACCTTTGTTGGCAAAGTAATATCTCTGCTTTTTTAATATTTACATAGCAACAAAACAGGTTGATTATACATCTGGTTTTAAGGTTTTTAAGCCTAAATACTTTTAAGCCTAATTAGAGAACTATTAAGTGAACAAATCAGTAGTCAATATGAAAAACTGAGAATCAATCAGGAAGTTAGTTTCCAAAGACAATTTCTTCAAATACAAAAACACGGAAAAATGTTCTACATTATGAAACTTACTATATCTTAAAAATCAGTTATATTTTTGACAAAATTATATATTAAGTAAACATCTCCAATCTGAAATATATTTTTCTTATTTTCATCATAATTGAAGAATCCTAAATTTTAGTGAAAATATGAACTAGCAGGGGTACTTAGTATAAATATACCTATCAAGCAGGATCCCAAAACCAGACATTCTAATTACAGTTTCTGGAAAACTGCACTTTTAATAAGCATCCCAAGGATTCTAATACACAGGGACTATAACCCATACTTTAAGGAATACTAACTTACTGCTAAATTTCTACTGGGAGAAGACAGTTGGCCTTTCCTAGTCTGTTCTGATTACTCTGTTGCTGGGCATTGTAACAGATCTTTAGTTTGCTGAATCTGGAGTTCAAACTGGGGGATAACCTATTTGTTTGCTAAACCTACTTCATATATTCATGAAAAGTATATGAAAAAGGAGTAGGATTTTATATGTATTAGAGTATGCTTAAATAAATTCTAGTAGTAACATCTGGAAAAACTCCCTGGATGAAAAAGTTTAGTTTTTCTAATCTATCAAAAACAGTTGTGTTAATATCATTTGACCTACCAACTAGATATAAAAATATTTTACACATAAAGTGAATTCAACTAAAGCAGATAATGACCTAAAACTATAGCAAATATTTAATACAGTCTTTTAGTAATACCTAAATTCAGTCTCTATAACTTACAAAAGTAACTTCTCAAAATACCAGAAAACAATTTTCCTGGAAAAGTTTGTATTTGCTCAACTTAGCAACCACAGTAGTCTCTTTCTCAACCCAAGAGAAAGTTCTTTCTCTGTGGAAAAGTCGCCAGTCCCACAGCCCTAACAGAGTTGTCAAAACAACATGAAAAAAGCATGGACCAAAGACAAGAGGTTCCAGGCAGGTCAAAATGCTCCAGCTGAGAATCAAGCTTGTCCTCTCTTACGGTTCTCACAGCCCTTAAAAGCCAATGTGTCCTCATGAAAAAGCAGGTAATTTGGCAATGACAGGGGTACAGCGCAAAGAGGAATTCATTTTACCCAAACACCTAGCATCCTTCTACAAATGCAGCCACATTAAATCAAAGCAATGCAGGTAAGGTTCTGCCAGCCCTACCCTGTCTAGGTGACTGCACAGGTGGCCTGAGCAAGGCCCCTGGCTGAGCTGAGGAGAAAACGCCAATGCTGTGCTAAAACCTGCCCCAGTGTGGGCCCACTCGGTCTTCTACAGATGACTTCCACACCCCCAGGTCATGACAGAAAATGAGCAATTCACACAGTATAGATTTTTTTGGTTAATGTGAATGAATTACCATTCAAAAGGAGCCCAATCTAGATAATATACGCAGGCTGAATATACATACTACTGGTCAAAACTGGGACAAGGCAGGCCAACCTGACATTTGCTAAAGGAATAAAAAGAAAGGGCAGACAATAGACAACATTTAACCATAGGGTCAGTCTTCATAGATCAACCTACAATACCAAAGGTTTATTATTATAAGGATTCTTGCCGTTAACTGCAATTTATAGGTTGAAACATGGAAAGTTGAAGCCCTATTCTTGAAACAATGCCTTTAGGGGAATTTAGAACTCAAGAAATGAAGTTTCACATCCTCAGTCTACAGAAGAGGAACCTCCACCCTCATATTTCAAAGTATTTCTAGTAAAGAAAAAAAATTAAAGCCAAGAAAATGAAGCATCATAAATATTTTAGAGACCCTCAAAAATTTAATAGATCTGATGCTGACATGAATTTTATAATAGAATTGTAATACTGATTTGATAATTACCCATAGTAGAACGTGGATATTTTGTAAGAATTGATCTAACCATAAGGACTTCGGCTGTATCTCTTTAACGTAAGTGAAAAATCACCATTTCAACAGCTTAAAGTCCAATTTTGCAGTCCTATGACATTAAGTTATTTAACAGAAAGTACCAACAGAGAGTTTGTTAAGATTCTTTGAATCCCTCATTGTTGTATCAGGGCTCTTATACAATTCTAATCACACCGCATGCACGCGCATGCACACATACAGACACCCCCTACACTGGCCCACCTTAAACCAAACTTCGGTCCTCAATACGTAACAACCTGGCCTCTTCCCCTCTAAGACACTGCCAAAGCTCTGACCAGGTGGTATTCTCACTGCAGCAAGCAATAAACTTAGCTCTCCTATCAACACTTCAGGAGGGAGGTATCTGTGAAGTAAGCATTTCACACGATTATAAATTTTAATAATTATCAGGAATCTTGGGAACTTTCAGCTTCTTAATGCATCATACTAGCAATTGTGAATTTTGATTATAAAGTTTACTTTACCTAAAACCTTATGAAACAAAGATAGACAATCACAACGTTCTTAAAAACTTTTGTCATATACTTTCAATTCTTCAAGGTTTCAAAGGATAACCAGTTGAAAGAAAACTTCAAAACACTAAAATCTTAAAGCTTTCTAACATTAATGAGTTTAAGGTACGTATCCTTAAAATTACAAGAATATATTTTTCCTTAATACATTTGGTCTCACCAATACTACCTACTAAGAGGCTGAACTGAAAACAGACAATGACCAGACAATATATGACAAGAGAACTCTGATCTCTGCAACCAGCCCAGAAAGCCAAACCACAACCTCTACAGCCCGGAACAGTCAGAACCTGGACAATGACTAGCCTTGTTAATTTTGCCCCTGCTTCTAACTTGTGACTAACCAGAGAAAGCTAAATATGCTCCCCAAACCAATCACTTAAGATCCCCGCCTCTAGATTCCCCATGCCAGTAATCTCCAATCAGGGCACACCTGGAGCCTCCCTGCTTTTACTGTAAAGCTTTCCCACTCCCTGTCTGCCTTGGAATATCAGGCAAAGTGAAACTCGCTGACTCTCTTGCTGCTCAAATTCTGAGTGAATAGCCTCTACTCAGTTTCAGGAGAAGTCTGTGTTGATTTCCACACCAAAAGTTCACACAGCTGATAAGCCAACCGTAGTCTTCAATATACAAAATAAATACTTCAGTAACCAAATGTAAAATGCTCCCCCATGTACCACCTAAACAGCTCATTGTACTGGGGTCCTGGGCAGGAGACACTGTAGGAATCTCCCGAACAGGCCAACACTGTAACCTCCTCATAATCGTGTAAGAAGACAATTAACAAGCTTCTTTTCTGCACTTCTATATGAATAAGCCTCTCCTCTATGCGACTTCTCTTTATTAACATTTCTGTATCAGAACTGGTGAAGTCTGAGGGTACTATCAGAATTTTTTTGCAGGGAGGAAAAGCACACTGAGACCTATAGAACGCTAAGTTAGTGAGTGACCATCTTTCTACAACTTTATAGGAATCAGAAATGGAAGACAGAATGGATGTCAGTGTAAAAGGGAATGGGAAAGGAAAACAATTACCACAGCGTTACAGGTTTCATGGAAGGCTACCTGAAATGCCTATGACCCTTTGAATTTCAAGATATAAAATTTGAGGTCTAAATATTCCCACAACAAAGCTATTCAACAAAATGATACAAAGCTATAACATTAGGAAATAAGAGAATATATTTTGCTTCCCTGCATATAGATCTAGTCATCTTAAACTTTGTTTTGTTTTTTTTAATTGGTCTAAAAATCCTCCACTGTGGATTGAGTTTAGCTGCCCAATAAGCTTAAATGTTTTGCAATCTCTGGAACTATTAAGTATGTCTAATGTGTTAAATAATAACCTCAGACTCTCGCTGGTCTTTTTAGAAGTAGAAATTTGCTATTTAGGGTTGACTTTAAAGAGCTGCTATATAACTGGCACTAGTTCATTAAAAAGAACAAGAATTTGTATACTTTTAAGTAAAACTTAAGTTCTAAAACATGAGAACTAAATACCAATGAATAAACAAGTACCCTCAAAAACTATGTGGTAACACATCTATTGTTATGAGCTTTTTCCAATCAGTATTGTTATGGTTCTACAAAGAATCCAGTGCAGCAGACTGTAGCTAATTATGTATATTCAAGTGATTAGCAAGCACTTGTTGCCTCTTTCACACCACCCTCCAAACAGCAGCCTTTGAGAGGAGAATAGACTGCAAATTTATTGAGAGAACACTGTTAATCCTTTGGGGAGAATGTAAATGTAAACAGGACTACTCTACATCAAGGTGCTTTGACAACAACAATCATCTGCATAAACACAGGCTCAACAACAAACAGGTGTTCTATTTCACAACTAGCACCCATTTGATGCTTTCAAGTAAGCATTATGCACAAACTGTCAGAAGTACTTTGAAACCAGCTGCAATTACTGTAATTAGCTGCTTTCCTACACTTTGTTTCCTTTTACCTGTTCAGTACCATGC
Organism: Capra hircus; assembly: GCF_001704415.2. Lineage (NCBI taxonomy): Eukaryota > Metazoa > Chordata > Mammalia > Artiodactyla > Bovidae > Capra > Capra hircus. The sequence goes on along the minus strand of NC_030823.1, from coordinate 31,975,844 downwards.
AATGCCAACTCATATGCTCTAAGTAAAATGACCAATTTGAGGCTTTCACTCTTAAGGTATAGACAGAGGACACACTACAGGCAATTTAAGCTAATTTAACTGGAACCTTCAGCAAAACGACCAGTCAAAAATACCAAAGGCAAAATTCAAAACTTCTGTTTTCAAGCACACGTTAATGACACAAAGGATGGTTCTTTTTCAAAAGCTATCTAAAGTTTTGACTGGAAAGAGACCCAAATTATTATAGCATTGATTAAATAGAAGTGGAAAGATGGAAATATTCTAAAAGTTTGTCAGTTAAAGAACAAGCAAAATATAGTGCTAATTATTCAACTGGAGTACTATACAGTAGTTAAAAGACCTACCAACAGCTATACTAGATATGGATACAGCACAAAAACACAAATACTGAGTGAAAAAAAGAAAATTTCAGAATGCAAAGAAGTAAAAGCTAACCATCATAAAAATATCCAGTAACCAAATCATTATTTTATATATATAACCAATCAATAACTATAACTAAAAGTTACAGTCTAAAGTCAAGATTTTCAAATATTTTAACACAAAGCCTAAAATCCACACAAGTCAAATATAGCAGGACCTCTAAACAAGAAAAATATATAACTAGTCTGCTCCTCCTAAAATCCAATTCAGTATAGATACACTTGAAGTCTATGAGGGCAGAGACTGCGTCAGCCCTGTGGTCACTCTATCTCCTGTACCTAGCTAGCACTTCCAGTAAAAGCTAAGTACCTGACCACAAACAGAACTCATAAATGAAAGAATATGAGTGAGTGAATGCATGTACAATGTTCACATATAAACTAAAATGTTAGAATAATGTTTTTAAAAACTGAGCTTTGAAAAGCAAAAGTAGATCATACTATTACATTATTTTAAAGTATTTTTTAAATGCCATTTTTGTAAGATATTTAAATCTTTAACTACAGGCTAATCATATTGAAAATAATTAGTAATATGATTTTACAGCAAGAAAAGATTATTCTAAATCCCCTCATAACATGTGACTTCATTATTAGACACAATTATAGCATGCCCAGAAACAAACTTTAGCATCTGAGTGGCTCTTTCTATCATCATCTTATTTGTGGTCATCACTGTCATTATTACTAGTCTTTCCAGCTATTTCTATCCTTTTTAATTAGACTGAGCTGAAGTAAACACGCTTGACACAGTCATATGTAGAAAACAAAATTCAGTCCAATAAAAGGGTCACATTTCAGAAGCACCAGAAAGGAAGGGAAGAAAATGATGGGTATGTGAGATAGTGCTGTGGGAAATTAAGTAGAATGGCAGAATGAATTTGAAGTTGAAAATTAATAATTCAAATTGAAATTACTTCCATTTGCTAGTGGTAAATGCAAAATATGTCCTAGGTAAATATTAAGTATAATGGTAATTTAGGGGGAAACACATTTAGCTGTGGTTATATTTAGTCTAAACCATCTGCCAGATATTTATTCTTTAAAATACAAATCTGTAAACAAAGGAAAATGTAAATACCAGACAGAAAGCTTCAGATGAGGTAAAAAGTGTCCAGATATTTGGGTTCAAATCGTGGCTCTCCAACTTACTATCAGTGTATCATAAAAAAAAAAAAAATAATCTCTCTGAAGATCTATTTCTTTCACTATTGTGCTGGACAATAACAGTGCCTACCAAATGAAGTTGTTCCAAGGCTTAAATTACATACTATATATAAAGCATTCCAGGACTTGGACTGCAAGGAGATCCAACCAGTCAATCCTAAAGGAAATCAATCAATCCTAAAGGAAATCAGTCCTGAATATTCATTGGAAGGACTTATGCTGAAGCTGAAACTCCAATACTTTGGCCACCTGATGCAAAGAACTGACTCACTGGTAAAGACCCTGATGCTGGGAAAGATCAAAAGCAGGAGGGAAAGGGGACAACAGAGGATGCGATGGTTTGATGGCATCACCGACATGATGGACATGAGTTTGAGTAGGCTCCAGGAGTTGGTAATGGACAGAGAAGCCTGGTGTGCTGCAGTCCATGGGGTCGCAAAGAGTAGGACACGACTGAGCGACTTAACTGATATATAAAGCAATCAGCATAGTGCCTGGTACATACTATACTGTGACTGATAAATGTCAGAAATTACAATCACTAACCATTATTAGATACAATAATCAGCATTCAAATTTAAAAAACAAAAAAACTGAGGTCAAGCAAAAAAGGTCTCAAATGGCTAAGCTTGATGCCCAATGTTAATGAAATTTACTAGGAAAGAAAGGTACTAGAGGAGGCTGAATGAAGTATAGTCATGAAAGAAAACAAAAAAATAGCATTTGGAAGAAAATGACTCTACAGATAAGAGGTTTAAAAGTCAGGAAAACACCAGGTGTAGAGCAATTTTGTTCTTATATTTCAAAACAAAAACAAAACAAGAATGGAGAAGACAGTAAAAGAATCTTAAAGAAACTAGGAAACTTGCAAAGTGCTAAGATTAAAAAAAAATGGAAGCCTAACTACAAAATGAGAAAGTCAAAGCATATACCAGTTTAAAACAAAACAGAGCGGTACAAAGACTTTGCTCAAGATTTGTCTCCTTTAAAAACCTCAAAGACCATCTGATTTCATTCAGATGGATACTACCCATATTTTTTAACTTTCTTTCCAATTTCCCATGGATGGATAGTACCCATGTAACTGGGTGAATTCTTTGTGAATTCTTATAATATGTGTTGAATAAATGAACTGTGGCATACTTAGACAGCATGTGAAAAATGTTATCTAAATGCAGAGTGACTCATTCTCACCAGTCCCTCCCTTATAGACCACTCTGCCCCACAGACCTACTTTCACTTCCAGCAAAGCGCCAGGTTCCATTCTGTCAGCCTTTTCCTTGGTCCGCTTCCAGTAACCTGACTCCCCTCACACTGCACAGGCAATGTACTCTTCCTTCCCATCTCAATTTTACCTTCACCACCTCTAGAAAACCCTTCTCAACCTATCATGCACAAGATGTATAAGCCTGCACAAGTCACTTTCCCAGCACTTACCAGGGTGTGGACTCAGTCATATTTAACTGAAGACGATGATAGGAGAAAGAGAAAAATGAAAAGAAGAAAGAAGTAGAAAGCAAAAGGAAAAACGGGCACTCGAGGCAGGGATGAACGGAGTGAAGGGCAAGAGAAACAGCAGATTCCCTTAAGAGGACATTAGTAAAACAAAACTGAGCTCCTGTTTAAGACTTTACGTACCTTTGCTCTTGCACCTATGAAGGCTTTACATTAAATTAACAGCTTAAGAGTCAAGTATGGGAAGTAATTTGGTGTCAACTATGAGAATAATATTTTGCTATAAACCAGATGAAATAAAGATCAAAAAGATTCCTCATCAAAAACCTGGGAATTAAAATCACACATAAAAACTAATCAATGCTGAAGCAGAACATAGTTGAAAATTACGAAAAGATTTCAAAATACTATAGTACCTTAGTCTTTTAATACAAATTAGCTGTTTACTTAAAAACAATATAGAGTAGCATTCTGACCAGAGATTAAGATAAACTAATATACTCAAATTGCACCAACTACATCTATAGCCCAGCAAAGTTAAACAGAAGAAAGCAACAGTGAATAGACTCTTCACCAAAAAAGAAATGTTTGTTTTTGCAGGTTAGCTTCACCATTTTTTTCACATTTGCATCCTAATGGTTCTACTTGGTCTCCCCATTATGCAACAGTTCTTTACAATACAGCCAGCTTCCCTGACAACTGGGTTCCTCTGCCAGACTGGCTTTGTCTAAATCCTAAAGCTGTGCTTGGCTTTGCACTGAGCCCAGTGGCTGCCTGTGACCTGAATGCCAATGACGACTACAGACCCGGTTGTCTAACAAGTCAGAGACTGAAAGGTCTCTTTGGGGTCAACAAACTGTCTCGACTACTTTCATAAGCTTAAGAGACTGGAAAATGAAGCTAAAAATGCATCTTTTTTCTTAGAAGGTCAATAGGAAAAAGTATTAAATGTTTAACATTCATCAGATACTTTAGGGCTTCAACTTTAAAGACAGATCTCGGTAACCTACACACGTAATTAAAGTGTTTAGTCTTTTAAACAGAAATAAGTTTAATCTTAAAGAAAACATGCAAATAAATGACATCAAACTGGAGGGTGTTAAGAAACATTACACACTCAAAATTATGTAAAATCCTGTGCCTCACTTGCCACGTAGTATTACTATACCATTTCCTATATTTTAAGTACTTGGAGGCTCCCTTTTTCTCTTTACAACTAGTTTGCCACCTCTCTTACTCAAATGCCAAATCCTATCAGTTTTATCTCCTAGAGAGTTCTCAGATTTACCCACTCTACCCTGATTCAGGATCATCATGATGTCTCACCTGAATTTTCCTAAGAAGTCTCCTAACTGATCTCAGGACAAAATAATTCAACAGATACATAATGCAAGCCACATATCCAATTTTAATATTTCTAAAACCACATTTTAAGAAGTAAACAGGTAAAATTATTGAAAATAATATATCTTAATCAACTAAATATTATCCAAGATACTACCATTTCAATAAGCAATCAGTAAAAACATCAAGATATTTTAATTCTTTTTTTTTTCCAAAGCATGAATTAAAAATCCAGTATGTGTTTTACACGTACAACACAATTCAGTTCAGATGCTCTATTTTCAACAGTTTAAGTAAAATGTAAATCCCACCAAAACAATCACACAATCCGGTAACAAAGTTAAATACTTTTACTGCTCCCATTTTTAATTAAATTAAATAAAATTTAAAATTCAGTTCCACAGCCACAGGAGCCACATTTCAAGTGCTCAACAAGTACCTCCTGCCTACAGTGTGGGGCAGTGCAGCAATAGGGTTTCAGCCTTCGTCTCTTGTGATCCAAACCCAGTGTACGCATAAGTGCAAACTTTTAAGACCTTCTGTCTTAAAGCCCTTTGACAACTTCTCAGTGATCTTCGGATAAACCCAACTCTTACAGAGGCCCTGCAACAGTGGCTTCCTCCTCCTTTTCCAACCTCATCCATCTCTACTCAATGCTTCTTTCCTCTGGGCTGAAGTTGTTAGTAGTTCTACTGAACACTCTTTTCCTTCCCATGCCTATCAATGAGCATGGCCACCTCCAGCTCAAACTTTAGGTTTCAACTTACAGGCCATTTTCTCTCCTCAGATCCCTCCCAGCTACCTAACACAAACTCTTGTCGAGGCAGGAACCATGTCACTCGTGTTCACTGTTACATCCCTAGCATCTATCAAAATGCCTGGCACTTTGTAAGCACTCAATAAATATGAATCAGTCAACAGAGTAATCTGAGCTATCTTAAAGAATGCCCTCGTGTCAACACATGTGGCAGGAAGATAAGAGTCCTCCTGTGAGTTCATTCACACGGTTTTACTATCACTAGACAGAAATAGACTGACTGTGAGAAACTATGCCAAAATTAACACTGACTAAGCTCTCAGAGCTGAAATATTCAGTATGAAGTAATGCTTTGTGCCAAACAGATTCTTGTGTGTTCACTGGAAGGGTAGTAGCCTGAAGATCCAAGGAACACTTGCCCTTCATTTCCTATCAGAGATGCTCCTTAACATAATTCCAGAATTCTTTCTCTCCCTTTACTCACTAATTCTGGAGTAATTTATCTGGCGGATAAACTGGTATGCAAAATTTAAGCTCAGTCCTTTTTCTTCCTTTTGAAGCGAGTCTGCTGTCTCTGTTCCTATGTATAAGAAGAGATCAGCGCACTGACTACACAAGGCCTGCAGTCTTTTTCTCTAAATAAATAAAGTTTTACCGAACACAGCCGTGCCCAATAGTTCGGTATTGTGTCTGGGTGCTTTCCTGCACTACAATCAGAGTTGAGGAGCTACAGGTGTGACAGAAACCATGTGACTTGCAAAGGTATTTACTCTTTGATCCTTTATTAAAAAAATAAAAAGAAAAAGATCCAAGTTCTATGGTGCTGTCTCATTTATACTGCCTTAAAATGTGCTTGGAAACTCTGCTTAATTCTGTAATTCAGTCAGCGAGCCATTTGGCCCTCATGATAAATCTCCAATTTAATCTTCATCAGTAGTATATTTTGACCTCCACCTTTACACTTCATTTTATATCTAATAGTGTACAGAGGGCCAAATAGGAAAGAGTAATTATTTATATTGTGCCCTCTAAAAACAGTGAAAACTTCACTGATGTAAATTTCCTAAGCATATTTATTATATTCAAATATGAAAGTGGAGGGGAAGGACTCAGACAAATACTTATTCAAGCCATGAAGTACCTGGAAACCTGCTTCTCAAAGGAAATAATGGTTTTACATCTGGGAAACTTATGTTAGGTCTTTCATTTTATAGAAATTTATAGCTGTATTTTCTGTAAAAAGTTTGTTAGTCTTTGGACATTATTGATTCTTGTTTCTTTGAATGTTTCTGTCTCTCAAAACAAATCAATATTACACAGAAAGTAGCACTAGATCACCTATTTCCAGTTAACATTAGTGAAAAAACTACGCCAATAATTTACTGAGGAGCATTTATCGTTTTTTCTCGTACTGATGCTAGTTAAAACCTTGTGGCTAGTGACAATTCTATTATACTTCCTTGCGAAACTTTACCTGTAAGAATATTAAACTTGACAATACTGCTAAGAGGTTAAACAGAGGGAATTAATATTTTCCTAAGTTTGGGCTTCCCTTGTGGCTCAGCGGGTAAAGAATCTGCCTGCAATGCAGGAGACCTGGGTTCGACTCCTGGGTTGGGAAGATCCCCTGGAGAAGGGAAAGGCTACCCACCCCAGTATTCTGGTATGGAGAATTCCATGGACTGTATAGTCCATAGGGTCACAAAGAGCTGGACACAGCAACTTTCACTTTTACTTTCTTGTATGTTTACAGAACATTGTGTTGTTGTTGCTGTTTACTCACTCAGTCATGCCCGACCCTTTGCGACCCCATGGACCATAGCCTGCCAGGGTCCTCTGTCCGTGAGATTTTCCTGGCAGGAATACTGGAGTGGGTTGTCATTTTTTTCTCCAGGGGATCTTCCCAACCCAGCGATTGAAGTCACATCTCCTGTTTGGCAGGTGGATTCTTTACCACTGGGCCACCAACAACAGTTCTGTCGCTCAGTCGTGTCCGACTCTTTGTGACTCCATGGACAGCAGCACGCCAGGATTCCCTGTCCATCACCAACTTCTGGAGCTTGCTCAAACTCATGTCCATCGAATTGGTGATGTCATTCAACCATCTCATCCTCTGTCGTTCCCTTCTCCCACCTTCAATCTTTCCCAGCATCAGGGGCTTTTCCAATGAGTCAGTTCATCGCATCAGGTGGCCAAAGTATTGGGAGTTTCAGCCTCAGCATCAGTCCTTCCAATGAATATTCAGGTCTGATTTCCTTTAGGATGGACTGGTTGGATTTCCTTACAGTCCAACACTCAACAGTCTTCTCCAGCACCACAGTTCAAAAGCCTCTATTCTTCAGCACTCAGCTTTCTCTATAGTTCAACTCTCACATCCACATATGACTACTGGAAAAACCATAGCTTTGACTAGACGGACTTTTGTTGGCAGAGTAATGTCTCTGCTATTTAATATGCTCTCTAGGTTGATCATAGCTTTTATTCCAAGGAGCAAGCGTCTTTTAATTTCATGGCTGCAGTCACCATCTGCAGTGATCTTGGAACCCAAAAATATAAAGTCTGTCACTGTTTCCATTGTTTCCCCATCTATTTGCCATGAAGTGATGGGATTGGATGCCATGATCTTAGCTTTCTGAATGTTGAGTTTTAAGCAAACTTTTTCACTTTTCTCTTTCACTTTCATCAAGAGGTTCTTTAGTTCTTCACTTTCTGCCATGAGGATGAGCCATCAACATAGTCCAATAATAATCACAAATAAGATACTTAAATAGTCCAATATGAGTGCTACATATTTTTATCACATGCTCCTTATTCATTTCAATTTCTTAACCAATTTTGTCCAATTTAAGATCATTTCCCTGGTACTACACATCTCACATTTCCAAAGTTTTCTACTAAAATTGCTTAAGTAATTTAATACAAGAATATTAGCAAACACATTATGGTATATAAAATACTTCTTTACCTATTACTAAGGCTTATTTTGGGTTGTTGGAAATTCTTGTTAAAACAAAAGAGTAAGAAATAAATGAGAGCTCTTCAAGGAAATCACTTTTGTGTAAAAAAATTTTAAATAACAGAAGAAGCTAAAAAGGATTTATTTTCCTAAATAATGTATTTTGTAATCTCAATTAGGATGCTTCTTTGTATTCCCAATGTTCAGCAAAAGACTACAATACTTTTTTTCATAATCCTTCAATATACTCTGACATAGACCTTTTTATGACAGCTGTCACCTTCCTAAATTGGAAAAAAAAAAAAAACCCAAAACTAGATAAAATCACACAGAAAGAATGAGATTCCATGTAAATGATAAATATGACTCTGACAATCAGAAACAAACATCTGTCTTTATGTTTTCGTCTTATTTGGTGGGACAGAGAAACAAAAACAAACTTTTCAGTCTTTTTTATTTTTCCATCAGAAATCTATTCCTCTGCATAAACATATTCTCAGTACTATTTAAGGAAGAGAGCATTCTGTTGACAAAAACCATGGACATAAAAACGCTTCAGGGGCTTCTAAGCATATTTATTCAATGCGTCGCTTACTGAATTGAAACTGCATTAGGTTACTTAACACTGACTGCTACAACAAACAAGAGCTGGCTGGCTTATGACAGAGACTCTGGAGTAGGCAGCCTTCTAAGTCACCAGAGCGTGAGAGAAAGGATCAAGGGAGGAGGTACACTGCCTCAGCCCAGAAGTGACATAGAATGTTTTTCCACACAGTCTACTGACCAGAAAGGAATTATAAGTGTCCAATACAATCACACAGAAAGGCAGGAAATGCAGAAGCACATGGAAAAGCTGGTCTCTACCTCAGACACATAACTCTAAAGTACTGCTCAGAGAAATTCCAAACTTTCTGTGTTAGAATATCAGGTTGTGACTGGCCACTAAAACTAAAATTAGTTAGACAGATCAACTTTAAATTGCACTCTCTACAAAGTCTAGTATTTTTCTTCTGGTGTTTAAAAAAAAAAAAAAAAAGGTCTATACTGCTTGTTTAAACTACTTCATTTTGACAGTTTTTTCCAAAAAATACTATCAATAATTAGTCTTAAGAACACTTAAAAGATAAACATTTGAAATTAGTTTTATGGTTTGAAATACAGACAATGTTTTATTAAGTTAAAAAAGATTTTCAAAGCACTTCACAATTTATCAACTAGAGATAGAAGAAGGGATTATGCCAAATGTTTTATATAATACCTAATTTACAATGTCTCTTCTTAACGTAAAGAAGTGTATTTTATGATACAGTGTCAAAAAATTATTTTAGTACTCCACATGAATAGCAAACACATAAGAAAAGCGTTTAACTTCAGTAGTCATCAGGGGAAAACAAATTAAAAACACAATGTCATGTCACTATACATCTAGCAGAATGACTAAAATTAAAAAGGCAATTTCAAGTGCTGGTGAAGATATAGAATAAATGAACTCATAAACTGCTGGTACAAATGTAACAAACAAAAAAACTTCAGGAAAGTAACTAACAAAATCTACGGTGCAGAAGCCACCCTATTAGCTTACTGGAGGACAGTGACTAGAGGGATAGGAGGCAAAAACGCAGAAGGAACTGGTAATGATCTGTGTTTTTACACAGATGACAGTTACATGATATGCTCACTCTGCGAAAATTCATAGGGGGTGCTCTTAATCATTCTTTTACTTTTCTGTATGTATCTCATACCCTAATAAAAAATTTACCTTTAAATTAGTAAAGAATTTAGAAAATCATTACCGGTAAAGAAACAGAATCTCTTAACTTACTATATTTTACACCATTATGTATTAGTTCCAGTATTCCTTACTATGTTTAATGGTAATTTTTGAAATGGCTATTCTTGTTACCATGTGAGCACCTCATTTGTGATAACTATATATATTAGTCCTTATGAATTAAAATATATATGTTTGTTATTTTCTCAAAAAAATGTTTCCTTGCAAGTAATGGGAGAGCTTTTTCAATTTCTTGTGATAATCCTATTAAAGATTTCAGTTCTAAAACAGAAGTTTGGCACATGAAAAGATGCTCAACAGCACTCATTATCAGAGAAATGCAAGTTAAAACCACAATGAGGTACCATTTCACGCCAGTCACAATGGCTGCTATCCAAAAGTCTTCAAGCAATAAATGCTGGAGAGGGTGTGGACAAAAGGGAACCCTCTTACACTGTTGGCGGGAATGCAAACTAGTACAGCCACTATGGAGAACAGTGTGGAGGTTCCTTTAAAAACTGGAAATAGAACTGCCATATGACCCAGCAATTCTACTGCTCGGCATACAAACCGAGGAAACCAGAACTGAAAGAGACACGTGTACCCCAATGTTCATTGCAGCACTGTTTATAATAGCCAGGACATGGAAGCAACCTAGATGTCCATCAGAAGACGAATGGATAAGAAAGCTGTGGTACATACACACAATGAAATATTACTCAGACATTAAAAAGAATATATTTGAATCAGTTCTAATGAGGTGGATGAAACTGGAGCTGATTATACAGAGTGAAGTAAGCCAGAAAGAAAAACACTAATACAGTATACTAACGCATATATATATGGAATTTAGAAAGATACTGATGATAACCCTGTATGCGAGACAGCAAAAGAGACACGGATGTATAGAACAGTCTTTTGGACTCTGTGGGAGACGGCGAGGACGGGATGATTTGGGAGAATGGCATTGAAACATGTAAATCATCATATGTGAAACAAACCACCAGTCCAGGTTCGATGCATGATACAGGGTGCTCAGGGCTGGTGCACTGAGATGACCCTGAGGGATGGGATGGGAAGGGAGGTGGGAGGGGGGTTCAGGAAGGGGAACACACGTACACCCATGGCAGATTCATGTCAACGTATGGCAAAACCAATACATTGGCAAAACCAATACTTTACTTTATTGTAAAGTAAAAATAAATAAATAAAAATTTTTAAATTTAATTTGATTCAGAAAAAAAGTAAAAAAAATAAATAAATAAAACAGAAGTTTAGGGCATATCTATACAATAAAATAAGACACCCAAAACACTGATTTTAAAATATTACACTATGGTAAGACATGTAGGAATTTTCAAGATGACCTAGGTCAATTCCTATTATATAAAAATAAACAAAAACAGGCAATTTGCTCAAGGTTGAAAACGAGGTGGCAACAGATACTAGTAGTCAGCTCTCCAGGATGAGAGACTGCTCATTTTACTGCTGTGCTGTTTTCCTGCCCATCTCACTGGTACGAGGAATGGAGACTACTATTTAACACTTCGAGGGATTTCCTAAATGATGCCTTTCAAGTTGGATTTAGTGAGCTCAAGGCATATAATAATTATATAAAATGAGCATGAACAGTACTTACAGTATTTATCTTGAAAACAACTTTCAAAAATCAATGCACTAAACTTACTGTGTGATCGTTTCACAATATATAGAAATATTAAATCATTATGTTCTACACCTGACATTAATACAATGTTATGTCAATTATATCTCAATTTAAAAATCCATTACGTAGGCCTGCAAAAAACTAACTTAGCAAAATCTGCACCAACTCTGGAATATAACTTTAATACATGGTATCAACAAACTGCAAAAGCACAAATTCCCAATGTGGAACCAAACTGAAAAGATCTTTCACTGAACAATTTTTCACTTTGCTTTACTTCTATTTTCCTAGTTCAACATTTATTTTATTAAATTCAAATACAGGTAGTACTTTATACTCAAACATATTTCTCTCTGTATCTTTTTTCCCATATTTTAACATTCATCAGTTGAATGTTAAATTACTACTACTCGCCTATCAGTTCCATGTCTTTTTAGAGCTTCCCAATTACAGCTGGACAGAGAAGCCTGGCAGGCTACAGTCTGTGGGGTTGCAAAGAGTCAGACATGACTGAGAGACTAACACACACAATTATAGCTATGTTATGTATTTTCAAAATATTTTCATAATATGTGAATCATATCCTATTTAATCAATTAAATATATTCTATCTTTGTATTTCAATGAGATAAACAATGATTTATCTTGAGTGATTTTTTTTTCTGGTCTAAAAATTACCAATACAAGCCTATAGATGATAAGCTAGTTAAAGCAAAGCAAAAAAAAAAACTTTTAGAGACAATTTCTTGTCAACCAGTTTATCAGGGAGTTAAGTCATTAACTGCCACTTGCTTGGGTTACCTGTACTTACTTTTTAAAATAGAGAACATAATAAGAGCTGAAGAAACTTCAAGGTTTGATAACTAGACCATAGTTAGACCTGCAGATTCAATCTCTGATTCCGAACACTTTACTGAGAAGCAAAGGAATCCCATAAGTAACCTCTGGATACTTACTGCCTGTTGGTATAGACATTTTTAAATTTAATAAATGAGTTAAAGCGAGTAAGGCATCACAGAAGACAGAGAGAGTAAGAGAGATCGAGAGAGTGAGAGAGGTCACAGTATCTCTCCCTTGATAATCTCCATGAAACTTTATGGATATGTTTAGAACGAAAAAGAATCAGGAGGACAGAGGATGAAAAAGGCATCAGAAATTTTCAGCCCTGTATTTTACCACTGGAGAATTCTTACTGTCTAGAAGACCATGAGCATAGGGGTGGGATGAGGCCGGGGTACCAGGACAGGAAAGGCACAACTGCAAGCTGCCATGCTGAGCTTACAAACAATCATCAAAAGGGGCTTTGGGAGCTCACCAGCTGCAAAGTTTTTGTATTAGGCTGTGATTCCACTGGGAGGATGGGAGCCCCTAAATAATGATGTCAAAAGAGTTTTTACATGCCCAAGAAGCTATTTTAAGCAAACAAAAATCTACATTTGTTCCTAATGGAGGTTAAGGCCTTTAGGGATTAGAGCTAGAGAGTGTAGATGGCCATTATCTAAATAAACTTATTATTCCCAGTACAACAGAGGAGTATATTCCTAAAAAGGAATATATAACATTTTCACTGTAAAGCTTCAAAGAAATGAAATGTCAGAAAAAAGTCTCATTTTGACAATTATTATGAAAGTGAATTTAAGAATTAAAAAGTGACTACTGGAAAATTCCCAGAAGAATTTCATTAATGGAACATTGCTGCATCACAGTTGAATGCTTTTTTTATTACAGAGGTTATAACCATGACTAGCTCCATACAATTTCGAGAAAGTGAAATTATGATGCAACTGCTGGGAAGTTTTTACAGACCTCCTTTCCTGTTTACCATCCTACCTAGTACACCTCAGTAAGTGCAATGTTCATGTTTACCTGTCTAAAAAGCAAAATAATTTTTTTCAAGAAAAGGAAGATATCTTCAATTAATAGACCAAAATATTACCTAAAAACATCTGGTCTTAAGAATCCATGAAAAAATAAGTATTTTTCCAATCAAGGAAAAATCTTTTGTAAAATTCTCAAAGCAAACTGTATTTGCATCTTCAGCCTATTTCCAGTTATTCCAAATAATGTGCTTGTTTCCTTCTTTGCAGCTTACCAACTCTATGCCAGAGGTTCTGTTCCTAGCATCTTGATGCAAAGGGCTCTCCTGACTACTACTTGTTTATAGATTATGATGATGCTAGCAAACAGGTGCCTTTCCAAAGGAAAGTATTAATATTACAAGGGGAAGTACCACAGAAAATCACCTTAAAATATAAACTGACTTTGTCCATAAACACAATGAAATTCAAGAGATAAATTTAAAATAGTGTATAGATTTTTGCAAACATGGCTAAAAATCATTTAAGATCATAACAGATCACAAGCTAACTTAAGGGTCAGCAATAAAAAGAATTATATAAAAAGCATTGTGTTATATTGTTAGGCATTATCACATGCAGAAAGCATGACTACACTTTTTCTACTATAATGGTTTTCAAATTGTTTATATTAAGCACTCCTCAGGCTCCTCAGTCTAATGAAGAAAAACTAACATAAATGAAAACATAAGATTATAAACAGATCCTGAAACATATATAGTGTGCCTGGGTATTGTTTACATGTTTCTGAGAAAGTCAACATGGTTTGTCAGTTTGTCTGTTTTCCCACATGCTTGTTAAATAATTATATTGCAAAGTTGCTCAAAATTGTTCAGAGGTTTTGAAAGAACCAAGTTGAAAAGCCCTGTGGGAAGGCAGAAGTCTGATAAGCTTCCTGAACATGACTCCTTTCTTTGAACAAGAAGATAAAGAAGCAGAACTACTTGGTGATCCTATCTGGGATAGAGAACAAGAATGAGATTTAAAGAAAAAAAAAAAAGCTGAATAGATACTAACCATTCCTTAGAGTTGAGAACAGAAAGGCCACACAAGCAAAACTTCAAGTCACACTATGGTATAGACATGCACAATCTTGAGCACTTAGTTACAAGCAGCTTCGTTAGTGCTCTTGAAAACTCATTAGTTCCTATAAAACCACAACCAATCTGGCAAACAACTAATATACTATTAAGAAAAGAAAATGCCTGCAAAAATCCAATATAGGATTTCAGAGAAATTTAAAGCTCACTAGAGAAATACTTCCTGGTGGCTCAGACAGTAAAGAACCTGCCTGCAATGCCGGAAATCCCAGTTTCATTCCTAGGTCGGGAAAATCCCCTGGAGAAGGGATAAGCTACCCACTCCAGTGTTCTTGGGCTTCCCTGGTGGCTCAGACAGTAAAGAATCAGCCTGCAATGAGGGACTCCAGTGTTCTTGGGCTTCCCTGGTGGCTCAGACAGTAAAGAATCAGCCTGCAATGAGGGAAACCTGGGTTTGATCCCTGGGTTGGGGAGATCCCCTGGCAGAGGGTATAGCAACCCACTGCAGTGTTCTTGCCTGGAGAATCCCAGGGACGGGGGAGCCTGGTGGGCTGCCGTCTATGGGGTCACACAGAGTCGGACACGACTGAAGTGACTTAGCAGCAGCAGCAGCAACATAGTAAAAATGAATCAATAATGCAAAGACAGTATTAATCACATGGAATTTTCAGGGTTTGCTTTTGTCCTAAAAGAGGTTTTCTCTGGACGTAGCTGTACAGATAAGATACCTGGATTAGAACTAATTAATCTGTGTAAACTCTGTAAAGATTGCCTATTTATTTATGCACATCTGACTTTCAAAGCTCTGTATCTTGAGGAGAGTAGTTTAAATTTGCCATGTGAATCACAGTGACATCTAGTGGCAACTCTGTTGAACAGTACCCATTTGGTACTTCATTTTCTAAGAAACAGCAAAGAACAGTGCCCAGCAAAATGGGGTGGGGGGTGGGGGCGGGCTGCACTCAAATACTGCTGAAGGAATGAACTACTCTGTCGTTAGTATTTTAAGCTAATATTTCAATTTTCCTACTCCCACTGAACTTCCTCCTTCCTTTTACTTACCATTTCCAGTCCTGCAATCTCCAGTTTTCTGTCTGCAAGTTCCCTTCTATCCTTATTCACGTGTCTCCTTCTCTATAGAATCCTTGGTCAGTCTCTATTTTTCTCATCTAGTTTTTCTTTCACTGCACACATTATATCACTCTCAGTGTGCTATTCAATCTATTTTCCATGTAACTGTTCTGAGCAATGATATATTAAATCATGAAACTCAGCCAAAAAACAACAACAACAAAAAAAAACTACACTATAATTCATGTAACCCTGGGAAATTAACTCATCTCTTTCCGACTTGACCATCTCAAGTCAAATAATGATTATTTACAAAAAAGCAGACATCTTCTTTACCCTATTCAAAACTGTCTCCTCTAAATGCCAACTCTCTCATCCTGTAATGACCTTACTTCCTAGAAAATATGGAACCTGCTGACTGCAAATAATCTCAGGGCTTCCCTGGTGGCTCAGTTGGTAAAGATCTACCTGCAATGCAGAATACCTGGGTTCGATCCCTAGTTTGGGAAGATGCCTTGGAGGAGGGCAGGGCAAACTACTCAAGTAGGCCTTTTGGAGAATCCCCATGGACAGAGGAGCCTGGTGGGCTGCAGTCCATAGGGTCTCAACTTTCCATTTGAAAGAGTCTCTTTATTTGGAATGCTGTATTTCAAAGGAGGATGTATATATTCTCCTTTTCAAGGGCTATCCTCTGTTCTTCTGTTACCTATAAAAATCTTATGTCAATGATTATATCTCCCTTGAATCGTCAGAATTTCCCTCTGTATTCTGACTCTTTCCCTAACCTATGAACATGCTCACCCCATTCAAGCATCATCTTTCTTGACCTGCTACAATGTTTTCTTTACTTATATCAAAAATAACTCAAAAGTAACAATGTATAATGACTTTCTCCATTTCTTCAATATCCACCTTCAACTCTCTGTAATTTATCATCACTATTCTACTGAAACTGGTCTCTACAAGGTCATTATTGAAACTGTCATTAATGACCTCTTTTCAGGCCTCATTCATAAATCCATACATGTGGATAACTGCTATTGCTTAGCTTCTATGGCACAGCAATCTTTCTAGCTTTTCCAATCTCCTTCATAACTCTCCCTGCCTACACTTCTCAGATTGTCTAAATGCAATATGGACTTCCATTTATTTCAATAGAAAGAGGCAAAGTATTATTTCTATGAATAAAGCGGTTGTTACTAAAAGGAAATTAATCTGCCTACGAACTCAGCCCAAATTTACACTCTGCTGATCTGCCCCACTTCTTCAAAATACTACTTTAAACCTCTTTCATTTAAATTTATCCCAATAACTTCCAATCATAATTTCATTATCTCTAATAATCCAAACTTTACACGCTATTGATACTAACATATATTTTATGTCATCTTTAGATGTGTCCTAAGTCTTATTTCACACAACAAGTTACTTGCAACTACTATATGCACCCCTATCCTGCCACTCTCCTTTCTTCCATCCCTCCCTTTCTTACCCTCTCTCCTGATCACACAGATACACACAGTATTTTACAAGAATAGCGAGCTTAATGCCCTTATCCTCCAATTGAGGTTATTTCTAAATATATTGTATTTTTCATGCACACACTAGGTTCTTAATACATATTATTAATTAAGGCTAGACAGCCTTAACAGTCAATTTACTACTAGGAAATAATAAAATCATATTTTTAGATAATTTTTTTTAAAAAGAAAACTCCCTTTTGTCTTAGTTGCTGGTTATAAATTAGGTACTCACAATATTAGGTTATAAACACACATAGGAAATGAGTTAATATTTTGGGGGGAAAAATTATTAATTCGGAATTCTCTGACCCAATTTACCTGTGAAAATTACATGTCATAACTCTAAATTACATCAAGCGAGACATATTTTTTGAAATGCTTCTCAAAGATAGCCTACTAAAGGGAAAAAAGAAATTCTAGAAAATTATTACTACAGAATCACAAAGAACAACACATTTTAAGTATCTATGCAACTTCTACAATGTGAAGATACTTTCCACAAGGCAAGTACAAAGACCACTCATGTTACAGAATTTTTAAAGTGCATCTAAGGCAGTGATAAGTCTGACTTGTCTACCAAATGTTTGGATTTAAGTATAAAGAAAGCTTAAATGATTAATAGTCTAAGAAATATACCTGCTGCTGCTGCTGCTGCTAAGTCGCTTCAGTCGTGTCCAACTCTGTGCGACCCCATAGACAGCAGCCCAAGGGCTCCTCCGTCCCTGGGATTCTCCAGGCAAGAACACTAGAGTGGGTTGCCATTTCCTTCTCCAATGCATGAAAGTGAAAAGTGAAAGTGAAGTCGCTCAGTCATGTCCGACTCCTCGCTACCCCATGGACTGTAGCCTACCAGGCTCCTCCGTCCATGGGATTTTCCAGGCAAGAGTACTGGAGTGGGTTGCCATTGCCTTCTCTAAATTTTACATATATAATACATTCTTAATTGCTTTTGGAGAGGACAGTGCTGTATTCATCTTTTAAAATGATACAGTCCTTGTTTTTGTTTTGCTGTTTTCCGCCTTAGCCTAATGAAGACAAAGACGGGATATTCTGCTATGCGCTTCACTGTCAAAGGGTGAGTGGTGCCCTAATCTGAGAGGTATATCAGGGATCCAACTCAGAAATGCCAAACGGAGAAAGCAGAAACATTCACGGCAGAATGAACTTTTGTCTACAGGAACAGGCTTAAGATACACACGGAACAACTGAAACAGGATCCAGCCCACAGGGAACGGGACTGGGAAGAAAAGGATATGGGAGACAGAAAAGCAGGACTGAGACGGCAGTATGGGCTAAGTTCCTAGGTGTCAAGGAGGTCGCCTAGCCTCTAGAAACTTCAGCCCAGGGGATCTTCAACTGCCAAGCCAATCTGCTATCCACAATGATATTCCACCCAACCAAAATTCCACTGGCTCCAGGAAAAAGGGAAAGAACTTACTTATAGAAGCCTGGTTCACTAATCACAATGAGCTGCTGAGCAAGGGCTAACACTGTTTTGGGGTCTTGTAACTGCTTGCCGGTGACCTCTTTTTAATCTAATAACTATGAGCTTCTTTACTTTTGGTACAAAGCCAGAAGTCAGCATACTAATGAACATTTTCAACTAAGAAAAAAATCTACTCAATATCAGAAGGTACAAAAAAAGGTGATATTTATCCAAAATGAAGCATATAAGCACCTAAAAGGTATATCTAGTAAAGTGATATGGTATGGCATTTTAAACAGCCCTGTAATGTTGAATTAATTATAGTGACCATGAGCAGTGCTTTACAAATAGCTTTGATTCTGAAACGAATGTTCTTTGCAATTGATAATACTAATTCAGTCTTTTCTTGTAGTTGATGCTATAAATATTACAGAAATTATGTACTGCCCATGTTCATTACACGAATTTCACATAATAAGTTTGTTAATTTTTCCCTAAAATAGATAAAATAATTAATCCTTATTAAGGATTAATTATTTGCCAAATGTAATTTTCTAAAAAACCTCATTCCAATTATACACAATATTAGATTTGGTGTTTTCAACTTATTTTTTCAAACTCAATAGATTTTAAACTTTAAAATAATAAAAACACTTTGCAGGTTTCTAACTGGTCTTTTACACTTTAACTTCAGGGGTAGCTTTTGGGTACCCTGACTGCTTTGTTCCAGAGAATAATGCTGTTACTAAATTTAAGGGTGTCATCACAAAGGTATATTTAACTTTGTTAAATAGTCCTAATCAGACCCAGGGATCGAAACTGGGCCTTCCGCGTTGCAGGCAGATTCTTTACCACCTGAGTCACCAGGGAAGTCCCAAGAGTTTTATTCTTGTGTTTCAGCTCCTCTTGAGATACTGTGCTGTGCTGTGCTTAGTAGATCAGTCTTGTCCGACTCTTTGAGACCCCATGGACTGTAGCCCACCAGGCTCCTCTGT
This sequence comes from Capra hircus, assembly GCF_001704415.2. Taxonomy (NCBI): domain Eukaryota; kingdom Metazoa; phylum Chordata; class Mammalia; order Artiodactyla; family Bovidae; genus Capra; species Capra hircus. The sequence continues at coordinate 31,956,374 of NC_030823.1, read as the reverse complement.
CCATGGGGGTTCTCCAGGCAAAACTACTGGCATGGGTAGCCTATGCCTTCTCCAGGGGATCTTCCCAACCCATGAATAGAACTAAAGTCTCCCACACTGCAGATTCTTTACCAGTACATTACCAGGGAAGCCCTGTACCAACTAAAGCAGCCTTAAATAAAGATCCTTGGAACCAATGATGGGAAAAGGGAAGTTAAAGTTTCCATCCCTCTTCTCAGGCACAAAATTGGCAGAAAGCAAATATCTGAAATGGTTAAGTGTACCTTTGGCATATTTTCCTGCAATCTTTTCCGATACATATTTTTTCTCCGACATTCAGATATTTTTTCTATCAGTTTCAAAAAATTCCTGCCTCTTCCATCACGTTGTACCATCTCGATCTGCTGTAACTTCCCCAAATGCTCCATATTTCAAAGTTGATGATCTTCCCTTTACCAGCACCTGATGTCAGCAAGGCAAGAAGCATGCAAACAGTCAAAGGAATAAGTGAAAAGCTATGCCTAAACCTTTTAAAATTTTACTGAGTTGTCCAGAAATTTGGGGGTTTTTCCCACAAAATGGCTCTAGTAGCATTCAGTTCAGTTTAGTTCAGTCGATCAGTCGTGTCCGACTATTTGCAACCCCATGAATTGCAGCACGCCAGGCCTCCCTGTCCATCACCAACTCATGGAGTTCACTCAGACTCACGTCCATCGAGTCGGTGATGCCATCCAGCCATCTCATCCTCTGTCGTCCCCTTCTCCTCCTGCCCCCAATCCCTCCCAGCATCAGGGTCTTTTCCAATGAGTCAACTCTTTGCATGAGGTGGCCAAAGGATTGGAGTTTCAGCTTTAGCATCAGTCCTTCCAATGAACACCCAGGGCTGATCTTCTTCAGAATGGACTGGTTGGATCTCCTTGCAGTCCAAGGGACTCTCAAGAGTCTTCTCCAACACCACAGTTCAAAAGCATCAATTCTTCGGTGCTCAGCTTTCTTCACAGTCCAACTCTCACATCCATACAAGACCACTGGAAAAACCCTAGCCTTGACTAGACGGACCTTTGTTGGCTAACTAATATCTCTGCTTTTCAATATGCTATCTAGGTTGGTCATAACTTTCCTTCCAAGGAGTAAGTGTCTTTTAATTTCATGGCTGCAATCACCATCTGCAGTGATTTTGGAGCCCCAAAAAATAATGTTTGACACTGTTTCCACTGTTTCCCCATCTATTTCCCATGCACTGATGGGACCAGATGCCATGATCTTCGTTTTCTGAATGTTGAGCTTTAAGCCAAATGTTTCACTCTCCTCTTTCACTTTCATCAAGAGGCTTTTTAGTTCCTCTTCACTTTCTGCCATAAGGGTGGTGTCATCTGCATATCTGAGGTTATTGATATTTCTCCCGGCAATCTTGATTCCAGCTTGTGCTTCCTCCAGCCCAACGTTTCTTGCGATATACTCTGCATATAAGTTAAATAAGCTGGGTGACAATATACAGCCTTGATGTACTCCTTTTCCTATTTGGAACCAGTCTGTTGTTCCATGTCCAGTTCTAACTGTTGCTTCCTGACCTGCATATAGGTTTCTCAAGAGGCAGGTCAGGTGGTCAGGTATTCCCATCTCTTTCAGAATTTTCCAGTTTATTGTGATCCACACAGTCAAAGTTCAGGTGTCTTTAATTTCAGTCAACACAATTTTGTTAGATTGTATTGTGATAGCTGTCATCTCACTGTACATCTGTTTAAAAATCAAAATTAGTGAATTTTTGAGAGCCATTTTAATATTAAAGATAGAAGAATAAAGCAACATTTTGGCATATTATGCTTTATTATCTCAAGAAAGGTAAAAATGCAACTGAAAAGCAAAAAAAAAAAAAAAAAAAAATTTGTGCAGTGTATAGAGAAGGTGCTGCCACTGATCAAAGTGTCAAAACTGGTTTGTGAAGTTTTGTGTGGGAGATTCCTAGTCGGACAATGCTCCATAGTCAGGCTGTGGACCAGTTGAAGTTGACAGTGATCAAATTGATACTTTAATTGAAAACAATCCACATTATACTACATAGGAGGTAATCAATATACTCAAAATATTCAAATCAAGCATTGAAAATCACCTTCCTCAAGCTTTGTTGTGTTAATTGCTTGGATGTTTGGGTTCCACGTAAGTGAAAAAAAAAACCTTGACCGTATTTCTGCGTGAGATTCTCTACTTACAGCAACAAAAACATTCCATTTTTAAAACAAATTATGACAGGCAATGAGAAGTGGATACTGTATAATAACACAAAATGGAAGAGATCACGGGACAAGGGAAATGAACCACTGCCAACCACAACAAAGGTCAGTCTTCGGCCAAAGAAGATGATGCTGTGTTTATAGTAGGACTGGAAGGGAGTCCTCTATTATGAGCTCCTTCTGGAAAACCAAACGATCAGTTCCAAGTACTGCTCCCAGTTAGACCAGCTGAAGGCAGCACGTGACAAAAAGTGTCCAGAATTAGTCAACAGAAAATGCATACTCTTCCAACAGGATAATGCAAGATCACATGTTTCTTTGGTGGCCAAGCAAAAACTCTTCCAGCTTGGCTGGGAAGTTCTGATTCATCTGCCATATTCATCAGACATTAAACCTTCATATTTCCACTTATCTTGGTCTTTACAAAATTCCCTTAACTGAAAAAACTTCAACTCCTTCGAAGACTGTAAAAGGCACCTGGAATAATTCTTAGCTCAAAAAGATAAACTGTTTTGGGAGAATGGAATTATGAAGTTGCCTGAAAAATACCAGAAGGCAGTGAAACAAAATGGTCAATACATTATTCAATGGTGGTCCTGGTGAAAATGAAAAAAATGTATCTTTTATTTTCACTTAAAAACCAAAGAAACTTTTTGGCCAACACAGTAAATATCTTGGCTACTAGCTTAAAGTTATAGTAATAACTTATAGGGCCTTAAGTAGTATATGAAATTAAAACATAAGCAATGTTTAATTAAAAAAACAGGGAATATAAAGATAAGCTGATATAAGAATAATCCTTGGAGATTTGCTTTTTGTAAAGAGACTTACATATTGGCTTAAGAAAAATTTTTTCTTTCAGTATATATACTTGGTAGTTCACATAATATTGTTCTCTTAAAACCCAATTTTGATCCTATGAAGGCTGGTATACAAAGGAATGGTTTCTACCAGAACAGATAACCATTTCACCATGTTACATTCCTCATCAAGACTCCCCAGCAGGTCTCTTTTTGCTACATCAAATTCAAACTTCAACAGATTAGAAAATTATGTAGCAGAGCGGAACAGGAACAGTTGAGTCATATTAGAGAGGACAGCAAGAACTTTACACCTAGAATCCCATCTTTCTTCATGAAGCCTTCTATAAAGTCAAATGGAGAAATAACAACGAACCACTTCTTATACTAATATAAAACAAGGTGGTGTTAGTCACTCAGTCGTGTCCGACTCTGCAACCCTGTGGACTATAGCCCGCCAGCTTCCTCTGTCCATGGAATTCTCCAGGCAAGAATACTGGAGTGGGTAGCCATTCTCTTCTCCAGATGTTCCCAACCCAGGGACTGAACCCAGGTCTCCTGCATTGCAAGCAGGTTCTTAACCATCTGAGCCACCAGGAAAGTCCAATATCTGAAAAAGGTTAGTGCTTATTTCCTATTTCCTTGAATTATTCTCTACATGTTTCATACATTGGTCTCTTTCCTGAGTAGATTACAGAAGCTTGGAAGTAGATTATGAAGTCCTTACCTAGGATTTGCCTCATTTCTACTTATTGTTTCATCCTGGTTACTAACAGTATACTCTGATACTCCTAAAATCCTATTTTGTATAATACATTGTAGAGTCATCCTACATCTAAAGACCATGTCTAAAATTTACTTACTTACATCGAGTACCTAATATATAATGTATAAAAACTTTCACTAGTTTTCAATATGGAGTTTTCATTTTTCTTGGCTCTTCGTACTTATCGTAATTAGCATTTATCACAATGGATAACTGTATATATAAACTGAATATATTTATCATAAATAAGTATATTTACATGACTAGCTGTTTAATACCTGTGTCTGTATTTGATTTTAAGTTCCGTGATCAGCAGCACTCAACCAGGAGTGGCGATTTTGCTCCTCATCCCTGGTGGATATTTGACAACATCTAGAGAACTTCCCCAGTGGCTCAGACCATAAAGGATCTGCCTGCAATGCAGGAGATCTGGGTTTGATCCCTGGGTCAGGAAGATCCCCTGGAAAAGGGAATGGCAGGCAACCCACTCCAATATTTTTGCCTGGGAAATTCCACAGACAGAGGCACTATAGTCCATGGGGTCACAAACAGTCAGACATGACTGAAATGACAGTACACCACGCACACACACACAAATATACATATAAATGTATATATACACACACATATACATATATATGTACACACATAGACACAGATACTTCCTAACTATGTACTTACAGGGCTTGAGAACAGTGGCACCCAATACAATGAACAAAAACAACTAGTACAAAACATTTTCAGCTCTAAATACACACAAATATGACTCCTTGGAGCATAATGATTCCAGAGCTACGGTGGGGATACAGCAAGATGATCTTAGAGTATCTTGTGCAGATAGTAAGCATGTGCTCAAAGAACAATGGAGACAATGTGAGGATTAGATGGTAGTGACTGATGTATCAATATTAATTTCTTAATAGTTCAACTCTTTTATGTATGAGAATGTCCTTGATTCTAAGAAAAATTCATCAAAGTATGCAGAGATAATAAGGTATCCTATACTCAAATGGATCAGGAAAGAAATATTCTTCTGAATTATTCTAATTCTCTGAAATATTCTTACAACTTTTCTGTTTAAAATTACTCCAAAATGTAAATTAAAAAATAAATTAAATGTGAAGGTTTTTATATTTGTATTCCCTATTTGCATTTTGATACAGATTTATTGAACAACTAAAGCTCTTAATAGTTCTAGTGATAAATTGTATTCATTTGCTAAAACTCAATAAATACTGAGTGCTCCATTCTATGACAGGCACTGGGAATATAACAGGAAAGAAAAATGAACAAAAATCACTGCTCATGAGCTCTATATTTTAATGGAGGAGAAAAGAATACATAAAATGTTAAGTACTGATAAGTGCTAAGGAGAAAAACACAAAACAGTCAAGGAAGGAATATAAAGAGTTTGGAGAGGATATGGGAGCTAAAGTTTTAGATAAGGTAAATCAGGATGGCTGCCATTGCGAAGGTGATTTTTAAGGAAAATTAAAAAGATATGAGGAAGCTAGATGGAGATATATAGGGGAACATTTTTCTTGACATAGAGAACAATAAGCCTTTGAGATGGGAACACAGTTAAATTACGGTGCTCCTTGAAGTGCTAAGGCCTCTGAAACAACTGGCAGATACAAAATCAACTCATAATCTTCCATCTTTCTGTAAATTCATGTTTGAAGCACTGCTCTGATTGAAATATTACATTTTTAAACACAACATGGGCTTCTCTGATGGCTCAGTTGGTAAAGAATCTGCCTGCAATGCAGGAGACCCTGGTTCAATTCCTGAGTCCAGAAAATATGCTGGAGAAAGGATAGGCTACCCACTCTAGTATTCTTGGGCTTCCCCTGTGGCTCAGCTGGTAAAGAATCTGCCTGTAATGCAGGAGACCTGGATTTGATCCCTGGGTTGGGAAAATCCCCTGGAGAGGCTGCCCACTCAAGTATTCTGGTCTGGAGAATGCCATGGACTGTATAGTCCATGGGGTCACAAAGAGTTGGACACAACTGAGCGACTTTCACTTCACTTCACTTCAAACACAATATATTTTTAAATGAGGAAAAGCATGTTAAGAGATGAGGGGGAAATGAAGTAAACGTTAACCAATAACCATAAGTCTCTATATAAAGATGCTCAATTTTATGTGTATCTTAAGAGAATCAGTTGCTATTTTATAATCACATCTATCAGCAAGGTAGCTAGACTTATAAGATATTAAGGAACAAACCTCTATGGATTAAATATTATTTCTTTAGACAATAAACAGTGTGGTTAGAATGCATCTCCTACATTAATGAAGGCACCTCACGTTTATATCGTGATACTTCTAAATAATTTACCCTGATACTCCCAAACTGCACTGTAGCTACATGATGTGGTTTTACACTTAAGGAGGCCCATCCTGTTAGTTGAGAAAACACCTGATTAATAGAGGCAATGGCTTCTAACCTAGCAATATGCATCCTCAGATATGAAGGCTCATGGTTAAACTTGATTTTTCTCTATTGTCTAACATATCACATGTTTTATGTATTTATCTTCTTTATTGGTTATTTCCCTCACTTGTATATGAGCTCCATGAACATACAGGTACTCAATAAATATTTGACTGAATTAAAAAAATGAACAGATGGAGAGCAGCTGACTGAGGCAAGCCTCAGCTCCCACTTTGGTAAGCACTTCCCCTTTACTTACTCTAAGTACTTACTGAATCCCAAACATCAAAACTCAGAATTGACAAAAAAATCTTCCCTGGCTACTGAAAATTCAGTCAAGCAAGGAACGAAAGTTTGGAAAGACTTCCTAAAACCCTGGGGATCATGTGTCAGTCAGCTGCACTATCAATATGTACCTATGAAGGAACAGTCCCAGTTACCTACATAGGCCTAAATAACACAGATCACCCCGTGACTGTAGTCAGAGGTCTAATGATCTTGCTCCACTTGATCCTTAACATTTAAACACATAAAATGGCTTACTGCATGCAAGGTACACCTCACCATGCCTGATGCACAGGAAGGATTTAACAGGAGCCACAGAGAGATACCATCTAATCTAGAGACAGTTTTTTCAAGGCAAATAATATGAATGCATCTTAAGGAATGGAGTAATATATATTCATTTAAGACACATGGTAAGTATTTTATTATTGAAGACAAAGCGCACAAAATTTTAGTTCCTTTATCTCAGAATCTTTCCTGCTGCCTGAATTGGTCCAATTCAATGTCTCATAAGAAATTATGATGCTAAGATAATTTCTTAAAGTCAAAATAATAGATGTTTGTCAGTATACCTGATAACTGGAAGTGAATAAAGCATCTACAGTTTCTCCCAACTTTCGAAAGAGTTAAGTGTAGTAGCTTCATAGTAATTCTGAGTTTCTAAAATGTTCTGGCACATATTGTGAAATGGATAGATTTTAAATACGTTTATCAAAATTAGTCTTTCATTCCAGAGACAAAAGAAAATCATTTATTCTCAGGCTAGATTGATGATCATCTGTTCTTAAAATTTTTCATGTCAACAGAAAATACTAAAAACCATAAACAATGAATTTACTATGCATACTTTTAATTGCTGCCTATGAAACTCCTTTGTAATGATGTGATCAAGCTAACACACTATTTCACAGAAGCAAGGTATTTCAGGATGGAAAGACAATGTCAAAATTATCTTTTTTATCTGACTTATGTATAATCAAAGATTCACCTCTACAGATGGCTATCAAAGCATCCAAAAAAATATTTCCATGTTAACAGAGCATATTATGCTCCACAAAATGGACTATTTTCCACAGTATTAATAAGGTTCTTAATGTATTTTCCTCCAAAAATGTCTTTTTGATTGTAAGTCTTCTCAACAGTTACTTAGTAATTTCAGAAGATAAATAAGACAGGAATGGCTAAAACGCTGACCTCAGCACATCTGGCAACAAAAATTATGCATGGCAAGGTAAAGACTGTTAACACTGTATTTAAAATGTAAATCTCATCTTCCAAAATCATTCACTCACTGTTCCAGAAATATTTCTAGAATGAACCGTAGCTTTCAGGTTTGGAGCCAAGTTTTACAGTGAAATTCAATGTTGGCTTACAGATATCTGTCATTTACTTTCTTTATGACATAGAGACAGACTTATCTGAATAGAAAATATTTTAACAACTCATGAAAGCAAAAAAATTATTCAACTATGAAATGAATTAAATATCAAATTTTCCTACTGAATGAAAAACTATCATCTTTCCATCTGTCATTTAATACCGCCTATTGTTTACTAGAATTATATGGATTATAACTATGTATTTTTAAAATTATCCAACTTAATGTTTATTTTACTATGTTGATAATTAACAAAACAAACAGTTAATTTCTATATCATCATTTTACTGCTAGTTCTCAAAAGTGAAGCGTTTATTCACTAGGATTTTGTTTCTGGAGATTCTAATCACCATTAACAATCCTGCCAATTAAATTATTTAAAGTTCACAGGCCCAAAATAAACCTCTAAATTCATTTCTCAAACTGGTAAGCTATACACAGAAAATCCTGCTATCTTTAAGACTCAGTATTCACAGGTCACTAAATAATAATCCAAATTTTACAAAAATTTAATTAAATTAATGAGAAAGTAAGAAGTTTAAGTCACTTGAAAGTTCACCTTATTAACTTAAGGCTTAAGTTCAGAGCCCAGCTAGAGCAAAATTCTCTAGCAGTCCCCTCATGAGTACCTGTCTTTGTCACCATGAGCTAAAAAGCAAGTCAACTGACAAGGAAAACTTTGCAATAGATTCAGCACAGAGTCGGACACGACTGAAGCGACTTAGCAGCAGCAGCAGCAGAATAAGGAAGAATTCATAGAACAGATGTCCATACCAAAATTCTTTGTAGAATATTCAAATTTAAATAAAAACAACTGTGGTAATATAAAAAATGTTCAGTAAATCAAGTTGGGAGGCTTCTAGAAATGCTAGATCCTCTAACTCTATGCAAATTTTTAAGATTATTAAAAGAATTAAAGGGAAACAGTTTCCTATATACATGAAATGACAAACTGCCAACTGCGTATCATACAATTTTCAACATATTTCAAAGACTTTTTCAGCTTTACTGAGCTATAAGTTGTATGATATTAAACTGACTTGGCATGCACAAATATAAATATAAATATATATATAAAGTAATATTCTGAATAATTTCTAGATGAGAATCCAAAGGAATATTATATTTGCCTCCTTCATAATTCTAGAATTTACACATCACCATAGCTCAGTTGGTAGAGAATCCGCCTGCAATGAGGAGACCCCAGATCGATTCCTGGGTAAGGAAGATCCACTGGAGAAGGAATAGGCTACCTACTCCAGTATTCTTGGGCTTCCCTTGTGGCTCAGCTGGTAAAGAACCGCCTGCAATGCAGGAGACCTGGGTTTGATCCCTGGGTTGGAAAGACCCCCTGCAGAAGGGGAAGGATACTCACTCCAGTATTCTGGCCTAGAGAATTCCACAGACTGTATAGTCCATGGTGGTCACAAAGAGTCAGACAGGACTGAGCGACTTCCAATTCACTTTCCTTTAAGGTTTAAAATCATATTCCCTCTCAATTTGTTTCATTTTAGATGCAAATACCACTTTTCGTTTAGTATCAGATGACATAAAAAAGCAGAGCCTTGGAGCAGCGTTTCAGAGCTATCTGAGGTGCTGTCTCCCAGGCTGCAGCCTCAGTTCAGTCGCTCAGTCGTGTCCGACTCTTTGCAACCCCATGAATCACAGCACGCCAGGCCTCCCTGTCCATCACCAACTCCCGGAGTTCACTCAGACTCAGGTCCATCGAGTCAGTGATGCCATCCAGCCATCTCATCCTCTGTCGTCCCCTTCCCCTCCTGCCGCCAATCCCTCCCAGCATCAGAGTCTTTTGCAATGAGTCAACTCTTGCAGCCTCATTTTGCCCCAAATAAAACTTTTGCAACTCTCACATTGTGCATCTTTTCTTAGTTGACAACTGCCAAGGAACTCCCTTGAGAAATAGATTTTAATGCATACAGTTTTGCCTCCAAAGTACCATAGTGTTTTAGGAACCCAGTTATTTATTGTCTCTTAAAATTGTGTGTGACTGCTATATTTAAAATGGATAACCACAAGGACTTATTGTATAGCACATGGAACTTTGTTCAATGTTATATCACCATCTGATGGGAAGGGAGCTTGGGGGAATATGGCTGAGTACCTTCTCTATTCTTCTGAAACTATCGTAATATTGTTAATCGACTATACCCCAGTAAAAAATAAAAAGTTTAAAAACAGTGCACAGCCTTCACATTTATATTTCATTCCACCAACCTAACAAATCAGCAGAATACGGAGACCAAGAGAAATTAATTTGAACACCCTCCAGCGGCTGGCTCTGCAGCACAACAGAAGCATTTCCATCCTGAATTTGTTTTACTCTGCAGATTTCTGAATGATAGAAAATTTTAGATTTAGACATTAGATTATAATCATACAAATGTTGGTAAAAATCCAACTTTTAAAAGAGGGAAAACAAAAATCTCTAAGTCATTACTTGTCTCTATTTGCAAAATTCTTAACTCAAAATTTCCTCTACCAAGGTGTAAGACACTATTTTAGTAACAGAATGGTTAGTTCTTTTTTTAATCTGCTATCATAATCAAGCAGTATTCAGAAAGTAAGACTGGAAGGAAGGAAATTAGTCAAAATGCAAACACTGAATCCTTATGAGAGAAAAACACAGCTTAAGTAAAAAAACACATATCTATATGTGCTGTGCTGTGCTTAGTCATTCAGTCGTCTCCAACTCTTTGCGACCCCATGGACTGTAGTCCACCGGGCTCCTCTGTCCATGGAGATTCCCCAGGCAAGAATACTGGAATGGGTTACCATGCCCTCCTCCAGATATGTGCTGTTTATATTAATATATCAAAAGTAACCATAAAATATTTGGGGGAAATCTTCATTCAAGGGTAATCTGAGTTAAACAATGTGTACTGAGAGTATAATCCCCTAAACTCTGGATTAGTTTAATCATGTTAAATATAATACATACATATGCTGAGGGGAAAAAAATGGCTGTACTTTTAAGAAAAATTTTTACTAAATATATGTCAATTTAGAAAAAAGTATTCATGATAATATTTTAAATATAAATCATTAAATCCTGAGTACTGACTTCCAGAAAGCAAACTTACTTTAAAAATACACATTAACAAAGAATGATAATAAAAGAAAAACAACCCAAAAAGTCTATATTTAACTGGCTGCTCAATCATTAGAAAGGTGCCCCATAACTACCATATGTTACTCAAATATGTTATCACACCTACAATTCCATCATATGTCTCCCAAGAAATTAATTAGCTCTAACTTTTTCAACTTTGACAAAAACGTCTGCATCAGTCAGATTACTAGCTGTTACAAACATTTCAAAATTCAAAGCTTTCTTCAGCTTATATTTAACCTTTTAATTACTATTAATTATTTAGCAACATGCAGAATTCATTAGACAGATGTCTAATTTTACAATTCTGAATAATGTAAAGTCATTTATATACATATTTACTTTTGGTACACATTTGCTTAGTTAACTTTAAAAAATAAAATTAATCTAAGGTCTAAAACTATTTACCGATACATCACTTCACATCTATGTTTAGGTTAAAGAAGAAAATACCTAAAATTTTCATTTTTTTCAAAAATCTAAAAAGTCTTAACAAGTTGAGGGCATATGACTTATGGTAATAAATGAATTTAGTGATTAGAAAGTTTATATATAAATTACAAAAAAAAACTAATAGAACATGTTAATTTTATAGATTTTATAATCTATCAGCAGTAAAAAGAAAGTGGCTAAGAAGGGAATTTTCATAAATATTCTTTATCAACCGTTTTAAAAGGAGGAAAAAATCTATTCCTGTTTGATTTTTAGATCACTATCAGTTCAGGCTATCCTCAACCATATAAACCAGTTTCCATCCCCACTATTTTATTTAAACTACTCCATTAAGGCTACCAATGGACTTCGTAAGTACCCATTCCACAAATATTTATAGAGCAATGAACACCACAGACAAAAATTCTATTCTCACAGAGCTTACCTTCTAACGGGAATGAACGAGAAAACAAAAATAAGTAAATTAGTCGTATAAATAAGTCAAAAAAATGGTGTATTAATAGTGGCAAGGGCAAGTAATTTCCTAATTCCTTTGTTAATCAAACAAAAATCAAACCAACCACAAATAAGGAAAGCTTGCACTGGGTTCAGTAAAGCTACATACAACAATGCTGAATTCTCCTTTTAGTTATCTCAGCTAGCAAAATAATGGATAACCTAAAAATCATCTCTATCTAGTAAGGAACTACATTTAAATTCCAAAGTCACTACTTCTAGGTTGAAATAAATATTCAAGTCAATCAGAATGAGGGCAGCCATAGGAACAGCCAACAATTTCCTGCTGGTAGCAATAAGTCTTTTCTTAGTGATTACTGAAATTTTTTGCTACTGCCAGGGAAAATGACTCCTATGAATTATACAATTTTTGAACTTAAAAAACCGTAGAGATATCAGAAGTCCTCTAGGGAGCTTTCCTTGACCTCAAGGGGATTTAAGCATTTCTTTCTCTTTATTCCAAAATCCCATAAAAGTAAGGAACAAAGTTCTTATTTATCTTTGTATTCCCAGAACCTATCTCAGATCTGGCAAAAGAGTTTGACTAGACATTTCAATGGCACCCCACTCCAGTATTCTTGCTTGGAAAATCCCATGGATGGAGGAGCCTGGTGGGCTGCAGTCCATGGGATCTCGAAGTCGGATACAACTGAGCAACTTCACTTTTCACTTTTCACTCTCATGCACTGGAGAAGGAAATGGCAACCCACTCCGATTTCTTGCCTGGAGAATCCCAGGGACAGAAGAGCCTGGTAGGCTGCCATCTCTGGGGTCGCACAGAGTCGGACACAACTGAAGCGACTTAGCAGCAGCAGCAGCAGCAGCAGCAGACATTTCACCAGTGAAAGTACTGTTTAGTCTGGGAATCCCCTGGCAACCTAGTGGTTACGATCCGGTGCTCTCACTACTGGGTTCAATCCCTAGTCAAGGAGCTAAGATCCTATAAGCAACACAGTTGTCATTCAAGACTTGTCCAACTGTTTCTGACTCCATGGACTGCAGCATGCCAGGCTTCCCAATCCTTCACAGCACAGAGGGGCAAAAAAAAAAAAAAGAAAAAGAAAATCAGTCCAATAACAATAGAACAGAGATTCAAGTCGAAGGTTTACAATTGTTGTGAAATTACTTGTATTATGGATAAGTACACTGCTCTCAACCAAGGAGGAAGCACATTCATTTGTATTCAGTAAGTATTTATTAAGGTCCTACCATGTGCAATGTTATGTCAAAATGCATACATAAAATGTATAAAACTGTCGTGATCCCTACTATCACAGGAAATACATTTAAAGGGGGAGAAAAGTAATAAAAAAGAAAATAAACAATAATTTTAGATTTCAATAAGCTCTACGACAGAAATTTACAGGGCACATTGATAGAGACTGTACCACTTTTACTGGATTCTCAAGGAGTACTTTACATAGGATGTACTAAGACTAGACCTTAGGTAGATATTGCTAGAATACAGTAGGTAAACAGATTAGAATTGAATTAACAATGAATATTTCTGTGTCTCATGTACTATGGTCCTAGCATAAATAAAATCCAATCTCAGCCCCAAAGAGCCTGAGCTCTAATAAAGGAGAAACATACACTGCTCTGCCTATGGAGAACACACAAGGTTTATGGAATCACAGAGAGGAGCACTCAGATGACCTAAAAGTAGTTCAGCATAGAATAGGTAATAATGAAAATACAAAAAAACATACATTTTGAAGAGCCAACAGAACAAGATAATAGGTGCACAGAAGACTGAAAGAGGAGGAAGATATATATCCATGGGAACATTTTAAATAATTAACTAAAATATTAAAGATAGGTGTTTTCATTCACTAGTAGCAAATATTTGTGATTCACTAATACATACGTTTTCTGAATGTTGAGCTTTAAGCCAAATGTTTCACTCTCCTCTTTCACTTTCATCAAGAGGCTTTTGAGTTCCTCTTCACTTTCTGCCATAAGGGTGGTGTCATCTGCATATCTGAGCTTATTGATATTTCTGCCGGCAATCTTGATTCCAGCTTGTGCTTCTTCAAGCCCAGCGTTTCTCATGATGTACTCTGCATATAAGTTAAATAAGCAGGGTGACAATATACAGCCTTGACGTACTCCTTTTCCTATTTGGAACCAGTCTGTTGTTCCATGTCCAGTTCTAACTGTTGCTTCCTGACCTGCATATATGTTTCTCAAGAGGAGAGTGAAAAAGTTGGCTTAAAGCTCAACATTCAGAAAACTAAGATCATGGCATCTGGTCCCAGCACTTCCTGGGAAATAGATGGGGAAACAGTAGAAACAGTGTCAGACATTATTTTGGGGGCTCCACATCACTGCAGATGGTGACTGCAGCCATGACATTAAAAGACACTTACTCCTTGGAAGGAAAGTTATGACCAACCTAGATAGCATATTGAAAAGCAGAGACATTACTTTGCCAACAAAGGTCTGTCTAGTCAAGGCTATGGTTTTTCCAGTGGTCTTGTATGGATGTGAGAGTTGGACTGTGAAAAAAGCTGAGAGCCAAAGAATTGATGCTTTTGAACTGTGGTGTTGCAAAAGACTCTTGAGAGTCCCTTGGACTGCAAGGAGATCCAACCAGTCCATTCTAAAGGAAATCAGCCCTGGGATTTCTTTGGAAGGAATGATGCTAAAGCTGAAACTCCAGTACTGTGGCCACCTCATGCAAAGAGTTGACTCATTGGAAAAGACTCTGATGCTGGGAGGGATTGGGGGCAGGAGGAGAAAGGGATGACAGAGGATGAGATGGCTGGATGGCATCACCGACTCAATGGACGTGAGTTTGGGTGAACTCCGGGAGATGGTGATGGACAGGGAGGCCTGTCGTGCTGTGATTCACGGGGTCGCAAAGAGTCGGACACGACTGAGCAACTGAACTGAACACATACGTAATGTAAGTAATAATGTCATGTTAACCTGACAGCCACGGGCCTCCTTGATGGCTCAGCAGGTATAAAATTCACCTGCAGTGCAGGAGACACAGGAGATGGGGGTTCAATCCCTGGGTCAGGAAGATCCCCTGGAGAAGGAAATGGCAACCTGCTCCAGTATTCCTGCCTGGAAAACCCCACTGACAGAAGAGCCTGGCGGGCTACAGTCCAAAGGGTCACAAAGAGTCGGACACAACTAAGCACGTAGGCACGGCACAGCATGACAGCAGAACTGAGAGTCTGCAGAGAGAATAAAAGAGGGTTAAGAACAGAGTAGGGATGAGATACAGTCACATGCGGTGGAAATCAAAAGACAATGTGCCAGTAAAAGAACACTCCAATACAGGCATGAACCAAGAAAGTCAAACGTCAAGCAGGCCTAAAGATGTGCATTCCTCAAGGGCTGGAAGCTAGACATGTTAAATGATACACACTTCTATGCAAAGTAGTAAAGCCCGCTGAATATGGAAAAAGGACATCATCAGCTGTAGAGAAAAGTTTTATCACTTCTAAGCCCTAGTTAATCATAAATAATCACCACAAGGAACATAAAGGCTATGAACCAAATTCTCATACCATCAATTTTATGATTTTGGAACCATGCCTACTATTTATTAGAAGAAATGAACACTGTATATAAGTGAATAAAGCACTGTATAAAAGAGTAAAAATTAACTATTCATTTTCAGCAACAGATAACTTTTAAATAATTTATTTTCATATGAAAACATTCCAAGTTAAACATGTCTCAATAATACATATTAAAAAGAAAAGAGTTCTTTTCATTAAGAGATACATGAACATGCATAAAGAATGATGTGACTTCTGAGATCGGCTCCCAAATAATTTAGAAAGTAAAGGAATAGGTGAGTGCATAAAAAAATAAAATTGGCTATGAGTTGCAAATTTTTAAAGCTGGTGTTGATTGCATGGGTGTGACTATTACTACTTTTATACATGCTTAAAATTTCTTCTTAATAAAATATTTTACTACCTAAGAGCAAACAAAAACAAACATTTGTATTCATCCGAACCGCACAACAAATAATTTTTACAAGGTTCTGAAATTAACCTCAGACTGTCAAAAGGAATGAAAATACAATTTTTTATGGAGGAAGGTTGGAAACTTGGCTTATAAAATATATAAAAGGGAAAGCGGAGACAAAATCCAGCTTAAACAACTTACAGAATCTAGCTCTGATTTCATGAAAATTTAAATTTTAAAATGCTATACACTGAAATTTTTAAATATTTAGAATTAAATCATGAAAAATAAATGCTGTTTCCTCCAGAAGGTTAAGATTTTTTTTTCATAATACATATTACAGGATAATTAAATTACTTAAGGTAAAAGATCTGTGACAATCTTACATAGTGACAGAGGGAGGAGACTATACCTAAATTTGCTTTAAGTCATTAATTCTGATATATTCTTTTCTGTTTCCTAATTTCCACTGTACCAGTTTTTCCACCCAAATAGTTTCAATTCATTTCAATGTTACTTATTCCAGGAGTCTGACCCCAACTCCACACAGCAGGACAGAATGTCATACAGTAGCCTCCCACAGAACCTTTTGTTATCCCTATCATATTAAGCAGTTCATTTTAGCACTATGAAGGAAAGGATCATGTCTTTAAAAAAAAAAAATATTGAGATACAATTCATATACCATTTTAAAGAATACATTTTTTGTTTTTAGTATATTCACAAGGTTGTGTAACCATCAACACTAACTTCAGAACTTTTTCATCTTCCAAAAGGGAAAGCCTGAACCCATTAGCAGCCTTTAGCTCTCAATTCCCTCTTCCTCCTCGCCCTAACAATCTGCTTTCTGTCTTTTATGGATTTGCCCATTCTGGACATCTCATATAAATGGAATCATATAATACATGGCCTTTTGTATCTGACTTTTTCCACTTAGCAGGAGGTTTTCAAGGTATATCCATGGTAATAGCATGTGTATTTCATTACTTTTCCAACTAAATAATATTCCATTTTATGGATTATTCCACATTTTATTTATTCATGTAACAGTTACTGGATTTTGGGTTATTTCCACTTTTGGGGCTTCTATGAATAAAGCTACCATGAACATTCATAGACAAGTTTTGTATAAACAGATGATTTCAATTTTCTGGGGTATATACCTAGATATGAAACTGCTGGGTCACACAGTAACTCGGTTTAAGTTTTCAAGGAACTGCCAAACTGTTTTCCAGAACAGCTGCACCATTTTACAAACCCACAAGCAGAGTATGAGGGTTAACATGTCTTCACATTCTCACCAACACTTTTCACTGTCCATATTTTTGACTAGTGTCATCCTAATGGGTGTGAAGTGGTATCTCCCATGATTTTGCATTTCTCTGCTGGCTACTGACGTTGAGCATTTTGTCATGTATTACCGGCCATTTGTGTATCTTCTTTGAAAAAAATGTCAATTTCTATCTTTGGGCCACTTTTAATTTGGGCTATAGATGATTTATAAAAATTCTTGATATACTCTGGGTACTTTATCAGGTATATGATTTTCAAATATTTTCCCCCATCCTGTGGATCATCTTTTCACTTGCTTAAGACAGTCATTTGACACATTTTTAATTTTGATGAGCTCCAGTTTTTCGGCTTTTCATTGGTTGCTTGTGAATTTGATACCAATTCTAAAAAACTATTGCCCAGCTCAGGATCACAAAGATGTACTCATTTCCTTCTAACAGATGTATGGTTTAGTCGCTAAGTTGTGTCCAACTCTTTTGACTTCATGGACTGTAGCCTGCCGGGCTCCTCTGTCCATGGAATTCTCCAGGGAGAAATACTGGAATGGGTTGCCATTTCCTTCTTCAGGGGATTTTCCCAACCCAGGAATTGAACCCGGGTCTCCTGCATTGCAGGCAGATTCTCTACCAACTGAGCTATGAGGGAAGCCCAAGAGATATATAGTTGTAGCTTTCATGTTTATGTCTTTAATCGATTTTGCGTTATTTTTTGTATACAGTATGAAGTGGGGATCTAAACTGATTCTTCTGCATGTGAAAGTCCAGTTCTCCCAGCATCATTTGTTAAGACTATCCTCCGGCAGTGAATGGTCTTGCTACCGTTGTCAAAAATTTACCATAGTTGTATAAGTTTACTTCTCAACTCTCAATTCCCTCTCATTGACCATATGTCTATCCTCCATGTGTCTTTGACTGCACCTAACACAGAACCTGAAATATGGAAGCACGCAATAAAGATTTAGTAGGTGAATAAATAGCCTTTTGTCAACAATAAAATAATTAAAGTGTGAGCTGAACAGTACCTTAAGGAGCATTATCCTACCCCAGTATTTAAAAAGCAAGAAACTGAGACCTAAGAGAGGTTACCTGATGAGATCAAAGGAAAAAAAAAATTACTTAAGAGGCAGGGGCAGGATCAGAATTTAGTTTTCCTAACTTTTGGTGCAGGGCTCTTTCCATAATGCCATGGGATGTGGCTTCTCAACTAAACTGAACTGCCTAAACATATGCCAATGTGTCAGCCTATAAAAACCAGCATATATTAGGGACAGAGATAGGCATGTATCCTAATCCTTAATCATAGGGGAATGCTTCATAAGCATAATTCACCAAAAAGCCCTGCAATCAAAATGGGGCAGGAAATAATTAATATACCACTGAATGCAGTGTTTCCCTCTAGGCGACTGTCCTCTATTTCACTTTCAGCTCAAGAACATAGCTAGTCACACTTTCAGTCCTTAGATTATTTTAGGCAGAAGAAAACTGTTTGTGTGACAGTAAAAATTATAAAGCAATCAGGTGACTAGTTCTAATACCCTGCTGTCTTTACTATTTCTACCATCACTGAGATGCTTCACTCACTATTAAGTGCTGTGAAGAATGCAGAAAGAGAGTGATCATCATAAATTTAACTTTCCTTTACTATCCAGAAATTAGTCTGCCTCTTTCAAAAATAAAACAGAGAAATTTTCAGAGCTGTAGAACAGAAAAATAAAGAAAAACAAAGAAACCATTACAGGAGAAGCCTTCTGAAAGATATATGCGGGGATGTATGATTTGAGGTAAACGGAAAACACTTAAGTGTTCAAGTCTAACACTACATGTACATGTACAAGGAAGAAAAATGCTGTCTGTGCAAATGCTGTGTATGGAGTATGTATAAGCAGACCATGAATTGTCTTGTAGTCAAGAATACATTCGGCCTTCAGTTTAAACTACAGCCTCTTCTTAGATCACCCAAGCACAGTTAACCTGACCTTTCATGGCATGCCCACTCCTTGTCCTACACATATCCATCACGATAATGACTACAGCGTATCTTAATAGTTACTTCATACCTTTGTCTCCCTTGTAAACTACCATTGCATTGAGGGTTGAAACCATGTGTTTTTCGTGTTGTGTTCAGTATAGAATCTAGCACTTTATAAAGCTTTGTTGAATGAACATTTTAAAAATGTTTTATAATCCTGATATACCTGTTCAAAAGCATCAGTAACAAGAAATTTACTCATTCTTGCTGTGATAATTCCCAAACATTACAGTTCACACATACACGTCACACATATACTCAGTTCTCATATATACATCCCTATACAAACGTCACAGCTGGTCAATCTGCTAGAAAACCAACAAACCTAACTTGATACGTTTACCGCTGAATGCTGCAGTTGCTAGCCATCTCTTCTAGTAAGGCAATTTTATACTCCTAGCAAGAAACACACAAAAAGTTCAAGACTCGTCCACTACAAGCAGCATGATCTAGTATGGTGACATACAGAGGAGATGGGAACCATCCCTATAGAAGCATGTAAAGGAAATTCTTGAGTGCATGATATCTTACGTTCACCAAAAAGAACTACAGATTAAGCAATAAGATAAAATGATTATCAAATACTGGTGTTCTAGTAAATGTGAAAGGTTTGGAGTCTGAGAGCCCTAAGATGTGACTCTAAGATGCACCTCCACTGTGACCTCTTTAGGAAGGTGACTTCACATCTCTGTGCCTCTTTCAGTACCTCTACTATAAAATGTGAGTCAGAATGCCTGTCTCACAAGCTCCCTGTGAGGATCAAACGAATATTTAAGAGACCTAGCACGGATACTCAGACACTAGCATGTTTGAGATCTGTAACAGTGTCCATTCCATTCCTACCTGGCAACAGGGTGTGACTCAAGAAGCAGAGTCAAAAAACTCTATTTACTAAAAATCTTTCTCCTAATAGATGTCAATGTTTCTAGTTTCATAAGGAAATTCTGTTTGGATTTTCAAAAGCCTCATTTAAACATAAAATAATCTGCTATTCAATCTTTCAAAGATAACCTGTCAAAAAATAAAAGGAAAGAAAACAAAAACAAAAGAAACAAAGACAGCCTGTGAAGGCCCCGTGGAGGAGAACTCCTGCAACTAAACACAGGGGCTGAAGGAGTAAGGAAATAGTGGTGAAAGGGTCCTGGAAACAAACTTTTTCTCCTTTGTAAATTGTGCAGTCAGCCTCACCTAGCTACATACCACTACATACACTCACAGAAAATTCATAAATTCATCAGTAAACCAGTATGCCAACTCAAGGTTATATTATTAAGAGGTGAAATGTCTGTTTTTAAAACAAAAAAGATAAGCCCCAAACCACAATTTAATGATGTATTTTTAACCACTACTACCACAAAAAAAGATGTAGTCTGGGATAAATATTTCTATGTTCCCTCAAACTGCTGACTATGTGTTGAGTCGCAGAGTGAAGTTTGATAAAATCATACAATATGGCATGATAGCTATGCTATATAAAGCATTAATAAACTTTGTATTGAAAAAGTAAACCTTAAAACCATTCCATTCTTTACAGACCTGACCAAGACAATGTAATGTCCCAACTCAGACTTCAAACTCATTCCTGTCATTAAGGTGCAACCACTGCCACTTTTTTTTTCCAATTTCAGCCCAAATTCTCAGTCACTCACCCGCCCGCCATCTTATGAATCCTGTGCTTCCTCTCCGCCTGAGGGCTCCACCAAAGGGGACTCTATAAAGTAAATGTGGAGACAATTATTGCCAAAGGTGAAAGATTGAGAGATTCTTAATAGTTCTAGAAAGGCTAATAAGCCCTTGATTCATTGACTTAGAGAGGAAAAAGTTAATCCCACAAGCTAGAGGATAGGAATAGATTATAGCCCAATTCTAAACTGTCAAAATATGTCAAAGATTCAAAATGTTTGAAACAGAACTTTGGAAAATCCAGCAAAACAAATTTAGTGGTATTTGTGGATAAAGATAAAAAGGATACTTCTGCCTTCCTGGGCTCACACAAAAATTTATCCTTATCAATGAAATCAGAGAAAAGAAACAAAGATTTGAATAAAAACAATTAACAACTGTATTTAAAGGTCATACACATACAAAGAATTTTAAAGGTTCTCTTTTCTTCTACTCTTGGTATTTTGTGCTACATCTATAAACCTGACATTTGCCTCCCTCTTCTCCTTGCCTCTTGATAGAGTGAATAAAGCACCTCTCATCAGCAAGCCTGCAATCCTACCCTTCTTCCTACATTTCTCTTCATGATTAATACCATCACATATTCTCCATCAATGAAAAGCAAAATCACCATTTCATTTCTAGTTTTCCTCCATTACATAATACGTAAAATTAGGCCAAGTCAAAATGATACTGATGACAACAGAATAGACAGACACATCACCTTTTATGCTAGAAGCACAGTGCTAAATGCTTTCCATTAATTATTTAATGTTCAAAACCACTGCATAAGATAGACTAGGGACTATTTGTGCCACCCCCCCCCCGAAAATTCATGTTGAAAACCTAACCCCAAATGTGATGGGGTCTTTGGGAATAAACTGAGTTTAGACAGGGTCACAAGGGTGGAGACCTCATGATGGAATTAGTTCCCTTATAAGAGACATCAGAGAGTTTGTCCTATCTCTTTCCACCTGTGAGACACAAGGAGAAGGTAGGTATTGCCTGCAAGCCAGGAAGAGTTCTCACCAGAACCCAAAAATGCTGACACTATACTCATACTTCATAGCCTCCAGAACTGTGAGAAACAGATTTCTGCCATTGAAGCTGCCCAGTCTATGGTATTTTTTCATGGCAGCCCAAGACAATTTCCCATTTTACTTTGCGACCCCATGGACTATATAGTCCATGGAATTATCCAGGCCAGAATACTGGAGTGGGTAGGCATTCCCTTCTCCAGGGGATCTTTCCAACCCAGGGATCAACCCAGGTCTCCCACACTGCAGGCAGATTCTTTACCAGCTGAGCCACAAGTAAAGTCCAAGAATACTGGAGTGTATAGCCTATCCCTTCTCCAGCAGATCTTCCCAACCCAGGAATTGAATTGGGGTCTCCTGCATTGCAGGTGGATTCTTTACCAACTGAGCTATCCGAGAAGCCTAAGTTGAGAAAACTATGGCTTAAATAGGCTAAATAACTTCTCTACAGAGGACTCAGGCTACAGTGGTAGAACCAGGATGTAAATTGGGCTTTTAACTAACACTGTTCCTCTGATATCTCCATAATACTGAGTTCATAATATGTATCATCAAATATGTTATGTGCAAGAAATAAAAATAAAGTGGCCCTAAAAAACTCATACATCTAATCATATATTATAACATATGGACTGCCAAAAGTATGAATTCTTCCAGGTTTGATACCCAAGAAATGTTTACTGAAACAAACAACAATAATACAATATGACAAGTGTTAGATGAATAAAGTCAAATAAAGTAACCCAAAGGTTTCCAGAAGGAAACAATTTCAGGGGTGAGTAAGACAACTACTACGAGACAGAATATGGAAAAAAAGTCATAAATAAGTGAAATGCAGTCAGAACAGGGTACAGTTAATACATTTGGAGGGAATTTTTCAGAGGTTACTAGTAGGTATTACATATAAGCTGTCTCTCCAAAGATTAATAGAATCTCACTTTTGAAATAAAAGACTGTTCTAAGTTGAATGGACTAGATGGACAGAAAAACGGAGTTTGAAAATATAGCTGGGACTGTTGCTTTTCAATTCCATATTCAACACTGTAGTTTACAGTATAAAATATCCTAACAGATGTCCCTGTCTCTCATTGCTTCCTTTTTCAAACCACTCTACAGAAAGTATAAAAGTAATAATCCTAAAACATATATCAGATTGGCTCCTTGTTCAAAAACATTCGATAGTCCTACTCTGCCTACAAGATACTATTTAAATTCCTCAGACTAGAATGTTAGGCCTCTCACAATCTGTCCCTGTTTTTTTTTTTTAACTTTCCTTCCCAATTCACCTTGAGTCATGATTCCTCTACACTGAAGCTATACTTGATTATCTGCTGCTCTTGAACAGGCCCTATTACAAGGTCTCCATCCGGACTGTGGTGCATCTTAAGACCCATGTAAAAGAACTTCTCTGGAAGTACAATCTTGCCTGTTGTCTCATTCATTACCCTCTGTCATATGTCAGTTACATTCCTGCATGAAGGTCTCCACTGAAGACTACAAGCCATCTGAGAGATGGCCTCTACCCTACATGCAGTTATCAGGAAAAAAAAAATCGAAGCAAATCTTTGTGTCTCTGTGTGTGGGTACTATATAAGGAGCTAATCGTTAAAAGGCAATACGGTTAGGGTAATACTAGACAAACACAAAGAGTATTACACAATTACCTAACTCAGCCTGCAAAGGTGCGCAACAGCTTTCCAGAGAAGAAAACAAACTGATTCTCCAATGATAAATATGAGAAGACATAGGTAAAACATACACAGTCATGAAACAGTGCCACTTGTAAGAACTACAGGACATTCAATGTTGCCAGGGTGTAAAATATGGAGCCAGAAGTGGCAAAGTATAAAGCTACAGAGGAAAAAGGCTTTACAGTGTGCTGAAAAACACTTTATGCTGTGGGCCAGTGGTTTAGTAAAAACTCTGAATTTGTACTGCACCAAAACCAGGTTTAAGTTACACTGGAAGACAGCTGAATTCAACAGGTAGTATTTTCACATGTCAAAAATCAAACAGATAAAAAGATATATAGTAAAGAGTCTCTTCATACCTCTGGGACCTGCCTGGGTCATATCCTTCTTCTTGGGGAAAACTGTTAGCTTCTTATTTTTCCTTCCAGAGTTCCTTCATACCAACAGAGCAAATAAAACTACACAATCTATTTCCCCCCTTTACACAGAAAGTACTCTATATAAAGTTCTGCATCTTACTCTTTTTCTTTTTAACTGCAGTGATTTTCCCATGATTTCCCATGTAAATATTATTCTTCCTATTCCTTTTCAACTGCATAATGTTCCACTGTACTACGGCATCATCATTAACCTATCCACTATTTATGGACATTTGAGCTTTTGTTCCACTCTATTACAATATATTGTTTTGGTGGACATATACGAAAAAAAATCAAACCTTACACATATATGAGCAGAAAAGGGAAGAAAAACAGTAACAAGATTTTCTTTCAGATTATTGTGGATAATCTCCAAATCTTTTGCTATTACATACAACATCTGTATGAACAACCCTGTATATATATCATCACAAAATGTGAAAATATACCTGAAGGATACACTCCCTGAAATGGGAATATAAATTTGTAACTTTGATATATATTATCAAACTGTCCCTAGGGAGAAGGAACGAGTATAGATTCCCTACCAACAAAGATGACCAGTGACACTGACTGGTTCCTCAGGGGAAGGGAAGGATCCTAGGGAAATCTACCCTTTAAAATTATAATCAAGGAAGAAGAATCCAGATGAAGCATGAGATAAATAATCAAACAGGTCAAAAGAAAAAACAAGAATTATGAGGTTCTGGAGGACAAGTAAAAACAGATGATTCTTCTCTAGGGTGAAATATATACCAGGGAGATCTAATAATTAAATAAAGAACTAAACCACAAAACTTAATTAAAGCAGTATGATAAGTCATGGAGAAATAGAACAAATCAAGATAGTATAAAAACAAACAGCAATGAAGAATAAAAGAAAGATAATACTATTTCCCATGAAAAGGAATCAGAACTCCCTGGGAAAATGGTTGATTCCAGACCTGGGAAACTATATGATAAGCCTGGAATATTTTATTGTGACTTCACAAATTGATGGGAACATGTCAAAATAATATAGACCTAGCTTTTCGGGGGCTTACATGGGCCAAATCTAGGCTAATTTGAGAATTCAGAATTAATAATGACAGTAAAAGACTATAATCCATTGAGTAAAATCGCACCCATAATAGAAAAGTTTTCTGAAATAAAGTCAATTAAAATGAAAAAGGAACAGTAAACTCAAAAATCACCATATATCATAAATAGCTGACCCAAACAAGAGCCATAATTGAATTCTGAAACTGGTGTGCCAAAGTTTGAGGAATACCTAGATATTTATACTGTCACAAAGTATCACACCACAAGATTCTTTTTAATTACAGAGGGAAAAATAAAAACCTTACAATGGAGAACAGTCTTGGTAGACACCATTGTAACCAGTGATCAAAGTTAACATCACCAGGATTGGGACACATCAGTACCATGTGCTTCCCCTGCATGACTAAACATCATGAAGTCACATGACTCTTACATAATGATCTAAGAATTTTTTGGAGACCGAGGGCTATGAACATTATCACTGGCAATATTTGGATGATAATAGCATTGTGTCAATCTTAGTTTCTTCATTTTGGTAACTGCACTTTAATTATGTAAGATCGTGTTCTAGTTTTAGAAAATAAAAGCGTCATCATGTCTCAAATGGTTCAGAAAATAAACATGTATTTGAACCTAAGTATCTTTAAAATATTTTAAGTATTTCTAATAAATATATCGACGTGGAATGAGGGACAAAGCACTGGGACAGAGAGGAAATGAGACGGAGGAGGAGAGAAAAAAGGAAAACAATGCAAATGCGGAAAAACATTAACATTTGAGCAAAGAGTGTATGGATTTCTCTGTACATCCACCTCTGTCAAACACCTGTTCATATTCTTTGTCCATTTTTCTATTTATATTTTTCTTAATGTTGTATGGACACACACTACAATAACAGCGTTAATCCTTATTTTTCCCAATATGTGATGTCTTTTGTTACAGATTTAATTTTTTAGTTAATTTATTCATTTTAATTGGAGGCTAATTACCTTTCAATATTGTGGTGCTTTTTGCCGTACACCGACATGTATACTTAAGAAATTCTTAATGCTACAATAATGGCCATGTTTGGAGGATGGGGTTATGGACACTTTATTTTTTTGAAGTTTTTCAGCTTACCTTTATTTTACAAATATTCACTAAGCAACTATTATTTTTATAATGAAAAAAGGGTTATATGTTTATATTCCTTAAAATAAGTAAAATCCCAAAAGATATGTTCATAGAACCTGATTCTAAAAGTCAAACGGATTTACTCAACAGTTTCTCTCTTAACAGCCTTTGGAGACAAGAACTAAGCCAATCAGAAGAGTAAAGAGTTTGAGACTTGCCTTAGATCAGGCGGTATTGATCTATGGTACTGTAAAGTGGTATTGGCATAGGAATTATAAAACACAAGCTGAAAGAGAATACAGAGCCCTGAAGCAAACCCACATATAAAAAGAACAATATGATGGATTATTCAACAAATGAGACAATTACTATACTTTTAGAAGAATAATAAGATTAGGTCCCCTTCTAAACACACACACATACACCATAACATCCTCAAGGTAGACTAAAAAAAAGCCTAAATGTGAAATAACTATTAGGTATTTTATTTTAAAGCATAAGACACTCTGAGCTTCCCTGGTAGCTCAGACGGTAAAGAATCCGCCTGCAATGAGAAAGACCTGGGTTGGGAAGACCTCCTGGAGGAGGGCATGGAAACCCACCCCAGTATTCTTTCCTGGAGAATCCCCATGGAGAAAGGAGCCTGGTGGGTCACAGTCCGTGGGGTTGCGAAGAGTCGGACACAACTAAGTGACTAAACACACACACAAGACACTCTGCTAGCGAGGCTCCAGGATAGCCTTTGGTGATACTCTCCCCTTGGTGTTCCAATCTCAGGATAGTCTCCTCCCACAGAGAACAAGCTGAGTGATGTCTGTGACTACAAAGGATCGATCATAAAAGACTTCAGTTTCCACTGTTATCTCCTGGCTCACTCATGCAGGGAAAGTCAGCCTCCAAATTATAACTCTCAAGTGGCCCTGGTAAAGGATCACATCAAGAGGAACTGAGACCTCCCACCAAAAGCCTACACCAACTCACTGGCCATCTGAGTAGGCTATCTTTAAAAGCAAGTCCTCCAGGTGTAATTAAGCCTTCAGATGACTGAAACCCTGACCGATACTTTGACTACAATCTCACAGGAGACCAAGATCAGAATCACCCAGACACACTGCTTCAGAAGTGAAAAGGAATAATAAATATTTATTCTTTTAGGCAAATAGGTTTTGCTGGTGATTTGTTATAGTATGTGTATGTATATGTGTGCTCAGTCATTCAGTCGTGCCCCCAACTCTCTGCAGCCTGATGGACTGTAACCTGCCAGTCTCCTCTGCCCACGGAATTTTCCAGGGAAGAATACTGGAGTGGGCTGGCATTTCCTATTCACGGGGATATTCCCAGCCCAGGAATCGAACCTGCATCTTTTCTGTCTCCTGCATTGGCAGGCAGATTCTTTACCAGTAGCACCACCTAGGGAACCCCAATTTGTTATAGAGCAACAGTTTATTAATAAAAAGACTATTATTATAACCTCAGTGTAGGAAAAGAACTTCCTAAATATGATACTAGGAGCAAATTATAAAGTAAAAGATTGTCAAATATATCTGTATTGAAAACGAAAATTTTTGGTACAAAAAAATTTTACTACACAACAACTAGAAGGACAAGCCACAAACTAAAAGGAACAAGGGGGATGGAGCAAAGAGTAGAAAAGGCAATTCAAAAGAAAAATAGGACTTAACATATAAAAAGAAATAGGACTGCCATTAATAACCAGAAAAAATCAAATTTAAAATACTAAATACCATTTCTCATACATCAGAATGACAAAAATTATGTTTGACAAGATGACTAGTCTTGGTGGAAACTGCTGGTGGAAATAAAATGCTAACTTTACAAAGTATAGAAAATCTAGTAAAGGTGAAGGCTGAGCATACCCTGTGCTGCGCTGTGCTGAGTCACTCAGTCGTGTGTGACTCTCTGCAACCCCATGGACTATAGCCCACCAGGGACAGAGAATCCCTCTGTCCATAGGGATTCTCCAGTAAAGAATACTGGAGTGAATTGCCATGCCCTCCTCCAGAGGATCTTCCCAACCCAAGGATCAAACCCAGGTCTCCCACACTGCAGGTGGATTCTTTGCCATCTGAGTCACCAGGGAAGCCTATTAATACTGGAGTGAGTAGCCTATTTCTTCTCCAGGGGATCTACCCTAAGATCTAGCAATTTTCTACTTGCAATAAAAATTTCACATAACACAGGGCATGTACAAAAACATTTGTTACTGCTTGTATTAGGGAAAAAATTGGCAACCACTTAAAGCTCTTCAACAGAACAGTTTTTTAAAGGGTGGTTTATTCATGCAAAACCACATAGCGGTGAAAAAGAAAAAAATCACAACTCCATGTATCAATATAAATACACCTTAAAAACGTAACACTAAAAAAATAAACCAGGCTGTAAAGGCTATCAACTGATTTTTCAGCAGAAACTGCAGGCCAGAAAAAAAGTGGCACAATATATTTAGAATGATTCCAGGAGAATACCAACAACCAAGTGCTCTTACTCAGCAAGGCTCTCATTCAGATTCGATGAAGAAATCAAAACCTTTAAAGACAAGTAAGCTGTAGGAATTTAGCACCACCAAACCAGCTTAACAGCAAATGTTAAAGGAACTTCTCTAGGTGAAAAAGAAAAGGCCACAACTAGAAATGAGAAAATTATGACATGAAATACGTCACTACTAAAAGGAAACATGAGGCTTCCCTGGTGGCTCAGACAGTAAAGCATCTGCCTACAATGTGGGAGACCTGGGTTCGATCCCTGGGTTGGGAAGATTCTCTGGAGAAGGAAATGGCAACCCTCTCCAGTAGTCTTGCCTGGGGTCACAAAGAGTCAGACACGACTGAGTGACTTCACTTTCACTTTCAAAGGGAAACATGCAGTAAAGGTAGGAAGTCAAGGATACACACAAAGCTAGTAGGGAAGTTAAAAGAGAAAAAGTATTAAAATCATCTCTGACCATAATAAGGGACACACAGAACAATTAGATGTAAATATAATGTCAAAAACAACAACTGTTAGGGGAGGAGAGTACAAATGCAGGGTTGTTAAAATACATTTGGAAGCGAGAGATGAGTAACTTAAGAGAACCATGTATATACACAGACTGCTATACAAAAACCTCACGCAAACTGCAAACCAAAAGTCTATCACAGATATATATATATATAAGAAAAGGGAATCCAAACATAACACTACAGATAGTCATCAAATCACAAGAGAACAAAACAGAAAGGGGGGGCCTATAAAAACAAATTCAAAACAACTAATGAGTCAGTTGAACTGAGGAAGGTGAACCTAGCTCCGCTTCCCTGGTGGCTCAGACGGTAAAGCGTCTGCCTACAATGCGGGAGACCTGGGTTCGATCCCTGGGTCGGGAAGATCCCCTAGAGAAGGAAATGGCAGCCCACTCCAGTTCTCTTGCCTGGAAAATCCCATGGACGGAGGAGCCTGGTAGGCTACAGTCCATGTGGTCGCAAAGAGTCGGACACAACTGAGCAGCTTCACTTCAGGTGAACCTAGAGCCTGTTATACAGACTGAAGCAAGTAAGAAAGAGAAGAACAAACACCATATATTAACTCATAAATGTGGAATCTAGAAAAAGGGTTCAGATGAACCTATCTGCAGGGCAGGAACAGAGATGCAGACAGAGAAAACAGACCTGTGGACACAGCAGGGGAGAGAACAGGATGAATCCGGACTAGCACTGAAATATATACGTTACTCTATGTAAAACAGCTAGCTAGTGGAAGTTACTATATAACACACAGAGGTCAACCTTGTGCTCTGTGACAACAAAGGGAGGTGGGAAGGGGGCAGGGTGGGAGAATGGCTCAAGAGGAAGGGTACGTATGTATACTCATGGATGAGTCACGTTGTTGTATGGCAGAAACCAACACAACATTGATAACTACCTTAAATGTAAATGAACTAAATGCTCTAGCCAAAAGATTCAGATTGGCTGAATGGATACAAAAATAAGACCCATATATATGCTCCCTACAAAAGACTCACTTCAGATCTAGAAACACGGAGACTAAAAGTGAGAGGATGGAGAAAGGTATTCCAGGCAAAGAGAAATCAAAAGAAAGCTGGAGCAGCAGCACTCATATGAGACAAAATAGACTCTAAAACAAACACTATTATTTTAAAGAGACAAAGACTATTAAAGATTATTATTATAAACAAAATGGACACTTTGATGACCAAGGGATAATCCAAGAAGATATAACAATTATAAATATACATGCACCCAACATAGGAGTATCTCAATATATGAGGGAAATATTAACAGACATAAAAGGAGAAATCAACAATAATACAATAATAGTAAAGGACTTTAACACCCCCACTTATATCAATAGACAGATCATCCAGACAGAAAAACGGTAAGGAACCACCTATTTAGATAACACATTAAACCAAATGGACTTAACTGATATACAGAAACACCATTCCACCCAAAAGTGGCAGAATACACATTCTTTTAAATTGCACATGAACTTTCTCTAGGATGGATCACATGCTGGGCCACAAAACAAGCTGCAGTGGCTTTAAAGAAATAGTAATCAAATCAAGCACCTTTCCTGACCACAACACTATAAGACTAGAAATCAACAAGAAAAAACTGCAAAAAAAACCCACAAATGCATGGAGGCTAAACAGTACGTTACTACATAACCAATGAGTCATTGGAGAAATCAAAGAGGAAATCAAAACACCTAGATACAAATACAAACACAACAACCCAAAACCAATGGGACACAGAAAAGGCAGTTCTAAGAACATTCATAGTAATACAAGTTTACCTCAGGAAACAAGAGAAGTCACAAATAAACAACCTAACCTGAAGCAACTAGAGAAAGGAAAACAAAACCCAAAGGGAGGGAAAAAATCATAAAGAGCAGAAATAAATGAAATGGAGACTGCAAAAACAGAAAAAAATCAACAAAACCAAAAGCCAGTTCTCTGAAAGGACAAACAGTATCAATAAACCTTCAGCCAGAGTCATTAAGAAAAAATGAGAGTGAGCCCACATCAAACAAGGCAGAAATGAAAAAGGAGAAGCTACAAACGACACCACAGAAACACAAAGGACCATTAAGAGACAACTACAAGCAACTATACACCAATAAAATGGACAATCTAGAAGAAATGGACAAATTATTAGAAAGGTATACTCTCCCAAGAATGAATCAGGAAGGAACAGAAAATATGAACAGATCAATTACCAGTAATACAGTTCAATCAGTAATCTAAAAACACCTAACAAAAGTCCAGAACCAGATGGCTTCACAAGTAAATTCTACCAAACATTGAGAGAAGCATTAACACTTATCCTTCTGAAACTATTCCAAAAATTCACAGAAAAAGGAAAACTTTTATCCCCATTCCATGAAGCTATCATAACCCTGATACTAAAACCAGATATCACAGAAAAAGAAAATTACAGGTCAGCGTCACTAATGAACACAGATGCAAAAATTCTCAACAAAATACTGGCAAACATAATCCAACAAGACAGCAAATCCACTGCACACAAATGAGTTCAGTTCTGAGAGCACATAGGTAAGGAAGTCCAATTTGTTCCTAAGTCCAACAAAGCTGGCCTAGGTACCCAACGAACACAATGTGTTATCCCATACTGTACTATAATAGATTTACAATGTTTTTCAACCAAATAGTATATAAAAACAAAACCAAAAAATATAGAAAGCATTTTTAATCTTACAGTACAATACCTCAAAAAGTACAGTAGCACAGTACAACAGCTGGCATACAGGGGCTGGTATCGAGTGAATAGGCAAGAAGAATTACTGACTGGAGGAAGTAGAGGAGGTGGGAGATGGTAGAGGTGAAGGGTCATCAGCATTAGAAAATGGAGAGCTAGCTGCAATTTCACTCACACTTGATGTTGATGGAACACAGGTTCACAATTTTGAAAGTTCTCAACTTGAAGTTTCGTATGCACAGAATTTATTGTACCTTTAAAACATTACACACCATGATCAAGTTGCATTTGTCCCAGGGATGCAAGAATTTTTCAATATCAGCAAATCAGTCAATGTAATATACCACATTAACAAAACTGAAGAAGGAAGCAACCTAAATATCTATCAACGGAGGAATGGAAAAAGATGTGGTACGTATATGTAATGGAATGTTAATCAGCTATTAAAAAGAAAGAAAGAATGCCATTTGTAGCAACATGGATGAACCTGGAGATTATCATCTTAAGTAAAGTAAGTCAAACAGAGAAAAATAAGTATCATATGATATTGCTTACATGCAGTATCTTTTAAAAATGATAAAGATTATCTTATCTACAATACAGAAACAAATTCACAGATTTAGAGAATGAACTTATGCTTACCAGGGAGGGGAAGAAGGGGGAAAAGGAATTGGGGGTTGACATGTACACACTGTTCTTGCCATTTTTATTCAACACAGTCCTGGAATTCCTAGCCACAGCAATCAGATGAGTATAAAAACATAATCAATCAAACTGGAAAAGAAGTAAGACTGTCACTGTTTACAGATGACATAATACTATGCATATCAATAGAAAATCCTCAAGAAGCAACCCACTACAACATATCAATAAATTAGGTAAAGTTGCAAGATACAAATTAATATACAGAAATCTGTTGCATTTCTATACACTAACAATGAAATATCAGAATGAGAAATGAAAGAAACAATCCCATTTACCATCACATCCAAAAGAAAAAAATAGCTAGGAATAAATCTTCCTAAGGAGCCAAAAGACCCATGCCCCCATTATAGACACTAGTGAAAGAAACTGAAGATGACACAAACATAGGGAAAGATAACATGTTTTCAGATTGAAGAATCAATAATTGTTAAAAGATTACATTATCCAAGGAAATCTACAGATTCAATGTAATCCCTATCAAATTACCAATGGCAATTTTCAAAGAATTAGAACAAATGATGTTCAATTTTGTATGGAAACACAAAAGACCCTAAATAGCCAAAACAATCTTGAGAAAGAAGAACTGAGCTGGAGGAATCAGGCTCCCTGACTTTGGACTACACTATAAAGCCACACTCATCAAAACAGTATGGTACTGACACAAAAACAGACATACAGATCAAATGAAAAGGATAGAAAAACAAAAGAAAAGCTCAGCAATGAATCCCTGCACTAAGTGAAGAGGAACTAAAAAGCCTCTTGATGAAAGTGAAAGAGGAGAGTAAACAGTTGGCTTAAAGCTCAACATTCAGAAAACGAAGATCATGGCATCTGGTCCCATCAGTTCATGGGAAATAGATGGGGAAACAGTGGAAACAGTGTCAGACTTTATTTTGGGGGGCTCCAAAATCACTGCAGATGGTGACTGCAGCCATGACGTTAAAAGACGCTTACTCCTTGGAAGAAAAGTTATGACCAACCTAGACAGCATATTCAAACGCAGAAACATTACTTTGCCAACAAAGGTTCGTCTAGTCAAAGCTATGGTTTTTCCTGTGGTCATGTATGGATGTGAGAGTCGGACTGTGAAGAAAGCTGAGTGCCGAAGAATTGATGCTTTTGAACTGTGGTGTTGGAGAAGACTCTAAAGAGTCCCTTGGACTGCAAGGAGATCCAACCAGTCCATTCTGAAGGAGATCAGCCCTGGGATCTCTTTGGAAGGAATGATGCTAAAGCTGAAACTCCAGTACTTTGGCCACCTCATGCGAAGAGTTGACTCATTGGAAAAAGACTCTGATGCTGGGAGGGATTGGGGGCAGAAGAAGGGGACAACAGAGGATGAGCTGGCTGGATGGCATCATCAACTCAATGGACATGAGTTTGGGTGAACTTCGGGAGTTGGTGATGGACAGAGAGGCCTGGCGTGCTGTGATTCATGGGGTCATAAAGAGTTGGACACGACTGAGCGACTGAACTGAATTGAAAGTGATATGAAACACACAGAAAACAATGTATGCTGAAATACACAACTACGTAGAGGATTTATATAAAAGTCACATACATTGGTCCTTTTCTAAAATATATACAAAAATATGAAGGATCATCCTATGTTTCTTATAAAATTTCTTCATACAGTTCATAAAATCTCTACCATAAATTAATCATGAGTATATTATCCCAATACCACTGGATAAAAGTATACTTTGCTTCCAAAATTAAGTCCATCCTCAACACACCTGAAGACACCTTTGACTCATAACAATAAAGTATTCAAAACAGAGCATCAAGTAAAAGGGCTTTGTAAAAACTGTGAAGTAATATACAACAGCAAACTATTACTCCACATACTCAGTAAAGTATGTGCACTGGATGAAAAGCATATGCTTTATGCAAATAGAAGGGGAAAAAGTGGAAACAGTGACAGATTTTATTTTCTTGGGCTCCAAACCCACTGTGGACTATGACTGTAGCCATGAAATTAAAAGATGCCTGCTCCTTGGAAGGGAAGCCATGACAAACCTACACAGCATATTAAAAAGCAGAGATCATTTTGCCAACAAAAGTTCACACAGTCAAAGCTACGGTTTTTCCAGTAGTTAAGTATGTGAGAGTTGGACCATAAAGATGGCTGAGCGGAGAACTAAGGCTTTTGAACTGTGGTGCTGGAGAAGACTCCTGAGAGTCCCTTGGACAGCAAGGAGATCAAACCAGTCAATCCTAAAGAAAATCAACCATAAATATTCATTCATGTAAGGACTGATGCTAAAGCTGAAGCTCCAATACTTTGGCCATTTGATGCCAAGAGCCAACTCAGTAGAAAAGACCCAGATGCTAGTAAAGACTGAAGCCAAAAGGAGAAGCGGGCAACAGAGGATGAGATGGTTAGATAGCATCACTGACTCAATGGACAGGAATCTGAGCAAATTCCAGGAGGTGGTGAAGGACAGGGAAGCCAGGTATGCTGCAGTCCATGGGGTCACAAAAAGTCAGATATGACTTAGGAGACTGAGGAGTACAGCATAGCATGCTAATGATGAAGAAAAAGGAGTGATCAGTGAAATCTTTCCCCTTACCTCTTAATCAAATCAGGTAAAGCTAAATAGTCCCTTATTCCAGTCCCCTTCCCACAATAAGAAGAAGAGGAAGAAAAACATTATGCCACTGGGTGGGGGAAAGAACAAAACGGCCCCTCCAGGCTTCACTAGGTAGCTCAGGGCCAAATGAATCACCATGTTTATCTACTAACACAGCTGCCCTCCCTTTACAGTATTATGCACTTGAAAGGAAAAGAACTTTTTAAAATTGAAACTAATACAAATTAGAAAGTTTTTGCTTTTTGTTTCTGCAAATTTAGTTAACCTCTTTGTTTATAAAGACCAGAATTACAGAATAAATCTTTCATTGTGTCAAAATGTTTATTCCAAACTGACAAAGATTTACGAAACTTGGGCTCTAAAACATTTGATCTAAGGGTCAAGGACAGTCTGACTTCTTAGTTCTGCCAACAGTTTTTAAAAGTTGCTTCCTGTACTAGGGAATGTTCACTGTTCTTGCACAAACAATAACAAGTCATTTATACAATCACCTTGATTTTTTCCTTTCCTTTTAGATTCACTGCTTTGTAAGAGCAAAGGCTACAGTTAATTCTAGTTAAGTATTTGAGTTTTTATTAACAATAGCAAAGGCTATTGTTAATTCTATCAAGTATTTTGAGTTTTTATTTACCACTATATTTCTACTCATTTAATATTTGCTGAGAAACATGAATTTATTCATTTTCTCAAAAAATACATCCTGAATGTCAATTATGTGCCAGACATTAGAGATGAAAGTCAGCAAAAAAAATGTGGTCACTACCCTTAAAGAGCTTTCAATCCAATTGGGAAAAAAAGATATAAAGTCAGAAATATATATATATATATAAATTCACTTCAGACTATGAAAAAAACACCATGGAAACAAGATCTAGCCTAGGGTAGGAGCTGAACTAAAATTAGCATAACAAACATTAAATACAATTTAAAACACACACATACACACACATCTCCCAAATCATGCTAGGAATAAGAATGTCCACAACTGTCAGGAGGAAAGGGTTTACAAGAGCAATGGTAAAATCCATACGACTTTGAAAAACATAAGGGCGATAGCTTCATGTAAACAGCACTGAGAGAGATCACTTATCTCTGTAGGAAGAAAAACAGTGGCTACTCCTGGTACATTTCCAATCAAAAATAGGTTTCATGGCCAGAACTATTTTCCAAAGAAAAAGCCAAACATCAGCTATAAGTCTGGTTACTTTCAAATAATCTCAAGTCTTCCAAACACATTATACTGAGTTTACAACAACACATGTTTCCCAAGCCTTAACACCCCATAAAACACAGGTGGCAAAAAAAGATAACTTCAGCCTCACAGATCACAAGAT
Organism: Capra hircus; assembly: GCF_001704415.2. Classification (NCBI taxonomy): domain Eukaryota; kingdom Metazoa; phylum Chordata; class Mammalia; order Artiodactyla; family Bovidae; genus Capra; species Capra hircus. The sequence goes on along the minus strand of NC_030823.1, from coordinate 31,919,837 downwards.
CATATAATGTTAGAGCAGAAACAGATTTCTAGACGTCATCTTATAATAAAACACTTTCACTTTTCAAATCAGACATGAGACCCAAAGCAGGGAAGTAACATACACAGCCATCATTCATCTAGTCCGTAAGGAAGCAGACTAGACCTTGGATTTCCTGAGTCCCATTCCTATGCTCTTTCTACAGTATTAAAATAACAAGTATATCAAGTGACAAGGAAAACATGTGTAGCAAATAAATAAGGCAAAATTTTAAAAACATAGGAATTCTTTTTAAAAAACATTAATATACCTTCACTGGACACACACTTCCCTTAAGTCCTTCCGTAATGTTCCATCTACTACATAGCACAGAAGGGGAAAAGTGAAGGAAACTACTAATATTCACTGACTCTATAGGGTCCAGGAACTAGGTTGAGTGAGTTATCTATTTTAATTTCATTGAATCATTACAACTACCCTCTGAGCAGTATATTATTAATCTCATTTTACTGACTTAGATTCTACTTAGATTAGGAAATGGCAACCCACTCCAGTATTCTTGCCTGGAGAATCCCATGGACGGAGGAGCCTGGCAGGTTACAGCCCATGGGGTCACAAAGAGTCGGACATGACTGAGCCACTTCACTTTCACTTTCACTTTTTAGATTAGGAAACAATAACTTATTCAAGGTTATAAAGCATAAAAATGGCAGAGGCAGGATTTGAATTCAAGTCTTCATGATTCCAAATCCATATAGCCACTTTAGCCACACAAAAATAATTTTTCATAGGAAAATATTACACAAAGCAGTTCAGTCTCCTGGAGCACTCACCAATGCCCATTTAATTGTTGATTAAAGTTTAGTCTGAGAACCTAATGACCATTTATTACATCATTTTAAAAGAAAGTACCAAGTTTTAAATAACTACTTTATGAGCAAACTTTAGAACACATTCTTGGCTGAATATTGTTTGTATTTTCTTTTGAGCATCCTTTTCAATCCCATGTCAATGGCACCCAAAAAAGCATCAGCTATCCATTCCTATAAAATTATGATTCACAAACAATAGGGAGAAGGGTGCAATGCATGACCACTTAAGAGAACCACATGAAAACAAAAACTATACTTTGAGAATTCTCATTTTTCCCCTGGTGGTTAACCCATGAACAGCTTCCATCAAGAGAGAGTATCCTACTCAAAAAATAAGAACCAGTAGTTCAAATAAAGCAAAGGACATAACTGAAAGACCGATTTCTAATTGCACAACTATCCATACCACAGGACTAAGTTTCTGCTTTCCCAATTCTGCTAAATCTGCATCAGGTTCTCAACTTCCAACAGCGGATATCCTCTGTCTGCTGTCATCTTTCATCCAGTTCTCTTCACCCTCATTACCCTCTCTTTATTGTCATGGATTTTTCTTTCGTTTTCTCCATCATTTTAGTGGGAAGAGAGATGGGTATCTTCTCTGATAATACTATTAGAGGATTTTTTTTTTTTAAGGTTTTCTTTTGATCCCTATGGTGTCTGTTTTCTCCCAATACTCCAAGTATCATTTCCCTCCTCCACTTCTTTACTTCTGTTTGCTTATTTTGACCTTTTTTTTAATAGAGGTTTTCCCCAAATGTCCGATGGTCTTGGATTACTAGTTCATAGTTAAGAATAAGGTTCTGAAAAAACAAAACTGAAAGATCTATGTGAGGGAACAGGGCTTGTCAACAGATGGAATTTATTGTGAGTGAGCCTACCAGTACCTGAAGACAGCTGCAGAATATGAGCTGGATAGACGAAGGGAAGCCAAGTTAAGAGTTTCAGAGTTTGGATTCAGATTTCCCTTAACGGTCCTGTTTTAAATAATCAGCCATCCACTGCCCCTGGTTTTAAAATGCAAGTACTTCTTCAATGTTATAAACAATATATCTTGGTCTACTGAGACCAGGATTAGTGGTGAAGGGAGTCACTTACCAACAGGATACAAAGGGAGAGAACCTAAGGATTCCACCTATAAGCGTACATATTTTCTGACCAATCTCCCTGTTTTCTTCTCCACTTCTGATCTCGATTTTCTTAATGTCTGGAGCTTCGCAAGGCTGAGCCTTTTGGGAGCTTCAGAGAGATACCATACAGATGACCCTTGAATCACATGAGCTGAACTGCATAGATCCATTTTGTACTACATGATCCATAGTTGGTAGACTATGTGGATATAGAACACCAGATATGGAGGGCAAGATTGTAAACTTACATGTGAAACTGTGACTGCCTGGGGGGTCCCCTGTGCTGTTAAAGGGTCAACTGCATTACACCTCTTACAGGTATTGTGCACTTGCGGGTACTGTAAGCTTTCCTTTCTGCTAATCAGTTACTGCCTGTCCATCTGCTTTCTGATTTCAAAAAGTCAGCTACTTCTGATTCCTGCTGTATCTGTCATTCAGGGGGAAATGGAGTTACTGTTTTAAAGAGTACAGTCCTCCCTTGGTATCCACAGGGTTCCAGGACCCTCACAGATACCAAAGTTTGCGGATGTTCAACCCCTTATATAAAATGACAAAGTACTTGCATACAACCTATACACACACTCCCGTTTATTTAAAATCATCTGCATATTACTTACAATATTTAAAACAACATACATGCTACGCAAACAGCTGCCACCACAAGGCAAATTCAAGCTTTACTTTTAGGAACCTTCTGAAATCTTTTTTTTTCCAAAAATTTTCAGCCTACACTTGGGCAAATACATGGACCTCTGGATACGGAAGGGGCCAACTGTACAAAGTTTCAGTTTCATAAAAGTTCTGGAGATAGATAGTGGTTATAGTTGTACAGCAATGTGAATGCACTTAATGCCACTCAACTGTATGCTTATAATGGTCAATTTTATCTTATGTAGATTTTGCCACTGTTTTAAAATATAATTTTTTTAAAGCAAGGTTTTAAAAGTTACTTCCTGAAAGATCCCTTCCAAGATCATGATCTGCAGTCATCTCTCTCCCCTATCAGGGTAACTCTCTAGTACATACCATAATTTACTTTCTTTGTAGCACTTACTGCTGATTAAATTATTGTTTATTTACTTATTTATTATCTCTGTCCTTCAATTAGAGAGTAGGCAACAGAATCACCTTTTGACATCACTGACACACTGTGGTCATAAGAAAATGTTAGGAAAGCAGTCAATAAGCATTTGATGGATAATTAAACTAATTGGTTTCTGGGTCCCAACACAAGACCTCTTGAATGAGAATCCTGAGATTCTCAGACTAGTACTTTGGTGCACTTACTAAACAATGAAAAGGAATATATCTCCTTCTGGTTAAAAGGGGATGAGGATAATTAGAGGAAATAAATCAAATTCACCAAATTGTATTTTGTCTGACTTAAAGTTGCTTCCTTTTAGTCCCTTATCTGCCATACCTCCAAGTTTCTATTCCCTTTTCTTGCTTTTAACTGGCAGTATTCTCCAGAGCTCTGCCCTCCCCTCTCTTCCCTTAAGCATCTTCACAGAGCATGCTTGCGTCACAACAAAGCATAATGGCTGGTGCTTAGGACCAGTGTGCCTGCATCTGAATTCTGAGCCCATCACTTACTAGGTGTGTAATCTTAAAATCCTCTGTACCTCATCTTATTCATCTTTAAAAAAGAAAGATAATACAGTACCAACCTCACAGGGTTGTCGTGAGGACTGAGTTAATATATATCAAATGATTAGAATGCTGTCTAGCATTTAAGTGGTTCAAAAGTGTCAGCTAGAGGGGCACCATATAATTTATCATCCAAACCAGGGCACTTCTGAGAGACTATAAATAACACCACTGGAGCAACAGGGCATAAACCAGAAACTGTCCTAGCCGAACCAGGACACAGCAGTCCAATTAGTATAAGATGAACTATAAAATGCTGATATGCATTTCTGCCCTACAAACATCACACGGTTAACCTAATATTGTTCACTTCCAATTAAACAAACCTACTAATATACTATTATCTCCAAAACTGGGTTCAGTAAGGGAGAAAAAGGGATAAAATAGGTAACAAGTTTCAGAAACACCAAATTAAACAAAGTTGAAGAAGCTTCTTTACTATCTAGACTACTTAAAAGTCACTGGTGTACTAACACCTTAATTGATCTTATAGTTGCAATTAATTTTATTTTGCAACTAGAAAGCTATTATAAAATAAAATTTAAATAAGCCACTCTTTTCTTAATAAAGTATGTTATCTATGCTCACTGTTCTTTTCTTCAGTATCTAGCCCATGTGTGTGCATGCTAAGTCGCTCCAGTCATATCCGACTCTTTGTGACCCCATGAACTGTGACCCCACCAGGCTCCTCTGTCCACAGGATTTCCCAGGCAAGAATACTGGAGTGGATAGCCATTCCCTTCTCCAGGGGATCTTCCCAACCCAGGGATTGAACCTGTGTCGCTTACATCTCCTGTATCAGCAGGCAGGTTCTTTACCACTAGTGCCACCTGGGAAGCCCCTACCTAGCTCATAATGAGTACTAAATAAATATCTGTTGAATGAAGATTATTAAAAATTTTCTCATGAAAAATTATTTCAGGAATCTAAAGCAAAATCAGAAAAAAATAAAATCCTAGTTTGGGATTTTGGATGCACTTCTTCAGTTTTGTGGGTTTGTTTTTTTCTATTGAAGGTTCCAGTAGAATTCTTAGATAAAAATGGCACTGGATTTTTGCATTGCTTTTGCTCTCAACTAAATATGGCTTGCTGATCATGAGGAAAAAGTACTCCTAGAAGCTAAAAACAACAATAGTAGTAACTAATGTATATGAAAAATACTATGCATAAAGGACTTACAAACTTTAGTTCCTTGGCTGTTTACAACAAGCTTCAGTTCAGTTCAGTTCAGTCTTGAGTGATATCTATTTAGCTTGATTTCGGGAATCTTATATCTCAAGTCCACAGCTCATTTCCAACTGCCTAATCAGAATTTTCTTTTTTTTAAATGTGTATGTCCCATTTTTGCTATCATAATTTGCCCTTTACCAGGTATATTCCAATACAATCTACTACTAAGCCTAACTCTTGGCAAGATAGCTAAATTAAGTGTTCAAATTCTGTTATGAAAGGGTCCATATGAGTTCTCTACACTACATGGTTCAAAGGGAAGCATGTCACAGGCATAACGTAACTGTTATAAACATACATTTATAACCATACATTTGCAATTTACATTATTTTCCTAGATAAAGTTATTAAAGTTATAATGGGAGAAATGAATATTCACATAGCAAAAAATAATTCCAAATATCAAATTTTGGAGCTGTAAGCAACTTTACAGAAACTAATCAAACTTTTATTGGGCATAAATCAAATGGATTTCTATCCTTAAACTTCAAATCAGGTATTATTATTATTATTGCCATTCTTTACATGAGGAGACAAGGTTTAGCAATTTGTCCAAGTTTACATTGCTGGTGAGTAGAAGAGTTTGAATTCAAACCCAAATCTGTCTAAAGTGAAAACTAGAATCATTAATTTTCTTTACAGTATACTAAGATTCCTATTTTACATTTTTGTATAACCTGAATTATTCCATTAAAAGCAGAAGAAATTTAGAGCTTCACAAGATCTCCAATTCACCTATTTTTACAGGCTCAGTGGCGTCAAGTAGTTTTGTGTGTTATTTACACAGAATTGATTACTGAAAGTGTTAAGACAAAAACTCGGGACTTCTGTGAGACTCACATCCAGTTCTTTTCAGCATCACAAGATGTTTATTTCCACTACTACTGAAGTCAACTCATGGACAGCTGCCCCATTTTTGTGAAGGCCTGAAAATATTGTGATACACACCACAGAAAACACTTTTACTCGTAAAAAAAAGAAAAGGCTTCTACAGTATCTCTTATGAAATCATAAACTAAAAAAGCTGTTAAGACTTATTTATATAATCAAAGGCTGATTCTTTCCTAAGAAATTTGACACAAGGCATTCACTAAACTACTTGGTTTGTTACAGAGCCAACAGGTAGATACACACATACCTACAAATAGAAGGAAATGTGCCAATTTTTGAGCCACCACCCCTCTAACTCATAGTTATTGTGACCTCCTTCAAGAGGTGATTACACAACCCAAGCTCTATATAATCAGAGTACATATATCCCTGGCTTCGGTGATAATTAGGGATGGAAAAATGACACAATCTAGATGAACTCTGGTATCTGCTATACGGGTGATGGGAAAAGGCCTACCTTACTTTTGAATAGTGAGCCATGATATTACCCTGAGGCTTCCAGTAACCACATGCTCACTACAGAGCAGAATCCTGCTTGGAAATGAGAACATTACAGATGAAAACAGCAGAATGGAGCAGAAGAATGTTCGACATCATCACTAGGGTTCCTGGATTCAGGTATCACTGAAATAGGTCCATTCTGGATTCCTCATTTACATAATCTAATAAATCCATCCCTTCTTCTAAATTTATCCTTCACTGCTTAAGCTTGTGTTGAGTTGCTGTTGCTTAAAATCTGCGAAGTCCTAATTATTCTCATAGAGAAAAGTCCTTCGTTTTTTAAAAATGCAGCAAAATTTTAAACAATTAAAAATGATTAATAGTTTTATCAATATAAAACATACTTTGAAATTGATATACCAAAGCTTTTTTTAACACAATAATATTTAATGTTCCTAAACAAGGTTTAAACAATGATTGCATTTTTAAACAATATTAGAGCATTCTGATGTTCAGTATTTTCTTTGTACTAAAATTTTTCTAATGATAGAAAACTCAGGTGTCTACTCCCTGCCCTTTAGTTTTCTGCCATGCCACTCTCCAACTTTAGGTTATGTTGGATGGGTACTTTATCCATCAATGCTCCTGGAATACATAAATCATAGAGAAAGTTCAAAAACCAAAATGTTTGCTCTACCCAAATTCACAGAGAATGTAGTAGCATCACCTCAGTTCCTTTTCACAATCCTCTTCCTTAATAGCCTTCCCTTTCTGTTCTTCCTTCATGATCACTTCATTCCCTCTGGATCAGCTGGAGGCTCGCCTCTCCTCCTTTCCAAAGCTAATCCTCTCTCCTGTGTTTCATCCCTTCCCAACCCTTTGCTCCATCAATTATGCTCTGACAACTTGTAGCATCTCCTGGCCCACTAGCATGTTCCACTCAGCCATCATGTATGTACAAGGCTTTCTCTAACTTTTAAAAACAATTTCTCTTGACCAAATTGTATGCGTGCTGTTGCTACTCTACTTTTCACTGTCAGATTTTCCAAATAGTTTAAACCCAGGATTTAAGCATCAATCACTCTCCTTTGTCCCCAAGAAAAGTGGCTTCCAATCCCCTTCCCCAAATCACTGATACTGAATTCACAAAATGATTGTCAAATCCAACAGCCTTTTCAAAAACGGTCACTTCCTTTGTACACTCTGTTGTATGTGATACTAACCATCCTCTTGTAAAATCTCATCAATCTGTTCTAATGACATTACTATTGTAGCTTTCTTCCTTTCTAATAAATGCTTTTGGTACATTCCTAAGGAAGACTCCTTTTCCTCTCATTCCTCAACTGTTGGTAGAGTAAGTGTTTCCTGGATTCATCCTTCAATCTACTGCTTGCCATATACTTTTCTGAAAAAGTACATGTAACATTAAAATTCAACTGTGTTGTTCTCCTGTATGTGAAAAAATTAAACTCAAAAAAGGCTGAATAATCATTTCTATCAATCTCTTCCAAATCAGAACCATTTCTGAATTTCCTGAAATGGTATCACCAGGCTCTAAAATATGCCACACACAATCACGCCTCTGGGTATTTGGGCCCATCTTCTATTGCCTAGAATACTTTTCCATTCTCAGTCAAAAAACTTCCTCCCAGACTCAAAGGCCATTTACTCTAAAGACTTTCCTGTCACACATCCATCTCTGGAGCAATGTGAATTCCTAGTTCTCTCTCCTATACAACCTTGGCACTAAGTAGATACCTTTATTATAGCATTTTTTATGATCTTATGTGGCATTGGTCCCTGTGTTTTTCATCCCACACAATAAAATTTCAAGGACAATGGATATGTTTTATTCTTTTTGTTTCTTTGGTTGTTATAACACGGTAGGCACTAGATTATTATCGCAAAGTATGTTTCAAAAGTCCAGGTTCAGAATGTCAACAACATCCTAAGACATTTCATATACCTGTGCGGCTTGTACACGTCAAAGTTCAAAGTGACAGTTTCCTGAACACAAAAATCATCTATTGACTATTCCAGTGATTCAGCATATATGCTTTCTTGCTGTAAATAGTCTTCTGTTTCTACATGCATATGTATCTTATCTTTTCAATTTTCTGGTTAAGTACTTGAGGGCTACATTTTTAATGTTAAATACATTATACTATCTGGTGTGATTCCTAATACTGTAGCTGGTATTCAAAAAGTATCACACAACTGTTCAATAAGCCTCACTGTTAGGAATTCTAAAACTATCCTAAGAGATCTGTTATTAACTTATTGTTTTAAGGTAAAGCTTTTCAAAATTATTCATTATGGAAAATAAACATACATGGAACTCAGACAATAAATGCATTCAAATCCAGTCCAAATAATATATTTATTTTTAACAAGAAAAAACAGTGGATTCTTTCAGTGGTGACAAGGCAGTTCTTTTTTTTTTTTTTTTTTTGCAGGGAACTGCAAACATGGATCAATTATATATGGCCATTACAAAGGAATTTTCCTACAATTCACAAGGTTAAAATTGATTCAGGCTCAATGGAAGTTTAAAACCAAAGTGAAAGGTTGTTAGGAATTATGACCACACAGGTTTGCAAATGGAAAAAAAATATTTACAGTGAAGAGTTCCAGAAGTCACTTTTTTGATCAAGTATACATCATCTATATAGTATTTTCTCCAAAAAAGGATCAATCTGGATCTAATAATAAACAAAAATTTAGACAAATCCAGAATGTGGAACATTCTACAGAGGCAACTGGAGGCATAAAATCCTCAAAGAAAATCAGATTCAATATCACAGAAAGCAATACAATGTCACATTTTTATTATTCCAGGATAAAATGGGCTAGTCATTCAGTCAGTTCAGTCGCTCAGTCGTGTCTGACTCTTTGTGACCCCATGAATCACAGCACGCCAGGCCTCCCTGTCCATCACCAACTCCCGGAGTTCACTCAGACTCACGTCCATCGAGTCCGTGATGCCATCCAGCCATCTCATCCTCTGTCGTCCCCTTCTCCTCCTGCCCCCAATCCCTCCCAGCATCAGAGTCTTTTCTAATGAGTCAACTCTTTGCATGAGGTGGCCACAGTACTGGAGTTTCAGCTTTAGCATCATTCCTTCCAAAGAGATCCCAGGGCTGATCTCCTTCAGAATGGACTGGCTGGATCTCCTTGCAGTCCAAGGGACTCTCAAGAGTCTTCTCCAACAACACAGTTCAAAAGCATCAATTCTTCGGCACTCAGCCTTCTTCACAGTCCAACTCTCACATCCATACATGACCACAGGAAAAACCATAGCCTTGACTAGATGGACCTTAGTCGGCAAAGTAATGTCTCTGCTTTTGAATATGCTATCTAGGTTGGTCATAACTTTTCTTCCAAGGAATAAGCGTCTTTTAATTTCATGGCTGCATGGGCTAGAGACATAACCAAATATACCATATAGATTCTAGATTTTTTAAAATTATAAAAGCTTTTTGGGACTGCCATATTAGATGTGATTATTCAATGTATTAATTTTCTTGGTTGGATTAATGGTAACCATAAAAACCTTACTCTTGGAGAGTTGGACTAACAGAACTTAGGGATGGACCAAAATCTGCATCTTGCTTTCAAATGATTCAACAACAACAACAACAACAAAAATAACCCCAAAGTAACATTGTAACTATGAGTGTTAATGACAATATTAAATCAGCTTAATTGTGGCAATCATTTCACAACGTATGCCTGCATGCTACGTCATTTCAGTCATATCTGACTCTTTCAGACCCACTGGACTGCAGACTGCCAGGCTCCTCCGTCCATGGGATTCTCCAGGCAAGAATACTGGAGTGGGATGCCATGCCCTCCTCCAGGGGATCTTCCCAACCCAGGGATTGGCCCTCATCTCTTATGTCTCCTGCACTGGCAAGGCAGGTTCTTTACCACTAGAGCCACATGGGAAGCCCATAATGTATACATACACCAGAACACTGTATTGTACAAGTCAAACATATACAAGTTTTAGCAAGTGTACCTCAAAGCTGGGGGTGGTGGTGGAATACATAAAGAAAATATGGTGAAACACTAAAGATTTATGTGCTTATTAGCTCTGTATTAAAACTTTTAGCTTTTGTACATAATGAAAATTTTCAAAATCTTCAAGTGAAGAGTCAAAGTAATTTCCTCTTCTTTTCAGTCATTTTAAAGTAAACTGACAAGAGCTGAGTTTAGAGCCCAACTCTATCTTACATTTATTTATCTTAAATACTTTTACACCAAATAATACACTCCTCTGAGACCTCTGAGAATATACACTATATAATCAACCTTGCTTACTAAGAAACAGGGCCAAACGGTGAAACTACACATAAAATAAGTAGAGTTCTTCCCCATTTTACACATAAAGTTCAAGTTCTTAGCAATAATTAGAATTTCTTTCTCCAATATTTAACAGAACACACATTAATGAATATTCTTGACTTTACATCTTTTCCAATGACAAGCAGTCAGTCCATGGTTCTAACTGATGAAGACCTTTGAAATCAGAGGTCTTGTTCTCCCTCTGTGTTCCTGTTTTCCTCACTCCCACTGCCTGAAATGCTGGTGGGGTTCTCTCCTCAGCCTTCCAATTTCAACCTGTCACTGCATTAGTTATCTATCACTGAGTAACAGATTACCACAAAACGTAAAGCTTTCAAATAACAATAAACCTTTCACATCTTTCAGCTTCTGTGGGTCAGGAACTCAGGACCAAAGGCACAAAAGGCACAGGGAAACTACTAAGGCACTGGTGCTCAAAACAGATAAAGCAGGAGGTAAAGGGGAGTCTGAAATCCAGGGCAATACAGTCAATTTCTGATCAGAATCCAAGGCCTGTTTCTGCCCTCCAGGCTCTTGGTCCTGCTTTCCAACTCATGCTTTCTTTTCCTTAAAGGGTAGCCCATGTTGACAGCCGTGTAGTTTTCTCAACATGCTTCCTACATGCAGAGGTTCAAAGCCTGCTTTTCATGTGCACTGTCTCTGTCCGAAGTCCAGTCCACGCTGACAGTGCCAATTCATTCTCATTAGAAGAAAAAGAGGTGAAAGGGAAGAAGAGCGGAGAGAAGAAACTTCATGGGCCTCCTGACAATCTTCTTCTGGTTTACTCCATTGTGAGACCAAGGCCATACCCATAAATCTCTTCAAGACAAGCCCTTCTTTCGTTTCTTGTGCCCCTGCTGAAGACTGCTGGAGGACAACTCTCTAAATGTTCTTAGAAACCCTATTGTTTGACTCAAGAGGTCTTCGAGGCAACACCTTGGATCTTTCTGAGGTTTTATAGGATTTTAAAGTCACATCCTCAGCTTCATTTGTAGAAGATATTTTCCTGAGAGTGTTTCGGATTTGCTGTTTTCCAGAATGTTCCTCATTTTAGCAACACCGGTCAAATGAAGAGGCTAGGAATTTTCAGACTCACACATGCTTTTTGTTTAACAGTACTTTCTTTGATTGGTCTCTCTCCTTTTACATTTTATATACAAGCAGCAAGAAGAAACCAAGAGTATCCTTAATGTTCTGCTTACAAAATCTCCTTAGCTAGGTCACCTAGTTTACTGTACATATTCTTCTACTTCCTATTTTACTGCAGGTGACAGAGTTCCTAAACTTCTGCCACTAGAGAACAAGAATCTCTTCCTCAATTTGCTGATGACATTTTTCTCAAAGCTCTCACCCACAGTCTTCTCAAAGGCCATCAAACTTCTACTAACAGTCTAATCAGGCTTTTCAGGCTTTCACTAATGCCTCAAAATCTTTCTAGCTTGTGTCCACCACTGAGTTCCAATGACAGACCTCCATTTTAAGCTGTTGTTATGGCAAAATAAAACCACTCTGATACCAAAATCTGTACAATTTTTATGTAACAAATTACCCCAAATGCTAGCTTTTCCAGTATAGTAAACTTCAGTCCCATGTCAATGGGGCAGGATGGGTTTAGCTCAGTTCTGGACCAGGATCACTCCTGAGATTGCAGGCAACATGCTGACCACAGCTGTAGTTGCCAAAAGGCTCCACTTGACTCTAGAAGACTTCACTGTCCAATATGCTATCCAGTGGTCACACGTGGCTAGTGAGCACTTGAACTGTGACCAGAATTAACTGAGAGGTTCTCAAAGTACAAAATACACACCGCATTCTGAAGACTTCAGATTGAAAAAGAATATAAAATACACTATTAATAACTTTTCATATTGACACACATTGAAATGTCACATTGTGCATGTAGGCTAAATAAAATGTATCACTAAAAAATTTTTTTAAAGGCTTTACTTGAGTTTACTTAAGTTATGCACAGGTTGAACTGCTTTCTGAACTAGCATATCAACAGCTTATCTTACCTATTTGAAATCACAAAATTTAAGAAATTTGTAATTTCACTACAATTTTATGGGTAATCAGTTGAAACCATATTTACAACATATAAAAACTCAGTAGTAATTATCAAAAGCTGAAAGTTGTCTCAATCAATAGTGGCTATCTCATCATCTTCCACCAGATCCCTAAACCAAAGATTCAGTGTCTTACTGTCAATAAAATAACCTGGTGGACACCACCCCCGTGTCCACCCCATGTTTTTCTAACACTTCCTCTAACACAAATACCACACCTATGCCTTACAGTGGGAATAAAGATTTAAGTTCCATAAAATTAAAGATAAAGACAAGTGAGAAGGTTAAAACATAGGATATATTAAAACTAGAAAAGAAATACATATAGGCAAAGTAAAAACAAAGGCAGAACTAAAATCCACACAATCAAAAGAACAGAAATCTAAATCAGTAAAGCAGAAAAAGGTAAAACATAAAGAAAGAAATGTAAGGGATAACTAGGGAGGGCAGAAAACAAACACCCAATGAAAATAAAGGCACGACGCTATCTATTGTAGATTAAGGGGCCACAAACTCTTTGCCACTCTTTCCATCAAGAGCTGGGCTCTGTTTCCTCTTAAATCCAAGCTAGCCTTCTGACTTGTCTGACCAAAAAAATGGATTATAAGAAATGCCGTGCCAGCTCTGGTTCTAGCCTTTAGGAAGGCCGGCAGTACTCACTCTCAGTAGCCAGTCACATGCTCTGAAGTTCAGGCTGTCCTGCTGAAAAAAGGCAACAGGAAGGAGAACTGAGGTACTCCCATTCAACATTCAGTACCAAGGAACCAAATATGGGAGCAAGTCCTTCTGGGATTTTCCAGCTCTGCCTCGTTACACTCTAAGTGTAGCCAGATGAGTGACCCCAACTGAGATCACCAGAAGAACCACTGAGTCAAACCACAGAATCATGACGAATAATAAATCACTGTTTTAAGCCACCAAGTGTTGGGTAATCTGTTATACAGCAGCAGATAAAAATCAATGTTGTTATACTGACCTAAAACAACACAGCACCGTCAAAATCCACAGCTATGAGTCTAGTCTGAAGTATATGATTCTTGCATCTCAAGTCCTTGCTAGAAAGCATTATCTTAAACTATTTGAAAACCCAGATTGTTTCAAAAGCCTGGTTGAAAATAATAGCTTTTCTATTTCTAAAATTATCCTCTATTACTTACTTGCAAAAATACTCTAAATTCTATGCCAGGACTAAGTCAGGCATAGAAGACTGGGTGACAAATTTTAACACTACATTTTCCAATTTATGGTAAAGCATCTGCCAACAATGTGGAAGACCAGGGTTCCATCCCTGGGTTGGGAAGATCCCCTGGAGAAGGAAATGGCAACCCACTCCAGTATTCTTGTCTGGAAAATTCCATGGACTGAGGAGCCTGGTAGGCTACAATTCATGGGTTTGCAAAGATTCAGACACGACTGAGCAACTTTGCATTTAAAATTGTGCAGTAGTTTGAGCATTCTTTTGCATTGCCTTTCTTTGGAATTGGAATGAAAACTGACCTTTTCCAGTCCTGTGGCCACTGCTGAGTTTTCCAAATTTGCTGGCATATTGAGTGCAGCACTTTCACAGCATCATCTTTCAGGATTTGAAACAGCTCAACTGGAATTCCATCACCTCCACTAGCTTTGTTTGTAGTGATGCTTTCTAAGGCCCACTTGACTTCACATTCCAGGATGTCTGGCTCTAGATTAGTGATCACATCATCATGATTATCTGGGTCGTGAAGATCTTTTTTGTACAGTTCTTCCATGTATTCTTGCCACCTCTTCTTAACATCTTCTGCTTCTGTTAGATCCATACCACTTCTGTCCTTTATCGAGCCCATCTTTGCACGAAATGTTCCCTTGGTATCTCTAATTTTCTTAAAGAGATCTCGTCTTTCCCATTCTGTTGTTTTGCTCTATTTCTTTGCATTGATCGCTGAAGAAAGCTTTCTTATCTCTCCTTGCTATTCTTTGGAACTCTGCATTCAGATGCTTATATCTTTCCTTTTCTCCTTTGCTTTTCACCTCTCTTCTTTTCACAGATATTTATAAGTCCTCCCCAGACAGCCATTTTGCTTTTTTGCATTTTTTTCCATAGGGATGGTCTTGATCCCTGTCTCCTGTACAATGTCACGAACCTCATTCCATAGTTCACCAGGCACTCTATCTATCAGATCTAGGCTCTTAAATCTATTTCTCACTTCCACTGTATAATCATAAGGGATTTGATTTAGGTCATACCTGAATGGTCTAGTGGTTTTCCCTATTTTCTTCAATTTGAGTCTGAATTTGGTAATAAGAAGTTCATGATCTGAGCCACAGTCAGCTCCTGGTCTTGTTTTTGTTGACTGTATAGAGCTTCTCCATCTTTGGCTGCAAAGAATATAATCAATCTGATTTCGGTGCTGACCATCTGGTGATGTCCATGTGTAGAGTTCTCTTGTGTTTGCTATGACCAGTGCATTTTTTTGGCAAAACTCTTATTAGTCTTTGCCCTGCTTCATTCCGCATTCCAAGGCCAAATTTGCCTGCCTTTACTGCTAGTGAAGTAATGCTCAAAATTCTCCAAGCCAGGCTTCAGCAATACATGAACCATGAATTCCCTGATGTTCACGCTGGTTTTAGAAAAGGCAGAGGAACCAGAGATCAAATTGCCAACATCCGCTGGATCATGGAAAAAGCAAGAGAGTTCCAGAAAAACATCTACTTCTGCTTTATTGACTATGCCAAAGCCTTTGACTGTGTGGATCACAATAAACTGTGGAAAATTCTGAAAGAGATGGGAATACCAAACCACCTGACCTGCCTCTTGAGAAATCTGTATGTAGGTCAGGAAGCAACAGTTAGAACTGGACATGGAACAACAGACTGGTTCCAAATAGGAAAACAAGTACGTCAAGGCTGTATATTGTCACCCTGCTTATTTAACTTCTATGCAGAGTACTTCATGAGAAACGCTGGACTGGAAGAAGCACAAGCTGGAATCAAGATTGCCGGGAGAAATATCAATAACCTCAGATATGTAGATGACACCACCCTTATGGCAGAAAGTGAAGAGGAGCTAAAAAGCCTCTTGATGAAAGTAAAAGAGGAGAGTGAAAAAGTTGGCTTAAAACTCAACATTCAGAAAACGAAGATCATGGCATCCGGTCCCGTCACTTCATGGGAAATAGATGGGGAAACAGTGGAAACAGTGTCAGACTTTCTTGTGGGGGGCTCCAAAATCACTGCAGATGGTAACTGCAGCCATGAAATTAAAAGACGCTTACTCCTTGGAAGAAAAGTTATGACCAACCTAGATAGTATATTCAAAAGCAGAGATATTACTTTGCCGACTAAGGTCCATCTAGTCAAGGCTATGGTTTTTCTAGTGGTCATGTATGGATGTGAGAGTTGGACTATGAAGAAGGCTGAGCACCAAAGAATTGATGCTTTTGAACTGTGGTGTTGGAGAAGACTCTTGAGAGTCCCTTGGACTGCAAGGAGATCCAACCAGTCCATTCTGAAGGAGATCAGCCCTGGGATTTCTTTGGAAGGAATGATGCTGAAGCTGAAGCTCCAGTACTTTGGCCACCTCATGCGAAGAGTTGACTCATTGGAAAAGACTCTGATGCTGGGAGGGATTGGGGGCAGGAGGAGAAGGGGACGAGAGAGGATGAGATGGCTGGATGGCATCACGGACTCGATGGACGTGAGTCTGGGTGAGCTCCAGGAGATGGTGATGACAGGGAGGCCTGGCGTGCTGCGATTCATGGGGTCGCAAAGAGTCGGACACAACTGAACTGAACTGGACATTTAAAATGTTTTAAGAAAAGTTCACCTTTGCAACTTTCTGAGTTCTTCCTTTGAGGACTGCCTATGCCACTAGGCACTCAAATGGCAATGATAAACAAGGAAACTATGAAGCAGAACTGACCTCAGGTACAAATTTTATCACTTCCTCCCTTTTCCGGAAGTCAATCTTGCCTACCTAGTCTGTGCTCCCAAAGCACTTTGTGCAAATCTCTATTTGTTAATAACAATGGTAACAGCAGCTAACATTTAGGAAGCACTTACTATGTCCCTGGCATAGTTCAAAGCCTTTTACATGATTTAACTCACTTAATCCTCACAACTCTCATGAGGTAGGTAAGAACTATATGATGCCATGTTACAGATGAGGAAACTGACTCATCTTAGAGAGCCTCTTTCCCCTACTAATTTCTAAACTCCATGAAGGCAGGTGACCTGTATCTTCATATTCTTCCCAATCTCCAAAAAATATTTCTCTAATTTGATTAAAGATATTGGTTATCCAAATACTAGAAATAAATATGCTTATTTATTTTATAAGAAGAATTTGTCACTGCTCAAAAGCATATAGTCGTAACAGCTTTTTACACTAACAAAAAATTGCTTGAGGATAAATAAGTATCCGTGGGTAACTGCTAAGAAAAATTAACCAAAAAAATAAGTTCATCAATTCATTGATAAACACAACTATAAAGATCTAAACTTTTACAAACAAGTCTAATTTGATAATGTATTTTTATTCAGCACCATTTTAATGCTGAAAGCCATAAATATAACACTGAAAGCTATATAAACTTGCATTTAAAAAATTTTTTAAAGAAGTCAGTCACAAGAGGAGTAAGAAAATAAGGAGTAATATTCATTAAAATATATGGATGAAAAAATCCAAGTAAATATAACCCCTAACATTTTGAAGGATGTAATCTGGATCATTTCAGCTGATCCAGGTGGTAGAGCTGGAATCCGGCTTCCCAGGTGGCTCAGTGGTAAAGAATTCACCTGCAATGCAGGAGACTCAGGCTCGATCCCTGGGTCAGGAAGATCCCTTGGAGAAGGAAATGGCAACTCACTCACTTATTTTTGCCTGGAAAATCCCACAGAGGAACCTGGCGGGCTACAGTCCATGCAGTCTCAAAAGTGTTGGACACAACTGAGCAACTAAACAACAAAAGAGCTGGAATCATCAGCTATAAAACCTGTGACTACCAATTTCACTGTATACTCTGACTCAAAAACAAAAATGAAAACCTTTATATAATTCATTTGATACACTAAAAATTCACAATCCTCAGAAGACTGGCTGGAAACTAAAATTTGGATTCTACAAGGAAAGTCAAATCAAACAGGATCATTTAAAAAAAAAAAATTGAGGATCATTTTACAAACATACTTCCTAAGTCACTATCACCTCAGAATAACAAACTATCTCTTTTAAGAAGGGAGCACAAGCCTAGAAGTCCTACAAACAGACAGATTAGCTATCCTTTAGAATAATAACAGGGATAAATTTTAGAGAATGCTATATGCCAAACTTTCACTCTGACCTGTACAAAGGATGGAAACTGTTTCTGCCGGAAATCTAAGAACTTCAGTACCGACATTATAACTACAGACAAACACACACACATAAAAGAAAACATTTTGTGTCACACACTGTTGGTTCTTTAAAGCAGCATCTTTTCCCAGTCCCCTTAACCCTGGCCGCCTCCCACTAGAGACTGAAAGATATCTTGAAAGCTTAAATCAACAAGTGTAGGAATGAAAAGCCAGTAAGCTAAAGGTGCACAAGCAGAGAGAGCTGGAATCTTTGGTGATTTTATCCTTATCTGATAAACAACCGGTCCCTGCCGACCTTTATCCGTCTTACGGGAAAAAATAAACATGTCTTTGTTTGTTACTCTTGGCTATCTATTCTGTTATTTTTAGCAGAATACTTGTCTTACTAATACATTTAAAACATGGAGAAAATGAAAGTGAAAACTGAAAGTGAAAGTCACGTGTCTGACTCTTTGCGACTCCCTGGACTATACTGTCCATGGAATTCTCCAGGCCAGAATACTGGAGTGGGGAGCCTTTCCCTTTTCCAGGGGATCTTCCCAAATGGTTCTCTAACTTCTTTAATTTAAAAGTTATAGTAGTTGTATAAATAAAAATGTCATTCTGATGCCAGATATAACAAATTAAATGCAGACAGTCCTATATATTTTCCCTTAATACTTTTCTGATTATAAAAGTAATAAACTCACTTTAGAAATTTTATAAAATATAGAAAAATATAATGATGGAAAAAAAAAACACTACCCAGGGATAACCACTTTTAACACTGTGGTATTTATTTCCTTCCAATCAATTTTTACACCTGTATCAATATATAAAGCTATGCTTTTTATCTTCATAAACTAGGATCATGTGGGATACAGTTTACTATTAATATCTGCAGAATGTAATAATAATTCAGTAACATATGAAAGAACTTAAGATTCAAAAAACAGTAGTGTCTCTTCTGCCATTCATACATACACCTCACACCCTCACCACTCTACTTGTGAAATATAGCCGCTTTTAACACTTCTGGCATTATGGCTCTCTTTCTTGATTTCAACTGACCTCCCACTATGAAGGTGAAAAACTGTTCCCCTTCACCTTCTTTCCCAACTTTTACTTTCTTTTTTCATTTTCATTTATCAATTGTTGCTATCACAACATTAAAAAATATAATCATGCCTCTCTTGACACATGAATTTTAGATAGAATGTTTTAGTTTGCAAATGTGGACAGAAAGGAAATTAGTGTTCTTAAATAACAAACATTTTCTGTCAACCACAAGATTAAAATGCACCTATCATTTGGCCTTACCCACTCCTGAGTACAGAAGGAAAAAAATGTTTATACTTGTTGCTGTAGCACTAATTTATTTAGAAAAAGTGAAAAGACAGCAGTATCATAACGGAGAATAAATACAGAAAAACAAATTTTTAAAAATGGTTACAAATAAACAGAAACTTTAAAGTGATAAACGATAAAGACGGAGGAAGAGAGCAGCACAGCATTCAGGTCAGACAACAGAAAAGGTATACTGAGGGACTCCTCTTTCACACTTCTATAATGCCCAAAGGTGCCGAGAAGATAGTTATCACTGAGTTCCAGGTAGCATCAATAATTTTTGAGAAATACAGAGCATCAGAAAGGTATTAAAAACAAAACAAAGCCTTGTACAGGCAAAGATCCTTATTGTTTTTATAGAAGAAAACAGTGGGTGAGGCTAAATATTAAATATCAGTAAAACTGATGTCAAATTTAGCAATGTCATATAACATGACTAATAATAGTAATAATATATAATAATAATAGCAGCTATTGCTTATTAACTACTTAGAATATCCCATGTATTGTGATAAAAACTAATCAGACATTATGATGTTTTATATGGTCTTCCCTGTGGCTCAGACGGTAAAGAATCTGCCTGCAATGCAGGAGACCTGGGTTCAATCCCTGGGTTGGGAAGATCCCCTGGAGGAGGACATGGCAACCCACTCCAGTATTCTTGCCTGGAGAATCCCATGGACAGAGGAGCCTGGTGGGCTACAGTCCATGGGGTTGCGAAGAGTCAGACACGAGGACACAACAGAGAGACTAAGCACAGAGTTCCTCTGGAAGCTCAGCAGTAAGGAATCTGCCTGCAGTGCAGCAGACGCAGGCTTGACTCCTGGGTCGGGAAGATTCCCTGGAGAAGGAAATAGCAACCCACTCCAGTATTCTTCCCCACAAAATCCTACAGACAGCGGAGCCTGGTGGACTATACAGTCCACTGGGTCACAAAGATTCAGACGTGACTTAGTGACAAAACCACCACCACCATATGAGAGAAATTACTGTCATCTCCATCTTACAGATGCTAAATTTAGGCATGCTGAGTATTTCGCCCACAGCCACTAGCAAAAGGCAAGGCAAAGACTTGAAGCTCTACTCTCTTAACCACTGGACTAAGCTGACAGTATGAGAGTACTTGACAATGAGACAAATAGACGAATGAGAATAGGTTCACTAAAATCAAGTTCTGTCAGAGGAGTCATTCTTTTCTGACCACATGTTGCAACAGCATAAACAAATCTCTAAGACATGCTGTTGAGTGACTATGACACCATTTATGTAAAATGAGACAGAACAATAAGATTCAAATGTTTATACAGAATGAAGCACAGAAGTCTCATTTTTTTCATTATCCCTATTCCTGTGCCCTGCTCAATTCCTTGAATCCAAATCTTTTGACAAGAGACAAATATTACTTACAGTTTGGCATGTATCTTTCTGGTTCTTAAATATTTGAGGAAAAATCTGACTTATATTGGCACAACATACTTGATAGCAATATTTCTGAGAAGGAAAATAACAGTGCAACTCTATCTGTTGCTTTAGCCTTCTTACAAAAAGAACTCATATATTACTTCTATAACACAAATTTTTAAAATCATAATGATGTTCAAAGAAAACAAGCAAAAGTTTCCAAGTATGACCTGAATGGCATCCTTAAAGAAAAGCTTGATACAATATTAATAGAATACATAGCAGTTAAAAACCTTTACATGACAAAACTAAAGTTAAAAGGCATAAACAAATCAGGAAAAGATCTGCAGCAGCAACAAAAAGATCACCAAAATAATAGTATTCAGAATATATAAAATGTCCTTACAAACAAATAATATACACCATTTATGAACTTGACTAAAGATATAAGTTTCATATATAAAAACTGACAGGATAAGAACAAGCAATTTATTGGGGGAGAGGGGAGGAACAGCTAAAAGAAATAACAACAAAGTTAAACCTCAGTAACAAAGAGATGTAAAATAAGACAGCAATAAAACGGCAAAAACTAAAAAAGAGGAATGTTGGGGGAGGAGGGATAAACGGAGAGATTGGGATTGACATATACACACTAGTATATATAAAACAAATAACCAATAAAAATGTTAAAAATCAAAATAATACCCAATGATGGCCATGGCATGAGGCAACACAAACGTTTACAAACTAGCAATGGGAAAAAAATACATTCTCTCTCTTTTGTTGTTTGTTTTTAATTGGAGTATAGTTGTTTACACTGCTGTGTCAGTTTCTGCTGTACATAAAGTGAATCAGCCATACATATACATATTTCCCCTGTTTGGTGGATCGTCTTTCCATTTAGGTTACCACAGAGTACTGAATAAGAGTTCCCTGTGCTACAGAGCAGGGTCCCATTACTTACCTACTTTATATATACGTGTGTGTGTGTGTGTGTGTGTGTGTGTGTGTGTGTATACACATGTCAATCTCCCAATTCGTCTCACCCTCTGCTTCCTCCTTGGTATCCATACATCTGTTCTCCACATCTGTGTCTCTGTTTCTGTTTTGCAAATAAGATCATCTATAAGGCCACATTTCAGGACAAACAGGTATCTCCGTAAGAGGACACCAAAGACCATGCATGAGAGAGCTAGAAGCCATGTCGTACAATAAACAAACTAAAGAGAACAGAACTTTTTGCTTAGAAAGAAGATTTTAGGGAAGACATTACAGTGATCTTGAAATATCTGAAGGCCTTACTTGTTGCCTTAAGTTCTTTTGCCAACACCATGGACAGTAGCCCACCAAGCTCCTGTTTATGGGATTTCCCAGACAAGAATACTTGAGTGGGTTGCCATTTCCTTCTCCAATCTGAAGGCCAATCACAGGGAAAACAGAACTTTGTTTTTTTTACTGCTCAGGAAGGCAAAATAAAGACTACTAGTGCTCAGAGCTATTACATAATGAAACAGCTATGCCTTATACAATGAGATTTTAGTTTCAATAAATGATCCATCAGAAACATATCAGAAAAGATTCTCCTCATAGGCTTGAAAAGCTAACTTTCATGAATGTGGAAGCACTTCTCAGTTCTATGAGTAGAGCAAAAATTATCCCTTAATATGAACAAATCTTTCAGAACTGTGATCACCACTGCATTTTTCACTCCAGTGTCCCACTTGCCTGGTTAAGATAACTTATAGACTCACCTATTCTGGGACTATGAGGGATCTTCCCAGCCACCTCTGCCAGAAATAACCATTCAGTCAGTTCTAATTTCTACTCCATTAGTCCCTATACTGGAGAAGGCATTGGCAACCCACTCCAGCACTCTTGCCTGGAAAACCCCATGGATGGAGGAGCCTGGTGGGCTGCAGTCCATGGGGTCGCTACGAGTCGGACACAACTGAGCAACTTCACTTTCACTTTTCACTTTCATGCACTGGAGAAGGAAATGGTAACCCACTCCAGTGTCCTTGCCTGGAGAATCCCAGGGACGGGGGAGCCTGGTGGGCTGCCGTCTATGGGGTCGCACAGAGTCGGACACGACTGAAGTGACTTAGCAGCAGCAGCAGTCCCTATACACAAAAGCACAACAGAATGATAAATGTATGACCTGATCTGGAATCCCAAAATCCTGCTCTAGGAGTGTGTGTCTGTGCGTGTGTGAGACGTGTTTGTGTAGGGTGCGTGTGTGTGAGGGGCGGGGGGAGCGGCTCCTCTGTCCACGGAATTTTCCAGGCGAGACACTGGAGCAGGTTCCGTTTCCTACTCCAGGGGCCCCACCTGACCCAGGGATCGATTCCTCACCCCTCGCGCCTCCTGCACTGGCAGACCCTACCACTGTGCCGCCTGGGAAGCACACCCTAGGCGCAGGCTACTTCCATAACTGCGACTGTCTACTCTGTATTCCCTGCCCTGCCTCAGCTGTCCCAAATTGAGTTCTAAGCCCTGATATCTGTGACATACTGATATCAGAACATCTAGAATTGTTTTTTCCTCTTCCTTATTCATTTGTCAAAGAAAGATTAAGAGCTATGTTCAAGGTACTGGTAGACCCTACAGGGGGAAGAGAGATAGTTGTACTGGACAAGGGTCCTGCCTTCAGGGAGTTTATAACGGAGAAGGTAAAATAATGTATCTATGTAGTAACTAGTCAATAAGAAGCCTCAAGCAAGACAAGGCAGGAATGTGTTAGAGGCAAGAGAAATCATTCTCACTCTGTAAGACTGTGATCGGGGAAAACATCAAGATGATATTAGAATTAAAATATCTGACAAAGACAGAAGGGAAGAAAATGCCAAGCAGAAAAACTGCCCTAAGTAAAAACATATCTTTAAGAAAATACAGTAGTCGGTGCACGGCCATCACATCAGTGCCAAGTTCCCCAAGGCAGCTAACACAGGTGAGGTCAACAGAGACAGCGTCCCTGCACTCCCCACAGGGACATGAGGTTTCCAACAGACGGAAGCTACTCCCTTTTCCATTCTTAGAGATTTTTAAAGCCTCCTGTTCTGCAGTTCTTACCTACTCCCTCACCAAGTACTAATAATAGCTTTTTAAAAAGAACTCCAGTATATTCCTAAGTGACAGGAAAGGAACAAAATATGAAGTATCATAAAACTGGCAATACAGTGGTTCCACTGCTGGTTCTGCTCTGCCTCAACTCCAAAACCGACCTGTTCTCGAAACTGTAAGATAAACAGGGGTAAGGCTAGACAACTTCCAAAGACTCCTCTAGTTTAAAATTCTACAAATTTACTGGAGAAAAGGTTTAGCTATGTTTCCAGGTGACTGGAGCTCAGATGGTTTAAACCATTAGTTTCCTCGGTTATACAGATAGATGAAGTTTCTACTCCTCTTAATTTGTTATGAGTAATTAAATTAACAAATAACAAAACTTAGTGACTTACAAAGCTTAAACTTTACATCTATAAATTAAAACATACGTCTAACAGAGTTCCACTTTCATTGACTGTAGGGTGACTTATATTAAGCTAACTTTCCCATACTTAAAAGTTATAAATCCTGTACAAAATACCAAAATAAAAACTATCTGAAGGCAGTGGAAAGCACCAAAAGCAAGCAGAAACTGGGGAAAGTTACCCCTGAAAGAAGAGAATTGACTGCACCGATGAGATTTACATTTTTATATGACTTGTTGCTTGAGAGGCTCCTCCATTTCTTGAGATTAGTGTGGATAAAACTTTGACAAAAAATCATAGTCATGTTGCTTAAAGGAGTCAGATTGGAGCTCAGAGCTGCCAAAAACTTTTCATGACTAGAAAATGAGAATACCCCACAAGACAGGAAGACACAGAGGAGGAGCCCCAAAACCTACATGTAAACTCTGCCCAAATTCTAGCTAACCCCTGAATAATACATGCATTAAAAAAAAAAAGGGAGCCAAAAAACAGAAAGCAAAATATTGAGGCAAAAAGCAAAGATTTTAACTGCTTTTCACACCAGAGAAAATGAAGTAAAGAAACAATAAAATTGAGGTAAGTATCAATTAAAACAAAAAGCAGTAGTCTTCAGTAGGAAATAAAGAGATCAAGAGTCTGTATAACACATCAACACAATGAACTATATATCAGACATGTGAAGTAACAAGAAAATACAATCACAGGCAAAGAAGAAGGGTTGTCAACAGAAATCAACTTCAGGAAAATCCTAAAGTCGGGTTAACAGACAATAAATCAATTTAGAGAAAATGAACAAATTCCTTAAAATACACAATTTAGTCAAACTTCACAAGATGAAACAAAATCTGAATATTCCTGTATCTATTAAATACACTGAATATATTATTTTAAAAAGCTCCAACCCAGATGGCTTCGCTGACTGCAGTTTAGCAAACATATAAGGAAGAAATAAAACTCATCTTTTGCAAATTCCTTCAAATATCAAGGAGGGGATTCTCAACCTATTTTATTAGTCTAGCATAACTATTATGCAAAACTTTTATAGATCAATATTTTGATAAATGTATAAAAGGATCCTTAACAAAATATTAGTGAATCAAAATTGTTAATATATTAAAGACAGTACATCATGACCAAAAGGGTTTATTCCAGCAATCAAAGTAGTATGCCATATTAACATATTAAAACAGTAATGAGAAGAGTTAAATGGTCATTTCAACAGGTGCTGGAAAATCTCTTGAAAAAACTGAATACCCACTCATGATAAAAGTTCTCAGCAAACTAGGAATAGAAGGGAACTTTCTCAACTCAATAAAAGGCAGCAGTGAAATCCTAAGGCTAATATGAAACTTAAGAAGTAAGGCAAAAATGTCCACTCTCACCAATTACACTCAACAGTGTACTAAAGGTCCTAACCAGTGAAATAAGACCAGAAAAATTAATTAAAGGCATAAAGCCTGGAAAGGGAGAAACAGAACTGTAGCTCTTTGCAGATGACTTGACTAACAACACAAAACCTTTAAAGTCAACTAACATTAAAAAGTGAATTTAATGAGACTATAGAATACAAAGTCAATATACAAACTCAATTCTTGATTGGGAAGGTGGGTAACAGCAATTTTACACTCTAGAATGTGTATGAACTATCCAATCGTTCTCTCCATTTGGTTTCTCTCCATTTGGTTGACGTGGT
The DNA here is from genome assembly GCF_001704415.2 of Capra hircus. Classification (NCBI taxonomy): domain Eukaryota; kingdom Metazoa; phylum Chordata; class Mammalia; order Artiodactyla; family Bovidae; genus Capra; species Capra hircus. The sequence continues at coordinate 31,894,019 of NC_030823.1, read as the reverse complement.
TAACACTTTCAAAACAAACACACTGAAACAAGAGGAAGAACAAATTTCACATCACTGTAGATACATTAAATCTCCAAGTTTAATGCAATTAGAAAATAAATTTAACTTTTCCATATTTCTGCTCCTCCTGTAATGTCAATAGTCAAAGTGAGCTTCTCTAATCTACCATGTGGTTTATGTAGTCACTACCACAGCTCTTCACTCTCTATGGAAAATGCTTGCTACTGACTAGTAAACAGGAAATCATGCTGTCGTCTTCTCTTTTCTTAATCACTTCATAATTTATTTCGAAAGTCACTTTGTGAATAAGATATGAACAAAATGTACATAAGTATATACAAATTAAAAGAGAAGGAAAGGCCCTTGGACTTAGAAAAGCACCCCCAAAAAGGCACACTTTTGTTTTCTCTGTAATAACTTACAATTAACTAGATCACAGCACACATTAAACCATAACCTATCTTACAATCTTTGCTACAGAGGTATACTTTGCGCAGTGGGGATTAAGCTGTTTTGTAAAAAAACTCATAAACATATAAAGTTTTAGCTAAGAATCACCAAATACTAACATTCTAGTTCATCTACGCAAACCATTTCATACAATGTAAGACAAATATCATTCAAAGGACCCAGTTTATGGACAATGGACATCCCTGAATGGAAACTATAATAACCACAAGGCAACTAGGGAAAAAGTTCTTTGAAAACACAAGCTGGTTACACACACAGAACGTAACATGAAGTTCAATTTGTTAGATACTAAAACAACAAAAAGTGTAAGGAATTAACACATCATGCAGCATTTTCATCAATCAAAATGCTTTAAAACGACCTCTTATATTTGTACCAATTTCAAAACAGCAAGATGATGAATTGACTAAAAACACATTACAAATTTTAACTTGCTATCAAAGGAACTGGCTCTCCACATTTATAGACTATTTAGGTTTTTAAGAAACAGTACTATTAACCAAACAAAACCATATTTCTAGAATTTAAACCTTTTAAGCAGGTTAAAATTTCCCATTTTATTAATACAGTTAAGTTTCTTCAGAGCCAATATTACTACTAGCTGTAATGGAAACTAAGAAAGCAAAACTTTTGACACCTAGTTTAAAGATTTTAAGTTACCCAGAGTATACCCACAGGCTGATCTTTGAAAAAGTAATTTAAGAAGTGTCTGATATATATGCAAATACCTCTTATTCTGATGTGCAGCCAAACTGCTAGGTACTCTCCTAGGACCACTAAGAAGGAAAATGCAGGTAATACTCCAGTTTGCACCTGGTGTTTCTTTCATTGTAATTTCTAACACCAACAATACTAAATGAATGTGTTATCTCAATACTCATGATTTTGGATAAGTAGAGGAAAAAAGTTTTCACTACTGATATATCACTTATAGCCACAGTCAGAAAAGCATTTATCCTACATAATATCAATAATTACCTTTAAGTCTTTCTTTCCCTATTCTAAGATATTAGCTAAAGAGCAATATTAGCTTATTAGCTTGTTCACATTAAAAAGTACAAATACAATGAGATTATACCTGGACAGGAGCTAATAACTGATTCATAAATACAAACTTAAGAAAAGGGACTGACAAAGTAAGAACTATATTACAACTTTTTATATATTTATTTATAGTTTTAAGAGTCTGAAACCACTCCTCTAAATAAATTATCTTGTAATGCCTACAATCACACTGTAAGGTAAAGAAGGCAGATTATATTTATTTTCAAATGAGTACACCAAAGTTCAGGTGATAATAATCTATCCAGGGTAATAAGCAAGCAGCAAATCCTAACAATCCTTTAGAATAAATTCTTTGAACCAAAATATAGCCAAACAACAACAGACTATATGACATTTGCCTGACTAAAACAAAACATTATTATTAAGATAACACTGAAAATATCTAAATGAATAAATTAAGGGTGGAAAAAAAATATGCCTAATTTGGTTTTTTCTAATGTTTCAACTAAACCTTTTAAGAGCACAGTTAAACACCAACATCACTAATCCCCACTGTGTAAAAAGAGAGGGCACTATCTGTAATTCTGGTCTTTCATTCAGAAGTATATACAGACAAATAAGGATGACCAGACACCTGAAGAAACAACTACCACCATCAAAAAGAACCAGAATAAACAAACTGGAAGAGTTATTCGATGAGGAGAAAAAATTTAAAACCTACTTAGTGTCCTAAGATTAAAATTTGCATTATATTTATATATAAAATAAGAGCAAGTGACCATGAATGAGGCAAAATTCCCAAAAATATAAAGTAATAGCTGACTTGGACTATAAAGCAAGCTGAGCGCTGAAGAATTGATGCTTTTGAACTGTGGTGTTGGAGACGACTCTTGAGAGTCCCTTGGATTGCAAGGAGATCCAACCAGTCCATCCTAAAGGAAATCAGTCCTGAATATTCATCGGAAGGACTGATGCTAAAGCTGAAACTCCAATACTTTGACCACCTGATGCAAAGAACTGACTCATTTGAAAAGACCCTGATGCTGGGAAAGATTGAAGGTGGGAGGAGAAGGGGATGACAGAGGATGAGATGGGTGGATGGCATCACCGACTCAATGGACAGGAGTTTGAGCAAAGTTTGGTGATGGACAGGAAGGCCTGATGTGCTGTAGTCCATGGGGTCGCAAAGAGTTGGAGGGCTAAGCTGAACTTCAACTTGAGCTGAGATAAGTAATTCAATAAAGAGTTATAGAACAGTCAAGAAAATCTCTCAGAACAAATAGACAAAAAAAAACAAAGAGATGTAAAACAAAAAAACTTTAAAACAGACTTTGGTATGGAAGTTCTAGGGGAAACAATGTGTAAAGAACACAGAGAACATAGAAGGGAAAAATAATGAAAGAAATACAGAAGATTTCTCAGAACTAAAGACACAGCTCATTTTCAAAGGGTCTAACAAATGCTTTACGGAAAAAATTTAAAAGGACTATAACTCATCCTCTTCAAATTTTATAATGCCAAGGATAAAAAGGCATCAACACAAAAAGCTTCCAAAATACAAATCATGTTACCTACAAAAATACTGTTCTAAAATAGCATCAAATCTCTTATCAGTAAAACATTACTAAAAGGTAATGAAACGCAACCTTCAAAATGCTGAAGGAAAATTATTTTAAACCTAATTTTACACCCAGCCAAGGCATGTACAGGTGCAAAAATGAAAAGGACATTTCAAACATGGTGTTGGCAAGTACCCACACACATTCTTTCTGAAAAAGTGACTTCAGGAAATACTCCAGAAAACTGAAAATAAATCCAAAACAAAAAGAAGACAGACACGAGAGCTAAGAAAGCAAAGAATTTATCCAAGAATGCAATTAAATAATGTGACACTAGCTAAGCATCATTCTCAGAAAAGTCAGTTTATCTTAGAACTTCCACAAATAGTATGATTAAAAAGCTAGATAACCAAGTGATATGATGAAGAAGGCTGTTCTACCAACAGGGGGGAAATGTGGTCACTGGAAAATCCAGAAAAAAGTGATATGCCATACTAGAAGCCAAACTAAAGTATGGGATGATCCTGAATATCAATAGAGTACAAAAATCCACCTCTTCTCTAAGGATCCCATCATGCTACTTTGTTTAGCAGTAATCTATACATAATTATAATATAGATTACTGCTTTTTAGAAGCAGCAACTATTATAAGCCTTAAAAATATAAAATCAATGTTACAGTTGACATAAAATGGGAAGGGAATGTGGAATTCAAAGGAAAAGATTGGGAGGGGTATCACTTTTTCTCAACTTATAAAGTGGCAAGGTTAGAGTCAACATCTAAAATCTTTCTAGAATTAGTAGTGCAAAAGCTAGAAGTTTAACCACAAACACCAAAAAATAAAAAAAAAAAACGGAAGGGAGAAAATAAGTATTAAAAGTTAAAATTTTTTATTTTTCTCAATGAAGATACAGTAGATTACTTAAGATTTACCAAAAATAAGGTTTAGCATATTATATATAAAACTGGGATAATAATCAGCAGAATTAAAAATAAAAAAGTTCTCTCTAAAGCGAGAAACTAGTTGGAAGAGGTAGAGTTACTTTTCATTCTATACCTTGTGTACCTCAAATTCTTATGTTTATATGACCATTATTTCCCAAAATAAACACACACACACACTCGTTACAATCGTATTCACTAAACAATACAGGAAAAACACTGAGAATTCACTTTCATTTTTTCTTTATTCTGTACACCATGCACAACATACCAAAATTCTATTTTAGTATTTCAGACAAGACACAATTAAATAAGACTCAAGAACCACTCCTAATACCTTGATAAAATGCGGTGATAGTAATACCTTAAGAATTGTCAGAACACATCCACATCCACTAACTCACTTAACCCTCACAACTATCTTGTGAGAGCAGATATTTGAGATTAATAAAATAAAGGTTTAAGTGATTTGCCATCCCCCCACCCAAAAAAAGGAAAAAATATATAAACGTAACAGACAAGTTAAAAAAATTTTTAAAAATTTTCATACAGCACTGAAATATGAAAATGCTTTCCAAATTTATACTATGAGAATAACATGGGAAAAATTAAACTTTAACAATACAAATAGCCACTTTGGGAAACAGTTTTTATAAAGTTAAACATATACTTACCATATGACTCTGCAATCTCATTCTTAAGTTAATACTCAAGAAAAATGAAAACACATCACACAAAGATATGTACTCAAATGATCACAGCAGCTTTATTCATAACAGCCAAAGACTCGAAACAACCCACCAACCGGTAAACAGAAAAACTGTGTTATGTCTAGATGGTGATATACTACTCAACAATAAAAAGGAATAAACTAATGATATATACAACAACACAGATGGATCTGTAAAGTATTATACTATGTAAAAGTAACCAGACCCAAAGGACTACATATTGTTATGATTCTACTTATATGAAATTCCAGAAAAGCAGAATTACAGTAACAGCAAATCAGTGGTTGCCAGGGTTCAAGGACGAAGACTGACTGCATAGGGGAATGAGGGAACTTTCTGGTATAACAGGAATGTTCCACATCATGGTTGTAGCATTTGTTACACTAGTGTACAAATTTAGCAGAATTTATCACTTAAAACAGGTGAAGTTTATTATACGTAAATTACAACTCAATAAGGCTTATTTTTTAAAAACTCATTAATATGTAATCATATTTAACTACTGACAACATCTTTTGAGCCTAAATAGTAACTACAAAGCTTCAAAGAATATTAAAAATTACAAAATTATTAAGAGGAAACCTTTAACTAGAAAACAGATATACAAGAAGTTAAAGCTCTGAAAATGGAGCCATCTTCATCCTACTGAATTTGGCCATGTGGATAAACAGTAGTTGCCTGGCAACCAGTCTAAACTCTAGTCTAGATTTCAAAATAAGCACATTAACCTCATTAGTAGGTGATCTCATGGAGGATAAACTAAGCTTTACATTCAAGAGGCTTTTTTTAGTATTAAAAAGCAATAATAATGCATTTGAATTATTTATCTAAAATAGGAGTGAGTAAGAAATAATAAAAGTGGGTCATGAAAAATTAAAATACAAAATTAAACATACATGGGCGGGCACAATACACATTCCCTTTCCTCATCAGGTCTTTTACTTTAGGACTTTACTTATCTAACTATAGGGTTACTGAATCCATGAGTTTGTGAGAGAATACTGCCTCTTTACTACTTTAATCCTTTTCCCTGCCACCACCCAAAAATGGCTTAATGTAACTGAGTACTTTTATTTACTTGTCTTTAATACAAGTTAGACATTTTTCTAGACATCTAAAGACATCTCTCTGGATTGTAGAATCTGTGGACAATACAGAAAAATACAACACAAACTTTCTGTAACATATGTGCACACAACACACCAGATAAGCCAAACTTTCTTAATTTGATTATAAATGATCAAAATCAAGTATTACAAAGAATTCCGAAATAACAAGCAAACTCCTAACACATGTTAAATATGGTTTCTAGATCTTAGTGGACATAGTATGCCACAGTTTACTTTGTTTCCAACATTAGAAAAAAAGATACTGACTTCCAGGACACAACTAAGTGTTAGCACACTTACCAACCATATTGTTTTTAGTTTTGTTGAACACTTACCCCTCTTCTGAACCCAACCTTCTTTCACAATGGTAACATCGCTCATGATGGCTCCCCTCTGAGCCCCCAACTTGGAGAAACGGTACTTTGTGATACCAGCTTTGGGGTTTGGATTCTCTGCTGCTGCTGCTGCCCTTCCCACTCTCTAGTGATGACTCAGCCTGGAAGGAAGTATTGAAGAAAGAATTTCTTTTTTTTCCATTCTTGCAACTCACATAGCAATAACAAACAACTAATTCTTTGTAAATGTCTTCAACTGACCTGACCTCACATAAAAGTCTAGCTCTTCAAACTGCGGAACCTATTTATTAAGTAGTTTTACAATGAATGCACTTCTCTGGTCTTGTGACAGATTTCAAATGATAGCGAAACTTTTAACCTAAGAGGTTTCAACAAAAAAAATATATCTTAACCACTGTCATATCTACTCAAAGAGTACAGAAAATTGACTTGATGATGGGTGTTTGAGGTGAAAGGGGAAGAAAATGAAAGTGAGACAGACTAAAAGTAATTCTTCACCTATGTTTAGTTTCAAAATCTCAGTAAATTTTGAAATAGTTATGGCAAAGCAATTGTGAAAGTTTTTAATTGCTAGATTTTATGTAAAAAACAATGTGCTAAGAAACCAACACTTATGTATGCTTACTCTGCCTTGTTCCAAGAAATATCTTAGGTAGATTACAATACATAAAATATTATAAATAATATGAAATCAATTTTTTTTAAGTAGGTGAATTGAAACACAGGAAATATGAAAGTGGGAAAAAGTATGGAGTATTAAAGACATGTCAAGAACTGCAACATCAATTATTCCCTGGTAATCTTCACAGCAACACTATGAGGGCACGATTACATTTCGCAGATGGGGAAATTGAGGCTTACAGAGATTAAGCTGATTCCCAGATTTAAAAACAACTAATGAATGGTGGCACCAAGATCTGAACGCAATCTGATTCTGAAGCCCACATTCTTTGACTTTCGCAAAGATAAAAAGCCACCAGGGTAAAAATCTACATATTTGTGAAAGACGGACCACAAATTTAACATGAAGCTTTTAGGAAGCAGTGCAAATAAGGAAATAAAATCAATTTCATCATTTACAGTATCCATAAATATTTTTTAGAAGAAAAAATGTTGTTCAGCAGAAAATTTTTCCTGGGACAAAAATCTGAAATTTAACCCGTGGATCTTTATAAGAGACGTTGTAGTAAAATAAACAAAAGTCCTCAAAAATATCCTCACATACATACAGCAATGAGTTTTACAGGCTAGTTCTTGTCTCTCTCAATCTAAAAGGGAAAATGTCATGATACAATTGAGTTAAAGCAGCTCCACAAAAAGGGACCAAGAAACATGATATAGGAACCAAGATATACATTTTAGATAACCAGAAAAAATGGATGGAGTATAGAATTATACTATTGGATTGGCCAAAAAGTTTGAGTTTTTCTGTAACATCTTAGGGAAAAACCCAAACAAATTTTCTGGTCAACCCAATATTTTCTCAAATATGACTTTGATAAATAGTGCAATAGGAGTAAGTTCAAGGTTAGACTTCCTAGCTAGTACTGAAATAAATTATAGTTCTTTTTCCAATGCACAGTAAGTACAGAGCCTAATCATTTAGCAGTCAGGAATTAATACTACCATTCTCTCAAGAGAGCCTGACAAAGTTTGTGTGGCTGAACAGAAGACCACTCCTGTCATGTCAGGCTGGACCAAGACTGTCCTCAAAATCATTCCCGTCTTAACTACTGCACAAAGTCAAAAGGAATATCAGAATCTTGGTGTTTTTTTCCAAAACATGTCTGACAGAATAAAAGGGAAATTCCAGAAAAATAAGAAGAAAAAGAGGGTTAAAAGAAGAAAAAAAAAATTATTTGGTCAAACAAGTTTGGGAAATTCTATAAACCACGTCATTCTCTTGAAACATCACTATTAACATATTAAAGGTATAAAATATATCGTGTATAATCTTATTTATCTCAGCAAATCCTAAACTTATTTGAACACACGAGGCTTTTTTTTCCTTTAGTAACATTCATTGAAATCCAAGGGAACACAGTGTGACAAACAGCCATAGGAAATGACCACATAATTCAAGACAAGACAGATTTCACCATTAAAAACAGGCAGAAAAAAACAAAAAAGCTTTTGGTAAAGAATCAAAACATCATTTTAATTTGATTTCCATAACTTCCTTAAGAACTCAACATGACCAGCTGGCTACTTAATATGGAGCTAGATAACTGAAAGGGTTAATTCCTTATACAACATAAATAATTACGATTAACCCTTGAACAACATGGGTTTGAACTGTGCAGGTCCACTTATATGTAAATTTTTTTCAAAAAATATACTACTTGCATCTTCATTTTACAGATCTTCAAGTTACCCAACTGTGAAGAAAAGTTTGTGTTCAATTAGAGATCACAATATGTGGAATTAAAACAACTAAGAGTCCTTATTTTATCCAAACTGTCAGCTTCCTGCCCCTGGATGAGTCATTTATCAATTCCTTTGTTTTTGAGGCAGAGATAGCAGTAGGCAGATTTTTGACACTGGGGTTGGGGTGGGGCGCTTCGGGGTGGGGCGCTTCCCCCACCCCAGCACTGGTCAAGGGTCAACTGTATAAGGAAGTTAAATATTAGGGACACTAATGCAAAATAATGTCTTTAGAAGAACTGCACTTAGACCTCCTTTGGTCATACTTATAACAAGGGGCATCACATCTATTAATGACCCTTGGTTTCTTAACTATTAAACTATATACTCTGGGTGAACGAAAATTCATATCTTATATCCTTGGGATTGGAAAAGAAGAGATCTATGACCAACACTTAGCAATAAACAAACAAAACACATCAATAAACATAAATATTTTCCTCTTAGAATAATCTGCACTGTCATACCCTTACATAAAACACTAGAAAAACAAAAGTAAATTCAAAACTGATTCTATTTTCTTAGGTGTACATTTCATTGTTAGACTCTAAGCTAGAAGGCACCTTCACTTCACAGCTAAGAAAAAAGAAGTCAAGACAAATGAAGCATCTTGCCCAACATCACACAGCTACTTTATGAGAATCAAGACGACAGTCACATAGCTACTTTATGAGAATCAAGACGACAGAAACAGGCACACACTTTCCACTAGCACAACCTCATCAGGACAAAAAAACAGACTGAAATACTCAGATCAAGCCCAAATTAATGAATTTAGTTTTATACAGAAATTGCTTCCCAAAACGAGTTTTCTAAATAAAGATGTTTACCACTGCCTATATATTTAAACTTTTAAAATGTATATTAAATTAATAGGACAAAATTTATCATCTTCAACAGGGCCAGTCAACCCAGCCAATACACACATGGCTTCATCCATACTACATCTTAAAATATTACCACCAACTTCTACCCAAAATCATAATTTTCAGCTTTAACACAGCTCCTGGGTCTCTCCTGGCTATAATGATACATACTTCAAAAACAATTTAAAACTCTTTTAAAGGTATATTACTCTAGAATTATGATCAATAAGATATAAACAAACACTGTCTTTAATACAGAACCAATGCTACTGACTCTCATGCACTTCACCATATTCTTTGATTTACTTTTCCCGCACTGGCAACACTCTTGCATCAAGTCCAATACGCTCTCCCACTCAAGTCTTACATGTTATTAAAAATACTAATCTGCTAAATGCTGGGCTGTACTTTAGGTTTGTAATCTGTTTCCTAAGGTAGAGTGAACTTCACCTCCTCTTACAGTAACTACTTCTCCAGAAATCTGTTCTATCCAATGAGCTACTGCAACAAAATTTGGCTTATTTTTCTTTTAAACATACTGCATATCTAATTTTTCCCATTCTTATGAAAAATTTCATTCAAAATTCTTGGTAGATTTAATTCAAAAGTTACACATATAGTTATACTAGAAGCATTGTCATACAAAATTATCTGAGATTTTGATAATGATATTTTAAATTCATTCTACAATTTACAAAACATTTTCACATCTTTTATCTCATTCAATAGCATTATTATTTAGTAAAGCAATTTGATGCTTCCTGGCACATAAGAGATGCTTAACAAATATGGAATAAATGAATGAATGGATGGATGACTGAAAGAAAAAAGATGCAGCTTTAGATAACGAATTAACATGAAGCAAGCTAAAATTCTAAGTTGACAAACAGAATGGTATGAAGCCACAATAAAAACAAACCTGAACTTAAACATTATAGAAGAACCTACATAAAAATGATTAAAGTTATAATAAATTTCTTCCCTATTCATTAATAATCATTGGAAGGATTGATGCTGAAGGTGAAACTCCAGTACTTTGGCCACCTGATGCAAAGAACTGACTCGTTGGAAAAGATCCTAATGCTGGGAAAGACTCAAGAAATTTTATGTGTCTGTGTGTGTGTGTATAACACATAATAAACACACACCCCTATGTTTATTCAGCCAATAAATATGTATTGATTATCTACTCTGTGACAAGAACAAAGCTGAGTATACAAGGGCCAAGCTAAACAGAATATTAATAGAATATTTTTAAAATGTTTTCCAAACCTATAATAATTTGTTATCAAAGTGCTTTCACATACATTTTCTCAATTAACTCTAAAAACGAATATGTGCAGTAGTTACCACATCTACAATTTTGAACTTAAGACCATAACCAACCAATAATGATAACATTATTTCTTCACAGTTACCATAACAAATTAATGACAAGTAACAAGAAGCAATTCAAGTCTTCTATCAGTTTGGTATACTTTCTATAAAGTAACAAAATATGAACTCTCAAAAATATGTGCAATGTTTGTGAATAGTTCTGAACATTTTTTCTATAACTATTTCAGAAGTCCAATAAAGCATGATGTTTTCAAATAAATTAAAAATTAAATATAACTACTGCATCACAGATTATAACAGAAGACTAAAAGTAGGTTAACATAAAGTTAAAAAGCACCCCTAGCAATTCTTCTTTATAAAGAATAAAATTCACAGGTTAATAGGTTGTAACACAACCTTCTATAAACTACTATATCATTGTGCTTGGGCATGCTCAGTCATGTCGACTCTCTGTGACCCCATGGACCGTAGCCCGCATGGGATTCTCCAGGCAAGAATGCTGGAGTGGGTTCCCATTCCCTCCTGCAGAGGATCTTCCTGATCCAGGGATCAAACCCACATCTCCTGTGTCTCCTGCATCGCAGGTGGATTCTTCACTCACTGAGCCATCAGAGAAGCCCTAAAGCTACTATACATTTGGATATAATTAATACTATCCAGAATATACTTGCTCTGTACCCACATTTTTAATATACTTTAGATATGCTAGCCAAATTAAACTAATTAAGAATTGATGTCCAAACACAATAGAAAGTTTCTACTTTGAAAAACAAATGATGGTCAAGGGTAACCACAATATATTTCCATGGTATTTACTGATTCTAAGAAATAGGTGAAACTAATATATGCTATAATAAATACATAAGACTACATTAAATATTCATAAGGATTTGAGGGAAAGGAAAAATACTGGAGTGGAAAGGAAATTCAAGGTAACCTGATGTCCTTTTCAAAAAACTCTAAACCAGTCTGTCCTTTTATGAGTTCCTATCCTGCTAAAAATATATCATATAGGGAAATGAACAATACAAACTATATACTTTGGATACCTTTCTTCTTTTCAGATTATAATATACTCTGTGGATTTTCTTTAAACTCTTTCTATATAGATATCTTCACTGTTTCACACTATGGGGAAATATCTGAATAAGCATAGGCAAGATTTCTAACTTTCACACAAAATATCAGTTATTTTAAATTGCCAATTCTTAATAATCAACTTTATAAACTTTGATATATGTATACAAAACCATAAACCATTTCTGCCCTCTTCCTTATCCCTGTTCAGGGCATTTGAGTGTCATTTCAACCAACATATCCATTATTAATCAAATTAAAAACAGCAACCTGTACTGAGTAAACAGTCAATATTTTAATTTTAAACAACTAAGAAAATGCTTATTGAATTCCTTTGGTTCTCCTAAACCACTGAACAAGCTACTGACAAAGTCACCCCTACATTTTTAATATAAAATGTGGCTTGTCTCTATAGGAAAGCACTTATATAATGACCAACGGACAGGATGAAGGTTGTTACTAAAAGAATCGCAGTTGCATGTTTGGCCATATTTTTTTAATATACATGTAAAATCCTTCTAAATTCTGACTTGGGAACCTTCCTGATTATAAAACAAAAAGCACCCACCCAAACACACACACAAAAATGCCATTAATCAGCCTGACAGATTTTACTCCTGATTAAACTGAGAATTAACCAGTAGGTATGGAATCCTGTAACAAAGTTCATCTCAGTGGTGCATTAGAAAGAGCACAGGGCAGGGTAGCAAACTTGGGTCCCTGTTCCCAATTCTGCCCCGCTCAGAGTATAAGGTCCTTTAATTCTCTGTGCCTCAGTTTCCTTAGCCATAAAAACAAAAGTGTAGCATTAGATGAAAACAGCTCTTATTTATAGTTCTTCAGGTTCAAAGCTACTGAGTACCTATTTCACTTATAGATGCCGTCTTAGGTGACAGTATCCTGATTATACACAGTTCCAGTCCTCAAAAGGTTAATAAAACATTCAAACATCAATTTCACTCAGACAAAATTTGGACTAAATGCCAATACTGGCAAAAATATCTTTCTCCCTCTCTCATCCCCTAGACTCCCAAATATAGTCAGAGACTTTTTCAATTAATATATAGAAAAATTCTCATTTGAAAATCTCTAAGTGATTTCTTCCAGTATTTTTTTTTTTACTTTTCTCTCTGAATATTAGAAACATATACCCATATAAAAATGTGCAATATCTGTAACTGGTGATAAACAAATATAACCAGAGAATTGAAAAGAAAAAGAACTAAGAAATCTACAGGTCAAGGAGCATACATTTATTTACCTACTGACTATCATTTGAAGATTTTCTGGTAAAGGAAATGTTTACATGTTCAAAGACTATAGTGCTTAGACTGAAACATGTAAACATCTGAGGCATTTAATTTGGCATTTGAAAAAAATGAAAAAAAATGTTGTGGATCAGTCAATATGTCTTTTTTACATATGACATGATATAAGATGATAATCAAATCATATTATCTTGATTTCTGTGTAAATTTTATTGTACTACATTAGTGAAATTTATCAGTCACTATGAACTCTAATAATAGGTATAAACAGGTTAGGAAAACACTAAAAGAAGTGTTTCAAAACTAAGAAAGTTCAAATGAAACAAAAATTTTACAATGCAAGGAAAAGTGTTTTCTCCTGTGAAAATCTCTTTCAGAAGTGTAACCAGCTATTAGATGATTAAATGCATTTATACATGTTAAGCACATAAAACAGTGCCTGGAACATGTAAGTGCTCATCAGGCACTGGCTCCTCTTAACTCTCAATTGAATCCAGCTCTTATCACACATAAAAGACCATGATGAAATATTTAAGTTATCATAAAATGATTCAGGAAACTACAGAAAAGTACATGCTGCATGAAACCAAGACTTAGAACACTGATGCACACTCTAAAACCCAGAGGGGAAAACAGAAATTTTAAGTAATTTAAATAAATACAAATCTACAAAAATTAATCATGTGCATTAATTATATTTTATATTAAAAATAAAAATCAAGTCAAACTACAGGACAGATTTGGTCTAAATTAAATGCCCTGCATTTTACCTTATTCAAAGCTAATGGTTCTAAATTAAGTATTTTTTAGTGCTTGAAACTTAATCACAGTATAAAGACTAGATCCTATCAAATCATGCTTAAAAATCCAATTAACACATCATTAACAATAACTGCCTTATCTTCACAAGGGTGAAGTCTAGTACTGAAAGCTGTAACAACAAAGTCTAACCATCTTTTCATAAACTATGCAAAGTTTAAGTAAATTCTAAACTTCCACAAAATCAATTTGTAAAACCAGTTCCTCTTTCTAAAGAAACCTAAATAGTTGAAATTTTCCATTGAGTTTTTTGTAAGAAGGTCTCATGTTTAGAGAGCTAGAATTTAAAAAACCTTAAATCCTTACTTTTCACAAGACTCTATACTAAGTACATTTACTCCATATGTTTAACCAAAACATGTTTAGATTTGCAGTGATTCTGAAAACAAATTCACTAATAGTAGTGATCTTCTGGATGAAATGTAAGTAATAAAAGTTTTCGATCAAATCAGTCCCTACTACACAGTCAACACTCCAGTACTTGTTCAATGAATGAATGAAAGAAATCTTATTTAAAATACTTTACAGCCATTAGAGTTACATAAACAAAACCACCCAAAGTAATATTTTTAAACACACAACTTCAAGAGTCAAAGTAAAAATTAATTTTAGGTTGGAAAACAATTCACTAAAGTAATCATTACAGAAAGGCTAGGAGTATGGGACAAGATGAATACAAGTAATAGTTTCATGAATTTTTTTCCAGAATGACTTTAGACACGATATTATTTTTAAAACACTCTAAGAAAACATACTACATACTGCAAATACACAATACAAACACAAAACTAAAACTCTTTATTGGTCTCTAACTTCCAATGTTGTCTCAATCATGTGATATATACACTTTCCTCACTACAAAATTAAAAGCTCAAACTAACCAAAGATAGTGGGGTAAACTTTAGAGAGAAAAACATAAAGCAGACCGTCAAATACAGTCTCACTGGTAAACTTTCGAAGTCTAGATTATGCATGGGCGGAAGAAAAAAACACCTACAGTCCCGACATATACCTTACAAATAATTGTGCATTCTGTCGTATACTTTGGAAAACTAGTAATACTAGTAAGTAGATACGCCAATAAAAGTTGTCTTCACGTTATAGACAACTACCTCCTGGAATATTCTTATTCATTTATACATATTTCACAATAACAAGTTCTGAAGACAGAGTTTCCTAGACCATCTTTATAGGATTCTTTCTCCTTCGGCTTTTTCAACTGTTTTCCAACAATCTATAACCTAATTTAATGACTTTTCACCAAAACCAAAGTCCAACAGTTGTTTAATGATTTATAGTGCACTAAAAGATATTAATTATAAGACCATACTTTACCAAAGATGAAACATACATCTAAATTGATGTCAGACAGCTGACAACGTATTAACTACAAAAAAAGTCATTATTTCACATTCTTTCGCGTCACGATGAACTAAAAAAGTGAACGTTTTATCAACACTAGTAATTATTATAGATACATAGGTTTCACTGTTGAATTTCTATTTGGAAACGTTATCAATTACAAACTACTGGGCTTTCGATCAATTACCACACTGGTGGAACGTGTTGGTGTCACTTTCACAACATTATTTTGATGCAAGTAACGTGAGTATCCCAGCCTTGACTTATGGGTAAGCATTTCCTTTACTTTCAGAAGATAAACAGTAAATACCGGTATCGAAACCCTGGCCCCAAAGAAATTCAATCTAGCCTAACTGCAGATTCCCGGGAAATCCCAAACAAGGGGTGACCCCGCCTAGGAGTCTGGGTGCACACAGCAACCAGCTCCGCTTCAACTCTGGGCTCAAAACGGCCCCACCAGCATCATGGCTGATGCAAACCGATGCGCAGGAGGAGGAGGTGGACGAGGAAGAGGCTGGTTTGTTTACTTGCAGCCAGAGCCGCCGCCGCCGCCGCCGCCGCCAGCAGCGACAGCATCACTGGATCCGCCAAAGCCAGCATCTTCCGCACATTTCTATTCTTAGTACACAACTCCCGAGCGGATCAAAACCCACTACTATTAAAAACACAGACAAGCACGTTCCCCACCTCCCACACACCCCCCACCCCACCAGCGCCTTCTCTTCCTGTGCGCCGGCGGCAGCGGCGGCGGGGGGGTGGGGTGGCGAACAAGACCCCGGGGAGCCGTCGCATCCCTGCCTTCCCCCACCCACGCGCAGACAGCCCCCTCCCCCCACCCAAACGCCCTGACACCGGCGCTCCCCGCGTTACATAACCCCGCCGCCACCCCAGGCCGAGCCGGGCCCCCTCCCCACGCCGCCGGCCGGCGGGGAGGGTGAGGGGCGGGAGCGAGAGTGGCGCAGAGCGAGCGAGACCGGAGGCGCCGGGCCAGGGCGGCCCAGACCCGGACCGCACCGCTAGGCCGGGAACACCCTCCCAGGCCCCCGCGCACCGCCGCCCCGGCTTCCCCCGCAAAGTGAGGGGTGCGGTCCGCCCGCGCCGGGCATCCCCGGCCTCCGCACCCGCATCCCTCACCCCAGCCCCCGGCGATCCAGCCCCACGCCCACGCCCCCGGCGCGGTGACAAGCCGGACGCCCCCACCTCATTCACCCACCGCCATCCCCGCCCGAAGGGGGCCCCAGAGGGAGTGCAGGCGCGGCGGGGAGAGGGCGAGAGTGGGGTGGGGGGGGGGCGGTGGCTGTTACCTGCAAAGGCGGCGGCGGCGGCCCCGCAGCTGCTCGGGCGGCGGCGGAGGATGGAGCCGGGGGGCGGGGGGAGGAGAGGGGGCGACTCGGGGGTCCCCCTCCCTCCTCCTCCCCTCCTGTCCTCCCCCCACCCCGCAGAGCCTCTGGCCCCCCTGGAGCCCGGTGTGGCCGGCGGGAGGGCAGGCGGCGGGCTGCAGGGGAGGGAGGGAGGGAGCCGGCCGGGCCGCGGAGCTGGAGCGGGAGGCGGCGGCGGCGGCGGCGGCGGCGGCGGCGGCGGCGGGAGGAGGGAGGCGGCGGGGGGGAGGGGGCGGAGACTCTACGTGGGAATCGGATCTCGGCTACAAATTCAATTCATCACCAGAAAACTCCGCTCGGGCGGGGGCCGGGTCGCGCCGGCGAGGCGAGGCGGCGGCGGGCGGAGGCTCTGAGAGGCCCTGGCGGCCAGGCGCGGGTCGGGGGTCTGCGGCCTCCTCTAGGGCCGCGCCCCGCTGGGGGGTGGGGGGGCCGCCGCCGCCTCCCCGCCCCCTCCTCCCGCTGGGGCGGCCGCGATCAGCTCTCGCCGCCGCCGCGGGCTTGTTGTTGACTTTGAGGAAAACTCCTGACGTCAGGGGCTGGCGCACAGCGACTGGCGGGAGCGGCTTCCCCGCGTCCCCAGCCGGCCCGCCGCCTCTGCCCCCTCCCCGCGGGCCCCCGTCCGCGGGCTTCCCCGAGCCCCCGAGCCCGCGGCGGCCAGCGCCCCCTCTCCTCTCGCGAGAACACCCCCCAGCCGGAGCCAGTAGCGGGGCGTCGTTCCTGGGCGGGAAGTTGTGGGTTTCCCCCGCGCCCTCGTGGCGTGCGGCAGGCACCCGAGGCCCGGGAGTGGAGGCTCTTCTGCCCTCCGCGAGCAGCCGAGCCCGGGGCTTCTCCTCCCGCCCGCCGCAGCTCGGGGGAGGTCGGGCCGGGAGCTAGAGGGCCGGGACCTGAGGCCCCCGAGATGGGCGGCTCCCTGTAGGGGCGCACCCCCCGAAAACTAGCAGCGGGGCGAGAAACGACCCCACCCCTCTGCACCTCTGGGGTCAGTACAGAGCGGGAGACCTCACTGTCCAGTCCTAGAACCTCTCTCGGAAGAGCCATCCCAGCGCTTCCTGTAAGCAGTAACCACCACATATAGTGTACACCTTACAGCAGCATCGTAATTCAACCTTAAAATTTCACATTTTTTAGAGATAGTATACAGTTTTCATTGACTTTGAGGAGGCCATGATGTATTGCATTCGCTACGAAGACAGCATTGCTTTCTTTTGAAGTTCATGACTTCTGAGAATGTTTACAAAGGAGATGGTTTTGTTTTGGGTTTTTTTGTTTGTTTTTTCGCAAAATGGCCTTTTTTTTTTTTTAACCATACATCATACTCCAGAAAGTTATGAAAGAAGTTTACTTTTTCTGACACCACGTATTGTTGCTTCTAGAACACTTTGAAAAAATTATATTATTTCACCATGTGA
This sequence comes from Capra hircus, assembly GCF_001704415.2. Taxonomy (NCBI): domain Eukaryota; kingdom Metazoa; phylum Chordata; class Mammalia; order Artiodactyla; family Bovidae; genus Capra; species Capra hircus. The sequence goes on along the minus strand of NC_030823.1, from coordinate 31,875,904 downwards.
TTCTAGCCTTGTTGATGTACCTGCTATTTCTTCCAATGCAAGGTTCTTGGTAGTGCTTTGGGGCTCTTTCTGTAGAAGACTTACTGCTTCTGAAGGGCACTTCGTACTGTGCTTTTTCCATTTCCTGACAACACTGGGTTGGTAATCATTGTTTTACACTATACCCCTGGTATTTACATAGGGAGTTGTATTTATACATCTGTGTCGACATCTGTTGTGAAAGGCACATCTATTGGGATTGTGGACAGGAAGGAGTATGGAACCTAACCTAATAAGAAAAGAAAGGGCTTTTAAAATCAATTTTCTCCATTTGCAAAGGAAACACTACACTTGACAGTTTCAGAATAAAATATGCTTTTTTAAGATGTACAGTCCACCCAAAAGTAAAGGTCCCCAATTTCTTCCTTTCTCCTTTTCCCATATTTCCCAGCACATGGTGAACTGATAATAAATATACACTCTATCCTTTAGGCTCTTCTGTCCATAAAATTTTCCAGGGAAAAATACTGGGTTGTCATTTTCTTCTCCAGAGGAGCTTCCTGACTCAGGGATGGAACCTGAGTCTCTCAATTGCATCTCCGTCCTTGGCAGGCAGATTCTTTACCACTGAGCCACCTGGGAAGCCTCTCTATTCAGCTTATCTGTGTATTAAAATTATATAATTTATTGCCGTAATTATCAGACCTCTAACAGTCCCTGCTGGTAAAGTGATTTCATTAAAAATTTCTTGCTTAAGAGTAACAAAAATGAGTCAAATTTCTATTCTATAATAACCCAAGTCACTTTTTAAGAAAATAGTCCCTATGACACCAGTGTTAAAAAGAGTATTTTGAAAGCTCTCTTAAATACTTAACTCTGAGACTTGTGATATTCTGAATTACCAGATATCTCTGATCAACTGCAATTTTATTTCCAGTTTTAACGTCAACATATTTCTGAGAATCAAATTTGTCTTATGAGCCATGGTGGTGGTTTAGTCGCTAAGTGGTTTAGTCGCTGAGTTGTGTCCGACTCTTGCAACCCGGTGGACTGTAGCCTGCCAGCCTCCTCTGTCCATGGGGATTCTCTAGGCAAGAACACTGGAGTGGGTTGCCAGTTCCTTCTCCAGGGGACCTTCCTGACCCAGGAATCAAACTCAGGTCTCCTGCATTGCAGGCAGATTCTTTAACAACTGAGCTATGAGGAAAGCTAGCCATATTGCCTCAAATTTTTTCTCAGTCTCTTCAGATTGGATTAAATCTTAACCGGATTACAACATACAAGTAAATATTGTATAAACTGCCATGGATTATGTACCCTAGGCTTCATGTATTTGAAAAGCTGTAGTTTTATTTCTTCTGTGTTTTGTTCTTCTACTATGGTAGTTTCATCCATTTCTGTAATAAAAGCATGTCAGCTTTTATTACATAGGAATTGATTATAGCACTGTCATTTAAGTAGCATTGTTCTTTCTCTTAGACTGTGCCATCGTGAGTTTTGGAGAATCTGCTGATTGTGAGATGATGGTACTCCATATACACTGTTTTCTAGATTTCTCCTCTTCACTGTCATCACTTTCCAACAATATGGGCAACAGGAGTATGTTTATCCATGGGAATATCCCTCCTAAATTTTAGAGACATACCCTCATTCTTTACTAAGCCAGAAATTCTTAAAACTAACATCTCTCAATACTAGTTATTTATATATCTTAAGAAAAATATTTACTCTTCTTGACTGTCAATGAGTAAATGAGATACTGAGAGCTATTTGTTAGTACTTCTACCGTTGCTTGTGCTTAGTCGCTCAGTCTTGTCCGACTCTTTGCAGTCCCATGGATTGCAGCCCGCCAGGCTCCTCTGCCCATGGGGATTCTCCAGGCAAGAATAGTGGAGTGGATTGCCATGCCTTCCTCCAAGCATTGCTTGGGAGTAACTTAAACTAGAAGGCACATTGAGAATTACAGGACATCAGGTAACAAAAGTTAAGTTACTGTTTCTGTGCTTTAATAACAAAGATATCTTGTCTCCAGTATCTAGAATATAACATGACACACAGTATGCACAAAATATGTTTGATGGACAAATAAATCTGTGTCCTGTGTGCAGTTTATGCTGTACTCTTCTCTTGGGATGGCTTTTTGGAAAGATCATGAACACACATTGCAGACTTGGAAATCTGAGTTCAAATCCTCTGTCTGCAGAGTTTAGGTCTCAGGCAAGTTTCTGAACTCTTCTAAGCCTTAATTTCTTCATTGGTGCAACGATGGTTACAACTACTTCAACAGTGTATTATGAGAATTCAATGTGATGAAATATTAGATGGTATCTAAAACATAGTGACTGATCAGCAAGCTAAAATTCCTTTACCATAAACATAAATATATCTGTTAACACTAACTGGTAAAACAAACAAATGTGAAAATCTGTCCTGCATACAACAGTAGAAATGTATTTCTCATCCACGTAAAGTTCAGAATGGCGGGCAAGCATTTATAAGAATAAAGTTTCTTCCATGTTTGAGTTATGACATGTTCAACACGTAATCATGACAGCAAGCTGGCTGAAAGGGGCAAAACATGGAGGATCACTCAAGAGAAGTTTTGTGCTTTTCAATTCTATTCACATTCTGCTGGCTAGGACACTCCAAAGCCAGCAAACTACAAGGCAACCCATGAAAAGGAGTCTAGCCCATAAAGAAAAAGAAATTGGTTTGATGAACAGCCAGCCAGTCTCTGCCACAGTTGGTTTCTGAAATAACCATGCTAAGTCTATAACTGTAACTAATGAATATCCTAGATGATAATAGAGCAATTTTCAGAAGAGCATAGTTTAAGTCCAGGTATAAGTAGCAGAAGAGTAAGTTACAATAGTTATCAATACTAATTGTCTTTTCTCTTTTTCACAGATACTGTCTTTATAAGATATGGGGCTAGATTAGTAACACACGAGAATACCCGAGGGTTAAGTATGTCACTAATCTGATGCCACGTGCAAAGGGGATACTTAAAGTTCTCTGGAAACCTCCCCCTTGTTTCATTGGCAGAATTTTTTTCCCTACTATGTTACTAGAGGGTGAATGAAAATTTTTGCATTGATATTATCATGCTCTCTCTTAGACAGCTAAGTCTGTTAGCAACCTAATACTTATATTTAAGAACCCTTGGGTCTGAACACAAAGTTTTTAATTTTTTTTATATGTGTCATGGTGTGTGTGTGGACTTAGTCACTCAGTCGTGTCTGACTCCCTGTGACCCCATGGATTGTAACCCACCATGCTCCTCTGTCCATGGTATTTTTCAGGCGAAAATACTGAAGTGGGTTACCATTTCCCCCTTCAGGGATCTTCCTGACCCAAGGATGGAACCCAAATCTCCTGTCTCACCTGCATTACAGGAAGATTCTTTACCCACTGAGCCATCAAGAGAGCCCACAGAAAGTTATTGACCACAATCAAATAACTGCTTGTGGGGCATTGACCTAGAATCCAGGTTCTGATTCCAAAGCAAGAGCATACATATTATTATTCGGATGGCAGCTAAATAAAGGTATGCAGTAATACCAATAATGCCATATTTTAATCCCACAACCTCATTTTAGGATATAATTTTGACTTCCTGAGATGATGCGCCTTTTTAGCTGTTTCAGAACCTGCTTTGAGAGGACTGAACTTTTTAACACAACAGCTAGCAGTGAAATAATGACAGTAAATTCCCAACCTTCACCTAGGTAATCACCTCAACCCCTTCCTCAGTTATCTCATGTAAATACAGTTCTGTTCCAGAAAGTTTCCCCATCTATTTTAGAACACAACTTCTGCTAATGAAAATACTTTCTGGATCAACTGGAAGGATTCAAATCTATACCCACTACAAAGCCCTTCAACTGCTGTATTTGCACTATTTCATTAAATAATCCTAGTTTGCTTTTTTTACGGTAAGAGGTAATTCAGTATCAGAATTTTTCTATTCACCTTTAGTTCCTAAGTAAAACTATGGCCACTCTCAGTTGCAAATACTTCTCAGTCAAAAATTAGATTTTAATCAAAACCCTGAATTTAATTTAGAATTCAAGTCTTTTTTTAGGTTGAAAGCCTGTATGGGAAAAACAGTTCTGCTTCTCTATTTCTCCATCTCGTTTTCCTCTTGCACCCCACAAGGCAGTCTCAGGGTGAAGAGCAAAACAGTTCTTATCTAGCTTGTACTGTTGTAATCCAGTTTTGCACTCTCTTGGCCTGACATACATAACCCCCCTACCCACTAGGACTTGCAGGACCCAGTGCAAAACGGAAATGCTGGCGCCACTGTGGAACAAGAATGAAGAATTTTAAAAGAGCAAAGAAGACCATTAAACCAAGCACAGTCTGTGTGCATGGGACTACGAAGATCACCGGCCCATGACCTGTTTGTGTTTCAGGTTGGCTCTCCAGGGGCTCTTTGGAGAGTTGCTTCCAGACTTCTCTAACTGCAACCCCTACAATGTGGGCAATGCACCTTTTCTTTTAGCTGCCTATTCCTACTCACTCTTCAGCTTCAGTTTCTTCAGCCCTATTGAAGTCTCCCTGTTGGGGTCCTCCCAGCCTCTGCGGAGGTCTCCTAGGCAGACTCAAGATGGCTCCAGCCCACTCCTTCTCTCCTGTGGTGCTTCATCTGGGCCTTGGGAAATACTCACCTGTTGACCATTCTCTCCCTTGTGGTTCTGCCATAGAAACAGTTGGGCAGCCTGATTCCCAGTTTCGACAGGATCCCCTCAATGCAGGGAACGAACATATCCCAAGCTCTACACTTGATCCCATGGAAGCCCATGGCTGCCCCTCTGGCATGAGCTGAAGAAGCATTCTCCATCCCTTCCCCCCTGGAGATGGTGAGTTCAACCTTCCCCAGTATAGTCCATACACAGATCTCCTCTGTCTCAACTATTTGATATTCTTAAAGTGAACAAGAACATCTGAGTTATAGAATAGGTTTTGAGTTATTTTCTTCTTAATAGTTACCTACCTTGAAATTTCACTTCTTCTTTTTTTTTTGTATTTGGGGCTCTCAGTTAAAATTTCAGTTTTAAATGCCTATTGAAAAGCATATTCTCTTTGTAGGATAAATATCTGCTGTTTCCTACTTACATGTTAGCCATTCAGTTGTGTCTGACTCTTTGCGACCCCACAGACTGTAGCCCGCCAGGCTTCTCTGTCCATGGAATTCTCCAGGCAAGAATACCAGAGTGGATTGCCATTCCCTTCTCCAAAGGAACTTCCCAACCCAGGGACTGGACCCTGATCTCCTGCCTAGCAGGCAGATTCTTTACCATTTGAGCTACAGGGGTGTATAAAAAAATTATCAGCTGTTACCAAAAAAAAATGTATTGAGGTTAATAGGTGTTCAAGGCGTGAAAGTGAAGTCACTCCGTCATGTCCAACTCCTAGCCACCCCATGGACTGCGTGCAGCCCACCAGGCTCCTCCATCCATGTGATTCTCCAGGCAAGAGTACTGGAGTGGGGTGCCATTGCCTTCTCCTAAAGAGAGGTTAATGACATTTTAATTGAGCTTTAAAATGAGGTTAGGGATTCCTTGGCAGCCCAGTGGATAGGACTGGACTGCATTTCTTTGCCAAAGGCCCAGGTTTGATCCCTGGTCAGAAAATTAAGTTCCCACAAGCCACACAGCCTGACCAAAACAATAAAAAATAACTAAAATAAAATGAGGTCCAGAAATTGACAAGGCAGAAGGAGACATTCCAGGCAGTGAAAGGAACACAAAAGCAAGAGAGGGTACCATCAGGAACTCCAAGGGGAAAAAAAATGGTGCAGAGAAGATTTCAGTGACATGAAAACATTTGAGCTGGGCTTGAAGAATAATCATGAGAAAACGTGAGTCTATATTTATGTAAGAGCACTGGAGAGGTAGAAGAAAGAAGAATCTCCTGATTAATTTCTGATGTAGAACCATCAGGGCAGAGTGATTAGATGGTGGGCAAAGGGATAGTATAAAAAAGAGGAATGAAGGATGATGTCCAGAATTCTGCCCTCCTCGCCCTGGGATCAGGACTGTGTGTGTGTGTGTGTGTGTGTGTGTGTGTGTGTGTGTGTGTGTGTGAGCATGTACACTCTATGGTTGTTAGTGCTTATTTTGGGGAGGAGGGTTGTTAAGAGGCAAGGTTATGAGAGAGAAAAGAGAAAATGGACCATTTTTGGTATTAAATTTAATGTACACTTTTCAGACTTTCAGTTAGATGTGGTAATAAATACAGTGGCTAACATGATTGTGTTAAGCACTCTGTAGGAATTAGCTAATTTAGTATTAGAGGCCTTTGAGAGTATGAAAATATGGTGGTCAGACTAGAAGACTTGGTCTGAAGCTATGGGTCTGCATCAGAGCATGGGGTAAAGTCATGACAGCAGGCAGCAGTGTGATCCTAAAAAGTGAACCTTGGCAAACGCTAATTCTTGAGGGCAGGAAAAAAAAAAAAAAAGACGGAGGGAAAAATAAATAGCCAAATGAGTAAGGAGAGAAACAGAAGTTGTAAAAGCCAAGGTTGAGAAAGTTTCAACAAGGGGGAGGGAGATGTATTTGCCAGTGGAAATGCTGTCAAGGAGGGGCAAATAAAAGAGAAAATTTGATAAGTCTCTATCGAATTTTACAACTGGGACATCATTGGTTATTTTTATGGAAGCAATTTCATGGTATAATGGGAATGATAGCTTCAAAGAGTTAATGAGGAAATGGCCAATTGAGGAAGAGAGGATAGTGGAGTAGTGGAAATAGATACTAATATTTATTGAAACCTACTATGAGCTGGGCTTCCCTGGTGGCTCAGTGGTAAAGAATCTGCCTGCCAGTGCAGGAGGTGAGGGTTCATTCCTGGGTTGGGAAGATCCCCTGGAGAAGAAACTGACGATCCACTCCAGTGCTCTGTGCCTGGAAAATTCCATGGACAGAGAGGAGCCCAGCGGGCTACAATCCCTGGGGTTGCAAAAGAATCGGACACAACTTAGCAACTAAACAACAACAACAACTGAGAACTGAGTAAGTTCCCCTCTGGCATTTTGCTTAAGTGTAGCAGAACGCTGTTTTGAAATATTCACCTTTGTTTTCTGGGTTATGACTCCCCTAGCTCTTTCTCAACATTTACAGTGCTAGATCATTGCCTCAGGAAAGAGACGGTAGAACAGATTGACAAGGAAAGGCATCCTTTCCTGGCTTTTTAGTTTCTGTGGAGAAGGAAATGGCAACCCACTCCAGGACTCTTGCCTGGAAAATCCCATGAACAGAGGAGCCTGGTAGGCTGCAGTCCATGGGGTCGCTACGAGTCAGACACGACTGAGTGACTTCACTTTCACTTTTCACTTTCATGCCTTGGAGAAGGAAATGGCAACCCACTCCAGTGTTCTTGCCTGGAGAATCCCAGGGACAGAGGAGCCTGGTGGGCTGCTGTCTATGGGGTTGCACAGAGCCGGACACAACTGAAGCGACTTAGCAGCAGCAGCAGCAGCAGCAGCAGCAGCCTTTCGGCGGAAATGGAAACTCTAGGGCTTTAAACAACAGGCTTGGGAGACTATGCGATGCCTAGAACAAGGCCTCACTCACTCTGTGCCACCTCTAAAATGCTCCTCAGGCTAGCAGGAGGAGATGGGTGGGTTTCTGGGGAAGGGCCAGCCCAAGTGGGAAAATGAGTAAATAACCTGACAGTCTTCAGGACTCCAAAGACAGGAGTTGTGTTTCTTTCCTTGTGAGATTCTAGATGGATGGAAAGGCCAGGGGTTGTCTTGTCCCTATGATTAATGTACGCGATCAGTCCCCACAGAGCTTCCAGGTGCGCAGCTTAACTTGGGCAGCAACACAATTCCTGTGTGACCGGGATTTCTGAGGTTTAAGAGGACATACGAGATACCCACGCTCAACTATGAGGTCGGATTAGCACCGCAGTTCCCGCACATCAGCAAATGACACTGAGGGGACTAAGGGACAGCTCAGCAGCAAAGGGCAACTGAGATAACTGACATCTCAGAGGATGCCATTGTGTACAGCCAAGACCAATAGCCCTTTCTCTTCTCGTGAACTGATACCATGGAAGCCAGTCTCCCCAATGCCTTTCCTCCAGGACTTCATGGCAACCCCAGGCAGAAAGGAAGTTTCTAATTACTCACCCTAATGGAGACCCAAAATTGAAATATAGTTCGTTCTAGAAACCCTTGAATTTGGGAAATTAAATTCACACCCACCATTTCTATTCTACCGTACTCTAATCTTAACCTTCATTACAACTTCGTTAAGTAGGAATTGCCATTCCCACATTACAAGTGATGAAGTAAATTCAGAGACAAATGACAAATTTCAAAACAAAATTAAGAAATTCTTCTAGCCTAGCAAGGGGCAGAACCGGGGCTCACACTGAGGTCTGCTTTACACCGAAGCCAGTGATCCGTCAGATCATTTCATGTTTTTCAAAAAGTTGGACAGAGAAGTGAAATAATAGCCAGAAGGGGATCCAGGGTGATGAGACTTCCTTTTTTTAAGAAGGAGAGAAATCAGATAATATAAATGGGAAAAGGAAAAAAGAGCTAATTGAGAGAGAGAGATTGAAAATGAAGGAAAGAGGGGATTATTGAAGAATGTTTCAAAAGGATGTGAGAGGTGAATAAAAATAATAGTACCTACCTTGAATGGAAGGTAGATACTTCTCCAAGATGAGAGTGAACATGGAAAGTATTTGCATGGATAGAAAAAGTTTTGTAGACAGGTGGGGAAATTTTGCTGGCATCAGTGCTCCATGACATGGAGGAGGAAAGGCCAAGCGCAATACTTGTAGGATGCATGTAGGACGAAAACTGAATCATAACTTGCATTTTAGTGCCTTGAACAGAAGGCGGTATATGTCATGCATTTGATTGAGTTCCTTCAACACTGTAGTGGCACCATGCCCAGATCTGCAACCCCTCCTTTGAGGACTGAAGCAGACATTTCTCCAGCTGCTCAGAATGTTGGTCATTGACACTTCTTAATTAAGTCCCCTTCCTAGGAATTGTCCTCTACTGAGAGAGCAGCTTTACCCCAGATCACACTCCCTTCCCAATGACTGTACCGTCTGGGATGTAAGGGCTAGCCCCTTGCCTCAGTTTAGAACAAGCCTATAGGCCCATCCATATCCCCAGACCTCTCTACTGCTCCCGCAGCACACCACTACCCACCCCCTGCCCCCCGCAACACACACACACACACACACACACACACACACACACACACACGCGGAGGATTAGCTGAAGTCTGCATTGTGATCGTGCTGCACTTCACTATGCCAAATCCTTCTTCCTTCACGCCCCCATAGGAATTCCCCCCAGACTTCCTACAGGCACTTAACCCATTCTCAGGTCCCTGTGTTTGGGGTGCATGTCTGCTCCCCTTGTGCGAACAGAGAACTACTCTGCCGACGTAGCCTGTGGTTTTCTGGTTCTGGTGTGAATTATGAGCAAGCTCACTTGTCTGCAGGCTTAAATGCACATTTCTGACTTGTACTAATGTAAAGTTGCTGTTTTCTTCTCCAATACCTACCTTTTGTATGCATTCTTCAGTTGGGATCCAAATTCAGGAGGAGAAAAAGGAGTTATTTTACTCTCTGAAACCAGTGGAAAAGAAACTTTTTTTTTTCTTAGTGTTCAGGTGGCTTTGCAGGGTAAGGAACAGCAAGAATGACAAGGAATGGGAAAAATAAACATCATGTGGAACATAGGATAGGAAATGTCCATAAACTCCAAACCTGTTTGCAAAGTAGTTCCTACCTAAGAGAAGAAATGACTCACAAAGGATATCTACCCAGGCTCCCAGTCATTAGATTTAAATCATCGGTTTTTTATCCTCTAAATTTTGGGCTTAATTCAAAAGGTTCATGAAGAACCAAGAATGTTGGCGCTGTTACAAAGTAGAACTGCATCCGCTTTTTGCTAAAATCAGTTTTATCTTTAACTTAATTGCATTCTATTACCAAAAGATAAGTATACTAAATGGATACACATATCAAAACATCTATTATAGGTTTGCCAAAGTGATGGTAAGGATGACATTATTTTTATTAATGCTTATTCTAAAATTACTTTAATTTGATCCCATTTTACCCCAAATTACCTTTTGAGATAATTTTTCAGGCTTAGTCCCAAATTAAGGATGGCTCTGAAACTTTCTTCATAGCAAGGAATTAAATTAGGTAAGATTTTGTTTGTTTTGAGAATGAGTAAGATTAACAAGGGGTTTCCTGGGTGGCTCAGCAGTAAAGAATCTGCCTACAATGCAGGAAACATGGGTTTGATCTGTAGGTGGGGAAGATCCCCTCGAGGAAGGCATGGCCACCCACTTCAGTATTCTTGCCAGAAAAATCCAAGATTAACAAACCTTTACATTTTTGACTGTTTCAGGAGTCATATGTGGTAGATTTCGTATTTGATATAATTGTACTTTTGATATTTGTTTTTGTTACTCTACAAACTAACCAGGAGTAACAAGGTTTTCAGAAAAGTATGTATTTGGCTTTTCTTCTCTGTTTGGGTCAATGTTAGGATTTCCAAGGTACCTTTAGTCATGGAGTTAGTCATTGGTGAAGTGAATCCACAAGCTATTTGTTGCTTGCCAGTTGTATTGCTTATCAGTAATGCTATTACCAGTTTCCTCTAAAGCATGATGATTTTTTACCAAAATGGAAGCTATGCAGTTGTAATTTTTCACCCTTTATAATAGGATTGTGGAGTGCGGGAAATGGAGCAGAGAGGTCTTCAGCTTTTCTGTCTTACTGTAATATTCCTTCACCTGTGAGGTGAAGAACATGTAAGATAACAGAATGGCTCTGCTCTCAGAGGTGATGATGGGTTTGCTCTGAGCTATTGACACTCATACCTGGGCCTCTCGTGATCAATGACACACAATTTGGAGACGGCTGACTGGGGTTAATGGTGCAATCTGTGGCTTTGGAACAGAGTTCTTCTCTATGTGAAACTAATTGGCCCATATGGGGATTAAACTGGTAACAGTGTCCTCATTTGTCAACCCATCTATTCAGCATTTGAATCTGGTTACGTCTGAGTACTTTCCCCAATTCAACCAATGTGTTTTCAAATGATGATATAACCTCAGAAATAGGAAGAGGTAATTGCTTAAAATATACAAGCTACTTATCAACCCAAATCACCATAAGAAAGTCATTAAAAATTAAATAATTATCCTATTGCCAATTATTCTTAATTGAATATCCCAAGCTGTGGGAAACAGAACAGGAGGTAAGTCTGCTTCTCATTAAGTACCTTGTGTGTGTGTGTTCAGTCGCTCAGTCATGTCCAACTCTCTGCAGCCCCACCAGCTATAGCTAGCCAGTGTCCTCTTTCCATGGGACTTTCCAGACAAGAATTCTGGAGTGGGTAAGCCATTCCTTTCTCCAAGGGATCTTTCCAATCCAGGGATTGAACCTGAACCTCCTGCATTGCAGGTGGATTCTTTACCATCTGAGCCACCAAGGAAGCCACACTTTTCACATGAAAACAGGTCTCAAGTTGTCGAATTATGCTATGGTAGAGCCTGCAGCACAGTGGAAATAAAAAAGTTAAACCTGAAAAAAAAAATAGAGTAAATGTTTATTCCTAGGGGTTAGAGGATGGGGGTATAAGACAAATATTATTTAAGGGTACAAACTTGCAGAAAAGTCCTAAAGATCTAGTGCACAGTGTCATGAATATAGACAACAATATTGTACTATCTTTATGTAATGTGGTAAATATTACTACAAGGGCGAGCATATTACAGCATATAAATGTATCAAAGTAACACATTATATGCCTTAAATTCACACAGTGTAATAAGTCAAGTTTATAAAATTTAAAAAACATAAAAGGGGAAAAAATATAAGAAATTGGAAAAAAAAAAAAAAAAGGTTACGTAGGAGGCCCAGAGGGGGTGGATAACAATGAGCCAGGGTGTCAAAGTGACCATATTTACATGCAATAGAAAAGCATTTCTAACCCTCAGTTAGTAGTTATCTTTTCCTGCCAAAAAAGATTTTTAAAATAAGTGAACTTTAAACAGTTACAAAAATAGCAAGCCTTTCCCACAGAGAGTCATAAAGACCCAAACCTAAGCAAGTAACAGAGCAGTGGTGTCCAACAAGAGTGTGAGAAATAGAAGAGCATTCTCAGAACTTTGACAAAGAGAGAAGAGTTATGTGGATTGTACTTAAAAACTAACTTAGTTTAGCACTATTGACTAAGAGTTTTCCCTGGCTCCTTAGTGAGGAGAAATCCAAATTTAACCTCAAAACTCTGTCTATATTGGATAGGCCAAAAGGTTGCTTCAATTTTTAAGTAAAATAAAAGACACATTTTTCACCAAGAACTTTACTGAACAATGTGTTCACTGTTTTGTTCCACTACCTTCTGCCATTTTTTTCAGGCAACTTCATAATTCCGTCTTCTCAAAACTTTTTATCTTTTTGAGCAAAGAACTGTTCCAGGTGCCTTTTACAGTCTTTGAGGGAATTGAAATTTTTTCCATTAAAATAATATTGTAAGACTGAAATAAATGGAAATCCGAAGGTGCAATGTCTGGTGAGTATAGCAGATGAATCAGAATCTTCCAGCCAAGCTGTAACAGTTTTTGCCTGGTCATCAAAGAAATAGGCATCTGGTAGTATCCTGATGGAAGATTATGCATTTTCTTTTGAGTAATTCTGGATGATTTTCATCGCGTGCTGCCTTCAGTTGGGCTCATTGGGAGCAGTACTTGTTGGAATTAATTATCTGGTTTTCCAGAAGAAGGTCATAATAGAGGACTCTCTTCCGATTCCACCATAAACACAACATCATCACCTTCTTTGGAGGAAGATTGGCCTTTGGTGTGGTTGGTGGGGCTTCTTTTAGCTTGTCCCACAATCTCTTGCATTCCACGTTATTGTACAGTATCCACTTTTCATCTCCCATCACAATTTGTTTTTTAAAAAGGGAACATTTTTGTTATGTTTAAGTTGAGAATCACATGCAGAAGTATGATCAGAAAAAGAAGATTTTTCCCACTTAATTTATGTGCAACCCAAACATCCAAGCAATTAACATAACCAAGCTGGTGCAAATGATTTTCAAAGCTTAATTTGGATATTTAGAGTATGTTGGCTATCTCCCACATTGATTTTTTGCAATTAATATCTCAATTTGATAGCTATCAACTTCAACTGGGACTACCAGACCGTTGACCATGGATTCAGCAAGAAATCTCCACCACAAAACTTCGCAAACCACTTTGGACACCTTGGGTCCATCACAGCAACTACACTGCACAAATCCTTTTTTGCATTTCAGTTGTATTTTTTACCTTGCTTGAAATAATAAAACATACCATGCCAAAAATATTGCTTTTTTCTTCCGTCTTCTATATTAAAATGTCTACACAAAAATTCACCAATTTTGACAAGTTTTTTTTTTAAGCACTCTTTTATGACAGTTGTCACAATACAATTGTTTTGAATGAAGTTAATGGCAACTGAACACTACTAGAGCCAGCTTATGGAAAACACCAAACAAACTTTTTTGCCAACCCAATATTTATAGGACTATTTAAATCTGCTTAAGTCAACATTTGAATCTATTACTGTTTTCAAAAATTCTTAACTAAAAAGACTGCTGAGATAAATATACACATAGGATATATGCAGCCTTGTTACGGGGTTTCCCCGGCAGTAAAGAATTCACCTGCAATGCAGGAGATGCAGGAGTCATGGGTTCAATCTCTGGGTCAGGAAGATTCCTTGGAGGAGGACATGCCAACCCACTCCAGTATCCATGGAGTCGCAAAGAGTCAGAGGCAAATAAGCAGCAGCAGCAACCTTGTTATAGCAATCAAAATTTTAGTTCCAAGAGGAGACAAAATCAGCTCAGTGCTTTGCTCAGAAAAGAATGTATTTTTTTAATAGTCAGTATACAACATACTATATTTTCTTGAGAAGTAGAGAAAGAGAGAGATTGAACTAATATGTGCAAAATGAAGAGTATTCATGGCACTTTCTTTTTCATTATGTATTAATTTAATTTTTAAAATTGCGAAACACTGTTTTTGCAGAAGGTACTTAAAGCATATGTATAGATTGCATGAGCAGCAACCTTAAATCCAGTGTGCGCTTCCCCAACTGGAGCCTCCTCCCTCAAGAATAAACACTATCCTGTCTTTCTGAGTAATCATTTCCTTGGTTTTCATTATTTCCTCCAATTTGTCAATCCACAACTAAGATTGTTTTGTTTGAGTTTCTCCTTATTCTCAGTATTATGTGTTTAAAATCCATACATATTGTTGTGAGTAGCTGTATTTTTCATTCTTATAGATTCCACTATGTGAATATATCATGATTTTTTAAGGAGTTTTTTTCATCTAAACTTTCCAAATTTAATGACATGAGGTTTTTAAAGACAATACCGTCTTACTTTCTTTTTAATGTCTGAAGAATCTCTAATGTCACCTTTTTCATTTCTGGTTTTTTTTTTTCTGTTTCTTTCTTGATTGATTCTTACCAGAAGTTTGTCAATTTTACCAACATTTTAAATTCATTAGATGCTGCTCTCTTTCTAATTTTCTATCTCCTAGTGTTTTGCAAGTTTTATTTCGTGGTTCTTATTCTAACTTCTTGAGATAGATGATGAACTAATTCATTTCTAACCTTTCTTTTTTTCTAATTATGTGTATAAGGCTATACACTTTTCTTCTTTAGTGGTATATCATGTTTGAGATGTGATCTTTTCATAATCTTTTAGTTCAAAATAATTTTTATTGTGTTCTGGTTTTTCTTAGAAGTTTGTTTCTTAATTCTCCAAAATATGGGAACATACTTTGTATGATTTCAATTCTTTAAAAGTTATTGAGACTTGTTTTGTGTCCTGGCTTTTTTTATATCAAGATTTTTTTTACTTCTTCTAGGTTGATTAATACTTCTAGCTTAGAAATATATTCAGAACTTTAATATAATCTTTTACTGAGTTCCAAGTTTGTTTTCAGTTCAGTAAATCTGCAGCACATATGTGTATGCATATTTATGAGCATAACAATTTACAGATAAATTGTTATATTTGTCTTATTAATGAGTATAATTTTGCATTATTTTGCCATTTTATAAGTAACTCCTTTTCCAGTGACCCACCTTCCAATGGATAGTATGGAAAAGGAGAGTTTGTTCTGAAGATAAACTATTAATTAACTGTATAACATTTGATTCTTCTTTATCCTTTAGTTACATATGGAGGTTAGAACCTTGGCTGCTGTGTTACGCTTGTTAATAGTATGTGATATAAAGTGTAAAAGACTAATCCTGGGAGTGCAAAGCGAGGGAAATCATTAAGAAATACCTAGACAGAAACTTGGATTGAGAAGAGGCTTAAATGCAAGGAACCATTACAAAGACAGTAAATACAAAGAACTCAAGGGGAGAACGCTGACCATGTACAATTCTAAGACTGCTCTTGTCCAACAAAGGAAACAAATGTATGTAGTTTGAGATCACTTGCTTATTAATTTCTTCAGAGCATTAAGGAAGGAGAGGCTTAGGATTATTAGTAAGTCTTCTAGAAAAGCCTGCAAATAAATGTATGTATATATATTAATATATATGGACAAAGGATTGAAGACTTGGAATTTTGGTTTGAGTTGCAGTTTTACTGTGTACCAGCCATGTAAAATTGGGCAAATATGTAATGAGACTTCCATTTTGCAATCTGTAAAATGAAGATAATAGTAACACGTGTGAATCGGGCAAGTCCACTTATACACAGATTTTTTTTCACTGAATACATACTGCAGTACTACATGATCTGTGGTTGGTTGAATTCTGGAATGCAGGACCACGGATTAGGAGGACCAACTATAAAGTTATATGTGGATTTTTGACTGTGAGGAAGGCGGATGCCCCTAAGCCGTGAGCTATTCAAAAGTCAACTATACTTAACGTCAATGGTTGACAAGAGGGACTTGTCAGTCTGTACTTGGTAAATTACAGGGCAGAATTCTGGGTTACAGATGTATTGCCTTACTTTCATATACGTACTTTTCCAAAAGTTTTAACTAGCTGTCATATTTTAAAATTTTAATTTCTAGTTTTTTTTTTAATCAAGTTTATTCAAGTATGATTTACATAAAATACAATTCTCTGTTTTAAGTTTGCAGTTTCAAGAGACTTACGCCCCGGTGGCTCAGATGGTAAAGCGTCTGCCTACAATGCAGGAGACCCAGGTTTGATCCCTGGGTCGGGAAGATCCCCTGGAGAAGGAAATGGTTACCCACTCCAGTACTCTTGCCTGGAAAATCCCATGGATGGAGGAGGAGCATGATAGGCTACAGCCCATGGGGTCGCAAAGAGTTGGACCCCACTGAGCAACTTCACTTCAAGCACTATAGTCAAAATAAAGATTATTTCCATCACTGTACAAGTTTCCTTTGTGCCTCTCGGCAGTCAGCCTCCCCACCACATTTCCGCCATCTCAGGTAACTATCTACTTTCGGTAATTACTGCTTTGTTATGCTCTTTTCTAGAATTTCACATAAATGGAATGATACAATATGCACTCTTTTGTATCCAGCTTCTTACGCTCACCGTATTGCTTTTGAATCACCTATGTTGAGTATATTGATTGTTTGTCCTGTAATACGGCTAGATGATTACCCATTGTACGGTTGTTTATTCATCTGTTGACTGATATTGTAGTTGTTTCCGGATTTTGACTGTTATGAATGTGTACCTTCCTATATAAATCTTTGGATGGACATATGTTTTCATTTCTTTCTGGTAAATATCTAGGAATGGAATAGCTGGGTCGTGTGCATCAGATGTTTAACTTTATTTAAAAAAAAAAAAAACTCCAAACTTTTCCAAAGCAATTGTACCATCTTTATACTTCCACTAGCAATGTATGAGAATTCCAGTTCCTCCACATGCTCACCAATAATGAATATATTATCAGTCATATTAATTTTTACCATTCTAGGGAGTGTATTGTGTTATCTCATGGAGGTTTTAGTTTAAATTTAATGATGTTGATCATCTTTTCATGTATTTGTTGGCTATGAATGTATCTGCCTTTGTGAAATGTCTTCTTATATCATTTCCCTGTTTTGATTAGAATGTTTGTCTTCTTGTTATTAAGTTGTAAAGTTCATTACATATTCTGGGTATAAATCCTCTATTAGACATATGAAATTCCACTACTGTTTTCCAGCTGGTGGCCTTCCTTTTATTTTCTTAACGTGTTCTTTATTTTTATTTTTTATTGAATTATAGTTGGTTTACAATATTATATTAGTTTTAAGTGTACAGCAAAATGATTCAGTTATATATATTTATAATGTATATATTTTTCAGATTCTTTTCAACTATACATTATTGTGAGATGTTGAATATTGTTCCCTGTGCTGTACAGTAAATGGTTGTTTGTCTATTTTATATAATCTTCTGGACCCAGGGATGGAACCTGCATCTCCTACGTTTCCTGCATTACAGGCAGATCCTCTGCCTGATGAGCCTCCGGGAAGCCCCATTTTTATATATAGTAGCAATATTTTTTGAAGAGGAGAATTTCTTAATTTTGATGAAATCCAATTTATCAATATTTTTATGCATCTCATGTAGGATATTTAACAAATCTTTGCAAAAATTTCTTCCTGTTTTCTTCTAAACATTTTATAATTTTGTCAATTGCAACTAGGTCTATGAGCTATTTGGGGAAAATTTTTGTGTATGATGTGAGGCAAGGATTGAGGCTCATTCTTTTCCTAGTATTGATATCTAGTTATTCCAGTATCTTTTGCTGAAAAGTCTATTATCTTTTCAACAGCAAAATCATGTCCATATACATGTGCATTTAGTTCTGAATTCTCTATTCTATACCATTGACTTACATTCTTTAATTATGTCAACATCATACTCTATTGATCATAGTAGTTTACTGCTGCTGCTGCTGCTAAGTCACTTCAGTCGTGTCCGACTTTGTGCGACCCCAGAGACGGCAGCCCACCAGGCTCCCCTGTCCCTGTGATTCTCCAGGCAAGAACACTGGAGTGGGTTGCCATTTCCTTCTCCAATGCATGAAAGTGAAAAGTGAAAGTGAAGTTGCCCAGTCGTGTCCGACTCGTAGCGACCCCATGGACTGCAGCCTACCAGGCTCCTCTGTCCATGGGATTTTCCAGGCGAGAGTACTGGAGCGGGGTGCCATTGCCTTCTCCAAAGTTTACTAGTAAGTTTCAAAAACAAGTAGTTTGAAGGAACATTGCTCCTCTTTTTAAAAACTATGTTGTCTATTCTAGGTTATTTCTTACATAAAAATTTTAGAGTCAGCTTGTCAGTTCCTGCCAATAAAGTAATACTTTGGATTCTTGATTGGAATTTTGTTGAACCTCTAGATGAAGTTGTGGAGAATTAACATCTTAAAAATACTGAAATTTCCATTCACAAACCTGGCATATCTCACCACTGATTTAGGTATTTAAATTTTTTCTCAACAATTTTTAAAAATTTCAATGTACAAATCTTACATATATTTGTTAATTTTATCCTTACATGTTTCATGGTCGTCAAAATTATTATAAATGGTTCTTTTTCTTAAATTTGATTATTTGTTGCTAGCATGTAAAGATATGATTGATATTTACATATTGACCTTGTATCTTAGGACTTTGCTAAATTAGCCTATCGATCTCTAACAACTTTTGTGTAAGCTCCATATGTATATGATGATGTCATCTATACATAAAGATTACTTTTTAATTCAAACCTGTATACTTTTTATTTCTTTTTATTGCTTTATTATACTGGTTAGGACTTTCATTGTAATATCAAATATAAGTAGTAAAAGGATGTGGGTTGTGGGGAAACTTTAGTATTTCTCTATTAAGGAAAATGTTAGGTACAAGTTTTTAATTGCTGTCCTTTATAAGACTGAAAAAATTCCTTTCTACTCTTAGTTTGTTCAGAATTTTTATCATAAATTTATGTGAACTTTGTTAAAAGCTTTTTCTGTATCTATTGATGTACTTATTTGCCTTTTCACCTTTGTTCTATTAATATGGTGAATTACATTTGTTTATTTTTTTTTTAATGTTAAACTCACCTTGTATTTCTTGGACAAATCCCACTTGGTCATATTGTGTCAACCTTTTTACATATAGCTGAAATTAATTTCTAAATTTTTAGGAAAAACTTTGAATCTCTGTTCATAAGGATATTGGTCTGTAGTATTTTTGTAATCTTTTTTAAATTGAAGTAGAGTTGATGTATATTATATATTACAGGTACAATATAAAGATTCACAATTCTTAAAGGTTTTACTCCATTTATAGTTATTATAAAATATTGGCTGTATTCCCTGTGTTGTTCAACATATCCTAGTAGCTTATTTTATTGATAGTAGTTTGTACTTTTTAATCCCCTCCCCCTATACTGCCCCTCCCCCTTATCTCTGCCCACTGGTAACCACTAGTTTGTTCTCTTTTATCTGTGAGCCCACTTCCTTTTTGTTATATTCACTAGATTGTTGCAATTTTTAGATTCTACATATAAGTGATATGCAGGATTTGTCTTTCTTTGTCTGACTTACTTCACTTCGTTTAATACCCTCCAAGTCCATTCACGGTGTTGCAAATGACACAATTGTTTTCTTTTATGGCTGAGTAGTATCCCACTGTGTGTGTGTGTACCACATCTGCTTTACCTGTTGAGGGACCCTTGGGTTGCTTTCATGTCTTAACAATTATAAATAATGCTTGTGTGAAAACTGGGATGCATTCTTTTCAAATTAGTTTTTTGTTTGTTTGTTTTTTTAGAAATACACCCACGTGTGGAATTGTTGGGTCGTACGATAGTTTTTCTTAAAGGTTTTTTGAGAAATCCGTGCTATTTTCCACAGTCCGCACCAATTTACATTCCCACCAACAGTGTATGAGCATTTGCTTTTCTCCACATCCTTGCCACAGTTGTTGTGTTCCTTTTGATGACAACCATTCTGACAAATGTGAGGTGATATCTCATTGTGGTTTTGATTTGCATTTCCCTCATAACTAGAATGCTGAGCATCTTTTCACATGCTTGTTGGTCATCTGCATTTCCTCTTGGGAAAACTGTCTATTCAGTTCTGCCTGTCATTTAAGGCTTGTTTTCTTGATATTGAGTTGGATGAGCTGTTTATATGTGTTGACTATTGGTCATATCATTTGTAAACATTTTCTCCCATTCAGCAGGTTGTCTTTTCATTTTGTAAATGATTTCCTTTCCAGTGCAAAAACTTTGAAGTTTGACTAGGTCCCATTTGTTTCCTTCTGCCTGTGTTTCTTTTGTTTTAGAAGATAGACCCCCCCAAAAAACATTCCTATGATTTATGTCAGAGTGTTCTGCCTGTGTTTTCCTCCTAGAAGCTTTATGCTTTTCAGTCTTAGATTTAGGTCTTTAATACATCTTGAGTTTATCTTCATATGGAGTGGGTTGCCATTGCCTTCTCCAATATGGTGTTATAGAACGTTCTAAATGCACTTTTATATGTAACTGTCTAGTTTTCCCAGCACCACTTATTGAAGAGAGTATCTTTTCTCCATTGTGTATTCATGTCTCCTTAGTAGTAGATTAATTGACCATAAGTGTATAGGCTTATTTCTGGCCTCTCTATTCTGTCCTGTTGATCTATGTGCCAGTACCATTCTGTTTTGATTATTATAGCTTTGCAGGATGGTCTGAAGTCAGGGCGCATGGCACCTTCAGCTCTTCTATCTCGAGATTCTTTTGGCTTTTCAGGGTCTTATATGGTTCCATACAAATTTTAGAATTATTTGTTCTAGTTCTTTGAGAAGTGACATTACTTATTTTGGTTGTCAGGGTTATATTATACTACTCATAAAAGGAATTAGAAAATATTTTCTTTTCCTCTGTTTCCTTAAAAAAAGTCTTCTGTAGAATTGGTATTATTTCTGTCTTAACTGTTCGATTAAAATTCAGCAGTGAAGCTATTTGGGCCTGGAGTTTTCTCTGCGAGGTTTTTTAAAAATTCAGTATGTTTAATGGATATGGGAGTATTCATATTGTCTATTTCATCTTGTGTAAGTTTCGGCTTATATAATTTTAATGAATTTTTCTATTTCATATAAATTATTGGCATAAAGTTAATCATAATATTCTTTTATATCTGTAGGTTTATAGACATAGCTTTTCCTTTGTTCTTCATATTGATAATTTGAGTCTTGTTTTTTCATCAATAAAGCTAGAAATTTATTAACTTTATTGATCTTTTCATAAGAGTAATTTTTTATCTTAATAGTTTTTCTCTTACTTACATGTTTCCTAGTTTATTGATTTCTGGCATTATAATTTCCTTCCAATTACTATAGTTCTTAAAATGTAAGTGTAAATTACTGATTTAGACCTTTCTTTTTCTAAAACAAGTGTTTACATTTCTCTGCAAGCACTGCTTTAGAGGTGTCACAAACATTTTCATTATCATCAAAATATTTTATAATTTCTGTATAGGTTTTTTTTTGACCATGGTTTCTTTAGATGTATATTGTTTAATTTCCACATATTTGTGGATTTTCTAGACATCTTTTCATTGGTTTGCAATTTAAATCCATTACAAGTAGAGATCACACTTTGTATGATTATACTCCTTATAAAAGTATTGACAATTGGTTGCTCAAACAGGAAAGAGTCTACCCGCAATGCGGGAGACCTGTGTTCAGTCTTGGGTTGGGAAGATTCCCTGGATGAGGAAATGAACTCACTTCAGTGTTCTTGCCTGGGAAGTCTCAGGGATAGAAGAGCTTGGCAGGCTGCAGTCCATGGGATTACAACGAGTCAGACACAACTGAGTGACTAATACTGACTTTTGATTCAGTATATTAATCTATCTTGTTGAATGTTCCATAATAATTTGAGAAGAATGCATATTTTGCTGTTGCTGGATATAGTGCTTTATAAATGTCAATTAAATCAGTGTTATTGCTAATGTTCAAGTCTTTTATATCTTTACAGATTTTCCATCTACTTGTTTTATTGATATTCTCAAGCTCAGATTCTTTCCTCAGTTATATCTAATCTACTAATAAGCCCATCAAAAGCATTGTTTATTTCTATTACAGTGTTTATCTCCAGCATTGCTTTTTGATTCTTTCTTAGAATTTCTATGTTTCTGCTTACATTGCCCATCTGTTCTTGCGTCCTGTCTACTTTATCTATTAGAGCCCTAACATATTAACATATTAATCACAGTTGTTTAAAATTTCTGATTGACTAATTTTAAGATCCCTGTCATTTATGGTTCTGATGCTTGCTCTGTTTCTTTAAATTGTATTTTTGGCCTTTTAGTATGCTTTGTAATTTTTTCATTGGTATTTGGAACATGATGTACTGGTGAAAGGAACTGTTAAGTGGCAGCTTGGTAACGTGCTGATGAATTATGAGGAGAGGGGAAGCGTTCTATAGTCCTACAAGTAGATATCGGTCTTTTAGTGAGTCTGCAACTCTGGACTGTGAACTTCACAACTTTCTCCCATTGGGTTGGATAGAATGTCTAAACATGGGCTGGAGTTGGGTATTTTGCTTCCCAACTCAGGTTGGCTCTGATAATGTGTTTGTGTTAGTTGCTCAGTTGTCCCTTTGCAACCCTATGGAGTATAGCCCACCAGGCTCCTCTGTCCATGGGATTTTCCAGGTAAACATACTGGAGTGGGTTTCCATTTCCTCCTCCAGGGGACCTTCCCGACCCAGGGATCGAACCCAGGTCTCCCATATTGCAGGCAGATGCTTTAACCTCTGCGCCACCAGGGAAGCCTCTTAAGCCCTGATAAAACCCTAGCAGATTAGGCTCTGGTTAACTAGTTTCCCCTGAGGGCAAGCCGTGTTGAGAACGGAGTGTTTGATGTATTTCAAAATGGTTCCTTTTCTCCTCCCGCAGCTAGAAGCCCAAGAGGATTTTCCCTGATATTGACTGTGGGAACTAGGTCAAGCTCCTGGAGGTTGATTTCATGATGTTTTACAATGTGACTGGGTCTTCCTAAAGTTTTTAAGCCCCAGATTTGCCCGCACTGAGGATCTGGCAACTTGTCAGTTACAGTTCAGCTTTCCCTATCTGTAAGCCAGTTTCTGCTCCTTCGTCTCTGCTCCAGTAGCTGTGACTGTCTCCCGAATTTTGGGAACAGCGGCTTGCTCTAAATCCTTACCACTCTTATAGATCTAATAAAAGCTGTTGATTTTTCAGTCTCCTCAGTGTTTTTTCTTGTTAAAGTGGAGTGGTGACGTCAAGTTCCTTGCACACAGAACTGGAAACTAGAAGTCTATTTGTTTTATCAATTGATGAGGGGGAGTGCTGGAATTTCTAAATGTAATTGTGGATTTGTTCATTTCTTCTCTTAGTTCTGCCACTTTTTCTGGACATTTTTAGTATCTTTGTGTATATTTAGGACTATAATGTCTCCTTAACAAATTGATACCATGATAAAATGTCCCTTTTATTCATGCTTTTTCATGATGTCTGGTGGTGGTTTAGTCACTAAGTCATGTCCAACTCTTGCGATCCCGTGGACTGTAGCCTGCCAGGCTCCTCTGTACATGGGATTCTCCAGGCAAGAATACCCACTCCAGCTGTCTTAGGATCAGTGTTTGAGTGTTAGTTTTTTTTTTAGATAGCAATATTGTTTGGTCTTACTTTTTTACCCATTCTGAAAACTGTCTGACTTTTAATTGGAGAGTTTAGACCAATGTATAGTCTATGGACCCCTGGAGGTACGTAAGGCCTTTCAGGGTGTGTCTGTAGGATCAAAATGGTTTTCATAATAATACTAGGATGATGTTTTGTTCACTATGGGACATTTGTATTGATTATGCAAAAACCATAGTGGATAGAACTGCCTTAGCATGAATCAAGGCAGTGGCATCAAATGCAGTACAGTCATTGATATTCAGCATGTACTTGAAAAAAAAAAAGTTTCACTTAGAAACTCCTTTATCAAGGACTACAAAGTATCAATTTTATTAAGTATGTATTGTTTAAAAGTACATATAAGGTACTTCAGCTACATATTGAAATATGATGCCCTGAGTAAAAGCACTTGTGGGATTGTTTGAGTTGCAAGGTGAACAAACAGCACTTTTTAAGTGAAGCGCTGTTTTTACTTGAAAGAACAACTCACAAAATATGGTAATTCAAACTTGAATATATGGCAGCAATTCTCCCCAAAATAAGTCTAGCTATCCAATCACATTAAGGAAGACTACTGAAGTTTTTTTGCTTTTTATTGTTTTTAACCGATAATAACATTTATGCTTTCAAGCAAAAGTTAGAAATTTGGAAAACTTGTACTTACCGCTGTGAACTTAATAATTTACCAGTAGATGAGATCAGTAATGATATGAACAACTGTAAGTTTTGCAATGTTGTATATTGAAATGTGCCAACATTTGCAAAGCTCAGTGAACCAATATGTTCCAAATGATTAACACATGATTGTATGTGGGTAAAGAACTATTCAAGGTGCTAGACAGACAAAGGGATTTTAATGTACTTGACAGTGAAAGTTTATTGAAATGACTTCATTTTCCATAACTTTTAAGCAACTACCACTTTTCAAGTTTTGATGTAGGATCAAAAATGAATGTCTACAATTTTATGCAAAAGATATTAACATAACTTTTCCATCTACATATCCATGTGAGGCCAGATTTTCTTCATATACATCAACCAAAAGAACCTATTACAGAAGAGTGAATGTAAAAACAAGAGTATCCAACTGCCTTCTGTCAAGCCAAGCATTAAAGAAGTTTCCAAAAATGTAAAACAATGTTGCTCTTCTCATTGTCTTTGTTTTAGAAAATATAGTTATCTATCATAAAAGCACATTATGCTATTTTAGATGAATTAATATGTAAATATATTAAACATTTCTCATTTTTAACGACTAACATGGCATTTTTACATGGTATATGTATTATATATAAATATAATTTTTTTTATTTTTTTATATATATAATGTGTGTGTATGTGTGTATCGCACATGGATAAAAGCTCTCTGGAGTCCTCAATAATCTTTTATTAGGGCAAAGTTTCTTAAGGCTACAAGTTTGGTAATTGCTAGTTTTGACTTTAGTTTGTATGATTATCCATATGGTTGGGTTTAAGATTACCACCATACTTTTTCTTTTTCTTTTTTTCGTACTTTTTCTTATTGTCATTTTTTTGGTTCCTCTGTTCATTCTGTCTTTTTTAAAATTGTTACCTGTGAATTCTTAGTATCTTCTTTCTTGTCCACTGTTGTTTTATTATTTATACCTCATTGTTTTCAAATGATGTTTACCCCTTGGAGTAGGGCAAATGGCTGTCTGCATCAGAAGGGGCATGGTTCCTCCTTCATGATCCAGTCCTTCACTCATGTATGTTACTTGATATCTCCTGTAGGTAACGGAGTTTGGATACTCTGCTGTAGAGTCTTATACCAATGTTGGTTTAGAAATGAGAATAATAATGGTGGTATTAAATCGCCAATATATTTGTCCTATTTCTCTACTAAATTGCAGCCATGACAGGTGGAATCTCTATTGCTTGAATTCTTCTTTAGGGTTTAGAAACGACTTTTACAGTTTTAATACAAGGTAGATTTAGTATATGGGCTTCCCCAGTGGTTCAGTGGTTAAAGAACCCGCCTGCAATGCAGGAGACACAGGAGATGCAGGTTTGATTCTTGGGTCAGGAAGATCCCTTGCAGGAGGGCATGGCAACCGACTCCAGTATTCTTGCCTGGACAATTCCATGGACTCAGGCTGCAGTCCATAGCATCTCACAGAGTCAGACAAGACTGGAGCAACTGAGTACACACACATGTATGCAGATTTAGTTTAGTTGCTCAGTCGTGTCTGACTCTGAGATCCCCTGAACGGCAGCATGCCAGGCTTCCCTGTCCTTCATCATCTCCTGGAGTTTGCTCAAACTCATGTCCATTGAGTCGATGATGCTTTCCAACCATCTTATTCTCTGTTGCCCCCTTCTCCTCCTGCCCTCAATCTTTCCCAGCATTGGAGTCTTTTCCAGTGAGTCAGCTCTTTGCATAAGGTGGCCAAAGTATCGGAGCTTCATTCAACATCAATCCTTCCAATGAACATTAAAATTTCCTTTAGGACTGACTGATTTGATATCCTTGCAGTCTGAAGGACTCTCAAGAGTCTTCTCCAACACCACAGTTCAAAAGCATCAATTCTTTGGCACTCAGCTTTCTTAATGGTCCAACTCTCACATCCATAATAAATGACTACTAGAAAAACCATAGTTTTGACTAGACAGACCTTTGTCAGCCAAGTGATATCTCTGCTTTTTAATATGCTGTCTAGGTTGGTCATAGCTTTTCTTCCAAGGAACAATTGTCTTTTAATTTCATGCCTTCAGTCACCATCCACAGTGATTTTGGAGTACAAGAAAATAAGTCTGTCACTGTTTCCATTGTTTCCCCATATATTTGCCATGAAGTGATGGGACTGGATGCCATAATCTTAGTTTTTTGAATGCTGGGTTTTAAGCCAGTTTTTTCACTCCCCTCTTTCACCTTTATCCAGAGGCTCTTTAGTTCCTCTTCATTTCCTGTCATTAGGGTGGTGTCACCTGCATATCTGAGGTTATTGGTATTTCCTCCAGCAATCTTGATTCCACCCTATGCTTTATCCAACCCAGCATTTTGCATGATGTACTCTGCATGGAAGTTAAATAAGCAGGGTGACAATATACAGCCTTGATGTACTCCTTTCCCAGTTTGGAACCAGTCTGTTGTTCCATGTCCAGTTCTAACTGTTGCTTCTTGACTTGCATTCAGGTTTCTCAGGAGGCAGGTAAAGTGGTCTGATATTCCCATCTCTTTAAGAATTTTCCGTAGTTTGTTGTGATCCACACAGTCAAAAGCTTTAGCATAGTCAGTGAAGCAGATGTTTTTCTGGAATTCCCTTGCTTTTTCTATGATCCAATGGATGTTGGCAATTTGATCTCTGGTCCCTCTGCCTTTTCTAAATCCAGCTTGTACATCTGGAAGTTCTTGGTTCATATACTGTTGAAGCCTAGCTTGAAGGATTTTGAGCATTACCTTGCTAGCATGTGAAATGAGCACAGTTGTACGGTAGTTTGAATATTCTTTGGCATTGTCCTTCTTTGGGATTGGAATAAAACTGACCTTTTCCAGTCCTGTGGCCACTGCTGAGTTTTCCAAATTTGCTGGCATATTGAGTGCAGCACTTTCACAGCATAGTCTTTCAGGATTGTTATAGTATATTATAATGTTACAAGTTGTAACATTTGTTCTCTTTCACTGCTTTGGTTTCCTGTCATTTGTATGTTGGCATTTTGGGTCTATCTTCTATATCTATTTCTTTCAAGTCTTCATGATTCTTTTCTTAATTTGTTTTTTATTTTTCAAAGCTTTCTATTTTTCATACTCTACTTTTCTTAAAGCATTATCTATTGTGTGTTATTCTAGCTTTGTTTTGGAAAATATGTATTTTTTCTAATTCTTTCTTGAGTTCCCTCACCTGTCTTTTTAAATATTTGTTTTCAACAATCACTTGATTCCTGAATTTTTCTAATTCTGATACATGTTTTTTTCACATAATTTCTATCATTTTAATTTTTTAGTTTTTAAGTGTAAAATTATAGTTTTCAATTTTATTCTCTTCATGTCATGACTCTTGGTCTACAAGGATCTTATTCTACTCGTTCTGTTTTTTCTTATAATTTCTTATAATAATTACTTTGTATGACAGTCAGCTATAATCTTTTTTCTGATGCTCACTTTTAAATGAAATGACCTTTCCTGTCCATTCAGGAGAGGGGCAGAAGATTTTTTCTTGCTTTATAGTTCTAGATTTCTTGCTTCTGTATTTTTTTTTCCCCCAAAGTGACTAAAAGTAATTTCTGCTGTTTGTTTCCTAACTTGCTTTCTCCCCCTCCTAACTTTTAACTGGCTTTTTTTCTTTATTCGCCCTTTTAGTTCGCTCCATTTGAATTCCCCTTTCAACAGCTTGTCCTCAGGTAGGGCTATGTCTTGTAGAGGAGATCTGTTTTAATAATTTTGAGAGCTTATTGGACCCAGGCTGCTCCATTAGACTTTATTACAGCACAATCCTCTTGAATTTACCAATGAATTTTTCTCCTCCTAGTTTCAGCTGTTGCTCTCAGATTGGCTAACGCTTTGTTGTGATCACCACATGGTGATTTGGGGGTTCTTGGTCCCAGAGCCATTAGAAGCTCATTTGTCCGTGCTCTTTTTCTCCAGCACAAATGCTGATATTGCTCAAGCCTTGTAGCTGAAGGTGTTGAGTACTTGAGGGATCATAGGAATACCTGGTCATTTGGACTTATTGTAGATACTATCCATTGATCTTTTGTTTTGCTATTATAGTTGCCCTTTACGTTTTTAGAGGAATTTAGGGAGATTAAAACTATGTTGCCTCTGCTGCTATCATCTTAGTCTATCTTTTTTCCTTCACAATCGGTGCCATTTTAAGCCAGTGAAAGTGCTTTCAATTAGGCTTCCGTGTTTTTTTTTTTTTTCTTTTTTTGAGACGATCCTATTAGTCCTTGAGAGTTCTCTTACTTTATGGTACAAAAAGATATTCCAGTCATTTCCTGTCTCGGACTTGGAATCATTGTTTCTACAAAGGTCTTTAATTTTTTTAATCCATATTTTTTATTTTAAATATATCCATCTATTGGAGTAAGAATAGTACTTGAAACCCCCTTGGAAATAAAAACTTAAAAAGTAGTGGAATACAAAGTGAAAGGAAAGCAAGAAGGAAGGAAAGAAGTTGCTTCTTGAGTGTCTGTCATTTATCAGATAGAAGGTTCAGTGGTTTTGCATATGTAACCTTATTTGACCCTTAGAAAAATCCTGTAGGCATGTGAAGTAAGTATGATTATCCCAATTTTACAACTAAAAAAAAGTTCAGGGAGTTTACTCAAGATCATGCCGCCAGTACATAGATTCGGTATTTTAACAGCAATATGTAAATATTCTTATCCTAAGTTAATGGCTTTAAAATTTGCTAAAAAAAGAAACAAACTAAACAGAGTACCTGATATAGATGCAGCTATTTTACCAGGAAGTAGACACACACAGGGGCGCATTCCCAGGTGGCTCAGCTGTGAAGAATCCGCCTGCATTTGATCCCTATGTTGGGAAGATCCCCTGGAGAAGGGGAAGGCAACCACTCCAATATTTTTGCCTAGAAAATCCCATGGACAGAGGAGCCTGGTGGGCTGCTATCCATGGGGCTGCAAAGAGTCAGACACAACTGAGCATGCACACGTGCAGACACCCACAGATACACAAACACACACACATCTATATTCAGTTTTTAAAATTTTTATTTGAGGCCTGCCCTGGTGGTCCAGTGGTTGAGAATCTGCCTGCCAATGCAGGTTACTCGAGTTCAGTCCCTGATCAGAGAACTAAAATCCCATATACCATGGAGTAACTATCTTGCAAGCCACAGCTACTGAGCCATGTGCAACTGAAGCCTGCACGCCCCAGAGCCTGGGCTGTGAAACCAGAGAAGCCACCACAATGAGAAAGCTGGGCACCGCACCGGAGAGTAGCCCCTGCTCTCCACAACTAGAGCAAAGCCTACATGCAGCAACAAAGATCTAGCACAGCCAAAAATAAATAATCTTAAAAAAACAAAAAACTTTTTATTTCGAAAAATTGCAGGGTCACAGCAAATTGCTAGCCAGGAGTCTACACATATACAATATAGTAAGTGTATAATAACAATACAGGGAGCACTACTATATCCTTTACCCAATTTTCCCCACTGATTATCTCATAATTATAGTACAATATCAAAACCAGGAAATTGACACTATCATAATATGCTTATATACCTCTATGTCATTTTATCCCATGTATAGATCTGTATAGCCACCATCACAATCAAGATAGAGAGATATTCCATCACCTCCAAGATCTCCTTTGTGCTGTTTATAGTCACACACATCCCATCCCACCATTCATAACCCCTGTCAGTCATTAACCTGTTCTCCATCTTGACAATTTTTTTTTCATTTTGAGAATGCTATATAAATGGAATTATGTAGTATGTGACCTTTTGAGATTAGCTTCATCTGACATTTCACTTAGCATGAGGACCTCAAGGTCTATCCAGGTTATTGCAAACGAATTCCATTTTGATTTATCTGTGGTATTTTTTAGTGACGCTTTGCCTGCTAGGTTGCTTTAGTCATGTCCAACTGGAGTGATTTGCCATGCCCGCCTCCAGGGGATCTTCCCCACCAGGGATTGAACTTGTGACTCTTACATCTTGTGCATTGACATGCAGGTTCTTTACCACTAGCACCACCTGGGAAAACAATGTATCTTTACGTGTAGCTTTTTCAGTGATTGTTCTATGGGCTTCCCTGGTGGCTCAGACCATAAAGAATCTGCCAATGAGGGAGACCTGGGTTCAGTCCCTGGGTTGGGAAGATCCCCTGGAAGAGGGCATGGTAACCCACTCCAGTGTTCTTACCTGGAGAATCCCCATGGACAAAGGAGCCTGGCAGGCTCCTTGGGGTCGCAAAGAGTCAAACACAACTGAGTGACTAAGCACATCACAGAACTATGTATTACATTATATATACATTCACCCTCATCATCCATAAGATATCAGTCCCAGAACCTCACAGGCACCAAAATTTGTGGATGCTCAAGTCCCTAATATAAAATGGTGGGACATAGATGTATAACCTGTGAAATAGGAAGTCGGACTGTATATACATAATTTATCACGGCCTATTGGTCTTGACGTTGTACTAGTTTGAATGAAGTGTAGAAATCTTACTTTCCCTTTACATTTCTTATTCCTTATACAGTAACTTT
The DNA here is from genome assembly GCF_001704415.2 of Capra hircus. Lineage (NCBI taxonomy): Eukaryota > Metazoa > Chordata > Mammalia > Artiodactyla > Bovidae > Capra > Capra hircus. The sequence goes on along the minus strand of NC_030823.1, from coordinate 31,845,053 downwards.
TAAAAATATTTCCTCTGCATACACTGAGAAACAAGTCAGGCAGTGTTATAAGTTTAGCTTCTTCCATCAGCTATAATTTAGAAGACCCAAAAGGAGAAAGAAAATCTATTATATTTACCATATCTTTACTCTTTCCATGATTCCTCCTTTCTGAAATTCTAATATTCTTTCTTTTACCATTTCTTTTGTTTAAAGAGCTTCCTTCAGCCGTTTATTAGAGCAAATCTTCCTGTGACAAGTTCCTTTATTTTCCTTATTCTGAAAATGTTTTGATTTTCCCTTCATTTCTTGTATTTTTCTTTTTTTGGCTGTGATGGGTGTTTATTGTGGCGTGCAGACTTCTCTAGTTGTGGCACACGGGTTTTGTTGCCCTGTGGCTTGTGGGATCTTAGTTCCTGAGCCAGGGATTGAACCATGTCCGCTACATTGGAAGGCAGATTCTTAACCCCTGGGCCACAAAGGAAGTCCCTTTCCCTTCTTTCCAGAAGAAAATTTTTGCTGAGCATAGCATTTTGGTTTCACAGCTTGAAAAATATTAGGCCACTTTTTATGCCTTCGTGGTTTCTCATGAGAATTCTCTGTCTTTTAAAATGCTTTTTTCCTATGCATAATGTTGTCGCATTGCTTTCAAGAGTTTTTATTTCCTTTTAGTTTTCAAAAGCTTGACTATCAAGTGTCTTTACACCGATTTTTTTTTGGGGGGGGGTTCTGTTTGTTTGTTTGGGGGTTGTTCAGCTTCCTGTAGGTTTAAGTATTTCGCCAAAATTTGGAAATGTTTCAGCATTATTGCTGGAAATCCTCATTTTCTTTCCTTCTTCAGAACTTGAATAATATGAATACTAAATATTTTTTTAGTGTCTCACAGATCTTTGAGGCTCTGTTCACTTGAAAAATTTTCAGTATAGTCTTCTAGCAGTTCAGATTGATTATTTATATGACTCTACATTCAAGTTCACTGATTCTTTTCTCTGTCCTCTCTGATTTACTGTTGACTCCATCTCTGGAGTCTTTTTTCCCACTTGTTGTAATATTCTTTGGCTTGATAATCTCCATTTGTTTCTTACTTACCTATTTTTTGCCAAGATTTTTAATTCCTTTGCTGAAACTTTCTATTTTCTTTTTTTCACTTTATGGTGGAAGGATTTCTCATTACCGCTGAGTGGGATTGGGAGTTCTGGCTTCCTATGAGTCCTCTTCTGATGCCCCAGGACTAGATGGAACAGCTGTGCCTCAATATTGCTCCCTACCTGCCTCCACTGCCACTGAGGTGGGGGGAGGTTGGCCCTGTTACTGACACATTTTCGTTTGCTCAGGCGGCCATAATAAGAATACCATGGATTAGTTGGCCTAAACAACAAACATTTATTTTCTCCCAGTTCTAGAACCCGTAAGTTCAAGCTTCCTGCAGGACTTGTTCCTGGTGAAAGCTCTTTTCCCAGCTTGCAGATGGCTACTTCCTTGCTGTGTCCTCACATGGGAAAGAGAGAAGGGGGAGGGAGTGAGAGAGGACGTGTTCTCTGGGTCCGTTCTCATAAGGAGGCTAGTTATGTTATATCAGGGCCCCACACTTACGACCTCATCCCTATCCCCAAGTACGGTCACATTTAGGGATGAGGGCTTTGACATAGGATTTTAGGGGGATACAGTTCAGTCCAAAGAATGATGATGGTTATGGGAAGTCTTGTATCTCTTGTAGGCCTCTTGTGACCCAACCCAGAGGGGAGAGGGAGAAGCCGCACGTTACTACTGAAAGGAATAGTTCTTACTGACACAGCGAAAGTAATGTGTCACAAAGGGGATGGGGATAGCCACTCTTGTGATTACCTTAGGTTGTGTAAGACTCTGCCTTATCAGAATGGAGCGAGGTTCTCCTGCTGCCCTGGAACAGGTGAAAGCTGTCATGCGAGAGGGACACGTGGCAAGGAACTGTACATGAAGCAGCCCTGCTAACAGCCAGTAAAGGTGTGGACATTAGTCCTATAGCTGCAAGAGATGGAATTCTGCCAGGAACCACAAGAGCTTGGAGAAGGGCCTTGAGCTCCAGAAAGGAAGAAGCCTGGGCGACACCTTGCTTGCAGCTTAGTGAGACCCTGAGAAGGCCCAGCTAAACTGGATCCAGACTCCTAACCCGCTGAAACTGTGAGATAATGAATATATGCCATTTAAAGCTGCTAAATTTGGGGTAATTTGTTATAGTTCAGTAGATAACTCCCCCATCCTACCCACTGCATCAGTGACATAAACAAAGGGTAAATCTAAACATTTGGGGGCATGCTTAATGATTCGTCTACATTGAAAGCTGATAAAAAACTTGATACATTTCTTGTCATATGCGATAAGTGGGCTTATTGGAAAACAGTCTCTTCTGCCAAAAGTTGGAGGAAACAACAAAGGGTAATACAATTTAATATCAGAGGAGATGGTAACAGATGGACTGTAGGCTTAAACAAAAAAAAAAAGCATGTTGGAATCTCTAAGGTGAATGAATCCTTTATGACTAAAAACGGAAGACAGGTTTTCTGTAAGTATACAGCAAAAAGAATAACCAAGCAAAGTTGAACTATCATAGAAAAGATTGAAAATAAAAAGTTAAAAGGAACAAATCTATGATTAACACCAAAAAGTACATCTGTGCCAAAAAGTTTATCAAAGCAGAAAATAAAATAATTTTAATAAGGAAGATAGTAGTAACAAAACGTCTCACATTAAGAAACACGCACGTCAAGACAAAATCGCTGTGGAGCAAATAACAATGATGCTGGCATGGATGCTAAAATATCACCAAAGAAAGACGTTTTCAGTCCAGAAGCACAAACATGTCAGTCATTTCTTGCCCACTTCAAAATTCCAAAAGAACTTGGGTCCAAGATACAGCATGAGTCTCATGCTAGCCAAACATCATATTATTTTCTCCTCAATTAAGTCTTCTTGGTGAGCTACAAATGTCTTTTTTGTCGCTAACCGCTCCAGGTGGGCCTTGTTAGCTCCCTGTTCACTGCCAGATTGTTAAGCCCACTGTTCAGCTAAGTGCTGTCATTTCCTCCTCTTCCCACATTTGCTACCTCCACTCTCAAATCACACTGCTCACCACTCCCACTCTCCCTGAATACCACCACCTCCTCATGAGCCTCCACATGGCCCTGTATGGTGGAAGCGAAATCCTCTTCTGCATTTGATATCACCTTTCTCCTACATACTCTTCCAACAAAACTTACCTCTTCAAAGAAGGCAACTCTAAAGTGACTTTCATGACAAATTTAAGTAGCGCAGAATCTACTAATCAAAATAATCCATCTTTGATCTCAAGGAGATCCATACCTCTCCCCTTTAACATGATCCCCTCCTCCCCTCCTTTCCATGTGTCCTTGAGTCTTCACCGCTAAGCAAGTAAGAATTAACTGGCCAAGGGGCAGAAACGAAGACTATGCTCCAAGTAATGTCTCTCTTGTTAGAGGAGAGCAGGCATAATTCTTAGCTGATGGGGGAAAATCCTACTGGTAGCTTAGCCTCCAATTCTGAAAATTATGACTTAATGGATTGATTTAATGAATTCAATAAATGGTTCTTGCTCACTGATTATGTGCTGGGCAGTGCTTTGTGCTGTATGTACATTATGGGAAAACAGACCTTCTAGTGTGGGAGTTAATCAAGATTTAAAATGAAGGAAAACTACAGATTGCAGTAAGCATTTTGAAGCGAGTTTGGTTGTGGGATAAGGTAATTGTGAAGAAAAATAAGTGAAAGCTTAGCAGCTCAGTCATGTCCAACTCTTTGCGACCGCATGGACTGTAGCCTGTCAGGCTTTTCTGTCCATGGGATTCTCCAGGCAAAAATGGGTAGCCATTTCCTTCTTGAGGGGGTCTTCCCAACCCAGGGGTCAAACCTGGGTCTCTTGCATTGCAGGCAGATTCTTTACTGTTTGAGTCACCAGGGAAGCCCTACAATTACTTCAGTGACAACATTTTTTGCTTTGTTCCTTTTTTTGCCCTCTGCTCTTTGTCTGTCTGTTCTTTATGACTTTCCTTCCTCTTCCATTTTCATGCCCCTACCCACTATCACTTTTCTCTCTTTTTTACTCAGAGGCAGGTACCTACCTGCTGCTTATACCTTAAAAAAGGACTTGCATTTGCCCTTTGGGTTTTGGAGTCCAATCTACTCTGGCCTGGAATTCTTGTTTCTCCACTTACCAACTGTGTGAACATGCAGATTTCTTCTCAATTTCCTTATGTGTAAGATGGTAGTGATTTTGATTCCTATGTCCTAAAGTAGTTGAGAGGATTAACTAAAATACCACATTCAAAATAATTAATAGAGTACTTGGCATATAGCAAAAATCAGCAACATTAGCTGTTTCAATCACTTTAAACCAGGTTGTCATTACAGGGTTTCCAGGCTACAGTCCTCAGCTGCCCTATTTAAAAAGTGACTTTATTATTCTGATTTCACTATTCATCTGCTTAGATTTGTATTAAACCTACTTGGGCTTCTTACATAGCTCCTGAACTTTGGTGTTAAGTCCCTGAAGACTCCTTCATAGAACACACTATAATGCTCTCAGTCTCTGCTTTGCTACTAAAATGAATCCCTATGGATTCTTAGCATCTTTCCCTTCAGACCTCAACTTTTCAAGAAAGATTGAGGCCACATTGTTGCTATTAATCTCCATATGTTGGTTATAATAATTTTTTTGCTACCTGTTTTTTTATTTTTACTATAAAAGATATTTATCATCAGCCCAGTTCCTTCTCTTGATCTTAGCTCTTTGAAACTAAAGTTTTATAATTTCTAATTTGTGCACAGTTCACTCAGCAGCCATTTTTTTATGCTTTTACAAACCGTGTCATGATGCTTCTGTATTATATCTGTCTTCATGGTCAGTTCATACTAGATGGGCCTCCCTGAACACAGAGACTCTGCCTTTTTCTTTAGTCATCATAGCACCTAGAATAGTGCCAGCACATAGTAGGTGCTCCAGGATGTTTGCTGAATAAACAAACAATGCTTAAATATGTCAAATACTTGCTGCAGTCTGCAATAAGATTATTTATTTTACATAGAGCAAGACCTGGTTACACAAATCTAATTGGTGTAAAATTTGACAAGGTCTAAGAAAATAGACATATAAACGATTTCATCACTGTTTCAGTAGTTTCAGTTCAGTTCAGTCGCTCAGTCGTGTCCGACTCTTTGCGACCCCATGAATCGCAGCACGCCAGGCCTTCCTGTCCATCACCAACTCCCGAAGTTCACTCAGACTCACGTCCATCGAGTCAGTGATGCCATCCAGCCATCTCATCCTCTGTCATCCCCTTCTCCTCCTGCCCCCAATCCCTCCCAGCATCAGAGTCTTTTCTAATGAGTCAACTCTTCGAATGAGGTGGCCAAAGTACTGGAGTTTCAGCTTCAGCATCATTCCCTCCAAAGAAATCCCAGGGCTGATCTCCTTCAGAATGGACTGGTTAGATCTCCTTGCAGTCCAAGGGACTCTCAAGAGTCTTCTCCAACACCACAGTTCAAAAGCATTAATTCTTTGGTGCTTGGCTTTCTTCACAGTCCAACTCTCACATCCATACATGACCACTGGAAAAACCCTAGCCTTGACTAGATGGACCTTTGCTGGCAAAGTAATGTCTCTGCTTTTCAATATGCTATCTAGGTTGGTCATAACTTTCCTTCCAAGGATTAAGTGTCTTTCAATTTCATGGCTGCAGTCACCATCTGCAGTGATATTGGAGCCCCCCAAAATAAAGTCTGACACTGTTTCCACTGTTTCCCCATCTATTTCCCATGAAATAATGGGACCAGATGCCATGATCTTCGTTTTCTGAATGTTGAGCTTTAAGCCAACTTTTTCACTCTCCTCTTTCCCTTTCATCAAGAGGCTTTTTAGTTCCTCTTCACTTTCTGCCATAAGGGTGGTGTCATCTACATATCTGAGGTTATTGATATTTCTTCCAGCAATCTTGATTCCAGCTTGTGCTTCTTCCAGTCCAGCGTTTCTCATGATGTACTCTGCATATAAGTTAAATAAGCAGGTTGACAATATACAGCCTTGACGTACTCCTTTTCCTATTTGGAACCAGTCTGTTGTCCCATGTCCAGTTCTAACTGTTGCTTCCTGACCTGCATATAGGTTTCTCAAGAGGCAGGTCAGGTGGTCTGGTATTCCCATCTCTTGAAGAATTTTCCACAGTTTATTGTGATCCACACAGTCAAAGGCTTTGGCATAGTCACTAAAGCAGAAATAGATGTTTTTCTGGAACTCTCTTGCTTTTTCCATGATCCAGCGGATGTTGGCAATTTGATCTCTGGTTCCCCTGCCTTTTCTAAAACCAGCTTGAACATCTGGAAGTTCACGGTTCACGTATTGTTGAAGCCTAGGTGGTAATTAGGCTTCCCTGTTGGCTCACTGGTAAAGAATTCGCCTGCCAAAGCAGGAGACATGGGTTCTATCCATGGACTGGGATGATCCCCTGGAGAAGGAAATGGAAACCTACTCCAGTATTCTTGCTTGGAAAATCCCATGGACAGAGGAGCCTGGTGGGCTATAGTCCATAGTGTCACAAAGAGCTGCACACGACTTAGCAACTGAACAACAACATTGGTAATTAGATTAGGAGTGCAGAACTATTTTTCTGCCTTGAAGGTTGTGTTAAATATTGAAATGGTTCTCAAGGCTCGTGAGCTACCTGTACTACTGAGTGGATCAGAATATACTGTACTGTTTGCATATCTTTATGATCTGTTAAAGTCCATTTCTTCTCTGACTCAATATTAGATTGTGCGTTTAGAAACACTATAACATACTGAATAGTTGAAACACATATGGGGAATAACTATTAACAAAATTTAGCACAAAACTAATAAATCTTAATAAATATTTTTAAAATAAAATACAGCCCATCTGGGAGAAGCATAAATTTTATTTTCATTCATTAGGGTGATCCACTCACTGACTCACAGTTCTAACTTCCTTTACTAATTTGAAAAATTAGTCACTCTATGTGGTGATATGAACATTGCAACTAAAGGTCTATTATATTTTTGATTTGCATAATTCATGAATGCTATCTATAAATACTATTATTTTCCTCAAAGTTGGAAATTATATAATGACAAAAGAAAACTCAAACCAACTATTCGTGGGATATGTATAGTTGACTTTCAAAGCTTTTAAACCGAGAGCTTTATTTGAAATGAATTCAAGAAGCAGCAGCAGCTTTTTGACTAAGCAATGCTTTCTTTAAGAACATTTTGTATCAACATCTTGTAGTAAAACTTTTACCTTTCCCCATCTCTTACTTACCCTCCTCAAAATATACACTTAGTAGGGAAAAGGCTGTTCTGGAAAAGCCCTGACCTTTTCAAACTTTCCAGGGGTTTCTGTCTCCTTCTGGTAGCCTTCTGTGTGTGTGTGTTCCTGCTAAGTCGCTTCAGTCATGTTCAACTCTTTTTGACCCTATGGACTGTATCCCACCAGGTTCCTCTGTCCATAGTCTTGTTCAAATAGCCCGTGATTACTCTGAAGCAGAAGAAGTAGTTTCCCATACACTTATTTTACCTCTGAATAGCTATTTCTCTTTAAGTAGCCTTACTTGGAGCAGGCGGAGTGGGATGTAGTTAGCTCTTCATATAAGAAGTTCCAAAGGTTGAAATAGCTGTTCCTAAACTTTCTATCACAAATATTCCAGAATACACTTCTTGGAAATTTTAGTAAAGCTGCCAATGCTCTTGCCTCTCAGAAGCACGTCCCCTCCAGAATACGACTGTGAAATGGAACAGTGGGAGAAATGACAGGGGGCAAGTTTCACTGAGCCACTGGGCACCAGGAGACAGTTTCCTGTCGAAAAAGGAACAGATGGAAATCATAGTCTCATCATTGCATTGCATCTTGAGGATTTGGTTCAACACAAAAGACACTGCCTGACACATGCTCATTTCTCTGCATCAAGCCTGACAGAATAATGCTTTTTCGACTCTTCTCTCAGTGGTAAAGAATCTGCCTGCCAGTGCAGGAGACACAGAAGACAAGGGTTCCATTCCTAGGTTGGGAAGATCCCCTTGCGGGCAGAAATGACGACCCACTCCAGTATATCTTGCCTGGAGAATCCCATGGGCAGAGGACCCTGACCGGCTACAACCCATGGGGTTGCAAAAGAGTCGGACACTACTTAGCAGCTAAACAATAACAACAACAATGTGTGAAGTGGTGGTACTTCAGAATCTGGAGCAAAGGACTTGTTTGCAAATCTCTTGAAAAAGCTCCATGTTTGCAATGAGTGGCACTGGAGGGACTTTTAAGAATGTGGAACTGAACTCCAGAGCTAATTCTTTAATGCTAGCTACTTTTCTCTGTGAGGAGACAAAACATATTGCAGAGCCATGATATGAGTTACAGTAGCTGAAAAGTCAGTTTCCAAAAAGCAACCTGCTCCAAAATTTCCTGGTCTCACTTGAGGACAGAAAGGGGTGCTTGAGATTGTATGAGTCATGAAGTGCGCTCGGTAATTTTGCCAGAACATCAGGGGTGAGGTGCTGGTGCTGCATACTGCTTGCATCTGGATGGAATTAGAGCTTTTAGTGTTTCCTCAAGAAGTCTTATTAATAGCAAAGGACGAAAGCAATAAGTGTGTGCCATGTATAGCCTTTGAGGAAATGAGCAATGCCAGAGAAGCTTTATCAGGACTTGCTGTTTGTTCTTTCTCTACCCCTGGGGAAACAGATGTATTGATCAGATTTTTAGAGAAAAACAGCCTGCAATGGGCTTACTGTGCTGAGATATGATAGACTAGGAGTGTTTTTTCATGATAGCCCAGGAAATATCCTGCCAGAAAGACTCAAAGAGCTGTTAACTTGATTGGCAAAGGGAAGGCCATAACACAGAGGGAAGATAAAAGATGTCAGGCTGATTTCTGGTTTAAATTCTCTTAGCATCTGATGGTAACATTGCTGACTTGGATATATCTTCATGATTACCTACCTTTTCCTCCCTACCCCTACCACTGAATCTCCAGTTTTGTAAAGTAGACCTGAAATTAAAAATACTTTGTGTAGCTATGAAATTGAAAAATGAAATATACACGATTAAAGATGTCAAACTAAAACCAATGACATAAGTGGGCAGAACAGAAGTCACATGTTTATGTATGTATAAGCTGTTACATTTCTTATTTCTTTTTTTTTTTTTTCTTGACTGAATCCATTACATAAGGAGACACACTTAAGTGGGTTTAAAAAAAGAAAAAAGAATTAATGGCTCATATAACTGAAAACTTCAGGAGCCTGGCTTTGGGTGGAGCTGGATCTAGCTGCTCAAAGGTCATCAGGATTCTTTCTCCATCTTTCAGCTCTGCCTTATTCTGCACTAACTTCATACTCAGGAAGATCTCCCCATATAATGGTTCCTAGCAGTTACAGATTTATGATTTTAACTTAATAACCCTTTAAAAATAAAAAAGCAGTTTTAGCTGAAGTTCTGGAATTGAGTCTCAGACTTGAGTCTGGGGCCCATCCCTGAACCAATTTTTTTAACTCCAATTTTGAGCCTCCTGAGTCAATTTACAAACTATAAAACTATAAAATAGACTTTGGTTTATAATTATATAACTTTTACAGGAAATGTCTAACAATATTGAAGAGATTAGCATTCTTTCCCACTGTTTGAAGTGAAGTGAAGTCACTCAGTCGTGTCAGACTCTTTGCGACCCGGTGGATTGTAGCCTACCAGGCTCCTCTCTCCATGGGATTCTCCAGGCAAGAGTACTGGAGTGGGTTGCCATTTCCTTCTCCAGGGGATCTTCCCGACCCAGGGATCGAACCCCGGTCTCCCACATTGCAGGCAGACACTTTAACCTCTGAGCCACCAGGGAAGCCCCTTCCCACTGTTTGGGGATATGCAAAACAAAATTCCAAAAAATGGAATTTAAAAAGTGATCTGAATGGAAGAATCATTGGATTAAGACTAGAACTTCCTACAGTACCTGTTTTGAAAGGAACATTACTGATTGAGTATTGAAGTCATTTTTAACCAGTTCCTTACCCTTAAAGAAACGTTGGCCTTCCTGATGCTCTGAAGAAGTGAAAGTGAAAGTGTTAGCCACTCAGTCGTGTCCAACTCTCTGCGACCCCACGGGCTCCTCTGTCCATGGAATTCTCCATGCAAAATACTGGAGTGGGTAGCCATTCCCTTCTTCAGGAAATCTTCCCGACCCAAGAATTGAATCTGGATCTCCTGCATTGCAGGCAGATTCTTTACTGTCTGAGCCACCGGAGAAGCCCCTGACATTCTGAGCATAAGTGCAAAAGGAGGCAGAACTTTTAAGAGCTTATTCCTGAGATGGGTTTGTTCGTGATTATTTGGAAGATGGATGGTTAAGTACTGAGGAGCAACTTGTCTACCACCATAAGCATTGAGAGTTCTGTGTTCCCCCATTCTCTGTAATGCCAAGATTTGAGAAGGGTGCTCCTGAGCAGATGGTTGGACAGACTAAAGCATTAGTTTGCTGAGCCTCAGTGCTTGCTAATTAATTCTTCAGTTTACTAGGATTTAAAATGATTGTTCAAAACAAGACGCTTCTTAAAATAAATGCTAGGTGAAAGTCTCAACATGGTATTGATTATTAAGATGGTTATTTTAAACAGCTGAGGATTGTTATTAAATAACAGAATTGCCTTACCTGCCCTGTTGGTTTGATTAAGCTGTTTGCAGTTTGTAAAAAGATTATCTACAGTTCTGATATTCATGTCCTCCCGGATTGTGGTTTCCAATTTTCTAGTTAAAATGGTTAATGGAATTCTATAGCAGATTTCATTTTACACTTCAGATATATAGTAAAGTTGACATTTATTACTGGGAAAGAATAATTTTCAGGACTATGACTTGAATACTCTGGGTATTAGAATTAAAAATTATAAATTCTAGTTTTGACTCAGCCATTTTCTGTGTTACCTCATGTCACTTAACTTCTGAGTATTCCTTTCTCCCTGGAAAACATGAGAATTGAATACTGAGCTACTCAGGCAGAACAGGGAGTGTGAACTAAGTGTCTATTATAAAGGATATTGAGACCGTATAGCATTTTCACTAACAAAAGATTATGGGGGAAAAAAATCTAAGGCTTAAGATTTTATTATACAGAATTCTTCAAATTTATTAAAAGAGCTTTGGGGTGAGTTCTTTTTATATTGGAATTCTGATATTGAAAGTGGGTATGTACAAATGTAAACCATGCAACTATTTATTCAGTAAAGGAAATCTCAAAAGCATTTTTGTAATAAGACAGAAACTCCAAGTATATACTACCCCCTCAGAATACCAAACACATTTTGAAAGATATAACAATTTGGACAGGTTGCTAGGCTTATTGCTCTCATTTGAAAAATGGAGAACTGTACTCCAAAAACCTGAGATTTAAGATAATTCAGGACACAATTTTAAAAAATTTAATATCAGACACATGATGAAAATAGGTTAATGGATGTAATGAAATTAAGACACATATTTTCCTTCTTTTCATATTCCATTTGTTTATTTTCATGAGCACGTCTCTTTAGGAGGGATCTTCAGTGGACATTTGTAAAAGCAGATTCTTATGTTCTCTTAATCTGGTGACGTGGAGAGAGGATGTGCCGAGAATATCAAATGCCTAATTGGGACTAGAGAGAAGAATATTATCTTTATAAAGCATAAAAGTTCATATAATTTTTGTAGGCTCAATAAAACTTGTATGTTCTAGTAAATTATGAAAATTGTTAGAAAGCTGGGTTATCAATAAACTAGCAAAGTAAGTGCTATTGTTGTGATCTAAAACACTAAATTAGCTTCTCAAATATTCAATGTTTTAAAATATAACTATATACTAAGAATAAAAATTATATAATAATTATTATATTATATATTATAGAATTTTTTATTGAAGTAAATACATATTGCCTTAGATTCTAGTGTATAGTAAAGGGATTCAGTTTTTTATATATATATATATATATATATATGTATATAGTTGTTCAGATTCTTTTCCATTAAAGGTTACTGTAAGATACTGAATATAGTTCCCTGTGCTGTACTGTCAGACCTTGTTGTTTAACCATCTTATATATACTAGTTTGTATCAACTAATCCCAAACTCCCAATCCATCTTTCCCCCACTCCCTCCCTATTTTGGCAACTACAAGCATGTTCTCTGTGACTCTGAGTCTGTTTCTGTTCTATAAATAAGTTCAGTTGTATAATTTTTTTAGATTCCACTTATAAGTGATATCATGTATTTGTCTCTGTCTGACTTAGTATGATAATCATGAGGTCCATCCATATTGCTGCAAATGGCATTATTTCATTCTTTTTTGTGGCTGAGTAATATTCCATTATGCGTATATTCTATGGGCTTCCCTGGTGGCTCAGGTGGTAAAAAATATGCCTGCAATGTGAAAGACCTGGGTTCAGTCTCTGGGTTTGGGAAAATCCCTTGGAGGAGGGCATGGCAACGCACTCCAGTATTCTTGCCTGGAGAATCCCCATGGACAGAGCAGCCTGGCAGGCTACACTCCACTGGGTTGCAAAGAGTCAGACACGACTGAGCGTCTTAGCACAGCACATAGCCTCAGTCTCTCTTTGAAAGGCCATATTCTTTTTGCTTCTGATGTTGGAGCTTAGTGTTTATGAAGTGGGCAGCCAAGAAGGAGATATGAATGTAAAGGAAGAATAAGAGCAACCTGGAGCTCAGAAGGACAAGATGGAGCCCCTCAGGACATACTGAAACCCATATCAGATTTCATCACCTCTGACCTTGTTGGTATGGGTATCTGCCCAAGCCAGCATGCTGCCACCCATAGCTGCACCAGGAGTGGGAGGAGCTGAAGGGTGTCCAGGGGAGGGTGGAGCAGTCACTGCCTCACACAATGAGATGATGAGCCTGCAGGTAAACGACAAGGTGTGTGATCTACAAAACGGTTGTTGCTTCACTTTGCTAAAAGGTAAAGTGAGGCGTATCGAATATGTTGAGAGTGTATTTGAGCATGTATCAGTTCTAATCAGGCAGTGGTTAGGAACACTTTGCCAACAGGAGCCAGGGAAAGATATTAGAAAATACTGAAAGCAAAGAAAGGACAATTTTTTGGTTGGCTATGGCTCAAGGCCTATTTGGCTGTTTGTGATTGGCTGTCCTTAGTGTCTTGATTTCATAACCTTGAGGCATTTACAGGCTTAGATTTGAGTTTGCTTATATCGATCATGAAAGCATTAGAGCCACCTCAGTCTAATGGCCTCCTTGTTTAATCAGTTTCACACCTTCCCTCTTCCAGCTCTCGCACAAGGATGTCTCTTACAGCTCACAGGACAGGACACATACAAGAAAAGGAATTCTAGGAAAGGTAGTTCAGGCTGACACATTACAAAGCCACCACCCCTACACTGAGTCAGTCACCAAGCCCTCATCATTCACCACCCACCCCACCCCCTTTTTTAAAAATATTTTTTAATGTGGACCATTTTTGAAGTCTTTATTGGATTTGGTACAATATTGCTTCTGTTTTATGTTATATGTGTTTTTTTGGCCCCAAAGCCTATGTGATTTTAGCTCCCTGACCAGGGATCAAACCTGTATCCCCTGCATTGGAAGGCAGAGTCTTAATTACTGGACCACCAGTAAAGTCCCATTCACCCTCTTAATCTCCCAGTTATATTCGCTTCTTTCACCTCCACAGTCACCATAGCTCACCTAAGCTATTCTAATGGCCCTCCAACTTACCTTGTTGCTTCTCTTCTGTAACTGATACTCAGGCTAATTGGTTATTAAAAATAGAATCTGATGTCCTGCTTAAAAGCCTTCACTGCACTTAGGATAAAATGCTGCATTAATATCACGACTGAGACAGGCCGCAGTGAGTTGACCACTGTGGCCACTCCCACCTGGTTACAGCCCCTGGCTGTGGGCCCTCTGACCTCCAGTGAACTTCCTTTTTCTATGAACGCACCAAGATTCCTCTTACCTTACTGGTTTACACACGCTGCCTCCTTTTCCTCTAACATTTTCCTTTATCTTTCCCTCCTTTCTGCTTCCTGCGAAACTCTTTCCACTGCGCTCTGCTCCCTACTGGGGTCTCCTGTGAATATCACCAGGTCGAGAAGTCTTTCTCACCAGTGCTGTTGCCTCCCATGGTGCCCTGTTGCACTCTCGACATAACACCACCGCCTTGTGCTACTTAATGCTGATCTTCCTGCCAAACTCTGAGATGATAAAGTCTGCCCCTGTTTGGTTTATTGTATATTTTCAGAGTCTGCATAGGGTGCTCAATAAGTATTTGCTTAGTAAGGGACATAATTAAAGACTGTTAGGGATTACAAATGGGCTTCCCTGGTGGCTCAGACAGTAAAGAATATGACTGCAATGCAGGAGGCCTGTGTTTGACACCTGGGTTGGGAAAATCCCCTGGAGAAGGGAATGGCAACCCACTAGAGTATTCTTTCCTGGAGAATCCCATGGGCAGAGGAGCCTGGTGGGCTACAGACCATGGGGTCGCAAAGAGTAGGACATGACTGAGCAACTAACACTTTCAGAAATTACAAAATAAAACCCTACCTGCCCACCTCACCCCCCTATCCTAGCTGGGGACAGAGTAGATACAGATTTGTTCAGGGTAACAGTGCACATCATGATTGCTTTCATGGAATTTTTATAGAAGGCACTGTCTGGGAGAAAGGAAAAGAGTTCCTGAGGAAAGGTGTGGTGAGTAAATCTACCTGCTGGGATCAAGACAGAGGGAAGAGGGTCTGTGACATCATGCGCATGAGAGATCACAGCGTAGGTGAGAATTTACCTGAGCTTGGAGGCATAGCTGAGATCCAAGTAGAAAAGGCAGGACTGGATGTCATGATGTGACAACATGGATTTGAAATATTTTTCCTGCATGGAAGGAGAAGCTATAAGGAGGTGTGAGGCAGGACTGCGCCCTCACATTTTATTTTGGAGAATCATTGCAGCCACGCAGAAGATGCAAATGAGCAGTTTTAGGCTCTTCAAAGTTTTAAGTGATAGAAATTCACTTAGTTCATGGGGGACTATTGAGGGATTTGTGGAGAAAGTAGGGAAGACGTAACCATGTCAACCATTGCACAGCGAGACCTTGTGAAAATCAGAACAACATTGTGTGCTTGGGTGCCTGTGCTCTCCTGTTGCCCATCTGGCTTTAGGCTCGTTCTGGTGCTTCCCTGTGCATCTGTGTGTCCACAGCCTCTCTGTGAGTCTCCTGTCTCCAAGAGGGAGGATGTGAATAGCAGCCAATTGTAATCCAGTGTGGACCACTCCCACCTCTCACCCCCTTTCCCAGTTTGGGCAAGACTCTGATGCTGGACCTCCTCCTAGACTTGCAATTGGCTGCCTTTGGGTCAACTTCTTTCTTCAGCTGTGAAGATGTGGTATAACACATAAACAGTTTGACTTAAGAAACTTCCAAGAAGGGTGCTATAAGCATGGCAGACACTCTCAGACTACTTAGAGAAGAGAGTGATGCTAAGAAGTCCCTCTCCTGGGCCTGTGCTACAGGGCCTGGGCCAGAGATAGGAGATCAGCTTAAAAACTTTTGTACCAGTGAGAGATGGTGAGGACCAGCACAAAGACAGAGGCAATGTGTATGAGGAAAGGGTGAATTAAAATATACATTGAGGAGGAAGACCTGGCAGAACTTGGTGACTTGAATGATTGGGTTTGGGGCATGAGAAAACAAGACTCCTAGTAGAAATGGGTGGCTTCCAACTAGCACTATTTAGTGTATTGGAAAGCATAGGAGAAGAAACTGACTTGCCACGAGGGAAGAAGGGAGTTGGGCTTTAGATATGTCTGCTTTTTAAGCATCTATTGGACTTCTGGATTGATTGACCCAATAGGCAGCTGACTGTGTCTGGGGAACGTCTGGGGTAACTATCCAGTCAGTGCATTCGCGAAGGTTCAAAGCAAGAAAACGGACGGATCACTTGAGGAGAGCACTCAGAATGAAAGAAAAGCAATCTGACGAGCACCCTCAGACAGGTAAGCTGATGCAGACTGAGATGAAGTAACCAAGCAGTTCCATGCCGAGAAGCATATGACACAAGCAAAGCACTAGTATTTTAGACATTTGTCAGCTAATTTATCAATGAGTCTCCCAAATGTACTTAATAAAAATTATATTTACATCTCATTTTTCTTTCTTCTGCTTCTAGCAAGATTGGGCTGAATGTCTGAAAGCTACCACTGTATCAGATATTTACATCACCTTCATCTTCTTTTTAGACTGCTAAAGATATAGCTTGCGGTGTGCAAGTGTAAACAGATGTAGAACAAGAGATTAAATTCAAGTAGTGTTTAGCTGTTCATTTTTTTTTTCTATATTTACTACCGCTTGCAGTGTAATCAAGGTGTTTGGTTTACTGCCCTTGAGTTAATGCCCTTTGTGAAATGATGCTTCATTAGATATAAGCTTATCACTTCCAGGGCAAAGACTGTTTCATGTGCTTCTGTGGTTAATATCTTTGTTAAGGTACATCAGCCTAAACACTCTAATACTATTTTAGTACTGCCTTTTGTTTTGATTTCCAATATACTTCTTGACAACTTCTTTTGGTATTATTAGCTGCATACTGACTTATCCCAGACCACTATTTTTCAAATGCAGGTTGTAGCAAGTGAGCTGTGAAATCAGTTTAGTGAGTCATATCAGTCTTTAAAAAAATTAAAGGAAATGGAACAGAAAATATTACAGTGTGTCACATGTAGAAAGGATAAGTTTGACTTAACCGAAAATTTCATTTCAGTTGAGTATTGATTGCATGTGTGTGCACGAAGGTGTGTCTATGTGTGTTTATGAGTACAGGATCGGGATAAAAAGTTTATTTCTTACAGTGGATTGTAGTTTAAAAAAAAAAAAGCTTTCCTTTTGAGAAACATTGTCCTGACCCCTTTTGGGTTGATATGTGCTAACTTAGACCCCATCATACTAACTTAGACCCCTGTGAACTCTTTTTACATTTTGGTAATCCTAGAATTTAGCACAGTGCTTTGCATGGGGTACACATCAAGCAAATAGTAAATGCGTGTGTGAGCATTAATGTAGTATGGGTTAATTTTCCATGAACTCATTATCCTACATTTGCTGATGTTCAGGATAGGCTGATATGGGGAGAAAATAAGGACAGGAAATCAACTTGGTCCCTTCAGGAGCTTTAAAAAAGGAAACTTGATTTGGACAGAAACAATTATTCTCTGAGGCAGAGAATATCTGAAACACTAAATGAAAAATGCTATATATCATGTGATTGCAAATATTCTTGCACAGTCACAATCTTTTTCATTCAATTTATGGGAAATACATCAGTTGTTTTTAAAAAAAGTCTTTGTTCTGTTAAAAAACAGTTTATCCTGATTCTTGAGCTTCCATGTAAAATAGTCCAGTCTAGTAAATATCTGATTATGGCTAAGAAAAATAAAGACAGATATCTTAACATATTTTTCTCTTTTATGATGAATAAAATGCCGAGCTTTGTATTTCTCGGGTACCTGGGTCATGAGACTTTAGCCAGTGACACCTTCCCAATGGGAGTTGTTCTCCTTGAAATGAGCTAAGTTTAGTAGTCTTCTCAGATGGAACTTGAATGCAGAGAAACTCACAGCTAATAGAAATAGAAAACAGCAGATGAATCCCACACTCCTGGCAAAGAGCAACTGAAATCACTGGTGCAACGTCCTGAGAAATTGAACCTTCCACCTGAGGGAAAATGTCAAATGTCCTCCTTTACGATATCTGAACAGCTTGTGCAACTTTATAATAGAAAAATCTGCAGTAGATTTTTGTCTAGTTTATTTTTCTCTTCCTCTTTTCCTGTTAGCTATTTAAATGAATTCATTGTATAAGGAGGAGTAACCAGAATTAAATGATCAAAATATCAAACCATTTTTCATCAAAACTAAATGATAGCAGAGGCTCTCAAAATTTGAAATTATCCATAGCATAACAAATAGCTGCTCACACACTCTGACCAAAAAGTATCAGTTTGTGCTTGAGGAATAATAAGTAATTTTGTTTTAGTATGTTTTTGTGATCATAATATTTCAAGATTGAACAGATTCCTAAAGCACTACCAAAACTTGGCCCAACAACTGGTGCTAGCTGCAGGGGAAGTTTTTTCGGTTTGCAATAAAAGGAAAATCTAAGGACAGAAGAATAATGTTTTTCAATAAAAGAAATGCAGGGTTGTTCTTTATTCTGTAATTATAACTATCTTACTTTTTTATGTAAAGATAATCCCTTTTTAAAGAAAGTAAAATTATGATAATAATTGACTGTTTCCCCCTAAATATTGGGAAAAGGGTAGTGACCCTAAACTAGCAACTACTGATGTAGTCTAGACTCCAGCTGGCATTCAAATCTCTTCCTCAGTTCTTCCCTGGTAATTTTACTAAGCCTTTGCTAGATCACTGCCAGAAAGAGGGAAGGTACTGTCTCCTGAAGAACATGCGTCTGAAAACAATGTTCTTAGAATGCTCTCTAATGCCTCTCAGATCTCTCTTCATTGAGGATGCGTCTGTCTAAAAGTTGCCCTAATGGTCTCATTTGACATCCGTTGCCTGGGAGGAGGCAACTAATCAGAAACTGTCTAGAACTGCTTCATTTCTTGGTGAGACACTTTCAGATATATTCAAAATGATTTTAATGGTTCCCTTCACCATACATTATAAAGAATATTGTTAAATATTTGTTGAACCAAATTATTTCCATTCCCTACTAGTGAAGTTTCCAGTTTTAATTCATCCAATGGAATGAAACCCTAGAAGGAGAAAATTGAAGCATATTTTGAAGTTATTATAATAACAGTATTAACTTGTACATGGGGGGATAGGTTGACAATATAGAGTGGCTATCCTCTGAAATGTGATCTTTAATCCTGACAACTTGTACATTTCATAGTCACTGTGTTAGATTATCAGAGTTTCTAATCCCTTATGTGGTAAGGTTTTTTTTTTTTTTTTACAGTTTACAAAGCTGGTTCATATCACAGTCTCACTTATTCCTTATCATAATCCTGTGAGATGGGAAACTAGGGAACAAAAATAGTAAGTCACTCGCCCAAGTTCAAGGACCTTGTAAATAATAGGGCCAGGTTTTGATCCTAGGTCCTCTGATCCCAAATCCATAACTTTCCCACCAAACCAGGAAAACCTGTATCTGAGTCCATGGATTAATACTCTTCCTCTTATTTTCAAGTTTTCAACACAGCATCTGATGCTAAATCCGCAAAAAGAAGGCACATCAAAGAATACATGATCAATGGTGAATCTCAGGTAAACAGACTTTTAGATCAATTTGTTCTATCTAAATAGACTCAAACAAACAGTAAGACTAGTCTTCTACTATTCTGTGTACATACGAGCCCTCAGTAAATATTGTTGACAGACTGCTGTGACAAAGTTAGCACAAAAAATTAAATGAGAGCTAAAAAGTCATGATACTTCTGACTTGGTACAAGCCCAACAGCATTTCAGTAAAAAGTCCTGGAGATATATATATATATATACATTTTTTTTCTGTGTACATACTATGTATGTGTGTATATATATTTTCTATGCACAGTATATCTATTATACAATGTATATATATAAAACATAGAATATATATCTATATATATTTGGTACATAGAATTTCTCCCAACTCAGCTTATGATTTTGAGTGACCAACCCAAACTAAGCTTTTCTCTCGTATTTTTTTCTTCCACAAGAGAGATTGGTTCAGAATAGTAATAGCAATTAGTATTCTGTAAGCAGCAACCCATCTTCAGCTGCAATGGCAGGGTTCAAACTGTCCAAGCCAGAACCATATGACAGGAGCTCAGTTCTTTTTATTTATTTATTCTAAACACACGTGGTCTCTGCATCTCAGTGGCTTGGGATCATGATTATAAGGGCAGGATGACAATATCGGCAAAGGAGAATGGTTATTTGCTTAGCTAAAGTTTTAAGCTGCTAAACAGACAACTATGAAATGTTGAATTAGCTTAGGCTTTTACCTGCTGGTTGTAGCAAGTCAGTTATGTTGAACCAATTCTCAAGGACAAGCGAGAATTTGCACTGGCTTTATATCAAAAAGCTAAACTCCAAATAGACAAGAGAAACAAAAGCAAGAGCAGGACCAATAGATAAATGAGCCCTTGTTAGTGGACTAAAGCGGCTGCTACAAATAGGACAGCGGAAGGAGGGGTGGGAGGGGCAGAGTGAAGCAAGGTCAATGAAGGATGATATCAATAGAGTATCTCCAAATAGCACAGAATGCAGCAAGAAGTAGCAGCAGATGTCAGTCCAGCCCAATGTCAACCCCCGTGGAGCTGTGTAGAAAGACTTGGAAAGAAACAGCATCACTGCAGTTGGTATTAGGAGTAAAGAGAGAGCAGATGATACCTTTCTCCCCATGAATTGAAAGCCACGACTTGCCACTGGCCACAGCCTCAGCTCCTTTCTGTCTGGCCCCATTCAAGCTTTCAGATTTTTTTTTTCTCTTTATTTCAGATCTTTACTCCCCTCCTTTCCTTTTGATTTCCTTTCTTCTTCCAGACTCTCTTGCTGCCAATTCTGACTCTGATCCTCACCCCACTGGCTGTTTCTTGCCTATGCCACCAGGTACTCCAGTTCCAGATGCTTACCCTGGCCTCAGCAACGTTCCAGGACTGATGATGCATAACCAAGAGAATATATTTACTGCAGCACTCAGAAAATTCCCATCGTGATTTTCGACATTGCTGGCATGGATTGACTTTCATAACTGTGGAGGAAAGCCAAAAATGTATAAAGGAAGTCTGTTTTCAGAGTTCATATCCCTTAATTTTAGTGAATGGATGTGGGTGTGTTGAAAACTTTAGTTTCTTAAGAACTGCCTAAATTTCATAATTATTTCATTTTCCTCCGCTCACAGATGGCTTTGCCCTGGGTGTAAAAATTGAAGAGCCAATATAAAATGATGCTACCTTTACTCTGGCAGTTACATTTTAAATTTCAAACACTGGCTTTCAGAACCTTGGAGAGCACCGAGCTCAGCCCTCTATTTCCCTCTCTGGAGCCAGCTCAAGTGTAGGCTGATTTCTTCTGTAAAAATGTGAAATAAGAAATAATGGTACAAGTTGACACTGAAATGAGTAAATTTTGTAGCAGAAATGCCTTCCACCATAACCTGTTTTTACAGTTTAAGTTTCTGTTGTATCCTGTTGCATAGTTATTAAGGGGGTAGGTTTGGAATCAATAAGACGGGTTCTGCCAGTTCCTGGTTATGCACCCTTAGGCAATTCCCCTAAGCCTTACCTCTTGTCTTCTGTAAAATGGAACTACAAGCAGTAGCTATTTCATAGGGCGTTCTCAGGACTACACAAGATAATGCATGTAAAGCCTGTAGCACACACCAAGCACTGACTGCTTTCTCCATACTTTTAAGTGAATTGTTTCTGACCTAGTTGACAACAGCTATAGTGACAAGTGGGGTCCCCTGGTAGTTCAGCTGGTAAAGAATCTGCCTGCCATGCAGGAGACCCCAGTTCGATTCCTGGGTTGGGAAGATCCCCTGGAGGCGAGCATGACAACCCACTCCAGTATTCTTGCCTGGAAAATCCCCATGGACAGAGGAGCCTGGGAGGCTACAGTCCATGGGGTTGCAAAGGGTCAGACACGACTGACCAACTAAGCACACAGCACATAGTGACCAGTACTGAGGATTTGGGGGCTCTTTCAGGCATTCTTTTCCAGGAGAATTTCTTACCTAGGAAGTACAGAAGCACCCCAGTCCCAGCTTCATCAGTTTCAGTTTTATGTTCTGAAGTAGGGCCTCCAGTTTTCCTCATTCACTGCCCAGAGCTTCAGTTGAGTGAGGATTACCTGTTTGGTCATTTCAATACTGTTATCAGCTACTGATTGTGCTTCCTTGAGCCTCTCTCAGAGACAACTGGATTATACTTTTGTTTCTTCATTTCACACATGTTTATTGAACATCTATCTGCTTAGTGTCAATGCTGTGTTAAATGCTTGACTAATGAGAAAAACGAAATGACCCTTTTACTCTTTGGAGGAAATTTCTCACCGGAGGAATATGGGTGCAGGTTGTAGCCTGCCTCCCATTATTGGTGCTAAAAGGGCCAGACTACTCACATTTCAATCTTTCTGGCAGTTGAGGCCAAGGCACATGACCTAGACTCAGTCAATTAGAGTAACCTGCCCCAGACTTTTGATTGCATCTAGTGATCCAAAAAAAGTATATATCTTTCTGGTGATAGTAGTGGTAGCTGAAGCGTACAGTTTCCAGAGTTCTAAGAATGGTGGTGGTGACCTCAATGTATAGTGCCCAGTGCTGGCCCTGTTGGGGCTGCAAGTTACTATGACTCATACATAATGAGACAGCACAGCAATTGGCCAGATGCATAACTTCCCTTGTTCTTGTCCATTTTCCTATGGTTGTTTCTGTAGCCCTCCTGGAAGTTCTATAAGGAATCTATTATTCATTTAACAAACCTTTCTTTTTGCTAAAACCAGCTACGTGTGCTCAGTTGCTTAGTCGCTCAGTCATTTCTGACTCTTTGGACCCCACGGACTATAGCCCACCAGGCTCCCCTGCCCATGGGGTTTCTCCAGGCAAGAATACTGGAGTGGGTTGCCATGCTCTCCTCCAGGGGTTCTTCCCAACCCAGGGATGGAACCCAGGTCTCCTGCATTGCAGGCGGATTCTTTATTGTCTGAACCACCAGGGAAGCCCATGAATACTGGAGTGGGTAGCTAGTCAGTTTCTATTTCTGTAGTTACATACCTTGATGGCCTCACCAGAGACTCAAATCCAAATCCATACTTGAAACCTGGGTGATTTTGGGCAAGTGAGGCTTCTCCATAAGCCTCAAGCTTTTTAAGTTTAACATGAAAATTATAGCAGGTGAAAGAATATACATAAAGGGTTTATTGTCCAATAGCTAGAACACAGTAGATGTTAACACAATATATGTTAGCTCCTATTAACTCATATAAAAAATTAAATGATGGCATGAGGCAAAACTTGTGAGTGAAGCTCTGGACTACACCATATGCTATTCAAACATGAAAGAAAATGGCCTAATTTAAATTATTCTCAGCTATTGAGAATATGATTGAGCTATAAGGAGGTAGATAAGCTTTAAATTTAAAGAAATTTTAATTTCTTTTTGTGTTCAGAGCATTAAATGAGGTTTTTAGATTATTTATGTTTTTAAAAAAATCTCCAAAAGAGAATACATCAGAATAATTGAATTTTTAATTTCAGCTTAATATTTAAACAACACATACATACAGATTCTTATATCTATTTAGTTGAAGTTATAAGTTTCATTAAATTTACTAAAGGAAAACCACCTACAAAGACTTGTGTCTGTGTATTCATTCTAGCAAGTGGTACTCAGTATCCTAAATTCTAAAAGAAAAAAAAAGACAGTTTTTCAAAAGGTGAAGTCACCGGTTTGAAATATCTCTTTTCCTTTTCACCTACATTGTCATGGCATTTAAAACTCACAACTGGATAAGAATACAGTTTCACTTTCTACTTTCACTTTCTACTTTCAATAATGTTTAGATTCCTAGTTTCCTTTTTGTATTATCTCTTGATCTTTTCTATTCTTTTTATTTTGAGATTTCTTTTATTCAGCTGCTATCTCTTTTACTCCAAGGCTCATTTCCCCCCCCCCTTTATTCCTGTTATTTGACATTTTTAGAAGTGTGGTTTGAAAATATTCTCTTCCTTTAGACAAATTACTTTTCTTAAACACAAAAACTTCTTCAGGGTGGTGATCTGTCAAAATAGTATGCAGGTGGTGAAAGTATGGAGGCTATTATTTATCAATGGGAAATATAAGGCAACTTGTGTAGAAATATTTGAAAATTACCCTTAAAGAACAGTGGGAGTCTAAGCTGAATAGAGACATGAATCCTTGTCAGCATGATTACTGGGGAAAAGATGCATTCAGATGCAATGCTGGCAAGAAAGAAAAAATTATGGCTTTAAAAAATACTTGGTAAGTTCTCCTTGCTTGCAATAGCCTATTGAAGTGTGGGTTAGGGAAAAAAACAAGTAACTTCATTATGCGTGTGTGTGTGCCTGTGTACTAAGTCGGTTCATTCATGTCCAACTCTTTGGGACCCCATGAACTATATAGCCCGCCAGGCTCCTCTGTCCGTGGGATTCTGCAGGCAAGAATACTGGAGTGGGTTTCCATGGTCTTCTCCAGGGGATTTTCTGGATTCAGGGATTGAATCCGAGTCTCCGACAGCTCCTGCATTACAGGAGGATTCTTTATCATTATGCTTGACATTAAATCTCAAAAATGAGGCAAAAGAGGAGCTTTATTAGGTTACTTGCTACTCTAAGTGCTTGCTTTTTAAATGGGACTTGCTTCTTTGGCAAATGAAAATGATACTGTGGAGGGCTCTGCTGTGAGTGTCAGTCTGCCAGGTCACTCGGCTCTCACAACCTATAATATAGATATTGTTATCCTTGGGTACAGTTAAGAACACTGAGGCTTGAAGACCTTGGAGAAATTGCCATCCTGCAAATCTGGAAAGAAAAGAACAAGGACTTGAATGCAGGACAACCTCCCTCCAAAATCCGTATTGTTTCTGGCCTACATTTATTTTAATAAATTGATCCTGCATTTATTTTACTTTGGCCCAAAGGGATTTTCATCTGTGCCTACATTGTCTTTTCCCATGATTGAAACTGAATTCCAACTTTAAGTTTGTTCCATCAGGGGAATGCATTTGTCAAACCAATCTTAGGTGAGAAAGTGAAGTCTCACTGCGAAAAAGTGATAGAGCACTCTCCATGTGATGAGACAGTGCTGAGGGAAGAATTTGCACTACTTCAATTAATCTTCAGAATAGCCACATATTAATTCATTGATGGAATATTCATTCTTTCAATACACTGCTATTGATCTATTGTGTGGTCCATATCCGGGCTCTGGGGATTCAACAGTAAATGGGACAGATGAGATCCTTGCCCTCAAGGAGCTCATGATCTAAAGAGGAGACAGACAAGAAACAAGCAAGATACATGGAAACACAAGTTGTGAAGTCGCTCAGTCGTGTCCGACTCTTTGTGACCCCATGGACTGTAGCCCACCAGGCTCCTCCATCCATGGAATTTTCTAGGCAAGAGTACTGGAGTAGGTTGCCATTTCCTTCTCCAGGGGATCTTCCCAACCCAGGGATCGAACCCAGGTCTCCTGCAGGAAACACAAGTTACAAGTGGTCAAATACGCTGTCAAAGATATTTGAGCTTCAACCTGAAGGATGTGAAAATGAAAGCTGTGTGAGCATCTGGAGGTGCAAATGAAGGCAACAACCACTGAATCCTAAAGATTAATAGTTTGGGGCACCAAGGATTGTTTACCAAAAATCCCCCATTTAACTGTCCCTTCTTTTCATAATCTCTTATTATTTCTCTCTTATTGTCCCAAATGCATTACTTTCTCCACTTCTAAACAGAATTAATGGCAATTTTCTTTCTTTTTAATTGAGATAGAATGGACTTAAAACATTACTTAGTTTTAGGTATACATCATAACGATTCAATATCTGTATATATTGAAAAATTATCACCACATTGTTTAGTTAACATGCATCACCATACATAGTTATAGAATTTCTATATGGAATTCTATGTAGTTATAGAATCTTTTTCTTACATAAAAACTTTCAAAGTTTCTCTCATAGCAACTTTCAAGTATGCAATATAGTATTATTAAATATAGTCACCATGATGTATATTACATCCCTATGACTTACTTTATACCTGGGAGTTCCTAACTTTTGACGCCTTCACCCATTTGACCTATACTGCCCATCCCTGGCAACCACAAATATGTTCTCTGTTTAATATCAGTGTATATTAGGGTTCTCCAGAAAACAGAACCAATAGGTTGTAGTTCAGATGGTAAAGAATACACCTGCAATGCGGGAGACCTAGGTTTGATACCTGGGTCAGGAAGATCCCCAGGAGAGAAGTGAATGGTCACCCAATCGAATACTCTTGCCTGGAGAATCCCATCGACAGAGGAGCCTGGTGGGCTACAGATCATGGGGTTGCAAAGAGTAGGACATGACTGAGCGGCTAACATTTTCACTGATTTTCACTGGAACTTTATCTCAAGACACAAATATAATTTACATAACACTAGATAGTTTTTTATTTAATTTGTTCTGTAGGTATATATTGTGGGTTAAATTGAGTCTCCCCAAAAGACAGGTTGATGTTCTAACCATTAGTGCCTCAGAATGTGACTTTATTCAGTAAAGGGTCCTTGTTGATGTAATTAGTTAAGATGCGGTCACACTGGAATAAAATATGCCCTCGATCCGATATCCAAGGAGAACAGGGGAGAAACACAAAAGGAAAAGATAGCCATGTGGCTATGGGGGCAGAGGTCAGACGGCTGCATGTGTAAGCCAGGGAAAACTAAAACCTGCCAACAAATGCCAGAAACTAGCAGAGGCGGGGCAGGGTCCCCCTACGGCTTCAGGTGAAGCGTGGCCCGCCAACACCCTAGTTTCAGATTTCTAGCCTCCAGAAGAGTGAGCAATTTCTGTTTAAGTCACCAGTTTGTGACGCTTTGTTACAACAGTCCTAGGAAACAAATGTAGTATGTATTTGTGATCTTACAACACAATCACATTTTTTTTTCTTTTTAACAAATGATCTTTAAAAGGCTTATTTCAGTGACATCCATAAACTTTTAAGTGTGAGGTCATACCTCCAGAAATAGCTACTTAAATCTGTTTTACATTTTTTTGTCTTTCCTAAACAATACTTTATGGCTAAAAATAATTGGTTCATACCCGGTAATAGAGTTTTTAAGGGTACATATGTAAGAGGAATTCCTCTTTTCTGAAGGTTAATTTTGGGAGGAGGTGAAACTGCCTTATATTTGGCATCTGTGGCAGAGTAAGGAAAAGCAGGGTCTCAAAGTGGTAGAGATGTGTGGTCCCTCAGCCGCTCAGTATCTCCTGGGAGCCAGATTAAGCACTACTACTCTGAAGGAATTTGATCAGGAGAGTCAATACACAGAGCTATTCGGAGACATGAAACACATTCGCAGTGTAGGATTGAAAAAAAAAGAATCCATCAAGTGACCATTTCATTTTAAACCCCGATAGAAGCCTAGGGTGTAATATGATAACATAAAGCCAAGAGTGTAACATGATAGTGTAACTCAGCAAAGGCTTTTCTGCAGAGTACTAAGTTAATGAGGTCTGTGTGCAGAGCTAATGGTCTTACTGGTGTGGAGTAGTACTGTGCTAATACCTACAGCAGCAGTGGACAGTAGGCTCTTTAGATGATCTTTTCTGAATTTCGCTACTCCTGGATGCGCATTTGTCAAGCATCAGACAACAATCACTTTCCACTAAAATTCCCTGATGAGAGTCTAAGATCCATGTCTGAACTTTGTGTTGCTGATTGAAGGACATCCTTATGCCTGGGTACCAGACACCCATGTGGCAAGATATATGTTCCATTATGAAAGTCATAGAGCCTGAAGAGTATACTCACCCAAATTGAAGACTATCCCACTTTGAACTCAAAGGTTGCTCTCATCTAATCATTATGGGGGAAACAGAGAGATTTGGTTTTTCTTTCTTATTCAAAATGCATAGTAGCTAAAGATATATTAGAAACAGGGACTTCTCTGGTGGTCCAACAGTTAAGACTTTGCTTTCCAATGCTGGGGGTGCAGGTTCAATCCCTGGCCGAGGAGTAGGATCCCACATGCCTTGTGGCCAAAAAATAGAAAACAGAAACAATAATGTAACAAATTCAATAAAGACTTTAAAAATGGTCCACGTTAAAAATTCTTTAAAAAAAAAAGATATATTAGAAACAGAAAGCAGAAAATAAAATTCACAATCATTGGGCACTAATGTTTTGCATGCCCTCCCAGATATATTTCTAAAGAAATTTTTTCCCAAAAAAAGGCTTTGTGATATGCAGACTCTTAACATCTGCTTTTTTGCTTTTAGCAATACCTCATAAGCAGTTTTCCTTTGTATGGATTATGCAACATATTTAAACAGTCCCCTACTAATGGACATCTAAATCTGTTTCCATTCTTTCAGTATTTTGAAGAGTGCTGTATTGAGTCTTCCTCTATTAAAATTATTTGGCATATTTAAATTTATTACCTTAGGATTAAACTCTGTTACTAGAACTGCTAGATCAAAAATACATACATTTAAAGGCTTCTGCTAAGCATTTCCACATTATCTCTTAAAAGCTTACTCCAATTTTCTCTCCCACCACCAGTACATAAGATGGCACATTCTATCTCATTAGGTATTTTTTGGAAGGAAGGGCAGGTTAAAATTCAGTATCTCTTTGCTGTTTAATTTCATTTCTCTTATTACTAGTGAAGTTGAAACTTTCTCCCCACCCATGCGGCACAATTTTCTGATTAATATGTCCCCAAACCTTAATAAATCTGCTTGGACTTTGTAAACTTGATTCATCGCCTTTTTGTTTTCTGAATTATTCAATGATTCCCAGGAACATAGCTAACTATCGCGGGCATTTTCCTGAATGACAAACAGATCACTTGTCAGCAAACAAGAAACCTCTGTAGACTACCCTCCTTTCATCCATCTCACTGAACATGGCTGGGACAGAGGGTTCATGATTTTACAGCTTGGTTTTTAAGCCCTCTTCCTAGAGGGACAGACTTTTCCCATTCCCTTTAGTGCGGAAGCTGGAGCAGCTGGAAGTGGACGCTTTCATTGAACCTGCGCCTTTACAGAAACCAGGCAGCTCCCATCACGGTCGCGCTGTGCTCGTGAAAACTGTGAGCCGTCTTTCCCGCTTCTCCCACCTCATCTTCTCCACTTGACTGGCGTGTGAACTCCTCGCTCTCTCCAAATGAGACAGTTGATATGGAAACATAGATGTGTTTATGTCAAGGTGACTCTCAGTTGCAGGTTACAGAAAGTTCTGCGCTAGTGACAGCCACCGCAGCGTGTAACTTAAGTGATGAAGAACATGTATACTGGAAATTCGACTTCGCGTGCAGCGCCCCCAAGGGTTACCCTGTGCCTCAGTTTCCTCATCTGTAAAACAGATCAGCCTCGCAGTGGTGTTTGACGATTATGGTTGTTAGATCAGTCACTTCCTATTGGGCTCTTAGAGCCTGGAGCTTTGAAAGTGCTCAGTGAACCAAGAGGATGGAAAAGCAGAGGGGAACAGAGGGTGGAGGGTTTAAAAAGTGGGGGTAAATCCCAGATGGAACAAGGAAAAAGACCAGCGTGATCAAGTCTTTTCCTCTTTCCGCCGAAGCCTCACTGCGGAGGACGTGGAGAAGCAGCCCTTTCCTGCAGTGCTTCCCCGGGCCTCCCCCTTCCGCGTGGGGGCGCGGGGGCGCGGGGGCGGCGGCGCGGAGCGGGCTCGGGCGCTTTGTGAGCCGCTCTGAATGGGCGCTGTGCGAGCGCGCGGGGCCGCTCGGATTAGCCGTGCTTTCCCATGAACCACAAAAGAACGCCCGCATCCGGGATGTTTGTCATCCAGGGGCAGGCTGCTCGGGACGCGAGGTAACCAGAGCCTTTTCCCGGACTGCTGCAGTCTTTCGGGACGCGGGGTCACTCTAATCCTTCCTGTTTATGTTGTGAGCGCGTACGCAGCCCGGCTTAAACCCTGCAGTGTTAAATAAAGAATCACGATGCGGGCATTCTTGAACAGCTACGTCCTCGGGGTGCTTTTACATTTTTCTTTTTTTTCCGGAAGGGACACTGTCCCCTCACAGACAACCTTGCAGCAGACGCTGCCCTTCTGCCCACCGAAACCCCGTTTCGTTCTGGGAAAGAGTAATGCTCTTGTTTACGCCGTCCTCTCTCTCTCTCTCTCTCTCTCTCTCTCTCTCTCTCTCTCTTTCTTCTTTCTTCAGGCAGCCCCTTTGCTTCCCTGTTATTGGATTTCAGAAGATTTTTAGTACCTAACTGTCCATACAAGTCTCATTTAACAGTGAATTCTCAGAAAATGACAACTGTATTATGGTGTTTATGGAAATCAGGAGATAAATTTATTGGTATAACACTATCAAAATTTACTCAGAATCTCCACCCAAATTACACGTGTTTCTCTTTCATTCAAATGTGATACGTTTCAGGACCTGGAATCTCAAGTCTGCCATTTCGGGCATTTTTGGTGAAGTTTAAGTGTTGCAACCCCACTCCTGGTCAAAAGGAGATAAGATCAACCTGGGAATTGAGCCCAAAGCCAGGGCTTCTAGAAGAAGGGCCATTTCTGTGGGGCTGCGGGGCAGGAATGCAAGGTCATCTGTGATGAGGAACATGGAGGCTCCCAGCAGATACCTGAGTGCCCCAAGGACCAAACCCGTTTTAGCCTTTCATCTTCACAGATAGTGAACCAGTTTTCCTGATCGGCAGGTTTGATTCATTTCACAAACATAAATGAAGGATTACAATATTTTGAGTCTTATGTTAAAGACTGGGAAGAGTAATGTGATGGAGAACCTGCTTTAGGGTGTTGGGATGGTTCCCCAATTTGTCTACTTTGGAATGCCTTGGGGAGGGGTGACCAAAAATTCATATTCCCTTCCTTACTGAATTAGAATTTCTGAAGGTGGGGTGTGCAGGGAACCTGTATAAAATTTAGCAAGTGCATTAGCTGACTCTGTGCGGGTCAGCTGAGCCTTCCATCTCATTTAAAGCAGAGTGACTTCAGGGTGGGGATGGGGGTGGGGGGTGGGCAGATTATGGTTTGAAGCTGATCTAATAACATGTGTAAGTAGAGCAGAGGTGAGAAAGACCTTATTTGGTCAGTGATGTGTAGCTAAACCATTTGTTTCTGTAACAACTCTGTGGAAAGCTTTTATTTCTATTTGTTCCTTTAGCCTGATATTTTTATTACCCTAGTAGAGATCAGTGGGGGAAAAACACATAGTACTTGATTTAGGGCCCCACTCCAACAGCAACAGCAACAGCAGTAAGGCAGCAACAACAACCTGCACACAGGGCTGGAATGTATCTAGTTAGTATAATGAGAGATACCTGTTTTTATGGGGCTTGTGAAGCACCTATACAAAGTATATACAAAGTGTCATTTTTTATTTTTTTATTGAAGGATGATTGCTTTACAGAATTTTGTTTTCTGTCAAACCTCAACCTGAACCAGCCATAGGTATAACATATATCCCCTCCCTTTTGAACTTCCCTCCCATCTCCCTTTATAAACTTAGATAATAGGTAATTTCTTATTTTAAAAAAATAGACTAATATGTGAATGTTTGTTTATAAATAAATTTATTTTGCGTCTATAACACTTAAAATGTATTCATAAAGGCTTTTCATACACTAGCGGTCATAGAAAAAGCTTCCAAGATGCTTCTGGGGAAAACTTATTTTACAGAACTGAATTATAAGCAACTGACCCTCTAAGCCTTGTAGGTAGCCAATGATATAGCGTGTTGAAATAAAAGAATGAAAGGATTTATTAATGTTCTCAACTAAGGAGATATTCGAGGTTGATTTCCTGCTTCATAATTAAAACTTCAAGCCTTCTGACAGATACTAACGCAACACGTCACCTCTGGTTATTTTCACTTCCTTATCCTTAATTCATTGCTTAAGGTTTAAAGAAGTCAGTCCTTCTGTCTGTATTAACATTTAATGCCACACCTGCATGCAAAGATGTCCTTAAATCTAAACTTCCAGGTGGAGCTTTTCTAATTAAATTAAGGGCACTTGCACTCCCTCTTCAGCTCTTGGTTTTGAAGCCTCTCTTCCAGGAAGCCTTTTGGATCCCTTAGTTCCCACCCTCAGTCAGCATTTGTAATTCTTTTGAATTACCCACCATGTTGTTTCTTTTTTGTTTAATGTCTGTCTTTTTCACTCCCTTATTCTCCTGGTGGACAGAGACCATATATATCAGGGCACAACAACACCAACTCTAGCACAGATATTTCAAATTCAACAATGTCAGAATCTAGCACCTAGTAATTGTTCAATAATACTTGTCAAGTTAGTGAATAAATATGGATTTTCCTAGATTGAAAATACCATCCTTCCATTGAGCAAGAACTTTCAGCATTATAATTTCTGAATTTCTTCACAATAATTCAATCAACTTATAGTTTCCTGTGACAGATCATCATTGTTCAAGAGGCCAGGAAATGGCACTTCTGTGTGTTCTCCCAAAGGGTGTCGGGAGCTAGGCAGCCATTTGCTTTCTGTAATCAGCAAGCAGGAGTATATCTGTACTTTTTAAGTTTTTTTATACCAGAGTCTTTTGCTTTTGTGTTACTCTATATGTAGCTCTTTCAACTGAATAGTTATCTATTTGGTATATATTGAGAGCTCAGCACCCTGCTGGTCAAAAAATGCAACATTAGATTTGGTCCCTGCCTGCAAGGAGCTTATTATTTACCTGAGGAAATGATACATAGATATCAAAATAAGCAGAAGAATGCGCAATAAAATGAATGGTATGGACAAGAAATTTACGAGGGCTTCAGAGAAAAGGTAAAAATTAAGTCGTGAAATATTAGGGATGTGGAAGTTAAAATAGTCTTTGAAGAACAGATAGGACTTGGTTAGTCAGGGAGAAAGGGGTAGTATAGAAAATCTCAGAGGAAGGAATGACAGTTTGTAGCTGGACATAAGTGAGGTGGCTGTGTGCCCAACTGGTGAAGTCTGGGTGGGAGGCTCTGCCTGAAGGCACTTCGCTTCACAAAGTCCTGAAGGAAGAAGGGGAGACCTGTTCAAACCTCTGGCCCCAGAATCATGGTTACTGAGCAGAGTGAAGACATCACAAAACTTGACGAAATGAAAATAATATCACCACCAACAGAAATTCAAGAACAGAGATGGGAGGAGGTTAATGATTCCACCTATCAATCTTTATTATCTAAAACCTATATTTTAAAAATTAAAATAGTCTAGCTTCTTAAACATTTTATTCTCTGTTTTAAAAAATTGTAGATATTTTAGGAAATAATGTCTCTTATGGTCAAGAAATACTTGTCTAAAATTCAGAAGTTTCACTTCAAGTTATTTTTCTTGCTGATTAAAATCAAGTAAAATTAAACTTAATACTTTTAATTATTAAGAGAATAAGTACAATGTAGCCTCATTCAATTATTTCTATCTAGCTCTCCATTTCCAAATCCATCTCACATTCATAGTGATGGGTTCAATTACGATCAACAAATGTTAACAGTGGTTAGTTCTGGGCAGTGGGTTTGGGGATGATTTATTGCTTTTTTTTCTTTGTACTTTTCTGTATTGCTCATTTGAAAAAGTAATGAGCATATATCATTTTGATGAAAACAATTAAGTCATTACTTAAAAAAACAGCAACAACACATATCTGGCCAAATGAGACAGAAACCTAAAAGAGACGAATGAAATGAATTTTTCTAATGGCAATTTGCTGGTAAAAACTCCAAGCTCACACCTTCCCACCCCATTGCTATATGTAGACGATATGCTAGACATTTATTACCTAGCACGGGCAATATAATTGATGGGGCTCTCACAGAGTCTTCGCCTGGAAATATTTTGAGTGATGTAACAACCACAGTTGTGTGTCTACGTTATTCTCCATTGTCCTTGTATTCAGGGAAGAGGCACCGACCCATTTCTGGTGGGCTTATTACCGTTTGCCAGTGACTGGTTAACCATGAGAGTGTGATACAACTGCAACCAATTCAATGTGAGAAGAAGATTTCTGAGCAGTGATCTTCTACGAAACAGGGTTTTTTGCTTTTCAAAAGAAGACACCAAGAAACGTCCTCATTTTCCTACCTCTTTAAGTTATTGAATAAAATGTGTAAGGGTAAAATGCTCTGAATTGATACTTTTGATCTGTGGTGTTGGAGAAGACTCTTGAGAGTCCCTTGGACTGCAAGGAGATCCAACCAGTCAATCCTAAAGGAAATCAGTCCTGAATATTCATTGGAAGGATGGATGCTGAAGCTGAAACTCCAATAGTTTAGCCACCTGATACAAAGAACTGACTCACTGGAAAAGACCCTGATGCTGGGAAAGGTTGAAGGCGGGAAGAGAAGGGGATGACGGAGGATGAGATGGTTGGCTGGCATCATCGACGCAATGGATGTGAGTTTGAGCAAGCTCTGGGGGTTGCTGATGGACAGGGAAGCCTGATGTGCTGCAGTCCATGGATGGGGTCGCAAAGAGTCGGAACTGAGCAACTTTACTGAACTGAAAATGCTCTAAGCTACTGCAGCCATCTTAAGACCCCAGAACCATAAACCTGAGAACAAAAGCCACAGGGCTGGGAATGGGAGAGCAGAAAGATTCTTGGTTACATAGTTCAGGTTGCAGATTAACCCTAGAACTCTTCCACCTATACAGTCTTGTTATATGAGATACTAAATGCTGTTTGGTTTAAGGTACATTTAGTTTGGTTTCTGTACTTGTAACTGAAAGCATCCTAGTAGATCCATGTAGCCCTGGGAAGCACAGTGACAGGTACATTAGTTTGGCAACCGGAACAGAGTCTTATAATTTTTTCCTACAATAAAAGCCCAGGCAGAGTCAATGCAAAGTTCTATGTTTTGCAGTTCCCTGGGCTCCATTTTAGGCCACACCAACATGCACAGAAGTCTGCCGTTTATTGAACACTTATTCTATGCAAAGTGCTTATCAACCCATATAACAACTGTAGAACTCTTTTACCGATAAATAATCTGAAATAACAAGGGCAAGGCCCTGTTAGTAAGTGGCAGAGCCAGGATTTGAATACATGTCAAAGCTCTCTCTAAGAGATGATACTGGTTCTCAAGTGTCAGATTATTAATATTTGTTGTAAAGTATATATCTACATTTATTACCAATAGCCAAGCACCCAATTAAAATGGAATGCACAAGAGCAGATTCAAGGTTGTCTCTGCTCTCATGAATCTGTGTTCCACTGTGTTCACTTTCTGCTGCGGGAGAGAAAGTGGTGGCTCTCTCTTCAGCCCCAGGGAATTGTGCCCATCCTACCATTCACCTTTTGTGTGCCATATCCCCTGGGATTCTAGCAGTTTACCCCTGTGCTAGAGGAAGAGGCCAGGAGGTTGTTGTCAGCAGGATCTTTTTTTTTTCAGACAACCCCAGGCTGGTCTTCTTTGCTATTGGTAGAAGTGTAGCTTGCTCTCAGTGCAGCTGGTCCTCTCTTTGCCCTGCTGCCAGCCTGAGTCAGTCTCTTCTGTTTAGATTTTCTTTTTTTTTTCACTCTAGAAAAGCCAGATGCCAGGTCCCATTACCCCTAAATTTCAGATGACCCACATCAAGCTGGTGGGATAGGTTTCTTGAAATCTCCTCTTCCTCAGGCTTCAAGTGAAGGGAAGGCACTCCCTTCCTCGCCCATGAGCTGCAGTAATCACCAATGACTTCCTAATACAGTCTTTGTACCTCCTCTGCCTCCCTGATAAGCCTGCAGGGAGATGAGGAGCTAATGTGGCAGAACCAGGGCCACAGTCTCCCAGGCTTTCCTGCGAAGGTGTGCTAGTGTCTGTCTCTAGGGTAGGTTTTCTCAGCCTCAGCACTGTTGCCATTTGGGGCCAGATGGTTCTCTGCTGTGAGGCCTGTCCTGTGCATGGCAGGGTTTTGAGTAGCATCCCTGGCCTCTGCTTATGAGATGTCAGTAGCACCACTCCAGCTGTAATGACCAAAAATGGCTCTAGCATTGCCAAATGTCCCTGGGGACGGGGTGGTGGTGGTGCAAAACCACCCTCAGCTGAGAAGCACTTCTTTAGAGTCTTGTGTTGCTCTTGGCCTATGGCCCCCCAGAGAGCCCTCATCTTGCATTTGGTAGCAGATGGCTTCTGATATCAAAAGTGATCCTAGAGCCAGGCTGAAAGTGGACCCCCGAAAAGCAACAAATAACCACATGTGTAGTAAGCTAAGTCATCTGTTGTAATCCTTTCTGTTTATTTCCCCTTTTTCTGCCTCTTCAGAAAAGCCTTACTGATATCTTGCAGCCTCACTGTGGCAGTGGACACCCAGAGGAAACTGAGAGAGGTGTCATTTGGGCCTTGGGGAGGGAGTACAGCTGCCTCCCCGATCTTCCCCAGCAAAGCCAGGGTGGGCTGTGGTGAGGCTGGTCCTCAGAGCATTCACAGAGAACAGAACTCTGGGGAGCATTCACAGAAAACAGAACTCTAGGCTTCAAGATCCTGCTGTTCTCCCTACAAGGAAAGTCTCCCTTTGACAGACACGACTTCCTTCCTGTCTTTTTTTTCTCCCCCCAAAGTGACAGTTTTCTGATAATGTTCTATGAGGATTGGAGAAGCAACAAGAGCCACAGAGTGTGAAGCAGAGCTGACTGAGTTTGTCCTGCCTTAGGTCAGGTTTGTCCTGGAGACCTGGTGGGGAGCTGGGTCCTGCCATGGAGTGGCAGAAAGCAGCTGTTGGTGGCTACACAGTCAGACAGGAACCATTCTTTCAAAGAAGACTTGTTTTCTTCCCCAACTACACACATCTAATAGTTGGTCATAGAAGATAAACAAGCAAGGGACACTCGAGACCAGTTCTGTACAGCCCAGCAGCAAAACCCCTCGGTGAATCCTGAACTCTGCCTTTGGTCTTCATGTCTGTTGCCATTGAGGGAAGCTGCCTTGCTGTTGTCAGCCCTGATCCTGGAGACTGAAGTCACAGCTTCAACAGTATAAACCCGAACAAAGGAACTACAAGTCGCCATACCTGTGTCTTTTTTTTTTTTTTTTTTTAGTGAAATAGATGTGGATCAGTAGATGTACAAGGGGAAGGCTATTCAGACATGGGAAGTGATAGGAGAGAAGGCTCAGAGACAAACAGAAGAGGGACAGATAGATGCTGGCAGAGAAAAGAAATTATATAGCTATACCAATAGAAGAAGACAGTAGGAAAATGCTTGGAAATACAGGAAAGGAACAGATTTTCTGCAGCTATTTTACATGGGCCATTCTTTTTTTTTTTTAAGATTTTTTTGATGTGGACCATTTTTTAAAAAGCCTTTATTCAACTTGTTACAATGCTTCTTCTATTTTATGGTTTGGTTTTTTTGACTCTCAGACATGTGGGATCTTAGCTTCCTGATCAGGGATCGAACCCCCTACACTGGAAGATGAAGGCTTAACCATTGGACCACCTGGGAAGTCTCAAAGGCCATTCTTGATGAGATCTAAGGCCTTCTTGATGGAGGTTTTGGAGAATGGGGAGGAAGCTGGGATCTGGCCCACTGGAACAGACTGTGTTCCTTGCTTTCCCAGTAGCCATTTGCCTAGCTCTCCCCTCTACCTCGTCCCCCACCTGTCCATCGCAAGTATTGATCATAGATTTCATTCAAGGCATGAATCACGACTGGCCTGTTTTCATTTTCACTAGTGATTGATCTACAAATAGACAAGAGACCCAGTTCTACCAGTAAGATCCAATGGGAAATCTATCGAGGGCTTCCCTTCCTGAGTAAAGACAAAGGACAAAACTTGTGCCTCTGCCTTTTCTTCTTTGCTGGGATGCCAGTGAGGGAACATGATACCTGAAGTTTTGCTAGCCAACTTTGGACTTTAGCTGACAAATACCAGAATGAAAAGCCGATACATAGAGGATAACTGGAACAGAAGAATGGAAAGAGCTTGGGTCCTTGAGGGCACCTTTGAGCTGCTGAACTTCCTTGAAACCACCCACCCATCGGACTCTTGTGAGACCAACAACTGAGCCATGGCTGATTGCTTTTTCCCTCATGCTCTAACCCATGCTGAGGAATACACCAACAATTCTCATGTGTTTCCTATTCCTTTAAGTGATCTATTAAGCCAAATTCTTAGGAAATGACTTACATTAAAAAAAAAAACAACCAACAACTTTTTATTTTTTTAATCCTGAGAGTTAAGCAAAAGGTTATGGAAAGATGGAATTCTTTACAAAAATAACACACTGCATACATATTTGCTTGATATTGTGAGAACCACTCAGGCTTAAAGAAACATTTTATAATGTCTGGTTTTGTTGATCTTGGACATGGTTATCTTACTCTCTGTCAACTGATGGATTCCCACTGAGAAGCAGCCGCTTACTTTTTTCCCCTCTCTCTTTTTGTTCTGATGATGCTAACGAACCCTTGGATGACAGACACAGAAAAGAATGCTGGAGACAAATGGGGGAATGCATTCAATTCACATAAGGATTTAATGAGTCAATCTAGATTACAAACCCCTCTCTGGCAAGGTTATATCTTTGTAGTGATTTGTTCTCACCTATCTCGATTATTGTTTACTTTCTCCAGCAACAATAGTCACAGTTTAGAGTGACTTATTGTTTGTCATAGAGATTTAGTGGCCTGAAGTTTTGAGCTGTGATTTTTGTTCCAGCTAGATATTTTCGTGTAGTTTAGATTAATAAAACATGAGGGAATTTCTGATAGAATGCATGTGCTCTGCTTTGCTCTTTGGTTGCATATTAATTATATGCATACATCTTCCTTCTAAGAAAAGAGAACCACATATCTCTAAGGTTTAACTTGCTGTCCAGGTTCCTTTTGATTCTTTATTTTTTTTTATTTTTTTAGTAGAAAATATGTAATAAAAATAGGAATGCACTTTGTTTGTCATTGTTGCTACTAACAGAAGATTAGTAAAGCAGCTCTTTTTCTCATCCTTCATCATGGGAAAGAGCTCTGCTAGCAACGCCTGCGACTGAAGGTCACGCAGCCTGGCTTTGTGGGGACAGATGGTCATTGCTCATCATGTTAGCAAGAAGCTTGATGCTGACTTCTGGACATCAGCTGCTCACTATGTATATTAAGTGATAATTTAGCTTCAGGTGGCACTAGCCTCGTGCTGTCTGATCTCCTGCCATCTTAATGGAAAATGTTTGGACAGCCATACCTTACTTTCTTGTATTCCATTGTGAGACAAAAGCAGACTCTTCAGTGCATCTAATAATGATCGTTGCTTCTGACCATTTGAATTTTGCTTTGCCAACTAGCTATTCTGGATTTAAAGTCCCGGGGGTAAATTTGTCAGTCATGGGGTGGGGTGGGGGAACAAACAACAAAAACCTTGTGAAAATAAAGCCACAGGAGCACTTGGGCCGAGGTGGGAGGAAGGAGCAGAGTAGGGCAGGAGTTGAGGGAAGACATCAAGAGCTAGACAGTTTCTTGATGTCAGAAAAATATTATCTATTTTGGTTGCTGTGGTTTTACTGATAAATTCTCTGCTTCAGAAGTAGCTTAAACTTCTCTGTTGTTCAGTTGCTCAGTCTTGTCTGACTCTCTCTGACTTCATGGACTGCAGCATGCCAGGCTTCCCTGTTCTTCACTATCTCCTGGAGTTAGCTCAAACTCACGTCCACTGAGTCAATGATGCCATCCAACCATCTCATCCTCTGTCATCCCCTTCTCCTGCCCTTAATCTTCCCCAGGATCAGAGTCTTTTCTAAAGACCCTTCCATCAGGTGGTCTCCAGAGCAGCTATATTATTAATTCTTATTGCATACTTGTAAGTCAGTGTTTCACAGGTAAATAACACAGCCAGGCACACAGCACAAGCAGCTCTTCTTGGGTGATGTTTATTATTGATTCCAGTTAGACAGTTATGGAAACATTAATTCAGTAATCATTCCTTTATATTCCTTACCCCATTCCACAATGGGTTGGATTGAGCATCTATACTATATATTGTATAATAAGAGAGAAAAAATAAATAGAGAAATCAGAGCTAGAGAAAACATGGATAGGATTGGAAGACCATAATCCAAGATAGCATGGAGATATACAGGTCATAAAATCTGACACTGCTAGCAAGACTGACAAATTTGAAAGCGAGTTTCCTCATTCAGATCCAAAAGGAGATAGGTAAAATATTCTCCTTTTCAGAATTCACATGTTTGTGGTAAACAGCATGCTACTTTTAAAAAAGATATAGTTTCCTCCTAACTTTCCAGTCTTAAACGTTCTGAAGTAAATGAATAAAAACAAATTTCTGTTGTTGAAGCCACTCAGTCTAGGGTCCATTGTTATGGCCACCCTAGCAACCTGTGGCCAAGATGGAACTCTGGAAATTACAGTTCCAGCCATGAACAGAATTGTGTTAGCTCCCTTTTTCCTTTTCTGAAGGATCTCTGCTGAGCTCTCCTGACTTTTTCTCAGACACTGCCTCATAGAGCATTTTAAAAAGCAAGGGTGACTGAGGAAACCATAATTGAAAAAGACACATGTACCCCAATGTTCATCGAAGCACTGCTTACAATAGCTAAGACATGGAAGCAACCTGGATGTCCATCGACAGATGAATGGATAAAGAAGTTGTGGTACGTGTATACAATGGAATATTACTCGGCCATGAAAGGGAACACATTTGAGTCAGTTCTAATGAGGTGGATAAACCTAGAGCCTATTATAGAGAGTGAAATAAGTCTGAAAGAGAAGAACAAATATCATATATTAAGGCATATATATGGAATTTAGAAAGATGGTTCTGATCCACCTATCTGTAGGGCAGCAATGGAGATGCAGACATGGAGAACTGACTTGTGGACTCAGTGGGGAAGGAGAGGGTGTGACGAATTGAGAGAGCAGCACTGAAACATATATATTATCATATGTAAAACAGATAGCCAGTGGGAATTTGCTGTATGAGGCAAGGAGCTCAAATCTGGGGCTCTGTGACAACCTAAAGGGGTGAGACAGGTGGGAGGAAGGTTCAGGAGGGAGGGGATATGTGTATACTTATGGCTGATTCATGTTAATGTATGGCAGACACCAACACAATTGTAAGCAATTATCTTCCAACTAAAAATAAATTAAAATTTTTTAAAAAGCAGGGGTGAGCCTGAGAATCCCACCCCCTCTCACAATAGCTGTGGAAGTGAGACCAAGGCAGTGAATAAAGAGGTAGTTGGTGGCTTCCTAAATTCAGGCCCAACCCTTAAAAAAAAAAACAGATTTCTCCCCACTCCCAACCAGGTTATTAACCATGGAGTCCATATGTGCTATGCTTAGTCGCTCAGTCATGTCTGACTCTTTGCGACCCTGTGGTCTGTAGCCAACCAGGCTCCTCTAGTCCATGGGGATTCTCTAGGCAAGAATACTGGAGTGGGTTGCCATGCTCTCCTCCAGAGGCTCTTTCCTACCCAAGGATTTAACCTAGGTCTCCCACATTGCAGGCAGATTCTTTACCATCTGAGCCACCAGAGAAGCCCTGCAGTCCATATGATGTTTAGTAGTTCGTTTCTAAGTTACAAGGGAATACCTGGGGGTGGGGGGGACCAACCTAAATTCAGTAGTATAGTCAACGCACTGAACAAAGAAGTGGATTAGAGGGGAAGGAGGGCTTTCCAGGTAGCGTTAGTGGTAAAGAACCCACTTGCCAATGCAGGAGACTTAAGAGACTTGGGTTTGATTTCTGGATCAGGAAGATACCCTGGAGAAAGAAATGGCAACCCACTCCAGTATTCTTGCCTGGAGAATCCCCATGGACAGAGGATCCCTAACGAGCCACAGTCCATGGGGCTGCAAAGAGTCGGACACAACTGAACCGGCTTAGCACAGCACAGAGGGGAAGGAGGCCTACTTGAAAGAGGGGCATTTTCAATGTGTAACAAATTGTGGATGTGGAAGTTCCTCTGAGAGCTAATGAATACACTCGGGTACCCTTCTCAGGAGATATTTTTAAGGCCTCCACTCCAGGGATGGACTAGGACTATATGAAATTATTTTACATTTTCTAACTGCCTTCTGCACTTCCCTGGTGGCTCAGACAGTAAAGAGCTTGCCTGCCAATGCAGGAGACATAAGAGACTTGGGTTCCATCCCTAGGTGGGGAAGATCTCCTGGAGGAAGGCACAGCTACCCACTTCAGTATTCTTGCCTAGAGAATCCCATGGACAGAGGAGCTTAGTATAGTCCAGGGAGTCATCCAGTCCATGGGGTGGCAAACAGTGGGACACGACTGAGTGACCAGCACTTTCACTTTCAAGTATCTTCTATTTTGCAAGAGCTTCCCTGGTGGCTCAGCTGGTAAAGAATCCACCTGCAGTGGGGGAGACCTGGGTTTGACCCCTGGGTTGGGAAGATCCCCTGGAGAAGGGAAAGGCTACCCACTCCAGTATTCTGGTCTGGAGAAGCCCATGGACTATACAGTCCATGGGGTGGCAAAAAGTCGGACATGACTGAGAGACTTTCACTTCACTTTCACTATTTTGCATGTATATGCAAATACATGATCTCATTTGAGTTTCACAAGATTCCTGAAAAGTCACCATTCCTGAGAAAAATACTAGGACTCAGAGATTAAGTGATTTGTCTATCTGGAGTCACAGTTTGCCTAAAACCAGGTAAATTCTCCAGGCCCTGCCCACTAGCCTGTTTTTGCAAAATAGAAAAGGAACAATGCTAAGGGAAGGTCATTTCAGCTCTGGAGCCAGTCTCAGGCTCAAATCTCCTTTCAGTCAAAAGTGTGTTTAACGCCCCTTTGCTTTGGTGTCTTCATGTGCAAAATGGGAATAAGGACATTATCTATGTCAGGCAGGTGGAGTTCCGGTGAGAATAAATAATGGACCGAGCTTGAGCACTTTATATGGGGAGTGTTCCTTGATGATTTATCATTTTTACTGCCTGGTTGTTTTTCTCTACCCTCCTGTGGATTTCTTACTTTTCCTTTCTCTCCTACAGGCCTTTTTTTTTTTTTTTTTAAAGTCCAAATTTTACCCTGCAGCACCCCATAGAACGTCACAGACCAACAGTCATCTCGGGGCAGAAAATTCAATCATACCTCCCCTATTCTACTCCTGTCCCCAGATTTTGGGAACAATTCTTTTCATCTTGAGCAATCAGTAAAAATGAAAAGGAGAGCTAATGGTATGGTGATGAACAGGGAGGCCTGGCGTGCTGCGATTCATGGGGTCGCAAAGTGTCGGACACGACTGAGCGACCGAACTGAACTGAACTGAATGGTAACCTTCCTGCCCCTCCCACCTCCCTCCCCCCGCGTCGGGGCCCTCTCAGCACGGATTTAGGTGTGGTTTTTGGTTGGTTGTTTTGAAAAGCAGAGCCACTTTCACTTTCAAGGGGCCCCCAACGTGTTTTCCTGTCCGGGTTCGGGCCCCAGGCCCCTTCTCCATCAGGCCCGGGATGCTGCCAGCCCGCTTCCTCCCTCTCCCGGGAGCCCGTCGCCACCCCGGGCGGGGAGGGTGGACCAGGGGCGCGCCGGCCTCTCCGCAGCCTGCCCAGCCTCTGGCGCCCGAAGGGGCTTCAGGAGCAGGGCTGGGACCCACAAAGGGACAGAGTCACAGACGGCTCAGTGCCCGGCGGCGAGGGCACAAAGCGGGGATCACACGGCCCCGCTGGTGCAAGGGGGGCGGGCGATTGATAACGGGGGGCTGTCACCCGGGGCTCTTTCCTCTTGTTCCTGCCGCGATCGCCGCGGTGCGAGCGGGGGAAGCCGTGGGGCAGCCCGGACTCCGGGCGCCCTCCCTGCGCCCGCAGCGCGGGCGGGACGGAGCGCGGCGCTCACTTTGAACTCGCCTTACGCCCTCGTGTTACACAGCACCCGGGTTGAGAAGCTGGAGGTTTAAAGGAAACTATGTGAAAAAGGTGGATGAAGGCGTGCAAAAGAGAAAATTCCAAGCGCATGCTTCAGTTCTCTGAACGTGCAGATTCTGATCTGAGGGGATTGGTTTCTTCTGCAGTCGTTTCAATGGCTCATCTTAGCAGGAAAGCAGGCTTATCTATAATTTTACAGATGGGAGGATGCGAAGTTATAAACAGGACTGGGATTAGAACTGGGTCTCTGACTTTCTATTTGTTGTTGTTCAGTTGCTCAGTGCTGTCCGACTCTTTGCAACCCCGTGGATGCAGCTCGCCAGGCCTCCTTGTCCTTCCCTATCTCCTGGAGCTTGCTCACACTCATGTCCATTGAGTCCATGATGCCACCTACTAAAATACTGAAGGTGAAAGTTGGTTGCTGAGAGCCGTGTGAGTTCAGGTCACATTTGGTTCAGTGCAGCC
Organism: Capra hircus; assembly: GCF_001704415.2. Taxonomy (NCBI): domain Eukaryota; kingdom Metazoa; phylum Chordata; class Mammalia; order Artiodactyla; family Bovidae; genus Capra; species Capra hircus. The sequence continues at coordinate 31,801,046 of NC_030823.1, read as the reverse complement.
TTTGGTTATTCAGAATGCTGGAATGGACTATTGTGTTTGGGTGGGTGGGAGAGAGAGAAGGGATGTGCGTGTGTAAGGAATGAAGTTCTTAGCTTAACAATTTCAAGGCCTGTGAGTGGTGTGATTCTTCACATCACAATTAGATAAGTCGGTAGCTTCCAACCTTTGCTGTGTTTCAGTGGGTCCTTTTAGTTTAAAATTCCCTTGAGCTGGACATAAAGGGTAGGGCAGGAGATTGTAGGCTGTGGGCAGTAGGGAGTAGCTCCAACGGTATGGCCGAGCCAGGCTGAGACAGAACAGTGTGTGGCTGGGTAGGTGGCCTCCCCCACCCCATTCTGTGGGTGTTCACAACCCCTCCTACTGGCTCACCCCACCCAAACATCTCTGCTCCAAGCTTACAGGTAATGTGTAGAGCACTCCTACTAAAAGTAGTTGGGGTTCTAACCTCGATTTGACATCTGACAAATCAGGTGAGTAAGAATCTTTGCAGTGTCTTACTGTGGTTGCACGTTACCTACCAAATGTGTCTTTACTAATGACTGCTTGCGTGCTAAGTCGCTTCAGTCACGTCCAGCTTTTTGTGGCCCCTCAGACTGTAGCCGGCCAGGCTCCACTGTCCATGGGATTCTCCAGGCAAGAATACTGGAGCGGGTTGCCATGCCCTCCTCCAGGGGATCTTCCTGACTCGGGGATCAAACCTATGTCTCGTAGGTCTGCCTGCACTGGCAGGTTGGTTCTTTACCACGAGCCCCGCCTGGGAAGCACACTGATGACTGCAGTGGAAGGGTAAATCAGCTAACCTGGTTGTGTATATTTGTGTGTGTATATGTGTTAGTGGCTCAGAAATGTTGACTCTTCCGACCCCACGGACTGTAGCTCTCCAGGCTTCTCTGTCCATTCAAAGAAAGCATAGTCTCTGCCAGACAATTCCTCTTGTAGCCTTTCTGTGGAAGACATTTTGGAGGACTTGAGCTTTGTTTTGTGCTTTGGGATTAGAAGAGGCAAAACTCTAATATGCTTGTCACTTTCATACTTTCCTTACTACACCCTCTTGCTTTATTTATTAAATGTCTTTTTAAGGCTGTTCCTAAGGAATGCCATGTTTGGGAATGAGTTGAAGCATCTCAGTCTTTGGTGCTGCTGGAGAAAGGAAGCATTTTGCTGTCAATTAACATCAGTATGCAAAAAAAAAAAAAAAAATTTAGACCACCAGGCAGAAGACTCATGGACCACTTACCTGTGTCAGTTCAGTTCAGTCGCCCAGTCATGCCCGACTCTTTGAGACCCCATGGACTAGAGCCCACCAGGCTCCTTTGTCCATGGAATTCTCCAGGCAAGAGTGGGTAGCCATTCCCTTCTCCAGGGGATCTTCCCTACTGAGGGACTGAACCTCTGTCTCCTGCACTGTAGGTGCATTCTTTACTGTCTGAACCACAAGGTAAGCCCAATAGTTGTGGAGTTTGGGCTTAGATGCCTCGAGGCAGGTGGGATCCTCCTGACCCAGGGATTGAACCAGGGTCTCCTGCGCAGGCAGGTGGATTCTTTACCACTGAGCCACCAGGGATGGTGCCAGGATGATTTTTTTTTTTTTTTTTTTTTTTTTTGCTGTAAAGGAGGAGTATGCTCTGAGAATTGTAAGATTTTCACTGGAAATGAGAAATTGTCCCAAACCTAGTCTGGATTGAACTTCTCACATGATGTGTTTCTCAAGTTCCTTCTGGGAGGAAATTAATATACCTGATAAAATACTTAAGTAATTTAAAAATAAACTTTAATGAGCTTAAAGAGAGCCTGCCTCTGGGAGATTAGTTTCCTCCCAGCTCAGCTGACTGTCAGTCAAGAATCTAATGATCTTTAACCAGGGCTTCTGCTCTAGTCCCTCATTTTCTCCCTATTAATGTGTCTTTGCATGGGCGCTCAGTCATTTAGTTGTGTCCACCTCTTTGCGACCCTATGGACTATAGCCTGCCAGGCTCCTCTGTCCATGGGATTTCCCAGACAAGGATACTAGAGTGAGTAGCCATTTCCTCTTCCAGGGGATCTTCCTGACCCAAGGATTGAACCTGGGTTTCCTGCCTTACAGGCAGATTCTTTACCATCTGAGCCACCAGAGAAGCCAAGAAAGGAATCTCTGAACTGGTCTGTTTCTGAACTCTTGTTTTGAAGCAAGTGCTCACAACTCAGTTTCTGAATTTTTTTTATTTTTAATTTTCATTTTTGGAGTTCAGACTTGGTTAAGTGTAAAGAGACACTGCTGTTGATGATCACAAGGAAAAGAAGGCATGAGAAAGTCATTAATTTGTCCCAGATTTTTAACCTGCAAGTAAGTGGGGAACCACTGAGGTTCTGGAGGAGAGTGCTTTGGGAAGGTGGTGGTGTGTATGCCAAAAGCACACATTTATACTGTAAAAAGCACCCCACAACTGCTCATCAAAACCCTGTGGACTGGGAATCCCCTGTGGTCCAGTGGTTAAGAATCCACCTTCCAATGCAGGGGACCTAGGTTTGATCCCTGGTCTGGGGCTTCCCCTGGTGGCTAGATGAGAAAGAGTCTGCCTGCCATGTGGAGACCCAGGTTTGATCTCCAGGTCGGGAAGTTCCCCTGGAAAAGGAAATGGCAATCCACTCCAGTTTTCTTGCCTGAAGAATCTTACAGAAGAGGGGCATCTGGTGGGCTGCAGTCCATGGTGTGTATGCCCAGCAGAGGGATGCTGGGTCATAAGGCAGTTCTATTTCCAGTTTTTTAAGGAATCTCCACACTGTTCTCCATAGTGGCTGTACTAGTTTGCATTCCCACCAACAGTGTAAGAGCGTTCCCTTTTCTCATGACTGTTACTTTTCAATGTCTGCAGGTGCAATCAGGGTTGATGACCATTAATGTAGACACTTCTCTGCTACGCTGGTCCCCTATCCATTTTTCTTTCTGGGTACAATTCCAACTGCTCCTCCCTTTGTTCAGTTTCTCCTGTACTTTGTTGCCATAAAGTTTCTTCATTGACTTGGTTGTAATATTACTCCTTTTAATTATCAATGCAATAAATATTTGTGGAGCTTTTTATGCCAGGACCAAGCTAAATGAGGGCTTCGCTAGTAGCTCAGATGGTAAAGAATCTGCCTACAATGTGGGAGACCTGAGTTTGATCTCTGGGTCAGGAAGATCCCCTGGAAAAGGGAATGGGAACCCACTCCAGTATTCTGGAGAGTTAGCCTGGACACCCTGGAGAATTCCATGGACAGAGGAGCCTGCTGGGCTGCAGTCCATGGGATCACAAACAGCTGGACACAACTGAGCAATGAACACGCATATACATGCTAAATGGTGGCATGTCTGCACTGTTGGGGTTCAATAACAGTGTAAATAGTGTCCTCTTCCTTTCCTGACTTGGATTCCAAAGGCATTTTTCCCAGGATGTCACCACCATCACTCCCTGGAACATAGACTGCCTCGCTTGTCCCTGGAACCTTAAGCATAGTATTGTCCTGCTCTTACTCACAAATAGTCTGCTACCCAATTACATGTGTTCCTTTAACCTTCACTGCATCTCTGTCTTGCTGGAGGCGATGGGTTAATAGGGGCAAGCAAGCCTTCCCAAACAGCCCTTTACTGGGGCAAATCTCCTCTGAACTGAAACAATCTTTGGTCCATGCAGTATACAGTAACTGGAGACTCAAAATGAATGAAATGCCCACGTGAATATAGAAGGAAAAAAATGCTGTAGAGATTGACTCTCAGAGCCTCTTGGCCTATATAAAATTCCTTCTTTCTCCAATCATTCCAGTGCTTTCTGCTGTCCTTCTCATGAATGAGGCACTGAGTCCCTTTTCCTTCTCTTCTTGGGGTTGTCAGAGCCAGGAGGCACAAGAGAGTGACTGGGACTATAGAGTATATTTGGCTGAGTATAAAAGGGAACATACAATTTTGTGGTCAATTTATTTTCACCTCATTCGTTCTCAGGGGTACATGGTGTTCGCCTCATTGATCTTCTGTGTTCATTGACTTGAAGCCTGCTGTGTACGGGAGGTTGCTTCATGTCTTCTCAAGCCATCTTTTTTTTTATTGTCTTGGCAACTCTCCGCCTTAAGCTTAAACTGGTTTGAACTGAACTCAGTGGTTTACCTACTTGATATGACATGTCTTTTTAGTGGAGGTATTATACTGTTTAATGTTTGTACTATAATATTAGAGTTTGAAGGGATCTTACAGATCCTTCTAGCCAACTCCTTCATTAAATATGAGGACCCTGAAGACCAGGGAGAGTGAAGAATTTGGCTAAGTAAAGCCACACAGCCAGAAGAGCAGGAGAGCTAGACTGCCTCCTTAGAATGGAAGGAAGGAAAGAAAAAAAAAAAAAAAAAAAAAAAGAGAGGCAGGATGGGAGCAAAAGAAATGAAACAATTTTATTTCAGATATATCAGTTAGGATGTTTTTGGCTGCAAGGAACAGAATATTTGAGTCAAGTTAACTTAAATAATTAAGGCATTTATCGTGTCACACAGCAAGAAGTCCTGAGGTGGGAAGGCTCCAGGACTTCTATGATTAGAGTTCTGGCTCCATTTCTCAGTGATTCCTGACCTAACCTGTCTCCCTGTGTTCGCTTTGTTCTCAGAATGGTTTCCTAGCAGCAACAGGGGCAATGTGCTTCCATATTCACACCCAGAGGGAAAGACAGAGAGAGAGGGAGAAGGACGGAGGGAGAGGGAAAGAGACAGAGTATAAATCGGAAGACCTTGCCTTCATGCTGGTTGCGCCACCTTAGGTCACACGTGCACCCCTAGACTACTAATAGTTGCTAGAAGAAGGCTGTGAGTTTCTGTCTGTGTTCCTGAGCCATTCTCCGGCAAGGCGAATGGGCTCGCCATGATTCATTTCGACCCTACATACATCAGCATCTACCTCTGGAGATAGTGTTGGGGTCAATGTCTCATGCATTGCTTAAGCATCTTGGGGGAGAGCTTAATCAGGTTTCCCTTAGAAGGAAAGGAGGGCGGAGTTGTGTAGACAACTGGAAGCATCTCTTATGCAGGAAAACTTTAGGCAGTGACTGCCACATGGGTAGCACAGGACATGGAGCTCACAATCGGGAGACAGTAAATGACCAGCTCTTGATGCAGCTCTTCTTACTGTTTATTGCAGCCTGTGACATGGGGGATGAACTGTATCTGTGTTGCGGAGGGAGATGATTAAGTTGGAAGAGAAGAAGGCATGCCTATTCCTGCCCATGGAAACTGTGTCCTGTGATGTGAATGGCTAGAGGAAAGAAAACAGGCTTTCCTTCATGCTTTGAGGAGGCTACCCCATCTGGTTTGTAGAAGGGGTGCCTGGGTCAGGGTCCTACCTTAAGATGCATGAGCCAAGTGGAAACTTCAGTCCGAGTAGGAATCCTTGCTGCCTCCAAAGGATTTGAACTAGCATAAAACAGAAAGAAAATTTAAGGCTTCCTATGAAAATTTCCTCTTGAATTTACTATAATCATCTCGTGCTAAAAAATGATCCTCTTGAGGTGGGGTTGGTATTGGGTGTCACCCAACAGCCTTACGGGGCTCCCAACCATCCCTGTGCTTGCCCTGTTCCTATGTTGGGCTCTTTCCTTCTTTCTGAAGTTTCTATTTATTACCATCCATGAATGTTAGTCACAGGGTAGAATTCCCTCCCCACTGCGATGCATTGTTTTGACTTTAGGCCATTCCTGGAACTTTTTACTATTCTGAGCACTACTCATCTCAATTTATTGTCCTGGCCATTCGTGGCTGCTCCGTTGGCTGTGTTTGATGGAGAGTGCTTTGTGGCTTGTGAAAAGCATTTTTGAGACACTTGCAGTTAGATAACATCCCTGGGTCTCAGGAATCCTTTTTTAAGCATCACCATCATCTACATTAATCATCCTGTTTTTGATGCCTAGACAAAAGATGTGAAACAGTTTCTGTAGGGCTTGGGGACTGTTTCTAGGAGCTGTTTCTTCCAGTCTGGAGAGGCAGCTTCAGTCTGAGTTGTGGGGGCGGTGTGGAAAAGCTTTTGGCTCCTGAATCACAATAAGGATTTGAATCGAGGGAGCCCACAAAGATTCTGCCCATAAAGCTGTTTCACTCTTGTTTTTCTCTTTTTAGAAGTGAGGCCCTAAGTATTAATGTTTTCCCCCACCAAATGCAATTATGCATGTGGAGTGCAAAAAAGAGGGGAGACTCAGAAATTATTCCACCTCTCTCTGTTTTTCCTAAATAACTTACTTGAGTTCTCAGAATCTTGGGGAGAGTGTGCTGATGTGTTCTGAGTCTGGCGATACTGGTTTATGAGGCTGGGAGTTTCTGTCATTCTCTCAGGCTTGTCAGCAGAGAATTGTGGCTCCTGTAGCCATTTTCTTTGGTCTGTCCAGCTGAATGTTCTGTTGTCTTAACTGGCGCGCTCAGTCCAGCCCCAAGTCCTGAGCCAATGCTGACAGTAGGAATGTATCTGCAATTTCAGCCCTATCTACTATGCAATACCTCTGAGAACTGAAGTAAGCGCCCTGCAGACAGAGGACACCATTGCTATGCCACATGTGCTAACTTTCACACTTGCCAATGTCCTTTGCTGGCAACCAGCCCCAAGGGTAGGTCCTGACCTCTTGTATGCCCCCAGAGTTGTTGCACGCCCCAATATCCTGTGATGCTCCACCTGTCAGATGCCTACCTTGTTCTAGCAGCCCCTATTTCCAGTAGTCTCTACCAAGCAGAGTCCTGCCCTGAGCCTTAGTTTGCAGGATGGAGTTCTTCATGTCATATGAGGCTCCTTCCTCCCTGGTTCTGATCCATGCCTCCCTGCATTTGGTCAGCAGTCTCAGAATCTACCTAGTTACTGATTCTGAAGGGTATGACTATTGCCTGGGTTTGTCATTTGTTAAACAAACCCTGTTGATTCCTGTCTGGGTCATTTGACACTGTGTCTTGACTGACGGTCGAAAGATGAGCATTGTAAAGCCTAGAGGGCGGGAGACGTTCCGAGGGTTCAGGAGTCCATGTATCCATCATGGACTGAATGTAGATTGAATGTAAACTGAATGTGGAGTGTCTTAGGTAAATACATACATTATGTTTTTAAAGTGTGTGCAGGTCCTTCTATGTCTGATTTTGTTAGACATAAATCCATTTAAAAATGCCACTGAATTCATAGCATCTTTTGTCATCATGTATCTTCTAAAATCATTGGATACCAGCAATACAACACAGTAAGATGCTGAAGTCAAGGAAAGCCCTCTTTTGCAGCTGCAAAAGCCCTCTCTGCTGCACTCACCTGCTCTCTCCGCTCTGCTAATTCCTCTGGGTTGCAGTACTCTGACTGCAGGACGGAACTCCCCACAGCGCTTCATTCTGCCTCAAATGTGAGCTCTAGCTGGTGGCTTTTCCTGTCAGATACTTTGGGTAGGGGGCATCAGGGTGGAGGCGTGCTGAGCTAGCTCCATCGTTATCTTCAGGCATGTTGACTACAGAGTTGTGCTGACCCCTGAACCTCTAAATACGATGCAGCTGCCACATAGTTTCTGAGATATTCACAGTCAGCATCCACATAACTGTCCCATTCTGTAGAAATAAACAGAAGGAAAGGGCAGAACAGACAATTTCTAAATTAATATTTGCCAAAACTAACCCACATTTGACCAGACTACAAATTCTTGATGGAAGAAGCTGATATTCTGAACCTGTTCCTACCCACCCGCATCCCACTACATTCCCAATATACCCAGGTGTAAATCTGAGATACTGGATTCCAAGGGAAAATCCCTGAGCCCTGGGTCTGAGTGAAGCCTTGCCTTGAATTCAATGTAACTTTCTGATGACTCTCTGAACCTCCGAAGTTATTACAGAGGAAGAGTGGCTCAAAGCTGTAACAAAGTGCAGGAGGGGCAGGGGGCTGAATCCCAGAAAGCTTGTTCAGCACCAGAGCCCACACTCAGGCCCAGGGCAGCTATCCTTGTTTTTGAAACGGACCATTGGCAACCATCTCTGCTGTGGGGGAGCCTTATATAAATAATGCCTGCGTCTCCTGAAACTCCATGGTCCTAAGTGGAGGGAAGTCCTAGCTGGAATTTGGTGAGGCCATTCAGTTCTGATATGGAGTTCATTACTCCTGAAAGAGAAAGTGTTAGTAACTCAGTCGTGTCTGACTCCTTGTCACCCCCCATGGACTGTAGCCCACCAGGCTCCTCTGTCCATGGCATTCTCCAGGCAAGAATACTGTAGTGGATTGCTATTTCCTTTCCCAGGGGATCTTCCCAACCTAGGGATTGAACCCTGGTCTCCCTCATTGCAGGCAGACTGATCCACCAGGGAAGCCCTTTCATTGCTCCTGGGCCACCCTTTCTGAGTCAGCGAGTGAGCACAGGAGAGCCAGCTGACTGGGGGAGTCACGGACAGGAGAGAAGAGAGACCCAGGGTATACCATCCCATCACAGTAACACCTCAGAGGACAACGCCTGAGCTCCAAGAGAGACGGTAACAGTAACAGACTTCCCTGGTTCCTGCCGTTTTGGAAGGATTCTCCCAGGAGCTTGGGACAATGTTCTACAGCTCTCTTGTCTGGACCATGAGAAAGGCTAGATGATCTAACCTGCTGTAACAGTGGCATCTGTCTTCAGACAGGGTTTTGTGCTACCAATGCAGCAGAGACAACGCTGACGTGGTCTTTACCTTCATGGAGCTTATAGCTTGAAGGAAGGTACAGGGAAAAAGAGAGAGAGAGAAGTAAACAAACACAGAATTCCATTTTCTGATAAGGAAGCAAAATGTGCTAGGAGAGAGGGGCCGTGGACTTGAGGAAGATATAGTCATCTTTATTACTGAGTTATGAAGGATGAGAAGCAATTAGCCTACTCATGAGTGTGGGGTAAGAGTGCTTTGAGCTGAGGGGAAAAGCGGGTTCAGATGCTTTGTGGCAGGAAAGAGTTTGTTACTTTGATGAATTTAAAGAAGTCTTTTTAAGGAGATGAGGTTGTGAGAGCTGCTTCTCTAACATCACCCAAGGGCAGGGAGAAATGCCCAAGTGAAGCTGAACTAACCGAATAGCTGGAGTTAACTAGTAATCTGGAATTTAATTCCAGTTATTATTTCAAAGGGCGGTAAACATGCTCAAGAAATCTGTCTGACCTTGAATTCTGCTCCTAGTTTTATATGAAGACTTTCAGTAGGGTGATTTTTACTGCCAAATAGAATTCTATTTTATACCATGACATGTGCCTTCACAAGCAGGAGAGAACTGTATTCTCAGTAGTGGAAAAATGACCAGAAAGGGAAAGTCTTAGGAAAAACAAAAACAAAGAATTAAGCTAAGGCAGAGACAAAGCTCTTATCTGTACAACCCCAGATTCTGGTCAAGAAAAGCTCAGAGAGATCAGAGACAAGTCGTAATCTGTGATGAACAGATGGGGAGACGTAGAGGACTGTGGTTGGTGAAGAGACCTAGGAAGAGCCTAAGGGATTGCATTTGGGGCATGGGATTTTCTGGGCCAAGTCAGGCTGCCTGAGAGTGTAGTCGTCTGAGAAGTGCTGTGCTTGTGCAGGGCTTTCATATGAAACCAGGGAAGGATCCTGGTATGGTGCCCGAAGTTTAAGGAACATAAGTCTCTGTATGTATGGGTGTGTAAGTATGCACACATACAGACATTTGACAAAGACCAATGCAAAATTTCTTACAACCCTCCAAGAACCTCAGAAGAATCATGGGAAAGAGAAAGGCCCTGAATTTTAAGCCTTATTCACTTCATGGCACCTCTGCCTGTGTGCACATCCCCTCATGCAAGTTAGGGTCTGACTTAACAAAGGAAAGGGACACCAGACTTGTCTCCTGCATTGAGTCCCTGCTGTGGGAGAGGGAGAGGGAGGAGACAGAAGCAGGTGAGTCAGGGTCAGCTGTCAGAAAAGCTACAGGATGAAACCGCAATAGGCTTCTGCGCAGGGACAGGCTGTTGTTTTGTCGCTTACTCGTGTCTGAACCTTTGTGACCCCATGGACTGCAGCACACCAGGCCTCCCTGTCCTTCACCATCTCCTGGAGTTTGCTCAGGAGATGAGCTGATGATGCCATCCAACCATCTCATCTCATCCTCTGTCGCCCCTCTTCTTCTGCCTTCAATCTTTCCCAGCATTAGGGTCTTTTCCAGTGAGTGAGCTCTTTGCATCAGGTGACCCAAGTATTGGAGCTTCAGCTTCAGCATCAGTCCTTCCAATGAATATTCAGTGTTGAATTCCTTTATTATTAACTGGTTGAATTTCCTTGCTATCCAAGGGACTCTCAGGAGTCTTCACCAGCACCACAGTTTCAAAATATCAATTCTTTGGCACTCAGCCTTCTTTAGGTCCAGCTCTCACATCTGTACATGACTGCTGGAAAAATCACGGCTGATGTTCATGAAGAGAGAACACCAACCGTACAAGCAGTGGGTCTTCTGTCTCCTCTACTGTAGACAGCAGGATGCTCTCTTGACTCAGGGCCTTGGCTTAAAATTAACTTCAACCATAGAAGGGGCTTGTTATCACTGTTGGGAATTAGTATGTGACAGGTATACCTTAGACTCCACAAAGTACAATGCATGTTGAATCCCTTCATGCTTGAACCAGACTGACCTGCTTGAAAGAACATTAGTAGGAACAACCTTAAGTCAGTTTGGAAAGTGCAGAAATGCTTGTGTCCAGGCCCTCGCCTCCTGAGCCTTGAATTCTCTGCCTACCTTCCAAAGTCCCCAGTGCTCTCAGGCAGCCCTAGCTCTTAGTTACCCCCATCCCAGCCCTTCATCCTACCCTGTTAACAATTGGAATTTGCTGTTAAAACTTTACTTTTCCTAAATAGGTCCCTGAAGTCTAACTCCAATCATCCTGCTGTCCCTATGCAAACATAAGCACCCAAATCACATCTCCTGCCTTTAGTAACTTATGAAATAACTACTTTGATAAACTTCAATTCAATGAATTTATACTCAGATAGTAAGGGCAGGCCTCATGTACTGGTCTTTCTAGAAATATTTTCTCATTGAGGAAAAACTCTTTGAGTATTTACTATGTGCCAGACACTGAGTTAGACCCTGGGGGGCAAGGATGGCTAAGAGAGGACCCCTGCCTGGAAGAGACCCCTCACCCAGTGGGAAAAGCAGACACTTAGTACAATTAGTACTGGTCAGTGCACAGAGTATTTGGAAGGAGCTGGGAGAAAGCAAGGAGTGGCTTAAAAGTTGAGAATCTTACATGCTGGCTCCAGCTGGCACAGGAAATCCAATAGGATAAAGAAATCTTAGCATATCCATTAGAAGACTGAAACAGCAATACAGTATACTAACGCACATATATGGAATTTAGAAAGATGGTGACGATAACCCTGTATGCGAGACAGCACAAGAGACACCGATGTATAGAACAGTCCTTTGGACTCTGTGGGAGAGGGAGAGGGTGGGATGATTTGGGAAAATGGAATTGAAACATGTATAATATCATATAAGAAACGAATCGCCAGTCCAGGTTCGATGCATGATACAGGATGCTTGGGGCTGGTCCACTGGGCTGACCCAGAGGGATGGTATGGGAAGGGAGGTGGGAGGGGGGTTCAGGATGGGGAACCTGTGAGGGATTCATGTTGATGTATGGCAAAACCAATACAATATTGTAAAGTAATTAACCTCCAATTAAAATAAATAAATTTAACTTAAAAAATAATAGTAAAAATATTAAAAAAAAGAAAAAAGAAGACAACCTGTAAAAAGTCTACCTGACCAATCAAGGTGATGACCAATGTCTTGGGAGGCTTGGCTCACAAGTCTTTAGTATTTTCTGCCTGGGACCAGGTGATTGCTGATCTCTTCCTGCTCCCAGCTGGGTATAAGCTAGATTGGAAATATTTCACAGGATCCTAGATGAATGGCAGAAAAAGTGACCGCCAATTTAAACTTGAGCCCTACCTTGCTGGAAAACTGCATGGTGAGGCTGGATTTGAGAAAGCCAAAGACAGAGTGACTTGATATTGACAAAGATTCACTTTCTGACAATCCTGTTTCCCTTTAGACCTGCAGTAATATGTGTATTAGCGGGAGCTGGTGATGGACAGGGAGGCCTGGCGTGCTGCGATTCATGGTGTCGCAAAGAGTGGACATGACTGAGCGACTGAACTGAACTGAACTGAACTGAGCGTGCGTGTGTGTTCAGGTGTGTCCGACTCTTTGCGACCCCATGGACTGTAGCCCACCAGGCTCCTCCGTCCATGGGATTCTCCAGGCAAGAATACTGGAGTGGGTTGCCATGCCCTTCTGCGGGGGATGTTCCTGACCCAGGGATTGAACTCACATTTCCAGTGTCTCCTGCACTGCAGGTGGGTTCTTTACCCCTGAGTCACTGGGGAAGCCTGAAGGCTAGCAATACCTGCAATTTTAGAGGGGCTATAAGGATTCGATCCCTGGGTTGGGAAGATCCTTTAGAGGAGGGCATGGCAACCCACTCAAGTATTTTTGCCTGGAAAATCCCATGGACGGAGGAGCCTGGTGGGCTACAGTCCGTGGGGTCGCAAAGAGTAGGACGTGACTGAAGCAACGACACACACACACAAATCCATTTGGTCAAGATCCCAGTATCCTGGGGCTAATCCTCACCCTTTCAGCTCTGTGAGAAAATGATGGTTGTAAAAGTGACTATCCAGGCAGGGTGCAGTCTCAAGATGCAAAACACTGCAAATTGCTTTGAAAGCATTTTACCATGATGATCCAGATTGAAAGGTGATAGAGCAATTTGGTTTTGCTGAAAGAAGTGATTGTGTGAAAGCTAACACCTATGGTAATTCTTTTCAAAGCAGCTCGGAGTGCTGTCTTTGCTCATGTAGATCACAGATCTGGTCTGGGCATCCAGAACGAATGTCTGGTTACATGAGGCACTTCTCAGGCTTGACATGAGGACAGTTCACAAGATTGCAAATATCTGTATAACCTTGGGTTTCTGACTCTAGGTGCTGTGTTTCTGCAATGGGAGTCTCACATGTTGGAAATGACTGATAATCTCTGGAGGTGCTAAAAGCATTACTGCCAATATCTAATCTTGGGGGGCCCAAAGAATTGTTTTCACTCCCACTTTTGTGTCTGCACAGTTATCTACCTAAGTGTCACCATATGGTGTTTCTGTCTCTGCAAGTCTTCATCAATCTGATTAACACGTTTGACTTGTGTTAAAAGTTCAAAATAAAATCAAATACTGCTAATAACATTTTTAGATTTTTATATATTTTAATTTTAGGGTGTATCTTAAAATTATAATAAAATCTCTATTACATATAACTTAAAATTTTTTTTCTTAAGAAAATTTGTAGCATTCTGAGTTTATGAAAAACCATTTCTGTCTTCTTTTACTATAAAGAAGTAAAAAAGCTGCAGTTTCCTTCTGTCATGAATTATGTCTTCCAAAAAAAATGTGTTTGAGTCCTTGTTACCTGTGAATGTGACCTTATTTAGAAAGTGGGTCTTGGCAAATGTAATCAAGTTAAGATGAGGTCATACTAGATTAGGGGCAGACTCTAGACCAATGACTGGTATTCTTTTCTTTGTTTTTTGCTGCACTGGGTCTTTGGGCTTCTATTTTTGTGAAGCATGGGCTTAGTTGCCCCACAGCCTGTGGGATTTAGTTCCCCGACCAGGGATCGAACCCACGTCCCCTGCATTGGAAGGGAGATTCTTAACCACTAGACCACCAGGGAAGTCTCATGGTGTTCTTATAAGAAGAAGGACGTGTGGATAGACACACAGACTCACAAGAAGAACCATCTGAGACAATGAAGACAGGATTGGTGGTGTGCTGCCACAAATCAAGGGATGTCAAAGTCGCTGGCAACCCCTGGAAGCTACAAAGGCAAGGAAAGATCCTCCTCTAGAAACTTCTAAGGGAGCATAACTGTACAGACACCTCGAATTGGAACTGCAAACCTCCAGAACTGTAAGAGAACACATTTATATTGTTTCAAGCCATCCAGCTTGTGGTACTTTATTGTGGCAGCCCTAGGACCTGATACATCTTCCTTGTCTGACACTCGTATATTAGGTGTTGGGTCTCTAATACAGTGTTTGCCTTCTAAGGGCTTGTGAATACCTATGCTTATTTCTGAGTCAGGTAAGTTGAATTGTATAAGTAACATCTTATCACATGGGATGCACAGAATTCCAGAGATCAGCAGCCAGAAGTCTCAGTTTTGGGGCTTCAGTGAAACAGCCTAAAGAGTGGGCTAGAGAGGAGTGTGATGTTGTTTATTATAACAGATTCAGAACTCAGTCTCCCAGACTTGGGCTGCTGTGTTGTTAATAACTTGGGGATTTCCACTACAAGGAATCTGATCAGTGTGAGAAATCTGTGAAGGATGCAAGTTCAAGTAAGTGACACCAACAAATGTGTCTCCTTGATTTGACCACGGTTTCATATGTTCTGTAAAGAAGATGGTGACATTTGATATGGTTTTATTGTTTATAATTTGTGGTTTTGTAAGTTTCATCAGGTGGGAAGTTAGGGCAGGCTATCACTAGATTGCAGGTGGCTCCTTGTCTCACAGTTGAAATAATAAACCATGTGTTTTGTTCAAGGTTTATATTAAAACCATATTTTATTTTAATTTTTCCCCAAGTTAGTCATTATTAAAACAGATACAAACGCTGATTATAAAATAGCAGAGTGGACAATCTTACAGCAGGATCTGAGAAAATAAGCTCCCCTAAATTTGACCTTTTTGTATAATGAATTCCCAAGAATTATCCACTTATTTAAGTCTCAATCTTGACTCTATTTTTTTAACCTGTAAAAGGCAAAGTGAAAGATAGGTGAATAACTGGCTCATCTGCCCCATCCCAAACCTAATCTCTCGGAACTCTTTATTATTTAATAGCAGCAACCGTTAGTTCGAGTTGTCAAGCTAGAAACATTTAGAGCAACTGATTCTCCCCTCTGACACTGCTCCCGTCTAAATGATCACCATATCAAGCCTACCTACCACATCTACCAACCCTTCCCTGGAAAAGGCACACACCATCTGATCTGCCTCAAGAGTGATGGCTCTGTGGTTCCTAAGTCGAGGTAATGTGGAAGAAGCGAATTCTAGAATGGCCCGAAACAGATGCTGGAGCAGTCAGCCTGAAGTGGAGTAACTGAGGAAAGAAGAGTTTGTTATTTTAAGTCATAGGCAAATCCTTTTTAGAAGCAGATGAGTGTCCATTTAAAGTAAGATGGTCATGGAGAATGAAATGGTAACCCACTCCAGAATTCTTGCCTGGGAAATCCCATGGACAGAAGAGCCTGGTAGATTACAGTCCATGGGGTCGCTAAATCAGCTAAGACTTAGCAACTAGACAAAACAACAACATTCAAAATGTGAGATATTTTTCAAAATGTAAAATGTTCATGGACTTTAAGTCAGCAGTTTAGCTTCCAGGAATATCCTATGACTATTAAACTAGTGCTTGTAAGAAATGACACACATAAAAAGTCTTTCATGGCAGAATTGTCTGTGATAGCAAAAGATTAAAGCAACCTGAACACACATTGGTTTGACATTGATAGAAGAAGGATGATGCAAGCATACAAAAGAATATTATACAGCTACGGAAAATAATTGGCAGATCCAAATGCACAGATGTGGCAGAATCTCCAAAATCTAGTGTGAAGTGAAAAGATGTAAGGCCGTGTCTATGCTGTTCTACCAAAACATGCATACATACAAACACACACATGTTTACAAGTGGTATTTATACACACACACACAAATGTTCTAACCTGTGTATTTTATAGCATGTATCTAGACAGATAGATATTTGAAATAATCATCATCTTCTGAAAAAAAATTGGGTATCGAAGGGGCAGGCCCATAGAGAACTTGCTTTTTACCGTATACCCATGGCTCAGTGGTAAAGAACCCGCCTGCCGATGCAGGAGACATGGGTTCAGTCCCTGGGTTGGGAAGATCCCCTGGAGGAGGAAATGGCAGCCCACTCCAGGATTCTTGTCTGGGAAATCCCATGGACAGAGGAGCCTGATGGACTACAGTTCATGGGGTCACAAAAGAGTCAGATATGACTTAGTGACTAAACAACAACAACAACAACTATTTTTTAACCCTTTAAATTTGGATGTTGTGCATGTGACTACTTGAAAATAAGTTGATTAAAGTAACTACAGAAAGCAGAAAAAAAAAATAAAGCAAGTTGGCATCGGCCTTGTGACACGTGTGTGCACAGTGCTCTTGTGTCTGTTCTATACCCCTGGGCCCAGGTGGAGGGGAGGGCTAGACTTGGAGGACTCGGGAGGGGAGTGGACCACCCAGCCACAAAGAGAGAAGCAAGTGCAGCTCCCTGCTCCCATGCTTAATGCACCTTGTATGGTGGAGGGGGAACACCCGATGGAGTGAAAGATGGCTCCCCTGCGAGGAGAGCCCCACAAAGCCTGGTAAGTGGAGGCATTCTCTGCCCCCAGGAGGAAACAGTGGCCCTGCCTGGGGTCTGGCCTGGACTCTGTGGCCACACAGTATAATCCTAGTCAGCATAACTAGGGGAAGCCTTGATAAAAGTCGAGGTGCCCACTGTAGCACTTTTTGCTCAGACTTGTTTGTTGTTCCATCACTAAGCTGTGTCCCCGTCTTTGTGACCCCACGGACTGCAGTACCCAGGCTTCCCTGTCCTTCACCATCTCCTGGAGTTTGCTCAAACTCATGTCCATTGAGTTGGTGATGCTCAAGCTTGAGTGAGCTTCTATTGTATCATCCATGACTGAAAAGTTCTGTAACAGATGGGGCACAGCAGACTTGGGACATTCCTGGCACCAAGCGAGTTCACCAAGCTAGCTCAGGGAGCAGGCAGATGGGTGAGGCCAGCCTGGCTCCAACCCTACCTTAGGTGGTCTGGAACATCAGTACAGTGTGGGGCGCCTCTGCAGGTCAGTAGGTGCTGAATTCATCTCCTTTTATTAACTGTTCCATAGACTTTGGGCTGCAGCACATTTCGCAGAGAATGTCCAGGCTGAGATAAGACCATTTCAGCCTAACACTTTTATTGGAATGAGCAACTGCTCTAAAGCCTATAAGTGAACCTCAGTGGACCCTTAAGCCACTCTTTTGAAGACACGGCATCTTTTCCCAATGGTACCATATGTTGGCAGATGGCCTATAGTGGAATCATTTTTATTCTATAGGATAATGGTTACCTAATGCTGGCCTGTGGAAAGTCCCATCCTGCAACTAAGTTACTGATACTCCATGGGGACTAAAATAGAGACTGTGAAGAGGGTTTCTCCTTTAAGGCCAATGTATTCACTTAGTCTAGGTTATATCTTTTGTATATGTTCAGGAGTTTGAAAATGCCCTTTCTAACTGAATCTGAGTGTGAGTAAACAGACAAATCCAGAATGTGGAACATTCTACAAGACAACCTGCCTGGATTCTTCAAAAGAGTCAACATAGCGAAAAACAAATAACTTTTTAAAAACACATCGTGGGGGGGATTGTTCCAGATTTAAAAGATACCAGAGAGATGTAACAATTAGATGCAATGTATGGGATAGGATTGAATCTTGGATGGGGAAAAAAAAGTCTTTTTATATAAAGGAGATTTTGGAAACAACTGGGAAAATTTAAATATGAATTGCTTATTAGATGATATTGAACTCAGGCTAATTTTCTTAGGTGGAACAATGGTATCAAGCCTACCTACCATATCTACCAATCGTACTCTGAAAAAGGCATGCACCATCTGGTCTGCCTCAAGCATGAAGTTTACATGGTTCTTAAGCTGAGGTTGTGGAGAAAGTGTGGTTGTTTTGGAAAATTTCTTCTTAGAGGAGCATAACAGTATTTAGGGGTGAAGTGTCATGGTGTCTGCAACTTTCAAATGGTTCCACAGGAAGAAAAGTTAGCATGCATGCCAAGTCACTTCAGTCATGTCCAACTCTTTGCAACCCTGTGGACCATAACCGGTCAGGTTTCTCTGTCCATGGGATTCTCCAGGCAAGAATACTGGAGAAGGTTGTCATGCCCTCCTCCAGGGGTCTTTTCGACGCAGGGATTGGACCTGTGTCTCTTTTGTCTCCTGCCTTGGGAGATGGGTTCTTTATCACCAGCGCCAACTGGGAAGTCCAGAAACCAAGCAAATGTGGCCAAATGTAAACAATTTGTGAAAATGGGTAAAGGGAATATGGATATTCACTGTGATATTATTTCAGTTTTTCAATAGGACTGAAATATTCCAAACTAAAAATCAGAAAGTAAGGTTCAATTTTTCTCTTTTTTTTTTGACTTTTTTTTCCTAGTCATTTTATTTATTTGTTTATTTATTTTTACTTTACAATATTGTATTGATTTTGCCATACATCAACATGAATCTGCCATGGGTATACACATGTTCCCCATCCTGAACCCCCCTCCTACCTCCCTCCCCGTATCATCCCTCTGGGTCATCCCAGTGCACCAGCCCCAAGCATCCTGTATCCTGATATTTTATTGGTACCATAAGTTTGGACTATACTCCCTTGCATGATGTAAATACTTTAATATGAAAGTATGTTAGAAACACGCAGCTCAACAATCCCCTTCCTTTACGAAATGATAGTCACAGGTGATAGCTGTTTTGTATTAATTTCCAAAATAAAGAATTAGGATATTAAAGAAAGTAAAAAAAAAAAAAATGTGTCTAGAGAGTGCCCCAGTGCATGGTTTGCGCTATTCAGAGGTCTCCAGCATTCTTCATGTATGACACACGCAGAAAATGGTAATATTCACATGGCCAATGGGATGAGGCTGCCAATGTCTGAAGACGACAAGTGTAGAAACTCTGGCTACTCCCAGGATAAAGGGGCCATTGTCTTGGCACACCCATGAGCCATCTGGGCACACAAGTGTACCATTGCTCACAGATTGGGAAACTCTGCTTTGATGCACAAAAGTTCTATGGACTGTTTTAGACATGACTTGAAAGGTTTGCTTGAGAAACGCTGGCTAGTGCATGTCCCACACACTGTGGATTCATACTTAGGATACTGCGAATGAGGTTGAGGTTTCACTGCATATTTGTGATAGCACTAAATACCAGCGCTGTGACCTATCTCTCTAACACGCTTCCATCTGTATCATCACTCATTGCAACACTTGTTATGATGGATCTTCAGTTGTAACAAGGTTAACAACGAGGCAAACTCCTACAGGAGCATATGGAGCAAAAGGGGCTAATGTTCTGTCTCCAGCTTTGTGATTCAGTCCAGCTTAAATGGATTGAGATAGGCAAGAAATGAATCTGAAAACAGAAGCCCAGAAAGGAAAAGCTAGCCCAGCTTAATTCAAACCTTGCTGCTAAGTCGCTTCAGTCGTGTCCGACTCTGTGCGACCCCACAGACGGCAGCCTACCAGGCTCCCCCGTCCCTGGGATTCTCCAGGCAAGAACACTGGAGTGGGTTGCCACTTCCTTCTCCAATGCATGAAAGTGAAAAGTCAAAGTGAAGCCGCTCATTCGTGTCCGACTCTTGGCAACCCCATGGACTGCAGCCTACCAAGCTCCTCCCATGGGATTTTCCAGGCAAGAGTACTGGAGTGGGTTGCCATTGCCTTCTCCCTCAAACCTTGCTAATGAAGTAATATTTTGTGTTTAAAGCTCAAAATTCCGAAGTTCTAAATAATTAATTTAAAATTAAATTTCTGTATTAGGAGGCTGTTTTAATGAAGGGGGATGTGTACTAACTAACTTTATAAAACTAGTTTCTTAACCATCCTGGTGCCTGATGACTCAGAAAAAGATGCATGATTTTCATCCTCAAGAGATTCTATTTCGATTGGTCTGGCAGCCTATTTTTCAAACCCTTTTCACCCAGGTGATTCTAATGTGCCCCCAAATACTGATGCCTAGAATCAAGATGATGGTAAAAAAACTGAGAGGGCTTCCCTGGTGGCTCAGTGGTAAAGAATCTGCCTGCCAGCTCAGGAGACATGGGTTTGATCCCTGGGTCGGGAAGATCCCCTGGAGAAGGAAATGGCAACCCACTCCAGTATTCTTGTCTGGGAAATCCCATGAACAGAGGAGCCTGGTGGGCTATAGTCCACAGAGTTGCAAAGAGCTGGACATGACTTAGCCACTGAACAGCAACAAAAAACTGAGAAAGGTAAAGTGTTTTACAAATATGAGACATTAGCTTTATTATGTAACTACAATACTTTCCTTTCTGTCTTCTCCCAATTTCCCAACATGGTTAATGCAGTGTATTTGGAGTAGAGTTGCTCTATTTTTTTCTGGAATCCCTGTGGCCTTATTCTTTCTAGTGCCCAGCAAAGACCCACATGCCCTTGGCTGGCACAAAAGAGGTAACGAGAGAGTAACACCATGAGTATATGTGAGCATGCTACTGATTAAAAGTGTGCTTTCTCTCACAAGCCAAATAATGTTGTTTTGTGTCATTTATTGGTCTCAATTAATCATAGATTTTCTTCCTTCCATTAATGTGGGCATCTCAGACTTCCTTGCATTGACTGAGTGTCTGCACTGAGTACAAGGTAGATACAGAAAATCAAGTAGTTGGGCCATTGTTTAATTCCAGACTCATTTACAACTGTTTATTTCTTAAGACAAACTTGTTAGCCAATAAAAACATGGAAATAAGATGATTTATAGCCAAGGATAAAAGTGTGACTTGCTGAGATTTGCAAGATTGGTTAGTATGATCCTGCTAAGACATGTCAGTCATGTACGACTCTGTGCGAGCCCATAGACAGCAGCCCACCAGGCTCCCCCGTCCCTGGGATTCTCCAGGCAAGAACACTGGAGTGGGTTGCCATTTCCCTCTCCAACGCATGAAAGTGAAAAGTGGAAGTGAAGCCGCTCAGTCGTGTCCAACTCGTAACGACCCCACAGACTGCAGCCTACCAGGCTCCTCCATCCATGGGATTCTCCAGGCAAGAGTGCTGGAGTGGGGTGCCACTGTCTTCTCCAAGTATGATCCTAGAGAAGTAAAAATTACACAGGCTCAAACATTCTAGTGAAGATAATGATGATGTTTACTATCTCTCAGACCCTGTTCTAAGTGCTTTTTACCCATTAACGCATTTAACCTTCACAGCACCTCTATGGGTTAGACGCTATCATTTACATCTCCATTTTACAGGTGAGGAACCTGGGAATAGGTTCGTTCTAGACTTGACTTCACCAATAATTAGCTGTGTGAGTTTCGTTATGCTACTTCATCTATGAGGTTCTGTTTTCTGATTGGATTAGTGAGTCTTAACGGCTCCTTTCTCCTTGATGGTTCAGTGACTTCGTGAGTTATAAATTCCTAATTTGGTGCAGTGATTTATTCTTTCTACCCTTGCATAGTGTAGAAATGAGTGAGAAAATGATGAAAATGCCGGTAGTAGTATCAGTTGAGCCACGGCACCTCAGGGTACATAATTGCTATCTTTTGTAATATTTCATAAATACTGATCAAACAACTGCTAGTATACTTATGATTCAAAGAATGATACTTATGCTAATACATCTGACAATGACACAGCTACATAGTTAAGACTTCCCATTCTCCTTTCAAACTTGCAAGTGTGGACAGTGAGATTGAGATGTAGGTAGTTAAAATACCCAAGGAACTTTAGAGGACTGAAGTACACTCTTTTACTCCAAATGGCTAGAGGATTAACGGGCAGTATTCTTCTCTGGGGTGACTTACTCATTCCAGAGAAACAACGTCCTAAAGGGGAGGCTATATGCAATGAAAGCCAATTTTAAAATCATTCAGGTCTTTTTTCTGCTTTACCATTGGAACCTTGAAATGTATGGTTTTCTATTCTCTATCTGCAAATCTGGGTGTTCTCATGGCCATGTATAAAAAATTTATGAAAAAGAGGACAGATAGATAGTGGAAAATATTCTCAGCTGTGTATGTCTGTCTGGCACTTCTAACATTCTGTTCTCCATGAAACTATGAAGTTTAAGGATTCCTCCAAGTATTCCAATGACTCACATCAATGAAGGTGGTAAATATGTTGGGCCAAAACATCGGAAACATCTTTGTCAGCAGGGAGCAGAAGTTATATTAATTAAAATGTTCTGAGAAGGTACAGGGTATACTCCCAACGAGTCATGAAACTATTTTAATCCTAATTAAGGATGTTCCCTCCTGGCGTCTAGTAACATGGGAAATTAGAATAAAAAAGTCTATGGCATATCTAGAAGTAGAGTCAGTGGATTTAAGCTGAATCCCCCCAAGCTAGGAACAGGGCATATTTTGATAGAAAACCACTATCTTATTAATTGATGTTTATTTCACCTTCTTTCCATGTTCAGAGATGATTAGGGAAAGGTAGAGAGTAGGCTGCAGTCCATGGGTTCCCTAGGAGTCAGACATGACTGAGCAACTTCACTTTCACTTTCATGCATTGGAGAAGGAAATGGCAACCCACTCCAGTGTTCTTGCCAGGAGAATCCCAGGGACAGGGCAGCCTGGTGGGCTGCTGTCTATGGGGTTGCACAGAGTCGGACATGACTGAAGTGACTTAGCAGCAGCAGCAGCAGAGAGTGAAAAGGTCAGAAACAGGTGAAATTTGGGTAGAAGCGTGAAGGGCTTGAGCTACTGAGAAACAGTCAGTGACCTTAGGAGGGAGAAATGTTATGGAATGGAGGGTGTCTCCCACTATAGGATCACTGGCCTACTCTGACACCATTGTCCATGTGGGTCCAAGAGCCTTAGTATCCAGACCTTTGGGAAGAAATGATGTCACCAGGATTTTCAGCCTATGACCTAGATAAATTCTTCTATTTTAGGATGATCTGGTGATTCACCATGAAAGCTTAGTATTTTTCTGTAGGGATTCTGAAAACCTAATAAAGCTATTGGGACATTTCCTCACTGTACCTCATCATGTGTATACATATTTGAAGGTAATCATGAGCTGACATCTCCACTGTTGAGAACATCATCATTAATTCTTTCAAGCATTAGTGCATAGATGGAACTTTCATCACTGCAAAGTGTGAGTTAAATAATCCAGGCTGAAAAAAGAGGAGGTAGCATCGTGCTATCTGGACCTCACATTTCTGGTAAAGCACCAGTTTTCAAATGACAACATCTAAGCTCATCCTTCTCACTTGAAAATGATTTGAGAGTCACGAACATGGGTTAACATTCAGAGATAGAGCGTTTGTGCTCCTTAAAAAAGGCTTTCCTGAATGGGAAAAGAGAAAAACATTACTTTTTGATTTGTGGTGATACAGAATGATTTTGTGAGTTTGAAGATACTTCTTTTTTCAACTTTAAACCTGAAAGAGCATTCTTATTCATGGAATGGTTTCTGTTGGTACTGGTAGAATTGACCTTTGAGAGAGGGAGGAGAAACTAGCTTCTGGTCAGAGGACAAGCTCCTGAGCTTGCTTAGTTCTACCAGGAAGGAGTAAACATAGTAGTTCTGGCCCTACCACCCATGTGTACCCTTGGTTAGTACTCTGTAGAGCAGAACCCACAGACTGGGAGTGTATGACATTCACATTAATCCGCACGTGTAACTGTCAGTTACAACACCACTAAAAGGCAGCCTGATAGAACACTATCCTATAGATGACTCTAATCGGCACAACATATTGGTTTTCGAGCATTCTCAATTTGTTTATCAGAACGAAGTTGATTCTTTTTTAATGACTTTGCCAGTTTATTGTTGTTTTCCATGGCTTTTGCAATATTTTCTTCTACATGGCTTTACCTTGTGTGGGAAAGGCCCTACCACAATTAATGCTGAACTGGTTATCACAAACTGGTTTAATAGGATCGAGACGACATGGACAGACTTGAATGCTGTCAGATAAAAAAGTTGTGGCAGCAAAAGATGGATAGATAGATGTAAAAATTGTTGTAAGGGCGATTTTTGCCTGGATTCAGTCTAAATACATATCAAAAAAATTGTAAAATAGAATCTACCAGCTAAAACTAATGAGCACAAAACTGCATTGATTTGGCCCAGGGTGGACAAATAGAACATCTGGCATATTTGGCACCAATGACACAGCTGGCATTGTTGGAAACGTTTCTGCAGAAGGTACAGATGCAGAAATGGGAGAATTGGTACAAACAGTGCAGATGGAACAGTTGGAACAGATGACAGTGGGCAGAGCTGGCGATGCTGGCACAGGTGTCATAACCTCAACAGCTGGCACAAGTTGTGACAATCCTGGGATTTCTTAGTACAAGGCACATGTTCATTTTGGCTTTGGCTGCAGAGAGATAAGAGCATTTTATAATTAGTAAATGTGCCATTTAAAAAAGAACTTTTCCCCCCCATCCTTAAGGACATCCGCCTCCAACTGTTAAAGCGTGGAATGTGCAGCTTTTTTTTTCAAATTAGAATTTCCCTGAGAAAGCCATAATTGATAAATACAGATTTCAAAGAAGAGCCAATTAGAAAATGTTGTTCTGATATAGATAAAATTTATGAATGGAATTTCTTCATAGGAGCTTTGTGAGAAATAAAGGTCAAATTCTTGGAGATAAAAACGCACTTTGCATTTAAACCAAAATTTGTTATCAAATTGGAGGGTTATTTGTTTCTGAAATATAATGACTATTTCCCAATGATATGAATTTTCCTGCAGAATCACACTTGAAGACATGGTACAGAATTGGAAAACTGTCTACAGAACAGGTTGGGAAAGGAGAAAAAAAATGCTGGAATACATAATATGGAGAAATCATGATATTGCCACTTTCAAATACCAATGGGACTTGGCTCTAATCTCATCTAAAATGCTATAATTTGGACTCAAATTAAAAATACAATATAGTCGAATCTTTTGGGTAATGACATTTAATATCAGCTAAAAAGTTGAGAGAACAAAGCAACTTGTTTGTTGGTAGCTAGAAATCACTGTTCTCTTGTAATATTTTTATTGTAACAAAGGTCTGTTCCTATTATGGGAAAGCCACAAACTGTTACCTACTTATAAAATAATAACATAACAAAGGGTTAAGAAACGGGTTCTTAAATCTATATGAACAGTTTCTTGAACATAGTATAAGTTCTTATAGAATGTTCTCAACAAGAACATTCTATATAAATTCTTGTTGAATAAATGAAATAGCAATGTTCAGAATTTTTTAAAAAATCAATGATTGCCTTCCATATTAACCACTAATTTTCTACTAGGAAGAAACAAAGAGCATCAGGTCTCAGTTCTCCCTAAAGCCTCAAACTTGACATGTAGATTTTAATCAACTTCCTTCCCACAAAGTGAACCGTTGATGAAAAAGTTTAGTTGGATGGCATCCACTCTGCGTCCTCAAGTAAATCCAAAATCCTTTCGGTTCCCAGTTTACCTTGAACTAAAAATCAGTGTCATCAACTTCTATTGATAATCAATATAATGCAGTGACTGCTTTATATGTGTTTTGAGACTTTTGAAAACTACAACAAGGGTTATTTACTTCTCATTGGATGTCAAGTTCTTGATCATTAAAACACACTGTTGTTGTTTCCAGATGGTTCTGCACATTGCACCTATATTTAATAAAGAAACTGTTTAAACTTGTTTAAATGTTTGATTTCAATTTCTCCTTTACTTCTACTTCGTTATAACCTCATTTTGAACCCAACTCAACTGTTCTTATTATTCAGAATTTTAATTCTATCACTTACGTTTAGTTCATTTTCTCAACTGAGATGACAAAAAATGTTTCTGATTAAAACTGATGAAGTACCTTAATTTGTTAACTGTGCTTTTGTGACAGCGCAATGAAGAGATAGAAGAGGAGGTAAGAGGGCTTACTCTTCTTTCAAGACACAAAAATGATGGTTTTTGTGGCTGAAACTCACATGAACATTGTTTTTAGTCAGTAAATGCTTTATGAAAAGTGATCAACTTATTTTTGAATTCAAAAGCCTGGGTATTTCCAGGCTTTGGCATTTGAGGGGTCGGCAAAAGTTTTTCTGAAAAATGAAGATGAGTCATTCTTTTGAGCCTCTGCCTTTCCCAGGAATTAAATGAAAATGAAACATGAAAAATGCAATCTGTTGCAGCAATGTGATTCCTCTATCATTGTCCCAGCCACTATCTATTTCTAAGCACATTGAACTTTCCGATTCACTGGCGTCTCCTCTTATGTAAATATCCCTTTCCTTCTCTGACTCCAAGACATCAGCACTTGCTTTCATTCCATCCTTCAAACAGTTGCTCTACATTATGCCTCTCTTCTGTCCCTGGGGCAGCTTCTTGTCTCTGCACATGGCAACCTGGGATATATATTTTTTCCTAGGCTTAAAAAAATTCATTATGTTGGAGCGGTGGTGAACAAAAATAAAGCAAATCATATAAAATAAAAAACCATTTAGGATGTTAAACAGAAATTCCAGAGAAAATTATATATTAATGTCAGGAATTGAGAAATTTTTATATTCAACCATCACCTTCTTCCACTTTCCCTGCATTCATTTTCCTCGTGCATCAGCTACATGTCCCTAACCAGACCTCAGCCCCAGCTGCTCCTTGGGGTCATGAGCATCAGCTGCTGCCCTAAGTACACTACCAAGGCTTTTTGTGAGAAGACAGTGTTTTCTCTCCCTAGCCCCATCACAGAAGGCTGTATTCTACTGATCAAGATGCAATGATACGTCTGTATAATGACCCACTCTGCTCAGTCTGTTGGAAGTGGGAAAGGAGAGGACAGACAGATAAAAATTAAGTGGAATTTTTTTTGAGGGGAACACAAGAGCAGGTCTGTATGGAGACTGTTGGGCTCTTTTTTCATTGCAGTTTAGAAATGAGCTTATTTTTGGTGATTTGTGATCTAGAACTTTCAGACCAGCCAAGAAGCTACCGTCTAGTCCCCAAAACTATTGTGCTGGTATCTATCATTGTGTTATGTGGATTAATTCACAGAAGTATGGATCACTTCCTTTTAAAAAATGTTTTAATATGAGAAACATAAACCATACAAAAGAAGTAAATAGTCTAGAATACTGAGATCTCAGGTACCCATTACTCAGACTTAACAATTACTAATATTGTCAATTTTAGCACGATGACCCTCATGTAATTACTATTTCTTCAGTATCGTCTAATTTCTAGTCTCTTTAAGGTCTCCTGCTTATGTCAAGGATATGTTTATGCAGTTAGTTTATTCCAGTAACGACCCAAACAAGGTTCTGATTATGTCTCTTAAAGTTTTATTCTCTCCTTTTCATTTCATTGATTAGTGAGATAAATGAGATCAATCGTCTTTAGAATGTTCTGAGCCTGAATTTGTATCCTCTATCTTTGTATTTCCTGTAAACTAGTGTTTAGAGCTCTAAGCTTGATTGGACTCAGGTTCAAGTTTTTGGAACATTTCATAATTTGTGTTTCCCCCACAATATCTCCCATCAGGAAGCTCCCATAACCCTCTTATCCTTATCTGTCAGAGGGCAGACAGAATGAAAACCACAATCTCAGAAAACTAATCAAACTGATAACATGGAACACAGCTTTGTCTAACTCAGTGAAACTATGAGCCATGCCGTGTAGGGCCACCCAAAATGGATGGGTCATGGTGGAGAGTTCTGACAAAATGTGGTCCACTGGAGAAGGGAATGGCAAACCACTTCAGTATTCTTGCCTTGAGAACCCCATGAACAGTATGAAAAGGCAAAAAGCCATGACACTGAAAGATGAACTCCCCAGGTCTGTAGGTGCCCAATATGTTACTGGAGAAGAATCGAGAAATAACTCCAGAAAGAATGAAGAGACGGAGCCCAGTTGTGAATGTGACTGGTGATGGAAATAAAGTTCAATGCTCTAAAGAACAATATTGCATAAGAACCTGGAATGTTAGGTCCATGAATCAAGGTAAATTGCAAGTGGTGAAACAATAGATGGCAAGAGTGAACATAGACATTTTAAGAATCAGTGAACTAAAATGGACCGGAATGGGCAAATTTCATTCAGATGACCATTATATCTACTACTGTGGGAAAGAATCCCTTAGAAGAAATGGAGTAGCCCTCAGAGTCAACAAAAGATTCTGAAATGCAGTGCACCCAATTGCAATTGAGTGCAATCTCAAAGATGACAGAATGATCTGTGTTCGTTTCCAAGGCAAACCATTCAAACACAGTAATCTAAGTCTATGAAGGAAATGGCAGCCCACACCAATATTCTTGCCTGGAGAATCCCATGCACAGAGGAGCCTGACAGGCTACAGTCCATGGGGTCACAAGAGTCAGACACCACTTAGCAACTAAAGAGAGAGAGAGATGCCTCAACCAGTAGTGCTGAAGAAGCTGAAGTTGAACAGTTCTGTGAAGACCTACAAGACTTTCTAGAGCTAACACCCCCCAAAAAGATGTCCTTTTCATTATAGGGGACTGGAATGCAAAAGTAGGAAGTCAAGAGACACCTGGAGTAACAGGCAAGTTTAGCCCTGGAGTGCAAATGAAGCAGGGCAAAGGCTAATGGAGTTTTGCCAAGAGAATCCGCTGGTCATAGCAAACATCCTCTTCCAATAACACAGGAGAAGACTCTACACATGGACATCACCAGATGGTCAACACCAAAATCAGATTGATTATATTCTTTGCAGCCAAAGATGGAGAAGCTCTATATAGTCAACAAAAACAAGACCGGGAGTGACTGTGGCTGAGATCATGAACTCCTTATTGCCAAATTCAGACTTAAATTGAAGGAAGTAGGGAAAACCACTGCACCATTCAGTTATGACCTAAATCAAATCCCTTAAGATTGTACAGTGGAAGTAACAAACAGATTCAAGGGATTAGATCTGATAGACAGAGCCCCTGAAGAACTAAAGATGGAGGTTCATGACATTGTACAGGAAGCAGTGATCAAGAACATCCCCAAGAAAAAGAAGTGCAAAATGGCAAAATGTCAGAGGAGGCCTTACAAATAGTGGAGAAAAGAAGAGAAGCTAAAGGCAAAGGAGAAAAGGAAAGATATACCCATTTTAATGCAGAGTTCCAAAGAATGGCAAGGAGAGATAAGAAAGCCTTCCTCAGCGATCAATGCAAAGAAATAGAGGGAAACAACAGAATGGGAAAGACTAGAGATCTCTTTAAGAAAATTAGAGTTACCAAGGGAACATTTCATGCAAAGATGGGCTCAGTTAAGGACAGAAATGGTAGGGACCTAACAGAAGCAGAAGATATTAAGAAGAGGTGGCAAGAATACACAGAAGAACTATACAAAAAAGATCCTCATGACCCAGATAGTCATAATGATGTGATCACTCACCTAGAGCCAGGCATCCTGGAATGTGAAGTCAAGCGGGCCTTAGGAAGCATCACTACAAAGCTAATGGAGGTGGTGGAATATCAGTTGAGCTATTTCAAATCCTAAAAGATGATTCTGTGAAAGTGCTGCACTGAATATGCCAGCAAATTTGGAAAACTCAGCAGTGGCCACAGGACTGGAAAAGGTCAGTTTTCATTCCAATCCCAAAGAAAGGCCATTCCAAAGAATGTTAAAACTACTGCACAATTGGACTCATCACACATGCTAGCAAAGTGATGCTCAAAATTCTCCAAGCCAGGCTTTAACCGTACATGAACTGTAAACTTCCAGATGTTCAAGGTGGATTTAGAAAAGGCAGAGGAACCAGAGATCAAAATGCCAACATCTGTTGGATCATCAAAAAAGCAAGAGAGTTCCAGAAAAACATCTACTTCCTCTTTATTGACCACGCCAAAGCTTTTGACTGTGTAGATCACAACAACTGTGCAAAATTCTTCAGGAGATGGGAATACCAAACCATCTTACTTGCCTCTTGAGAAATCTGTATGCAGGTCAAGAAGCAACAGTTAGAACTGAGTATGGAACAACAGACTGGTTCCAAATCGGGAAAGGAGTACATCAAGGCTGTATATTGTCACCCTGCTTATTTAACTTATATGCAGAGTACATCAGGTGATACGCTGGGCTGGATGAAGCACAAGCTGGAATCAAGATTGCCGGGAGAAATATCAATAACCTCAGATATGCAGATGACACCACCCTTATGGCAGAAAGCAAAGAAGAACTAATGAGCCTCTTGATGAAAGTGAAAGAGGAGAGTGAAAAAGTTGGCTTAAAGCTCAACATTCAGAAAACTAAGACCATGGCATCCAGTCCCATCACTTCATGGCAAATAGATGGGGAAAAAATGGAAACAGTGACAGACTATTATTTTGGGCTCCAAAATCACTGCAAATGGTGATTGCAGCCATGAAATTAAAAGACATTTGCTCCTTGGAAGAAAAGCTATGACCAGCCTAAATAGCATACTAAAAAGCAGAGACATTACTTTGCCAACAAAGATTCGTCTAGTCAAAGCTATGGTTTTTCCAGTAGTCATGTATGGATGTGAAAGTTGAACTATAAAGAAAAGCTGAGTGCCGAAGAATTGATGCCTTTGAACTGTGGTGGTGGACAAAACTCTTGACAGTCCCTCGGACTGCAAGGAGATCCAACCAGTTCATCCTAAAGGAAATAAGTCCTGAATATTCATTGGAAGGACTGATGTGAATCTGAAATTCCAGTACTTTGGCCACCTGATGTGAAGAACTGACTCACTGGAAAAGACCCTGATGCTAGGAAAGACTGAAGGTCGGAAGAGAAGGGGTTGACAGACAATGGGATGGTTGGATGGCATCACTGACTCAATGGACATGAGTTTGAGTAAGCTCCAGGAGTTGGTGATGGACTGGGAATCCTGGAGTTCTGCAGTCCATGGGTTCACAAATAGTCAGACATGACTGAATGACTGAACTAAACTGATATGGAATATATATTATATATGTATTAATATAAGAGATTTATTTTTCTCTGACTCCACTTTGTATAACAGGCTCTAGGTTCATCCACCTCACTAGAACCGACTCAAACGCATTACTTTTTATGGCTGAGTAATATTGCATTGAATGTATGTACCACAACTTCTTTATCCATTCATTTGTCGATGGACGTCTAGGTTGCTTTCAAGTCCTAGCTATTGTAAATAGTGCTGCAATGAAGATAGTGTATATACTCTTGATCCTTTAGACTGTATTCATCTATTCCCAAGCTTCTTTTCATTTATCAATATATCTTTATCTTTGTACAATCTCCAGAGAGTCCTTCAATTGTTAGCAAAAATTCTTCGATATTCATTTACTGTGCATGCTCAGTCCCTTCAGTTGCATCCAACCCTTTGTGACCCCGTGGACTGTAGCCCACCAAGCTCCCCTGTTCATGAGATTCTCCAGGCAAAAAGACTGGAGTGGATGGCCACGCCCTCCTCCAGTGTATCTTCCCAACCCAGGGATCAAACCCACATCTCCTGGATCTCCAGCATTGACAGGCAGATTCTTTACCACTGAGCCACCAGTGAAGCCCCTAAAATTTTAAATTCTTATCTAGTTTTTTGGTCCGCTTGAAAACAAAAAGTTTTGATATCACCGGTCTAAGACTAGTGAATATAAAACGGAATGTTTTCCAGGGGCAGTTAACAGTGACTATAAACACCCTTAGTAACAATAAAACATTCCAGTTTTTGTGAAACCTTAAGAAAAACATCTAATTTCTGTGTAAAGCTTGATGTTTCACTTCCATGATTTCATTTGATCATTACTACAACCCTGTGGGGGAGGATATTTGAACAGAGGAGAAAGCTGATACAGGGAAAGATCAAATGACTTAAGCAGGGCTGCACAACCAGAAAAGGACAAAGCCAGCAATCAGGATCCCTGCTACATCCAATTTAGAGTTATCGCACTCTGCTTTAGACAGAAAATATTTAACTTCCTTCTGCCTGTGAAATTGCAGCCCTGTCTGTGCAAGGTGTTATGGAAACTTCCAGTTTGAGCATGCTCCTTCAGGGGTCCAGTAAGATTCACAATCTATTTTCTGTTTGCCTGACAGAGGACGTTTGACTGCCTTCCTAATTCTCATCTCTCTCTTGGACATCTCCCATCTGAAAACCTTTTCCTCCTTTTTGTATTTGCTGAGAGAGAGCTGGACTTTTATGTGGTCCCCTCTTCCTTTTCCTTCTTTTACAAGGACAGAAAAAAAGTTGGAGAGGAATAAGGTATAAGACTTTTGTCAAATATTCATCAGATCCTCTAATGAGATTTTTCTCCCTTCTGCCCCCAAATATGAAAAAGTTTTCCCTGGCAGCCATTCTTTTAGATCATTTTTTTCTCCTTTCTGGTGAATGTCCAACCTGCACTGGGAAGAATTTCTTTATTAAACTCCTCTAGTTTTTGACATGATTTCTTCCATCAACACGTTTTAAAAAATTGCCTTTCTTATTCTCTGGCTCTTGTAATAAAAAATACATTAAATTGTATATCAATCTAATTAAATTCAAATGTAAATAGAGATACTGTAACCATTCAAGTTGAGACACAGTACTCACTCATTGATTAGTGTCTTATTTTTAGGTCTTTTCACTGGTAACGAAGAAGGTATATGGTGCTTTTGAGATAATTGCCAAAATTATATTAGGGAAATTTCAAGAACTTGGAATTACTGAGCCCAAAGAAGACACCATGACGGACCATCTCTTCAAAGTTCTACAGTTTGTGATCACTGTAAAAAAGAATCCAGTCAGTCATTGTATTCACTTTAAAAATCCAAGTGAAATATATTTAAATGATAAAAAAAATAGTTAAAGACATAAGGAAGTAACTTAAGAGTAATTGTTTAAATATCAGAGCATCATTGTAAGGAACTCTTGTAATCTGTAAGAACAACAACAGAAAGCAATCATGATATTCAGCAATCATGAGTCTGGTTACTAGACCACAAAATGAACTGGATGCTTGCTGAAAAAGCAGGTCTGCATTTTTGCCTCCTCAAACCTAGGAGTCTCTTTGCTTTTCAGAGTTCCCCTGAATATGCCCACTCCCACAGTAGGGCTGAGGTCTCTTTTTTTTATCATCTGACTCTAGATTTGGGCCATTTCTTCTTTTTCCTTCTCTCAACCTCCATCTTCACAATGACACACTGCGTTCGGTAACTGCTGTCTTTTGCAATTGTTCTAGCTCCAAACTGGCTGATGAGTGGAGAGACCCAGCAGTCCGTCAAAATGGTGCAGAGTGCCTGAAGCAGCCGTGCCCTGAGCTGGAGAAAGTGAACTGCACTTTCTGGGGCTGTTCCAGTAGGAGAGGTGCTAGTAGAGGAAATCTACAAACACTATGTTTTTTTTTTTTTCCCTAAGCAGGTCCATTCATAAGCCAGAAAAAATGTAAACAGCATGCTAATTATATTTACAGTTGAAATTAAATCAAGAAGCCCTGGAAACACTCGAGTGAATAAAGTGAAATGCTCCTCAAGGTTTCAGAGGTTAAAGTATGAGAAAGGATCACATAAAATGAGAATTAAGGCAGACAGATATAACCCCAGTGCTTTGGAGGGAAAAAAAAACAAGCTATAGAAGTAAGCGGCAAGAGAGGAAAAATCCAGAAAACAGTAATTCCAGAGAGATCAAGAGAGAGTGGACAACAAATGAGATATGTTTGCAATATGCCGTGGAAGCTAATGTGATTTGGGGCTGTGTGTGTGGAGACGTCACATCACGAGGGAGAGGTGGTGTAATTTAGTGCGTTTGACAGAAACACACCTGGAATATTGTGTTCCTGGGAGCAGACAGCTATAGAGGAACTAGAGGGAAATCAGCATAGAGCAACAACAGTGATTCACAAGTGGTCCGCTGATTTATGAGAAAAACGGGCTGTGTGATCTGGCTTAAAAGAGTAGCAACAGTGGAGCATTTAACTTACTTTAAGGGTGTTTTCCTGGGCCTTTTACCTATGAGTCAAGAATGATTAAATTGTAATTAGCATAAAAGTATATACTATAGTTCAAAATGGAGGACTGCCATTTACAAGAAGGAAAAATTCTTGGGAAGAACAGCTATGAGATTATTTAAGTAACTTTTTAGGAGAGTAGAAGGAGGGCACGGCTGGAAAAATATGAGTTACATTGTGATCATACTTTTCATTCCCAAGTGGCTAGATTTACCCTGGCCGTGACCCTTCAGTACTGAAGACTTGAGTGGACCTGCTCATCTGTCAGAAGCTAGAAAATTCCCTGGATGTCTGTTCTTCTGCCAAGTTCCACTCAGAGGTGATCGTTTTTAAATCTGGTTTTAGTGTACTCCCTACATAAGTGCTTATGGCAGATGGCTTATCTTTTCCATCCTTTTGGGTGCTCCTAGTTATCTGCAAAGGCAGTGACTGAAAGCAACAATTGATCTGCCATATTCTGTATGTAAGGCTGGAGGTTGTCCCTTCATCTGAAGATTGGATTCTAAAGGCAAAGGAGAGATTAATCTGATTTTTAAAAAAATATCTCGAAATGATTGCTGGAGGAGCAGCATTTTGTACTAGCTAATGAGGCTAATTTGTTCTTTAAATACAAGTTACTGTGCTTCCTAAATTAAAATTCACTTCTGATGTAAATAAAGAAGATATAAATATGGAGAAGAGATGTATGCTGTATTTTTTATTTTGCACTTTGGAGCCCATTCTAAGAGGAACTGTTAGAAAAGAGATTTTATTCTCTAAATCTGGGGAGATCTTTGCTTCCTGGCTTCAAATACATGGAAGGACAATGAATAGCATTCGTTTTACAAAAAAGAGAAGAAGGTGTGATGACTTTCTCTCAGCTAGAGATTGTAAAGTGCATGGTTCTGGATATTATTTCCTAAACTGTTGTAAGTCTTAACATTCTCATCCAGAAAATGAATGTGGGGAATATATTGCTTTCAAAGTAATCACATAGTCCACTGACAAATGCTTTATTACCATTTAGCTATTTAATTAAATCTGTCATTTAAGAGGAAGTTCTTATTCCTAAATCAAGGGGTTTCCCTTCTGTTCACTGTGGTGAGGAGAGTGCTAGTTCTCATGAGACCTTGCTATAGAAGGTTTTCTTATTCTTTGTATTTTGAGTGTTACAGAGAGCAGAGCAGAGCTTTAGATAAATTAAAGCAAACAATACAAGGAAAGGCCTTAAAAGTAAATGACATTAATTTTATAAATATAGTTTGGTTAGCTCTCTAAAATATGAGTTTGGACAACATTCTATAAGAAATAGATATTGTCTTAATGGTGCAACAACTTTTAATGCTTAAACTAACAAATTTTACAGAGCAATTATCTGAAGCATCATTTAATATGTAGTTTATCTGAGGGATTTACATTACACTTTTATGCTAGGTTTTCTTCCTGAGCACTGGATTCTGACTTTTTGGCTCATAACTAAGAATTTGGCTGCCCTTTTCTTATCTCATTTTAAGTTCAGATTCAGGAACCAGGAGAAAGCTACGTTATTTATCTGATTTAATTGATGACTTATGTCTGGGATTTTGAATGGGTTTATAACATAAACGTTACCCTTTCTGATACCAGTGATTTACTTTGAAACAATTGAAACTGTTACCTAATGGAACTTAAATTGCTGTTCACTGGCCAGGCTATGCAACAGACTAGATGAGGGCCACTGCAGCTTTAAACATAGGCACACCCAGACTAAAGATTTATTTTCTTCCCTTTCCATGCCAGATTTGGCAAAATTTCTCTGAAACTTGCTTCCTTCCTATGCTTTTTCTTCTTTACTTTAGCACTGCTGAAAAATTTGGTGTAACAAATGGTTGTTAAAGTTGGAGGAAGAGTATGCCCGATCAAAGGAAAGAAAGATCTGTGTGGGGCCTAGTGTGTGGTATGAGCCCCTAGCATGCCAGAGGTACTTTCACCGTCAAATGCAAACTCTTTATCATGGTCCCCAAGGCCCTGCGGCTCTGGTTCCTGTCTACACCTGCACTCTTATGCTGATCTGCTCTCTTCCTGCTTTATGGCATGCTTTCTGTGGCTTGAATAGCATGTCCTTTTCTGTCATGGGGACTTTGCACTTGCTGCTCCTTCTTCTTAGAAGACCCTTCCTCTGAGTCTAAGTGGCTAGCTCTCCTCTTTTAGGTCTCAACTTAAGTGTCACCACTTTAGAAAGGACTTCCTCTCATCCTCAACTTCAGGTAGCCCTGGCGCTGTCACCTTTTCTACAGCTTGCTGTTGCTGCTCAGCCCTAAGTTGTGTCTGACTCTTTGCGATCCCAGGGTCTGTAGCCCGCCAGGCTCCTCTGTCCATGGGATTTCCCAGGCAAGAATACTGGAGTGGATTGCCATTTCCTTTTTCCAGGGGATCTTCCTGACCCAGGGATTGAACCCACATCTCCTGCGTTGGCAGGTAG
The DNA here is from genome assembly GCF_001704415.2 of Capra hircus. NCBI lineage: Eukaryota > Metazoa > Chordata > Mammalia > Artiodactyla > Bovidae > Capra > Capra hircus. The sequence continues at coordinate 31,764,877 of NC_030823.1, read as the reverse complement.
ATTCTTAACCACTTAGTAACTTACTCTCTGTTGTATTATCTGGTCCTCTTTGCCCCTCTCCTTTCTCCTCCTCTGCCCCTTCTTCCTTTTTCTTCATAGTACTTTACTGGCATTGTCCCGATTGTTTAGTGCCTGTTTATTGACTGTTTACTTCCCTAGAAAGCATGTTTCATGAGAACAGAGGACTTGTATTTTCTCTGGTGCTGAGAACAACACTTGGCCCATCAGGGTGGGTCAATATTTCTTAAATATTGGGCAAGATATTACAGAAATATTTCATTACATATTTTCAAATCTTTTTGCTGGTATAAACAGAGAAAAAAAGAAACATTAAAAATGATTGTCTTAACATATGCTCAGGCATGCTTCTTAACTACAGCTATCAGGATATAATAAATGTTGCCAACACCAGCAAACTCTTCTAATATATACACAGATGCTAGGGTACCACCATCAGAAAGGCATTCTTGTAGATGTAAAGGAAACTGGAAGACTGATGAAAGGATCAGGCTGAAAGGTTCTTGAAGTCACTCTCCTTCATTTCAGTGATTCGTCTGGATCCTCTGAAACTATTGTGGGACATAGGACACAACCACAGCCTGAAATGGGCTGAAATAAAATGGAATGTTATAATAGATGCCAGGAAAAGGCCAGTGCAAAGGAAGTGAGAGAGTCCATTCCTAGGCAGGTTGATAAGAAGTCCGGGGCCCCCGAGGAGGAGAAAGGGGTCTGGGGCTCTCAAGGAAGAGATAGGGGTCTGGAATTCTCAAGGAGGAGGAAAGGACAAACATTTTTTTTTTTCTCTACATTCCTTAGTCTTAGTCACATAAAACGTTTTTTTCTTTAAGCCTGGAACTGATGATTACACAACAAACAACTCAGTTTAAACTCTGTGCTAAGGATTATATGGAGAACTCCTTGGAGAAGGAAATGGCAACCCACTCCAATACTCTTGCCTAGAAAATCCCATGGATGGAGAAGCCTGGTAGGCTACAGTCTATGTGGTCTCAGAGTTGGACACAACTGAGCGACTGAGGACTCTGCAACTGAGCTAACCCTAACCAGCAAGAAGGATTATATAACAACAATGTATCTTGCTTGAGGACAGTTTCTCCTTCCTGAAAACCTTCAGGCTAATCCTGTGATCTTAAAATGTAAATTATGGGAGTGGGTCTGGTAAGATCTTTACAACCTTGAGACATTCTTTTGATTTATTGTAATAATTGATTAAGAAAGTATTTAACTCCCTTGCTTAGACTAGCAATGGGGGCACTCTCTGTCCCCCTTCTGATGTCTGCGTCAGAAGTTTCTCTGCCCCTTTTTCACTTTAATGAAACTCTGCTATGCATGAGACAAGGTGCTCAGGGCTGGAGCACTGGGATGACCCTGAGGGATGGAATGGGAGGGAGGTGGGAGGGGGGTTCAGGATGGGGAACACGTGTACAACTATGGCTGATTCATCCCGATGTATGGCAAAAATCACTACAATATTGTAAAGTAATTAGCCTCCAATTAAAATAAATAAATTAAAACAAACAAACAAACTCTACTATACAAATCTCTTGAGTGATCAAGCCTGGTCCCTGGTCCCAAAGCTAAATCTTCTTCTTTGGAGATAACCGACACCATTACTCATAAGCAATCAGAAGTGAGGTAGGTTACATTCCCAAACTAAAGATCATTACCAGCATAAGGCATCTAGCACTGCCCCTTGCCTTTCCCAACAAGCAGAAGTCTGAAATGAGGAATAAATCTATGGGTACAAAAGAAGGAACCCAGGCCTCCTTCCAAGGTGTATCAAGCAGAAAATAAGAACTGCATCTCTGAGGTTCTCATAAGGGCTCCTGGTCAGCCAAACCGTGGTTCTAGGGGAAGCAAGGAAATCTCTCCCAGGATCATTGTCACAGGCAAAGCAAAAATCTGCCTATGTGGCAGCAGTAGCTAGAAGCCCTTTCTAAGGGTCAGGTATCACCTGAATGCTGTGTGTCTGTTACCTCATTAAATCTGCACCACGACCCTGTGTAATGTGTACTGCTTTTATTTTCAGTTTTACATATGAAGAGACCAAGACACAGAAAAGGGAAATAATTTGCCCCCAATTAATCAGCTAGTAAGTGGCAGAGCCATATTTGAACTTGGACAGGCTGGCTCCACTGCCTGTGGAGACTAAGAGCTCTGAAGCTCTTCAATCTGTGATCTTGGTTTTGGGTAGGGAGGATTTTTACAGCCCTCTTGTCTCTGGAAACAGGAAACCCAGAGTCAGATATTAAGGAGTAACTGAAGGCTAGCTAATGGTACATTATGATGACTGAGAAACATGATGGAAAGAATGTGTTGTGATCCTGCTGTACTCAGCAAGCTCCTAAGCGGTTTGATGGAAGGGAGGCTTGCTTCTTCCTGCAAGTGCCCCTGCGTTATGTGCAGAGAAGAGAGGAGAGCATTTATGACTGTCTGAACAGGGTCCCCTTGGCTTTCTCCTTTGCTGCATCCAAATGGTGCCTGATGGCCTCGCTCGTCCCACTGGACCTGCGCTAACTCAGAGAGACAGCACGGCAGAGCAGAAAGGACTTGGACACCGGGAAGAGGCCGCCCTGGACTTAAATCCTGGCTCTGTCACCTGTTAGCTGCATGACTGCTGGCAAGTTTCTGAACCTCTCTTTGCCTCAGCTTTCTCATCCACAAGATGAGGCTAATAATAGTCACTTTTCAGAGCTATTGTGAGCATAATCAATGAAATAAGACCTGTGAAAATGTCTAGCACATAGAAGGCACTCAGTAAACATTACCTCCCTCTTCCCCTCCCGTATTCTTAGCTAGAGAATTTCATGGACAAAGGAGCCTACCAGGGTATAGTCCATGGGATCACAAAGAGTCAGACATGACTGAGCAACTGACACTTTTCACTCTTCCAAAGCCAGAACAAATCCTCACCTGTGGACTCTTGGAACTACGTTTCAGATCATGTGTGGATTGCCAGAGTGAGTATGTCAGCAAGGGATACGCGATACAACAAATTAGTTTACATTTTCTGTTTATGTTCTGGGAATGGAGAGCATTGAGCACAACTTGAATTATAAGTCACTGGTTTTCTTGTTGAAGGTTTAGACCTAGGTTGCGTCGTAGAGGCAGGTGATGAGGGGTGATGGAGAGTAACGTTTACCCTGATCTTGATGGGCCAGTTAAGGCAATCAACTGGATTTTACTCTGCCAGAGTCTAACACCTGTTTCTCCAAGTACAGTGAGTTACAGAGATAGCACGTCTTGTAAAAATAATGAAAATAACTCTGTGAACAGCACGGAAGTAAGTTGGGGCTACTTCCACCCACACAGAGATGAATTTTATGTGCAGAAACCCAGTGGAATATAAATGAACTGCTGTATATGAGAAAGAAGAAAGAAAAGGCTGGGACTTTAAGATGTATCTCAAGAAGAAACCTGCATGGTCTTTCCTCTGTCTCTGCAAAGTAGGATCATGGACACAGAATCCCCTTCTTGCAAGAGTATAGCTGGTTGTAATAAAATGTCATGCACAGTATGACGGAAAGCTTGTGTTTGGAGGCACGCAGTCTCAAGAGCCCCTGGCTATTATCACAAACTCTCTAGATGCTCTTTTTTCTATGTGCCCTTATTCAGGGCACGATTTACTGGCAGCAGGTATTTGTTCATTCTGACAAATGTCAGCTTCTTAACTTTCACTTTGGAGAGGGAAGGGTGACAGGCACCATCCTGCCCGTGTTGAACTGAAGGCCTTCCCACAGTGCTTGCTGGAGGGCAAACAGTGTGTACACGTTAGAGCCTCTTGGCTGGAGCTGGCCCAGTCTCCTCTCCCCTTGTCAGGTAGGGTGACTCAGCATCAGCAGACTTGCTCCAGATGTCTTGCCAGCATCTGATTGATGTACAACCTGGGGAGCCCCCAGTCTCCCATGATGTACAAGGAGACAGGAAGCCCACAGCCTCCAAGTGGTGCCCTAGGGGTTTCTAAAGTGCACTAATGCACTAATTGAGCATCACTGTTCTGCTGTCTGCCATGCTGCTTCCATTCCTGTCCATTTCTCATTTTTCAGTTTGCTTTCTAGAGGCTCACTTAATCAAATAGCCCACTCAGTTCATCAAATGACTGTTGAAGCATACAACTTGCCAAGGCGCTGTCCAAGGTACCACACCCTACGGTTAGTTAAAGGAAATGGCAACCCACTCCAGTATTCTTGCCTGGGAAATCCCATGGACAGAGGAGCCTGGTGGGCTGCAGTCCTTGGGGTTGCAAAGAGTTGGACACGACTGAGGGACTGAGCTCACAAGCTTCCCAATATTTACTTAAACTTTGAGAGAACATCAAATTGAGATGTATCCAACAAAATCCTCCTTAATAAATCATTAGTTATTGACTTACTATCTTCTCTGTCACAATATGATTGTTAGTCTTGAGAAGAACTTAGAAATGTTTGGACATGACTCAAGCTTTCAGGAAGCTTACCATAAGTCTAGTTAGGAAGATATAATAAATAATGTATACATGGTAAATAATCTAAGAAATATACAATTAAGAGGTAAATTTTTAAGGAAACAATAACTAAAAATGCTTTATTTTTCAAGCTCTTTAGACTTGAACATGATCTTGGTTAAAATAAAATTGTATTTTTCCCTGAACTTTTTCTTGAGATAAATTTACACATAACATTTATCACAAAAATTTACCATTTTTAAGGGTACAATTCTGTGACATCATGGTAAAATTTGTAGCACAAACTATAATGACAGAGGAATTGAAAAAGATGAAAGATTACAAAAATCTGATGCTTTTAAAGTAAGTGTGACTTGAGTTCTTATTCAAAAAAGATAGATAGGACTGAAATAGATAGGGGGAACAATGAAAATATGTCTGTGGCACACCAACAAGATTAACCTGAATGTCTCCATATAAATTAGAGTTTATGTAAAATGTTTATTCTTGTCTTTTGTGGCCATTTGAAAGTGAAACTACCAGTTTATAACTTCATAGTTCTGATAAGTGTGGAAGTTTAGAATTAAGAAATCTTATTTTAAACAAGTTAAGAACTTGAGGGTCATTTTGCAATCTGATTACAGCTTTTGTTTGAACCCCTTCAATAAAAATATTTCCCCAGAGGCTAAGTCTCAAGAAAAAGCTGTCAGTGAAAAATGGTTTCAATCTTTTAATTTCTCTAAGTAATAAATGTCCTCCTTCTGTAAAGGTGACATTCGCTGTATCATCTATATGCAATTGGCATGGCCCTGGAAACTTCTGATTTTTTTCAAAACTAAAATTTTCTAATGAATTTGTCTTTCTAACAGCAGAGATGACCCACTGACAAATATGCCATGACACTTCAAAGGATACCAGACATCACCACGCCTGGGAAAATGCAGAGCAAACAAAATAGAGCAGAAATAAAAACAAATTCCCTGACCACATCCAGAACTTATAATCAGAGTTTATTTTAAAACACATCAGACTAAAGCATAAACAAAGAGTCAAACACCTAGATTCTAGTTCAGGCACTTAATCACCTTGGCAAAAAACGCTAGCGAACTTCAGTCCACTTATCTAGGCTATCATCTGAGCAACACACCCATCTCTCTTTTAAATGTGTGATGAACTTATATATAAAGAAGAGATACCTGTTCCTCCTAATTTGTATGATTTTGTTAAGTATCAAAATGGATCATGGTATGATAATAAGATGGAAGATGTAATTAATATAGAAGCCATTCTGAGTAATGGCACAGATGGATCCAATCAGGAGTGTGGGAGTCATTCTCGAGGCACATTTGGATCACAGAGGTGAAGACCAGACTCTCAGTGTTAATTCTGGGCACTATTTAAAACCTTCCATCCATATGACTTTGGACTTGTTTTGTATCTACTAGAGAGCTTGTTGATACGTGTGTTTTAACCGCGGCACTCCCGTTATCTTTCTCCATGCAAGGCCCCTTAGGTGGTGTTTGCATTTAGTGGAGCGATTTTTGTTTTCAAAGAGGGAAATTTTATAAATTGTGCTTCACGTTTATTTCAGCTTGAGCTGTTTTCTCCTGGGAAAACAGCTTTTTGCTTGGCAAAAATGGATGTGAGGCATTGGCGAAAACGAAAGGCCGTTTTTATTGCAAAGAAAACTGCCTTTTGCTCTTGCCAAAAAAAGCAAAACATATGAGACAAAACTACAAATATTTCCCTGTTTGCCAACCCTGTGAAAACGTGATTTTTCACCAGTGGTGAGAATATTTTCCCACACCACTCTTTCCATTTCTAAAAATTATTATTTCAGTGGTAAAAGTCATAGTTTATACCTGCAACACCTCATGACTGTATCAGAATATCATGAATATTATTATTAAATATGTTGAATATATTTTATCTTCAAGGTAGTATTGGAAGACATACAGCCCTCACCCAGCAAGATTAAGATCACAACAAAGTATAACGGAAAAGTCACCAAGGAATGTTTCACTGATGCAGACCAAGAACACTTGAAAAGGAAGTGTATTCGGGTTGAACTTGGATGTAATGTGGAGTATGCTGCTGCTGTTGCTGCTAAGTCGCTTCAGTCGATGTCACTGAATAAATAAAGACTTGGGGAAACAGTGGCGAAAGAGAAGAAAAGTGTAGTAATAATATCATATGGTTGTGCCACCTTTGAAAAATCAGCTCCACTTCCTGGGGTCTCAGATTCCATTTATGAAAATGATAAGTTTTGATGAAATGACCAGAGTCCTTTCATATTTACAAATTTGCAATAACCAGATAGGAAGTAACTCTGTAAAATATAGAAATTGTCAATATCAAGGGATCTCCACTAACTGACTTGATTCCAAAATAGACCACTGAAGTCAGAAGTCTATGTGGTGCCTTTAATGATTTATGTGAAGGTATTCACATAACAAAGTCAACTGAGAATTTCTTTGTGGTCCTGGTTGCCCTCAATATGCTTTTCCGCATGCCTACACTAAGCCCCTGGGCTTCCCAGGTGGCGCTAGTGGTATTAAGCACTCTCCTGCCAATGCAGGAGATGTAAGAGACACGGGTTCAGTCCCCTAGTGGGGAAGATCCCCTGGAGGAGAGCATAGCAACCTACTCCGGTATTCTTGACTGGAGAGTCCCCATGGACAGAGGAGCCTGGCGCGCTACATTCCAGAGTCGCAAAGAGTTGGAGACGACTAAAGCGACTAAACCCGCAGGCACACAAGCCCCTTATGGTGATTAAGCCAATTTCTCCTCACTTTTCGCCAGTGAAGTAGCAAGCACTCATTCACCTTTTCAATACTATTAAAATATTCAAAATATTAATACAGATGTGACCCAGTAAAAGCAATTGATTTGCTCAGGAAAGTGGGGTGTAAATAAATTTGTGATATGGGAACGCTGTTTTGAAAGATATTTAATTTTTAAAAGCAAATCTATGGATTCATTTATCTGTAAGGAAATGATAATGACTTAGTCACTCAGTTGTGTCTGACTCTTTGCAACCCCATGGACTGTAGCCCATCAGGCTCCTCTGTCCATGGGTTTCTCCAGGCAAGAATACTGGAGCGTGTTGCTATGTCCTTCTCCAGGGAATCTTCCCAACCCAGGGTTCAAACCCAGGTCTCCTACATAGCAAGCAGATTCTTTACTGTCTGAGCCACCAGGGAAGCCCCATTTATCAGCAAGGAATCATTTTATTAAATAAAGATGTTTATCTCAAAGGATTTATTTTAACAAGTGTATTTCATGGATATTGTAGAAAACCTTCAGAAGTTCCTTGCGCTCCTTGCTACTCCTCCTTCAAACCCGGGTCTTCTGTTTCTCTCTCCCTCTAAGGGCTGCCTTTATTGAATGGTGGTCATGAGTCAGACACGGGGCTGGACACATTCATTCTCCATCCCTGTTTCAGTTGTTTATTGATTGTGACAGTGCACCAGACGCCGATAGGCATTTGAGTATGCTTTCTCGTTCATCCCATTTGGCAAGCCCTAGGGATGAGTTATTATTATCCTGTGTAACCAAAGTGGCCTTCTACAGGCCTTGGGTTGCTGATAAAGTTCTGTTACTCAGCACCCCAGAGACTGGGCTTGATCTGAGAACCTCCTCCCCCTCCATGTGTCCATCTATTTTTCTTCTCAGTAGGATTTTCGTGGAACTTTGGCATGGATGGTGTGGGGGTGAGGGATCTTGATATGCCTTTTGCTACAGAAGGACCAGGCTTACTGGGAAGAAGCTTTTCTGGAAATCCTATCCAAAGTGAAAAGCTGGCAAGGTCCACAGCTCCTGAAGCAGCCACTTGTTCCAAAACTGTTCCCTCTATAATGGTAAATTTGTAGAGGGGGCTGTGCTTTCCTTGTTATAGTTGATAGATGGACTCTACTTAACTTGCCAGGGATCTTTGAATTAGAGCACTTTTAATCCCCTTATTCTTACTTTGTGTGGGCTCTGGATTGAACCTCCTGGCTTTGCAAAGAAGCTTTTTTAGCCCCTGTATCCATAGGGGGAGAATGTGGTGGGACAAATGTTATCCACAAAATCTCCCATGTGCCCAGGCATGGTGATGCCTACTTTGTAGAGGTGGGAAACAAACAAATAAACAGAAAAACATCAGCTAATAAAGTGATACCCAAGGATGTTTAGAGCAATTGACCTTCAACTCCATCAAACACAATGCTCTTAAAAAAAGTTTGTAATGCTCAATAACCTTGCTGTGAATTCATAGAAAATATATCTATTGATATAATTTTAAAGTGCACAGTATAATGCACTTTAAATATAAGTATGAACTGATTTTATAAATACATTTTATGTAGAAACATAAACGGGCTTCTCAGATAGCTCAAACAGTAAAGAAACTGCCCACAATGCGGGAGACCTGGGTTCGATCCCTGGGTCGGAAAGACTCCCTGGAGAAGGAAGTGGCAATCCACTCCAGTATTTTTGCCAGGAAAATCTCATCAGACAGAGGAGCTTGATGGGCTACAGTCCACGGCATCACAAAGAGTTGGACATGACTGAGCAACTAACACTTTCAAAACAGAGGAAATGAATATAAAATAACTTAGCCTATAGATGATAAAAAAGTTTTAATTATGTAAAATATATTTATTAAATATAAAAAGGAAATATAAGAGGAAAATAATTTATCAAAAAAGAATATGTATTGCAAGTGCATGAACTCAACGACACTAGATACTGTTATTTCTCTGGCAGTTGCTCCGAGCTTTAGTTATATTTCCTCTAATGTGTATTTTTCCCTATCAGTGCTTCACACATGCATATTTATGTCTTTCCCCCAAATAAGGAAAAAACTTCCTCCACCCTCTTCTCCTGGTACATTACTATTGTCTGAAGTTTTAAGTCTGAAATGGTGCAGATATTTTTTGGCGAGGGAGGTGGATCATTGTTTGTTAAATCAAAACTTTCCTAGTATCATTTTTTTATTTCAAAATTATCTTTAAAGTGTACAATTCAGTGTTTTTTTTGTTTATTCACAAGATTGTGCAACTATATCCACTACATATCCAAAATATTTTCATTGCCCCCAAAAGAAACCCTATATCCCTCAGTAACCACTCCTCACCTCCTGCCTCAGCCCTTGGGAATCACTAATTTGCCTTCTGTTTCTGTGAATTTTCCTTTCCTGACTGTGGATCACAATAAACTGTGGAAAATTCTGAGAGAGATGAGAATACCAGACCACCTGACCTGCCTCTTGAGAAACCTGTATGCAGGTCAGGAAGCAACAATTAGAACTGGACGTGGAACAACAGACTGGTTCCAAATAGGAAAAGGAGTACATCAAGGCTGTATATTGTCACCCTGCTTATTTAACTTATATGCAGAGTACTTCATGAGAAACGCTGGGCTGGAAGAAACACAAGCTGGATTTAAGATTGCTGGAGAAATATCAATAACCTCAGATATGCAGATAACACCACCCTTATGGCAGAAAGTGAAGAGGAGCTAAAAAGCCTCTTGATGAACATGAAAGAGGAGAGCGAAAGAGTTGGCTTAAAGCTCAACATTCAGAAAACGAAGATCATAGCATCTGGTCCCATCAGTTCATGGGAAATAGATGGGGAAACAGTGGAAACAGCGTCAGACTTTATTTTTGGGGGCTCCAAAATCACTGCAGATGGTGACTGCAGCCATGAAATTAAAAGACGCTTACAACTTGGAAGAAAAGGTAGGACCAAACTAGATAGCATATTCAAAAGCAGAGACATTACTTTGCCGACTAAGGTCTGTCTAGTCAAGGATATGGTTTTTCTAGTAGTCATGTATGGATGTGAGAGCTGGACTGTGAATAAGGCTGAGTGCCAAAGAATTGATGCTTTTGAACTGTGGTGTTGGAGAAGACTCTTGAGAGTCTCTTGGACTGGAAGGAGATCCAACTAGTCCATTCTGAAGGAGATCAGCCTTGGGATTTCTTTGGAGGGAATGATGCTAAAGCTGAAACTCCAGTACTTTGGCCACCTCATGTGAAGAGTTGACTCATTGGAAAAGACTTTGATGCTGGGAGGGATTGGGGGCAGGAGGAGAAGGGGACGACAGAGAATGAGATGGCTGGATGGCATCACAGACTCGATGGATGTGAGTCTGAGTGAACTCCGGGAGTTGGTGATGGACAGGGAGGCCTGGCCTGCTGCGATTCATGGGGTCGCAAAGAGTCGGACATGACTGAGCAACTGAACTGAACTGAACATTCTGTATAAATAGATATAATATGTGGCCTTCTAAACTAACATCTTTCACTTAGCATGTTTTCGAGGCTCACTCCTGTCATATCGTATATCAATACTTCATTTCTTTTTATTTCCTAGCGTGTTGTTGCTTCTTTTTGGAGCAGTTTTCCATTTTTTTCCCCTTTATTTATTTATTTAAGCTGGAGGATAATTGCTTTACAATGTTGTGTTGGTTTCTGCTGTACAACAACATGAATCAGTCATAATTAAACATATATCCCCTCCCTCTTGAGCCCTCCTCCCATCCCACCCCTCTAGGTCATCACAGAGTACCAGGCTGGGCTCCCTATGTTACACAGCACCTTCCCTGTAGTTATCTGTTTTACACATGGTAGTTACGTAAGTCAATGCTACTTTCTCAATTCAACCTATCCTCTCCTTCTCCCACTGTGTCTACAAGTCTGTTCTCTATGTCTGTGTTTCTATTTCTGCCCTGCAAATGGGTTCGTCAGAACCATTTTTTTAGATTCCATATATATGCATTCAGTCAGTCAGTCAGTTCAGTCGCTCAGTCATGTCTGACTCCTTGTGACCCCATGAATCGCAGCACACCAGGCCTCCCTGTCCATCACCAACTCCCGGAGCTCACTCAGACTCATGTCCTTCGAGTTGGTGATGCCATCCTGCCATCTCATCCTCTGTCGTCCCCTTCTCCTCCTGCCCCCAATCCCTCCCAGCATCAGAGTCTTTTCCGATGAGTCAACTCTTTGCATGAGGTGGCCAAAGTATTGGAGTTTCAGCTTCAGCATCAGTCCTTCCAATGAACACCCAGGACTGATCTCCTTTAGGATGGACTGGTTGGATCTCCTTGCAGTCCAAGGGACTCTCAAGAGTCTTCTCCAACACCACAGTTCAAAAGCATCAATTCTTTGGCACTCAGCTTTCTTCACAGTCCAACTCTCACATTCACACATGACCACTAGAAAAACCATATCCTTGACTAGATGGACCTTCGTTGGCAAAGTAACGTCTCTGCTTTTCAATATGCTATCTGGTTTGGTCATAACTTTTCTTCCAAGGAGTAAGCATCTTTTAATTTCATGGCTGCAGTCACCATCTGCAGTGATTTTGGAGCCCCCCAAAATAAAGTCTGACACTGTTTCCACTGTTTCCCCATCTATTTCCCATGAACTGATGGGACCAGATGCCATGATCTTCATTTTCTGAATGTTGAGCTTTAAGCCAACTCTTTCGCTCTCCTCTTTCACTTTCACCAAGAGGCTCTTTAGTTCCTCTTCACTTTCTGCCATAAGGGTGGTGTCATCTGCATATCTGAGGTTATTGATATTTCTCCAGCAATCTTAAATCCAGCTTGTGTTTCTTCCAGCCCAGCGTTTCTCATGAAGTACTCTGCATATAAGTTAAATAAGCAGGGTGACAATATACAGCCTTGATGTACTCCTTTTCCTATTTGGAACCAGTCTGTTGTTCCATGTCCAGTTCTAACTGTTGCTTCCTGACCTGCATATAGGTTTCTCAAGAGGCAGGTCAGGTGGTCTGGTATTCTCATCTCTCTCAGAATTTTCCAGAGTTTGTTGTGAATATATATTTGTTTTTCTGTTTTTGATTTACTTCTGTATAACAGGCTCTAGGTTCATCCACTTCAGTTCAACTGACTCACTTAATTTTCCTTCTTAAAGTTTATCTCCTAAAAAGTCTTGTAGAGAGGCATATATCTGGGGTATAAATTTTCCTTAGACCAAGTATGCTTCAGAATAGCTTCATTTTATACTCACGTTTAAATAAAAATTGACTGAATAGAAATGTTTAGGTTCAAAGTATTTCTCCAAATATTTTTCTCCTTGTTTACTTCTCTCCCTTAGAGGTCAATAGGACAGTCTTACTTTTGTCTTCCATACCTTTTTACTTTTCTCTTATTCTTTCCTTTCTTAATGCTTTCTTTGAGAGTTCTTTGACCTGAATTTTCCAGTTCATTAAATCTTTCTTCATCTGCATCCCTTCTGATATTTAATCTACCCATTGAATCTTTTACTTGGAGAATTATATTTTTCTGTACACAACATTCCTCATACACAATAGTCAGTTGTTCCTCTTGCAGGTGTACAATACCCTCCTTAATTCTGAGGGTTCTCAATTTTGCTCATTTTAAATTCTTGTTCTGTCTCTCCCATTAAATTTGTTTTCCCTGGGAAACAGTTGTTTTGTTTTCCTCTGTGAGTTTATCTTTTCTTCTATGGAGATTTTCAACTGCATTGATTACCAGGGTTTGCCTTGGAGGAGGGGAGAAAACCTTGCTGTGCTTTCCAGGCTAGTTTAGGTTTGAGCGTTGGGGCTGCTCCCGAAGGTGAGCAGACCCTTGTATTGCATTGCTGCTCATCCACTCCCTGTTTTCCCTACTTGAGATATCATCTGTTCCCCAGGGAGCTCCAAGTACTTCTGTCCCAGGAAAAGTGGTTGTGAGTGGGCGACAGGGGGAAGAGGCGTGGGCTCCTGCCAGTCAGCCTGCCTGCCTTTTTTCTGTCTCCTGTTCTGGCAGGCACTGACACTGCCCTCCTGTTCCTTCTCCATTTCTGCCTTTCCTAGGTGCTGTGTTAATAGTGCTGCACAAAATGATCTTCGCAGGCAAATGCAAACAAGGGAAGGCGAATAAGAGAAAGGAAGGTATCTGGTGGCTCTGGCCTTTACCTCCAGACCACACTTCTCCCTTAGTGCTTCTTGAGCTCAGCTTTGTAGCCCTCCAATCTCAGCCTCTCCATCTCTTCTGTGGTATCTTCATACAGGATTAGATACAGGGGAGAGAGTCAGCATCTCATGCTACTTTGCCATTTTTCAGCCTTAAAGTATTATCTCTTGTCTTTAAAATATGAAAGAAACATTAATTTGACTTCAAATCAAGGCTATTCTGACATTTGATTGGTAGAGCATTCAGAATAAAATGTGCAAGCCCTTGGATTTAAGTGTGTTTTAATAGCCTTTATTTACAAAAAAGAGATCATTTAAAAACTCAATGGTCTGATTAATATTTCATCTTAATAGAAGCCCAGATACTGAGTTCAACCAATAACTCCACTCTGAGAGGGTTCAGTTGGTTGGTGTTTGACTCTCAATTTCTAAATATAGAAAGTGGGAAGATGCTTGTAAGGACATCTGTCTGGGCAATTGCCAGCCCTGCTTTCAAAGGCAATCCATTAATACAACTATTGGAGAGGGTGGGTTTTGGAGGGGGAGTATACATTTGAATCATTTCTTCATTCAAAAAATATTTATTGAAATGGCAACCCACTCCAGTATTCTTGCCTGGGAAATCCCATCGACAGGGGAGCCTGGGGGGTTCTTGCGTCCATGGGGTTGAAAGAGTCGGACATGACTGAGCAACTGAACAACAGCAATACTGTGTGTCAGACTTGATGCTAATATCTTCACAAGATAGTCTTTTATGTGAGTGATAACCAGAGTTTTAAAGTGTAAACTGATCATATAGTTCATAACATTGAACATAGAGTCTGAAGAAAGAGTTCTATTCTTGTTCTGTAAAAAGTCTGGTCTGTGCTAAAGTTAAGACTATGTTACTCAAGAAACTTTGTTCAATGACAGTTTGATGGCTCAAGAAATACTATATCAGAGAGATGGCTCTTTCTGTAGACTATCCCTTTAGACTCTGGTGTGGAAAGTTTGGCATCCTGGTCTGCAGACATGGAGCCAAGAGCAGGGAATCAGCAGAGGGACTCCTAGGCAGATACTGGGGTTGTTTTGGCCCAGATGTAGCACAATAAATTATCTGGAAACGAGTTAAAATGTGGGTTCTAGGATCTTTCCAAGAGATATTGAACTAGTATCTCTAGGGTTGCTGGCCCTGACATCTGAAAAATTTAGGGCCTTGTCTATGTGTGGATCTCTTCTCCGTGTGTGATCCTAGGGCAGACCAGATGGGAACTGCTCACATGGAAAGAAGAAAAGGGTGGCCCCAAGGGACAGGCAACTATAGAGAGACACTGGAGTCATAGTGAAAACGAATTAATACTAGTTAGTTAAAATGCATTCATAAGAGCTGAGTTAATAAGTTCTGAGAAATAATATTATGTTCAAGATAAACATATGTGATGATAGAATTGTTCACAGTTCATTGTGTTGTGAAAGGGGAGCCAAGAGTTAGGTATAGGATGAGTAAAGCAAATTAAGATCCAGAGCACCAAAACATAGTAGAACTCAACTTTTAATTAGAGCCTTGTGTCTGTTGTCATGCATGAAGACCCTGTCAAGATTCCACTGGTGGATAGAGAGATTATTTCTCAAAGTCCTAAAGGGCTTCCCTGGTGGCTCAGATGGTAAAAAGAAAATCTGCCTGCAATGTAAAAGACCTGGATTCAATCCCTGGGTGGAGAAGATCCCCTGGAGGAGAAATAGCAACCCACTCCAATCTTCATGCCTGGAGAATCCCCAAAGGCAGAGGAGTCTGAGGGGCTGCAGTCCACGGGGGCACAAAGAATTGGATACAACTGAGCAACTAAGTGTGCGTGCACACACACACACACACACACACACACACAGGTGTCGCTAGAAATAAGAGATGTAGTTTGATCACTGGATTGGGAAGATCCCCGGAGAAGGAAATGGCAACCCACTCCAGTATTCTTGCCTGGAGAATCCCATGGACAGAGGAGCCTGGAGGGTTAAAGTCCACAGGGTCGAAAAGAGTCGAGAACAACTGAAGCGACTAAGCATGCAGGCAAGGGGAAGATGCCATACTCATTTGTCCATTCACTCACTGATTTATTCATTTGATCAAGCAGCTAGACGTGACATATTCATTACATAACAAATGTTGAGGGCCTCTTATATGGCAGGCATTGTATAAATGTAAGACTGGAAAGGTAGGCAGGGACTAAACCACCCACAGCCAGGTATAGTTTTGTTTTTATCCTAAAAGCAAATGGAAGTCACTGAGTGATTCTAAGAACTGAAGTAACATACTATCTGAGCATCTTCAAAGTCCATTCCCCTGCAGCGTAAGGAGAGATTGGAGGGGACAGGCATGGCTGCAGACAGGCCAGATGGGAGACCATCAGTTTCCAGATGAGAAGCAATGGTTTGGACCGGGTGCACAGAAGTAACAAGAAATGGACAGATAGATAGTTAAGAGAAAAAATTACATTGATAGGACTTGATACTAGATTGGTCTTCCTTGCTGTACTTGGGCTTTCTCTAGTTGCGGTGAGTGGGAGCTACTGTCCAGGTGTGGTGCACAGGCTTCTCATTGCAGTGGCTTCTCTTGTTGTGAAGCACGGGCTCTAGAGCACAGGCTCAGTAGTTGTGGCACTTGGGCTTAGTTGCCCTGCGGCATGTGGAATCTTCCTGGACCAGGTATCGAACCTGAGTCCCCTGAGTTGGCAGGGAGATTCTTAACCACTGGACCACCAGGGGAGTCCCGTGGGAAGCTTTTTAGGGAGAGGGAGATGCCAAAATCACTCCCAGACTTCTAGCTTGATTAGCTAAATGGATGATGGTGCCATTATTCACTGAGAGAGAAAACAGTGGAAGAAGTTAAGCCTGAATTACAATGCTTAGAGTCAAGCCATGTGCTCTGGCTACTTCTGCTCCCCTCGTGCCCCTAACAGACCCTTTGATTCCCCCCATAGTCCCTTCATTGACCCCTTTGGCTACCTCCACAGAGGACTGACTCATCATTATCAGGGTCATGCTCTGGAGAAAACTGTTTGCTAAACTAGTTGATGACCACTAAAGGAAGGCATTAGGTAAAATAATTGGGAGGGGACATGAAATTACCAAGCCCCACCCCAGCAATGGTGGGAAGGGAAGAACCTGGATGGTTTAGTTTGGGAAATTCTTTGATATGGTTACCAAGCCACTGGCATTTGCCTTTCTGGCTTCTGTAGGTAAACCCTTCCCCTACACATTCATCTGAGTTGGTTAACAAGCATGGCCTGTTTTGAGTGTCCTTTGTTGCCTTTTTTTTTTTTTTTTTCCCTGACTGCTCTGGAGCTTATGAATAGGAAAATGTTGAAAAGGCAGGCAGAAAACCTTATTCAGCCAGACAATATTTTATTGGTCCCACCATGTACAAAACACTCTATTAGTTTTTGAAGAGGTAAGAAAGAAATGGCTCCCAATAAAAGAAAAAGAAGCAAAACAACCAGATAATCCATAAATTGTACAATCAACTCTTAAGAAACTAAGGGAAGTGTGATAATTACCAGGAGACCCTTGGGACAAGAGCTCAGCAGAGGCAGGAGACCAAGTTTTAGTGGTTTATTTGAGGGTGGGGTGGATGCTGGCAAGCTGCTTGGAGCTATGCAGGAGTATTAAGGCTAGAATTTTATAGACTTTGGCTGTTTCTTGTCCTCTCAGTTTATTGCTGGAAAGGATCACTAAAACTCCCAACCAGGAGTAAATGAAAAGTTATAAGCCCATCTTCCTGGAAAACATACCCTCTGTATGTAATTTTCGAGAAAATGGAATTAATTCTCCCTATTTAGTGTGTGAGGCAACCACCTAAAACTATCAAAGTGGAAAATAATATTTAGAGAATGTTACAGGGTAAAAGAAGAAAGGGTAAGCATTTCCCTGCATTTTGAGACTCAGAAATAAGAAGGGAGTCCATCCACACATGGCGGGGTGTAGGGCCTCAGGAGTTTCTGAAAAATGTCATGAAACTGTTTAGGGAACAGTGTGGGAAACTGAAGGAGTGGCTTAAATACCATTTTCTGGCTGCCTGTTGAGTACCTGAGTCAGGCCCTGCAGACAGTCCTCTCAACAATCCTATCAATGGATTTTGTATCTCCACTTTTACAGAAAAGAATATGAAGGTTTGGTGATACTGTCACACAGCTAATACAGGATGGATGGATATGCATATACGCTCAGTCGTGTCCGACTCTTTGCAACTCCATGGATCATAGCCCACCAGGATCCTCTGTTCATGGAATTTTCCAGGCAAGAATACTAGAATGGGGTGCCATTTCCTTGTCCAGGGTATCTTCCCAACCCAGGGGTTGAACCCATGTCTTCTGCATTGCAGGCAGATTTTTCACTACTGCGCCACTCAGTCAGACCCAGAAGAGTTCTGCTGGATTCCATAGTCTATGACACGGTGTTGTCTTTTGTTGTGGGTGCCCTTCCCACTCCTTTGGTGTTTTCTCCAACGCTGTAGAGAATTACTCAGGCTATGAGCTGCATAAAAGGTTCCCACAGCTGCCTTGTCCCCAGGGCACCGGGCACTTAGAGCAGCGGTTCTTTCTGAGTGTGGTCCCTGGACCAGCAGCCTTGGCATCACCTGGAACTTGTCAGATGTAAACATTCTCAAGCTCCACCCCTGAACTAATGAACAGGAAACTCTGGGGTGGGACCCAGCCATCTGTGTTGTAACAAGCCCTCCAGGGGATTCTGAGGAAACCAGTGACTTGGAGGGATTCCCTGGGGAACTTTGCCAGGGCCTCTCCAAGAAGTACTCTAGAGCAACTCAAGGAAGTAACTAAGAGTGCTGCAGGGCTCAGCTTTCCATGGGCGACAGCTCCTTTCCTGAGGGTCTACACGGGGGCCTCTGCCATCTGTAGCATGTGCCTGGCACTGTGGGAAAAGCTCCTGGAGGCTTCCTTCTCCAGCCATCTGGCCTTGACTCTCTGGGACTTATAAACCAGGCCAGCTGGTTCTCCCTTGCCATTGCAGAACAGAAAGCCACCCAGCCAGGTGGAGGCTCTCGTCACATTCCCCTCCGTGTTCAGATCCTCTCCCTGGTGGAGAAGCTGGCAGCTCGGAGGAGAGCAAGATGCTCTGGCCAGAGCTCCTGCAGGCTGAGCCTGGTGGGAGGAGGGCCTCATATTTGAAGGGGTTGTGATCCCACACCTGGGAAAGGTGTGTACTTCCCCAGAGAAGCAGATAGGGAGTCAAAGATGGTGTGCCAGAACAAAAAAGACTTCCAGCTGGTGCTAACTCAGAGGAGAAGGGGAGATGTGGGTGTTAAATGGCAGCCTGTGGCAAAAGGAGTTGAACACAGAAAGCGACACATACCTGAGACCAGGAGTCACACATGGAGACCATCCAGATTAAATAATAGGTGTTAGACGTTAGAGCCCTTCCAAGTTTCTAAAATATCATTAGCTGGCTGATACTGATGCAGCTAGTCCATAGACCATCATCTGGAGACCATTGCTGCCTTTCACAATATGATGAGTGCCTGCTCCAGATAAAGACCAGATAAGGATTTGTGTGAATTTTCATTAAAGTCACTTGAAACTTTGTTTTTAATTAGTTGGTGCATTGGCTTGACTGTTTTTGCAGAGATGAAAAACAGAGGGCTAAATCAGGTAGAAGATTTATTTCTCTTTTACATAAAAAAGTCTGAGTTGGCTGGGCAACCAGTGTGGTGTGCTGACCAGATGTACCCACAGCGTTACCCCAGTGACCCAGGACACTTCTCTCTTGTTGTCTGCCCCGATCCACGTGACCAGAACTGGCTCATCAGTGCCACAACAGTGCTCCAACCCTTGGGAAGAGGCAAAAGCTGAGGCAGAGTGCAGAGTCAGCTTGGTCTGCTGTGGCAATGTGCTACAGACTGGGCAGCTTAAACAACAGATATTCATCTCTCTCAGTCTGGAGGTGGCACTTTTGAGATCAGAATGCTAGTGGGATCAGGTTCTGAGGAAGGCTCTCTTCCTGGCTTGTGGAGGGCCATTTTCTTGCTCAATCCTCACATCGCAGAGAGAGCAAGCTCTGGTCTCTCTCTCTCTCTTTGTCCTATACGGGCTATAATGGGCTTCCCTGGGTGGCTCAGACAGCAAAGAGTCCACCTGCAATGCAGGAGACCTGGATTTGATCCCTGGGTCAGGAAGATCCCCTGGAGGAGGGAATGGCTACCGACTCCAGTATTCCTGCCTGGAAAATTCCATGGACAGAGGAGCCTGGTGGGCTACAGTCCATGGGGTCACAAAGAGTTGGACACGACTGAGCAACTAACACACACACACACACACACACACACACACACATACAAGGACTGTAATCTTATCATGGGTCCGTACCTTCACGACCTTATCTAAATGTAATTACCTCCCAAAGCTCCTACCTCCTAATATCATTACACGAGGGTTAAGACTTTCGCAGAGAAACTTTGAGGGGAAACAAACATTGAATCCACAACACAGGGCAAACAGCTTCTTGTTAATTATGTAACCCCAAAGTTACAGGCATTACTTTCACTCACATCTTATTGGTCAAAATCTGTTCGTATGACCACATCTGTTGTGAGGGAAGTGGGGGAAATAAAATCTCTATCTGACTAGCCATTGCTCAGCTAAAATTTGGAGAGTTTGGTTATTAAGAGGAAAAGGAGAAAATGGATACTGAGAGTTAATTGATTTCTTCCCAAAGGGCTTTATCATTATACCTCTCTTTCCCAAGCCAACACTTTTTATCCTTATGCTCTGTCTCTTGTCCTGTCTGCGTATGTGTGATGCCCTCCTTTGTTCATACATGAGGCCCTAGACATGGTGAAGATCTCTCAGAGGCTGTGACCAGGTCTGGACCTGCCACACTGGATGTCATATTTTAAGCTGCCTAGAGAAAGGCAATGCCAAAGAATACTCAAACTACTGCACAATTGCACTCATCTCATATGCTAGTAAAGTAATGCTCAAAATTCTCCAAGCCAGGCTTCAGCAATACATGAACCGTGAACTTCCAGATGTTCAAGCTGGTTTTAGGAAAGGCAGAGGAACCAGAGATCAAAATGCCAACATCCGCTTGATCACGGTAAAAGCAAGAGAGTTCCAGAAAAACATCTATTTCTGCTTTATTGACTATGCCAAAGCCTTTGACTGTGTGGATCACAATAAACTGTGGAAAATTCTGAAAGAGATGGGAATACCAGACCACCTGACCTACCTCTTGAGAAACCTATATGCAGGTCAGGAAGCAATAGTTAGAACTGGACATGGAACAACAGACTGATTCCAAATAGGAAAAGAAGTACGTCAAGGCTGTATACTGTCACCCTGTTTATTTAACTTCTGTGCAGAGTACATCATGAGAAATGCTGGGCTGGAAAAAGCAGAAGCTGGAATCAAGATTGCTGGGAGAAATATCAATAACCTCGGATATGCAGATGACACCACCCTTATGGCAGAGAGTGAAGAGGAACTAAAGAGCCTCTTGGTGAAAGTGAAAGAGGAGAGTGAAAAAGTTGGCTTAAAGCTCAGCATTCAGAAAACGAAGATCATGGCATCTGGTCCCATCACTTCATGGGAAATAGATGGGGAAACAGTGGAAACAGTGTCAGACTTTTTTTTGGGGGGGGTGGTTTCCAAAATCATTGCAGAGGGTGATTGCAGCCATGAAATTAAAAGATGCTTACTCCTTAGAAAGAAAGTTATGACCAACCTAGATAGCATATTAAAAAGCAGAGATATTAGTTAGCCAACAAAGGTCCGTCTAGTCAAGGATATGGTTTTTCTAGTGGTCATGTGTGAATGTGAGAGTTGGACTGTGAAGAAAGCTGAGTGCCAAAGAATTGATGCTTTTGAACTTTGGTGTTGGAGAAGACTCTTGAGAGTCCCTTGGACTACAAGGAGATCCAACCAGTCCATTCTGAAGGAGACCAGTCCTGGGTGTTCATTGGAAGGACTGATACTGAGGCTGAAACTCCAATACTTTGGCCATTTCATGCAAAGAGTTGACTCATTGGAAAAGACCCTGATGCTGGGAGGGATTGCGGGCAGGAGGAGAAGGGGACGACAGAGGATGAGATGGCTGGATGGCATCACCGACTCAATGGACATGAGTCTGAGTGAACTCTGGGAGTTGGTGATGGACAGGGAGGCGTGGTGTGCTGCAATTCACGGGATCTCAAAGAGTCGGACATGACTGAACAACTGAACTGAACTGAGATCTATGTTTCCTACAGTGAGGATTGGTGACTGAAGGTGAAGGTAAGGACTCAATAAATGACAGAGATCTAGCGGTCCTGGACTCACCTCCTATTGTCTCACTTAATGGAGACGAAAGTGCCCTCCACTGAGAAAGATTATAGTAAAGACATCAGACGTCGCTTCTGCAAGGTGCCTTGCAGATGCTGACCAAGAACCTGTGAAGTGCTTGAGGATGAATCCGTGCTTTTCACTCAGGGACACTGGCTCTTCCCAAGGTTTCCAGCTTGTGCAGGAGGTTGGACTTCTCCCTTGGTGAAAATATACATCTTATTCCCAAACTTTCTCAAGAGAAAGACAAGTCTGGCTCCCTCATGTCTGGTTTTAAAGCATATAGTTCTCACTCTAACCAAAAGTCCCAAATCTTTGCCCTAAGGCTGTGGTCAGAAATCTATTCAAGTATTAATGAAAACCAGGGCTGCCAAGATTCACTGTAGGCTTCAGATCTTTGAGAGACAGATTAATAACCATGTTTATGTCCTTGGGGGCATTGTTGTGCACAAACTTTACAGCATATTAGAGTCATCTGGGGAATCTGTTTAAATACATGTTTTGGCCCCATTTCCAGAGATTCTGACTCAGTAGTTTTGGGGTACAACTTGGGAAGCTACATTTCCTAAAAATCCCTTCCAGGGAATCCACAGGCTACACTTTGAGAAATGATATTTATTTCTCCGAGTACCATTTCTGTGTGAAATTAGACAATCATGAAGAAAAGCTCTAGTATTGAAATATCTCCATCCCCTTAAAGAATGCCTTTGATATGTCAACACTTAATGCTCTATGTTCAGACTTTATGAATAAACTTGGTCTACAGCTTTTTTGTATTCGGAATCCTGGGCTTTATTGAAGGTATCACTTGATGCTCATGCATAAAGACACACATAATGAATTTCTTCTGGGATTTAGTAAAGATGGTATTTTCTCCACAAAAGATGTGTCTCTATGTTTATACATTTAGTGGGAGATGGGGAAGGAAATACAGCTCACATTTTGTCATCTAATGCAGGTCCCTTTTTGCTTCAGTGTCTATCAGTCCCCTCCTGTCCTCTGGTCCTCCACTGCCCCTTACTCCCAGATTCTCTGATGCATCCAAACCCAGAACTGTGTAACCCCAGCTTGGCAGGATATTAGAAACTGCTCTCTGTACTGAGGAAATCTGATGTTGCCATAACTGTGCTCGCTTGTGAGCTTTTAATTAGAGCCCAAGCCTTTGTCATAGTTGGCATTGCCATCTCCTGCCCAGGTCCTGGCTTTCCCTCCAGGGCTTGCCAGGATCAGGCCTGTCCCTGTCCTCGTCCCCAGGTCTTATCACTTGCTTCCTGCTGGCTCCTTACCCTATGCCTTGGGAGCTGGATCCTGCTCTTATTATCGTTCCAATTGACTGCATTCTTAGCTCCAAAGTGAAATATAGTGATTACCTTTCCTTATAGCTGCTGCTGCTACTGCTGCTAAGTCGCTTCAGTCGTGTCTGACTCCGTGCGACCCCATGGACTGCAGCCTACCAGGCTCCTCCGTCCATGGGATTTTCCAGGCAAGAGTACTGGAGTGTGTTGCCATTGTCTTCTCCTGCTACCAACACCAAAACTCATGATGGCCTGAAAGTCCCAACAGAAAGCAAGAGCAGCACCTTTGCCCTCATGAATGGAAAATTTATGGGAAAATTTCACAGTCACTGCAATTTATGAGGTAACAGGCTTCTTTTGTGTCTTCAAGTTCTCTGGAGATTATCTATCTATCTATTTATTATCTGTCTATCTGGGCTTCCCAGGTGGTGCTAGTGGTAAAGAACCTGCCTGCCTATGCAGGAGATGTGCACTCAGTTCCTGGGTTGGGAAGATCCCTGGAGTAGGAAGTGGCAACCCACTCCAGTATTCTGGCCTGGAGAATCCCATGGAGAGAGGAGCCTGGCGGGCTACAGTCCATGGCGTCACTAGAGTTGGAAATGAGTGAGCACACACACATACATCTATCTATCTTATCATTGACCTAGCTGCTATTAGGAACTGACTCATGCTGTTACGAATGCTGAGAGGCTCCACCATCTGCAGTTAGTGAGCTGATCACCCAGGAGAGCTGATGGTGTAATTCAGGCCTTCAGCAGATTGGATGAGGCCCACCCGTATAAGGGAGAGCAATCTGCTTTACTCAGTCTACAAACAACGTAAGTACAGTCCTGCCCTTGGGGATTTTTACAGACTGTAGAGAAAGACGACATTGAAAAAGCAATTTAAAGTTCCTTAAGTGTGGCCACAGTAGGGAGAGAAAAGGGATTCACAGGGACTGTTTATCTTGTCTGAGAATGAGAAAGGGAGAAGTAAGTTAAGATTTGTGGTATCTAGGAAAACGGGAAGAACGCGAGACATGCAAGGTGTGAAGGTGAGTCAGTTCCAGCCTGGTAGCAGATGAGGATGAGCCTAGAGAGGCAGGCAGGAGCCGGGGGTGGGGAGCGCTGCAGACTTTGGCAATTAGAGACAACCAGAAGTACTGAAGGGATTTAAGAAGCGGAGTGACACGGTCAAGTCACTCTGGAGTCAGTGTGTAATAGTCTTAAACAAAAAATGAAGAGACACTAAACATGTTCTTTCTTTCTGTTTAGTTTTTTGTTTTATATTGAAGCATAGTTGATTAACAATGTTGTGTTAGCTTCAGGTATACAGCAAAGTGATTCAGTTATACATATACTTGCACCTATTTTTCAAATTCTTTTCCCATTTAGGTTGTTACTAACACTGAGCAGAATTCCCTGTGCTGTACAGTAGGTCCTTATTGGTTATTCATTTTGAATATAGCAATATGTGTGTGTCAATCCCGTATTCCCTAAGTATTCCTTATTACTCAGCCATTAAAAAGAATGAAATAGTGCCGTTTGCAGCAATGTGGATGGAACTAGAAATTGTCATACTGAGTGAAGTAAGTCAGATGGAGAAAGTGGAATATCATATGATATCATTTATATGCAAAATCTAAAAAAACGATACAAAGAGATACTATTTCTGAAGTCCAATTCAAGTGTTTTTTATGATATGGTAACTTTTTAGTTTCTTTTACTTATGAATTTGTTTGGCTGCACTGAGTCTTGGTTGCAGCACTTGAGATCTTTAACTGTGGCATGTGGGCGGACTCAGTTGCAGCACGTGGGATCTAGTTTCCTGACCAGGGATGGAACCCTGCCTGCCCCCCTGCCTTGGGAGCATGGAGTCTTGGCCACTGAACCAGCAGGGAAGTCCCTGACAACTTTTAAATTTTTATTAATCATTGTATTTTATTAGTTACAACGTCAAACTGGTTACTTACATAGTTTCTAAGAATGAGAAATAATCCATGGCTAAGTGATTAATATGTTATATTCTATTATGGTCGTTCCTAATTTACCTTCGTAACATGCAAGTCTGTTACTAAAACTCATGGGTTTTAGGTTTGAAGGGGAGTGGATACATGTATATGGATGGTTGACTCCCTTTGCCGTTTACCTGAAACTACCACAGCATTGTTAATTGGGTATCAGTTCAGTTTCAGTTCAGTTGCTCAGTCGTGTCTGACTCTTTGCGACCCCATGAATTGCAGCATGCCAGGGGAGAAGGCGATGGCACCCCACTCCAGTACTCTTGCCTGGAAAATCCCATGGACAGAGGAGCCTGGTAGGCTGCGGTCCATGGGGTCATAAAGAGTCGGACACGACTGAGCGACTTCCCTTTCACTTTTCACTTTCATGCATTGGAGAAGGAAATGGCAACCCACTCCAGTGTTGTTGCCTGGAGAATCCCAGGGACGGGGAAGCCTGGTGGGCTGCTGTCTATGGGGTCACAGAGTCAGACACGACTGAAGTGACTTAGCAGCAGCAGCAGGCCTCCCTGTCCATCATGAACTCCCGGAGTTCACCCAAACCCATGTCCATTGAGTCGGTGATGCCATCCAGCCATCTCTTTCTCTGTCGTCCCCTTCTCCTCCTGCCCCCAATTCCTCCCAGCATCAGAGTCTTTTCCAATGAGTCAACTCTTCGCATGAGGTGGCCAAAGTACTGGAGTTTCAGCTTTAGCATCAGTCCTTCCAAAGAACACCCAGGACTGATCTCCTTTAGAATGGACTGGTTGGATCTCCTTGCAATCCAAGGGACTCTCAAGAGTCTTCTCCAACACCACAGTTCAAAAGCATCAATTCTTCGGTGCTCAGCTTTCTTCACAGTCCAACTGTCACATCCATACATGACCACAGGAAAAACCATAGCCTTGACTAGACGGACCTTTGTTGGCAAAGTAATGTCTCTGCTTTTCAATATGCTGTCTAGATTGGTCATAACTTTTCTTCCAAGGAGTAAGCATCTTTTAATTTCATGGCTGCAGTCACCATCTGCAGTGATTTTGGAGCCCCCAAAATAAAGTCTGACACTGTTTCCACTGTCTACCCATCTATTTCCCATGAAGTGATGGGACCAGATGCCATGATCTTATTTGAGTATACCTCAATACAAAATAAAAGGTTTAAAGTTTGGGGAAAAAAAACCCTGATGGGTTTAAAGTGATTTTATCCATGTAATAAAATCCAGAGCAAGGGTTTTATAAAGGACTAGATCATGAAGATTACCTCTGACAGAGAGTGATGCAGACTCATTGAGATGTCAGTTTTGCACCTGTGACGTGTGTTTCCATCTTTCTCCCAAGCTCTCTACTAATTTCCCTCCTTTTATCCAGCCCTGCTTCCTGAATCACTGCTAGGTCTCCACAGCTTCAAGATAAACCATGTTGGGCTTCTCTGGTGGCTCAGATGGTAAAGAATCTGCCTGTAATACAGGGGACTCGGGTTCGATCCCTGGGTCAGGAAGATCCCCCGGAGAAGGGAATGGCAATCCACTCCAGTATTCTTGCCTAAAGAATCCCATGGACAGAGGAGCCTGGCAGGCTAAGGTCCATGGGGTCGCAAAGAGTTGGACAAGACTGAGTGACCAACACTTTCAGGACTGTTAGTTGCAAATGAGTGAAATTCCAACTCAAAACGACAGGAGCAGAGATGGGAATTCGGGCTTGTTGTTGGGTATGATGGCTGTAGGGCTCAGCTGGTCTCTTAGGAGCTCCCTCTGACCTTTTCTGTGCGTCAGTTTGCTTGTAGGGAAGCCCCCGCTTATGGTGGCAAATGACTGTCCGTAGGTTTGGCCTTACCTTGTCTCACCTTCTCAGGACATCCAGCAGAATTTCCCTTCTCCCACAGTTTCAGTTAAAGTCTTAGAATTGAGCCCCATGTGTTCCCATTGGCCTGGCTCACAAACCACTTCAGGAGTTCGGGCTGGGACCAGTCCCACAAAACTCAGATGGGCTGAGAGTGGGGAGAGGAATTGCTACAGGAAAGGAAAGACCGCTAATGTCCACATGAGCACTAAGTAAGGGCCAGGTTTGCAGCCTTCCCAAGGGCAAATCTGAGAGGATGCTCACAGGGGGTCTGCTCAGAGCCGTGCCCACACTGAGCTCTGGCTCACTCGAGCTCTCGGGAACTCCTGGCTGGGCAGCTTGGTTGACGGTTGCCCTCCCAGTTCCAAACCTTTGCTTGTGATGGTTCTTTGGTTCTATTTGATGGCCCTGCTGGGGCTCTCAGGTGCCCTCCTGTTCTTCTCCACAGCTCTGGCTGCAGCAGTCACCCTTCTTCTCCCTTGACGTCTCCCAAGTTCTCACCCGCTGTCCCTGACCTGCGTACTAGAGTTTCATATGTGGCCGCCGATCACTGTGTTACATCTGTAGAATGTGTGAACGCGGCTGGTATCCAAGCGTCGTCCAGTGGATTCATTAAATGCCTCCACTCATCTCCATGGAGAGCAAACAAGAACAAGGCAGGGTCTTGGAGATCTGAGGGGCGCCTCACCCCACGCGCCCCTTCTCCTGGGCTCAGTGTAAGCACATCCTGCCGCTGGAGGGCCACAATGGCATGTGTTGTCTCAGCCGCCATGACCTTCCATTATTTTTAAGTAGCTGTAGCAGAACAAAAGACAAATGAAAACTTTCTCTGCTTGATATTGAAAAAAAAAATCACTGGCATGTCATATGGTAATTCATTAAAGACTCCTCATTCATCAGAACAATTCATTTTTGTTTGAAGAGGCTGAATAAGCAGTTTCTTGCTGATTTCACTGTCAGCCTCTCTGGCCACATGTGGCTCCAGTTCATTTGCAGTGATTTTATTCCTAAATATTAAGAGTTTGCAGGGAATATGTGGAATATTTTAAATCAAATTGGGCTATTTTACTTAGATACCTCTTTTACATTCTTTCTTTTACAATTCTAATATCCAGGACTGGAATTTAATTTTTTTTTTTTCCCTTCGAATGAAGAGATACACAACAAGTAGATTCTTTCTCTTTTCAGAAATTAAAATCTACCCAGTTGGCTTGAATCTACTGCTGAACTGAGCACAGGAAACTGATTTCTGGCTAATTTTAAAAGTTTTTTTTAAAAAAATATATAAAATAATATCTCAAACTAGGGGGAGTTGTTGTTTTGGAGTCTGTTGCACTCCTGTTGTCGATCAGTTGCTCAGTCATGCCTGACTACAGGGACTGTAACCCACCAGGCTCTTCTGTCCATGGGATTCTCCGGGCGAGAATACTGGAGTGGGTTATACTCTTGAACCCGAATTAAACTTCGTAAATGTGTGCTTTACAAAATCCTCCCTTATCAAGCACGTCTAATTCATTTCCTATGTAGCTATGCTTTAACACCACAGAAATGCAGTTTTTGGATTTCCCCAAAATTCATTCTCAAAAATCTTTAATCAATATCTAATTTATATTATTCATCTAAAAGATTTTAACTTTTAAGAGACTCCATTTTGGTTTTTTTAGTCTTCTGGCAGATTCTCCTGTAAACCTGGTTTCCTTAGTCAAGTCTCTCAGTATCTCTTTCTCTTACCTCTCATCACTGTTTCTTTTCCCCTCTGTCGTAGAACAGGGTTTGTCAGCTCAAAATGCTACCTGAAGTCATGCAGCTATTTGAAATGGGTGAATAGGTTGGGAACAATAGCAGTTGTATGGGGACCCTGGGAAAGCAGAGACACCTGACTGCGGGAAGGCTGACAACATTCAGCTCCAAGAGTCCCCATGAGAGAATTCAGCATGAGATTTGCCAGGTCTTACACTTTCAAGGGAAGCCAGAAACCTAGATTTTAGTGTGAAATATTCCAATTTTTGAAATGGTCAATTATTAAAAATTTTTAAGATCATTTCTCCCCCAAACCTATAAATGTCCCATAAGCCATTAGAAATTTGTTATATCCACCCTTTAAGCAATTTGTTTTCATCAACATCTGATTATACTACACTGGGTTTGCTTCTCCCCTCTCTCCCTCTGTACTCAGATTAGACTTGTGCAGTAAACTGGTGAATTATCTAGGGGCAGAGCATGTCCCCAACCTGTGGCCACTTCAGGCCCTGGGACCAGAGCTGTTCCCAGGAGCCAGAGATGCACTTGGACTCTGAACTTTGCCACAAGCCTCCCGACAATCACTGGTTAGGAGAGTGGTGCTCTGCCTGCTGAGGCTGGAAAGGAAAAGAGCAGCTGAACTCTAGTCTCCATCTGTCCACTTCTCCCTTCTTTTCACTTGTTGCTGTCCTTTCAGCCTCTATTAGTCCAGCACTTTTGCTGCCACTACCAACACCAGGGGGCTTCCCTGATAGCTCCGCAGGCGGTAAAGAATCCACTGCAATGTGGGAGGCCTGAGTTCGGTCCCTGGGTTGGGAAGATCCCCTGAAGATGGGAAGGGCTATCCACTCCAGTATTCTGGCCCGGAGAATTCCATGGACTGTGTAGTCCATGGGGTCGAAGAGAGTTGGACACAACTGAGCGACTTTCACTTTCACCAACACCAGGTAAGGCTGGATATAGGTTCATCTCTGTTTCTACCCATGGACACAGACACCGCAGACACACACACACCGCTGCTGTCTCCTGACTTGTTTCTTCTTCTCACCTGTTCTTGATATTCATTTATTTGACCTCAACTGTAAAAAACACACAGTGTGTATGAGGTTTCCAGTGCTGTGAATGGACTAAAGAAGTGGTATATTCTTACCTATACCATCCCCCTAGTCAGTCCACTAACTTGAATAACTGGATGTTACCTTATTCAGAATAACTGCAGGTTGAATTTATTTAGTATTTAAGGTTTTAAAAGCATCTTTGGAATTGTCATTTTATTTTTATCTTTATAAATAAACCCTGTGGCTTCAGTAGTGAGATATTGTCCTCCACTTTTAATACACTGGGAAACTCTTGTCAGGCTCGTGGATCAGAAATATGAAGGTCTGCAAAGAAATTCTGATGTCAGATATTAAAATATTAGCTGACCTGTACTTTCAGTGAATTATATCTCTTTTCCTGTGATTTCACTCTTTTCAACAAAAGTAATTCATTACCGCTGGTATCTACCCACCTGGCTGAATCCAATAGCATTGTTAATTTTGGGTATGACTCATCTGACCGCTGTTTGTATGATGTCTCTCAGCCAGTTAGTAGAAGGTCAGTATTTTTTTCCTGAGTAGTATGATTTTTAAAAAATAATTAAATCAAGCCAAGAAATACAGAAAGAAAAGTAAATTTGAAGTTTTTAGGCAATGTTCCTATTTGCATACTTTGTTAACATTTTAAGAGAACTATGCAGCTAACTTAATATCTAGCAAGACCTTCTTTTGAGAAGTTATATCAGTTATGATTTTTTTGGATACAACCCCCTTCCTCTGGAAGCTCTACTTGAATATAGACAGAAAAACTGTATTATCTCCTATAATGGCCAAAGTTGGAACAATTTGAGCAACAAAATAGTGTTGGATTATAGCACAAAGAATAATATAAGTATCATGAGTCCATACTGATAAAAATAACTAATTAAATAAATAGACGATGAGGGAGAAGAGACAAATCTCCTGTGCATAAGAATTCCAAATAATTTATGTAATTACTCCACCCTCGATGGGAACATTAACTCCTCACTTCTTAAGTGTGGGCTGCTCATAGTATGTCTTTCCAAAGAGGACAGTGTGGAAAGGGGTGGGGAAATACATTTATAGTAGAGAAACTTGATACCCTAGACAGGAGTCAAGGTTAGTATCAACAGTGTTAAGTCCTATTGATGTGATGAAAATAGCGCTTTACCCATGTGGTCTTCCTCCCCTCAAAATTTATAAGTGCAGTATAATCATGAGAACAGAAAAATCCCTATAGAGGGGCATCCTGCAAGATACTTGACCAGCACTCCTCAAAACTGTCAAGATCCTCAAAACCCAGGAAAATCTGAGAAACTGTCAAAGCCAGGAGGAACTTAAGGAGACATGACGACAAAATGTAATGTGGTAACTCCGCTCAATATTATATGGCAGCCTGGATGGGAGCGGGGCTTGGAGGAGAATGGATACACGTATATGTATGGCTAAATCTCTTTGCTGTCCACCTGAAACTATCACAACATCATTAATAGGTTATACTCCAATACAAAATAAAAAGCTTTTAAAAAAAATGTCATGCGGTGACTTGGATGGGATCCTGGGATACAACATAGACATTAGGTAAAAACTAAAGAAATCTGAATAAACTACGGACTTCAGTTAGTAACCTTATATCAGTGTCGGTTCTTAATTGTAACATAGGTATTACACTGATACAAGCTATTAAAACCAGAGAAAACTGGGGGATATATAGGGGATATATAGGAATTCTTTGCCATCTTCCCAACTGTTCCACAAATCTAAAACTGTTCTAAAAAATACAGTGTATTTTTTAAAAAAATGTCATTTCACCTACGAAAGAGGACAGGTAGGATGGTGCAGAGTTGGCTAATTCAGCAGGTCAGACACGTCAGCAACTCAGGTTTGTTCTGTCTTTCTGCTCTGCTTCCCTGACATGCGCTGACCTCCATGAGGCTGTCTCACAGCTGTGAGATGGCTGTGATGCAGGCAGACACAATAGCCGACAGAAGGAAGGAACTGGCTTTCAGTATGCTTCTTTGTAAGTGTGGAGAGTGGAGGCCTCTGGCCAGAACTGGGTGACATGTCTGCTCCTGAGCCACTCACTGAGAAAGCTGCAAAATGATCAGTGAGGCCACAGGAACCCATACTCCCCCTAGACCTCCTAGTGGGAACACTTAACTAGCGGGGCTCTTCCCGCCCCTAAGAAGAGGCTGAGATTTAGACTACGCTCCTTCACAAGAGAAAGCAAAGCTAATGACCATATCTGTTTCCCCAGGCTGGATACACCACTCTGGTCCCTCTTAATCCCATTCTCGTTGTATGCCCATTTCTCCAACTTGCACAAGTAATTTGAAGAGTAGTCTATAAGGATTCTATATTAAACAGCAAGTATATTGTTTTCCTCTTTTCTTTTCAGTGGCTATTGAATGGCTTTACCACTCAACTACAACTCTCTTCATCCATTAGACAGAACAGGGAAAACGGCTTGGCTCTGTTTCCTGCACTGGACTAGTTTGGAGGCGCTAATATGCAGTGCTTTCCTGATAAGCTGTGATAAAGCAAAAATATTCCCCACCCTGGTTTTCATCAGAAATGTAAATGACATTGTAAATGACCTGTTTGTAACAGGTCCTCCATCAAAATCCCTAGATATCTTTCCAGTGTCTCGGTCCTGTTACTAACACATCCTGTCAAGATCAGTGTCTCCGAATGGTGTAAATGTGACTAAGATGCTCTATTTTCTAAATGGTGTCTAATAGGTTATAAAATAATTATCTGTAAATAATTATAATTATATCTGGGTCCTACAGTCTTTTTTTCAAATGTGAGTTGGGGAAAAATCCTTAAAAATAAAATATATAAACGTCTCATGTATTCAAGGGAGAACAAACATTGACAGAAACCACAGCTACTGTCTCTCCTAAAACCAAGAAAAGGTAGGAAATCAGAGTGAGAATAGGAGTGACTTGAAGATATAGGTCCCACAAGAACACTTGTAGAGAGTCATGAGTTCCAGGGTGACGTGCACTCACCAAGGCTTGAAGGTTATACTCCTCAGAAAGAGCATTTTATTCATAGGAGACTTTATTCAAGAGGAGAAAGAAAAACCAAAAAACAAAACAGAGAGACATTGAAAACCATACTATTGTCTGCCAAACAGTGTAAGCTAAATTTGGTAAATGGATATGGACTTCAGGAAGCCACTGGGGTAAAACTGCTTCTTCCATTCAGCCCCCCACCTCTTATTTCTCCCCTTTATCTCAATGTAGACAAAGAATAAAACAAACACATAACAAAGATTGTCTAATGATCGTTTCTGAGTCTTCTGTGCTTCTCTCGCTTACCCAAATCCCTAGAGAGGCAATGGTGTGGACATGAATCTTATGATACCTGAAGGGATTCGTTCTGGGAGAGGTGTGTGTGTGCGTGCGTGTGTGTGTGTGTGTGGGGGGGGGCTGTATGTATTTGAAGATGGGAATGAGGGTTACAGAGAAGCTGTAGAGACACCTGTACCTGTCTGATTTGAAAGGAGAATGTTTTGAACAAAACACTGATGGTGGGAGTGACCTGATCCCTACCTCAACTAGAATCCACTTCAAGACCACAGGAGTCTGGGTCATCTCCACCAAGGATATGAGATGAAGACCCTTTTTTAAGGATTACTTAAAATAGTGAGAAATGCTGAGAATCAGTAGGTGCTTGATTGCCAAGGAACAGGTGAGACTAAGAATTCTGCTTCCCTCTCACCCTTTCCAGGCATCATTCCTCGGTTCTCTAATAAACCATGCACATCAATCCCTGTCTCAGAATGCATTATGTCTCAGAATGCATTATGTGACCTAAGACAGTTAAGAACAGGATGCAGGTGTAAATGTGAGTGCATGCTCCGTCACTTAGTAATGTCCAACTCTTTGTGACCCTAGGGATGGTAGTCAGCCCTTCAGGTTCCTCTGTCCATGGAATTTTCCAGGCAAGAATACTGGAGCAGGTTGCCATTTCCTCCTCCAGGGCATCTTCCCAACCCAGGGACTGAACCTGTATCTCCGGCGCCTTCTGCACTGGCAGGCGAATTCTTTACTGCTGAGTCATTGGAGAGGCCCAGGTCTAAGTGTACCTACTCCGAAATGGGATTTGTGAATTAGATCACCCAGAATCCCCTGGTATGCCTAGTGGAGTTACTAGTGGTGAGTTAGGATGTTCTCAGGTGTCTGAGAAGTTTACGGTGTTGGGCAAAGTAGTAATTAAAAGCTTGATGACATCAAACAGCTCTTGCTGAGTGCTACCAGTATACTGGAGAAACACAACGAAAGGCTATGAGTGAATAATCCCCAATTTAAGGCAAAGTGTGGGAGTTAGAGGACCTTCTTGACAACATGTAAAGAGTTCTTATCTCTCTCAGTCAGAACAGAAGCAAAAAAAAAAAAAAAAAAAAAAAGCTGAGGATCTTATCCAGGAATTAATTATAAGGTTAATGAAGCTTCAGAGAAGATGGGATTTTCAATCCTATTCAGTTTGCTAGGCTCAAATCATGGCCCTGATTGAGAGGAAGTGGGAACTTGAGACTTAAGATCTGGACATCTGGGTTGCTCACTCAAGCACCCTGAAAGCACCTGGATTGTCCTGAGTCCCGGGTCCTGCAGAAGTGACCCCTGCTTCCCTGTTAAAAGACAGGATTCCCATTTCCATGAGGATGGTGCAAAGGTCCTCACCTTGCAGGGCAAGTTATGCCCCACTCCCTACCTCAGGATCTACCCCCACATCAGCTCCCTAGCAGGTCAACAGCTGTGATCAAGTCAGAACATAGCTTGACCAGGGAAGTGTTCGGCCTGGTGAGTGAGAAAGGGGACTCTATGCTGAAGAGGCTGCAGGAACCAACATGTGCTCGGAGGGTGGGGCATATGAGGATTCCAAAGCCCATCATACCGTGACTATTTAGTAAAGGACAAGAGATTGCATTGTGTACCTCCCTCCACCAAAAGGAAGTCTGTCACTTGGTAAGCCTCTTTGGTTTCTGAAGGCAGTATTTCCCCCATTGAACATGCTATTCTGACACATTTACCAACTCATGTGGAAGGCTCATAAGCTTAGAGTGGGACCCATGTCAGGAAAGAGCTCTATGTCAGGTCTAGGTTGTGATGCTGCTTGGATCGTATAACTAGCAGACCCTCTGCTACTAGAGATATCTGTGGTGGAAAAAGATGCCATGTGGAGTTTATGACAAGCCCAGTAGGAGATTCACAATGTAGAACCCTAGGGTTCTGGAGCCAGGCCATGCCATCTGCAGCAGAGAATCATATACCATTTGAAAAAAGAGCTCCTGGCATGGTAGTGGGCCCCAGTTGAGATGGAGTGCCTAACCATCGGACATTGAGTGACCATGTGGCCAAAACTACCCATGAGAATCTGGGTTCTGTCAGACCCACCAAGTCATAAGACCCAGCAGACCTCAGAGCAATTCATCACAAGACAGAAGTAGAGCATCCAGGATGAGACATGAGCAAGGCAAGTGGGCAGGAGGAAGAATCATAGGCAGGTGGCCCAGACATTCATGTCACCCACCACTGTCGCACCAGCTTCTCCCCCTCAGCTCACATCTGGGATGATCACTGATATGTCCATGAAAATTTCTTGGGCCCTGGGCCCTTAGTAGTGAACTGAGAAAGCAAGAGGCAGGCTAGGCTTAGTGTATGGAAGAGTCAGGTTAGCTTGTGGATGCAAGCCAAAAACAGACAGTGATTGCATAATCGCTTCTCTTAGGAATGGCCTTGAAAGGCAGAGAGAAGGGGAAATTCTCCATCATAAGAAGAGCTTTGGATACAGTCATCTTGATTATCTACTTTTGAAGAAAAAGAAGTAGCCCCTGCAGAGACTCATAGCAATGATAAAGGCTAGGCCGTGGGCGTGACAGAAGCAAGACAGGAAACATCGGGGGCAAGGACTCTGGGAAAGATGTGTGCATGGGAATAGGACAAACAGTGAAGTTCTTTGTATCGCCTTTTAATGCCCATCCGAACACACCTATCAGCTCACTGCAGAGGAGCGCCTAAATGACTAAAAGAAGATGAGTCACTGGTCAATGCTAGCTACCTGCATCAATGGCTGGCACAGCTGGTGCATAAACACAGTAGCTACCACCTCAGGGATGCAGGCGATGTATGGGCTCAGCAGCATGGGCATCTCACTCATCAAGGCTGGCTCAGTCACTGCCACTGCCAAGCGTCCAACCTGTGAGCCACAGAGACAAATGCTGAGCCCCAGACGGAGCACCATCCCTCAGAGAGACAAAACTGCCACTTACTGGGAGCTTAGTTACATGGTACTTTTTCCACCCAGAAGGGGAAGTGATTTATCTTCATTAGAATTGACACATAATCCAAGTATGGGTTAGTTTTTCTGCCTACAAGGCCTAAGCCACTGCCTGAAGGTCTACAGAGTGTTTGTTCCACTGACATGGGTGTCCATAGGTTATTGCATTTGACCAAACAATCCACTTTACAGCAAAGGAGAGGCAGCAGGAAGCATCTGACCGTGAGCCCACAGGGGCTTCCAGGTGGCCCAGTGGTTAAGAATCTACCTGCCAGTGTAGGAGACATAAGAGATGCAGGCTTGATCCCTGGGTCGGGAAGATCCCCTAGAGGAGGAAATGGCAACCCACTCCAGTATGCTCACCTG
This sequence comes from Capra hircus, assembly GCF_001704415.2. Taxonomy (NCBI): domain Eukaryota; kingdom Metazoa; phylum Chordata; class Mammalia; order Artiodactyla; family Bovidae; genus Capra; species Capra hircus. The sequence continues at coordinate 31,728,640 of NC_030823.1, read as the reverse complement.
GGAAATCCCATGGACAGAGGGGTCTGGCGGGCAACAGTCTATGCGGTTGCAAAGAGTCAGACATCACTGAGTCATCATCATCAAAGTGCCCACCTAGAGTGGGAGAGAGATGGCACTGGCAGGCAGAAAGAGCAGCCACTGGCTTGGAGATAATTCCTTTTAAATACAGTCACCATCCTCTAGAGCCTTAAGCCGAAGACCGTTATATGGTATTGTGTCCCCTGCAGGTAGGATATGCAGGTCTAGGAACCATAAAGAGAAAGGAAATAGCTCCCAGTGGCCCAGCTGGGAAATGGATACCTCAAATCCCTTCTGTGCTGGGTTCTTCAGGGTTAGAGGTTTTGGTTCGAAGGAAGGGAATGCTTCCACCAGGGGGCACAGCAAGAGTCTCACTAAACGTTAAAGTACAGCTGCCACGGGTTTTTCCAGGATCTTCATGCCTGGAGACTATCAGGCAAGGAAAAGGGTCGAAAGTAACCCCGTCATCAAGGGGAGGAAGGGTTGCTGTCACACAGGACAGTGGGGGAGAATTTGCTTACCATCCAGGTGACCTATGGTGGCGTGAGTGCTCCCCTGGCAAATACCTACGGTAGGCACACACAGCACGCACAGCCTGAGAAGTGCAGGGCGAGCAGGGGGTAAAACATGGGTTCAGGTGGTTGTCACCAGTTAGCCGTCTGTCCTGGCAGAGGTGCTGGCTGAGAGTGAGGGGAACACAGGGTGGGTAGTGAGGGCAGGTGGAGACCAACTACAGCTATTGTCCCTCACACTCACCTTCCTCTTGAAGTTTCTGCAGAGAAAGAGACCAATAAGACTGCTGGAGGCCTGGTTCCCAGAGGGAGTGAAGATATTACAGAATGCAGACCCGAGGGTGTGAGGAGTGCACGTGCTGATTCACCACCAAGGTCCCTGCTCAGGACCTAGGCACTCATCTCTCTAGCCGCCAGGAGCAGTGACTGCAATCAGTGCCTGGAAACCACCACCCTCTTCCCCCCAATCCCCCAACCCCTCAGCTCCCTCCTCCCACTCCCCAAACCCCATGCCGCCAAAGGGAGTTGCCTCACCCAGGCCTGTGCCTCCTGCCAGGGGCAGCCCACACCTGATGCCTGCCTGGGGTGGGATGGAAACTGAGGCCTCCTGCCTCAATTCAGTCAACTAAAGGGACACCCCAGCTTCAAAGCACCCCAGGCAGTTGGCTGAGGCCTCTGTTGTGACTGCACCCAAAGTCAGCCCCTCTGCCCAGTCTCATTCCTCCCCCACTCCCTGAGGTATGGGCCCCCCACCTTCCACGCACCCCCACAAACTCCTTGCAGGCATATCTCTGCCTCCTGGGAGTCTGTTTCCCAAGGAACCCTAAGCTAAGACAGCCTGAGACTGGCTACAAGTGATAACCAACAAAAACATCATAAACATGGCTTGCTCAGTCAGAACACTGTAAGATTTTCAGGGCTGTCCCTCCTTAAGTTGGGACATTCAGGTGAATGACATTTGTAGTTTGACACTGGACAAAATTCTTCTAACTCAGGCCCAGACATCTCTCACCTGCCCTTTCCCCAGCCTTGCCGTCCCGTACCCACCCCCCTGTGTATAAGAGTCATTTAATATTAACAGAATAAACAGCTTTGGTTTGGCAGTTCGCTTATGCTGCACCAAAGCAACAGAAATAAAACAAGCAATCAAAACCTCAGAAACCAAACATATGAAACCCCAAAACACCCAAACACGGCAGTGTTACCTGTCCAGCCAGTCACGTAAACATCCATGACTAACTCATCTCTTTTTGTAGATGTTAGAGCAAACTCTCTGAAAACTTAAAGGAAAGGCCCAAATTCCACTTTCATCAAACTTGTGTCCAATTTAATCTTCTGTGATTTTAACAGAAATTAAATGTCGGGGAGAAGAGAGAACAGAAATATTTTTCAGCTTATATGATGGGCTCAATGTGAGCAGGTGTTTAAAATTCACTGTTAGGTAAACTACGCTCCGACGCAAAACTGTACTTTTGTTGGGTGATGCATGTTTCAAACTTTTACCCTTTTTTTTTTTTTTTTTTGCTGACAGAACCTTGTTTTTTTCCCTTCTTTTTTTTCCCCCAGCAGGAAGGCACAATCATTTACAATACTGCCAAATATAACAAACATCTACAGATGGGTTGGTCTGCAGCTGGAGGCTCTAACTTCATAGTATTTATTTGAAATACCCAAGCCAGCAGAGCAGGGCTTAAGCACAGTGGGCACAATTCACAATGTTTTGGCTCTGGAGCAAATAGCAGTTCAACTTAGTTTTTTCAGCGAAAATGGAATTTATGCAGATGTGCTTTGCACTAAATTCATTAAACAATTACATCCTGGTGCAGTTTTCACATTTTTGTAAAGGATCCACATAAGCACTAATTAGATCTAAAACAATGTTACTGGGCAAATTACAGTGCCGATTGTCTGCCTTTTCTTGCGATCCGCATCTGCTTGGCAATGATGATGATAATTTAGGTGCAAGCGATACAAATGTTGGTTTTTGTTACATTTAATAGAAATATTTATTTAAAACACACTATGGATTAATTGATAATGTAACCAGCGTTAAAGAGCCTCCAAATGTTTTCTCACGGACTTTTAGTGGTAAAACTGAATATGAAAATACAGTAGCTGAAACTTCTCACCATCGCTAACTGGCATTTCCTCAGTGAGGTTCGCTATTGAAAGGCAAGTTTGCATTTCATTTGGCTTCAAGTGCAAGCTGGGTAGCTGAATTACAGCAGTGCCTTTCAGAGTGCCGCATTTGAGCATTCGACGCAAAGGCAGAAACGCTTTCCTCCACAGCTCCCAGCCATGACTCCCCACGCTGCCTCTTCTTCGGTCCTTGGTTTAAAAGGACAGCTCAGTGTTAGAGAAGTATTCCATTCTTAAGTATTTCAGACATCAGGGTATGTTTTCTTTTGTCCATATTCATCTGTTTTCTATTTCATATATCATTCAATGTAAGAAGGCTTATTAACATTTAACCATCAAATCAGTTCTGCAGAAGTGAGGACATTCAGACAGGGTTTCTATGGCAACTTTGAATGTACCAACTTAATTCAGGGCTTGCTCTAGGCTGGTCACCTCCATTATTGCTCTCATCCTAGACATTCTTTAACTCGCTTGACCAGCCATGCAGTCGAGAATCCTGAGTGTTACCATTCTGCTCTCACCCAGGACAACCGCCACCACAACTACCTAGCCTTGCTTTATCCCTGGGAAGGAGGCCAATGTGGTGAATCAGTTTGGCTGCTGGTTTCCTAAAAACCACTCCTGTTGTTTGACTTCTCAAATGGTTACTTTATTGTTCAGAGCTAGTCATAAAAGAGCAAGCTCAGTGCCACCGCCAACAAAGATTAAGGGGCAAAATTAAACTCCAAATGTAATCATTGCCAAAGTCCATGTTTGGAAATATCTCCTCTCCAGGCAGGAATACTAATTATTAATGCAAAGCACAGCAAATAATAATGATGCTCTCAACATTCAGCATCCAGTTTCCTTTTCTTTCCTGGCTTGCTTCCCTAATGTTTGTGTGGGCCTTGCCGTTTCATTCTGCAGTTTTGCTAGGTAAGACACTGTAACTAGAAGGGTGATAATTCATTCAACAGACCTAATTGATAGGCCTGAAAATGCTGTGCTGGTTAAATATGAAATTATATCCTCCTTGAAAGAAAACACAACTTAGCACTAGTTTAGAGCTTGGAATAGTTCAGAGAGAAAATGTTGTTAGGTCTGTGTCAAAAGGCAAAGTAAAATTTGTAACAGAAAATGTATTTTTGAAGATTCTGAAAAAGTGAATCATTAATATTTCATAACTTGAAACTCAAATTCTTGTTGTTTCACCTTGGGAAGATATTCGATTCTATAATTTACTCCTATTTAGAATTTTAAAGGGGAAATATGATTTAATTTTTATTAGATTAAAAATAACAGAAGAGTTATTTCTCAAATTTTCAAAAGTTGCCTTTGGATTGATAGCAAATGGAGAAAATGCTAAACAAAGGGCTGTAATTTTAGAAAGTTATGAACAACTGGAAAAGGGTTGTTATGACAACCTTTTCAATTATAAGTGTTAATTGCTTCTATAGCCAATAAAATGTACTATAGTCTATGCAACTTCTGAAGAGATAATTAAATGTAACAATGAAGCTTTTGGTAAAACCAATTTAATTCAACTATTGTACCTTTTTACCCTGGAGGTGAGTGAGTAAGTGAAAGTCACTTCTCCAGGCTCTTTGAACCAGGGAATGAATCCAGGTGTCCTGCATTGTAGGCAGATTCTTTACCATCTGAGCTAAGAAGGAGGAGGAGGAGGAAATGGCAGCCCACTCCAGTAGAGAAGTCCATGGACAGAGAAGCCTGGTGGGCTACAGTCCATGGGGTTGCAAGGAGTTGGATGTGACTTAGCAACTGAGCAAGCATGCACCTTTTACCAATCAGATTCCATTTGTATTTGGTTGGCATGGATGATACCACTTACTGTTTCTAACTTTATAAGTCCTTGGGTAGTGAATATCTTTGGCCCTGAGACAATTCTTGGTTCTATTGTATCATTCTTCCTTCCTGGGCTTTTTCCTTCTCCTGTTCAACAAGTTCTGGATTCTTCCTCTGGGCGAAGAAACACGTTAGGCATCATAGGTCCAGAGAGGGCTGAGGCCCAGGCCCTGCCTTCATGCCATTCACAGTGCGGTGGGGAAGAGCTGTGCATCTTTATCCAACATGGCACACACTTGCTGCTCCTGATTATCTGAGGCTGTGTACTAGAAAACAAATAAACAAACAATCCAGAAGTTGGTATCAGGTGGCTACAGTCATTAGGAAGCAACCTAACTATCTCCATACAGCCTTGTCTCTCTATACAGCTGACCATTTTTATTGCCAGCATTAAAGTTTCCTCTTGAATCCTCTTCAAGAAGCTTTTGTCTTTAACCAGTTTCACTTTACAGTAACCAGATTAAGTCATCAGGACTCTCGAATACTTCTGCTAGAAATTTGTTATTGTCTAGATTTTGCTTCCGTACTGAGCAAGGGGGTAATTCATTAGCTGAGGTAGCATCATCCGTGTATCCCAGACAGCAAGAGCTCTTTATTTGTATATGAGAGGAAATTTTTACATTTGAACTTCTGTAGCAGGAAGGATGATGCCATGGAAAAAGGAACATGGGCTACATTTTAGGATATAAAATGTTAAATTAATTTTTGCTTAATCAGAAAGGAATTAACTTATTAATAAAATCATTTCAACAGAAAGGAGAAGATATTGTGATGGAGAGGGAGCCAGGAGCCCTTGGGTAGCTAAAACGATGCTAAGTATCTGAAGACTGGAGGCCTCACAAAGTGCTAGAGAAAACTGAAAGGGTGGAGCGTGCCTGAGGGACACTAGCTAACATCTTCCCTTTGCTCCTTAGCTCCAATTCCTCCTTTAAAATGCGCACCAGAACACGTGGTAAGAAGTTTGGTACTGGGCTAAGCTGTTGTTTCTCTATGTGTTAGATTCTGGCTGGTTTGGCATTTTTAATCACCTACAATTTGTTAAGAATGTGCTGTTTTGAAGTGAAAGAGACGCTGCTGCTGCTGCTGCTGCTGCTGCTGCTGCGTCGCTTCAGTCGTGTCCGACTCTGTGCGACCCCATAGACGGCAGCCCACCAGGCTCCTCCGTCCCTGGGATTTTCACTAGAGATATAATTACTCCCTGTTTTCAAATTCTGCTTAATTGGGGGCAGGGACTATTATTTTGTCATTTCTCCTTATGCCCTCAAAGCATAACATGGTATCACACACATCATGTTTTCTCCTTATCAGTGGAGACAGACCCGTAGACAGATAATTTCAATCAAAACAGTAGGTACAGAAGAAATGAAAGGCCATAGGAGAAGGCTCTAGCCCAACCCCTTTGAGTACTAAAAGATTAGTACATGTTGACCTGCCAAGAAAACTGGAGAGGGCTCCCAACAGAAGAAAAGGCATGCATGCATGCATGCTCACTCGCTTCAGTGGTGTCTGACTCTTTGCGACCCTATGGACTGTAGCCAGTGAGGCTCCTCCGTCTTTGGGGTTCTTTAGGCAAGAATATTAGAGTGGGTTGCCATTTCCTTCTCCAGGGGATTTTCCTGACTCAGGGATAGAACTCACGCCTCTTATATCTCCTGCACTGGCTGGCAGGTTCTTTACCACTAGTACCAAATGTGAAGCCCAGAAAGGCACGAGCAAGTTGTAGAAAAACAAAACAACATGGTGTTTGGAAAACTACATACACACTGCAAGGGTTAATGAAGCTGATGCTTAGGGGGATCACAGAGAGAGAAAACTTGAGCATTAAATACAGACCAGACTTATGCCCTGTGGCCCACACTGAGGACATTGGGTTGGGCAAAGTCTGGGAGATGGTGAAGGACAGGGAAACCTGGTGTGCTGTAGTCCATGGGGTCATAAAAAGTTGGACAGGACTGAATAACAACAGTGACTGAATAACAACAATGAGAAGCCGTTTCAAGAGTTTTAAGCATAAATCATACTTATGTACAGTATCTCACCCTCTACACATTAATGTTATTGTGTACTGGATGCTTACTATCTGTCAGATGCACATCTAAGTACTTTTCTCATTTTACAGAAGAGAGAACCTCAACTCAGAGAGATTAGGTAACTTACCAAAATCACGCTTGTAAATGCAGAATTTGTACTTGAACCTAGGTCTTAGACACTGCAGTGAGAGTCTGCAGGATTTCACAAAGATGTAATCCACACTATGGATTTTGACTTTTCTCTTTTCCTTGAAGCTAACACTAGATTTTCAACCTCATGTTTCTCTAGAATTTACAACTCTTTTTACTCTCTCATTCACATTTCTATCTTTCTTAGAGAGTACAGAGGGACCATTAAACTGTGAATTCCTTTTTTCTTCTAACATCTCTGTGATGATTATGGAAATAGACATTAATTGGATCATCTCATATGCTGAATTTGCTCTTTTTATGAATCATTTAAAACTGGGAAAAAATTAAAGTGGAAATATCTTTTTTTCCTCTTTTATTTCCCTCCAGTCCACAACTGTAAATACCTAGTGGTTGCTTTACGAGAAATCTAGAGCAACTCTGTCCAGTAGAACTTTCTGTGTTGCTGGAAATATTCTATACTTGTGGTATCTAGTATTAGACATAAATGGCTAATGAACATTTGAAATGCGGCTAGTGTGACTGAGGAACTGAAATTCAAGTTTCATTTAATTATTTTAAATTTAAACATTCACATATGACCAGGGCCTACTATTTTGGAAAAAACAGATATAAAAACATTTCCGCCTATCATAGGATGTTGTATTGAATAGTGTTGTTTTGAAGCATAATTTTACCTTTTCTTTTTTTTTTTTAAGCTTCAAGTTCTTTTATTTTTTTTAATTTTTTTTATTTTTTAACTTAACTTATTTTTTTTTAAATTTTAAAATCTTTAATTCTTACATACATTCCCAAACATGAACCCCCCTCCCACCTCCCTCCCCATAACATCTCTCTGGGTCATCTTTTCTAAATGGCAGTCAACACCTTCAATCTTAATATTACTCAAAAGGAGAGCACCTTCCATCATGACGTATCAGTTTTTATCTTAGAGTTTGCATTGTTGGTTTTCAGATTTTCGTCACCTTCTCAATAGATTTTGGGTCTCATGTCTACAAAGGCAGTCAATTATTTTCTAAAGCAAATTTCATGAAGTAAATGATTCTTCTATAAAATCAAGAAGCTTTAAAGTTCTTATCCAAAAATATCCACGAAAAGATAAACAAAAAACCTCCCCTAATCCAAAGAAAGGCAATGCCAAAGAATGTTCAAAACACTGCAGTTGCACTCATCTCTCACTCAAAGTCATGCTCAAAATTCTCCAAGCTAGGCACCAACAGCATGTGAACCATGAACCTCCAGATATTCAAGCTGGATTTAGAAAAGGCAGAAGAACCAGAAATCAAATTGCCAACATCCACTGGATCATAGAAAAAGCAAAAGAATTCCAGAAAAGCATCTACTTCTGCTTTATTGACTACGCCAAAGCCTTTGACTGTGTGGATCACAACAAACTGTGGAAAATTCTTAAAAAGATGGGAATATCAGACCACCTTACCTGCCTCCTGAGAAATCTGTATGCAGGTCAAGAAGCAATGGTTAGAACCAGACATGGAACAACAGACTGGGTCCAAATTAGGAAAGGAGTACATCAAGGCTGTATATTGTCACTCTGCTTATTTGTCTTATATGCAGAGTACATCATGCAAAGTACCAGACTGGATGAAGCACAAGCTGGAATCAAGACTGCTGGGAGAAATATCAGTAACCTCAGATATGCAGATGACACTACCCTTATGGCAGAAAGTGAAGAGGAACTAAAGAGCCTCTTGAAGAAAGTGAAAGAGGAGAGTGAAAAGTTGGCTTAAAGCTCAACATTCAAAAAACTAAGATCATGACATCTAGTCCCATCAGTTCATGGCCAATAGATGGAAAAATAGTGGAAACAGTGACAGACTTTATTTTTGGGGGCTCCAAAATCACTGCAGATGGTGACTGCAGCCATGAAATTAAAAGATGCTTCCTCCTTGGAAGAAAAGCTATGACCAGCCGAGACAGTATACTAAAAAGCAGAGACATTACTTTGCCAGCAAAGGTCCATCGAGTCAAAGCTATGGTTTTTTCCAATAGTCATGTATGGATGTGAGAATTGGACCATAAAGAAAGCTGAGCACCGAAGAATTGATGCTTTTGAACTGTGGTGTTGGAGAAGACTCTTGAGAGTCTCTTGGACTGAAACGAGATCAAACCAATCAATCCTAAAGGAAATCAGTCCTGAATATTCACTGGAAGGACTGATGCTGAAGCTGAAACTCCAATACTTTGGCCACATGATGTGAAGAACTGACTTACTGGAAAAGATGCTGATGCTGGCAAAGATTGAAGGCAGGAGGAGAAGGGGATGACAGGATGAGATGGTTGGATGGCATCACCAATGCTATGGACATGAGTTTTAGCAAGCTCTGGGAGTTGGTGATGGACAGGGAAGCCTGGCATGCTTCAGTCCATGGGGTTGCAAAGAGTCAGACATGGCTAAGTAACTGAACTGAGTAAACAGTAGTTCAGTTCAGTTCAGTTGCTCAGTCATGTCCGACTGAACTCCCATGAACAGTATGAAAAGGCAAAAAGATAGGACACTGAAAGATGAACTCCCCAAGTCGGGAGGTGCCCAATATGCTACTAGAGATCAGTGGAGAAATAACTCCAGAAAGAAAGAAGAGACACAGCCAAAGCAAAAACAACACCCAGTTGTGGGTGTGACTGGTGATGGAAGTACAATCTGATGCTCTAAAAAGCAGTGTTGCATAGGAACATGGAATGTTAGGTCCATGAATCAAGGCAAATTGGAGGTGGTCAAACAGGAGATGGTGAGAGTGAACATCAACATTTTAGGAATCAGCAAACTAAAATGGACTGGAATGGGTGAATTTAACTCAGATGACCATTATATCTACTACTGTGGGCAAGAATCCCTTAGAAGAAATGGAGTAGCCATCATGGTCAACAAAAGAGTCCAAAATGCAGTACTTGGATGCAATCTCAAAAATGACAGAATGATCTCTGTTCGTCTCCAAGGCAAACCATTCAATATTACAGTAATCCAAGTCTATGCCCTGACTAGTAATGCTGAAGAAGCTGAAGTTGAATGGTTCTATGAAGACCTACAAGACCTTCTAGAACTAACACCCAGAAAAGATGTCCTTTTCATTATAAGGGATTGGAATCAAAAGTAGGAAGTCAAGAAAAACCTGGAGTAACAGGCAAATTTGGCCTTGGAGTACAGAATGAAGCAGGGCAAAGGCCAATAGAATTTTTCCAAAAGAACCCACTGGTCATAGCAAACATCCTCTTCCAACAACACAAGAGAAGACTCTACACATGGACATCACCAGACAGTCAATACCAAAATCAGATTGATTATATTCTTTGCAGCCAAAGATGGAGAAGTTCTACACAGTCAGCAAAAACAAGACAAGGAGCTGACTATGGAGCAGACCATGAATTCCCTATTGCCAAATTCAAACTTGAATTTAAGAAAGTAGGGAAAACCACTAGACCATTCAGGTATGATCTCAATCAAATCCCCTACGATTTTATAGTGAAAGTGACAGATTTAAGGGATTAGATCTGATAGACCGAGTCCCTGAAGAACTATGGACAGAGGTTCGTGACATTGTACAGGAGACAGGGATCAAGAGCATCCCCAAGGAAAAGAAATGCAAAAAGGCAAAATGGTTGTCTGAGAAGGCCTTACAAATAGCTGTGAATAGAAGAGAAGCAAAAGGCAAAGGAGAAAAGGAAAGATATACCCATTTGAATGCAGAGTTCCAAAGAACAGCAAGGAGAGATAAGAAAGCCTTCCTCAGAGATCAATGCTTAGAAATAGAGGAAAACAATAGAGTGGGAAAGTCTAGAGATCTCTTCAAGAAAATTAGAGATACCAAGGAAACATTTCATGCAAAGATGGGCTCAATAAAGGACAGAAATGGTATGGACCTAACAGAAGCAGAAGATATTAAGAAGAGGTGGCAAGAATACACAGAAGAACTATACAAAAAAGATCTTCACATCCCAGATAATCACGATGGTGTGATCATCAACCTAGAGCCAGATGTCCTGGAATGTGAAGTCAAGGGGGCCTTAGGAAGCATCACTACAAACAAAGCTAGTGGAGGTGATAGAATTCCAGTTGAGCTATTTTAAATCTTAAAAGATGATGCTGTGAAAGTGCTACATTCAATAGGCCAGCAAATTTGGAAAACTCAGCAGTGGCCACAGGACTGAAAAAGGTCAGTTTTCATTCCAATCCCAAAGAAAGGCAATGCCAAAAAATGGTCAAACTACCACACAATTGCACTCATCTCACATGCTAGTAAAGTAATGCTCAAAATTCTCCAAGTTAGGGTTCAACAGTACATGAACCATGAACTCCAGATGTCCAAGCTGGTTTTAGAAAAGGCAGAGGAATGAGAGATCAAATTGCCAACATCCATTGGATCATCGAAAAGCAGAGAGTTACAGAAAAACATCTACTTCTGCTTTATTGACTATGCCAAAGCCTTTGACAGTGTGGACCACAATAAGAATAAATTGTAAGAACTAATAAATAAATTGAGCAAGGTTGTAGGATACAAGATCAATACACAAAAATCAATTGTATATCTATATACTTGCAACAGACAAAAAAGTCCAAAAATGCAATTAAGAAAATTATTTAATTCACAATAGTGTTTAAGAGAATAAATATACTTAGGAATAGATTTGACAAAAAAGTGCAAAATTCATACTCTGAAAATTATAAAACATATCTGAAAGAAATTAAAGATCTAAATTAATGGGGAAAATCCCCCATATTCAATAATCAGAGGACTTAATATTAAAATGACAATATTCTTCAAAATAATCTGTAGATTCAAAGAAATCTTTATCAACGTCTTGCTGAATTCTTTGTTTAAAATGACAAATTAATTCTGAATTTATGTGGAATTGCAAGAGACTTAGAATACTTAAAACAATTCTGATACAGAGAAAGTAGAAAGACTCACATTTCCTGATTTTAAAACTTATTACAAAGCAACAGTAATCAAGACAGTGTGGTACTGGCTCAAGGATAGACATATAGATCAATGGAAGAGAACTGAAAGTCCATAAACAATCCATACATCTCTGGTCAACTGATTTTAAACAAGTATGTCACAGCTCTTCAATGGGGAAAAAACAGTCTTTTCAACAAATGGTGCTGGAAAAACTGAATAGGCACATGAAAAAGAATGAAATTGGACATTTTCTTCACATCAGGTAAGAAAAATTAACTAGAACTAGATCTAAGACTTAAATGTAAGCACTAAACTATAAAACTCTTAGAAGAAATCTTCATGACTCTGGATTTGGCAAATGATTCTTAGATATAACACCAAAAGCACAAGTAACAACAACAAAAAATAGATAAGTTGGACTTTATCAAAATTTAAAACTTTTATGCCTCAAAGGACCTCATCAAGAAAATGAGAAGAAAATCTACAGATGGAAAAAAATATTAAAATCACATATTTGATTTGTATCAAGTGATCTATATCTAGAGTATATAAATAACTCATAAAGTTTAATAATAAAAAGGCTAACAATCCAATTTCAAAATGGGCAAAGGATTGAATAGACATTTCTCCAAGGAGGATATAAAAATAGTCAATATACACCTGAAAAGATGCTCTACAACATTAGTCATCAGGGAAGTGCAAATCATGACCCTGAGATACTACTCCATACCCATAAAGATGGCTAGAATAAAAAGTCAGACAATAACAAGTGTTAGAAAGACGTAGAAAAATCAGAACTTTATATACTGCTAGTGGGAATATAAAATGGTTCAGCTGCTTTGGAAAGCTGCCTGGCATTTCTTCACGTGACTAAAATATAGAGTTACTATCAGTTCAGTTCAGTCGCTCAGTCATTCCGATTCTCTGCAACCCCATAAACTGCAGCACGCCAGGCCTCCCTGTCCATCAGCAACTCCCGGAGTTCACTCAAACTCATGTCCATCGAGTCGGTGATGCCATCCAGCCAGGTAATCCTCTGTCCTCCCCTTCTCCTCCTGCCCCCAATTCCTCCCAGCATCAGAGTCTTTTCCAATGAGTCAACTCTTCACATGAAATGGCCAAAGTACTGGAGTTTCAGCTTTAGCATCAGTCCTTCCAAAGAACATCCAGGACTGATCTCCTTTAGAATGGACTGGTTGGATCTCCTTGCAGTCCAAGGGACTCTCAAGAGTCTTCTCCAACACCACAGTTCAAAAGCATCAATTTTTTGGTGCTCAGCTTTCTTCACAGTCCAACTGTTACATCCATACATGACCACTGGAAAAACCATAGCCTTGACTAGACGGACCTTTGTTGGCAAAGTAATGTCTCTGCTTTTCAATATGCTATCTAGAATGGTCACAACTTTCCTTCCAAGGAGTAAGCGTCTTTTAATTTCATGGCTGCAGTCACCATCTGCAGTGCTTTTGGAGCCTCCCAAAAATAAAGTCTGACTGTTTCTTCTGTTTCTCCATCTATTTCCCATGAAGTGATGGGACCAGATGCCATGATCTTCGTTTTCTGAATGTTGAGCTTTAGCCAACTCTTTCACTCTCCTCTTTCACGTTCATCAAGAGGCTTTTTAGTTCCTCTTCACTTTCTGCCATAAGGGTGGTATCATCTGCATATCTGAAGTTATTGATATTTCTCCCGGCAATCTTGATTCCAGCTTGTGCTTCTTCCAGCCCAGCATTTCTCATGATGTACTCTGCATATAAGTTAAACAAGCAGGGTGACAATATAGAGCCTTGATGTACTCCTTTTCCTATTTGGAACCAGTCTGTTGTTCCATGTTGTTCTATGCTTCCTGACCTACATATAGGTTTCTCAAGAGGCAGGTCAGGTGGTCTGGTATTCCCATCTCTTCCAGAATTTTCCACAGTTTGTTGTGATCCACACAGTCAAAGGCTTTGGCATAGTCAATAAAGCAGAAATAGATGTTTTTCTGGAACTCTCTTGCTTTTTCGATGATCCAGTGGATGTTGGCAATTTAATCTCTGACCCAGCAATTCTACTCCTCAGTATATAACCAAGAGAAACAAAAACATGTCCCCACAAAAATTTGTGCCTGAATGTTTATAACAGCATTATTCATAATAATCAAAAGGTGGGTGCCCATCAATGGACAAATGGATAAACAAAATGTGGTATACTTATACAATGGAATTTTAACATGGCCATAAAAAGGAATGAAGCATTGATACATGCTACAACATGAATAAACCTCAAGAACATTTTATGCTAAATGAAAGCAACTGTGGACAAAAGACCACATACTGCATGATCCCATTTACTTGAAGGTCCAGAATAGGGAAATTAATCAAGACAGAGTGAGATTAGAGGTTTCTTTGGGCTGGGAGGGAATGGAGGATACAGAGTGATAGTTAAAAAGTATAAAATTTCTTTACAAGATTATAAAAATACTCTAAAACTGACTATGATGATGGTAACACAGATATGTGAATGTCCTAAAATGAGTTGTACACTTTAAATGGGTGAATTTTATGGAAGGTAAATTATATCTCAATAAAGCTATTTTTTTAAAAAGAAGCTTTAAAGGTCTCTGAAAGGAGTCATATTAGAAAGATCCCATTAGTCAACAAATTTTTAATCCTCCTCAAATGTGTCAACTTGATTTGGAAAGTGTTTTTCTTAGCAAGATCCACCAAAAGGTAGGCTCAAGTAGGAGTCAGATTGTTGTTATTTAGTCACTTTTGTGACCCCATGGATTCTAGCCTGCCAGGTTCCTCTGCTCATGGGATTTCCCAGGCAAGAATACTGCAGTGGGTTGCCATTTCCTACTCCAAATCATCTCCTCCACCCAGGGGTTGAAATCCAGTCTCCTGCACTGCAGGTGTATTCTTTACCATCTGAAGCCCTAGGAGTCAGATTACTTGGATTTAAATTTTAGCTTTATGTTTTTATAACACTGAGCAAGATATTTAACCTCTTTAAGCATCCTTTTCCTTAACTGTCTAATGGAAATGACAACATTGAGTATCTACCTGGCAGGGTTGCTGTGAGGCATGAATGGTTGTGTGGCACTCAACACAATGCCTGACCTCCAGTCGGGGCTCAGTGCATTAGTTGTTATTATTTATAGTAGCTGATGATACCATAGATTATAGTATCAAATACAACCAATAACTCAGTAAGATAGTCCCTGCAGATTCCAACAAAATAAATAGTTAAATCAGCTTTTAGAAAATCAAACTATATGGTTTGCATTTGACTTTTTTTCACGGACACAGAAAACAGTGGTTCCTCAAATCCGTTATGATGGCTGCTGTAAAAAGCAAGCAAACAAACAAACTACTACTATTGCTACTAAGTTGCTTCAGTCGTGTCCGACTCTGTGCAACCCCATAGACAGCAGCCCACCAGGCTCCCCCGTCCCTAGGATTCTCCAGGCAAGAACACTGGAGTGGGTTGCCATTTCCTTCTCCAATGCATGAAAGTGAAAAGTGAAAGTCACTCAGTCGTGTCTGACTCTTAGTGACCCCATGGACTGCAGCCTACCAGGCTGCTCCGCCCATGGGATTTTCCAGGCAAGAGTACTGGAGTGGGGTGCCATTGCCTCAAAACCCCCAGAAAATAACAAGTGATGATGAGGATGTGGAGAAGGTGGAACTCTTGTACACTTTTGATGAGAATATAAAATGGTGCAGCCATTGTGGAAAACACTGTAGCAGTTCCTCAAAAAATTAAAATAGAATTAACATGTGATTCAGCAGCTTCACTTCTGAATAAAAAAGAACTGAAAGCAGGGATTCAAAGAGATATTTGTATACTTATGTTCATAGGAGTATTATTTGCAAGAGATGAAAGGTAGAAGCAATCCAACTGTCCAGTGACAGATGAATAGATAAGAGAAATGTGATATAAACATGCAATGGGATATTATACAGCCTTAAAAAGGAAGAAAATTCTCACTCATGCTACAACATGGATGAATTCTGGGGACATGATGTTAAGTGAAATAAGGCAAATACTATTACGATTCCATTTACAGGAAAGACTTAGAATAAGAAAATTTATAGAGACAGAAAGGGGAACTGTGGTTGCCAGGGGAAGGGGGAGAGAGAAATGAGGTATTGTTTACTGGGTACAGAGTTTTATTTTTGTAAGATGAGAAGAGTTCTGAAGATTGCACACCAGTGTGAATATACTCAGCACAACTGAACTACATACTTAAAAAGTAAAGTAAATTTTTTATTATATATATTTTATCAGAATTTTAAAAATGATTTCCTGTATTATTAATTCGGCATCTGACAAGTAATGAAGAGTCGTGGTGAAGTGCAGACTTTGGACTACTGCAGACCTGGGTCTGGATCTTAGCTTCACTGCATATTGACAGGGTAACCCTGGTCCTCCATACTCTGTTTCCCTAAGTTGGGAACTCCGTAAGGTTAAGAAGGATCATTTCACCTGGCTGTGCAATGAGAACTTAAGAAGACTGCCTGTGCTCTCTTTCTTTCTTTTTCTATTAATGCTAATTCAAAAATATGTATATATGGCATATACAACCCAATGACTACACAATCAGGATTGCCAGGTAAAATACAGGATACACAGTTAAAATTGAATTTAACACAAACAATAAAAATTGTTAAAGACTTTTTAGTATACTATGTCCTGATATTACATTACATTCCATGCAATAATTTGGATATACTTTAACTGAAAAAGTCACTTATTATCTGTGATTCAAATTTAACTGAATGTCCTATATTTTATTTGCTAACTCTATCAACCCTACATCTAACATTGTTTTTTAATCATTCAGATAAGTGACAAAGTTTAGCTCTATGGGGTAGAAAAAACTTTTCCCAGAATCCCAATTCATCTCTCTTGTTCCAGTTCTTGTGTTTAACTATTATCAAAGAGGCACAATGGACACATGACTTAATGAATACAATGACAACCGACAATGAGTCTAACTTATTACATTTCTATTTTGTCTCCTAATTACAACTGATTTGAGACAAACAAAAATATGAATGGACTAAATGTTTTCCTGCTTTATTTTCTTTTCTGCCTCTTATTTCATGAAGCATCAGGAATATCCTTTACTCTGTGCTGTGCACCCCCATTTCCCTCAAAAAGAATTTTGTCTGAGAAACTGGTGGCCCTTAATCATGCTACAGAAGCCTGGCTTTGATAAAAATTAATAATGGTTAAGACAGCCATCTAACAAAATTTTAATTAGGGAATTCTCTTTCCGTCTTGTAGTGTCTATGATGTCTAATGTGATTTAAATACTGTTGGCCCTACTTGCACTCACCAGACAGTCTCCTGCTGGGGACAGTGCTGTGTCATTAAAATGGAATCCAGTGAGAGAGACAATAGTCACATTCACTGAATAGAAGCACTAAAGCTATGACAAGTACTTTTCAGGCCTTATTTCAGGATACCAATGTAATATGTGCTCAGGAATTTATTCAGTTTGCTAGATAGGACGCTTCTGCTTTTCCATTAAAGTCTGTGTTTGATTCTACAGACCATGGAATGTGCTGGTGACATTAGAACCAGGAATCAGGAGGCACAGAACTTAGTTCAGGTTCTGTTGCCCCGTCCTGGGATTTGGGTGTATGCTATAGACTGAACGCTCTGTTCCCCCAAAATTCTTAGGTTAAAACCTAATCCCCAATGTGATGGGGGCCTTGAGATGAGGCCTTTCAGATATGTTTAGATCATGAGTGTGGAAGCGTCATAAGTGGGATTAGTGAATGCCCTTTAAAACAGACTCCAACGAGCTCCCTTGTCTCTTCCACCATGTGAGGACGCGGTGAGTAGAAGGCCATTCATGAGTCAGAAAATGGGCTCTTACCAGACACCAAAGCTGCCATTGCCAGGACCTGAGACGTCCTAGCTTTCAAAACTATGAGACATAAGTGCTTGTTGGTTAAACTACCAGGCTATGATGTTTTTGTTGCTATTGTTTAGTCACCAAGTAGTGTCCAAATTTTTGCAACCCCATGAACTGTAGCCTGCCAGGCTCCTCTGTCTATGGGATTTCCCAGGCAAGAGTACTGAAGTGGGTTGCCATTTCCTTCTCCAGGGGATCTTCCCAACACAGGGATCGAACCTGCATCTCCTGCCTGGCAGGCGGATTCTTTAGTACTGAGCCACCAGGGAAGCCTGTGATATTTTTGTTACAGCAGGTCAAGTGGACAAAAATGGCACGTTCTGAGCCTCACAGAGCTTCAGTTGCCACAGCTGTGAGGTTGGAGCTAATAAGTGCTTGAGCGCAGATGAGACAGTGCCCACAGAAGAGCTCTGAGGGCAATGCCATGCCTCCGTGTGTGTGGAAAGGGCACTTTTGATAAAGCTCCTTCTGGACTCCAGCCCCCTTTAAGTTTGAGGAGAGTTGGGCTTGGGTAGCCAACCTTCCTCCACTCCCCACTCCTCCCTGCCCCACTGGCCCCCTGCCTTTCCTCCCTGTGGCATCACCAAGCCATCATTCACGCTGGAAACTTCCTGACCAAGGCCTTCTTTGATTAACTCAGCCATGTGGAGGCCCAGTGGGGAACTGTCATAGATACTTAGAGCTCTGAGAAGCTGCCTAGCCAGTCCTCTTCAAGGAACACAATAGACCTGGGGGGTTAAATTAGCATTCAGCTTACTAAAATTACACATTTAAAAGCCCAGTTTCCTAGAGCCTTTAAGTTTATGGTACAAATCTAGTTCTTCTGTTTATAGATTTAGTACCTCTTGTATAAAATAAAAAGAGACATCTTTAATTAGTTTTTGGCTGACTCAAGTTGAAAGGACTATTCCTCATAATCTATTAGTGCCATTTACATTAACTATTAGTTGGCCTTAATATGCAGCAATCAGTTTAGCATTTAATTTTTCTTTCTAAGCAACTTTAAACACCTGACCTAGCAAGTTACTGACTTTGACAAGCAAAACCTTCCAATGATTTTAAAATTTTTTCCACTTAGTAAGTTGGGAGTTTTAATATTATGACCTTTAAGTTCTATCAGACATTTGAATAGTGTTTACAAACATAAACACAAAATTTCCAGTATAAGTCTTGAAATTACTTTTAAACTTATAGTTGGCAGGGCATGGTGACTGGCAGGATGTGGGCCTGGGAGGCTCAAGACCAAAGAAGATCGGGGCTCTGGGTTAATAGAGACCATGGCCCCAGAGCAGCAGGTGAGGGCACCTGGCAAGGTAGGCAGGGCTGGGAGGGGAAGGTGAGCCCCAGCAGACAGCTGGGGAGGCAGGCTGAAGGTTGGAGAAAAGATTCGATTGCTAGAAGAGAGAGTAGGGAGAGAAAAGCACAAAAGCCCCACTGAGCCCAACATTGGAGACCCAACAGAAGCCAAGGACAGAGCCAGAGGAGGAAAAAGGAGGACGAATCTGCTAGTTTGTGGTCTTCCGCTCTTAGCTTCTAAAGCTGAAAGGCAGTCTTTCAGGAGTTGTGGGCTCCCCTGCATTGCCATGGTCTTACAGTGCATCTGTAATGAATCTCTAGCTTTGTGACTTAAATTTCCCTATCTCTCAGATTGTGATATAATAATAGTTGCTATAATGTAAGAGGGGAAAAGAAATTACTATTGAATGCCCAAATGACTTCTAAGGAAAGTGGCTTTTTGGAAATAGAAGTTGATGATTCACTTTTTGCTGTACAGCAGAAACTTAGCAGCAGCAGAAACTAACACAACGTTACAACTATCAGTCAGTTCAGTTCATTTCAGTCCCTCAGTTGAGTCCAACTCTTTGTGACCCCACGGACTGCAGCACGCCAGGCTTCCGGGTCCATCACCAACTCCTGGAGTTTGCTAAAACTCATGTCCATTGAGTCGGTGATGCTATCCAAACATCTCATCCTCTGTCATCCCCTTCTCCTCCTGCCTTCAATCTTTCCCTGCATCAGAGTCTTCCAGTGAGTCAGTTCTTCGCATCAGGTGGCCAAAGTATTGGTTTCAGCTTCAGCATCAGTCCTCCCAATGAATATTCATGACTGATGTCCCTTAGGATTGACTGGTTTGATCTCCTTGCAGTCCAAGGGACTATCAAGAGTCTTCTCCAACACCATAGTTCAAAAGCATCAATTCTTTGGTGCTCAGCTTTCTTTATAGTCCAACTATTACATCCATACATGACTACTGGAAAAACCATAGCTTTGACTAGACAGACCTTTGCCGGCAAAGTCATGTCTCTGCATTTTAGTATGCTATCTCGGCTGTCATAGCTTTTCTTCCAAGGAGCAAGCATCTTTTATTTCATGGCTGCAGTCATCGTCTGCAGTGATTTTGGAGCCCCAAAGAATAAAGTCTGAGCACTTGAAATGTAGTGATCTTGAATTGAGATGTGCCCTTGATACTGACCATGGTTCTTGACCTTCCTCCACCAATAGAAATTGATAAGAGGCCAGTCAAGGAATTCAGGCAAAGCTTTATTGGGACCCCTGCTGTAGCAGGAGGGAGCAAAAACAAGTAACAGATTCCTTTGCTTTGTCCCCAAGCGGGGGTGAGTTGGTTCCTTATATGGGATGAGGGTGGGGTGTGTCCAGGACTCAGGCTGGAGGTGTGGCTAGGGTGGTTTGCCCATCCCTTTGGTGCTGTTGAGTGCAGGGGGCATGCACTTCTGCTCCAGACACTGTTTTTGTTCCCAGCTCTTCAGAAGTGGCAGTTGGGCTTTTTTTTTTTTTTTTTTGGTATCTTACTGCCATTAATTTGCCTCAATTGTGCATGAACACAGTTATTTTTAGTCTCTTATAGTTTCTTTGTGTTTTGTTGCTTGAGGAGTTCTTTGTCCAGGTTGCACTGCAGCAAAGGGTCCAGGTCCCAGGTCCCAGCCTGTCTCAAGACTGGAGAACTGAGTGATCGGATGGGAACACAAAGGAGGCTTGGGTTGCAGCGGAGCCTTTCTGTTAGTCCTCCATGTGGTCTTTGCCTCTTTGATATTCCCCTCAAACGCATCCCTGGAGTGGCCATTTTACTCCTTTGGGCAGACTCACTGCTCATGGCCTCCTAAGGAGGGTATAGTGCTGCTGCTGCTGAGCATCTTGGTTCTGATATCTGTGCTTTCTATGTCCTGATCCTTATCCTGCCACTCCTTGTAAACCTCTACAGCAGAACTCCCTGCAACAGTTCCGGGAGAAAAGACTTCCAGGGTGAGTTTAATAATTTGTCAAAGACTCTCTCTCATTGTTTTTCCCACCTTCTGGCTTTAAGGAGGCAAGAGAAAAGATCCCATGGTGCTCACATCTCAACACTGGAGAGAGCCTATAGTAGTATGGGAATGGCCCATTTCCAAACTGAAAGCATCACCAGTGAGAAGGTCTGGGTCCATAATCCCTTACCTGAGATCCTTGGAACTCAGGACTTTTCAGATTTTAGGAAGATAAGAGTGCATAAGTAATATAACATCTCAGCAAGGTCTGGGGAAATACCCATAAAAAGATGTGTTACTGTTTCTGTGGTGAAACATGTGAAGATTCACACTAAGGGATATACAAAGACTCCAAAGGGCCTCATCTTTATTCAGAATGAGTTCTGATGCTAAGTGACTCTGCATTTTGCTTATTAAACACAAACAGGACTTCCCTGGGGTCCAGTGGTTGAGAATCCACCTGCCAGTGTAGGGGACATGGGTTCGATCCCTGATCTGGAAGGAACCCACATGCCCATGTGCCACAGCTACTGAGCCTGTGCTCTAGAGTCTGAGAGCCACGACACCGAAGCCCTTGTGCCTAGGGCCTCTGCTCCACTACAAGAGAAGCCACAGCAGTGAGAAGCCCACGCTCTGCAACCAGAGAGCAGCTCCCGTAACCGCAACTAGAGAAAGCCCGTGCATGGCACGAAGACCCCAGTGCAGCCAAAAGTCAATCAATTAATTAAAAAAGTAAATAGACAAGGTTTGGTTGTCAGAGCTTTCTGGACTCTGTAACTGCAGGTATGTGAGTGTGGACCTCCACTCCCAATGCCAGGACCCACGAGCCCGTGTGCTGGGCTTGGAGTTCACCTCCACCAGTGTCCCAGTAGCCCCTGTTAGCCCTGGGAAGTCTTGAGTCCAACTTTGGCATATTTGAGGGAATAATTTACCCTTATATAATTACCCAAAGTCTGAGAGTCCTCTGAATTTGAATTCTCCAAACAGCCAGTTGCTATCCGTTTTGCTTTTTGATGGCCATTACGGATGTTAGCATGAGAAACTTCTCTGCATTCAAATTTGGATTATTATAGAGAACCAAGGATTGGTAATTTTCACCATTTTTCTGCTTCACAGCTAGTTTATGAATTCGCTTTTATTCAATAAACCCTGTAATTACATGTACTATATCAGGTACCATTTTAAAGTAGGGACAATTATAACCTGCATTTTACAATTAGGATGAGGCGCTGGAGGGTTAAAGAACTTGGTCAGAGTCACACAGATAGTTAAGTGGCAAAGGAGGAATTAAAACCTACTTTAACTTCAGAGTCTATGGTCTTAACCACTATACCACAGTCCCCTTTAAATACTGGGCTTATAGTGGGTTAAAACATATTACACACAGGAAGAAAGGCATTTAATTTTTTTAACAAGAAATACATGTGATTTGCTTCTTCCAGGGTGTTAAACCATGCCCTGAAAGTATTAATTTTCCATCTGTGGTCACTTTTCTCTCACCCAAAGTCAGATTCAATACTGTTTTATTCTGAAAGAATTATCAATTAAATATAGAGCTTGTTGCCCCAACAATTATATATCTCAATGGAAGGATTTCAAATTAAGTAATGTTTATAAGGGTAAACTGAATTTTGAGCGCTTAGGAATAATTTACATTATAAAGAACTTCCTTACTCTCCTCTGTGCATGAATAGGCTTAAAATATGGTGATGACTATTATTGTTCCCAATACTATAGTCATTACTTTGAACATACAAAATGCTTTAAAACCACAAATTAATTATTAAGGAGACTATTGCTCTTGAAATTATATTTTTCATAAGGAATATGATTGTTCCATAGAAAGGAGCGTGTCTTACGTTGTCACAATTTGGGGTGAATAAATAAAACTAGCATCTGGCCAAGTCATGAGGCCGTTCAGATCTGCCCTTTTCTGTTTCAGGTTGGTTTCATCTAAATGGATTCAGGATATAGGATCAATAACTGTCTCACCAATGTTTTGGAGGATCAAATACACTTTGATTAAGAACCTATACTCAAGGCCTTCCCCGGTGGCTCAGTGGTAAAGAATCCATGGGCCACTACAGGAGACACAGATTTGATCCCTGGTCTAGGAAGATCCCACATGCTGCAGAGAAACTAAGCCTGTGTGCCACAGCTACTGAGCTGAAACTACAACTATCGAAGCCCCATATGCCTGGAGTCCATGCTATGCAACAAGAGAAGCCACCACGAGAAGCCTAAGCACCAAGCTGGAGAGTAGCCTCTGCTCACTGCAACTAGAGAAAAGCCCTCACAGCAACAAAGACCCAGCACAGCCAAAAATAAATAAAATTATATTAAAAAATAAATACTCAGCAAATCCATCTAATTCTATACATTTTAACTTAATTTATCTTCATTCCTTAGCAACAAATTTTCACTTACCAAAACCCAGTACAGGCTTCCTTAGTGGCTCAGATGGTCAAGAATCTGCCTGTAATGCTGGAGACCCAAGTTTGATCCCTTTGTTGGGACGATACCCTGGAGAAGGGAATGGCTAACCACTCCAGTATTCTTGCCTGGAGAATTCCATGCATGAGGAGCCTGGTGAACTACAGTCCGTGGGGTCGCAAAGAGTCAAACACACACATAAAGCCCACTATTGCCTCTACTAAATTTAGATGAAAAGAGATACGAAGACACTGAGGCTAGAATACCTGGAGGTATCTGGGTGCCCAAGACACCAGGCATGAGGGAGACAACAGTTGTCACAATCTAGCATCTTGGGAAGTGTCAGTGTGACTGAGATTGATTAAGATAGGAAAAACACATAGGGAGAAATTGTTATTTTCCCTTTGGGAGATCTATCTGCCCTAGGTGAGTCTATTATTAATCCATAAAGTTCCTTTCATTTCTACAGAGTCAGTGATTTCTTGTCTCATCTAAATTTAAAACATTTATTAGAGGGTTATATTGCAGGGAAAAACAGCCCCCAAGTCACACAGAGTTAATATCAAAAAGGTCTGTTTCTCACTCGGGACGTCCACTGTGGGCTGGATGACCCTCTCAGGCGTTTGTTCACATGCTATAGCTTGACAATTAAGGCTGCTCTGGCATCTCTGTCATCCCCTTGTGAGTCCTCCTTGACTGTCTGAGTAAGAGAAAAGACAGCTGGAGGACTGAGCATGGCTGCTTCTGAGTTTCAACCTATAAGAGTGACCTAAAGGAAATCAACCCTGAATACTCATTGGAAGGATTGATGCTGAAGCTGAAGCTCCAATACTCTGGCCACTTGATGCAAAGAGCTGACTCATTGGAAAAGACCCTGATGCTGAGAAAGATTGAGGGCAGGAGGAGAAGGGCATGACAGAGGATGAGACGGTTGGATGGCATCAGCGACTCAGTGGACATGAGTTTGAGCAAACTCCGGGAGATAGTGAAGCACAAGAAAGCCTGGCATGCTGCAGTCCATGAGGTCACAAAGAGTCAGACACGACTGAGTGATTGAACAACAGCAACAAAAAAGTGACATATTCACAGCCGATCAGACAAAACTAGTCACACGGTTCCACCTAAGAACAGCCATCAACCCTGTTTCTGCTACACTCGCTGAAATAAGAATCATTATCCAAAAATAACTAGCAATGACAAGTATAAGGAGATATTTCTCCCTTCCCCTTACAGGGGACTCAAGGAACGGTAGTCGTTGTGCGGACTATTATATTTGTTTACATGACGACGATGATGATGATGGTGATTCGTCAATGACAGTAAGAATAAATAGGCTAAAAGGCAGGGTGTGTACACATCTTGTGGAAAGAGGTCAACAAAGCTTTATTGAACAATAAATGCACGAATGAGGCACTCCACATAACTTCACACGGCATTTCTTACTGCTACTCTTTCCCAGCAGACCCAAGTTACATCACATTGAAAAGGCATGCTATAGAATGTCTTATAAGCCTGAAATAGCTTCTGACTTGCCATAATTCATCTTGATGAGAACTGGATGCTATGGTCTTGCTGCTCTGGTAGCAGTTATGAAACAATAGGAACTCAGTAAATTGCATTTCAGTTTTAGATATAATGGCTGCTGTTGTGTGCCCCTTACCTAAATCTCTTTCCTAAGAAACAAATTAGTCTTCAGATAAATTTTGAAGGTTAGCCCCCTTAGCCAAGTTTTAGCCAAACCAATCTGTGAGCCATTCTTTGAATATAAAAATGCTCTAACCACCACCGGCCTTTACGCTTGTGGTTGTTTTTCTCCTCCTAGTAATGGGCCTGTGTTAACCACACATTGTCTTTCATCTAGTTTCCCATGCGGTCGACGGCACTCGCCTTGTGAGGTGGTTTGGCCCAGCAACCACTACCCAGATAAAGGCCTGTCTTGCTATTTTGGCTCTGGCCTTCTTAGAACCCACTCATGAATGAGCAAATGGCCCTTGGCTAGACTCCTAAAATTCACTTGTTTTGTGCTGCCTCGACATCTGACTGCAAAGTTGGTGATATGTATTATTAAGTAAATGTGAATTTAGCAAAAATGTGCTGTGGTTTACGCACAGTTAATCTTACCCTGTGGTTTGAAACAATGTCTGGATTTCTACCGACTCTTTTGAGTTTACATATGAGCTTAGATATACCCAAGTACAGGGTTCTTTTACTTCTCCAAGTGAAATCTTTTATGCAGGTTTTAGTTTTCTCCTCGAAGCCTAGTGCCATGCAACAAAAACTGTACACACGCCTGGTCATATTTTCATCTGTGTGCAGGCTGCCCCCTTGGGGTTTGAACATTAGTATTTACTGATTTTTCCTGCCATATATATTTAAATGAAAGAGTTTTCTTTAGATGCAAAAAAGCCTGGAGGTTTGAGGGGGTGTAATTTTTCAATAACAAGCTTAGTATGTATAAGAAGGTAATGGGCCCTTTTCTATGGACTATTTATAAACTATTGAAGGGGAAAAAAAGCACACTCCATTCTTGTCGTTAGGATAAGGCAAACTACACAAGAAGACTCTGTTCATTCAAGTTTAACTGATTTATATCAAAAGACTCAAAATAGATGGCAATCAGTGTTTCAAAAAGACAGCAAGCTAAATAAAAAATGCCCTACAACATAATCCCAGGCAGTCCTTTTCCTTTTCTTTCTGCAATTTATTATAGTGCTGGCAATAATAAAAGGATCCTGGAAAATGGTGATGGAGATTCCCCCTCCCCCCCCTTTTTTTTTAGTTATTTGATACTCTCATAATCAAAATCCACTATTTAGACTTTGGCTTCTTGTTTGAAAGTATCTTTGGTTATAGAGCAGATTGCTCTTAACTAGATATAATCTACTTTCTTGAATTTCTAAATGAATAAAATCATATTTCATCATACTCTAGTATCTTATTTACATATGATGAAGTGCATTAATTATTTTAATAGTATTAAATTTGAGTATCCAGACTGTTAATTATGGTTTTATAATTGTTAATAGTTCACCTACATGTATTCAATCTTTCTTTTTTCTAGTGCTCATATGTCCATAAGAACGCAGTCCAAATGGTTAGGAGTTAGATAGGTAAGTGGTAAGTGTTTCACACATGGTACAACAAGAAGATGCCCCTGATAGGTGGAGGTAGAGAGTGCAACAAGGTTTGCATTTTGCTCATGATCACAACCACTGATGAGTAAGAAAATGGATTTAGTCCTTTTATATCAAGCTGGTGACCAAAAGCTGTGACAATTGCATTCAAAACCCCAATTAATGCTGAGTTTCATTTAACTACAGAGGTGAGGCAGACCAGGGTTTTGCAGTCTTTGACAAGTAACAGACTCAACAGGGAAGGCTTTTTTAAGGCATACACACCCAAATCTCATGTCCAGACCCTCTTGGAGATTTGGACTGAGTAAGTCTGAAGTAGAACCCTGGTGACAGTATTTTGGGAATAGTTTAATGAGTACTAAACATTGTGAATTAGTGACCTATGCCTGTAGCCAGATTTTTAAACCTGAATATGTGGGAAAGGATTTGAGAGAAAAAGGATTAGTTCAGTTCTGGCTCCACACCAAAAAGAACCGGAAGGCTGAAGAATTCCTGATGGTTTTCCTAAACCTCAGAGGTTTAGAGCCGAGAAATCTCTCCTTCCATAAGCCACAAAACCTTGGCAAATGCTTGGTGATTTCCCTGTGGTAGATAAGAGTGGAATGTTCACTCTATTCACACCAGAAACTTGACTCACCGCATCATGTTAGAGACGCTGGAGTCCCCTTTATCTGGGAGTGCTTCCTGCTGGGCTTGCAGGACTGGGTATCCTTGGAGGTCCTCTCATTTCTCACTGAAGGCGGAGACTACCCCAACTCTTGTTTCTCTAGTCTCCTAGAACTCTGGGAACCGAGGCATTCATACATTGTACATTCATTCAAGATCTATTTGCATGCCTACTATGTGCTGGGCTTGTTAGATGTGTTATTCTAAATCCAACAATCCTAAATTGGGGCTTCCCTGAAACATGCAGAAATCGATAAAAAGTCTTTTCATTTTCAACTTAAAGTTAACTTCCTGGTTTTACAGAAGCATTTTTATACCAATTTCCTGTCTTATTCTCTATGAACATCAATGCTTCAGATTTCTTCTGTTAACACAAAAATTCAAAATTCACCCTGATGTTTCCAGAAAACAAACCATTAAAATTTCTTTATATGTCACCCGGGAAATAGACAGATACTCTAAAATTTACTTCCTGCCTATCAAATGCCTCAACCCCTGGAAGAGAGCTGAGCTACAAATTCAAACCATGAAAGGAAGTAATAATTAATAGTAATAACATCTTGAGGGCAGTTCTAGAAAAGGAAGTTTCAAACTACGAATAAAAAATTTTTTAAAGGATTTTCAAAATAAAGTGTGATAAAATAACTTTTCCTATTAATCAGGCTTTGCAAGTTAAGTCACTTCCGTTGTGTCTGACCCTGTGAGACCCCGTGGACTGTAGCCCACCAGGCTCCTCTGTTCATGGGATTCTCCAGGCAAGAATACTGGAGTGGGCTTCCATGTTCCCCTCCAGGGGATCTTCCCGACCCAGGGATCGAACCCAAGCAGGTTCTTTATCACTAGTGCCACCTTTGGAAGCGCATTATGCAGGCCACGACTAGTAATTCTGAAGAAAGGGAATCTTGGACTTTATTCCTCTTGAATCTATTATTCTTTATCCCAACCATTTCCCTCAAATGGGTTATCATAAATAATTACCCAGGAAAGTGTTGGTTCAGTAAAACCATCTTGATTAATCTTCCAAGGAAAAAGATTTTTTTTTTTTTACTGTATATCTATTCATCTGTCCACATACTCATCTGTCTACTCATCTGCCCACCCACTCACCTAGCCCTGTCGATCTATCTATTTCTCTGTCTATCATCTCTCTCTCAGTATGTTTTTGGAGGGTCTAATCATATTAAAAGTATTCTAAATGATCTTCTTTTACACAAGTGTCAGTTAGCACATAACCACAAAGCCGACAAAATATACAACAGCAGTGGAAGAGGAAATGAAGGGGCTCTGTCTTGATGATCCGTTGTTATCTCCAGCATCATATTCCCAGACCATCACTTAAAGTGCATGTTTACCTGTTTTGCCCAGCAATACAAAGGCTATGGAGGCTTTCCTTAACGTCTTCCGTAGATGTTAAAGAATTACCCCCTCATCAGAAGAAAAGCACTTGAACAAGGAAGGAGAAAGAGCCATCAGTTCAGTTCAGTTCAATAAAAGGAACCAAAAGAGCAGTAGTGGCCAGGGCTTGTGAATGAAGCTTCACTGTTTGCGGAACTCATCTTCCATAATAAGACATCTTTGACTGTTAGATGTTTCAGCATCAAAGTGACCTCTGAAGGATATTTTGCTACACAAGCAACTGTGCAGTCCTTGTTTAATTTGGTCTCTAGAATGTAAGTCCAAAGTGGGGATATTATTTTCTGTGTATGTTTTAGGTAAAGGCAGAGCTAGTGCCCTTGTTTCTTCTCGTCTTCCTGGGAACACAGATAAATTACATTTCTGGCTCTCTTGTAGTTAGTTTCGGACCATTTGAGTTCCGGCTAATGGAATGTGAGCGTGCCAAATGCCACTCCAAGCTCATACCATTAAAAATTTCCTATGTCTGATCCTACACACTCTCTTTCTATCTGTTGAGTCAAGGGAGATCATGTATAGCCAATGGCACAGGCTTTGGTGGTTAAGATAGGAAAAGCCTTGGCGTCAGAATACCTGCATGGAACAGGGGTTCCATGTCTGTCCTCCAACCCCTCCAGTCAACAGTACCCTAGTATGTCAGAAATTAACTTTTAAAAAATTAAGCCAATGTAGTTGGGGAATTGGTTCTTTTAATATACATCCTACCTTCCATGGTGCCTTAGGAAAAGGCATACATAAAGCATCAGTGAGAATAATATCCAGCTACATGCGAAGAAGCTCTCAATAACCAGACCTTAGACAAGATAAACATGATTTCTCTCTTATAGAAACAAAGTTGAGAAGTAAGCAGTCATGGGCTGATATGCTTACTTTAACAAATCATTAAATTCAGAAGATTCTCCAGCTCACCTCTACACCCTCCCTGTAGTGTGGCTCTCATTTTCATGGCCTGTTATATCAACCTGAGTGCCAGCCATCACATCCACTTTCTAAGCAATAGAAAGGGACAAAGGAGAATGGGGTCAGAAGAGAGAATGACTATTTTTATAAGGGGCTTCTTATAAACTGCCACAAAACACTTCTACTTATATTTCATTGTCCCAAACTTATCACATAGATGGATTTAGCTGCAAAGGATGCTGGAAAGTGTAGTTTTCATTTTGAGCTGCCATGTACCTAGTAAAAGTTGAGAGTTTTATTGCTAAAGAAAAAAGGAAGAACAGCTATTGGGATAGACCTCAAAAAATCTTTACTACCTTTAATAAGTACAAGCTTCTTACTGGGAAGGAGGAATTGACTTGCACAAAATGCAATTCTAGATATACATCTGTGGACATATGCATAATTTTTCCAATATATTTTAAGAATATGAGGTTCATATAGTTTATCATTTCCACCCTAATCTCAGCACATCAGAATTCCTCTGGAGTCAGTGAGTTAACTATTCTCCAACATTTTGGACAGAAACATAGCTGCATCAGACAACAATGGAGGAATGAGGATTCTTTACATTTGTGTATAAAGATGCATTGGAATGAGTAATTATGTGCACATAAAAGTAACAAGCTCTGCAATTGTTTCGGTTGTTTCAATACCAGCAGTGCTATTGTTGTGATACTGATTTATGGGTAGAAACTCTCTTCTGAGTCTATGTCTGTACATATGTTTGAGGGAACAACAAGAGCTTGCTGGCCTCCATTTCTAGATTGCCCACTGCTGCTGCTGCTGCTGCTGCTAAGTCGCTTCAGTCGTGTCCAACTCTGTGCGACCCCATAGACGGCAGCCCACCAGGCTCCCCTGTCCCTGGGATTCTCAAGGCAAGAACACTGGAGTGGGTTGGCATTTCCTTCTCCAATGCATGAAAGTGAAAAGCGAAAGTGAAGTCACTCCGTCGTGTCCGACTCTTAGCGACCCCATGGACTGCAGCCTACCAGGCTCCTCTGCCAATGGGATTTTCCAGGCAAGAGTACTGGAGTGGGGTACTGTATTAAATCGTGGAGAAAGTCTGGCAGAACAAATACATATAAAATAGATGACTCTTTAAATTCGATATGCAGTAGACACCTTTTGTCATCACATTTCCTTTCTGTGTACTCTATTTTACAGGCATATGACACGCACACCAGATTTCCCCCGTATTTCCTGTGACATTGGTGACACTCTTCCCCCATGTAACACTGTGTATTTGTGTTTTTTTTTTTAAGATTTTTTTTTTAATGTGGACCATTTTTAAGTTTTTATTGAATTTGTTACAATACTGCTTCTGTTCTGTGTTTTGGTTTTTTGGCTACATGGCGTGTGGGATCTTAGCGTCCTGACCAGGAATCAAACCTGCACCCCCTGCACTGAAAGCTGAAGTCTTAACTATACAGGACCGCCAGGGAAGTCCCTGTATATTTGGTTTTCAAATTGTATCCACTTCTTCCTCATTCCCCATGCACCCATGTATATTCCAAAATTGTATTTCCTCCCTACTACCTCCTGATGAAACAGAGGAAGAAATGTTTCACACCAAAGATTTGAAGTTTTGTGTGCTGGGAAAGTCCAAAAAGGGACTCCTAGGAAATGAGGACTAATTAACTGCCTGCCAGGTACCGTCCAGATGCTTTACAAAGATCTCTTTAATCCCCTCGCTAGCTCTATAGTGAAGGTACATGGTATTATTGTTATCTCTGTTGTTATTACATGTTTTTAAAACACACTAAGGCTTGGACACATTAAAGTAACTTAGTTACAGTTACATAGCTAGGGGCAGCCAGCCATCTGGTGCAAATGGTCTGCCCCCAAACCCCACACTAGTAACCACTCTGTCATGCTGCCTCCACTGTGGCCCCTCCCCATATCCCTGACCCCATAGTGCTAACGGCACTAACTGAAGTACGCTTGTGGAGGGCTGCCTGGTGAGGAGGAATCTCTCTGAGAAAGCTTGCAGTTGAATTATGAAAATAACATAATACCATAAAATGACACGAATATCAGTATCCTACCCATCAGAATACATTAATCTCAAGTCTGAAGCAGCCTCATGACTGCAGAAGAATGACACATTCCACTCCATGGCTGCTAACCTCCTTTTGTGGACCATTTTGCCTTCCTCTGACAGAAGCACTAGTTTGAGGGAAAGGTTTTGCGAACATTTTTCTTCAGGCAAATTTTGTCTTACCGTGAATTAACCACCAACCATGTTCATTTTGCGCTCCCTTATTTACTCCCCCGTCTTTTAATTGCAATCAGATTCACATATTCTGGGCATTGCAAGTCGGTTCAGTTAACAAGGAAGAAGGAAACTGATAAAGATATTGTTAATGGATCTCTTTGTGCATAAAAAGAACTCACATCTTCCCTCCCACATGCTGTCCTGAATTCCCCTTTTCCTCCTTCTCAAAGTTTTACTTTTTCTCAGAATGTCTGTGTGTGCCATATGACAGTGATTTTCTGTGGTAATTGCTTTATTCTTCGACAAGAACCTTTACAATAGTGAACTCCTACAACACTTATGTGTAAATTAGGGCTGTTCCAAGGTAAAAATCGGAACTTTGAATATAAATGTGCACAGTTTTTCCCTCCCCTTGAATGTAATTGTGTGTGAGTGTGAATTTTAGACTGGGACCAAAAAAAAAAAAACAACCAAAACACATTTTCTCCTTAAAAGAAAAAATCATTCTTTTTCTAAATCTATAGTTTCATGTGTTTGGGTTTACAATACAGGCTCTCAGAGAAGACAGATCATTAACTCATTTCAAAACAGTCAGCTCACCAAGAAAGAGTATATTTCATTTTGTTGTATACCAAAGTCCCCTGGAATTCTATATAAATGCAATTTTAAAATTCCAGGGCTCTCAGGCTGACTAACAATGGTCATGAGCAGGCTGATTACAGGGTAGAGAGTGGCTGAGTCCCCACGTGGCAGGCCTGGACATGAAGGAAAGCAACACACCTTATCAGAGGGTCTTCCAAGAAATGATCGTGGTGGCGGTAGCTGTATTTTGCTCACTTGCAATAGCAACAACAAAATGATGCCACAGACGAAAACTGTCACGTCCCACCCACGCCATCTGTCCTGTGCTGTGCACCCACAGCTCCCCTCATTCTACAAATTAATCTTTCACACATTTTTTAACAAAAAAAGTGTTAATGTTATAAAAGAAAAAAACAAGGAAAACAGAAAAGGCTGTGTAGAAAATAAATTAAATTTAGATTTGATAGCAGTTATGACTTTTTTTATTGACTATAAGAGCAAACAGTCACATCAAATTGGTGCCACTGGCATATTATTAAAACTACAGGGCACCCTTAATGATCTCTGACAATGACCGCGTGTGTGTTTTTTTAAATATAGCATGCACATTTTGTCCAATTTGGGCTCTTTTTTCCTGTTGCTTTTGTCCTCTTTCTGAGTGGATATTATTCATGAACTGAGTCTTTATTATCTGTTTGGCCATCTGTGTAGCATTGGCCATAGTCCCCTGTATTGTAATTTTGAGTGAAAATAAGGACTATTGGAGATTGCAATACTAAAAATAATAATAATAATATGCTCTAAGAATTCAGAAATAAAAGACTGAAAAGAAAAATATTTGTGATGAGGTGAAGTTTGAAGGCATATAGCATGAAGATGGGAGAAAAGCACAAATCAATCCTTTCACCCACCTAGGATAACAAAATCTGGACCAAACTAACATCTAGTTGCCTTGATAACAGGCAGTTCAGAAAGTGATGCTTCTTCATGCTGGAATGCCTTTGAATGGAAAACCTTGTTTTGTTTTCTTACTCGTTTCTCTCCTGTTTCAGAAGTCCACACACCTCTCAGTGGAGTGGCAATCCAGAGCAGCAGAGCCCTTTTAGCTGTCAAGATTTTAGAATTTGACTATGCTAGTGTACCAAGCATTAAGTGATTGTTTTTAGTTTAGTAAAGGGAGATTTTCTTTTAGATTAAAATAATAAAGGATAACTTTTCAAATAAAAATTATATATTGGGAAAAATGAATTAACCACAAACTTGCCTAATTGTCTTATTCCTAAAACTTTCCCCAATTTTATTTGGTTCTCTCCATTCTCCTTTGTTTTTCTCCCCTTTGGATCTTTTCTTTCTTTTTGAAATTCTCTTAATCAGGGTTAGCTTACCACTTATTTTCCTTTCTACTTGTCAGATTTTCCCTGCAGCCACTAGAAGGCCATGAAAATCAACTGACTGAAAGGTGACTGTAGATTAGTGATGAAACATCTCCCCAACAAGAGTAAATACACAAGGTTATAATACATTTATGACAATGACATTTTAACTTCAAATGAAAATGTATAATATCTTATTTGTTTTTAATGTTTCTTTTTTTCCTTGTGGTTGTTTCCTATTAAACTTGAAGAATATGCAATTAAATCTATGCTTGTGCACATGTGTATGCATGCATGCACACATACACACACGCACACACACAAACTGCGTGGGCTTATACCAAAGCAAGATTAAGTCTATCAATTATCTTATTTCATAGAAAATGAATTATTTACTTGCATTTAGTAGTGGTTTAGAATGACTTAAAAAAATTCGTCCTTCCCTTCCATATTGGTGCATGTATATATGTAGTGACATCCTAAATGGCATAAAATTTTCAAATCTGGAAAGTGAGACCTGATCACTTTTAATAATCATATTAATTTATTTAAAAATAACAAAGAATTTTTTAAATCAAGAGGAGTAACCCAGTTTCAAAAATAGCTACTTGCTCATGGTGGGTAAAATTTAGGCCACATGTTTTTATTTATTTTCATACTTTTGCAACTTACATGGAGAAGGTGAGCTATTTGCTTAAAATGATTGTTAATTCTTTTATTTTCAAGACCACCTTAATTACAAATATTTCAATAACTCAGAAATATTAATCATTTCTATCTAATTGGATGGCATGTAATTATAATGAACACTATAAGATGTATGTGTACATATCAGTATTTATATATACTACCTCTATGAGATCTGCAGAGAACAAAGCTATAATGTTATTTTACACAGCTGTTCTAAGACATATAGCTCCATTTTCACTCAATTGGTGTGATAATCATTGATATTTTAAAATTTTATCTAAAATACATTTGATAATATAGTGAAAACTTCTCTTTAACAAACTATATTTCAGATCCTATTTAAAAAAAGAACAAATCCAAACATCATTCCCCAAAACAGAAAAATCTGCAGTCTTTTGCAATGAGCAGTCACAACTGAGAGCCAAAGTTTTCATTCCTACAACAAAACATGAGTAAAGGGATTAAAAATCCTGAATTTAAAAATCTTATTTTAGAAATGTAATCTAATAGAGATACTTTTAATAATATCAAACGACACATGCCTCACCCTTGCTTTTATATTGCCCTCCTTTTGCTGGGCCACCTCCCCCACAAAGTGTTATCTTGCACTAAACATCATCTGAAAGCTAAATATTATTTCTTATGGCTTACAATTGCTCTGAGGCTTCCCTGAGCTTAACTAGGAGTTCTGAGTCAGGATAAAGAACAGGGCCTCTCTCTCCACTCACTTTCATTCTGTGGGAGTTTTAGACTTGTTTAGAGAAGCGGGATCGGAGACATGAAGTACTAATGTGCTTAGGTAACCTATTGCTTATTCTTGGATATTTCTCTAGCTGTTTTTAAGTGTTGATGATTGATTGTCTCAGAAGCTGTGTAAGGAGAAAGGATCTCCACCCAGTTTCTAACCAGATCCCTCCTTATGGCCATGAGAGCTTGATTTTCATTTAAACAACAGTAAATATAGACATAAGGGTTTGAGATGAATTATGTAAGCCCTTTAGCCATAACTATTACGTTCTGCCACCAAATGAGCTGCTGTTCTCACTTTGTTTTATGGGCTCTGCGTAGCCTGTGTTATTGTATCTGCCAAATAAAACCCAGCAAACCATGCAAATGAAAATATAATCTTGTATCTTTCACAGTCACAGGATGCACCCATATAAACAGTTTCATAGATATCTCTGCACCAGATTTACTGTTATTAGGACCCTACCGTCTTAATAGGATGTCCAGAAGGGAAAATATCTCTTCCTTGGAGGCATCTTCATTTATATCCACCAATGGCATGTGTCTTTAGTTGAAGTTACCCTTGAAAAGTCAGAAATAACTTTGTTCCTTATATTTTTAGCTTGTCTGTATGGTTCAATTGGGATCATGGACTTTTTCATTAAGGAGAAAGACCTGATAGGTTGTATTTTTTCAAAGCTAGTAGATTTAAATTTGTTTAAAAACAGGGGAGGTTTTTCTTTTAGTTTCAATGAAGAGAAGTGACCTAAGGAATTGATGACTAGCCCTGCAATGTGTCCATCTTAATTTGAGGCCTCGGATAAGCCATTCTGTATCAATATTCTCCTTCAAGTAACAAAAATTACAACACATCCCACGTCTGGAAGAGATGTGTTGAGGAGTAACTCACTTCTAAAATGCCTCACAGAGGGAATAGTCTTTACATGTGCTGGATGATTCTACCAAGAGTAAGGTCTACCATATCCACCTGGGTTATTTCTATACTGGGTTAGTGTACTTCTAAGAAAGTAAATGGACATTTTTCCGGTAGTCCATGGAACAAGCTTTTCCTGACACTGAAGGGAACAGTTGAACACTATTATTTCCTCCAGCCTCTGGAAAAATGCAGTTATAAGCCATTTCTTTCCATCTCTCCCTTCCTGCTTTCCTTGTCCCCTCCATCCCTCCTTTCCTGCCTATAAATCTTTCTTGAACTCTTATTATGTGCCAACTACCATTCCAGGTGCTTTGAAGGTACAGTTATTAATGTCATAGAAGAAGTTCTCATCCTGGAGGTGTTCTCGTCAAGGAAGATAGTAAACAAAAATAGAGTCAGTATCTTAGATCATGAGAATTTTTTTCTTTATTGAAGTCATTCAACCCTTTTTTTTTCCATTGCTAATTTCTGCACCTGGTTATGATGCAGGTCAGATGTTTTATATGGGCTGTATCTGGGCTTATATGCCCAGTACCAGGCCCCATGTATGTTATAACTGTTGAATGAATGAAATATGATTAGTTAGGTTAATGAATAGGTTGTATTTCTCAATGAAATGTCTGTGCA
Source organism: Capra hircus (assembly GCF_001704415.2). Lineage (NCBI taxonomy): Eukaryota > Metazoa > Chordata > Mammalia > Artiodactyla > Bovidae > Capra > Capra hircus. The sequence continues at coordinate 31,692,124 of NC_030823.1, read as the reverse complement.
CTCCCACAATTTTTTTTATAAGATCAACCTAAATTTATGTAATGAGAGTGCTGTGAAGTTCTAACCCTGTATTAAGAAAACTTTGTTTATACCAAGCAGGTATCTCATCAGAAAAACAGACCAAAACAATGATCTAGATGCACATGAGGGTGCATGAGCATGCGTGCACACACACACACACACACACATGCAGCTGCCTTGATTGTGGCAGCTCAATGTCTGGGCTTCCCTGGTGGCTCAGATGGTAAAGAATCTGCCTGCAATACAGGAGACCTGGGTTCAATCCCTGGCTCGAGAAAATCCCATGGAGAAGGAAATAGCAACCCACTCCAGTATTCCTGCCTGGGAAATCCCATGGACAGAGGACACTGGTGGGCTACAGTCCAAAGGGGTTGCACAGAGTCAGACATGACTGAGTGACTAATACTTTCTTTCAACGTCTGTAGAGTTAAATGCCAAGTGTATTCTATCCTCTTTATTTTTGGGGCTAGATATTTCATAAAGCATTATTTAAGGAAAATGGGCAAGATATGATTTAACAAATAATAGTGGCAGAGGATCAGCAGAGTCCAAGAAGAAATATTGACCTCTTGGTTGTATTCACATTTCCGCTGCCCCCACCTCCACCGGCACCATCTCCACCACCCAGGCCTGTATCACACACTTCCTGTGGGGACTGTTCCTTCTCTCCATCTCTCTTCAATCATGCTTCTCCACCACCACAGCTTCTCACTTTCCTTTTACACCCTGCCTCTCCTTTCTAAGGTTATTGTTCCTTAGATTGCTTGTCTGTCATTTGTCTATGTCAAAAACGCTCTCCTGTGCATGTGCCTTCGTTACCAAGACTTTTATTGCTGTTCTTCTTTAGTCGAAGCCTCTGTTCCTGCATCTGTTCCACGTTCCAAGTGCTAAGGCATGGTTTGGTAAGTAGATCAGCTGTCAGGTTTTTACCTTCTTTTTTTTTTTTTTCTTTTGCCCTGATCTTACTGAACTGCCTTAGTTTTCTAAAACAATTTCAGAGCAATGGGTTCTCAGTTAAACAGGCACCAAAACATTAAGGTATGGAGTCAGAGGAACAAAGAAATCTTTAAGACATCTAGAAGGAATTTGAAATCTGTTTCTGAGTTCATATTCAAGAACTGGTTTTCCTATTGTCTCCTATAAAGTCATTACTGCAGCTTCAACTCAAAATGCTTTTTTTTTTTCCTGCTGAGTTTAATTTAGATACACATTTGCATTGTAAAATGGGTACTTTAAAAATAATCATTTTAGTCTTAAGCATAAATGCTAGTTCTTTGTAAGGGAAGTAACTTCCTGAGTTGCATGTTATCGCTAAGGGCGAAGTAAATTTCTGGAGTGAGATTTAACCTTCTGTCTGCTCTTATTACCAGGAATAGTTTGAATTCGGTATGTATCAAGACTTTTGTGTTAAGTTCATAAGAATTCTTTTATAAGGAAGGGTTTTATTAGGACAATTTTATATTATTCTGATAGGGTTTGTATGCACTTATTAGCCATGAATGAAAAATGAGATGCTATCTTTGTCCAGGGGCTTCAGAATGACTTTTATGTATAATGAAGTCCTAAATAGGAAGGGGGAAGCTCCATATTTCTCCTATGCATTTGTCAGTTCTCAGTAAATAATATTTGGATATATCATTTTCTTTCTGCCAATTTCAAGTCCAAGAATGTTCTGCTTTTGAGGGTGGAGCTGGCCTAAAAAGAAGGAAAAATTGATCCTTGTTTTGGGATGCAGACAGAAATTTCTGTCTTTTGGTCAGAAACACAACACTTGTCATCTAGTAGGTATATGGTGCCAATTCTGGTAATCTCTCTTACTTCACTTTTTCTGAGTTCATTTGCACCCAAATTTGAGCAACTGAATATAATCAAGAACATTTAAACATCTGGAAGTTTTATTCTTTAATTTTGACAAAAACAAATTACCTCACTTTATACATATTTTACAGAATTTGAGAACAATCACTACTCAAAGATTTATGTTATTTTAAAAATGGGGCCTGAATATCATGGGTTCACATTCAATCTTTCTTTAACAGAATCTGTTCATCTGGAAATGTCAAGTTTCTTCAGATTATTTTTTAAAATTAAATCTAAAAAATCTGCAGATAAAATGAATGCATCTTTTAATTAATATAACTTCCAAAACAATAGAACAATTCTAACATTTGGATTCTGGAGGAATTGTGTGATTTTCTTAAGGGTGGTAGACTTGTCTATACAAATTTATTTTGTTTAGGATAGTATTTAAGTACTTTTTAACTGACTGAGCTCACATGAGTGGATGGCAGGAAGGCATTCTGTGTAGGAAGGAAGACAGCCAACCTGGGGTTGGAACACTACCTGGGATCATGTACCAATAGAATAATGAATGCATTTTAGCACTAAGTGAACTACAAAAAGTGTCACTACAGGCCTTTTTCCCTCCCATATATGCATAAGGCATAATGTATTTAATGGAGGGATGGAGGGAGAGAGAGAGAAAGAGGAAAAGAGGTGTGGGTTGGGTGACTCTGCTTGCTTTCTAAGTTCTCTGAAGTGGCCAGTCTTGGTCTCAACCAAGCCAGAGCTATCAGCCTCCTTCAGCCATTATGCTGTCTGGATTTATGGTGGTCATGTAAAAGCCCTGATTTACAGTAAGCAACTGAAAACTGGCTATACAGGAAAAACAGTTCTGGGAAGGCTGTATCTTTTGTTCCTCTCTGCCATTTAACAGACCTCAAACAGGTTTGAATTACTGGTGTAAGTTCACTCTGCTTCCAGTATAGGGGGTCTATTCCCAACGCCCTGTGTAAATCTGCTAAGGATGTTTTCTCAAGTGTTTTTGATAACATTTCTGTTATTAGGGCTAAGAATCAGGATGTATTCTCTCCTATTTATGACTTATCATAGTTCAGGAATTTAATAGATTCAAGTACTGTAGAATCTGTAGCCCAAGAAATGATTTGGTATATAATGTGCTAGGGATTATTTTATCTATGTGTATGTATATAAACTATGCTTTAGGAAATATGCTCCTTCATTTCATTATAGTGGTGAGTGTTGCAGTTTGCTCATCTCCTTTTTTTTTTTTTTTTTTACCATCGTCTCAGGTGTGCCTGTGTCTTCTCTTCTCTTTATGCCATTTCAACCTGTTCATTTCTAAAGGCAAGAAGAGAATAAGAGAGACAGAAGGAGAGAGAGGTTCGAAATAAGTTACCAGAGTTTAACATGTACTATGATATTGAAAGTGGGCTTAACAGAAGCTTCAACAGCTTCTTCATTGTAGTGTATTTTTTCTCTAGATTCCAAACCAGGTTAATTTCTACCCACATTTTGTCACACTTTATAGTTCTGATAGTTAAAACATTACATGTTGGAGTACCTGTTCTTTTATTATTAATGCTTGCTTCCCTATTTTTTTAAGAAAAAATTCCAATTATACTTGAAGCTTATAAAAAGTCAATATTCAAAAATTAACTTCACAGATAACCTTTTCAACATGGCCTATTGCACAAAGTGTAATAAGAACACATTTCCCCCCACCCCCCCCCCCCCCCCCCAGAGATGTGACCTGTGGTTCACATTTAAAAATCAGACATTCACTTTATGGAGTTGCTCATCAAATTAAATTTTATTTGGTATGTTAATGTTTGAGAGTGTTAAATTGTTATCAGTCAAGATGCACGTTAGTAAAACATAACATCTTTTTCTCTGACAAGAAGTCTAACCATAAGTGGTTAGCTTGACTGGTATTACTCTGAATTTCAGGACTCCCAGAAAAGTGTGGATTAACTGGAATTGTACAGGACTAGGATTCCCCCAGAGGGAAGCAATTTTATATTTTTCTAATAGTTTAGAGACTGTATATACTTTCTCCTTTTTTTTTCCATTGTGGGAGAGAAAAAAAAAGATTATTGGCTCTCTAACTCTGTCAAGTAGCTCTGTATCTTGCTAATTTGCTAAGCCTGTTGTATAGAAGTAAACAGTCCCTTACTTTGAGGGGCTTACTTGAAAGGGTGCTTTATAGTGTGACTTACCTTCTATGGTTTCAATTGGTACCCAATAAAATAGCTATCACTCTGTATTATGATACCTCTGAAATCAGTCCTATTTATTTACAGTTGGTATGCTGATGACTTTCCAAACATAATTACAAGTATCATTTTTACAGTGTTTAAGACATTTCAAAAAATGTCACCTAAAATTTTTTTTTAATATAAAAAAAGGGCAGAGAAAATGCAACAGCAATCAGAGACCAGGGACAAGACAGTTATAAAAATTTAATATCACATTTAGCTCTGACATTCACATCTTATTATATTGTTAGTTTTCTCATTGGTTCTGATTTTTACACATGTATGCCATTTTTTTCCCAACTAATTTTAAACCCTAAGGAGAGAAAGTGTCACATGCTTTTTTGTTGTCTTCTGTATCCCATCAGAGTATCTTTCTTGAACACAATAAATACTTCAGAAATGCTTTTATTAATTGAGTGTATGAATATTTCATGCATTTCATGAATTTAGAAAATATTTTAAATAACTGAGGGTCTATAAACTTGCTTCCTTAAATCTCTATTTAATCTACATGTCCTCAGCCCTCAAAATGGATCCTAGTGACGATTCTTATATCTAAAAAACAATGTTCATAACTTTTCATGCATCATTGTCCACCCCTGCACATCTCTGGGGCTATTATTCTCCCTGTAGGTGGCTTTTGTAAAGGCTTTTGTTAGAGTTGTGACTTTACATGCTACAGAGCTGAGTTTCTAAACTTTTTGTGGATAATTTTAATGTTCTAATTTCTCATGAACTTATTAATATGTTGACACTATTAATTACTTTGTCTTTTTATCCAGAGATGTTACTTTCTTTAAACTTTTAGTAGGTGAGAAACAACTCTGAGAACGCAAATATTTCTTTCCAATTTTTTCCCAAGTTTGTTGGCAAAGCAGTACTTCTTTCCACCTGTTTTTTCTTGAGTGTATTTCCTTTATCAAGAATATTTATAAACTCCCTAACTTTTAACAAGTCAACTGAAATTTGGCCTTTTGTCAACAGACTAAAAGATCCAGAAGTCAGCAAAAGCACAAATAGAATACATTTCATGGAATAAAAAACTCTGGTTGTCACAGAATGGCCTTGACCTCAGTTATCAATCTCATGGGCACATGAAAGGTTGAGGAAAGAGTAGAGAATATCACCATTGTTTCTAATAGGATATTCCAATAGCATTTCAGCTTCAGGAATCCCGAGTGCTCCTGTTTTTTACTTCATTAGTAATTCAATGGCTGATTGCCTAAACAATACTTTCAACTTGGTTTACCCATCTGACCTGGAACAAAGTGAGAGCACATTTTGCCCAGTTGAAAGGTCTCCTGGCAAGCTGGTTAGCAACAGGCTTGCCAGTTCAGTTAGCAAAGAATAAACACATTTCCTTGACAATTACAAGGGTACTAACTTCCTCACTCTGCAGTTTTCTACATTCGTAAACCATTTTCTGCCCTGTTATTCAACTTTTTACTTGTAAGTCTTGCCTCAAGAAGATTTTCAGCTTCTTGAAGTTTCTACTTTTCTTGGTGGCCGTGAAGAACAGATTGCAAACAATTGCAAAGAATGGGAATCAAATAAAAATTCATTTGAAGGAAGGGAGTAAACGATCCAACAGTCTTACATCTTCCCTCCGTACTTTGATTTTGTGGCTTGAAGACGTACAAATTAAGAAATCAGGGTATGGCTTCTACAAGTATTACTTTCACTGTAGTTCTCTAGAATTTGGTCACTTGGGAATGGCTACTTGTAACAGTACAATACACGTGACATGAGGGTTCTGCGAGAAATACAGGCGCTCTGCCGTGCCTGTGACAAGATGCTCTGAGAATGACGCTCAGAAACTGCACGTCGGAGCCAGTGGCGTCCGCTGAGCCTGGCGCGCACCTGCACCTGCTGACGGGGCAGCGCCAGACGGAGCGAGGACGTCCCTTAGTTCTACCCTCTGCGCTCTTGGACACGAGGGCCTGGGCGTCGCCACCCACAGCAGCCAGAGCAGAGGAAGCCACCTAATGCCGGACTTAGGTCCTGTGTGTCCCGGGCGCCCTGCCTCCGCGGATACCTCCGTAACTTAAAGCAGCCCAGCCCCACTTCGCTTAAAAGTGTATTTACGGTTGTCAAGGCGCACACCGAAAAGCTAGCTCCGCTCGCCCAGAGCGCGCGAGGCCTCCTAGCCTGGAAACAAGCCCCTCCCAGCGCAGCTGTCGCCGCCGCCCGCGGGCTCCTTTCACTTTCTCACGGCCAAGTCCCCCAGAGGGGCGCCGCTGCCGCCACCGCCGCTGCGCCGGCCCGACGACTCCGCCTGCACCGCCTTGCTACCAGCCCCGCCCGGACCCGCCCATCCCAACAGTTTCTGTCTGCGATTGGCACGCGCGAGCGGCAGCCTCAGTTCGCCTTTCCCATTGGCTGAGCCCTCTTGCCAGTCTGACGATTGCCCGCCACTGCCTCCGCCCTCCTGAAAAGCCGCCCTCCTATTGGAGGAGACTGCGTGCTGGAGGCGGGCGGGGAACCCGGTCCGGCCGCTTTCGGTCAATCGCAGCAGCCCAGCGCCGGGAGGGAGGGAGGCGCGCGGGTGGTGGGGGGGAACATCTGGCCGGCGCCGCCGCGTGCGTGCGTGGTGCGTCCCCCGCCCCTCCCCCTTGGCCCCCCCCCCGCCCGCCCCCCGGCCCGGGCTCCGCGCTCGCTCCGCGCTCGCTCGCTCCCTCGCTGTGTCTGGCAGGCTGCGGCCGCCGCTGGGCTGCTGCCATGGGGAGCCGTTGAGAGTGGGGCCTCTTCGCTCCGCCGCGCTCCTCCGACTGCCAGAGGGGGTGGGCGGGAGGGAGGGAGGGGGCAGGGGGAGCGGGCGACGGAGCCGGGATTGGGGGGCGGGGGGGCCGGGAGGGAGGGAGGGGGGGCCCGCGGAGGAGGAAGCCCACCAAGTCCGGCAGCGGCGGCAGCGGCGGCCGGGAGGCGGAGGACACGGCGGCGGCGGGGACGCGGTGACTTAGGGCCGCTCCGTGTGAGTCCCGGCGCCGGCCCCCGGCCCCGACCCGGCGCCCCCTCCGCGCCCGGGGCCCTGGCGGGAGGGGCGCCGGCTGTGCGGCCCCGGCCGGCGGGGCAGTGCGGGCAGGCGGGAGGGCGACCGGGCCCCGCGAGTGGAGTTAGTTTGTGCGGGTGGAGCTAGGGGTGGCGGGGGGCACCGCCGCAGCAGGGGCCGGGTGCGGGGCCGGGCCGCCGCAGCTGCGGGTCGGGCGGGGTGCGGCCGGTGCAGCTGCGGCGCGGGGCGCGCTCCGGCCGGTGCAGCTGCGGCGGCGCCTCTCGGGGGCGGGGGGCGCGGGGCGGGGGCTTGGGAGCGGTGCAGCTGCACGGCGCCGGGACGGCCGCGGCTCCTGGGACCCTTGCAGCTGCGGCGGCGCCCGCGGGGAGGCCCCTCCCGGGTCGGGGCAGTTGCCGGGGGCTCTCGCCGTGGCGGCAGGGAAGCGGTAGCAGCCACCCTCCCCCGGCTTCTTACGACTTTTCTTTTGTTGTTGCCGTGACCCGGGTCTGTTTTCTCGTCTGTTGTTTAAGGTGTTTTCCTGCTGCACCGGCTCTACGCCCTCCACCTCCTTCCCTGTGGTTTAACCTTCCTCTTTCCCCTAGTGTTTTATGCACAGCCAACTACGTAAAAATTTGCATTGCTTCCCACCCCCACCCCCGCCGCCTCCCTGCTCCGCACCCCTGCCCCCACCTCCTTGAAAAACAAAACCCGGCCTCACAAAACCCTCTCCGGACCTGCGGCTGCGAGGCGCAAAGAGGTTGATTTGTGGAGTGGGAGTCGCTGGCCCATTGCGGTGCTCGGGACTCATTAAACTGTCACTCGCCCCCCCACCCCCCACCCCACTGGGTAAATGGGGTGATTAATGTCTGATATATGGGAATGAGGCGAGGGCATTTGTGCAGAATAGGTGGTGTGGCTGAGGAATTTTATCTCCAAAGAGTGCCTCCTGAAATAAGCATTCATAATTATGTCATTCATCGCGAAGTTAGAGAAAGTTGGGTTTGTGACTTTGGGAAAGCAAGAAGCACGGGAGAGAGAAACTTGGCCTTTGTTACTCTTTCTTTAACTCTTGGCCATGGTTTTTCTAATGAGAACAGAGTGGTTATCACCAGGACTGTGACACTTGGCGCCTCAGGCCCCAGAGCCTTTTCTGTTCCTCACCCCCACAGGAGCCTGTACAGACGTATTTGACATTCACAGATGTCGCAGCCCCTTTCAGGGCACCGGTCGGGCCAGCCCGTGTTGCTTTACAATTTCATCAGCCATTCGAAAAGACCCGCACATGTAGCTAAAAAACTTCCTAACTTGCTAGACCTAGGTTCCCCCACCCCTTCCCCCTTTCTCCCTGGAAGGTTTTCTTGTGATCATGAATGTTACAGAGTGACCCAAAAAAAGATTGTTATGGGACACAGATCAAGGGGAAGACAAAGTTCTGCTCTGAGGGGAAAGTCGGATCAGATACCCAGATGCAGCAGTCATTTTAGGTGGCTGTAGCAGGTTATCAGTTCATTAATTTGTCTCACTGAAGTACTTTCCAGGATTTCAGAAAGTGCAGTTTCAGCTTGTTGATACTGAGAGTTGAAATTTGCATTAACTGGCAGTGTGAGAAATTTTACGGAGAAGATAGTTTTAGATAAGTAGTTATGTAAGGGTGAAATAATGAGAACCAGGTTGAAGTCATAGTTCTGAATAGTCTTCCAACATCCTGAGACATGTATACCATTCTCTCCGCAGAGAAAAAGAAATTAAAGTGCCGTAATAATGTTGAAATGGGACTGGAGATGTCAAATGGGTTGGTTTAAAAATATCCCTAAGCTGCCTTTGAAACTAAATGTTGGAGTTGAATAAAAGTGAATCTGGATTTCCTGAATAGCACCGTGGCAAGAGTGTGCTGTCAGTATGTAAGCCAGTCCACCAACTTAAGACAGAAGTGTTGCTATTCCATAAATACAGTAGAACTCCATATGCTGAGTTTTTCAATTTCTTCTGTTAGAAAGTTTGGGGGGAAAAAAGGGAGACTTTGAAGTATTTTGTTTATACTAACAGAAGAGAAAAGTTCTCCTAAGAAAAAGCTGGTGGCAGGAGTGTAGAGGAGTAGCATATGGCATTAAAAGGAGCACAGCTGGAGGTAGCATTTCCATCTGAACATGATGTCAGAGCAGCTGACAGCCTGCCATCCCTCAGCCTTTTATTCTAACACACAGACAGGGAGTTAGTGTGTGCGGATCTGTGGTGGAGAAGGTATCTCATTCCTCTCTAACATCATCTCCACTTTGCATCTGTCTCTCTTAGTCTGCTTTTTTTCCACCGATGTAACAGACCTGGAGCCAGCGAGACTCAGAGGAAAAGACTTAATCAGGTTTATGTGTCCTAAAGGTAGGAGTAGCAAGAGATTAGATTGAGCATATTTCTGTTTTGGTGTTTTGTATATTTAATTTAAAAAAAAAATCACATTACTTTTCTAATCCAGTTTAGGAGTAAATGTGGAATTGAGTATTAAATGAACATCTTATTGGCATTGAAAGTCTTGGGCTTGTTTAGTTTTAATTTTTATCCCATTTTGCTTGAGCGGTAAAGAACTTTACAGAATATTTCAAGTTTTGAGATGTTAAGAAAGGCTTTGAAATACTTCTTTTTGAGATCACTTCGGATTAAAATGCTTTTTTGTTGTTGTTCACTGCTATTTAGATTCCTTTTGCTTTTGGAGTCGGGGTGGTGGGGGGAGAGAAACAGTAAACTGTTTGGAATCCAGCATTCAAACTTATATGAGAAGATTATTCTAGTTAAGAAGCTAGATTGTTGTGTAATTAATTCCACTGTGAAACTTTATTCTTCAAAACATTCAGCAGCACTACTCACTGAAACATACAGCTGTAGTGCTTTTGAAACCAAAGGTTTTTTTTAAAGGAAAAGAAAAAAAAAAAAAACTTTTGTCCCCAAGAGAATAGTTTGACTGGTTTCCTCATTTCTCTCTCAAATATATACTTAAGAGATCTTTTATTTCAGCATAACGATAATTATTTGCAGGAGTTTTTGTGTTAGCGACTAATTTAGAACTTGTAGATTTGAGCTGCCTGAATTGGCCAGACAGCTGTAATCGCACTCCTCTATTCTTAATCTCTTTATCTGGGCAGCAGCTGCCATATGGCCACAGTCAGCTGGATCAGATGTTTATAAGCTTCCTTCTTCGTCCCTCTCTGTCCTCTCAGCCTCCTAATTTGATCACAGCTACCTTGTGAGCTGCCCTCCAATCTTTATTTTTAGCCCTCTCAAGGATTAGGATTGATGTTAGCTGTGGGGCACTTAAAGTGATTGTATTGTAAATCTTGGTTTATTCTAGCAGTGGCATCTTGCAGAATGTATTGGGTTAGGCTGAAAGTTTTAGTCCATCTTGGGCAAAGTGTAGAAGCAGCAGGGAAGTAATTTTTAAATACTAAATTAATATGTATCCATTCCCCAAATGCACTTTTTGAGCTGGATGATGTGGAACCTTGCTTCTAGTCATAGGAAAGGGGAAGTCGGGCTTTCTTTATTTTTAAGGAGTTGAATTTTGCAGTTGAATTTTGACCCTTTGTACATCTGCGTCTCCCCACCCTCCATTTTACCCTTTTTCACCAGAAACTAAGGGCAGCGATGCACATTTGAAAGAATAAAGGCTATTGGGAAAACAGAATATATCAAGTTATGTTGAAACAAAGTATTTTCTGTTGACTGAGGTATGGCAGAGTAAAAAAAAAAAATAGTTTCTCTTTTACTAGCAAGGCTTTTTTTGGTATGTCGAACCTGTACAGCTTTTGAGTTTCATTTAAATGTAATATGCCTTTATTTAAAAGTTTGTATTAATTTTAATATAGAACTCATTTTGGTATGCAACAGATCCAAGTTAAGATGAGAATTTTCAGAGTTAAATAAAGCCCTTCTGGTTTTTAATATTCTAAATGTACAGATTTTACAAAGAAATACAATCATTTCTTTTCTTAATTCATAAAAAAAAATTTTGGATTTGTTCATAGTAAGGATGATCTTTTCCATCTGTTCGTGTAGTTCCTTCTGATCTCGTACATGTGTGCTATACCTGCAAATCTTAAGGCATTAACATCTGTTTTTATACACAAGGCTTTTGTTGTTTTAACACTCTGACTTTAAAAGTAAGTTGTTTGCTGATTTCTGGACTAATTATGCGATTTCTTTTTTTTTTCCTTGATTCAGCCAAATGTGTGTGTTTAAATCGTGCTTTCTAAGTGCAGTCAGGTATCAAAAGTAATAAAAAAGGATGGTTGAACAAGTTTTCTGAATCTTCCAGAATGTGTTTGCGACTTCTCTTTGTTCATTATTTGAGTTGTTCCCTTTGAAAATAAAACTATTTTGTAGGTTTTGTAGGACATAATTTGATGATTAGAGTTAGTTAAATTTCTTCTGAAAGAGACCTAAATTCGTACTCTCAGTAAGACTGTATTGAAATGAAGACTTTTAAAACTTGACTAAAAGTTCAGGGAAGGTGGAGACGCATCAGAGACTGTTTGGCTGGAGTAAGAAGTTTCGAAAGCGTACATTTTTCTTCTCACACTTGGTTTTGTGTGTGTGTGTGTGATTTGGTAGTGCTTGGGTCATAAGCCTGATTAAAATTCAGGGACATGTACCTCCGAGGCCCAAGCTGATTTTTTTTTTTAAGTGGGGACTAGAGCATTGAAAAGTTGTTCCTAATCAGACTCTCATGAGAAATTTCTCTCTTCCCAGGTTATGAAGACAGTATGGAGTTTCCAGACCATAGTAGACATTTGCTGCAGTGTCTGAGCGAGCAGAGACATCAGGGTTTTCTTTGTGACTGCACTGTTCTGGTGGGAGATGCCCAGTTCCGAGCGCACCGAGCTGTACTGGCTTCATGCAGCATGTATTTCCACCTCTTTTACAAGGACCAGCTGGACAAAAGAGACATTGTTCATCTGAACAGCGACATTGTTACAGCCCCAGCCTTCGCTCTCCTGCTTGAATTCATGTATGAAGGGAAACTCCAGTTCAAAGACTTGCCCATTGAAGACGTGCTAGCAGCTGCCAGTTATCTCCACATGTATGACATTGTCAAAGTCTGCAAAAAGAAGCTGAAAGAGAAAGCCACCACGGAGGCAGACAGCACCAAAAAGGAAGAAGATGCTTCAAGTTGTTCGGACAAAGTCGAGAGCCTCTCGGATGGCAGCAGCCACATGGCAGGCGATTTGCCCAGTGATGAAGATGAAGGGGAAGATGAGAAACTGAACATCTTGCCCAGCAAAAGGGACTTGGCGGCCGAGCCTGGGAACATGTGGATGCGATTGCCCTCGGACTCAGCAGGCATCCCCCAGGCTGGCGGAGAGGCAGAGCCACACGCCACAGCAGCTGGAAAAACAGTAGCCAGCCCCTGCAGCTCAACAGAGTCTTTGTCCCAGAGGTCTGTCACCTCCGTGAGGGATTCGGCAGATGTTGACTGTGTGCTGGACCTGTCTGTCAAGTCCAGCCTTTCAGGAGTTGAAAATCTGAACAGCTCTTATTTCTCTTCACAGGACGTGCTGAGAAGCAACCTGGTGCAGGTGAAGGTGGAGAAAGAGGCTTCCTGTGATGAGAGTGATGTTGGCACTAATGACTATGACATGGAACATAGCACTGTGAAAGAGAGTGTGAGCACTAATAACAGGGTACAGTATGAGCCGGCCCATCTGGCTCCTCTGAGGGAGGACTCGGTCCTGAGGGAGCTGGAGCGGGAGGACAAAGCCAGCGACGACGAGATGATGACCCCCGAGAGCGAGCGGGTCCAGGTGGAGGGCGGCATGGAGAGCAGCCTGCTGCCCTACGTCTCCAACATCCTGAGCCCGGCCGGCCAGATCTTCATGTGCCCCCTGTGCAACAAGGTCTTCCCCAGCCCGCACATCCTGCAGATCCACCTGAGCACGCACTTCCGCGAGCAGGACGGCCTGCGCAGCAAGCCGGCCGCCGACGTCAACGTGCCCACCTGCTCGCTGTGCGGGAAGACGTTCTCCTGCATGTACACCCTGAAGCGCCACGAGAGGACTCACTCGGGCGAGAAGCCCTACACGTGCACGCAGTGCGGCAAGAGCTTCCAGTACTCGCACAACCTGAGCCGCCACGCCGTGGTGCACACGCGCGAGAAGCCGCACGCCTGCAAGTGGTGTGAGCGCAGGTTCACGCAGTCCGGGGACCTGTACCGGCACATCCGCAAGTTCCACTGTGAGTTGGTGAACTCCTTGTCGGTCAAAAGCGAGGCGCTGAGCCTGCCCGCGGTCAGAGACTGGACCTTAGAAGATAGCTCTCAAGAACTCTGGAAATAATTTTATATATATATATATAAATAATATATATATACCTATATATAAATAGATCTCTATATAGTTGTGGTACGGTCTAAAAGCAGTCTCGTTTCCTGGAACTGAAAGGTTGGGATATTAACTTGTTTTTGCACTTTAGAATAGCATGAGAATCTCACTAATTTAGCATCCTGATTAAAGAAACTTTAGAGCAAGTCGGAGAATAGAGAGGTGTTTTTTTCTTCCTTTCTTTCGAGGGGGTAGGGGAAGTAAGCCAATAAGAACCTTTGAAACAAATCGTCCTATCACAAAATGCTTTCATAGGGTCTGTTTTGTCAGCACTGCGGTGTCTTTTGAGCTCTCTCCTTTTTCCCACTTTTTCTTTTTTTTAAAAGTAGAAATTCCCTCCAGTTTTATTAGCCTCTTTATATGTCTCAAATTGCATGAAGCTTTTCTGGCTGTTGGAAACCTGAATGCTTTTAGACCCAAATGGAAAATTTCTGAAATGCTGGATTATCTATTTTTAAACAAGCAGTTGACTTAAAACTTTCTGTGGCAACTTCTGGTTTTCTGACGGTTCCCAATGAGAGAAATTCTGAAAGTACACTGGGATCACTGGGACGCTGTCTTTGTGAAGGTTTGCTTGGGATGAAAAAGGATATTGCAGCTTCAGCAGTGTTGAACTGTGTGTTGAAAAATGTGAATTACTGTTATTGTATACTGTAATTGATTACATGGGCTGGGGGGGGGTGTCAAAGGACTTGACAGGTTGTGTTGATGCTCTTAGTTGAGTCTTGAAAAGTAAATATTAACGCTACAGAAATGCATGAGTTTCAATATATTTTTTGTCTTTGTTTGCATTGTATAACTTTAACGAGTGAGTTTAAAATTATTTAATTTCCTTAGAGAAATAGCACCATTTGAAAAAAAAAAAAAACCTGGTGTTATGAAGAACGTTAATGCACTGTTTTTATTTTTATTTTATATAATTTAAATTGACTTTCCCACTGTCTTTAAGTTGAAACTGTTAAGCTGAATAAAAACTTAAGCTGCAAATTGATAACTTCGCTACATAACAAGGAAAATATAAATGTTTACAAATGGCTTAAAGATCTGCATGTGCAGTGTGCATTTATAACAAAACTTCTGATTGCACAAAACCCAGGCCAGCTCAAAGTTTAGATGTACACATTTACCCAGTTGAGCGTTTTTAGAGTAACTACTGCACAAATTGACAATAGGTCATTCTTTTTTTTTTCCTCCCCTTTTCTTTTTCTCTCCTTCCTTTCCCCTCCCTTCCTCCCTCCATCCCTTACCCCCCATCCCCTCCCCCATCCCCCCCACACCCCCAACTCATGAAAAGATTCTATGGACTGAAAAAGCCCCAGGCTGAATGGACTGGACTGCCTTGATTGACACGGGGAAGGGGGTTAGTAGACTATGTGTATCGCGGCAGCAGAGGCTGCAGCCCAACGTGTGGTTTTAATGACCAGCACACAGGGCAAAAGCATTTTGCACAGTGTTTGTTTTCCTGTCTTGCACTTACAAATAAGGTCTATGGGAGTAGCATGGAAAACGTTTGCTGTTTTTCCCTTTTTTTTTTTTTTAAATTGCTTTTGTTTAAAATTTGATCGCCTTAACTACTGTAAACATAGCCTATTTTTGTGCTTAAGATACTGAATGGAAAACTCCATTGTGTGTTGCTGGACTGTTTTGGAAATATTTGGTCAAATGTGTGTTAATTTGGCTGTAATGGCATTTAAAGCAAACAAACAAACAAAAAAAGCTGTGAAAATGGCCTTGGAGCATTATCTTTAGTTACTTGAAGAGTTTCTAGTTTTTTTAAAGTACAGTTTATGTTAAGATAATTTTTATTAATTTAGAGAAGACAATCAGTGTCTGTGAGAAAACGGACTTTCTTTTGGATTTTCTTTTTGTGGTCATTGTGAGTGATTGCTTTTTCCTTTTATTAGTTTCACATTCTTCCTTTGTTCTAAAACTTAGACTGACATCTAGCTTTGACAATCATAGTATGTTTTATTTTCCTGAGGGGGGAATAACTTATAATGCTGTTTAGTTTTGTACTATTGGTGTGTTGGTGAATTTTTAAACTGTGTGCTAACTGCAATAAATTATATGAACTGAGAATTTTTGTGTGTTTTCAAAATTATGATTATGTGCTATATAGATCCTAAATATGTATCATACATGGCATCTTTATTTTTAATATTAATTCTATTGAGTTTATGAATTATTAGATTACTTTAAATCACTCAGATAGAAGTGTTCAGACATTTTGCTTCTAGTCATTTAAGAAGATACTAAATGCACATTTAAAAAAATGTGACCCATTTTCTACAACCTGGATCAGGAACGTGAAGATGGCAGCATAGATTTTTCATAATACACTGTACAACTACTAATCCATACCCCATAAGTCATATTTTCATGGGTAATCTTAAATTGATTGGTCAAATCTATTTTTCTATGTTCTGGCTTAAGTGGAAAATTGTAGGAGACCGGATGTCTTAATTTGGAAAACTGCTTGGCTAATGACTGGAATTTTAGGCAATTGAATTAGCAGGCATTTGATTGTTCAAGAATAGCTGTATACATCCTCTTTGTTGCTGGGAGAAGTCAAAAGTTCTCAGGTTTTAATTCTTAAGTTTTAACTTTAAAATGTGATTAAGTACATGCAACCATTTAAAAAACTGTTCCCTAATTTTTGTGATCGTCCCAGCTTCATGCTTGCCTGATGGGTCTTGTCAGGGTGAGAAACATTTGCTGGCTGACCTAAAGAATCGACAGAACACTAACTCACACATGCTGAGGGTCCAGTTGTCTTTAAGTGTGAGCAAGGCTGACACCAACCTGAGAGTTTTTACAAATTCTGGAATCTATAATTGTCCATACTCTTCCAGGATATCCTTAAAGGTACCTATGAAAATACAGTTTTACATGATTATTGTCAAAATTAAATACATTTATATTAAATG
Source organism: Capra hircus (assembly GCF_001704415.2). Classification (NCBI taxonomy): domain Eukaryota; kingdom Metazoa; phylum Chordata; class Mammalia; order Artiodactyla; family Bovidae; genus Capra; species Capra hircus. The sequence goes on along the minus strand of NC_030823.1, from coordinate 31,675,764 downwards.
ACCCATAGTAAGGTTAATATTCTTAATTTCAATAGAAATAATATATAAGGTCTGGAGCTTGAAAGTGTACCATATGTAAGTTCCCTGTTGTCTTTGGATGAGAATCCCAAAAGATTATAAAGCACCATCAGTAATTTACTATACTACTTGGGATCCTTCCTTTCCCTCTTTTTTTTGGTTGACACAGGATTTCAGTTACATGAAACTCACTTGGTTTTAACCAACCAAACATTGTTTGACATGAAAGGAGAATGTACATTTGAGTCCCACAGAATAATTTCTTGGGCAGTTAGTTATGGGGTGGGAGGGTGAGTAGGACCTGTGTCTTTGGTTCCTATGCTATCTGGTCAGAGTGTCTCGAAGCTTTCAGAAGATGTTGAGAGTTATAATTTAGTTCCACAGACTAGCATCTAATTTTAAATGAGCATTATTTTAAACTTAGCTGGATGCACTTACAAAAAGTATTTTGACATGAAATTTGGAAGAAATAACTCCTTAAAACACTTCTTGCAAAACGGACAAATTACACAAATCACCATGTTTGATAAGTGAAGGAATCAGTTGTTCATTCACTACATTTTCAGAAAAGGAAATTAATTGGTCATGTAATCACATTGGAAACCATTCAAATTGATCTCACCTTTGACATTGGGCTGACATATAAGTATACTTTAAATATGGGGTTTCATTTACTTTTGAAAACATCTGTTTCGTTCAGATAATTATTCCCTAGATTAATGTGGGCCCAGCTTTGTGTGTAAGGTGTACCCTAGGGAATATCCCAGAGCTATCCAGTGTTAAGGATACTGGTTTTGAATTTCCTTTCTAGTTAATTATGCTATCAGATTAATAGGTGAATCAAAGAGAGTTTTTTTTTTCCAATAGACATGATCTACAAACAAGTTATTGGAAGATTAGGAAAAGGTGAACTTTTATTAAAATTATATAATAGCTCACATTAAAATGGCTGAAGTACTCCTTTTTTTCCAGGTAAAACAAAAATTTTGAACTGTTATTAAAGAAATCATTGGTTTTCTTAACCTCAGAAGTAATACAACTTAAAGAATCTTGAATCTCCCAAGTTTGATCAATAGAACACAAAACATAAAAACTTGACTTTAAAAGTCCTATTGTACCAGATAAGAATTTTTTAAAAGAATCTTACCATCTCAAAATTTATTGTATGACTACATTTTATTCTTATAAAAGCTTAAAACATTCTTTCATTTCTAATATGAGGGAAACTCACATACATCTGGATAGGAAGCAAATTTTAGTTTTAATTTGTAGATATTGATCTACATTTTCATTGTAATTATTTAAATGTTTGAAACTTACTAATAAGGTACAGTGATCGAGGAAGTGTGAATTTTGAAATCCTGGACTGGAGAACTCGATCCTTTTATTTAATGTCATTTGACATGAAAACACTAGAAATAATACCATTTTTATTTTAAAAAGAAAGCAATTATTTTTTAAAAGCAAATAAGTTTTAGGAGTTTCATTCTGGCTAATAGCCCAAATTTATTACACTGATAGGATTTTGTCCCTTATGTTAAAAATGTCCTACCCTGACCTGCTGAAACATAGCAAAATATCTTTGTAGGTGATCCTTTGGTCCAAAATGTAGAACCACTTATCTTTTGACTGTGTCAGTGTAGTTACGTAGACAGAAGCATTGTATGTTTCTAGCCTTCCCAACTCAGATTTTTTTTAATATAAAAAGAGGGCTAAAGCAATCAGATCATACTGATGACACCGGAGGTTTTTAGGAATAGTTTATTTACAGAGACATTTTAGAAGTGAAACTGTCAACATTTTGCAAACTGATCGGTTAAAAATCTTAGTGTTTGTAATTCCTTGTGAAAGAAACAACTCCATATATAAAACATTGTAACAAGGAACTGTGAGGTCATAGAAATGAAACTTGAAAAGTCCCTCCTTTAAGCCCAATTAAAAGTGTCTGCTTACACTAAATAATTTGTTGATTTAATTGTCTAGATAATTCAGGCTCATAGAATCCTAAATATTCAAGCACTTGAAAGAAAGCTGATTTTTTTTGAGAGAAATAAACTAGTTGACTTTCCTGGTTCTGTTCGAACATTTACTAACTGTTAATCACGATCCCTGGGTTTATGTGAAGGGTAGTTTGCAAAATGATTCTGTCAAAACTAAAATTTTCTTGAATTTCAGGTTCTTGTCCCTGCCCCCCTACCCTTTCTAATTGTCTTCAGAAATGGGTTTGCAGTTGAGCTTGCATTTTACTATAGGAGGCAATTCTCTCTAGTTCGTTTGGCATGAGAGGAGCAAAAACCCAATTTGGCTTTAAAATGTAGCACATTAGTCAGTAACAGTTTCAGTGAGGATATTTAGAGTGGCTTTGAGAGGCCGTGTGACACAGATAGAGAGTCCATTCACGGAAGTGATTTATTTACAGTTTATTATAATCTCTGTAGTTAATCATTAAATCAAGTAGCTTTTACTCAATGTCAACATGCATGCTTAACATGACTATATAGGAATTTTTAAAAAGACATATTGGCCTAAATATTCACATTTGTAGAAAGTTTATTTGTAGTTAATATGAAGTGGTACATGAAAAATGTATTTGAATATTTGTAAACTTTTATAGGCTATAGTAACTCTTGTTGCTTGAATACATAATCATGTAAGTACAATGGTACTGAGCTTGAAAGAATAGCGTAACCTTATTTATGTGTGCTGTGACAAATCAGAGCTAACTTTTGATGTGAAAGAGCTTAAGAGAATAAAACTTAACCATGTAGAATTTTAAAATAGAGATTACTCGAAACTATGTGTAAATAAGGGCATATTCACCTCATTAAAAAAAAAATCATTCCTTGATTCAGTGTACACTTCACCTTTGAGGGGATTACAAAACACCCTGACATTTAGTTATATATGTCTACTGCTCTGAAATGATCTGTGATCAAAGTAGGAGCATTTAAGCTTTTAATCTAAATCTCTTAAAAACAGAAAAATTATATGCATATTATATGTATGTACATATGTACCTTTTTTTGTGGATCATTTATCTGGAACTGTGTCGTGCAAATGAGCTCTTTGGTAATGCTGAAATGCCTATTGCATGTTTACTAGACCGGCAACAAGGCTTCCTAGAGTATCTATTTGGGTAAGTTTTAGAAAAGCACAATGATACAATAATAGACAATTAAAAACGTTTAAGAAAAACATTTATTGTTTGTGAACCATAGCCACAGAAGTTTATGCCATCTATTCATTTTTAGGGGGAAAAAATCCATTTCTTCTCATTTATAGCTGTTTCTCTGTGTACTTAAAATCCTCATTGACTAGAAGAAATTTGAGCATAAAGCCGTATTCCAAGAAAATAATTTATAAGGTTATTTCTATAACTAACTGCCTTTGAGAAAGAGGGTCTCTTAAGTGTGACAGGAGGGAGAAATGGTACAGGTTTATATTCAAAGCATAGACATTATACACATGCCTTTATTGCAGAATTTAAGGTCTCTTCAGTATCCCCAAGATCTTGCAATTGAATAAATGAAAAAGAAACTAAAGGCTGGCAGATGGACTACCCTTTAGGTTTTTATTTTTGTTGAGATACAAACTAAAATTCATATTTTATAGTCTGCTCTGTTTTTCTCAGTGTCCTTTATTCATTATAAGAGGGCAAATTTTATGCATTGAGTAATTTTGGACACCGTTGCCATGGACCTTTTTCAACCAAGTTGTTTTTGTGTGTGAATTTCTACCATTTTGAAAAAATTGAAGTACATTTGAATGAAAACTACCTTTGAGGTTGGCCGTATTTACCTCTCTGCACCAGCAACCCACAGACATATATCCAAGGTCAGAGCCTGTGCACCCAGGGGCTGAGGCATTTTCAGTTGCTCAGTGTAATAAACCACACTGAACTCTATGAAATCCTTAGGTTAAGAGAAAAAAAATGAGAGGATATGTTGAGGCACAATGAAGTTTTGTTTTTCATACTAAGTGTGAAGTCTAGAAAACGTAATTTCTCACATTCTATTTATGTTATTTGACTTGAGGGATGCCTCAAAGCAGTACTGGAGTCACTTATGTGCAAAATGGGGAGGGAGGGTGGGTTTGTCATCTATTTAATTTGCTTTGTAAAGGTGCTTATCTTGCAGTAAAAATAATACTTTAGTCAAAATACAGGCGGTTTGTAGGCTTGACCAGCATGGAAGAATTTTAAATGATTGAAGTGTTTCTGTTTAAAAGTCAGTCAAACAACGCCCTCAAAGTATGAGGCAATCAATCCTCATATTGTTATTCTTATTTAATGATACATGTATAATTTTTTCTCTCTCCTAAAATAACATAACTCTTAAGTCGTATAAACAAAAACATTTCCCAGCTTACATCTGTATCCTAAATTTTAAAATTTGCATTCTGGACTGGTTGCTTTTAAAATAATGAATTAATTTGGTTATTCAAATTGCAAAAATCTAATGGCCAGAATGGCCCAATTATTGCCCATTATTTGAAGACCTGCGTTATGTGTCTGATATTCTCCCCTTACAAACTGCTGTATCACATGTCCTTCCTAAAAATCACAGAAACTTAGAGCTGGACAGGGCAAAAGTGATTTCCAGTTTGTTTATCCTAAAAGTGGAAGAGCAGGTACCAGGTGAGGCCATAAGAGAAGGGAAGAGGGTCCAGACTACTTTGCAAACATTTCATACATTCCCCATACATTTCATACATTCTAAAACGATAGTTATCTATCGTTTTAGACATGAGGGTTTTTTAAATTTTTTTCCTCGTTAGAGGCACATGGAGGCTGAATTCCTTGTTCAGGGCACATCTTTGATCAAGTCTGAATCTGATCTCAACATTCTGGTTATGTCCAAATGGTAATTGCAATATGTTAATAGATATTTACCATGATTGCACTTACCATTGTCTGCTATATATAGTTACAAGTTGAACCTAAGATTGGAATTATGCTATTTCTCTTCCTGACTTAGATCCTATCAACTATTAAAAAAATTATCACAGTAGAGCACTCTCTCCTGAGAGTGCGGAGGACATGTCTTGGCGCCTCTACCTTGGGCTCCCCAAGAACTGAGACCCTGGCAGGATTCTTCCCACTGACACACCCTCCCTCTCTACTCCCAGTCATGAAAGGGGTTGCTTAGGTTCCCAAACATGTTACCAGTTCAACCGCGGCGCTGCTACTTGCAGGCTAGTAAGTGCAGGGCTGACAGAACTGTTGCTGGATGTGCAAGAGGAAGAGAAGAAACCTGGATGCACGACAGAGGGTGGCAGCCAGACAGGAACCTCAAAACTTGTTTGCTGCTGAAAGGGGAAAATTGAATAATTTCCCACATATCTGAAAACTGGCCTTGGTTACTTGGAATGTTTTTCACCCCTGTCTCCCAGTATCATCTGCTTTAGAGAAAGAAGGCTTAAGAGAAAGTTAATGAAGTTATACCAGCCCCACCCTGATTTCTCCATGTGTAAAAAAGACCAGAAAAATAATACCCTTATCATCTCCTTCCTTAGAATAGTGTGCAAATGAATTTGCAAAAGTATTAAGCTCTCAAAAAACATATGCTATATGCATTTGCAGTGACTTCACTATTATAATGATTATTATTTTTTATGCCAAGGTGAAGTTTCCTTATCATAGAGCCTTCTTATCAATGTGGGTTTTTTAAATGTGAATTTTTATGATTTAAGTTTATTGGTCACTAACAGTCTCAACTTTATTCTGGTTTTAAGCATGCCCTGAGGAAAGCAAGTTCTACATGATATGTGAAAGTCCAAGCACCATAGGAATGAAAAAGATCCTACAGTCTCAGGTAGGTAGGTATGCCCTAACCCTCGTAGAACTTACATCATACTTTCGGTTCCTTTGGACGAATGTCCCAAGCCCTTTCAACTCTCTGTCTGATTAATCTAAAAACCTAAGCTGAAGATGTATTTTTCTCTTAAGGCTGGAAAGACCAAGACTGAAAGCTTCAGCTTATATTTAATCTTGCATCATAAAATGTTAAAAAAGCATGATTAATATATATAATGATAAGGAACAAGTGCAACTCCCCAGGGAGTCACACATATTAAAATGATTTCCCCAGAGAGTTGAATGATTTACTGATCTCACCAGGAGAAGATGGCACACGCCAGATCAGAGCTCAGAGCATCTCAGTCTCAGGCCTCACATCCCTGATGTGCTATTTTCTGTGTTGCTAGAGCCACATCGTGGTACACTGCAAATCTGTGGCCAAACTGCCTCCTTGCGACTACTTCCCTTAGGAGGAAGATGCACCTGGTGAAAGTCCACAACTTGCTGGCATGCAGTGCTCTGTGCCTTATAAGGAGACTTTGAGTAAATATTGCCCAGATCAAGCTTACAATCCAACTTTTCCACGTAATAGGCTTCAAAACCCCCATTCAGAGAGTCCACTTCGCTCTTTGATGCAGTGCCACTCACAAAAGCATTCGTGCCACGGTCATTTGCTTCTCTTTCCCTTCTTGCTCTCCCAGATACAATGACACAGATCTCCCTGTTTATTTTATAATTTTCGTAGATTTTTTTTTACAAGGCGATGACTTTAACAGTACGTGTTTGGTAAAAACAGTCCTTTGGGTTGCACTATTGAAGAGTTTGGTTTTAAAAAAGTTAAAAAAAACAACAACAAGAACCAAAAACAAACAACTCCCCCCCCCCAACCTCTCTCTGCTTGGTGCCATAGACTTGAGTCCAAAGGACATTAGCTGCTCCATTGCACACATTGGAAGGGAGAGTTTGCTGTGAGCTCAGTCCTTCTAATAGACTGGCAATTTTGTAAAAGGTTTAGAGGATTTTGTTTAACCATTTCTGCATGTGTTTTTAATGAGCTTGAGACGGTCGATAACAAAGGCCAAGTTGTATGTTCAGAGGCATTTTCAGACCCAATCCCTCCCTGCTGACCTGAGGAATGGGCACCTGTGCTCCTCGGCTGGCTCACCTATGGGAATCAAGGTGGTGGGGCTATCTCCGGCCTGTCTTCATGCCAGGGATGAATCATGCAGTAGGCAGAGCGGAAGGAGTCTCTTTGTTGACAGCTTTCCATCTGGACTTTGGATACGGCTGATGGTTCACGTAGCGCGTGGGTTAGCTGGAAGGGGCTACGAGAGTCAGCGCCTCCATAAGGGCATGGGAGTGTATAAAACATCAGCAAAAGAACGGCCCAACAAAACTCAGAGGAGCATGCCTGTCCCTGAGTTTCAGGTCCCTGGGTTTGTGAGTGTGGATGACTGCAGCTTGGACCAGCCGGCATTTCATAGTCAATAGGGTCCTTTGGAGCCTCATTCAGATAATCCAACTGGAGCACACCTGAATAAATACATCAAGCTCAGGTGGCTGAAAGTAACCCCCTTTGAGTTTAATAATTAAAATAAGCAGAGCTATTAAGATGAATTTCAGATTGTCATGTATAAATGTAAGAGGCTCCATAAAGCACGGTGTTTTGTGATTCATACAGGAATATGATGGATATATGATACGTTTTCCACAGCTATTTAAGAAAAAAAGATTATCTTAGTCATGGGGTAAAGTTATGTGATGCATTGCACCATCCAGGCTGTGTCTGGGCCAGTAGAGATTCTTTTTTTTTTTGTCAAAGATTACTTCTTGGCAAACAAGATATGCAAACGCCAGAATACAGTAAAACCACATTTAATTGGACCTACTTGCCAACTTCTTGAACACAGCTTGGATTATTCCACTGGAGGCTGCTTCTGTTAAAAGCTGGGGGAGGAGGAAGTGGCATATTGACAAGGCTTCAGATAATTTTTTTTTTCACTCGAAGTACAATTATGCAATGAGCCAAGTTTGGAAGTATTTTACTATGTTTAATAATTATTATTAAAGATATTGTAAAACATATGCATTTGTTAAGTGGAATGTAATGGGAGCAAAATCATGTCATAAATTTTACTTTGGATTTATTTTCCTATTTTGTTTTTTATTTGACAGCCTTCCAAATTGATTCTAGCCAAAACCATGCACTCTAATACATATCGTACTTGATATTAAAGTGAGAATATGAGTAATTTATAGAACCCGAGTGAGAACAGTTTTCTTCTCTAAGCCAACCTATATGGAACTGCCACCTCTGTTCAGGTAGCAGCTGACACACAAACCATACACAGAGAGGGGAATAATAGGGATGGAGAAATACTATAAGTTCTTCTCCCAAAAGAAGCACCAAACCCCACATTGTTCTGGGAACATATCTATTGTTCAATAGGAAATCAGGGCCAAGGAAACTGATAACTATTTCTGTGTGTGTGTGTGTGTGTGTGTGTGTCTAGAAGAATCAGACTCATCTCTAGAAGTGTGGTTGGGGATTCACTGACAATTCCTAATTCTACTCAGGTGAATTTTGGCTTCAGGTGATGCTAAATTACACCGTCATCACTAACTCAGAAAGCTGAGAAAGCATGGCATCCGCTTTGTTTCACGTCTTGAGCTTAAACAAATTAATATTGTTTTTACAGTCTCTTTTACAGGGGGGAAAAAAAGTGCCCCTGGAATTGCACTTCTGAGAACCGAACAAAGGTGCCATCTCCAGTGATGGGCAAGACCCTGTGCATTTGCAGTGAACTCCACCTGCTCTGTGAAAACCCCACGGTTTTCTCACGACCCCACTCGAGCTGCTTAGCCATTGGACCCTCTCTTCCGAGTGTGCAGATGCGTCAGTCTGTCTTCTGTCTGCCCCGCAGGTTCATTGTTTTCTCCGCCGCCACAGGGAGCGACCAGGAAAGGAAGGCGGCCAGCAGGGGAGACGACTGACCTTCGCAGCCATCCTGCCACCCCTGCATCATCCACCCGCCCGCCCGGCGGGATCCCTAGGCGTGTTCCGAAGCTGCTCGGGGGCTTGCGGGAGCAGAGGCGGCCGTGCGCCCGCGCGGGGTGGACTGCAGCAGGCAGCCCCAGCGTCTGCAGAGGGGACGTGAGGACATCTGGCCCGTGTCCCTGCGAGCAGGGCTCCGCCGCAGGCCTTTGAAAATCCTCCGCACCGGCCCCCAGCGCCTTGGAACTTTCTCCCTGGAGAATTTAGAAGAGGCGGTGCCCTTGATTTCTTGGCCATCTAGGCCTCGGGCGCGTGCAGAGCGGTCCGCGAGCAGCGCGATGCAGAAGGCTTTCGGTTCTCAGAGCCTGGAGCCGGCGGGGCTGATGCGCTGCGGCTCTCCAGCCCTCTGCTCCCTGGCTGTGCTTCTTGAAGAACAAGTGACTGTATCTCTCTGGGCTTCTTTTTCTTCATCTTTAAAATAAACTATTGGCCAAATGACCCTGAGGTTCTTTCCAGCTCTGAATTCCTCGGGCATTTTTAACCTGTTTAACTGAAATGCTGATTAAACTTGGACGGATAACAGGGAAATATTTCCCAATGAGAGTAGAGACGTGACTAATTTGCCACTCAGGTTTCTGAAGCTTATGGTGGTCCAAGGAACACCCACTTAGACAAGGGAGGGCATGGGCAAGGCTGGTGAGCACTTCCACCTGCCTTTGGATTTTGAATATCAGGTTATGCTTTCCCACGCACATGCCAGACACATGCCTCTTGTCTTTGGTCAAGCCCAGTGGGTTTGGGATTAATTTCTTTTTTTTTTTTTTTTCATAGGGGAACCCTGAGGGAGCCTAGTTAGATATCAGGCAAGAGCTTCTTTAGTTCTGCACACACCTTTGGGAAAGTGAATGGGGATGGTATCACATTCATTGTTGACATTTGTTATTTTAACTAGCAGTGCACAAGTGTTGAGGGCTCCTGGCTAAGGCAACATTGCTGTTAGTCCTGGAGAGGTTTTGTGCTTGTTCAGCTTCTCTACAGAGTCTTGGTTGGACAGCTCCCTGCCACCTTCTTAGGACAGGCCTTGTAAAGGCTAATTCTGCCTTCCATAGGAAGGACCCCACCACAGACCATTGCTGTGGGCATGGTTCACCAAATTTGGAGTGTCCAAGGGGACTGATGATAGGTCTACAGATCGGAGGTCATTTGAGTTAGGAAGATCATCAGAAGAGAACACACAGTACTCACAAATGGACTCAAATTAGGAAAGACCAAATTCTTAGTGACTGTCATAAAAATCCCATGTTTTGTCATTGACAGTTAGACCATTGACCTACTCATTCCCCTGTGTGTCTAGCTTGTAATTAATCCATTCCAGTACAGAGGAAAACACTACCGGACTGTTGTGTGAAAAAAAAAAAAGTCCAAGAGAATGATGGCGGACTAATTTGTACCAGAGTCTAACTCAAATATTTTCACTTTTATTTTTTTCATCCTTGAAGTCACAAAGTAAAACAGTTAAGGAATTCAAGATTAGCATGTAAGTGAGACTGAAATAGGACTGCATTCTTATAGTAGTTAAAACTCTTTGGTTGCAAGGAACAGAAATCCAACTTAAGCTAGTTTAAGCCAAGCAAGAATTTTATTATAAGGCTACATGGATTCAATGAAATCCAAAAGAGGAATATGGACAGGCCTTGGGAGCAGCAAGAAGTGGGAGCTCAGAGGCTGTCAGGATTTGTTCTCCTTTTCTTGCCTCTGAACTCTTTCTGCTGATTGGCATTTTCTATTCCTCAGTCCACATGGTGGGACAAGACTGCCAACTGCTTCTGCATTTACATGTCTTCATTTTCAGACACCCAGGGAAAGGCTGACTTCTTTTGTCAGTTGCAGTTCCCAGATCCTGGGGGAGAATTCTGATTGGCCTATTTAGATTGGGCGCCCACTGCTGGACCAATGGGCTGTGCCAAGGCCACGCCCATTGCGCCAATCTGCAGTCTCTTGTGGTGGCCGTATGCACATGGGGAGCACAGAGTGTGGGAAGGACAAGGGCATGGGGGACAGGGAGATAGTTCCCTGAAATGAGGCTGCTGCTGAACTGACAAAATCACAGGGCCCATTACATTTCTCTACTGAAATTAGAGGGAAACTATGAAAACATATTATTTATCTGCAAGTGAGAACAATATATTCTTTCTCATGGTCTAACATCAGTTTCTGTCTAACCCATGGTCAAGTAGTTAAAGGAAATAATCTATGCTTTTTACAGTACTATAAAACACAAGTTAATTTTCATTTAACTTAATTCACCTAATGTCCCTCCAGTTATCTACCATTTATAATCTTGGAGCATGTTCATACGTATTTTAATGAAATCCTTACCTGACTCATTCTGGTGAGGCCGCAAAACTTAATTGCTGGCCTTTGTTGTGGTTTAGTCACTAAGTTGTGCCTGATTCTTTTCGACCCCAAGAACTGCAGCAGGTCAGGCGCCTCTGTCCACCACTATCTCAGGGAGTTTGCTCAAACTCATGTCCATTGAGTCAGTGATGTTATCTAACCATCCCATCTTCTGCTGCCTCCTTCTCCTAGCTGCCTCTCAGCTATTGATATTTAACAGTGATCCAGGTGTTCCATGGGGGATGGGGGGTGGGATTGGGGAACAGAGCCCAATGGAAAGAGAAGATGCTTCTCCCTTTCTCCTTGCTCAGGATGTAGGAAAGAAGTGGTGCAACAAAGAGCTCTACAGTAGGCAAGAGTTATGTGTTCTCAGTCAGGGACACAGGAATCCATGGGTGCAGAGCATAGAGGGGCCGGGGCAAGTGGGGGGCAATATTGGCCACTGTGAATGAAGCCCTCTGGGCCTGGGTGTTGTCTTCTAGCAAAGCTTCAGGGCTTCACCTGTCACAGTGTCACAGCTGGGAGGTCCATCTGCCTGTTGGAAGGAAAGAGTGAGCCCCAGGGAGACATGACTCCTCGTCCTGAGGTAGCAGAAACATTCAGATTGTTTTAAGTGGCAGACCTAGGTTGGACATATGGCTTGTCACTCTGTCCATGGGGATTCTCCAGGCAAGAATACTGGAGTGGGTTGCCATGCCCTCCTCCAGGGGATCTTCCCAATCCAGGGTCAAACCCAGATCTCTCTCATTGCAGGTGGATTCTTTACCATCTGAGCCACCAGGGAAGCCCCGAGTACTCAATACCTCCTCCCTAAAGATGCAAAACAATCAGAGTTTGAATTAGGTCCTCTGGTTAGAGTTAGGTCCTCAAGATCAAGGTGGAGAGGCATATGGCTAATTAATTCAGGGTGTCATAGACTCGTTCGTGTGTCATATGAGTGTTTTAGAGCACCTTGGGTTATGTTGTTGCTCTTTTTGCTCAAATTATTGTGACCTGCATTGGGGGAACTTTGGGGATGGACAAAGATATTATTATCTTATTTCCAGCCTTTCCTGACCTTGCCCTCCTGCCTGCCTGTGAAGGCACCTGGGAAGAAAGGATAGGAGAAGGGTTTGTACTTTGAAGGCAGGCAGAGCCGTGTTGTGGCTGTACTCTTGGGCAGGCATTCACTCTCCAGAACAGAAGTTTCTGCCTCTCCCCCTTAGAAGGGCTGCGTGGACTGGTGGTATGGAACCTTTCAGGCGGCAGGGGCATTGCATCTGGCAGGACCACTTCCGTCTCAGGTGACAGGAAGGGAACTCAGACCAGCTTGACAAAAGAAGGGAATTCACTAACATTTGAGGATGTCTGGGGGTGGCCTCAGGAATGACCAGGCACAAGGACTCAGATTACAATGACATTCAGCTCTCTTTCCTTCCCCACCCACTTCTGCGTTTACTTCCGTTTTTATACCTGAAAATGGGCTTTCTTCACATGGAGGGCATCGGACATGAACAAAGATGGTAGCTGGCCTTGTCCCAGCCAGTGACCCCAAAAGGAAGAGGATGGCATCCTCTGAACATCTGTGTTTAACTTTCTAGAAAAGAACTCAAACCTTACCCAGACTGTGTGCTTCACAAGCTAATCACCGTGACCCAAGGAAGGGGGTACTATGCTTGGGCAGGCTTGGGGCCAGATAAGGGCTTTCTTTGCCATGCCCCACAGCTTGTGGGATCTCAGTTCCCCAACCAGGGACTGGCAGTGAAAGCCCAGAATCGTAACCACTAGGCCACCAAGGAACTCCCAGTGACTCTGTATAGCCACTTTATGAGCATTAGTTTAAGCATTAATTCTTCATTCCCAGAGCTGGAAGTAGAACTGTAGAAAGTCTTGAGGGGCCCAGACACAGGAGAGGAAGACTGTACCAGGGAGCCAAGGATAGAGATAATTTCTATTCATGGGTCCCTGCCTAGGAAGGCTAATTTGAGTTGGGTGTGGGAGGGAAGGAAAAAGTGATACGGGACAGGGCAAATATTTACGAAGTGACAACTGTGTATGGGAGGGTACACCTGCCTTCATGGAACTTACTGGTTAATGGAACAACTAAACAAAAAATTATGGTGAAGTTATCATACATGCTATGAAAAGAGGAGTGTATGGTGAGTAGAAACCCACAGTGAGGGCCATCCAGCCCGGCTGACACGTCACAGAAGAGTTTTCGGCAGAAGTGAGTTAGTCACGCAATAAGTGGGTGGAAGAGTGTTTGGAGCAGAGGGATCAGCATGTAAAAATGCCAAAAAAGAGAACCAGGCGGCTTTCAGGAGCCTTAGTTAGTTCTTTCTCAGGACAGTGAGTAAATGACTAGAGCACCACGGAGGAAGGTACATGACTGTCCCTGGGCAGCCAAAGCAAGTTACCATGAACTAGGTGGCTTTACTCTGGCCTCTGCATGCAAAGAGCTGACTCACTGGAAAAGACCCTGATGCCGGGAGGGATTGGGGGCAGGAGGAGAAGGGGACGACAGAGGATGAGATGGCTGGATGGCATCAAGGACTCGATGGACATGAGTTTGAGTGAACTCCGGGAGTTGGTGATGGACAGGGAGCCTGGCGTGCTGCGATTCATGGGGTCACAAATAGTCGGACACGACTGAGCGACTGAACTGAACTGAACTGAAGTGGCTTCAAACCACAGAAATTTATTCTCCCATAGTTCTGAAGGTTGGAAGTCCAAAGTCAAGATGTCAGCGAGGCCTCACTCCTTCCTTCAGTCTTAAAGTCCAGCCTCTGGTGGCTCCAGGCATTCCCTGTGGCTATCTCCAGTCTCTGCCTCTATTTGCACATGGCTTTCTACCCCACCTCTGTGTCTTCGTCTCTTGTGCTTCTTATAAGGACACTTGTCCTTGAGTTTATGGCCCGCCTAGGTAATCCAGGCTGATCTCCTCATCGCAGTATCCTTAACTTGATTACATCTGTCAAGATGTTAATATTTACATGATCGGGGTGTTAGGATGTGGGGGTATCTTTTTTTGGCGGGGGTGCCATCCAGTCCAGTACAGAGCGGGGAGTAGGGAGGGATACTCTGGACTGACTGGCAAAGCCAGGTCCTAGATTCATCTAGGGATGAATCTAGATTCATCCTAGAGCAGACTGGTGATATTTCCATTTGTTTTCTGGAAAAGCCACTGCTTGTTCCTTGGGAGTGGGCTGTGGGTGCACGGTGTGTTTGAAGCTGGAGACTTGCTGTGGTTCAGGTGAGAGTGAGGGAAGCTGGGCTAAGGCAGTGGCTGAGCAAGGGATGACAATGGATCTTAGATCCACTCAAGAGAGCAGGTCAAGAGGACTGATTGGCCGTAGGATGGAGGCTGAGGGATCCTCACGGACAATGTGCACAGTTATGCTCTGTCTTCTCCAGGAGACAGCACTGGAAGACAGAAAGAATGTTAACTTTGGAATTGGCTAATCAGTGGGCTTTCCCAGGTGGCTCAGTGGTAAAGAACCTGCCTGCCAGTACAGGAGATACAGGAGACTTGAATTGAATCCCTGGGTTGGGAAGATTGGGAAGATCCCCTGGAGAAGGAAATGGCAACCCATTCCAGTATTCTTGCCTGAAAAATCCCATGAACAGGGGGGCCTGGTGGGCGTCAGTCCATGGGGTGATAAAGAAGTGAGACACGACTGAGCAACCAGCCCACATGCACAAACCTGGGTTCAAATCCCAACACTTCCACTCCCCAGCTTCTTCACCTTTGTTATGTTTCTTATTTTCTCTGAGCTTAAGTTTTCTCCTCAATAAAAACAGAGATGATATACTGACTTCACAGGGCTCTGGTGGTGGCGGGGTGACTAGATGACAACATACACCACGTGGATGCCCCAAATGTTCGGATTCCCCCCTCTCCCCCTGCTTGACCACCCCTTCCTGCTGGGACTTTCCCCAGGCTTTAGCTGCACCCCCTTCTCCCCCATCTACTTCCTGGGCAGCTGGCCCCCCACCTGCAACTCTTCTTCTCAGGGACCAGCCCATGACCACCCTCTCCACTGTCCCAGAACCTTCAACAAATACTCTCTTGCTTGCCCTTCCTAAGCAGCACAAGGTATGAAATGGTGGTCTTAGCCCCCTTGAAAAGGGACCTGAAATACTTGCTCAGTATTAGAAGTATTAGTATTAGAAGATCCCCTGAAGGAAATGGCAACCCACTCCAGTATTCTTGCCTGGGAAATCCCATGGGCTGGGAAGTCTGGTGAGCTACAGTCCATGGGGTTGCAGAAGAGTTGGACACGACTTAGCGACTGAACAACGACAACTCTAAGACTTGCAAATATTATGAGGGACCTTAAGTCTGCCATCTCAAAGAGGAAGGGAGAAATGAATTCTGGGAAAGAAGGCCAAGTCTTAGGGAAGAACCAAAGAGTAATTTCATTAACTGATTAATTCATTTATATTGCTCAGCGTCATGAAAAACACTGTGGGCTTTACCAAGGAGGAGAAGAAATTTGTCCCTATCCTGAAAAACCTAAAAGAGATTTGGGAAAAAAAAAAACCAAAAAACAATGAATACACATGCATGTGTCTTGCTTTAGGATTGGCACAGTAATGAATTTAATGGACACCTCATGTTTAACAGATTAACAGTGTTTCCAGAAAAGTATAAACACTCATTTTACAGACAAGGAAACTGAAGTTCAGAGAGTAACCCCTTCAGGAAACCAGGGTTCCACCCCAGTTCTGGTGACTTCAAATTCCATTAAATCCTTTAGTAAAAATTCAAGTTAAAAGACAGATGAAAGGGAATTTGGGGCATTATAGAAATGTTCTGTCTTTTGTAGATGAATTTAGTTCTTTAGTCTTTTTAATTTTGAGTGATTCTAGAACTTTCATGATACAGCTTTTATTCATCTGACTTACCACCACAGTTTTAGGAACACCTGCAGACCCGCAGAGGGTTGCATGAGGCCTTGCTGACTGAGGCATTTGTTGCTCAGTCTGGAAGTGTTATGTAGCCACAGAGTCTTTATTTTATTTTAATGGAGTATGATTGCTTTACACTGCTGTGTCACTTTCTGCTGTACAGAAAAGTGAATCAGCTACATGTGTACATGTATCCAGTCTTTTTTGGATTTCCTTCCCCTTTAGGTCATCACAGAGCATCAGGTAGAGTTCCTTGTGCCATACAGTAGGTTCTCAATAGTCATCTACTCTATACATAGTGTATATATCAATCCCAGTCTCCCGGTTCATCTCCCATACCCTCCCCCCTGGTATCCATACATTTGTTCTCTATGTTGCCACAGCTTCTTTAAGTGGCATTTGCTGATTTCAAAGGTCAATATAAGAAGGCCTAAAAAAGAGAATTTAGAGCCAGAAGGGAACTTTGATTCTTTCAGTCAAATTCCTCTCTTTCAAGTATAGAAATTGAGACCCAGAGAGGTTAAGTGACTGGCCCAAGGCCACACAGCTGGTTCGCAGTGTGAGATGAAACTTGGTTTTGCCTGGTGTTCCTTCCACCATCCGAGCTACTCGACACAGTAAAGGAGACAGCTTTACCCAAATCATCTGTGGCTGATAGAAGCGCTGCGAATGAGCGCAGTCGTCTATTCGTTGATGGAGCAAACTGCAGGGCAATTATTATAACAGCTTACATGCTCTGGAATGCCCACGGTCAATCTATATGTACCCTCTGCCAGGAGCTAGGCTTCCCTGGTGCCACATGGGTGAAACCCAGTGAGCAACCTTGGCCCTGTTTCAAGTTGGCTTTGCATTAAAGGATTAGTTTACGTTTAATTGAAGTTTGGCACATTCTGAGCAGGAGTGGCCTTGCTCTGGCTTTCTGAAAAAAGCATATGACTTTGGCCCAGCTCTTGAAGTTTCATATGGCAGTTTCCAGTACCTGAGGGAACTGGCCCATTACTTTCTAGGGTCTTCCTGAGTTGAACATAAGTCTGTGAGTTTGCCTTCTTCTTTGTTCCCTTCTCAGAAGCTGTACTTCCTCAGATTTCAAGGAGGTGTGGCTGGGAGAGACAAGGTCTGTGGGGACTGGGTGCTTCCACTTGAGCACTTCGACAGCCCCTTTGCTGTCTCTGTCTCCGTGCTCAGGGTCTGTTAGAGCAGCAGTGCCCTCATCCCGCCCTCCCTTGGAGTACAGGAGGATGTGGGAAAGGGCAGTGGGCCGGGTGTCTGGCCCACGGCAACCCCCACTATGAACCCAGCCCTTACTACTGCTGCAGTCCCTGCCACTCATGACTTCTGTATCCTCTGCGCTAAACCAGTGCCCGCTCTCCTGGGACCACAGGGGCCCACCGCTGAGTGAACAGGAGGGAGGGATACAAGTGATGAGTGTGAAGGTGAGCGAGGGAATGAAACAGCCCCCAGCCCTGCAGTGCTCAGCACCGCCTCCTGCCTGCATTGTGCAGTCCTTCCTCACGCCTCTGCTTCTGCAGATTCTGACCACCCCTCTGGCTACCCCCCCCCCCAGATCTACACCACCGACCGATGCGTGGAGTGCCTATAACTGAGTCCTCTCCTCACTTGCTGCCTCCTCTGGGGCCACACCATGCCCTTGGCTGCTGAAGCCCTCCTATGAGTCAGGCCCTTGGCACTGAACGTCTCTTTTGCTTCTCACATCGGCCGCCTGCAGTGGAGGTTTCCTCCAGATGAAGAAATTGGGTTCATAGGAGCTAAGTGACGTGTCCAAGGTCACCCATGTTATGACAGTGCAGAGAAGCAGGCTCAGGTCCACTTACCCCAGCATCTACTATTGGGGCAGCCACTGCCCGCACTAAGGTAAGATGTAGCCACTGAACTTCAACTGCTGAGGGTGGGGGGGATGTGGATGGTTTTAAAAGCAGAAACATCACTTTGCTAACAAAAGTCTGTATAGGCAAAGCTATGGTTTTTCTAATAGTCAAGTATGGTTTTGAGAGTTGGAACTGTAGAGAAGGCTGAGTGCCGAAGAATTGGTGCTTTCAAACTGTGGTGCTGGAGAAGACTCTGGAGAGTCCCTAGGACAGCAAGGAGATCAAACCAGTCCATCCTAAAGGAAATCAGTCCTGAATATTCATTTGAAGGAGTGATGCTGAAGCTGAAGTTCTAGTACTCTGGCCACCTGATGGGAAGAGCCAACTCATTGGAAAAGACCCTGATGCTGGGAAAGATTGAAGGCAGGAGGAGAAGGGGATGACAGAGGATGAGATGGTTGGATGGCATCATTGACTCGATGGACATGGATTTGAGCAAGCTCCAGGAGATGGTGATGTACAGGGAAGTGTGCTGTGCTTCCAGTCTACGGGGTTGCAAAGAGTCGGACATGACTTAGAGACTAAACAACAACAGCAACACCTCTCTCTTTTCCAATTTGTTTCAAAAGAGCTTGCATTTCTCATGCGATTAAAAATAGCATTAGTGAGGGAAGAACAAGATGGCGGAGGAGTAGGCGGATGCGGAGAACATCTCTCTCCATGGATACATTAAGAATACACCTTCAGACCCAGACGTGCACGCAGAACATCAGCTGAGAGAGGACAGGAATACCTCACCAGAAGAAATGAATGCACAGAGCCACGCAAAACTCTAGAGGACAAAGGAACTAGGGGGAAAGACAGGAGGATTAGTAGGACTGGACCTGCCCTCTGCAGGTGGGGGAACTGAGGCAGGGGTCCAGTCCCCACATCGGGGCAACTGTCTGAGTCAAACGTGAAACATTTAAGACTGAGAGTGAAACAGCTGAGCTGTGGCAGCCTAAATGGAATGAGAATCAGACGGTCCTTGCCACAGCTGTACATACTCCAGACAGGGACGAGGGTCCCCTGGTAGGCCCAGTGGCTGGGAGCTAGAGTTTGGGGAGTGTGGAGCAATCCCAGGGCGAGGGATGCTGTTGACTGCAGAGAGACAGATGGAGGGGAGGTGACGGAGGAGATTGTGATGGGAAATGCCCGCGAAAGAAAGCTGGGCAGACTTGGAAGCAAGGTGATACTGCTGAGTCACGTGTAGGGGGTGGAGCCATCACCATAGCCTCTCTCTCCCCACATGTCAGCATCGGCAGCTGAACAATAGAGGGGCTGGCCCATGAAACTCCTGCAGGACCCCACCTAGGGTGTTCCTTTAAGTGGCCGATGCACCCATCTACAGAGTAGGACCCCAGCCAGGGGGGCCCCTCTATGTCCATGACACACCAAACAACAGAGAAGGACCCCAGGCAAGGGAGCCTTCTAAGTGCCTGAATGGGCAGAGCTGTGGAGAAAGACTGCCCAAAGAGGCCTTCTGATGGGCAGCTATTAAGAGGCTCAAAGAAAGATTCTGATAAGGCCATAACTCCTGCAGCAGAGGCAGTCCGTGTCCCTGCACACTTGGCGCCACCAGCGTCCCCACAAGCCAAGTGGCTGCACCACTTTCACACTCAACTCTCACTGGGGCAAAGCTGCCACAGGCAAAAGAGTCTTGCGTCTATGTGCTCAAGGTTGTGTCCGACTCTTTATGACCCTGTAGACTGTGGCCTGCCAGGTTCTCTGTCAGAGATGGGGGTTCTCCACACAAGAATACTGGAGTGTATTGTCAAATACTGGTTGCCATACCCTTCTAGAGCACTATAGTTCCTGCTGTCCTGGCCGCCAACCCTCCTGAGTACCTGATGCTGCCAGAACCCCTGCAACCCAAGCAGCTGCACCACCTCCATACCTGGCCCTCACAGGGGCAAACCCAAGCCCTCCAGGGCAGACTCAGGAGCAAACCCCAATAGACGACCCACATGCAGAAGTGGAAATAAAACCACAGTTGAAACCCAGGGGCAGTGTGGCTAAGGAAGAAGACCCAAAACCTTCCCACCAGCTGTACAAGCTGCAGATTCAATCCACACGATCAACTAGACGGACTCTGTGTCTAGGGAATACATAAAAAGTCAGCGAGAGCTCCCACAGAAGAAAACACACTAGTTCTGATAGCTGCGGACATTGGAGGCAAGAACACACAGGAATAGGACCAGATTAGAATCTGAGCTGTCCCCACAGCAGGTCCAGACATCAGCACAGTTTTGGAGGGCATCCTAGGGAGGTGAGGAGGACTGTGACTCCCAGTGAGGGAAAGGACTCTGACAGCAAAACACAACAGTCAAAACACAAACATTTATTATTCTTATGTTTTGACTTGCTCTCAGTACTCTTGCCTGGAAAAATCCCATGGACACAGGAGCCTGGTAGACTGCAGTCCATGGAGTCGCCAAGAGTTGGACATGACTGAGTGACTTCACTTTCACTTTTCACTTTCATGCACTGGAGAAGGAAATGGCAGCCCACTCCAGCGTTCTTGTCTGGAGAATCCCAGGGACGGGGGAGCCTGGTGGGCTGCTGTCTACGGGGTCGCACAGAGTCGGACATGACTGAAGTGACTTAGCAGAGATTCTTTTGCATTATTTTTTCTTTTCTTTTTTCTTCCCCCATCACCCTGTTGTAGTTGTCAATTTTTTTGGCACTATGAAATCCAATTAAGCTTTTGAGCTTTTTTTTCCCCTCAGTCACATTTTTTATTGCTGTTGTAAACCTCTGCTGCTACGTTGGGCTTGTGCACATCTGTGGAGTTTTCCTTATTTTTCTTTTCTCTTAAAAATTTTTTTAAACCTATTGTTATTTTTTCTACATTTATTCCTTTGTTTGCTTTTCCTACTGTTCTTTCCCCCTTGCAGTTAATCTTGAATGTATATAAATCTTCTTTATCCACTTCTATTTAACTTTGCATATCTATTCTTTCTTTCCTTTCCTTTCAACATATTTGTTGGTTTTATTTTCTTTACTTTATCCCCCAATTGGCACCTGGCTTTAGTTTTGTTTTCCAGCTTGTGCTTTAGTTTAGTTTTGTTCTGGTAGATATAATTTTTGGTTTCCTTTGTTTGCTGGGTCGATCTATTGTACTTTATTTTTGTTGGACTGTTCTGGTTTTGCTTATGGGTGTATATGTATATGTGTATATTCAGTCACACTTTTTATTGTTGTTATAAACCTCTGCCTCTACTCTGGGCTTTTGCAGTTCTGTGAAGTTTTCATTTTTTCCCTTTTTTATTTCTTCTTTTTTTTTCTTTTTTCTTTTTTATAATTTTAATTTTAAATTTTTTCAAAAACCTATTATATCTTTTCTACAGTTATTCCTTTCTTTGCTTTTCCTAATGTTCTTTTCCCCTTGCACAGTGAATAGATGTTTAAACAATTGGCACCTTGCTTCAGTTTTGTTTTCCAGTTTATGCTTTAGTTAGTTTTGCTCTTAACTGGTAAATATAATTTTTGATTTACTTTGTTCACTGGGTCAATCTACTGTAATTTATTTTTGTTGAACTATTTTCACTTTGCTCATGGGTGTATATGTATATGTGTATTTCTATTATTTTAATTATTATTTGCCTGATTTTGTAACTACCATTTGTCTGGGGTTCATCTTTGGTTTGGGGTATTTGTTTTAATCTCACTTAATGCCATAACAAACCACTTGTGGAATCTTCATTCCTGACCAGAGATCAAGCCATGAGCCTTTGGAGTGGGAGCACTGACTCCAAGACCCTAGACTACTAACCCTCAGTTCAGTCCAGTTTAGTCGCTCAGTCGTGTCCCACTCTTTGCGACCCCATTAATCGCAGCACACCAGGCCTCCCTATCCATCACCAACTCCCGGAGTTCACTCAGACTCATGGCCATCGAGTCCGTGATGCCATCCAGCCATCTCATCCTCTGTCATCCCCTTCTCCTCCTGCCCCCAATCCCTCCCAGCATCAGAGTCTTTTCCAATGAGTCAACTCTTCGCATGAGGTGGCCAAAGTACTGGAGTTTCAGCTTTAGCATCATTCCTTCCAAAGAAATCCCAGGGCTGATCTCCTTCAGAATGGACTGGTTGGATCTCCTTGCAGTCCAAGGGACTCTCAAGAGTCTTCTCCAACACCACAGTTCAAAAGCATCAATTCTTCAGTGCTCAGCCTTCTTCACAGTCCAACTCTCACATCCATACATGACCACAGGAAAAACCATAGCCTTGACTAGATGGACCTTAGTCGGCAAAGTAATGTCTCTGCTTTTGAATATGCTATCTAGGTTGGTCATAACTTTTCTTCCAAGGAGTAAGTGTCTTTTAATTTCGTGGCTGCAGTCACCATCTGCAGTGATTTTGGAGCCCCCCAAAATAAAGTCTGACACTGTTTCCACTGTTTCCCCATCTATTTCCCATGAAGTGATGGGACCAGATGCCATGATCTTCGTTTTCTGAATGTTGAGCTTTAGACTAACTTTTTCACTCTCCTCTTTCCCTTTCATCAAGAGGCTTTTTAGTTCCTCTTCACTTTCTGCCATAAGGGTGGTGCCATCTGCATATCTGAGGTTATTGATATTTCTCCCGGCAATCTTGATTCCAGCTTGTGTTTCTTCCAGCCCAGCGTTTCTCATGGTGTGCTCTGCATATAAGTTAAATAAGCAGGGTGACAATATACAGCCTTGACATACTCCTTTTCCTATTTGGAACCAGTCTGTTGTTCCATGTCCAGTTCTAACTGTTGCTTCCTGACCTGCATACAGATTTCTCAAGAGGCATGTCAGGTGGTCTGGTATTCCCATCTCTCTCAGAGTTTTCCACAGTTTGGGAGTATCAAATGGTGAGAACTCACACCCACTTGAATACAAGACCACCAGTGGCACCCTGTGCAGGATGACTCATATAAACAACAAACAAAACAGAAATACAAACCCAGTCATCAGCAGACAGGATTACCACCTCACTCAGCCTTGCTCATCAGAGGGAAAACAAACAAACAAACAAAAGCTCAGCACAAATATCACCCTATATGAAGCTTACACAAACCACTGGACCAACTTAGGAGGGCAGAAACCAAAAGGAGGAAAGAATTCAACCTTGAAGCCTGGGAGAAGGAGACCTCAATCACAATAAGTTAAAAAAAAAATTATGAAAAGGCAGAGAAATACTACACAAATGAAGGAACAAACTAGAAACACAAAAGTCCAAATAAATGAAGAAGAAATAAGAAAACTACCTGGAAAAGAATTCAGAATGAGGATAGTAAAATGATCAAAAACCTTGAAAACAAAATGGAGAAAATGCAAGAATCAATTAACAAAGACCTAGGAGAATTAAAGAATTAAAGAATAAACATAGAGAGACAAACAACACAATTACTGAAATTAAAAATACTGTAGAAGGAATCAATAGCAGAATATCTGAAGCAGAAGAATGAGTCAGTGAGCTGCAAGATAAAATATTGGAAATAACTTCTGAAGTGCAGAATAAAGTTAAAAGAATAAAAAGAACTGAGGATAGTCTCAGAGACCTCTGGGACAATAACAAATGCACCAACATTCAAATTATAGGAGTCCCAGAAGAAGAAGAGAAAAAGAAAGGGTATGAGAAAATTTTTGAAGAGATTACATCTGAAAATTTTCCCAACATGGAAAAGGAAATAGTCAATCAAGTCCAAGAGGCAGGAAGAGTCCCATATAAGACAAATCCAAGAAGAAACACATCACGACACATACTAATCAAGCTAGCAAAGACTAAACACAAAGAAAGAATATTAAAAGCAACAAGGGAGAAGCAACAAGTAACATACAACGTTATGTTATGTTACAACAAGTTACAACAAGTAACATACATACAACATATGCTTAACAACTGATCTTTCAGCAGAAACTCTGCAGGCTGGAAGGGAATGGCAGGATACATTTAAAGTATTGAAAGGGAAAAATCTATAACCAAGATTACAGTACCCAGCAAGGATCTCATTCAAAACGGATGGAGAAATAAGCTTTTCAGACAAGCAAAAGTTAAGATAATTCAGTACCACCAAACCAGCTTTACAACAAATGTTAAAGGGACTAATATAGTCAAGAAATAAAGAGAAGAAAACAGATCTACAAAATCAACCTCAAACAATTAAGAAAATGGCAACAGGAACAGATATATAAATAGTTACTTTAAATGTAAATGGATTAAATGCTCCAACCAAAAGACACAAAGTAGCTGAATGGATAAAAAAACAAGACCCATATATTTGCTGTCTACAAGAAACCCACTTCAGACCTAATGACACATAGAGACTGAAAGTGAGAGGATGGAAAAATATATTTCATGCAAATGGGAAGCAATAGGAGGCTGGAGTAGCAATCCTCATATCAGACAAAATGAAAGTGAAAGAAAGTAAAGTTGCTCAGTCGTGTCCGACTCTTTGCGACCCCGTGAACTGTAGCCCTCCGGGCTCCTCTGTCCATGGGATTCTCCAGGCAAGGATACTGGAGTCGGTTGCCATTTCCTTCTCCAAGGGATCTTCCTGAAATAGACCTTAAAATAAAGATGATTACAAGAGATAAGGAATAACGCTACATAATGGTCAAGGGATCAGTCCAAGAGGAAGACATAACAATTGTAAATATCTATGCACACAACATAGGAGCACCTCAATACATAAGACAAACACTAACAGACATAAAAGGAGAAATTGACAATAACACAATAATAGTAGGAGACTTTAACACCCCACTCACACCAATGGACAGATCATCAAAACAGAAAATTAATAAGGAAACGCAAGTCTTAAATGATACATTAGATGAGATGGATCTCATTGATATCTTCAGAACATTCCATCCAAATGCAGAAGAATGCACTTTCTTCTCAAGTGCATGTGGAACATTCTCCAGGATAGGCCATATCTTGGGTCACAGATCAAACCTCAATAAATTTAACAAAATTGAAATCGTATGAAGCATCTTCTCTGACCACAATGTTATGAGACGAGACATTAATTACAAGAAAAAAAAACTGTAAGAAACAGAAACACATGGAGATTAAACAACACATTTCTAAATAACTAACGGGTTACTGAAGAAATCAAAAGGGAAATAAAAAAGATTCTAGAAACAAATGACAATGAAAACACCACAACTCAAAACCTATGGGATGCAGCAAAAGCAGTTCTAAGAGGGAAGTTTATAGTAGTACAATCCTACCACAAGAAAGAAGAAAAACATTGAATAGACAACCTAACTTTACATCTAAAACAAATGGAAAAAGAAGAACAAAAAATCCCAGAAATAGTAGAAGGAAAGAGATCATAAAGAGCTGAGCAGAAATAAATGAAAAAGAAATGAAAGAAACAATAGTAAAGACTAATAAAACTAAAAGCTGGTTCTTTGAGATGATAAACAAAATTGACAAAACTTTCACCAGACTCATCAGGAAAAAAAGAGAAGAATCAAATCAACAAAATTAGAAAAGAAAAAGGAGAGATTACAACAGACAATGCAGAAATACGAAGGATTATTAGAGACTATTAGGAACAACTATATGGCAATAAAAGGGATAATCTGGAAGAAATGGACAGAGTCTTAGAAAAGTTCAGTCTTCCAAGACTGAACCAGGAAGAAACAGAAATTATAAACAACCCAATTACAAGCACTTAAATTGAAGCTGTGACAAAAAATCTCCCAAAAAACAAAATCCTAGGACCAGATGGCTTCACAGAAGAATTCTGTCAAACATTTAGAGAAGAGTTAATGCCTATCCTTCTAAACTCTTTTAAAAAGTTGTAGAGGAAGGAACACTTACAAACTCATTCTATGAGGCCAGAATCACCCTGATATGAAAACCAGACAAAGACAACACAAAAAAGAAAACTACGGGCCAATATAACTGATGAACATAGATGCCAAATCCTCAACAAAACTTTAGCAAACAGAATTCAGCAACACATCAAAAACTCATACACTATGATCAAGTTGGGTTTATTCTAGGAATGCAAGGATTATTCAATATATGCAAATAAATCAATGTGATACACTATATTAGCAAATTGAAAGATAAAAACCAAACCATATGATCATCTCAATAGATGCAGAAAAAGCCTTTGACAAAATTCAGCATCCATTTATGATTAAAACTCTTCAAAAAATGGTCATAGAAGGAACGTACCTCAACATAGTAAAGGCCATATGTGATAAGCCTACAGCAAACATTATTCTCAATAGTGAAAAACTGAAAGCATTCTCCCTAAGGTCAGAAACAAGACAAGGGTGTCCACTGTCACCACTATTATTCAACATAGTTCTGGAAGTCCTAGCCACAGCAATCAGAGAAGAAAAAGAAATAAAAGGAATCCAGATCAGAAAAGAAGTAAAGCTCCCACTGTTTGCAGATGACATGATACTGTTGATAGAAAACCCTAAAGATAGTATCAGAAAATTACTAGAGCTAATCAGTGAATTTATCAAAGTTGCAGGATACAAAATCAATACACAGAAATAACTTGCATTTCTATATACTAACAATGAAAAATCAGAAAGAGGAATTAAGAAACCAATTCCATTCACCATTGTAACAAAAAGAATTAAATATCTAGGAATAAACTTACATAAGGAGACAAAAGGACTGTACACAGAAAATTGTAAGACACTAATGAACTAAATCAAAGACAACATAAACAGATGGAGAGATATTCTGTGTTCCTGGGTAGGAAGAATCCATATTGTGA
Organism: Capra hircus; assembly: GCF_001704415.2. Lineage (NCBI taxonomy): Eukaryota > Metazoa > Chordata > Mammalia > Artiodactyla > Bovidae > Capra > Capra hircus. The sequence continues at coordinate 31,649,076 of NC_030823.1, read as the reverse complement.
AAATGACTATACTGCCAAATGCAATCTACAGATTCAATGCGATCCCTATCAAATTACCAATGACATTTTTAACAGAACTAGAACAAAAAATTTCACAATTCATATGGAAACACAAAAGACCCTGAACAGCCAAAGCAGTCTTGAGAAAGAAGAATGGAGCTGGAGGAATCAACCTTCCTAACTTCAGATTACACTACAAAGTTACAGTCATCAAGACAGTATGATACTGGCACAAAAACAGAAATATAGACCAATGGAACAAGGTAGAAAGCCCAGAAATAAATCATGCACCTATGGGTACCTTAGTTTTGACAAAGGAGGCAAGAATATACAATGGGGCAAAGACAGCCTCTTCAATAAATGGTGCTGGGAAAACTGGACACCTACATGTAAAAGAATGAAATTACAACTCTTCTTAACACCATACACAATGATAAACTCAAAATGGATTAAAGACCTAAATGTAGGCCAGAAACTATAAAACTGTTAGTGGAAAACATAGGCAGAACACTTGATGACATAAATCAAAGCAAGATCTTCTATGACCCACTTCCTAGAGTAACAGAAATAAAAACAAAAGTATACAAGTGGGTCCTGATTAAACTTAAAAGCTTATGCACAGCAAAGGAAACTACAAGCAAGGTGAAAAGACAATCCTCAATGTGGGAGAAAATAATAGCAAATGAAACAACTGACAAAAGATTAATTTCCAAAACATACAAGCAGCTCATACAACTCAATGCCAGAAAAACAAACAACCCAATCAAAAAGTGGGAAAAAGACTTAAGCAGACATTTCTCCAAAGAAGACATACAGATGGCTAACAAACACATGAAAAGATGCTCAACATTGCTCATTATTAGAGAAATGCAAATCAAAACTACAATGAGATATCACCTCACACTGGTCAGAATAGCCATCATTGGAAAGTCTACAAACAATAAAAGCTGGAGAGGATGTGGGGAAAAGGGAACACTCTTTCACTGTTGGTGGGAATGTAAATTGATACAGCTACTGTGGAAGACGGTATGGAGATTCCTTAAAAAACTAGCAATAAAACCACCATATGACCCAGCAATCCCACTCCTAGGCAAATACCCTGAGGAACCAAAATTGAAAAAGACACATATATCCCATTGTACATTGCAGCATTATTTACAATAGCTAGAACATGGAAGCAACCTAGATGTTCATCAACATGAATGAATAAAGAAGTTGTGGTACATATATACAATTGAATATTCAGTTCAGTTCAGTCGCTCAGTCATGTCCGACTCTTTGCAACCCCATGAATCGCACCACGCCAGGCCTCCCTGTCCATTACCAACTCCTGGAGTTCACTCAGATTCATGTCCATCGAGTCAGTGATACCATCCAGCCATCTCATCCTCTGTCGTCCCCTTCTCCTCCTGCCCGCAATCCCTCCCAGCATCAGTCTTTTCCAATGAGTCAACTCTTCGCATGAGGTGGCCAAAGTACTGCAGTTTCAGCTTTAGCATCATTCCTTCCAAAGAACACCCGGGGCTGATCTCCTTCAGAATGGACTGGTTGGATCTCCTTGCAGTCCAAGGGACTCTCAAGAGTCTTCTCCAACACCACAGTTCAAACGCATCAATTCTTCGGCGCTCAGCCTTCTTCACAGCCCAACTCTCACATCCATTCACGACTACTAGAAAAACCATAACCTTGACTAGATGGACCTTAGTCGGCAAAGTAATGTCTCTGCTTTTGAATATGCTGTCTAGGTTGGTCCTACCTTTTCTTCCAAGGAGTAAGTGTCTTTTAATTTCATGGCTGCAGTCACCATCTGCAGTGATTTTGGAGCCCCCCAAAATAAAGTCTGACACTGTTTCCACTGTTTCCCCATCTATTTCCCATGAAGTGATGGGACCGGATGCCATGATCTTCATTTTCTGAATGTTGAGCTTTAAGCCAACTTTTTCACTCTCCTCTTTCACTTTCATCAAGAGGCTTTTTAGTTCCTCTTCACTTTCTGCCATAAGGGTAGTGTCTTCTACATATCTGAGGCTATTGATATTTCTCCCGGCAATCTTGATTCCAGCTTATGTTTCTTCCCGTCCAGCATTTCTCATGATGTACTCTGCATAGAAGTTGAATAAGCAGGGTGACAATATACAGCCTTGATGTACTCCTTTTCCTATTTGGAACCAGTCTGTTGTTCCATGTCCAGTTCTAACTGTTGCTTCCTGACCTGCATACAGATTTCTCAAGAGGCAGGTCAGGTGGTCTGGTATTCCCATCTCTCTCAGAATTTTCCACAGTTTATTGTGATCCACACAGTCAAAGACTTTGGCATAGTCAATAAAGCAAAAATAGATGTTTTTCTGGAACTCTCTTGCTTTTTCCATGATCCAGCGGATGTTGGCAATTTGATCTCTGGTTCCTCTGCCTTTTCTAAAACCAGCTTGAGTATCAGAAGTTCACGGTTCACATATTGCTGAAGCCTGGTTTGGAGAATTTTGAGCATTACTTAACTAGTATGTGAGATGAGTGCAATTGTGCAGTAGTTTGAGCATTCTTTTGCATTGCCTTTCTTTGGGATTGGAATGAAAACTGACCTTTTCCAGTCCTGTGGCCACTGCTGAGGTTTCCAAATTTGCTGGCATATTGAGTGCAGCACCTTCACAGCATCATCTTTCAGGATTTGAAATAGCTCTACTGGAATTCCATCACCTCCACTAGCTTTGTTCATAGTGATGCTTTCTAAGGCCCACTTGACTTCACATTCCAGCATGTCTGGCTCTAGATGAGTGATCACACCATCATGAATTGAATATTACTCAGCCATAAAAAGGAATGCCTTTGAGTCAGTTCTGATAAGGTGGATGAACCTGGAGCCTATTATACAGAGTGAAGTGAGTCAGAAAGAAAAAGATAAATATTGTATTCTAATATATGTATATATATGGAATCTAGAAAAATGGTACTGGAGAATTTATTTATAGGGCAGCAATGGAGAAGCAGACTTAGAGAACAGACTTATGGACATGGGGAGGGGGAGGAGAGGGTGAGATGTATAGAAAGAGTAACATGGAAACTTACATTACCATATATAAAATTGACAGCCAATGGGAATTTGTTGTATGGCTCAGGGAACTCAAACAGGGGCCCTGTATCTCTCTAGAGGGGTAGGATGGGATGGGAGATGGGAGGGAGGTTTAAGAGGAGGAGATATATGTATAGCTATGGTTGATTCATTTGAGGTTTGACAGAAAGCAACAAAATTCTGTAAAGCAATTATCCTTCAATAAAAATAAATAAAAAATAGCATTAGTGATTGTTGGCAGTGCACAAGTACTTACTAAGCACTGTTCATGTGCTCTCTCATTCATTCTTCACACGGCCCTGGGGTAGTGGGGTCCAGTGATTGTCATTCTTGCTTTCTAGGGGAGGAAACCAAGATGTAGGAATGTTCGGTAACTTGTCCACAGACTCGCAGTCGAAAGTCCCTGCCTGAAGGAGCTTACTTACTGCTTCCAAGGGGAAATTGAAACTTTGTCTTAGGAATAAAAGAAGCATTCCATTTAATATGAAATGCCCAGAATAAGTGAATCCATAGAAACGGAGAGCAGATTAGTGGTTACCAGGCGCTGGAGTGGGGGTGATGAATGGCTAATGTGTATGGGCTTTCCTTCTGGGTGATGAAATGTTCTGGGGCTTGATAGTGGTGACAGTTGAAAATACTGTGAATGTACTAAAAGTCACTAAGGGTAAATTTTATATTTGTAATTTTACCACAATTTTTCCAAACATAAAAAAAGACTAGAAAAGAAATATTATTACTAATCACTTCCAGGAGCAATTACATTTTGGAAGCTCTTTTTAAGAAGGAATATAAATTCATGAATTAAAAAAAAAAAAAAAGAATAAGAAGAAGCCCTTGGGGATGGGGAACCAAAAAGGCCCAGAAAGGGAATCCAATGGCCAATAGGATTATTTATTCTACTGAAGGGGTCAGCATGTTGACAAATGTCACTATCTAAGTGCTGAATGCTAAGTGCTTTATGTAGATAGTATCATCTATTGTTTGCAATAGCCCTGGACATTGTTACTTTTTTCCCTTCCATTTCACAGATGGGAAAACTGAGGTGTAGGAGAATGACTTACCAAGGTCCAGATACCAGTAAATCCAAGCTGGGCTTTGATTCCAGGTGGCCTGACCTCCAGGTCCACAGTCTCCACTGTCAACATCATAGACCCGCATGTCCTGGGCTGTGATCAGTAAGTACACACAGGGCAGTGGAACTCAGTGAAAACATTGCTGTCTTTAGCCTTCCTGCTTTCATCAGTAATAACCTGTCCAGCAGAAATAAGTGCTTCAGGAATACTAAGCTTGGTGAATCTGTTGAACATGGGAACCTCAGCAAGGCTATGTCGGATGATGACAATTCATGTTCAAATTAACCTATGCCTTGAAGTTTGCATTTGGTGGGAAACAGAGGAGAAGACATGAGCTCCTTGCCAACTCCACCTGATGGAAAGCCTGCTGTGGGGCTTCCTGACTGCCGTCCAGTTGCTGGGAGGCATGGTGGTGTCTGTCCTAGCTCTGGCTGTGGCTTAGGGCCTACATGCTGATGGCCACTGCCACTGCCTAGGAAAGGTGAACAGGGAGACAGCTCCACTGAGGTGGGCTGAGCAGAGCATTGAAAGATCGAAAAGCAAAATAAAATGCCAAACCCATAATCCTCTGCCATAGACAATCTTTACAGCCCAGGCAGAGCTGAGGGCATGCTCTCTGACATCAGTGCAAGCCATTGTCTATTTCACAATTCAAGTTCAGTTTGGATAAATAACAAGAAAAACAGCAATGAAACCCCATGCATGCATGCTAAGTCACTTCAGTCGTGTCTGACTCTTGTGACTCTATGGACTGTAACCCACCAGGCTCCTCTGTCCATGGGATTCTCCAGGCAAGAATACTGGAGTGGGTTGCTATGCCCTCTTCCAGGGGACCTTCCCAACCTAGGGATCAAACTCATGTTTCTTAAGTCTTCTGCACTGGCAGGTGAATTCTTCATCAGTAGCACCACCCGGGAATCCCCACAATAAAACCCCAATGCTATGCAAATGTCTGCTCTACATATAAGAGTTTAGGGCAGAAACATGAAGTCTCAGACCCTGAAACTTCAGAGGACAAAGAGACTAGGTCTCAGGTCACCTGGTCACCCGGATTCCCTCAGCCCCAGGCTGATCAGTTGATCGAGTCCATTAATGTGATCTTTGCATGGTTTCTCCTCTTTGCTGCCCTCTCCCTGTCTGTGCGCATGCTTGGCTACTTCCTGCCTGGACCTTCTCAAGGCCTTGGGAACTGGGCTTCTTGCTTTGGGAGTTTGGGTTTTATTTTGTGAGGCACCTGGGGCCAGTGTATCAGACGGGCATCTCTCAGGTCTGGGCAGGGCTGGGTGGGGATGTGAGATGCTGAGTTCAGCTTCAGAGAGTCAAGGCCTGTGACACAGAGGAGAGATATTTATCATGACTGGAGGCAAGCAGAAGAGCACTGGTGTTCAAGGCTGGACTCGGGAAAGAGAACCTGCCATAGAGGCGGAGAGGGAGGGGGCCCAGAGGCAGGAAGAAAGCCTGGGAGCTGGTCCTCAGAGTCAGAATGCCAAGGAAAATGAGGACCAAAGAGTGCGCGCTTGTTGTTGTCTCAGCAAGGAGGTTGTTGATGAGCTTGGCAGGAGCACTTTCCACTGAGGAGGACTTGGTGCTGGTGGGGGAGAAGCCAGACTGCAGTGGGCCGAGACGTCATCTGAGCTGAGACAATGGAAACAGTAGGTGAAGATGATTTCTGTCAAGAACGCAGGCCAAGGATAGGGAGAAAAAGAAAGGACTGAGTTTGGAGAGGAAAAGTCTTTTAAAGAGGTATTTCTTTCCTTCCTCCTTTCTCTCTCCCTCCCTCGGTAGGAACCATGAGCACATTCTACTGGGAAGGGACCAGTGGAGGGGCCAGTGAAGACCCTGGAGGGAGGGGAATGCTCCACAGAGAAAGTTGTCCGGGAGGGACTCTGAGCCTGGGTGTGGAGACTGGCCCTGGGGAAGAGAGGTCCCTCTTTCATTGTTGTCAAGAGGAGGGCAGGAGGGGGCAGATGCAGGGCTGGGTGGAGCCATCATTTCTTCCTTTCTAGACTTGCCTTGAATTGCCCCTGCCCACAAAGGGCCACACACACTCCTCCCACGTGTGCCTGACCTTTCTCCACCTCACTGCATTTGTCAACAGTTTCCTTTTTTTTTTTCCACATGCCCTTCATACTGTTTTTAAATGCTGTGGTGTGTCCAGATTTTGTGGGACCTGAAGAGCACACTTTTGAGACACCCTCTTTAAGAATAATGCTAAATTACATTGGCAAATCTTCCAAAAACGTGAACACTTGTCTATGGCTCCTCCTAGGAGTCTGTGAAAAGATCTCATGAAAACTTGGGTCCTTGAAGGTCAAGCTTCTTCAGCTTTCTGTTAAATTCTCCTAGATTCAAATGTTAAAATCATGGGTAAACCTCCAAGTTGAACAACAGCAACAACAATAAACAAAACAAGCAAAAACAAACAAACAAAAAACCAAAACAAACCCAGAGAAACAGAAAACTCCTTCCATGAAGCCCTTCCATGGAAGGAAGTAAGGAGAGCCTGGTTTCCTCATCTATAAAATTGAGCTAAAAGCATCTATCTCCCTATTGTGAAGATTAAATAAGGTAACATGTGGGAGAGAACCTGTCATAGTTCTTTACTCGTATCTGGGAATCAGTAAGTGATTGCTGAAGAAATGAAAGAACATGTGATCCCAGCTCCGTCTTCTCACTTATCTCACTTGGACTTGCACGTTAGTTGTTTACTTGTATGCTCACCCTATTCTTCTCAACAGACTCCAAATATATGTCTTGTTGTTTGAGTCCTTTACAAGGTCCATCAGTGTAACTCGGGCATTCCATACATTTGTTGAATGAATGGATGAATGTATAAACTGTGGTGTATGAATCACTTCCTTAAGAAGGAAGTTCATCGTCAGGAGATTTGCCTAGAACTCCACCTAAATGAGTTTTCCAGTTGAAGTTGTCAATTCTTGGTGCTCACGCTGGTGATCAGTTAACAAAAGACCGGGAAGGACTGCAGCTATGTCTTGGAAGATAACTCATGTTTGACTGAGGAAGCAGAAAGTGGGGAAGGCAAGGGTATGAGGCTTCCACCGACTTTCGAAGCTTAGCTGGCAGAATCGAGAACCTCTAAGAAAAAATAGTGTGGAGCACTGCCTAGGCTAAACATAATAAGTTAGAACCCCTCAAATTAAGCAATACCTGTCAAATGAAACTCAGAAAGACAGGTCTAATGAATTTTTAGTATAATATGGGAAGATTTCTTTACTCATTTTGAATATATTGCTGTTTAGAGAACTCGTTTCCCAGAGCTACCTGCGTGGGGAGAAAGAGTGTTACTGTTTACTTCTCAAAGGGTTGCTGTGAAGATTAAATTTAAAAATTATTTAAAAGTGTTTAGTAAACTGCAATGCTTCTCAAGTGTATTTTATTATTGTTATTATTACTGTCCCCCTAGTCTGATCTCTTGGTGCCCACTCTCCTCCTTCCCTCTTTCTGGTAAATTTATATCCTACCAACTTCATTGAAATATCACCTTTCTCCAAATGCTGGAGTGTATTTCTAGGGCTCACTGCTCCTCATGACCAGGGTAGCCTGCCCACATGCATGCCTGCCTATTCCCTGGATTCTGAGGTCTTTGAGAACAGAGATGATACCCAAGTCATTTTTATCCCTTAGTCCCTAGAACAAATGGACTGGTTCAAAATTGGGCAAGGAGTACATCAAGGCTGCATATTGTCACCCTGCTTATTTAACTTATATGCAGAGTATATTATGGGAAATGCCAGGTTGGATGAAGCACAAGATGGAATCAAGATTTCCTGGAGAAATATCAATATCCTCAGATATGCAGATGATACCACCGTTATGGCAGAAAGTGAAGAGGAACTAAAGAGCCTCTTGCTGAAGATGAAAGAGGAGAGTGAAAAAGCTGGCTTAAAGCTCAACATTGAGAAAATGAAGATCATGGCATCTGGTCCCATCACTTCATGGCAAATAGGGAGACAACGGAAACAGTGAGAGACTTTATTTTTGGGGGGCTCCAAAATCACTGCAGATGGTGACTGCAGCCATGAAATTAAGACACTTGCTCCTTGAAGAAAAGCTATGACTAATCTAGACAGCATATTAAAAAGCAGAGGCATTGCTTTGCCAACAAAGGCCTGTATAGTCAAAACTATGGTTTTTCCAGTAGTCGTGTATGGATGTGAGAGCTGGACCATAAAGGCTGAGCATTGAAGAATTGATGCTTTTTAAAAATTATTATTATTTTATTACTTTTTTTACTTTACAATACTGTATTGGTTTTGCCATACATTGACATGAATCCGCCACGGGTGTACATGAGTTCCCAATTCTGAACCCCCCTCCCACCACCCTCCCCATATCATCTTGAACCGTGGTGTTGGAGAAGACTCGAGAGTCCCTTGGAGAACAAGGAGATCAAACCATTCAATCCTAAAGTAAATCAACCCTGAATATTCATTGGAAGCACTGATGCTAAAGCTGAAGTTGCAATACTTTGGCCACCTGATGTGAAGAGATGACTCATTAGAAAAGACCCTGATGCTAGGAAAGATTGAAGGCAGGAGAAGGGGACGACAGAGGACGAGATGGTTGGAAGGCATCACCGACTCAATGGACATGAGTTTGAGCAAGCTCTGGGAGATGGTGAAGGACAGGGAAGCGTGGCATGTTGCAGTCCATGGAGTCACAAAGAGTCGGACATGATTGAGCAACTGAACAGCAACAACCTCCCTAGAACAATCCATGGCACATAGTAGGAGCTCAGTTAATGTTCACTGGAGAGATGATGCTTTAAGATGATGGGAAAATAGTTCTTGTGTATTTTCATCTGAGTCATTTGGGTGTATGACCTTCTCAAGGAAGGCAAATTTATTTCCCAAGACAACAGCTTGCTTCATTATTCCTAAGAAAACAAGGCTGTAAATATTTCCTGTTACTCTACAAATCTTGGAGAAAAGAAATGTTCCGTTTCCTTCTGGAAGCTGTAATATTCCTGTTCTCATATAATTTCTAAACCACTATTGATGTCACTTGGAGGGAGGCAGCTCTTTGCAGTGGAAAATTCTCCAACAAGATGCCTAAGGATGAAGGGTTTAAATCCATGTGAACTTTTCTAAAATCCTTGACTTTTCGGAGTTAAGTTTCCTCTTGTGTAAAGTGAAGATGATGATGCTGTCCTGCCTTCCTGTTGAGGCTGTTTTCAAGATGAATAAACAATGCGTGCATCTACCAAAGCCCCACACCCTTATGCTCCCTCCTTTCAGGATAATCCTTTTAGATGGAGCCTGGGCATCCCTGGTGGCCCAGACAGTAAAGAATCTGCCTGTAATGCAGGAGACCTGGGCTCGATCCCTGGGTCAGTAAGATCCGCTGGAAAAGGAAATGGCAACCCACTCCAGTATTCTTGCCTAGAGAATTCCATGGACAGAGGAGCTGGCAGGCTATAGTCCACAGGCTCACAAAGAGTTGGATATGACTAAGTGACTAACTCTTTCACTTTGTGTAGACACAAAAGACAGTTATTGATGAACATTGACAAAGGGTCACAAATGGAAGGGAAATACTAGGAAAATGTGGAACTGCAGATCTCCCTGGGGCAGATTGGTGGTAGTGGCTCCCAAGTGGCCATCCTGAGACTGGCAAATGGGACCATTCAGTGGAAGAACAAGGGCACAGAGCATAGAGGAATCACTGTGGGACCTGCTGTCGTCTGCTTGTCCTTCCTGCCTCTTACAACAGAGAAGCTCATCCCAGGAAGCCGTTCCTTTCTGTCTCCTCAGGATCCTGCATTTTGCTGGTCACTTGGGTTTCCCTGGTAGCTCAGTTGGTAAAGAATCCACCTGCAATGCAGGAGACCCCGGTTGGATTCCTGAGTTGGGAAGGTCACCTGGAGAAGGGATGGGCTACCCACTCCAATATTCTTGGGCTTCCCTTGTGGCTCAGCTGGTAAAGAATCTGCCTGCAGTGCTGGAGACCTGGGTTTGATCCCTGGGTTGGGAAGATCCCCTGGAGAAGGGAAAGGCTACCCACTCCAGTAATGGCCTGGAGAATTCCTTGGACTACAATCCATGGGCTTTCAAAGAGTCAGACATAACTGAACATCTTTCACTTAACTCCACATTCAACACCTCCCTCAAAACCAAGTCTTTCCCAACTCTGCCATCTTAAAAAAATATCCTCTCTCAACCCCATAAACCTTTGCTTCTCTCTCTTTCTTCCCTTTCACTGTCCAGCATCTTGACAGAGTTGAATGCTCACTAGTTCCATTTCCTCACCTCATATTCACTGCTGTTATGCTCCTATTTCTACACAGAATCGCTTCTTGGTGAGAACCGCATTGTCCACGTTTCTAAATCTAACGCATGGTCTTAATTTCATTTATGATGATCACTTCCTCCTCCTCAGAGCACTGCTTTGAGGGACTTCCCTGGTGGTCTAGTGGTGAGGATTCCCTGCTCCTGATACAGGGGGCTTGGGTTCCATCCCTTGCCGTGAAACTAGATCCCACGTGCTACAGCTAAGAGTTCACATACCACAACTAAAGCTTGGCACAACCAAATAAATAAATAAATAAATACATTTTTTTTTTACTAAAAGCACCACTCTGAGTGGAAGGTAGGTGTCCATGACAATGCTGTCTTCAGGTTTTCTTATCTATGGCTGTTTTTTTTTCAGTCTCTATTGAGGTTGAATTATGTCCCCTGAGAAGATATGTTCAAGTCTTAACTTCCACAGAATGTGAGCTTATTGGGAAATAAGTTCTTTACACAAGTAATCAAATTAATGAAGTCATTAGGGTGGCTTCTAATCCAAAGCCTGATTCCTTGTACGAAGAGGGAAATTTGGACCCAGACACGAACAGAGGGAAGATAGCCATGTGATGATGGAGGCAGAGAGATGTTAGTGATGCCTTCACAAAACAAGGAAACCCAAGGATTGCCAGGAGTCACCAGAAGCTGGGAAAAGGCAAGGAGAGACCCTCCTCTAGAGCCTTCAGAGAAAGTATGCCCCTGTTGACACCTTGACTTTGGACTTTTGGCCTACAGAACTAACAGAGAGCACATTTCTGCTGTTTAAAGCCACTAAGTTTGTAGTACTTTGTTACAACAGCCTGAGAAACTAATGTCTTCTTTTAGGCTCTTTCTTGGTTTGATGTAGGTTTTCCTAAACACTTAGTTCTAGGCTTCTTTTTATTTCTCTATGTAGCCACCTCCCTGGGTGACCTTCCTTGCATCTACACTTCAGCTGTGGCATCTCTGTCTGTAATTCCTACCTATCTTTCAGCACTCAGCTCAGACCTGACTCCCACAAGAAGCCTTCTGCAGTAGTTGCTCTCGGAGCACCCCAACAGCCCTTGGCATGCCTCGAGATCAGGTCAGACTCTTAACTGTGAACTGCTGCTCTCTGCCTACATGCTCTTCTCGCAGGGCAGAACATAGGAGAGTGAAGCCCTCCAGGAACCACCCTCCAACATTGATGGATGGGAGCTGGAGAAGAGACAGCTCAGCTTCCTCCCTCTGCAGTGAGCTAAGGCATCTCCCAGAGGCCCCAGCAGACTAAACCTCACTGGCCAATGGAGTAACTTGTCCATTAACTGGCTTTCTAATGGTTTTTTTCTTTGTCATGTGTCTCTACTCTCCTACCATGCTTCCTGGGGTAACCTCCCAAATAGACTGTTACACTCAAATCCTTTCTCAGGGTTTGCTTCTAGGGAAATCTATCCAAGACCCTGTAAATGAATGACCAGCTTGGGACAGGTTCTTATCCTTTCTAATAGCATCATGAGCATTGACTGCACATTAACTATCACAGTTTATACGCACATATTTCATTTTTTGGTTATTTAAATAGTGTTTCTTATGCTAGAGCTGCTGCGGCTGCTGCTAAGTCACTTCAGTTGTGTCCGACTCTGTGCAACCCCATGGACGGCAGCCCACCAGGCTCCCCCGTCCCTGGGATTCTCCAGGCAAGAACACTGGAGTGGGTTGCTATTTCCTTCTCCAATGCAGGGGACAGCAAACAACGGCCCTCAGGCCAAATCAGGCATGACTACTCATTTACACATTGTTTGTAGCTTGTTTTGCATTATAATAGTGGAGCTCGGTAGTTTCCATCATGACCTATGGCTTGCAAAGCCAAAATATTGACCATTTAACCCTCTGCAGAAGAAGTCTGGTGAGCCCTACACTAGGCTCTAAACTTTTATCAGTTAGCTCCGGCTCTACAAGAGGCCAACCTAAAACTTAACTGTTTAAAACAGCTGCCACTGGGAATTCTCTGGCAGTCCAGTGGTTGAGACTTTGCCTTCCAGTGTGGGGGAGCTGGGATACACCATGCCTCTCAGAAAAAAACCAACAACAAAAACTAGAAATATAAAGCAGAGGTGGTGGTATGGCAGATTCAATGTGTGTGTGCGCCTAGTTGCTCAGTCATATCTGACTCTATGCAACCTCATGGACTACAGCCCTCCAGGTTCCTCTGTCCATGGGGATTCTCTAGGCAAGAATATTGGAATGGGTTGCCATGCCCTCCTCCAGGGGATCGTCCCAACCCAGGGATTGAACCCAGGTCTCCCACACTGCAGGCGGATTCTTTACCATCTGAACCACCAGGGCAGACTCAATGGAGACTTTAAAAATGGCCCATGTTAAAAAAAAAAAAAAAAGAAACAAAAAATGAAACAACTACCATTTTTTAGCTCACAAATCTATGAGCTGGGTGGGTGGCTTTTCTGGTCTGCTCCTGATCAGCTGACTTCTGCTGGCACTCCTGTTTTCCTGTGGTTGGTTGGTGGGTCAATGGGAGGCAAAGACCCTAGGATGGCCTCACTCACGCTTTAGAAGTTGGCAGCTGTTATACAAGGAGATAGCAACAACTGGCCTATGTCTCTCAACATCCAGCAGACTAGCTTGGGCTTCTTTACATGGCGGTGGTCACAGGGGTTCTAAGAGCAGCTAGATAGGATGAAGCACAAGCATCTTTACAAGATTCTGCTTGCATCATGTTGGCTAACATTTCATTGGCCAAAACAAGTCACATGGCCAAGTTTAGCATCAAAGAGGGAAGGTACTCAAAGGGCACGGTGGGGGTGTGGATACAAGGAGGGAAAGTGTCTGTGGCTACTTTTACAATTCTCCATGAAGCTCTGTGAGAGCCCACACCCTATATGTATTTACTCACCATTCTTTGTTGATGGGTAAAGCATCGTGCCTGGCATGCTCTGGGTGCTAAATAAATATTTATTGAGTAAATAAATGAGTTTTAACTGCTTGAATAACAATTATCTTTTATTGGACCTTTGCTATATAATAGGTGCTGATTTAAATATTTCACATATATAATCTAATGCATATCATATAAGGTAGCCTTTATTGGTACCACTTTACAGGGCTTCCCAGGTGGTGCTACTGATAAAAAACCAGCCTGCCAATACAGGAGACATTAGAGACACCCGTGGTTCAATCCCTGGGTTGAGAAGATCCCCTGGAGGAGGACATGGCAACCCACTCCAGTATTCTTGCCTGGAGAATCCCATGGACAGAGGAACCTGGCAGGCTACAGTCCATAGGGTTGCAAAGAGTTGGACACCACAGAAGCAACTTCGCACACATGCACAGACAAGAACACTGAGGCTCAGGATTGTAACTTGCCCTATATAACCCAGGTAGTGAGTGAGGAACTAGAATTGGAAACAAGCTGGTTCAACTCCAAAGCCCATGTTGTCTAACCACTACTCTCAGATGCTCTTATTATTATTTGTTGTTGTTGTTTAGTTGCTAAGTCATGTCTGACTCTTTGCGACCCCATGGACTGTAGCCTGCCAGGCTCCTCTGTCCATGGGATTTCCCAGGCAAGAATACTGGAGTGGGTTGCCATTTCCTTCTCCAGGGGATCTTCCCAACCCAGGGATCAAAACCACATCTCCTAAACTGGCAGGCGGATTCTTCACCATTGAGCCACTAGGGAAGCCCATTATTACTGCTGATTTTTTACTGAAAGTTTTACATTTTTTATAGCTTAAAATTTCTTCCTTTATTTTACTACTTTAATTTTTAAAGCTGGGAACAGGGTAGCCTGTTTCTGATGGCCTCCCTACCCCTCCTTCTTGGAGGTCCAGAGGGCCTGTGAACTCCTCATGACAGGTTTCCCATTCCACTGCCAGATGGTACTTTTGAGTTAAAAAGTAAGTTTGTGGGGCAATTGACAGTCCTACACCTAAAACCACTGCTCTTGACATCTCAGCAAAGTTGAGAGCTAACATTTCAACCAAGAAGGCAATAAATCCAGCCCCAAAGAAAGCTGCTGAGAGGTGCTGAAGCAGCCTTGTATATCTTATCTCTTGACTTTTCAGTCCCTCCATGAGGAAATCCATGGATCAAAATCAAAATGGTTTCTAGTAAACATAGACTTCTAATCACCATCATTAATTCAGAAGTCAATAGCTATTTAACTCCATAAACATTTATTTAACACTTCCTGTATTCCAGGTGTTATGCTATTTACCATAGGGGAACATAAGTGTTTCTCTATCAAGATGCCCATCTAAACACAACTATCTGACAATGTATTGAGTATAGTGGTGGAGACTTGCCCCCAAAATACAGAGCTCAGTTTGAGTAGTGGAGGTTGAACGGAAAAACAGGGGATTATTCACCCTTTAGAATCCAATTCAAGGTAAAACAAAAGTGGGGTTCCATAACAGTATAATTGAGTGATCGAGTTCATGGACTGGGTTGTCAAACAGACTTGGGTTAGTATGCTGTTTCTGCCATTTGTTAGGTATGCAGTTTTGGAAAAGATAACTTCTCTAATGGGTTAAGAATAGCATCTGCCTTATAAGGTTTTGTAAGAATTAAAAAATACATATGTCAAGTACTTAGCACAATTTTTAGCAGATAGCAAATGTCCCAAAAGTGATGGGTGTTACTACTGGTTGAGGCAGTGGTGCTGATAGTACATCATTAACTCCATTCGTCACTCCTTAATTCATTCAACAAATACTTGCTAAGTGTCTGCCATATGTCAGACTCTATGGGAGATACAAAAATGACAAGATACGCATCGTATCGTGCTATCAGAATGCTTACAGCTCAGTGTAGAGAAGACATATGTTAAAATAGCTACTCTCTTGTCCAGATCTAGGCTAGCACCCGATAAGAATAAGACCAGAATTCCCCTGCATGTGAAAAATAGTTTCTCCATAGCACACCATTCTCTTGAACGATTCTGAATCTTTTTGATTTCAGATTTCTCTCTCGTTTTTCATTTGTAGTCTCCACTTTGTCTCTTTGCCTTGGTAGTTGGTACAACTCTTTTTGTACTGACCTCCGGCTTTCGTTTTTGGCTAGGGTTGATGTTCTCTCTTTGGATTATGTGGGTTGGGGGCCACTTCGGGCAAATATTTTACCTAATTTGGCCTGAGCAGGAGACTGACTCAAGCTTAGTCGTCAGAGGTTGACCAGATGGCAAATGTAAGGTAGAGCTTGAAAAGAATCTTAAGGGAGGAATGTAAAAGTGCCACAGAGAGCCCAAGTTAAAGTCAGCATAGCTTGGACTTCTTCACATCAGTTCATGGGCAAGAAGCAGCCAACCCCTATGATGTGATTCATTTTGTGCAACACAGAGCTCATCCTTGCAGCCTCATAACTGACCTTGTGTGCCTCTGTGTGTATATATATATATATTAAATGTATATGCATATGTATATGTACATATAAGTATGTGTCAGTCATTCAGTCGTGTATGTGTCAGTCATTCAGTCGTGTCTGACTCTTTTTGACCACATGGACTGTAGCCTGCCAGGCTCCTCTGTCCATGGAATTCTCCAGACAAGAATACTGGAGTTGCCATTTCCTTCTCCAGGGGATACTCCTGCCTCAGGAATCAAACCTGGGTCTCCTGCATTGCAAGCAGATTCTTTGCCATCTGAGCTACCAGAGAAGCCCACATATATGGGTATGTATACGTACAAACATAAATACATGTATATATATAAATATATTGTTAGCATTCATACAGGGCCTTCAGACGATTGTAACTTGACATTTTCTAAAATTCATCAATTTATTAATTTTAGCAAACTAGTTATACCCTTAGGAAATTAAGAGTTAATTTTTCAATAAACCATGTCTCCAGGGATAGTTCATGAAATCAGAGAGGAATATACCTGGTCAATCTAATTCATTATCACAATCAAATGATGTTAAAAGGTTATTTGTGGAATAACCTTAAATTAGGAAATTATACTAACAGATATAATTATTATTGATTATTGCATTATCAGCCACTTAAAACTTGTCTTCAGTTTCAAGGTTTTAAATCGTGTTGAGATTTATACCATCCTTCCTTAATTCACTCTACCGTGTAACAAGATGCACCGCAATATTGTTGAATGAGCAGTGGACTTACCTGGATTCATGCCATAACTCTTTCATTTAATGGCAGCCTGGGGCAAGTCAGCTATTCTTCCTGAGTATTGAGGTCCTTATTCATGAATAGGAAAAATAATACAAGTTTTGTAGAGCTAACATAGGGATTAAATGAGATTGTATTTATGAAAGCACTGTCTAACAATAATAGCTAAGGTTTATTGAGTGTTCATCATGTGCTAGGAACATGTATGAGCTCTTAACACATAATGGTATATTATATTTATTGACTTATTTAATCTTCATACAACCCTGTGAAGGAATTATTCCCATTTTACAATAGGGAAACAGAGGTACTGGGATGGTTAAGACTTTGGTTGATGTTCTCATGATGCATAGACACTGCAGCAGGACTTTGAGTCCCGCTAACGGGGTCAGGAAGACTCCCCTGGTGGAGGGAATGGTAACCCTCTCCAATATTCTTGCCTGGAGAATCCCATGGATAGAGGAGCCTTGTGGACTATGGTCCATAGTGTCGCAAAGAGTCAGACACAACTGAAGTGACTTAACACGCAAGCAAGGAGGCTCCAGGGCCTACACATTAGCTACCACAATCCATGCTTAACCATTAGGCAGCATTGCCTCTTAGCGCCTTCCAAACCTGGTATTCAGGGCATAGTGGTACGTACTCAGTAACCATCAGTGTAGCCAACTACTGGAGTCTTCACCAGACCATAAGCTCTTCTGAAGACAGCTCAGCATCTTATTCACCTCTGTATCTGTCTTTTGCAATGTTAGCACTGGACTTGGAATAATAGAAACTCAATTGTGTGTGTGTGTGTTTATATTATTTAATTTGAAGGACTGGGGGAAGGGGTACAAAAGACCAAGATTTTGCTAATTCTATAAGCAACCTGAGTTTAAAGATGTTACATTCTCCACTAGGAGTCTTTTGGGGAAAGATCATCTTTAATGCACACCAGTGTGTGTTATTACAGCCAGGCTAAACTCTGCCTGTTGTTGGTGTTGTACAGTCGCTGTCATGCCAGACTTTTTTGTAATCCCATGGACTGTAGCCCACCAGGCTCCTCTGTCCATGGGATTCTCCAGGCAAGAAAACTGGAGTGAGAAGCCATTCTCTTCTACAGGGGATCTTCCGGACCCAGGGAACAAACCCAGGTCTCCTGCATTGCAGGTGGATACTTTACTGCTGAGCCACCTGGGAAGACCAAACTCTGCCTAGATTACTTCAGGTCTGAGAAATCAAGCCTGGACACACTTTCTTGGAGAAATACTGGGGGTAACAGAGAAATAAAGTCAGAACAGTTGGTGCATTAATATCTGAAATGTAATTCAGATGAAGTCATATCTAGACTCTGCCAATTTTCAATTGCTTCCAGCATCTTAAACACACATGCCAAAACCTTCTATCCACCTCACTCACCAAATACCTCTGTTTCCCAGTCACTGGGGCTCACAGTCTCCATCTTTCAATCTCCCTTCTCTCTGTTTACCCTCACCTCCATGGGCCCGGTCTCCAGGGCCACAGACTCAAACTCTGCCATGTCATTTCTCCAGAGCTACGTTCCTCATTGCTCCCTGCTGTTGCCAAAGCCTCCTCTCTGGTCTCGCCCCCTGTTCTTGTGTTTCTCCAAGCATCTATGCATCATTGTTGCACTTATTTTCTAGTTGCACTTCTCAGTACCTTATTCCCCTGCTGGAAGATGCTCAGTGGATCCCCACTGCCTGATGGAGTGCGTACTCCTTCTTGAATTCTTGGGCCTTTATCATATGATTCAATCGAGTAACTTGGGGCTGTTTTTTTTTTAATTAATTTATTTTTTATTGAAGGATAATTGCTTTACAGAATTTTGTTGTTTTCTGTCAAACCTCAACATGAATCAGCCATAGGTATACATGTATTTCCTCCCTTTTGAACCTCCCTCCCATCTCCCTCTCCACCCCACCCCTCTAGGTTGATACAGAGACCCCTTTGAGTTTCCTGAGCCATACAGCCAATTCCCGTTGGCTGTCTATTTCACATATGGTAATATAAGTTTCCATGTTACTCTTTCAGTACATCTCACCCTCGCCTCCCCTCCCCCCATGTCCGTAAGTCTACTTTCTATGTCTGTTCTCCATTGCTGCCCTGTAAATAGATTCTTCAGTACCATTTTTCTAGATTCTGTATATATGCATTAGAATACAATATTTATCTTTCTCTTTCTGACTTGCTTCACTCTGATAGGTTCTAGGGTAATCTGTCTCATTAGAACGTACTCAAAGGTGTTCCTTTTTATGGCTAAGAGTGGCTAAGTAATATTCCATTGTGCACATTGGCCACAAATTTTCTCTCTGTTGATGGGCATCTAAGTTGCTTCCATGTTCTAGCTATTGTGTATGGTGCTGCAATGAACAACGGGATGCATGTGTCTTTTTCAATTTTGGTTTCCTCGGGGTATATGCCTAGGAGTGGGATTGCTGGGTTGTATGGTGGGTAGCTCTGGTTTTATTCCCTCCTCTCCTCTCACAGTTAACTTCATTCTCTGCACTCTGACCCAAGTGTACTATTTACAGTTTCACATCTTCCTTCCAGGCCTTTCGGACTACTCTTCTCTTCAGCTGGAACCTCCTCTTTCTCACCTTACTTTCATTTCAAGTAACCTTGTTGCTGTTTACTAAAGAGACATGTCATAAAGGTGGTGAAGATCTTTTAATTCCTCTTTTCAAAAGGCGCATTGTCTAACACCTTATGCTCATCAACTGTCAGGACACATCAATAATTTCTTCATGACCTGCTGTGCTTCTATGCTTGTTCCACTGGTGGTTTATCAATCAAATCTGAACCTCATCTTTCTTGTGGACAGGGCTGTCTCAGCCATACTTGTTTACTTAGTGGTCGGTGCTGATTATTTCTGAAGCAGCCTATCAAACTATGGACATACTTCTGAAGAAGGAAAGGCTGATTTAAGAGAGGAGCCAGATCTAGCAGCCAGGGTCAAGAGCCCAGAACCCAGAGCACATGGGAGGGGGTGCGTGGGAGCAGTAACTGGGTCCCGGGACCAGGTGTTGACTTATTTTGACTGCTTTAGGTACACATTATTCTTCAAACACAAAGAATAAAATGGTTAAGTCAAATCGTTTTCCTCCCAAGGAAAATCAGGATAGATATCAGAAGATTTTGGCCTCAGCCAATTGAAAATGCATGTTTTTCAGATTTGGAGATGGGCTCATCTATGATAAAACAGGCATTATTACCATTATGCTATTGATAGTGGCTTCCCTTGTGGCTCAGGCTTCAAAGCATCTGCCTACAATGCGGGAGACCTGGGTTCGATCCCTGGGTCGGGAAGATTCCCTGGAGAAGGAAATGGCAACCCACTCCAGTATTTTTGCCTGGAAAATCCCATGGACAGAGGAGCCCAGGAGGCTACAGTCCATGGGGTCGCAAAGAGTTGGACATGACTGAGCCACTTCACTTTATACTTCATTGACAAATAAGCAAATTATTTCATCCACTTCTGCATTCTGCAGACTCTAGGGCACTCCCAACACAGAATCCAGTAGTCTTATCTTCTTTAAACAGTTGATAAATATATCAGTTCAGTTCAGTCACTCAGTCGTGTCCGACTCTTTGCAACCCCATGAATCGCAGCACGCCAGACCTCCCTGTCCATCACCATCTCCCGGAGTTCACTCAGACTCACGTCCATCGAGTCTGTGATGCCATCCAGCCATCTCATCCTCGGTCGTCCCCTTCTCCTCCTGCCCCCAATCCCTCCTGGCATCAGAGTCTTTTCCAATGAGTCAACTCTTCGCATGAGGTGGCCAAAGTACTGCAGTTTCAGCTTTAGCATCATTCCTTCCAAAGAACACCCAGGGCTGATCTCCTTCAGAATGGACTGGTTGGATCTCCTTGCAGTCCAAGGGACTCTCAAGAGTCTTCTCCAACACCACAGTTCAAACGCATCAATTCTTCGGCACTCAGCCTTCTTCACAGCCCAACTCTCACATCCATACACGACTATGGAAAAACCATAGCCTTGACTAGACGGACCTTAGTCGGCAAAGTAATGTCTCTGCTTTTGAATATGCTATCTAGGTTGGTCATAACTTTTCTTCCAAGGAGTAAGCGTCTTTTAATTTCATGGCTGCAGTCACCATCTGCAGTGATTTTGGAGCCCCCCAAAATAAAGTCTGACACTGTTTCCACTGTTTCCCCATCTATTTCCCATGAAGTGATGGGACCGGATGCCATGATCTTCGTTTTCTGAATGTTGAGCTTTAAGCCAACTTTTTCACTCTCCTCTTTCCCTTTCATCAAGAGGCTTTTTAGTTCCTCTTCACTTTCTGCCATAAGGGTGATGTCATCTGCATATCTGAGGTTATTGATATTTCTCCTGGCAATCTTGATTCCAGCTTCTGTTTCTTCCCGTCCAGCATTTCTCATGATGTACTCTGCATAGAAGTTGAATAAGCAGGGTGACAATATACAGCCTTGACGTACTCCTTTTCCTATTTGGAACCAGTCTGTTGTTCCATGTCCAGTTCTAACTGTTGCTTCCTGACCTGCATACAGATTTCTCAAGAGGCAGGTCAGGTGGTCTGGTATTCCCATCTCTTTCAGAATTTTCCACAGTTTGTTGTGATCCACACAGTCAAAGGCTTTGGCATAGTCAATAAAGCAGAAATAGATGTTTTTCTGGAACTCTCTTGCTTTTTCCATGATCCAGCGGATGTTGGCAATTTGATCTCTGGTTCCTCTGCCTTTTCTAAAACCAGCTTGAACATCAGGGAATTCACGGTTCACGTACTGCTGAAGCCTGGCTTGGAGAATTTTGAGCATGACTTTACTAGCATGTGAGATGAGTGCAATTATGCGGTAGTTTGAGCATTCTTTTGCATTGCCTTTCTTTGGGATTGGAATGAAAACTGACCTTTTCCAGTCCTGTGGCCACTGCTGAGGTTTCCAAATTTGCTGGCATAGTGAGTGCAGCACTTTCACAGCATCATCTTTCAGGATTTGAAACAGCTCAACTGGAATTCCATCACCTCCACTGGCTTTGTTCGTAGTGATGCTTTCTAAGGCCCACTTGACTTCACATTCCAAGATGTCTGGCTCGAGATTAGTGATCACATCATCATGATTATCTGGGTCGTGAAGATCTTTTTTGTACAGTTCTTCCATGTATTCTTGCCACCCCTTCTTAATATCTTCTGCTTCTGTTAGGTCCATACCATTTCTGTCCTTTATCGAGCCCGTCTTTGCATGAAATGTTCCCTTGGTATCTCTAATTTTCTTGAAGAGAGCTCTAGTCTTTCCCATTCTGTTGCTTTCCTCTATTCCTTTGCATTGATTGCTGAAGAAGGCTTTCTTATCTCTTCTTGCTATTCTTTGGAACTCTGCATTCAGATGCTTATATCTTTCCTTTTCTCCTTTGCTTTTCGCCTCTCTTCTTTTCACAGCTATTTGTAAGGCCTCCCCAGACAGCCATTTTGCTTTTTTGCATTTCTTTTCCATGGGGATGGTCTTATATCACTTATTCTAGAAGTCTTTAACCAAATAGTGTGTGCCATTCTTGCCAGTCTGTTTCGGCTGTGTATGTGCGCTTAAATCTCATTCATGTATGACTCTTTGCAACCCCATGGACTGTAGCCCACCAGGCTCTTCTGTCCATGAGATTCTATAGGCAAGAATACTGGAGTGGGTAGCCACTCCCTTCTCCAGGGTAATCTTCCCAACCCAGGGATTGAACCTGGTTCTCCTGCATTGCAGGCAGATTCTTTGCCATCTGGACCACCAGGAAAGCCCTTTATTTATTTCAGCTAATCTCTTATAAACAGTTCACTATATCCAAAATTGTTTTTCTGAGAATAGAAACTCCTTACTTTGTTATGCATCCCTTTAGAACTCTATGACAACTTCTTTCTTGACAAATTTCAAGTTTATGTCCTCAATATTTTGTCTGAAGATTATGAAGAATTTAGGTGTTTTTGTCCATGACCATTCACTGCTGTACTCTTTCATTTCACCAAGGAAAAAAATTGAGAGTAATTGATAACTTTCACTGCGTGGGATAGTCTTTCATGTAACCACAATATCCCAAGGAGAATTTGATTTCACAGGGGACCAGCAGTAAAACCTCAGAGTTGACAATTGGCTGTTAATGTTTCTTCAAAGTCAAGACCATAACTTAATTCAGTTCACTTTTTTGAATACCACTGTACTAGGCACTAGTGGGGGAAGGGCAAACATGACAATGGAAAATGAGAAAATGAATAAAATAGGGTCACTTACTTTAAAGGGTGATGTTGTTCTGTTGTTCAGTGTGTCCTATTCTTTGCAACCCCATGGACTTCAGCACGCCAGGCCTCCCTGCCCTTCACTGTCTCCTGGAGTTTGCTCAAACTTGTGTCCATTGAGTCAATGATGCTATCCAACCATCTCATCCTATGTCGTCCCCTTCTCCTCCTGCCCTTAATCTTTCCCAGCATGAAGGTCTTTTCCAATAAGTCAGCTCTTTGCATCAGGCGGCCAAAGTATTGGAGCTTCAGCTTCAGTATCAGTCCTCCCAATGAATATTCAGGATTGATTTCCTATAGGATTGACTGGTTTGATCTCTTTGCAGTTCAAGGGACTCTCAAGAGTCTTCTACAGCACCACAATTCAAAAGCATCAGTTAGAGACAATTCTCTTTATTAGCAGTACTTATATTCTACAAAGCCACAGCAAAAACTGAATTAAGCGAATACTGAACCATTTCTCCAAAGGGAATAGAGGGTCAGGTTCTTGTGAGCCTTTGGTCACAACATTTTTGTCCATCAGCCAATACAAAAATCATGTTTTATGTGTGTTTTTGTTTAAAGACACCATTAAACATTATAAGTCGCTTCAGTAGTGTCCGACTCTTTGCGACCCTAGGGACTGTAGCCTGACAGGCTCCTCTGTCCATGGGATTCCCTAGGCAAGAGTACTGGAGTGGGTCACCATTTCCTTGTCCAGGGGGCTCTTCCCGACCCAGGGATCAAAGCTTGGTCTCCTGCAGCTCCTGCATTATAAGTGGATTTTTTTTTTTTTAACCATTGAGACACTGGGGAAGCCTCAAAGACACCTAATTTAATAGCTATTGTTGAGTTATTAACACTGAACTCATGGCCAACAACACTGTAACTTACACCTAAATGATGCTGGTCTGACGCACATTTTTCCTCCACAAGGCACATCACAGCATTCTTGCTCTTAGGACACTAGACAGCACTCTAGTACCACCTTTTGGGCCATTTTAAACAGTGGAATCACCAACAAAAATCAGAAAAATTAGACAAACATGTCACCAAATAGGCTGTGAGAAAAGGGTGCTTGCTTACAGTGTGAGCTGAAACAAGAAGTCAGGGAGTCCCCTGTCCCACTTCAGCTGGAAAAGTGTTATGTTGGGCCACTTCATGCATGTCTGTGAATGACTGGGCCAGTGCTATGAGTATGGATTTGGGATTACAAATAAATTCATCGAGTAGGCAAATTTGCAGTTATGGAATCCGTGAATAATAAGGATCGACTGTGTTTCTTAAAGGCATGTTAACAGCAAATTACAAAATTTTCAAGGCAGAATTAAGGCAAAAGCAAAATATAACCAGGGCCAGCTGTATAACTTATAAGGCCCAATTCAGGAAGAAAATACAGGATCCCTTGCTCAAAAAGACAGCAGCAACATTAGACCAAGCATTAAGCCAAGTGAGGGGCCTTTGTGAGCATGGGGCCCTTTCCAGTTGCACAGGTCCTACGCCACCAGCTGGCCCTGAACGTAACACGGAGATTACTACAGGCTGGGGAGCAGGGCTTGGGACTGGACCAAGAGGAGCTTTACGATGGTGGTAGCACTTGAGATGAGCCTTGGATGGCTTGTAAAAGTGGCTCAGTAAATAACCAAGTACTACCAGTTCACCTAATGCCTACTGTATTTACAAACAGAGCAGTCAGACTCCACAGGACAAAGACTGGGTGACATTTATTGACTGTGACCCTGTGCCAGGTGTGTGCCCCATGGTCAACAGGCATTCCCTCATTTAATCATCCCCATGACTCCATGAGGGGCAATGTCTTTATCATCCCTCATCTTACAGTTGAGGAAAGGGAGGCTTGAAAGCGAAAGTGAAAGTGACTCAGTTATGTCCAACTCTTTGTAACCCCATGGGCTGTACAGTCCATGGAATTCTCCAGGTCAGAATACGGGAGTGGGTAGCCTTTCCCTTCTGCAGCGGCTCTTCCCCACCCAGGAATCGAACCAGGGTCTCCTGCACTATAGGCAGATTCCTTACCAACTGAGCTATCAGGGAAGCCCTCGAGGGAGGCTAAATGAATTTAAATAAATTGCCCAGCATTGCATGGAAGGAGCCGAGAAAGATTTTGAACCCAGTCTCTCTGGTCCCCAAACTCCTACACCTAATCTGAACCGTAACATTTCCTCATCTACTGTGAAATATCCATCGCTCCGGGAGATGGCAGGGCACAGGGAGGCCTGGCATGCTGCAGTTCACGGGGTCTCAATGAGTCAGACCTGACTTAGTGACTGAATAATGACAACAACAATCCATTGCCCTGTTTTTCACAGACTTCCTTGACAATCTCAGCCCTGGAGGGACGCAGTAAGCAGACACCAATTATAGAAGGGATGATGGAGCCTGAGAGGGTACCTCTTTCCCGGACTTTCTACATCCTGTAGGTTTTCACTCCAAGGATGAAGACCTAGCTGTGCTCAGCCCCTTAGAGTTTACAAGGTGTTTCACCTTTGTTATCTCCTGTGTTCTCGTACCAGTCTCGTGAATTCCTTCCTCAAACTTGACAGTCAGGGAAACAGTGAAGAGAGACGACTGACCTGCCCCCGGCACGCAGGTGAGGAGGGTGGGCAGAGGCTGGAATCCAGGTCTTCTGGTCCCCAGCTCAGCCCCATCGTCCTTGCCCAGGACTGTCAGGTGGTGAGCAGTTTAAAGCTCAGCGGCTCTCCATCTTTCCCACTGGCAGCCCCTCTCTGACAGGGCGCCTGAGTTCAGGTTTTGCAGCAAATGCATTCTTTCGATTCAGTTCTTTAATAGTGAGGCAGAATGTTAGTAGTATAATTAATACTCCGAATAGTCTGCCTGACAGGAATCTGCTGGCAATTCAGGCTCAATTTGTGGACTGCTCGACTAAGGGAGTTCTCTAGATTCTCGGAAGAACCGGGTAATTAAGCAGAGTTGCTGGAGGGCACTCCCCTTGGTCTGGGAGAAGGAACGCAGAGCAGTGTCTGCAGACTCAGATGCAGACTGGCATCCTTGCCCAGCTCTGGAAGGCTCTTCGGATGGAAAGAGGAGCGAGCCCTTCTCGCATCTTGCCGCCTGGGCTGCCGTCCCTCTGTCTCAAAGCCGGTTCTCTGGGGCCTTCTGGGCCTTCTGTCCTTTCTCTTTCCAGCAGTGGCAGAAGGAGGAGGGCCCAGGTCCTTTCTATCCCATGCTGAGCCAGGTCGTGCGGGGAGGGAAGGAATAGAAAAAGAGACTCTGGCTCCGCTTTCCAGAATTAATGGTTAGCGTCTGCTGAGGCTATTTGCATTGAAAATGACAGCTAACAGCAAAAAGCAGGGATGAAGCAAAACAGCCCAAATGATCAAGAAACATTCTGGCGATGGGTGTAAAACTCACTTTCTGTCAGTAGCAGAGGTCCACTTTGTGCAGACCCACTGGGAAGATGAATTGCTGAAGAGAAGCCCCATGTAGTCACTTTTTGTCAGGGACACACAGGCGAACGGAGGCATTTCCAAAGGTGCACAGAGGCCTGCTGCCCTCAGAAGTAGCACACGCCTGCCTTGTAAGTCACTGGAAATTTTGTGAAAATTATCAAAAGGGGTGGGTAGAAATTCAGCAGTTTTATTTTGTGAAGTAAGGAATCATTCTGTGTAAGCTAACCATCCTTCTGTCTCATCAAGAGATTTTGTGGAAGACTCGTTCTATGGAAGGTTTTCTCTACAGTTTTCCATCTGTTGTGATAATCGTTATTAATCAAGCTGCTGTCATACCATCTTGGGCTGTGATTTTTGTCAACTTTCTGGTGCGAGGTAGGGTCGCTCCTGGGGAAGAAAGATGTACCTGAAGGACGCAGAGGGAGCATGCTCCCGCATCATGAGTGAAATCTCTGGGCCATTACATGCCATTTTCTAAAAGAAACCTAAGACGGAGACTGCAAACCTGTTTCCTAAGACTCACCCAGCAGATTTGCTCAAGATCTTATTTAACCCGGGAAGTCAGCTTCCTATCCCACAGGTGTTTACACTTAGTTTACCCCAGTCTTGGGCTTCCCTGGTGCCTCAGATGGTGAAGAATCTGCCTGCAATGCAGGAGACCCGGGTTCAGTCACTGAGTGGGGAAGATCCCCTGGAGAAGGGAATGGCTACCCACTCCAGTATTCTGGCCTGGGAAATTGTAGCCTGGTGGGCTACAGTACAAGCTGTTGCGGAGTCGGACACGACTGAGCAACTAGAAACACTTGCACTTTGCCCAAGTCCCTGATTCCACAGAAAACTTCCTTTCCACTGTTAACTCCATGACGCTGCTTCCCTGGCCCTACGGAGCACGAACATGCCCACCTCCATTCTCAGGGGGCAGTCAGCTGATCTGGAGCTGCCCTGAGATGGTGGCCCACAAAAGTTAGGCTGTGTGCTTTACAACTTTGTTTGTCTACCTTGTTTTTGTATTATTTTTTAGAAAGTAATATAGGCTAAATAATATTTTTAAAATAATTTGAAAATTTCATACTTTGCTTGAGTTAACAGGCCACATGTGGAATTATTTTAAAAACTAGAACCTCAGTGTTGAGAGACAGACATAAAATAGAAAGTGGTCATGGATTTCCATTTTATGTTAGGATAATTACAAAAGATGTTCACATATAAGTACATATAAAGTCATATAACTATAAGTCATATAAAGCACATATGACTTTGTGCCTAAATATGCTCTATTTGGTCATGTTGGAAATATCAAAGAAAATTAACCCATCTCTCTCTAATCCTGAACTGGTCAAATTCTCCCTCCCCTCCTGTCTCATCTAACCCATCACCCTATACTTTCCATTTTAAAGGCAGAGACTATTGAGCTTTCCAGGAAAATAAGTTTATAATAGCAATAAATGACATGGAAACGTACTTGGACTAATGGATAGATCTTATATCCCCTCATAAAGAGTGGGAATTATAATCATAAAACAGCTAAGATTTATTAAGTGCTTATTGTATTAATTATCCATTATCTTAGTTCATCCTCATGACAATCTTATAAATAAGTTACTGTCATGGTCTCCGTCATAAGACAAATTTTAAGCAACTTGTCTCTGACTAGTTATATAACCATAACTAGTTACATAACCGTAACTCCTACAACTAGGAAGCCCAGAGGTAGCATCGGAACTCAAATGTGTATGACTCCAGAGTCCAAACTCTTAGATACTACACCCAACTAAAGGAAATGGGCTTTTACAAAAAAAAAATAAGGATTGAAGTTCATGCTAACTTGAAGTCAACAAGAATTCTTCCTTCTTTAAAGAGATTATTAACTGCATTAATAACTGCATTATTAAATAGTTGTGCTTATGCAGACAGTTGAGGGTTTCCAGGTTGCGCTTATCCAGTTCAGGTAACTGAAAGATGACATTGCCAAATAATTTAGAGTAAGATTTATTTTCCTTTTGAATGCTTAAAAAAAAAAATTGTTCCTTGACTTCCAAATTTACACATCTAGGTATCTAGATGTCACTTCCGGTGGTGTTTCCCATGGTACTTCAAATTTTTTGACTTTTGTGTACCTCACACTTTTATCTTAGTGCCAAAGTCATTCTTGTCTTCGTTTGGAAGATTTTCTGCTTTCTACATCTTGACTTCCCTTTTATATATTTTTCTCTGCATGAGCCAAGAAGCTCTCTGGAAGAAGGCAGGTGCAATTCTTATTGCCTATTCTCTGTTTCCTTGCTCTGCACTAGACTAACGGTATTGTTTTAAACCCTCTCTTGCTTTGCATCCCACTGCCATTATTACTTTTGTTAATTCCTTTTCCCTTTTCCTCTCTTTTTCTCTAAACCAGCTCTCTTCACTGAGGAAAGCAGCCCCTCCAAGAAAGGGGAGATTCGGGGGGCTTTCCAAACTGCCAATTCAGCATGGCAGTGGAGGAGGCAACAGAGAAGCATACATTTAAAATTGCTGATAGGCATAGAAAAACCTTGTAGGGTGGTTGGAAACGGTGGAATCCATAAATTTTCTGGGGCCGCGTTCATTACTCATCGAACTTTGGCAGGTTGAAGCCTGCTCGCCCCTCCCGGAGGATGACTGCTCCGGCTAATGGAATTCTTCTGTTTTCCTATGGCTCTGTTTTGTTATCTTTAGGCACTGAGTCAAGTGGCATGTGCCAGTGGGGGCGGCAGCTGCCCCTGCTGTCACTGTCCTGGCATGGCTATGACCCTTCTTTCTGTATCAGCATCAAGAGGAAGCCGTCATGCCACGGCGCCCAGCAGAGTCCTCCGCCCCACCTCGCAAAGCACCAGGTTGCCTCCAAATCCTCCCCTTTTGCCATTAACTGTGAAATATCCAGCACAGGAGAGGAAGGTGAAAAGACCAATAAATGGACACATTTCTGCATCCTGATGGTGAATTTTTTTAAATTTGGGGATGTCTCTTTTGCTGACTACAGTTTCAAATTCTAATGTTACTGTAACTAATTGCTGGCAGATGATGGATTTTTAAAGTATAATTAAATTAAAGCAGACTTGGCTTTTGGTAAACTATTTTTAGTAAAAATGTATAGGATAAAAAAAATCAACCCCACACTAAAAACATGCTCAATCTGGATGTGAAAGCACGTTGTTCACTGAAAACCCTTATACATATTTCATTATCATTTAAGAAATGAACTCACTTATTAGTCCAATAGAAATTTAACCTTGGATAAATAAGTATGAATACATGGCAGGGCATCTGAAAAATCTAATTTATATATACTCGAATGAAAGATTTTAAACTATTACAAATGCTAATATGCTTGTAGACAAGCCATTTGATTTGCATAAAATAGGATACAGGGAGCCACTGTATAAAAGATGCTAAGATGTGGAATCTAAAGCATATAGGCTCAGAAAACATCTAAGCACTCATTGAATGAGCATCTCCAATTTTAAAGTTAACTTTAAGTCATATAAACGCTGTACACCCATTTTCTGGCAAATGTAGCGTGGTTGGGAATTCAAATGCTTAGCAAAGACTGAAATGGCAGAAGGCCTTTCATCAGAGGTCGACTTTAAAATGAGCAGTGTTTACCCCCAATTGGTTCATGATATAAATGATCCTAAAGTTTCTCTCTCTTTTTTTCCCCTCTTTTCCACTGAAGAGAATTATTAGTGAGAAAATGCAACCCACTGAGAAGCAAATCCTCACTGCAAACCCAATGGTTGGAATCCCTGACTTGATTTATTGCCCTGACACACTCCTTTCTCCCTGGCAGGAGCATCCTCGCCCTTGCTCAGGACCACAGAGCCATCTCCTCTGCGCTGCTCACAGGCCCCACCATCCATTATCCCCTCCACTCAACAGCTGTTTCCTGCTTGCTCTTCATGCAACATGAGACGCTTTGAAATCTTTCTTTTTTAAAGATGTCTATATACCTTCTGTGAGTTCCTTTTTTGGGGATCTAACTAAATGTTCTTCTTTCTTTCTCCCCAGCTACTTTACTTGACACCATAAAAACCAAGAATCTGGACATCACAAGCTTAATATCTCCATGAAGTGGCCAGGTGGATGGGAGTTCCAGGGGCCACGGGCCTAGCAGCTTGTCCCGCGGAGTCAGCTCCATGGCGCCGCTGCCGCTGGAGGCTCAGTGGAGGGTGGGAGTCAAAGAGTCTGTGCCTGGCTCCTGGGGCTCTGAGTACCTGAGAACCCAGACCGCGTCAGGCTCCCACTGCAAAACAGGCTGCTGCCTTCTTTTCCTTCCAAGCAATAACGTAATGGGAACTAGAGGATTCTTAAAAGGAAAACGAACAGCAGAAAGGTTGATACCTTTGCTATTTCCAGCAGGCTGAACAGCCTACACAGAGAATCCTCAGGATGGGCAAACTTGCAGAGCCAAAATGCAAAGTCTTTTACATCAACAATAAAGTTTCCCTTATAATCAAAAGCAAATCTCATTATCTTGTAGCAGGCCTTTGTATTTCAGCAAGAGGCGATTCGTTTTTTAAAATTATTCTTTTCACAGTTTACCTGAAAGGTAAATAGTTGGCTATTGTAAGTCCCATCTTATTTCCAGCAAAATTAGAACACAGAGGAATAAAGTAACTTCTGCCAGCCACACAATTAGTCAGGGGTACAATGTAAATTAGAACTCAATGCCTTTTCCGTTCTCCACTTTCATTTTGTCCATTGAGCCACAAAACAAAAGCATCCAATAGCCTAGGCAACATGCACTGCCACACTGCACGTTCCACCGTCTTATAAATCTTCCAGGAAATTCTTGAAACATCATAAACCATAAAGTCATATTTTGAGTAGTTTGTCACCAGATCTTCCTGGTCAAGATAGTTTCTGAATTTCCTTGTGGGCTCTTTTTCATATTTTATAACCCCAAGTCATTATTTTTTATTGTACTTTGGGAAATAATCATTAATTTGTATTTGCCACAAAACTAGAATTACAACGTATGCAGACAATATGTATGCCTTTGGGATTGTGTACCTTTTGCTTCAGATGGGACCTGTCAAAAATCACCTCCTAACCCTGCCTCGTCTACAAATAAATTTTATAGCTGTCTGAAGGTTTGAAGCAATACAGATTGTCTGAGCCAATAAGTTGGTTTGGTGAGAGCAATGCTAATGAGTCTTTGATCCGTGCAGAGGCCAGTGAGCTCTAGCACAGCCTCAGCCTGCACCCCTCACCCTGCCAGCTGTCTCGCGAATGCCTGCCATTGGTCACAGGGGGGACCAGGCAAGCTGGGAGTGGGATGGAGCAGCACAAATCCATCATCTTTCCAAAGGCATCACTCAAGTGCCGGTCCTCCAAAAGACGAGCCAGCAGTGGTCTCTTTCTGCACAGAGCTGGGCACGTTGCAATACAGAAATGTTCTTTAACACTATCAGTGTTGTTTTTAAGGGAGTCTTTTCTGTGTGTGCTGAAAATAAATGCAGGCTGGCATTTAGCTGCATGACTTGAGTTTTTAACGGTATCGTGGATGGTGGTGTTGCGGGTAGGGAGAAGTACAGGCTGGGACTTAGAGACTGATGGCCCTGGCGAGTGAGGTCGGGCACACCACGAAGGCAGTGTGAAGCAGCTGGGCTCCAGCGGGGAGGCCGAAACAACCTGTGGCAGCTGGACAAACGCACGGGGTCAGGCAGTGTTTGTGGATGCTAACTTCTCCCGGAGCCTCCTTGGATGGTAGGAGACATCAAAGCCCATCATTCAGGAATAAGACCTGGTCGCTTTTCTGTATGTAAACCCCTCCCAAGATGCTGACCCAGGAGAGACAGATCTTCTGTTAGCTCCAGGCCCTTAGAGATGGTGTCACATTCCTCCTGCGCAAGCTATTTCTGGAAGTAGGTTGGATGATGGAGGAGAAAATAACTCACGGTACAGTTGTTTTGGGGAGGTAAAGTGAAAAATAGTTTTCCTTTGCTATCCACTTTCTTTATTGATGAAAATGCTTTAACCTTCAGCAAATTTGTACTAAGCACTTATAGTACTCCAGGCATCCAGGACAAGGGTAATAACACAGATTCTTACTTGGGCTGAGCTATCATGGCTCTCCATATGAGCTCCATGTTATGCCCTGTTTCTTCTTACTTTTAAGGTTTAGGTATATGTGATATGGTAGAATAGGCTTCCCAGGTAGCTCGGTGGTAAAGAATTTGTCTGCCAATGCAGGAGATGCACAGTTCTATCCCTGGGTTGGGAAGATGCCCTGGGAAAGGAAATGGCAACCCACTCTAGTACTCTTGTCTGGGAAATCCCATGGACAGAGGAGCCTGGTGGACTATAGTCCATGGTGTTGCAAAAGAGCCAGACTAAACAACAATAACATGAATATAGAAAAATGTAAGAAATTCTTTTATTAGCCAAAAGCTAATTAGTGTAAAAACTAGTGAAAAAAAAAAAAAGACAAGAAAGCAGAGCCTTTCAGATCTAGGAGTGAGGATCACTATGCTTTTATACTGTTGATATTGAAACGGGTGGAAATGTCTAGAGAACACATCCTTCCCCGGTAAGAGAAGGAGGCTTGGTAAGCTGGCGGATATCATGCAAAGGTTTAAAAGAGCCATTTTGTACAAGAGAATGTTCCAGGTTTGGAGCATTTGTACAGAAAGTGCTTAAACCCAAGATGGGACAGCGTTGTTTCCAGCCCATTTTGTATAAGCTCTAATGGCAAGCTCCCATTTGAAAGTGATCTGGGCTCCAAAAACTCATTTGGAAGTCTCTCATATGGAATTTGCAATGCTCTCCTTCATAAGAACATACAGAATTTTCACCATAGCGAGGTTCCTATGTTGCTGTGTGCTAAGTCGCTAAGTAGTGTCTGTTTCTTTGTGAACCCATGAACTGTAGCCAGTCAGGCTCCTCTGTCCTTGGGATTCCCCAGGCAAGAATACTGGAATGGGTTGCCATGCCCTCCTCCAGGGGATCTTCCTGACCCTGGGATTAAACCGGTTTCTCGATGTCTCCTGCATTGACAGCCAGGTTCTTTACCACTAGTGCCACCTGAAAAGCCTGTGAGGTTCCTAAAACCCTGGAAATGTTTTTTTTCTCAACAGTGGCCTCAAGACACATACCCCCCCGCCTCTGCCTTGGGCGGCCTGGACACTGCTCTCCCCAAGCTGTTCCGGCCAAATCGGTGGCATGGCTGCTTTTAGGTCTTGCAGGAGCTCCTCTCTCCTCAGGATTTACACTGGTTCTTTCTGCCTGGAAAGTTGGCCCCCATCTCTGTGGGGCTCCAACCCCTCTTCCTCAAAGGTGCCTTCCTGGGCCACAGTCATCTCACCTGTCACATTCTGAATCACCCTTGTCCGCTTCACTTTCCTTGAGTCCTTTCAGCTTCTTAAATATGGCATAAGACAATTCTTCACCTTGTCCCTCCCACTGGAAGGTAGACTGCCCCGGGCAGGGACTTTTGTCAGTGTTTTTCACTGTACCTACAAAAGCGCCTGGCCTGAAGTTGGTGCCCAATGGCCATTGGTTGAAAGCCTGTTATTATGATAAAGACGTTTACCTCCTTAAGAATAGTCCGCCTCTACTTTGCAGAGGTGGACTCGGAGTATAGAAGTCCAGCTGTGTGACCGTGAATAAGCAGCTCGCCCCAAGGCTGCTTTCTCACCTGGGATGTTTGCTCCTTCAGCTCACCTCACAGCACCGCTGGGATGAACAACGAAGCACTGCTTGTGAAATGATTTGATTTCTCTAAGTCACTCTTTTTTTAAAAAAATCTTTAAAATCAGACTGTCATATTAGCTTTTCTTTAAGATGGTTTGGAGCTTTCACTTCAGTAATGATGGAGACAAAATCCTCTTTCATGCTGCTTAGTGCTTCCTGGGGTGACTTCTCACACCTGACAATGTGAGAAAACAGACTTGGGGAGAGCTGTGAATAACACTCTGACCAAGGTTTCTCTGGGGGCCTCCTCCTCATCTTCCCTGGTGTCCTATATGGGCAGTGGGAACCACCTTGAGTATCTGCTCTGATGCTGAGGTCGACCTTCTATCCCTGCTGGAATGTAACTGAGGGACTTCTTGGATCCTAACATAGAAAGATGAAGGCATTCTCCCACCAACATCTACTGCAAAGCATTTCCACATGCAGAAGTGTGGCTATTTATAGTGGGGACGGATGGGGCTTCTCAGGTGGTACAGTGGTAAACAATCTGCCTGCAGTGCAGGAGACCTGGGTTTGATCCCTGGGTCGGAAAGATCTGGAGAAGGAAATAGCAATCCACTCCAGTATTCTTGCCTGGAGAATTCCATGGACAGAGGAGTCTGGGGGGCTACAGTCCATGGGGTCACGAAGAGCCGGACACGACTGAGCATGCACTCACGCGCCCACACACATTCTCCAAGGACTGGGGAAGAGAATGCATTGGTGAGTGGCAGAGACATCATCATTTTCTACCATAGTTTCTAAGCAGTGTCATCCCCACAAGCCTGAACACAAATATCTGCCTTTGAATGCCACGACAGAAAAAGAGAGCCCCCCTCCCCCCCGCTGCCCCCGCTGCACCATTACCTGGAGTTCCCTTTAGAGGCCATCTAGTTTTGCTCTCTGACTTTTCGGTGTCTATCTCTGATTTCAAAACTGTATCATAGCCTTAAGCATACACCAAAATGTAAATTTCTGAGATTTATTTTAAATTTCCTTTACGTATATCAAGCAGACTTTTCCTTTACAAATCCTGAAATCACCTTTGAAATTTTAGACAAGGGCAGATGTCACTAAATGTGACTGGCAAGTGTTCCACACACCATTTGTTGCGTGTGGTCGTTGTTTTCCCTTTCGCTTCTTTTTTTCCTCCTTTAAGAAAAAAAATCACCATCAGACTGTAAACCCAATTAGAGCAAACTTTTCAAAGACTCTTTTTCCGTGGCTGAGCTATTTCAACCTCTGACTTTTTCTGCAGCACAAGATAAGACTTTCTGATTAACTGGGGGTGGGATGTTTATTCAATCTGTTCATTTTATACATTATGGATACTGCTTTTTAATTTTTATGCCATGTCAGTGACATACACTTTCTGAAATTAATAAATACAATACATACCATCAATGTGTGAAAGTAAAAAAAACATATTTCCATAGTTTGACATACAAAAATGTACTCACACACTTTTGAAATCTACTGTCAAATCATTTCACATCTGTACCTAAAGCAAACAGACATAATGCTAACAGCTTGTTAGAATTCAGAAATGCCACCCGCTAATCAGCCCACCTGTGGCATTCTCAGTCCATCTTGCAAGCTGCATAGCCTGCTGCCAAGAAGCTTGACAAGAAAATGTATATTAAATTATTGAATAAGATTGGAAATATTATACAGTGTGGGATACAGAGAATGCACAACGTGTGGCCAATGACATACTGTACCTTTTCATTCTAATGCCTGCCTGGAGGTGACCTAGCTTCATTCCCATTTGCCATAAATTAGAAGCTACTGCTAAATCTCTGGATGTAAAATCAGCAGCGAGGGTTTCATTGTTTCTATCGGGTTTTGTTGTGTGTGTAGTTAGCACTGGCTAAAACAAAAACCAAGGAAGCAAAGCAGAAAGCAAATTTTGAACCAAATTTGAAGGAAACAACCCCATTTTCACACAGTCCCATCCTGTGGTACAGAGTAAAACAAAGGAAATTTTCTGACATTCCTGATACTCTTTAGAAACCATATCAGCAAGGATGTTAACCAAACCTACGCATTAAGTATTATTTAAAATCCTAGAAAAATGATCTTTTGATTATTCTCAGCAAAAAGTCAAGTAAAATGCAAAAGTGAAATAAAGCTATTTAAGATCCTGGAGCAAAAATGGGGCAGCAGATCATGGAACAAACCATGGGCTCTGCCCATGCCTGGAAGCTCGAGAAATTGGGGTAAGCGTGACATTGTACACCACAATTACATTCTACTAATTATTAATTTCTATAGAACAGAAACTAACGTGCTCACAGAACTATCTTCTCTGGGGGTCTGTGAGGAAGAAATGTGATTTTAGCATCTGTTCTTTTAAGGCTATTTGCTCTGGGAAGGCAGTGTGTTTTGCCATAAATCTAGGTCATTAATTTGTATCTGTTCTTTGTTTATTTAAGAAACAGGACAAAAGGGCAGCTGCTGAAACATTTGGCTGTGCCGAGGGGTAGTGGGCTCAACATGCTGGAGTTCTGCACATGACCAGCTTGAGTTTGTATCCACAGCTACAGGACAGGACTTTATGGAGACACTTTGCCAAGCCATGTGGTGTTCGGCTTCCCTTTGCATCAATACCCTTTTAATTACCTGATCCTGAGGGGGGAAAAGTTAGAGAAAAGTGTCAGCGCAAAAGCCTAGTAACCTGTGGAGAATCAGATTTAAAAAAAAAAACAACAAAACACCATGACACAATGCCTGGCAATTATTCTACAGAATATCAGTGTAAATCCTGCAACTGGCCTGCATAAGTAACGCTACAACCTATATAATTTGATATAATTTGGTATTTATAAACTGAAGCACAATAATATCCAGGAAATTGATTGTTAGCATCATTTAATGCTCTGAAATTGGCCATTAAGTAGAGAATCATTTGAAAGGCATTATTGTTATTATGGAGCATTACAGAGGTTTTATTTATTATCATAAACCTAATGGACTCAGTAAATTAGGTGTATTTACAAAGGTCATTGGCTGCTTGTTGATACTGAATCCTAAGCGTTTCAGTTCAAATGAACCACAAAACGCAGAAGTGTTTTGAAGGATGATCTATCTAGCTGTAGCTATTCCAAACAACATGGAAGCATAGTTCCTTGGATTTGGAAATAATAATAATAACAACAATAACAGTAAAATTGATCACTGTTAGAACTGCTTACAAGGTTATATTTGAAAAAAAAAAAAACATGAGTTCTCTGCTCATGGCTACTTATTAGAAGTAAAAGAAAAAAGTTAAATTCATCAAAAGTGAATTTTAAGACACAAAGAAAAAGTTTTGCTATAGAATAGTACCTTCTTTTGAATGAGACATAATGTCACCTTGGCATTTTTCTAGAAACCCCTCAATGTGAGAGGGTGTGACCACTGAATATATCTCAGGAGTTTGTTTGTCTCAACCTAGGGTCTGTCGGATGAGGCATAAATGACTTAGGTTCCAACAAGACACCTGTGATGGTGATGAGTTTGTCGAATGTGTAGTGGAAATTTATATTTGTCTGGATAGAAATTTAAATTTTTAAATCTGCTAAATGTATCTTCCTGTGAATAGAGATGGTTTTGCTTTTTCAAAGTCTCTCTTTTGAGAACGTCTTAACTGAGAATCCAGTCAGACCAGGGAATGCTCTTTCAAAGCAAGATCATGCCCTTCCCTGGGTCACTCTGGAAACCTGAGGAATGTGGTAGGCACTTGTGTTTGCCGAACTCTCCTGTCGGCAGTGGGCAGTTGTCCGAGAGGGGACCCCGACAGTCTGCCTTTAGAGACAAGGATCTAAGACACTTAGGAAGGGACAAGACCTGTCTTTTATTTCATCTTACACTATCTATGCAGTCCTCATTAGGGTACCCTGGAGGCTTCTGCAGTCTCACTCTCAGGATAAATTTGAACTTGGTCCCAAGAACAACTATGCTCTTTCCCATCATTGCATTGTTTTGTGATCAGGTGATGCAGTGAGAAACTAGCTGAAAGACTCTTCTCTCAACATCAGTGAAAAAAAGAAAAGCAAAATCAGTTAGGTATTAGATCTGATAGATTTCTTTTACTTAGACTGCATTTAGGGAAGAAAACAAATGAAGGATTCATCCTGAATATGCACATGCCAGCAACTTGGGTTCACACAGGTGCTACTGCTTTCAGTTCATTAACTAACCATTAAATTGTTAATAAACCAATATCTATTCAGCCCCTATTACAGGTGAAGAAATATCTCTAAAAAGGCTTATCTGGAATTTTGGTGTACTATGTAGAATACCTAGACTTATTCTGCAGGCTTAGATTAATTTAAAGATGCATTTTTGATAAAATAAACGAAACTGAATTGAGATAATTCTAAAACAAAGGGGGGAAATCCTCAGTTTGTTTTTTGTTTTTTTTTAAAGAAAACTGATCACCGGTTCACTGCTGAGCCAGGCACAAAACACTTTGCACTTGTCCCATCCGGCCATTATGTTTCAGCTCCATTCATGTCTTGATGTTTTTTCTTTTTGTCTGACCCCATTCAGACTCCTTTATTCTCCCACACTGTCCCCCACTCCCCAAGGGTTTAATGGATGAAAAATGCACACATGGAAAAATGCTGCATTCCCAACCCCCTAGGATAGCCCAGAGATATCTGTTTAGTTCTCTATTGTGCTCTCAGTGAATATAAAGAATAAATATTTTGTATCTGTTAGAGAGAATATTATATTTATATCAGATAGAGGTGATTTGAGCTTCTCTTCTGCTACCCATAGCGCTTCCATTCTCAAGTCTTGTTCACTTTTCAATTCTATTCCATCGTCCCTAGGCTGCTAAATTCCTCAACTTTTCTCTGTGTCTTTCTCCTGAACCCAATTCAGATGCTCTCCATCTGATCATCTTCCCCAGGGTGGTGGTGGCCTTTGGAATGCAGTCTAGGTGTTAAATGAATGATTATTCATTGTGATCTCCAAGCATGAACACTCTCTTCTCCTTATAGAGGCTCTACTCCCTAGAGAACACTTTGGCAGCATTTTTCTCAAAGTGGAATTAAAAAAATGCATCACACTTATATAAAAAAAGACCCACATGGCATCTCCCAGGAGGCTCTCAATGCAGGTTCCATTTCTGTCAAAAGAAGATGCATGTTGTAGTGGAAAAAGCATTGAACTGGGATTCAAGAGATCTCTGTACCTACAGTCCTGGCTCTGCTAATTACTGACTGCGGGATCTTGTACAAGTCACTTACCTCTCTGGAGGCCTTAGGTTCCAGTGTGAAACTAAAAGCTGGAACCAGGGAGCAACCAAGTTCTTCCCAGCTCTGGTACTTCCTGAATCCAGGAAATAGGATCCTGGGACATTAAAAGAAGGCTTTCTCAAAATTAGGATTTGATACCTCTCGACTAGGTAACTCAAGCTTCTCCCATTTTGAAATTTTACTTTCTAATCAAAGTAGCTTCACCCCCTTAGCCAAGGTTTCTCTAGGAAAAACATCTAATAATTATTGAAAGTACAATTTATCTTCAGAAATGAATTTTTTTGAAAGTTTGAAACCAACATTCTTTCCTCCAGGCAACAACTGTAGAGTAGATGAAAGAGATTTTTAAAATGATCAGCTTCATAATTTTGTCTAATTTATTGTTGAATACTACAAAGTATAAGGCTTATTCTGAGAAATTGCTTTAAAAAAGAAAAGGTTTCTTTCTGATTTGAGAGTTACAGCTAGGTCAACCCATAATTCTTTCTATCTACCTACCTATCCATATACACACAGATTATACCATTTTAAAAACAAAGTTAGGAAACCTTCCTTTTATCAACTGTATTTGTATATATCTGAGCAGGAGCCATGATCCCTGTTTTGGGGTCAGACTCTGTTACTACTCCTGAACTCAGATACTGCACATTAAAAGTATTGTGCTCTAGAGATTTACAGCAAATTCCCATTGGCTATATATTTTACATATGGTAATGTAAGTTTCCATGTTATTCTTTCCATACATCTCACTCTCTCCTCCCCTATCCCCATGTCCATAAGTCTATTCTTTATGTATGTTTCTCCATTTTTGCCCTGTAAATAAATTCTTTAGTACCATTTTTTCTAGATTCCATATATATGTATTAGAACATGGTATTTATCTTTCTCTTTCTGACTCACTTCACTCTGTATAATAGGTTCTAGATTCATCCACCTCATTAGAACTGACTCAAATGTGTTCCTTTTTATGGCTGAGTAATATTCCGTTGTGTATATATACCACATCTTCTTTATCCATTCATCTGTCGATGGACATCTAGGTTGCTTCCAAACTCAAACAGGGGCTCTGTATCAACCTAGAAGAGTGGGATGGGGAGGGAGATGGGAGGGAGGTTCAAAAGGGAGGGGAAATATGTATAACTATGGCTGATTCATGTTGAGATTTGACAGAAAACAACAAAATTAAGTAAAGCAATTATCCTTCAATAAAAAATAATTTTTAAAAAGTTCAGTTCAGTTCAGTTCAGTCACTCAGTCATGTCCGACTCTTTGCGACCCCATGAATCGCAGCACGCCAGGCCTCCCTGTCCATCACCAACTCCCGGAGTTCACTCAGACTCATGTCCATCGAGTCCGTGATGCCATCCAGCCATCTCATCCTCTGTCGTCCCCTTCTCCTCCTGCCCCCAATCCCTCCCAGCATCAAAGTCTTTTCCAATGAGTCAACTCTTCACATGAGGTGGCCAAAGTACTGGAGTTTCAGCTTTAGCATCATTCCTTCCAAAGAAATCCCAGGGCTGATCTCCTTCAGAATGGACTGGTTGGATCTCCTTGCAGTCCAAGGGACTCTCAAGAGTCTTCTCCAACACCACAGTTCAAAAGCATCAATTCTTTTTAAAAAGTGCTGTGCTCCAATTACACGAAGTACTCTAAAACACCTTTAGAAAAGTATCATTTAGGACTTCCCTGGTGGTCCAGTGGTTGGGAGGCCACCTGCCAATGCAGGGGACACGGGTTCGTTACCTGGTCCGGAATGATTCCACATGCCACAGGCAACTGAGTCTACGAGCTACAACCACTGAGCCCGTGCACCACAACTGCTGGAGCCTGAGCACCCTTGGCCCTGGACTCTGCAGCAAGAGAAGCCACAGCAGTAAGAAGCCCATGCACCCCATTTAGAGAGTAGCTCCTAGGACTTGCTGCAACTAGAGAAAGCCCATGCGCAGCAGTGAAGACCCAGCATAGCCAAATAAATAAATACTTTAAAAGCATCATTTGATAGTAAATGCTTTGGAAAGTTCATTTAGTCCAGTGTTTTCCTTATCTCCACCTCCATACACATTAGTCTTCTCTGAGATATGAGTATAAGCCAAGATTTCCCCAACCCAAAGGAAGCCTGCAACCATGTTCCCGAGGCTCTCTCATATTCCATCCGTTGGTCAAACCACCTTTCTGACTGCCCTCTCTGGGTTCAATCTCTGGGTTGGGATGATTCCCTGGAGAAGGGAATGGCTGCTACCCACTCCAGTATTCTTGCCTGGAGAATTCCACGGACAGAGGAGCCTGGTGAGCTACAGTCCATGGTGTCGCAAAGAGTCAGACATGACTGAGTGACTCACTTTCCCACCCCCTCCCCCAAAATCAAGACTCAGCTCACAGTCAGGCTGCTTGTAGCAATCAATCTTACCTTCTTCTTGGACCCCATCTCATTATAACCACACTCCCTGCCACATCAATCCCTTCTTCACACTTCACATTTAACTACATCTTGGAAGTCTCTTTCCTTTCCCTTCTTTGCCACTTGATTTGGTCAGGGACTCTCTCTCATCTTACCTTCCCCTAGATTAGGTTAA
The DNA here is from genome assembly GCF_001704415.2 of Capra hircus. Lineage (NCBI taxonomy): Eukaryota > Metazoa > Chordata > Mammalia > Artiodactyla > Bovidae > Capra > Capra hircus. Next base: position 31,607,359 of record NC_030823.1, on the reverse strand, counting down.
AGAAAATGTTAGCATCTGTCAGTAAATAAAATAAACATTTGCAAACTGCTTGGCTGGTCTCAAGAGCCCCCAAACTGCCTGCAAGTTAAGTTAAATTCAATATAGATGGGCCATGTCTTAGATCTCTTAGATCATGTCTGCTCAAAACTTTCCAAAGTACTAGGATACTGTTGGTGCTTATTTGCTATTATGATGTTATTATGGAATAATTTAGAATCACTTGATGTGAACCAATATTAAATCTCAAGCTGGATATCATTTGGGTCTTGAATATACATAAGGAGGCTGACTTTTCAGCCCATGACAATTTCTTACATTTGCAAAAACTCAGCATCTAAATCTATACATTTGACAGCCAAGCATATTAATTATTGAAGTGATATTAATGATCAGTCATTGAGTACTTACTGTGTTCTGGGTAGTGTTCTAAGCATTTTCTGTGTGTTATCTCACTGCGTTTTCTCAACAAACTTCCATGGAAAGTGCTATTAGTCCCACTATAATAAGCAATTTGCCCAAGATCACACAGCTAATAAAATCACAGTCAGAATAGGAACTATGTCCTGACACCTAGAACAGTACTTTCAATCATTATGTTAAACTTGAAAATGTGTAGTTTCGATTTCTTAACGTGTTAACCATGGAATACAGACTTTGAAGCACAGCACTCATAATGGGAGCATTTGAGTAGGACTTTGAGGGGAGATCCCACTGCAGCCTCTTTGATCCTTGTCTTCCTGGCAGGATAATCTCACACGGAGGATGGTAACATGTTATTCTTAAATTGGAGAGAAATAAATGAACACTTGCTGAAATACAAAGGATTCAGATTAGATGTATAAAATATTTTCCCACAGTAGAGAGCTGTGAGAAGTATGAATGTGTCTTTTTAAAATTAATTTTTATTGGAGTATAGGTGCCTTATAATGTTGTTAGTTGCTGCTGTATAGCAAACTGAATCAGATATACATATACATATAACCCTTCTTTCTTGGATTTCCTTTCCATTTAGGTCACTGCAGAGCGTGGAGTAGAGTTTCCTGTGCTATACTCTAGGTTCTCATTAGTTATCTGTTTTATATATAGTAGTACATATATGTCAATCCTAATCTCCCAGTTCATCCTATTGGTCCCTCACCCCCGCAACTTGGTGTCCATACGTTTGTTCTCTGTGTCTGTGTCTCTATTTCTGCTTTGCAAACAGGTTCGTCTGTATCATTTTTCTAGATTCCACATATAAGTGCTATAAGACAGTATTTGTTTTTCTCTTTCTGGCTTACTTCACGCTGTATGATAGTCCCTAGGTTCATTCACAGCTTTGCAGAATGGCACAATGTCATTCCTTTCTATGGCTGAGCAGTATTCCATTGTGTATACATTCCACACCTTCTTTATCCATTCCTCTGGTAATGGACATTTAGCTTGCTTCCGTGTCCTGGCTATTGTGAAGAGTACTATGAGCAGGGGGCAGGGGGCGCATGCACCGTTTTGAATTATGGTTTCCTCTAGTATATGCCCAGGAGTGGGATTGCTGGATCATACAGTAGTTCTATTTTGAGTTTTTAAGGAATCTCCATATTGCTCTCTGTAGTGGCTATATCAATATACATTCCCATCAACAGTGGAAGGGGATGTACACCCTCTCCAGCATTTATCCTTAGTAGATTTTTTTGATGGTGGCCATTCTAATGGTATGAGGTAATAACTCATCGTAGTTTTGATTTGCATTTTTCTCCAAAATCACTGAGGACAGTGACTGCAGCCATGAAATTACTAAAAGATGCTTGCTCCTTGGAAGGAAAGCTATGACAAACCTAGACAGTGTTTTAAAAAACAAAGACATCATTAGGCCAACTAAGGTCTATATAGTCAAAGCTATGGTTTTTCCATTAGTCATGTTTGGATGTGAGAGTTGGACCATCAGGAAGGCTGAGCATCAAAGAATTGATGCTTTTGAACTATGGTGCTGAAGAAGACTCTTGAGAGTCCCTTGTACAACAAGGAGATCAAACCAGTCAATCCTAAAGAAAATCAACCCTGAATATTCATTGGAAGGACTGATACTGAAGCTGAAGCTCTAATACTTTGCCACCTGATGGGGAAGAGCCAATTCACTGGAAAAAATCCTGATGCTAGGAAAGATTGAAGGCAGGAGGAGAAGGGGGCAGCAGAGAATAAAATGATTACATATTAATACCACCACTGACTCAATGGACATGAAATTGAGCAAACTTTGGGAAGCAGTGGAGGACAGAGGAGGCTGGCATGCTGCAGTCTATGGGGTCACAAAGAGTCAGATATGGCTTAGCAACTGAACAACAACAAACAACAACAATAATTAGCGATGCTGAGCATCTTTTCATGGGCCTCTTGTCCATCTGTATGGCTCCTTTGGAGAAATGTCTATTTAGGTCTGTTTCCCAGTTTTGGACTGCGTTGTTTGGTTTTTTGATGCTGAGTTGCAAAGGTTGTTTGTGTATTTTGGAGATTAATCTCTTGTCAGTTGTGTCATTTGCAAATATTTTCTCCCATTCTGAGGGCTGTCTTTTCATCTTGTTTATGATTCCCTTTGCTGTGCAAAAGCCTTTGAGTTTAATTAAGTCTCATTTGTTTATTTTTGTTTTTATTTTCATTACTCTAAGAGGTGGGTCAAAAAAGATCTTGCTGCATTTCATGTCAAAGAGTGCTCTGCCTATGCTTTTTCCTAGGAGTTTTATAGTGTCTGGCCTCACAGCTCTTTAATGCATTTTGAGTTTATTCTTGTGTATGGTGTTAAGGAGTGTTTTAATTTCATCCTTTTTCAGTTTTCTCAGAACAACTTATTGAAAAACCTGTCTTTTCTCCGTTGTATATTCTTGCCTCCTTTGTCATAGATTAGGTAACCATAAGTGCATGGGTTTATCTCTGGGCTTCCTATCATGTTCCATTGATCTATAATTTCTGTTTTTGTTCCAGTACCATACTGTTTTGATTACCATAGCTTAATAGCATAGTCTGAAGTCAGGGAGCCTGATTCTTCCAGCTCTGTTTAGGAATATGTCTTAAAGGAAAGTGACAGAATCTACTTCACTGTAGGATAGACTTCCCTTTGAACAGAAGTAGAGACAATTCAAAGGCATGGTCCAACTTTCTTTTGCTTTAGAAATCTGAAATCATCACACAATTCTAAATAGTCTCCTGACTTAACATTTTTTAGTAACAAGTGACTTGAGATCATGGTAACCAAATGTATGAAGACCTCATAAAAGTCAAAATTGGATGAGATTCCATCATTCTGAATCTTAAAATGACAGTTTAGATGGGATATGAGTCATTGCTGAAGGAAGGGCATTAATTCAGTAAGAGGATTTTTTCCTGATTTAATATTTGTTAATTCAATACAATTAGATCAGCCTCTTTCCTGTTCTTCAGCTACAAGATTCAATCCTATATTGCCATTTAAAACAGAAAAATCCTTCCTTTTCATTGCTCCTATAAGGGAGGCAAATTTTTAAATCTTTGATTGGCCCTTAAATTTGTAGGTCACTTCTACTCTGAAAGTTTAAGAAATAAAATGATAGCTTTTTGAAACAATAAAGGCTTTAAGTTTTCCCTTCTTAAAGTAGCTGATCATTAATAAAGAAAAAGTTTCTATGCATGTGATAGTTGAACCAGGAATTTGAGATCTACTCAACAAACATCTGTAGAAGTTCTGTTAGTCCGCTTGAGCAAGCGACCTAGTATAACGTGTAAGCTTCATAGGTGTGGGTATTCTTGGAGACATGAGAGAACATGTCAGAGACAAATCAGTCTGTAGGAAGTAAGAATTTTAACAGAATTTCGAACTCTGATCCAAAGAATTGTTTCTTGGTGATATCTCAAGGCTCTGATGGCTTACTCTTATCAGATGTGTCATTATTTTGACACTAACAAATGTGGCAAAGCCTGGGGAAATTTAGTGGGCTGGAAATTGCCTGAGGACTAGGTCTAGCTTTTAAAACTAATTTACTGGAAAAGATAATCACTGTCTTTTTTCTTCCAATCATAGAAAATACTATTTCCTTTGTGCTATTAAGTGTGCTAGTCTAATCTTTTAAGGAAGTAACAACAGTAAAATTTCCTAATGCCCAAACACACTTCAATGCATTATTTTAAGAGAAATATACATGAGCTATGGATTTGAGCAAAATCCATATTTAATCCAGATTATGAATTCCATAGCGGTTTAAGAGTGTTTATTTTCATTACTCAACTCTCCATTATGTCACTTGGACTCTCTTCAGAGGTTCTGATTTGCATGTACCTTTTCAATTGTTTTCTTTATTGATTTAATCTTATAATTTGAGGTTTGTTCCTGATTATCCAGCTTTTTATACAGCAGTACAATTTTTTTTTTTCTCTGCTTAACACATCGCAGAGAACTGAGTGTCAGGTTTCCATCTCATATGTTCCATAATTCTGTGTTCTGGTGTGATGCCGGCATAACTGGTATAATTTGAGACAAATAGTGATCCTTCCAAGTTTCATAAAATAAATGCTTGTAATTTATAGGAATTAGAAATGCAAATATTGAATTGCTTTAGAATAGCACATGGTTACATTTTTTTTTTTAATTTCAAAGGCACAGAGAACTAGATACACTGACCTGCTCCCCCCTGCAAGCTACAGCTAGCATTCTAGATTGTTCAAGAATAAGTAGAATGAGTCCTTTAGAAGGAGGATGGAGTAAAAGAAAACAACTGTCACCCTGTCATGTTGTCTATTTCTCATTTAGGAAGATGAGCACAGTGCCCACATGGCCAGGCACGCTTGTTCATATGTCCATTCAATACTGGAAAATACAGCAACATTTAGGTGGATATAAGCATCATTCTGTCAGTTGTTGAAGTCTCCACTGTTATGCCAATTGTGTTTTCCCAAATGTCTTAAAAATCTGTTTAAATAAAAATGTCAAACACTCACATGATTTCTAAAGTTGTGGGGGCATTTAAGGTGATCTACATAGTCGAGGACAACGTCTTAATTATCTGTCTCCCACAATGCCTAGCACAGGGCTTTGCTCAATAATTACATAAATAACAATGGAGTAATTGAATGGATCTAGTTCAACCAATATCCCAACACAGACGCTGCTGCTTTGCATCCCTGAATACCTCCCTCATCAACTTTCATCTATTGTTTTATACCTCTAAGTTTTCAAAAATTCCCGTGATGCTGAGCCAAAGTTTGTCTGGCTGTACTACCCACCCACCAATCCTGATCTGTACTTTGTGGGGAGTCTTTTCTATTTCCTTTACTACAGGAAAATCTCCCTAATATTTTAAGGCAGTTATCATGTCTTTCTGCAGACATTGCCAGAGTATTTCCCAGTTCCTTCTACTGCTTGTTAAGTGAGGCAGTGTAATGAAGAGGCAATTGGCATGAGTGCATAGCAAACTTGCATTTGTGTCCCGTTGGTTTGACATTTGGTGGGCCACTTAATCTCTCTGGGCATTCATAGATTCATGTATAAAACACAAACTATATTAATTACAAATTAATATTTGTCAGGGCTTCCCAGGTGGTGCTAGTGGTAAAGAACACATCTGCCAGTGCAGGAGACTTAGGAGATGTGGGTTCCATCCCTGGGTCAGGAAGATCCCCTGGAGGAGGGCATGGCAACCCACTCCAGTATTCTTGCCTGGAGAATCCCATGGACAGAGGAGCCTGGAGGGCTGTAGTCAGACACAACTGAAGCGACTTAACACACACCCCCAGTATTTGTCAGCTGACCTCAAAGTATTGTTTTAGAAATCAAATCCTCTGAAAATTACAAGCTGTTAAAGCAATGTAAGATAGTATTATTACAATAAGACATTGTTTCCTGTTACTTCACCAATCTGGTATCCATTCTCTGGCTATACCTATAGTTTGTCACTGTGTCCCTTAAAATGTAGTGACAAACATTGAATCCATTGTTCCATCCATGACTGGCCTTGTGCAAAGTACAACAGAAATTAAAGGAGGAGAAAGAAGTCAACTCACATTATTTATAGCTTATCATGGCCCAAGTCCTCATTCTTAACTTATTTTTTCATAATAACCCTTTCAGGTATATATTGTAGAGGTAAATAAATAAGATCTTAGGGGGAGGTGGGAGGGAGGTTTAAAAGGGAGGGAATATAGATGTATACTTATGGCTGATTCACATTGTATGGCAGAACCAGCACAACATTGTAAAGTAATTATCCTCCAACTAAAAGTAAATTAAAAAAAAAAAAACTTAGAAATTTTCAATAATTTGCTCATGTCACCTAGTCAACTTGACTCATGGTTTTTGTTCTCTGCCCTGTTGCCTATCATTTCCATTACCCCCATAATTGGGACAGTGCTACTGTGACCGGCACACTAGACATTAGCATTAGCTGAGGACATGTTCATCTGGCTGGAATGTGATGCTCCCCTGTGCTAAGCTTGCAGTAAGCTCAGGGCCTCCAAAACTGTGAGAGAGAGACATTTCAGTTGTTTGGCGCCAACAAGTTGGTGACTGTAGCAGCCACAGGAAACTAATATACTCCCTTACGTCATTCTTCTGTGTTCCTGAAACTCTTGTAATCTCCTTGGGGTATATGCTCCATCTTCCATTTTTTCTATATACGTTCTATTCATGTTTAGATGCACCATTCTCCATGTGTTTTCTTCTAACATCTGAACTTGCCAAACTGCTCTCCATGTTCCACGCTGGCTTCTTTAAATGTCATCATTTAGAGGGCAGAAGTTATAAAACATTGTTTGGACATACACGTGATGATTTTAAAATGTCTTTTTTCTTGGCTCTTCAAAAAATTGATGGAGCAAGAATGTTTACCATTTATTTTTAAAATAGAACTTTTGTTCAGTAAATTAAGAATTTTGTGCTAGAAGCTCCACTGATGCCAGTATACCCAGTGAGCTAATGCTACCTGCGGGGAGAGACCCTACTGGGAAGAGAAAGGGGTCACACAGGTCACGGAGAGCCCTCTCTGCAGTCAGCCCTGCCTTGCAGCATCCTGAGGGAACTTGCCTAAATCTGCTGCCTCTTACACAGGACAGACAGCTTAACCAGTCTTAATAACCCCATCGGAACTTGGTAGTGCAGTGGGTCCCAACGAAGCAGCAACAGAGAATTCTTGTTTACTTATATCTCTTTCCCTATTCATTTTTAGTTGGAATACGGTGGCACTGGTGGTAAGGAGCCCAGGCAGGAGACGCAAGAGAAGCGGGTTTGATCCCTGGATTGGGAAGATGCCCTGAAGGAGGCCATGGCAATCCATTCCAGCATTCTTGCGTGGAGAATCCCATGGACCGAGAATTGGACATGACTAAGCATATTCTTTTTTAGTTGATATATATATATATTTTTATATATATATACATATTTGCTACTTGTCTGATGTTCAAAATAATCAAATCCTAGAGAAGTTACTGTATTTTACAAGTGCCTGGAATAGACTTATATATAATCTATGTGTTTGCTCTGCATGAAAATCTACATCAAAATTATTTAGAAAGGGAGAAATAATTCATTGCCACCAAATTTACTCCATTTAGCTAAAGCTAGTAACCATATCTGGCTATGTGACGGGTGATTTGGGAGGGAGAGGAGAGGAAAGCAAGTGGAAAGGGAAGCAAGTGAGGAGGAGGTGGGCCAGAAAGGGAAGGAGGCCCAGAGAAAGGAAGCAGGTTTGACCTAGATTCCCAGCTGCCCATTCTTTGAATATCAGAACTCAATTAAATGCTGTTTGGGGGGAAGGGCAAAGCACAGAACTTTCAGAAGTATGAAGTTAAAGAGCCCAAATATCTGATTTTTTTCATTTTCAAAACAGCGTCACTCAAGGCCTGTCCAATGTTGAAAACCTCACTCTTGGATTTCCAGTCTTGTCTTCCAATGTGGTATGTCTTCTTTCTTTAGTGAGATGAAACTAATTTATTCTGCCACATGCCTCAGAAATACTTAAGCTTGTTATTTGATAGTGGTGTGTTTTCCAGCTGAGGTGGGAGGAGCTGTTCTGACTCTTTTTCACCATAAAAGAGATGGACTGTTTGAATTGCAAGTGTCTCTGGCAGTTGGGAGGAGCAATTTGGGAACTGACTAACCGGAGGGGTCCCTGAACAACCCAGGGGCAGCTCAGACTCACCCTCAAGCAACCACACCACAAGAATGGTGCCAAGGCCCGTTTTGTTTTTCTATTTATGGAAAAGAATTCTTCCAGAATTCTTGATGAGATAAACCTAACCTATTCACAGATAACAGTGGAGAATGTGAGGATTTTTTTGTTTGTTTCTCTGATGTTCCCTGAAACCAACATTCCTATTATTGCATCTTGCTATCTTAGTTGGAGTTTCAATCACAGCCCAGCTCTTACATTCTGTGATGTTCATGGATCTTTATTAACCATCCACTGGATGAAGGGGAGGGTATTTAGTCCTGTGAAGAGCACAGCATAGGAGCCTTGGTCCTAGAAGGGTACCAAGTACCCCAAACCTGCAAATGACAAGCGCTCCTGCACGGCAACATATAACCACAATGCATTTGACAGCAGGCAAGTGTTCCATCAAGGGGACTCCCAGCATGGAAAGTCTTTGTCAGGTTTGCCCTGCCTGAGGACCAGCATGGGGGACAAGGAAACCACCCTGCAGGGCTGGGACAAGGGCAAGATGAGTGAGGAATCTGCCACTGGTGCCAAATGTAAAGGAGTGCCAAAAGCTTAGTAATCAAGATAAAGAATATTTTAATGCAATATTTTTTTTAAAATCACAATTGATATTAAAATTAAACTTGGGTAATATATAATGAATAGTGAACAAGAGACACAGGATCAATATTACTGATTTTTCCTTTTTTCTTGGATTCTGATTTGACTCTTCACAGTGTGATCACTGAGCCTGTAAGTGAGGAAGGAGAGTAGATGGGGGCAGCATTAGTCATAGGTGCAAAGGTTCTGAAAAAGTGAAAGTTGATCATTCAGTCCTGTCTGACTCTTTGCAACTCCATGGACTGTAGCCTACCAGGCTCCTCTGGCATGGAATTCTCCAGGCAAGAGGACTGAAGTGGGTTGTCATTTCCTTCTCCAGGGGATCTTCCCGACCCAGGGATTAAACCCGGACACCAGGAAAGCCCTGCAAAGGTTCTGAGGAAGGAGTAAAAAACTCACACTGTACTCTTAAGCAAATAAGCTTAACTGAGACAGAGGGTCTAAACAAGGGGACAGTAAAAGACAAAGGGTGAAAAGGAGAAAGATATATGACAGTCATTGAGTGTAGGATGAAGAGGCGCAGTGAGAACTAAGGGGCAGGATTTGTCTTGTAGATTATCAAAAAAGGTGGGGAGTGGTCCATAAAAATAACTGTAGCAATAGGTTATAGGTTGGATGGTAAAGGACAAGGGTTGCCTTAGGGAAGGCAATTAGGATAGATGTGGGGTAAATACAGGTGTCTGCTAAGGGACTGCTGTGGCAATGGAAAAGAAACATTTCCAAAAGACATTATAGATAAAAAGAACTGGCAGACTCAATTATTTGGATGTGAGAAGAAAGAAGAAGTGAAGACTAGCCATCTGCAAGACTGCTGTGTGGATCTTTGTTGGAACTGCCCTTGAGGACATCTTCAGCGGCAACTGTGTGAAGGGCTGGGGGAGCCCCGAGGCACAAAGTGGAAGAGACAGTCTTGAGGGTCTTCTGTGTATGTGGGAGATTTGACCCCAGTTGAAGCAAAGTGCTCAAGGGTAGGGGCTCAGAAATAATAACTGAAAGTCAAGAACTTGGTTTTTGCACTGTTTCCTCAAAGCGGAAGCGCTATTTGTATAACACCTTTGTCCTGTGGACCTGTTCTGTGTATACCAGGGAATTAGCATTCTTGCTTCTCTCCCCTCCCAACCTCCCTCCCAATAAAGGCCAGTAGCACTTGACTGGACAATAGGAAGGGGCTCTACATATATCCCAGTTCTCCCAAGGATAGGGTTCCTGACCCTGCAATCCATTGAGAACCCCTCTGGAATAGAAGATCTAAATTCAGAGACAGTGTTGTCCAAGAGATACCAAGAGATAATAGTGTGGGAGAAAGTCCAAAGGCAAAAAGGTTCCCAAAAGGAGGGTAATTAGTAGTGTCAAACGTAACAGAAAGACCAATGAAAATGGACACCTTGAAAAACGAAAGACAAATGGGGTGTTGATTCATGTAACACTGTTAGCTATTCCAAAACAATTAGGTGTTGTCCTACACCGTAAGTAATCGGACAACTGCATTTTTTCAGGCATGGTTCAATTTTTATGCTTCATTGTTACAATCACCTTCATAGAGTTAAACAATCTGAAAATCTAACTCTGTTAAAAAAATATACATATGTTTGTGTATGTACATGTTAAATGGCCTGATTCATAGGAACAGTATGGCTTTTATAATAAAAAATCTTATCTCATTGTTGTTATATATCCATTAATGCCATCTGGGTAGCTATCTATAGGATGACAATATGCAAATATCAGGAAACTTTGCTAAAATTTTCCTTTTAGTTCTTTCTAAATGTAAAAAAATTTTGTGAGTGTGTGTGGAAACAAAATGTCAATACCACCATTTGAAAATGAGCTTTTCCAACTATAATGATTTTTTAAAATTGAAACCGTGTACATCTTTAAAACTTTATTTTATTGAAGTATAGTTTCTTTACAACATTGTGTTAATTTTTGCTGTACAGCAAAGTAATTCACTTATATGCACACACACACATGCATTTTTTTTTACATGGTCATGATAATTTTTGTAATTAAATGCAGCTAAGAAGCTGATAATGGCATCTTTCTTATCGATCATGCACCTTCAAAGATGCTTGAGCTCTTGACCTGCATTTTTTTTGTATATATAGTTTATCCTTGAAGTTGCACAAAGGTTTTGTCATTGTTTTATCTTTTGGAATATTCTGTCTTGGAAGTAAAAGGGAGAAGGTCATTTTTATGTATTATTTTTCTTTCTCTCTACTCAACTCCTGCATTTGAATACTTTGTTTGGCATATGGTCTTTGAAATGATTACGGTTGTCCATTTCCACTGAGTTTTGTTGGTTATACTGAATCACATCAGATAAAATTTGTGAATATCTCCTTAGTGTTCTATCAAAGTCATCTCTAAATTGTTGGTTCAGGAGAACTGTATTCCTCCTTCAGTTCTAGCCACCTTGTTCCCCCAAGATTGGAAAAGGAACTAGGGAATAATATTTCTAAACATAAAATACTACTATTTTAAAGGTTTTAAATTCCTTTTTCCAAATCTCGTATTGTCAACAAAGGTCTTTTTTCCTCCTCATAATGTTCACAGTGATCTGCCCTTTTATGAATGCCTTGAGACTATCACACAAAGCTAACGGTGAGGGAGCAGATGCCTCTTTCAATTCCAAATAGAAGGAAATCTGTTGTCTCAAATAATCCCTAAATTCAGACACTTTCAGACAGCTATTATCAAGAGACCACATTCTAAGAGCAGATGTGTTATTAAGGCTGAGAAATGTTATGAGGACTTCGTGATCTGACAAGTGATTTCAATCTATCCAACATTCCAACATTTCATGTTTTAATAAATTAGAGATTAAAATATCCATCTTGGGGAGACAAGTTGTATAAGGTAGTTGGGAACTGGAATTGTAACTGATAGTTCATTTCCATGCAAAACCTTCTTTAAATTATGCTTATAGATCCCTCTTTTATATAAAATCTGTTCATTTGACTAAAACAATTATGATGTATTTTAATCTCCACATTCAATCCTGTGGATCCTTCCCACAGCTATGAAACACAACTCCTGCCTTTCAGTGAGGTAGGAAAAACAAATACCTCCAGGCTTCAGTTGTCCCACCTAAATGTGCTCAATCATTCCTTTACACCATTAAGTTTACTGCTATGTGATTACTCTATTTAGAGCCTTTTCAGTGAGGCGATTACTGGAAATTCAGCTGAGGGCTAGTACTCTCCTTTTCTTGTCTGCTACTACACCTCTTTTCTCTCCCTCTCTCTCTCTCTCTTAAAGTACAGTAGAGTTCTTACACTCCTTGGATAATAAGACTCTTCTTTTTGCATTCAAGTGAATGTTTTTCAACCAGCCCTATTCAGAATCACAAAGTGTACTATCCATAACAAAATATACATTCCTCAGCATTCGCAAACTGCTTTATATCCAGGGGCTGTACTTTGATCTCCCCAAAATACCAGTGGTGCTGTGAAATTTTTACATAATCCTATCATTGTCAACTATAATAAAACTTAGATCCAGGTGAGTATCTATCACTGTGAATAGCCTGAAGAGCAGCAAAGGTGCCCAAATTCTCTTCAGCTAAGATACCTCCAACTGTATCCTGTTTGAAATTTATGTTCTACCTGGATTTACAGAAAGTGGATAATGAAATGGTCTTGACTGGTTTTCTTTCACTGTCTGGAATTGCTCTCCTGGCTCCACATCTGAAGGTGCTTCTTCAGTAGGAAATTTAGGAGCAGAAAGTAAATCATTTCCTAATATTGTCCTTTGGCAGGTAATAATTTTATCTTGGATCTTAAGGGTCAGAATTTGGCAACCAAATTCAGTAAATAGATGTTCACTGCAATTGTAAAATACATTAAGTTGTCAAAATTTTCAGTATGGAAATGTGGTACAACCAAAAGAATGGAACCTGACAGCTGGGCAGATGGGCAGCTCTTCTCTTTCTCAACAGGCTTGTAGCCTCATCTTGGTCTCCTGTGGGATTCCCTCTACCAGAACACTTCTGATTTTTCTGCCTTTAACAAATTTAAGTTTTATGGTTGTTGTTATCCAAAACTTGTTGTTTATTCATTCATTGGTTCAATGTTTATCTAGTTCTTACTACGTGAGACGTAAAATAAACATGTTTGAAAAGTCTTTGGAAAATAGACATTAAAAAAAAGCTTGCTACAGACCACAAAAGTGATATAATTTTGAACTCGTTGCAGTGAATTTTCTAAGAATACAGATTTGCACAAGAAGTTGAATGAGAACAAAAATTAGTGACAACTCTGCAATTTATCAGCTCTGTATCTAAGAGCATCCTACCTCAGATTCCTAATCTCTCTAAAGTGGCAGTGACTAAGTAAGTACTGACTGTATACAGGCCTGTTTAAGGCACTTTGGGGAATACAAAGATAAGTCAGACACAGATTCTGACCTTATTTAGCTTCCAGTAGTTATGAGAACAGACAGGCATGTAATTACAGGACAGAGAAGAGATGCTTGTGGCGAGAGAGGCACAAGTGTACAGGCAAATTCAAGAAAATAAGTCACTGTTTGCATCTGGGGATATGGGGAAGGAAAAGGTATTTGGTTTGGGTCTTAAGGAATGGGCGAAATTTGGATGTACAGAAATAGGTAGGATTTTACGCCAGGCGGATGGAGCATGAAGAGAAAACCCAGAGGTGGGATGAAGCACAAGCCCCAGGCTCAAGTTCAAAGACAGTGCCTTGTCGTTTGCTTCCTTGCTTGTTTGTTTTTGGTGAAGAACACTCTTGATTTTATTTCTAGGCTCAGGGGCATTTGTCCAAGAAAATATTGTAAAGGTGGTTTGGGGGAGGGGTGGGAAAACAATGGCATAGAGTCCTGGATCAGGTGTGGGGCACAGGGCCAAGGGGAGGGACACCGGAGAGAAAGAAAGTGAGGTGGAGCCAAGAACGAGTGTGTGCAGAGGTTCAGGCAGGGCTCGGGGGAGCTGGGAGGCCATACCTAATGGCATCTGTGTTCTCTATGACAGGTTGGCATCTGTTGAGTCGAAGGAGCCAGGGGTGGAGGCTGAGAAGACTGATGAAGATTTAGAAGCTCTGATGAAATGGATGGGGAAAGGGGCCAACTATGGTTATATAGAAGAATTGCTGAGCAGTCCTGAGGGCCCGACTGAAGTCGGAACCACGCACTCGCAGTGGAACCAGACAGGATGTGTTTTCCTCTAAACACCCGAGTGCGGGAAGATCCAGGAAAAGGAAACATGAAAGATAGAAGGCACAAAGAGGAAACACAAGAAACACCATGAAGCCAGGTCACAGGGCGAGCAGAAGGATCAGGGATCAGCAGTGCAGCGCAGTCAGTAGCAGGATGGAGGCCAGTGTCGGTTTTGAGGGAGGTCTTGGAGAACCTATTTTCTCTGATTAACAGGCAGGGAGGAGTTTCAGCAAATTTTCTTTTTCTGAGGGTTAACTGTGTCAGGTCCCATTAAAACTGACAAATGAGTAAAATTTCAGGACGTATATTGTGAACATTCAAAAATAACAGCAAGGAAGCATGCAAGTGAAGCTCTGTGCTCCCTTAATGTGAATTCATTCCTAGCGTAGGCGCTACATGGGAAACCATCTAACTCGAGAAAGGCAAGTAGGCTTCAACTGATAGACCAGCTCCGCCTGCTTGATGGTGGCTGCTTGGGGTGTTGTGTTAACAGTTCTGAGGATCAGTGTGCAACAGCATTGTGATCAGGCCAGCAAGGTCACAGAAAAGGAGAGTGGGGAATATACACCACAAACTTGCCATTCATGCAGTGGATAGAACACAAAAGGTTTTTATTTTCTCATGTATTGTTACTAAAGCAGTATAAAATTGTGCTCAAGTCACTTAATTTACTATTATTAGTTAACCTAAAATGAAAGATAATATTTACGTGTATCTAAATGCATTGCAAGTATTTTTATTTGCAAAGCCCTCTGAGCATAGGAGATGACACATAATTACAAATTATGAAAATGTGAGCAATGCACTTTGTCAAATACAGGTTTATCTTTTATCTGAACTACATTACTAATAGGAGGCATGTTTGGTTTAAGTGAACTTTGTCCATGGATATATGATTCTAATATCTTTCCATCGCTGGAAACTTTAAAGACATTTGTACTTTAACAGGCTGACAAAAATAAGAGAAATGCAATGGTTGTTTTATTTATTGAGGACAAGAAGAGAACTGTGCTCACAGTGACCTCTTTAAGGTTCTGCATGTGTGTCCTCGTTTGGCTAACCCGCCAAGCTGGGGAACTGGAGGAATACTGAGGGGGGCGGTAATCTGCAGGAGGCAAATAGCTCACCAGGCAAAGGCAGAGATCAGACCTAGTCTTGAGACTTCTAGTCCGTGGTTTTCCCATCACCAGGAAAGAAGCAGGGTGTTACCTTCTCTGCACATGGATAACATATTTGAGCTAAAAATAAATGTTAAAAATGCTATCAATTTTGCTCATCATACGAGTTAGAAATCATGATCACTGCAATGCAGGAAATGTACATTTTAAATGGCTTCTACCTTTTTTTATCAGCAGAAAGAGATATTTTCCAAATGCATCTATCGAGGTTTGCTTTAGAAACCAATGAGAAAGGAAGGCAAAATTGTACTAGTGGAGGTTGTCAACTGAAACTTACTGAACTTTCGAGTGTGTGAACCAGAGTCGAGTGACCTTTGATAACACTCATCTCACCCTGCTTGGTTCCTTTTCTCTTGTGTTATTAGAGCCTAAGTATGGATTATGTTGTTTGCTCATAACCTTTTTGGTCAAAGCTTGGTGCCCGTCCAGGAGAGCCAGGGCCACACTAGCCAGCTGAGCACTGCAGAGGTATTGATGAAGTAATAGACAAAAGTAGCAAGTGAAGCTGGTCCTCTGAAAATCCAAAGGCAATGCCAGCTTGCATTCCTACAAAGGGGCTTCTGGGGTTCAAATAAAAATAGTTTTTCTAACTAAAAAACAAATCTAACATATTAAGTGTTTCATTGAAGGCCCCAATTATGTCTAGAGTTTTGCACTGAGTTTATTTTAAAATGTATCTGGAAAAGCTGGTGTCCAAATTTTCCCATAGACTTACACATGATGAGAATCTGTCTCCTTATATTTAGCTGCAGGCCACCTAACAAGTTCTTAGGCGAAACACATTATTTTGCTGGTACAAGAAGAATAAATACTGTATTTGGAAAGTTCCAGTGTTCTTTAAAATGTTACTGTTTCCATAGCAATAACATAATGTACTAAAGAGTAGAATAGTGTTTCTTTAGAAACCACGTGTGCATGGATGCATGTTTCCACGAAGGGTTTTGAAGCATCTCACCTGCTTGAGGTCCCAAAATGGAACAACAAGGGTTAATGGAATCAATTGTCATCTTATGAAATGGAACTGGGGCAGTATTTTACTGCCTGGTTGTATGTCAGCCTTCTGCTTTTGGTCAGGTGTACACGTATATAATTTCTTAGGCTCTGTGCTCTTAGATGGTGAGAATAGACATATTCATTCATCACACTGAGTCAACAAATATTTATGAGGCATCTAAATGCCACGTATATTTCTAGGCACTGAGAACTCAGAGATATTATGAAGTGTATATGTGTGTATATATATATATAATGCATATATATATTTAGAGAAATCTTACAGTTTTTGTCTGGAAACAGAAGGCTGCATGGGGCAAATGGAGAATTACATAGGAATGGAGCTTACATTCTAATGGAGAAAACAAGGAAATTCTCTTTAAACAAAAAATGTCACACCATGTACAAATGTGCATATGAAAGTGCCCCTTGATGATATTCGTGATGTTTTAAATGCTTTGCAAGAACACAACATCAAAGAATAGAATATTAATAAGGTAAGGAATAAGGGAAAAGAAGAGAGAAGGAGAGAGTGTGCTTAGTCACTCAGTCGTGTCTGACTCTTTGTGATCCTTTGGACTGTAGCCTGCTAGGCTCTTCTTTCCATGGGATTTTCAGGCAAGAATACTGGAGTGGCTTGTCATCTCCTCCTCCAGGCAATCTTCCCAGCCCACAGAGTGAACCCACATCTCCTGTGTCTCCCGTACTGCAGGCCGATTCTTTACCCCCTGAGCCATCAGGGAACCCAACATCAAAGAATAGCATATTAGTAACGTAAGGAATAAGAGGAAATAAGAGAAAAGGAGACAGGGCTGGGAAGAACTGTAATTGATACAGTGACTCCCAGGTTGTTCTTCCAGGGAACACACCTAGGATGAGCCTCAGTGTATTTAAGGTAGCACAGGTGTTTTAGGATGTGCACAGTTAAGGTGTTACAAAGACATGTAAAGACTGGGGAGTGAGGGAATGCTCTTGGAGAAGATGCAGCAGGGAGGAGTGTTCCTTAGGATGTGACTGTAATCTTTACACCTCACAGTAACTCGAAAGACTCTTTCTGAATATCTGCCTCCTCTTTATTCTGGCTTCAAGTCCAGTGCCTCTGCCTTCGCACAACCCTCCAAATTTGTCTCCTGTGCTGATTGGTGCCCTGATGAGCCCCACTTTGCTCTTTACTCCTGGCTTCAACTCCCAAAGCTGGGAGAATGGACCGGTAGAAGGAATGTCACTGGTTAACTAATGGCCCTCCGGCATCTGGCAAGGAGGATGCGGGTCACAAATGTCTCCATGCTGGGTCATCACTATTCAGAGAGAGAACAGAAAAGGAGCAGGGTGTCCGCATGACCTCCCCGAGGCCACACATCTTTGTCTCTTACACAAGGCTCTGCTTGTGCTTTCAGTAGCCAGACCTCGAAATAGTTAACATCTTAAGAAGCCTGTGTCTATCTGCCATGTGCATGGTCCTTTTGTGCTGCAGTCTTGCGGGTGCCCTGGTCAGAAGCAAGCAGCAACCTCTCTGCTCTCCCAGACTTTAAGGTTTGGCTAACTGTCTGCATTGCTCCACACAGCTCTTGGCTACAGACATGTCTCAAGCCGCCATGGGAGGAGAAAGAGCTTCGTGGGCCAGATGCAGGGTCATGGAGTCAAAAAGGCTCCCAGGGTGGCCACCCTTTCTTCAGAATTAGACAAGTTGACCAGCTACCCCAGATCCCTTCTTAGACCCTGCTAATAAATCAGTAAGCAGCCAGGTCACAAAAAAAGAGTGCTGAAATGTAAGCACATATTTTCCAGTGAAGCATTTCAACGTTTTCCTTTTGCCCCCAGCAGGGTCAGAAGTCCCAAAGGAAGGTGGTGGGGGCAGAGGGGGGAAAGGAATCTAACTCTATCAAGAAAGAGAATTTTTGGTTGCCAACCACTCAGTTCTTTCAACCACTGTGATTCTACCCAGATGTTCATTCTTAAATGCAAAGGCATCATTTTCTTGCCAAGAGGTGGAATGATTGATCAAACCTTCTTTAAATCATTTCATCTTATCCATTCCCATCTGAAAGAGCAGATATTGCATTAATATTAATATTCTTATTGTCTCCTTTGAGAGAAAAATGCCCCTGTAACCCCCCTCCCAATTACTGCCAGCACCATGGGGATATGAAGTTCGAGAAGGAAGCTACCAGTGCAGGGACTGCAGTTGTTTTATTAGCAACAGCTGGTGGCAGTCTCCTGCCCATTTTTTTTTAATGCCATGCTTGTCAGATCCAGCTTCTTGAGACTGGATGGCAAAGGGTAAAACAAGAACATGGCATAATTCAGCTTTACTTGCAGAAAAAGGGATTTATGCTAAAGAGGATGCAGGCAATATTCAGAAGCTGATTAAGAAATGTAACAAAAAAGTATCTGAACTCAATATTGTGGAGGTAAATTTTGAGCAATTAGACAAACATACTGAGTAACTGAAACCACCTGCAGGATTTGAAAAAACGCTCTTTCCTTCTCATTTGTCCAAGGTCCCTTTATAGGAATGAAAATGTGGGCTGCATATGTCTTACATTTATCCTCATTGTAACTTTATGTTTGTGATCAAGGGTGGAGTTTGCAACACCAAGGCTCCTTCTAACTGTGTTGGAAACAGTTGACCATCAAAAGGAAATCTGTGCCATTTGCCCAGCAGAGAAATAAATCTTCCATTACTCACTTTTGCCCTGATTTTTATCTGAGAAGCCCAAATGGACACTGTTTCATCTTATTTCATGTTTGGAATTCAAGGTAGCATTTTCAAGTATATTAAATTCACATATGGAACGTATATTTAACAAAAACTTTGGCTGGTTAAATGAGTCCTTTGTAACGGTAGCTTTTTCATTTCTTTTTCCTAATCTGATCAAATCACATGAATGTCATATATATTTCAAATATAAAATTATATATATATATAATTTCATATGTATATATATATGTATGTATGTGTAACATGGTGGTGAAGAATCTGCTGCTAATATGGGAGACATAAGAGATGTGGGTTTGATCCCTGGGTCAGGAAGATCACCCGGAGTAGAAAATGGCAACCTACTCCAGCATTCTTGCCTGGAAAACTCTGGAAAATTCCACAGGCAGGGGAGCCTGGTGGGCTATAGTCCCTGTGGTTGCAAAGAGTTGGACATGACTGAGGCACTAAGCACAGCACATCTATAATTAATGAACAAAGACCATCCTGTCAGAGTTATGCAACCACTCTAATTTTATAAAATACTAATTACATATCACACAAATAAGAACACTTCTGAATTCACATGTGAAAACACATGACAAGTATTTGTAGAAAAGAGGCATGGTTAAGAAATGCACTTCTTGGTCAAGTCCAAAAATAATGACTGTTGGGGGGAAAATGGTTAACATAAACCAGAATGCGGATCTATGATGTGCCTGCCTCTGGGGGAGAGAGACTAGAATAATGCCAAATGGAAAGAAATATTGGCCACCCTCCCAATCTCTTTCATGTGTAACAAATTTAAGACATATATTTCTTCCCTATGGATCAAATATTCTTGAAAATAAAAAATTCTAAACATAACATTCAGAAAACTAAGATCATGGCACCTGGTCCCATCACTTCATGAGAAATAGATGGGGAAACAGTGGACACAGTGGCTGACTTTATTTTTTGGGGCTCCAAAATCACTGAAGATGGTGATTGCAGCCATGGAATTAAAAGACGGTTGCTCCTTGGAAGGAAAGTTATGACCAACCTAGACAGTATAATAAAAAGCAGAGGTGTTACTTTGCCAACAAAGGTCCGTCTAGTCAAGGCTATGGTTTTTCCAGTGGTCATATACGGATGTGAGAGTTGGACGATAAAGAAGGCTGAGTGCCGAAGAACTGATGCTTTTGAACTGTGGTGTTGGAGCAGACTCTTGAGAGTCCCTTGAACTGCAAGGAGATCCAACCAGTCCATCCTAAAGGAGATCAGTCCTGTATGTTCATTGGAGGGACTGATGTTGAAGCTGAAACTCCAATACTTTGGCCACCTGATGAGAAGAGCTGACTCATTTGAAAAGACCCTGATGCTGGGAAAGATTGAGGGCAGGAGGAGAAGGGGACAACAGAGGATGAGATGGTTGGATGGCATCACCGACTTGATGGACATGGGTTTGGGTGGACTCCGGGAGTTGGTGATGGACAGGGAGGCCTGGTGTGCTGCAGTTCATGGGATCGCAAAGAATCAGACGTGACTGAGCGACTGAACTGAAATATAACAATGAACACTTACAGGACTAGTGCTTGATCCTGTGATGGGATTTACAGACAGCCACACTAATACTGCTATGACATGCACAGCCCCCCTCTCGATAGTGCTGCTTCATGGGCTGTGCACTCCTTGCTCTTGTTTTTATGGTCAGAGCAGAGAAAAGTTCACTGCCAAGAAAGCACTCCTGACATTGGAACCATGGTCTGTTTTAAGTATAGTTTACCTGTATATGATAGTTCAGTGGGTACAATCCTGGGGATTCATTTGCTTCTTAAAACTTATAAAACACATTTTTTTTTTCAGGAGGAAGAAGACACTGCATGCTAAATGAATGTTGGAACATTATTTTTAGACACTCTAAAAATTGTTGTGGTAGGCAGAATTATGGTCCCCAAAGATGCCCACTTCCTAATGCCTAAAACTGTGACAATGTTACCTTACATGGCAAAAAGAGATTTTGCAGATGTAAGTCAAGGGTTTTGAGATGGGGAGGTTATCCTGGATTGTTCAGGTGACCCAAAGTAATACCAAGAGTCCTTAAACATGGAAGAGGGAGGCAGAGGAATAATCAGTGGGAGATGCGACCCGAGAAAAAGGGTCAGAGAGGTTGTGATATGAGGATTTGACCGCCGTTACTGGCTTTGAAAAAGGATAAAGGGGGTAATTATTCCAGGAATGCAGCAGCCGTCAGAAACTGAAAAATGAAAGGAAGTGGACTGTCCACTAAAGCATCCATAAGTGATAGAACCCCGTGGGCACCACGATTTTCGCTCACTAAGACCTGGGTGAGCTCCCCTCCTGGCTCGATGGTAAGGAACATGCATGCCGTGCAGAGGATGCAGGTTCCATCCCTGGGTTGGGAAGGTCCACTGGAGAAGGGAATGGCAACCCACGCCAGTACTCTTGCCTGGGAAATCCCATGGACGGAGGGGCCTGGCGAGCTAGAGTCCATGGGGTCACAAAGAGTCGGATACGACTTAGCAACTAGACAACAACAAGAAGACCTGGCTGAGACTTCAGTTCTCCAGAACAGCGAGGAGACAGTTGTTTTAAAGCCCTGAGTTTGTGGTAACTTATGCCAGCAGCAATAAGGAACTGTCAATAATATACTTGTGATACCTGCTTTTTGGTGTGTTTGTTTCTGAGGATTCTATTTGGAATTAACGACTCACTGGCTCCAGAATGTAGTACCAGAACAAGCCACCAAGACAAACCCAGAAAGAGACGGAAACGGATGTAGAAGGATGAGATTGCCCCAAAAGAGTAAATGTAACAAAACTATTTATCATTTCAATTATATTTTCTGGCAGCCCCTTAGAGGAAGCTGTGATTTTAGTTTCAAGAAATGATACACCTTGGGTTGGCATTACTGACATAGGGCTTTATTTAGAATTTAAAAAGAATGACAACATGCTCTCATGTTAATGGTTTAGCCAGTAGCAACACAAAATCTGAATTTTAATGCCTCCGTTTTTTGTTAATATGTTTATCTCACAACAAACTAAAGTGACAACAGCAAAATCAATATCTTTGATGTTATTCAAGGGTTATCTTTTAAATCTGTGGGAGAAGTCTTGATCAAACAGTTCCTTTTCGTTTCATTCTCTTTCATCAAGGAAGTTAGAGGTAGAAAAGATTCAATAGATCATAAATTAATGAACCTTTGTTAGTGCAGGTGTCCTTGCTAATTAATAAAGGAAAATAAAATGTGAAGCTTAAACACATCTAAATTCATTTCAGTCTGGGAAAAAGATTAAAAATTCTTTTCCTTATACCTAGACAAAATTTGCTCGTTTTACACTAAAAGTAGATTTATAAAACCCTGACCCTAAAGCTTAATCTCACTGATTCTTTTTAAACAGATTTTCTCCTAAAGAGAGAAGCAGGCAGAATTGGGCAGTCAGGAAATTCCCACAATGCCGTGTGGCTAGGCAGCATCCCCAAGCCTAGTCACTTGCTGAAGCTACCTTTTGTCTTTCCCAAGCCCCTTTACTTGTTACTGACTTCCTTCTAGTGGATTGCAGGTATCTAATACATTAGAGCTACAAATCTCAGAAAAGATGTGCCTCCTAAATGGGTGTGTAATGTTACGAAATAGCACACCTAGCTTTCCTGGTAGCTCAGTTGGTAAAGAATCTGCCTGCAATGCAGGAGACCCTGGTTTGATTCCTGAATTGGGAAGATCTGCTGAAGAAGGGATAGGCTACCCACTCCAGTATTCTGGCCTGGAGAATTCCAAGGACTGTATAGACTGTGGGGTCACAAAGAGTCGGACACGACTTCGTGCCTCTCACTTTCACTTTCACACTTAGACATGGAAGTGGATAAGAATCAACATCAATAAATATGAAAGCCGAATTTCTTTCATCACTTAGCCTCAGAAATTACACACCAACGTATCTGTAATGTTGTATTGATTTCACGGATCCCCTTTTCTTATTATAGGAAGTGGCTACACAGAGGCGTGAAAACTAGGAGGTGACCCTTAAGGAGAACCATGTTTTTAAGTTTTTATTTTGTATTGGTGTGTAACCAGTTAACAAACAATGTTGTGATAGATTCAGGTGAACAGTGAAGGGACTCAGTCATGCATGTACGTGTATCCATTCTCCCAGAAATTCCCCTCCCATCCAGGCTGCCACCATAACACTGAGCAGAGTTCCCCGTGCTTGTTGTACAGTAGGTCCTTGTTGGTTATCCATTTTAAATATAGCAGCATGTACATGTCAATCCCAAACTCCCCACCTATCCCTCCCCCTCATCCTGTCCCTGCCCAGCAACTAAGTTTGTTCAAGGAGGGCCATTTTGGAGGCTAACCACTACACAACAGATTATCTTCCTTCAAAGACATTACTTTTGGCCCTTTTGACTCCAACCTACAGAGAAGCACATCCCCCAGAACTGGAAGGTTACCTAATTGTCTGCCTTTATCCCCTTCTTCCAGAGTAGTAGCACCCGTATGATGACTACAGGGCTTTGACTCCAAAGACTGATGCAGTTACTAAGAAAAAAAATTATCTGCCAAGTAAGTCAAGCCCATGAATAATGTTTTCTATGCTCTGAGAGAAAGCTTTTCTTTCTTCTCAGTGCAAACAAGCAAACAACAAAAAATAGCTTCTGCCTGAGTATCAACCAAATACTTCAAGACTTGACATGTGGGGAGTCACTGAATTCACATGGATGAAGGAAGAATGTCATACTTTTTTACTTCCATGGCAAAATATCTTGAATACTAACTCTTCTCCATTATCCATAGTTAATGGAAAATTCAAGGCTCTGAATCTGATAGAAGCGACAAATTCTACACAGCAGTGGACGTCACTTCAAAATTGTTGGCCAAGTCTTCGATGTGAGTACATGCCAAGGTCAAACGCAATGAGACATGATGGTATGTTGTGCTTTTTTAGGTTGCTATAGCAAAGTACCACAGACTGTGTGGGTAGACCACAGAAATTTCTCTCTCACATTTCTGAAGGCTGGAAGTCTTGAGATCAGTGCATCAGTATGGTCAGGTGTCAGTTGGTCAGGTTTTGGGGAGAGGCTTAGCAAGTAGGTGGTGCTAGTGGTGAAGAACCTGCCTGCTACTACAGTAGACATAAGAGACTCAAGTTCAGTCCCTGGGTCAGGGAGAGCCCGTGGAGGAGGGTATGGCAACCTACTCCAGTATTCTTGCTTGGAGAATCCCATGGATAGAGGAGCCTGGTGGGCTCTGTCCCCAGGGTTGTGAAGAGTCAGACACAACTAAAGCAACATAGCACACATGCACACAATACAAAATCTGAATTTTAACCCAGTCAGGTCTGGGTGAGACTTAAGAATTTGTCTGAGAATTGGATCTAGTTTTTTTATTCCAGTTACTATCTAGGTCACCACTTTGAGTGTGCATGGGTGTAAAATTTTTCTAAGTCAATTTGTTACTACCTAATTTAAGCAGCATTTCTGAAAATGTGCATAAGAATAACAAATAAGGTTGGGTGTTTTTTTTTTTTTTTGTCCTGATAGTATTAATGGAGAGTTCTCCAGACTGGAGTTAGCTTGCTGCTGACCTTTCGGGTTTATCTTAAAGATTGTTCTTAGCCTCATAGCTTCCTTCTTGTGACTTTCTTGATTGACAAGAGAAGAGTACCACAGGGTCCTATTAGTGGTGGTGGGCAGGTGATTTATCTTTCTCTCCAACCTAGGAAACACAAAGCTGCTATAGTGCAACTGAAAGATATTTATATTTATCAATGGCCTATTCTCATTTTCCTCTTTGTTTTCTCTTATTTATTTAACTCTTGCTAAAAGCCTGGCAGGTCCTTTGTCAAGAACCTACATGCAAATCTACTGAAAATATTCTATGTAACTTACTTTCATTTTCAGTCTGTTACTAGCCTTCTCAATGCCCAGGATTCTGATGGACATTGACCTCTAATAGGCACTCAGCACAGTAGCAAATGTGTTGTTCTGAGAGGGAGAAGGAAAGAAGCCCTTCAAGTGTAGCTTACTAATGGAGTCATTCTGGGAAACACTGACCTAGCTAATGGCCCCAGTGTATTCACTGCCAATGTCCATCTCTAAACAGCCACACACAAATTCTATAAATTCACAGAAGTGCAAGATGTTTAAAGGACAGAAGGGAGTAGGAAGACAGTGGTTGAATATTCAAGAGAATCCAGCTGACAAAGCCTGCAGTTCAAGAAGCAAGCTCCAGGTGGTGGTGGGTGGAGCTCAGATCTGTTGCGCTTGAAAGTCACATCCAAGATTGTCTGCTCACTGCTTCCATTGTTAGTGTTATTTTTGCCAGCTCAGTGTTAGATGCAGCACCAAACCTTGGAACTGGCATTCCGCATTCTCCATCACTCGTCCATCTTTGGCTCTCTATCATAACATTGGCATCAATCCCTTTAGAACTTTACCTCTTAGAGGCAAGACTTTGAGACAATTGCAAGGTCCACAGAGTTATTTCTTTTTAATTTTACTTATTTATTTGGCCATGTCATGGCCTGTGGAATCTGACTTCCCCAACCAGGGGAAGCATGTACCCTGAAGCATGTACCCTGAAGCATGGAGCCTCAACCACAGGACCACATGGAAGTCTCCACAGAGTTATTTCTGACTCTCTTCTCCCCTTTTCCTACTCAGTGATACTCTTTCTTATTATTTATAAGGAGATGACCCATACAAATGCTATCATGCAAGAGTGCTAATAAATCAAGCTGCACTTCTAGAACATTAGTTCATATTTTGTTGCTTCCATCTGGTTCCAGCTGGTTTTCCCATTTTGCCAACGAGGTGAATGGAAGGGGAGCAGATCATAGGGAGCTCAGGGGCAGATTCAGAAGCACCGTGCCTTATCACTTGCTTTCATTGGGATGGTTACCATCCCAACAGACGACCTGCCCATCTCCCTTAGTTGCCATGGCAATGACTAACAGGGTCTCCAGTTAGACACAAGGGCTTTCACCAGTTCAAACAAAGCAATGGGAAAATATGTTTTCTTGACCCTTCACAGGAAATCCTGCCCAACACATGCAAGAATGCACCATTTCCTGGACCATCAGTTGCTCAGGTCCAGCCATCAAGGATAGCCTTGCATAAATGTGGAAAAAGATGCTCAAATTCTCACTGAATGAGAAAACCCAAAGCCGACCCAAAGATGTTACCCAAGTTTACACAAGCCAACATGCAGCAAAATCCAAGCATGAATTAGCTGGGCCTCTGGGATAAAAATTGGCATGTATGTTTCAAAATAGACTAAAAGAAGGGGAAAGATAGACATTTGACCCTGATATTGCCGATTTTCTCTGCCTAGTTTTTGACTTCTTACAAAGTTTCTACCCACTAAGAGGAACAGGGAAAGGTATTGGTCTGAAAGAAAAGAAATTTTCTCCTGATAATAGAAACAAACAATGACTTAGTTTCTTTATTATAAAAACCATGGCCTCATGTGAAATAGATGACCAGCGCGTTTGATGCATGAAGCAGGGTACTCAAAGCCCTGGGACAAGCCGGAGGGATGGGGTGGGGAGGGAGGTGGGAGGGGGTTCAAGATGGGGGGACTCATGTGCACTCGTGGCTGATTCATGTCAATGTATGGCAAAAACCATCACAATATTGTAAACTAGTTATCCTCCAATTAAAATTAATTAATTAAAAAAACCAAAAAAACAAAAACTGTGGCCTCGAAATTAAGAGGCAAGCTGCAGTTTCCTTCCCTGTGTCCTGGGGAAGTCACAAGAATAGTTAATGCACAGCTGTCTTGCTCTGCACTGGCCTTCTCAGATGGTGACATATCAGACCAGCAGTGGTGTCTGCAAATAAAATAATGAGAGAAACATCTGTCTTACTGTTCCTCTCTTACCCAGGCAAATGACATTTAAGATTCTCATCTTGGACTTGCAACTGCCCTCATTACCACCCCACCCTGTGAAAGGCTGCTTCTGTGTTAACCATATCTCCTTTCTTTGAATCACTTTTTCCTTTATTTTAAGATAGTTTAAAAACAAAGAAGGCAACAGCAAACTGCATATATATCACTGACACTACCAGCTTAAGGAAAAAGAGATGAAGAATCCAAAGGAGGGGTTACTGAGGTGCAGAGAGTTTTTTCTTCCTTCCTAAGAAATTAGGAGTGGTGGTTCTTTGGAAAAGTTTGTACCTAAAATACTACAGAGGTCTGCAAGTTACAGTCAATCAGATGACAAATGGCATGGTGTTAGGAGGGCTGCCCTCTTATGGTCAGGATAATAGTCCAAATGTGAATCTCTCTCTTTCTGTCTCTCTCTCCCATACTTACACACTCTGGCCCATCCACAACTAGACTCCCTGACACAAGGTGTACAGACAATGTATCTCACAGTAAAGGATAGGGGAATTGGTGTCTTAGACAGCAAGCTGGAAACACAGGCCTTGTGCTTTCCCCCTGGGTTATCTAGAACATATGCATAAGTGAAAGTGAAGTCGCTCAGTCTTGTCCGACTCTTTGCGACCCCATGGACTATAGCCTACCAGGCTCCTCTGCCCATGGGATTTTCCAGGCAAGAGTACTGGAGTGGGTTGCCATTTCCTTCTCCAGGGATCTTCCCAACCCAGGGATCGAACTCAGGTCTCCCACATTGCAAGCAGACACTTTAAGGAGATACCATTTTTCCTTTGTTTTGGCTTCACACAGAATCAAGATAATTTAGAGCTGGAAGGAATTTCAAAAACTAAGCAATTCAGCACCTAAATGTTTCTCATGAAGGAGCCAAGGCTCAGCACAATGCCCTGGCTCGGCAGAGGGGTGGCAGGACCCCGGGCCCTCAGCCTCTCCTTCTAGACTCTCCTCTCCACCTCCTCAGCCATCTCAGATCCACCTTCTCCAAGCAGCCCACTGCCTCTTCCCAAAGTACTCTGCTGCTGTTATTTAGAAGGAAAAGAGCACAGAGGCAACATATTTCTGCTGGTATTTTGGTACATAGACTTGCTGCTTACGACTAACAAGAGGGCCACTCCTGGCTCAACAAGGGCAATGCCAGCTCCGTCTTATTTAGGCCAAAGGAGCCCCACCCTGCCCTTTTTTCATTTGTAAACTAAAACATTTCTGAAAAGGTTCATAACTGTTTTTAAAAAGTTAATTACATGGATTAGTTAATTAAAACAGATTTAATGATTATGAGGTAATGAATCAGATTAAAGACTGCCTACAAGGGAGGCAGGCTTCCCTGGCAGCTCAGTGGTAAAGAATCTGCCTGCCAATGCAGGAGATGTAGGTTTGATCCCTGGATCAGGAGGATCCCCTGGAGTAGGAAAGGGCAAGCCACTCCAGTATTCTTGCCTGGAAAATTCCATGGGCAGAGGAACTTGGAGGGCTACAGTCCACGGGGTCTCAAAGAGTGGGACACGACTTAGCAACTGAATAATAGCAACAACAGCAAAAAGGAAGACAGAAGAATAGACCAGTGTAAATTCAAATTTATTCTGGATTCGGTTAGTATCACAAGTTGATGTTCCATCCATCCATCCAACCAACAAAAGTTTATTCAACCAACATTTCATTCAGAATACCTTTTTGCACACGTTCTAAGTGCTAGTTGAGTATACAAAGTCACTTGAAGCACAGTCTAGTTAGGGAGAAAGAAAAGTGTAAGTCGTGATTACACTATGGTATAATAGATATACAATGTACACATATATTTAACATCATGTACTGTTGACAAAGGTTTATGCAAGGCTGTTTTTAAAATATTTATTTATTTATTTGGCTGCACTGAGTCTTAGCTGAAGCAAGTGGGATTTTCGTTGCATCACACGGGGTCTTTTATTGTTCCTGGGCTTAGTCGCTCTGCAGCATGTGGGATCTTAGTTCCCTGATCAGGGATCAAACCAATGTCCTCTACGTTGGAAGGCAGATTTCTTAACCACTGGACCACCAGGGAGAGCTTCCCTAGTAGCTCAGACTAAAGCATCTGCCTGCAATGCAGGAGACCAGGGTTCGATCCCTACATTGGGAAGATCCCCTGGAGAAGAGGATGGCAGCCCACTCAAGTATTCTTTCCTGAAGAATTCCAAGAACAGAGGAGCCTGGTAGGCATACAATCCATGGGGTCACAAAGAGTCGGACACGACTGAGAGACTAATACACACACGCAACAGGAAGGTCCCCTATGCAAGGCTCTTGGTTGAATGCTATAAAAGACACAATAATAATAGTTCCTGCCCATTAGGAACTTTAATTAGATAGAAACCATAAGACATAAAAAATTCTAATGCAAAGTAGAATGTAGTATCATTTACTCTAATTACTCTATAATTTACAGCATTTGAAAAATTAGGGACAGAAGCTCCCCATAAATACAAAAAAAGATGTAGAGTGGCTATTATTATTTTGGAGTAGAATAGAAAAAGATCTTGAGGGTCAGAGTATCTCCTGGGTTAAAGATAATAGTCAGCAAAGAGCCCAGCAGCTTATACAAAGAACTTGACTTTTGGATGCCCAAATAAAATGAGTTCAGCAAATATAAATCATTAGGGAATCAGTGCTCTCTAAACTAGGATTCGTCTTCATGTCTTAAGGAAAAATTGGAAGAAATAGAGACATTTCATTTCACAAAGGAAAATAAAGAGAGGGTTTCTAATAAAGGCTAAAGTAACACACTACTTCACAGACTGAAGGAAAGACGGATGCATGCTTTTTAAAATGCATCTATTTTTATTGGACTATAATTGCTTTACAATGTTGTATTAGTTTCTGCTGTACAACAGTGTGTATCAACTATATGTGTGCATATATCCCTTCCCTCTTGAGCCTTTATCCCACCGACCTTATCCTACTCCTCTAGGTCATCACAGCACTGAGCTGAGCTGCCTGTGTTTTACGACAGCTTCCCACTCTATTTTACGCATGGTAGTGTATATAAGTCAATGCTACTCTCTTAACTTGTCCCATCCTCTGCTTTCCCTCCATGTCTACAAGTCTGTTCTCTACATCTGCATCTCTATTCCTGTCCTACAAATAGATTAATCAGTACCATTTTCCTAGATTCCATATATATGCCTTGATATACTATATTTGATTTTCTCTTTCTGACTTTCTTCACTCTATATGACAAACTCTAGGTCCATCCGCATTACTACAAAAGACTCGATTTCATCTCTTTTTATGGCCAAGTAATACTCCACTGGGCTTCCCAGGTGGCGCTAGTAGTAAAGAATCTGCCTGCCCGTCCAGGAGATGCAAGAGATGTGGATTCAATCCCCGGGTTGGGAAGACCCTCCGGAGAAGAAAATGGTGACCCTCTCCAGTATTCTTGCCTGGAGAATCCCACAAACAGAAGAGCCTGGTGGGCTACAGTCCATGAGGCTGCAGGAAGTCAGACACAACTGAGTGAGTGAACAAGCAATGTGCCATTGTATATATGTACTATATTTTCCTTATCCATTCATCAAGACGGATACATTCTTATTACTAAGTCATAGAGGAGACTTCAATGAGGAACTTAAGCGTCCCTTCCTGATACCAACTCTTCTTGTCCTTCTTGTAGATTTTTAAAAGGAGGAAGGCATCATCAGCTGAGTGAACTGAGTTTGGATGTGGTCCTTCCTGGTCATTAGGAGACTGACTTCTTAGGTGATTTTCTCCTTCCATTTTTATTTCAGTGTTATTAAACACTCTAACTGATCCTCCTGTAATTGTTTTTCATTTTACCATGTGAAGAAGAGGAGAACCATTATCGCCAGGTTTTCTCTTGTCCTTCTTTTGAAATTAGCCTTTCCAATGCCTACATTGTAGTTCCTTGAAGGAGACTCACTACTCTGGGCTTACTTACCAATGAAACCAAATCACTGGGAATCAGCCTTCCTCTATCCCCACGTACTGTCTTAAAAAGAGTCATCAAGAATTCTCAATTTTCACCTGACCATCAGTTAAGAGACTGAATGCTCTCTCTACCAACTTCTTCAAACCCTTTCCTTTTCGAAATAAACTAATAAAAATAAAGGCAACAATAAAGTGGGAAATAAAAATTCTTCAAGTTAGAAACATAGTAATGCTTTGGTTATAATCCTGCTTTCTATTTTCCACGTTCCACAGAACCTAATTTTAATAATATCTTAATTGATTGATTTTGAAATGTTTGTTTATTTCTGTTCTTAATTTTGGCCCACAGTCAGTTCTCTAAGTGAATACTTTTCTCCAAATTGTGTTAAGAAAGCGGCTTGACAGGAAGATGAAAATAAAATTTCAAATTTGAACTCAAAATAATTTTGAATTATTTTAAATAATTTAACACTACTTAAGGCATTAAAGATCACATAGGGAGTCATAAAAGTTTTTAAAATGTATAATTTAAAAAATATGTACATTGCCATGATGAAGCAGTGAAAGCCGGATGATAGAAACAGCACTTAAAAAACCGAAGCTGACTTCCACGTGTGGAGGCACCTGAACTGAGCAAAACTACCCTTCTCAAACTGTGCTCTTAGCATTTTTTTCTGTTTTCCTTGACTCATCCCCGTAGCTCATAGGATCTTTGTTCCTAGACCAGGGATTGAACCCAGCCCCTTGGCAGTGAAAGTAGGGAGTCTTAAGCACTGGACCTCCACTGGAAATTCCCTGGACTTCCACTGGGAATTCCCTGATCTCATCAGTTATCTAAGGGGTCATGAATAGATCATGGAGAAAATACACTTGTGGTGGTTTTAAAACATGGCTGCCAACACCTTGGTACTCCTCCCATTGAGAGACGGAGCTTAATTCTCTTCCCTTTGGGTTGTCCTTGTTGATTGGGGCTTCCCTTGTGGCTCAGCTAGTAAAGAACCTGCTTGCCATGCAGGAGACCCAGGTTTGATCCCTGGGTCAGGAAGATGCCCTGGAGAAGGAAATGGCTACCCATTCTAGTATTCTTGACTGGGAAATCCCACGGACAGAACAGCCTGGAGGGCTACAGTCTGTGGGCTCGCTCACCGATTAGCTTCCAACAAAGGAAGTGTGACAGAAGGATTGCTGAGAGACTTCTGAGACTCAGTAAGAGGGGTGGTGCTGCTGCCGCCGTCTGCCTCTCTCCCGGGAGTCTCATCCTCACACCGGAACTGCCGTTATGTAAGGAAGCCCAAGCTACATGGAGATGACCCGGGTAGCCAATCTGGCTAATGGCTAGGGTCTGATTTTAAATGCCTAGAATTTATTTTAACCAGCTATGGTAAGACTTGCAGACACACACAAAAAATGAGTCACTTCATGACTTCACAGCTCCTTGTAAACAGAAGACATGACATATCTCACAGGATAGCATGGAAGTCCCAGGAGGCGGAAGGAGTGAGGGGATCATGTGGGCAACAGTGTAGTGGCCTCCACAAGAAGGAGCAGATGAGATGGGGCAAACAGGCTTAGTGGGGCAAACGGGCTAGTTTGAGGACTTTGACGGGTTCTTAGATGTAGGACTTGCCTCTAGTTGTCTAATACTTGCCCCTGGGTGACTAAGGCATGTAGCTCGGGGCCCAGGGTATGAGAGCCCATAAAGGAGGTGGTTGACTTGCATATGAAAGTCATTTACTCTCTAGGAACCAGCTGACTTTGGGAGGGGCAGTCCCTCTAGGGTCAGCAAGGCCCTGGATGTCAAAGCATCAGAATAAGAGATATGCTTAACACGTCAGCTGACAGCCAACATCAACTACCAGACCTGTGAGTGAGGAAGACTTTGAGATGCTCCAGTCACTGTTGTCTGATCATAGTCACAGGAGAGACCTTGAGTGAGCACTGTCTTCCTGAGCCTGGAAGGATCTTTGTTCCTAGACCAGGGATTGAACCCAGGCCCTTGGCAGTGAAAGTAGGGAGTCTTAAGCACTGGACTGCCTACTGGGGATTCCCTGATCTCATTAGTTATTTAAGGAGTCATGATAGATCATGAAGAAAATTACACTTGTGGCAGTTTTAAAACATGGCTGCCAATACCTTGGTACTCCTCCCATTGAGAAGTGTAGCTTAACTCTCTTCTTGACGCTTTATGTCACTAACGGGTGGTTTGTTAGGTAGCCGTGGATAACCAGAATGTCCTGTTTAAGCAATTGATATATATGTGAAATAGATCGCCAGTTGACGTTTAATGCACGAGACAGGGTGCTCAGGGCTGGTGCACTGGAATGACCCTGAGGGCTGGGATGGGGAGGGAGGTGGGAGAGGGTTCGGGATGGGAACACGTGTATACCCATGGCTGATTCATGTCAATGTATGGCAAAACCCTCTACAATATTGTAAAGTCATTAGCCTCCAATTAAAATAAATACATTAATTAAAAAAAAAGAAATTGATATTATTGCATAAGGGTTTCCCAGGCGGTACTAGTGGTAAAGAATGCACCTGCCAATGCAGGAGACACAAGAGATGCAGGTCTGATTCCTGGGCTGGGAAGATCCCCTGCAGAAGGGCTCAGCAACCCACCCTAGTATTCTTGTCTGGAGACTCCCATGGACAAAGGAGCCTTGCAGGGTTCAGTCCATAGGGTCACACAGAGTCAGACATGACTGAAGCGACTTAGCATGCATGCATGAATTATTGCATAAATCACTTTTAGATGCTATTATTTATACCTGAGACATTGGAAAGGAATGTATATACATGACTAATGTTATATATTCTCATATATAAGACAATCTCCCATGTAAGACATTTTTAAAGCATAATTATGACACTTCGAGAATGATTTAAACACATATATTGTCCTATCAATCAAAACTTCCATTTTGAAGCAAATTACTCTCATCAGTTAGCACACACAAATAAAAACATTCCTTTCAGTGATGTTCACTTTAACTAAGGACCAGTGAATATGAGAACACGTCCACTTGAAGACACTAAAATTCTAGAGCGAAAGCTTTGTTTGGGCTCCTACTTTCAGGTATAGAAGAGGTTATTGTAGTACCCTTGGGAGAGCAGCACGGATTGCAACATTCTTACCTGGGCTTGCTGAGAGATAAGCGAAGCTAAAGTCTGTCTGTAATCAGATACTTACTTATCCACTATTACAAAGAGCAGTCTCTGTGGCTTTGGGACCCATTCATCAGTCTGTTTCTGCTCTTAGCTATTCCGCTAGCAGCACAGAGAGGCCTGATCCTGGAAACAAAATTCTTCAGCTCACCCTCAATAAGAAAGTGCACTCTTCGAGTTGATGGTGCTGAAGTGTGCAATGGTTACAAAGCAGCAGGTATTCAGAGGGTCAGGTTGCTAACAACCATCAAACACTTCACCAGATTCAAGAAGCATAGCTGCTCTCTTACAAAAAAGAAAAAGGAGAGGGAACTACCTATTTTCCTCCTGTCTTCCTCTTTAAACATCTCTGGATGACAGGTTCCGAGACAAACCAGGTGCGGATGCTACAGAGTACCCCGGTCCTCCTTCCAGCTCTTCAGTTTCCCCTTTCCAGGTTCCTTCCCCCATCCCCATCACTGGGCACCCCTCACCCAGTCTTACTGTTCTATGGATATCTTTTTAAAGATTTATTTATTTATTCATTTATTCATTTTGGTTGTGGTAGATCTCTGTTGCTGTGCAAGGGTTTTCTCTAATTGTGGCGAGCAGGGACTACTCTTTGCTGAGGTGTGTGGGATTCTCACTGTGGTGGCTTCTCTTGTTGCAGAGCAGAGACTCTAGGGTGCTTGGGCTTCAGTGGTTATCGTGCACAGGCTTAGCTGCCTGGTGGCATGAGGGATCCTCCCCAACCAGGGATGGAACTGGTGTTTCTTGCATTGCAAGGCAGATTCTTAACCACTGGACCACCAGAGAAGTCCTAGATTTCTTGTTTAAAAGGGAACTCGTGATATCATCTCAGGCTCTGACACCAAAACTTGTAATGCTCCAGGGATGAAAAGACAGATGAGAGTTGAGGGTTTAGAGACTAGAATCTCTTCAAATCAGACCAGACTGGCTCTCAGCAGCCCCGAGTTCTATGAGGCTGGCCTGTGTTGTGGGAGTACCTCAAGAGAAATCCCAGTTCCATTTCTACTCTGTCAAAAGACTACCTAGGGAAATGTAACTCAAAGCATTTCAGGGAACATAATTTTAAATGCCACAAGCCAGAGGGTAAACAGGGGTTTTTCAAATCCTGTGACTCTGAAATTAACATTTGAATAAGTTGTTATGCATACGTTTTCAAAATAAGATCTGGAATTAACAGTGAAGGCATAAAGGAAACCTCTTTGGAGGCAACACATGGAGATTTCCTTTGAGTCTGTCTAAATGGCCTTGACTGTCTAGCTTTTAAGTGTCTGCATCATCTTGTATCCCCAATTCCTAGCTACACTGTCGTGCTTTAGTCGCTAACTCATGCATGACTCCTTTGCCTCCCTGTGCACTGTAGCTCTCCCGGCTCCTCTGTCCATGGGATTTCCCGGGCAAGAACACTTGAGTGGGTTGCCATGTCCTCCTCCAGGGGATCTTCCCGACCCAGGAATCAAACCCACATCTTCTATCTATACAGTGGTGCTTATTGTTGAGTGAGTGAGTGAATGAATAGAAGGGAAAAGGAAAGCAGAGAAGTAACTTATGTACTTAACCAAACAGACCAAGAATGATTGATACTTCTTTTAACACCAAATACTGGAATGAAGAACTATTTGAGACAGGATCTATACTACTAATTAAATTGACAGCAGTAGCCAATTGCGCCTGAATCTGGCTGCTCTGTGATCAACAACTTCCACCCCCACCACACACACACAACGTCCTGCCAAGTGAATAATCTTCTCATTAATTCAATTAAGCTGTTTAGAAATTGGTGTCTTGTTAGATGCAGGGTCTGATTTTCTAGAAAGCTTCATTACTCGGCTATATATACTCTTTATTCCAATACAGGTTAGGATTTCAGTCGAAGGCAAGCCAAACATTTGGATGGCTACTTTGATTGCATCTTATCTTTAAATTTATGAATTCAGCATTTGCTACTTGTATGTAAATTTGGAAATTTTTCTTTGATGCTCTTACTGCTATTCTTTATGAGTCTATAACTTACCACAGACTAAAATATTGTCCTTTGAACAATTTGCATCTATATTAAGTGAAAATACTAGGATATATAAATGTATTTATAAATAATTCACTCAAACAAAATAATTTATTCAGTCAGTAACACTACTGAAGAACCTGGACTATAAAATCAGGAAAAAACGAGTGTATGTAAATGTGTCCAGTCAGCTAAATAAATGCACAGTAAAGTATGGGTACTGCATATATGTCCTAAAAACCAACACTTTCAAAAAAAGGAAGAAAGGAAATAAGTCAATACAGAGGCCTGACCTATACAATGTCTTCTAGGCTCATCTGTATTAGGTTTTGAAAAGGCTACTTAATTGCTTATATATCATGGGCATCATTAAAAAGAGAGTGGAGGATTTCAGCAATTTTTAATAAAAGTAGAGGTACAATAATACCTCAAACCATTAACAGAAATCAGAGAGAAAAATAGCAATAGCCAAGAAGAGGGAGAAGATTAGGTCAAGAAATCCTGTCCAGAAAAGCCATACCATCTAAGCACAGAGGTTGGTTCTGAATTTGCTGGCAGTTTCCATGTATGCCTGTATACATGGCCATTTAACAGTGGTGAGATATCTCAGGTGGCCAAAAGAAAGGAACAGGTTTCCCTGGGGGCTCAGATGGTAAAGAGTCTGCTTGCCAATTCAGGAGATGTGGGTTCGATCCCTGGGTCAGGAAGTTCCCCTGGAGAAGAAAATGGCAAACCATGCCAGTATTCTTGGCTGGAAAATCCCATGGACAGAGGAGCCTGGTGGGCTACAGTCCACGGGGTCACAAAGAGTTGGACACAACTGAGTGACTAACACCCACACACAGGAAAGGAAGAATGGTACACTGATCTTTCACCATATATTTATTGAACACCCAAAACAGTGGAGAGCAACTCATTCAAAGTGTCCTTCATCACAGTCACAGAATTTTAAAACTTCCATGAGACGTCACAATCAAGTGTCACAAAACTTCTCTCCGAGGCACCTGAAGTACACAGATAACACGAGGAACTTAGTGGTTCCTCGGATGGTGAGAATTAGTTTCCTACTTTGAAGGGTAGAAAATCCACAGCTGAGGAACTTAAGATCTGTAGGAAAAAAATAGGATTACTGGGACAGAGGTCACAGATAGAATTTATAAAAGCTTTGTACATATTTTTATATCCTCTAAAATAGCACAACGAATGATAAGCATTATTGGTATTTTTCTTTGCTCAAACCAGTAATAATGAACACTATAAAATTAGTTTTTGGCTATAATGCTTTGTTTGCTAGGATTTCCTTCTCAAACATTTAATCAGATGGCTTTATTTTCATATCTCCTTACAAATAGTAATGATACTCATTCTATACTTAATTCTCCATTCAAATACTCAAAATACTTTAAATTGTATAATTTTTATTCCCACATTCCAGATTTTTCAGTGTTTCTAGAAATTAGGATTTTTGAACTAGAAAAGGCCTTATGCAAGTTGCAGTAACACATCTGGTAATAGGGTCATAACACTGACTATGAAATCCTCCCAACCTCATTGACACAGCTTGTTTCTCTCCTCTCCCACAAAAAAGTCAAATTTTAAGAACCTGATTTCCTTTCTCTTAGCTGATTTTATTTCCTAAAGTTTGGTTGCAAAATCTCTACTCTTGTATCTTTGTTTTCAATTTCTAAACTTTCCTTCTTTTCCAATTATCCTCTAACAAATGACTCATAATTTTAATGTATTAGAATCAAACTCTTACAAACGTTGAAAAGACATTCAGAGAAAAAAAAGAAAAAGACTCGTATGCTGGAATCATTTAAGAGGAATTTGCTCTGAGCAGGGTGGACTCTATTGTTTGCCAATATTAAGAGCTCTGGAAGTTGGTGGGGATGGAATAAGCAAGTATTTTTAATTACCAACCACGAACCAGACACTGTTCTAAGCACTTATACATGTTATTTCCTATCATCATTGCAAGTCTTTAAGTTATTTGACATCCACTATACAGAAGAAAAGGGCTTCCCAGATTGCTCAGATGTTAAAGAATACACCTGCAATGCAGGAGACCCAGGTTTGATCACTGCCATTCCCTGGAGAAGGGAATGGTAACCCACTCTAGTATTCTTGCCTGGAGAATCCCATGGATAGAGGAGCCTGGCGGGCTACAGTCCATGAGATCGCAAGTAGTTGGATGTGACTGAGCAATTAATACTTTCACACACTTTCACATACAGAAGAAAAATGAAGGCTCGAAAGTTCAAGTACGTTTGTTATTGAGTCCAAGCTTGTACTGTTCACCACACAACAGTGTAATAAATTGGGAGATGTGTTGTTGGACAAAGCCAGCAGACCAAGAAGATGGTGGACTTGTGTCTCAAAGAAACATCTTGCCTGAGTTAGAATTCAGGCTTCTTTTATACTAGAAGAGGAGGGAAAGTCAAATATTTCCTGGTTCCCGACAGCCTCTGGAGGGGATGCGTCAATTTCTTCCTTGCTGCAGGCATTCACACAAAGTAGGCCTGGTCAGGATGTTTCCAGTGAGCCAAAAAAAGATAGTTCAGCTTAACACTCATTACCTGGGAGGCAGAGTTCCCAGAGATGGGCCATTATGCATAATTTCAGCATGATAGGCAACACACCTTTAGTGATTAACTTGTATTAGAATGCAAAGGTTCTTCCCTATTACACGTGCTCCAACGTCTTGCTGCTGGTTAGTAGGAGAGCTGCAATTCAGCAGTACTTTTCTCTGGTCCCAGGTTTCCTGAGATTTCTATGGAATCTTTTTCTTTAATACACATTAAGTTTTGTCTTAAAGTATTTGCTGCATCAAAATGGGCACATGTGCCAACAAAAGCACTCTTAAATGCTTTTCTCAGCTATTTACCTTAATTAATTAAACTATATAGACTAGTCAACCAAATTTATGACCATTTAGAAAAGGTAAAAATATAGAATTGACAGTTTTTTCATAGACATGAAAAATTCAGTGCCATTCCACCTGAGTGTTTCATTAGTCACTATTTTAGTGCCTGTCTATGGCATGAAGGAGCAGGACAGCATTGAGAAGTGTAGCTTGCCGGGATTATTTACTAGCTGTGTGACCTTGGCCACATTTCTTTAACCTCTTTTGCCTAAGTTCCTTTTCATAAAACATGGATAATAATAGTACCTATGTTACAGAAGTGTTAAGAAAACAAATAAGTTAATATATTCCAAATGCTTAGAACAGTGTATGACACATAATAAGTTCTGTCTGGGTCTCTCCTAAATTAAAAAAAAAAACAAAAACATTGTTCAATGATCATGTAAATTCCCACAGTAATCCTTAGAAAAAAATGAATCATAAAACTAGACTAAAATCTTTTTAAACATGTATCCAGGTTGTTGTTAAGAAAGGGAAAATGTAGATCATTTTGGTCACAAGAATGTAGAATGGTACTCTTACAAAGTTCTCATTTGACAAAGCGT
Organism: Capra hircus; assembly: GCF_001704415.2. Taxonomy (NCBI): domain Eukaryota; kingdom Metazoa; phylum Chordata; class Mammalia; order Artiodactyla; family Bovidae; genus Capra; species Capra hircus. The sequence continues at coordinate 31,568,103 of NC_030823.1, read as the reverse complement.
GTTGAAATCCATCTATATTAGGAACCAAGTTCTTGTTTTATTTCAATGCAGTAAACGTTTGGGAAAGTCACCTTCATTATTATGATGCCAATATTTATTTGACCTACAAAAACTGGATGATTGAAATGGTTCCACATAATATTAGTGGATAAGAAAGAACAGTGCTCATTAGAAACGAAACAACTTTTCAACTTGCACTTTGCTGAGAATGAAAGCATCTGGATGCTTTAGACACTGGATGACTTAGGGGAAGTTGTGAGAATATTCCTCTGTGTCTTTCAATCTTGAATAATGGGAAACTCCCCCCTCCCCACTAGATTTAGCCACAGTGTTTCCTGGTGTTTCAGACAAAATAGAATTTTTTCCACTGGTCTTTACTTTGTAGGCTCAAGAATGTCAAACCAGCTAGTCAGTACAGGAATAGACTCCATAAACGATCACCACAGAATTTTAAATAAGTTTGACAAGGGAGGTGGTGGAGGAATGGACTGGGAGTTTGGGGTTAGCAAACAGGTGCAAACTATTATATAGAGCATGGATAAACAACAAGGTCCTACTGTGTAGCACAGGGAACTATATTCAACATACTGTAAGAAACCATAATGGAAAAGAATATGAGAATGTATGTATATATATATATATATATATATATATATGTCTGTATAACTGAATCGCTCTGCTGGGCAGCAGAAATTAGCATAACATTGTAAATTAACTATACTTGAATAAAATAAATTTTTAGAAGAGTTCAGCAAACATTTATTGATTGCTTCCTATAAACCAAAGCCTAAGAATATAAACATCAAAGCCTTGCAAACATCAGCAGCATTTGACCAGGGACATTCCGTGAGAGCTACATGCCAATCACTGTGTTCAGTACTTTTGCATAAGTACCTCTTAAAAAACCTTGGGAGGTGGGAAAGAAGTTGGCAACCCAGAGAGGGAACCAGACAATCAACCATAAAGTCACGTGATGGGCTGTCTCCCTGTAAGATTCTTCCAGATCCTCCCTTCACAACCCATCTGAACCTAAGCCCAGCTACTTCTAGACGTTGCTTAGGCCACTCTGTGTGTCTTCTTCAGAGGAAATCAGCTCCCACAGAAGAGCAGGAGTTGGTGCTTTATTGTGAACAAGGCCTCACTGAAATCCTGAGAGATAAATTCCCAAGGTGCATTAAGAATGCACAGTAAACCCAGGGACTTTCCCGACAGTCAGTGGGCTTCCGAGGTGGTATTAGTGGTAAAGAACCCACCTGCCAATACAGGAAACATAAGAGACCCCTGGGTCAGGAAGATTCCCCAGAGGAGGCCATGGCAATCCACCCCAGTATCCTTGCCTGGAGAATTCCATGGACAGAGGAGCTTGGGCTACAAGTCCACAGGGTCCCACAGAGTTGGATACAACTGAGTGACTTAGCATGCATGCACGTACCAGTGCTTAAGATTCCTCACTCCCAATACAGAGTATATGGGTTTGATCCCTATACTGGGAGCTGAGATCCCATATGCTACACGGTGTGGTCAAAAAGGAAAAAAAGAATATAGTAAATCCAGATCTTCCTATCCTAGCTAGATCTTGATTCCCAGTTTAGGCCACAAGATATATACAGACAAAGGTCAGATGACAAATAAGAAATTAAAACCCCTCTACATTTTAACTGCAGCATTGGGTGAGCACAGTCATAATCCTAATTAGCTATCCCTTATCAAATGGGCTTCCCTGGTGGCTCAGATGGTAAAGCGTCTGCCCGCAGTGAGGGAGACCTGGGTTCGATCCCTGGGTTGGGAAGATCCCCTGGAGAAGGAAATGGTAACCCACTCCAGTATTCTTGCCTGGAAATTCCCATGGATGGAGGAGCCTGGCAGGCTACAGTCCATGGAGTCTCAAAGAGTCAGACATGACTGAGCAACTTCACTATCAAATGCCAACAGTGTACTAGGGCCTCTGCCTCTATGGGGCTTCATCTATATAACAATGCTCTGATATGGGCACCATTGTCATTTTCACTCTATCAACAGAGAAAACGAGGGGTAGCGCAGTCAAGTCAGTGCCGCATGGGAGTTTGAAACCAAGTCTGTCTCATCCTGAAGCCCATGGTGTCCATAAGGCATTGAGTCCCTCTAGCTTGGGTACAGGGCTTTCCAGGTGGCTCAGTGGTAAGAAAGCTCCTGCCAGTGCAGGAGATGCGGGTTCAGTCCCTGGGTTGGGAAGATCCCTGGAGAAGGAAATGGCACCCCACTCCAGTATTCTTGCCTGGAGAATCCCATGGACAGGGGAGCCTGGGGGGCTACAGCCCACTAGGTCGCAAAGGGTCAGACACGACTGAGAACACATGCCCACAGCTGGGAGCAGTTATGTTTTCTGCCTCTCTTGGTCTGAAATCTTCCCATTTTCTCCACTGTCTCAGCCTCTCCTTTGCTGTCATTTCAGCCTGTCACTGGCTTCCAAAGGCAGTTGCAGCAAGGGCCCTGTCTGGCCAGAGAGGCCCAAGAATGGAGCAGTAAGATGAGGTTTTATCCAGAAGTGGGATGAGGCATTTATGCGGAGGAACTAAGAGAACACAAGGAGGTTTCATGTCCCGGGACCCTTCCACATCCTCTCAGGGGCAGGCGACAGAGCACTGAGCCCTCCCATCCATCAGTTCAACAGCAACACGTTTCTAATATCTACCAGCTGTGCAGCCCTTCCTCCCCTTTTACAGATGTGGACACCGAAGCAGAAGGAATGGCAAGAGGCTGACCTAGGGTCACAGGCAGCCCAGCAGGGATTAAAACCCGCAAACTTTGAATTTCTAGCCTATGACTTTGCCTGTCAATCTACCACACATGCTAACATGCACGGTCGGCATCGTATCTTGCTTGATGGAGTGTGACTGTACTCAATCTGCTCTGAGTCACCCTTCAGAGAGGCAGCAGTGGAGAGAGCTTGGGCTCTGCCTTTACCTCCAAAGCGCCTGGGAAAGCCTCGCAGGGGGCAGATGTAACCAAATGTAAATTCAGGAGTCACCCCGCCCTCAAGACCCAGCAGGCTGTGTGGGTTTTCTGTGCCTTGTTTCATTATCCAAGTATCCACAGACACGCTGATTTCCTCCAGAGAGTCAGAGACTCAGGTGAGGATTCTAGCTGAACACATTCATCTCAGAACCAGCTCTGCTTATCCAAAGTCTGTGCTGCACGAATGAGAACCACACCCACTCCACTGAGGCCATGTTCTGACATTTCAAAACCCAACTCCTCTTCAGTATGACTAAAGAAAGATACATGCATGACAGTGACTCGAACGCCTTATCTTTGGAAAGCCCACACATCTAAGGAAATGGCAAATAGGTCTCCCTTCTCCTCAGGCTGTGAATGCCATGAATAGGGAACATCACGGATTCTGAACTCCGTCTGCTTTTCCACATGGCAAGTGGGGATGGCCATGGGTTTTCGTTCGCATCTTGGGCTGAATTAATAATGACCTCTGTGTAGCGTACACGCAAGCCACAACTTTCACATTTGGAGGTGCTTTTCCCACTGGGCCCCTCACCCAGCTGGAAAGGGAATAGTGAGCAACAAGCCCCAGACTAAAGGAGACACTTTCTGTCCCTGGCCCTACTTGGTCACCATCTTACTTCCTGCCACTCCAGCGAGGCTCTACAATACTGGGGACTCAATATGTGATCTGTGGATGGCCACTGACTCCAGGTTTTGGTTTGCTCAGTGTTTGTAATAATGTAGGAATACGATTTATGGAATTAGTCATTTGCTTATATCTACTTAATTAAAAGACATGGCCCCTCATTATTGTCTTATATGAAGTAATAGTACTGTATCAATAAATTCTGATGATATCAGTTGCTTTGAAAGGTCAGTGATTATTGGTGAAGCAGATGTCCCATGGATTCTTTGCTCATGGGTCATAAAATTTTCAGAAGCACAGAAATAAATACTAAAGCACAATATTAATGTGATCATAAGTAAACAAGATGATTATGATAAAAACCAGAATGTTGTATATAACTTCCAGTTACTATAAATCAGAGCACCATAAAAATCATAAATCTGGCAATAAACTTCAGAGGACATGTTCAGACTAAAGTTAAGAATTTGGAGTCCCTGGTGATACCAACCATTTTTATACAATTTGTATTTTTTTAAGTGTTACTAAAAACCAGAGTATAATAACCTGGTAATAAATTTGAGAAGCTACGTTTCATGTAAGTCTTGGAATCAGAAATCCCCAGTGATTAAAAAAAATTTTTTCCTACAATTTGTGTTTTTTTAAATACGATGTGAAAGTAGTTATGCTGAATGTGACAAGTGTTTACATGAACCATTGGGGTTAAATTACTCATAAGCCCTACATTATATTATCATTTAAAATGTTTCCAACTAGTATTATTTTTAATCATTTTGATAACATAATTCACAAAGGAATTACTTTTCTTCTGACTGTTTTGAGAGCTGCACATAATGTTCTAAGAGCTGCCTAGGCTCTCAGGTCTAAGGGCTGCCCTCTCCAGTCTCCTTCTTCATATTTATTTTAACTTTTAAACTGACGCCTTTGCTTTTATTCAGGAGGTTCTATATACATTTTTGTGTATAAGACAAAGTAAGATAAAGGAGAATACTGAACTGCTGATTTTGAGGTACATGCTTAGCCTAAAATTATTTCATATACAATCCTCTATAAAACTGAATGCACACATACCATACCGTAATTATTCCCATTTTTACAAATGAGAAAGCTAAAGTGTAAGATTAAATGAGTTATTTGAGATCTCCCAGTTTATTTATGGTAAAATGTGGCTCAGTGCATGATCTGTCTGATGCTGAAGTCAAGGCTTTTAACCACTTCCATGCCCTCCTTTTTTCAAGCTCTACACATGCTTGCAAAAACTCCAGAGCATCTCCACCTTCAGGGACCTATGCTGCCTGTTACTTTAACTCGTTAATTCATTCAGTCATTCCTATAGTCTTATACTCATTCACCGATTCAACAAATAGTTACTGAGCATGTTTTCAATGGTGGACACTGTGCTAGGAGCTGGGGGAAAGAAGAAAGATAGGCACAGTCTGGTTCTCATAGAGTGAGAGAGACATTTTCCAAGCAGTCACATGAATGTGTGCAAACACACATGCATCTCATTTGTGATTCATATGATTCAAGGAAGACACGAAGAGTGTGTGAAAGTGTGTGAAAAGGACCCTCACTGAGTGTGAAAAAAATAGGAAAGCCCTTGTTGAAGAAGTGGCCTTTAAGCTAAAGGAGATGACCTTCAGAAGGAGTGAGAGTACAAGTCTGACTCTTGAATGTTTGTAACAAAATGACAGCTTCATCCTCCTACCCACCCCAATACAGCTGTCATTCAGAAATTTTTGTTCTCACTTCAAACAACAACATAGAACATCATACTTGTAAAATTCAGCCCAAAGTCAACTGTTTTTGAAGCTTGCTTAAAAGATTGGCAACTGAATACCTTCGATTGTTCTTGTTTACCCTCCAATCCATCACCAACTTGTGAATTTTACTTCTTGAATCTAGGTATTCACCTCCTCATTTGTGTATAACTTCTAGTAGCCTGGTCTCATCTCTCACCAGGAGTTTTGTGATCACCTCCCTGCCTTTCGTCTTGTATAAATTGTCCCCATTGCTGCCGGAGTGTTCTCTCTAAAACCTGACTTTCCCGAGGATGTTTCCATTCTGACTGTGCTAGCTCCTGTCTGTCAGTCTGAGTTAGTAGACCTCAGCCATAGCTCGACCAGTGCCTTGGTTGTGTTCCTTTGCTGCCCTTAGCATGGTGGTGGCTGCACACACAGAGTCATGCAGGCAAAGACTTAGAAGATTCAAGATCCATTAAGATGATTTCCACATACCTAAAAAGGGTCCAAGAAACACATACAATGGAGGTAGTGGAGGAAATCAGTTATATCTTGGTGGAAATTGCAGATTTTCCAAAGTAGACAGAAAACTAAGTAGTGGTAGAATTTGAGTCTTGGGACATGGGCAGGAGACCAATCCCTTTACCAAGTTTTGAGGTACCTTTTATAGTGACAACAAAGAGATCTCAACGAGTTGCCTCAGGACTGGAGCAAGAATCAAGCCCACGATCTGACAAAGGGCATCTCTAGGTCTTTAGGATACCTGAATATATTTGCTTGGGTTGGGAATGATAAAGCTGTTACTTTAGTTAGTTGTTCTGCTTTGTTTTTTTTAATCCTGAGAAGATATAGAATTAAATATTTAAATGTTGAAATAAATAAAATATAATAAGATTTTAGCTAAATTTGGAAATAATTATGTATATTTGCTGTATTGAATATTTGGAATGTTTAAGAGCAATAGGCACATTTCAATATGTAACAGAATGTCATTCTAATTTCACACTTCGTTTTAAAACATGAAATTTTGCTAATTAATTTGAATTATGATTTTTAAGTTGAAAAGTATAACAGGATATTACCAAAGTTCTAAACAATATGGGTAATAGTTTATAAGAACTTAAGATTTATCATGGGATTTATCATATGTATAAGCTTTCTTTTTACTAGATTTCAAAGAGCAATATAGGTACTTGGGAAATTTTTGTTCATTAATCAGATAACTGAGCACTAACTGAATATATAATTTTTAATAAATACTGTTTAGAATATTTAAGAGCATTCAGTTAAATAGTAAAAGTTTTCTTAAAAGTGGTTGTAAAATGTGGTTGATGTATAAAAAGATTTTAGCTGAGCCTAAAATCTTAAAATTAGGTTTTAGAATTTGTGAATTTTTAATTTTAACAAATCAAATATTAATTGTCCCTGCAAGGGCAGGAAAATTCAAATTGAGAATTGTAATTATCAATGATTTATCATATTTTTCTTTTTGCTGTGAGTACCTTGAAAATAAGAGTCAACAGTGACTAAATGATAATTTTTTATTAATTTTTTTCATCAATTTTTTCACCTTTTTATAACTGGATAACCTTTCTAATATGCATGTGTACAGTTCAGGATTGAATATTAAGTTAACACTAGTTTTTTTATTTTATTCAGGCAGGTTTTTATGACACAAATGGTCTTGAATTTAGCTTGTTTTAAAAACTTGTATCCAAAACTCTAGGAAAATATTTTAGTTTTCTCTTTTTCAGCTTTACTGAGATGCAATTGATATATGTGTAAGTTTAAGGTGTAAAATGTGATGATTTGATATGTGTATAGGTTAACTTGAATGTTGTTACACTTTTTTAGTTGTGCTGAAGACTTTTAAGACCTACTCTCTTGAGAGAGCAACTTTCAAATATACCATACAGTATTTTTAACTATAGTCACCATTTTGTACATATGTGCCTTATTCATCTTACAACTAAGATTTTCATCCCTGCCCTGATCTGCCCCTGGCAGCAACTACCAATCTTCTCTCTGTTTCTATGAGTCTGGGTTTTTGTTTTGTTTTGTTTTTAAGATTCCACATGCAAGTGAGATAATACAATGTCTTTCTCTGTCAAATTTATTTCACTTAACAAATGCCCTCAAGATTCATCCATTTTAATATTTTGAAGACTTCTTTTCCCCAAGTATTCCTGGCTCCCTTGTTAAATATTAGTTAAACAGATACACATGGGTTTGTTTCTGGTTGTCGATTCAATTTCCATTTGTCTACATGTCTGTTTTTATGCTGAAATGATACTGTTTTGATTACTATAGCTTTGTAATACTGTTTAAAACAAGGAAATGCATTGCCACCAGCTTTGTTCTTCTTTCTCAGGATTGCCTTATCTATTTGGGGTCTTTTGTGGTTTCATATAAACTTGATTTTTTTATGTTTCTTTTTAAAAATGCTATTGGAATCATGGTAGGGATTACATTGACTCCATAGATGGCTTTAGGTAGTATGAATGTTTTTACAATATTAATTCTTCATTTATCTTCAAATTTTTTCATCAAACTCTCATAGTTTTCAGTGTGCAGATCTTTAATCTTGTTTAAATTCATTTCTAAGTATTTTCTTATTTTTGATGCTATTATGAATGAGATTTTTTAAAAATTTCTTTATCAAATGTTCCATTGTTAATGTATAGAAACACAACTGATTTCTAGATATTGATTTTGTATCCTGTAACTTTAATGAATTTGTTGATTATTTCTCACAGTATTTTTTTGGTGGAATCTTTAGAATCATCTGCAAAGTCAATTTTACATCTTCCCTTCTGTTTTGGATCACTTTATTTTTTGGCTGATTGCTCTGGCTAGGATTTCTGGTACTATGTTGAATAGGAATGGTGAGAGTAGGCACCCTTGTCTTGTTCTTGATCACAAAACAATTGTTTTCGGTGTTTCACCACTGAATATTATGTTAGCTGTGTGCTTGCCATATATATATATATATATATGACTTTTACAATTTTGAGTTATCTTCCTTCTATACCCAATTTGTTAAGAATTTTTATCATGAACCTATATTGAATTTTGTCAAATGCTTTTTTTGCATCTATTGAGATGATCATGTGATTTTTACCTTTTTTTTTTTAGGTAACATATTAATTGGTTTGCATATGTTGAAACATTCTTATATCCAAATGATGAATTCCATTTGATCCTGGTGTATGATCCTTTTACCTTTTAATGTGTTACTGAATGTAGTTTGCCCTGGTGGGAAGGACCATGTCAAGGAGTATGTCTAGAGGAGGTGATGGGTTCAGGAAGTCCTTAGGCAGACTGTCTGCTGATGGACTATGTTCTTGCCCTGTTGTTTGGCCTGAGGTGTCCAAGTACTGAAGCCTACAGGCTGTTGGGCAGGACTAGGTTTTGGTATTGATGATCCAAGCAAGATGTCTGCCTCTTCAACAATCATATAGCTGAACACTTCCCCATATCTTCACCACAGTGTCCATATCCCCAGGGAGAGCCATAGCCACACCCTGCTTCCCCAGGAGTCCCTCCAAGACCAGCATGTAGGTTTGGCCCAGGCTTCTATGAAGACAGCACCTTTGGCCTGGGTCCTGGTATGTGTGAGACCTTGTGTGTGTCCTGCAAGACTGGAGTCTCTATTTCCCCTAGTCCCATGGAGCTCCTGCAATGGAGACCTGCTGGCCTTCAAAGCCAAATGCGATGGGGGCTCCTACCCTGATGCCAGAACCCCAGCTGGGGAGCCTGGCATAGGGCTCAGGACTCATTCCTGTGGGAGAATGTCTGTGATAGAATTAGTCTCCCGTTTGTGGGTTGCCCACTCAGAGGGTATGGGATTTGATTATATTGTGAGTGTACCTCTCCTATCATCTTGTTTTCATTTCTTCTTTATGTCCTTGAATGTAGAATATCTTTTTTGGTAGGTTCCAATCTTTTTATTGATGGCTGCTCAGTAGTCATGCTTTTGGTGTGCTCATGAGAGGAGGTGAGTCTAAGGTCCTTCTACTCTGCCATCTTGGTTTTTGCCTCTTGGGGCTTCACAGTTGGATGGAACCTCAAGTTGTGTTCTGCATTTAATTGGGGTTTCAGGCTGTATCTTGAAGTTGAGCAGGGCTATAGGCTGGGCTCTGTGGTTGAGAGGGGGCTCCAGTTTTATCCCTCAATTGGGAGGGGCTAGAGACCATGCTCCACAGTTGGGCAAGGTCACTCTCCAGGCTCCCGGCCTGAGCCAGGCCACAGGTTGTGTTCAGTAATTCAACATGGCCATATGCTATGTTCTATGGCTGGATGCTTCCAAAGGCCATATTGCAAGGCTGCCCAGGGTCACTGTTCAGGCTCCCTGGCTATGCAGGGCCAGACCAGAAATCATATTAACAGTTGGGCAGGGCTGCTGGCTTTGATTCCTGCCACAGCATGGCTGTAGAATGGGCTACACAGCTCTCTGGATTCTTTGACAAGGATTCTTGGTCAAGCAGTGCTGGAAGCTACATTCAACAATCGAGTGGTGCTTCAAATTTGATTCCCTATCTGGCTGGAACCATAGAACAGGCTCCATGGCCAGCACATCTCATTAGCTAGGGACCCAAATCAGAGTCCAAGTTCTTTGGCTGTATGGAGCCACTGGTTGGGATCTTTGTTTAGGGGTCACTGCAAGCAGGAATGTGATCTGCCAAGATCTGAGTGCTGGTTTCTATAAGCTCTGCCTCTGTCTCTATCTGACCCCTCATAGTCAAGGTTTTCAGGCTTCTCTAGTAATCCCCAATAGGAAAGATCTAAGAGAGCTTCCTTGGAAGCATCCTGTAATTATCAGTTCAGTTCAGTTCAGTTCAGTTCAGTCACTTAGTTGTGTCCAACTCTTTGTAACCCCAAGGACTGCAGCACGTCAGGCTTCCCTGTCCATCACCAACTCCTGGCACTCACTCAAACTCATGTCCATTGAGTCAGTGATGCCATCCAACCATCTCATCCTGTGTCCTCCCACCTTCAATCTTTCCCAGCATCAAGGTCTTTTCCAGTGAGTCAGTTCTTTGCCTCAGATGGCCAAAGGATTGGAGTTTCAGCTTCAGCATCATTCCCTCCAAAGAAATCCCAGGGCTGATCTCCTTCAGAATTGACTGGTTGGATCTCCTTGCAGTCCATGAGGCTCTCAAGAGTCTTCTCCAACACCACAGTTCAAAAGCATCAATTCTTCGGCACTCAGCTTTCTTCATAGTCCAACTCTCACATCCATTCATGACTACTGGAAAAACCATACCTTTGACTAGATGGACCTTTGTGGGCAAGGTAACGTCTCTGCTTTTTAATATGCTGTCTAGGTGGGTCATAACTTTTCTTCCAAGGAGCAAGCATCTTTTAATTTCATGGCTGCAATCACCAACTGCAGTGATTTTGGAGCCCCCAAATAAAAAGTCTCTCACTTTAAACATAAAGTGAATATAAAGTCTTAAAGAAATATAAAGTCTTTCCCCATCTATTTGTCATGAAGTGATGGGACTGGATGCCATGGTCTTAGTTTTCTGAATGTTGAGCTTTAAGTCAACTTTTTCACTCTCCTCTTTCACTTTCATCAAGAGATTCTTTAGTTCTTCTGCGCTTTCTGCCATAAGAGTGGTATCATCTGCATATCTGAGGTTATAGATACTTCTCCCAGCAATCTTGATTCCAGCTTGTGCTTCACCCAGCCCAGCGTATCTCATGATGTACTCTACATACAAGTTAAATAAGCAGGGTGACAATATGCAGCCTTGACATACTCCTTTCCTGATTTGGACCCAGTCCAGTTCTAACCGTTGCTTCCTGACCTGCATATAGGTTTCTCAAGAGGCAGGTCAGGTGGTCTGGTATTCCCATCTCTTTAAGAATTTTCCACAGTTGGTTGTGATCCACACAAAGGCTTTGGCATAGTCAATAAAGCAGAAGCAGATCTTTTTCTGGAACTCTCTTGCTTTTTCTATGATCCAATGAATGTTGGCAATTTGATCTCTGGTTCCTCTGCCTTTTCTAAATCCAGCTTGAACATCTGGAAGTTCACGGTTCACATACTGTTGAAGCCTGGCTTGGAGAATTTTGATCAGGGAGCTGGATGTCTTCTCTAAGAGGCTCTGTTTTTCACATGGGAGAAAGTGAGGCCCAGGCAATCCCTCTTGTTGCAGCACTGTGCGGCCCTGGGGAAGGGGCAATGCAGTCAGGGTGTAGTTGACCCTCTTACCCTTCTAATGTGGTCCAGTTTCTGTGGTCCAGGGGAGGTGATTCTGCCTCACTTATGAGTTCTGGCATTTTCACAACGCTGCCTTGCCTAAGGATAGTGGATAAGTTGGTCCTTCTTCAAGGGGAACTGATGCCAGAATGACCTATGTTGTCATCTTGATAGTGTCACTCTCTCTGAGGAAATATTTTTAATTAAATACACCAGAAATGTACTTCTTAATCCTTGAGACAACCCTGTAGGAACAGTATATATCCTGAGGTCCATAAGAGATATAGAGTTCATGGAGATTATTTTTACCTAATTTATCACTTCAGTCCATTATTCTAAATCAGGTAAAAATTGAGCACCACCAAAGATCAACAGGGAGGTGGTGAGGCCAACATGCTCCTTAGTGGGATTCCTACCAGCCCATTGCTCACAGGGGGAACATTTTGAGTTGTTTTTGCAGCAGGAGTGACACCTTCATCGGCTTGACCATATTTTCTTGACCAATCTCTACAATCAGGAACTTACAAACATGAGGTTCCTGGTGAGTTGAACCTTATGGAGTTACAGCAAGTATGGGCAGCTAACCAGCTCACAGAGACATCAGACTCATGGCCTAGGCCTAGGCAATGCTAAACAACTGGCAGAAAGGTAGCTGCAAGTGCTGGACATTAGGCATGGTCACAGTGGGCAGCAGGGTGCGGCTTAGGCAGCCTCCCAGAACTGAAGGGTACTCAGCCCATGCTGGGTTCTGTGGGCAGGATGTGTGCAGGGGCTCAGCAGCTGCTCTGTGCCAGCACAGGTGGAACAGCTGCAATGAATGGGCCAAAGAGCCACCTCAAAGGCACACTGTGCCCAACTTCAAACACATGGCCTTGCTCTGGACAGCTGAGAAACAGCAGCAGCAGTGGCAGCAGCAGTAGCAACAAACGGACCGCCTGACCCAGGCCGTGGTGGGGAGGGACAGAATGACTCCCTATTGTGCAGAGCAGGCCAGCAGGCAGAATCTCATAAAGCTCTGTCAATAGCAGCTGCAGCCACGAGCCAAGAATTATCTTTTCATGTGAATAATTTGGACAGGGCTGTGGGTCATGCAAGAGTTCTTTCTCAGCTCAGTCATAAAAAATTCATCTGCCAATATAGGAGACACAGGTTCGATCCCTGGGTCAGGCAGATCCCCTGGAGGAGGGCATGGCAACCCACTCTAGTATTCTTGCCTGGAGAATCCCCATGGACAGAGGAGCCTAGTGGGATATAGCCCATGGGGTCACAAGAGAATCGGACATGACTTAACAACTAAACAACAACCACAGACTCTGTGCCCAAACCCAGGACCATTACTGTCTGTATTCCTGGCTCTGGATCCATATAGTAGAATCATATACTGACTAGAATTTTATAACTATTAATACAAAAATTAACATTATTAAGCTATAATGTCCCAGGCACTATTTTACAGCACTTCACAGTAATTCCACTGGAAATCTATATTATTTGCATAGCTAATTTTATTGGTGAGGAAACAGAGGCTAGACAAGATTGAGATATTGGTGGTTACACAGCGCATGAAAGGCAAAGGTAAAATCCAAGCCAGACATGTCTCCCTCCAGAGCATGCTACCCCAGCCCATGTACTTCACTGTGGTGGGGGAACCAACTCCATGGCTTTGTCTAGTCTGAGGGCCATGGGTCCATGGATGTCTCGAAAGCTGCCTCTTCCCGATACCTTCTCTCCTCATGTTGAGGTCCCCGAACTCCTAGTGAAATGATGAACCTACTCACCAGAGAGTGTTCATTCTTGTTTTACACCAACACATTTCTGGCCTCGATTCTTGTCAGATGAATGCCAATCTTTCCAAGTTTTCTTGATCCTGAGGGCTTCCTCTTGGTCCATTAGCTCTAACAGAATTCCTACTATGCAGAGCAACCCTACTAGGTGCTGTGAAGGGAACCCACACTGTGACAGTCCTCACTCACTTTAGTGCCTGGCATGTAGCATTTCCTGAATGAACATATCCCTCATTCTAGAAATCACCTTAAAAAAAATTGGATGTGCAGCTGAATGGAACCCTTGGGTTGAGAGAAACCACACTTCTTCATAAACTTTCTTGATCCCCAAAGTCCCTTTCCTCAGCCTGCCCCCAAAACTTTGCTGAAATCCAAAATGACCACTTATGTCTCATTCTCTGCCTCCCTCTCTGTCCATCTATTTGGAGCATCAGGTTGAGAAACCCATGCATATGCTCACTCATTTCAGTCATATCTGACTCTTTGTGACCCTATGGACTGTAACCCACCAGGCTCCTCCATCCATGGGCTTCTCCAGGCAAGGATACTGGAGTGGGCTGCCTTCTCTAGGGGATCTTCCCAATCCAGGGATCAAACCCACATCTCTTACGTCTCCTGAATTGGCAGATGGGTTCTTTACCCCTAGTGCCACCTGGGAAGCCCTGAAAAGCCCATAGAAAGGACTTACAAACTGCTGAAGTTTCACCACACTCTTCATGCATTGAATATTTTTAACTATGAAATAACAAAAAGACAGGCACAAAATCAGTTTCCCTGCACTCATAGAACCTAGGTTGTGGGAGCAGTTTCTGCCTTGTGTATGCATGCCCATGAGTGTGACTAAAGCAGGGGCAGTGAAGTTATTACCTAGCATTTGCACTCCACATACATTTGCAGGCGAATTTTGTCTCCACCTGGAGTTGGAGGGAGAACCTCGTATCAGGGATAAGGTAGTTGCTTTGACCTACAGCCCAGTGGGTGGCTTGAGTGGGGACCAGGATTGGCGGGGGGGGGGGGGGGGGGGGGGGGCGGGAATAAAGAGGTAGGTAGGAGCCTAGACTGAACTTAAGCTCAAGGTCCTCCAGAAAGGGCCCCCTGAAGCGTATTTCTTCCTTGGTAATTAAGCATGGACAAGGAATATGGGAAAATGTGTGGCAATTGAGCAGCCATTTTCCATTTTTTCTTACCTATGGCCATGGCTCAAGAATGTGGTGGGAGCAAGGAGTCCATAAATAGTCTGGCTCTAGTTTAACAGGGACAGCTCCTTTCACCATCACAGCTTTAGCATGTGTTAAAAATGACAATGCCATCCAGTGTCAACAGTTCCAGAGAGACCCTTCACTCCTAGTTACGGCAATGAAATCGCTGGTGGGTGGTCCCGCTATTGGCCGTCTTCATTACCATCTCATTGTGTGAGGCCCAGGGCACTTTGGAATGCTCAGGCATTTTAAAAGCCTTTCATGCATCAGAATGGCTTGACATTCATATTTATATATGTCACTTGCAGGGCAGCAGAATCCCCTTTCTTGAGATCCTCATCCTTTGTGCATTCAACATCACACCCTATTTAAGTGGGAATTGTAATATACCCTGAGAATGCCAAGCCACCATAACTCAACTCTGCAAGCCAGAGTCCTCTTGGGTACTCAGAGCTCCCTGCCTCTTGATTAAAAGTCAAAGTGAAACCTAGAATAAGCTTGTCCAATCAAAGTATTTGGGTTTACCTTAGAAACTTTATAATGTTTGGAAACTTTGTGAACTTTTATTTATTTTATTTTATTTTTTTAATTTTTATTTTTACTTTATTTTACTTTACAATACTGTATTGTTTTTGGCATACATTGACATGAATCCGCCATGGGTGTACATGAGCTCCCAAACATGAATCCCCCTCCCACCTCCCACCCCACATCTTCCCTCCGGATCATCCCTGTGACTGTCTCCTTTAAAAAATATCCCTCAAAGGTACATTTCTAAGCAAAGTGGGCTTCTCTAAATCAGAAACCTGGGCATCAAAGCCAATTCCTGTTCCCTCTTTCTACTGTAAGTAATCAGTTGCAGCACTTCTAGTCATGAAGTATCTTCCAATCTCACATTTTCATCTTCATCCTAAATCTCTAGTGTTGTTTCTCTCTATTCTGTCCCTATACGCTACCAGGATAAATTTTCTAAAATATAAGCCCAATCATACCAGGTTCCTCACAGGTTTCAAATTTAACAGCAACTTTCTTAGTATAGCTTAGGTGGCTCCGTGGTAAAGAATAAACCCACCAATGCAGGAGACGTGGGTTCGATCCCAAGGTTGGGAAGATCTCCTGGAAAAGGAAATGGCAACCCACTCCAGTATTCTCGCCTGGGAAATCCCTTGGACAGAGGAGTCTGGAGGGCTATAGTCCATGGGGTCGCAAAAGACTCAGATACGACTTAGTGACTAAACAACAACAATAACCTCAGCTTCTCCAGGTGCTGCTACACCACCTTCCCCTCCAACCGGATCTCTGAAAGGGCTTTGCTCCCTCACATTCCCAAACTCCAGCACTGGCTCTTCCTGGTCATGGGGATAACTTCTATTTCTCATTGAAACCTCAGCTTAAGCACCCTTACCTTTACCCTGACCTGTGCCCCCATGACATACTGTGTGCATCTCATAGACAGTATGGCCCATGGAATGATTTGCTAGGCTGTGATGACCATGAGCTCCTTGAGAGCCAGAACTGTATCTCTTCTTTCTTTGCATCCCAGGGATTCCATAAGGCTGGCCCATAGAGAGTGGGCAAGTGATTGTTGAATCAAATCAGTTTTGCTAGATCACACTGGAAATAATCTTTCAAGCTGACAGCCTATGTTAAGAGTCTGAACAAATAGCTTCTTAGCACTCCTTGACATTAAATGAGGAACAACTGAACTTCTAAACCAGAGGCTGTGAGAAGTGGACACGGGAAGAACCTTGAAAGGCCAGGTGAGGTGGGGCACGAGGCCCGTGCTGCTTCTCCTCCACATCCCTCTGCTGCCCCACCCCAGTGGTATTTGCCCAAGCTCACGGGAGCTGGTTTGCTTGCTTTCATGGTCAGTTTGCCATTTCCTCCTAAGGAGATAAGGGTGGCATTGGGAACCTTCTCTCCTCCAAGGCCACCAACAGTTTACAAGAGAATTTCATACCAAATGGCAGAATGAGTCACCAGAAGCCCAGGGCCAGGAGGAAATGAGATATTCAGGATTTATTCATTAAATAGCACTCCCCAGCATTCACAGAGGTATTTTAGTTGATAACTTTGTGAAATGAAAAGGGGGTCTTCCTCTGTTCCTGAGAGCCACTTTGAGATGAGGTTGGAGCAAACATTCTGAGAATAGAGACTTGAGTAGAATGTGCTGAAAGCCGGTCGGGCGATCTCACAGGAGAGTTCCCCACTCTGCTTGTGGCCTCCCAGGCACACAGCTGGCAGCTTCCAGGCTGCCCTTTCTCATCTTTGAGTGGCCTTTGTTTAAGCTTTAGATGGATGTGTGCAAGGTCATTTAAGTGATCTCCCACAGTTTATTTCAAGCATTTACAGGAGGATGGCTTCAGGAATTTCAGTACACTGTGGACCACAGATCACCTCCCTAGATGCGCTGTGTCCAGCATCAGTTCTACATTTTAGAAGATGGAATAAGGCATAGTTCTTGAACCACTGCCAATGTCCCAGAAAGGTCCTGGGTACACGGGAAATGCCTTCAAGGGCCCCTCCTAGCACTGTTCAGAAGGGTTGTCACTCAGTGTGGCCCCCAACTTTCTCTCCCCTCCACAACCGGATTCTCCTTAAAACCCTTCCCAAGGCCTCTTTTCGAGAATTCAATGACAGAATCTGAAAAAAATCTGAGAATTTCTTAAAGCCCAAGGATATAAACTAAGCCTCTTACAAAGTACGATTGTCCTCCTTCTCCAGCACTGTAAGCAAGCTCTGACTCACTTCCCCTCCTAGATAGGATTTCCTCCCGTATGTACTCCTGGTGCAAAGGGATTCTTTGAATGCCTTTGCCATTACCCTTGCTTCTACAGTTTGTTTCTAGGTCCAGCCACAGGACAGCATCTCCAAAGTTTTTGGCAGTACCCAAACTGGCCTTGCTTCTGGGTTAGTCCCTGGGGATTAGTCACCCAGCACCTTCCGTAGGCATCACTGGGCGCAGATTAAGTTGTCCCACGCCTACAGAACCTCTGTCATTAGGACTCAGGCTCCTCCGAGTCTAGCCAGATAGGTCTGCAGCAACTTCCACTGTGTCTTTCAGGAAGTATCAGTTACAATCGACGATCCATGTGCTTAACTGTTCAGTCATGTCCAACTCTTTGCAACTCCATGGACTATAGCCCACCAGGCTCCTCTGTCCATGGGATTCTCCAGGTAAGAATACTGGAGTGGGTAGCCATTCCCTTCTCCAGATGTCTTCCCAACTCAGGGATTGGAACCAGGTCTCCTGCATTGCAGGTGGATTCTTTACCATCTGAGCCACCAGAGAAGCCCTCCATAACCACAAGGAATTGGCCCCAGGACCCATCACAGATACCAAAATCTGCAGATACTCAAGTCTCTGATAGAAAATAAGAGTCTCTTATAATCACATATAATCTATTTTATATATAATACTGCAGTATTTGCATATAATTTACATACATCCTCTCCTGTACTGCAAACCATCTCTAGATTACTTATAATACCTGACATAATGTACAAGCTGTGTAAATGTAAGTGCTATGTAAATAGTTGCTTGTGTGCATCAAATTCAAGGTGTGCCTTTTGGAACTTTCTGGAATTTAAAAAAATATTTTCCATCAATGACTGGTTAAATTTGTGGGTGCTGGACTTGTGGACATGAAGGGACAACTGTGTATTTAGTGTCAGTTCAAACAAAAGCTACAATTTAGTAAGGGAGCAAATCAGACTTACAGGAGTTCATAGGACATACCCATCCTAATTGTGTACTTGAAGTATTCTCACATGATTGAGGCTAAACTATGCATATGTGTTCAGTGGTGTCTCACTCTGTAACCCCATGTACTGTAGCCCTCCAGGCTCCTCTGACCATGGGATTATCCCGGTAAGAGTACTGGAGTGGCTTGCCACTTCCTACTCCAGGAGATCTTCCGGACCCAGGGACTGAACCCAGGTCTCCTGCAGCCCCTGCATTGGCAGGTGGATTCTATACCACTGAACCACCTGGGAAGCCCAAAGACTCTACTAAAGCCTTTCAGGGAGGAAGTCGCTACTCGGCAACATCTGTTCTTGCCAATTAATCATCATGAAATACAAAAGATGTCAATTATACATATAAAGGTATGTCCTTGATCTATTCATATTTCACCCTGAGTATTGTAGGGTAGTACATGGGGTGTTTTTGATGTTTTCATGAATGTAAGAATTGCTGATGAGAATGATCACATTAAAGAAGAACATTCATTTTATTAAGACTTACATTTTTTTCTGTGATAAATGAAAAGAAACAATTTCAGCTTAGTTTGTCAGAAATCTTACATTCTCATTGGTGAACACAGGGAACAAACACACACAAAAAAACAAACAAATGTGATCATTTCAGGTAGCTCTAAGTGCCCTGAGATAAAATGAGGCACAATAGGAGAAAGCACTGGGGGTTGGGGTTGGAAGGTGGCGCACTGCTTGAGTGAGAGCATGAAGATGTCTCCTCCAAGGGACCATTTGAGCTGAGGCCCAAATGATACAGGGCTTCCTCAGTGGCTCAGTGGTAAAGAATTCACCTGCAGTGCAGGAGCCGCAGGAGATGTGGGTTCGATCCCTGGATTGGGAAGATTCCCCTGAAGGAGGGCATGGCAACCCACTCTAGTGTTCCTGCCTTGAGAATCCCATAGACAGAGGAGCCTGGCAGGCTACGGTCTATGAGGTCACAAAGAGTCAGACACGACTGAAGCGACTTCGCACACATACACACCAAATAAGACAGAGACTGGTACACAAAGATCTGAGAGAAGAGTCCTCCAGACAGTCAGGACAGCAGGAGCAGTGGTCTCAAGACTGAGGGTGGTTGAAAGGCCAGTGAGGCTAGAGGGCAAAAAGCAATAGGGTGAGGGTTTCAGGGGAGATACGGGGGAAGGCAGGGTCCAGATAGTGGTGGCCTTTTTGAACTTCATTTTAAGCATAATTAAAAGACATAAGATAGTTTAGTATGGAGGGTGACATAAATCTGATTTGTGCTTTAGAAAAACTGCTTCATCTGCTCTGTGCAAGATAGACAATAGGGTTCAGGGAAGCAATTCAGATGAGAGGAGATGGGACCTTGGACCACAATGGGAGGTATAGTTTAGAAGATGTACCACAGACTGGATGTAGAGTTTGAGGGAAGGAGAAGAATCAATAATGACTCCAGGGTTTACAGTCAGAGGAACTGAGTGGATCACAATGCCATATATGGAAAGGGGAAAAGTCTGGTCATGATGGAGAGAACATCATCTAAAGGAAGGGAAAAATCCAAGTTCAGTGTTGGCATGACACTGCTGATTGTCAGGTGCTTATTAGTCATCTGAGTGAGGATGTTGAGATGAGTACTTGAATCTGTAGCTCAAAACAGTGTTAGAGCTGGATAAATAAGAGTAATAGTCAACAGCAAAAGGTAAGTCTTAAATCTATAAAACTGGATGAGGTCACCTTGGGAGAACTTAAATTCATTAGGAAGTCAAGAACGGAATCCTGGGGCACCCCAACAACAGCTTGAGAGAAGCGGAGACAAGGAGCCATGAGAGGAGCTGAACACAAAGCTACAAGTGTAGGGGCACAGCCAAGCTAATGTGGCGTCCTGGAGGTTCAGGGAAGAGAGTGCTTCCTGGGGGAGGGGCAGCCACTCACACCAAACGCTGCTGATTGCTCTCATGGGAGGAAGCAGAGGTTCCTGGCTTTGGCACTGGGAACCTTGATCAAAGCCATTCCAGTGCAATGAAGGGGACAAAAGATATGATTGGACTGGTTTTAAAAGATACTGAGATGTGAGGAAAGGGAAACAATGAGTCATCACAATCATTCCAAAGATTTTCCTCTGAAGGGAAGCACAGAAATGAGGCTGGGTGTGGAATGGGAAGAGGTGTCCAGAGACTGTTTTTAACATGAATGCAATGGGCTTCCTAGTGGCTCAGATGGTAAAGAATCTGCCTGCAATGCAGGAGCCCTGAGTTTGATCCCTGGGTAGGGAAGATCCTCTGGAGGGGGAAATGGCTACCCACTCCAGTATTCTTGCCTGGAGAATTCCATGGACAGAGACTATAGTCCATGGGGTCACAAAGAGTCAGGCATGACTGAGTGACTAAGACACACAACGGATTCTTATTTGCTTGCTGATGTAAATGAGTAAAAGACAGAGAGAAATTAAGGAAGAAAGACATAGAGGAAATAACTGCGGGAGCAAAGTCCTTGAAACAAGTACAAGGGATGAAATTCATGTCATAAGTGGAGGAGTTGGCCTTAGAGAGAAGCAGGTGTACACTTCCACTTAAAAGGAAGCAAAATGATTTCAGTTCAGTAACTTTCAGCGCTCGAGTCCCAGCAAAGAATAAGTGGATAGGTAGGTTGAGCATGTATTGGAAGTTTAATAAGCATGCATGATCAAGGAAGACAGAGGCACAGTTGTTAAGGGCATTTGCAAAAGAGTGTTTAATACTGCTCAGCTAGGAATCTCGGCTAAGAAAGGAAGTGAGAATATGTGTGTGTGGGAGGTGGTGGTGGTGGTGGTGATGAATAGTGAAAAAGTGGAGGTGGGCCAATAGGTTGTCAGTCATGCTAGAGCCACAGTACTATCCGAGGGGGATAACAGAACATTAACAGGAAGAATAGGATGCCTGAACTTGAGATTTTGGAAGTTATGCAATTGCCGTTAATGACAAGGTCTCGAGTATGACCACGGGAGTGTGTAGCCAGCCTCTAGAAGATGAGATCTTTGAAGCAAAGGAGATTAAAGAAATAAGGTTGAAGTCACCATGAATGATGTTAGTGGGAGAGGAGGTCAGGAAGCAAGGTGCCTGAGCTGCATGACTGAGAGAAATTGGGAGGTCAGTATGTTGAGAAATGAGGAGGAGTAATTGAGTAATGAATGGGGGTTTCCAGGTAGCTTACTGATAAAGAATCTGCTTGCCAATTTAGAAGACGTGGGTTCAATCACTGGGTTGAGAAGTTTCTCTGGAGAAGGAAATAGCAACCCACTCCAGTATCCTTGCCTGGAGAATACCATGGACAGAGGAGCCTGGTGGGTTACTGTCCATGGGGTTGCAGAAGAGTAGGGTATGACTGAGCAGCTGAATAGCGCAGCAGCAATGAGTAATGAAGTCTGATGACACTTATTTCAAAGAAAGATTTTGAAGAAGAAAAGAGGAAGCAGCAAAGGGAGCAAGACAGCCACTGTACCTCTAAAGCCTGTGATATGTAGGGTGTAGAATAAACATAGCTGCTTCTTGTGAGAACTTCCAGGAAAGCAGGATCTTCAGAACAACACCAGATGTCAATGAAAGCAACAAGGTGATGGGAACTTTCAGATGCTGAAAGAGGAGAGGAAACTTCAACAAGTTACTTAATGTTTGTTAGTGTTCAGTGGGACAGCTAAGATATACTCCAATCTTTTGTTCCAGTCTCATCAGGGTTATTTACCTGGGAGCCACAAACTTTTACAGTATTTCATAGAGCCTGCTGTGTTTGTGTTGAGTGGTCCTAGAACTAAGGACCACACTATAGAGATGGTCTGTCCAGGAGATTAAATGACTCTGAAAGATTTATAGTTGTAAACAGTGCCACTAGGCTCCCTACAAAATGCTATAAAGTGGGACTCATGACATGTGGTGTAACCCAACCAGAGGCTGCCTGCAGTGAAGGGAAGGGCCCTGTGGAATGCTGGGGGTCCTGACAGCTCCCTCTCTGGCCAGATTTCTCTCTTAGAACTGATCCTAGTCATCTGAACTCAAATATCATGTTTTCAAAGAACTCCATATGTAAAGGAAGAAACCCAGAAGCTATTAGATTTGAGACCAGAAAAGCTAAAAGTTCTAGGAAGGTTCTGAGCAATTTAGCAGAAGAACACTTCAGTCTTCAAGATCATCCCCCTTTTTGTTTTGTGGTGTTAATATAAGAGTAGGAATAGTCACTGCTCATGCCTAAATGAGGAATCTCAAGGACATTATGCCTGGACCCTAATATCTGTGATCATAAGGCTGTGAAACTAGCTATTAATATATTTCAATAATAAATTGTAGGGAAGATCTCATAATACTTTAAAGTGACATAACATTTTTAACTGACAGAATACAAGTAGCAGAATTTTAAGAACGTATTTGCTCCTAGATAGAGCATACAAACTTTCAGTATTAGGGAAAATCTTTTGTCCAAAAGCGTTAGTTTAAAATTGAAATTCAGATGAAAGTGATTTCAATACTATGATTGAGCATATATACATAATTGGTTCTGTTTTATTGATTAAATTACATTCAGACAAATGACCTGTGAATTCTGTCAAATACCTGATTTTTTAAAAATTCTGTTACTTCAAGTCAAAGGATTTGATGATTTGAGTCCAAATGAATGCATCATCTTGGTCAAGGCATCTACTTGCTTCTTAGGGACAAAAACTTAATTGGATTAGACTGATTTAGAGGAATTGGGGGAGGGTTGAAGAATTGATGCTTTTGAACTGTGGTGTTGGAGAAGACTCTTGAGAGTCCCTTGGACTGCAAGGAGATCCAACCAGTCCATTCTGAAGGAGATCAGCCCTGGGATTTCTTTGGAAGGAATGATGCTAAAGCTGAAACTGCAGTACTTTGGCCACCTCATGTGAAGTTGACTCATTGGAAAAGACTCTGATGCTGGGAGGGATTGGGGGCAGGAGGAGAAGGGGACGACCGAGGATGAGATGGCTGGATGGCATCATGGACTCGATGGACGTGTGTCTGAGTGAACTCCGGGAGTTGGTGATGGACAGGGAGGCCTGGCGTGCTGTGATTCATGGGGTCACAAAGAGTCGGACAGGACTGAGCAACTGAACTGAACCGAATGTAAGTTTATAAGAACAAACTTCTACTGTTATAGAAAGTGATAAGAAACCAGAATTGGGAACCAATATAAAAGTAACAGCAACTGACATTTGTAATGATTTAAAACAGAGGAAAAAAAAGAACTGGTGAAGGTAACTAAGTAGAGTGATGATCTGAAAACAATGTTCTTTGGTCCAAGGTTAGCACAGATGTGAAAGGCTGGTGGCAACTGACACACAAATGCTGCATTGCAGATTCCCCCGTTCTTAGTCATGTCTTGGTGGTAGTGATGTTCTTATTGTTGTTTTGTTTTTTGTTATATGTGCAACCAATAGACTACAGTCAATACTCATATTTGCTGACAGAGCCCTTTTCTACTTCTTGGTATTTCGAACTTAACTTTTCTCAAATCTCCAGAAACTTTCAACTCAAATAAATAGATAACTTTGGTGACTAAAAGAGATGTGAAATATACCACCTGATAATTCAGGGAAAGAAATTCTCCTTTTCCATGCTCCATGGGTTTACTAAGAGGCATTCAAAGAGCCACTGGAATTTAGGGATGAAGGAAAAAGTGATGTGAAGTCTTCCAGAAAACCCAGCTTTCTGTAATAGAAGCAGAATCTCCTTCACCATTCTTACAATTGCACAAAAAGCTACCCTAAGTCTTGATTAACTGCTTGCTGTCTAAATTCTTTGTGCTTTCTGAGAACAATCTGCCACAATTTTTTAAAATCCCAATTAGAGTTTGTGAAAGAAATGTTCATTTTATTGGTAAGGCTTTGGTATCTAAACATATTCTTTTTACTGGTATATCTTTCTCATTTGAAGGCATACCACAAAAAGTAAAATAATGGGTTTTCTACTAGGGTTTGATTTCATAGCACAAGGAGGCAGCATGCCTACCTGAATTAGACATTTATAGGTTGAAATCCTTTGTTTTTAAAAACCTATTATATAGGGAAGGTAATTTGTAAGTCAGAGGCCTTTTTTGAGGATCACCTAATATAAAGGAGGACCAGTCCCAAAAACACAGTAAGCACTCAGTAAATGCAGGTATTACTAGCACTATTATCTGAAGCCATCTGTCACACTATTGCGACAACCGTCCAACTGGTTCACTGTTTCCACCCTTCCTCCTCTTTACAGTCACCAGAGTAACATTTTATTTGGGGTGCACCTCACAGCATTCAGGATCTTGGTTCCCCTGACCAGGGATGGAGCCCCCACCCCCTGCAGTGGTGGATTCACAGGGTCTTAGCCACTGGACCACGAGGGGAATCCCACGAGTAACTTTTAAACATACAAATAAGACCACGCCGTTTCTCTCCATAAAGCTTCCAGTGGCTGCCCATTGCTCTTAGGAAAAATGCAAGCACTTTGCGTCGCCCACAGTGGGGCAGCACTTTCTCCGTGATCCGGCTCCTACTCGGCTCTCTCACAGGCTCTCTCGCCACTCACTCTCCTCTTCACTCTCTGCTGTGGCATCTAACATCTCTCTGTCCCTCCGATGTGCCAAGGCCATTCCCATCCTGCTGCCTTTGCCCGCGTGTTCCCTCTGCCAGGCCACTGTTCTCTCAGATTCGCTGGCTCCTTTTCCCTGTCATTTAGTTCTTAGATCTGATGTTGCTTCCTTGAATGATCCTTCCAATCAGTCTTAAGGAGCTCTCCTCTTACTCCACAAATACTCTTCAGCCAGTGACTCTTAACTTCCCTCATTACATTCTATCTAAAATTATCTTGGTAACTGATTTAATTATTGCTTTATTTCCCAGCTTCCTCCGTAGAATATAAACTCCATGAGAAATATTTTCTGTTTAGCAAATAATAAATGTTCAATAAATAGCTGCTAACAAAGGAATCACTGTGGGAGTGAATGCACTCATGAAATTCTTATCATCCTTAAAACAAAAATAACTTATGTTTTAATTAAGCTATGGGTGTGTTTGCATGTGCAGGACATAAAGATTTTTAGCGGATTGGTATGGTTATAAAAATCAACAGTGACAGGATTTCGTGGTGCTAAGAAAATTCAATAGTCTTTCCCTAGAGGCCAGTCTCAGGGAACACTGATGGAAATGATCTGGCTTTGATTTGTGTGCTTAATTCAGACTTAAGACTTACTATTCAACCTTTCTAGTCATGGTAGAATCTCATACTCATATGGGCAATAATATGGAACAGGAACAAAGATGAGAGGACCTCCATCATGTGTGTTTATTTCCTCGGAGTCTGATTCATTGAAAAACAAGAGAAATGGGAGGTTTCACTTCGCTGAGGAAGTCTGAGCTCTCCTATGTTTCTGTCTTTCCAGGTAACCACACAGTCTCACCCTGGGGAACAGAGAGATGATAACACATAACTGGCTTCTCTCCAAGCACCTTAGGATAGAAGTTCATAGAAAGGCACACAGACATGTGTAGACCCAACTTGAGCATGCCGTGTCTCTTGTCCAGATACACATTGACCTCTGCCTTTTCAAAGGCAAAATTTGATCCATTAATGTTCTCCAGTGTTGGTTTCATAAAGCATTTGGATGGGCCCTTCTTCACAAATGAATAAAAATGAGTAAAGTCCTCAGAATCAAAGGAAAGCCAGGACTGGCTTCCAGAAGCACGAGGCAACCCAGAGAGTCCATCTGCAGCCAAACCATGCAACAGACCCAGACACAGCTTAGAGGCTGGCAACAAGTCTGCCTGCAGGATCTGCCAAGGAGCCAGATGCTGTTGCTTCCAAACCTTGGCATCAGGGCCCCTGATTGCCATCCAACAAAGAGGAAAAATAGGAATGATATAATGTGGTGGGATAAAACACATCCCACCTCAACCTTTTTTATTACTCACTGGAAAAAAATATGGAAGATATTTATGGGAAAGTACCAATGTTTTTGGAAATATTGTACATACATTAGCTACAACACTATTTTTGCCAAATGGGAAATATATTTAAAATATGCAGTCTGCGTCTGTCTAAAAATAAATTGTCATCTTTTCTGATCAATGTATATGTCCAGGATATGGAAATGACTCTGCTAATTGAGGATGCTGTCAACTAGTGCACTTGTAAGTTACCAAGAAGTAAAGTTGTGAAGAAGTCTGTCTGTGTTATGTGCATAAAATAGCAATTAATGTTGTTGTCATATGAAGGGAGTTTAAGAAAGATTGGGCTTTGAAAAAGAAGAACCATCCAATGAAGGTGGAGTGTTGAATTTCATGGTTATATAAAGTATTAGGAGTTATGTTAGGTTGGATGAGATAAGATGTTTATGAAAAAGTAGAATGTGGTGAAGAATTGTGTTTGCCAAGGCTCCAGGGTGGTATTAATAACCCACTATATATGACAAAGTACTGTGCAAAGTACTGGTACTCAGTGAAAATTCATTGTCATTCCTCTTCATCTGCTTAAATTAGCAGATTAATATCACTTTGGATAATCCTTGTGAAATTTCTATTGTTTTGAGAATCACTCAGAATCCTACATCTGAAAATTAAAAACACCAGACAGAAAAGGGATTGTATCTTCTTTGCCAGGTGAGACTGAGGTTCCACTTTTCCCTGGATTCACGTTCACCTGAAATTCTGCCCTCGAAGTCACTGCAGGCTTGAGTAGCACAAGTGGAGTTGATTCCAGGAGGCTTCAGTTAAAATTCATATTGCCTCAGCACATTATCACAGGCAAATCTGTCATCTTCGCTTGTTGACAGGCATTTGAAAACAAGGGACAATCTGAGGGTGAGGAAGGACGCGACGAGGGCATCAGGTAAGGCAAGCCTGGCACCCAGTGCTGACTGAGGGTCATAGGGTCCAGTGCTCTAAACAGGTGCAACCCTGGGGAAAATTCACTCTCATCACTGCTTGGCCATGTTGGAGCATCATTTCATATTCTGTCTCAAAACTGAGAATCTAGGATAAATACCCAAAGAAACAAGTTTTTGGTATAAATTGCAGCTGTTTTCTTGCTAGGGGGCTTCCCTGGTAGCTCAGCTGGTAAAGAATCCACCTGCAATGCAGCAGACACTGGTTCAATCCCTAGGTAGGGAAGATCCCCTGGAGAAGGGAAGGGCAACCCACTCCAGTATTCTTGGCTGGAGAAGTCCATGGACAGAGGAGCCTGGCAGGCTACAGTCCATAGCATGGCAAAGAGTCGGACATGACTGAGCAACTTTCACTTTTCTAGAATTTCTGAGTCCTCCATCTAAATGTAATCATTGCATCTTAAATATTATTTCTTAACCCAAGATCCTTGGGTTTCTCAAATGAATGAAAAGAGGCAATCAATTAGAATATGAAAGATTATTCCAGATAGGGAAGACTTTATTTTTTGGTATTTCATACTGTTCTAACAATTTATAGAAAGAAAAATGATCCGAAAGAAATACAGCATTTTTGTGTAGAACCTCCACAAAGACCTTCTCAACCCCCCAGGTGATGTTTCAGAGAAGATCATGGCTTTAAAGGAAAGCCTGAAAAGGCCTGGATTCAAATTCCTTCTCCATTCTTGGAACAAGTGTACACACACAGACAAAATCACTCGTCCACTTCAGCCCACATATGTTTGTGCCTGCGTGCTCAGTCATGTCTGAATCTTTGCAACCCTGTGGACTCTAGCCAGCCAGGCTCCTCTGTCCATGGAATTTTCCAGGCAAGAATACTGGAGCGGCTTGCCATTTCCTTCTCCAGGAGATCTTCTTAACCCAGGGACTGAACTTGCGTCTGTTGCATCTCCTGCGCTGGCAGGCAGGTTCTTTACCAGCTGAACTACTGGAGAAACCCACTAGAACCCACACACCCTTTTTCAGATTTTGAAAGATCAGGCTATCAAAGTTCTCTTCCACTTTACAAGGATGTTGACTGCTGGAACAAGGCAAGTCTGCACTGATCTTTTACTCAATATAGTATTTGTGCTAAAAGGATAACAGGTCAAGGAAAACTGAGAAAATATTTTTAATTTCAGATTTGACCTTCTCACTAGTTATTGATTCTCATTAGTCCTCCAAAAAGGTAGAAAAGAGGATAAGACTATCATACCAGTAAAATTAAAGAGATTTTCAAAAATTCATGTTTGATACATTTCCAAACTGGAGCAGGGGGTCAGGTTTAGCTCAGGTTAAAACTGTTAGGATATAAACACAAATTCATCACCGTTACAGTCGGCAGAGCATACGTACATTCCAGAGTGTCAGGCAGAGGCCCATGATTTGTGTCACTGCAGAGAATGATAAATCACTGTTGAAGACATAACAACCAGAATCACCGCCACCATGTAATAGATCATGATGCACCCCAATCTCTTCCAAACGTTATTTACAGTTATCAGGGGCTGAAGATGGCAAAGCGCAAATGGATATTAATCTTTACACTCCCAGGCCTCGGCCGGCTCAGGGTTGCTGTCTCTTAGCGTCTGCCCATGATTTCCAGCAAAGTGATAAGCTCTAGTTATGTGCAGTCTGTCCAAAAGGGATCAAATATAAATATTTCCAAAAAGAAAGAGTGTTTCAAATCCCATCAATCAAAGCCTTTGAGAACTCTGTCACTGTAGCATTCTGGAAGAGATTGCTATGTGAGAATTTGTTCCAGAAAGAAGTGACTGAAGCAACGACTGAGGCCATGTTATAGAAAGGAGAGTGGGGTGGAGGTAAGATGGGAGCTGGGCAGAGTCAGCACACAGGAAACAGCAGCAGAGAGACTCTCCTATCAAGAACCCTGGCGCTTGAACTGGAGCCCTTTTCTCTAAAGCCTGTGATGTAACTGTTATTTTATCTTTATATACCTTGGCTTCCTAACTGCAGATTAAATGGGTGTTTATCCCCGTGACATCCAACATATGGCCTCAGGTTAGGGTTACATTCACATCTTCTTAATTCCTAGATTTATTTCTGAAGATTCCAAACCCCACTCTATACCACCCATATTAAAATGCACCAACATCCCACACTAGAAAGCACTTTTATGCTATAAAAATAAAATTTCAAATTATAATTTTGCTTTTGAAATTATATGGCTATGAGTAATTTAAATCATTAAATTACTTCAGTGATGGTTTCTGGGCAGTTCTTGAGTCTACATAGGAATTCTTGTAAAGAGAAAACCTGTACATTGTTTTCAAGTGCAGTGTAATTTTTATTAATACTAAATTTGGCGATTGAAGAGGTAGTGGTGATCAGGTCATGTTGTACAAATTAAGGACTTATTAATTTCAGTTTTATAGTTTTCCTTTGAGACAATGCATTTTTCAGTTCTTAAATATTTGCTTGGTCCCTAAATACCTATTCGAGTGGTTAATAACTGGAATGAGCTGTCCCATGTCCTGAAGAGTAAAACCGTCCCATGAGGGGATTCCATCCATTAACTCTGCAGCCCAGTGTCCTAAGTTCCCCCAGAGCTCTGGTTTCTCTGCAGGTCTCTGACAACAGAGTACACAAAACCCACTTAGGTGCCCAAAGAAACTGCCCTGTGGGGGAGGGAATGCCACGGCAGGAGGCACACCACTGTAGCAGTCTATCACAAGGACGGGTTCAAAGACTCCAAGAACAAGATGGTCCCTTTTGTGATCTCGATTTTTTAATATCCTTTTCAATAGACTTACAGGTCACTCAGGAGTAAAGAATCCACCTGCAATGCAGGAGACTCGGGTTCAATCCCTGGGTCAGGAAGATCCCCTGCAGAAGGAAATGGCAACCCACTCCAATATTCTTGCCAGGAGAATTTCATGGACAGAGGAGCCTGGTGGGCTACAGTCCATGAGGTTGCAAAGAGTTGAACATGACTGAGCAACTAAACAACAAACCTTGAGATAACGGCTTCTTCTGGCAGAGGCTTCATCCTTTGTCTTTCTAGGCCCAAGGCATGCTTCTGAATTTATATTCTGTCTATTGGTTCTGCAGTGAGTTTCCTTAGGCTTAAGGCTCTAGGTACAACATTTCCAACATTTCTAACCTTGGTAAAAACTCAGAGAATGTGCCAACAACTCCTTCTCAGCTCAATTTGGGGGAGTATCTCTCTGATTTGTCTGCCTAATTTATTCTGCTTTTAGAACAGTGCAGAGAGATACCGCCTGAGATGTATATTTTAACTACTCCCTCAGATAAAATAGACAGAACTGGGAGTTCTTCCTTCTGCCTCTTTCCTCTGGTCACACTGACAGGCTCCATGCTCCTCTTCTGTACTGTGGAGGCCCCATCTTAGATCAGGCCCATCCTTCTTGCCTTAAGGGCTGTTCATTTGGGTGTGACTCTCATCACGCAGATTTATCTTGCAAGTCTTCCAGTGTTACACGGCAACTCTTTCTGACTTTGAAGCAATCTACCTCCTGGGTATCGCCACACTCTGCCCAATAGCTAGCTCACCTTTCTCCTCTCAGCACCCAGATTCACACTCACAAATCTAGTTCCCGATGATCAAATCACACTAAGCTTCTTAAGGGCAACCTCCAGTGATTCCTGGGCTTCCCAGGTGGTGCTAGCGGTAAAGAACCTGCCTGTTAAGGCAGGAGACATAGGAGAATCGGATTCAATCCCATGGAAAGAGGAGCCTGGAGGGCTACAGTCCACAGAATGGTGAGGAGTCGGACACCACTGAAATGATTAGGCATGCATGTGCAGTGATCTCTACTTGGACTTTTTAAACACTCAAGACAACATTTTTATATTTCACTTTCTCTTGGTTTTCTCCTTACTTCTCTGGTCATTCCTAATAGGTCTCTTGTCAAGCTGGAGCTGTCACATTCTTAGGAGGCCCACCTTGACATCCTACATACAACTGCAACCTTTACCCCTACCCTCCCAGTATTTCTGTCCCAACCTGGTTCTGTTTTATATTCTTTAAAGCCCCTGCCACATTTTAACCTACGATACGATTTACTTATTTTGATGTTTTTTTTGCACAATTAAAAAGTCTCTTCACCAGAATGTAAGCCTCATGAAGGAAAGGATTTTTGTCCATTTGTTCTCTGATTTAACACAAATATCTAATAACATCACATGGCACATAAGAGATAGTCAATGAATATTTGTTGAACAAATAAATAACAAATAATACTTCTTCCATCCCCTAAGGTGGGGGAGTTGATAAAAATTCTCCCGACACGTGCTATAATGTTTTGATTACCATTTTGGTTTTGGCTGCACTTCGTTTTGGCTGGGTCTTTGTTTCTGTGAATAGGCTTTCTCTAGTAGTGGTGAGCAGGGGCTACACTCTAGTTGCAGTGTGTGAGCCTTTCACTGCAGCGGCTTCTCTTGTTGTGGAGCAATAGCTCTAGGCGTGCAGGCTTCAGGAGCTGTGATGCACAGGCTAAGTTGCCCCAAGGCACATGGGATCTTCCCAGGTTGAGGATCAAACAAACCCATGTCCCCTGCACAAACAGGTGGATTCTCAACCACTGGACCACCAAGGAAGTCCCCCTTGATTAACATAGATAAACATATCCAAGGTATCCCATCTGAGAGCCTTTTGGGAATCCCAGATCTTTGACTTCCTAGTCAGACTGAAAATGCAGCCACCTCATTAGCTGTGTAAACACTGCAGATGGGACAGAGGCCGTCATCCAGGCAGGATTTGGGGATGTGCGCAGCAGACCTTGTGTTACCTGTGTCTCAGATAGCTATGAATATATTGAACTTCCATACCCAATAGGTTTCTGACTTCATTGGAACATGTTTTGTTTGTTTAATTGGGACTTCAGTAATAGCACTCCAGTATTCTTGCCTGGAAAATCCCATGAACAGAGGAACCTGGTAGGCTACAGTCCATGGAGTCACAAAGAGTTGGACACGACTGAATGACTTCACTTTCTTTCACTTTTCACTAATAGCAGGATTGACCACAACAAATGTAATAATACATTTATTTTTTCCAGTGTGCTTTTCAACATATGCCTCAAAACACAGAAAAAGAAAGAAAGAAAGAAAGTGAAGTCTCTCAGTCGTGTCCGACTCTTTGTGACCCTGTGGACTGTAGCTTACCAGGCTCCTCTGTCCATGGGATTCTCCAGGCAAGAGTACTGGAGTGGGTTGCCATTTCCTTCTCCAGGGGATCTTCCCAACCCAGGGATTGAACCCGGGTCTCCCACATTGGAGGCAGATGCTTTAACCTCTGAGCCACCAAGGAAGCCCCCCGAAACAGAAATGGCTGTAAAAGAGAAGTCAAACTAAAGAGTAGAAATCCCATCTATTTGGCTTTGTTTCAAAAGACAGGTGGTGCTAATGGTAAAGAACCCACCTGCCAAATACAGGAAACATAAGAGATGTGGGTTTGACCCCTGGGTCGGGAAGATCCCTTGGAGGAGGGCATGGCAACCCACTCCAGTATTCTTGCCTGGAGAATCCCATGGACAGAGGACCCTGGTGGGCCACAGTCCATAGGATTGCAAAGAGTAGGACACGACGGAAACGACTTAGAACGCAGAACAAGACCAATCAATAGTCAGATATCACAGAAAGGTGTGTGAATATAAGGGAAAAGGTTCTAATGATTACACCTATTAAGATACAAAATAGTTGCCTTGAACATGGAGGGCTCCAGTTACTGGAAAAGTTTACACAGGGACTGCCCACGACATGTCATGGACCTTGTGAGAGCATTCCTCTAATGAGTAAAGGGTCAGACAGAGTGATCTTGGAGGTCCCTCTTGGGCTGAGAGTCTGAGATCATGGGTTATAATGGTCAGTTCCATCATTCACTCTTTTTAGAGGACAAGGAATGGAACATTACCTTAGTAGGTCACCCGAGTAAACTGAGGTACACACACGAAATGAACAGATGACCCACATTTTCAGAGTGAAAATTCATGAAAAGAACACCCATATTTCTGAATCCCATTTTCCCTTCACATCAGATATAATTAGCTTTCAAAGTGAAAAGTATCAATCAAATGTGAAGGGCAAGGCAGATATGTTTCCATATTCTTTCCACTTGGATAAAAAGGAAACAGCTCCTAGCAATCAAAATTCACTTCACAGAACTTAAAAGTAAGTTGAGATCACCTGTGGGGGAAATAATCAACAATTTTTAGTTGCCTTTCAGAGAAGTCGAGTTCCGATAGAGAATCAGTTCAGTTCAGTTCAGTTCAGTTCAGTCCCTCGGTCATGTCTGACTCTTTGCAACCCCATGAATCGCAGCACGCCAGGCCTCCCTGTCCATCACCAACTCCCGGAGTTCACTCAGACTCGCATCCATTGAGTCAGTGATGCCATCCAGCCATCTCATCCTCTGTCGTCCCCTTCTCCTCCTGCCCCCAATCCCTCCCAGCATCAAAGTTTTTTCCAATGAGTCAACTCTTCTCATGAGGTGGCCAAAGTACTGGAGTTTCAGTTTTAGCATCATTCCTTCCAAAGAAATCCCAGGGCTGATCTCCTTCAGAATGGACTGGTTGGACGTCCTTGTAGTCCAAGGGACTCTCAAGAGTCTTCTCCAACACCACAGTTCAAAAGCATCAATTCTTCAGCGCTCAGCCTTCTTCACAGTCCAACTCTCACATCCATACATGACCACAGGAAAAACCATAGCCTTGACTAGACGGACCTTAGTCGACAAAGTAATGTCTCTGCTTTTGAATATGCTATAGGGAACCAATAAAGTGAGTGATTCAGTGGTAAAGAATCCCCTGCCAATGCAAAAGATGAGGTTTGATCCCTGGGTTGGGAAGATCCCCTGGAGAAGGAAATGGCAACCCAATTTAGTATTCTTGCTTGGGAAGTCCCGTGGAGAGAAGAGTCTGGCAGTCTGTGAGGTCACAAAAGAGTGGGACACAACTTAGCAACTAAACAATTGAAAAGTGAGTATCAGAGGGGCTCACATGAGCAGTGTAGATTCAAACAAGCTTCAAACTGGAGAGACTGCTGTCTCTGGGCATGAAAAGAGTTGATTTGAAAGCTTAGAGTTATATCCAATACAATCAGCATTATGCCTCTCAGTTAGGTGTTTGTAATAGTAGCAATCAGCAGTCCCTTACTCTACAAATTCTTTAAAGAGTCAGGCAAACTTATTTGTTTTGAACCTATCTACAAATTATACTTGTGTCCCACAAAGTGGTACATCTAGGGAACCTTAAAATCAGTTCCACAATACCCAATACCACAGATGCCGTCTCCACTCGCCCAGCTGCTGTTAGACGTGGTGACCAGGGTTGGAAGATTCAAGGAGGGCTGAGTGTCTTCCAGGCTCCAAAAACTCTTACTGATCTCCAAGACAGGAAAACAAGAAGTTGGGAGAGACTGGAATTCTATAGACTTTAACTTTCAGATTTGGAAAGAGCCAGTAAGATTTCTCTCTACTACTTTTCACATTCTGGACATATTCAAGTGAATCAAACACCATAAGACTGTGACTCTTTTCTCTGAAAAACCCCAAGTCTTAAATTTTTGAAGGGCTTTCTTCTTATGAAGTAGAGGGATTATGATCTATGAGAAAGACGTAAATTCTAAAGACAAAAAGATGCCATTAAAAAAAACTCACTGCTTTGGAGATTCATCCCACAAAAGATCCTAAGATTCCAAATTGAAAATGCACATAAACCCATCACTGAAAAATCTTGAGGAAAGGAGCTTGTCTCCTTCTATGAAATATACAACTGTACTGAGTAAAGGACTTCCTGGGTTCACACTACTTCTTCCATCTCTGCTTCCTGACTGCCCTTCTTGCCCACATGGAGCGAGGTTTGACTTGACCTGACACCCTCAAGCCTTTGAGTGAAACATTTTAAATTTATTTTAGTTGTACACAATTTTTAAAGGCTGCTTTCCATTTACAGTTTTCAAAGAATCAGCTCTGTCGCCTGTGCCATACTGTACATCCTTGAGCCTATAGTACACCCCAGAGTTGGCACCTCTCACTTCCTCTTCCTTATAGAGCCCCTCCCTCTCCACTGGTAACCATAGCTTGTTCTTTGTATCTGTGAGTCTGCTTCCATTCAACTGTGGATGGGTGCTTAGGTTACTTCCATGTCTTGGCAGTTATAAATAATGCTGCTATGAACACACTGGGTGTATCTCTTCAAATTAGTATTTTTGTATTTTCATATGTATCGATTTGGCCAAAAATTGGTTTGACATCTTATGGAAAAACCCAAATGAACTTTTTGGCCAGTCTAGTATATCCAGGAGTGGAATCGCTATGCCATATATTAGCTCTGCGTTTAGCTTTTTTGAGAAACCTCTATACTACTCTCCACAGTGTCTGCACCGATTTACATTCCCACCAACAGTGCACAAAGCTTCCCCTTTCTCCACACCCTTGAGTGAGTTTTTTTTAAAACCCATTTGCCCTTGAGATGGTAAGGGAGATGATACTGGGGAACAATCATCTACCTGTTTCAACTCTTCAATCAACTATAATCTGAACCCCTTCTAAAATTAAGAGGCTTACTAGAGGTAAATTAGAAGATTGACATGCATTTCCCTATAATTGGACATCACCCCTCATTAATGATTCTCTTTGAGCTAGAAAGTACTAATTGTCAGGATTGTCTCTCCTTGCTCTTTCTCTCCTCAAATGATCTTTTTGTTCTAGTGCACAAAGTTGGCATCCTGCTTCTTTTTTCTCTTTGATGGGTGCAGCTCAGGGGCTTGACTGTTCCCAGTGCCTTGAATTTTGGAAGACAGCGTTCTGTCCAGCAAACTATCAATCACAGGCACTAAACTGTGATGATTTCCCTACCATGGAGGGCATGTTTGAAAAGAGAAATATCTAGAGCAGGGGTCAGCAAACTGTGTCTCCTGGACCAAATCCAACCTGCCATTTGATTTTTTTAAATGAAGTTTTGGTGGACATTTGTCCATGGAGTGCAAGTGGCTGCTTCAGAGCAACAACAGCAGAGTTAAGCAGTGGCCACAGAGGCTGTAGGTGTGTGTGTGTGGGTGTGGGTGTGGGTGTGGGTGTGGGTGTGTGTGTGTGTGTGCCCACTCAGTTGTGTATGACTCTTTGGGATCCCATAGGCTGTAGCCTGCCAGACTCTTCTGTCCATGGAATTCTCCAGGCAAGAATACTGGAGTGGGTTACCATTTCCTACTCCTAGGGATCTTCCCAACCCAGGGACTGAACTCAAGTCTCCTGCATTGCAGGTGGATTCTTTACCACTGCTCCACCTGGGAAGCCAAAGTCTTTACAGAGGTAATCAATTAAAATGAGGTTATTAGGATGCTTATGACAGATTAAGTAAATCTAATACAGTAATTCCAGCTATTGCCACTCAGACAGCTTCAAGTTATTTCCTGCCTCGAGGAACATAGGTCAGAGCTCTGATTCTCCACACCCTCTCCTTAAATAAATGAACAGAAACCAGAAGCCAACAAAACAAAACTCAAAATTATCCTTCCATCAAGAATCTCAGTTTTGCTGGTTGATCCCTCCATGGAAATTCTCTAGTTGAACTGTTTTGCCCAAGTTTGCATGGGCCAGTTATATGATCATCAGTGGAATAGCTGACTAAACTCTCTTGTCTATCTTTGGGGAACCTCTGCTCCATTTCAAATACTCATTGGGTCCTGAACTAACTGTGAGATCTGGCATGGGTTAGTTAACCCCTCTGGGTTTCAAGTTGCTCCACATGCAAGGTGGAGATAACATGCTCCCTTGAAGCCATGTTCGAAGACTGCTAACAATAGATAGAAGATGCCCAAGATGGAGCAGGTACTCACAAAAGTATTCTTTATAATGAGATTTCCTTTCTGAAAAATACTTCCTCCAGGTAGTTGTTATCACCCACTCCCCACATTTCCTCCTTGCTGGTGAAAGGCCTGGGTGTGCCAACTTCCACGTCCTCCTCTTCTCTGAGGTCCTCAGGGACTAGGAGAAGTGGGAAGGTCCAGGCACAAGTTATCAGGAGAACCAGGGAGCTGGATTCCCATCCACTCTGATTGCAACTCCTTTCGCCTCTCTGAAGTCACAGAGAAGTATAAGGACAGTCACTTCATGGGGCAGCAACCACGGACAATTTCCTTAATTACTTTATTGGCTTAATTGACTTATGAAGTAGAATCAGCCCTCTCTTCTGACTCTAATAGTGGTCCACAGATCCTTGCTTAGTTATTTTCTTGCCGAGACTGATTTTTGCTTTTGACCGCCAAGATGAAACAGTCTAGAAAGTCCTGGAGGGAGGTACTGTGTCTTATTCATATTTGTGCTGCATATATGGTGCCTGGCACAGGATCTGACATGCAGTTGGGGGCTAGTAAATGATGTCTGATTAATGGTTGAATTAATAAAAATGAATCAGTTAATTGACTGGATATTAGGGTGGACGATCCTTGAATATTTAGCCTCATCCTTTGTGTAAGACGAGGATGAAAACAGAAGGAAAGATAAGGGGACCTAAAGGGAAACAATTCTGAAAAGCAAAAATGGCATCCAGCAAAAGCCAGAACGAGCAGCATCCCAAAGTGGCCCAACTGTGAACAGTCCAATTGTCCAACTCTGGGGCTCTCGGCGCCAAACCCCAATCTCTGCACAGCCAGGCCTCCCCGGGCTCGGTGTCAGAAGGCATGCTGCTGCCGGGAGCAGTCATGCGTGTTCCCTCGGCAGGCCGGGCCTCGCGGAGCCGTGCCAATCTACCTTCCACGACCAGGGCCAAGTCGCTTCATCCAGCAACTCTCCAGACCCCTGTCCCTCTCTGACATTCGGGGGATGGCAGCTCCCAGCCCACAGTGAGCAGTTTCAAGGAAAAATGCAAAAACCATTTCTTCTCTTTTGGCTCAGGGAGTCCCCAACTGTGTCAGGGCTACTAGCTGACGATTGATGCCTCGGAGTTATTAACAGTTTCTGCCGGTGCTTCTGTGTCTTGCAGGGCTCTCTCTTCTCTCTTAGGGACACCACACAGGCCCACGGGCCGCTATACCTATCTCGTGGCACTAACACTTACATCTATGCATTGTTATAAGAATCCAATGAGTCCTGCAAATATAAATGCTCTGGGAACAGCACAAAGCTACACAATGCTCTGTGGTGTTTGGTGATTGGGTAATATAGTCTGTGTGGGTGATTGGGTGCTTGGGCCACTGCAGGGCCTGCCTTAAGAGCCTGGGCACACCCTGTAATGCTGAACCATGGCACCCATTTCTGGGGTGCTGCCCACGCTACTGTTGCCTTTTGAGAAGCCCCAAACCCTGTAATCTGGGGCTAGGCAGGGACCATACTTCCCTTGTTCATTCTCACTTATTCTGGTTCAGCTTGAACTGTTCTGCTCCTTTCTGCTCTGGGGGTGCTCAGGGCTGAAGGTCACAAACCCTTCCCATACGTGGGGCCAGTTCCTGTATCAGCCTGTCCCACCTCTGTGGGGAGGTGTTGCCCTGATTTGGGGGAGGGGGGCAACTCTGACATCAACTTCAAAGAAGCAAGCAGACCCTTCAGAAGCCATGTGATAACCGTCTTCTCTCCTTGGAGATGTGTGCAATTAGTGGTTAAGGTCTAACATCAGACCATCTGGGTTGAAATCTTGCCTCTGCAGCTTACCAGTGTTGTAATCTTGACCATGCCACTGTTTTCTCTGCACCTCAGTTTTCTCACCTGAAAAATGGTGAGGATGGTGCCCACTTCATAGGGTTGTGGTGGGAATCAGGTGAGTTTATATCTGACACATTAATGCTTAAGCAAGGTTAGCTGTTATAATGATCCCAGGCCACTACAGTGTCACAGACCTAGTCCTGATCCTTGCTGTTGACTTCTTACAGGAAATACTAAATGTCCTGATCTTGGCTTTGCTTCTGTGTGATCAAGAAGAGAGCATGGTTGCTTTGCTTCCCTGATGGTGCAGACAGTAAAGAATCTGCCTGCAATGCAGGAGACCTAGGTTTGATCCCTGGGTCGGAAATATCCCCTGGAGAAAAAAGTGGCAAACCACTCCAGTATTCTTGCCTAGGAAATCCCATGGACAGAGGAGCCTGGTGGGCTATATACAGTCCATGAGGTCACAGAAAGTTGGACACAACTGAGAGACTAACACTTTCACTTTTTCACTTCACTTATTCTGTAAATGCACTAATACCTTTATCTACACATTATTATAAGGATCCAATGAGTACTGCAAATATAAATTCTCTGGGAACAGCACAAAGCTACACAATGCTATGTGGTATTTGGTGATTAGCTGATATAGTATAGACAAGGTGATTGGTCTGTTCTTTCTTTAAAAGTCTCCTTGGAGAGAGATTCCAGCATTTTCTCCTGGTATGGTCTGATGCTACACTACCCTAATAGTGGGTAAGTCCTTTTCTAAAACATGGAGTTGTAATTGACATATGACATTATTTTAATTTGATGTATAATATAATGATCAATATTTTATATATTGTGAAATATATCTATGAAATGATCACCACGTAGGTCTAGTTAACATCCACCACCATGCATAGTCACAAAATACAAGTTCTTCATGTTGCTTTAATGTCTCAAAAATGTCCCTATTAAGCTTGGGCAAGAATTAGTCATCAGTGCTTCATAAGGCAGGCTAAGAGGAAAAAGCCCAGCCTGGAGGCAGAAGGCCTGACTCTGATCCAGGTGTT
The DNA here is from genome assembly GCF_001704415.2 of Capra hircus. Taxonomy (NCBI): domain Eukaryota; kingdom Metazoa; phylum Chordata; class Mammalia; order Artiodactyla; family Bovidae; genus Capra; species Capra hircus. The sequence continues at coordinate 31,528,252 of NC_030823.1, read as the reverse complement.
CGGTGAAGTACCCTTGTCCCTGGTACCAGCTGAACTTTCCCTTACCGAAGTCTCATCACTAAAGCGAGGACAATAAGCACATCTTTGTTAACTCACTTGCTCAACACTGTTTATCACACCTGCTTCCACTGTCTGTGCTGCACAGGGTATGTAGTGTGGTGGGCAGATCCGACAAGGTGAATACAGAGAAGATGAAACCCTGGAGCACTGCTCTAGCCCCAACTCTGCAGGTCCAACATCAGCCACTTGGTCTCATTTGGAAAGCTACTACTTTGGAAATTTTTCCTAAAGCTCCCACAAATTCAATTGCTCAGACTCACTTTTATGGACATTATCATAAGCCCACAGTTCAGTTCAGTTCAGCTCAGTCGCTCAGTCATGTCCGACTCTTTGCAACCCCATGAACCACAGCACGCCAGGCCTCCCTGCACATCACCAGCTCCCGGAGTTCACCCAAACTCATAAGCCCACAGTTACGGACAAATACATGGTACTGACAGCTACCAAGGAGCCTGGCTATGCCACGTCTAAGGTATTTGTTTTTATTTTATCAGTGCCTGCTCCTTGGTTGAATCTGAAAGTGATTAACTCTATGAGTGAGGGACTGTGTGGTGGATCTAGAATCCCAAGAGGGCACCACATTGCACGATATCTCTGATTTGAGTGCTCTCTCCATAGTCCTCCTCCATGTGAAATAAAACACCCTGCTGTACATTTTCAGTCCTGCAGAATGTAGGACTCCTGTTTGTCTCAAAGGGAGCTGTGCGCCTGCTTCTGCCGGGCACTGGGGTCTTTTCTGAGCAGTGAACCATGGGGCAGCCAGACGCCTCTGGAAATCATGTCACTCCTGCCCCTCGTCTTCCCACATCCAGAAAGCTCAGCCAGGGGACCCGAGCCATGGTCAGTGCCTCACCTCCTACCTCATCAGCTCACCAACTACACCCTGAGGGTGAATTTAGGAAAACGTCCAGCGTGGAGCAGAAGTGACGAGGCCTTCTTGCCTGACAACTCTGCATCTGGAGGCCTCGCTTTAGGTGTGGTTGTTGAACTGGCAGCCACTTAGTCGAGGCCAGTCTTCTGGGCAGCTGGTGTTACACCAGCCGTTTGCCAAATGCACAGGCTGCTAAGTGACACGTTGTGAAGACAGGAGACAGGATACACATGAGGCGGGTCGGAAAATATGACTGTCTGGGAGAAAAGGCAACTAGAACAAAAAACAGATATGGAAGACGGCAGCCTTCCCAAAAGCACATGAAAAATGATCAAAACCTGCGCTGGTCCTTCATTTACACACTGTTAGCAACACTATAATGCTGAACACTGAATAACTGGTCTTTTTAAACTGTGGTGTTGGAGAAGACTCTTGAGAGTCCCTTGGACTGCAAGCAGATCAAACCAGTCAATCCTAAAGGAAATCAGTCCTGAATATTCATTGGAAGGACTGATGCCAAAGCTGAAACTCCAATACTTTGATTACCTGACCCAAAGAGCCGACTCATTAGAAAAAAACCCTGATGCTGGAAAAGATTGAAGGCAGGAGGAGAAGGGGACGACAGACGATGGCATGGTTGGATCGCATCACTGACTCAATGGACATGAGTTTGAACAAGCTCCAGGAGATGGTGAAGGACAGGGAAGCGTGGCATGCTGCAGTCCATGGGGTCGCAAAGAGTCAGATTCAACTGAATGACCGAACAACAACAAATACTATGCATCAGGATTTGACTTCTGTTTCTTGGAGAACTGAGTGGTAGTAGGTAATATGGATTGTGAAAGATCTATATTTTTGACCTGGTAACTGACTCTCTAAGGATATAACCCAGAGGAGTGATGTAAAAGAAAAAGACTATCTTTTCTTTAAAAAACAAAGAGAAATTTTAAAAAATACATATGTTAATAAATAAATGTATATATATGTGTGTGTGTGTGAATATATACATGTTCTCAGTCTCTCAGTAGTGTCTGATTCTTTGCGACTCCCTGGACTGTAGCCTGCCGGGCTCCTCTGTCCATGGAATTTTCCAGGCAAGAATACTGGAGTGGGTTGCCATTTCCTCCTCCATGGGATCTTCCTGACTCAGAGATCAAACCCCTGTCTCCTGCATTGGCAGATGAATTCTTTACAACTGAGCTGAGAAAGAACTCTATATCGGGGGCTCTAGAGTCTCCAAGAGATTGCACCCTGCATTTCACTGCTCCATCTCTTTCAGCACAAGTTTGTGAAGGAAAGGAAGGCATAGTCCACAGCCCCAGAGTCCAAATTTGCCACTGGCAGCAGGTCTCAAAACCCCAGGTCCAACAATGGACTCCCCTGGTCCAGCCGCAAAACATTTATAACCTCTCCAAGCAGTCCTCTGGCAGAGAAAAGCAAACTGTGAGCTCAGGGAGCTAATGACCTCGAAACTATCCATTTATCTTGGCCTTTCCCCTCTGTGTGAGATGCCACAAAAAGTGCCAGTCTCTCTCTTTCTCTCTGAAGAAGAATGGATGTAGCCAGAAAACCATGCATGTTTCACCTTGGCTGTTCCTCCTGGGCCAAGCCCAGGGCTGGGCTACCAATGGGAACCAGAGGGGCAAAGGGAATCATTCTTGATCATCCAAACCGGCTTCCCGAATCCTCCACCTAGGGGAGAGAGCTCACCTGAGTTCTGCTTCGCAGCCTAATGTTCATCAGCTTCTCCATAAATCTTCATAAAGAGACAATGCTGATTCCTAACAAACCTCCCGTTTGAAGCCAGAAGCTGGTGATGATTCTCCCAACTTGAGCTGCGCTGGCAGCCAGTGGTGGGCAACACAGCTCCCAGCTACCTCCGCCTTCCCACCAGAGGGAAGGGGTGGGAGGCTGCCCTGAGGAATCTGAGCGACTGAAATCAATAGTTCTTCTCAGTTGCCCAGCATCTGCTTCAGTGGCTGCCCTCACCCTGGCACAGGGACTCCAGCTCCCCGCTGGGCCCAGCCCAAGCCAAGAGTTGGCACAGCGAGGCTCCCCTTTGTTTATGGTGCGGGCCACTTGGGTGTGAGATGTTTCCTCTTCTCTTTCCTGCAACTCTCAATTGGATTTGGGTTAAACAACAAATTCAGGGACTGTGGCTGGGTTGAGAAGGCAACTTGTCTCAAGCTGAAACACAAGCAAACAAACCAACAAGACCAAAATCCACAAGGAAAAAATATAATCACTGTGTTTGGAAAAGGCAAAGCTGGCCTGATGATCATTTCCCCCCATGACCCATTCCCCCAGTATCCGTATCCTTCATTTTGTGAAATCTCCATTTTCTCGACAACTTACCTTTTCTTTTTCTCCCACCAAAATTATATTTTTCTCCTTTACTTGGATCACACCAGGGCCATGAATGTTCTTTTGGATCAAAACATGCCAAGTCTCCTTTGCACTTTGTTTCCTTCCAGGGGGCAAAGTGAAGGAAGGACATTTGGGGAAAACATCTTGAGGAGGGAGGAGGAGAACTGAGGTAATCTTTTCAGTCAAATTGCTAATTTGAGCTCTTTCTCTTTAGGTTGTATTTCCCCCCCAACCCCCAAGTTTGGCTTTAAGGATGAAAATATATTACTTTCAGGTAAATCCACGGTTGCATTTAAAATTCCCAGGCTGCCTCTGATACACGAAAAGGTAGTTGAGTTTGTTTGCTGCTATATTAATGTGTGAAGTAGCTAAATTAATCCTTCCATATGATGTCTGAATAGGTTATTATAAGGTGCTTAGAGATTTGGCAGGCTGAGCCCCATCTTTCTTTCAAGATGTTAAGAAAATAAATGTAAATGCAGGAAACACTGCATGTGGGGATCCGCTGTCCAACTTTACGATTTGAATGTCAGTGTAGTATTTAGGAAAAGTTAACCACAGTAGCAAGGGCACAAGATTCTCACTAGGGTGGATCCTTCCTCTGAACCTTTGTTTAGTTACGTTCAGTCCTGAGGGACTCAAGACTGGGTCACTTTCCAGTTTCCCAACCCTGTTGTCTTAGTTAAGACTCTTCTGTTTTCTGCCTTACAAAACCCGTCTTGACCTAGTTTGAACCAAGAGGGGGGTTTTATTAAGAAGCTCCTGGGATATCTCACAGAAGCCAAAGGCAGTGGGACTCCTCAAGGAGTATGAAATAGGAACGGGGAAAGAAACTGGAAATACAGCTGTGCTCTCGTTCCGTCTTTTTCTGTATCTGCTGTTTACTTTGCCACTCTAAAGTCTCTAAAGGTTGACTTTCTTTCATGCTGCTTTCCCGGGAGGGTAGATAGTAAACCCAGACCCTGAGTTTTAAAATGTTTCTTAATTCCATGCCACACAGAGGAAAGGGCCAGCTCCTAACCAGAATTTTACTTTGCAATCACACGGTTAACACACCAGCGCTTTCTTGCCTCCGTTGCACTGTTTCTCCATTTGCTTTGTTCCTTTTTCAAAGCACTCTGTTCTTGTTATGTGAATTTCATACTTTACATCTCACTTAGAACATTCTATTGTGTTTTATTTGCTTTTCAATTTTCTTTCATTGTTGTTGTTCAGTGGTTCAGCTGTATCTGACTCTTTGCAACCCCGTGGACTGCAGCACGCCAGGCTTCCCTGTCCTTTATCATCTCCTGGAGCTTGCTCAAACTCATGTCCATCGAGCTGGTTATGCCATCCAGCCATCTCATCTTCTGTCACCCCCTTCTTCTCCTGCCCTCAATCTTTCCCAGCATCAGGGTGTTTTTCAAAGAGTTGGCACTTCACATCAGGTGGCCAAAGTATTGGAGCTTCTGCTTCAGCATCAGTCCTTCTAATGAATATTCAGGATTGATTTACTTTAGGATTGACTGGTTGGATCTCCTTGCTGTCCATGGGACTCTCAAGACTCTTCTCCAGCACCACAGTTTGAAAGCATCAATTCTTTGGCACTCAGTCTTCTTTAGTCCAGCTCTCACATCCATACATGACTAGACAGAGCTTTGTCAGCAAAGTGATGTCTCTGATTACTGGTACACTGTCTAGGTTTATCATAGCTTTTCTTTCAAGAAGCAAGCATTTTTTAATTTCATGGTTGCAGTCACTGTCTGCAGTGATTTGGAGCCCAAGAAAAGTATTTTCGCCTGGAGAACTCCAGAGACAGAAGAGTCTGGTGGACTACAGTCCATGGGGTAGCAAAGAGACATGGCTGAAGGACTAGCACTTTCACTCTCACTTTCCAGCACATCATGAACTAGTTGGAAGCTGTTACGTGGTCTTAGCCAACAAAGTTGGTTAAATCCATTAAGATTCTTTGGTTACAAGCAACAGAACCAAACCACAGCTAGATGAAGCACAAAGAGAAATTTACTGGGAAGACCCTGAGATAGATCACGGAATCCAAGGAAGAATTGAATGTCCAGGACTTGGGAAGAACCAGCATTGCTCTGGTGACTTCAGAAACAGCATTTTCTGGACCCTCTCTCCAGACTTCTCTCATTTTTGTGACTTGACTCATTCATTCCCAGTTTCTGACTCTGGTAGAAATTCCTGAGAGAGAATCTGATTGCCCTCATTCAGGTGTCCTCACCTGGTGAAATACAGCTCTAATTTGACTTAAGTGATGTTTAGCAAAAACATTCCTTCTTGGAGTACAGGACTTGCTACATAATTTGTAGGGTTCAGTGCAAAATGAAAATGTAGGGTTCCTTGTTCAAGAATTATCAAGCATTTCAAGATGGTATATTAGAGCATTAAACCAAATATAGGGCCCTGTGAGACTTCACAGGTCATATGCCCATGAAGCTGGTTCTGCCTGGGAGCTCAGCCCTGTGGTCAAATTGTGGCTGCTAGTCTTGGGTTTTCTCTTGAATTGCTCACCTGCAGGATATTGTAAGGCAATTCCATGGAGAGCCCAGCTGGCAAGGATGGAGGCTTGCCAATAACTGTATTAGTGAGCTTGGAAGTAAATAACTTGCCTTTCCTGTCCCCATCCCAGCAAGCCTTCAGATGACACTGTAGCCCAGGATGGTATTTCAACCTTATGAGAGACTGTGAAGCAAAGTCACCTTATGAATTCAAGTCTGGAATTCTGATACACAGAAACTACAGGACAATAAATCTTTTAAGACTCCAAGTTTGGTTTTTTTTCAGATTTTTTTATGTGGATCATTTTTTTAAAGTCTTTATTGAATTTGTTACAATATTGTTCCTGTTTTATGTTTTGGTTTTTCTGGCCATGAGGCCTATGGGATCTTAGCTCCCAGACCAGGGATTGAACCCAGAACCTTTGCATGTGAAAGTGAAATCTTAACCACTGGACCACCAGGGAAGTCTCTAAGCCACCAAGTTTTTGAGGGCCCTTGCAAAAGATAGCTAATATAGTGTTACTCATTATGCTGATATATTGACATGTAATTTACACATGGGCAATTGAGTGAGGTTATGGACTATACAATCCAGTTTTATCTAAATTCATTCTCATAAAAGAAATGGACAAATACTTTTTAAAAATTCCTGCAAAGAAACTAGAGACTGATGTTAATGCTGATAACACAGACAAACTGATCCCAAGAAAATGGCTCTTCATTTAAAGGAAAAAAATAATGATACCTAACCAGATCTGTCAAGATGGTAACCACAAAGTGAACATTTTTAAAATATGGGTTTACTTCCACTTGAGATGTTAGCTTAAAATGTATAAAAATTATAAATAAGTAAATATTCACACATTCATGCAAGCCCCAAAATACCTCTCTGATAAGTTGCAAGATGAAAAGGATTGGGGACTGCTGTGTGGAGAGCACCTGGTCCCTGTTGAAGCCACTTGGTTACAGCATCATCATTGCAAGGATGGGCAGGGGTCAGGTAGCAGGTACAGCCCTGGGCAGCATTTTGGAATGAGACAACACTTATAATGACCAGCAGACTGAAAGCATTTCATGAATCCTAGCCCTAACTCTAACCCTATAGTCACACATGATGGAAACATTCTTATTTGATTATTCAAGGAAAGAGTAATTTCAGAGGACAGAAAAGCCTTGGAAACACACAAATTATACATACAATTTTTAAAAATTTGTCTTGATATTCATTCAGAAAAAAACAAAAAACAAAAAACTTTAACATAGGTACAATTCAACACAACATAATAAAGTGAACCCAATGTACCTGCCACCTGGGCCAAGAATCTGAAAGTTGCCAGATGTCTGAAAACCCTCCAGATACCCTTCACCAACAATATCACTCTTCTCTACCCTAGAAAGAGCTGCTGTTGTGACTTTTGTAATAACCCTTTTCTGGCTTTATCTGATAGTTTTACCACTTTGATATGTCTCCATTAACAATATGGTTTGGTTTTACCCATTTTTAAATTTTATGAATAGAAACCAGCTTGCATGTTTTCTTTCATTTTATGTCTTGGGTCAACACTATTTGAGAGCCATTTATTGCAAATAGTTGCATCTATTTTTACTGATATCTGATCTTCTTTTGTATTAACATCCCAATTTATCCATTCTTTGCAGAAGGTTATTTGGCTTATTTCCAATTTTGAGTAATTACAAGCAATTCTACCTTAAATATTCTGGCATACATCATCCTGGTGTGCACCTACATGAGTTTCTCTAGGACACATGTAGTGGTAGAAACACTGAATTGTAATCTGTGTACATCTTCAACTGTAGTGAATAATGCCACATTGTCTTCTGAAGCAGCTATACCAATTTATACTCCACCCTCCTCCCCCAGCTGTTTGAGACTTCTCTTTATTACACTGTTGTTCAGTCATTAAGTCACGTCCGACTCTTTGCAACCCCACGGACTGCAGCACGCCAGGCTCCTCTGTCCTCCACTGTCTCCTAGAGTTTGCTCAAATTCATATCATTGAATCAGTGATGCTATCTAACCATCTCATCCTCTTATTCATTATTACACATCTTTGCCAATACTTGGTATTATCAAACTTTTTAATTCTTGCCAATATGACAGATATGTAGTGTTATCTCTTTCTGCTTTCAATTTGCATTTCTCTCATTACTACTAAAATGTTTTATATATATTTATTGGCCATTTGGATTTATTCTCTTGTAATTTGTGAACTTTGCCCATTTTTGGGGGTGGGGGAGTTGAGTTTTTCTTATTGACATGGTGCAGTCTTTTATATATACTGTCAATTTATTGCCAGCTATGTTTTACAAGTATCTTAACATTTATATCTTCCCACCCTAAAGTTTGACCTTTCATTATTTTTAGGGTATCCTTTGATAAACACAAGTGTTTTATTTTAATGTAGCTGACTCTTTGTGACTCCATGGACTGTAACTCACCAGACTCTTCTGTCCATGGAATTCTCCAGGCAAACCATTCTTTTCTCCAGGGGATCTTCCCAACCCAGGGATTGAACCTGGGTCTCCTGCATTGCAGCAGATTCTTTATTCTCTGAGCTACCAGGGAAGCCCTTAATGTAGCCAAAGTAATAAAGCTTTCATTTTAAAATCTTATTCAAGGGGATATTGTTTATATTCCTTGTACAAAAATATTCTGTTTGTTGTTGTTTAGTCACTAAGTCATGTCTGACTCTTTGCAACCCCACAGAGCCAGGCTCCTCTGTCCATGGAATTTTCCAGGCGAGAATAATGAGTGGGTTGCCTTGTCGTTCCCCAGGAGATCTTCTCAACCCAGGGATGGAATCCACGGCTCCTGCTGCATCTCCTGCACTGCAGGCAGAGTCTTTACCACTGAGCCACCAGGGAAGCCCTACCTTATGACCTAAAGTGTAGTTTTACCTTCCACATTTAGACTTTTAACCCACTTGGAATTCATCATTGAACAGGCATTCCTTCCCTCACTGAGCTGTCATGTGCGTCTATCGGATATCAAGTGCCCACACATATGCTTATTCTTTTTTGTTCTATTTGGCTTCATTGGGCTGTTTGTCTGCTGCTGCTGCTGCTAAGTTGCTTCAGTCGTGTCCGACTCTGTGCGACCCCATAGACGGCAGCCCACCAGGCTCCCTCGTCCCTGGGATTCTCCAGGCAAGAACACTGGAGTAGGTTGCCATTTCCTTCTCCAACGCATGAAAGTGAAAAGTGAAAGTGAAGTCACTCAGTCATGCCCGACTCTTAGCGACCCCATGGACTGCAGCCCACCAGGCTCCTCCGTCCATGGGATTTTCCAGGCAAGAGTGCAGGAGTGGGGTGCCATTGCCTTCTCCGGGCTGTTTGTCTGTCTCTGTGCTAATACCACATTGCTTCTACTGTTGTTGTTCAGTCGCTAAGTCGTGTCCAGTTCTTTGAGACCCCATGGACTGCAGCACATCAGGCTTCTCTTTCCTTCACCATCTCCCGGAGTTTGCTCAAACTCATGTCCACTGAGTCAGTGATACCATCCAACCATCTCATCCTCTGTCACCCCTTTCTCCTGCCTTCAATCTTTCCCAGCATCAGGGTCTTTTCCAGTGAGTTGGCTCTTCATATCAGGTGCCCAAAGTATCAGAGCTTCAGTTTCAGCATCAGTCCCTCCAATGAGTATTCAGGGTTGATTTCCTTTAGAACTGACTGGTTTGATCTCCTTGCAGTCCAAGCGACTTTCAAGAGTCTTCTCCAGCACCACAATTCAAAAGCATCAATTCTTCAGCACTTGGCCTTTTTTAATGGTTCAACTCTCACATCCATACACAACTATTGGAAAAACCATAGCTTTGATTATATGGACCTTTGTCAGCAAAGTGATGTTTCTGTTTTTTAATATGCTGTTTAATTTGTCATAGCTTTTCTTCCAAGGAGCAAGTGTCTTTTAATTTCAGGGCTGCAGCCACTATCTGCAATAATTTTGTAGTCCAAGACTGTATCTTAAATCTAGTGTCTTGCAAATCCCCTCACTTCATTCTTTTCCTTTGAGAGAGTGAGGTACTTTTTTTAGAATTTAAGTTTTAGAATCAACTTGTCAAATTCTAAAAAAAAAAAAAAAAGACTTGCTTAGATTTTGACTAGGGTTAAGATTACATGGTGGTGGTGGTTTAGTTGCTAAGTCATGTCAGACTCTTGTGACCCCTTGGACTGTAGTCTGCCAGGCTCCTCTGTCCATGGGATTCTCCAGGCAAGAATACTGGAGTGGGTTGCCGTTTCCTTCTCCGGGAATCTTCCCAACCCAGGAATCGAACCTGGGTCTCCTACATTGCAGGCAGATTCTTTACCAACTGAGCTACAAGGGAAGCCCAAGATTACATAGAATCCATAAAGCAATTTGGGGAAATTAGTATCTTTTCAATATTGGGTATTCCCATCCATGATATGTCATATTTCTCAATTTTTTTAAGATTTTCTTTAATATCTCTCAACAGTTTTACAATTTTGTCCATAGAGTTCTTGCATATATTTAAAAGTATTTACATTAGTTGCTTCATTTTTCTACATTTTTTGCTGACTTATACAAATACAACTGAGTTTTGTGTATTGCTATTGTATCTAGCTATTGGTAAAGCTCTTTATTAGTTCTAATAATGTATCTGTAGGTTTGGATTTCCTGTGAACACACACTTACCTCCCACCCCCTTTTTCTTGCCTTTGTGCACAGCCTAGGTCCTCCAGGAAAATGCTCAATATTACAACCTACATGCATGTATCTTGCACCTTTGTGATTCTGTAAGCTCAGTGAGGAGTGGACCATTGCACAAAGGGGGTGTTGAATAAGCATTTGTTGAATGAATAACTGAATGAACGAGCTATTCTATCGTCCAAGTGGCTAACCATAGCATAAAGCATAGGTTGTCATAGAGGCTGGGGGACAAAGTGAAAAAAATTAGCTTAGGAATCAAAATCAGAACCGACAGGACACAATACACTCCCTGAGGCCAAGACAAAGTTGCAAAGCACATAGATTATTAGCCTAGTAAAACGATTTAAGCTTAGAATAGAAAGAGAGTGACTGATTTTCTTTTTTAATCCCAGGCACAGTGCTAGGCACTTTTAAATTCATAATTCCCCTCCCCAAATTCCTTTTTTTATCTTTATTTTTTGAATATGTTATTACGCTTCTATTGCTCTTATCTCAAAGTCCAAATCTTATATGATCTAGTTCCTGCCTGCTCCTCCAGCCCTGGTCTTAAGACAGTAACTCTCCTGGTTATGTTTTCATCTCTCTGGCTGCTTTTCAGTTCTTAGAAAACATAAAGCTCCCTCACCTAGTAATGCCTTGCATATCTTTTCCTTCTGCCTGGAATGCGCTTTCCACCATGTCTGCTGGCTGGCCTCTCTACTCAACTGTCAGATCTCTGCTCCAGTGTCACCTTCTCAGGGAAACCTGTCCTTACTTTCAACAAATAGCTTTGCTTCCCCCACAAAGTATATTCTTAAAGCACCTGTACTTTTCCTTAAAACCTCTTACCAAAATAGCAAGTTAATCCCTGTGTTATTTGATTACCATCTCCCACTTGATTGTAAACTCCAAAAAGGTGATGAATGTCTAGCTTATTCATTTCTGGATTCCCAAACACCTGGCCAGCATCTGGCACACACACGGCAGGTGATAGCTACTCCCTGAACTGAAAACTGTGGCTCTTCACTACTGACTTTCCTTCGCACTGCCAACTCTGAGTTTTTCCCGTGGCTCCCAGGTGCTCTGAGATGCTCCCTTCTCGTTCCCAAAGCCTTGTGTCCTTAAATCTATTAAACCGCTTAACCAGGTTTAACGCAGTTTACCTCCGCTTTATTCTCTGAGCACCAGCACAGGTGCCAGGCCCATAGTAGGTGCTAATATACATTAGCTTGAGGAAATCAATGAACACAAATGAACAATACTCAATGAATAAGTTGTATATGTGTATACAACAAGTATTTCAGCCTTTCTCACCATGGGGCAGTCTCTTTGATGAAGCTAACTATTTGCAAGTTCTTTATGATAATTCAAGCAATTAGCCTCCCTATGAGAGGCTCTAAGAGAGAAATACTTTATACTGAATTACAGTCAGTAGTGAATACTGTTACAGAGAGGGCCTGGTGTACCGTATACATATGTGGATGGAATATAATATATATATACATATATTTCTTTCTAAAAAAAACTTACAAAAATAAAGAAAATGTCAAAGCCTTTTAAAGGGCGTGATCACGCTGAGTAATACAACCCTTCCTTCATTTTTACATTATTTCGGTATGAGATGTTTTTATGGCTCTTGCTAAAAATAAAAGACATTTCAGACTTTCTCAGTAAATGAAGCACTGCAGACTTTTCAGTTTTGTTGTTTCCCCTAAAATTAATATAATTAATTAAAACCCAATGTTAGTCTGATTTACAATCTGTGAGTCAATGAGTCACAGACTCTTATGCTAATAGGGCAGTTTTCTGAGCTTTTCACACACACACACAAAACACAACTGTGTCCCAGCACAGGGCCAGCAGAATAGGCATGACAGAGACCCAGCAAGAAAGACCTTCCTAACCTACCATAGCATATTTATACTGTGTTTGGAGTAGAAGAGTCTAAGAATAATTTAGAAAGACAACTGCTTTTATCAAGTGTAAGAAATTAGTTTAACTGAATTTAAATGTAATTGCAGGAGCAGCTGGTGAAGGCTAATTTCTGTTCACAGCCTGCTTTCTCGGGAACTGCACCCCCATTCTGTTCCCTAGGAAAGGATCAAGTTTCAAGCTGTGTATTGCTGATACCAACTCTTACAGGCTGCTCTTGAATTGGGGTCAATGCCAGGAGCCACAGAGGAGATCACCCCTTTCCCCGTGTTTACGGTCACATGCTCCTCACCCTCCTTTGAAAAGACACTGCCAGGTGTAAGTATCAGGTTGACTTACTCTGAAAGGCTTGAGGAACTCTCAGGTCCATTCTGATGGGACCTCTGTCTATATGCACCTGATCCAGGTGCTTAGCAGCTTCTCCAGGTTCAGAATGACAGATCCCACCTGATGGGGAAAACTTGACTTCAAGAGCTGCAGAGTTCTTACACGTCATCCGCCTGGACCTGCTCGCTCACTTGACAGATCGGGAATGGAGAGCCTGAGAGGGAGGCAGTCTGACTGCCAGTCCAGTCCAGCACCCCACACGACACAACCACACCCCCAAGATGCTGTGCCCACTCCTTTCACATAAGATTAAACGTCTGCCCCCCACACCCTAGTCCAGGCCAATACACAAACCTGTGTATCTTCTCAAATGCTCTAAACTGAACACACAGGCGTTCAGGTCTTTTTATTTGACCCGTCAATATTTCCTTTCGTGGAGTCAAGGTTTTGCTCTTAAACTATCAGCCCTTCTGGAATATGTAAGTCTTCTCTATCATTTACACTCAGGATAAGGAAAGTTACAAAATTATTTATAGGAGATAAGACTTCCATAGACAGAATGAAGTAAGGAAACTGGAACACTGAGGAAGTCTGAGGAAGCCAAGCCGAGGAAGCAAGGCGGGGGGCTCCAGGTAAGTGCTCAGCCCATCCCTCTCCTGAGCAACTCGGGAGCTCTCCCTGAAGCGCCAGCGGTGCCTGTGAAGTCATAACTTCCCAGGCGTCACCTGGCTCCAGCTCCAGACCAGTGCATCCAGCTGGGCCTAGGGTTTCCTTCCTCATGCGCAACTGTCCTGGAGCCTCTGCATGACAGAAATGCTGTTGCAAGGTTTCTGATTTCTCCCTCAGAGAATCCCCAGACAAGGGCATCCAGCCCACAAGGGTGTTGAGTTTCCGGTGGCTCAAAGCTTTGTTCTCCAACCACAGCACACACCCCAAGGCTCCTGGTACTTGTCAGACTGCCAGACACCTCCAGGCGGAAGCCAGCATGACGAGAGCACCAGGCTCTGTGCTCACACAGAACCTGCCCAGCAGAGAACATTCTCCAAGGCCTTGACCTGGCTGGCCTCTTCTCCACCCCCACTCACCTCGTCTGTGTGCTTCTCCTTGCTGGGTTGGGGTGCAGGGCAGCTCTGCCCATCCTCCCCCGCCCGTTGGGCACCTCCCTGGGGTCAGAACCTGGCCACTTCCCAGCAGCACACACACACACGAGCACGTGGAGGCCTGGCACCCACGGCCGTATCCTAGGGCTGCAAGGCCACCCGCCACCCCATACATCTCTCCCCTCCTTAGGAGACTCCTCAAGCTCCTGTCACTCTCCTGTCTGCAGGACCCTACTGCCGCCCCTGCTGGTACAACTCTCCTTAGCCCCAACAGGACAATCCCCGAGGGTCCTCCGACTATCCCTTTATCTTTTTGTCTTATTCCTGGAGTTGACGAAGCCTCCTAAGGGCCCTTTCAGTTCAGTTCAGTTCAGTTCAGTTCAGTCTCTCAGTCGTGTCCGACTCTTTGCGACCCCACGAATCGTAGCACACCAGGCCTCCCTGTCCATCACCATCTCCCAGAGTTCACTCAGACTCACGTCCATCAAGTCAGTGATGCCATCCAGCCATCTCATCCTCTGTTGTCCCCTTCTTCTCCTGCCCCCAATCCCTCCCAGCATCAAAGTCTTTTCCAATCAGTCAACTCTTCCCTTTACTTTAGGCCAAATGTATTCTCAACACACCTAACTATGTATTTGTGAAGACCAGAGGATTGGTGTCACAGGATTAACAATATTGAACCAAAGTTCCCAGTCCTGTTCTTGAAAGTTTGTTGCCCACAATCTGGAGTTCAGATCTGTGAAGCTCACCATTCCCTTTATGGGACTCGACTATCCTTTTTCTCTACCGTGATTTGCTTATTACTGGGCCTTTCTCAATTATTGACAGGGATGGGAGGGGAAGAGAGGGCCCCAAAACATATTGCAAACATTGACAAAGTTTAATAAAATCTGTGGGCTTCCCTGGTGGCTCAGAGGTAAAGAATCCACCTGCAATGCAGGAGACCCAAGAGATGCAAGTTCAGTCCCCAGGTCACGAAGGTTCCCTGGAGGAGCGCATTGCAACCCACTCCAGTATTCTTGCTTGGAAAATCCCATGGACAGAGGAGTCTGATGAGCTACAGACCATAGTGTCGCAAAGAGTCAGACATGACTGAAGTGACTTAGAACACACAATAAAATTTGTGGGGGATTTCCATGATACACACCAAATACTCATGCATGCCTGAGCTCACTAAAGGGAGAGGGTTGGCTGAGTAATGGTAAGATCCTGGTCCAGTTCTCCGATTCTGATGTTATTTATAGCACCTGCCAGTCACTGAAAAGTTACTAGTCACTGAAATGTTGGGGCATTTTAGGTAAAAAAAAAAGTAGCTGTGGTCTTTAATCTTAGAAGGCTGCATGCATGCATGCTCAGTTGCTTCAGCTGTGTCTGACTCTGCAACTCTACGGGCTGTAGCCCATCAGGCTCCTTTGTCCATGGGATTCTCCAAGCAAGAATACCAGAGTGGGTTGCCATTCCCTTCTCTAGAAGATCTTCCTGACCCAGGGATTGAACCCTGGTCTCCCATATTGTAGGCAGATTCTTTACTATCTGAGCCGCCAGGAAAGCCCAGACAGAGGGTGTCCTAAGCTGCTTCAATCATATTTGACTCTTTGTGACCCCAAGGACTGTTGCCTGCCAGGTAAGAAAACTGAAGTGGGCTGCCATGTCCTCCTCCAGGGGCTCTTCCCCACCCAAGGATCGGGACTACTTGGCTATTGAGCAAATCTTACTGAAATCCTTCCCTTCCTGGTTCAAGTCATGGAGCCTGAGTCCTCGGCTAGAAGAGTTTATGGCCTCCATCAGAGAGCACTCTTACCCTTGACCTTCTCTTTTCTAAACTATTTTTCCTTATATGAAATTGTCTTTCTTTGTAAAGTCATTTGGTTCAACCCCTGCTAAATCTATTGTGACTCACATTCCTTCAGGAAGTGCACACAAGAAAACAGATGGTGAGTGGGGGAGCGAGGTGGGCGTGGGGTGGGGATGGAGTTATGGTCTGCAGCACAACTGTGAGACACCTCAGGGTCTGCTGGAAGGGTCAGCTGGCCAAGGAACTTAAAGTTCGATGCTCAAAGGCCTGCAGGCGGCTGAGCTCCTGCACTGGACTGGACAGGAGGAGCCCTGTGGACCAGATAGGAGAGAGTGCTGTTCTCTGAGAATCGGCCTGCAACTCAGCCCATGTGAGGGCTGTTCACTGAGGTGTCTCGGCCAGGTGGCAGATTTCTCCTGTTGTCCTGTAACTTGGCTTGAAGCGGAAGATGACCCATGTCACCTGGCGCCCTGATAACGGAGAGCAAATTCCAGCAAAAAGTGCCCATGCCTATGCTGGCCATCTCGTGCCCAGCAGGCAGCTCCCTGCCATCTGGCCACCTTAGAGAGCTCACAGCCGCTCTGCTCCTCACCCACCTGGCTTCAGCTGCTCCAACCCCAGTGACAGGGACAGCGTGGCCAACACTGGGCACAAACCAGGCTCTGATTTACCTGCTCTCCTGCTCCAGGGACCAGGTCCCCTGATGCTGTTGTGCCCTAGTTTTCCACAGAATTGATGCCCCATCCCTTGGGGTAAGAAAGCTTTCAACCTTATTTGCAAATATTGAAAAATTCAAAGCTCAAATACATTTGTGGCATTCACTGTTGTCAGAGGATGTTAGCAGAGATTTCCTAAGGCATTAAGTGAAGAAAAAAAGTACCAGGTAGATAGGAATTCCAAGGGAAATTGTGTAACCCACATGTATGTCTAGGCGGTCTCTTTCTAACATAATGTTACAAACAGGAGATCCAGCAAATGACCTGTCATAATATTGTCATGTTTCTTTTAAAAAGTTTTTCTAAATTTACTTTTGATTGGAGGATAATTGCTTTACAATGCTGTGTTGGTTTCTGCTGTACAACTTGTATCAGCTGTAAGTAGACAAATGTCCCCTCCCTCTTGAACCTCCCTCCTTCCCAGCCCCCATCCCATCCCCTCAGGGTGTCACAGAGCACCAGGCCAAGCTCCCTGTGTTATGCAGCAGCTTCCCACTAGCTACCTATTTGCACATGGCCGTGTACACGCTTCAAGGCTACTCTCTCAACTCGGCCCACTCTCTCCTTCCCCATAGTGTTCACAAAACCATTCTCTACACCTGAGTCTCTATTCCTGCCCTGTAAATAGGTTCATCAGTACCATTTTTCTACCTAAAATGTTTGTTAAAGGGCCAGGTAATTGCTTGTGATAATCCAACAAATCTGAACACTTTATTGCTTTATTTACACACTGACTTATTTTATGAGTGGATTACAGGAATTTATGTAATGAAATTTAAAAATATCTAGAGATACACGAAAAATCAGAGCCCAAATGCTTAGGGGTAGGAGGGAAAATCTGGCATGCAGATGTACAGATGACCAGGTTATCCCGATAATAGAGCTGAGCCGCTAGCTAAGGATGGATAATTTCTGAGCTCTTCTCGTCACAGGTGTTGATGGCATCAGCATCGACACCTGTGTGAGCAAGGTGCTGACTCCACACGGGCTAAGACTTCTTGTAGGGCTCCTGCCTACAAGAAGCTCAGGGGTCTGTGGTGAACAATGGGGATTCCTCCTCTAAATCCTTATCCAAATGGGGTTGTGACACAAATTTTTGAAGAAAAGAAGGCTGAGGTCAGCAACATGTCTTGAGCACCTGTGGGAATCATGCTAGAGATAGACTCCCCACCTGCTGATCTGTTCAGCGCTCCCCCCACCACAAACACACTCTCCTGTCCTGCCAGCAGCCCCAGTTCTCCCTGGCTCAGAACCTCTCCAGAGATCTATCCAGACTGCAACAGAGCAGCACCCCAAAACTGTCCCCTACCAGCTCTCCCTTGTCTATAAAAGGCTCAGCATCAGTAGTACATCTAAGGATGGAAGCAACTCCTGTTTTAACATTTAATAGCGACTTGCTAAGGATCTGCATGGATTTGTTTATCTGACAAAATCTGTCCCCAAAGAGAGGTTTGGAGTCTGATGACGGGGGTAGAAGCCTGAAGCAAGGGCAAAGTGTTCTGTCAGTGAGGCTTTGGGGCCTCCATCAGCAACCTCAGCACTTGAACCTCAGTGAAGGGAAGGCTGAAAGCTGAAATAGGAAGAATAAAAAGGAAGTTTCCCCCACCTAGTGATTTTGCTAATGCTCCGGTGCTGAGGGCAATGATGGTCTGTCTAGGACAGGTTTTGTCTTCACTTTAAGTTACTACTATCTCATTTTGCTTCCCTGGTGGCTCGGTGGTAAAGAATCTACCTGTCAAAAGAGGACACATGGATTTGATCCCTGGGTTGAGAAGAATCCCTGGAGGGGGAAATGGCTACCCACTTGCCATTCTTGCCTGGGAAATCCCATGGACAGAGGAGCCAGGTGGGCTACAGTTGGTGATGTCCCAAAGAGTCAGACATGATTTACTCAGTAAACAGCAAGCATAACATCTCATTTGCATTCATGCACTGATTTGCTTTCCTCAAGTGAAATAGTCTGGATTTGGTTCTGTCCCTATCCCTAAACTGTATTTCAGCACTGCAGCCTCATTCTGGACTTTTCTTGGTGGATCCTCACCCCTCAGCCCCCAAAGGTCTCATCTGTCCATTGGATAGTCAACCTCTTCCTAAAACAGACCATAAAAGTGTTCAGTTAACTTTTTTCCCCATCTCAAGAGTCATCAATTAAATTAGCTTAACATGACTCCCAATCTTTATTTACAAAAATGATACAGAGAATAAAATTTAAGAAAATACATATTCTTAGATCCAATTCTATACTTTTATGTTATATTTAATTAATTTAGGCACTTGATTTAATGTTAGACTTTTTTTTTTTTTTAGTATTGTATTACTCAGAATTTTTCTTTTTGAGTCAAAATCCTGATGGAGAACAGCAAGTTCTATCTCCAACTTTGTTCCCAGGGTTTGTCACTTCAAGGTGTCTTGGCATCAGGCTCTAGTTTGGAGCTTTTGCCTGTCCTTGGGTCTCACTGCAGCAGACCAAAGGTCAGTGAGGGAAAAGGCCAGAAACATGGAAAGGCTGAGCTCTTGGTCCTCAGAAAGCACTGAGCTCAAATTTTGGCACAGCAATTCAGTCACTGTCTTGATGTTCTCATTTGCAAAAATTAGATTCATAACACTTACCACACAGGCATTTTATAAAAATTAAATAAAATAATAAATGTGAAAAGCTTAGCAGGGTGCCTGGCACATAGTATTTAAACTAGTCATCACCATCACCCACTTCACATTCCCCTCTTTATCATCACTTTCTCAATCATCCCCAGTTCTTGTAACTCTTTGACGAACAAGTCATACTTTTTCTTTAAATTTCTCATCACTAGTGACCCTGTGAGGGAATCTGTGTCTCTCCTGGCTCTCAGTCCTGGTTCTGCCATCTTGGACAATTTGCTTGGTCCCCCCAAGTCCCACCACTTCACGTGTAAGCGTATAATGTGGGGAGACCAGCTGTTTCCTCACGGGGCTGCTGGGAGGGTTAATGCGATGTGTAGACAACATGTCTACATGTCTGACTTACTTGGAATAGGTTCCCCCTCCTTTCATTATTTCTTCTTTCCCTGTGATGAGATAGTAGAAGAAATCACATCCAAATGAGATGCCACACATCTACCTAAAAACCTCATAATGGCACAGGCAAAATATTTAGTCTCATTTCATCAGACTCTATTCACTTCGGGCTCTGTTAGTTCACAATAGGTATTAATCACTTAATCATACAAGCTAATTTATACTCAGCTGTTAATCAGTTAATGGCTCCTCCAGAAGGATTTACATAATGCCTTTATCCAGAAAAAAAGCACAGTCTCCTAAAAGCTCTAAGAAGGGCCTCTGTGGTGACAGGGGCCACCTTGAGATGGACCTTCTTCCATAACGCCCAGCAGCAGCCTCCCTGCCTGGGCATGGACCCAGGTCTGCCTGACTTGATGAGATCCCCATTGGTTTGCACACATCTGCTGAATTGCCTGTCCTTTGTTGGCTGGGTTTCTTCCCATGCCCGGATGCACAGGGCAATATACACTTCCTAGCTACAGCTGTCCTTTTAGTGGACTGGGACTGGATGAAGAGACAGCCAGGAACAGGGAAACTTACATCTTCCAAACCTGGACACTTCTATTTGTGATAAATGCAAGCCTGGACAGGGTGACGCTGGGACAACTGGCATAAACCAGGATAAATGGTCACTTTAGCAAGAAGTCTATGTTCTTTGTAAAACAGCTTTGAGAATAAAAGCTGAATGACTTATTCCATGGCATATTATGGCTGGTGTGCAAGCCTCTTCAGGATGTGGGGTGCCCATGTTGCCCTGTTGTGATTGAATAGATGTCACTATCTGCACCTGGGTGACAGCTCAGCTTTGGTCAGTCCCCAGGGAAGGGATGTTAACCCTTGCAATGATGGAGACTTGCTCGGCTCTCTCTAATCATGTTTCCAGACAACCATTCTGGAAACAAACCACGTCATGTTCTGAAGGAGGAGAGGTGAATGGAATCTAAAAGAAGGTAGGTCAAAGACTGACACAGTCACCAGGGAATGACTGACGGAAAATGCAGGGGAACCTCGGATAGGTCAAGTGATTCTGCTTTTATTAAGTCGTAAACTTCAGATTAGTGCTGGGGCTTGGATGTCTGGCTGCAGCATATATTGGAAGAAGCATCAGTGAGAGCAGCCACTGCCCTTCTAGTGTCTGTGCTGAATAATGTTGACATGAAGTGATTCAGCAATTACTATAAAGCGAGTGTGGATTGGGGAAGCCGAGGACCTCTCAGCCAGGTCAAATCCTGAAAAGTTAACTCCGTTTCACACAGTCTTCAGCTTTGGTGCTGCTGCTGCTGGGGCCACAGAAAAGGTAGCCAAGGGCCTGTATGGTCTCCAATCATTTCCAGCCACTGGTTTCGGAAGTGGGCTTTGGATTCCAAGGACGCCTCCATGGCTGGCCATCTGGTTAGTGCTCATCTCTCATGTGGGATGCAAACAGGGAACATACTTCAAGGAAGAATCAATAATCTGACAGAGGAGGGAGTTCACAGCTTCTCAAATGAGCTCCTTAGCATTAATTAATTTATTCATTAATTCAATAATAATTTATTAAGGGCATATAATATGATGAACAATGTGGGAAGCTTGGTTGGAAGATGGGAGCAAGGGAAGGTACAATTATAAAGACATGTAAAAATATACCCCCTTCTTTTTATAGAACCCACATCTGGAGAGCAAGATAGCCATTGCTATTGTTTAGTTACTCAGTCATGCCCTACTCTTTGAGATCCCATGGACTGTAGCCTGCCAGGCTTCTCTGCCCATGGAATTTTCCAGGCAAAGAACAGTGGAGTGGGTGGCCATTTCTTTCTCCAGGGGATTCTCCCAATCCAAGAATCGAACCCACGTCTCCTGCATTGGTAGGTTACCATTGAGCCAACAGGGAAGCCCCCATGTAGGCATATTATTAAAATACAGCTTTAGTAAACACTGTTTTTGTAGGTATTTTTGTAGATATATTCACAGTAGGTGCCATGCACAGAGTATTACAAGCGCTTCCCAAGTGGCACAATGGTAAAGAATCCGCCTGCCAACAGGGGTGCCGCAGGAGATGCAGATTCAGTTCCTGGATGGAGACGATCCCCTGGAGCAGGAAATAGCAACCCACTCCAGGGTTCTCTGCCTGGAAAATTCCATGGACCGAGGAGCCTGGCGGGCTACAATCCATGCGGTCACAAAGAGCTGGACAGACTGAGCAACTGAATACAGATACGCAGAGTATTACACGACTATCAGGAAATACCATTATCTGAGGAAATCTCCAAAGGCTTCACAGAGGAAATGATATTCGGGCTGCTCCTAGAAGAGTAACTGGAAATTTCTAGAGGAAGGGAAAAGGAGAAAGTGACAGACTTTAAAATCAGAACTACATTCTAGCCCTAGATCTAATTGTGTAGACTTGGGTTCATTATGTAACTGGTGGACCTCTCTTTTTCCATCTGCAAAGTGAAAATAATAATACCTTCCTTGCAGAATTGTTATAAGAATTAGAGATAATCTATGTTAAGTATTTGGCAAGAGAATGGGTACAAAGTAAGTAGTGGCTTTATTAAGTGAAACAGCTGTGAAGAGGGGGATTTCGGATAGAGGGTATACTGTATGTAAAAACAGACATATGAAAAGGAAGAGTATTTTTTGGCATACTACTAGTTTACATATTAGTTGGCATATTAGTAGTTTACTGCTCTCGGAAAGCAGGTCTTGAGAGGAGGGAATAATAGATAAGACTGGACAGGTTGGTTAGGTCCATTTATATTGGGCTACTGTTGTTTCTGTGAAGAGAAGGCCAACATCCTTCAGGCTTACTTGTGATCTCTCTGCTGGGGCACTCTCTGTGTCAACTTTCACAGGGAGATCCAGCTTAGTCTGCCTCCTTCTTTCTCCTTATTGCCCCTTCTCTGCCCATCATACTCAGAGTCACCACACTATTTCCATGGTTCCTATCCTCAGCTTAGCCATATGTCATCCCTCCTGATGCTTTAGCAGTCACATCTATTTAAAGATCCACTGAAAGTCATTTCTATCATCTCTCCTGCAGGTGCATTCTGTTCTAAGAATACTGAACAACAAAAATCAAAACATGCAAACAAAGAAATGACAGAGAGATCTTGATAGTACCAATGATTCATTGCTCCATGGACTTCAGTGTCTTCAAGAGTTAACTGGAGATAACAATGGCACCAACTTCACATGATTAAATGAGATAATCCTGTGATGCACATAGTACCTGTTTGAACATGTTAGGTGTTATTATTATTGGCTTTACAAAGTAATTTACCATTCAATACATGCATGTTCGGTTGCACCCGAGTCTTTGCAAACCCATGGACTACAGCCTGCCAGGCTCCTCTGTCCATGGGATTCTCCAGGCAAGAATACTGGAGTGGGCTGTCAAGCCCTTCTTCAGGGGATCTTCCCGACCCAGGGACTGAACCTGCATCTATTAATGTCTGCCTGCATTGGCAGGCAGGTTCTTTACCACTAGCACCACCTGGGAAGCCCCTACTGTTCAATACATTTGAGTGCTTATTATGTGCAAAATATCAAAGAATTCCTTCACAAGCATGTAATTCACCTACAACTTTTCAGGCAGATATACTCTGCATAGAAGAAGGCACAAACATATGGGAGAAGTGTAATTTAATCATCACCTAATTAGCCAAACTATTTAAAATAGGGCTCACAATGAGGATGAAAACATTCTCACTTCTAAATGCCGGAAGCTGCGTCTTCCCGTAATTCTCTCCCTTGGAAAACTGTGAGCGGAGTGACTCTTGGCTCAGTGCTGAAGCTTCCTCTCTGTTACATTTAGACCTCCCTGATTCTAGTCATTTCCTTTCTTTGTCATTAGATGAAACAAGGACTGCTTCTGTCATCTTTCTTCATTCTCTTGATGTTTCCCCAGAAGTGATTGTTTTTTGTCTGGATGGGTGTGCCTGAGATAGTAATAATACAAGCTAATATTTATTAAGACAAACTTCCCAATGGCCCTATGAGATTGATACCATCACTGTCTCCATTCACTCAGAGCCAAAGCTCTGAGTGGTTAAGTTAACCTGCTCAATACCTCTCAGCTAGTAGGAAGAGCAGCCAAGACCCACTCCCAGGCAGTCTGCTTCCTGCTTGCCTAAGAAAATCCAAGAATAGTAGAAGCCTTGGAGATAAGATGAGGTAGTTGCTAAGAGCTAACCCAGTTCTTACCTTTTGTCTCCTAATCAATCCAAAGCTTCTGTTAATGAGAACCATGTTTTCAGATTGTCCAGCAGTAAAATTATGAATACCCAAGCCAGGTAATTAAATGTTCAATAAAATATTTCTCTAAACAGATGATTTATAAAAATGTGCTATGATTTTTTTAAAAAGCTATAGAAACTTAATACTGGCATTAAGAAAGGCCACAGTCTTTAAAGATGAATCAAAAAGGGAGAAAAAAAAACCTCACCAATGGAGACTAAGATGTAGGAAGAGTGGCAGGTAAGTTTAAGAGAGGATTAAAGCACTCAACAGACAGTTGAGCTAGATGATTTTTAAGGAGCTTTCTAAACCCAGTGCTGCACTTAGTATGTCAGCAAATTTGGAAGACTCAGCAGTGGCCACAGGACTGGAAAAGGTCAGTTTTCATTCCAATCCCAAAGAAAGGAAATGCCAGAGAATGCTCAAACTATTGCACAACTGCACTCATCTCACACGCTTGTAAAATAATGCTCAAGATTCTCCAAGCCAGGCTTCAGCAATACGTGAACTGTGAACTTCCAGATGTTCAAGCTGGTTTTAGAAAAGGCAGAGGAACCAGAGCCAACATCCGCTGGATCATGGAAAAAGCAAGAGAGTTCCAGAAAAACATCTATTTCTGCTTTATTGACTATGCCAAAGCCTTTGACTGTGTTGATCACAATAAACTGTGGAAAATTCTGAAAGAGATGGGAATACCAGACAACCTAACCTGTCTGTTGAGAAACCTGTATGCAGGTGGTCAGGAAGCAACATTAGAACTGTAATAGACTGGTTCCAAATAGGAAAAGGAGTACGTCAAGGCTGTATATTATCACCTTGCTTATTTAACTTATATGCAGAGTACATCATGAGAAACATTGGGCTGAAGGAAGCACAAGCTGGAATCAAGATTGCCAGGAGAAATATCAATAACCTCAGATATCCAGATGACACCACCCTTATGGCAGAAAGTGAAGAACTAAAGGGCCTCTTGATGAAAGTGAAAGAGGAGAGTGAAAAGTTGGCTTAAAGCTCAACATTCAGAAAACTAAGATCATGGCATCTGGTCCCATCACTTCATGGCAAATAGATGGGGAAACAATGGAAACAGTGGCTGACTTTATTTGGGGGGGGGCTTCAAAATCACTGCAGATGGTGATTGCAGCCGTGAAATTAAAAGATACTTACTCAGAAGGAAAGTTATGACCAACCTAGAGAGCATATTGAAAAGCAGAGACATTACTTTGTCAACAAAGGTCCGTCTAGTCAAGGCTATGGTTTTTCCTGTGGTCATGTATGGATGTGACAGTTGGACTATAAAGAAAGCTGAGTGCCAAAGAATTGATGCTTTTGAACTATGGTGTTGGAGAAGACTCTTGAGAGTCCCTTGGACTGCAAGGAGATCCAACCAATCCATCCTAAAGGAGATCAGTCCTGGTTGTTCATTGGAAGGACTGATTTTGAAGCTGAAACTCCAATACTTTGGCCACCAGATGTGAAGAACTGACTCATTTGAAAAGACCCTGATACTGGGAAAGATTGAGGGCAGGAGGAGAAGGGAATGACAGAGGATGAGATGGTTAGATGGCATCACCGACTCAATGGACATGAGTTTGGGTAGGCTCCAGGAGTTGGTGAAGGACAGGGAGACTTGGCATGCTGCCATTCACTGGGTTACAAAGGGTCAGACACGACTGAGCGACTGAACTGAACTGAGCTAAACCCAGAGATGCCCTCATTCAATCATCAACAGAATTGTTTAAGTCCCCAGTTTTAATGTCTTTAGTTTCATGGAATAACTCACAGCAGATCAGTAGTTTTGTGCTTCTATCTGCCTCCCAAATAATTCCACATCTGAATTTTGCTGTGCCTCAATCTCTAAGCACCCCAAACCCAACATGTTGACTTGATTAGTGACTCCTTTCTGTGTGCCTGATCTCAGTTTAATGGCCTCACCATTGCCAGTTGCCTTGATCTGATGTTCAGAGTCCTCTTAACTGTTCCCACCTCATCAAGGTTCCACATCCAACTGGTGTCCTTCAGTCGTGTTTGACTCTTTTCAACCACATGAACTGTAGCCTACCAGGCTCCTCTGTCCATGGGATTTCCCAGGCAGGAATACTGAAGTGGGTTGCCATTTCCTCCTCCAGGGGATCTTCCTGACCCAGGGATTGAACCCGGGTCCCCCACATTGCAGGCACTCTGCCATCTGAGCCACCAGGGAAGCCTCCAATAAGTACTATCAATATCTAAAATGTCTCTTTATCCCTTCTTTCCAATCCCACTGCTCCCCTATCAGCACAAGTAAATCATACTACCACATTTATTATGGACCAGAAGATACAAAGATGAAGGTCATAGCCCTTCCCCTCAAAGAACCCTCCTTTGAGGCAAGCACATGAACAGACAACTCAAGAAATTGTGGCAAGAGGCAAAATGGAGGTAAAGTAAATAATACACTAGGTCGATGCGTGTAAAGTAACACATTGCAACAAGTTTCCAAGCCCACAGCCATCTCTATCATACCCTCATCCAGTCCATTAGGCATACTGCTGCCATAACAATCTTCCTCTTTTTGTGCTACTTAGCACCCTGAAGTTTGGGTGGCTTCCCCTTGTCCATGGAGAGGTCAGTGTGAAGGGTCGATTGCTGACCTGGGGCTGAAGTGACAGGAGCTTGTGAGCTTGTTCAGAGAAAGTATCTGGAGTAAGAAGAGAGAAACATGAGAATAGAAAGCTGGGAAAACTGGCATTAAAAGATCAGCAGAACATCTATTAAGAGACTCAAAAAAAAGTACTTACAGAGGTGTGATGGTCCAGAAAGGAGAAAACAGACAGGGAGGATAGTGTAGCGAGAAGTTGAAAACAGTCAACAGTAGTGAATGCTTCTAAAATTTTAAGCAAGAAAAGGACTGAAGGTAGCCTAGTCATTGCCTGTTGGTTCTTGAAAGTTTACTGTCAGTTGACTGATGGGATTAGAAATTGGGCTTCACTGATTTAGATTTGAATATGAACTACAGGAGGTACAGCAAGAAACATAGCATTCCCTTTTTAAAAGGTTGGGAGTGGAAAATGATGTATTTAAAGCACTCAGTATTGTACTCAATTTATTTGAATCCAAGGCATTGGTTGGGCTTCCCAGGTGGCTTAGTGATATAGAACCCACCTGCCCATGCAGGAGTCATAATATATGTGGGTTCAGTCTCTGGGTTGGGAAGATGCCCTGGAGGAAGGCATGGCAACCCACTCCAGTATTCTTGCCTAGAGAATCCCATGGACAGAGGAGCCTGAGGGTTACAGTCCATAGGGTCACAAAGAATAGGACATGACTGAAAAACTTAGCACACACACAAAGCATTGGTTATTTAAATGCTGAGAGCAGAAACTGACTTGTTCATCTTTATATGCCTCTCATAGAACCAGCAAAGTGTTCTATGCATGTTTGTTTATTTAGGACAATGGTAATTTTTCTGTAATTAGTTCTTCTAAAAATATTTGTAGTTGCTTGGAAATAGTTTCTTTCATCAAGGATTTCAGACATTGTTCATTGGGGGGTTGTGGGTGTTGTTCTATTAGTCTGCATTCTCTGTGAAGAAGAGCTAGCTAAGTAGACAAAGATAAACTTTCACAAATCATATTTGAGTTATCAAAAGTTCTGAACTTATAACAGGCCTTGGCAGTCTATGCATTTGAAATGTAAGTCAACAAGAAAATGAGATTTACCTTGTTCAGTTCAGTTCAGTTCAGTTCAGTCGCTCAGTCGTGTCTGACTCTTTGCGACCCCATGAACTGCAGCATGCCAGGCCTCCCTGTCCATCACCAACTCCTGGAGTTCCCCCAAACTCATGTCTATTGAGTCGGTGAAGCCATCCAACCATCTCATCTTCTGTCGTCCCCTTCTCTTCCTGCCCTCAATCTTTCCCAGCATCAGGGTCTTTTCAAATGAGTCAGCTCTTCACATCAGGTGGCCAAATTATTGGAGTTTCAGCTTCAACATCAGTCTTTCCAATGAACAACCAGGACTGATCTTCTTTAGGATGGACTGGTTGGATCTCCTTGCAGTCCAAGGGACTCTCAAGAGTTTTCTCCAATACTACAGTTCGAAAGCATCAGTTCTTTGGTGCTCAGCTTTCTTTATACCACCACCCAAAAGAAACTTTGATGGAAACTCCTATTATGTGAAGTAAAGTGCCACCAGTATACCATATCTGGTCAGTTATTGGAACTAACTTTCCATTTGATCCTATTTCCTCGATGAACAGTGCCTGATACTAAATGTCCTTTTTAAAACTGCCTTAGCATACATGTACCAGTGTTATGATTCTCCTGAAAGCACTAGATCCCAAGCCTGCCCATTGGCTCTGCACACAAAACCATTTATAATATGTAGCAGTAACATGATTGCATGTGTGTTTTTCACATAGAGAAAATAAATTACTAAATTTCCAATGAAAGCATCAAAAGCTCCCTCCCTCGCCATTCTGAGAGCAATTCTCCAGCAGTTCTCCCTTAGGCTAGCCCCAGGATATTCTGGAATTCTACTTATAATTCTGCTGCCGGCCTCCTATGTCTATGAAGTTCACCAAATCCTCATGGCAGAGAAGCATGGATTCTCAGAAGCTGACTTGAACCTTGCCGATTTCTTCCAACCCCTCCTCAGCTTTTCTAAAATGGAGGGCTCTCCCATCCTGCCCAGAGCCCAGGTTGATCAAGCCTTATCTGCTCTGCTGAGCGTTGGCATCCCAGGCTCAGATGCTGCCACTCCAGGTCCAGCCAGCAGTGCCAGGCACTCAGCACCGGGGGCCTAAATGCACAGCCCCCCCCCGCCCCCCCCCCCCCGCCTTTAGCGTATCTGCATCTCTGGGGCAGGTAGAGAGAAAACACTCAAGCAAACACCAGGTCAGCAAGCCCTATTTTTATTCATAGACAGAGAGAAAGCAGTGGAGCTGAAAGAGTGGACCCAGTCCTGATGGAGGGTGGAGGGAGTGTGGAACAAGTGGGACTCCCCTCCCTCACCACAGTACCCCCTGACTTACTCCGGGCTTCATTGCAGGTCACAAATCACCACTGTGCCTCCATAGGGCAACATGCTACCTGAGCATGCAGGCACAGACCTTTCAGCCTCTGTGGAAGAAAGTCATCTTAATACGTCTCTTTTATGCCACAAACACTGCCTTGATGTTCTGAAAGGTGCGTTAACCCCTCAGGAGGAACACCTCTGCACAAATGCTTACAGACACGAAGGGTGCTAATCAAGCCAAACTCCTTTGGTAACCAAATACTCCTGTAAAAAGAAGTTTGTAAAGAGAGATATGCTTAGCCTCTTAAAGGGGTGCCAGACTTTTTCACTGACATCTAAAACAAGTAATTGCTTGGATCCATCGTAAACTTGAAGAGATTCGATCCTGCTTCCTTTCAGCCAAAGAGGCACTTAGTCATTTCTCCTCTTTGTCTATCAAAACACACTGCATCCAAGACATGGCCCAACTCAAATCCTGTAATTCCCTCTAAGTCCATCACAACCTTCCAAAATAAGCTTGTTAGTTTAAAATAGCCTTGTAAATAGCACTCACCAACTCACACAGAGCAAATAATGATTTATACCTGAAAAAGGGAAAACCTGTCAGGATTTTGTTCATCCGGAGGAAAGAATGAGGTACATGCAGGCTACTGTTTCAGTCATATTTACTTTAAAACATAAAACTTTACCTATTTTTGTTACAAGAATGAAACATGTCCAGTAGGGAAAGTTTAGAAAACACACCTAAGCAAAAACAAATAAGGAAATTGATTAATGAAATGAACCATAATTCCACAACAAAGAGGTAACTTCTAACATTTTGGTTTGCATTCTTGCAAATCGCTCTCTCTTTCTTTCTCAAGTCTGCCCTCCAAATGGGATCGTAATCCTTATTTGTGAGGTGATTTTAGAGGGTGAAATCTGTGTCAAGAAATAACTATGAGCACACTGGACAGTTTTAGCTGCTGAAACCCAACAAGCCTGGTGGAGCGTTGGGTGCTGCCCACTAGTTTTAAACCATAACAACTTCATTGGGTTCCCAGTCTCACACTAATTCCACGCCACAGCTCTCTGCACCAGGCAGGATTGGGGAAGAGGGTAGCCAAGGACTTACTGGAAGTCAACATGTTTGTTCATCCTGGACCAGTAGCTCAGCCCGGGGACAGCAGTGCCTTGCAAGGCGGACGGCGGACGAAGCGCAAGGACGTGGCGCCAGAACACAGCGCAGCCGCACTGCGCTTGCCTTGTTCCCGGGGGAGAAAACCTGGGGTCCTTTCCATCCGCAGAGGGCACAGCGGTCAGCGTCCCTTACGCCCTGCAGGGCTGGGATTGTGTGAGAAGAGGGTCCTCTCCCAGCGGGAGAGTTGTTTATTTGGCATGTAACTAAAGGCAGTAGGGCTGCTTTCAGAAACATTTAATCAGAGCCCAGAATTTTAGCATGCGCTGTGGAGAAAGGAGGTCATTTAAAAGAAAGTTTTGATAAAACAACAGCAACAACCGCAAACCAGCCCCTCGAAGGGGCAAAGACGTGAGTGCGGTGTTTCTAGGGAAAGGACACTGACCCTTTTTCCATTCTAGGGAAGGGACACTGACCTGATTGAATACAGACAAAAAAACTCATCAAAGGAGCTCACCAAACCCAGCCATTCACAAGCATGAAAGAGGGCCTCATGCCTCCGCATTCTGGCCACGAACCAAAGACTCCATCAGCTTCGACACAATTAGTCCTATTAATATGGAGAGGCCTTAGAACTGCAGCAAATTCTGCAGGGCAGCCAACTTGCCTTAAATTATCTACCAAGGCCAATCCAAGAGATGTTTGCCCTAGAGTTGGAAAATATCAATACTTGGTGGGGGGATGGGGAATGGAACATTTCCTGAACTCTTGCTAACTACGGAATATTCCGTATTTCCCCATACCATCCTCACAATAGCCCTAGAAGGCTCAAGTTTACTGTTCCCATTTCACAGATGAGAAAGTTGAGGTTGAGACTGGTTAAGGGACTTGCCCAGGGTCCCACAAGAAAGTGACAGGGTTGGCACTGGGAGTCTTGTCTACTAGTACCAGAACTCATGTTCTTATCTCCACGCTGTTCTGATCTCAGCCCCCTTCACAGTGTTCTTTCTGCTCTACCATTGAGTCTATCTTCCTTTTCATAAGCAGAATGTTGAACTTTTATAGGTGATTATAACACATGCGAAAGCTTAGTTTTTCATAGACTTACACGTCATGCAGGAAAGAATCTGAAGTCGGGATGGGGTGATTTTTTTTTTTTGTATTCCTCTGCTGTAGCTTAATTAGCAAGAAAACACAAGTACATGAAGATGCCTTAATGCATTTAACATTTAATAATTATCCAACACTTAGCCAGTATTCCAGAAGAGACAAAGAGGAGAATCAAGAACAAAAAGGCAGGGACAGGGAGTGAGGCTTAGATAAGGCACTTAAAGGAGAAGATGAGGTTTGCGGTCCTGTGCATTCTTAGTGTTGTTCCATTGCCCAAAGCCTCGCCAACTACCACTGTTTTCCTTCAACTAAAAAAGCCGTGCTGCCCTGGGCAGGGAGCTGGCCGCCGAGCTCACTGGGGGAGCCCTGTCCGCAGGACACAGATTCCGCTTGCGGTTTTCCAGGGGTGGGACCAATGGCCCTGGGCCATCTGTGCTCTCTGCCGGACCCCACAAGGGCTGACCGTGACAGCTGAGGGGGGCTAGGGTTGCAGCCTTCAGCACTCTGGAAAAAAACAGCTGCTGCGGTTCCTTTGCTCCCTGGCCTGTTCTCCATTGGCCAGTGGGACATTACAGTCTTTGTTATTCACGCAGCAGTTGGAATCTCTGCCCATTTAAGGAAGGAAGCCGCAGGGTAATCCAGCCCTGGCTGTGCCATTGACGAGTGACTCACTCCTTTCTGCCACGTGAACTGTGGATGAACCCGGGCCGTGGTGGCTCAGGCCTTTCTCAGACGTGGTCGTAGCCTGTGCTGGGGTAGACTTAATGGATTCCTACAGAATACGTGCACTCTTATATATGAAGTCAAAACAAGCCCTGTGCATCGTAAACGATGCTTTGTGTTTGTTCTATTAACTTTAGAGAATAGGAAGGCAAGAAGTTCAAGAAGTCTGGGGAAAGAGCAAGGGCTCAGCCACATTGATTCACTCCTGAGACTCCATCCAAGCCAGCAGGTACCTGGAAGGTGGAGGTGGGGGGGTAGTGGTCTCATCCCTGGGGCTCCTGGACCAGGAAAGGCCAAGGGCCAGCACAGAGTAGAGCAGCCCTTGGAGAAAGGAAGCACCGGATTCCATCCTAACCCTCGGCAGCCAACTAATATCTCCTGTCCTCGGTTTCTTCATCTGTATAATAGCCCATTCTTGCTTCACAAAGATGGCCTGCAAATAGGGTCTAGCACAGTGCCAGGGCACATTCAAGCACTGATAAGAGAGGAATGGACACACATATGTATATGTATGTATATACATATGTATGCATGTATGTGTGCATGCATGTATACATTAATGCACACACATATATACACATGAGTGTTTATGTAATATATATCAGCTTTTATATATATATATATATATATATATATATATATGATGTTTCTATTGGCATTCATATATACGTGCCTTCATATATACATCCTGATATGGGCCACCAAGCAGCTGGGAGGCTAGGCAGTGTTGGCAGAGGGGACACGGCAAGAGGGAGGCTGCTGTCGGCAGAGGAAGGAATGTGATCCCGAGAGTCCACACCCACCTGGACAAAGAAAAGAGGCCCCTAGCAGCAGCTGCAGTGGTAGGAAGCTGATGTTTATCAGGTGGCCCCTTATCACAGAAGCACTGTCCTTTCATGTTGCTTTTGCCGTTTCTAAAAACAGAAACTAGAGACTGTAACTGCTGCCAAGATTCTTTAAGGGGAGCCTCCATCAGGACCCAGTGGCTAAAGGGCTCAAGCAGCAACCTCCATAAGTTGCCCTTGACCTCTGGCCAGAGGGCAGTGTGGAACCTGAGTCAGGAGGCATCCTGTGTGGCCCAGGGGGCAGTCACCAGTCGAGGACAGATGCCTGCTTCTGGGCCTTTCTCTCCCTGACCCCAAGAATTATGCTCCCAGGCTCTCAGGAGGCAAGCAGCTTGAGCTGTCAAAAGCAGGAGAAGTGGGGTTTCTTCCTAGCAATGACCCTGTCCCTACTATGAGCCAGACCCAAATATGCACTGGCAATTTTGTCCCATAATTCAGTACATGACATAGTTCTCTGTGCAGCTGTCCTTAGTGATTTCTCACTATTTTCCACTTTTCTTCCCTTCTTATCTTGGCTGCTCAATTATAAAGAAGGTTCCAGAAGCACAAGACCTGGTCAAAAAGAGTTAGATGAACCAACAAGAGCTGGAGTTTTTTATGGTACGTCTGCTCTAACTTCAGAAGGCACTTTGAACTCCTTAACTCCAGAAAACCTCAGTGTGCCCATTTGAAAATGAAAACAAGGGCCCTCACTCTGTGGGGATCCAGTGAGATTATGTGTGTGTGTGTGTAAATCAATAAAACATTGCACGCATGGACCTCTTTCAGGGGTTTACACACTTCAGGGACTCCAACAAGGCATCTTGTATTTTTGCCACTCCCCCAGGAGCAACATTAGAACACACAAAACCTGTGTGCTATGGACTGAATTGTGTCTTCCCCCAAATGGTAAAGAACCCGTCAGCCAATGCAGCAGATGCAAGTTTGATCTCTGGGTCGGAAGATCCCCTGGAGGAAGGCATGGCAACCCGCTGCAGTATTCTTCCCTGGAGAATCCCATGGACAGAGGAACCTGGCAGGCTATGGTCCACGGGGTCTCAAAGAGTCAGACACGACTGAAGTGACTTAGCGCTCAAATTCATCTCTTGAAGCCCCACCTTGCAGTATGATGGTATTTAGAGGTAGCGTCTTTGGGAGGTGATTTGGTTGATGTGAGTTCATGAAGGTGGGGCACCCACGCTGGGATTAACATCCTTGGAAGAAGAGACACCAGACAGCTCGCTCTCCCCCCATCAGGTGAGCACACAGCAGGGTAGCAGCCACCCACAAGCCAGGAAGAGAGCTCTCATCAGAACCTGACCATGTTGGTACTTTGATGTTGGACTTCCAGTTTCTAGAACTGTGAGAAAATAAAAGTCTGTTGTTTCAGCTCCCCAGGCTGCGGCATTTTGTTATGGCGGCTCCGCAGACAGAAACACTGCACGTCTCAGACCTGTAACAGACAGGCTAAGGATTCAGAAGCCGCAAGCTGAGGTCCATCTCTGCCCTCCTGGGGGACAAATGCCCAGCCTTGGACTCATGATCCCAGTGGACCGAGGGGTCTAGTTCTGATGGGACAGGCGCTGAAATTCTCAGAAGCTTTCAGAATCAGTTTTGTTTTATTTTGGTTTTGAAATTTGAATGGTTCCAAAAAAAGATGCAATTAAGTGTGGGATGGATGTTGACAGAAATAATATACAGTGATACATATTCTGTATAGTGTTGAAGTGAATAGCATACAGCACTCTTTGGAGCAGGGCAGGTGCAGGGGGGAGAGGAGTTTGGGGAGTAGCACAGAACGTCACAGGGCCACAGAGCAGGGAATGAGGGCGCCCAGGCACACCGAGATATCAGCAGCACATTTGCACGCAGCCTTCTTCACATCTAGTTAATGGATATTTCACAGTGAAGATGTTAATCCTTCTGGTCAATAGCTCTTAGCCAAATAATCAAGATAAAATAAATCACTCATCACCAGGAAAAAAACAAAACAAAACAAAACATGTAACTGTATGGTGACAGATGTTAACTAGACTTATTTGGGGTGATTATTTTGGAATATGCACAAATATAAAATCATTATGTTTACACCTGAAACTAATATGATGCTATACATCAATTGCATTTCAATAAATGAATAAATAAATAACAGCCATGCATGGACTACCCTGCCCCTGACCTTTTCAGCCACCATCTCCTTCTAGTCTTTTTGTTAGTGCTGTGACAGCAGAAACCCTCCTCTGTCTCTCCCTACCCAGGGGTGGCACTGACCTTGCCCTCGGGGGAGAAATCCTTGGCAGGGTTGAGTGGGGAGGCTCCAGTGTGGCTGGAATGGACCAAGGCCCCTTCCCAGGAGACCATGTGGCTATCGATTCCACCTGCCAATTGTCTGGAGGGATAGTGAACGCCTTCCCCAGGGGATGCACAAAGCACCAACTGTGAGAGGTGCCTCTTGGGCCACACTGACCTATTAGGGGATGACAGTGCATGCCTTTGTGAGTGGAGGTTGAATGTAGCTCGGGTCAGGAGGGAGGAGCCAGGAGACCAAGGCTGGAAGAATCATTATAGTAAATACTCTTTCAGCCTGTTGCACATCAGGAGACAGGCAGCATTAGCAGCACTCAGAATCTTCATCAAATTGAAGGTAGGCCAGGGGATGGCAGAAGCAGAATCACTATGGAAAAAACTACAGAATGCTTTCACCTGCACTGCTATACCTGGGTAGAGGGAGAAAGAGAAAAAGGGAAATTGTTAGTCGCTTAGCTGTGTCTGATTCTTGCGACCCCATGGACTGTAGCCTGCCAGGTTCCTCTGTCCGTGGGATTCTCCAGGCAAGAATACTGGAGTGGGTAGTCATTCCCTTCTCCAGGGGGCCTTCCTGAGCCAGGGATGAAACCCAGGTCTCCTGCATTGCAGGCAGATTCTTTACAGTTTGAGCCACTCAGGGAAGGGCAGAGTGAGAAGATCTTGCCAAAAAGGAAAAAGGAAAGAGAGGAAGTTCCTCTTTCTCAGTTTGTTCATCTCCAATTGTCAAAAGTTGCTATGCTACCAGGGGCATTTCCCAGGAAAACAGAAATTCTGTTGGAATTTTTACTTCCCTTTGTATACAGAAAGAAGGGCTTCCCAGATGGGCTAGGGGTAAAGAACCTGCCTGCCAATGCAGGAGACATAAGGAATACAGGTTTGATCCCTGGGTCAGGAAGATCTCCTGGAGAAGGAAATGGCAATCCACTCCAGTATTCTTGCCTGGAAAATCCCATGGACAGAGGAGCCTGGAGGGCTATAGTCCATAGGGTCGCAAAAGGGTCAGACATGACTGAAGCAACTGAGCATGCACGCACACACATATAGAATGAAATAGTCCCAACAAATCTAGCTTTGAGGAAGAATACCCGTTTCCCCCAAGCTCCCCGGGCAGACTTGGTGCTCATCTCCTTGTCTTGGATAGAAATGAGCAGGAACAAGCCCAGGAGGGGGAGTGGGACTGAGGAACGGCAGAATTGAAGAACACTCATATTGCCAGTTTCTAGGTCTGACTCTAGGACTCCCGCAGAGGAGTGGGTGGTCACTGCTTGCATACAGGTCTGTCCCGGCCTGTGGCTCCTGCCCCTCCTTGGCCCAACCACCATCTCCCCATGACCCTTGCCTAGCTGGCTCCAGCTCTCATCCCAGGGCCGGGACTCACTCTGTAGGACCTCTTACCCTAAACTGCCTTGCCTGGAGGTACTCGAATGTTTGTTTTATTGCCTCTTCTAAATGTCGAACTCCTTGAGAGCAGGAACTCTATCTTAGGCATTTTGGGTTCCACCAAAGTTTTGCACTCAGCGTCTTGTGAATGGCTGACATTCAAAACGTGCGTTCGGTTGAGAAGGAATGGTAATATGGTACACAAATAGCCGCCAAGCTGCTCGCCCACCCATCTCGCACAAAATTACTGGGTGCTGGAGTAAAACAGAATCCTGAGAAAGAGCTTACAAAGAAGCATGGAGACTACTAACCAGCCCCCCTGGGGAAATGAGGTCCCAGGTTTTCTGGGGTTCAGGGCCCACACTGCTTGTGAACAGACACAGCTCAGTGCCAGGGTCTGAGGCGGCAGCTGGGGGAATGGGGGCCCCAAGGACCAGAAGAGGAAGGGGTTGGGGGTGGGGAAGAGGCCACTCCAGGGTGGAGACACAGCTTACTGGGGGTGGGGACAAGCGCGG
Organism: Capra hircus; assembly: GCF_001704415.2. NCBI lineage: Eukaryota > Metazoa > Chordata > Mammalia > Artiodactyla > Bovidae > Capra > Capra hircus. Next base: position 31,491,683 of record NC_030823.1, on the reverse strand, counting down.
ACAGAGCCGGGCTGGGGACAAGCAGCACCTCCAGAAACAGGAACCTCATGGGCGCTAGGTTGGGAGGCGGAGCTCGCCAGGCTGCTGAGTCCAGTGCTTCCTGCATCCTCAACCAAGGAAAGGGAGAAACCGGTGGCGAGGTGCTGAGCCCACAGAAGCCACTCCTTTTGGAAACTCGATGGCGAGGGGCAGCTTTCCGCCTAGAAGATGGAGAGGAGCCCAGCCGCTGGGCTGCTTCGCAGGGTCCCCCGTGTGCAGGGCGTGCTGGTGGGACCCCCACTTATGTGGAGTGGAGAATACAGGTGTCTGCTAATGCCTGTGCCCAGGGAACCACTAGGACCACAGCTCCTGTCCCCCTGTCACAGGCCTGCCTCCTCACACTCCCTGTCTGGGAAAAGGGGACTATCTCCAGGCACCTGGCACCACGCACAGACGACAGTCTTGTCTGCTCTGAGGCCACAGTGAGGGAGAGACCACGCGGGCAGGAAGGTTCTGTTTCCTGCTGAAGGCAGAAGTGCCCCCCAGGTGGCCCCCCTTCCAGGCTGTGGGGGCCAGTCCTTCCCTCCGATGAGCTCTTTATTTCTTCTCACCCCACATGAGGGGGGGAAGGGGGCATTTAAGAGGAGAAGGAAAAGCAGCAAGGGGGCATTTTTTAGTTTCATCGTTGAAAATAAATCCCCCGGGCGACAACGGGGGTTCAGCATTATGCTTGTCCTCCCTTCTCCCCTCCCACCTCCTCCACTATCACTTCAGTACAGAGATGAGTGTGCTCCTTCAGACTCAAGACTGAGGTTGATCAAGAGCCTCCTGAACAGCCAGGGAGCGCTGAGGGCCTGAAGTCGCCTGTGTGCCGCAGGAGATGCAGTTCTGTTCACCGGTTCCATTAAAATCCAGGATTCGGGGCACGAGCCTTACCCCAGTGTGGTAGGAGCCCTTCGCCGGGAGGTCCAGGTTCGGCTCTTACGCCAGATGAAGAGGGCCTGACACAGCCGTCAATCAGGTGGTTTGGAAAAGCTCAGATAATGTGGGAATCATTGGAATACTGAAGCCGGCGTGTTTACGTAAGCAGAGATTAACATTCCTGAATCCCCAGTTCCCACGAAATGTCACACTCTTCCCCCAAACAGCCTCTCCCTGAACAAGGAGGCGGCCAGAGGTTCTCTCGCCTGCCGTCCAGTTAAACTGAAACCAGACAAGAGAAGAGAATGGTGTGGAGGAGAGCTGTGAAAGGGAGCCTTGTTCCAGCTCCTAAGCTGCGAAGGAGGAAGGTGAGGGGACCAACTGGTCAGGCGGGGCTGCTGCTGGGGACAGACCCTCCTCTGCATCCCGAGCAGCTCCTGGTAGCTGAGCCCGCCCCACCCTCCCGGCCACGCTTGGGTCTGCCTGACTATGGCCAGATCCCGCGCCGCCTCAGCCCTGCCTCCCCACGGTAACTGCCCAACAGAAACGCATCTGGTTTCAACGCCGCAGCTCCAACTGCTTGATCCTTCTTACTGCCCGTCCACATCACCACTCTTTGACCCGCTAGGCAAGCGGCGGTGCACAGCTCAGAGCAAGGAGAAAAATTGCAAGCATCTGTGGACTCAGAAATCACAGAGCTTTTTATAGAGAGAAAAGACATAACATTGGTAAAGACTAAGTGGAAACCCAGGTACTGAGTGTAAGCAAAGTCAGTGCCCTTGATGGAAAGTTCTCTGAGTTTCCCAGGAGAGTCTGCCTCTAGAAGCCACCAAAGTGCTCCAGCCCATCTTCTTCTTCTTCTTTTTTTTTTTAAATTTTATTTTATTGGATTATAGTTGATTTAAAATGTTGTGTTGGTTTCTACTGTACAGCCAGGTTACATCAGTTACATATATATCATATATTCACTCTGTTTTTAGATTCTTTTCCCATATAGCTCATTACAGAGTACTGAGTAGAGTTGCCTGTGCTAGACAGTAGGTCCTTATTAGTTATCTATTTTATATATTTTGCTAAGTCATTTCAGTCGTGTCCAACTCTGTGTGACCCAGTAAGCTGTAGCCCTCCAGGCTCCTCTGTCCATGGATTCTGCAGGCAAGAAAAACGAAGTGGGTTGCCATGCCTTTCTCCAGGGGATCTTCCTGACTCAGGAATTGAACCTCCATGTCTTACGTTTCCTGCATTGGCAGGCAAGTTCTTTACCACTTGCACCACCTGGGAAGCCTGTTTTATATATCATAGTGTATACGTCAACCTCAATCTCCCAATTTATCCTTCTCCCCTTCCCCTCTGGTAACCATAAGTTTGTTTTCTACATCTGTGACTCTATTTCTGTTTCGTAAATAAGTTCATTTGTACCTTTTTTTAGGTTCCACATACAAGCAATATCATATGATATTTGTCTCTGTCTGACTTACTTCATTAAGTAGGACAATCTCCATGTCCATCCATGTTGCTGCAAATGGCATTATTTCATTCTTTTCTATATCTCCAGCCCTTCTGATATTTCAGGGCATCTAAACCTCTCTCAGATGGTCTCTCACTTTGGCCACACAAAATCTTTACGAATAGTGTCTATTCTTATTTGGAATCCGTGGTCCCTGTTGCTGAGGGCAATGAGAGTCAACTTGTACCTGAGGAGGAGGAAAATGGGATAAGCCTGAGCTGAGTAGTCGCCAGTGATGGAATTTCTCAGCAGAAAGAAGGATGTGAGGGGAAGCCTGAGATGTGAGACTGAGTGTGTGTGCCTGAGGCCACATGGAGGCAGTGTACTGAGAGGAGGAGAGCATGGGGGCTGGTTTGTGGGCAGATAATGAAGAAGCTGAAATGTCCAGCCTTGGGGCATGGACTGGACATTTTAGGCCAGTGTTGGCCAAATGCCATTCTGGAAAACCTAGTGTTCTCCAGATGTTAACAGATGTTCCATGGAGGGGAAATTTGTGCCCAGTGTCCACCCTCCACCCTCTTCTCTGCCTTACTCTGTGCCCTGTAAGGTTGACTTCTAACAGCTGTATGGTTTGGACTCCTGTGCCCTTTGGCTTCTGTTTGAGTTCAGATGACGGGAGATTTGACAGGTGATTGGAATGGAAGGAGAGGAGGTGGGGTGTTTATCCCCCGTACATGTGGGTTTGGAAGTGGCTGAGCCTAAAGAGGTTTCTGCTCTGGTCGGGCAGTATCTCTCCAAGCCCATACCTGTCCTGGGCTCTGCTCTCTTCCTTATCCCCAGTTCCCTCTGTTGCTAGTCCCAGGGTACTCCATCATCCCCTTGTTGGTTTCCTTAATCTGTTCACACTTTTGCTAATAGTCCCTGCAATTACTCCTTTGAATGAGCCATCTGTTTCCTGCCAGGATCCCAGTCAAGTAAATTTGGGGGAAATGCTTGAAAATTTGCAATGCTTATTAGCATCTTAAGGCTCCAAAAAGTCCTGCTGTAAAGAAACTCTCTAATTTTGTTTTGTCTACAAAATCCCTTTTTCATGGAGTGCTTATTAATCCTTACAGAACTTAAGAAAAGCTGCTATAAACTAATGGTCATTTGAGGAGAGGAGTGGCATACACAAAGCAATGCTTAAGAAAAGTAGTTTGACCAGTGGGAAGAGAGCATTGAAAAGAACCGGAGCAGGAAGATTTGGAGGGAACACAGTAATAGTCTCAGTTTGAAGGTGCAATTTGGGTCGTGAGAGTAGGAAGGAGGGAATGCGACAGCTGACATGTGCTCTATGCCCCTCCAACCAGGCCCATGAGGCTGGGCAACCGCTGTCACCATCAGTGAGAATGAAGCCTCTGCTAATGGAAAGTTCCATAATTCAGCACCCAGATTCTCTTTGAGAATTCTGATTAAGGACATTTGTAGAATACTATCTACTATCCCCTCAAATTGACAAGACCATTTCTTTCTCCCTGTGGTTATATAAGTAAAAAACAGAAGCATTTTCAATAAGACATCTGCAGATTCAAATAATCATGATGAAGTTATGAAAGAGGAATTGGGATGCTGAATTAGATGCTTTGGAGGGCAGTTAATAGGCCAGAGCTTGGTCTCGTATTAATGCAGAACTGCTTTTTTCTCAAGAATCTCCGTGGTCAAAGATGAGGATTTGTGAGGTTTTATGTCACTAGAATATTCGCCACATCCTCCAGCAAAATTATTCAAGGGAAGATGAGCACTGCTTCATTCTCCTGACTACCTACAAACTCTGTGGACCACGGATGCCCCAGAATTTCCTCTTTTCCTTACTTAGGTGTTGTATCATGGCCCAAGAGACCTTATCTGTTGCAGGAAGGCAGACCCCTTCCAGGGCCTGAAACTGGACTCTTGTCTAACACTCGGAAATGAATTGTCCGAGGAGACACATGTGCTGACAAAGCAAGAGATTTTACTGGGAAAGGGCACCTGGGTGGAGAGCAGTAGGGTAAGGGAACCCAGGAGAACTGCTCTGCCACGTGGCTCGCAGTCTCGGGTTTTATGGTGATGGGATTAGTTTCCGGGTGGTCTCTGGCCAATCATTCTAATACAGAGTCTTTCCTGGTGGCACACACATCGCTCAGCCAAGATGGATGCTAGCGAGAGGGGTTCTGGGAAGTGGATGGACATGCGGTGTCTCCTTTCGACCTTTCCCAAACTCTTTCTGTTGGCAGTGGCTTATTAGTTCCGTATTCCTTATCAGGATCTCCTATCATAAAACAACTCATGCAAATGGTTACTATGGTACCTGGCCTGGGTGGGCGGTTTCAATCAGTGTGTTTCCCCTAACTGCTTTTTTCTCAAGAATCTCCGTGGTCAAAGACGAGGATTTGTGAGGTTTTATGTCACTAGAATATTCGCCACATCCTCCAGCAAAATTATTCAAGGGAAGATGAGCACTGCTTCATTCTCCTGACTACCTACAAACTCTGTGGACCACAGATGCCCCAGAATTTCCTCTTTTCCTTACTTAGGTGTTGCATCATGACCCAAGAAAACTTATCCGCATCTGTCTTCCTGCATTCACATTTCTGCGGCATACTTTTAACTCCACTGAATTTTTCTGAGCACCCCAGGCCTCCAAATGGGGCATTGTTCAGGTGGTAGAATCAACTCTCAGTTATTTGCAATGAGGAAAGGACACAATAGAGTTGATGGGTGTGCAGGGCAGGAAGCCTGCTCAGTAAGGCTGCAACCCCAGCAGAGAACTTCCAGAGCCAGCTGCATGCCCTGCCAGCAGGAAGAGTCCTTGGTCAGGAAGAAAGCTGGAGGGAGCCCTCTCTAAGTGGTTTGGGCTCAGTGGACGACAGCCTTCCAGAAGAGCACACGGGTTTTCAGGACACACAATGACTGTCTCCAACACCCAGAGGCAGCGATGTTGGGGGAGGCGGGCTCATTCTCTGTAGCTCTGCAGAGTGGACCTAAATCAAGCGATCAAATGATAGATGCAAGCTCAGTTTTGATTGAACTGAAGGAACCTTCTTTGGATATTTGTGGCAACTCTCAAAGTCAATAATCATAATTGTACAGATCTGACTATCACTGGGAATTGATTACAAATCAATTCTACCTGTACTTCAATAGAGAGCAGTCAAGCAAAAAGAGAGTAGACCTCTCCACTGATCTCAGATACATAACATGGCAAACTCTAGAACAGAAACCAAGACACACAAATTCTTTTTGAGAAAAGTCTTCTATGCCTGAGTGTGTTTGACCCATTCCCTTGACATAGAAACTGTGGAGAGGAAGTTTCCCCCAACTCAGGGGAAGAACAGGTTAGTTTCCAAATTCTGAATCCTCCTGTTCTAAGAGGCTGAGTGAAACCAAAAATCTGATCCTCACAAAGCCCTTCTCATTGCGAGCTGGCAAGGGCCCAAGTAATAAGAGGCATGTATGTCATGTAAGTCAGTATATCATTTGTTGTTTAGAATCATCAATTGCCCCATTATAATTAGAGGTAAAGAATCCATGTGTCAATGAAGGAGATAAAAGACCCAGGTTCAATCCCTGGGTCGGGAAAAATCCCCTGGAGGAGGAAAATCCCATGGACAGAGGAGCCTGGTGGACTATAGCCCATGGGGTTGCAGAGTCAGATACAACTGAGCATCTGAGCCATGTGTACACACACATATCCTTCTTAAAAGAAGGAAGGATCTGTAAACAGACTTCTAGAGCTCTTTCTGGCTACTTACACACCACAAAGATCAGACCATATTGGCCAGATGCAGAAGGCAGAGGAAAAAGGGAGATTTAAATTCCCCTTCCAAAAAAAAAACAAAAACAAAAAAACACCAAAACAGCCATTTTTCTTGCAAATCTCCAGATCAGGAGGGCTAAAATGACATATCAGATGGTTGCTTAAACTTGAGCTGATTTCAGAATATGCTGGGTTGTGGGGTAGATAGCCTGCCATCAATCCTTCCTGCCTTAAGACCTCATGAGACTTCCCTGTCCCACCCCCACTCCCATCTGAAAGTCATCAACGGTAAAGACAGCCCTTGGAGTTATGGAGAAACATCCAAAGGAAAATTGATGGCAACAGAGGAATTGCTGAGACAGGTGACCAAGCAGCCCTTCTGTCTTTCAATTCAGAAGTGTGACACTTTGGGAAATTCATTTGTCTTTAGAGTGAAGTCCAATTTACAGATGTGGACATTGAGACTTATAAAGGAGAAAGATTACTAAGAGTTGAAGTGTGAACAAGCATCCACACCAAGAAGAGACAGGTGCCCTGAGAGGCTAAAGCTGTGTTAGAAGTCAAACAGCCACTCGAGGTCTTGGAAACAAGAAAACTGGACCAGATGTTCTGTGTCCTGTGGGCATAGCCAGCCAGAGGGTTAATGTTTTGTTTTCCCACCAAATAAAGAAGCATCATCAGAGAAGGCAATGGCACCCCACTCCAGCACTCTTGCCTGGAAAATCCCACGGACGGAGGAGCCTGGTAGGCTGTAGTCCATGGGGTCACGAAGAGTCGGACACGACTGAGCAACTTCACTTTCACTTTTCACTTTCATGCATTGGAGAAGGAAATGGCAACCCACTCCAGTGTTGTTGCCTGGAGAATCCCAGGGGCGGGGAAGCCTGGTGGGCTGCCGTCTATGGGGTCGCACAGAGTCAGACACGACTGAAGTGACTTAGCAGCAGCAGCAGCAAAGAAGCATCATGGGTGGGTGGGTGCAATGTGCTTAGTCACTCAGTCGTGTCCAACTCTTTGTGACCCTAAGGACTGTAGCTCCTCTGTCCATATGGATTCTCCGGACAAGAATACTGGAATGGGTTGCCATATCTTCCTCCAGGGGATCTTCCCAACCCAGGTATTGAACCCAGGTCTCCCGCATTGCAGGCAGATTCTTTACCATCTGAGCCACCAGGGAAGCCCATGTGGGTGGGGCGGGGCTGCAGGGGGGAGACTAAATCAGCTAAGGTCACTCCATGGTCTTTTGGCAATGGGGGACCCTTCTCCCTGCCTGAGTCTCCCTGTTCCCTTCCCAGGACTGAATTATAATCCAACTGGGAGCCTGGGTCCTTGGAAGTCAAGACTGTAAACTGGAGAAACTGGTGGGGAGGATCAGCTGTATTTTTGAATCTTTGCCATCCAAGAGTGGCTGGGGGAGAGAACACATCTGCCCATGTGTGCCAGGCTTGGCTGCATGCCCCACTGAGAAAAGATGAGTTTGGAGACTGCTGCCCCTTTCTAGGGTTCCACAGAAAACATCTCATGGTTTCCTTTTATGCAGCCCCCAAATAACTCATCAATAGGAAAAGGTGAGCTAACCTTCCCATATTTCCTTCTGGCTAGGTTACATCTTGGAAAGAACAAAAATCAATAGAGATCTGATGTCCAGCTTGCCTGAAACAACTCTGGTGGAAGTTTCAGAATGTGGCAGGAAAGTAGTCTTTGCAGCTTTCATTGGATGAGGAGGAAGAACGAAGTGAAGTGTCCTTTTTCTACCCCACCAGAAACCACAGTTTTCAGGGAAGGAGCGGTGGGCTGAGGAAGTCTGAGCTGGTTCCTTGCTTCTCTCTGGTCTGTGTCCTGTCACGTCACCAAAGGGGCTCTGCAGCCTGTGACAGAGAGAGAATCCTCCTGGACTAAGTCAAGGAAGTAAGGGAGCTGTTCTCTGTGATTTCAAGAGCAAAGCAGAAATGTGATAGAAAACACGGGCAGCGTGTCTCATAAACAGGAACAGAGGAAGGGCCTGAGGAGAGAGAATGGCGATTAGCCGTCTGGGTCTTGCCAATTATTATAAGCTCTCTTTATGTTTTCAACAAGTGATTTTCCATTGCTGTAGGAGTGGCGCGTGTGAAGGTCACAGAGACAATCCTTTAGGCACCAGGAAAAATACAGACCGAAACAGACCCAGCCTTGCCACACTGGTGGGCTAGTGCCAAGACTGCACTCACTCGGTTCTGGTGTGGATTTTTCCCTCCCTCTTGCTTGTTCCTCCCTTCAGAGCTGGACGTGAGGAGCTGGCTGAGGCCTCCGCCGCACACATCTGTCTGAAATGGCACATTCAGGCACTGCTCCCTGTGGTGGTGGGATGTTGTCCTCACATGAAGCTTCTGCCCTGTGAGATCCTTGTCTGGCTGAGTATTGTCTCAAATACTCTCAAACATGGGAGTATTGTCTCCTTTTCAGAGAAGCCTCCCTTGCTTCTTCACAGCACTTAATACAATTATAATCATCCAGCTAATCATGTGCTTATCCATTTAGCATTTTCCTCTCAACTTACTACAAGCTCTTGGAGGGGAATTCTGTCAATCAACTTTACCACTCTATCTCGGGTGGCGCTAGTGGTAAGGAACCTGTCTGCCGATGCAGGAGGCACACAGGCTTGACCCCTGGGTTGGGAAGTTTCCTCAGAGGAGGAAATGGCCACCCACTCCAGTATTCTTGCCTAGAGAATCCCTTGGACAGAGGAACCTGGTGAGATACTGTCCATAGCGTCTCAAAGAGCACAACAAGACTGCAGCAACTTAGCATGCACCAGAACAGAGCCTGGTACACAGTAGGTGCTTAACACCTACTTGTTGGGTGAATGACTGAATGAATGAATGCCATCATCACCCAAAAAGACACTGGTACCTGGAAAGAAAGGATACAGGCCCATGGCCCATGGATATTAGCTCATACAGATGAATTACTGTATGAGGTTGCTTAACAACAGTGAGTGGATGGGATGGGCAAAGGCAGAGGCATCTCGCAGACTGGGATTCAAACCCCAGTCTTACCCACTTACCAACTTTGTGATGAGAAAGTTCTATGACCTCTGTTCCTCAGTTTTCTTGCCTGTAAAGTGTGGAGAGTGATTACAGCTACCTGGGTGACATGCTGATTACAAAGTGTTTAACACGGTGCCTGGCACATAACAGGTGTGAAGTAAACATACTTCTTTCTTCATAGTTCTCATACTTGACAACACAGAGGGGTAGCTGAGAGGTTTCAGCCCAAGAGACGGGGCCTTCAGGGAGAGATATCTTAGCCGGCACAGGTCGAGTTTGAATGAGACTCAAATGTGGGACTATGGCAAGAGGGATCCAGCCTGCCCCATCTTGCTAGGAGAGGAGCCAGCTCCTTGAAAGAAATGGGACAAGTAAGGGACAGAGAACAGAGTTTGCAGTCTCCAGGAGGCACACTCAGAAAGGTAGCATTAGCCCCATGTCCAAACACAGAGCTTGATGTGGCCTCTGCCTGGGATCCCCATCACTCTCTTCCTCTTTCAGTCTCCTGCAGACCCAGGCATTCCCACCTGCCAGTCTCAGGAGACAGAGAGAAGTGTTGGGAGAAGTGGAGAGAGCAGGTCGGAGGGCTAGGAGTGATGGGGGGCTGGACACGTGGCCACAGCTCCATCCTTTGAACATGCATGTTTCTCGTCCTTAAAAGAGGGATGATATGGAAGCAACCTAAGTATCCATCAACAAGGAAGATGTGGTATATACACGAGAGAATACTACTGAGCCATGAAAAAATAGGGAATTTTGCCATTTGCAACAACATGGATAGACTTGGGGTGGGGGGGGAGGTTCCTTGATAGCTCAGTTGGTAAAGAATCTGCCTGCAATACAGAAGACCCTTGTTCAATCCCTGGGTCGGGAAGATCCACTGGAGAAGGGATAGGCTACCCACTCCAGTATCCTGCTGCTGCTGCTGCTGCTGCTGCTGCTGCTAAGTTGCTTCAGTCGTGTCCAACTCTGTGCGACCCCACAGATGGCAGCCCATCAGGCTCCACCATTCCTGGGATTCTCCAGGCAAGAACACTGGAGTGGGTTGCCATTTCCTTCTCCAGTGCATGAAAGTCTGACCTGGAGAATTCTGCGGACTGTACTATCCATGGGTTGCAAAGAGTTGGACATGACTTGAGTGACTTTCAGACTTGGAGAGTACTCTGCTAAGTGAAGTATGTCAGACAGAGAAAGACAAATACTGGATGATATTACTTAAAAATACAATAAACTCTTGAATATAATAAAAAAGAATAGACTCGTAGATTTAGAGAACAAACTAGTGGTTACCATTAGGGAGAGGGGACAGGGGAGGGGCAAGATAGGGGAAGGAGATAAGAGATATAAACTATTATGTATAAAATAAATAAGCTATTTATATATTTTGGGGATTAGTCCCTTGTCAGTCGCTTTGTTTGCAAACATTTTTTCCCACTCTGTGCATTGCCTTTTTTTGTTTGTTTATGGTTTCCTTTGCTGTGCAGAAGCTTTTAAGTTTAATTAGGCTCCATTTGTTTATTTTTTATTTTATTTTCATTACTCTAGAAGGTGGATCAAAAAAGATATTACTGCAATTTATATCAAAGGGTGTTCTGCCTATGTTTTCCTAAGAGTTTTACAGTATTCGACCTTCCATTTAGGTCTTTGATCCATTTCAAGTTGTTTTTTAATGTATGGTGTTAGAGAATGTTTTAATTTCATTTTTTTAAAACATGTAGCTGTCCAGTGTTCCCAGCACCACTTAGACAGTAGATTATCACTCAGACATTAAAAAATAATGAAATAATGTCATTTGCAGCACCATGGATGGACCTAGAGGTTATCATACTAAGTGAAGTAAATCAGACAGAGAAAATCAAATATCATGAATCACTTAAATGTGGAGTCTAAGAAAATGATACAAATGAACTTATTTACAAAGCAGAAATAGAGCCACAGACATAGAAAAAACAAAGTTATGGTTACTGGTGGGGAGGAACATTGGGGGAGGGATAAATTGGGAGATTGGGATTGATGTATACACATAACTATACATAAAACAGGTAACTAATGGGACTTCCCTGGTGGACCAGTGGATAAAAATCTGCCATCCAATGCAGGGGTTGCAAGGCTCAACCCCTGGTCAGGGAACTGAGATCCCTCATGCCGTGGGCAACTAAGCTCAAGCGCCACTACGAGAGAAGTCCGTATGCCACAACTACTGAGCCTGCACCCTCTAAAGTCTCCACAGCAGGAGAAGGCCTTGTGCGACGGCTAGAGAAGTATGCATGTCGCAATGAAGACCCAGCACAGCCAAAATTTTTAAAAGTTAAAAAAAAATGAAGCAAATAAAATAAAATAGCTAATAAGAACCTACCATATATAGCACAGGGAACGCTACTCAGTACTCTGTAGTGACCTATATGGGAAAAGACTCTTGAAAAGGAGTAGGTATGTGCAATATATGCATATGTATAACTGATCCACTTTGCTGCACGACAGAAACTAACACAACCTTGCAAATCAACTATATTCCAACAGAAATTCTTAAAAAAAAAACAAACTGAAAATACATTGTACAGCAAAGGGAATATGGCCAATATTTTTATAATAACTGCAAATGGAGTATCCCTGGAGAAGGAAATGGCAACCCACTCCAGTATTCTTGCCTGGGAAATCCCATGGACAGAGGAACCTGGTGGGCTACAGTCTAACGGGTTGCAAGAGTCGGACACGACTTAGCAACTAAACCACTACCACCACCATAAATGGAGTATAACCTTTAAATATTATGAACAACTATGTTGTACACCCCAAACTTATATAATATTGTACACCAACTATACTTCAATAAAAAATAGATTAAAAAGAGGGATGAGAGAGGCAGAGGCAGTGAAGACAACGTTCCACTCACCCGCCCACGCAGGCCTTTGCTCCTGCAACAAAAGTTTAGCCAGCCTTACTGTCTACAGGAAACATGCTGGAGCAGAATGGCGGGCAAAGTAGACACAGCCCACGGCCTGCAGAGTCCAGTAGGAAAGGGATCTCCATGAGTGCTGAGCTCTGGGTCGGGGGTGGGGATAGGGCAGAAGTGAGAAATCCAGATCCAAATTCCCCTGCTTTGCTTTTCTTCAATGACTTTAGTTTTCTGAGCCCACAACCATCTTCCTCCCCGAGGAAGGAAAAAGAGCAAAAGCCCAGTGATCTGTGTCAGCACACTGGGGGCGCCTGGGCCAGACCATCCACCCTGAGACACAGAACTGCTGGGTGAGGCTCGCTTGACAGGGATGAGGGTATCTCCTGAAGGGTGAGCACCCTGACCCACCTTCCAGGTGGGGATAGCAGGAGCAGGGCTGCCTCCTCAGACACATACTGTCTCACGGGATCCTTACCCAGGGCCCACGGACCAGGTGCTCTATGCTCCAGTTTATAGATTAACAAACTGAGGCTGAGACAGGTTAAGAAAGCTGGGCGAGATTACACAATTACTCGGAGGTGGAGTCTAGACCTGAACTAACCAACCCAAGAGCCCAGGGGCTTATTCTCCCTCAGCTCTCTGCCTCCTGACTGGCCTTCCTGTGGCCCTGGCCAGCTGGCTGGAGGCGTCCTGGTCACCCTGCTCCCCCTCCCGTGCAGCCACAGCCCCCACCCCAGGGCAGCACGTGGGCAGAGGCCCGGGACCCCCAGAAGCAAGCCCTGACTCCTACACTGAGCACCCGCCCCGTGGCAGGAATTTCCAGCCCTCTCCTCCCTTTTGGCAGCAACAAGTGTGAGAGTTTCCCCCTCCTCCCGGCCCCATCCAGAGAAACAGGGCGCTGCCGAGCAGCTGGCAAACCCAGAACCAAACACCTGTGGCCAGATATTACAGCTGCATGTGTGAAATGCGATCTGTCTACAGCGCCTGTCACATGCCAGGTCCAGTTGTTGTACTGGGCAGGTTGGAAGGGGATCCACTGAAGAGGCCTTTCCGGGGCGGAATTTCAAAGCACAGGCACCCACCCCTTCCTTTCTCCCACCCCCAGAATTTCACTTGCTCCTCTTCTTTGCACTAGGCATTTCTGGCTAGGTTTGCCCTTCACCAGCCCAAGCAGAGCAGGAACCATGTGGAATCTGCATGATCTGGACAGTAATAAAGGGGCTCCATGCACTCCCGTGGCTTTTCATCTTCAAAGCAGTTGTTTGATTTCTTGTTCCAGGGGCTGCACATCTGGCTGAAACTGTGGATGCCAGGCTGATGGGTTACCTTCAAAGCTGGTTCTGGGAGACCCCAGAGGCAGCTGCAGTTTGGCTCAGCACCCACATGGGGTGGTCACCTCACCCTCATCCCCGAGGTTGCAGACACCCGCCACCCCAAAGTTCGGCTCCTCTGCTTCACAGAGACCTGCTCACTTCTCGCCAGTCACTTTCAGGGCTTTGGTTGATATTCACAACCAGCCTGCATACAAAAAAGAGGAAAGACAGGACATTTCACAGGAGCTAAAGAGGATGGAGAGAGGAGGCAGAGAAGAGAAGAATGAAGTGCTTCTGAATATTATTAATAACTCACAGTGTCTGTCACTGGGGGAGATGGACTGGGGCGGGTGGGTAGCAGTTTACACTCACAACTGATGCTGACAAATTTACCTGATGGAACATAAAGAGGAAGCAAAATCCAAAACGGCAGCACATGCCTTCAGTTGGTCCACCTGCCCTGAATGCAATGAATTCCGTGAAGCTTCACACGCCTTCTGGGGCTGGCCCGGCTTTCATGGGACATGCTGATTGCATGCAATGGACACCTTTATCAAACCCAAATACTTTACTCAGATCATCTTGTTTATTCATTGTCAGTCAACTAATATTTCCTAAATCAATCCTCACTGCAACTTTATACTGTAGATTCTAATCTATCCCCGATCCACAGATGAAAAAAACTGAGGCTCAGTGAAGTACTTTTCAAAAGGGCATCTGGGTAGTCAGTGGTAGAACAAGATCTGGGCTTATGGCTGTCCGGGCCTCAAAGCGAGTGAATAAAGGCGGACCCTGGGCAACTGCTTTCCCCATCCTCAAGTACCAGGCTTGGAGGAGGTCAAAAGTCAAGTGTGGATCTGACCTACTCCCAATGCACTGAAAGGAGAAACTGGAAACTCAGTTTCCAAAGTTCTCACTTTGGTCTCTTTCTTCAACTTTCTTTCCAACTAAAAAAAAAAAGTTTTCATTCCAGAAATCATTTTCAGTGGGTCAAAAATTAGTTGTCGCTCGGCCATGTTGAAAGATTCCACAGAGACTGTGTGTGTGCCCTGTGCTACGTGCCACTCCAGCATCAGCCTTGTCACCACTCAAGGTGGCACTTTCTTGGTTCTGTACAGAATGTAATTTTCACTTGGCCCTGAAAAATCAATATGGAAAGACTCTAATTCCCCAGATTTCAATTTTTCAATAAAAAAGTGAAAATGAAACTCTGCGGGACTGCAGCCAAAATGGTGCCCCTGAGCCAACTGCAGTCTGGAGGGAAACTCACCGAGGGTTTCAGAGCAAACCACCAACTTTTGACTTTGCTCGCCTCAGATGACATGGCAGCTGGGAAAGGAAGCAAATGGGGCTGATGAGTCTGCGTGAGGGTGAGCAGCAGTCCATCACAGGAAGATGTCTCACTCCAAAGAGATTTACTGCAGAATTCAGGCCATCCTGGGGTGCTGTTGATGGGCAACGTGGTAACAGGCAAAGAGCTGAACTTTGGACTTAAGACATAAATGCATTAAAACCCTACCTCCATCATGTAATAGCTTCTTTCCACTTAGCAGCTCTGATCAGCCTATCCTTTTATCCCCAAAGACAAAGAAGAGTCAGAGTTTCTGACTGGGCTCTCGAGGGGAAGTGGAGACAGTAGCTGTGAGGGCAGCAGCGTGATGCCTGGCTCAGAGCAGACTTTCAGTAGGGTTAGTTTCCCTTAGGCTGCCTGGCCTCCTCTTTCCCTATAACTTCATAACTGGGGCTGAACAGCTGATACCCTTCAGTATGCGGTGTTGTCAGTGGAGGGCCACAGTCAACTATTGAGTTACCCAGCCTGGGACCTCCCAATCCACCCATGCCGATGACAGGCCTAAGAAAGATGTCACCACCCATCTCCAAAGACCCTCTAAAATGAGACCACCAGGGTTCCTCACCTCCTCCAGCCATGGTTGTTTGACACTGAGCCAAGAACAAGAAGAGCAGCCCACCCTGCGGCGTGCGGCCTGGTCCTGTAACATGAGCTGACCCCTGTGCCCGCTGGCTGTTCTGCCTGAGCCCAGGGCAGGTCGACCAGCAGAAGCTGGAGTCCTGGGCCTCTGGGGCACTGCCACATGATCCTGGGCGGGTCATGCAACTCAAGTGCTTCTGACCCTCAGCTGTCCAAGAGGTTAATAATAGTGGGGCATGCTTGGATCCAGAGCAGCAGGGTTTTGCAAAGAAAAGTCACCATAACAAGTACAATGCCAGGACATAATGAGAGGACACTTTTTAAAAGCCCACCCTACACTGAGATCTATTATTTCCAGGCTTTGCTCTTCTCCACATTCAGAAACAAAGCAGATAGTGGAGGCCATCGTGATAACACCCACTTCTCCCTAGGAGGTACCTTCATATCCCCACTGAAGATACATCAGTCCTGTGCGGGGGCTCTTGTGCCAACCTCAGTAGCTTCCAGACCTGTACCTGAAGGCTGTGGCAGGTGGAAGGGCAGAGGGAAGAATGGAAGAAGAGGCTAACTGCTTCGCATACTGGGTTTTAGTGACTGGCCCACCTGCCCCACCCCCAGGTCCATCGGGACATTTCCCAGCAGAAGTTCCCACTGTTCCTGGGAACTGTGGTTAGCAGAACGTGAGGGGATGGAGTTGGAGACAGGCAAAAACAGCTGAGGCCAGAAACAATAGAGAAGTATTCTGAATTTTTTTAGGAAATCAAAATAAGTACAAAAGCCTTCCTCCAAACATGGTTCAGTTCAGTTCAGTTCAGTTGCTCAGTCGTGTCCGACTCTGTGACCCCATGAATCACAGCACACCAGGACTCTCTGGCCATCACCAACTCCCAGAGTTTATGGTAGATGGACTAAATAGAGACTATTTGGTTGATGTTAAGAATTGGGCTTGGGGAGCTTTTAAGACAGTGTTTGGGGGCTGGGCATAGGGAGGGGGACCACTGACCCAGGGTGATAACAAATTTCCAGAGTGAAAATGCCATGGATGACTGACAGTTCGTTGGGACAAGAGCTGCCTAGAATGTGCCCACAAAGTAGTTTATATATAAACAATCTCATCTAATAACAAAGAGTCAGAAACAACCTAAATACATAACAATGGAGAACGGGCTACGTGCAATTGAATACCATCATTCTTTTCAGTTCAGTCCTGTCGCTCAAATGTGTCCTGGCATCTGACAGCTCGCCAGGCCTCCCTGTCCATCACCAACTCACGGAGACTGCTCAAGCTCATGTCCATTGAGTCAATGATGCCATCCAACCATCTCATCCTCTGTTGTCCCCTTCTCCTCCTGCACCCAGTCTTTCCCAGCATCAGGGTCTTTTCCAACGAGTCAGTTCTTTTCATTAGGTGGCCAAAGTATTGGAGTTTCAGCTTTAGCATCATTCCTTCCAATGAATACCCAGGACTGATCTCCTTTAGGATGGACTGGTTGGATCTCCTTGCAGTCCAAGGGACTCTCAAGAGTCTTCTCCAACACCACAGTTCAAAATCATCAATTCTTCAGTACTCAGCTTTCTTTATAGCCCAACTCTCTCTTCCATACATGACTACTGGAAAAACCGTAGCTTTGACTAAATGGACTTTGTTGGCAAAGTAATGTTTCTGCTTTTTAATATGCTGTCTAGGTTGGTCATAACTTTTCTTCCAAGGAGCAAGCATCTTTTAATTTCATGGCTGCAGTCACCATCTGCAGTGATTTTGGAGCCCCCCAAAATAGTCTCTCACTGTTTTCATTGTTTCCTCATTTATTTGCCATGAAGTGATGGGACCAGATGCCATAATCTTAGTTTTCTGAATGTTGAGTTTTAAGCCAACTTTTTCACTCTCCTCTTTCATTTTCATCAAGAGGCTTTTTAGTTCTTCTTTACTTCCTGCCATAAGGGTGGTGTCATCTGCGTATCTGAGATTATTGGTATTTCTCCCAGCAATTTTGAGTCCACCTTGTGCTTCATCCAGCCCGGCATTTTGCTTGATGTTCTCTGCATATAAGTTAAATAAGCAGGGTGACAATATACAGCCTTGACATACTCCTTTCCCTATTTGGAACCAGTCTGTTGTTCCATGTCCAGTTCTAACTGTTGCTTCTTGATCTGCATACAGATTTCTCAGGAGGCAGGTCAGATTGTCTGGTATTTCCATCTCTTGAAGAATTTTCCACATTTTGTTGTGATCCACACAGTCAAAAGCTTTGGCATAGTCAATAAAGCAGAAATAGATGTTTTTCTGGAACTCTCTTGCTTTTTCTATGATCCAACGGATGTTGGCAATTTGATCTCTGGTTCCTCTGTCTTTTCTAAATTCAGCTTGAACATCTGGAAATTCATGGTTCGTGTACTGTTGAAGCCTGGCTTGGAGAATTTTGAGCTTTACTTTGCTAGGACGTGAGGTGAGTGCAATTATGTGGCAGTTTTAACATTCTTTGGCATTATTCCTTTAAATAATTCCTTTATAAATAAATTTAATAATGTATGTAAAATTTTATATATTTTATTATTAATTTATGTAAACAAATTAAAGGAACATTATTGCTTTAAAGGCTATTACATTGAATGCTTTTTTTTTAAAGGCTAGTAAAAATGATGTTAAACATTTACATACCTTGATATAAAAAAGTGTCCTCAAAATACAGTATTGGGTGAAGAAAGTAGCTTCTGTAAAATGTATAATATGAGCCCATTTATGTAGAAGGAAATCCATGAATCAAGTGTGAAGTTAAAGTCGCTCAGCTGTGTCTGACTCTTTGTGACCCCATGGACTGTAGCCTGCCATCCTCCTCTGTCCATGGAATTCTCCAGACAAGAATACTGGAGTGGGTAACCATTCCCTTCTCCAGGAGATTAAACCCAGGTCTCTTGTATTACAGGCAGATTCTTTATCATCTGGGCCACCAGGAAGGCCCCCACGCATCAAGCGGTATCCTGAAACACAATCACGAAAATGTTACCTGTGGTGTTCATCAGGGGATGAGATCTTGAGTGGCCATTTTTCTTTCTTCCTTGTTCACTTGTGTATTATTTGTTTTTCTTACTCAAAGCATTTACTTAAAATACAAAAGCACTATAAAAAATCCATCTCTGTAAAAAATAAAATTCACCTTTTTCATATTAGTGAAAATTTATGATTAAGCTGTGACAAGGACATTGAACATTCTCTTATTTTCCAGGACATACCACGATTAACAGAGTAAAGCTCTCTGACTTCCTAATATCATAAACACACTGAGGAGAAGAAACAGAATAAGATGCCATCCAAACCTCTCTCGTGGTTCTAATAAATCACCATTCTCAACCTTCTTGCAAACAAAACTGACACATATCTCATAAGGTCTATTTTTACATAGTCATTTCCTCCCTTTTTTCTTTAGCACTGTTCATTTAAACGTGTATGGGTATCACCCACTGTGCAAAAATTTGCTTTTATGAAAGACCAACATTATTATCCATTTTTCCCAACTGAAAGAAATCTGAAGAGGACTTTTGATTTTTATGAGAATAGTACTCAGCATATATTTTGCGGAGAGCCGTTAGAGAGTCAGGGTACATCTGAAGCTGCAAGAGTGGCTCCCAAGCTCCTTCCCCAGGAACCACACTCAGCAGCTCAACATCCAGCCGTCAAAGCTTTGAACTGTGTCTGTGAATGTCTGTACTTTATCTTGATTTATTTTGTGCATCCATTGGCAAGATGTGTCTTACAATAAATGCTTCTTCAATTTACAAGCCGTTCTGGCTTTTGAAAGTTTTCACAGGAACGCTGTAGTTTCAGGAAGGGGTGGGAGTGGGGGGAACCTGTATTAAGCTTGTGCTATATGTAAGACCTTCTATCTGGAAGCCATCCCTTCATCTGTGTGCTATACTTTGCCATAGGCCCATTACTGAAAATAGTCACTCAGACCACAGTGGAAGGAGGAACCCATCCATCTGAGTCGTTTGGTTCATGGAGTGAATTGACCCTGCTTTGGGGCACCTGAAGCTCATAATGAAGTGGGTTTGCAAAAGTGGCTATTCCTCCATGCTCATGTGCAAAGTTGAAGAGTCATGTGGTCCTGGCTCACTCAATATTCATTCATTCAGTATTACTGAGTGCCCACTGTGTGTCAAGATAGAGCGAGATTCTGGGCCCCCAGCAGTGAACAAAATAAAAGTCTCTGTCCTTGGGGAGCTTATATTCCCGTGGGAGAAGTCAGACAGTCAAACCACACATTTCAGGCTGTAGCAAATGCCGTGCTAAAAGACAAAGCAGGGTGAAGGGGGCAGAGGGACCATGTTTTAGATGGGGTTCTCAGGAAAAGTCCTCTCTGGTAAAATGAGCGGCCCGAGGGAAGTGAGGTGAGAGCCATGAGGACACCTGAAGGAAGGGCATTCCAGGCAGGGGCAGAGGATGTGCAAAGGCCCTGTGGCAGAGCTGGCATAGCATATTCCAGGAACTAGAAGTAAGTCAGTGCAGCTGGGACCCAGCAACCACGAGGAGCAGGAGGAACAGAGGCGAGTGAGGAAGGAGAGGTGAGGCTCTGCAGCTCGGGGGGCCACTGTCAGGACTGGGATTACATCTGAGCCGAATGGAAAAGCTTGGAAGAGCTTAAGCAGAGTTCCATGAGCTAACACAGTAGATGCTGCACTTTTTTTTTCTTTTCAGAAACAGAACAGAGAAAAGAAGATACCAAATGAACAAAAAGAGGCAGAGTTTTTAAGAAAAGGAAATGAGAAAGTATGCCCCCCAAAAGGACTGTGAGCACTTCATAGGTTCTTCCTTTGCATAATAACAATTAACGTCCTACGGATCTAATGTCTTTCCCTAAAAAGCTCATAAATAATAGTCAGTCAATGGTCTTGGACAACAGAACTTGTCACAGGACAGCAATAGGAGCTTTCAGCAAAGCAGGGAGTCCCTTGGGGTCACAGAGGACTTGTCCCTGCTTTGCCAGAGTTGAGGGCATTCCCCTCCTTTCTCTGCATCCAAGGTACACCCTGGGCATGTGCAAAGGATAACAAGATGCATCTTTCTCTTATGTAGATCAAAACCCATAGTCTTGTCATGTTTTATCTTCAGTACTAAATTAATTTAAATATGGTAATAATAAAAGTATTGATAAAATGAAGCAAAGCTAATATTTGGGGTTCCCTGATGGTTTAGTGCTAAAGAATCTGCCTGCAATGCATGAGGTTCAGGAGACACGGGTTCTATCCTTAGGTTGGGAAGAGCCCCAGGAGGAGGGCCCCGGCAACCCACTCCAGTATTCTTGCCTGGAGAATTCCATGGACATAGGAGCCTGGTAGGCTAAGTTGCAGAGAGTCAGACACAACTTAGCAACTGAGCCACCACCAAGGCACTATCCGTGCGTGCTAAGTCGCTTCAGTCATGTCTGATTCTTTGTGACCCTATGGACCATAGCCCTCCAGGCTCCCCTGTCCATGGGATTCTCCAGGCAAGAATACTGGAGTGGGTTGCCATGCCCTCCTCCAGGGGATTGTCCCCACCCAGGGATCAAACCCACGTCTCTTATGTCTCCTGCATTGGCAGGCAGGATCTTTTGCCACTAGCGCCATAGCCAATGTCTTAGTTGTGATGCATACTTTGTAATTTCCAGGCCTTTAAAGTTAGAGTTTTTCCTTTTTCCATCAGGACCCACTTTTCTGTGTTACCCTTAAGGAGACGGTCCTTATTACATGCATTAGCTCAAAGGAAAGCTGGTACTTAAAATTCCCACTCTTGGATCTCAGGGTAGGATAAGCATTATGGTGTGAGAGAGAGGAAGAGGAGAGGAGAGACGTGGATATTTTTAAAGAGGGTGGGAAGACGGGGGAGGGAGAATGCTCTAGCAGGCACTGAAAGTCAGGGCACAGAGTGTGCAGAGCCGGCCTCCTGCCTCCAGCAGTGTACACAGAACACACTGGAGAGAGGTTTGAGCCTGCTTCCCCATCTGAAGTCCTGCCACTGTTTATAGAACCACCTTGTAAAGTCACTCTCAGAACAAAGCTCTTGCTGAAGGCGGCCCACGCCCTGAAGCTGGCCAGTTGTGTTCAAAGCAGGGTTTCCCAGCAGAGCTGCCGATGCCATGTGGGCTGCAGCTGTATCCAGGACCCCCACGGAGGGTCTCTCTGCCTGCTGCCCCACTCCCCTCACTTGGGTCTTGTGTGCTTGGCTGCTCTTGGCACGCGTCCACCCCAGCAGGCCGGTGTCAGATCGGGAAACTTCAGCGCAGGCAGGTGGGCTCAGCTCTCCAGGCTCTGCCTGTGGGACTCATCGCACGGCTGGGGAGATGGTGGGGGATGGAAACCCAGCAAGAAGGTGGAAAACGATGCTTCAGTTGTCTGGACACACAACCAGAAAGAGCCCTTAACTCATGCACAATCCTGCCCTGGGGGACCATGGCACTTCAACTTTCAGCCTTAGAAACGCATCCCGCAATCATGGATTGAGCAGCTACAAGTCTCCTTTTTTTTTAAGAAAAGCAAGAATGATATTTGTTACATCTTGATAAATGTGAAAGCCTCTTCTCTGTTCGCGTTGGTGCGTGACCTTGTTCACTATGACAGGGTATCTGGAAATGGCCATTTGTTCAAGTCATAACTCAAACCAATCCAAACACTTAAAAAGTTTCCCGCCCACTGGAGAAGCCCACAGATACAATCCCTTTTGTGCAAAATGGACCCACTACATCATCAAGGGGCATTCCAAAAGATGGCCGCCCAAATGTCACCCATGGTTGTCTCTGAAGGGCAAGACCTTGAGTGATTTTTTTCCTTTTATCCTTGTTCTCCTCTGTATTATTTGGGAAGAGGCCAGCGAGAGAAAGACCAACAGCACATAGCTCTCTCCTTGAAGAGAGACCAACCCAAAGACCACACAGAGCTCCGTGCCCCGCAAAAATGGTCATCTACTTACCACTCTCGAAACTTTTCCACCAGAGCGTTTCTGCACAATCGGAGGACAGTGAAGCTGAGCGCCTGACATAACCCACCAATGGTGCTGACTTCTTAAAAGCCTGTGTTTCTCCCTAAAATTCATGCAAACTTTGTGTTATATTTCACAATATATTGTTGAAGTATAAAAATGTCCTTGGTGGTCTATCATGAAGCAAAATTAATGGTCCAAGAAAATGCTCCAGGTTTATCCTGTGACTCTCTATGTGCCCAAGCTTTGCAAGTGTTACACTGGTAAAGAATCCACCTGCCAGTGTAAGAGACCCAAGTTCAACCCCTGGGTGGGGAAGATCCTCTGGAGTAGGAAATGGCAACCGACTCCAGTATTCTTGCCTGGAGAATCTCATGAACAGAGGAGCCTGGCGGGCTACAGTCCATGGGGTTGCTAAGAGTCAGACACAACTGAGCGGCAAAGCACTTTATGTGCCCAGGGTGACTATCAGGATTTCCAGGATGAGGGCCTCTTAGAGCAGCAAGGAGGTAGCAGTGGATCCAGATCTGGGCTCCACAGACTATCAGATTCTCTGATAGTCTCCTTCCCCCAGGGAGGGTTCCCTGGTTGAGTAATGCAGGGCTCTTTAAGTCTGAAGTGCTGGTCAGGTGAACTTAAAATGGGCTGACCTGAAATGTATCAGAATCCTTACACTAGAATTGCTTATGAAACAACTTGCAGGCTCCAAAAACTTCAGCTGCATCAGTAATTCCTCACCAATCCTCGGTGAGATCCTATGGATATCCTGGACATGGCTTTGACCCCTTGGACTGGGATTTACACTTGTTGGCTTTTATTCTATTTTCAGGCTTTTTCTGGACCTGCAAAACCTGTTTGACCACAGCTCTTAAGCCTTTATGACCGAGATGAGCCACCTTGACTAACAGCTGACACCACTGGCAGACACAGCACTTCAGCTTTCCTTAAACGTACAGTCAACACTTAGCACCACAGTGCAGGCTTCCCGGAGCACTTGAGGAGAAGTCACCTGCAGTCTGTCTTCTGGTGACGCTCATTTCGTTTTAAGGCTATTCTCATGGTCAATAAAGATGAAGAGCTTATGCAAGTCCATAGAAACATTCTGGTACACTTTCTGGTTCTCCTCTTGGACCGGACAGCAAGCTTTAATCGTTTAGGCGGAAAAAGACGAGTTCTGGCCATTTACACTGGAGAACGGATAGTGCCAGTTATCGTGGATTTCGGACAAATCTTATGCCAATGAACTGAGCCTTAAGCTGTTGTCTTAGGAGCGTCTTAGGACAAGCACACTTCCCCTGGGAAAGATAAGGCAGCTGTGACAGCCCCGAAACATACATTACGTCTGGTCTGTTCTTTAACCTCTCCTATCTGACCGGTGGCCAAGGCGGTGCTGTAAAAATCAAAGTTTTCTGTTGTTGTTTGGTCGCTCTTTTGAAACTCCCTGGACAGTAGCCCACCAGGCTCCTCTGTCCATGAGATTCTCCAGGCAAGAATACTGGAATGGACTGCCATTTTCTCTACCAGGGGAATCTTCCCAACCCAGGAATCAAACCCATGTCTCCTGCATTGACAAGAGGATTCTTTACCACTGAGCCACTAGGGATGCCCATAAGAGGGTTTTGCCAGCAATGGAGAGAGTAAATAAACTAAACAGAAAGGTTGCAATCAGCTTTTTTTTTTTCATCAAGATGGTGATAACAGAACAATGAAGTCACACGGTGTCAGAAGCACAAAACTGCTGCTCCTTACACACTTGAGATATTATTGATACTTGGAAGCAACTAGTCTGAAAAGGAAAAAAAAAATGTAAATTTTTCCTTCATATTGGATTTTTAGGGCTGAAAATGCACTGTTTGCTAAAACAAAACACCAGCTACTAAATTGCTAAATGACTTCAGGCAGGTCAGACTTTTTGGAAGAACTTTTGTTCAGATCTGTATCCTTTACGAGTGAAGTTGGCTACGAGTATCAGAAAACACTGCTATAGTGGCTTAAAGTAATAGGCTTTTATTCCTCTCTTAGGACAAGGTTTGGAGGTGGCAGTCCAGGGCAGCTGTGGTGTCTCAATGATGCGTCCAGGGACCAGATCCCTCCCATCTTTCTGCTTCTCACTCCATTCTTAACCTGGCCAGGCTTCCATTCTTATCTGCTGACTGACACCTGGGCCTTTGACATCTACCTCCTGGAAGTGAGGTGGGAATAAAGAGTAAAAGAGGCTTTCTCCTCGTAAACCTCAGCCTTTTTGTTTATAAAGGACACTCTCCCAAGGACTTCTTCCCACTGCTCACTGGCCTGACTATGCTAAGTGGACTCCACCAGCTGCATGTAGAATGACAGTGTTGTTGGTCAGCCATATTGCTGCCCCAAAATGAAATTGGGGCTCTCTAAGACAGGAAGTCTGAGGAAGTCCTAGATGGTAGGCAAACAGTGAGAAATATCTGCCACTGTGACTGGGACCTTGCAAAGAATTTTGCAACCTCTATATGAGTCAGGATCCATCCTACCAAAAATGTCAACAGTTGTCTACCAGATGCACAGCCAGTCTGTGGCTACAGTGAATGGCACCTGACTGAAAGTAAGCGTCCCAAGGACTATGATGCCTGTGGCCTTAAACAAGGGGAAAGAATGAGATTACACATATCTTCTTCTTCCATTCTAATGGTGCACTGCAAAATCATCACCAGATGTTACCAGTTAGGCAGTTCATTCATATGGCTCATGTTTGAACACACAATTTTCCTTTATGGCTAAGAAAGTGATTCCTTTCTCTCTCACTCACTCTTCTTTTTCTTCATGTTGACTATTAGACAAGACTACTTAAATTCCCTTTTTCCGATGATTTGAACAGTTGATTATACCTCTCAGCCTTTCTACAATTGTGCCTTGGCATTGCTTGTCATCCTCTTCCTTAAGGAGGTTCCTGCCCAGGACCAACTGACTCAGTAAATTTCTGAACAATGTCAATAGGTTAGGTTTAAACTTAAATATTTACATCTTTCAAAATTATTCACAGTTCATGACTTGCTAATAGCTAGTGATATTATTTTGAATATATGGCCTATGGTACAGTATTACTTATAAATCCAAGTAGCAAGATTTATACATGCTGGGTTACTTGCTAAATAACATCTTTACACAATCAAATTGTATTTGGCTTATGCTTGGTTATGACCTTCAGATCATATATTTAAAAAAAAAAAAAAAAAGCTCTTCTGTATAACCAGTTATTTTTCTCTCTCAAACCTGGGATTCCATGGAGTTTTAGTCTAAGTACTCAAACTCCACAGGCAAGAAAAAAACATGTCTATTAAAAGAAGGGGCCATGAAAACTGAGTTCCTTCTACTAAAACTAAAGAAGTCAGGCAGTTAAGAACACCTAGCAGGAAACACATTGCCGTCTTGTATTAATATTCACCCTCAGGTAGTAGTTGTGATGTCTCTTCATTTCATAAGTATGTGATTCACTCCTTCTTTGGGAAGGCCACCTTTTGCCAGGACAAATGTAAATACCTTCACAAAGGCATAAATTTAAGAGAGCAGCATATTTGAAAGGCTGTCTCCTCGCTGCCCTAGAGCAGGGGAACCAGCAGCATGTGGTGAAAGCAAGCTTTGAGCCCAGGTACTCTCGCTCCAGAGCCCATGTCTCCATTACTGCGCACCGTCGAGCCCCACCCTGCAACACCACCGGCCAACCCTCTGGCCCGAGGGGACCCTGTGGATTTCATACATTGAGGGGGGAAAACCCTCACCCCAGTTCTTAGGAAAAAGGGGAAGAATTATTTGAACTGGGAAGCCCGGAGCACCCAAGCCAGAGCAGTGAGAGTGTGCCCCACCCAGCAATGTGGAATTGAAGGAGAAATAGAGGAACAGCAACAGCTCAAACGCTAAGTGTAAAAAGGCCAATTGATGAAGTTGCTTTCTCATGTGCAAGCAACAGAGCTATAAAAAGAACTTTTCAGCTTTTCAGTCAAACCTTTGTGGTATCTCCACCCCAGAAACAGCCTCAAAATTAAACTCTCAACTTCTTATTTAGAGGCCAGTTTTCATTTGAATGTGTCCTTATTTACCTCCTCTTAGGTCAGAATGACCCTGCCCCCAGCCCCCAGTCAAGCTCAGCTGGACAACCCAACGTATGCTCAGAGCTCAAGAAATTAAAAAGAAAAAAAAGAAGCCCCATCACCAGCCTGTATTTCAGAAGTAGCAATCACTTATCCAGCCAAAGTGAAATTAAGAAATTTGCATGTCATTTATTAATATCTTTCCTGTCTGTCAAGCAGCCTTCAAAAACATGTTTTCCTCCTTTAGAAAGAAGTAGATCGGAATGAGCACATCACACAAAGGCCCTGAGACCAGGCTACATTTTTCCAGGGGGCAAGGGAACACCGGGAACATTCTTTCCTACCTAGAGCCACTCTTATCTTGTCTTCAGAATGGTCTCCTCCCCAGCTCAGTCTATTTTGAAGTCAAAAGAGTCATTTAAAATACTCTAAGAAAGCTGGATTATGGACTTGTTGATTCATTAGGAAGGATATGGTGCTTCTGGGAAAAAAATGTGCTTATGTTTCAGAGGTACATAGCAAAGCATTTGGGGAAGAAGTATAATATTTCTAAGTTACTTCAAAATACTTCAGTAAAAGTTTTTTTAAACAGAAAATAAACATAGCAAAATGTTAACCAGTTTCATATCCAGATAAGAGTCAACTCATTAGAAAAGCCCCTGATGCTGGGGAAAATTGAAGACAAAAGAAGTGAGCACTAGAGGATGAGATGATTAGACAGCATCACCAACTCAGGACATGAATTTGAGAAAACTCCAGGATGTAGTTAAGGACTGTGAGCTGCAGTCCATGGGATCACAAAGAGTCAGGCGCATCTTAGCAACTGAACAGCAGCAGTGAAGTGTCCACTGTATGTTTCTCTCCACTGTTTTGTGTGTTTGAAGATGTTCATGACAAAAATCCCCAAAACTCCCAGATGGAACTTGCCCGAAATCCCTGCCCCTCTTGGCCTCCCATGCTGCTGGTCCTCACTGTAGGCTCTGAGTCAGTGTTGCCAAGGACCTGGACACTCACAGCCAGAAGGGAGATTCAGCAGTGACTGTAACTATAATACCATTCAGGACACTTTTTCCAGGTGCCAGGCACCGTTCGAAGCACTTCATATGAATTACATCACTGAATCTGCACAGTACCCTATGCAGAGGCCTAATTAGTGACTCTGACCCCATCTTACTGAGAAGGAAAGGGGCACCTAGAGGTGTTAGTATGGCCTAGGCCACTCAGCTAGGAAGTGGCACAGCCAGAACTTCAACCCAGGCAGTTACATTATTAGGGTAAATCACTTATTTGATTATTTGGCTGTGGGTGGACGCATTCTCTCCTTACTTTCCCCAAAATGGGTTCAGATTATATGGTCTCAGAAAATCATTGGTTAATATATTCTCAAGTTCATTTTCCAAGTACTGGCTCACAGGAGATTGGCAGCAGACGCTGGGAGGATGTAAGAAGCAGATCATCACCTTGGGCAAGCAAGACTCCCCCCCACCGCCGCCCCCGCCAAATAAAAGATCAGACAGGAGTCGCTGAAGCCCATTTTGACCTCCTTCCAAAGCCCACAGGTCAGATTATCCAACACTGAACGGCCCAGTCACTGGATGGTGAAGGCTTTTCCAGGAGAAGCCCAAAGCTAAGGCCAGACTCCTCAGGTAGCTGGTGAAGCCCTTCAGTGGAAGAGTGTATTTGCTCTCACTGTCATCTGCCTCGGGAAGAAGTCTGTATGAACATTGGAGTGAGCACCTAAAAGGCAGGCCTTGGACTCAAGGAAGGTGGTCACTCATTCTCTGGATCCTAAAGAGTGAAGTCCAGACTCTGGGCAGGGACGGACAGGCCCAAGGGTTCTCCCAGTAAGCTAAGACCTAACTTACCAGTGTCCAGGGAGCAAGAGAGAGATTTCCAAGGAGGAGGGTCTCGATAGAAGGCCGTGGCTTCTGACAGCGATAAAGCATAACACAGACAGGTCAGAAGACCACATACGCTTTCCTGGGGCTTGCTAGGGAGCTGCCCTGGCTGAAACACCCAGCTTTTCTGGTCGCACAACTGGTCTACCACCTTCTGTGTAACCTCACAACCTGGAAAGTGGTGGGAATTTGTTTGCATTAGCCTGCCTGCCCAGAGAAGGCAGTGGCAATCCACTCCAGTACTCTTGTTTGGAAAATCCCATGGGCAGAGGAGCCTGGTAGGCTGCAGTCCATGGGGTCTCAAAGAGTCAGACACCAATGAGCGACTTCACTTTCACTTTTCATTTTCATGCATTGGAGAAGGAAATGGCAACCCACTCCAGTGTTCTTGCCTGGAGAATCCCAGGGACGGGGGAGCCTGGTGGGCTGACGTCTATGGGGTCGCACAGAGTCGGACACAACTGAAGCGACTTAGCAGCAGCAGCAGCAGCAGCAGCCTGCCTGCCCAGCTGTTCTAAATCCTGTGCCTTGTGTCTCACAGAAGTACTCAGCAGCCTTCAAGTGGTTTAAAGCACATATTTCTGTTGCTTTTTCACAAGTATTTCAAATCACTGGTAATCAGAGAAATGCAGATTACAACAATGTAACAGCCTTTTTCTACCCTCAGGTTTGAAAAAGTTTAAAAGAATAACAGCCAATGTTGGCATATGTTGAGTTACTCTCTTATCCTACCCCAAGCCCTAAACAATGCCTGAGATGGAGAAATAGAATAACTAGGCCCTAGTTACAGTGTTTTGGGTAATAAGCATGTCCTCAGCATCAATCAGGGCTGTGCGGACTTTGGAATAGGAAACCGTCTGATTGTCTGATTGATGCACTTATTAACTCATTCATTCAGGAGATATGTGTTGAATATCTAAGAAGCACAAAGAGTACCTAAAAAGCACAAAGGAAAGTAAAAATATCTAAAGCTGAGTGTGGGGAACCCTGAGCCAGGTTGTTGATGAATTATTCTGTGAGGTTGGGCAACAAGATTCCTTTTTTTATGGAAGGTAAATCAGTCATCGATAGTTATCCAGCTAATGAAAACTTTGCTAGAGGCTCTGTGAGAAAGATGCAGAATGTCCCCTGCCCTTTGAACTAGCACCCAGATAGCCCCAACGAAAGCACACAGAGTCCTGCACCTGGGGTCATTCGGGCCATGCAGACTCCAGGGAATTCGAGAAGAGAGAATTTGGGAGCACATGAAGCTGTGCTCCAAAGGCTTCTCTGAGAAATAATGGAACTGAATCTTTTAGGATGAGTCATGTTAACAAACAGATGCAGGCAGGGAAGTGAGATAAGCAGAATACTCTAGAGGGAGAGGTTTGCTTGGGCCCATCAGTGAAAAAGAAAGGCCAAGGTATTCTCAGGAAAAACTGCCACTAAAGAAAAAAAGTAAACAAGCAAGCCCGAACATAAATTTACATGGCCCTTCAAAAATTCAGGTGGAGTGAAACTGGTTCTAGTTCACAAAAGAGAGGCACAGAAGACCCTGAGGAGGAGACTCAGCTATGGAGGGTGTCCACCGGACCTGAGGGTGTGAGTCTGAAAACGAGTTCCGGATGCAGCAGAGCTGGGGGACAGTCTCATAGGCTTTCCAGTGGCTGGGAATGCTTCAAGGGGGAGAGACTGTACCAAGTAAAGAGAAGACAGACAGAATTCCACATGCTTGTTACCAAGTGCAGCCAAGGGAATGATGGACACGGAGGATGGAGAGGAAAGCGGCTCCCTAAAGCTGGCACTTTTATTCCCTCCTGTCCACAGCATATTTCCAGATGTTCAAGCTGGATTTAGAAAAGGCAGAGGAACCAGAGATCAAATTACCAACATCCGTTGGATCATGGAAAAAGCAGGAGAGTTCCAGAAAAACATCTATTTCTGCTTTATTGACTATGCCAAAGCTTTTGACTGTGTAGATCACAATAAACTGTGGAAAATTCTTCCAGAGATGCGAATACCAGACCATCTGACCTGCCTCCTGAGAAATCTGTATGCAGATCAAGAAGCAACAGTTAGAACTGAACATGGAACAACAGACTGGTTCCAAATAGGGAAAGGGGTACGTCGAGGCTATATATTGTCACCCTGCTTATTTAACTTATATGCGGAGTACATCATAATCCCAGGCTGGATGAAACACAAACTGAAATCAAGATTGCTCGGAGAAATATCAATAATCTCAGATATGCAGATGACACCACCCTTATGGCAGAAAGTGAAGAAGAACTAAAGAGCCTCTTGATGAAAGTGAAAGAGGAGAGTGAAAAAGTTGGCTTAAAACTCAACATTCAGAAAACGAAGATCATGGCATCCGGTCCCATCACTTCATGGCAAATAGATGGGGAAACAGTAGAAACAGTTTTTTTTTCTGGGCTCCAAAATCACTGCAGATGGTGACTGCAGCCATGAAATTAAAAGACACTTGCTCCTTGGAAGAAAAGTTATGACCAACCTAGACAGCATATTAAAAAGTAGAGACATTACTTTGCCAACAAAGGTCTGTCTAGTCAAAGCTATGGTTTTTCCAGTTGTCATGTATGGATGTGAGAGTTGGATTATAAAGAAAGCTGAGCACCAAAGAATTGATGCTTTTGAACTGTGGTGTTGGAGAAGACTCTTGAGAGTCCCTTGGACTGCAAGGAGATCCAAGCAGTCCATCCTAAAGGAAACCAGTCCTGAATATTCATTGGAAGGACTGAGGCTGAAGCTGAAACTCCAATACTTTGGCCACCTGATGCGAAGAACTGACTCATTGGAAAAGACCCTGATGCTGGGAAAGATTGAAGGCGGGAGGAGAAGGGGATAACAAAAGATGAGGTGGTTGGATGGTATCACCAACTCAATGGACATGGGTAAACTCTGGGAGTTGGTGACAGACAGGGAGGCCTGGTGTGCTGCAGTCTGTGGGGTCGCAAAGAGTTGGACACACATTAGTGACTGACCTAAACTACACAGCACCCTGCCTCTTCCAGGTGAGGTGCTCAACAACTGTGTAGAATGAATAAAAAAATTAACCCAGGCCAGAAACCCAAATACTTGTTGTGAGTGAGCATAGGCCCAGTACTAAAAATAGCCAGAGGGAATAAAGTGATCTCTCTAAGAGAGTCATGAGCTCAAGTCCCCTGAGTGCTGTTTGCTTGTGCACAGGAAGAGGTTATTTACAAAAGGAGCCACAAGAACCTAAGAGAATGAGTGTGGGTGCCAGAACCTTCTTCCTAATGTGATCAAGACCAGTAACTACATATTGAGAATTCTAAATTTGTCCAGGATGCCACATTTCGCTAAAGCCTCAGAGTGTGTCCAATTATCTCAAGAGAAGAATGTCATGAAATTCTCAATACTGAGGTCACGTTAATTCACATTCATCTTATGTGAATGGAATGCAGGTGCTGACCACGCAGCATCTTGAGGGAAACTATCATCCAGAACTGAATAAAGGTTAGGGAATAATAACAGCTACTGTGATTTAAGCACTTATCATGCTCCGGATAGAGAGCTGCGTGCTTTAACATCCAGTATCGATGCCTCCTCTGTTCCAGGTGCTCAGGAAAAGACACATGCTCTGACGCCTCATTTCTTACACATTTTCTCATCTAATCCTCACAATGATCCTACTGCTACCCCTATCTTATAGTTGAGGAGACTGAATCATGTAATTTGCCCAATATCGTGCATCTGTAAGCGGCAAAAAGGATTTAGATTCAGTGAGTCTGATTCTGGAAACCACATCCTTACCCCACACTCTAGGACTTGGTAGGATTCTGCATGCAAAGGCATCTCTTGAGTTCTCAGGACTGTGTGGCCACCTGAGGGGAGGCATGCAGGGGGATGACATTGTTTGGGAGAACCATCCCTGAAAGGACAGAGTAGCCTGGAGGCCCAGGGAAGTCTGCTCCCCATCACTTTGGACTACAGCCTGTGTCACATTCCAGTGTTGTGTTTCCAAGGCCTCATGGCCTCGAGACAGGCAGCAGGAAGCAATTCCAGTTTCTGGCCCAGATCTTGAGTCCTTTAAACCCTTGTATCTAACTACACTTCCACTGGCTTTCATTTCTGCAACCCTTCTTACAGAAATACTCTATTGAAAGTAAGTAAGTGAGAGGGGAACTGATTGAGCTGACTGAGAATTTACTTAATTTCTACATCCAATTCCTATGACTAATGTGCTGGGGAAAGGGCAAAGTCTGTCTAGGTATGATTGTGTTTTGCATAAACTTTTATGCATGAAGTGGCTCTATTTGCAACTAGATCGGATCCAAATTTCAGAATCATTCTAATGAATGACTGCAGTAAAGGTCTGTTTTAAAAAGAGAGAGAGAAAGCAAAGTCACGTCAGCTTTGGCCTGCATTATAAAAGCCCTGGAGTGGACATTCCTGCTTTGAAGCTTTCTCCTCTTCTCTGTCAAAGCTGCTGAAGGCACTGCAGACGTGGACCACCCAGGAACTCTGGGAGCTCAAGGAGTGCCTGGTTCAAAAGGTGAGCAGAATGAGCATCACCTCCTTCACTCAGTCCGCCTCTGACCTTGAACCACAGTCTTGTGTTTCATCCCTGATTGGGACACCAGTGCGGTGTCCAGGCCTGCTACCTTCCTTGTGGTATCAACCCAGGCAGGCTGGTTGCCTGTTCTGGTCATGCTGCCATGAACGGGAAGTCCTTTTTGGAAAGCTCCTTCAAAGTCATTGCCCTGCCTTTCTCCTCTGGCCCAGCAGTTTGCAAGCGCAATGTACATGAGACTCACAGAGGAACTTGCTGAACTGCAGGCTCTGATTCAGTAGGGCGGGGACGGATCTTGAGAGTCTGCATTTCTAACAAGCTGCCAGGGTTGGTTTTGGGAACAATTAAAGGTTAATCAGTGTCAAGAATGCTGACCAAAGCAGATGAGACAGCCACTGGCCACTACTATTTTTGCCTTCCCAAAGCATGTGCTTTGCTTGCTTTTTGAATTTGTTCTTCTGGTAACAAATCTTTCCCTCCTAGCCACAGTCATGGACGTGCAGACTCAGGCTGGGACAAAGAGAGTCCTGCCTGGGATTGATATGAGAACAATGGTGGGAAGAGGGAAGTGAGGATTAGTGGGGAGTAGGCCATCCTTTCCTAGGGGTTACTAAACTGGGATGACGTAGTCTTGGGGTAGCCATCCTGCTTGGCGCATATAGGAAGTCAATTGCAATGACAGAAAATGAGGTGAATTTACAGAGAGAACTGCAAGAGGCAGAGATTTGACAATACCATTTAAGCCCCTAAATCCGGTCAGAACTGATGCTGATTTGCTCCAGCCTTTCCAGTTATGGGAACCAATAAATTTGCTTTTTTCACTTAAATTGAGTTAATCCCTGTCACTTACAAATAAAAGTGGGTAAGGCAATTGGGGTCAAAAACAAAGTATACAGTGAAGATGGTTTTGTGGAGTGATTTCAAAAACAGTTACTAAAGGCCAGTTCCTGAAATGTCTGAGCAATGGTGATTTCTCTGGAGTAATTGCTTAGCCTCCCTTGGCCACTAGGAGAAGGATAGCCCTCGTTTAGAATATTTTTTAGTACATAACCTTATTTATTTTTTCATTTGTTTCTGGCTGTGCTGGGTCTTCTTTGCTGTGCAGGCTTTCTCTAGTTGCAGCGAGTGGGGGCTACTCTCTGGCTGTGGTGCGCAGGCTTCTCTTTGCAGTGGCTTCTCTTGTTGTGGAGCACAAGCTCTAGGCCCTGCAGGCTTAAGCAATTGCAGCATATGGGCCCAGCTGAGTTGTGGCTCCAAGATTCTAGACCACAGGCTCAATAGTTGTGGCATGCTGGCTTAGTGGCACCACAGCATGGGGGATCTTCCTGGATCAGGGATCAAACCCATGTTTCCTGCATTGGCAGGTGGATTCTTTACCACTGAGCCACCTGGGAAGCCCTGGAATGTTCTTAAATGATCTTATAACTAACTTCATTGCAACTTCTCTTGGGAACCTCGAATTCTCTGGAATGAAGTTAAACCATTACTTAAACCATCTCGGTACCCTGGATAGCAGAGACCAGGGAAGAGGATACTGCCAACAGAGCTTTGAAAATGTGATCAAGCCTGGCTTTCCTAAGGGCCTGATCTCCAAGGACAGATAATACTATAAAAGAAACCCGAAATCCTTCCCCAGGGAATGTTTGGGTCACACCTTTCATGATGGTATTAAAACATTTTGTAGAAGCTCCACCTGGGCAGTTACTTCTTCCTGGATTTTTAGTTATATAGGAACTTAATTAGCACAAGATCTTGATTCAAAACCAGATTCATAAATGGCTTCATTTCTAGTTAGAGCCCTTGATATCATGTCTCAAAGACATCATTCCAGCCCCTTAGGGACTTACTGAGACCTCTGTATCAGAGCTAACATGCAGATCTGTGAAAAGCAAAGAGCATGCATGCAAATTAGATTGAGACTTATGTATGTGAGTTGCTGGAAGATTAGCAAGTCTGTGGTCAATAGAGAGGGAAGAGGAGGTTCCTGCTTTTCTCTGTGACTTCCCTATTTCAGGTAATGGCAGTGGCACCCTTCTGAGCATCTGTGGTCAAAACCTCAGAGTCTCTTGGCTGCTTTTTCCCCTTTTCATTTTCTTCTTCATCGCCTGCATGAGACTGACCCTACCCCAATGTCTGCTACTCTACTTTCCCTTTTCTCCATTCATTATTTCAGCCTGAATCATCGTGTCCATGGCCTTGTAGACGTTCTTCTCCGATCTGTCTTTCACACTCCTACCTGATCTAGTCAAAAAGTTCGAGGACTTAACATTATTGCCTCACCCTGTGGCAGACTGTATTTTCCAAAGAGTCTATAACAATAGCTCCCATTTCACGTGTTCGTACAATGTGATCTTGACGCTCCTCCCTTTGAGAGGTGGAGTCTGTTTCCTCCTCTTGAACTTGGAGGGTCTTGAGACTCACAGCAGTGATATGATGTGGCTCCCAAGGTTGGGACCATAAAAGTGTTACAGTTTTTGCCTGGTTCTCTCAGGAAACTTGCCTTCAGACCCTTGGTTGCCATACAATAAAGGCCAATGCTTCCCAGGTAGTGGTAAAGAACCCCCCTGCCAATGGAGGAGGCATGAGACACAGATTTGATCCCTGGGTTGAGAATATTTCCTGGAGGAGGAAATGGCAACCCACTCAGTACACTTGCCCGGAGAAGCCCATGGACAGAGGAGCCTGGCGGGTTGCAAAGAGTTGGACACGACTGAAGCATGCTGTGAGGAAGCCCAAGCCACATGGAGCTGCCTTGTGTGAGTGCTCATAATGTGAGGCCCCCCTGGGCAGGGAACATGAGTGAAGATACCTACACAGGATTTCTTCTCCCAGCCTTGAGTTCTCCTAGCTGAGGCCATAGCATCATGGAGCTATGCTCTTTTTGAATTCCTGACCTACAGAATCTGTGAGCACAGTGAAATGGTTGTTTCAAACTGTAAGATTGGGGTCGGGGGCGGGGGGTGGGATGGAGGGTAATTTGTTATACAGCCAATAGATAACCAATATTTTATTTTAAAACTCCTTCATCTTCACACAAAACCTGTATCAATCATCTGGCTCCAACTTTCAAGAATCTACTTACAAGAGAGGTGAGATTTCAGGAACTGTCAGAGAGGAAAAGAAGAGGAGGAAACTGAGAATCCCTATGCATTTTTTTTCAGTACCTACACATCCCAGCCCTTATCTTATCCAAATCTTCACCATCATGGTCATGAGGTAGGTATTAATTATCTCCCTTAAGAGATGCAGATATTGAAGCTCAGAGTGGAAACATAAATTTCTCTGATCTCCTGGATATCAGTGGCAAAATAGGAATTCAGACCCAGGACCTGATGGTATGAGAGCCTTGACAGTCCTCACATGCTTCCCAAAGAACTGAACCTAAAAAGAGAAGACACAGACGAGCACTTGGCACAACTTTGAGTCCTACCTTTCTCAGGACATTACTGAAATAACTTCCCTCTTTGGAGTAAAGGAAAACAAAGCGGTCTGGTTTAGCCAGAGAAAGCCCCCAGCAACAATGCGGAACAAGCCAGGAGTAATTTGTTTCTCTTCTTCTCCATGTGACTGCCGGAGGTTATCCTGGTTTTTATTAGCCAAACTTCCCCTTTTCAAAAGATAATTCTTTGAAATCTTCTGGGAAATTAACATGGCTCAATCTGGCTCTGGGCTGGCCACCACATGCTCTCAGAATTAAGAGAACCTGGGTTTTTAACCCCTTGTAGTCACATATATAGACACACAAAATTGAGTGTGCCTCTATATTGTGTTAACAGGCTCTAAAGAGACAATTTACACTGAACCAGCTGTTATGTTCAGCTTTATCCTAGAAAAAAGAATTGATCTATATTTTTCCAATTAAAGAGTTCTATACCATGTACCAATTTAGTTATAATTCAAACTCACTAGAAAATTTTAATTTAAAAAATCTCATGAACCAATTAATATACAAGCTAGATCATTTAAATATGCAATTTTTCAAATATTCTTTAAGCAAAATTCATTAGCAATAAGTAATATAAAATAACTATAGCAGAAATTTTTAATTCCAATTCCCCATATCCTAGTTATTTACATTTAAAAAGTTTATAATGTTTCTTCATTTTTATTTTCTAACTGGGAATTTTTGAGATTTTTTTTAACAGTATCATAAGAAACATAAAAATGTGACACTATGCAGGCAACTAATGGCTTATTCTTTCAATATTTCCATGTCTATGTTTCTGGCATTAAGAAATTGTTTTTCTCTGGAAAGTTTGGTAGAGCAGAGCAAGGTGGAGAAGAAGCTTGTTCTCCACACCTCTCTTTCCTTCATGACCACCCAACAAGGAAGGCTTAAGGCCTTTGCAGCTGACATCTCCTTTTCCAGGCAAAGTTCCCTCTCCGAGAGATAGTGCAGAAAACCCTTTGGGATCTGAGAGATAGCGCAGAAAACCCTTTAGGATCTGACAGTAGAAGGAGTCTTCTGCTGTCACCCAGGTCCAGCATCAAGGCCATATCCAGAACTATGCGACCAAAAGGGTGACATTGACTAGAAGAAGAATGCGGAGTAATTCAATCAGGATAGAACCCCGGTCAAGGCAGTTCAGTAAGTTGATGCTGTGTCTCACACCCCCTTTGCTGCAAAGGCATAGTAATGTCAGGTAAGAAACAAAACAGAAGCAAAATAATTGGCCTCTTGCTAATGGTCAAAAATCTGCCTGCTAATGCAGGAGACGTTAGAGACGCAGGTTTTATCCTTGGGTTGGGAAAATCCCCTGGAGAAGGAAATGGCAATTCACCCCAGTATTTTAGCCTGGGAAATTCCATGGACAGAGGAGCTTGGCGGGCTTACAGTCCATGGGGTCGCAAAGAGTCAGACATGACTGAGCTTCTGAGCACAATGGAAACAAAAGGTGGTGAGCAGCAGCTGAAACCACAGGCCTACAGGTAGCAACGGTCTAGAATTTCTCTCCTGCAAATTGAGGGTATTACTAACGCTCTGTGTGAGAGGGGAACTAGAGTCATTTTCACTGAGAAAAGCAAGAGCTGGGATGAAAGAAATCTGAAAAATTAAGCTGCTGACAAGATAGTGTTTGGGGCTTTGGCTAGGGAAGACAGAAAGATAGAAAAAGTCTTTACAATAAAGAACCTCAATCAAATTTAGTAACTGTGAACATGATAGCCCCAATATTACAATGAAAAGAAAGCCTTGAAATAGTGGAAATGGCTAAGGATTAGCGGCAGGATCACAACAGCTCTGAACAACTGTAAGATCACTATGGGTGTGTGTGTGCATATTCAGTCATCTCTGACTCTTTGCGACCCCATGGACTGTAGCCCACCAGGCTCCTCTGCCCAGGGGATTTCCCAGGCAAGAATACTAGAGTAGGTTGCCACTTCACCCTCCAGAGGATCTTCCAGACTCAGGGACAAAACCCTCATCTCCTGCATTGCAGGTGGATTCTTTACCACTGAGCCACCTGGGAAGCCCCAAAATCACTAGAGGAAGAGGAAAATATGGGGAGGGATACGGTGGAGAGAGAAAGAGAAAACATAAGCAAAACTTTCCCACTCACAATAAGTACACAAACCCAAATCCCAAGCCAAAGGAGAAATCCAATGAGAATGAAATCAGGATATAAATGGGAATTCATTTATTATTAAATCAAAGCTATGAAATAGCCTAGAAAAGATTTTTTTTTAATTTAAACATATATGTTTACAATGCAAAAAGACACAAATTAAATAATAATATTCATTTTAAAAGACCAGGGAAATGTGAAGAGGGAAGAAATAAAAGAAGAACAGGAATATATGAAAAAGAGTTAACTTTCTAAGGCTCAGGATACAAAAAATATTAATTTAAGAAACTCATTATATAAGACCAACTCTGTCACTTCATGGGAAATAGATGGGGAAACAGTAGAAACGGTGTCAGATTTTATTTTTTTGGGCTCCAAAATCACTGCAGATGGTGACTGCAGCCATGAAATTAAAAGACGCTTACTCCTTGGAAGAAAAGTTATGACCAACCTAGATAGCATATTCAAAAGCAGAGACATTACTTTGCCAACTAAGGTCTGTCTAGTCAAGGCTATGGTTTTTCCTGTGGTCATGTATGGATGTGAGAATTGGACTGTGAAGAAGGCTGAGCGCCGAAGAATTGATGCATTTGACCTGTGGTGTTGGAGAAGACTCTTGAGGGTCCCTTGGACTGCAAGGAGATCCAACCAGTCCATTCTGAAGGAGATCAGCCCTGGGATTTCTTTGGAAGGAATGATGCTAAAGCTGAAGCTCCAGTACTTTGGCCACCTCATGCGAAGAGTTGACTCATTGGAAAAGACTCTGATGCTGGGAGGGATTGGGAGAGAAGGAGAAAGGGATGACAGAGGATGAGATGGCTGGATGGCATCGCTGACTCGATGGACATGAGTCTGAGTGAACTCCGGGAGTTTGTGATGGACAGGGAGGCCTGGCGTGTGCGATTCATGAGGTTGCAAAGAGTCGTACACGACTGAGCGACTGAACTGAACTGAGACTGGATACTATAGAAAAAATGCTAATTAGAAAGCAATATTGACTAATTTACCTATAACACACAGAGAAAAAGTATATGAACATATACAATAAAGAAAGAATATTACCATAAAGAAAGTCTCAAAAAATGTGAAGGCACAGAAGTCATATAAAGTATATTCTCTGACTGTAGTAAAATTAAACTAAATATCAATTACATAAAACTAAAAATCTCTACATATATTTAGGAGTTAAGTAATAAACTGCTACATTATTTGAGTCAAAGAAGAAATCTTAATAGAAATTAGAAAGTATTTTGAAATTATGATGAATACTGTATGGAAAGCTGCTAAAGTTGTGTTTTTAAAAAAATTATAGCCTTCAGTTTAGTTCAGTTCAGTCGCTCAGTTGTGTCTGACTCTTTGTGACCCCATGAATTGCAGCATGCCAGGCCTCCCTATCCATCACAAACTCCCAGAGTTCACTCAAACTCATGTCCATCAAGTCGGTGATGCCATCCAGCCTTCTCATCCTCCGTCATCCCTTTCTCCTCCTCTCCCAATCCCTCCCACCATCAGAGTCTTTTCCAATGAGTCAACTCTTCGCATGAGGGGGCCAAAGTACTGGAGCTTCAGCTTTAGCATCATTCCTTCCAAATCCAAGGGCTGATCTCCTTCAGAATGGACTGGTTGGATCTCCTTGCAGTCCAAGGGACTCTCAAGAGTCTTCTCC
The DNA here is from genome assembly GCF_001704415.2 of Capra hircus. Taxonomy (NCBI): domain Eukaryota; kingdom Metazoa; phylum Chordata; class Mammalia; order Artiodactyla; family Bovidae; genus Capra; species Capra hircus. The sequence goes on along the minus strand of NC_030823.1, from coordinate 31,451,721 downwards.
AACACCACAGTTCAAAAGTATCAGTTCTTTGGCACTCAGCCTTCTTCACAGTCCAACTCTCACATCCACACATGACCACAGGAAAAACAATAGCCTTGACTAGACGGACCTTTGTTGGCAAAGTAATGTCTCTGCTTTTTAATAACCTATAATTATAGCCTTAAAAGTATTTATCAGAAAAGAAAAAAAGGCTGAAAATCAATGTTCTTAGAATTAATCTTGAGAAGTTAAGAAGAGAAAAAGAGCAGCAAATTAAATCCAAAGAAAGCAAAAAGGAGAAATTAAAAACAGAAAAATAGGAGTTAAAAAAACCAGAAGCAAATATGTAGAAGAGAAATAGCATGACCAAAGTTGGTTATTTAAAAAGTAATAAAATTAATAGCAACCCAACATCCAAGGAGCGGTGGCTGCATGGGCGAAGGAGGGCCCAGAGAAGCTACTCCACATTCAAAGTCAGGAGGGGTGGAGATACCTCTCATCCAACGTAAGGAGCAGTGGCTGCACTTTGCTGGAGAAGCCATGAAGAGATACCCCATGTCCAAGGTAAGAGAAACCCAAAGAAGATGGTAGGTGTTGTGAGAGGCATCAGAGAGTAGACACACAAACCATAATCACAGAAAACTAGTCAGTCTAATCACACGGACCACAGCCTTGTCTAACTCAATGAAACTAAGCCATGCCATGTAGGGCCACCCAAGACAGGTGGGTCATGGTGGAGACGTCTGACAGAATGTGGTCCACTGGAGAAGGGAATGGCAAACCACTTCAGTATTCTTGCCTTGAGAACCCCATGAACAGTATGAAAAGGCAAAATGATAGGATACTGAAAGAGGAACTCCCCAGGTCAGTAGGTGCCCAATATGCTACTGGAGATCAGTGAAGAAATAACTCCAGAAAGAATGAAAGGATGGAGCCAAAGCAAAAACAATACCCAGTTTTGGATGTGACTGGAGATAGAAGCAAGGTCCGATGATGTAAAGAGCAATATTGCATGGGAACCTGGAATGTTAGGTCCATGAATCAAGGCAAATTGGAAGTAGTCAAACAGGAAATGGCAAGAGTGAATGTCGATATTCTAGGAATCAGTGAACTAAAATGGACTGGAATGGGTGAATTTAACTCAGATGACCATTATATCTACTACTGTGGGCAAGAATCCCTTAGAAGAAATGGAGTAGCCATCATGGTCAACAAAAGAGTCCAAAATGCAGTACTTGGATGCAATCTCAAAAACGACAGAATGATCTCTGTTTGTTTCCAAGGCAAATCATTCAATATTACAGTAATCCAAGTCTATGCCCCAACCAGTAACGCTGAAGAAGCTGAAGTTGAATGGTTCTATGAAGACCTACAAGACCTTTTAGAACTAACACCCAAAAAAGATGTCCTTTTTTGGACTGGAATGCAAAAGTAGGAAATCAAGAAACACCTGGGGTAACAGGCAAATTTGGCCTTGGAATGTGGAATGGAGCAGGACAGAGGCTAATAGAGGTTTGCCAAGAGAATGAACTGGTCACAGCAAACACCATCTTCCAACAACACAAGAGAAGACTCTACACATGGACGTCACCAGATGGTCAACACCGAAATCAGATTGATTATATCCTTTGCAGCCAAAAATGGAACAGCTCTATACAGTCAGCAAAAACAAGACCAGGAAATGACTGCGGCTCAGATCATAAACTCCTTTATTGCCAAATTCAGACTTAAATTGAAGAAAGTAGGGAAAACCACTAGACCATTCAGGTATGACTTAAATCAAATCCCTTATGATTATACAGTGGAAGTGAAAAATAGATTTAAGGGACTAGATCTGATAAGTAGAGCACCTGATGAGCAATGGACGAAGGTGTGTGACATTGTACAGGAGACAGGAATCAAGACCATCCCCATGGAAAGAAATGCAAAAAAGCAAAATGGCTGTCTGGGGAGGCCTTACAAATAGCTGTGAAAAGAAGATAAGTGAAAAGCAAAGGAGAAAAGGAAAGATATAAGCATCTGAATGCAGAGTTCCAAAGAATAGCAAGGAGAGATAAGAAAGCCTTCCTCAGTGATCAATGCAAAGAAATAGAGGAAAACAACAGAATGGAAAAGACTAGAGATCTCTTCAAGAAAATTAGAGATACCAAGGGAACATTTCATGCAAAGATGGGCTTGATAAAGGACAGAAATGGTGAGGACCTAACAGAAGCAGAAGATATTAAGAAGAGGTGGCAAAAATACACAGAAGAACTGTACAAAAAAGATCTTCATGACCCAGGTAATCACAATGGTGTGATCACTCACCTAGAGCCAGACATTCTGGAATGTGAAGTCAAGTGGGCCTTAGAAAGCATTACTACGAACAAAGCTAGTGCAGGTGATGGAATTCCAGTTGCGCTATTTCAAATCCTACAAGATGATGCTGTGAAAGTGTCACACTCAACAGGCCAGCAAATTTGGAAAATTCAGCAGTGGCCACAGGACTGGAAAAGGTCAGTTTTCACTCTGATCCCAAAGAAAAGCAATACCAAAGAATGCTCAAACTACGGCACAATTGCACTCATCTCACATGCTAGTAAAGTATGCTCAAAATTCTCCAAGCCAGGCTTCAGCAGTACATGAACCGTGAACTTCCAGATGTTCAAGCTGGTTTTAGAAAAGGCAGAGGAACCAGAGATCAAATTGTCAACATCTGCTGGATCATGGAAAAAGCAAGAGAGTTCCAGAAAAACATCTATTTCTGCTTTATTGACTATGCCAAAGCCTTTGACTGTGTGGATCACAATCAACTGGGGAAAATTCTGAAAAAGATGGGAATACCAGACCACCTGACATGCCTCTTGAGAAACCTATATGCAGGTCAGGAAGCAACAGTTAGAACTGGACATGGAACAACAGACTGGTTCCAAATAGGAAAAGAAGTACGTCAAGGCTGTATATTGTCACCCTGCTTATTTAACTTCTATGCAGAGTACATCATGAGAAATGCTGGACTGGAAGAAGCACAAGCTGGAATCAAGATTGCCGGGAGAAATATCAATAACCTCAAATATGCAGATGACACCACCCTTATGGCAGAAAGTGAAGAGGAACAAAAAAGCTTCTTGATGAAAGGGAAAGAGGAGAGTGAAAAAGTTGGCTTAAGGCTCAACATTCAGAAAACGAAAATCATGGCATCTGGTCCCATCACTTCATGGGAAATAGATGGGGAAACAGTAGAAACAGTGTCAGACTTTTTTAGGGGGGCTCCAAAATCACTGCAGGTGGTGACTGCAGCCATGAAATTAAAAGACACTTACTCCTTGGAAGGAAAGTTATGACCAACCAAGATAGCACATTCAAAGGCAGAGACATTACTTTGCCAACAAAGGTCCACCTAGTCAAGGCTATGGTTTTTCCAGTGGTCATGTATGGATGTGAGATTTGTACTGTGAAGAAAGCTGAGCACTGAAGAATTGATGCTTTTGAACTGTGGTGTTGGAGAAGACTCTTGAGAGTCCTTTGGACTGCAAAGAGATCCAAGCAATCCATTCTAAAGGAGATCAGTCCTGGGTGTTCTTTAGAAGGACTGATGCTAAAGCTGAAACTCCAATACTTTGGCCCCCTCATGCGAAGAGTTGACTCATTGGAAAAGACTCTGATGCTGGGAGGGATTGGGAGAGAAGGAGAAAGGGATGACAGAGGATGAGATGGCTGAATGGCATCACCCACTCGATGGACATGACTCTGAGTGAACTCCGGGAGTTTGTGATGGACAGGGAGGCCTGGTGTGCTGCAATTCATGGGGTCACAAAGAATCGGACACGACTGAGCGACTGAACTGAACTGAACTGAAAATTAATAAGTCATAGTAACACTAATCAAGGGAGAGGAAAGAGAGAAGGCAGAAATAAAAATATAGGCATGAAAATGAGGACATAATTATATATCCTCATATATTTAAAAGACAATAGATAACATTATGAGCAACTTTATGCCAAAAAACTAGAAAATTAGATTAAATGACAATTTAAAAATAATTTACTAAATGAACACAAAGATAGAGAAAATCTAGTCTTGTATCTACTAAACTGAATCCCAAATTTAAAACCTTCTCTCTTATTCAAGGTTGAATTCTTCATAAAAGTTAACCAAGAAATAGTATCAATTGTTTACAACTCTTTCAGGGAATGGAAAAAAAAAAAAAGAGAATACTTCCCAACTTTTTAAGACTGAGCAAGAAGGTATTTACAGGCCCAAGTTCTCTCATAAATACATGTTTTTTTTTTAAGCCAATAAAATCCAATGACATATGGATAATGAGGACAAAATGTCATATTGTATTGGTTTATTCCAAGAATGCAAGGTTAGTTTAACATTCACACATAGGAATAGTCATGGATCAGTGCTTAATTTCCTAACTTGATTAATGAACTTCAGTTATATAAAAGAATGTCTTTGTTCTTAATAAATATATGCTGAAAGTATTTAGGGGTAAAGTTTCACCATATCTCTAATCTAGTCTAGAATGGTTCAGAAAAATAAGTAAAATATATATGTATATGAATATATAGAATGATAAAACAAATGAAGCAAAATGCGAGCCACTGGGTATGTGTGTGTGTACATCTAGGTAAAGTTATGAGTAATCCTTGTACAAACAAATTTTTTATGTAAGTTTTAAATCTCACCAAAATTCAAAGTTACAAGTAAAAAAATCAGTTTAATTCACCTGTAAACAGAATAAAGGAGGAAAATAAACAATTACTTCAATAACTATAGAAAATAATTTTATAAAATTCAACATCCACTCCTGATTAAAAGAGAACAAAACAACCCATGGCAACTTAGAAGGTCTAATACAAGGTATCTACCAAAAACCTGTAGGAAACATCACAGTGGGGAAAAAAAAAATGTGGAAGCTTTTTCTCTGATGTCAGCAATGAGAGAAGGATGCTATTGCCACAACTTATATTCAACGGAACTTTCAGCGAAAAACAGCCTGCCTTGGAGGAACAAGAAAATTGCCTGCTCACTACAGGCTTCTTATTCCCTGAAAGTAAACAGGATAGAGCTGAACTGAGTTAGTCTTTGCAAATTTGACACCCGATGAGTCAATGCAACTCTCCCAGGTGAAGTGGGTGAAAGAAGAAAGTCTGCTTGGGGAAAATTCTTCCTCACAGAAATCACGATCAAAGTGCATGTTTCCCCTCTAACAATGTTCAAGATCCTTTGAAGAAAGTTACAGAATGTTATCAAAAGGCATAAAAGGAAGCCTGAATAGAGAATTAGATCGCATTCATGGAGGAGAAGACCACATACCATAAATATGTCAATTATGCACAGATTGTCTACATTTCTCTGTACCTTGTGGGTTTAGATAAAACCTGACACACTGATCAAAAAGTGCGTATGGAAGAACAAAAAGCAAGAACAGCTACAGTCAGTTTTGAAAACAAAGAACAAGGAACAGCAACAAGCCTATCAAATATTTTAAATGTTTATTGACCTATAGTTCTGGACTTGGTATCAGCACAACAGACAAAAAAAAAAAAAAAAAAAACCTGGAAAAGGAACAGACAGAGGTTGGAAAACAGGTCCAGGCATATTTGTAAACTTAGTATATGATACAAATGGCATTTTGAATCTGTAAGGAAAAAATAAACTATTTAATAAATGATAGTCAATAGGTTATCTCATTTGGAAAAACAAAAGAAAAGCAGATCCTTAATATAAAATTTTTAAAGTAATTACACATGGATTAAATACTTAAGTGAAAAATATATCAAAACTTTTAGAAGGGAATAGTTTTACATTTTCAGAGTAGGGAAAGATTTCCAAACTAGTTACAGAAGAAAAAACAAGTCATAAAGAAAAAGATTGATAAATTTGACTATATTGTTATTAATAACTTTTATAAAAAAAAAAACCAAAAACTCAAGCAAAGTCAGAAGGGAAATTGCAGACCATGAAGACAAGTGAAGATATTTGTGATCCGTACAAGTGAGAAGGGATGAAAATCTAGAATATTTGAAGAACGCTTACAAGTCAGTAAGAAAAACAGTCTAGTTGAAAAAATGGACAAGAGGTGAGGATGCACCTTTCATAAGAGGACACCCAGTGGCTAATGAGCATACATAAAGATGCTTAACCAAGCCAGTAATCAGGAAATTGCCAATTAAGTCACCACTGAAATACCATTTCCCACCAAGCAGATTGACAAACAGGAGAAAGCTAACAATATTGAGTGCTGGTGAAGAGGCAGAGAAAAGAAATGGCCTTTCCCAAGCTCCAGGGGGAGTGAACATTGGTATAAGCCCTTTGAAGAACAGGGCTAGTGTGTTAGAGACACACATCTGATACAGGAATTCCACTCCTAGAGATGCACAGAAATGTACACATCTGATACAGGAATTCCACTCCTAAAGATGCACAGAAATGTACTGCTTATAACAGGGGGAAAATGGAGACAACTTAAACCCACTGATGAGATGATGGATAAATAAACCGTGCTTCAACAGAACACTACACAATAGTTAAAATGAATAGACTAGAGCTATATACACTAACACAGAGAACCCTCAAAGATACCACCTCAAATTTTTTAAAAAAGAAGAAAAACTACTGCCTGAGGATATGTACAGTATGATAACATGTAGATACAGCTTTAAACATGAAAACCAGTATTATATATTATTATGCATATAAATAACATTAAAATATTTGTGGAAGCGATAAGCAAATTCAGAATAAGCTACTCTGAGCCAGTGGAAATGGAATGTGAAAGAATGCATAGAGGGCTTCACCTGTTTTTATTTTTTCTTAAAAAAAATCTCAAATCAGAGCTGAAATCAAAGTGCTCTGATCAAATCTGCTTCTTCTCACAAAGAAACAGAAATTCCACATGTCATATATATTCATTGCTTTTCAAAGCAAAATTTTAGCAGTAACATTTTTTAAAGGAACAATCTAGAAGGGTCACCTGTGCGAACAGCTAAAACAAGATGCAGTGACAACCCCACGTGCTGATGGAGCTGTGGGGAGACTGAGGCACGCACACACGGAGGGGCAGCTCTTACTGCTCTGCACCTTCACATCCTCGCTGCGCTATGAGATGTGCTTGTGTCTCGCTGCGATTTGGACGGGCCAATTCTGGCATCAACTTGTGTGTAGTGGCCATGTGCCTTTCCTCCTTTGCAAAATGTCTGTAGTCCATTTTCTTGTTAGATTATCTCATCCTCTGTCTCTTCTTGATTTGTAGGACTTCTGTTTGCTGTTTTTAATAAATACTGGATGAATCCTTTTCATCTCCTACTCTGTGTGTCCACTTCTTATTCTCATGTGTGTATTTAAAAAGAAGAAGGGCTGTTCCCACCAGCTTGTACATGCACAGAATATCTCTGGAAGGATGCGCAAGAATGTGGTACCTGGGACTGCTTCTGAAGAGGGAAAGTAAAGGACCGGGGGAAAGAATGTTTGGGAGGTGAGTTTATGTGCCCAGTCTCTCAGTGTTGTCCAACTCTTTGCCGCCGTATGTACTGTAGCCCCCAGGCTCCTCAGTCCATGGAATTTTCCAGGCAAGAATACTAGAGTCAGTGGCCATTTCCTCCTCCAGGGGATCTTCCCGACTCAGGGATTGAACCTGTGTCTTCTGAGGCCCCTGCATTGGCAGGTGGATTATTTACCACTGAGCCACGTGGGAAGACCCCTGGGGGACATGTACCCTTCTCCATTATCCTCTTACACTCTTTTTTTTGAAAATCATTATTAGGTCCATGTATTTCAGATTTTAACACAAAACCTATTATAACTAAGCTAATGAAATCTTTTCCTCTGTTCATTTCCCAAAGGAGATGCCAGCCAGAGTCAGACTTTCCCCATGCAGCCCACACCTGCTGGCCCTAAGTACAGGAGCCCGTCCACTCTGCCTTCTAACTGGGAGGCAGGAGAGCAGAGCAAGGCTGAGAGCAACCTGGCAGCCAGACTACCAGGCTGTCCCCCAGCTCCTCCACTGCCACTTGTACAACTGAGCAGAGTTTCTTATCCTCTCTAGACCTCAGCTGAGCAGCAGTGATTCCTACAGTGACCGGCAGCCTCGAAGTCAGCAGGCCCTGTTGCTCCCACCTCAAGTGGCAGAGGTGATGGGCTCTTACTTCCAAGTTCAGTTCAGTCGCTCAGTCGTGTCCGACTCTTTGTGACCCCATGAACTGCAGCACGCCAGGCCTCCCTGTCCATCCAAACTGAGGTACAAAAGACCTGTGCTTCTGTTTGGACGCAGCTTCTCTTACTCGCTTGCTCTAAAGGAAGTCAGTTCTCATGTTATATTCCACATTGGGAGCTGCCCTGTGGGAAAGGCTCTCAGAGCAAGGAATTAATGCTTCCAGCCACCAGCCAGTGAGAACCAGAATCCTGCCAGCAAGTCCCACTCACAGCCAGTGAGTGAGCTTGAAAACTGGTCCTCCCCCAGGGTAAGACGATGCAGCCTGGGGAGACCTGGAGCCAGAGAAACCCAGCTAAGTCATGCTCAGATTCCTGCCCCACAGAGATTGTGAAATAATAAACATTTGTTGTTTTAAAGAGAAGCAGAGAGACTAGGCAACATTTCTCCTGAAAAATGTATCAGTAGCCTGCAAGAGGCCAGACAGAACAAAAGATTGTGTAGAATCCCTTCTGGTGCTGGGAGCCTAAATCTCCAAATAATACGGTAAATCCTTGATTTTAAACAAAATGTTTCAGGAAATAGGTGATTTGCTGAATTTAATTTCCTGGTTAATTGGAATAACTTTTTTTTTTTTAATAGAATCACAGGGCTTAAATGTATCTCATAGATCATGTATTTAGATGATGCAGCTGAAACCGAGAATAAGCAGTTTCTGAAAGTTCTGAAGCTTTTCTATGACAAACCCTAGAACAGTGCCTGTCACACCAAGGACACTCAATAAATAACTGTTGAAGAAAAGAAGGAAGAAGAGTAGGTGGCAGGGAGGAAGGAAGAAGGAGGTGCTCACCCTCTTCGTGGCTTTGACGTGCTGAAACTCCTCGTGCTGAAACTCCTCCTGGTCCTGGCCTCAGGGGCCAGGAGAGCTCAGAGTTGGACATGGGCAGATCTGAATTGAAGCCCCGGGCCACATTTAGTTGTGTGAGTCTAGGCGGTCCCTGGACCTCACCCCTTATGCCTTACATCTCACCTTTTCGGGGGTAAAATTTTTTTTTTTTTCTTTACATGATCTTTTATTTTTCAGCTTAGATATAATTAATATTGTCAATTGGAACTCATTTATAACAAATAGTACATAAAATGTTATGAAGACCAGTGGAGCACAATTTTGATTTATTTCTTTAATCTAATTTAAGTAAATAGCTCAAAGTTACTCACATCATTTTTAATCCATAAAATTTTAAAAAGAGTAAGTTCAGGTGCCATAGAGTCACTGTGAGGTCAAATATGTTCCATACGGTAATGCACTTTCTAACCAGAGAAGGGCATGCCCATTTTGCCATCCTTATCTTTAGAAAGTACTGTCCACTGTGCTGACTTAGAAAGCAGGCTATAAACGAAAACATCCCCTCTCCCCAACACATGTGAAAGGGTTGCTGTTGGGAAAATCAGCTCTTTGGGGGAAGGAAATCCATTTGGATCCTCATCTCACACCATTCACTGACACAAAAGTTAGATGAATTTAAAAGTCAATTGTAAATTACAGTACATGTATAATATGTAATACCATGCAATTAAAAAGAATAAGGTATAGCTCTGTGCACTGGCATGGAAAGGTCTCCAAGAGCTAGTGTTGTGTGAAGAAAACCAAGCTGTATATGTGTGTGTGTGTGTGTTACTTATGTAAAAATAAATGCCACGTACACATGCACATGCATATGCCACAAACTTAAAGAAAGTTGAAAGAATTCACACATCAATTGTTAATAGTAGTTGCCTCTGGGGAAGGTAATGGGACTGGATGTAAATGCGGCATTTTAATTTCTCGTGAAAATTATATACACACACACACACACACACACACTAGTTGAATTTGTTTAATGGGTATGTATTAATTTTTTAAATTTTAAAAATAAAGGTAATATTTTAAAACTTAAACGTAAAGAATAAAACCATTAAAAATAATACATGAGTGTTTGGTCTCTGTATGAAAAGGAAAAAATCTTTGAAAACAATATAAAAAAATCACAAAAAGTATTTCTAGAATTAACTACATTAATTGCTTCTTTTGTTAAAAAAAAAAAAAAAAATTAAAAGGTAAACCAAAACCTAGGCTTCCCAGGTGGCGCTAGTGGTAAAGAACCTACCTGCCAATGCAGGAGACATAAGAGATGCAAGTTCAGTTCCTGGGTCAGGAAGATCCCCTGGAGGAGGGCGTGGCAACCCACTCCAGTATCCTTGCCTGGAGAATCTCCTGGTCATGGACAGAGGAGCCTGACAGGCTACAGCCCATAGGGTCACAAACAGCCAGACACGACTGAAGCTGCTTCTCTCCAAACCAAAAGTGGATAATAACTTAGCACCCAATATGACAAAGAATTAATTCTTTCTATTAAAAAGTGGTCAGAACTGATTATTAAATAAGATCATTACCTCCCCACCCTCAGAAAAGCTCTGACTCTCCAAGCACTCAGCCTCAGACTCTTTTGAAACTATCATCCCACATGCTTATTTTACTGACAGAAAGCCTTAAAGATGGTGAGTCTGTTGAGGGGTTGGGGGGAAGAGAGGGGTGGCAGAGCGGGAAGCTACAGCTCCTCTCAGCAGGGAGCCGGCCTTCCTGAAAGGAGAGGCTGGAATGTGCAGTTTCCTGCAGCTCAGAAATATACCACTCTCATCCTCCATCCCTGCCCCTGACAAAATCTGAAAATAGCGAATCCTCCCAATCTTGTCAGAACCCAAGTCCCCCTCTCTTCCTATTTCAGATTCCTCTTGAGGATGAACTGAGGTCTGGTCCCCAGATGGAGAGTTGAAAATGAAAAGACATCTTGGGAGTTCGTCACCCAAGGCGGCCCTAGATCAGAGGGAACCCCTGACTGCTACCTGAAATGCTGCGACCACCTCCCCCCGCCCCACAACCCCAAGGCTTCTCACAGACAACATGAAATGGCTTGGCTGCCCTTATCCTGTAATGAGACGGGGTCCTGGGAATGCCTGGGCCCACCCCAGGAGGAGAATGAAACTGCCACCAGGGAGCCCATTTCTCCAAAGTCACGTGACAGGCTGCAGCTCTCAACACCAGCAGCACTGGTCTGAAGAGCCCATGTCTGTCAGAGAATGGCTAACCTGGCCACCCATTTTGACAAAGCATATATCTTTGATATTCTGGATGTCACTTCCTGTTTCCATCTGTGACTTTCCTCTGCCCACTCAGGGTTGTTGTTTAGTTGACTGCTAAGTCATGTCCAACTCTTTCGTGACTCCATGGACTGTAGCCCACCAGGCTTCTCTATCCATGGAATTCTCCTGGCAAGGATACTAGAGTGGGTTAACATGTCCTCCTCTAGGGTATCTTCCTGACCCAGGGATCCAACCCAAGTCGCAGCTCCTGCATTGACTGGTTGGTTCTTCACCACTGAGCCACTGGTGGGAACTTGGAAGGAACTGGAAGCCCTGCTCCCAGCCATCTCCTCCCACAGCCAGGCACCCCCAGCAGGGGCTACAGCCTGGGGAGGGTGCTGGGGGTGGGGTGGCTCCTCCACTCCCACCGCCCATTCCTGACATTTCCTGGTAAAGGGGAAATTCTGCACTTAATAACTCAGAGCTGGGGTCAAGTCATTGTGGGCCTGCAACTGCAGATAATTATTCTTAAAAAAAAACTTTGCTGGGCTTCCCTGGTGGTTCAATGGTTAAGAATCTGCCTTGTAATGCATGGCACACTGGTTCAATCCCTGGTCTAGGAAGATCCCACATGCCATGCAGGGCAGCTAAGCCTATGAGCTGTAACTACTGGGCCCACACGCAGCAACTACGGAAGCCCGAGTGTTCTAGAGCCCGTGCTCCACAACAACAGAAGCTCCCACAACGGGAATAGCCTGTGCACCACACCTAGAGAGTAGCCCCTGCTCGCTGCAACTAGAGAAAGCCCCTGCACAGCAACGAAGACCCAGTGCAGCCAAAAATAAATAAATGTATATATTTTAAAAAAAGAACATTGCTGTTGTCGTTGTTTAGTCCCTTGATCATATCCGACTCTTTTGCGATCCCATGGACAGTGGCCTGCCAGGCTTCTCAGTTCATAGGATTTTCCAGGCAAGAATATTGGAATGGGTTGCGTTTCCTCTTCCAGGGGATATTCCACCCCCTGCCCCCAGGGATCGAACTGCATTTCCTGCATTGGCAGGCAGGTTCTTAACCACTGAGCCATCAGGGAAGCCTAAAGAACAGGAGATAAACAATTGCAAGGAAAAGATCTTGTCATCCCATCAAAACCTTATTTAACATTCTACAAATATTTACTGAGCACTACGGAAGTGTGCTCAGATTTAAGCATCTGAATGCAGAGTTCCAAAGAATAGCAAGGAGAGATAAGAAAGCCTTCCACAGTGATCAATGCAAAGAAATAGAGGAAAACAACAGAATGGGAAAGACTAGAGATCTCTTCAAGAAAATTAGAGATACCAAGGGAACATTTCATGCAAAGATGGGCTTGATAAAGGACAGAAATGGTAAGGACCTAACAGAAGCAGAAGATGATAAGAAGAGGTGGCAAGAATACAAGGAAGAACTGTACAAATAAGATGTTCAGGACCCAGATAATCATGATGGTGTGATCACTCATCTAGAGCCAGACATCCTGGAATGTGAAGTCAAGTGGGCCTTAGAAAGCATCACTATGAACAAAGCTAGTGCAGGTGATGGAATTCCAGTGGAGGTATTTCAAATCCTACAAGATGATGCTGTGAAAGTGCTGCATTCAATATGCCAGCAAATTTGGAAAACTCAGCAGTGGCCACAAGACTGGAAAAGGTCAGTTTTCATTCCAATCCCAAAGAAAAGCAATGCCAAAGAATGCTCAAACTACGGCACAATTTGCACTCATCTCACGTGCTAGTAAAGTAATACTCAAAATTCTCCAAGCCAGGCTTCAGCAATATGTGAACTGTGAACTTCCAGATGTTCAAGCTGGTTTTAGAAAAGGCAGAGGAACCAGAGATCAAATTGCCAACATCCGCTGGATCATGGAAAAAGCAAGAGAGTTCCAGGAAAACATCTATTTCTGCTTTATTGACTATGCCAAAGCCTTTGACTGTGTGGATCACAATAAACTGGGGAAAATTCTGAAAGAGATGGGAATACCAGACCACCTGACCTGCCTCTTGAGAAATCTGTATGCAGGTCAGGAAGCAACAGTTAGAACTGGCCATGGAACAACAGACTGGTTCCAAATAGGAAAAGGAGTATGTCAAGGCTGTATATTGTCACCCTGCTTATTTAACTTCTATGCAGAGTACATCATGAGAAATGCTGGACTGGGAGAAACACAAGCTGGAATCAGGATTGCCAGGAGAAATATCAATAACCTCAGATATGCAGATGACACCACCCTTATGGCAGAAAGTGAAGAGGAACTAAAAAGCCTCTTGATGAAAGTGAAAGAGGAGAGTGAAAAAGTTGGCTTAAGGCTCAACATTCAGAAAACGAAGATCATGGCATCTGGTCCCATCACTTCATGGGAAATAGATGGGGAAACAGTGGAAATAGTGTCAGACTTTTTTGGGGGGTGCTCCAAAATCACTGCAGATGGTGACTGCAGCTATGAAATTGAAAGACACTTACTCCTTGGAAGAAAAGTTATGACCAACCTAGATAGTATATTCAAAAGCAGAGACATTACTTTGCCGACTAAGTTCCATCTAGTCAAGGCTATGGTTTTTACTGCGGTCGTGTATGGATGTAAGAGTTGGACTGTGAAGAAGGCTGAGCACCGAAGAATTGATGCTTTTGAACTGTGGTGTTGGAGAAGACTCTTGAGAGTCCCTTGGACTGCAAGGAGATCCAACCAGTCCATTCTGAAGGAGATCAACCTGGGATTTCTTTGGAAGGAATGATGCTAAAGCTGAAATTCCAGTACTTTGGCCACCTCATGCGAAGAGTTGACTCATTGGAAAAGACTCTGATGCTGGGAAGCCTCCTGGTGGCTCAGAGGTTAAAGCGTTTGCCTGCAATGCAGGAGACCTGGGTTCGATCCCTGGGTTGGGAAGATCCCCTGGAGAAGGAAATGGCAACCCACTCCACTATTCTTGCCTGAAGAATCCCATGGACAGAGGAGCCTGGTGGGCTACAGTCCATGGGGTCGCAAAGAGTCGGACATGACTGAGCAACTTCCCTTCACTTCACTTCACTTCTGATGCTGGGAGGGATTGGGGGCAGGAGGAGAAGGGGACGACAGAAGATGAGATGGCTGGATGGCATCACTGACTCGATGGACGTGAGTCTGAGTGAACTCCGGGAGTTGGTGATGGACAGGGAGGCCTGGCATGCTGTGATTCATGGGGTCGCAAAGAGTCAGACACGACTGAGCGACTGAACTGAACTGAACGGAAGTGCCGGAGTTAAGCGTGTACAGATTATGAGTATGCCGTCCTCGCCCTAAACAGGTGATTGTTCCTCAGCATTGAGCATTCAGTGTGGTACAGGGGAAACTCTGCTGCTTACTAGAATAGACGAGCACTTAATCTTCTTGAGGATCTGTGTATAAAATTGGCGTAGTAGTAAAAATCTCCAGGATCTTGGGAGGATTAAATGAGATGCTGTGGGACAGTGCCTGGCATAACACAGCCCTAGGCGCACTATAGACAAAGAAGAATTTAGGCTCCAATTCCCAAGCCCCCCTCCCCTCAGTTTCTTCATCTCTGAAGTTTGTTACCTTGTTGGCTTGACTGACCTACCTTACAGGCTCAAACTGCACTATATATCAACACAAGTTCAGTTCAGTTCAGTCACTCAGCCGTGTCTGATTCTTTGCAACCCCATGAATTACAGCACGCCAGGCCTCCCTGTCCATTACCAACTCCTGGAGTTCACTCAGACTCACGTCCATCGAGTCAGTGATGACATCCAGCCATCTCATCCTCGGTCTTCCCCTTCTCCTCCTGCCCCCAATCCCTCCCAGCATCAGAGTCGTTTCCAGTGAGTCAACTCTTCGCATGAGGTGGCCAAAGTACTGGAGCTTCAGCTTTAGCATCATTCCTTCCAAAGAAATCCCAGGGCTGATCTCCTTCAGAATGGACTGGTTGGATCTCCTTGCAGTCCAAGGGACTCTCAAGAGTCTTCTCCAATACCACAGTTCAAAAGCATCAATTCTTTGGCGCTCAGCCTTCTTCACAGTCCAACTCTCACATCCATATATGACCACTGGAAAAACCATAGCCTTGACTAGACAGGCCTTAGTCGGCAAAGTAATGTCTCTGCTTTTGAATATGCTCTCTAGGTTGGTCATAACCACACAAATCATTCGCCTTATTGAGACTATCGAGTCTCAGTTGGAAATATTCATTCTGTTTATTAAGGTGGGTGGAGACAACTGAATGTCAATATATTCTGCCAAGATGAATAAAATCCCTTTGCTTGGATCTGGAATGTGCTGCAGAAGGGTAAGTTGGAGACCAAGTTTTCTCTGGCAGTGTTGGGTTGTTTTAGTCCCTCAGTTGTGTCCATCTCTTTGGGACCCCACGAACTGTAGCCCGCCAGGCTCTTCTGTCCATGAAATTCTCCAGGCAAGAATACTGAAGTGGGTAGTCATTCCCTTCTCCAGGACATCTTCCCGACCCAGGGATCGAACCAGAGTCTCCTGAATTACAGGCGGATTTTTTTTTTTTTTTTACTGTCTGAGCCACCAGGGAAGCCTTCTCTTGCAGAAGGACAGCAAATTTGGGCCCACAAGCCAAATCTGTCCCACCTCACCCCCACTCCCCACCCCTGCCCGTTCTTAAAAGTTATATCACATCACAGCCATGCTCATTCATCTGCAAATCCTCTTTGGCTGTTTTCATGCCAGAACCACAAAACTGAATCACTGTAACAGAAAATGTATGGCCCGTGAAGCCTAAAATATTTACAATCTGGCCCCTTACAGAAAAAAAAAAAAAAAACGAAACGAGAGAGAGAGAGAGAGGTTGTCAACCTCTGCTCTATTGAATACCTTCTGTTCCTCTATTGCAAATATCAATAAATCTGAAGCTGAATGGTGGAAATTAAACTTGTTAGCTCTCGAGTCAGTTGATGTTCACAAGGCCCAGTGGTTGAAATTGAGACTCAAATGAATCTGAAGTTTAGAAATAAGAAGGACTCTCTCCAGGTTACATCTGGCTTGTTACTGTGTAGTCCTGAAGCAAATTGTAGGTTAAAATAAGGCTTTAAAATTATTGTGGGGGTTTTCTTCTGTCTACCATTCCCCCCCCCAACAAAATCCTACAGCCCAAAGCAACTAGTAATTAAGTGAATATTTTCCAACTGTAAATATATAAAATTTTTTTCATGTTACCTATTGATTTTCTATGACATGAATGATTACTGAGCTCCTACATCACCTCATGTTCCTTCTAAAAAAATACACATTTATCTCCCCCATCCACCCAATATAATTATATCAAAAATTGTATTTAAAATATTTTTATTTAGATCAATAGTTGATATTTCGTATATTACAACTACATAAACATTGTTTACTACAGAAAAAAAAATATTGTGGGGGTTTGCAGAGGGAGAAAGCAAGATGGAGTAGAAGCAGCAGTAACCTGAATGTTGGCAGCTGTGTTCCAGCCCCAATTAGGAGTGTGACTGGGGCCATGGCTGCCCTTCCAGGAGCCGTTACTTTATTTGCAAAAAAAGGGGCTCATCATCCACCATCTTTGAACCACTCCTGGGAGGGAACTTGCCAACACAGATATGGCAATTCTGGCCGTGTCATCTCTAAGATACTTTTCCAGCTTTCAAGCTTAATGTAAAGTGAGACTTGACATTGTGAGGCCGTGGCCTTGGGGACGGTTATGTGAGAAGCAGTGAATTTACATGCATGGGATGCTTCCAGTTCTACCGTGTCTTAATGACATTCACCACGGTCATAATTCATCAAGCTTACCTCTTTCCAAATAGACACCATGCTAGTGTAAGTCCAGTCCATCTGTAGAGAGAGGCAGTAGCCCCTGGACAGCTTTGGAGAGGCCCTCCACCTTGAATTATGTGGCAGCAGTCACATAATTGGCCCTCTGAATTATGCCTTCTAGACGGGCATCAGCATGAGTTTACCTGCCCAAAACTAGCACCAGCAGACACGGTTAAGGATGGCTTTATCCCTAGAGCAATTAGTCCATGTTGTAAAGGGATCCTAAGGATGCTGCCAACTATCTTGGGATAATTGGGACCTGACAGCAAATAAATCCTGCAGAATTAGGACTAGTTTTCTTATCCCAAAGCCCCAAAGTGAGGACCACCTTCCAAAAGCTCAGAATCCAAAGTCTGTTATCCCCTTTGTGGATAGCACCTGTCCTGGACTGCACGCCCTACACTCCTCGCCTGGAGTACCCATGCAGGCCAGCGACCCCAGCTGGCAGCACGGTGCCACATGGACAGCGGTCAAAGAACACCCAGATGCAAACTGCAGCTGAGGGCCAGACCTTTCGGGTCAGCGGCTGCTGTGCTCAGTTCTCTCCCTGCCTCCCCAAGTTCAAATGCCAGCCTGATTTCTATCTGGAAGCCTCCCAGCCCAAACATGGAACAAAAGTTCCCTCTGACAAGCCCATTCTGGGTTCCAAAGTATGTTTTTATGTTTGTTGGCAAATGGAAGTGTCACCAACAACAATAACAACACTGTTTGCCCTCCGCTGGAGCTACTTCATTTCTTCACATTTGTTCCAGGGCTGGAGCTGGAGAGATGAATAATGCAGGCTAGGCGGCTGGCCCGAGCCCTGACCTCGTGCCTCCAAAAGCAAACATGGTGGTGAACGTGGAGACTTGTTTGTTTGAACTCTCACTGGCTAACTTAACAAAGGACAAGAAAGCAAAAAGAAAAAAACACCTACCACCATCCCATGTCATCATTGTAGCCACTGAAGTTTTATTGTTTTGCTTTTTCTTTTCCTGTTTTCACTTCTCACTTTTTGAAACAAGGAGCTACAGCCCTCTACTGGTGCAAGAGACGACGCCAATTCACCAATCGTCGAGGCTACCCTGCCATCTTGTGGCCATCTTACCAACGTGCAAGTTTAGAGACAACCAACTGCCCAACACCATAAAACACAGGTTGCTTGAAGGAATCTTCCAAATATTTAGACAGGCTTTCATTGCAGACACCTTGAGAAGACAGATCTGATTATTTGGGGAGGATATAGATTGGGTTTGGAGTCAGAATGTCGTTCTGTATCTCAGCGCCCGTCCACCTCTTGAGGCATCACACTTGAGCAAATAATTTCATTTTTATGAAGTTGTTTTTTCATCTGTAAAGTAGAGGTCATAATAAATGCTTGATTTTTGAGTTTTGTGAAGCTTAGATAAGACTGCCTATAAAAAGTGACTTGTAAACTTTATACACAAATACACATAAATATGAGCTTCCCAGGTGGCTCAGTGGGTAAAGAATTGACCTGCAATGCAGGAGACACAGGGAAAATCCACTGGAGGAGGGCATGGCAACCGGCTCCAGTATTCTTGCCTGGAGAATCCCATGGACAGAGCAGCCTAGCGGGCTACAGTCCACTGGGGTCACAAAGAGACAGACACAACTGAAGTGACTGCGTAGGCACACATAAATATATGTTAATATCTCTAAAGAAGTAGATTATCTCACTATACTTGGTAAGACTTTTTTCAGAGACTCAAAGCCTGTTTCGCTACCTAACCTCCTTTAGGATAAAGCCTGAGCCTTAGGCTTAAAGGGAGAAGGACTTCACATTGTTCCACGCTTTCCTAAATGCACACTGTCAAATTCCTTAGCTTTCACTTTCCTGATGCAGGTAAAACCAGTTTCTTCAGCCTTTCTTCATAGGGCCAGCAAATCAGTCATGGGGAACAAGGAACATCAGTGAGTTTTGGAGGTTAAACTCTGCTTACCTGGAGTCAGAGAGTGCCCATCAACGCCTGAGCTTGAGTACTTGGCTACCTTGTCTTCTGGAAAAAGCCTGAGCCAGATGCAGCTGCTGAGGAAGCACCCGTAGAGGCCTGAGCAGCACAGGGCTGACGCGGGATGACTCATCAAACACAAGATGGGTTTGGCCGCTGCTTCTGTGCAGCTGTTTAGAGGAAGCCAAGAATTTCTGGCGCCTTGCTCTGGACTTGGTGAACAAACCCAAGTGTTGCAGTCCTCACTTTGTGCTAAAATTTCTGCCTGGCCTGGGTTGGCAGATTAGCCGGTACTGGGTCTGCTGATAAGAATGTCCAAGGCCCTAGCCTGAGCTCAGAGGTTTCCCACCCATGGACTGGCCCTTTTCGTCCTCCAGTTACAGTTTATCACACGTCTCATTGATGCAGGAGGCAGGCTTAGGGCACATTTAGCAGCAGGATCAATAGTTTTGCAGAGAGAAAATAGCATGCCAGCCAAAAGGACATCAAATCTTTGGGTGAGTGGTGAGGAGCTGTGACTCAGATTTCCAGGCCATCTGCCCCCCAGGCTGGGCTCCACTTCCACCTGTTTCCAAGTTTTGTTCATCCAGGCCTGTCCTCAGGAAGCCACCTTCAGATTCCTGAATGTTACCGGTGTGTTAGCAGGTGAGGGGACCAAGGAAGGTCCTGTGGCAGGTGAGGGGGATGGGGAGAAGGTCATGCTCCTGTCCTGCCCAGTGAGGGTCTCCTTCCCAAGGCCGAGCCACACCTCCACAGCCAGAGAGGCCACTCATTCCCCTTCTAGTCCTCACTGGGCTGCCCCAGAATCTCTCACAGAGACCAGCCTGTGGAAGAGCCTTTCTACACAGTCACCCCTACAGAGGTGATTCTTCCTTCTGCTACAACTGTGAGGGGCAGCAGTCAAGGTCTTTCTGTCTGGAAGCTATAAGAGAGTCAGGTTTTTCTTCAGAGTTTTCCTCACTTTATAAACTATTTATATCAGCCAAATGAGAGTAGGAACCAAAGGTATGGTGGCCAAACGTTCTGAGCTGAAGTTCATATGACTTGACAAAGCAAAGGCGATTGTCAGCGCACTGAGACTGCTGACAACATTATTAGTTTTTGTTGTGTGTTGGTAAAGATGGATTTTGGAAATTCAAGCACGTAGGTTTGAGTGCCAGCAACGTGCAAGAGGCAGCCAGATATCAGAGTGTGGGGGTGTCAGAACGCACTCGGGACTGGGTGCTCTCACATTCACACGCTCAACTGTGATCGGTGACGTGGAAGCAGGGGCACTATCAGCTTTAAATATGACATCTATGGCTGCTACATATATACACACACTATATATGTAGGGTAATATGTATTACACATGTGCTGTGCTCAGTCATGTCCAACTCTGACTCATGTGAGCCCATGGACTGTAGCCCACCAGACCCCTCTGTCCATGGGATTTTCCAGGCAAGAAGACTGGAGTGGGTGGCCATTTCCTACTCCAGGGGATCGTCCCCACCCAGGAATAGAACCCAAGTCTCTTGCACCTCTTGCATAGGCAGGCAGATTCTTTACCAATAGTGCCACCAGGGAAGCCTCTCTACAGACTATGGCTACAGTAAAGATTTTGACTGGCCTTTGTCCCTGTTCACCTCTAAACCCTTGGACTTCCTGGAGTCACAGGAGTCTTATTATTCATGGTGGCCCCTCAGACCACCTCTGAGTTTATGCTAATGAGGTGACAGGTGGTAGGTTCCTAGATAGTTTCAGGATGGGGTCTGGCAGAGCTGGAAAGACCCGCATGTGATTAGAGTTGGACTTTTGAGCCATGTGATGTCAGCCCCGCCTCTGGGGAGGGGAGTTGGGGTTCGGTCACTGTGGCCAACTATTCAATGGATCATCCCTGCGTAACTAAAACTCAGTAAAAACTCTGGCCACCCAGGCTTCCCTGGGTGGTGGTGACACTGACGTGCCAACACAGTAACAAATCCTGAGGACACGGGCAGAGCACATTCAGGCCCCTCCTGGCCTTGCCCTGGCTGGTCCCCATTTGTATCCTTTACAGTGAACTGTGTCATAAAGCACAGCACTTCCCTGGGTTCTGTGAGTCATCCCCACAAATTGTGGAACCTGAAGTGGTGCTTGGAATGCCCCTAGATTTTAGCCAGTTGGTCAGGGGACAAGGCCTGGGAACCCCCAACCCAGAAGCTGACTTCTGGAGTGAGGGAAGTCATGCTGAGGGTGTGCCTTAATTCATGAGTTACACTGCACATTGGAAGAAACCACAGAGAGCCCTGGGGAAATCAGGGCCCTGGTGTGGGCCCTAATGTTTGTTCACGTTCGCCTCCCTCGTTACGGAAGAAACATCCAATAATGCGTGTGGGTTGAGGGAGTAAGTTAATTCTGGAACAGAGTATTCACTGCCCATTACCCAGCATGGGATGTGGATCGTGCCTCATCTGACCTCCCAAACCAGCCCCATCCCCACCTGTACTCTTCTAAGTGTCTTTTCTGTCCTGGAGCTGACAAGGGCCCTGGGAGGATCTCTCTGTCCTTCCGTCCGTCTCTTCACCTTTATACTCAAATCCCCTTACATGAACTCTCATTAGCTTGTTTTCTCCCACAATCTGGGCCATAAGAACTTAGTGGCACTTTATACCAGAGTCCAAAAACCAACAATAACACGAAGCTAGTTGTCTTCCCTGGAAAGGGAAAGGAACTGCTAAAGAGGAATCTGATATGTTTTAAGAGACTCTTCCTTTGAACTGGAACTTTTACTCTTTTTTTAAATTGAGGTATAATTGACATTTAACACTGGGATTTGTTTCAGGTGTACAACATAATATTTTATATTTGTATAAATTGTTAAATGATTATCAGAATAAGTTTCGTTAACATCCTTCACCACACATTTACAGACTTACAATTTTTTTTGTGTGTAGATTTTTAAGATCTACTCTCTCAACAGCTTTCAAATATATGAGGCAGTATTATTAACTACGGTTAGCATGCCATACACTACATCTCAGAACTTGTTTGTAACTGGAAGTTTATACCTTTTTCCACCTTCATCCATTTCCCCTGCCACCTTGTCCCCACCTCTGGCAACCACCAATCTGCTCTGTATCTATGAGTTTGGCTTTTTGTAGATTCCACTTACAGATGATATCATACAGAGTTTGTCTTTCTATGTCTGACTTATTTCACTTGGCATAATGCCCTCAAGGCCCATCCATGCTGTTGCAAATGGTAGGAGTTCCTTCTTTTATTGCTGGATACCATTCCACTGAATATATACACCACATCTTCTTTGTCTGTTCATCCCTCAGTGGACACTTAGGCTCTATGTCTTATTGTTATGAACAGTGCAGCAGTGAACATGAGCGTACAGATATCATTCCCAGAAGTGGAACTGCTGGATCACGATAGTTTTATTTTCATTATTTTGAGGAAACTCCACACTGTTTCCCCTAGTAGCTGCACCAATTTACATTCCCACCAACAGTGTACACACGAGGTTTCCCTTTTCTCCATATCCTCACCAAAACTTGTTTTCTCCTGTCTTTTTTTTTTTTATGATAGCCATTCTGACAGGTGTGAGGTGATATCTCCTGTGGTTTTGATTTGCATTTCCCTGATGATTAATGATGCTGAGCACCTTTCCTGTGAATTGGGAATTTAGACTGTTCTACAGGGACGTTTGTTGATGATAATCATCTGAAAAAAAATCCCTAAACAATATTTTTAGAAAGACATTTTTTAAAATCACAAGCACACAAGGAAACCAAGGGTATGCTCATAATGACTTAGAAATTACGCCAAATCCTCAAAGCCCAGGTGGCAGGTAAGGATGGAATTAAAAGAGGACGCTACAGCACAAGGCAGGAAGGTGAGAAGATAGTGCCCTCGGGTGGAGCCCCCTGTGGGTGCTGCCCGCCAAGTGCACAGGGCAGGCTTGGGGAGCCATCTCTGAGACTGCCTTGGGGCAGCCTTGGGGGACTCATGAGCTGGGACATCTGGTTTGAAAGGTGTACCGCTGAAAAGGAGGGAGCCCTTTTGACACATCGCCTCACAGCCTGCCTCCCTCCCTGCAGTCCCCAGGCCCAGGCAAGCATGAGGAAATCCTGAGTGCAGTTTTGACCCCCATCAGGAGACACCAACTACATGAGAAAAAACCAACCCCGTGGGAAACAGACATCAAGCTCAACCAACAGAACTGATACTGGCGGACCCCAACGAGGCAGCCTTTGCAGGAGACAAAGGCCTGGGCAGCTGACATTCAAGAAAAGAACCAGGTTGGGCCAGGGAGGCCTGCTGCCTCCACTTTGCATCAGTTATTCCTGATGTTTCCACGGAACATTTCCTGCCCCACCCCGTTGGGTTCCTTTTCTGTGTCCCAGAGTTGGCCTCAGAATGCTCGAGTCCTCAGGACCTACAGGCTCCACAATTTCTTCATGAATGAGGTCCCCATCGTGTGTCTTTTCCCCTGGGATTTGTCTGGGTTCCAGTCTTTGAGTGTTTTTGTCCTTAAAAACTTTTACTGGTCTCACAGGGTCTCTGAGGTCTGGAAACACGTCTGAACCTTCATAAATACCTTCTGAATGAAGTGCACCGCTTAGGCACTTAAGGGTGCCTCTTGAGTTCCATCCTTGCCTCCAGAAGGTTCATTCTGCCAGCCTTCACCGTTTTGCAATTGAGCGACTGAACTCATAATTTTCTAGAGGTTCATCTTTAATTTTTAAGATTGCTGTTTAGTCTCTAGGTCATATCCAACTCTTCTTATAACCCACGGACTGTAACCTGCCAGGCTGCTGCTCTGTCCATGGAATTTTCCAGGCAAGAATACTAGAGTGGGTTGCCATTTCCTTTTCCAGGGGATCTTCCCAACCCAGGGATCAAACTCACATCTCCTGCATTGTCACACAGATTTTTTACCACTGAGCCACCAGGGAAGCCCAATAAATAAGTAAATAAAAATAAATATTTAAAAAAGCAAAACTTAGTATGAGGAACTATCCAGTCATTCCATAGTTCATATCCATTTTAATACATATATCAGTCACAGAAGTAACAGATTTCTAGAAGCATCTACAGCTGGTCCTAAGCTGCACTAATAGGTGGTTCTTCTGGAGAGAATAGCTGAGGCACAGCAGTAGTGTGATGCCCTGCTGAGTCACCTGGGCAAGGCTGGGGGCAGGGGACAGGGGAGGGGGCTGAAGGTTAAGGGCATGGTTTAGGAGGAGAAGAGAATCTCTACTGATTTTTCATTTTCTAATCATTTCTAATGAATCATTCTCATGTTATTTATAGGCAAATGGATAGCCCAGGCCTAGGCCCTTAGACTAAGTCAGCTGTTCGCATTAAAATGGTGACTTTCAAGTCTGGCCATGTAAACAAATACTTGTGCTGTCATTTATATTCTTTTTGTTGTTTCTGAAACTAATAGCTGGCTCTTTATTTTTATTTTTTGGCAATTTCTTATTAAGTACTGTGGATGTATATTATGTAAGTTTCAGGTGTACAACATAGTGATTCATAATTTTTAAAGGTTATATTCCATTTATAGTTATTATAAAATATTGGCTATAGTCCCTGTGTTGCACAATATGTCCTTGTAGTTTATTTACTTTATAGAGTAGTTTGTACCTCTTAATCCCCAACGCATACATCCTACCCCCTCCCATCTTCTTACTGGTAACCACTAGTTTGCTCTCTGTATTTGTCAGTCTGTTCCTTTTTTTCAGTACTCACTCAGTTCAGTTCAGTTGCTCAGTCGTGTCCACCTCTCTGTGATCCCATGGACTGGAGCACGCTAGGCCTCCCTGTCCATCACCAACTCAAGGAATTTACTAAACTCATGTCCTTTGAGTCGGTGATGCCATCCAACCATCTCATCCTCTGTTGTCCCTTTCTCCTCCCACCTTCAATCTTTCGCAGCATCAGGGTCTTTTCTAACGAGTTAGCTCTTCGCATCAGGTGGCCAAAGTATTGGAGTTTCAGCTTCAGCATCAGCCCTTCCAATGAACACTCAGGACTGATCTCCTTTAGGGTGGACTGGTTGGATCTCCTTGCTGTCCAAGGGTCTCTCAAGAGTCTTCTCCAACACCACAGTTCAAAAGCATCGATTCTTCTGCGCTCAGCCTTTCTTTATCAGTCCAACTCTCACATCCATACATGACCACTGGAAAAACCATAGCCTTGACTAGACTTAATTTATACTCACTAGTTTCTTGTATTTTTTGGATTCCACTTATAAGTGATATCATACAGTACTTGTCTTTCCTGTCTGACTTATTTCACTTAACATATTCCAATCCCAAAGAAAAGCAATGCCAAAGAATGCTCAAACTACCACACAGTTGCACTCATCTCAGATGCTAGTAAAGTAATGCTCAAAATTCTCCAAGCCAGGCTTCAGCAATACGTGAACTGTGAACTTCCTGATGTTCAAGCTGGTTTTAGAAAAGGCAGAGGAACCAGAGATCAAATTGCCAACATCTGCTGGATCATGGAAAAAGCAAGAGAGTTCCAGAAAAACATCTATTTCTGCTTTATTGACTATGCCAAAGCCTTTGACTGTGTGGATCACAATCAACTGGGGAAAATTCTGAGAGAGATGGGAATACCAGACCACCTGACCTCCATCTTGAGAAATCTGTATGTAGGTCAGGAAGCAACAGTTAGAACTGGACATGGAACAATAGACTGGTTTCAAATAGGAAAAGGAGTACGTCAAGGCTGTATATTGTCACTCTGCTTATTTAACTTCTATGCAGAGTACATCATGAGAAATGCTGGACTGGGAGAAACAGAAGCTGGAATCAAGGTTGCTGGGAGAAATATCAATAACCTCAGATATGCAAATGACACCACCCTTATGGCAGAAAGTGAAGAGGAACTAAAAAGCCTCTTGATGAAAGGGAAAGAGGAGAGTGAAAAAGTTGGCTTAAAGCTCAACATTCAGAAAACGAAGATCGTGGCATCTGGTCCCATCACTTCATGGGAAATAGATGGGGAAACAGTGGAAATAGTGCCAGACTTTATTTTTGGGGGGCTCCAAAATCACTGCAGATGGTGATTTGATTGCAGCCATGAAATTAAAAGACGCTTACTCCTTGGAAGAAAAGTTATGACCAACCAAGATAGTATATTCAAAAGCAGAGACATTACTTTGCCGACTAAGGTCCATCTAGTCAAGGCTATGGTTTTTCCTGTGGTCATGTATGGATGTGAGAGTTGGACTGTGAAGAAGGCTGAGCGCAGAAGAATTGATGCTTTTGAAATGTGGTGTTGGAGAAGACTCTTGAGAGTCCCTTGGACTGCAAGGAGATCCAACCAGTCCATTCTGAAGGAGATCAACCCTGGGATTTCTTTGGAAGGAATGATGCTAAAGCTGAAATTCCAGTACTTTGGCCACCTCATGCGAAGAGTTGACTCATTGGAAAAGACTCTGATGCTGGGAGGGATTGGGGGCAGGAGGAGAAGGGGACGACAGAGGATGAGATGGCTGGATGGCATCACTGACTCGATGGCCGTGAGTCTGAGTGAACTCCGGGAGTTGGTGATGGACAGGGAGGCCTGGCGCGCTGCAATTCATGGGGTCGCAAAGAGTCGGACACGACTGAGCGACTGAACTGAACTGAACTGAACACCTTCAAAGTCCATCCATGTTATCACAAATGACAGAATCTCTTTCTTTTTATGGCTGAGTTGTATTCCATTGTATGATATGCATAGGTATACATGCATATATACACATATGCATATCATGTCTTCTTTATCCATTCATCTGTTGATGGATACTTAGATTGCTTCCATATCTTGGCAATTGTAAATAATGCTGCTCTGAACATTGGGTTCATGTATCTTTTCAAATTATTTTTTTCATTCATTTTTCAGATATATACCCAGGAGTGGAATTGCTTGGTCATATGGCAGCTCTATTTTTAGTTTTTTGAGTAAACTCCATGCTGCTTACCACAGTGGCTATACCAATTTACATTCATACCAACAGTGTATGAAGGTTCCCTTTTCTCCACAGCCTCACCAACATTTGCTGTATTCTTTTTGATGATAGCCATTCTGACTGGTGTGATGTGATATCTTGTTCCTGTTTTAATGTCTATGATGATTAACAATGTGGACAATCTTTTCACGTGCCTGTTGGCCATCTGTATGTGTTTGGAAAAATGGCTACACAGGTCTTCTGCCCATTTTTAAAATTATAGTTTTTTTTTTACTGAGTTGTATAGCTTTTTACATATTTTGGATATTAACCCCTCATTGGTCAGATCATTTGCAAATGCTTTCTCCCATTCAGTAGGTTGTCTTTTTGTTTTGTTGATGTTTTCCTTTGCTGTGCAAAAGCTTTTGAGTTTAATTAGGTCCCATTTGTTTAATTTTGCTTTTAGTCCCTTTGATTTAAGAGACAGATCCCAAAATATATAGCTTTGATATATGTCAAAGAGTGTTCTGCCCATGTTTTTCTCTAGGGGCTTTATGGGTGCCAGACTTGCATTTGGTTTCTAATCCAATTGGAGCTTATTTTTGTCTATGACTTCAGAGAATGTCCTAATCTCACTCTTGTACATGTGGTTGTCCAGTCCTCACAGCACCACTTATTGAAGAGATGGGCATTTCTCAACTGTATATTCTTGCCTCCTTTGCTGTAAATTAATCTACCATGAGTGCATGAGCTTATCTATGGGCTCTTTATCTTGTCCTTGGTCTATATTTCTGTTTCCATGCTGGTACCATGCTGCTTTATTACTGTAGTTTTGTAGTGTGGTCTAAAGTCGGGGAGTGTGATTCCTCCAGCTTGATTCTTCATTTTCAAGATATTTTTGCTGTTTGAAGTCTTTAGTGATTCCATGGAGAAGGCAATGGCACCCCACTCCAGTACTCTTGCCTGGAAAATCCCATGGACGGAGAAGCCTGGTAGGCTGCAGTCCATGGGGTCGTGGAGAGTCAGACATGACTGACTTCACTTTCACTTTTCACTTTCGTGCATTGGAGAGGGAAATGGCAACCCACTCCAGCGTTCTCGCCGGGAGAGTCCCAGGGACGGGGGAGCCTGGTGGGCTGCCGTCTATGGGGTCGCACAGAGTCGGACACGACTAAAGCGACTTAGCAGCAGCAGCAGCAGCAGTGATTCCATACAAATTTTAAAATGACTTTTTCTAGTTCTATGTTATTTATATTTATTATCCCACATCTAATTCTAGGCTTTAAACATCTTTCAAAGCCTACTTTTTATACCATTCAACTCAGTCATTCCCCTGGAACATTCCAATCTCTTCTACATATAAGAATTCACAGTTGGCACTAGAATTCCTCTACGGCTGAGAACTGTCTTTGCTGAGACGATTACTTAGCTAGAAGATGAGCCCCACTCTTAAGGGGCTGGGTATTAGGTGGCCTTGTGCCACACCAATGATAGTGAGGCCACAGCGCTGCATGACAGAAAGGAAAGACTGGATATTCCAGGATGAACAGAATAAGGAACAAGGGGAAGGACAACCCAGTGGCCCCACCAGGGACCCCCAAATCTTCAGCAATATCTTCTAAACACGTCACAGTTTTGTTTAAGTGATTTTCTCTTGTGAAAACCAGAGAAGGAGCTAAGTCCCTTGTCAGGGTAAATGTGGTCAGGACAAAGGCAGCCCAGAAGAAGGCCAGACCTGGAACAGAGGAGGTCAGGGGACCCAGGTCCGCCCCCCACCCCGCAGTTAGCAGCAACCTCGATGATGTCTTCAGCTTCCACTAGCTTCAGAATTAGCAGTTTTCAGACCATTTCACCTGGACAGCCTCTACGGTCCAGGTGATGTCTGAGATGTCCATGATGTCTGAGATGTGGATAGGAATTTGTGTGCAAGGACGATAATCACCAGATTACATATAATACTGGGAAGTTGGAAACTTGAATATACAATAGGAATCTGGTTATAGAAACAAAGAGAGAGCTAAGTGAGGAAATAATTTACAGACATTAAAAATTATATTTTCAAAGTCTATTTAATCACATGGAAAAGTTCCTGCTCTAATATCAGAAAAGAAAAAAAATTCAAAATGTCATTGTTGGTATTAGTTTGAGTTTGTGTTTTGTATTAATAAGTGATCTTTGAAAAAAAAGGACTGAAACTTTAACACAGATTGTTCCAGAGTTTGTTGGATTACAAGTGACTTTTGTCACTCTCTTTGTTTTGCTTCTACATGATTTTAAAACTCTCCATAATGAGCAAAGTAATGTCACAATCAGAAAAAAATCAACATCACTTTTGAAGTGTGGGAGTAGAGTTTGTTTGCATTAAGTGGTTTACTTGGCAGACACAAGAGAGATGAGCGAGAGGAATGCTGCCCTTAAGTGATGCTTGGTCTTGATTTATTTATTTTGGTTTAGGTAGAGACAGCATTTGTTTAACAGAGATGAGAGGGACCTAGCCGCTTTTAGGAGAGCTTCAGGGTTGTCAGGACACACACACACACACACACACACACACACACACACAGAAAAGAAGACACCACAGTAGCTCCAGGTTCTATCCCTGGGTTAGGAAGAACCCCTGGAAAAGGAAATGGCAACCCACTCCAGTATTACTGCCTGGAAAATCCCATGGACAGAGTAGCCTGGTGGGCTACAGTCCATGGGGTCACAAAGAGTCAACCACGACTTAAGGAAAGAGCCTGATGAACCATTTAGGGAGCCTAGGTTATACTGAATATAATAACCAAGTAAGAAATGACTGGCTGTTCCGTTGCTCTTCAGCTGTGGGACTTTGGGCAAGTCACCAATACTCTCCAGGCCTGAGTTCCCACTTGTGTTATATAAAATAAAGGGATTAGGAAAGGTGATGTCTCAGCCCTTGCCTCTCTGGAGAGCCTGGATTGGCCCTAGACCATCTGCCCTAACAGGGCGCATCTTAATTCTAGAGACAGGATCTTGTTGAGCGGCTCTGCGTTCACCTTCCGCGACTTCTCCGAGTTTCCTCCCTCCTGGCATCAGCCTGGTTTGGCCTCCTCCTGCCGATGCGTGTGGCTCGGCGACGGCAGCTGAGCCGGGAGCAGAGCTTCGTGCCAGCCGCCACCTTCCAAGAGGCCATGTCTTGCCCGACTGCTTCCTGGGCTGCCCGCTGACCTCGCTCCACCGCAGCCTCCACCGCGCAGTCCTCCTGGGAGTCCTCATCATGACCGCAGGTGCGGCCTGCCACCCGCCCTCCCCACCGGGCTCTCAGACGCCTCAGGAGGCGTCAGCTGGCCCTGGCGCCTTTGCCTTTGGGAGTCCTGGCACCTGCCCTTCAGGGCGCAGCGCGCTGTCATGCCCTGAGGCCTTCAAAGGTGCCTCGCCCAGATGAGTCCCACTGGGCGGATAATCGCACCTCTTCCCACAAATGGGGAGCTGCGGTGGAGAAACTGCCTTGCCTTCCAAGAGGGAACAAAGACAGCAGATCAGCCAGGGCAGAAGTGAAGCCTCGGCACTCTCCCAGAGCAGCGTAGGCTTTCATAATCGGTCATGCGTCTTTTACCTCTTGAAACTTTGTCGGATTTATATATAGTCTCCATCTTGTCCCTCCGAACTCGGCAGGGCTCACCATCAGTCACTGGGCTGAACACCTGGAACTCTGTGGGGATTATCATTAGAAGGATGCGAGGCCAGGTGTGGTTTTGGACCGGAGACCTATTGGAAGAGAGAGGATTTCTCACTTTCCAAGTTTGCTCTGCTCAAGTTAAAACAATTAACCTCCTTTCCCCTTCAAACAACTGTTCTCCGCGGCTCTGTACTAGCAAGATGCAAGCCGAAGACACTGTCAAAAGTGGACTGTGCCCTTCAAAATCTTCAGATAAAAAGGTAGATTGGATTGTCCCCAGGGCTTCTTCCTGTCACCACTGCCCTCTTTTCTCCACTAATCTCACCACTCCCTTCTGGACCTTACACCTTCTGAAAACAGGAATTTTTTCTAATGCTTCGGTGGTGAAGAGATTGTAGCTGAGGGGAGTCTGGCCAAAGTTAGGCCCCCACATTGGGCCCCACACTCACCTCTCAGAGTTTGCCAGGCCTGCCCGCAGGGAGGAAGGACAGATGGCAAGGTTATTCCCACCCACCTGGGGTCTTAGCTCTCTTAACTGATGTAGCTGTCAGCACACTATTCCCCTTCTTGGGCTGCAAAATCTCCCAGGACACACACGCACTCAAAAACTCTTGGTAATAGTAATATTTTCAGGAAATCACACACCTCCTTCTTCTTTATGCTGATATTATATTACATAGCTAGCATGAATTCAATGCTTATTCCATTCTGGGCACTGTGCTGGCTGATTTTTATGCCCTAATGACTTCATTTAATCCTCACGATAATCCTATGAGGAGGTTTGTGGGATGAATCTAAGGCTTGTGAACTGAAGTGAATTATCCATGTCACCCAGCTAGGGAGGGGCAAAACCAGGACTTGAAACCTGGTCTCATCTGACAAGTGAGCTTTTCAGCCATCATCCAAGATCCTCTCCATGAGGCAGGGGCTCAACTGCAGGTGTCAAGGCGTTGCAGGTCTGGTGAGGTAGTCCTAGCAAGTCTTGGCACTTCCATCCCCAAGAGGGAAGCTCACCCTCACCCCTCTCACACAACCTGGCCTTTTCCTGAGCTTACAGACCAGGACATGAAGATCCACCACTCTCTCAAACACTTCCCAGTTCTGGGCTTTCAGATTATGGGAAATAATTCATCACAGAAAATTAACTCATCATCTTTCAGAAGTGATCCAACTTAGTCATTCCCTGGTGGCTCAGATGCTAAAGAATTGGCCTGCAATGCAGGAGACCTGGGTTCGATCCCTGGGTTGGGAAGACCCCCTGGAGGAGGGCATGGCAATCCACTCCAGTATTCTTACCTGGAGAATCCCCATAAACAGAGGAATCTGGCAGGCTACAGTCCATGGGGTCACAAAGAGATGGACACGACAGAGCAACTAAGCACAGCACACACAGTCATTTTCAAATTTGGCGGCACAAGTCACAACTGGGGAAACTTTTTAAATCCTGCAGACCGGGCTGTACCCCCACACCAATTAAATCAACTTTAAATTGGAACCAGCTAGCATTTTTAATATTTTTTCAAATGAGTGCAAATTTACAAAACAGTTGGAAGGTGCTCTGGACTGAATGTTTGTGTCCCCCCAAATTCAGCTGTTGAAATCCTAACCCCCCAGTGTGATGGTAATCAGGGGGTGGGACTTTTGGGGAAATTAGGTCATGAGGGTGTAGCCTTCATGAATGGGATTAGTGCCCTTATAAGAAGAGACATGTGGACTTGTTTCCTCTTTCTGCTCTCCGTGACATGAGGATCCAGTCACCTGCCAACCGGAAAGCAAGGTTCACCAAGAACTTGACAGTGCTGGCACCCTGGCCCTGGACTTCCAGCCTCCAGAACTGTGAGAAATGGATTTCCATTGATTAATCTGCCCAGTCTGTGGTATCTTATTATAGCAACCTGAACTAAGATACAAACACAATACAAAAAATTCCTTCCTGAACCAAGTGAGAGTAATTTGCCAACCTCATGCACCATCTTCCCCAAACATTTTAGTGTCTGTTTCCCACAAAGACTTTGTCCTATATAACCTCAATAGTGAAGTGAAGTCACTCAGTCGTGTCTGACTCAATAGAAAACCCTAAATCAGGATATTAATGTTGTTATAGCTCTACTAACTAGTCCTCAGATTTCATTCACATTTCACGAGTTGTCCTAATAACATTCTTTACAGGAAAGGGTCCAATTCAGAATCATGAATTACAGCTATTGGTCAGGTGTCTTTAGTCTTCTTCAGTCTGGAAAATTCCTCAGCCTTTCCTTGACTTTCATGACCTTGACACTTCTGAAGATTATTTTGTAGAATGTCTTTCAGCTTGGGTCTGTCCAACATTTCCTTATGAAGGGATCCGGTTCGCTCTTCTTTGACAAGAATATCACAGAAATGATGCTGTGTTCTCATTGTATCCTTTTGGGTGGTCCACTGTTTATTTTCCTGTTGCTGATGACATTTACTTTGATCATTTAATTAAGATGGTGTCTGCCAGACTCCTCTGTTGTAAAAGGACTCTTTCTCCTTTTGTAAATTAATTAGCGTTTTGTGATGAGAGGCAAGAGGTGAGCTGCATATTGAAAGACTGACTAACCATCAATTACTTTTACATCTCCTCAGGTGATTTCAGAATACAGCCAGCTTGGAAAATCAGTGGCCTAACTTCCTCCTATGAATAAAGCATCAGCAAAGACATGGGGCCTTTGTGACATGAGTTAATGTTAAGAAGGGCCAACTGTATTAGTTAACACTTATTGAGGTCTATGTGCCATCCACTGTGCTGGTTGCTTTATAAGCATCATCACCATCATTATAGCAGCTTACGGTTATTATTATCCATTCATTCAATAAATTCCTACTGAGCACTAAGTGTGAGCCAAACACTCTTCTAGGTTCTGCAGATATAGCTGTGCACAAAAGACACAAAAATCTCTTTTCTCATGGAGTCTACATTCTACTAGAGCAAACACTGTGATACTTACTTTATACTCACAGTTTATGACAGTGATGATACCTTGCCTCTCCTGAGCACAAACTGCAGGCCAGATTCTTAGATCAGCCTTACAACAACACTGTGAGGCAGGCACTTTTATCATGAACTTATAAACGTATGTCAGGAAAAGAAAGACTGTAAGCCATGTAGAAATACACTTACCACAACACTTGATACATTATGATCCCTTGAGTCCTAGCAAAGATGATGATGGATACTAGGATTTGGGGAGAATCATACTGAGTCAACAAAATGCCACTTTATACACATCAAGTTGGCAAAATGAGAAAGCCAGACTATATCAAATACTGGCAAAGGATGTGGGGAAATGTGACCTTTGAGCATTGTTGGTTCGAAGGTAGCTGGTGAGCCATTTCCAAGGGCATTTTCAACATGTATCCCTAGAACCCCGGAAAGCCACCTTTGGGTTTATACACTGGAGAAACCATCACGAGTTCACAAAGAGACATGTGTGTGAAGAGCTTCACACAGACTTGGATGCTGTCACAGAGCTGGAGGCAACCAGGGGCCCTTACCAGGGAAATGAACCAGCAACATATGTTACAGGTATTTGGTGAAATACTTTGCAGTAGACAGAAGCAATTACCCAGACTGCATAAACCATGTATAACTCTCAAAATCATACTGTTAAGCTCAAAATGAAAGAAACAATATTTATAGCACAACACTTATGAGAATTTTAAAACAGCACACAAAACACTCTGTATTATCAAGGATGTCTCCGCACACATATGTGTGATGGAAGGGGGACTGGAAGGAGAGGCATTAGATATATGTCTAGGTATGCACAGAGGGGCAGGGGAGGAGGAAGAGGAGGGCAATGGGATTGGAGCTGGGAGACTGACTGAGAAAATAACTAATTAAACAATAGAAGAGACTTGTCAGGACAATTCCTTACATCTTGTGAATTTATGAGTGTGATCAGTTTGATTCTGTGGCTGACTTTATTCTGCCTGGAAGCAGAATAAAAGACAGTGCATGAATGTCTTTCAAAAATGTTATATAAGCACTCCAGAAAGAGCTCGCTTACACTCAACCCTCTTCAAACCCATCCTCACAGAAGAAGCAGAGTCTCTGAAACAGACTGACATCCTTTTGCATCAAGCTGACCGCATGAAATCAGGCCTGTGTCAGTGCTCACCCTGAGCCACCCCAGGACCCCTGACGCATGTTTTCCATGATGCCCTCCTTCAGTGACAGAGGGCCAGGAAAGAAAAGAGAGTTGCCCAGATCAGGAAACTGGCCTTGGCTCTGCAACTTACTGGCTGTGCGAGCTCGATCACGATGTTCATCTTCTTCAGCTAGTTCCTCATCTCTCAAAATGGGAATCACACCAGCTATCTGAAAAGGCTGTTTTCAGAAATTAAAGGAGATTCTGTACGAAGGAACGCGGCCGTGGCCCCCCTGCCTCCCTCTGGAGAACCTCAGTGGGACCTGAAGTCTCTTGTCCATAATTCTAAACATCCTCCAAATGCTGGGCTCACAGTTGGAAGTGATGGGGATACACTCCCTCGTCTCCTCACTCTGGGCCATGTGGAGGACAGAGCAATGGCCGTCCACACGTGGCAGAATGGTGGTTCCATCATGCCTGGACCCGAGGTAGGTGCGGACAGTGAGCTCCCAGAGGACTGCTCAGGGTGGCAGAGCCTTTTCTGAGCTGTTTGTCCCAAATGACTGGACAGTTTCTGTCCTGCATCTCCCTCAAAATAAACGGCACTGCTTTCTACCTATGCTGGGAGAATCTCCCTCGAAATAAACGGCACTGCTTTCTACCTATGCTGGGAGAATCTCCCTCGAAATAAACGGCACTGCTTTCTACCTGTGCTGGGAGAATCTCCCTCGAAATAAACGGCACTGCTTTTTACCTGTGCTGGGAGAATCTCCCTCAAAATAAACGGCACTGCTTTCTACCTATGCTGGGAGAATCTCCCTCGAAATAAACGGCACTGCTTTTTACCTGTGCTGGGTGGCCTCTTCAGTTCTTCCTCCTGCCTCACTCCAAGTCTAGTCACCAGCTCAGTCCTGTTCATTCTCCCCCCGAGAGCCTCTCCAAGCCTCCTGGACCCCTTCCTGGGGACCTGTGAACTGGCAAGCTCTCAGCATCTTTTCTCCAGGAAGGCTGCGATACTGTCTTGTTTTATCTCCCTACCTCCTCCAGCCCCATCCTCCAGGCAAGAAGGAACCTTCTGACACGTGGTCTAACGTCTTCTTTACTACTCCAAATTCTCGCAGGTTGCTCTAGACGAGCTCAGCTCACATCACTGCCTTCCGTCTCCCCTGCCCCAGTATCGCTGGATTTCTTCCACTGGGAACTTGCCAAGGCCCTGGGCTCCACCCAACCGTCATGTGCAGGCTCTCCAGCTCACTTTGTGCAGCTGGTCCCTGTTGGCTTTGGGAGCTCAGCTCTGCTCTGCAGACTGGCCTTCTAAGGCCTCCTTACCACCCCTACTGATTCGCATGGATGCCCCTGCTCATGGCTTTCAGGAGTTTTTTCACAATCCTAGTTTGCTTGTGGCCTTTAGTCCCTTTTTTTTACAGAACTTCTTCCTCCAGAACCTGGCAGGGTGCCAGAGACATAGTAAACCCTTGTGGGTGCACACGCTTAGTCATGTCACTCTTTGCAACACCATGGACTATAGCTCACCATGTTTCTCTGTCCATGATATTTCCCAGGCAAGAATACTGGAGTGGGTTGCCATTGTCTTCTCCAGGGGATCTTCCCAACCCAGGGATCGAACCCGGGTCTCCCTCATTGCAGGCGGACGCTTTACCATCTGAGCCACCAGGGAATCCCACTCTTTACCCCTGGTGCCACCTCGAAAGACCGACATGGCCTCCTCAAATTCATGTCCACCTGGAACCTCAGAATGTGACTTTATTGGTCAAATCCACCCCACTTGTCTTCACTAATCAAGGTCATTTTTAGACTTGCACGTCCTCCAGGTAGCCCATAGCCTAAACAACAAGACGTTTGCCCGAGGGACTTCCCGGGTGGTCCAGTGCCTAAGGTTCCACGCTCCCAATGCAGGGGACCCAGATTGAACCACTGATCTGGGAATTATATCCCACATGCCACAACGAAGAACCTGTTTACCACCACTGAGACCTGGCACAGCCACATAAAGTTTAGAATATATATATTTTTTAAAAAGATATTTGCCAAAGTTGTTATCTAGGGACACAGAGTCAGCAGCATGTAGTTGGAGCTGAGCTGGTTGAGACTGGATAGAACCATCGATCCTTCAACTGGGTGTGTGCAACTTGGTGCCCCTGTGAGTGTGCATGAGCAAAATGATCACCCCTTTATCCAGTCACCTTTCCCACACTTCAGGCTGCCCTGCTTCTTTACTCCTTGTCTCATAAGCACCCCCAAATTCCTTGCCTCCAGGGAGGTAAATTTGAGATGTTTTCTCCCATCTCCTCACACGGCTGCCTTACAAATAAACTCTCTTTGCTACAAACCTCAGTGTCTCTGTGTCTTGGTTTGCTGTGCCTTGGGCCAAATGAACCTGGTTCAGTAACACTTGTCTATATCCAGTCTGGGATCTTAGTCTGTTTGCACCAGGTCTGGTGAGCCTTTGTATTAGTTTTCCAGGGTGGCTGTAACAAATTGTCATAAATTCAACAGCTCTAAACTACACAAATCTGTCCTAGTTCTGTTGGTTAGAATTTTAACTCAGGTCTCACTGGATGAGAATCAATCATTGGCTGGGCATGTCTCTAGGAGAAACTCTATTGCTTGCCTTTTCCTGTATTTCTTACCTCGTGATCCCTCTTTTTTCAGCCAGGAAGGGTTTGCTGGATCCTCCTCATATTGTATTCCTCTGACACTAACACTCCTGCTTCCCTCTTCCACTTGCAAGGACCCACCCAGATAGTTCAGGATAATCATCCTATTTTAAAAGTCAGCCGATTAATAACCTTAATCACATCTGCTACGTCAATTCCCCTCTGCCACTTAACAGTAATATGTTCAGTTTCCAGCAATTAGGGGGTGGACACCCTCAGGAAGCCGTTCATTATGCTGCCTACCACACCTGGGAAACCAGATCAAATGGGAATGCCAACTATACTGCCAGGCAACTTTGCTTATGTTAAAATTGTCTGCTGATTGGTAAATCACCTAAGGACTGGGAGGAGCTATGAACCGATTATAAACACCTGAGGTGGGCATCATATCTTGGGCAAAGGGGGAATCCATTTCCTTGCCTTCCCCAGTATCTAGAGGTCACCACACGTCTTCAAGGTAAGCAGCGTGGCATCTCTCTGACTCAGCTTCTGTCGTCACGTCTCTGACCACAGCTGGGAGGGGACCGTTATTCTGCCTACACCTATAGCCTTCCAATACCTCATGCCACCTCTGTGATCCAGAAGTGGAGGAGGCAGACCACAGCTCACCCACACTGCTGGCTTCCGAGAGGACGTTAAGGTATACTCCCCTCCCTGCACTGGGTGCCAGTCTGTGGCTCCTGGGCAGCCATGACCTCTGGCCATCCTCAGTGCTTCAGGTTACCTGTGGAGGAGGTAGCCCCCTGGGAAGCCAGGTTTCCATTCTAGCCTTCAAGGGAGGGAGAAATGTCTCTTATGACCCCAACAGCAACAATATCCGCAAGGCTTCCCCTGACTTTTCGTCTAGATTTCCAGATTTCAGAACACGTTCTACAGCCTGGGGAACCATGCTAAACTCAGAGATCTGGTGGTCACCTACCTTCTCCCTAACGCACCTTTCCTGCCCCACCTTTCAGACCTGCCTTGTTTGTAAAGCCATCACTGGTATCATGAATCTCTCTTCTTGACAATGCGCTTGGGGTCTGAGCCTCTGTTTCCTGGTGCTAAACACCCACTCATCATTGACCTGAGCCCCAGGACTCCAGACTCCCAGGAATCCATCCATGCACCAGCGCATTCCGTCACTTCTTCAACAAGTATTTCTGAGTATGAAATCACAGCCAGGCACCACACCGAACAGAGCAGGTACCAACGCAACATGGAGCTTACAGTCTAGTCGGGGAAAGGTTGTGAAACTAACACAAGAAAAATAGAATTACTAAAGGTGAGGAGCTGTATGAAGCCAGTAAAGGGTGCCATAAGAAAAAGAAAGAACGGGAAGAATCTGCCTGCAACACAGGAGACCTGATTTCTATCCCTGTGTTCGGAAGATCCCCTGGAGGAAGGAACGGCTACCCACTCCAGTATTCTGGCCTGGAGAATTTCATGGACTGTAGGGCCCATGGGGTCGCGAAGAGTCAGACACGACTGAGCGACTTTCACTTTCAAAGGAGAAAGAGATGGCATCTCTGAGGAAAGGACATTGACACTGAGACAGAGGACTGTGATTAAACTGACGGGAAAAGAGAGAGAAAAGCAAGTGCAAAGGCCAGATCCCTCAGTCTTTCTCAACCAGGTTAAGTGTCTTGGATTTCATCCTAAATACAGGAAAGTCATTGTGAGGTTATTAAGCCAAGAATAGGAAGAACATTATCTCATTCATATTTTACAAAGATCGCTAGAGCTGACTGCGGGTGGCAGTGGAACCAGGGGTCGCTTCTGTAACCCCAGGATAACGGGAGGTGACTTCACAGCTGCATTTATGAGTTCTATGCCTTCATCCATCTTCATTTTGCTTTGTGATAGTGTTGAAAAGCACTAAGTTTCTTCTCAGGTTAAAAAAAGGCAGGGACAGAAGTATGAACCCACTTCCCATTAATGGTCTGAACAGTTGCTGAAACACCTTCGGCTACAGTAAAGATTCCAACCAAGCTGTGAAAAGGTGAGACCATCTTTTCTGACCCAGTGAATGGTAATTTCAGTAGGTTCGCATTAACTCACTTAACGGGCAAGAGTCTAGTAGTGGGAGGGTCGAAGGGCCGAACAAAGGCTCCAGAAGAGGAACTTGGCACAGCTACGAGTTTGTTCAACCAGTGAATTTATTAGGATGACTTCACAACTAAATCTGTGTTTCTACACAACAGGGGAGCCTCTTAAACTCCATGAAATCCTTTTTGGGTTTTAGAAGCACCTTTTTCTAGGACTTATCTGTGACCTTTCTGATCACAAAGATACTGAGCTGGGGCCCTGGTGTGCTATTCCTCACCTACAGACTCACACGTGTCCAGCTCCCAGAGCACAACAGTCAACCTCACTGAAAAATGGGGTCCAAACTGGGGGTATAAGCTCTCTTCTGGCCTGTAAGTCTGGACACAGACGTGGCACTTTTGGAGACTGGCTTTGCCAGACAGAGGCTCTGGTTGGCTCTCCTGTCCCACCCATGAGCACCATGGAGCCCAGCACAGTCTTAACGATCACCTACTGGTTATTGAAGCTCCAGTACTTTGGCCACCTTATGAGAAGAGTTGACTCATTGGAAAAGACTCTGATGCTGGGAGGGATTGGGGGCAGGAGGAGAAGGGGACGACAGAGGATGAGATGGCTGGATGGCATCACTGACTCGATGGATGTTGAGTTTGAGTGAACTCCGGGAGTTGGTGATGGACAGGGAGGCCTGGCATGCTGCGATTCATGGGGTCACAAAGAGTCAGACACAACCAAGCGACTGAACTGAACTGGTTATTTATCATAGCTGCATATTAGATCTTTTAAATTATCCATATGAGATTCTGGAAAAGGCATAACTATGGGCACAGTAAAAAGATCATTGGTTGCCTGGAGTTCAAGGGGAGGTAAGGATGAATAGTGGAACACAGAAGATTTTTGAGGTGAAACTACTTTGTGTGATACTATGATGATGGATACATGTCCATCATCTATAGATTTGTCCAAATGCATAGAACATACACCAGCAAGAGTGAACCCTGATGGACGCCATGGACTCAGTGATTATGATGCGCCTCAGTAGGTCCATCAACTGTAATAAATGTACCATCTGGTGGGGGTGTTAATGGTAGGGGAGGCTATGCATGTGTGGGGGCAGGAGGATACAGGATAACTCTGTACCTTCCTCTCAGTTTTGCTGTGGACCTAAAACTGTTCCCAAAAATAAGTTCTATTTTTTAAAAAGTACTTTAAAAACTATTCATGCTTATTATATGGTATATCTAGATGATGAAATATTTTGTGTGTATGTGTGTGTGTGTGTTTGTGAGTCACTCAGCCATGTCTGTTTGTGATCTCACGGACTGTAGCCCTCCAGGTTCCTCTGTCCATGGAATTCTTCAAGCAAGAATACTGGAGTGGATTGCCATGCACTTCTCCAGAGGATCTTCCCAACCCAGGGATCGAACTCACATTTCCTGCATTGCATGTGGATTCTTTACTGACACATGCTACAACATGGAAAATACTTGAAACCGTTATGCTAGGAGAAAGAAGCCAATCACAAAGGGCCACGTATTATATGATTTCGTTTATGAAATGTCCAGGAAAAGCAAATCCATAGAGACAGAAAGTAGATTAGTAGTCGCTTAGGGCTTAGTGGAGGGGAAATAAGAGTGACTGCTAATGGGTACATGGGTTTCTCTTGGGGGTGAAAAATGTTATAAAATTAAAGCTGGTTATACAGTGCTGTTGGAGAAGGCAATGGCACCCCACTCCAGTACTCTCGCCTGGAAAATCCCATGGAAAGAGGAGCCTGGTGGGCTGCAGTCCATGGGGTCGCTAAGAGTCAGACACGACTGAGCGACTTCACTTTCACTTTTCACTTTTGTGCATTGGAGAAGGAAATGGCAACCCACTCCAGTGTTCTTGCCTGGAGAATCCCGGGGACGGGGGAGCCTGGTGGGCTGCCGTCTATGGGGTCGCACAGAGTCAGACACGACTGAAGCGACTTAGCAGCAGCATACTGTGCATATCCTAAAACCCACCGAATCGACTTTCAAAGGGTAGATTTTTTTTTGGCATATGTATGATATCTCCATAAAGTTGTTAAAATACATTCACAGCTGTGCCCTGTCCTGTCCCATTACTTTAGACTGTCTGGAGATGAAACCCAGGCAGCATTGGATTTTTAAAACTCCCTCAGTTCAGCTCAGTTCAGTTGCTCAGTCGTGTCAGACTCTTTGCGACCCCATGAATTGCAGCGCGCCAGGCCTCCCTGTCCATCACCAATTCCCGGAGTTCACCCAAACCCACGTCCATCAAGTCGATGATGCCATCCAGCCATCTCATCCTCTGTCGTCCCCTTCTCCTCCTGCCCCCAATCCCTCCCAGCATCAGAGTCTTTTCCAATGAGTCAACTCTTCGCATGAGGTGGCCAAAGTACTGGAGTTTCAGCTTTAGCATCATTCCTTCCAAAGAACACCTGATCTCCTTTAGAATGGACGGGTTGGATCTCCTTGCTATCCAAGGGACTCTCAAGAGTCTTCTCCAACACCACAGTTCAAAAGCATCAGTTCTTCGGCACTCAGCTTTCTTCACAGTCCAACTCTCACATTCACACATGACCACTGGAAAAACCATAGCCTTGACTAGACGGACCTTTTTTGGCAAAGTAATGTCTCTGCTTTTGAATATGCTATCTAGGTTGGTCATAACTTTCCTTCCAAGGAGTAAGAGTCTTTTAATTTCATGGCTGCAATCACCATCTGAAGTGATTTTGGAGCCCAAAAAAATAAAGTCTGACACTGTTTCCACCATCTATTTCCCATGAAGTGATGGGACCACATGCCATGATCTTCGTTTTCTGAGTGTTGAGCTTTAAGCCAACTTTTTCACTCTCCTCTTTCACTTTCATCAAGAGGCTTTTTAGTTCCTCTTCACCCTAGATGATTCTAATTTCTAGTAAAAGCTGAGAACCACTGGCCTAGCCTAACCCTCTAGGAAGCAGCCGAGGACACTGGGGTCGGAAGTTATTGTGACTCACACTCTCACTTTGCCAGGTCAGCAGTAGGACCTAGGCGGGGCAAGCAGCCCTCCTCTGTGCTCAGCCTCCAGGTTAAATGCAGAGCAGACGAGGGTCTGCCTGACACTCCAGCCTCGCTGCTCCCTGGCCTTCCTCACCCTCACAGTGTCTCTTAAAACAGTCTCTTTCCAAAGTATCAAAACTGCCTTATTTGTCAGTATTTCTCTTCCTATCCACTGCCGCCTCCTTGGCTCTGATTTCTGGGTCATTTCTCTAGCTGTCCTGCAGACCTCACAGCTCCCTGTTCTGAAGCCCTACTTGTCCCGTTGCCTTCCAGTTAGTTTCCTACCTATTCTGAATTTGCATGTACATTTAACACAGAGGATCATTTCTGTCTTCAGCTGTGAGGTTCTATCCATTCTACTTTACAGTCAGAGAGGAGAAGCTATTCATCACAGGGGTCCCATTTGGCAACCAAGTATAATCGGCTATTCATAATTTCCATTTTGAGCTAGATGACTGATTAAACTTTAAGGGATCTTCACTACAAGTTAACATCCAGGGTGAGAATATAAAAAGCTTATAGCATGTCATTTTTAGGAATCACTACTGTTAGGAAATTAGGAACATGTTACAAGCAAGGCTTTATCAGATAGCTTAAGAGAAAAAATAAAAAAGGCAAAGTCAAGCATTTTCAAAAAGAGGGTTTTTAAAAGGTTTTTAAATGTACAATTTTGAATACAATTCGATCGATGAAATGTGTGGACTTTCGTGTTTTCTGAGCACTAAGATACTTGTAATACTTCTCAGTTGAAGAAAGTAAGGGGGTTATTTTCATTTATATTTGTATCCTTTCTCCCCTTTTAGATTTTTAAAGGTCAAGGGTCCTCTCATTCATCTGTTCATCTGACACCCGGCCCCCTACATCCCCCACTGGAATCTGGCACGGAATTGGGCTCAACGTGTTTCAAACAAGCTCAGAGCTGTGACCCTCAAATGGAAATGGAAGTCAGTGAAACAGCACAATCAACCTATTTCTTATTGTTATATTAC
Organism: Capra hircus; assembly: GCF_001704415.2. Taxonomy (NCBI): domain Eukaryota; kingdom Metazoa; phylum Chordata; class Mammalia; order Artiodactyla; family Bovidae; genus Capra; species Capra hircus. The sequence goes on along the minus strand of NC_030823.1, from coordinate 31,408,294 downwards.
AAACTATATCTACTCAATAAATATCTACTGAGTTCTTACTCCATACCAAGAACAGTTGTAGGATCAAGCTGGACAAAACTGTCAAATCTCTGGAGACACTTTCACTCTATTGAAAGTAAATCTCCCCATGTGAGCTGGTGGGGACGTGAGGAATGAATGCGGGGGAAAATCAGAGAAATAAAAATAAAGATACTTGTGCCATTTTCATCACTCCCTCCACACTAAATTCATGGTTTCCTTTTTCTCTGGAAATTGAGACCAGAAGAAATATCGAGGAAAAAATTTCTAGAATCTGAATGGTCACATGAAGTTCCCATCTCAATTTCACATAATTTACATCATTTAATCTCACAGCCCGGAGGAATAGATGCATTATTCCCCATCATAGGTAAAGAAGGCAAGACTCAGAGAGGACATGTGATGTGCCCACAGTCACACAGCAGATGACACCCAGGTTCCCAAGGAAGCACAGAAGCCTCGGGGAGTTGGAGGTGTGGGAAAGGGTAATGTATCTTGGCCTGAACACTGGAGCATTGCTCTCAGAAGTGGGAGTGAGAGTAAGTATGACTGCAAAAGCAGGCCAGAGCCTGGCCACCCAGGCCTTGAGGATGGCTTAGCACTCATCTCGAGGAGAGTGTGCACTTAGATCAGTTGCCCCAGCATAAATATTAGGAGCATCCCTTTCACCATCAGAAGCGTCAGGGACTTCCCTGGTGGTCCAGTGGTTGGGAGTCCACCTGCCAATGCAGGGGACGCAGGTTCAGTCCCTGCTCTGGGAAGATTCCACACGCCAAGGGCAAGTAAGCCTGTGTGCCACAACGACCAAGCCTGCGCCCTGGAGCCTGTGCTCCACCACAAGAGAAGCCACTGGAATGACAAGCCCGTGCACTGTAAGGAGGAGGAGCTCCCGCTTGCTGCAGCTAGAGAAAGCCCACAAGCAGTAGTGAAAACCCAGCATAGCCAAAAATAAAGTTACTCTCATTTCTCCCGCTGCCCCCAACTCTGGAGAGCCCAGAGGTAGTAGAGTGAGCTGAGCAACAGGAAAACCAGGAGCTTCCCCTAAGGCTGCTAGTCAGGCCTCAGCTTTGCATTGGCTGGAAGATGAAGCTCTGACTTTACATTCAAAACTGAAACTACCCCAATTCCTGAAAGCTTGGGACTTTTCAAGACTGAAGAAGTTATAGGCTTTGCGCAAGAGACTGTCCAGGAGTAGAAAAAGAATATCTGACCAAATGTATTTGAGTGCAGTGACAGGAAAAAAATAATAATAGTTTTTCTTCTGGTCATAAAATAGCAAGTGTCTAGAAAAGGGGAAAAGGATGTTCTTGAGTTACTTTAGTAAAAAATAACAACCAAAAAACCATCCAGGATGATAAAGTGTATGGCCACTGCTATGGTCTAAATGTCTGTGTCCCCCCCAAAATGCACATGTTGAAATGCTAACCCCTAAAGTGATGGCATTAGGAGATGGGGCCTTAGGTCATGAGGGTGGAGCCTACAAGGGTGGGATTAGAGCCCTTACAGAAGAGATCCCCCTCTTCCTTCTACCATGTGATAACACAGTGAGAAGCCATCAGCTATGAACCAGGAAGTGGAGTCTCAACCCCACTCAACCATGCTGGTGCCTTAACCTTGGACTTTCAGCTCCAGAATCGTGGGAAATAAGTTTCTGCTGTGTATAAGCCTCCCAGTCTGTGGTATTTTGCTCTCGCTGCTAGAACACACTAAGACAACCACTCTGTCTCTCAGCATGGAGGTGGGAATGAGACCTCAGCAACAGTCCTAACCCTGTTTCGCTGGCTCTTGCCCTGACACCCTTAATTAGAAGCTATCTGACTTTGCAAAAGCCTCTCCATGTTTGTGGGGTCCTTGGAGTTTATGTGCTCACAGGGTCCCCTCATGTCCTTTAGCCCTGGCCCTTTATTGCTTGCTGCCCATGAAGGTCGGTGAGGGCTGCTACCAGACGCTGTCACAGGTGTCGTGCATGCCTGGAGGTATACACCACCACCCCCAATCCCCCAGCCTGTGTCACATTTCATTACCTACACAGTGAGTCCTGAGTCTTTTGTGAAAGTAGAGCCTGCAATTTCTGCCTGCAGCGCCCTTCTGCAAAGACACAAAGACATGGTCATCAGGGCTTCCTCCTCACGCTCATTGTTTTTGTTGCTTCAACTCTTCTCCCCAGACTTAGCCAACCTCCTCCGTCTACTCTAGCCTCTTCCATCATCCTGCTTGCTCAGACAAGACTGAATCTCAGCTTGATCTCAAGCCCAGACCACTGACAGTCTGGCTTTATTCAGCAGACAACAGGAAGCCTCTGATGGGCTTTGAGCAGAGAAGAAACCTCATCATTAAGAAGATTCATCTTGGCAGTAGTTCCGCAAATGAACTCGTGGGGGAGAGAAACTATACTTGCTTCTATCCCAGGGCGGATCCGCTTCAGGATGACGGCACTCTGGTGCCACCTGGAGGCAGCCAGCCTCAATTACAGAAGCAGTTTGCTGAAAGCTGAGTTCTGAAGCCAGATTTGCATATCAGAAAGTCACAAAGCAACTTTTCAGTGCTGCCTGGAAATAGGCCTGTTGGTACCGACCAGGCTAAAAGGAACCAAGCGTCAAGGAGGAGGCTATGCTGGAGGCTCTAGGAGCCACCTAGACCTCCATGCCTTCCTCCAAGGAGGTTGATTTATAAGGAGATTCTTGAGTTACTTCAGTGCTGAAGCCTCCCAGGATGGGCTGTAGACACACACCCCCAGCCCCTTACAACAGATTTGCAAATCAGCATCTTTGGCAAAATAAAGGGTGGTCCTTGCTCAGAGGAAGGAAGAGGACTCACTCCTGTTTCAAGTGACACATTCATTCCAGGTGGCTGGGCTCACTTCCTTTAGAAGTCCTCACCCACACTGGAGAGAGAAAGTGTGTCTTGGACAGACAGTAGAGAGGCTGTTATGGGGAGGGTGTTAGTCAAGAGCCCTCCCTATGAGCCTGCGCAGGTTTTTCCAGTAACTGTTTTTTTTCCCCTAATGGCCCTGTGATTGATTTACAGCACAACCCAGGAAGTAAGTAACAAAGAGGGATACTAGGATTGTAATGAAGCAGTTTTGAGAAGGGAGACTAGACCTAAATCTTTGAATCCCGAATTCTTTCTGCCAGAACCCACTGAATTACATACTTCAGTATATAATTCTTATAATATTATGTAATGTGTTTCTCCTCTCTTTCAAAACAATTTCTAATTCCTTATCAATTTTCTCCAGGTTACTGAGCCATGGAAGTTTTTTACAGCTGAAATTTCTTTTGCTATTAGCTCTATCTCCTTTTTCATAGCAATGTTTTCTTAAGAAACTGTTTCATTGTAGACAAACAAGGTCATTTCTCTGAGTCTTTGCCAAGACTGCACTGGACTTTGGCTTCTGAACGAATAGGAACTTACAAGCAGCCTAAAACCAGTCATCCTGATTTGTGCAAGGAGAAAAGGAACGCTAAATTACTCACATAACACTCAAGCAGCCCTGTAAGGTTTATATTGTCACGTGCATTTTAAAGATGATGAAACAGATACTCAGAGATACTCAAAGTAGCTTTGCCCAAAGACACAAAGCTAGACAGTTGAAGAAGTAGGATTTTTAATTCTAGGGCTGCCTGATTTCAGAGCCAACTTGTTATCTATAGCACAGGAGTTTAGGCAGAGGAAATCCCAAAGTACTAAAGACGGCAGTGTGAATCCTAAGGACGAAAGGAAAATGCGTTGGGTCTCAGGGCCCACGGGGAGGGGCTATGTTGAGGGAACCCCAGTGCTGGTGGTCCAAGAGAAGAGGTATTGGGGGCAAAGAAAGGCTGGGCCCAGGAGGGGTAACAGTCAGATCTGGGGTGGCCCCAATGGTGATGATGAGGAAGAAGCCCTGGGAAGGAGTTTTGCCTCCAGCGTCAGTGCCTTATGTCTGCCACTGAGGTTCCCTCCACCCCTTTCTTCTTTTTTCTTCTCTCTGGTCTCACACCAGCCCACTTTCTTCTTCTATCAGTTTTACTTAATTGTGGATATCATGGTGGAGTCAGGGGAAATTCAGGCCTCTTCTTTTGACTGAGCATAACGTAATGCCTTTCACTTCCTCCTTTCATTAAGGGCAAAACGTGTACTATAAAATCAAAGTTCACCTTCTGCAGCTGGCTTCCAGGAGAGTTATCTTTTCCGTGCTTTTCTTTTAAACTGCTTTCAAGCTTTCTCTTCCCTCCTGTCCTCTCTCAGAGGCCTTAGTATTGAGGGACTGAGCTGCATGGAGGTGGGGGGAAGGGAGGTGTCCCCCATGGAGGCCATGATGAGCTTGGAATGGGTTACACTGAGCAAATAAGTAACTTGAGCAAGTGAGTAAATGTAGGGAGGGCAGTGAGAACCAGGCTGGAGAAATGATGGGAGGTGAAAAGGAAAGACTGAAAAGGATCTTGTATTGTTGAGGTATTGGATTATAAGTATAGAATAAGTTAATAGTTTTAAAATATATAAACATAAAAATATAAACCTGCATACATAGATATAGATGATATATACAGATATATATAGAGAGAGATACACAAAGGCATATAAACAAACTCTAGCCCTATCAGCTGAGAGGGCCCAGAAATTATAACATCCCAGTAGCTGTGAGCATATGGACCATCTAACATTGGTTTCTCCCTACCATTCTTTACTAAAAGGAACCAGGAATAAAATAAGCCTGGCAATCTTCTTATGCCAGAAAGTAATGAGATGCTTAAAGAATGACTAGGATGTGTCAAAAGGACACAGGAACAAGCTGAAGGAGATCCCACTGGCTAAATCTGGGACAATCTAGACATCAAAATGATATGATAATATCTTACTTTCATTTACTAAATGAAATAAGAATCTGTATTGATAAATGAATAAATAAGTTAATGGGATGTGTGTGTAAAAGCTCTTTCTTATAGTAGACTGCCAAGCTGTAAATGGAAACAAAATGATGAAGATAGAAAACCATCATACGACACCATTGCAGTGATTTATTCGGGTAAGGGTCCACAATGAATGTAAAATGATTAGTGGAGGTTGATAAGAACTAGGATCTTGGGATCTCAATCTCCCCACGAAATGCTTACCTTTGCCAAGGAGAAAGTAGTAACTTGATGAGAAATCTGGAAGATGCCTGCACAACCAAGCTATCAGATCAATGTCCCATGGCTAGACAGGATGACATCTTACGCCATATGTAAAGCCCAGCTTCTTTTCCATGGTGTTACTGCCAAGAATGAATAGTGAGGTCTGACCAAAAGGAAATATCAAACAGAGCCATATCTGTGGTCATCTTACAGAATAAAAGGCCTATGCTCTTTAAAACCAAAGGACATTATCAACAGAGGATAATGGATAAGGAAGATGTGGTTCACATATACAGTGAAATATTACTCAGCCATTAAAAAGAATGAAATATTGCCATTTGCAGCAACATGGATGGACCTAGGGATTGTGCTACTGAGTGAAGCAAGCCAGACAGAGAAGGAGAAACACTGCATGACATCCTTATACGTGGAATCTAAAAAGATATAATACAAATGAGCTTATAACAGAAAGAGACTCACAGACCCAGAGAAAGAACTTACGGTTGCTGGAGGGAAGGATGGGGGGAAGGGATACGTAGGGAGTTTGGGATGGATATGTACACATTGCTGCATTTAAAAGGAATAACCAACAAGGATTTACTGTATAGCACGGGGAACTCTGCTCATTGTTATGTGGCAGCCTGGATGGGAGGGGAGTTTGGGGGAGAATGGATACATATATACTTATGGTTCAGTCCCTTCACTCTTCACCTGAAACTATCCAACATTGTTTGTTAATCAGCTATACCCCAATACAAAACAAAATTTTTTAAAAATCTAAAGGACATTAATGACAGAAAAACTCTGACAAATTACTCCAAGTTGAAGGAGATTTAAATGATGTGGCCATTGAATGCAATGTGTGTTCCAGGATCGACTGGATCCTGAACCAAAAGGGAAAGAGAGTTGGCTGAGCTGGCAAACTTTGAAGGAGGTCTGTGGACTGGATGTTAATGTTGTGCCCTTGTTAGTTCCTCATTTGAAGGGTTTGCATTAGCGTCCTAGGACTACCATCACAAATCACCACAAGTGGAGCTTAAAATGAGAGAAATCTATTCACTGGAGTGGGTGTGTTCAGTCGCTCAGTCATATCCAACTCTTTGCAACCCCAGGGACGGTAGCCCGCTCGGCTTCTCTGTCCATGGGATTTCCCAAGCAAGAATACACAGCGGGTTGCCATTTCCTACTCCAGGGGCTCTTCCTGACCCAGGGATCGAACCTGCGCCTCCTGCATCTCCTGTGTATCTTGTATTTTGCAGGCCGATCCTTTACCACTAGCACCACCCGGAAGCTAAATTCAAAATTGAGATGTCAGTCAGGGTTCACTTCTGAAGACCAGGGGCAAAACTGCCCCATGCCTTTCTGCTAGCTTCTGAAGGGTGCCGGCAATCCCTGCCATTCCCAGGCCTGTGGCAGCATCACTTTAGTGATGCTTCCATCTTCACATGGCCTTCTCCTCTGTATGTCTCTGGGTCCCTCTTTGCCCTCTCCTCTCACTATAAGAGCATCAGTCTACTGGATTTAGGGACCACACTAATCCCAAGTGATCTCATGTCGAGACCTTCAATTCCATCAGTCTATTTTCAAATAAGACCACATTCTGAGTGAGGGAACACTATTCAACCCACAATAGGGTTTTATCCGGAAACACACGCTGGAGTGTTAGGGATGGCAGGGTGTTGTGAATGCAGCTTGCTCTCAAAAAGTTCAGATAGTGATAACGAGGGACTCAAGAATTCTTTGTGGAATATTCTCACAACTTTCTATACAGTTGAAATTATTTACAAATGAATCATTTACATTTTTTAAAACCTGCTTTTGACCTTTATTGAAGGTTTTCAGGGGGCAATATTCAAAAAACAATAAGGCAAGATGTTCAAGCTTCCACAGGTTCGGCCACCATTTGTCATCTTGTTTGAGGGTCTCAAAGTTTGGGGACAACCCTCCTTGACCGGGTAGGAAAGAGCATGAGAACCCCCATTCCTCTCAATGTCTTGCCCTTTCACATTTTCAGCATTTTCCAGGGCTTGAAATATTGTTTTGGGGTCAAGAAGATCAAATTTCAGAGGGAACTGATTTAGAATCTGGTCATAACCATGAGAAGTTTGGAGTTTCCCTGGTGACTCAGATGGTAAAGAATCTGCTTGCAATTCAGGACACTGGGGTTCGATCCCTGGGCCCAGAAGATTCCCCTAGACTAGGGAATGGCTACCCACTCCGGTATTCTTGTCTCAAGAATTCCATGGACTGAGGAGCTTGGAGGGCTACCGTCCATGGGGTCACAAAGGGTGAGACGTGACTGAGCAACCAACACACATGAGAGGGTTTGTTCTAGCAAAACCTGAGAGAGTAGGGGCTCATCTGGTTCCTAAGACTGGGTGCTGAGCCCTTGCCTCCAGGGCTAGGCCCAGGGCCACATGTGCTGCGTGCCTTCAGTGTTTATTTTTAATCTGACTTTAGACTCATGTTTAGCCTTTTTGCTCTTGCTTTGTCTTTCCTGATTTTCTTTTCTTTTTATTCCTATCAAAGAAAAGTGAATGTCACTCAGTCGTGTCCAACTCTTTGCGACCCAGAACTCTCTGAATTCTCCAGGCCAGAATACTGGAGTGGGTAGCCATTCCCTTCTCCAGTGGATCTTCCTGACCCAGGAATCAAACAGGCATCTCTTGGATTGCAGGCAGAGTATTTACCAGCTGAGCTACCAGGGAAGCTCCTATCAAAGAAAGAGAAATACAATTCCTTTTTGCCCATGATTTTACTCTCAGTCTAAAATCTATCTCTGCGTGTTTTTAACCTTTTAATCTAGCCCATAAAAGGGCTTTGCCTTTTATTTTTCTGCTTGAAATTTCAGACACTTTGCCCTTTATTGTTTTTCGTTACCTTTCAGATTTAGTGGGTTGTTGATTGCTCTTGTTTTATTTTTCTTACGTTTACTTTTTACCTTTAATCTTTCAAACTTCCATTGGCCCTTTATCATCCTGCCCTAATTTTCCTTCGTTTCCTTTTCTTTCTCTTCCTTGCAATGACTGGCTTTGACAGTGACTGTTAAGAGGATAGTCCCTAGGGTATGAGGCATTTAGAGCAGTGACCGTGCAGGCTGTCTTCCCCATCTGTGTCTCAAGCCTCTAGTCTAGTTCCCACCATAGTCCTCACAGAATCCTTGCCCTGTCTTCAGAAATTTCATGCACTCCAGGGCTAGGATTCTCTTAAAAATATTGTTTACATCTCACATAATCCAATCATCTGTGTTTTAAAGTCAGCGATCTTTAATATCTACCCAAACCTTGAACAAAACGTGCTGGTGATCTGTGACATTTTACAAGGCGAAAGGACGGGGTCAAGGAGGTCACAGCAGCCTGGCTGGATGTGGTTGACCCACTTGGCCCTGAGCCCTGGACAGGAATTCTGCAGAAGTACAGTCATCAGGCCCATACAAGACTTGTTTTCCTGTCTGTTTCCAATATGCTTATTTCCGAGGTGTGTCACCTTCCTTCCAGGCTGGCCAGGAAAGGTTGCTGGGTGTGTGGTCCTCCAGGCTTCCCTCCAAAGACAGTACTGGAAAAACTGGCCAATGTGGAGATTATTCTGAATGAGTTTTTAAAATAACAACGCAGTTCTCTCCAAGGTGAACCTCTATTATCAGGATCCATTCTGTACCTCCCAGATGCACTTGGAAAATCTTAACAAGAGATGAATGGGAGTCTCATTTTCTCTCCATATCATAAAACATCTCTCATTCCCTACCCCTGCATCTCTGTATCTGACTTTTGCCATTTCCTCCAGGATGGAATGGCCTTTCCTGGTGGCTCAGTGGTAAAGAATCTGCCTGCCGTGCAGAAGATGCAGAAGACGCAGTTTCGATCCCTGGGTAAGGAAGATGCCCTGGAGGAGGGCATGACAACCCACTCCAGTATTCTTGCCTGGAGAGTTCCATGGACAGAGGAGCCTGATGGGCTACAGTGTACAGGTTCACAAAGAGCCAGACCTGACTAAGGAGACTGAGTGTGCACTTCAGGACAGAGTATTGGTTTTGTTTTACTGTCTTCACTAATCCAGGGAAGAAGAGGAGAGTTCCAAAGACCCCTTCTCTTCCTGCTTAACTATACTAGCTATTATCTCAAAGACCAAGGAACCAATGCCGGGGTAAAACCAGCACCAAGTATGTCCATCATGATTGTACATTCAGGTCCTGGGGAAAGGACCACCAGATAGATCAGTGAGCCCAGTGGACTCCCTATAAGCCAGACTCAGGCCAGAATACCATTTATTACCCGGTCCTAGTATGTCTCCATTCAAACAGGGGTGCCATGATCCTCTAACTCTGAGGGTGATCAATGTCATTATGCAAGAAAATAACCACAACAATCACTGTAGAAAGCCTAGGACAAACATTACTACATACAATTGTGATGTTGTGGAGTTTTCCTTGAAATAATCCAGCTTCTTCTTCAATCAGTGGGTCTGAAAACTATCTCAGGACCAGAAAATGGGAAAAGGATTGTGACTTTTAATTGTGGCAGCTGCTCCTGTCTATCCTTTACTTTTCTGATTGTTAATATTGCCCGTGTTTGGTGCCCATCTATAGCAACACGTCTTAGCAACACGTGTTCTATTAACCATCTCCATAACTGTGTAGATTTGGTCCCTTGGCTGACCAACTGACCTGCCCGTCACCTCCTATCTCCTGCAGCATGTGGTCATTGGGGTGGGTTTTCCAATCTTATACTGTACAGATATATTATGGGCCGCTTTTCTGACCTTTCCCTCCACTTCCTGCCACAGCATTTCTGGCACATCTACTTGATTGAACATGGGCCATTGCTTCCTCCAATCTTTTGGGAGCTATCTTTGCTCTGTCACCTGGGATCTTTGCCAGAGAGTTAAATCTTATATCCCAGGAGAAGGCTCCAGTATCTATAAAATTTCCCTTATCCAACTGTATTTTCTATCTCATAATATAAATATATATCCAGAATTTGTCTAAATGGGTTTGGTAAGACAGCAGACGTGGAAATGGTTGTTAGGAAGGAAGACATTTATACTCACAGATACCCAGACACAGGAGGCACGACACCCATGCAGAACCACATGGGGAAAGAGAAGGGATGGCTTCGAGTCAGAAGAAGGAAGAGGAGAGTGTGACCCAGAGCCTTTGGAGGGTTTTCTTGGAAAGGAATAAGTGAGGCAGGTGCTATTAGGGGAGACACAGACTGAAACTGCCCACCCTGGCCAGGTACCATAGTAACCATTTGTTTAAGTATTTTACAGTGGGAGATCCTGGTAAGGAACACAGAACTAACAAGCTACCACCAACCAGAAAATTCAGGAAAGGTCCAAAGGAGATGCCACATGTCCTACCAACCTCTCACAATCCTCCTTTTTGGAATCTATCTTGACTGAGCAATGTGTGTACCACCAGGAAAGACCCTGAATCAGAATGATTGGTCAGAGACAAGCTAGAAACTAATCCCATTGCCATAAAACCCAAGACTGTGAGCCACGTGGCAGAGCACTTTTCCTGGGTTCCCTCACCCTGCTGCTCGCCACCTGGGCGCCCCCTCCCAGTAAAGTCTTTTGCTTTGTCTCCTCAGACGATTCGCTTCTGAGTGTTAGACAAGAGCCCACTCTCAGGCCTTGGAAGGGCCCCCCCACTTCCTGCAACAGTATTCTGAGTAGATTTAAGACTGCAGAGTTTGAATAATTTCCCCAGGTTCTGGACTATAAGAGTGTCCGCAGTTGTCCCATACCCAGCCCTGGGGTGATACTGGCCTGGTGTGTGGGAGTCTCTTAAAGGAGACAGCTGGGGAATATGGGGTTAGGATGGGTTGGTGTGCATATGAGAAGTGCACTCTCATGAGAGTTATTTGCTCTCTCTAGGAATGAGTAGCCCTGGGAGTAGCAGTCTGTACAGAATCAAAGACCCAGATGCCAGAGCACTAAGAAAACAGAGAATAAGAAAATATATTCAATACATCCCCCACTCTCCCCCTACCCCCCATTCTCAGACTCAGCACTCTGAGAACCTGGCCTCTCTGTACACTGCTGGCTCCCTCCAGGAGATGTTGGCCAGGCCCTGCAGCCCCTTCAGTGTATAATTCCTTTTCTCCCTTAGCAAATTTAGCTCTTTCCCAGCTGGAGAATGGTCTCTTTTCATGCTAGTTATTGGCCTACCAACCAAGAGGACAGGTGAGGGCAGACCCTGATGAAGGTGCCTGCTGTCACACAAGGGAGTGGCCTCTAAAGTGTCTCAAGGCTTGTCGGGATAGACGTTAGACCTTAATATGGAGAAGGGAGCTGATTCTGTGGACAGAAGAATCAGGAGCATCAACCCAGACATCTGCACTTTGTATTTCCAGATCCCATTCTTTACTCAAGAGAGTCCTGACTTGGACAGAGCAAACCTTTCTAGGCTGTGTGTTCCACACTCTCTAGAGCTCAGCTACTCTTTCAATTATAAATCCTGGGCTGGTCTTCAGCTTTTCTGCCCTTTGGCTACAGGGGCTACAGATTCCTTTATATGCTGCCAAGAAAACCTCTGACTTTTGTAACTACCTCGTAATCTATGCAATCACTGTCAGCCTTTCATTTTCCAAAGCATCAATTGCCTCCCAGAAATAGCCATCTAAATCCATTGTCCTTCTAATTCCTTTTCCCCCTCTTTTCTTAAATGTGTAATACATTTCACCTATGAGTGCATTTCATTTCACTGGCATATCATCCCAGTTCACTACTGGTCAAAGCTTTATCATTTGCACTGCTACCTTCTACCAGGGCTAAGATGGTCCACAACTACCAATTATGAAGTTAACTTTGCCAACTGGACAACAGGTGCTTCAGCTGCACAATCCCATCTTAGCGTCCTCTTCTTGGACTATTGCTGATAGCAACAGATACAGGTTGAGTCCCTAGGAAACAGACTGTGAGATGGAGATCAACATGCAGGAAGCTTATTAGAGAGTGTGTTCTTGGGATTAAACTCCCTGGAGAAAGAGAGGGAAATGACTGCAAGGAGAAGTTGGGCTGTGCTGTGGTCTCAACAAAAGCCTCAGCTGACCCCATGGGGAACTTTAATACTGGGATGCCCCTTCAGAGTTGTCATGATTTGGGGCAAGGCATGTGAGGCATTATACCCTCACAAATAGCAGTCATTGGATACAGGCTACCCCAAGAAGAGGATGTGACCTTGAGCAGGATGGACCTCCGTAGCCAAGGGTAATTTCTGGAGAAGGCAAACAGCTCAGGTCTCTCAGACAGCGGCACTCCCGGAGTCCTTCAGATCTTCAGGGGACCAGGGATGGGCTAGACCATCCTGCATCTTGCAGTCTGGACATGAGCTATCATTTTTTAAAGGGTTTTTTTTTTAATTTTTAATGTTGTTATTGTTGTTCAGTCTATCAGTCATGTCTGACTCTATGCAACCCCATTTATTGCAACACACCAGGCTTCCCTGTCTTTCGCTATCTCACGGGGTATACTCAAACTCATGTCCACTGAGTTGATGATGCCATTCAACCATCTCATCCTGTCACCCCCTTCTCCTCCTGCCTTCAGTCTTTCCCAGCATCAGGGTCTTTTCCAGTGAGTCAGCTCTTCTCATCAGATGGCCAAAGTATTGGAAATTCAGCTTCAGCATCAGCCTTTGCAATGAATATTCAGAGTTGATTTCTTTCAGGACTGACTGGTTTGATCTCCTTGCTGTCCAATGGACTCTCAAGAGTCTTCTTCACCACCACAGTTTGAAAACATCAATTCTTCAGTACTCACCCTTCTTTACAGTCCAACTCTCAAACTTTGTAATATGCTGTCTAAATTTGTTGTAGCTTTTCTTCCAAGGAGCAAGCATCTTTTAATTTTATGTGGACAATTTTTAAAGTCTTATTGAATTTGTTGCAATATTGCTTCTGTTTTACGTTTTGGTTTTTTGGCCCTGAAGCATATGGGATCTTAGTTCCCTGGGATGGAACCTACACCTCCTGCATTGGAAGCTGAAGTCTTAACCACTGAACCACCAGGGAAGTCGCTGGACGTAATTTATTTCAACATCCTTATTCCCCCTCAAGGTGCATGCTATCTGCTTACACAGATGGTCTCTCTCTTATGATTATATAACTCGTATTTACGTTTCCTTCTCCATGACACAATTAGTTAATTTTAGGACTTTAACTACCTGGATTTTTAATACATCTAAACAGCAAGGAATAGAAATGGGAGCATTGATTTCCTATGGGTAACTTCTCTGGAGACAGATGTGTTAACATAAATCAAATATTTCTCACATTTATTTAAAGAGCAGGATCTGGAAACTCAGAATACAGAAGACTGATAATTTTGCTTTGAAGTTCTTGAAAGAGATTGTTGGAAATGCTATCCCCCAAGATTCTGCTTTCTGCTATGAGAACAGTGTGACGTTACATTAACAGCTCGCCTGCGTAGATACAAGAATGATTTGCTAAGTTAATTGCCATTTGAGGTTTTGAAAGTAGGCAAAATGTGAATGAAACCACCCTTTGAACATTCTGGTTGTTTTCTTTGAAAGAGTTTTGTGAGGAGAAGTATTCCCTCTTGACACAGAGGTCATTTATTACAAAACGTTTCTCTATGTAAGAAGATCACTGGCTACGTCCCGAAGAAATTTTTCACAGGAAGTCTTGCCACAAAGGAATTTGACCTATGTTTCCATAGCCACTGATCAGTGTGAAGGTTGTTTGGTTTTTCTGGAGCTAGGCCAACTCAGGTGGGAATAAAAAGAAATTGTTTCAAGTTCAGACTAAACACAAGGACTGAGAAGCCAGCAGGAGTTCCCTATGACTCCCAAGAGTGAAATGATACGTGTATGGTGGCCATGCTATGTGCATGGTCCGCAGGAACTGGTGATGGTTCAGAGGTGCTCAAAGACACTGGGTTCAGTTCAGTCCAGTCGCTCAGTCATGTCCTACTCTTTGCAACCCATGAATCGCAGCACACCAGGCCTCCCTGTCCATCACCAACTCCCGCAGTTCACTCAGACTCACGTCCATCGAGTCCGTGATGCCATCCAGCCATCTCATCTCTGTTGTCCCCTTCTCCTCCTGCCCCCAATCCCTCCCAGCATCAGGGTCTTTTCCAATGAGTCAACTCTTCGCATGAGGTGGCCAAAGTACTGGAGTTTCAGGCTCAGCATCAGTCCTTCCAATGAACACCCAGGACTGGTCTCCTTTAGGATGGACTGGTTGGATCTCCTCACAGTACAAGGGACTCTCAAGAGTCTTCTCCAGCACCACAGTTCAAAAGCATCAATTCTTCGGCACTCAGCCTTCTTCACAGTCCAACTCTCACATCCATACATGACCACTGGAAAAACCATAGCCTTGACTAGACAGACCTTTGTTGGCAAAGTAATATCTCTACTTTTTAATATGCTGTCTAGGTTGGTCATAACTTTCCTTCCAATGAGTAAGCGTCTTTTAATTTCATGGCTGCAGTCACCATCTGCAGTGATTTTGGAGCCCCAAAAAATAAAGTCTGACACTGTTTCCACTGTTTCCCCATCTATTTCCCAGTGATGGGAAAAGTGATGGGACCAGATGCCATGATCTTCGTTTTCTGAATGTTGAGCTTTAAGCCAACTTTTTCACTCTCCTCTTTCACGTTCATCAAGAGGATTTTTAGCTCCTCTTCACTTTCTGCCATAAGGGTGGTGTCATTTGCATATCTGAGGTTATTGATATTTCTCCCAGCAATCTTGATTCCAGCTTGTGCTTCCTCCAGCCCAGCATGTCTCATGGTGTACTCTGCATAGAAGTTAAATAAGCAGGGTGACAATATACAGCCTTGACGTACTCCTTTTCCTATTTGGAACCAGTCTATTGTTCCATGTCCGGTTCTAACTGTTGCTTCCTGACTTGTGTATAGGTTTCTCAAGAGGCAGGTCAGGTGGTCTGGTATTCCTATCTCTTGAAGAATTTTCCACAGCTTATTGTGATCCACACAGTCAAAGGCTTTGGCATAGTCAATAAAGCAGAAATAGATGTTTTTCTGGAACTCTCTTGCTTTTCCCATGATCCAGCGGATGTTGGCAATTTGATGTCTGGTTCCTCTGCCTTTTCTAAAACCAGCTTGAACATCTGGAAGTTCACGGTTCACGTATTGCTGAAGCCTGGCTTGGAGAATTTTGAGCATGACTTTACTAGCATGTGAGATGAGTGCAATTGTGTGGTAGTTTGAGCATTCTTTAGCATTGCCTTTCTTTGGGATTGGAATGAAAACTGACCTTTTCCAGTCCTGTGGCCACTGCTGAATTTTCCAAATTTGCTGGCATATTGAGTGCAGCACTTTCACAGCATCATCTTCAGGATTTGGAATTCCATCATCTCCACTAGCTTTGTTCATAGATGCTTCCTAAGGCCCACTTGACTTCACATTCCAGGATGTCTGGCTCTAGGTGAGTGATCACACCATCGTGATTACCTGGGTCATGAAGATCTTTTTTGTACAGTTCTTCTGTGTATTCTTGCCACCTCTTCTTAATATCTTCTGCTTCTGTTAGGTCCATACCGTTTCTGTCCTTTATCAAGCCCATCTTTGCATGAAATGATACATGTATGGTGGCCATGGTATGTTCATGGTCCACAGGAACTGGTGATGGTTCAGAGGTGCTCAGAGACAGTGGGTAGGAGAGCCCAAACAGAAGGCCTGAGTTTATGGGGTTCTTTTTTGCTTTTATCATTTTTCTTTTCAGTTAAAAGAAAAATAAATCAATTTGCAATTAAATTTTGTTATTCATATCAACAGTGTAACAGTAAACTATGTTTGGGTTGATCTTGTTGTACCGCATCCCCTGCTTACAACACAGACACCAGAATTCTTAACAGTGAAAAGACAGTGGTTTTTGGGATAGAGAAGTGAAGGGAGGCCAGTTCATGAGTTAGATCTGGGCCCCACTTGTTTATGTCTCAGATCCACAGAGGTTTTTAATGGTGGTAAGATTAAGCAAATAAACAGTCAGATGGCCAGTTAAATTTTCTCTTGTTTTTGGCTGCACTGGGTCTTCATTGTTTTCTCTAGTTACTGTGTGTGGGCTTTTCATTGTGGTGGCTTCTCTTGAGGATCATGGGTTCTAGGGCGTGGACTCAGTAGTTGTGGTGCACAGCTTAAGATTCCGAGGCATATGGAATCTTCCCAAACCAGGAACTGAACCTGTGTCCCCTGAACTGGCAGGCAGATTCTTAAGAACTGGATGACCAAGGAAGACAAACCCAGTTAAATTTGAATTTCAGATAAATAATAAATACTTTTTCATACAAGTATATCCCAAATGTTGCACAGTTCAGTTCAGTCGCTCAGTCGTGTCCGACTCTTTGCGACCCCATGAATTGCAGCACACCAGGCCTCCCTGTCCATCACCATCTCCCGGAGTTCACCCAGACTGATGTGCATCGAGTCAGTGATACCATCCAGCCATCTCATCCTCTGTCATCCTCTTCTCCCCCTGACCCCAGTCCCTCCCAGGATCAGAGTCTTTTCCAATGAGTCAACTCTTTGCATGAGGTGGCCAAAGTACTGGAGTTTCAGCTTCAGCATCAGTACTTCCAATGAATATTCAAGACTGATTTCCTTTAGGATGGACTGGTTGGATCTCCTTCCAGTCCATGGGTCTCTCAGGAGTCTTCTCCAACACCACAGTTCAAAAGCATCAATTCTTCGGCGCTCAGCCTTCTTCACAGTCCAACTCTCCCATCCATACATGAACACTGGAAAAACCATAGCCTTGACTAGATGGACCTTTGTTGGCAAAGCAATGTCTCTGCTTTTGAATATGCTATCTAGGTTGGTCATAACTTTCCTTTCGAGGAGCAAGCGTCTTTTAATTTCATGGCTGCAATCACCATCTGCTGTGATTCTGGAGCCCCCCAAAATAAAGTCTGACACTGTTTCCACTGTTTCCCCATCTATTTCCCATGAATTTGCATAGTACCCTATAAATCATATCCCATTGTATCCTGTATTTTGGGCTTCCCCGTTGGCACTAGTGTTAAAGAACCTGCCTGCCAATGTAAGAGACAAAAGAGACACAGGTTCAATCCCTAGGTCAGGAAGATACCCTGGAGAAGAACATGGCAACCCATTCCATTATTCTTGCCTAGAGATTGCCATGGACACAGGAGCCTGGCAGGCCCATAGGACTGCAAAGAGTCAGACATGACTGAAGCAAGTTAGCACACATGCACACATCCTGTGTTTTACCTGGCAACCATACTGCATTTTCAAGTGAAAACTGTTAGGCTCTGCTTGGGGATTTGCAAGGTGAATAGGACCAACAATGTGACTGCCCATGACAAAAGAAAGGAAATGAGCTGAACCATGAAAGAAGTGACAAAGAGGAAACTAAAACTGAGTTAGACAACCAAACAAAATCGGGCTATCCAATTAAATAAAAATAAATGCTTAATGGATCTTACATGCCAAAATAGATCAGCAGACTTGGCTTGGCAAACAAGTGAGACCAATAGCAAATAACTGCTGCAATGAGCATGTACTGGTTTGCAGTCCAAGAGGAGTAGGGGTGTGGCATGATGGCAGTTGCCATGCGTATTTCCAGTGAGAAATGAATGCTAATGCTGACCTGTGGTTTTAGAATTTTAAGAGGTAGGGCAAGCCTCCACTGTGATTAACTCACTCTCCATGGAGAGATCTGGCAGGAAAATCCTTTGGCCATTGTCAAACCAGAACAACAAAGCATCCAGGGATTCTTTGGGGGTCCTTTGCACTGAAGATCAGTGCCAAAGGTCAGGTGCCCACAGGTCTCTCAGGGCAACAAATTCTGTCTCTATTTGCCCATTCAGGTAATTAAGGGGTCCCTAAAGCTACCTAGATAGCATATTCAAAAGCAGAGACATTACTTTGCCAACAAAGGTCCATCTAGTCAAGGCTATGGTTTTTCCAGTGGTCATGTATGGATGTGAGAGTTGGACTGTGAAGAAAGCTGAGCGCCGAAGAATTGATGTTTTTGAACTGTGGGGCTGGACAAGACTCTTGAGAGTCCCATGGACTGCAAGGAGATCCAACCAGTCCATTCTGAAGGAGATCAGTCCTGGCTGTTCTTTGAAAGGAATGATGCTAAAGCTGAAACTCCAGTACTTTGGCCACTTCATGCGAAGAGTTGACTCATTGGAAAAGACTTTGATGCTGGGAGGGATTAGGGGCAGGAGGAGAAGGAGACGACAGAGGATGAGATGGCAGGATGGCATCACTGACTCAATGGATGTGAATCTGAGTGAACTCCGGGAGTTGGTGATGGACAGGGAGGCCTGGCGTGCTGCAATTCATGGGGTCGCAAAGAGTCGGACACAACTGAGCGACTGAGCTGAACTGAATTGAAAGCTACAATAATTAAAACTGTGTACAACAGTTGCAGAATTAAGAGATGAAAGAAATAGTATTAAAAGTCTTTCTCAATTTCTGTGATGTGATCATATGATAAAAGTAAAGCATAAAGTGTTCACTCAATGACAGTGGGACAATTGGCTCACCATTTGAACGAAAATAATTGAAATTGATTCCCTTGAGGAGGATTAACATAATTGTCTTTTACTTGGTCATCTAAAATCAGAGCAGTTATCTTCCTCAAACAAAAAAAAACTCTCCCAATGGGCATTGGGTCCTAGAAGGGACTTCCAGAGAGTCCACTTTCCCCCGCATTTCTCCTAACTAGATTCAGGGCCACCTTTAGATTTGATGCTTCAAGAGCAGAGGGAGGTGACTCCATGAAGTGGGGAGATGAGGGGGAGAATACAAGAGACATGTATGGAATTGACAGCCCTGAAGAAAGCAATCACGAAATTCAACCCACAAACACTTAGAGACTTAAACTTGCCTTCCTAAGCCAGTATATAGCCATTGCATATTTAAATACATCAAGAGTTTCCCTGATTTCTAAGTCCCTCAAAGGCTCAAGAGTGTCCCCAGCTCTGACAAATTTCTAATGAGAAAATGATATATAAACATGTTATTTTAAAAAAAACAATACCTTACACCCCAGCTTTTGTTGTTTGTAAATCTGTACCCCACCATCACATGTAATCACAGACATTCAATACATAAGAGTATGGAGCTTGTTTCAGCAGATTAAGCTCTGAGACCCTGACAGGTTACTGCTGTTTCCTTGAATTCTGTCTCTTCTAAGATGCTAGGGATGCACCATGGGCTCTCTGAGATTGCTTCTAACATGTGACTCTGTGATTCTATAATCACTAAAAGTGCATTGTTTGATGGGCTAGTTGACATTTAGACAGGGCTGCTCAATCTTTTTGTTTGAAACACTGTCATTATCATTAACATACTTGGGTAATGTTACTGAGTCTGGGAAAACAGAAAAAAAACAAAAGTCTTAATCTGAATAGTTTTGATCTTTTTCCACCAGATTTTCTGTCTCTAGTTGGACTTTTCTAGGTTTTGGAAGCAATTCAAAAGGACAAATGTAAAGCCACAGCCCTTACATCAGTAATCAGAGGGGGGGAAAATGATCAGGAAAAAAAGAAACCAATCATTCACTTGATTCTCTTCCTTTTCCCTCTTGCACTGAGGCCATTGAACTGGTTTGCCCAGCTTTGGAGTAACTAGTAAATTTTGAATTGTTTCTTATGAAGACACTAAAACAGTGGTCCCAAGACAGATTGGGGAAGACAGTACAAGACCAACTTAAGTGTAAAGAATATCCAGTGTACCAACTCTGCTATAAACAGAATAACCTTTTTCAAGTGAACTATTCAAAGATCGTGAGTTGGAGATGACCTATAACTACAGAAGAACATTTAGTTTACTCAAACATTTTCTTGGTGCCTTCAAAAACAACGTTTGTTTTCTTGGAGAGCATAGCATAGCTGTGACTCAGTCTTGACTCAAAATTCCCTGACCAGTTGAAGAAGAGAAAAAACAATTCAGTTCTCAGGAGAAAAACAACAATTCAGTCTGGTTTAGGAGGAGTCATCTTGAGCCAGTTTCCAGAAACGTGATTAAGCAGCTTTCCTGCCCCACAGAAAATATCACTTTTCTTCAAAATGTCACCTGTCCTCCAATTTGGAGGAACTGGGGGCAAGTCTCACAGTTGAGCAAAGAATGCTCTCTTTGCCTCAATTTCTGTGCCTGTTAAGCCAAAGATATGCTTTCTACTTCTCCTGCTGGCCTACCTTTATCACCAGGACTGATGTGGACTGAGCATTAACTTGGTGACAGGTACATTACTTACCCCATGTATTCATCATAGTAATTCTAAGATACTTTTTTCGCCATCTTATAGAATTGGAGCATGAGCCGTCAGAAGGTCAACAGCTTTCCTAGGCCCCACACCTAATGAGTAAAACCAGAATTTTTGTGGGCAAAGTCTTGTACAAGCACTTTTAAAATGTCTGTTTTTCTCTAATCGAGGTATTATATACAAAAAATATTTATCTATCTTAAGTGAGAAATTTGATAAGCTTTAATAATGATATGAAAGCTGGTAACCACTATCACTGTCTAGGTATATAGTAGTTCTCTCTCTTCAAAAACTGCCTTGTATCATCTTAACAGTTGATCCCCTCTCCTTACCTCCATCACTGATCACATTCTCTCACTGTAAATAGAGGACATAAATACCTTTTATTTTTAAAAGGCAATAAAATACCTTTTATTTCCTTTCTCATCTTACTGCCTTCCCTAGGACTTCGAATATCGTACTGAAAAATGTTAGTGGGCTTCCCTTGTGGCTCAGCTGGTAAAGAATCTGCCTGTAATGCGGAAGACCTGGGTTTGATCCCTGGGTTGGGAAGATCCCCTGGAGAAGGGAAAGGCTACCCACTCCAGTATTCTGGCCTGGAGAATTCCATGGACTGTATAGTCCACAGGGTTGCAAAGAGTAGGACATGACTGAGCGACTTCACTTTCACTTTTCACTTTCATGCATTGGAGAAGGAAAGGCAACCCACTCCAGCGTTCTTGCTGGAGAATCCCAGGGATGGGGGAGCCTGGTGGGCTGCCACCTATGGGGTCACACAGAGTCGGACACAACTGAAGCGACTTAGCAGCAGCAGCACATGCTAGCAAAGAAATGCTCAGAATTCTCCAAATCAGGGTTCACAGTATGTGAACCATGAACTTCCAGATGTTCAAGCTGGATTTAGAAAAGGCAGAGGAACAAGAGATCAAATTGCCAACATCCTTTGGCTCATCCAAAAAGCAAGGGAATTGCAGAAAAACATCTACTTCTGCTTTATTGACTACGCCAAAGCCTTTGACTGTGTGGATCACAACAAACTGTGGAAAATTCTTAAAGAGATGGGAATATCAGACACACACCTTACCTGCCTCTTGAGAAACCTGTGTGTAGGTCAAGAAGCAACAGTTAGAACTGGACATGGGACAACAGACTGGTTCCAAATTGGGAAAGGAATATGTCAAGGTTGTATACTGTCTTATATACAATAGGGTTATATTGTATACAGAGTATATTATCTTATATACCCTGCTTATTTAACTTCTATGCAGAGTATATCATGTGAAATGCCAGGCTGGATGAAGATTGCTGAAATCAATGAAGCAATGAAACCAAGAAGATTGCTGGAATCAAGATTGCTGGGAGAAATATCAATAACCTCAGATACACAGATGACATCGCCTTTATGGCAGAAAGCGAAGAAGAACTAAGGAGCCTCTTGATGAAAGTGAAAGAGGAGAGTGAAAAAGCTGGCTTAAACCTCACTGTTTAAAAAACAAAGATCATGGCATCTGGTCCCATCACTTCGTGGCAAATAGATGGGAAAACAATGGAAATAATGAGAGACTTTATTTTTTTTGAGCTCCAAAATCACTGCAGATGGTGACTGCAGCCATGAAATTCAAGGACACTTGCTCCTTGGAAGAAAAGCTATGACCAACCTAGACAGCATAATAAAAAGCAGAGACATTGCCAACAAAGGGCCATCTAATCAAAGCTATGATTTTTCCAGTAGTCATTATGGATGTGAGAGTTGGACCATAAACAAAGCTGAGCGCCAAAGAATTTAGGCTTTTGAACTGTGGTGTTGGAGAAAACTCTTGACAGTCCCTTGGACTGCAAGGAGATCCAACCAGTCCATCCTAAAGTAAATCAATCCTGAATATTTATTGGAAAGACTGAAACTCCAATACTTTGTCCACCTGATGCAAAGAACGGATTCACTGGAAAAGACCCTGATGCTGGGAAAGACTGAAGGCAGGAGAAGGGGACAACAGAGGATGAGATAGTTGGATGGCATCACTGACTCGATGGACATGAGTTTTAGCAAGCTCTGGGAGTTGGTGATGGACAGGGAGGCCTTGCATGTTGCAGTCCATGTGGTTGCAAAGAGTCGGACACAACTGAGTGACTGAACTGAACTGAAGTGATAATTACATTACTTGACTTTCAAGTAATGTTGTTGAATGTTGAATCAGACTAACATATCTGGGATAAATCTCACTTGATCATAGTATATAATTCTTTTTATACATTGTTGGATTCAATTTACTAGTATTTTGTTGAGGAGTTTTGCACCTATGTTCATGATAGATAATTGGTTGGTAGTTTTCTTTCTCATAATGTCTTTGGTTTTGATATAAGGGCAATGCTGACCTCATAAGATGGATTAGAAAGAATTCCTTTTAATAGGTTATGGAAGATATTATAGAGAGTTAGTCTAATTTGTTCATTCAATGTTTGGTGGAATTTAGCAGTGAACTTATCTGGGTCTGATGCTTTCTGTTTTGGAAGGCACCAAAATTGCTTCAATTTCTTTAATAGACATGAAGAAGTGAAATGAAAGTCGCTCGGTCATGTCCAACTCTTAGCGACCCCATGGACTGTAGCTCACCAGGCTCCTCTGCCCATGGGATTCTCCAGGCAAGAATACTGTAGTGGGTTGCCATGCACTCCTTCAGGGGATCTTCCCAACCCAGGGATCGAGCCCAGGGATCAAACCCAGCTCTGTGCCATAGCAGGCAGATACTTTACCGTCTGAGTCACCAGGGAAGCCCAAGAATACTGGAATGGGTAGCCTATCCCTTATCCAGGGGAACTTCCTGACCCAGGAATCAAACCCTTGTCTCCTGCATTGCAGGCGGATTCTTCACCAGCTGAGCTAATAGATATAAACCTATTCAAATTGTCTGTTTTTGTGTGTGTAAATTTGGCAGGTTGTGCCTTTCAAGGAATTGGTCCATTTCATCTAGGTTTTCGAATTTGTGGGTATAAAGTTGTTCATGGTATTATTATTATTATCTGATATTAGTAACCTGGGTTCTCTCTCTTTGATTTCTTTTTAGCTTGCCTAAAGGTTTATCAATTTTATTAATCTTTTCTGAGAACTAGCTTTTGAATTTATTGATTTTCTCTGTTGATTTTCTGTTTTCAATTTTACTGATTTCTGCTCTAAATTTTACTATTTCTTTTCTTCTGCTTACTTTGGATTTAATTTGCTCTTTTTCTATGTTCCTGAGGAGAAAACTTAGATTCTTGATTTTAAATATTTCTTCTTTCTAATATATGCATTTACAGCTAAAAATTTTCCTTTAAGCTCTGCTCTCATTGTATCTCATGGATTTTAAGTTCTATTTTCATTTTCATTTAGTTCAAAATATGTTTTAATTTCTCTTGAGGTTCCTTCTTTGATGAATGTGTTATTTACAAATGTACTGTTCAGTCTCCATGTACTGGGGAGATTTTCCAGCTATCATTCTGTTATTGGTTTCTAGCTTAATTCCACTGTGGTCTGACAGGAGATATTGTATGACTTCCGTTCTTTTAAATTTGTTAAGGTGTGTTTTATGGCCCTGAATGTGACCTATTTTGGTGAGTGTTTCATGTAAGCTTCAGAAGAATGTATATTCTGCTGTTGTTGGATAAAGCAATCTACAGATGTCCATTACATCCAGTTGATTGATGGTATTGTTGAGTTCAACTATGTATTTATTGATTTTCTGCCTGCTGTATCTGTACATTTCTGATAGAGGGGTATTGAGACCTCCAATTACAATAATGGAGACATCTATTTTTCATTGCAGTTCTGTTAGTTTTTTTTGACTCATGTAGTTTGACACTCTGCTATTAGACACATACACATTAAGAATTGTTATGTCTTCTTTGAAAATTGACCCCTTTATCATTATGTAATGCCCCTATTTAGCCCTAATAATCCTCCTTGCTTTGAATCCTGCTTTGATTCAAATACAGGTAGTTTCACTTTATTTTTATTAGTGTTAACAGGTATATCTTTCTCAATTCATTTGCTTCTAATTTATATGTGACATTAAAGTGGGTTTCTTATAGACAACGTAAAGCTGGGTCTTGTTTTTGCCCTACTCTGACAAACTCTGTCTTTCATTTGGGGTGTTTAGACTAAAGACATTAAAAGTGATTTTGGATATAGCCTTCTCTTGTGGCTCAGTTGGTAAAGAACACACCTGCAGTAGAGCAGACATGAGTTTAGCCCCTGGGTAAGGAAGGTGCCCTGGAGAAGGAAATGGCAACCCATTCCAGTATTCTTGCCTGGGAAATCCCATGGACAGAGGAGCCTGGTGGGCTACAGTCCATGGGGTTGCCAGAGTTGAACACAACTTAGCGACCAGACCACCATGGATAGAGTTGGATCAATATCTAACATGATTTTTACTCTTCTATTGGTTGCCCTTGTTCTTTGTTCCTATTATTGTCCTTCACTCTTTTTCCTACTTTTGCGGTTTTAACTGGGCATTTTATAAGATTCCATTGTCTCTCTTTCTTGGCATCTCAGTTATACTTCTTTATAAAAAATGTTTTAGTGGTTGCTGTATAGTTTGAATATACATTTTCAAATATTCCAACTCTGCTTTCAAATAACACTATATAACTTCAGGGTGAGACCAAGTACCTGGTACTAACAGCATAACCCTAATTCCTCCCTCCATCCCTTGTGTCATTGCTGCCATTTATCTCACTTATATATAAGCACATATAAGCATATGTACATAAACTTATGCATGTGTAGGCATATATAGTTGAGTACATTTTTGCTATTATTATTTTGAACAAACTGTTCAAAATATTGTTACATCAATAAAAAATAAGAAAAGTAAGTATTTGTATTTTACCTTCACTTATTCCTTCTCTAATGCTCTTTCTTTATGTAGGTCTAATTTTCTGATCTATATAATTTTCCTTCTCTCTAAAGAACTTCTTTTAACATTTCTTGCAAGGCAAGAAATTCCTCAGTTTTGTTAGAAAAAATTTATTTACTTCTCCTTCACTTTTAAAGGAAAAGTTTAGAGGGCACATATTTTTAGGTTGGAATTTTTCTCTCAATACTTTAAATACATCACTCCATTTTTTTCTTGCTTACATAATTTTTGAGAAGTTGCGTGTGATTCTTATCTTTGTTCTTCTATAGGTAAAGTGTTTCCCACCCCCCGACCCCCCACTGGCTTTTTCTTTAACTGGTAATTTTTTTTCCCCTTTATCTTTAATTTTCTGTAATTTGAATATCTGTCTATGTGTAGTTGTTTGGCAGCTATCTTGCATGGTGTTCTCTGAACTTTCTGGATCTGTGGTTTGGTATCTGACATAAATTTGGGAAGTTTCTCAATCAGTTTGCAAATACTTCTGTCCTTTTCTTTCTTCCTTCTCCTTCTGATGTTCTAATTACATATATATTACCTTTTACAATTGTCTAACCGTTCTTGAACGTTCTCTTCTGCTTTTTTCAGACTTCTTCCTCTTTGCTGTTTAGTCTTGAAGGTTTCTACTGCTATATCCTCAAGCTCAGAGGTTCTTTTAGACACATCTAGTCTACTGATAAGTCCATCAAAGGAGTTCTTCATTTCAGTTATAGGGCTTTTGATTTCCAGCATTTCCTTTTGGTTCTTTTTCAAAATTTCTACCTCTCTGCTTACATTGCCCATCTGTTGTTTAATGCTCTCAACTTTATCCATTAGAGCCCTTAACACAGTAACAACATAGTTGTTTTGAATTCCTAGTCTGATCATTCTAATAGCTTTGCCATGTCTGAGTTTTCAGTGTTTCTGATACTAGTTCAGTTTCCTCAGAGTGTGTTTTTTGACTTTTAATATGTTTTGTCATTTTTTTCCCTTGACATCTGATATGATATACCAGTTAAAAGAAGCTGCTGTAAGCAGACTTTGGTCGTGTGGTGGTGAAGTGGGAGGGGGGAGGTGGTCTAAAGCCCTGTGGTTGGTCTCAGGAGTTGCAGTGAGCCGGTGTTGCTGGATTATGAACTTCACCAGTGCTTCTCAGTCCCTCCCTCTCAGGTGGCACAGGATGGCTAGAGTGGGCTGGAGTTGGGTACTTCCCTTCCTCTAGGTCACTTAGGCTCCAGTAATATCCCAGCAGGTTGGAGCCTGCTAAAATAGTTTTTCCAGCCTTGCTAAGAAGAACAAAATGCTCTGGTGCATTTCAAATATTTCCTTTTCCCATCCCCCTGCCAAAAGCATGAGGGGATCTTTTTCTTATTTTCACAAAAGTGTGGGACCCCTTTATGATTGGGTCCCCCTGGAGTTTTTGCCTCTGCCACTTGTCCACACTGAGCCTTCAGTGATTTATCAATAACATTTTAGCTTTTCCTACCCTAGCACTGGTTCTCACGCAGTTTCTTCTCCTGAGTTTCTGCTCCAGTAAGTTGTGATTCTCTGTATTCATCTTTCTGTCTCTCCCGTTTTGGAGGCGGCAGTCCGGTGACTTCACGTCTCTTGCATATCTAAGAAGTCACGTTTTCAATTTGTTCAGCTTTTCACTTGATGTCACAGTGGAGTCAGTGGCAATTTCCAAGCACCTTACATATGGAATCAGAAACTCAAAGTCCTTAACTGATTGTTCTTACTTTCATTAATCCCCTGAGCTCAATTTAGGCAATCTCCGGACAACGGTCTCTGGCTTTAATGACTGGAGTGAGTGTGCCCTCTTCGTGCTTTCCCGGAACCGTGTGCTTCCTCTTGCCCAGCCATTCATTCCTCTGTCCAATCAATGTCTACTGAATAACCAAACCCGCAAGTACTGAAATAGCCACTATGAATTTTAAAAGTCTCCTCACTTGAGAAGCCTAGAGCCTAGGTGGGGGAAATTAGGCAATTACCATGATAACTACGGTGCATGACCCAACCATTACTGGTCATTAAAAGCTTTCCAGTGGACAGGAATATAGAAGCCCTGAGGGAAATGATGAGTTAGCCAAGTGGAGAAAGCATAGAGCTCATTTATTTCTATGTCTGCTTCCCTTTTTTGATTCTAAACTTTTGCAAGACAAGGTCTAGTTCTTTTTCATGTTACATTTGTAGTTCCAATGCACAATAATCGTTTAAAGAAGCAAATAATTGAAATTTAATAACTGGACAATGAAGCAAGGGGCATATCAGGTTGGTGCAATTAAAGCACTGAAGTAAACTTTATGAAGAGTTCAGGGAACTGCAAATAGTCTAGGGAGATTAGAGCATGATGTCTGTGTGGAGAGAGGGCCTAAATGAGATGGTGGCTGGTTGATGGAGGACCAGGAATGTCAGATAAAGGAGTTTGGTCCTTATTCAGCAGACAGTGAAGGGCTCAAAATAGATGTTGAAATGATAGAAGCAGGTCAGTTAAAGAAGAAGTCCTCTCTAAGCACCCACTGCTTCTGGTAAGGAGTGACTATAAGCAAGTAAGTCCCAAATTTTTAGTGTTCCTAAATTCCACATCTGCAGTTAAAAGTTATTTTAAAAATTATACTCTTAGCTTCACAAATAAAGAATGAGTGCTGCTAAGTCACTTCAGTCATGTATGACTCTTTGTGACCCTATGGACCATAGCCCACCTGGCTCCTCTGTCCATGGGATTCTCCAGGCAAGAAAACTGAAGTGGGTTGCATGCTCTTTTCCAGAGGATCTTCCTGACCCAGGGATGGAACCTGCATCTCTTACTTCTCCTGAGTTGGCAGGTGGGTTCTTTACCACTAGCGCCACCTGGAGAATGTTTAAAATCCTCGATGCCCTGGACAAGACCCATTCTTTGGCTTGACTGATGAGGCCACACCTATTCCCCAGGACCATCTCTCCTGGGGCACCAGAGAACCCACCACATCCTAACCCTGGGCGCCCTGGGGGTTCACCTGGGAGTGCCAGTCTCCAGAGGCAGAGAGAAAGCTCTGAAGCTGAAGTTTCCTTGTCTATGGAAAGAGAGCTGCCTGGGACACGCTCTCGTTGCCAAAGAGGCAATGCGGGAGCCTGAGGAGAACAGACCAGGGAAGGACAACACTGCTCACAGGAGCCTGAGTCCCAGTCAGGCAGGCTCTCCTTGGGATGTGAGGCCCCGCATCTTCAGCTGTTGAAAGCACCCCCAGTGTACCCTCTGGAATGGATTCAGCTAATGGAGTTCTACCACTGAATTAAAATTTTCATTTACAGCACTGTGAATAATTAATTTGGGGACCTTTGTTAAAGCAAAGAATATGAAGAAGGAGATTAAAAAAGAGGAGAGGTCATCTGTTTTACTTTGACTCATGTAAGCAGTTTCTTTAATTTTGAGATTCACAGGGGCGAGAACAAGAATGCAAGGCTAATATGATAAATTCAACCACATGCTTTGTTCAGCTTGCTCAGGGTACTGGAAGTCGGAAACATTCCATTAGAAATCTGTTTTCTCTGAAAACTCTGGAAGACCTGTGTTCCCTGGGTCCACCCTCCTACAACAGCAGCTGTTGTGGGGGGCTGAGCAGCAATCACCCCCTGCAGGATGGGGAGCCCTCCATACCCACAGCCCCTCTGTCCTTAGGCTCCCGAGGGCTTCCACCCACTTCTGCCCGTCTGTCAGCTCCTCGCTCTTAGGGTTCTGTGTCTTCTGACCCCTGTTTCGCAGATTCTTTAACTCTTCTCAAACCTTCTTCAATTTCCAAGAAGATTTCTCTTGGTCTCTTTCCAAGCTCTTCCCTCAGAGCAGACAAAAGTGAGTGCTAGTTAAGCAGTCATGTCTGATTCTTTACCTCTTGTTCTCTAGTCCTGAGAATCTCATTAAATTACTTCTACAGAACACCTGAGATAGAACTCTCAGGGGGCTTGCTGGCCTTCCCATGGGTTATGAAAGAGTAAAGACACAGTTAAGAGAAATGAGGACTTTCTCGAGATCTGCCTGCAGCCTGTTTTGTAACCATAGTACACTTGGTAACTGGGCTTCCCTGGTGGCTCAGATGGTAAAGAATCTGCCCACAATGCAGGAGACCTCAGTTTGATCCCTGATCAGGAAGATCCCCTGGAGAAGGGAATGGCAACTGACTCCAGTTCTTGCCTAGAGAATCCCATGGACAGAGGAGCCTAGTTGCCTACAGTCCCTGCGGTTGCAGTCAGACATAACTGAGCAACTAACACTTTCACTTTACACTTGATAACTAGCACCATGCCCAGCACACACTAGGTGCTCCAGTAAGAAGCTTCAAATGAATGAACAAGCCTTACTACGGTCTTAATCAGTTTCCTCACTTAACCAGATGGTCTCCAAGGTTCATTGAGCTCTACTTTCTGTGATTCTGTGAGGGCAAAGGAAAGTTTCAGGTGGCTTCATACGGCTGAAAGACAGGATGATGGGCACAGACCCTAAAGTCTGCCAAATGTTAATCCCAGTTGACTGGAGCCTGTAAACATTTGTTGCTTCTGTGCTAAATCTAGATATACAAGATTTATGAGATGCAGAGTCTGCCTTCCTTATGAAGGCAACCTCCTGCCACTAGAGAATAAGGATATCAGTTGTTGAGACAGTAAGGCTCACTAGGATGATCCCCCTCAACCTTCCCTCTGTCTTGCAGCCCCCTGGGCCACCACCACCTGTGCTCTTTCGTCTTCTGCCCTCCTCTCTGGGAAGCTACTAGCAGCTCTCTAAGACAGAGCCTCGCGGTCTCCTGGCTAAGCACGTCTGCTGGTGGTTAGATGAGTGATGCCTCTGTAATTATGTGGGTTAAAACTGGAGAAGCTAAAATGCTCATTCTTCCGAGAGAGGCAAGCCAAACCTCAGATTACATTAGGATCCAGATGATAAATATCAGCTCCTTTCCTGGGTGCTGACCTTGGTCAGAGGAGTGAGGAAGAAAGCAAGGGAAGGCAGTGGAGAGTTAGGTCATTGTCGGCAAGGTCAGGGAGGCTCCTGTCTATAACTCTTCAACTCCTCTTGCGAAGGTACTTATGGCATCAGCTGTACTGTTATGTAGTTTTATCTCTATATTACTATATTGTATTGAAAATGCTGGCTTTCTGGAAGAGAGGTCAAAGTTCAATCAGACAAGACAAGTGATTGTCCCAGCCAAGCTGGCGAAGGTGGTAGCTTGCAACCATGGAGCCCTGCCCCTCACTCAGTACTCTCCTGTATCACAGTTGTCATTTCTCTGCTACAAGAACTGAGGCTAGAGGAAAACAGGACCCAGGCCCACGCAGTTGGTTTCCTGATGTGCAAGACTGCCCAGCCCCACTGCTTAGCATCTCCCCCTCCCCCAAAGCTAAGCCATTTAGTGTCACACACAGGTCCCGGGATGTACTCTGACCTGAAGCAGGAGGGCTTCGAAGTCAACTGCCAGACTCAACATGAAGTCTGATGTACTTGCTGTCCACATTGGTCTGGTCCTGGAGACCAGGCATCATGGTTTTGTTCCTAGACTCTCTTCCTCCCCAACACATGATCTAGTTTTTACCACAGGCTCCTGGATATTTTTAATTAATCTGGCAACTGCCCAGAACACCCTCCCTATCACCACCACCACCCATGCCTCCCAGATCTGAGCTGGGATCCCTTCTGGAAAGAGGAGGGATGAGCTAACATTTGCTGATGGCTTTCCTGTGCCTGCATTATCCCTTTCTGTCCTCACAGCACTTGTGCAAAACGGATCTAGTCCCCAAATATAGATGAAGAGCATTGAAGTCACTGAATCTTAGACACAATAAGGACATGTCCCAAGGTCGCCTGGCTTCTAAATGGAGGAACAGAGGTTGAAGCACGGTCAGTGTGGCTTGAAAGCTTTATGCTCTTACCCCTCCACCCTGGAGGCTCCCAGTGACTGAAGCAGAGCTCTAAACGCAGCTGTCTGGCCTGACCTGCCAGGCCCCTCTCTGACACCCAGCAACTTCTAAGTGTTATTCACCTTAGATTTGCCACAACTCTGTCCACTCCCTGGCTTGGGGTTACCCTCTATGGTACCTTGACTTCATGCTGTTAACCAGCCTTTGGGAAAAAACCAAACTCTGGAGTCACATCTGGACTTGGCCACTTCATAGCTTTCTCTGTGACCCTGAGCAAGTTTCTTGACTACTCTGAGCCTCAGTTTCCTCATATGTAAGGTATGATGTTAAAACTCACCTCAAAGAACAGTTGTACAGATGCGAATCTGACTACCCTTTAAAATCCTAAATTTAAAAGCTTGTTTCGCTGTCCATGAGTCTGGACTCATTATTTTAAAATCTTTGTTTTAAAGCTGAGTTAAGGGGAAAAAAAAAAAATAAAAGATGACACTTGCAGAGAACTTCACAGATGATTTTGCTATTGAAATCACTAAATTGCATTGTAGACAAAATAGGATATAATAATGTCTTTCTGGCATTTATTAAGAATACAGCCATTAGGCAACAAAGGCAGAAGAAAATTGCAGCGTTCTGTAAGCATATCTTGTAACAATGCCTCTTTTTAGGAGGGGCCTCCATGACCACTGCTGACAATTTTCTTTAGGCTCCATCAATGTTTTTCGTTGTTTAAAGACACACATTAATTTAAAGTCTCCTCCCATTTTCTGTGCAAATTACAGCATTCAGATGAAGTGGCAGCTGCTGTAATTAAGACACAGTTAATTGCCTATCTCCTTAATTGCAATGATAGGATTTTGACAGTTCGGTAAATAAGAATTGTTTCGTTTCCTCTGGCAACTTCAGCCTTGTTTCCTATCACAAGTGCTGAGTCACTCACTTCCAAGACAAGGGCTGTGGTCCAAGGAAGCAGGAGTGGGAGAGGAATCGTAATTTACCTGCAGTTCCTTTTCTTCCTGCAGGAACCTCCCAACGGAACCACCCAGGCCATTGCCCAATAAAATCCTTCCAGAAGTTTTATCCACATTATTCAGTCATCACATGAGAGAAAACGGGAAATCACAGAAACAGAAGGATGGGGCTGTGGGACAATGATTTGCTGCTGCTGCTGGGCACAAGATGCTGTTAGATGAGAAATCAGAAGTCCAGAGTATTTAAACACCCAAAATCAGGGTGCTACTGAGTGCCAAGCCAGGTCTTCTGACCCACTCTTCCCACTGTGCTCACAGGATGCTCAATGGAAGCATAGAAAAATGATGGTTCAAAGCCAGACCATTGGGATCATGTGGACCTGCGTTCAAAGACTGCCTTTATTGCTTGTGTAACTATGGGCGAGTTACTGATGGTTTCCAGGCCTCACTGGCTTCCACTGTAAAATGAATTTTGCATTCCTCACCTTGTATCATTGTGAGAATTAGGAAAAATAATCTTACAAAGTCCTTTACAATCTGTCAGGCTTGAGGTATGTTCTCCACAAATGGAAGTTACAGAGCAAATCTGACTCTTTTTCCAAAATCTACAGAAACAAAAACTTTTTTTTGCATTTCTTTCTTTTCCATAAACTTAATTTTGACTGTGGCTTATGTTCTAGGTTCCCATCTGAGGCATTTCTCTCTAGGATCTTGCCACTTTCCAGTGACACTATAGCAAGGAGCCAAAGTCCAACTGGCTCCTGGTGGTCCAATGGTTAAGAATCCACCTGCCAATACAGGGGACATGGGTTCAATCCCTGGCCCAGGAAGTTTCCACATGTTGTGGGGCAACTAAGCTCATGCACCGCAACTGCTGAGCTCATGTGCCCTCAAGCCACTTTCTGCAACAGGAGAAGCCACTGCAATGATAAGTCTGTGCACTGAGTAGAGAGTAGCCCCCCTTCTCTGCAGCCAGAGAAAGTTTGCATGCAGCAGCAAAGATCCAGCACAGCAAAAAATAAATAAATGAATAAACAAAATTAAAAAAAAAAGGCAGAACCCCCGTGTGCTTTCACCTAAACAAAGTCCAAACTCAAGGGTTGTTCGCTCGCTCCAAAATCATGAAGGAGTGAGCTGCTTCAGACTTACTGTTCTATCTTCCTAGATGCATCGCTTCCATCCTGTGGTCCCAGGGCTGCTGAATCTTGAGAAGGCTTTGCACTTTTGCATGGAACAATATTGTGGTTTGAGGCAATCTTATCTAGATTCTAAGTGGCCAGACCACCAGTGGCAACTGGATGTAACTGAGTGATGCGTACATACTTGTCACTCACTACACAGCCAGCGACGGCGGCACACTTGAGCCCAAGACATTAGCAAAGCATTTGTGTCTTTAACTCCCTGCAGTCCATTAAAAAGAGCACCGGACTTGGAGCCAGGAGTTCAGAATTGAATTAAGAATCAGAGCTCAGCCATCCTGTGAGTGATTTTTGACAGGTACCAGAACAGAAATATCAGCAGTAATTAATGCACTAGGTACCTGCTACACATTTTATATGCATTTCTTTACCCTCCACAAAAACCTTCTGATACACATAAGATGATTATTGCCACTTTTCAAACTACAGAAAGAGATTAAGAGATGAACTCGTAAAGTAGCACAGTGAGAATTTGAACCCAAGGCTTTGAAAGGTCAGATTTCTCACTCTAACTATCTTTCTTCTCACAAAGAGATGATATATGCCAACATCAGGCACATAGAGGCTGAGAGGCAAGTAAATGGTACATAGTGACCAGGTGCCTTCAAGGTCAGGTGCATGGCGGGGGCTCCCTAGAGGAAGAATGAATAGAAATCAGCCAGGCAGACAAAGAGAGACAAGTGTTCTAGACCCAGGAGCCAACAGATGATCTGGCACAGCCTTCATTGACCACAAAGTGGCTGCTGGGCTCCAGACATGTGCTTTCCCTCAGGAAGGTGTGGTTGGGAAAAGATGTCTCATTGATTAGTGAGGAAAATACTGCTCAGCAACTGCCCGACAGACTCTGTTATGTCCCACTGGCCAGACCATGTCATAAGACTACTGCAAGCCACGAGGAAGGACAGAGAAGTCACACTGCCGGTGGTTAGTCATGAATCATCCGCTGGGGCTGGGCCCATGGCAGCACTAACAGAGCTGAGGTTGTGTTGGCCAAGAAGGAAGCAGGGATGGGAGGCGGGGAGGCAGGCAGCACCTAGACTCGGGTCACCTTTCTTCACACTGAAGTCCAGGGGGAGCTGAGAACAGTGCAGGAAGAAGAGTCAGAGGAAGAGCTGAAATCATTTAGTGAGATACCAGAGGTGAGATTTATGGCTTGGGTGACTGGGCTGTCAGTGACTAAATTAATCAGGGAGCAGAAGGTTATAGCTGGAAGGCAAACTAATAAATGCATTGTTTTAGTCAGCCCAGACTGCCATAATAAAGCACCACAAACAGGCAGCTTTTTTTTTTTTTTTTTGGTCTTTTTTCAACAATTTATTTATTTTTAATTGGAGGATAACTGCTTTACAATTTTGTGTTGGTTTCTGCCATACATCAACATGAATCAGCCATAGGTATACATATGTCCCCTTCCTTTTGAACCTCCCTCCCACCCCATCCTACCCCTCTAGTTTATCACAGATCTCTGAATTGAGCTCCCTGCACCTAGAGCAAATTCTCCCTGGCTATGTATTTGACAGCCATTTTACTTTTTTGCCTTTTTTTTTCCATGAGGATGGTCTTGATCCCTGTCTCCTGTGCAATGTCATGAACCTCATTCCATAGTTCATCAGGCACTCTACATATCAGATCTAGGCCCTTAAATCTATTTCTCACTTCCACTGTATAATCATAAGGGATTTGATTTAGGTCATACCTGAATGGTCGAGTGGTTTTCCCTGCTTTCTTCAAATTCAGTCTGAATTTGGTAATAAGGAGTTCATGATCTGAGCCACAGTCAGCCACTTCATGCGAAGAGCTGACTCATTGGAAAAGACTCTGATGCTGGGAGGGATTGGGGGCAGGAGGAGAAGGGGACGACAGAGGATGAGCTGGCTGGATGGCATCACGGACTCGATGGACGTGAGTCTGAGTGAACTGCGGGAGTTGGTGATGGACAGGGAGGCCTGGCGTGCTGCGATTCATGGGGTCGCAGAGTCAGACACAGCTGAGCAACTGAACTGAACTGAACTGAACTGAACTGGATGTATATGTTCAATGCTACGCTCTCAATTTGCCTCACTCTCTTGTTCCCTCGCTGTGTCCACAAGTCTCTCTATGTAACAGGGCAGCTAAACCAATAGAAATTTATTTCTCACAGTTCTGGAAGCTAAAAAATCCAAGATCAAGGTGCTGGCTGATTTGTTCCTTGAGGAAAGCTCTCTTCGTGACTTGCCTTCTCACTATGTCTTTACATGGCTTTTCCTTCATGCACATGCAGAGTTTCTCTCTCTGTCTTCATGTTCTTAAAAGGACATTATATTCATCAAATAGAAACCGTGAGAGATTTTATTTTCTTGGGCTCCAAAATCACTGCAGAGGAGACTGCAGCCGTGAAATTAAAAGATGCTTGCTCCTTTGAAGAAACAAAGCTAGACAGCCTATTAAAAAGCAGAGACATTACTTTGCCAACAAAATCCAAAGCTATGGTTTTTCCAGTAGTCATGTATGGATGTGAGAGTTGGACTATAAAGAAAGCTGAGCACTGAAGAATTGATGCTTTTGAACTGGGGTGTTGGAGAAGACTCTTGAGAGTCTCTTGGACTGCAGGGAGATCAAACAAATCAATCCTAAAATAAATCAACTCTGAATATTCATTGGAAAGACTGATTCTAAAGCTGAAACTCCAATACTTTGGTCACCTCATTAGAAAAGACCCTGATGCTAGGAAAGATTGAAGGCAGGAGGAGAAGGGGATGACAGAGGACAAGATGGTTGGATGGCATCACAGTTGAATGGATGTGAGTTTGAGCAAGTTCCAGGAGCTGGTGATGGACAGGGAAGCCTGGGGTGCTGCAGTCCATGGGATTGTGAAGAGTGGATACAACTGAGAGACGGAACAACAAAATGTTCATCAAAGGGGCCCCACTCTCAATTGAACTCTAATTACCTCTCAAGGCCCCACACCACAAATACCATCACACTGGGGAATACGGCTTTTTTCTACATATACGTTTTTCAGGTGGCACATTCATTCAGTCTGTAGCAGGCATAAAATGATTTTATGACTCAGGAGACATTCTATTGCTTTGGGACTCTTCACAGACTTTCCTATCTCTTGGTCTGATGGAACAATCAAACAATTAAAGCAAGTAAAAGCATTTTTTTACGTAAGCTTTGTATAACAGTAAATTGTATCATGTAAACAGAAGGTAGTTGAAGTGGCTGCCTGATCCTATTTTCCTAGTGGCTCTGAACAGGCTGTGTGATCCTATCCTCTGACAGATGGGCTATGTCACTGCCATATCAATTTCAGCACCCAGTGGACCAGGAACCCCTGCTTCTGGGATCCGAAGACCTGTCCTAACGCTTGCCTTCCTGAGGCTTAGTGCTTCTCATCCTTCCTTCAATTTTTAAAGAATCATTATCTATTATTTCATTTTTGACTGCTCTGGGTCTTTGCTGCTCCCGTAGACTTTCTCTAGCTGTGGCAAGCAGGGGCTACTCTTTGCTGCAGTGGCTTCTCATTGCGGGGGCTTCTCTTGCTGCGGAACACAGGTTCTGGATGTGTGGGCAGCAGTAGATGCGGCTCACGGGCTCAGTGGTTGTGGCACAAGGGTGTACCTGCCCCGCAGCATTTGGACTCTTATTTCCTGGACCAGGGATCGAACCACGTCCCCTGCATTGGAAGGCAGATTCTTAGCCTCTGGACCACCAGGGAAGTCCCCCTCCCTTTCATTTTATAGTCTACACTAATAGCCTTCCAAGAAGTTAATATTTTCCATTAATCGTAATCGTTTTTGCAACCTACAAGCAAAAGAACTATCCAACTTTTTGGTAGGGTCTTTTTTTAAATCACTTTATTGAAGTATGATTGACATACATCTTGAGCAAGTCTTTAAAAGTATATAATATGCTGCAATATTCCATATGTGACAGTCTTGCCAAAAATGTTTACATAAAATTCAATTATGAGGACATGGGTTTGGGTGAACTCCGGGAGTTGGTGAATGGACAGGGAGGCCTGGCGTGCTGTGGTTCATGGGGTTGCAAAGAGTTGGACACGACTGAGCGACTGAACTGAGCTGAGCTGAATTATGAGGAAATGAGAAAATAATGGACTGAGATATTATGAGACAATTAGTGTGGCCCCTTAGAGCAAATCATTATCATAATAAGTCAACAAAATTCTGAGGGCTTCTGCTGTAGATTAGCAGAAACCAGAGACGCAACAGCTAAATATGATGTGTTAACTTTGGGTTTGGGTTTTGTTTGTTTGTTTTGACATTAAGTTTAAGCCAGCTTTTTACTCTCCTCTTTCACCCTCATCAAGAGGCTTTTTAGTTCCTCTTCACTTCCTACGATTAGAGTGATATTGTCTGTGTTTGAGGTTGTTGATATTTCTCCCAGGAGTCTTCTTGATTCCAGCTTGTGATTCAAGTCTTGATGTGGGGAAAGGTGCAAAATATGGAACGCTTCATGAATTTGCATGTCATCCTTGCACAAGAGCCAGGCTAATCTTCTCTGTTTCATTCCAATTTTAGTATATGTGCTGCTGAAGCCAGCACTAACTTCAGGGTTTGAATTATTTATAAAAAATCAGCTTTCAAAAACAATTCTGAGTCAATTTAGACTGGAAATGAGTAAATACTATAGAATTTTTAGTGTCACTTATGTGAGACAACGTACTGAAGTTGACCTGAAACAGACACAGTTATTTCTCCAGAAAAGATGATTTATTCAAGATCAATGAGAGTTCCATTTCTGGGTCTGCAGCCATGGGAAGCCACATAAGTCACCCCATGACAAGGGAAGGAGAATGCTTTTATAGTGGGGAAAAGGAAGTTGGGAGGGCTACAAATTGTCCATGGCTTTCATTGGCTGAGTCCTTGCCAGGAAAGAAGAGGAGTTTTTCTTTTTCCTCTGCTAGGCTCTGCTACCCTAGAAGGGAGTGAGAGCTTCCCCTTCTAGTGCTTTGACTCTAATTGAGATTTTTTATTCATTCATTTTTTACAATAGAAAATAATTTTATTTTTAGGAAACATACTGAAATGTTTAGTTGGGTCATGTCATCTACTTTCAAATGACTCACAAAAAAATTTATATGACTTCACTAATTATTTTAAAACTGCCCCAATTAGGTAAAAGGTATATAGATGCTAATTGTACTGTTCTTTCAACTTTATGAGTTTGCAGGGTTTTTTTGTTTTTGTTTTTGTTTTTTAGTTTTTTATTTTTCAAATTTTAAAATCTTTAATTCTTACATGCGTTCCCAAACATGAACCCCCCTCCCACCTCCCTCCCCATAACATCTCTCTGGGTCATCCCCATGCACCAGCCCCAAGCATGCTGTATCCTGCGTCAGACATAGACTGGCGATTCAGTTCTTAAATATCTGAAAAAGTGTGCTATAGGTAATTGTCCTAAAGGACAGATTCATGAGTCAGAGTGAAACAGGTCTATACTGCCCTATATAATTATAACGAACCTTTACAAACTAACAAGCTGCTGCCACAGGCATCATCTCCTATAAGCCTAATGTGAATGACCCTTATGTGGTAGGTTTTTTTTTTTAATCCAACTTTGCAGCAAAAGTGCAGAATTGACCAGCAGAGCTGCAGTTTTGGCCTGGGTTTGATTCTGATTCTCCTAGGCTTTCTTCACTCCCTGTGGCCAGTGCAGTAATGAGCACCTGGCAGGTTCTTCTTGAACATTCATGTAGGATTTACCAGATAAAGAGAAATTTTTTAATTGTTAATTTAAAATTAGAAGTATTGTGTTAGATAGTTCTCAAAGTTTTAGATTTTTTAGTAGATTTCATGACACTAGAAACTTGAGAATAACTTTTTTAATCAGGGAAGAAAGTTTTTTCTTTCTTTCCTTCTTTTAAGCTTTCTTTAAATGGAATACAGTTTAGTCACTACTTCCTCCTCCCCTCCCCAGCACTGGACTGGAAACAGATGGAGAAAGCAGGAATTGTGGCTCTTTAAAAGAGAGAGGGCTTTTAGCTCCGAGTGGGTCTCCCACATAAAGTTTCCTGGAAAACGCTCTGTGATAGAAGTTTGCTTAGCGGAGATTTGGGGGTATGTTCCTGCAGAAGTGGCTTCCCACGTGGCTCAGTGGTGAAGAGTCCACCTGCCAGCGGAGGAGATGCAGGAGATGCAGGTTCAGTCCTTGGGTGGGGACGACACCCTGGAGGAGGAAATGGCAACCTGCTCCAGTATTCTTGCCTGGGAAATCCCGTGGACAGAAGGAGCCAGTGGGCCATGGTCCATGCAGTCACAGACAGCTGGGCCCAACTGAGGACACATACACCTGTAGCAACAGGATCTGGCAAAAGGGTCAGCTGAACTGCACGTCATTTGCATCAGAGGCCTCAGCCAATGCCGCGGAGAGCTCCAAAGCTAGAATGGAGTTTCAGAGACGTCCCAAATTGGAGCCAGGAGACTGGACTTCTGTATATCCATGTTAAGCAGCCCCTGGAGGTGGTCTGCCTCAGGAACCACTCTTTTCAGTCATGGGAAATTCTCAGGGAAGGACTGAATACTTTCAGTTGGGACTCCAGCAGGTGGAGTCTGGGTGGGCTGCAGAGCCCTTTTACAACCTGGGCCAGGATCCACTCCAAGATTACAGAGTGCTTTTATTTGTCTTATCTCTTTAGGCTTTCAATCTGGAAGAGTGTCTTAGCTTTTTTTTTTTTTTTTTTTTAATCTTCCTTTGTCATTTTTAAAGAGTTCAAACCAGTTATTTTGTAGAAATATTTCAGCTTATCTAAACTTTCCTTAAGATTAGAATTCAGGTTATATTTTTTTGACTCATAATTTCTTTCCTCTCTAAGCAGGTCCAGCACTTCCCTGCAGGTTACATTGTTACTTGGTCTAAGTATTGTCTGATGGTCAGAAGAGGAAAAGTGGATAGATTCTAAAGAGGGAAGATGGACTCTGCATGATCTTCAAGCAAGAGAGGAACAATAACCCTTTAAAGAGAGGAGTAGTTCACTTCTGCAGGTCCAGAAATTCATATAAGTCTGTTTTCAAGGTTCCCAAGTACATTGACCTCTTCTTCCTCATCCCAAATCTTAAGTTGCCACTCCTCTCCAATCATGGCCTTGACATTGGCATGGCAAATTTGTTGACTATTCTCTGGAACTTCACTACACTTATGCCTAAGTCCTGAGACTGATTCTCATCAGTTTCCACCTTCCTGCCACAACAAATGAGAGTCTTTCTATGTGCTACAAAGGGAGGTCCTCAGTTTCACATTTTGCCTAAGTTAATGCTTAATCATCCTCATATTCTCTATCTTATTGCAAAGCACAGTGGTACTCATCAAAAGCCATCTAATTCCATTGCTCTAATAATTACTTCTTTCTCCAGCTTTTCCAATGCCTGCGAAACTGCACCTGCCCATGGATTCCTTCCTTTCATGTCCTCTAAGTGGAAGTCTTAACAGTTGCTCTGCTATAGAACGCCGGCGGCTCTCCCTGCTCACCTGCCACCGGTGGCGATGTGCTCACCAGTAGTCTTGGGTGATGCAATCCCAAAATTCAGTTCAGTCTATTTCCTCAGACAACTCACAGAACCAACTCTTTTAAGATTCACTGAGAAACAGACAACTCTGAGACAGAATTGTATGAAGATGCTTTATTGGGGAACAGTCTCAGGAACTAACTCTGTAATAGAACAAAGTGAGCTGGATCAGATAGAGGGAGAACTCGAGCTCAAATACAACCATTCAGTCTCAGCCAGTTGGTTCCACAGGGCCCAGGGAGCTGGGCTGCTTGTAATCTGTGGACCTGTCATCACCAAGTTTGGCCAAAGACTGTTGAATGGGATGTCCTTCTCTAGGCAATATTTCTCTACCTCAGGGATAAAGTGGCGGGAAAACCAGACCTGGAAAATGGCTTGTGTAACCCAGTCTTTGGGGGACTCTTCCATTTAAGGGCTCTTGGGTTCTCTGAATGGTAACAAAGAAAGGCTTCACCTTTGTATCACCGGAAGCATTGCCACCAAACAACAGAAGTAGCCCGTCCTTTGCCACTTTATAGGCTGGCATCAACTTTTCCACCTTACTGATGTAACTTTGGTCTGGCATCCTCTTGCATTACAGTCATGTCTTATCCACATAAAAAACCTGTTTGTCAAGGGTAAGAAATGGCTTTCCACTCCAGTTTTCTTGTCTGGAAAATCCCATGGACAGAGGAGTCTGGGAGGCAGCAGACCGTGGTGTTGCGAAGAGTCGTTCACGACTGGGCAACTGAGCACACACACATTCACAGGCCGT
The DNA here is from genome assembly GCF_001704415.2 of Capra hircus. NCBI lineage: Eukaryota > Metazoa > Chordata > Mammalia > Artiodactyla > Bovidae > Capra > Capra hircus. The sequence continues at coordinate 31,366,771 of NC_030823.1, read as the reverse complement.
TCAGTGGTGAAGACACCAAGCTTCCACTCGAGGGGGCACGGGTTCGATCCTTGGCTGGGGAACTAAGACTGCGCATGTTGCACAGTGCAGCCAAAAAGTAGAGAGAAAAAAGAAACAAAGCAAGCAGGGAAGTTTTTGTAGTCCTGTCACATGCAAATGCAGATTTGTAGTGACTTCTGGACCTAAATTACAGGGACCTTTGAGAATTTTCCAGTGTCTTTCAGTGACAGAGCTAAGAATCCAGGTGGTAGGAAGTCTGTGGATCTTGATAGATTTTCTAAGAAAATGGAGTCAATAGCAACAAATGTGAGGGAAGGAAGGCTTTAAAGAGGAAATTAATGCTTCATTCCTTGCATGGTTTCAAAAGTATCCATTTTGTGCATCTGTGTCTGATCAGGAGGAACAGTTGGCTCAGAACTGTTTCATACCCTTCTGTGATATTCTTGACACAGGTCACCCCCAGTTGGTCTTCATATGTGTAGTCTGTGTTCATGTCACTAGTTGCTGGGGAAAGAGGTGATGTTATTATTTTGGAGTCACTGATTCCAATCTTGGCTCGTTGGCTGCACAGCATCAGAGAAGCCCATGAACCTCTCTGTGCCTTAGTTTCTTATCTCATGGAAGAGCTTGTTGCCTGACCCAGGGACTACCTCAAGGGCATTAGTGAGGACATGTGAGATTAGGAAGGCTGGAGAACCCTGAGGACCAAATTTCTCAGTGCCAACAATTTGCTGGAGTCATTTGGGATGTTTTTAAACAATGTTGGTGTCCACACCTTCCTCCTCCCCCACCACTGGCCCATTAAGTTAGAACCTCGGGCATCAGCATGCTTTGAGATGCCGTGAACCACTGCTTGAAAAGGAAGGACAGATACATTACTACCTTGGAAGAATCCAATAAGGTTTAGGAATTTTTAAAAAATTCCTTTTGGAAGGCCAGGCATTTCTTTAAGGATGGCCAGATGCTGAAGAGATACAATGAATTCTGTCCAATCAAGTTCTCTTTTTGCTCCACACTACAGCCTTTGGAAACTCAGCTGTGCTTTCATCTACTTAAATACTTTGTGAAACCTTGTTTTCAAATATAAAAAACACTTATAAATCTGCTAAACATGCATTAAGGTTATGAATGAATTATTGAGAGGAAAGCCCCTTCCATCTCACTGGATTCCTGTGATGACCATAAACTCCATTTCCCCAGGGGAAAAAAAAACCCTGCTAGATAAGTACAAGCCTTTATCAATAATTTCTCAAAGCATTTCAGAAAATTCCCAGGCAGCTACAATATCTGCATATATATGATATATATGATAAACTGCCATATATGGTAAACCCACAGCTAACATATACTCAATTGTGAAAAGCTGAAAGCAAGAATAAGACAAGAATGCCCACTCCTGCCACTTTTATTCAAAGTATTAGGATTTTACTCATAGCATTAGTTGCCCTGGCTGTAACAGTTAGACAACAAAAAGAATGAAATGTATCCAAATTGGGGAAAAGAAGTAAAACTGTCATTATTTGCAGATGGCATAATAATATATATAGAAATGATCATTTTATATATATATATAATATACAAAACTATTAGAACTAATCAGTGCATTCAGTAAAGCTGCAGGATACAATACAAAGAAATCTGTTGCTTTTCCATACACCAATAATGAACTGTCAGAAAGAGAAAAAAAGTAGACAAACTCATTTAAAATTGCATCAAAAAGAATAAAATACCTAGGAATAAACAACCAAGGAGGTAAAAGACCTATACTCTGAAAAACTATAAAATATTCATGAAAGATTTGAGAATGATATAAAGAAATAGAAAGATATCTCGTGTTCTTGGATTGGAAGAATGAATATTGTTAAAATGTCCATACCACCCAAAAGAGTCCATAGAGTTAACCCAGTTCCTATCAAACTACCAATGGCATTTTTCACAGACCTAAAGCAAACAATCCTAAAATTTGGGTGGGATCACAAAAGACCCTGAATAGTCAAAATAATTTTGAAAAAGAAGGAAAAAACTTGGAGGTATTATACTCCATGATCTCAAACTATGCAAAGCTATGGTAATCAAAACCATATGGTACTGGGCAAAATTACAGACACAGAGATCAATGGAACAAAATAGAGAGCTCAAAAATAAACTCATCAACATCACTAATCATCAGGAAAACGCAGATCAAAGCCATAATCAGATACCAATTCATAGCCCTCAAAATGACTACAGGCATACCTCAGAGATATTGTAGGTTTAGTCTTAATCTACAGCAAAGAAGGCAAGAATACACGTGGGGAAGAGATAGTATCTTTAAAAAAAAAATGGTGCCAGGAAAATTGGACAGCTACATACGATAAAATAAATCTAGGCTATGTTCTTACCCCATATTCAAAGATTGAAATGGATTATATACTTAAATGTAAGGTCTGAAACCATAAAACTCCTAGCAGAAAACATAGCAGCATGCTCTTTGATGTCAGTCTTAGCAATATTTTTCTGGATCCTCAGGCAAGGGAGACAAAAGGACAAATACATAAATGACAGTAAATTAAACCAAAAAGTTTTTGCACAATGAAAGAAACTGTCTATAAAATGTAAAGGCAGCCTACTGAATGGGAGAAGCTATTTGTAAATGGTATGTTTGGTAAGAGGTTAATAGCCAAATATACATTAAAAATTTGTATAACACATTAGCTAAAAAAACTAACACACTGATTAGAAAATGGACAGAGAACTTGAAGAAATATTTTTCCAAAGAAGACATACAGAGGACCAATTAACTGTCTCCTTTGATACCTTCAGTAGTAGCAGGAGGAAGCCTAATCTAGTCTTGGACCAAGCAGAGCTAGACTCATTTGTTCCAGGGGCCAACCCCTCAGTTCAGTTCAGTTCAGTTCATTTCAGCCGCTCAGTCATTTCCGACTCTTTGCGACCCCATGAATCGCAGCACGCCAGGCCTCCCTGTCCATCACCAACTCCCGCAGTTCACTCAGACTCACGTCCATCGAGTCCGTGATGCCATCCAGCTATCTCATCCTCGGTCGTCCCCTTCTCCTCCTGCCCCCAATCCCTCCCAGCATCAGAGTCTTTTCCAATGAGTCAACTCTTCGCATGAGGTGGCCAAAGTACTGGAGCTTCAGCTTTAGCATCATTCCTTCCAAAGAAATCCCAGGGCTGATCTCCTTCAGAATGGACTGGTTGGATCTCCTTGCAGTCCAAGGGACTCTCAAGAGTCTAATCCAACACCACAGTTCAAAAGCACCAATTCTTCAGCACTCAGCCTTCTTCACAGTCCAACTCTCACATCCATACATGACCACAGGAAAAACCATAGCCTTGACTAGACGGATCTTAGTCGGCAAAGTAATGTCTCTGCTTTTGAATATACTATCTAGGTTGGTCATAACTTTTCTTCCAAGGACTAAGTGTCTTTTAATTTTGTGGCTGCAGTCACTATCTGCAGTGATTTTGGAGCCCCCCCAAAAATAAAGTCTGACACTGTTTCCACTGTTTCCCCATCTATTTCCCATGAAGTGATGGGACCAGATGCCATGATCTTCGTTTTCTGAATGTTGAGCTTTAAGCCAACTTTTTCACTCTCCTCTTTCACTTTCATCAAGAGGCTTTTTAGCTCCTCTTCACTTTCTGCCATAAGGGTGGTGTCATCTGCATATCTGAGGTTACTGACATTTCTCCCGGCAATCTTGATTCCAGCTTGTGTTTCTTCCAGCCCAGCGTTTCTCATGATGTACTCTGCATATAAGTTATCCTCAATTTTAGCTTGCAAAGGGTAGTGCTTGCAGTACAGCGCCTCTCAGATCTTTGATCTTATGTTGTCTTTGGAATAATCTTTATAGAAAATTCTAGTGATTAAATAGTCCAGGTTACTTGCCACATGATTTTCCTTTCCACACCAATTTTTATCCTTTCTTTCATATACAGCTGGGCTCTCATGGAGACCAAAGGTTCTCTATTTTTAATAAGTCCAAGACTTGAAAGGCATTACCTACCAAAAGTTTCTAACTCACAGTGCATCACAATACCCTTTAAATGATGTAACAAAGATCAAGTCCTATAACTCTGCAGTGAGCCTTGGCAGTACTTGGAGACAGCTAAAATAACTGCTGTCCTTAGAGGACTGCTTTTAAGAACAAGGAGGTCTCGACCCATTTCAGCCTAAGCAGGTAACACCAGTTCCTGCCCAAACCTCTCTCTTCTCACTTAGTGGTTGCATTACTGAATAGGTGATTGCATTTTGAATGCTCTAGGGACAAGAGCTCACAATATAAAGAAACTTTGAGGCAAACCATTTTGTAAAGTGAAGAATTCTTTTGGAAACTGAATATTCGTATCTCAATTTTGAATTGTTTGAAGAGCTTTTCCTAGATCAACATTTTTTTCTTAGAAATGGGATATACCTATGTTAAGGCAACTGGCTCTTTATGATACAGGAAGAACAAAGTTTAAAACCTATTAACTAGATTGCCAGATTACTAAGTGGGCTGACTGACTGACTGATTCTTTTATTTATTTATTCATTCTGAAGTATGCAGTGAGCACTTCCTTGGATGCGGAACACTTTGCAAGACAGTGAGGTAGGAGGGCAAGGAGAGGGAAGATAAAGACCATCAAAACAACGTGGTTCTGGGATTTCCCTGGTGGTTCAGCGTCTAAGACTCCACAGTCCCAAACCAGGGGGCCCGGGTTCAATCCCTCGTCAGAGAACTAGATCCTGCATGCCACAACTACGACCCAGCACAATCAAATTTATCAATTGAAAAAATAAACATGGTTGCAGCATCCAGGAGCTTACATAACTTTAGCTGAGAGGCAAGACATTGTATGAAACTATTATCTTACTCGAAGATTCTCTAGAGCTTTATTCAAGGCCAGGCACAAAACTGCCACTCATTAAACGTTTTCTTAAATGATGAATAAATGAGTTCAGAAATCAATGAACCAATAAGAACCAAAGTGCATCATAGAATTAACCAAGGGCTCTGGGAATTCAGGGGCAGAAAAGAGACCATTTGGAACTCAGAGTCCTAGTAAAAGATTATAAAGGGTGGAATTTAGATTAGAAAAGGAGGAAGGAAACAACATTCAGGCAGCAAAATTCATGGTAGGATTTTGGGGGTTGGGTGCAGGAATGTGGAAGGGCAAGAGAGCAAGTGGGTAACCAACCTTCTTGAACTGGGAACCCTGGCTTCCTGAGGAAACAGAAGCAAGTAACTCAGTTACTCAAAACTATTTTCTAAATGTCCTCTTATGACACACATGCTCAAAAGCAGCTGGGAGCAATTGCCTTGGTGACAGAGTAACTCTGCAGTCAGCGAGGCTACTGTCATGCTCCTAGCAAGGGCGGGTCGTAGGAATTCTGAGAAAGCCGGCCGTCCCACATACCTTCTGTGCGCTGTCAGATTACGAGGACCTGGCTTGCTCCAGGGGCCTAACTTCCCCTGGTACAGAATACAGATGGCACACCTTCAAGGAAAGGGGACACCCAGGACTCTGGTGTTACACAGTACATTTCGAAAGCAAATTGTTGCCATGTGTATACCGGATTATATGCCACTCCCTTCTATTTCCCAAAATTACCAGATAAACAATATCAGAAACTAGGGACCCTGACACTAATATCCTGCCTCTGCCCTTCTTTGGACAGATGAATTAAATGATAATTTGCTGTGCTCTGCTGTGCTTAACTGCATCTGACTCTTTGCAATCCCCATGGACTGTAGCCCACCAGGCTCCTCTGTCCATAGAATACCCCAGACAAGAATACTGGAGTGGATTGCCATGCCTCCTTCAGGGTATCTTCCCAACCCCAGGTCTTCCACATTGCAGGCAGATTCTTAAGCACAGGGAAGCCCAAGAATACTGGAGTGGGTAGCCTTATCCCTTCTCCAGAGGATTTTCCCAACCCAGGAATCAAACCAGGGTCTCCTGCACTGCAGATGGTTCGTTACCAGCTGTCCTATCAGGGAAGCCTGATAACTTGCTATTTATCATGTATTAATGCTTAAGGTCCACAAGCTGATTAACTTACTAGGTAATTGCTGCTGGATCCATTTGACATTGTAAACCTTTGATTTAGCAAATCTTATTTTTAACTCTTTCCTACCATAAAAGTTGGTGTCAGTTTTTACAAACTTTTTCTCAATGTGGGAAAGCGCACCTCCAAGAGGAGAGCTTCTCGAAAGTTTCCTATCAGGGAAAATGTCCTGAAGCAAATGTGACTTACCCATTCTTAGAGTCTTTTCCTTTAGAATTCTGAAAGAGGGGAGGAGGGATGCAGCCCCTCAACTACCTAAAAGCTAACGTCAGAGGATTCTATTTCAGCAATTACTGAGCTTCAATTTTACATTGCCTTGTGCGACTCTCATTTGTATCTGACTTCATCTCCTCTACCACATAGCAGGAGAGCAAAACCACATACTTTTGGCTAAATGCTTTTTCCCAGTACCTGGTACAATGCCATGGGAAGGTAGTTGATCATTAAATGTTTGCTGAGTAAATCAATGAATCAGTGGCCCTAGAGGAGAGGCAGACAGGCTTTGGAATGAGGCACATCTGGATTTTTGTTGTTTACTGGCTGTGCTTAGTATATATGTCTGTGTGTGTGTTTAGCCACTCAGTAATGTCTGACTCTTTGAGACCCCAGGGACTGAGCCTTTGTCCATAGGTTTTCCCTGGCAAGAACACTGGAGTGGGTTGTCATTTCCTGCTCTAGGGGATCTTTCTGACCCAGGGATCAAATCTGCATCTCCTGCATTACAAGTGGATTTTTACCCACTGAGCTACCGGGGACTATATGACCTTAAACATGTAATTTAACATCTTCTACAAATTCAGGATATCAATAAACAACTCTCAGTACTCTCACGAAGACCGAGTGAAATAACACATGCGAAATGTCTAGTTGATAATAGATGTGAGCTGAGGTCTAGTTTTTTCCCATCCCCTTTCTACCAAAGCATGATTGCTTTTTTTCAAAATTACTTCAGCTATTTTATTAATATTTCCCTTGCACTTCCAAAGAAACTTTAGGAAAAAACTTGTCTATATTTATTACCAAAAATATTGCTGGGAAGTTCAACCAGAGAAATCAAATCAATTTGGGGAGAATTGTCATCTTTACAATGTTGAGTCTTCCAATCCAGGAACACGGTGTCTCTCAGGTCTTTGATTTCTTTCAGTAGTATTTTGTACTTTTTGGCATATAGAACCTGAACATGTCTTGTTAGATTTATACATAGTATTACATAGTATTTTCTTTCTTTCTTTCTTTCTTTTTTTTTGCTATTGTAAATAGTTGTGTTATAAATTGTTTTTTTTGTAAAGTATATTTATTTTTTAATGTGTTTATGATCTTATTAAAAACAGTTATTAGTTTAAGACTTTATTTGTAGATTCCTTGAGATTTTCTACAGGGACAGTTATGTCATTTGCAAATAGGGACAGTTTTCTTTCCTTCCAGTCTGTATGCCTTTTATTTCATTGCCCTATTGCACTTAAGACTTCCAGCAGCATGTTGAGTAGAGAGGTAAGAGTGACATCCTGTTCTGTTCTCGATTTTAAGAAGAAATCAGCCTTTCGCCATTAAGTATGATATTAGCTGTAGGTTTTTATGGATGTTTCTTATCAGGCTGAGAAAGTTCCTTCATGACTTGCTAAGAAATATTACCATAAATGGGCAGAATTTATCAGGCTTTTTGTTGCTATTATATTTTATAAAATTTTGATTGATCCATAATATACAATACCAGAAAGTTGCCAAAATAAATCCTGAAGTCAGCATGTTGGATATCTTGAATATTAACTTTGAGGAAGCTTGCTGAAATGTGCATCTCATATATATTTACCTTAGTTCACCTCCTGAACATCAGCATGAAAAAAAATTCTATTATTAAATTTTAATTTCTAGGCCTTAGGGGTCTATCATAGTGATTTAGGTACCAAAATTAATTATTGAAAGTGACTAAAATCTTCCTAAGAAAGAGCCATGAAGATACCCAAACCTTGACTTACTTCTAGGAACGTATCCTCAGAAATTAATTCAACTGCATCAAACATATAAAAGCTCAGCATGACCAAAATGTCCAACATTAGGGAGCTGGGTTTCATAAATTATAGCACATTCAGTTGTTCAAAGAATATTTGTTAAGTGTCTACCAAGTGTCAGTTATCATCTTTGGTCCTAGAGATACAGCCATGAACACAACATTCAAAGCTCTCTTTCCAATGGGGAAGACAGACATAAACAAGATACCTAAGTAAACATACAATATGGCAGGTGGTGATGAGTATTTTGGAGAAAAATCAAGCATAGAACATGGATGAGGAGTGCAGGGAGTGAAGAGGATACTGTTTTAAATAGAGTAATAGGTGAGCCTTACTAAACAACACAAAAGAACATTAAACATTAGAATTAAGAATATTCTGTAGCAGTGTAGAAAATTTTAATATATTGTATTAATTTTAACATAATATATTGTTAAATGAAAACCAAAAAATGTGAAACAGAATGCCTGCTGTGTTTTCAAGTTTTTAAGTATATATGCTGTCTATGTTGTTGTTCAGTTGCTAAGTCATGCCCAACTTGTTTGTAACCCCATGGACTGCAGCATGCCAGGCTTCCCTGCCCTTCACTATCTCCCGGAGTTTGCTCAAACTCATGTCCATTCAGTTGATGATGCCATCTAATCATCTCATCCTCTGTCACCCCTTTCTCCTCCTGCCTTCAATCTTTCCCAGGATCAGGGTTTTTTCCAATGAGTCATCTCTTCAAATCAGGTGGCCAAAGTCCTGGAGGTTCAGCTTCAGCATCAGTCCTTCCAAAGAATATTCAGGGTTGAGTTCCTTTAGGATTGACTAGTTGGATCTCCTTGTTGTCCAAGGGACTCTCAAGAGTCTTTTCCAGCACCACAGTTCAAAGGCATCAATTCTTTGGCACTCAGCCTTCTTTATGATCCAACTCTCACATCCATACATGACTGCTAGAAAAACCATAGCTGTTACTGTGGTTTTTAGCTTAACCTTTGTAGGCAAAGTGACGTCTCTGCTTTTTAATACACTGTCTAGGTTTGTCATGGCTTTCCTTCCAAGAAGCAAACATTTTTTAATTTCATGGCTGCAGTCAGCATCCGCAGTGATTTTGGAGCCCAAGAAAATAATATTCACATTTTTTGTCGGTCAGTCACTAAGTCATGTCTGACTCTTTTGTGATCGCATGGATTGTAGCCCAACAGGCTCCTCTGTCCATAGAGTTTTCCAGGCAAAAATACTGGAATGGGTTGCCATTTCCTCCTCCAGGCGATCTTCCCAATGCAAGGATACAGCCTGCTTCTCCTGCTTGCAGGGACACTCTGTACCACTGAGCCACCTGGGAAGCCCCACATATACACATATGAATGTATATATATGTGCATACATGAAATATAAAAATTTAAAATAGTTGTTTATGGGTGGTTTTAATACTGTTTGATAGCATTATTCAGTCTGAGCATATTGTATTTCAGTTTTTTAAAAAAAGAAAAAAGCTTAAGCTTTTGTAGAATTAATGTGAGTTTGAATGAAAGATAGGATGACAGTATAGGCAGAACTCATATTTGTTCTGGAAGAATTTTACTACAGGCACATCAGAAGGAGAATCTATTAAGGTAACTAAGAAATTATACATTGTAAAGGTGATAAAAGATATGTTGTTCGTGGTGCCTCTAACAACAGCTGTGCAGTGTTGGCTGTGAGTTTGTAAATGATGGCAAGTTTAACATATGTTCATACCTAAGTCACATTCTGATTTGGTGGGTGACTCTATTTTTTAAGATTAACTAAAATAAAATGCACTGACATATCTATTGCAAGCTACATTTTCTTATGTGTTCAAGAGATGATAACTAATCACACAAAATGTGATTTGGTACCCTATACGCATGGTAGTGGAGAAGGCAATGGCACCCCGCTCCAGTACTTTTGCCTGGAAAATCCCATGGAGGGAGGAGCCTGGCAGGCTGCAGTCCATGGGGTTGCTAAGAGTCGGATACGACTGAGCGACTTCACTTTCAATTTTCACTTTCATGCATTGGAGAAGGAAATGGCAACCCACTCCAGTGTTCTTGCCTGGAGAAGCCCAGGGACGGGGGAGCCTGGTGGGCTGCCGTCTATGTGGTTGCACAGAGTCGGACACGACTGAAGCGACTTGGCAGCATGCACGGTAGAGGCATTCTCTAAAGATGTAGCATGGCAAGGTCACCCTCCCAGACAAGGTCTTCTGATTATTCTGGAAGCTTAGGCTTAGACTCAAAGTGAGTTAATGTGTCCCTCTGAAAGGATTTCTACCACATAGCCAAGTCACAGCCACCCAGGACTGATGTTCCCCGTGGTGCTGATTCAGAATTTCTAGGCACTGAGCAATCACTCCACCATCAAAGGCACACTTGGTGTTGTCTTGGTTAGGAGCACAAATGTCCTAAATATCTTGCATTCTTCTCCGGCATGTCACTTCTAGTGAACTGAAATCCCAGCAGTGATGTTTTCTGAGTTTAAAAGAGAGCTCAATTGTGTTTGCTCAGATTCTCTCTTTCATTCTTTCTGCCTTCTTTTTTCCTTTTTTAAAATAAACACCAGTGCTGAAAGTAAAAACACACTTTGTAATGAACAGATTCTGTTGGATAGCTGAACTGTTCTATCAGGATCTTGTTTGAAACTTTTCAAGTTGCTTGAAAAACATAGAGGTGAAGTAAAGCAACCAGCTGGCCTGTGGACAGAAGTCAACAAGTTATACAAGGAAAAGAGCGAGGTATCACACTCTTTTTCCCCAGTTCTTTCTCCCTCCTGGTTACTGCTTCTTATGTATTATCCCAGCTTTGTTTTGGCTGATGGTCAGGGTACCCCATGGTTGTTCCGACACAGCACTGTGTTAAGACAACTGTTTCTGGAGCTAGGGAGTCTAACCATGGATCCTCAGAAGCTACTTTACTTCTCAGAATTTCAGTTTTCTTGTCAGTAACGTGTAGTGATAAACACTTAATAGGATTACTGGGAGGCTGATAGGAGTTAATACATGTTGGTGGTGGTGGTGGCAGTTAGTTGTTAAGTCATGTCTGACTCTTTCGTGACCCCATGGACTGTAGCCCACCAAGGCCCTCTGTCCATGCAATTTCCCAGGCAAGAATATTGGAGTGGGCTGCCATTTCTTTCTCCAGGGTGTCTTCCCAACCCAGGGATCGAACCCGTATCTTCTGCATTGGCAGGCAGATTCTTTACCACTGAGCCACCAAGAAAGCTCCTTAATACGTGTTACTGTACACATAATACATGCTCATAAATAGAAACTCATAGAGTCTCTTTTATCCAACATGATTTTTAGGTTAGAAAACACACATGCATCATTGACTCACATAACTCTCCAGAAAGATATCATAATCAGCAATGTGCTTAGCTGGTGCCTGAGTCCTGCTGTAACAAGCTTCAGAGGCTGAGTGGCTTGTAAACAATAGAAGTTTCTTTCCCACGTTTCTGGAGGCCGAAGTCAAAGATTGGGGTGCCAGCATGGTAGGGTTCAGATGAGACCCTCTTCCAGGTTGTAGGCTGCAGACTTCTTGTATTCTCATATGGCAGAAAGAAAGCCAGGGAACACTCTGAGGTCTCCTTCATAAGAGCACTAGTTTCATTCACGAGGGCTCCATGCCCATGAGATAATTACCTCCCAAAGGCTCCCCCTCCAAATCCCATCACATTGGGATTAGAGTTTCAATATGTAACTTTCAGGGAGGACACAACTGTTCACACACAGTTCCACTCTAGCGAGGCAAAGACTGACCACAAGTCACATGGGTCTCAGTACAATGTTCTCCTGCTACCCCGTGTTGATGCAAGTTGGAGTCCCAGCTGTCTTTGTATATGCATAATATATACACCTCGTACAAAATTCACAAGGTACACCAAAGGTAAACTAAAAAAGTAAGGCTTTCTCCCACCTCTGTCCCCCCAGGCACTTAGTGTCCTCCCCGTTGTAGACTCTTTCTTAAGTGAATACTTGGATGCAGTGGTTTTCTATGGCAAGTCCTCTCCAGTACATAAGCAGATGCAAAATGAAATTTTAGACTATAAAGAGTACTGGGGTGGGGTGCCATTGCCTTCTCCGAGAAACACTATATATTATAGGTTTAAACTGAAGCCAGCATATGAACAGAAAAGAGTTCAGCGTAGATAATGAGATGGTTATAAAATCATTGGAAGTGTTGGAAGAGTAGGCTCTGGGGAAGGTCTCCAGGAAGCTTCTCAAACATCTTCACAAAACTGACCCATCATAAGAGCAGCTACCTGTGCCCTGATCAGGAAGTTGCTTCCAGACAACTGAGTTCAGGAACCTGGTCCGAAAGCTAGCAGCACTGCCACTCCAGCTGCCTCTCTGCCCTCAAGAAGCTGGTGCTGAACATTAAACACAGCACTCAGCACTGCTTCAACACGATTGCCTCTCACACCCTCAAAGCCGGAGACTGGACACTGGCATTCTGCTGCAGAAAGAAACATTACATTGTCTTAACCAGTTTTACCAGTAGAAAAAGGCAAAGAAGCGGAAATCAGCCCCTGCCTCATTTTCACCTTCCAAATCTCACTCAATTACATCTGATTTGAGGATCCTAACCCATTTCCAGAACTCTAGTTATGAGGGCATGTGGAAGACGCAGTGCTTAGCCTACACACGGGCGCAGTAGGAAGACACCTCAAGAAGCGTGACAAAGGAGGCTACGTCCCCAACGCACACAGTACTTTTTGCTGCTGAAGAACAGCATGCCTCTGTGTACTGGCTTATGCTTTCCATTTCTTTTTGCTTCTTTTAGAGTTTATTTCCTGGGGCTTCCCAGGTGGCTCAGTGGTAAGGAATCGGCCTGCCAATGCGGAAGACACAGATTTGGTCCCTGATCCCGGAAGATCCCACGTGCTGCAGGGCAACTAAGCCCAAGTGCCACAACTACTGAGCCTGAGCTCTAGAGTCTAGAAGTCACAACCGCTGAGCCCACGTGCCGCAACAATGAAGCTCGAGCCTCCAAGAGCCCATGCTCAGCTCACAAGAGAAGCCACCACAGTGAGAAGCCTGCGCAGCACAATGAAGAGTAGCCCCTGCTCACCACAACTGAAGAAAGCCAGAAATAAACAGATAAATCAATAATTTTTTTAAAGAATCTGTTTCCTTCCCTAAATAGTCTAGCAGAAGCTATGAATGCTCCTTCTACTTTCAAGACAGACTTTGTAGTACTAGATAGTCATGCCTGGGAAATGTGTATAAACTCGCAATAAGAAACTTCACCTTAATTTTTTTTTTCAGAATCTTATCCATCATGACTGCCATCCGGCTACGAGAATTTATTGACCGCCGTCCAGCAATCCCACCCAGGTAATGGTCTTCCAAATGGAGACACCTCCAGAGCTGCAGCATGAAAGATAGACTCCTGGGGGACTAGAATTTTTCGCCCTGCTGCTTGCTCCCTGATTTAGAGATAACTGCTGCCAGAGGTTCTACTGACATTTCTTTGGGCTTAGAAAAAGCTGTTAAAAAAAAAAAAAAAATCCTACATTTATGGCAGCATCCAAGCGAACTGGCAACTCCAAATTTTAGTATTTAGTTATTTTCCACAATGTTTAGTCATCAAAGATGTGTCCTTTTGCTTCCAGAAATCACTGAAGGAGGAAGGGAAGGATGCTTTGTTCTTAAAAAGATGTTCTTTCTCTAAAAAAAAAGTCCTATTTTAGAGAAAGTATAGTGCCTGTCCTTCCCTCCCTGAAACGCACATGCGGAGGAAGGAGGATGTAGAGAAAGGGGTGGGTTCCAGAATTACTTGATTTCTGCCTCCCCACATGCCCTTGGCTTTCCGTGTGTGTGTTTGAGATTTTTGCCCACCACTGTCGGGCCTGTTTAATTGTGGTCTCATCTCCTGGGGAAAATGGAGACAATCCTCCACTGGCTGCTGCTGCCTGGAGCTAAATGGAGCCAAGTCAGAATCACTGGACCTGACTTAAGGCAGCCCATGGGGAGCTGGAGGGTTGGGGTGGAACACAGAGCAGAAGGCACTGGGCTGCTGACGTCCTCAGGCTGGGCTGCATCCAGCTCTCTTGGGCTCATCCATCAGAGAGGCACACTGTGCCTGCACTAGACGGGGCCCCCACTCACCACCTGAGTGCTCCCTGTGGGGCAGGTCTTTGTCTATTTTGTGTCTCTCCTGCCTTGCAGCATAGTGGACCAGTCCATCAGCAGGTTCCTCAATTCTGCCTCTAGGGTCTATCTCCATCAGACTGTTTTTCTTTATCTCCATGGCCACAACCTGGTCCAGACCACCACTGCCTCTCCCCTATTCCCCGAAAACAAGGGCCACTCTGGTCTTCCTCCAATCCATTCTCCAGAGAGAACCCCATAAAGCATAAATGGGATCACAACCTTCCATTGCATAAAACCGTGCAATCTGGGACCTCTCTTGTGGTCCAGCAGTTGAGAACCCACCTTCCAATGCAGCGGACACAGATTTTATCCCTGGTCAGAGAACTAGAATCCCACATGCTGCAGGTCAACTAAGTCTGAACTTCACAGCTAGGGATCCTAAGTGCTGCAACAAAGACCTAGCATAGTCAAAAAAATAAAACCAAACCCTGCAATTATTGCATTTTGCATGAAGCCTCCACACTTGCCAGGGCCTGCAGAGCCCTACATAAACAGACCCTGCTGATCTCTCCAACCTCCTCTTAACTCCAGCCCTGTGATCTTTCTTCTGTTGCTTCAGTAGGCCCGCACTCTTTCATGTCTCAGGGTTTCAGGACATGTTCCTTTCCCCTGCATCATTGCCTTCTCAACTCTCTGCTAATCTTCTTACTCGGTTCAACCAGCCCCCTTTCACTCAGCATGCCTCCACTGTTATCAGCTGTTCAGTGAGCAGAAGACGGTACCATCCTGGCTGGGGGAGGTCTCCTTTCACCTAACTCATCTCCTCTGTGAGTTCTCTTTCTCACACCTTTTTTGGTTTCCTGTATGTCTCCGATTATAACTTTCAATTATTTTCTGTTTCTTTATTTCCTGTCTAGATCACCCACTGGAATAATAGTTAACACTTATACAGCCCTTAATATGTGGCAGGCGCTATTCTAAGTGTATATTAACTCATGTAATCTTCACAGTGACTGGAAGGAAATTGAGGCAAGGACTGGTTAAGTGACTGTCCTGAGATTCCACAGTAGTGAACTAGCAGAAGGAGGATTTGAACCCGCTGGTCCGCAGCCAACATCTGTGCTCTTGGTCACTGCCCTTGACGTCTCCGGGTCAGCCCCCAGGGCGGGTCTTGTTTCATAGGCCACTCTGCCTAGCAGACTGCCACAGTTGGTAGGACCTCTGTGCACCTTTGTTGGGAAACTGAAAATGAATGAATCAATAAGAAAAACTCATTCTGGCACGTGTTTGAGGTTTGGCCTCCTGGTGATTGACGGTATCCACAGAAGGTCTGCCCTCTGCTGCTCCTCTCTGTAAGCATTTACCCAATTAATTCATCCTTAAATGCCTAACCCTTGGGCTATAGTAGGGAAAACTGAATTACAAACGAGTAGGGGCATCTCATAAAGTTAAATATTAAGTGATTCACAAGTAGTGGTGACCACATAAAATTCTCATAAAAGAATTACATTAGATACAAATTATCTTAGCCTTATTACTCAGGGGCAGGGCTGAGTATTGTGTTGACTTGTGGGGCCTAGAATGCTCCTGGAAAGATCACTGTAGATTAAATTCACTGTGGTGTGCAAAAGACAAAGAATTTGTTTTGGGCTTAAATGAACTTTAAAAACATCAACTGAAATGATCTCTGAGACATCAAGGGGCAGCTGTGAAGGTCAGATCATCCTGTCTTGAATGATAGATGGCAACACCAATGGGATGCTTCAGTCACCGAGGACGTTCACACATGTCTTGTTGACTCTCATGTAGTCATTAACGGAGATAGCATCACCGCCACTTTATTTATTTCTACAATTTTTTAAAATGTCATTTATCTATTTGTTTATTATTGGCTGTGCTGGGGGTTTGTTGCTATGCAGGCTTCTCTCTAGTTGTGGCAAGTGGGGGCTACTTGATAGCTGCGGTGCCCAGACTTCTCATTACCATGGCTGGTTCTGTTGCAGAGCACGGGCTCTAGGGCACGGGGGCTGCAGCAGTTGCAGCACGTGGGCTCAGCAGTCGTGGTTCCTGGGCTCTAGGGCCCAGGCTCACTGGTTGTGGCACACTTAGCTGCTCGGCAGCATGTGGGATCTCTCCAGATCAGGGACCACACCTGTCCTTCCTGCACTGACAAGTAGACTCTTTATGACGAGCCACCAGGGAAGCCCTCCCCAACCCCATTTTATTGGGGAAACTGAGGCTCCCTCTTCCTTGAGGAGATTTGTGAAGCTAGTAGAGTCTGGGGAATGAAAGCATGAGGATGTGGGAATGGTGGTCTCCCATCTTCTGTACTTACCAGCTCCTGTCCTTAGTAAGAGACTTATTTCCCCTGAGCCTTTGTTTCCCGACTGGAGCAGCACTTACCCCGCTCTATATGATTAGGCCTGAGGAGGGTTTTCCTTACCTGATTATGAACTCGCAGGTGGAAAGACAGTGTTTCTCATCATGGTAGCCCTGGCATCTAGCACACTTCAGAGCCTGCAATAAGCACTTGTTTTATTGAGCTGAAAGCAGCCTCCAGTTACACTGCTGGGTCTATTTCTCTTCCTATTGCTTTGGTACAGGACATCTACTTCCTGTCTGCCCACAATGAATCACAGAGTTCACACAAAAGTAAAGCTGAACTCTTCTGAAAAATAAGTCATCGCACCAACACAGAGATGACTCTGGATGTGAAATGGAGTTCAGAGAACTGGGTTTGACTCATGCCTCTGGCACTTATCAGCTGGGTGTTATTTAGAAAGCCCACTTAACCTCTGTGAGCCTTGGTCTCCTTTTCTGTAACGGATGTTAACGATGTTTACCTAGCAACAGGACTGTGAGAGTTAGATGAGATCATCTCTGCGAAGCTTTGTAACAATGAGGCCCAGCACAGACACAGCGCTGCACCATCACAGTGGCCCCAGAGGGATCCTCCCCTTTGGGTGTTGAGTTTTGCCTGCGGGGAAGCCCAGATCCTGCTCTGGTTACAGTCACCCTCCCGGGAACAGGTTTGCTCCTGTCTAGACTGAATGTGTTACCTCAAAGAGCCAAGCTGTCAGGGGCTGGTAAATACTGTGCCCAGACTCCTACTCCCACCCAGGGAGGAGAAAAGGCCTTTCTACCGCTGACTCAAGAATCTTACAAGCCAAGTCAGTAAAGTGGGTCTGAGCAGAGTCCAGGGCAGGGCTCCCAAACCAGGTCTGGAGGCCAGCCCTGCTTTCCTACTCATGAATCGATTTTTTCCTCACACCCAGCCCCTCCTCGGTAGAGGTCGGGTACTGTGAAGGCTCTGGGAGGACTGAGTGCCAGGCCAAGCCAGGCATATCTCTTAGGAGATAAAAATCTCTTCCAAACCACTGACATGTTACCCCATTCATCTACAGCTTTCTCCTCTCTGAGGTGAAGACCACGTGGGGGAACTTGGAAAGTCTACCCAAAGAGTTGGAAGAAAAGCATACCACGCCTTCATTCCTCAAACCTCTCCATGACCCCACCCAGCCCTGCCTCCAACACCCACCTGCTTACACACTTTCCTACTCTCTCTACTTCAAAAGCTACCCGGAGAGGGACTTCCCTGGGGGTCTGGGGGTTAAGACTCTCCGCTCCCACTGCAGGGGCTGCAGGTGGGATCCCTGGTCAGGGTACTAAGATCCCACATGCCACGTGTTGCAGCCAAAATAAAACAAATTTAAAAAATGAAAAAGCTACCCAGGGAGACTCCCGAGGGACTTGGGGTGGGCACGTTACCTGGTGCTGGTGAGGGGCTTCTCCAGTCTCAGACAGCTTGTACAGACCGATTCTAGGAGCAGGGCTTAGGCTGCTCACCCAGACTCATGCCAGGGAGGAACCCAGAGTCAAAACACAGCCTAGTGCAAATGGTATAGCAACCGTGAGAAATCAGTGTTGTTCTGGAACTCCAGGTGGATGCTTCACAGAGCATCCAGTGAGAAAATCTTCCCAAGGTAGGGCTTGGAAACTGGACAGGCACCTAAGAAAGCTGTGTCTCCCACTCCCCTGCCCTCAGGAATGTCATTTGTTCGCTATTATTGTGCCAGCTCCTCTTTCTTCTTATGACCTAATCCCCTGCTGTTATTTACTGTTCAGGGCTCAGTCATATTATCCTAGCCACTGGGCAGGCCCAGACACACTGTGGTTTTTCTGAAAATCAGAGCTCTCTGAGGTCCTGTTTGCATAGACAGGCAGACCCGCCCTGCTGACAGCACTTGCCTTTTGCACCAGCTAGACAGCAAAGTCCCCACTGGGCCTCACACACTCCACTCTGATCACAGCTCTGTCTGAGAGTTGGGTTCTATCATTCCCTCACCTGGAATCTCTTCCCTCTCTTACTGACTTGCTCAAACCCTAGACAGCCCTCCCTCTTTTGTGCCCCACTGACCCTTTATTCAGGTCATGATTTCAGCACATAAAGAGCATGATGAGGACAAGGACTGCTTTTGAGTCAGCTTTGTATCTGCAGAACCCAGTACTGTTCAGGGCACATTGTTGTCATTATTCAGTCACCTAGTCATGTCCGACTCTTTGCAACCCCATGGGCTGCAGCACACCAGGCCTCCTGGTCCCTCACCTTCTCCCGAAATTTGTCCAAGTTCATGTCCACTGCACGGTGATGCCATCCAGCCATCTCATCCTCTGATGCCCTCTTCTCCTTCTGCCCTCAATCTTTCCCAGCATCAGGGACTTTTCCAATGTGTCAGTTGTTTGTATCAGATGACCATCAGTCCCAACGAGCATTCAGGGTTGATTTCCCTTAAGACTGACTGGTTCGATCTCCTTGCTATCCAAGGGACTCTCAAGAGTCTTCTCCAGCACTACAGTTCGAAGGCATCAATTCTTTGTGGCTCTGCCTTCTTTACTATCCTGCTCTTACAACCATCCGTGACCACTGGGAAGACCATAGCTTGACTATACGGACTTTGTTGGCAGAATTATGTCTCTGCTTTTCAACACACTGTCTAGGTTTGTCATAGCTGTTCTGCCAAGAAGCAATGTCTTCTGATTTCATGGCTGCAGTCACCATCAACAATGATTTTATAGCCAAAGAAGAGGGTATCTGTCACTACTTTCACCGGTATTTGCCATGAAGTAATGGCAAATGATCTTAGTTTTTTTAATATTTAGTTTTAAGCCGGCTCTTTCACTCTCATCCTTCACCATCATCAAGAGGCTCTTATTTTCTTTGCTTTCTGCCATTGGAGTGGTATCATCCACATATCTGAGGTTGTTGATGTTTCTCCCGCCTATCTTGATTCCAGCTTGTCACTCATCCAGGCCAGCATTTTTCATGATGTGCTCAGCAGATAGGTTAAACAAACAGGGTGACAGCAGACAGCCCTGTCATATTCCTTTCTCAATATTGAACTAGTCATTTGTTCCATACAGGGTTCTAACTGTTACTTCTTGACCCTCATACAGGATTCTCAGGAGACAGGTAAGATGGTCTGCTATTTCCATCACCTCAAGACCTTTCCACAGTTCATAACGATCCACACAGTCAAAGGTTTTGGCGTAGTTGATGAAACAGAGGTAGATGTTTTTCTGGAATTCCCTAGCTTTCTTTATGATTCAGCAAATGTTGGCAATTTGATCTCTGCTTCCTTTTCTTTTCCAAGCCCAGCTTGGACATCAGGAAGTTCTTGGTTCACATAATGCTGAAGCCTAGAATACAAGATTTTATGCACGACCTTACTAGCATGGGAGATGAGTGCAACTGTGTGATGGTTAGCACATTCTTTGCTACCACCCGTCTTGGGAATTGGGTTGAGGATTGACCTTTTCCAGTCCTGTGGCCACTGCTGGGTGTTCCAGATTTGCTGACATATTGAATGCAATACCTTCATCCATTAGGGTTTTGAATAGTTCTATTGGAATTCCATCACATCCACTAGATTTATTAACACTAGTACTTCCTAAGGCCCACTTGACTTTGCTCTCCAGAAAGTCTGGCTATGGGTGACTGACCACACCACTGTAGTAATCGGCTTCATTAAGATCTTTTTTCATACAGTTCTTCCATGTACTCTTTCCATCTCTTCTTGATCTCTTCAGCATCTACTAGGTCTCTGCCATTTCTGGGTGAAATATTCCCTTGATATCTCCAGTTTTCCTGGAGAGTCTTTCCTCTAGTCTTTTCCCTTCCGCTGTTTTCTTCTAGTTCTATGCACTGTTCACTGAAGAAGGCTTTCTTGTCTCTCTGCTGTTCTTTGGAACTCTGCGTTTAGTTGGATATACCTTTTCCTTTTTCCCTTGCTTTTTGCTTCTCTTCTTTCTTCACCTATTTGTAAAGCCTCCTCAGATAACCACTGTGCCTTCTTGCTTTTCTTTTTCTTTGGGATGGTGTTGTTGGCTGTAGTATACATTATGCATAGTTAATAAATTCTGGTCAAACTGGAGGCATAGCTTAAGTTTCCATTCATCATTCAACACGTACTTGAGGAGCTACTCCATGCAAAGCTATGTACTACCTTCTGTTGACTCTTCTTGAAATCTTATGGCACCTACGGAGTAAGAACCTATGGAAGGTCCCCAAAGACCCCACATACCACAGACTCTACAGTCATCATCTCAAGCAGGGTCACTTTCCTGCGTTCTGTCCCCTGGTGAGTGGCAGCCTGTGTCCCAGTGTCTGAAGCCTCGTCTCGATGTCCTCCTTCTTCTTCATCCTCAACCCTCTCTCCTAGCAGTCATCTTAGCCAGGCCTCTTCTCCCCATGTGAACTTTCCCCCACAGAGTTCAAAGCTGCCCTACGTCCCACATACATTACTATGATTATCTCCTGACCAATCTTTGTACTTCTAGCCAGATTGTCGTCAGATTTGTTTTCCACATTGCCACCAGCAGAATCTCTCTTCAACAAAAATCTCATTCATCATGGTTTTTCTTTAAAATCCTACAAAGATTCCCTATTACTTATATCAGTGGTTCTCAGTTTTTTCAGATGACACTCTCCCTTGGTTTATAATAAATATTTCGTAATGTCCCTGATACTCTCCTGAAACAAAACCTGTAAATAACAGAATACAACTACATATCATTTTAAGACGCCGGTGTAATGCTGTACGGCTTCTCTGGCGGCTCAGTGGTGAAGGATCCACTTGCTGGTGCAGGATACACGGATTTGATCCCTGGGGTGGGAAGATCCTCTGGAGGAGGAAATGGGAACCCACTCCAGTATTCTTGCCTGGGAAATCCCATGGACAGAGGGGCCTGGTGGGCTACAGCCCATGGGGTCAAAAAAGAGTTGGATACAACTTATCAGCTAAACAACAACAACATAATGCTATAACTATCATCTAAAAGAAAAGTAACTAATTATAAAGAAGATGTATTTCAAAATGTGAGATCTGGGCACCATGAGCCCTCGGCTCCTCCTGAAACTGCTGTGTTTCAGCTGCAAACACCCAGCTCATCTCGTGCCCCAGAAGATTTCCCCCGACTCTCCACCTTATCACTTATGCTTGTGCTTCCAAACATCCTCACAGCCCAACCCACCCAGGCAAGGCTGGAACCCCTCCTCCAGGCTTACAAGTAACTTGTGCTTTAACCTTCACAGTGCTTCTTCATTTTTAGCCCCTATATATTTAATTATTAGACTTTCTTTTTGAACACTGAAAGTTCATAAAAATATCAAAAGTAGAAAAAAATAGTATAAAGAATCTCCATTTATCCATTTCAATAATTATCGACAGTTGTCCCACTGGCCTTATATATTCTCTTATTTTTTTCTTGATATTTTGAAATTAACACCTGACAAGTCAAATATTTCTTTATGAATCCTAAAAATTGGATAACAAAAGACACTCCTATTAAGAGATTCCAACGGTTTTAGGACCTTTGTGCCAGGAACTGAGGATAGAGACTGAATATATTTTTTTACTATACCACAGCTGGTTTTCCTCTGTAAAGAGCTAATCATATTAATTCCTTTTGTCTCTCTCTCCTCCTGTCCCCACTAGTATATTCATTGTTCACCAAGGAAAGGATCTCCATGGTTATTACACTGGGCAGCTGGCAAGAGTCCATTATGATTATAGTGTGAAGAGATCTCCCAGGTAAGACACTTTCCTAAATCTTAATGTACTAAAGTTGGACTATTGATTGAAAAACTGGGAATCACAATTTGCAATGATGATAACAATAATAATTATTATTTAATGGATGGAAAAATTTGGAAGGAAATACACCAAACTGTTGACACTGGTTTTTCATGAATAGTGAGATTATTGATATTTGTATTTCATTTTTATCTTTTTCTTTATTTTCCAGATTTTCTATGATGAATATATACTACTTTTATAATTAGCAATAAATATAAAATTATTTAAATCATCAAAGGAATGTAAGAAATACCATTAGTTTAACATTTTAACTCAATCAAATAACTTAATCTTCCTGACACTCATTTTCCTTCTCAATAAAATCACAAATTTGGCCTAACCAGTTTCTGCCTTTCTGCAGTGATTTTAACAGGAAAGGGAAAAAAGCAGGCACTTCAATGCTATTTTCTAGTTTGGGGAGGCTGTTCAGTTCAGTTCCGTTCAGTCACTCAGTCGTGTCCAACTCTTTGCAACCCCATGAACCACAGCATACCAGGCCTCCCTGTCCATCACCAACTCCCAGAGTTCACTCAGACTCATGTCCATTGAGTCGGTGATGCCATCTAACCATCTCATCCTCTGTCATCCCCTTCTCCTCCCGCCCTCAATCTTTCCCAGAATCAGGGTCTTTTCAAATGAGTCAGCTGTTCACATCAGGTGGCCAAAGTATTGGAGTTTCAGCTTCAACATCAGTCCTTCCAATGAACACCCAGGACTGATTTCCTTTAGGATGGACTGGTTGGATCTCCTTGAAGTCCAAGGGTCTCTCCAAAGTCTTCTCCAACACCACAGTTCAAAAGCATCAATTCTTCTGCACTCAGCTTTCTTTATAGTCCAACTCTCACATCCATACATGACCACAGGAAAAACCATAGCCTTGACTAGACGGACCTTTGTTGACAAAGTAATGTCTCTGTTTTTTAATATGCTGTCTAGGTTGGTCATAACTTTCCTTCCAAGGAGTAAGCGTCTTTTAATTTCATGGCTGCAGTCACCATCTGCAGTGATTTTGGAGCCCCCCAAAATAAAGTCTGACACTGTTTCCCCATCTATTTGCCATGAAGTGATGGAACCAGATGCCATGATCTTAGCTTTCTGAATGCTGAGCTTTAAGCCAACTTTTTCACTCTCCTCTTTCACTTTCATCAAGAGGCTTTTTAGTTCCTCTTCACTTTCTGCCGTCAGGGTGGTGTCATCTGCATATCTGAGGTTATTGATATTTCTCCTGGCAATCTTGATTCCAGCTTGTGCTTCTTCCAGCCCAGGGTTTCTCATGATGTACTCTGCATAGAAGTTAAATAAGCACAGTGAAAATACACAGCCCTGATGCACTCCTTTTCCTATTTGGAACCAGTCTGTTGTTCCATGCCCAGTTCTAACTGTTGCTTCCTGACCTGCATACAGATTTCTCAGGAGGCAGGTCAGGTGGTCTGGTATTCCCATCTCTTGAAGAATTTTCCACAGTTTATTGTGATCCACACAGTCAAAGGCTTTGGCATAGTCAATAAAGCAGAAATAGATGTTTTTCTGGCATTCTCTTGCTTTTTCAATGATCCAGTTAGAAACATCAATTTGAATAACTTCTGAAATATTTGATTTTAGGCAGTTTTCGTCCTTTCTGAATATCAATATGCATATCTGTTAAATAAAATAATTGATGTAAAATTCCAGAACATACTAAGTACTCAAAATATGATTGCTATTATTTTGAGTTCATCATCATAGTATATTTTAGAAACCACTTTTCTTCTCTTAATTGCCTTTGATATAGTCAACTCCTGACTATTCTTCAAGTAAAGAAAAGGGAGCCGTAGCAACGACAGAATAGCACACAGACCAAACTTAATAGATGATCAAACTGGAAGTAGCTTTAGCTTTTTAAATTCTGATTCTATTTGATAAATAAGATGTAGCCAGAGAAATGACATGTCTTGCCTGACATGTAGCTGGTTGGTGTAAAAGCTGAGTTGTGAACTGATCCACACTTTCTGATTCACGGTTCAAGGTTCTTTGTTCTAATTCAAACACATTCTTATATCAGAATCTTGTTAGGAACATGATCTCTGCCAGAGGATAAACAAGGAAGGAAACAACTGAAACACTCTCCCAGAAGCCAGCTCCACAGGGCACTCTCCACGTGTGTTCTGTGGACTCTGACCGTTCCCTCAGCTGCATTATCTGCCCCTCCTCTTACCACAGGACGCTCAGGCAAAGGGAACCTTGGCTCTGACAAGACCTGAGCCTGCCTGAGATTAGTCTTAGGGGAAAAGCTTAGTCAATGTTTTGTCAACCAATGACTTTATTTAAACTTCTGGTTAAGAATAAGGAAAAGACAAGCAAAAACGAAACAAACAAACAAGACAGGAAATTATGCAATTATTAGGACCAGGCCTAACTTCTTTATACTCATAATTTAAACAGACAGATGCCTATGGCTTACCTTCCCCAGATGTATTCTCCCACCAATGTGGTATTTTCAGAATTAGAGTCCCCCTTTTGAGTAAAAGTCTTGTCTCCAGAACACCATCAGTCTTCTTGAAAATGGAGATGATTCTGGTTCCATAGAAACATCCAGGGCAAAGTCAGAACAGGCTGCCAGTCTAGCAGGGGTGGGTGTAGGAGCACTCACCAGGATCCAGTTCGGGAGCCATCCATGGCTGTCAATGGCACAGAAGCGACCAGATAACAGTAACAGGCAGAACACAAACTCACAGGAGACTGACCCAATCATCAGAAGGCAAATGTTTTGCTTCACAGCAGGAGACCAGCTTTCATAGGAAAAGAAGTGCTCCCGCCCACCATGAAAGGGACCCACTTTCTAGGATCAAGAACCTTTTAACCACAAAACAAAAGCAAGTAGAGGTGAGAAGGAATTCTTGGTGCTTCTCCACACCTGCCTTCAACAGAACATTTCCCGCCCATCCAGCATCGCTCCACTGTCCAGAACCACACACACAGTCAGAGTCTTGCTTTCTTTTCCTGAACTTCAGGCGGAGGCATCCCATTTCTGCTAACAAATTCTTCTCTTTAAAGAAGGCACATCACAATCAAGTTTACCCAAGTATATAAACATAATGCATTATGATTAAATAATGTCAGTCACCCGTTTCAGTGTGATTAATCACAGTTATACAATCAAGTAAGATGACATCCTACTCAAAATGATTGGATTAAGATGTTCTTAAATCTCAGTTCAGTTCAGTTGCTCAATCGTATTTTGAACTGTGGTGTTGGAGAAGACTCTTGGGAGTCCCTTGTACTGCAGGGAGATCCAGCCAGTCCATTCTAAGGGAAATCAGTCTGGGGTGTTCATTGGAAGGACTGATGTTGAAGCTGAAACCCCAGGACTTTGGCCACCTCAGGCAAAGGGTTGACTCATTGGAAAAGACTCTGATGCTGGGAGGGATTGGGGGCAGGAGGAGAAGGGGACGACAGAGGATGAGATAGCTGGATGGCATCACTGACTCAATGGACGTGAGTCTGAGTGAACTCCGGGAGTTGGTGGTGGACAAGGAGGCCTGGCGTGCTGAAATTCATGGGGTCTTAAATTTCACCCGACATTCAATCTTTTTCACATATCTAGTAGTCCACCTTCTCTACTTTACAGTTCAAAAATACACGTGTTCATTAGAACATTTGAAAACACTGATAATCATAAATTTTTAAATTATCCATAATGTCATTACCCAGAGATAGATAATATGTAGAACCCTCCAGATCGACACAAAATAGAATGAGATGGCATTTTGAAACCCTATTTTGCCCAGTCTTATTGAGATATAGTTTATATATAACATTTTATTAGTTTAAGGTATGCAGCATAGTGATTTTGTATATGTTATTGTTGCTGTTCAGTTGTTAAGTTGTGTCCAAACTTTTGGGACCCCATGGACTGCAGCCTGCCAGGTTCCTCTGTCCATGGGATTCTCCAGGCCAGAATACTGGAGTGGGTGGCCATTTCCTCCTCCAAGGGATCTTCCCAACCCAAGAACTGAACCCACATCTCCTGCATTGGCAGGCTGATTCTTTACAGCTGAGCCACCAGGGAAGCCTGTACGTATTGCAAAATGATTACTATAATGTTTATAAATATCCGTCACCTCATATAGTTACAATTTTTTTCTTGTGGGTAGAACTTTTAAGGTCTATTTCTCTTAGCAGCTTTCAAATGTACAATATAGCATTGTTGACTATAGTCACCATGTGGTACATTACATTCCCACAACTTATTTACTTTATATCTGGAAGTTTGTATCTTTTGACCATTTTCATCCATTTCCCCCAGGCCCCAAACCTCACCTCTAGCAATCACTATGCTGTTTTCTGTTTTTATGAGTTCAGTGTTTTAGATTCCACATAAAAGTGAGATCATACGGTATTCGTCTTTCTTAACCTCGTAGCATAATGTCCTCAAGGCTCATCTGTATTGTCACAAATGGCAGGCTATTCATCTTTTTTAGGCTGAATAGTATTTCATAGTATATATGTTTCACACATTTTTTTCCATTCATTCATCAATGGACATTTAGATTATTTCAATGTCTTGGCCATTGTAAATAATGCTGTAGTGAAGATGGGAGAGCAGATATCTTTTTTGAGACAGTGATTTTGTTTCCTTTGGATAAACACACAGAAGTGGAATTGCTGGATCATATGGTGTTCTATTTTTAGGGTTTTTTTTTTTGAGGAATCTCCATACAGCTTTCCATAGCAGATGCAACCAGTTTTCATTCCCATCAACAGTGCATGATGACTTTTTTTTCTCCACATCCTTGCTACTACCTGTCAGTTTTAGTCTTTTTGATGATAGCCTTTTTGACAGGTATGAGGTGATATCTTATTGCAGTTTTGATTTGCATTTCCCTAATGATTAGAGATATTACTTTGCCAACAAAGGTCTGTCTAGTCAAGGCTATGGTTTTTCCAGTGGTCATGTATGGATGTGAGAGTTGGACTGTGAAGAAAGCTGAGCACCGAAGAATTGATGCTTTTGAACTGTGGTGTTGGAGAAGACTCTTAAGAGTCCCTTGGACTGCAAGGAGATCCAACCAGTCCATCCTAAACGAGATCAGTTCTGGGTGTTCATTGGCAGGACTGATGCTGAAGCTGAAACTCCAGTACTTTGGCCACCTCATGAGAAGAGTTGACTCATTGGAAAAGACCCTGATGTTGGGAGGGATTGGGGGCAGGAGGAGAAGGGGACGACAGAGGATGAGATGGCCCGAAGGCATCACCGACTCAATGGACATGAGCCTGAGTGAACTCTGGGAGTTGGTGATGGACAGGAAGGCCTGGCATGCTGTGATTCATGGGGTCTCAAAGAGTCAGACACAACTGAGCAACTGAACTGAATGATTAGTGATGTTGAGCACCATGATTAAAGCTTTCAACAAACTGGGCATAAAGGGAACATACTTCAACATAATAAATTCGACATATGACAAGCCCACAGCTCACATTATACTCATCTGGAGGTACAGGAAGGTTATAACCAATTTCGGGGTCATCAAACACCAGTATGCACCATAGTGGTTAGTCTGGTCAAAATAAAGCACTAGTACCTTGAGGGAACTAGATATGCGTACAAAAATTACATTTCAAAAGGGTGCTGGGAAGTAGCCGTGCCTGAACAGATCTAGAGAAAGTTTTGATGCAGGTCACCTTCTGTGACCTGTGATTAGAAAGGAGGAGGGATGCTAAAGGGAAGAACAAGGGTCTGGAATCCTTGAACCGTCTACTGACAAGTTTGCTAGGGCTAACCTTGGAGTTGCAGAGTCTTGTCAATACTATGTTAGTAGCCTTCGGGCCACTTTTAGGGAATGGATTTCAGCTGGTGAGAAAATGAAATGCTTTTCTTCTACTCCGTGGGCATTTAGCAAGCTGTTTCTATTTTCATTTAGACCTCTCATAGACTTGGAAATTCCATCTAAGAAGAAACGTCAGTATCAGCCTCAATTAGACCAACAAACTCTCATTCGGTACATCTGTTTTCAAAGATGTTCAAAGCCTGCCGAACCATGGTATAAAGAAACCTCTTACCAAAGAGACTATTCTTTGCCATTTTACAAGATGGGTAAGTCAGATCAAGGGTTCTTATTGTCTGAGAGCAACTTTGCCTGGGTCACATTTGAGCATCTCCTGTGGGCTTGCTGTCTCGGGGAGCATGTTTGGGACCAGTCACACTGGCAGGGAGGGGTATTCACTTGTGTCTGGTGCAGGAAGAAGAATTTAGAGAGCTGCCCCTGGGCTACATCCTGCTTTCCTAGCTCCTCATACAGGAGCCTTTAAGGCTGAAAATTCATAAATGTCCTTGGTAGAAAGCAAGCTCAAGTCTGACCACTCCTCAGGGCCCCTTGTCACTTGACAAATTTGTTATTGTGCCATACTGTTGAAGGATCTTCCTTTCCTCATTCAATTTAAATGGATTTATGACAATTATTTAATATTTGCAGGTACGTTTCAAAAAATTCTAAGTTCCCTCTGTAGTATTTCTCCATGCTGCAGCCCGTGTGTGAGTGCTGAGGGGCCAAGGCCCCCCACAGATATGACCCTGGGGAGTACACGTGGATAGGACCTTAAACTTGACTATATTCCTATAATCACTGACACTTTGGATTTTAGTCACAGTATCGATTGCTCTATTGAGACTTTCTAAATGAGTAAACCCCAATACTTCGGGGGCTCTTACACGGTGGCAAGCATATATTTGGTCCTTCTAACAGCTCTCTGCAGTAAATGCTATTATTTCCCCCACTTTATAGTGACCAAATTGCAGAGACAGCCCCAAGTCACAGAAAATAGGAGAAGCAAAACCCAGACCCAGGCCATTTCAGACACAGAATTCAGCCCTAGCCCAAGGTCTGTGCTGGACCTTTAAGCTATTTTACCTCTGTCATGGCTGAGCATCACTTGAACTACTATCTATCCAACAGTTTTCTTTAAAATGAGCCACTTTTTTTTAAATCTTGAAATTAAAAATAACAAAACCAGTAGAAGTATAGTGAGAGGAATAGGATGGGGAATGGGAAGAATCTACCCCTCTTTTTTTCTCCCCTGAACAAAGAGCTGCAGCCTGGAGGGAATGCCAGAGCAGGGCTGAGACTCAGTCCCAAGGGGACAGGAAAAAATAGCAATTGGGAAGAGCGGGAACCCAGCAGAACCAGGCAGATCTTGGAGAGTGGAGCCAGGCATAGGGTTGGTGATGGATGAAGCTGGGATTGGGGCCAGAGTAACAGGGCGAGTTGGGATAAGAAGCTGCAAGCAGGCTAATCTGGGTTCTGGGAGGTGAGAGAAGTTTGGAGCCTGAGAAGAGAGGGAGCTGAGGGGGTAGGGAGGAGGGTGAGGGCTGAGATAGGTCATTGGAGGAGGAGGTATGGAGTGGTAGGAATCAGGGCACCTTGGGAGGGTTATGTTAAAGTTGGTTTCAGGAGGAGGACACAACCTGGGGCTGAGGTGGGATTAGAAAAGAGAAGGGGTGGTTGGGAAGCATCAGTGGGGCTCCCATCCTTGTAGAAGCAGTTTTTGGAGGTTGACTGAGTGTGAAATCTATTTCCTTTGTATGAGGGAATCTAGGTGACCTCTAGTTTCCAAAGTGATGGTAAACACTTCTTTACCATTTCTCTGCTATAAGGAAGTCTTGTTAGACAGGCACAAGAGGTTTCTCTCTTGCTTATGTCAAAAGACAATTCCTAATTCTTTCGAAACCTATAGAATCAGGTGAATGTTTAGCAAAGAAAATACCCAGGCTAAGTGCCACGAGAGGAGCTAAAAGAAAGTCCAGACTATGATCTCAGCCTCAGGAAGCTCACAATCTAACTGGGACTCACAATCTACATGGACTGTAGCCCACACGGCCTCTCTGTCCATGGGATTTTCCCGGCAAAAAGACTGGGATGGGTTGCTATTTCCTTCTCCAGGGGATCTTCCTGACCCAGGGATCAAACCTGAGTCTCCTGCATTGGCAGGCAGATTCTTTACCACTGAGCCCCCTGGGAAAAAGTACCAAGTAGAGGAGCAGCAGCTGAAAGATGAGATCACTGGGGCCTGGAGCAGCCAGGAGAGCAGAATGCACCCTTGGGGACCTAAGCTTGATCTCGATGGATAACACTTGCAGGTAGCAAAAGAAACAAGGGGACATACCAAAGGCAGTGGATGAAAAGAAGGGGGAGGTTTGTTGGGGGGCGGGGTAGCAGAGCAGGGAGGAACCCCAAGAGGACCAGGCCTGATTGAGCAAGGTAGAACAGAAGTGGGAAGCCAAATGCAGAGTGGCAGAGTGGGCGAGAGTGACTGGAACTGAAGAGGAACTACAGGAGCCTGGAAAGTTGAATCTGCATAATCAGAGCCATTATAGGCTCAGAGTCAAGGGGGCAACCCAGTCAGCTTCAGAGGATGTTAGCTTAGCTTCCTCTGTTGGATGATTAGCTTAGCGTCAGCCTGTTGGACTGCTTAGCATGGGCAGAAGACACAGCCAGCAGGTGAGAAGAGCAGCTGGGAGGCGGTGGCAGATCCATGGATGGAGCGGTGCGAGGCAGTGAGCAGAATTCAGGCCTTAGAGTGCTACAGGCCTGGCACATTCTAGCTGTGGGGTGTCAGGCAGGACACTCGACTTTTCTGAACATTTCTGTCTATAAAACAGAGATTCAAAGTCTGCATTTTAGGATAATTGTTAAAATTTAAAATATCTGTCACGTGCCCAAAGTGCGCTAACTGATTTACTCATACGTGTGTCACACTCACCGTTGCAATGAGTCGTACTGTCCCCACAAAGTAGGTATTTTTACCAACTCCGTTTAGCAGAAGAGGAAACAGAGGCTTAGAGACCTAAAAACCTGTTCAAGCAAGCAGCTGCTAAGTCATCAGTCTAGGTCATGTGCAGAGATATTACACTCCTAAAACTTGCTCTTAAACTGAACTGAGGAAGTTTCATGGGAAATGGGAAGAAGACTCATACGGCAGAGCCTCAGGAGAGAGAAAAGACAGTACCGAATAAAGAATTCACAGGAGAGCAATTAAAGCTAATTGCACAGCGTCCCACTTGTACTGCAAGATTGTTAAAGCCTCTGATAGAAATATGGAAAATATGGCACTTGAAAGTGTGGCCTAGGATCATTTCCTGCTTAGTGAGGTTTGAAGCCTGACCGATTCAAGAGATAATTTATGTTGAAATATTCAGGGCTCCGTTTATCACTCATTGAGGTATGTTAGTTTTCTATTGTGGAGTAACAAATCATTCCAAAACCCAGTGACCTAAAACATCAGTAATGATGATTTTTATTAATACCTCTCATCGTTTCAGTGGGTTAGGGTTTGAGAACTGCTCAGGTGGGCAGTTCTTGCTCAGAGTCTCTCTCAAGGTAGCAGTCTATGACAGGGAAAGCTTCATCGTGTGAAGGCTCAACGGGGGCTGGAGGATCCACCCTCAAGGTGGGTCACTCATATAGTTGTCAAGTCTGATGGCTCACATGGTTGTCACAGGCTGGTTGGGGACTGGAGTCTTGCTTTCCATGCTGAGCATCCTGATGGTGTGACAGTTATCTTCCCCTAGAATGAGTAATCTGAGATGACGGTGGGAACTGCAATGTCTTTTATGGCTTAAATTTGAAGGTCATATTACAGTCAGCCCTGAAACGGTGTGGGAGGGGAGTCAGACCCAAGGGCATGGATACCACCAGAGGGCAAGAATCATTGGGATCCATCTTGGAAGCTGGCAGCTATAAGATGATTCAGTTACTGGTTGAACACCCAGTACGAACTATCTGTCTGCTGGGAGTACGGTGACCAGGATAAACAAGACATCTGCTTTCATGGACCTGACACGCTAATGGGGGATATGGAGCATGAGCTAAGTCACTTCAGGCATGTCTGACTCTTTGCTACCCAATGGACTATAGCTGGCCAGGCTCCTCTGTCCATGGGATTCTCCAGACAAGAATACTGGAGTGGGTTGCCGTGCCCTCCTCCAGGGGATCTTCCCCACCTAGGGATTGAACCCATTGTCTCTTACGTCTCCTGCATCGGCAGGCAGGCGGCATTTTTGTTTGTTTGTTTTACCACTGACACCACCTGGAAAGCCCATACGGAGCGTAACCAAGTACATTTTAAAAAGAACTTCAGACTGCAGTAGTGCTGTTAGGGAAGTAAACAGAGATGAATGTAGCCAAGGGAGATTACTTTTAATACTGCAGTCAGGGAATATCTGTATATAATTTTAGCTGAGCCCTGGAAAATAACAATGAATCATATAAACAGCAGTAAGTGCTAAAGCCTGAAGGTTGGAAAGGGCTTGCATGTTTGAGGAACAGAAACGAGGCCAGTGTAGTTCGGTGGGCAGTCAGTGAGGGTGAGAGTGGTAAGTTGCTTGGATTCTATTCTGAGAACAATGGAAAGACTTGGAATAATTTTGAACAGAGGAGTAGCATATTATTTGGGTTTTAAGATCAGTCTGCCTGATGTTAGGACACTGGAGAGGAATAAGAGGGAGGGTCTGTAGACCAGTGAGGAAACTGTTTAGTAGTTGAGACCAGAAATGATGGTGGCTTGGACCACCAGGCAAGACAAAAAGGAATAAATGGGTCCCGGAGATATTTTGGAGCTGACATCAGTTGAACTTGGTGATAGATCTGATGTGAAGCATATTTTCATTTGTTCATACATATTCCTTCAGTAACTAATTTGAGAGTATAACTATAGGCCAGTGTGAAAGGTTTCAGCAACACCATGTGAAGCAGAAATAGACCCAAAGTTTCTACATTCAAGGAGCTTCCGGGGGGAACCAGCATAGAAATAAGCATAAAATTTCACTGGCCATAAGTCTTATGAAGCAGTTTATGTGGTATTATAAGAGCATATAACGGTCAGAAAAATGATGAGTTGACAGCTGAAAGATGAGCTAAAAGTTAACTAGGCAAGAAATGGGAGAAGAGCTTCACTAGGCACAGTGCGTGCAAAGGCACTGTGGTAACAGCACAGCATGGCTGAAGAACTAAAAAATGAATGTGTTGGAGCCCAGAAGTCAAGAAGGATGTGGCTAAAGAGATGACAAGGTCAGGGAGGGCTTGGGGACCTCCTTGGTGGTTCAGTGACTATAACTCTGCACTCCCATGCAGGGGGCCTGGGTTCAGTCCCTGGTCAAGGAACTAAATCCCACATGATGCAAGTAAGAGTTTGCATGCCTCTGCTGAAAATCCCACATGGCACTAGGAAGACTGAAGATCTCACTTGCTGCAGCTAAGACCCAACGAAGCCAAATAAATAAATGCTTTAAAAAAGAAGAACAAGGAGGGCTTTATGAGCCATTTTCAGGTTTGGGGCCTCTAGCTTGAGATTACTGGGAAAGTTTTGGGAAAGTTTTAAGGGGTTCATGCAGAGTCACTTCAGTCGTGCCAAACTATTTGCAACCTTGTGGACTGTAGCCCACCAGGCTCCCCTGTCCATGGGATTCTTTAGATAGAATACTGGAATGGGTTGCCATTTCCTTCTCCAGGGGATTTTCCTGACCCAGAAATCAAATCTGTGTCTCTTACGTCTCCTGCATCGGCAGGCAGGTTCTTTACCACTAGGGCCACCTGGGAAGCCCCCACGTTTTAAGGGGGAGGTGACACAGTTACAATTGCAGTTTGAAAAGATTACTCCAACCATGGAGAAGAAAAAGGGACAGGATGGGGAGTAGAGTGGAACCAAGATGGAATAAGAAGGGTCAGGAGATGATTGCAGGGGTTAGGCTGAAGGTTTTTAACTTCAGCTACATCACTTTTAAAAATCCAGATGCCAAGGGTATACCCAATACCAATTAAGTCAGAATCTCCTGGTGGGAGGAAGAAGGTCCCAGGCATCAGTAATTTGTGAAACCCCCCAGATAATTCCTTTGTACAGCCAAGTTGGGAACCAGTGCTTCAGGCAGCTGATGATGGCAGGCAGTGAAACTGACCAGGGTACTAGGCCTTCCCCAAGCAATAGAAATTGACTAGAGGCCAGACAAGAAATTCAGGCAAGGTTTGTATTGGTGCTCCTGTGCTAGCTGCAGGAAGGAGCAAGAACAAGTAACAGGTTCCCTTGTTTGGTAGATGGTAGAGCTGGTTCCTTTTATGGGATGTGAGTAGAGGTGTGCTCAGGGATCGGGCTTAGGTGTTTTGCCCACCTCTTTGGTGGTGGTGTGTGCAGGGGGCATGTGCAGTGCCAAAGCTCCTGAGATGCTCTTTTTGCTTCCAGCTCCTCAAAAGTGGCAAGTTGGGATTTTTGCTTTTTTTGTATCATGTTGTCTATAATTTCCCCCAACTGCCTGCATGCAGTTATTTTTAGTCCCTTTTCATTTCTTTGTACTAATATTTTGTTACTGGAGAAGTTTTTCCAGGTGTAAGCATTATAGCACTGCAGCAAAGGGTCCCAGGTGCCCAGTCTGTCTAGCAGCAGCACAGAATGCATGCGTCCCTGTATGCTAAGTCGCTTCAGTCGTGTCCGACTCTGTGACACCATGGACCGTAGCCTGCCAGGCTCCTCTGCCCACAGGATTCAGCAAGAATACTGGAGTGGGTTGCCATGCCCTCCTCCAGAGGATCTTCCCAACCCAAGGATTGAACTCATGTCCCCTGCATTGGCAGGGGGGTTCTTAGTCACTAGCACCACCTTAAAGCCAGAGGAACCAGCGATCAAATTGCCAACAGCCGCTGGATCATGGAAAAAGCAAGAGAGTTCCAGAAAAACATCTATTTCTGTTTTATTGACATGCCAAAGCCTTTGACTGTGTGGATAATAAACTGTGGAAAATTCTGAAAGAGGTGGGAATACCAGACCACCTGACCTGCTCCTTGAGACATCTGTATGCAGGTCAGGAAGCAACAGTTAGAACTGGACATAAAACAACAGACTGGTTCCAAATAGGGAAAGGAGTATGTCAAGGCTGTATATTTGCACCGTGCTTATTTAACTTATATGCAGAGTACATCATGAGAAATGTTGGGCTAGATGAAGCACAAACTGGAATCAAGATTGCTAGGAGAAATATCAGTAACCTCAGATA
Source organism: Capra hircus (assembly GCF_001704415.2). Classification (NCBI taxonomy): domain Eukaryota; kingdom Metazoa; phylum Chordata; class Mammalia; order Artiodactyla; family Bovidae; genus Capra; species Capra hircus. The sequence goes on along the minus strand of NC_030823.1, from coordinate 31,331,460 downwards.
TGCAGATGACACCAACCTTAATGGCAGAAAGCAAAGAAGAACTAAAGAGCCTCTTGATGAAAGTGAAAGAGGTGAGTGAAAAAGTTGGCTTAAAGCTCATCATTCAGAAAGCTAAGATCATGGCATCTGGTCCCATCACTTCATGGCAAATAGATGGGGAAACAGTGGAAACAGTGTCAGACTTTATTTGGGGGGGCTCCAAAATCACTGCAGATGGTGATTGCAGCCATGAAATTGAAAGACGCTTACTCCTTGGAAGGAAAGTTATGACCAACCTAGACAGCATATTCAAAAGCAGAGACATTACTTTGCCGACTAAGGTCCATCTAGTCAAGGCTATGGTTTTTCCAGTGGTCATATATGGATGTGAGAGTTGGACTGTGAAGAAAGGTGAGTGCCAAAGAATTGAGCTTTTGAACTGAGGTGTTGAAGAAGACTGTTGAGTCCCTTGGACTGCAAGGAGGTCCAACCAGTCAATCCTAAAGGAGATCAGTCCTGGGTGTTCATTGGAAGGACTATGTTAAAGCTCAAACTCCAATACTTTGGCCACCTGATGCGAAGAGCTGACTTGTTTGAAAAGACCCTGATGTTGGGAAAGATTGAGGTGGGGAGGAGAAGGGGACGACAGAGGATGAGATGGTTGGATGGCATCACCAACTCAATGAACATGAGTTTAGGTAAACTCTGGGAGTTGGTGATGGACAGGGAGGCCTGGTGTGCTGTAGTCCATGGGGTCACAAAGAGTCGAACACGACTGAGCGATTGAACTGAACTGAACCACCTTACATGGATTTTAGAGATACTTACGTGGCAATTATTTTATAAACAACTATCAGGCAGGCAAAGGGCTGGTTTGCAAGAGACCTAACAGAGAATTATTACGAAGCTGAGCACTGATTGAATCGGGCTTTTGTTTAATTCAAGAAACTGACTCCTTGAAGGAGTATTTGGGGAAAGGCCTTTCACAGAATAAGAGAAAGTACTATTACAGTGTTTATCAAGGTGTAAGACTGTTTTTAAATCTTATCCATTTGACCAGTCTTTGTCATCAGACTTTGAGGGCCAAGTTCATGTCTAGATTAGCAATTTGCATTTCATGTTCAGTTCTTACCTCTTATTTGGGAACAACTGAAGAACAGATTACATACAGACTATGACAGATTATGGTTATTGACTAAGAAATTCCTCCTCAGTAAAAGTTCTTTCTCAGCACATAGGGGTCCATTTATTTGGGAAATATTTATTAAGCATTGACTATGTGCAAGACACAGTAGCACAGTAGAAGAGAAGATTCTGTTCTCAGGGAATTTATAGCCTGGGAGGGTGAGATGGCCCCTCAGATGAAAGTTGCCCTTGTTGGCACCTTGGTGCCAAATAATTAAAAAACCTCATTCTTCCAAAATAAAATATATTCTTTTAGAAGCAGTGTGACACTTAGATTCTGACCTTTAGTTTTCTCACATGCAAAAAGGATAAAAATAGTATCTACCTAATAGAATTGAGATACCCATATAAATAATTTAGCATCGTGCCTGTTAACATTAAGAAACCTCCAAAACTGTTAGCTATTACTAATGATCAAGAACAAACATGTACCACAATAAATGTTTGTTTTTTTAAAAAATAACTAATACACTGGAATGACATCTTTCACTGGGATTAATTTCTAAAACTAGAGCATAAAGTAATAATCATATATAATGAAGGTTATCCTTTAATAAAATTTCTTAATTGCCCAAAGTGATAATATTAAATAATACTAAATCATTAAATCATTTGGAATACATGGGATTCTTCAGCAAGTTGGTTAAATCTTCTCTGTAGTTCTTAACTAATTTTTCACTTCATTTTTCAGCAATGCATTTAAAAGCAGTCATCACATACAAATCCACATGAACAATAATTTGACTTTGTCAAATGATATAGAAGTCTAAAAAATCATTTCAGTTCTTTCCATAATATTCCCCACCTCCAAATTTGTATAGTATACTTCAGACTTGATAGCACCCACTGTCAGAAGGCATATATACGCACTAAGTGGAATAGCAGGAGAAATCCCCCCCAAATGTTGCTGTGTTCTTAAAACATTTACTCTCGAATTTTTCTGGTTAAATGTACCTAATTCAGCTCCATCATAATTCTCATAACAAAGATCACTAAGGCTATCAAGTAGGATTCCTAACACTTCTAAACATCATTAATATATTTCCCTGGAATACAGTGTAATCCTTAAGAAGGTCAGAGTTATTATTCAATACAATAGTAAGCTTTGAGAAGTCATATGGTTACCAACTACAGACAGCATCACATTTAGTTAAACCTGATTTTTAAAATCTTTCAGAGATGGCATTTCCAGCTATATTTCCTGAGTAAATGAAATGTTATTCATTCTTAATATTAAGAAATGTTTTATTTCTTTAAATGCTATTGAAGTGCTATGGAAGGTGGAGAGAACAATGAAAAGATTAGGGACTTTGGGGCCCGATAATCCTGGGTCAAATGTGGGCTCCTCCTCTCACAAGCCCTGTAAACTCGGGAAAGTTCATTGGTCTCTTTGAGGCAGTGATAGTATCAGTGGGCCTCTGAGGATCTGTGAATTTTGGGAATAGCACCATACCTGATAAAGTTTTTTACACTATCATGAAACATTCCAGTCTTTGGTCTGTTAGGTGAGGTGTAATGATTGCAGTATCCAACCCAAACTCCTTGAACCCATACCTTTAGATGAGCGGAACTGCTGGTGACTGTAGCCAAGGGCATATAAAACACGAGGGCACTGCAATGGGTCTGTATTTAGGGATGGTAGCAACTACATTTTGATACAAACATGATACAAAGTGACCTATTAGGGCTTAAAGGGCCAAGGGAGTATCTAGAATTAGAATGTAAGAATACGAACTTATGCAATTTATTTCATTTTATTTACATTTTGGAATAATCTAATAACATGCCTCAATCAGAGACTGGACCACAAAAACCTTTTGATTAAGCCCTTTCCCCCCCACATCTTTTAAATATATTCCTTGTTTTAAACCTTATAAATCACTTTGTTATTGTACACAATTGTTGCTGAAAAGACAGTGTGTTAAAACTGAGTAGTCTTAAAATAAACCATTAATTTGTTTTATTTTCCAGATTGGGACCAGAAATTAGCCACAGTTTCATCGAATCCTAGACCACTCAATTCACTGCCAGAGCACTACTGTTGTGAAGGGAGGTGGCTTTGAAAGAAAGGGTTTTAAACTAAAGTAACCATGGCATTTTGAACAAAACATTTGGCATTCTTAAGTGGCTCCTTTAGACTAAAATGATGGTTAACAGAATTACCTTTAAGTGTGTATCCTGATGGCTACAGTCCTAAAAATATTTATGCATTGCAAATTCTCTTCCAATCAGTTGGGCAGCCTAGGGCAGGGAATCAAGATCAGCCTTAAAGAGTTTTTCACCTGCACCTTAAGGCCCTACTACCAGTCTTGTTGCTAATGTCGCCAAACCATTTCACATTTAGTCCAGTGGTTACATGTGGGACCAGCTAAGGAGATAATTACATTTGTTCAATAACTGTATCACTGTTAGGAAAAAAAAAAAGAAGAACCTAAAGATGTAGCCAAGGAGGAAGATTCCTGGCATCACAGACCCTGAAGGTGCTTTGGATGCAGAACCCAGTATGGCAGAGGGCTACTGTGAGAGGGTTAACTGAACGTCTCCATACAGAACAATTAATATCCCTATACTGACAAGAAGAAAGCCTGACAACTAGGGATCACCTCCCTAGGCAAAACGATAGAGGTTCTCTAAAGAAATGCTCCCAAAGAAAAGAATCTTAAACATTCTGTTCCTTAGGGACTCCCCAAGCATAGTAGTTGGTCCCCCACTCATCACCCCAAGGTGAAGTCTATCAGTTAATAAACCACCCCCAAGAACAGTTATATATACACACATATATATGTATATATACACACAAATGTATTAATATACATATATCTCCACTGCCTTAGTCTTAAGTTGTGAAATAATAAATCGGGTCCATCATCTAACTAATAAGCATGCCACAGACAAAACGATAAACATTAGAGGTATTTTTCAAAGAAATATTTCACAGAACTTAAGACAAGAAGCCTCCCAAATGAAAGCTTTGCTTATCTTTCTACTGGTTGTCAGTGGTCTATTTGTTGCAGTTTTTTCTGTTTTAGGGATATATGTTGACTTTTTCTAAACTTTTATTTTTCTCAGTTGTTTTTTAAAAATTTTGTTTATAGTGTTTTAAAAATTTTAATTTGGTCAAATCTCTACATTTTTTTCTTCAGGGTTTCCAAGTTTCCTGTTTTTCTTTAGAAGGCTCTAAGAGTATGTATTTTCTGATATTACTTTTATTACTTAAAACTTTATAATTTAATTTTTATTCTATTATAAATTTCTATTCTATGTTGAGATTGTTTCGCTACCATTCTTTTTAATGTATTCTTTTCCCAGTGAAATGGAGTGCTTACATTACGTTCCCACATATGCTGCATCTATTTCTGGAACGTCTAGTCCACTTCCCTTACATATCTGTTCTTTCCCATGTCAGTATCACATACTTTGAGTTTAGTAGCTTTATACTGCTTTAATATCTGGTGAGTAAAAACCTCCTCTCTCAACACATCCCTTTTTCAAAAATATCTCAGACACTCTTACATATTCATTTTTTTCACCTAAGTTTCAATAATTTTTGTCCAGTTACAAGGAACACCATGGTGATTCTGGTTGGAATGGCATTAAATTCATATACTCATTTGTGAAGGGAAGGCATCCCCACTTAACTGTAGTAATATATATAAACATATATACTAGGCAGGTCCTCTCCACACTGAAATATCTTGTTCTGTCATTTATTTCCCTTCTACTAAGTTTTACAATTCAGAGTTTTGTTTCAGCGGTTGTTCTGTGCAGTCATTATGCCTCCTGAAACATATACATATTAGCCTACAGTCCTCATATAAAACACGGTTTGGCTGTTTGGCTTTACCTTCCTCTGGTTTTTCTTGCCAGCCTCAGCAGCCTCACCAGTCCCTTGCTGTTCTGTTCAGCTGCTCAAACTTTCCAAATTATTTCGAGCCTCTAGGTCTTTGCATATTGACTACTTTGTACTCCAGCCACTTATCTTTTTGGTCTGTTTAAATGCTATTTCTACTAAAGGCCTTCTCTGACCTTTCCCAAATTTAGATTAGGTTCTCCTGCATAGCACTCCGGTACTTTTCCATCCTAGCATATGTTTGTTTAGCATGCTCTCCCCACTACAATAAACTTTAGGAAGACTGTGTACTTACTTATCACATACCTAATACCCAGCATATATACTTGATCAACAGAAGATTATTTTAATACAGTTGCCTATGATTTTAAAGACTTAACTGTATCTGAAGAACATCTTCTCTCAACCAATTTAATTAGTAACAGCTCACTTTATTTTTTAACTTTTTGGCTGCACTGCTCAGCCTGTGGCATCTTAGTTCCCTGACCAGGGACTGAACCTGCACCTACTGCCGTAGAAACGCAGAATCGCTGGACCACCAGGGAAGTCCACAAACAGCTCACTGTATTTGCTTCTGGGCCATTATTAAAAACACGTTTTAATAATGTGAAGCTTATAGCCCAGATAACGGACTCTAAAAACTATCTAAATACTTTTAGTAAAGATAAAAGACACTTAGATCCTTTCAAAGATTCTGTTGTTGAGTTTTCCTCACTTTACCCCCACAGACTATAAAGGTAAAACTCTGTCTTATACGTACTAGTAGTATTACTATTATTTCTCTTATCAGAACAAAAACACAATACACAAAACATACTAGAAATAGTTGGTTCTTTTTAATCAGCTATTGATGGTATAATAAAATAAATTTAAGTGGCACCTAATTTAAACATTTAAAATAGTTCATTGAAGGATAATCTACAATGCAGTATGTTAAGCCAAATAGTCAAAATAACACCCTTTTTTTTTTTTCAAGAAAGAAGAAATAAAGGCATGATCAAAATTATGACCAACAAGTTGGTTTCATCTGGACACTTACAGATGACTCTGTAGGCATACTGGCAGGCACGATGTTCAAATATCAACCCATCCGACTTTAGAAATAATGCTAAGAAAGCTATACATTTCAGAACTAATGTCTGAAATTAAAGAAAAATATCCACCAAATATCACAACAGATCTTTTAATGACTAAGTTTTTTAACATTACAATTGTTATTTTAGGGAACACTTTTTTTTTTTCTTTGAACATTTACCCAAATGTTCAATATGCTAAATAATTTACACAAGAGAAATAAGTTTTGTGTTCTGTACAAATTAGAGGACTCATGAATATAATCCCTTCCTACCACCAAAGCTCAAATTTGCAATGGTCTCAGCAGAAAATAAACAGTTCACAATTTAAACAGAATTTATAGCATTACAAAAATTTACAGGACTCCTCTCTTATCATTTTCTTTCGAACAACAAAGGTTACAGTGACAGAAATGAATGATCAGAATGTAAAAATATTTGTGCAAAACTGCATTAATTGTTCTTACCATTCAATAGAGGTAAAACCTATGAACACACAGTCACACAACAATAATGAAGAAAACTACACTGAAAGTAATTCTATTTTAGATTTCAAACAACATTGATTATATTATTACTAAACATTCAAAGAAAACGTGGCACCATGAGCAGCAGGAGCAACAAATGATTTGGCAATTATGCCAGCTAAGGAAGCTGACACTGGAAAATGCCAAAGTGTATCTCCACACCAGCCATCCATCTCAAAGACTGGAAACAACTGTAGGGCTTAAAACTCACTTCAATGTCTTTATTCTTGGAATTTGCAGATCATAAACGAAATATTTAAGAAAGTCCTTTCCCCGCCTCTCCAGGAGTGTTTCTTGCATCACTGGAAATCCTTAGAAGAGCTGAATCATAGATTCTCTGGATTTACCTACACCAATCCATTTAACTGGGAGGGAGAAAAACAGGATAAGAATAGCATTAGTCCATGTATAATGTTCAATCTTTGGGATTAACAGATCCCCCACTTTTCTCAGTGTTACCATTTAACCTTCCCCCCATGTCTTTGGCTATCTTTTTCCTCTAATAGCAGATTATGCCAATTCCTAAACAGAATGTGCAGTCAACATCTAGGACAGGGTATATGCCTTAAACTTTTCCTGTATCAACTGTACAATGTTTACCACTCTTCAGTTCCTAGTGATTAGTAAAATACTGGCCCAAACCAGCAGAGACCTAAAGAACCTTTAATCAAATTCCTAATTAACTAGAAAAGAAAGGCATCTTTAATAAACAGATGACAGCAAGAGGACATGGAAGTGACACTGTAACATCCATATCTCACAACAAGTAGAAATATCTGGAAGAGAATACTATTTAATTTGCACAGCCTGAGAATCTGGCTACTGTACCAGTCTAGGGGAATCTCTCCTCATCGGCACGACATGGGCTAACCGTTATGGCGTTTTATAGATGTCACTGTTAAACTCACTGCTTTTTATATTTCAGAAGACACTGACGAAGTACAATGAGCAAACATGCTTACAAGATTTAATGTCAAGCTGGGAGACACAGCTAGCAATATGGAAAACAAGATTCATGTTTGGAGATGAACCACAAATATAATCAGCAATATAAAATCAGGTTAAGTGAACAACAGATTTTATACAGAGGATATTTTCCACTCTACCTTTTGTCTCTGAAATCTCCAACAGTACCAAAGGGAAAAAAGCAATGTTTTAAAAGACAGATTTCACATAACTAGTTCATAGCCATGATTTAGTTATATCTAACTCCTTGGCCAGCTTATTTTTTTTTTTAATAAAGAAGTTTTATTCTTTATTCTTTCGTTTTTTTCAAGTTGGATTTCCTATCTTCTGCATCTATTATTTCCTAAAATCTAGTCAAGAAACTTCACCAACTCTCAAGGGTGGCTTAACCTCAAGTGGAAAAGAAATCACAAACCAGTTTTGATGGTGGTAAAGACAAAAGGATTTATTATTAAGAGGGAGAAAGAAATAAGAATGAATGTCATAGGGCAAAAAGAAAAAAAAAGACTAACAAAGAATTAAAAACAGGGTCAAAAAGGGTGAGAGGTAATATATTGTCTTGAGGCATGTGAAGGATTACAGAAAGATATTTTATCTTTTCCTGGGCATCTGTGCAAATCATAAGTACTCTACAGAGGAATAATCTGTTTTATGCTATTTCAAAGATAGTTGAAATCAAAAGTAGAAAAAATAGTTGTTCATAAAGTATATTTACCTGGAATTTGAAGTTCATCTTCAATAAATCGAACATAGTTTTGTGCATTAATAGGTAGTTCCTTAAAAGTCCTTGCATTTGATATGTCTGTGTTCCATCCTGGGAGAGTCTTATACTGAACTTCAACTTTATTTAAGACTTCTTGGTTTGCTGAAAGTTAAAGAATAAATATATTTGCCCGTGGTGTACACTGCCTATTGTCAAATGAGTTTTTAATACATCATAGGTTCACTATCTCTTACACTGAGCCAAAAAATGTTTTGAAATCTATAATTTTTCAGAATTTAGGGAGGTGGAACAGTACACTATCTAGTATTCCATAATCAAACATATTTTTGCAGCAATAGGATTATTCACCCTAAGTGGATAGTGCTATTAATTCTAACATCAGTTCAAGTCAGGTTTTGCTGTCAAATGAGTTTCGGTGCCAAACTTACAACTTTTCCGTTTTCAGAGCTTTTTAGACTTCCATACTATGGATTGGGGGCTATGGATCCGTATAATGGCAGCAATGTCACAGAAAGAAGGTTTGCATACGTGCTCTCACCTGGGAAATCCTCTATTGTTTTTGTGACTGTATACAAAGACTTAGCAGAAAAATTTCTTCATTATCTCACCTAACCAGTTTCTCTGTATTCCCTAATAGAAGCCGAAAATGTACTAAAACAAGAACAGTGTCTTTGACCAGAGGTTGTATGGTGGATGCTATGGTACACTGTCCAGACTTCCTCTTCAGGAGTCACACACTAATCCCCCAGCTATGGGAGTAGTGCCTGCTGAGAACGCACAGTTCAGAATCTCCTCAGCGGTATCCCTGGAGCAGCCCATACCAACAACTAATCAAAATGGGGATATGAAGGACCTGCCTATTTACCTTAACTTGGGACTACTCTGGAGGACTATTCTAGTCCCAGAGTTTCCCATGGGACCAACTGAGGGTTTTTCATGGAACTTCTTGGCAGTTCAACTTCTGCTTAATCCTGCTACTTCTTTCCCCCTCCCTTACAGACGTTGTTGCTCAGAGCGCTTGCGAACAAACTACCTACACATACATCTCTGTAACATTGACTGTTTCCCAGGGAACCAAAAGTAAGACAATTGGTGCCAGGAGTGGTCTGAGGAAGAAGGCTCTAGAATGGGGTGTGGAAGCTGGATTGTTGCCAGCAGGCTGGCAATGAGGATGATTGCTAGTGGTAGAGGGAGTACAGCCTTTGGCATGTTCTAGTAGTGCAACTGTTCACAGAAGGTGAACTGGGATGCATGGTGGGAGGTAAGGCACTGGCAACAGCTGACGTACTGAGAAATGAGCACAAGGGAAACAGCTCTGGATGGATGCCATTCATGAACTGGACAAAGACAATCAAAGGTTAATGGAAACACCTAGAGAGAATCTCATCTCCTACAGTGGAGAGCAGGAAGAGCTGAGGATCAGGCTTAGGACTCAATCATACAGATGGCAGAGCTCCAGAGAAAGCTGAACTCTCAAATCCAGCGAATCTGCTACAACAAGGCCAGATCCTGTTTGAGAAAAAAGTGGGACACTGAGACTTTTCAGACATCTGGCTGAATCCTTCTCCAGATTCGCTGATGGCCTGCAGAATGGCTGAGGCTTCCCCTGGCTTGAGGATGATGCAGAAGCCTCTGAGGGCCTCCTCTCCTGACATGCAAACATAAGTTGGCCAAGGAGTCACGGGGCCTGCTAAAGGAGGAGAGGAAATATATTCTGAAGGATCTGTGGGACTGAGCCAGTATTTACTAGTAGGAGCGAAAGGAATATGTACAGAACTGGATCCTAAAGGTACAGGATGAAAGGATTCTGCAAGCGGTGGAATAAAAAGTTTAATAAGAATATATGGATACACGAGTTCTCTCCTATGATCCATGATACAATGAGAATGCATCATGTTAGGAACGTTCGTGGACATCTAGAGAAAGTGAGGAACCACACTAAGTCGCACTGCTTGCAACAGACCATAGAAGAAGAAATCAAGAGACTCAGTGGGGCTTCTCCTTTTAGCCACGATGGAGTATATGGTTCTAGACGAACTTTTCTAGCATAAATAACTGTAAAACTGGACAAAATACATGACAGCTCTTTCCAGGCAGTGGTCAATAGGTAGCACAAACTGTGGTCTCTGAGAGGAAGAAAACTCAAGCAATTCCTGAAACTACTTAACTCTCTGCCAGGGACAATTTCTTAATCAAGCAAAGTCAGGACACTGGAGTCAGTAGGGAATGGTGGTCCCACTGACCTGAGAACATAGATATCAGATTTCAGGAAAGCTGAAGCAGCTAGAATCATCAAGGGCAAGCATCAGAGAGGAGAGAGCTATACAGAGAGGGTATTCCTCCGCCAGAAATGGGTATGAAGGTACCATGGCTAAAGCTGAACTATACACACACGGTCCCATGGGAGGCTTACCGGATAGCAGCTGTCACACAGCTGAGTGGGACAAATATTCTAGAGGTCAAGCAGTGCTGGTGAAAGGGAAGGGAAAGGGTATATTGGAGCTCCAGCACTGCCAGATTGGAAAGATCTCTTTACACCTTGTTAACTCTCCTGGCATCCAGCTGAGACAACAGAAAGGCTGTTCACTAAAAGTAAAAACCAAACTTTAGCTTGAAATCTACTACAGACTCCCTCACCCTGCCCGCTCCCCTACCCCCTACATCCACCCCTCAACAAGGCCTAAACCTAAGCTCTGCCAAGACCCACAGAGACAACTTGGAGACTGTCTCATACTAGTTTAGAGAGATTTGGGAAACACCTTGCATTCTCCATATACTATATGAACAAAGTATTAAAAAAACCAAGCTATACAAGGTTCAGGATGACAAGCCAGTAATTCAACTGTCCCCTAAAATAAGAACCAATACTTTTCAGAGTAAGATAACAGAATCCAAGTCTCTACAACATATTATGCCCAATGTCCAATATTCAACCAAAAGTCATGAGACACAGACACAGTGATCCACAATCAAGGAAAAAAATAGTCAGAAGAAGCCAAACCGGAGATGGCCCAGATGTCAGCTAACAAATAATGACTTTAAACATGCTTCTAAGAACTCACAGTTCTCAATTCCCAAGGACTGGTCAAAAACCTACCAGTCTACCAAGTTCCATTAAGCTAGTCAATATTTCTTCATTTGACATATTCTTAGTCTTCCAGGATGACTAAACAATTTAACAGTTTCTATTTCTGGAAAATGGAAATATTTTTGGAGCTTCCTGAGTAATTGAAGAACTCATGTAACTAAAGATATGCCTGAAGAAACTCACTGGCTCTAGTAGGAAATCTCCTTACATCCATCTACTTTAGACACATAAGTTAGAAAAAAATCATTCCTGTAGCTTGAAGGACACAGTGGGGTTAATGTATTAAGAGCCTGCTTACCCTGACAACTCAAGCAATTCCTGAAACTACTTATCTCCTATCTCACATTTCTCAAGGAATGCCTACAGAGAGGTTACTTTCAAAGTAGGGAAGATAAGATTCAGGAGCAGTATAACTGGGCCCAGTGGTACCATGTCTCTTCTTTCCTATTTCAGGTATGAACACAAGCTTGTCATGACACAGCACCCAAATCCATAGCAACTATGAAACAAATGCTAGTGAGTATACTTGTATTGTTCACAAAGGGCATTTCAAGTCTGTGGCTGTATATCATAAATTATACAGAAGAGTTTTATGAATTGCTCTGATACATACACCTAATAAAAGAGTACCTGGAAAATGAGGTATAATTTCACCATCTAATTTGTATGCAACTCCAACTTTGATTTCTGTAAACATGTCCAAAATATCCAATTTGGTAAGCGCCAACCTAATTTTGGAAGAAAAGGAGATGTCAACAACTTGATGAAGGAGTAAAGGAGAATTCATACAAAGCTAAAAGTTCCAAAGCAATTCTGAAAACTGGTTAGAATTATATTTTAAAGCATACCACACATAAAACACTACAGGGCAATATATGGATATATTTTCCTCTATTAAAAACAATGACTTAACTGATCACTTTTCTAATAACTGTAACAGATTTTCACTGATTGATAGATCCACATCCTCTCACTCAGTTTCTCAGGATCAACTAATACATATCCAGAGAGGGCGGCCTGGAGTAAAGGATGCATTCTGTGGCTGACACAGCAAAACTGACTATTCCACGTGAAGGACAAGATACGTGTACGCTACATACACATATGCGATCAAGCCTCATTTCTTCATTCTCCTTTAACACTACACTTCTGGTCAGAAATTGTCAAAGGAGAGTGATGATTTTTTCATAACACATCAAAATCTCCCAATAAATTGACTGGAAAAGAGTTTTCTAGGAAAATCTATAGAAATTAGATAAAACACTAGGTCCGAGATTCCTGTCCACAGATTATTTTTTTACCCTTTATTCTAATATTTGCTAAAAGTTAAGCCTAAATAATACAAACATGAATACATTTTTATATTTATTCTGTGTATGCAATATTAATAGCAACTTTTGCTGAGCATTTTTAGTGTGCCAGGCAGCATGCTATATACTCTCATCTAGATTTCAAAATACCCCTTTGATGTAGATAGTACTATTATTTAGATTTTAAAGATGATGAAAAAGTCATAGAAAGATTATCTTACCCAAAGTCACATGGCATAATGTATGGATCTGATATCTGAATCCAGAAGTCAGATGTCAATCAAGCCTATCCACTGAACCAGTTACGTTGCCTCCCCTCTGATATACACACTCTATGTTGCTCCATCTACCTACTCACCTTTCCACCTGCCTGTCTTACCTCCCTCTGAACTCATCTGCATGTAAGAGCATCAAGATTTTCTCTCCCAACCTTGGATGTCTAGGGAGAACAACTAGGCTCTCTCTGCTTATGCACCCCTCCCCTGTATTTTGGTCCACTTCTGAACTGCAATTTCATTTGGAGTCTAAAGAGTGAAATTTTTGTATTAGTGCACTACCTCAAGTTTGCACTCCACAAAATTTAACCTGTAGTCATGAACTGTCATTTATGAAATACGTGTTTCTAAGAATACTCACGCGGTAAAGCCATTAATCATATGAGCATATTTGAGCAAAACAAGGTCCAACCAGCCACATCTTCTTTTCCTTCCTGTCGTTACACCAAACTCTCTACCCCTTGTTTGTAATAATTCTCCAATTTCCTAAAGAACAGAAAATAAAACTTAAGGATTAGAATACCAATACTCTAAATCTAGTAGATCACATAACATGGTATAGATCATATAACAAGGCATGAAGTTTCTTAGAGATAAACATCATTCAGAAAAAATAACTAAATTGGAAGGTATAATTTCACAGAGATAGATTTTATGTGAAGGAGGCATTATTTGAAATACATTCACTTTTGACTTTATTTTTTAACTACTGTTTTAAGACCAACATTTTTTTACATTATACAGATAACTTCTAAAAATTTAGATTAACATATATAAATATTGCATATTAAAAACTAAGCTGCTAATAAATATTTACTAAAATAGGTAAGTTAGTCCAATTTGTTCTAAGAACTGTAGTTTGATGATTTTCCTGAAAACCATAAGGCAAATTCCCATCTAGTAGTTGCTACCACAACTACTACCTAACTACTACCACAACTATTCCCATCTATCATATATCTATTTCTTAATTTATATCTTTCTGATTAAAGCCATCATTTCATTATTACACATATTCTCATGGAATTACAACTAAAATACTGCTTTGTCAGGTTTGAATTTCAGCCTTGTTTATCTGTGTGGCCTGGGGCAGTTCCTTCAGTTCTCCAGGCCTCAGTTTCCCCATATGTAGAATGGGGATGGTAACAGCACCCAGCTCCCAGAGTTGCTGTGAGGATACAAAGAGCTACTAAGTTTACAGCAATTAAACAGTGGCTGGCCTGAGGTCACCACCAAGTAAACAGTAGGCTATGATTAGACAATGTCTGGAGATCACCTTCCTCAACCTTGACTCCTAATAAGCTCTTGGTGAAAGATACCTGTTATTTTTAAATTCTCCCTCCTCTACTATCTTAATCCCCTTTGTAACCCACCTTCACTTGCCTGCAATTACAGTTACCTTTAAGTGCCCACTAATCTCTCCCCTTTTGTTGCCAATCTGTTGCCACTAACAATAAAGGTATATGTAATTTTCTTTAAAGTTGTGCTGATTAATCTTGCAAATTAAGTAAAATGCATAAAAGACAATAATTCATTAAGAAAAAAAGCATGATTTTTCATTTTCAAACTTTTGAATCAGATTTAGCTGAGAAACAGGCTTACATTGTCTTGCTCTGTAGGGAAGGCACCAATACCAACTCTAGTTGTATAAGCTTTCACAACTCCATACACTTCTCCAACGTTTTGAGGGGGCATACCCAAGCCAGTACACACACCTCCAACTGTACAGTTCGAAGAGGTCACAAAGGGATAAGTTCCTAAAAACAGAAACAAACAGTAAAATATACACAAATGATAGACGTTATTTTTTTAAATTCTGCATTTGAGTATATTCTAGGTATTTGACAGACTTATGGAACCACCCTTTCAAAGCCTCGATGTTTTATTCCTGATTGTTTTTGTCTGTAGAGATAAAAACATAGGTGGTTAAGCTACAGCTGTAGTGCTATACTACAGACGCTCCTTGAGTACATGCAATTACTCGGTTCTGTCCAGTAGGTACTCACCTAATTTAGTGCCAAAACTCTGATGCTATCCTACTATGCAGATTTATATTTTATACTTTCCTGTTAATTTAAAACAGGAGTAAATTTATTTTACTCCCTTGATACGGATACCCCAGCAGCCTGGAGTGACAAAAGTACACCAAGAATTCTGTGGTATTCCACAGTTTATGAGCTTTTGATGTCTCTTCAGGGAATAAACCCCAGAAATGACAAGAGTAATCAAAGGTGTACTTCCTACCCTCCTCAACCCTGACCCCAAGATCCTCTTCATACTTGAACTATCCCCTATGCTAATTAGACACTGCTTTCTTCCAGATTGGATAGGCACATATGATATCAAGAATATATATCTACTGTACAGAAATACACTTTAATTGGCTTACTTGGAGTCAAAAGTCAATGAAATGTTAGTAACAACTGAGAACAGTCTTATACTGAGAGATCATGTTCAGCTTGAAAGGCCAACAAAGGCAGTAGTTTGAAGATGATAAGCATCAAATTTTTAAACTCAGAATCTCACATCCAGGCAGTTAATTAAACAGACTTCCAGAGATCTTAGGATGTGCATGCTTAGTAACAATGTATATTATTAGCTCTTGATAGTTTTTGAAAGGTTGAATTATAGGTTCTTTCACAGAATTCATCTAATCATCTTTCAGTTCCAAGGAAACACAGTCTGGAATTGCTATAAACCAAACAACAACAAAAATCCCATTGACCCAAAGAGTGATTTCATTTTTCTAATGAACTGCAAAACACAAAATATTCCCTTTTTTAAAAAAGGGTTAGGATAAGATGACAAATTTTCATCATTTCTGAATATACCAGCAAAAAGCCTTATTCTAAAATCCTTTAATGCTAACATTAATTATGCATACCTTAAGCAATTTAGGACTCAGTTATGCTCCCCGTAAACTGTATCTCACTTACCAAAATCAATATCTAGTAGTGCTGCATTTGCACCTTCTACCAAGATTTTCTTTGGTGGTCCATGGAGAGCTTCATACAGGAAATAAACTCCATCTCTCACCATTGGTTTAATCCTTTCCATATAACCCTATATACAAAGACAAAAACCAAGCTCGATGTATACTATTAAATTTACAATGTAAACTATGTGAGTAAAAATTACCCAACTTTTGATGATGAAAACTGACAACTGGAAAGGAGAAAGGGATTGGTGACAATGCTCACCCTATTGCAACATTTGGATTGGCTTTGGTCTCTCATGCTGATTCTCCAGAACCAGAAAAGAGACACTATTTGAAGAGAAGCAGTACTCTTGCCCGGAAAATTCCATGGACGGAGGAGCCTGGTGGGCTGCAGTCCATGGGGTCGCAACTGAGCAACTTCACTTTCACTTTTCACTTTCCTCTTTCCTGCATTGGAGAAGGAAATGGCAACCCACTCTTGCCTAGAGAATCCTGGGATGGGGGAGCCTGTTGGGCTGCCGTCTATGGGGTCGTACAGAGTCAGACACGACTGAAGCAACTTAGCAGCAGCAGAAATACAATGAAACTCAAAGGTTCTACTTCAACCTCACTGCAAATAATGATAATCTTCTGAACAGCCCAGTACTCATACTTCATATACCAGCTTTTAGGAAAATACAAAGAACTGAATATTGTGCTTTTATATTTTGTAGGTATTAAAAAAGCAGCACTTAAGAGTCCATATAACCATAAGCGCATCAAAGTCTTTCTCGAAATGTTGTGAGGGCTACCAGTGACATTGCCAAGCAAGCAAGCATCAATAATTAATTACTAATATTCTTTTCCCACTGTATTCCATTACAGTAAAATACCTTAGCAGTATTACTAGTAATATCAATACTACCTCACATAAACATGATTAAACTTTCTCAAAACATGTTTAAAGTATAATAATACTGCTTAATTCTAGAGATACAATTAAAAATATAAATAAGAGTTCCCCCAAAGCCTATAGTATAACTGCAATAAAATTTAGTTTCAACCATGTTTAGCCAGACCAGTATGGAAATTCCAAGATCCACTCATGAGCTCACTGAGTATGTTATACCAATTGATGGACACATAATCCCCCTCTGGCTCTAGCAGCCAGTCTCATGCTTCTTCCTGTTTTAGTCCTTTATTTTTAATGCTGGAATGACTGTACCATTCATCATGTTCCTTAAAGTCCTGGTTCAACATACAGCAGTCCCCCCACATATCCTAGGGGAATATGTTCCAAGACTCCCAGGGGATGCCTGAAACCACAGACCATACCAAACTCTACATACACTGTGTTTTCTATATCCATACACACCTTTGATAATATTTAAGTTATAAATGAGGCACAGCAAGAGATCAACAATAACCAGTAATCAAATAGAACACTTATGTCAATATACTATAATAATATAATAATTGTGTAAAACACTGTAATACTTTTGCAACAGCAAAACTAGCACAAATTTCTTTTTCCTTCTTTACAATTTCATGGATAGAAGACTTATTCTTACTGTAGACCTTAGCAACCACAGCGTATTTTTCTCTTTCCTTATTAAGTCAAGAACTTTCACTGTATGGTTTCTCTTTGGTGTATCCAAATTGCCAGCATTACTGCTCTTGTACCTTGGGGGCATTAGTAAGTTAAACGGGTCACTTGAATATAAGCACTGTGATAACAGGACAGTCAATCTGGCAAGGGAAATGGCTAGTCAGCGACTAATGGGCAGGATGCACTGGACAAAGGGATGACTGATGTCTTGGGCAGGACGGAGCAGGACTGCAAGAGGTTTCATCACGCTACTCAGAAGGTCTCAAATTTAAAACTTAAGAGTTGTCTCGCACTTGACCACAGGAAACTGAAACCACAAAAAGCAAAACCAAGGATAAGGGGGGAATACTGCTCAACACCTATTAAGAATCTTCTTACCTAATTCTGGTCATTATTATTCATATCCGTTACATTCATATGGAATATGTATAGAATAGAATTGAAAAAATACACCTGTATATTAGCATGTAAATATTTTCAAATTGCTACTAATAAATTTAAAATATTTGTTGCATGACAGAATGAAAACAAAGTGGCAGTCTATTCTAAGCAATGTACTGAAATCCAAATACCTAACATTCACAATGTCCCTTGAAGGTCACTTTTTCAGAAGAAATTCAGTGAGTAGGTAGACCTAAGGTCTGCTACAACTCTAAAATGACATATAAACTATGTAAATTCTTATTCAGTTCTGGAACTGATGTCATATTTATTCACAGGAAAGAAAGAATAACAGTCAGCAGCTTGAAACTCCAAAGATTTTGGAGGAAGGGAAGGGTGGAGAGGATAGGCAACTTGTTAACCGACCAACTTAGGCACCAACTGTGGTCCTAATTTTTGGTCAATAACCTTCTATGTCTCTAAAGAGTACAGTGCTTTAGAGCTGTCCCTTTAACAGACCCTTTAGAGTATCAGTCCTAAATGTGCTGGTTAGCTTTAAAAGTTATCATCTCTCATTTGTTCTTTAGTTGATCTATCCTCCAAATGCTTATGAGTGATTTTTATATAATACAAAGTTAGTCCTTTTTTTCTGCTCAAAATTATTGAGTAGCTAACCTTCCTATTACTGTATATAACATCAACATAAGACTTATGATTTGGTTCCTACTATGTCTAACTTTTTGTGATCTCATTCACTGTAGCCTGTCAGACTCCTTTTCAAGTACTTTATTCTTGCTCCCTGGTTCCCACTGGATGTTTTGTTAAAGCCACATCATGTAAAGTTACTCAAACATGCCACGTCCTTTTAGGCCTATATGCTTTCAGACTTACCTTCAGTTTTTGTAATTCACCTTCAATGTCTATTTCCAAAGTAGGGTATATAGATTTGTACTGGTTAGCCAGAACTTTGAACCTGAGAAAAAACAGACAAATCAAGACCTTAGCTCTGTTTTAAAATATTCTGAATAATTTTATTCCATTCAAGTGATTTCTGGAGTTAAGTGGTCTTAATAACAATCCCCAAAATGAAGTTACACTCTGAGAAACAGAATCTAATTAAGGTCAGTCATATGAATAAATGATACATTCAAAATATGTTTTGCTGATATGAATATCAACAATATAATTAAGGTGATGTGTGAGGGGCAGGAAGAGCAGGGAATGACTCAAATCTGTAACCACAAGACTTAAATCTGAATTAATTATATTATACTCTGTGAAAGATAAAAGGGGATGGTCTAAAATAATGCTTTTAGGAGAGTCAGCGGCAGACATTAGCAACTTGTCTCCAATATTCTCACTGGAGGTGCCCTAACAACGCAGACAGACAAACTGCTGACTGAAAATGGATACAGCAAGTGATCTTTGAGGCTGTTATTAGATGCAACCAACTAACTCATCATTGAGACACCATATAGTTTACCGATGATTATTAGGTTTCCCATGGAGATTTTTCTACAGTGATTAAATGTCAAGGTGGCATTCCTACTTTTCAAGCTGAGCTTGATACATGTTAGTTCACAAATACTTGATAACCTAATTATTTCTAGGTGAAAGGATACAGCAGTGTCTTTGAACTTGAAAATCTAAGGATCAAGACCCTAGGATATGAAGACCCCACCATAGCACTGCCACATCCCCCAGGAAACATGTCTATTTCTCAGTAAAGCATTCTAAATTCCAATCTTTAAATATAATTTTGGCTTTGTCTTTCTGGGGGTACTCATATGATATCGACATCATGTTATTTTCATGAAGCTAATCTCAAATTAAGGACCAATTCAAATTAATAAAAAATAACTTTAGTATTTCAAAAGAAACAAAAAAGCCAACCACCACAAATCAACTAGAATACAGATTTTTATCAATTTGCATATTGAGTTTTAAAAATTCTAAAAATCCATTTGCTCTTTCCATTTCGAAATACAAGATAGTTACCTCTCAGAGAAGCCATCAAAGTCAGAAACAAGATCGCACATCCTGAGTCCACTCCGAGCAGCTTTGGAAGAATAAACTGGGCCAATGCCCTTTTTTGTGGTACCCAAACTTAAAAATAGATCAAAACAAGCTCTGAGTTAGAAAAGAAAGATCCAGCTCTTAATGGTCAGCTGACCACAAAGAATTAAGTTACTGTGAGTGTTTTCTATTTATGCTATTTGCTTTATGTTTATTTTCATGATCTTACTGATTTTCTCTGAAATCTAAACAGGACAGTCTAATAGCTATTTTTCTTAAACTTCTGGCCTAGAATTGAAACAAAAAAAGACTAGATATGCTTAAAACTGCACACACACACCTACCCAGAAAACCCCACAAAAAACAGAACATACTTTTTTCCTGCTTGTTCTTGTCTCTGTTGTTCCTGGATACCATCAGCTGCCTGATGAAAATCAAATACTGAGGGAGAAAAAACAAAATCAGCTGTCATTGACTCAAAAGTAATATAGGAAAGCAAAATGTATTTTGTTTTAAATTACTTAAGTTACAAATCCCATCAGCCTAGCCTCTTTATGACAAATATAATCCTAACTGGTATATTATTATGAAAATATACCTGATCATTCATTCCTATTTATTGCAATCTATCATATTTTTACAAATGAGTCCTTAAGACAGTAATTTTGGAATACCCTACCCTACAATTCTATTAAGCTCATTTTACTAAGATATTCTCTGCAAGTTTTGTACTCTAGAATAATTTGGGGGTTATGTTGATCACCTCCCTCTTCTCTTCCTCATAAGCTAATAGTGGAGGTAATATTAAAAAAATAAATCCCAGAGAAATCAGGAGAGAAGAAAAAAGAACAAATAGAAAACGAAGAGTAAATATAAATTCAACCATACCACTAATTATACTAAAAGTAAATAGTTTAGATACTCCAATTAAAAAGAACATTATCACAATGAATAAAAAGCAAAGTCTCAATACACTCATTGACAATAATTTAGCCATAAATATAAAGATATAAATAGGTTAATAATATGTGCAAATAAATAATATATGCAAATTTGAAATCATTTATTTTCAAATAGAAGTAGCAAAGCCTCTTGAAATACTACTTATTCATTTGATTAGCTAATTCTTCAAAAGTAGGTAATCTTAACCTAGTCCTTATCAGAAACAGAAAAAAAAAATTAATAATATTTCATGTACTTAAACTCAATTCATCCTACTTAGTTTTCAATAAAATTAAAGATCAAATCATCTATTAAACGCTTTCATATGTTTCTGATAAAAAGACAGTTATATATAAATATACTGCATCCCCTTACCAATATGAGCTCTGTCAGATATGATAAGCCTTTTCTCCCAGCCTTCCAGACCTAGAAGGAAGGGAAGAACAGACACGTTTAATTGAACATTTGTATAATAATTTTTAAATCTTAATTTCCTTAGAAATACAATGTTTAAAAGTGTTTTTCACTGAAGTAATCATTTTAGTATCTTTTCTTCTGTATAGGAAATATATTTAACAAGAATTTTCTCATCTGTCATTATACAAACTCATTCACAAATTCTGTCTTTCTAAATGTTTTGCTCTAAGCTGTTCCAAACTCAAGCCAGCCATAGCCACATAAAATACTTTTAAGCATCCAAAAACACAAATGGTACAAAACATCATTTTGTCAGCGGTGGGGAGTGAGGAGCAGAGCATGGGCAGAATTTTGAGAAAAGGGAGTTAATTTTGGGAATAGTGCCCTTTCTCAAGACAATTACAAAAAATGTGATTAAACAAAATAATAAAATGTTCTCACTAATTCTTCCAAAGTACTATCAATTACTGTACTTATCACACTGAATTATAAGAAGATCTATGTATCTTCCCATTTAAGTGTAAATGCCTGAGAGTAGGTGTCATGAGTTTTCATAATATGGGGCCTGGCATCCAATAAATGTTCAAAGAAAATGACTATTGAATGAATAAATAAATGAATTTAAATATTTTTCTTTAAAGACAGAACCTTAGGTTATATATATTCTAAGGATTAGCCACCCAGCCCAGGTTATATGCATTCTAAGGATAAGCCACCAAATACTAATTTTGAAAATTAGCATTTGAATAGTAAAAATTAATTACTTTTGATAATATTCAAAGATTTGTTTTAAAAATATTCCTTATAAAGAAGATATTAAGCCCTCCCATAGTTGTTGACATGTAAACACATATGTATTCTAAAGTTAGCTTAGGCAATTTTACAAAGTAAATATTACAGAGAAATTCAGTAAGGTGATTCAGCTGGGTTAGGTAGGGCAGAAGGAAAAAGAGGAGGGCAAAACTGTAAAGGGGGATGAAGAACAGCGGAAAGCAGCATGGGAACCTCGACCTGACCAATTAAAGAGAGCAGACACACAAACAGGTAAAATTTCAGGGGAGACTGCAGAGAGAGAAGCAAGACAGGATTCTTTTAAGTCAGATTTAGTTGTCAGGAACACTTAAGGATGGATGGACTGCTACTTCTATGCATGAAAGATAAACTTTAAAAATTTAATAGGACTTAGTGTATTAAACATGAGTTAAGGGGAAACTACACTAATGATTTTTCCCAATTATGTTTTATTTGTACTGTCACAGTCCCCTCAAACCCTAGAAAGGCAGCCAAACTGAATGTAAAGACTTTCAAAACTCCAGAAAACGTAAGAGAAGGCAGGAAATCAAGTCTCTCTCTTTTTTTTTTAGATGGAAGTGGATACACTGCATAGAAGAGTTTACCTCACTTGGAGGGAGGGATCTAAACAACCCTCTTTTGTCCTGGGTTGTAGTAACCAAGGGACTTCCAGATCGTCTCGGAAAGGAGGCTAATGGTGTACAAAATGGGCTAAGTGGCTTCCTGAAACTGCCTTAAGCTAATTTTGGTTTGTGCAGAAGAGGATGCTAGCAAGCACAAGTGACACAATGAGCTTGTTTCCTAGAGTCGTGCCACAAACATATAGTAATTCTAGCTACCTAAAGATAAGGTTTGCAGACAACCAATGTGTAAAAAATCAGGACTTACACAATGAATTTGCTATGCTTGTCTTTTGTTTAGAACACTGATTATAATGAATAAAATATAATAAAAATTAAAATAAATAAAAATTATGACATAAAAATTATGTCCTACAATAACCTGCAATTTTAAAGTAGAAGATAAAAATGTGACTTTTTTCTGGAATGACAGTCCCTTTAAAACTTTACCCCCGCCCATCCCCCCCAAAAAACAAATAACTGGTTACCAGACAAAGCAGACTCATTCTTTCATACCTTTTCCTTTTTGAACATTTTTTTCTGCCTCCTCAAACAATCCAGGTAGATGAATCACCACACCATTTCCTTAAAAAAAAAAATACAAACAAATAAACCCCAACTTTAGACATCTATATTTGTAATACATAATGATATTTAAACAAAGACATTTATAATAATCTTTATCTAAAACAGTAGAAGAGTGATACACTTTGATTAGTAGAACATTCTAATTTATCAGGGAGTTACCACGGAAATGACTCCAAGTCTTAAAAAGTAGTAAAATGTAAATACACAATAGAACATAATACACATAATATAAAACACTTAAAACGACACTCAATAAGCTTTGAAATTTCTTTGAAATGAAGTGAAACTGTTATTTTGAAAGGAACCAGTTATATAGTTTTAGGCAAACTGAACCAGATCACAGTCTTTCAACTTGGGGACTCAAACCAATTTGTGGCCATAAAATCAATTTACTGGGTTGTGATTAGCATTTTTAAAAATAAAAGACTAGAAGAGAAAATGTCAGACTGTATCTTATGTTACAAGCATTCAGAATCCATCCATGAAACACAGACTTCTTGCTTTTCTTACTATGCTTCATAGTGCTTGGAAACCTGATTTGATGATCCAACACTTTGCTACACAGTTAAGAATGCCAATAAGAAATAAATGCAAAGTAATCATTCCAAAAAGTATTAGGGCTAAAAGATCTAAAAGATGTGTTAAACAGTGAAAGTCAGGTATATTCCAGGAGGTACCACTGTCAGGATTAATAAGCAATCAATAAATCATTTGATTAGAGATTAAATAAGCTTAATGAAAAATAAACACTATTATCAACTGGGGGAAGAAAATCCCTAAGTTCAGTTTACATACTTACCAATGAATGCAGTAACATTCGGGTTAATTATTCCACTGGGTAAAAGGTGAAAATCATACTCCACAGAATCTACAACAACTGTATGGCCAGCATTATTTCCTCCCTGAAATACAAGATTGGGAAAACTAAACCTAACAATGAATATGACAAGCAATATAATTCCTTCCAAAGTGAATTAATGATTTCCTACTAAAATGACAATGTTACTTGAGGCAACCCAAGTATCTGCCGCGAATACTTATTCTCTAGAGGCTTACAACAGTTTGGCCATCCTCTCTCCTTTCCCTACTTGAGTGATTATTCCTAACAGATCTAGAAATTGGAGAATTCAGATTTCTGGAAGACTGAAAGACATATTCCATCTTAAAAAGAGAGAAAAAAATGAACAAAGTACAGGGAAGAATCAGCTTGTTATTCTATTTCTGGCACCATGTGGAACATGTAGCAATCTACTTAATTATCCATGACACTGATCTTTAAAATATCCTTAAAGCTGAAAAAGTAATCTATCCTAACTTGATAGAAATATTCATATAATTCTCACTGTCCTAAAAGTGTGACAAGCAACTCTGACCTAAAATTATTATTCTTATATTGATTTATCAACTAGGATATCTCCCAAGCAATTCCCTCAACTATTAGTTATCCTGAAGACTAATTTTTAAATTTTAAAATCAGTCTTGTGAGCTTGGTTAGTGACCAGTTCCTTGAATCTGCTTGTCTCTGGCTAAAGTAATACACTGGGTCAAGGAACTTCTAAAGCTGAGCATCATAGTAAAAATCCATGGTGAAATTTCTACTCTATGAAACAAAATGTGAAACTGAATTATAAAAATCAGGTACAAAAAAAAAAAATCAGGTACAAATGAGACAGTATTAAGTGATCAGACAATTTTTCTAATTTCTAAGCTTAAAAAGCATGAGGAAAAGACACAAATCAATTTGATTTATGTTTAAACGTCTACAGAACACTAACAATAATTTAAAAATAAACAACAAACTAGGAATATATCTGAACAAATAAAAAGTTTAACAACATCTTTGCAGGACGTGACTGGTTTAACTTGATCACAAGGCTACCAAATTTACGTACTTTTACCGTCATCATGAATTCACAAAAATGCCAGAATAGGTCCTGCAAAAACATTTTTCAACAAAGCAAATACTTATTTACAGTGTTTTGCACTGTACAAAGAATTCCTTGCTTAAAGACTAGAGTTATGTCATGTATGTTTAAAAGAAAAAAAAAAAGACTTGGCAGTGGTAGCCTGAAGTCCACCAGATAACCGGTAGGTGACAAGACACAGGAAGACAGAAGCAGGGATTTAAGCAATACCTCCTTCACTTGATACCATCAAAGGAACAGGTGAATATTTTTTTTTTTACTGTTTACTTATTTGTAGGCAACATCTGCAAATGGATATAAAAGGCACAGTAGGATGTACAGTAAAAAGTGAAGTCTCTCTCGTACTCTTCTCTCCCCTTCCCTGCTACAAGGCTGCTGTTTCCACCTGCTTTTTGTGTCCTTCCCTAAGTAATTCTGCATATACAAACACATATTTGCATATTCCACTTATGCAAATAATAGCAAAGATATATACCTGGGCAAATTGCTTTTCTACCTAACAAATCTTAAAGCTCATTCTCTATAACCTTGCAAAGAAAGGGAAAACCTCATTCTCTCAACAGCTGCACTGTATTCTTTTTTATAAGGACACATATATTTACTAAACTGGTCACACAGAAAGGCATTTGGGTTGTTTCCAACCTTTCGTCTTTATTAACAATGTTGCAATATACTTCCTGGTACATACTTTATTATTATTTTACCCTGGGCAAGTTTATGACCAACTCTGACAGAATCCTAAAACATTACATAAACTAAAGAATATACTGGAAAAAAAAAAGAACATATTGATCTTAGTCTTTCTTAAATAACCCACAGGACAATTCTCACTTGGTTTTTATGGGCTTTCTTTCATTCTATCCCTCATACTAATATTAGCCTTTTTATCACAACTTTCTGTGATTTAGGAAACTTCCAAGTTTCAGGAAAAATATTTTCAGAGTATGAAAACTGATTAAAATTTCTTCAAATCTTAGGAAAATGTTGATTTGTTATAACTATTTACTCTAAATTGTTATAAAACACTAAATTTAATGAATTCATATTAAACTGTTATAAAGTACTAGTGACTTTGAAACAATCAATAAAATGTTATTATTTAAGCAGAACCAGTTTTCTTTTTAATTCATTTGCTTAATATAAAACAAACTATCTACTCTGTAATTTTGACGTAGACTTTCAAAATAAGTCTCTTTACTCATTTTTTTTACACAGTTGTTTTTAAAGATATACTAATATAGTCATTTGGATAAATAATTTTTAACTCAGTTGTTCTTGTGTATAACAAAGCCTAGTACTCTCTTAGATAATATCTTACTAAGACAGGACGTAATGATGGAAAGATAGTGGCTGATATATTTGTTTGTTTGAAACAGGTCATTGTGATTGGTGATAAATGACTTGAGGGCAATATATATTCTTTGAGTTTTTCCAAGTTTACACACAGGTGGTGGTTCAGGCTGGAAAAGTTCAGCTGCAAAAGGCTTGAAATTACACTTTCGTGAACAGCTTGCTCATTCAAACATTAAACAAGATTGTTCAATAATCAATGCCTTAGTAAGGATTACAATATGGTTTAAATCCCACTTAAATTGTTTGATTGAGTAGGAAAATATGGTTAAATATATTCAAGAATAACCCTAAATTATCCTGCTGAGGAGTTAAGAGAGAAAATGTGTGTATTAGCTAGTATGTTTGGTCACTAATGCCCTACGAGGGTTGGGGTGTAAAAGCTTCTAATCTTGAAACACTTGCTGTGCAGAAGAGTCCTGAGGTGAACTGAGACGGAGCCACTCATAAGGCATTTTTTGACAAATCTATATATGATAAAACTTTTAGTATAGGGTCATTTCACAAAAAGCCTCAGATGAAGCTTCAAATTTCAACTGCCTGTTTGGATGCCAACCTAAAATATGTGTAAGTTTTGCGTGCAATGTGCTTAGTTGCTCAGTCGTGTCCAGCTCTTTGTGACCCCATGGACTGTAGCTCCTCTGTCCATGTGGATTCTACAGGCAAGAATACTGGAGTGGACTGCCATGCCCTCCTCCAGGGGATCTTCCCAATCCAGGTATCGAACCCAGGTCTCCTGCATTGCAGGCAGATTCTCTACCATCTGAGCCATCAGGGAAGCCCATAAACTGTGTGGAATATACAAAATTCTTCTTGGGAGCTGAGGAAATTGTTCTGAAACACAGGTCCAAGCAGGGGTCACATGTTAGCAGCAGACAGCAAAAACAAAGAGGTTTCAGTAGAACTACCATTGCCAATCTCACCCAACCACAAACACCCACGACCACATTACCAGGGCAGATAGTCCTCCTTCTGTATCCACAGGAGATTGGTGCCAGGACCCCCAGAGACACCAAAATCCACAAGTGTTTAAGTCCCTTGTATAGTGCAACATTTGCATATGACTTATGCAAACCCTCAGGGATACTTTAAATCATCTCCAAATTACTTATAATACCCAATACCACACAAATGCTATGTAAATAGTTGCCAGCATAGCAAATTCAAGTTTTGCTTTTTGGAACTTTCTGGATTTTTTTTTTTCAATTTATTTTTGATTGACGGTTGAATCCTTGGATACAGAACCCATGGATATGGAGGCCCAACTGTACTCTAAACTGCAGACTCCCACATTTGCGATGAACAGCTTCTCACATGGGCAACTCTCTGCAGTATGTACCTAGATAAGTAGCAAGGACATATACGTTTAATTATGTTTAATGTTTCTCCTAACTAGCGCTGGGAAGGCCAGATAAATGATAGAAGATAAATATATCTTTCATTCTACTTTTAACAGATACCTCAAAGCAAATTTGGAAAAGTATCCTCCCAGATACAACATTAACCACATATTTATATTAATAGCTATATGTAAACTACCTCTTGTTGCTTTGCTAAATTCCCATAACACTTATGATCCCACTCATTCATGCAGCATTTAACAAATACTTCTAAATATCACAGCTGTATATTTTATACTACTTAACTAAAAAACAGAATATGTTCAATTGTTATAGAAACAAGAGCTGTGGAACAGTAATGCTGTTTTGCAGATCAACCATATCAATCGAGAAAATATTTCTTTATGAGTCTTAGATGTCTTCACTTTTGAACATTTTTAATTTTGAAATATACCATCTAAAACCCCATTAAACAAATGAGTGGGGCTCAAAGGTGGCTGCATATTGTGTGGCAAGTCTCTTTGAGGAAAAACATAAGTTTATAATGCCTTATATATTTTTCTTACATTAAATAACAAGAACAAATGTAAAATTCAGCGGGGATATAAGATGACAAATATAAACTCTTTAAATACAAGGGCTCAATACTTTGCTTCCCCCACAGTGACCAATAAAGTTCTAGATACTGTTAGTACTTATTTGATATGGACTAATTAATGAGAGAATTGATATGGACTAATTAGTGAGATGGTTAGATAGCATCACCGATTCAATGGACATGAACTTGAGCAAACCCCGGGAGATAGTGGAGGACAGGGAAGCCTTGTGTGCTTAGGGTCAAAAACAGTTGGACAAGAGTTCATAACTGAACAACAACAACAATGATAATTTTAGAAAAGTAAAACTCTACAATCCTTTGAAAATAAAGCCATTCTACCACCTCTTCAAAACAAAAGGAAATTAACAATATTAAAGTGAAGAATATTTAAAGGAAAAAATCCAGTCATCCAATCAGCACTCACCACAATCACAAAAACATCCTCTAATTTGGTGTTTATTTTACTGATTTTCTTTGACCATTATTTTTACATTAAAATTGAATATAAATATTAAACAAGCTTCTTAATGACCAAAAAAACCACAACTGTACCTCATTGAAATAAATTAGAATATTATTATGATGGAGGTGGGGGAGAGCAGAACTAAAATTCTATGTTCTCCAAGATGAAGAGCAAAATTTCTTGTATGTACTTCTAGGGTTTAAAAACCAATACAGCTAAGTCTCATTATTTTAATTATAGTTAAAATAATAAAAACCTATTTAACACCACACATTTTCCCTCCAGAAAAGCACCAAAGGTCTACAATACATTAGAAAACAACTTACAAATGAGAATAACCCTGAATTGTTTCCTCATTTCTTATCTTCCCATGAAATGAACTGAAGGTCAGTTATACCTTCAGTATACTGAGTCCCTCTGCCTCCCCTCCCCCTTACCACTTACTTCATAAATCATAACGTGTAATCATCCCCTCTGGCCTCAGTAATTGATCCAGAGGAGGAAACCTGATCCAGGCCTGAGCCAATCAAGCTTCCCTCGGGAATTTGATTGTGAGAGATGCCTATCACCTAAGAGAGCATCCTAAAGAGAAAAACCGCCAGTTCTGCCTGCTGAGATCCAAGGAGCTGCCTAAGGCCAGGCCACTCCAAGGTTTAGCCATCTAGGTATTCTTTTAAACATAGCCCCATTTTGCTTAAGTCAGTCTCTTTTCCATTGTTTGCAAAGAATCCAAATTATTCACAAAACAAAGATGGTATGTATACAGCCCATTCTCTAAATTCACATCCTGCACTAGTAATAACTGAATATAAGATGATTAACTTATGTACACCTGAAACTAATACTGTAAATCAACTATACTTCAATTAAAAACTAATTTTTTAAAAAATTAATTTCTAAATTTTAATATCTATGCCGTCAAGAATAAACCTCTAAAACATGGTACTGGAGGACATAGGGATAATATAACATTATTTGGTTGTTTTGTAACTGTTCTCTTAAATATCATAAAAGCCATTATAAACTTATGATTTTCCTCAAAGAGACTTGCCATTCAATATGAAGCCACTTTGGGGCTCCATTGGTTGGTTTCTTGGGGTTTTAGATTGTATATTTCAAAATAAGAATATTTAGCTCTTTTATACTGTTTTCAGGTACACTTTTTTCCCCATTTGATTTTAAACTTAATAAAGTCAGATGACAAGTGTTTTAAATTTTCTTTCCATAGCTCCTCAGAACCAGAGGCTATCAAGCCCAACTCTATATAAAAGTTTGGATCAGGAAATGTTGTTATATGTAAGTTTCTAAGAAGGTCCAAGAGAGGAAAGAGAAGAAAAAGGAAAGGAAAAGAAAAAAAAAAACTTTTTTTTAGAATGGAATGAAATGACACTAGTCGGCAAAAGTGACTCCTGAGTCTTGACTTAGTTCGCTACTAGGTCTTCCTCTTTCCAAAATCACTCCAACTAAGTGAATTTCTGCTGTGAGAGGAGATGGGAACAGTCAATGTTACAAGCCTGAAAGAATGGTATCTCTTTTCTATCTAATAGCAAGAGTGTTAAGGGCTAACAATTTCATGCACATAGCACAGAGGCATTACTCAGGCCACTTAGTTTGGCCTCCAAAATAGTCTGTATTTTCTCTTTGTCCTTGTTCCTCTGAATACATGAATACTACACTGTAATCATAGAGCTCGAAATGAACATCAATCAAAAAAAAGCCAGAATAAACACTATGGATTACAGCAGAGAGTAGCAATGCCTCAGACCCACACCTTTGAACTATTCTAGCAACCAAAAAAGGGTTTCCACTTCATATCTAGTCTTCAAGCTCCTTAGAAACCTAACAGTCTTGTTTTGAGTTGGTGCTGATTACCTGTGCTGATTTTCTTGGTAAAGACCGTTCCAGCCCGTGTCCTGTTGTTGATTTCACTATTTGCCAATACTAAAACACAGCAATCCGCAGCAATTAAGGAATTATAAACAAAGATGACTGTTCTTTTATAAAAACACTCAAATTACTGCAATTAGCTTGTGATTCCACAGTAGAGCAGGTTTAAGTTACCAGCAGTAAGCTGATCAAATTAAACTATTCGACAGTAACCAGACACACTAGCTAGGAAAACATATACAGGGTATCTGAATTTCTTTTTAGCAAAGACATCCAAGTGCACTGCTCAGTTATCTCTTAAAGGCTTAAGACATCTGCTTTACCTTACAGGATTACATTTACCTTCCAGTCTCATACACAGATAAGTGTCACATGAATGACAAAAATCTCAGGTATCTTGTATTTTGTACCTTAAACTACATTATAAAACAACTCACAAGGAAAATGGAAAGAGGAATAGACTTGGAGAATCTCAGGTTTCTGATTAAGAAGCTCCAGATTCTAGGTGCACGTGTGTGCTCTAATATACACATTTAACAAGGGTCAGAGATGACCACAGTCATAGACAGAAGGATCAGACATGCAACCAAAACAATGCATAAACCAATGTTATGCAGCTCTTTATAAATGCCAGATAAAAACTCCCCTAATCATTAAAACATTTATGGAGATATTTTCTTAAAACACACTGACATTGAACTGCAGATTTCAAGTCAAAAAAAATTTCTCTCATGAATAAAACCCTTCCTTTAAATGGGTTTTCAAAACATAATACAGACAAAAGACCCATTTTTAAAAATGTCATGGATCTCCCATTTTTTAAAGAGGAATTTTATTACATTGAATTAAATATAATTAAAAGTTGGTTCAATGTAAAGAACCATCCATCTTGGAGCCAGAGTAGCCATGGGAACTGTCCCCCCCCCCCACCTTCTTTTTAATTAAAGCATACAACAAACTGTGGGAAATTCTTAGAGAGATGGGACTAGCAGACCCCCTTCCCTGCCACCTGAGAAACCTGTATGCAGGTCAGGAAGCAACAGTTAGAACTGGACATGGAACAACGGAACTGGTTCCAAACTGGGAAAGGAGTACATCAAGGCTGTATACTAGCCCCCTGCTTATTTAACTTCTATGCAGAGTACATCATGCAAAATGCTGGACTGGATGAATCACAAGCTGAAATCTTCAACCCTGAATATTCATTGGAAGGACTGATGCTGAAGCTAACGCTCCAATACTTTGGCCACCTGAGGCCAAGAGCTGACTCATTGGAAAAGACCCTGATACTGGGAAAGATTGAGGGCGCAAGGAGTAGGGGTTGACAGAGGATGAGATGGTTGGATGGCATCATCGACTCAATGGACATGAGTTTGAGCAAACTCCTGGAGATAGTGAAGGACAGGGAAGCCTGGCATGCTGCAGTTAATGGGATCACAAAGAGTTGGACACGACTTAGCAACTGAACAACAATACATAGTTGATTGACAACGTTGTGTTCGTTTCAGGTAGACAGTGAAGTGATTCGTTATACACATATATATACTTTTTCAGATTCTTTTCCCTTATAGGTTATTACAAAACATGGTGTTCCCTGTGCTATACACACTTTACTGTTCTTTTCAAATGCTTTCCCCAGACAATACTGAATACCTCAACGTCCCTTTTTCAACTGATAAAAAGTACTCTCACATCACCAATCTTCACTTACTGTTATGTAGCTAATCCACATTAATCTTTGGTGTCAATACTGACTTAGTCCCCAAAACATACATAGATTTGTATCCAATTACTGTTAAGTAAGCTATTAAGTATATTATCAATTTACAAGTTTACTCTAGATTTGTTCTAGGCAACAATTTTTCCTAAAGATACTTAAAACTACCGAACTAATCCACCCTTTCTCACCAAAACTAAAGAAACAGAATAATATTGGTCAGATTACTGAAGATAAGTTCATAAAATTTAAAAATTTATGCCTCAAAAATAAAGATAATGCCATATTATCTATACTAATACAGTAAGCTTAAATTGTGAACTACTTAGAGATCTACTGCCCTCAGCAAAGAAAAACTGTTTAAGAGAAACACATGGCAGTCAACTGAAATTTGTTGAGGAAATGCACAAAAATTATACAATTATCAGTTACCTATTTTCTCATAGATAAAGGAGATAAAACTTTAAAGGAGTAAAGCCTTTGAACTTACTAGTACAACATAAAAAAATACTAGCTAAAAATACTATGTAACAATTGTTAATCCCAGGAATGCTGGGGATTCCACATTAAGCTCACATCAATAGTCAATTAAACTGCCGAGGAATATATTAAAAATAATAAGGCTTCCCCAGTGGCTCAGTGGCAAAGAATTCGCCTGCAATGCAGGAGACACAGGAGATGTGGGCTCAATCCCTGGGCGGGGAAGATCCCCTGGAGGAGGGCATGGCAACCCACTCCAGTATCCTTGCCTGGAGAATCCCATGAACAGAGGAGTCTTGTGGGCTTCTGCTCATAGGGTCACAGTCAGACACAACTGAAGCGACTGAGCACGTATTAAAATAATACAGGAAAGGGCTAAACTACAGAATTCAAAGAAATTTCTAAGGGTGATCCAGGGCACACAACATATATTTGTTAAGTATTTACTTCCTCTCTGACTCACATGGCTTCCCTAGTGGCTCAGATGGTAAAGAATCTGCCTGCAATGCAGGAGACCTGGGTTCGATCCCCGGGTTGGAAAGGATCCCCTGGAGGAGGGCATGGCAACTCACTCCAGTATTCTTGCCTGGAGAATCCCATGGAGAGAGGAGCCTAGCAGGCTACAGTCCATGGGGTCGCAAAGAGTCGATACAACTGAGTGACTAAGCACACACTGCCTCATGTAGTACTGGGTGCTATGGACGAAAACAAAAAGGGAATGAGTCCTCTTTCTGAGAAACCTACATTCTAATAGTACTAAATCACTTCAGTTGTGTCCCACTCTGCACTGGCAGGTGGGTTCTTAGCACTAGCGCCACCTAGAAAGCATTATATTAGGGAAAGCACAATAATCCAAGAAAGAAAGATTTAACCAAGTACACCACACAGTGGTAATCACTTATGTACAATCTTGGAAAATACTATATATAGAAAACAATCCTGATATGAGACAAAGAAACAGCAATTGTTATAAAACTGGAAGAATGGCTTACCTTAATTGCTAATTCTCCACCAGCTTCAAAATTATGGAAGGTGGTTTAGAAGATAATTTTAGCTGTACAAGGTCAAGGCATTAAAAAAACACTGAAGTTATTTTCTTTTAAATTATCTCTCAACCTTTCTGAGTATTTCAAGGAGAAAGTCTCAGTTGCTGCTGGTACGTCTTTTGCATTTCTTCATCACTTGCTAATAGCTGGTTTCAGACCCTTCAGCAGATACCCACATCTAGCTACAAACATTTTTTTCATTGTGCTTAGTTTTATGGCCAGCTTTACATATAGCATGTGACAGGACACACTTTCCCTTTATAATTAATTTTACTTAGTATTTCCTCTTTATTAACATTAAAACCCTGGGGAAAAAACACAAAGAAAGGAAATACTGTTCTACCTACCCTGATCACAGGCAACTAACCTCATGCCTGTCACAGCCAAGACTACCAAGCTTTACTTTCACCAGAACAATAAACAAACCCATGCTTAAGGCCTGATATAAAGTACAATAGTCAAAATCTCTGTAGTTTCTATTCGACGAAATAAAGAAAATAGAGACTAATTTACTTTGAGGGAATTGGGGTGGGGGGACAGTAATAGACCTTCTAATAAAACTATTTTTGAGTTGCCAGGAAGGGGCCTTCCTATTCCCATATTTTAACCTTTTGAAAAACCCACACTAACACCTTTCTCCATCCCCACCCTGGCAATACTTTTCTAAGTAACAGCTGTCCACTAGACTATAAACGCCTTGTGAGCACAAGCCCTGCCTTTGTCAGCTAAAACTCTGGGGCTAAGTGGTCCCCTATAGATATTTACTATGTGATTGCTGGATGAATGAACTACGCCAGAAATTGGTCCTATACTTAATTCTTCTTCTCTTTTTCTTACAAGACCTACTGAATTAAGTCATCCATCCATGCAAGTCCTACACACTTATTTAAGGATCTAAAGTATAAGTATCTAACAAGTTATAACTTCCTATAAGTCCCAAATCTAAAACGATGATGAAAATGCCAGGGCTTTGCACCTATTCTTTCCAAAAAGACATTTTATATTTAAAATAAATAGTTAAATGCAATGTCAGCTTTTCTTTTAAAAAACTGTATTTTTATTGGGAGAAATTCCTTATTTTATGATTCCATTAGAGACACATTATATGTATACCACTTCTGGAGAAACACTATAAAAGTCTGAGTTTATGGCACGAATATGACAAAATATACTGATTAAACTCTAAAAAGTGCATATTATTTTCAATAATACACAAAACTTAAATCATCAAACAGAGCAATTCAAGTCCAAAATGTCCTTCCAAAAGTTGACTTTTCCCAGCTCTCTGTACATCTTAAGAATTTCAACAGTCCATAACTATCAATTTTATAAGTCAGGAGAACTTCACTAAGAGATGTCAGCTTACTGGGACTGACCAAATAATATAGTTACCAAAGTGAATCACAACGGATATTCTTAAATCTATTCATTACTTATCTACCAGCATTAACAAGAAATAAGAATCCTTTGGGTTCTTAAAACACTAGAAGAATATAAATTTTTAAAATTATATAAGGAAGGTAGTAAGTCAAAATTTTACAGGTGAGTCAAGCCTAACAAGTTTGCTCATACATGTCTCCTCTATCTTCAGCTAACATTCTAAAGCCACACTTGGCTCCTTCTCAATCATTTCTCTCCAGACTTTCCAAGGGCATCAGATCAGATCAGCCCATGACCTCCTTCAAGACTACTTTTTACAATAACATGGTAATACCCTCTCCAACCAACAAGCAAGTTCTACTTCTTCTCAAAGTGATTATTAAAATTGAGGATCTTTTAGAATAAATGCAAAGTGGTTACATCCCCCAAAACTTCTTACAATCTATATTTATTCTGTTATTTATGTTAGCTATTTCTGTATAAAAGAATTTGCCTGCAATGCAGGAGACCCGGGTTCGATTCTTGGGTTGGGAAGATCCCCTGGAGAAGGAAATGGCAACCCACTGGAGTATTCTTGCCTGGAGAATCCCACGGACAAAGGAGCCCAGTGGGCTACAGTCCATGGGTTTGCAACAGTCAGACAGGACTTAGCAACTAAACCACAACCATTTCTGTATTAGGAAGATATCAGAAATGACAGCGAAGTAGATAAAAGGGCCTCAACCTCTCCTCCTGCCCAGAAAGAGTTAGGTATTCCCGTACTTTGCCATAGCACAGCAATCTAGGATCTTTAGAGAAAAGGAAGGTGATGGTCAGTCTTCTGGAGCAGCTCCTACAGTAGTGTGAGGCAACACCTTTAGGGGTGTCATGAAGTAACCTCCTATGTTACTTACGTGTGTAGCCAGAGAGGTGGAAGAATAGAAGGTAAGTGGTGGCAGTGTTAGTGGTAATACTAAGAAGCAATTGGTGCAACAGCGATCTTAACCCAGAAACGGGCAGGATGGATTTCCTCAAGCAAAAAACAAGATTTCTCATTTAACTTTTGATGTACTTATGATTACTTTTTTCTGCCTGCCAAAATGGTATTCAACTTCAGGTAGAACACTTCTAATCGAGCAGGCCTACGAACTTGTTAGAATGCACACGGCATTATTATGCCATGTACACAGCTCATGAAGAAGAAACATTCTTCCAACCTAAACAGCAGTTAACTTCAGACATTACATTACCATTCGTTCTGAAAGGGCTTATTGCTCAACTATTTCGAATTTTGAAATTCGTAACAGTTACCTATGAGCTTTTAGAAAGGCCTAGTCTCTTGGCTGCTTCAAACCAAACGACAAATAGGAAGAAGGTTTATACTGAAAACCACGTGTCTCCCGGTAGGAAGTATATTATTACTATTCCATTTCCCGAAAGTTCACTCTAGGTGTGAGCGTTAACAATGTAAATATTTCTAAATACTAGATTTGACACTTGTGGTGTTCTTTCATTTGCCTCACTCGTAAAAGAGCTGGGATGCCCACCTTTAGGACCAACAAGTAAAATTAATCTTCCTTAGTATACCGGGTACCGAGTACAAAACGGGGCCATTACACGGTTATAAACGCCCTTAAGCCCAAAAGTGGGTTCTCCTGTCAACAGAGTGGACCCGATGAGGCAAAGCTCGGCAAGCTCGGGCCTGCAGGTGGGGGAGTGGCGAGCCTGGCTTTCCGGGCGTTTCGGCCCACTTGGTATCCCCTGGGCGGATGGGTGATGACGGGGACGATTTTGCGGCCCCCTAGGGTCTCTGCGCGGAGTCGCCAGCAGGCCTCGGGCGGTAGCTCCTCAAACTCGAGCGGTCTCCCATCTCCACCCCGGCCCCAGTCCTGGGTTTGAGCACTGGTCCTCGGACCGAACACTGCAACTCCCCAGGCATCGCGCATCTCAAAGGCTCTCAGAGTCAAGCCGCATTTTCCTCCTGAGCCATCTCGAGCCCGCAGCCCGAGACCCAGGTCAGGGGTCTCCGACCTCCCGCCATTTCTCCACGTCGCCGCAGCTCGTAGTAAGAGGAAAGAACCTCAAGGTGACACCTTATTTCGGACGGTGGATGCGAGTTCCGGGCCCGAGCTAAGGGGCCGGCTTCCCGTCAGAGCCCTGCCGCCTCACCTGGCAGCGGCACACGATGTCGGCGTCCTGCGCCAGCAGATCCACCACCTTCCCCTTGCCTTCATCGCCCCACTGCGCGCCGAGCACCACCGTCACCCGGTTCCCTCCAGGCCGCGCCCTGGGGCGGCCGCAGTCGCCGTTGGGCAAGGAGGATGCCGCCGGGTTGGTCTCGGCAAACGCCATGGCTCCGGAGACACGAGGAGAGCCCGAAGGGGACGCGAGTAGCTTGGAGTGCGCGAACTGAACTGCCCTACGGCCGCCAGCCACATGCGGAGGAAGAAGGAGCCAGAGCCAGCCCGCCCCCGCCCCGCCTGCCGGGTCGCCACCCTCCCGCCAGGCCCGCCCCGCGCTCCCACCGCCCTCTCAGAGGGGCACCAGGACCTCCCCGCGCACGCCGGCCTTGGCAGCACCGCCCCAGGAAAAAGCCACGCCCCTTCCGCGGCCGGGCGCGCCCCTCCAGTACGAACTCAGAACGGAAAGGATGGGGGCGGGGCTTCGAGCGTGCTTCAACCTCAACGCCCCGCCCACCAGCCCTTTCTCGGGCTTTTCAAACTGGAGAGGCGGGGAGGTACGTGCCAGTGCGTCAGACTACAACTCCCGGCAGCGCTCTGGTCAAAGCGGTGTATTCCGGTGATTTGGTGTCTGCCATGTGCACGTTTCAGTTTGTGAAAAATGTTTAAGTTGTTTCTTAATTTGCTTTTATTAAGGAATGAGATAGTGTATACAAAATATGAAGGGTGGAATTTCAAAATACAAATGGGATGAAATTGGAACATACTATAGATTTAGAATTGGAAAGTAAAGGTCTGAAAGTAAGAGATGCGAACGGGCATCAGAAAAGGGCAAACTCGAATGTAAAGCAGTAATGTTGAGGTCATTAGGCCTGAAAATCTACAGAATACGCAGAGTCCTGTATCTTATTAGAATTAAATGCCAATGTCATTCTAATGTATGCCAGAATACAGTAACAACCCTATGAGGTAGGTAACACTATCTTATCCTTATTTTACAGGGTTTAAAAGTTAGTTAACTACCTCTAGTGAGGAGTGAATTGGTACCTAGATGGTCAGTCCAGAGCCCAAGTCCTTTGTGTAGTGTTTAGTGTTTCAGTTCAGTTCAGTTCAGTCGCTCAGTCGTGTCCGACTCTTTGCGACCCCATGAATCACAGCACGCCAGGCCTCCCTGTCCATCACCGTCTCCCGTTTCAGTTGCCATTAAAGCTCATTTTAAACGGAATCAGGAAGCCCCAAAGGGGAAAGCTCTCATGCGGGTACCACTCCGAGCAGATTGCCTAACAAGGAAGAAGGAAGATAAGAATATTACTTTTCTTTTAGGAGAAGGGAAGACATTTTTCACATAGGAATTTTATCTCCTGCTTTTAAAAAATGGAAGGCAGTTTCCTCCTTTGCCCCAGCAACAATGCTCTAACCTTTGAAATCTTTATGTCACTTTAGTTAAATGAATAAATATTATTTTATAATGATCTGTGATCCAATGTAGTCACATCCAAAATTTTTGATATTTTTGAAAATCTTCCCCCAAATCAAGCTATAATTGAAGTCTTTTTGACCTTAAACTAACTTTGGGATTTTTTTGGAGGGCCCCTGGAGCATCTCAGAGGATCTGTTCTCTCTGTTCGTAAAAAGGGAGATATTAAACTAATTGGACTTATTTGGGAAAGTGCAGGGGAAGCATTGTCAAGTAAATAATACTAAGCCCTCTTTATATTGCATCTGTGTTATAAATCTTCATAAATATAACATTCCTTGAAATCTGATATTTCTGGTGTGTTATTACCATTCATAAGGGCTCCCCAGGTGGTACTAGTGGTAAAGAAGTTGCCTGCCAGTGCAAGAGACATGTTCTGCCCCTCGGTTGGGAAGAGTCCCTGGAGGAAGACACAGTAACTCACTTCAGCATCCTTGCCTGGAGAATCCCATGTACAGAGGAGCCTTGTGGGCTATATAGTCCATAGAATCACAAAGTGTCAGACACAACTTAGCACATACACACACATGCACCATTCATAATTCTAGTTATTATCTTATAATGTGCATCATAGAACTTACCAAATTCCTTTGTCCATTCTACTATAATGAGCTCCTATTGGATCTCTAATAATGGACATTTAAGGCTTTTGTCACCATAGAGAGTTACTGTTTTACTCTGATGCTTTGCAAAAATATTCCTATAAAAATGCTTCATCTTCAAGGAGAATCGTGGAAAAGACCCCTGCCCCAAAATAATTAGAATGCAGATTTCTGATAACTTTAAGATCATAACACTGAACTAGGTAAAAACTTATAAAGCTTTAATGGAAAATTGATTGATTCATAAAGCCACTAACCCAAGATCAACAAGAATTACAGGAGATGGAATGAACAAATGAGAATGACTACAATTCATATGATTTTTTATGCTGGTTCTCTAATGTTCTGCTTTTCCTGAATGAAGTCTTTTAGAGGATGATTATAATCTTTATGACTTCTTATGCTAGTCTCCTAATTTTTGCTTTTCCACATCTAAGGAAATTTTTCTCTTAAGCATCTGTCACTTATAGTAGTTGTAAACAAAGATGAAATACTCATCTTTTCCTACCTGATCCCTTCAGAATTTGGGAACTCTTAAATATTCTTTTCCTGACAGTATTGTTAGTTATTTACATGAATTCAGTGAGAACCTGTTCTAATAGTATACAACAGGAAATATTAACTACATTGCCAAGGCTTTGACTGGAATGTCATATGTGAGAGAGAGATACATAGACTCAGATATGACCAATTTTAGGGAATTGCTTGGAAAAACTAAGCCTAGCACCTTGCTTGTAAGGTTCCAGCACAGTAATCTTAAAAAGAACTATGGTCAATCACTATTCTTGCTACATTTATGTAAGTAATCAGGCCAAATATAATACAAACAAATTAGTTTTACTATGATTTTTTTGATAAAAGGGAGAAAATTATGGGGAGAGAAATTATGTTTGCACCTTTGTAGATATTAGATCCTTGTCCTGTTTTCTTTAAAGTTTTGTTATATACCTATAAGCTGGACTAGATCCTAAAGTCTTCTTTTTTCCTCAAATATCTGATTACAAATCTCCAAATTAATATTTCCAACTTTTTCCAACCCTTCTGGTTTGGAATCAATAAGAATAAAATTTGTGAATTTCCTTGGACACAGAGGTCCTTCTCACTACCCAGATGTGCCAGAACACCAGAAACTTGAACCTTGGGTAAACATCTCACAAGGAAATGACGACTAATTTCCAGTATTTCTGCCTGGGAAATCCCATGGACAGAGGAGCCTGGCAGGCTACAGTCCTTGGGGTTGCCAGAGTCCAACACGACTTAGCAACTAAACGACAGTAACCATCTCACAGCTAAAGAAGACCCCACCTGGCATCCCATCCTATAACAAGCTCTGAAGACCACTGAATCAAACTGACCAGGAACTGAAGTAGATAACAGCTGAAGGACACATCTTTTTTCCCAAGATGACTGGACCAGACTTATGTAACTTTTTCCTCTATTATTATTGCCTTATCCTCTCCCTCTTCTTGGAAAGACAATGCTCTTGTACACATTTTCAATCTACTACAAAAGGGGGAAACTTACCTAATTGTTGGGTTTGCGCCTAGAGACATCAGTCTAGTCACAACAGTGGTGACCCTTTCGTCCATCCTGTAACACATTTTTTCACTTGTCTCAAGCACTATTGCTAATTTCACTCATCAATCACTTGACATCAGCTGCAGAGTAAAACATTTGAAGCTTCCCATTCATTCACCTCTTAAAAGAAGCCTACTTGACTCTGAGTCTGCCTCCATAGGGAGAGACTTTCTCCTCTAGGTCAGAATAAGTTCCAATGAAAGCATGATTCAAACTCCCTAACATTAGGAGAGCTAGTCAATTCCACAGCCAAAGCATAGCAGCCCAGCAACGATCACCTGACTCATTAGCTAAAGTAGTTTTGGAAAATTGCATATCCCTTCATTACCTACTTGCTGAACAAGAAGGCATTTTTTTCAGTAGCAAATACTACCTGTTACACATAGTTAAATGCCTCTGGAGAGATTAAAAACTCAATCATAAAGATCAGGAAACTAGGCCATTGGTTACAATAAATTTCACCTGATGATCCCTAGGTTTTTTTGTTTTGTTTTTGTTTGTTTTAAACCTATTTAGTGTTACCTTTACATTTGAGCTCATGGTTTAGAACCATAATACAAACTGAACTTATATTACTCTTAACTCTGCTTTGCATAATCATTTTTGTGCTTTTTAAATCTTTGTAAGAATGACATATACCCAGTGTAACTGAGCAGGACCCTATGAG
Source organism: Capra hircus (assembly GCF_001704415.2). Taxonomy (NCBI): domain Eukaryota; kingdom Metazoa; phylum Chordata; class Mammalia; order Artiodactyla; family Bovidae; genus Capra; species Capra hircus. The sequence continues at coordinate 31,289,532 of NC_030823.1, read as the reverse complement.
GCCTTCTGGGGTAGATCTCACCCTTGCATATCCTCCACTTGCCTTCCCTAAGTTTCAAAGAATAAATTTAATCATAGAAGTGAGAAAATGCACAAAGAAAGAAAAACAATCAAGTAAGACAAAATAATAACAGTTTAGCCATAAAGTCAAGAATCTTTAGCTCCTCAAGGGCTATAGCTAATATTCTGAGCTATATCCCTTTGAGTTGTTCTGCAGCTAATGAAAGCCCCTCCAAGTGGATGAAGTTAGTTATATGTTGCTCATAAGCACATAGAAACCAAGCCAGGTGGGAACCAAAAGACTGATGATGTTGACTCCCAATTAGCTTACCACCAACCAATCAGAAGAATTTCCATGAGCTGAGCATGCACCCCACAACTCCCCTCCCTCAGCTTATCTTTGAAGACCTTTCCCTGAAAGCCATCAGGAAGTTCGGATCTTTTAAGCAGCAGCCAAATGGCAACCCACTCCAGTGTTCTTGCCTGGAGAATCCCAGGGACGGGGGAGCCTGGTGGGCTGCCGTCTATGGGGTCGCACAGAGTCGGACATGACTGAAGTGACTTAGCTGCCTGGACTCCTTGTTTGGTGCCCTGCAATAAGCATTACACTTTCCTCCACCACAATCGGGTGTCAGTAGATGAGCTTTATTGTGCATGGGTGAGTAGACCCAAGTTTGCTAGGGTGGTAATAGCCTACCAGTTCAAGATGATCTCCAGTGTTTACGGCCTTGATAAGACGTAGACTTTAGATGGGAAATGCCTGATAGTTATCCCTCCTACTTTTCTCTGTTCCTCAAATGTGGCCTCAATGATTTTCAACCTGCACTTTCCCTCCGACACGGGGCACAGCCACCAATAAAGCTCCTCCCTGGCACCAAGGACCAAAACCTCTAGATCTGGAAAACCTGACTCTTGGTCAATCATGCTCTCAAAGGAAGATGGTGACCAAAGGGGGAAATATGAAAAGAAAGGAACCGTCATCTTCAATGGAGTCAGAAAGCCCTAAAGAGGGAGCTCTCACCCACCTGCCACTTGTTGCAATCTGCATAACCAGCAGCAAAGAGGAAGAAAAGAATGTTAATTTTTTTCTGGTATAGGGGAGGACATTGTTCACAGAGCAATTTTATCTCCTGCTTTTTTTTTTTTTTAGATTTGTTTATTTTGGGGGGTGTGTCAATTCTTAATTGCAGCACGCAAGATCTTCATTGTGTCAAGTGGATTTTTTGTTGTGGTGTGTGTGCTCTTTAGTTGTGGTGATTAAGCTTAGTTGCTCCAAGACATGTGGGATCTTAGTTCCCCTACCAGGGATCAAAACCACATCCCCTGCATTGCAAGGCAGTTCTTAATCCCTATCTCCTGCTCTTAAAAAAAGGAAAGAAAATCCTTCCCTCACTCAGAAAAAATGCATTAACTCCCACTTGCATCCAATGAGAAACTGCCACAGCCTCCGACTCTGGCTCTTCTCCAATGAATGTTTGTTCAAAACAACTCTAGCAATTTCCTTCTAAAACCTAACAAAAGCAAAACCTTCTTTGTTCTCTAGACTTACCCACGATTCACCATAAACTTGCCTGTCCTGAATTGTAATTCTCTGCTATTCCCAAATAAACTCATTTTGCTGGTAAAATAACTGACTTTTATTTTTGAGGTTGACAGGTGATATAAAGAAAAGGAGAAGGAAAAGTTAGAAACAAAAGTATAGGGACTTTCCTGGTGGTCCAGTGGCTAAGATTCCATGCTGCCAATGCAGGGGGCCTGAGGTGGATCCCTGGGCAGGGAACTAGATTCATATGCCACAACTAAAGAACTTGTGTGCCACAGAGAAGATCAAAGATCCCACATGCCACAGCTAAAGACCTGGCATGGCCAAATCAATAAATTTTTTAAATTACTATGGCAAAAAAAAAAAATTACTGTAGGACTTTCCTGGTGGTCTAGTAGTTAAGAATCCACCTGCCAATTCAGGGCCCAGGGGTTTACTCCCTGGTCTGGGAAAATTCCACATGCCCTGGGGCAACTAAGCTGTGTGCCACAACAACAGAAGCCCATGCACCTAAGTCCTGTGCTCCACAACGAGAGAAGACACTACGATGAGAAGCCCACACACCACGATGAAGAGTAGCCCCTGCTCACTGCAACTAGAGGAAGCTCATGGCCGCAACAAAGACCCAGCACAGTCAAATAGAAAAAGTAATAAATAATTTTCTGAATTACTATTAGAAAATCTTATCAGGCATTAAAAAAAAAAAAATCTATGGAATTCCCTGGTGGTCTAGTGGTTGGGACTTGGTGCTTCCACTGCCAGGAGCCCTGGTTCAATCCCTAGTCAGGGCACTAAGATCCTGCAAACTGCAGGGTGCAGCCAAAATAAAGGGTTTCCCTGATAGCTCAGTTGGTAAAAAATCTGCCTACAATGCAGGAGACTCCAGCCCAATTCCTGGGTTGGGAAGATCCGCTGGAGAAGGGATAGGCTACCCACTCCAGTATTCTTGGGCTTCCCTGGTGGTTCAACTGGTAAAGAATCTGCCTGCAATGCAGGAGATCTGGGCTCAATCCCTGGGTTGGGAAGATCTCCTGGAGAAGGGAAAGACTACCCACTCCAGTGTTCTTGCCTGGAGAATTTCGTGGACTGTATATCCATGGGGTTGCAAAGAGTCACCAAAACAAACAAAAGAAAGACAAGTCTAAACTTGGAAGCAATTTAGATAAAAGAAATAAATATAAACACCTTGTAAAAGGACTAATTTTAATAGGTGTGATGTAAAGAAAAACATATTTACATCAAGAAAGGAGGTTTTGTGATGTATGACAGAAATCAAGCCAGTATTGTAAAACAATCATCAATCAATTAAAAATAGATAACTATTACATAACAAATAAATAAATCTAACAAGAAAAAACAGAAAGAAGGGTTTGTGTAATTTCCACAGAATAACCCTGAGGATGTCACTGTTTCAGATATATTTATAATCCCTTGGTTAGAGTACAGTCTCTTCAATGGAGGGGTGGAAGGACATTTGTAACTGGCTGACTCTGCTAGCAGGTGGAGTGTATGCCCAATGAGGGAAGGCAAGGAAGAGAAAATGGTCTTGAGTTCAGCTTTTTTAGTTTATGGCCAAGTAGCTTCATTTTCATCATTGGTATGCCCACCTTCAATAGGACACAACGTTTGAGTTGTTTCGTTTGGGGCAGTGACAGGCAATGAATAACATGACTTAGCTTTGTACATACAAGGGTTTTCAAAGTACTTTCTTGAATATTCACTTTCATCTTATCCCTTCACCAGAGGCATCCAGTTTAGAGCTGGCAACCTCATAAAACCCAAGGGTTGAGACCAAAGAACAGTTTTCAGAGTTCCAAAGTTAACCTTTGCACCTTGGACTTAAACCTCTTTTGCCACCTGAGCATTAAGTTTAAAAATATTTCAGGATACAGTTAGTTCCTTACATATGAACCTTAGGTTGTGAACTTTCCAAGTTATGAACACACATTCCCATGTCTGATCACGTAAGTCAGTTCACGTGTCTGGCATACATTGTCATGTACGTACAAATCCTCTGCGAGTGGTTGTGCTCTTGTGTCCTTACAGTACTGTACAGAGTACAGTAGACAGTATCAAGTCCAGGTTGTCCGGAACCAAGAGTGAAAGCAGCGGTGATTTAGCTAGAACTGCTAGTGAACAGCTGTTGCATTCCCAGGTGGCGCTAGTGGTAAAGAGCACTCCTAGCGACCCCACGGACTGCAGCCCACCAGGCTCCTCCATTCATGGGATTTGCCAGGCAAGAGTACTGGAGTGGGTTGCCATTGCCTTCTCCAGCGGTAAAGAACCTGCCTGCTAATGCAGGAGACATAAGATATGTCTGGGTCATCTTCCTGTCTTCCTGGGTCAGGAAGATCTCCTGGAGGAGGGCGTGGCAACCCACTTCAGTTGCCACTCTTGCCTGGAGAATCCCCATGGACAAAGGAGCCTGGTGGGCTACAGTCCACGGGGTCACAAAGAGTCAGACACGACTGAAGCGATTTAACATGCACTGTACTTCTCAAGGTACCTTACTGTAATATTAAAAATGCTTTCTTTATTTTTAATGTTTGCTTATTTTTTATGTATTCTTTTGTGTGAAAAGTATTATAAACCTATTACATTACAGCATGGCCTTTGTCATAGGGGAATAAGCCCCTACTCTGGACACTGGTCCTGGCCCACTGACCACGGATTTGTTAATTCAGATAACTGCTCCAAGGGTCACAAAAGCAGCAGAAAATTCACCCTACCTGTCAACTGTCCTCACTGAGGTAGCTCCTATGATGGACAGACTCCCCAGACTTCTGTTCCTCCACCCCAATCCACCCTAGACTTTCCTAGATGCAGAGGGGAGTCTTCTGGAATATTGGCAACAGTTTCACAGTTCAGTTTAGTTAGGAACAGCCCTCCAAGACAGCCCCAGAGCCTCCACAGGGGTTCAGGCCAGAGGTGGGGATCCTGAGGTTCTGGGAGGCACTGGGGCCTACGTCCACACACAGCCCTTGGTGCAGATGAGCCTGTAAAGTGTTCTAACTCCAGAATCTCTGCCTCCATGAACCCACAGACCTGAGCTCCATCTTCTGCCTCCTCAGGGTGTGGAGGACGCAGAGTCCCGGCCCTGGAGACTCGTTCTCCTAGGGCTCCAGGGCTCCAGGGTGCCCCAACTTTGCATGTGGGGCTCTGCACCTTCCCAAATCACCCCAGCCAGCAAGGCAGGGCACTGGGCAGTGGGGTTTGGCTGCTTGGTGTTGACTTTCTCTAGAAGATCTAGGCTTTAGCCACCTTTGTTCTTTTTTTAAAATATATACATATATATTTACAAATGCTTTTTCCTCTTCTTTAATAAAAACAAAACAAAAAAAACAAACCCACACCAGTATTCTAAAAGCAGAAATGGCTCTGGAGCCAAGTAGTCCTGTCTGAGCATCTCCTACACCAGCCTCCCATCACACAGGCGGGGGACACATTCTGACTTCACTCCCTTGTGATTGGCAGCCAAACAGCAGACTCTTGGAAGTTTCCACATTTGTTGAGTGCCAGCCATGCCAGAAGTGTTGCCTTGCCAGGTGCCCCAAGGAGTAGACTCTCCTCGCTCTACCGATTTTGCAACTCCTTCCCCCCAACCCACACCTGCCAACAGCCCAGCTAACCAGAAGTCAAAGAAGATGCTCCTGAATCTTTGGGGGAGTCAGTTTCTTGCACCCTTCTCCACTCTCCCCTTCCCAAAAATTCGATCAGCTTTGTGGATCCCATTCCCACGTGGAAAAGCGTCCAGTCTTCAGTGGGGGTATGCTCAGGGACCTCCAACCAACCCCCATCTCCCCCCACGTTCCAGAATGAGCCAGGAGCAACTTTCCTTGAACCCTGGAGGTGAGGACTGTGGTGTGGGGAGCCCAGAGCTGGGTCCCAAACTGGCACGGAGATTTTTACATTATGTGGATAGCAAGCGGGTTTTTATAGCATGCGAGTGGATGTGGGATCTTCCGGTCCTGCTGTGACTTGTCTCCAGTGGGCCAGAGAAGATGTCGTGTGACTCCCAAAGCCATCAGACCTGTGATGCGCCAGGTTCTGGGTACTGGAGATCCAACAGTGAGCCACTGCCCTCCTAGAGGTGATTGCATTCTGGCTGGGCAGGCCTCGTTGATGCTGTAAGATTTGGGGGAAGCGTGGTCCGGGAGGGCACAGACTAAAGGGGAGAGAAGTGGTGTGTCTGGGGTTCTTTTCACCAGGAGGCTGCCACCTTTGTTCTCAAAGCCCTGAGTAAATGAAGAGAAAATGAGGGCCTTGTGAAGTGTAAGAAGGCCTGAAAGGGCAGCCAGTAAAGGGAACTGGGTAATGCACTACTAGGTTGCAGCCTCAGGGAAGCAAAGATAAAGGGGTGTTCCCAGGAAAGGCTTTTGAAACCCCCCTCCCTTCTCAGATCATACCACTGCTCTGCTTCCCCAATAGCATGAGTGTGACTCTACCCCTGTGGGCCAGGCTGGGGTGCAGATGGGCAGTGCCCGCTGGGAACTCGACTGCCAGGAGCACAGATGGCACTATGCCCAGCAACTAGGGAGCTAGTAGTGACTCTTTTGACACCATCAGTGAGACAGGGCTGGCAAGCACTGGGGAATTCCCCACTCCCAGCCCATATTTTTCACGATCCCCAAAATCTGCTGGGGGCGCTGCTTAGGGGAAAAACCTCTTGTACTGCAGGCAGTCACCCAGCAAGAACAGCAATGAGGTCTGTTGCTTTCATCTAGACTGTCTTCCAGGAGGGGTCCTGGGGGCTTCCTGTGCTGAGGGGGAGATTAGTCAAAGAGCTCTGCCTGGGAAACTGCTAAATATTTGAGTCAGGGGTCAGACTTAGAAAGAGGATTGCAGAAGAGAGTGAATATTAAAGCAGAAACTTTAAACCACCCTTTCCCTACCCTCAGGCTCTCAGAGATAACAATTAAGTTTAACTGAAAAGTGAAAGTCGCTCAGTTGGTTCCAGCTCTTTGCAACCCCATGGTCTATTCAGTCCATGGAATTCTCCAGGCCAGAATACTGGAGTGGGTGGCCTTTCCCTTCTCCAGGGGATCTTCCCAACCCAAGCATCGAACTGAGTTCTACTCACATTACAGGCAGATTCTTTACCAGCTGAGCCACAAGGGAAGCCCGAGAATATTGGAGTGGGTAGCCTATCCCTTCTCCAGCGGATCTTCCCGACCCAGGAATTGAACCGGGGTCTCCTGCATTGCAGGCGAATTCTTTACCAACTGAGATATCAGGAAAGCCCTTAACTGAAATGGGTTCCTTAATAGGATGCGGACCTGTGTGAACTTGGCTGTTGTTGGCTCCCAGGGATTCTCTGCGTCTGGATTTCCTATTTCTTGTTCTTGACAACATTGCCCCTCCCCCGTCTTCCTAAAGACATGGTGTAGATATTAAACTGTGGAAGGGGTTTTCTTCATTAGTCTGTGTTCTTATCTGAATCAAAAGTCAAACGAGATTCCCCTAAACACACCTCTGATTCCTCACTAAGCAGAATGAAATGGCTATGATGGGACAGGACTGGAAAAGGGACCCCCTAACTTTCCCCCTCACAGTTCAGGTGTGTGCATGCTACATTGCTTCAGTCATATCCGACTCTGGGAGACCCCATGGACTGCAGCCCACCAGACTCCTCTGTCCATGGGATTCTCCAGGCAAGGATACGGGAGTGGGTAGCCATGCCTTCCTCCAGGAGATCTTTCCCACCCAGGGACTGAACCTGTGTCTTTAATCTCCTGAATTGGCAGGTGGGTTCTTTACCAATAGGGCCACCTGGGACGCCTCACAGCTCAGGTTAAGACCGGGCTTTAGAAGCGGTTCTCGGGAGTGCCGTGTGCCTCTCACGCCCTGCTCTCCAGCTCTACCGGGGGGAACTCAGCAGAAAGGGTCCTAGGGCCCGTGTCCCCATGGGAGAGGAGACCTTTCCTCCCCACGGGGTGGGGTGAAACTGGCAGGTATTGGCGGCTCTTCCTGAGCAGCTGATATCTGACAAGGAAGATGCTGTCAGCCGTGCTGCCAAAGGGCACTACACTGTGTGGAAGGAGATCCCTATCCCGCGCTGGACTGGATCCAAACGCTGGTGAGCAGACCACGTGCCCTTGGCACCTGCATTCTTGGAGTATATCCTGGATGATTCCATGGAGAGAGGAGCTTGGCAGGCTACAGTTCATGGGGTCACAAAGAGTCGGACACGACTGCGTGACTGACACACACACAACCTCTTCTCTAGGCTGGAGTATGAATTTTTGCGGAAGAAAGGGGAACCACAGGCCTGAGGCTGGTGCTGGTTTCTCTGGCCTGTCTGTCCACTTGGCTTCCCCTAGGGGGAGCTGCATGTCCTGAGTGTGGATCTAGAGTTAGAAGCCTGAGAAGCCTGCTCTGCCTTGAGTCTGTGGGCTTGGGCTTCCGCCTTGCAGGTTCCTTGCTTTGCCAAGCCTGACAGTCTGATCCAAACCTGTTTTGATCTTTTATGCATCTCTAGCCCCAGCAGATGGAAGGAAGCTTCCTCGGCAGTTCGGTTTGTTGTTCTTAGACTCCTAAGCAGGGCTTTCCTGCTGGGAGAGGCTCCTGTTTAGCTTTAGCCACTCTTTCAGCTTACTCTAATCTTTGCCTGAGGCCAAGAATGCCAGGACTGAGGACGGCTAGGAGCCAGTACATTGTCACTGGCCTTCTAGACTAGAGGGACTGTCCAGATATGCTTTCTGCTGCTCAGAGACAGAGAATTTGCTGGAGATCTGAAGAATGGGGTTCTGTGTGAAAGTAAAACAAAGTATTCACTAAGCTTAGAGCCTTCTTAAAAGGAGAATTTTTAAGTTGTCAATTTACATAAAGCCTAATTCTTTTATCTTTAGCTTTTAAATAATTTATTATATATTTGTTGTTGTTGTTCAGTTGCTCGGTCATGTCCAACTCTTTGTGACCCCATGGACTTCAGCACCACCAACCTCAGTCCTATTCTCCTGCAACTAGGTGGCAAAGCTACAAAGCTGAGAGGGCTCAGCTCTCTGACTACAAATCCTGTGTCCACCTGACCCTCATCTCCCCTCTCCATACCCCCACCACTTCATACACACAGTACTGCCCTTCTAGGTCATCTGTCTCCCCAGAACTCCAAGCCCCTTCTACGTTTTCGCTTCCCACATCTCTAGAGGTGAAGCAACAGAGCATGAGAGAACTTTCTGGAGTGATGGAAACTTCTATATTTTGATTAGTTTCATACTTCTATAGGTATATACATTTGTCAAATCATTCTTTGTATATACAATAGTATGTATATACTTAAGTATAAATTATGCTTGAAAGTTTGTGTTTTGTGAAATTATGCTTGAAAGTTTTGTGTTTAAGTACAAAAGTGAATACAGTTTTGTAGACAGGAAATCATTCTGTCAAGAGAAGAGGGCTGCAGAGAGATGATAATGCCACCCGCATCCTTAATACTGTTATTTCCTGATCTTCTGTAGCTTTGAGGGGGACACTGGCTCTGTATCCTGCTGATGGCTCTGTATCCTTTCTGTTGCTATGACAAGAAATGCATGTTGGAGTTTGCTATCTACACAGCCTCTCAAGTGTCCAAAGCAGTGGGTAACTCCATCCTTACCACCATTCCACTCTGAAGCACTTGGACGGTGTCTTCATGTGGACAATGAAGCCATCTATGGTATCTCTCACTGTAACCGGAACATCAAATACCCGACCTACAGCCGCCTCAACTGGCTCATTAGCCAGATTGTCCTTTGATTGCCTCCCTACATTTGGATAGTGCCCTCAATGTGAACTTCACAGAGTCCAAGACCAATCTGGCGCCTACCCCCACATCCACTTTCCCTTGGTGACCCACTCACACGTTGCCTCAGCCAAGAAAGACCATCATGAGCGTCTCTTGGTGTCAGGGGTTACTAATGTCTGCTCCAAAGCCCCCAGTCAGATGGTCAAGTGTGACCCTCACCGTGGCAAATGATGGCCTGTTCTACCATGGAGATGTGGTACCCAAGCACATGAATGCTGCCATTGCCACTCTGAAGACCAGGTGCATCATCTGGTTTCTGGGCTGATGTCCCATGTGTTTCAAGGCAAGCTGGGGGGAAAGGGAGGGATTAGCATGCTTTCTGTGTACCCACTCAGAGGTGTGATTCCTGTAGAACTTCAGGCACTAGGGATGGGAGAATCAGGCAAATAACAGCCTTAGACGCTGTCTTTAACTTAATAGATCTCAACTTGTCTAGAACATCTGAAATAATTTTTGAATTGCCAAAGAGCCTTTTAGACAAGAAGATCAATAAATTCTACTCTTAAAGGGGTCTCTAATAAGAAAGGAACTATTCTTCCAGGGTCTAACCATATATAGTTTTAGAGATCAGTGCATTAGTCAGCCAAAGTGCATAGCAGTAACTAAGGGCTAAACTGGATGGCCCTTTCCAGCTCAGCTCAGATTCAAGGAGACTTCTCTGCAATGTGTTTGAAAAGCCCTCAGTCAGGTAGGAGGGCATACTTGTGCTCTTGAAGAGGAGGGAATCTCATGGGGCCAGGCTCTGCCTTTGGCAAGCCTGAGCAGAACCCAGCCCAGCCCCCACCAGAGGAGGAAGGCTCATTCTCTTGACCTGGTTTTACCCACTTTGATGTTCAGATATTCAGCTCTAGCATACATAACTCAGAAATGTGCGTCTGCTTTTTTTAGGCTCCAGTGAGCCTTGGGGCTGCCTGGAAATGTTACTCATGGCCTAGCTTTGAGTTCAGGGAACGAGTTATTAGCATTAATCTAGGAGCTGATCCCCAACATCTGTGAGCCCTGCTTGATTGACCCCAAGGAGGGGTTTGCTGAGAGAATGGTGTCCTAGAGCCCACTAGTGTGGTGCCTGGACCCATGGGTTTGACCCCTACCATGGAGCTGCACGCATTTAATAGAGGCTATGGGCCTATGCGACTGTCAGTGTCCTGGTGATGGGTCTCTTTCTCTGGCTTCCCATTTTCCTCTATCATTGCAATTCCGAGTGTAGAGGTCTGACAGTCTCCTACTTGGTTTTCCCTCACTGTTACTCAGTCCTTAGAGTTCCAAGAATACGAGGCCCTCAACCTACTTTATTGGGTTGTCTTAATTCCTTCAAAGCTCTAACATTGGTGTATGTCTTTCCTATTGTACCTCCTTCCTTCCATTTCAAGCAGCACAGGTCTCCCTAGTAGTAACTGTTCCTGGCAGACTCTTAACCTCCTGGCTCCTCTAGGACTCAAAGGGCTTGGGTTAGAGATGGAGTTAAGGGAGGCATTACAAAAATCTACCTGGTGCCTCATGGATCTGGACCTGTATGTATTTGGCAAGTAAGTCTAGCTTGCTCTTTCTGTTCTTTTATTTTTTTTTATTTATTTTTTTAACTTAAAAAAAAAGCTATTTTCTTTCTTTTTTAAGTTTTTTTTTTCCCCCTTTCTTAGCCGATTTTTCTGGAATTATACACTCCTCTCCCTTTTCTTTGTGTTTTTTAAAAGATCTGAAAGAATCTTTGTTAAATCTATGCCTGGGCTCAGCTCCCTCCCTTACTCCCATCTCCAAGCCCCCACAGAGTCATCTCGAAAGCTTTCTCACTTACTTGTCTGCCTGTGGACTGGGAAGATTTTAACACAGTCTCCGCATGGTAGCCTTAGAGTAGCCAGAGTTCTTACATAGTAGCTCAGGGCTCCCAGAGAAAGTGTTTCAAGAGAAACTGCCAAGAATGGCCTGGCCTTTTCTGACTTGGCCTGTCACTCCCACCACATTGTGTTTTATCAAGGGAGTCACAGTGGCTGCCTGGGCTCAAGGGGAAAGGCATGGACTCTACCTCTTGGTGGAAGGACAGTCAAAGACTTTGTGGACATTTTAAAACCACCACAGGTACTTACGGGCAGTGGCAGGGGGGGATTATGAATAAGCTAACAGAAGTTTTCTCTCTATTGTAATAGTTTTTATTCTCATCTGTAGTATAGCATGCTTGTAAAGTTTTCTATGATTATAATGTATTTTTACAAAGAGAAAAATATTTCATTTTTAAAAGGGTACTGTTAACTGTTCTTGAAAAACCAAAGAGGTTTCCACTAAGACATCCATAGCATGTCACTGCGTTGTGGTTTTTTACACAGTTCTGAGGAGCCAGTTCAGGATTAGGTTGGGGTCCTAAAAACCAAGATAATCAGACAGTCAGTCAGTTCAGTCCCTGAGTTGTGTCTGACTCTTTGAGACCTCATGAACTGCAGCACACCAGGCTTCGCTGTCCATCACCAACTCCCAGAGCTTGCTCAAACTCTGTACATCCAACCATCTCATCCTCCGTCCTCCCCTTCTCCTCCCACCTTCAATCTTTCCCAGCATCAGGGCCTTTTCAAATGAATCAGTTCTTCACATCAGGTGGCCAAAGTATTGGAGTTTCAGCTTCAGCATCAGTCCTTCCAATGAATATTTAGGACTGATTTCCTTTAGGATTGACTGGTTGGATCTCCTTGAAGTCCAAGTGACTCTCAAGAGTCTTCTCCAACACCACAGTTCAAAAGCATCAATTCTTTGGTGCTCAGCTTTCTTTACAGTCCAACTCTCACATCCATACATGACTACTGGAAAAACCATAGCTTTGACTAGACGGACTTTTGTTGGCAAAGTAATATCTGCTTTTTAATATGCTGTCTAGATTGGTCATAGCTTTTCTTCCAAGGAGCAAGCGTCTTTTAATTTTGTGGCTGCAGTCACCATCTGCAGTGATTCTGGAGCCCAAGAAAATAAAGTCACTAGTCAGGTGAGACTGCAAAAGTGGTGTTTTGCACTGTACATGGGAACAGGGCAAGGGGAGCTGGTGTTCCTTTGTTGGATGCTTCTGGAGGGCAAATGCTTAAGTAATTTTTGAGTTTTTATCCTTATATTTTACTCTGCTTACATTTAGTTTAGATATGACTTCACACCTACCATATAGGGGATAGGCCAAAAATATTTTTAGGGAAACATGTCCACGGAAAGCTACAGTTGATACCGAAATTCAGGTTTCCTGGTTCCTGAGTTTTGATTTTTGTTTTTGCCTCTGCCTACTCCCATTTTCAATTAGGGTAAAACAAATCATTAGAGACTCATTTAACCATCAGTTGAGGCAAAAAAAAAAAAGAGTGACTGAAATGACAATATAACAGGAAGAGAGACTATCATATTTTTTTATGTCCTCAGATGACATTTCAGGGGACACAGCAAAAGATAGTGTTCAGATATATGGTTTATTAAGCCAAGTGCTGGTAGGATGGGCAGTGGATATGTTCTGGATTAGTGCTCTCTCCCTGTCAGCAATACCCACCTCTGTCAGGGACACCCTATAGACTACAGTATGCCCAAGAGTTCAGAAGCGCAAACTCCAAGGAATTTAATACATGCTAGCAGTTGGTGGTGCTAGTGGTGGCTATCTAGTGGCGCTGGGTAAACCTCCCTGCCAATGGAGAAGACATAAGAGACGCTGGTTCAATCCATGGTTTGGGAAGATCCCCTGGAGAAAAGCATAGCAACCCACTCCAGTATTCCTACCTGGAGAATCCCATGGACAGAGGAGCCTGGAGGGTTACAGTCCATGGGTCACAAAGAGTTGGACACAACTGAAGCAACATGCGTGCACAGCAGTTCTCATGGATATGCCTGCTAACATTTGGAGAGAGGCTTACTCATCCTGACTGAAGCATTTACCTTTTTTGGACCAATGTCAATCCAATTTTTTTAAATTAAAAAATAATTTCTTTTATTCTGACTGCCAATGCCAGACTAGCACATTGAGGCCATCCTATTAGAGTCTGAGGATGCATTGGCAGTGCATCAGGAAGTGGGAAATGGCAAGTATATTGGCAACAGCCCCGATGATGAAGAGTAGAGTGATACCAGAACTTGCTGCCATTGTATTTTGTAGTATTCTGGCGGCAGTTAAATGTGTATGAGCCAACCATGTGGAAGAAATTAAAGGTATCGTGTGTGTGTGTGTGATTAGTGGGTGCAAGGATCCTAGGATAACAGTCCAAATTCTAGAACAACATTTTCCTTTTTAATGCTCCTTTTATAAGACAAATCCAGCATATTCACAATAGTGATGGAATGGAGCAGAGCCAGATATCTTGTATTTATTCTTTTAACAAATACTTGAGTTCTCATTTTGTGTCAGTTGCTGTTCCAGGCACTGGGACTATAGTAATGAACAGGAAAGGTAAGTTCCAGGGCTTTACTTTTTAGTGGAGGAAATGGTAAAGAACTAAGCCAATAAACAAGATCATTTCCAAGAATATTGAGTAAAATAAGGGAGTATCATAAGGAAACTTATAGGATGAAGAATATGCTTATAATCTTGATTATAGTAATGCTTTATCGGTATACATAGATGCCAAAACAAAATGTATAAAATTGTACACTGTAAGTATATGCAGCATATGTATCCATTAGGCCTCAGTAAAGCCATTTTAAAAAATAAAAATACAACGGGCAGTGTGGGAAGCTAATTCAGATTGTTTGTTGGGGAAACCCTCCTGAGGAGGTTACATTTACACTGAATATCATGAAGGAGCTGACCTCACCAAGAACTGAGGGCCGAGCAGATTTACCTTGCTTGAAGAAGCCAAGAAGGCCAGTGTGGCTGGGGCAGAATGAGCCGGGGGGAGATTAGGAACAGTTAGGGCCTTATGGACCACATTAAGGATAACTATGAAGCCCACGTTACCAGAGCAAGCAGTCAAAGCTCCTCTTTCATCTCTTAAGAATCAGGGCATGGACCAGAGGCAACACAGGAGCCTCTCAGCATCCTTGTCTTTAATTTAATGATAGGGTTCCTTGATTTATTCTTATTCCAAGAAACTGCTAGGGAACTGTGGAAAGTATAAGTAGAATGAGGATGATCATATGACTGGGCCAGGTCAGTTTTTATATTCTTGATATTCTCTTCACCGCAGCTTTTCCTGCCTTCCATGAGAAAGAAGTCAGCTCCGGCTAATGGCAGCAGTCCTGATGGCGACCTCCCCAGGAATACTGGCTGTTTGATGACATGTTCATCTTTCAGAATATGGATTTCACTAAGGTTGTGGGCAACAGGTTTCTGGTCTGTGTAGACTGTGAAATTGGACCAATTGGCTGCCATTGCCTCGATGACAAGAACAGTTTCTATGTATCCCTGGAATGGGTTTCCCATGACTAACCAAGGAGAAGAGAATCAGCTCTACACTCATCTGTAAAAGCTGCTCCCTGCAAGAACTGGCATTTAACTGGTATAACTCTTCAGCCACTGCCTTTTCTGTGTTACTATAAATTATGAGTATCAGGATGTCCGGTTGAACACACAGAGGGCTGATTCTGCTTCTTTAAAGCCTCAAGTGCAAGCCTCTTGCTTAGTTTGCTTTGCATCACAACATTTCCCAATTTCCCTCCCACCTCCTCAGTTTTGGGACCTATTCTCCTGCCTAAGATTCTGCCTGGGCTCTCTTTTACCCAGGAGCTCCTTTGTTTCTTGCTCTAGAACAGCAGCAGTCAACCTTTTAGCCACAGTGACATATGAAAAATAATGCTCATGCTAATAGTTGAAAGTCCACCTTTTTCTCTCTCATTTAAGAAAGCATCTGAGTGTCTGAGAATGACTCTTTCATGTGGCTGACTTTATCTACAGTAATTTATTCTTTTTAAAAGTAAAGCATTAACAAACTTCAGTATGTAACTGCTAATCAGAAACATATTACCTTGGACACACCCCTAATATCATGTTCAAGCGCCTCTACTCCAGGTTGACTGTAACTTTTTATTGTGAAGATGAGCATGTGAAGATGTGAAGATTTTCTTCCCATCAAATCTTTTTTTTTAATTTTATTTTTTTAAAAGAAGTTTTGGCTGTGCTGGGTCTTTGTTGTGGCAAGCAGGCTTTCTCTTGTGGCGAGTGGGGGCTACTCTCTGTTGAAGTGTTTGGGCTGCTCACTGGGGTGGCCTCCCTTACTGTGGAGTGGGCTCTAGGGGGAATGGGCTTCAGTAGTTGCAACGCCCGGGCTCTAGAGCACAGGGTCAGTAGTTGTGGTGCATGGGCTTAGCTGCCACATGGCATGTGGGATCTTTCTGGCCCAGGGATCAAACCTGTGTCTTCTGTATTGGCAAGTGGAGTCTTTACCACCGAGCCACCAGTGAAGTCCTCAAATCTTGATATGGTTTTTTCTTTAGGTTAGCTCCTTACTACCATATCCTATAAGTTGAGAATCAAAATTTCAACCCTATCTGGCAGCAACCCCAAGGAAAATTCAGCCCTGGTCGCTTTCCCAGGATTTCTTGTAATCAGAGTAGAGGGTGTGGGATATAGAAGGGATAGGTGTTTGCCATATTATATATATAAGTTAGTCTTATCCGGACAAGTAACTCTTCATTTGCTCTTAGGAAAGACTCCTTTAATGGATAGTGTCGTCATGTACTGAGCCTACCAACAATGGTCCTCTCTGAGTTTTGGTTCAGTTGGAATCTCTGTATCAATTCAGAGTACAAACTTTCTGTCAAATGCCTCTCTTTATAGCTGTGGGGTTGCTCTAACCGTTTGATGTTAGCATCAGTTTGATGTTCAATATCATTTTCAGTTGTTCTGTCTTTTCTTTTCTGAAATGACTCACCATCTTAGAGGGAATCTACATAATCAGGTTTCAGGTATCCTTCCATCATCCCTACCTCTAAGATTCAAGAAACCTAGAGAAAGGAGGACTAACTAGTGACCTTACGATCTGTGGTCCATTCCTTGCATCTGTTTTCTGGTTGATTTCTCCTCCTCTCCACAGAACTTACACTTCAGACTCCCCAGTTAAAATATGGGCCTTTTGCAACAAAACCATTCCCCTGGAAAGGTGACTTCCTTCCCCCAATCAGGCACAAATATCTCTAGAGAAAATGAGAGAGCTGTTGTCCTTAATTATGATATTTGCAGGAAAACAAACAAACAGATTTATCCAGGTCAGAAGCAGCAAGACCAAGTAGATGCCTGTAGGGGCATATGGTTTCTCATATCACAAGCCAAAACCTAAGCAAAGCATTTTTTAAAATTAGGATTTGACTTTTCCTTCCTTTTTAAAAAACACAGAGGTAAATACACATTCATTTAAATGAGTATAAATATAAAATGGGTAAAGATATGTTTTTAATCACTCATTTCCACCATCCAGAGACTGCCAATGGCAACATGATATATATCCTCAATGTTTTTCTATATGTACTATATATAAACCTGTATGATCTTTTAAAACAAATATAAGATCACACTCTTTTATAACTTGCATTTTCCATTTAACAAAATCCTGACTTCCCATGTCTGTAGATGGATGGACTTCCCTGGTGGTTCAGATGGTAAAGAATCTGCCTGCAGTGCAGAAGACCCCGGTTTGATCCCTGGGTCAGGAAGATCCCCTGGAGAAGGGAATGGCAACCCACTCCAGTATTCTTGGCTGAAGAATTCTATGGACAGAGGAGCCCTGTAGGCTACAGTCCATAGGTGGTGAAGAATTGGACACGACTGATTGACTAACACTTTTCATGTCTGTAGATATCCATTTGTTTTCAATATTTCATTGTATTTCTGTACTATAATTTATTTAAACAATCCACTATTAGATTGTCTCCAGTTTCTAATAAACAATGTGATATCACATGCGATGTTAGAGCTAAATCAGTTTAAAGTGAAGTCACTCAGTTGCGTCCGACTCTTTGGGACCCCATGGACTGCCTATCAGGTTCCTCCATCCGTGGGATTTTCCAAGCAAAGATACTGGAGTGGGTTGTCATTTCACTCTTAATTATTTCCTAAGCTACATCATTAAAAGTGAGTTGCAGGGTATGTACATTTTCAAGGCTTTGCTGTATTGACACATATTCCTCAAAAACCACTGTGCTAATTTATTCTCCTCCAGCAGTATAAGACAGCATTTCTCTGAACCTTTCCTAACACTGTGCATTATTATTATGACTAAATGAATATTTTGTCACTTTGATTTTAAAAAATAGCATCTCACTGTTTAATTGGATTTATTTTATTTCTAATGAAAAGTTGCATACTTGTTGGTCATTATTTTTTTGAAAATTACTAAACATTATTATCCAGTAGCCAAAAATACAAAGTTGTTATTCTGCTTTTTCAGTTTTATATGAGAGAAATAAAGGCATTTAAACAGTGGAAATTAGATTCTTGCAAGTCCCTAGGAAGAGTATATAATCTGGAAAAGCAGAAGAGAGCTGAAAGCTGAAACTTAGGGTTTATCTTGAGATTTGTCAAGTAATTAATTAGTCACTTAGTTCTGCTATAAAGTGAGACTGTCATCTCTTCATTCCCCTCACATACAATAGCCTCTCAATAAAGATGTGTGAATCAGTTAACTGCTATTTGCTGTAGGTAGATAGAGGTAACCCATGCTTGCTGCTGTAAGTATAAAAGCCTGCAGTTCCTATTGAGGACAGCAACTGATTTTTCCAAGGCCTGATTGCTTCTACAAAAATTTTTTTTTAACAGGGAATCAAAGATGAACAATGGTGTACTGACGTTTTACATATTGTTACTATGCTGTGTATGAATGAGGCTATTCAGGTAAATCTAACATATAACTAATGAGGACTTCTGCTCTTGTAATAATGGATAGGAAAATTGGGCTGACCATCCCACTTAAGGCAACTAGAAAGGGTGGAAAATATTTTAAAAATCCAAAGGCATCAGCGAGCACATGAGTATTTTTTTTTAAGAATAAATAGACCAGGATCACTGAGAAGATGGAGGCCCTAGGAGGTGGACTTAATGTTTTGGGCCACTGCACTCATCAAACTTAATGAGTTTCCTGCACTCATCAAACTTGAAGGAAGCACTTCAGAGGCTGATGGGTATTTTGACAGCCTTCCAGAAGTAGGGGACAGAGCCTGTCTAAGGGGAGTAGACCTGGTGAATGCCCCTCACTTTGGTTTGAAGCCCTTTACACCCCAGGAATAGGGGTGAACAAGAAGTAGGAAAGAGAAAGACTTTCCTAGGGGATTGCAGCTCAGCTTCCAATTATCAGAATCACTGCAAATGGTGACTGCAGCCATGAAATTAAAAGACACTTGCTCCTTGGAAGAAAAGCTATGACCAACCTAGACAGCATATTAAAAAGCAGAGACATTACTTTGCCAACAAAGGTCCATCTAGTCAAACCTATGGTTTTTCCAGTAGTCATGTATGGATGACTGAGTTGGACTGTAAAGAAAGCTAACTGATGCTTTTGAACTGTGGTGCTGGAGAAGACTCTTGAGAGTCCCTTGGACTGCAAGAAGATTCAACCAGTCCATCCTAAAAGAAATCAGTCCTGAATATTCATTGGAAGGACTGATGCTGAAGCTGAAACTCCAATACTTTGGCCACCTGATGCAAAGAACTGACTCATTTGAAAAGGCCTTGATGCTGAGAAAGATTGAAGGTGGGAGGAGCAGGGGACAACAGAGGATGAGATGGTTGGATGGCATCACCAACTCAATGGACATGACTTTGAGTAAGCTCTGGGAGTTGATGATGGACAGGGAAGCCTGGCATGCTGCAGTCCACAGGGTTGCAAAGTGTTGGACACGACTGAGTGACTGAACTGAACTGATCCTAGATGGGGGGGCTTCCTCAAACCCTTGGCATAAGCAATCAAAAACCCTCTCTACGTGAAAATATCATCCTAAACTTGAAATTGTTTCTATAAACAATTTTGCTACTGTAATATCTTGACTACAATAAAATATAATCAAGCACACGAAACAACAAAAAACCAGAAAAAAGACAATGGAAACAGTCCCATAGAGGATGGTGACATTGAAGTTTTCAGACATAGACTATAAAGTAACTCCTTTCTCTGTTCAAGGAGATATACACGGTTTGGAAATTTCAGCAGATACCTGAACATATGAAAAAACAAGTGAATTCTAGAATTTTTTTAAAAATGCAATAACTAAAATTAAGAATTCAATGGAAAGGATAACTAACAGATATGTAAGACTGCAACCCCAAACCTTATACAACATTACTGATAAAAAGTAAAAGAAAATAAATTTATTAAATTTATTGGGCCATAAAACTGCAGTCCATAGACAAAATCCATTCAAAACAACTTCTGATTTATTGAGATTCAGGAGTCTGCAAGCCAAGAATGGTTCTCACCTTTTAAAATGGCTGTATAATTGTCTACATAATAGCCTCAGTTTTTCCTCTAAGAGACAAAGCCTGAAATATGTATTATCTGGTCTTTTAGGAAAAAAGTTTGCCTACTATTGGCTAATACTGTAAAGATGTCAACTTTTCTCCAAATTGAGATATAAATTTAATAAAATCTCAATAAAACCCCAACATTTAATTTTTTTTTTGCAAAGTTAAACAAACAGATTCTAAAAGTTATATGAAAATGCAAAGGACTAAGAATAGCCAAAGGAATCATGGAGACAAACAAGAGGGGAGAATTCTTCTATTAGACAGATATCACAGCTTGTCACACAGATAGATGAATGACTAACAGAACAAAATAGCTCAGAAATAGACCCACGTGTATGGATGCTTGATTCATGACAAAAGTGGGAGTCATGATTTTGGCATAAGGAGAGCTTATGCAATGCTGATAATGTTCCACTTTAAAAAAATTTGCATAGCGATTATGTAACAAATTATTAAGTATCATACACATCTTTTGTGCACTTTCCTGAATATATGTTTTTATAATAAAATGGATTTTAGAAAAATGTAACCAATGAATGATCTTATTTAAAAAAAAGCTTATCTTCCTAAACATTAGATTCTTAGATCCTTCAAAATTAGATTACATTTCTTGTCTATTATCTACTAAACCTATATACATTTAAAAACTAAACCCTTGATTCTGCTTGCTCACCTCCAAGGAAGGTAAGTTCTGTAAGTGTAGGGACCAAGAATATTCTGTATACTATTACAAGTTTTATGCCTGGCTCAATGTCTGCCGCATTTTAATAGTATGATAAATACTTGTTAAGGGAATTCAAACTTCATTGGATGTTATGCTATTTTAAGGAGACTAATTAAAAGTATTCATGAAAATTTTAAAAATGGCTAGAGATTAGAGTGAATTATATTTCTGATGCAGGAACAGTGGGTTAGAAATTAGGTATTACACTTTTTTCTAATGCTGTTTGACAAAGACATGAAAACAGACATGGTACAAGATCACAGACTGTAAATCAATGTGACCATGATTTTTGGCTAAGTCCTCTGAGGGTAAGAAAGTAAAGGTGTTAACATCAGTGGTGCCAATCTTTCAATTGTGATCAAGGATTCCCGAATGTGTCTAAATGTCAGAATTTAGGGTTAAGTGACAGAAGTGTCCACTAAATTCACTTCATGTCTGTTGAAATGTATTTTGCTTCATATGGAAACAATGTTATCCATGAGTAGTTTGTAGCCTATGACACAAACTATATGAACCCCAAACACGAGATTATGACAAACAATTCTAATTTGATATGCTAGGAATATGTCCTCTGCCACAATTAGTGCAGGGTCCTGAGAGAGTCATTTCCTAGGCAGGTTGATAAGAAGTCTAGGGGTCTCCAAGGAGAGAAGGGTCTGGAATTCTCAAGTAGGAAGAAAGGACAAACTTCTCTTCCTTCTCTACATTCCTTAGGATTATATAACAGCAATGTATTCTGCCTGAGGACAGTCTCTGGATTAAACCTGGCTAATTCTGTTATTTTAAAATGTAAATTATGGGAGTAGGTCTGGTGAGGTCTTTACAACCTCCAGACATTCTTTGGATTTACTGGAGAGTGTATAACTCCATTGCTAACACTAACAAGCGGGTACTCTTTCTGCCCCCTTCTGATGCCTATGTCAGAAGCTTTCTCTATCTCCTTTATACTTTAATAAAACTTTATTACACAAAAGCTCTGAGCGATCAAGCCTCGTCTCTGGCCCCAGATTGAATTCTTCTCCTCCGGGGGCCAAGAATCCCAGTGTCGTGATTCAACAACAACCTTTCAGTCCCTAGTGACCCCAGACAATCTATTTCAGATTAGGGGCCAGGATGGAACCGTGACCTGGGGAACTAGTGAGGATATGAAATGTGAGCTGGAGACGTATGCCTGTAAGGAGGTGAGGGGGGAGTGATCAGTTCCCACAGGTTTATACATTATCTTTTCCTCCCACTTTGTCCTGAACAAGCTCTGGTATGAGATGTGAAATAGGGGTTGGGTGGCTATGGGAGTTCCGTTTTAGGGAGAAGCTGCCCCAGTCAAAGGGGAGGTAAAGTTCAAGATAAAACAATAGGGCTTTCAACAGAAAGTGAGCTCACTCAACTTGGGCAACTATAATAAGGCAACCACCAATTGTAAGTAATCAGTCATTTGAAAGCAGGCCTTGGCACTGGCTCAAGAACGAATAGCTGAGGCATGGTCCTGGTGTCTCTCTACCTTGATTCTTTACTGCTGCAAGAATAGGATATTCTTGTTCCCACAAAGCCACTCCATCTTATTTTGTGTGCTCGCCCCCCCCCCCCACCTCACTCCTCTTGCCCAGCAATTCCATGTCATTTAATTGCTGTGTGGTGGGGAAAATCCTATATATATGGAAAGGATGCAGACTTACCAGATTCCTTAGATTGCTTCAAAATTAGAGTTAACCATGGACCTTTCATTCTGAACTTTGATGTGTCTACAACAGTGGTGGAGTTGAGATATGAAAATAAACGAGGGTGTGTATGAAAATAAATACAGGAAACGTCATCTTAAATGGAGTCAGGAAGTCTTGAAAAGGGAGCTCTCACCCACTTGCCACTTATTGCAGTCTGAATAACCAGCAGCAAGAAGGAAGATAAGATTACTTTTCTTCTGGTATAAGGGAAGATATTTTTCACAGAGAAATTTTATCTCTTGCTTTTAAGAAAAAGGAAGGAAGACCCCTCCCTGACCTACTGGCGATGCATTAGCACTTAACCCAAAGAGAAACTGCATAACATCCGACCCTGGCTCTTCTCCAGTGAACGTTTGTTCAAAACAACTCAAGCATTTCCTCCTAAAACCTAATAAAAGCAGGTCCCTTCTCCTTTGTTCTCCAAATTTGTCTATGATTCACCAAAGTTTGCCTGTCCCGAACTGCAATTCTCTGCTATTCCCAAACAAACCCATTTTGCTGATTAAATAATTGGCTGCTTTTATTTCGTGTTTCGTGATTGAGCTGCTGATCAAATGCTCTTTCAACTGCAATACATATTAACTATGACATCTAGTTCTGATATAAATTTGCTTCGCAAGAAACGGAATAAAATCGCATAAAATGTAATATCTCTCAAATCATTTGTATATAGACAATCCCATTCTCTAATAGTCCCTGGAACAAATTTTACAACTTTTATTCAGTGATTCATTAAGTCAGTAAACACTGAGAACCTACTAGAAAACAGGATTATGCTGGGCACGATAAAATAAAGACGACTAAAGATACAGCTGTCGTCCTCAAGGACATAAATTATTTGGGGTACAAGTAAACAGATAGATTATAGTACTATGTGATAGCTTTGTTGTTTATTTTGGCTTTACTGCAAGATTGCAAATCCCTTTGCAAATCAGAATGCTATCCTATTTCTCTGTACTCAAGTGCACGAGGTAGTGTTGGGCATAAAGCAGATGTTCAATAAGCACACGTTACTATTCATTTCTGTTCAATTTTAAAATCACTTATCGAGTGCCTGCTTCCTGGAACAGAGAGGGTACTGCTAGGTACGTAATAGCTATCGCAGTGATTATATGCTGTCTCAATGAAGATTTGGGCTAACTGATACACTAGCTTAAAAGTTTCACCTTCATCCAATCAATTCACATTTTCCTAAGTGGTTATGCTACTTCATTCCATAAAAACACAGTTTTGCTTTTCCTAAAATCTGATTTACATTTTCTCCTCCGGCAAACTGGGGAGCCTCGGCGTGCGCTTGCACGCATGCGCACACGCCAGCGCCTGGCGAAGCGCCCCCGCCCGCGAGCACCTCCAGCCACCCGCATCCGTTGCACGGCCGTTGGGTAGTGGCGAGCCGGCACCATGTCCGCCGCGGGAGTGGCGTTGTTGTTGTCCTGCCTGAGCTGTTGCGGCTCGGCCCTGTGGAGGTAGAGAGACGCCAGTCGCGGGAAGGGGCGTCCCTGGGGCTGGGCAGGCGGCGCCATATCCCTGCTCCTTAGCGTCGCATGGCCTGGGGCTCCGGTGGACCGCAGCCTCGTTCCCCAGTTCTGGCGCCAACAGCAGCTCCCCGCCGCCCGTTCAGTGTTTTCAGTGAATGAGGGCGGGAAATGAGGGCACGCAATTGGAGAAGGGAACGGCAACCTAACGGCAACCGCTTCAGTCTTCTTGCCTGGGAAATCCCATGGACAGAGGAGCCTGATGGGTTATAGTCCGTGGGGTCGCAAATAGTCGGACACGACTTAGCGACTAAACAACAAACAACAACAAATTAGGGTTTAGCTGTCTCCCCAAGTTCCCGCCGTAGTTTCGCGTTACTTCCACGTGTCGGTTTCCTGGAGAGCGGGTCCCACTCTGAACCCCTTTGCCAGAGAGAAGCACAGAGAGGACCAAAAAGTCTCCACCGGGAATGAGGGTGGGGGCACTTCGCTAGGGTAACTAGGTAGTTGATAGTTTATGTTAAGTAGTTGTGGTTGAATGATTTGTGAGAAGGTGCTTTTAAAATGTGCACAAAGTAAGAATATGTAATACCCGCAGAAAGTGGGTTGATAATGAGGAAGGAAAACTTTAAAGTTCTGAGGGATCCTCCATGTAAGGTTTTTGGTCAGCATTAGGTGGCTGCTGGATTGGAAGGTGTATCAAAATATTTTGCATTTTCATCACAGGTTAAAATACAGATAGTTAACTGGAAAAATCACATTTTGTGAATATTCTGTTTATTACCTTCTAACCCAGGTGGCGCTAGTAGTAAAGGACCCGCCTGCTAACACAGGAGACGTAAAAGACTCGGATTCTATCCCTGGGTTGGGAAGATTCCTGGAGGAGGACCTGGCAACCCACTCCAGTATTCTTGCCTGGAGAATCCCGTGGACAGAGGAGCCTGAAGGGCTACAGTCCACAGGGTCGCACAGAGTCAGACATGACTGAAGTGACTCAGTGCACATTAAAATGTTAGGATACCAACAATAAAACTTGTAGAGGTTTCAGAGCGAAGGGATCCATGGCATCTCAGTGAACAGATGGAGAAGTCAAACGGAGTAAAAGCAGTGGTTGGAAAGTCACTGAAGTACTGAGAAAAAAATTAAAACAGCATTCTGACAGAACTCTTAAAAATTAATATTCTTTCAGTTCAGTTCAGTTGAGTCGCTCAGTCGTGTCCGACTCTTTGAGACCCCATGAATCGCAGCACTCCAGGCCTCCCTGTCCATCACCAGCTCCTGGAGTTCACTGAGACACATCCATCGAGTCAGTGATACCATCCAGCCATCTCATCCTCTGTCGTCTTCTTTTCCTCCTGCCCCCAATCCCTCCCAGCGTCAGAGTCTTTTCCAATGAGTCAACTCTTCGCATGAGGTGGCCAAAGTACTGGAGTGTCAGCTTTAGCATCATTCTTTCCAAAGAAATCCCAGGGCTGATCTCCTTCAGAATGGACAGGTTGGATCTCCTTGCAGTCCAAGGGACTCTCAAGAGTCTTCTCCAACACCACAGTTCAAAAGCATCAATTCTGTGGTGCTCAGCTTTCTTCACAGTCCAACTCTCACATCCATACATGACCACAGGAAAAACCATAGCCTTGACTAGACGGACCTTTGTTAGCAAAGTAATGTCTCTGCTTTTCAATATGCTGTTTAGGTTGGTCATAACTTTTTTCCAAGGAGTAAGCGTCTTTTAATTTCATGGCTGCAGTCACCATCTGCAGTGATTTTGGAGCCCCCAAAAATAAAGTCTGACACTGTTTCCACTGTTTCCCCATCTATTTCCCATGAAGTGATGGGACCAGATGCCATGATCTTCGTTTTCTGAATGTTGAGCTTTAAGCCAACTTTTTCACTCTCCACTTTTACTTTCATCAAGAGGCTTTTTAGTTCCTCTTCACTTTCTGCCATCAGGGTGGTGTCATCTGCATATCTGAGGCTATTGATATTTCTCCCAGCAATCTTGATTCCAGCTTGTGCTTCTTCCAGCCCAGTGTTTCTCATGATGTATTCTGCATATAAGTTAAATAAGCAGGGTGACAATATACAGCCTTGATGTACCCGTTTTCCTATTTGAAACCAGTCTGTTGTTCCATGTCCAGTTCTAACTGTTGCTTCCTGACCTGCATACAGGTTTCTCAAGAGGCAGGTCAGATGGTCTGGTATTCCCATCTCTTTCAGAATTTTCCACCGTTTATTGTGATCACACAGTCAAAGGCTTTGGCATAGTCAATAAAGCAGAAATAGATGTTTTTCTGGAACTCTCTTGCTTTTCCCATGATCCAGCGGATGTTGGCAATTTGATCTCTGGTTCCTCTGCCTTTTCTAAAGCCAGCTTGAACATCTGAAAGTTCACGATTCACATATTGCTGAAGGCTTACTTGGAGAATTCTGAGCATTACTTTACTAGCGTGTGAAATGAGTGCAATTGTGCAGTAGTTTGAGCATTCTTTGGCATTGCTTTTCTTTGGGATTGGAATGAAAACTGACCTTTTCCAGTCCTGTGGCCACTGCTGAGTTTTCCAAATTTGCTGGCATATTGAGTGCAGCACTTTCACAGCATCGTCTTTCAGGATTTGAAATAGCTCAACTGGAATTCCATCACTTCCACTAGCTTTGTTCATAGTGATGCTTTCTAAGGCCCACTTGACTTCACATTCCAGGATGTCTGGCTCTAGGTGAATGATCACACCATCATTATTATCTGTGTCCTGAAGACTTTTTTGGACAATTCTGTGTATTCTTGCCACCTCTTCTTAATATCTTCTGCTTTTGTTAGGTCCATACCATTTCTGTCCTTTATCGAGCCCATCTTTGCAGAAAATGTTCCCTTGGTATCTCTAATCTTCTTGAAGAGATCTCTAGTCTTTCCCATTCTGTTGTTTTCCTCTATTTCTTTGCATTGATCCCTGAAGAAGGCTTTCTTATCTCTTCTTGCTATTCTTTGGAACTCTGCATTCAGATGCTTATATGTTTCCTTTTCTCCTTTGCTTTTCACTTCTTTTCACAGCTATTAGTAAGTCCTCCCCAGACAGCCATTTTGCTTTTTTGCATTTCTTTTCCATGGGGATGGTCTTGATCCCTGTCTCCTATACAATGTCACGAACCTCAGTCCGTAGTTCATCAGGCACTCTATCTATCAGATCTAGGCCCTTAAATCTATTTCTCACTTCCACTGTATAATCATAAGGGATTTGATTGAGGTCATACCTGAATGGTCTAGCGGTTTTCCCTAGTTTCTTCAATTTAAGTCTGAATTTGGCAATAAGGAGCTCATGATCTGAGCCACAGTCAGCTCCTGGTCTTGTTTTTACTGACTGTATAGAGCTTCTCCATCTTTGGCTGCAAAGAATATAATCAATCTGATTTTGATGTTGACCATCTGGTGATGTACATGTGTAGAGTCTTCTCCTGTGTTGTTGGAAGAGGGTGTTTGCTATGACCAGTGCATTTTCTTGGCAAAACTCTTTATAATATTCTTTATAAAATGAAATAATAAAACCTATCATGGTTTTGTGAGGCATGAAAACCATGATATATTTCAAACTTTTAACACATGTATCAATAAATTATGGTAGTTGATATTATTTAGGTTCACCTGTGAGCTACGGGAGTATATAATGTTTGCTATGTTGTACACCAGCGATCACCAAGCTTTAGTGTAAAGAATTAGATATTAAATATTTTAGGCTTTTTAAGCAATGCTATATGTTTTAGCTACTCTGCCATAGTAGTGGACAACAGTAATAAACAGTAGTAAGCCAACAGTGGTAAACAAATAGTGTGGCTCTGTACAAATAAAAGTCGACTTACAGAACACAAATGAAATTTGGCCCAAAGAACATAGTTTTCCAATTCCTGGTGTACATTCATAATTGAAGGAAATGCTCAGTTTAAATTAGAGGTTAGAGAAGACAAAAAAGGTGGTTTTTTTTTTGTGTGTGTGTGGTGGTCAGACTCCCTGAATTTTAGTTCTTAATAAGGTGTGCTTTTAAAGGAGGAGCTTTCTTGAACTTAATGGATTTTTATTTTATTGTTAGCCTTTTGGAAGGGGAAGTTGAGAAATCCAGGGTAAATGTTTTTATTTAAGAATCTTTTCCTGCCCCTAGGTCTAAGAGGTATTTATCTAAACTTTCTACTGCTGTTACCAAACTTGGGTCTGCTTGCTGTTGCTCAGTAAAGTCGATTTGCTGACGCTGGGTTTTTATGAAGGAAAGTTAGGGTTTATTCTAAGTGCAAGGAGTATGGGTGGCTAATGCTCAAAAGACCTGAGCTCCCCGATGGATTTCAGGGAAGAGTTTCATAAAACAGTTTGAGGGGAAGGGTCTCAGGATATAAGATTAGCTTGGACATAGTTCTCTCATTGGTTGACGGTGAAGTAACAGGGTGGTATTTTGGGAATCTCAATAATCAACCGTCTGGCTCCAACCAGTGGTCAGCATACAGCTCACTTCTGCTTCTGGTTGGGGTTTTACTATCTGCATAACAACTCGGGAATGTGCATTAGACTCTTATCTATGGTTTTCAGGGAGGAACTGAAGATTCTGTGACTGCTATGTGGCTGATCTGTTATTTAAATTGTTACTTGCTCTCAGGGCCCAGCTGCTGTTTTTTGTTACTACATGTTCACATTCTTTCATTCTTATTATTTTTTAAAATTTATTTATTTTAAATGAAACAAAGATGAATATTTTTAATGATAAAAGGTACTATTCACAAAGAAGATAGACATCATAAGCCATTAGACAACTTAACAAAGAAATAAAGATACATAAAGAAAAAACCAGAAGAAATATAAGGGAGAAGAAAAAATATATAATCATAGTAAG
This sequence comes from Capra hircus, assembly GCF_001704415.2. Taxonomy (NCBI): domain Eukaryota; kingdom Metazoa; phylum Chordata; class Mammalia; order Artiodactyla; family Bovidae; genus Capra; species Capra hircus. Next base: position 31,261,029 of record NC_030823.1, on the reverse strand, counting down.
ACATATTAACATTTCTCTGAGAATATTTTATCAAGTGCTGAAAAATAAGAATAGGAGCATCTTGAATGATGGCATTAATAACTGAAATATAATAGGTTTACATTTATATTAATCATATTATACACAAATATATTTAAAATTTTGTATCTCATGTTGTTATTAGATGTCCATAGGATATTTAGAAAAACTGGCAAAAAGATAAACATTACTAAATTTCACACACTACAATTCTTTTACGTGTGTGCATGATTCAGTTATACATATGCACATATGTTAGTTTTGAAATTATTTTCCATTATAGGTTATTATAAGATATTGATTATAGTTCCCTGTGCTATACAGTAAACCTTTGTTGCATATCTGTTTTTTTAAATTAGAAATCTAGCATTCTGTTCATACTAAGTTAAACAAGTGGAATCAATATGTCAAAAATTTTTTTGTTAGGCAAGAATTCATGAGTTTTCTACAATGTTATATTATTATATATATGTATACAAAAGCTTTTATATTACACTTGATAAAGGCTTGAGAAAGAACATCCATTAAAAAAGAATAGATGGTGAAATTGGAAAACATAAGCTAAATGAAATGGGAACACTGAATATAGAATAATAAAAGTGAAACAAATTAGATAAAAGATCTTCATATAGTCCCGTTGTTTTTAAACATGGCTGCTCGTTAGAAACTTTTTGGAGCACTGGCCAAAAAAAAAAGCAATACCTGGGCATTTATAGTTTTCAAAAATTCCAAGATAATTCTGATATGCATATGGACTTTTAAAAAGTGATTACAGGTTTTTCTATTAAATGATAGCTTTGGTGATAGAGTTCTATAACTTTTCTGTTGACCAATCATGATACAGTGTTATTGAGTAATAGTTACATAATCACAGTAGTAAAATATGTTTATCAGTTTTCACAATCAATAGCCTGACAAAAAATAAAAGATAATTACAATTGTAAGCCATGATGGGAACATGATTAACCTAACAATATGAAATAATTACACACAATTTGGGGGGGTCAAGCAGAATGATGTGGTAAGTGGAAGTACATACAGGCACATGTTTTCACCTGCCCAGCGGACTGTCTTTTTGGTTGGTGCATTTAATCCACTTACATTTAAGGTAATTATCGATATGTGTGATCCTGTTACTGTTTTCTTTATTGTTTTGGGTTTTATTTTCTGTAGGTCTTTTCCTTCTCTTGTGTTTCCTGTCTAGAGAAGTTCCTGTAGCATTTGTTGTAAAGCTGGTTTGGTGGTGCTGAATTCTTTTATCTTTTGTTTGTCTGGAAACCTTTTGATTTCTCCATCAAATCTGGATAGTCTTGCTGGGTCGAGTATTCTTGTTTGTAGTTTCTTGCTTTTCATCACTTTAAATATATCATGCCATTCCCTTCTGGCTTGTAGTTTCTGTTGAGAAATCAGCTGATAGTCTGATGGGAGTTCCCTTGTATGTTATTTGTTATTTTTTCCTTGTTGCTTTTAATATTTTATCTCTGTCTTTAATCTTTGTCAGTTTGATTACAGTGTTACTCTCTGTGCTTCTGGATTTGGTTGATTATTTCCTTTCCCGTGTTAGGGAAGTTTTTAGCTATAACCTCTTCAAATATTTTCTCAGGTCCTTTCTCTCTTTTCTCCTTCTGGGACCCCTATAATGTGAATGCTCCTGCATTTAATGTTGTTTCAGAGGTCTCTCAGGCTGTCTTCATTTCTTTTCATTCTTTTTTTCTGTATTCTGTTCTGTGGCAGTGATTTCCACCATTCTGTCCTCCAGGTCATTTATCTGTGCTTCTGTCTCAGTTATTCTGCTATGGATTCCTTCTAGAGTATTATTCATCTCTCTTTGTTTGTTCTTTAGTTCTTGTAGGTCTTTGGTAACACTTCTTAGATCTTCTTAATCTTTGCTGCCATTCTTTTTCCGAGATCCTGAATCATATTCACTATCATTATTCTGAACTCTTTTTCTGGACAGTTACCTATCTCCATCTTAGTTCTTTTTCCTGAGGTTTTTATCTTGTCCCTTCATCTGGGATGTAGCTTTCTGCTGTTTCATGCTGACTAACTCTCTGTAATGTGGTTTTAGCTCCTGTGGGATTGTGGTTCTTCTTGCCTGTTCTGTCTGCCCTCTAATGGATGAGGCTAAGAGGCTTATATAAACTTCCTGACGGGAGGGATTGATGGTGGGAACAACTGGGTCTTGCTCTGTTGGACAGGGCCTTGCTCAGTAAAGCTTTAGTACAGTTATCTGCTGATGGGTGGGGTTATACTCCCTCCCTGGTAGTTTTTTGGCCTGAGATGACCCAGCTCTGGGGTCTTGGGGCACTATGGTTGGGTTAATGGCAACCTCCAAGAGAATTTACATCAAAGGGGACCTTCCCAGGCAACTGCTTCCAGTCCCATCCCTGTGGTGAGTCCTTGCTGACCCATGACTCTGCAGGAGACCCTTCAACAGTAGCAGGTAGTTTGGGGTTAGTTTCCTGTGGAGTCAACTGCTCTTTTCCTTTGAATCTTGGTGCACACAAGGTTTTTTTTATGCCCTCCAAGCCTGGAGACTCTTGTATCCTCCAGTCCTGTGGAAGTCTTGTAATCAAATCCTGGGGCCTTCAAGGTCAGATTCCCTGCGGATTCCCAGTCCCTTTGTCAGGTTCCCAGGCTGGGAAGCCTAACGCGGGGTTCCAAACCTTCATAGCAATGGGAGAACTTCTTTGGTATTATTGTTCTCCAGTTTGTGGGTTCCCAGTGGGTATGAGATTTGATTTTATTGTGATTGTGGCCCTCCTACCATCTTGCTGTGGCTTCTTTGTCTTTGGACGTGGGATATCTTTTTTTGGTAGGTTCCAGCATCCTCCTGTTGATGGTTGTTCAACAACTAGTTGTGATTTTGGTTCTCTCGCAGAAGGAGATGAGCGCGTGTCCTTCTACTCCACCATCTTGAACTGGAAGTTCTCTTTCATTAATTATTAAGCTAGCCTTTTGAGACAGAGGGGAGACATGGGAGACTAAACCTTTACGATAAGTGAGGCAAAGCAGAGGACATAGGGGACAGAGATCTGTTCCAGGAGGGTCCTGCTTGGTTGTTGTTCAGTTGTTCAATCATGTCCAACTCTTTGTGACCCCAGGAACTGCAGCATGCCAGGCTTCCCTGTCATTCATAGTCTCCCAGAACTTGCTCAGTCTCATTCAGTACCTAGTGATGCCATCCAACAGTCCATCCTCTGTCATCCCCTTCTCCTCTTGCCTTCAATCTTTTCCAGCCTCAGGGTCTTTTCCAGTGAGTTGGCTCTGTACAAATGAGGTTGCTTTTGAATAAAATATATTATTAGAAGCAATTTTACTTGTTTTTTTATTTTTTAGTGTGGCCACCAGGAAAATTTCAATTATATAGGTGACTCACATTGTATTTTTATTGTCTATATTTCATAGAAATGAAATGAAAGTACCCTGAGTAATAGAAATGATAATCACTAGAACTCAAAAAAATTTGCTCTTTACTTCAGTGTTTCAAATAAGAAATACTGGTTTGTTTGTTTTTTTTTCAATCTGTCTTCATTTTATTTGAACTCAGTTTATAGGTGAAGGAGCTAGAGCCAATATTCTTCAACAGTTTTTATTCTAAAACAAAGACAAGATGCAAAAGTATTTACTCCTCACTATTGTGTCTTCAGATATTAAGTAACCTTGAACACACCTTGCGTTGGGGGTTGATGTCACTGATGTCCCCAGTTTTAGCTCTGACTACACTTTCTAAGAAGGAACATGAGCAGAAATGTAAAGCTCATGGCAGCCCGCAAGGGTTAGGCTTGCTCTAACCATGTATTGTTGTTTAGTCATTCGATTGTGTCTGACTCTTTACAACCCCAGGGATTGTAGCCCACCAGTCTGCCCTGTTCCTGGGATTTCCTAGGCAAGAATACTGGAGTGAGTTGCCATTTCCTTCTCCAGGGGATCTTCCCAGTCCAGGGATCAAATGCTTGTCTCCTCCACTGGCAGACAAATTCTTTACTGATGAGCCACCAGGGGCACTCTTGACCATGTATTAAAATCCCTTTTATTTGGAGGAGACGTCGTTTTAATATTCACGTTTGACATTTTCCTCTGCAGGTATTACAGTAACAGCCCAAACTACGACGTTTTTAGTACCAGAAGTACTGTAAGTGTTTAATTTTTTTTTAACTATAGTTAAGTATTAATATTTTTTGCTTCACAGCAGAGAGCAAAGTTCATCATACTCAGGTGCATGGTGCAGTGTCATTCTTTTCTTTCCTCATTCTGTTTATTTTCCTAATATATTTCCCTCCTCCAATAAATACCTTGAAATATGTATGTAGCAAAAAATAGATAGTGTTGTTTCAAGTGTTTTTGTAAGTCAACATGCACAAAATGGTGTTATGATACAGATAGGATGACCATATAATGTATTGTCTCAACTACTGAGAATGAAAGATAGTGCTATTAATAGTTATGCTGGGACAACAGGTATAAATTGGGAGTGTCTAGACAAACCAGGATGCACGATCATCCAGCTATATATTTCATTCTCTACATTACTTTTTAAACTCAATACTATGTCTAGTTCATTTCTTAAGGCTGCCCGATTACTAGTGTATGTATTTTATCTACCTATCCCCTCAAGCAATGATGGATGAATGGCTTCTTACCACCACAAACAGCATTGTGATGAATGCCCTTCTACATGTAATTTTATGAATCTGTGCAATAATTTTTTAGCTGTGATTGCTAGGACATAGGGAAACAGACACCTAATTTAACTAAATTCTGTAAGACTTTTTCCAAACTGGCAATTACAATTTATATTCTTACTCAGTGAGCATCTCCACCAATGTTTGGTACTATAGATTTTCCCTTTTTTCACCAATCTCGTTACCACATACAAGTAGTTTATGCTGTTATTATTTTCAATTCTCTGATGAGTAGTGATTTTTGAACCTTTTTTTCCATATTTATGCAGGGCTCTCCTTCTCTGAACAGCGTGCTCACTTTGCTCATTTTCCATTTAATTTTCTGCTCCTTTTTTAGCATACAGAGTGTTATCTACATTGTACTCTATATATTAGTCAAATGTTGATTTTAAATATTTTGGTTATCATTTCGTAGCCTCTTATCTACTCATCTAACAATTGACTTTGTCCACGGATACATAATTTTGTTTAAAAAGGATGACTTTTGTCAAGTCATCTGCTCCTTTGTTTAACCTTAAAATTTATACTTTTTTGGGGACTTCCCTTTCAGTCCAGTGATTGGGACTTTGCCTTCTAATGCAGAGGGGGTGTGGGGGCAGTACGGTTTCATTCCCTGGTTGGGGAGCTGTGATCCCACATGCCTTGTGATCAAAACACCAGAACAGAAACAGTACTGTAACAAGTTCAGTGAAGACTTTAAAGATGATCCACATCAAAGAACAAATCTTAAAAGAAAAAAAGTTTATACTCTTTTAGAATTTTAAGAAAAAATTTTGTCTACCTAGAGTTGCAAAGATTCTTATCCTACATTTTCTATTATATGCCTTATATTATTACCTTTCAGATAAAGATCATAAATAATATCTGGAGTCCAACTTGTATATAATATAAGATAGGTCTTTACATTACTTTCTCCATAGAATGAACCAGCAGGTATTAAAACAATTTATTGTTTCTGTATTATTTTTTGGTATCATCTTTGCTCTATATATTTTGTTGTTGTTAAGTTGCTCTGCTGCTGCTGCTGCTAAGTCGCTTCAGTTGTGTCCGACTCTGTGCGACCCCATAGACGGCAGCCCACCAGGCTCTGCCATCCCTGGAATTCTCCAGGCAAGAACACTGGAGTGGGTTGCCATTTCCTTCTCCAATGCATGTCATGTCCAATTCTTTGCAACCCCATGGACTGCAGCATACCAGGCTTCCCTGAGCTTTACTATCTCTCCTGGAGCTTGCTCAAACTCAAGTCCATCAAGTCAGTGATGCCATCCAACCATCTTGTCCTCTGTCTTCCCCTTTACCTCTTGCTCTCAATCTTCCTTGAATCAGGGTCTCTTCTAATGAGTTAGTTCTTTGCATCAGGTGGCCAAAATATTGGAGCTTCAGCTTCAGCATCAGTCTTTCCAATGAATGCTCAGGGTTGATTTCCTTAAGGATTGACTGATTTGATCTCCTTGCAGTCCAATGGACTCTCAAGAATCTTCTCTAGCACCGCAGTTCGAAAGAATTTTTCTGCGCTCAGCCTTCTTTAGGGTCCAACGCTCATGTCCCTACATGACTACTGGAAAAACCATAGCTTGGACTATATGGACCTAGCTTGGACTATATGGGCTTTTGCTGGCAAAGTGATGTCTCCACTTTTTAATACACTGTCCAGCTTTGTCACAGCTTTTCTTCGAAGGAGCAGGCATCTTTTAATTTCATGGCTACAGTCACTGTCCACAGTGATTTTGGCGCCCAAGAAAATAAAGTCTGTCACTGTTTCCAATTTTCCCCCACCTATTTGGCATGAAGTGATGGGACCATGATCTTCGTTTTTTTGAATGTTGAGTTTTAAGCCAGCTTTTCACTCTCTCCTTTCACTTTCATCAAGAGGCTCTTTAGTTCCTCTTCACTTTCTGCCATAAGGGTGGTGTCATCTGCATATCTGAGGTTATTGATATTTCTCCCTGCAATTTTGTTTCCAGCTTGTGCTTCATCCAGCCCAGGGTTTCTCATGATGTACTCTGCATATAAGTTAAATAAGCAGGGTGACAATATACAGCCTTGATGTACTCCATTCCCAATTTTGAACCAGTCTGTTGTCCCATGTCTGGTTCTAACTGTTGCTTCTTGACCTGCATACAGATTTCTCAGGAGGTAGATAAGTTGATCTGGTATTCCTCTCTCTCTTTAAGAATATTCCACAGTTTATTGTGATCCACACAAAAGCTTCAGCGTAGTCAGTGAAGCAGAAATAGATTTTTTTTTTTTAAATTCCTTTGCTTTTTCTATGATCCAGCAGATATTGGCAATTTGATCTCTGGTTCTTCTCCCTTTTCTAAATCCAACTTCTACATCTGGAAGTTCTCAGTTCATGTACTGTTGAAGCCTAGCTTGAAGGATTTTGAGCGTTACTTTGCTAGCATGTGAAATTGTATCATGGTTTGAACATTCTTTGGCATTGCCTTTCTTTGGGATTGGAATGAAAAGTGACCTTTTCCAGTCCTGTGGCCACTGCTGAGTTTTCCCAATTTGCTGGCATATTGAGTGCAACACTTTCACAGCATCATTTTTTAAGATTTGAACTAGCTCACCTTGAATTCCATCACCTCCATTAGCTTTGTTCCTAGTAGTACTTCCTAAGGCCCATTGACTTCACACTTCAGGATCTCTGGCTCTAGGTGAGTGATCATACCATCATGCTTATCCGGGTCATTAAGACCTTTTTGGTACAGTTCTTCTGTGTTTTCTTGCCACCTCTTCTTAATCCCTTATGCTTCTGTTAGGTCCCTACTGTTTCTGTCCTTTATTGTGCCCATCTTTGCATGAAATATTCCTTGGTATCTATCATTTTCTTGAAGCAATCTCTAGTCTTTGCCATTCTATTGTTTTCCTCAATGTCTTTGCATTGTTCACTTAAGAAGGCTTTCTTCTCTCTCCTTGCTGTTCTTTGGAACACTGCATTCAGATGGTTATGTCTTTCCTTTCCTCCTTTGCCTTTTGTTTCTCTTCTTTTCTCAGCTATTTGTTCTACATATGGATACGTTAATTTCTGAACTTTCTTATTTCCTATTGATATATTTGATGTATCCTGTCTGCCACATATTTCATGTAGTTGGAGTTTCAATTCTCTATAGTCTTCCCTTGAATTCACACAAGACAGTATGTGTGTATCATTCTACTCTAGATAAACAATTCAGTAGTGTCCATCTTTGGTCTGCTGTGATTAGGGCTGCTCTGAACATTCTTTTACCGATCTTCTGGTTAACATATGCATGTATTTCTGCTGGGTATATACCTAAGAGTGGAATAAATCATAGGGCAAGTGCGTATGTTCAGCTTTAGTAGATGGTGCCAAGAGATTTTACAAAGTAATTTCTCAGTTAACATTTGTATTATATTTACATATATTGTTGTATTTATATTATTCAAAATCAGGCAAAAGGAATCTATGAAAACTATATCTTCTTTTCTAAAAATACTTATTTTATATTGAAGTAGAATTGATTAACACTGTTGCATTAATTTCAGGTGTACAGCAAAGTGATTCAGTTACACATATACATGTATCTATCCTTTTTCAAATTCTTTTCCCATTTAAATTATTAAAACTTTATTTCCTTATAAAACATGCAGTTATCCTCAAATTTATCTATTTCTTTATAATCTTTACATGCCATTTGACTTATTTGTAATTATTTTATTTCTCTAATATTATTTGTTTATGTACTTCATCTTTTTTTCTTGAACAGCTTTGTTATATGATTGACCATTTTATTAGTCTTTTAAACAAAATTATCCCTTTTTCTCTCTACTGTTCCTTTATCACTTTTATGTAGGTGACAGAAATGTTTCATTTTTAATCGATGACTCGTCACCAAAACAATGCAGTTATGTCATTTCAGAAATGCAGATTAGGAGCCAGAGTTCGATTATCAGAGAAGAAGGCTGATAAAAGTCAAGAGAGTAAATGATAAAACCAGTGGTGTTATGCTTGCTTAAAATCCATATTTACAGAAAGAAAGAAAATAAAGCGTATATAAGATACTTTGGGGATTAAATATTCCATGAGTCTTCTTGATGGAAAACATTTTGAAAAGTCCATTTCTATCTGCTCTTCCTGGAGGTTCAACTTGCAGAAGTCCCTCAAGACAATATATATTTGCACATTTTAAAATCTACTGCCTGAGGATCTGGATGCTAATCAACATGAATCTCAGTGCTGATAGATTCTCCCCCTTGGGGTCACTGATAAATCTTGGCACATCCTTAACTACTAGGGACTGTTAAAGTACAATAGGTTGCTTCGACATTCACAGAGGGAGATAACCAAGGGTTCAGAGGACAGACCCAGGGAGAGGTACTGGTGTTGGCTTCCTGGAGACAGCCTGAGGGGCTGGAGTGTGCTGTAGCTGCAACTGGGCCGTTTACAGAAGAATCCAGGGCCACCACAGAAGCAAAACTCCATTGTTAGATTGTGCAGGAAGGGAGGAGCAGATCTCCGTAGCAGTTTTTTTCTCTGAGCGTCCAGCCTTCACCTCCACGCAACAGCCCCTCCTCACCCCTCCCTCCACCTCCCCTCCCTCCACCTCCCCTCCCTCCACCTCCCTGGGTTCCCGGAGTGGAGTGCATGCTCCATCCACCACCCTAAAAGCTCCTGCCTGGCAGAATCCCACTCCCTGGCCGCTGCCAGGGTGGGCTTGCAAGCGCCAGCCACCCATCTATTTGCCATGAAGTGATGGGACCAGATGCCATGATCTTAGTTTTCTGAATGTTGAGTTTTAACTTTTTCACTCTCCTAATTCCTGGAATTAATATTATTAATTCCTAGAATATATATTTGGAGAAGGCAATGGCACCTCACTCCAGTACTCTTGCCTGGAAAATCCCATGGATGGAGGAGCCTGGAAGGCTGCAGTCCATGGGGTCGCTGAGGGTCGGACAAGACTGAGCGACTTCACTTTCACTTTTCACTTTCATGCATTGGAGAAGGAAATGGCAACCCACTCCAGTGTTCTTGCCCAGAGAATCCCAGGGGTGGGGGAGCCTGGTGGGCAGCCATCTATGGGGTCGCACAGAGTTGGACATGACTGAAGTGACTTAGCAGCAGCAGAATATATATTATTAATTTCTGGAATATATTAATTCCTGGAATATAATTAATTCCTGGGAGAATTAATGTTATTCAAATGTCCAAACTGCCCAAAGCAATCTACATTTAAATGATATTCCTATCAAAATTCCACTGATATTTTTCACATAAATAAACAATTGTAAAATTTGTATGAAACCAAAAAAGATTCCAAACAGCCAAAAAAACCTTAAGAAAGAATAAAGCTAGAGGGGATCACATTTCCTGATTAATATTACAAAGCCATAGTAATAAAAACTGTGTGGTATTGGCATAAAAACAGATATAGATCAGTCGAACAGAACAGACTCCAGAAATAAACCCATGAATGTATAGCCAAATAATTTACAATAAAATATCCAAGAGTATAAAAAAGGGAAAGAACAGTCTCTTTTAAAAAATGGTGCTGGGAAAACTGGACAGCCACATGCAAAGAATGAAACCAGACTATTATGTTATACCATACACAAAAGTTAGCTTAAAATGGATTAAAGACTTGAAGGCAAGACCTGAAATAATAAAAAAAATAGGCAAGTAAACTCCTTGATATATGTCTTGGTGATGATTTTTTTTTTTGATTTGACACCAAAAGTAAAAGCAACAAAAATAAACAAATGAGACAATATCAAACCAAAAAGCTTCTGCACAAAAAGGAAACCATGAACAAAATGAGAAGGCAGCCTACTGAATGGCAAATCATATATATAATAAGGGGTTAATATAGAAAATAAGCTCATACCAATCAATACCAAAAAATAAACAATTTCATTTAAAAATGGGCAGAGTATCTGAATTTACAGTTTTCCAAAGACATACAGATGACCAATAGGTACATGAAAAGGTGCTCAACATCTCTAATACTCAGGGAAATGCAAGTCAAAACCATAATGAGATATCACGTTGCACTTGTTAGAATGGCTTTTATCAGAAAGCCAAGAAATAACAAGTGTTGCAAGGATGTGGAGAAAAGGAAAATTGTGTTCACTGTTACTGAGAATGCAAATTAGTATAGCTACTATGAAAAAACATTACAGAGGTCTCTCAAAAAATTAAAATTGAACTACTGTATGATCCAGTGATTTTATTCCTAGATATTTATCCAAATAAATGAAAACACTAACTTGGAAGAGATATATCCCCATGTCCATTGTAGTATTATTTACAATAACCAAGATATGGAAACAACCTAAGTCCCTCATCACTGGATGAACTGATAAAGAAAATGTGTATATACACAGTGAAATACTATTAAGTCATAATATAATGAAATGTTGGCATTTATGACCTTGAGGGAATTATGAAAAGTGAAATAAGTCAAAGACAAATACTATATGATTTCACTTACATGTAGAATCAGTTTTGAAACAGCTCATATACACAAAGAACAAAGTGATGGTTTCCAGGGGTGGGGCTTGGAGGAGTGTGAAATTGGTGAAGCAGGGGTCAAATGGTACAAACTTCCAGTTATAAGATAGGCCACGGGAATGTAATGTACAGAATAGTGATTATAGTTAGCGATACTATATTGCATATTTTAAGTAAAATCTGATGCTGTAAAGAGCAGTATTGCATAGGAACCTGGAAGATTAGGTCCATGAGTCAAGGCAAATTGGAAATGGTCAAACAGGAGATGGCAAGCCTGAACATCAACATTTGAGGAATAAGTGAACTAAAATGGGCTGGAATGGGTGAATTTAACTCAGATAACCATTATATCTACTACTGTGGGCAAGAATCCCTTAGAAGAAATGGAGTAGCCATCATAGTCAACAAAAGAGTCTGAAATGCAGTTCATGGATGCAATCTCAAAAATGACAGAATGATCTCTGTTCATTTCCAAGGCAAACCATTCAATATCACAGTAATCCAAGTCTACACCCCTACCAGTAATACTGAAGAAGCTGAAGTTGAACAGTTACATGAAGACCTACAAGACTTTTTAGAACTAAACCCCAAAATATGTCCTTTTCATTATAGGGGACTGGAATGCAAAAGTAGGACATCAAGAGATACCTGGAATAACAGGAAAATTTGGCCTTGGAGTACAAAACGAAGCAGGTCAAAGGCTAACAGAATTTTGCCAAGAGAACGCAATGGTCATAGCAAACACTCTCTTCCAACAGCACAAGACTACACATGGACATCACCATATGGTCAGTACTGAAATCAGATTGATTATATTCTTTGCTGCAAAGATGGAGAAGCTCATACAGTCAGCAAAACAAGACTGGGAGCTGACTGTGGCTCAGATCATGAAACAATGGAAACAGTAAGAGACTTTATTTGGGGGGGGCTCCAAAGTCACTGCAGATGGTGACTGCAGCCATGAAATTAAAAGATGCTTGCTCCTTTGAAGAAAAGCTATGACCAATATAGACGGTATATTAATAAGCAGAGACATTACCTTGCCAACAAAGATCCGTCTAGTGAAATCTGTGGTTTTTCCAGCAGTCATGTATGAATGTGAGAGGTTGCTATAAAGAAAGCAGAGGGCTGAAGAATTGATGCTTTTGAGCTATGGTGTTGGAGAAGACTCCTGAGAGTCTCTTGGACTGCAAGGAGATGCAACCAGTCCATCCTAAAGGAAATCAGTCCTGAATACTCATTGGAAGGACTGATGCTGAAGCTGAAACTCCAATACTTTGGCCACCTGATGCAAAGAACTGACCTATTGGAAAAGACCTTGATGCTGGGAAGAATTGAAGGCAGGGGAAGGCATCACTGACTCTAAGGACATGAGTTTGAGCAAGCTCCGTGAGTTGGTGATGGATAGGGAAGCCTGGAGTGCTGCAGTCCATGGGGTCACAAAAGGTTGGTCACGACTGAGTGACTGAACTGACTGATCTCTATTTGTATATGACAGGACCTTCTAAATAGAAAGCTCTAAGAAATCCATTTAAAAAACTATTAAAACTACCAACTGAGTGTTATTTTATGTGAAATATCACAGGGAAATTCAAGAGAACCAGAATAGGCAAAACAATCTTGGAAAAGAATAAGAAGTCTTATTGGAAGACTCACAATTCCTGACTTCAAAGGTTACTACAAAACTTCTGCAATTGAGACCGTGTTGGATAGATTTGTGGGATAGAAGAGTCCAAAAGTTAAAACCTCATTGATTTTTTACAACTACTTCAAGAAAATTCCATGGAAAAATAATGGAAAATTCCATTTATTTTCAACAAATAGTTCTGGGACAGTGAGGTATCTACATGAAAAGAATGAAGATGGCCTCCTACCTCAGACTCCACTGAAAGTGGAGATAAGACCTTATTATAAGAGTTAAAACTATAAAAACCATTGAAAAAATCATATGGAGAAATCCTCATGATCTTGGGTTAGATAATAGTTTAGATATGACACCAAAAGCACAAGGAACAAAAGGAAAAACTTAAATTGGACGTCATCAAAATTAAAACCTGTAGTGCTGCTAAAGACACCACGAAGAAAGTGAAGACAGGAGGAAATTTTTGCAAGTTAAATATCTGATAAGGGACCTGTACCAAGAATATTTGAATATGTGAAGAACTCTTAAAATTCGATAATAAAAAGATAAACCAAATATGACTATTCTTTTCCCATTGTTTTGCTTTTCAACTTCACAGATTCCAATTATACAAGTGTTGGATTTTTTATTTTTTTGTTTGCCTTCCATATCAATTTCCATGTCAATCATTTTCTCTCTGATTCCTTACCTCTTTCATTTATATTCTCTGGTTGCTTTTCTGTTTTCCTTCAATGCCTTTTATTCAGTTTTTGTTCAAACATAATCTCCCGTTATTTTAATTTAGTCCTCATTTCCTTTATAGTTATCTATTTCATTTCCTAGTCCAGTCAACTCATTTCTGTTTGTGGTTCATTTCTGTCCCTAGTTTGTGAATTTGTAGTTCATAATTTTTCATTCTCACCATTAAATACTTGTTTGAGAATATTTAGTTCAGAATGTTAGTTTGCAGTTTTCTTCTGCTTTATGTGTGTGTGTTTTCTTAAGGCAGTTTTATTAACCGAAATGTTTTTATTTTCATTTTCTGTCCTCATATAGACAGCTTATATCTATGAATTACATGGACAGGTTAGCAGCTTGGTTTGTTTTAAGAGACTTCTAATTAGTTTGCTTTCTTAGCTCATTGTAGCAGAGTGCAGTTTCTTTAATTGATGGCTTCTTATTGAGGGTGCTGTGTTTACTTTGAGGTTTGTTTGTTTGTTTTAGCTTTTAATATCGTACATTTCTCTTTCTTGCTTCTCTTTCCCTTCACCACTCACTTTCCACAGAGTGTCTCTCCTTTATCTTCTCTCCAAAACTGATGCCTTTCTGAGGCTCCTGCCTCAACTCTCACACACTTTTAATTGTTTTCCTCATAATCAGTACTCTGATCTTCCAGGAGTCTTTTTGCAGTGTTTTTCTTTCCTTTCTTTCTTTCTTTTTTTTTTTACAGTGTACTTTCTTTGAAAGTGAAGTCGCTCAGCCATGTCCGACTCTTTGCGACCCCATGGACTGTAGCCTACCAGGCTCCTCCCTCCATGGGATTCTCCAGGCAAGAGTACTAGAGTGGGTTGCCATTTCCTTCTCCAGGGGATCTTCCCGACCCAGGGATCGAACCCTGGTCTCCTGCATTCCAGGCAGACACTTTGACCTCTGAGCCGCCAGGGAAGTCCTTTTGTTCCTCTTTTCTGCAGTTTTTCAGAAGCTCTTTTACTGTATACAAAGGATTATGACAGGGACTTGAATGAGAGCTCTGCTAAAAGTTTTTGTTTATTTTTTTACCTAGAGGTTTCTTGAAGTATGTATTGTGCTTTGTCTTCTAGTTATACTGTAATATAGAATTTTCTTGGTTTTATTTTTTGATCTGTGTTTTTTTTCTCTTTTTAAAAAAATTTCTGTTTTGACCTGTGTATTTTGAGGGGAAATGTATGGAGAGAATTGAACTTATTGGACCACTATTACCTAAGCTAACGATAATTCAACTACCACTCATATGCTGATACATTGTCAGAGTATTGTCATTAACTGCTATATTGCTTTTTTAATAGCCACCATGTAGACATATTTCTGCAGAATAATTCCTATTTAATACCTAACACCAGTCCTTATGTCGATGTCTCTGCAGTCATTTTGGGGATCTGAATCTCTTTTTCTGGTGGTTTCCTCAGGAAGGGCTCATAAGAGCAATATTTCTTGAGTTGTTTTATGGTCATAAGACCTTATCTGTGAACTTTTATCTAAAAGTTTGTGTATCTGGATACAAAAATTATGGCGAATTTTTATGTCCTTTTATATATCTTACTTTGTTGTCTTTGACATAAAGTGTTGCTTCTGAAAAGTCTACTGGAAATCTAATTTTCTTTCCCTTGTGAATAAATTGTTCTTTTTGTCAGGATCCCCAAAAGGTTTCTTATCAACTTCAATGCTTTTATTAATATAGGTCCTAGGTTGGTGTTTTTTTAAAAAAATCTTTCTTAATTGCTTTTCATAGGTATGAGTTTTGCCCTTTCATTACATTGTTTCGAGTTATTTTTCTTCATATATTATTCTTGAGTTATTGTTAATGCTATTTTTCTGTCTCAATCGCTTAGGTGTTCTTCTTCCCAAGTATGTATATATTGGATTTTCTTTGCCTGTCTCTAATATTTGTCACTTATTCTTGAGTCACTTTTTATCTCTTTATTTTTTAAAAGGCTTCTATTTTCTCAAAACCTTGTTTATTAGGTTTATTCTGCTGCTGCTAAGTCACTTCAGTCGTGTCCGACTCTGTGTGATCCCATAGACGGCAGCCCACCAGGCTCCCCCATCCCTGGGATTCTCCAGGCAAGAATACTGGAGTGGGTTGCCATTTCCTTCTCCAATGCATGAAAGTGAAAAGTGAAAGGGAAGTCACTTAGTCGTGTCCGACTCTTAGCGACCCCATGGACCGTAGCCTACCAGGCTCCTCTGTCCATGGGATTTTCCAGGCAAGAGTACTGGAGTGGGGTGCCATCACCTTCTCTGAGGTTTATTCACAGTTGTGCTAATTTAGTTTTTTTCTGAATTGATTTTTTATTTGTACTTTTTCCTGAGTTTAGCTTATGAGTTTTAAATTCTGATTTATATTTTTCTTTCATAATTTCTATCATCTTTTATTTATTTGCCTCGTTTTGAAATGGGCATATCAGTCATAACTCTCCAGAGGAACAGAACCAATTGAATTTATACATATTTAGATTAGATTTATGTTAAGAAATTGGCTGATATGATTGTGGGAACTGACAAATCTGAAATCTTTAGGCCAGGCCAGAGAGTGGAAATTCAGGCAAGAGATTGATGTTGTAGTTTTGTAGCAGAATTTCTTCTCTAGGAAACCTTCGTTTTTGCTCTGAAGGCTTCCAACTGATCAAAAGAGACCTCACTCACATCATCAAAGTATTCTCTTTTATTTGAAGTCAACCGATTGTAGATGTAAACCACATCTATAAAATACCTTCATATAAAAACCTATAATAGCATTTGATTAAATAACTAGTTACTACAATCTAGCCAAATTGACACATAAAACTAACCCTTATATTAAGTTATGAAAGGGAAAGTGAAATTGCTCAGTCATGTCCGACTCTTTGTGACCCCGTGGACTGTAGCCTACCAGGCTCCTCTGTCCATGGGATTTTCTAGGCAAGAGTACTGGAGTGGGTTGCCATTTCCTTCTCCAGAGGATCTTCCTGACCAGGGATCAAACCCAGGTCTCCCGCATTGCAGGCAGACGCTTTACCATCTGAGCCACCAGGGACCTGTGGTAGTTTTAATTTATTTATTGAGGGGAATTTCCTGGAGATCCCAGTGGTTAGGACATCACACTTCCACTACAGGGGGTACAAGTTTGATCCCTGGTTAGGGAACTAAGATCCTGCAAGCCACATGGTGTGACCAAACCAAAAAAAAGTATTTACTGAGTGTGATCTTATAGAGGTGTTTTTATGCTTTTTACTCTCTTCTTTTTCTTATTATAATTGTGTGTGATTTGAGCATGATCCTCTTTCTGTTGCTCAGTTTTCTAAAGCATGAAATTAGTTTTCCTGCTCTTTAAGGAAGAAGTGGTGGGTCAAAATAACTTTTCTAACCTCATGGCTTTAGAGTTACCGCTTATGTTGTTCCATAGAGTGTCCAGAAATAAAACTAATACTTTCTGAGCTTCCCAGATTCTGTTTCCCCCACTCATTTATCTGTTGTTTCCCTTTCCTTTGTTCTTATTCTCCCTTTCCAGCTCAGTTGGTATTTTTTTCCTTGTATTTTGATTATGGATCTTTATTCTAGAAGAGGTCTTTGGCTCATTGATTTTGGAGTTCATGGGTCCCGCCTCCTCTTTCCCTTTCAGACATTATCAGAGACTTACGTAGAAACTGAAAAATATAAAAATCCCTCTGGTTATATCCTCAAATTGTCCCCTGCAGTGTCTACTGAATACCTATAATGATTTAGGTGTTTTCTTCTAAGGTCTACTGTAGTTGCTTTCTTATGCTAATATCACACGAATCTGCTAGTTTTAGCTGGTTTGTTCCATCCCAATTTTATTTTGGGGTTTTGAGGGATACCTTGTCACTGAATTCTATTGTTGATGCTGTCCAGTTGTTTTGTTTTGGTTTTTTTTTGCTGCTATACTAATTGTTCTTTCTGTGTTTATAAGAAATTTGAGTAGATGGAAACATTACCTCACCAGTAACCCATCCTAATTTATTTTCTTTTGTAAATTCCCATTTTTCTTCTCTCTTATATCTTTCTTTTTACTTTTGGGGGTTCTCTCATAGGTTATTGTATTAGCATCTTATACTGAAAACTGAGTTTATTCACTTTCAAACTATCTTATTTCTTTTAAGGGTATTCATTTTCATTAGGACCTATTTACACGCTTCAAGTTTTGATAACATCAATGCTTTTATTTTTTCATAAATATTGTGTAATTTTCATTGTGATTTCTACTTATTCCACGAATAATTCAGAATACAGTTATTTTTAAAGATTACAAATATCCTAAGATATTTTTCTGATTCACTTTATAAGAAATTATAATTTTATTTCACTAGTATCAAAGGTATAGTATGTAGGATAATAATACTTTGAGACTGGCTAGCACTTCCCTTGTAAATGTGGTCAGTTTTGGTAAATGATCTATGTGAGAAAAGAATGTATTTTTTATTGGTCAATTTTAGAAATACCCACACATGCACACACACACACACAGATTGACCCTTGAACAATATAGGTTTGAGCTCTACTGGCCCACTTACACAAAGATTTTTTTCAATAGTAAGTACACAATCCAAAGTTGATTAAACCTGTGGATGTAGAATCATAGGTACTGAAGAACTGCATATATACAAGCCTAACTATAAATTATAGGCAGATTTCCCTGTGTGGAGTATCAGTGCCCCTAACTCCCGAATTGTTCAAGGGTCAACTATAATTATCTTTTTTTTCAAGTTTAATCTATGGCTTTAATCTATGTGTGTTAAAAGTCCTCTATATATATGACTTAAAATATCTTCTAGTAACTCTATCTAATTTTGCTTTATATACTTCAGGGTTGTGTCCAATTTTCTGGTGAACCTCATTTTTCTTATATACTGTCATTAATCCTATAACATCAAATCTATGAGATAGCTGGTATTATAATTCCCATTTTACAAGTAAAAACAATGAAGCAGTATTTATGTATGTATATATCTACATAATGATGTATACATATGTACATAATTTTTCTGTAACAATATTAGAAGGTGAAATTGGGCTTCAGATCTGGCTGAAGAGGAGGACCAGTGTTGAGACTAAGACTGATGATGTTAGGAAGTGTGTAATATACTTCCAGGAAGAAAGAACTTATAAATGAAAGAATGTAGAAGCAGGAAAAAAAGCAGAAGTAAGGAAATAAAGAAACTGCAATTGAAGAAAATTATGATACTAAACACCTTCTAGACACTTAACAGATTATTTTTGAAGTAAAATAAAATAAAAATATTACAGTTTGGGGGAGACTATTGAAGTGGCATAAAGAAGTTACTTTTCCCTTGTCATAATACTTGTACAATTTAAAAGGAATTTAATTTTAGTTATTCTTTCTTTAAACAATAAGAGACTCAGAAAAATTGAACTCTACATCTAAAATTTGAGATACAAAATTTTGGAGCAGATTTTTTGTTTGAGCTATTTTACCTTCTTTTTCAGATTAAGTTAGAGTATGAAGGAACATTATTTTCTGAGTGGAGTGCTCCAGCAGCTTGTTCTATAAAAAATAAAAGGTAAGATTTTTTGCTGTGAAAATCAATGTATGTATAAAAAAGCATTCATATAGTATGGACATTTAGATTTAAGGCTGTGATTTAATGTAAATTTCTTTTCATTAAATAGATGTGAAAGAAAGACAAAAATCACTTTGAAAATAGAAGTAAAATGTTGCTATATTTTTTATTTTTCTTATTAGCATACAATGGAAGTTTTTAGGCTTAAGAAGTTGTAGGGGAATCTCATATGCATCTATACTTATTTCTCCTTTCTCGTTTTTTTTTTTAAATGCTAGATTACCCAAGACAGAACTACGATGTTCTTCTCCTGGTATTTATGCTATAAAACCAATTGTTTCAGGCCCGGTAAGTTGATTTAAATGATAAATTAGTAAATCTTGAATAACCATCCCTGTTACATTTTATTTTGCCTTTTTTTGAGGTTTTTGACTTAATTTAACCCATTTTAAATGGTAAAGTTGTAATTATAAATGAAGTATTTAAAAATTATTATCAGTATATCATTAATTTTTAGAAATATCTCATAGCAAATTGTTAAGTTATGCACTAATACAGTGGTCCCCTGCTTATCTGTGATTATACCTTCTGTGCTCTCAGTTAGCCATGGTCACCTATAGTCTGAAATATTTATATGAGAAATTCCAGAAATAGACAATTCACAAGCTTTAAAATGCAGTTATTCTGAGTGGCATGATGAATTATCTTGTGGTCCCACTCCATCTCTCTGAGATATGGATCATTCCTTTGTCCAGCATGTCCTACCCATTAGTTACTTAATAGCTTTCCCAGTTATCACACCTATTAATTGCAATATTGTACTCCTTGTGTTTAAGTAACCCTAATTTTACTTAATAATGACCCCAAAGTACAAGAACAGTTATGCTGGCAATTCAGATATGCCGAAGAGAAGCCATAAAGTACTTCCTTTAAGTGAAAAGGTGAAAGTTTTGGACTTAATGAGAAAAGAAGAAAGATCATATTGAAGTAGTTATTTTATTATTAATTATAATCAATATTTTGCTGGGCTTACTTTACAAATCAAACTTTATATTAGGTACATATGTACAGAAAAAGCAGTATATATAGGGTTGGATTGGTACTATCTACAATTTCAGTCATCCTCTGGGGGTCTTAGAATACATATCCCACAGATAAGAGGGGACTATCATATGTGATTTTTACATTAGCTTCTTTATTAGTAAATATATTAAAGCCCCAGTTAACCATCATAATGATAATAGTATTCCCAGCTAAGTGGGACTAATATCATATACTCCTATGACAATACTCAGAAGTAAGAGCCATTTCTAGCAGGTTTATTTGTATTCCACTACATTTTCTTCAATTCAAGAAAGCTGTGTGGATGCAAATAAATGAGTGTTGTTGAATCCTCTCTAGTTTACAATAATAATAATGATGAATTTTAAGCATTGACACTGTACTAATTAGTAACAAAAGTACTAATAGCTGAAGTTCGCACACAAGTGTATCTAAAGTCATTGCTGTGTGGAGACTTCGTGTGACAAATCTTGCCTTTACCTTGGGACTTATGCCTTCTTTTTACTTTTTTTTTTTCATAAGTTAATAATTTCCCTGAGTTCTGTTGCTTTCTTTTTACTTAATAATCTTTATTTTCAGGGAACAGGTAGACAGGGTGATGTGGGAGAGGCCAGATGAATATAGTAATTCATTTTTCAATCCCTATAGATTGAAAAATACTTGAATTTGGCTTTTTGAGTTGAGTGCTTGCCAGTTTCATGACGCAATTCCTAAAAAAGTAAAGGATTTCTTTCCCTTTTGTTATGTTTTGGAAGTCTACATAAATGTGTAATACATGTAAAAAGTATGCACACACAAATACATATATATATATAGGAATATCTTTGTCATTACTCTTTAAGGGTATACATGTGACTTAATGGGGCTTCCCTGGTGGCTCAGATGGTAAAGAATCTGCCTGCAATGCAGGAGACCAGGTTCGATTCCTGGATAGGGAAGATCTCCTGGAGAAGGGAATGGCAACCCACTCCAGTAGTCTTGGCTGGAGAATTCCATGGACAGAGCAGCCTGACAGGTTACAGTTGCAAAGAGTTGGACACAACTGAATGACTAACACACACACACACACACACACACACACACACACACACACACACACACACTGACTTAATATACTCAACAGTCCTCAGTTATAACAACCTAAAATATCTCCAGGCATTGTCAGACATCTCCTTGCAAGCAAATTCATCTCTGGTTGAGAACCATTAAACAGAAAATTAATCAAATTATATTTCATTGAGGAAGACTGCCTAGGAAAACTCACTGTTTTCCTTTGTATATTCACAGAGAACAATTCTGTGACCAGATCATAGCAGGGAGGGGTTCAACATGGACCAATTCTCCTATACCAGCTGGGTGTCTTACCATTTAAAGTTCTGGAACCATCTACCTAGAGTTAATGTCACATCCTACAAATTAACGGCCCAGTTCCACAAGACTCCCTTCACTTCAAATGCTAATTGCAAGTCACTGGTTGTCACCTACACTTCTGACTGCCTGATGATGGTGGGTGGTAAATTCAGGTTCCCATAACCTTTTCCTTAGTTTTGATAATTTGCTAAACAGCTTGCAGAATTCAGGGAAACACATTTACAGTTAAAATGAAGGATATTGTAAAAAGATCCAGATGAACAGCCAGGTCAAGAAGTATACAAGGCAAGGTTCAGAAGGATTCTGAGTGCAGGAACTTTTGTCACTGTGGAGTTGGGTACATCACCTACTGGCATCAACCTAGAAGCTCTCTGACTCTCATATTTTAGGGATTTTTGTGGAGATTTCATCAAGTAGGCATGATTGATTATTAGCTCATTTTCTACCCCTTCTTCCCTCTCCATAGAATGGGAGGCTGAACTGAAAGTTCCAAGCTGTTGATCGTGGATTGGTCTTTCTAGTGATCAGTTCGCAACCAGGAGCCCACCAAGAGTTTACATCATTAGAACAAAAGGAATTTAGGAGCTCTGTGTGAGACATTCCTATTACTCAGAATTACAAAAGTGTTAGGAGCAAGTGTCAGGAACAAGGGTTAAAGACCAAATATTAGCAGGTACTAGGGCAAATATATATATTTGCACACACACACATATATATATGTGTGTGCGTGTGTGTGTGTATACACAATATATATATAATTTCACAAAAACAAATATAATAGAACCAGTCATCTAAATTTATCATAGTTTCTTTTTTTTTTTTAGGATTTAGAGGAAGAACGCTATTTATATTTGGACAGATCTCATATTTGCTTTCTATGGTATTATAAGGCTATGTAAGTAATGCAAAAGAAAGGTAATTAATGCATTTTAAGAGTATTTAGCTTTCAGTTCAGTCGTTCAGTCATGTCCGACTCTTTGTGACCCCATGAGCTGCAGCATGTCAGGCTTCCCTGTCCATCACCAACTCCCAGAGCTTTCTCAAAGTCAGGTCCATTGAGTTGGTGATACCATCCAACCAGCTCATCCTCTGTCATCCCCTTCTCCTCCTGCCTTCAGTCTTTCTCAGCATCAGAGTCTTTTCAAATGAATCAGTTGTTTGCATCAGGTGGCTAAAGTATTGGAGCTTCAGCTTCAGCGTCAGTCCTTCCAATGAATATTTAGGACCGATTTCCTTTAGGATGGACTGGTTGGATCTCCTTGCTGTCCAAGGGACTCTCAAGAGTCTTCTCCAACACCACGGTTCAAAAACATAAATTCTTTGGTGCTCAGCTTTATAGTCCAACTCTCACATCCATAGGAAGCTTGTCACTCAGATGGTAGAGCATTTGCCTACAATGCGGGAGACCTGGGTTCAGTCCCTGGGTTGGGAAGATTCCCTGCAGAAGGAAATAGCAATCCACTCCAGTACCCTTGCCTGGAAAATCCCATGGATGGAAGAGCCTGGTAGGCTACAGTGCATGGGGTCACAAAGAGTTGGACACGACTGAACAACTTCACTCTCACATCCATACATGACTACTGGAAAAACCATAGCTTTGACTAGACAGACCTTTGTCAGTAAAGTAATGTCTCTGCTTTATAATATGCTCTCTAGGTTGGTCATAGCTTTTCTTCCAAGGAGCAAGCATCTTTAATTTCATGGAGGCAGTTACCATCTGAAGTGATTTTGGAGCCCCCCAAAATGAAGTCTCTCACTGTTTCCATTGTTTCCCCATCTATTTGCCATGAAGTGATGGGACTGGATGCCATGATCTTCGTTTTCTGAATGTTGAGCTTTAAGCCAACTTTTTCACTCTCCTCTTTCACTTTCATCAAGAGGCTCTTTAGTTATTCTTCGTTTTCTGCCATAAGGTTGGTGTCATCTGCATATCTGAGGTTATTGATATATCTCCCGGCAATATTGATTCTAGCCTTCATCCAGACCAGAGTTTCTCATGATGTACCCTGCATGTAAGTTAAATAAGCAGCCTTGACAATATACAGCCTTGACGTACTCCTTTCCCGATTTGAAACCAGTCTGTTGTTCCATGTCTGATTCTAACTATTGTTTCTTGACCTATATACAGATTTCTCAGGAGGCAGGCCAGGTGGTCTGATATGTCCATCTCTGTAAGAATTTTGCACAGTTTGTTGTGATCCACACAGTCAAAGGCTTAGCTTTAATTAACCACAAATGAATTATCTACATTATAGTTTCCATATAAGTTTTTATTTACCGATTAAGTTATCCTCTGGACTTCCCTGGTGGCTCAGATGGTAAAGCATCTGCCTGCAATGCAGGAGACCCAGGTTCGATACCTGGGTTGGGAAGATACCTTGGTGAAGGAAATGGCAACCCACTCTAGCACTCTTCCCTGGAAAATCCCATGGACAGAGGAGCCTGGTGGGCTACAGTCCGTGGGGTCGCAAAGAGTCAGACACGACTGAGTGACATCACTTTCACTTTGAGTTATCCTCAAATGTACTGCTGCTGCTGCTAAGTTGCTCCAGTCATGTCCAACTCTGTGTGACCCCATAGACGGCAGCCCATCAGGCTCCACTGTCCCTGGGATTCTCTAGGCAAGAACACTGGAGTGGGTCGCCATTTCCTTCTCCAACGCATGAAAGTGAAAAGTGAAAGTGAAGTTGCTCAGTTGTGTCCGACTCTTAGTGACCCCATGGACTGCAGCCTACTAGGCTCCTCCGTCCATGGGATTTTCCAGGCAAGAGTACTGGAGTGGGGTGCCATTGCCTTCTCCTCAAATGTACTACCCAACTAATATTGAAGAACAAACAGTAAAAATAACAATGTGTGTATGTGTAAGCTGTCATGTCTGACTCTTTGAGACCCCATGGACTGTAGCCCACCAGGCTCCTCTGTTTATGGAATTTTCTAGGCAAGAATACTGGAGTGGATTGCCACTTCCTTCTCCAAAAAATATCAATAGCAACCACTATCTGAACATATACTGCTTCTACTTGGTCATACTTCATGTAAATCAGCTTTGTCAATTTTCATAATAACCAGTTAAATGTCAGCATTACAATCTTTATTATAAATGGGGAAATGTAAGCCTGGGTAGGTTAAATAATTTGGAAAAATATGTGTAGCTACTAAAAGAAAGCATTGGAAATTGGCTCTGGTTTTTCAGATTACAGGCCTCTTTTGTTTCCACTATACATATTATATTCCAAAAGGAGTCTCTTAGTTTCTCAGATAGCTCTTCAAACCCTTTTTAACATGATGATGAAGGATATAACTAAGAAAGAAAAACTGGTACAAGAAAAAATAATTAATTGCATTATAAAATCATTCAATAACTAAAATGTATCAATGAATCAGAGGTGTTTTGTTTTTTTTTTAAGTATCATAGTTAAAGCATATCCTAAGTACTGGATAGGGTATGAGGAACTGTCTTACATGGTCCCTGCTTTCCAGATGACTGTAATGTACTAAATTCTTCTTATCTGCTTAATATCGCTTTCTTTGAGGGAAATATCCCTCCTCTATTTTGTAGTGATGGAGAAGGCAATGACAACCCACTCCAGTACTCTTGCCTGGAAAATCCCATGGGCGGAGGAGCCTGGTAGGCTGCAGTCCATGGGGTCACGAAGAGTTGGACATGACTGGGCAACTTCACTTCCACTTTTCACTTTCATGCATTGGAGAAGGAAATGGCGACCCACTCCAGTGTTCTTGCCTGGAGAATGCCAGAGACGGGGGAGCCTGGTGGGCTGCTATCGATGGGGTCGCACAGGGTCAGACACGATTGAAGTGACTTAGCAGCAGCAGCAGCATTTTGTGGTGAAATTATTAATTTCATTTTATTTATGTGATACTACCTTTACAACCAGGCTTTCCTGTAGCTCAGCTGATGAAGAATCCACCTGCAATGTAGGAGACCCTAGTTTGATTCCTGGGTCGGGAAGATCCCCTGGAGAAGGGAGAGGCTCCCACTTCATTTTCTTGGGGTTCCCTGGTGGCTTAGTCGGTAAAGAATCCACCTGCAATGTGGGAGACATGGGTTGGGAAGGTCCCCTGGAGGAGCCTGGTAGGCTGCAGTCCATGGGGTCACAAAGAGTTGGACACGACTGGGCAACTTCACTTTCACTTTTCACTTTCATGCATTGGAGAAGGAAATGGCAACCCATTCCAGTGTTCTTGCCTGGAGAATCCCCATGGACAGAAGAGCCTGGCGGACTACAGTCCATGGGGTCTCAAAGATTCAGACATGACTGAGTGACTAAGCACAGCACAGCACCTTTACAACCCCATATTTCATTGACCACAGAGAATATTGAGTATTGGCATATGACCTAAACCTAACCTATCAGAATATTTATGTCTTTGGCAAAGCATGGTTTTGGCTGATAGTTTGATTACTCTGGTTCACATGTCCCTTAATGTCAGATGGCCCTGCAGTTTATGCATAATCTTTGAACTGAACGATCTGATCACTAGATTTCAGCAAGCCCCACCAACAGGACACATTTACCCATTCTTCTCTAATGTATGGCCACTCTCCCGGAGTCTTCCAAGAAACAAGGATTAAGTCTCTGCTACTAATGAAACTGGCAGGCTTCTGTCCCTGTTGGGAATTTCAGACATGCCAATCACCAGCTTTCCCTCTGTCGGTTTTGAACCAACTTAGAAACAGAAAAGGGAAAATTCGGAAATAAAAATCCATGGTAACACTTCATTGGAGAATAGATCCTGCCTCTGTAACCAAAAGGCTACTTTCTCTTTCCCCTAGGAGGAGATCATAAGTAACTAATACCCATGTATCTATCACGCAAGTGAACAAATAGAACATTACCAGCATGTTAGAATCTGCTTAGGCTTCCCTGGTGGCTCAGAGAGTAAAGAGTTGGCCTGCAATTCAAGAGACACAGGTTCAGTCCCTGGGACTGGAAGATCCCCTGGAGAAGAGAATGGCAACCCACTCCAGTATTCTTGCCTGGAAAATTCCATGGACAGAGGAGCCTGGTGGGCTACATACAGTCCATTGGGTTGCAAAGAGTCAGACACGACTCAGTGACTTTCACTTTCTTTCTTATGATCACATCCTATCCCTCAAGAGTTAACTGCTATCCTGAAAACTGTATAATAGATTCTTCACTTTTCATAGTTTACCAACAATATATAATGGTAATAAATTGTTTAGTTTTGTTTTTGAATGTTATTTAAATTGACCATATTATAAGCATTCATCTGTGACTTGCTTCTTTCTCTAAACATCACAGATTTTGACACTCATCCATCTTTAAACAAGAATCTTTAGTTCTTACATTGTTCCTGCCTAATGGTACTTCATTACATAACTATTTTTGCTTATTCTCCTGCTGATGCATTTATTTGCAAGATAGTGCCTTGTTCCTCAAAAGGTGGTCCAAGGACTAGCAGCACTAGTGTCATCTGGGAACTTGTTAGAAATAAAGAATCTCAGCTTCGTTTCAAACCTTATGGATCATAATCTGCATTTTGACAAGATCCTGCAGTCATTTGAATGTGCATTATTTGGAAATAATAATTTGGAAAGTACCAATCTAATGTACATAAATAACGTTTTTCTAGGGAATAGACCTAAAAGTAAAATTACCTAAATGTAGGATGTACATTTGTTCCACTTTACTAGGCCATGCCTGTGTGTGTGTTCAGTTGCTCAGTCGTGTCTGAATCTTTGTGACTCCATAGACTGTAGCCTGCTAGGCTCCTCTGTCCATGGGATTTTTCAGGCAAGAATACCGGAGTGAATTGCTATTTCCCACTCTAGGGAATCTTCCTGATTCAGGGATCGAACCCACATCTCTTGTGTCTCCTGCATTAGCAGGCCGATACTTTACCACTGTGCCACCTGGGAAGCCTCTAAATGATTTTTAAACGATTGTCCAAATGTACATCTATACTGGCAGTGGATGAAGTTCCCACTGGGTTATATCTTACAACACTCAATATCTGACTTTTAAATTATTTTCAATCTAGTAGGTGTGGAATCACATCATTGTTCTTTTATCTGCATTTCCTTGATTACTATGGAGCATGTTTTCATTTATTCATGAGGAATTTTTCTTCTGTATTAAATTAGCATTTTAGCCCATTTTATTTCTTGATTTCATAATAATCTGTAAGGTTTCACTAAATTCTGTATAGTTTTGCTTTCTACAATTAAATCTTTAATCCACTTGGAATTAGGTTTTGTATATGCTTCAAGATAGAACTACAACTTTATTTTTTGTATATGAATAATTAATTTTTTAGATTCATTTATTGAATGATCTGGGGCTTCCCTTCTGACTCAGCTGGTAAAGAATCCGCCTACAATGCAGGAGACCTGGGCTCGATCCCTGGGTTAGGAAGATTCCCTGGAGAAAGGAAAGACCCACTCCAGTGTTCTGCCTGGAGAATTCCATGGACTGTATAGTCCATGGGGTCCCAAAGAGTCGGACTTTCATTTCACTTCACTCCATTGAATGATATTTCCACAAAACCAGTTCTGCCATAGATCAAGTTTCCGTGTATGCATGGGTTTCATCCTGGATTAGCCATTCTGTTTAGCTGATCTATTTGTATATACTTGAACAAATTATATTATCTGTATTATTATAAGTTTATTTTTTAAATCTTGAGAAGTGATAGCACAAATACCTGCCTCACACTGACCCCAATTCTTGTCCTCTTCTAGGAACTTCTTAGCTTTATCTTGGGCCTGTTTCTCTTTCCTATAAATTTTTGGAATTGGTTTGTCAATTCTACAAAAAATCTTAGTTGGGTTTTTTATAGTATGTCTATATATTTTAATCAATTTGAGAAGCCTTTCTACTCCGGACTAATATATAACCCTCCATTTGCTTAAGTTTTTTTTACATGTCTGCCAATAAGGTTTTATAATTTTTAATAATAAAAGTATCAGGACATTTTCATTAGGATCAAAACCACCCCCAAGAAAAAGAAATGCAAAAAGGCAAAATGGTTCTCTGAGGAGGCCTTACCAATAGCTGAGAAAAGAAGAGAAGTGAAAGATGAAGGAGAAAAGGAAAAATATGCCTATTTGAATGCAGAGCTCCAAAGAATAGCAAGGAGAGATAAGAAAGCCTTCCTCAGTGATCAATACAAAGAAAGATGAAAACAATAGGATGGGAAAGACTGGAGATCTCTTCAAGAAAATGAGAGATACCAAGGGAACATTTCATGCAAAGATGGGCATAATAAAGGACAGAAATGGTATGGACCTAACAGAAGCAGAAGATATTAAGAAGAGGTGTGAAGAATGCACAGAAGAACTATACAAAAAAGATCTTCAGGACCCAGACAATCACGATGGTATCATCACTCACCTAGAGCCAGACATCCTGGAATGCAAAGTCAAGAGGGCCTTAGGAAGCATCACTATGAACAAAGCTAGTGGAGGTGATGGAATTCCAATTGAACTACTTCAAATCCTAAAAGATGATGCTCTGAAAGTGCTGCACTCATTATGTCAGCAAATTTGGAAAACTCAGCAGTGGCCACAGGACTGGAAAGGGTCAGTTTTCATTCCAATCCCTAAGAAAGGCAATGTCAAAGAATGCTCAAACTGCTGCACAATTGCACTCATCTCACACGCTAGTAAAGTAATGCTCAGAATTCTCAAGCCAGGCTTCAGCAGTACAAGAACCATGAACTTCCAGATGTTCAAACTGGTTTTAGAAAAGGCAGAGGAACCAGAGATCAAATTGCCAACATCCACTGGATCACTGAAAAAGCAAAAGTTCCAGAAAAACATCTATTTCTGCATTATTGACTATGCCAAAGCCTTTGACTGTGTGGATCACAGCAAACTGTGATCTGTAAGAGTTGGACATACCAGACCACCTGACCTGGCTCTTGAGAAATCTGTATGCAGGTCAAGAAGGAACAGTTAGAACTGGACATGGAATAACAGACTGGTTCCAAATAGGAAAAAGAGTATGTCAAGGCTATATATTGTCACCCTGCTTGTTTAACTTATATGCAGAACACATCATGAGAAATGCTGGGCTGGATGAAGCACAAGCTGGAATCAAGTTTGCTGGGAGAAATATCAATAACCTCAGATATGCAGATGATACCACCCTTATGGCAGAAAACGAAGAAGAACTAAAGAGCCTCTTGATGAAAGTGAAAGAGGAGAGTGAAAAAATTGGCTTAAAACTCAACATTCATAAAATTAAGATCATGGTATCTGGTCCCATCACTTTATGGTAAATAGATGGGGAAACAGCTAAAAGAGAGATTTCACTTAGGGGGGCTCCAAAATCACTGCGGATGGTGACTACAGCCATGAAATTAAAAGACGCTTGCTCCTTGAAAGAAAAGTTATGACCAACCTAGACAGAATATTGAAAAGTAGAGACATTACTTTGCCAACAAAGGTCTGTCTAGTTAAAGCTATGGTTTTTCCAGTAATCATGTATGGATGTGAGAGTTGGACTATAAAGAAAGCTGAGCACCAAAGAACTGATGCTTTTGAACTGTGTTGGAGAACTCTTGAGAGTCCCTTGGACTGCAAGGAGATCCAACCAGTCCATCCTAAAGGAAATCAGTCCTGAATATTCATTGGAAGGACTGATGCTGAAGCTGAAACTCCGATACTTTGGCCACCTGATGCGAAGAACTGATTCATTTGAAAAGCCCCTGGTGCTGAGAAAGATTGAAGGCAGGAGAAGGGGACAACAGAGTATGAGATGGCTGGATGGCATGACCGACACAATGGACATGAGTTTGAGTAAACTCTGGGAGTTGGTGATGGACAAGTAGCCTGGTGTGCTGCAGCTCATGGGGTCACAAAGAGTCGGACATGGCTAAGCAACTGAACTGAACTGAACTGAATTCTTAGGTAGTTTATATTTTTGTTTCTCTTATAAATAATCAAACTTTTAAAATTATAATTTCTAACCAGCTCTTCCTGTTGTATAGAATACACTTTACTTTTGACTGTTTATTTTTGCATTCAGCAATATTGCTAAATTCTGTTGGATGGAATTTAATAAAATCAGATTACCCGCAAATAATGATGATTTTGTTTTTCTTTCTTATAAGTATGCCTTCTATTCCTTTTATTCTTACATGTCTAGAATATCAAATACAATCCTTTTTAGAAGGGTGATAGCAGGGCTTCTTATTTTATTCGTCATCTCAAAAGGAAGACTCTCATCATTTCACTATTTTGCATAATATTTGTTACAGGTTATGAGTTAAACTTTACCTGATTAAGGAAGGTCCTTTTTATTCCAAGCTGGCTGTGAATTCTTTTTATGACTTGTTAAATATTCAAAATGTTTTTCTGCTTCCACATAAATGTTTGTATAGTTTTTCTCTTTTTACTATGTAAATCTGATAGATAATAGTTATTAATATTTCCATATTAATAAACTTGTATTTCTAGAATAAGCTAACTTGGTCTTGATGAATTATCTTTCATATACATTTATAGATTACATTTGCTAATGTTGTTTAGGTTTTTATGTGTATGAATATACATGAGTGGGAGCGGCCTGTGGTTTTACTCCCTTTGTATATCCTTTAATACATTTGATACCAAGACTATGCTAGACTCATCATGTAAGTTAGGATTAGTCTTTCTTTTCTATTCTCTTCGCTTGTGGCTCAACTGGTAAAGAATCTGCCTGCAATGCGGAGACCTGGGTTTGATCCCTGGGGAAGGGAAAGGCTACTCACTCCAGTTATTCTGGCCTGGAGAATTCCACGCACAGAGTTGGACACGACTGAACAACTTTCACTTTACTTCTATTCTCTGAGAGATTTTATTTAAGATTGGAAATATATGTTCCTTGAGTATTTGATGGTAACTTGCATAGAAATCTACCTGGATCTGGACTTTTTGAGTGTGTGGGGGAAGATTTTATAACTATTATTTCAATTTCTTTAATGGTTAAAATGCTACTTTGGAGTTCTAATTCTTGTAAAATTCATTTCTGTAGTATTTTTCCAGAAATTCTTCCATGTCTTCAGTTAGCAATGTTAGTATCAATTTTTATGTCATAAAATTTCCCATAATATCCTCTTATATTTTTGTTTAATCTCTGCAGCAGTTGTAGGTATGCCACTCTTTTATCATTTCTAATATTTTTATTTGTGCCTTCCTTTTGTTTTCTTATTTTTTTTTCCTAGAGATATTTTTATTTTGTTAGTCTTTTCAAAGAACTATATTTCGGCTTTATTGAGTTTTTCTACTGTTGTCTACTTTGTCTCAATTTGTTTTTTATATTATTTCTTTTTTTGAGTTTGTTTTTCTGAAACTTACTAATCTAGTTATTTAGTCTATTACATAGATCTAAGACTTCCTTTTTATCAAGTGTATGTTTAAGGAAGTAAAATTTTTTCTAAATACCTCTATATTGGAATATATCATAGTCGTAATATTTCATTACTGCTCAGAAATAATAGTCTAAGAGCCACTATAATTTGTTTGGCAAATGTGCTGTATAGGAATGCATTTTTAATTTACAGACATGAGTCTTTTCAATTATTATTTTGTTACTGAATTCTAACCTAATTTTATTATTATCACAGAAGTATTAGAATCAAATCTTTGGCCTAGCATGTAGTCAGAGTTTATAAACGTCTCACGAGTACCTAAAGAAAATATATTTTCCTATTGTTGGATAGCATATGCTATTTATGTCCAGTAGGTCAGTTGTGTTAAGTGTACTGTTCAAATCTTTTGTACTTATTTGACTCATGAGTTGATAATTGGCTAAAATTTCCCACTGTGGTGGTAGACATGTCACTTTTGCATGTAGGTGCCTAATTTTTTGCTTTATGCTTTGAGGGCATCTTTTAGGTGCACATAACTTTGAATTATTAAGATTTTTTTGAAGAATTGAAACTTTGTAGTGACCGTGTTTATCACTTGTAATGCTTTTCTCCTTTTGTTTGGTTTTGTGTTATATTAATACACAATCTCTTGTGGTGCCATGTAAGTTCTAGGATTATTTGTTCTAGTTCTGTGAAAAAAAATCATGTGTATTTTGATAGGGATTGCACTAAATCTGTAGATTGCTTTGAGTAGTATAGCCATTTTAACAATTTAAGAATTAACAATTAAGTTAAAAATTTAAAACTAAGTTAACAATTAACTCTTCCCCTGCAAGAAGATGAGATCTTTCCATTCCTTTAAATTATCTTCAATTTACTTTATCAAGGTTTTACAGTTTTCCAGTGTACAGATCTTTCACCTCCTTGGTTAAGTTTAATTCCTTTTTTTTCTGGATGAGATTTTCAACAGGATTTTTAAAATTTTCTCTTTCTGATATTTCATTGTTAGTCTAAAAATTCAATGATTTCTGTGTATTAATCTTTTTATTCTGCTAGCTTATTGAGTTCCTTTATTCTAATAGTTTTTGTGTGGAGACTTCAGGGTTCTTTACATAGAGTATCATGTCATCTGCAAATAGTTTTACCTCTTCCCTTCCAATTTGAATAACTCTTATTTATTTCTCTTGTCTAATTGCTGTGAAGCTCTCTTATAAATTCTTCCCTTCCAAAATCTTCCTTATATTTTCAGTCTCTTTTTTGAATTTCTCATTTTGTTCTTATACTGTTTTTCTAATTTCTTTAAATTGTTTTGTTGTTGTTGTTGTTGTTGTTCTCTCATAGCTCTCTGAGCATCTTTAGAACCATATTTTGAATTCTTTGTCAGGCTATTCATGTAATCCATTTCCTTAGGATTCGTTGCTTGAGTTTCCTGTGTTCCCTAAGTGGTGTCACGTTTCCCTGATTCTTCACTGTCCTTGTAGCCTGTGTAGGTGTCTGCACATTTGAAGAAGCAGTCACCACTTCCAGACGTCATAGACTGACCTCACTAAGAGAAGACCTCCGCCTGTGGTTGTGCATGCTGGAACGTGCTGTGACCACCAGTCTAGTGGTATGGGGTGTCATGTGCAGGGCATGTGCTGGCTCTGGATCCGGTGTGGTCCAATGTCTCATCAGTTTAGCCCACTAAGATCTAGAACATTGACAGTTGCGTGGTGTTTACCAAATGCTGCAGGGTGTCCACAGTGACTGCAAGGGCTATCGTAGTCCTCAGCAGTGCCTCCAGGTACAGTAGATAGGGACCAGGGCAGGCAGTAGTGGTGGCCCAAGCCAGGACTCTCTGCATCCTCAGCTTCAAGGGTTAGTTTTAGGTGCCTGTGTGCTGACAGGGGATGTTTTTGACAAACTTCATATTTTTTGAACTTTGGACATATCGCCTATCAAGATTTTTAGTACTTAGTTTCAGTAGCTTTCTCATATATTAGATTGGACATATGAAATATTATATTCATCATATGGTCTTAGGAACTTACTGCATGTACATTTACTGATTCCCAAGACATCTTCATTTTATTTTGTACTTAATGATGTACTAAGCGCTATGAAAAATTGATGCTTTTGAACTGTGGTGTTGGAGAAGACTCTTAAGAGTCCCTTTGACTGCAAGGAGATCCATCCAGTCCATTCTAAAGGAGATCAGTCCTGGGTATTCTTTGGAAGGACTGAGGCTAAAGCTGAAACTCCAATACTTTGGCCACCTCATGCGAAGAGTTGACTCATTGGAAAAGACCCTGATGCTGGGAGGGACTGGGGGCAGGAGGAGAAGGGGACGACAGAGGATGAGATGGCTGGATGGCATCACTGACTCAATGGACATGAGTTTGAGTGAACTCCGGGAGTTGGTGATGGACAGGGAGGCCTGGCGTGCTGCAATTCATGGGGTCGCAAAAAGTCGGAGCTACTGAGCGACTGAACTGAACTGAAGTACTACGCACAAAAGAAATCACAATCCTGAGTCATTGATTTTTAGAGGTTATGTGATTTTAAAAATAACAGCTATCTTTACAGTGAAAAATTACTTTCTAAACAACATATAAATAAATATACAAGTAAATTTTCTTCTTTCAGAAAATTTACACTGAAAGGCTATAAATGAAACATTTGCAGTGCTAACTGATAAATTTTATCTTGACATAAATTAAAACATGTAAACTCTATAGGTTGTGTTTTTTTTTTTTTTGGCCTTGCCATGTGGCATGCAGAATCTTAGTTCCTGGAGCACGGATTGAACCTGTGCCCCCTGTAGTGGAAACAGGGAGTCTTAACCATTGGGCCATCAGGGAAGTCCCTAAACTATGGACTTTTTAATGTGCATTGATCATGTCAAATTAGTTTACAGTATTATTCAGGAAGAAGTATATATATTCATGCCCCTCAGCAAAAATTATATTTAATTATGGACATGAGCTTTTTTTTTTTAACATTTAGTATTTAATCATTTATATGTCCATAATGGAATATAAGGGCTTCCCAAGTGGCTTAGTGGGTAAAGAACCCACCTGTCATTGCAGGAGATGTAAGAGACACAGGTTAGATCCCTGGGTTGGGAAGAGCCCCTGGAGGAGGGCATGGCAACCCACTCCAGTATTCTTACCTGGAGAATCCCCACAGAGAGAGGAGCCTGGCAGACTACAGTCCACAGGGTCACAAAGAGTTGCAAACAACTGAAGTGACTTACACACAGCGAACTATAAACAGAATATTCTTACTCTTTGGGAGAAAAGTTATGACCAACCTAGACAACATATTAAAAAGTAGAGACGTTACTTTGCCAACAAAGGTCCATCTAGTCAAGGCTATGGTTTTTCCAGTAATCATATATGGGTGTGAGAGTTGGACTATAAAGAAAGCTGAGCACCTAAAAATTGATGCTTTTGAACTGTGGTGCTGGAGAAGACTCTTGAGAGTCTTGGACTGCAAGGAGATCCAACCAGTCCATCCTAAAGGAAATCAGTCCTGAATATTCATTGGAAGGACTGATGTTGAAGCTGAAACTCCAATACTTTGGCCACCTGTTGCGAAAAGCTGACTCATTTGAAAAGCCCCTGATGCTGGGAAAGATTGAAGGAGGGAGGAGAAGGGGATGACAGAGGATGAGATGGCTGGAGATGGCATCACCAACACAATGGACATGAGTGTGAGTAAATTCCAGGAGTTGATGATGGACAGGGAGGCCTGGCATGCCACAGTCCATAGGGTCACAAAGAGTCAGACATGACTGAGCAACTGAACTGAACTGATGTTGAAAGTAGATTATTTAACTGAATATTTAGGATTCTGTTTACTAAAATATGATTTTTCTTTTTCTCAACAGAAATTTTGTTCACAATTTAACCCAGGTAAAACTTTTTTTTAAAGTTTCTGTATACTTCTTCACATATTACCACTATATTATTTCTCTCTTCATATTTACCAGACAAGGAATTTTCAAAACTAATTCTCAACATAATTTACTTAGAGCAGAGGTTACTCAAGGTATGGACTAAGATCCCCTAGGTCTTCACAAGCCTTTTGAGGAGGTCCGCGAGATCTACACTTTTCCAACTATATATCTGTCTGAATAGATTTCCCCCCATATACTTCCACCAGAATACCATATACCAACAGCTCGAACGTAGAAGAACTGATGATAATCCAGCTGTCTCTTATTAAGCCAAATATTAAAGAGATTTCACAATGTAAAACAGCCATTCTTCTTACTATTCTTTATCTTGGAAAATAATTATTTTTTCCATAAACATGTTGCCATTTCCTACTCCAGGGGATCTTCCTGATTCAGGGATCAAACCCATATCTGCTGTGTCTTCTGCACTGGCAGGTGGGTTCTTAACCACTAAGCCACAGAGGAAGTCCCCATAAACATGTTAATTAATATTAATATATAATGGGTTTGTTGTAGATGTTAAAATAAATTAATAAATATCTTTAAATAGTCTCAATTTTTATTTGTTATATGGTAATAAATATTGATAGGGCTAACTGACATTAAACAAAAGCTCTGTGGAAGTCTCAATAATTTTCAAGCCTATGAAAGAGTCTTTGAGATCTAAAAATTTTGACATGTGGGTTAAAGGCTGATTTTAAGTATGACAGAGAGATGTATTCCAAAATTTGAAAACTGAAATAAGGTGGTAATATTTGGACATTAAATCTCCATAAATATTTTCATATTTTCAAAGCAATGATAAAATGGAAAGAAGAGGCAGAAAGAAAATAATAATAAATAAAACTTCCTATATTCGATCAAGATAGTTGAATGAGCTCATGTGTCCGTATGTATCCCTATCCAAACCCAACTGACATTATAGGATTATTTACTAAAGCTATAACAATGCAAAAAGAAGAAAGTATTATCAGTAGATAACGAATTTTAAGCTAGAAAATAGAAACTTCTAAAAGTAAAATTTTTATTATAGACCCAAATAATGCAGAATAGCCTCCATCTTACTCAAAACATGTAGAAATGCCATTACAAAATATGTGTGTGTATAATATCAGTGCAGACTTTTACATTAATATTGGTATATGTGCATGTATAGAATGTAAAAGCAATTAAAGGAATTTCCTGGTTGTCACAAGTCACTAAAGAACTAAAATCCAGAGTTAGATAAGGTTGAATTCTGAAGTAAGTTTATTATACAAAATATAAGCCCTGGTAGACAAAGGGTGATGTTTTAACATGTGTATGAGAATAGAAAATGAAGTTTCCGACATATGGGAGAAAGAGATGCTGAAATTAACCTCCCTATATGAAGCTAGGATTTATTAAAGATTTGTGAAATGAAAACTAGTAAAGCTCCACTCTCTGGCTAATTGCAAATAAATGATGATACACCCTTTTGGGGACTGTAAACAGACAAGGAGTTACCGTCACAGAGTTTCAGATGAATGTCCAAGTTAAACTGCTCTCAAGAGGTTGGAGAACCTAGAGCCAACTAGTAAACTCAAAAATGCAAGTAGTGAAACACATAGGGCCTAGGCAGAGGTGATTATAAAACTCATTTAATAACCAAGAGTGTATAAGACTCTCTTAGCAAACAAACGCTCTGAAAATAACCTCAAAATAAAAGGCATAAACCACAGGAAAAGACATACTGCCTGGAATATATACATATAAACTGCAGAAAGTTTATACTTTTCAAAACAAAAGATGAGGACCATTTGAAAGGTTATTAAATCCATATTTCGTTTGCTCAAAAGATGAAGGGAAAGAAACAAGAACAAGGGTTATTCATAATTATACAACATTGAAGAGCATCCTACATAAATGTCTTATGATGAAGAAATAGGCATCTAAAAATAAAAATTCAGATTAAATAGAAGACTAGATACAGTTGAAAAAACTGCAGAATTAGTGATGCAGAATGGGAATCAGGCAGAATGGAGAACATAAAAATTAAAAGATGGAAAAGAGTTAATAGACATAGAGGACAGACCAAGACACTTTATCATAAATATGATAGGTGTTCCAAAAGGGAAGAAAAAGAATTGGAGAATTCTTTTTCTCCAATAATTATGGAGAATTCTCCAGGGCTTCCTTGATAGCTCAGTTGGTAAAGAATCTGTCTGCAATGCAGGGGACCCCAATTCGATCCCTGGGTCAAGAAGATCTGCTGGGGAAGGGATAGGCTACCCACTCCAGTATTCTTGGGCTTCCCTTGTGGCTCAGCTGGTAAAGAATCTGCCTGCAATATGAGAGACCTGGGTTTGATCCCAGGGTTGGGAGTATCCTCTGGAGAAGGGAAAGGCTACCCATTCCAGTATTCTGGCCTGGAAAATTCCATGGACTGTATAGTCCATGGGTCGCAAAGAGTGGGACATGACTGAATGACTTTCATTTTCACTTATGGTGTTTTCTCCACAGTTCAAGACATGAGTTCTCAGACTGAAAAACTGAAGTACCAGATGCAGTAAATAATGAACAAATGAACTATTTAATATGCTGATACATCTAAATAAGTATTGACAGTCAAATATTTAAATAATGACTAATTTTTTAACAAAATGAAATTAATAGCTAACAAAAATAGAAAATGAAGGAGAATTTAGATTTGCAGCATCATATCCTTCCAGATGTTCAAGCTGGTTTTAGAAAAGGCAGAGGAACCAGAGATCAAATTGCCAACATCCACTGGATCATGGAAAAAGCAGGAGAGTTCCAGAAAAACATCTATTTCTGCTTTATTGACTATGCCAAAGACTTTGACTGTGTGGATCACAATCAACTGGGGAAAATTCTGAAAGAGATGGGAATACCAGACCACCTGACATGCCTCTTGAGAAATCTGTATGCAGGTCAGGAAGCAACACTTAGAACTGGACATGGAACAACAGACTGGTTCCAAATAGGAAAAAGAGTATGTCAAGGCTGTATATTGTCACCCTGCTTATTTAGCTTCTATGCAGAGTACATCATGAGAAATGCTGGAATGGGAGAAACAGAAGCTGGAATCAAGATTGCCGGGAGAAATATCAATAACCTCAGATATGCAGATGACACCACCCTTATGGTAGAAAGTGAAGAGGAACTAAAAAGCCTCTTGATGAAAGTGAAAGAGGAGAGTGAAAAAGTTGGCTTAAAGCTCACCATTCAGAAAACGAAGATCATGGCATCTGGTCCCATCACTTCATGGGAAATAGATGGAGAAACAGTGGAAACAGTGTCAGACTTTATTTTTCTGGGCTCCAAATTCACTGCAGATGGTGACTGCAGCCATGAAATTAAAAGATGCTTACTCCTTGGAAGAAAAGATATAACCAACCTAGATAGTATATTCAAAAGCAGAGACATTACTTTGCCGACTAAGTTCCGTCTAGTCAAGGCTATGGTTTTTCCTGTGGTCATGTATGGATGTGAGAGTTGGACTGTGAAGAAGGCTGAGCGCCAAAGAATTGATGCTTCTGAACTGTGGTGTTGGAGAAGACTCTTGAGAGTCCCTTGGACTGCAAGGAGATCCAACCAGTCCATTCTGAAGGAGATCAGCCCTGGGATTTCTTTGGAAGGAATGATGCTAAAGCTGAAACTCCAGTACTTTGGCCACCTCATGTGAAGAGTTGACTCATTGGAAAAGACTTTGATGCTGGGAGGGATTGAGGGCAGGAGGAGAAGGGGACAACAGAGGATGAGATGGCTGGATGGCATCACGGATTCGATGGTCATGAGTCTGAGTGAACTCCGGGAGTTGATGATGGACAGGGAGGCCTGGCATGCTGCGATTCATGGGGTCGCAAAGAGTCGGACGTGACTGAGTGACTGAACTGAACGGATATATATATATGTATATATACCCTTTGGGTCAATAATCCTACTCCTGGGAATCTACTGAACAGAAATATTAATAAAACCTCTAGTATATAGTGCTATATGGAAAATGATCCATATTTTGTAGCATTGTAATGTGGTAAAGCAAACCAAACCTGGAGCCACAGTAAATCTTCATTATTTTAGAAATTGATCTGTAAATTACGGTATAACTATATCATAAAATATTGTCCAGTCACTATGAGTTGACACTGGAGAAATTCAATGATGTATATTTGAGTGAATAAAAAGAATGTGGAAAGTATGTATAATGTGATCCAATTTTTTTTTAAAGAACATGTTAAGATGCTTCTTTTTAAAAATACATGTACACATGTGTGTATATATATCTCTGCAAATTCATAGCATGGAGAAGAATAGGGAAAAATAAAAACTAGTTGTTAAATTATGTAGGTTGAGAGAAGGTAAAGGGAAGATAAAAGGGAGGTGGGGAGGGAGGGAAGGAAAAGGGGAAGGAGAAAGAGAAAAGAAGGAAGGGCAGCAATATATGGGGATAATAAAGAATCTAAGGCAAACAAATGTTTTCATGTGTACAC
Organism: Capra hircus; assembly: GCF_001704415.2. Taxonomy (NCBI): domain Eukaryota; kingdom Metazoa; phylum Chordata; class Mammalia; order Artiodactyla; family Bovidae; genus Capra; species Capra hircus. The sequence continues at coordinate 31,220,769 of NC_030823.1, read as the reverse complement.
ACATATGTCTATGCAACTACCACACAGATCAAGATGTAGAACACAGAATATTCCTTAGGTTAAAAACTTCTACAAATTAGTAAATAAAAGACTAATAACCCAATGGGGCTTTCCTGGTGGCTCAGCAGTTTAGGAATCCACCTGCCAATGCAGGAGATTCGGATTCAGTCCCTGGGTTATAAGATCCCCTGGAAAAGGAAATGGCAAGCTACTCCAGTATTCTTGCCTTGGAAATCCCATGGACAGAGAAGCCTGGCAGGATACAGTCATGCGGTCACGAAGAGTCAGACATGACTTAGTGTCTAAACGACCACCACCACAACAACCCAATAGAAACTGAGCAAAGGAAATGGATAGATGGTTCACCAGACAGGAAACAGAAATAGAATACAAATATATGGAAAGATACAGATTAAAACTGCATCAAAAACCATTTTTCATCCATCAGGCTGACAATATTCAAATGTATGACAATACATCACATTGGGAAAGCTGTGAAGAAAAGAAGAAATCTCATACATTGCTGGTGAGAAGGTATATTGTTAAAACTTCAATGGAGAATAATTTAGCAGAATCCTTAAAAACTACAAATGCGTATTCTCTGTGACTCATCAATTCTCCTTTTAGGAATACTCCAAGGTACAAAGTAATATACGTTCAGAGCTGCTCATTCCAACTTTGATTGTAATGGAAAATGATGTAAACAAATATTTATTAGTACATTAGTTGTTAAATTATGGTTCCTCCATAATTTGTAATAATATGTAAAATAGTATGAAATATTCATGAGAGCATTTAAAGATCGAAGATATAACTTTAAGTGAATATAATGTTCAAAAAAGCATTTAATATACTAGTATTTACATAAAATGGAGAAAAGTAACATTGGGTATGGACAAAAATTTTATGGAAATATAGAAGAAACCTTATCAATAGTAGTCACTTGCAGGGTGTGGGAAGTAAGTGACAAAGCATAAGGTGGGAGAGAAAATTTTTGCCGTACTTGTATATAATTTACTTTTATAATAGAATAAAATGTCTATTCAAGAAGAAAATAATAAAATGATTAGATCTACATCTATTGAAATGACTGTGGTATATCAAGTGACAAAAGCAAACTATGCATGTATGTGTGCTTAGTTGCTCAGTCACGTCTGACTCTTTGCGACCCCGTGGACTGTAGCCCCCCAGGCTCCTCTGTCCATGGGGATTCTCCAGGCAAGAATACTGGAGTGGGTTGCCATGCCCTCCGCCATGACCAGTGTAATTTCATTTTTGTAAAAAGTGTGTGAGTGTGTGGGGAGGCTGCTGTGTCTATTTGTGGGTGCAGAAAATGACATATAGGCATTCATATAAAGCTTTAATATTACTTACCTCAGGAGTGTAGAGGATGTTATTAATTCTTTGGATTGTTTCTCTTGTTAAAAACAACACACACTAATTTTGATTTTTTAAATTGAGGTGTTTGAAAATTTAAAAACAAATTAAAACATTTTTATAGTGATATTTTGCCACAGCTAAAAATGAAATTTGTCCAAAATGTAAAGAAATGCGAACACATTTTATTTTGTAGATTGTCATTTTGTGGATATATGATCCGGAAAACGCGGACCCCAGTGAGTTGCTATGGAATGCCAGTGAACCTTCCCTAGTAGGTGAAAACATTATTATTTTCATAGATAAAATAATATGCTACATTTCTTTTTTAAGAGCTGTGAATAATTTATTCTAAGTAGCCTAAAACTAAATACATTTTAATTATCCACTAAATTTAGTTTACTCATTATAGTGATTTTGAACTTGTGCTCAATCACTACAATTATAAATCTTTCTTTAGAATTCTTATTGAGCATTCTCCATATTTTCTGTGAACCTCATTATCCACAAAGGGGCTGACCATTAAAATGCTTTAAAGGTGTTTCTTGAGCATCTACTTTGAAGTCATCCTTCAGAAATCTGTCTAGTTCTTTATTGAATGCTTTACCACTGGAGATGAATAAAGTACAAAACAGTGCATAAATAAGTCCTTCCTTTTATCTCTTACAAATTTACCTCTTTCAAGATTCAAGTTTTTTCTTCTGTTACAATTAAAATGTACAGAAGAGAAACATAAAATGAAAAGTTTTCGTAGAGGATTCTCTATGTCTTAATTAGTCTAGATCTGAGTTTTTCATAGCATGTTGTTATGACTCATGGTAATTAAATTCATAAGAGATAGACTGACAAATCAGAATGACAACCAGTCAGTTGTTTTATTTGACAATGACTTCAGAGGGAATAAAATAAATTAATGGTAATGAAACACCTGGAGTAACAGGCAGATTTGGCCTTGGAGTATGGAATGAAGCAGGGCAAAGGCTAATAAAGTTTTGCCAAGAGAACGCACTGGTCATAGCAAACACCCTCTTCCGACAACACAAGAGAAGACTCTACACATGGACATCACCAGATGGTCAACACCGAAATCAGATTGATTATATTTTTTGCAGCCAAAGATGGAGAAGCTCTATACAGTCAGCAAAAACAAGACCGGGGGCTGCCTGTGGCCCAAATCATGAACTCCTTGTTGCCAAATTCAGACTGAAATTGAAGAAAGTAGGGAAAACCACTAGACCATTCAGTTCAGTTCAGTTCAGTTCAGTTGCTCAGTCATGTCCGACTCTTTGCCACCCCATGAATCGCAGCACGCCAGGCCTCCCTGTTCATCACCATCTCCCGGAGTTCACTCAGACTCACGTCCATTGAGTCCGTGATGCCATCCAGCCATCTCATCCTCTGTCGTCCCCTTCTCCTCCTGCCCCCAATCCCTCCCAGCATCAGAGTCTTTTCCAATGAGTCAACTCTTCTCATGAGGTGGCCAAAGTACTGGAGTTTCAGCTTTAGCATCATTCCTTCCAAAGAAATCCCAGTGTTGATCTCCTTCAGAATGGACTGGTTGGATCTCCTTTCAGTCCAAGGAACTCTCAAAAGTCTTCTCCAACACCATTCAGGTATGACCTTAATCAAATCCCTTATGATTATACAGTGGAAGTGAGAAATAGATTTAAGGGACTAGGTCTCATAGCCTGATGAACTATTGATGGAGGTTTGTGACATTGTACAGGAGACAGGGATCAAGACCATCCCCAAGAAAAAGAAATGTAAAAAAGCAAAATGGCTGTCTGGGGAGGCCTTACAAATAATGGTGAAAAGAAGAGAAGTGAAAAGCAAAGGAGAAAAGGAAAGATATAAGCATCTGAATGCAGAGTTCCAAAGAATAGCAAGGAGAGATAAGAAAGCCTTCCTCAGCGATCAATGCAAAGAAATAGAGGAAAACAATAGAATAGGAAAGACTAGAGATCTCTTTAAGAAAATTAGAGATACAAAGGGAACATTTCATGCAAAGATGGGCTCAATAAAGGACAGAAATGGTCTGGACCTAACAGAAGCAGAAGATATTAAGAAGAGGTGGCGAGAATACACAGAAGAATTATACAAAAAAGATCTTCACGACCCAGATAATCATGATGGTGTGATCACTCACCTAGAGCCAGACATCCTGGAATGTGAAGTCAAGTGGGCTTTAGGAAGCATCACTACGAACAAAGCTAGTGGAGGTGATGGAATTCTAGTTGAGCTATTTAAAATCCTAAAAGATGATGCTGTGAAAGTGCTGCACTCAATCTCTTTCTGATTTACTTCACTTAGCATGATAATCTCTAGGTCCATTCATGTTGCTGCAGATGGCCTTATTACATTTTTATGACTTAATAATATTTCACTATGTATATGTACCATACCTTCTTTATAGAATTTTTCTTAGAGCTTCCAGGTATATTTGAAATATGCTTTCTAAAGGATGTGTTGTTTTGAAGTTAGGCTTATATAGAAATAATTCTAAAGATTAGTTTTGGAAACTCCATTATATATTTCATTGATATTAAAACTAAGAGTATTTATTTAAGAGCCTCCATAATCTCAGTTTATTCAGGACTCTGTACATAGTATTTTCAACATGTTATAAATTATATTATGATATTTATAATTCATAAAGTTCTACTGGGGAGGAGACCATATACTAGGGAAAAAGTAAAGCTGAATCTTGAGAATGCGGTAAATTTATAAATGTAAGCAATGTCTTAACTAAAATAATAAATTTAATATATCACAGTGTAATTTCAGGATAACTTTGGCTATGAAAAGAGTAAAGAGAGAAACCTTTTTTTTTTTTTTTTTTTTTTGCAGTATTCCTTAGTACTTAGCAAGCAGTTTGCGGCTTTGGGACAGAAGCCTTTCATATATACAATTCTGAAGAGAAAAGTTTATTTTCCACAAGAAACAATGGAGGATGGGTATTTAATTTTTAAATTTAAGATGTGAAATTTATCTTTAAAATTAAGTAAAATTATTATCAGAACTTCAAGATATTTAAAAACCCCAGTGGAATTTCATGGAGTGTCTTCTATGTAATTTCTAAGTAGCTTCTTTTAACACATAAAAATTGTGATAATCAGAACTGGTTACCAACTCAGAAAATACCAGTCACAGTCCTGGATTAGGTTCACAATTTGTTTAAATAGCTAAAGGTCAATGAAAAAGTCTCATTCAGGATAGTAGCAAATCTTGACAATACTGCAAAATGTTTTCTGCTGGTTCTTTAAAATGAGCCACGGTGGTATGACTGATAGCACAGTTATTACCATTATTTCAGTGCAGGGGCCTACACACAAACACACATCTGAAAAGTAAAACTGGTCATTATTAAAGTTAGCAGGTGATCATGGGGTTTAAACAAACTTTTTTGAAATTTTATTTTATTGAAGTATAGTTGGTTTACAATGTTGTGTTAATTTCTACTGTATAGCAAAGTGATTCAGTTATACACACACACACACACACACACACACACATTCTTTTCATGCTCTTTTCCATTATGGTTTGTCAAAAGATACTGAATATAATTCCCTGTGCTACGCAATAGGACCTTGTTGTTTATCCATCCTATACATACTGGTTTGCATCTGTTAATCTCAGTCTCCCAATCTATCCCTCCTCATTCCTCCCTTCCTTGGCAACTACAAGTCTGTTCTTTATGTCTGTAAGTCTGCTTCTATTTTGTAGATAAGTTCATTTGTGTCATATTTTAGATTGCACATATACGTGATAGCATATGGTATTTATCTTTCTCTTTCTGACTTACTTCGCTTAGTATGATAATCTCTAGGTCCATTCATGTTGCTGCAGATGGCCTTATTGCATTCTTTTTATGACTTAATAATATTCCATTGTGTATATGTACCATACCACTTTATCCATTCATCTGTTGATGGACACTTATGTTCTTTCCATGTCTTGGCTATTATAAATAGTGCTTCAGTGAACACTGGGATGCGTGTATCTTTTCAAACTGTAGTTTTGTCCAGATATATGCCCAGGAATGGGATTGCAGGGTCATACTGTAACTCTGTTTTTCATTTCTTGAGGAACCTCCATACTGTTTTTCATAGTGGCTGCACCAATTTACATTCCTACCAACAGTGTAGGAGGGTTCCCTTTTCTCCATACCCTCTCCAGCATTTATTATTTATAAACATTTTTAATGATGGCCATTCTGATTGGTTTGAGGTGATACCTCATTGTAGTTTTGATTTGCATTTCTATAATAATTAGCAATAAGAACATCTAATCATGTGTTTATTAGCCATCTGTATGTTTTCTTTGGAGAAATGTTTGTTTAGATCTTCTGCCCATCTTTTCATTGGGTTGTTCAGGGTTTCTTGCTATTGTATGAGCTATATATAGATTTTGGAACTTAATCCCTTGTGGATCACATAATCTGAAAATATTTTCCCCCAGTCTGTAAGTTGTCTTTTCATTTTGTTTATGGTTTCCTTTGCTATACAAAAGCTTTTAAGTTTGGTTAGGTCCCATTTGTTTATTTTTGCTTTTATTTCTACTGCCTTGGAAGACTGACCTAAAATAACACTGGTACAATTTATGTCAGAGAATGTTTTGCCTATGTTCTCATCTAAGAGTTTTATGGTGTCATGTTTTAAAGTCTTTAAGCCACTTTGAGTTTGTTTTTGTAAAACTTTTGAGGATTTGTTCTGACTTCATTGATTTATATACAGATAGCCAGCCTTCCGTAATCAATCAAGCACCTAGGCTTGATTGATAATCCAAGGCTGTATATTTTCACCCTGCCTATTTAACTTATATGCAGAGTATATCATGAGAAATACCAGACTGGATAAAGCACAAGCTGGAATCAAGATTGCCAGGAGAAATAGCAATAACCTCAGATATGCAGATGATACCACCATTATGGCAGAAAGCAAAGAAGAACTAAAGAGCCTCTTGATAAAAGTGAAAGAGGAGAGTGGAAAAGTTGGCTTAAAACTCAACATTCAGAAAACTAAGATCATAGCATCTGGTCCCATCACTTCATGGCAAATAGATGGGGAAACAGTGACAGACTTTATTTTGGGGGGCTCCAAAATCACTGCAGATGGTGACTGCACCCATGAAATTAAAAGACAATTTCTTCTTGGAAGAAAAGTTATGACCAACCTAGACAGCAGATTAAAAAGCAGAGACGTTACTTTGCCAACAAAGGTCCATCTAGTCAAGGCTATGGTTTTTCCATTAGTCATGTATGGATGTGAGAGTTGGACTATAAAGAAAGGTGAGCACCAAAGAACCGATGCTTTTGAACTGTGGTGTTGGAGAAGACTCTTGAGAGTCCCTTGGACTGCAAGGAGATCCAAGCAGTCCATCCTAAAGGAAATCAGTCCTGAATATCCATTGGAAGGACTGATGCTGAAGCTGAAACTCCAATACTTTGTCCACCTGATGCCAAGAACTGACTCACTGGAAAAGACCCTGATGCTGGGAAAGATCAAAGGTAGGAGGAGAAGAGGGTGACAGTGGATGAGATGGTTGGAATGCATCACTGACTCAATGGACATGAGTTTGAGCAAGCTCCAGGAGTTGGTGATAGACAGGGAAGCCTGGTGTGCACATTCCGTGGGGTCACAAAGAGTCAGACACGACTGAGTTACTGAACTGAATTGAACTGAGGCAAAGAGCAAGGTGCTTATAACTAAAATATTTAGTACTTCCAGACAACCTTATAGTTTAGTGGGCAAGACAAGTAAACAAATAGATGCTGTGATAGAAGTGAACCCAAGGTGAAGTGGAATATATAGAAGGTGTACCAACTGAGTCTTGGAAGGTGCACTAAGGCTCAGAGAGGACTTTCCTAAAGAGGTGACATCTGCATTATTGAAAGAAAATAAAAGTCAGCCAACTGAAGGAGCCTTTCAAACAGTGGGGCAACATATAGGAGGGCCTTCAAACAGAGACCTGAGAGAGCAGATTCATTCTAGGAGATCAAAATTCAATTTATGGTTAAAGTGAAGGGTGATTTTAGAACATGCTCAAACAATTTAGAACATGCATCCACTTAAAATAAGCTGCTGTATACATAGATTGTTATATAAGAACCTCATGGTAACCGCAAACCAAAAGCCAATAGAGTCACCAAAAATAAAGAGAAAGGAATGCAGGTATTGCACTAAAGTCATCGAAATAGAAGCAGAGATAGTAAGAGAAGAAGAAGGTAACAGAGAACAACAACAGCAACATAAGTAACCAGAAGACAATTAACAAAATGTCATATATATCAATGCCATTTTGTTTGTTTTTAAGTACATATATATCAATAATTACTTCAAATGTAAATGAACTAAATGCTCCCATCAAAAGATACAGGGTGATGAATGGATTGAAAAACAAGACCCATATACATGCTGCCTATAACAGACTCACTTCAGATCCAAAGACATACACACAGACTGCAAGTGAAAGGGTGGAAAAAGATACAGGCATACCTTATTTTATTGTGCTTTACTTTATAATCGAAGGCTTTTGGCAGCTCTGCATCTGTCAATACTCTCAGTACCATTGTTATAACAGCAGTTGTTCATTTTGTGTCTCTATGCCACATTTTGTAATTCTTGCAATATTTCAAACTTTTTGTTATTGTTTATGTTATTATATTATATTTTATGTAATAATAATATTAATGACTATAGCCATGAAATGAGAAGATGCTTGCTTCTTGTATGGAAAGCTATGACAAGCCTAGACAGCAGACAGAATATTAAAAAGCAGAGACATCACTTTGCTGACAAAGGTCCATATAGTCAATGCTATGGTCTTTCCAGTAGTCAGGTATGAATGTGAGAGTTGGACCATAAGGAAGACAAAGTGCCAAAGAATTGATGCTTTCGAATTGTGGTGCTGGAGAAGACTCTTGGGAGTCCTTTGTACACTGAGGAGATCAAACCAATCAATCCTGAAGGAAATCAATTCTGAATATTCATTGGAAGGACTGATGCTGAAGCTGAAGCTCCAACAGTTTGGCCACCTGATGCAAGGTGCCTGATGCTAAGAAAGATTGAGGGCAAGAGGAGAAGGGGGCAACAGAAGATGACATGGTTGGATGGCATCACAGACTCAATGGGCATGAGTTTGAGCAAACTCTAGGAGATAGTGAGGGAGAGGGAAGGAAGCCTGGTGTGCTGCAGTCCATGGGGTCACAAAGAGTCAGACATGACTTTGTGACTGAAGAACAACAAGTATTAATGGTGGTCTATGATCAGTGATCTTTGATACTGCTATTGCAAGATGATCACAATTGGCTGAAGACTCAAATTTTGGTTAGTATTTTTTACCAATAAAGTCTTTTTGATAAAGGTATATATGTTTTTCTTTTAGACAGTTGGACACTCAATAGACTACAGCATGTACACATAATATTTCTATGCACTGGGAAACAAAAACAATCATGTGACTTGCTTTACCTCAATATGTGCTTTATGCGATGGTCTGGAACTGAACCCATAATATCGCCAAAGAATGCCTGTATTCCATGAAAATGAAAGCAAAAATACAACTGGGGTAGCAATATTTATATTGGACAAAACAGACTTTAAGATGAACTGTAATGAAGACAAATTGGAACATAAATAATGATAAAGAGATCAATCCAAGAAGAATATATAACACTTGTAAATATATAAGTACCCAACTTAGGAATAGCTAAATACATAAAGGAAATATTAACAGACTTAACAGGAGAAGTTGACAGTAATACAATAACAACAGGGTCCTTTAAACCCCACTTATATTAATGGGCAGATTATCTATACAGAAAACCAATAAGGAAACACTGGCATTAAATGACATATTAAAACAGATGACCTTATGAGATACATACAGAGCATTTCACTCCAAAACTTCAGAATACACATTCTTTTAGGTACACATGGAGTATTCTTCAGGATAGGTTACATGTAAGAACACAAATGAGTCTCAATGAATTTAAAAAGATTGAAATCATATTGAGCATTTTTTCCAGTCATGATGGTTCAGTTCAGTTCAGTCACTCAGTCGTGTCTGACTCTTTACAACCCCATGAATTGTAGCACGCCAGACCTCCCTGTCCCTCACCAACTCCCGGAGTTCACTCAAACTCACGTCCATCAAGTCAGTGATGCCATCCAGCCATCTCATCCTCTGTCGTCCCCTTCTCCTCCTGCCCTCAATCCCTCCCAGCATCAGAGTCTTTTCCAGTGAGTCAACTCTTCGCATGAGGTGGCCAAGGTACTGGAGTTTCAGCTTTAGCATCATTCCTTCCAAAGAAATCCCAGGGCTGATCTCCTTCAGAATGGACTGGTTGGATCTCCTTGCAGTCCAAGGGACTCTCAAGAGTCTTCTCCAACACCACAGTTCAAAAACATCATTTCTTCGGTGCTCAGCTTTCTTCACAGTACAACTCTCATATCCAAACATGACCACTGGAAAAACCACAGTCTTGACTAGACAGACCTTTGTTAGTAAAGTAATGTCTCTGCTTTTTAATATGCTATCTAGGTTGGTCATAACTTTCCTTCCAAGGAGTAAGCATCTTTTAATTTCATGGGTGCAGTCACCATCTGCAGTGACTTTGGAGCCACCAAAAATAAAGTCTGACACTGTTTCCTCAGCAATACATGAACCGTGAACTTCCAGTTGTTCAAGCTGGTTTTAGAAAAGGCAGAGGATCCAGAGATCAAATTGCCGACATCCGCTGGATCATGGAAAAAGCAAGAGAGTTCCAGAAAAACATCTATTTCTGCTTTATTGACTATGCCAAAGCCTTTGACTGTGTGGATCACATAAACTGGAAAATTCTGAAAGAGATGGGAATACCAGACCACCTGACATGCCTCTTGAGAAACCTATATGCAGGTCAGGAAGCAACAGTTAGAACTGGACATGGAACAACAGACTGGTTCCAAACAGGGAAAGGGGTACATCAAGGCTGTATATTGTCACCCTGCTTATTGAACTTATATGCAGAATACATCATGAGAAACGCTGGGCTGGAAGAACCACAAGCTGGAATCAAGATTGCCGGGAGAAATATCAATAACCTCAGATATGCAGAAGACACCACCCTTATGGCAGAAAGTGAAGAGGAACTAAAAAGCCTCTTGATGAAGGGGAAAGAGGAGAGTGAAAAAGTTGGCTTAAAGCTCAACATTCAGAAAATGAAGATCATGGCATCCAATCCCATCACTTCATGGCAAATAGATGGGGAAACAGTGGAATCAGTGTCGTAATGGTATGAGACTAGAAATCAGCTACAAGAAGAAACTAGGTAAAAGCACAAGCGCATGGAATCTATACAACCATTGGTGGTCACTGTAAATATCAAAAAGAAAATAAACTAACACCTGAGACAAATGAAAGTGGAAATATAACATTCTAAAGTCTATGGGATGCAAGAAAGGCAATTCTAAGAGAGAAGTTTATAGCAATACAGATTACATCAGGAAAGAAGAAAATTACAAATAATCTAAACTTATACCTAAAGGAACTAGAAAAAGAATAAACAAAGTCCAAGCTAGTAGAAGGAAAGAAATAATGAAATCATAGTGAAAACAAATGAAACAAAGAGGGAAAGAGGGAAGGAAGGGTGAATGAAGAGTTTGTTCTTTGAAAAGATAAATAAAGTTGATAAAACATTAGCCAGACACATCAAGAAAAAAGAGATTTGGCCCAGATAAATAAACTCAGAAGTGAAAGAGAAGTTAAAATGGACACCATAGAAATACAAATATAAGAAAATTACTTATGAAAAATTATACACCAACAAATAGGACAAACCAGAGAAATGGAAGGATTCCTAGAAACATACAATCTTCTAAGGCTGAATCCGGAAGAAACAGAAAATCTGCACAGACCAATTATTAGTGAGTAAATTGAATCAGTCATCAAAAAATTCTAACCAAAGTCCAGGACTAGATGCCTTTACATGTGAATTCTACTGAACATTTAATGAAGACTTAATAATTATTCTTCTTAAACTATCCCCCAAAAAACTGAACAGAAACTCATTCTATGAGGCTGGCATCACCTTGGTACTAAAACCAGACATAGACACTATGAAGAAGAAAATTACAAGCCAATATCACTAATGAACACAGAGGCAAAATTACTCAACAAAATATTAACAAACCAAATTCAATAATTCATTAAAAAAATAATATACCATAATCAAGTGAGATTTATCCCAGGGAAAGAAGGGTGAATGAATATCCACAAATCAATCACTGTGATACACCACATTAACTAAATAAAAGATAAAAATCATGGGATTATCTCAATAGATGCACAAAAAGACTTTTCACAAATTCAACATCCATTATGGTGGATGCCCTCAACAAAGTGCATACAAAGGAAATGTGTGTGCGCTCAGTCTTAGTTGTTTCGGACTCTTTATGACCCCATGGACTGTAGCCCGCCAGGCTCCTCTGTCCCTGGGATTCTCCAGCCAAGAATACTGGAGTGGGTTGCCATTTCCTCCTACAGGGGATATTCTAACCCAAGGATCAAACGTATGTTTCCTGCATTGGCAGGCAGATTCTTTACCACTGAGCCACCTAGGAAGCCCAAATGAACATATCTGAACATAAAAAGGCCACATATGATAAACCCACAGCTAATATTATACTTAATGGTGAAAGGCTGAAAGCATTTCCCTATGATCACAAACAAGACAAGGATGTCCACTCTCTCCACTTTCATTAACATAGTGCCGGAAGCCAGTGTGAGGGATCCCGCCCGTGACAAGGTCATGAGGAAGGAAGCTGACATATGCAAGGCGTGTTCAGACTTCAGGGGTCCCTCTGGAAATTCCTAAGCATGTACCCCAACAAAAAATCTGCCGGCTTTTGTGCTCTGCTTTTCCACTTTTCTGATATTCTCTGGAAAAAAGTCAATTCAGGGCTTTAGGCTTCTGCATTTGAAAGGGATATTTCAGTTAAACCCCTCTGATAGCTCTCTAGCAGACCTCTTACAGCTTGTGAATTGCTTACAGCCCCCCAACCGTGGGAAGCACAAAGCTTAAAAGCATCTTAAAGATACAGAGCCTTTTCTAAGAGTTAAAAATCATACTGGTGATTGGTTTTCACTGTTGACTCAATGATTGCCGCCAGGCCTCCATATTCTTTTATCTTTTAGGCACCTGGGAGGATGTTAATCAATGTATACGGGATATGGAAAAGGATATATAGTAGTTTTGATGTTAGCGACACTAGACTTTTGAGTTAATTGCTTTTCTCTTTGTTATATATCACTGCACTCCTCTTGTATCCTTGCTATGTAAGAATGTAACTTTATTTAGTGCTTTCTGAGAGTGGCACCAGACCTTGGTAAGATCAAATAAGTCTTCTGGTTGACAAACCCTTATCAGAAAAAAGGCTGTAAAATGTTAATTGGCCCTTTTGGCTGGAAGATGATGTAAATTACCTAAGACTTGTGTATACAATTAGGTATGCAGAGAGAAAAGCCTGGTTTTGATAAGAGTCTGGACTGCTAATGCTGCATAACTTTGTGTTACCCATTGATCTCCATGTTTTATCAAAAGTATAAAAGGCCTTCTGAACAATAAAGGATTGGACCAGTTTCTCGGACTAGTCTCTTGGCCTGGTTTCTTGGGAATCTGGCTCCCCCCGTGTCTCTCTCTCTCTTCTTCTCTCCCTTTCCCTCCCTCTGCTCTTTACTTTAATTTCAGGCTGAATTTCCATCTGGGGCGCGGCGGCTCGCCAAGTCTACTTACTTGCCCTGGCTGTTAAGTCCCGCGCAAAAGGGAGCCTAAGGCGAGGCACCCTTAGATATTCAAGCGAGCGCTGGTGGCCCAACGTAGATGGTGCAAATTCCTTGTCTGGAATTTCATTGGTCTTCCGCGTAATCCAAGCTATTCAGCCCTCTTCTTCCACTTAATTTTCCTACTACACTGATGTTTCTTAATCTAATCTTATGTCAATAAATAAATAAGTCTCTCTCACGCCAACGCCATCCATACTTTGAATTCCCTGGATCCACCAGGGCTGGACCCCGGCAACATAGTATAAAAATTTTCATCCACAGCAATCAAACATTAAAAAATAAATAAATGAATCCATATTGGAAAGGAAAAAGTAAAACTGTTTTCAGATGACATGGTATTATATATTAAAAATCCTATTGATCCTACCAAAATACTATTAGAACTTAAAAAAAAAAAAGTAAAGTTGCAGAAAATAAAATTAGCATATAGAAATCTGTTGCATTTCTATATGCTAGTAACAAAACTATGACAGAGAGAAATTAAGAAAATAATCCCACTTACAATTGCATCAAAAAGAATAAAATACATAGGAATAAATTTAACCAAGGAGGTTAAAAACCTGTATTCTGAAAAGTATAAGACACTAATAAAGGAAACTGAAGAAGACACAAATAAATGGAACATATTACTTGCTCATAAACTGGAAAAACTAATATTGTTATATGCCCATACTACCCAAATCAATCTACAGATTCAGTGCAATTCCTATCAAAATACTAATGGCATTTTTTACAGAGCTAAAATAATCCTACAACATGTATGAAAATACAAAAGATCCTGAATATTAAAGCAACCTTGAAAAAGAAGAACATAGCTGGAAGAATCACAATCTAATTGAAACTATACAACAGCATTATAGTAACTAATTTCATAGTTATAGTCATTTAAAAGTATGATACTGGTGCAAAAATAGACACATAGGTCAATGGAACAGAATAGAGAACCCAGGAATATACCCACATTTATATGGTCAATTAATCTACAGTGAAGGAGACAAGAATATACAATGGAGAAAAGAATAAAACTGGGCCAATTTCTTACACCCTATATAAAAATAAACTCAGAATGGATTAAAGACTGAAGTATAACCTCTGGAGTGATGAAACTCCTAGAAGAAAACGCAATCTCTGTGCTCTTTGATGTTGGTATTGATAGTGTTTTTCTGGTTTGGTCTCAGGCAAGGACAACAAAAGCAAATATAAACAAATGGACTGCATCAAAAGCTTTTTTTTTTTTTTTTTTTTTGGCCAGAGAGGGAAGAGGCATGCCACCCAATTTATAGGATCTTAGTTTCCCCAACCAGGGATTGAATCTGGGCCTATAACAGTGAAAGCACCAAGTCCTAACCACTTAACCACTTGACCAGTAGGTAATTGCCAAACTAAAACACTATCGCACAGAGAAGGACACCATCAGTAAAATGGAAAAGCAAACTCCTGATTGGAGAGAATATTAGCAAATGTTTTGTCTAATAAGCTAATATCTAGATGGGATAACCCTTTGCACAGAAAAGCAAATAATCAATAATATCTAGATTGTATAAAGAAGTCATACAAATCAATGTCAAGTAAAATCCAATTTAAAGATGGGAAGATGATGTGAAAAGACATTTCTCCAAAGAATGCATATAAATGACCAATAGACATATAAAAAGATGCTCAATATGACTAATACTCAGGGAAATACAAATCAAAACCACAGTGAGATACCATCTTTTTGATGATCAAAAAGATAACAAAATAACAAATGTTGGCAAGGATATGGAGAAAAGGGAACCCTGACACACTGCATATAATAAATATATGTAGTACACTCCATGTAGTACATGACCCCAGTAGTTATTTATGGGTATGAGAGTTGAAGTTTGGGCGGAGAATTGGTGCTTTGGAACTGTGGTGCTGGAGAAGACACTTGAGACTCTTGAGAGTCCCTTGGACAGGAAGGAGATCAGACCAGTCAATTCTAAGGGAAATCAACACTGAATATTCATTGGAAGGACTGATACTGAAGTTGAAGCTCCAATACTTTGGCCACCCGATGTGAAGAACCGACTCACTGGAGAACACTGTGATGCTGGGAATGATAGAGGAGAGGGGGGCAACAGAGGATGAGATGGTTGGATGGCATCATGGACTTAATGGACATGAGTCTGAGCAAACTCCAGGAAAGAGTAAAAGACAGGGAAGCCTGGTGTGCTGCAGTCCATGGCGTCACAAAGAGTCGGATACTACCGAGCAACTAAACAACACGCACTCTTGGTGGGAATGTTAATTGGCATAGCCACTATGGAAGAACTGCCTCAAGAAATTAAAAATAGAACTACCATGCTGCTGCTGCTGCTGCTAAGGCACTTCAGTCGTGTCCGACTCTGTGCGACCCCATAGACGGCAGCCCACCAGGCTCCCCCGTCCCTGGGATTCTCCAGGCAAGAACGCTGGAGTGGGTTGCCATTTCCTTCTCCAAAGAACTACCATATGATCTAGCAATTCCACTTCTGGATATTTGCCCTAAGAAAATAAAAACACTAAATTGAAAAGATAGATGTGTTCACTGCAGCATTATTTACAATAGCCAAGATACGGAAGCAACCTAAATATCCATCAGTAGATGAACCAATAAAGATGGGATACACACACAGACACAGTGAACTATTACTCAGGCATAAAAAATAATGAAATCCTGCTATTTACAACATGAATGGACCTAGAGAGTATTATGGTAAATGAAGTAGGTCAGACAAAGAAAGAAAAATACTGTATGACCTCACTTGTATGTAAAATCTAAAAGTCAAACAAAGTAAAATAGAAACAGATGTAGTTACAGAGAACAAACTGGTGGCTGAAATAAGTGAAGGGAATTAAGAGGTACAAACCTGTAATTACACAAGGATAATAATAATTCACAGGGATATAATATACAGTATAGGAATATAGCAATAATACTGTAATAATTTTGTGTGGTAACAAATGATTACTAAATTTATCATGATGATCACTGTGTTATTACTTTGATTGTCAAATCACTATGTTGTACACCTGAAATAAACATAATATTGTATGTCAACTGTACTTTAATAAAATAAAATAAGTTATATGGCAAGCTAATTAAAAAAGAAATTCAACTTTATGGTAACTAATACAGAACAAGTATAGATTTAACTTAGTTTTTTGGCGACATGTATATTGGTTGTTTTTCACAATTAATTCAGCAAATGTTTGTTGTACATCTACTAATCAAGCTACTGTTAGAGACTAGGGGTACAGTCAAGGTCCCTACCTTCTATATTCAAATTTTAATTGGGAATTCAAGAATTCAAATTATTCTAACTTAGGAAATGGATAATTAACAAGTAAATATGTAAATAACATATTGTATCAAGAACTATGAAAAACTATACTAAATTATAATACAGAGAGAAATATATTTAGATACCATCTTAGAGGTGGCATTGAGTTGAGATAAAAGGGTTTATATGAACCAGAAATGTGAAAAAATGTGGAAAGACTAATCTACATTCTTAAAAAGGAAAAAAGATTAGTGATGGAACAGATACATAAACAATTATAGACCAATACGTCTGAAAACTTAAAGAAAAAACATTCTAGAAAATAGTTTTTCAAACATGACTCTAAAGGAAATACAGGAGTTGAGCAATATTTTAACTATGAAGAAACTTAATCAGTATTTAACAATCTTTAAGGAGGGTGAGAGAGCACTAGCACAGAAAATTTCCATCCTAATTTGCAAAATGAAGTTATCAAGTTTGCATATACCAATTCGGGCAAGGTATATATGAGAAAGAAGACTTACATGCTGATGTCATTTATGAACCTAGATGCAAAATTCTGAATAAAATACTAGCAAAATAAATCCAATAATATACGAAAAGAGAAATGACATATAATCAAGTTGGTTTATACCAGAAGTGCAAGCTTGCTATGATATTTTAAATGTTTTAACATAATTTATTACATTAATAGATTAAAGGAGAAAACTGCATGTAATCTCAATAGGGACAGAATGAAGCTTTATTTTTACCTCATATCATATATTACTTACCTAATGAAAGTGAAAGTGAAAGTCACTTACCCGTGTCTGACTCTTTGAGACCCCATGGACTTAGTCCATGGAATTCTCCTGGCCAGAATACTGGAGTAGGTAGCCTTTCCCTTCTCCAGGGGATCTTCCCAACCCAGGGATTGAACCCAAGTCTCCCACATTGCAGGTGGATTCTTTACCAACTGAGCCACAAGGGAAGCCCAAGACCACTGGAGTGGGTAGCCTATCCCTTCTCCAGAGGATCTTCCTGACCCAGGACTTGAACCAGGGTCTCTTCATTGCAAGTGGATTCTTTTCCAACTGAGCTATCAGGGCAGCTTAGTACTTACCTCATATCATACATTAAAATAATCTCAGATTAATAATAATTATGATAATAATAAAACAACTTCAGAAGACATACATATGAAAGGGTAAGCTGAGAACTTTTAGAAAGAGATGGGATAATACTTTTATTGCCTCAGCATAGAAAATAATTTCTATAATTAATAAAAGTATCTCATTATAAAATCAAAGATTTGATAAACACTCATTAATAGGTACATGAAATGATGTTTGACTTTATTGATAATTAGAGAAAAATATTAATAGCCCAAAGAGGATCATTTTATACACAGAGACTGATAAATATGTTAACATTTTATAATGTTATTAATGAAAACATGTCAGTCTATTCAGGCTTCTGTAACAAAATACCACAAGCTGGGTGACTTTATAACAACAGAAGCTTATTTTTCACTGTTCTGGAGGCTGGAAATCTGAAATCAGGGTGCCAATATGGTTGATTGAAGGCCCTCTTTTGGGTGTCAGAATTCGCACTGTATCCTCACATGGCAGAACAGGCTGGGGAGCTCTCTTGGGGTTCTTTTACAAGGGCATTAATCCCACTTATGAGAGCTCTACCCTCATGAATTACCTCTCTAAGGCCTCACTGCTGCTGCTGCTGCTAAGTCACTTCAGTCATGTCCGACTCTGCGACCCCATAGACGGCAGCCCACCAGGCTTTGGGATTCTCTAGGCAAGAACACCGGAGTGGGTTGCCATTTCCTTCTCCAATGCACGAAAGTGAAAAGTGAAAGGGAAGTCGCTCAGTCGCGTCCGACGCTTTGCGACCCCATAGACTGCAGCCTACCAGGCTCCTCTGTCCATGGGATTTTCCAGGCAAGAGTACTGGAGTGGGGTGCCATCACCTTCTCCGAAGGCCTCACTATTACCATCATATTGGGCATTAAGATTTCAATATATGAATACTGAGCAAACGCAAACATTCACACCATAGCAATGTGCAACAATGGGAACACTTACATATATTGCTAGCAGAAGTATAAATTGGCACAAGCAATTTGAAAGATATTTTTACATTGTCAGACAAAGTTGAAGATGCATATATCTTGAGCAATTCAACAACCTGTGGTTACCTTAGAGAAACCCATGCACAGGTGAATCAAGAGATATGTGAAGGTATATCTGTAGCAGCATTTTTCTGAAAGGAAAAAATTTGAAACTCTAATTTCCTTTCATAGAGGAATGGATAAACATTCTCTTGCATAATTACACTATAGAAATAATACATTATACAGCTGTGAGAGAAATAAACACAGCAACACAAATCAACATGAATGTATTTCACAAGCATAATATTGAAGGAAAAAGGAATGGCAAACGACTTCTACATTCTTGCCTTAAGAACCCCATGCACAGTATAAAAATGCAGAAAGATGTGACACTGAGAGATGAACTCCCCAGGTCGGAAGCTGTCCAAAATGCTTGTGGAGAAGAGTGGAGAAATAGCTCCAGAATGAATGAAAAGTCTGAGTCAAAGTGGAAAAAATGTCCAGTTGTGGATGTGTCTGGTGGTAAAAGTAAAGTCCAATCCTGTAAAGAACAGTATTGCATAGATCCCTGGAATGTTAGGTCCATGAATCAAGGTAAATTGGAAGTGGTCAAACAGGAAATGGCAAGAATGAACATTATTTTAGAAATCGGTGAACTAAAATGGACTGGAATGGGCAACAATCCCTTAGAAGAAACGGAGTAGCCCCCATGTCAACAAAGTCTCAAAAACGACAGAATGATCTCGGTTCATTTCCAAGGCAAACCATTCAGTATCACAGTAATCCAAGTCTATGCCCCAACCACTAATGCCAAAGAAGCTGAACAGTTCTATGAAGACCTACAGGACCTTCTAGAACTAACAGCAAAAAAAGATGTATTTTTCATCACAGGGGATTGGAATGCAAAAGTAAGAAGTCAAGAGATACCTGGAGTAACAGGCTAGTTTGGCCATGGAGTACAAAATGAATCAGGGAAAAGGCTAACAGAGTTTTGCCAAGAGAACACACTAGTCAGAGCAAACACCCTCTTCCAACAACATGAGAGCTGACTCTGCACGTGAACATCACCAGATGGTCAACACTGAAATCAGATTGATTACATTCCTTGCAGCCAGAGAGGAAGAAGCTCTATACAGTCAGCAAAAACAAGACCAGGAGCTGACTGTGGCTCAGATTATGAACTCCTAATTGCCAAATTCAGACTTAAACTGAAGAAAGTAGGGAAAACCACTAGACCATTTAGATATGACCTAAATCAAATCCCTTATGATTATAGAGTGGAAATGACAAATAGATTCCAGGGATTAGATTTGATAGAGTACCTGAAGAACTATGGATGGAAGTTCATAATATTGTACCAGAGGTGGTGATCAAGACCATCCCCAAGAAAAAGGAATGCAAAAAGGCAAAATGGTAGTCTGAGGAGGCCTTACAGATAGCTGAGAAAAGAAGAGAAATGAAAAGCAAAGGAGAAAAGGAAAGATAAACCCATCTGAATACAGAGTTCACAGAATAGCAAGGAGAGACAAAAAGCCTTCCTAAGTGAACAGTGCAAAGAAACAGAGCGGGGGCGGGGGTGGGGGATAAAAAAAACAGAATGGGGAAAGACTAGAGATCTCGTCAAGAAAATCAGAGATACAAAGGGAATATTTCATGGAAAGATGGGCACAGTAAAGGATAAAAATGGTATGGACCTAACACAAGCAGAAGAGGTGGAAAGAATACACAGAACTATACAAAAAAGATCTTAATGATGCAGATAGCCATGGTGGTGTGATTGCTCACCTAGAGCCAGACATTTTGTAGTAAGAGGTCAAGGGGGCCTTAGCATCACTACAAACAAGCTAATGGAGGTGATGGAATTCCAGTTGAGCTATTTCAAATCCTAAAAGATGATGCTGTGATAGTGCTGCGCTCAATATGCCAGCAAATTTGGAAAATTCAGCAATGGCCACAGAACTGGAAA
The DNA here is from genome assembly GCF_001704415.2 of Capra hircus. Classification (NCBI taxonomy): domain Eukaryota; kingdom Metazoa; phylum Chordata; class Mammalia; order Artiodactyla; family Bovidae; genus Capra; species Capra hircus. The sequence continues at coordinate 31,200,209 of NC_030823.1, read as the reverse complement.
AGGTCTGTTTTCATTCCAATCCAAAGAGAGGCAACACCAAAGGATGCTCAAACTACCACACAATTGCACTCATTTCACACACTAACGAAGTGATGCTCAAAATTCTCCAAGACAGGCTTCAACAGTATGTGAACCGAGAACTTCCAGATGTTCCAGCCGGCTTTAGAAAAGGCAGAGGAACCAACATCAAGTTGCCAACATCCACAACAAGAGAATTTTAGAAAAACACCTGCTTCTGCTTTATTGACTATGCCAGAGCCTTTCACTGTGTGGATCACAATAAACTGGAAAATTCTTCAAGAGATAGGAATACCAGACCACCTGATCTGCCTCTTGAGAAACCTGTATGCAGGTCTGGAAGCAACAGTTAGAACTGGACATGGAACAACGGACTGGTTCCAAATTGAGAAAGAAGTACGTCAAGGCTATATATTGTCACCCTGTTTATTTAATATATGCAGAGCACATCATGTGAAATGCCATGCTGGATGAAGCACAAGTGGGAATCAAGATTGCCAGGAGAAATAGCAATAACCTCAGATATGCAGATGACACCACCCTTATGACAGAAAGCAAAGAAAAAGAATCTCGTGATGAAAGTAAAAGAGGAGAGTGAAAAAGTTGGCTTAAAACTCAGCATTAAAAAAACAAAGATCATGGCATCTGGTCTCATCACTTCATGGCAAACAGACGGGGAAACAATGAAACAATGACAGACTTTATTTTCTTGGATTCAAAAATCACTGCAGATTGTGACTGCAGCCATGAAATTAAAAGACGCTTTCTCCTAGGAAGAAAACCTATGATAAACTCACATAATGTCTTAAAAAGCAGAGACATTATTTTGCCAACAAAGGTCCATCTAGGCAAAGTTATGGTTTTTCCAGTAGTCATGCATGGATGTGAGAATTGGACCATAAAGAAGGCTGAGAACCAAAGAATTGATGCTTTTGAACTGTGGTGTTGGAGAAGACTCTTGAGAGTCCCTTGGACTGCAAGGAGGTCAATCCAATCCATTCTAAAGGGAATCAACCCTGAATATTTATTGGAAGCACTGATACTGAAGCTGAAGCTCCAATACTTTGGCCACCCGATATGAAGAGCTGACTCATTGGAACAGACCCTGATGCTGGGAAAGATTGAAGGCAGGAAGAGAAGGGGATGACAAAGGACGAGCTGGTTGGATGGCATCACCAACTCGATGGACATGAGTTTGAGAAAACTCCAAGAGATGGTGAAAGACAGGGAAGCCTGCCATGCTGCAGTCAACGGAGTAGCAAAAAGTTGGGCACAACTGAGACTGAATAAGAACACCTGAAATATAATATGGCATGTGAAACTGAATAGGGGGAAAAGTTAAGATTCCATTAAAGTACTGGAATAGTTTGAACTTTTTCCTGAAGATAATGTATGGGCCACCGAATTTTCTAAGTAGTTTTTAAGCAAGCACAGGAAATACAAAGCAGAGAGAGAAACTGGTAACTGAATTCATAGAGCACAGAAATTCTGCTAATTGAGAGCTTGCAGAAGGGAATTCTGAATAGAAATTCCCTAGGGGCAGGAGGAGAGGGGGACGACAGAGGATGAGATGGCTGGATGGCATCACTGACTCGATGGACTTGAGTCTGAGTGAACTCCAGGAGTTGGAGATGGACAGGGAGGCCTGGCGTGCTGTGATTCATGGGGTCGCAAAGAGTTGGACACGACTGAGCAACTGAACTGAACTGAACTGAGGGTACCTGCAATCATGCTTCCTGAATATGGAAACCTAGCATATCTCCTCCTGAAAGCATTTGAATTAACAAATTATAGCTACTTAAGAGTTTTGCTAAGAAAATGCACTGGTCATAGCAAACACCTTCTTCCAACAACACAAGAGAAGACTCTACACATGGACATCACCAGATGGTCAACACCGAAATCAGATTGATTATATTCTATGCAGCCAAAGATGGAGAAGCTCTATACAGTCAACAAAAACAAGACCAGGAGCTGACTGTGGCTCAGATCATGAACTCTTCATTACCAAATTCAGACTTAAATTGAAGAAAGGGGAAATTGCTAGACCATTCAGGTATGACCTAAATCAAATCCCTTACGATTATACAGTGGAAGTGAGAAATAGATTTAAGGGCCTAGATCTGATAGATAGAGAGCCTGATGAACTATGGACTGAGGTTCGTGACATTGTACAGGAGACAGGGATCAAGACCATCCCCATGGAAAAGAAATGCAAAAAAGCAAAATGGCTGTCTGGGGAGGCCTTACAAATAGCTGTGAAAAGAAGAGAGGCGAAAAGCCAAGGAGAAAAGGAAAGATATAAGCATCTGAATGCAGAGTTCCAAAGAATAGCAAGAAGAGATAAGAAAGCCTTCTTCAGGGATCAATGCAAAGAAATAGAGGAAAACAACAGAATGGGAAAGACTGGAGATCTCTTCAAGAAAATTAGAGATACCAAGGGAACATTTCATGCAAAGATGGGCTCGATAAAGGACAGAAATGGTCTGGACCTAACAAAAGCAGAATATATTAAGAAGAGGTGGCAAGAATACACAGAAGAACTGTACAAAAAAGATCTTCACGACCCAGATAATCATGATGATGTGATCACTAATCTAGAGCCAGACATCTTGGAAAGTGAAGTCAAGTGGGCCTTAGAAAGCATCACTACGAACAAAGCTAGTGGAGTGGAGATGATGGAATTCCAGTTGAGCTATTTCAAATCCTGAAAGACGATGCTGTGAAAGTGCTGCACTCAATATGCCAGCATATTGGAAAACTCAGCAGTGGCCACAGGACTGGAAAAGGTCAGTTTTCATTCCAATTCCAAAGAAAGGCAATGCCAAAGAATGCTCAAACTACCGCACAGTTGCACTCATCTCACATGCTAATAAAGTAATGCTCAAAATTCTCCAAGCCAGGCTTCAGCAATATGTGAATTGTGAACTCCCTGATGTTCAAGCTGGTTTTAGAAAAGGCAGAGGAACCAGAGATCAAATTGCCAACATCCGCTGGATCATGGAAAAAGCAAGAGAGTTCCAGAAAAACATCTATTTCTGCTTTATTGACTATGCCAAAGCCTTTGACTGTGTGGATCACAATAAACTGTGGAAAATTCTGAAAGATGGGAATACCAGACCACCTGACATGCCTCTTGAGAAATCTATATGCAGGTCAGGAAGCAACAGTTAGAACTGGACATGGAACAACAGACTGGTTCCAAATAGGAAAAGGAGTACGTCAAGGCTGTATATTGTCACCCTGCTTATTTAACTTCTATGCAGAGTACATCATGAGACATGCTGGACTGGGAGAAACAGAAGCTGGAATCAAGATTGCTGGGAGAAATATCAATAACCTCAGATATGCAGATGACACCACCCTTATGGCAGAAAGTGAAGAGGAGCTAAAAAGCCTCTTGATGAAAGTGAAAGAGGAGAGTGAAAAAGTTGGCTTAAAGCTCACCATTCAGAAAACGAAGATCATGGCATCCAGTCCCATCACTTCATGGGAAATAGATGGGGAAACAGTGGAAACAGGGTCAGACTTTATTTTTTGGGGCTCCAAAATCACTGCAGATGGTGATTGCAGCCATGAAATTAAAAGATGCTTACTCCTTGGAAGAAAAGATATAACCAACCTAGATAGTATATTCAAAAGCAGAGACATTACTTTGCTGACTAAGGTCCGTCTAGTCAAGGCTATGGTTTTTCCTGTGGTCATGTATGGATGTGAGAGTTGGACTGTGAAGAAGGCTGAGTGCTGAAGAATTGATGCTTTTGAACTGTGGTGTTGGAGAAGACTCTTGAGAGTCCCTTGGACTGCAAGGAGATCCAACCTGTCCATTCTGAAAGAGATCAGCCCTGGGATTTCTTTGGAAGGAATGATGCTAAAGCTGAAACTCCAGTACTTTGGCCACCTCATGCAAAGAGTTGACTCATTGGAAAAGACTCTGATGCTGGGAGGGATTGAGGGCAGGAGGAGAAGGGGACGACAGAGGATGAGATGGCTGGATGGCATCACGGACTCGATGGACGTGAGTCTGAGTGAACTCTGGGAGATGGTGATGAACAGGGAGGCCTGGCGTGCTGCAATTCATGGGACCGCAAAGAGTCGGACATGACTGAGCGACTGAACTGAACTGAACTAAACTGAACTACTTAAGATAACTTAAATTTGGAATCAGGAGGGGAGAAGCAGAGTGAGGCACAATAGGAAAAAGAGGTATACCTCAGAGGTATCTCACAACTTGTTTCTGCTTCTCCCTTAAATATTAAAGGACCACCAGTTACAGAAAGCTTTGAACAGATTCAGAGACTTAAATCAATAAACAGAACAACTCAATTCAGAGGACATAGCACACAGCAGGAAGCAAAAGAAAGTTCACAAAAAAATATACTGTGTACACAGAAATAAGAGACGATATTATACACATAAAAGGTGACTAAGATGCTATAAAATGAGAAAGAAGAAAGGAATTTGAAACGTGTATAAATGTAGTCACAATTTTTTTTAAAAAATCAAAGGTTTGAAAGCAAAATGATAGACATGGAAAACTGAAAAGCTCAGTATGCTTGGCCAAGCCTTCAGTCCTGGGTCCTTCCTAGATCTTGTAGATAACCAACTATCCAATCAAACAAAATAGTCACCAATACATAATTGTTCTGTGGCTGCTTATATGAGATTATTATATAGTCAGTGGACAATAACAAAATGATACTGATGATTTGAAAAGACCAACTGGTGCTTGAAACCAATGTTAGAGTCAGTGGTGTGGCTTGCCCAAAGCAATAATTGGATCAAGTTTGATGGTGCCATGGTTTAGGGCATAGAAGTTTGATGACATCCCTTCAATTGCCCCAGCATGGGGTTTCCTTCACCTGGCAGGATCTCATTCTGAGTGGGCAGAATGCCATCACCACCAACCAAGTGTATATTCATTGAGGAAATAGGAAACTCAAGAAGCGTTTACTGAACATCCTATAAACTGATCTCTCCTGAATTGCCCTGCTAAGAAATTCTTAGAATTTCTCCTGAGTTTTAAGATACATATCAGAGTGCTTGTTTTCACAAATACATTTGTGTGTCCACTTCAAAAGATAGACCCAGCCCTGTCAAATTTTATAATATGAAGAAAAAAGGTGATGATTTTAAAAACCTATAGAAAGGCACCTCATTTAAATAATAAGAGTCAATGTGTCATCTGACTTCCCATTAGTAAAACTGAATACACAAGGCTGGAGAAAATGCCTTCAAAATTTTGAAGTCTCTATCTAGCCAAATTATCTAGCTGGTTAATGTAAAATAAAGATATTTTGGGGTATTCAGAATCTCAAAAATGTTATGTTCACACACCCTTCAACAAAGAGGTACTAAAAAATGTGTTTTTAACAAAACAAGAAAGATCAAAGCATTGGACCCAGTAAATGGTGACTTCAACCCAGGGAATAAAGAAAGAAAATTTCAGGAAACAAGTACTAGGTTACCTCTGCATTTACCACAAGGAAAATATTATGGAGCACCATTTTAATTACCTACTGGAAAACTTAGAAAACTGAACACATTTTTAAAGTGAAATTATTAACTTTATGGGAAATATTGTAAATATACATATAGGAAAACTTGATTATAACTTTCTCAGTAGTTAACAATATGTATATATTAAATAACAATGTAAATACTATAAATTTAGCTAAACACTATGATATTAACTTGAAAAAAGAGATGTACAGGTAGGTATACTATGTGGCAGAAATAGTTTCATGTGTCATATAAGAAGCCAATAATGAACAAAATTACATATTAAGAGAGCAGTATAAGAATATTTATTTGAGATAATGGAGACATTTCAGAACAAAGAGCTGCAAAAATCAAAACTGTTTTCTTTTGGTAACTAAAGTGAGGAATGAGGAGAAATGGGGCCATGGTGGCGTTTTAATATTATTTGTTTTGTTTTACCCGACTTATGTTGATAAAAATAAAAATTTTTATAAAAGATGATAAATGATATGGACGAACCTAGAGCCTGTTATACAGAGTGAAGTAAGTCAGAAAGAAATATTAATGCATATATATGGAATCTAGAAAAATAGTACTGATGAAACTATTTACAGAGAAGAATTGGAGATGCAATTGTAGATAATGGTCTGGTGGACACAGCTGGGGACTGAGAGGGTAGGACAAATTGAGAAAGCAGCACTAACGTATATACACTATCATATATAAAATATGTAAAATGTAAAATAGAAAACTAGTGGGAAGCTCCTGTATAACACAGGGAGCTCAACCTGGTGCTCTGTGATGACCTAGAGGGGTGGAATGGGGGAGGGGGGTGGAGGGAGGCTCAAGAAGGAAGGGATAATATATATAATTATGACTGATTTGCACTGATGTATGGCAGAGGCCACCACAACATTGTAAAGCAATTATTCTCCAATAAAAGAATAAGAAATTTTTTTAAAAAGATAATGTCAGCACCATGCAAGATGGATGAGAAGAAGGAGGAGGTGCATTTTACTTTTATATTTTCTATTTTTCTCTTCTTAGGAAATGGTATATCTCGGTACCAATGACAGAAAATGACGCGCTGAAAGAGGTTAGAGGAAATCGAGCGGCTTTTCTAGACTGCTTTGTTGCAAATAGTCTTTTCCTGCTGACTTTTCCTTTGTTGACAATACCTGAGATTCCTGGGTTTTTACCAATATCTTCACCGCGGGGTAGTCAGTTAATAGCAAATTGGGCTGCTTGTGTTCCTTCATTTGTTGTGGTGGTAGCTGACATGGAGACCTTTCAGACAAATGATTCATTCCTTACTTGGACCAGAATCAGAGTGCCTCCAAATATTCTGACTGAAGATGAAAGACACAATGTGTCTGATGTGATCCTATCACAGGATGGAATATTTTTTTTAATAAATGGTATTCTCTACTTAAAAAATTATGATACATTTACAAGACTGGGAAGCAATGCAAATCTTCCTGATGGTGGAATTATTGGCATTACATCAAGAAAGTGGTGTTGGATCAACTATTTTTTAAAGGTTAGTAAAAGATTACATATATATGTATATTACACCTGCACATTTAGATGTATTTACTGAACTGTTTAATCTTCCCAGGTGGCCTAGAGGTAAAGAATTTGCCTGCCAATGCAGGAGATGCGGGTTCAATCCCTGGGTCGGGAAGATCCCCTGGAGAAGGAAATGGCAACCCACTCTAGTATTCTTGTCTGAGAAATCCCATGGACAGAGGAACCTGGTGGGCTACAGTCTGTGGGGTTGCAAAAGAGTTGGACGTGACTTAGCGACTAAATAACAGCAGCAGCTATTTTTGGTTGTAGGTTTTTTTCTTTTATCTCTTTATTTACATTGTGCCACTCCTTCTGGCCTGTAGAGTTTATCCTGAAAAGTCAGATAATTCTCTTATGGTAGTTCCCCTATATATAACTGGTTGCTTTTCTCTTGTTGCTCTTAAGATTCTCTCTTTATCTTTAAATTTTTTTTTTTGTCACTTTAATTATATTTTGTCTCTGTGTTCATCTTGTTTGGCAACCCTCTGTGCTTCCTGGACCTGGATATCTGTTTGTTTTCTCAGGTTAGTGAAGTTTTCAGCTCTTATTTCTTCAAATAAATTCTCTGTCCCTTTCTTTCTCTCTTCTCCTTTCTTTTATCTTCTCCCTAATAATGCAAATGTTAGTATAATGTTGCATTGATATGGTCCCAAAGGGAGATGGTTTTCACTACTCTGTCTTCCTGACCACTGATTAATTTCTCTGTATCATCTAATCTTATTGTCAATACCTTCTACGATGTTTTTCATTTTAGCTTTTATATTCCTTTGCTCTAGCTCTTTTTATATATTTTCTAACTCTGTTGAAATTCTTACTATATTCATTCATTCTCCCAAATTCATTGAGCATTTTGTGTTCATTATCTTGATCTTTTTATCAGATATATTGCTTATCTCCACTTTGCTAAATTCTTTTTCTGGGATTTTGTCTTGTTTCTTCATTTGGAACATAATCATCTGCCTCATTTTCCCAGTTCTTTACTGTTTACTTCTATGTGTTAGATAGGTCAGCTGTGTCTCCTGAACTTTTAAAAGTAGCTTTACATAGGAGGCAGTCTGTGAGGCCCAGCAGCACACCCCTTCAGTTATGAGAACTATATTCTTTAGTGGTACCCCTCATGTGGATGGTGGGGCTGACTAATGGGCATGCTGATCAGTGAGGCTGGCACCTGGCCTAGCTGGCTGTGAGGCTGCCCTTTGGGTGGTGGCTGTGTGCCCGCTGGAGAGCAGGGTAGGCTTTCTGCTTGGTTGGTTGTGTGGCCCAGCAGATATGGGGCTTCTGCAACCCCTTGGAGGACAGGGCTGAGTTTCTGTGTAGCTGTCTGCATGGATCAGGTGGCCTCTTGGCTGGTGTGAACCTGTTGCAGAATGGGGCCAAGTCAAACAACTCTGAATACAAAGTTAAAACAAATTTATGCAAGCTACCAGAGCTTCCCTAAGATGATGTATGTAACAGCTACACCCCCATATCAATTAAATAAATTGAATTTGTTATTTAAAAACCTTACCACAGAGAAAACTTCACGCCAAGAGTATTTCACCAGTGAATTCTATGATATATTTTTAAAATAAATGCCACAATTTCTAAAATCTTTCAGAAAACTGAACAAGGAGGATACTTCCTGATTTATTCAGCAAGGCCAGCATTATGTGATACCACAACCAAGAATAACACATGACAAGCATATAAAACTGAAAACCAATATCTCTTACTAACAAATATTTAAAACCTATGAACAAAGTGTTAGTAAACCAGATCTAAAAATATATAAAAAGGAAAATACATCATGACCAAGTGGGTTTATATTAGGAATAAAAGAGTGACTTGCAATAGAAAATCAATCAACATAATTCACCTTATTAGGAAATAATTTTTAAAACCCATATGATCATCTCAATAGGTACATATAAAAGCATTTGACAAAATGTAGTATACACAATTGATTTTAAAAAATCAGCAGATTAAGAATAAAAGAAAACTTCCTCAACCTAACACAGAACATTTATGAGAAACTTTAAGCTAACATTGTCCAATGGTAAGAGACTGTTATTTACTCTGCTCAGATTTGATGTAAAAATGCTGTTGTTGGTTAAACTTACCATTTGGAGTTCATTTTTTATTAACACCATTTGCTCCTTTGTTCCTTTCTTCCATTTCTTGCTTAAAATAAGGAAAAAGGTGAGAATGTTTGCCGACACCACATCTATTCAACATTGTATTGACAGTTCTAGCAGGTGCAATGAATTAAGAAGTGAATAAAAAGAATCTGTATTGAAAAGGAGACTGTCTTTATTCAAACACCTTTAAATATAGAAAAGATTATGAAATCTATTTTTTTTAAGTTACAGGGCTAATAAGTGTGTTTACCAGGTTGCAGTATGTTAATATCAATATAAAAAAATCAACTGCATATTTATATAGCAATTTAATTTTGTATATGAAAGATATAAACATATAAATGAGCAATCAGAAATAAAAGGAATCCAAATTGGAAAAGAAGAAGTAAAACTCTCACTGTTTGCAGATGACATGATCCTCTACATCGAAAACCCTAAAGACTCCACCAGAAAATTACTAGAGCTAATCAATGAATATAGTAAAGTTGCAGGATATAAAATCAACACACAGAAATCCCTTGCATTCCTATACACTAACAATAAGAAAGTAGAAAAAGAAATTAAGGAAACAAATCCATTCACCATTGCAACGAAAAGAATAAAGTACTTAGGAATATATCTACCTAAAGAAACTAAAGACCTATATATAGAAAACTATAAAACACTGGTGAAAGAAATCAAAGGGGACACTAGTAGATGGAGAAATATACCATGTTCATGGATCAGAAGAATCAATATAGTGAAAATGAGTATACTTCCCAAAGCAATCTACAGATTCAATGTAATCCCTATCAAGCTACCAGCGGTATTTTTCACAGAGCTAATGGAAAAAGCAAGAGAGTTCCAGAAAGACATCTATTTCTGCTTTATTGACTATGCCAAGTCCTTTGACTGTGTGGATCGCAATAAACTGTGGAAAATTCTGAAAGAGATGGGAATACCAGACCACCTGACATGCCTCTTGAGAAATCTGTATGCAGGTCAGGAAGCAACACTTAGAACTGGATATAGAACAACAGACTGCATCCAAATAGGGAAAGGAGTACGTCAAGGCTGTATATTGTCACCCTGCTTATTCAACTTATAGGCAGAGTACATCATGAGAAATGCTGGACTGGGAGAAACAGAAGCTGGAATCAAGATTGCCGGGAGAAATATCAATAACCTCAGATATGCAGATGCCACCACCCTTCTGGCAGAAAGTGAAGAGGAGCTAAAAAGCCTCTTGATGAAAGTGAAAGAGGAGAGTGAAAAAGTTGGCCTAAAGCTCAGCATTCAGAAAGCTAAGATCATGGCATCCGGTCCCATCACTTCATGGGAAATAGATGGGGAAACAGTGGAAACAGTGTGAGACTTTATTTTTTTGGGCTCCAAAATCACTGCAGATGGTGATTGCAGCCATGAAATTAAAAGATGCTTACTCCTTGGAAGAAAAGTTATGACCAACCTAGATAGTATATTCAAAAGCAGAGACATTACTTTGCCGACTAAGATCCGTCTAGTCAAGGCGATGGTTTTTCCTGTGGTCATGTATGGATGTGAGAGTTGTACTGTGAAGAAGGCTGAGCGCTGAAGAATTGATGCTTTTGAACTGTGGTGTTGGAGAAGACTCTTGAGAGTCCCTTGGACTGCAAGGAGATCCAACCAGTCCATTCTGAAGGAGATCAACCCTGGGATTTCTTTGGAAGGAATGATGCTAAAGCTGAAATTCCAGTACTTTGGCCACCTCATGCGAAGAGTTGACTCATTGGAAAAGACTCTGATGCTGGGAGGGATTGGGGGCAGGAGCATAAGGGGACGACAGAGGATGAGATGGCTGGATGGCATCACTGACTCAATGGACGTGAGTCTGAGTGAACTCTGGGAGATGGTGATGGACAGGGAGGCCTGGCGTGCTGCAATTCATGGGGTCACAGAGAGTCGGACATGACTGAGTGACTGAACTGAACTCAGAACAAATAATTTCACAATTTGTATGGAAATACAAGAAACCTCAAATAGTCAAAGCAATCTTGAGAAAGAAGAATGGAACTGGAGGAATCAACCTGCCTGACTTCAGGCTCTACTACAAAACCACAGTCATCAAAACAGTATGGTACCGGCACAAAGACAGAAATATAGATCCATGGAACAAAATAGAAAGCCCAGAGATAAATCCATGCACCTATGGACACCTTATCTTCAACAAAGTAGGCAAGAATATGCAATGGATTAAAGACAATCTCTTTAACAAGTGGTGCTGGGAAAACTGGTCAACCACTTGTAAAAGAATGAAACTAGAACACTTTCTAACACCATACACAAAAATAAACTCAAAATGGATTAAAGATCTAAACTTAAGACCAGAAACTATAAAACTCCTAGAGGAGAACATAGGCAAAACACTCTCCGACATAAATCACAGCACGATCCTCTATGATCCACCTCCCAGAATACTGGAAATAAAAGCAAAAATAAACAAATGGGACCTAATTAAAATTAAAAGCTTCTGCACAACAAAGGAAACTATAGGCAAGGTGAAAAGACAGCCTTCAGAATGGGAGAAAATAATAGCAAATGAAACAACTGACAAACAACTAATCTCAAAAATATACAAGCAACTTATGCAGCTCAATTCCAGAAAAATAAACTACCCAATCAAAAAATGGGCCAAAAAACTAACTAGACATTTCTCCAAAGAAGACATACAGATGGCTAACAAACACATGAAAAGATGCTCAGCATCACTCATTATCAGAGAAATGCAAATCAAATCCACAATGAGGTACCATTTCACACCAGTCAGAATGGTTGTGATCCAAAAGTCCTCAAGCAATAAATGCTGGAGAGGGTGTGGAGAAAAGGGAACCCTCTTACACTGTTGGTGGGAATGCAAACTAGTACAGCCACTATGGAGAACAGTGTGGCAATTCCCTAGAAAACTGGAAATAGAACTGCCATATGACCCAGCAATCCCACTGCTGGGCATACACACCGAGGAAACCAGAATTGAAAGAGACACGTGTACCCCAATGTTCATCACAGCACTGTTTATAATAGCCAGGTCATGGAAGCAACCTAGATGTCCATCAGCAGACGAATGGATAAGAAAACTGTGGTACATATACACAGTGGAGTATTACTCAGCCATTAAAAGGAATATATTTGAATCCGTTCTAATGAAGTGGATGAAACTGGAGCCGATTATACAGAGTGAAGTAAGCCAGAAAGAAAAATACCAATACAGTATACTAACACATATAATTTAGAAAAATGGTAATGATAACCCTGTATACAAGACAGCAAAAGAGACACAGATGTATAGAACAGACTTTTGGACTCTGTGGGAGAAGGAGAGGGTGGGATGATTTGGGAGAATGGCATTGAAATATGTATACTATCATGTAAGAAATCGCCAGTCTAGGTTCGATACAGGATACAGGATACAGGGTGCTTGGGGTCGGTGCACTGGGATGACCCAGAGAGATGATATGGAGAGAGAGGTGGGAGGGAGGTTCAGGATTGGGAACTCATGTACACCCGTGGCAGATTCATGTCAATGTATGGCAACACCAATATAGTATTGTAAAGTAAAATAAAAATAATGAATTAAAAAAAAAAGAAATAAAGAAATTAAAAAATACTGTTTAAATAGAATTTAAAATATTAAATACTCAGGAATAAACCTGATAAAAGACATGCAAATATATACACTTTAAAACTACAAATATCATTGAGTAAAGTAAAGACATGTAAAATGTATCATAGGTTGAAATGTATGAAAATGTAGTTTGTTCATAGGTGGAAAAAATGTAATATTGTTACAATGAGAATTCTTGAGAAAAGCAGCACTTCAATTAGAATCCTATTGGCTTTCATAGAAATTAAGAAGCTGATTCTATCAGTATTGAACAAAAAAAAATCTAGAAATAAATGCCACTAAAAATGTAGATCTTGGTTGGAATGCAGAATATTTTAAAAGTTTTGAATTCTTCCTAAACTTATCAACATGGACAGTATGAAAAGGCAAAAAGATAGGACACTGAAAGATGAACTCCCCAGTTCAGTAGATGCCTAATATGCTACTGGAGATCAGTGGAGAAATAACTCCAAAAAGAATGAAGAGATGGAGCCAAAGCGAAAACAACACCCAGTTGTTGATATGACTGGTGATGGAAGTAAAGTTCAATGCTATAAAGAGCAATATTGCAAAGGAACCCGGAATGTTAGGTCCATGAATCAAGGCAAACTGGAAGTGGTCAAACAGGAGATGGCAAGAATGAATGTTGACATTTTAGGGATCAGCGAACTAAAATGGACTGGAATGGGTGAATTTAACTCAGATGACCATTATATCTACTACTGTTGGCAAGAATACCTTAGAAGAAATGGAGTAGCCATCATAGTCAACAAAAGAGCCCAAATGCAGTACTTGAATGCAATCTCCAAAACGACAGAATGATCTCTGTTCGTTTCCAAGTCAAACCATTTGCTATCACAGTAATCCAAGTCTATGCCCTGACCAGTAATGCTGAAGAAGCTGAAGTTGAATGGTTCTATGAAGACCTACAAGACCTTCTAGAACTAACACCAAAAAAAGATATCCTTTTCCTTACGAGGGACTGGAATGCAAAAGTACGCGTCAAGAAATACCTGGAGTAACAGGCACATTTGGCCTTGGAGTACAGAATGAAGTAGGGCAAAGGCTAATAGAGTTTTGCCAAAAGAATGCACTGATCATCGCAAACAGCCTCTTCCAACAACATAAGAGAAGACTCTACACATGGACATCACCAGATGGTCAACAATGAAATCAGATTGATTATATTCTTTGCAGCCAAAGATGGAGAAGCTCTATACAGTCAGCAAAAACAAGACCAGGAGCTGACTGTGGCTCAGATCATGAACTCCTTATTGCCAAATTCAGACTTAAATTGAAGAAAGTAAGGAAAACCACTAGACCATTCAGGTATGACCTAAATCAAATCCCTTATGATCATACAGTGGAAGTGACAAATAGATTCAAAGGACTAGATCTGATAGACAGAGTGCCTGAAGAACTATGGATGGAGGTTCATGACATTCTACAGGAGCCAGCAATCAAGACCATCCTCAAGAAAAATAAATGCAAAAACGCAAAATGGCTGTCTGAGGAGGCCTTACAAACACCTGTGGAAAGAAGCAGAGTGAAAGGCAAAGGAGAAAAGGAAAGATATACCCATCTAAATTCAGAGTTCCAAAGAACAGCAAGGAGAGATAAGAAAGCCTGCCTCAGTGATAAATGCAAAGAAATGGAGGAAAATAATGGAATGGCAAAGACTAGACATCTCTTCAAGAAAGTTAGAGACATGAAGGAAATATTTCATGCAAAGATGGGCACAATAAAGGACAGAAATGGTCTGGACCTAACAGAAGCAGAAGATATTAAGAAGAGGTGGCAAGAATACACAGAAGAATTATACAAAAAAGATCTTCAGGACCCAGATAATCATGATGGTGTGATCATTCACCTAGAACCAGACATCCTAAAATGTGACATCAAGTGGGCCTTAGGAAGCATCACTACAAACAAAGCTAGTGGAGGTGATGGAATTTCAGTTGAGCTATTTCAAATCCTAAAAGATGATGCTGTGAAAGTGCTGCACTCAATATGCCAACAAATTGGGGAAACTCGGCAGTGGCCATAGGACTGTAAAAGGTCAGTTTTCATTCCAATCCCAAAGAAAGGCAATGCCAAAGAATGCTCAAACTACCTCACAATTGCACTCATCTCACACGCTAGTAAAGTAATGCTCAAAATTCTCCAAGCCAGGCTTCAACAATATGTGAACTGTGAACTTTCAGATGTTCAAGCTGGTTTTAGAAAAGGCAGAGGGACCAGAGATCAAATTGCCAATATCTGTTGGATCATCAAAAAAGAAAGAGAGTTCCAGAAAAACATCTATTTCTGCTTTGTTGACTATGCCAAAGCCTTTACAAACTGGAAAATTCTTCAAGAGATGGGAATACCAGACCACCTGACATGCCTCTTGAGAAATCTGTGTGCAGGTCAGGAAGCAACAGTTAGAACTGGACATGGAACAACAGACTGCATCCAAATAGGGAAAGCAGTATGTCAAGGCTGTATATTGTCACTCTGCTTATTTAACTTATATGCAGAGTACATCATGTGAAATGCTGGACTGGAAGAAGCACAAGCGGGAATCAAGATTGCCAGGAGAAATAGCAATAACCTCAGATATGCAGATGACACCACCCTTATGGCAGAAAGTGAAGAAGAACTAAAAAGCCTCTTGATAAAAGGGAAAGAGGAGAGTGGAAAAGTTGGCTTAAAGCTCAACATTCAGAAAATGAAGATCATGGCATCCGGTCCCATCACTTCATGGCAAACAATGGAAACAGTGAGAGACTTTATTTTCTTGGGCTCCAAAATCACTACAGATTGTGACTACAGCCATGAAATTAAAAGACGCTTACTCCTTGGAAGAAAAGTTATGACCAACCTAGACAGCATATTAAAAAGCAGAGACATTACTATGCCAACAAAGGTCTATATAATCAAGGCTATGGTTTTTCCAGTAGTTGTGTATGGATGTGAGAATTGGGCTATAAAGAAAGTTGAGCTCCAAAGAATTGATGCTTTTGAACTATGGTGTTGGAGAAGACTCTTGAGAGCCCCTCGGACTGCAAGGAGATCCAGCCAGTCCATCCTAAAGGAAATCAGTCCTGAATATTCATTGAAAGGACTGATACCGAAGCTGAAACTCCAATACTTTGGCCACCTGATGCGAAGAGCTGACTCATTGGAAAAGACCCTGATGCTGAGAAAGATTGAAATCAGGAGGAGAAGGGGACAACAGAGGATGAGATGGTTGGATGGCATTGCCGACTCAATGGACATGAATTGGAGTAAACTCCAAGAGATGGTGAAGGACAGGGAAGCCTGGCATGCTGCCGCCCAGGGGGTCACAAAGAGTCAGACACGACTTAGCGACTGAACAGAACAGAACAGAACAGAAAGTGTCTTTATTTTTTGCCTTCATTTCCACCAAATACAGAATTATATAATGATAGGTAGGTTTTGTTGTTTTTCAGTTGTTTTTAAAGCAATTTACAAAGACATTTGGTTATCTTATGGCTTTCATCATTTTTGTTAAGAAGTGAGCCATTATTCCAGTCGTTCTCAAGTACATAATGTGTCTTTTTTACTTGTTTAAATCCTTCATTTTATCTTTGGTTTTCAGCATTTTTATTATGAGCTTATGTGTAATTTCCTTTGTATTTATCCTGTTTGAGGTTCAGTTGAGCTTCTTGGATTTCTGGGATTATGTCTTTCATTAGAATTTTTGGATGTTCTTAAGCATTATTTCTTCAAACACTTCTTCTGCACCAGTCTCTTTTTCCTCTTCTAGGATTCCAGAAACATATATATGAGACTGTTTAATATGGGCAGATGTCCTGATTTTTTTTCTTTGTATTTCAGTTAGGATTTCTGTTTTTTTTTTTTTTTTTTAATCATCTACATATCTTAGCTGTAATTCCCCATCTCTGCATTCTTGCCTGTCTTTCCACTAGATTTTCGGTGTTTCATCATAGCAGTTTTCTCTTTTGCTGTGCCTGGAGTCTTAGCACCGACGAGATTCCAGAGATCTCTTCATACTTTGTAACTGAGTCACCAGCTTTCCAAATCCTAAGAGAGCTGTCTCTGCTGCCAACCTTTGTTTGTTTGTTTTTTTAATCACTGAGGATTTCTCTTTCCTTTCTCATCAGCCCCAGGATTTTCTTGCCTTAGGAGATTTCTCTCTCTTCTGCTTCCCTGCCCCCTAATCCTTGCGTGAAGACTGCTTTTTACTCTCAGTGAAGACCATGTGTATCTCAGAAGGAGAGCTTGTCTTAGCTCTCTTATCCACTTCCTGTATATGGTAACGGAGCATCCAGAATGCTGACAGATGTCTCTCAACTTTGTTGCCCTGGTGCCTGTCCCCTCCCTGTCCTTAGAAGGTTACTGCTTTATATTTGGGAGAGGCCATGAATGCATCAGAGGGATTGCTCCACTTTCCTGCCTTGCCCCAAGACCTTGGCTTACTATACCCAAGTGAAGATCTATAGGAAAGAGTTTTGGGTAGGTATAATCTCATTACATGGCTGGGGCTCACTGGAGTTCCCATCTATTATGTTTATGACCAATTCCCGTTCCCCTCCCTCTGCCAAGAATAGTGAGAATAACTGAGTCTTTTCTATAAAGGGCTCATCATTTTGCTTCTAATCTATTTCCTTCTTGAGAATTGTTTCGCACTCATTTTCAGCAACAGAAGTTCTAGGTTTTAAATTGAATCTTCATTTGGTAAAATGTCTTTTTACCCCAAATGGTCTCTCTCTCTCTTTTTTTTTTTTTAATTATCAGTTCGATTTCTTTCTACATACTGTTTGAGTATAGACTAAATATTTGTACATTAAATAAATGTACAAATTTCTTTATTTGGGGAGACAAGATATGCACAAAAGACTCTGTTGATTGTCATGGACATAGAACTTCCATTTTAAGTAAAAATCTTTAAGAATTAGAACCAGTTGGGGGAGGGGAGACAGGGGAAAGGGGGTACTTGGCTCCCTAAATGAAATTACACCCACTGAATCTCAGACATAGCAACTCTGGGTGGTTTTCCCCTCTTACAGTGTCCATCAAAGGGTAGTACTGATTTGTCTCAGGTTTTAAGTTCTCTCTTCTCTTTAGCAAAGGAAGTTGGAATTCCAAAAATAACGTTTGAAATATCCTTATTTCTTGACCTTAGTAAACATCAAAGTCTAAGGGACACTCTTGGTCAGAGTAGATAAATACATAAGAAAAGAGAAGGCTAATGCTCTTTAAGGATTTAAAAGGGAATTTAAATTAATTATTTCTATTGATAAAAAAAGTATACAAAAGAATAAAATTATTGGAATAATTTATTTTTATACCTATGTGTAATAGATTTCAGTGTAACTTCTATGTCTGAAATATTGTTCAGAAATACAGTACAAATTAAACCTTAGTAGGTAGTTACTGTGTTTTATTTTTAAATGTTGCAAAATAGAAGACAGGAATTGTTAGCACCCTCTCTAAAATCAAAGGTATTCTAATTGTTTTCTATTTTGTCACAGGATAAAGAAAGAAGAAGCTACATGGCAATCTGGACAGAAAATGAAGTTTATCTTGGATATGCTCTTCTTAAATTTGTTAAAATATTAACTACTGAAAAACTAAAAGGACGTCTAAAGACGTCACCAACTGCTACTCTGACTATACACAATGTTGAGTATACAGGACACCCTTTGGAACTTGCCTTGTTATTAAATTACTGCATTATATGTAACACCTCCAAAACAATTTACCTAGTGATATACAATGAAGATACAATACAATGGGTATTCCAAGACTTTGCATTTGATGTCACTATAGACACTTTTTTAATTCCCTATTTCTTACATTCAGCAATGCCAGAATTATTACTATGGGACAAACATAGGATCTACTATTATTATCATAATTTCAGAGATACTGGAGTTATACAAACAACTACAGAATTTGGAAATCTATCAAGGTTATCACAAAACAGCATTATTCATAATGTTCTTATGGGTAAGTTATCTTCAATCTGCAAAAATTATTCTAGAATTCATAGATATCTTCCTTATGAAGATGTACAATTTTAATGCATTAATATATGGTGTTTTTGGTAAAGATGTTTAGATGTTTTACCATCTAAAAATGGTTATCTTTAAAATTATCTTAATGCTAACTAGGATCTCATAAGGGACTTCCCTGGTGGCTCAGACGGTGAAGAATCTGCCTGCAATGCAGGCTGCCCACTGTGATATTCTTGCCTGGAGAATTCCATATACAGAAGAGTCTCGTGGGCTACAGTCCATGGGGTCGAAAAGAGTCGGACATGACTGAGAGACTAACACTTTGACTTTTTTTTCAGGATCTCATAAAGCAAAATGGCAAACTCAGGTTCTTTTTTCAGAGGTTCATTCTGATCAATCAGCAGATACACATGCAACTTATATATGTGTTTTCAGTGTAGGAGGTGATGTGTGGTTATATTCACTTCCTAGGACTTAGGGTGCCCATAACAAAAGTACCACAAACTGGTACAAACTTAAAGCCTCAGAAATTTATTTTCTCAGTTCGAGAGGCTAGAATTCCACATTTAAAGTGTTGGCAGGGCCATACTGCCTCTGAAATCTGAAGGAATCTTTCTTAGCTTCTGTGACTTGCTGGCAAACCTTGCCATTCCTTCCCTGCAGCTGCAACATTCCAGTCACTGCCTGTGGCATCACATAGCATTCTTCCTGTCTCCATACACTATCTTGTTATAAGGACACCAGGGCCAACCGTAGCCCAGAATGATCTCATCTTAACTAATTACATCTGTAATGACTCTGTTTCCAAATATAGTCATGTTCTGAAGCAGCATTTGGAGTTAGAAGTTCAACATAACTTTTTTGAGGGAACACAATTCAATGAAACTGAATTCTGTAACAGGTGTTGTAGAGTTAATCCCATCTGTTTTCAAGTCTATAAAAATGTCATTTAACGTTTCCAAACCTCACTTTTCTAATCTAAAATATATTAATAGGACTGTCACATTGACTAGATAAGGGATTGTATATAAAATGCTTAGAATAATACTTAGCAAGTGGTAAGCCTTTAACTAATAGTAGTTATTCTTGGGCTTCCCTAGTGGTTCAGGGGTAAAGAATCCACCGGCCAATGCAGGAGACACGGGTTCTATCCCTAATCAGGAAGGATCCCACATGCCTCGGAGCAACTAAGCCTGTATGCACAACTATTGCACCTGTTCTCTAGAGCCTGGGAGCCGTAATTACTGAAACCTGCATGCCTTAGAACCCGTGCTCCACAAGAGGATCCACATCATGAGAAACGCGCACACCACAACTAGAGTAGCTCCTGCGCTCCACAGCTAAAGAAAAGTCAGCACAGCCACGAGGACCCAGCACAGCCAAAAATAAATAAATTTGTTAATCCAATGGCCAATTTCCAGTCATCTTTTGTGATCTGGCAGCAGCATTTGAAACAACTCAACATGGCCTTTTTCCTGAAACACCTTTTCCCAAAGACTTTTGAGGGTATTTTTTATTTTCTTCCTACTTCACCAGCTGCAGCCTCTTCCATTCTCATCTTCTTAATACCTAAATGGAGAAGTCTGAACTCTGTTTACACTGATTCTTTGCCCTCCAGCCATGATCCCTAGCCTGAACTCCAAACTGCTATTTCTTACTACCTCTTGATACTTTCACTCAGATGACTAGTGGGCATCTCAGACTAACATATCCAAAACTGAATCCTTGAGTCCCTCACCCACACTGCAGCCTGCTTCTTCCCTTGTCATCCCTTATCAAGTAAACAGCTCTTCTTTTCTTCCAACCACAAACCTTGACCTCATCCTTGAATTCTCCCCTTTTACATCTCATAGCAAGCCATTATCAAATCCTGCTGGCTGTGTGTAAAAAGTATATCTAAAACCTAGCCTTTTTGCACCATTCCCGCTCCAGTCCAAGACCCTATCCTCTCTAGCCCATAAGTATAAGAGTTTTTTAAGTGGTCTCTCATCTTTTATCCATGTGTCCCCATCATCAACCAGGTTACGGTACACCTAGCAGCCAGAGTGAGCCTTTGAAAATATATGCAAAATCATATTCCTCTGCTTAAAACCCTCACTTGGCTTCTTATATCACTCAGAATACAATGTAAAACCTTTAGCATAACCTGAAACACAGTATGAGATCTGGCCCTAGACTCTGACGTGGTCTCCTATCACTTGACTCTTTGTTCACTGTTACCTAACCAGACTGGCCTCTTTGCTATTTCTTGGATACCTACTGCCAAGAATATTCTTCACTTTGATATCAATATAACTCTTCTACTTAATTCAGGCTAAAGTCCAAGTATTTTTTTATGTGTGACTTCTCTGATAATGTCATAATATGAAAGGACTTTCCAATTATTAGAAATATTGTCATATATTTTCTGTTAATAATTTAACTTTGGGAGTTCCCTGGTGATCCAGTGGTTAAGAATCTGCCTTACAATGCAAGGACACGGGTTCGATCCCTGGTTGGGAAACTGGGATCCCACATGCACCACAACTAGAGGGTCCATGCACTGCAAATGGAGAGTCCGTGCACTGCAACAGAAGATCCTCTGTGATTCAGTGAAAATCCCATGTGCAACTAAGACCCGAGGCAGTCAAATAAATCCTAAAATAAAATTTTTAAATATTTTAAAAACTAGTTTAACATTATAATTCTTATGTTTCAATCTTTAATTCATCTATAGTATTTGGTATAAGTTAGAAACCTAATTTTATTTATTTTTCCTCTGAAACCTGGTATTGCCTTCAGATCAGTCTTCTGTTAAGCAAACCTTGCCCCACAGATCTGAAATGCCAATTTTAGCATGTATTTATTCCTCATGTTAAGCGAGTTCAGTTTTAGGCTATTCCCTCCCACTCTTCTGTCTTCACAAGATCTATATTGTTTTGATCACTGCAGCTTTAATCACCTAACACACTAAGTGTGTGTGTTTAGTCACCAAGTGTGTGTGTCCAACTCTTTGCGACACTATGAACTGTAGCCCACCAGGCTCCTCTGTTTATGAGATTCCTCAAGCAAGAATACTGGAGTGGGTTGCCATTTCCTTCTCCAGGGGACCTTCCCTACCCAGGGGTTGAATTCACATCCTTTGCATTGGCAGATGGATTCTTTACCACTAAGTCACCAGGAATGCCCCTAACACACTATATAATTTACTTATTTTATGTTTATTGGTTGCCTTCCCTAAAGGAATGTAAGCTACAAAGGAAAAAAATCTTTTATTTTCTTACTAATGTGTCCTCCCAACTATCTAGAGTGGTGTGTAGCTATAGTTGAGCATTCAGTAAATATGTAATGAATAGACGATTGCATATTTGCCATATATTCCCAATCAGGAATGTTATATGTCTTCATTATTTTTATTTTCTTTAATTGGTCTATTAAATTCTTTCATCTCTTCTTCAGTCAGTTTTAGATGTTTGTATTTATTGGCAAAGACTTCACATTTTAATGTTCAAGTTTGTTACATATCTATATTTGTATTCTCTTGTTCATATATAATATTGTTTATATCCCTACTTGCTTGTTTGCAAGATATTTATTATTTTTAGAGGTTTTTTGGGTTTTGTTTTCCTTTCCTTTGAAAAGAACTGCTTTATTTATCAACTCTACATCCTTTTTTATTTAATTCCTTAATTTCTGCTTTTATCATTAATGATTCTTTTATATAGAGTGTTATATGAAAATTATGCATACTTTTATATACAGTGTTCTTATTCTCATTATTTTAAAAAATAATTTCTAATTTTCATCTTAACTTCATGTTTAATCCAAAATTCACTTAATAGTGTTTTAATGAGCAGTGTGATAGGAAAATAGGAATATGTTGACACTTACTATAATATTCTGATCCTAAAAAACAGCATTTCTGATTTGAGTTTGATTAGAATATAATTTATGGCATTTTGTGAAAATGTTATTTAATTATTTAGATTCCAAACATAAGGTGCAAAAGCACAAAACACTCTGAATCTCCCTAACTCTTTTATTTACCTTTCTCCTTTCAACTAGTCCTTTCTAAGTATTGTTTTTGAAAATTAAAGAAAGTATAATCCTGGGAGCTGTACACAGAGTGTCGTATCTGAAAAGAAGCTATGAAACCAACTAGTCCATCTGTTCATTTTATAGATATGGTTATAGGATCAAAGAGGTTAAGAAATGTACTCTTTATGAACGTCTATAACTTAGTTATAATACTCTATTAAGGGGAGAAAGTTGATTATTATTTATAGAGCGAACCTGAAAAGGTGCCAGTTCCTTCACTACCACCTTTTCTTCATCCCAACTGCATTAGCCTACTATTGCTGCTGGGCTTCCTAAGGTGGCTCAGTGGTAAAAAGAACCTGCCTGCCAATGCAGGAGATGCTGGAGACACAGGTTCGCTCCCTGGGCCAGGAAGATCCCCTGAAGGAGGACATGGCAACCCACTTCAGTATTCTTGCCTGGAAAACTCCGTGGACAGAGGAGCCTGGCAAGCTAAAGTCCATGGGGTCACAAGGAGGTGGACACAACTGAGCGACTGAGCATGCACACTATGGCTGCCATAAAAAAATATCACAGACCAGGTGGCTTAAAGAATAGAAACTTATTTTTTCACAATTCTGGAGGCTAGAAGTTCAAGATCAAGATGCCATCAAGGTTGGTTTCTGACCGGCTTAGAGACAGTGACCACCTTCTCACTGTGCCCTCACATAGCCTTTTTTCTTTGTGCCAGCAGAGAGAGAAAGAGATCTCTGGTGTATCTTCCTCCCCTGATAAAGACATCAGTCATATTGGATTAGGGCCCCATCCTTCTGACCCCATTTAACCTTAATTACCTCGTTAGAGCCTCTACATTCAAATACAGTCACAATGAGAGTTAGGGCTTCAACACAGGCATTTTGAGGGGACATAATTTGGTCCATATCACAGTACTTCCTAATAAATTCATTCCTGTCATACTCATCCTCATTATTATTTAATGCACTAATTCAAGCTCTTTCTTGTATGTTAATGTGATTATAAAAGTCATACAGTGAATGCAAGAAGAAAGGTATGCAGAAAAAACAAAATGCTCTGCTATGAAGTGGGAGAGCAGCTCTCAAACATCATGTAAAGTTATGCGTTTGTGTCTGCACACCTTGATTTTCTCAAAGTATATAAATATCATTATGAAAGAAATTATTTTGGTTAATAGTGCACTTAAGTAGGGGCTTCCCTGGTGGCTCAGGTGGTAAAGAATCTACCTGCAATGTGGGAGACCCAGGTTCGATCCCTGGGCTGTGAAGATCCCCTGGAGAAGGGAATGGCTACCCATTCCAACATTCTTGCCTGGAGAATCCCATGGACAGAGTAGCCTGGCCGGCTACAGTCCATGTCAGCATGGATTTATGTTAACTTAGAGTAACAAAAACCTTTCTCCTTTTTTTTTCCAGATTATTATGGAAATATTGTGGTAAAAATGGAAAACAATGTAATGTTTTATTTCAAGATTAAAATCAAAGATGCAATAAAGCTACATCTATGGACAAATAGCACAGTAAAATCATTAATTTCTTTTAAACCATCTGGTCATATATATCTCGTATATGTTTTTGAAAATGGCAAAATATATGCAGAAGAATATCCCTTAAAACTGGAAGCACAAAGTATAACTTTCAAGACAAAAGAAAAGTGCCCCTACGTGGCATTTCATAATGATATTTTTAATTTTTTTTACTTTTTGGACAAGGGACAAAACCTGTCCCTCTGGGCTCAAATAGTCTATTCAGAAAATATTGGTCTATATATTGTTGTGGAATCATATGGCCCCAAAATATTAGAAATAAAAGATCAGGTTCAGTATGAAGTTACCTCAAGATATTACAGTAAAACCACGGTAAGTTAATATTTTGAAATTCTTTGATTTTAATAAATGCAAAATTATAATATTAACATTTAAAAAAACAAATTTTAAATTTAGCTTTGAAATATTGAGAAATATGTATGTTTTTAATGAGTAATGATATGATAACTCATTAACTTCTGAGTGACAGTTTTTACTTTCAATATCCAGGGCCTCTTTGCCACGTAAAAGCACATTCCTATAGAACTCTTCTACTGTCAATTACATTGTTCACTTCCCTTTAAAAAAAAATAGTATGTGACTGTTTTGTGGAGTTCTGTCTGCTATCTATTGCACTGTAACACCACCATAAACATAACACCTTCGAACAACAAGTTCTGTGAGGCAACAATTTGGGTTATGAGTAGGTGGGCAGGACAGCTAGTTGCATCTTGGTTTTACTCATGAGGCTGTAGTCATCTGGCGGTTTGCCTGGGACAGGATAATGTAAGATGGCTTCATCTGTATGTCAAATATTTGGCGCAAGCACTGGCATGTTAGTATAGGAGGCCTCAGGTGGAGCACTTGTCTCTGTCCCATGTGTCCTCTATCCTCCAGGCTGGACCTGGCTTCTTCTCATGGCAGTCTGAGGACAGTGTTCCACAGTGGTGAAAATGGAAGCCACAAGGCCTTTCAAGTCCAACATTTGGCTACAGTTGTATTTGTCAAATCAGTTCACAAGGTCTGCTCAGATGGGTGCCCCTCCAAATGCCCATACAGGCAAGGGGCTGGTGGGTGGAAAAGGGCCTTGCAATGGGGGCTCTGCCCTTTGTGCGCCACTCAACAATGGCACTTGCTCCTATGGTGACCCAGGCTTCTTCCCTCAAACTTTCCAGTTTGTGGAGCTCCTTACTCCAGGAGATGTTGCTTCACAGCCAACAGCTGTCCCCTCCCTGGGTCTGCTCTCCAAACCCCACTTTCCAGCACCCAGCCCTGCTCTGTACCAGGAGACACACAACTCAGGCTGGGGTGTGCAGAGGGGCAGCATGGACCATGAGCACAGTTCTTACTTTGTTCTGCCTTCCACAGATCAGCTGTTGTGTTCCCCTCTGATCATGAAAGGTCCCTTTCTGTCCCAGTGGGTTTCCCTACTGGGAGGGCGCTTCTTTGAGTTGCAGGACCCTCTCCTCAGCCTCAGCTCCCCTCCAGGGGTGCTGGTCCCTTCCCATTTCCTCTTTTCTTTCTTTCTTTTCTTTCTTTTGTCCTACCCAATTGCATTGGAACCTTTCTTGTCCTTTTAGGTGTCCAGGATCTTCCACTGGTTTTCAGCAGGTGCTTTGTGAGAACTGTTCCATTGTAGATGTAGTCTTGATGCGCTTGTGAGGAGACATGAATTCTGCCTTCCCCTAGTCTGCCGTCTTGACTCCCCCTCCCTTTGGGTTAAATTTATTCCTGTGTCCTTTATTCTTTCTGGTACAACTATGAATGGAATCGTTTTCTTTTTTGAAGACTTATTTTTCAGTTTCATTTCACTTCTTTGGCTGTGGTGAGTCTTCACAGCTGCATGTGGGCATTCTCCAGCTGTGAGGAGTGGGGGTTACTCTTGTCCTCTCTGGTTGCTGTGAGTGGGCTCCTCGTTGCCGTGGCTTCTCTTGTTGCAGAGCACAGGCTCTAGCAAGTGGGCTTCAGTAGTTGCAGTGCATGGGCTCAGTAGTTGTGGCTCGTAGGCTCTAGAATGCAAGTTCAGTAGCTGTGGCTCATGGGCTTTAGTTGTTCCATAGCATGTGGGATCTTCCTGGACCAGGGATCAGACTTGTGTCCATGGCACTGCAAGTTCGATTCTTAACCACTGAACCACCAGGGAAGCCCTGGAATTATTTTCTTGATTTGTCTTTCTGACAGACCCTTATTAGTGTATAAAAATGCACCAGATTTTTATATATTGATCATGAATTCTGTACCTATATTGATTTGTCTTTTTGGTGAAGTCTTTAGGACTTCTTTACATATTGATATAATATCAAGTCATCTTCAAGTAGTGACAGTTTTATTTTTTCCTCTTTAATTTGGATGCCTTTTATTTGTTTGCTTGCCTAATTACTCTAGCTAGAACTTGAATAAAAGTGGTGAGTCTTGGTCCAATCTTAGAGGAAAAGCTTTCAGCTTTTTGCCATTGAGTATGATGTTAGCTATGGGGTTATTGTGTATCGGCTTTATAACGTTGAGGTTTGTTCCTCTATAAACACTTTGTTGAGAGTTTTTATCATAAATGGGTGGTGAATATTGTCAAATGCTTTTTCTGCATCTATTGAGATAATCATATGATTTTTATCCTTCATTTTTTAATGTGCTGTATCACATTGACTGATTTGTACATGTTGAACCATCTGTGCATTCCTGGAGTAAATTCTACTTGATCATGATGTATAATCCTTTTAGTGTATTGATGAATTTATTTTCCTAAATTTTGGTGAGAATTTTTGCATCTGTGTTCATCAGGGATATTGACCCATGATATCCTTTTCTGGTGGTGTATTTATTTGGCTTTGGTATCAGAGTAATCCTGGCATTGTAAAATTAGTTCTGAAATGGTTCCTTCTCTATATTTGTGGAAGATTTTGAAAAGGATTGGAATTGATTCTTCTATAAATATTGGTAGAATTTACTAGTGAAGCCATTTTGGTCATGGAGTTTTTTGGGAGGTTTTCGGTTACTGATTCAATCTTCTCACTAGTAATTTGTCTATTTGGATTTTCTACTTCTTAGTGATTCAGTCTTGTAGGTTACAGGTTTCTAGGAATTTATGCATTTCTTCTAGGTTTCCCAATTTGTTGACATATAATTGTTCATAGTAATCTGTTATGATCTTTTTTATGTCTATAGTATCAGTTGTAATGTCTTCTCTTTCATATCTGTTTTTATGTGTTTGAGTCCTATCTCTTTTTTCTCAGTGAGTCTAACTAAAGGTTTGTCAATATTGTTTATACTTTTAAAAAATCAACTCTTATTTTCATTGATCTTTTCTATTGTCATTTTGGTTTCCACTTATTTCTGCTCTGACCTTCATTATTTCTTTCCTTCTACTGACCTTAGGCTTCTTTAGGCTTTGTTTTTTCTTGTTTTTCTAATTCTTTGAGGTATTAAATTAGATTTTTTGCCAACAATTCTTATTTCTTGATGTAGGCCATTTATAACTATGAGCTATCCTCTTAGAACTGCTCTGGTGCATCTCATAAATTTTGATATGTTGATATATCAAACATATTCCATGATATGTTGGCTTTCCATTTTCATTTGTCTCAGAAATTTTTATTTCTCCTTTGACCCATTGTTTGTTCAGCAAAATCTGTGAATTTTCCAGTTTTCTTCTTATAATTGATTTCTAGCTTCATATCATGTGGTCAGAAAAGATTCTGATTTAAATCTTCTTACATTTAGTAGGACTTGTTTTGTGGCCTAATATATAATCTATCCTGGAGAATATTCCATGTGCTTTGGAGAAGAATTCTTTTGCTTTTGGATGGAATGTTCTTGATATGTCTGTTAAGTCATTCTGGTATAAGATGTTGTTTAAGGCCAATGTTTCCTTGTTGGTTTTCCATCTGGATGATCTATCTATTGATTCAAGTTGGGAACTGAAGTTACCTGCTATTATTGTATTGCTATTTCTCATTTTAACTCTGTTTATATTTGCTCTATATATTTAGGTGCTCCTATGTTAGGTGCATAAGTATTATATCATTTTGGATTGATTTTTTGTCATTATATAATGACTTCCTTTGTCTATATTATAGTCTTTCTTTTAAAGTATGTTTTGTCTGATAATTATGGCTATCCCATTTTTCTTTTGATTTCCATTTGCATAAAGTATCTTTTTCTATCTCTTCAATTTCAGTCTGTGTGTATTTTTACATCTGAAGTGAGTCTCTTATAAGCAGAATACAGAGTTTTTTTTTTATTCTAAGTTGCTTCGCTCATGTCCGATTCTTTGCATCCCTGTGGACCATAGTCCTCCAGGTTCCTCTGTCCATGGGATTCTTCAGGCAAGAATACTGGAGCGGGTTGCAACACCCTCCTCCAGAGGACCTTCCCCACCCCAGGGTCAAACCCATGTCTCTTATGTCTCCTGCAGTGGCAGGCGGGTACTTTACCACATGCCACCTGGGAAGCCCTCTGCATACACATGGGTTGTTTCACCCATTTAGCCATGCTATATCTTTTAATTAGTTATTGATACATATGTACTGCCATTTTGTTAACTGTTCCTAACTTTTTTGTAGTTCTTCTGTGTTCCTTTTATCTTTTCTGATCTCTTCCTTTCTGGTTTAACAACTTTTTTAGTGGTTTGCTTTAATTCATGTCTCTTTATCTTTTGTGTATCTCATTTAAGTTTTTACTTTGTGGTTACTATGTGGCTTACATACAAAAACTTATAATTATAATAGTCTATTTTAAGTTGATAACAACTTACATTTCATTGTAGTCTAAAGCTCTACATTTTTACACCCCATCCTGCGTTTTACATTTTGATGTCACAAGTTACATCTTTTTCTCTTGTGTATCTATGAACAATTATAGCTATTTTTACTAATTTTGTCTTTAACTTTCATACAGCTTTATACCTGATTAATTACCACATTCATATATTAGACTGTTCTGAATTTTACTATATATTTACCTTTGCCAGTTGGGTTTATACTTTCATATTTCCTGTTACTAATAGCACCCTTTCATTTCAACTTAAGAAGTCTCTTTAATATTTCTTTTAAGTAAAGTTTAGTGATGATAAACTCCTTTTGATTTTGCTTGTCTGAAAAACGATATCTCCTTCAGTTCTGAAAAGCAGTTTTTTACTTTAAGCATTTTGAGTATATCATACCACTATCTTCAATCCTGCAAAGTTATTACTGAAAAATCTACTGGTAGTCTTATGGGGGTTCCCTTGTACACAACAAGATGCTTTTTAAACTTTCTCCTTATCTTTAACTTTTGATATTTAATTATGATGTGTCTTGGTATGGTCTTTTGGAATTTATCTTATTTGGAATTCTCTGAACTTTTTGGATCTGGATGTCTGTTTCCTCTCCCAAGTTAAGAAAGTTTTTTTCAGTCATTATTTCTTCAAACAGTTTTTAAGCCTCTTTCTCCCTCGCTTCTCCTTCTGGGACCCCTGTAATGCAAATGTTGGTCCCCCTAATGTTCCATAAGTCCTTGAAGCTGTCTTCACTTTGCTTTTTCCTGCTCTGATTTGGTGAATTCTACTGCCATCTTTGAGTTCACTCATCCTTTCTTCCACTTCATCTGTTCTGCTGTTGAACTCTCCTATTGTATGTGTCAGTTTAGTTAATGTATTCTTCAGCTCTGTGACTTCTATTTGACACATTCTTATATTTTCAGTCTCTGTTGAAATTCTCACTTTGTTCATCCATTCTTCTTCTGAGCTCAGTGGCCACTATTATAACTGTTATTTTGAACTCTATCAGATAAATTACTTACTACTATTTTACTAAGGCTTTTTTTATATGATGTTATCTTTTTCTTTCATTTAGAAATATTTCTGCTTCTTCATTTTCCTATACTCTCTGTGTTAGTTTCTAAGCAGTAAATAAAACAGCTGCTTCTTCCAGTCTAGAAGGAGGTGAAACTTACTATTCAACTCTGCCCGAGCTCTTGGTTGCCTCTCAAGCATTTGTGATTGTCCAAGCCACTTACTTTATTCTTAGTGGCTCTCAGTATTTTAGGGTGTGCTAAGACCTGTCAGTCTTTCAAGGGGGTTGGGGAGAGTATCTCAGTACCCAAATGCAAGTTGATTCAAAGCCAAACACTCAGGGGACAGATTTTAAGCTGTGCAAATATACTGCTTTCAGGGAGTTGGCATTTCCATCTGCTACTTAAGTGCTGAGTCTCGGGCTGATACCTAGTTGACAAATGTTTGTTTGCTGCCATCCCATCAAACCTGTAAGAACAAGCTCTGCAGGCCAACGGAGCCAGACTATTGAGGGATGTGTTCTCTGTTCTCTGAGTGGCCAGCGCAAAAGCTGTGTTATTAGCTACTGCACCAGATGTGTTAATAGCTACTTTCTCTGAGATACTGACAACCTGGAGTGGGCAAAAGGAGAGTGCAATACTGTTGCACCTGTCAGTCTCACCATTCTCGGGAGAGAATTGTAGTCAGTACCTAGATGTTTAATTAGAAGCCTGCCCCATAAGCCACACTATGGAAATAAGCTAATAAGCCTCTTTCACAGAAGGACTTGGGATGCATTTTAGTCTACTGTCTCTGCGCTGTTCCCTGGAAGGAACAGTCAGTTAAGAACTGTAATGTTTCCGCATACTGTGAAATAATAGAATCCCTTTCCCATTTAGCAAAGAACTTAATACCATGTTCAAGGCCAAGGACACAATGAAATCAATCCCAGAGATTCCCATCTTTGTGGGTTGGTTTCTTGACACTACTCCTGTATCCGTAAGCCTCTAGCCAGGAAAACAGAAACAAACCAATTGGCTTAGTAAAAGTGATTTAATATAAAGAATTAGTAGAACTGGATGTATGAGAGAAATGAAAAGAAAAAAAGGAACTGAGATTTTACTGAGCTAGTAACTACAAAAAGTGAGTTGCCACACCAGGTTAGCAATACCTCTCTTTCAAGGTGTGGGTTCGAGGTCTGTGGAACCCCTAACCTAACTTACTAGTTTGTAACAAGCCAAATTTCTTCCCTCTGTTCCCTCCATTCCAGTCCTAGAGGTGAATAGCCATTTCTTGTAGTTACTAGCTTTTAAGATTTTATTCTCTGCTTTCTGCCCTTTTACCATGATGTGTCTAAATGTATGTTTCTTTATTTTTATCTAGTTGGGATTTACTGGGCCTCTTGAATCTCTCAGTCATTGTCTTCAGTAGGTATTTTGTCAAACACTATCTGTGCCTCTTTATCTTTTCTTTTTCTGATTAAAAATAGGTTAAATTTTCTCAGTCTATCCCTTATGAGTTTTTAACTGTCTTCCTTATTTTCATTCATTTCTGTCTCTGGCATACATTCTTATAATTTTTCTGATCTATCTTCCACCTCACTATTCCCGTTTTTGTCATGTCTAACCTGACGTCAAAATTATATACTATGTGTTTGATTGTTGTATTTTTAATTTCTAGAAGTTTTAGTTGTTCTTTTTTAAAGCACACTTACAAATTTTATAGTTTCTTTCATACTGTAGATATTTTCCAGCTCTGGTCACTTATTTCCATAAAACTAGTAAACATATCTTTTATAATATGCATCTATTAGTTTCATATCTGAAGTATGAGCATGTGTATTTCATCTGTTTCTTCTCTCCATCATTGTTTATTCTGGTTATTACTCACACATGCCTTATTTTGGGGCGGGGGTTAGTTATTGTTGACTGTGTGCTATTGATTATACTTGAAAAAGTATTTATAAGAATTCTCTGAAGTCTAGGAAGAATAATGCTTCAATCTTGAGATGATCTGTGTTTGCCAGTGTCAGATATCTAAGGTACCACTGCTCTGAGACTTCTTCAAGTCCCCTGGATCATCAAGAAAACAATTCTAGGATATAAAGCCATGCAAGTACCTGCTCACAGCCACAAATTGTTAGGACAATTATTTTTTCTTGCTTTTTCTGATCACTCAGTGACTGAAGTCACTGGATGGTTAAAGAGAAGGCAAATTTAATCTTAATTTACCCTTACCCAGAAAGCATAGTCTTCTGATAACACAGGTTAATACAGAGAGAGTATCCAGTTTGATTCTCTATCTCTGTTCTAAGTTGCTTCCATGTCTTGAATATTGTAAATAGTGCTGCAATGAACATTAGAATGCATGTATTCTTTCAGACGAAGGGTCATCTGGGAGCTCTATTTTTAATTTTTTAAGGAACCTTCACACTGTTCTCCATAGTGGCTATACCAATTTACATTACTACCAACAATGAGGGTTCTCTTCTCTCTACACCTTCTCCAGCATTTATTGTGGATTTTTTGATGATAGCCATTTTGACTGGTGTGAGGCAATATCTCGTTGAAGTGAAGCTAGATTTATTTTTAGTGTGATTACTTTCATAGCCTCAATGTTATCATAAAAAATGCATATTTTATGTCATTCAACTTAGTATCCAGCATACAAGTAAATAAACTTTGTTTAAGAAATAAGATTTTTCACTAAGGTTTTTTAAATATTTATTTGGCTGCACAAGGTCTTAGTTGCAGCATGTGGGATCTACTAGCTGCAGGGATCATACCCAGGCCCCCTGCATTAGGAGTGCGAAGTCTTAGCCCCTGGACCACCAGAGAAGTCCCTCACTAAGACTATATTACAGACACAAAGTCTGTTATCACAACAGATCAACCAGAACCAAACTGACCTCTCTGAGGAGATCAGTATATATATGACAAAGAACTATCAGAACGTAATTTAAGGATGTAGAAATTATAGCTTCCATACTTCAAAAATGTGAAATTTATAATTTTCTGCCTTTGTTATCATATATGTTCTGTAAATGGCTTTACCCTGAGATGATAGCAACCAGATAGGATACTGAAAACTGAGATGAAACATGGTTCAGAGAGGAGAAAATATGCAAAAGGCAAACGGACATTTTTAAAAATTACTCAAAAACAACAGAGGAAAGATCAAGCAAATAACTCCCCATAGTCTCAAAAACTATAGAGCATATGATATCTGTAATCATTTAAAAACCTCAAAGAAGAATTTAGAAGGTCCCAGAGACAGGTTATTAGAAAACAGAAGAAAATGAAAGCTTGCTATGCTGATATAAATGAAAAATAAAAATAAGAACATTCCAACAACAAAAGTTAAATGAGAGAAAAACAATGTAAATAAAGGAGCTATGATAATATAAAAAGTAAAATAAGGTAATATAACAAGGAAAGTCAAATATCTACATAATTGGAGTTTCTGAGATAGACAACAAATTAGAAAAATGCTAAATATTATTTTTCTTACCTAGAGAAAGATTTAAATGTGTCTTGAAAGTATCGATTGTGCCCATTCCCAATTTTCCTGCTTTACATAAGCTTTTTTATTTTCTTTTTCAGACATTGACATTTTCTCAGAATATAAATTATGAAACAGTAGATGATTATTTCAAGTTGCAGTAAGTATGACTTTTAAAAGAGTCTACTCAATATTAAATATGCTATTCAGGTTATTGATTTGCACATATTGTTTTATTTAAATGGCCTCATATCCTTTTAAATATCCAGATTTCAAACTCATTCGGTGATGAGTTCATCGATTCGATGATGCCATCCAACCGTCTCAACCTCTGTAGCCCCCTTCATTTCCTGCCTTCAGTCTTTCCCAACATCAGGGTCTTTTCCAGTTAGTCAGTTCTTTGCATCAGGTGGCCAAAGTATTGGAGCTTCAGCTTCAGATGATCTATTGTATAGTGTTTTAAAAATTAAAAAATGTGCTATTTGTATCTTCACTTATTTAGCATATTTTATATATATGAGAAATAGGAAAATACAATGAATACTGAAAGGAAAAGAACATTTGTTTGTGGTTAGTTTGTGTTTGTTTTATCCCAGTTTTTTCAATAAGTAAAAACCTTAGCAGGGGCAAGAAATGAATAATACTTTCAAAACTTTTCTCCTGTAATTTTTGAGACCTCCTATTTTGCCTGAGCAGAAATGATCCATGTGCTTTTCCTAATCTACAAAGGCATGATGTCTGGTCTGCCTTTTGCTTCCAGTCAGATCATATTGTGCAGCATAATGAGGTTCAGAAAACTAATTTCATAACTTAGTATCTATTTTTCCAAAGGCATTATCTGTAGAGGCTAGAGAAGGAATCTATGCCATGGCTTGTGGTAATTGTTGTTTAGCCACTCAGTTGTGTCTGATTCTTACAACCCCATGGACTGTAGCCCACCAGGCTCCTCTGTCTATGGGATTTCCCAGGCAAGAATACTGGAGATAGATCGTCATACCCAGGAAACGAACCCACGTCTCCTGAGTCTCCTGCATTGGCAGGCAGATTCTTTACCACTGAGCCACCAGGGAAGCTATGGCTGTGAAATACCATCAGGAAGCAGGCAACAATGTTAGCAGCTAAGCCCCATCCTCAGGAGACTAAGGGTGTTAATGAAACAGAAGGGCTGAAATTCTGATAGAAGTTCATTTTATTTCCCATTGTGCTGACCTATCCTGGCCAAAA
Source organism: Capra hircus (assembly GCF_001704415.2). Classification (NCBI taxonomy): domain Eukaryota; kingdom Metazoa; phylum Chordata; class Mammalia; order Artiodactyla; family Bovidae; genus Capra; species Capra hircus. The sequence continues at coordinate 31,165,390 of NC_030823.1, read as the reverse complement.
TATGGGATACCATTTCATGACTTTAGGATATGACCACAGTGCACCTTAGCAGAAGCAGCAAGCAGTCACCACCACCACTAGGCCTCTAGGATTCCTCAGTTCAGTTCAGTTCAGTCGCTCAGTCATGTCTGACTCTTTGCGACCCCATGAATCGCAGCACGCCAGGCCTCCCTGTCCATCACCAACTCCCGGAGTTCACTCAGACTCGCATCCATCGAGTCAGTGATGCCATCCAGCCATCTCATCCTCTGTCGTCCCCTTCTCCTCCTGCCCTCAATCCCTCCCAGCATCAGAGTCTTTTCCAATGAGTCAGCTCTTCACATGAGGTGGCCAAAGTGTTGGAGTTTCAGCTTTAGCATCCTTCCTTCCAAAGAAATCCCAGTGTTGATCTCCTTCAGAATGGACAGGTTGGATCTCCTTGCAGTCCAAGGGACTCTCAAGAGTCTTCTCCAACACCACAGTTCAAAAGCATCAATTCTTCAGCACTCAGCCTTCTTCACAGTCCAACTCTCACATCCATACATGACCACAGGAAAAACCAATAGCCTTGACTAGACGGACCTTAGTCGGCAAAGTAATGTCTCTGCTTTTGAATATACTATCTAGGTTGGTCATAACTTTTCTTCCAAGGAGTAAGCATCTTTTAATTTCATGGCTGCAGTCACCATCTGTAGTGATTTTGGAGCCCAAAAAATAAAGTCTGACACTGTTTCCACTGTTCCCATAGAGTGATAGGACCGGATGCCATGATCTTCGTTTTCTGAATGTTGAGCTTTAAGCCAACTTTTTCACTCTCCTCTTTCCCTTTCACCAAGAGGCTTTTTAGTTCCTCTTCACTTTCTGCCATAAGGGTGGTGTCATCTGCATATCTGAGGTTATTGATATTTCTCCCAGCAATCTTGATTCCAGCTTATGTTTCTTCCAGTCCAGCATGTCTCATGATGTACTCTGCCTGTAAGTTGAATAAGCAGGGTGACAATATACAGCCTTGACGTACTCCTTTTCCTATTTGGAACCAGTGTGTTGTTCCATGTCCAGTTCTAACTGTTGCTTCCTGACCTGCATACAGATTTCTCAAGAGGCAGGTCAGGTGGTCTGGTATTCCCATCTCTTTCAGAATTTTCCACAGTTTATTGTGATCCACACAGTCAAAGGCTTTGGCATAGTCAATAAAGCAGAAATAGATGTTTTTCTGGAACTCTCTTGCTTTTTCCATGATCCAGCGGATGTCAGCAATTTGATCTCTGGTTCCTCTGCCTTTTCTAAAACCAGCTTGAACATCAGGAAGTTCACAGTTCACATATTGCTGAAGCCTGGCTTGGAGAATTTTGAGCATTACTTTACTAGCGTGTGAGATGAGTGCAATTGTGTGGTAATTTGAGCATTCCTTGGCATTGCCTTTCTTTAGGATTGGAATGAAAACTGACCTTTTCCAGTCCTGTGGCCACTGCTGAGTTTTCCAAATTTGCTGGCATATTGAGTGCAAGACTTTCACAGCATCATCTTTCAGGATTTGAAATAGCTCCACTGGAATTCCATCACCTCCACTAGCTTTGTTCATAGTGATGCTTTCTAAGGCCCACTTGACTTCACATTCCAGGATGTCTGGCTCTAGATGAGTGGTCACACCGTCGTGATTATCCAGGTTGTGAAGATCCTTTTTGCACAGTTCTTCTGTGTATTCTTGCCACCTCTTCTTAATAGCTTCTGCTTCCAGACCATTCTGTCTGGTCCAGACCATTTCTGTCCTTTATTGAGCCCATCTTTGCATGAAATGTTCCCTTGATATCTCTAACTTTCTTGAAGAGATCTCTGGTCTTTCCCATTCTGTTCTTTTCCTCTATTTCTTTGCATTGATCGCTGAAGAAGGCTTTCTTATCTCTTCTTGCTATTCTTTGGAACTCTGCATTCAGATGCTTATATCTTTCCTTTTCTCCTTGGCTTTTCGCTTCTCTTCTTTTCACAGCTATTTGTAAGGCCTCCCCAGACAGCCATTTTGCTTTTTTGTATTTCTTTTCCATGGGGATGGTCTTGATCCCTGTCTCCTGTACAATGTCACGAACCTCATTCCATAGTTCATCAGGCACTCTATCTATCAGATCTAAGCCCTTAAATCTATTTCTCACTTCCACTGTATAATCATAAGGGATTTGATTGAGGTCATACCTGAATGGTCTAGCAGTTTTCCCTGTTTTCTTCAATTTCAGTCTGAATTTGGGAATAAGGAGTTCATGATCTGAGCCAAACCACTTCAGTATTCTTGCCTTGAGAACCCCATGAACAGTATGAAAAGGCAAAATGATAGGATACTGAAAGAGGTACTCCCCAGGTCAGTAGGTGCCCATTATGCTACTGGAGGTCAGTGGAGAAATAACTCCTGAAAGAATGAAGGGTTGGAGCCAAAGAAAAAACAATACCCAGCTGTGGATGTGACTGGTGATAGAAGCAAGATCCGATGCTGTAAAGAGCAATATTGCATAGGAACCTGGAATGTCAGGTCCATGAATCAAGGCAAATTGGAAGTGGTCAAACAGGAGATGGCAAGTGTGAACGTTGACATTCTAGGAATCAGTGAACTAAAATGGACTGGAATGGGTGAATTTAACTCAGATGACCATTATATCTACTACTGCGGGCAGGAATCCCTCAGAAGAAATGGAGTAGCCATCATGGTCAACAGAAGAGTCCGAAATGCAGTACTTGGATGCAGTCTCAAAAATGACAGAATGATCTCTGTTTGTTTCCAAGGCAAACCATTCAATATCACAGTAATCCAAGTCTATGCCCCAACCAGTAACACTGAAGAAGCTGAAGTTGAACGGTTCTATGAAGACCTACAGGACCTTTTAGAACTAACACCCAAAAAAGATGTCCTTTGCATTATAGGGGACTGGAATGCAAAAGTAGGAAGTCAAGAAACATCTGGAGTAACAGGCAAATTTGGCCTTGGAATGTGGAATGAAGCAGGGCAAAGACTAATAGAGTTTTGCCAAGAAAATTCACTGGTCATAGCAAACACCCTCTTCCAACAACACAAGAGAAGACTCTACACATGGACGTCACCAGATGGTCAACACCAAAATCAGATTGATTATATTCTCTGCAGCAAAAGATGGAGAAGCTCGATACAGTCAACAAAAACAAGACCAGGAGCTGACTGTGGCTCAGATCATGAACTCCTTATTACTAAGGATTCCTCAGTAGGGGGTTCAATCACATCTTGAAAATGGGACTTTCATCTGTTCTACACAAAGCAGAATCATGATTCTGATTCTACAGTCATTTGTATGTGTTGTTTCTCCTAGATATGAGAACACAGGTATTCTGCTTGTCCAAGTGAGACCCAGTGAACTTGCAAAAACATGTCTAGTATCCCACAAGGTAAGTAACAGAGTAGAAGATCAAAAATTTTTCTTCAATAAGACACAGGTGGTAAACTAAATAATACATATTAACTCCATTCAATACCACTCCCCCTAACATGTAGCAACATTCTGTAATATTTCACTGTAGAGACAGCATTATTTTACTTTGGAAAGAGAAGATTATATTACTTACTGCCTTCCATGAATTTACATCAGAATATAAACATGCGTAAAGATGTAAAATTAATTTTAAAATGTATTTATATATTTATATAAATAAAACTGTGTAGAGGAAAACTGAAATTAATGAGAACATCCAAATTTGGATACGGTTTGCCAGAGAAGATTGCTAGTCATGTCCATATCAATGCTGCATTTATTTATTTTAAAAAGTGGACCATTTCTTCGTTTAAAAAATTGTATTGCATGCCTGCCATGTTTCTGTGTTTCAGCCTGTGTGCTAAGTAATGGGAATTACCAAAATGGAAAGAGTCCTTTCTGAAGGGGAAAACAAACTAGTGTAAGAGAATGTGAAATATACAATTTTCAAATAGCCCAGAGGAAAGAGTGAGGAATTTTGTTTGGGAGGGGAAAAGTGGAAAGAAGATACATGAAATGACTGTTGAAGGGCAAGTAGAAGCTGAGCAGGAAGATGCAAAGGGAATTCAAGGAAGAGGCAGACACAAAAGCACAGCAATGTTGTGTAGCAGTGGGGTGTCAGATAACTACCCACTACCACCTCCTTTGAGTGTTTGTTCCCCACTGAGGGATGGCTCCTCTCTTTATTCTTTCTCATTCCAACTAATAATCAATAAATATATATTGAGCACCCACTACATACCAGGCAGAACACAGTGGGGCATACCCACATGAAGAATTCAAAGTTAAATGAGACATAGGCTCTGCTCGTCAGGACCTCGGCACCAAGAGCGTGTTCCTATCAGGGCAGGATTCCATGAATTTAGAGGGAGCCTTGAACTAAGGCAGACGTGATCCACCCTTGAGCACAGCTGAAACACATTGCTTTCCCAGGAAATGCATACTGACCATTCCCCCTGTTTACCCACCATGCTGCCCACCCAGCTTAATCTGCTGAAGAAGTAAAAACATGCCACCTAGCGAGATCCTGCCCCACCCTCCGTCTGCCTTCTCTATCTTTAGCTCCACTTTATTCCATATAAGTTGCCTCCCTGAAGCACCATGATTTCCTCCATCTCTTTCCCTGTCTAATTTAGAGATATGCCCCCTCTCCTGCCCAGCCCAGGCATTACAAAACATATTAATCTAGAGTGAAAGTGTTAGTCACTAAGCCATGTCTGACTCTTTGCAACCCCATGGACTGTAGCCCACCAGGCTCCTCTGTCCATGGAATTCTCCAGGCAAGAATACTGGAGTAGGTAGCTATTCCTTTCTCCAGGGGATCTTCCTGACCCAAAGATCGAACCTGGGTCTCCTGCATTGCAGGTGGATTCTTTACTGCCTGAGCCACCAGGGAAGCCCAATGTTAATGTAAGTGAAAGTGAAAGTTTAGTCGCTCAGTCATGTCCAACTCTTTACGACCCCATGGACTGTAGCCTACCAGGCTCCTCCTTCCATTGGATTTTCCAGGCAAGAGTACTGGAGTGGGTTGCCATTTCCTTCTCCAGAGGATCTTCCTGACCCATGGATCAAACCCAGGTCTGCCACATTGTAGGCAGATGCTTTACTGTCTAACCAGAGTTCAAATGCAAGCTCTGCCACCTATTGACTTCAAGAAGCTCCTAAGCACTCTGAGTCTTGGCTGCCTCGTTCATAAAAGGGGAAATATAATATCCATCTCACAGTATTTACCTACTTTGTCAAGAGTATTAAATGAGATAATTTATGTAAAATGCCCAGAATAGTACTTGTCACAGAATAATTACCTAGTATTACTGGTTTCTTCCTTGGCACACCCCAAGACATGGACTATTCAAATCTAACCACCATCTGTGCCCATTTCAGGTAGTTTGTATTAACTTACCCACTGAAATAGAATGGAGAATAGGCCATATAGTAGATGATGGAATATGCCAGAGTCCTTTGGGCAATAGGAAAATGTGGCAAGAAAACATATACCAGGCAGAGCACAATGGGGCATACCCACATGAAGAATTCAAAGTTAATTGAATTAACTAGCTAGCCAAGAAAATAAAAACTAGTACACAACTGCAAGGTATGCTCTAAACCACAGGGACCCCTTTTTGTGCTCCCATCCCCACTGGTAAGCAAGTCATCAGCCTGCCAGATAAGTATTATAGATAGAGGGCCCACAGACTTCTTCTCTGGTTGGATGAAGTTCAGTTCAGTTCAGTCGCTCAGTCGTGTCTGACTCTTTGCAACCCCATGAATCGCAGCACGCCAGGCCTCCCTGTCCATCACCAACTCCTGGAGTTCACTCAGACTCGCGTCCATCGAGTCAGTGATGCCATCCAGCCATCTCATCCTCTGTCGTCCCCTTATCCTCCTGCCCTCAATCCCTCCCAGCATCAGAGTCTTTTCCAATGAGTCCACTCTTCGCATGAGGTGGCCAAAGTACTGGAGTTTCAGCCTCAGCATCATTCCTTCCAACGTAATCCCAGGGCTGATCTCCTTCAGAATGGACTGGTTGGATATCCCTGCAGTCCAAGGGACTCCCAAGAGTCTTCTCCAACACCACAGTTCAAAAGCATCAATTCTTCTGCACTCAGCCTTCTTCACAGTCCAACTCTCACATCCATACATGACCACAGGAAAAACCATCGCCTTGACTAGACGGACCTTAGTCGGCAAAGTAAGATAAACCTACTGGGGCAAATGGCTCATGGGGTGAGCAATTTGAAAACGAGCCTGCCATCTTTGCCACTGAGTCTTCATAGCCTCCAGCAGAGCAGCAAATAGAACTGGCAGCCCCAACAAGGCTTCATCTCAGTGTTTTAACCATACACCAAGAACCAGAATGCAGTGAGGCCACCCTAGTAAGCCAGGCTGCAGAAGGACAAAATAATTCCTTCCAAAGTGAAATTTCCCAGGGAGAGATGACTACACTGACTGATATGTTGTCTTCCAACATTTCTATGTTGAAAGCCTTTAGAATTCCTGTCTCAGTTCCTGTCTCAGTTCAGTTGTTCTGTCCAGTTAGAGGGGAATATGCTGTGTCTGATCTGAGCTAAGGGAGGAGGAGTTCTGCCCTGTACTTGAGAGAATGATAAAGAAATAGTTCTTAATAAAGAAACCCAATACACTCATCATTCTCATTTGGGCTATACGTCAGAATTTCTCTATTGGATGACCAGTCCCAGGAAGGATGTGTCAGTCCTCCAGCAGTGGGTACCCTACACAACAGGCTTATTCACACTTCCCACATTCTGCACCCATGCTCTTGTTGAAGAGCCACCTCCAGGTCAACTCATATTTTTAATCTTAGTCATGATTGTTAATTCTGACGTTAGGGATGACTTTAGTGAACTAAGACCCTGAAAAGAAGAGATGTTACAAATAATATCATCAAGTGATAGTGTGTTGTAACTATGAAAAACTTGAGGACCTCTGCCAACCATGTACCTTATATGGGTAACTTAGTAAAGATAAAGGGCAGACCCATGTTTCTAAATACATTTGATGGGAAAAGATTTAGTGATGATAGATAGCAAGGACTGTGGGTAGAGTTGTTGAGAGAACAAATCAGGTCCTATGGGTGAGATCAGGTGGTTCAAGGAATAAAATCCATAAACTCCTGCTGTGAAGTATGCCTTTCTAATGAAGCTAGAAAGGGCTTAGTAGGTACAACTCTCTAAATCCATCAAGCTTGACTGGACATCATTCTCTAACCCTTCCCTCTTGATTCCTAAAGGTTTTCTTTTTTAGATTTGCCTTGTGACAATATGCAACATATAAGGCGTGTTTATAATAGATGGCAAGTGTCTAGATCCCACTTAGAAAGCCTGCGGTGGAGGATGGGAAGATGGGCAGGGTATACAGCAATGAGCAAGGTGTCCTGGAGTCAAGTAGAAATAGAAGTTGCTTATCCCAGTTGAGGAAGAACGAGGACTCTAGTTCTAAAATGAAGTCAAATTCATAGTTAAATGTATTACAGAAACCTTCCAGGTGAGTCAGGTGCAAGCTGGAACCACAGAGTTGATAGTCATGATTGTAGAGGTGCTAGTGAAAAATGACATCAAATTGGTTCTCTGATATAGAAGTAAGAAAGCAGAGACCTGACCTTTGAGCTTGTGAGCCCCAAGGGTGAAAGAAAGCAAAGAAAGAAAAAAAAACTATCAAAGAAGGAAACAGCACAGAGCAGAATAACCAAACTCTACATTTAAAGGGTTATTTCAGATCTAAAATGCAGTTGTTTTTAGCTGTAGTAATATTTTAGACTATGTGATTTAGAACCACTAAACTCATCACCTAAATTACTTTACTTTAGATGTTCCAAATATCTGTTGGCTGTGATGCTAGTAAATTCATTGCTGTTAAAGGGCAAGTATGTTTGCACTTGATTTGTCTTACTCTTTATGTTTTAAAACAAATGTTAAATTAAATGTAATTACTAGTTATATTAGCCTAATGACTGACATGTCCATATGAAATCCATAATAAATTGACAATTTGTTCAAACCAGACTTTTTTTTAACTTTTTGCCAAGTCAAATATTACATTTGGGTTCCCTGGTGGCTCAGAGGTTAAAGCGTCTGCCTGGAATGTGGGAGATCTGGGTTCGATCCCTGGGTCGGGAAGATCCCCTGGAGAAGGAAATGGCAACCCACTCCAGTACCCTTGCCTGGAAAATCCCATGGAGGGAGGAGCCTGGTAGGCTACGGTCCATGGGGTCGCAAAAAGTCGGACACGACTGAGCGACTTAACAAAACCAAAGGAGAAAAAGATTTAAACTCTTTCTTTGTTATTAGCATTTTTCTCTGTCTTCCCTTTTCTTTTTTTTTTTTTTCTGTCTTCCCTTTTCATAAGCCAGTTTCCATCTTTTGCATTACCTCTGTCAGCTCTTCAGTGTAAATTCATTTCCAGAGAAATGAGAGGGAGAAACACTTAACTTCTGTTGTCCATCCTACTCAAACCAGTTATAATTGCATTTCTGTCAGAGGACGGCTTATAACCACATGAGAGAAGCCTGTTTCCTTCTCCTTTTTCCATGGATGAGAGCAAGTCACTTCATACATAGATTCAAATATTTTTCCATGAGAAAGTTTTTTAAAGCAAACCTAACAGAACCGCCAGGGTTTCCTCCAGAGAATTCCAAGATGTGACTGTTATTGACTTTATTGCGGTTCACAGTGAAGCACTCTGGAACTTGTGTCACCCACAGTTCTTTCTTCTACATGGGAGAGAATAAAGTCGGTGTACACAAAAATTAAGCAGCTGAGTTGGAATGTGAAATGGAGACAGAAGCGTATTGGAGTTCCTTTCCTGTGGTTATGGTGAGGGTGGAGTGATATTGACACCTATCTAAATCTATTTATAAAGTGGTATGTGCTTATCCAAAACAAAAGTCTATTCATCCGTCATTCTAATAATCTTTTGAGTACTGAATTGTCATGGGTAGTTGCCATATAGATAATTAAATATTCCCATCTTATTTAGCAAGGAATTGCATCTCCCATACACCCTTTTCCAGAAAACACAAAAGCTAACTGATTATAAAGCCTAAAACACCTTGTTTCTGGAATGGTCTACATCCTTCTCCTCAGAGTATAATCTATGGAGCAGCACTGGCATCACCTGGGAACTTACTAGAAAAGCAGAACCTCAGGTTTCGCTGCTGAACCAGAATCTCTATTGTAACTAAATTTCCAGATTAGTAGGGGCATTAAAATTTGAGAATAACTGCTCTAGGCAATATATATATAAAAAGTCACTCAGCCGTGTCCAACTCTCTGCAACCCAATGGACTATGGCATACCAGGCTTCTGTGTCCATTGGATTTTCCAGGCAAGGGTACTGGAGTGGGTTGCCATTTTCTTCTCCAGGGGATTTCCTGACCCAGGGATCAAAACCCAGGTCTCCCGCGTTGTAGGCAGACGCTTTACCACCTGAGCTACCAGGGAAGCCCACTCTAAGCAACAGGTTACGAAAAATCAGTTGCCAGTATCCCTGCATGCAGTATCACTACATGCAGATTTCCTTCTTCAGTGAGATGCGAAGCAACTTGAATCCATCTATTTCTGGGAAGGTTTAGTGAGCTTTCGTCAGACTAGATTGCTCGTCAGAATCACCTGGAGAGCATGTCAGGAAACACAGATTTCAGGTCCTTTTCCAGATCTCTTAGTCAATGACCCACTGTTCTGGACCTCTAAAAATGACCTTAATTTCTTGAATTCAGGTTGTGGTGGGCCTCAGTTTTCGCAGTCCACAAAGGAGAGCTATGAGGCCCATGATTCTTCTGGCAGGAGAGATGTTAAAAAAGAGGGCATCTCTTGGGATCAAATTTGAGTTCAGGGTGGGAAGTGGTCCCAGGCTTTAATTTTCTATATAAAATAAACACAATGGTATCCAGGGTTCCTTCTGAGTTACACTGGAAGCAGTCAGCAAAAATGATCAAATGAATATAACTTACCAAAAACTCTTATCATTTCATAGACCATGATAGCCTTATGTCTGCATAAACCCTAACTAGAAATTATGTGAATCATTAAAATGGGTCCTTACCTGCACAGCTGAGGCTCTAGTAATAGTTAGAACTGTGTTTTTAAAAATTATGAAAAATAAAACAGTCCAAAGAAATTTGTCTTTACTTTGATAGATTTTCCACAAATTTTTCACATGTATCAAATATGAGAGGTAAATCAGTATATTTCTAATTCTGGCACCTTCAGAAATGTTTGTGAAAATAGAAATGCTAGGCCCATACACCAATCCCAGAAATTCTAATTCAATAAGTGATGATTTTGTGATACTTCTGAGTTTAAAAATCACTGAGTTAAACAATTAAATGTTTGTGCTAATAAATAAGGAATGATGATATTACAACTTCATTATATTTTATTTCTTATAGATTTACTAAAAAAGAATGTCTTCAGCATGATTTTTTTTACAGCATTGAACAGTAAGCAATATTTTCTAACATAAGCATTGACTTGTATATTAATGTACTATCAGTAATTTATGATTAGTTTGTATTTATTCCTATTAGCACCAGTCTTTTCTGATATGTGCATTTATTGCTATAAATTTACCTCTAGGCACTGATGTTGCTGACTTCCCCGGTGGCTCAGAGGTTAAAGCATCTACCCACAATGCGGGAGATCTGGGTTCGATCCCTGGGTTGGGAAGATCCCCTGGAGAAGGAAATAGCAACCCACTCCAGTATTCCTGCCTGGAGAATCCCATAGACAGAGGAGCCTGGTGGGCTACAACAGGGTCGCAAAGAGCCGGACATGACTGAGCGACTTCACTCACTCACTCACAAATTTTGATAAGCTGTGTTTTCATTTTCATTTAGTTGAGTGTATTTTTTAAACTTCTCTTGAGAGTTCATCTTTGATCCATGTGTTATTTAGAAATGTGTTTATTAACCTCCACATATTTTAGGAGTTTTTGTAATTATGGTCATCTGTTTGACTTTTTTGTGATACCTCTTTACCTAAGCAAAGTAATGGTTTAAATTTTTTAAGCTTTTGGAAGAGGAAAGATTCTAAGTAACAAAAAAATTATTTTTACAGGTCATATCTGAGGGATCGACCATCTAAACCATTGGTAAGAAAACTATAATTCTGTCAATCAGCCAAATATAGAAAATAACTAAAGCATTTTTTCCTCTTCTAGAGAGTAAAATATAATTGGGACAAATATGGCTGCCCATTGAAAGTTAATATCAGAGAAAAATTTCACCCTTTGGTTCAACTGTAAGTATATTCTCACTAAAAAGTTTAACTTACTTTTGACAGTCTCAAAATTATGAAAAGCCTAATTAATCAGGTATTTAATAATAAATAGTTTTGAGCACCCAACATATGCATCACTGAGTTTTCAGTGCCAGTTATACAAAACTGGATGATCTGTGGTCCATGCATGAGGGAGGTTACAGTTTAGAAGCTGAGGCATAAGTGGGTAAGAGGGTTGAAACTCTTCTCAGGGATGCAGACAGAAACTAACGCTTGCTTTATCCTCTCTAAACCTCTCCTCAACCTACAACACCCCTCCCCATTAGGAACTACCTCCCCCTTAATGTTCTCTCCCAGAGACATGCACTCTTCAGCTCAGTTCAGTTCAGTTGCTCATTTGTGTCTGACTCTTTGCGACACCATGGACTGCAGCACGCCAGGCCTCCCTGTCCATCACCAATTCCCGGAGTTTACCCAAACTCATGTCCATTGAGTTGGTGATGCCATCCAACCATCTCATCCTCTGTCATCCCCTTCTCCTCCTGGCTTCAATCTTTTCCCAGCATCAGGGCTGTTTCCAATTAGTCAGCTCTTTGTATCAGGTGGCCAAAGTATTGGAGTTTCAGCTTGAACATCAGTCCTTCCAAAGAAAACTTCAGGACTGATCTCCTTTAGAATGGACTGGTTGAACCTCCTTATAACCGGTCCCTCCAAGGGACTCTCAAGAGTCTTCTCCAACACCATAGTTCAAAAGCATCAATTCTACGGCACTCAGCTGTTTTTATAGTCCAACTCTCACATCCATACATGACTACTGGAAAAATCATAGCCTTGACTAGACTGACCTTTGTTAGCAAAGTAATGTCTCTGCTTTTTAATATGCTGTCTAGGTTGATCATAACTTTCCTTCCAAGGAGTAAGCATCTTTTAATTTTATGGCTGCAGTCACCACCTGCAGTGATTTTGGAGCCCCCAAAAATAAAGTCAGTCACTGTTTCCACTGTTTCCCCATCTATTTGCCATGAAGTGATGGGACCAGATGCCATGATCTTAGTTTTCTGAATGTTGAGCTTTAAGCCAACTTTTTCACTCTCCTCTTTCACTTTCATCAAGAGGCTTTTTAGTTCCTCCTCACTTTCTGCCGTAAGGGTGGTGTCAACTGTATATCAGAAGTTACTGATATTTCTCCCAGCAATCTTGATTCCAGCTTGTGCTTTATCCAGCCCAGCGTTTCTCATGATGTACTCTGCATATAAGTTGAATAAGCAGGGTGACAATATACAGCCTTGATGTACTCCTTTTCCTGTTTGGAACCAGTCTCAAATCATCTCAAATCATCAATATTAAACACCTGTTGTTGTTCAGTCACTTAGTCATGTCCAGTTCTTTGTGACCCCATGGACATATGTCATGGAAGCATGCCCCATGGAAGTATGCCAGGCTTCCCTCTCCCTCCCCATCTCCCAGAGTTTGCCAAAGTTCATGTCCAAAGTTCATGTTTAATCGGTGATTAGACCAATTACAATTTACACCAATTACTGTGCTAGGCACTGGGAATTCAAAGAAGAGTAAGACAGGATTTCTGCTTTCAAGAATCTGATAAATTAGATATGAACTGATATGCTAAATGGAAAAATAGAAAGGAATAGTATGGGTTGTTGGTACTGAAAAGAAAAGAATCCAATTTAGCTATGGAAAGGAGAGGGGCTCTGGGAAGTGTTCCCAGAGCATTAGAGCTGAGTCACTGAGGCTTAAAGGATAATATTTAGCTGAAGGCAAGGGAGGAAAGGAGAAGTGGGAAAGGTAACAGGGAATTCCACTGAGTAAGCCTTTCAAACAGAAGTGATAGAGGAAGAAATTTCATAGTTCAAGTGATATAATGTTATTGGAGCACAAAATGAGTCATGATATGTCAGGAGAAAAGGCTGAGAAACTAGCTAGGTAGTCCAGACCATGGAAGGCTTTCTAGCCATTCTTTTTTTTTTTTCCCCCAAAACTTATTTAACCGAAGGAAAATTGCTTCACAATATTGTATTTACCTTTGCCATTCATTAACCTGAATCAGCCATAGGTATACATGTGTGTCCCCTCCCTCTTTAACTTCCCTCCTTAACTTCCCCTTCCCATACCTCTAGGTTGTTACAGAGCCCCAGTTTGAGTTTCCTGAGTCATACAGCAAATTTTCATTGGTTGTGTGTTTTACACATGGTAGCATACATGCTTCCATGTTACTCTCTCCATTCGTCCCACCCTCTCCTTCCTCCCTCCCTGTTGCCCATGTCAATAAACACCTGTTCTCTATGTCTGCGTCTCCATTGTTGCCCTGTAAATAGGTTCATCAGTACCATCTTTCTAGATTCCATATACATGTGTTAATAAATGATACTTGTTTTTCTCTTTCTGACTTCGTTCACTCTGTATAATAGGCTCTAGGTTCATCCATCTCATTAGAACTGACTCAAATGCATTCCCTTTTATGGTTTCTAGCCATTCTTATTGTAGAGTGGCACGATTAAATATTTGCTGTCTCTGAGAGATGTGTAGAAGATTTCAGGGAACCAAGTCTAAGGAAGGAGACCAGGCAGCAAACTGTTTTAGTAGTACAGGGAGGAAAAAAAGAAAAATGAGACAGCCACAAAGACAAAGAAGAGGGATCACTTATGAGAAAATCAGTGATAATAACAGGCAGGGCTTGATAGCTGATAGATGAAAGTGATGAGGGAAAGAATAGGAAGGTGAATAAGTCGAACCTGGTATCAGTCAGAAGAGATTGTCCACAAACTTCTACGGCTATTATCTATCCGTCTTCAAGCATCTGTACCCGTTAGCTCTGGCTGTCTTCCTATCACCATAGATAAAAGCATGCTTGGAGCTGGTGCATGGGGATGACCCAGAGAGATGTTATGGGGAGGGTGGTGGGAGGGGGGTTCATGTTTGGGAACGCATGTAAGAATTAAAGATTTTAAAATTTTAAAAAAAGAAAAAGTATATGGGTATCTAAGGCCTCCATTTGTGAACTGGATCCCTGCCCCCTTTCCTAATTAAGATCACTGTTTCTGAAATTTGCCCTTTTCTCTTGCATCATCAACTTTACCCTACTAGATCATCACACAAATATGCAGTTCTTCCCCTCATTGAAACCAAAACAAAACCCGAAACCTTCTCTTTGTCTCTACCCCTCCTCTAGCTACTATACTCGTTGCCATCAACTCTTCTCCTATCCTCTCCCAAATCTTTCTCAGTCAGGCTTTTACCCGCCACCCCTCCACTGACACTGCCAGCCAGTGTGGCCAGCGGGCTCCGTGTTGCCAACTCAGTGGTCAGTTCTCAGGTCTCATCCTACTGTATCTCATTAACGAGAACTGATACGGTTGATCCTTTCCTCCTACTTAAAATATCTTCCTTATTGGGATTCAGGATGTCGTATTTTCCTACTCTTCCTGTTACCTCACTGGTAGCTCTTCCTCAATTTCTTAGTTTATTATGTCCTCCATGACTGGTTTTTTTAACTTTTTACTTTGCATTGGGGTATAGCCAATTAACAAACAACGTTGTGATAGTTTCAGGTGAACAGCAAAGGGACTCAGCCATACATATACATGTACCCATTCTCCCCCAAACTCCCCTCCCATCCAGGCTGTCACGTAACACTGAGCAGAGTTCCATGTGCTATACAGTAGGTCCTCGTTGGTTATCCATTTTAAAATATAGCAGTGTGTACATGTCCATCTCAAACTCCCTAACTACCCTTTTCCCCTATCTTTATATGGTCCCCAGCAACCGTAAGTTCATTCTCTAAGTCTGTGAGTCTCTTTGCTTTGTAAGTTCATTTGTATCACTTCTTTTTAGATTCCTGTATAAGGGATGTCATACAATATTTCTCCTTCTCTGTCTGACTTACTTCACGCAGCAGGACAATCTCTAGGTCCATCCATGTTGCTGCAAATGGCATTATTTCATTCTTTTTAACGGCTGAGTAATATCCCACTGCATATATGAACCACATCTTTTTTTGTCTATTACTCTATCGAAGGGCATTTAGGTTGCTTCTATGTCCTGGCTATTGCAAACAGTGCTGCAATGAATATTGGGTTGCAGGTGTCCTTTCAGAACATGATTTTCTCCAGATATATGCTCAGGAGTGGGATTGCAGGGTCATTTGGTAGCTCTATTTTTAGTTTTTTAGGGACTCTCCATACTGTTCTCCATAGTGACTGGACCAATTTACATTCCCACCAACAGTGTAGGAAGGTTCCCTTCTCTCCACAGTCTCTCCAGCATTTATTGTTTGCAGATATTTTGAGGACTGCCATTCTGAACTCTGTGAGGGAATACCTCATTGTAGTTTTTATTTGTATTTCTCTAATAATTAGCAATGTTGAGCATCTTTTCATGTGCCTCTTGTCCATTTGCATGTCTGTCTTCTTTGAAGAAATGTCTTAAGATCTTTGCATGTCTGTCTTCTTTGGAGAAATGTCTTAAGATCTTCCACCCATTTTTTAATTGTTTTTTTTTTTCTCATGGACTGTGCATATTTTGGAGATCAATCCCTCTTTGGTCACTTCATTTGCAAATTTCATTTTCTTCTTTTCTATGGATTATCTTTTCATTTTGTCTGTGGTTTCTTTTGCTGTGCAAAAAAGCTTTTAAGTTTCATTAGGCCCCATTTGTTTATTTTTATTTCCATTACTCTAGGAAGTGGACCAAAACAAGAGATCTTTGATGTGATTTATGGAGAAGGCAATGGCACCCCACTCCAGTACTCTTGCCTGGAAAATCCCATGGATGGAGAAGCCTGGTAGGCTGCAGTCCATGGGGTCTCGAAGAGTCAGACACGACTGAGTGACTTCTCTTTCACTTTTCACTTTCATGCACTGGAGAAGGAAATGGCAACCCACTCCAGTGTTCTTGCCTGGAGAATCCCAGGGATGGGGGAGCCTGGTGGGCTGCCATCTATGGGGTCACACAGAGTCGGACACAACTGAAGCAACTTAGCAGCAGCAGCAGCAGCTGTGATTTATGTCAGAGAATATTCTCCTTATGTTTTCCTTTAACAGTGTTCTAGTATCTGGTCTTATGTTTAGGTCTATAATATATCCTGAGTTTATTTTTGTGTAGGGTGTTAGAGAATGTTCTGATTTCATTATTTTACATGTAGCTGTCTAGTTTTCTCAGCACTACTTATTGAAGAGATGGTCTCTTCTCTCTTTTTGTCATAGATTAATTAACCATAGGGTAAATTGGTTTATTTCTGGGATTTCTATCCTGTTCCATTGATCTATATTTCTGTTTTTGTGTCAGTATCATACTGTCTTGATTACTGTAGCTTTGTAGTATAGTCTGAAGTCAGGGAGTCTGATTCCTCCAGCTGTGTTCTTCTTTCTCAAGATTGCTTTGGCTATTCAGGGGCTTTTGTATTTCCATACAAATTGTAAAAATTTTGTTCTGATTCTGTAAAAAATGCAATCAGTAACTTGATAGATATTATATTGAATCTGCAGATTGCCTTGGGTAGTATAGTCATTTTGACAACATCAATTATTCCAATATTGAGCGTGATATTGCTCTCCATCTGTTTGTGTCATCTTTGATTTCTTTCACGAGTATCTTATAGTTTTCAGAGGTCTTTTGCCTCCTTAGGTGGGTTTATTCCTTGGTACTTTATTTTTTGATGCAATGGCAATTTTTAAAAATCTGCACTAAATGACATCTTAAACAAAGTAAAAAATACAAGTGGTTTAAATGTTTGTTTTTTTATGTCTTTCAGTACAGATTTTTAAGAATTGTGGTAAAATATGGCAAACATTTGGATGAATACCTTATGTAGACAACAGAATGCCAAATAGCAGTTAAAATGAATGAGCTATGATGCTTGTAAGAGGGAATCAAATGATCGGCCATGAATTCCAGGTTGGGTAGGGAAGGAAGAGAGATCAGGAGGGACCCACTAATGAGGAAAACAGATCAAGAGACTGGAAATTTCTGTGGGTTTATCTCAAAATCTAATATCGAGTGGAAAAAAAAGTCACCAAAAGATACTTACAGTATAATATCATGTATGTACATTTTCAAAGCCATAAATCAATAATATACGTGACTTATGGACACATTCATATATAAGTAAAGTACACAACCTGGATGGAAATGATAAATAATGATTTTCACATTATTCTCCGTATATTTGAAACATCACATTAAAATAAAATAAGCGCCTAAGCTGTAGGAGCAAGGTCCATGGAGAAAGCTGGGGAAGCAGACTCAAAGGCCCAGGTGGCAAGGCTCAGAGGATAATCCATTCCTTGAGACTGGGGTGCATGTGTGCTCAGTGGGTCAGTCGTGTCCAGCTCTTTGCGACCCTATGGACTGTAGCCCACCAGTTTCCTCTGTCCATGGGATTTTCCAGGCAAGAATGCTGGAGCAAGTTGCCATTCCCTCCGCCAGTGGATCTTTCCAACCCAGGGATTGAAACTGAGTCTTGCGTCTCCTGCATTGGCAGGCACAGTCTTCACTGTTATGCCATCTGGGAAGCCCCTGAGATTCGGAGGGAAGAAGTAAAAATGACTAGTTTGGAGACCGGAATGTAGAAGTTGAGAGAGGTCATGTCTGATAGCCCCGATTTACTTACACAAAGTAGAAAGGAGGATCGTCTGTAAACTGAGAGAAGGGAGGGGTTGAGGAGGGGACTTCAGGAGAATGTCAAAGGTCACTGAGGGTAAAATGGAAAGGAGCAGGCTAAGGGCCTGTGAAAAGATTGCTGCACAACAGCAAAGGCACAACTGAGGTAAGAAACCATGAGTAGGTCCAATCCTCACACACACTGAACTTCCCAAGTATCACATACACAGCTGAAGAAGACACAGGTAACATCCAAGGCTTAGGTTACACGTTAGATGCGAGGGGAAGAGTAACTGAGTGTATCCAGGGTACTGGTGGGAGACAGCAGATCAGATGATCAACCATGAGATTGGGCTGAGTGGGAGAGGAAGAGCAGCTAGAAAGGAACTTCCATGCAGCAGAGAAGCAGAGGGGAATAAGGGGAATGGAGGTGCATAAGAGGTCAAGGGGCAGGTGAGAGGATGTGAAAGATGGAAGAGGCTGGGGTCAGAAAGTGGCCTTTTAGAGCAGCACTACTTTGGACTATTGCGGCAGTACTTTTCTCTAGGGGTAACCTTTTGTATCTCTGTGACAAGAAATCACTTGATAAAGCTTGTTGACTCCAATTCGCCTAAGATAATTAACCAAATAGTTGAGGGTAAGTACAGTGGGATGGGCTTCCCACGTGGCTCAGTGGTAAAGAATGCATCTGCCAATTCAGGAGACCTGAGTTCAATCCCTGGGTGGGGAAGATCCCCTGGAGCAGGAAATGGCAACCCACTCCAGTGTTCTTGCCTGGGAAATCCCATGGACAGAGGAGCCTGGCGGGCTACAGTCCAGGGGGCAGCAAAAGAGTCACACAACTTAGTGACTGAACAACTACAGAGGGACAGTCAGATCAATACGCCTCAGTGTCCAGTTCAACTGGATTATAGCAATACATAGTTAATAACCCAGTATTCATATGGTATTTACCAGAAGCAAATTTGGGTGCCTTGAGATAGGGGTGGTCACTAGGAAACTGGCATGTAGTCTAGGTCCCTAGATTATAATAAATGCCTTACCTTTGTAGAAAGCGGCTTAGGAACAAGGTTGGGCAGAATTTTATAGGTAAAATAACAGATTCACTATCAAATATTAACAAGAATAAAGCAAGTCTTAGAAGTATGATTCAGCTGGGATTATGTCATCCCAGCTGCTTCTTTGCTATCAATTCTCATGCCAACCCATCCCAAACTAGAATTTGGTGCTACAGAAGCAAGCCAGAAGGAGAGGGACATAATTGCTCTACTGTGATGCAGGAAGTTCAATAGCAGATATTAGGGGTGTTTTAGGGCTACTCAAGATTTATTTAATCAGATATGGTAAGACACACAGACATGGAAATGACTGTCATGAAGGAAGAAGTTTATTATAAATAACAATCCCAAGAAATAGGAGGCACAGCACATCATGTAGGACCTCATGCGGAAGCACCAGGACCTGTCAGGAGAGAGGGAGTGAGGGGAAAACAGAGGTAAGAGTCTTTACTGTGTTTTCTGTAGGATGGAATGGAAGAGACAGGGTAAGCAGGTTAGAATTGGCTATTTTGAGTAATTTCAGTGGGCTCTGGGCATAAGTGCTGCCTAGTTGTCTAGTACCTCGTCTTGGGGTGATTAAAGCAGGTGGATGGAGAGTGGGCCAGTGTGACGACTCATAAAGGAGGTGGGTTCTGGGTGGGCTACAGACTATGGGGCTGCCAGAGTTGGACATCTGTGGAAGGACCATCCGAGCTGAGATCAGTAAGCCTCAGTGTCCAGGGTTCTGGGTTGGTTGGTTTGTGTATGAAAGGCATTCCTGGTTTACCATCTCTAGGAATTAACCCTGGGAAGGGCAGTCCCTCCAAGGTAAGCAAGGCCCCAGATATTAAGCACCACTTTTCAAAAAGTAAAAGACATGATTAATATAATGAGCTATCTGGAGTAACCACACAGGATTGTAAACATATGTCTAATGGATCAATAGAGAGCTCTCTCCTTCCCAGTTCCAAAAGTGGAACTGCCATAGTGGAGAAGTTACAAATTGTAAGGAAGAGTTACAAAATGTAGTAACATTCATGAGTCTCTCGGGCTTAATTAGTATTACATCTCACATTAACAAACTTTAATGAAAATAAGCCATGCTTACATGGGCAAGTATTTTTGCCTGGTATTCTCAATGAAATGAATAGAACATCAAAGATCATTATAAACCCAGAAAGCATGGGTTATGCAATTCATTGTTATTGCCACTAGATGACACTGTAGCTTCTTGCTTTTCATGAGTGTCAACCGATGCCTGCTCAAGAGTTAAGATCTTTTTTATTTAAATCATATATATATATATAGGTAGAAATGTAACCATTTTTAATTGTACAAAGGCAAACATTAAAAAAGATAATATTTGTGATTAAAATTGAATAGCAAAAGGATGGTGGGGGTGGAGGAACAAGAAATATGATTTTATGATTTTTGATTGTTCTTGGGCTTCCCTGATAGCTCAGTAGATAAAGAATCCACCTGCAATGCAGGAGACCCCGATTCGATGCCTGGGTCGGGAATATCCACTGGAGAAGGGATAGACTACCCACTCCAGTATTCTTGGGCTTCCCTTGTGACTCAGCTGGTAAAGAATCTGCCCGCAATGTGGGAGACCTGGGTTCAGTCCCTGGGTTGGGAAGATCCCCTGGCGAAGGGAAAGGCTACCCACTTCAGTATTCTGGCCTGCAGACAAAGAGTCAGATACGACTGAGCGACTTTCACTTTCACTCACCTCATCAATACATGGTTGCAACTGTTTTAAAAAATAAAAAATTTCTGCTTCATTACTGCTAGTTTTATTTTGAGAGCTGAAGGAAGCCTACACAGTAGGTACTTTATAGATAAGAAAATTGAGGCTTCAAGAGTTTTTTTCTGCAGTAATCTGCAGTAAGTAATTTCTGCAGGATCACAAAGCCTAGTGATAAAGACAGGATTTAACCCTAAGCGCATCTATCTTGAAATCCTGAGCTCTTAACTCTTCTACACTAAACTGGTATTTTGTGTTTCAGATACAATGACAACGGTTATGTTGAAGATGTTGAAGTAAATTTCATAGTGTGGGAAATACATGGCAGGGATGACTATAGCTTTAATAATACTATGAAGAAGGTATGACATTTTTGGATTTAAATAGAATTTAGCATGCAAAATTAGATAAGTATTTCTATTTTAAATCGATGTACAAGTTAGCTAAGGCAAACAGAACCAGTCAGCTGTAGGCAGGGGGAGAAAAATACTATCGCTGTGTTAAATTCTATGACTACTATAATTCATTTATGAAAAAAGAAATCACTGTCACATAGAACAAAAGGGGTTAGAAAAGGTAATGCTTATAGTAGGATGATGCAATTATTACTATTTTATTTTCTCTCCACATTGTATTTAATGTTTGATTATTTATGGGTCTGCCTTTGGCTTTTGGCCAATCATCATATCCATGCTAAATCAAATGGATACACTGTAGGCTTCATCTCGCTTGTTTTTTTAGCAGCATTTGACCCATTGGCCTTGGCTTCTCTGTCCCCACACTCTCCTCTCCTGGCTTTCCTTCATCCTCAGTGACTGGTCAGTCTCATCCTCCACAGTGAATCCCTCTTATTCTGCCTGTTCACTTTGCAGGTCACGGCAGAAAAGCCTTACTACTAAGACCAGCACACTTCACTCCCATCCCCGCTGTGTGGGGCTTTCTGTCCCGGAGAGCCTCCCATCACGACGGAGCCTCTCTAGAAGTGAACAGCCTTGATTCCTGAGATTTGTCAGAGATGTCAAACAAAACCAGGATGACTCCTTCCAAATTAACTTTCTCATCTATCAGAGACCTTCATTCTCCAAGAAATAGAACCTGCCCAGGTGGCAACCAAAAGACGAGTTCCACCAACTACCCCCTCCACATTGCTATAATTATTTGAGCAAAGAACTCCATCCCATCATACATTCCTCCCATACTTGTTCAGGGTCCAATATGTAAGGTTTGGGGGCCTACTTCCTCCCCAGTCTCACCCCTGTACTATTCTATCCTTCTTAAACCTTGGCTAAGTTTTCCATTACTCTTCACCACCTCAAACCTTTCTAACATACCTTAAGATTAAAAACCCTAGATCCATCTTCAACAAACATTCCTCAGAGAATATAATTATCCTCATGTTTCTATCAAACCAAGGGTACTCTTTCTCTTACCCTATATACTTAAGGAATGTAGAATTTACATTCTTCCTAATTCACATTATCATTTCCAGATCATTCTCTCCTCCCCTAAGTGAAACACAATTCAATGCTTCTGTCATCCAGTTGTTATCTACCCCATCCCTACTTGCTGGCATATACTCAGTTACTTGATTATTTCTCCCTTGTCCTGAAAACAATTACAATTCTGCCAGCCACCATGTAGCATTATTGCTGGAAAGAACCTAGCTTTCTAAACAGAGACTACATTTCCCAGCCTCATTTGCCACTAAATGGGGCCATGCTTCTTATCACTGGAATATGAGCAGAAGTTATATGTGTCCAGGATGAAGTGCTCAAGAATTTCACATGAACCTCCATGCTTCCCATCTTCCTTCACATGTCAATATAGCACAGCGACAATCAAAGATGAGAACTGGATGAAAGAGACAGGGAACTTTAAGAAGCCCCTAGATTTTAAAAGTCTGAGTTTTTAATTCACTGCTTTGAGGAGAATCACCCAGGAGTCACTGCCAGGAACATCTGCATTGGACTATGTGTGATCAAGAATTAAACATTTCATGTATAAAACCCCTGAGAACTGGGGTTACTATTGAAACAAAGCAGACTAATATAGCTCCCTCTATTAAAATTACATTTCAATGCAAACATTTCAGTCTCTGACCTCGACCTCAACCCTCAACCCTGTAGCTCTCATTCCCACTACTCCTTTGCCTCTCACTTTTTCTTACACACTCTAGATATCCATTATATCGAACCTTCTGCTTTCTTCCTCTCGACTTCTCCCATTTTTCTTCTCTCTGTTTCCTATCTAACTTGAATTCCATGGTTCAGTCCTTCAGCTACTGTCTTGCCAATCTATATGTCACTTTCCTCAGTATTATTCTCGTTCAGTGTTATAGCAAATTTAAACATCTATCTTTCTGCCTTATCAATGCCTGATTCTGAGCTGCTGATCAGTTCTACAAAAAAGAAATTAAAACTGCAATAACTGAAATTAGGAACTCAACTGTTGGGAGTGATGACTGAAAATAGAATTAGTCATCTAGAGGAGAGATCAGAGGGAAATAGCCAGAATTACACACAGAGAGATAAACTGATTTCAAATATAGGAAAAAACATAAAGGAGATCTTCAATGCAAATCTCTAAGAACTGGAATCCTAAAAAAAAAAGTGTTGCTGAGAAGCAACATTTTCCAAAACTGATGAAAGACATCAAAGCATAGAAAAAGTAATCTGCGTCTAGAAACACCACAGTAAAATTTCTAAAATCAAAAGCAAAGGGAAAAATCTTTAAAGCAGAGCAAAAAAGAAAAGTTACCTTCAAAAAAGAAACTGTAAGGTTTAAAGCTATTGTTTCTCAATAGAAACAATAAAAGCCAGAAGTCTTTGAACAAAATATTTTAAGCTACTGAAAGAAAATAATTTCAAACCTAAAATTCTGAATACAATGGAAATAGCATTTAAAACATGAAACTGAACAACAGATAAGTCTTTAAAAATACATGAAATTAAAAGAGGAAAGAAATTTAAGTACGAAAGAAATGAAGAATGAAATAAAAATGATTTGAGAGAAAGTGACAAATATTGAGGATAGGCAAAGAAGATTCGATCGATGGGTAAATGGAATTCCTGAAAAAGAGAACCAAAGCAAAGGAGCAAAACCAATACTAATAATTCAACAAAACATCTCCCCACCCAAGAAAAAATATGTGAAGCTTCTTAGACTTCCCTGGTAGCTCAGTGGTAAAAGCGTCTGCCTGCAATGCAGGAGACCCAGGTTCGATCCCTGGGTTGGGAAGATCTCCTGGAGAAGGAAATGGCAACCCACTCCAGTATTCCTGCTTGGAGAATCCCAGGGACGGAGGAGCCTGGTAGGCTACAGTCCATGGGGTCACAAAGAGTCGGACACGACTGAGCCACTTCACTTGACTTCATTGAAAGATCATACCGTATAACTGAGAATAGCAAATCAGAATAGCCAACCTATGTGTGCTTTATAAACACTCGTCCAGAGTACTGAGGTGGGAGGAAGCACTTTCAATTCATTTTGTAAATCCAGAGGGACTTGATGAGGGCCTTAAAAGAAGAGAATTATGAGCTAATCTCATTCATGACCATAGATACAAATCACCTGAACAAAATACTAGCATATCAAATACAGCAACTTATTAAAAAAATAATGCCAAGCTTTCTTTATTTCATAAATTAAGACTTGAGGATATCACTTGGCAGTCAAAGTATTCCAGTATATTAACAGGATGAAGAAAAAAACACAATTATTACAACAGTTGATGGAAAGTCATTTGATTAAAAATGTATTGACTTCCATGGTGGCAAGGAGTCCACCTGCCAATGCAGGAGACATGGGTTTTTGATCCCTGATCTGGGAGAATCCCACGTACCACAGAGCAACTAAGCCCGTGAGCCACAACTATTGAGCCTGTACTCTAGAGCCCAGGAGTCGCAACTACTGAGGCCACGTGCCACCACTGCTGAAGCCCATGCCGCCTAGAGCCCACGCTCTGCAGCAAGAGAAGCCACTGCAAGAGAAGCCTGTGCACTGCAACCAGCGAGCAGTTGCCACACTTGCCACACTCGCCACACTCGCCACGACTGGAGACAAGACCATGCAGCAACAAAGACCCAGCACGGCCAAATGAATGTTTAACAAAATTTATTAAACGTGTATCATCCATATATGACACTACTTAAAAATAAATCTTATAAAATTATAAATGAATGGTACTTCTTTCACCTAATAAAATGTGGATACAAAAAAACCCATATAAAACATCATGCTGCTGTGCTTAGTTGCTCAGTCGTGTCCAACTCTTTGCAACCCCATGGACTGTAGCCCACCAGGTTCCTCCATCCATGCAGACTCTCCAGGCAAGAATACTTGAGTGGGTTGCTATGCCCTCCTCCAGGGGATCTTCCCAACCCAGTGATTGAACCCAGGTCTCCTGCATTGCAGGTGGATTCTTTACTCTGTGAGCCACCAGGGAAGTCCAAGAAACTGGAGTGGGTACCGTATCCCTTCTCTAGGGGGACTTCCTGACCCAGGAATTGAACCAGGGTCTCCTGCATTGTAGTCAGATTCTTGACCAGCTGAGCTACCTGGGAAGCCCATAAAACATCATACTTAATGGTAAAAATGTGAAAGTCTTCCTTCTGAAATCAGGAATGACACAAGGAGGCCTGTTTTAACCATTTCTATACAACATTGTTCTAGGTGTTTATCATAAGGTAAAATATAAGCAATAAAAATAAAAGGTTTGGAAAGGAAGAAATAAAACTGTCATATTTGCAGATAATATGATTGTTCATCTGAACTAATTAAAATTAACAACTGAGTTTAAGAAGTTGTCTCTGTACAAGATCAATATACAAAAGTCCATTTTTTCTACATATCAGCAAACATTTAAATAATTAAAAATTAGATGTATAATTTCCAATGGCACTAATTAAATACTTAGAAATAAATTGACATGCAAAACATATATATATATATAATCTTTCTGTATATATATAATCTTTCTGTGTATATAAAATCTTTTGACAGAGCGGTTGTTTGAATGAAGCTCAAACATGGAATTCAATGATTGAGCTTAACAAGCACCTCCCGTTAGAAGAAGTCTGGGGACCTGAGGTAAGAAAAACATTATCTTGTAAATTATTTATTTACAATAACTAACTTGGCAGTTTAGTATTAATAAGTGCTTAAAGAAAATACTTTGGGTTTAAGTTTGATTTTATAAATCAAATCCAGTTTTTCTGTTCTATTCTAAAATGTTTCATCCTAATTCTGTTTGATCTTCTGTTGCTCTGCATTACTAACAATTTTGTTTTAATTTTCTCTTCTGAAAATCTATCTGCAGACTATTAAATATCTGAAACACATGTTAAAGCCCTGAGACTGAATCTTTCCAAAGAATGCCTGACGTTTCAATTCTTATATAACTAAAAGATCTTTTCTGAATACCAATTGCCATACTGTTTTCAATTTTTTTCAATTGAATCTTCTTAAATTGCAATTATTTTATTTGGCAAATCAAATCATATCTCATGAATAACATGTGACATAGAAGATACTTCAGCCTTTAAAATGTAAACGCTACAATAAGAATATTATTTTTGCTTCTCCAGCAGAATCTACACATGTCCAGACAGAGATGAACAATGTGTATTTTCCTCTGTATTCCCAAGTCCACACCATCCATTTTCCACCCATTACTCCCTGTCTTCCCAGTAACATGATTCTAGGAGCTTTACTCCAACAATCCTTTGAACAGTTATTCCAACTCAATATAACCTTCAACTCACTGGTCCTACCACCCTCTCCGCACCCCCAGTTCTCTTTTCCTTTTTATTTTAAATTCCACAGTCAATAATCATATCACTCTATTTATATATACCCTCAATTCCTTTGCTCCTCTCACTTCTTTATATTTCTATAGCTAATCACATCCCTGGTTAAATTCAACTATCCACCTTAGCACCTGACTGTGGTCAGAGAAAAACAAACCCTCGCTGACTTGTTTCACTTTCACTTCATGATTAAAATGGTCCCACAATACTGCCCAGCAAATATTACTGTATTTCTTCAGCTTGTTCCTTCTCCCCCTCTCACAAATAGCTATCGCAGGCTTTCTCCTCTCTCTTTAAATCTCCAGCAACTCTTTCCCCATCCTCATTCTTGCATAATGAACTTGCTTCCTACTTCACCAAGAAAATTATTATAGTTATTAAATCTGGTGCAAGACCCTTTTATCTAATTTTATATAGAGAAGCACATATTTTAAAACATGAAATATGTTGCCCTATTGTTTTTAATATTTTTGTTTTTAATATTTTGACAGCTATAATTCCTTATAACTAGTTTCCTTTGTAATGCAACCTGTGTTACATTATGCTTTTAAAAACATTATTGTGAGAGGGGCCTCACACAATAGTAGTTGTAGGCTTCACTAGAAGCCAAAGGGGTCCATATAAACATAAAATAAGATACAATTTTTATTTATTTGTACTTCCCTGGTGGCTCAGATGGTAAAGCGGCTGCCTACAATGTGGGAGACCTGGGTTCAATTCCGGAGTCAGGAAGATCTGCTGGAGAAGGAAATGGCAACCCACTCCAGTATTCTTGCCTGGAAAATCCCTTGACGGAGAAGCCTGGTAGGCTACAGTCCATGGGGTCGCAAAGAGTTGGACACAACTGAGCGACTTCACTTTCACAACTTTATTTATATTTTAAAATCTATGTTTACATATTTATACACACTCACTATGAGGTTAGGCACCCCTGATATAGATAAAAAAAGAAAAGGACTAAATCTTGGATCATTTCGATATTTAGAGATGGAGTACACAAGGAGTGGTAAAGAAGGTAAAGAGCTTCCCAGGTGGCGCGAGTGGCGAAGAACCCACCCGCCGGTGCAGGAGACATACGAGACGTGGGTTCCATCTTTGGGTCGGGTTCCCAGGTGGCGCGAGTGGTGAAGAACCCACCCGCCAGTGCAGGAGACATAAGAGACATGGGTTCCATCTTTGGGTCGGGAAGATCCCCTGGAGAAGGGCATGGCAACCTACTCCAGCATTCTTGCCCGGAGAATCCCATGGACAGAGGAGCCTGGTGGGCTACAGTGCATAGGGTTGCACAGGGTCAGACACAACAGAAGCAACTTAGCACACATGCACAAAAAGGAGGTAAAAAAGGAATAATCCAAGAAGCAAGAGAAAGTCCAGGCAAATATGATGTTCTGGACTTCCTATTAATCAAGTCTCCTCAGATGGAGGGAGGGATCAACTGTGCTAAATTCACTACTAAAATAGGTCAACTCTGATGAGGACTGAAAAAAATGATTATTTACTTCAGTAACATAGAGATAACCTTGACAGGATGAGTTTTGGTAGGATAGTGAGAGATAAAACCTTACTGAAGTAGGTTTAATTAGCAAGGAAAAAAAAGTTCACAGCAGCAAGAACAGATATCTCTGCAAAGGAGTTTTGTAGTAAAGAAGAGAAACAGTGTAGTAGCTGGAGAGCAATGGGTGAAGAAAAAAAATCTTCTTTTAATAGTTGAGAGACATAACCACATATTACTGCTGGGAATATTCCAGCAAAAGAGAAAACTGATAGTGCTTCAAATTTAACATGTCAGAAACTGAGCTTCTGATATCCACCCTCCAAACGAGCCCCTCCAGTATTCTTTTCTACCTCAGTTAATAGAAATTCCATCCTCCCAGTTTGGTCAGGATAAAAGCCTCTGCGTGTCGTCCTGTGGTCCACATTTGGTCCTTCAGTAAATCTTGTTGGCTCTTTCTCCAAAATGTATTCAGATTTGGTCACCACCCTATTTCAAGCCACCATCACCAACCATCTGGGATATAATCACAGCATCCTAACTGGTCTCTGTGCTTCAGCCTTGCCCACCATGAATCTGTTCACAACATAGCACCAAGCATGATGCTGCTAAAACATAAATCAGAACATGCCACTCTTCTGCTCGAAAACCAAGCAGTGGTTCTGATATCACTTAGAGTTATGACAAAGCCAACAGGACTTCCTGCATTGCATCCCCTGCCGACCCCCATCATGACTAGCTAATACCTTTCTTCAGGTCTTTACTTAAAAGTCAACTAGTCAATGAAGATTTCCCTGGCCACTCCACTGAAAAATTTAAACATCACCCCATGACAGTTCCTATCTCCCTCCCCTATTTTCTTAAATGTCATTAGCATTTATAACTCCCTGATATATTACGTAGTCTACTTATTTATCACATACATTATCTGACTCCCCAGCTAAGATATAGGCTCCATAAGGAAGGGAATTTTGCTTGTTTTCACTAGCATCTGACCCATTACAGGTGCTCAGTATATATTTGTGAAGCCAATTAATTAATTATAAGTCATCTACTTATTATAAGGAGTATTATTCAGCTATTTAAAAATCATAAGGAATTAAACTAGTAATGGAATCAGTTAAAAACAAAACTTACCCTTCTAACTTCTTACTGAAGGGCATCCAAGAATCTGGGGTTGAGGATAGATGTAGGTAACACTCTGGCTCAAAATCTCACAAAGGGCACCCAAATGTTATAAGATATGATAAAATAACATAGTCCTAGGAAGCAATGAGCTACCTGATAACTAGCATTCAAGTAGCTCACCTCAATCAGTACGATACAGTATTGTTGTTATTTAGTTGCTAAGTTGTGTCTGACTCTTTTGCAATCCCATGGACTGTAGCCCACCAGGCTCCTCTGTCCATGGGACTTCCCAGTGGCTTGCCATTTCCTTCTCCAAGGGATCTTCCCAACCCAGGGACTGAACTGGTGTTTCCTGCATTGGCAGGCAGATTCTTTACCACTGAGCCACCAGGGAAGCCCCAGTACAGTGCGGTACTTCTCAAATTTTAGAATTATGTAGAGGTGACGTCAGAATCACCTAGAGGACTTGCTAAAACAGATCTCCAGGTCCTACCTCCAAAGTTTCTGATTCATCAGATCTGGGGCTAAGCCCCCAAATTTGTATTTCTAACAAGTTCCCAAGTGATGCTGATCTGGGGACCACATTCTAGAAACATTGAAATAGTGGCTTACATTCTATAAAGAATTCTGAAGTGCCCACACCAGGCCTTAAGTGTTCAGTTCTACCATATGAGAAATAAAAATCTCACCACTGAAAGGATGGATTCAGTCTGGAGTTTGAATATAATAGAAGGCTGCTGCTGCTGCTGCTAAGTCGCTTCAGTCGTGTCCCACTCTGTGCGACCCCACAGACGGCAGCCCACCAGGCTCCCCCATCCCTGGGATTCTCTAGGCAAGAACACGAGTGGGTTGTCATTTCCTTCTCCAATGCATGAAAGTGAAAAGTCAAAGTGAAGTCGCTTGGTCGTGTCCGACTCTTAGCGACCCCATGGACTGCAGCCTACCAGGCTCCTCCGTCCATGGGATTTTCCAGGCAAGAGTACTGGAGTGGGGTGCCATTGCCTTCTCCGTTCTCCAAGGCAGGTACCTGCAAAGACTAGTTATGTCCTAGTGAGTAAGGCTATGCTTACTAAAGAGTATCACTATGTATTTATTCAACATGGCAATCAGAGGTACTGTCTTCCTGAAACATATACCTGATATGAAATAACCTTCCAGTTCTTAGAGCTGTGCTGGTTACTGCATAGCCCTGATTCTGTAAGGATGAAAGACATTTGTATAAAGACCTGGGAAGTAGCTTACAGACTGTAATTTCTCAAGAGAAAATCTGAAGGGCTCACAGACAAAGGTGGCATTTTCACAGGTTCTTCCAAGTTAACGTTAGAGTTTGAGAAGGAAAGGGAGAATGTGGATTATGAATGGCTAGCTACATACTTAATAACTCAGGATATGAGCTGAGTTTCTGGACATGACTCTATAGTAATCCAAGCAGTCCTTGGCTACAAATGAATAGTAATTCATGAGGCCAAGGACTATATGAACTGTTACTGATTATCGTCAAAACCAAGTAGAGTTAAGAAAGTACACAATATCTGCATATTGAAAATTGTCAAAATGTAGGAATAATGTGAAGAAAAGCCCAAGAAATAATTACCACTTGAATAAATCAAATGGGAGTTACTCATTCAAAAGCTATAGAAAGAATTCAGCCACAGTGAGAATGCATGACGAAGAGATGAGCAACACTTTAAGTAGGGTGTAAAAGCATACAGGATCTACAAGTATCCAGAAGAAATGCCATGTATTATTTTAGGGTTTTATTTTCTAAGCATAGCTTTAATAAAGTGACTTAAAAAAAATATAGTGTCTGTGCTTTTAAAAAGGGGAACAAGAGATAAACAAATATCCTTTCCCGTTTGTATCTTGAGACCCACGGAGAGACAGTAGTGGTAAATGGGAATAAGTAAAACTCCTAGGGGAAGATTTTGAGAGAGCTGATTCTTAAGTAGGTCATAAGAAGTACAGGGCCCTCGAGGAAGGAGTCCAGGGCTCTCCAGGAGGAGAAAAGGGACAAACTTTTTTTTTCCTATATTCCTTAGTCTTAGTCACTTATTTTTTTAAGCCCACAGCTAATAATAACACTACAAAACTCATCTTGCTCAAGGGTATGTTTTTCCTTAAGCTCTGTATTAATGATTATATAATAACAATGTATCCTGTTCGAGGACATATTTCTCCTTCTTAGCAAGAACCTTCTGACTAATCTTGTTATATTAATATGTATGTTGGGGGAGTCAGTCTGGTAAGACCTTTCTATTGTTCTAATCTTGTTAATTTAAGATGTATTGTTATGGGAGTGGGTCTGGTTAAAGTATATAAGGCCTTCATAAGACTAGCTAGTGGGGCATTTTCTCTCCCCCTTCTAATGTTTATGTCAGCAGCTTTCTCTGTCCTTTTTTTTACTTTAGTGAAAAAAGTAAAATCCCTCAGTCGTGTCCGACTCTTTGTGACCCCATAGACTGTAGCCTACCAGGCTCCTCTGTCCATGGGATTTTCCATTTATAATACTGGGTGGATTGCCAGGCAATAATACTGGGGTGGATTGCCATTTCCTTCTCCAGGGGATCTTCCCAACCCAGGGCTCAAACCCGGGTCTCCCACATTCTAGACAGATGCTTTACCTTTTACTTTAGTAAAACTCTGCTACACAAAAGCTCTTGAGTGACCAAGCCTGGTCCCTGGTCCCAAAGCTAAATCTTCTTTGGTGATCACAAATCTGACATCATTCATGGAAAGCTATCAATTTAACTACTGTTGTATCCATACCTTATAATCAAAATTGTATCTGTCCCTACATTAAGTATCCATGAAGAACTTTGTACTTTTTAGATTTAGGGAAATAAAATACTTACAGATTCTCAACAACCTAATTTATTATTGTTTGCAAATAAAGTACTTGCTTTCACTAAGCTTCACTTTTAATCAGACTTTAACCCAAGATAGCCTCTAAAAATACTATTAATATACAGCACTAAAATGATAGAGATGGGAATAATTATATCTTTAAATAATTTTCCAAAATAAACATATGGGAATATAATTTTGTTTATGAAATTCAGATAATGACCTTAAGTTTTTTGTTTTCTATTCAGAACTATAAGCATTGTTTTTCTTATGCTATTGGAAAACCAGGAGATTTAACTCAACCATATGAGATCATCAACAAGTCTAACTATAACCATTTGGTTTGGCCCTTGGACCATTCTGGAATATATGTGTTTCGTGTGAAGATCCTGGATCCAAACTATAGGTGAATATACATGTTCCATGATAATAGTTTTAGCATTCAGTTCAGTTCAGTCCCTCAGTTGTGTCTGACCCTTTGCGACCCCATGAACCACAGTATGCCAGGCCTCCCTGTCCATCACCAGCTCCTGGAGTTCACCCAAACCCATGTCCATTGAGTTGGTGATGCCATCCAACCATCTCATCCTCTGTCGTCCCCTTCTTCTCCCTCCCTCAATCTTTCCCAGCATCAGGGTCTTTTCCAATGAGTCAGCTTTCCGCATCAGGTGGCCAAAGTATTGGAGTTTCATCTTCAACATCAATCCCTCCAATGAACACCCAGGACTGATCTCCTTCAGAATGGACTGGTTGGATCTCCTTGCAGTCCAAGGGACTCTCAAGAGTCTTCTCCAACACCACAGTTCAAAAGCATCAATTCTTCTGTGCTCAGCTTTCTTTATAGTCCAACTCTCACATCCATACATGACCACTGGAAAAACCATAGCCTTGACTAGACAGATCTTTGTCAGCAAAGTAATGTCTCTGATTTTTAATATGCTGTCTAGGTTGGTTATGACTTTCCTTCCAAGGAGCAAGCGTCTTTTAATTTCATGGCTGCAATCACCGTCCACAGTGATTTTGGAGCCCAGAAAAATAGTCAGCCACTCTTTCCATTGTTAGTTTCTAAAAATTACATTTTTATTTTCTTGATGTAATTTGATATCACCCAGCTATCCAATTACAGGCATACCTCATTTTATTACGCTTTGCTTTATTGTACTTCAAAGATACTGCATTGAAGGTTTGTAGCAACCCTTGGTCAGTGAGGTTTATCAGTGCCATTTGTCCAAGAGTATTTGCTCACTTCATGTCTCTGGGTCACATGTTAGTAATGCCTGCAATATTTTAAACCCCCACCAACAAAAAGATTATGATTTATTGAAGGCTCTGATGATGATTAGCATTTTTGAGAAATAAAGTATTTTTAATTAAGATAAGTACATTCTTTTTTTAGACATAATGCTATTGCACACTTGATAGACTACGGTATAGTGTAAACGTAACTTTTGTATGCACCGGGAAACCAAAAACTTGGTGTGACTCGCTTTATTGCAGTGTTCACTTTATTCTGGTGGTTTGAAACTGAACCCACAATATCACTGAAGTATTCATGTCATATTTGCTTTTTCACTTTGGAGCAATCATGTTAAACATTCTGTGGCAGTAAGAGATAGGATTTCATGTTCAACGTAATCTATTCACAGTTAACATTCTGAGTACTTTACCATGTTTCATTGCTATGATAGATGCAAAATAGAGCATAAGGATCATCTCAGCCTTCAAGATACTTGTAATTAAACTGGTTGGGGAAGGAAGAGAGGAGGGTGCACATAAGACCAAAGGAGGTTAAGTCAGAGCAAACACATATTTTTCAAATATAACCATTTATATTATTGATAAGCACAATAATAATTCAGAGATGGGAAAAATCAATATTGAGCATCAGGAGAAAATTTCCCAGAGGACCGGAAATATTAAGAATTTATGTTGTCAGAGAACTAAGACAGACCCTTCAAATGAAAGAAATCGCACTAATGATGGAATTGAGCTGGACATTAACATACTGTATACGGCTCATGAAAGAAGGTGGAAAATTTTGGGTTGGCCAAAAACTTCATTCATACGGCCAACGCAATACTTTGCATGAGGAAGGTAAAAAACAAAGGATGGAAATTAATCCAAGGCAATTCATAAAGTTGAAGTCAATTTCAAACCATGTCTTAGAGAGCCTCTTAAGTATCTTTACCAGAGGAGTATTGTGATTAGAGAGTAGTTCTAGGAAAATTAGCCCGAGAAGAAAGAATCCTATGAACAGAAAATAAATTATAGATAAATGAGAGAAATGGAATTAACAAGACAAGGATCAAAGGAAGCTGTGTTGCCAGTAAGAATGGAAAGGAAAAAGTCTAATAAATAGTTATCAGGGAAAGAGATATTATATTGATCTAATGTGCCAAATGAAGGAAAAGAAGGAAATTATATGGTTGCAAGTTTTCTAGTCTAGGTGATTAAAAATTATGGTATTTTCTTTGGCCACAGTAGATAATGAGGTGGCTTTGCTTTGCAGGAAATAATGAGATAAGAGTTCTGACTTTGCATGTGAGAGGACAATGAAATCTCTGAGTGAAGATGTCCTGAAATGAAGTGAAGTGAAATTGCTCAGTCGTGTCCGATTCTTTGGAACCCCATGGACAGTAGCCTGCACCAGGCTCCTCCGTCCATGGGATTTCCTAGGCAAGAGTACTGGAGTGGGTTGCCATTTCCTTCTCCAGGGAAACTTCCCGACCCAGGGATCAAACCTAGGTCTCCCACATTGATAGACAGATGCTTTAGGACTAGAGTTGGAGAGAATAGCTGATGGTAAAGAGTTTTGAAAATACAAATGTGGGAATCTTCCACAGTGAATAAGTTAACTGACATACTAGAAGAAAAGAGCTTTTAAGACATACCCACAGCAAAGGAACTGAGGGTTATGAGAAAAGGAGCTGAGTGGAAAGCTCTTCAAAAAAAAAGAAAAAATGAAGAGGAAGAAAAAGTTCCATATTACCCAACCAATCTACAGATTCAAAGCAACCTCTATCAAAATTCCAATGATGTTTTTCACAGAAATAGAACAAACTATCCTAAAATTTGTATGCAACCGCAAAAGATCCCCCAAAGCCAAAGCAGTCTTGAGAAAAAACAACAAAGCTGGAAGCATCATACTCCCTGATTTCGAACTATATTGCAAAGCAATAATCAAAACAGTATGATATACGTATAAAAAGACACATGGATCAATGGGATAAAACAGAAGTCTCCAGAAATAAACTCACACATATTCAGGCACTTAATTTATGACAAAGTAGCCAAGAATATACAGTGGGGGAAAGGACAATCTCTTCAAAAACAATGTTGGGAACATTAGACCTGTGAAAGAATGATATTAGACCACTATCTAACACCACACACAAAAATTAACTGCAAATGGAACACTGACAGCCCTAAAACCATAAAACTCCTAGAAATAAATATAGATGGTAAGCTCCTACGTGTGAGTCTTTGCAGTATTTTTTTATTTGACACCAACAAAATAAAAAATAAGTGAAACTACCTCAAACTAAAAAGCTTCTGCCCAGCAAAGGAAACCCACAATAAAATGAAAAGGCAACCTACAGTATGAGAGAAAATATTTGCAAATTATATATCTGATAAGGGGTTAATATCAAAATATATAAAGAACTCATATAACTCAATATCAAAAAGGAAAAACAATCCAATTTTAAAATGGAACTAACTATACATTTTTGCCAAGAAGATATACAGATGGCCAACAAGTACATGAAAGGGTCTACAATATGATTAATTATCAGAGAAATACAAATCAAAACCACAGTGATATATCACCTCACACCTGTTGGAATGACTGTTACAAAAAGATAAGAGGTAAATGTCGATGAGCATGTAAAGAAAAGGAAACCCTTGTGCACTGTAGGTGGGAATGTAAATTTATGTAGCCATTATGGAAAACAGTTATGGAGGTTTCTGAAAATATTAAATAGAATCTACCATATGATTCAACTATTCCATTCCTCTGTACTATCTAAAGTAAACAAAAACACCAACTTGAAAAGATATATGCACCCCCATGTTCACTGTGAACAAAGCTAGTGGAGGTGATGAAATTTCAGCTGAGCTATTTCAAATCCTAAAAACTGATGCTGTGAAAGTGCCGCACTCAATATGCCAGCAAATTTGGAAAACTCAGCAGTGGCCAGGACTGGAAAATGTCACTTTTCATTTCAATCCCAAAGAAGAGTAATGCCAAAGAATGTTCAAACTACCACACAATTTCACTCATTCACATACTATCAAGGTAACACTCAAAATTCTCCAAGCTAGGCTGCAACGGTACGTGAACCGTGAACTTCCAGATGTTCAAGCTGGACTTAGAAAAGGCAGAGGAACCAGAGATCAAATTGTTAACATCCATTGGATCACAGAAAAAGCAAGAGAGTTCCAGAAAAATATTTACTTCTGCTTCATTGACTATGCCAAAGCATTTTCCTATTTAGATCACAACAAACTGTGGAAAATTCTGAAAGAGATGGGAATACCAGACTACCTGACCTGCCTCCTGAGAAAACTGTATGCAGGTCAAGAAGCAACAGTTAGAACTGGACATGGAACAACAGACTGGTTCTAAATTGTGAAAGGAGTACCTGAAGGCTGTATATTGTCACCCTGCTTATTTAACTGATATGCAGAGTACATCATGAGAAATGCTGCGCTGGAGGAAGCACAAGCTGGAATGAGGATTGCCAGGAGAAATAGCAATATGCTTGGATATGAATATGATACCACCCTTATGGCAGAAAGCAAAGAGTAACTAAAGAGCCTCTTGATGAAAATGAAAGAGGAGAGTGAAAAAGTTGGCTTAAAACTCAACATTCAGAAAACGAAGATCATGGCATTTGGTCCCATCACTTCATGGCAAATAGATGGGGAAATAATGGAAAGAGTGAGAGACTGTTTTGGGGAGCTACCAAATCACTGCAGATGGTGACTGCAGCCATAAAATTAAAAGATGCTTGTTCCTTGGAGCAAAAGCTATGACCAAGCTAGATAGCATATTAAAAAGCAGAGACATTACTTTACTGACAAAGATCTGTCTAGTTAAAGGTATGGTTTTTTCCAGTAGTCATGTATGGATGTGAGAGTTGGATCATAAAGAACTGTGGTGTTGGAGAAGACTCTTGAAAGTCCCTTGGACTACAAGGATATCTAACCAGTCCATCCTAAAGGAAATCAGTCCTGAATATTCATCGGAAGGACTGATGCTGAAGCTGAAGCTCCAATAATTTGGCCACCTGATGTGAAAAACTGACTCATTGGAAAAGACCCTAATGCTTGGAAAGGTTGAAGGCAGGAGAAAGGGACAACAGGGGATGAAATGGTTGGATGGCATCACTGACTTGATGGACATGAGTTTGAGCAAGCTCCAGGAGTTGATGATGGCCAGGGAAGCCTGGCGTGCTGCAGTCCATGGGGTTGCAAAGAGCTGGACATGACTGAGCAACTGAACTTAACTGAACTAAATGTTCACTGCAGCATTATTTACAATTGCCAAGATATGGAACAAATATAAGTGTCCAAGGGTGGATGAATTGTTATAGAGAATGTGGTATATGGAAGGGAAAGTCGCTCAGTCGTGTCTGACTCTTTGCGACCCCATTGACTGTAGCCTACCAGGCTTCTCAGTCCATGGGATTTTCCAGGCAAGAGTACTGGAGTGGGTTGCCATTTCCTTCTCCAGGGGATCTTCCCGACCCAGGGATCGAACCCAGGTCTCCCGCAATGTAGGCAGATGCTTTACCCACTGAGCCACCAGGGAAGCCCCAGAATGGAATATTATCTAGCCATAAAAAGAAGGATATCTTGTCACTGGAAACAATATCAATGGACCTTGAGGACATTATGCTAGAGTGTCTACTTTGGTTTGAGTCCAAATTTTGCCACTAGTAACTATCTAGTCTTAAGCAAATAGCAGTCTTTTCAAGTTTATTTATCTGTAAAGTAAGTCAGTAAAACCTATCTTTATTCTGAGGATTAAATGATGTATCTGGGTAAAAATCTCTAATTTTGCTGGGCACATAGCAAGGACTCAATAAAATTAAGTTCTTTTCCTCTCTCTTCTCCCACATGAAGATAGATGAAATCATATATTATTAATGTTTAGTTAGTTATATACTATCTCATTCCAAGAAATATGCTAAATTATGAGAGATAAAATACCTAGGGATAAACCTAAGGAGACAAAAGACTTGTACTCAGAAAACTATAAGATGCTGATTAAAGAAGCTGAAGATGATACAACTAGAAAGATATACCATGTTCTTGGATTGAAGGATCAATACTGCCAAAATGATTATAGTACCCGAAGCAATCTACAGATTCAAAACAATCATTTTCAAATTACTAATTGTATTTTTCACAGAACTAGAACCAAAAAAATCTTAAAATTTCTATGAAAACACAAAAG
Organism: Capra hircus; assembly: GCF_001704415.2. NCBI lineage: Eukaryota > Metazoa > Chordata > Mammalia > Artiodactyla > Bovidae > Capra > Capra hircus. Next base: position 31,127,057 of record NC_030823.1, on the reverse strand, counting down.
ACCTCAAGTAATCAAAGTAATCCTAAGAAAGAAAAATGGAGCTGGAGGAATCAGGATCCTTGACTTCAGACTACACTATGAAGCTTCAGTTATCAAAACAGTTTGGCATAAAAATAGAAATATAGGTCAATGGGACAGGATAGAAAGACAGAGGTAAACCCACACATCTATGGTCAGTTACTCTATGACAAAGGTGGCAAAAATATACATTGGAAAAAAGTACCACTCTTCAATAAGTGGTACTGGGAAAATTGAACTGCTCCATGTAGAAGAATAAAATTAGGACATTGTTTAACACCACATATAAAATTAAATTCAAAATGGATTAAAAGCCTAAATGTAAGACTGGATACTATAAAACTCACAGATGAAGACACAGGCAGAACACTCTGACACAAATCGCAGCAATATCTTTTTGGATCATCCCCTAGAGTAATAAAAATAAAAACAAAAATAAGCAAATGGGGCCTAGTTAAACTTAAAAGCTTTTGCACAGCAAAACGAACCATAGACAAAATGAAAAGACAACCTATGGGCTGGGAGAAAATATCTGCAAACAATTCTGCTGACAAGTGATTAATTTCACAAATTTACAAACAGCTCATATAGCTCAATATAAAAAAAGAAAACAAATAACCCAATCAAAAAAATGGGCCAAAGATCTAAACAGACATTTCTCCACACAGAGATGACCAAAAGGTACATGAAAAAAATATCCAACATTGATAATTATTATAGAAATGCAAATCAAAACTACAATGAAGTAACCTTACATCCATCAGAATGGCCATTACCAAAAAGTCTACAGATAATAAATGCTACTAGGGCTTCCCTGGTGGCTCAGCCGGTAAAGAATCCATCTGCAATGTGGGAGACCTGGGTTTGATTCCTGGGTTGGGAAGATCCCTTGGAAAAGGGAATGGCTACCCACTCCAGTATTCTGGCCTGGAGAATTTCATGGACTATATATAGTCCATGGGCTCACAGAGAGTCGGACACAGCTGAGCGACTTTCACTTTCACAGAAAGGATGTGGAGAAAAGGGAACCCTCCTACACTGTTGTAGATATGTAAATTGGTACAGCCACTATGGAGAACAGTATGGAGGTTTCTTAAAACACTAAATATAGAGCTACCATATGATCAAGGGATCCCACTCCTGGGCATATTTCTGGAGGAAACTATAATCTGAAAAGTTACATGCACTTCAGTGTTCACTGCATCACTATTTACAATAGCCAGGACATAGAAGCCACCTAAATGTCTATCAACAGGTGAATGGATAAAGAAGATGTTTTCTACACACACACACAAACACACAGAGGAATATTACTCAGCCACAAACATGAAGGAAATAATGCCATTTGCAGCAACATGGATGGACCTAGAGATTACCATACTAAGTGAAATAAGCAAGACAGAGACAAATATCATATAATATCACTTATATGTGGATATTATATGTCCCAAAAAAGGACAAAAATGAATTTATTCACAAAACAGAAATAGACTCACAGACATGAAAAGCAAATTTATGGTTTCCAAAGGAAAAAAAGATGGGAGGGATAAATTAGAAGGTTGGGTTAGCATATAGAGACTACTGTATATAATATAAACAACAAGGATCTATCATTTAGCAGAGGGAACTATACTCAATATTTTATAATAACTTATAAGGGAAAAGAATCTGAAAAAGAATAGATAAATGTATAACTGAATCACCTTGCTTTACACTTGAAATTAACACAACTTTGTAAATCAACTATACTGTACTTCAATTTTTAAAAAATGCAAAAAAAAATAAAATAAAACTAATGAAATTAGTGAAGTTGTCCACTGAAGGGAACAAAATGCTTATCAATTCTTCCACATGAGTCTACCCACTGTGATTTTGCAGTGAAATTATCAACAGAACAAAGAAAGGAGTATACATTAAAATATATTTCATTCATAATTCCCATTCATTACAGTAGAGATTTTTCTCTGTAAAATGGAAGGCAATACTCAGTTTGACTAAAATTTCTTTTAGTAGTAATAAAATTACTATCTTGAAACAAAAAATAAAATAGAAAATGACACCTTAACTAAGATTATACCTGATTTGGTTATCATAGAGATGGGCCAGAGTCTTTTATATATTGTATTTAATCTAATCTTCAATATTTTTCTTTATTGCAGTTTCTGTAACCTAACCACTATATTTGCAATAGAGACCTTTGGAGTGATTCCCAGGTAATGACAGGTGCCTAAATAGGCTTTAATTTGGGAAGTTGTAAAAGATACAGAAAAGGAAACACAGCTCTCGCCTCTTTTCCTGGGACCTTTATACTTCTGTCCTATATGTGACATCCTAAAGGTTGTATGTATCTGTTATACCAAGGATAAAGCAGGAATGAATTCCTGAGAATTGTTACTGCACCTCAGGTCTCCTTATGCTCATCCTCCTCAACAGCCATTGTCTTCCCAATCAAAAGTGACTTTCAACTCCACCTAAGGGTACACGGTAGACTGCAGCAGTAGGGACAGGAAGGAGGCAGTGGCTGTGCCCCTGCTGACTCTGGGTCAGCCCTTGACCACCAGTCATCATTCCCATGCACACAGGAAACCAGTAGGAAAAGCATTTCCCTGGACTCAGCTTTAGTCTCCTTCGAGAGCAGAATAAAATGTCTTAACACAAAAGTTGGGAGTGCAGATGATTCTGTTTCTCTGTCCTATGTTTTTGTTTTTTGTTTTGGAAAACATTAAACAAGAGTGGACCAGAAACAAACTACTTATGACCCTATTTTAAATATTACTGACTCCTTAACCTCCTTAATGGGAGGTTAATGGTATGAATAATCTGCAAATGAGATAAGTCATGCCTGTTTCTAATAATAAGTAACTTTGGGAAACATGTATAGCCTTTTGGCAGCAACTTCTCTTTCTCATTAGATCGTTTGTTTTAGATGAGTATTAAGAACATATGTCCATGCAAGTATCCACCAACAGAACGGGGAGGGATTTGATGAGTTAGGGAGGAGAGGAAAGAGTAAATGGAGATCTCACCTACTAAGGGATTTCACCTATTTGCCCAGCTCACCTCTCAGGAGCTGGATTTCAGCAACCAGAGAATATGGGCAACACAGGGATAGTCCTTTAGTTTAGTGACTGCAGTTCAGTCTGTCACGCCTGAGCCCTGAAGGGTCCAGAGGCAGAGCAGAGGTTAGCTGGTGGTAAGAGAGCCCTTTTCATGAGCAAACCAGCAACTGATGATCAGTTTGTAGGAGGCAAAGATCTTACTGTTTCTTTGCTTTCTGGCCCAATTCTCAACCACCTCAAGTTTTCCACTGTGTCCTTTGGAGTTGCCACCGTTTAACCAGCAAATTCACCTAAGTCCTGTCCTCTGAGCTCTGTCTGTGCCACAGAGCACCATCACTACTCGCAGATCATGATTCTTTTGAAAAACAGAAAACAAAAGTTTAAAACACTTATCCTTTGAGGTTCCTGGCACCTGCTGTACCCCTGTCCTTTCTCTGTTCTCACCACTGCACCCTCTCCAAACTCCCCTTCATTCAATGCCATCCTGTTTTCACCTCTGTGGCAAGCACCCCCCATTGTGGCCTTTCCTAATCCTCGATATCCCCCTCCTGCACTGTACTTTGGCCATCCTCTCCCAATGTTATGTCTTAGGCATGATCAATACTATCGTAACTTCTCTGCTTACTAAAGCATCAATTCAGACATCTTATTCTCAAACATGCCCAGTTTGCTAACTCAGCTACACCCACTACAACTCTTCTTCATCTTCATTGGGACCTTAACCTCTAAATTTTTTTTTTCTTTCAATGAAGGCATGCAGTATCTTTTTTTTTTTTTTTTTTTGGTTGCAGGATGCAAAATCTTTACTTGCAGCCTGCAAACTCTTAGTTGTGGCACATGGGATCTAGTTCCCTGACCAGAGATAGAACCCAGACCCCCTGCATTGGGAGCATGGAGTCTTAGCTACTGGACCACCAGGGAAGTCCCTTCACCTCTACTTCTAACCTCTTCCTTTTTATTTCCTATTTTCTTACATTTCAAACAAGGCCTACTATTTTAATAACTACTTTCTAGAAGGCAATGGCACCCCACTCCAGTATTCTTGCCTGGAAAATCCCATGGACGGAGGAGCCTGGTGGGCTGCAGTCCATGGGGTCTCGAAGAGTCGGACACGACTGAGCAACTTCACTTTCACTTTTCACTTTCCTGCATTGGAGAAGGAAATGGCAACCCACTCCAGTGTTCTTGCCTGGAAAATCCCAGGGACGGGGGAGCCTGGTGGGCTGTCATCTATGGGGTCGCGCAGAGTTGGACACGAGTGAAGTGACTTAGCAGCAGCAGCAGCAGCAGCAGAACTCTCTTACCTTTCTAGAATGTGGCACCCCCTCTTGACAAGCCCCAGACTACCTGCTTTCTTTGCAGTGACATCTGATGAGCCAAGTAAAGAAAGATACACAACAGGGCAAATTGATCACCAACTTTATATAAATCGCCAACACTACCTGGAAACCTTTCTTTCTCTGGTCAACCAAAGTTTACACTCTCCACTCTCTGTAACAACTACTTCGACACTGAAGTAACACTGATGTGCTCAGTCTTGTCCAGCTTGTTGCCCTCCAGGTTCCTCTGTCCATGGGATTCTCCAGGCAAGAATACTGGGTTGCCATTTCCTACTCCAGGTGATCTTCCGGACTCGGGGGTTGAACCCGAAGTCCCTTATGTCTCCTGCACTGGCGTGTGGGTTCTTTACCACTAGCACCACCTGGGAAGCCCCATTTCCCTATTTCATCCCTATTTTGCTAACCCATCCAGCCTGCTTTCTATCTTATCACTCCACCCATTACTTCTCATTAAAATAGCTTTGACCTGCACTAAATCTGTCGGGCACTTTTTTACATATTCTATCTCTATTGAAATTCTCGCTTGCTCATGCATTGTTCTCCTGACCTCAGTGAGCACCTTCATGACCATTATTTTAAACTCTTTATCAGGTAAATTACCTATCTCCATTTCATGAAGGTCTGCTTCTTAAGTTTTTATCTTGTACTTTTGTTTGGAAATTATTTCTCTGTTTCTTCATTTCCCTTGATTTTTCTGTGTTAGTTTCTATACAATAGATAAAACAGCCACTTCTCCCAGGCAAGAAGGAGTGGTCTTATGTAGATGGAACTTAGTGTTTGCCCCAGCCCTAGTTATTGTCCTTTAAACCCTTGTGATTGCCCAAGCTGCCTTCTTAGTTCTTAGCATTCCCCAGTAGTTGAGGGTGTACCAAGACCTGTCACTGTCCCAGAGAGAGGATCTCAGTCAGAACCTAGATGCAGACTGGCTGGAAGCTGGACCCACAAGCAGCAGCTTTCAAAGTATGCAAGTGGATTACTTTTAGAAAAAGATTGGGAGATGGGCCTTGCTTTCTCTTCCCTCTGTGCTGAACCCTGAGAGAATAACCAGTTAAGAATAGTTTCTCTGACACAGTCCTGTGGGACTAGTGAACTTAAGCTCTGCTGCCTACCAGAGCCAGGCGATCAAGTGGTGTGTCCCCCTGAGGAATAGCCATGGAAGCTGGGGCATCAGAAGAATGCATAGCACCATTGCAGAGATATCATCATTTCAGGTGACCTGGGGAGAGGCAGCAAGAGGGCACCTGCTAGCTTCCCCAGTCTCTGGGGAGGCCCCTAGATTAATGTTATATTAGGAGCCTAGCCCTCAGATGGCAGCTTCTAGGATAAGCAACTAGCCCATTGAAAAAGATCCTGATGCTGGGAAGGATTGAAGGCAAAAGGAGAAGAGGGCAGCAGAGGCTGAAATGATTGGATAGCATCACTAATTCAACGGCTATAAACTTGGGTGAACTCTAGGAGATGGTGAGGGACAGGGAGGCCTGGCCTGCTGCAGTCCATGGAGTCTCAAAGAGTTGGACACAACTTAGCAACTGAACAACAACTCTTTCGTGGCAAGATTGGGAAATGAGCATTTCAGTCTGCTGGTTCTGTGCTGGGGTGGAGAGGGAGTGATGGATAATGAGAAAGGGGGCTAGCTACCTAGAGTTCTCAGGAGTGCATTTGTTTGCTCTATCCTCGTGGGTTTCATGGGTGAAGCCCAGCTGGCTTTCAAAGCTAGGTGTTTGGGGTCCCGTCCCTCAGGTGGAAGTTTTAAAAGTTGAGGTACTGGATATTAGATCCAAACCTCTTAGGGAGAAGTTAAGAGTTGTGAGCTCCCTCTCCATTGTATATTGCTTTTCTAGGATGAGGTTTTGGGTGAGATGGTGCCTCCGTCTCTCCCTACCTGTTTTTATGTGCGTGGGTTTTTCTTATTCACCCAATGTGTAGGCATTGCTCGGTGAATTTCTGTTTTTCTATTGGAGAGAATTGTTCTACACATAGCTGTAGGACAGGTATATCTGTGGGAGGATATAAGTTCAGGGGCTTCCTTAGTCACCAGCTTGAACTGGAACTGGCCTACACTAAATCTGACAGACACTGCTCAGTCCACATTATATTTGAGCATTCATTAGAGTTGACTTTGCCTTTGGCTGCCATATAGCTCTATAGGTTTTCCTAGCCTCCTGTAGCCATTCTCTTTCTTTCTCGTAAAGAGCCTTAACCCACAACCTGTATCACCAGCCATTAAATGCTGACCTTCCTTAGGGAGGGCTCAGTCCTGGTTTCCTCAGCTGCTCACTCTGGCAAGCTCATCCATACCCATGATTTCTATTAGCATCTATAAATACACAACTCCCAAACCATATCTCTAACCCCACCCAGGGCCATATATCCCACTGTCTAATTAACCTCTTGGATATCTCAAAGACTGGTCAGACTGCACATGTCCAAAAATGAACTCATGATCTTATCACCCATTCCCTTACCCCAATTATTTGTCTTACTCTAAAACTAACTCATCAAGGTAATTGCATTCAGTTCTATGGGTCATCATGGCACAGTTCCCAGAGAATTCATTCACAGAGGCTATAATGTGAACACTGCACTCTGGAATTGAACAATATGGCATCCCTATTTTTCCAGTGTCCCCTCTCTCAGGAAATAGCAGAACCAACTGCACAAGCCAGACACCTAACAGTCAGAACTGAAAAACACAAAACCTAGGTTCACACTCATATCTCTCTCTCTCCTCCAGCTCATCTAGTCACTGACTCTCATTCATTTAACCTCTTAAATTGCCCTTAAATGAATCCACTTCTTACCAAACCCATCACCACTACTCCTCTCTAATTCAAGTTACTATTATCTCTGATCTGAATTATTGCAGTAGATTCCTAATGCTAATTTTAGTAGCTTAAAACTTTTTAAATATAAATTTGTTTATTTTAATTGGAGGCTAATTACTTTACAATATTCTAGTGGTTTTGCCATACATTGACATGAATCTGCTACGGGTGTACATGTGTTCCCTATCCAGAACCCTCCTCTCACCCCCCTCCCCATCCAATCCCTCTGGGTCATCCCAGTGCACCAGCCCAGAGCACCCTGTCTCATGCATCGAACCTGGACTGGCAATTCGTTTCACATATGATAATATACATGTTTCAATGCCATTCTCCCAAATCATCCCACCCTCGCCCTCTCCCACAGAGTCCAAAAGACTGTTGTATACATCTGTGTCTCTTTTGCTGTCTCACATATAGGGTTATTGTTACCATCTTTCTAAATTCCATATATATGCATTAGTATACTATATTGATGTTTTTCTTTCTGGCTTACTTCACTCTGTATAATAGGCTCCAGTTTCATCCACCTCATTAGAACTGATTCGAATGTATTCTTTTTAATGGCTGAATAATATTCCATTGTGTATATGTACCACAGCTTTCTTATCCATTCATCTGCTGATGGACATCTAGGTTGCTTCCATGTCCTGCCTATTATAAACAGTGCTGCGATGAACATTAAGGTACACGTGTCTCTTTCAATTCTGGTTTCCTCAGTGTGTATGCCCAGCAGTGGGATTGCTGGGTCATAAGGCAGTTCTATTTCCAGTTTTTTAAGGAATCTCCAAGCTGTTCTCCATAGTGGCTGTACTAGTTTGCATTCCCACCAACAGTGTAAGAGGGTTCCCTTTTCTCCACACCCTCTCCTCTCATTTATTGCTTGTAGACTTTCGGATAGCAGCCATTCTGACTGGTGTGAAATGGCACCTCATTGTGGATTTGATTTGCATTTCTCTGATAATGAGTAATGTTGAGCATCTTTTCATGTGTTTGTTAGCCATCTGTATGTCTTCTTTGGAGAAATGTCTATTTAGTTCTTTGGCCCATTTTTTGATTGGGTAGTTTATTTTTCTGCAATTGAGCTGCATAAGTTGCTTGTATATTTTTGAGATTAATTCTTTGTCAGTTGCTTCATTTGCTATTATTTTCTCCCATTCTGAAGGCTGTCTTTTCACCTTGCTTATAGTTTCCTTTGTTGTGCAAAAGCTTTTAAGTTTAATTAGGTCCCATTTGTTTATTTTTGCTTTTATTTCCAATATTCTGGGAGGTGGGTCATAGAGGATCTTGCTGTGATTTATGTCAGAGAGCGTTTTTCTCCTCTAGGAATTTTATAGTTTCTGGTCTTACATTTAGATCTTTAATCCATTTTGAATTTATTTTTGTGTATGGTGTTAGAAAGTGTTCTGCTGCTGCTGCTGCTGCTAAGTCGCTTCAGTCGTGTCCGACTCTGTGCGACCCCATAGACGGCAGCCCACCAGGCTCCCCCATCCCTGGGATTCTCCAGGCAAGAACACTGGAGTGGGTAGAAAGTGTTCTAGTTTCATTCTTTTGCAAGTGGTTGACCAGTTTTCCCAGCACCACTTGTTAAAGAGATTGTCTTTAATCCATTGCATATTCTTGCCTCCTTTGTCGAAGATAAGGTGTCCATAGGTGCATGGATTTATCTCTGGGCTTTCTATTTTGTTCCATTGATCTATATTTCTGTTTTGGGGCCAGTACCATACTGTCTTAATGACTGTGGCTTTGTAGTAGAGCCTGAAGTCAGGCAGGTTGATTCCTCTAGTTCCACTCTTCTTTCTCAAGATGGCTTTGGCTGTTCGAGGTTTTTTTTTATTTCCACACAAATTGTGAAATTATTTGTTCTAGCTCTGTGAAAAATACTGTTGGTAGCATGATAAGGATTGCACTGAATCTATAGATTGCTTTGGGCAGTATACTCATGTTCACTGATTCTTCCAACCCATGAACATGGTATATTTCTCCATCTATTTGTGTCCTCTTTGATTTCTTTCACTAGTGTTTTATAGTTTTCTATATATAGGTCATTTGTTTCTTTAGGTAGATATATGCCTAAGTATTTTATTCTTTTCGTTGTAATGGTGATAGCTTAAAACTTTCAAGTTTCTTTCCTTAAAATGGGGACTTCTTAACATGACCTACAAAACCTTTTCTGACCTAGCTGCTACCTACTGCTCCAATCTCATCTTGCATCATATTCCCTTCATTTGCTCAGCTCCAGACTTACCAACCTTCTTTCAATCCCCAGCCTTCTCCATACTCTGTTCTACAGCAGGAGCTCTGCACATGCTATTTTCTCTATCTCGGATCTCTTCCTTCCCCTCCTTACCTACTTAACTTTACCAAATCCACTTCCATTTAATTCTTCAAAGTTTAGAATAATTATCTTTTCCTCTTGGGGGCATTTCTTGACCAATTCACCAGGTTTAAATCCTACTATAGTAAGCTTTCATTGCATTACCTCTCCTACTTTGTTTTTATTAGAAATTCAATTTTATATTTATTTTCTCATTATCTGATTAAATGTTATGTCCCCACTAAAATGTAAGCTCTCTAAGGGTGAAGACTAGGTCTGTTTTTACCCATTATTGTTTTACCAGAACCCAGCACAGTACGTGGCATATATCAGATCATTTATTAAATTAGCTAATTAATTTCTAAGAAGGAAATGATTCACTGGAGCTAGATTAAGCTCGTATCCACAGAGGAGGAAGGTCAGGCTAACGAGGCTGGGGACCTGGGAAAAGTGTAAAATGGCAAACAAATAATTATGATTTAAAAGGGAACTAAAAACTAAAATCAGGCGCCAGGACACAAAGTAGAAAACAGCACAGTGTTTGGCTTAAGAAATAAATCTACTCTGATGGGAGACTCATGAGGTGAAAAGGTAAGAGGTCTGGATCCCAGCTGAAAGTAGCATCTATTAAGTGTACAACACACACACACACACACACACACACACACACACACACACACCTGGCTGACCCTCTTGTACTTCAAATTCAATATGCCCCAAAGTAAGCCAACCATATTCACAAATACCCTCTAAAGTGTTCTTACCTGTGAATTTCCTATGTCAATAAATAGTGCTACCATCCTCAGAGATACCTCATCCCCAAATTTAGGAGATATCCTTTATTCTAACACATTTCTCAAACCTCACATCTTAATCACCAAGATCACTCAGTCTAACTTCTAAATATACCTTAAATCTATCCATTTCTCCCCATTTTTACAGCTAATAATCAATTAAAACTCTCACCATAATTGGTTATTATAAAAACCTCATAAATGGTTTTCTCCCTCCGTATTCATGCATCCCACTCATCTATTCTTCACACTACAATCAGAATCATCCTTCGAAAATGAGAATGCTGTATCACATGTCTGAAACTCCCTCTTGCCTTTATACCAAAATCCACCCTCTGTAACTTGATAAAAGCTGTCTTTTGCACCTTGAACAACCTATGGTTCCTCATCCCTAATCACTGAGCATTAGCACCTAAATTCCAGTCACACTGAGCTAGCTTTAGCTGCAGAATGTCTGGGGCTGATCTTAAGGTCTTCTGATGCTTCCACGCCTTTGTAATGCATCTCGCCTAGCCTAAAATATTACGTCCACCCTTAGTCTCCTTCTCCACTCTCTAACGTTTTTATCTAACTCATATTAATACTCCTAATCCTTGTCGTATCTAGCTAACTCTCACCTATCTCAGTTCAAAAGGCACCTCCATTGGAAGGCCTTCCTGACACCTGGCTCCCATAGCCTCCTTCTCTCATCATGTCCATCAATCACATGGCCTATCTTCCTCTCTGGTCAGCCTCAAACACTAAGAGGAAAACACCGTGAGAGAGACAAGATGTCCTATAAATCTTATTCATCACTGACAGAGAACAATGGCATAGCAGCTAGCCATTCAAAGAATATTTGACTAAATTAACAACCAAAATGAGCAACAACTTCTAATGACTTTTCTTTTCTTATTTCAGGCCAAATGGTTACATGGTTGCAGCTTTCGTCTTTCTCCTGATGCTACTGTTCCTCAGTATTCTCATTTTGAGCTACTTCCATTATATGAGGATTTATAGAAAATATATTTATGAGCCCCTGCACGAATCTGAAAGAAAAAAAAAGAAAAATTGAGAGAAGTGAAAATCTATTTACTATGAATGTAGAAGAAGTATGTATATATACTTACATTGAGAGTGTATTTTGACCAAGAAATATTAAGTATAAACTCATAGTATTATCAAATTCAAAATCTGAAAATTGTTCTCAAATTATCCCAAACAGGAATATTTTAATATATAATGTTATTAAATTAATCCTTAGTGTGTTCACTTTTATCTTAAGATAGTCTATATAGTTTTGAATAGCTTAAAAAACATTTTTTTATAGCTGTGTTCTCTAGCTCTCTCTTGCCTAGCTTCCTTGATTCAGCATTGTGATTTTGAAATTAATTCATGTTTTTGCATGAATCTATAATTCTTTTTATTGCTAAGTGTTCTGTTCTACTGTTGGTTAACTTATTAACATTTGAGTTTTTTTCTAGGTTTAGACTCTTAGAAATAAAACTGCTATGAATAGTTTTTTATAGGTCGTTGTGTGAACATAGATTTTAATTTTTCTTGGGGAAACACTTAGGCAATGGTTCATTCATATGGTAGATATGTCCTTTTTGGAAACTGACAAACTGTATTCTAAATTTTGTTTTTTGTCAGAGTAAATGAGAGTTTAGTTTTTAAAAATTTTTAAACTTTAAAAACTACCTAAATTTGGCTATTACACTCCTTCCTAAGAATGAAAGTAAATTTTTGAAAGTATATAAATGTGTCAAATATTATTTTGCATAAAACTTTTCATATGAACCTTATAAAGCTGTAGTTAATTTATGCATAAAAGACTTAATAAGTATGTGAATTTAAATAGTCTGTCAAAGATATACATGAAATATAACTTATAATATTGAAAATAGGAAGCTAATGCTCTAATTCTTAATTTTAAGTTTTCAAATTTTATTCTGATGCTCAAAATAAGCTTCTTAAGTTGTCCAAACATGACCACAGCTTTCTAAGCAATTAATATTTGAAGAATGAATATCCACCTAGAGGAGAATGAGCAAGAGATTGTGTGTGTGTGTGTGTGCTTAAAAGAACTGACTTATGGAGGAAAAGCAGAAGACACATGGTGTGCTGAGCTTTAGCTGTGTAGGACCCACCCAGGGGGAGGTCCATGTTCTTCATTCCCTCCTTGGACTTTAATTTCATAAACTGGTTCCTTTCCCCTCATCAAATAGTGGGGTAAAGTATTGCTTTGTGTGATTGTGGAGGCTAGCTAGACAAGTCTGAAAGCCACAGCACAGACATCAGGAATGGAAGATGAGGAGCAAGATGGGACTTGCTATTTGATTTGATGGGACAAATCAAAGCTATTTCCACATACAGAATTCCTCATTTTACTAAGATCAGGAACAAGACAGGGATACCTGCTGTTCATCACTGTTTTGAAGGTTCTTATATTACAAGAGGAAAATAACCATTACAAATAAGAGGAAAAAGGAGATAATTAATTTAAATAATTAATTATATGCCTAGGAAAGCCAAAATTAAGAACAAGAATTCCTAGAATAAGACCATTGGATGGCTCAATATGAGATAAATATTTAAAATTCAATACCTTTTCTCTACAATATTTATATAACAGTTTGTTAGCAATAGAAATAATAAAAATTATTCATTGTAGTGACAAGTTACACAGAATTAAAGTTAACATGAAAGGTATATGCCATATATGAAAAACATCTTTAAAAGCTTTATTGAAAGGGTTTTTTTGTCAGCATAATTTTTTACCTTTTTAAAAAAAATTTTTATTTTTACTTTATTTTCTTTACAATACTGTATTGGTTTTGCCATACATTGACATGAATCCGCCATGGGTGTACATGACTTCCCAATCATGAACCTCCCTCCCACCTCCCACCCCATATCAGCTCTCTGAAAGGGGTTTTGAAATGAGATCTGATAGAAATGTTTAATGGAAAAAAGAAAGAAAATGAGCCAATTTAAAATGAGCAAAAGATATAGTCATTTCACAGAAGAGCATATTCAAATAGCCAGTAAACATATTAAAAACTAATGTATGGCAAAACCAATACAGAATTGTAAAGTAAAATAAAGTAAAAATAAAAATAAATAAATAAATAAAAACATGGGGGAAAAAACATATTAAAAACTTTTTTTTACTGTGTACTATGTGCCAGAAACTGTCCCAATGATTTATCTAATACTCTTCAACCATACTATGCAATGGGAACTATTATTATCCCATTATAGAGACAAGGAAACTGGCACAGAGAGGGTAAATAATTTTTCTAAGGTCACACAGCTGGTAAGTGAAGTCTCGGGCAGACTGGCTCCAAATCAGGTGCTTATCCACCAAGGATGTTCAATCACACCAGCAGTCAGAAAGATATAAACCAAAGTTACAATGAGGTTACTTTTCTTGCCTCATGGCAAAAACTCAGAAGGGTAACACTCTTGGGAAGGAATGAGAATCGGGGATGAGAAAAAAAAAATTCTGAATTTCTGAAGGAAAAGTGAATTTTTAAAGTTTTTTTCGAAAACAATCTAGCAAGATCAATTAAAAATATTAATCCTCTTGGACCCACTCTTAGAAGTTTATCCATGAGCTAGGAGGACCAACATATACATACAATCAAATAGTTTCATAAACACGCTGTGCTAGCTGCTCAGTCATGTCCGAGTCTTTGCGACCCCGTGGACTGTAGTCTGCCAGGCTCCTCTGTCCACGGGGATTCTCCAGGCAAGAATACTGGAGTAGGTAGCCATGCCCTCCTCAGTTTCATATACATCTATGTGTGTATATATGTATATACACACACACAGAGACACATATATATACACAGAATTATATGTATATATACATACACATATATATATACACAGATTTTTATATATCTATATACACATACACATACATATACAGAATGCTAGAAGGAGAATTAATGTCTATCAGCAGGTGAACGGTTGAATAAATGATTGTTCATTGCCCATATTGATCAGTGTGTTGATTTAGAAGATTTTCTGCAAGATTTCGTTAAATGAGAAAAGCAAGATGTAGGGAAGTCTTTACAGTATGATCCAATTATACAAATGAAACAAAAGTTCTGATATGAGAACACAGGAAAAGGTATGGAAAGATATACAGCATTTTGTGTATATCGTGTGCATGTGTATGTCTGTACACTGTGGGATGGGGAGAAGGGATGTATCAAGAGATGTAGAGAGGGAAGAGATAAAAACTCCCAAAACTGGGGAAGAAGGAAAACAATAGAAAAATAGCATGGAAATTTTTCTCTTTATGTAAAATGATGTGTCTGCATAAAGACAAATGAAAGAGTGACTGTCAACAAACTAAGACCTGGTGCAGCCAAATAAATAAATAGTAAAAAAAGAGAGAGATGGAGATTGGCGATGGGGGCGTGCTGAGAGAGTAGCTCAGCTCACAAAGGGCGAAGGGAGCGTTTCGAGTAAGAGGTGAAATGAACCAGTAGTTTGAGCCCTTAGTAGGAGGTGTTGCTGCTCCTGCTGCTGAGTCACTTCAGTCGTGTCCAACTCTGTGCGACCCTGTAGATGGCAGCCCACCAGGCTCTCCCATCCCTGGGATTCTCCAGGCAAGAACACTGGAGTCGGTTGCCATTTCCTTCTCCAATGCATGAAAGTGAAAAGTGAAAGTGAAGCCGCTCAGTCGTGTCCGACACTTAGTGACCCCATGGACTGCAGCCTACCAGGCTCCTCCGTCCATGGGATATTCCAGGCAAGAGTACTGGATTGGGGTGCCATTGCCTTCTCTGAGGAGGTGTTATGATGTCCTTAATGAAGAACGCCTGCCTCTCCCCACACCTGTAGTTTGTTCAACTGGGTTAGAGGAGAGGAAGGCCACAGGGAAGAAGAGAAAGCAGCTGGGCACACCAAAAAAGAATTTTGGAACTTTGTCCACAACCTGAGGACAGTCATGCACACAGCATTTACTGTCACTCAACACTGCCTGGCAATTCAACACTATTTCCCTAGTGTATTTGTATTCCCTATTTAATACCTTCTCTCTCTTCAAATGAAATGGCAACCCACTCCAGTATTCTTGTCTTGAGAATCCCAGGGACGGGGGAGCCTGGTGGGCTGCCATCTATGGGGTCGCACAGAGTCGGACACGACTGAAGTGACTTAGCAGCAGCAGCAGCTCTCTTCAAATTCCCTATATCCCAACCCTCCCCAACTCTCCAGTGATCATCTTGCCATGTATTCATCGAGAAAATCAAAACAAATCAGAAAAGAACTGCCCTCATTTGTCTTCTATACCTTCCATACCATCATATGCACCTTATATGCTGTTAGTACAGATAAAGCATCGCTCCGACTAAAGGCCAACCCCTCCTTTATGCATTGGATCTCTTCCCCTTCTTACCTCACCCATGGAAATCCCCCCTCTCCTACATTATCAATTTCTCTTTTTACATACAAATGTACTTTGGTACTTGACGTCATGGATGTCTAAAAGGCATCTCCAACTTAAAATGACCAAACCTTAAGTCTTAATTTTCCTCTTCCTCACCTGCTCTTCCCAATTATCATATCTTATAAATGGCACCATCATCCGCACAATTTTTGAAGTCAAAAACCTAGAAATTATCCTAGAGTAGTCTCTCTCTAACAAACTTAATATCCAATCCATTAGCAAGTCCTGTAGACTCTACTTCCAAAATATTCAAAATTAATTTCTTAGATGTTCCTCACTATGCCAATATCCAAGCCACCTTTTGGCATGCACTTGTGGAATAGCTTCCTAATCGGTTGAAACAATTAGCTTTGCTGTTCCCTTTGTCTCCTGATATTTGTAAGGTTGATTTTTTGTCATTCAGATCTGAGCTTAATCAATCTGATTTCGGTATTGACCATGGTGATGTCCAGATGGTCAATAACGAAATCAGATTGATTATATTCTTTGCAGCCAAAGATGGAGAATTTCTATACAGTCAGCAAAAACAAGACTGGGAGTTGACTGTGGCTGAGATCATGAACTCCTTATTGCCGAAATTGGAGAAGGAAATGGCAACCCACTCCAGTGTTCATGCCTGGAGAATCCCAGGGATGGCAGAACCTGGTGCTCTGCCGTCTATGGGGTCACACAGAGTCAGACACGACTGAAGCAACTTAGCAGCAGCAGCAGGGAAAACCACCAGACCATTCAGGTATGACCTAAATCAAATCTCTTATGATTACACAGTAGAAGCGACAAATAGATTCAAGGGATTAGATCTGATAGAGTGCCTAAAAAACTGTGGACGGAGGTTCATGATATTGTACAGGAGGCAGAGATCAAGACCATCCCCAAGAAAAAGAAATGCAAAAAGGCAATATGGTTGTCTGAGGAGGCCTTTCAAATAGCTGAGAAAAAAAGAGAAGTAAAAGGCAAAGGAGAAAAGGAAAAATATACCCATTTGAATGCAGAGTTCCAAAGAATAGCAAGAAGAGATATGAAAGCCTTCCTCAGTGATCAATGCAAAGAAATAGAGGAAAACAATAGAATGGGAAAGACAAGAGATCTCTTCAAGAAAATGAGAGATACCAAGGGAACATTTCATGCAAAGATGGGCATAATAAAGGACAGAAATGGTATGGACCTAACAGAAACAGAAGGCATTAAGAAGAGGTGGCAAGAATACACAGAAGAACTATACAAAAAAGATCTTCATGTCCCAGATAACCACAATGGTGTGCTCATCCACCTAGAGCCAGACATCCTGGAATGTGAAGTCAAGTGGGCTTTAGGAAGCATCACTACAAACAAAGGTAATGGATGTGATGGAATTCCAGTTGAGCTATTTCAAACCCTAAAAGATGATGCTGTTCAAGTGCTGCACTCAATATGCCAGCAAATCTGGAAAACTCAGCAGTGGCCACAGGACTGGAAAAGGTCAGTTTTCATTCCAATCCCAAAGAAAGGCAATGCCAAAGAATGTTCAAACTACCACACAATTTCATTCATCTCACACGCTTGCAAAGTAATGCTCAAAATTCTCCAAGCCAAGCTTCAACAGTATGTGAACCATGAACTTCCAGATGTTCAAGATGGATTTAGAAAAGGCAGAAGAACCAGAAATCAAATTACCAACATCTGTTGGATCATTGAGAAAGCACGAGAGTTCCAGAAAAACATCTGCTTCATTGACTATGCCAAAGCCTTTGACTGTGTGGATCACAACAAACTGTAGAAAAATTCTGAAAGAGATGGGAATACCAGACCACCTGACCTGCCTCCTGAGAAATCTGTATGCAGGTCAAGAAGCAACAATTAGAACTGGACATGGAACAACAGACTGATTCCAAATAGGGAAAGGAGTACATCAAGGCTGCATATTGTCACCCTGTTTATTCAATTTATATGCAGAGTACATCATGTGAAATGCCGGGCTGGATGAAGCACAAGCTGGAATGAACATTGCCAGGAGAAATATTAATAACCTCAGATATGGAGATGACACCACCCTTATGGCAGAAAGTGAAGAACAACTAAAGAGCCTCTTGATGAAAGTGAAAGTGGAGAGTGAAAAAGTTGGCTTAAAGCTCAACATTCAGAAAACGAAGATCATGGCATCTGGTCCCATCACTTCATGGGAAATAGATGGAGAAATAATTGAAACAGTGAGAGACTCTTTTTGCGGGGGGGGGGGGGGGGGTGGCTCCAGAATTACTGCAGGTGGTGACTGCAGCCATGAAATTTTAAAATGCTTGCTCCTTGGAAGAAAAACTATGACCAACCCAGGCAGCACATTAAAAAGGAGAGACATTACTTTGTCGATAAAGGTCAGTCCGGTCAAAGCTATGGTTTTTTCCAGTAGCCATGTATGGATGTGAGAGTTGGACTATAAAGAAAGCTGAGAGCCCAAGAATTGGTGTTTTTGAACTGTGGTGTTGGAGAAGACGCTTGAGAGTTCCTTGGACTGCAAGGAGATCCAGTCAATCCTAAAGGAAATCAGTCCTGAATATTGACTGGAAGGACTGATACTGAGCTAAAGCTCCAATACTTTGGCTAGCTGATGTGAAGAACTGACTCATTGGAAAAGCCCCTGATGCTGGGAAAGATTAAAGGTGGGAGGAAAACCGGACAGATGAAGAGCTAGTTGGATGGCATCACCGACTGGATGGACAGGAGTTTGAGTAAGCTCCAGGAGTTGGTGATGGACAGGAAGGGAAGCCTGGCTTGCTGCAGTCCACAAGGTCACAGAGTTGGACAGGACTGAGCAACTGAACTGAACTCAACTCTGAGCTTAAACCTCCGGAGCTTACGGAGACCTTCCCACTGCAGCCAGTATGAGGTTACTCTCAATCACTTCATCCTGTTTTAAGTCTCTACAAAGCATATTTTTCTCGTCCTCCCTATTGTTTACACCATAGTCCCCAGGGCCTATGTCACTGCCTGGTAAAGGGCAGGTACACAACAAATATTTTTTGAATTGAATGTAAAAGCACCTACTGTTTCCCAGGGTTGTGCTAATCTATGAGCACTGTGCTGTCTTCCCATTTCAGCAGGATAGTTTTATTAAATGTAAAATTCCACACTGAGAATTAACTGGATGCATGTTATACCCCTTCTCCTGCCAGTAACCCACCTTCATCTATTTTTCTCCCCTTGCAAAATAAAAAATAATAGTGAGGAGGGACTTGGAAAACAGGGTCATCAATGTGGTCTTTTGCCACATTCGTAAGGCTTCATCGAGCTCAACGAGACAGAAACCAATTGCAACCGTAATGGATATAAGCAGCAGCAGAACAACCTCACGGCCCACACGGACGGACGACAAGGCTAGAGCGCACACTGCAAGCACTGCATGCTGGGAGCTGTAGTCGGGCTAGGCCTGGCCAGCAGGACCCGGCCCCCGCAGCATGCTGGGAACTGTAGTCGACAGCTGGAAACGCACCGCAAGGAAGGACCGCAGTTGAGACTCCGCCTCTGCGCTTCCTCATTGCATGCTGGGAATTGTAGTCTTTCTGGGAACACGCTCCTCCCGGGCGGAAAAGCACCAAGGTTGCGCCATCTTAAGTGCGAGTGCGGCAGTGGAGGCTAGAGCTCAGGCGGGCCCAGCCCCGGCCGGCCCCGCCCCCCAGGAGCCCGGCGCCCGCCCCTTGCTCGGGCCCCGCCTTCCCCCACGTGTCTGCCGCCGGGGGAGGCGCTTGAGCCGGAGCGGGCCGCCAGCGGTCCGGCCCGGTAGGCGCAGAGGGTCCTGTCGGCGGCGCCCGGGAGCGACTAGCTTCCCGATGCTTCCGCCCTGGCTCCCGCCGGCCGGGCTGTGCGCTTAGGGCCCGGCTCCGGACCCCTGAGGCGTCCGCGTGGGTGACAACGGCTTCGGCCCCGCGGAACGGAGCGGCTGGAGCGCGAGGCGGCGGCCGCCGGGAGGAGGATGGGGGCTAACCAGTTAGTGGTGCTCAACGTGTACGACATGGTGAGTACGGCGCCGGCGCCCGACCCCGGCCCCGGCCGGCATTCTCTCGCCGGTGGGTTCGGACCCGGCCCCTCGCGTTTCCAGCCTGGCGTCGCCGCCTCCCGCTTGGTTCACCGGGGTTGGGGGAGGGGACGATTATTTTTTTTAATCCCTGCAAACGTCTACGCGCTTGTTAGCTTTTCCCGGTCTGCCCCGGGGCTTTGGCCAAGACTCGGTTCGCCTCGAACCTCCCTCGTGCCCCGACTTGGCCCGGACCCTGGGCTGGGCCCGACCTTCTGGCCGACGAGCAGTGTCCTTTCCGCGAAGCTTGGGTCGAGGGTCGGACTTCCCACTCCATCACCGGAACTCCGGGGCAACCCCGCTTCTCCCACCCCAGTTGCCCGCTCTGCCGAAGCAGCCCGTCTTCAAAAACTCCCAGGCCCCTCCAAGTCGAGAAAGTCACCGCTTGTCGACGCCAGTGCTAGAGTCTCTTTAAGGGTGAACAGGAGCCGACACAGCCTAGCCTCCAAGGCAACCGCATTAAAATGAATGAGGCTAACATTTATCCAGAAAATAGCCCAGCTGAATTATTTAGGGGTTCACGGCGGTGCTCCTTTCCTAGATTCTGGAGACCTCTTACCAGGTGATGCAACAGGTATCTGACGTGGCCGCAGGAGAGGCAGAGAAGAACGGGTTTGTTGTGTCATCTAACTTTTGGAGTACTGCGAGCACTCAGAAATGAGTCAAAACGTTGGTTTGCGTTATTATCGCCATTGGAATAACTGGTACACAGTTGCCGTTGCAGTTAGATGGATGCTTGGGTTTGTTTCCTTTCGATTGATTAGTTTTTGCTTTATAAGAGGTCACCTCCACTTGAGATGTTTAAAATTTCGTAAGTGGATTGACAAGTGAAAAAGTCCCCAGCGTTGTTTTTGTTGCCTTAAAGATGAAGAAGAGCCAGAATACGGGAGGTTAGGAGTCTTGGTTCTCACTCACCGATCTAAACTTTGTGTTCCCCTGTATTGTTTTTAAGTTTCTACATTTACACTGTAACCTCTTGGGTAGGAAGGAATTCCTATGCCTCAATCTGGGAATTAATGTGAGAAGGCCATAGAGACTGCTTGGGACCTGAGGAGGGTACTCCGCTGAGTTTGCATATAAACTTGGAGGTGAAAGGAGATAGATTAGCATGCTGAGAAAAATGGAGTATGATGGGAAAAAGTTCCAGAGAGGAATAATCAGAACCAGAGATTTTAAAAGAGCGGGGTACTTTGTAAAGTCTTTGGCCTGTGTCACTGGTTAAGAAATAATTCTCTAGATGTAAACTTTTTGTGGCTAGCTGTGGAAGCCTTGATTTTTCAAGAATTTTATTGCCCTCTTACTCTTTCTACCCAGTCCCCCTTGAGTGATCTGAATTTGGTTTTTTATTTATTCGTGCAGATTGTTACACACCATCCCTCAAGATACATTCTGTTCTTGAGAGTACAGTATACATTTTCTTCTAGGTTGTTAAACCCCTTTATAAATTAGGATTATGCAGTGGCCAGAGGGCCAGTTTCATTGCCTAAAAGAAATCTGTGAAAGTAGAGGAAGAGAACATTTTGCTTTTTTAAATAAAACTGGAGATACATTGCTTGGCTTATAATGGGCTTCTTTACACTTTGGGTAGTCTGTGAATAACAGAAATCATTGCTATGTGGTAAACGTAGGAAAAGCTAGAGATGATTCTCAAACCAGTATGTTTTGAAGGGAGGAGTGTTCTGAAAGATCTTTAAAATGTTAACTAGGTAACAGAGCTATTATTCTTCATATAGCTTTTGTGAAGTAGGTAGTTGCAAAGTAAATAGAGAAAATGGTACCTGCCCAGAAAAGTAAGTAAAAAAAGTAAAGTCGCTCAGTCGTGTCCAACTCTTTGCGACCCCATGGACACCAGGCTCCTCCGTCCATGGGATTTTCCAGGCAAGAGTACTGGAGTGGGTTGCCGTTTCCTTCTCCAGGGAACTTCCTGACCCAGGGATCGAACCCAGGTCTCCCACATTGTAGACAGACGCTTTCCATCTGAGCTACCACTTGATCTTAGCCAAAAGGCCAAGGACCTGCCCAGAGAGCTACAAATAGGATCTAGAATTTCTAGACCACAGTCTGTTTCATTATTTTTTCTACTGAATAGTTCTGTGTTTATTTCTTATATATTGCTTTTTCCTGTGAACAGGAGGAGCATGTGAATGTTTATCGGAAATGGCAAATAGCTGAGTTACTAGACTTCTAATAAACAGAGTTTGTTTGCTCTCCTGAGGGCTTTTGGTCTGTAAGTAAGTGTCTTATGTCACTAACTCAGCAACCTACAGTTATTTAGTTAGGACCCTGTAAAAGTCACAAAAATGAATGGATTATGCTTTCTTCTGTAAGGAATTTAGAGTTTCATAGGGGAGGTACACCAGTGGTAACAATTCAGAACAATGCCATGGTTTTGATAAGAGCAGAACAAGATGCCAAGGAGACAGTGCTCTTGTAGGATCATGGAATGCTGAAAAGTAAAGGGGGAAAACCCTGAAGAATGGAGGGTTTCTGCAGGCAAGGAATAGTCAGCACGAACAGACTGGCCGGAGGAGGACAGCACAGGTTGGATTTGGAAAATCCAGTGTAGCTAGAGTGTAGGAGGCATGAAAGGGGACAAAACTTCCAATTTGGCTAGAATTTTTATTAGTTTGGGGCTGAGAGGATGGTCTGTGAGCCAGGGGGATCCATTTAAAGTTTTCAAGGTGAGGAGCAGTGTGGTCGGAGTTATGTTTTAGAATCAAGACCAGTGGATTGAGGTATAAATTTGTAGCTATTATACTCATTTTTTCTCAAGTCAGTTTTGGTTTTTGAAGCATCTTTGCTTGATGTCAAGGGCAAATTCTTTTTTTCTTTGGTAGTACTTCCTAGTCATCATAAATGCCTTTGATGAGGATTGCTGTGGTCTGTCGGTACAGGCCTGGTATATCAGCTGTCTATCTAGTCTAGACTTTGTAAGCATGAAAATCAGCCTTTGGTTTGTGCTTACAGCCACTGTTCATAGGAACCTCTTGCGGTGTATCCTTGTTCCTCTTTCTCTGTGAGACTGTTGCCTGCTCTAGTTGACTGTGTTTTTCCTGTTCAGTAGATTGGGAGCTGCTGATCATTTCTTTTCTTCCGTAACTCTGTCACATGTATTTTGGGAGTGAGGTTATTCACATATTGCTAATTTACTGGTATACATAGTAAAGCAAGTGATTCAAGTTAGTTTCAATTGCTGGGCCAGTCTCTGGCATAGTCACTTGTGCACAAGGTCTTCCTTTGTTATAGATTGAGATTTTGTGCTGCTAAATGAATTTTTAGAAACCAAAAATATGCAGTAATATAATGATGTTTGTAGATTTCATTCTATAAACAATTTTCTTCCCGATTTTTAAATAGTATCTGTACATCTTCAGAGTCATAGACACTTTCTAGGAGTCTTCAGATGAAGTTTTTGTCTGGACTCCATTCTTTTGATCCTCCTCACCCCATTGTACTTCTCCAAGAGTGTGAGGCCATTCAGGTATGACAGGATCTGACTTCCTGCACATCTGTAAATCTAATTCCGTCTTCTTGAAAGAGTTTCAGACTCACCTGAATATACTTTTAACCCAAGTGATTCCATAGTATCTTTAAATCAACATATGCAGGAACAAACATTTTCCCCTTTCTCCTTTCCTGGCCTCAGGGCCCTCCCCTCTTCTCTACCCAGCCCTCCCTGCTATATGCTCTGGTGGGCGGGTGCACACACATTTCCTGTGTTGTAATTTTATCTAGATAACTAGCACCTTCTGCTCAGTTTCCCAAGCGAACACCTTGGGAGTAAAACTTAAATTCCTTTTTATTACAAACCCTTCCTGTCTCTTAATTTGGTTAATTTTATCTGGAAGTCAGAGAGAGCTTGATGATCAGTGGCTTAAACTGGAAGGATCCTTAATCCAGAGATTAAACAGTCCCTGTATTAGTTGAGCAGCTCAGCCAAGTCAGCAAGGACCAAGACTTTTTCATCTTTTCGCTCAGCTGTCCTCAGCATGTTTGCTTTTGTTCCTGCGTTACCCCCTCGTCATTGAAACATGACTGTCATGCGCCATACTGTCCTCATTCACTGAGCTGTGAAGACAGGTAGGTAGGACCTTTCTCCACATGCACCTCTGCTTTTAATAATAGAAAGGAAAGACTTTGCCAGACCCACCTTCCTTTCCTGAGAGATTGTCCAGAGTTGGCTCACAATGACTGTGATGAAGCTGAGAAGGAAGGAGGGTGTGTGGCTTTTGCAGCCTTTGTGGTGAGTTGTGAGTAGGCGGGTAGCTGGGATTCCCAATGATGTCTATCACATATTTCACTTTCTGAATATTCTTTAAATTAGTTGTCTTATATCCCCATTCCCACTGTTGCTTCTCAAGTTCTGGCCCTCATTATCTCTGCTTCTGTAATAGACTTCTTATGAGTTTCAATCTCAAATATTACTTCATTTTAATCCATCTTTCCTTCTGTGATCAAAGTAATCTTCCTGAAACATAAATGATTGGTGCCATTCCTCTGCTTAAAATTCACCTGTAAGATAAAGTCTGATAACTAAGGCCTTTATTGGTGCACCTATTTAAAAAAACCTTTCCTACCAGTCCCCTGCTACCGCCCCTCCACCTAATATTCACTCTTTATGCTCACACAATGAAATTTTTAAGTTATCCAAATAGGCTATACTGTAACTGGTATCTTTTACACATGCTGATCCTTCTGTGTGGAGTGTCCAATTCCAATGTTGCTCAGCTATTAATACAACCCCTGTTCCTTCCAGCTGTAGCTTAGCCTTTACTCATCAGACTTGCCTTAACTTCTGGGCCCTGGTTGTACTTTCTACCTGTCTCAATAACTGCATGTATTATCATTCTGCCCACCCCACTAGCCTGCAAGTTACTTGATTGTTGTTCGGTCGCCCAGTCGTGTCTGACTCTTTGCAACCCCATGGACTGTAGCATGCCAGGCCTCTCTGTCCCTCACCATATCCTGAAGTTTGCCCAAGTTCAAGTCCATTGCATCAGTGATGCCATCCAGCTATCTCATCCTCTGACGCCCTCTTCTCCTGCCCTCAAGCTTTCCCAGCACCATAGACTTTTCCAGTGTGTCAGCTTTTTGCATCAGATGACCAAAATAATGGAGTTTCAGCTTCAGCATGAGTCCTTCCAGTGAGTATTCAGGGTTGGTTTCCCTTAAGATTGACTGGTTTGATCTCCTTCTCTCAGGCGTGTTCTCCAGCACCACAGTTCAAAGGCATCAATTCTTCAGCCCTCAGCCTTCTTTACGGTCCAGTCTTACAACCTTACCTGACCACTGGGAAGGCCATTGCCTTGACGTACTGACCTTTGTCGACAGAGTAATGTCCCTGCTTTTTAACACACTGTCTAGCTTTGTCATAGCTTTCCTGCCAGGAAGAAAATGTCTTCTGATTTCAGGGTTGCAGTCACCATCCACAGTGATTTTAGAGCCCCACAAGAGGAAATCTGTGATTACTTCCACCTTTTCCCCTTCTATTTGCCATGCAGTAATGGGGCCGGATGCCATGATCTTAGTTTTCTTAATATTTAGTTTTAAGCCGACTCTTTCACTCTCCTCCTTCATCCTCATCAAGAGGCTCTTTAGTTCTCTTCGTTTTCTGCCTTTTGGGTGGTATCCTCTTCATATCGAGGTTGTTGATGTTTCTCCCGCCTGTTTTGATTCCAGCTTGTAACTCATCTAGCCTGGCATTTCTCAGCGTATAGATTAAACAAGCACGGTCTCTACCGTTTATGTCCTTTATTGTGCCCATCTTTGGGCACAGTGTTCCCTTGATATATCCAGTTTTCCTGAAGAGCTCTCTAGTCTTTCCCCTTCTGTTGTTTTCTTCTAGTTCTGTGCACTGTTCATGGAAGAAGGCCTTCTTGTCTCTGTGCTGCTCTTAGGAACTCTGCGTTTAGTTGGGTGTACCTTTCTCTTTCTCCCTTGCTTTTCACTTCTCTTATTTCTTTGGCTGTAAAGCCTTTTCAGATGACCACTGTGCCTTCTTGCTTTTCTTTTTCTTTAGGATGGTTTGGTTTGCTGCCTCCTGTACGGTATTACGGACCTCCATCCAGAGTTCTTCAGGCACTCTGTCTACAAGATCTAATCCCTTGACTCTATTCATTAACCATCACTGCATATTCATAGACGATGTGATCTAAGTCATACCTGGCTGACCTAGTGGTTTTCCCTGCTTTCTTTAGGCCTGAATTTTGCTATGAGAAGCTGATGACTGGTGATCTGAGCCACAGTCAACTCCAGGTCTTGTTTTTGCTGACTGTATACAGTTTCTCCATCTTTGTCTACAAAGAATATAATCAAATTGATGTCAGTATTGGCCGTTTGGTGATGTCCATATGTAAAGTCGTCTCCTCTGTTGTTGAAAAAGGGTATTTTCTATGACCAATACATTTTCTTGGCAAAATTCAGTTAGCCTTTGCTAAGTCGCTTCAGTCGTGTCCGACTCTGTGCGACCCCATAGACGGCAGCCCACCAGGCTCTCCCGTCCCTGGGATTCTCCAGGCAAGAACACTGGAGTGGGTTGCCATTTCCTTCTCCAATGCATGAAAGTGAAAAGTGAAGTCGCTCAGTCATGTCCAACTCTCAGCGACCCCACGGACTGCAGCCCACTAGGCTCCTCCGTCCATGGGACCTTCCAGGCAAGAGTCCTGGAGTAGGGTGCCATCGCCTTCTCCGCTGCTTCATTTTGTTCTCCAAGGCCAAATTTGCCTGTTATTTCAGATATCTTTTGACTTCCCACTTTTGCATTCCAATCCCCATTGAATAGAACATCTTTTTTGGTGTTAGTTTTAGGAGGTCTTCTGAGTCTTCACAGAACTGATCGGCTTCTTTGGCATCAGAGGCAGGGGCATAGACTTGGATTGCTGTAATGTTGAATGGCTTGTCTTGAAAATGAACCAAGATCATTCTGTCGTTTTTGAGGTGGCACCCAAGTTCTGCATTTCGGACCCTCTTGTTGATTATAAGGGCTATTCCATTTCTTCTATGGGGTTCTTGCCCCAGTAGTAGATACAATAATCATCTGAATTAAATTTGCCCATTCCCATCCATTTTAGTTCACTGATGTGAACTAAAGATGTCGATGTTTTTTCTTACCATCTCTGCTTGACCACGTCCAATTTATCTTGATTCATGAACCTAACATTCCAGGTTCCTATGCAATACCATTCTTTGCACCATAGGCCTTTATTTTCATCACCAGACACATCCATAACTGAGCGTCGTTTCCACTTTGGCCCAGCCGCTTCCTTCTCTCTGGGCTGTTAGTAGCCCAGTAGCATATTGGACACCTTCAGACCTGGGGGACTCATGCTTCGGTGTCATATCTTTCTGTCCTTTTACACAGTTCATGAGGTTCTAATGGAGTGGTTTGCCACTCCCTCCTCCAGTGGATTACGTTTTGTCTGAATTCTTCATTAGGACCCGTCCGCCTTGGGTGGCCCTGCTCGGCACGGCCCATAGCTTCATCGAGCAACGCAGGTCCCTTTGCCACAGCAAGGCAGTGATCCGTGAAGGGGAAACTACTTGGTAGCACTGTACTGTCACCAGCGTTTAGAACAGGGCCTGTCACTAGAAGCTGTTCTGTAAGTAAGACTTACTAAATGAGTGGGATTTTAACTAGGCAGTTTTATTAGGAATGGAGCCAGTACTTAAATGGTATGAAAAAGTCATCTGATCCCTCTTCTCCTGTGTCAAATGCCTGTTTCTGGGTTGGTTTTTTTTTTTTTTTTTCCTGTACTTTTACTTAGTTTATTGTAGGATTTTAGCTTTATTGTTGGAATTGGGTGACCAAGAAGGGGAATAGAATAGGAAAAAATATCAATTATTGTTCTATGGCATAGCTTTTTTCGGGGGGAGGGAGGTTGTTTTAAACACTGTGGAACTACACTGAAGAAATGTTCTTAACTGGTTTATTCTTTGAACTTGGGTGTTAGTCACTCCTTGGAAGATAATCCCTCCAAAAATGTTGTCAGTATCTGATTAATAGGAACTAATTCCTGATTAATAGGGACTGGTTAATAGAAACTAGTCTTAATTTTCTTGTACCAAGTATGCTTCTTGGACCAGTGACTTTCCTACCACTTGTTCTAAAAACAGTGACCCACAGATCTAGCTTTAAAAAAAAGGACAGTCATAAGTCTGCCCTCTTATGTTATCCCTAACAGTATCTGCTTTTTTTTTTTTCCTTCCTTTTTTTGGCGGGGGGCAGTGAGGGGGGGTTGTTTAGAATGTAAAAGAATCCAGTGCCTCTATATGTTTGTTTTATATCCCCACAATAACAAATTGCCCCAAACTTAGTGGTTTATGACAGTGCAGATTTATTCTCTCACACTTGCTTAGGTCAGATGTCCAGGTAGACTAGGCTGGTTCCTCTCTTCTGGGTCTCACAAGGTTTGAAAGCAGGTTGTCAGTTGGCCTAGGCTGCAGGGACAAATCTGCTGCCAAGCCTGTTAGAGTGTTAGGAAAATTCAGTTGCCAGCAGTTGTAGGGCTGAGGTCCCATTCCTTCCTGTTGTGTCAGCCAGGCCCCTCTCAGATGCTTAAAGCCTCTTGCATTCCTCACCTGCATCCTTCATCTTCAAATCAGCAATAACGCATTGAGTCCTTGTCACACTTTAGATAGCTCTGGCCTCCCCTTCTGCCACATCGATTCCACATCCACCCAGAGGAAGTTCTCTGCTTTTGTGGGGTTTTATAAGTAGATGAGACCCACAAGGATATTCCAGGGGAATATCTATCTTAAGGGCTTCCCTGTTGGGTCAGATGATGAAGAATCTGCCTGCAGTGCAGGAGACCCAGCTAGATGAGACCCACGAGGGTATTCCAGGGGAATATCTATCTTGAAGTCTATAACTTTACTTCTGAAAGTCCCTTTGCCATGTAGTATAGCATATTCACAGGTTCAGTAGACCAGGATCTAGACATCTTAAGAAGTCATTCTGCCTACCACACCATCTGTGAAAGATATTTTGTAAACCCCAAAATGTTCAGGGTTCCCTTTCAGCAGTCCTTTGACTTGCCATGGAATAAATGCTAACCTAGTAACTTAAAATGGAAAATCTGATGTTCAGTCATCCCCCAGTATCCTTGGGGGAATTGGTTCCAGGCCCCACCCCAGATACCAAAATCTGCAGATGCTCAGATCCCATAGTTGTCCCTCCCTGTGCACAGATGCAGAAACTGGATTCAAAGGCTGACTATATTTATTGGGAAAAATAAAGTCTACATTTCAGGTGTTCCTATGTTGTTAAAGAGTCAAACATATTCAAAAAGTAAAGTATGGAAGCTTTTTATGATTGACAAGTACTCAGATATTAAGGGTCCAAGCGTGTTAATGACTGCAGATCCTTCAAACTACAGTGGTGCAATGTATATCAATCCCAAGGTCATGTGATGAGGGATAAAGTTAACAAAATAGAATTTAGTGAAACTTAATAAATTACTTTTAAATACCAGGGAGAGCCTACTATTTTAGGTGAATTCTTTTGTTAAACAGATTTTTCTTAAGACAAGTTATACTTTGCATTTGTTGACTGTCAAGATTTTCTATAAGATATTTAAATTCCAAAGCACTATTATTCATATATCACCCAGTTGGTTATTAGAATATAAAGAGAAGACTGCCAAAATAATATTATTATTAGTGTTCAGTCACTAAGTGGTTTGACTGCCACCCCATGGACTGCAGCACACCAGGCTTCGCTGTCCTTCACTGTCTCCCAGAGTTTGCTCAAATTCATGTACGTTGGATTGAGGATGCTATCTAACCATCTCATCCTCTGCCTCCCTCTTCTCCTTTTGCCTTCAGTCTTTCCCAGCATCACCATCTTTTCCACTGAGTCTGCTCTTCACATCAGGTGGCCAAAGTATTGGAGCTTCAACTTCAGCGTCAGCCCAGTGAATATTCAGAGTATTAAACTATGAGAAAGGCAGGGCAATAATAAAGGGAAACCAGATATGTGTAAAACAGTTTCATTTCTATTTATCTGAAATGTATTTTAGTATTTGACTGTGATAGTCCCTTACCCATGAAATGAAAACTGAAAAATTAACTAATTGACCCCACATTATTTGAAATAAAAGTCTCGCCTCGCCAAATTGTGATGTCATCCTTATCATAATATTGAATTCTTGCCCGTACAGAATTGATTAGTCTCATTACTACACTATTTTAATTATTATAATTTTACAATATATTTAGTAAATGGCTGGGCCAGTTTCCGTTTATAGACATTCCAAAGTTTTTGTGGCTACTACTCATTTTCTTTTTTAGGACTACTTTATGAGGCTCTGAAAAAATTCCATACTTTTTTTGTCTCTCTCTTTTTAATTTTATTGAAGTATACATGAAATTTATTGTCGTGATCATTTTTAGCTATGTAGTTCAGTGTACATTCACACTGTTGTGCAGCCAGTCTCCAGAGCTTTTTGTCATCTTTCAAAAGTGAAATTATACCCATTAAACAGCCATTTCCCACTTCCCCTTCCCCTCAGTCCCTGGTTATCACCGTTCTACTTTCTTTGTCTGAACAGATGCCTCCTACAAGTAGAATCATGCACTATTTGTCTTTTTGTAACTGACGTGTTTCTGTCTGCATAGTGTTCTCGGGGTTCATCCCTGCTGTAGCACGTGTCAGTTTTTTTTCTTCTCGAGGCTGAATAACAGTCCACATTTTGTTTATGCGTTTATCTGTTGATTGACATTGTTTGCTTTCACTTTTTAGCTATTGTAAATAATGCTGCTGTGACCGTGGGTATATCAGTTCCAGGTCTCTGCTTTCAGTTCCTTTAGCTATATACCCCGTAGCCCATAAAATTTTTTAAAGTTTCATGATATTTCAGCCTCATGTCATCCCTAGAAAGGCTTCCACTAGCCTAAAATTACAGAAAGAGTTTATACTTCTATTCCCAAGTGAAAAGCCAGTGCTAATTAATGAATGATCCGTGAGTCCCCACATTCATCAGAGGTACATGGTACATTTATCCTGTCTTAAATTATCATTCTATATAAGTCTATTTCTTGACCTTCTATTCATTTATTTAGTTACCTCTTCCTGCACCATTACAGGTGTTTAACTGTAGTATTCTACTGTGTTTTGATGACTGGTGATGAGTTTCTCATATTCTCCTTCAGACATCTCTTTTTTCCTCCACATACCTATTTTTCAAACAGGATTTAAAATCAGTTTATCAAAAAATTCATTGAAAATTGAAGTATAATGACACTAAATTTGTGTATAATTTTTGGGGAGAATAGATTACAGTAGAGTCTTTTCCCGTAATAGTAAGAGCTAACAGTTTTGTGTATTTTCTGTGTGCCAACCATTGTAATAAGCCATTCTCTTGTATCCCTTTTGGTGAAACAGACTTAGTTGAAGAGCCTGCTCAGACTCATGCCTTAAGTGGTAGAGCAGGTTTTTTTTAATTAATTTATTTTAATTGGAGGCTAATTACAATAGTGTGGTGGGTTTTGCCATGCATTGACATGAATCAGCCATGGGGGTGCATGTGTCCCCCCATCCTGAACCCCTGTCCCATCCCTCAGGCTTGTCCCGGTGCACCGGCTTTGAGTGCCCTTTTTCATGCATTGAACTTGGACTGGTCATCTGTTTCATATATGGTAATATACATGTTTCAGTGCTGTTCTCTCAAATTGTCCCACCCTCACCTTCTCCCACAGAGTCCAAAAGTCTGTTCTTTATATACGTGTCTCTTTTGCTGTCTTGCATATAGGGTCGTTGTTATATAGGCCGTCTTGCATATATAGGCCGTCTTTCTAAATTCCATATATATGCGTTAATATACTGTGTTGGTGTTTTTCTTTCTGACTGACTTCACTCTGTATAATAGGCTCCAGTTTCATCCATCTCATTAGAACTGACTCAAATGTGTACTTTTTAATAGCTGAGTAATATTCCACTGTGTATGTATACCACAACTTTCTTACCCATTCGTCCACCAGTGGACATCTAGGTTGCTTCCATGCCGTAGCTATTGTAAACAGTGCTGCGATGAATGCTGGGGCACATGTGGGTAGAGCAGTTTTGAACTAAGAGCTCTAACACTAAAATCTGTGCCATTAACCACCATATAGCACCCCTCATCCATGAAAAGTGCTATATCTCTCTTTTTATTTGTCCTAGTCTTACACATATCAATAAACTTAGTTTCGTTGTGCTCTTCAGAACCCGTGAATGGGTAGTGATTTTTAAACATCCCCTACAGCCTCATCCTTTTCTGTAAATGATTTTGTAAATGGTTGGTTTTATGTGTCAACTGGATATAGAGAGCCCAGTTTTCAGTCAAGCAACAGTCTAGGTGTTGCTGTGAAAATATTTTCTAGATTTGGTAAACATTTAAATCCGTAGACTTGGAGTAAAACAGATTATCTTCCATACTGTGGGTGGGCCTCATCCCATCAGTTGAAGACCTTAAGAAAAAAGACCAAGATCCTTTAAAGAAAGAGGAATTCTGCATCAGACAGCTGTAACATCCCTTCTCCCCAGCCTCTCTAGCCTGCTGTCCTGTCCTGCAAGCTTCACACTTGCCGTCCCCCACAATTACATGAGTCAGTTCCTTAATAGTCACTTCCTTACTCCCACCGCCCCATCCGAGTTAGGTTCTGCAGCCTACCATTTTAATCACTCCCTCTGTCATACTTGTCTAGCAGCTGCAGTTAAATTGAACTCTACATCTACTCAACACCTCAGCAGCCAGATGCAGCTAGAGAAAAATATACAGCCATACAGACTAATCTCACTTTAAAATCATGACCGCAAACCCCAGGAGGACCCTAAATGCCATTTGGCAACATTTCCTTATTTCTCTGGTCAACTGACTTACCCACTCTCCAAGGCGATTGCAGTATTTCATGCTCTCCTTCCACCTTCTTTACTCTCAGCTGATGACGTCACTGCTTATTTCATTTAAATTAAAAAAAAATTAAAGAGAATGTTCTCATCCTTCCACTACCACTGTTCATCTCCCTCCTATTATGTGGAATGGGACTGAATTGCCCATGTGCCTGTCTGAGGTCAAGCCTTCCACTCTGTGCTGAAACCCTTACTCTTACTATGCAAGGACTTTGCTGTCAGAATTGTCTTCATCTGTTCTCTCCAGTTTTTGGTTTTGTTTTTTTTTTACCCTACTTTCATTCCAGTCAGCATACAAATATGCTGTAATATTTTCCAGCTCTTAGCCATTTGAATCAAGGAGAACTAGTGGGATACTTCAATATTACCCCTGTTAACTGTCCACCATATTGTACCGTGATGTTCCCATCATGCTCTCAGCCTGGGGGTTTATGTCATTTTAAATCAGCTTCCAAAGTTATTTATTACTTTTAAGAGGCTAACAAATAGCAAAGCAAGCAAGAGCTGTGATGTCTCAGTTCACATCCATTCTGACCTGCTCTTTTGTCTGTGGGTATCAAAACAATAATGCAGTAGGACTTCGCTGGCAGTCCAGTGGTTGGTAGCTCTCGCTTCCATTGCAGGGGGCATGGGTGCAATCCCTGGTCTGGGACCTAAGATCCTATATGCTACGTGACATGGTCAACCAAAAAAAAGCAGTTTTTTGCATTTCCTAAGTTATTCTGTCTGCAGTGAACTTGAGGGTCGAGACAGTGTGTTATTCTTCTTTTTATTCCCAGAGCTTGGTACATAGTAATTACAGTACTTTAGAAAGGTTTCTTGGACTTAACCTGAGGTTCCCCTAGGACTTGTCATTCTGAAACAGTTTCTTCCTCCACTGTGTCATCTTGTTCGTGGCGGCTGCTTGCAGGATGGAGAAGCGTGCATGCAGGGTTCTGCATTGCTCAGGTGTCTGACAGGTCTCCCTGGCCAGTCGGGTGGCGAGTGAGAGTCACAGAACATCCACACTGGCTCAGAACAAGAGTATCAATATGAGAAAGAAGGCTGAGGCGGCCTGCCTTCGCCTTGGTCATGCCTACAGTCTGTTACTGAAAGTAGTGAAATGTGTTAATAGTTCTTTGTCTTTGTGGTTTAGCCTTGGCATTAGGTTGCATGGATTTGTATTTTACCTCCTGCTTTTCAGCTGTGTGACTTTGGGAAAATTACTTAACTTCTCTGTGCTAGTGTTTCTTTCTAAAATGGGAATAGGATTTCCCTGGCCATTCAGTGGTTAAGACTCCCTGATTCCAATGCAGGGGATGCGGGTTCCATCCCTTGTAAAGGCACTAAGATTCCACATGCCAAATGGTCAAAAAATAAATAAAATGGGAGTAGTACTGTACTTGGCTCATAGGGTTTTTATAAGGATCATATGAGTCAATTTATATAAGATGCGTAGAATGATACCTGGCACATGAGCAGCACTAGAAAGTGTTAGCTATTGTTATTGCTTGTGTTGTTATTTGCAGGATTGTAAAAGCTTAAGTGAGCTTTGTTCGTATACTTTCAGTAGTTGCAACACCTAACAGCTTGATTTTGGGGATTTCTTCACTTTATCTGAAGGAGAGTTAGTACACAGAGCAAAGCACTACCCCAGTTGAGGCATTAAAAGCAGGTTGTGGTAGATGCAGAGAACAAACTAGTGGTTACCAGTTAGGAAGGGGTCGAGCAATAGAGAGGTAGGGGAGTGGGTACGAACTGTTGGGTGTAAGACAGGCTCAAGGATATAATCATATAACATGGAGAATATAGTCAATATTCTACAACTGTAAATGGAAAACCAACTTGTAAAATCGTATAAAAAATTAATAATCTAGATTTTATTCAAGTGGGCTATTGTACATTTGACACTATCTCCAAGATCTCTGTCATCCTAAATATATAAAATTGGGATTAATTGTGCACCCTTTTTTATCCCCTTAGGTGTTAGAGTTGACAGCTAGTCTTCAGCCTTTCTGCCGCATGAACTTAATGGAAGTAATTTATAAGTCTTGAAGTATTTATGGAAATTAAAACAGTTTAGCTTGAGATTGGTTTGTATACCATAGCGTGATTGTACTTTCTAACTCACTGTCCAACAGTGAGTTAAATGAGCCACCAGATAAGGTTAACATGGTCATTGTCTCCAGCAGGCCTCAGGGTAATCTGTTGTGTGTGTTGTAATCTGCTGAACAGTATTAAAAGCGTTGTCTGGCTGCAGTACCGTGGAAGTTTCTAGTTTCTGAAAGGAGCACATCTTGTAGATTTTCCCTCTCCTTCACATTTGAAGGTTAGTTATAGTTCCCAGGCTAGGAGGTCTCTACATTACTAAACTAGGTAAGGTGGGCATATCATACGGCATTTAGGCAAAGAGTAATGATGGCTGTTTTTATTTGTGATGGTACGTGATAGGTCACCAAAATTTCACACTTTAGAAAAACGATGAACTAATAGTAATGATTTCCATCTTATTCTGAAGTTGTTCAGGACACTTCAAGACTATGTAAAGAAAACCAAAGCCACGTGAGACTATCTAGGAAGTAGTCATGTGATTTAAAAAAGCAGTAGATGAAAGCAAAGAAACCTGGGCTCTATGTACGACTTAGCCACTTATTATGTGGCCTTGGGCGCAAGTTACTTGCTTGAATATCACAAAAGTGATTTACATATTTTGTGTGGACTATTATTATGAAAGACAGAGTAAGTGAAAGCACGTGTTAGAGTGACATCCAAAAAATGAGTTACTTATGATATATACATATATTTAACACTTACCGAATTGGGATTGTTTACATTCTTAATGAGTTCCTTATGGACAGGGACTGTGAGTTGATCATCCTTAGATCTCCGGTGTCTAGCAGAGTCCCCGCCCATACATTTTATTAATCAAAGTTGTCTAACTTTATTTATAGCTTTGCAGGTAAGTAAAAATTTTAAATAAGATTTAAACTGAGATGCAATTTAGGGGAACCATCTAGAACCATTTCTCAATTTTATCCTGGGCTTCCCTTCTGCCTCAGCTGGTAAACAATCCACCTGCAATGCGGGAGACCTGGGTTCAATCCCTGGGTTGGGAAGATCCCTTGGAGAAGAGAATGGCTACCCAATCCAGTAATCTAACCTGGAGAATTCCATGGACTATATAGTCCATGGTGTCACAAAGAGACACAACTGAGCAACCTTCACTTTCAACTAAGATAAACATTTTATATAATACTTATTAAACACACATGTAACTGAAACCAGATATTTAGGAAACACTTCGGTGTGTATGTGATGTCCTCTGATAAGTTCTAATCCACTATGTTCCGTGCGTTAAGTCACTTCAGTCATGTCTGACTCTCTGCAACCCTGTGGACTGTAGCTCACCAGGCTCCTCTGTCCATGGGATTCTCCAGGCAAGAATAATGAAATGGGTTGCCATGCCCTCCTCCAGGGGATCTTCCCAACCCAGGGATCGAACCCAAGTCTCTTGTGTCTCCTGAGTTGGTAGGTGGGTTCTTTACAACTGGCACCACCTGAGAAGCCCACATTGTTTCATTCAGTAAAAATAATACTGGCACAGCCCACTGAAGTGATTTCAGGATTTTTAAATGAGTTTTACACCTGCAGTTTAAAAGATAACTTTTCAAGAATGCAATCTCCAAGAGAGCAGAAACTTGGTTATGTTTGAGTCTGTATTGCTAGTTCTAGGGTGTCGTAGGTGTTCAATACATATTTCTTGAATGAGTAAAAGAGTGGACATCCTCTTTTCCCATGTTGTTGTTCAGTCGGTAAGTAGTGTCCAACTCTTTGCAATCCCACAAACTGCAGCACGCCAAGCTTCCCTGTCTTTCACTATCTCCTCAGTTTGCTCAAACCCATGTCCATTGAGTCAGTGAGGCCATCCAGCCATCTCATTCTCTGTTGTCCCCTTCTCCTCTTCCCCTCAATCTTTCCCAGCATCGGTCTTTTCTAATGAGTTGGCTCTTTGCATCAGGTGGCTGAAGTATTGGAGCTTCAGCTTCAACATCTATCCTTCCAATGAATATTCAGGACTGATTTCCTTTAGGATTGACTGGTTTGATCTCCTTGCTAAGGAACTCTCAAGAGTCTTCTCCAACACCACAATTCAAAAGCATCAGTTCTTTGGCACTAAGCATTCTTTATGGTCCACCTCTCACATCCATACATGACTACTGGAAAAATCATAGCTTTGGCTATATGGACCTTTCTCAGCAAAGTGATGCCTCTGCTTTTTAATATGCTGTCTAGGCTTGTCCTAGCTTTTCTTCCAAGGAACGTGCATCTTTTAATTTCATGACTGCAGTCACCATCTGCAGTGATTTTGGAGCCCAAGAAAATAAAGTCTGTCACTATTTCCATTTTCTCCACATCTATTTGCCATGAAGTGATAGAACTGGATGACATGATCTTCTTTTCATGAATTTTGAGTTTTGAATTTTAAGCCACTTTTTCACTCTCCTCTTTCACTTTTATCACAAGGCTGTTTAGTCCTTTGCTTTCTGCCATAAGGGTGGTGTCATCTGTGTATCTGAGGTTATTGATGTTTCTCCCGGCAATCTTGATTCCAGTTTGTGCTTCATCCAACCTGGCGTTTCACATGATGTACTCTGCATATAAAGTAAATAAGAAGGGTGACAATAAACAGTCTTGACGTCCTCCTTCCCAATTTGGAATGAGTCTCTTTCATGTCCGGTTCTAACTTGACCTGTCCAGTTGCTTCTTGACCTGCATACAGGTTTCTCAGGAGGCAGGTAAGGTGGTCTGGTATTCCTGTTTCTTTAAGAATTTTCCATAGTTTGTTGTGATCCACACAGTCAAAGGCTTTAACGTAGTCAGTGAAGCAGAAATAGATGGGGTTTTTTGGAATTCCGTTGCTTTTTCGCATGCTCTTTCCCATGAGTCACATTTAAGGATAGGACAAAGGAAAAAGGATTACATATTCCTTGCTACATTTCAGCTGATCAAGAATTTGAATGATCTCAGTGTAATACAATACACTGAGCAACATGGAGGGTACAGATTAAAGTAAGACTTGGTCTCAGATCTCATGCAGTTTTAGAACCCAGTCCAGGAGGATAGTCAGATACAAATAGGCTCCTTAGAAGGAGTTTCAATGTTTTACCAAAATATTTCACACAACTAAATTAAGTTCTTGCTAGGAGAGATTTGCCAAGAACTTGGTTTTCTGGTATAGTTGTGGTTCAGGACCAAGAACTGGTAGTACCCTCTTCCCATCTACTAGTAGAGTCAAACTGTGGATCATATAAAATTAGGTTTAGTCTTGAAAATATTCATGGCGCATTTGGTTCACTGTTGATTTGACTTTTAAAAATCTATTCTCCTTTAAATAACTTACTTCAGAGTCATCTTGTATCTAGCTGGTTGTGGGTTTTAGAAATTGGATCTTTTGGTAAACATAGTAATTTGTTTTTGAGAATTAGTTTGCCTAATCAATAAAGAGGAGGAAACTTCAGCCCTGTACAAAATACATGTCACCGCATTTTCTTTGCTTTTTAGATTATCATGTCAGTATATATATATATTATCATGCCAGTATATCATGTTAGGCATATTCACACTCATGAGATCAGGACAGTACTTAGGAGCTTTTAAGACTCAGTACAGTCCCTAAGAAGGCCAGTCTTAGGCTAACTTTGAAGATGCAGTCTAAATAGTTATGTTGAAGCAAATGTAAACTTTAGATTGTCCCAGCAAACAAGGAAGTTTGGCCATAGCTTTTGTGCATATGTTTATTTTGGCTATATTGTCAGTCTTAGGCTAACTTTAAATTTTATCATCAGAACTGAGACTTGAGAGTAAAACCCTAGTAACTAAAAGACTACTGACAAATCTTTCATAATCAGGAGATATTACATACTCCGAAAGATTAAGGCTTAATACTGTAATTACTGTTATCAACAATTTGTAAATAATTTTGAAATGAAAATGTTTTTGATATGTAGATAATTTTCTTTTCCCTAAGACAGAGAAAGTCAGCCATGTGCTTATCAGATAATATTTTCTGGTAGTGAAGAGATGGGACATTTTCTTACAAATAGTAATAAAATAGCATCTATACTATATAATTCTTATACAGACATAGATGGGTATTCATTATTTCATCTAAAAAAATACTGGAAAATCTCAGTTCATTTGGTGCAATTTTATTGTCTCTGGTTTATGACCAGCCTGTTGTTAAAGCACCATAGAAAGCATTTAATATGATTTACTGTTAAGTAGCATTTGTGGTAAGATTATCTTGGAATATATCCATTGGTACCAAAAAGACTTCATAAGGTAGCTTAACAGTGTGAACATCAAGGACAGTTTTATATGAGAAGGCACTATAATAATTACCCACAGTCTCTACTTGTCACAGTTTATTTTGGATTTTTAACTCAGTAATTGAAATATCTTGTCCTAAACACCTTTTGGGGGGAATAAAGTAAATTACTTTTAATGCCATGAACACTGATTCTAGTTTTTAGGGGAAACAGTCATACTTTATACTTATATCACTTAATATGCCTTGTAAGGAAATCAGACCCAGACTCTAAGTGATTATATTAAATGTTTTAAGTTCCAGACTAGGGAGATAGCATTTATCATAGTTGCTGCTTTCAAGCAGGAAGCATAACATTTTATTAAGTTGATAAAATAAATCACTGACTAAAATGAAGTTTAATGAAAGTTCTCTATCAGAAGAACTTAACATTTAAACATATGACTGTAATATAGTACAGTCAGTTCAGTTGTGTAAACAATGCTTTAGAAATAATAAATGGAAATATTTAGGCCAGTTTTTTGCATTGAAGCAAGATTGAGTTCAAAAGTAGCTGCAGTTATTTATGTATTTATTGCTTTCCCATATATTTCAAGATGATGATTTTTCTGTGAATTGTTTCCTCTTTTTATGTTAATACTCTGGAATATTCTGATAAGCCTTCTAACCCTCAGTGACACTGCAGGTATCAGGGGGGGTTAGACATGTTCTAGCGGTCCTCCCTTGGCCCTCTTCTCTTCGTTGACTTGCCGTCTCTGTGGATTTAAGCCGTTCAAGGCTGGAAGGTCCTAACACCAAAGTGAGATTAGTTCTCCAGTCCTCTGCTCATGTCCTTCTTGAATATATAAGAACCCCATAAAACCACTGCCTTACAGAGACCTTTTACTTAGATCTGTACTTCTCAAGAAGATAAATAATTGCTTATAGGTATCATAAAGCAGAGTCGAATTAACTCTGCCATGGTTTTCCATTCAGTTTAGTGAGTCACTGCTCTTGGTAATGTGACATAACTCCCGAATCTTGAAAGTTCTGAGAACTAACAGATCGCCAGAACCAGTCTGCTATTTACATGTGCATCCAGCCCTTTATCAGTGTGTAGAGCAGAGTATGAGGGAAAAATCCTACCAACGTGTGTTTGCTGCCACTAACACTTGATGTCTGTTGTAGGTCAAGCGCTCTTCTAAGTACTTTATACGTGCTAATGTGTTTAATTCTCATAGTAGTCCTCTGTGGAAGACTCTGTTTATTATCCCCATTTTGTAAATAAGGACAAAGAGGATAGGGATCTTTCCGCAGATCACACAAGTAGTAAGATAGTGAAGTGAGAATTTGAACCAAGGGTGTGAATTGGAATCAGTGTCTCTTTTTGAGACATTGGGAACCTTTAAAAGTTACCAGATGTCAGAGTCAGGGAGGGATAGATTGGGAGTTTGGGATTGACATATACACTCTATTTAAAATAGATAGCCAACACAGACCTACTGTATACCATAGGGAACTCAATATTGTGTAAAATAACCTAAATGGGAAAATAATTTGAAAAAGAATAGATACTTACATGGGTATAACTGAATCACTTTGCAGTATACCTGTAACTAACCCATCATTGTTAATCAACAATACTCCCAATATAAAATAAAACTTAAATTGAAAAAAAGTTACCAAATATCTGTGAAGAAACCAAGGCAAAGAACCCCCATCTCCTGACACTCAGCCTAGTGTCTTTCCACTATAGTTCAAATGCTCCAGCATTGTTCGTTGTGATGCTTGGATCAGCCTTTTTCTATCCAAGCAGTAAACTCAAGTAAATTCTAAGATGAGAGAAACAATGTTCTTGTGATCCAGACTGGAACACAGAGATGTTGTGAGCTTTCCTGTTGGATCCTAAGGGAATGATGGTGTTAGATGAAGCTGACCAAATAGCTTAATAGATGGTTGACATGGACGTGTTTATGGTATCTCTGCTGTTATTTCATGGTTTGAGAGAGACTGTTTTGTGGTAGCAGCTGGCTTATTTACTGTTTTCCTTTGGTATATTGGGAAGAGTTTGAGAAGAATCACATTGTAAACCAACTTTCAGATGAAAGCGTCTGATCTTCATATAATCCCTCAGGGATTATACGGTTGTCAGCCTTGGGTAAACTTGAACATAAAGCTTCCTTTAGTGGATCACCCCCAGTGTTCCGTGTCACTCTGCCCTCACACAGCCCTGTGTGGTAAACTTTCTCTGCAGGCTGGCCCCAGTGTCCCTATGTATATACCTCTTCACCCCAGCTTCTGCAGTTGTCTCAGAGCAGTGTATTCAACTAGTCTGTGAATACTGGTTATACTCTTAGACTTGGACCCAACTCTAGAAATAAAAGTGGTCTTTTCCCAATTCAAATAAAAAGCTAAGCCTTTAAATAAAATTGTCCTTTTTCCCCAAGTATGTAAGTTTAAAACTTTTGGCATCTGCTGCTACTTAGACAACAAAATCAATGAAGACATATCCAACAGAAATTAACAAAAATCTTGCTAACATCCAGTCATGTCTAATTCAGCAGCTTGGTTTGTTTGTTTGTTTTTCATGGATACATATTCCTGGCTGTGATTTCATGTTGCATATTTATAATACATCTTCTGTTGGAAAATATCAATGTTTTATGGTTCTACAAAAGCATAAATTTCCACATAGTGAGTTTGAGAAGCTCTGTTGAGCTTTGTGAGAAGACGTTTATTCTACAGATACCGTGTGAAATGTTTCAGCAGTGGTAGGTAAATAATTTTTTAAAGACAAAGGATGGAAATCAAATTAGAGGAGCATTGAGAAACACTGCTATAAATCTTAAACTGTGAGATGATAATATTACTCAACATGAGTAAATCCCCACAGCAAGTCATTTTAGGGGGAGTTTCACAGCTAAAATCATTCAGTAAAAGACTAAGTCCTCATATGCAGTCAGCTCTCTCCATATCCACAGATGCAGGGGGCTGCCTTTACCATGCCGTTTCAAATGAGGGTCTAGAGCATCTCTGCCTGGGAAGTCTGGGGGGCTTCTGGAACCAGTCCCTTGCAGATACCGAGAGACTGCTGTGTTTGTTTGTTTGTTTACAGTTATATCATGCATCTCCACTTAAAATAGGCATCCTCCATATTGTCTGCATAGCCTTGGCAGGACTTTGAGGCAGAAGGACTCGATAAGGCTTGCTGACCTTGAATTAAACGCTCGTCTCCCGCAGGCAGCCTGCCCAGTTTTTAAAGAGTAATAAGCCTTCCAGGCTTGTTCTCTAATAATAGCGCAAGGAAGCCCTAACAGAAACAGGAACATTTGGAGAGCATTTCTCACTCTGACGGACTTTATGTGGAAGTTTTACTCCCTTTTTCTTTGGAGTCCATTCAGAAAAAAATTTTTTAATCACACCAAGGAGAAACATTGAATTTACTTACTTAATTTCTTCAGTAATGTGCTGCTGTTATAGATGAGAGGTGACTGACCAGAATACATATATATATATTTAGAGTTTGGGGTTTTATTTTTTGTTTTCTGTCTTTGGGGGGCATGCCATGCAGCTTGTGGGATATCAGTTCCCTGACGAGGGATTGAACCTGTGCCCTCAGCAGTGAAAGCAAAAAGTCCTAACCACCAGACTGCCAGGGACTTGCCAGTTTTTTCCTGTTCTTGTTGTTATTTGTTTACAGTCTGTTTTTCACATGGTTTTGAAGGCAGCTGTCTGAAATTAGGAAGGCAATCTGTAATTTGAGGAATAACCTAGTTAAAGGTTTTTGACTAGGAGAGGGGCCTGGCAGGCTATAGTCCATGGGATTGCAAAGAGTCGGACATGACTTAATGGCCAAACAACAAGAGTTCAAGAACTGATTGGACCATCTTTTGAGTTTTTCATTAGAAATGCTTTAAGGTAGCTAATAGTCTTTTCACTTTGGGGGGGTGGGGGTGGGCATCAAGTCCCATACTCATAATATGTATATTTTATTTCTCTTTCACTAAAGTTTATATTTTGGATTATTTCGTAGAAGAAGGACAAGAAAATGGAAACTTTTTTGTTCAAGAATTTCTTGGTTCTCACTTTGCTAACAGAGAGGAAACTTTGTTATAATGCCAAATTACACTTTTTTAAAAGAACAAAGTATGTATTCTGTCTGAACGAAATTTTGTCCTTGGAGGATTCATGATATTTATAGAAGAGTTTTTGTTTAGGTTTGCCAGCTGTGGAAATTATATGCTCTTTACCATTTGGTACAAGTTAGTAGATCTTTTACTTCTGTTCCTAGCAACCCACTCCAGTGTTCTTGCCTGGAGAATCCAGGGACAGGGGAGCCTGGTGGGCTGCCGTCTATGGGGTCACACAGAGTCAGACACGACTGAAGTGACTTAGCAGTAGCAGCAGCCTTTTTTAGACAGTTTTGTTGAGACATAGTTCACTTATCACACAGTTCGCCCTTTGTGTACAATTCAGTGGATTTTAGGGCATTCACAGAATTGTACAGCTATCATCCCATTCAATATTAGTCATTTTTCATCACCTCAGAAAGAAATCCCATACCCATTAGTGATCACTCCTGATTTCTCTGCAAACCTCCCAGTCATAAGTAGCCACTAATCTATTTTCTGTCTGTATAAATTTACCTATTTTAGGCATTTCGTATAAATGGAATCATACACTGTGATTGACTTATTTCACCTGGCATAATTTTTCAAGAGTTTCAAGAGTCATTCAATTGCTGCATGCATCAGGAACTTCTTTCCTTTTTGTTGAGAAATAATGTAATAAAGGTATGCCACACTGTTTACCACTCACTAGCTGAGGAACGTTTGGGTTGTTTCTGCTTTGGGCCTGTAGTAAATAATACTGCTGTGAACGTTGATGGCAGCTTTTTATATGTGTTTTCATGTGTTTGAGCATAAACCCAGGAGTGAAACCCTTTCCATTATTCTTGCCTGGAGAATCCCCGTGGACAGCGAAGCCTGGTGGGCTAGAGTCCATGGGGTCACAGAGTTGGACACAACTGAGCAACTAAGAGGCAGCAGCATAGTAACCCTAGGCTTAATATATTTGAGGAAGCACCAGACTTTTCCAAAACTGCTGTAACATTTTACGTATGTACAGTGCAGTATTACTCAGTGATTAAAAAAGAATGAAATGCCATTTGCAGCAACATGATGGACCTGGAGATTATCATACTGAGTGAAGTCAGACAAAGACCAATATCACTTGTATTATATTACAGAGTATTATATATATGTGTGTGTGTACATGTATTATATACAGAATCTAAAAATATATATATGAAATAAACATATTTGCAAAACAGAAACAGAGAATGAACTTACGGTTACCA
The DNA here is from genome assembly GCF_001704415.2 of Capra hircus. Lineage (NCBI taxonomy): Eukaryota > Metazoa > Chordata > Mammalia > Artiodactyla > Bovidae > Capra > Capra hircus. Next base: position 31,082,685 of record NC_030823.1, on the reverse strand, counting down.
GGGGGCAAGGGTGGAGGAATAGGTTGGGTGTTTAGGATTGACATGTCACACTGCTATGTTTAAAACAGATAACCAACAAGCAGGTGGCTCAGTAGCAAAGAATCTGCCTGCCAGTGTAGGAGACAAAGGTTTGACCCCTGATCCTGGATCCTTACATTCCTAGTTTGTTGAGTGTTTTGATCATGAAAGCAGTGGATTCTTTGTCCTTTCTTCTAGAGATGTGGTATATTACATTGATTGATCTGGGGAGATACTAAATTCACTTTCTGTTCCTAGAATAAATGTCACTTGGTCATGATGTATGTTCCTTTTTACATGTTGCCAAATTCCGTTTGCTAGTATTTTGTTGAGGATTTTTGAATCTGTATTCATAAGAGATTGACCTGTAGTTTTCTTATGATGTCTTTGTCTGGTTTTGGTGTCCCAATTCATGCTGGCCTCATAGAGTGACTTGGGGAATGGTCCCTTTTCTTCTGTCCTTTGAGAGTTTGTGAAGAATTAGTGTTCTTGTTTAAATACTTGGTGTGTGGATGCTCAGTAGCTTCAGTTGTGTTGGATTCTTTGCAACCCTATGGGCTGTAGCCTACCAGGTTCTTCTGGCATTCTCCAGACAAGAATACTGGAGTGGGTTGCCATGCCCTCCTCCAGGGGGTCTTCCCAACCCAGGGATCAAACCCGCATCTCTTGCGTTTCCTGCATTGGCAGGCGGGCTCTTTACCACTAGCACCAAATCCCCTGGTTGTAGGATAGCTTTAAAATGACCAGTTCATTCTCTTTTCTTCATTCTCATTAATTATAGATCTATTCAAATTTTCTATCTCGATTCAGCCTCAATAGCCTGTCTTCCCAGCAATTTATTCTCTTCATTTCAGTTATCCAATTTGGTAGTGCACAATTATTCATAGTATTCTTTATAATTGGTTTTTTAAGGTCAGTAGAAATATCTAGTCATAGATCTATTAACTAGTAAATAGTTACTTTAATCCAGAAAATAATTCTTACCTTTGGGGCCCTTTCTAGGGATAGAAGATACTTAAAATGCAAAGAACTGTTGAGTCCCTCATTGTTAAACATCAGCGTTAATTCCTGCCTGGCTCAGAATATTGAGACAGAGCGTTTGGGAAACCATGTTAAGAGTGGTTAACGTCTGCTTTTTAATACTGTTCAAAGAAATATCTCTGGGTTAAGAAATCCTTTTCCTAGCAACTTGCAGGCCTCCTTAACCTTGAGCCGAAACCCTTGGCCTGAGGGCCCCGCTTTGTGTGTGGAGGTGGCGCTGCGCTTGCAGAGCTGCAGGCTCGTTTCTCGTGACAGTGTCTCAGCAGTTCTTCAGAGCCTTACGTAGGTCACATCTCTCATGGTAAACTTTAAAGGACTGACCGGATTTTTAGGTGATGGATTTCTCTCTCATTTTATTGATTTTCCAATTTATAGAATGCATCGAAACATACTCTTTTGTATTTAGAACGTAAAGTCTTGAGTGCAGGGAAATTTCAGACCAAAGCAGTATATATAGTATATATACCCAGGCAACATGCAGAAGTGCTATAGAGGAGATTATTTTCAACTGTGGAAGAGCAGAGAGTAAAAGGTTTCTGAGTCTAGGATTCCCCACCCTGGCAAGTACCTTCCCATCCTAAACCTGTATTAACTCTTCTGGCCAAAAGTCACTGTGCAGCGTTTTTGTTTTTGTTCTTTCATGGAAACCTTTCTCTCTCCTAATAAAACGTTTAGATTTCCATTATAGAAATCTATTATAAAAGCACTTTGAGGAGGCTATTTACTGGTCAACAAAAGATAAATTGTTAAAATTAATAGTGATGTTAAATGTTAAATACAAATAAATGTTCAATTTACTAAAAGTTTTAAAATCTTTTGATTATTGCAGACAACTATTATGTATCTCTCTCTTTTTCGAAAATATTCTATTTTGAAAGAGAGGTGCTCACACCATAAAAAGAGAAAACGTAACTTTACATAGGAGCTGTCTGCATCTAGAACAAAAACCTGTAGGTGCCATTGTTAAGGAAGTTAGATAGTAGATCAAATTATTCATTGTAAACAGTGTAAGCAATGAGGTTTCTCAATTGGAAAAGACAATTTAAGTCCTAGAAGTTGGCTGTCAGAAAACCACTGAACAAATAGATTTGGGTAAACATTTTTCTATGTCCGATGCAGGATACAGCATGCTTGGGGCTGGTGCACGGGGATGACCCGGAGGGTTGTTGTGGGGAGGGAGGAGGGAGGGGGATTCATGTCTTTACACCCTTGTGTTCACACCCCCATGCTATATTTCTCTGTTCCCCCAAACTGTTAACAGTTTGATCTGTAATGCTTCAAACTTTCTTTTGTTGTAATTGGTGGTAGTTTTGTTTGTTTTGTTTTATATTTAGCCTGTAAACATACACACAGGACCTATTTATTTAACTTACAAAAATGTGATCTTGTTACAGGTAATGTATTATGACCTGGTGTCTTTACTTTATGTGTCTTAGGTATATTTTTAGTGCCCTTTTATAGTAACTCATTCTTTTTAGTAGCTGTATGATAGTTCATCATATGGATTTACCATCACTTCTGTAACCATTCTCCTACTGGTATTTAGATTGTTTCCAGTTTTTAGTGCTATAGATAACTGAAGTTAATATCCTAGGACATGTCTCTGCATATGTTCAAGCATTTCTGTAGACTGCCTTCCAGGAAGTGGAATGGAAAATTAATTGTCATTGATTCACATTTGTGCAGTATCTTCTGACATCCTTACCAACACTAAGTATTAGCAATGTTTTGTATCTTTGCCAGTCTGATAGATTTAAAAAAAAAACAAAAACCTGGTAGGGAGTTCCCTAGCCTTCCACTGGTTAGACTCCATGTTCTCACTGATGAGGGCCTGGGTTCAATCCCTGGTTGGAGAACTAAGGCCCCACAGCCAAGCAGACCAAAAAAAAAAAGAATGGTAGCTTATTGTTTTAACTAGCATTTTTCTGATTGCTAATGAGATTGTTGAGCTTCCCTGGTAAAGGGAAGTAAAGAATCTTCCTACAATGCGGCAGACCCAGGTTTGATCCTGGGTCAAGAAGATCCCCTGGAGAAGAAGTATCAACCCACTCCAGTATTCTTGCCTGGGAAATCCCATGGACAGAGGAGCCTGGTAGGCAGTCCATGGGTTTGCAAAGAGTCAGACATGACTGAGCATCTGTCACTTTGAGCTCACTTTGATTTTGACGCAGGAAGGCATTCCATATGTCCTATGGAACAATCAAAGGCACAGTGATAGGACTGAATGTGCCGTTATCATGGGAATTTCAGAGCTGTAAGGAAAATACCAAGAAATAGGGTTAGAAAGGCCTGAATATTCAGTAAAAGATTCAGGAAATAGTAGCCTCCTATAACTGGATTTGAATTATAAATGAAAAATATACTGAATCTTTTCTTCCCCTCTAGTACTGGATGAACGAATACACCTCTTCCATCGGAATTGGAGTTTTTCATTCAGGAATTGAAGTATATGGCAGAGGTATGTGTGCACACAGTCTAAACATACTTCCTGAAGATTTTTCTCATTTAAAGGGGTTGTAAAATCATGACTGTAACTCTTCCCTTTTTTTTTTTTAAAGTACCATACTATATTATAGAAAGTAGGGGAAAATCTCCCCATATTTGTTTATACTGTATATGAGAAAAATGCCCAAAATTGAATGTATTTGAGGAGAAAGTACTCAAAGTACACACGTGTACATTGATTTGGTTATCTTTTATTCTAAATCCTGTGTCTTAAAAAATATTTTCCTTTTGAGATTGTTACACCATCACAGTTTTGCCTTAATCTATATTGACCTTCCTAAGAAACCTTGCACTTTAAAAAGATAGCATGATATAAATAATCATTTTGGTTGGAAAAGGATTGGTGCTGAAACGTCAATTTTGAAATACCAATTTCCTGAGGGAATTTCTGTAACTTGTTTTTGTAGACCTACAAATGTATAGTTATAAAGTTTAAAAATATTACTAAGCAAATCCTGCCTTTGAATACATGTTGCTTTTTGCTTAAGAGTGATGGCCTTTGTCATTAATTGAGCCCTTTTTATTCTTTATTACCATTCATTACGATAAACGTAGCTGGAACCACTCAAACCAAGCAGCTCTGTTTCAACAGCTTTTTCCTTTGTTCTAATTCTCTCTCTTGGTACAAGATAATCTCCTGACCATGTTGTAAGTAGAATGTTGTTCATAAGACAGATCACGCTGCTGATTTCACCAAGGCTGTCATAATGTACTAGTTCGAATCATAAGCTCACCCTGTAGCGAAATGCTCTTATTGGCTTCAGCTAGGCAGTCTCTGTGACTTCTTAGATTATGCCACTGCAGTTTCCTCCCAGCTACCCCTGAAGACTACATTTGTCGTTGTTCAGTCGCTAAGTCCTGTCTGGCTCTTTGCGACCCCATGGTACCAGCTTAGCTAATACAAGGAAAAGGCTCATTGATTACATGTGTCAGTGTGTTGTTTCACTGTCCCCTTTTTATATGCTAAATTAGCTTCTTCTAGGTTCAGCGTACCCTATTAAATATTGGCTATAAAAATCTGCCATATAAGCTCCATTTTACTTGGAAGATTGCCATCTACCAGAAAGCAGAGGGGTTTGTGTTGGAGGTTCCAGTGGTTGGTGTATTGATACAGGTGCAATTGTAGCCTGTGGGCTTGCTCCCTGTTTGATGTGGCTTTTGCCAAAGTTGCCTGAATGTTTGTTTTTAACTGAATTTGAGTGGTATGTTACAGTTTTTAAAGTGCCACAGATTTTGGAACCACATGACCACACTACTCTGAGGTAGATTGTAGCATGGGCATCCATTTTTCAGATGAAGAAACTAGAGCTCAAACCTGCAGAAAGTCATACTGCTAATTAACAAAACTAAGACTTGAACCCAAGTATTCTCATATACTAGTCCCTTCTCCTTTTATCTGCCTAATCATTGTTCCCATTCATAAAATGACTTATGAATAATTAGAAACATGATTCAAAAGAGTAAAACCTGAACCAACTACATTCCTAAAAGTGAATTATTGCTTCTTGAATAGATGAATAAGTGGGCCTGCAATTTTACTATAATTGAGAACGTTAAAAATCAAAATATTTTTCCATATCTAACCTTATCTACGTTTTATAAAGTTCTGTTATTAAAAAGTTATATGTTTCAGAATTAAATGCTTTCTTATTCTACATTATTGTTGTTTCTTATGAAAGATCTGAATCAAAAGTAAACTTAGAATTGCCTTGTTCTTTCCCATGCCTTGTTCTAAAACCTTTAAGGTTATATTTAATAAATTTAAGTGACTAGTAATTTAAGCATTTGTTTAGAATTCTTTAAGTCTACTACGATTTTCCACTTAAATACCAAAGTATCTCATACCATAATTGTCACCAGAAATTTTATTTCCTTCCTGATTTGAAACCATTGTTCATTTTTATTCTGGATGAGTTTATATCTGATCAATCTGGATGTACATTCACTATAATACAAGTTGCTGTCTCCTCACTTACAGATGTGCTGTGGAGTGTGTGTGTCTGTGTTTCAGTGGCTGTGTATGTTAATTTTTCAGCTGATTTTTTCTTGAATGAGAGGGATTGAATTCCATTTTTCTGGTTTCCTAACGTTTCATTCTTAATCAAAGATAAACCAAGAGTCTTAATCCCAAGAACCTTGAAAACTCATTGTTATTAGACAGTTTTTCCAGTAAAATAACAAGTTTGAAATTTGACCACTTTAATTTTTAAATGGCACAACACTGAACTGACCACCTACATACTTTGGCATGGTAGGGAAACACAGGAACTTTTTTCTCTTTTGAGTGTTAGGCACTCTCCTCTAGCCATTATAAAGTAAACATAGAAGTCAGAATTACCTTTGAGCATCTTTTATTAGAGTTTCAAGTCTTGGCGTCAACTGTTCTATACAAGTCATAGCTAAATGAGATGTTTGTGAAAGCATTACTAAATTGAAAACTATTTAGATGGTATCAGTATTATCTTCATTATTTATTAAATCTAATTCAGCATACTGGTTAAATTTTATGTGATAAATACTAAGAATCATGAGTTTTCTCTTTTCAGAATTTGCTTATGGTGGCCATCCTTATCCCTTTTCTGGAATATTTGAAATTTCCCCAGGAAATGCTTCTGAACTAGGAGAAACATTTAAATTTAAGTAAGTAGGGAGGATAATTTTTATTACACTGTCTTAGGTGCCAAAACTTGTATTCAGGCATACAGAATTCATTCTGTAGATTAAAAAATATAGGAAGTTAAAGTGGTTCTTCAATGTTGTTTTAGTTGCTAATGCTTTAAAATCAAATCTAAGTTGTTGTGTAAAAATAGTAATCAGCCAGATAATGTGCCTGAAAGAAGCTAGTCTGTTGCTCTTATTGAGGACCCACGGAAGTTATTTTGTCTGCTTTACAAATGTTTTTACCTTAATGTAAGATTTTGCTTTAACAGACTTTCCTATCTAATGATTGCTTCCCTCAGTCTCCTATTTGGAGGGAGATGGAGGAAAGATTGTGACCTACCTAACACTCTTTAAAATCTCTTCATTTTCCCAGTGAAAGAGACACTATTTATAAACTTGAACTAACTAAAATAATCTAGATTAGCTGAGAAAGTAGTGTTATTATATGCACTGATAGACCTAAAATGTATAGATATGAGTGTGCTCTGGAGCCTTGGGGAGTAATCAACAGCACCGAAAACCTACTTCTAATGCTGGTAATCAAATTGTCATTCCTTAATTAACTTTTATACTTAAAGTGATATTTAGAATCTTAGTTTCAAGGAGCTTTAAGAAACTTCTAGGCCTATAATAGTTTCCAAGTGAAAAATAATGAAATGAGGTCATAACACTGAAATTCAGTATAGGGCTGTACCCTTTTATCACTATTAAGTTAATGGTTCTCTTTGCCTATAACCAATTTGAAATATTTACGCACATAAGTGCAATAATGCCAGCCTGAATCCATCTGTTAGGTCTCCCTTTTGTCAAAACTCCTAGATAAAAAGATTTTCTGAGTGTTGTCAGTTTTCTTGGATTCTAACTTGAATCTGAGTAAAATTGTACTCTCTGTTGAATAATGTCTATTGCATTTCCAGAGTAGTAGTTTAGAAGTGGTGGGGGGGTTGGTTTGTTTTTTAGTTTGGTGTATTGTTTAGAATGGGTTTGTTTTTATGCCTTTTTTAAAAATTAGTCATTTGACAGTTGATCTCACTGCAGCCCAGTGGCAGATAACTTAAAAGATTATTTTTAAGTGAGACTATGACCAGCCATTTGATGGCAGCTGTAATTAAAAAAGAATATTTGCAGCATGGATCTAGTCCTCTAGTAATATAAATTCTAATGCAATAGTAATAAAAATAACGGTGATATTACATTTTTAATATAATACTGTTTAATAAGGGAAATGACTTATTTTGCATTTGTATTATTTACAAGTGGTGTACTTAAGAGTTCATTGCTTTTAAAAAGTAGAAACTAAAATAATCAGCTTATTAAAATACCTCATTTACTTTTTAGTCCTATTACATTAACCCTGCTTTGTTAAACATCCATCATAATGTTCCTGGAAATAAGCATTTCTGGAAATAAGTCTTTAAGCATGCCTATAATATAACTCACATAGCTATATTCTTTTTTTCTTTTTTCTTTTTTTCCTTTAAGAGAAGCTGTTGTTTTAGGGAGCACTGACTTCCTAGAAGATGATATAGAAAAAATTGTGGAAGAATTGGGAAAAGAATACAAAGGCAATGCCTATCATTTGATGCATAAAAATTGCAATCACTTTTCTTCGGCTTTATCAGAGGTAAATTTTATTCTAAAAGTTCTTCAAATAAATAACGTTTACTCATCTACTTACTGCCCCACTATATTTAGCAAGTTATTTTTTTCCTGTTTATTTACATTATGTAATATATGGTATTTTATTTCTTTTCTGTAACTGTTTCTTATATATAAGTGACCTTTCCAAAGTTGGTAACTTTAGAGTCAGCATAGTTTAGGGGTTTTTTTACTTTATGCATTCAATTCTTTTTAATTATATTTTTATTTTGTATTGGAGTATAGCCGATTAACAGTGTTGTGATAGTTTCAGGTGAACAGCGAAGGGATTCAGCCATCCATGTACATGTATCCGTTCTCCTCCAAACTCTCCCTCCCATGCAGGTTGCCACATAACATTGAGCAGAGTTCCCTGGGCTGTATAGGAGGACCTTGTTGATTATCCATTTTAAATACAGCAGTGTGTACATGTCTATCCCAAACTCCTTTACTATCCTCCCCGCCTCCGACTCTCAACCATAAGTTCATTTAGAGTCAGCACAGTTTTAAATTGTAATTCTAGTCATGACCTAGCAAGTGTGTAGAGTGAGTACAATAATGATTCGCTTCTTATGCTAATTTATTTTATTATAGCCTTATATTTTCACTTAAATTAATGCCAAGGGGATTGGGGAAAAAAATCATAAAAAATTAATGCCTAAGTGACTTCCGCTTCTTAGCCAATAAGATTTCTCTTTTCCTAACTTTTAGTTGCTAACTTCAACTTTTTTCTGGCTCTTGCTTATTAATAAGTGATTCATTTCTCTTATCTAGAAATTTTACTCTGCCAGTAATCACACAGGCACTTATTTGCCTTCCCAGTTCTTGGGTGCCGAGCAGAAAACCAAAAGTAGATCCAAATTAAAGGACCTTAAAAAAGAAAATGGAGGAAAGAAAGTTAAAAGATTATAAAATAAGGTCTGGAGAATTAAATCGCACTTGAAACCGCTTCCTAGCTTTCTGACACTTAGCAGATGGTCGCAGTGGCCACATCGAGTACCGCAGGAATTGTGAAATATGTAAAGGAGAAAATGAGCTGCAGTTTCACTGACCTTCTCTGCAGAGCTGCTTAGCTAGCTGGCCCTTTTCACTGCCCTCCTGGCTTCCCCAGCATAGCTTCCAAACAGGACTACAGCACACTGTTGATGTGCCTTGCCAGTCGTTTTCTGAGGACCAGTGGCATTTTTGTAAGATACACGCCATGGATGTTGACTGAACCGTGTTGCAGGGGTCCACAGAAAGGGGATTCTCCTCCATGGGGACCATCTGAAATTGAGCTGCTGAGCAGCTCTGTATTTCTCAGACAGAGACGAATTGCATTCCTGACTTGGTGATTGTTGCCAAAAGCTGCCAGTTAGGGGAGAGCACATCACCAGGCCTGTGACCCCTCCGCCCTGTGACCACTCCTAACAGAACTTACTCTCAACCCCATCTCAGGAATGTTTCAGTGCAGGCCCCTTCATGAGTACCAGAATTGAGTATCAGAATTCATTGCAGTTTGCAGCAACGGAGTGCTCACCTAACTCTGCTGTTCTCCCACCTGTCTCCTGGAGCACCCACCTGAATAAGGTAGCTTGATTATCCCATGCAGCCATCCCCAGAATCAGAGGGATCTTTTCTAGACCATTCACTAGATAAATGACCAGGAGGAAAGGAGGTGTTGGCTATATAAACCCATTTTGAAATTTTCTGGAAATTCAGGATTTAATCCTGACTGATTTCTAACATAATGCATCTAGCTGGTTAAATTATATAAAAATGTTTCCTCTGAAAACTCTTCTGTTCCTTGTATATACTTCCCTTCCAGATCCAGACAAAAGGTCTGGGGGAGAGTAGGGGATTCTTTTTTTAATACGGAGTTACCATTGCTGAATGTGGCGTACTGATTTTGTAACAATAACAACAACAAAAGAAAACCCTGGCCCCTGAGGAGACCAGGATGGGTGAAGGCATTAGTAATCTCTTCCCTCTCCCTGCAGAAGAACTTTTCATTCTGCCTGCCTCAGCTGCTGCAGGCACTTTGAATTCACACAGGCCACTGAGCTTGTAGTCACAGTGACGGCCCTGGCTCAGGGACAGCGGAAGGGGGCCCTCTCTCCTGCACTCCCCACGCCGACATGAGCAGATGTCTCCACACTCACGAGGCTGATCACCTCGCGTCATGTACAGGCAGAACTGTTTGGAACTGAGTGCCTTCAGGCAGTCCCTCTGAACCAAGATGCAGCTCATTTTTCAGACTAATTAGAAACCTGGAGCAGAGGGCCCTGTCCATTTGGGCTGCTGCAACAAAACATTGTAGCCTGCTGCTGCTGCTGAGTCGCTGCAGGCGTGTCCGACTCTGTGCGACCCCACAGACGGCAGCCCACCAGGCTCCCCAGTCCCTGGGATTCTCCAGGCAAGAATACTGGGGTGGGTTGCCATTTCCTTCTCCAATGCATGAAAGTGAAAAGTGAAAGTGAAGACGCTCAGTCTTATCTGACTCTTAGCGACCCCATGGACTGCAGCCTACCAGGCTCCTCCATCCATAGGATTTTCCAGGCAAGAGTACTGGAGTGGGTTGCCATTGCCTTCTCCGGCTGGTGGCTTGTAAACAGTAAGAATTTATTCCTCCTGGTTCTGGAGGTTTGGAAGTCCCAGGTCAAGGAGCTGGCCGACCTCAGGGCCTGGCAAGAGGCCTGCTTCCTGGTCCACAGGCCGTCTTCTCGCTGTGTCCTCACCTGGTGGAAGCAGGGCAGAAGCTCCCACATCTCTTCTATAAGGCTGCTTACACAACTCCTGACCTAATTACCTCCCAGAGGCCCCACCTCCAAATACCAGCACAGTGAGGGTTACAATTTCCACAGGACTTTTGAGGGGATACAGATATTCTGTCTGTAGCCAGCCCACAGTGCTCAGCACAGTGAGAAGGCACCCTGGGGCCTTGTTAACCCTGTGCTGCCTGACTCATGTTTGCCCTGCTAAGAGTGCCCTGACACCGTAAGCTTAGCTTCTGGTGGCACCCTGTGGTGTTTTCCTTCTTCTGTGCACACCCTGACTCTCATGACATTGCTTCGGCCCTGAAAAATCTTTCAGGTCAACTTTCGCTTACTGGCCAGCATTGTGCTGTGCCTAAATTGATACCTCAGACCAGATGAAGAAAGCTCATACTGAAACTTAAACTTTGATGGTTTAATGGAGTTTGTTTCAGCTGGCTAAGTGTGGCACCTCTCAAGAGTGCAACTGAGCTCAGTACTTCAAGTTGGTCTCCGTGCCACAGGGGGTCCTCTGATCATTTCTGCTGTGACAGCTTGGCTGAGGGGTGAACTGTGCGAAAAAAGTTAGCAAAGCGGCCCAGAGACTGCTGTCCTGAGAAACGCCTGCATACAGAGTTATCCTTGGCTGCCTCTAAGAACTTGGTTTTCAGGAGGGTCCCACCTGCCCCAGACTCCCGCAGGTTAAGGTCTCATGTACCTGAACTGTCTGTGTGACAGTGCGACTTATGCTAAAGCCCTGCTTTGGTTCTGGGGGTCTAAGTACATGCTAGGAAAGGGTGCCTATATGACCAGGCCTACATAAAAGCCTTAGACTCTAGGTCTCTCATGTCCCCTAGTGTAAACATTCCGTGTGTGCTGTCACCGCTTCTTATCCTGTGTGACCCCACTATGAAGAGGACCTTTGAAAGCTTGCGCCTGATTTCCTCTGGACTTCGCCCTGTGCCTTTTTTCTTGCTAATTTTGTATTCCTTTTACTGTAATAAATCATAGCTGTGAATACAACTATGTGCCAAGTCCTGTGAGTCCCCTCAGCAAATCATCTAACCTGGAGATGGTCTTGGGGACTCCTGATACAGTTCCCTAGCATTCTCCAAAGGTTACAGATTTTTTTCAGAATGTAGTATAACTATAGATTCCCCTCCCCCATCCCCAGATTCAAAAATAATTGATATATTTCAGTTCAGTGCAGTTACTGTCCTTGTCCTATTTTTTATCAATGGGATTCTCTTTAAGTCAGCTTCTGAGTCTTTTGATATGATGCTAATTTTTAAAAAAATTTTTATTGGAGTTTAGTTGCTTTGCAACGTATGTTAGTGTCTGCCGTACAATAAAGTGAACCAGCTATACGTATACATATCTCCCCCCTTGCGGTTTCGCTCCCGTTGGGTCACCAGAGAGCGTTGAGTAGTGTGCCCTGTGCTATACAGTAGGTCCTTGTTAGCTGTCTGCTGGATACATAGTAGTGTATAGATGTCAGTCCCAGTTCATCCCACCCTGACCTCAGTCATCTTTAACAGCCTTCTTGGGTTTTGGTATAATGAAATATTCCAGGCTCATCTATATATTTCCTACCTCAGAACTGTTTCCTTCTAGTAAATATTTAGAAATCTTAATCTGGGTATTAGGGTTGCTCCTTGCTAGTGCGTTGGTGATAGTTTCTAGGTTTTTTTTTCTTTTCTGCAGAAGACAGAGCTAGGACTCTTTTACAGATTCATAGTGATGTTTCTTGGAGAAGGCAGTGGCACCCCACTCCAGTACTCCTGCCTGGAAAATCCCATGGACGGAGGAGCCTGGTAGGCTGCAGTCCATGGGGTTACTGAGGGTTGGACATGACTGAGCAACTTCACTTTCACTTTCATGCGTTGGAGAAGGAAATGGCAACCCACTCCAGTGTTCTTGCCTGGAAAATCCCAGGGACGGGGGAGCCTGGTGGGCTGCCGTCTTTGGGGTCACACAGAGTCGGACACGACTGAAGTGACTTAGCAGCAGCAGTAGCAGTGATGTTTCTACTTAAAATTCAGGCTATAGGATTTTTACTTAACCTTATCAGTAGTATGTACATCTGTACTTTGCTATGCCAGGCATAAAATCCCATTTCTCAACAACATAATTACCCATTCATTTTAATCCCTCTATACCTAAAACAACCTTGAAAGTGAAAGTGAAGTCACTCAGTTGTATCTGACTCTTTGCAACCCCATGGACTGTAGCCTACCAGGCTCCTCTGTCCATGGGATTTTCCAGGCAAGAGTACTGGAGTGGCTTACCATTTCCTTCTCCAGGGGATCTTCCCAACCCAGGGATCGAACCTGGGTCTCCTGCATCGTAGACAGATGCTTTACCGTCTGAGCCACAACCTTAGAGTAATAGTATAGCCACTGCCACCAACAATATGACTGCTGAAAAGTAGAACTGTTTTGCAGTTCTATTTTTAGAGTATGGCTCAATAAAAGTAACAGTGTTTTATAGTTGAAATAATTTTTTTCTTGTGTGGTTATGCCACCAGTTTACTACACAGGGTCCTTGTTCCACTGATCCTCTTTTTGGTTGGGAGATGCTTTTTTGTTTAATTTTGTGTTTATAAAGTCTTTTCATGGTTCCACAGTCAAATGGGGGAGAAAGAAAAAACAAAATGTGTTCATAGCTTTCTGACTTCTCAGTATCCACTCCCCTCCACCCTTCTTCCTTGGCCTCTAGAACTGTAAGAGAAAATATTGAATTGTTTTAGCCACTGAGTTTCTGATAATTTGTTAAAGTTGCCACAGGGAACCAGTACAGATGCTGGTACCTAGAGATGGGCCGCTACTATAACAATACCTTTACCAGTGTGCAGGTGGTTTTAGAATTGGGTGATTGGTAAAGGCTGGAGCAATAATGCGGAGTTTGATAGAAAAAACCTGGACTACCTTGAACAGACTTAGCAGAAATACTGAATATATACATATTAAAGGTACTGCTGGTGAGGGCTCAGAAGGAAATAAGGAACATGTTATTGGAAATTAGAGGAAAGGAAATCTTTGTTATATAGTGACAGGAAGCTTAGCTGAATTTTGTCGAGCAGTTTTGTGGAAAGCAGAACTGTAAACATTAAACTTGAATATTTAGCTGATGAGATTTCCAAGCAAAGTGTTCAAGGTATTCTTTCTGCTTATGCACAGAAGGAAAAAAGAAATGAACAAAGAAAGATAAAAAAAGGAAAGAAAAGTTAACTGACAAAGGAGTCAGAACTTAATGATTTGGAATTGTTCAGCCTGTCCAGGTGGAAAAGATGGTAAAAGTAGGGGCTTTTCTGTTATGAAAGCATGTTGTAGAGAGAAGGCCCAAGGGTGTGACTGGGTAACTGCTGCTGAAGAGATTAAAGATTCGACTCCTGGATCCTTGGGAAATCAGGAATAGAAATGGAATCTTCCAGGAGAGATCTATAGAGGAACCTCATATCTCGTAGAGTGAATCCCATGATGTACACAGGAGACTCAACATTTTTGAGGTTGTTATGTTAGTAGAAACACTGCCAGCTTGGAATAAAAGGGATGGAGAAAGGACAAAATGAAAGATGACTCTTGGATTCTCAAATTCTATAGGCAGGAAACAGGCTGGTGAGAAAGGATGGTTTCATGGGCCCAGACAACAGAACTGAGGACCACAGAGGATTAGTCCCAAGCCTTGAAACCTAATGGAGGTTGCCCAGTCAGATTTTGAAATTGCTTAGGGCTAATAATTCCTTCCTTCCTCCCATGTTCTCCCTTTTAGAATGGGAATGTGGATAATTTACTCTGTGCTTATCCACCATTATATTTGGGGAGCATCCTATACAGACTTTTCTCTACTTTTTTTTTTTCCACTTAACATTGTAGCATGGAGTTTATTCTCTAACAGCTGAATGATACTCCTTGTTTGGATGTGCCAAAATGTCAGTTTCCTATTAATGATGTTTGGGTTATTTTTAGTCTTTGGCTATTACAAACAGTGCTGTAATTAGTAACCCTGTTCCTACCTCTTTTCAGTAAATTCCTAGAAAGAGAGATTACCAAATTGATGCTTAAATGCAAAAGTAATTTTGTTATATGAATCAAATATTTTTGATCACTTTCCACAGTAAGAAATATATTTTACATCATGATCTAGATGTGTACACATAATTAAAACAAGTATCACAGATACCCTATTATCTACAGATTATTTCATTTTAAGAATTCAAGTTACAGTGCTCAGTGACTTATGAATCTTGACTCAAAGGTTAATAAAAGACATTGGCTTGATCAAGGATCTGCACACATATTCTGAAAGAGCCATATAGTAAGTATTTTAGGCCTGTGGACTACTACTCCTGGATTCCATTCTGTCTCTGCCATGGTAGCCCAGGACGCATAGGCCATAAAAAATGAAGGGGCATGGCTGTGTTACAGTAAAATTTTTATTTATAGAAACAGGTGGCTTTAGTTTACAGAACTCTGTTTTAGGTTAATCTAGCCAGCTCTGGGTTTTGAGATGAAGTACATTCATACATGGAGAAATAAAATTAGGATTTAGGAAAGAGAATGAAGAAAACCACTTGGATAGTCAACAATTGCTTATTACATTAACCTGACTATTCCTAGTCTCCACTTCTGTGGTAACCTTCAAATATACAAATGCCCCTAATTATGTCTTGGGTGTAAAATATAATGGAATACTTGTTTGCCTGTGTTTTTTAGAATAAACAGATAGGAATGGAATAATATCAGGTCATTGCTCAGCTTTCCCCCAGATCTACTTCATGCACATTCTTCAAGTATGTTTAAGTACTGTCTGCCTCTCAGGGCTTCGAGGCAGTGTAATCAAAAATGATCAAAACTTTCTACTTTCCCCCCAGAGAGACCACCCTCTAGGGTTGTAGTTAAGACAGAGACATAGTGTTTAAATGAAGCCATTAAGGCATAGGGCTAAAATGTCACATTGCTTGATTACAGGTGCCAGCTTATTTACATTTTAGCTAACTTTTGGACATAAGATACTTTGAAACCAGCGAAGCTAAACTAGCTGATACTTCACTTCTGGATCATAATTATCATTATTACAAAGATTATAATCTTTGACGTGGTTGGAGGCAACACCACCACAGGGACAATAAAGCATGGCCTAGTTAAGCCCAGTTTCGACTGTGGAAGGAAAGGAGGGTAATAAAGTTAGTATTATAAAAGACCTAGTTGATACTTTATAAAAGACCTAGTTGATACTATTTGCAGTTGGAAAAAGATGAGGCTTACAAGTTCTAAGGATAAGGATGAGAACTGCCTGGAGCTCCTGTTACTTGAATAATATCTTCTTTCACACGTCTTTTCTTCTGTGTTCAAAATACTTCTACAGGCATCTCCAAGCAGTTGCAAAGAGCAAAGAAAGAAAGGAACCAAATGGAATTAGCTTGATTTTATAGATGTAAAAAATAAGCAGCTTAGCAAAGTTCTTCAGAAAGGAAGGGACAGAGCTGACAGTAGGGAGACCCCAGGCTTCTGAGTTAGGGAGCGGCTTGTCATCAAAGGATGTGGAACAGTGGCTTTTCTACATATCCGCCTCCTCCCTGACCCTCCACTCCTTGGCAGCGGACCAGATAACCTCAGTCTCTCACCTAATGCTATGCTTCTCCTCTGTAGATTCTCTGTGGGAAAGAGATTCCTCGCTGGATCAATCGGCTTGCCTACTTCAGCTCCTGTATACCTTTTCTACAGAGTTGCCTCCCAAAGGAGTGGCTCACGCCCGCAGCCCTGCAGTCCAGTGTCAGCCAGGAGCTCCAGGACGAACTGGAGGAAGCAGAGGACGCTGCAGCCTCGGCCTCCATGGCCAGCACCCCCGCAGGCTCCAGACCTGGGCGCCACACCAAACTATAAACGTCTCCAAAGTCACACATTCAGAACTGTCTGTGGCAGATGACTATCACTAGAGAAAAGTAAAAGAATAAACGTCCTTTGGATATTTTGTATGCAAAGATGGCTCTCCCCCAAATCCCAGTTTTTCAGCTCAGGATTATATTTGTAATCAAAAACAAAACAAAAAAAATAAATCACTTGGCGCAGGAGGGAGAACTTTGTATGAAGCTGCCCTCTGTTTTTTTTACCCACTTGTAAATTTGGATTTACTTCTTCTGTTTTATACAAGCTCTGTTAAGTTATGTTTACAGTATTTTGTATCACTGTTTACAAATCTTGCATGGACTTCTGCCACCATGAAAGAAGAAAATCATGTCTTCAGAACTTAGGCAGGCAATCTTTGTACACTTCTGACCCTTGCCCGAGCTACGGCATACGTCATAGGCACAGAGGAAGGTACCTACACAGTGAGAGTCGCCGTGACCTGCTTAAGAATTGTCTTTTAGGTTCGTCTTTGTTCTTGTTACCCTTTGGGCACCAGGATGCACAGAGGTAAGGAGCACACACAGCCCTAAGGGCTCAGGACCTTGGTCTGCGTGAGAGGTGCCCGAGCCCAGGTGCTCTTAGCGCGCCTTCCACTCCGAGTAGCACATCTCCCAAGGTTCCCGCTGAGCGGTTGCTTTCATCCCAAATATCCGTCCACCTCCACGGGGGGTGCACTCTCATGTCAGTCTGGCCTCGATGCCTCTGATTCTGTAAGTAAGATGTTTTTCGTTAAAGATATTCTTGCTGGTAACAAGTGTTTTTGCACATGCATTGGGGAAGGGGGGGGCTTCATTTTTATTTTAGTATATATCGGTATCCTCCCTGCACAGGATTTTGTACGTGGGGCAGGAGTATCCTAAGTGGTAGCCTTCTGAGTAGCAGTGTGAGTTGACATTCAACTGCTTTTAACTATTCAGGCTACCTTTTATACTACATCTTGAAAACTAGAGTCTAAACGAACACTTTCCCAAAAAGTGAATACTTGGATATTTTAAGCATTTTTGTGTTCCCTACCAGAAAGACTATGTTGAAGTTTGTTAGTTTGTTATGGGAGTAGTTTCACCTCATAATAGAAAGCCTAGTCTCACTGACCTCATGTGGGCAACACATATTTATGTGTCTTAGACTTCATCTTTTTCTGTTCTCCCAAATGTATGTGTCTTACATAACCTACTCTAAGAATGAAGTTGTCACCACAGGTATGTCCTTATTAGCAAGGAATCTGTCTGCTCACGTCTACTCCCAGTTTGACCCTTGGATGTAAGAGCCAAGTCATTACATGTCAGATTCAATTTTTCTGCCTTAAGAATGAATGTCCTATATAAAATATTGGATGCAGTGTATAAATTATCCAAGGCAGTGACTTCAGCTTTATATATATTGTTAGTTTTAAAATCATCTACATTTATTTAAACTTCTAGATGGGATTGTTTGCTATTACTCTTTGTAAAGATACATATCTTTCAGTAAACTACATTTTTAACTTTTCCATAAGCTGATTTTGAGTCGTTTTATCAAATAAAGCACACCCTGTTCATAGGGAAAGTAAACCTTAGGTTTGACCTGAGGAAAATGAAGCCACTTCACCTAATCACGCTTTTGACTGTTCTGCTTCTGGAGAGGAAAGCCTTTATGAGTTATTCACAGTTCTTTGGGAGGGGCAGAGCACTTGTTTTAAGAGATGGGCCAGAAAGGAATATATGATCTTTATGAGACGTCTCAGTTCAGGTCTGAAAGTGAGATTGAGAATAAAATGCAAAGACTCTGATAGTGAATCAGTTCACTCAAAGAAGAGTCCTATCCTAACCTAAAACTCAGGTTAGCGATAAATGTTTAGTGCAGTTTGCTTGGGATATTTTTAAAGAATAATTTGGTGGATTCCAGTTTTCTTGCTATCCATTCAGATATGCACGATTTTAAGTCTGTGCTGCCGACACCCGTGAAGGAGTGGCCGTTGTTGAGGCACTTCTTGGTGAGTAGCCAGGAACCTTCTACCTTTGCTCGTCCAGATTCCAGCACCTCAGCACACAAACGATTTTATTGTGATTTTGTTGTATTTGTTTTCATCTGCAGCAACTGGGGTTTAAAAATAGTGTAAAGGGTCTTAGTAAAAGTAAATAACGGCCTAAAAGGCCAATTATTGTAGAATCAGCAGATAAAATTCTGAACATGAGATTGTTGGCAGTCTTATTGTACTTGAGGTTGAGAAAATGAGTATCTTTAGAAAATCTCATTTAAGTCCGTTTGTTCACTACAGTTCAAAATTGAGGATGAATTTAATTAACTAGCGTTTAGCCACCTTCCCTTGCCCTTGAAGGAAAAGCCTCTTGTTCTCAACCTGATCTCTGTTAAGAAAAATCCTATATAAAAAACCAGGTCATTAAGATACACGTGATACGATGGCATCAGATGTTCTCTTTGTAGCTGTAACCAAGTGAAACACATTTCTCATGGTGGGTTGGACAGTAATAGCGTTAAAGAGGGTCAGGAGCTGCTGGTTTCTACTGTTTGTTCTCAGTGCCCTTTGGTTTCGTGTTTTCCTTTTTTTCAACCCTAAGAAGGGGGCATCAGTTTTGGAAAGCGCAGCCTGTGGAGTGGCAGAAGGCAGTGATGGCAGCAGTGAAGAGAGCCTCCACTTGATGCCTGAAATCCAGCCCACTGTTGCTCTGACCCACAGCAATAGTGCATGTTACCTTCACCAGCATTTGTACAGAGCAGGGAATTCTGGTTTTCGCCGATTGATAGCATTGTGTGTATGAGGAGATTCAACCCTACAGACGGCTGCGGGACTCTGTATCCATGGCTTCTTTCCATCACAAAACGGGTAGAAACATTTTCACTGCTTCAGGGTTCTCATCTGTGTGTCGTCTTATGGCTCCATCTCTTTAAGATACTCTGTAATTTTGATGCGTGCTGTATTTTCTTCCAGTGACTAAGTTTAAAAGGCTTGGGTTCTGTTCAGCAAATCGGCCATACTGCCACTGTACCCCTTTCCCTTCAGTGCGGTTTAGCGAGCAGCTCGGTCATTAGACTTTCATTGTCTGCCCAGTCAATACCCATCTTCACTGTTTGAAAGGTGTTCCAGCAGTGGGAGAATCTTCATGAACCTGAAGATTATTTCTTGTGAATTTGAATGCAAATGTACTGTCATTCATAGTGTTTATATGAAAAACTACCAGGAATCTTCACTTTTGCTACCTTGATATAGCATTGGGCTATTGTGTTAACAACATTGAAATACATCAATTTATTAAAAAATACTTTTATAAGAAATGTTTTATAGTGCTTTCTGACCTCCAGAAGACTGCAAATGTTACATATTTGGGGGGGGGGGAGTGTACTATTTTTATTTAAATTTTTTTGTTTGTTTATACACTTTTAAAAGCTATACTTCATTTACAGATTACAGGTACTTGTAGACCGGTGGGGATAAGGATAGAGCCCACCCTGAACACACACTCCCCATCTAGAAGCACCTGGCTCTGTTCCCCACGTTGGAACAGTGCATTCTGTAGTCTCTCTTACACCCAATAGGGACGTTATTTGTTAAACCCAAGAATCCCGTCTGCTCTGCAGAGAGATCGTGCACCCTTCTCCATTGTATGTTCCTCTTGAATTTGCATGTACTTTTACTCTCATGTATTCCTGATGAACTTCAGGTCCATGGACCAGCTCTTCAACAGTCAAAGCATAACCACACATGCTCCCAGGCAGCAGTGCCAGCCCCAGCTTCTAGGGTATGGCGGCAAAGCTGGGAAGGGAGAATTTGCCCTCTTGTCTCTGCCAGGAGTGCAGGGGAGACACCTGTGGGGGAATGGCCCCCACTATCCCTGAACACACACTGCCCGTCTAGAAGCACCAAGCGAGCAGGAGCCTGGGTGACTGTGCTCCTAGTTTCTTGTAAACCTATTCTGCTCTGCACCTCTAACCTAACCCCCCATCATTTTGTACCTAGTCCCTCCACAAACTCAAAAACTTCACAAGTGGTGGCTAGGGCTCCCTGGTGGCCCAGTGGTTAAGACAGCTTCCACTGCAGCGGGTGCAGGATCAGTCCCTGGTTGGGGAGCTAAGATCCTCATGCTGCGTGATGCAGCCAAAAAAAATAATGATGATGGCCGTTTATGATCTGTCAATGCCTGTTCACTCTCTGCTAACTAGGAATGATCTACAACTCATTTGTTCTCAAGGACAGAAACCAAAGGGGAGCTTTCCCCCAAGTCTAAATAGGTTTTTAATAGACTACCAACTGCAATCTGGTAAAGCAACAAGTCTTACCTGTAGAAAGGATGCCAAATACACTGAGGGACAATGGTCTTTACTCTCCCATTATCTGTTCCCGAAGTTCTCATCACCCAGATCTCAGTGTGCAGAAGTCTGTGCTAATAAAGATGAATGCTCCATGCTATGCATTGCAAGAAGTAGATTAGAGGCAGGCAGCTACTTCCTTACGGATTCTGAACCCAGAGAACTGTTGAGCCCTCTCAAGCTTGTCTCTGATAGTTTCCCTGAAAGAAAGATCCTGCCAAAGAGGATTATACTTTGTTCCTACAGTGGAAAGTGTGAATAGTTTCTGTCTTGTCAAGGCCAAGGGAAAAGCTAAGGTTAAACAAGTGTGTGTGTAATCACTCAGTCATGTCCAACTCTGCGACCCCATGGACTACAGCCAGCTAGGCTCCTCTGTCAGTGGGGATTCTCCAGGAAAGCATACTGGAGTGGGTTGCCATGCCCTCTTCCAGGGGATCTTCCCAACCCAGGGATCGAACCCAGGTCTCCTGCATTGCAAGCGGACTTTACCAGCTGAGCAACCAGGGAAGCCCAAGGTTAAGCAAGGCCTGCTCTCAGTTCCAGCTCAGGAATGCATTCATTTCCACTTTGCTGTACAGTAGAAACTAACACAACGTTGGAAAGCAACTCTACTCCAGGAAAAAAAAAATTTTTAATAAAAATAGGCCCCAAAATATCTGGCCTCAGCTAAAATATGGATTTGAATTTGCTTTTTGAAAAAATAGAAATATTTGTAATTCTACCACACTGTTTATGTCAATAAATAATAACTGTGATAAAATATTTCCTTCAAGGAGTAAAACTAATAGGTCAACAGCAGAGAAAAATTGTTAAATACTGAAGAATAATGACCTAAAATACATTAAAGCTTGAGCTGAACATGCTTCTTAAGTAATGTCCAATATCAAATGTTTTATTTAATTGCCCATTGTTTGATAAATATTAAGTTAATATAAAATATTAAAACCAGTGACCAGTAAGATAAAACAACATGTATTATTTTAAAATGTATTATAAATATTATAACCCAGGTTGTATGTATATGCTTTAAAAGGTTTGAGAAAAAACAAAAAACATGACCTTTAAAATTATGTAAATACATTATGAATATTTATTATTTTAAAATTTGAACACAGCAATAAAATTTATGATCCTACAAGATCATTCAAGAAAAAATCGGGAAAAAAAAAAATCGGGCAGTTGACCTCAGTCAACTGGGGGAGGTTCTTCTTCCCCTGTGTTTCTCCTTTCCTGTCACACAGAGCATCCTACTGGTGACACTTCTGTCACCAAATGAGTGGGGGTTTTCTCCAAACCAAGCAGTTCTCCACAACACAGGCTGGTGGGTCTACAACTCAGTTCTGACACTGTCTGCCTGGAGATGGCATAAATCCCACAGGTTAAGGGCTCAGTGCCACTAAACTGCCCCCCACTTCAGATGCCAGTCACTAGTAGTAGGGCCCCAGGTTACCCACAATCTCTGTCTGACTTGGCTACAAATTAGAGGTTCCCACAACTCCCTCCTTGAGTTTGATTTGCTACAGTGACACACAGAGAAACACTTCATTTACCAGTTTATTAAAGGATATGATTTAGAAAGTACAAATGAACAACCACATGAAGGGAAATGCAAGGTGAGGTCTGAGAGTATCCAGGGCACGGGGGAGCTTCTGCCCCTCTGGAGCCGGGGTGCGTCACCCTCTTGGTATGTGGATGTGTTCAGCCACCTGGAAGATCTCCAAACCCCATACCATTGGGATTTTATGGAGGCTTCTTCACTTGGGGATGAGTAAGTATTAACTCCATTTCCAGCCCCTCTTACCTCTCAAGTAGGGATGATGGGAAAAGATTCCAACCTTCTAATCATGGTTTGGGGCTTCCCAGGTGGCTCAGTGGTAAAGAATCTACCTGCCAACGCAGGACACACAGGAGACGGGTTTGATCCCTGGGTCAGGAAGATCCCCTGGAGAAGGAAATGGCCACCCACTCCAGCATCCTTGCCTGGGATATCCTATGGACAGAGGAGCCTGACGGGCTACAATCCATAAGGGTCACCAAGAGTCAGACCCAACTGAGCAACTAAGCGTGCAAGCAGTCATGGCTTGGTCTTTCTGGAGACCAGGAGCCATAAGGTGCCCACCCAGAGTGGCCTCAACAGAACAAAAGCTGCTCCTGGTGCTCTTATCACTCAGGAGTTTACAAGGGTTCTAGGAGCTCTGTTCTTAGAATCAGGGCCAGGGACCAACACATATTATTTCGTATTATCTCACAACTTCCAATTTTTTGACCTACATACTCATCACAGCTTGAAGCCAGAGTCACTCTCCATGTTACAACGGGAAACCGTCCTTACTGTTTCCAAAAGCCAATCCTCCTGTATCACTAGGTCCCACCCTCTCATCTCTCAAGGCCTTGTCCCAACTTTATTCCTTGTCCCCTTTGAAACATTAGTTTCCTTTTCTCCACTGGATCATTCCTATCAGCATAAAACATGTTCTACGCTTTCTCAACTAAAACCAGCAATCCAAGATAAAGTCTTCCTTCCCTCCCTCATCCCTAGCAGGGCAACTTTTCCTGATTTCTCTCTACAGCAAAAGTTCATGCACCTTCAAGTCCCATTCACTCGTAAATAATATTTTGGTTTACATACATATATATTTCAGCCTGAAAAATAATGAGATGAACACCTCCCTGTACCCACCACCCAGCTTAAAAAAATAGAACATGAGCAGGAAGCTGCATCTCCCTCCACAGTCACTTCCTGGTCCCTCCACTGAGGGGATGAATTCTATCCTGAATTGTGTGTTAAACATTCCTGTTTTTAACAGTTTTTCATACCCACTTATGCATCCCTAGACAGTATATTGTTTGGTATTACCTATTTCAAGACTTTTTATAAATGGAATCACTTTGTATATGTTCTCCCGTGATTTTAAAAAATTTTGTATATTTCTTGAATTAGTGCATATTTATGTGTGCAGTTACAGTTCACTTTCACTTCTGTGTACCTAGAGCACAGTTTTATATATATTTATTATATTTATTATATATTCTACTTTTAATGGACATTTGGGCTGTTTACCGAAACAGCCCTAATGCTCTTGTGAATGTTGTTTAGGACATATCTTCTGCTCGGATAGAAAGGTCCCTCTAGGGGTGGAACTTTGAGGCTGGAGGGAACATGGGGGAGGGTTTCCACTTATCTGGGAGAGGAACTGCAGAGTTGGAGGGAATGTGCACATTCAACTTTATTAATTTTTAGGCGAAAAAAAATATACTCTTCTTACTGCACTTTCATTAAATAAAATCTTATTCGGCCCTCTCTTCATCTACTAGTCAAACAGAGCTCCACAGGCTAGTTATTGTCTTGTAATATCATATAATGAAATTTCAGAGCCTGGGCTTGGAAAGTATTTTTTTCATTATTCAAAGGTAAGAGCTATGCTCAGCTCCCACACAATCCCTAGGAAGACAGCACTCAGCATCACAAAAGTCATTCAAAGGATCTGCTTGATTGGTTGAGAACCTTCAACAGAATGTGTCTTGCAGCTCAAAGCAGCAGAGTCCAGATAGACTTCTACAACTAGAAACTGTTGCCACATCCTGTGACAATAACCACTATGTGAAAATAACCTCCAAAGAAACCTATATTTGGTTGCTTGTCTTACTTAATTCACTGACAGTTATAATGTTGTAAGTGAGATCCCAGTATTCCTAAAAGTTACAGATACTTGAAAAAAAAAATTCTCTTACAGATAGGAAGAGGATCATGGCACCTTTTTCCTATGAGCATGAGGGAAAAATGGAAACCCCTGCTAGATGTATTATTTAACAAATCATCTGAAAGTCCTTGTATCATCTTGTCAACACTGGGCACCAAAATTGTTTTTCAACGCTCTGCACTCCCACAAGCAGAAGACTTTCATTCATTCCACTTACTCCACACCCTTGCCAAGATTTCATGTTGACTAACTCTTCAATGTTTGCCAGTCTGGTAGGCATAAAGTGGCATCTAGCTATGCTTTTAATTTGCATTTTCCTGACTATTAATAAGATAAGAATCTATGTCTCTGGGACTTTTTTTTTTTTTTCCTGTGACGGTTCTGTCCTATCTTTAGCCTATTTTAAAAAAATATTTATTTTGGCTGTGCTGGGTCTTCGTTGCTGCTCGAGCTTTGCCCTAGTTGCAGCAAGTGAAGGCCACTCTCTAGTTGGAGCACACAACCTCCTCCTTGCGGTGGCTTTCTTGTTGCGGAGCACAGGCTTCATGATGTCTGGGCTCAGCAGCTGCAGCTCCTGGGCTCTCGAGCACAGGCTCAGTAGTTGTGGTGTGTGGCTTCAGCTGCTCCACAGCATGGGGGATCTTCCCAGCCCAGGGATCGAACCTGTGTTACCTGCATTGGCAGGCGGATTCTTTACCACTGAGCCACCGTGGAAGCCCCTAGCCTATTTTTCTATTAGGTTATGTGTCTTTTTCTTACTGATTTGTAGCAAATATTTACATATTCTAATTACTAGTCTTTGACAATTCTATGTGCTACAAATATTTTCTACCAGTTTGAGATTTGTCTTTTCACTATCTTCAGGGTAAAACAAGTTTGTTTTAAAGTATATTATTGACTACACAATAATATTCTCTGTGGTAAATATTTTTTGAATCCTAACAAATCCATCTCTCTACCTAAATTGGAAAGATATTCTCGTACATTTTCTTCAAAATATTTTAATGTTTCCTTTTTTAAGACTTTAATCCAACCAGAACTGATTTGGGTGTGTGTGAGTTATCTTTTTTTTTCTGTAAAGATAACTATTTGCCCTAACACAATATGCTGAATAGGCTATCCTTTACCCACAGAGCTAAAAGTTCCATCTCCATTAATCAGGTTTCCATTAGTCAGGTTTCTGGGCTCTCTAGTTCCACTGGTTTATTTACTAGCTGCACTAATGATACACTGTCTTAATTACTAACGCTCTATAATAAGCCTCAATATGTGGTAAAGCAAGTTTTCCCATATTCTTCTGGAAGTTATTGGTTATTCTTGGCCCTTTACTCTTCTGTGTATAATTTGGAATCAACTTCTCAAGTTACATACCCATGTACAAATCCTATTGGAATGCATTGAATTTATTTATCAATTTGTAAAGAATCAATATCTTTATGATATTGAGTCTTTACCAAAGAACATGATCTATCACTCCATGGATACTGATCTTTAGTGTCTCTCGATAAAGTTTCATAATTTTCTCCATAAAGGGGTTTCTTGTATTAAATATTTTGTTAGCTATATCCCTAGGTTCCTTGTATTTTTCCCTGCCAGTGTGATATCTTTTATTTCCTAATTATATTTTCTGACTCATTTTTCACCATATGTAAAAAATACAGTTCACTCTTTTCCATTTAAAAAAAAAATGGTAGATTTTATTTTTTAAACAGATTCGAATTTACTGAAAAACTGATCAGAATAAAGAGTTCCCATATATTCTTCCTCTCACATGCTCACTTTCCCCTACTATTAATATATTAGTGCGGCACATTTGTGAACTGACAAACTGATCAATACATTATTATTAACTAAAGTCCATTACATTAGGGTTCACTCTTGTACTGTTATACAGCACTGTTGCTGTTTAGTTGCCAGTCACGTCCGACTCTTTGCAACCTCATGGACTGCAGCACCCCAGGCCTCCCTATCCCTCACCTCTCCCGGAGTTTGCCCAAGTTCATGTCCGTTGCATCGGTAATGCTGTCCTGCCATCTCATCTGACACGCTCTTCTTCTACCCTCCATCTTTCCCAGCATAAGGGACTTTTCCAATGAGCTGTCTGTTCGCATCAGATGACCAAAATACTGGAGTTTCAGCTTCAGCATCAGTCCTTCCAGTGAATACTCAGGGTTGATTTCCTTTAGGATTGCCTGGTTTGATCTCCTTGCTGTACACATAGATGACAAAAATCTCTTTCTTTATCCCTGTTATAATCCTTGTTCTGAAGTCTACTTTGGTATTAATATAACCACACTTTCTTATGATGAGTGTTTTTTATCTTTTCCATCCTTTTATTTTCAATCTGTGTGTCATTACGTTTAAAGTGTTTTTTTTTTCTTTTTTACATACAGCATATAATCAAATCTTACATTTTTTATCTCAATGTGACAATTTCTTAGACTGGAGTTTTTAGACATTCACAGGGAATGCAAATATTAATATAATTTCGTCTAAATCTACCACTTAGCTATTTTTTAACCACTTGTCCTGTGGTATTTTTGTTTGTTTGGTTGGTTTATTTATTCCTTTTTCCTGACTTTTTTGAAGATTTATATAGAATATTTTAGAGTTTATATAGAATATTTATATATTTATATAGGCTCTTGCCTGCATAACCCCATGAACAGAGGAGCCTGGATGGCTGCAGTCCACGGGGTCACTAAGAGTTGAACACGACTGAGCGACTCTCATTTTTCACTTTCATGCATTGGAGAAGGAAATGGCAACCCACTCCAGTGTTCTTGCCTGGAAAATCCCAGTGACGGGGGAGCCTGGTGGGCTTCCGTCTATGAGGTTGCACAGAGTCAGACACGACTAAAGCGACTTAGCATGATAGAATATTTATATAGAATATTTTATTATTAATCTACTTTGTCTGCTTTATTAGCAGTCTGTCTTTGGATTTTTTTAAGATTATTTCCCTAGGGTAGTTTTAGGCTCATATGTCTTTGAGTTTGTTTTGCTTCTAGTGATTGCTCATGGTTTACAACTCACATCATTAATTATATCTACATTCAAATAACATACCACTTCGCATATATTGTTAGAAACTTAAAAGAGGATACTCCAATTACTTCTCTCCCATTCTCTCTGTTAGTTTTTATACCTTTTAGATTCGTATCTGTTTTAAACCACGCAGTACTTTGCTTTTGCTTTAAAATGGTTATCTTTTAAAGAAACTGTTAAATGACATGGGGTCTTCGTAACCCCATGGACTATAGCCCATCAGGCTCCTCTGTTCATGGAATTTTCCAGGCAAGAATACTGGAGTGGGTAGCCATTCTCTTCTAGTGGATTTTCCTAACCCACGGATCAAGCCCAGGTCTCCTGCATTGCAGGGGAATTCGTCACCATCTGAGCGGCTCAGGGAGACATTAAATGACAAAAAATGTTTTTAAACGTATCCACATAGTTACCATTTCCAGGGTTATCTGTGTAGACCCAAGTTTTCATCTGGCATCATTTTCCTTTCACATGAAGAATTCCTTTCATGTTTCTTGTGATACAGTGGTTTTCTTTAATTTTCAAAATCTTGAAAAATTTTAGCCATTATGTCTTCAACTACTTTTTCCTGCAGTCATTCCCTTTGACTCCCCATCCTTTCTTCTCTCCTCTGAAACTCCAGTTATACATATGTTAATGGTTTGGTGTTGTCACTGGGTCAGATGCTCTGATCAGTTTCCTGGTCTTTTTCTCTGTGTGCTTGTATGCGAATAGTTCTATTACTATTTGTTGATGTTGATTGATATTTTCTTCTGCCATGCTTAATCTGGTATAAATCCCAATAAGTTCATTTAGTATATTATATTTTTAAATCTCTGGAGATATTCCACCTCTCCTCATTCTGTTCATGTTTTCCTTAAAAATCCTTGAACATATTTATTTAATTATATTAAAGTCCTTATTTGCTAATTCTATAATATCTTTCATTTATGGTTGGTTTGTTTTTTAAATTCTGTCTGTTTTTATTGACTGGTTTTTCTTCTGGTTATGGGTCACATTTTCCTGCTTCTGGCAAACAATATTTTTTGATTGAATGCTGTATATTTCAATGTTATACTCCTGAGGGTCTGTATTTTAAAGGATGTTGAGCGCTTTTTTTTTTTTTTTCTGGCTGCCAATTAAATAGTTTGCATATCAGTTTGATATTTTCAAGGCTTGTTTGTAAGCATTTATGGCAGGTGCACAATAGCCCATGCTTTTGGGGTGATTCAGCCATCCTATTAAGTGTGACCCTTCAGGTCTCACTGTGGAATACCCCGGATGATTAACAAAACCTTTCTAGTCTGACTGGGCATTCTTGTGTTTTTCCTGATCTTAGACAAAATGCTTTCAGCTTTTTACCATTAAATACGATTTTTTTGTTCAGTCCCCTCAGTCATGTCCGATTCTTTGTGACCCCATAAAATGTAGTATGCCAGGCTTCCCTGTCCTTCACCATCTCCCAGAGTTTGCTCAAACTTGTGTCCATTGAGTCGATGATGCTATCCAATTATCTCATCATCTGTCGCCCCTTTCTGCTTCTGCCCTCAACCTTTCCCAGCATCAGGGTCTTTTATGCCCTTTATTATACTTTGTTTGATATGTTCTCTCTCTACCCACTTCGTGGAAAGTTTTTATAATGAATGGATGTTAAATTTTATCACAAGGTTTTTCTGCTTATATTGTGGTAATCATACAATTTTTGTTCTTAAATTTATTAATGTGATGTATCACACTAATTGATTTGCAGATACCAAACCATCTTTGCAGCCCTGGGATAAATCCCACTTGATCATGGTATATGATCTTTTTCATGTACTGTTGAATTTGATTTGCTAATATTTTCTTGATGATTTTTGCCTCTATGTTCATCAGTGATATTGGCCTGTAATTTTCTTTTTCTGTGATATCTTTGTCTATTTTTGGTATCAGGGTGATGCTGGCCTCATAGAATGAGCTCAGAAACATTCTTTTCTCTACAGGTTTTTTTTTTTTTAATAGCTAGAAGGAATGGGTGTTAATGTTTCTCTAAATGGTGGTAAATATTTGGTTCTAGTCTTTTTTATTTAGGGGGAATTTTTTTTCAATCAATTTTATTACCAGTAATTGGTTTGTTCATATTATCTATTTCTTCCTCTAGTAGTCTGCTGTTTCACTATAACTTGTCTGGGTATAGATGACTTTTTATTTACTCTGTTGAGAGTCTTCTGGCTTCCAGCATCTGAAAAGCAATGCTTTCAACAGCTTTGGAAAATTCTCGGCCATAATCCTT
Source organism: Capra hircus (assembly GCF_001704415.2). Taxonomy (NCBI): domain Eukaryota; kingdom Metazoa; phylum Chordata; class Mammalia; order Artiodactyla; family Bovidae; genus Capra; species Capra hircus. The sequence goes on along the minus strand of NC_030823.1, from coordinate 31,052,879 downwards.
TTGAATATTTCTTCTCATCTATTCTAATATTGCTTTCTAGAATTCCAACTGGACTTTTATTACACCGTCCCCATGCTCCGTATCTCCTAACTTCTCTTTCATGTATTCCCACTTCCTAGTGTTTCTGTTCTGCATCCTGAGCGGCATATGTAGTACTAGTATACGTGTGTCTGCCGCTGCTGCTGCTGCTGCTGCTAAGTCGCTTCAGTCGTGTCCGACTCTGTGCGACCCCATAGACGGCAGGCCATCAGGCTCCCCCATTCCTGGGATTCTCGAGGCAAGAACACTGGAGTGGGCTGCCATTTCCTTCTCCAATAGGTGTATCTACTTTCTAGTTTTTCTGTCTCTATCCTTAGCTTTGTCAGTCTGTTACTCTATCTAACCACTGAGTTTATTTCAGTTATATGTTCGTAGCATGGATTTCTATTTAAATCTTTTCCAAATCCTCTTAGTCATTAAATAATCTTTTGCTCCCTGCTTATACTTTCAAGCTTAATTTTCTTTAAACATACTTTTTAAATTCCCTGTCTAATAAATCCAGTGTCTAAATCTTTATGTGCTTACTGCTGCTAACTTCTCTTTTTCATGCTCATGCATAGAGTGCCTTGCTTCTTTGTGTGCTTCATAATTCTATTTTAAGGTGAGTTCATGTCCCCTGGAACTTTAGCGATAGACATTCCCTCAGGCCCGTGCTGAAGCTGTGTTGCTCCCAAGAGGATTTACATGAGCCTCTGCCAGCTGCATATGGGAGCCATCCATTCAGGATCACTGTAACTGAATTCTTCTCTTGATTTTTTGTATCACACTGCTTGCTGCATTCGACACACATATATCTAGAAATATTAAGGCTCAGGAAGCAGAGGTAGGGGCTGGAAAGGAAGAAGTAGACAAAAATTAAGGGCTGCTGTTTTAAAATATTTTATTACAATTGGAAAAAATTTAGATCTTTATATATAGTTGATAAAGGACCTAAGAGATGAGAGGATTCACAGATCATGGTCCAGCCTCTTTTTCCCCAGAGTATATAGTGATCCTGCAGTCACGAAGTTCTTCTGTAAAATTATCTATCTCTGCAGATCATTTTATTCTGCCACACTGGGATAGACAATACCACTCTCAGCAGCAAATGGAAGATCCAGTTCTCACCTTCGAGTACAGTTGCTTTCTCAGGAGAAAGAAATAAGGCGAGCGTCTGCTTTTCCTTTGTTTCCAGCTGCTGTTTAACCCACATATGTTGCCATTTCTGTCCTCCTGTAACACAGAACTGACAGCACATCTCACTCAAGAGGCAACAGTGAGAATCACTGAGGTTAATGCAGAACTGTTGGAACAGAGCCTGGCATGTAGTAAATGTCAGGGAATGCCAGCCATTGCTGTAAGTGCTATTTAACCTGGAGTAAATCTTCTGAAGACTCTTCAGAGTTCCTTGGACTGCAGGAGATCCAACCAATGCATCCTGAAGGAAATCAGTCCTGAATATTCATTGGAAGGACTGATGCTGAAGCTGAAGCTCCAATACTTTGGCCACCTGATGCAAAAAACTGACTCATTCGAAAAGACCCTGACGCTGGGAAAGATTGAAGGCAGGAGGAGAAGGGGATGACAGAGGATGAGATGGTTGGATGGCATCACCAACTCGATGGACATGAGTTTGAGCAAGCTCCAAGAGTTGGTGATGGACAGGTAAGCCTGGAATGCTGTAGTCCATGGGGTCACAAAGAGTCGGATACGACTGAGCAACTGAACTGAACTGAAATCTCCTGAAATTAGAGTATCCAAGGATTTCAAAGTAGTAATGATGGTGCCATGTATTAATTTTCAGTATAATTGCATTGCATTACATTGCATTTTGCTTTGTGTGTGATTCAGATTGCATCAAGTGAGTGTGATATACTGGTTACCTTGTGCTACTTGAAAGTCTTTGATTATAAATGTCTTTGATTAATAAAGTGGGGAGAAGACTTCTCTGGTGGTACAGTGGATAAGAATTCGCCTGCTAATGCAGGGGACAGGGGTTCAATCCCCGGTCTGGGAAGATCCCACATGCCACAAAGCAACTAAACCTGTGGGCCACAACTACTGAACCCACGTGTTTCAGCTACTGAAACTGACACGTCTAGAGCCTGTGCTCCACATCAAGAGAAACTACCGCAATGAGAAGTCCACCCATCACAACGAAAAGTAGCCCTCTCTTGCTGCAACTAGAGGAAGCCCATATGGAGCAATGAAGACCCAGCACCACCAAAAATAAAAAGTAATAAAATGAAATGAAAAAAAAAATTAAGTTGGGAGAATAAACTTGAGTAAAATACAATTTTTAAACATGAAAGAACAAACTAACAGAAGTAGCCAGGCAGATTAAACGTTTCAAAACAGGGTCCAAGGACTTCCCAGGTGGTCCCCTCCTAGTAAGGGAGCAGGCATCACCTGTGTGATTCAGCTCCTGTCTCTCTCCAGGTGTGCCAGGGTCCAGCCCCTGCAGGATCCAGGGAAACCCGAAAGAGAAACGGCGTAGGCGATTGCAATTGATTTAGAGAAAGAGAGATAGTTAAGAATGTTGTAGATAAGAAAATAGAGGGGAGAAGAAAAGAGGCTGATGTTCCTTGGTTTATACAGAAAATCAATAAAGTCTCAAGACAAGAGACTTGCACTGTCTACATGAGGCCACAGGTGCCTTCCCGGTCTCCTGAGGGAGTGAAGGCGCAGGGCACCTTCCCTTTCAGGTCTTAGAAACCCAAGCAAATAAGTAGACACGGCGGATCTCTGTACTCCAGATGGGAACTAGCCTGAAAGAGAGAGTAAGAGGAAAATGATTGACATGAGATCAAGCTGCTTTGATGAGCGAGATCCATAGCTTAATTTTTAAACGGTACTTATATACTTTTTTGTACATAGAGGGAAATGAAAGATGCAAGGTCATACAGAGTCAGCCCGACATTCCAGCAGTTTTGCCCTTATCGAAACCATGATTTTTTCTGCATACCTTTTCCACAAAAGATGTTGTGTACAGTATCTTCTGGCCTTGGAGGCCTGTGAACATTTCATGACCCTCTTTTGATAAAGGCTGCTCAACCAGAAAACTTTTTTCCCTCAAAGTGTTTTTTCTTTATATTTCTAATCTATGTTAGCCTCAGAAAATGCCAAACAGAGTTAACGTTTTTCACAGAGCAAAGGTGCAGTGAGTTACAAAAATGAACCAATTAGCTCACAAGTCTGATATGGTTAAATTCAAGGCTACACTTGTTTTTCTTGCATTCTCACTATGTTAACTAATGCACTCCCAGGTGCACAGTGGATAAGAGATATGGGAACTTAGCAACAAGCATTGGCCCAATAATGAAATCCTACATCAGCACTAGCACTACTCTAATAACTTTTAACTCTTTCAAAGGCTCTACGTTTTAGGCTTTCTGTGCCTCTCACAGTTGGGAAGCTGTAAATAATCACATGCGTAGCTGTAAGAGTCCGGATATACCTGCTGAGCAAGCTAGAATGTTAACAGAGGGGGTTTGATTTGAAATATTTCTCTCATGTCCAGGAGACTTATTAGCTATACCCCTAAGTTGATTTTCTCCAGAGAAAGGTGGTCAGGGTTAGCCCCCTGTTAATGTCAGAGTAGTTGGGGAAAGTCATGAAACAGTAAAACAGACAGATTCTGGTTTTGGGGTAGATGCTTGAGAAAGCCTAGGGAGCCCCTTGAGTTCTGAAGCCTTGCTTAACAGTTCTCTTCCACATGACCCTGTCATGGGGGGGATTTCCCGTGGCGGCTCCCAGCACGGGTGTGCACCTCGGCTCAGTGAGTGCTTCCCCCCGAGTCCCCAGCGGCCCTCGAGGCAGACATTTGTGTGGGTCAGTGACTATTCTGCATGGTCCTCTGTGACCCTGCGCCAGCTACGGGGCCAGGTGACCCCGTAAAAAGTCAGGCCTCAGCCATCAAGGGGCCTACTTGCTCGTTTCAGTCTCAGCACAGCAGCTCAGGGCGAGAGGCTGTGAGGAAACAAGGCCCTTCTGGCAGGACAAAGCCAGCACCAGGTGGGGAGAGACTCCAGATCCACAGCCTTTCAAAGCGTGTGGAACCGTGTCACCGAGAATGCACACGCCTGCTGGAGAGGACCAGGCCAACACCAGGGAAAGACAAGCTCACATGCTAAGCAGACATGCCGAAGCCGCAAATAGCTTGCGAGACATACTCAAAACTCAGAAGATGAGTTAAGTATAGTTAATTAGTTAGTTCTTAGTGAGACATGTTCAATATACAGATCAGTAGAACACGTGTGCTAAACAGCAAGGATGGATAGGAAGACCACAGACGCACATGAAGTCCCAAATACTCATTATTCACTGTGTGATGCACTGGAACTCCAAATACCACATGATAAAACACATTTTTTTTTTAAATCAAAAACTACAATATGGTCAAATGCAATCTAGGCACCAAAACTCACTAGATATTCATGATGTACGTGAGGTACTCAGTAGTCATGAGTCTTAAATTGGTCATTCCTTTTAAAATATGCCAGGTATGGTAAGACACATGGTGTTTAGGTCGCTAAGTTGTGTCTGACTCTTACTCTATGGACTGTAGCCCAACAGGTTCCTCCATCCATGGGATTTCCCAGACGAGAATACTGGAGTGGGTTGCCATTCCCTTCTCCAGGGGATCTTCCCGACCCAGGAATCAAACCTGCATGTCCTTCGTCTCCTGCATTGTAGATGATCTCCTGCATTTGCAGGCAGATGGGCTTTACCACTTAAGCCCCAGGGAAGGCCAAACATGGTGAGACATGCAGACACAGAGATGACTGTCATGAAGGAAGGCATTTTTATACTCACAAATCCCTAGAAACGGGCATGCCCGTCCACATGGGGAAGCACCAAGGGGAGTTAGGAGGCAGAACAAGCAAGAGGAAAGCGTGGGCAAGAGGCTTTATTGCAGTTTTCCTAGAAAGAAACAGGCAAGGAAGGGTAGGCAAACTGAGCAGGCAGAGGATTGGATAGTTTGAATAATTTCTGCAGGCTCTGGGCTATAGACACAGTACCTACTTTTTAACTGCCTGGCCCTGGGGTAATTGGGGGCAAAGGGATAGGGTCCCAGACTTTGGGAGCCTAGAGTCTCTGAATTGATTGTTTGCATATCAAAGACAAGATCATAGACAAGTTGTGGGTCATCTGGAGGAATTAGCTAACCCTGGAGCAGCAGTCCCTCCCCAGGTCTGCAAAGCCCAAAAATGTCAAAGCATCATAAAATACAGAAAAGAAAAAAACCATGACTGACACAATCACCCCTTGGTGACATCCCTCTGGCTCCAGCCTACCAGGCAAACTCTCCAGCAATTCCATAGGCAATGGATGAGCGCAGCTGTGGCCAGGCAAGCTCGTCCTGCGTCTCTCCTCAACAGAAGGAGCGCTGACCTCAAACATCCTCAGGCTGTCAAGCCACCTTGCCATCCTCGCTCTGGTCCTTACAACCCCTCCATCAGCGCAATGAGCTGATGCAGCAGAGAGACACATTGGGATTATCCCTGAAGCTAATGTGGCTTAAGCTTCAGGGCCCCTCACTCCCCAGACTCTTAGTGTTCCAGGTGGGAGGGAATCCAGGCTGCTGGCTTGATGACTGCATAACCATGTGGTCTTTCCACCCCATCTGTGTGTTAACCATCTCATCTTCGTTGCTTCAGACAGTGTGTTTTCTTTTCTTTCTTTTTTTAAATAATTTTATTTATAACTTTATTTTTGGCTGTGCTAAGTCTTTGTCACCGTGCAGACTTTTCTCTAGTTGCGGTGAGCAGGGTCTACTCTCTAGCTGTGATGCCAGCTTCTCATTGCGGTGGCTTCTATTGTTGCAGAACACGGGCTCCAGGATGTTCGGGCTTCAGTGGCTGCAGTTCCTGGGCTCCAGAGCACAGGCTCAATAGTTGTGGCACACGGGCTTAGCTGCTCTACAGCATGTGGAATCTTCCTGGATCATAGATCTAACCTGTGTCTCCTGCATTGGCAGGTGGATTCTTTACCACTGAGCCACCTGGGCAGCCCCAGGCTATGTGTTTTCAAATGATTTGATACACCATGTCTCAGCTTGATCTCTGAGCTCTGTTTCTTGGGCTGGGAAAGCTGGCTTAGAGGCAATCATGGGTTGAGGCTGCCTTCCCTCCCTTGGCTGCTTCACAAAAGGAAGTTTTGGGGCAAGAGATAGCCTTTAATCTGCAATCAGCCTCGACCATCAGTGTGCAGGTTGCAGCGCCTGAGGTTTACATAATAGGAAAGTCAGCATGTGTCTAGAATGAGAAAAAGAAGTTAAAGCATGTTACCGGAGTCTTGGAGATTCTGGCTGTTTAGTTTTTGCTCTGTTTCTCAGAACTCTTTAGTCAGTTTACCAGAAACACTTGCCTGGGAAAGGTCCCCGATCACCACCCACCTCCTTCCCCACCAGGACACTGGGGGCCTGACCAATGAGGGCTGTATGTTCATGTTCCTTGCTCACAGTGGGAAAAGATAGGGAGTGTTCATTCTAGTCCCAGCCCTGACGTGTGGGACAAATTCACTTCCTTCCTCCGAGGCTGAGTCCCCTCCTCTGTGAATGAAGGAGATTGCTGGCCCCACAGTCACTGTCTTCTGGTTCAGGGCAACATGCGTAGGCAGCCTCAGCGCTGTTGCTCAGCCATTAAGTCGTGCCCGACTCTTCGTGACCCCATGCACTGCAGCACGCCAGGCTTCCCTGTCCTTCACTGTCTCCCAGAGTTTGCTCAGACTCGCATCCATTGATTTGGTGATGCAATCCAACCATCCCATCCTCTCCCATTCCCTTCTCCTCCTGCCCTCAATCTGTCCCAGCATCAGGGTCTTTTCCAATAAGCTGGATCTTCGTAGGCCAAACTACTGGAGCTTCAACATCAGTCCTTCCAATGAATATTCAGGGTTGATTCCCTTCAGGATTGACTAGTTTGATCTCCTTGTTGTCCAAGGGACTCTTAAGAGTCTTCTCCAGCACCACAGTTCAAAAGCATCAATTCTTCATCTCTCAGCCTTCTTTATGGTCCAACTCTCACAACCATACATGACTCCTGGAAAAACCACAGCTTTGACCATATGGACTTCTGTCAGCAAAGTGATGTCTCTGCTTTTTAATATGCTGTCTAGGTTTTGTCACAGTTTTTCTTCCAAGGAGCAAAGCATCTTTTAATTTCATGGCTGCAGTCACCATCTGCAGTGATTTTGGAGCCCAAGAAAATAAAGTCTGTCACTGTTTCCAATTTTTCCCCGTCTATTTGCCGTGAAATGATTGGACCAGACACACAATCTTAGTTTTTTTAATGTTGAGCTTTAAGCCAACTTTTTCATTCTCCTCAGAAGACTCTACCATTAGAGTGTATCATCTAAATATCTGAGGTTGCTGATATTTTTCCTGGAAATCTAAATTCCAGCCTGGCATTTCACATGGTGTACTCTGGATGGCAGTTAAATAAGCAAGGTAACAATATACAGCCTTGAGAACCCCTTTTCCAATTTTGAACCAGTCTGTTGTTCCATGTCTGGTTCTAACTGTTGCTTCTTGTCCTGCATACAGGTTTCTCAGGAGACAGGTAAGGTGGTCTGATACTCCACCTCTTTAAGAATTTTCCATAGTTTGTTAAGCTTCAACATAGGCTCAGGAAAAGGCCAGCCTGACCCAGGAGGTGGGCCTGGAGAGAAAAGAGGTGAGCCAATGACCCACTGAGGCCTCCCCCACAACTCCCATGCCTCCAAGGTGCTCCCCAAGTTGCAGGCCAAAGAATCTCCTGGGAAGCTTAAAACACAGATTCCCTAGGTGATTACCTGGGCATCACCTCCCAGTTGTCTAAGTCAACAGACTGATGGAGCCCATTATAATATCTTTCAGAGTAGTTTCACTGCCCTGAAAACCCTCTGTGGTTTGCCTAGTCATCCCTTCCTCCCTCTTCCCAACCAAGCTCCTGACAACCATTGATCTTTTTACTGTGTCTATAGTTTCGTCTTTTCCATGATGTCATATAATTGTCAAAATCCATAGGATGAACACAAGAGTAAACCCTAACGTGAGCCATGGCAAGTGGTAAACTTTCAATTAATAATGTATTCTTGGGCTTCCCTGGTGGCTCAGTGGTAAAGAATTTGCCTGTTAGTGCAGGAGAAACCAGTTTGATCCCTGGACCAAGAAGTTCCCACAGGCCAAGGAGCAACTAAGCCTGTGTGCCACAACTACTGAGCCCGAGCTCTAGAGCCCTGGGGCCACAACTTCCGGGCACACGGGCCACAACCACTGAAGCCCACCGGCTAGAGCCTGTGCTCCACAAGAGAAACCCCTGCAATGATCAGCCCACACGTCACAGCTAGAGAGCAGCCCCCGCTCACCACAGCTAGAGAAAAGCCTGCATGGTAACAAGACCCAGAATAACCAAAAAGTTAAAATAATTTTTTAAATTTAATTAATTTAAAACAGACCAGAGACCTACACATATGAGCTAAAATTATAAAGTTCATAGAAGAAAACACTTGCTTTGGCAATGATTTCTTGGGTATGACAACAAAAGCACAAGCAAGAAAAGAAAGAAATAAATTGGACTACACCAAAATTTTAGACTTCTGTGCATCAAAGAACACAAATCAATAGAGTGGAAAGGCGACCTGCAGAATGGGAGAAAATAGTCTCAAATTTTATATATATAGATGTAAGATATAGTAAAAGCATATAGTAATATATATGTGTATGTATGCATATATATATAGTAAAAGAACTCCTATAATTGAAGGAAAAAAAACTTAATTAAAAAATGGGCAAAGAGCTAGAATAGACTTTTTTCCAAAAAAAGATTAAAAGATATGCAAATAAACAATAAACACATGAAAAGATGTGCAACATCACCAATCATGAGGGAAATGGAAACCAAAAGCATACTAAAATTCTCCCTTACACCCATTAGGATAGCTACAGTCAAAGAAAACAAACAGGAAAACAGAAAATATTACCGAACAAGGGCTTGCTGCCCCTCGTACACTGAAGCCAACACTACAATACCAACTTTTGAGAAAAGAACAAGTTTTGTTGCAAGACTGACTGGCAAGGAAGCAAGAAGCAAGGCTCAAATCTGTCTCTCTAATCCAAGGTTGGGGCAGAAGATAAGGGGTTGGGGCAGAAGCTGATTGATCAGTCTCTAACCAGTCTGTATATATGTTAAGCAGAATACTCGGGCTGCTCAGAGGCTGGGTTTTCCTTATTGAAGGAATTCTAGTCTGTGGCTCTGGTTAGACAACAGTTCTAAATAGAACAGTTCTATTCTCTGAATTCCATAGATTGAAGATTCTTGCTTCTGGGGTCATCCTAGAAACATGGGTCCCCTCTTGCTTATGGACAGTGCTGTATCTGTAAGATAACTACAGGTTTGATTAGTCAACAATGTGCCTGAAGGAATCAGAACCAGTTTAACCTAATCCACGCTTTACGTACTCTTTCACTAACGAGTGGTGAGGAATTCAAGAAACTGGAACACTGATGCTCCAATTCTTGGTGGGAAGGTAAAACAATTCAGCCACTATAGAAAACAGTATGGTTATTCCTCAAAAACTTAAACATGGAATATGATTCAGCAATTCCACTCCCAGATATGTACCCAATAAATTGAAAGCAGGGTCTTAAAGAGGTATTTGTACACCCATGTTCATAGCAGCATTATTCACCATAGCCAAAGGTGGAAGAAACCCAAGTGTCCTTGACAGATAAGCAAAATGTGGTATGTATATATCATTGTAATATTATTCAGTTTTAGAAAAGAAGGAAATTCTGATATATGCTACAACATGGAACCTAAAGGACTTTATGCTAAGTGAAATAAGGCAAGCACAAAAAGACAAATACTGTGTGATTCCTTTTTTAGAACATACCTAGAATATTCTAAATATGATACCTGGTCAAATGCATAGACACAGAAAGTAGAACCATAGTTGCAAGAGTTTGGGAGGGAGTGTGTAACTGAACTGAACTTTGATCTGCTCGCTTACCATGCAGCAGTCAATTTACTGACACCAGGTTGTGGTGAAGGACAGTATAGTGTATATTGCAGGTACCAAGCAAGAAGGAACAGTTTATGCCCCAAAGATCTGAACCTCCCGATGGCTTTCAGGGAAGAGTATTTAAGGCAGCGCTTGTGGTGAGGGCTGCAGGGTGCATGACTTTCTTTGATTGATTGGTGTTGAGGTAACAGGATGATGTTTCAGGAATCTTAATCATCAGCCTTCTGGTTCCAACCAGTCTGAGATCTAGCACTAATGCTCAGCATGCTCCTGCTGGGTAGGGTCTTAGTTAACACAGAACAACCCTGCAGGTACGTCAGATTGTTATGTAGCAAACAGGACTCTCTTTTATCATTAAAATATTGTCATTACTCTTTTTAAAAAAATTATTTATTTATTCGGCTGTGCCAGGTCTTAGTTGCATCATTCGGGATCTCGATCTTCGTTGCAGCATGCCGGATCTTTAGCTGTGGCATGGGGGATCTAGTTCCATGACCAGGGGTCAAACCAAGGTCCCTTACTTTAGGAGTGTGGAATCTTAGCCACTGGACTACCAGGGAAGTCCCTGTCATTACTCTTCTTGTTTAATTGTTTTTCCTTAGTTTCTGCTTTCCCTCACTTCCCCAATTAGTAACTGCTGGTGCCTGCTCTTTGGAACTCAGGGAAAGCCTAGGAGATGAATGCCTTCTTTCTGCAAACAAGAAACAAGGGACATGGAGAAGCTTTTGTACCTGGGAAGGCCCAGCAGGATCCTGCCAGCTTTCAAGGGGAGAATGGAAAGTTGTTTTTTAAGGGAGGCAGAGTTTCAGTTTCGCAAAATGAAAAGGGTTCTAGAGATGGATGGTGTTGATGGTTACACAGTGATGTGAATGTGCTTAACACCACATGGTTCAGATTGATCTCGGGCAGCCTCAACCTGCAGCCACTTGAAGCTGGACTTTGGTTCCCAGGCCAGAGGCTGAAGTCAGGCCACGGCAGTGAGAACACTGAATCCCAGCCACTGGACCACGAGGGCCAGTGACAAGGTCCTGGCCTGTTAGCTTTGTAGAAACGCATTTCTTTCCACAAAGAGACAGAATGTTGTGAAACAAGTGTTTCTAGGAGGGAAAAGAGTACATTGACATGGGCAGTCTCAGAGTTGCACCCTTGTGGTCGTTTGAATCACTTATATGGGGCATTTCTTCCAGGTTTCCTCTGGCCAGTCATCTTGCACTGAGTCCATATTTGGTTTATCTCAGAGTCCTCCCCTGTGTGCGCGAGCATCTCTTAGCCAAGATGGATTCTAGTGAAAGGCCCTATGGCGTCCCTGGTGGCTCAGATGGTAAAGAATCTGCCTGCAATATGGGAGACCTAGGTTCAATCCCTAGGCCAGGAAGACGCCACTGGAGCAGGAAATGGTAACCTACTCCAGTATTCTTGGGCCTGCAGTGCAGGAAATCCAGGTTGAATCCCTGGGTTGGGAAAAGGTCTATGGGTAGGTTGACATCACCTGTGGGGTGGCACTCCCTTCCTTTTTGACCCCTGAGGAGCCTTTCTGCACACGTGTCATCAGGAAGGTCTCCTCAACCTCAAGAATGAGAAATACGTGGTCTCTTTATCTGGGAAGGGATCAGTTCTTCCTTCATCTTGAAGTATCTGTCCACAGAGGACAAACTGCAGTTGTTCAACCTGGGGCCCATCTAGCTCTGCCTCAAGATAATAAACTTCATGTCTATTTTACCACAACTAGAAGTATTTTTTAAATGATTCAAGTCACATAGCAGTTGTCGGGAGCATAGTATTGTGACGTGGGTTCAATCCCTGAGTTGGGAAAGTCCACTGGGGAAGGGTATGGCAACCCACTCCAGTAGGAGCCTGGCAGGCTACAGTCCATAATGTTGCAAAGAGTCAAACACAACAGAAGCAACCTAGCGTGTGCGCGCACACACACACAAATGTAAATAAAGCAATTCTACCTGTTCCCATATAAATCAGATGGGGGGTGCGGAGAGGCGTCTTAAATCTTACTTTTCTCCCTTGGCTTCCCAGGTGGCTCAGTGATAAAGAATCCACCTGCCAAGCAGGAAACGCGGGTTAGATCCCTGGGCTGGGAAGATCCCTTGGAGAAGAGCATGGCAACCCACTTCAGTATTCTTGCCTGTAGAATCCCATGGACAGAGGTGCCTGGTAGGCTACAGTCCATGGGGTTGCAAAGAGTCGGACTCAACTTGGCAACTAAGCAACAACAAACAACTCTCTTGGTGGGAGAAGTCTACCTCACATGCCTAAACCTGGGCCTCTATATATCCTTTGGAGACCCCTGGCAGAGCAAAGCCTGGCACGCTGAGCAGGCTGTCCTATTCGTGAGCTGAGGCTCCTCCTCTTGAGCTCCTCACTGGTAACCCAAATCGACAGCCTCCCTCCCTTCTCTTTCAGAGGGTAAAGCATTTTAAGCTCTCTCTTGAACACTCTCTAAAACCAAGTAGGACTCTGTGAGGCCCTCCCGATACAAAAGCCTTACAATATACCCCCATTTCTCATTTGTAAAAACTTTGAAAAAGACTTCAGTCTCATAGACCTTCCCGTAATTCCAAAGGGCAGATTCAAACAGTTACTAATTAAGGAAGTGAAGGAATGCAAAAACAAAGGAAAGGCAGTCAGAAAACAATTGTGTGGCAATAAAGCCCAGTCCTAGTTCCTCAAGAGATATATTGATATGTCATGGTTATATGACAATATATCTTTGAGTTCTACAGGAACGAAGGCCCTCACCCTGGTGGAGGATGGTAACTTTGGGGTGAGTACCAGATTCCTGGAACACCATTACCTCTCCATCAACCAATCAGAAGAAAGTCACATACCCTGCAGCCCTCACCCCAAATTCTGCCTATAAAAACTCTTCCCCAAGAGGGGGCTCAAGAGATGCAGGGGGACAAGCCTGTCCCAGAACTACCTCAAGGTCTGTGGTCTCCTGGGTCCTTACAGCAAACATGTTTCCCCTTGAAGTGACCTGAGGCAGAGCTACCTCACAGAAATCTGGGGTTAGAGAAACCTTGGCAAGAGGCAATGAAAAGAGCTTAACTTAAGTGAAGACCCAACCTGACCTACCTCCTGTGGCCAAGAGACATGCTTCTGGAATATCTGCACCAGAAAACACTCAACCAAAAGTGGCTGAATAATGAGGGGCTGCATTTCTTTGTGTTGGTTTTCGATTCAAAGGAAAATGGATATAGGAGGAAGAACAAATCATAAGCTGATACTTCTCCAGCCCCAGAGGATCAGAAGTTAACACTGTCACCAGGAAATACTCTAAAATTCCAGGGGAAGGAGGGTTTAGTGGGAGAAGAAACTGGCAGCAGGCATTCTGCCCCAGCACCCTGATGTAGCATCCACACCCAAAGGCCATGTTTCTGCTGAAGATGGGCTTTGGCAGGAGATACCCACTGGTATGGGGCTTCCCAAGTGGCACTAGTGGTAAAGAATCCTCCTGCCAATGCAGGAGATGCTGGAGACAAGGGTTCAATCCCTGGGTGGGGAAGATCTTGTAGAGGAGGGCATGGCAACCAACTCCAGTATTCTTGCCTGGAGAATCCCATGGACAGAGGAGCCTGGTGGACCACAGTTTGTGGAGTCACAAAGAGTTGGACAGAACTGAAGTGACTTAGCAAGCGAGTACATACTGGCTGGTATAGTAGCCCAGAGTGGTAGAAACTACCACTCTCTTGGCCTAGGAGGAATTCATTATAATCAATTGTCAGGAGGAACCAACCACAGGCAGACAGCACTACCAAAAATGTGAGGTTTTGTGTGGACAGAACGAGAAGATTGAACAAATTCTGTAAGATAAACATTTACATTATGCCATGTGCTTATACACAGAGTTGAGATGAGTGTGTGTATGCACACATGTGTGAGTTAGTGGAAATATGTCCACACAGACCCAGGCACAGCCTAGACTAATTTCCTTAGATGTATTGTAGAGGCCATGGCCTGTCAGTCAAAACAAAAAGGCACAACTACATTCAAATTAAGGATCAGAGAAAATTAACTCTGCTTTAGTTTGACTCTTTCCTCTCTGAAATAAACAAACCCAGGAAACATTAAACAGTTGGAATTTCTTTCACATTATTCAACAGCACCTCTGTTTTGGTATTTGAGGATTCAATAGTTTGATATTCTTTAAATAGCTTCTCCTTTTATGGTCTCTTAGTTTCAACCTCTCCAAGCAACGAAGATTCCACTGGGCTGCTCCCTACAGAACAGTTTGTAATTCAGGCATCTTGAGATCCCTGGTTCAATCAGCTATAAGGTAAGATAGCCAGACTGTTTTCCTTATAAGGATGGATGTTGACTATGAAGCTTAATGGCTTTTCTGTTGAAAATGCATTCCCCTATCCCAACCCTATAGAATAATCGAAGCTGTCTGGATGATGTTAGGAATTAAAAAAAAAAAAAAATAGGAGAAGTACAAAATACACCTAACCTCAATCACAGAGAACTGTGTCCTGTAGGACCTCCCTTCCTGGTCCCAGCTTTCTGGCCTTCGCCTTGCTTTTTTCTGCTGTTCTCAGTTTCCTAGGTTCCCAACTCCCGAGTCCTTATTCCTTCCTTACCACAGAAATGAACTGAACAAGGGATGGTCCTCCACGCCCACTTCCCCGAAGATGACTTTCTAGGTCAAGGGCACGGGGAGACCCTTGGAAGGCCTCAGGAGCTCCCCAACAACATTAGGAACGTCAAGTGAAGAACCTGAAGGCCCACGGCTCAGTGTGTCTAGTTTGTCTGAAGTTGCTTTGGCCAGGTGGGGCAGGAAGGGAGGGCAGCAGGGTCAGTAGTGGTCTGGGAGTAGCCTAGGGAGAGACAACTATACCAGTTTAATGAAGACCTTGCCTGCATACAGCTCTTTTAGGGTACTTCGTGCACTTCCACTTCTAATCTTTTACTATCATCCTCGCAGGCCTGGAGATACAGAGTATAATCATTAGCAAGTTTTTATTGACGAGGAAGAGGAAGAAGTTAAAGACGCATTCAGGAATCTCCCGAACTCCTATCCCTTTGCAATTTGATCTCCAGCACAAGTTTTCAAACTCCCGCATTAGCCCTCAGGCCTTGGCCCTAATGTTGGTTTACACGGGTTCATAAACGCCTGTAAACGAAAAATCAAAGCAGGATTTGCTCTTGGTAGTGTAAGGTGAAGACTTCGAACATCCCTCTTTAAAAAAAAAACAAAAATGTTTTAATCCCAGAGGGCCTGCCTCCAGTTGAAGACCACTGCCCCTCCCACCTTCTTCGGGGGTGTTCAGGGAAAGATGAGCCCCCGCTTCCTTTCCCAGCTCTTCTTTGCCTGGTAGCAACCGCCAGAAAATATGCTGGGACCAGAGGGATCCCGGGGCCTCCGCGGCGACCACCTCCTGATCCGTTACTTTATCAAGGCCCCAGTCCCCAGAGAAGGAGAATAAAGCCGGTTCACATCACTAAAACCTTGGTTTCAAATGCATGGCCTCCCACCATCCCCGCCAAAAAAAAAAAAAAAAAAGCCACCCGTCTTTCATTCAAATGGAACAGGGTTTATCTTCATATCTTGCCTTTACTAAACAAAATGAAAGCTCTGGATGCAGGAGGCGGGGCAGGGTTCCAGGCGGCCGCGGCCTAGTCGCGGGCCTGCGCGCGGTCCAGCCCCAGCAGCGGGATCTCCAGCCTCTAGCACCACTACCTTCGCCCGCAGGTAGTGCCGCCTCCACGCCACCAGCCTCTGCAGCAGCTTCCGCAGGCTCTCGGGGCCCCAGCGGCCGCGCTCCTGGGCCGCTGGCCCGGGCTTCGCTTCGTACCGCGCCTTCTTCCTGCGCGGGCCGCTGGCCGCATCCCGCCGGAAGAGCCGCCGCCAGCACCAGCAGCCAGCGCAGGAGCCGCCGTCGCCGGCCGCGCGCCGCCCCGCCGCCTCGGGCTCGGTGCGCCGCGGGCCGTCCCGCTTGAGGGGCGCCACCCTCTTCAGCAGCCCGTGCCGCACACCGCCGTGCCGGGTGCAGCTGGGCCGCGCGTCCGCCATGCCGGGCCCGGGCCTCTCCTGCGAGCGCGTCGGACTGCGGCCACGGTCTGAGATGGAGCCGGGCGGCTAGACAGCAGCCTTAGGACGCGACAGGGCCGCTCGAGTCCTTTCTGCCCCTTCCCGGGTGCGCCCAATGGCCTTCTCCAGTAGACGTTACCAAGGGGACCCGAACGCTGACCGCACAATGCCCCGCTGAGGCATGCTCTCAGGGTACCCAGCACGAACCCTATCCCAGGATCCAGAATCCCACATGGTTTCTGCGCCCACCAATAAGCCGGCCGAGTTTGCTGTGGAGTGATCTTCAGGCAGGGCCTCAAACAGGCCAGAAGGGCCCTAGGAGGTTCCTGAGGTCCAGAGCCACATTTGCCGCTGCACAGCCTTCACTGATCTCTTAGAAATCAGTCCCACGCACCTATTGCCCTGGAGGCTTCTAATAGTTTGTGGACGGGTTTCAAGTGTGCTATATTTTTCAGCCAGCAGAGAACCAGAGTTTCTGGAAAACTCTCAAAACCTGATTTTCTTCATCTGGCCTTACCTAAACATCTCTTTCCTTGTAGGATTATCACTGATTTTTTTTTTCTTTTTCCCCAGTAATTTTTTCTGATGGCACGTGTAAGATTTTTAAGGAATTTTTGAAAAACACGAATACAAAAAGAAAACATTTTTTTCCTGCTTCTTTGTATACATTTTTGCACTTGTTAATTTCGTTAAATTCAAGTAAGGAAAAGCTAAAATAATGGCTACCATATATCATGCTTATATGTGCTAAGCACTCTAATAATATTTTGCATAATTTTCCCGGTTTGTTTTGTAGCCCACTGACAAATGAGCAGGCTTAGGAGTGAGTCTGCTTGAGTTTGAATTCTGGCTCTCACAGTTACTAGCTTTAACTTTGGGCATGTTACTTAACCTCTTAGTGCCACAGTTTATTCATTTGTAAAACTGACATAATAACAATCCTACCTCTCTGGGAGTTGTTGTGAGAATTAAATGAGATAAAATACATAAAGCACTAGGCACATGTTAAGTGTTCAATAAGTCAATTATTTATACAATCCTCACAACAATTCAAAGTGGTTCCCAAATGAAGAATTCCCACTTTGCTGATTGAGAAAACTAAAGCTTGGAGAGGTAAAATCATTTACCTGAGATAACATAACTTGTAAACTAAGGAGCTATGATTTGAACCCCAGATTCTTTGAACCCAGGACAGTAAATGACTGCTGCTCTTGAGCTTTCAACTATTCACCCTACCAGTATAGCATTCCTTCTTCTGGTACATTTATCATCAAAAATGTCCACAGTTAATAATTAAGGGTCAACATTTAATACTTGTGTGGCCTTTAGATAAAAAAAGAAAACGCAAAACAGGAGGAGGGAAAAAAAAAAAAACCAACAACCTCAGCTATTCAGCCTTTTCTTCTAGCAACTTTAAAATCTAATCATCTCGACAGGAGCCTTTCCATTCCCATTATCCCTGAGCACACCCTAACAGTAAATGTCCTTCTCACCTTGGCCTGACTACACAGAACCAAACCCCACAAGCCATTTCCCTTTAAGAACGGCTTTATGTTTTGGTTGCTCTTCCCCAACTCTCCATGGATGCCTCTTTCTTGTATTCAGGCCGTCTGTGCTTCCTGCCACCAGAACCAAAGAGTGAGCACAAGGTAAGTCCTAGATGATACAAGTGGTAGTGAAACAACAAGCCCCAATTCAGATTGTTTGCATGTACAGTGCAAGGAAGAGCAGCCAAGGACACCAGCTCCCCACAGCCGTACACAGGGCAGCATTGGAACAGAAGGGCCAGGTGACTGCAAAGCACACCCTGTTGCTGAGAAGCCGATGCCATGCAGCAGCTAGTTTACAGGCTGCAACTGGGCCCAAGAGCCGGAGGACAAGGCAGAAAGTCTCATGCATCATGGGAACCTGAGAGGGGATAAGAAACTGTCTCACAGCAGCCTCCTAGGAAGAAAGGAGGCAAGTAGAAAATGGCCTTGCTGCTCCTTACAAGCCTTGCATGCCCTCACGCTCCAGGAAGATTATAGAGTGTTCTGCCAAGATTTAGATTCAGCAACAAGTCAAGCCTGGCCTGTGTCCTATGTGGATGTGTACAAGGTCCCCAGGGCACCGTGACAGAGCCATTTCCCTTCACAAGCCAACTCACATGCTTCTGGAATCTTTTTCTGGCTGTTATGAACTGAATTGTGTACCCCACCACCACCAAAGTTCATATATTGAAGTCTGAATCCCTAGAACCTCAGAATGTGATTATATTTGAAGACAGAGTCCAAATAGGTAATTAAGTTACAATGAGGTGGTGATGATGAGCAGTAATCCAATATGACTGATGTCCTCATATGATGCTTAGGACAGACACTCACGGAAGACCATGTGAAGACACAGGAAGAAAGTGGCCTCCTACTAGCCAAGGAGAGAGGCTGCATAAGAAACCAAACCTGCCAACACCTTGATTTTGGACTTCCAGCCTCCAGAACTGTGAGAAAATCAATTTCTATTGTTTAGCCACCTGATCTATGATATTTCGTTATGGCAAC
This sequence comes from Capra hircus, assembly GCF_001704415.2. Lineage (NCBI taxonomy): Eukaryota > Metazoa > Chordata > Mammalia > Artiodactyla > Bovidae > Capra > Capra hircus. Next base: position 31,034,276 of record NC_030823.1, on the reverse strand, counting down.
ACTAGCAAACTAACATGCTAGCTGACTGGGTTTGCCTCCTATTTTATTCTGTCTCAAATCCCCTTCTTGTTCCTTGGTCATTCTATTCTGCCAGGAAGGATCACCTTGGCACAGGCTTGGCACCTTGGCACACCTCTGTGCACAGGCTCCTCCTTGTAAGGTTCACTGTATGGATGCCCATCCATCTGCCACTGCCCTGAGGCCCCTGTGTGCCCAGGCCACATGGAAAGTCTGGGCAGCCTCAAACAGAGCCTCAGGCCTGGCTTAGAATTTGGAATTTTTAGATACCTGTCATCTACACAGCTACTCAGTCCTAGAGGACACTGAGCCTAGAGTTGCCAGATAAAATATAGGATGCTTAGTTAAATTTGAATTTCAGGACTTCCCTGGTGGTGCAGTGGATAAGAATCTGCTGCCAATGCAGGGGACATGGGTTCAATTCCTGGTCTGGGAAGATTTCACATGCCATGGGGCAGCTAAAGCCCACGCAGCGCAACTACTGAGCCTTCGTGCTGCAACTACTGAGGCCCACATGCCTAGAGCCTAGAACCCATGCTCTGCAATAAGAGAAGCCACCAGGATGAGAAGCCCCTGCACAGCAGCTAGAGAGTAGCCCCTGCTCATTGCAACTAGAGAAAGCCCGCATGCAGCAACAAAGACCCAGCACAGCCAAAAATAAATTAATTGGTTAAAATAAAATAAAATTATTTTTTTAAATTTGAATTTCAGATCAACAGTGTTTTAGAATAAGTGTATCCTAAATGTTGCATAGGCTGTACATCTATTAAAGAATTATTTACCTGAAATGCAAATTTAACAGGGTTTCTGTATTTTCACTTGCTACCCTACTAGGGTCCTGTGGAGAGTCCAGGGCATGCTCCGTTAAGGCACTTTGAGGGGGTTTCCTCCAGGTCCCTCAGCAGATCTCCTGGACCCAACGCTGGCTGGAGGCTTCAGCACTCCCCATGGCCTGGAGCCCAGCAGAAGCAGGCTTCTCAGGCCCACCTTGTCCTAATCCACATACTCAGAATAGCACCAGAGATCTGGAGTCCCCAAAGTTAGGAAGAGCAAGAAGGGACAACAGATCTAAAAGAGACAGAATTAGCATGGTTAAGAGCATTAGCTTTGGGGTCATTCAGACCTGATTCAGAGTTAGCAACGTGGCTTGAGTAAGGCATGGAAACTCTCTCAACCTCAGCTGTCTCATCAGAGCATGGAGCTGCTCTTCCCACCTAAGTCACGCTATCATCCATTGTGAGGAGCAAAGAGACAGGGCATGTCGGACCCTAGAGCCGTGGCTGACACAAAGCAGGTACTCGAGAGGTGCTGGCACCACCGCTGTGGAATCCTTTCCATCTTCATGCTCCCATCTCCCTGCTCCCATCTCCTGCCCCAACACTTCTAGCACACACAGGTTCTCCCAACATGAGTCCCAGCAGAGTCTTCTTTTCTGAAGGCCTATAGCTTATGACAAGCTCTGGGAGCTCCAACTCCTGGAAACTTTCCCAGGAATATTTGGGACGCAGAGACATGAGATAGAAAACAGATGGCTTTGGTTTTTTGTGGTGTGGACAGTGAAAGGTCAGTGAGCTCTGTGGGAGCGAGCACTGTGCCAAGGGGACCCGGACCATGAGATAACCGTCCTCACCTCTCTAGCCTAACACTCCCCTGTCTCAGACACCTGCTGACTACTCCACCAGGTCCAGGCAGAGCAGCATCAGCTGAGCCCCAGGAGCAGATTATGTCAGCACTCAGATCCAGCAAGGTGAGCTCAGGGACATCATTCCCTGTGACACGTGACATGTGAAAAGTGACATGTTTGTTAGCAGAGACATGAAGTGGGAGAGTGATACCACCAAGGGTGACCCCTGCCATTCCCCAGATAACTGGGCCAGCAGTGGGGTATTTACTGAACAAAATAGAACAGATTTTGCCTCTTCTCTGTGGATGTTGACCTCATTCTAGTATATAGACTTCCCAAGGTGACTATTTCAAAATCGCTCTTTATTATAAGAACCAGTGTTTTATCCAGATATGTTGAGATAAAATTGTGATGAAATAAATTCACCCTAGGAAAGGCCTGGTTTCCATATTAGGAAAGTAAATTCTGCATCCAAGGACATTGGGTAATTACACCCTCGAATGTTTGTACCCTACTGAATGTTATGATGACTATGAGGGAACCAGATTCTCTTCCTTTTACCTTGTGTGGGTAGATCTCATCATCAGGATGTCAAGGCTACTGCAATGTTAGTACAGCCTTGATGTCAAACAGAGCCAACCCTTGGAAGCCCCCCAAACCAGAGCCTGTGGAAATTCAAAGAATTCTTCCCAGGATTACTGCAATTCCTTTGTCTCCCAATGTACTCCTCTCTCTGACTTTCATAAACTTCTTCCCACATAAAGCATGAAATATTCCAAAGTTCATAGACTTTCATGGAAATGTTGGAGCAGGAACTCAATAACAGGATCACAAATCACAAACACAGAAATACAAATGACTTCCGGGAGAACGCTAAATGTCAAGGTGTTCCCCTCTGCGGAGGATCCATGGCCTTCTCCGACTTTATCACTCTTCCTAGCTCTTTCCAACCCTGCCACTGTCTTCTCTGCTCTCCGCTTCCCTTTCCTCTTCCTCATAAGAAGAAAAAGAATATTCCTCTCTCTTGTTCATGGCAAAGTAGTCCCCTTTCCACTGATTCTTCACCATCTGTAGATACCCGACTCCAGGATCTTGCCCACCTTAGTCATCTTGGAATTTTCCTGTAGAGAGATGTCTCCACCTCAGAGAAAACCTTTTCACCTCCCTACACTGGGTTCATTTCTATTGTTATAGTCTAGACCTTTGAAGGATGACTTTTCTGCAAGATCAGGTGGTGGGTGGGTGAATGAGGAAGGAGGAGACACAGTCCTGAATCAGCATCAACAAAATCAGGGCCTTCATCGCCACCATCATTACATCATCATTGCCATCATCCATTTCTTGCCATTTTATACCACACTGTACCATAACGGGTATTACAGGCATGATATCATTTCAGCCCCACAACAGACCTATGAGGTAGAAAGAGTATCCCATTTCACTGATGAGGACACTGGTGTATACTTGGCTGTGGAAGGATCCATGGCTAGCGGAGAGAGCAGGCTATACTAGGAAAGGCTTGTGAACATAACCCTGCCTTGTGAGTCAACTGAGAATTCGACTTGCCCTCCCAGGAAGAAAGCTAGGTACTACCAGATTGGGGCAGAGGGGGCAGAAACGCTTGAACCAGGCAAAGATATGGGTTTGCCTGGGGGTTTTGGGGTGGAGGAAGGTTAGGATTTTTTTTTTAATGAGAGAAGAAGCTTTCACAGTGTTCTTGGGGGAAGGACAAGATACACAATTAGATGCTATAATGGGAAACAGGAAGGCTCTGGCCCCATGGAAATAGGGAACTGGTAGGAAAGGGACCAAGGCAAAGCTATGCTGGGTTTCTGGGAATAGAATCCAATTATTTTAAACCAGAGTGTTCAAAGGAACCAGGTCTGTGTGCTTGGCAATCACATTAGTTAGAGTACGGTCAGTGACCTATAGTTTGTAAACATAATTTTTTATAATCTTTGAGTGATTTTTGTGGTTTTCCTCATTTCAGTTTTTCTTTTGCTGTCTTTGTTATTCTTTTAGATGATGCCAGCCTACTGTATTTGTTATAAGGAAGATATAAAAAGGGGACTTCTAAAATTTATTTTTAAAAATTTTGATGCAATTTTAAAGGCTATTTCCATTTACAACTATTACAAAATATTGGCTCTATTCCTCGTTTTGTGCAGTACATCCATGAGCCTGTCTTACCCTCAATAGTCTGTGCCTCGAACCTCCTCACCCTGGATTGCCCCTGCCCCCTCCACTGGTAAGTACTAGTTTGGTCTCTGTGAGTCTGTGTCTTTTTTGTGGTAATCACTAGATTGCTGTATTTTTTAGACTCCACCTATAAGTGATATCACACAGTATTTGTCTTTCTGACTTACTTCATTTAGTATCCAAGTACATCCATGTCGCTTCAAATGGCAAAATGTTTGCTCTTTTCTATGGCTGAGTAGCACATATTTGTACCATATCTTCTTTATCCATTCATCTGGTGATGGACAATTAGGTTGCTTCCATATCTTGGCTATGGTAAAGAATGCTGCCATTGCGGGGCTGGTGGTGGTTTAGGCGCTCAGTCTTACCTGTTGTCTGCCAGGCTCCTCTGTCCATAGGATTCTCAAGGCACGAATACTGGAGTGGGTAGCCATTCCCTTCTCCAGAGGATCTTCCCAACCCAGGGATCGAACTGGGGTCTCCTGCGTTGGCAGGCAGTTTCTTTACCACTTGAGCCACCTGGGAAACCTGTAAATTAAGAAGGGGACAACCAAATCTGCTTTATTTCAAGGACAGCTGTGAGGCTCTCAGAGATACCCATTATCATGAAGAAATCAGCTGGACAATAATTTCCAGCCTCTCAACTCCTTGTTAGCCTTTGGCACCAAAAACTTTACTGTCAACATCACGTGGACAATTGCGGCAGTTTGCTGCGTGATTGTCAGAAGCCCCTGAGGCAGCGGGGCAGAAAATCCAGGCGATTCACCTAAACGCGCCGAACCCTAGATGGTTAGAAGCAGCTTCGTTTCAATCTCCACTTTGTAGGAAGAGACTTGGCCAAGGGCTGCTTTTGCTTTGGCAAATGTCTTGTTTCAGGAAACCCAAAACATTTGTTTCAGTCAACAAATTCCTTTTTAAACATTCAATAGCCTGGCAGTTTCAAGAGAAAATATTTGGGTGGGTGGTTAATATTGTTTCTGAAAAGAAACAAAGGCTGAGATGTCTGTGGTTCAGACACTAACCAGTGAAATATCAGGGCCAGGCATATTTTGGAAACTTTTCCAGCCTGTGGAGGTGAGGAGAGGGGAGGGGACATCGGAAGGCGTCGTTGCAGTATGGCTTTCTTCTGCACACAGGAGCCGGTTCTCCCAGCTCCCAGGAGCAGCCCCAGCTCTGCATGTTGCTGTGTTTCCTGCAGGTCATCCACAGACCAGACCTCCCACCACGAGGAAGGCTCAGGGGGGTAGAGATGGATTCTTGCCCCCCAACCCCCACTTCCCTAAGAACTGCCCCAGCTCCCACTCCCCATATTAAATGACCTCACTCCTCCCAGGACAGAGTCTAGAACTCAGATTACATCAGAGAAGTTGTCTCCCTCAGAAACTGGAATTGGGTCAGAGGTTCTGGTCAGGTACATGTGGGTGGACCCAAAAAGTCATGTCAATCCAGGGTGAGGGCCTGTCATTCCTGAGCTTCACATACATAGAAATGTGGAAATACCTCTCTCTTCAATACACTCAAACCCCTGTCAGGTGTGGGTCCCATCCATTCTCAGGGATAGAACAGACTAAGGTTTTTCAGCAGCCACGTGAAGCTATTTCTCAAGGTCATACAATAATTCTCTAGAAAATCAAACCAGAATTTGGATTTCTTAAATCCAAAGTCAACTTGTACTGGATGAATGAGAACTGCTGCCTCCCCTGGAAGGCCACACACACACACACATTCGATTACCAAGATAATGCGAATTAAGCTCTGACAGTGCTGTGTGCTAAGCAGCATGGTAACCAGAAAAATTTAGGGCTATCATCAAAACAGCTAGTATTCAGCAGAAAATTACCAGGCCCTGAAATCACTGTAGCTGGAAGATCTTCCAAATTATGTATATTTTAGGTTATGAATGTTACCTTCAGCCCTATTTTTAGCTTTCCACTCCTACAAAAGCATTTGTAAGAACAGAGAAAAATCTCTGTGACAGAATCTATTAAGTGTGAACTGCTCACCCGCTTATCTCTGAGGGCAGAAACACTACAGTTTCTCTGATTGCACTTCTTTTATTTTTGGAAAGTAATACAAATAGATTTTTAAATTTTCACTTCTTCATAGTAGAACACTTAACACTTTGTAACATTCCTCAAGGTCTGCAAATGAAATCATTAACACTTCGTCTTTTTCAGGCATGAAGTTGTTGAAAAGTCTGAAGAAACAGGATTTGCTTTTTCCTTGACATCCAAATTCTAAAACCACAGCCAGAATGGTGTTCACAACAAAGTACCAAGCTGGTGGCTTAGATTTTTCTGAGGCAGGGGTCCCCAACCTCCCAGATCTAATGCTTGATGATCTGACGATCTGAGGTGGAGCTGATGTAATAATAATAAAAACAGAAAAGTGAAAGTGAAGTCGCTCAGTCAGGTCTGATTCTTTGCGAAATAGAGTGTGCAATAAATGTAATAAGGCGTTTGTATCATGCCTAAACCATTCCCCACCCCTCACCCTACCCCAGTTCGTGAAAGACTTGTCTTCCATGAAACTGGTCCCTGGTGCCCAAAAGGCTGGGGACCACTGCTCTAAGGAGTGTGTAGCATTCGTATTTCCCAGAAGTGGACAAATCACCCTGGTCTTCCTAAACCCCGCATGACCCAGGCTGAATGCATCACCTTCTCTCCAGCAACATCAGCACAGAATGAGTGGTCATCTACCTGAGGAGTTAAGATTCAGGGAGATGAAAAGCTGCAAGTAGAAGGTTAACTGAGGAACAGAAGAAGGTGGGAGGGGGGTCCCATGGGATATGGGCCCCGCATGAGATGGGGCCTGAGAACTGAGGCTCCTCCACCACAGTGCACCTTTCTGGAGGCCAAAACTGCTCCCTCAGGCGCTCAGGGAGGATCAGAACTTTACGCTGCATCTCGAGGGCTTCTTTCCTTGGAGGTTATGAAGAGAACCCCGCTCGGAGCACAGGGGAGAAGGCGCTCTGTGAATTTCTCCAAGCTGCCAGGTGGCAACTGTCACCATCCTTTCTAACCCCTGGGTCACTCACCAGGGTCTAACTAGAGAAGCTAGGGCCTTGATGAAGCCATGATTCACACCCACCCCTGCCATCGGTCACAAGGGGCATCAGAGAATCTGACCCCTAGCAGTGGGTCAAAGGAGCTCTCTTGACACCAGGGCACAGCATGGGACCCCAGGCCTGCAGTCGCAGCAGACGTGCAAAGGGTTTTTTCCAAGTCTTAGCTCAGCTATTGTGGGGCCAACTTTCCTCACTTTTCTGAGACTTCAGTTTCTTCATTTGTGAGACAAACTATTATAGTATCATCTTCAAAAGTGTGGGGATTAAATGGGAAGCAAGCGGCAGATGTGGGTTCAATACTTGGGTCAGGAAGACCCCCTGGAGAAGGAAATAGCAACCCACTTCAGTATTCTTGCCTGGAAAATCCCATGGACAGAGGAGGCTGGCAGGGTCCATGGGGTCGCAAAGAGTTGAACATGACTTAGCAACTAAACCCCACCACCTTGAAAGTACTTTGTTAGGGGCAATAAGATGTGAGACATTATCATGAATTCATGGGGAAACAGAGGTTCATTGTAATTCATTCACACCGAACACACGGTCCTGTCTGTTGTTTAGTCACCCAGTCTGTGACCTCATGGACTGTAGCCTGCCAGGCTCCTCTGTCCTTGTGATTTTCCAGGCAAGCATACTGGAGTGGGTTGCCATTTCCTTCTCCAGGGCATCTTCCTGACCCAGGGATCGAACCCGTGTCCCTTGCATTGTCAGGCAGCTTCTTTACCTTAAGCCACCAAGGAAGCCCCAAAGTCCTGTCCGTAGGAAGTACTTAATGAATATTTGAGAACAAGGAGGATTATTTTAATTATTTCAAAGTATACTGATCCCCACCCTCACCACCCACGCAAACCACAGACCAGGGGTGAAAGAGAACACAAGTCAGAAAGTGAGGGGAGGAGGGCGCACCCTCTGACCTCTGGTGGGAGCTGGAGATTCTAGGGGAGGTTTTTGGAGGTACCTGGGAGCAAGAAGACCAAGCATCAGCCTACTATAGGCATGGATTCTTTCTTTCCTTAAAAAAAAGAAAAAAGTAACAATCTTATCAGGCTTTAGTTTCCAGGCAACCATGTTCTATTGAGTCCCATGTTTTGGCAGTTCTTTGATGCATGAGTCATATTTATGGTGAACTCTATGCAGCAACTCCATGCAAAGGAACACAGCTTAGACCCAAACTGAGAATACGGTGGGGTTTCTTAACTTTTTCTGTGCCATGGACTCATTTGGCAGTCTGGTGAAGGCTATAGGCCTCTTATAAGAATGTTGTTTCTAGATGTGTTAAAAGTAAATTGCATAGAATTATAAATGAAACAAATCAAATGTTTTAAAAATTTTTGATAATCTACTTGCTTCATTATTAGCATAATTAATAGCAAGATCGAGCAGAAGTTCTACTGTAACTATCAAAATTGTGAAAGTGATGAGAACAGACAGTAATCCCTGGTACCCCAAGCATCGGGGTGTGACAGAGACTACCTGTGGTTTCTGCTGGCGACAGAGTCAAGGGGACGGCTGGTGCTGCTGTGGTTTGTTGCTGTATTTGTAACAGAGGGAAATGCCAGATTTCATTTGGAGGATGGTAACTTCCTAGGTCCGTGAACTTCTTGAAACCTTTTCATAGTCCCCCCTGTTAGGAATCCCTTCTAAGGAAGCAAGCAATTCCAGGTTCTACCCCAGATATAGCTTTCTCCCTGCTCCTCCATCCCCTGTTGTCTATCAAGGATGCGTTAACGTGAAATCCAAGTGGGGCTCTGTATGTAGGACCACAGTCATAAGTCTCCATTGGATAAGACTTGGAGAAGATTTCCCTCCAGGACAACAGGACCAACTTATTTATTATTTATTAGCTGGGGCATTAGGAGCCTCTTTTTAAAAAATTTTGTAATTAAAAAAAATTTTTTTAAATTGAAATCCAGTTGGTTGGCAATGTTGTATTTGTCTAGGAGCCTCTTCTAGGCAGAGCCTCAGGAAGCCACAGCGGTGGTGGAGTGTGGGGACGTCACAACAGAAGTTAACACAGAAGCCAAGAGGATTGGAAACAGAATAGATACATGTGTATGCATGGTTGAGTTCATTTGCTGTTCACCAGAAACCATTACAACATTGTTAACTGGCAATACCCCAGTACAAAATAAAAAGTTAAAAGAAAAAAAAAAGACGAGAGGATGACAGCAGGCGAGGAGGACAGACTGCTGAGGGAAAGACATACGTCTAGAACCAAGGGCATTTTTAACCCGCACCAAGCGCCGCCTTGCTCTGATTCTGAGCAGGGCGTTCTCAAGAAATGCAAAATGTTTGTTAAATTACTATCCCTAAGATCAGAAGAGTAATTTATGGAGCTTCTGAAAAAGAGGAAAAGCAAAGCAGAGGTGGGGAACGAGACAAGGGCGCTATCCATTGTATTACCATGAGCCCTCTACTCCAAAACCTGCAGTAGAATTCTATTAAAGCTCACAAAATTGTTGGTACAGATGGATTTCCATTGGAACCCAGTGAAGGGACCAAGTTTTATACCAAGGATAATGTGACGCTCTATGAATGCAGGAGGCAGATGGATAGGGAGGCCTTGACTAGCATTTGGATCATATTCCAATAAATGATTGACCAATTGACCAATGTGGACAAGGCACCCCAAACCCAGATGTAGCTTTCTCCCTGCTCCTCCAACCCCTATTGACTATCAAGGATGTATTAAAGTGAAAGCCAAGTGGGGCTCTGTATATAGGACCACAGTCATAAGTCTTCACTGGATAAAACTCAGTTTGCTACTTTGAACTGGGTCTGTTTTTTCATTCACTTCCAGATTAGGTAAGTCATCCATTCAGACAGCACAGCTCTGATGACTGGCTTGAATCCAGGTTTTCAACTCTGTGCATTAAGGGTCTAAATGGAATTTCACACCTACTGGTTCCATCATTTATAACTGTCCTCATTTGGGGAGGCATGAATTTTCAGCTAGACTGAAAACAAGATGTACAGTCCTCTGGAAACCTCCATCTCACCAAAATTATAATTAAAAAATACAATAGGAAAAATAAGCTTTTCGTTGATAAGACTTGACAGATGCTAGATAAGCACTTCACATACTCAGCTTGAGTTTGTTAATTAACACAGGCTTTGCTCATTACATTAAGTTAAAATACTGCAAAAGCAAGCAGGTTATGTATTAGAGTTTTTAGAGAATAGAACCAATTAAATATCGATATAGTGATTTGTTATAAGGAATTGATTCACATAATTGTGGAAACTAAAAAGTCTCAAGATCTGTGGTCACTGAGCTGGAGATCCAGGATTGCTGAAGGTGTAAGTTCCAGCCCAAGGCTGGTAGGTTGGAGACCTGGAAGAGCCCATGTTTGAGTTCAAGTCCAAAGACAGGAAAAACTTTTGAGTCTCAGCTCAAGACAGCCAGGTAAGGGACTTCCCTAGCAGTTCAGTGGTTGAGAATCCACCTTCTAATGCATGGGACACAGGATTGACCCTTGGTCTGGGAACTAAGATCTGCTGTCCCTTGGGGCAACTAAGGCTGTGTTCAGCAACTACTGAGCCCACATGCTGCAATCAAGGTCCTGCGTGCGACAACCCAGACCTGATACAGTCAAACATTAATTCATTGTTTTAAGACAGGCAGGAGTTCTGCTCACTCAGACTTTCGTTCTTTTCAGGCCTTCACTGGGTTGGATGGCCTCATCCACGTGCAGGAGGGCAACCTGCTTTACTCCATCTATGGACTCAAAAGTTCATCTCATCCAAAAATACCCTCACAGACACACCCAGAATAATGTTTGACCAAATGTATGGACACCACACGGGCCATCAAGTCAGCACATAAAATTAACCATCACTGAGTCTAACAATGTATTCCAATTACGTGAGGTGAAAACAGACAAAGCTGATCCATTCTGTAAACAGTCAAGAGAGGGGCTGCTGCAGAGGGCCTTCTGGTTAGCGGCAGCGTCTTACTTCCTGAGTTGATGGTGGTTACACTGGTATCTCATGTTGTGAACATATGCTGAGCTATATACTTGGGATTTATACCCTTTTCTGAATGTATGTTATACTCCAATTCCATAGATTTTAAAGAGAAGGGTGTGTGTGGGGGGGTACTTGGTCTATTGGGAACATCTGTTGAAATGTTCTAGGAGATAGTGAAAGTCGCTCAGTTGTGTCCAACTCTCTGCGACCCATGGACTATACAGTCCGTGGAATTATCCAGGCCAGAATCCTGGAGTGGGTAGCCTTTCTCTTCTCCAGGGGATCTTCCCAACCCACGGATCAAACTCAGGTCTTCTGCATTGCAGGCATATTCTTTACCAACTGAGCCACAGGGAAAGCCTAAAAATATTAGAGTGGGTAGCCTATTCCTTTTCCAGTGAATCTTCTCAACCCAGGAATCAAACCAGGGTCTCCTGCATTGCAGACAGATTCTTTACTAACTGAGATATCAGGGAAGCCCAATACTATCAGGGAAGTATTATCTCTGGGAGATAACATATTTTCTTGGCTGGTATCTTTTAGCCTCTCAGATTCCTGGATGGGGAACAGAATCCTACAGTCCCTGCTTTGATTCCCTTAAATGGAAGCCCAGTTGGGTTGAGGAGCATCTCTTTTGCCTCATGTGGAGTTCCTGACAGGAAGGACAAGGCACCCCTTGGCCAGGGGACCTTCACGCTAGCTACTGCCATAAGTACAGGACCCAGTTCATTCATACGAGGCCACAGCTGCAAACTCTAGGCAAAACTGACCACACTAAGTTAACATCATGCAGCCAAGTTTTCTTCCATTTTTGTTTCTGTCCTGCTCCCCCAGAGTCTCCTTCTGAACATTCTTGCTTTGAAATTTCTGGGCAGAAAGAAATTGATTTAAAACCCGATTCATATCTGGCTCTGCGGAAAGCCACAGCACAAATGAGTTTTGGATGATTTTTTGAAGGCATATTGTCTGAAGAAATTTTTTTTTTCCTCTTAATTCTTCCAAGTGCATATTCTTTGAGACTCAAATCCAGAGGCACCCAGGGAGATAAAAAAAAAATTGACTGGTTAGGTTAACCAAGGCAGAGAGCCAAACTAAATTGCTTGGCCTCCAAATTAAAATGCTGGCCTGAATCAAGTGCCTTGTTAAAATTCTTAAATTGAGTTTCTCTTTTCATTTGGTAGAGTATTTACTTAGGCATCATGTCAATGCTGGGAAAAGTCTAACCTGGTGTGGGACTGTACAGCCACCCACGAGCTGACTGGCCTTCGGCACATTAACTTCTCTGAGGCTGTTTCCTCAAAGTTGAGTGTTGTGGGATGGATTTTAAATATACAAAGTGCTGAAGTCATTATAGTTACTCTGATGACTGATATATATTCATCATTGTTATTGTTATTTCAACATCCTGAGAAGTCCGATGTGAGTCTGGCTTAAGAAGTCAAGGTAGTTGGAGGTAGCCATTTCTTTCTCCAGACGATCTTCCCAACCAAGGGATTGATCCCAGGTATCCAGCATTGCAGGCAGATTCAGCCCAAATAGAAGATAAACCCTTTATTCTTCAGGAAGAGTTTGTAACTTTCCATTCAACAGCATTTAAATAGAACCTAAACAAGGTCCAAGTCATCAATAGGTCTTGAATCTACCAGATTAGAGTATTCTCAATTAGGTATGCTTGTCTTCAATAAAACAGAATAAATGAAATGTATTTTAAATAGCTTTATTATGCTTGGCTTGGTACTTGTATTATATTTGATTGAATCTTTTGATGACTTGAATGAAGGTAGGAGAGTAGTGCACTTAATTGCATTTTGATGAACTTATGGGTTTTTAAATCTTGGTAATCATAATTCGCAATGACAAAAATAATTCAAAAATACATAATAAATGTATTTAAGAATTGACAGTGAATTAATTTGGGGTGGGGGGATCCAAATTTAACCTTTTTCCTACCCTTAGAAAAATAATTTCTTACATAGTAAGTTACAAAGTATAATAATAACAGTACTGAGGCTGATTTTAACAAGCATTTTAAAGATGTGCTTACTGGAGAATATAATGAGGTTCTTCTCCCAGCAGGAACTACAGAAAGTTTCTCTTCCTTAAATTATCATGTCAGATAAATCCAAGGTATGGGCTGAAAAGAAAATAATTATGTAATCCCTCTGCTTCAACGTATCTCTTTTTTTAGGGAACATAAACTATTAGGAATATACTAGAGAGAATTTTAATATGTGAGTCATAGCCTATGAATCATGGTAACACATCAAAAGGCTCTGATTGGGAAAAACTGAATTATACTCCTATTCCCACACTAAAATAATAACCCTCTTCTCTTCCCACAGGGCCAGGGAAAAACACGGTTTTTCAGCAGTGAACTTTAACTTCTTTTCTTTATTTCTTCCCAATTTGATTTTTATGGGGATCCAGTCTAGGATGGCTGGCTCCTTGAAGACTTACATCATTTAGGGCCCTTTTCCATCCAGCATGTAATTCACACTCACTCTCCCTCCGTCTCAAATTTCTTGCCCTCATTTGCTGTTATTTCTACAAAGATAAAAAACACTAGGTGATTTTTTTTTTTTTAGCTTCAAAGCATTTTTATGATTATCTCATTGGATCATCTCAGCAACTTTGTAGAAAAATAGAAGTGATTCCCTATTTCTGCAGACCAGGAAACTTAAGCATGAGAGGTTAAGTGACTTCCCAAGGTCCAAGCCCCATAGTACCAAGTTAAGTAAATCAAGTACTGCATCATCTTGCGGACGACAGGCTGCACGGTTGTCACGGCAGGCAGAAGGAGTGATGGATGGTGGGTTGCTAACAGACACAGTCAGGGCACGGACACTTTCTTTCACAGCAAAGAGCACAGAAACTTACAGAGATGGCGACATGGTGCAGGAGACAAGAAGACAAGGCAGAGAGAGGAGCTCTGGGCCCCCAGGCCCTGGACCTCCTCCCCTCCTGTCTAATTACAGCATGTCAGGCCCTCACCCTTGTCATCACCTACAACTGTATCCTGTCTGTAGCTCACTCTCAGACTGCTCTCCTCTCCGCCCCACTAACTCTATCAATATCCCAGTTCTAGCAACCCCGCGACCCCACTGAGACCTACCATCATACAACCTACAGACCTCCCTGCCCCCAGCTTCTTCATGTCGTCTCCTCTCTCCTTACTCACCGGCTTCTGTACCTATTCAGAATACTATGATCACTCGCTCATGCCTCCACTGCTTTGCTCCTCTCTTAATTTAAGGCCTTCTGATGAAATCATAACTGTGGTTAATTTAACTCTCCACCTGCTCTGGGCCTGCACCTCCCAATGGCTGGACAAAAGCACCCAATCACACTCTCTAGTCACCCTTTAAATTCATGATAATCAAGTGGGACCAGAATGTGCCCTGTTGTTCCATCGCTAAGTCATGTGCGACTCTTTGCAAACCCCATGAACTGCAGCACACCAGGCTTCCTGTCCTTCACTATCTCCCAGAGTTTGCTCAAACTCATGTCCATTAAGTCGGTGATGCCATCCAACCATCTCATCCTCTGTCTCTCTCTTCTCACCCTGCCCTCAAACTTTCCCAGCATCAGGGTCTTTTCCAGTAAGTCAGCTCTTTGCATCAGGTGGCCAAAGTATTGGAGCTTTACCATCAGTCCTTCCAATGACTAGTCAGGATTGATGATGCCCTACAAACATACTATTAATATACTGAGTTGGTAAAAAAATTTGTTTCAGGTTTTCCATAATATCTTACAGAATGAATATTTTGACCAACCCAATACTTACTAGCCTATTCTCTCTGCCACTCCCAGAATTCATACCTTCTCTTCATTCTCCAAATGTTCAATACCTCCTCCCCAAGCTCCTTCTCAGCAACCTTTCTGTGTATGTCACCAAGCAAATAGAAGCCATCAGAAAAGACCTCCTGCACACTCCCCACACCCCCACCCCCTGCACCTGTGTCTGAGCACTCAGCCTTCTCCCCTGTTACTGTGGTGAACCATCCTGCTCTGACCAAGCCCCTCAACCTATGGGTTCAAAACAACTTTCACCCACTCAAGGAAGTTGCTTCAGCCCATGTCTTTCTCCTGCACCATCACGTCTTCTCTCTCTTGAACCATTCCCATCAACATAGAAACATCTCTGGACTTCGCTGACAGTCCAGTGGTTGGGAGTCCACCTGCTAATGCAGAGGACACCATCCGATCCCCGGTCGGGAGATTTCCACATGCTGCAGAGCAACTGAAGCCGGCCCCACAACCACTGAGCCCACGTGCTGCAGCCACTGAAGCCCAAGAGCCGAGAGCCTATGCTCTGCAACAAGCAAAGCCCCCACAATGAGAAGCCCGCCAACAGCAACTACAGAAAGCCCACGTGCAGCAACAAAGACCCAGTGCAGCCATAAATAAATAAATAACACAAAAATTTTAAAAGGAAGCATCTCTATTTCTTCTATCACTACCTCTTCCAGCTACCAGCCTATTTCTCTTCTTTCCTTTACAACAAAATTCTTTCTGTCCTTCTGACACCACCAGTGTCCCTCCTCTTTCCTCCCTTGAGTCCTCCACAACCAGGCTTTCACTCCCACCACTACTGAGCAGCCCTCAAGGTCAGCAGTGGTTTCCTGTCACCTATCAGCCCTCTTCCTGCTCGACCCATCAGCAAAATGTGACACAGCTGATGGTCCTTCCCTCTTGAACCTCTGTCTTGACATCAAGCACACCACGCCACCACGCTCTCCTAGCTATCCTTCTGCTTTTTAGCCACTTTTCTCAAGTTCCTTTGCTGCTTTTTTCATGACCATCTTTAAATGGCAGTGTGCTCCAGTGCTCAGTATTGGACCTGTTCGCTCTTGTATCCATAACCAATTCTGAGAGAATCTTGTATGGTTTTAGGGCTTTAAATAATATGTGTATGCTGCTGCTGCTGCTGCTAAGTTGCTTCAGTTGTGTCCGGCTCTGTGCGACCCCGTGGACTGCAGCCTACCAGGCTCCTCCATCCATGGGATTTTCCAGGCAAGAGTACTGGAGTGGGTTGCCATAATATGTGTATAATGACTCTCAAATTTTTAATCTTCAGCAAGAACCTCTCTGCTGAACTTCATACCACTTACCCAACTGCTACTTGAAACTCACTTGGGTTTTGACCAAACCTCTTCATGGGCTCCTAACTGAGTTCCCAATTCACTCACAAGCCATTCTAGTCATCTTCCCTGTTTTGGCTCAAGGCAAATATATTCTTCTAGGTGCTTAAACCAAAGGCATTACTATGATCCCAGACTGCTTCCTTTGTCCCCCATCACATGTCAGTCTGTTAGCAAATCTCATTGACTATACCTTGGCATCTAGTCCCATCACTTCACGGCAAATAGATGGGGGAGAAATGGAAACAGTGACAGATTTTATTTTCTTGGGCTCCAAAATCACTGCAGATGGTGACTGCAGCTATGAAATTAAAAGACACTTGCTCCTTGGAAGAAAAGCTATGACAAACTAGACAGCATATTAAAAAACATTTTTTTGCCTACAGAGGTCCATCTAGTCAAAGCTATAGCTTTTCCAGTAGTCGTGTATGGATGTGAGAGTTGGACCATAAAGAAGGCTGAGCGCCAAAGAAATGATGCTTTTGAACTGTGGTGTTGGAGAAGACTCTTGAGAGTCCCTTGGACTGCAAGGAGATCAAACTAGTCAATCTTGAAGGGAATCAATCCTGAATATTCATTGAAGGGACTGATGCTGAGGCTGAAGCTCCAATATTTTGGCCACCTGATGCAAGGAGCTGACTCACTGGAAAAGACCCTGATGCTGGAAAAGATTGAAGGCAGGAGGAGAAGGAGATGACAGAGGACATGATATGGTTGGATGGCATCACCAACTCAATTGACATGAGTTTGAGTAAGCTCCAGGAGATGGTGAAGGACAGGGAAGCCTGGTGTGCTGCAGTCCATGGGGTTGCAAAGAGTCAGACATGACTTATCAACTGAACAACAACCTTCAAAGCATATCCAAAATCCAACCAGTTTTCATATCCCCACTGCTGCCACTCTTTTTCAAATTGCTATCATCCTTTGCTTGGATTACTGCAATAGCCTCCTAGCAGGTCTCCCTGCTTCTGTCCTTGATCCCCTACAGTCTATCCTTATTAGAGCTTTCAGAATGATCTGGTTAAATTCAATCACTCCACTACTTAAAACTTTCCAGTGCATTCCATTTCACAGAGGGACAGGCTTTAGCATGGACTATAGCCCCCACCTGATCTTGCCCCTCAGCTCCTGACCCTCCTCCCCTCTCCCCCACTCATTCTGTTCCAGCCATACCACCCTCCTTGGCCATAAGCCAGGTATCTGCTTCAGTCTGGCACTTTTTGCTCTGCCTGGGAAAAACACTTTTTCTCTCTAAACCTCAGTTTCTTAATCATAAAATGGGAACAATGCCATCCACTTCATAGGACAATTGAAGGATTAAATGCAATAGTTCATGTAAAGTACTTACTACAGTGCCTGACACATAGTAGGCACTTGGAGAATGGACACTAATTTTATTAGTAGTGAGAAAAGTTATAGGAGCTGCAGGTGCTTGGCATGGAAAGAATCTTACTGCTAATTGAAAAGGCGGTTATCTGTTATCAAATGGATGCAGACAGGTTGCTTACCATTTCCACGGAAGAAATATGCTTTAGCTACAACAGGGAAGAGTCTCATTCAGCCTAGGAAAGATGTGCCTCATTTTTATTTTTACTTTTTATTGATGTACAGTTGATTTATAGTGTTTCAAGTGCAAAGTGATTCAGATATATATATATATAATATATATATTCTTTTTTCAGATTCTTTTCTATTATAGGTTATTACAAGCTATTGAATATATTTCCCTGTGCTATATAGTAGGTCCTTGTTGATTATCTATTATGTATAGCAGTATGTATCTGTTCAACTCAAATTCCAAATTTATCCCTCTCCACCCCTTTCCCCTTTGGTAACCATAAGCTTGTTTTCTATGTGAGTCTCTCTTTTATAAATAAGTTCATTTGTACCATTTTTTTTTTTTAGATTCCACATATAAGTACTACCATATGCTATTTATATTTCTCTGTCTGACTTACTTTACTTGGTATGATAATCTCTAGGTCCATCAATATTGCTGCAAATGGCATTATTTTATTCTTTTTATGGCTAAGTAATATTTCATTGTATATCTATACCACATCTTCTTTATCCATGCATCTATCAATGGTCATTTAGGTTGCTTCCCTGTCTTGGCTACTGTAAATAATGCTGCTGTGAACACCACGGTGCATGTATCTTTTCCAATTAGAGTTTTCCTCTTTTCTGGGTATATACCCTGCACTGAGACTACTGGATCATATGGTAGCTCTATTTATAGTTTTTTAAGGAACTTCCATACTGTTCTCCATAGTGGCTGTACCAATTTACATTCCTACTAACAGTGGAGGATTCCCAAGTGGGTCCAATGTTAAGAGAAAGTAACTATGCTGCTGCTGCTGCTAAGTCACTTCAGTCGTGTCCGACTCTGTGCGACCCCATAGACGGCAGCCCACCAGTCTCCCCCATCTCTGGGATTCTCCAGGCAAGAATACTGGAGTGGGTTGCCATTTCCTTCTCCAATGCATAAAGTGAAAAGTCAAACTGAAGTCACTCAGTCATGTCCGACTCTTGGCGACCTCATGGACTGCAGCCTACCAGGCTCCTCTGTCCATGGGATTTTCCAGGCAAGAGTACTGGAGTGGGATGCCATTGCCTTCTCCAATGGAAGTAGGCTTTTCTAGAGAAGCTCTGACATTGCATTGATACAGACTTTTTTTTTTAATCTAGTCACAGACACCCTGGACCTTTGGGTTGAGAAGTCCAAGGTCAGAAAAGAGCCACAAACATGGCTCTTCCTCAAAAAGGCTGCAAACTCCATAGCAAAATGGGGCAGCTGATCAGACCTTTGGAAGCTAATAGGGGTACATTGCAACTCCCATAACTCCATTTGTTCAATTCCCCTCTCTGCCCTTTTTAAAATCTGTATTTTAAATTTTCATCTTCTCAGCTTGCATTTTTCCCCGTCTCCAGTCACACTGATGGAATTCAAGCACTTAGCTTTGGAAACCTCAGGTTTGTATAAAGGCTGATGAAAGACAACTCATCAAGATGAGAAGGAGAAAAGCACGCTCTCTTTTCTGGAAGCTGGAGGAAAATAGGTGCTCTTCTGCATCATAAAATATCCTTGCAAATATTGACTTCTAGCAAAAAAAATCTGGTATGATACTGGTATTTGAGAAATTGTCTTGAAAAATAATCTTTAGCCCTTAAAATACTGTTTATCTCACCACCTAATTTGTTCCTTGGTAGTAATTCTATTAAAATTGACATCTCTGTCTTCTAAACACGTGTGAGTTTTATGTGTTAGGCAGGAAGAAGATTATCATCCTTCTTCTCCCACAGCAAAGAGGTAAAAGAAAATTCAGGACGTCATTGAATTTTTATTTAAACAAGTTTGAAAGTCTGTGTCTCACTTGAATTAATAGCATTAGCAGATCAGGGTGACTGGATCCTCAGCTCATCTATAAATCAGTGGTTCTCAGCCTTGGCTGCATCTTCGAATCACCTAGTGGGGACTGGCTAGATGGGAGATTAGTGAATAGAATTACTAGGGAGTTTAGTCTGGCCCCAGCCTGGGCTAGGTAAAATTAAATCAGAATTTCTGGAGAGGGGATGCAGGCGCTAGTGTAATATTAAACAAAACGCAGGGGATTCTAATGTGCCTCCGGGGCTCGGAACCACCGGCGCTGCCAAACGAACATTTCCTTGTTAACCTAAAGGAGAGCTTTGCCCGTCATTCATCAGCACTTTCTGATTTGCCAGGACTTTCTTGACAAATAAAAGGCTCCATTAGCAGAAAGAGACTATGATTAACCCAAACTCATACCATTTACAATATAATTCCTCTTATTATTTCCAAATAATAAAAGCCCTTTTATTTTGGTGTTAAATTTCTGTTTAGTAATATCCTACTTTTAGAAAAACAAAGTCCTCAGATTTCTCTTTTAAACTCTCCAACTTTTGTCTTCACAAGGAGACTTTTGCCTGGTGGGTAAAAATTTTAAAGGCAATTAACCCTCTTCCTCCTCATAAGCAAAATAAAAGCACTTTAATTTAATCAGAGGATACCTTTGTTTACTACAACTCTGTCCCAGAAGCAAAGGTGTCTCTAATGTGGGAGTCCTTTGGTGTCTGTGTTTCTATGTATTCTTTTTTTAACTTCTTATTTTGTATTGGAGTAGAGTTGATTCACAATATTGTATTAACTTCAGGCATACAGCAAAGTGATTCAGTTACATGTATGGATGTATCTATTCTTTTTCCAAATTCTTTTCCCATTTAGGTTACTATAGAATGTTGGACAGACTTCCTTGTGATGTACAGTGGGTCTTTGTTGGATATCTTTCTTTTCTTAATTTTTTAGGTTGCACCAATGTATCTTAGTTCCCCAGCCAGGGACTGAACCCAGGCTCCCTGCATTAGGAGTGCAGCGTCTCAACCACTGGACCACCAGGGAAGTCCCTGATTATCTATATTAAATACAGCAGTGTGTACATGTCAATTCCAAATTCCCAATTGGTCCCTCCCCCTCCCCCTTTCCCCCTGGTAACCATAAATTCATCCTCTAAAGTCTGTGTGTCTTTCTGTTTTATAAACAAGTTCATTTGTATCATATTTTTTAAGATTCTGCACATAAGTGATACCACATATTTGTCCTTCTCAGTCTAAATTAGTATGATAATCTCCAGGGCCATCCACGTTACTGCAAATCTAGGTATTCTATATAGAGCTGCACTAATACTGTAGCCAATTATCACATGCGGCTCTTTAAATTTAAATTAGTTCAAATTAGAAATTCAGTTCCTCGGGGAGACTAGCCATGTTGCAAGTACTCAATAGCCACCCATGGGTGCCCAGATATTGAATATTTCCGTCACTGCAAAAAGTCGCTACTGGATAGCACTGAACTCAAGAGTGTGACTTAGTTCATCCAGCTGTTGCAGGAAGGGGCTCTAGAGTGGACTCTTGGCTAGCACTCGAAAATGAATTGTCCAAGGAGGCAACGCATTGACGAGGCAAGATTTTATTGGGAAGGGGTGGCTGGGTGGAGAGCAGAGGGTAAGGGAACCCTGTACCACAAGGCTCACAGTCTCAGATTTTACCGTGGTGGGGTTAGTTTCCAGGTTGTCTCTGGCCGATCATCTTGCTTGGCCTATATTTGGTCTGACTCAGTCCTTCTTGCTGGCATGAGCATCTCTCAGCCAAGAGAGATTCCAGCATGAAGGATTCTGGGAGGTTGGCAGGACAAATGGGCTGGCATCTCCTCCCTCCTCCTTTTGTCCCCACCCAAATCCTCCTTGTTAGTTTTCAGTGGCATCTCCCTGCTCTTTATGGGGACTGCCTATCATGAGACAACTCAGGCAAGTAATTATTATCAAGCCTGGCCATGGCAGGCAGTTTCAGTCAACATTCCCCAACACAACCGTACATGGCTTCACTCCTGGACTTTAGTGGAAAACGGAGGCCCACCACCCTCACAGTAGAAGGGTCAACTTCTCCAGGTCTGAGCTGTGAGGTGATGATGGAAGTGAGAAGTCTTTTTCTTCTGAACAGTTAACCCTTCTCAAGCGCTAGTAATATCATTCTGTGTATAAACTGGATTGAAAAGCTGAGCACTCTGTCAATCTAGAGAACAATGTGATCAGTTTAGCTGCAAAGACTTCACCAGGAAAACAAACGTAGCTGCTGACCTGCTGTTCATTTCTCCCCGCTGTCTAACTGCCAGGACCTCTACAATGAAGGCCCCAGGGAGGTGCATGTGACCTCACCCCACACCGGCACTTCAGACAGACGAATCTCAATGCCACTAGGCGAGAGAGCTGAATACACAGGAGACCGCTGCTCACCAAACATTTGTCAGAGCTGAAAAGTCACCATCTTTGGTTATTCCTTTCCTCTCTGCAGGAGGGCAGGATTCCCAAGCAGCAAGGGCCAGGTGGGCCCTGGGTGCTGCTCTGAGCTTTCCTCTGGTTGGCTGGCAGCACAGCTCTGAGCGCACACGCTGCGCTCAGGGCCCAGAGATGAGGGCTCCAGGCTGTGGCCCACTCCTTGGGGAGGCAGAGCAGGGCGCCCTGTGCAGAAGCCAAATGGGAGTAATAACACTCCCTGATCTTTGCCATCATGGCTACAGAGAGTTTCTGCCTCTGTCAGACGCAAAACCAGATGCATACGGGTGTTCACACATATTATTGAGACTTAGTCGTGTCAGCAGTTCTCTGATCACACATTTTCCCTTTGAGTTAACAGTGGAAATACACCTACATTTCCCTACTTTAAAGTTTGAAAAGTGTTCAAATGTGTAGTAAATGTTCAGAGGAAAGGAGCTTGGTCCTCGGCAAATTGTTGAACGGCAGGGGTTGGCAAAGAGTATTGATAAAGTGGACTAGGGTGACTGAAGGCAGTGACATGGATGGGGAGACCCTCACGGCAAGGCAAATGCAGGATATGTGTGACTTTGAGGCTCCGGAGGTGTGAGGTCTTTGGCTTTGACTGTGAAGGGATCTAACCTCAGATGGCTCCTTCCCTGAGTTAGTCATTAGCAGAGCTCGGGAAACAGGCTAACACTCTAAGTTAGCTTATTAAAAGAATTAGGACTCCCTGCATCCACTGCAGCGGGCGTGGGTTCCATCCTGACCAGGGGACTAAGATTCCTCATGCCCTCTGATGCAGCCAAAAAAAAGTTCTGTTCAGCCCAGAAGCCCAGAGCCTGGCTCAGGATACCAAATGTGTAAGGACTGGAATGGCAAGGACTTAACCCATCAAAGTAATAATGACAGCTCTAAAAATATAGTGAGAGGGCAATTAAGCAAATAAATAAATAGATAAATTTTTTTGAAAAAAAAGAAGAAATAAAAGGCTTCCAATTGGAAAGGAAGAAACAAAATGATCTGTTTTTGAAGATGACATCATCTTACATATAGAAAATTCTAGGGGCTTCCCAGACAGCTCCATGGTAAAGAACCCACCTATCATGCAGGAATCACTTGTTCAGTTCCTGATCTGGGAAGACCCCACAAGCAGCAAAGCAACTAAGCCCTGTGCTCAACAACTACTGAGCCTGTGCTCTAGAGCTTAGGAGCTGCAACTACTGAAGCCTAAGCGCCTAGAGCCTCTGCTCTTCAACAGGAGAATCCACTGCAATGAGAAGACTGCACACAACTAGAGACCAGCCCCCACGCACTGCAACTAGAAAAAAGCCCACGCAGCAATAAAGACCCAGCACGGCCAAAAATATACAAATAAATAAAACTATAAAAAAGGAAGCCCTACGAAACCCAGTAATAAAATATTAGAATTAATAAATGCAGCAAGGTCACAGAATACAAGATTAATGCACAAAATTCCATTTGTATGTATTCTGTATGAAATCTAATTGTTTCAATGAACAACACAAAAATGAAGTTAAGAAAATTTCATTTACAATCGCATCAAAAAGAATAAATGCAACAAAATAAATGCAAATTTTATATTCTGCAAATTACAAAACTTTCTTGAGAGATGAAGACCAAAATAAATAGAAAGATATCTCATGTCTATGGATCAGAAGACTTGACATTGTTAATTTGGCAATATGCTTCAAATTAATCTATAGATTCAATATAATCCTTGTCAAAATCCCAGCCAACTTTGTGCAGAAATTGGCAAGTTGATCCCAAAATTCAGAGTATTGCAAGCAACCTAGAATAGCCCAATCTTGAAAAAGAAAAACAACATTGGAGGACTTATATGTCCTAATATTAAAATAGGACTGAGCTACAGTAATCAAGACAGTGTGAGACTGGCATAAGGACAGACTTACAGACAAATGGAACAGAATTGTTGTTCTGTCACTGTTACGTCTGACTCTGCGACCCCATGGACTACAGCACACCAGGCCCCTCTGTCCTTCACTATCTCCCAGAGTGTGCTCAGACTCATATCCATTGGGTCGGTGATGCTGTCTAACCATCTCATCCCCTGCCACCCCCCTTCTCCTTTTGCATTCAATCTTTCCCAGCATCAGGATCTTTTCCAATGAGTCAGCTCTTCACATCAGGTCCTAGAGCTTCAGCTTGAGTCCTTCCAATGAATATCCAGGGTTGATTTCCTTTAGGATGGACTGGTTTGATCTCCTTGCAGTGCAAGGACTCTCAAGAGTCTTCTCCAGCACCACAATTCAAAAGCATCAATTCTTCAGCTCTCAGCCTTCTTTATGGTCCAGCTTTCACATCAGCACAGACTACTGGAAAAACCATAGCTCTGACTATATGGACCTTTGTCAGCAAAGTGATGTCTCTGCTTTTTAATAGCTGTCTAGGTTTGTCATAGCTTTCCTTCCAAGAAGCAAGCGTCTTTTAATTTCATGGCTACAGTCACCATCTGCAGGGATTGAACAGAATTGCAAGTCTAGAAATAAATCCTCACTTTAATGATTAATTTTTTTTGTCACTTGAGTTTTGACAAGGGTGCCCAGACAATTCTATGGGGAAAGAATAATCTTTTCAACAAGTTGCACAGGGATGACTTGATGTCCCCTTACTTATACCACACACAAAAATTAACTCAAAATGGATCATGGACTTAAATGGAAGAGCTAAAACTACAAACTCTTGGAAGAAAATATAGAAGTAAATCTTTGTGACCCTGGGTTAGGACTCATAGCATAAGCAGCAAAAGAGAAAATAGATAAAGTGGACTTCATCAAAATTGAAGACTACTGTGCTTCAACTGATACCATCAAGAAAATAAAATGCCACCCCACAGACTAGAGAAAAATGCTGGCAAATCATGTATCTGATAAGAGATTTGCATCCAGAACATATAAAGAACTCTTGCAACTTAATCATGAAAAGACAACAGAATTTTTAAGTTGGCAAAAGATCTGAATAAGCTCACTTCTCCAAGGAAGATATACAAATAATCAATACGCACATGAAAAGACATTCAAAAATGTCTGATTAGCCATTGGGGAAATCCAAATTAAAACCACAATGAGATATCACCTCTCAAAAAGTATAATAAAAGAGAAAAAAATGTTGATGAGCATGTGGAGAAATTGGGACCCTCATACATTGTTGATAAGAATGTGAAACTGGTGCAGCCACTTTGGAAAACAGTTGGCAGTTGCCCAAAATAATAAGACTAGAGTTAAGATATGACCAGGGATTCCACTCATCGATATACAGCCAAGAGACTGAAGCATGTCCGCACAAATACTTGCACGTGAATGTTCATAGCAGCATTGCTCATAATACCTTAAACCTGGAAACAACTCCAAATGCCTCTCAACTGATGAAGAGATAAACCAAATGTTTGTATATCTACTCGATGGAATATTATTGGGCAATAAAAAGGAATGAAGGGGGCTTCCCCAGCAGTCCAGTGGTTAAGAATCCACCTTACAAATCAAAGAATTCAGGTTTGATCCCTGGTTGCAAAATTAACATCGCACATGCCACACAGTGTGCCCCCCCCCGAGAAGGAATGAAATATTGTACTGATACATGCTACAGTATGAATGAGCCTTGAAAATACTGTGCTAAGTGAAAGAAGCCAGACACAAAAGGTCACCTATTATATGACTGTATTCGTTTAAAACGTCCAGAATGGGCAAATCTAGAGAGACAGAAAGCAGTTTGGTGGTGGCCTGGGCATTAAGGAGTGGAAGAGGAAAATGATGGCTAATTCACAGAAGTTCTTCAGAATGAGGAAAATGTTCTAAAACTGATGATGCTGATGGTTGCACAACTCTGAATAAACTAAAGCCATTAACTGTACATGAAATAGGCTAATCACAAAGTCTATAACTCATGTCTCAATAAACCTAGTAACCAAAACAAAATCAAAAATCTGTGATGCCCCCTTCTGAGTGTGAATGCCTATCAATCCCTACTCAGCCCTAAGATAGCAGCCCCCAACTTTTTGGTACCAGGAACCAATTCATGGAAGACAATTTTTCCATGGACAGGGCGGGGGGCGGAGGGATGGTTTCAGGATAATTCAAAAGCATTACATTTATTGTGCACATTACTTCTATTGTTATTATATCAGTTCCACCTCAGATCATTATCAGGCATTTGATTACAGAGGACTCTTGCCCTAATAGACACTTTTTTCAAGGTGGACCCGCAGGCTCTCAGGCCTATTGCGGGCCTGGTAAACCCCACTCTGCATATTCAAACATCCCTTAAGGTTTCTGCATGCTCAGTTGCTCAGTTGTGTCCAACTCTTTGAGACCCCATGGACTGTAATCCTCCATACTCCTCTGTCCATGGGATTATACCAGCAAAATATTGACGTGGGTTGCCATTTCCTCCTTAAATCTTCCCCATCCAGGGCTGGAACCTGAAAGTGAAAGTGAAGTCGCTCAGTCCTGCCGACTCTTAGCGACCCCATGGACTGCAGCCCACCAGCCTCCTCTGTCTATGGGATTTTCCAGGCAAGAGTACCGGAGTGGGTTGCCATTGCCTTCTCCAGTAAGCCTCCTACAATTCCTGCATTGGCTGGCCAGTTCTTTACCACTGAGCCACCTGGGAAGCCCACATCTTGAGATGCACTCAAAGGCTTCAGACTCAGGAAATAAAATCTAAAGTGAGAGCTAATCATTGATAGCAATCAGGAGGATGTACTTAACTTGTACCTAACTTTTCTATTTCTTAAATATTACTTAGTGTTTTCTATTTATTTCGTGAATCAAGGGCAGTGCTTTGAGATAGCTAAATGACCACTGAGGAAGTCCCAAATGTTTATACTTTTATTCAGACGTAACTGACGTGCTCCTTACTGACCTCCGTTTAGCGGGTTCATCCCATTGCTTCTGCTCTCCATGCCTGCCGCAGGCTGCCCTGCCAGGGTTGCGTTGGGAGCCCCTGGAACCTCTCCGTGGTGAGATTGCTCTTCCAGACACCATTACATGTCGGCCCCTTCAGCTAGAAGCATCCTTGGCTGAAGCAAATTGGTTGCTTGCAAACATCCAATTTTGTTACTCACAAATTTATTTATGCTAATCTCACTTATTTTAACTATGAAACCTAAAAGTATATATAGAAACCAATGACATATTAGGGTAAATGTTTCTATGGAAACTAAGTGGAAAGCTTTGGAAAGATGAGATATAGATGATCTACTATTTTTTGGTTTTTTAGTGCTACCAATGGGAGAGATAAGGGCTTCCGTGGAGGCTCAGCTGTAAGAATCTGCCTGAAATGCAGAAGTGCATGCATGCATGCTAAGTTGCTTCAGTCATGTCTAGCTCCTTGCGACCCCATGGACTGCAGCCCGCCAGTCTCCTCTGTCCGTGGGATTCTCTAGGCAAGAATACTAGAGCGGAATCGAACCTGTGTCTCCTGCGACTCCTGCATTGCAGGCAGATTCCTTACTGCTGAGCCACCAGGGAAGCCTGCAGTGGAGGATATGAGAGTTCAGTCCTTGGGTCACAAAGATCCCCTGGAGAAGGAAACCGCAACCCACTCCAGTATTCTTGCCAGGGAAATCCTATGGACAGAACAGCACGGCAGGCTGCAATTCATGGAAACACAAAAGAGCTGAAAATGACTGTGCGACTATGTAACAAGAAATGGGAAAGATATCCATCAAAAATTAAAGAAAGAAATTGTGATAATCTGGAAGAGTTGAGCACTCAGATTATTGAGCATCTGTCTATATTCTTGCTCCACATAAGTAACCAAAACTGGATACTGTTTATAATGAATTTTGAATGTGGCTTATTCAAGAAATCACACAGAACTCCAATCAACTGATCCTCAAAAAGAAGGACTCTGCACCAGATCAGCAAAGCAATGTTCATTTTGGGTTTTAGTTTAAAGTGTTCAATATAGATCTTTGTTTGTTTGTTTAAAATATAACCAGTGTAGAGCAACTTCTGTTCCTCAAATTTGCTTTTTAAATTTGTGTGCATTTATGTATTTTTGGCTGTGCTAGGTCTTTGTTGCTGAAAGCAGGCGTTCTCTAGTTGCAGCAAGTGGGGGCTACTCTCGAGTTATGTCACAGTGCTCAGGCTTCTCATTACAGTGTGAGCACAGGCTCTAGGGCGAGGACTTCCGTAGTTGCTGCTCATGGGCTTAGCTGCTCCGCAGCCTGTAGCATCTTAGTTCCCAGACCAGGGATCAAACTCATGTCCCTCTGCACTGGCAGGCAGATTCTCAACCCCTGGACCACCAGGGAAGTCCCCTTTTTCTTTAAAATTGAAATATGGGTGACTTACAATGTCATGTTGGTTTCATATGTACAGCAAAGTGATGCAAGTGCATTCAAAGGACAGAAATTATGACTGACAATACTAAGCGTTAGAGAAGATGTAGCTCAGTGGGCTGTGTCCTTCCCTGCAGAGGAAGCAGGTATTAGAAGCACTTTGGTAAACAGTTAAAGATAATAGCGTAAAGCTAAAGACTTAGGTATCCAGTAACTTAACAATTCCACCTTTATTAATACACTTAAGAACACTCTTATACTTTTATACCAAGACATATATACAAAATTGTTCTTAATAGCAGACCATGGGAACAACCCAAGGCCACAGACAAGAGAATAAATAAATAACCTGTACTATAGTCACACAGTGAAACAGTAGTCCACCCAACCACACACAACAATATTGTCCAGTTATTTATCACTGTGTAACAAAACAAGACTTATTTGGCTTAGAATAGAAAGGCTTAAAACAGTCACCTTATTATATTTCATGATTTTGTGGCTCAAGAATTTAGGCAAGGCTCAGCTCTGCTTAAATTCTACTCAGTATCCCATGCGATACTAAGGTCACCCATTCAGCTGGTGGATGGGCTAATCTGAAGGGCCCAAGGCAGCTCTGTTCACATATGTGACAGGGTGGCAGTGGTGGCTGAAGGACTGGACTCAGCTGGGAATGTCCATCAAAGAGCCTTTGTGTGGACTCTCGAGCACAGTGGTCTCAGAGTAAAGGGATGTCTTACATGGTGGTCCAGGGATCCCAATGTGTTCAAAGAGACAGGAAGGTTAAGCTACCAGTTTCTTAAAGCACGCACCCCAGAACTGGCACAGCATCACTCCATCTGACTTTACTTGTCACAGCAGGCACAGAGATCACCCAGATTCAAGTGAAGGGGCCAGCAACCTTGCTTCTCATGGGAGAAGGGTTAAAGAATTAGTGACTATCTTTTATCTTCTGTGAATATAGACAAATCTTTTCACTCCAAGTCACATCAAGAAAGTTGCCTATATTTGCACAAAGACAGACATATAGATCAATGGAACAAAATAGAAAGCCCAGAGATAAATCCACACACATATGGACACCTTATCTTTGACAAAGGAGGCAAGAATATACAATGGAATAAAGACAATCTCTTTAACAAGTGGTGCTGGGAAAACTGGTCAACCACTTGTAAAAGAATGAAACTAGATCACTTTCTAACACCATACACAAAAATAAACTCAAAATGGATTAAAGATCTAAATGTAAGACCAGAAACTATAAAACTCCTAGAGGAGAAAAACGCTCTCTGACATAAATCACAGCAGGATCCTCTACGATCCACCTCCCAGAATTCTGGAAATAAAAGTAAAAATAAACAAATGGGATCTAATTAAAATTAAAAGCTTCTGCACAACAAAGGAAAACATAAGCAAGGTTAAAAGACAGCCTTCAGAATGGGAGAAAATAATAGCAAATGAAGCAGCTGACAAACAACTAATCTCAAAAATATACAAGCAACTTATGCAGCTCAATTCCAGAAAAATAAACGACCCAATCAAAAAATGGGCCAAAGAACTAAATAGACATTTCTCCAAAGAAGACATATGGATGGCTAACAAACACATGAAAAGATGCTCAACATCACTCATTATTAGAGAAATGCAAATCAAAACCACAATGAGGTACCACTTCACACCAGTCAGAATGGCTGCAATCCAAAAATCTGCAAGCAATAAATGCTGGAGAGGGTGTGGAGAAAAGGGAACCCTCCTACACTGTTGGTGGCAATGCAAACTAGTACAGCCACTTTGGAGAACAGTGTGGAGATTCCTTTAAAAATTGCAAGTAGAACTACCTTATGACCCAGCAATCCCACTGCTGGGCATACACACCAAGGAAACCAGAATTGAAAGAGACACATGTACCCCAATGTTCATCGCAGCACTGTTTATAATAGCCAGGACATGGAAACAACCTAGATGTCCATCAGCAGATGAATGGATAAGAAAGCTGTGGTACATATACACAATGGAGTATTACTCAGCCGTTAAAAAGAATTCATTTGAATCACTTCTGATGAGATGGATGAAACTGGAGCCAATTATACAGAGTGAAATAAGCCAGAAAGAAAAACACCAATACAGTATACTAACACATATATATGGAATTTAGAAAGATGGCAATGACAACCCTGTATGCAGGACAGCAAAGGAGACACAGATGTGTATAATGGAATTTTGGACTCAGAGGGAGAGGGAGAGGGTGGGATGATTTGGGAGAATGGCATTGTAACAGATATACTATCATGTAAGAATCGAATCGCCAGTCTATGTCCGACGCAGGATACAGCATTCTTGGGGCTGGTGCACGGTGATGACCCAGAGAGATGTTATGGGGAGGGAGGTGAGAGGGGGGTTCAAGTTTGGGAATGCATGTACACCCGTGGTGGATTCATGTCAATGTAAGGCAAAGCCAATACAGTATTGTAAAGTAAAATAAAGTAAAAATAAAAAATTAAAAAAAAAAAAGAAAGTTGCCTATATTTGAAAGTGAAGTGATTTTAAATCTAAACCAAAATGACATCCTTGAGTGTTACTGACATTTCTGTGCTGATAAGACAAATACATGATCGGAGGACCACTGATCGGTTACGTTTGTGAATGCCATAAACAAAATGACAGGAAAGTAGGCTGTTTGGTCTTCTCAAGGTCAAAACCAAACCAAAGCCAGTTAGCAGACTGGGGCCAGAAGCTGAAACGAAAGCCCAATTGTCATGCGTCTTTTGACCTAGAAATCTAACTTCTAGATTAGAAGTTCTAACAGTAGTGGATAAATGTGACTCTGTTCAACATCCACCCTTGTGGGGACCAGAGTTCCTTCCCTTGGGGAATTTTTCCTCCTCCTTCTCAGCTCTGTGGCTCTGGTGAAAGCTGCCAATCACAGGGCCCATTGTCAATCCCAAAGCGGGTGTCCACTCACCCCAGGCCAGAGCGGTCAGAGCCCTTACAGGGGATTTTTTACATACAGGGGCAGAGATCAAGTATGTTCTTCCTTTTGGGGTTTATGTTTGGTGGTGGTTTATTTACTAAATTGCGTCCAACTCTTGTGACATCATGGACTATAGCCCTCCAGGCTTCTCTGTCCATGGGAGTTTCCAGGCAAGAATATTGGAGTGGGTTGCCATTTCGTTCTCCTGGGGAATCTTCCCAATCCAGGGATCGAACCTGGGTCTCCTGCATTGCAGTCAGACTGTTTACCAACTGAGCCACCAGGGAAACCCGAGTTTTGTGTTTAGATCTCTTAAAGCTGGAGCTACCTCAGGGCATATTCCTGACTCAGATAGGAAGATTATATAGAGTTGGAGAAAAGAAGACCTAGTCAGAGGACAAAGCAAGGGCCTCCTTTGAGCCCTCGGGACCAGTCAACCCTGAAGCAGCTCTTCTTCTGTCTATTACGGAAGCAAATACATTCCATTTTTGCCTCAAGCTCGTTTGAGTTGGGTTCTATGGCTTGCAACTGAAAGATTCTTAGTAACATACTGAGGACATTTTCAGAAATGCATACAAAGGATGTTCATATAGTGGTATAATTGCAGAAAAAGAAGAGAAAAGAAAAGGAAAAAAACCTAAGGACCTAGTAAGAGGGACATGAAGTGAAAAGAAAGGTTTTAGACAAATCTAAAACAATAAATAACATTATGATTCTAAACTGTATGGACACACACACAGCTGCTCTAGTCTGTGGAACTCTGCCACAGGGAGCCTCCTGGTCCAAGGTGAAAACTCCCCAAGGGGAAGGGGTGCAGTCCCCACAGGGATAGATGCAAGACAGGCAACACTCTCCACTGCAGTTAAAATAGACTCCTTGAAATGGAATCTCTAAGCCAAAAGTTGCATGCAAGTTGGACTTCCGTTTCAGTATCTGGTCCCAAACTGCTAACCGGCTTTGGTTTAGCCTTGACTTTTGGAAGGTCAAATAGCCTACTTCCATGCCATCGATGTTTGAGGCATTCAGAAACTGGCTGATCAGTGGTCCTGGGATCACTCATCTGTTTTATCAGCATGTCAGTAATGTTCAAGGCGTGCCATTTTGATGTATTAACATTTTCATATGCACTTTCAAATATTCACCCCTCTTCCGGTGTGCCCATATCCACCACTGGTACATGCAGGAGTATAAAGGTCTAGCAATCTTGGCTCAATCCAAGACAGCTCTGAAGGGGAGTTTCTAGTTCCAGAGCTCCCATGCCCCAGCCTGACTTCTTCCTCTACACAATCCAGCTCTGACCCCTTCCAGTCCATTCTCTCTGGTCCCAAGGACACTCCTAAGTAAACATTCTGCTCCCCAGAGAACCCAGCCCGCAACACAGCCCTTAGGATCTGAAAGGCCATTTTGGGACTAGATCTTAAGTTGTCTTGTGTACTTGGTTTTTGCAAGGGCATTTTTGTCTCCACGGGTAGAATGTGAGTTCCTAAAAGTGGAAACTGCCTTGCATATCTTTGGCATCCACAACACACTTTCCCACCTTTGATCTTTGTTCTGAATTAAACACAAATATTTGGCAATCTAAAAGCCACGTGTGGGCTTTCCAGGCTGCTCGGTAGTCGAAGCATCCACCTGCCAATGCAGGAGATGCAGGAGACGCAGATTTGACCCCTGGGTTGGGAAGATCCCTTGGAGGACGAAACGGAGGAGGAGGAAATAGCCACTCCCGGATTCTTGCTTGGAAAATCCCATGGACAGAGGAGCCTGGCAGTCTATAGTTTATGGAGTCTCAAAGAGTCAAATACGACTAAGCAACTGAGCACATGTAAAGGGCTTTTTGAAAAAGAAATATGTAGCTACATTGTTTGAAAATCAGAATGGGGAAAATATGGACACTTGTCTTAGTCTGCTGAGGTTGCTGTAACAAAATACCATAAACTGGGTGGCTGGAAACTTCAAGATCAAGGTGCCAGCCAATTAGATTCCTTGCCACTGCTCTCCTGCCTTCAGATGGCTGTCTTTCTTGCTGTATCCTCATGTGAGAGAGAATAAATCTCAAGTCTCTTCTCATATTATAAGGACATTAGTCCCATCCTGAGGGCCCTACTCTCATGACCCCATCTAATCTTAATCACCTCCTAAAGGTCCCACCTCCAAATGTGGGGATTGGGGCTTCAACAAATGAACTTGGGAGAGACACAAGCATTCAGTCTATAGCAATTTTGTTTCCTTAAAGGAATTATAGCAATGAAGGTCAAGCATCTGCCTTCCTGTATATGCCAAGTAAACGGTGAAGTAGGAAAAAAAAAAATCCCCTCTTACTGTGGTTCCTCTTTTACTGATCTTCTTATATCACCTTCTTCACCGTTTTAATCCTCATTATGCTCCCTGGGCTATTTCGAGTTGCATGATACACTTCCTTTTTTTTGTTTTGTTTTTGTTTGTTTTTTCTCTAATTTTATTTTATTTTTTTACTTTACAATACTGTATTGGTTTTGCCATACATCAACATAATCCGCCAAGGGTGTACATAAGTTCCCACTCCTGAACCCCGCTCCCACCTCCCTCCCCATACCATACACTTCTTTTTAAATTAGCTTGGTTAGCAATCCTTGGAGAACTCAGTAAATTCACCAATGGAAGAAACACGTGTAAGTGTACTTTGGCGACACCTCGTGGTAAGATATGTAATAACATTGTGAGCCGCCTCTAATGGCGGATTGCTGGTTTAGTCCTCATGAAAATTAAATAAAAAGGGAATTTTAAGAAACAGTCCATAGAGTTAGCAACAAAAAAGAAGTGTACTTGCAGACATGCTTGCGTGTGTGTGTATTCCTCCTTGTGCACTAAAGATAGAAAGAGTCTATCATTCTATGAAGGTGAATCTCAAGCTTGATCACAAGCTTGATCAAGAATGTGTCTTTTATTCTGCTGCTTCTATTCTGAACTCATACAAGATACTGAACCATTTGGGGGCTCACTTTCTCATCTATAAAACAGGAAATTTTAATAACCTCTACAGAGTTCACAAAACTCTGTTAAGTGAACTAAGTGCTAAGTGAAAAATATTTTGTGAATTGTATGAACGTTATGCTATACAAATGTTAGCTCTCAGCCACAAAATTTTTCCTTCAAAGAATTTTAATATTACTTAAAGACAAGACAGAATTAATCTGGACCTTGTACCTTACAACAAGTCCCTTTCACGCAGGGGTTAACTGAAATGATAATGAGTCCAATCACGAAGATGAAAACAGCAATTTCTAGGGCAGTGGTTCTCAATCAGGGGTGACCACCCTCCAGGGGACATTTGGCAATGTCTGGAACTTTCGGTGGTCCCTAGGCGGGGTTGGGGGGAGGCTTACTGGCATCCAGCCAGTAGAAACCAGGGATGATGCTAAACATCCTGCAAGGCACAGGACAGCCCCCACAGCAAAGAATCAATGGCCTGAAATGTCAACAGTGCCAAAGCTGAAAAACCCTGGCTGAGGGAACAGGAGGGAGAAAGTCCAGCCTTCTCTTTCCCTCCGACTGTCCTCATCACCATTGCCACCAGCTATGGGTCATAAATGAGAATTTATGTGCAAGAGAGTTGCATTCTGTGCAACACATATGTGCAAGAGAGTTCAGAGTTTGCAGGTTGAATTTTATTAGATAGGCATTATGAAATGTTATCTACTATTTGTAATTCATCTCAACATGGACACAGTTGGTCATATTCTTTCCTCCTCTTTTATAGGAAAATGAACCTGAGCTTTTGCTGGAGAGACATGGAGATAGACTAGTGGTAATCACTAAATGCATAGTTACTTGTGGAATTCAGTCCAAATGAGAGCTAAAAGAGATTGAGTATAATTTGTAGCGGCCATGTGCTCTGACAATGTAGATACAGTACAGCTGCTTTTCTCAGTGGTGTAAGACCAGGGTATGGAGCATACCAAAAAAGGGCTTGTCTGTATCTTTTTAACTCTCTATTTTATAAAGGAGTATAGTTAACAATGTTGTGTTAGTTTTAGGTGTTCAGTTCAGTTCAGTCACTCAGTCGTCTCCGACTCTTTGTGACCCCTTGGACTGCAGCACACCAGGCCTCCCTGCCCATCACCAACTCCTGGAGTTTACTCAAACTCATGTCCATTGAGTCAGTGATGCCATCCAACCATCTCAACCTCTGTCGTCCCCTTCTTCTCTCGCCTTCAATCTTTCCCAGCATCAGGGTCTTTTCAAATGAGTCAGCTCTTCGCATCAGGTGACCAAAGTATTGGAGTTTCAGCTTCAACATCAGTCCTTCTAATGAATATTCAGAACTGATTTCCTTTAGGATGGACTGGTTGGATCTCCTTGCAGTTCAAGGGACTCTCAAGAGTCTTCTCCAGCACCACAGTTCAAAAGTTATCAATTCTTCGGCACTCACCTTTCTTTATAGTCCAACTCTCACATCCATATATGACCACTGGAAAAACCATAGCTTGACTAGACAGACCTTTGTTGGCAAAGTAATGTCTCTGCTTTTTAATATGCTGTCTAGGTTGGTCATAACTTTCCTTCCAAGGAGTAAGCGTCTTTTAATTTCATGGCTGTAGTCACCATCTGCAGTGATTCGGGAGCCCAAAAAAATAAAGTCAGCCACTGTTTCCACTGTTTCTACGTCTATTTGCCATGAAGTGATGGGACCAGATGCCATGATCTTAGTTTTCTGAATGTTGAGCTTTAAGCCAATTTTTTCACTCTCCTCTTTCACTTTCATCAAGAGGCTTTTTAGTTCCTCTTCACTTTCTGCCATAAGGGTGGTGTCATTTCATATCTGAGGTGATTGATATTTCTCCCAGCAATCTTGATTTTAGTTTGTGTTTCATCCAGCCCAGCGTGTCTCCTGATGTACTCTGCATAGAAGTTAAATAAACAGGGTAACAATATACAGCCTTGACGTATTCCTTTCCCTATTTGGATGCAGTCTGTTGTTCCATGTCCAGTTCTAACTGTTGCTTCCTGACCTGCATACAGATTTCTCAAGAGGCAGGTCAGGTGGCCTGGTATTCCTATCTTTTTGAAGAACTTTCCACAGTTTAGTGATCCATAAGTCGAAGGCTTTGGCAGAAAAAGATATTTTTCTGGAACTCTCTTGCTTTTTCCATGATCCAGCAGATCATGGAATTTGGCCTCTGGTTGGCAATTTGGCCTCTGGTTCCTCTGCCTTTTCTAAATCCAGCTTGAACATCTGGAAGTTCACGGTTCACGTATTGTTGAAGTCTGGCTTGGAGAATTTTGAGCATTACTTTATTAGCGTGTGAGATGAGTTCAATTGTGCAGTAGTTTGAGCAGTCTTTGGCATTGCCTTTCTTATGGGACTAGAATGAAAACTGACCTTTTCCAGTTTTAGGTGTACAGCAAAGTAATTCAGTTCTTTATATACATGTTATCTATTCAAAAAGGTTTTTATTTTAAAACAACTGTTTTTGCTAATCATATCAGCAGTGGTGGTGTTGTAGCCATGTGTTCCAGAAAACAAACTCACTCAGAAGGACAATGCAGATAGTGGAGTGCAGTTTATTACACCGGCGGGCCCAAGGCAGAGTCTCCTCTTAGCCAAGGACCCTGACCGACCAGTTTTTGTGAAAACCTTATATACCCTAAGTGTACATGTCCAAACCCACCTCCCCAAATTCCCTGAAGCTAGTCTGAACAAAGGAAAAGAAAGATAACAATCAAAGTTAACCCGTGATTCATATGCCTTAAGCCTAGGTAGTTAACAGTGGACAATTATCAATAGGCCTGTGGTCATACCCCCAATAAGCATAATAGAATTTATGATTCTATTCTGTTACACAGATAATTAGGGTATTTTTTTAGGCAACAGAGAGTCTAGGTACCGAGCCCTGGGGCTCTTCCATCTAGGGGGTCTGGTTTTCCAGGTGGTATGTCATTTCCATAGATATTGGGCATACAGGTCAAAGTCCACAGTCCACCCCAACAGTCCTGCTTTCATGATGGAGCCTGTTCTGTCTGCTTCCTCCTTCAGTGGTATTAATATTATTGCTTTGAGATTGCTGTATGAGTAATACAGCATAAAACAAATGAGTGAGTGGCTGATTCCTGGCTTGGAGCAGGAGATACACACATTGACCCTTAAAGTATCATCTTGTCAGATCAGATCGCAATGAAGCTATGGAAAACCACTAGGTCTTATAAAGAGAATTTAGGAGCCAATTGGAAGGGGCATTCACTAACCAAAGATGCGGCAATCTATAATTCAAGATACAAAGGGACTGAAATTGCCTAAATCACTTTTTAAAATCATTTTATACTTTTAAAAATTGTATTACATATATATATATTTAAAAAGCTTAAGTCATATTTGGAGAATATTAGGGGACCAATCAAAAGGGACCTAATTAAATTAAAGGCTTTTGCATAGCAAATGAAACATAAACAAGACAAAAAAGATAACACACCAAATGAGAGAAAATATATGCAAACCATGCAATCGACAAGGAATTAGTCTCCAAAATTTATAACAGCTCGTGTGGTTCAGTATCAAGAAAACAAACAATATAATCAAAAAATGGGTCAAAGATCTAAATAGACATTTCTCCAAAGAAGACATACAGATGGCCAAGAGGCATCTGAAAAGATACTCAACATCGAAAATTATTAGAGAAATATAAATCAAAGCTACAATGAGTTACCATTTCACACCAATCAAAACGGCCATCATCAAAAAATCTACAAACAATAAGTGCTGGAAAGGGTGTGGAAAAAAGGGAATCCTCCTACCCCGATGGTAGAAATGTAAACTGGTATTAGGACCAAACAGGCGCCATGACAGGCTTCAGGGGCCCAAGGTAGGCCTAAGTCTCCTTTACAGAGGGGCTGAGTTATTGCCAAGGAGGAGCTGAGATCATCCTCTGCAGGCACCAGGACTCGACCAATCAGTATACTCCCTGTAGCCTGGTTCAAGCTTATCAGGACAAGGACGAAAACCCCCCGAGAAAGCCCCGCAAGCGAAACTCTAGCCAATTAGCAGATGCTAAGGAGCCCTGGCAACCAGTCCGCCCCTGCCAACGCCATGTCTTTGTCTTAACCCTATAAATACTGCTGTAACTCAGGGCTCGGGGCCCTTGTTCCACTCCACTGCATTGGATGAAACTTGGGTCCTGGCTCGAGCTAGCAATAAATTCCCTTTTTGCGTTTGCATTGCTGTGGATGTCTTGTTCTCTCAGTTCTGGGGATTGGGACCTTGGGCAAAACACTGATACAGCCACTATGGAGAACAGTATGGAGGTGCCTTAAAAAACTAAAAATAGAGCTGCCATAATGTTATGTGACAGCCTGGATGGATGGAAAGTTTGGATGAGAATGCATACATGTATATGTATGGCTGAGTCCCTTTGCTGTTCACTTTAAACTATCACAACATTGTTAATCAGCTAAACTGCAATACAAAATAAAAAGGTTTTTTAATAATTAACATTTTAAAAAATAAAAGTAAATAAAAATAGAGCTACCATGTGTGTGTGCTAAGTCGCTTCAGTTGTGTCTGACTCTTATAGTTGTTTTACTCTCTGTAGTAGTTGTTTTCAGTTCAGTTCAGTTCAGTTCAGTCGCTCAGTCGTGTCTGACTCTTTGCGACCCCATGAATCGCAGCACGCCAGGCCTCCCTGTCCATCACCAACTCCCGGAGTTCACTCAGACTCACATCCATCGAGTCCGTGATGCCATCCAGCCATCTCATCCTGGGTCTTCCCCTTCTCCTCTGCCCCCAATCCCTCCCAGCATCAAAGTCTTTTCCAATGAGTCAACTCTTCACATGAGGTGGCCAAAGTACTGGAGTTTCAGCTTTAGCATCATTCCTTCCAAAGAAATCTCAGGGCTGATCTCCTTCAGAATGGACTGGTTGGATCTCCTTGCAGTCCAAGGGACCCTCAAGAGTCTTCTCCAACACCACAGTTCAAAAGCATCAATTCTTTGGCGCTCAGCCTTCTCCATATAGTGATTTATTAATATATGCCTTACAACTAAATTAATGTTAATCACATTTAACTACATTGAATGTTAATATAATGTTAATCAATGTTAAATATTAATAAGTGTTAAATATAAGTATTTACTATAAGTATTAAATAGAATATATATGCCTTATAGTGATTCATTACATTATACATTTATTTTTGTGTGATTTTCTGTATCTAGGCTTTGTTTTCCAATAAAAAGTTTTAAAGTAATATAAAGAAATTGCAAGGCAGAAATTTGTGGAATCATCTCACATCAACACAAATACAGTGGGTTTTGGTAACTTTGTTTTCACTCTTAACTTTAGAGCTAGAATGTAATGACAATCACAGGAATTGGCCACTAGGGTGTGTTCTTTGTTGCCCAGAGCTTCTGTGTTTCCACTGAGAAAAGGAGGTTTTCAAATGTTTGTGTAATGCCAAGTGATATTAGGATAAAGGACTCATCGTCCTTTGATTACAGTCAATGCAAGTTAGTGTCAGTGCTGGCAACTTTTATTTGGAAGATTAGAGTCAACATGTAAATACAGTGTATGTATTGAAAATATTACAGCCTTCTCCTCCTTTCAAATAAGTCTTAATTTACTTAAGTTATAATAAAGCCTCATAAACCATTGTAACAAAACATTAGTACCTGACATGTGGAGAATGAAAAGTGAGAAGCTTCCATCCTTGGTCTTCTAATAAAAGACGATAGTCCACTGGTAGCAGGGACAGAAACCCTGGGAGCTATTCAGAACCTCCTCTCAGATAGGTCACCCAGCTCCAGGTGGGCAAAGAATAACAGCCCACCGGCCAGGCTTTGAGAGGCAATCAGGAAAGAAGCCTGGTCTTTGAGGGGCCAAGGGTGAGGTCACCTATGACTGCTAATCCAAGAAGCATCTGTCTTCATGTGCAGTGAGGAAAGGGCTGCTGTCCATAGGATTTTATTGATAGGAGCTCATGCTAAGCTTGAGAGTCCTGCATCTTAGGTGAGAAAAAAAGGTGGCTCTCCTATAATAGCTGCTTATCTTTCCTCAAAAGGAGGAACAGGTGATACAGCCTCCTTTTGTTAATAAATTATGGACCTCAGCTGCTTTGTCTTGCTAAGAAAATAAAAAGTTTATGAATTGCTCATACATTAAGGAAAAAAAAAGATGCTTTCAATTTTAGAATTTTTTCATAAGGCTTCGATAGCTGATACAACGATGTCTTAACCTTTAACATTAATTGTTATCACGGCATTTGCCGTGCC
This sequence comes from Capra hircus, assembly GCF_001704415.2. Taxonomy (NCBI): domain Eukaryota; kingdom Metazoa; phylum Chordata; class Mammalia; order Artiodactyla; family Bovidae; genus Capra; species Capra hircus. Next base: position 30,993,903 of record NC_030823.1, on the reverse strand, counting down.
TCTCTAACCATTCTGAAGGTGTGATACACTGTCTGTGGGTGTATTTGTGTATACATTTGTTAGAATGGGTCAGAATTACTCATTCTGGTTCCTTTTTGAGATTTCATGTACTAGATCATTAGAAGCACCTTGGGGTCACATATCCTTCCTGCTGTGATGACAGATCTTAGCGGTGAAGACGGGGGATGCAGACGGACAGTAAAGAAAGGGAAGCAGAGAGGATGCATGGGGGCGAGATCACATTGGGAGGGTCACAGGTTTAAAATTTTCCACTTGGGTGGGCACCACGGCTTTTCCCTAATCCTCAGTGCTCTTTAGGGATCCCATGCCTCACCCCAGGGACGAAAGTCAGCCTTCTCTCATTTTAGGACCTTTCTAGGAGCCTCCAGGACACACCTTGTCACAGGCTTGCCCCTGGCTTAAGTACCCCACAGTGTCCCCCACCTCTTGGCTTCCTCGGGCCACTGCCAGCCTCACACCCCAGATGGTCGCCTCCTGCCCACAGAAATGCTTCCTCCACCCTTTCATCCTCTATCACTCATGCAGTGGCTAAGCAAATGGACTGCAGCCTCGGAGACAACAGAGTTAGAATCCCAGTCCAGCCACTTTCATGTGACCTTGGGCAAATTATTTAACCTCTCTAAGCCTCGAATTCCTTTGTCATTACATAAAAATGATGAGTATAATATTGACCTAATACTGATTCTTTTTTTTCAAAGCAAACACTCCCCTGTTACCAACACCTGAATCAAGAAAAAGCCAGCGCCCAGCACTGCTGCCCCCTCCCAATCACTGACCCCTCCTCCCTGCAACTTCTAGACCACAGATTTATCTTGATTTTTGGACTTTATATAAGTGGTCATCTACAGCATACACACTTTTACTTCTGGGTTTTTTCCACTCAAACCTCTGTTTCTGAGACTCACCCAAGTTGTCACATTAGCAGTAATTATTTCATTCTCATTCTACTGCTGATGAGTAATTGGGTTGTTTCCAGTTTGGACTATTACCAAGAAAGATGCTAGGAACATGCCAGATGTAGCCTCAAGAAGTAGAAAAGAAACAGGATGGGACAAACTTCTGGACTTAAGTTTACACATGTTGTTGAGTTATTATTGACAGATAATGAGGGTAATGGAAAAGAAGTTAGGGTTTTAGTTCAGGCACACTTGTGATAAGCTCTGGACTTTCCCCTTACTAATTGTATGACTTGGGCAATTAGTTGATCTCTTTGAGAATCAATTTATTCATCTGCAAAATAGTAATAAAAATATCTCCCTCATTTACAGAAAGAGATGGTCACACAAGAAGGTGTCTTCAGGGGCTTCCCCGGTGGCTTAGTGGTAAAGAACCCACTTGCAAAGGCAGGAGACACAGTTTCGTTCCCTGGTCTGGCAAGATCCCACATGCCACGGAGTAAGTAAGTCCGTGTGCCACAACTTCTGAGCCCGCGCTCTAGAGCCAGCAAGCCTCCACTACGGAGCACACGCACCCTAGAGCCTGGGTTCCACAAGCGAAGCCACTGCGATGAGAAGGCTGCACACTGCAGCTAGAGTCGCCACCACTTGATACAGCTAGAGAGTCGCCACCACTTGATGCAGCTAGAGAGTCGCCACCACTTGATGCCACTAGAGAAAAGTCCACACGCAACAATGAAGACCCAGCACAGCTGAAAATAAATAAATTAATTTAAAAAAAAAAAGAAGGTGTCTGTAAAGGCCCTAGCAGGGTGCCTAGCACATATGAAGGTGACTGCAGTATTTTGGGGCGGGAGAGAAACATGGGTGCAAAGGGAGGAGCCCCTTCTCTCCTAGATGCATCTACTTAGGGTATTTATTCAAACGTATCTCCTGGGAACATTTTTATTATAAAATTAACAAAGGGCAAGGAAATTTTAAAAACTTCTAATCGCTTGACCAAGTGAAACGAATGAATTCAGCTGCCCCTCAGGTTGGTTGCGTATCCACACAAAGACTATTTTTAGTATACCCTGGCACACCCTGCCCACCCTGGCAGGGTATACTCCAAGGACAAAAGGTAAATAGGTAGGTAGGTGGATAGACAGATAGATAAGGAAAATCATTATCTTAGAAACCAAGATTATCAATATAAAAGAAAAGAGACAGGAATATAAAATTCAGAAAATATGGGTAAAAATCCTTTAACTCATTAATATGTACTATTAGTTAGTATACAGTAGTTGTCTACTAAAAAGGCCAAGAAGCAACCACACCTAATGACAATGAGCCTCCCTAGAGACTTTGGTGCTGAGCTGTGTGTCCCTCCAAGGGGGAAGGACTGAGGATCCTTCTTTCTCACTCAAGCTTGTGGAGGGACTCCAAAAGGCCCTTGAGAGGGCATGGGGCTGGGGAGACATGCAGGTGGGTGTTGGAAAGGTGAGAGGCTGTGGCAGAACTGCCCCTGTCTATGGGCAGAGTGAGGGAAGAATCACTTAGAAGTGATCTGTAATTCCTCAATGGCAGGGCAAAGGGAAATGTTCCCGAGGACCACATGTGGACCCCATGCTGGGGTGTTGCCTGGAGTTATCCAAGGACTTCATCTCAGAGCACACACAGAGGCGGCATCACCTAGACAGGAGGTCAGAAAGTCATCCAGAAGCACCAAGCTAGAGGTGGGCTCAGAAGGGCCCCACCTGTGCAGACCACCTCTACAGACAGCCATGGCCCAGTTACAGCCGCCCCGGCCACGAGACAGGAGAGACAGGACTGCTCCCTCCCCATGCCACCCTCTCCTCAACCCAACCCAGAAGGGTCAGAAACGGCTGATAGTTCTCCAGCCTGAAGTAGGCCCAAGTTCAGAAAGGGGGGAAATTCAGAATTAAAGGAAATTTGGAGGGCTTCCTGGGTGGCTCAGTGGTAAAGAACCCACCTACCAGGGCAGGGGCTCAATCCCTGATCTGGGGAGATCCCACGTGCCGAGGAGCAACAAAGGCAGAGCGCCTCAGCTCCTGAACCTGAGCCCTAGAGCCCGGGAGCTGCAGCTGCTGAAGCCCAGGTGCCCCAGAGCAAGAGCAGCCACTGCAATGAGGAACCTGTGCACCGCAACTAGAGGGTAAGCCCCACTTGCTACAACCAAAGAAAAGCCCCCTCAGCAATGACCCAGCACAGCCAGATAAACAAACAAATTTAGAGTTTCAATATAACCCTTAATGGGATTATAGGCCATTTCAGTGACAGATACAGAAACCAGGAAGGCTATGGGGCATATAGTTTTACCGACAGAATGAGTCCACAGATTAACAATCCAAATTACCTAGGTCCTGTTTTTTTCAATAAACCGCCTAAAATATTTCTAAATTCTTGGCAATAACTTCAAGAGCGAGGAGGGAAATGGCACGGATGAGACTGGAAAATAAGGGGGATGGGTGCTAGGGACTTTGATTCTTTAATTCTAAAAATGATGAAGCGCCATGGAAAGCTTTTAGGTGTGGATTACAAGACAGGATTTTCTACATTGTGGCTGCAGAGTGGACAGGGTGGGGTGGGTGGGAGCTGGCCTGGAGTAGAAGCAGAAAAACCAGTTAGAACACTGGGGATCTGGGTGAATGGGTGACTCTGAAGTGAGTGGATATTAGACTTACTCTGATGATCCCTTCTACAGGTCTTATTGATGAATAGCTCCATGGTGGGGGTAGGGAGATTTAGGGGGAGCAAAGAGATTATTCCTGGGTTTCTGGATTAAGCAGCTGGGTGGTGCCTTTTAACTAAAAACAAAACAAGGGAGGATTGGTGGGAAAAGTGACAAGCTTAGTTCTAAATCTGTCAAGTTGAAGAACCTGTGAGAGATCCTGGGAAAGCTGTCAGGGAGGGAGCTAGATAGCAGGGTGGGGCCATGGGCTCCCCCGGAAGTGGGTGGCCAGTGCAGCCTGGGAGGGCTGGGCTTGCTGGGCTGGGTTTGAATGGACAGCAGGGCCCAAGCCTCAGGGAAATCAGGGGATTGTAGAAGAGGTGAAGGCAACAAGAAAATTTCCAAAGTAGAGGTCAGAAAGCAACCAAGAAGAGTGAAAAAGGACGGTGACTTCTAAGTCTAGGGAGGAATAAAACGCAGTGTTAGATGTTGTTGAACGGCTAATCAAAATAAAGACTTGGTTATTCCCTTCAGCATAATTCCTGGGCGGGGTGCATGGCGACACTTCCAGTGAGATGGGCCACGAGTTGTTGGCTGTGGAAGCTGGGTGTTGAGCACATGAAGGTTCACTGCGTTCTCTCTGTTTATTTGTATGTTTGAAGCTTCCCATAACAAAAATTTTTTTTTTCCATGATAAAAATGTAGCATTTGGATTTATTATCACAGAGACCAGTGACCTCTGCACAAATAGTTTCATGAAGGCAGAAGCCAGACTGAATGGATTAAGCAGTGGAGGCAAGAAAGAGACAGGGTGTGAACAGAGAAGGGCATGGGTTTGGAAGAGGATTTTTTTTTCTTTTTCAGAGTGGAGAGACTGGAGCTTGGTTATATCCTGATATGGCTGAGCTGGGGGCAGGGAAATGTTCTTGAAAAAGGAAGGAGCCTAAGAAGGTAGGGGGAGATGGAATGGGAGATTCTAGAGGCACAGAGCTTGTATCTTCCTCTTATCTAGACAGTGAGGGCACCTGAGCCAGGGAGGGAAGGTGAAGGGCTCAGAGATTTAAAAACAGTGGAGAAGGTTTGAAAAAGAAAGAATTCTGTAGGAAAACATTGTAGGGTAGTGTTGAGGATCCAAATGACATCGGTGAACATGAAAATTGCTTTGTAGGGTTTTGCTTGGTTGGTTGGTTGTTTTGTTTTGTTTTGTTTTTGCAGCCTGGTTCTGAGCTCACGAAAGAAGAATGTCCAGCTTCGTCAGGTTGTTGGAGGTTGGCCAAGGATGCCAAAGGAAGAAAAATTGAACGTGAGAGTTTGGGTATGTCATAGATAACTGCTGTTGCAGAACAAATTACCCCCAAATTCAGCAGTTTAAAAACACAAGCAGTACTTCCCTGGGAGTCCAGTGGTTAAGAATCCACCTGCCAATGCAGGGGACACAGATTTGATCCCTGGTTCAGGGAGATTCCATATGCCATGGGGCAACTAAGCCCGTGGGCTGCAACCACTGAAGCCCGTGGGCCCTGTGGCCTGTGCTCAGCAACAAAAGACACCACCATGAAAAGCAGGCGCACCTCAGCTAAAGAGTAGCCCTCGCTCTCTAAAGAAAGCCTGAGCAGCAGCGAAGACCCATCACAGCCAAAAATAAACAAATAAGTGAAATAAAACCCATGAGCATTTACGATCTCACACAGTAGCACACCAGCATAAAACAGTGCCATGTCAGACTTGCCCATCTCCCCTCAATAAAAGGAAGCTTCCTGAGAGGGGGCCTGGGCCTGTCTTGCTCCTTGCTGTATCCTCTTGGTATAGAGGAGTACCAAGCACGTAGCAAACAATTTAAAAAAAAAGAAATCTGAAAGCAATTGAGTGAGTAAATGAGTGAAACCCACCAGAGAAAATTTCAGTTTCAATTTAATGACAAACTTTTTATTTTCATGAATAGGGGATGGAGTTTTCAAGGGTGGATTTATTAGCTTACACAGACTTTGAATGGTTCCCTAATTGTATGCTGCTATTTTTTACCCTCTTCTTTCTCTTTTGTCAAATACAATTAGCTTATAATGCTGCTGGTGAAACAGTTCTCGGGGTTATGACTTAACATGCTGTGCTCTTGAAAAATCGCTCTCAAATACAAACACAAATATCCCATTCTAAATGCAAAAGGTAAGTTCCACAAAGGATTGCTATAAAGAAAACATTCACTTAAAATCCTCATTCCAATTCACTCTCAATAGAAAATTAGAAATGAGTCTTGGCAACAATGACCAAAAAAAAAAAAAATTGATCCCTGGATGTACACAAGCATACTTAATGATTTCAACAAACTTTTTGAAAACCGCATATCTTAAGGGAAAATCCCCTTTTGAAATATTAATATTCAAAATGTTAACCTATGAAAAAAATAGTAATAGCTTACATTTTATTAGCTCTGGGGTTTATCCCCTTATGTCACCATCCCACCCCCTCAGCACTGTTTGAGACAGCAGGAGGTGAGGGCCACCAAGGGGCTGGGGCTGTGTGTAGTTAGGACCAGTAAGGATCTTGGACTCATAGTCCTAGCTCAGTTCTCTTTAGCTGTGTGATCATAAACCACTCACTTGACCTCTCTGGGCTTCAGTTATCTCCTCTGTAAACTGAGGAGTTATCAGGGTTGTGAAGGTCAGATGAGAAGTCTTTAAAACACATGAGATGTGTGAGTTAGCCAAGACTGGCTGTTGTCTGTTTTTATAGATTAGAAAACAGTCAGGAATGTTCAGAAATTTGCTTAAGGTTACACAACCAGATGGAGAAGGCAATGGCACCCCACTCCAGTACTCTTGCCTGGAAAATCCCATGGACAGAGAAGCCTGGTAGGCTGCAGTCCATGGGGTCGCTAAGAGTCGAACACGACTGAGCGACTTCACTTTCGCTTTTCGCTTTCATGCATTGGAGAAGGAAATGGCAACCCACTCCAGTGTTCTTGCCTGGAGCATTCCAGGGACGGGGGAGCCTGGTGGGCTGCCGTCTATGGGGTCACACAGAGTCGGACACGACTGAAGCGACTTAGCAGCAGCAGCTGCGGCAGCAGCACACCACCAGAAGGCATCAGAGTTTGGCTCACCCCAGCATTTGTCTCCAAACGGAGTGCCCTTTCCGCCTTACTACAATTATCTCGCATTTTAACAATGAGAGTGTATGACTGTCTTAGAAAAGGTCGAAAAAAAATACTAATGATACAGCATAGACAATCAGAAACTGACAGTGAGAATACCTGTTTACATTTCCCTAGTGTTCCCACCCTGGAGAGAGCACTCCCTGAAGCTTTGGAGATTTAGCTAAGGTTTTAGCAGCAACAGAATACCATCAGACTTTCTCCTTAAAGCGCTTACTCATCTATTTTACTGAGCTGTGCTGGGTCTTAGTTGCAGCAGTGTGTTCTTCAGCTGTGGCATGTGGGACCTAGTTCCCTGATCAGGGATCCGATCTCAGGCCACTGACAACCAGGGAAGTCCCACTGTCATACTTTTAAATGATAGCTAAATACTAGTTCTTTTAGTGATTGGGACTTGTTTCTTTGTTTTAACATCACTCCCTCTTTCTGGCCTCTGAAACCAGATGCAACTCTGCAGTGCGTTCCCCAAACACTGGTAATTCTCATTCACCATAGCGGTGTTCTGTCAAGCCATCAAGAAGGCTGAGTGTAGTGAATTCCTAGGGGAGATAAAGCCTTGGTTCCCGTGAGCTTCCAGTGACAATATTTTTGTCAACCAATCAAAACAGAACCTTGTTTTATGTGCCTTTCTATTTAAATACACCTTATTTAATAGATATTGTTGATTCATTCACACTGAACTCACAGCCAACCGCACTGTAACTCATGCCTGAGCCAAGCTTGTCCAGCGCACGTTTTTTTCTCCTTAAGGCACATCACAACTTTCCGTGGACCCTAAACAGCAATGCAGCACTGCACTTGGGGGCCATTTAAACAGCATGTGTGTGTTAGTCACTCAGTCATCTCTGACTCTTTGTGACTCCCATGGACTGGAGCTGACTGTGTAATCACCAAGAAAAATGAAAAAAAAAAAAAAAGAAATGGCATTAAAGAGACCACGGTAAGGGGCACTTTTGACAGCATTTGTGCTAATTCAGAAAAGCTGAATGCAGCCTTGTTTAGCCTCAGCTGGGAACATGTGCGGTGGGCAACTCGAAATTTCCACCATTCTGCGTATGGCTACATGTGTGTCTATGTTCAGTGGGTCAGTCAAGTCCGACTCTTTGCGACCCCGTGGACAGCAGCCCGCCAGGCTCCTCTGTCCATGGAATTCTCCAGGCAAGAATACTGGAGTGGATTGCCATGCCCTTCTCCAGGGGATCTTTCCAACCCAGGGATTAAACCTGGGTCTTCTGCATTGCAGGTGGATTCTCTGCTTTCTGAGTCACTAGGGAAGCCTGTGTATGACTGTAAAAGTACCACAGGTATTAATTTGGGAGCTACAAATAAACTTTAGCTAGGAGGTAAATTCACAAATATGGTATCCGCAGATAGCTACAGGAAAGATTGTCTCTATTGGGTTGGCAAGAAAGTGCATTCAAACCCAAACTTTTTGGCCAACTCAATAGTTGGTGCAGAAGGAGGTCATGTGAAAGGGCCATGAACCCTGAGGCTGCTCTGCTGCTAAGAGGTGAACAGACCTGTGTTCTAGTCAACCTCAGTTCTCTTGCATGTAAAGTGAGGAGGCTGGATTAAAGGAGTCTAAATTGCCTCCCAGCAACAACATTCAGTGATGCAGATAATGACCCCTTATACAGGCATAGAACATACAACTTTACCTCAACTATAAGATGTAGATTATGGAACCAAATCTGTGACTCTAGGCAAATACTTAACCTCTCTGAACCTCATTTTCTTTATGAAATGAAAACATTTGTCTTATAGAGTTGCTGGGGGGAAAAGGGAATAAGAAACAAAATCGTAATATATGCAAAGTACCTAGAACATGCGTGTTCAGTTGCTCAGTTGTGTCTGACTTTTGAGACCTCATGGACTGTAGCCTACCAGGCTCCTCTGTCCATGGAGTTCTCCAGGCAAGAATACTGGAGCGGGTTGCCATCTCCTCCTTCAGGGGATCTTCCCGACCGAGAGATGGAGCCTACATCTCCTGTGTCTCCTGCATTGGCAGGCGGATTCTTTACCACTGAGCCACCTGGGAAGCCCCTACCTAGAACATAGTGAGCACTAAATGTTAATTCTTCTTTCCTGAAAATGTGTAAACACTGCTTATTAATATGAAGTTGTTCAACTGGATGCTGGGGAAAAAGGGCTACTTAATAACTTCATATGGTCCAAGAATGACCAATGAGCAATGTGTTTTATCAAGAATTTATTGGTTTCTAATAAAATAAGCAATATTGTTCCTGAGTTATCTGCCAATTAGTAGATTAAATGTGGCCACCCAGCCTCAGCAAGTAGTCAAAATTCTCTGCCCCACTCATTCAGTGATTCACTCATCCATGATTCCATAAATGTTTATGGACTACTTACTATATGCCAGGGGGCACTGTTCTAGGCCCTGGAGGTAAAGCCCTGCTTTCCAAGAGCTTATGAAACTGAAAATCTGTTGCCAAGTCGTGTCCAACTCTCTTGTTGATCTCATGGACTGCAGCCCATCAGGCTCCCTTGCCCATGGGATTTCCCAGGAAAGAATGCTGGAGTGGGCTGCACTCCAGCATTGCACTCCAGCAAACCCAAGAAAGGTTTCCTTCTCCAGGGGATCTTCCTGACCCAGGGATCGAACCCATGTCTCCTGCTTAGCAGGTAGATTCTTTACCACTGAGCCACCAGGGGAGTACCACTGGCCAAGTGCTTATAGTCAAATGTATGTGACATCAGGGAGTAAATCAATCTCATAAGATGTCTGATGACAGTCGGGGTTAAGAAGAAGCAGTGGGCTAAAGGTTCAGAGAGCAGAGGAAGGAAGGTGCTCCCTTGAGAAGATGATCAGAGACGGCCTCTTTAAGGAGCTGCATCTGAGCAAAGACCTGCCTGGTGGGAGGAGAGAACCAAGAGACGATCCAGGAAAGGGATGGCATTCAGGGCCTTGAAATCAAGAAAGAGCTTCTGTGTTGGGTAAACAACGTGGAGACTGGTGGGGAAGAGTGTGGGTTCAAGAGGGCAGAGGAGTGGATGAGCCCAGTGTCATAAGAGAGGCCAACTTGCGGAGGCCAAGGGCATTGTTCTAAGGACTTTAGATTTCATTCTGAACAAAATGAGCCAGTTGATGGTGGTTGGTAAATTTACACTGGATGAATTTAAACTGCTTTTTGAATGTGATTATAAAGATATTTTAAACTTTTAGAGATCATAAAATAAAATTACAGGGGACTTCCCTGGTGGTCCAGAGGTTGAGAGTCTATATGTTCACTGCAGGGGGTGCAGGTTTGATTCTTGCTCCAGGAACTAAAACCCTACATACCACATGGCCTGGCCAAAAGAAAAAAACACAATTACCTGTTTGTCATCCCACTGAAGTAATAATAAACTATAAAGATGAATAGAATCCTCTTAGTTGCCTCTCTCCAGTCACATTCTCCTCCCTCCCATTAGAGGAAAGTGAAAGTGTTAGAGTCTGTTAGGTCCAACTCTTTGCAACCCCATGGACTGTAGCCTACTAAACTCCTTTGTCCACAGAGATTCTTCAGGCAAGAATACTGGAGTGGGTTGTCATGCCCTCCTCCAGGGAATCTTCCTGAACCAAGGATCAAACCTGAGTCTCTTATGTCTTCTCCACTGGCAGGCAGGTTCCTTACCACTAGTGCCACCTGAGAAGCCCCCCACAAGAGGAAACCCTTGCCTGAATTTGAGGTCATCATTTCTAGGTGTATCTTTATGCTAAATGTATATGCATCCCTACATAGATACTATTATTTTTCATGAGTTTAAGCTTTATATAAATGGTATCATACTTTATATATTTTTGTGCTATTTACAATTTGTTTAGCAACATCATTGTAAAAATCATCCATGTTGTTACATTACTATTATTCATTTCATGTTATTTTTCATTTTACTGTTATTATTCACATATATGTATATATACACACATACATATAATACACATGTATTTTTATTGACGCTTATGCTCAGTTGAGTCCAGCACTTTGCAACCCCATGAACTGCAGCCCACCAAGCTCCTCTCTCAAAGGAATTTTCCAGGCAAGAATACTGGAATGGGTTGCCATTTCCTACTCCAGGGAATCTTCCTGACCCAGGGATCAAGCCCACGTTGCTTGCATCTCTGGCCTTGGCAGGTGGATTCTTTACCACTGTGCCCCCTGGGAAGCCTTTTATTCATGACTTTACCATAATCAATTTAACCATTCTTCTAATCAGGAACATTTAGGTTGTTCTCAGTATTTTTGCTATTACAGACATATGACTATAAGTATTCTCACATATGACCCCTTCTACACATAAATCGAAGTTAAATCTAGATAGATGCTATTTAAAGTGGAGTTCCAAAAGGAGCAGTATCAGCATTTCCTGGGAGCTAGTAATGCGGAATCTTGGGCCCCACACCAGACCTACCAAATTAGAATCTACATTTTAACTGTACTCCCAGGAACTCTGTATACACGATACAAGTTTAAGAAATATTGGTCTAGAAGAGGAGCACTTCTCAAATTATCAGTTCTGTTTTTAAATCTGTTATGAAATTTTGTAAAACACAAAAATCATCTGTTTGGATATTTTAGCAATGTGAATGCTACACAGGCTTCTCAAAAGATACTCTCAATTTCTGCACCTACCTCCATGCAGCTCAGTAACAATCATTTTGTGGACGGGCAGGGGTCAGCAAACCTAGACTCTGGACTTAGAAGTGGCATCACTCAGTTGTCTCATCCTTAGTTTTACTGGATAATCCCAAGTTGTCTTCCAAAGTGATCATACCAGTACACACTCTCACCATCAGCATATGAGAATGATGGATGTGAAACAGTATCTCACTGGTATTTTAGTTTATATTTCCTTTATTTTGGAAAAACTATTTAACAGTTTCCAATAACATGCTTTTCAAATGCATAAATCTTCTTATAGTTTTATCTTCATTACTTCAATTTATAATTATTTCCAAATTTATAATTACATAATGCTGTGATATTTAACTTATATGCAGAGTATGTGTGTGTTTCGTTGCTCAGTCGTGTCTGACTCTTTGCAACCCCATGAACTGCGACCCGCCAGGCTCCTCTGTCCACGGGATTCTCCAGGCAAGAATACTCAAGTGGATTGCCATTTCCTTCTCCGGGGGATCTTCCCTACCCAGGGACTGAGCCCAGGTCTCCTACATTGCAGGCAGATGCTTTACCATCTGAGCTACTAGGGAAGGCCTAAAGAGTACATATGCAGAGTACATCATGTGAAATGCCAGGATGGATGAAGCACAAGCTGGTATCAAGATTGCTGGGAGAAATATCAATAACCTCAGATATGCAGATGACACCACCCTTATGGCAGAAAGTGAAAGAGGAGAGTGAAAAAGTTGGCTTAAAACTCAACATTCAGAAAACTAAGATCTTTCCACGACTTTCTATCACACTTTGAACAAATCCAGACTCCCAGCCAGGGATTCAGCCCTGTGGTCCTGGCACCCCACCTCTCCAGCTACGTTCCCTGCATCCCCTGCCACCCGCCTCACTTTAGTAACACCAGCCCCTAGATTCCCCCACAGCTTATTCCCACATGGGGTCTCTGCACCAGCTCTTCCTTTCTGCTTTTTCCTCCTCAACCAATTTGCCCAGGCTGGCTCCCTGTTTTCTGCACCTTCAGAGAGAACTTCTCTTACCACACAATCAGAAGCCATCATGAGGTACTATAATTTACAACCACATTTTAATTCTGTGCAAGCCCTACTAACTTGCTTATCATCCATCTCCCCAGACCTCTAATAAACCCCAGGAAAGTAAGGACCTTGTTTGTGCTGCTCAATATTGTATCCTCATTTCTAAGACATCATCAGGCTCAAAGCTGCCACTCAGTACGTGGTGTCATATTGACAGTCGTAAATAGCAGGCATTCTGGTAACCATGAGTTACTGGCTCTTTAACTTTGAACTTCTTTAATTTCTCAAACCATAATATAAGGATGATACTAACTCCCTGCCTATAATTACTATGAGGATAAAATGATGTCAAGTGTTCAGCAGTTCGTAGTGTAAATGGTCAATAAATTATTTTCTCAACTCCCAGAGTAACTCTTGTCTGAATTTATAGATTATTTGCTGGTTTGAACTGTTAGTTTCCTCAGCCTGAATTTGTCATCTCCCAGTTGTCTCAAGGATAGAACCTCCACCTTGGCCAGGTTTTAAAAATAATGGAACAAACAAATTAGCAAATCAACAAAATATAACATACTGAAGCAAAACTTTAAGGCTCAGGTCAACATTTGAGCCCACTGAGACAAATAATCTCCTCTGCCTATTTAGGGAGTTTAGGTAGGTAACCTGGTGAAGAACAAACATCCCCTATCCACCTATAATAGTGCTCACCTTGCTACTTCAGGGCCTTTTACTGAATGCGAATAGCCCCATCCACAGGTGCTTAAAATCTAGCCTAGAAGTGTTTTGATTCATAAACACACAAAATGCACACAATCTGTTAAAAGGATAGAAATGAAAGATTTATAGGGTTAACCTTTAGCACTTTAATATTTCTTAAATTCTGTCTTGTTTATTTCATTAGGACATAAGCTTATTTGCTCCCATTTGAACCACTTTACTTCTGAAAAGTTAATTATATCCAGAGAGAAGTGCACTATATGCTGGTTTATCTTAGATCAATTTGAGGAATGTGTCTATTTACATCCGTACACATAAACCCAATGTAAATGTATGTTGACTTATGTTGTGTCTGTTTACATATCTACATATAAACTCAATGTAAATGTATGTTGACTTAGGTGAGGAAAAAATCATTTGTTGAAAAAGGAATTATGTTGAAACCTTTAAATATTTGTGTGTTAGTAAGTTAATAAGTATTTTTCTTGTCAGTGTTTAGTACATTTACAGGAAATATGAGTAATATTTGTGCACTTTGAGATAACCTCAAATTCATATGAATAGATACCAGAAAAGATTGTTAAAATATGAACTGAGGAGTTGTAAAAATATGACCAAGATTTAAAAAAAAAAAAAAAGGATATGGGAAGAGAGGGAGAGACAATGATGATGGAGGGATCAGAGTTCCCATACAACCTAGGACCCGCAGGCATAGGTAGAATTCCTAGCACATAGCAACGAGAATGAACTGAGAACTCTGCATACTCATTTTCAGAGATGTATTTTAACCTACTTTTGCAAATATGAGACCTAAAGCTATCCAAGAGTTAGTTTTGTTTTTCAAAATTTATTCATTTTTGGCTGTGCTGGGTCTTCGCTGCTGCTCACCAGCGTTCTCTAGTTGCGGCGAGTGGGGGCTGCTCTTTGTTGCCGTGCAAGGGCTTCTCATCGCTGTGACCTCTCTTGTTGCATGCAGGTCACTGGTTCTAGGGCATGCGGGCTTCAGTAGTTGCAGCTTGTGGTCTCAGAGGCTCAGTAGTTACCCCGAAGCATGCACGATCTTCCCAGACCAGATTAAACTGTGTCCCCTGCATTGGCAGGTGAATTCTTAACCAGCAGACCACCAGGAAAGCCCCAAGATTTAGTTTTAACACAAACTGAGGAAAATAATTTTTGGAGGTACAATGCTTTAGTTCTAAGTGGGGCAATGTAGGTTGATGTGTATATAAAGCATTAGAAACTACCTTGAATAAAATTCTATCAGTGTTTTTCTTATACTTAAAAAAGATTCACCTCAAGTTGCTTTAAGAAGCAATTTAATCCTCAGTAAGGAGCATGAGTTCTCTGAAACAATGGTTGATTACAAGTCAGGGGCCGGGAATGTACAAGCAAGTGCATTGAGCACCAAGGAGGATGATCTTAACTGACTGTTACACATTAAATAAATAAATAGTTTAAATCCAGAGAAGTGAGAAGCTCTTCTTCACAGACCAATGTCAGATAATAAATGGAGATGAATTGACAAAAATAAGAATGTCCGTCTTTTGGCAACCTTCAAAGTAACCATGGATTCAAAGTAAGGATCATCAAAAAATGCTAAAACCGTTAGGTGAATGGATTTTTGGTAACAGAATGTTTGCATGGATTTTTAATTGCAAAAAGGAAAGTGTATCTTCACAATGGTGAGTTCTGGCAGTCTCCGTCTTAACTGAGGGACCAAAGTTAGGATCACCAATAGTGGGACAATATGTGCTTCCTGATATGACGCAATTTGAAAAACAGAACAGGGAATTCCCTGGAGGCCTAGTGGTTAGGATTCTAGGCTTTCACTGCCATGGCTCAAGTTCAATCTCTGCTAGGGGATCTGAGATCCTGCAAAATCTGGTCAAAAGGAAAAAGGAACTATACAGCAACATCTAGAAGCATTCTTGCAAAGAAAGTTTAACCTGACCTTAATCACACTTCTAGACTAGCACATGTCATTAAAAATATAATGTGAGCCATATATGTAATATTATAATTTTTTAGTAGCCACATTTAAAAAGTAAAAACACCAAAAGCCACAGGTGAAATTAATATAGTAATGTTTTAACCCAATATAACCAAAATATTAGTATTTCAACATGTAATCAATATTAAAAAATATTTTACATTCTTTTTTGTACAGTATTCAAAATTCAGTGTGTATTTTTATACTTAATGCACATTTCAATTCAGATGCTAAATTTTCATTGGAAATACTTGATGTATATTTATTTAGGTTTCATAAAATTTACAGTTGAAGAAGTAGACCTGCATACTCAAGTTGTTCCAAACCTACTTAAAATTTAACCGAAAGTGGAGTCCAGCAGCTTGCTGTCAAAAGCCATTAAAGAGGACAAGTTGATGGAAAGTTTGCTTTATTTTGGATGCTGGTAGCTAGGGGTCAGGAGAGAGCTGAGGCCTGATCAAAGGCCAACTCCCCAATGGGCAAGAGCCTTTCTAGATTGAGGGAGGGGCTACATGAAGAAACAGCACAGTCAGCTCTGACAGTCATCTTGAAATTGGCCATCAGTGGTCTGAGCAGCATTATCTCTTGATTGTTCTCAGCACAGTTCATCTTCAGCTTTAGGCTCAGTGTGTTTCTATTTCCATGAGGCCAGTTCTCAGAACTGCGGCAGCTTACGTCATGTCTACAGTCTGACCATCGTGTAGTTAACTTCTCCACCAGGTGGAGGTTTCAGTATATAAAACACAGGTCACAGGATACGCCTCAGAATATGATCTCTAGCCCCTGAGAAGAAACTAAAGGAACTTAATTATATTTAATGACTACATTATTATTACTTGATCTCCTTTAATAGTTTTCCATTTGCTTCTGCATTTTCTCGCTTCTCTGGTTAAACATATTCTTTGGCTAAAGTTTTTCCACAGACAATAGGCAGGCAGAGGACAAGGGTTGGGGGGTTCTGCTCTCTTTCAAAATTTTTCCAATAATGAAATTAAATATGAGCTTTTAAGTTTAAATTCAAATTAATTCAAGTTAAATTTTAAAATCTAGTTCCTCAGTTGCATTAGCCACATTTTGGATGCTGAATAGCCACATGAACCATGCAGCCTTAGACTAAACTTCTATTTTATAGAAAACAAAGGGAATAGACAATTAAATGACACCAAGAGACAACCCAGAATGTGGAACAGTCTACAAAATAGCTGTAGACTCTTATATTTTCTGAAAAGTCAATGTCATAAAAGAGCTAAAACAGGAGACTATCCTAGACTAAGAGAGATTCAGTTCAGTTCAGTTCAGTCACTCAGTTGTATCTGACTCTTTGCGGCCCCGTGAACTGCAGCACACCAGGCCTCCCTGTCCATCACCAACTCCCGGAGCTCCCTCAAACTCATGTCCATTGAGTCGGTGATGCCTCCAACCATCTCATCCTCTGTCGTCCCTTTCTCCTCCTGCCTTCAATCTTTCCCAGCATCAGGGTCTTTTCAAATGAGTCAGCTCTTCGCATCAGGTAGCCAAAGTATTGGAGTTTTAGCTTCAACATCAGTCCTTCCAATGAACACCCAGGACTGATCTCCTTTAGGATGGACTGGTTGGATCTCCTTGCAGTTCAAGGGACTCTCAAGAGTCTTCTCCAACATCACAGTTCAAAAGCATCAATTCTTTGGCACTCAGCTTTCTTTATAGTCCAACTCTCACATCCATATATGACTACTGGAAAAACCATAGCCTGGACTGCTGCTGCTGCTAACTCAATTCAGTCGTGTCTGACTCCATGTGACCCCACAGACGGCAGCCCACCAGGCTCCCCCGTCCCTGGGATTCTCCAGGCAAGAACACTGGAGTGGGTTGCCATTTCCTTCTCCAACGCATGAAAGTGAAAAGTGAAAGTGAAGTCACTCAGTCGTGTCCGACTCTTCACGACCCCATGGACTGCAGCCTACCAGGCTTCTCTGTCCATGGGATTTTCCAGGCAAGAGTACTGGAGTGGGGTGCCATCGCCTTCTCTGATAGCCTTGACTAGACGGACCTTTGTTGGCAAAGTAATGTCTCTGCTTTTTAATACGCTGTCTAGGTTGGTCATAACTTTCCTTCCAAGGAGTAAGCGTCTTTTAATTTCATGGCTGTAATCACCATCTGCAGTGACTTTGGAGCCCAAAAAATAAAGTCTGACACTGTTTCCACTGTTTCCCCATCTATTTCCCATGAAGTGATGGGACCAGATGCCATGATCTTCATTTTCTGAATGTTGAGCTTTAAGCCAACTTTTTCACTCTCCTCTTTCACTTTCATCAAGAGGCTCTTCAGTTCTTCTTCACTTTCTGCCATAAGGGTAGTGTCATCTGCATATCTGAGGTTATTGATATTTCTTCTGGCAATCTTGATTCCAGCTTGTGCTTCTTCCAGTCCAGCGTTCTCATGATGTACTCTGCATATGTTAATAAGCAGGGTGATAATATACAGCCTTGATGTACTCCTTTTCCTATTTGGAACCAGTCTGATGTTCCACGTCCAGTTCTAACTGTTGCTTCCTGACCTCCATACAGGTTTCTCAAGAGGCAGGTCAGGTAGTCTGGTATTCTCATCTCCTTCAGAGCTACAATAACTAAATGTAGTGTTGGATCCTTGTTTAAAAACAATGTGCAATTAGGGAAGTTCCGTTTAGTCAAGGCTATGGTTTTTCCAGTAGTCATGTATGGATGTGAGAGTTGGACTATGAAGAAAGCTGAGCTCAGAAGAATTGATATTTTTGAACTGTGCTGTTGGAAAAGATTCTTGAGAGTCCCTTGGACTGTAAGGAGATCCAACCAGTCTAACCTAAAAGAAATCAGTCCAGAATATTCATTGGAAGGACTGATGTTGAAGGTGAAACTCCAATATTTTGGCCATCTGATGCGAAGAGCTGACTCATTTGAAAAGACCTTGATGCTGGGAAAGATTGAAGGCAGGAGGAGAAGGGGATGACAGAGGATGAGATGGTTAGATGGCATCACTGACTCAATGGACATGAGTTTGAGTAAACTCCAGAAGTTGGTGATGGACAGGGAGGGCTGGTGTGCTGCAGTCCATGGGGTCACAAAGAGTTGGACATGACTGAGCGATTGAACTGAACTGAACTGAAGGGAACTTTGAATATGTAGTACCTTCTGGATGAATTATAAAATTATCTAACTTTCTTAGGCATGACAATGACATTATGATTATATCAGCATTTGCTTTATATCTAGGAGGGGGGATAATTTTAGAAATGCCACTTTAAACAAATATCAAGGCTGTCAGGAGAAAAAAATATGCATAGGCATGATGATCTCAAAATATTTACCTCCTGGGTGTTCACTGGAAGGACTGATGCTGAGACTGAAACTCCAATACTTTGGCCACCTCGTGCGAAAAGTTGACTCATTGGAAAAGACCGTGATGCTGGGAGGGATTGGGGGCAGGAGGAGAAGGGGATGACAGAGGATGAGATGGCTGGATGGCATCACCGACTGATGCAGATGAGTTTGAGTGAACTCCGGGAGTTGGTGATGGACAGGGAGGCCTGGCATGCTGTGATTCATGGGGTCGCAAAGAGTTGGACACAACTGAGCGACTGAACTGAACTGAACTGATGCAAACTTTTTCCAGGAAGCCAGTGGAGGATATACTGCTCTGAAATGAGGGAATAAGCCAGGAAAGAGGAAGATTACAAATTGAGGAAGCAGGTGATTTCCAAGTAGGCATGAGATGATGAGAACCCCCGGGATGGTATTTGGGAACCAGCCTTAGCAAGCAACTGTTACAGACTGAACCAAGAGGAGACAGGCTCCAGGAGAGATGTCTTTTAGAATAAAATGTCATGCACATTATACAACATTTTTTACTATATTGTGGAGATTTTTACAACTGTTTAGAAAAATTTTGAGAAAATGGATTAAAGATCTAAATGTAAGACCAGAAACTATAAAACTCCTAGAGGAGAACATAGGCAAAACACTCTCAGACATAAATCACAGCAGGATCCTCTATGATCCACCTCCCAGAATTCTGGAAATAAAAGTAAAAATAAACAAATGGGATCTAATTAAAATTAAAAGCTTATGCACAACAAAGGAAAATATAAGCAAGGTGAAAAGACAGCCTTCTGAATTGGAGAAAATAATAGCAAATGAAGCAACTGACGAACAACTATTCTCAAAAATATACAAACAACTTCTGCAGCTCAATTCCAGAAAAATAAACGACCCAATCAAAAAATGGGCCAAAGAACTAAATAGACATTTCTCCAAAGAAGACATATGGATGGCTAACAAACACATGAAAAGATGCTCAACATCACTCATTATTAGAGAAATGCAAATCAAAACCACAATGAGGTACCACTTCACACCAGTCAGAATGGCTGCAATCCAAAAATCTGCAAGCAATAAATGCTGGAGAGGGTGTGGAGAAAAGGGAACCCTCCTACACTGTTGGTGGCAATGCAAACTAGTACAGCCACTATGGAGAACAGTGTGGAGATTCCTTAAACAATTGCAAATAGAACTACCTTATGACCCAGCAATCCCACTGCTGGGCATACACACCGAGGAAACCAGAATTGAAAGAGACACATGTATCCCAATGTTCATCGCAGCACTGTTTATAATAGCTAGGACATGGAAACAACCTAGATGTCCATCAGCAGATGAATGGATAAGAAAGCTGTGGTACATATACACAATGGAGTATTACTCAGCCGTTAAAAAGAATTCATTTGAATCAGTTCTGATGAGATGGATGAAACTGGAGCCGATTATACAGAGTGAAGTAAGCCAGAAAGAAAAACACCAATACGGTATACTAACACATATATATGGAATTTAGGAAGATGGCAATGACGACCCTGTATGCAAGACAGGGAAAGAGACACAGATGTGTATAATGGACTTTTGGACTCAGAGGGAGAGGGAGAGGGTGGGATGATTTGGGAGAATGACATTCTAACATGTATACTATCATGTAAGAATTGAATCGCCAGTCTATGTCTGATGCAGGATACAGCATGCTTGGAGCTGGTGCATGGGGATGACCCAGAGAGATGTTATGGGGAGGGAGGTGGGAGGGGGGTTCATGTTTGGGAACGCATGTAAGAATTAAAGATTTTAAAATTTAAAAAAATAAAAAATAAAAAAAAAGAAAAATTTTGAGAGAAAAATTAATGAGAGGTACATTCAGTGGCATTTTGATAAACTACCTGTTTGAGAAGGGGGAAGGTAGAAAAAAATGGAAGAAAGAAGGTCTGATGTGTAGCACTTGTTGACTTCTGTGGCATAAATACTCCACTATAGCAAAATTCAAGTCACCAGGATGAAGTCACTGAACAAAGAGTTGGCAAGAGATGTGTATAACTGACTCTTAACAACCAGTAAAGGGAGCTGTAGGGAAGAGCATGTAATACACAACTGTCCCAAGAGCCAAATGTCCCATCAGCCAAATGCGTATCATATGCTGAATTTTAGATAATCTCTTATGAAAAAGAAAAGGAAGGAAGGATCAACAAGAGCTAGCTTCAACAAAATTAACCAAACAAACTCAACAATTATTAACTCCAGGAAAAATTAAAAATTTTATAAGAAAAGAAATGAAATCATAGTATCCCACATGATTCAGCTATGACCACTTGCATTGCCATAATAATGTACATACTGAATGTTTATTTAGCTTTTGGAAATGAGACACAACTGTATTGAAAGGATGAGGAAAGGGGAAAGGAGTAGAAAATAATAAATTTTTATTATCAATAGATAATGCCTAAAATTGAAAAATTAAGAAATAGAATGAGTATTTTTACTTAGAAATACAAAAGTAAACTACCAGAAGAAAGAGCCAAAAAAGATAAAAGTCATTGCCTGTGGGGTACAGAACTCCAGAACAGAGAGAAATGTGGTGGAAAACAACTGGTTTTCCTATCAGTTGCTATAGTACCATTACGTTGAAGCACACGCTCACGTACACACATGCACAGACACACAGAAATAGGGAAGAGCGGGAAAATTCAGACCGCTGGTTACATAGGGTTGACTGAGCCCATTTTTCTTTTTACCACTCCTTTCTTCAAAACCCACTGAAATGAAAAAAGCAATGTAAAAATAAAAATAAATTGACACTTCCTTTGGAAAGACAGAAGGGTGTACCATCAGTCGACCAGGACAGTTAGGAACTTACCAATGATACAGAAAGTGGGGATCAAACTCACTATTAAACACAATATTCCTGATCACAAAATGACACTACACAGCTTAAGAGAGAACCTCAAAAAGCGAGTTTGCCAGCACAACCCAACCAGATTCCTAAAATGATGTAACCATTTCAGCCCTCCCCCTCCCGCTGCCTACAGATAACTATATATCTAGCATGGGATTCAGAGAAGGCAATGGCACCCCACTCCAGTACTCTTGCCTGGAAAATCCCATGGACAGAGGAGCTGGTAGGCTGCCGTCCATAGGGTCGCGAAGAGTCAGACACGACTGAGCGACTTCACTTTCACATTTCACTTTCATGCATTGGAGAAGGAAATGGCAACCCACTCCAGTGTTCTTGCCTGGAGAATCCCAAGGGTGGCAGAGCCTGGTGGGTTGCCGTCTATGGGGTCGCACAGAGTTGGACATGACTGAAGTGACTCAGCAGCAGCAGCAGCAGCAGCAGCAGCATGGGATTACTGACTCCAAACACTCTCTCCTAGATGAGAGAATGAAAGCAGGCACTCTGGGCAGTGTGCCAGGGGATTGCAGCCACCATGTGAGGGAAGGAACCCTTAAAGGAGAATTTTTCTGGCCCCACTATGCTAAACCACCACCGCATTCAGGACATCTGCATCCATGACCAGACAAACGAGAGAGTCTTACAGACAGCACGGTTGCAAAGCAAAGCCCAGTAGTAGAAGCAGGACTGAACAGGCTTTCACTGTCATCCTAGAGAGTCAATCCTTTAGTTCCTGCTATCACAACCCCCGGAATCATCCTGGATGTTGTCCTTTAAGACCAGACTCCAACTTTTCATCCATTCAGTGAGCTTCTCCACATCTTCCCAGTAAATTTCTTTCTTGTTTTAAGCTAACTACAGTCAGTCTGTTGCCTGCAATGAAATAACTCTTACCATACAAATAGATGGCTGAATGGCAAATAAGAAGTTTAATGCTATTATCATATAGTTTACACATTTTATATATGCTATAGGGTATACATTTTACTATTATCATAAGTAAGCTTAACAAGGCTAAGGTAGAGGATGCATATTCTTTTCAAAAGCCTATGGAACATGCACAAAATGATCTCTTAGGTAATACACACACATACACAAAAATTGAAAAATTCCCCCAAAGTTCTCCCAAAGTAGAACTACATGGGCCACCTAAAATTTAATACCAAAAGCATATCCAAATATATGCACTTGGAAAGAAAGAAAAACTGAAAGTATAGAAAATTTAGAAAAGAATGGTCATAGAAACATTACCTGTCAAAACTCTGTTGACAACATATGATAAAATGATTCTCAGAGGAAATTCTATAGCATGGAATACATTTGTCAGAAACCAAGAAAGATGGAGAATACATGAATTTAAGCAGTCAGTGCAAAAAGCTAGACAAAAGACCTCAAAATAGATACTTAATTAGTAGGGAAAAAAAGTATAAAATAGAAAATGAAATTTACAAACTTGCCTTGGTTAATAATACCAAAAGTTGGTCTGTTGAGAAATAAGATATAATCAAAATTATTAATGAGAGAGTATATGATGATTTTCAAAATTATGAGAATTTTTTTTTTTAAATGGGAGTCAAGAAGGCCTTAAGCAAGGCCTCAGTAAAACCCAAGATCATAAAAGAACACATTGGCATATTGGACACCATAATAATAATAAATTAAAAGTTAAAATGAAAAAATCCATAAAAAATTGACAAATAGATTTTTGGGAAAAGAATCACCAATAAACATTTGAAAGAATACTTAACCATACTAGTCATCAGGAAAGTTTAAAGCAATTAAGACACCATTTTTCCAGCTTCTTTGGTGGTCCAGTGGTTAAGAATCTGACTTGCAATGCAAGCTATTGTGATACCAGTGTGATTCCTGGTCTGGGAAGACCCCACATGCCTTGGAGCAACCAAGGCTTGGGGTTGGGGGGGCGACCACACTGCTGAGCTTCGGTTCCACAAGAAAAGCCAGTGCAATGAGAAGCTGGAGAACCACAATGAGGAGTAGCCTCTGCTTGAGGAAACCAGAGAAAGCCCACTTGCAGCAAAGACCCACCACAGACAAAAATAAATAAATATCAAAAACAAAACATATTTCACTCATCAGATGGACAAAAAATTTCAAATATGATAATATGCAGTGTTAGAAACGTGAGGAGTAGCTTCCCCAGTGGTCCAGTGGTTAAAAAACGACCTTCCAATGCAGGGTACTGGGGTTTGACTCCTGGCTGGGAAAATTCGATCCTACACACCCCAGGGTAACTAAGCCTGCAGTTTGCAACTAGAGGAGCCAAAGCCATGAGGAAGATCCAGGCCAGCCAAAATTTTTAAAATATGAATAAATAAATGTTGTAAGGAAACAAGAACTCACATATAGTTAATGGGGAATGTAAACTGGCAACAGTACCGGAAGGCTAGGTCAATCAGAAGGAAACTAATTAAAGGATTGCTGAGCAGCCTTTAAAATGAGAGTCCATAGATCCTTACATGAAAAATTTTCAATGCATAGTATTAAATGCTAAAATTATGTAAAGCACATAGCATAGACATTTACATAAGTGTGTGTGCACCATATACAAACACACAAGTATGAGGGTAGGTCTGATATAGAGAGACTTTTACTTTTTACCCTATATTCCAGGGTTGTTTTAACAAGAAAAAAGAAAATACTTTGGAAACATGTATTAAACTGTTACTTGTGTTTACCTTAAATAGGGAAGAAAAAAGAGGTGAAAGTGAAAAAGACTTTTACTTTCCACTTTATATGAAAATTTTAAAAACTTATTATGTCATTTGTGAAATTTAAAATTTTAATGTAAAGAAATGATATGTGAAAATACTGCAAAGATAAATGAAATGGACCCTAATTTTACCCTAGCAATTTTTCGAAGTCACAATAAAAAATAAAATAGGATGGCTCTAGTACTTTTCCAGGTCTCCTTCCTTTAGGACACAACTACGAATTAGTTCAAAAGAATTCCTCACTCCTTTATGGACTGTATGTTAGTCGCTCAGTAGTGTCCTACTCTTTGCGACCCCATGGAATATAGCCCTCCAGGCTCCTCCGTCTATGGAGTTCTCCAGGCAAGAATACTGGAGTGATTTGCCACTTCTCCACTTTTGATGGCCCATTACTGCTTTAAATACTACCTTTCAGACCAAGATTTCAAAGCATAGCTAGCAAGGATTTTCAGCTAAGAACCCCAAACTGGCAGGATATCATGGGCAGGGTGAGATTTATTCTATTTCCTAATATTAGAGCAGTATGTTAAACCAGCTTAATCTCCCCCGAAGTTACTTATTTAAAACACACACATACACACGAGTCATAAACTAAGTGTTTTACTGGGATTGTAGAAAGATATTAAACGATCACTAAAGTGTAAAGAGTAAGAAAACGCTCAACTAATGACAGATGGTAGCAAACAATCATCGCGAATCTTACGCAGCAATTACTCTGTGCACTGCAGCATGACTATACACAATAATAATATACACGCGAAAGCTTCAACATCTTCCCAGGAATATATTTTGAAATAGATAGATAGATAAAAGAGGCATGAGGTTTTGATAAGGACATTTTCCTTACGGTGCACAGGAAAAAATACGGGGAAAGGATTTGCATTGTGCTTATTTAGAGTGCTGAGTAAGCGGGCAAGCCCTATTTCGCATCAGACGACTGCTGCTGCTAAAATGCAGATTTCAGGTTTAGTCGCAGTCGTAGGGAATGGTACACATTGAACACTACCTTACATTCAAAAATGCGTGTCGCAGGCCTTTTTCCCCTTCACCCCGCCCGCCTTTCCCCGCCTGCACGCCGGGCACAAACGTCTTGACGCATCCTTACTGAAGAGGTACTCCCTCCATTTTGTCCCCAGTCTCCTTCAACCGAAAGGAGCGGCGCTATTTTAAAGCAACTCCCTGATTAAACCAAAGCAAGAGAGGAGGCGATGTGGGCGCGAGACCACACTTTGCTGGAGGCCAGGGCTGAGTGGAGCTGCCAGGGCCGCCCCGGGCTCGTCCCGGGGCGGGAGGACAAAGGACATCAAGGGGACGCGGGCCGCACGCCAGGACGGGCCGACTTCCGGGCCGTCGGCTGGGGGGGTGGGGGTTCCCGTTCGCAGGACAAAGCGGCGGCGGCGCGCACGGCTCCTCCGCGCGGCCCCGCCCGCCCCCGCCGCACGCGCCCGGCGTCCAAGCACGCGAGCGAGAGCACGCGCGCGGACGACGGTTAGAAATGGCGGTTGGAGACGGAGGAGGAGCAAGGGCGGGAAAAGGCGCAGCCTCGAGTGCCAAGAGCGTGGGTGCATGGTTGCTTCCCTGGCCTTCCTTCGCCTCTTCTCCAGGCCTTCGACCTGGGGAAAGCCCCGGTGAAGACGTGATCCGTTCAACTGAACAAAGGAAATGGCGGCCGCACCCGAGGTAACCGGCAAAGCCGGTGTTGCCGCCTAGGAGACTGGGAAACGTTCCCTAAAATGGCGGACAGCGAGGACGCAGGCGCGGGGCGGGGCGGGGCGGGGCGGGGCGGGCGTCCGCCCACGGCGGCCGTCGGCGGCGGGGCGGGGCAGCGGCGCTGATAGTCCCCATGGCGGCTGCGCCGGAGCCCGGGGAACCCGGGAAGGGGAAGGTAATTCGGGGAAGACGGGCGAGGGGCGGCGGGGTACGCGGGCGGGCGGCGGGTAAGGACACAGTTTCTGAAGCTGGGAGACCCTGGATAGGAGCACGTGTCATTAGCTTCTCTGCAGTCGTACAGCCCATTTTTATCGTGACACGATTCAAGTGACCCAAACTAGGAGGATGAGAGGACCGATACCGATAACTTACTGCAGGCCCCAAGACTCGTCCCTGTGGAAAGAAAATTTTGCTGAGAGGCGCCTCATATTGTAATTGGCTAATAGTGATTTTAAAGTACCCTGAGGACAGGTGCTAAGGCTGTATACTTTAACATGGAGGAATCGGCAAATGCTGATAAATGAACTCTTTGCTATATTCGAGTGAATTTATATCCAGAGCAGGAGGATCATATGAAAAGATTTGCGATTTTTTCCCGTTAACTAGTTTTCAGTCAGCCACGTGGAGCTGGCATAATTATATGCAACCAGCAGCTTCGCTGGCTTGCATTCGTGTCCTGCTTTGCCTTCGCAGCCCATCATCGACAGTTGTCTTTGTGGGCTACCCTGTAAAATGGATCATTTTACATTTGCTTAAAACTCAGCTGTAGCAGCCCATTGCTTTAAGGGTAAATCGAATTTCTCGATCTGTGATGTAATGGAGTGGGTTGCCATGCCCTCCCAGGGATGGAACCCGAGTCTCAGGTCCCCTGCATTGGCAGGCAGGTTCTTTACCACCAGTGCCACCTGGGAAGCGTATAAAGCTCCTCACCCAACTCTTAACTGTTCAGTCTCTGTGACTGTTGTCATGCTTTCCTCTCCAAGTGTATTAAAGCTCAACAGGGCTGTCTCTGGCAAGGGCTTCCTGACTCCCCAAAGGTAGCTGAGGTGCTTCTGTCCTCATCTCCCTGACACCTTGTACATAGCTGTTATCATTACAGCATTATACTGGAAGTTAATTTATGTCTTGTCTTCCTTATGAGTAGGAATCCAATTTTTATATCCTCAATGCAGATTAAGTGCTCGTAAAAAATACACAGAAAGAAAAAAATTTATACATCGTAAACCAGAGATTAACGTTGGATCAGTTAGTCACAAATATTTATGTTAGACCCACTCTGCCACACTGCACCAAATCTGTAGATCTGGATCTGCTCAGCTTGAAAATTTTGATTGCTTCTTCAGTGTTCTTGCTGCTCTGGGGAATTTTCCATCTAAATTTGCCCTAGGTGGGACACTTCCCTCCAGCTTCCAGTGCGGGGGGTGTGGAGGGTGGGGTGCAGTTCCTGATTGGGGAACTAAGATCCCACATGTGACGTGGCTCAACCAAAAAATAAAATTTTAACAATAAATTTGGCCTAGATCATCAGTGGTTATGAACAAACGTTGGATAAATTGCTTCCACAAGTTATTATCAGTTTGCCAGTCTGTCTTGGTGCCTTTTGTTTTTCGTGTCTCACATGCCATTTGGAATACGCTTTAGTAGAACAAAAGGTACCCTTGTTTGACACTTGAGTATTTCAAGAGGCATCTAACTTCAAACACAAAATTCTAGACGGCTTTGTGAAGACACTGGGATCTTCAGTGGGCCTCTTTATCCCTTGTATATATGATTGTTTACCTTTGATAGGAGGTAACTGCTGTCATTTTAGGGTCATGATGGTGGTTTAACCCATTGAAAAACAAAATTCAATGAAAGAAAATTTTAATATTGTATTTCAAGCGAAACAAAGAACATGTTCCAAAGTCAAATGATTATCTGTGCTACATGTGCAGAGATGTAAAGTATGATGGATTTAGGAAAATGGCTCTTTAGGAAAAGACCTCAGTGGTGCCCTTTCAGTGGAGGGTAGGGGATGTCTTGTTGAACTGCGTTAAAAGCAGGGTAGGTTTGTAAGTGGACAGAAGCAGATATTGGTAACTCTGTCTTGCAGTAAAGAGCAAAAAAATGGGATGGTGGCTTGGGGGAACACGGTGCTGAGAGGGTAATTTGTCTATTTCTAGACTGGAGATTATTAAATAGAGGAAAAACAAATAATGCAATTAAAGTAAGGGATAACCATTAGAAGCAAAGTCCTTAAGAGTAATCAGCTGCACAGGGAGGACTAGTTTTAAATAGTAGGGCCAGCTCCTCCTTGGAAATAAAAGGCAAATGAGCACTGATGGAGCAGATACATGTTAACGGTGGAAAATGAAGCAGCTTTAATTTGACTTATTCTCTATAAATCATGAAATTGGCATTCTGGTTTAGAAATTTCTTTTTGAGCTTTCCTAATTCCATCAAGGTGTGCTGGTAAAGTCGCCCTTTTAAATTTAAGCTTAAAATATTTGTTTACCCTAACATATAATCTCTTTATGTTTAAAGGCTTTAATTTGTTAATAGCAGGTGAGCCTTAAGTTTGCAGACTACTTAGGACTTCCCTGGTGGCTCAGATGGTAAAGCAGCTGCCAACAATGTGGGAGACCCAGGCTCGATCCCTGGGTTGGGAAAATCCTCTGGAGAAGGAAATGGCAACCCACTCCAGTACTCTTGCCTGGAAAATCCCATGGACAGAGGAGCGTTGTAGGCTATGGTCCATGGGGTTGCAAAGAGTCAGACATGACTGAGCGACTTCACTAGGGGAATAAAAGGAATGCAAAATCCCTTGAACATTACAAGTAGAACTACTTAAAGTAGATCTACTTAAAGAGGACTTAGGCTTAGATTCTTTCCATTTCTGAGACTCACAGTTCAGATACTATCATATATTGTAGAAACTCAAGACTTTTATTACAGTATTCTATATTTGCTTTTAAGCCATCACTGTTCTAACTTTCAAATTTATCAGGAGGCTGTGACAATTCTCTTACTAGGAAAGGGGGAAAAAATCTTAGTATATCCTTACCCAGTTTTGAGTCAGGGTGGCACCAGTAAAGAACCCGCCTGCAGGTAGACCTAAGAAAATTCCCTGGAGGAGAGCACAGCACCCCACCCAACTCTGGTATTCTTGCCTGGAGAATTCCATGGAGAAGTCTGGCATCAGTTGGGGCTTAAGCACACAGGCAGATCTACAGTTATATCCTTAGTTCTGTTACTCCTTATATGTGAACCTTGAAAGGGTTAAATGCTCCAATGAAAATGACAGGCTTTCAGGGTCAAACTAGCTCCCACTCTGCCACCACTTACTTACACACCTGGCAAAGAAATGCACTTGATCGCTTTATCCAAGTGCCGCCCCCACCAAAAGCTGGCACATTCTAGTGTATCCTGGGGTTTCATTAGGACTCAATTATGGAGGAGAATCCAAATGAAAAGGTCCAGATGCCTTGAAAGAGCTTGTGCTGTCTTGGTAGGGATATGCAGTGTCTGGCATGCTGTGGCTAACACTTAATGGTTCCTTTCATTCTCTGCTTAAATGGGAAAGCCATCTTAACATTCTCCCTTGATAGAAGCTGCTGGTCTCGCTTCTAAGACCTGACATTAAACACCACCACCCCCAATCTCAGTCTTTCTAGCACCCTCTCCTCACCCAGGGCAACGGCCTACCTGCAGAACAGTTCACACCCTCCCCTCTGGGCCCATAAATGCCACTGGGCTCTTGACCTGAAGGTAAGGAACAATCTTTTTTTTTTTTTTTTTTTTGGCTAAATAAATGAAAAGCCCAGAAGTTAAATCCCAACCTCTTGTATACGAAGATTTGTACCGAACAGCCTTCCACTGGAGTCTGCCAACTTTAAGAAGCACCTGCTGCATTCAAACGTGTTGCGGCGGGGGACAGGCAGAAAGAAAAAAACAGTGATCTGAGTATATAACTTTTGCTTTATTAGGAACCAAGTCACATTATCTTTTCTGCAGAAGCTTTAGCCAAAGCAAACAGTCAAGAATACCTTTTATGTTTCAACCTTGAATCTAACTTGCCCTTCACTGTCCTTTCCCTATCTCTTCAATCCAGTCTTCTTTTTCCCTTATAGTATATTACCATCTAGGTATCATCTCATTCCTAAGAATGGGCAAGTGACTTCCTTTTTAAGTTACATTACTGAAAAAAAATTTTCCCCCCAAATGAACAGGAGAGTGCTGCAGGAAAACATTTAGTGTGACTTTAAAAAATGTCTGCCCCGCCCCAACCCCAAAGCACAGTGAGAGCAACAAGACTTCAGGTTGGAAATGTCACACTTAAAGTGGCAGTATTTTTCAAAGAGGGAGAACAAATCCATAAATCCAATGCAGACTGTATAAAGAACTTAAAAACCATTTTAGCACTTGAAAGAACTTAAATTATCACCTAGCTGAACCCCTTCATTACAGACTGCAGGCCAAATAAAAAATAATACCCTACAGGTTACAGAAGTTAGTGGCAGAGCTGAGACTAAAATCCAACCCTCTTAGATTTCCACTTTTTTTCATCACATCTAGATGTGGTTACTATGTACTTCAACAAAGAAATAAAATCAAGTGCAACTTCGTATCACAGGCAAGGAAACAGACAAAGGACTTGTCAAAGTATTTATTATTATAAACAAAACTGAAGTGCTGTTACTAGTTAACACAGGTAAAATCTGCAGTCATCCTTAAAGGAATTTAAAACAGTATACTAAATATTATAAGTAACATGCTTAGAACAATTTCACTTTCCCATCTGTTTCTCAAATTGTAATTATGCTGCTTTTTTACCTTCAGTGATAGCCAAATCCCCAAGAGATTCCATAGATATTTTAAAAACTCATGAAATAATGTAATGCCCCTATCTCCAAACCAGCTGATTAACAAATTATGGCATAAGCATGATACCATAATCTATTCAGGTGTAATTTACTCTACTACTTAGTACTTTCTGGTCAAATTCTCAAGGTTTACATTTTAGATTCATTCATATTAGATACCAAAGCAGGACGGTTTGTTTTTAATCTTTGCCAAACCACCCTGAAGTAAAATATTCTTTTACTCAATGTAATCTTTTATTTTTCCTAGCCCTTTAAACTCCTAGGAATTTTAGATGTTGAAAACACTCCCTGTGCACGGGATTCGGTATTATATGGCTCATTAGGATCTGTTGTGGCTGGCCTTGGACATTTTTTGTTAACTAGTGAGTATATCTGTTTTTCTTCATGTATAAAACACTTAAGTGTTTACAGTTTTGTTCTAGATGAAGTATCACAATCCCGATTACAGTGTTTATGATTCCTTTCAACAGGCAGAATTAGAAGATCATGTGACGTTGGGGTAGGAGGATTTATCCTGGTGACTTTAGGATGCTGGTATGAGTGTTAAGTATTCAAGAAGATTTTAACAGGTTAATCTAATTCCAAAGCACATGCTATACTCAGCAATCTCCCACTGGGAGATTCCCACCCTTACTGAAGATTATCTTACAAAATGATATTGCTGGAATGCCTTTAATCTTTTAAATATGTATATATACACATGTGTTTTGTGTCATTTGTCAAATGAACAGATGAATGTGACATCAGACACTGCATTAATGCCATGTCAGGGTTTATACTTCATTTAGGAAGGCCTCAACCTTTTATCCTAATGCTCACTTCATCCCTGCCTATGGTACCACTGACAGTCATCTGTAAGCTTTTAAAAATTTCAAATTAGTTCCCATAGGTATGGTATTGGTAATTTATTCACGTTCTCCTTACTAGGTTCCACTGTAGGTATAATTATGCAAAGCTAAGAATCCAGGAAAGACTTGCCAGAGAAGGAATTAAAAACAAGATTTTATACGAAAGTACCCACCTTGATCCTGCAAGAAAACAGACCAATGGCGGCAGCAGCGGCAATTGAGCAGTCTTGAGCATAGAAAACCCAGATACAATTCACTTCATTGTGAACAAAGCTGAGATGAACTACAGAGAACGTTTTATGTACCATAAGACAGCTTTCAATCAAGTAAATAAAGTATGTGTAAGCTGCAGTCTTTTTTACACGTGTCAGTATTTACAAACTTATTCTGGCTCTGTATCTACTGTCCGTATAGCATGATGGACTCACTTCAAATAATCTTTGTGTTTAACTTGCTTAGAAAAGTGTTTCCTTATAGTAAGCAGTGAGTACACCTGTCTCAAGAAATCTCAGTTGGATGTTAAAACTTGCCTTAAAAACAAGTCACAACTGCATTACTGTACCCTGTTAAAAATGAAGGGATACTTTTCTGATCTCTATCAGAGACTTTCAGACTTGAAACTAATAGATCATCGCTTTCCAATTATTACTTTTAAAATGTACCCATTGCTTGACTGTATTCTCCCATTTTAACAGGTGAGTTATCTCTCAGAAAGTAAATGTGATTTTTTCAGCTGCTCTAAATATTTCTTGGAAGTATGCAGGGTTTTTATTTTTAAGTAGAATTTAAACTTGCACATGGCATGCATAAAAATATCTTCTGAAACTTGTGTGGTGCAAAGGAAGAAGAACTGCAAAATTACACACGTTGTTCCATTATGTAAAGACATTTATAAATAATAAATTGACTGCCATTAAAAAAAAAAAAGCACCCAACTAAGCCCAGAGCATTCACTCATTCATTCATCCATTTTTGGTTTTAGTAAATATCAATACTTAAAACACAAGCTTAGAGGCCTTCCTGGTTAAGGAATGAACACTGGTGGATAGAATTACGGCATTATTCCTGGGCCTACTGATCATCATGGTTAACTAAATAGAGGAAGAAAGATGTCTTGAAGACTTAGTTGTTCTTATTTTGTGCCTCTTTTTATCAGAGGTAGAGCTTGCTCCAGTTCACTTCATGAGAAAAGTACCATTTTCCCTCCTGTGCCCACCTTCTTATGGCTTAGGGTACACAAGTGTTTATGGTTTATCAAATACCATCCGTATCATGAGTAACACTGTCAAGCATGTAGACAAAATCTGGGATCCCCAATCCCAGGATCAATACTGGTTCATGGCCTATTAGGAACTGGGCCGCACAGCAGGAGGTGAACAGTTGACTTCCACGAAACCAGTCCCTGGTGCCAAAAAAGTTGGGGACCACTGTTCTGATCTTTATTGATCTTAATTATCTGGCCACCACCACAGGGAGAACCTTGGACACTGACTGGGGAACCAAGTTTCGCAAGATCACCTGCCTCCTGTTACTGGCATAAATCAAAGCTCAGTGCAGTCTACATTATTCAAATTGACCTGAGTAACTATGTGAACAGTTCCATGATGTGACAGCCATTTGTTCTAAAGGGTAGGATAGGTGGGAAACTGATGACAGCTGATCATATTTTAATAACATATAAAATCAGGGCAATTGATTAACTAAATCCCTTCCAGCTCTAGCACACTATTATTAAATCTTACCCCAAGTTAAGAGAAAAATCTCTCGGCTGGCAAAAATTTCCAAGGCCTTCACCAGTAACAAGGTTAATTCATTTTCACAGAAGACAGACTGCACAAACTGGAGACCTGGATAAAAACAGAGGTTTAAATACTTATTTGGATTACTTTTCAAATGTCATTTCATAAATTTACAGTATTAGCACATTTTCTTGAACTACTAGGATGATACAAAATGAACTACTGGACCACATAACACGCTCTAGGTCTGTGCCATACATTGCTGTTAGATACTTTCAATAGGGCCTCCAAGTTGATCCTGACACTTCCACTTCCGGTTCCTCCAGTCCAATCTTCCACTCTGCCATCCAACTTCTAGCTGCTAAATGCTGCCAGTCCTGCTGCCAGTGTACCTCCGGCTCATCATGAACTGAGCTCACTTTTCCGTTTCACTTGAGTGCCCTTCTCCTATTTCCTATTGCTCACTGACTTCTAGAATTAGGTTCATCTCATTTAGGTTCTCATATTAGTTTGTTTCATCTGTTACACCAACAGTGGTAGACACTTTCATTGGTCACTGACTATAGCTAAGAACCCTGTCAATTTTTATCTTTACATTCCCAATAAAGTGTCTGGCATAAAGCAGTTAACAATCAGTTGAATTATTAAACTTTCACTAATCCCTCTCGTCCAGAAGCTTACATGCTTTTCACACTTAAGCTGAAAGAGTAACCTACCTTCCAGGCCCACATGAAGGCTTCAGCTGCACTGCTTCATTATTCCATTAAATCCGATTTTTCACACTACGTGATATAGCAGTAGGTACCAGCTAAATAGCTGATTAAAATAGAATTGTCGTCATTAGTAGGTTTAAAATTTTTTGTGGCTCATCTATCATACCTACTATCTTCAAGTGCTTTATGCAGTCCCCCTCATCCCCCCACCCCTCCTTTTTCCTTGTTTTCCCTTTCAATAAAAGAACCTCAGGGTTTTTAAAATTAACTATTCTCTGGACTTGATTTATATTGAGCAAGTTTGCCAACAAATTTGACTATCCCTAGTACCATGAGTTGCAAGCATCTCTCCAGTCTACGTACCTCTACTCCATCGCTGGTTTCCCTTTGCTTCACTTTTATAATGCGAGGAGGTCTATATAATAAATTCAGGATTCCTGTTTATGCACACTTTTCAGCAAAATGCTAGGTATCAAATAGGGTTTGAATCCTTCTATTCCTAGGTAAAAATCTGGTGGATGGGGATTAAGGCACCCCTTAAGTCATGTAAGGTACATGACTTTGGGAAAGCAGAATACCTTAATGAGGAAAGTAGAAAAAGTACAATGATTGTTTTAATGTAGTTTTTAATGGTCCTCTAGAATAAAATATCTTTTGGAAGCATCTTAAAAATATGGTCCATTGGTCATCAAGTCAGGTCAGTGTTATCTTCTACCACCCAAATACTGGTATCTCACACAGGGTATTTTTGTGTGTGTGCATTAAGTTCAATACGTAAATTTTCTCTGAAAAGAGACGCTTCAGGGACAAATTAACTTACACAGTATTTTTCAAAGTATTACATTTCAAAGTTTATAATGTAGGCTCTACTCATCAGTGTTGCAAACATTTTATGAGTCTTTTCGACCACTGCATTCGCCTTTCATTTTCTAGAGATTATACGCTTCCCAAGTATTTGTATTTTTGTCTTGAGAAAACTACCACTGACTATGTTATAAAGTCAAAGGTTTCTCTTGTTCACTAATATTCATGGGCAGTTACCTGTTCCACCTTTTTTCTAAGAATAACTTCCAGAGTTCTTTAAGTTAGGAAACACCTATTTTATGGCCCACCCTTAGGATACTCAAATCAACACAAACTGGTTTCTTACAGGGTGAATTTTCATTAACATGTTCCTCCTTAGGCCCAGAGGACAAGTCATGTGAAATGAAACGTTTTACTATCTAAATTCTAAGCCTGCTTTAAAAACATTTTCCTAGTTTATGGTTTTCTCTAATAAAAGGAAGGATTGTGAATTACACCTTTTACTCCAAGCTGTCTGCTCTTCAAAAGCCATGAAGAGACTGTTTTGACAGAATAAAACTATTTCACTGAGGAAATCCTAATCTTTTTATTTCCCGTCAGTGTAGCACCCAAGTCCTCTCATTTCACCAAAACACATTATTCTGAAGTATGTAGCGAGGAAAATTTCTTCTAAGTTTCATACATGCTTCTGAACTAGCATAATCAAAGTCCTTATCTTAGATTTCAATTCCTGATTTAATGGACTTTTGATATAAATGTACATCACTTCATTATCCAAAAGATGGTTTTCCAAGTTTTTATAAACTGCTTATTTGTGCATTTACCACAGTTGCAGGATTGTGGGAACCCAAGGACATAAGCATTCTAGATCTCTTTGCATTAGAATACTGTGAAGTATTTAAACTACAAGTAGGGTGTTGAAACATACAGAACACTAAACAGAAGGATTTTGAACCATTAGAATGAGATAATCTTAAAAGGACTTGGCTCTATTTGCACTCTACAAGAGGACCACCAACTAACATTCTACTAAATATGCTTCACATTTCAGGTATACAAAGGAGCTATTATAACTTTTTTTCCCTTCTAATTAGATAGATCTACCCACCTAGTTACTAATTTCTCCCTTTCCCCTGTCTTTTTTAAAGAGTTCTAGTTAAGGTGAGACCCTGGAAGCCCAATATAACAATTGTTAAACGTACAAGCAGCAATTAATTTGGAATACCTATTGGAATCACTGGAACACATTTACTTGGACCCTTTTACTCTTCCACACAGCACATTCACATGGACAGACTAAGGAAAAGGAGATGAAACTTAAATCAGCACATTATCTTTTGCTTTATTTAAAAAACAAAAAAACCCCAAAAAAACAGTAAGTTGGAATCTTCTGTTTTTCTTGACCATGACTCTCCCATCTCCCTTAACTACAACTAAAAGGGTACCTTAATAATAGCTAAGGTAAATGATTATCCTGTCATTCAAGTAAGCTTCAACTGTTCCTATTCTATGTATGCCTGAATACTTTTGAAGATTTCATGCTGTGCAAGCTGTCTACAGTGCCTGTCTCAAAGTTCTTGATTACTTTTATTTTTAAAATATTTTTCGGCTGATGCGAATTTGTGGCAATGCTTCTCAAGTGCTTGGCAAGTGTGAAATATTTTACTAGCCAAAACTAATTTTACTTCCTGTAAGCTCATGTAATGGGATTATTAGAGGACTGGCAGGAAGAACACGCAACAAGCAGTTGGGTGTTCACAGGTTCCAAACTTGACGCTGGTTTTCCAAGCCTGTCGTCCCTACAGAATGTCCTCTTGGGCAGACACCCAAGGTGAACTGAACATTCGCAGTAGTAACTGCTGTGCCACTGGTGTAGCACTGATTTTAACTGAAGTATTTAAGGAACTGAACCTTTCCATATCCATCTACCTGGACTGTTATTATGCTATCACTTTCAACTGTTTCTCATACCAACAAATCCCGTTTTATTTAAAAGCAAAACCCCTGTTCCTTGTCAAGATCCAAGTTTATGTTGATTCCTAGTATAAGGAGAAAAATATTACAATATTCCTAAGTAATTAGAATTGACTACATTAAGTTCTTGTCCCAATAACTCATCTAAACCAGAGATTTTACCTGCAACATTTACTCCCATAATATTGGATCCACAATCACAAGGGAAACTACCAACTGTCTACATGTCAAACAGTACTTATTCAGCTTCTCACATGAACAGCACATTCTCAACCTGATCACACCATGTACAGGTGTTACCTTTTTGAGTATTCTGGGTTAACCTTTTGAGTAATATTTCAGTTTAGTTTACTATTATTTATACTATTTATATTTAAATAATATTTACTATTATTACTATTATGTTCAGTTTACTATTCCTCATGGACTAAATTCCTTGGGCAAACTAAACAGTAACCTATCACCTGAATCTCTGATTGGCTAGGATGTCAAAGTATACATATGTATGTATGTATATACTCTCACTTCAGTGTTATCTTTGTTAGCCATTACCCTCTGAGGTCCAGCTATTTCCATGGTTGAAAGTCACTACTGTGACCACCAAATAGAATGGCACACCTGATTGGCAGAATTTAAAAATTAGGTTATTACCTGTTCAAATGTATAAGCTTATAAATTTTAAATTAATGTTAAGGTCATGGTTTTAAATTTTTCTATTGCAACACACTTGAGGATACACACTACAACCAAGCGGTCCAGTAGGTCATTTCCAAATTAATTAAGGATTTATTTTTTATTATCAAGGTTAATAAGGACTAGTTAAATGTTTCAACAGTAGTTAGGGGAACAATGTATATTGTCTTGTAATCATGTACATGTAGTACGATTAATAGTACTAAGTTAGAAATTGGTCATTAGAACAACCCAAATAAAACTCTAGGCACTAAACTGGCTACATCTATTACCTGCATGTATGTTTGAGTATAGGAGTTGGGGACTGACGGCCAAAAAGTCACATCTCAAGATCATGCAAGGAAAAGGCTCTGCACTATCACAAAAATACTGCACTCTCAACCATTTTTAGTTCAGTTTAAGGCAACTAATGATTTTAAGAGACTGAAGTTTACATGAGTAATAAATCCCAATCTTTAAGGGATCTGAAGCAGCTACTAAGCTTCTTACTTAAAGCACTAATGGTTCCTTAAAACTCACGTGTAAGAAAAGAGTTCCAAAACATAAACTAAGCATTGCAACTTACTGCCAGGTCATTATCATACATCCTTACTTTCATTAAGTTATTACTAAAATATTAAAATCTAAACCCATTTTTGAGCTCGAGAGCCCCAGAAATATGAGCAAGTTTAGATTCAAACATCTGAAGAATTTTAGAAAAATGGCTTTAGGAGAATCAAGTTCCTTCCAAAATGAGTCTTCTGGGGGGTTGAAAAGTGGATGACTTTTCTGTCCTACAGGCTCTACTTTTTAAAAAAAGAGACATTTTAAGTTATATGTTAATTATGAAAACTGTTTTGTGTGTCTAATACCAAAATCTTCAACTTAGACTATCAAGATACAAGTTTATACCTTCCTTAATTTCTCCTTAATATATTTATCCTGGTTTTGGCTTTCAAAACACATCAGAAACACACTTCCAGATCTACAATCAATTCTTCCTATCTAAAAGGTGTTTGCACCACTGCCTTAAACACTATCAAAACATTGTTTGTGCAATGGAACCTGTTAAAAAACAATCAATCCTAGGATAAAAAGCCTGTTCATATATTAAGTTCATAGGAAATCATGTCAACTCCCACACCTGAGGCATACACAGCACACAATCTTTCCATGAATGTAAATTCCCCAAGAGTTGAAAAATACTGAGTCATCTTTCCTTGAAAAAAAAACTGTTTTTAAGAAGCTTAATACCTGTTGCTAGAGTTTAAAACTAATTTCATATTTATTATTTTCAGACAGGATCCTAAGGCAAACGAGAGCTTGTTTTCTACATTTAACGTAGCTTGTCACTTCAGTGTCAGACTGGTTGGAGTCAGCCTTCATCCTTCATCCTAAGGTCTCACCTTGCTGTTTGTGTATTAGGGCTAGTCAGTCTCAGGCTCTTCAGTCAGAGCTGGAGCTTTCCACCCAAGGCCAGGTATGAGCAACAAGATGTAACTGACCATCAGAGTTCACTTTTGCAGTTTCAGTTTTAACTTTTATCATTTCTATCTTTATGCTGTTTTTGTACAAGTAACCAATCTAATCCAATTCTTGCCTCAGGATGATAGGTATAATCAACTATATGCAAAAGTTTCTAGTGAAAGCATCTCTTAAACAACAGTCTCACAGGTAAGTTTTCTAAGGTGTAGTTGGGACATCTGTTCAGAAATTCATCCAGTTTTGCTTGCCATAGAGGGGATGTAGGCAAGGGGAGAGGTGAACAGTAAACCAAGTTTTTTGTTTATAGATCTTGTTCTGCCAAACTTGGCATCAACTTTTTCTCTTGCTTGCTATATGGTACACTCCCTCTTCTTAATTTCTTATATATTCTCTAGATTTGTTTCATTTCATACAAATGAAGACAGTAATAGTTAACAGTAATTTTGACCCTGAAACTGCTTCTTAAAACCTAACATTTTCTGTCAACATTTTTATCTCTCTTCCCCAAATTTTCTGTGCTACACAGGCACAACAAGCCTACAGAATTGTCCCCTGGCCATCACTTTCCCATGGCAATGATCCGAGTAGCAAAATACGCAATTCTGAACTAGAAAGTATATCCAAGGTTTTTCAATAGTAGTTAAAAACATTTAGGACACCTAAACACTGATTAGCAACAAAGCTTACTCTTTCCCCCTGGACAAGTCTATGCAATCCTAGTAATACTGATGCATCCTGAAAAGTAGGCTCATGCAGATAGTTTCAATTGCTAAAAAAGACAAAAGCCCTTGAGACACTATCTTATACTGTTAAGTATTCCTATGGTAAGTGTGTTAATGACCAAAACATTCTCAACGGAACCTACACCATCATCTGAAACTCAACTCCAGCTCATCTTTCAACAAGAAAATTTCTGAAGTTAAAAATCTGACTTAAAATGGCTAAAACAAAAATCTAGGCAGTCAGAAAAATAAACAAACCTATACTTACCAGAAGAGACCTGTAACACCAATGAAACACTAAACTGATGTCAAGTTTTAGTTCTACAGTTTGACTCCTGATTCCTCACCTTAAGTGAGGGTCCTTTAGAAGATTAAGTGTTCTGTGCAAACCCAATAAAATTACAATTAGGGGATCTAATGTTATCACATAACTACAGTTAAGTTAGCAGTGTTGTGTAGTATTGACTGGCTTGCATGATGGCTTCTAAAAGCATCTGTTCCCAGAGTTTCATGTATTATATAGATGTATATATAATTATCAGTTGAGGACAGCCATTAGCATTTTGTAAAGATGGTAAACTGAGTGTTAACTTCTCCCAGCCAGTACCTTTTCCCCTCATTAAATGTTTAAAGTCATCAGGGGGGAGGGGAAGGGAAGAGTTCAACTTCATAATTTTAAGTCAATTGTCAATATACATTTAAGTTTTTAAAACCTAAATGTTCCAAGTGCAGAGTAAAGAATAAGCTGTCCAGAAAGCACACACTTAAATTTTCTCCTCTTGGGAGTTTCATAAAGGGATTTTGAACCTTGATGGCGAGAATCCCAAAACAAGAGTAAAATGAATTCTTTTTATTGCAAACAAACGTCTAAATTAATTTCTCCACCCACTTTCTTTAGAAAGAAAAAGAAATCAGCAGGCTAAGGAGATACCCATTCAAGAACTGACATGATTAAAAATTAAGATATAAATGGGTGACTCACAATTTCATTAGCTTACAAAGATGGTGGAGTTAACTACTACAAGCACACTAGTTATACAGTATTTTGTGGGAGAAGGGCATACAGACATAGCTAACTTCATATAGATCCCATTAGACAACTGGATTTACAACAAGTTTTTTTAATAAGAAATGGGCAAAGCCAGCTTTCTTTTCAGAATCAAAATGCAGAACAAATGGAAAAATTATGGTACTTAAACCTTCACAAGTTTGAGCCTCCACAAATAATGCAACCAAGTTTTACATTTTTTAACAGCCCTTCTACATACACTCCATCTTCTCTATCTTCGTTCCAAATTTTATCTTCATTCCCAAATATGCCAATTCCATCGTTACTTAAAAAGAAAGAGCCTTCCCAGTTACCGTCAAAAACTACTATTTAGCTTACCCCTCCACTACTCAGCAAACTACAGAGAGGATGGAGTGTAATATGAGCAGTACAGAGTCTTATGCAATTCATGAGGACCACTAAGTCCTTACATGAATCTGGTTGCTAACATTTCTATTATATTGTGACAATGACTCCCGACTGTTATCTCTGTGAGAAATGGGGGGGAGTAAATTCTTAATAAAAGACACCAGGTACAAAGCAA
Organism: Capra hircus; assembly: GCF_001704415.2. Taxonomy (NCBI): domain Eukaryota; kingdom Metazoa; phylum Chordata; class Mammalia; order Artiodactyla; family Bovidae; genus Capra; species Capra hircus. The sequence continues at coordinate 30,952,717 of NC_030823.1, read as the reverse complement.
CATTTTACTTTTGTTGTGATAAAAAAAAAAGTCACATTTTACAGATAAAATGTAGAACCCTGAAATACTGACACATTCTCTTATCGTGCACAATGCTGAGGTTCTCTTACGATTCACTTTAAAACTGCAATTAAAAATGTACAAAAAAGAAAAGAAAAAAAAATCAACCCACAAAGCTTCTAAAAAAGGAACCCGCAGGCACTTCCTCTTGTGGAATGTTTAAAAAGTTAGCCTACTAAAGAAAACAGTCGACTTCTTGTGAAGGTTTTGGAGAAATATGTATCAGTTCGTTTTATTTGGGTATTCAATAATATCCTTGGTGATAATGCTGACTCCATGGCTTCTGACCCCAGAATTGCTGTAAGAGAAAATTTTTTTTTTAAAGAAAAAACATCAATAAGCCACTCAAATTGCTTTTAGGAAATGACAATCTAATTCAGAGTAATTGCTGGAAACAAATTTATACCTGTCATTCCTCTGATTTATCAAGCCAGATTTAGTTAGTATTAACATCCCATTATCAATACACATTACAAAAGGAAACACATTACGACTTCGGTTAGTTTATACAATTAAAGCTATCAGTAAAAAAAAGAACCGTATGAATTAAATATTACTTTATTAAAAAATATTAAGTTACAGCAAACTCCAACCTATCTCGCCTTCAAAAGATAGTATACAGCTACAACTGCAATACAGCTCACAGCTTGCCCTGTAATACTTATTTATTAACACTTCGATCCCTGGACAAGATCTTTTTTTAAGATTGATTCTTATGAATTCAAAATACAATTAAATGTACATAAAAGCACATAAGGAATTACTTACACCCTGCTGCCACTGGTTGTAGCCCTGAGATTGATTTTTGTAGCCACGATTGTTTCCTCGTCCTCTGAAGTTCTACAAAAAAGAAAAAAATCTTTAAAGACTCAGAACACAAGTCGCTAGGTTTATCTAAAGGGCAGAGGGAAAAGAGGGGACACAGCTGCAGAAACGGATGGATGGGCAGTCAACCATGAACCTCTGAGCACTCTGCTGGGTTTCCTTTCAGGTGATTAACTTATTCACTAAGAGACATCACACTTGACTTGCTCCTACTAGCAGTTAACGCACCTAAAAATTAACAGTAATGACTTTTACGCATTTTATCCTAATTATGCATATACACTGTATTCTTAACTGAGGCTGCCCATCATATTTAACCTTTCACACTAAATTATACAGAGAACCAGCGTCTGCAGAGATCTTAAATGGTTACCTGGTTGTAGTTCCCTCTGTTAGGCATTCCCCCTCTGTTGTAGTTCCCTCTGTTTGAGTAGCCGCCGCGGCTGGGAAAGACAGGGCCGCGAGGGTACGGATAGCCAATGCCACCGCTGCCACCACCGCCACCTCCTCTCTGTGGCATACTGCCCCTCCTGTTATATCCACCACGATTCCCAGGAGCTAGAAAACAAGAAACATCTCATTTAGTAGTGTGTTGCTGCCGTCTTTACATGAGACTTAGGGTTCTTTTGGACCATTCCTTCATTTCAGGAGAAAAATGTTTAACCATTCAACATAACCTAGACATGCTTACTAAGACAGCTCAGATAATGCAGATCAAAAGCTTCCTATGTTAAATTCAGCTAAGTAACATATAGACCCAAACTAGAAGTGTACCATTTGTTTCAACCTTGGACCAAATAATACTCAACATAACTTGCCTCCTCCTCTGAAATTTCCACCGCGCATATTGAATCCACCACGTCCTCTATGGCCACCGCCTCTGTTAAACTGGTTCTTGCCGCTCTTATTTTTATTGCTCTTCTTTGAGCCTGTGTTCTGTTTCTTTTCCGGTGGGAGAGCCTTTTTGCTTTCTTCTTTATATTGCTCCAAAAGTTTCTGGGCTTCTTCCTTCTGAAGTTCAACATAGGTTATTTCATCAAAGCACTCAGCTACTTCTGGCAGAGTAAAGTTTCCTGCAAAACATAAAATCATATTAACCTACAAACCCACTACATACACATTCACAACCCTAAAGCCTAATACTCTCAATCAGCTGTTAATTCTTACAGAACACACAACACCTAGTCATATTGTAATTACATTTTCTTACAAACACAAGTTAAATATATATGTTCATTTACAGTTAATTTAACTCTTGAAAGTTATTACTGACATTAAGTTAACAGATACAAATCACAGGATATTTAACGTAATAGAACTTCATGCCTTTCATTTTGAGAACTGCATGTTCTGGTAGGTCTTTTCCCTCTACTTCTGCTTTCTTCTGTGTTCTTTGCTTATAGTCTTCATCTTTTGGGCAAACTACAACAGCTTTTCGTTGGAAGCCTGCAAAGAGGCACATTTTTCTCCTCTGGGCAGCAGCAGACACATTTGTCTTTCAGAAAAAGAGAAGAAAAAAAAGTTTTTAACCTCAAACATTAATTCTACAATTATCAGTTTTTTCAACTTCAAAGTTACAGCTTACCTGATCCAAAATGAAATTTCGCTTCTTACGGGCAGCAATCTCAATAAACTTTCCAAGACACTGTGGAGCTCTCTGCAACAGCGTGTTCAGTTTTCCAGTATCTGCCATTTGCTTCTTAAAACCTGCCACCTTTTTTTAAAATTGAAAATAAATTTAAACATTGCCTTTCCTCAATGCTACAAGTAAGGACATTTTATCCTGTAACACCACCCAATGCCAATCAAATCATCTTTATCTACTGGATAATTGAGTTAAAAAAACTTCTACAGAAAATGGAGTCTAGTCACTGGAAAGAAGTTTACCTTAGAAGTGAAGCACCTACTTACATAAACATTTAACTGTCCAAACTCATCTCTCTAAAATACTAAACAAAATGGATAAAAACAAAAGTATTACCTAGAATACCTTCTAGTCTTTTAAAAATGCTGAAATCAAGCTCATTTTACTTACCATCATTTTATCCATTATGGTGTTTGTTCCAAGAATGTTGTATTTACCAGGATTTTCTGCTGCATGTTTAGTAACCCAGGTAGTTTTTCCAGCTCCTGGCAAGCCAATCATCATAACCACCTACAATGGAAAGAACTGTTTAAATATTTTTTTTAAATACACAAAAGCCCAGTTTACACATTTGAACTTCCACAGCCTTTTAATTAAACAGAACTTTAGCCAAGCTTCAAAAAAATTTTTTTCTAGTGACTTACTTCACAATCTTTCTTCTCTTCAGGCCCCTTTGGTCCTCTAACTCGATCCTCCAAGGGGACATTCTGGATAAAAGTATAGTCTTCAGGTATTGGAAAATATGGCTTTTCCTTCTGACCAAAATTAAATTCAACTGCACAGTTGTGGCACAGAACATGTGGGAAGAGTGGTCGTCCAGCAAGAACTTCCTTACTGATTTTGAAGGCAATGCCAAGATCTTGTCCATTCTTTGCATAAGAGAGTTCTACTTCATCACTTTCAAAGTTCTGTTAATTGGAGAGAAAAATTAATGGGTTTTAATATGCTTCTTGTAACACTTCTTAAAAAAAAAACCAACCTAGGAGTAAAGCTTATCTTGTGGATATTTAGGTTATATGTTTAAATAGCTTGGTGTGAACAATTAAAACACCTATGTCCACAAACAGAAATTAATACTATCCAAAAAGACTAGATTTGGGGATCAACTTCATATTAAGTTTTCAGTCAAAATGAATCAGTAATTGAAAGTTGATATTGATATAACTTTAAAATAATCTTGTCTAATAACTTGCCATTTACATACAAATTTAACTGTGACTTACAGCAAAACATGTAATCACATCATTTTCATCAAACTTCTCTCCATAATCTTCAGTCTCACAGTTGCATGTTTTTATTCCTTTTAGAGAATACCCATAAGAAAATTCTTCTTCGCCTAAGAAAATAATTAACTTTCATTAAATCAACTCTCCAAAATAAACCGACCCATTATTTTTTCAAGATGTAGGGTTTAAGAGTATACTATACTGACTTTATAATAGATATAAAAAAAAGCTAGGTGGTTATTTAACTAGTTGACAAATTGCATGACATGATAACATTCTATTTGAACCATCAGCCACAAACCAATTAACTATAAAGAAAGAAAAGCCAAAATTTAGCCTATGCTCATGTTACTATTATTCATCTCTAAAAAACAGGCAAAAAGTTTAGAATGCCTGCTAACTACTGAAATCAAACACTAAGCACTCATGAGTACCAAGATACTCAAATGGAAACTTTACCGAGCAACATTCCACTTGTGGTTAGTGACCACCCAATCCGAACTTCATGTATATCAATATCTTTCGTATATAAATGCCTCACTGGGATCTTCTCTGTAACCTGAAAGTCAAAGATAAACAAACTGTGAACCAAGGAAAATAAACCATTTAATCAACCCTAGTTTATTTCATTTGGGCAATGGGCTAATTCTTCTTCAGCTACTAAGTACAGAGACACACCAACTTTACACTCCCCCCAACATTTTTAAGAAATTCAAAAATTAAGGGCTTATAACTTGAAGCTGAAAATTTACTTGGTTGAGTCACATTTAAAAGAAAATGTTGAAATTACATATTCTCAATACTTCAAAACCAACTAAACTTTATTCTTTAACATGTTTTCCTCAGAACAAAAACTGGAGCCTAACCAAATTTTCTCAAACCTTTGGTGGGCATTTCAAGTGCCTGATAAAAAAAATGAACACCCTAAATAAAAATTATGCTGGCTCTATCTACATGGCAACTTCTAATATAACAAACATCTTCAACTACTATAAAACACAGGGTTAGTCCCTCTTGTAACCCACAGAACTTGAAAAAAATAGAAGTTCCACTGATATCTAATAACAGGCAAAAACCTCACGAAGCCTAAGAAAAAAAGAACATCACAAAACTACTTTTACCTTCATCTCAAAACAGACTTTGCCTTTTGACACACCATAAGATGCCCTTCCTCCAGCCCAAAGAAAAGCGAAACTCTCCATGGTAAGGGAAGAAGCACTGAGGCGATCTCTTGATATTTTAAAATGTAGATCACAATTATCTGCAATTATATCAAATGCCATATTATTTCTTTTGATATCCACTATAAACATCTGCCATGTAGACAAAGCTGTTATTAAATTTTCACATATTTCTGAATGCTGCATACTACATTTTTACAGATGCTGTTCTAATTTTCAGTTTAAACCCCACTCCCACCAAGTCATTCTTGCCAAATCATGAACTGAAGCGTACACTACCTATACAGCTAACAAATATTAAGGTTTAGCATATGTGTACTTTAAGTATATAAAATAATCAAGACAATGTGACATTTATACATACCTGCTCTGCTCTTTACCTTGATTTAGAGGCAAGCAGTAGAGGATAGCAGGAAATCAAAGTGAAGCATGCCAGACCAGGTAGAATTTACCAGTGCCACAATAAAACTGAAGGGAGGCCATGACCAAGTATTTTAAAGTCAAGAGTATGAGCTGTTGATCCTCACTTTACAGGGGTTCTAGATCTTAAACTCTTTGCTAAAACTTGTTAAGAAGGCAATCTCAGTCTATACAATACAAACCTGGTCATCAGTGCTGTTACTACTACAGCATTTTAGGTCCCCTTTCCCCAGATATGCCTGTTAATAAGAATGGGGGATTACACACTTTGGAGTAATCCAAATCCAAAACGACTTTAACCTAGCTACCTTTGGGTCACTGGCTCATTAGCATGCACCTTCTGAGTTCTCAGTGGAAGCAAAACTAAATTAAGAAAGCTAGTTTCCTAAGTTTTACTGGAGAGATGAAATTAAACCTACAGTCTGGAATTCCTTACATAAGCTTTGCTCTTTACATTTCTGATACAATGTTCAACAAATTATACTTGAACCCAATAATGCACTTAAACTGGTATCCCTTGATGAGCTAAAAAGCCTTTTATAACAGTATTATCTTCCTAAACCATTGCTTCATAGCTCGCCAATTATAAGCAACTAAACATAAAACATTCAACTACTCTTCCATATACAGTTCAAAATAAAAGACTCCACTACATTGACTATATGTAAACAGTATGTAATAAAGTGACTTACATTTACACTACCATACACATCTAAATAAAATATGTATTCCAAAACAGGAGAATCTAAGATTCAACTTCTTAGATCTACAGGACAAGATGACACCTTACCTCTAGGCAATTATTTCTACCCTTTTTTCTGTTTATCACAAAATTGTACTTTCTGATCAAAATACTAAATCAATGATTTTGTATGTGAGAAAAATGAGGAATCTGACTGCCAAGGCCCATTTAGAGGTTTGCAATACTTCCTCATACTCAATTGCAACCCAACTGGGTAAAGTAGCAGTATTTACAGCGCTGCCATTGATACCATTCGCTGCTGAAGAAAGCTAGTGGCCCAGTGATAGCCCACTGCTGCTGCCCCAGGTCTTTGGAAGAAACCAACTTAGGTTAAAGCAGCAGCTACTGAACTGGAATTGAGAACAAAAGAGCAGTTATTGAGAAAGTAATATTACAATCTTTTAGAATAGGGAATATAGTGATGTGCTAATGGGAAAGTCATTAATAAATACTTAACTAGCCCAAGTAGCTCACTTAACATAATTCCACAAAAAAAAAAACACACACATTACTTTTACTGTAGACCCTACAGGGAGAAATTATAGGTAGTCTTACAAGTTTCCATTAGCTAGACAGTAAAATATTGGCATTCATTTCACATTCCTACAAATGAGAATTTTAATATCATACCAAAAAATTTTCAAATTGCTGGAGCCTCTAAAACTATCAATACAACTGCTGGACTAAATTAAGTGACCAGAATCTGAATAAAAGCCACCATCTTTTCAATTTTAAAAGAACCCTTTATACGCATTAAGTTTTCTAACATTTTGTAACCAAAATCCATATTTGATAACTGAGGGAGGAACGGGGAAGAAACAGCTTCACTTACAAGTATCAAGACAAACCACTGTGTCGTCGAAGTGTTCATCTTCTTCTTCAACAGGTGGCTGAGGAGATTTGGCTCTGAAAAGACAGAATTGTCTCCTGATACAACCTTCCCCAAAGAAGAATGAACAGGTGCCAAAACTAGGTTAGCATCTCTACCTGCTATACTTGTTCTCTTCAATGTACTCAAAATAGCCACGGCCATGATCTTCTCGAGGTCTTTTAACACCTCTCTTTTTATCTCCGCCTTTCTGTTCTGTTTTGCCGTCTCCTACAACACATGACACCGCTGTATAAGACACCACGGCACGCCGCCACAACAAGCAGAAAATCCCTTTCTTGTTGGAGGTTCCCTAAAACTCGACTTGTACATTGTGATTTCAATCAACGACTCAATTGCGAATTCAAACAACAATCTCCTTGGAATCGGTTTGGATTCAGTGACGCAGTCTAAGGACATTGCTAATTTTGCCAGTTCACTAGAATATTCCAGAAAGCACATGAAAATTTAACGCGGCCCAGGCCCGGAGCCCACGTGTACCCCAGAGAGTGTTCAGGAAAGGGGGAGGGGCCGAAGCGCCCCGCTCGCCCTCCCCTCCCCCCAGCCGGGCCCGCGCTCCCCGCGGCCGCATTGTACTGCTCGCCGCGGGCCCCGCCCGACCCCGCCCCGCCCGCCGGAAGTGACGTCACCCGAGCCCGGCGCGCCTTGCACAATACCGCGGCCCGGAGCCGCCACGGCGCGCCGCCGGGGCCCCGGGCCTCCCCTCCCCCCGAGACATGTGCCCGCACCGCGCGCACGCAGCGCGACGGCGCCTCCGCGGCTCCTCCCCCTCCAGCGGCAGCTGCAGCCTCCCCCCTCCCCACCCCGGCTCTCCAGGCACATAATGGAGGCGCCGCCACCGCCGTCACACACCGAGCCGAGGCCTCACGCCTAACCCGGGATTCCCCGCGCCCCGCCCGCCCCACTCCAGCAGTCCCCAGCCCCCGGGGATACTCCCTCCCGCGGCGGGTTTCCTCCCTCCCCCCCTGCGGGGCTCCGGCAGGCCTGGGCACGGTCCCCACCCCGCGCGGGCCTCCCGCCGCGCTCAACCAACCACGCAGCACTCACCCGCCGCCGGAGCCCCGGGGCGACCGCCGCCTCCGCCGCCTTCCGCCTTCTTCTTACCTCCCGCCTGCTGCTGGCCCTGCCTCGCCCCGGGCGGCGCCACCGTCACCGCGAACAGCGACGTGGGGCCGCTGCTCTTCCCCGCGGCCTCCTTGGCGGCCCCGCGCTGCTGCTGGGGTTGTTGCTGCGGCGCCGCCGGCGGTTGAGGCTGCTGCTCCCCGTGCCCGTTCTCGTCGCCCGCGCCTTCCTCCTCTTCGCCGAGCTCATCCTCCCCTTCCTGGAAGCCCTGGTCGTCGCCGTTCTCGTCCTCCGAGGCGGCCTCTTCCTCCTCCATCGGGCCCGAGTCGGCCGCCCCCGCGGCGCCGTTCTCCTCCCCGAGCTCCATCTGGTCGCCATCCAAGGCGGCGATCCCTTCCTCCTCCTCCTCCTCTTCCTCCTCGTCGTCGTCGCCGCCGGCCGCGGCCTCCTGCTCGAGGCCTGCTCCCGAGCGCCCGGCGGAATCCCCGCCCAGGTCTAGGCTGCCGTTCCCGGGCTCCATGGCGGGGCGGCCCCCGGCCTCCTCGTCGTCCAGCGCGGCCTGGAGACGCTCCATGAGCTCGGCCTTGAGGCCCTTGTCGGACAGGCGCCGCTTCTTGAGCTCCTCCTTCAGCTCCGACACCTTCAGCTTTTTCACATTAACAGGCGAGGAACTCATGGTGAGGCCCCGATTCACCGCTAGGCGCTGGCTCAAACTCGGCTCCGCTCACTCGGCCACTGGCGGCGGCTGCGGCTGCTCCTCGGCCCGGGCGGCGGCTGCGGCTGCGGCTGGAGGTGGGTTCGTGCTGCAGAGCGGATCCGCCTGGTGTCGAACGGCGCCAATTCCTTTCACCGAGTTCGCGAGGGAGACGCGGAGACTCGCCTGGCGCGAGCGAGCACGCAACGTCCTCTCGCAGGGGCGGCACCGCGCACGTAATATAGCCGCCCCGCCTCTGCGCCGGCAGAGCGCCCGCGCTCGCCCCACCCCGCCCCGCCCGAGCGGCGGGCCGGGAGCGCGGCGCCGCGCACTGCGCTTCCAATTGGGGCCCAGCTAATGGAGGAGGTGGAAACCGCCTTCAGTTAAACCGACCCGCTGCAGCCTCTATTGGCCTTTCCAGCCCTTTGGTGGCAATATTCGTTTATGTTCTTTGCCTTCCGGCCAGGAGGCTGCTTCTACCCAAATGCTTTCATCTTAAACTTGGTAATTTCAGCTGGAATCCGCCACCTCTTCTTCCATTTGAGATTTATCTTATCTGTTTCTCCAGCTATTTGCTTAGAACCCTTAAAATTTTGATTTGATTTGTACAAGCTGACAGTCATTATACGATTTTCTTCTGCTTAATAATTGGTTTTATTTTCCTGAATCCTAACTTGGGAGTTGAATTTTAGACTCAGGAAGGGCCTTTCTTTTGTCTCTCCCATGACCTCTGATGCAGGGTTTGGGAGATCATGCTTATTTTTGAAGAGTGGCCTCCACTGCATACTGCAAAGCGGACTTTACAGGCCTTGTTATGGTACTAATAGCCAAAGAAGTTAGCCTCAGAATTGCATTTCTGTGTTTTCTTTACATCTGCCAAGAAGACAGACCTCCTGTAAGGTTTATTCTGTCCAATTTAGGACCTGGTCATGCAGTTATGAAGTCCCCTTAACTAACAATGAGGATGAGACCCCAGCTAGGTCACACACTTTGATTCTATTCCTGTGGATATACTTTTGACAAAATTATGCCAAAGCTCTAATAAAAGCTAATGAAAAAATAAAAGGCTGTGATTTTGTGAAAGGAAAAATATCACTCTCAAAGAGAAATGTGATTTTGGTGTGTCTTAGAAGTTTAATTTTTCCTTTTACTAAATTAAGAGGTGTGTTAATGTTCTTCCAGTTTTCCAGAATTTAGATATGTGATAGACATGAATGTCTCAAACCCCAGAGAATCTGCACAGTGGCTAGCCAGTGGTCAAGTCTAGTCTAAGCTCAACTATATTGCTTCGTGCTTTAGCTGGCACAAGGCTATCCCAATTTTAATTCAAAATTTAGAAAAATACACATTTAACTTTCTCCCATAGTACAGTTTAATAAATTTTATTTTTTAAGTTCTCTTCAATGGCTTTTAAGAATCTTGTATTTTACAGTGCTGTCATAGATTAAGATGAAATATTAACATTTGTGAAATGATTTGAGTTGAAATTAATGGATTATGTATAGTACCAGTAATTCTCAGTTCAAGCTGATGGAGGCAGAGGGATAGCACCCAAAATAGGAACTTCCAAACCCTGCCAAAAACTCATTTTAGCCTTTGGTTATAATATCCTTAGAGCTTACAAACAAGTAGCAAACTGAAATTTGAACTTTTCAGGTTCTTTGCCCTTGTTCAAAATGGGAAAAGAATTGCAGGGGGTCTTCCATGTTCACAAAATAAGTAATTAGTCCCCTAATGAATCAGAATTAAATATAGTAATTATGGTGATCATTTAAGTTTATGTGTCCTTAGCTATGACTTCATATTTAAATGTTAGAGACATGAAAGCAATTTCTGTTTACCAGGGAAAAACTAAATTGTGAAAATAAAGTTTATATACCTAAATATCAATTTATAACAATTATTCTTGGTATGTTAAATCAATTGTAAAAATAAACATGAAATATAACTTTAGATACTCCTTGGAAGAAGAGTTATGACCAACTTAGACAGCTTATTAAAAAGCAGAGACATTACTTTGCCAACAAAGGTCCGTCTAGTCAAGGCTATGGTTTTTCCAGTAGTCATGTATGGATGTGAGAGTTGGATTATAAAGAAAGCTGACCACAGAAGAATTGATGCGTTTGAACTGTGATGTTGGAGAAGACTCTTGAGAGTCCCTTGGACTGCAAGGAGATCCAACCAGTCCATCCTAAAGGAGATCAGTCCTGAATATTCATTGGAAGGAGTAATGTTGAAGCTGAAACTCCAATACTTTGGCCACCTGATGTGAAGAGCTGACTCATTTGAAAAGACCCTGATGCTGGGAAGGATTGAGGGCAGGAGGAGAAGGGGATGATAGAGGATGAGATGGCTGGATGGCATCACTGACTCAATCGACTTGAGTTTGGGTAAACTCTGGGAATTGGTGATGGACAGGGAGGCCTGGGGTGTGCAGTCCATGGGGTCACAAAGAGTCGGACACGACTGAATGACTAAACCGAACTGAATAACTTTAGATGGGCATGAGAAAATGTCATGGCTTTGTTATGGCTTTATCAAGAGCTTTGTATCACAAAGATCATCCTCAGTCTGCTCATTACATGGCCCAAGAACCCAGGTCCTCCTCCCACCCCAGGCTTCTTTCATTACCCTGGGCTTTCCGAGACAACATTCAACAGAAAAACCTTTTATAAATGCTCAAAAAGAACCAGCCAGCCAATGCAGCAGACAGGGGTTCAGTTCCTGGGTTGGGAAGATCCCCTGGAGAAGGAAATGGCAACCCACTCCAGTGTTCTTGCCTGGGAAATCCCATAGACAGAGGGGCTTGGGAGCTACAGTAGACGGGGTCGCAAAGAATCAGACACGAGTTATCAACTAGACAACAACAACAAATGCTCAAAGAGCCATCATCTTGCTGTTTGTCCTTTTTACAAGCAATATTTTATTTTACCACTTGAAAATACAAATAGTGACTTCACTTTCCTAATAGTTTTTCTTCTTATATTTTTAATGCTGTCATGATAGTTCTGTTCTACAGAGACCAGTTAAAGTACAGATCACTTTCTCTAAATTGCTGAGGGATCTATCAAAAATTTGATATTCCCCCTTTTTGAAATCCTGGAGACCACCAAGAATACAGAGTGGAAGAGCGGGAAAATTAATTTCAACAGTAAAAAAACAAAATGATTAGGGAATTGCCCATAGGTAATAGATCTATGACAGGGCATTACAGAGTTAGGGTGCTCAGAATATGTAGCTTACATTTTGAAGTTGAAACAAAGGCACATACCTGGATATAGTTTGTCATTAAGTTCACTCAGCAAATATTTGTTAGCACCTTCTCTTAAGACAAGCACTAGGAATACAGCAGTGAACTATGTAATTATGCCTTCATTCTCTTAGGGATGATTAGCCAATAAGTTAAAACAGAGAAAGAAACAAGTATGGCAGGGAAATGTAAAACAGGACAGGGGCAAGGTATGCTGGGGTTGGAGGAGTTTTCCAGTTATAAATGGGGTAGTCTGGGGAGCCTAAGAAGTAAGGTAACATTTGAGTAAATATCTCAAAGAGGTGGAGGGAACAGTAAGTAGTCCTGAGGGGAAAGATAGGCAGGGAGTTGAGGGGAGGTGCAGATTGCCAGCAGCCTTGTCAGTGGTTTTGTAAGGACTTTGGCTTCTGCCTCCAGTGAGAAGGAAGATACTGAAGGGTTGTTACTAGTGAAGAGATAAGAACTGGCAGGAATGCTAGATTCAGTGGACTCAAGATGCTATTTCATGTACGTCTTTTTTTTTTATAGAAAATCAATGCCAATTTAATAAAAGAAGCAAGAAACACACTGCAATACATTTTTCAGTCTTCTTACAAAAATGTGAGAAGTTACAAGTACCTACAAATTACTAAGAATTAGTACACTTTCATATAGACTAACAGAAATGCACAGTAGGAAGGGAGGATGTTTCAAATTCTGGTTAAAAATACAAACAAATATCAGACAGACATGGGCTGCGGTCCCAGTTAGATAGCATGTTGGCTGAAAAAACTCTGATGCTGGGAGGGATTGGGGGCAGGAGGAGAAGGGGACGACCGAGGATGAGATGGCTGGATGGCATCGTGGACTCGATGGACGTGAGTCTGAGTGAACTCCGGGAGTTGGTGATGGACAGGGAGGCCTGGCATGCTGTGATTCATGGGGTCGCAAAGAGTCGGACACGACTGAGCGACTGGACTGAACTGAACTGATCTTGCACAAGCTATGTATCTCTCTGTGCCTGAGAGTATTTACATCTAAAATGATACCTGCCTTATGAGGTTGTTGGGAAAATGCATTGAGATAGTCTAAACTCTGAGGACAGGACTGGAAGCACAGGAAGAGCTCAGTATAGGTTAGTCTTCATTAGCTACTTTGAGCAATTTAATGAGCTTAAGAAAATCTAGAGTTGAATTTGCTAAATCTTATTTAGGAAATTATACATATTGTGTAAATTGTCAATGAATTGTTCATAGTGAAATGAAGTCTGAATAGGAGGGTGCAGGCTTCGCTTCTGGGCATGGTACTGTCACTGTAACCAGCTGGGGGACCTTTGGCAAATTGCACCGTCTCTCTGGATGTTTGTTTCCTCATCTATAAATGAAGCAGAGCAGACTGGAAGATTCGTAGAGTCCCTCTAGGGAGAAACTTCTGTGAGTCTCCTGTTTGCTGACTCCACACTGTCCATGGAGGAGCACTATTAAACTTTGAAATATTGATTATTCATATTCAAGTTTTACTTGTTACATTCAAAACTTCGCATTAGAGTCTTGAAGCATTTCATAATTAATTAGCAGACATGAAATTTAAACTAGTGTATCACAGCCTTTAAATTTTAAATGATGCAAAATATTCCCATTTATATGGAAAAACTCAAACGAGCTTTTTGGCCAACCCAATACTTTAAACTTGGATACCACAATAGGCTAAGAGGTTTAAAGTAAAGGGTTTCTCCAAAAGCAAACCAGATTCCCACCGCCATGGCTTTCTGTGCCTCCCATTGCTGCTGCAGTGTCCCCCGCTGACACCGTCACCACCATCTGCTCCTCTGATAAACGCTGCCTATGTGGACTCAGCCTGCCCAGCACCTGCCCACATGCAGTTTGGTTACCGGAGCCAAGCTGCTGTGACAGCTGCCCCCCACCATGCCACATTCCTTGGCCCTGTGTGCCCACCTGCTTCCTGCTCCACTCCTCCCAGCCCACCCTAGGCCTGGAGACCCTCAACCTCATATCCTTCACTCAGCCCTGGGATGAGCCCTCCATCCCAAGCTGCTGCTGACAGATGGCTGCTTCCCTCAGTGTCTGGTGATAATATGGAAGCTATCTCTTCAGCATTCACTTGCCTCAGTATATTTATTAGACATTGAGGCAGATCAGATCGCCTAGATATGGGCAACCTACCTTTCATCTTAATGGAAAGAAAATCAAGAAATTTGTTATGGCTATTTGGCTGAGCGCCATTTGGTTCATTTGGGCAGGTAACTGTCATCTATTATCAAAGGTATTGATATCTTTCAGACCTCAGACTGTATTTTCTTGGTCATGTTGCTTCCAAGATCCCATTTCTTATACTGAGTATTTTCATAGAGGAAAAATAAATTTCTTGATGGGTTTTCCAATAAACTTTATTTCTGTGACAACAAATAAGTGGTTTCTATAGGTGGTATCTTGTCTTTAATGTTATGAATCTGTCTTCACACACATTATATAATGTTTGTAGAATAAGATGTGCCCATTAGAAACCTATAGGAAAACTGGACTCATGTAGTCCATAGTAAGATATCAGGCTTTTTCTGATAACTTAACTATTTACCAGGTGAAGAGTGATTAATATTTAGCAAAACTCTTCTAACACAGGCAGGTTGGACAATGAGGAGTTTATTGAAAGAGTACACCATTATACCTTACCAGTGACTGGCCAGTATCACAGCACCTGATTTAAAAAGAGGAAGAAAATATTTGCACCATCCTGAACCACAGTCAAGAATACGACGAAAGTCTAAAGTGATTATGACCTCATAAGTTCCCACCTTCTACCTGTGATATGATCATCTGTTTTGAAGTTAGTCTAAGTTCCTTGTTATACCCTGGTGGCTCAGACGGTAAAGCATCTGCCTGCAATTCGGGAGACCCGGGTTCGATTCCTGGGTTGGGAAGATCCCTTGGAGAAGGAAATGGCAATCCACTCCAGCACTCTTGCCTGGAAAATCCCATGGATGGAAGAGCCTGATAGGCTACAGTCCATGGGGTCGCAAAGAGTCAGACACGACTGAGCAACTTCACTTCACTTCTTCACTTAAGTTCCTTGAGGGTAGGGAGAGGAACTTGACTTTTCCAGCACCTGTGCAGTGTCTTCCCTCCACATTCACAGACAGCATGGCATTGCACTGGGGAACAAGAAAGGAACTCAGAAATAAAGAATATCCCTTAAAAATGTGTGAACTGCATTGCAACCCTGACTCAAACCGAAGGATTCTTGATTTAAAAGAGTGTTATTGGGCTTCCCTGGTGTCTCAGTGGTAAAGAATCTGCCTGCAGGAGACACGGGTTTGATCCCTGATCCAGGAAGATACCATGTGCCCAGGAGCAACTAAGCCTGTGTGCCACAACTATTGGGCCTGTGCTCTAGAACCCAGGAACCGCAACTACTGAGCCCACATGCTGCAACTACTGAAGCCTGGGTGCCCTAAAACCCATGCTCTGCAACAAGAGAAGCCACCACAATGAGAAACCTGGGCCCTGCAACTAGAGAGTAACCTCTGATCACCGCAACTAGAGAAAGCCCACATGTAGCAACGAAGACCCAGCACAACCAAAAACAAATAAATAAAAATTAAGAGAGAGTTATTTAAAAAATCAAGTAGAAGCTGTAATAATAATTTTTATTCAGCAGAGTCTTCTTGGCATAACACTAGCACTTGTTTAATAAATAACAACTAAATTTCTTCGCAAGCTCCGCTTTCCACTTGGCAGTTAATATTTTTTTGTGGAAACCATATATTAGTGAACACCATCAGAGATCCTAAACTCTTAAAACTATTAAACAGATTTTTTTATGGCCTGTAGATTTTACATGTCCAGGTTCTCTACCCTCTACATTGACAGTATACTGTGTGATTGCTTCCATGTAGTGAAGCAGGATTGTGTTAACCGATTTTAAACTCATGTTTAGCAGAGCCATACCCAAGGCTGTGTAGTCCATTTTCTGTTTTAATGCTCGATCTTTCCATTTCCATTTCCTCATAGATAGAAGCTGGAGAAGGAAATGGCAACCCACTCCAGTGTTCTTGCCTGGAGAATCCCAGGGACGGGGAAGCCTGGTGGGCTGCCATCTATGGGGTTGCACAGAGTCGGACATGACTGAAGCGACTTAGCAGCAGCAGCAGCAGCATAGATAGAAGCAACACAAAGGTAGGGACTTTGTATTCTCCATAATGCCAGCAATATTGCCAAGCACTAGATGGTCAGCAAATATTTTTACTTTATTTAGAAAGTGGTATTAAACTATTAAGAAAGTCTTACGACTCCACATACAAGCCCCATCAAAAAAGTGTAACCCAGAACATATCAGTTGAATATGATCTGGAAAAATACATAGAGATGACACATAGGAGATTATTTACCAGTGTTAACCAATACAATTGTCACAAGTAGCTAATTAAATGAAAATTAAAACTGAAAATTCGATCCCTTAATCACTTAACCACACTGCAAATGTTCTGTAGCCATTAGTCTCATACTGGACAATGAAGAATAGAATATATCCATCATCACAGAAAGTTCTTTGGGATACAGCTGTTTACAGACTGTTTTAAAAATAAAGTTTATACCCAGGGACCAACCCTAGTGTGCATATGGCTCAAGCCAGACTAAAGGGAAAGCTGACCCCAGGAATCAGAGTGAAAGTGTGTGTATATGTATATGTATAAATATATCATACATTTATAAACACACACATGGGTAGTAAACCTCCCAATTCATCCTTTGATCTACTTAATAAATATTTATTAAACACCTACTACATACCACATTCTATACTATGTTCAGGGAAAACATACATGAATAATACAGTCCTCAGCCTCCAGGAGTTTGCAACTTGGGGATAAATACAAGCTATAACCAGGCTGTTATACTAGCACAGCTGTTTCATGGGGATTCAGCCATGTTGACCAACCACCGAGCTATAGAGTTCCCATGGTATAGTTCTGTAACACTTGACCACCCACAAATATTCACACATGCAAAAACGAAACAAAACCTCACATACACCTTCAAGAAGTCAGCTGTATGACAAGTAAGCAGTAATTAGCAATAATGGGCTTTCCTGGGGGCTCAGACAGTAAAGAACCTGCTTGCAGTGCGGAAGACTTGGGTTTGTTCCCTGGGTCGAGAAGATTCCCTGGAGAAGGGAACACTACACTGTTCTTGCCTGAAGAATTTCATGGACAGAGGATCTTGGTAGGCTACAGTCCATGGGGTCACAGAGTCAGACACAACTGAGTGATTAACACTTTCACTTTTTTTTTCATCATATTCATTATTTTATATACAGAGCTGCCTATTATTTGCAGATTTCTGCCAGCTGATAAGTAAGTCTTTCACTAAAAACTGTCAGGAGAATAAATAAGCCCTGGGGATATAAAATATAGCATGGCAACTATAGTTAATAATACTGTATTATATATTGGAAAGTTGCTAAAAGAGTAGATGCTAAACATTCTCATCGCAAGAAAACAATTTTTTTTGTTAACTGCGTATGGTGATGGATGTTAGCTAGACTTATTGCGACGATCATTTTGAATACAAATATCAAACATTTACACTAATATCAAATCATGTTGTGCATCTGAAACAAATAATATCATATGTCAGCTATATCTCAATTTTTTTAAAAAGCTGTCAGGAGTTTAAGGGGAAAAAAATCAAACCAAAAGCGTTTTCCACATTGTCCTAATTGCATAGACGCTATGTTTATACTCTGTGTTTATATAACCTTTCTTCCTTTTCACTGTTTTCACTTTGGTCCACACAGCATATTTCAGATGGTTCATCTTTTAAGTCTGCAGTATTTTTCTTGATTCATTTATTTGTGATATCAACTGCCAGTTATTGAGTGCCTGGTTATGTACCAGTCACTGTACTTGGCATTTTATACAAAATATCTCTAATCCTCATAGTAATCTCATAATATGGCAATTATTTGTCTCAATTTATAGATATGGAAACTGAAAAACAAAGGGATTAAGGAACTTGACAAGTTCAGTGAGTGGTAAAGTTAAGACGTCAAATCAGGGGTGCCTGACTTCCATGCCAAGCCCTTTCCTGCATCAGTAAGTTTGAAGCATTGGAGTTTCAAGTCAGAAATGATATACTCTGATTCTAGCAAGATTTCGTAGTGTATAGTATGTATACTATGTGTACAAATAGTGTGCAATATGTACACATTATGTACATTACAGTACAGGAGAAAGAGACAGACAAACCAACAATTACATTACAGGAGTAGTATATTACAAAAGCGCTGCAATAGCGGTGTGTATTGAGTTTGGAAAATGGAGCAAAGGGCTTCTTGGGGGATAAGACACTTGAAAAGACTGTATCTTCAAAAGCAAGGAGATTGAGAGAGAAGGAAGGCCATTCCAGGCAATAGGAACAGCCCCTGCAGATGCATAAAGATGAGAATCATTCCTACAGCTGGAATACAGTAAGGCTGGAGTACGAAGTTTGGGGAAAGAGGGCAGGAGCAAGGGTAGGAGTAAAAGTTGTTGTTGCTGCTTAGTTGCTAAGTCGTGTCTGACTCTTTTGCGACCCCATGGACTGTAGCCTGCCAGGATCCTCTGCCCATGAGATTTCTCAAGCAAGAATACTGGAGTGGGCTGCCATTTTCTTCTCCAGGGTAAAGATAGGGAATGGTCATAAGGATCAAAGAGGCAGACTGAAAAGAACCCAGATCAGCTAGAAGCTGGAGCTTCATCCACTGATAAAGAGGTGGAGGGGGTGAGAGCACCAAAGAATTTTGATCTGAGAAGTGGCATGACCAGGTCCAAATTTTAGAAAGATCATATAAGTATTAAAAACTCATGTGGATCCAAGTTGTGAGCATGAAATAATAAATGAATGAAGAGGATTCAAGGTTTAAGGAAAACTGCAGTCAAGATGAGACATGTAAATGTCACTTGGTCTTATGTCAGGGACACTTTGGGAGTGACAAAAATCTCAGAGAACTGGGACAAAGGACTCACTTAAAGGACCTCACGGGGACTTCCCTGGTGGTCCAGCGGTAAAGAAGCTGCCTGCCAGTCAGGCGACAAGTGTTTAATCCCCGCTCAGGGAATATTCCACATGCAGCTAAGCCCATGTGCCCTAACTACTGAAACCTGCACGCCTAGAGCCCATGCTGGGCAAAGAAAGAAGCCACCACAATGAGGAGCTTGCACACTGCAACTAGAGAGGAGCCCACCTTGCCTCAACTAAAGAAAAGCCTGCATGCAGCACGAAGACCCAGCACAGTCAATAAATAAGTAAATAAAAATATAAAATACGTATTGTTCAGAATTGTAAAGCAATTTCCCATCAGTTAAAAGGTAAATCAAAATTTTTTTAAAAATTTAAAGTTAGATATCATCAGGAAGGTAAATTATAAAAAACAATCTTTTTCATTTGTATAGGTGAAGAACATTCTTGATGATATAGATAACCAGTGCCAAAATGACAAACTAGAAAAGAAAAAAGTGTTAGTAAAACATCAAATGGGAAGAAAAAATACGTGTGCTTATAGCAGAATCAGTGATGGGAAGAACATAAGTATGAAGTTGTAGCAATAACAGAGAGGCAGATGCTGAAGATACTTTTAGAACATAAAAAGATGCAGATGTTTCTTTGGGAAATAATTCAGGTTTTATCTGAATTATGGGTAGATGATTGATATGATCTGGCCAAAATTTCAAAGGTCTCTGGTTACTTTCAATACATATGTATCAAAATAACTCTTCTGCTTAAGAGATCTAATGTGGTTTCTAGTTACTTGACTAGATCTTATCGATCATGGTGAATTAAGTAAAGGAAGGCTTCTAAGCACAGGAGGGATGGAATTCTCATCACCAGAGATGGGAAATTCAGTGAGTAGAGTACGATGAAAATTAACTGGGCAAAATAATTTATCTATACATAAAAGTTAAAATATTGAAATCTTCATAGGGCC
Source organism: Capra hircus (assembly GCF_001704415.2). NCBI lineage: Eukaryota > Metazoa > Chordata > Mammalia > Artiodactyla > Bovidae > Capra > Capra hircus. The sequence continues at coordinate 30,932,761 of NC_030823.1, read as the reverse complement.
ATTGCTGTCGCTGTTGTTTAGTTGCTCTGGCATGTCCAGCTCTTTTGTGACCCTAGGACTGTATAGCCTGCCAGGCTCCAATGTCCATGGGATTTTCCAGGCAAGAATACTGGAGTGGGTTGCCATGTCCTTCTCCAGGGGATCTTCCCAACCCAGGTATTGGGATCAATAAAAATATTGACAGCTTGAAAAAATAAAAATATATATACAGCCAGTGCTCTGGGACAACCCAGAGGGATGGAATGGGGAGGGAGGAGGAAGGAGGGTTCAGGACTTGGGGACACATGTACACCCGTGGCTGATTGAAGTCGATGTATGGCGAAGACCACCACAATATTGTAATTAGCCTCCATTTGAAATAAAGTAATAAATTTTAAAAAATTGGGGGCCAGCACCTTGATGAAAGTATACTTTTCCTTGCAATGGAAATATGGGAAGAATTAATTCTTTGTTTTACAAATTATTTCATTTTTAAATTAATGCTCTTCTAAAGTAATAAATACATGATTTGGAAAGTAAAAATAGAGAAAGAACTAAAGGGTCATTTTGGCTTGGTCACTTAGCAGTGAAGAACTCACCTGCAATGCAGGAGATGCAGGAGGGTCAGATTCATTCCCTGGGTCAGGAAGATCCCCTGGAGGAGGAAATGCCAACCCACTCCAGCATTCTTGCCTAGGGGACCCCACGGACAGAGGAGCTTGGAGGGCTATGGTCCATGGGGTCACAAAGTGTTGAACGTGACTGAGCGACTAAACAACAAAAACAGTAATGACCCTGTGACCGTGACCCCTGTAACCATGTGGGAATAGGACTCAGGACTGCCAAGTTATTCCATCTTTTTAAGGGACATGGGAAATTTTCATTTTTCTATGACACTGCCTAAGTTTCGGAGGTGGCAGACACTAAGCAGGCGAAAAAAGGTGCATCTTTGTCCATCTGTTTGCAAGCCCTGGCTAGAGAGTCTTGAGGTGAACATGGGCGAGAAGACCAAGTACGAGGTTATACGGAGTAAAACAGGTGAGAAGTGATGATGACCACTCTGACAAGGTCAAATGGGTTTGTTTAGTCTTGAGAAGGGTAAAGGAGCGGTGAAGAAAGCTTACTTAAGATTCTGAGGGTTTTCTTAAACCCCAGTGATATTTGTTTGGACTCTGACTTGACCGCTCAGTCTAGGTAAATATAAGTATTGGATTAATTTTCTAAACAATGCTGCCGTTAGAATGCAGATGGAATATTTTGCGGGAAGGGGCACAGTCTTACTAAAAGGGAGAAGTTGAGCAATGCCTAGACTGGGGGCCTTTGGGGACAAGTATAAGATTCTCACACATACGTCCCTCCCCTCCACGCGGTCCTTAACTGGGCCACCTCTCGACGGTTCAGCTCTGCCTGCAGGCCTGCAAGTCTGCTTTCCTCCCACACATCACCTCCCGTTGGATTACAAATTTCCTGTTGTGTTCCTGTACTTTTCAGAACTCTCCTAAATATTCAGTTTAACCCTGTTTCGATGGTTTCGTGTATGAAAGTGAAAGTGAAAGTTACTCAGTCCTGTCCGACTCTTTGCGACCCCATGGACTGTAGCCTATCAGGCTCCTCCATCCATGGGATTTTCCAGGCTAGAGTGCTGGAGTGGGTTGCCATTTCCTTCTCCAGGGAATGTTCCTGACCCAGGAATCGAACCAGGGTCCCCTGCATTGCAGGCAGACGCTTTACCATCTGAGCCACCAGGGAAGCCCTGGTGGCTCAATTTCTAACCTGTTCCTTTCATCCCACTCACCCGCAAAAGGCCACAGACACATTAGGAGACACCTAAATTAAGCCATAGAATCAAAGCAAACCTTAGTGACACATCAGGCCTGAGAACTTGTTTCAGTTCCCTCTACTTATTTATATCATCGAAACAGGGTTAAACTGAATATTTAGGAGAGTTCTGAAAAGTACAGGAACACAACAGGAAATTTGTAATCCAACGGGAGGTGATGTGTGGGAGGAAAGCAGACTAGCAGGCCTGCAGGCAGAGCTGAACCGTCGAGAGGTGGCCCAGTTAAAGGACCGCACGGAGGGGAGGGACGTATGAGAATCTTACAACTTTTTGTTTCTTAGCAAGAGGTAACAATGCTATACTTCCTACAGGTCATCTGCTTGAGCCACTGCCTAGCTGTATCACTGCCTCGTTTCTTAATTACTTATTGTAAATAACACATGTGAATATCATATCATTATCTCATCCTCACGGTGATAATGAGATTGTATAAGGTTAGGACCTGCTTATTCTAATCTGTTCTAAGATTCAGTATAGGTGGCACCTCCTCCAAGAAGATGCTCCTGATTGCTCCTAGCCCAAACCCCTCGTCCTTTACTCTAAGTATGCCTCCTCCGAGCTTCCTAAATCTTCAGTGCTATTCGTGCCCCATGGACTAATAATGATCTGTTTCTGTGGCATCACCAACACGATGGACTTGAGTTTGAGCAAGCTCCAGGAGTTGGTGATGGACAGGGAGGCCTGGCGTGCTGCAGTCCATGGAGTCACAGAGTCGGACCCGACTGAGCGACTGAACTGAACTGATTGTTTCTGTGTCTGTCTCCCACTGATCGACCTTCTGAAGGGGACTCTGCTGTATGTCCAGCTTGTTTTATGTTCTTAGATCAGCCTGAGAAGTAAGCATTCAGGACACATGATATGTGGAATAAATGATGCTTTGGAGATCAGTATAACTCAGCAAATGGCTGTATTCCTTACCAGACAGTTACTTTGGGCAGAGTTTCCTTCTCTCAATTTCAGCCTCTACCTGTAAAATGATACTGTCCTGTCTACCCCCGAGAGGCAAAAGTCACATGGGCTGAAATACTAAGCTATAAAATGTCAATGGTATATATGTCATTATTAGTTTTCAAACATAGATTTTGGGAAAAAAGGAAGAGGGGGGAAAAAAAAGAAAGAAACCAGAGGGATTCTTGACTCTTGAGTGCTTATCTGTGCACACAGTTCACAAGCACCACTCTGGTTAAAAGAAAAAGATAACTAGCTGGTTTCCTTACCTTATTTCTGCAGAAGCATTATTATTTGTGAAAAGTTAAAAATCTAAAATTGACAAGGCACTAAAAAGAGTGTATTGCTTTAAAATGTGAGAACAAAGTTACTGCCTACCAGTCAAGTGGTGATAAATTCGCTCACCATCCACTCTGACTTGGGACTGATATTGAGGTGAGCAAATAGGAAAAGGAGTACGTCAAGGCTGTATATTGTCACCCTGCTTATTTAACTTATATGCAGAGTGAAAGTGAAAGTGAAGTCACTCAGTTGTCTCCGACTCTTTGCGACCCCATGGACTATAGCCTACCAGGTTCCTCCATCCGTGGGATTTTCCAGGCAAGAATACTAGAGTGGGCTGCCATTTCCTTCTCCAGAGGATCTTCCCAACCCAGGGATTAAACCCAGATCTCCCGCACTGCAGGCAGACGCTTTACCATCTGAGCCACCAGGGAAGCCCTATACGCAGAGTACACCATGAGAAACGCGGGGCTGGAAGAAGCACGAGCTGGAATCAAGATTGCTGGGAGAAATATCAATAACCTCAGATATGCAGATGACACCACCCTTATGGCAGAAAGTGAAGAGGAACTAAAAAGCCTCTTGATGAAAGTGAAAGAGGAGAGCGAAAAAGTTGGCTTAAAGCTCAACATTCAGAAAACGAAGATCATGGCACCTGGTCCCATCACTTCATGGCAAATAGATGGGGAAGCAGTGGAAACAGTGTCAGACTTTATTTTTGGGGGGCTCCAAAGTCACTGCAGATGGTGATTGCAGCCATGAAATTAAAAGATGCTTACTCCTTGGAAGGAAAGTTATGACCAACCTAGACAGCATATTCAAAAGCAGAGACATTACTTTGCCGACTAAGGTCCGTCTAGTCAAGGCTATGGTTTTTCCAGTGGTCATGTATGGATGTGAGAGTTGGACCGTGAAGAAAGCTGAGTGCTGATAAATTGATGCTTTTGAACTGTGGTGTCGGAGAAGACTCTTGAGAGTCCCTTGGACTGCAAGGAGATCCAACCAATCCATCCTAAAGGAGATCAGTCCTGGATATTCATTAGAAGGACTGATGCTGAAGCTGAAACTCCAGTACGTTGGCCACCTCATGCGAAGAGTTGACTCATTGGAAAAGACCCTGATGCTGGGAGGGATTGAGGGCAGGAGGAGAAGGGGACGACAAAGGATGAGATGGCTGGATGGCATCACCGACTTGATGGACATGAGTTTGAGTGAACTCCGGGAGTTGGTGATGGACAGGGAGGCCTGGCGTGCTGCAATTCATGGGGTCGAAAAGAGTCGGACACGACTGAGCGACTGAACTGAACTGAACTGACTGAGGGCAGCGCAGTCCAACAGTCAGAATGGAGTTTCACCTCGGAGGTACTTATCTTCTCCAGGTCTTCCCCTCCAGAAACTGAAATTCTGAACCTGGCCTTTATTCTACAAATGGTAGAGCAGCCTAGCAGTCCTAAATAGATGAGTTTGAAGCAAGATCGTTCTCAAATTACTATCAATCATTTTGCCTAGGCAAGCTAATTAAAGCACTTGGTAAACAGAAGCTTAATTTATGTTTGTCCAGAAATCAACCCTGAGTATTTTTGGAAGAGCTGTCGCTGTAGCTGAAGCTCTAGTACTTTGGCCACCTGATGTGTAGAGTGAACACATTGGAAAAGACTCTGATGCTGGGAAAGATTGAAGGCAAAAGGAGAAGAGGGCGGCAGAGGATGAGATGGTTAGATAGCATCACTGACTCACTGGACATGAATTTGAGCAGACTCCAGGAGACACTGGAGGATAGAGGAGCCTGGCGTGCTGCAGTCCATGGGGTCTCAGAAGAGTTGGACACAGCTTAGTGACTGAAGAACAGTAACAGAAGGAACTGAAGAAATTGACACAAATTCCCGAGTTGAGAGATGATGGCCAGTTATGTTTTAGGCTCACACTTGAGATCTCTCTGAAAGGTGATAAGATTTGGTTTGTTGGGATGCAAAATGAGACTAGTTTCTAGTTTTTTCCTTCATTAGATCTTGAGTCAGGTTATATCATTAAATTCACATTTTTCCCAGATGAGGAACCTTCAAACACAAGTACACAGAGATTTTACAGTGTAAATACCAATTGCTTTTCTATGATGGGTGGTTCAAGGTTAGCTGTACTTACTTGCCATCAGCATGATAATAAAGAGCTGGAGGGAAGTGAATCATTCATTAGCATTTCACTAGAGTGATAGATCTTTTCAAGGCCCGGCTTAAAGCTCTGGCTCAGACCGTAAAGCATCTGCTTACCAAGTTGGAGTTCAGTTCAGTTCAATTAAGTTCAGTCGCTCAGTCGTGTCCTACTCTTTGCAACCCCATGAATCGCAGCATGCCAGGTCTCCCTGTCCATTACCAACTCCCGGAGTTCACTCAGACTCATGTCCACCGAGTCGGAGATGCGGGTTCCATCCCTGGATTGGGAAGATCTCCTGGAGAAGGAAATGGCAACCCACTCCAGTATTCTTGCCTGGAAAATCCCATGGACAGGGGAGCCTGGGAGGCTACAGCCCATGAGGTCGCAAAGAGTCGGACACGACTGAGCGACTTCACTTCACTTCAAGCTCTGGAGCGGCTTCCCCCTGCTATGGAGATAGAACAGGAAACCATCCGGGGCTTCCAGGAAGTGGCTCCTGCTCCCTCTGCCGTCTTCTCTCTGTTTCTCTGTGCTGTGCTTCCTCGGCCTGGCGGAACCCATCTGATCCCAGGGCTGGCCTTGTTGTCCTTTCCTGCTCTGGGAAAAATCTTAGCCTGGCCAGCCTCCACTCAAGCTTCCGGTCTCAATGTAATTCCGATGTCCTGACCAAGCCCTGTCGTCCAGATTGAGCTTGATCCCACATGGAGCCCACACCTCCCTTTTCCTAACACGCGGTGGTGGTGATACAGACTTACCTCGAAGAAGCACTGCAAATTCAAACGGACTGTTGAGTAGGGAGCAGTCAGCAATGTTAGCTCCCCCGCCCTATCCCCCCCCCCCCCCCCCCCGTTGTTGCGGTCCTGCTAGTCTCCTTCCCTAGACTGTATCTGTGAGATGGCAGAGCGCATCTGTTCTGTTCTTCGGTTACCCAGACCTTCCACAGTGAGAACTGGGCTAAATTACAGGTGCTCAGTAAATACTTTTTGAATGAAGGAACGCCAAAATTTGTTGAATGAGAGGATGGGGAGTTTTTGTTTAATGGGTACAGGGTTTATGTCTGAGATGATGAGAAACTTCTGGAGATATGGATGTGAGTGATGGTTGCCACGTGAATTGTTTTCAATGCCACCAAACACTCAACAGTGGTCAACTGGTAAATTTTATGCTATCGTATTTTACCACAGTAAAAATTTTTGTTGAAAGAATGCATAGATAGTTAAGTGTTTTGAACCAGGTCCTATCTATCTCTAATACTTCAATTCATTAAATATTCTTAGAGTGCCTACTATATGGGTAACATAAAGATGCAGTCTGGGACATATTTAATAGTCTGAAATATACTAAAAATTAAAACCAAGTCACCCTTTGCATGCAAAGCACATTTTAACTAGATAGACTGGTCGTATTTATCTTTGCATTCCAAGCATCTAGCAGCACTTAACTCCTGCTCAATAAATGTTTCCTTTGGGGCTTCCCTGGTGGCTCAGCGGTAAAGAATCTGCCTGCCGGTACCGGAGATGCGGGTTCGATTCCTGGGTCAGGAAGAGTCCCTGGATGAGGAAATGGCAACCCACTCCAGTAATCTTGCCCAGAAAATCCCATGGACAAAAGAGCTTGGTGAGCTACAGTCCACGCGGTTGCAAAAGAGTCAGACACAACTGAGCAACTAAACAAGTTAAAAAATAGGACATGACCGTAACATGGTATTTGCTTAGGGCTTTCCTCATGACAAAACGCTTCCACAGCCAGAGTTTCAGATTATCATGGAGGTTCCTTCACTCCTACCCTTTTTACTCTTTTTCCACTCCTTCACATACTTCGGTTAACAGCAATCCCTTTCTGGCTTTCTGTTGTCAGAATCAACACAACTTTCTCAGTTTCTTTATCAACTGTTCTCAGTTGTTCATTTCTAGTTCTCACTCCATCATTTCTAAGCAAATTTTGCAATTTTTTTACTTTCAACAAAATCCAAGTCCCAGGAAAGAATCCCACTTGGCACTGGGGCAGAAGACACATTACTGGGATAAGGCCTGCTTAGAAGAAGGTGGATTGGGCTCCACACCCTAGAATCCTGAGAACGCCCCACCTGTTAAAAAATATTCTGAGCTTCTTTGAGGGTAAGTATTACATGCTTGCATCCTCAGTTGCTTCAGTCGTGCCTGACTCTCTGTGACCCCATGGACTGTAGCCCACCAGGCTCCTCTGTCCCTGGGATTCTCCAGGCAAGAATACTGGAGTGGGTTGTCATGCCCTCCTCCAGCAGATCTTTCCCACCTGAGGATCAAACCTGCATCTTGTCTATGAAATGAGAATAATAAGAGACACTCATAGAGCTGGGGCTTTTTTCCCTTTCTGTTTTTGGCTGTGCCATGTGCAGTGAGGGGATCTGGGGATCCTAATTCCTTGACCAGGGATCAAAACTGTGCTCCCTGAAATGGAAGCATGGAGCCCTAACCACTAGACCACCAGGGAGGTCCCTCAGTTTTTAATGAGCATTAAATAAACTAAGGTTTGCAAAGCAACTAAAACAATGCTAGACTTGTATTAGGTATGACATCTAATGTATTGCATGTCTAAAAACATTATCTATTGGTAAGTTCCTTTGTTGCTAAGGTAACAATATTAATTGCATACATATTAGTCTTAACAATGTGTATTACACTTATGCTCCTAGGTTGAGTTCAGGCTTTCAGCCTGAAAAGAGAAGGTCACTGTCCTTGGGATTGAGAGACTCTTGCCCTTCTTTTCCCACTATAGAACCATACCTGAGTTATGTAAGAAGCTTACTTTCTGCTCTGCTGTTATTATTAGCATTTCCTATTTTAAATAAGATACTATACATGGGCAAAGGTTCCCAGGGTAGCAGGATGAACAGGAGAAGCAAGATCGCCTTTCTTCTCACACTCTGGGTGTCCCTAGACACAGCAGGATGGTGTTAACTATACGGACTTGGAAGCTAGGAACTGGCCTGTCTGATTTTAAATTTCAGTAATACCATTTTCTAGCTGTGTGACTTTATGCAAGACATTCAGTCTCTTACTATTTCCTCATTCGCAACATGGAGAAAATGAAAGGATCTAGTGTATGATAGTTGGAAAGATGGCATGAGCTAATGAATATTAAGACTTCGAACAATAAATGCTAGCGGTTAGCATTACGTTCTATTTTGCTTAATCCTCTCATTCTCCTCTCATCAAAGTCAACGGCTTTTAAACACTTTTCCCCGTGACCTTCAGTAGGAAATATATTTTATATCACAATCCAGTATATTTACAAATGAAAAAACTAAATTGAAGCTTCACAAAACACCAATACTCTTGGCATACATATTGTGCTGTGAGTGTTACTTGCTCCTTTGTGTCCGTGTCTTTGCGACCCCGTGGACTATAGCCTGCCAGGCTCCTCTGTCCATGGAATTCTCCAGGCAAGAATACTGGAGTGAGTTGCCATTCCCTTCTCCAGGTGATAAAACCCAGGTCTCCTGTACTGCAGGCAGATTCTTTACCATCTGAGCCACCAGGGTAGCCCCAGCAAACACATTGTACTCCATTAATTTATATTCCTTTAAAAAAAAAAAGTACTGGTAGTGCCCTATGAAATTCATTTCACTATCCACTTATGGATCCATTTGAAAAGCTTGAAACGCTCTGCTCTTTGATACCTGTGATGGGCAGAATGGGACTTCCCTGGTGACTCAGATGGTAAAGAATCTTCCTGCAATGTGGAAGACCTAGGTTCAATCCTTGAGTCAGGAAGATCCCCTAGAGAAGGAAATGGCAACCCTCTCCAGTATTCTTGCTCGGAAAATCCCATGGATGGAGAAGCCTGGAGGGTAGTCCATGGGGGTCCCAAAGAGTCAGACTCGACTGAGCGGCTAACAGTTGCACTTTTCACAGGCAGGATAATGTCTCCCTCATGTGTCTACAATCCTGGGAACTTGTGAATTCCTGTGAAAGGAACATTCCTTTAGGTTGCAAAAGGAATTCTGCAGATGTGATTAAGGTTACAGACTTTGAGATGGGAAGATTATATTGGACTATCCAGATGGGCCTCGTTTAATCACATGAGTCCTTTAAAAGTGGAGAATCTTTCCTGACTATGGTCAAAGAGAGATGTGAAGGGTCAGATGTGCAAAGAGATAAGGACTCAGTGTGCCAGTGCCAGCTTTGACCATGGAAAAAGGTGGCCACGAGCCAAGGGATGCAGGCATCCTCTAGAAACTGGGAAGAGCAAGCAAATAAACTCTGCCTTAGAGTTCCAGAAAGGAACGCAGCCCTATGTGTGAGTGCCCTACAGACTCTAGCCTGCCAGGCTCCTCTGTCCATGGGATTCTCCAGACAAGAATACTGGAGTGGGTTGCTGTGCCCTCCTCCAGGGGATCTTCCAGACCCAGGGATGGAACCCATACCTCCTACGTCTCCCGCATTGGCAGGCAGGTTCTTTACCACTAGCGCCACCTGGGAAGTCCATGAAGCCCTTGATTTTAGGCCAGTGAGGCCCATGTCAGGCTTCTGAACTCCAGAACTGTAAGACAGTAACTCTGTCTTGTTTAAGACACTAGATTTACGATGATTTGTTAGAATAGCTGGAGAAACTAAAACACTACCCAATTTAGAAGCCTTGACAACTAGATCTAATTAATCCAGAAGCCTTTCACAACTCTCTCCCCTTGCTGCTGCTGCTACTAAGTTGCTAATGCTACTCATTTCAACAAATCACTTATTCCTTCTGCTTTTACCTTTGAGTGTCTCTGTAATAATCCATTTGCTTTCCTGATTTTCATTCAGGGCCAATTCATCTCTCTTTGGACTATAAAACCTCTTCACTGCTTTCCCTACTTCTGGGCCCCATCTTGTCGCCCCACCCCCTCCTTCTGGCTCTTATAGTTCTTTTTCTAAACTGCTGATGTGATTACCTCTTTGCATTTTAGATGCCTTATCATGCTTACAAAATAAAATCTGAGGTCTTTAGCGTGCTGTGTGCTAAGTTGCTTCAGTCGTGTCTGACTCTTTTTGAGACCCTATGGACTGTAGCCTGCCAGGCTTCTCTGTCCATGGGGTTCTCCAGGCAAGCATACTGGAGTGGGTTTCCATGCCTTCCTCCAGGGGATCTTTCTGACCCAGGGATTGAGAGCGATAGTCAAAGCTCTTCAGATGATAAATCTAAAAGGACATGTTTCACTGTTTCATCTTTCCCTGTTCCGCTCCTCAGAATATCCTATTTAAAAAGTTATTTTACCATTTCACTTTATTATAGTTGGTTGTTTAAATTTTTTTCTTTTTGTCTTAAAAAATTCCTTCTTGGGAACCAAGGAAGGGACGAAGAAAGAACTCTGCCTACCAGTCAGCCAGTTCCTCTTGCATTCCATCTAAGTCCTCAGAGTTTGTCATTTATATTATGGCTCTCTAACCACAATATGCTTAATTTTTTTTAATTAGGGCATTAGTGGCATAGAGAATTGTCTTCTCTATGCTTGGGAAAAATAAATTCACCAGGCTGTATAGTCTTTTTCTTATAAGGACATATGTGAGACTGGATTAGGGTCCATCCTAATGGTCTTATTTTAACCTAATCCCCTCTTTAATGCCCTATCTCTAAATACAGTCATGTTCTGAGATACTGGAGGTCAGGACCTCAACATAGGAATTTGGGTGGAATGTACACAAGTCAGCTCAAAACAAACAGTGAGAATATTACTTCTTGACACTCAGCCTTGCATAGACTCAGAGTTCTAGGTGCACCTCAAAGCCCCTGTCATGGCCTTCTATTTGGGTAGTATATTTCTATTTTCTAGTCTCAAGGCTGGGCTCTGCCTTGCAATCTTCACTGATCTCTCGAGGAATCACATCCATTTGTAATGGGCACACCCACCCCAAATGCTTTGATTATAAACTCTTCACATGTGACAGCTACCCTATCACGAACTCAGCTTGCCTAGCAGGGCCCTAGAACATTTTTCTCTCTCCCTTCTTTCTATCATTTTGACCTGGATTCTCCTGAAGACTATCCTAAGCCCTTTTATTTGCAATGGAGTTCTTGTAACTTGTGTTCCACTCTTGCCTACCTTTTTCTTCTACGCCTTTGTTTTCTTTAAAGCAGCTTTTAGAATTATTTAATTCTCTGCTATGCAGTCACTTAAATCCCACTCACCTCCACACAGCTTGAATCCAGATTCCCCGAAACATTTTCTTTCCATTCAGAAATTCGTAAATATCATTTTCAATGAAGCAAGCAGCACTGACTTTCATTAAACATCTCAAGAATGTAATTTGGGGGCCCTCACTCTTTTCCCTTTTGCTCCAATTTACAGCTTATGTTGTTTAGCTTTGCATGTGGCATTCTTGCTTCATAGACCAGGTTCAAAGTTGACCAATGTACCTGGCTATCCAGGAGTGATGTCCTAGTCCTTGGCTGCGGTCTGGGAATAGCAGCAGATCCTCAGACACAGTGACTCAGTGGCAGAGCAGTGTAACATCCTGGCAACGGGAATTAATTTGGGCACTCACAGGCCTGAGTTCAATGTTCTTTTGTGGGAAATTTGTCATTGGTGCAGGTAGTTGTTTAGAGGATGGACAAGGGTAGCGATACTAATCTAGGCAGAGCCTTATTTAAAAGACTTTTGTTTTTTGTGGTAGTCTGACAAATGTGTGTGTGTTAGGTGGGCACTGAAAAGTCCTAGCCTAAGGCAGAGTCACTCTAAAGGGCATTAAGTGTAATTCCAATTCCAGGGTCTGTCCCTTGAAAAACCAGATTCAATTTTCAGGTGCCTGATGTATCTTATTAAACATCATCAGTGTCTTCCCTGATCTTGCTTAGTTGAGATCTGATAAACTGCATTCAGAGTCATACTAATGATCAGGTAAAGCTAAAAATGTTGAGGTTGGAGAGCCAGTTCATTTGTTAACTGTTGTAATTGAACTAGACTGTGGTCATTAATATCAATGACAGTGGCTGTCCTTGGTCATCCAGGTAGCAACAAAGAGCTCTAAACAAGAGCGAGGGACCACTCACTTCTGGAATCCTGAACTGCTGCACTCGGCATCTAAGTGCCTTGAGATCACCATGGTATGAAAAGCCCAAGTCAGCCAACCTACAGAAATCCTGCAGTGAAGCCCTGAGATGATGGGAAGGCAGAGAGAGATACCCAGCCAGGCACCACTGCCCCAGCTGCTCCAGGCCCTCACTGTCCCAGCTCCAGCTCCATTTCCTGCCTCTGATCGCACAGCTCAAGCTTTATCCACAGCTGCCCAACGGAGCCCTGCCTGAAACCCTGACCCACAGAAACCAGGAGGGAGAACGCAGAAAACGGTTGTTAATGTTTAAAGCCACCTAATCTGAGGATAATCTGTTAGGCACAATAGTAACTGGAAGACTTCCCAACCTTTCTCATCTTTCAGTCTCCTCCTCCTGAGAGCAAACTCTTTCCATTCTTGTACCTGACTCTTCTCACTATTTATAATTTCATAAGAGTTAATATGCTTATTCCACTACATGTCAGATGTATTATGGTTGAACTTCTGATTTTGGAAGATGAAGGTACCGTACTCGTCTACTATCCTACCCTCCCCTTCTGCTTGCTCAATCACCCAGACACAACTATATCAGTGTTTGTTAAGCCAACATTTATTTTTTGCCTTATTATTACTACTGTGCAAGTCTTATTTATATTGAGCTGATTTATGCATAACCATTATATTCCCTTTCTTATACAACTTAATTTCTCATTTGCTCAGTTTCCCATATCATTATCACTATTTATTTCTGCATTCTCCAACTGAATTGAAAAGCCTCAGAACAAGATTTTCTATGTGGTCAAACACATCGTTAAGTCTCTCTATTGGGAACTCTCTTCCCCTGGATGTCACGCTTCTGGTGACTCTGTCCCTGGGCTGCATGGGTTGGTGCTCCCCTGGGGCAACTTCTGTCCTGAGACTTCCTTCCTCCTCTCTTCTGTGATGGATTCTTTTTTCCTGACTCTGTATCCTACTCTTGGGTTATACCTTCATCTCAGTGGATCTTATTCTCTTGCAGCTTCCTAAAGATGGATGTGCAGGAAGTGAAATTGCTGCTATCTTGCAGAGCTGAAGATGTCTCTCTCTTTTTTTTAATGTCTTATTTTATATTAGAATATAATTGATTCAGTGTACAGCAAGTGAAGTGAAGTGAAGTGAAGTTACTCAGTCGTGTCCAACTCTTTGTGACCCTGTGGACTGTAGCTCACCAGGCTCCTCCGTCCATGGGGTTCTCCAGGCAAGAATACTGGAGTGGGTTGCCATTTCCTTCTCCAGGATATCTTCCCGACCCAGGGATCGAACCCAGGTCTCCAGTATTGCAGGCAGACGCTTTAACCTCTGAGCCACCAGGGAAGCCCAAAGTGATTGTTATATGTATGGTGCTGGTGGTGGTGATTTAGTTGCTAAGTTGTGTTCAACTCTTGCAATCCCATGAACTATAACCATCCAGGTTTCTCCGTTCATGGCATTTCCCAGGCAAGAATATAAGAATACTGGAGTGGGTTGCCATTTCCTACTTCAGGGGATCTTCATGACCCAGGGATTGTATCTCCTGCAACGGCAGGTGGATTCTTTATCACTGAGCCACCAGGGAAGCCCCAGTTATACATATTCATATGTCTATTCTTTTTCAGACTCTTTTCCCATGTGGATTTTTACTGATTATTGAATATAGTTCCCTGTGTTATACAGTAGATACTTATTAGTTATCTATTTTAAATACAGTAGAATGCATATGCCAATCCCAACCTCCCAATTCATCTCCCACCCTGGGATCGAACCCTATCTCCTGGGCAGCCAGCCCTCTTGGCAGGCAGATTCTTTACTGCTTTGCCACTTGGGAAGCCCCTTTGACCCTGTAGTCTTGTGCTGTCTTCATTTCCCTTCTGTCATTAGGTAGAGCTTCAGGAGCAGCAGATGCAGAAGGCAATGGCACCCACTCCAGTACTCTTGCCTGGAAAATCCCATGGATGGAAGAGCCTGGTAGGCTACAGTCCATGAAGAGTCAGACACGACTGAGTGACTTCACTTTCACTTTTCACTTTCATGCGTTGGAGAAGGAAATGGCAACCCACTCCAGTATCTTGCCTGGAGAATCCCAGGGACAGAGGAGCCTGTGTGCTGCCGTCTATGGGGTTGCACAGAGTCAGATACGACTGAAGCGACTTAGCAGCAGCAGCAGCAGGAGCAACAGAGATGAACCCTTGTGTTAACTGGGCTGTGTTTAATCAGCAATATCCCTACCTACTTTGTAAGATTATTGTTGGTACCAAACAGGACAATACATGCAAAAATGCGTTGCAAGCTCTTAAAATAATATGCAAATGTGATTTACTACCATTTGACTCCTAAGATGCCTTGATAGATTTTTCTGTTGTGACTTTCTTCCCACTACCTTTGACAAAATGAGCACTTTGGTAATGGTAGCCACTCTCTTGGCAATAATCCTTGAAACCTTAATCAACATGAAAATAAATAAAATGCTCTCAACCTTATGTGTTATACAAAACAAGTTGAATGTACAACACTCATTTGTAACCCGAAGGAAATACATCGTGCTGGGAGTTTCAGCAGAAGTCCCATAGACCCAGTTCACGGCATCTGCTCCCAGGCGCCCACCTGAAGCTCTCCCTATATCTCACGGGCCCCCTGGGTACAGATTCCCTCAAAGCACTTCCTGCCCTACTGAACTTGCTTGTTTTCTTGTTTGTGTCAGCCTCTGGGTACGGAATCTGTCTCATTCATCCCTTTATCCCCAGCACCCAGCACGAGGCCTGACATACAGAGGTTCCTAAGTGTCTGGTGAAGTGGAACACTGCAGACAACCTCAGTCAAATATTATGCAGTCTTTGCGACAACAGTTCCAAGGGTTTGACTAGATATTCTACTCTAATTATTAAGAAAGCAAAGAGCAGACATTCTTCTTCCTCTATAAAGACAAAGAGAAAATTATGGATCTGTCTAACAGATTGCTTCGTCTTTTCATGCAATGGGAAAGAAGGCCAGGGGAGTAAAGCTACAGTCCTGGCAGCACCAGGCAGCCCAGACACAAGTGTTGAGCACAAAGGGGGAGGCAGCGTGGATCCTGGCAGCTCTCGTGTTCCATGAGAAACACCTGCTCTGCTGGCAGCCGGGAAAGAAAGACCCAGAATAGCACAGACGCACCCACTCACAAAAACACAGAAACTCCCCTGTACTATAGGCAAGGTGGGATGTCAGGAGAGAGGCCTTGTGAAGCTGACTTGAAAATTGTATCCAACCCTATTAAAAGGACTTGAATTTCCTCTGCAATGGAGAGAGAATGAAATTCAGTACTTCTCAGAGACAGTGAGGCATTCCTGGGGTTCAAAACCTGGGTATGTGAACATGCAGGAAGTGTATAAACATGAAAGTTACTCAGCGAGGCCCCGCCACACGTGAAGCACAGGGCCAGGAGGCCCGAGGGAGGCTCTCAAGGCGGTGAAGCTGCCGACCCTCTCTTGGGGACAGCCCACTGTACTCTCAGTTCTAGGGGAATGGGTCAAAGCTTGGAGACGATAGTGTTGGAGGCAATGACAGCAACAAGCCAAACAAGCAAGCAAGGAGGCACAAATAAGGAAACAAGGGGACACAGCAAAATCTCCGCCTGAGACCAGGGCGTTACCGACCTGAATGACTCTCCCGAGTCTACTAATTAGTGTCCCAGATGGTCCCTTCAGATATTCCTGAAGCGTTTTGTGGTCACCAAAGTTTGGGAAACCCCTTAAGACTTCACAGTGAATACAGGCATCTGCAAGGCCCCAAGTGGTTCTTCATGAAAGGAAAAATAACAAGAACAAAAACCCCCAAAATGTTTTACTTTCTTTAACTCATGGTTTCTCAAACACTTTCATTCCCGTGAGACCTATTACAGACTGCAGACCTGACGCTGCATCGGCCACAAAAGGAGAACACTGTTGCACGCAGGTGTCTGGCACTGAATCCTGTATTTGGGATTGTCCTTGGAAGGAAAGTTATGGCCAACCTAGATAGCATATTCAAAAGCCGAGACATTACTTTGCTGACTAAGGTCCGTCTAGTCAAGGCTGTGGTTTTTCCTGTGGTCATGTATGGATGTGAGAGTTGGACTGTGAAGGCTGAGCGCCGAAGAATTGATGCTTTTGAACTGTGGTGTTGGAGGAGACTCTTGAGAGTCCCTTGGACTGCAAGGAGATCCAACCAGTCCATTCTGAAGGGGATCAGCCCTGGGATTTCTTTGGAAGGACTGATGCTAAAGCTGAAACTCCAGTACTTTGGCCATTTCATGTGAAGAGTTGACTCATTGGAAAAGACTCTGATGCTGGGAGGGACTGGGAGCAGGAGGAGAAGGGAACGACAGAGGATGAGATGGCTGGATGGCATCACTGACTCGATGGATGTGAGTCTGAGTGAACTCCAGGAGTTGGTGATAGACAGGGAGGCCTGGCGTGCTGCGATTCATGGGGTTGCAAAGAGTCGGACACGACTGAGCGACTGAACTGAACTGAACTGAACTGAACATCTTTTAGAATTTTATACTGAAAGATGGATTTAGTTATAAAATTCATATTATGAAATTTTAGGTCTCCTTTTCTCAAATAGTGTCAGAGTGGGAAATTCACCAAGCTTCTTAAAAGTTGTTTTATTTTTCCAACTAATTTTCTCTTCGAAAAATAAATGTTATTTTTAAGGGCAGTTCACAACAAAATTAAGCAGAAAGGACAAGGACAGAGAGTTCCTATATACTCCCTGTCTCACCGCCCCCACACACAGCCTGCCCCACCATCAACATCCCTCACTGCAGGGGTACATTCGTTACAATGAATAACTGCCACATCATTAGCACCAGAAGTCCATAGTTTGTTCCCATTAGGGCTCACTTTTGGTGTATATACTATGGCTTTGGACCAAGGTAAAATGACATGTACCTACCATTACTTTCACTGCTCTGAAAACCCTTTGTTTTCTTCCTCTTGGTCCCTCCCTCCTCCCAACCCCTGGCAACCTCTGATCTTTTGATTGTCATCGTAGTTTGAACTTTCCATAATGCCATACACTTGGAATCCTTGGAACATTTTTTTCTTGTTAACTCTTATCATATTTATAGGTAAAATAATTTTTTTTTAAAGGAGGAAATAACACCTCTTTTATGGCTGGAAGATCACTGGCTTATTCTTTACCTTATAACAGTATTGACACAATTGATATTTGGGGCAGATAATTCTTTGTTTTGAGGGAGTTGTCCTGTGTATGTTTATGTGTACATGTTTAGTAGCATACCTGGCCTCTACCCACTCACTGTATGCCAGTAGGATCACCCTCTCCAAGCTGTGACAATCAAAACTGTCTCAGACATTGCTTAATGTCTCCTGGTGGGCAAAGACATACTAACTGAGAACTACTGGTTTAAAGAGAACACCTACACGTCATGAGAAAAATCTCAAAAATATTTTATATCTGATTATCTACCTCTGGTAAGCATTTGGTCACCTAAAACATTTGGTAAGGAGAAGCAAGACTAGGTATAAATACCAGAAGAATTCTGATGGCTCCTCAAAAAATTAAAAATAGGACTACTGTAAGGTCCGTCTAGTCAAGGCTATGGTTTTTCCTGTGGTCATGTATGGATGTGAGAGTTGGACTGTGAAGAAGGCTGAGAGCTGAAGAACTGATGCTTTTGAACTGTGGTGTTGGAGAAGACTCTTGAGAGTCCCTTGGACTGCAAGGAGATCCAACCAGTCCATTCTGAAGGAAATCAGCCCTGGGATTTCTTTGGAAGGAATGATGCTAAAGCTGAAACTCCAGTACTTTGGCCTCCTCACGCGAAGTTGGCTCATTGGAAAAGACTTTGATGCTGGGAGGGATTGGGGGCAGTAGGAGAAGGGGACGACAGAGGATGAGATGGCTGGATGGCATCACTGACTCAATGGACGTGAGTCTGAGTGAACTCTGGGAGTTGGTGATGGACAGGGAGGCCTGGCGTGCTGCGATTCATGGGATCACAAAGAGTCGGACACGACTCAGCGACTGAACTGAACTGATGATCTATCAATTCCACTTCTAGATATTTTTCCAAAGAAAATGAGAATACTAACTCAAAAAGATATATGCTTCCCAGTGTTCATTGAAGCATTATTTACAATAGCCAAGATATGGAAACATCCTGTGTCCACTGATTTACAAATGGATAAGGAAGATGTGATATATACACACACAATGGAATTTTATTCATCTGCATTAAAGAGTGAAATCTTGTCATTTGCAACAACATGGATAGAACTTCAAGATATTATACTAAGTAAAATAAGTCAAAAACAAATACAATATGATCTCACATGTGAAACTAATCTGATCTTGGGTGGCCTCAGCCTGTAATGGCTTAGAGCAAGTCTTGGATTCCCAACCAGAGACTGAGGCTAGGTCATGGCAGTAAAAGCACCAGATCCCAGCCACTGGACCAGTGGTCAGTGACATGGGCCCTGGCCCTTAGGCTTTGTAGAAAAGAATTTCCACAAAGACAGAAAGTACTGAAGCAAGCAAAATATATATTAGGAGGAAAATGTACAGTACTTGTGGATAGATACATGGGCAGACTCAAAGGGAGAGTCTCTGAGTTGCTGAGTTGCACCCTCATGGTAGTTTGAATTACTTTTATGGAACACTTCTCTTGGGTTTCCTTTGGCTAATTATTATGACTTCCCTGGTTCACAGTCCATATTTGGTGTATCTCAGGATCCTCGCATATGTACACATGCATCTTTTAACCAAGATGGATTCTACTGCAAAGGCTTATGGGTAGAACATCCCTTGATATGACTCCTCTTTGGCCTCTGAGGAGCCTTTTCAGCACACATGTGGTCAGGGAGGTCTCTTGGCTTTGGGAACAAGAAATAAGTGGTCTGTGCAAGGTCTAACCTCCCTTAATTGTTCTGTTTTTCTTGTCTTGGAGCTTCGGTCAATAGAGAACGAATCTCCAGTCGCTTTTCTCTGGGGGTCCCATCTGCCTCCTCCCTTAAAATCTAAAAAGAAAAACCAAAACAGAACAAATATAGAATAACATTATGTTTGTCACATTATCACATTATGGTGATCATTTTGCAATATATGGAGATATTGAATCATTATATCATATGCTATGTGATGTTACATGCCAATTATATTCTATTAAAAGAAAGATCAAAGAATTGCTGCAGAAACCTACAGTCTTGACCAAGAACATGGCATTTTTAACTCACATAGCAAACTGTAAGAGTCTTTGCCTGGGATAGTAGTTTAGTAAGTCAGATTATAAGGTCAAAGGAAAGAGAAGAGATTGTTTTCTCCCTGGAGCAGCTAAATACTTGAACTCTCATTTTGGGGTTGTTTACATGTCTCTTAGTTTGAAATCAGTTTGGTTCAAGTGTTGTTTTAAATGTTCATAGAAGGGAAATATTTGCTTTCTTTAAGAACTAAACACCAATACTTGGCATAGCCATGTTAGAGTATAAACTCAATCTGATAAAAGTACAACAACAAAAAAAAGAAGAAACCTATTGGAAAATTTGGGTTAGATACCTCTAGTCTAATAAACTATAGTCAAGGGAGTGAGGCTATACACTAAAAGGTGGATGGACATCGAAGGGGACTCTCACTATGCCACTCATCAAAAAAAAAAGCTTTGTTTTTGGCCACACCATGTGGCATGCAAGATGGCATGCAGGATCCTAGTTCCTGACTAGGAATCAATGCTGGGACTCTTGCAGTGGAAGGACCGAGTCCTAACCACTGAACTGCCAGGGAATTCCCTGGAATCCTTAATCCTTAGCATGGCCCCTCAGGCCTTGGATGGCCGACCCGGCCCATCTTGCCAGCCTCTTTTCACATCCCTCCTTCCCCTCCCCCACCCCCATTTCTCAGGTTGGACTTCACGCCACCTCAGGGCTTTTGCAAACGCCATTCCCTGTGCCTAGAGTACACTTTCCTCCTCTTGTACCTTTCCTGTTGCCTTGAGAATTCCTGAAGCTCCTTTACCTCTCAGTTTAAATGTTACTTCCTTACCCCCTTATATTCTGGTAACACCTGTGCTTCCTCATCACAACAGTTTGTGCACCTGTAATTAACTGATCATTTAGTGATAATTTGTTTAATTTTATTGCCTTCCTAACCCAACTTTCCACAGTTTATTGTGATCCACATAGTCAAAGAGTCAGGAAGCAACAGTTAGAACTGGACATGGAACAACAGACTGGTTCCAAATAGGAAAAGGAGTACGGCAAGGCTGTGTATTGTCACCCTGCTTATTTAACTTCTATGCAGAGTACATCATGAGAAACGCTGGGCTGGAAGAAGCGCAAGCTGGAATCAAAATTGCTGGGAGAAATATCAATAGCCTCAGATATGCAGATGACACCACCCTTATGGCAGAAAGTGGAGAGGAACTAAAAAGCCACTTGATGAATGTGAAAGTGGAGAGTGAAAAAGTTGGCTTAAAGCTCAACATTCAGAAAACGAAGATCATGGCATCCAGTCCCATCACTTCATGGGAAATAGATGGGGAAACAGTGGAAATAGTGTCAGACTTTATTTTTGGGGGCTGCAAAGTCACTGCAGATGGTGACTACAGCCATGAAATTAAAAGACGCTTACTCCTTGGGAGGAAAGTTATGACCAACCTAGATAGCATATTCAAAAGCAGAGACATTACTTTGCCGACTAAGGTCCGTCTAGGCTACGGTTTTTCCTGTGGTCATGTATGGATGTGAGAGTTGGACTGTGAAGAAGGCTGAGCGCCGAAGAATTGATGCTTTTGAACTGTGGTGTTGGAGAAGACTCTTGAGAGTCCCTTGGACTGCAAGGAGATCCAACCAGTCCATTCTGAAGGAGATCAGCCCTGGGATTTCTTTGGAAGGACTGATGCTAAAGCTGAAACTCCAGTATTTTGGCCACCTCATGCGAAGAGTTGACTCATTGGAAAAGACTCTGATGCTGGGAGGGATTGGGGGCAGGAAGAGAAGGGGACGACAGAGGATGAGATGGCTGGATGGCATCACTGACTCAATGGACATGAGTCTGAGTGAACTCTGGGATTTGGTGATGGACAGGGAGGCCTGGCGTGCTGCGATTCATGGGGTCGCAAAGAGTCGGACACGACTGAGTGACGGAACTGAACTGAACTGAACTGGACCCAACTTTAACCTCTGTGTATTAGTTGTCCTGTGTTCCCAGTGCCTAACAGTACCTGGCATATAGTAGATGCTCATGAAACATCTGACTGGTGACTTAGGTCATTCTTCCTTGGGCTTCTGGTTTTGATTTTGGCTAAAAAGTGATATAAAGGTATTAGATTTTTCCCTTATTAACTCAATGTGTGTCTATCTAGCTTCTGATTCCAGATTTCTAATTTTCCCCTATTTCTTCTCCTTCAATTTTTGCCAAGAAACTTCCTGTGTCAAGAAATTTTTGGCCAAGAAACTTCCTGGGTCCCTGGCCTCAGCCCTGAAATTTTTTTTGATCAGTACCCCTGAATTTTTCCTATCTGGTTTTTGTATTCTCATTGGCAACGTTCAGTTCAGTCACTCAGTCGTGTCTGACTCTTTACAACCCCATGAACTGCAGCATGCCAGGCCTCCCTATCCATTACCAGCTGCTGGGGTCTACCGAACCCATGTCAACTGAGTCGGTGATGCAATCCAACCATCTCATCCTCTGTCGTCCCCTTCTCCTCCTGCCCTCAATCTTTCCCAGCATCAGGGTCTTTTCCAATGAGTCAGCTCTTCAAATCAGGTGGCCAAAGTATTGGAGTTTGAGCTTCAACATCAGTCCTTCCAATGAACGCCTAGGACTGATCTCCTTTAGGATGGACTGGTTGGATTTCTTTGCGGCCCAAGGGACTCTCAAGAGTCTTCTCCAACACCACAGTTCAAAAGCATCAATTCTTTGGCGCTCAGCTTTCTTTATAGTCCAACTCTCACATCCATACATGACCACAGGAAAAACCATAGCCTTGACTAGACGGACCTTTGTTGACAAAGTAATGTCTCTGCTTTTGAATATGCTGTCTAGGTTGGTCATAACTTTTCTTCCAAGGAGCAAGCGTCTTTTAATTTCATGGCTGCAGTCACCATCTGCAGTGATTTTGGAACCCAGAAAACTAAAGTCTCTTTCCACTGTTGCCCCATCTATTTGCCAGGAAGTGATGGGACCGGATGCCATGATCTTAGTTTTCAATGGTAAGCCATTGGCAATGGCAGCATAGTGTTTCACCATGTGGATGGTTTATGCAACCATTCCCTACTGAGGAACAATGGTGGTGTTTCCAACTTCCTGATCCTGCAGTAGATGCCACAGTTAAGATCCTCAAGGATAAATCGTTCTACATCACTGACCGTTAAGGGTATGGACACTTTTCTAAGACTCAAGGTATATTTTTCCAGTTTTATTCCATTATATTAAGCTTGCTTTTCATGCATGACTCAGTGTCCATGCCAGTTACCCCACTGACTCTCTTGCCTGTGCTTCACTTTTTCTGTATCAGCTCCTTCATCTGCCTGATTTCCTGGAATTTTGTTGTTGTTGTTGCCATTTTCTAGTTGGCAACCAAGCTGCTTATTTCCATGTCTTCTTAGTCTTCTGATTGATTTGTTCATTGAATTAATATTTATTGAGCCCCTACTATGTGCCAGAAACTGTCCTTGTCAAAGTGAAGTAAACAGCTAACCAAATAATAAAAGAATATTGTAAGTGCTCTGAAGAATTTTAGGATGCTAGAACAATAAGAGAGAGAATAAACTCTCTCTCTTTAGATAGCTGTTAGCTAAAACCTGAAGAATAACAAGCAACTAACTAGTCAACAAGTACATGAAAAGATGATCAACATCATTAGTCATTAGGGAAGTGCAAATCAAAACCACAATGAGAAATCACTCCATAGCCTCCACGATAGCTACAGTGGAGGAAAGGGGGATGGATAAAAAGTGTTGCAAGGATTTGGAGAAATTGAAAACCTCATATACTGGTCGTGGAAATGCAAAAATGTTACAGCTGCGGTGGAAAACAGCTTGGCATTTCCTCAAAAAGTTAAACCTAGAGTTACCATGCATGCATATGACCCATGCATACGACCCAGTTATTCAACTCCTAGGTATATACCAAAGAGAATTAAAAATATATATTCAGACAAAACTTGTACATGGGTGTTCTTAGTAGCATTATTCATAGTTGCCAAAAAGTAGAAACAAGTCAAGTGTCCATCAACTGATGAACAGGAAAACACATTATGATTTATCCATACGATGGAATACTCAGTTCAGTTCAGTCACTCAGTTGTGTCTGACTCCTACTCAGCCATAAAAAAATGAAGCACTGATACATGCTACAACATGGATAAACCTTGAAAACATTATGCAAAGTGAAAGAAGGCAGACTTAAAGGGCCACATAATGTGATTTCATTTATGTGAAATGTTCAGAAGAGGCAGATTTGTAAAGACAAAGTAGATGAGTGGTTGCTGCAGGCTGGGGGAGGTGAAAATGGAGAGTGACTACTTTCCATGGGCAAGAGGTTTTTCAGGAGATGATGAAATTGTTCTGGAAAGAGATAGTGGTGAGGGTTATACAACATTGTGAATACGCTTCAAAAAACCACCAACTGTACACTTTGTGATGATTTAAATGGTAAATTTTACATTACAGATTTTTTTTTTTTAATTTTCATAAGGAGTATAGTTGACTTACAATGTTGTGTTAATTTCAGGTGTAAAACAAAGTGAATCAGTATATGTATACATATATCCACTCTTTTTTTTGGAAATTATTTTTTATTGAGGTAAAATTCACATGACATGAAATTCACCATTTTAAAGTATACAATACAAATTGTTTTGAATTGTACAAAAAAGAAGCATGTAAATCATCCACAAGCAATGTGAGGGAAGATTACACTAAAATGTAATATGTGGGGAAAATGTCAGTCTTCCTGATGCCATTTTACTCACCTTTTAAGAGAAACTTTGATTTCTTTTATGAAAGATACTACAAAAGATTATACCAGGATCTTAATTTTGCTTACACGTGGTAAAAACTGTGAAGCCGTAATACCTTGTCCGTTTGTAATTGCTTTATGCTGTTATGAAAGAAATATTCTTTTAGAAACAATAAGTGCAGAGAGGGTTACCATCAATTAGAAATGGCACGATAAGTCCAGAGAGAAAAGAGCTTTTCACCACAGCTGAGCTGAGCACAGGTAATGTGGGAGAGTGAGGCAAATGGAAGAACAGGAGTCAGTTGAATATCAGCATTCACAGGTGAGAACACTGGGACTGATACTGCCTTGGACTTTCTCCTCTTTAATATGCTTAACATTCCCAATGCTACACTTTCCATTATGGTCTCCTAATTAAGTCAGTTTCTTAGCACCCAAAGACCCTTCCTCTGGTATGTTCTGATGATTGACCCTATCCTTCTACCCATCCCTCAAACTGTCCAAGCAGGAAAGTACCATTGAGCAACAACTATAGATAAGGCACATATCATTTAATAAATGGAGAAACAGAAAATGGAAAAATGGCTATGTTGGTGTCTAGGATGAAAAGTTGTATCAGCAGCATCTGTGTGGAAATTCAATCACATGGCCAGGCAGAAAGACTTCAAAAAGCAAACCTGACGAGGTTGAAATAGAGGCCTCCACTTAGGTCTCTAATTGCAAAGCTCATTCTCTAGGAGAGAAAAGATACCTGACAAGACTTTTATATTGTGTCAAGCTCTTCTAATATTTAAAGGAAATTAGGGAGAATTTGCACACTTCTAGGCAGGTGACCTCTGTCCTACATAATACATAGGTATATTTTCCAAACTGAATAGGGCCATAATTTCCAATTATGGGTTTCTAAAGTGTAAAATTAATGCAGTACTTTAAGTGAATAATAGGACTACAGAGCCAATGCAATCTGCAATTTCCTGCCTTAAATGTTCACTCTGTAGTTACTAGTAATTGCTCGGTTATAACCTGCATAGAAGAAAAAAAATATATGCCAGTTCATTCAGCAATTGTTTTGATATGGCTCATGTTATTTGTTTGCTTTTTACTCTATGAAAGTTGTTTTTATCTCTCTGTTCCTCAATTTCTGCATCTGTAATATGGGGATGATAAGTATAACTGAGTAATATGGTTGTTAAGATTACACAAGTTTCTAAGGCATGTAAAAGGCTTAGAGAGCAATGGCTGGTACATAGAAAACGCTTAATAAAAGTTAACAATTATTATTAATATTATTATTCTTAAAATACATACAAATTAACAGTTTATATCGAACAAGAATATTTAATGCTTTTGGTAATACAATGTTATTTTTTAAATTGTCATGTAGGGAATTCCATGGTGATCCAGTGGTTAGGAATCCATGCTTCCACTGCAGGGGGCAGAGGTTCAATCCCTGGTTGGGGAACTAAGATCTTGCATATCATGTGGCCAAAAACAAACAAACAAACAAAATTATCATGTAAAGATATATTCTTTTTCTTGGTCATTATCAAACTCTTTAGGGATAAAGAAAAATGTAGATATTCCAATTAATCAGATTTTTATGGTGAAAACTAAAACTAAGAGAATTGAGGTGACTAAATATGAGTAAAGCACACAAAATTCTTGTGAGACTAACTTCTGATGAGAAATCTGTGTTTTCCTCTAGGTCACAGACAACTTGGAAGAAGATGAAAATAGAGGTAGATTTGCAGAGGACTATAAAAATACATTGTACATTGAGCCACGTAGAAATAACAGTGACTGAGAGATATGCAACTCCTACCAAAGAAACAAAGGTGTGTGTCGATGCATAATCATAACAGAGGCAAGTGGTGAGGTTTGGGTGGGCTTTATTATTTTCACAGGGAAGCAGCTGCTGAATCATAAATTTGGTGAAATAGAAAAATTGAAAATGACAAAGAAAAGAAATCTAATATCTTTGGAGACAGTCTTACTCTAGTACAGACAGCATGGTGAAAACAGCAGGATGATTTCAGGGGCGATGGTCTTTAAAAGTCATCCTTACTGGAAAAGATACTAAACATCACTACTCATTAGAGAAATGCAAATCAAAACCACAGTGACATATTACCTCACAGCTGTTAGAATGGCCATTATCCAAAAGTCTGGAAATAACAAGTGTTGGCAAGGATGTGGAGAAAAGGGGATCCTTGTGCACTGGTGGAGGGGATATAAATTGTGGTACAGCCACCATGGGCTTCCCTCATAGCTCAGTCAGTAAAGAATCTGCCTGCAATGCAGGAGATCTGGGTTCGATTCCTGGGTCAGGAAGATCCCCTGGAGAAGGAAATGGCAACTCACTCCAGTATTCTCACCTGAAAAATCCCATGGACAGAGGAGCCTGGCAGGCTACAGACCATGGGATCACAAGAGTCGGATACGACTTAGCGACTAAACCACAGCCACCATGGAGAACAGTATGGAGTGTCCTCAAAAAACTAAAAATAGAACTACCAAATGATCTGACAATCTTCTCTTGGGTATTTACCCAAAGAAAATGAAAATGCTAACTTGAAAAAATATATCAGCCTTATGTTCATTGCAGGAATCTAAGTGTTCATTGATGGATAAATGGGTAAAGATGACTCTCTCTCTCTCTCTCACACACACACACACACACAGAGGAATCCTACTCAGACATGAAAAAGAATGAAATCTTGCAATTTGCAGCAGCACAGAAGAACCGAAGGCATTATGCTAAAAGAGGGTATTATGCTAAGTGAAATAAGTCAGACAGAGAAAAACAAATATCATATGGTCTCACTTATATATGGAATATAAAAAACAAAACAAGTGAACAAAACTCCAAAAACTCATGCATCCAGAGAAATGAGTGCTGCTTGTAGGGGGTAGGGTGTTGGGAGTGGGCAAAATGAGGGAAGGGGGTTGGGAGGTACATTCTTGCACTTGTGAAATGAATAAATCATGGGTGCAGCGCGCAGTATAGTGATGATAGTCGATGGCTTTGTTGGGCATGTTTGAAAGTTGCCAGTGGAGTGGATCTTGAAAGTTCTCATCACGAGGAAACAAAATACTTTTGTGTAATTTTTATGGTGACAAACGCTAAGCTAAGTCGCTTCAGTCGTGTCCGACTCTGTGCAACCCCATAACGGCAGCTCACCAGGCTCCGCCGTCCCTGGGATTCTCCAGGCAAGAACATTGGAGTGGGTTGCCATTTCCTTCTCCAGCGCATGAAAGTGAAAAGTGAAAGTGAAGTCGCTCAGTTGTGTCCGACTCTTAGCGACCCCATGGACTGCAGCCTACCAGCCTCCTCCGCCCATGGGATTTTCCAGGCAAGAGTACTGGAGTGGGGTGCCATTGCCCAGAAAAAATAGAAACCATATCATTTTTCAGTGAATACAGTGTCAACTCATTACATTGTACACTGTGTGTCAATTATACCTTCATTTTTTAAAAAGTTAGCCTTCCTGTGCTTCAGCTTCCCACCTAAAAATGAAAATTCTGTGTATCTAGGGTTCTATGCAATGGCAACATACTAGAGTACATGCTGCTGGTGCTCAGTCGCGCAGTCATGTCCTACTCTCTGTGGCCCATGGGCTGCAGCCCACCAGGTCCTCTGCCCATGGAGTTTTCCAGGACAGAGTACTGCAGTGGGGTGCCTTTTCCTACTCCCAGGGATCTTTCCGACCCAGGGATCGAACCAGTGTCTACTGCACTGGCAGATGGATTCTTTACCACTAGTGCCACCTGGGAAGGCCTATAAAATGAAAGTTAAACGGAAGCAATTTTACTCTACCTTATTAAGTTAGAAAAATAGAAGGAGTAAATGCTAAGTTCCTTAAAAGATATATTTTGTAAATTTAATTATCAAATTTCCATACTGTCATGTATTTGATATTGTCAAGTACTTACACTTCCAGTTCCATTTTGGAATCATTTTGTTTATTTTCAATGAAATTGTTTTTGGATTCATTGGTTGAAACTGAGTAAAATATGTACGTTAATTTGGGGAGAATTGACAGAGTTGTTTTTTTTTTAAGTTTTTCTTATTTTTTGGTCATGCTGGGTCTTTGCTGCTCAGGCTTTTCTCTAGTCGCAGTGTGCATATTGAGAAAGTTCTCATCAGTTCTCATTGTGGCATGTGGAATCTTCCCAGACCAGGGATCAAACCTGTGTCCCCCGAATTGGCAGGCAGATTCGTAATCACTGGATCACCACGGAAGTCTGGAAAGCTATTTTTTAATGTTGATTTTATAACCATCAGTTTACTGAATTCTCTCATTCTTTCCAACAGTATTTCAGTTGCCTCTCTTGGAGTTTCTCGCTACAAATACATAGCAACTGCAAAAAAGAGGGAGAAAAGAAGAATATGTCTTCTTTTCAAATAATAAAACTCATTTTTTCATTTATGTCTTTCATTGGCTATAACTAGCAGAACAACAGATAGGGTACACAACTTACACACTTGTCTCAAATTTTTAAATGAATGTTAGTTGTTGATTTCAAATAGAAAAGATTGTATCACATGAGAGAAGATTCCTTTAATTTTTTTCTTTACTAATGGTATTCTAGTTTTGTACTTATCAGAATTCCTTTTACCAAAAATTGTTTCCATAAAGCCCCACATAACTCATTTTGAATTAATATACATTATATTTAACATGTTGTTAAATGTTAGTCACTAAGTCATGTCTGACTCTTTTGTAGTCCCATGGACTTTAGCCCTCCAGGGTCCTTGGTCCATGAGATTGCCCAGACAAGAATACTGGAGTGAATTGCCATTTCCTTCTCCAGGGATCTTCCCAACCCAGGGATAGAACTTACTTTTCCTTCATTGGCAGGTGGATTCTTTAACCACTGAACCACCAAGGAAGCCCCATATTTAATATATATTACTGAAGAAGCAACAGTTAGAACTAGACATGGAACAATGGACTGGTTCAAAATTGGGAAGGCAATATGTCAAGGTTGTATATTGTTGCCCTGCTTATTTAACTTATATGCAGAGTACATCATGCAAAATGCTGTGCTGGATGAAGCACAAGCTGGAATCAAGATTGCCAGGAGAAATATCAATAACCTCAGATATGCAGATGACACCACCTTTATGGCAGAAAGTGAAGAAGAACTAAAGAGCTTCTTGATGAAAATGAAAGAGGAGAGTGAACAATCTGGCTTAAAACTCAACATTCGGAAAACTAAGATCATGGCATCTGGTCCCATCACTTCATGGCAAATAGATGGGGAAACAATGGAAACAGTGAGAGACTTTGTTTTCTTGGGCTCCAAAATCACTGCTGATGGTGATTGTAGCCATGAAATTAAAAGATGCTTGTTCCTTGGAAGAAAAGCTATGACATACCTAGACAGCATATTAAAAAGCAAAGACATTACTTAGCCTGCTGCTGCTGCTAAGTTGCTTCAGTCGTGTCCGACTCTGTGTGACCCCATAGACGGCAACCCACCAGGCTCCTCCGTCCCTGGGATTCTCCAGGCAAGAACACTGGAGTGGGTTGCCATTTCCTTCTCCAATGCATGAAAGTGAAAAGTGAAAGTGAAGTCGCTCATTCGTGTCTAACTCTTAGGGACCCCTTGGACTGCAGCCTACCAGGCTCCTCCGTCCATGGGATTTTCCAGGCAAGAGTACTGGAGTGGGGTGCCATTGTCTTCTGCGTCACTTAGCCTACAAATGTCCACTTAGACAAAGCTATGGTTTTTCCAGTAGTCACGTACAGATGTGAGAATTGGGCCATAAAGAAGGCTGAGTGCCAAAGAATTGATGCTTTTGAACAGTAATGTTGGAGAGGACTCTTGAGAGTCCGTTGGACTGCAAGGAGATCAAACCAGTCAATCGTAAAGGAAATCAGTCCTGAATATCCACTGAAGGGACTGATGATGGGGCTGAAGCTCCAATACTTTGGCCATTTGATGTGAAGAACTGACTCACTGGAAAAGACCCTGATGCTGGGAAAGATTGAAGGCGGGAGGAGAAGGGGATGACAGAGGATGAGATGGTTGGATGGCATCACTGATTCAATGGATATGAGTTTGAGCAAACTTCGGGAGACAGTGAAGGACAGGGAAGCCTGGTGTGCTGCAGTTCCTGGGGTCGCAAAGAGTCAGACACAACAGAGCGACTGAACAAAATCATAATTTGCATAATTATTAGGATCTGAAAATACAAATCCCCCTTTTAATACATATGGTGAAGATTAAATTCAGGAAAAAAAGCATTATACATAAGTGTCACATATGAGGCATTTTATTATTAATAGATGCTTCAGAGTAGTGTTTCTCAAAGAGGGGTTCAAAATTCACTTGCGGTACTCATTTGAAGGACAAATTAAAGAACTGTACCCTAGATCCATTAAAAGGGAATTTATGGAGCTGAAGGCTAGGAAGTTGAATTTTCAATAAGATCACCAGGTGGCTCTTACATACCTTCCAGTTTAAAACCCTGCCACGGAGAATAAAAGAACAAGCAAAACATATAGGAAAAAATAGAGAGGGGGAGTGTATTTGAGCTTATCATCACAGAGTGGCAAAGCTCAATTCATCATGCTGTAGTGAGTCAACTGGCTGTGAGCCTGATGAGACCGTTCAGCCTCTGCCTACTCCAGACACTGTCTAGGCTTAATTCTGACCGTTTCCTTTAAATCATTGACTTTTCCAACAGTGCTATAGAGGCTCCAATACGGAAAC
Source organism: Capra hircus (assembly GCF_001704415.2). Classification (NCBI taxonomy): domain Eukaryota; kingdom Metazoa; phylum Chordata; class Mammalia; order Artiodactyla; family Bovidae; genus Capra; species Capra hircus. The sequence continues at coordinate 30,901,870 of NC_030823.1, read as the reverse complement.
ACAGAGGAGGATAAACTGCTGGAACTCTCTTTTTCAACCTCAAGCAGAGAAGCTCCACTTTTATCTGTTACATGTTTTAGAGTTCTGAACAATAGTTTAAAAGTTTGCAAATGACTGATTTATACCCTTCAGCAACATCTTAATTTTACTATAAAGTTAGATCATTTACTGCTGCTGCATATGATTAAAACAAAAAGGCTCCATTTGAGCAAGTTTGAGACAGTCCATTTTCTGTTTTTCTTTATGTATTTGTCTCAAAAAATTAAATATCTTCTTTATCAGTGAAGTCACTCAGTCGTATCCGACTCTTTGCGACCCCATGGACTATCGCCTACCAGGCTCCTCTGTCCATGGGATTTCCCAGGCAATAGTACTGGAGTGGATTGCCATTTCCGTCTCCAGCGGATCTTCCCGACCCAGGGATCAACAGGGGCTGTGATTTTTGCATATAATGTGTTAAATGCTTCTATAAATCTGAGGACATGCTATAGCTGTTTATTATTACTGGGTTTCCCTGGTGGCTCAAATGGTAAAGAATCCGCCTGCAATACAGGAGACCTGGGTCCAATCCCTGGGTCAGGAAGATCCCCTGGAGAAGGGAATGGGTACCCACTCCAGTATTCTTGGCTAGAGAATTCCATGGACAGAGGAGCCTGGCAGGCTAGAGTCCTTGGGGTTACAAAGAGTCAGATACAACTGAGCAACTAACATACTTTACTATTATTACTATTATTAATCAGAAACTTCTAAGTTTTGAAAAGGGAGAGAAAACAATAAAATAAATAAGGGATAATTCATGTAGGCCCAAGATTAAGACAGGAGATATGGTTTCTGGCCAGAGCACTCATCACTTTCTGTTGGTTTGGGTGAATGTCCTCACATACCTCTGAGTCTCAATTCCTTCTTCAATAAATGAAAGCTGTTGGAATGAGATTGCCAAGCTTCTTTTCAGCCCTAAAAATTGATGACTTCTTTGTATGTCAAAGAATTCAACATACTTAGATTAGTGCACACTGCTGTATTTCAGGCTCTCTGCTATACACAAGAAGAAAATTCTGGTTAAATTATTAGGCATAGAAACTCCAATACTTTGGCCGCCTGATGGGAAGAGCTGACTCACTTGAAAAGACCCTGATGCTGGGAAAGATCGAGGGCAGGAGGAAAAGGGGACGACAGAGGATGAGATGGTTGGATGGCATCACCGACTCAATGGACATAGGTTTGGGTGGACTCTGGGAGTTGGTGATGGACAGGGAGGCCTGGCGTGCTGTGGTTCATGGGGTCGCAAAGAGTCGGACACGAATGAGCTGAACTGAACTGAATGTCTGCTATACATTGAGACTAATTTATTCTAAAATTGATTGCATGCATGCTAAGTCACTTCAGTTGTGTCCAACTGTGTACAACCCTATGGACACTAGCCTGCCAGGCTCCTCTGTCCATGGGATTCTCCAGGCAGGGGATCTTCCCGACCCATGGATCGAACCCACATCTCTTATGTTTCCTGCATGGTCAGGTGGGTTCTTTACCACTAGCACCACCTGGGAAGCCCCCTAATTCACCACAATAAATACTTCTGTGTAATTATAAGCAAGGACCCTAAGATAATTGTTATGCTCGCTCTTCTTTTTAAACATAAGCATGTAAATTAACTTCCTATTGTTAATTAAGGTAACCAGTTCATCAAGACAAGGATGCCACATTAAGTCAAGGCTAGTACGTCAGTTCTCCACTTTAGGCTTTGCTTCTCTTTATGTTAGTTTTTCAAGGCAAGGTGTTTTCCCAGGTAGTACTTTGCTTTCCTCCTATGGTCTCTGAAGAGCTGAATTCTTTACCTGGTTTCTTTTCAGTTGTGTTCCATGATATTTCACTAGATCTCACTGCTGAGAAATGAATTAAGTAAAATCTTGAGCCTTTCCTCTATTTAGCAAATACTCGCCGAACACACCCTGCAATCTTAGCAGTGCAGAGGACGTTGAGGCAAGGAAGAAGAGGAGATAGCCATGACCTGGACAAGCTCACAGCCTTTTTTTTTTTTTTTTTTTTGGGCTGTGGCATGTGGGATCTTAGTTCCCTGGCCAGGAATTGAACCTGGGTTCCTTAAGTGCAGACTCTTAACCACTGGACCACTAGGGAATTCCCAGCTCACAGCTTTCTTGAGTCAATGTAGAAAGTAGAAACCATAGCCAGTATACTGACCCCATGATAAAGAAGATTCTTAACAAATGATCATTTTGACTTTTCAAACAAAAATTCCTTACCAACAATTGTATGTGAAATACACATTTGAAAATTTAACAACATGGTATTGGTCTGAAAGGGAGCCCTAGTAATATTTCTTTGTGGATGCTGAAATAAATTCAAACATAAGATAATGAATAGATTGAAGAATCACTATTTTGGTATAAGCATCACTGCAAAGCTAGAAGGGCGAGAGCATGGAAATGACAACTGCTACACCTAATAGCCGTATTTTCCCTCCCCCTCCATCCTAGTGTTCAGTTTTGCAAAAGAGAACTATTGGGGTTAGGCAACTATTGGGGTTAGGCAACTATTGGGGTTAGGCATCTCAGAGAAAGGGGAGAAAAGGCAGACACAGCACACAGGGAGAATTCTTATCTTACTTTGCCTTTCGTCCCAGTTTACTTGCTGCCTAGTGATTGTAGCATAGATGCTGTTCCCAGGAGCCTGGGTCCCGCAGGGTTGGGTAAAGCATCAATAACATACTTTAACCAATCCTTCACAGTCAGACTTTCACATTGCATTTGGATGCGCCATGCTCTTTGTAAGCCCATACTCATTTTATGTATACACACAGTTCTCTTCATTTTGCTGTTCTTTCCCTGTGTTAATGAGATATTGATACTGTGTTTTGCAGAGTTTATCCCCACCTCAGAGCTCCCTCACTTCTCTGAATTGAAGTTAGACACTGCTGCAACGGTCTTTGGTTCCTGCTTTGTTGGGAAAGCTTTCAGTGGCAATATCTATGATCATGGGTGTATTAAATGTCAGGCTTGAAATAATCATTCTGGCCTGGGCTGATGGTAAATGAGGGGACTTCTCCTTTGCTTTTCATCCTGTGCAAGGAAAATTCCTTTCAGATTCAACACACAAGTCAAATGAGCTCAGACTCAGCTTGAATGTGTATCCCACTCTGCCTCCCTCGCCACCTCAGAAAAACAGAATCCACAGAACCTAAGCTGAGTACTACCATTAAGAGGAAATTGCATTCACCACATTTCCAGGGGAACAGCAAAGAAAACCAAGATAAATGCCAGGATACATCTTGGATCTTTTCTAACTGATGTGCCAGGGTGTGGCAGAACTTAGAAGAGCGGGAAAAGATGACATTTCTGCTCTTTGGGATGAAATTAACTTCTTTTCAAAGTTATTTTCAAGTATCATTTAATTATTTCTTGTGTGCATCTGAAAATGAAAGTAAATTAAAGAATCCACTGGGCTTTGAAACTTTCCTATATATTAAAAAATTTTATAGTGACTCTAAGTAAGCATCTAGCAATCTTTTTTGTATTGTAATTTAATTCCTTGTGACTCATTCTTTTCATGTGATCTCTGAAATAAAATATCAGCGTTCTTGAGCACAAAGTGGAGTACTAAATAACTCTAAATATACATGATGGTAGGCACTGCCGGCCAGCTGGTCACCTTTAATAGTTGCAGTTTTCCCAGTATATGTAACTAAGTTATCTGTGAAAATGATAGCCGAATCTGCAGGTTCTTATTCAGGAATACGGAATTTGATACTGGAAAATAAGAAGCCTACGGCGGTTGGGTTTTTGCCGTCCGGATCAAAAACATGAACAGGCTCAAAGAAATAATGAGGCAGGCAGCGCGCGCGATGGGCCCTGCGTTCCCCCGGGAACTGCGCCGCGCGACCCAGGGGACTGGCACGCACCCTCCTGACCGCATCTCTGCCCGCACGCCGCTCCCGCAGCTCCCAGTGCGCACCCACGTCTGCCCTGCCCCGGAGTCCCTGGGCTGCAGAACTCGCCCCAGGCCTGTGGCTTTTCAGAAACACAATTTCGTTTCTCCCTGCACACGGACGGGGATTCTTGACAGATAATTTGGCTGTCAGATGCCAGCTTGCCTGTGTAGTAACATCATCTTCTTAAACACGATAACAATATATTTTAAAGGCATGGCACGTGTGAACAAAAGCTCATCTTACAGATCCGGGCAAAAAGATAGTGCATGGACATCCCGAAGTCTAAAAGTCTCCTCTGCTCTGCAATGTTCATTTGTTATAGGAGGAGCCGCATCTCAGGAATGTAATCGTTCTGAAACTGTGGGGGCTGTATTTCTTTACTGGAGCAGTATTGTGCTGTATGATTTTGGGTGGGTTTCATTTAATATTTGCTTATTTGGGGAAAAATAAATATTAAGAGTACAAACTACCTTTAAGGTAGTAGTCACCAACAGAGGCTTGATCAGATTCGAATTTTTGGACATCATTACTTCACAGACACTGTATCATATCAAGGGCACATAATCCCCAGTGGCTTTTCTTTCTGTGATGACAGTATTCGTTGACAGAAACTATCAACCTGGTATGTTCATTATAAATTTCCCCACCAGCTCTCCACCTATGGTTTCAGCAGCACTTGATAACGGTTTCTTAGATACTTTATTCATTAGCGGCTGCAAAATGGCAATATTTTAATTATGTCATTCCTTCTTCATTTATTGGCAGGATCTCTTCTCAGTAATTGAGTACCCCGAGATACAGTTCATACAGAAAAGGCAAAATAAGTGCTTGACTCTTGTATCTATCCATTTTGTTGGAAATAAAGAGTTGCTTCCTTCACATCCTTCAAAGGTGACCAGTGAGTCTATTTTTGGAGAGTTACTGTGAAGCTGTGGATATTATTGTACTTGATGCATTTCAATGTGCTGCAGTTATTTATTTACTTATTTATTTGATGCTCAAAATATCCCATTTCCTGCCAGTGCTCTTGTGTCTGTCTGGCACCACTCTAGACATCTTTGACAGCTTTCTCGCTTCCGGTACAACAGGATGTTCCAAGGGTCAGAGGAAGATATTAAATGACATCATAGGGAAGCAGTCAACAACATTTAGAATGAGAAACTCTTCAGGACAAACTATTTGGTTTCTTCAACAATAAATTGCAAGAGGGAAAGGAAGGAGGGTGTGAAACCCATAGATGGGAAGAGACTGGAAAAACCAGATAAATGCAATTTCTGGACCTTGTTTACATCCTAATTAAAAAAAGCTGTGAAAGAGATAATCAGCAAGAACCTACTGTATGGCAAAGGGAACTCTCCTCAGTATTCTATAATACCTACATGGGAAAAAATATGAAAAAGAATAGATGTGTGCCTGGGCTTCCCTGGTGGCTCAGATGGTAAAGAATCTACCTTCAGTAAAGGAGATCTGGGTTTGATCCCTTGGCCGGGAAGATCCCCTGGAGAAGGGGATGGCTACCTACTCCAGTATTCTTTCCTGGAAAATTCCATGGACAGAGGGGCCTGGCGGGCTACAGTCCATGGGATCACAAAGAGTCAGACACGACTGAGCAATTTTCCTACACAGATCTACTTCTAATAAAATCACTTTGCTGTACACCTGAAACTAACAAAACATTGTAAATCAACTATGCTCCAATACATTTAAAAAATAGCTGTAAAAGATAATGAGAAAAAATCAAGGAAAAATCAATGCTGGTTGTTGGTGTTTTGGTGGTAATAAGGAATTGGCATTAAAATGTTAAGATGTGGTAGTACAATTGTATGTTAAGAAATACTGTTTTAGAGATATATACAAAAGTATTTATGGGTAAAATTTTACAATATCTGAAATTTATTTCAAAAGGATCTAGTTGGAGAGGAAAGTAGATACGATGTAGGGAACATAGACGTAATATAGATGGAGTATGTTTGGCCGTGTGTTGATAACCGTTGAAGCTGGGTGATGGGTATATGGTGAGGCCCTGCATTATTCTCTCTGGTTTTATATGTTTGAAAATTGCATAATAAAAAATTTAAAATGTATTTTAAAATAGAAACCACCCTAGAAGGAAGCTGAAGAGGAACTGGCATTGGTAGAACAACACCAACTCCATAAATAAAGTCTTGCCTAATTCGGAAATGTGCTAACCACCTGCCAGCTGCAGTATCAGAGTAAGAGGAGAGACCTGGTGACTAAGCAAGCCGACTGATGCTCTCTTGTGTTACTGAGGTGTGCCCTGGGACTATGCTCAGTGCTTTGTGTGTGTTTAGCTCACCTCGTCCTCACAATAGCTTCGTGAGACTGATGGTGCTATTAAAATACCTATTTTACAAATGGAAAACCTGAGGTTCAAAAGGACTACTCCCATGATAAGCAGAGACAGGCTTCAAACCGTTTGGTCTGGCTCTAGAGCCCGTATTACTAACAGCGACATAAATAGCTCTTAATAGAAACCAGGCCTGTGCAAAGTGCTCACAACAGTAACCCTCTGAGGAAGACCCTTCCAGTAGACCCTTTTCACAGGTGAGAAGATTGTGCTATAACAGGTGAAGTAACTGCAAAGTCGCACAGCAGACCTGGAGCCTCTGCTGCCTCTCACACCCTTAGCTGCCTGTCTACATTGTGCAGGGGTCCTTCCTTCCTGGTTTGAGAAGCGTCTGTTGAGTACAGGCAAGAGCTGTCACTGCCAAAAGTGCTGGGTTATGGGGATGAACTTTTCTCTTTTTTTTGCCTTCCAGTAGCTTCCTGTCTTTTCGTCCCTGAGTCTCTGGGGAGCTACTTAGAAGATGATGGGGCTACAACTGAGAAGCTCATGCTATCTGTGGATACTTCATTGTCTGAAGTTGAGTTAGGAAGAGAACTGAACCGTCTCCCCAAGAAGGCTTCTCCTGAACCCGAGAGTTTCTGAGGCGAGGCTCTGAAGGAAGTTGCTTGTGAATCCTATCGCTTCACACAGAGCCTCCACTGCTGGGGGCACCTGGTCGCTGGTCCCCAGGGACACCGTGCTCATTCCCACCTTGCAACCTTCCCTTGCTGGGCTCTGTTCCCAGCTTATTCATCTCTGCTTTGGCTCTCAGTAACCTCCCTACTCTGAAATCTCAATGCCCTTATTGGTTGTGCTAATCAATTTTGTATTTAATTATATACACCCCTCAATTGTTACCTAAGAGTTTCACTGTGTGTATCTTGCCTCTTTGGTTCAGTTGTAAATATTTGGAAGCCAAAGAATGGGTTTTATGCTGCACTGATACTCCCTCAACAAGCCCCAAACCATGGAGTGGTGCTCACTAAACGTGATTATAGGAAAGTCTTTACCGCTGTACAGTGTATGTTAGATGGCAGCACACATAAAATGGTCAAGAACACAAGCTCGCCCTCTTACTAGTGGTGTGCCTCAAGGCAGATTATTCACATCTTTTATGTCTTTGTTCTCCTCTCTGTAAAATGGATGTAGATAACAGTTTCTACTTCATGCGTGTAGAGTACTTAGCAAAGGGCCTAGTAACAAATATTTAATACAATAGCAGCTAGTAATTTTACTGCTAACTGCCTAGCAAAGTAAGGTTTTGTTTATTTATTTACTTATATTTTGCCTGTGCTGGGTCTTTGTTGTGGTGTAGGCGCTTCATTGCCATGTGCAAGCTCTCTAATTGCAGCACACAGATTTAGTTGCCCCTCGGTATGTAGGATCTCAGTTTCCTGACCAGGGATCAAACCCATATCCCCTGCATGGGAAGGCGAATTCTTAACCACTGGACCACCAGGGAAGCCCCAGTAACGTTTTATTGACGAACCAGAGCATTTTTTCCCTACATATGGAATCAGATTAAATCAGAGATTGCACAATATGCATGATTTAGTTGACTCAGGAGGCTATGGGGTATAGTGGAAAATCAATGATCGCTAAATTCTTCTTGGAATTGGACCAGAAACCAATTTTCTCCTCCGATCCTGGCCATAAAATCTTGGCTTTTATGAGCCTTGGTTTGTTCCTATGAAAAATGGAATTAATAATAGGTAGTTCACTAGGTTGGGCTTCCCAGGTAGCTCAGATGGTAAAGAATCTGCCTGCAGTGCAGAAGACCTGGGTTCAAACTCTGGGTCAGGAAGATACCCTGGAGGAGGAAATGGCAACCCACTCCAGTATTCTTCTTGCCTGGAGAATCCCATGGACAGCGGAGCCTGGTGGGCTACAGTCTATGTGGTCGCGAAGAGTCAGACATGACTGAGTAACTTTCACTTCACTTCACTTCAGTCTATTAGGTTGCTGTATGGTTCAGAAAAATGGATATAAAGCATCTAGCCCAGAATTTTTTACAAAATGGATCTTAAAGGAACCATTCCGTTTAACATCATCAAGCCTGTAGTGTTTCTCTCTGCAGAGATTATGTCTGCTTAGTAGATGAGGCCTTTGTGGTTGTTTTCTTTTCTTTTTCCCTTTTGCCATGCGTGATCTTAGTTCCCCGACCAGGGACTGAACCTGTGCCTCCTGCAGTGGAAGCATGGAGTCTTAACCACTGGACTACCAGGGAAGTCCCCCGATTGTAATTATTTATGGTTGATTTATTGACCTCTCTTTTCTAGGAAGTTCTAGCCCTCTAGACCAACTGCAATACTTCAGTGCCTCTGAATCCTTGCTATTCAACTATACTCCTTTCTGTTATATGTTCCCAGGAGTATATACTTGGTACATACTAGGAACTTAATGAGTTTATATTGAATGACTCAAGAACCTACTTTTTACAGATGCATATAGACCATCCCGGGGCTTCCCTGGTAGGTGAGCTGGTAAAAAATCCTCCTACAATGCGGGAGACCAGGGTTTGATCCCTAGGTCGGAAAGATCCCTTAGAAGAGGGCATAGCAACCCTCTCCAGTATTCTTGTCTGGGGAACCCCATGGACAGAGGAGCCTGGCAGGCTTTAGTCCATGGGGTTGCAAAGAGTTGGATGTGACTGAATAACAAAGTACAGCATAGACCATCCCTCTTCTGTTAACACACTCTTCCCAGTTTATCAACCTCTCGATCTACTGTTGACTGATCTCATCTATCACATTTTGGTGCTTCTTCATGTTGTCCCAAGGACGACCTTCACTCTAGTGCTTCTTTTTTCCATCCACTAGTAAGATTTTGGTCGCTAAGAGTTGGACACGACTGAGAGACTTCACTTTCACTTTTCACTTTCATGCATTGGAGAAGGAAATGGCAACCCACTCCAGTGTTCTTGCCTGGAGAATCCCAGGGACGGGGGAGCCTGGTGGGCTGCATAGGCCAGTCTATGGGGTCGCACAGAGTCGGACACGACTGAAGCGACTTAGCAGCAGCAGCAGCAGTAAGATCTTTAGATCAGACAGGAAAGAGGCCATCTCAGGCTGGGTAAGTGATGTCTTTGAAGAGATTCAGGAATGCCAAATGAACAATGCTTGAGGGGAACCAGAATACAAGGTGGGAAAAAATGCAGAGAAAAGATAAATAGGGCGGGTGGAGAGAGGTTGTGGAGAGACTTAATGGTCAGGCCAAAGAATCTAGCTTGACATATCTGGAAGTTGGAAAAGCCAAAAGGTTGTTTATATAACTTATGATAATCTTTTTTTTTTTTGGCTGTGCCTGTCTTAGTTCCCTGACCAGGGAGTGTACCCACGCCCCCTTGCACTAGGAGCTCAGAGCCTTAACCACTGGACTGCGAGGGAAGTCCCTACAGTGATATTTAAATGTAGTTTTATACATTAAAGAGTCAAAACTGCTATTATAATTAAAACAGCAGTTTCTTGTTTCCCCTTTCCTAATCCCCTGTTCCCACTCCGTAGAGGTAAACATGTTAAATTCCTTTAAACTGTTTCCTCTGGTTATTTGAATCTACTTGTTTTCTTTTTGCAGGATGACCCCCAGCTCTTGCTCCATTACCTTCTCTCCATCTTCCCAATACAGTCCCATCATAATTTTTTGTTAAATCAGTATTTGTGATTTATATTGTTACAGTCATTTATATTGTATAAATAGTTCACAACTAATTAAATTTTCTTTGCTACACAGTTTTTTGCTAGTGTTAGTTATTGCCTCATTGTTTTATTTACTTAATTGCTGTGTACTGACCACTAATTGAGCCCCAGATGCTTCAATAAAGATGTAAGCTAATCGAGTATATAAATAACCTATTGGATTTTTCTCAACTTGCTGACTTAGCAACTAAACAACAACAATGGATATGGAGCTCTTAGCAATATCTCTGACAAAAAATAACTAGTGAAAATTATCTTTGTTTATGTGTCACAGGCATCATCCACTTAGAAATTTTGTTTTCATTCTAATTTTCTAGTGACCTTTGCTATGCAAGGAATTTGTATACAATTGCTGAGTGCCCTCTAAGTTGCTTGAGTCGGGTCCAACTCTTCAGGACCCTGTGGACTGTAGCCCATCAGGCTCCTCTGTCCATGGGATTCTCCAGGCAAGAATACTGGAGTGAGTTGCCATGCCTTCCTCCAGGGGATCTTCCCAACCCAGGGATTGAACCTCCATCTCATATCTCTTGCATTGGCAGGTGGGTTCTTTACCAGTAGCACCACCCAGGAAGCCCATGCTATTGCTAAGTTACCAAAATATTTTCAAATTCTTTATTTTCACTTGATCCTCAAAATGACCATAGAATTAGACTGATTTTGAAACCTGGCTGTAGCGCTTACTGGTTGTGTGCAGATTGAGTGAGTGCTTGATCAGTTGCTCAACCTGTCCACTCTTTGCGACCCCATGGACTGTAGCCCGGCAGGTTCCTCTGTCCATGGGATTTCCCAGCCGAGAATACTGGAGTGGGTTGCCATTTCCTTCTCCAGGGGATCCTCCCAAGCCGGGGATCAAACCCGCATCTCCTGCATTGGCAGGTGGGTTCTTTACCACTGCACCACCTATGTGCAAGTTATCGAATTTCTTTTCTCATTTTTTTTCCAAAGAAGTTGGGGCTAGTTTTAAGGATTAAATGAGATAATGTCCAAATATCAATATATATATGTTAACTATTGTTATTGAGGTAAAGTGTTATTAATCTATTTGCTGATTAGACGAAACAAAACAGAGAAATTAAATTGCATGTACTGTTGGCACAGTGTGTAAGGGCAGAGAGTAAAAGTGAATTCAGTCGTGTCCGACTCTTTGTGACTCCATGGACTATACAGTCCTTGGAATTCTCCAGGCCAGAATACTGGAGTGGGTAGCCCTTCCCTTTTCCAGGGGATCTTTCCAACCCAGGGATCAAACCCAGGTCTCCCACATGACAGGCAGATTCTTTACCAACTGAGCCACAAGGGAAGCCTGGGCTTAAAGCTCATCACGGACTGAATCATAGTGTGAATATCAGAGGAGAGTTGGACTTATACTCATGTTCACTGCTACACCGTAGTGCCTAAAGTAATATCTGGTAAATAATAGGCACTCATACATGTGATGAGTAAATCAATATAAACACAAAGTTTCAGGCATGGAAATGGTCTCCAAAATTTGGTTAAATAAATTGATTTTTCAAATAGGGAAACCGAGGCCCAGACACTTTTAAGTGAACCTTGGACATGTTTTTTGTTTTGTTTCTTTGTGTCTGCATAACGCTTTTTGAAACAAACATTAAAGTAGTTGCCAACATAGGCCTGGCCATCTATGAATAGAAAATTCAATTTAGTGGCTTAAAGACGATAGAGTTTTATTTCTTGCCCATGTAAGAGAAAAACTAGTGGTGAGCAACTCAAGGTGGTAACTCCAGAGTCAGGAAGATCGTAGACACATATTCTTCCTCTCTACCATTCTTAACACATGGCTTCCATCATGTGTTACACACATACACACACACACACACACACACAGGCTTACACACATATTTGGCTGCGCCAAGTGGCTTGTGCCCTAGTTCCCCCACAAAGGGTCAAACCTGGGCCCCAGAAGTGAAAGTGCCAAGTCCTAACCACTGGACCACCAGGGAATTCCCTTCACCTTCTATGTAGTGTTATGGTTTTAAAAAAAACAAAAAAAAATTGGCTGCTGAGGATCCAGCCATTGCATTCTGTCAGGAAGGGGGAAGATGAGGAAAAGGGGCCGCTTTCCAGCCGGGCTGGCCCAGGAGATTACCTGAACTTTCCACACAACTTCCCTTTTTATCTCATCCACCCAAGGTGCAAAAGAAGTTGGAGAATGTATTTTTTTTTTAATCTGATGGACTTGCTGTCTGGGTTAAAGCAGGGTTCTTTTTATAAGGAAAATAGAGGGCAGTCAATATTGGGTAAAAATTTTCTATCAGTTGTCAATACTTCTAAAAATCAGAAAATTTTACATAGAATTTTGGATTTCTCTTGTAAAATCAGAAGATGGAGCTGAGTTATAGGTCAGAGAGAAAAGCAGATTTGGCTGGACTGGAAGAGACTGGATGACGTGGAGGAGGCTCATGAAGGCTAGATTGAAGAGAGAGGAGGGAGTTGAAATTCCAGAACATGAGGCGTGATTTGGAGTTTGGCGTTCTGGTCTGATAAAATTGGTGTTTTGAGAGGATTCATCTAGTCATAGTGTAGAGAATGGGATAAATGGGAATGGTAGAAAGAACTGGTAGAGAGCTATTGCAGAGATCCAGGCATACCAGCAATACCAACAGAACTATGCTGCAAGCTACACACATAATTTAAAATGTCCTATTGGCCATATTTTAAAAAGAAAAAAAGAATTCACGTGACACTGACTTTCATAATAGATTTCACTTATCCAGTGTCTCTAAAATGTTGTCATTTGGAGATGTAATCCATATAAGTTGTCAATGAGCTGTTTTACATCTTTTGTTTGTGTATTGTCGTTAAATACAGTGTATATTTTGCACTTACAGCACATCTCAATTCAGATGTTAATTTTTCATCAGAAATATTTGGTCTGTATTTAGAGTGCATACAATTTATAGCTGAAAAAGTACAGTCACATACCCAAGTGATCCCAAATACACTTAATTTTTCCAATAACTGGAGTATTTATTTTCAAATTTATGCTAATTAAAATATAAATGAAGTGAAAAGTTCAGTTCCTTGACCACACTCACTTCAAGAGCTCAGTAGCCACAGGTGGGCAATGGCTTCCATATAGGATAGCCACATCCAAGATGGAGAATGAAGACAGAGACAAAGGCCCCAGTTGGAGACACACAGTTCATAAAAGCTACGCATCAGATGAAGCACTTCTGATAAGACCCATATGAGCACTGTCCTACAAAAGCACTAAACTTAGCATTTTGCATATTCCCTAGACCTGCCAGATCATTTTACATCTCCTGTCCCTTCACCCAGAAATGCTTTCCCCTTCTTTTTTGATCTGAAAAAAATGCCTATTTATCTTTCAAGTCTCCATTCAGAGGTCATCTCTGTGAAATCTGCCCGAGGCCTCTCAGACCTGGTTAGTTGCCCCATCTTTTTTGTTGCTGTTTGTTTTGCTTTTAAATTTACTGAGCATAGCAAAAGATGTATTCCCTTTTTTATCATTTAATGAGCAATTATCAGTATGTACATGATCATAACTCATTACAGCATAAATCTCTGCATTAATATTAAAAGAACTCATCTTGTTAGCATTAAATTTTTTTTCTTTAAATTTTGTATTGAGATATAGCCAGTTAACAATGCTGTGATAGTTTCAGCTGAATAGTGAAGGGATTCAGCCATATATACATATATCCAATTCTCTCCCAAACTGCTCTCCCATCCAGGCTTGGCAGGTAGAGTCTTATCTACTGCACCACTAGGAAAGCAGTATTTTTTCACATTTTCATAGATCTGTAATTTTCTTGAGATAGAGAACCATCCTAGTTGTCTCTGAATCCCTAGTACACAGCACAGGACCGTATAGGTTCTTAATAAAAGGTTATTGAATGAAGATGACCTTCAGTTTAGCCTAGAACTTGCTTCTCTATTGGCACTTTAGTCTGCTACATTTTAAAAAGGTATGTTCAGCTATCTTAATTCAATTTTTGCTTTGTCTATTTGAATTTCATTGGACATGTGCTTTACAAATAGCATAGTTCAAGAATGGCTTCTACCTTTATGCCTCCATACATAAAATTGGCCTGATGCAGGCTTGTATAAAATTTTCCTCTTTTTTAGACTTAACCTCAGTTCATGCTGCTGCACTAAATAATGCATTTGAAATTAATGTGTGTCTTTTTGACTGTTACCTTTTAGGTGGACAAATCCCAGCATACAACAGTTCTTGAATGACAATCACAAGAACTTCTCAAAATGTGCAAGGTACTCATTTCGGTATAACCTACTTGAGCAAGGGGCTGTAAAACAGACTGACAGCATGACAAGGCACATCTCCACCTCCCAGGTAAGAAAGGATAGATTCCATTAGGCGCTTTTAACTCAGGCACAGTCAACTTCACCATGATGGAGTGACTGACCTTCAGTGCAGCCAAATCCACATAGCCATGCTTTAGACGGTGAGAAACAGAGGGAGCCTTAGATGATCTCAACTGGTAGGGAGGCAGTTTGGCCACATCTATTAAAATTGTAAGTGTGCATTCCTTTGACCCTCCAAATTCTACTTCTGAGAATTTGTTATACAGAAATACTTACATCAATAGGTATAATCTTCATGAGTGGAATTAGTGCCCTCAATTAGTGCCCTTATAAAAGAGGGTCCTTCCATCATGTTAGGACACAGTGAGAAGACAGCGGTTGATGAACCAGTAAGTGGACCCTCAGCAGTCACTGACTCTACTGGTATCTTGACCTTGGACTTCCCAGCCTCTCAAACTGTAAGAAATAAATGTTTGCTGTTTATAAGCCAAAATATATATCTATATTTGCATAAATACATAAATATGTGTGGGAAAGGGTGACTTTTATATTTGTATTGTAAGTTGTTATTTTGAATATTCAAAACAGCTTCCACAGCAATTGGTATCAGATTGCTGTGGTTAATAAAACAAATCGAGTAAAGTATGCTATACCCATACGATGGAATCGGAGAAGGCAATGGCACCCCACTCCAGTACTCTTGCCTGGAAAATCCCATGGATGGAGGAGCCTGGAAGGCTGCAGTCCATGGGGTCGCAATGAGTCGGACACTTACTGAGCAACTTCACTTTCACTTTTCACTTTCATGCATTGGAGAAGGAAATGGCAACCCACTCCAGTGTTCTTGCCTGGAGAATCCCAGGGGCGGAGGAGCCTGGTGGGTTGCCGTCTATGGGGTCACACAGAGTTGGACACGACTGAAGCGACTCAGCAGCAGCAGCAGGACCTAGATATTTACTTACTTACTTACTTTTTGGCCTTGCCACTTGGCATGTGGTATCTTAGTTCCCCTGTCAGAGATCAAACCCTTACCCTGGCCACTGTAAGCTCAGAGTCCTAACCAGTGGACAACCAGTGAGGTCCCACAACATAGTCATCCTATTCTCTCTTCTGAAGTAGAAGCTTTTGTACCCTGCTTTAGTCGCATGTCCATACTCATTTTTTCAGATTCAGTTTCTAATACCTTCTCTCTGGTTCATAATCAAAGTTCCTCGAGATAAATGATCTGATCAGATTGACCAATCAATAAGCAACCTGGATTAGTCCTCTTGGGTAGGGTTCTTATGCCAGGCCACTTCATGGGCTTATATTCTCCCTTTATGGCTCACTGGCTTTGGCTAAAGCAGTCTCATGGTCAGTGAGCCCAAGGTTAGAGGGTTATATGACACAAAGCAAGGTCACATGCCCAAAGAACACCCATGTCTTTGAAGAAGAATACAAACAACCACACACATGTAGTGTTACATGGACCATCCACTGTGTGCTCCCTTTGGTTTTATACAGCTAATGAGAGAGAGACTAAACAGAATCAATGATCATGGTAGTTGCTCTGTCATTAAGAAAGCCAGCCAAGAACCCCTTTAAAGACATCCTTCTAGGTGGAGAGGAAGTTCGTCTTCACTGTGTTTCCAGGTGGGTCAGTTTGTTTCCCTGGACTGCTAGTTTGCACTGTACATGCATGCTTAAGATCAAAAGATTCAATTTCAAAAGCAACTTTCTTTCACCATTTGAAGCTTTCTTTTCTTTGAAAGATTAATGGAATGATATAGAAAAGGAAAAAAACACTACTGCTAATGTTTTTGAAGGTATGACATAAGTCACAGTGTTTGTAGGGATGACAGTGTAGCTAAAATCTTTATAGAATCTGGGATTCATGTAATTCTGTACTCTTGAAGTATTTCAAAGCCAAGTCTGGGCACTTATTTTTAAACCTTAAAAGGCAGGTCATTCAAACCCTCCAGAAAAAGGGAAAGAAAGCCAAAGAATAGGTATATCCTCAAAGAATGTAGAGATGAACATTTTCTTTATCCTCTTTAATTTAAAAATAGACATCTTCAGACCATTAGGAATATTGTTAGTCTTTTCTTGATGGCAAAAGGGCCATCTTGTCTTTGAGAACCCATAAAAGATGCATATGTGTTTACAATACTTCCCAGCAGGTAACATCCCTATTTCTTGTGGAAGGTAGTGGCAATACAGGAAGAATGCTATGGTGTCATTCATTTTTCTGCACCTTAAAACAGGAAGACAAATTTGCCAAGGTATATCTGGTTAAACTGTTGGGTCAATGAAGTTTTATTATTATGCAAAGTCGTCACTTACCTTTTAGTCTCAGTGTACTCCTCATAGTGTCTAATATGATCTTATATGAGGATTTCAATGCATATTAAGCAAATGGCTATTGAATATCTATCTTGTGCCAAGCACAGAGTTAGGCACTGGGACGCCAAAGTAAGTAAGATTCATTTCCTACCCTAAAGTTACTCATATCTAGCAGGGAAAGCAGCCTTGTTAACAACTAATTATAATGCAGTGTATATGTGCTCATTAGGGACTTGTGCAGCTGTCCACCTAAACCCGGTTGAGAAGGGTTACCTTGGGCTTCCCTGGTGGCTCAGACGGTAAAAAGAAAAAATCTGCCTGCAATGCAGGAGACTGGGTTTTGACTTCTGGGTTGGGAAGATCCGCTGGAGAAGGGAATAGCTACCCTCTCCAGTATTCTTGCCTGAGAATTCCAGGGACAGAGGAGCCCAGCATGCTACAGTCCATGGGGTTGTAAAGAGTCAGACATGACTGGATGACATAAACACACACCTGTACCTTGTTTCATTGCTGCTAAGTCACTTCAGTCGTGTCCGACTCTGTGCGACCCCATAGACGGCAGCCCACCAGGCTCCCCGTCCCTGGGATTCTCCAGGCAAGAACACTGGAGTGGGTTGCCATTTCCTTCTCCAATGCATGAAAGTGAAAAGTGAAAGTGAAGTCGCTCAGTCGTGTCCGACCCTCAGTGACCCCATGGACTGCAGCCTACCAGGCTCCTCCGTCCATGGGATTTTCCAGGCAGGAGTACTGGAGTGGGGTGCCATTGCCTTCTACATCTTACAAATGATAGTGTCTCACAATTATTATTGGTAGGTTTCTTTTTCTTCTTAATCACACACAAAACAATGGTGCATCTTACAATCAGTGGCATCTTCAGTAAAATACATTGGGTGTGTCCTTGGGTCACATAGATGAGAGAAGGTGATTCTTGAGCTGGGTCTGTGAAGAATGAGTGAGGTTTTCACTAGGGGGAAAAGCAATATGCTAGGCAAAATCCACTGACTAAGCTTTAGAGTGGGAAGATCTAAGTCTTAACTCCTGAGACTTTGGGCTAGTTGTTGTTTAACAGTGGGAGTGTTGTGAAGACAACAAATAACAGCTAACCCCCACTCAGTGTGTGCTGTGTGTCTGGCAACGTTCTAAAGGCTTTAAGTGTATCAACTCATTTAGTCCTCAAAACAAGCCTAGGAGATAAGACACTATTATTAACTTCTTTTTAAAGAGCAGAAACTTTTAGAGGTTAAATAAATTGCACATGTTTACACAGCAAATAAGTGATGCATTAAAACCCAATCACTGACCTGAAGCTCTCAAATGAGTGTTTATCAGGAAGCCTCTCTCCAGGAAAGATAATGTGTTATACAAATGTTAGTTGTTATTTACTGCAAGGAAGAGGATTTTTCAGGTCAACGGGACAATCTGAGCACAAATGTCACAGTAGTTTAAAGCATTCAGACTTTAAATGGGGAGAGAAAATGTTGGTATGAGCTGGGGTGTCACTAGACAGGAAGTGAAAGTGAAAGTGAAGTCGCTCAGTCGTGTCCGACTCTTTGCGACCCCATGGACTGTAGCCTACGATGCTCCTCTGTCCATTAGATTTTCCAGGCAAGAGTACTGGAGTGGGTTGCCATTTCCTTCTCCACAGAATCTTCCCGACCCAGGGATCGAACCCAGGTCTCCCTCATTGCGGGCAGACACTCTACCGTCTGAGCCACCTGGGAAGAAAGAAAGTTATATTGATGTCAGATGATAAAGTGCATTGTAGAGTATTTTGGCTTTTGGAGTTTATCTATAGGCTACAGAGAAGTGTTTAATATTTTTGAGCTGGAATGTGATTCAATTATATCTGTCAATTAGATAGATGATGTGGGGAACACGATGTGTTATTTAGAAAGCAGTGGGGAAGGTGGATTTCAGTGGAGCAGGACTGAAGGCAGGACTTCCCTGGTGGCTCAGACAGCAAAGAATCTGCCTGCAATGCAGGAGACACAGGTTCAATCCCAGGTTGGGAAGATCCCCTGGAGGAGGAAATGACAACCCACTGAAGTATTCTTGCCTGGAAAATCCTATGGACAGAGAAACCTGCTGAGCTACAGTCCATGGGGTCACAAAGAGTTGGACATTACTTAGCAACTAATCAACAACAACAAGGACTAAAGGCAGGGAGACCACTTAGCAGGCAGGCCAGACAATTAAGGCCCGAACTTGGGCTGCAGTAGTTCAGATGAAAAGTAGAGAGGGTGAGAAACATTTAGATAGAGATCCTAGTCAACTCGGATGAAGACAAGATTACCTGTCCTCAAATAGGTCATGGGAGGGATGAATACATGTAATCAGACGGCAGGCAGGAGAACAGAGGAGGGCTTTGCCATCCAAGGTACTGCCAGGTAAACCTGGCGGATTCACCAAGTTGTCCCACAGAGATTGCTTATTTTTGTCTTGTTTTGGTTTGGTTCTTGATTTGATATGCAGAGTGTGTGTTAAGTTGCTTCAGTCATGTCTGACTCTTTGCAACCCTATGGACTGTAGCCCGTTAGGCTCCTCTGTCCATGGGATTCTCCAGGCTTGAATACTAGAGTGGGTTGCTGTGCCCTTCTCCAGGGGATCTTCCTGACCCAGGAATTAAACCCGCATCTCTTATGTCTCCTGCATTGGTAGGTGGGCTCTTTACCACTAGCACCACCTGAGAAGCCCTCTGAAACCACAGAGCTATCTACAAAAGCAGGCTTCTGCTCAGGATACTCTTGGCTGCAGAAGCAGACACACACCTGGGCACACCACCTCTGCACATAGCTCCAAGGCCACGCATGTGTGGGTACTTGATCCCTGCTCCACGGGGGACCAGCCTGATCAGCTTCCATGGGCAGACCTGGAGAACATTGCGGGAGGGGAGTCTCCTGGGGAGAGGACGTGCATCCTGACCAAGCAGGCCAAAGTTCAAGGCTTCCTGGCCTAGAGCCATCTCTCCAAAACTGTGGGTCCCTCTGAGTCACCACTTGGCACCTCCACCTGTTGCCTTCCTCAGCAGACACAGGAGCCAGCTTTCTAGGAAGTTTTGATGCAAACAGCCACTCGGGGTGATGAGAAGGGAAGCCCCCGAGCAGTGGGAGGCAGTGTGGACTGGAAATGGGTGGGCCTAGGATTTCTGAATTGAGTGTGGGGGCCACATGGCTGCCACCCAGACTCAGAAACCCAAGACCATATGGCAGCAGCCCTGTGGGCACAGAGTGTACTCTGCTCCTCAACATGCTCCCCTCCTTCTAGCCTACACAGGTGCTGGGGGGCTCTGGAGCAGACCCTTGCCCCATGGGGAGACCAGGTGAGCCCAGTCCTGGTCAATGCTCTAATCATGACCATGCGTTACTTTATGTCTTTCAGAAGCCAGCTAGAGTGGTCATGGTGACCTTGTGGCTATTAGGTGACCTGGAAGTAGTGGCCTATGTTGGTGGCAAAGACTTCAATTTCCAGAGGAGTCTGGAAAGGCGAGATTCCTCTGATAATCAATAGTAATTGAGATTTTGTGGTGCCTAGAACACTAGGGTAGAGACTAAACAACTAAGAAGATAGATAAGCTCCTTTGGTCAGCTCAGAGGTCAGAAAGTGAACACCTGAAAAAGTACTTTGAAGCATATCAAAAAACCGAATGAACAACACAGCACAAACTGAAGGAAGAGAAGCAGCTGCCTCTGCCACGTGTGGCCATGGCATGCACTTTGGTTGGCTTAAGCTGAATGGAAGCTTAAGTGACCTTAGTGGAAGCACTGGGTACCCCAGGTTGGTTGCTGCAAAAGTAGTTTGAGGCTGAATCAGATACCAGACATCTGCCTCAACTACCTCTATTTCAATTAAAAAAAAAAATCTATCCTCCTAATCCTTTAAAAAATGTTTTTTAAATTTTATTTATCTATTTAGTTTTGATTGTGCTGGGTCTTCATCGCTGCGTGTGGGCTTTCTCTAGTTGCAGCGAGTGGGGGCCACTCTCTAGTTGCGATGCATGGGCTTCTCATTCCGGTGGCTTCCCTTGTTGCACGGCACAGGCTGCAGGTTGCATGGGCTCACTTACAGCACACGGGCTTAGTATATTTCAATTTTTATAATACAAAGATTCTGTGGCAAAATAAAAGGTGGCGGGAAATGATCTCACCAAGAATCTCTGAATTTGGGAGAATAATATTTACAGCTCTATGATCCTATCCAGTACATTCTGGGCCACCACCCCATGAGCCAATGCTGGTTCCTCATTAAACTAGAGAGCCCTTCCTCCACCATCTCACTCCCTCTTCCTTGCATTAAATAATAACTAACATTTGTGTAATCAACCTTCATATATATGGTCAAGTGATCTCTAACAAGGGTGCCAAGCCCACTCATGGAAAAAGGATAGTTTCATCAACAAATGATGCTGGGAAACTGGACATCCATTTGCAAAAGAATGTAATTGGACCATTATCTTATATATATACAAAATTTAGCTCAAAATGGATTAAAGACCCAAAATTAAACTCCTCGAAGGAAACACTGGAGACTATGACACTGGATTTGGCAATGATTTCTTCGTTCTGACATAAGCCCAGGAAACAAAGGCAAAAACAGACAAATTGAATTACATCAAACTTAAAGACTTTTGTGCATTAAAGAACATAGTCAGGGGCTGGTCACAGTGATTAAGAATCTGCCTTGCAATGCAAGGAACATGGGTTTGATCCCTGGTCCTGGAAGATCCCACATGCCAGGGAGCAACCAAGCCCGTGTGCTACAAATACTGAGCCAGTGCTCTAAGGCCTGGGAGCCACAATTACTGAGTCCACATGCCTAGAGCCTGCACTCTGCAACAAGAAAAGTTCTAATTCACTGCAACAAGAGAAAGAGCGCGCAGAGCAATGAAGACTCAGCTCAGACAAAAATATATAAACAGATAAATAAATAAATCGTAAAAAAAAAGAGAACACAATCAGTAGAGTGAAAAGGCAACTACCAAAATGGGAGAGAAAATTTGTAAATCATACATCAGATAAGGGGTTAATATCCAGAAAATATAAAGAACTACAACTTCACAAAAAAATCATATCAATTTAAAAATGGGCAAAGGGCTTGAATGAACATTTCCCCAAAGACAATATACAAATGGCCACCAGGTGTATGAAAGATGGTTAAAATCACTAATCATCAGAGAATGCAACTCAAAACCACAGTGAGATATCATCTTACACCCACTATGTTGGCTACTGTTTAAAAAAAAAAACAGAAAATTATAAGTTTTGGCAAGGATGTGGAAAAGTCGGATCTTCGTGCAATGTTGAAACTGTAAAATGGTACAACTGCCTTGGAAAAGAGTATGACAGTTTCTCAAAAAATTACAAATAGAGCTACTTATATGATCCAGCAAACTAATTTCTGGGTATATACCCAGAAAAATTGAAATGGGGATCTCAAGGAGATATTGCACAGTCATGTAGATACCAATGTTATTCACAATAACCAGGAGGCAGAAGCAGCCCAAATGTCCATTGATGAATGAATGGATAAAACAGTATGTGGTATGAATATACATAGCATATTATCCAGTCTTAGAAAAGGAAGGAAATCTTGTCATGAGTTTTAACATGGACGAATCTTGAGGACATGACACTAAGCAAAATATACCAGTCTCAGCATATAACTCCATTTATATGAGGTATCTAAAGTAGTAAAATTCATAGAAGCCAAAAGGACAATGGCAGTTACCAGGGGCTGGAGGGAGGGGAAAATGGGGAATTGTTGTTTAATGGGAATAGAGTTTGTTTTGCAAGGTGAAAAAGTTCTGGAGAGCTATACCCTTAAAGTGATTAAGATGGTAAATTTCTTTAAAAAGACATGTAGTCTGGCTTTTTCCCTTTCTTAATGCCCCTGTGCTTCTTTAAGATTACCTCCTTACAGGCGCAATGTCACTTTCTTTGCACACAGTCGAGATGTACATGAGTCTCAACGCGCAGGCACAATCCGAGATACTTTAAGGTAAAATCTGTTTCGAGCTAGAAAGATAGGCTGCTGCCTTTTCTTTTTCTTTTCATTCATTTATTACACATCTGACATCTTTTTTTATAACCTAATCTTTAAATAACATCACACTCAAAAGGGAGGGAATACACAAGGTATGAACACCTGGAGGAGGAGGAGAAGGAGACCATTCAGGGTCACCTTAGAGGCCATGTAACATTCTAGTGGACTATTGTTATAAAGGCACAGCTCTACAGCACTTACACTTACCATGTTCTTTACTATAGCTTTTATTAGGTGTTTAAAATTACTGTTCTATTTGATACTTCTCATTCTACAGCTTGTGTCATGTAATTTGTTCAGGGTCACACAGGAATAACTATGATCAGATCTCACAGGTCTGAAACTGTTAGGCACTCTATCCTATGGAGTATCTTTTTTTTTTTTTAACTATTGAATGCAAATCATCTTCTTATTTAACAGTTGTGGAAAATCAAAGGTGTGCTTTATGGCACTACATCAATAACAGGCTTTGGAGAAATTGGTTTTTTTTTTTAATTTTTTATTTGTAAATTTACTCTTCTTATGTCACAATTAGTTTATTTGAATTAGAATCCAAATAAGACGTACACATTACATGTGGTTGTTATAGCTCCTAATTTTCTTTTCTTCTAGAGTGATCTTCCCTTGTTTCTACTGATTTTTTTAATGTCATTGACTTACGGAAGATACTGGTTTAGTTGTCCTATACAATGTCCCATGTGTTGGATTTGCCTGTTTGCTTGGGCTTCCCTGGTGGCTCAAATGGTAAAGAATTCACCTGCAATGCAGGAGACCTTGGTTCAATCCCTAGGTTGGGAAGATCCTCTGGAGAAGAAAATGGCAACATACTCCACTATTCTTTCCTGGAGAATTCCATGGACAGAGGAGCCTGGGCTATGGTCCATGGGGTTGCAAACAGTCAGACACAAATGAACAACTAACACACTTCCTACTGGTGTCATTTAACTCATTCTTTCATTATCTGCCCCATTTCCTGTAAATGAAAGCTAGCTCAACAAACTTGATCAGATTCAGTTTCAATTTCTTGGGTAAGACTATTTCAGAGGTGGCACAGCCATTAGTGATTTAATATGTTTCTACAAAATCAAGCGATGCTGGACTATTTCAGGAAGGATTTGGAATCTTTCCTAAAGATAAGAGTCCCCAAATCCATCCACTAGCTTCAGACTGTTTTTCTGCTCCTTGCTAACTCTTGCCAGCACTGATTACCTATTTTTGTCTTGGTCTAAAGCAGAGATATGAATCTGAATGCCTAGCTGAATATGGGACATTTGCTAAGAAAGAGTAGGTATGTATCCTTCTGGTTCTGATAAGCAACAGAAATTAACTCTGCCTAACTTATTTAAAGTACCATATTAGAAGGATATAGGATGGATCATAGAATTTGTAGGAAGGCTGGAGAACCAGGCTCAGAAAAGGGACAGGAATGCTAGGAAGCTAGGCAGAAGTACCCCAAAATCAAAGTCACCCCACAGAAATCTGCTTCCACCACCAGCATCAGACACTCTTGCCAACTGCTGCCCCTAGACCCTGCTCAATGAATGAACTCTAAATCATCCCTTTGTCTTTGTGTTACTTGTTCAAGGTTAAGAGTTCCAGGCAGGAGAAAGTAATGTGTTACTTGGCTCACCTTGCTCCCAGAGGGTTGGAAGAGGGACTATCTAGACCCTTTGGGATCCACAGTGGGACACCTTTTCTACTCTTAAGACTCATAAAATGCAATATCAATCCTAACAGAGAGGGGATTTGGAAGCTGTGTAGCCAATACGTGACAAATATTCCTTGCATAAGATTAATTAGATTAATGGTCGGAGCAGTTTAAAGGATAGATGAATAAGAATCACTGAGGGGAGGGGAGGTTTTCAGACAAAATTGCAATCAAGGTTTTAGGCTAAACACCTACATCTGATGATCTCTCATGGTTCTCAAATATTATCATGCACTAGAATCACCTGGAGAGCTTGTTAAACCACTGAATACTGGACCCCACCTCCAGAGTTTCTGATTCTGTAGATCTGGGGTAGTTTTATATTTCTGATGAGGCCCCAGGTAACACTGGTGGTGTTAGTTTTGGGTCTATACTCTGAGAATCACTAATTTAGGCTCCAGGTCAACAACTCTTCTATACTCTTGCTGAGAAATGTCAAAATATTACAGCTGCAGCTGTATAGGTGGATGAGATAACCTCTGAGGATTCTCCAAACATGTGAGTCTATGGTCCAATGAAGGTGAAGGTGAAGTCGCTCAGTCGTGTCCGACTCTTTGCGACCCCATGGACTGTAGCCCTACCAGGCTTCTCCATCCATGGGATTCTCCAGGCAAGAATACTGGAGTGGGTTACCATTTCCTTCTCCAGGGGATCTCCCCGACCCAGGGATCGAACCAGGGTCTACTCGCATTGGAGGCAGCCGCTTTAACCTCTGAGCCACCAGGGAAGTAATATCCTGTAAATACAATTTATTTTTCAGGTTCTCAAAGATAGCTATCATGCTTCCCCAACTTATTTTTCTCTGAAAGTCCCTAATACCATCACTATTCTTTTTGTATCACAGATTTAATTCTGTTCATCACCCTAGTCACTTTCCTATGGATTCTTTTCAGATCTCTATTGTTCCATTTAACAAGAGAGACCCAGAGCTTGAAACATCTTCTAGATGGGATCTGACTATTGTAGAGCAACCACAAGAAATACCCACCTTGTTCCCCAATTGTCTATTAATTTCATTCAGTAGCTGTATCATATTATTAGCCTTATTATGAAGTTATTATTTATTAAAAGTACAAACATTCCTCCCTCCTTCTTTCTTTCCTTCCTGCCTTTTCTACTCTTCTTTTCTTTCACACTTCAAGTCTTAATGCCCATACCGTCTCATCGTAAAATTGATTATAGAAGTCTAAGTTTAGGAACTTCCCGGTGGTCCAATGGCTAAAATTCCATGTTACCAATGCAGGGGGCCCAGGTTCAATCCCTGTTTGGAGAACCAGATCCCACATGCCGCAACCAAGGGCATGCATGCTG
Source organism: Capra hircus (assembly GCF_001704415.2). Lineage (NCBI taxonomy): Eukaryota > Metazoa > Chordata > Mammalia > Artiodactyla > Bovidae > Capra > Capra hircus. The sequence goes on along the minus strand of NC_030823.1, from coordinate 30,876,194 downwards.
TACCCAAGAGTTTGAATGCTGCAGCTAAAGATCCTCATGGCACAACTAAGACTTGGCACAGCCAAATAAATAAATAAATATTTTTTTAAAAGCCTAAGTTTAGGATTTAACATTTATCCTTATTAAATTTAATTATTTTAGCCTTAACCTATCAAATTTACCTGTTATGGTGCTCTAATTTTAAATGTCCTGTTTGATATAATTATTGTGATTTGTAATTTTGTGAGAGCTAAAGATATGATTAGCATAATCTTCTTTCACTCATACATTTATTCAATAGGCATTTATATACCCTACAATACTACAGTCACTGCTCTAGTCCTAAACATGAATAAAACATTGATCAGAACAGTGCCAAGGATTGAGCCCTACTGCACCTACTCCCAGAAATACTTAGGCTGCTAATCAACAGTCTGAAGGATATAGTTATTTTATTCATTATCACCTCACCTAAATTTAATTTAGGGGCTTCCCAGGTAGCTCAGTGGTAAAGAATCCACCTGCAGGAGACGTGATTTGGTCCCTGGGTCAGGAAGATCCTCTGGAGGAGGAGAGGCAACCCACTCCAATATTCTTGCCTGGGAAATTTTATGGACAGAGAAGCCTGGCAGGCTACAGTTCATGGGGTTGCAAAGAGTCGGACACGACTGAAACAACAACAAAATATATTTTCACCTAGTTTCCCTGACTCTATTAATATTTTGCTTGCAAATGTGTCTTCAGGCTTCTGGCACTTGCCTTGATGAAATGAGACCCATACTGTCATTCCTTTTCTAGGCTGAGAGAGTCTGTGTTTCAAACAACATCGTGGGTCATGTCTTGGGTCCTTAGAGCTAGAGGGGCACCTACGTTTGCACTTCCTACTTGAGCCTACGCCAAGTCACCTCAGTTCTCAGAGTCTCAGTTTCTTCATTTCCAAGAGGACAGAAAATACAATCTTACAAGGTTGTTATGAGGATTTTGTTGTTGTTTGGTTCCTAAGCTGTGTCTGACTCTTCGCAACCCCATGGACTGCAGCACGCCAGGCTTCTCTGTGCTTCACTGTCTCCTAGAGCTTGCTCAAACTCATGTCCACTGAGTCAGTGATGTCATCCCACCATCTTATCCTCTATCGCCCTCTTCTTGCTCTCGGTCTTTCCCAGTATCAGGGTCTTTTCCAATGAATCGGCTTTTCACATCAGTGGCCAAAGTATGGGAGCTTCAGCTTTAGCATCAGTCCTTCCAATGAATATCCAGGGTTTATTTCCATTAGGACTGACTGGTTTGATCTCCTTATAGTCCAAGGGACTCTCAAGAGTCTTCGCCAACACCACAGGTCAAAAGCATCAATTCTTCGAGGCTCAGCTTTCTTTATGGTTCAACACACATATGTACATGATTATTGGAAAAACCATAGCTTTGATTAGATGGACCTTTGTCGGCAAAGTGATATTTCTGCTTTTTAATACACTGTCCAGGTTTGTCATAGCTATTCTTTCCAAGGAGCAAATGTCTTTTAATTTTCGTGGCTGCAGTCACTGACTGCGGTGATTTTGGAGCCCAGGAAAACAAAATCTGACACTGTTTCCACATTTTCCCCATCTATTTGCCATGAAGTGATAGGACCGGATGCCATGATCTTAGTTTTTTGAATGTTGAGTTTTAAGCCAGCTTTCTCACTCTCCTCTTTTACCTTCTTCACCTTCTGCCTTTGAAGTGGTATCATCTGCATATATGAGGCTGTTGATATTTCTCCTGGCAACCTTGATTCCAGCTTGTGCTTCATCCAGCCCCTTATTTCGCACAGTGTGCTCTGCATCCAACATCAGTTCCAGCCTTCCCCGGACCCCTTTCCCAGCCACGCCTGCACGGCCTTTGCCTCAACCCCTGGCTGCATGTTGACCAACACCCGATAGCCAGTGAAGGTTTAAATACTCAACGAGGACCAGCAGTGGGACAGTCAGGGCACCAGGCATGTCATCCAGCTATGCTGAGTAGCTAAAGGGCATGTCCCTGTTAGTTAGGGCCTGACAAAATGTGGTCCACTGGAAAGGGGAATGACAAACCACTTCAGGATTCTTGCCTTGAGAACCACATAAACAATTATGAGGATTAGATATATTTAATATGTCCAGTACATTCTACTTTTTAAACTTGCCACATGAAAAAAATAGTAAGAAGACCAGGATTCCCAGTGAGGAGAAACTAGACTTTTTTCAAATCCTGTATAAACTGATGGAAAGCTTTGACTCAGGAATTTGAAAATCAGAGTTAAACAATATACAAAAATGATCATCAAAAATCTTAAAATATTTTATTATAAACTTTAATAAACTAGTTTTCTATTTAGTTAAAATATAAATATTGCCATTTTTGGTTATTTCCTTCATAATCCGTAGCAGAGTTTACTTTATTATCATTATTGTATTAATATTTAATAAAAAAGTTTCCCACAGAAAATAAAAATTGGTTATTTTCTCTGTGCTTCCTAGGTAGAATAAGGATTTTGTATAGACTTCCAGAAGGATTATATGCTGGGACTCTTTGGGGGTTACTCAAAAAGGAAGGTAAAAAGACATAAATAAAAAATATATATTTGCATCTGCTTTTTAAAAAATAGAAACAAAAAACTGGTAACTGTATTTAGGGAAGGACATTAGGTGAGTGGAGGACAGGGAGGGAGGGAGACTGCTTTTTCACTATTTAAGCCTTTGTACCTTTTGAATTTTGTACCATGTGCCTATATTAGTGATTCAAAAAATACTTTCCTTTTTAAGCAGTGGAAAAAGAATTTTAAATTACACTGTCCTTTTCACTGAAAGCTTCTTTTTATAAAGTTTCAAAGCTTTGATAACAAAAAAGCCAAAATAAATTCTCTGAAAAGTGTCATTCAAGTCTGATAAGGTGTGTGTGTATCCTTAGTCACTTCAGTTGTGTCCGACCCTGCAACCCTATGGACTGTAGCCCACCAGGCTTCTCTGTCCATGAGACTCTCCAGGCAAGAATACTGGAGTGGGTTGCCATGCCCTCCTCCAGGGTATCTCCCTGACCCAGGGATCAAACCTGGGTCTTCTGTGTCTCCTGCATTGCCAGAAGATTTTTTTACGCTGAGCCACCAGGAAAGCCCAAATCTGTTAATATATATAAGTTAAACAAGTTAAATGAATCATGTTAAAACCTATTTATAACAACTTCTAAACTCTGCCTGCTGGGCATAAAAGTGAAAAATACTTTATTTCTGCAAAGACGCTTGATCCATTGCTAAAATTCTAATGAGAACATAGAATTTTTAAATGAGGACATTTTTTAACATATAATGAGCAGGATAGTAAGCTTGTTTTAGATGTTAAAGTATCAAAATCTATTTTTTCAAAATTTTGAGTAACTATTACATTTACATATAAAACTTTTTTGTGGTTATATACTTGCTTTTTGTTAACAAAATTGTATCATGTGTAGAATCAACCATTTACATAAATCCTGATTGCCTGTTTTATTTAAGGCAAATAAAACAAGAGTTTTCCAAATAAGTCTGTACACAGGAGAGAGATATGTAAAATATCAAGCATCTCCAAGGACTGCTTAGATCATTTAGTTTTATGAAACAAAGTGAGAGCCCTTCAGTGTGTAAAATTTCAAGCAAAAACGCTTGTTTAGAAAAATGTTTATCTTGAGGTATTAAACAGCATCATTGAAATTTTCATTGCCCCAGCTACAGCTGTGAAGCAGACACTACAACAGAGACCTGTTTTAGGTGATTTGGGAAATACCAGAAAAATGAAAGCCAAATTTCTTGCACTTGAGGAGTAAATAAATACCTGAGCATATAATAATCACTTCAGAAAGTCCATTGGAACCTGTGAAGTATTGGAACCGCTGATTTACCTCTTGCAATGCTACCTCCACTGTGAAGTTCTTTGCACAACTCTTTAAGACTTCTTATCTCCTTCCTCACCAATCGCAGCAGCCCAGGTCCCACTACTCCTGTCCCCCAGGTAAAGGAATTATATCAAGTTCTCCCAAGGGTACAGTAGAGAAGACCACCCAAAGGGCCTGCTAGAGCAGGAGAAGGGGAAGCAAACCTGCTGTCTCTGTTGGCAGTCGGGGAAAACCTGAAGTCACAACAGGCAACCTCAGATCACTCAGAAAAGCTCCAGGGGCCCTTGATCCAGAAAACACCTAGTAGACTTCCCAGAGAACATTTCAGGGGTTCTGGAATCTTTACCAGGTGGTGTCAACCCAGACCCAATTGGATGCGGATGTGGACATGAGAGCCAACAGTCTCCCTGAAGGTGTGTGTAACGCATTGCTGCTCTTCAGCACACCACATCAAGACCAAGCAGACAGAGGCACACCCGTCAAAGCTAATATTCTGTTAAACAGTTACCAGGACTCACTCATGAGGTTCCAGCAGATGTCTGAGGACGCCCAGGGGCAAAAGGCCCCAACTGAAAGGCCTGGCAGTTGTTCAAATGCCACATCAGGTTACTGCACCACCTTGCAACCATGTGAATGGAAACTGCCCAGGTCAAACAGTTTGAGGAGCAGTGTAGTGATTCTTTAACTAGCACGTGTCTTCCAAGTTCTTTGATCTTTTCTTTTTTAAGACAGGAAGAAACTCAGAATAATGAGATAGCAATAACCGCCTTTTACTGTATTGCTTTGTGTCAGACGAGAAGTGCCTAGTTGTTTAGCTGCTCAATCGTGTCTGACTCTTTTGTGACTCCGTAGACTGCAGTCCACCAGGCTCCTCTGTCCTGGGATTTCCCAGGCAAGAATACTGGAGTGGGTTGCCAATTCCTTTGCCAGGGGATCTTTTCAACCCAGGGATCAAACCCACATCTCCTGAATTACAGGTAGATTCTTTACTGCTGAGCCACCAGGAAAGTCCAAGAGGCCTAGTATCCTACACCAACCCAATATTTCTTCATAACAACTCAGCAAGGAAGTATTATTCTCATTTTTCAAATTAAAAAGTTTTGACTCAAAGAAATTAGGTAATTTGTCCAAGTTCATGTAGATAATAAGTGGCAAAAAATAAGATGTGAACTCAGGACTAACTGGCATTAATACCCATGCTCATTTCATTCAACACAACCTTATAATGACATGGAAAAGTACCATATGCTTGTAAGGCAAGAAATCTTTAGCAATACAGGATTTTGTGTTGTTAGAAAATGAAAAAAAAAAAAATACATGAAAGCACAGAGCCTGTTATCTGGTATACAGTAGGAACTCAGTAAATGTTTATTTTTAAAAAATCCTTTATCTTACGTCCTGGAACATGTGCTGTGGAGTGGGACAGGCATACAGCGGTCTTCTAAGGGCTTTAAATGGGTTCTAGGGATGACTATTATATATTTAAAAATAACAACACTCACATGGCTCCATGGTAAGTCAGTTGGCCAAGATAAAAATAGTTTCTAAACATAGAAAGAGCAGAAATTCAATCTAAGATACCAAGTCATGAAAAGCAGTGACAGTGGTTGCAACAAAAAAAAGAACACAAACTGATTATGCATTTGTACAAAAGTATCTATCCTCCATTTAAATTCAGTACATCCTTTCTCTACAGCAGAAAGTATATACAGACATGCACATATCTACATATGCAAATAAATAAATGAAGATGATACATTCTTAAAAAGAGAATTCTTCTATGTTTTGGTTGCACTGTGCTGCTTACGGGATCTTAGTTTCCTGACTAGGGATTGAACCCATGCCACCCCCAGGGGAAGCGTGGAGTCCTAACCACTGTAGGCAAGGGAAACCCCAAAGGTAATATATTCTGATTTCACTAGTCTGCAATAACATTATTTACAAACCTATTCATTTTGAGGCTTCCGTACTTATTCACACATAACAAATATACTACAGGGCTTCCCAGGTGGTAAAGAGTCTGCCTGTCAGTGAAGGAGACGTTGTTTGATCCCTGGGTCGGGAAGATCAGCTGGAGCGGGAAATGGAAGCCTACTCCAGTATTCTTATCTGGAAGAGCCATGGACAGAGGAGCCTAATGGGCTACAGTCCATGGGGTGGCAAAGAGTCAGAGTGCGACTGGCCTACTATTAGATACGCTACCGTAAGAGGCATTTTCTTAAAATCTTTAGGTGAAGGAAAGAGGACAGTTGATGTTTAAATTGTTAGAGGTGCTGATGCACACATGGCTAGACTGGTGTATAACCAGCTAGACTGGGGACAGAAGCTGCATTCATAACTGTTCCCTCTGTGCCAGTAGATTTACAGTGGCAGACTTAGAAAGTTGGGTTAACATTCTGTCATCTGAAACCGTGAGAGCTGGTATGCCAGATAAAAACTCTTGTCACTGTGCCCAGGACTCATTCCCCAGGACCACAGTGGCTTTCAGGAGATGGGATGAAGCTTAGGGCCTCCTTTAGTGCCCTACTTTTAAAATGTTGTCTGGAGCACACAGTTAGTTGCTAGGGTGCCCCAGTTGCAGGCATGATTATTTAGGGAAGAAGCCCTGAAATGTGTGTCTTTAAATCATATAATTTTATTCCATAAACATCAAGAAGAGAATGACAGATGGGTATTATGTATTATAGCATAAGTTATATATTAGATGAAAGCTATGTATTATAACTATAACTTGAAGTAATGGCACATCACATCAAGCAAATCTTTCTGTAAGAATACAAACACTGAAATAGGTACATCTGGGGAATGCATTTTTGGAGTAACAATATAAAGGATTAAAAAAAAACTCGCAGAAGGACTCACTATAAAATTGATTTACAAATTTAGGAACATTAACCTTTCTCCTTTGGAAAAAAGTCTAAAAGAGGTTTATTTGTAGAACATGATGCAAAATAGGAGATTTAGGGACAAAAACAGAGAGAGTAGGTAACAGCACAGGTTTGGGGGTCAGGCTACCTGAGTTCATGTCTCTGTTTGGTCAAAAGACACAGAATCTCACTTCTCTGGGCCACAGTTTTCTAAAACATCAAATAGGAAAAATCATAGTCATAACTCATAGGATCATTGTGAGTGTTAAAGTCCTATATGCTAGCTATGGGCCTAGCACCCAGCAATTCTAAATATAGTAACAGAGGTGATAGATATTACTAAATACCTGAGCAAAGTGGATTACTATAATCAAGGACTCCCTGGTGGCTCAGTGGGAAAGACTCCACCTACAGTGCAAGAGACACAGGAGATGTGGGTTCGATCCCTGGTTGGGAAGATCCCCTTGAGGAGGAAATGACAACCCACTCCAGTATTCTTGCTGCGAGAATCCCATGGAGAGAGGAGCCTGATGGGCTATGGTCCATGGAGTCTCAAAGAATCAGACACAACTGAAGCGACAATGCATAGCACAAGGGGAAAAAAGACAGATTTTGCTTTCTGGGAAAGAAACAATAAACATTCATCAACGAAAATTATCCCGATTTAAATAGAAGGTTATTAAATGAACGTTTAACTAACAGGACATTGCCTGGAATAGCAGATATTTTCAACGGCAGCTTTGTACACACAGACTTAATTATTAAAGTGATGCACCTTTTGTCCACTCTCCAAAAGAGCGCTATATTCTAACTTATGGTTGGGAACTGAGACATCATCCAAGTTCTTTTCCTTCTAACCTATGTGAGTAGGGCATGGAAAAGCCAGAAAAAATGGATGGATGAAAGAATTTCAAATGATTGATACTTTAAGTGTATCTTTACCAGAATGGGATCATGGTTTATTTGTAATTAGCTTTTTTCAATTTTTGCTTAACAGGTTTTTATTTCAGGCTTTGGGCAAAGATGGCTTCCCTAGTGGCTCAGACAGTAAAGAATCTGCCTGCAATGCTGGAAACCCAGGTTCGATCCCTGGGTCGGGAAGATCCCCTAGAGAAGGGAATGGCAACCCACTCCAGTATTCTTGCCTGGAGAATTCCGTGGGTAAAGGAGCCTGGTGGGCTACAGTCCATGAGGTTGCAAAGTGTAGGACACAAATGAATAACACATTCACTTTTGCTTTGGGAAAAATACATGGCTTATGGAGAAGAATAAGGGGCATTACTCGTTTTGGCCTTATATGTTCCACACGTGTATTAAAGTAAGAGTCACATGCCTTGGATACTTGAGGCGACAGAGGAAGCCTTATGTGAAAATGAGAGTCACATGTCTCCTTCCCAGTTAAAAGCCAGTTCAGTCGGTGCCATGCAGAATGGGGTTGCCTCATGATTGAGTCATGACAGCATTTTCCCTGAGAAAGAGCTATGAATTCACTTAAACACTAGGATAAGTTCGGGATAATTTGTCAAGTTACAAGCCGTATAATATAAGGAAACTGTTAGAGTCTGAAAAACTTTAAGACAGGTTTAATCAGCCCTTTCTTTTATTCACAAATTGGCCCAGCAGATTTTGTCTAATTTCCAGAAATAGTGAAGTTATTTTGGAATTAGATTTAATCGCTCTGCTCTGTGCTCCCTAACCTCTTGGCATTTCTCTAATACAATACTTTTCTTATTGTATTGTCTTCCTCCTGTAAATTCTAAGGTTCTTTAATTGAGCCAAATTATAGAGTACAGATTACAAAAAAGAATTGTGGGACACAGCCCCACTTGAAACAATTTCTCAAGTGAATTAGTACATTAATTAATCCAGTGTTTCCCAAAACTTATTCAGTTATTTGTATATTTTGGCTGCACTGTATGGCTTGTGGAATCTTAGTTCCTTGGGTCCTTGGCAGTGAAAACACAGATTCCTAACCACTGGGCCACTGAGAAGTCCACGCCCTTTACTTCTGATTTTTGTCATATGCCTGTTACTTGTATGCTGCTGCTGTTGCTAAGTCGCTTCAGTCGTGTCTGACTCTGTGCGACCCCAAAGACGGCAGCCCACCAGGCTCCCCCGTCCCTGGGATTCTCCAGGCAAGAACACTGGAGTGAGTTGCCATTTCCTTCTCCAATGCATGAAAATGAAAAGTGAAAGTGAGGTCGTTCAGTCGTGTCCAACTCTTCGCAACCCCATGGACTACAGCCTTCCAGGCTCCTCCGTCCGTGGGATTTTCCAGGCAAGAGTACTGGAGTGGGCTGTATAATTAGATACTTAACATTTTCCTTAATTTCACATAAATCGACCAATTTTAAAACCAATTTGTCTTAAACAATGATATTTGTGAAATCATGGATCTGAGGTACTAGGCTTTTAATACACATTAAACTAGAAACAGAACTTAGTAAAAAAAAAAAAATACACACATATATTTGAGCCCTTGGGAACAAGGGATTGAAAAATTAATTCACACAGGTAAAGAGACCTAGCCAAAGCCACTAGCCAAGGGAAGTTAGGGGCAGAACCTCAGCATATAGTTTCATGTTATAAGTTTAGTGTTTCCTTTATCATGTTTGGTGGCAAATTGTGCCCCCAACTAGCTGAATAGCTATTTAAATATGGGAATTACCAAATAAAATAACTTTAGTCTGTGTGTACATGGTGCCAAAGAAATTCTGTTAGTAGCCAGTATGTCCAATTGCTCAAGCTCACTAGAGTACTTATTTTCTTAATCACCAAGCAATAGTTGTCTTCAATTATTTAAATGTAGTAAAATGTATTAATACAGGATTTTAATAATAGGGGAAAGTGTGTATAGAGTGAGCTTAAAAAGAAGTATATGGGAATTCAACTTTTTGCTTAATATTCCTGTAAACCTAAAACTGCTCTAAAAAGTAAAGCCTATTGATAAAAACAAAGAATGATATTGAGGCCAGCTGTTTAAAACTGCTTTTATTTCTAGCTGATATCTTTCTCATTCATTTTATTTTAACAGTAGTGGTTTCCTATGGGGTATGTTAAAGCATTCATTGCCAGGATAGCTCAATACCAGACAGAGATGTGAGTACAATAGATCTGGGTGGCACATAGGTGTAGGCACCCTGGATTGGTTATGAAATTTGCCTTTCATATTGTCAAGATAAGATAGTAATCCTATTTAACATGTTTGATCCTCAAATTCTATTGTGCTTTTATTAGGTAAGTGATACTTAATGGAAGAGATCATAATTCTCATCCTAAAATTTCAAAGCCTAAGAGGTAAAAATGCTATACCCATTTTAGAGAAATGGAGGCATAGAAGTCTAATAAATATTCCACAGAAATTCCAGCGGTAGATATTCCTAAATAACACTAGAGCAAAAATAGAAATAAAATTCAAAATTCTTCAGCTTGGCCATCACATTATGCTGTTCCTTCTTAAAGAGATTATTTTTAAAAAAATACCCAGCGTAAAGAAAGAACAGAATTTGTTGGGCACTTGTATCACTCACATTTTAAAAAGAAGGCCATGGAAGAGAGGTTCAAAAGGGAGGGGATATATGTATACCTATAGCTGATTCATGTTGAGGTTTGACAGAAAACAACAAAATTCTGTAAAGCAATTATCCTTCGGTAAAAAAATAAATTAACTTAAAAAAGAGAAGGCCATTAAAAAGAAGATATACTTGAACCCTTATTTCTGTAGAGTAGTGGCACTGTTAGCCTCTCAGTCATGTCCCACTCTTTGCGATCGTATGGACCGTAGCCCACCAGGCTCCTCTGTCCAAGGGATTCTCCAGGTAAGAATACTGGAGTGGATTGCCATTCCCTTGTCCAGAGGATCGTCCCGACCCAGGGATCAAACCCTGGTTCTCTACTGTTTGAGCTACAGGGAAGACTTCCATTTTTGTATAGGCATAGCTTTTTTTAAGACCATCTAGGAAAGGCTTTGTGTTTGTGGACATCAGTTTTTAAAATATTTATTATATTCTTGGTTGCATATTTTTTTCCATGAAAAACATGGTTTTTTGATTACAATATACACTCCTCTATGAGATATAAGCCATGTGTGTGCATGCATGCTAAGTCACTTCAGTTGTATCTGACTCAGCGACACCATGGACGGTAGCCCACCAGGCTCCTCTGTCCATGGGATTCCCCAGGCAAGAATACTGATTGTTGTTCAGTCACTCACTCATGTCCAGCTCTTTGTGACCCCATGGACTGCCAGTCCTTCCCTGTCCCTTACCAGCTCCCGGAGTTTGCTCAAAGTCATGTCCACCGGGTCGGTGATGCCATCCAACCATCCTGTCCTCTGTCGTCCCCTTCTCCTCCTGCCTTCAATCTTTCACAGCATCAGGGTCTTTTCTAATGAGTCAGCTCTTCCCATCAGGTGGCCAGAAATACTGGAGTGGGTTGCCATGCCCTCCCTCCAGGGGATCTTCCCAACCCAGGGACTTTGTCAGATGAGTTCTTTACCACTAGCCCACCTGGGAAGCCCAGTATAAGCCATAGTTAGTAAATTTCTATTTAATATTCTACTTAAAGGTCTACAAAGTCAAAGGCCTTGGGATCCACTCCAGGCACTGAAATCAAACAGTCTAACGAACGACTTCCCTGGTGCTCCAGTGATTAAGACTCCAAGGTTCCAAGGTAGGGAGCACAGGCTCAATCCCCGGTTGGGGAACTAAAATTCTGCATGCTCTGTGGCACAGCCTTAAAAAAAAAAAAATCCAATGAATGTGCACGTGTGTTCAGTTGCTCAGTCGAGTCCAACTCTTTGGACCCCGGGGACTGTGGCCCACCAGGCTCTTCTGTCCTCTGGAACTTTCCAGGCAAGAATACTGGAGTGGGTTGCCATTTCCTACTCCAGGGGATCTTCACAGTGCAGGGATTGAACTCTTGCCTCTTGTAATCTTGTGCACTGGCAGGCAAATTCTTTACCACTGAGCCACCTGGGAAACCCAACCTAGTGAACAGACTTAGTCAAAGTAGTTAAATTTGCAACCACTTATCTTCTGGAGGAAAGACTATTAATTCAACCCAATGACACATTTCTGTGGTGTTCTGGTAACTAATAATTGATCACTATTGCAGATACAAACTGTCGTTGGGGACACAGACTATGGGAAGGGTCTGGTATGCACTATCCATCATAAGAAGGAGAAAGTAGTTTTGGTGGGTGGGTATTTCAGTTTTGTGGACCAGTAATTTAGCAAACTTCAGGACAAAAGATTAGATGACAAAAAACCCGAACCCCCAAAATTGCTAGTTTATTTATTTAGTATTTTGGTCAGGCCACACAGCTTGTGGGATCTTAGATCCCTGATCAGGGATTGAACCCAGACCCCACCAGTGAAAGCATTAAGTCCTAACCACTGGGCCGCCCGGGAAGTCTCAAAAGACTGCCAGTTTAAAACTGCCAGCTCTAAGGGCTTCCCCTGCAGTCCAGCAGTTTAGACTCTGCTCTTCCACAGCAGAGGGCACAGGTTCAGTCCCTGTTGGGGGCAATAAGATCCTGCATGCTGTGTGGCTCAGCCAGAAAATAACTACACAAATGGTAAAACTACCAGCTTTAAAAGTATTTCAGCAAATGGAAAGCAGCTATCAGCTATCATGTTTGTGTACTCCCTGTTGAGCCTAACAGGCTGTCTTGCACCCAGGACATAAAATATTCATAAATATTTTCTGATAACTGAGGGAAACTTCCTTCTCCAAGAAAGGAGAGGGAGGCTAAAATGAACAAGATCACCCTTCCTACCCAGGAGTTTGCAGCTGCTGTTCTTATACTATTTGGCGAGGAAGAATTGTGAACGTGCAGGAAGAAACAAGAGGGACTGGAGAACTAGGTAAACCCTTCCCCAGTTAACCAGCTTTCCCTTGGCTTAGTCACCCTGCCCCCACTCCCGGTGTATAATTGACTTTCCCTTCCCCTCCAAGCCTTCCTAAAAATAACTTCTTGACCTCTCTTTCCTGTCACCACTATTCACTCCCACTCTCACACCTTCCCTTACCTTCTTGAAAATATAGTTAACTTCAAAAAGAAAAAAAAAAAGGATAAAGCAAACCGCAGCAAAATCTGTGACGATTTAAAAATCTGTTTATGTTAGTATCATTTTGTTTAGTGATGTTCCCTCTTGGGGTTGCAGTTGCAGTTCTAGGGCTGCTGCTGCTGCTGCTAAGTCGCTTCAGTCGTGTCCGACTCTGTGCGACCCCATAAACGGCAGCCCACAAGGCTCCCCCGTCCCTGGGATTCTCCAGGCAAGAACACTGGAGTGGGTTGCCACTTCCTTCTCCAATGCATGAAAGTGAAAAGTGAAAGTGAAGTCGCTCAGTCACGTCTGACTCTTAGCGACCGCATGGACTGCAGCCTACCAGGCTCCTCCATCCATGGGATTTTCCAGGCAAGAGTACTGGAGTGGGGTGCCATTGCCTTCTCCGAGTTCTAGGGCAGTTACTAGGTAATGTGGAACTTTATCAAGGAGTTAGCTTCCAATGCATAAGAGTGTGTAGTCTCAACTGCTTGCTACTCACAGGCATTTTATTAAATGTAAACAACCATAATCACAGGCCAGGCTTACAAAGTCAAGATGAGGCATAGTGTTGAGTCATTTTCTGCTCAGTTCTAAAGATGCAAACAGTACTGGAATTATCTATAATACAAAATGATAGCACAAATTTACTTTTCAGTATCTGAAACTGAAAAATCCATATGTCTCTCAAAGACAAATATCAGGACTTCCCTGGTGATGCAATATAAGAGTCTGCCTGCCAATGCAGGGGGACATGGGTTCGACCCCTGGTTTGGGAAGATCCCACAGGCCGAGGAGCAGCTAAGCCAGTGGACCTCAGCTACTGAGCCCATGTGCTTCAACTACTGAAGTACGTGGTTTGCCTAGAGCCTGTGCTCTGCACCAGGAGAAGCTCACGCACAACCACTGGACAGCGCTCCCACTCTCCACAGCTAAAGAAAGCTCTAGTGCCGCAGCGAAGACCCAGTGCAACCAAAGGGGAAAAAGCGACAAATATCTTATGATATTCATATGTGGAATCTATTTTGTTAAAAAAATGGTTCAAATGAACTTATTACAAAATAGAAAAAAAAAAATGGTTCAAATGAACTTACTTACAAAATAGAAACAGACTTACAGACATCGAAAACAAACTTATGGTTACCAAAGGGGAAACATGCTGGGGAGAGATAAATGAGGAACTTGGGATTAACATACACACAATACTACATATTGGAGAAGGAAATGGCAACCCACTCCAGTGTCCTTGCCTGGAGAATCTCAGGGATTGGGGAGCCTGGTGGGCTGCCGTCTATGGGGTCGCACAGAGTCGGACACGACTGAAGCGACTTAGCAGAATACTACATATAAGATAGATATAATCAGGGGAAAAAAAAGATAACAAGGACCTACTGTATAGCACAGGGAACACCACTCAATATTCTGTGATTATCTACATAAGAATCTGAAAAAAGAATGACTGTATGTATAACTGAACCACTTTGCTATATACCCCAAACTAACACAATATTGTAAATCTATAATCCAAAAAAAAAAAATTCTGTGTCAATATAAAACTATCACCTAGAGTTTTGAAATTTTACATATTTGTTTATGTCCTGTAAGAGCTACAGGGACTATCATTAATCTGTATAAGCTCGAGGAAGTAAAATTAACTATAGTAGTGGCACGAATGGAGTGGTATAGTGAAGGGAAGAGCCGGGTGTGCCAGGCACACACTCTAATCATCTCAGAGAGCATCAAGAGCTTTATGAATCAGGAACTAGGTCTGCAAAAGTTTTCTAAGTTTCCAGGACATTAATAACATCCCCATTTGCCAACTTTACTATCCTATCTCTTTCTCCATATGTCAGTAATGAAACTCTTAGCCTGCATGTTCATATCCAGGGTGGCAGGGAAGGTGGAGATCGGGATGCGCCAGCCCCCTTCACAGTCCCTCTCCAGTGCATTGGCTGGACAGGAGAGCAGTCATGTCCCAGGGGACTGATAAAGGTAGGAAATGGAAAATTCAGAATAAGATTCTGAGGGAGCATCTCAGGAAAGGCTTTGGGGCTCAGCAACAGACAAGACACTTTTCCTCTCAGAGAAGCAATTTTGGGATCTTAACTCTTTTTTTTTTTTCCCCCATCTTTAAAAGGGAGCTATATCAGTATCCTTATAGGGTTACTGCGATGGTATAAAATATTGGTCATAGTTCCTAAAACATAGTAAGTGCTCCAAATACTATCACTATTGGCCCTAGTTTCGGAAGAGATACGCATGGCCATAGTCTAAAGAAATTACATCAGGCCAGAAGTCAAGGGAGAAGCAGAGGTGGCCTCCATGTCCCAACTGGTCAATCATCTCCTTATCCCATGAACTGTAGTGCTGGAGAAGACTCCTGAGAGTCCCTTGGACAGCAAGGAGGTCAAACAAGTTAATCCTAAAGTAAATCCACTCTGAATGAATATTCATTGGAAGGACTGATGCTGAAGTTGAAGCTCCAATACTTTGGCCATCTGATGCGAAGAGCTGACTCATTGGAAAAAGATCCTAATACTGGGAAAGATTGAAGGCAGGAGAAGGGGATGACAGAGGATGAGATGGTTGGATGGCATCACCGACTCGATGGACATGAGTTTGAGCAAGCTGCAGGAGATGGTAAAGGACAGGGAAGCCTGGTGTACTGCAGTCCGTGGGGTCGCAAAGAACTGGACATGACTTAGTGACTGAATAACAACAAAAACCTTAGATGTGGAAGCCAAGGTTACAGAGGAGAAATAATGTCTAAACTCATATAGCTAATGAGCAGTGGACTGAGGTTCAATCCTGGGTCCACTTACCTCCTAAGGCTTAACTCTTCTGCACAGTTCTGTCTCCTAATGTAAATATAACAAGAAATGAAAGTTAAGTTCAAAGATCTATTTTTGAAGCTGGAACTAAAAACCATTATTCCAAAGTTAACCACCTATATAATTCTACACTTTCCCTCTATTTTCACACTTAAGAGGAAAGAGGTTATATCAGAGATCATGAACATTTTTTGAGTCTCTGGGTCAGTTACCACCCTGCCCCTTTCAGGTCTGATTTTCAATGAATAAAGAACCAGAGACTCATCAAAAGTTGCTTAGCAATGAGTGTCCCTGAAAAGTGCTGCTTAGAACAGGGAATGCTTAAGCAATGAATTAAACAGTAACTTGTTGTGTCAATATGCGTTCTTAAGGAAAACAGAAAGAAACATGTACTTTTGAGAGAAGTAATGCCAGGAACGGTTATTTTTCCAAACGCTTTGAGAGTTGTGGTTTCATGTAAGATTTACTTTCAAGTTGCCCACAAGCGCTGCAGTTCCAGCTTCCTGCCCTGGGTCTCCTTGAAAAGCCTGAAGGAACTCTGGCACTGAAAATGCGCTTGTCCAGAGCCAAGGATTTAACACAATTCTCCCTCATTACCAAGGGGCCTTGAAACCTCAATCTTCTGGAAGACGGGAAGGAAAGAAAAGAAGGTGAGCAGACCACTGGGGCGTGGTTTCACCTCCTCTCCTGCCACCCCAAAGCTAGGCCTTACATTTAATTTTTTGTCTGGACAAGAGCACCACGCATGCCATTATCTAGTTCCTTTCAAGTCCCTAAGGGTCTCTGCCAGTTGCTTTGGTTGATGTTTTGAAGCAGTGAAAAAAAAGAAAAAAGGGTGAGGAAGGTGACTAATTCTATCCAGGATTTTTGCCCTTAACATTCTCCTCTAAATATTCAGGTTACTAAATAGAATATAACAATGGAATCTTACATTTATAGAGAAGCACAGTGGCTTTGGAATCAGAACTAGACTCCTTGCCAGCTCTCTTACCAACTAGCTGTGAGACCTTAAACAGGCCATTAATGTGAAGACGTAGTTTTTTCATCTGTGAAATGGAGGTACTATCAGCCTGAGAAAGATTAAAAGAGATAATATATACAAAGTATTTAGAGTTGTTTTTATTATTTTAACTGTAAGAAAACTGTACCCTTATTCTATCATATTCTGATGTTTCCTTTTGAGATCACAGAGTAAGGCTACTCCCCTTATGGGTAAGGCTAGGTTAGGAGCAGTGTCTTTCTTGAAGGTCTGGGGATTCTTGATGTTAATCATCCAGAGAAGGATGAAAGATTTATCTTCCATTAGAAAACTGGAATTAGATCTGAGAAGTAACAACCTCCCTCTCATTTTCCTGACTCTAGAGCCCAAAGAATCTAGATATCCGTAAAGCCACTCATGCTTGATAAGGATTAAAAATCCAAGGTGGGAAATCAGGAAGGGGCCACAAACTTAACATGAAGCTCTGTCATCTGTGTAAGACCTGGAGTTAACCTCCTGTTGAAGACCTGGAAAAGCAAACTCTCCAAGTGGAAGCTGAATCTTGGGAGAGAAGTTGGGGTTTGACCTACCTGAAAGTGGGGATTCTCCACAAGTTCTCTAAAATTTTCAAAGCTTTCAGTTACATCTATTGAGTCTTATGAAAACTTTAAGACAAGGAGCTTGGATGTTGCTATCTCCATTTCTCTAAGTTAACTAGGTTTTAAAGAGATTACATGCCTTGCCTAGAATCATGAGGTCAGTACAGGGCAATGGCTAAGGAAAATCTGGTTTAAAAAAAATTATTCTTAGTCCAAGGGGATGTCAATGATCCCCATCCTAGGAAAGTAACAGTGCTGTAAAGGTTTTACTAACATTTTGCATTATTCACACCACTTACCCTTTCACTTTACCCACATCTTAGGTAACTGAGCCAATTGCATTCACAAGAAACATTTTCTGAGTCCCTCATGGGCACAGAACTCATGCCTGTGTGAACAAATTTATCACACTATAAATTCAATCACACAAAAAGACATAACCTATACATATCCCTCTGGCCCCACTCCTTGGCATAGTGGGCTTTTGTCACTTGGATAACCTTTTTTTCACTTTGTGGAAAGTTTTCCAGAATAATAACAGACTTTTATGTCTAACTAGTCAACTGAAAAGTACTTTTAAGCTCCTAGTACGTGTCCCAAATTGGGATAGGTACTATGGGGATACAAAAGATGTGTATATATTAGGATCCATCTTCAAATCTATATTGGGTGGAGGGGTTAATTAACATAAATTTTTTTTACTCATCCAAATTTAGAGTGTTATCTTAAGTATGCTGTAGGAGTTGAGAATGAGAGGTTAATGTGGCTTGAAATAATCTAAAAAATAAAAAGCTTTTCCTATCAGTGTCATTGAGAAGACTAAATTCTGTCCTAATTTCAAAAATGCACATTAGTTTTTCAAGTTTGACAGAGTTCACACATTTTAATTTGCTAAATAGCTTTATTTATTTTCAGCTGTGCTAGGTCTTCGTTGTTGCATGCGGATTTTCTCTCGTTGGAGTGAGCGGGACCTACTCTCTAGTTGTGGAGCACTGGCTCTACAGTTGTGGCATACGCGACTAGTTGCCCCAAGTCAGGTAAAACCTTCCTGGACCAGGGATCGAATCCATGTCCCCTGCATTGGGAGGTGGACGCTCAACCACTGGACCACCAGGAAAGCCCTAGAAATGCACATTATTTTAGACATAAACATTGAAAAGTTTGGACAAATGAAACACTTCCCATCCTCAAGAGCTTACAGTTTGGTGGGGGGAAACAAGTAGAATCACTGTAAATCAACGTGAGGGTCTGTGTGTGTCTTAGTTGCTCAGTCGTCTCTGACTCTCTGCGACCTCACGCTGTAGCCACCAGGCTTCTCTGTCCATGGAATTCTCCAATTCCAGGAGAATTCTCCAAGCAATAATACTGGAGTGGATTGCCATTCCCTTCTCCAGAGGAACCTCCCAACCCAGGGATGGAACACAGGTCTCCTGCATTGCAGGCAGGTTCTTTACTGTTTGAGCTACAAGGGAAGTCCTTGTGAGGGTCTACAGATAACAGCTCAGAAGGGGTTGACACGGAAAGATTCAGGGAGCACATGACCTTCACGGAGGTCACTGACAACAGGGAGGGGACAAATGTGTGTCTGTGGGAGGGTGAATGTTAGAGAGAGGAGAGAAAGGCATTCCAGAAAAAGGAAACTGGGAGCAGCACGGGAAAAGGTACAGTGAGTAGTGAGCATGAAGACTAAAGCTGGGATCTCCCACATTTATTTCAAAGGCCTTCATCACCTATATGAAGAGGGTCCTGAAAAAACAAATAACTAGACCATAACAATCATGAAATTTAAATATACATGAGTGCTAATCATTTGTTGTTGTTCAGTCATTAAGTCGCAACTAACTCTTGTGAATCTACTGAACTGTAGCCCACCAAGTTCCTCTGTCCAAGGGATTTTCCAGGCAAGAATACTGGAGTGAGTTGCCATTTCCTTCTCCAGGGGATCGCCCCAACCCAGGGATTGAATCCACATCTCCTGCACTGGCAGGTGGATTCTTTACCACTGAGCCACCAGGGAAGTCTGTGCTAATGATTACTCTACTTTTTGGCATTAAGAAATTATTATTCACGGTTATACTCATTTTATATAAATATCTATCTTCTGAGCCATTTTGTGAGGATTCAATTGTTCGTAGTCAATTTCAAAGAGAATGCTGATTGGAGCACCACAGGATTATTTTCTACAGAAAAAATACTTATTTTAATAAAGAATATTAGTTTTCTTTATGGTTTACTGAGGGATTATAGAACCAGAATAAAAAATATAAAAACTCAGCTAATCAAACCATTAAATACCTTATATTTTGAAGGCCTCTTAATAGTTGTTTATAAATGATTTTTACATAAAATTAAGTCATTTAAATTAATATACACATGCATTAAAGGGGCTTCCCTCCTGGCTCAGACAGTAAAAGATCTGCCTTGTATGTGGGACCCAGGGTTGGATCCCTAAGTCGGGAAGATCTGCTGGAGAAGGAAATGGCAACCCACTCCACTATTCTTGCCTGTGAATCTCATGGGCAGAGGAACCTGGAGGGTTATAGTCCATGGGGGTCGCAAACGGTCAAACGACTGAAGCGGCTTAGCACGCACATGGACTAAAAAAACCATCTAAAACTAGTTTCAAAAATATATATATTCGCTCGAACCACACCATTAGGCATATTATTCAAAAATCATTTTTAAAAGAAAATATTCTAGTGAACTTTTCCTTAAAATGAGACAAACATTTAACATGTTACAGCTTCCAAATTTCAGAAAAGCGAGATGTAAAACTTTCCCTCGGTTATTTTAGCTGGACATCTGGTCAAATTTCACACGTAGGAACATCTTCATGTACCTAACAGTGGGCACAATACAGGCACGTCTTTGTTGCTATGAGAACCTCTATTTTGTAGGAGAAATCGCAGCCTTGACGACGCAGTGTTTGCGCCGATTTTACAGCATGTTTTTCTACAGCGGTTCAGCTCCACCAGTAACACTCTAATGGCTCTCTGGTTTCCTGCCCGGCAGCCCAGTTTTCCGTCCCAGCTCCAGCGCTCGCCCGCCGTGCACTCCCGGTCTCTGGGAGCCGGCGGCGAGCACTGGACTGGCGAAAACGTGGGCCGGAGGTGGGGCAGATGGGAAGGGGAGGCGGCGGCACTGCGGGTTGCTTCTGTTACCCTCCGGACTCGAGCTCTGCACCAGCTCTCCAGCTGCGTTTTAAAATCTGCAGTTAAAAAAAAAGTCGAGCAACGCCACATCCTACAAACTGGAGGGGACGAGGAGAGCAGTGTGTCCCCAAATGGATCACAAAAATGGGAAAGGAGGGGTTCTGAACTTTATTATTAAATACTTCCTCCATGCCAGAAAAATCAGGGTTCAGGGCTCGGTACTGGGCAGAATAGGTTGAAGCCACCGACGCGGCTAAAAAGGGTCGCGGGCGCGGATCCGGGCTTCCGAGCGCCACGGGGTCC
This sequence comes from Capra hircus, assembly GCF_001704415.2. NCBI lineage: Eukaryota > Metazoa > Chordata > Mammalia > Artiodactyla > Bovidae > Capra > Capra hircus. Next base: position 30,855,555 of record NC_030823.1, on the reverse strand, counting down.
TAGCGGGAGCGGGGGTCGCGCGCGCTCGGAGCGTTCCTTCCCCCCACCCCCGCCCCAGGGTCTCCTTCCCTCGGGATTCGGAGCCTCCCATCCTCCAGGGCCGACTCGCCGCGGGGCTGAAGGGTGTCAGGACGCCGTGACCTAGCTTAGCGACAGGCCTCTCCCCGGCGACGGCGCCGCAACAAGATGGCGGACGACAGAGACAGGGACGGCACAGGTAAGAGGCACCGCGAAGCGCAGCCCTCGCCGCCCGCCGCGACCTCGGCCGCACCGGGGAGCTCCCGACAGAGTGGGACCCCCTACCTCTGGGGCCCCACCCTCAGGAGAAGGCCGGCCCAGCCAGGCCGCGCCGCCCGCCCCGCAGCGGAGGCCCCCTCCCCCGTTCCTGCCCCCCTCGCCCCGCCTCCCGGGCCCTCATCCCGCCCCCGCCCCCATCGTCCCGCCTGCGGAGCCCCGAGCCTCGCTTCCAGCGCGGGTTGCGGCCGAGGCGCCGGCTCGGAGCCCCATAATGGCGTCCTTGTTCACGGTGTCGAGGACACCGCCTCCAAGCCCTAGCTTGGGTTCTCGTTGCCGCAGGCGCCACGCCGGCAGCTACTCAGGCTCTGGGCCCGCGCGGCGGCCTGGGTGAGGACGGCTCAGGCTGCGGGCGTCTGCCGTGCTCCTCCCCGGCTGCGCTGAAACCCCGCCCGGCCCAGACGGCTGGCGTTTGCGGCCACCATTTTGCCTTCGTAGCGGGGACGTGGGAGGACGGCTTGGAGGTCACCGCGACTGCGTCCGCGCCTCTAGGATCCGAAGCGCGCGCGCCACCCGCCTGGTGTCTTGTCTTATGCGAAAAACAAGACAAAATACAAAAAACTTTAATAAAGATGAAAAAGCAAACTCCAGAGGCGACGCGTAGAGCTCGGTGCGCAGGCCTGTCTCTGCGGCGCCACCAGACGGCCCAGCGCGATCGCGGCGGCAGAGGCGGGACTGGGCCTCCGGTCGCCGAGTGGGGGGCATTGATATGTTTTCATTATTAGGGGAAAGAAAACCTGCTTATCCATGTTTATTTGTTAAGACTATTAACGTTGTTTTAATTCAGCAGTTTGATTAAAAAGTTGATGCTTTTTTTTTTTACCATCCTCCTTTAGTTACTCAAAAATAAGTCTGTATTTCAGTAATTGATGAACTCCTCGCTAAAACGTCAAGCCATTGAAACGATAGAGGTAAACATCATAGAAATGAAAATAATACCCCACCTTTATTATTTTTTTGAGTGCTTGAGACATATCAGCGTACCATTTTTCTCAGCATGGAACAAAGAGGTAATGATATTAAGTAATATTTACAAGTGTAGGAGCCAGCGCTGAGGTCGTCAGTCACTTGTGGTGATCACAGAAAAAAGGCGGAGAAACACACGGCACTGTGCCAAAGAGCTACGTAGTGATAGCAATAATACTATTTGATTTGTTTTTTTTTATGATTACGTTAGTCTGAAAAGCCAGACATTTTATAGATGTTACCTTCCTAAGATGTCCTTACAATTTTATTGTGCTGTTTTAAAAGTATAAGGTACGTCCTAAGATAATGATTACTTTTTTAATATCAGTTTTAAAACTCTCCCCGGAGGGACTTCCCTGGTGGTCCAGCGGTTAAGAATATGCCTGCCAGTGCAAGGGACACAAGTTCCATCCCTCTTGGGGAAAGATTGCACATGCTAGGGAGCAGCTAAGGCCCTGCGCCACAACTGCTGAGCCTGGGCTCTCCAACAAAAAAGGGCCCGGGGCATGAGAAGCTCCTGTGCCCCAGTGAAAAGTAGCCCCCGCTGGCAGCAGCTGGAGAAGACCCAGTGCAGCTAAAAAAAAAAAAAGCAACAAACAAAACTTCCCCAGAAAGACTTACCTTTGTTTATTAAAATTATTACTTAAAAAAAAAAAGGAAGACTTTCAGGAGATAATCATGGATTTTTAAAAAGATTTGATTAGGTCAGCCTGAGGAAAAGACACACTGGATTATGCTTCAAATACACTTTGTTTTTCTTCATTAAAAAAAATAGATTGAAAAGCTTTTTTGATTTTCAAGGATACTTTCCTATTTATAATAAACTATTTCAGAGAAGAAACAATTCTGTCTATAGCCATAGAAGTAATGACTGTTAAAATCAGACTGGGTGTCATTCATTCAGTTGACATGTGTTTAATGCCTACCATATGGAAGGCATTCTGAGTCAGGTTAGAACTTTGGAGGGTATTTTTTTCTCCCAAAGAAGGTGAGCTATATAAGGAAGATAAGACATTCACAAAAGGGAGAGAGCAGTCAGCTGGACTGGTATGTGCAGCCCATGTGCCAGCTGCTTGCCAGGTGTGCTGTATCCCCTGATGAGGGCAGCAGCCTGGTATCGCTGGGAGCTGGTAAGAAAGGCAGGAGCGCAGTCCGTGCCCCTGGCTTACTGAATTAGACTCTGCATCTCCTGGCTTACTGAATTAGACTCTGCATTTATGCAGTCCTGCCCATGATCCACACGCACATTAATGTTTGAGAAGCACTGTTCCACCGTTTATCTCAGTTACTCTTTACAATGGTCCTATGAGCTAATTGTAATTGCAGCTTGACGGGCATGATGAAATAGAAGTATGTTGTCTCGAGAATGAAATAAAGGTATGTTGTCTTAAGGATAAATTAGAGACTCATATGCTGATAACCATCTTTGAATACACATATTTCACTCATATATTTGATTCTCTGCTCTGAAGTTTCAGAAATTACGCCTGACCAGTTAATCTGAATAGGCTAAGCTTTTGAGGATTCACTCAAGCTAACCAAACTCATAAAGAGTGATGTACAAACCTGAATAATGATTTATTGATTTAAATTGGGGTATGATTTAAATTGATACATCGGTCAGGAAGCTGACCTCTGCAATGTCGTATACTGTTTTATGTGTATTAAGCTTTTGTAGAGGGTAGATTTATATGTCTAAAGTTGGTTGATGAACATGGAATCAAGCAAAAGAAAAGGATAGTTTTGAAGGCTATATCCATTAAACTCAAAGAGGATGGGGATCATTTCTTTATACTCAGTGTCTTACAGAGTATACAGCACATGGTAGAAATTCAATAAATATTGTCACATTCAGATAATTTAATTAAAAGTGTTTGTTTTAATCAAAGCATTATTTACTGTTTCCCCAAAGATCTATAGCTAAAAGCCTATACAATTATTGTTAGAGATTTTTTTCCCTCTTCCTTTCAAGTAAGCTATATGCTTTTATTCCATCTGGCTCAACAAACATTTTTTTTGAGAGCCAAAAAAATTCATTGGCATGTCTTTAAAAAATAACAACACATATATATTTTAAGTTGTTCATATTTAATCTTGAATTTGTTTTGAGTTCTAAAGGATTAAGTTTCTGGGTAGTCATCATGTCCAGCTCTTCAACATTTAGGGATTAATCTTGATACAAATAGTGAGAATATTGGTAAGAAATAGTAACTAAATCTATGATGGGCTATTTTGCTCTATTTATAAAAATTTTCTGTAAGATTATATACATTGAAATCATGCTTAATTTGTAACATTTTTGTACCTTATACATAGTATAATTTATCTTTTTTCCTAGATTAGAAAATATGACATAAAGAATTTGAAATTCTAGAATCAAGTTGATTTTTTTTAAAGTACTTAATTTTATTTGTTTTACTAAAAGAAGAATGTTTGCAGCAGGATAGGAAAGATTATTTTTGAAGTTCTGTTATTTCCATGTAAGTTTCCTCAACCAGAGCGTCATTTATTAATTTTTTTCTTTTCCTCTGTTTTGTTTAAAATGAGGAATCAATGTAGTTGTTGATTCTTTGGATCTTTAAGTCTTATTTTAATGTTTCTATCTCTTAAAGACTTTTATATAGGACTGGAAGAATCTTCTATTTGTGATTAAAATCATGTCTAGGAAACAGACTGTTTAGGAATAACATTCTAATTTTTGGCAGGCCATTGAGCTTTGGAGAAGGCAATGGCACCCCACTCCAGTACTCCTGCCTGGAAAATCCATGGATGGAGGAGCCTGGTAGGCTGTAGTCCATGGGGTCGCTAAGAGTCCAACACAACTGAGCGACTTCACTTTCACTTTTTACTTTTATGCATTGGAGAAGGAAATGGCAACCCACTCCAGTGTTCTTGCCTGGAGAATCTTCGGGACGGGGGAGCCTGATGGGCTGGCGTCTATGGGGTCGCACAGAGTCAGACACGACTGAAGCGACTTAGCAGCATTGAGCTTTGGAAGGCTTGTCAGTTGTGTGTGTGTGTTTTTTTTTAATAAGACTCAGGTATTCAAAGTTCTTTCTAGGATTTATGATTTTTGTTTGTTTTAAAATATTCTTTTTATTTTGCATGCTTTGATAATATTGCTTGTTAAAGTATTTCCAATTCAGGAATCAGCTCCTAGATGGGAGAAGTTTTATAATTTTGTTTTGTTTTTGTTTCCCTGTATTGTGCCATCCAACCATCTCATCCTCTGTCATCCTGTTCTCCTGCCCTCAATCTTTCCCAGCATCAAGGTCTTTTCCAATGAGTCAGTTCTTCGTAGCAGGTGGCCAAAGTATTGGAGTTTCAGCTTCGGCATCAGTCCTTCCTATGAATATTCAATATGATATCCTTTAGGATTGACTGGTTTGATCTCCTTTCAGTCCAAGGGACTCTCAAGAGTCTTCCCCAACACCACAGTTCAAAAGCATCAATTCTTCAGGGCTCAGCTTTCTTTATAGTCCAACTTTCACATCCCATATCCATTCATGACTACTGGAGAAACCATTGCTTTGACTAGATGGACCTTTGTTGGCAAAGTAATATCTCTGCTTTTTAATATGCTGTCTAGGTTAGTCATAGCTTTTCTGAAGAGCAAGCATCTTTTAATTTCATGGCTGCAGTCACCGTCTGAAGTGATTTTGGAGCCCCCCAAAATAATAAAGACTATCACTGTTTCCATTGTTTCTCCATCTATTTGCCGTGATGTGATGGGACCAGATGCCACGATCTTAGTTTTTTGAATGTTGAGTTTGAAGCCAGCTTTTTCACTGTCCTCTTTCCCTTTCATCAAGAGGCTCTTTAGTTCTTTGCTTTCTGCCATAAGGTTATTGATATTTTTCCCAGCAGTCTTCATTACAGCTTGTGCTTCATCCAGCCTAGCATTTTGCATAATCGTACTCTGCATATAAGTTAAGTAAGCACAGTGATAATACACAGCCTTAATGTACTCTTTTTCCTATTTGGAACCAGTCTGTTGTTCCATGTCCAGTTCTAACTGTTGCTTCCTGATCTGCATAAAGATTTCTCAAGAGTCAGGTCAGGTGGTCTGGTATTCCCTTCTCTTTCAGAATTTTCCACAGTTTATTATGATCCACACAGTCAAAGGCTTTGGCATAGTCAATAAAACAGAAATAGATGCTTTTCTGGAACTCTCTTGCCTTTTCAATGATCCAGCGGATGTTGGCAATTTGATCTCTGGTTCCTCTGCCTTTTCTAAAACCAGCTTGAACATTTGGAAGTTCACGGTTCACGTATTGTTGAAGCCTGGCTTGGAGAATTTTGAGCATTACTTTGCTAGTGTGTGAGCTGAGTGCAATTGTGCAGTAGTTTGAGCATTCTTTGGCATTGCTTTTCTTAGGGATTGGAATGAAAACTGACCTTTTCCAGTCCTGTGGCCACTGCTGAGTTTTCCAAATTTGCTGGCATATTGAGTGCAGCACTTTCATAGCATCATCTCCCAGGATTTGAAATAGCTCAACTGGAATTCCATCACCTCCACTAGCTTTGTTCGTAGTGATGCTTCCTAAGGCCCACTTTCCAGGATGTCTGGTTCTAGGTGAATGATCACACCATCATGATTATCTGGGTCGTGATGATCTTTTTTATACAGTTCTTCTGTGTATTCTTGCCACCTCTTCTTAATATCTTCTGCTTCTGTTAGGTCCCTACCATTTCTGTCCTTTATTGAGCCCATCTTTGCATGAAACGTTCCCTTGGTATCTCTAATTTTCTTGAAGAGATCTCTAGTCTTTCCCATTCTATTGTTTTCCTCTATTTCTTTGCATTGATCACTGAGGAAGGCTTTCTTATCTCTCCTTGTTATTCTTTGGAACTCTGCATTCAAATGGGTGTATCTTTCCCTTTCTCCTTTGCTTTTGACTAGTCTTATCAAGCCCTTATTTATTTTTTTCAGACCCACTCCCACAACATACATCTTAAATTAACAAGATTGGAAGAACAATAGAAAGATTTTACCAGACCCACTCCCATAATATAATTTTAAGATGACAGGGTTAGTCAAAAGGTTCTTGTTAAGGAGAAACGTGTCCTCAAGCAAGATGCATTGTTATATTGACTAAGACAAAGCAACATAGAAAAGAACGTTTGTCCTTTTCTCCTTGAGAGCCCCAGACCCCTTTCTCCTTCTCGAGGGCTCCGGACCCCTTTCTCCTTGGGAATCCTGGACTTCTTATCAACCTACCTAGGAACTGACTCTCTCAATAAGAGTTATATCACTTACTGTTAATTCCATGGGATTTAGAACAGTTGTAGGATGTATTGCAGTCACTCTGTAAATACTTGTTGAAGGAATGAATGAGTGTAAAGAAATAACTTATTTTTAAAATGTAGCAATAAATTTGGAGCTTGAGACCTAGGCTTGAACTTGAACACTGCTTTTTTATTTTTTTCCAGATTTCATTGGCATGTCATTCAATTTCCTTAGACTTCAGTTCAGAGAGTTCTTGATTGCATCAGCACTTTGAAATAGGCACTGGGCTAAATATTTAACATGAATTATGTTATTTAATTCTTTGAACAAACCTATGTGAGAGAGATCCCTTTTATCCCCTTTCTACAAATGAATAACGGGCTTGGATAGTAAAGCAGAATTCTAGTTTCAGCTCCAACACTAAGTCTTGGAAGTCATCACCCCTGTTGCCGTAAACTGGAAGAAATACTTGGTAATTCTGACAAAAAGTTGAAGGCTATGTGGAAGCTGTGCTAGTGAGAAACTGCTGGCAACCTACAGCCTTAGGAAGTCTCTCATATTTTTTTGGGTTTTACTTCCAGGAACCCCACCAGGCTATCTGGTAAAGGGACAGGAAAGACCTCCTTATTGCTCTAGCAGGCAGAGGGGGAAAGTAACCGTTTTGAAATCTCCAGAACATTCTTCATAAAAAGATGTGCTTTCCAGGGGGAAAAGACATTACCAGAGCCTTGTCCTACCTATCTGTGTTTAGCCAGCCACAGTGCCCCATAGCCTTCTTATCTCATCTAAGAGGATGGGGAGTAGCTAAAAAACAGTTATAAGGGTCACATTCCAGAAACCAAAAACAAATTTAACCACGGGATTATAGATTGCTTTTCTTCACTCACACCTTATCACCGCATAAATAGGACCCAGTGTAATACCAGTGTTTTACAGCTGAAAAGTATAACTGCACGCTGTGTCTAAGGAGGAATTCTGTCAGGAACCTGGCACCAGAGCTACAGGAAGCAGGAAGAGGTAAACACACCCTCCTGTGCGCTCAGTTGCTTCAGTCATGCCGACTCTCTGTGGCTCCATGGGCTGCAGCCAGCCAGGCTCCTCTGCCCATGGGGATTCTCCCAAGGATACTGGAATGGGTCGCCATGTCCTCCTCCAAGGGATCTTCCTGACCCAGGGATCGAACCTGCGTCTCTGGTCTCTTCCACTGGCAGGTGGGTTCTTTACCACTAATACCATCTGGGAAGCTCATACATACCCTATTGCTAGTCAAACAGGCATAAAGCCTCAGACTAATGACCTTCTATCTCAGTTCTTACTACCTGATGCATCAGGTGTGTTTTTTAACAAGAAGTTTCAAGGCATGCTAAAAGAGAAGAGAAACAACCTGAAGAGAAAGGAAGCATCAGAACCAGACTCAGGCACATTGTACAAATTTTGGAATTATCAGATAAAGAATTTAATTACTATGACTAATATGTTAAGGGCTGCAATGGAAAAAGTAGACAACATGCAGGAACAGATGAGTATTTCAAGTGGAGAGATGAAAGCTCCAAGAAAGAAAAAGGAATATTAGAGACCAAATGCACTGTAATGGAAATGAAAGAATGCCTTTGATGTGCCCATCAGTAGACTTAACGTGACTGGGGAAAGAATCATTGAGCTTGAAGATGATGCCACTGGACACTTCCCAAACTGAAATGCAGAGAGAAAAAGTGAAAAACCAAAGAAAAACCAGAACATCCAAGAACTGGGACAATTTTAAAAGGTCTAAAATACACATAATTGGAACCACCAGAAGAAAAGGAATCAAAGAATGAAGCACAAGAAATATTTGAAATAATAACAGCCAAGAGGAGAGATGTCCCTGGCAGTCCCATGACTAAAACTCCACACTCCCAATACAAGGGGGCCCAGATTCGATCCCTGGTCAGGGAACTAGATCCCACATGCTACAACTAAGACTTAGTGTGACTAAATAAAATAAATAAATAAATGTAAATATTAAAAAATAATGGCCAAGAATTTTCCAAAATTAATGACTGACACCAAACCAGATCCAGGAAGCTAACTGAACACCATCAGGATAAATACCAAAAAGCTATGCCTCAGTTCAGTTCAGTTCAGTTGCTCAGTCGTGTCTGACTTTTTGCGACCCTGTGAATCACAGCACGCCAGGCCTCCCTGTCCATCACCAACTCCCAGAGTTCACTCAGACTCACGGCCATCGAGTCAGTGATGCCATCCAGCCATCTCATCCTCTGTCATCCCCTTCTCCTCCTGCCCCCAATCCCTCCCAGCATCAGAGTCTTTTCCAATGAGTCAACTCTTTGCATGAGGTGGCCAGAGTACTGGAGTTTCAGCTTTAGCATCATTCCTTCCAAAGAACACCCAGGGCTGATCTCCTTCAGAATGGACTGGTTGGATCTCTTTGCAGTCCAAGGGACTCTCAAGAGTCTTCTCCACAGTTCAAAAGCATCAATTCTTTGGCACTCAGCTTTCTTCACAGTCCAACTCTCACATCCATACATGACCACAGGAAAAACCATAGCCTTGACTAGATGGACCTTTGTTGGCAAAGTAACGTCTCTGCTATTGAATATACTATCTAGGTTGGTCATAACTTTTCTTCCAAGGAGTAAGCGTCTTTTAATTTTATGGCTGCAGTCACCATCTGCAGTGATTTTGGAGCCCCCAAAAATATAGTCTGGCATTGTTTCCACTGTTTCCCCATCTATTTCCCATGAAGTGATGGGACCAGATGCCATGATCTTCATTTTCTGAATGTTGAGCTTTAAGCTAACTTTTTTGCTCTCCTCTTTTACTTTCATCAAGAGGCTTTTTAGCTCCTCTTCACTTTCTGCCATAAGGGTGGTGTCATCTGCATATCTGAGGTTATTGATATTTCTCCCGGCAATCTTGATTCCAGCTTGTGTTTCTTCCATTCCAGCGTTTCTCATGATGTACTCTGCATAGAAGTTAAATAAGCAGAGTGACAATATACAGCCTTGATGTACTCCTTTTCCTATTTGGAACCAGTCTGTTGTTCCATGTCCAGTTCTAACTGTTGCTTCCTGACCTGCATACAGGTTTCTCAAGAGGCAAGTTAGGTGGTCTGGTATTCCCATCTCTTTCAGAATTTTCCACAGTTTATTGTGATCCACACAGTCAAAGGCTTTGGCATAATCAATAAAGCAGAAATAGATGCTTTTCTGGAACTCTTCTTGCTTTTTTGATGATCCAGCGGATGTTGGCAATTTGATCTCTGGTTCCTCTGCCTTTTCTAAAACCAGCTTGAACATCTGGAAGTTCACGGTTCACGTATTGCTGAAGCCTGGCTTCGAGAATTTTGAGCATTACTTTACTAGCATGTGAGATGAGTGGGATTGTGCGGTAGTTTGAGCATTCTTTTGCTTTGCCTTTCTTTGGGATTGGAATGCAAACTGACCTTTTCCAGTCCTGTGGCCACTGCTGAGTTTTCCAAATTTGCTGGCATATTGAGTGCAGCACTTTCACAGCACATCTTTCAGGATTTGAAATAGCTCAACTGGAATTCCATCACCTCCACTAGCTTTGTTCGTAGTGATGCTTTCTAAGGTCCACTTGACTTCACTTTCCAAGATGTCTGGCTCTAGATTAGTGATCACATCATCATGATTATGTGGGTCGTGACGATCTTTTTTGTATAGTTCTTCCGTGTATTCTTGCCACCTCTTCTTAATATCTTCTGCTTCTGTTAGGTCCATACCATTTCTGTCCTTTATTGAGCCCATCTTTGCATGAAATATTCCCTTGGTATCTCTGATATTCTTGAAGAGATCTCTAGTCTTTCCCATTCTGTTTTTTTCCTCTAATTCTTTGCATTGATTGCTGAAGAAGGCTTTCTTATCTCTTCTTGCTATTCTTTGGAACTCTGCATTCGGATGCTTATATCTTTCCTTTTCTCCTTTGCTTTTTGCCTCTCTTCTTTTCACAGCTATTTGTAAGGCCTCCTCAGACAGCCATTTTGCTTTTTTGCATTTCTTTTCCATGGAGATGGTCTTGATCCCTGTCTCCTGTACAATGTCATGAACCTCATTCCATAGTTCATCAGGCACTGTATCTATCAGACGTAGGCCCTTAAATCTATTTCTCACTTCCACTGTATAATCATAAGGGATTTGATTTAGGTCATACCTGAATGCTATGCCTAGGTATATTATATTTCAAACTGCAGGAAACCAAAGATAACAAGAAAATCCCGAAAGAAGTCAGAAAAAAAGAAAGAAGCCTTACCTAGGCTTCTTGTCAGAAACAATGTAAAGCAGGAGAGCGTGGATTAGAGTAGTGTTGATAGACAGGTAAAGCAGTATGACCAAGGCCAGCCACTTAGCTAACTGCTGAAAGAAGGACTCACGTTCAAGTCTGTCTGACTCCAAAGCCAATGCTCTTAGCCTCTATACCCCACATAGAGAAGTCAAGGGGAATTTTATTATAAAAGGAAGGAAAACTTGGCCCATGATCTCCTTATCTGGAGCAGTAGTTCCCAAACTTTAATGAACTTCAGCCTCACCTGAAGGGCTAGTTAAACCACAGATTGCTAAGCACCATTCCCAGAGTTTCTTCACCTGTAAGTCTGGGGCTGGTGGGCTGAGGGTGGGCTCTTGAGAATCTGCATTTCTAACAAAGTTACTGGAGTATGAGGATGCTATTAAAAACCATTGATCTAGATTCTAGGGTAAAGTTTCAGTGTATTTGCTTCTAGGTTTTTTCTAGACAGATTTGTATTTTGTTTTGTTTTACAGATTTGAGATTACATTGTATATAGTTTTATATCCAGCTTTTGTACTTACTATTATAAACACTTTTTCAGTGAATCAGTATTTCTCAGCATTATTTTTAATAGCTGCATTTATTATATTTATGAATTACATTTAACTAATGGCACCCCACTCCAGTACTCTTGCCTGGAAAATCCCATGGGCAGAGGAGCCTGGTAGGCTGCGGTCCATGGGGTCGCGAAGAGTCGGACATGCCTGAGCGACTTCACTTTCACTTTTCACTTTTCACTTTCATGCATTGGAGAAGGAAATGGCAACCCACTCCAATGTTCTTGCCTGGAGAATCCCAGGGATGGGGGAGCCTGGTGGGCTGCCGTCTATGGTGTTGCACAGAGTCGGACACGACTGAAGTGAGTTAGCAGACTTAGCAGAAGCTTTCCCTGACTATTGGATGTCTACACTGTTTCCAGATTTTCTGTGCTATAAATAATGCTGCAGAATAATGCCACCACAGTAAATGGTCAATGAATGTCTTGTATCAAGAATGTTTTGACACAGCTTTGATCCCCACTGTCTATCCCCTTTGGAAAAATGATTTCATTCCTTCTCCTCTTTGTTGGTTCATACTAGTTATTTATGAGTTACAGAAGATAATCTCATTTCTAAATTCTGTGAGTACTTATTGTGATCCTTTTTACTAATTACATTATTTTCTTTTAAAAATGGTTAATTAATCGAAGATACACAATTGCCAGTCAGAGCTTATGATTAGAATAAGATACATATTTGCTTATTGTTTGTCTGTCCTGCTACAGTGAAAACTTCATGAAGTTAGAGACTTTATTTCACTTTCTATCAATTCCTTGGGATTTAGACCAATTATAGGATTTATTGTAATCAATCTGTACATCTTTGTTGAAGGAATAAATGAACCAAGGGTAACATATTGAGTAAAGCAGTTTACTGTCATCTTGCATGGTCTTTTCATGGGTAAATGTGTTTTTTTTTTAACCTTCTAAAAATATTGAAAATAGTGCAGAGCTACCCTCGTTACATTTGCAGAAGCACTTAGATTGGAAATTATATTTTAAATCCAACTTCATTGTTTAAAATGCTAGAATGGCATTTCTGCTTCAACATGATGATTGAGTACCCATGTTTACTTTTGCCCTTACTGAAATCCCACAGAATGACAGTACAAGAATTAAAAAAAAAAAAAAAAAAAAGGCATAGGCTTACAAAGATAAAGAGAATAGGAGAGGAGATAATAGGGGTTTATAAAAAGACATTACTAGAGGAGATGATAATTTATTTAATGGATGAATGAGTGGCCACTAACTTAGCAGAACCAAAGAAAATAAACATAAGCCTGTGGAGGAGGGAGCCAAAAAGAAACAAACCAAGGGGAGCTGTGAAATCCTGGTAATTTTTAGAACTGGAGGCAGCAGCCACCTCTGATGGCCTGTGTGTGGAGTGAGACTAAATATGGGGGGTTTGGATGAAAGTCATAAGGCAAGTGGTTGGATCTCTCATCCTTTGGCGTAACCAGGTGATAACTTCTGGAAATTTAAGTCAGAGAAATTCAGGATGCAGGGATGCCTGGCACAGTAGGGGGCGATGTGCTATTATTATCACCAACTTTGATATAGTAGCTGTCGGTAACATTTGTATTCAGTTTAATAGTATCACACAGGTTAAATACTTCTGTTGTTGTTGTTCAGTTGCTAAGTTTTGTCTGACTCTTTGCAACTCCATGGACTGCAGCACACCAGGCTTCCCTGTCCTTCACTATCTCCCAGAGTTTGCTCAGATTCATGTCCATTGAGTCAGTGATGCTATCTAACCTTCTCATCCTCTGCCGCCTGGATCTCCTTTTGCCTTCAATCTTTCCCAGCATCAGGATCTTTTCCAATGACTCAGCTCTTCTCATCAGATGGCCAAAGTATTGTAGCTTCAGCATCAGCCCTTCCAATGAATATTCAGGGTTGATTTCCTTTAGGATTGACCGATTTGATCTCTGCAGTCCACGGGACTCTCAAATACTTCTGAGTAGGACCCAAGATAATAAACCTGAAAAGTGGTAGTCTGTTTAATAGGATGTCAAAGAGATAGAGATTTGAAATTCTAATAATTAAGATCTTCATTAGTTATAAGGAAAGGGTACTATGCAACTTTTTAATTGGTTAGTAGATTTGCATTGGCAACTACATTATAAAATAGCATAAGCACTAAAGGCTTCAAAAGAAGAGTGAAAGGTGAAATCAGTAAGTGAAGTTTCATAGAAACTGTGCAATATAATGAAATGAGAGGGAAAGTGTTTCAAATGTGACCAGTTTCAATGACTTTGTCTGCATTATACTTCAACTGCTCACTTTCATGGCTGAACTTGTATCTTATAATATCTAGAACTGTGCGACCTCTGACATCCTCAATTCAGATATTTCATTCTTGAACTGCCTTTTTATTCATCACTGATTATTTTTAAGAATAATTTTGAATAATAATTTTGTAAAGTAATTTCAAATTTACAGAAAAATTGCAATAGTACAGAGAATTCCCACATTCCCTTTACCCAGATTAATTTCAATATTTTGTCACATTTTATCACTCTCTCATATATCTACATATAACTTGCTGTATGCATCTGTTATATATGTATATTCTTTACTTGAAACATTTAAGAGTAGTATGTTGCAGTTGTACCGCTTTCTTCCTTAATACTTTGGTATATATTTCCTAGGAACAAAGATAATCTCTTATGTAGAATCTCTATGGAGTTTAATTTGGATACACTTAAAAAAATTGAAGTATGGTTGATTTGTTAGTTTCAGGTATACAGCAGTAGTTTAGAGATATATATATATATATATATTTCTTTTTTTCAGATTATTTTCCATTGTAGGTTATTATAAGATATTGAATATAGTGCCTTGTACTATATACAGTAAATCCTTATTGCTTATCTATTTTATGTGTAGTATTTTGTGTTACTCCTAGTTTATTCCTCCTCCCTACTCTTTCCTCTTTAGTAACCATTAGCTTGTTTTCTGTATCTGTGAATCTGTTTCTGTTTTGTATATAGATTCATTTGTATTATTTTTCAGATTCTACACATAAATGATATCATATAATACTAGTCTTTTTCTGACTGACTTCAGTTAGTATAATATTCTCTAGGCCCATGCATGTTGTTGCAAATAACATTCTTTTTAATAACTGAGTAATATTCCTCTGTGTGTGTGTGTGTGTGTGTAACTCTATTTTTAGTTTTTAAAGGAAACTCCATACTGTTTGCAAAAGTGTCTGTACCAATTTACATTCGCATCAACAGTGTAGGAGGGTTCCCTTTCCTTCACACTCCCTCTAGCATTTATTATCTGTAGACTTTTTTTGATGATAGCCATTCTAACCAGTATGAGGTGATACCTCATTCTAGTTTTGATTCACATTAATAATTAGTCATGTTGAGTGTATTTTCTTGTGCCTGTTTGGCACCTGTATGTCTTTTTGGAGAAATGTCTACTTAGGTCTTTGATTAGGTTGTTTGTTTTTTGGTAGTTAATTGTATGGGGTGTTTATATTCTTGGCTATTACTCTTATCAATCACATTGTTTGCAAATATTTTTTCCCAGTTCATAGGTTATCTTTTCATTTTGTTGACAGTTTACTTTGCTGTGCAAAACTTTTAATTTTGATTAGGTTATATTTGTTTACTTTTGCTTTCATTTCTTTTGCCTTGGGAGACTAAGAAAATATTCCTACAATTTATGTCTGAGAATGTTTTGCCTATGTTCTCTTCTAGGAGTCTCTTCATGGTGTCATGTCTTATATTTAGGTCTTTAAAACATTTTGAGCTGATTTTTGTATATGGTGTGAGGGAATGTCCTAATTTCATTAAGTTACAAGTAGCAGCCCAGTATTCCCAACACCACTTACTGGAGAGATATCTTTTCTCTGTTGTATTTGATTGCTGTCTTGCTGTATATTAATTGACTGTAAGTATGTGGGTTTATTTCTGGGCTCCCTATTCTGTTTCATTGGTCCACATATCTTTTTTATGCCAACATTAGGCTGTTTTGATTATTATAGCTTTGTAGTAGTCTCTGACAGAGAAGGCAATGGCACCCCACTCCAGTACTCTTGCCTGGAAAATCCCATGGACGGAGGAGTCTGGAAGGCTGCCGTCCATGGGGTCGCTGAGGGTCAGATACGACTGAGTGGCTTAACTATCACTTTTCACTTTCATGCATTGGAGAAGGAAATGGCAACCCACTCCAGTGTTCTTGCCTGGAAAATCCCAGGGACGGGGGAGCCTGGTGGGCTGCCGTCTATGGGGTCGCACAGAGTCGGACACGACTGAAGTGACTTAGCAGCAGCAGCAGCAGTAATCTCTGAAGTGTAGAAGGATTATGCCTCCAGCTTTGTTCTTTTTCATCAAGATTCCTTTGGCAATTCTGGGTCTTTTGTGGGTCCATGTAAATTTTAGTATTATTTGTTCTAGTTCTGTGAAAAATGTCATGGGTAGTTTGATAGTGATTGTATGAGACCTGTAGATTGCTTTGTGTGGGATAAGCCATTTTAACAATATGAGTTCTCCCAATCCAAGAGCATGGGAGATCTTTCCATTCTTTTAATAATATTCAATTTCCTTTATCAATGTTTTATAATTTTCAGCATATAGGTCTTTCACCTCCTTGTTTAAGTCTATTCCTAGGTATTTCTTTTTGACCTAATTTTAAGCAGGATTATATTTTTGTATTCTATTTCTGATATTTCGTTAGTATAAAGTAATGCAACAAATTTCTTTATATTAATCTTGTATCCTGCTACCTTGCTGAATTCATTTATTGGTTCTAATGGTTTTTGTGTGGAGAATTTAATGCCTTTGCGTAGAGTATCTTGTCATTTGCAAATAGTGACAGTTTTACCTCTTCCCTTCCAATTTGGATATGTTTTATTTTTTTTGTCTGATTTCTGTGGCTAGGATTTCCAATACTATGTTCAATAGAAGTGATAAGAGTGGGCATCCTCCCTATTCATTTTTTCACTTCTTATATGACAGAGAAAATACAAGTCATAAAAATAGGAGCTTCTTCAATTTATTCATACGTACATGTGCATCTACTGAATTATTGCAAAAGCCTCTTGTTTTACTTATTTTCGTTCACCATGTTGAAAATCTGCTTATCTGATGATGAATTCTCTGTCAGAAACCTTTCATGTTTCCCATTGCCTTCAGTTCAGTTCAGTTCAGTTCAGTCACTCAGTCGTGTCCGACTCTTTGCGGCCCCCTGAATCACAGTACAGCAGGCCTCCCTGTCCATCACCATTGCCTTAGTATGGTCTAATTCTCTAATAGAGCAGACTATGATGTTTTAGTTCTCCAGGTTCTTCTCTAATCACAAGTCTGGTAGGTGCCACCCTTCACGCCTTCTATATTGTACCATAATGGACAGTTTATTTGTTTTTCCAATAATGAAAGTTCTAAGCCTCTGTATATATTGTTTTCTCATCCTGGGCTTTCTTGAATAAATCGTATTGTTTAGTGGTTCAGAACATGAAATTGATAGTAAGTCTTTATGGATTTGAATTCCAGCTCCACCTCTTAATAGCTGGATCTCAAAAGAGTTGGACATGACTTAGTGACTGAACAACAGCAACAATTTTAGGCTAGGTACATAACTATTCTAACTTCTTTGCATGTTAAATGAGGAGTAAAGTAGAAGCTACCTCATACAGTGGTAAAGTATGTAGTAAGAGTTCTATATATTATATCACTAATTACTTAGTGTGTCAGGCACTGTGATGGACATTGGAGAATAGAACATATTTGGGTCTTAGCGTCTTAAGAGATTATATACTGTAGAGAAGAGAACCATAATTCAGTGATATTTGGGATAAATTCAAAAAGTTCTAGAAGAGGGACCCCTGAGTTAATTTTTTCTTACTTCAGGGGCTTTGAGTGTGGCATTCCCTATTCTGAAAAACCTACTGTTGTTGTGTAGTTGCTAAATTATGTCCGACTTGTTTGCGACCCTATGGACTGTAGCCTGCCAGACTCCTCTATCCAGGGGATTTACTAGGCAGGAATACTGGAGTGGGTTGTCATTTCCTTCTGCAGGGGTTATTCCTGACACAGGAATAGAACCCATGTCTCCTGTACTGGCAGGCAGATTCTTTACCACTGAGTCACCGAGGAAGCCCCCCAAACCTACTAGTTTTCAGCTAAAAGGACTGCAGATTCAAAAGCCTGAATAAATAAAGGAGCATGGCTTACTAGAAATATTGAATAAGGGTCAGTGTAGCTGGTGTAAAGAAGTGAGGGTGGGTGAGACTGTAAGACGGTAGGCCGAAACCACACCCATTAGATGACCAGGTCAGGGGTACTGACCTCTATCCAAGAGCAAGAGGAAGTCATTGAAGCCTTTTAACTAGGGAGATAATACAATTCAGTTTATGTTTTTAAGAGGTCCAAGGTCCTTTGCCTACACTGTAGCAGATTGGACCAGGGCAAGAGCAGGTGATGATGGTGTTATCTTGGACTAGGTGGTAGCAGAGGAAATAGGTAAGAAGGTTCTAGAGCCTAGAGATTCTGAATTTCTTTGTGACTGGATGTTGAGATTTGAAGAGGGTTAGGGATGAATTAATGCCTCTCCATTTCCATTTCTGACTATTTCTTCATCTTCACCTAAGTCTCACTCTAAAAACTGAGATGGGTGTCACTCTTGTGCTTCTATAACACTCTCTACATACTTTGCTGAGTTTTAGCGCATCTGCTATTATAGTTCACTGTAGCTGGTTTGGTTTCCTTTTAAATTAAAATGTATTTCTGGTACATGATCAATAAATATTTGATAAATGAAAGCACATAGTAACATAAAGCTAGATCATGAGCGAATACCATACAGTATTTTAAGCCAGGTGTTTTGGTGATAAATTGTTTTTGGATCAAGCCATTTATAAAATAAGAATTCATTAAGAATGCCTCCTCCCCCCAAAACACCTTAATGGTATTTAACATTTTCTTTTTTAACAGCGTATCTCTGGAATAGGTATTGGCATTATTTGGGTCAAATAGAACAATAACATAATTTATACTTCTAGTTAATTAACTTGGAATGCATTTCTTTACCTTCTTTGCTGTGTGTTTTAAACAGGTCTCATGATAAGGATTTCTCTTGGGGCTTACTATTTTCTCTTAATTTATGTAGGTGGGGTTTTGAGTACCTAGTATTTAAATATATATACAGACATCTTAGCTTTAAAAAAAAAACCCAGCTGTGATATTTAAAAACTTCTCTATTCTTCCTGGGTAGTGGGGCCAGTATTTGGTAGCTGGTGCTGAAATTGAAAACCCTTGATTTCGTCCTTGCCCTGGGACTGTGTCAGTGGCAGCTATCACTCAATGGGACAGAGGGAAAGGAAACAAAACAAAAGCCTCTCTGTTTTCTTAAGCAGTTTGACATATATTTTGGTTAATATAGCTCCTTCTGTATTTATTATCATTAATTTCCTCTTTTGAAATTAAATGGTTTGGGGCTTTCCTAGTGACTCAGATGGTAAAGAATCCACCTGCAATGCTGGAGACCTGAGTTCAGTCCCTGAGTTGGGAAGATCCCCTGGAGGAGGACATGGCAACCCACTCCAGTATTCTTGCCTGGAGAATCCCCATGGACAGAGGAACCTGGTGGGTTATAGTCCATGGGGTCACAAAGAATCGGACGTGACTGAGCAACTAAGAATAGCACAGTTTTGGTTTTGTCTTGGTATGGTTTGATTTTAACTTAGTATAATAGATAATTTTTAGCCCTAGTATTTCTATTGCTGAAAAACAAATATGTCAAATTGTTGGCTTTGGTAATGTGTAATATGGGACTGTGCAGTAATATAACTTGCCTCTGAGATTTCACCAATTAAAAGGTATTTTATTATTGTATTGTATTAATTTAGTTATATTTATTTTATAAAAAAGAAGTTTGCTGTATGGTTTTGTGACCTAGAAGGGTAGGAACAACTATGAATAATGTAAATAATATAAAATATATACATTTTATTTGTATTTTTTAATCTTTTTTTTTTAACATTAATTTATTTGGCTGCACTGGATCTTAGTTGCAGCATGTGGGATCTAGTTCCCTAACCAGGGAATGAACCAGGACCTCCTGCTTTGGGAACATGGAGTCTTAACCACTGGACCACTAGGGAAGTCCCTATTTAGTCCCTATTTTTAAAAAGATGATTTGCATATCTAACCCAATAGTTAAAGTAATTACTAGTTCAAAAAATATTATTAGTGAGATACCAACAGATTCTGGTAAGGCTTACGACTTCATGGAAACCAGTGTAGGAAGCTCAGGCTTCCCTGGTGGCTCAGATGGTATAGAAGCTGCCTGCAATGCAAGAGATCCAGGTTTGATCCCTGGGTCAGGAAGATCCCCTGGAGAAGGGAATGGGTGCCAACTACAGTTTCTTGCCTGGAGAATTCCATGGACAGCGGAGCCTGGTGGGCCATAGTCCATGGGGTCGCAGAGTCAGACACAACTGAGTGGCTAACACACGCATGCAAACCAATGCTAATAATCCTGGGTGAAATTATTTAATAGAGTTTTTCCTTTTTTTCTCTTTCATTACATTTCATGTAAATGAGTACAGTTGACTCTTGAACAATGTGGGGTTGGGGGGATGCCACCCACAGCATAGTTGCATATCTGCATATAATTTATACTGGTCCTCCTTATATAGGTGATTCTTCCTTGTCCATGGTCTGTATCTCAAATTCAATCAACTCTGGACTCTTGTAGTACTGTAGTATTTACAGTTGTTCAAGGGTCAACTGTAACAGAAAACTTAATTTCTCTCAGTCAAATTTATATAACTTACTTTCTTCAGATACCAAGTAACTTTGCTCAAATTAAAAAAAAATTCTGATAATGGGTAACTTTTATTGA
Organism: Capra hircus; assembly: GCF_001704415.2. Taxonomy (NCBI): domain Eukaryota; kingdom Metazoa; phylum Chordata; class Mammalia; order Artiodactyla; family Bovidae; genus Capra; species Capra hircus. The sequence goes on along the minus strand of NC_030823.1, from coordinate 30,835,360 downwards.
ATATTACTGTAGTTCTGGTAGTAGCTTTCAAAACAACCTTGTGACATTAAGACAGTCTTGATACCTTTTTGCAGATGAGAGAAACTGAGTATTGAGCAATTAAGTTACCTGTCCAAAAGGTTCAGTTCAGTTCAGTTCAGTCGCTCAGTCGTGTCTGACTCTTTGCGACCCCATGAATCGCAGCACACCAGGCCTCCCTGTCCATCACCAACTCCCGGAGTTCACTCAGACTCACGGCCATCGAGTCAGTGATGCCATCCAGCCATCTCATCCTCTGTCGTCCCCTTCTTCTCCTGCCCCCAATCCCTTCCAGCATCAAAGTCTTTTCCAATGAGTCAACTCTTTGCATGAGGTAGCCAAAGTACTGGAGTTTCAGCTTTAGCATCATTCCTTCCAAAGAACACCCAGGGCTGATCTCCTTTAGAATGTCCTGGTTGGATCTCCCTGCAGTCCAAGGGACTCTCAAGAGTCTTCTCCAACACCACAGTTCAAAAGCATCAATTCTTTGGCGCTCAGCTTTCCTCACAGTCCAACTCTCACATCCATACATGACCACTGGAAAAACCATAGCCTTGACTAGAGGGACCTTTGTTGGCAAAGTAATGTCTCTGCTTTTCAATATGCTGTCTTGGTTGGTCACAACTTTCCTCCCAAGGAGTAAGCATCTTTTAATTTCGTGGCTGCAGTCACCATCTGCAATGATTTTGGAGCCCCCCCAAATAAAGTCTGACACTGTTTCCACTGTTTCTCCATCTATTTCCCACGAAGTGATGGGACCAGATGCCATGATCTTCATTTTCTGAATGTTGAGCTTTAAGCCAACTTTTTCACTCTCCACTTTCACTTTCATCAAGAGGCTTTTTAGCTCCTCTTCACTTTCTGCCATAAGGGTGGTGTCATCTGCATATCTGAGGTTATTGATATTTCTCCCGGCAATCTTGATTCCAGCTTGTGCTTCTTCCAGACCACCGTTTCTCATGATATACTCTGCATATAAAGAAGCAGGGTGACAATGTACAGCCTTGATGTACTGCTTTTCCTATTTGGAGCCAGTCTGTTGTTCCATGTCCAGTTCTAACTGTTGCTTCCCGACCTGCATATAGGTTTCTCAAGAGGCAGGTCAGGTGGTTTGGTCTTCCCATCTCTTTCAGAATTTTCCACAGTTTATTATGATCCACACAGTGAAAGGCTTTGGCATAGTCTGATGGATCTGATCTTTAAACCCAGGTAGTCAGATACTATGCTGCAACCTAGAAATGGTGGCAAAACTTTTTCAAAGTAAGAGGTTAGTAACTTTTGTATTTCTTTTGTTTTGTTTTGTTTTTAATTTTTAGTTTTACTTTATTTTACTTTACAATACTGTATTGGTTTTGCCATACATTGACATGAATCCTCCACGGGTGTACATGAGTTCCCAATCCTGAACCCCCCTCCCACCTCCCACCCCATATCATGTCTCTGGATCATCCCCGTGCACCACCCCCAAGCGTCCTGTATCCATTCTTTATTCAGTTTTCCTTAATTTTTTACCCAATGCCCTTTTCTGTTCCAGGATCCCACCTCTGATACTACATTGCATTTAGCTGTCGTGTCTCTTTACATTACTCTTGGCTGTGACAGTCTCAGACTCTCCTTATTTTTCATGATCACTTTGATAGCTTTGAAGATTAATGGTCAGCTCTTTTGTAGAATGTCCCTCTGTTGGGATCCTGGAATACATACTACCTAGAAGTGATGAGAACCGATGAAGCCTATGACTTACTGAATTTGCAGTCTGATGAGGGTTGGGGAAGGACAACTTGGGCACCCCCATCAAGTGATTACAGCATGGGAGAGAATAGGACACACTGAGGATACACTTTCTGCAGATCACTAGCCATTTCTTTGTTTCCAATTGAGATTTCCTCCTAGCAACAAGAGTGATCTTTCTTGATAATAAATCTAGTCAGATACTCCCTACTTGATAAACCCTACTTTGATACCTATTGCCCTTAGAATAAAATCAATATTCCTTTAATGTGTGTTACTGAAAAAGACCCTTAATAATATCAAGTGTCCTCCCACACTTTTTCTAGTTACATCCAATTATAAGGAAGTAAAGGAGCAAAAACTCGAATTTTTTCTCATGCTTTTTAGTTTCTTTTCTAAAACTGTTATACAATTTTATTATTTTGAATTGTTTTTTAAGGAGGAGAAAAAAATTGAACAAAGTTAACACACAGGATATGATTTTTAAAAGCACATTTAAGAATTAGTTTTTTAAGATATAAATGACTCCATAAGAGAATGGCCATTGGAAAAATGGGAGGGGTACACAATAACTGAAAAGTGTTCCTGTTTGTTGACACACTTAAAAATACTTCTAAGATTCTTATTTTATAAAAATAAATCTTCGTCAGCATACAGTATGTTTAAAAAATATACAAGGTACTCTGACATATATTACAGTCATTCTGTTATAAAAATGTGGTTGTTTACAGAAATCAAAGGTGTAATCAAAAGTCTTTTGACAAACAAAAGCCCAGGACCAGATGGTTTCACAGGTGAATTCTACCAAAAATTTAGAGAAGAGCTAAAACCTGTCCTACTCACTCTTCCAGAAAATTTCAGAGGAAGGTAAACTCCTGAATTCATTCTGAGGTAAACATCACCCTAATACCAAAACCAGACAAAGATGCCACAAAAAAAGAAAACTACAGGCCAGTATCACTGATGAACATAGATGCAAAAATCCTCAACAAAATTCTAGCAAACAGAATCCAACAACATATTAAAAAGATCATACATCATGACCAAGTGAGCTTTATCCTAGGGATGCAAGGATTCTTCAGTATTCACAAATCAATAAATATGATATACCATATTAACAAATGGAAGATAAAAACCATATGATTATCTCCATAGATGCAGAGAAAGTCTTCGACAAAATTCAACACCCATTTATGATAAAAACTCACCAGAAAGCAGGCATGGAAGGAACATACCTCAGCATAATAAAAGCCATATATGACAAACCCACAGCAAACATTATCCTCAATGGTGAAAAACTGAAAACATTTCCTCTAAAATCAGGAATGAGACAAGGGTGCCCACTCCCACCACTGCTATTCAACATAGTTTTGGAAGTCCTAGCCACAGCAATCAGAGCAGAAAAAGAAATAAAAGGAATCCAGATTGGAAAAGAAGGAGGAAAACTCTCACTGTTTGCAGATGACATGATCCACTACATAGAAAACTCTAAGGACACCACCAGAAAATTACTAGAGCTAATCAATGAATATAGTAAAGTTGCAGGATATAAAATCAATACACAAGTCCCTTGCATTCCTATACACTAACAATGAGAAAACAGAGAAATTAAGGAAACAATCCCATTCACCATTGCAATGAAAAGAATAGAATACTTAGGAATAAATTTACCCAAAGAAACAAAAGACCTATATATAGGAAACTTTATAGTTTTATAACACTGATGAAAGAAATCAAAGATGACACAAATAGATGGAAAAGTATGCCATGTTCATGGATTGGAAGAATGAGTATATTACCCAAAGCAATCTATAGTTCAGCACAATCCCTATCAAACTACCAGTAGTATTTTTCACAGAGCTAGAGCAAATAATTTCACAATACTTATGGAAACACAATGGCAATGGCACCCCACTCCAGTACTCTTGCCTGGAAAATCCCATGGATGGAGGGGCCTGGTAGGCTGCAGTCCATGGGATCGCAAAGAGTCAAACATGACTGAGTGAATTCACTTCCACTTTTCACTTTCATACATTGGAGAAGGAAATGGCAACCCACTCCACTGTTCTTGCCTGGAGAATCCCAGGGACGGAGGAGCCTGGTGGGCTGCCCTCTATGGGGTCACACAGAGTCAGACACGATTGAAGCTACTTAGCAGCAGTATGGAAACACAAAAAAACCCTGAATAGCCAAAGCAATCTTGAGAAAGAATGGAACTGGAGGAATCAACCTGCCTTACTTCAGACTATACTACAAAGCTACATACTGTCATCAAGACAGTATGGTACTGGCACAAGGACAGAAATATAGATCAATGGAACAAAATAGAAAGCCCAGAGATAAATCCATACACCTGTGGACACCTTATCTTTGATAAAGGAGGCAAAAATATACAATGGAGAAAAGACAATCTCTTTAATAAGTGGTGCTGGGGAAATGGTCAACCACCTGTAAAGAATGAAACTTTCTAACACCATACACAAAAATAAACTTAAAATGGATTAAAGATCTAAACATAAGATGAGAAACTATAAAACTCTTAGAGGAAAACATAAGTAGAACACTCTCTGACATAAATCATAGCAATATCCTCTATGACCCACTTCCCAGAGTAATGGAATTAAAAACAAAAATAAACAAATGGGACCTAATTAAACTTAAAAGCTTTTGCACAATGAAGGAAACTATAAGCAAGGTGAAAAGGCAGTCTTTAGAATGGGAGAAAATAATAGCAAACTAAACAACTGACAAATAATCTCCAAAATATGCAAGTAGCTCATGCAGCTCAATACCAGAAAAATGAACAACCCAATCCAAAAATGGGCCAAAGGGTGAGGTGGTCCTAAGATGGCGGATGAATAGGATGGGGAGACCACTTTCTCCCCCACAAATTCATCAAAAGAACATTTGAACGCTGAATGAATTCCACAAAACAACTTCTGAATGCTGGCAGAGGACATCAGGCACCCAGAAAAGCAGCCCATTGTCTTTGAAAGGAGGTAGGAAAAAATATAAAAGATAAAAAGAGAGACAAAAGAGGTAGGGATGGAGGTCAGTCCCGGGAAGGGAGTCTTAAAAAAGATGGAAGTTTCCAAATACCAGGAAACACTCTCACTGGCGAGTCTGTGGTGAGCCTTGGAACCCCAGAGGGCAACATAACCGGGAGAAAAAAAAAAAAAAAAATTAAAACCCACAGATTACGTGCTCAAGGGTAACTCCCAGCAGAGAAGCAGTGCAGACGCCCGCATCCGCCACTAGCAAGCGGGGGCTGGACAGAGAGGCACGGGCATTGCTTAGAGTAAAGACTGGGCCTGTATGCCCTGAGGGCAATCTGAGGGAACTAACTTGAGATAGCAAACCAGACTGTGGGATAGCTATCCCACGAAAAGCCCCAACCTAAGACACCTACAGGCCTGCTCACAGAACAAAGGACTGAGCAGAGCTACTGGCTGTGGACCAGCCCATCCCCCTCCAGAGATAGGCAGACAAGGGCAGCCAGAGCTGAAAGGGGGCAATCGCGGCCCCAGAGAGGCATCATCTACCAAACTGCAAGCAGGCTTCGTTGCTAACCAAGACTTCTTGGGAATCTGGACGGTCGACATCTGCCGGGAGGGTCACAGCCAGAGATTAGCTCCCCAGAAGAGATACACGGCACACCTGAGAAGGTGCACCAGATGTACACCCAGAAGACTGAGCGGCAGGGATGGGGAAGGCGATAAGTCACAGTGACTGTGCTCGCCAAGCAACTGGTCACCTGAGCTGCTCGGACCTGGGAAGGGCATAAAACGCAGGCCCAACCGAGTCTGCGCCTTTGTGGAGTACCCAAGTACCTGAACCTGAGCAGCTTAGACCTGGGAAGTGCATACAACCCAGGGCCGGCCTCAGACATTTCCTGGCAGAGCAACATAGAGCCTGAGCAGTGTAGACAGGGAGAGCACACATGCTGTGAGCAGGGTTAAACCCAGTGTGGCTGAGACACTGCGAGGACATGCCAGTGTTATTTGTTTGCAGTGTTCCTCCCTCCCCACAGCACGACTGAACAAATGAGCCTAAAAAAGTGTCCACCACTGCCCCCTTGTGTCAGGGCGGAAATGAAGAGACCAGCAAACAGAAGAAGCTGAAACAAACAGAGGGAACCGCTTGGAAGTGACAGGTGCAATAGATTAAAACCCTGTAGTTAGCACCGACTACATAGGAAGGGGCCTATAGATCGAATCACCCTGGATCCACCGGGGCTGGACCCCGGCAGAGAACTATAAGCCGGATCAAGGAACTATCTGAAAATGAACTGAGCCCACACTGTCCGCAACATCAGAGAAAGTCCTAGATATAGTTTTACTATTATCATTCTTTAAATTAAAAAAGAGATTTATTTTTAAGTCCTCTATTACTCCTTTAATTTTCATTTTTGTAACCTACTATTACTTTGTAAAAAAAAAAAGACCCTATTTTTTAAAGCAAACTTCATATATATATATTTTATAATTTTTGTGACTTTTTTTTCTTTAATATTGTATTTCTGAGAATCCAACCTCTACTCTAGATTTTTAAACTTTGCTTTTTTATATTTGTTATCAATTTTGTACCTTTAAGAACCCAATCTTCAGTACCCATTTTTACTTGGAAGCGAGATTACTGGCTTGACTGCTCTCTTCCCCTTTGGACTCTCCTTTTTCTCCACCAGGTCACCTCTATCTCCTCCTTCCCCCTTCTCTTCTCTACCCAACTCTGTGAATCTCTTTGTGTGTTCCAGACTGTGGAGAGCACTTAGGGAACTGATTACTGGCTGGATCTATCTCTCTCTTTTTGATTCCCCTCTTTATCCTCCTGGCCACCTCTGTCTCTTCCTCCCTCTTCTCTTCTCTGTATAACTCTGTGAACATCTCTGAGTGGTCCAGACTGTGGAGAGCACATAGGGAAGTAATTACAGGCTAGCTTCCTCTCTCCTCTTTTGATTCCCCCTCTTCTCCTCCTGGTCACCTCTATCTCCCTCCTCCCTCTTCTCTTCTCCATGTAACTCTGTGAACATCTCTGGGTGTCCCTCACTGTGGAGAAACTTTTCATCTTTAACCTAGATGTTTTATCATTGGTGTGCTGTATAGATGGAGAAGTCTTGAGGCTACTGTAAGAATAAGACTGAAAACCAGAGGCAGGAGGCTTACGTCCAAATCCTGAGAACGCCAGAGAACTCCTGACTCCAGGGAACATTAATCGATAGGAGCTCATCAAACGCCTCCATACCTACACTGAAACCAAGCACCACCCAAGGGCCAACAAGTTCCAGAGCAAGACATACCACGCAAATTCTCCAGCAACACAGGGACATAGCCCTGAGCTTCAATATACAGGCTGCCCAAAGTCACACCAAACCCATTGACATCTCATAACTCATTACTGGATACTTCATTGCACTCCAGAGAGAAGAAATCCAGCTCCACCCACCAGAACACCTTGACAAGCCACCCGTCCAACCCCACCCACAGCGAGGAAAATCCACAATAAAGAGAACTCCACAAACTGCCAGAATATGGAAAGGCCACCCTAAACACAGCAATATAAACAAGATGAAGAGGCAGAGAAATACCTAGCAGGTAAAAGAACAGGATAAATGCCCACCAGACCAAACAAAAGAGGAAGAAATAGGGAATCTACCTGATAAAGAATTTCAAATAATGATAGTGAAAATGATCCAAAATCTTGAAAACAAATTGGAGTTACAGATAAATAGCCTGGAGACAAGGATTGAGAAGATGCAAGAAAGGTTTAACAAAGACCTAGAAGAAATAAAAAAGAGTCAATATATAATGAGTAATGCAATAAATGAGATCAAAAACACTCTGGAGGGAACCAACAGTAGAATAACAGAGGCAGAAGATAGGATAAGTGAGGTAGAAGATAGAGTGGTAGAAATAAATGAAACAGGGAGGAAAAAAGAAAAATGACTTAAAAGACATGAGGACAATCTCAGAGATCTCCAGGACAATGTTAAATGCCCCAACATTCGAATCACAGGAGTCCCAGAAGAAGAAGACAGAAAGACCATGTGAAAATACTCAAGGAGATAATAGTTGAAAAATTCCCTAAAATGGGGAAGGGAATAATCACCCAAGTCCAAGAAACCCAGAGAGTCCCAAACAGGATAAACCCAAGGCAAAACACCCCAATTTCATATTAATGAAATTAATAAAGATCAAACACAAAGAACAAATATTAAAAGCAGCAAGGGAAAAACAACAAATAACACACAAGGGGATTCCCAGCTTTCAATAGAAACTCTTTAGGCCAGGAGGGAGTGGCAGGACATACTTAAAGTGATGAAAGAAAATAACCTACATCCCAGATTATTGTACCTAGCAAAGTTCTCATTCAAATATGAAGGAGAAATCAAAAGCTTTACAGACAAGCAAAAGCTGAGAGAATTCAGCACCACCAAACCAGCTCTCCAACAAATGCTAAAGGATCTTCTCTAGACAGGAAACACAGAAAGAGGTATAAACTTGAACCCAAAAACAATAAAGTTAATAGTAATGGGATCATACTTATCAATAATTACCTTAAATGTAAATGGGTTGAATGCCCCAACCAAAAGACAAAGACTGGCTGAATGGATACAAAAACAAGACCCGTATATATGTTGTCTACAAGAGACCCACCTCGAAACAAGGGACACATACAGACTGAAAGTGAAGGGCTGGAAAAAGATATTCCACACAAATAGAGACCAAAAGAAAGCAGGAGTAGCAATACTCATATCAGATAAAACAGACTTTAAAACAAAGGCTGTGAAAAGAGACAAAGAAGGCCACTACATCATGATCAAAGGATCAATCCAAGAAGAAGATATAACAATTATAAATATATATGCACCCAACATAGGAGCACCGCAATATGTAAGACAAATGCTAACAAGTATGAAAGGGGAAATTAACAATAAATAATAGTGGGAGACTTTAATACCCCACTCACACCTATGGATAGATCAACTCAACAGAAAATTAACAAGGAAACACAAATTTTAAATGATACAATAGACCAGTTAGACCTAATTGATATCTATAGGACATTTCACCCCAAAACAATGAATTTCACCTTTTTCTCAAGCACACATGGAACCTTCTCCAGGATAGATCACACCATGGGCCATAAATCTAGCCTTGGTAAATTCAAAAAAATTGAAATCATTCCAAGCATCTTTTCTGACCCAATGCAGTAAGATTAGATCTCGATTATAGGAGAAAAACTATTAAGAATTCCAACAGATGGAGGCTGAACAACATGCTGCTGAATAACCAACAAATCACAGAAGAAATTAAAAAAAATCAAAATATGCATAGAAATGAATGAAAATGAAAACACAACAACCCAAAACCTATGGGACACTGTAAAAGCAGTGCTAAGGGGAGGGTCCATAGCAATACAGGCATACCTCAAGAAACAAGAAAAAAGTCAAATAAATAACCTAGCTCTACACCTAAAGCAACTAGGAAAGGAAGAAATGAAGAACCCCAGAGTTAGTAAAGGAAAGAAATCTTAAAAATTAGAGCAGAAATAAATGCAAAAGAAACAAAAGAGACCATATCAAAAATCAACAAAGCCAAAAGCTGATTCTTTGAGAAGATAAATAAAATTGACAAACCATTAGCCAGACTCATCAAGAAACAAAGGGAGAAAAATTAAATCAACAAAATTAGAAATGAAAATGGAGAGATTACAACAGACAACACAGAAATACAAAGGATCATAAGAGACTACTATCAGCAACTATATGCCAAATTGGAAGAAATGCACAAATTCTTAGAAAAGTACAACCTTCCAAAACTGAACCAGGAAGAAATAGAAAATCTTAACAGACCCATTGCAAGGATGGAAATTGAAACTGTAATCAGAAATCTCCCAGCAAACAAAAGCCCAGGACCAGCTGTGATGGTTTCACAGCTGAATTCTACCAAAAATTTAGAGAAGAACTAACACCTATCCTACTCAAACTCATCCAGAAAATTGCAGAGGAAGGTAAACTTCCAAACTCATTCTATGAGGGCACCATCACCCTAATACCAAAACCTGACAAAGATGCCACAAAAATAGAAAACTATAGGCCAATATCACTGATGAACATAGATGCAAAAATCCTTAACAAAATTCTAGCAAACAGAATCCAACAACACATTAAAAAGATCATCCATCATGACCAAGTGGGCTTTATCCCAGGGATGCAAGGATTCTTCAGTATCCCCAAATCAATCAGTGTAATACACCACATTAACAAATTGAAAAATAAAAGCCATATGATTATCTCAATAGATGCAGAGAAAGCCTTTGACAAAATTCAACATCCATTTATGATAAAAAAAAAAAAACCCTCCAGAAAGCAAGAATAGAAGGAACATACCACAACATACTAAAAGGTATATCTGACCAACCCACTGCAAACATTATCCTCAATGGTGAAAAATTGAAAGCATTTCCCCTAAAGTCAGGAACAAGACAAGGGTGCCCACTCTAACCTCTGCTGTTCAACATAGTTTTGGAAGTTTTGGCCACAGCAATCAGAGCAGAAAAAGAAATAAAAAGAATCCAAATTGAAAAAGAAGAAGTAAAACTCTTCCTATTTGCAGATGACATGATCCTCTACATAGAAAACCCTAAAGACTCCACCAGAAAATTACGAGCTAATCAACGAATATAGTAAAGTTGCAGGATATAAAATCAACACACAGAAATCCCTTGCATTCCTATACACTAATAATGAGAAAGTAGGAAAAGAAATTAAGGAAACAATTCCATTCACCATTGCAACGAAAAGAATAAAATACTTAGGAATATATCTACCTAAAGAAATGAAAGACCTATATATAGAAAACTATAAAACACTGGTGAAAGAAATCAAAGAAAACACTAATAGAGGGATAAATATACCATGTTCATGGATCGGAAGAATCAATATAATGAAAATGAGTATACTACCCAAAGCAATCTACAGATTCAATACAATCCCCATCAAGCTACCAGCGGTATTTTTCACAGAGCTAGAACAAATAATTTCACAATTTGTATGGAAATACAAAAACCCTCGAATAGCCGAAGCAATCTTGAGAAAGAAGAATGGAACTGGAGGAATCAACCTGCCTGACTTCAGGCTGTACTACAAAGCCACAGTCATCAAAACAGTATGGTACTGGCACAAAGACAGAAATATAGATCAATGGAACAAAATAGAAAGCCCAGAGATAAACCCACACACCTATGGACACCTTATCTTCAACAAAGGAGGCAAGAATATACAATGGATTAAAGACAATCTCTTTAACAAGTGGTGCTGGGAAAACTGGTCAACCACTTGTAAAAGAATGAAACTAGAACACTTTCTAACACCATACACAAAAATAAACTCAAAATGGATTAAAGATCTAAACGTAAGACCAGAAACTATAAAACTCCTAGAGGAGAATATAGGCAAAACACTCTCTGACATAAATCACAGCAGGATCCTCTATGATCCACCTCCCAGAATGTTGGAAATAAAAGCAGAAATAAACAAATGGGACCTAACTAAAATTAAAAGTTTCTGCACAACAAAGAAAACTATAGGCAAGGTGAAAAGACAGCCTTCAGAATGGGAGAAAATAATAGCAAGTGAAGCAACTGACAAAGAATTGATCTCAAAAATATACAAGCAACTCCTGCAGCTCAATTCCAGAAAAATAAACGACCCAATCAAAAAATGAGCCAAAGAACTAAACAGACATTTCTCCAAAGAAGACATACGGATGGCTAACAAACACATGAAAAGATGCTCAACATCACTCATTATCAGAGAAACACAAATCAAAACCACAATGAGGTACCATTTCATGCCAGTCAGAATGGCTGCTATCCAAAAGTCTACAAGCAATAAATGCTGGAGAGGGTGTGGAGAAAACGGAACCCTCTTACACTGTTGGTGGGAATGCAAACTAGTACAGCCACTATGGAGAACAGTGTGGAGATTCCTTAAGAAACTGGAAATAGAACTGCCATATGACCCAGCAATCCCACTGCTGGACATACACACTAATGAAACCAGAATCGAAAGAGACATGTGTACCCCAATGTTCATCGCAGCACTGTTTATAATAGCCAGGACATGGAAGCAACTTAGATCTCCATCAGTAGATGAATGGATAAGAAAGCTGTGGTATGTATACACAATGGAGTATTACTCAGCCATTAAAAAGGATACATTTGAATCAATTCCAATGAGGTGGATGAAACTGGAGCCTATTATACAGAGAAAGTAAGCCAGAAAGAAAAATAGCAATACGGTATAATAAAGTATATATATGGAATTTAGGAAGATGGTAATGATAACCCTGTATGTGAGACAGCAAAAGAGACACAGATGTATAGAACAGTCTTTTGGATTCTGTGGGAGAGGGCGAGGGTGGGATGATTTGGGAGAATGGCATTGAAACATGTATATTATCATATGTGAAATGAATTGCCAGTCTAGGTTTGATGCATGATACAGGATGCTTGGGGCTAGTTCACTGGGATGACCCAGACAAATGGGATGGGGAGGGAGGTGGGAGGGGAATTCAGGATGGGGAACACATGTACACTCATGATGGATTCATGTTGATGTATGGCAAAACCAATACAATATTGTAAAGTAATTAGCCTCCAATTAAAATAAGTAAATTTATATTAAAAAAAAACCCAAAACAATAATGGGCCAAAGAACTAAACACACATTTCTCCGAAGAAGACATACAGATGGCTAACAAACATGAAAAGGTGCTCAACATCACTCATTATCAGAAAAATGCAAATCAAAACCACAATGAGGTACCATCTCACACTGGCCAGAATGGTTGCCATCCAAAAGTCTACAAACAATAAATGCTGGAGAGGGTGTGAAGGAAAGGGAATCTTCTTAGACTGTTGGTGGGAATGCAAACTGGTACAGTCACTATGGAGAACAGTGTGGAGATTCCTTAAAGAACTGGAACTAGAACTGCCACACAACCCAGCAAGCCCACTACTGGGCATACACACTGAGGAAACCAGAGTTGAAAGAGACACATGTATCCCAGTGTTCACTGCAGCACTGTTTACAATAGCTAGGACATGGAAGTAACCCAGATGTCTGTCGGTATGAATAAGGAAGTTGTGGTACATAGACACAATAAAATGTTACTCAGCTATAAAAAAGAACACATTTGAGTCAGTTCTAATGAGGTGAATGAAACTGGAGCCTATTATACAGAGTGAAGTAAGTCAGAAAGAGAAACACCAATACAGTATATTAACACATATATATGAAATTTAGAAAGATGGTAATGATGACCCTATATTCAAGACAGCAAAAAAGACACAGATGCAAAGAACAGACTTTTGGACTGTGGGAGAAGGCGAGGGTGGGACGATATGAGAGAATAGCATTGAAACATGTATATTTATTACCATATGTAAAATAGATGACCAGTGCAAGTTCAATGCATGAAGCAGGGCACTCAAAGTTGGTGCTCTGGGACAACCCAGAGGGATAGGGTGGGGGATTCAGTATGGGGGGACACCTATACACCCGTGGCTGATTCATGTCAATGTATGGCAAAAACCACCACAATATTGTAAAGTAATTAGCCTCCAATTAAAATAAATTAATTAATTACATTTTTAAAATGTGCTTGTTAACTAGTATTTCTGATATTATTTCACCATCTGACCATTTTATGAAAGTGCTCATTTGCTAAGTGAGCATGCTATAAAAAGTAACATTTTTTAGAACACCTGCTGAATGTGACATTTCTGTGAAATTAAATGTTATTGCTAATATTTTTCCCAAGCTTCACAAAACTGCATCTACCTTGCTGAACACTTGCATATTATATTTTAGCTTTACTTAATTTTTGAGGTAACATTTTTGATGTTGAATTAGATGTAACCATGAATTAAATAAGTGGAATTACTTGGATTATCAACCAAGCATTTTTTTTAAAACTGCACCGTGCAGCTTGAGGGATCTTAGTTCTTACCAGGGATCAAATCCAGGCTACTGCAGTGAAAGTGCCCAGTCCTCGCCATTGAACTGTCAAGGAATTCCCAAGCATTTATTCATATATGTTAAAGTTGTAGTTTAAACATATTCTGTAGCAAGAGATTTATTATTTCCAGAGCACATTTGTCACATTTATGAATTATGACTTTACTTTTCTATTGATATGACTAATAAAGAGTTAAATTTAATTGAGACTTTATGCCTTGTGAATGAGGACTGAGTATGGATTCCTTTTTTTTAAGAGCTATGTGAACATATTTTTCACCATTCTTAATGGTGGTCTTGGTCACCTTTTTAAGTGCAATGCTTCTTAAAAACAAAAACAAAAATGAGTGATTAGTCACACAGTGGAGGACAATAAACCAAACCTTGATCCACAACCACATAAGCACATTTCAGAGGGGATTTTCTCATTAGTTGAGAGGGCTAAATGACTTCTAAATTTTGTTTCAGTTCTTGATTCTCAGGTTTTCAATTGTCTTTTTTCTTCTCTACTGGCCTAAATATGTCATCAGCCAAACATTTTGGAAATTTCTCAATGCATGTATGTTAATAACTAATGAAAATATACTGGACCAACTTAAACTTGTACCAACTTAAATAATGTTATATACACACAAATTCATAGAGAGAAGTACTTTGATTACCAAAATCATTTTAAAAATTAGTGATAGCACATTTGATCACATTACATTCTGTTTTAATATACTTTTAGGTTAAAAAAGGTCTGTTTCTTAAGACATAATTATTTCAAGTATCTCATTTGTTATATTCTAATCCTCAAGATTTTTTCCTGATAAAAGTTGTTTTTCCATCAGGCATTATTTTAATTGTTGTTTTGAAATACTGACTTAGTCAGTATAAGTTGCCAAATATTAATATTTTTGGCATATATTCACATCCATTGTTGCAAAGACATATTCTTGTACTTTCATTTTAATTTAAATAGTTTATTTTTTTTCTGGCAGCAGTAAAAACTTTTTAAAGCTTCCATTAGGCTGTTAACATGTAAATAGGTTAATATAGCTTTCTGACTTGTTACCACGGTATTTTAGCCAAATATTATGAGACTGAGTCTTATATTTTGGCAATGATATACACAATCTGGCTTTTTGTATTTTGAAGATGAAGAATCTAAATAAAAAAAAAGAAGTCAGGGATACTAAAGGGTAAGAGGGGAACATGATGCTTTAGTTTGGTTTTAGCTTCTTGATTGGCTTAACTGCTTGGAATCTTTGATAGTAGTATTCAGAAAGAGTGTTAGAATTGTTAAACTTGATTTATTGTCTAAAATATGTATGCCCTTTATTATTTCATAACATTTTATCTATTTTATTTTTGGCTATGCTGGACCCATTGTTGCTGTGCACGGGCTTTCTCAAGTTGCTCTGAGCAGGGGATACTCTTTAGTTGCAGTCTCAGGCTTCTCTTTGTGGTGGCGTTCTCTAGGTGCTCGGGCTTCAGTAGTTACAGCTAGCAGGCTCCAGAGCACCAGCTCAGTAGTTGTAGTGCTCGGGCTTAGTTGCGTGATGTGCGTTTTAATTTTATAACCAACAAGACATTTGAATTAGGATGAAGTGTATTTATTACTGTTGTGTCTATTCTATCCAGGGCTTTGCAGGTGCCACAGTGGAAAGGAATCCTCCTGACAATGCAGGAGACCCAAGAGACATAGGTTAGGTCCCTGGCTCAGGAAGAGTCCCCTGGAGAAGGAAATGGCAACCTACTCCAGTATTCTTGCCTCGAAAATTCCATGAACAGAGGAATCTAGCAGGCTACAGTCCATGGAGTTGCAGAGTCGGACAGGACTGAGCTACTGAGCATGCACACATGCTACTCTATTAAAGATTTGTTTTTCTTACTAGTTTTAAAATACAGTAGGCAGCCTGTACAATAGATGCTATTTTCATCTTGAGCTCTGGGTTTACTCTTTCAGGTAGCATTCTCAGCTACCAGTTATGACTGTTGGAGTCTGCCAGAGTAATTGCATTAAAAAAAATCAACCTTGCCTTATTTTAATCTATTTAAATAATAGACTCGTCAAAGGTTTTAAATTGTTTTTCTCCATAAGACTTCATGTTAGTCTCATCAATTCGAATAGTCTTGATCCCATGATACAATATTTTGAAACAGAAACTTATTTAAGTTCATATTTAACCATAGTAATTAGTATCTAATACTCAGATCATGAGCTCTTTATTGCCAAATTCAGACTTAAATTGAAGAAAGTAGGGAAAACCACTACACCATTCAGGTATGACCTAAATCAAATCCCTTATGATTATACAGTGGAAGTGAGAAATAGATTTAAGGGACTAAATCTGATAGATAAGAGTGCCTGATGAACTATGGAATGAGGTTTGTGACACTGTACAGGAGACAGGGATCAAGACCATCCCCATGGAAAAGAAATGCAAAAAAGCAAAATGGCTGTCTGGGGAGGCCTTACAAATAGCTGTGAAAAGAAGAGAAGCGAAAAGTAAAGGAGAAAAGGAAAGGTATAAGCATCCGAATGCAGAGTTCCAAAGAACAGCAAGAAGAGATAAGAAAGCTGTCCTCAGTGATCAATGCAAAGAAATAGAGGAAAACAACAGAATGGGAAAGACTAGAGATCTCTTCAAGAAAATTGGAGTTACCAAGGGAACATTTCATGCAAAGATGGGCTCAATAAAGGACAAATGGTATGGACCTAACAGAAGCAGAAGATATTAAGAAGAGGTGGCAAGAATACACAGAAGAACTGTACAAAAAAGATCTTCATGACCCAGATAATCCCGATGGTGTGATCACTCACCTAGAGCCAGACATCCTGGAATGTGAAGTCAAGTGGGCCTTAGAAAGCATCACTACGAACAAAGTTAGTGGAGGTAATGGAATTCCAGCTGAGCTATTTCAAATCCTGGAAGATGATGCTGTGAAAGTGCTGCACTCAATATGCCAGCAAATTTGGAAAACTCAGCAGTGGCCACAGGACTGGAAAAGGTCAGTTTGCATTCCAATCCCAAAGAAAGGCAATGCCAAAGAAAGCTCAAACTACCGCACAGTTGCACTCATCTCACACGTTAGTAAAGTAATGCTCAAAATTCTCCAAGCCAGGCTTCAGCAATATGTGAACCGTGAACTTCCAGATGTTCAAGCTGGTTTTAGAAAAGGCAGAGGAACCAGAGATCAAATTGCCAACATCTGCTGGATCATGCATGGAAAAAGCAAGAGAGTTCCAGAAAAGCATCTATTTCTGCTTTATTGACTATGCCAAAGCCTTTGTGTGGATCATAATAAACTGTGGAAAATTCTGAAAGAGATGGGAATACCAGACCACCTGACCTGCCTCTTGAGAAACCTATATGCAGGTCAGGAAGCAACAGTTAGAACTGGACATGGAACAACAGACTGTTTCCAAATAGGAAAAGGAGTAAGTCAAGGCTGTATATTGTCACCCTGCTTATTTAACTTATAGACAGAGCACATCATGAGAAACGGTGGTCTGGAAGAAGCACAAGCTGGAATCAAGATTGCTGGGAGAAATATCAATAACCTCAGATATGCAGATGACACCACCCTTATGGCAGAAAGTGAAGAGGAACTAAAAAGCCTCTTGATGAAAGTGAAAGTGGAGAGTGGAAAAGTTGGCTTAAAGCTCAACATTCAGAAAAAGAATATCATGGCATCTGGTCCGATCACTTCATGGGAAATAGATGGGGAAACAGTGGAAACAGTGTCAGACTTTATTTTTTGGGCTCCAAAATCACTGCAGATGGTGATTGCAGCCATGAAATTAAAAGACGCTTACTCCTCCTTGGAAGAAAAGTTATGACCAACCTAGATAGCATATTCAAAAGCAGAGACATTACTTTGCTTACAAAGGTCTGTCTAGTCAAGCCTATGATTTTTCCCGTGGTCATGTATGGATGTGAGAGTTGGACTGTGAGGAAAGCTGAGCGCCGAAGAACTGATGCTTTTGAACTGTGGTGTTGGAGAAGACTCTTGAGAGTCCCTTGGACTGCAAGGAGATACAACCAGTCCATTTTAGAGGCGATCAGCCCTGGGTTTTCTTCGGAAGGAATGATGTTAAAGCTGAAACTCCAGTACTTTGGCTACCTCATGCAAAGAGTTGACTCATTGGAAAAGACTTTGATGCTGGGAGGGATTGGGGGCAGGAGGAGAATGGGATGACAGAGGATGAGATGGCTGGATGGCATCACCGACTTGATGGACGTGAGTCTGAGTGAACTCCGGGAGTTGGTGATGGACAGGGAGGCCTGGCATGCTGTGATTCATGGGGTCACAAAGAGTTGGACACAACTGAGCGACTGAACTGAACTGAACTGACATGTGCACACATTCTCAGCCGCTAAGTTGTATCTGACTCTTTTCAATCCCATGGACTATAGCCCACCAGGCTTCTCTGTCTATGGGTCTTCCCAGGCAAGAATACTGGAGCAGGTTGCCATTTCCTTCTCGAGGAGATCTTTCAGACCCAGGGATTGAATCCACTTCTGCAGTTCCTGCATTGGGAGGCAGATTCTTTACCACTGAGCCACTTGGGAAGCCCATCTAATGCATGTATAGCACAAAGTTCTGGAGATAGACAATGATGATAGCTGCATAGTAATATAAATGTAGTTAATATCACTAAACTGTATGTATACTTAAAAATGGCTGTGGAAATTTTCATGTTATGTATATTTTGTTACAATAAAAATATAATGGCATCATCCTGATAAGTTTGGTTCCTGGAGAAGGGCATGGCAACCCACTCCAGCATTCTTGCCTGGAGCATCCCCATGGACAGAAGAGCCTGGTGGGCTATAGTCCATGGAGTTGCAAAGAGTCAGACATGACTGAAGTGACTTAGCAAGTACGCATGTGTAAGTCTGGTTAATGATTTGTTGTTGTTGAGTCACTAAACTGTGTTTGACTCTTTGTGACCCCATGGACTGCAGCACCCCAGGCCTTGCTATCCCTCACCATCTCCCGGAGTTTGCTCAAGTTCATGTCCATTGAATCAGTGATGCTATCCAACCATCTCATCCTCTGTCGCCCTCTTCTTTTGCTTTCAGTCTTTCTCAACACCAGGGTCTTTTCTAATGAGTTGACTCTTCGCATCAGGTGGCAAAGTATTGAAGCTTCAGCTTCAACATCAGTCCTTCTAATGAGTATTCAGTGTTGATTTCCTTTAGGATTGCTTGGTTTGATCTCCTTGCTGTCCAAGGGACTCTCAAGAGTCTTCTCCAGTACCATAGTTTGAAAACATTAGTTCTTTGGCACTCAGCCTTTTTTATGGTCCAGCTCTTAGATCCGTACATGACTACTGGAAAATCCATAGCTTTGATCATATGGACCTTTGCTGACAAAGTGATGTCTCTACTTTTTAATGTACTGTGTAGGTTTGTCCAGCTTTTCTTCCAAGGAGCCAAGTGTCTTTTAATTTCGTGGCTGCAGTTATCATCCGCAGTGATTTGGAGCCAAAGAAGATGAAATCTGTCACTGTTTCCACTGTTTCCCTGTCTATTTGCCATGAAGTGATGGGACCAAATGCCATGATCTTAGTTTTTTGAATGTTGAATTTTAAGCCACTTTTTCACTCTCCTCTTTCACCCTCATCAAGAGCCTCTTTAGTTCCTCTTCATTTTCTGCCTTTAGAGTGGTATAATCTGCATATCTGAAGTTGTTGATATTTCTCCCAGCAATCTTGATTCCAGCTTGATTACATTTGTTAAAATGCGTAAAGAGTTTAGATTATTGCCTGATCCATATTAAGTGCTTCTAATACATATATATCCAATAATATATAAAAACAATTATACGCTGTAAACAAGTAGGATTTATCCCAGGTATGCAAGACTGCTTCAACATTCAAAAGTCATTTAATGTAACTCATCTCATCAACAGAGTAAAAAAGAAAAATTACTAGTTCCTAGTAATGGCACCCCACTCCAGTACTCTTGCCTGGAAAATCCCATGGGCAGAGGAGCCTGGAAGGCTGCAGTCCATGGGGTCACAAAGAGCGACTTCACTTTCACTTTTCGCTTTCATGCATTGGAGAAGGAAATGGCAACCCACTCCAGTGTTCTTGCCTGGAGAATCCCAGGGATGGGGGAGACTTGTGGGCTGCCATCTATGAGGTCGCACAGAGTCGGACACGACTGAAGCAACTTAGCAGTAGACTAGGAATAGAGGGAACTTCCTCCACTTGAGATAGAGCATCTACAAAAACCTAAAGTTAACATCAGACTTAATGGTGAGAAATTTGAGACTTTCCCACTAAGATCAGGAACAAGGCAAGAGTGTTCTATCTAGCCACACCCGTTCACAAGATACAAGATATTACTTAGTAATAGAGCTGTGATCTGAATTTTTGAGCACCAGACCATATGTTGAAATCCTAACTCCCAAAAGTCATGTTATTAGTAGGTGGAATCTTTGGCAAATGATTAGGTCACGAGGATGTAGCCTTCATGAATGGGATTACTGCCCTAATAAAAAAGATCGTGCAGAGGTCCCTACCATCTTCCACTATGTGAAAATACAATGAGAAGTCTGTAACTTGAAAGAGAGCCCTCACTGAACCATACTGACATCCTGGTCTCAGAATTTCAGCCTCCAGAACTGTGAAAAAAAAGTTTCTGTTGTTTATAAACTACCTGGTCTGTGATACTTCGTTACAGCAGCCCAATATCTTAGCCCAATAGACTAAGACAGCTAATGCAAGATACAAGAAGAGGAAATAAGAGTTCAGATTGAGAAGGACTGCCTTCACAAACATGTTAAAAATTACATTAATTGGCATTTTGAAAATATTTTAGTAACTTCAAAAAAAATTGTCATTAGAATAAGAGGAATGTTTACTTATATAATTATCTTACCTATGAGTGTAAGAATTACAATATCCCTTCCATTTTTTTAAATAGCAGCTTTATTGAGATATAATTCACATACCATCTAGTTCACTCTTTCAAGATATACAGTTCAGTTTTTAATATATTCGTAGACACGTGCACCCATTACTAGTCAGTTTTAGAACAATGTCATTAGAATGGTTGATTCTTTCTTTTTGAACTTCGATTTTTAGGATTTTTAAAAAACCATTCTAACCTTTTACAAATGCCCAATTCAGTGACATTGCTGCTGGAGGAGACTCTTGAGCGTCCCTTGGACAGCAAGGAGATCAAACCTAAAGGAAATCCTAAAGGAAATCAACCCTGAATATTCACTGGAAGGACTGATGCTGAAGCTGCAATACTTTGGCCACCTGATGTGAAGAGCTGACTCACTGGAAAAGACCCTGATGCTGGGAAAGATTGAGGGCAGGAGGAGAAGGGGCGAAAGAGGATGAGATGGTTGGATGGCATCATTGACTCAGTGGACGTGAGTTTGAGCAAACTCCAGGAGACAGTGAAGGACACAGAAGCCTGGGCATGCCGCAGTCCAGGGGGTCACAAAAGTCACATGTGACTGAGTGAACAACAACAAAAAACATTCACAGTGCTCTGCAGCTATCACCCTCTCCATTATCAGAACTTTTAATCATTCCAAACAAAAACTTTGTACCCACTAGACATTAGCTTCGTATTCCTCTTATCTCCTGACAAGTTCTTCCCAGCTCCTGGCAACCACCATTCTACTTTCTGTTTTTATGAGTTTGACTATTCTGCCTCCCTCATATATTTGAAATCATGCAATATTTGTCCTTCTGTATCTGGCTTATTTCACTTAGCACATAACATCTTCAGAGTTCATCCATGTTGTAGCACGTGTCATAGTTTCATAGTTTTGTTCCTTTTTAAGACTGAATGATATTCCACTGTCTGCATACGCCACTTTCATTTATGTATCCACCTGTCAGTGGATATTCGGGTTGATTCCACCTTTTGGCTACTGTGAATAATGCTGCTGTGAACACTGGTGTGCAAGTGCTTGAGACCCTGTTTTCAATTATTTTGAGCGTATACCCAAAAGTGGAACTGCTGGGTTTTATGGTAATTAGGTTTTAATTTTCTGAAGAACTTCCATACTGTTTTCCACAAAGCTGTACCATTTTATATTTCCATCAGTAAGGTACAACTGTTCCAATTTTTCCATATCTTCACCAAGACTTGTTATTTCCTATTTTTATAACAGATATCCTAATGACTAGTGATGTTGAACATCTTTTCAGGTACTAATTAGCCATTTGTATAACTTCTTTTGAGAAATGTCTATTCAAATTTTTTCATCTTTTTAAATTGGGTTGGTTTTTCTGTTGTTGTTTAGTTGTAGGAGTTCTTTATATATTCTGAATATTAATCCCTATCAGATATATGCTTTGCAAATTTTTCTCCCATTCTGTGGGTTGTTTTTTCACTCTCTTAGTAGTGTCCTTTGATTTCACAAAAGTTTTAATTTTGATGACATCCAACTTATGTATTTTTGTTTGGTTGATATTTTAGTGATATTACAAATGGAATTTTAAAAATTCCTTTTCAGATTGTTTGTTTTTATTATATTGAATGCGACTGATTTCTGTGTGTTGATTGCGCATCCTGCAACTTTGCTGAATGTATTTATTTGCTCTGTCAGGTTTCTTTTTTTTCTTAGACTGAGGGTTTTCTACATAATAAGATTGTCATCTATGAACAGAAATGATTATACTTCTTTCTTTTCAACTTGGATGCCTTTTATTTCTCTTTCTTGCCCAGATTAACTGACTAGAACATCCAATACTATATTGGAAAGTGGTAAAGGAGGCCTTTTTTATCTTATTCCTGATCTTATAGGAAAGGCTTTGTCTTTCAGCCCTGAAAATGGTATTAGCTGTGGGTTTTTCATATAGGCCCTTATCATGTTGAGGAAGTTTGCTTCTGTTCCTAGTTTTCAGAATATTATTATCATGAAAGGATGTTGAGTTTTGTCAAATGCTTTTTCTATATCAATTATCCTAATCATGTGGCTTTTCTGCCTTCATTCTATGAATGTAGTATGTAACTCTGATTGACAGTCTTGTGTCTCTGGAATAAATTCCATTGGCCTTGATGTTTAATCCTTTTAATATATTGCTGAATTTGTTAACCACTATATTTTACTGTCATTTTTTTTATAGTAACTTCCTTCTTTGCCAATTTCTTACCCAAAAGATAGTTCTCTTGCTACACAAATTGTTCTGTGACATAGAAAAACAATTAGGCATTCTCCAGTTTCATTATATGAAGGAAATAAATATAATTCTGTTAAAAATACCCAACAAAACATCAAAAAGGGAAATTGTGAGTTGTCATATCCAAATGGGACATGGATTGTCTCATATATAATTATTAACTATTTAGTAAGCATTTATTGAGAATTTAGTATGTTCCAGGCAGTGTCAAAGTTGTTCTCAAGGTGTTTACAAATGTGGAAGGGGAGACTAGTTAACTGCTGATTACAATACAGTTTGATATAATATTATAATAGAGATATCCATGGGTGCTATATGATTACACAGGAGGGTACCTAATTCAAAAAGAAGATGAAAGGAAAGTGTGTTACTGTCTCAAATGATAAGTAGGAATTATCCAGAAAAAGGAGAGGACTGTTTCATACAGAGGACTATCAATCATAATAACAATGAAAAAGCATAATAATTGAAAAACTACTAAGATTTCCAAGGTGGAGAATCTGTATGAAAAAGTATTGAGAAATGACATTTTTGAGATAAGGAAGGGCCAGTTTGTAGACGCGATTTAGGAGACTGAATGCTTTTTTATTTTTTTGAAAGAACTTGGGAATCATTGAAAGATTTTAAACCAGGAAGTCGTATGAACAAATTTTTGTTTTAAACAGATAATCCTAGCAAAATGTGGACTATGGTTTGAAGGATGGAATGGAAATGGAGGGAAACGAGACTAAAGGCAAAAAGACAGGGAATGATTGCATAAATCCAGACAGGAAGTGACTGCATTAATCCAGGCCAGAAGCAATGAAGGTCTAGACTTAAACTGTGGCAGTGGAAATGGAAGAGGGAGACTGATTTTGAAAGTATTTAATAATTAGAATCGAAAGGTGTTGATGTTCAAATAGAAGTGTGAGGATGGGTTGTTGGAAGTTAAATTGGTTGGCTTGATAAATTTGGAGGAAAGTGATCAGAGAATCAGTAGAGGACAGTAGTGAGAAGGAGTAGCAGGTGATATGAAGGAATGAAACTTAACGGAGTAGTAGTTTTTTTAACATGAGGGTGAAATAACGCTATCAGACAAGTCCAGAAAGTAAGCCATTTTATAAGACATTGCATAGCCTGGTCTCTTCCACAAGCCAATTTCACTGAGGGACAGGAGACCAGGAGAGAATGAAAGACTGTTTTAGTTTAAAAGAGACCAAAAAATTTTAAAACCAAATGTATGACATAAACTTTAATTAGAGTGTAGATTGAAAAAGTAACTGTAAAACAGACCTTATGGTACAATTTAGAAATTTGCATATTGAATAGATATTATATGTTCTTAGTGAATTTTTATGAATTTTAACAATATCATAATTATATTGGGATTATGTAGGAGAATGTCCTTATTTTTAGGAGATGCATGTTGAAGTATTTAGGGATGAATAATTGTAATGTCTGTAATTAAAGACAGGGATTTAGGAAAGAAGAAAAAAATGGCAAAACATTAATAATAGTTTGATACAGGTGGTGGGTATAGAGTTGTTTACTAAGCTTTCAGTTTCAGATTCAAACTTCAGCTTGCCATGCCAGCAGCTGTTTATGTAGCATTTACATTGTATTAGATATTATAAGTAATCTAAAGATGATTTAGCCTATATGGGTGGATATGTGTAGGTTATATGCAAATATTACGGTATTTTATATAAAGGACTTGAGTGTCCTCAGATTTTGGTATCTGCAGGTCCTGGAATCACTCTCCCCATGGATTCCGAGGGATGACATTTTCAATTCCTGATTAAATTTTGAAGTGTAAGATCCTCAATTTTTGATAGTTTATTACCAGTGAGAAACTTTGTTTATGTAAAAATGTGAAAGCATTTTTCTCAGCCATTAAAAAACTTAAAACAATTGAAATTATAATTTCAAAAACTCATCCTTTTTAAATTGAACTGTAGTTGATTTACAATGTTATATTCATTTCAGGTGTACAACATAGTGATTCAATATTTATAGATTATATTCTATTTAATGTTATTGCAAAATAATGACATATTTCCCTGTGCTGTATAATATATCCTGTTTATTTGTTTATAATTTTTATTGGTGTATAGTTGATTTACAATACTGTAAATTAGTTTCTTCTGTACAGCAAAGTGAATCAGTTATCCATCTACCCACTCTTTTTCAGATCATTTTCCCATATAGGCCATTACACAGTATTGAGTAGAGTTTCCTGTGCTGTACTTAGTTATCTATTTTACATAGAGTACTGTGTATATGTCAATCCCAATTTCCCAACTTGCCCTTCCCCCTCTTACCCGATGGTGACCATAGTTTTTCTTTCTGAAATTTTTTATTTATGTATTTTTGGCTGTGCTGGGTCGTTGCTGCTGCTCAGACTTCTCTCTAGCTGTGGCCAGCAGGGGCTGCTCTTCGTTGCAGTGCTCAGGCTTCTTACTGCGGTGGCTTCTCTTGTAGAGAAAAGGCTCTGGGGCTCTTGGGCTTTGGCAGCTGTACATGTTGGCTCGGTAGTTGTGGTCCCCAGGCTCTAGAGCACAGGCTTGTGGTGCACAGTCTTAGTTGCTCTGCGGCACACGGGATCTCCCCAGACCAAGGATCGAACCCGTGTCTCCTGCGTTGGCAGGCGGCGTCTTTACCACTGAGCCACAGGGAAGCCTAAATCTGTTTTCTACATCTGTAACACCATTTCTGTTTTGTAGATAAGTTCATTTGTACCCTTTAAATTTTTTATTTTTATTTTCTAAGATTATTTATTTATTTTGGCTGTGCTAGGTCTTCATTGCTGCACGTGGGCTCAGGCTTTCTCCAGTTGTGGCGAGCGTGGGCTACTCCTTCTCAAGGTGTGCTGGCTTCTCACGGTGGTGGCCTCTCTTGTTGTGGACCACAGGCTCTAGGCATGCGGGCTTCAGTAGTTGCAGCACACGGGTTCCGTAGTTGTGACACATGGGCTTAGTTGTTCCACAGCCTGTGAGATCTTCCTGGGTTAGGGATTGAACCCATGTTCCCTGAATTGGCAGGTGTATTCTTAACCACTAGACCCCCAGGGAAGCCCTGTACCCATTTTTTTAGATTCCACATATAAGCAATATCATATGGTATTTGTCTTTCTCTGTCTGACTTACTTCACTCCATATGACAATCTCTAGGTCCATCCATGCGGCAAATAGCATTTTTTTTTTTATGGCTGAGCAATATTCCATTGTGTATATATATATATATCACATCTCCTTAAACCAATTGTCTGTTGATGGGCACTTGGATTGTTTCCATGCCTTGGCTATTGTAAATGGTTCTGCCATGAATGTTGGGGTGCACGTATCTGTTCAAATTGTGATTTTTCTCTGGATATATGCCCAGAGGTGAGATTGCTGGGTCATGTGATACCTCTGCTTTTAGTTTTCTAGGAAACCCCTGTATTGTTTTCCACAGTGGCGGTACCGATTTACATTCCCGCCAACAATGTAAAAGGGTTCCTTTTTCTCCACACCCTCTCCAGCATTTATTGTTTGTAGACTTTTTCATGGTGGCCATTCTGACTGGTGCTTATTTATTCTATATATAGTAGTTTGTGTCTCTCAATCTCATTCTCCTATTTCACCCCTCACTCCTTCCCCCACTGATAACCACTAGTTAGTAGTTTGCTTTCTGTATCTGTGAGTCTGTTTTTGTCAAACACATACCCTTTAATTGAAAAATATAACTGAAAATTTTGTGATGTAACACAAATGTTTTTTTTTTAATATTTATTATTATTTATTTATTTGGCTACTCCTGGTCTTAGTTGCAGCATGTGGAATCTAGTTCCCTACCCCAGCCCCCTGCACTGGGAGCTCAGAGTCTTAACAGCTGACCACCAGGGAAGTCCCTGCAAATGGTTTTTTAATCTAGTTGAACTTTCTCATATCATTATTTAAAAATTACGGTGTAAATTTAATTTATATAACATGTTACGTGTTGTTAGAGCCAGGCGGCAAGCTTGGCTGCTACTGAAAAGTGGTATCATCGGTGGAAGGGTAGAATTAGCTAGTGTGTGTGAAGATAAGGATTACGGGCTGCTGCTTAGAGCCACAAGCTCCCTGGGTCCCGACATTACGTTCCTTGGGCATGTGGAAACGAGCGGCTCTGCTCGCTCCGTGGGATCTTTGTCCATTTGCCCATGGTGAGCAGTGGTGCGTTGGAGTTCTGCTTCTGAAATAGGAGTGTGTGAGGTGGATCGCTTTCATGGCGAGCACGGAGCACTGGCTGCTTGGTGTTTGTTGCGCTTGCTACCTGTGTAGACCAAGGGGCTTGCCGTCAGAGCCTGTTCTGCCTTGAGCCTCCTGCTAGGAATCCCTGGAATAGATTCTTTCAGCTGCCTCGCTTTGCCAGATCTAACTGTGATCTGGCCACACTGAGAGATGAGAGGATCAGTGTTTTCGGACGCTCTTGAAATCCTTTCACATCATACCTGTGTCGAGTGGATGAGGATTCCTGAGTTACGGAAGTTCCAAATGTCGATTAAAGCATTATTTATTCCTGACGATTGGAAAAAGAAGATTTCATGATCAAGTAAATTTGGAAAATGGTGCATTAATTTCGTTAGAACATCTCAAAGACTTTAATATGCTAATATGCATGATAAATCCCCAAGAGGAGAATGTAATATTGTGAGTCTGTTTTTGTCAAAAACACATCCTTTAAATGCCTTTCTCAGGCATTTTTGATCATTGCAGCCTTTTACTGAGAAACACGTTGAGGAATGAGTATGAAACAGAACCCGTTTTAGAAAACTTCAGTTCAGTTCAGTTGCTCAGTCGTCCGACTCTGCGACCCCATGGCCTGCAGCACGCCAGGCTTCCCTGTCCATCACCAACTGCCGGAACTTGCTCAAACCCAGGTCCAATGAGTCGGTGATGCCATCCAACCATCTCATCCTCTGTTGTCCCCTTCTCTTCCTGCCTTCAGTCTTTCCCAGCATCAGGGTCTTTTCCAATGAGTGAGTTCTTCACATCAGTATTAATTAGAGGTTGTTAAAAGTAATTGTTGTTAATATAAAGTTGGGCGTAGGAATGGAAGAATAATGCTTTAGACTTGTTAGTAATACCTATTTCAGAACACAAGTCAGCATTGCATTTACTGGTAAAGGACTAGTATTCTAATCTATCAAATAATAATGTTTTTAAAGAGCAAAGATTATCATTATCATTTTATGAATTCAACTTGTTTTGGTAGTTCTGGCCAGTGTCCTAAATCATGAAGGAGAAATAAGAAAGTATGCATTTTGGAAAGAAGAGACCAAATGAATCATCAGAAAATACAAAGTAACCAATTGAAAAGGGATTATAAAAGTTTGGGGAAATAGATGGATATAAGATCAATAGCAAATTTTTAAAAAATTAATATTTACCTCTACTTCTAGAAATTTCAAGGTTTCCAAAAATATTCCTTCACAATATCCACAAAATCCATAAAATACTGAGGTGTAATCTTCTTGGAGAATTTGTGTGTGGCTTGTATGAGGAAAGCCATAATGTATAACCTTCAATTTGGAGATATAAAAAGGGCTATATAGCTAATATAGATCTCTTAGATGTGAAAACTATTTTAAAATGTTCATTCTTTCTCAGTGTATAGCTTCATTGCAGTAGCAATGCCGATGGTGTTTTATTTGGAATTTCTAAATTTTATTTGAATTTGTAAATTTCATTTGGAAGACTTACACTGGTGAGTATATTAATGAATATTCCTAAGAAGAAGACCAGCAACAGTGATAATATTAATAAGTGAAATGGGATGGTAATGACATAATGGTAGAAATACAATTCAGAATGGAATTAGTAGCATAGACAATGGAAGCAGTCTCCATCACATAAAGGACTATAACACATTGTAAAGTAGGAGGAAAGAATTCAAGTGCTTAGTAAATTAAAAATTATTAAAATCAGATTAGAAATTAATCTTTCACTTTGAATCATGCCAAAATAACTTTCAGATGGATTAAAAAGTATATTTTTAAATTGTAGAAGAAAATAGAATTGAGTTTACCAAACCTGTAGAAAAAAGATAATTTTCTCCCTCTTTTGGTGGTCCTTTCAAAGGCTATGTTTCTCAACTGTAAAGGATAAGAAATCTCAACAAGTGTGACTAAAATAAAAATAAAAAATAACATACTTTTAAAAGGTAATCTTAAATTTAAAAAGCAAATATCAGCTTTGTGAAATGACAGTATTATAACCAGTGAGATTTTTCCCAAGTTACTATGAGAACTAGTAAGAACGTTCCCACTATCTAACACGAATTCAGCTGCATTCAACTTACCGTATTTCAGTGAGACAATAAGACAAATGCACAAAGATGAATTGGGCAGAATGGTTCACTCAAGAATGAATATACTTAACAACAAAACATTTAGAAACTACCTAAATGTCTACAGTTAGGGAGCTGGTTTAATAAACTATGATAAAGTTCTATAATGGATAATCAGCCACTAAAAATGATAATATAATAAACACTTTTTTGAGAATGAAAAGATGCTCACAATTTACTGTTGAGTGAAACATTAGGTTAGACGGCAACAGTAAGAGTAGTTAACTCTGCATGTTAGGATTTGAAGTAATTTTTACTTGGTCTCAACTTCTTTTTTTTTTTTTTGGTCTTCAGTAATCATGTGTGATTTTGATATTCATAAGGGAGATGGAACTGTTTTCATTTTAGGAAAACAAATGCAAACAACTGACCCGGAAAATTGTTTTCAGTAATTCTTTAAATTGTTTTCAGTAATTCTTTCAGTAAGAATTAAGTAAGAATTTCAGTAAGTCTTTATTATTTAAAGAGCTCATTACAAATTGTTAAGAAAAAAATGGAAGATCCCAGTAGGGATGAGCAGAGAACCTGAACAGACAATTCAAAACATAGAAAACAGAGGTGATAAACAAGCATTAAGGATCACTATTCAGATTTACTTGTAAGCAAGGAACTGTACATTTAAATAATGAGCTAACATTTATTTGCTTATCAAAGTAGAAGTTTGCCACCATGTTATTATAATAAATTAATAATTAATAAATATCAGTAAATTGTTACATCCCTTTGATAGTTTTCACAATTGAAGGTTATGTTGCAACCTGGAAAAATAGAGCATCTGAGTGAAATAGTAGAATGAATGGTAGTTCATATGCCACAACTAAGTCCAAATGCAGGCAAATAAATAAAGTAATTAAAGAAATAAATTTAAAAATAAATCTAGGAATTAAAGAAACAAACAAACAAAAAGAATATTGGGAAGGGGACGGGGGAGGTAAATTGCAAATATTATAACATTTCACTCTTAAAGACTTCAGCATGCCTCTCCTAAGAAAAAAGGTGTTCCCCTACATAACTCCCCTCCCCGCCGAAAAAGAATACTAGGGAAGTGTTCTGCATGTTCTTCCATATTAATAATTTCTAGTTGTTGAATTTCTTTGTTTTGAATTTAAAATTAGAGTAAAATAATTTTATTTACTTTTTATTTTGCAGAGATAGCTGTAGCAGAATTTCACAAAAAAATCAAAGAAGCTTTTGAAGTGTTTGACCATGAGTCAAATAATACAGTGGATGTGAGGTTTGGAGATGTTTCCTTCTAATTCTAAATTGCTGATACAACTGGTGAAATAGAAGATGGTTCATTTCTCTTTCTACATTCTTTGAATTTACTGTGCTGAAGTATTTATGTTTCTGTGCTCGCCAAAAAGTCTTTTCTAGCTGCTGTTTTGTATCAGTACTGTTTCTTAGTCTTCATAATCTAGTGGAAAGAATGTATGTCCACATTGCCTATTCTAATCTATAGACTAAATTCTGTGAATGAGACAAACTTGTATACTATAGCTTTAGTGCTGGACACACAGTTGGCACTCAGTAAATATTTGTTTACTTTTAGAATACATAGAATGTGTTTACTTTTAGAATACATAGATATGTGGCATTCACTGGTGGCCTAGTGGTTAGAACTCTGAACTTTCACTCCCATGGTCTGGGTTCATTTCCTGGACGGGGAATTGAAATCCCACAAACAGTGCAGTGTGGCAAAAAACAAAACAAAACCAAACACCATAGCTATGTATTATCAAGCATAAATGGGATATTATAGAGAAGGATTAATAATTCTCAAACATGATGCACTCCTCAAGTAAAATAACAAAAAGAACCAAAACAAAAGAACATAAAAAGATGAGAAAAAAACACGAATACTGGTAGATTTAGAATAGAGGACAGGAGACAAAGAATAGTTTGAAAAAAAGAGGCAAAAGATAGAGGAGATTATGCATGTTGTAGAATCTGTGCCACACATGTACATCAAAGAAAGATAATAAAATCATCCTTCCAGGAAGCCAAACCGATTGAGAAATATTTGATGTGATCACAATCTCAAGAGTTAGAACTCAGTATGGAGGCCAACAAAGCAGTGGGAAATGATTTTTAAATGGTTTTGGCAAGAACCGTTTGATGCTTGTAAACCAGCCCCATCACTTCCAGACTGGTCAGAGGACTAAATGCTTTAAATTTGAGCTAGACTGAATGAACAATATGAGTATGACTGATTGTAACTACAGTCATCCCTCAGTATCCACAAGGTATTGGTTCCAAGATACCCACCTCCACCCTCCTCCCCTCCACCCCACCCTTCACGGACTTCACAGGATAGTCTCCTGCTTTGAGGGGAGGCTTCCAAAAAGTAGCAGTAAAGAGAAAATCTCCCAAATCCCTTAGGGCAGTGATGCCTGCCATTTTTTGGTGAAAGGGTCAATTCAGGGGACATAAACATGCTTATGAGCAGGGCATGACAGCCCACTCCAGTATTCGTGCCTGGAGAATCCCTTGGACAGAGGATCCTGGTGGGCCACAGTCCATGGGGTCGCAGAGTGTCAGACACGACTAAAGCGACAGAGCATACATGCAAACACGCTCATGGGCTTCCCTGGTGGCTCCGCTAGTAAAGAACCAGCGCACCCATGCAGGAGATGCAAGAGACTTGGGTTCTATCCCTGGGTTGGGAAGATCCCCTGGGAAAGGAAATGGCAACACACTCCAGTATTCTTGCCTGGGAAATCCCATGGACAGAGGAGCCTGGCAGGCTACAGTCCATGGGGTCACAAAGAGTCGGACACAACTGAGCGCACACGCACACACACAAACATGCTTATGGGACGCATCTTTCTTCCCACTCAGAATTAAAATAATTGTCCTGAGACCCAGCGGGAAAGTGTATGTTCTCACTTTAATTGTCTACTTTATAAAAGAAAGAAAGTTACCAGGAAAATTGGCGTAGTTTTTAGCACTGAAATATCCAAGTGGTAGCAACATGGAATGATGCAGTTTCTAGTCTTTATTCCTTCTGCTAATTTGTATAGCACTTTAAAGTTTACAGTGAGCATTCTCATGCTGCCAGTATCATTACTATCTGCTTTTTATAAATCAGCCAGGAAGCAAAGTGACTTGCCAAAGATGGAATAACAGGGTAACGACACAGTCGAAACTCAGATTAGTTTCTTCTGTTTGGGGCAGCTGTGCCTCAGCCCTGGAAGAGGCTCAGGGGACGTAGTGCTGAAGTAGTCTGGTCCTGCTTTTCTTAGCTTTAGCAGGCTCTTCTATTTGTAAAAACAGTTAATCTTGCTCAAATTTATTTTGGCTTATGGTTAAAAGTGAAGGTCTAAATAGACTCTCCTTTTCCAAATTACTAAGCCATTCCATTTATTTATCTCTTGAATTATTAGATTCATTTTATAATATACTACATTTTCTATAATTGCATCTGATTTGGGTTACGTATTCTGACCTATTGCCTTACCTCATGACCATACACTAGGACAAGTAGTGAAAGTGAAAGTGTTAGTCGCTCAGTCACGTCCAACTCTGCGACCCCATGGACCCCACCAGGATCCTCTGTCCATGGAATTCTGGAGTGGTTGCCATTCCCTTCTCCAGGGGATCTTCCAACCTGGGGATCGAACCCCAGTCTCCTGCATTGCAGGCAGATTCTTTACCGTCTCAACCACCAAGGAAGCCATGCTAGGACAATCCTACATTAATTGCTCTCAATTTATATAGTATGCTTTACTATCTGATAGAACTAGTCTCTTCATTACTCTTCTTTTTGAGCGTTTTAATTAAGAATTGAAGGCAGGGGACTTCCCTGGTGGTCCAGTGGTTAAGACTTCACCTTCCAGTGTGGTTCGATTCATGGTTGGGGAGTTAAAATCCCACCTGCCTCGCAGCCCAAAAACAATAAAAAGAAACAGAAGCAATATTGTAACAAATTCAATAAAGACTTTAAACATTAAAAAAAAAAAAAAAGAATTGAAGGCAGTATTCTGGGTAGATTGAGTAAAGAGGTGTCTGAATGGGGTATGAGTTCCAGAGACAGAAATAGCTTGGTTTGGAAGAGAGTTGTTCCTTGAGAGACTTACTGGGCTTTTGACTGTTTCTGCCCCATCGTGTGCTTGATCCCTCAGTGACGCTGTTTCTCTTGAAGGGCAGACCAGCACCCCTTATCTCGGCTTTGCATGAATTGGAAACTTTAATTTGAAATGTTATTACTTTAGGTGGAGTGGAGGTGTGGTACTGTGACTGCCAGGCAGCGGTGGGTTTTGTTTTGTTTTCGTTTTTTTTTATCATTGTGTAAAACGTTATTAAATGAGCTGCTTTCCTCCTGGCTCTGAGGGACAACCTGGGGACTGGAATCAGACTTTCTGAGTTCATTCCTAGCATTGTCACTCTAACTTATTTACTTATTTACTCACTCTAACTTATTTGAAAGTGGAAGTGAAGTCACTCAGTCGTGTCCCACTCTTTGCGACCCTATGGACTGTAGCCTAAAAGGCTCCTCCGTTTATAGGATTTTCCAGGCAAGAATGCTGGAGTGGGTTGCCATTTCCTTCTCCAGGGGATCTTCCCAACCCAGGGATCGAAGAGTAACTTATTTACTCTTATTTAAATAAGAGTAACTTATTTACTCTTTCTGTGCCTCAGTTTTTACATTTGCCACATGGGACTGATGTAAGTTAGTAGGTCTCAAAATGGTTTGGAGAATCCTGTGTATCCCTAGGATTCTTTCAGGAGTCTGTGAAATCAAAGCTATTCTTGTAATAAATCGGAGACAGTATTTGCTATTTTCATTCTCATTTTTCACAAGTGTATATTGGAGTTTTTTCAAAAGCTGCATGTGTGATATTGCAACAGATTGAAGGCAGAGCCAGGAAGGAGAATCCAGCTGTCTTCTGTTAAGCCAGACGTTAAAGCAGACATGTACAACACTACCATTCTTCTAATTAAATTTATTTTTTGTTTTGGAAAATATAGTTATTTTTCACACACAAGAAATATTTATGTAAGCAAATATGGGACTTCCCCAGTGGCTCAGCAATGAAGAATCCACCTGCAATGCAGGGAAAGCGGGTTCAATCCCTGGGTCGGGAAGATCCTCTGGAGGAGGAAATGGCAACCCGCTTAGTATTCTTGCTGGGGGAATCTCAAGGACAGAGGAATCTGGTGGGCTACAGTCCATGGGGTCATAAAAAGTCAGACACAACTGAAGCCACTAAGCACATATAATGAGTTTATTGTTATTTCTATGAATTTGACAGCAAGGAGATCAAACTAGTCAATCCTAAAGGAAATCAGTCCTGAATATTCATTGGAAGGACTGATGCTGAAGCTGAAACTCTAATACTTTGGCCACCTGATTCGAAGAACTGACTCATTGGAGAAGACCCTGATGCTGGGAAAGATTGCAGGCAGGAGGAGAAGGGGACGACAGAGGATGAGATGGTTGGATGGTATCACTGACTCGATGGACATGAGTTTGAGCAAGTTCAGGGAGTTGGTGACAGATAGGGAAGCCTGATGTGCTGTAGTCCATGGGGTTGCAAAGAACTGAATGTGACTGAGTAACTGAACTGAGCTGGATGAATAATAAACATTTTTAAACTTTGAGGTTTAATTTTTAATATTAAATGTAATTCACATAAACAAAAGCTCTTTGTGAGTCTGAATAAGTTTTAAGAATGTAAAAGCGGTTCTGAGACCAAAAAGTTTGAGAACCACTGTTGTCAGTGGATATTTCTAAAGCTCTTAGAACAATATTAACTTAGGACAAATTAATTTGGGATTTAAAGCTTAGAACAATAGAACAATATTAGCTCATATTATTATTCTACTTTATATTCTTAAAGTAAATAATTTAGACTTGTTTTTCCTCTATTTAATCTGGATATGCAATGTTATATTGTATTCTCCCAAGAACATTTTACTTAAAGCTGTGTGTTCTGTTTTGATCTTTTCAGTTCTGAAGCAGTTTGTTTTATTTTCCATTTTCCTTGTAAAATAATTTTTGAAAGTTGCATCTTGAAAAACGTCATGGCAGGTTTTTAATAGTATTTTGCCTCATACAAGCATAGACCATTATACATTTTGACTTGCATACATTTTCCTGCTCTGTGTTCAGATTTCAATCAAAAGCATGACTGAAAATTAAATTTTTGACTAGATAATATATAAGGTAAAATTCTAAAGGTACAAAGAATATATAGTGATAGGTAGACTTTCACTTGGCTCTCTGGTTCCCCTTCCTAAAGGCAAGATTCATTATAATTTTCTCTAATACTTCCAGAGATAGTCCATGCAAGTACAGATGTGTATATATGTGTGTGTATTTTTTATTTTGATAAATATGCGTAACAAAATTTACCATTTTAACCATTTTTAAGTGTGTGTGGCTGTGTGTTAAGTAGCTCAGTCATGTCTGACTTGTTGTGACCCTGTGGACTGTAGCCCATCAGGCTCCTCTGTCCATGGAATTCTCTAGGCAAGAATACTGGAGTGGGGAGTGGGGAGTGGGTTGCCATTCACTTCTCCAGGGGATCTTCCCGACCCAGGGATCGAACTCAGGTCTCCCTCATTGTAGGCAGATTCTTTACTGCCTGAGCCACTAGGAAAGCTCTTTTAGGTGTATAGTTTAATGGTATTGAGTATATTTACATTATTTCCATCCATCTTCAGGACTTTTTTATTTTCCCAAACTGAAACTCCATACCCTTTAAACAGCACCTCCCCATTCTCCCTTCTCCTTAGCTCCTGGCAGCTACCATTCTACTTTGTGTCTCTATGAGTTTGACTATACTAGGTACCTCACTGTGTCTGGTTTATTTGACTTAGCATAATGTCTTCAGGGTTCTTCCTTGTTGTAACTCGTATCATAATTCCATTCCTTAAGACTGAATAATATTCCACTGTGTGTATATAACACACTTTGCTTATTCAGCTCTCTGTCCATGGACATTTGGGTTGTTTCCACCTTTTGGCTGTTTGAATAATGCAAATTTTATGCAGTCCAGCAACCCCAGGTAGCCTTTTGCTAATGCAGAGAATCTCTTTTTCACTGCTATTATCTCAACTTAGCATGAGTCTCTGGGGCTCACAACACCCGGTATTCATCTATTTCACTGATAAGGAGACTTAAGTTTCTTAAGCAACTGGCAAGAACCTTGAGTGTATTAGATCTTGTCTAAAATTCAATAAGAAATATATGATAAGAACTTTTTGGTAATGATTTAGAAATAACTCTTAAGAGGATTGGAGATGCCATAAATATTACTTCACTTTTAATACTATTTTTGAAGAGAAGTTAATACAGCATTTCACAGTTCATCTTTATCAGGTTGTAAAAGTGTGGGGAATATAGAGAAATTGCATAGACAGTTTCCCCAAGCAATTATTGTCAGAGAAAGCTTGGGGTCACTCAAAGAGCTTTTGAAAAACTGCATAGGTAAATGGATCTGCATTTGTGGCTTGGAAAAGTATATTATAAAAAAAGGAATGGGGTTGTTAGACCCACAGACCTGTTGATAGGGAGTGAATTTTTATAATTTTCTTCATGCAGTGATAATTCACATGCATGAATAAAATGAATGATGAAATAAAACTACATGAGTAACTTGGATAAATTTGAAAAATATTAAGTTTAAAATATTACAAAAGAAAGTGAAAATTATGATGAAGGAGGAAAGAGACAGAACAGGCTCCATCTTGAAAGCAGGACTCTATCTTGGGCCAGACTGTGGACTTTGATCTATATGCCCAGTATCTATGGGAACGACATACTAACTGGAAAACCAGACCCCCAGATGGAAGAGCCCCAGGGCTCATACCTACACTCTCCTGTGCCTAAAACAATATCCCAATTATCTGTGTAACCGAATAGAATCATAAATTCTATTATGCTTACTGGGGTATGACCACAGGCCTATTGATAATTGTTCCCTGTTAACTACCTAGGCGTAAGGCATATGAATCACGGGTTAACTTTGATTGTATCTTTCTTTTCCTTTGCTCAGACTAGTTTCAGGGAATTTGGGGAGGTGGGTTTGAGCACGTACACTTAGGGTATATAAGGTTTTCACAAAAACTGGCCGGGGTCCTTGGCTAAGAGGAGACTCTGCCTCGGGCCCGCCGGTGTAATAAACTGCACCCCACTGTCTGCATTGTCCTTCTGAGTGAGCTTGTTTCCTGGAACGCGTGGCTACAACAGTGAAAACCACATAATATAAATTTTAAATATACAAAGTGATAGTCTATTGTTTATGAAGACAACATTCATGAGTGTGATAAACAGTATCCTTAGAGTAGTGGTTGCATCTGAAGATAGAGGGACAAGAATGATGAGCAGAACTTTAGCTGTTTCTGCAATGTTTTATTGTTAGGGAACAAATGTGGCAAAATGTTAACTTCTATTTAATCTTGGTATTGGATATATGAAATTTATAATTTTTTTTTTTTGGCCACATTTCAAAGCTTGTAGGATCTTAATTCCATGACCATGGATTGAACCGTGGCCCTTGGCAGTGAGACCCCAGAGTCCTAACCACTGGACCTCCAGGGAATTCCATGTAATCCTTTTTTCTTTACTTTTCTCTGAAATATTTCACAATTACACATAAAAATAAATAGTTTTAAAGGGTGATTTATATCTTGTTATTTTACCATCTCACTTTCAAGTTGATTTGTAAAAACTTGGTTTGTTTGTAATAGCCCTTTTAATAAACTGTGATTAAACAATCAGTTTTAAAAATTAGTTAAAGAAAGTTTAAAAAACTATCCCAAATTCTACTTCCTGAAGCTATTTATGTGTCTTTATAGATGAAAGTTTAGTAATACGATGGCACTAACAGAAAAATAACACTTGGGTTCAGGCTGTCCTGTTCAGAGTACTTAATTGACTGTTTTTAGGAGACCCTTTTTGTATTTTATATCTTTGGTGATCAACTTCACTTGATTCTGGCTGGTAGGTATCTGTCTTGTACTTATTGTGTTATATAGATCAGGTTCAGAGTTTGCTGTGTGTCTACAAAAATTGGGAGCCAGAGGCTCTCAGATTTTGGTGGTCTCAGGAAGTGCTTTATTGACTATGTCAAAACCTTTGACTGTGTGGATCACAATAAACTGTGGAAAATTCTGAAAGAGATGAGAATACTAGACCACCTGACCTGCCTCTTGAGAAACCTATATGCAGGTCAGGAAACAACAGTTAGAACTGGACATGGAACAACAGACTGGTTCCAAATAGGAAAAGGAGTACATCAAGGCTGTATATTGTCACCCTGCTTCTTTAACTTCTATGCAGAGTACATCATGAGAAATGGTGGTCTGGAAGAAGCACAAGCTGAAATCAAGATTGCCAGGAGAAATATCAATCACCTCAGATATACAGATGACACCACCCTTATGGCAGAAAGTGAAGAGGAACTCAAAAGCCTCTTGATGGAAGTGAAAGTGGAGTGGAAAAGTTGGCTTAAAGCTCAACATTCAGAAAATGAAGATCATGGCATCTGGTCCCATCACTTCATGGGAAATAGATGGGGAAACAGTGGAAACAGTGTCAGACTTTATTTTTGGGGGCTGCAAAATCACTGCAGATGGTGACTGCAGCCATAAAATTAAAAGACACTTACTCCTAGGAAGAAAAGTTATGACCAACTTAGATAGCATATTCAAAAGCAGAGACATTACTTTGCCAACAAAGGTCTGTCTAGTCAAGGCTATGGTTTTTCCAGTGGTCATATATGGAAAAGAGTTGGACTGTGAAGAAAGCTGAGTGCCAAAGAATTGATGCTTTTGAACTGTGGTGTTGTAGACGACTCTTGAGAGTCCTTGGACTGCAAGGAGATACAACCAGTCCATTCTAGAGGAGATCAGCCCTGGGTGTTCTTTGGAAGGAATGATGTTAGAGCTGAAACTCCAATACTTTGGCCACCTCATGCGAAGAGTTGACTCATTAGAAAAGACTCTGATGCTGGGAGGGATTGGGGGCAGGAGGAAAAAGGGACGACAGAGGATGAGATGGCTGGATGGCGTCACCGACTCGATGGACGTGAGTTTGAGTGAACTCTGGGAGTTGGTGATGGACAGGGAGGCCTGGCGTGCCGCGATTCATGGGGTCGCAAAGAGTTGGACATGACTGAGTGACTGAACTGAACTGAACAGGGAATGTACTACCTGGGGCCTCTGGGCATATAATTCCTGTGACCTCTGGGTGTGTACCCTCTGTGGTTTCCAAGTTTGGACAGCTTCAGCCTCAATGTGTTCTCCTTAGCTTAGGAAATAACATATTGGATTCATTTGAAAACTGTCCACGTTATTAAGTGTGGAAGACTTAATACAAATACATAACAAAGAACAGTTCATGGCAGTATCTTCATTAGCTTTGAAAGTTAGAGGGAACACGAACCCAAGAAGCATTAATTACCATGTACTCAGATAGCTACAGGCATATTTGGAAATCTGGCTCCCTCTTATCATTCTGTTGCTTACACTCTTTCAGGCTGCATGGGACCAAAATAATCCTTATGCTTTTTCAGTTAGTCCAAGTGTATTGTAAGGATATACTTGGAAATGAATGGTATAAGAAGTAATAATTTCTTAAATTCATGAGGAATAAGTAAACAACTGCAGTGGTATTCAGTCCTCTTAGCCCACTGGAATGACATTTGTTGCAAAGGGACCATAGGGCTCCAGTGTTTTGGCAGTCCACTTCAACTCTAGTAGTCCAACATGCTGGGGGTTTTATCATATGCTTCTTTTAAAAATTTTTTTATTTTATACTGAAATATAGTTGATTTGATATGTATCATTGGAAGGACTGATGCTGAAGCTGAAGCCCCAGTACTTCGATCACATGATGCAAAGAGCTGACTGATTAGAAAAGACCGTGATGCTGGCAAAGATTGAGGACAGGAGGAGAAGGGGATGACAGAGGAAGAGATGGTTGGATGGCATCACCAACTCAATGGGCATGAATTTGAGCAAACTCTGGGAGATAGTGAACGACAGGGAAGCCTGGTGTGCTGCAGTTCATGGGGCTGAAAAGAGTGAGACACGACTTAGCGACTGAACAACAGTAGTTGATTCACAATGTTGTATTAGTTTCAGCAAACTGATTCAGTTATACCTATACATACATCTATTCTTTTTCAGATTCTTTTCCCTTATAAGTTATTATAGAATATTGAGTAGAGTTCCCTACAGGTCCTTGTTGGTGATATATTTTATATAAGTAGTGTGTATATGTTAATCCCAAACTCCTAATTTATCCCTCCCCACCACCTTTCCCCTTTGTTTATTCATATGCTTCCGTGCCTTCTCTTCCAGATTCTTCTTACTACTTTGCTGCTAATTTAACCTCCACTGTGTGTCTCCTGTTCCTTTGCTTCTATTTGCTTATGGCTTTTGATTCCTTCTGATTCTGCTTATTGCTTCCTATATGTTTTTCCTCTTCCATCTCTCTGTTATCTGTGTCCCTCTCTGTCTTCCTTTAAAACTCACAACGAAGGAGAGAGAAAAATTTGCTTTTGCTGTTTGTCAATACTGAGTGGAGATTACTTTTGTTGAGCAGAGCTCTTACAGTAAGCAACTTCATAGGCCTTGCTTTTGTAGGCCTATAGAGAGAGATCATTTTTGGGTGAAGTA
This sequence comes from Capra hircus, assembly GCF_001704415.2. Classification (NCBI taxonomy): domain Eukaryota; kingdom Metazoa; phylum Chordata; class Mammalia; order Artiodactyla; family Bovidae; genus Capra; species Capra hircus. Next base: position 30,794,465 of record NC_030823.1, on the reverse strand, counting down.
GCCATCTCCGGTTAAAGCAGCTGTGCCTAGGGAGGCAGTCCGAGTGGTACAAAGCATAACAACCTGTCCATTAAGAAACTCAGGAGGACTGTGGATTTGCCAGGTCCTTCAAATCCTGATGAGGTTGTACAAGCCTATTATTAGTCTATTCCAACCCAATTTCTAGGCCACTTGGAGCTCTGTGTTAAACTCACTGGTTTCTTAACACTCCCCTTCCTTGATACTGCTAATGATTCATGTCAGGGTGATCCACTATCGTGGAGACTGAGGGGTCTAATTCTGTTTCCTTGCTTCCTGAGCACATAGCTACACTGTGCTTCCTAGACTCTCTCAAAGATAGAGGGAGGCTTGGAATGTGACTGAGCTTTGGGCAGGGGGATGTAGGTGGAGTTGATGTGCGCCGCTTCTAGGTCTGATCCATGAAAGCTTCCATATGTGACCCTTTAGGCTTTTTCCCCTTCTAGCTTGAGACAGACAAGTGGAGTGACTGGAAGCCATGCATTGGGAGGGGTAGATCCACACGATGGAATGAGCTGCACTTCTCAGTGATTTTTCTTTGAGGAAGGCCTCCTATTTTGAGAAAAACTCATTTTGAATTTAACATAAGCCACTTCCGTGACAGTAGCATTATGTCACTGGGTGTTGGAGTTTGTTACGCCAGTGACCATTTCCCTCACAGATTGTTGTTATTGAATATTCTTCATAGGAACTCAAGGAAGGGTTTGGGTCTCCTAGATATCTTACTAAGCTGTGTCCTAGGCTGAATGAAGTTGTTTGGTAGGGCACCACCTTCAGAGGGGGCTGCTGGGGTAGAGAAGAAGAGCCATCATTGTTTTGCTACTCCATCAAACATGGCATGAAGAATATCTCCCTCTAAGACTTCTTCTACAAATTGCAAGCTACGTATACCAGATTCAGTGTTTGAAATTGCCGTCAATTTAACTGGAGGACAAAGCAGTAGCTCATGGTTCTACCTTGTTACACAGAGCAAGTAACTTTGAACAGTAGTCAGTTGCAGCAGTGGGATTCAGCGTTCTATATATTCTAGATAGGGTGAGTGCCAGAAAGCTCATTCATCTTATCTACAGAGATAATAAGGCAAGATGTCTAAACTGTTCTTTCCCTGGGGGGAGGTGAGAAAAACTGTACCCATGTGGGTTCTATTCAGGTGGCTATGAAAGGGAAAAGATTCGGTTACAATAGCAGGGTCCCAAGGAACATGGGAATTCATTATTTTTGTCTTCAAAAGGTTCAGAAACAAGTGTTTAGAGATGCCAGTGTATAATGCAGTACTGAAGCCAGGCCGGAAGCCAGGGTGTAAGCACTGTAATTTAAGTCAACTCTTGGTTAATTTAAGTGCATGTTAGTCATACCAGCTCCTAACCCTTTGCCTTCTTTTATTTTAGTTTTTGAATTGCTGAGAAGTGACGAGCAAATGTCTACTTTATTTCTGAAAACTACTGATGTATTTTATAATAGTTTCTGACCTTCCTCTGAGAGCTCATTTTAGGCTTTTCTTTGCTAACTTTAAGTTAAATGTTTATATTTTTACCTAAAAGTTTGTATTTCTTGTCTCTCTTGTTATAAATTTATTGAAGACAAATGTATCTAATATTTGGGCTGTGTAATATGTACAACACTGTCTTTGTGTATATACAGCATTGATGATGTTAGCAGAAGGTATGTAACTAGCTGTGAGGAGTAATTAGGAAATGAAAGTGTTAAGGTGTGTTAGGGGCCAGACAGTGAGTGATTGCTTGGTGCCCTAAAGAGACTGGATTTGGTTATACAGGAAAAATAAATCCATAAATGTTGAAAAGTGATAAGACCAGACTTGAGTTTTTAGAAAGGAAACTAGCTGCAGGATGGGGGAGAGGTTGGCACATGGACTGGAGCAGTGGTTCTTAGTGCTGGGTGCTAGGGAGTTAAAAACCACAGAAAAAAATGGCAGAGATTTGACCCAGGGACTTGAAGAACAAACTTCAGCTACAAAGTCTCACAGTGTCAGGTGTAGACAAGGGTATAATGGAGCAAGAGGGATTCTCATACTCTGCGAAAAGGAAGCTTAATTAGAGCTTGGGAAAAATGTTGGATGACCCTATCTATGTGGTGGTCTTACAGCGCTGCCCACAAGCCCCATTTGTTAGGACTGAAAACAGAAGAGCAGCGGAGAGCTCTCCAAGCTAACAAAGCCTGGTGGCTTTCTGAGCACTGGCCTAAAGCCAGGCAGAAATAAGGATGTCTCTAGGGGCCTGTGTGGATAGTGGAAGTGCCTTAGCCACACCCACACAGGTAATGATCTCTTTTGATAACTAAGCTTTCTTTGGCATTCATGCTGATCTCTATATTCTGCTAAGTTATCTTCTTCCCTGAGGCTGCTGCTCCTGCTGCTGCTAAGTCGCTTCAGTCGTGTCCAACTCTGTGCGACCCCATAGACGGCAGCCCACCAGGCTCCCCCATCTCTGGGATTCTCCAGGCAAGAACACTGGAGTGGGTTGCCATTTCCTTCTCCAATGCATGAAAGTGAAAAGTGAAAGTGAAGTCGCTCAGTCGTGTCTGACTCTTCACGACCCCATGGACTGCAGCCTACCAGGCTCCTCCGTCCATGGGATTTTCCAGGCAGGAGTACTGGAGTAGGGTGCCATTGCCTTCTCCGTCTCCCCTGAGGCAGTGACCTGGAATGCCCTAGCTGCCTAGGTTGGGAGAAGGGTAAAAAGAATTAAGAATGGAAGAACCTCCATTATTGTTCTAAACTATCCCACTGCGTAAGTGTCTTCCATGTAAAACATAAAACAACAACTTCTACCCAGTAACACCCAGGCTATGTTCTGTGTCTTTCTCTTCATAGCCAAGAATTTTAATAAGAAAAGGAGTTTACTTTGATGATAACCATCACTCTGTTAATTCTTCAACATGCAATTTATTATTTAACTTCTATCTCTCAACCCTATTCCCATTCTAACTGTGTTGCCTGAGGTCACTTACTGTCTTATGCCTTGTTTTCCATGACATCACCTTTTGTTTTCATCCAATGTCTCTGACTGTTCCTTCCTAGTTTCTTTTGTGGTCAACTATCCCTCTGTTTTCGCAAAGAAAGGCAGTGCCAAAGAATGTTCAAACTACTGCACAAGTGCACTCATTTCACATGCTAGGAAAGTAATGCTCAAAAATTCTCCAAGCCAGGCTTCAACAGTACATGAACCATGTGCATCCAGATGTTCAAACTGGATTTAGAAAAGGCAAAGAAGCCAGAGATCAAATTGCCAACATCTGTTGGATCATCAAAAAAGAAGAGAGTTCCAAAAAAACATCTACTTCTGCTTTATTGACTACACCAAAGCCTTTGTCTGTGTGGGTCACAACAAACTATAGAAAATTCTTAAAGAGTTGGGAATACCAGACCACCTTCCTGCTTCCTAAGAGATCTGTATGCAGGTCAAGAAGCAATGATTAGAACTGGATACGGAGCAACAGACTGGTTCTAAATAGGAAAAGGAGTACGTCAAGGCTGTATATTGTCACCCTGCTTACTTAACTTATATGCAGAGTACGTCATGCGAAATGCCAGGCTGGATGAAGCACAAGCTGAAATCAGGATTGCTGGGAGAAATATCAATAACCTCAGATATGTAGATGACACCACCCTTATGGCAGAAAACGAAGAAGAACTAAAGGGCCCCTTGATGAAAGTGAAAGAGAAGAGTGAAAAAGCTGGCTTAAAGCTCAACATTCAGAAAACTAAGATCATGGCATCTGGTCCCATCACTTCATGACAAATAGAAGGGGAAACAAAGGAAACAGTGAGAGACTTTATTTTTTTGGCCTCCAAAATCACTGCAGATTGTGACTGAAGCCATAAAATTAAAAGATGCTTACTCCTTGGAAGAAAAGCTATGACCAACTCAGACAGCATATTAAAAAGCAGACGTTACTTCGCCTACAAAAGTCTGTCTAGTTAAAGCTATAGTTTTTCCAGTAGTCATGTTTGGATGTGAGAGTTGGACTATAAAGAAAGCTGAGCCCCGAAGAACTAATACTTTTGAACTGTGGTGCTGGAGAAGACTCTTGAGAGTCCCTTGGACTGCAAGGAGATCAAACCAGTCAATCCTAAAGGAAATCATTTCCTGAATATTCTTTGGAAGGACTGATGCTGAAGCCGAAGCGCCAGTACTTTGACCACCTGATGTGAGGAACTGACTCAATGGAAAAGACCCTGATGCTGGGAAAGATTGAAGGCAGGAGGAGAAGGGGATGACAGAGGATGAAATGGTTGGATGGCATCACCGACTAGATGGACATGAATTTGAGTAAGCTCCAGGAGTTGGTCATGGACAGGGAACCCTGGTGTGCTGCAGTCCATGGGGTCACAAAGAGTCAGACACGACTGAGAGACTGAACTGAACTGAATTGATCCCTCCATTTGACTTATTAATGTCCACCAGAGATTCATCTCCTTCCGTCTTTTTACTTTCCACCCTTTTCTGGGAAACCTCATTTACACCCAAATTTCAAGCTCAACCTAGAAAAAATTTAAAGTCTATACATGAGGAGGGCATGGCAGCCTACTCCAGTATTCTTGCCTGGAGAATCCCATGGACAGAGGAGCCTGGCAGGCTGCTGTCCATAGGGTTACACAGAGTTGAACATGACTAAAGTGACTTAGCACACACAGATGCACACAGGCACAATTCTTAGGTCAAAGGGGAGATTTTAGGACAATGAAATTGAAAACATCAAGAAAATAGCTGTAATGGAGATGAGATATGAAAATGGAAACGACAGCAGAATCTATGTGCTGTAACCAACTTCAAATGCCTATGTAAAGAAAAACAAAAGACATAAAAAAATGAATAGAACTTTCAACTCAAAAAGCTAAGGGAAAAGGGTAAGCTGAGAGAAAGCAAAAGGGAGGAATTAGAGAAGATAAAAACAGAATTAATCGGACTGGAAAACAGGGAAATAGTCGAAACTAGTGAATAAAATGAAAAGCCAGATTTTTATAAAAGGCTTAAAAAAAAACAACAATAAACCACTGGCTATTTTTTTTTTTAAGGAAGCACAAATGCACTGGTGACTTGGGAGGAATAACCATCAAAACAAAGGAAAATTTAAAATATCATAAGAGAATGGTATGTTCAATTTTACAAGCAAATTTGAGACTCCAAATGAAAAAAGCAACTTTCTAGTTAAAAATTATTTGTCAAAGCTTGTTCTAGTCTTGTGTACCTGAGTTGGAACACTTAATACTGTTAAGATGGTAGTACTCCCCAAATTAATCACCAGATTCAACACAATCCCTATCAAAATCCAAGCTGCATCTTTTTTTCCTTCAGTAATTGACAGCCTTTTTCTAGAATTCATATGGAGGGACTTCCCTAGTGGTCCAGTCGTTAAGAATCCACCTGCCAATGCAGGGTATGTGGGTTCAATCCCTGGGCTGGGAACTAAGATCCCACATATGTGGGAAAACTAAGCTCCTGTGCCACAGCTATTGAAGCCTGCGCATCCTAGAGCTCATGCTCACAACAAGAGAAGAGAGGCCACCGCAGTGAGAAGCCTGCACATCACAACTCGAGAATAGCCCTGGCTCGCCGCAACTAGAGAAAACCTGTGCACAGCAGCAGAGTGCCCGTGCGCCACAATGAAGACCCAGTGCAGCCACAAATAAATAAATAAATAGCTTTTAAACACTCCTGTGGAACTGCAAGGGTCCTAGAATAGTCAAAAACAATCTTGAAAAAGAACAAAGTTGAACTCACACTTCTTGATTTCAAAATTTACTACGACACTACAGTAATCAAGATTCTATGATCCTGGCATATGGTATAAGGCTAGATATGTAGATCAGTGGAATAGAGTTGAGAATCTAGAAACCCTTGCATTTATGGTCAGTTGATCTCCAATGAAGTTGGCAAGTCAATTCAATGGAGAAAGTATAGGCTTTCAACAAATAATGCTGGTACAACTTGATATCCACAGGCAAATGAATGAAGTTGGACTCCTATAGCATACCATATATAAAAATTAACTAAAAATAGAGGAAAAAACATACATGTAAGAAATAAAACTATAGGACTGTTGAAAGAAAACACAGGCATAAGTCTTTATGACCAAGGATTAAGCAGTAGTTTCTTAGATATGACAAGTAAAGCATAAGCAACCAAGGGAGGAAAAACAGGTAAGTGGGACTTCATCAAATGTGAAAACTTACGTGCTTCAGTGGACATAATAAAATAAAAAGACAGCCACAGAATGGGGGAAAATATTTGCAAATTACATATCTGATAAGGGTCCGGCATCCAGAATATATAAGAACTCTTATATCTCAATAATAAAAATACAAATAACCCACTTATAAAGTGGGCAAAAGATTTGAATAGCTATCTCTCCAAAGAACACATTTGATGGTTAATACACACCTGAATTCCCTTGTAGCTCAGTCGGTAAAGAATCTGCCTGCAGTGCAGTAGACCCAGGTTCCATCCCTGGCTTGGAAAGATCCCCTGGAGAAGGAAATGGTAACCCACTCCAATATCCTTGCCTGAAAAATCTCATGGACAGAGGAGCCTGGTGGGCTGCAGTCCTTGGGGTCGCAAAGAGTCGGGCACGATTGAGTAACTAACACTTACTTACTTATTTACTTACACACCTGAAAATATGCAAAACATCATTAGTTGTTAGGGAAATGGAAGTCAAAACTACAGAAATACTGCTTCAAATCTACTAAGGTAATTTTAAAAAGTAAAATAACAAAAGATGGCGAAGATGTGGAGAAATGAAAAACCCTCATACTCTGCTGCTGCTGCTGCTAAGTAACTTCAGTCGTGTCCGACTGTGTGACCCCATAGACGGCAGCCCACCCTCCCCTGTCCCTGGGATTCTCCAGGCAAGAACACTGGAGTGGGTTGCCATTTCCTTCTCCAACACATGAAAGTGAAAAGTGAAAGTGAAGTCACTCAGTCGTGTCCGACCCTCAGCGACCCCATGGACTGCAGCCTTCCAGGCTCCTCCGTCCATGGGATTTTCCAGGCAAGAGTACTGGAGTGGGGTGCCATTGCCTTCATACTCTGCTAGTGGATATCTAAAATGGTACAGTCACTTTAGAAAACAGTTTTGTAGTTCTTCAAAATTGTAAACATGGTTACCACATGACCCAAGAATTTCATTCCTAAGCATATGCCCAAGAGATATGAAAAAATACATTCACACAAAAACTTGTGTATAAATGTTCATAGCAACATTATTCATAATATTCCAAAAGCAGAAACAACTCAAATGTCCATCAACTGATGAATGGATAAAGAAATGTGATATATCCATATAATGGATATTGAAGTGAAGTCACTCAGTCGTGTCCGACTCTTTGCGACCCCATGGATGGTAACCTACCAGGCTCCACGGTCCATGGGATTTTCCAGGCAAGAATACTGGAGTGGGCTGCCATTTCCTTCTCCAGGGGATCTTCCCAACCCAGGGATCGAACCTGGGTCTCCTGCATTGCAGACAGACGATTTACCATCTGAGCCACTAGCAAATGAAGTACTGACCTGTGCTGCAGCATGGTGGAACCTGGAAAGCATTATGCTAAGTGAAAGAAGCCAAACAGGAAAGGCCATATATTGTGTGATGCTTATATGAAATGTCCATAACAGACAAATATATAGAGACAGACCACAGACTAATGATTACGAGGAGGCAGGGAGAGTGGGGAATGAGAAGTGATTGCTGGCAGGTATGGGGATACTTTTGGGGGTGATGAAATGTTCTAGGATCAGTAATGGTGATGGCTGCTCACCATTATGATTATACTAAAAACCACTGAATTATACACTGAAGAAAAGAGTCAATTACCAAAAATAAAAAGCAAAACAAAACAAATTGATCCCAGTAAACATAGAAAATCTAAACATACTAAATTGCATAGCATCAGAAGGCAAGTTTTCAAAGAATTCTTTCATAAAAAGCCTTCAATACCAATGGTTTCATAGGAGAATTCTATCAGACTTAAAAAATTTTAGTCACAATGGTACTTACTCTTTTCTGGGAAATAAGAAAAGAAGAAAAACTTCCAAATTATTTTTCTGAAATGAGTATAACAGTGATACTCAAAACTTAATAAAGAATGCATTAAAAAAAACTCTAGGGAACAGTCTTACTTATGAGAACTTCTATACAAAAATTACAAATAAATTACTTGCACAATGCAATCCCTATCAAGCTACCAGCGATATTTTTCACAGAACTAGAACAAATAATTTCAAGATTTGTATGGAAATACAAAAAACCTCGAATAGCCAAAGCAATCTTGAGAAAGAAGAATGGAACTAGAGGAGTCAACTTGCTTGACTTCAGGCTCTACTACAAAGCCACAGTCATCAAGACAGTATGGTACTGGCACAAAGACAGAAATATAGATCAATGGAACAAAATAGAAAGCCTGGAGATAAATCCACACACATATGGACACCTTATCTTTAACAAAGGAGGCAAGAATATACAATGGAGTAAAGACAATCTCTTTAACAAGTGGTGCTGGGAAAACTGGTCAACCACTCGTAAAGAATGAAACTAGATCACTTTCTAACACCATACACAAAAGTAAACTCAAAATGGATTAAAGATCTAAATGTAAGGCCAGAAACTATAAAACTCCTAGAGGAGAACATAGGCAAAACACTCTCCGACATAAATCACAGCAGGATCCTCTATGATCCACCTCCCAGAATTCTGGAAATTAAAGCAAAAATAAACAAATGGGATCTAATTAAAATTAAAAGCTTATGCACAACAAAGGAAAATATAAGCAAGGTGAAAAGACAGCCTTCTGAATGGGAGAAAATAATAGCAAATGAAGCAACTGACAAACAACTAATCTCAAAAATATACAAGCAACTTATGCAGCTCAATTCCAGAAAAATAAACGACCCAATCAAAAAATGGGCCAAAGAACTAAATAGACATTTCTCCAAAGAAGACATACGGATGGCTAACAAACACATGAAAAGATGCTCAACATCACTCATTATTAGAGAAATGCAAATCAAAACCACAATGAAGTACCACTTCACACCAGTCAATGGCTGCGATCCAAAAATCTGCAAGCAATAAATGCTGGAGAGGGTGTGGAGAAAAGGGAACCCTCCTACACTGTTGGTGGGAATGCAAACTAGTACAGCCACTATGGAGAACAGTGTGGAGATTCCTTAAAAAATTGCAAATAGAACTGCCTTATGACCCAGCAATCCCACTGCTGGGCATACACACCGAGGAAATCAGAATTGAAAGAGACACATGTACCCCAATGTTCATCACAGCACTGTTTATAATAGCCAGGACATGGAAACAACCTAGATGTCCATCAGCAGATGAATGGATAAGAAAGCTGTGGTACATATACACAATGGAGTATTACTCAGCTGTTAAAAAGAATACATTTGAATCAGTTCTGATGAGATGGATCAAACTGGAGCCGATTATACAGAGTGAAGTAAGCCAGAAAGAAAAACACCAATACAGTATACTAACACATATATATATAATTTAGAAAGATGGCAATGATGACCCTGTATGCAAGACAGCAAAAAAGACACAGATGTGTAGAGCGGACTTTTGGACTCAGAGGGAGAGGGAGAGGGTGGGATAATTTGGGAGAATGGCATTGAAACATGTATATTATCATGTAAGAATCGAATCGCCAGTCTATGTCCGATGCAGGATACAGCATGCTTGGGGCTGGTGCACGGTGATGACCCAGAGAGATGTTGTGGGGAGGGAGGTGGGAGGGGGGTTCATGTTTGGGAACGCATGTATACCCGTGGTGGATTCAAGTCAATGTATGGCAAAACCAATACAGTATTGTAAAGTAAAATAAAATAATAAATAAATAAGTAAATAAACACACACAAAAAATAAATAAATAAAAGGTATCATCGACTGAAAAAGATACACAACCTAAAAAAAATAGAATAAAAAAATAAATTACTTGCAACAAAATGCAATAGCACATTAAAGCAAAAAGGAGTTTATATCAAGAATAAAAGAACAGTTCTATGTTGGGAAGTATATAAGTATTTCATCATACTGGTAGATCTGAGAAGAAATAGCATAGATCATTTTTATAAATACTTAGGCATCTGGTAGAATTCAGCATACATTCCTAATTTTGATGATATGTGTATCTTTAAAATACACACACAAAGAGAGAAAAGGGAATTTAAGAATTGGCTCACGTAACTATGTAGGCCAAGAAATCCCATGATCTGACATTTGCAAGCTGGAGAATAAAAAACCAGTGGTGTAAACCATTCTGAGCCTTAAAGCTTGAGAGCCAGGAGCATGGTTGCTCAAGAATGGGAGAACATACATGTCTCAGCTCAAGCAAAGAGAAAAAATGTGCCCTTCTGCTTTTTTGTTCTACTTAGCATACCAACAGATTGAATGAAGCCCACTCAAGTTGGTGGGGGCGATCTTCTCTACTAGGTGAAAGTGAAGTCGCTCAGTCGTGTCCAACTCTTTGCGACCCCATGGACTGTAGCCTACCAGGCTCCTCCATCCATGGGATTTTCCGGGCAAGAGTACTGGAGTGGGCTGCCATTTCCTTCTCCAGGAGATCTTCCTGACCCAGGGATTGAACCCAGGTCTCCCGCACTGTAGGCAGACGCTTTACCGTCTGTCACCAGGGAAGTCCCACTCTCTACTAGGTCTACGCATTCAAATGCTGGATTCTGGAGGTATCCTCACAGATATACTTAGAAATAATGTCTTGTCAGCCAACTGAGCATCCCTTAAGCCCAATCAAGTTGACACATAAAATTAGCCATCACACTCAGTGAAATACATCTTGAGGAAATAGTTCCATAACATGAAATACGTGTATCTCAGCCTAAAATCCAGTCTCTTACTTAATGAAGAAGCACAATCAGCATTTCCACTAAAGTCAGGAACAAAATAAGAATATCCATATTCATCATTATTATTTAGTATCAACTAGAGACTTTAGCAATGGCACCCCACTCCAGTACTCTTGCCTGGAAAATCCCATGGATGGAGGAGCCTGGTAGCCTGCAGTCCATAGAATCGCGAAGAGTCGGACATGACTGAGGACTTCACTTTCACTTTCCACTTTCATGCATTGGAGAAGGAAATGGCAACCCACTCCAGTGCTCTTGCCTGGAGAATCCCAGGGACAGGGGAGCCTGGTGGGCTGCCGTCTATGGGGTCGCACAGAGTCGGGCACGACTGAAGCGACTTAGCAGCAGCAGCAGCAGCAGCAGCAGCAGCAGCAGCAGCAGTGACTTTAGCCAGCAATTAGACAAGTAATAACAGAGGCATAAATATGGGACACGAAAAGGTAGAAGAAAAAGAACTGTCTCTATTTACATATAGGAAATCAGGAAATATCTAGAAAACCCCCCCAAAAAATCAATGAAAAATCACCGCAAAGAACGTTTAATAAAGTTGTAGGAAATTAAATTAATATACAGAAATCAAGCCTTCAATTATACAAATAATGACCTGTTAGGTGATATATAATGAAAGGTACACGCGTATTAAGTTGCTTCAGTCGTGTCCAACTCTTTGCAACCCTATGGATTGAAGCCCGTCAGGCTGTTCTGTCCATGGAGTTTTCCAAGCAAGCATACTGGCGTGGGTTGCCTTTTCCTTCCCAACCTCGGGATTGGACTCATGTCTCCTGTGTCTCTTGCATTGGCAGGCGGGTTCTTTACCACTAGCGCCATCTGGGAAGCCCATAATCAGAGGTAAGACCCATTTACAATAGCAACAAAAAAGTTTAAATTTTATAGACATAACGAAAAAATACAATTCTACATTAGGAAAACCTGAAAAAAATATACAAATAGAACTGAACAAATGGACAGACATACCGTGTTTATGGATAGGAAGACTTGAAATCATAAAGGTGTCAAGTAATCCTAAATCACCTTATAAACACAGTTAAAATACCAACAAGTCTTTTCTGGAGTTAGACAAGTGAATTTAATGTTCATGTTAAAAAAAATAAATAAGCAAAATGGCCAATAAAAAGCTGACAAAGGAGAGCAAGGAGGTAAGTTTAGCTGTGTTGTTGCTGTTGTTCAGTTCCTAAGTTGTGTCCGACTCTGCGATCCCATGGACTGTAGCCTGCCAGACTCCTCTGTCCGTTGGATTTCCCATGCAAGAATATTGGAGTGGGTTGCCATTTCCTTCTCCAAGGAATCTTCCTGACCCAGGGACTGAACTCAAGTCTCCTGCGTTGGCAGGCAAGTTCTTTACCGCTGGGCCACCTGCGAAGCTCCAGTTTAGCTTTATTCGATATTAAAATATATTACAAATCCTTTACAAAATTAAAAGAGTGTGGCATGACAGACCAATGAAATAGAACAGAAAATTCAGAAATAATTGCCAAGTGCCAATGGAAAGATAATACATGATATAGATGACATCTCTAGTAAGTGGGGAAAAGATAGACTTAATAGCTAGATAGCCATTTGAAAAGTGTAAAATTAGATCTGTACTTCAGGTTATGTACCAAGATAAGATTGTATGCAACAAAAAATCTAACCATAAAACATAAAATTTTGTATAAGTATTAAAAAACATGTGGGTGAATTCCTTTATGAACTTGGAATAGAGAAAAATGTCTCAAAATAACATCCAAAAGTAAAAAGACTGTAACATTCAGCCACATAGAAGTTTTTTTTTTAGCTAAAAGCAAAACAAAACTTTAAATCCAGAGATAAATGACAACTGGAGAAAATGTTATATAACAAATGACTGATACCCCTAACATGTAAAAGTGGTAACTCTAAAAGTATCTGATTAACCAGAAATCTCCACTCTTTGCCCATAGAGCAAAAAGGACCTTATAATGCCAGTATTTTTAAATTTAATCTTTTCAATGTTTTTGAAACCATTTTGTTTTGAAATTACTTTTGTAGTTATAGAAATACAAAAATAGTACAGAGTGTTCCTTCAACCAGTTTCTCCTAATGGCTATGTCTTTAACTGTAGTACAATTACTGAAATCAAAGAAAAATTAACATTTTTCAGAACCGTGAACAAAAATTCTAGATCTTACTGATCTGTATGAGCTTTCCCACTAATCTCCCTTCTCTCTTCCAGGATCCAATTCAAAATCCTATTTGCATTTGGTTATTATATGTCTTTAGGTCCTCTTGTTGTGACAGTTCCTCAGTCTTTGTTTCACGACCTTGATACTTGTAGTAGTAGAATGTTCCTTAGTTTGGGTATATTAGATGTTTTCTCATGCAGCGACTTCACTTTCACTTTTCACTTTCATGCATTGGAGAAGGAAATGGCAACCCACTCCAGTGTTCTTGCCTGGAGAATCCCAGGGACGGGGAAGCCTAGTGGGCTGCCGTCCATGGGGTCGCAGAGAGTCAGACATGACTGACATGACTTAGCAGCAGCAGCAGCAGCAGCAGCATGCATAGGTTGAGCTAATGCGTTTTTGCCAAGAATAATGCAGAAGTGATTTTGTATTTTTCTCAGCGCACCACGGCAAGTTTATGCTGTGCTCAATGTTAACCTTGCTCTCTTGGTTAAGATAGTGTTTTCCCACTATGAGGTTGTTATTTTTCACTTTGTTAATTAGTAAATATCTTGGGGAGATACGTCAAGACAATGCAAACATCCTATTTCTCCTCCAAATTTGCCCACTAATTTTAGCATTTATTGGTTGATTTTTTCCCCCCATTACTGTAGTGTCTGCCAAAAGGCATTTCGGTGTTGCTTCTTAAACAGGAAGCTCCATGAGAGTGGACATTTTATTTGTTTGCTTTGTTTGGGCAGTAAACAGCCATTTGGCAATGTTGAATTTGAAATTATTTAGACCTTTTGCAACAATGAAAAATGTTTTAGTCAATTTAGTTAGCCTTTATAAAACTCTTGTTATAACCAAAACATCCATGAGAAATATGCAAAAGGCATAGTGATTCTGATCTGCATCTGAGTCTTTTTCTCTATCACTACTTTTCCTCCCAAATTACACTCACCACCATGATGTGTTCTAAGATGTTATTGCAGAGAGCTGAGAGAGAGAATCGCAGGAGTCAGAGGATTGGAACCAGCCTCCGGCTCTGCTCCATACTAGTTATGTTCCTAGAGAGTGCATCAGTATGACTTCTCCAAGTCCCAGTTTCCTTATTTTTAAAGTGGAGATTATGATATGGATTGATGTGAGAATTAAATGAGTGTAGAGAAATAGAAAAGTATTCATTTATTATTTAACAAATATTTAGAGTTCCTATTAGGTGTGAGCTCCTTCTGAGGGTCGGAATATAACATTGAAAGGCTTCTGTCCTTATGGAACTTGTATTTTAGAAAGAAGAGACAAACAGTATAAAAGCAAACAGATAAACAGATACAATTTCACATAGTAATAAGTGCTATAAAGTAAATAAAATAGGATAAGGTAATAAAATATGGTATCAAGAACATAGCATTGATGTATTAGAGAAGGAGGGGTGGTTAGGTGGGATTCAGTTCAGTTCAGTCTCTCAGTCGTGTCTGACTCTTTGCGACCCCATGGACTGCAGCATGCCAGGCTTCCCTGTCCATCACCAACTCCCGGAGCTTGCTCAAACTCACGTTCATCGAGTCGGTGATGCCAGCCAACCATTTCATCCTCTCGCATCCCCTTCTCCTCCTGCCTTCAATCTTTCCAAGCATTAGGGTCTTTTCCATTGAGCCAGTTCTTTGCATCTTGTGGCCAAAGTATTGGAGTTTCAGCTTCAGCATCAGTCCTTCCAATATATTCAGGACTGATTTCCTTTAGGATGAACTGGTTGGATCGCCTTGCAGTCCAAGGGACTCTCAAGAGTCTTCTCCAACACCACAGTTCAAAAGCATAAATTCTTTGGTGCTCAGCTTTGTTTATAGTCCAGCTCTCACATTCATACATGACTACTACGGGGACAGTTTAAACATTCTGGTCAAGGAAAGTTTCTCCGGAGGTAATTTTTGAGTTAAGATCTTTAAGACTAGGAGCCTGCCATGTGGTGAACTAGGGGAGACCAAGTATGAAGGCCCTATGAAGGGAAGGGGTTCATGTGTTGGAGAGAAGCATAAAGGACAGTGTAGCTTTGAGGAGAGTGGTATAAGATCGAGTTGCAAAGGCCAGCAGAGGCCAAATTATGTACAGCCTTATAGGCCATGAAAAAGGAGTTTAGATTCTCAGTGCAGTGAGGAGTGCTGGGGGCTCTTAGGCAGAGGAATTAATGCTTTGATTCTCCTTTTTAAAAAATTTATTTATTTTTAATTGAAGGATAATTGCTTTACAATATTGGCTTGAGTTTCTGCCGTACATCAACATGTATTAGCCATAGGTGTTATGAGCCATGATTTTAAGCTTCATTCCATGGCTTTGCCAGGAATGAGTCGGTGAAAAAGTGACTTCCACAAGGGCAAAGTCTTCATTTTGTTTTCTGTTGTACCTGGCACAGCAGTGTTCAATAAATATTTATTACATCAATAAAAATCATTTTCAAACCCTTTGTTCCTTCTTAGACATTTTGGAATTGCTTTAAACATTTTCTTGTACTCAGCCTAGTGTCAGCTATTTCATAGAGAAGGTGCAATATTCTGCCTAATCTTTTCTTGCCTAGAATTCTTTTCTCCCCCTAGACCTGCAGAATAGGGTCTTCGCTTTGCGATCTTTTTGACCTTAGACTGCCCTCAAACTGAAGACTCACAACCTAACTCAATGCCACTGGCTCCACCTTGTGTCAGGAGCATGGTACTGCACTCACCAAAAGTCAGCCTACCAAGAGCCCACCTGCCCCTGGCCAAACGTTTTAAGTGGTCCAGTTGCTGTGTGTAAACTAAATGATGATGCCACTATTGGACAACCTTATTGTGACTCATTTGTTGTGAAATGATTTCACCTCCATGTCTACTATTCTTTATATAATGCAGGAGTGGAAACAAATTCTTAGTATTTAGCCAAAAAGGCTTTTGGACTTAAGATTATAGCTCTTGAAATACTTTGGCCACCTAATGCAAAGAACTGACTCATTGGAAAAGACCCTAATTCTGGGAAGGATTGAAGGTAGGAGGAGAAGGGGACGACAGAGGATGAAATGGTTGGATGGCATCACCGACTCTATGGACATGAGTTCGAGCAAGCTCCAGGAGTTGGTGACGGACAGGGAAGCCTGGCGAGCCGCAGTCCATGGGGTCGCAAAGAGTCAGACACAACTGAGCGACTGAACTGACTGACTGACTTGTAGCTCTTATCAATATTAAGACCTCTGACAAAAAAATGTCTCTGCAAATTTTAAGGACTTTAGATGAGACAGTTGATTTTCATTTTCTCTGAAAGGCCTATCAAAATTGAGGTGTTGGTAATTTTTAAAAAATCCCATGAAATTTATCTAAAAGAAAAAAATTTTTTTTTCCGAAGGAAAAAGTTGCTTTTTTTTTGTTTTAAACATAGATTGTATTTACTTTCTGTTTTGCGTACATGTGTGTAGAACACTTAGTGAGTTGGACCTAACTGCTGGCTGTGCAGGTGGTGCTCCTGTGTTGAGATGGCAGGGCAGAAGTCACATGAGGTGGTTGGGACTCGCAGGATCAGTGGTGTGCTGGAGTGAAGTCATGTTGACTTGTACCAGGTCAGCAGAGCTGATGAGTAAGTTTTCAGGAATTCTGTAAGCCCTTGTTAAACCTAGTGATGTAAAAAATAAGCTCTATAAACTTACAAGTTAATTATATTAAAAACAAATGTGCTCCATTGGGCAGCCCTTATGCTAAAATTGGAATGGTGCGGAGAAACTTATTAAATTTTTATTTGTTTGTTTAGCTTGGACTCTGCTGTGTGGGCTTCCTCTAGTTGCAGAGTGAGGGCTACTCTCTAGTTGTGGTGCGTGGGCTCCTCATTGCAGCTGTTTCTCTTGCGGAGCACGGGCTCTAGAACGCACGGGCTTCAGTAGCCGCGGCCCTCAGACTCTAGAGTGCAGCCTCAGTGGTTGTGGCGCGCGGGCTTAGTTGCTCCGCGGCATGTGGGATCTTCCCGATCAGGGATGGAGCCTGTGTCTCCTGCATTGGCAGGTGGATTCTTTACCATTGAGCCACCAGGGAAGCCAGGTGCAGAGAAATCAGTGTGGCTCCTGCACAAGGGTAACACCCAAACTCAAGAAGGGTTCTATGCTTTTTCCAGTTGTCGTTTGATTACCAGTGAAAAAATAACCAAGGTGACAAACACTCAGCTTACCACTTCCTAATTACTGTGTTATGTTTCTATCTTATCTCGGCTCCAGAGATGATATATGTCTCCTGTGTGGGAGGGTACCAAGTGATAGGGCTATTGTCACTAACTCCATCGTGAGTGACGTCAGATTGGTAGCTTGAAACTGGCCACGGTGGGTAGATTTGCGCGATGAAGATGCAAACGCTCCTGATCAGGGCTTTTTCTCCTGAGGAAACCACTTGATCACCCGCACACTATGTAAACAAATAAGCTTGTTTATGCCTTCTCTCTCTCCTCTTCCAAAAGCCTGACAGAAAGACTTTAGAAGAAACTATTAGAATTCAAGAACTATTTTAATTTTATTGCATTGACATCAATATGTTTTTAATAGTTCTTTTAAATGGTGACTTTAATAATTTTGAGGACTTTAATAGTTTTAATAATAGTAGGGCTTCCTTGGTGGCTCAGATGGTAAAGAATCTGCCTGCAATGCAGGAGACCCAGGTTTGATCCCTGGGTCAGGAAGATCCCCTGGAGAAGGGAATGACAACCCACTCCAGTATTCTTTTTTTTTTTCTTAATTTATTTATTTTTTATTGAAGGATAATTGCTTTATAGAATTTTGCTGTTTTCTATCAAACCTCAACATGAATCAGCCATAGGTATACATATATCCCCTCCCTTCTGAACCTCCCTACCATCTCCCTCCCCATCCCACCGCTTTAGGTTGATACAGAGCCCCTGTTTGAGTTTCCTGAGCCGTATAGCAAATTCCCGTTGGCTATCTATTTTACATATGGTAGTGTAAGTTTCCATGTTACTCGTTCCATACATCTCACTCTCTCCTCCACTCTCCCATGTCCACAAGTCTATTCTCCATGTCTGTTTCTCCATTGCTGCCCTGTAAATAAATTCTGCAGTACCATTTTTCTAGATTCTGTGTATATGCATTAGAATATGATATTTATCTTTCTCTTTCTAAGTTCACTCTGTATAATAGGTTCTAGGTTCATCCGCCTCATTAGAACTGACTCAAGTGTGGTCCTTTCTATGGCTGAGTAATATTCCATTGTGTATATGTACCACAACTTCTTTATCCATTCATCTGTCGATGGACGTCTAGGCTGCTTCCATGTTCTAGCTGTTGTAAATAGTGCTGCAATGAACATGGGGTACATGTGTATCTTTCAGTTTTGGATTCCTTAGAGTGTCTGCCTGGGCCACTCCAGTATTCTTGCCTGGAGAAGTCCACATACAGAGGAGCCTGGTGGGCTACAGTCCACGGGGTCACAGAGAGTGAGACATGACTGAGCAACTAAACACTTTCACAGTAATTTTAAAAGGTTATTTTGAAATATTTTTCAATCAATTAGCTTGATTCAAAATCTCATTTAGTTGAAGTTAAATAGGCCAATCTGCCTTAATATTATATATAATTATACTAGTTATTTTCTTATTTCAAATTTTTATTTCATTTTCTAGTTCCTATCTAGTATATACTTCCTCTTAATTCTGAGCTTATGTATTTTCATCATTAAGCTTTGACATTTCTATTCCTTATCTCTTGAAACTATATTCTCATCTCTTTCAATGTTTCCTTACATTTTGCTTTTCAGATCTTTTTCTTTCCAGACCTCTGTCTCTTTCTAAAAAATTAATGGCCCCGGGTTTTTCTATCTTCTGTTCTTTCTTGCATTTTTTTTTTTTTTTCCTTAGCTCACTCTCAGGAGCCTTACAACACTGAAGGCTGGATGTTTGCAGTGTGGTTTCCTTCAGAACGGCCAGAGTCTCAGATCCATCTGGAGTTCTTCAGAGCACCTTAACCCTCCTGTTATGTCCCTTGTTCTGGCACTAGAATTAAGACATGAGAGCAGCTCAGGGGATCACGTGGTCTTCAGTGCTCTGGCCTCATATTTCAGGACATTGGAGACAAAAGCTCCACATCACGTTTGTTTCTGCTGTCATTTCCCTTTACTCTCCTCTCGGGGACTCTGTTTAGGAACTCGAGAGCCTAGTCAAATATGTTCACCTCATCCGGTGTCATTTGAAGAAAGAGCACAGTGCAATCAATGGACTGCCACAGAAGGGCACCTCCCAGTAAGCTGCCTTCTGGGCCAGAGGGTGACCTGGCCATTGCTTGTCTTTGGAGAGCTTGAGCCCAGTGCTTGTTAGAGTCACTCACGAAAACCAGCTGTTTCCCTGCCACAGCAGGAGCAGTTCTGGTGCCGCCTTCTTGGTATTTGGTGAAGGGATGAGAGGGCTCCATCCTTTCCATACACTTTTCTTCTGCCTACAAGCACGGTAGACTGGTATCCAGCCTCATCTCTACCTGTACTTCTGGAAACAGACTACTTTAGATCTATCATCTTGCTAAGTTTTCAATATTAAATTCTAAAATACTGAGGGAAAAGGTTGTAACTAGTACATTTTATTGTGAAACTGAGGGCTGCTGCTGCTGCTAAGTCACTTCAGTTGTGTCCGACTCTGTGTGACCCCGTAGACGGCAGCCCACCAGACTCCCCTGTCCCTGGGATTCTCCAGGCAAGAACACTGGAGTGGGTTGCCATTTCCTTCTCCAATGCATGACAGTGAAAAGTGAAAGTGAAGTCGCGCAGCTGTGTCTGACTCTTTGCGACCCCATGGACTGCAGCCTACCAGGCTCCTCCGTCCATGGGATTTTCCAGGCAGGAGTACTGGAGTGGGGTGCCATTGCCTTCTCCGAAACTGAGGGCTAAGACATCCTTAATAATCAACTTTTCAAGTCAAAATGATAAAAAAACTGTATAACATGAAAGGAGCAAATTGTTTCATGAATAGTTTATACAAGGCAGAATTTCAGTTATTGTTTCTTACTACTTTGATTTTGACTTCAAGAATGAAATGAAGTTTAAAAAACTTCAGGCTTATAGACAAATAATAAATGGTACACTGAACTCGTGTGTACTTTCACTTAGATTCACCAGTTCCCAACATTTTTGCCATGCTTGCTTTTGATGTGTGTGCTCTCTCCCTGTATATTTATTATGTTTATATTTATGTTTGTATTTTACTATTATTTTCATTTTACTAGACTCTTTTTTAAATTTTGTTTTTAATGGAAGGATAATTGCTTCACACTGTTGTGTTGGTTTCCACCAAACATCAACATGAATCAGCCGTAGGTTTACCCATGTCCCCTCCCACTTGAACATCGCTCCCGCCTTCCTCCCCATCCCACCCCTCTAGGTTGCTGCCAAGCCCCAGTTTCAGTTCCTTGAGTCATATAGCAAATTCTCATTGGCTGTCTCTTTTACTTATGGTAATGTATGTTTCCATGTTATTCTCTCCATACCTCCCGCCCTCTCCTTCCTCCCCCACCAGCTGTGTCCATAAGTCTATTCTCAGTGTCTGTATCTCCATTGCTGCTCTGCAGACAGTTCCTCAGTACCATCTTTCTAGATTTCATATTTATGTGTTAGTATATGGCATTTGCTTTTCTCTTTCTGACTTACTTCCCTCTAGGTTCATCCACCTCATTAGGACTGACTCAAATGTGTTTCCTTTTTATGGCTGAGTAATATTCCATTTTATATATGTACCACAGCTTCTTTATCCATTCATCTGTTGATGGACATCTAGGTTGCTTCCATGTCCTCGCTATTGTAAATAGAGCTGCAGTGAACACTGGGGTACATGTGTCTTTTTAAATTTTGATTTCCTCAGGGTGTATGCCTAGTAGCAGTATTGCTGGATCATATGGTGTTTTTATTCCTAGTTTTTAAAGGATTCTTCCTATTATTCTCCATACTGGCTGTATAAATTTGCATTCCCACCAATAGTGCAGAGGGTTCCCTTTTCTTCACAACCTCTCTGGTGTTTATTGTTTGTAGATTTCTTGATGATGGCCATTCTGACCAGTGTGAGGTGATATCTCATTGTAGCTTTGATTTGCATTTCTCTAATAATGAGCAATGTTGAGCATCTTTTCATGTGTTTATTAGCCATCTTTATATCTTCTTTGGAGAAATGTCTGTTTAGGTCTTTTTCCCACTTTTTGATTGGGTTGTTTGTTTTTCTGGTATTGATTTGTATCATTTTACTAGACTTTGAGAGTAAGTTGTAGACACTGAGACCTTTTCCCTTAAATACTTGAATGTATATATTCTGAGAACAAGAACATTCTCTTTTATAAGCCATAGGTTGTGTGTGGTGTGTGTGTGTGTTTAAAAATAACCTTAGAGTCAAGCACTTGAGGAGAACTTTAAGAAGCCATTTGGCTCCTTCCCCTGCTTCTTGCAAGTAAATTCCTAAACAGTACAAAGTTGGTATTTTTCAGGAGTGATGTATACAGACTTCTACATGGAACATGCCTGTGGTATGTGAATCAGAAGTGCAGGACCATTCTCATGATGTTTACATATGTCCCTGTAAACAAAGAAGCAAATGAATGCTATCTATAAACAAAGAAGCAAACAAAACCTTATCTGAGGGCCACATCTGTTCGTTTGGTTATCAACTTGTGATCCCTGGATCTATCTTCAAGGCTCTCATGGGGTGGCATACCCACAGCTTTCTGTAGAAGCACCTTGTTACGGTCAAGTTCTTTTTTAAGTCTGACTAAATGTGCAGTTGGGATTTATGAGAGATAGTGGCATGCAGTGGTTAAGAGTGTGGAGTCCAGCCTGTGTGTGCGTCTGAATCCCAATTCCGCTACTTACTAGGATCTTGGGAAAATTACCAGACGTTTCTGTGGTTCAGTTTCCCCCATATATAAAATAACAGTGCCTACCGCACAGAGCTATTGTGAGGAGATATTTTTTCTCATATCCATACAGATCATGATCATGTTATAAGGGAGGTGAATGAGATGTAAAGTCTGTTCTTTCTAGAAGTCTTAGAGGAGATGTCCATTCCTAAGGCAGAAGGCTAGTTAATCTTCTTTTCTCACATCGTGAGAGCTTTTGTTTCTGTTCTCATCCCTGTTCTCTGCGTAGCCCCCTTGTCAGACTTCTCCCCAGCTCCCGAGATTTCCCTAGTCCCAAGGAAGTCACTGCTTTAACATATTGGCTATATGTGGCCTCGGGCCAATTCCTTAATGCCTTTGGGATTTAATTTCTTCCTCTGCAAATGGAGGTCATAGTAGTGCCCGCTTCCTGAGGATTAAGGGAGTTGATAGAGTGTGCCGGACAGAGCTGTCAGGTGTGCTCTGCGTCTCCTTCAGTGGGCATCCCCCACAGCTGTGTACTCTGTACTTCCGGTCTAGACTTTCTTACCACTGGCACTCTTGCTGGTGGTGGTGGCGGGTTCTCCCTCTTTCTTCTAAGTGCTGTTACTAGGATACTGCACATGCGCGCTCTGCCGCTCAGTCGTGTCCAGCTCTTCGTGACACCGTGGACTGTAGCCCACCACGTTCCTCTGTTCATGGGATTCTCTAGGCAAGAAGACCAGCGTGGGTTGCCATTTCCTACTCCATATTGAGATACCAGTGGTCTTCTTTGGTCCAAATCTAAGAT
Source organism: Capra hircus (assembly GCF_001704415.2). Classification (NCBI taxonomy): domain Eukaryota; kingdom Metazoa; phylum Chordata; class Mammalia; order Artiodactyla; family Bovidae; genus Capra; species Capra hircus. Next base: position 30,771,764 of record NC_030823.1, on the reverse strand, counting down.
AGTTCTTGTTCTTTTGGCCACCTTTAATATTTTTAACAGCAGAGATCATCCTGCAACAGAGGTACTGAGCAGGGGGCACTTAAAGGGGCTGCAGGAAGAAGAGAGGGTCAGCTGAAGGGAAGGGAAGGGAAGGGAAGAGGGAGTGAGAGAGGCCTGGCCTGACTGATGAGTAGAGAGCCAGGGATGAAAGTGTTTTTGCAGAGGGGTTAGACATGGAGAGGATGAGTGGGGAATGGAGTCGACAGTTACAAGAGGAATAATTTCTAAGTATTGTAATGGCAAAAGGAAGCTGAGAAATAGAATAGTTGGAGGTGGTCGGGCACCCATTGAAATTTTTTCAAGAAAAGGAAGATTGTGAATGTTTTATAGCCAGAGAGGTAGCAAATAACAAAGGAAAGAATGAAGATGCTGAAAGAGAGGCACATGTGGCAAGAACAAGAGCCAAGACTGGAACTAAGAAAAACGGAGTGGGGTTAGCTTTGTTAGGAAGGGTGCTTTTTTTTCCTCCACGGTTGAGAGCGTAAGGAAGGAGGTTTGCTTCCCTGGTGGCCCAGATGGTAAAGAGTCCCGTAATTCATGAGACCCAGGTTCGATCCCTGTGTTGGGAAATCCCCTGGAGAAGGGAATGGCAACCCACTCCAGTATTCTTGCCTGGAGAACTCCATGAACAGAGGAGCCTGGTGGGCTACAGTCCATGGGGTCACAAAGAGTCGGACACAGTGGAGTGACTAACACTTTCCCTTTCATGTGCACACTTGTAGTGGTGTGAGAGAAGTGCACGGAAAGGTGGTGGTGTGGACTGAAGGTTTGAGTCCTCAAATTCATATATTGAGGCCCTTACCCTCAACAGGATGGTATTTGGAGGTGGGACCTTTGAGAGGTGATTAGGTCTAGATGAGGTCATGAGAGTGGAGCCCCCCAAAGAAGAGGGAGACCCAAGCCTGTTCTCTTCTCACTTTGTGAGGACACAGCAGGAAGAAGGTCATCTGCAAGCTGGGATGTGGACTGCCACCAGACCCCAAATCAGTTAGTGCTTTGATCTCAGACTTCAAGCCTCTAGAACTGGGAGAAATGAATATCTGTGGTTTAGGTTCCCTGCTGCTGCTGCTGCTGCTGCTGCTGCTAAGTCGCTTCAGTCGTGTCCGACTCTATGCGGTTCCTTAGATGACAGCCCACCAGGCTCCGCTGTCCCTGGGATTCTCCAGGCAAGAACACTGGAGTGGGCTGCCATTTCCTTCTCCAATGCGTGAAAGTGAAAACTGAAAGTGAAGTCGCTCAGTTGTGTCCAACTCTTAGTGACCCCATGGACTGCAGCCCACCAGGCTCCTCCATCCATGGGATTTTCCAGGCAAGAGTACTGGGGTGGGGTGCCATTGCCTTCTCCTAGTCTGTGGTATATCGTTAGAGCAACCGGAGCTGAGTGAGGAAGGTCGGTGATGGTGCCGACTTCAGCAGTTTTCATTTCTTCGGTGAAGTAGGTGATAGGGTTTTCTGCTGAGATTAAGGGAGGCCATGCTTTGGAGCTTGAGGCCAGAGAGAATTCAGGATAGCTCTTTGAGAGATTTGCTAGGGCATCAACAGGAGATGAGAGAAAGGATTGTCAGGCAACGTGCAGGACACTTGATGTAGATGGCATGAATCTGTAGTGGGCCACACGTTTTTTGTTGTTTTCTTCCAGCAGTGCTTTGCAGAAACAGGAAATTAAAATTAGAGATGTAGAGATGCTCAGGGTTATGGATCAGTAGAGCAGGCAGGATGGAAGGTTAAGGGACCCAAAATCCAGGGCGGTGATAATGGAAATTTTGAATAGTTGACTGTGGAATATTGAGCAACCTGATGTGTAGATAGATTAATTAAGTGCTAAACACTGCATGAGTGAACCCCAGGGGAAACCAGTGGAGGAACCATCGAGCCAGCCTACAGAATTATAAAAAATAAGACCTCGTTGTTGTTTAAGCCCCCACATTTTGGGCAGTGTGTGATCCAGCAATGGAAACCTGCAATGCTCTGCCTTGTGTTGGGCAACTGGGACCGGGAGCATGGGGGCAAGGGAGCTGGTGCAGTAGGTCAGGCCCTGGGGAAGCGGAGCAGAAAAGAATGGAGACAGAAAGAGAAGACTTCGCATCTCATTCCCAAACCACGAACTGGGGTTATAGATATGAACTGTGTCTAGAGTAGTCTAGTAGACTAGAGGTAAAAGATGTGTCACGTTCCTGTGTCTTTCTAAAGCTAATCCAATTCCACTTCACCATGTGCAAGACCAGAAAAGTTCAACATTAGCAATTTGGTGGCTCCTTCTTTTCTTCTCTCATATTGTCCTCAGTTAGTTAGTGTTAGTCGCTCAGTCCTGTTCAACTCTTTATGACCCTGTGGGCTGTAGCCCACCAGGATCCTCTGTCCATGGAATTCTCCAGGTAAGAATACTGGAGTGGGTTGCTATTCCCTTCTCCACGGGATCTTCCCAAACCAGGGATTGAACCCAGGTCTCTCGCACTGTAGGCCAATTTTTTACTGTCTGAGTCACCAGGGCCCTCATTGTACTAGGAGGCTAATGCGGTCTTTAGGGAAAATAAGGGCAAGGAAACCGCTGTGCTGCTGAGATGTCTAGGCCTGAAGGCACGGGCATCACTCCCTTCCTCTGTGCCCAGGTCGGCTGCAGGGATCTGGACCACAGCTCCCAGAGCCCAGAGCACAGAGGAGGAATTAGCTTTCCGCTGAAAGGGAGGGTGGGCGAGCTGGAGACCCTGTTGTTTGTGTACAGGAGAGCTCTTGAGGTTTTGTATTGTTCTCTAGGCCACTGTGGACTCCTCAGCCTAAGGGTCTTTGCCCTTTTCTCTTACATCATCAGGACGAGACAGAAGGAAGCTCCTTGATACTCAGAGGACATCAGGCTTTGTTTTCTGTGGTCTGCCTGCCCAGTGCCCTCAGAAAGCAGATGGTGATGGGTTCTTCAGAGCAAAGTGGAAAGAGGGACAGAGTAAAATTTCCTAAGACTGCAAGGAGGAATCTGCCACCTTCTCATAGGAAGCAGCTTGCTGGTGGCAGGTCTTCAGATGAGATGGCCATGTGGATATAGTACTAAGCCCCTGACCCAGCCCTTCCTGCCTCCTCAGGAAGCCCACCTGTTCAGCTGATGGTGCCCTAATCAGTCTTCTGCTTCACCCTGGCTCATGCCCATTGGTATTTAAACATGCTCACGTCTTTCTGGTCTTAAAAAACAAAAAATCTTCCTTGACACTGTGTCCCCCTCCAGACATCAGTTCTTCCCCTTCATTGCACAGATCCATCCACCTCAACCCTGATTCCTCCTCAGCCTTCAAGTGAAATATCCTTGGTCAAAAGTCAGAACTGATCTCCTTCTTTACTAATTCCAGTGGACGTTTTTCAGATTATCTTCCTTGACCTTTCAGCAGCATTTAACACCAAAGATGACTCAATTTTTTCCATCTCTTTCCTTAGTTTCCATGACATCACCCTGTCCTGAATTTCAGCTTATTTCCTGGCTCCTCTTCTCTGAGTCTAGTGCAGATTCCTCATCCCTAGACCATTGTGTCAGTGGAGGTACTCCTGTGAGCTCTTCCTGGGTCATCATCTCTTCCAGCCAAGGCACTCTTCTTAGAGGAGTGCTTCTGCTCCTGTGGCTTTGTTACCAGATCTGGGTTTCCAGCCCAGATCTTCTCCTATGCATCTTTATACATGTCAAGTCTACCCTTTGATTTTAACCCCTTCGAAAGCTAGTAAGTTAGCCTGTTACTGTTTCTCGGATATAGGCAGAAGATGTGAGACCTGGGTCAGCGACCCAGGACTTCATTTAAATATGGTTGAGGGAATTCCCTGGAGGTCCAGTGGTTAAGACTCTGTGCTTCCACTGCAGGGGGAAAACTGGTCAGAAAACCAAGATTCTGCATGCTTTGACATGTGGCCAGTAAATTAGTAAATAAATAAATACGGTTGAAAGTTTCTCATAGTGGCACAGGGGGTTCAATTACATTGCTGACACAGCACAATGCAATTCTAATTTTCTGTTTATGTACTGTACCTGTCTTCACAAAGTGCATCATGACGGCAGCTACTCCCTAGAAAAGAACCATCAAAAGGAGGATTGCATATATAATTCAAACATTTCTAGTAGTTGTATTTTTATTTATTTTTAAATATGAATTTATTTATTTTAATTGGAAGCTAATTGCTTTACAATAGTGTATTGGTTTAGTTGTATTTTTAAAAAGTAAAAGAGAAACAGGTAAAACGATGTGTTTTATTTGACCAATATATCTAAAATATGATTTCAACATGTTACCAATTAAAAATTATTAATGGATGTTTTACATTTTTTATACTAGTTTTTGAAATCCATATGGATTTTTCACTTACAGCCCTTTTCAATCTGGACTGGTCACATTTCAGTGCTCTGTAGCCAGTGGAGGTAGCAGCTCCTGTACTGCATGGTGCAGGCCTGAAATTTCTCTTCCTTCCCCCCCGCCCACCTCCTCAGGATTTCTAACCTGCAGGGGCATACAGATGCTACCCTCCTCACGTCCCTGTCTTCCCTTTGTTTCTATGAGTTAGGCAGCCATTATTCTTATCCTGCTGAGTCTGGAGTTGAAGCAGTTCTCCGATTCACAGAACAGAAGATCTAGAAGGTTATGGAGGAGATAAATCCATGACTGTTTATCAAATTACATTTTTTGGTCCCTGCCTCATTAACTATTTGTTCTAATGTATGCAACAGCCAGTCTAATGTTACAGAATGTTACTATGTTTGTCTTGGCCAGTTTCATGGGTCATCTTTAACTGCTTCTTGAGTGAAGGTATAATCTTGTAAAATACTTTTAGTCTCTAGTAACAGCATCGTGTTCAGATCCTGCCTCAGTGAGGCATGTGGGCATGAAAAGCAGTGAGACTAAGGAGCTCAGGGAGGTATGAAATAGAGTTGACGTGAAAACATTACATGTTTAGTAGGCTCTCAAATTTCAGTCAGTGAACACCAAGAATCCTGTATTCCACAGTTATTGACTTCAGGTTTTTCTCTTGATACTCATCCTTCAGCCTCCTGAAGAACTTAAAAATTCTTATTTAAAATGTTTTCTCTGTAAAATAGAGAGTAAATATAATACTACAGATATTAGCCAGAGTGGTAAAGAAGTTAAATATTTTAGTTAAGTGAACATTAGTTAAGTTGTTAACATTAGTTAACATTAACATCTAGTTAAGTTGAACAAGTTAACTTTCACAATATCACAACTTGTTAACCATTTTAAATGAAAATATTTAATAATCTATTATAAACAACCTGTCTGAGCATCCAGGGAGTACTGAATATAGCTTATACTTTTCTCAGGTTATTGTTAAATTGAATTACATTCCTTTGGGGCAGGGGGTGAGGAATAACTAACATTTGTTGAGTGGCTACTCTGTCAAGAGCTGTGCTTTATGTTATGGTGGTGACCGTTAGGGTGTTCTCAGCCCAGTTCTGGGTATTTCAAGGAAGAGTCTGTGCCGCCTACGAGATAGGCTTATGCATGCAGACTCACCTGCCCAGCCTAGCAAATTAGAGGGCTGGAGGTGGACCCCCAGCAGTCTGCCAGCGGCCTCCCCAGCGGCTCAGCCGTAAAGAATCTGCCTGCGGAGGAAGAGGTGCAAGAGGCGAGGGTTTGACCACTGGGTCGGGAAGATCCCCGGGAGAAGGAAATGGCAGCCTGCTCCAGTATTCTTGCCTGGGAAATCCCAGGATATAGGAGACTGGTGTGCCCGTGGTGGGCCCACGGGGTCTCAAAACAGCTGGACATGACTTAGCGACTAAACAGCAGCAGCAGTCTGCCACTAGAGGTCCTGCTCTTAGGTACCCTGCCTCTAGACTTCACCCCATTAGGCATCATCATCCTCATTTTACAGATGTGGACACTGTGGCTCAGAAGAATTAAGTAACACCTAAAACCAGTTAGGAAGTGGCAGGGTTTGCGCTTGCCAGTCAGCACAAACACTTCTTTCTTCTCTCTTGGGTTCACTTGTCTGCCTTTTCCTTTCCTCAGAAAGTATCTTCCATCCTCCTGAGGCAATGTTTATTACATGAGTTTGTTTGCTGTGCTACACCTGCTCTGAAATAATTTAGAGAAACATAGTGCTTGTTTTTTCAGAGTTTATATTCTAAAACAATTGGCTACTTTTTTTTCCCCCAGAGAGGTCGGAACAATTATCCGGTCATTAGGATGCTGCCCTAGTGAAGGAGAGCTGCATGATCTGATTGCAGAGGTAAGTAGGCTAAGAAACTTTCATTCATGGCTGACTGAAATGAAATGACTCTTTGCGTGGCTCTATCTTCTTGTAATAAAGAAAAACAAGCAACAATACATACCTGAAGTGAAAATGCCATAGATTCCCAAATGTACTCCGTGAGGACGTTAGGCAGCTGTGAACGTGCGTGCACGCTAAGTCGCTTTAGTCACGTCTGACGCTTTGCGACCCCATGGGCTGTAGCCCGCCAGGCTCCTCTGTCCATGGGATTCTCCAGGCAAGAATACTGGAGTGGGTTGCCATGCCCTCCTCCAGGGGATCTTCCTGACCCAGGAATCAGAACCAGGACTCCTGCATTGCAGGCGGATTCTTTACCGCTGAGCCACCAGGGAAGCCCTAGGACAGCTATGTGAATTAGCAACTCAACAGAATCTGCAAGAATTGATATCAGATCCTAAAGAAATGTGTATGACCAAGTAATGCGATGGATCAAGCAAGGACCTCACTTTAGATATTACACTCTTTGCAATTAGTTGAAGAAAGGCCAGTAGACACAGGGGACTGACTGTATGCAGAATGAATATTGACAGACGAAAAGAATATAGTAAATAATGTCAGTTTACAGGGAATAGAAAGAGTAGAGACTGTATAGAATATATTTGAGGAAATAAAACTAACTTCCAGAAAAAGTAGTAAATAAAATAATAACTCACTTGACATTGAATTTTGAAAATGCTTATTTGTAATAGTGTCGATAAGTTGCTGGAGGAACTTATCTTATAAATGGTGATGAGAAGCCCAAAACCAGAGAGCTTCACACCTTGTTTGGTTTTCCGGAAAAGTATCTGATCAAATTTCAAGTACACCTTTCAGTTCAACGAGGCAGAGGCCTGGAGGGAAAAAAAACTACCTGGGTAGTCACTAGAAAACTCTTATCAAACTTGCTTCTGAGGTATGTGGATTTTGGTGGAGGCCAAGGAACAAAGACAAGCATGTATGATTTTATTTATCTCCTTATTCCTTGCACGCAGCACAGTACTTGTTTGTTTAGTTTTACCCAGAAGAGAAGGAAGTGACTCTGGGTGAGTCGCTTAACTTCTGCATCAGTTTCTCCATAATAATACTTACTTCACAATTTGCTTCAAAGATAAATGAAGTAATGTATAAGAAGACAAGTTTTGAATCCTAAAGTACATAGATTGGAAAGATGACTGTTGCTCCACATTAACAATTTTAAAATTTAATTATTTAGTATTGGAGTATAGTTTATTTACAGTGTTGTTAATTTCAGGTGTACAGCAAATGATTGTTATACACACACATATATACATTCTTTTTCAGGTTCTTTTCCTAATAGGTTGTTACAGAATCTTGAGTAGAGTTTCCTGTGCAATATAGTAGGTCCTTGTTTATTATCTGTTTTATACATAGTAGTGTGGATATGTTCATCATAAACTCCTAATTTATCCTTCCCCCACATTTCCTCTTTAGTAACGATGTTTGTTTTCTGTGAGTCTGTTTCTGTTTTGTCCATAAGTTCATTTACATTACCATTTTGATAACTAAAACCAAGTACCCATTTTTTATTAGCATTTAAAAATATTCAATAAAGCAGGAAACTGTTTTTCATTTTGGGGTCCAGTAAAGTCATCTATTTCTGCTTTATTGCTATGCCAAAGCCTTTGACTATGTAGATCACAATAAACTGTGGAAAATTCTGAAAGAGATGGGAATACCAGACCACCTAACCTGCCTCTTGAGAAATCTGTATGCAGGTCAGGAAGCAACAGTTAGAACTGGCCATGGAACAACAGACTGGTTCCAAATAGGAAAAGGAGTATGTCAAGGCTGTATATTGTCACCCTGCTTATTTAACTTATATGCAGAGTACATCATGAGAAACGCTGGACTGGAAGAAGCACAAGCTGGAATCAAGATTGCTGGGAGAAATATCAATCACCTCAGATATGCAGATGACACCACCCTTCTGGCAGAAAGTGAAGAGGAACTAAAAAGCCTCTTGATGAAAGTGAAAGAGGAGAGTGGAAAAGTTGGCTTAAAGCTCAACATTCAGAAAACGAAGATCATGGCATCCGGTCCCATCACTTCATGGGAAATAGATGAGGAAACAGTGGAAACAGTGTCCGACTTTATTTTTTTGGGCTGCAAAATCACTGCAGATGGTGACTGCAGCCATGATATTAAAAGACGCTTACTCCTAGGAAGAAAAGTTATGACCAACCTAGATAGTATGTTCAAAAGCGGAGACATTACTTTGCCGACTAAGGTCTGCCTAGTCAAGGCTATGATTTTTCCTGTGGTCATGTATGGATGTGAGAGTTGGACTGTGAAGAAGGCTGAGCACTGAAGAATTGATGCTTTTGAACTGTGGTGTTGGAGAAGACTCTTGAGAGTCCCTTGGACTGCAAGGAGATCCAATCAGTCCATTCTAAGGGAGATCAGCCCTGGGTGTTCTTTGGAAGGAATGATGCTAAAGCTGAAACTGCAGTACTTTGGCCACCTCATGCGAAGAGTTGACTCATTGGAAAAGATTCTGATGCTGGGAGAGATTGGGGGCAGGAGGAGAAGGGGACGACCAAGGATGAGATGGCTGGATGGCATCACGGACTCGATGGACGTGAATCTGAGTGAACTCTGGGAGTTGGTGATGGACAGGGAGGCCTGGTGTGCTGCGATTCATGTGGTCGCAAAGAGTCGGACACAACTGAGCGACTGAACTGAACTGAACTGAAAGTCATTTTTCCTGAATAGTGGGAAAAAACATCTCCTGCACTGGTCCTCACTAACAAAAAGTGTTGATCACTCCCTTACAGTGACTATCATGAAAGCTGGAATTTGTACTGGGGAGAGGAAAGTTCGCACTGTGAAAGAGCTAGAAACTGGAAGATGAATTTATAGTGAAATCACAATTATTGTTTGTAATCAAGTAGACTAAGTGGAGCAGTAATGAAAAATACCTCTGAAACTTTAGAACCTAATTCTTTTATGGTTTGCTTGTATGTTTTAATCTATAGCAGGGATCAGCAAACCACAACTCCTAGGCCAAATCCAGTCCGCAACCTACTCTTGTAAAGTTTTATTGGAACACAACTAGACTCATTTTGTTGTTGTTGTTCTGTTGCTAAGTTATATCTGACTCTTTGCAACCCCATGGACTGTAACACGCCAGGCTCCTCTGTCCTCCCCTAGCTCCTGGAGTTTGCTCAGATTCATGTCCATTAAGTCATTGATACTATCTAACCATCTTATCCTCCACTGCCCCTTTTTCCTTTTGCCTTCAATCTTTCCTATCATCAGGGTAAGACTCATTTACTTACATATTATCTATAGCTATTTACTTATTACAAGAGTGGAGTTAAGAGACCATATGATTTGCAAAGCTTAAAGGTTCTGGCCTTTTACAGAAAAGGTTTGCCAACTCCTGATCTATATATAGGTTTCTCTGGCAAAGTAGAACCAATACTATGTCTAGTGTTCGGAGATTGGGGCTCAGATCCCATAACTACTGCTTACAGCTGTGTGGCCTTTGGTGAGCCACTTAATCTTTCAAAGTCTGGTTTCACATGCAAAAGGAATGCAACAATAGCATGGTGTTTTAAGAGTATTAAATTTAATAACCGTAAGGAATCAGCTGTTACTTAGTGGGCACTCTGCATATTTGGATTTGCTTGCTCTGTAGATGACTTGCTACCAAAACACCCCCACAGGTTTGGGCAGTTACCAACAGTAGGTGTTCAGGTCACAATGTTTTATTTTGTCTTTACCGTTTTCTTAGGTACATTGACACAACTTTTGAAAATTACAGATATTTAGAACAGTTATGGTCTCATAAAGATCACTGAGCTATCTAAGCTCTATATAAATGTTTTTCTGTACTTACTCACAATGCAGTTTATTCACATTGCATTCTAGCAATATGCTTGAAAAGGTTTGCATGTGACTGTCCTTTTTGAAGTTTCCCAAATAACTGAGAGGAAAAAAAGCGCTCAGATATCTGATACATACATACATACAAAGCTACATACATACAAAGCTACATACATACAAAGCTACATAATAGTAAATGTCTAGAGGTAGATGTCATATTGCTAAATGCTCTGTAGTAGTTTCAGAACTGAAACTGTTTCCACCTCATTTGTTCTGAAGTGAAATAGTGACTATAGTTTAAAATTCTTCTATAAAAAATTGAAGTTTGTGTTCCGTTCTCTAATTGTCATTTAATTGAATTTTATTGCAGATTCATACTAACTTTCAGTTGTCCACTTCTTGGAGATCAATTTGAAATCCAGTGTCTCTCTTGAAATAGATCATTTTTAAAAAATCACTCTGCATTGATCCCTCTGCTTAATATTCTGTGGTTAACCACTGGTCCCACATAATCTCTGTCTGTTTGGAATGTCACAAACCCAGCAAAAATGAGAAAGGTTAATGAAAATCTTATCAACATACAGGTTACTAAACATTTTTTCCTTTGCTATTAAGTTAGAGCCACCTGGGATCTTCAGTGTGCAAGAGCTGGGAGGAGATAATGACATTTCAGTACAAGTGGAAAGGATATTTAGTGGTCTACATCCTTTGAAGTTCAAACCTAAGTGTGCTTATGGAGAATTTAAAGTGATTACAAAAGAGAACTAAAAGATGTTTGGAAAATAACATCAATGCTGGTGAGATTATTACATTGCACAGTGATTTTTTAAAAGGTCAAGTCATCAGGAAAGTCTAAAAATCAAAAATGTGTGTGCAGCTAATAACAGAGCTTTAGTATACATAAAGCAACACAGACAGATTAGAGGGAAAAACTGACAATTCCAGAATCACAGATGATGATTACAGTAAACTCTAAGTAACTGATAGAATAGCTATATAAGATATTAGCAAAGATATAGAAGATATGAACTGTACCCTCAACCACTCCAAGCTAACTAGTATTTATAGAACACTTCCCTGAACAACTGCAATATACGTGTTCTTTCCATATGTACATGGAGTGGTCATTAAGATAGTTTAAGTACTAGGCCACAAAAGAAGTCTTAGTAGATTTTTAATACCCCCCAAAATGAATTAAATAGAGAGCAGTTGAGAATAAAATCATTAGGAAATCCTCAAGTACTTGGAATTATACTTCTTTTTAAAAAATTTTTTATTTATTTTTTTATTGAGGGATAATTGCTTTACAGAATTTTGTTGCTTTCTGTCAAACCTCAGCATGAATAAGTTATAGGTATGCATATATCCCATCCCTTTTGAAACTCCCTCCCATCTCCCTCTCCATCTCACCCCTCTAGGTTGATACAGAGCCCCTCTTTGAGTTTCCTGAGCCATAGAGCAAATTCCCCTTGGCTATGTACATTTCCTTGTTACTCTTTCCATACATCTCACCTCTCCTCCCTTCTCCCCATAAGCAACATACTTCTGAATAATTCATGAATCAAAGAAGAAATCACAAGGAAAATTAGAAAACATTTTGTCCTGAGTGATAGTGAAGATACAACATGTCAAACTTTGTGGGATGCAGGTAAAACATCACTTTACCACTAAGTATTTATATTAGAAAAGACAAAAAAATCTGCAAGTAATTAACTAAATTCTCATCATAAGAAACTAGAAAAACAAGACCAACATACACACAATATAAATAGAGGGAAGAAAATTATAAAGAGCAGAAATCAGTGGAATAGAAAATGCACAGAGAAAAATCACTGAAATAAAATATGAATCTGTTCAAATACAGTTGATAAACTCATAGCTAAGTACATTGAGATACAAATTACCAATATCAAGATTAAAGGAAACTGTATTCAATATCTTGTGATAGCCTATAATGGAGAAGAATCTGAAGAAGAATATATATAAACATATATATGTATATATAAATACAAAACTGAATCACTTTGCTGTATACCTGAAACTAACACAACATTGTAAATCAACTATATACTTCAATAAAAAGTGTTTTAAATTATCTTTTATTTAATTGTGAAATTTCCCTTCTACCAATTCTTAATAGTACTAGAGCTGTAGTCACTTCTTGAAACAGAAATTAAAGAGTAGCTTCTGTATAAAAAATTAAGATGAAGAATGGGTTTTCATTATCCTTCAAATAATAACAAAACATTATCAAAAACTGTATGCCAGTGAGTCTGACAACTTAGATAAATGGGTAAATCCCCTGAGAGACACAGATGACCAAAACTGACTCAACAAAAACTGGAGAATTTGAATAGTCTCATATCGATTACCAAAATTAAATTTATAATTAAAAATTTTCCCACAAAGAAAACTAGAGATTCAGATGAATTCACTGGTGAATTTGCTCTAACATTTATGGAAGAAGGAGTACCAATTCTATACAAAAATCTTTCTGAAAATATTACAGGAAAGAATACTTTTCCAGCTCATTTTTTGAGGCTAGTATTACTCTGATACCAAAACCAAACAATCATATTACAAGAAATAAAACTATGGACCTTATTAACATAGATGCAAAAAAATCTTTAATAAAATTTTATCAAATTAATTTCAACAGTATGTTAAAAAGGATAATACATCATGAGCAAGTGCCATTTATACCAGAAATTTAAGGTTAGCTTAATATTAATCGATGTAATTTACTACATTAATAGAACAAAGTAGATAATGATATGATCATTTGAATAAAGAGAAAACATTGAAAAAATTCTACACTCATTGAAGATAAAAATACCCAGCAATATAAGAAGAAAAGAAACTTCTTTACCTGGCTAAGGACATCTACAAAAATCCCTAAGGCTAACATCTTGCTCATTGGTGAAAACTCAGTGCTTTCTGCCTAAAATCAGGAATGTCTATGTTCATCACTCCTGGTCATCACTGTACTTGAAATCTTAGCTAGAGCAACAAGGCAAGAAACAATAACAACAGATACACGGTTTGGATAATAAAAAGTAAAACTATGTTTCAAGCAACATGATTGTGCATGTAGAAGATCCTAAGAAATTTACCAAAAAGCCATTAGAACTAATATATGAAGTTAGCCAAGTTACAGGCTACAAAGTCAACATACAAAATTAATTACATTTCTATAAACTATAAGTTAACAATTAGAAAAATTAAGTAATCAGTTCCATTTATAATAGCCTAAAAAGTGAAATAATAAAGTTAACAAAAGATAGATGAGACTCATACACTGAAAACAGCAAACATTGTAGAGGGAAGTTAAGATCTAAATAAATGAATAGATATACATGTTTGTGAATTAGAAAGCTCAATATTTTTAAGATGTTCTTCTCAGCCTGATCTCTAGATTCAACACATTTTCAACTAATCATAGCAAAATTTTCTGAAAGAATGTACAAACTGATTCTAAAGTTTGAATGGAAACGTGAAAGACCTTGAACAACCAAAATAATTTTGACAAAAAAGACAAAGATGGATTTATACCACCTCATATGCAGATGACACCACCCTTATGGCAGAAAGTGAGGAAGAACTAAAGAGCCTCTTCATGAAAGTGAAAGAGGAGAGTGAAAAAGTTGACTTAAAGCTCAACATTCAGAAAATTAAGATCATGGCATCTGGTCCCGTCACTTCATGGCAAATAGATGGGGAAACAATGTCAGACTTTATTTTGGGGGGCTCCAAAATCACTGCAGATGGTGATTGCAGCCATGAAATTAAAAGACGCTTACTCCTTGGAAGGAAAGTTATGACCAACCTAGACAGCATATTAAGAAGCAGAGACATTACTTTGCCACAAAGGTCCATCTAGTCAAGGCTATGGTTTTTCCAGTGGTCATGTATGGATGTGAGAGTTGAACTATAAAGAAAGCTGAGTGCTGAAGAATTGATGCTTTTGAACTGTGGTGTTGGAGAAGACTCTTGAGAGTCCCTTGGACTACAAGGAAATCCAACCAGTCCATCCTAAAGGAGATCAGTCCTGGGTGTTCATTGGAAGGACTGATGTTGAAGCTGAAACGCCAATACTTTGACCACCTGATGCAAATAACTGACTCATTTGAAAAGACCCTGATGCTGAGAAAGATTGAGGGCAGGAGGAGAAGGGGATGACAGAAGATGAGATGGTTGGATGGCATCACTTACTCAATGGACATAAGTCTGTGTAGGTTCCGAGAGTTGGTGATGGACAGAGAGGCCTGGCGTGCTTCAGTTCATGGGGTTGCAAAGAGTCAGACACGGCTGAGCGACTGAACTGATTGCAGATTTACTATGAAGCTTCAGTAATCTTGAGCACTATATTTGTACACATATTGTGTGGTATCATGCACAGTGTGATATTTTGTACACTGGTACACATATAGATCAGTGGAACTGACTAGAGAATTGAGAAATAGAGCCATACATATCTTTGACATAGGTGCTAACATCATTCAATGAGAAAAGGATAATCATTTCAATAAATAGCGTTTAAGCAAATGGTTATCTGAATAGAAGGAAACAACACTCTTTTCAATTTTCTTTTACTCCGTATACAAAAATTAACTTGAAATGGATCATAGAACTGAACATGAGAGCTAAATCTATAAAACTTCTAGAAGAAAACATAGGGAAAACTTTGTGACGTTGGGTTGGCCAAAGATTTCTTAGATAAAGAGACAAGGAAGCATGAACCATAAAGAAACAACAGTGATTAATTTCATCAATATTAAAAACTTTTGCCCATCAAAGGGCAGAGCTAAAAACATACAGGGCTTCACTGGTGGTCCCGTGGTTAAGAGTCCGCCTTGTAATACAGGGGACACTGTTCAATCCCTCATCTGAAAAAGATCCCACATGCTGTGGAGCAACTAAGCCCGTGTGCCACAACTCCTGAGCCCAAGCTCTAGACCCCTCGAGCCTCAGCCATTGAAACCCATGCTCCCTAGAGCCCATGCTCTGCAGCAAGAGAAACCACTGCAGTGAGAAGCCTGCACACCACAACAAAGAGTAGCCCTTGCTCGCCGCAACTAGAGAAAGCCCACAGGCAGCACTGAAGACCCAGCACAGCCCAAAATAAAAATAAATGCGAGTCATGGATTGGGGGGAAATATTTGAAAGATAATTTATTTGATATTGTATAATTCATTTGATAATATATGAGTGTCCTGTGCTGTGCTTAGTTGCTCAGTCGTGTCTGACTCTTTGCCACCCTGTGGACTGTAACCCGCCAGGCTCCCTCTGTTCATGGGATTCTCCAGGAAAGAATATTGGAGTGGTTGCCCATGCCCTCCTCCAGGGGCTCTTCTCAACCCAGGAATCGAACTGGGGTCTTCTGCATTGCAGGCAGATTCTTTACCAGCTGAGCCTCGAGGGAAGCCCATATGAATGTCTGCTGCTGCTGCTGCTAAGTTGCTTCAGTCGTGTTCGACTCTGTGTGACCCCATAGACAGCAGCCCACCAGGCTCCCCCGTCCCTGGGATTCTCCAGGCAAGAACGCTGGAGTGGGTTGCCATTTCCTTCTCCAGTGCATGAAAGAGAAAAGTGAAAGTGAAGTCGCGCAGCCGTGTCCGACTCTTAGCGACCCCATGGACTTCAGCCCACCGGGCTCCTCAGTCCATGGGATTTTCCAGGCAAGAGTACTGGAGTGGGGTGCCATTGCCTCCTCCAATATGAATGTCTATTTCAACCTAATTTTTAAAATAGCCAAAGATTTGTATGGCCATTTTGTGAAAGAAAAAGTATCAGTGGCCAATAAGCACATAAAAAGATGATGAATATCTCTAGTTCGTGGGATAATGAGGTGCCACTACACATCCACTAGGATGTCTAAGATTTGAGTCTGAAAATGTTACATGCTGGCAAGCCCACTGACGCAAGTGGAGTGTTAATGTTCCCTACTATTATTATTGTATTACTATTGATTTCTGTTTATGTCTGTTAATATTTGCTTTATGTATTTAGGTGCTCCTGGGTTCGGTGCACATATATTTACAATTGTTATATCTTCTTGTCGGGTTGATCCCTTTACCACTATGTAATGTCCTTCTGTCTCTTGTTACACTCTCTTCATTTTGCCTAATTTTCTTTATTTCTATGTGTTACGTAGGTCAGTTTTGTTTCCCAATCTTGGAGTAGTGGCCTTATGCAGATGTCCTAGGGGGCTTAGCAGCATGCTCCCCTCTGATCACCAGAGCTATATGCCCCCTGTGTGGGCTGCATGTGCCCTTCTATTGTGGCAGGGCTGGCTACTGTGGGCATGCTGGTGAGGGGGCTGGCCCCTGATTCATTGGTTGCAAGGCACTGCCTCTTACTGAAGGGTGGGATAGGCTTCCTGTGTGGTTTGGCTGAGCAGCCCGGTGAGGGGGTGCAACTGCTGCTGGACCACTGGAGGGCAGGGCTGAGTCCATCCGCAGCTCTCTGTGTGGCCTGGGTCGTGAGGGAGGGGCTGCTGCCAACCCACTGGTGGGTGAATAAGCCCCCAGCAGAGGTTTGCTAGTGGAAGGATTCTGAAATGGAGCTTGGCAGTGCTGGTGTCATTGTGGTAGAAGAAGCTCGCGGAAAAGGCTGCTACCAGCGTCTTCATCCCTTGGAGGTCCAGCTGCTTCCTGCCTCTCTGGGAGGCTCTCCAAGATTAGCAAGTAGGTCTGACCTAGGCTCCTTCTGACTACTGCCTCTGAGCTAGCATTCAGAGTGTGAGATTTTATGTGCACCTTTTAAGAGAGGAGTCTCTGTTTCCTATAGCCCTCCAGCTCTCCTGTTCACAAAGGCAGACGTGCTGGGGGCTCATCTTCTGGTGCAGGACCCTGAATTGGGAAGCCCAAGTGGGGCTTGAACCTCTTACTTCTTGGTGGGAACCTCTGCAATTGTGACTATCCTCCTGTTTGTGGGCGACCTACCTAGGAGTGTTGTTGTTCAGTCTCTGTCATGTCCGACTCTGTGACACTGTGGACTGCAGCATGCCAGGCTTCCCAGTCCTTCAACATCTCCCAGAGTTTACCCATACTCATGTCCACTGAGCTGGTGATACCATCCAACAATCTTATCCTGTCTTGTCCCCTTCTCATCCTGCCTTCAATTTTTCCCAGCATCAGGATCCTTTCTACTGAGTCAGCTCTTCGAATCAGGTGGCCATAGTATTGGAGCTTCAGCTTCAGCATCAGTCCTTCCAATGAATATTCAGGGTTGATTTCCTTTAAGGATTGACTGATTTGCTCTCCTTGCTGTCCAAGGAACTCTCAAGAGTCTTCTCCAACACCACAGTTCAAAAGCATCTGTTCTTCGGTGCTCAGCCTTCTTTATGGTCCAACTCTCACATATGAATATGACTACTGGAAAAACCATAGCTTTGACTAGATGGGCCTTTGTTGGCAAAGTAATGTCTCTGCTTTTTAATACTCTGTCTCAGTTCAGTTCGGTTCAGTTCAGTTCGGTTCAGTTCAGTCGCTTAGTCATGTCTGACTCTTTGTGACTCCATGGACTGCAGCACATCAGGCCTCCCTGTCCATCACCAGCTCCCGGAGTTTACATAAAATCATGTCCATTGAGTCGGTGATGCCATCCAACCATTTCATCCTCTCTTGTCCCCTTTTCCTCCTGCCCTCAATCTTTCCCAGCATCAGGGTCTTTTCAAATGAGTCAGTTCTTCTCATCAGGTGGCCAAAGTATTGGAATTTCAGTTTCAACACCAGTCCTTCCAATGAACACCCAGGACTGATTTCCTTTAGGATGGACTGGTTTGATCTCCTTGCAGTCCAAGGGATTCTCAAGAGTCTTCTCCAACACCACAGTTCAAAAGCATCAATTCTTTGGCACTCAGCTTTCTTTATAGTCCAACTCTCACGTCCATACATGACCACTGGAAAAACCATAGCTTTGACTAGATGGACCTTTGTTGGCAAAGTAATATCTCTGCTTTTTAATATGCTGTCTAGATTTTTTTTTTGCTTTATTTTACTTTACAACACTGTATTGGTTTTGCCATACATTGACTTGAATCCACCACGGGTGTACATGCGTTCCCAAACATGAACCCCCCTTCCACCTCCCTCCCCATAACATCTCTCTGGGTCATCACCGTGCACCAGCCCCAAGCATGCTGTATCCTGTGTTGGACATAGACTGGCAATTTGATTCTTACATGATAGTATACATGTTTCAATGCCATTCTCCCAAATCATCCCACCCTCTCCCTCTCCCTCTGAGTCCAAAAGTTCGTTATACACATCTGTGTCTTTTTTGCTGTCTTTATGCTTTCTAGATTGGCCATAACTTTTCTTCCAAGGAGCAAGTGTCTTTTAATTTCATGGCTGCAGTTACCATCTACAGTGATTTTGGAGCCCCCCAAAATAAAGTTTGACACTGTTTCCACTGTTTCCCCATCTATTTGCCATGAAGTGATGGGACCAGATGCCATTGTCTTAGTTTTCTGAATGTTGAGTTTTAAGCCAACTTTTTCACTCTCTTTCACTTTCATCAAGAGGCTCTTTAGTTCTCTTTGCTTTCTGCCATAAGGGTGGTATCATCTGCATATCTGAGGGTTATTGATATTTCTCCTGGCAATCTTGATTCCAGCTTATGCTTCATCCAGCCCAAGGTTTCTCATGATATACTCTGCATATAAGTTAAATAAGCAGAGTGACAATATATAGCCTTGACGTACTCCATTCCTGATTTGGAACCAGTCTGTTGTTCCATGTCCAGTTCTACCTGTTGCTTCCTGACCTGCAAACAGGTTTCTCAAGAGGCAGGTCAGGTGGTCTGGTATTCCCATCTCTTTCAGAATTTTCCACAGTTTATTGTGGTCCACACAGTCAAAGGCTTTGACATAGTCAATAAAACAGAAGTAGATGTTTTTCTGGAACTCTCTTGCTTTTTCGATGATCCAGTGGATATTGGAAATTTGATATCTGGTTTCTCTCCCTTTTCTAAAGCTTGAACATCTGGAATTTCATAGTTCATGTACTGCTGAAGCCTGGCTTGGAGAATTTTGAGCACTACTTTGCTAGCGTGTGAGATTACTGCCATTTTGCAGTAGTTTTAGCATTCTTTGGCATTGCCTTTCTTAGGGATTGGAATGAAAACTGACCTTTTCCAGTCCAGTGGCCACTGCTGAGTTTTCCAAATTTGCTGGTATGTTGAGTGCAGCACTTTCACAGCATCATCTTTTAGGATTTGAAATAGCTCAGCTGGAATTCCATCACCTCCACTAGCTTTGTTCGTAGTGATGCTTCCTAAAGCTCACTTGACTTTGCATTTCAGGATGTCTGGCTCTAGGTGAGTGATCATACCATCGTGATTATCTGGATCATGAGGATCTTTTTTGTATAGTTCGTCTGTGTATTCTTGCCACCACTTCTTAATATCTTCTGCTTCTGTTAGTTCCATACCATTTCTGTCCTTTATTGAGACCATCTTTGCATGAAATGTTCCCTTGGTGTCTCTAATTCTATTGAAGAGATCTCTAGTCTTTCCCATTCTATTGTTTTCCTCTATTTCTTTGCGTTGATCACTGAGGAAGGCTTTCATTTCTCTCCTTGCCATTCTTTGGAACTCTGCATTCAAATGGATATATCTTTCCTTTTCTCCTTTGCTTTTCACTTCTTTTCTTTTCACAGCTTTTTGTAAGGCCTCCTCAGACAGCCATTTTGCCTTTTTGCATTTCTTTTCCATGGGGATGGTCTTGATCCCTGTCTCTTGTACAATGTCATAAACCTCCATCCATAGTTCTTCAGGTACCTATCAGCTCTAATCCCTTGAATCTATTTCTCACTTCCACTGTATAATCTTAAGGGATTTGATGTAGGTCATACGTGAATGGTCTAGTGGTTTTCCCTACTTTCTTCAATCTAAGTTTGAATTTGGCAATAAGGAGGTCATGATCTGAGCCACAGTCAGCTCCTGGTCTTATTTTTGCTGACTGTATAGAGTTTCTCCATCTTTGGCTGCAAAGAATATAATCAATCTGATTTCGGTGTTGACCATCTGGTGATGTCCATGTGTAGAGTCTTCTCTTGTGTTGTTGGAAGAGGGTGTTTGCTATGACCAGTGCATTCCCTTGGCAAAACTCTATTAGCCTTTGCCCTGCTTCATTCCGCATTCCAAGGCCAAATTTGCCTGTTACTCCAGGTATTTCTTGACTTCCTACTTTTGCATTCCAGTCCCCTATAATGCAAAGGACATCTTTTTTAGGTGTTAGTTCTAGAAGGTCTTGTAGGTCTTTATAGAACCATTCAACTTCAGCTTCTTCAGCGTTACTGGTCGAGGCATAGACTTGGATTACTGTGATATTGAATGGTTTGCCTTGGAAATGAATAGAGATCATTCTGTTGTTTTTGAGATTGCATCCAAGTATTGCATTTCACTCTTTTGTTGACTATGATGGCTACTCCATTTCTTCTAAGGGATTCTTGCCCACAGTAGTAGATATAATGGTCATCTGAGTTAAATTCACCCATTGCAGTCCATTTTAGTTCGCCTAAAATGTAGACGTTCACTCTTGCCATCTCCTGTGTGACCCTTCCAATTTGCCTCTGTCTAGCTTTGTCATATATATACCTAGGAGTGTGTCATACCCCTGGGAGTGTGGGTCCTGGCAATACAGTGTCTCCAGTCCTCCCACCTGTCTTGTTATGGCAGATTCTTTATCACCAGCACCACCTTGGAAGCCCCCTTGTTATGGTTACTTCTTTATCTTTGGTTGTGAAAAATCTTTCCTGATAGTCTTCAAATTATTATCATAGAGAGTTGCTTTACAAGTAGTTGGGATTTTGGTGTGCCTATGGGAAGATGGGAGCATGGGGTCTTCCTACTCTGCCATCTTGGTGACATCCCCAATCCATCACCTTAATATAATCAGTATTAGTAATTTAGTGCACTTCCTCCCATACTATTTTCCTGTACATGTTTTTAGCATAATAGTAATCTTATAGTACAATTTAGTATGTACAATTTCAACCTTGCTTTTTTTTGCTGGTTGTATATCACAGTCATTTCCAATGTTATTATAAAAATTTCATTCTTTAAAAAATGCATGCTGATTAAAATTGGATGCTCAAAAAACAGAGGAGTGATTTCTCTTTTTTCCGTCACTCAAACACAACCAGAACATTTTACCTTTTTACTCAATATTACATCAAAGTGATTCTTTCATACTGTTATTTAATTTATTGAACTGTGGTGTTGGAGAAGACTCTTGAGAGTCCCTTGGACTGCAGGGAGATCCAACCAGTCCATTCTGAAGGAGATCAGCCCTGGGATTTCGTTGGAAGGAATGATGCTAAAGCTGAAACTCCAGTACTTTGGCCACCTCATGCAAAGAGTTGACTCATTGGAAAAGACTCTGATGCTGGGAGGGATTGGCGGCAGGAAGAGAAGGGGACGACCGAGGATGAGATAGCTGGATGGCATCACGGACTCGATGGACGTGAGTCTGAGTGAACTCCGAGAGTTGGTGATGGACAGGGAGGCCTGGCGTGCTGCGATTCATGGGGTCGAAAAGAATCGGACACGACTGAGCGACTGAACTGAACTGAACATTTTAAGAAGAAAATCCTGTCATATACTGTAAAATGGATGAAACTTGATATTATGTGAAAATTCTAGTCACAAAATAGACCAGTACTTCATGACTCCAGTTACTTGAGGTATCTAAAGTAGTTGAACTCTTAGTCTGTTAAAGATATTTGAGAGTTTGAATTGCTTCATGAAATGTAAGAATAAGTAATACTTTAAACTAACATGTTGTTATAAATGTGATTTTAGAACTGTCTCTGGACCTAATAAAGCTTATGTGATATTGGATATTTATTATGCTAACCAAGTCTCAACGGAGGATAGAGCTTTTTCTCGAATCTTATTGCAACACAATTTTAAACAGTTACTTTTGATACAAATAGTAGATTATCTTGGGGGAACAATTGCTTCAACACTTACTGCCTCTGTCTACTAGAGGTGGTGAGGAACTGAAACTGAAGGGGGTGAAACAAATTAGTGTAAGTGGAGCCCCTTCCTCTCTTGCCCCTACTGCGGCCTGCAGGTAGATTGGGGGGATTCATAGCTTGACAGAAACCGACTCCCATTGCTTCAAATTATGGAAACTTCAAATCAAAAAAGGACCTTTTTGATTACATGGCCTAGCCACCTATTGATTCTTCGACTCTCTGATAGTCCACCCAAAAGATGAGTCAGTCTTTTTTGATACCTCTTATAATAAGAAAGGGACTTATAACCCCAAAGAAGTACTTATCCCAATTTTTACACAACAGCATCTGGGATGTTTGAAGTAAATAATTTTTCTAAAGCAAGTAACTTTAGGAATTTTCATTTGTAAGACTAATTGGTAAATGCCGGTGAATTTTTGTTATCATTTTATTCTATCCAAGGCAGAGAAGTATTTTCTAAATTATATTAGTGTTTTGGTTCTGAGACACAATTTATGTCAAAATTTGCATATGTGATATTCAAGTCTAACTTGAAATATCTCATTGTTTTTATATTTTTACTACAAATAGTTTAAAAATTCATATGTATGTCTTATTTGGTGACCTGGAACTAGATGAAATGTAGGTGCTTTATAAACCATCTAAACTACTGGTATTATCTTGCTTTTGTGAAGCGTGAAATAGTTCAGTTTATTGATGGATTGTATGTCTCTGGGGAGAAATGAATTTTCAGTATGTTTTATTGTGCCTATTCAGAGAACTCAGTATTAAAATAAATAATGCTTTAATGAGAAAAGAGATGGCCTGATGACTTCACTGTGGGAATGGGAGAAAGAACTCTGGGCTGTGGTCTCATCACAGCACCTGACTGCCCTTGAGGACCACGAGGGGCGCTTTACCTGTCTGTGCTAGAATGGCCTCAAGTGCAAAACAGGTGAAAACAATTGTGTTTTGCCAAGGTAGAGTGAGAAAGAGTATTTGCCACCTGCTTTGAAACTTAGATAAATGTTGATTTAAAAGTAATCCCACAGTATTTACATATTTATTGAGATGGCTCCTTATTGGGCCGGAGGATGCAAAGAGGCTGTGGGAATGGCTGGAGGCCCTGTGCTAGCCCGTGGAGGCGGGCCCCTTCGTGTGTCAGGGAAGCAGGGTATTTTCTTCAGATTGCCTCTGCCACCGTAGTTCTTTGGAGGAGGAGAAGCCAGGTGTATTGGGGCCTCAGTCTTCTTCCAGGTAGACACCTGCTGGCTATTAAGATGAGCTCCTCCTATAAATGGTGCTTGAAGGCTAAGCTGGAGGTCTTCCTACAAAGAGGTTTTATTTCCTCTGCATTCATAAATGCTCCTGAGCTTACTTTCTAATTATTACCTCCTTTCTAGCACATTAGCCTTTCTCTTAGATGAAACAGACCAGATTAGAACTTACTTTGCCTCATTCACGTGCACAATAACAAGATATATTTGTTTTGTTTTTGTCTTTTGAAGAGGAGGAAGATGTGACAGATGGCTGGCTGTTACTCTCCTCTCCTTTCACCTCAGGAAGCAAGTAGGGGAACAGCAGAGTGGAGACATCACAGCTGCTGATCTGCAAACCCTCTCCTCTAGGCCAGGGTTCAGGGGCGAGGGACAAGGCATTAGACATGCCTCGCAGCTTAATACATTCGTGCCACATTCCACGTGGCATTTTACAGAGAGGAGTCAGGATCAGACTTCTGTAAAAAGCAGTTCCCTATGGTGGGTCAAGGAGGCTGTGTCTAAAATTTTACCACCAGAGATCGATTCTTTTAGGAGGAGGTGTCATTGCAGAATATAGAACCAGAAGTGTGTACACTACTGATTAAAATAATAATAATCATAATAATTCAAGGTTTACAAAGCACCTTTATGTCATATTTCTCACAACATTTGTGTGCAAGTGTATGAAGTTTGGTAGAACTGCTGTAACAAAGTACCGCAGACAGTGTCTTAAACAACAAATTTATTGTTTCACAGTTCTGGAAGCTGGAAGGACAGAATCAGGCAGAGTTGGTTGCTTCTGTTGGCTAGGAGAGAAGAATCTGTCTTAGGCCTGCCTTCTTGGCTTGTAGAGCTTGTCTTCATGTTCACGTGACATTCTCCCTGTGTGCCTTTCTCTGTCCAGATTTCTTCTTTTTATTAGGACATCAGTTATTTTGGAGTAGGGCCCACCCTAATGCCCTCATTTTAACTTGATTACCTCACTGAGGATAAACTTGATTACCCTGTCTCCAAAGAAGTCACATTCTGAGGTGTACCAGAGATCAGGACTCCAACATATGAACTTGGGCAAGATATAACTCAACCTGTAACTATCTATATATGTTTATATACAATACATGATAAATTGTGGTTCAATATTTGATATATTTCTATTCAATTTTAAAGGCATTTAAATAATCATTGAGCCATTGTTGCATAACATTTATAGAAACTAGTGTTTTTGTGCTGTCTTACGCATGGCCTCATAAAGTCAGCTAGTTTGTCCTGCACCAGAAGTAATAGAAGCACTTATTATCCTCCCCTCTATCCAGCCATTTCCAGATTGTCAGGCAGGTTGTCCTATCCTGCTTTTCTTGCTTCTCTTCTATGACAGAGAAATGTACCGTATTTTTAAAATGCCTTTTAAAAAACCGGTGGAATCAAAATAAAACGTGGAGTTTAGTAAATAATAATAGGTCAGTATTGGTTCAATGGATGTTACAATGAACCAAGTATCAGTTCAGTTCAGTTCAGTCACTCAGTCGTGTCCAACTCTTTGCGACTCCATGAATCGCAGCATGCCAGGCCTCCCTGTCCATCACCAACTCCCAGAGTTCACTCAGACTCACGTCCATTGAGTCGGTGATGCCATCCAGCCATCTCATCCTCTGTCGTCCCCTTCTCCTCCTGCCCCTAATCCCTCTCAGGATCAGAGTTTTTTTCAATGAGTCAACTCTTCGCATGAGGTGGCCAAAGTACTGGAGTTTCAGCCTTAGCATCATTCCTTCCAAAGAACAGCCAGGGCTAATCTCCTTTAGAATGGACTGGTTGGACCTCCGTGCAGTCCAAGGGACTCTCAAGAGTCCTCCAACACCACAGTTCAAAAGCATCAATTCTTCGGCACTCAGCTTTCTTCACAGTCCAACTCTCACATCCATACATGACCACAGGAAAAACCATAGCCTTGACTAGATGGACCTTTGTTGGCAAAGTAATGTCTCTGCTTTTCAATATGCTGTCTAGGTTGGTCATAACTTCTCTTCCAAGAACCAAGTATAATTGTACCATAATCAAGGATAAACAACAGAGGAAACTGGGAGGTATATGAGAACTCTCTGCTACCTGTAAATCTAAATCTATTCTAAAATACGTATATATAATAAAAGCTTTTAATAATATAAGGTAGTGTCTAGTATATGTTATACAGTTCATTAATATTTATTTAGAAATATTATATAATTGTACTATTTTTATGCCATTGCTTATATGTCTCTTAATACAAAAAGAGCAGATTAGATGTGGCCTCTAGAGGACAGTGTTGAGTCATAGAAAGATTTTCACACTGTCCAAGTTGAAGATGGACTTACATATTTTTCTTCTTACTTTTTTAACCCCAAGGCCTGTATTTGTTCATTATCTCTCTTTAAAAAAATCAGGGAAAATATATGCCTCATCTGCTATCCTGATTCATCGGAGTTTTGCTTTAACTTATTATTTTTGTGAAGTTTTAGGCCTGTACAGATCCATCAGGCCATTTGGCTGTACACAGAATAGCGTTTCACCTGTGTTCAGAGCACCAAGGGCTTCTGGAAGTTGTCCAGGAGCATGACCATGGTGGGATAGGCGTTATGAGGGATATAGGATGTGTCTGTGACTTCTCACATGATGGAGAGCGTGCTGTAGAGTTGAACTCCCTTTGGAAAAACTATGAACCATTTGTGGATTGATGAGGGTGCTCATAACATAGGATTTTTGCTCTTCCATGGTCAAGACTGTTGGCTCCGCAGTTTGTTGAGGGTACAGGGAAAGGGAAACAAACTATAGCTCCAGCTTCTGGAACAGATTTCTGGATTAATCAGAATAGAAACACAACCTTTTAATTTAAAAATGATCCCTCTGGAGGCAGTCTCATTAGATTAGCATTTTAGTTTTAAGCAGTTTGTGGGGCTGGGAGTTAGAGTGCTACTTAAGCACGTCTGAACCACAGCCACAAATCACAGTCACATGAACACATTTGCAAATTGCTTGCCTTGGATCTAGAGGCAGCTGAAAACAATTGCTCATGTATCAATGGCCTCAGAAATTCTGAAACACATCATTCTGTCACTAGATGGATGACATTTCTTACTGATAGTGGAGTTCAAGGGCTTGCCTCATACTAGGTGAGAATCTAGTATAAACATTAAAAAATAGTTGTCATTTGATGACAGTGCGTTCCACTTAGCAGCACCTATAGATTTCTTATCTTTTGCTCAAAGAATAAATCTTTTAAAATCGCCACTGTTGAATCAGAATGTGTGAGCTTTTTAATAGGACTTTTGAAAGGGAGTGGAACATTTACAACGTCTCATAAATAGCCTGACATGAAATTTAAAATTAATAGAGTACTGTTCAGCCACACCATCAAAGCTGAACCTTTTGTGCTTGAGTCTTCATCATTCTCTTCTAATAGTTCTGGGTACCAAAATTGTTAGGTGTTGTCTTCTCTTAGTTAGCAGTGGTATAACAGTGTTCCACAGAGCATCTAGTGATTTAATGAATAGTACAGTCCTTGAGATTCACTGGTTCCCTAATCTGGTCTCTTAGCCAGTGTTCCTTATGTCAGGGGAAGCATTAGTCCATCTCATTTGTGCAAGTCAGAATCCTGGGAGTTGTCCTTGGCCCTCTTTTTTTCCCTCATCCTTGCCTGTAATAGATACAGTACCAGGTTTTCTTGGTTTTATATCTTAAGTGTTTCTTGAAAACACCTACTTCTCTCTCCGTGGCCACAGCTCTCTAATCCAAGCCCTTGGCATATCCGCTTAGACTACTGCAGAAGCTGCCTTACCCACAACCAGTGTGATTTTTTAGACACACATCTGTGAGACCTTCAGTGATCTAGGGTAACAGTGTCTTGGGGTAACAACCAAAGTCATGTACGTGGTGGATGGTAATACCTTGCATGGTCTAGTCCCCATTTCTCTCTCCAGCCTCATCTGAAAACATTCTCCGCCTTGCTCCGTATGCTTCAGCCTCCTGGGCTCCGGTGCATCCCACAGGGTCTTAGTGCCTGTAATTTCATCTACCTGGGAGTGTCTTTCCCTGCTGTTTTTGATTACCTTTTACTCATCCTTTATAATAATCAACTCAAGTGTGATTTCTTTATGAATGCATTTCCTGATAATTTGGCCAAGAAAAGTTTTCTTTTTTCTGTACTCTAATAGACCTTTGCTCCTTTACTTCATTGTTTCTTACATAAACTTATAATTAGACACTCAGCTTTGTTGATTTTTTGATGGATTTATGTCTCCACTTTCAGAGTATGAACCCTGTGAGTGGGGACCACGTCCAAGTATCAGTCAGTCAGTCAGTCAGTTCAGTGGCTCAGTCGTGTCCAACTCTTTGCGACCCCATGAATCACAGCACGCCAGGCCTCCCTGTCCATCACCAACTCCCAGAGTTCACTCAGACTCATGTTCATTGAGTCGGTGATGGCATCCAGTCATCTCATCCTCTGTCGTCCCCTTCTCCTTCTGCCCCCAATCCCTCCCAGTATCGGGGTCTTTTCCAGTGAGTCAACTCTTCGCATGAGGTGGCCAAAGTATTGGAGTTTCAGCTTTAGCATCAGTCCTTCCAATGAACAGGACTGATCTTCTTTAGAATGGACTGGTTGGACCTCCTTGCAGTCCAAGGGACTCTCAAAGTCTTCTCCAACACCACAGTTTAAAAGCATCAGTTCTTTGGCACTCAGCTTTCTTCACAGTCAAACTCTCACATCCATACATGACTACTGGAAAAACTATAGCCTTGACTAGATGGACCATTGTTGGCAAAGTAATGTCTCTGCTTTTGAATATGCTCTCTAGGTTGGTCGTAACTTTTCTCCCAAGGAATAAGCGTCTTTTAATTTCATGACTGCAGTCACCATCTGCAGTGATTCTGGAGCCCAAAAAAATAAAGTCAGCCACTGTTTCCATTGTTTCCCCATCTATTTCCCATGAAGTGATGGGCCAGATGCCATGATCTTCGTTTTCTGAATGCTGAGCTTTAAGCCAACTTTTTCACTCTCCACTTTCACTTTCATCAAGAGGCTTTTTAGCTCCTCTTCACTTTCTGCCAGAAGGGTGGTGTCATCTGCATATCTGAGGTGATTGATATTTCTCCCAGCAATCTTGATTCCAGCTTGTGCTTCTTCCAGACCACCGTTTCTAATGAGGTATTCTGCATATAAGTTAAATAAGCAGGGTGACAGTATACAGCCTTGACGTACTCCTTTTCCTATTTGGAACTAGTCTGTTGTTCCATGTCCAGTTCTAACTGTTACTTCCTGACCTGCATATAGATTTCTCAAGAGGCAGGTTAGGTGGTCTGGTATTCACATCTCTTTCAGAATTTTCCCCAGTTTATTGTGGTCCACACAGTCAAAGCCTTTGGCATAGTCAATAAAACAGAAATAGATGTTTTTCTGAAACTCTCTTGGTTTTTTGATGATTCAGCAGATGTTGTTAATTTGATCTCTGGTTCCTCTGCCTTTTCTAAAACCAGCTTGAACATCTGGAAGTTCATGGTTCACATATTGCTGAAGCCTGGCTTGGAAAATTTTGAGCATTACTTTACTAGCATGTGAGATGAGTGCAATTGTGCGGTAGTTTGAGCATTCTTTGGCATTGCCTTTCTTAGGGATTGGAATGAAAACTGACCTTTCCCAGTCCTGTGGCCACTGCTGAGTTTTCCAAATTTGCTGGCATATTGAGTGCAGCACTTTTGCAGCATCATCTTCCAGGATTTGAAATAGCTCAACTGGAATTCCATCACCTCCACTAGCTTTGTTTGTAGTGATGCTTTCTAAGGCCCACTCGACTTCACATTCCAGGATATCTGGCTCTAGGTGAGTGATCACACCATCATGATTATCTGGGTCGTGAAGATCTGTTTTGTACAGTTCTGTGTATTCTTGCCACCTCTTCTTAATATCTTCTGCTTCTGTTAGGTCCATACCATTTCTGTGCTTTATTGAGCCCATCTTTGCATGAAATGTTCCCCATTATCAAATCCCCAGTACTTGGCACAGTGCTTGGAAAAAGTAGCTGGTCATTACATTTGCTGAATGAATAAGAGGCTGTTTTTTACTGATTGTCCAGGTAGAGGAAGAAGAACCCACTGGATACATTCGATTTGAAAAATTTCTACCAGTGATGACTGAAGTGCTACTGGAAAGAAGGTAAGAAAGTAAATACAGTTGTTGAGGTAATGATTAGAATTGCATTAATTTCAAAACACTTGGCCTTTTCATTTTGTATGTTATACTCAGCCTACGTTTATCACAGAATAGCTTCCTCCTAGTTTTTCTCTACACTTCTGAATGGCCAGTTGGTATGTTCTCAGAAATGTCCACCACTTTGGTATTAATCTAATAATCAAAGTGTAATTAAAGGGCAAAGAAGCTGCAAAAAGCATAAATCAACAACATTCTTATTAGCTTCTGTTTGAATTATCAATGATAAATAAGAATCAACCCTAATTATTTTTCTAAAGAAAGTGTAGCATTAGCTTACCATAGTTTGTTTACTGTAGGAATTTTGTTCCCATAATGATGAAAAAAGCTAACAGATAACATTTAACTAAGTATTCCTTGTAGGTATGGAGTACTTTCAACTTTATTATCTAGAAATCCAAAAATATTTCAGTGAGGGATGAATTATTATCCTAGTATGCTAGCAGCTTTATTTATCTTTTTAAATGCAATCATTTGTTATTTGGAGACTGAGCTAAATACTGTGGTGTTTACTCCTTTTATTGCATAATTAGATATAGACCAATTCCAGAAGATATCCTTCTTCGAGCTTTTGAGGTATGTAAGCCACAAATTTTACATGTATTTATATTTATATGAAAAAAATCATCATGTGGAATTTTCATAAAAAAATAGAACACCTATCTTTTCCTTCCCCCTAGGTATTAGATCCAGCTAAACGTGGATTTCTTTCTAAGGACGAACTGATAAAGTATATGACTGAAGAAGGTGAGAGTGATTCATTACTTATAAATGAAAGTCGCTCTGTTGTGTCTCACTCTTTGCGACCCCATGGACTGTAGCCCACCAGGCTTCTCTGTCCTTGGAATTCTCCCGGCAAGAGCACTGGAGTGGGTTGGCATTCCCTTCTCCAGGGGATCTTCCCCACCCAAGGCAGATTCTTACTGTGTGAGCCACTAGGGAAGTCTTGTTACTTGTTAACAATGACTTATTTAAGTGATTAATAATTTTAAAACAATTATGCAAAAGTTCTAGAGGATACTTTGATCATTCCAGTTAAAAGAAGTTACTTAGTATTCTTATCATTTTGGTTTTGGAGTTTTGTGGTGGATAAGAGGACAAAGGGTAAGTTAAGAGGGGATGGATTATTGCCTTATAGGATTTTGTAAAGTATAATGATACTTCTATAAATTGAAGTCATTTCATTCACTTAGAGTATTTCCAGAATAAAACATGGAAAACAGGAAAACAGGAAATCATGAACTATCAATCATTCTTGTTACTAGATTGAAGATTTCAGCTGGAGTCTGTAAAAATTCCCTTTTTTTTTTTTAAGAAAAAAAAGGTTTGTTCATGTTTTTTTTTTTGGCTGTGGTGAGTCTTCACTGCTGCGTGCAGGCTGTCTGCAGCCGCAGTGGGTGAGTAGGGTCTGCATCTCTAGCTGCGGTGCACAGGCTTCTCGCTGCGGTGGCTTCTCTTGTTGCAGAGCATGGGCTCTAAGGAGCTGCAGCGTGTGGGCTCAGCAGCTGTGGGACAGGCGCTTACCACATGCTCTGCAGCATGTGGAATCTTCCTGGACCAGGGATCGAACTGGTGTCCCTTGAATTACAAGGCAGATTCTTAACCAGTGGACCACCAGGGAAGCCCCAAAATTCCTTTTTTAAAGAACTTTTCAGTTGGTAAAGTTAGGGGCAATACAGCCTCAAATGTATATATGAATTCCATTAAATTTTTCATTTTTATGCTGACAGTGAATATATTTGCTTTGCACTTAAACTGTACACACACACACACACACACACACACACACACACACTTATACATAATACCTGCACACCTCTGTAAGGCCAACATATTTTCTTTAGGAATTCTCTCTACTTAGTCTGATGTGTAAACTTGTTTTCCCTGAGTGTCAGTAGCCTAATGGACATGCTCTTGAAACCATTCTCATGGTTTCATATGTGTATGGTTTCATATGTATGGTTTCATGGTCTCACCTGCCCTCTTCCCATATAAAGTTAGAACTCTTTCTCTGTCTAGTTCACTAGTTCACAGATGAGTAATTCAGAGTTGCTAGTCAGTTGAGATAATCAGAAGTGCATGAAATTTTGAGTACAGGAGACTAAGACTGTGTCTCCATGTGCCACTGGTTTGACCATTTTGACTTGATCCACCATTAGGTGAGAGTACAGAGGGTGAGAGTGAGTGTGACGTGATTGTTAAAGCTGCCACCCAAGAACTTATGACCCTCTTAAAATTATCTTAGGGATGAACTTTGATGGAAATGTGATGTTTCAAAGCATCAGCTTAAGGATTAAGCTAAGGGAAATAAATACTAGGTTATATCAGGCAATATGAATTTAGTCAAAAGGGCCAAATCATTAGTAGGATGTGCCTACTGTGTGTAGGTAAGGGATACAAGAGCATTGAGAGGTAATAATACTAAAATCTGCTCCCTTTCTCAAGGAAATTTAGTCTTACAGGAGGGAATAAAACAATTAAAAATGTAAGATAGTAGAAAAAAGTGAGTATCAGAAGATCAGTGTGGTCTGGGCCAGCCTGGAAAGCTTGTTCTGGGAAGACTTTAAGAGACAATAGGTTTGTAAAGATAGTAGAATAATATGGGTGAGTTATCAGGAGAAGGGCTAAAATATTATGCATTATAGCACTCCCTTACATCATACGTCTCAGCAAGTACTCGTTAAATTAATGAGTGAGTGAGGTAGAATGGATGAAGGAGCTGATGAGAGGAAGACATCCATTGATAGCTGATGAGAGGAAGACATCGATTGATAAAAAGCATGAACAAAGATGGGGAAGTAGGAATGAGCATGATATTTTTGGAGACTGAGAAAACTCAGAGAGTCTTGTTGGCAAACAGTAGGAAATGAATCTAGATAGATTAACCAGGACTAGATTGTGGAGGCTGAGGCTCAGGAGACTTTATCCTATGGGCAGTGGAGAAGCACTGTAGGGTTTTGAGCAGGTGAGCTGTGCAGTGCAAGAGGGATTGTGGAAAGGTTGACCTGGGGCTGGTAGGCTTGTGAGAAGAGCAAGAAAGAGGTTAGACTGGGGAGACCAGTTAGGAGGCTGGTTCAGCATTTTGAAGGTATCCCAATAAGGGCTATATCTAGCAGTGGCAATGGGAATGGAAAGAAGGGTTTGATACAAAAGTACTATCTGCAGCAAGATCCACAGGTTATGTATGATGAGCAACTGAGTGCAGGGCACAAAGAGGGGAGCTGAGTCAAAATAACAAGGCTTTGGCCTGGGTGGTGGGTATTAGGGTAATGGTACTCACTGAAATAGAGGAATCAGACCGCGGTGCATCCAGAGACAATGCAGCTTTTCACAATATCCACAGAATATTAATCAGTTTGAGAATATGCATTCTAAATGCCCAGGATGTTATATGATGAACATCATAAGTCACACTGAATCAAGCTCCTACAGGATAGAAGTCCACATGTGTCTAGGTATGTATATGGTGTCAAGTAGTATTTATTGGCAGGAAAGATCTCAAAAGAACTTTTTTGAACTAACACATATTGCTGCCTGTGTGCCAGGCGACGTTCTAAGTGTTATTCAAATAAGAACAATTTTAATACTCATAACAAACCTATGAACTGTGGTGTTGGAGAAGACTCTTGAGAGTCCCTTGGACTGCAAGGAGATCAAACCAGTTAATCCTAAAGAAAATCAATCCTGAACATCATTGAAAGAACTGATGATGAAGCTGAAGCGCCAATACTCTGGCCACCTGATGCGAAGAGCTGGCTCGTTAGAAAAGACCTAATTCTGGGAAAGATTGAAGGCAGGAGGAGAAGGGGATGACAGAGGATGAGATGATGATGGCATCACTGACTCAATGGACATGAGTTTGAGCAAGCTCTGGGAGATGGTGAAGGACAGGGAAGCCCAGCATGCTGCAGCCTATGGGGTCGCAAAGAGTCGGACATGACTGAGTGACGGAACCACAACAGCAAACCCATGAGATAGTATTTTACAGACAGGAAAGCAGACACAGAAGTCAGGGACTTGCCCGGGATCTTAAAGCTAACAAAACAGTGGAGCATTTGGACCCAGGCAGTCCGGCCCCCAAGCTGTGCTTTTTAATGATTAAGCTATTTTCCTCCCATCCTTAATCAAATACTACTTTTCTTTCCTTGCTTGAGGAAGCAGTGACTACCTTCTGAATTTCACTGTGAACACGGCCTCGTTCCAAGTGACCGAGTGCGGTTCCTGCACCTCGACTTGTTCTGCTGGCGTGCAGATCCAGCTCCTCCAGGCACTGGCTGGGGCTGCCTCCTCTTCTCCTCGTGTGCTGGTGTCCTGAGCTCTAAGTGGGGATTCACAGTTCTTACCTCTCAGGAGGTGGTTCGGAGATTAACTTAATATCTGTGAAGCACTTAGATCAGTGCTTGGCAAACAGTGGGTCTTGATAAATATTTGTTGTCTGTGTTCTCATAAGGACTCCCATATCCATCAAAGTTCATTGGCAGTGGACTAAGTGTTTACCAATTAGGTTATAAGAAAGATTCAGAATTTGTCTTTTTTAGACATTTTAGGCATTCTTTCTTTCCTTAGGATGTAAACATGATTTCAAAAAAACACGAGCATGTTCCATTGTTTGGTGATACTATCATCATCATCATAGAAACCCCCACTTGAATAATTTCTGTGTTAGTAACTGAATTCCACCTTAGAAGGCAGCATAGTTTGTAGTAGCAGGTGACTTAAGTGCGTAAGGTAGGTAACTCTCAGGCCTTGGTAATTTATCTACTTGTATTAATGCTCTTTAGGAATAAGGTGACAATTTGGATGTTTCTGTATTTTGGTTTAATATCAGAACAAAATTCTGTCTTAAATAGATGACAGCCTTTCCAATGTTCTTCCTAAATTTGTTTTTCATCTTGGTGAAACCAGTATCCAAGATGGCCTTCAGTTGTTATCTGAACCCAACTAAAGCTCACAGATTTTCTGTCCAACTTTTGGTTTCATTTGACAGCAACACTGGGCCAAACTATAGCAAAGAGGACTGGTTTGAAATGACTGGTGAACGGCATGTGTGGTCACTGGGTGCAGCTGAGACACTAAATTGATCTACCCTCATTAGAGGATATTCATAGACATTCTTACACTTTGGACTTCCCTGGTGGCTGAGACAGTAAAGCGTCTGCCTACAATGTAGGAGACCCGGGTTCAGTCCCTGGGTCAGGAAGATCTCCTGGAGAAGGAAATGGCAACCCACTCCAGTTTTCTTGCCTGGAAAATCTCATGGACGGAGAAGCCTGGTGGGCTACAGTCCATGGGGTTGCAAAGAGTTGGACACGACTGAGCGACTTCACTTCCACTTTCACTTATAGTTTTAAACCATGTTATCTGTTGTTCAGCCTTTCTGCATAGCAACCGTTTAATCCTTTCTTCATATGCTTACTAAATATAATGATTAGACTTCCTATAAAACTGTGATTTCAGGTTAATCGTTTTAATTGCCTTTTTGGCAATTTTAGTGATTTTAATTTAAATAAATAGAAAACCTTATTTATTTATGTTTTCATGTCCTCCTACTGTTTTGGCTGAAATGATTGATGCTAAAGGTTGCTTGAACTATGCTATCTGCAAGGTAAAATAACTCCAAGATTTGCCAGGAGCACGACAGCATACTCTTTGAATCTCTGATTGTCAGGATGTGCTGGCTTTATGGCCCCAGGGAGAGTAACTGGCAACATAACGTGGGATGGTGGGGCTCCATGGCAATTTAGTGGATTAGTGGAAAGAGAAAGAAAAAAATAAATCAGATGATTGTAAACGATGAGTGTCCTTTCTTGTTCCTCCCAGGTGAGCCTTTTTCTCAGGAGGAAATGGAAGAAATGTTGTCTGCTGCAATTGATCCAGAATCGAATTCAATTCTTTATAAGGACTACATAACAATGATGGTGATAGATGAGAATTAAACTCTCCAAAGACTTCATTTCTAATTGAAAGTATAATTTCAAAGACTGCTTGTCCCT
The DNA here is from genome assembly GCF_001704415.2 of Capra hircus. NCBI lineage: Eukaryota > Metazoa > Chordata > Mammalia > Artiodactyla > Bovidae > Capra > Capra hircus. The sequence continues at coordinate 30,736,189 of NC_030823.1, read as the reverse complement.
GTTAATTTCACATTTTATCTTATAACTCCTACATATTGCTAATTAATGCCTTGTGACAACTATTTCAAGATATTTTGTTCTTTAAAGGTGATCATACAATTTAAAATATAGATCTATTTAGCATGTCTAGCCTAATGGAATGACACATTACATTGCTAATTAAACACATTGCTTTTAAGCTATTCATAAAATATTTAACATTATCCATGGGTTATTGTTAATGTTCTACAATAAAACCCAGGTTGCTTTCAAATTAATTAAGCTGACAAAAGTGAAGACTGATTAGAAAGACCTAAGGTTTAGCATAGGAAGATCTTGGGATGAGGCAGGATGACCACAAATTGAAAATGAGTAGTAATGTGATGACAGCTTCTTTTTAAAACAACAAACCCTTCGTCAATCAGAGTGGGGAAGGAGGCTCATTGAAATGGATATTAATAATTAATTTCTTGTGGGTGCCAACTTCAAATCTCATCTGAGATGATAGTCACTTAGTGTATGTAAAAATTTAAATTGGCTGATCTAGCATGTTACCTACCATTTATGGCATAGCTAAAGGAGTTGAGATGGCTGACCCTTGAGAAAAGAAGACTGATTAGAAACTGATAATGTGTGGAAGTGGCAGTTCTCTTGTGGTTTTTAGAATCTTACCTATTCAGAATACCTATCATGAGAATATTGTTCTGAATACCGAGTAAGAATATTGAGAAATTTTGTGGTGTATAAGAGGTACAAGTGTTGAAAGAGCAGAATAATGTTATCTGAGTACAAAGAATCACAATGGAAAGGCAAAGAGGAAAGTCAGGTAAAGGAAAACGAGTCCTGTTCCGTAACCTGTATCACTCTTTCACACACATACACACTGATCTTTATTTAAAGGTGCTTCACCACTACACGTGCATCTGTATATAAGCGTATAAACACTTAATGTTGCTTGTGATTGTTCCTCCTAGATGTGCAGGGCTGCTACTCAAGAGACTATTACTGTTTATTCATTCGTGAAACCTTTACTGAGAATTACTAGATAAAGTCAGACTTCCCTGCTGGCTCAGGGGTAAAGAATCCATCTGCCAGAGTAGGAGATGCAGGTTCAATCCCTGGGTTGGGAAGATCGCTTTGAGAAGGAAATGGCAACCCACTCCAGCATTCTTGCCTGGGAAATCCCGTGGACAGAGGAGCCTGGCAGGCTACAGTCCACGGAGTTGCAAAAGAGTCAGACACTAATTAGTGACTAAACCACAACATCAGATAATGTACCAGGAATTGGAGTTGCACGTGAATCAGTCCCTAACTAGTCAAGATTACAGTTTGGTGAGGGAGACCTGCAGGGCAGTCAGCAATCACATTTCAGACAGGGCATGTTCAGGGGACCGTGGAAGTGCCGAAGAGGGCAGCTGACTCAGGGTGGAGTGGGGAACTTTCTCTGAGACAAAAGGTTACTTTGAGTAGAGAAGGCTTTCTGGAAACAAGGAACATCTCACTTCAAGATGAGTGGTTTACTAAGTGGGCAGCAGGACATGGGGTATTTCAGAAGAGCAGCAAGAACAAGAACAAAAAAAATCCAGAGGTGTCATGAAACACGGAACAGTCTGGAAATTTAAAGTGTTAATAGTTCAGGAGGCTGGAATGGAGGAGATTTAGGGACATGAGAGATGAAAGAGGGGTGGCAGTCAGGAGCTGTATCATTAAGGATATTGGGTTAAGTGTACAGTTAAGGTTTTAGTGTAAGAGTTTGAACTTTCTTCTGAAGATCACAGAGAAAGATCATTTGTAAGTAAGGAAAATAGACTTGAAGGTGAACACTAGAAGTAGGGAGACCAGATGGTAGCCCTTTGGTTGGTGGGAGGAGCGAGATTAGGAAAAGTCAAGCCTGAGTGCCAGGTCTCTGGTTTGGACAGTGAGTGAATTGTGATGTCATTCATTCAGAAATCCAAGAAGCTAGTCGGGGTTGGTAGGCAAAATGATGAGTTTGGCTCTGGACACCAGGGGACTGAGGAGCTAGTGAGATACCCAGGTGGGGACATTCAATAATCAATTGGATCATTAGGAGGAAGAGCTGGGCAGAGACGTGATTCTCTGAGTTCTCGGCTTTTAAATAGTAGTTAATGCCTTGGCAAGAAAAGAGAAGAGGGCCACAGGGAAGAATGGGGAACACCAGCATTTAAGAGAGGGCAGAGGAAGAGGAGCCACAAGACACTGGGAACGAGAAGTCGGAGAGGAGGGCCAGCAGCGGAGAGGCGTCATGAAGCCAAGGCAGGAGAGAAGCACTTGGAGGCAGTAACCAACCCCGTCAAATGTCACGGGAGGCAAGGTCAATTAAAGACAGAGAAAATGTCCATCACAACAGAGTTCATTGATAACCTCTGCTGGGGAAGCCTGGGAAGCGGCAGGGTGCAGAGTCCAGTGGGTGGAGGAGCAGGGGGTGTGAGGAAGTGGAGCGCGGAGGACAGTTCCTGGCCGTGCCGAGAAGGGGAGACGCAGGGCTGGATAGAGCAGGCTGAGGGAGTTATTTTTGGAGGATGGACACAAGCAGGCACATTTATATTCAAAGGGCTGAGAGCTCAAGGAGAATGGTGAAATTTGGAAATATCTCTTGTGGGAAATGGGAGAAAGAATTGAGAAAGAGCCCATATAAAGACATCAGGAAATGCGGGAGGATTTTGTTCAGTAACATGGGCCCAGGAGCAAAAATGTTGGATCATTGTATTGATTCAGGATTAAGGTTTGTCATTTGGGTGAGATGGAAGCAACCCAAGGTCAAGGAGTGGAGGAATTCACAAGAGAGCTGTTGTAATGATGGTCTCTAGTCCACGGGTCAGGAGAGATACAGGTGGGAGTGGGCTACTGGATTGAGAGAAGGAGGCAGGGCCTCCGATGGCCAAAGGAGCAAACAGCTTGTGGGGCGGATGTTAGACGTGATTGGCCTTCCTGCCATTCCTGAGTAAGTGCATGCATGCTTGGTTTGAAATTTGACTTCCCTGTGTTCTTAGAGTGCTCTTTCATTCTCTTGTGTTATTATTATAATTAATAACACTGGCTAACATCTGGTGGACTGATGACCATGTGCCAGGCACCGAGCTAAGTGCTTTTCTATATTAGCTCCTTTAATCCTCACAAACACCCAGTGACGTGGATCGTGTTACGTTACCTCCATTTCTCCCAGGTGGTAACAAAGAAGTTACACAGCAATAAGGCTGTATTCATCAGTCTGTGCTGGGTGATGCCATGGTAACAAATAACCTGAAACCTCAGTGACTTACTACACGAAGAGTTCTTTTGTGTTCGTGTTTTGTGTGACCTGGGGTCAGCTGGGACTCAGCCTCACGTGCCGTCTTTGGGCAGCTCATCTCCTTCCTAAGCAGGGTGACCATGTGTCCCAGGCTACTTGGGGTGGTCTCAGCATTCACTTGTCCCAGTGTAGTTGTTAACAGATCTACCTCTTAGAAGTGTCCCTGAATATGTGGTCTTCCTATTTGAAAAACAGTGCATCAAAATGGCGGCAAGGAATCATCTTAACAGAAGGTTTTATGAAAAAGTGACCACAGACTGTATTTCTTCTCAGGAAGGAGTACGGTGAAGTGCTTCCCAGGAAGCGTTTCCTCCTTCACTAGTGTCCTGAGACTGTGCCGAGGTGAGAGCCTAGTGAAGGCGTAGGGTGCCTCTCACCCCGCCGGGCGTGTTAGAATCACCACCCAGAGGGAGCATGAGCCGTGTGCCCTGAGGCCAGGGTGGAGAAGTGGGAGGCAGGGGTGTGGCGACCCCCAGAGCCTTAGCAGACACGCTGTTTCTGATAGGCGACACACTGCAGCTGGGAAGGAGGGTGCCAGAGACACACAACGCCCTTGAAGGTGGAAGCACACCCAGGGGCATATCCCTCGGCAGCAGCAGCCGGCACAACACGCACCGTGAAAGTGGGCGCTGGTGCCCCATGCGGAAGCCCAGGTACAGACTTGTTTGGAGCCCACAAGGCAGCTCTGAGTGGTCTTCTCTAAGCCCATTACCCTGCATGACCCTGGTCACGACAGAGAAATACAGGCTGGTGAATCAGCCTCAGTCTCTCTATAAATTGGCTTCCCAGGTGGCTCAGTGGTAAAGAATCCACCTGCCAATACAGGAGACCCCAGGGACGTGGGTTCGATCCCTGAGTCGGGAAGATGCCCTGGAGGTGGAGGCAACCCACTCCCACATTATTGCCTGGAAAGTTCCATAGACAGAGGAACCTGGTGGGCTGCAGTTTATGGGATCGCAGAGTCGGACATGACTGGGCATACAACCCACATGCATTCTTCATAAGTGGTAATGTCATATTCTGTTTTGGGGAAGGATACTTCAGGATTGGGCACCCCCCAAGTCTCACCTTCTAGAATACTTTCAAAAGTTCTGACTGATGTCAAACTTCACACCGCATCTCAAGGAAATTTTATCTCTTTAGTAATTAAAAGAGTTCTATGTATGATTCATTTTTCTATCTTTAGCATTAATTTGTTTTTTAAAAGGCCATGAAAAAGTACAACAGGCTTCCCACAAAAATCTTATTTTATCTCCTAGTTGCAGAATAATTGTAGCATATTTGCAAAAGGAAAATTTTTCTTTATGTTCTAACCATTTAGATTCATATTTTACCTCTTTCACTGATCTTAGCCCTCAACATCCAGTTTAAGTCACAATGGCATTTTCCTGGCAAGAAGAGAGCTCGGTCTCTTGTGTAGAAAATTTGCTTGTCCATATGACTCCAGGCTTGTGCAGGGCCCGCTGTCTCGGGCCCTGTGGAAACCCAAGTCTGCTCTCAACCCCTCGGGGCTGGGGAAGCTCCATCACTCAGGGCTGGGGTGCAAGCTGGCATCGGGAGATCCTCTCGCCCTGACCTCTGCTTCGCCTGAGACCCACTCTGGGTCAGGCACTTCCCTCCTGTGTTTCTGTGTCTGGAAAATAAAGAGTCCCACTATAGTTCTCCTTCCACCTTCCAAAAGCAGCGCAGATGGAGTCCCCTTTGCATGTACCCAATGTCCAAGTGTCAAATGGTAAGAGATGAGGAAGAATGTCCAAGATGGCAGGCTGGTTGGGATTTTCGCTGGTGGGACAGTTTTTTGTGGAATGGAGTGGATCTAGGGCTTTGTCTCCTTCCTTCCTTCCCCTTTTCTAACCGCTTCCAGTTAAGAAAGTTACCTTATTTATATAGCCAATTCCCTGTAGAAGATCAGTGTTACTACATTGTCTCTCCTGGGCAGGTTAAGTAGGCAGAGAACTTCCTGGACACATGTGCCTGCCTCGTGCCATGTGTGACGGTCTCCTGGGCCTGCATCTACTGAAGTATAGATTACCAATCACCTGCTGAGAAGCACCTGGGAGGGGGTGCTTGTTAGAAATTTAAACTCCCAGGTCCCATTCCAGACCTCTAGAACAGACCCTCCAGAGGTCCAGGAACCCACATTTTCACAGACATCCTCAGGGAAGCCTTATGCATGCTAAAGGGTAAGAGCCACTGTCTGAGATAATGAAAGTGAAAATTCTTTAAAGGTTAGAGTGTGACAGAAATTATTATTATTTTTAAAAATATTTATTTGTTTGGCTGCATCAGATGTTTTTAAGAAACGATCTATCTATTTTTGGCTGTGCTGAGTCTTCCTTGCTGTGAGTGGGCTTTTCTCTAGTAGCGGTGCCCAGGCTCCTCATTGTGATGGCTTCTCTTGTTGCAGATCACCGGCTGTAGGGCAGGAGGGCTCAGTAGCTGTGGCCTGCTTCATTGCCCTATGGCATGTGGAATCTTCCTGGACCAGGGGTCAAACCTGTGTCCCCTGCATTGGCAGGCATATTCTTAACCACTGGACCATGAGGGAAGTCCGGAAATACAAATTTTAATCACTGAATGGCATCTAGTTGTTGGGATGTACCTTAACTGATTTAACTAATTTCCTTTTTTAAAATCTGTTTCTTCTGATTGGAGGCTAATTTACTTTACAGTATTGTGGTGGTTTTTGCCATACATTGACATGAATTAGCCATGGGTGTACAGGTGTCCCACCATCCTGAACTCCCCTCCCACCTCCCTCCCCACCACATCCCTCTGGGTTGGCCCCAAGCACCAACTCTGAGTGCCCAGCTTCATGCATCAAACATGTGCTGGTCATCTGTTTTACATATGGTAATATACATGTTTCAATGCTATTCTCTCATATCTTCCCACCCTTGCCTTCTCCCAAATAGTCCAAAAGTCTGTTTTTTACATGTGTGTGTCTTTTGCTATCTTGCATATAGGGTTGTCATTACCGTATTTCTAAATTCCATATATATGGGTTAATATACTGTACTGGTCATTTCTCTTTCTGGCTTACTTCACTCTAAGCTCCAGTTTCATCCACCTCATTAGAACTGACTCAAGTGTGTTCTTTTTTTAATAGCTGAGTAATATTCCACTGTGCATTTCTTATTCCTGGTTATTTAAATAATTTTCGAATTTTCTCTGTTATAATAAATTACTCTATACCTCCTGGTAGCTAAATCTTTATTATTTGCTTAGAACATATTCCTAGAATGGGAACTGTTGGATCAACTTTAAAGAGCTGGAGACCTTTTTAAAAGTCTACTGTTAATGTGTTTTCAAGGTATCTCAGAGGAAGATTGTTCTCATATCCCAAACCTTATCAGCATTTTTTTTTGTTTTTAATTTTTGCCAAACTGATAGGCAAAAAATAATCTGATTGATTTCTTGAAATTTGCATTCTGTTGATTACTTGAACTTTCTAAAGGTTCATGACCATGTATACTGAAGAATTCAATTGGATTAGCTCAAGGAGGCACCAAATTTGAACCTCACAGATTGTTTCCCATCAGATATAAGAACCCCTCTGGTTGCTATGAAATGGATCCCACAAAACACAGCTCTATGGGCAGATTCTGAATTTAAGAGGTACACATTCATTCTGAAGGATTAACACTTGGAGAAGGTGATTCGTGAGAATGAGCCGCTGTCGCACAGAACTGTAAGCAGGAGACGTCACAGATATTCAAGCAAAGAAACAGGACCTTGGGAAACAAACATGCAAATGAGAAGTGAGGAATGGTCACCAAGGCCAGAAGAAGCAGCCAACTGGCCGTCTGCTCCACTACTAGCTTCTTGGGATGGGAACATAAGTTTCCCAATGCAGTTCATTTGCTCATTCAGTCAACATTTATTGAATTCCCACTACAGGCCAGACACTGTTCTCAGCACCAGAGGTGCCGAAATAAGTAGGAGACATAGTCCTCGTCCTTGAGAGATTTCATTCTTGTGGAGACAAGTAGTTAGAAGCAAGTAACAGTTGTTCAGCAATGCTAGCAAAGTGCTTTGGTATCAGAGCAGAGAGCTGCCAGGTCTGCTGGTGGGACTCACAGAGAGCTTCCTAGAGGAACTGATAGGATGAATCCGCAATGGTTTTTGTGTTCCTGTTGGCAGTACTGCTGCAGTCCTGGGTGGGAAAGAATGTTCCGGAATGGGGTGGCTTGAGGCTCATGCTAAAACAGAGTGATAGCATGGCTTAGGGAGGATAATAGGCCTGCTTTTGGATTACAGCTGTGCCAGGTACAGAATATGTGAGTGGGAAAAGTCACTTGATGTGTCTGTACCTCTTGCCCAGGTATAAAATGGTGATAATCATATCTACCTTGTAGATACCCTAATCAGGTTACCCTGAGCATTAAGGGCTACCTGCCCAGGACTTGATATGTGGTATCTACCATTACAAAGCACTCAGGAAATATCCTTTGAATGATTAATATAAATATTTCCCCAATGTTTTCAATCTTTTAAAATTATAAACAAGTTTGGGTCCAGATACTTACAGGATTTCTGGGAATAAGAAAGGCTATTGAGACTTCCCTGGAAGACCAGTGGTTAAGACTGTTTGCTTCTACTGGGGGCTTGGAAAACTCCCTGGTATCAGGAGTGAGACCCATTGAAGGAAAGACGGAGAGAAGAATGGTTATGTGTAGCGTGGGCTGCTGGAGGCTGGCAAGAGGGTAACTGCAAAAGAAGGCGCATTCTTCATCTAAGATCCATAAAAATAGACCTAAGGAGGGAGGGTAGGTTTGGGGATAACACAGTAAAAAGAGGCATGGGGCAGTAGACTCAACATACAGAGTCAGAAGACAGTGATGAATTGGTTTCAAGTGCCTTTATGGGGACATTAGAATTAAAAGGGTGCTTGCTTTGGTGGAGAAGGTGGGGACATGAGAGAAGGGTCTATGAATGGAGCGCAGCCGAGTTCAAGTGGCTTTGGAACTATCTTTGCAAGGGACTGATCATCAGTTTGTGAAAGTTGCTCAGTGGTGTCTGACTCTTTGTGACCTCATGGACTATACAGTCCATGGAATTCTCCAGGCCAGAATACTGGAGTGGGAAGCCTTTCCCTTCTCCAAGGCATCTTCCCAACCTAGGGATCGAACCCAGGTCCCCCGCATTGCAGGCAGATTTTTTTTTTACCAGCTAAGCCACAAGGGAAGCCCAAGAATACTGGAGTGGGTAGCCTATCCCTTCTCCAGCAGATCTTCCCAACCTAGGAATTGAACCGGGGTCTCCTGCATTGCAGGCAGGTTCTTTACCAATTGAGCTATCGGAGAAGCCCGAACACCAGTTTAGGTGATTAAAAAAAGGACTTCCCGTTAAGAAATTTCAACACAGAAAGAATGGAGTAAACAGACCCCCATGTAGCCATTACCCATTAACATATGGCCAATCATGCTTTATCTACGCCCTGCACAGTTTCCCTGACCTCAACCCTCACCCTTGCTGAATTATTTCAAAACAAATTCCGGGACATCACGTCTATAAGGGCTCTGATAATATCTTTAATAGATAAGGATCTCCTCCTCTTTTTCCCACACAATCTTGAAACCGTTTTCGTAACAAAAAATTTAACAATGATTCTTTAATAACATCTGATACACAAACATTATTCAAATTTCCACAGTTGTTTCATAAATGCCATTTTACTAGTGGTTTATTCCAATCAGGATCCAAACAAGGCCTATACACTGAGTTTGGTTGATGTGTCTTTTGGTCTCCAACACTCCTGTCCACTTTGGCTCTTGCCATTTATCTGTTGAGAACCTTGGCCATTGGTTCTGAATCAGTTCTGTTCCCCACGTTTTGGGTTTGTCTGATTGCACTTCTGTGGTGGTAAGTGACACGTCCCTTTCTTCCCGGTATTCTCTATAGACCCATTGTTTTATCTAGAGGCTTGATCGAGTTCAAGGTCAGTTTTGTTTTTTCTTTCTTGTACATCAACTTCATTGAAGTAAGGCTTCCTTGTAGGAAGTAGGGCTTCCCTCATAGCTCAGTTGGTAAAGAATCTGCCTACATCCAGGATACCCAGGTGCAATCCCTGGGTCGGGAAGATCCCCTCGAGAAGGAGATGGCAACCCACTCCAGTATTCTTGCCTGGAGAATCCCATGGACAGAGGAGCCTGGCAGGCCACACAGTCCATGCGGTTGCAAGAGCTGAACGCGACTTCGCAACTAGACCACCACAAATCAACTTCATTGCAGGTGGTGTATTTTTATTGCCTTCCCTCGGGTGAAGGCACGTGATGTCTGTCGTCTCTCTTTTCGTCACTTGCTCAGGTTCAATTGCTGTCAGTGTAATCCAGCCAAAGCAATGTTCCTCATCGACCTTTCCCTAACGCTTGCCTATAAACATGGGTTAGCAGGAGCTGGGAAATGTGATTTTAAAAAAATCCTATCATTCTTTTTTGCATATATATGCTGCAATTCCTTTATTTAGGATAATTTTCCTTCAAGGACCATTTGCCTTCTTTGAAATGCGGTTTATACTAGCAAGGATACAGCAGTTCTCTTCATTGTTTTAATTTTTCGAAAGTATTTCATTTCTTTTAAAAACACACACTTTATTTTTCTACCTGTGTGTATGACAGGTGGGGCTTGAAATTGCTTGTGTCCTTATCAGAAGTGTAAGCCCCCATTTGGCACCTATGCCAGCCAAGGCTGCACTGGGTAACATTCTTGCCTTCTTACTTCCTGGCATTTACAGTGTTTGTATTAGCAGTTACGCTGCTATTTCTGTCACCGTGAGTCTATCTTTTCTTCAGTGTAGGTGGAAGTGAAGTGTTTGGGTTTGACTTGATTTAATAAAGCTGTTGCAGGTTGATGAAACAGGTTTCAAACATCATAAGGTTACAGGGGAAACGGTGATTTAGAATAACGACATATAAATTATAATAGCACAGCAAGGATTCTTAATAATTCTGAATACAATTCTTCCCTAACAAAACACATTAATCAACTAATACATACAATATATTTGGATATTTATCAATAGTATATCTAGGTTGTATGTGAAAATAATATATGCTAAAAAAGAAGAAAATCACTCACACAACTCATACTTGCAAATTATCATTACTGTCACTCTTCCATTTTAAATTTGGTCTTTTGACAACATATATTGGTTACCATTGAGTTTGGACTTGTAAACCAGGTAGAGATTAATTTCTGTAATAATCAGGATTAACCAGATAATTTAAAATTTCTGTTTAGTGATTAAAAATTCATACACTATAGGAAACAGAACTACTTCCAAACAGCGGTAACCTAACTCCGAAGAAAGACTGCATTTCTAATTCCTTGATGGACGTTGTCCTAATACATGGCTAAGATCCAGGGCACTAGTCCCGAGAGCAATGAAGCACTAGTGAAGGTGAGTGGGCGGGGTCAGTTCTACCTACAGAGAGAAGTGGGCCCCGTGGGCCTCAAAGGCACAGTCAGTAACTGGAAACCGTTCTGGGAGGAAGGTGATCGGGGAGTCATTCCACCGTGTCCGTAAGTGGGTATGGACACTGAGACCTACAGGGTGCCATGCAGGGAAGGTCAGCACAGGGAGTTTTATTGGCTTGAGGTGCTTGCAAGTTGCAGAAGTGGAGGTGGAGCCAAGAGTCAAGATGTGGAAAAAGAAATGTGTGTGCATTCAGGTGACAGACTTTATGGAGCCAAGTGGCCATCAAGCTGTTCTCTGGGCCAGGCACTCGGAGACTGTACACTGCATCCCATCACTAACCTGTGAGCCACCAGGGAAGTCAACCCCCTGATGAATCAACATGAAATCAAAGGTTGCTCCAGATCTATACAACTCTTCTTCAAGTTCCCACCCCACCCCTGGGCCTTCTGTTCTGATTGGAGGACCTGGTCTCTTATTTTACGGAAAACATACACCCTTAGGTTTGCATGCTCTTCAGTCTCCCTCATCAAAGACCAAATGGCACCTTTAAGATCCAGGGCCAGAAGGTGCAGCTGCCAGGCAAAGGAGTGTCCTCGAGTGTCTGCTCTGTGGGTTTTTTCCCAGCTCCTGCCTCCACACTGCCCTCTCCTGGTTCCCAGGCCTTCCAGTTCTCTCTGCCCCTACTCGCACTCCACAAGCTCCCCAAAGTGAAAAGTGAAAGTGTTAGTTGCTCAGTCCTGTCTGACTCTTTGTGACCCTATGGACTGTAGCCCTCCACGGTCCGCTGTCCATGGGATTCTCCAGGAAAGAATACTGGAATGGGTAACCATTCTCTTCTCTGATCTTCCTGACTCAGAGTTCGAACCTGTCTCTCCCCATTGCAGGCAGATTCTTTACCATCTGAGCCACCAGGGAAGCCTTCAGGCTCCCAGAGTAGCCCTTAATTCAAGACACTCTCCATTACCACCCCGTGGCAGCCCAAATTTCCTGTACATGCAATTGTTCAGTGTGCAGTCCTCTTCATATCTAAATTTACCTTTGTTTTCACTCATCCCAGCCTCCTAATCTCTGCTCTCAGACATCCCCACCCTCTTCAAAGCCAGCCTCCTTCTGTGCCCTTGTCCCCACCCCCAGCTGCCTCAGTGCTGACCTTTCGCTGTCAAATATTCTCTTTATTCTTCTGTCTTTACCTTTCTCCGTGAGTTTATTTCTCTCAGACCATAATCTTATTCAGGTCTACCCCATCTTTTAAAAGACGCTTTCCCTCATGTACACACAGCTATATGTAAGATGGATAACCAAGGACCTACTGTATGGCACAGGGAACCCTGCTCAATGTTGTGTGGCAGCCTGGATGGGAGGGGAGTTGGGGGAGAATGGACCTATGGATATGTATGGCTGAGTCCCTTCGCTGTTCACCTGAAACTACCACAACATTGTTAATCAACTATACCCCAATATAAAATAAAAAGTTTACAGTTTGGGAAAAAAACCCCAAATGACGCTTTCCCTTCTCTTAGATGTGTTCTCCTTCCTGTGCCCCACCCCCACTCCTCTGGGTCCATGGTCTCTCTCTCTCTCCATCCCATCACGCCCACCAACTGGAAAGAGGGTTCCATCCTCTCTGAGCTCACATCCACACCTCCCTCTGTCTCAAAGGCTCCCGCAGTTTGCCTTTCGCATTCATCACTTTGCTCAAGCTGCTGCCACCAACACAGCAGCTGCCAAGGCTGGTAACCTTGTTCCAGGCCTTAACCAATTTGAATTCACTGCAGTGTTTCATGCTTGTTGGATTCAAAGATGTACTTTTCACCGATTCTCTCCTTTTTTGTTGATGACTGACTGTCTCTTACCTTTGACTGGTGCCTCGTTTTATTCCTATCCTTAAATATTAGCATCCCCAGGATGCTAGTCTTACCTTTTCTTCCTTAATCCTCTCTCCACGTGGCCTCATTCATCCCAGTGATCTCATCTACCACTTCCAAGCTGAAAACTTGCAATTGTAAACCTCGAGATCCAACCTGTCACTGAGGCTTTCACCAGTGAATGTCCTGCAGGTCCCTCGTATGCAGTGAAACCTGCAAGAGGAGGCTCTTCCTCAACTCTTGTTGGCCCAACCTAGTGACATGCATCAGTCATTGAGGACCTGCCTCACTGTCTTCAGCGGAGAAGGCAATGGCACCCCACTCCACTACTCTTGCCTGGGAAATCCCATGGACTGAGGAGCCTGGTGGGCTGCAGTCCATGGGGTCGCTAAGAGTCGGACACGACTGAGCGACTTCACTTTCACTTTTCACTTCCATGCATTGGAGAAGGAAATGGCACCCCACTCCAGTGTTCTTGCCTGGAGAATCCCAGGGACAGAGGAGCCTGGTGGGTTTCCGTCTATGGGGTCGCACAGAGTCGGACACGACTGACGAGACCGCAGCAGCAGCAGCAGCACTGTCTCCGGAGTGTCGCTTCCACTCTACTATAATACTCACAACCTCCTGCCTAGCTTACTGCAGGGATCTCCTGACTCTCTGCCTCTAGCTCCACTCAGTCCAATCCATTCTTCACTTGCTTCAAGAAGCATCTTTTTAAACAGATAAGGTCATGGCACACGTCTTAGTGTAGCTTTTATTAAAAAGTGGCCCTGAGATAAAGATTCTGGTTCTTGGTTCATTGGGGAGGTAATCTCAGGAAATGGTACCATGGGAGTAGGGAGGTGAGATGGGGAAGGGAAGCCAGCCAGTGAGGGATGTGTTATCAAGCTGGGTACCAATGTGAGTAACTGGAACTGAGTCCTGCTGGGGAACCGGTGGAGTCACTGTGGAATGCGTGCTTCAGATTTATCCTACCTGAGGGTGAGAGAGCAGGGCCATTTATGTCCCAGCTCTCATCAGGCTTGGTTGGGATCAGGGAGAGGAGCCAGTTCTGTAGCAGTGGATGACCCTCCTGCAGTACTTGGGGGAAGGGAGCCTGTGAAGCCCTCAGACATGGAAGTCAGACCAGTTATTGAAATGGTAAGGCTTTTCCAATAGTCATGTATGGATGTGAGAGCTGGACCATAAAGAAGGCTGAGTGCCAAAGAATTGATGCTTTCACACTGCGGTACGAGAAAAGACTCTTGAGAGTCCCTTGGACAGCAAGGAGGTCAAATCAGTCAATCGTAAAGGAAATCAACCCTGACTGTTCATTGGAGGGACTAATGCTGAAGCTGAAGCTCCAATGCTTTGGCCACCTGATGTTGGGAAAGATCGAAGGCAGGAGGAGAAGGGGACGACAGAGGACGAGATGGTTAGATGGCATCACTGACTCAATGAACATGAGTCTGAGCAAATTCTGAGAAATCGTGAAGGACAGGGAAGCCTAGCGTGCTGCAGTCCATGGGGTTGCAAAGAGTCGGACATGACTAAGCAACTGAACAACAAGATGGGACAATGTGAGGGGCACAGGTAATGTCTCCTCATCACCCGCCTGATTTAAACCCTCCACAGGTCCCCACTGCCCACAGACAGCCTTTCCAGCCTCCTGTCCTGCTCCCTCCTGCAAGACCTTCCATGCACACTGGCGGGAACACAAGACCTCTTGTGCCTCCGTGCCTTACACGTGTTGTTCTTGCCTCCACGTGAGCCTTCTCTTTTAGGCTAACTGATAACACTGAACATGTATTGAGCATGGGTCATTTATTTATGTTAGTTTATTTAATGTAACCCTTATAATAACTTTACATATTTTTAAAAAATTACTATCTCCTTTCTGTAGGTAAGGAAATTGGGGCTCAGAGAGGTTAACTAATAAGCTTATTGGCACACAGCTAGCAGTGGCAGGGCTGTGTTCTGACATCCAGGTTCCTCTGCTCCAAACTCTGTGTTGTGGGTTAACCACTACGATGAGCTGCCTCATGCTTGCGGACTCTGCTCACAGCAGTGACCTGTCCTTACTCCTTCTCACCCACTGGATGTTCTCTTCTCAGCTTCCCATGGTGTGCTGTACCTGTTTATGTATATGCCTTTTTATAGCAGGTGTTATTTTGTAGCACAGTTACTTGTTCATTCATCTGACTTGCCTTTTAGTCTGTGAATCCCTTGTGTTTCATCTTGAATGCCTGGCCCATTGCATAACTTGGACTAAAGGCCTTCATTAACTTTTAAAATTACAATTAAGCTAAATTAATATTAAAATTGGACTTTCATTTTAATATCATGCACACAAACACTGAGGAAGATGTATGGCAAAACCAATACAGTATTGTAAAGTAAAAAAAAGAAAAAGAAAACTTCTTTAAAGAAAAATAGAGGCCTGTTTTGACTCTTCTGGACACATTTTGCTGGGCAGGAAAGAAAGAGGCACAATAACCCTACTGGTGCAAGGTTTGGGTCCTCTGAAAAGCCCCTGAAATATTAGGTGGTTTTCGATCTAGATGGGGTTTCCCCTGGGGACAGAGGCAAAACCCTTGCTCACATCAAGGGACAGTCTGTTTTCTTCTTAGTTTATGTATAGAAGACCAAAACATTAAATAAAAAATTCCTTAAAGCTCTTAAGCTCTGTGATTCAGAATGTGTTTTTAAAAATCGTGGTAAAAAATCACATAACATAAAATTCACCATTTTAGCCATTTTAAGTGTACAGTTAAGTATATTTACAATGTTATAAAACAGATCTCCAAACTGTTTTCATCTTGTATGTCTGAAATGGTATAAAAAGTGAAAGTGTTAGTTGCTCCATCATGTCCAACTCTTTGCAGTCCTTTAGATAACAGCTCGCCTTTCTCCCTGCCCTAGCCCCTGGTAACCACCAGTCTTCTTTTGTTTCTGTAAATTTGTCTACTCTAAATAACCAATGTAAGTGAAAGCGTACGTTATTTGTCTTTTTGTGACTGGATTATTTCACTTAGCATGGTATCCTTGAGGTTTATCTGTGTCACAGCGTATGTCAGAATTTTCTTCCTTTTCCAGGCCGAATAATACTCCATTGCACGTACATATCATACTTTTTTTTTTAATCTGTTCATCTTGGTTGGGCTTCCCTGGTGTCTCAGTGATAAAGAAGCTGCCTGCCAAGCAGGAGACAGAGATTCAATCCCTGGGTCAGGAAGATCCCTTGGAGGGACAAATGGCAACCCTCTCTAGTATTCTTGCCTGGAGAATCCCATGAGAGAGGAGCCTGGCGGGTTACAGTCTGTGGGGTCACAAAGAGTCACAGTTTAGCAACAAAACAGCAACAACTTGGTTGCTTCCAGCTTTGGTCTATTGAGAATCATTCTGCTAACAAGGTGAAAATGCAAATATTTCTTCCAGAGCCTTTTTTCAGTCCTTTCAGACATAACCCAGAAATGGACTGCTGGGTCATGTGGTACTTCTGTCTGTGATGTTTTGAGGAACCGCCATACTGTTTTCCATGGTGATTGCACCATCTTACATCCCACCAATAATGCACAGGGCTTCCGATTTTTTACATCCTTGTCAACATTTGTTTTGTGGTTTTTTGATAGTAGCCATCTAACGAGTGTTTATATTTGCCTTTCCCTAATGATTAGTGATGCTGACCATCTTTCTACATGCTTCTTGACCACTTGTATATTGTCTTTTGGAGAAATATCTATTCAAGTCCTTTGGTCATTTTAAAATTGGATTATTTGATTTTTTTGAGTTGTAGGAGTTCTTTGTATAGTCTGAATATTAGCCTCTTATCAAATACTCAAGTTGTGAATATTATCTCCCATTTTGTAGGCTGTCTTCCCCTCCACTGATTTTGATGCACAGAAGTTTTAAAGCTTGATACAGTTGTACTTGTGTGTCTTTGCCTTTGTTGCCTGTCCTGGGAATGTTGACAGGACATGTTTGAGTCAGGCTGGCCAGTGGCTTGTGGTCATAGAGAGGCAAGACGAGGAGGTGTCAGTGGACTACTCACCCTCCAGAGCTCTGCCGTCTTAAAGGTTTTTTGAATTCACATGGCCAAAGGGGTTTAAAGTTTTAGTGTGGACCTTCCATCCATCCTAAAGTGGGAGGAAGACAGCTTCTCACTGGAAGAAACTTCCACCCAGGTCCACTGTAATAGACTAGCCCATGGAGAGTTGAGAAAATGATACTTTTCTCTTTAATAAAAACAAAAGAAAAGAACTGCATGTGCAAATTTATAAAACCCTGACTACACAGTCAAATACTGAACCTACTAATAAGTATATCCTAGGAAAACAAAGACCAAAATACGCAAACTTTGCTGCTAAAAATTAACTTTATAATTGACTCTCTGGCAACAGGGGATAGAGAGAGAACAGCAAAGACATAAGAAAGGCAGAGGGGAGACAGCCCTCCCCCTCTTTCTTCACCCTTTTCTGGGTGGGTGTCTGGCACTTGTGTGCACTGCGCTGAGACCACCAAGTGCACGTGGTTGGGTTGGTGCTGAGAACTGAGGGAGACCTGCAGAGGACGGAAGTGCCCGAGCCTCTGTCCACCTGCTGACTGCAGGACAGAGTGTTTGTAAAGGAAAAGCTTGGGCCTCTCACACCCTTGGTCTCCCATGAGTCATTCATGGTAAAGGATGGAGCTACGAACAATTTCTCTGCAGTGCACTTGGACTTTTCTAGGGCTGCGAAAAGCAAGACTAATGAAGGTTACAGGAATCATTTAGTTTCATGACTTCTATTTTGGCTTCCTTACCTCTTGAAAATATTTCCAGTGCCTACTTTCTTTGTCCCTTTTCTCTCCACTTTGATAAAAGATAGCTTTTCCCTCCTGACTTTGAAATTTCCTGAAAAAAGAACATGCTACCTCTTGTACCTTAGCTCATTTAAGGGAACACAGACAGGGGACTTCCTGAAAGCCCTGCGGCCCACCTGCTGACCTGAAGGATTTGACTATCATTGTTTTAAATGGATTATCTTTATTACTTTAATTATTTCCTTTAAGGTCATCTTTAAGACTATTGGAGTTTTTAAAAGAGATATCCGTAGCTGGGTGAGAGAAGCTTACTGAAATTTGTATGTGTGTGTTCATACGTTTAGAGAGATGTGTGAAAACATGTGATTGTTAAACTTCTTTTTCCTTTTTTTTTTTTTACTGTGGTAAAATATGTGTAACACAAAATTCACCATTTTAACCAGTTTATGCATACAGTTCAGTGGCACTAAGTACATTCACATTGTTGTGTAACTGTCTCTAGAAGTTTATTATTCTAAACTGAAGTTCTTTACTTATGAAACAATAACTTCTGGTCCTCACTGTACCCTTTTTTGAATGTGAATTTTATAACAAAGGCTTAGATTTTGAAAAATGGGATACAGTTTACTTGATCCTTAAATAATGTCTGCTCATCATGCTGTGTTTTTAAGACTATTTTTTCCCATGCAGTCTCCCCCGACCCTTGAAAAGCGCCTCACAGTGTCTTATAAGTCAGCCAAATGAGACACAGTTGAAATGCTAGTTTTATGAGGTTTCCAGGTACTTCTCCATAAAGATTCTGAGAAAGCTATTAAGAATGTACCTAGGGACCTCTTTTGTGGTCCAGTGGTTAAGATTCTGTACTTCCAATGCAGGGAACACTGGTTCAATCCCTGGTTGAGGAACTAAGAGCCCACAGGCCATGTGGCATGGCCAAGAAAAGAATGTACCTAGAATTCTGGAGCAGTAATGCAGCTCCTTGAGGAAAAATGCAATAGAAAGAAGACATTTCACTTAGAGATGGCCACTGAGAACATAGTGGTTTCCAGTCTAAAATTAACATGCCATTTATGAACATGCAATATGAACATTAATACATTCTGATTAATGTTCTGGAATATTAGCATATTAATCAACCCTGAATATTCACTGGAAGGACTGATATTGAAGCTGAAGCTCCAGTACTTTGGCCACCTGATGCAAAGAGCCAACTCATTGGAAAAGACCCTGATGCTGTGAAAGATTGAGGGCAGGAGGAGAAGGGGCCACAGAGAATGAAATGGCTGGATGGCATCATTGACTCAATGGACATGAGTTTGAGCAAGCTCCAGGAGATAGTGAAGGACAGGGAAGCCTGGCATGCTGCAGTCCATGGGGTCACAAAGAGTCGGACACAACTGAGCGACTGAACAACAGCAGCAACAATAACGGTATTAAGATCCAACAGTCTGAGCATTAACCACATGCTAGACACCATGCTAGGCACTTTACTCACAAGACTCTACACTTGGTTAGTGTTCTCTGCATCTTACAGTGGGAAAGGCTGACACACAGAGATGAAGGGCACGGTACTAAGAAGTGATGAAATGGAGATTCCAACCCAAATCTATCTGATTTCAGGGTCCAAGCTTATAGTCATCATCATTGTTAGGCCAACCATTGGTACACCATTTTAATCATTCAGGATGTCTAGTTTGGAAAGAAAAGAGAGTTGATTTTGTACTTTTTTTAATTGAAGTGAAAATGAAACGAGCAATTTATTAGAAGAACATCTGAAAAGATGACATAAGGTTTTGCATAATACAGTCCCTGGTCTCACCTGCCAAGTGCCCTACTGGTCTGCATGCCGGAGTTCTTTTTTATTTTATTTTATTTTTTTGTTTTTAAAAATTTTTTAAAAAATTTTTTAATAATTTTAAAATCTTTAATTCTTACATGCATTCCCAAACATGAACCCCCCTCCCACCTTCCTCCCCATAACATCTCCCTGGGTCATCCCCATGCACCAGCCCCAAGCATGCTGTATCCTGCGTCAGACATAGACTGGCGATTCGATTCTTACATGATAGTATACATGTAAGAATGCCATTCTCCCAAATCATCCCACCCTCTCCCTCTCCCTCTGAGTCCAAAAGTCCGTTATACACATCTGTGTCTTTTTTGCTGTCTTGCATACAGGGTCGTCATTGCCATCTTCCTAAATTCCATATATATGTGTTAGTATACTGTATTGGTGTTTTTCTTTCTGGCTTACTTCACTCTGTATAATCGGCTCCAGTTTCATCCATCTCATCAGAACTGATTCAAATGAATTCTTTTTAACGGCTGAGTAATACTCCATTGTGTATATGTACCACAGCTTTCTTATCCATTCATCTGCTGATGGACATCTAGGTTGTTTCCATGTCCTGGCTATTATAAACAGTGCTGCGATGAACATTGGGGTACATGTGTCTCTTTCAATTCTGGTTTCCTCGGTGTGTATGCCCAGCAGTGGGATTGCTGGGTCATAAGGTAGTTCTATTTGCAATTGTTTAAGGAATCTCCACACTGTTCTCCATAGTGGCTGTACTAGTTTGCATTCCCACCAACAGTGTAAGAGGGTTCCCTTTTCTCCACACCCTCTCCAGCATTTATTGCTTGCAGATTTTTGGATCGCAGCCATTCTGACTGGTGTGAAGTGGTACCTCATTGTGGTTTTGATTTGCATTTCTCTGATAATGAGTGATGTTGAGCATCTTTTCATGTGTTTGTTAGCCATCCGTATGTCTTCTTTGGAGAAATGTCTATTTAGTTCTTTGGCCCATTTTTTGATTGGTTCGTTTATTTTTCTGGAATTGAGCTGCATAAGTTGCTGGTATATTTTTGAGATTAGTTGTTTGTCAGTTGCTTCATTTGCTACTATTTTCTCCCATTCAGAAGGCTGTCTTTTCACCTTGCTTATATTTTCCTTTGTTGTGCATAAGCTTTTAATTTTAATTAGATCCCATTTGTTTATTTTTGCTTTAATTTCCAGAATTCTGGGAGGTGGATCATAGAGGATCCTGCTGTGATTTATGTCAGAGAGTGTTTTGCCTATGTTCTCCTCTAGGAGTTTTATAGTTTCTGGTCTTACATTTAGATCTTTAATCCATTTTGAGTTTATTTTTGTGTGCGGTGTTAGAAAGTGATCTAGTTTCATTCTTTTACAAGTGGTTAACCAGTTTTCCCAGCACCACTTGTTAAAGAGAAAAAATATGGAACGCTTCACGAATTTTAAAAAGTGTCTTCTGAGGCTGTCTCTAGGTCCTTTCCTGTACACCTTTCCTGTGGAAGTCACCATGCAAAGCCCAGTGGTTGGCCAGAGGCCCATTTTCACCATTCTTATTCAAGAGGGAATTCAGTGATGCTTGAAGAGCATGCCTGATTGGAAGGCAATCTATGGCAGAACTTTTGTTTCTTAGAAATCCATTAAAGGGAAATGCTATCAATCAACTAATTTCAATTAGTATTTTAAAAAATTGTTCCCCACTCTTTAGAAGGAGAGTTACTTCCTGGATCCTCAGGAGTGGCTGTTACATCTGGGAAGGCAGTTCTCACAAGTGATATGAGGGGTGTGCTCTTAAGTGGAGCAGTGTGGTGGGCAGGACCTGGTGACAACTGATGTATCATTCTCAGCCAGCTGTTTGCCACCTTGGATGTGTGTATCTAAGTCAATCTTTCAGTCACTCATTCATTCATGTTTTTTGTTCATCAGTAAGCGCCTTCCTTGAGTGAGGCACACCAAATTATGTAGTAGGCCTTAAAGATTAATCTGCAGAGCCTGCCCACACAGGGCTTGCTGTGCAGTGAAGGGGACAGACATGCAGACAGGTGCATCACAACACTCATGGCCAATGCCACGGTCAGGCGATGGTCAAAGTGCTGCTGGAGCACAGAAGACAGCAGCAACCCCGGCTTGGGGAGTCTAGAAATTAGGAGGTGCCATCTGAGCTGGGTCTTAAAGGACAAGTAGGGGGTTTCCAGCCAAGTTGTAGGAAGGGGATGTTGCTTCAGGTGGGGATGGCTCATGCTAAGGCCAGCTGGGCCCAGAACTGGGGCCAGCCCCCTTGCCTGCTTGCTACTTTGCTTCAGTCGGGTCTGACTCTGTGTGACCCTATGGGTTATAGTTTTCCAGGCTCCTCTGTCCTTGGCATTCTCTGGGCAAGAATACTGGAGTGGGTAGCCATGCCCTCCTCCAGGGGATCTTCCTGACCCGGAGATCGAACCCACGTCTCTTAAGTCTACCTGCATTGGCAGGTGGATTCTTTACCACTAGTGCCACCTGGGAAGCCCCAAACAGGTGCGAGCCTCAAACAAGGATATCCACCAAGGGCAGAAGAGAGTGCCTGGGTTTCTTGTTTCTATTTTGTACCATAAATACAAAATCTTCATTTAAATTTTTCTAAAGTTTTCAGTCACCTTAAATATCTGGCTAAAATCTTTCTTTGTCTTAATCTATAGACACAAAGATTCATGTTGTCAAAATAGCATGAATGCTGGTCTTGTAGAAATATTTTATCAACTAAATATCAATACATGGATGAACTGTATAATATCCTGGCTCTTTAGCTCTTCATTGTGTGCAGGGCGGTATAAAGTATTTGTTTTTATCTCTTTTCTTGTGGCTAATACTTACAAAGGCAGCGATGATCTTATCTGACATTCAGAAATATCCATGGAAAAGCCTCTAAGCACTGTAAAGAAAATTGCAGTTTTTCTTCATTCTTTTTTTAAAAATCAGTTTTGAGAAGCTCCCAAAGATATCCAGTGTGAAGCAATTTGCAGAGAGCTTGTTGTCACTCAATCTGGCTTCCTTTTATTGGCAAATCATAACAGCAAGACTAAAGCACATCTGCATAGTTTTAAGTATGCCTCAAATGAGAAATAATGACTACCAGGCAGGGAGTGGCTACTCAAGCAGAAGCCGCAGTTACAGCACGCAGGAATGAGCAAAATTTGAATAATTTTGAAACAATGAGGCAGGCTGCACTGCTCCATATTTACATTATATAGGCAAATTAAGGATCCTAAAAGTAAAAAAATATCCACCATTTGCCATGAGAAATAGATGAGAAGGGAATTAGGACAAATTATGAATCTGCCCGCCAATACAGGAGATGTAAGTTCGATCCCTGGGTTGGGAAGATCCCCTGGAGGAGGGCAGGGCAGCCCACTCCAGTATTCTTGCCTGGAGAACCCGATGGACAGAGGAGCCTGGCGGGATACAGTCCACGAGGTTGCAAAGAGTTGGGCATGACTGAGCGGCAGAGCAACAGCAGCCCTTCCAGGAGGATCAGTAAATCTTGGTAGGAAAGAAGAGAGGCTGAGAACAATGCGTGCAGGTGGACTGGGCCGGACTGCTGAGGCAGTGAGCCTTCCTGCTCCCCTCCGCCTGCCTCTGGAGAACTGGGAACATCCTACTTACCACCTTCAGGGCCATTTAGGAAACTGATTTATAGCAGATATTGTACAAAGAGAAAATTGTGCCTGCCTAGGGCCAGCTGCGGAGAAGGCAATGGCACCCCACTCCAGTACTCTTGCCTGGAAACTCCCTTGGACAGAGGAGCCTGGTAGGCTGCAGTCCATGGGGTCACTAAGGGTCAGACATGACTGAGCGACTTCACTTTCACTTTCACTTTTCACTTTCATGCACTGGAGAAGGAAATAGCAACCCACTCCAGTGTTCTTGCCTGGAGAATCCCAAGGATGGGGGAGCCTGGTGGGCTGCCATCTATGGGGTCACACAGAGTCAGACACGACTGAAGTGACTTAGCAGTAGCAGCAGCAGCAGCAGGGCCAGCTGACCAGCTCCTCAGCTGGGAGAGGGGCCCGATTCACTAACTCAGTGAGGAGTTGGGCCCAGGTGGTAGAGAACTCAGTGCTCTCAGGTTACTGATGGCTGTGAGGTGCTGGCTGAGCCTGACGCATGCTTTCGGTCAGTGTGTCGGGGTGGGAAAATTCCATGTTGCTAAAACCATTAATATTCCATTTTTTCCTCATTTCATTTGCCTGGTAGGTTTTTGCTCATACTCTATTTTCAATGTTGCTTAAGCATTTTGCTTTGGGTGCATCTCTTGCATACTCAGGCAGTGATGGTGACATTTCCAGCGATTGCTATAATTTTCGATTTTACATACAGAGACATCTGTCACTTAGAGCATTACATGAAAAGCGGCCAAGCTAGTTTCTGGGATCGGACGGCCCCTAGAGGCTGATACATGAACTGTGTGGAGTAATGAGTGTCGGTGGATTTACAGGCTAAGGGCAAGTTTGACTTGCAGTCCACTGTACTTCAATGGGCTTCCCAGCAGAAGAGAACCCGTCTGTTAGTGCAGGAGACTCAGGTTCAATTCTGGGGCAGGAAGGTCCACTGGAATAGGAAATGGCAACCTGCTCCAGTATTCTTGCCTTGAAAATTCCATGGACAGAAGAGCCTGGTGGTCTACAGTCCACGGGGTCTCAAAGAGTTGGACACAACTGAGCACACACCCACACACACACACACACACACACACACACACACACTCCAAAACAACACGGCACCTGACCTTCTACAGAAACCAAATGGTGGATGTGTTGACAGGAATAATATTAATGTGGCTTGAACTTGGGTTTGTCAAGTATAGACTTATATTTTCAAAATATTTAAGGCTAACACAAATCAAAATTAATTTTGTCAGTTACATTTTTATTCAGTCTTGAAAGCTTTATCGATTTGTATTAGTTATCATGAAACCCATGCAAGTATTTCATAAGCAGAATTTTCAGGAGGTTTTATGTCCCTTTTTATAAACCTCTGATGAAAAAAACAAGCAACATAATAGGGAAATAGAAAGGTGTAGTTTGCACACTTCGCGTGCTCTCATACATCATCACCTGACTATAGATGTGATCTTTGCTGCTCCGAGTAACAGAAAGCTCACCCCATAAAAAGGAATTAATTGGCTTGTGTAACTGAACAGTCTAATAGTAGACAAAGGTGTAGATGCAGCCTGGCCCGCGGCTCGTATGTCAGAGTTAGTGTCTAAGTCTTGGTTCTCTTTCTTTGTGTTAGCTCCAGTTTCAAACCACCTCCTCTCAGGATGGCTGAAGGCAGTTCCTGGACTTTCCCTTGCAGAGATACAGCATCAGGAAACCCTATTTCCATCCCCTGTTTTGACTTTATTCTGACTTGACACACTAAGTTCGTCTTGGGACCAGCACTGAGTAGCTTAGTTCTGGGCCAATACCCTGCCCCTAAAACCAAAGGCTTTCCATGCAGTATATGGACTGATAGGGAGAGGTACATATCTGAACAAAACTAGAGACTTTGGAGGCTGGGAGGAAATCAGCAAATATCTCTGGAGTCCCCATACCTCTAACAGGAGGAAAACCAGCAGGTTCTGTCTTTGGTACCACTTACCACAGGTCCCTGGTGGCTCAGACAGTAAAGCATCTGCCTACAATGTGGGAGACCCGGGTTCGATCCCTGGTCAGGAAGATCCTCTGGAGAAGGCAATGGCAACCCACTCCAGTACTCTTGCCTGGGAAATCCCATGCACGGAGGAGCGTGGTAGGCTACAGTCCATGGGGTCACAAAGAATCGGGCACGACTGAGCGCCTTCATTTTCACTGTCTTTCACCACAGATCCTTGTAGGAGCATCACAGTTCTTAGGTTTCTTCTAGTCATTTCTTGATCTGATTTTTGCTTCCTTAATCCTTAATCTCCTCTCTACAGTCCTTGTGTGACTGTCTGCTTTTCTCCATATTCACCCAAACACAGAACATCATTCTTTTCTCCTAATTTGCTTCAATGTGTTCTAAGAGAGGCAGTGTATATGG
Source organism: Capra hircus (assembly GCF_001704415.2). Lineage (NCBI taxonomy): Eukaryota > Metazoa > Chordata > Mammalia > Artiodactyla > Bovidae > Capra > Capra hircus. The sequence goes on along the minus strand of NC_030823.1, from coordinate 30,710,993 downwards.
CAGTCCTTAACTGAAGACTGGAGTAATGAGAATGAGTTACTTAGTAACACATTACAGCACACTATTTAAATTTGAATGTTAGCTCATAAAAAAGTTTTCTAGATGTAGTTCATACACCATAAAATTCACTCTTATAAAGTACAGTTCAGTGGTTTTTAGTTGTTCAATCATCACCACTGTTTAATCGCATATCATTTTCATCATCCCAGAAAGAAACCCTGTATCCATCAGTGTTCCTCTTCGCTTCCCCCCTCTCTCCATACCCTGGCAACCAATAATCTGCCCTTTGTCTATTCTGGGCATTTCATATAAATGGAATCATGTAATATGTGACCTTTCGTGTCTGGTTGCTTTCACTTAGCATAAGGTTTTCAAGGTTCATTCATGTTGGAGCATTTATCAACTTCATTCCTTTTATGGTAGAATAATATTCCATTGTATGGGTATATATCATCTTGTTTATCCATTCATCTATTGATGGATGCGTGTGCATTTCCACATTTTAGCTACTATGAATAATCCTGCTATGAATGTTGAGGATATTAGCTTGTTTTAAAAATATCTGTACCGCATCTGCTGTGGGGAATTTCTCACTGACTCTCTGCTCTTTGTACCCCTGCCTCCCTGCAGGTTTTGTACCTGTGCAACCACTGAAGTCAGCAGGGGGAGCAGCTTTTGGAATGACCAGCCAGAGTGGGTGTGGGTTGTGTTAAGTGTGGGGTGTCTATTGGCCATCTAAGTGGAGAGGTCAAGAAGAGAGGTGGGCATAGGGGTCTGGAGTCAGGGAAGGGGTCAGGGCTAGAGACATGAATCCCCGGGAGTCATCAAGAAATGGACGTACTTAGAGCTGTGAGCTTAGATGAGACCACCAAGCGGGGAGAGTGGATGGAGGAGAAGAGAGGACCAGGGATTGAACGCTGCCTGCTCCATCCCTAAGAGGGCAGGGAAGAGAGAGAGAACTTGCAGAGGTGCCCCAGGGAGTGACCAGTGAGGCGGGAGGAACAGGAGGGAGTGTGGGACCCAGGAGGAAAGGGTGACCAGCTGTGCAAGGCCCCACAGTTAGGAGCCTGCTCTGGTTTTTATCAATACCATCGTTGGGAGGAGGGAGAGAGCAGAGAACTCAAACTTCAAGCGTCACAATGCAGAGTGAAGGGTCAGTGTCTGCAATGGATAAACCAAGAGGCGGCAGAAAGAAGAGCACAAGCACATTTTAAAAAATGAAGCTTAATACTCCAAGAAGTTCAGAAGTTGCTCCAGAGAAGAGGGGCGCAGGTGGGGGACAGGGGAGTGGGACAGAGGATTTGTAAAAATACTTTGGCCTATTTGACCTTAAACTAATGTACATGTACTTCGTTGATGAAGAAAATTTAAAGGATGCCAAAAAAAGAGGACTTTTGCACATGTGCACACACACACACACACGGGGACTTCTGAGTGGTGTTTCACCAGGTGAACACAGAGTCTTGCTGTGGCTGGGGGGCCTCCTGCCCTGGTTTGATGACTTCCTTCATGCGCCCTACAAGGCTTGGACATTTTACTCTTCATTCACTAAACTCTTTTCTGGCCCAGGATGGGCAGGAATAACAGAGGCTCCGGGGAAGAACCCGGGAAGGAAGTAACTGGAAATCTCCCTTTTCTCCCAGGTGCTGTTTCCTCTGCTGTCTCCCTTCTGCTGAGGGTGGGTGGAAAGTGGGGTGATGCCATCTCACCCGCTTCGCTGTCACACTATAATCTCCCCCAGCACAGCAACCCCCTGTACCACCCAGGCTCACCAAAGACGATGTGGCCTTTCTACTTTGGGAAATGAGAATTCTCAGAAGACCAACAGAAACGCATGTAGAAAATGACTGAAATTACTGGTTATCAGGAGAAATGATGGCCTGAAGCTGTGGGAAGGGAGTGGATAGGTTGGAAGTGGGTTAAGATTCTCTAATGACGTGATGAGTAGCTTTTTGCTTATTTCCTGTGGCTTTTGCTCCAAATGAGAGGTTTCAACTCTCACATGGTGAAGTGTGCAGTATAAATCCAACATTCATCATGCAGGGACTTCCAGGGAGGCAATTCAGAGGTCCCACCTGCATGATGAAGCGAGGTTAGGAATAGTGGCACCCAAACCAGAAAGAAGCAGAGAGTAGAGAAAGAAAACCGAAAGGCGGAAAGGGGACTGTTATGGACCAAATATTGATGTAGCCCACCCTCCCCTGTGTGATGGTGTTTGGAGGTGGGGCCTTGGAAGAAGATCAGCCACAAAGATGGAGCCTTCTGGAACGGATCACTGCCCTTAGAAGAGGCAGAGGGATAGATGGGCCTCTTTCTACCAAGCAAGGACACAGGGAGGGAGAAGTCGGCAGTCTGCAACAGGGAAGAAGTCACCAGAACCAGATTTGCTGGCATGCTCATCTCAGACTCAGCTTCTAGGATGTGAGAAATAAATGTTTATTGTTTAAGCCACCCAGTCCATAGAGGTTTTTTTTTTTTTTTTTTTTTTTTTTATGACAGCCCACACTGAGACAGGGACTGACAAGTACAAGGTGGGAGAGAGGAAAGCCAAGTAAGATGAGATGATTTTTTTTTTTTTAAAGAGTAATAGGAAGAGAGGAAACTGTCTGAAGAGTTGGGTTTGGGTGTTATTTGGGGACTGATACAATGGGTTAATGTATTAATTTCCTGTGGCTGCCATAATGAATTATCACAGACCTGATGGCTCCAAACAGCAGAAATGTATTCTCTCACAGTTCTGCCATTAGCCCCATATCAAGGTGTTGACAGGGCCATCCTCCCGCCAAAGGCTCCAGGAGGGACCATTCCTTGCCTTGTCCACCTTCTGGAGGCTCCAGAAGTTCCTAGGCTTGCAGCAGCGTCACGCCCATCTCTGTCTCCACCTTCTCAGAGGCTGCCCTTGCCCCTACTTCTCCTCTGTGTCTATGCCTCAGATCTTCTACCAATCACTGGATTTAGGGCCCACTCCAAGTCTAGGATGATCTCATCTTGAGATCCTTAATTACACCTGCAGAAGCTCTATTTCCAAATTAGGTTACATTTACAGGGGAGAGGGGAGCATTAGGATTTGACTGTATCTCCTGGGGTACCTCTAATTCAACCCACTACAGTTAACTTACCCTTGTTTTGACCTAAGTGTAAAGGAGAATTTCTCAGGAGTATTGGGCAAAATTTAAAGTTCTTTTTCGGTTTTGTTTTGTAAAAAAAAAAAAAAAGTAAAATGAATGGATAAACAGTAAGATATTAAAAATCTGGGGTAGTACTGAGGGAAAAAACAGGCAATTGAGAACCTGAGTGTTAGTAGAAACCTATGATAAGAGTTCAGACATGTTTTTCTGTTATCTCATTGGATTTTGTATGAATCATAAAGGTGACATGCAGCAGGCATAGAGCAGGGAAACAAATACGATCCTGACGTTTCCAGGAGTCCCTGTGCTGAGTGATTTTCTAGTTATATATTTGACTCACATAAATGATTGTCATATCTGTTCACTGACTTAACAAACTCTGAATCCTGATGACATGTGTCAGGCCCCAGGAGAGGAACCAATAGGGATGCGACTGACCAGTGCCCTTGGTGAGTTCATGGTCCGATAGGAGAGGAGGACCTTCTCACAGGAAAGGAGCCCACATGAGACAGATGTGGGGATTCAGGCAAGACAGTGCAGCTGGGCAGAGGGCTCAGAGAAGGGCTTCCAGGAGGAGCTGGCATTGAGGAGGGTTTTTGTAGAAGGGAGGACTGAGTGTGCGGAGGAATGATAGGAGGAAGGCCATTCTAGGCAAAGGCAAAAACAGATGCATGAAAGGTTGCCAGTGAGTGCGGGAAAAAATGAGGGTCTCAGCTCTGTTGGATGTTAGGGTCTGTGGAAGAAAGTAGCAGAGATTAAGTGTGGAGAGGCTGGGTTGGCGCCCGACCATGAAGGGCCCTGAAGGTCGTGCAAAGGAGTTTGTTGTGCGGATGCACTGTTCTCAGGTTGGGAGGGAGCGCACAGCCCCGGGAGGGCAGTTTGAGAGTCTCCAGTAGAGGGTGTAGCTGGAAAGAGCCCCTCCAAAGGGTGTAAAGTGTCTGCTGGGGCATCCTCCTCCCAGGGTCCTATGCCCTAGATAAAGGGGACCCTTAAAGCTTTGAGCAGGGGGTGGCTTGTCTGTACCTCCTTGGAAGACTTACTGGGCTGGGGTGAGACCTGAGGGAGCATCCTGTGTGGACACCACCCCCATTACCCTTGTCATGAGGAGGTGAGTGCTGGCTAGGGAAGGAGTCATGGGAAGACGAAAGAGGAAAGCAGTTGGCTCTAAGATCGTCTCTGTGATCAGGGACTGAACTGTTCAGCTTCTGGGCTAGATCTGGCGGAAAACTCTCCTTGCCAATCAACGTTCACTCCTTATTCAGGTTAAGTAAGGTGTACAAGATTCTCTCAGCATCTCATCCCGTAGCATGTTAGCTGGTGAATTGCTGACTCTGAGGGTGTGTACATCAGTGACTGAGATGCTTGTTTATTCTCTGATAGTATTCTTAGACTCTTGAGTTGTTTTCTGTTTCTCTGACATTGGGGGAGGGCAAGATGAATGTCCAAATCCTCCTTGCATCTTTCATTTGGATGATGGAAAGATTTAAAGGTGTCACCAGTGCCTTGGTTTTTTCTTTTGTAATATTTCTTTATTTGGTTATGTCAGGTCTTAGTTGCAGCATGTAGGAGTCCGGCAGGACCTTTTCTTGCTGTCCTAAACTCTCTAGCTGTGACTCACGGGCTTAGCATGCAGGCTTAGTTGATCCTTGGCATGTGGGATCTTAATTCCCCAACCAGATAGAATCCTTGTCCTCTGCATTGTGAGGCAGATTCTTAACCACCTGATCACCAGGGAAATCCCACTGGTCCCTTGTTGCTATGGCACCTCTAGTGAGGTCCATGAGGTGCTAGAGCAGGGGTGAAGGGGATGTGAGAACATACTGGAATGTAGAAATGGCTGTGGGCTGATGTATTAGCTCCGCTTTCCATGGAGACTCCATCCATCCAGCTCAGGTTAAAAAGCTAGCTAATCATTCTCACCTCCTCTCACTCTCTGTCTTCTCATTCAGTCTGCCAGTTTCGACCTTCAAAATAAGGCAGCCCAAAAGGAGAACCATGAGGACCTTATGCTAAGTGAAAGTCAAAAAAGACAAATTCTGTATGATTCCATGTAAGATGAGGCATCTAGACTAGTCAAAGTCAGAGACAGTGTAGAATGGTGGTTGCCAGAGGCCGGGAGGAATGGGGAGCTAGTGTCTGATGGTACATTTCAGTTTGGAAGATAAAAAATTCCACAGGTAGATGGTGGTGATGGCTTACAACATTGTGAATGTACTTAATGTCACTGAACTGTACATTCAGAAGTGGCTCAGATGGTAAATTTTATGTTACGCATGTGTGCGTGCTCAGTTGTTTTGGCTTGTCCGATGCTTTGCGATCCCAAAGCCTGCCAGGCTCCTCTGACCATGGGGGTCCTCAAGGCAAGAATTCTGGAGCGGGTTGCCATGTCCTTCTCCAGTTTTCAGTCATTTGATCACTCCCCGCCCCCACCCTAAGGAGTGTGAACACTGGTTCCAGGGCTCTCAGCTGTGTGCGGTTCGGGTGTATTTGTCAGTAACATAAAAATAAAGACTATTTGAATGCAATGCCTGCGAGTTTGAAGCACGAGCTAGGAGCAGGTCTCAGGAAACATGTCCTCAAGGAATCCTGAACAGAAACATCGCTTGCTCACTGTAGCAAATAGAGAGTAAGTAAAGAAGGACGGTTTGAGGTCTGGAATTCAAATTCCTCTTTGCCATTTTAACTGCTTTTGTGATGTTGGGCATATCATTTAGCTTTCTTGTGTTTTGGGGCATCTCACCAGTATAAGTAAAATAACTCTGCCAGCTGTCTTCATAGAAGAACGGGTAAGGAAATGCTAATCACTTGGTGTAAAGTATTCTGAAAAGCCAACTGCTGAAGAACAATATTCTGTGCTGGCATGAAACTGGATATTGGACTAGAGGATCAACCAGGTGTCCTTGAAAATTCAACACTGGTAAGCTTGCCTCCAGTAGCTTAGGGAGACGATGACAAGTCCTCTGTGTCAGAGTGACTCTGTGACAGAGTTTTCAGTCATTATTTTTATCATGAAAGCCTGCACTATCTTAGCTCTAATCTAAACTCGTCTCCTAACTTTTAATCTCCTAGAATGAGATATTGACTATGCCAAAGCCTTTGACTGTGTGGATCACAATAAACTGTGGAAAATTCTAAAAGAGATGGGAATACCAGACCACCTAACCTGCCTCCTGAGTAATCTATATGCAGGTCAGGAAGCAACAGTTAGAACTGGACATGGAACAACAGACTGGTTCCAAATAGGAAAAGGAGTACGTCAAGGCTGTATATTGTCACCCTGCTTCTTTAATTTATATGCAGAGTACATCATGAGAAACACTGGACTGGAAGAAGCACAAGCTGGAATCAAGATTGCCGGGAGAAATATCAATAACCTCAAATATGCAGATGACACCACCCTTCTGGCAGAAAGTGAAGAGGAGCTAAAAAGCCTCTTGATGAAAGTGAAAGAGGAGAGCGAGAAAGTTGGCTTAAAGCTCAACATTCAGAACATGAAGATCATGGCATCCTGTCCCATCACTTCATGGGAAATAGATGAGGAAACAGTGGAAACAGTGTCAGACTTTATTTTTTTGAGCTCCAAAATCACTGCAGATGGTGACTGCAGCCATGAAATTAAAAGATGCTTACTCCTTGGAAGAAAAGTTATGACCAACCTAGATAGTATATTCAATAGCAGAGACGTTACTTTGCTGACTAACGTCCGTCTAGTCAAGGCTAAGGTTTTTCCAGTGGTCATGTATGGATGTGAGAGTTGGACTGTGAAGAAGGCTGAGAGCCGAAGAACTGATGCTTTTGAAATGTGGTGTTGGAGAAGACTCTTGAGAGTCCCTTGGACTGCAAGGAGATCCAACCAGTCCATTCTGAAGGAGATCAGCCCTGGGATTTCTTTGGAAGGAATGATGCTAAAGCTGAAGTTCCAGTACTTTGGCCACCTGATGTGACGAGTTGACTCATTGGAAAAGACTCTGATGCTGGGAGAGATTGGGGGCAGGAGGAGAAGGGGACGACAGAGGATGAGATGGCTGGATGGCATCACCGACTCGACGGACGTGAGTCTGAGTGAACTCTGGGAGATGGTGATGGACAGGGAGGCCTGGCATGCTGCGATTCATGGGGTCGCAAAGAGTCAGACACGACTGAGCAACTGAACTGAACTGAAACTGAACTGAGAATGAGGTCTGTTCCTGTCTTTGTTCTCACCCCTGGAAATGGATCAATATAAACTTTGGCTGTATTAAAGCAGACCCACCTCCTGCAGGAAGTTTTTCCCAATTAGTCCTACTTACATACCCTACAGCCCTTCTGGGACAGCAAGCTTATCTTCCCAATATCCCTAATAACCAAGCATTAAGCAGATACCTATATAACAACATAGCCATGCATGAGCTGTCCATATATCTGTTTTCAGTTGCCCTCTTTTCTCTATTAAGTGGATTATTCCTCAAGAGTTCTAAATCCATGGTGCAAAGGTGCAACCTGATTGTTAATTACAGAGCTCCAACTTAAGATATGAGGCATCCATGTAGGATTCCAAAACTGTGTGCATGACATTTTTTTTTTTCAGACTCTGTATTCTAGTCATTTTTGTCTTCTCTGTCGAGCAGTCTCTCCTAGGCTTTTTAATTGCTTGTGATTGGTCACTTCGTTTGTTTTTTTGGCTGTAAGACTTTTGGAACAGAATGCAGTGTTCAAGGTAAGTTTCAAGTCACCTATTTCATATGAAAAGCAAAGCACTAATATAATGGTACACATTTATTTCTCCCATAAACATGTATTAAGAGTCACAGCCAGCACTGTGCTGAGTGTTAGGGACATAAAGATTAAGGATGTGGCCACTGGCTCATAATCTAACATGTCATGCACACAGTTTTGGAATCCTACATGGATGCCTCATATCTTAAGTTGGAGCTCTGTAATTAACAATCAGGTTGCACCTTTGCACCATGGATTTAGAACTCTTGAGGAATAATCCACTTAATAGAGAAAAGAGGGCAACTGAAAACAGATATATGGACAGCTCATGCATGGCTATGTTGTTATATAGGTATCTGCTTAATGCTTGGTTATTAGGGATATTGGGAAGATAAGCTTGCTGTCCCAGAAGGGCTGTAGGGTATGTAAGTAGGACTAATTGGGAAAAACTTCCTGCAGGAGGTGGGTCTGCTTTAATACAGCCAAAGTTTATATTGATCTTGAACCTATTATCTGTTTGTCTTTTAGGAAAAACTTCCTAATTGTCTACCATTCAGAATCTGGGATTCCAAACCTATCTCTTTGATGCAGGAAGTGTGATGTTTGGGGCTTGCCTCTGTGCTTTTTGTTCTCAAACCAAAAGTGTGCATTTTCATGCACTAGGTTGTGTTGTTCAGGTATGTGTTGGCAACACCTCCCGATTTAGCTCAGCCCTGTATTTCATGAGCCACCATTCACTTCTCCTTAAAGATCACTCATTAAGATGACAGCTAAGTCCTCAGCCGGCCCGCCTTGGGACCGTGGGCCCCACGTCACATTTTGTGGCTCAGGGCCCTGGGTTGTATTGATACCTTTAATCCACGTGCCCGTGTGCATCTGCTAGGTGAGATTTGCTAGAATTTGTTGCCATAAGAGCTTTGCCACAGTGAACATCTGCCACCTCTTGTGGGGCCTGTTCGTCTGTCAGACAAGTGGAGCTTCCACAGGCAATCTTGTGCGCTGGGCTTGGTTTCTGTTCTGTGAGGCCTAGGAGTTCGTTGCCCCTCATTCTTCTGAACCACTGCAGGAACATTTTCCTTCCTTTAGTATATGTTCAGAGTCCTGGGCAGGCAGTGACGCTGGCCACATGAGAGGCCAACTGAACCCAGGTTACGCAGTATTTCTTCGCATCCCCTCCACTTGGAATGTTGAGGCCTCTGCCTTTTCTTATCGCTTCATTACTTGCCTATGGCTCCGTCTTCGTTACTGGGGGCTTGAGAAAGCTCACCAGCAGGACCTAGCACGCAGAGGCATTAACTAGTGACTGCCCTTCCTTGTGCACTCCGGGCAGCCCTGCGACTGTCATTCCACCCTGTCGCTTGCTGTTCCGTGAGATTCACCACTTAGTCAGACGGCCAGGGTTCCTCTGGATACGTTATTATTACTCCCCTGGGACTTGGTTTCATCATTCTTAATGTGGGCGTGCAAAGGCTCCCTCTTGCACAGGTGGCTGCAAGGAATTATAAACCAATAAATAGATTGCTTAGCATATGGCTGAATGTCAAGGGCAATAGAAACGCTTAATTTCATTTATTTAGTAGTAGTTGGATGGCCATGTGGATGTTGCTGTGGAAACCGTAACGCCTGAATTCTCTGACACTTATCTGTATTTTGCTTTTAAGTGAGGCTTTACATTTAAATACTGGTGTTTTGTTTTTTTTTTTTTGTCTTTGTTTTTTTTCGTATTAGAAAAGTATCAGGAAAGATCAGCGTTTGATCTCAATCACAACATTTCCATAAGAAGCTGTGTGAGCTGTCCCTTCTTCCCCACCAAGGAACATCTGTTGTCCAGTTTCTCTCATCTGATCCCTCTTTTTTTCCCCCAAGGTCTTGTCTCTGTTCACCCACCCACCCACCCATCTATTCACCCATCCAACACACTGCATTTCCAGCTCATGAGCCGACTAGGGCAAATGCGGGTGGACCAGAGCTATTGATTTTCTAGCAGGAATAGAACTGAGAGGATGTCTTTGGTGACAGAGATGTGTGTTGGCAGATCTTGTAGAGTGGTGAGATGGAGGGGGAGGCGACAGAGGGTGTGGTTGCAGGGAAAGGGGAGGTTTTAGCAATTCAGAGGACCAGAGGCCCCACAGGCTGGTGCCCTGGGCTCAGGCAACATGTAGCTGGGGGATCTAGGGTGTGGCAACAGCAGCATCTGGTTAGAAAAATCGATCTTGACTCTAAGCTCTCACTGGAGGAACTTGTGCAGTTCCCCAGCTCCCGCAAGCTCCTCTCTCCCTCAGGAAGGGTCTCCATGTGGCCACCTATCCTCCACCATAGGCTTCGAAGCCCTTCCCTGGGCTGCATGGACCTCTCTGCCCATCACCTCCTGGGCTTGACTGTGGTGCTCGTTCCCAGCACCTGCTCCCAACCACTCCTGCTCCTGCCAATGTTTGCGCACTCCCTTGCCTCCGCCACCGCGATCTTGTTCTGGCAGTTCTTTGCGTGCCTGCATGCTCAATCGCTTCAGTCGTGTCCAACTCTGTGAGACCCAGTGGACTGTAGCCCATCAGGCTCCTCTGTCCATGGGATTCTCCAGGCAAGAATACTGGAGTGGGTTGCCATGCCCCCCTCTAGGGGATCTTTCCTGCCCAGGGATTGAACCCTCATCTCTTGCAGTGCAGGCAGATTCTTGACTGCTGAGCCATCTGGGAAGCCCCTGGCAGTTCCTTACAGAGATGCTAATAGCACAACTCTTTCTCAAGCACGTATTCTCAGCTTTTTCATGACTCTTCTGTTCCCGCCAGGAATTAACGAGTGTCTCCTAGTGTTCCTCCCCGTGTTGCGTTCATTCTGATCGATGTGAAGAGAGACTCCGGGGTTCCAGCTGTAGCTGCTGGAATTCCTGAAGTGCACACGCAGGTCAACCTTCTCTCTGGGAATTTTGCTTCAGAGGGAAAGGCAATTGGATTATTGTGGCTACATCTTTTCTAAATGAAACACATCGTCTTCTCCTTTTCCGTTGTTGTCAAAAAGGCTATTTCAGCTCACATCCTGAAAACCACCCCTTGCACCTCAAGCTTCCTCCTCCTATTTGTTTGGTCTCTGAGCCCAGCTGATCAAGTGCTGATAGTTCTGAAATCAATCTTCATTTCCACTTGCTGTTTTATCTCTCCCATTACTTTTTAGAAACGACTTTAGTGAGGTTTATTTTACATATAATCAGGTTCACTCTACACAAGTGCACTTCTTTTTTGGGGGGGGAGGTAAATGTAGCAAGTAGTGCAGCTATTATCATAAATCAGTTTCAGAACATTTGCATCACCCCAGTAAGATCCCTCAGGCCTACAGTTAATCCCTGTTTTTACCCCCAGCCCCAGGTAACTGCTAATCTACTTTCTGTCCCTACAGATTTGTCTATTCTGAAAATTTCACATAAATGAAATCATACGATATATGGTTTCTCATGTCTGGTTTCTTTCACTTAGCCTAATGTTTTTGCAGGCCATCCATGTTGAGGCAGGTATCAACTCTTCCTTCCTTTTTATTGCTAAATAATGTTCCATTGTATGGATATGCCACGTTTTGTCTAACCCCTTACCAACTGGTGAACATTTAGGTTCTTTCTACATTTTGGCTATGATGAATAATGCCACTATGAACTTTCTGTGTGCCAGTCTTTGTGTGGTATTGTTTTTATTTCTCTCAGGTAGATACTTAGTTTATACTTAACTTTTTGAGAAACTGCCAAACTGTTTTCCCAAGTGGCTACATCATTTTACATTCCCGCCAGCAATGTATGAGGGTTCCTGTTTCCCCATAACTTCAACAAGAGTTGCTATTGTCTGCCTTTGTGATTATATTCATTCCAGTGAGTATGAAGTAGTATCTCACTGTGGTTTTTAATGTTCATTTCCATAATGACTAACGATGTTAAGCATTGTTTCATGTGCTTTATTAGCCATTTATATAACTTCTTTGATGAAACACTGTCCACATTTTTTGTCTTTATATGAGGATTCTTGGTTCCTAATGATTGAATTCTATGACCTCCCCTTACCTTTTTCCTCCTGACTGATTGGCTGCTTCCATGTAGCACTTCTCCAACCTATTTTTACAAAGTGCTACCAGATTAATGTTATGTGTGGCCTTGGCCATGTTCCTCACCTTTAGTGTTCTCCACTGTCTGAAATTCAAAACCCTAATCCTTGACATTCAAACTATTACATGACATGGTTCCATCCCTCCATACTCCCACAGGCGCCTGGGTTCTGGAAAAAGAGTTCACTCGGGGCATCCCTGCCCTTTTCTCCTGGGTGTCTGTCTCTTGTCTGATGTCTTTCCCACCCTTTCCTAACCTCTGATCCATCCTGCAAGGCCCAGTCACTCTCCATTCCTCCTCACTGACTTCTCCAGTGAGAATATCCCACCTTTCTCTGACTTCCTTGACTCTGTTTCCTTTGTTCTGCTGACCTGCTTACCTGACCTACCTCTAAACCAAGTGCTGTTTTTGAAATTTTATATAAGAATGTTTCCCGGCACCCAACAATACAATGATATTCTGCTCCAGCTATAAGTTCATCAGAGCAGTCATCAACTAGACATGAAGTGGGTTTGTTTTGTGTCCTGGACTCTCGCAGCCTTTTAAAGTCTCATCTATCACCAGCACGTGCCGTACTTCTGATTCTGTGTGTGGCTCCTGGTTGGGGACCGAAGAAAGGTCTGTGCTTCTTGCCTTGCACCCCGCCCCACCTCCTACTGGATCTGTGTCTTGGGCAAGTCACCTCCCCTCTAGAGGGTTCTAGGATCCCCTTCTTATATTCCTAACTATAAATTTAGTGAGTTGTGAAGGTAAATGATGTAAAATTAGTTTTTTTCTTTTTTTTTGTAAAGTGCTTTGAAATATTATTTTGTTGTAAAATATTTTTAATCACCAGTATTCTCTTTCCATCTGTCTTGCCAGCATATTGTATTTTTTGCCCTTTTGGTTGTTGTTACTGTTTCTTTTGTTTTCGTATCCTGGCTTCCACTACGCATAGGTAGGAAACCCACATCCTTTACCCTTCTAGCTCCTTGTGATTCATTTTCTAAAAATTAAAACTTGCTTTAATTTCCTTTTTTTTTAATTTAGTAACTTTTCTTAGCAAGCTTTGGGGGTTGGTGATGGACAAGGAAGCCTGGTGGGCTGCAGTCCATGGGGTCGCAGAGTCAGACACGACTGAGTGACTGAACTGAACTAAAATTTTCTTATAGTAAAATGGTGATTATAATGTTACATTTTTCTCAGAAAACATAGAGGAAACTCTCAGAGAGCTGTTGTACTCTTAATACCTTGATGTTACTTCTCTTTTTTTTTTTCTGTTGCATAATTTTGTTTCCACTGAATTATCGTTATATTGTACATACTTACATTTTAAAAAATACTTAACACTGGCTCCCCTGATGGGAAAGACATTGGTCAAGACTCTGAACTTCCAATGCAGGGTACATGGGTTTGATCCTGGGTCAGGGGTTTAAGATCCCACATGTACCACAGTTTGGCCAATAAAACAAACAAAAAACTTAACACTAATATATCATCAACATCTTTCCACTTTTCCCATAAAATTATTCTTTTATGAGAACATTTTTAATGGCTGCATGGTACTCTACAGTCTGACTACTGTAAGTTTTTAAACCCATCCCCTACTGATGCACACATAAGTTGTTTCTCTGACTTCACTATCATAAACAATGGTACATAGAGTGCTGTAATCCCTTTTCAGAGCAGGAGGCTTCTTGTGATAAGTGGCAGCATCTTCCATGGTCATCACATCTGGTGCCCAGTGTCAATGGGAGGGCACTCATCAGATCTTCCTCTGTTTTTAAATATATCTTTCTTTTTGAATTTTATTTATTTTGGGCTATGCTAGGTCTTTGTTGCTGTGCAGGCTTTTTTCTAGTAGTGGCAGGCAGGAGCTCCCCTCTAGTTGTGTGTGCAGTCTTCCCACTCGGGTGGCTTCTCTTGTTGCTGGGCATGGACGCTAGGGCACATGGGCTCAGTAGCTGTAGTGCTTGGGCTTAGTTGCTGTGCAGCCTGGGGGATCTTCCCGGCCCAGGGACCAAACCCATGTCTCCTGCATTGGCAGGTGAATTCTTTACCACTAAGCCACCAGGGAAGCCCCCACATCTCTATTTTTAATCATTGGTCTTTTCTTCACAATCTGAAAGCCAAAAAAAAAAAAAAAAAAATCACTCTAACCACATAAATTTGGTTCACACCCTTTCCTCTTTATCTTCTGAACTATCTGAACTTTGGACTGAAATCAAACTTGGAATTGAGCATGAAAGGAATTTGTGAGCATAAAATGATTAATGATTGAAATGATCATCCAAGAGTGGAAAACCTTCCTTAGGTTGCAGGATAACAACCTTCTCCAGCACTACAGTAGTGCTCCAAGTACACAAATTAAAGTTATCAGCTTGCGGATGATTCTTTGGCAGCCCATACATGATCATATGGTCCCCAGAACACCAGTAGATCACATGCAAATATTGTTTGCATATTCATCACGATACCACATGGACAGTGTAAGCTGCTTTGATTCTCTTTCAAGGAGAAACGCAGGCGCCTCTGGCACATGCGCTCCACTGACTCTGCTGGCATGTTGGTGCCTGAACCAATGTGGAAATTATTCAAAAGAAAAATACTAAAGAGGAGTGGAAGCTATTATAGTCTGCTCTCTGCTTAGCAATTAGAAGTTGCCAGCCTGATTTTGGTTATTCCTGATTTATACTTTGGGGCTTTCAAAAGCACAGCGGCATAATATATTTTAGCTATAAAATTTATGAGCTACTCACCCCTGAGGTATAAATAATGAAAAAGCTAAATTTCATTTTCTGAAAATATAAAAGTCCCACAAAACACTCCCAAAGAAGCTACATCTGCTTAATAAATAAGCAACAAGGAATATGGAATAAGAATTTCATTCTAAGTCAGGTAATGGACCTTAACATTTTTTTTTTTTGCACTTTGTACTTATGAATATAGCAGGGAGATACTGTTTTTCACCCAGGGATATCAATGGAATAAATAAATTGATGTTAATAGGAACTCTAGGTTTTGGGAAGTCAGTATGTAATTTATCCATAATAATAGGTTTTTTTTTTCTTAACCTAAATCTTGAAGTAATTCCATTAACACTCTCAAATAGGAAGATGTGAGAAGTATACAAGCACACCAAATTTTATTGCATCTCACCTATAATGCTGCTTTTTTTTTTTTTTTTTTACAAATTGAAGGTTTATAACTCTGTATTAGGAGAAGGCAATGGCACCCCACTCCAGTACTCTTGCCTGGAAAATCCCATGGACGGAGGAGCCTGGTAGGCTGCAGTCCATGGGGTCGCTAAGAGTTCGGCACTACTGAGCAACTTCACTTTCACTTTTCACTTTCATGCATTGGAGAAGGAAATGGCAACCCACTCCAGTATTCTTGCCTGGAGAATCCCAGGGACCGGGGAGCCTGGTGGGCTGCCGTCTATGGGGTCACACAGAGTCAGACACGACTGAAGCGACTTAGTAGCAGCAGCAGCAGCAGCAACTCTGTATTGTCAGATGATGCATTTTTAGCAGTAAAGTATTTTAAAGTTAAGGTACATACATTTTTTGGGCTTCCCTGATAGCTCAGTTGGGAAAGAATCTGCCTGTAATGCAGGAGACTCTGGTTCGATTCCTGGGTCAGGAAAATCCACCGGAGAAGGGATAGGCTGCCCACTCCAGTATTCTTGCTCTTCCCTTGTGGCTCAGCTGGTAAAGAGTCCCCCTGCAATGTGAGAGACCTGGGTTCAATCCCTGGGTTGGGAAGATCCCCTGGAGAAGGGAAAGGCTACCCACTCCAGTATTCTGGCCTGGGTCCCAAAGAGTTGGATACAAACGAGCAACTTTTACTATGTACATTGTTTAGACATATTGCTGTTGCACACTTAATAGATGACAGTATAGTATGAAAGTAACTTTTATATGTACTGAGGCACCAAACATTCACGAGACTCTCTTTATTATGATATTTGCTTTATTGTGGTAGTCTGGAACTGAACATGCCTGTATAGATATAGAAATTTCTACCTATCTGTGAGGAGTTGGGTTGCATCATGAAAAAAACTTCAGTTAGACAGAAAATAAAATTATAGCTAGTTTCTTTAAAAACTAACTCTTTAGGCTGCTAACTCAGAAAACAGAAACCCTTGAAACTACAAGAATTACAAAAACCTAGGTCAACTTGAAAAAAACACTTTTAAGCTAAAATGAAGGTGTGCTTTACATACAACTGAATTTCCAAAAGAAAACAATTACAATCTGGGTAACAACAGCAACAAGGACCTATTTAAAGGTACTGGAGAGTAGCCAAAAGCAGGGCAGAGACTGAAGGGGATTCAAGGATTCAATCCTTGAAAGAAGGGTTACAGGGGTTTTTCCAGTCTGCTGGGCACAGTGGCTATAACTCAACGTGAAAGCCAGTCTTATTGGTTAGAGACATTACACAGTGGAGTTCAGGGGTGTAGCTGGAAAGGGAGGAAAAAAATCCCAGGGAGGAGAGAGTCAAAGTGAGGCAGGCCTGAAATTCACATTGTATTTCTCTCAAATCCTTGGCTGATATGTTTTAATTTTGCATACATGGAAGAGTTACAAGAAGTCCAAGGGAAAAGGCATCTCGAAGCTGAAAGAGCTGAAGAGATTTCAGCTGCTATCACTACAGGGGAGCAGAGCTTGGAGTTTAATGCCCAAGTTGGCAGGACCTGATAAACACTTTAGATTTTTGTTTTTTAAAAAATAATTTTATTTATTTATTTTTGGCTGTGCTGGGTCTTTGCTGCTGCGCTGGGCTTTTCTCTAGCTGCAGCGGGAGGGGGCTTCTCATTGAGGTGGTTTCCTTTGCTGCAGAGCCAGGTTCCAGGGCACGCAGGCTTCAGGAGTTGCGACTCCTGGGCTCTAGAGCACAGGCTCAGTAGTTGTGGTGCTCGGACTTGGTTACTCTGTGGCATGTGGGATCCTTCTGGGCCAGGGATCAAACCTGTGTCTCCCATATTAGCAGGCAGATTCTTTACCACTGAGCCAGCAGGGAAGCCCCCACTTTAGTCCTTCCATCAAAACCCCAGAAGGGCCATACTTTAGGGGTAAAGAACAAGTCCCAGGACTAAGGGATTTTCCTCAGATCTAAGAGCCAAACTCAACAGAACTGTCTGCTCTAACAAAGCACAAAGCCAAGCCTTCATAAGTTTACGTGACCCACTGGTAAAGAATCTGCCTGCCAATGCCGAAGACACAAGAGACTCAGGTTCAATCCCTGGGTTGGGACAATCTTTTGGAGGAGGAAATGGCAACCCACTCTAGTATTCTTGCCTGGATAATCCCGGACAGAGGAGCCTGGCAGGCTACAGTCCATGGGGTTGCAAAGAGCTGGAGACAACTGGGCGATTGAGCATGTATGCACGCACATACCACTAACTTAACTGCCTGCTAGAACAAAATCATTACTTTTCAAAGGAAGGTAATAGCATCTAGCATCTCTGTGATGTAATATCCACAATATCCAGCTTGCAGTTCAAATTTACTGGTTATGAAAATACACAGAAAGATGTGATTCAGAGTCAAGAGAACAAACAATTAATAGAAAGTAACCCCCAAATGAGCCAGATGTTGGAATTAGCAGGCAAGAAAATTAAAGCTGTCATTATAACTATATCCACAGATTTAAAGGAAAACTATATACTTATATATTGAAAAGTACAATATCTGAAATGAAGAATTCACTGAATAGGTTTGACAGAGATTGGAGACAGCAGAGGTAAATGTCAGTGAACTTAATAAAGGATCAATAGAAATTATCCAATCTGAAGAATAAAAGGGTAAAGACTGAAATAATTACAGAGCCTCAGTAACTCATGGGACAATTCAAATAGTGTCCTAATATACATGTAATTGGAGTCCCAGAAGGATAGAAAAGAGAGAATGGGTCTAGAAAAATTCAATAAATAATGACTGAAATTTCCCCAAACTTGCTGAAAAACGTACAGATCAAATTATAGGTCTAAGAAATTCAGCAAACCCTAAGCAGGATAAATACAGCGAGAACCACATCCTGGAGCATGATAGCCAAACTGCTGAAAACCAATTGTAAAGAGAAAAATCTTCAAAACATCCAGAGAAAAAAGACATATTACACACACACACACACACACACACACACACACACACACACACACACACACACACACGAATTCCCATGAGAGTTAATGTTAGCTTCTAATCAGAAGCAAGCAAGGACAGAAGGCAATGAATGACATTTTTAAAGGGTGGGAAGAAAAATAACTGTCAACCAAAAATTCAAAATACGTTAAATTGTTCTTCAGACTCAAAAGTGAAAAAAAGATAGATAAGCAAAAGCTGAGGGAATCTGTCACCACTAGACCCTTGGTACAAGAAATGTTAAAGGAAGTTCTTCAGTCTGAAGGGAAATGACCTAGTTGAAAAGCTGGCTCTATAGGAAAAAATTTTTTATCAGTCTCCCCAATATAAAACTGGGTAAATACAAAAAGAAAAAAAACCAACACCCCCACCCCCCCACCCCACCACCGCCAGGGACTTCCCTGATGGTCCAGTGGTTAAGAATCCACCTTGTAATGCAGGGGACTCTGGTCCAATATCTGATCTGGAAATTAAGATTCCACAAGCTCCACGGGAACTGGGGAAGCACAATAAAATATCCCTCATGAAGCACTTGTGCTCCAATTGTGATCCCACTTGTGATCCCACCTGTGCTTCAATTAAGAACCAACAGCAGCCAAATAAAGAAACAGTTTGTGTGTGTATGTGTTAGTGACTCAGTCGTGTCTGACTCTTTGTGACCCCATGGACTGTAGCCCACCCTCCAGGCTCCTCTGTCCATGGGGTTCTCCAGGCAAGAATACTGGAGTGGGTTGCCATGCCTCTCTCCAGGGGATCCTCCCGACCGAGGGGTCAAACCTGGGTCTCCTGCATGGCAGGCAGATTCTTTACCCTCTAAGCCACCAGAATTACCCAATTAGTTTTTTTAAAAAAACCCACATATTTAAAATGTTCTAGCTTTACCAAAAGACAAGTTGTTTAAAGTAAAATGGAGACTATGGTATTATGGATTTTACAATGTATGTGGATATAAAATACAACAAATAGTAGCATACAGTGAAGTGAAGTGAAGTCACTCAGTCGTGTCCGACTCTTTGCGACCCGATGGACTGTAGCCTACCAGGCTCCTCCCTCCATGGGATTCTCCAGGCAAGAGTACTGGAGTGGGTTGCCATTTCCTTCTCCAGGGGATCTTCCCGACCCAGGGAGGTAGCATAAAGGAGGGAGGTAAAATGGAATTATACTGTTGCAAATTTCTTACATTTTAGGTGAAGTGGCACAAAATTAAGTAGCCCAAGTTGAAGATGCATATTATAATCTTTACAGAAGAGCCTCTTGATGAAAGCGAGAGAGGAGAGTGAAAAAGTTGGCTTACAACTCAACATTCAGGAAACTAAGATCATGGCATCTGGTCCCATCACTGCATGGGAAATAGATGGGGAAACACTGGAAACAGTGTCAGACTTTATTTTCTTGGGTTTCAAAATTACTGTAGATGGTGACTGCAGCCATGAAATTAAAAGATGCTTGTTCCTTGGAAGAAAAGCTATGACCAACCTAGACAGCATACTAAAAAGCAAAGACATTACTTTACCAACAATGGTTCATCTAGTCAAAGCTATAGTTTTTCCAGTAGTCATGTATGGATGTGAGAGTTGGACTATAAAGAAAGCTGAGCACCAAAGAATTGATGCTTTTGAACTGTGGTGTTGGAGAAGACTCTTGAGAGTCCCTTGGACTGCAAGGAGATCAAATCAGTCCATCCTAAAGGAGATCAGTCCTGAGTGTTTATTGGAAGGACTGGTGTTGAAGCTGAAACTCCAATACTTTGACCACCTGATGGGAAGAACTGACTCATTGGAAAAGACCCTGATGCTGGGAAAATGGAGAAAAACACTAGACCATTCAGGTATGACCTAAATGAAATCCCTTATGACTATACAGTGGAAGTGAGAAATAGATTTAAGGGACTAGATCTGATAGAGTGGCTGATGAACTATGCATGGAGGTGACAGGAATCAAGACCATCCCCAAGAAAAAGAAATGCAAAAAAGCAAAATGGCTGTCTGAGGAGGCCTTAAAATAGTTGTGAAAAGAAGGGAAGTGAAAAGCAAAGGAGAAAAGGAAAGATAAACCCATTTGAATGCAGAGTTCCAAAGAATAGCAAGGAGACATAAGAAAGCCTACCTCAGCGATCAATGCAAAGAAATAGAGGAAAACAACAGAATGGGAAAGACTAGAGATCTCTTCAAGAAAATTAGAGATACCAAGGGAACACTTCATGCAAAGATGGGCTCAATAAAGGACAAAAATGGTAGGGACCTAACAGAAGCAGAAGCTATTAAGAAAAGGGGGCAAGAATATACAGAAGAACTCTACAAAAAAGATCTTCATGACCCAGATAATCACGATGATGTGATCACTCACTTAGAGCCAGATATCCTGGAATGTGAAGTCAAGTGGGCCTTAGGAAGCATCACTACAAACAAAGCTAGTGGAGGTGATAGAATTCCAATGGAGCTATTTCAAATCCTGAAAGATGACGCTTTGAAAGTGTTACATTCAATATGCCAGGAAATTTGGAAAACTCAGCAGTGGCCACAGGACTGGAAAAGGTCAGTTTTCATTCCAATCCCAAAGAAAGGCAATGCCAAAGAATGCTCAAACTACCGCACAGTTGCACTCATCTCATACACTAGTAAAGTCATGTTCAAAATTTTCCAAGCCAGGCTTCAGCAATATGTGAACCGTGAACTTCCAGATGTTCAAGCTGGTTTTAGAAAAGGCAGAGGAACCAGAAATCAAATTGCCAACATGCGCTGGATCATGGAAAAAGCAAGAGAGTTCCAGAAAAACATCTATTTCTGCTTTGTTGACTATGCCAAAGCCTTTGACTGTGTGGATCACAATAAACTGGAAAATTCTGAAAGAGATGGGAATACCAGACCACCTGACCTGCCTCTTGAGAAACCTGTATGCAGGTCAGGAAGCAACAGTTAGAACTGGACATGGAACAGCAGACCGGTTTCAAATAGGAAAAGGAGTACGTCAAGGCTGTATATTGTCACCCTGCTTCTTTAACTTATATTCAGAGTACATCATGAGAAACGCTGGGCTGGGAGAAGCACAAGCTGGAATCAAGATTGCCAGGAGAAATACCAATAACCTCAGATACGCAGATGACACCACCCTTATGGCAGAAAGTGAAGAGGAACTAAAAAGCCTCTTGATGAAAGTCAAAGAGGAGAGTGAAAAAGTTGGCTTAAAGCTCAACATTCAGAAAACGAAGACCATGGCATCCCATCACTTCGTGGGAAATAGACGGGGAACAGTAGCTGACTTTATTTTTCTGGGCTCCAAAATCACTGCAGATGGTGATTGCAGCCATGTAATTTAAAGACATTTACTCCTTGGAATGAAAGTTATGACCAACCTAGACAGCATATTAAAAAGCAAAGACATTACTTTGCCAACAAAGGTCCGTCTAGTCCAGGCTATGGTTTTTCCAGTGGTCATGTATGGATGTGAGAGTTGGACTATTAAGAAATCTGAGCCCCAAAGAACTGATGCTTTTAAACTGTGGCGTTGGAGAAGACTCTTGAGAGTCCCTTGGACTGCAAGGAGGTCCAACCAGTCCATCTTAAAGGAGATCAGTCCTGGGTGTTCATTGGAAGGACTGATATTGAAGCTGAAACTCCAATACTTTGGCCACCTGATGCAAAGAGCTGACTCATCTGAAAAGACCATGATGCTGGGAAAGATTGAGGGCAGGAGGAGAAGGGGACGACAGAGGATGAGATGGTTGGTTGGCATCACCGACTCGATGGACATGGGTTTGGGAGTTGGGAGTTGGTGATGGACAGGGAGGCCTGGCCTGCTGTGGTTCATGGGGTCACAAAGAGTCGGACACGACTGAACGACTTAACTGAACTGGGAAAGATTGAAGATAGGAGGAGAAGGGAACAACAGAGAATAAGATGGTTGGATGGCATCACCAACTTGATGGATATGAGTTTGAGCAAGCTCTGGGAGTTGTTGATGGACACGGAGGCCTGGTGTGCTGCCGTCCATGGGGTCGCAGAATCTCATACGATTGAGTTAACTGAATGAACAGTTAAAAGGCTAATAGAGGGGTGAAAGGGAAATACTAAACAATTCAATCAACAAAATGAAGGCCGGAGAGACAGGAATGAAAAACAGAGTTCACACAGAAAACAGACCCATACTATCAACAACATAACGCTCAAAAACTTCGCAGTCAGGTAAAACTAATCTATGGTGATACAACATAAATCAGAACCGTGATTTTATATGACGGATTGGGATCACCTGGGAAGACACAGGAAGAACTTTCTGGAGTGATGGAGATATATAACTTGATTGAGGTGGTGCCTTACCTTGGAGTGTACATTTATCAGAATTAATAGACTGTACACATAAAAAGTGTGCATTTCACGGCATGTAAATTTTACATCCATTTTTTAAAAGCCTCATATCAAACTCTCTTGCTGGGCTTCATGTTGCAAACTTTGATCAACAGAGGGCGCTCCGAGTTCACCAAACAGGCTTCAGAGCCACAGCTACTTTGGGACGCAAATCAGACTACCTCCGGTGTCCGTCTCCAAGGTGAATCTCCCAGCTCCTCAGTACTCTCCCTCGACACCTCACCTTCCCCACCCGCGGCTCACGGGCTAGTGCGTTTCACCTGGCCACGTGCTGCTTTTCGGCAGATGAGCAGGGCGTAGCTAATGGCGATGCTATTTCCCGCAGCACCTGCGCGGAATACAGATATGGACGGAAGCAGGCACTTGCCCGGAGGTGTACTTGCCCCATAAGGACCCCTCTTGATAAGACCACTTTTAAATGGAAGTAGGAACGTAATGGAAACTTCCACACTGTTTTCGACATCTACATTTTTACCTTCTTACCTCGCTGTGGTGGCTGTGAAACATTCCCACGCAAGGGCTGCGGCGGGAAGGGCGGGGGGCGGGGAGTGTGGTGGATGGCAGCTTGAGGGATGCACGAAGGAATTTCCCCCCAAGGAAAGCAGGTGTGGGGGGCGTTGCCACTTCCACAGGGTTCCAGCACCCTAGGATATTGTCTTCCTGCCCCCTCCGTATCTCAGAGGGAAACCAGAGACTGGAAAGCCCCAGGCGTCCTTTGCACCCTCGCCTGCCCCCACGCCGGGTACCCCCCGGGCGCGGAGATGCCATTACACCTCACGTGATACCCGCACGGGGCCGGTCCTTCAAGAGGCATCTCGCGGGGTGTTAATTAAAGGTCACCACAAAACAGACCTGCGGGCTCACTAGAAGATTTGTCCTCTCCGGAGATGAAAAATGACACCCTGGAGCAGCTACGTGTGGAGTCCGGCAAATGCCGGCTTCCTGGGCTCTGGGCTCTGCGCCGGGGGCCAGAGGGGAACTGGAGAGGGCGATGACCGGGTGCTCCGGGGACGCGGTGGACTCTGCCTGCTGGAAGAGCCGGGATCGGGTGCCGAAGGGACCCCCGACCGAGACGAGGCCAAGGCCGGCTCGCACACACCCCCCTTCCAGGCCCGCGCCGTCCCTCAGTTTCCCTGCCGGGTGGCTGCCCACTTGCTACCCGGGCTCGTGCGTCCCAGCCCTGGGCGGCGAGGCACAGCGTACACTGGGTCACAGGCGGGCTGGGGCTAAGGCCCTGTTCTCCCGCTGCGCTTGGGAGGGTGGCCCCCCGGCCGGCCAGGCTTAGGAGGGCAATTCCAGAAAAGGTTTGCAGGGCAGGTCTAGGAGAACAAAGGGCGGGGGGAGGACTCCGCATATTTGTGGACTTGTTTGTGACTCAATCCCTCTTACACGGCGTTTCAAAGGCAGACCTGCAAGCCTTGCCAGGAAGAGAAAGAACTTGGGGGCGGGGAAGCTCGGGCGCATTTCTGTCCGGCTGCGCTCGCTCGGCTCTGCCCCCAGCTCCAGTCTCGCGCAGTGCTGTTTCATTAGAGCCCTGGACCCGGGCGGCTCACCAGCAACTTCCCCGCACCGCGCGAGATTTACGACCCCATCCCCCGGCTCTCGGCCTCGGAATGTCAGGCAGGAGAGCCGCAACATAAAATGGATCCCGGCAGGCTCGGCGGCGGCGGCAGCCAGGCGGCGGGCTCCCTGGCGGGGCCGCGGTTCGCAAGGATCCGCGCTGCGCCTGGGCGCACACGCGCGCCCTGACCGCGGACGCCGGCAGGGCCACACCGCCGCCCCTCTCTGCCCTCGCGCAACTGTCAGGCAAAGCGGGACGGCGGATATTGGCTCCCCCACACGCCGAGGCTCCTCCCCGATCTGGATCTTTATATTTTGGGAGAATTTCTTTGAACTCAATTACCAAGCTCCGCGAAAGGAGACAAGTTCCCACAGCCGGTTCGCTGGCGGTAGGCGAGGCGGGGGTCTCGCCCACCTCCTCGGCAGCTGCCGTGTGCCCTGATTGTACTCGTCTTTTCCCTCGTGGAGGAAAACGGACTCACTAGGCTAAGGAAAATGCCAATTATCTGGATGTGACCGTGAAAAGAGAACGTGTGACTGGAGGAGGCAGAAGAGGAGGAAAAGCATTATTTGAAGAGAAGAATAAACCGGGCACTCCAACCCTTCTGCAAATTAGTGCTGTTACTTCTGGGGTCCATCTGCTTTTATCCCCCCAACCCCTCCATTAAGAAACCTTTACGTGAGGGCCAAGAGACAGCCCCCTACCACTGGGCATCCTTCTGGGTTGGAAGACCTTTTGGATGTAGCGTTGGTGGAACATTTAGATACTCTTCTCTGGAAAAGCCACCATGAATTCGATAGCTGGGAATAAAGAGAGGCTTGCAGTCTCCACCAGGGGCAAGAAATACGGGGTAAGTTGTGACGGGTCTAATGCGGAGACGTGTTACCAGACTCTTTTCCGACCGGGGTCTCTCTTTCTGGGTAACGTGCGGCCGGGGCAGGGCGGCTCCGAGCTCTCCTCCGGCTGCAGCGGCGCCTTGGCCGGGCCAGCTAGGCGTGCGCGCGCGGAGGCGGGTCTGCCAGTGAGGACGCCCTCACACTCGCCTTGCCCTCGGTTGAGACCCTCTCGTTCCTCCTCTTCCCCACATCCCTAACTTTTGCAGCATTCCTGACTTCCAAGCAGAGTTAAGTCGAATGGGAGGGTTTCCCACGAAATCTCCGCAGCTCTTAGGGATTCCCTGGAATCAGAAAAACCTTTCATTTACCTTCAGGATCCAGAGGGCTGTACCCCGAATTAATACAAATCCAAAAATCAGTCCCCCAACCCCCTCCTGGCATAGTCTTCCAGAATCTTAAGCGTGGGCTCCTTCTGGGATGGGTGCCGGGTTCAAAAGCGCGGGGAGCTGAATCGGTGGGTTCCTCTGCAGAAACCATTGAAATTCCCTGAGCGAGCGAGCCCCTAACCTCCAGATCGGAGGAGTCCGCCGGCGCCCGGGAACCGGCGCAGCGGACACCTGGGCAACGAGGATTCACTTAAAGACAATTAACTAGACAGATGCAGGCAGATTTGGCCGCCGGGCCCGGAGAGGTCCCCAACGCGCCCCTATTGGCGCTGGGCCGGGGCCTTTGGTGGCACGCAGATCCACGGGCAGGCGGGAGGGTGGCCCTGGGCCGGGGCTCGGGAGCCCGGCGGCCCCTGACACCCGCGTGTCTCCCCTGCAGGTGAATGAAGTCTGTTCGCCCACCAAGCCTGCGGCGCCCTTCTCCCCTGAGAGCTGGTACCGGAAAGCATACGAAGAGTCCCGCGCCGGGAGCCGGCCCACCCCCGAGGGCGCGGGCTCGGCGCTCGGCTCGTCGGGGACCCCGTCCCCGGGCTCAGGTACTTCGTCCCCGAGCTCCTTCACGGGCTCCCCGGGCCCCGCCTCCCCGGGCATTGGCACCAGCTCGCCGGGCTCCCTTGGCGGCTCGCCAGGCTTCGGCACGGGCTCCCCGGGCTCGGGCAGCGGCGGCGGCTCCTCCCCCGGATCAGACCGCGGCGTCTGGTGCGAGAATTGCAACGCCCGCCTGGTGGAGCTGAAGAGGCAGGCTCTGAAGCTGCTCCTCCCGGGGCCCTTCCCGGGCAAGGTGAGCGCGGCCGGGGACGGCACGGGGCTGGCGGGCCACAGCTGCGCGCGCCTCGCCGCGGCCGGGGGTGGGGGTGGGGGGACCTGCAGCGCCACGAGATGCTCAGTTGCAGACGGGTCTTTGGCTCAGCCCGGGCAGCTCCGGGCCTCGGGGGGCGATCTCGCGCGTCTCTGCCGCCAGACCTTCCTCCGGCGCATTGCTTGGATGGTGCGTGCGCAGTTCCAGGCCTCGCTGTCCACCTGGGTTGCCCATGTTATCCTTCCTGCCTCCCTCCACTTCCCAGAGTGCCCTTTCTGTGCCCCCAGCACCCGCCCAGCTATCCGGATGAACCCGCGCAGTGCTACCTTTCCCCGAGACCCTCTTCCCCCGCGTGTCCACAGACCTTAGCCGCGTGTTAGGCCGGGGACATTGTGACACCAGCTGCGGGGATTCGGCGCCCAGCCGCCTGCCTCCTTACTACGCCCCCCAATACTCCCCTCCCCCCGCTCCCCAGCTCTCCGCAGGGGCGACTCGTTAGATTTTTCTTCCCACCTCCATCCATGCTCCTTTACAAAAGTGTCGGTGGGAGCGGTAAAAGCAGGCTGATATTTAGGACTTGGCATTTCCCATTGCCTATTTGTGGTCCTCTCTTTCCAGGGTTACCAAACAGACACACACACTGGAAAGCCAGCATTCCCCCTAACCTCTGTGTGTCTGTCAAAGGAAGACTAAGGGTTGAGGAGCTTCTCTGAGCGCGGCTCACCCGTCTGCTCGAGCACTGAGCACGTTGGCTCCTCCATGGCAACCTTGCCAGCGTTGTGTGTGTCCAGAGCCCCCAGAGTGTAACACAATGCAATTGTATTTGCACTGTTGGGCCCAAGTACTATCAAATGAAAATATTTACTCTTTCACTTCAAAGAGTTTTTATCAGCGGGTTAGAGAGAAATATCAAGAAAACAGCGTGAATTGCTGTAGAGAATTCTGACACTGTTCAGTGGTATTTTCTGATTTATAGTTCTGTGACTTTTGAAGTAAAGTGTTGTGATTCTGAGTCGTGGAGTTTAGGAATAAATGCATCTGCTGGCCATTTCTGCTTATCCAAACACACACATTGATGTTTTCATATGCAAGGGTTAAATTAAACAAATACCCACAGAAGTTGTAAAATTTTAAACGTGGAAAATTGCCACCAAGAGAATTGGTTTTATGAATCCCGAATTTATCTCTAGAATAATTAACTTGTAGATTGTTGTCAGTATGCCATTTTTGTAGTTTGATAATAAATCTGTCAGGAATAAATCTCAGGGACTCTAAAAGCTTATTTCACTCTTGTAAGCCCTATCCTCTGATTTAACACCAGCTCTTCACTAACAGATTTATTTACTCTTGTGATCATTTATCAGAATTCTTTGATTTTTTTTTTTTTACTGCATTCAAGGAACTGTGTTAGGCACAGCAATAAAATAACAGGTACCTGCAGTCCTTGTCCACATGGAGCTTGTATTCTCACAGAGGATAGAGATGTTGACCACAAAATGCACAACTCATAATTTATTTCCATTTGTGGTGAGTACAACAGAGGATGAGTGTGGGGTGCTGTAAGATGGTATAACCAGACTAGACCAGCTGGTAAATTACTAATAACTTTCATTCTTAAAGATATATAGTATCTGATTTTTGGCAATCCTAGTAAGTTGCAGTCTACCAATTTATTCTAGAACATTCTTGCAGACCTGTTCTTACAGTAGCTTCTTTGTGTTGTTGCATGCTCCTTGTGTGCAAAGGTAAATTACAATATACTCTTTTCATAAAAGTGGTGGGAGGAAAGGAAATCTATAGAAAGAAGAAACAAATGTTGAAATTTAAATGCATCCATCACGTTTTGTGGAGTCATGTGACAATGTAGATTTTTGGTTTTGTTGAAGCAGCCTGGAAAAATCATTCTCAGTGCAATAAGAGGCAGCTTGATATATATGCCAGTTTTACTTACATGATGAAATAAAACTGATGCTGGGAAACTGATGACATTGTCAGTGAGGGCTAGAGAAGAAACGTTGGATCTGGGGAACCTCAATGCTCTACACCAGCTTACAGTAATCCAGGTGCATCAAGAAGAGCGCTATCAGTCTTGGGGAGAGTCACATTGGGTCACTTTAAGTGCACGCATGAGTTTGCCTGGAGTTTTAGATGTGATATGGCACAGTGAGATATGACATTTAGTGCAAAGGAGAGCACACGACTCAGCCAGAAGCAAGTGTCACTCAGATGACCTCACTGTTAGTAAAGAGGTTTGGGGCCAGGATTTTAAATACAAATCGTCTGGCTATCTCTGGGAATAGTCATTTTAGTGTTTTTTTTTTTTTTTTCCTTTTTAAAATATTGGTACCCTCAGACTAGGTAATATTTCCATTACACCTTTGAAATTTGCAGTATTTTAACCAAACAAATATTGTGTTCTCTCAAGCACCATGGATGGAGGCCCAAGTAACTCTGACATAAGGCCTTTCTTCTTCCCAGAGCCAGATTTATGAGCGAACTCTGGAACTCCATTGCCCTCCGGCACAGAAGGAGTTAATTTTTATAAGAACAAGAGACGTCATTGTGACTCCAACATGTAGTTTGCCCTGAAGAGTAAGGGTCTGAAAGATAAAGGCATGTTCTTGAGGGGTAATTAGCAAACATCATGTTTGCAATTCACTTAAGATTTTTAGCTGTACGTGGGGACTCTTTTCTTACATAGAGTACTACATTCTACGAGGAGGTATGAAAAGTCTCCTAGGTAAGCATTTAAAGTCAAAGGCAGAATAGCACATCCAGGAACCTTATTATTTTAGAGTAGAGTTGGCTTTGGTTCTTTCTCTACCACTGATTTATTTTGTGACAATGAGTAAATCAGTTTTCCTCTGTATTTTTAACTTTACTATTTTTTCCTTAGTGTAAAGGAAAAAAAATGATTCAGACTCTAGGTGACCTTTCAAATGATTAGAATGTCAAAAAATGATTTTCGATAAGGTTTGCAAAGTGCTTACATTCTTCAGAGAAAGACAGGAATGTTTATGATTATCAATTAGACAAGATTCTGTGGGATTTATGTTTTGCCCAATTTAGGGCTCTTCTTACAAAATATTCACTTTCAATATCTGCCTCCGTCAGTACATTTCCCAAATATCATACTGCCATCTAAATTGTCACACTGTGCCTATTGGTAGAGAGCAAGCGCTATTGAAGTCCTCCAGTTTTGTCTCTGGAACAGGTGGTTAAGAAGGGGAGGTGAAGCGCCGGTGAGCCCATGCAGGGGTGTCAGGCTGGTCCCAGGAGTTAGACACTGGCTCTGGTGGCCTGAAGTGTGGACACCCTGTTCTGAGCACACTCAGTACTAATCATGTGACCACTGGAGAATGAGGCTTCTTGGCAGAAGACAACAGGACTTGGAGGTTTCTAGCTTAGGTAACTGGGGGTGGGGTGGGTAGTGTTAACTGAGGCAGGAAATGGGAGGAGAGACAGATTTGAAAGGAACTCAGAAGAAAAATCCTACAGATAGAGGAGCCTGGCAGGTTGCAGCCCAGAGAGTCCACAAAACACTGAGCGTGCAGGCAATGCAATAGAATTCATTGAGCACCTGCTGTGTGGCATACTCTTTACAAATAGTGTCTCACTGGAATAACTGTAGGCACAAGTAATATCATCTGGATGCTGTAAATGAGCCAATTGATTTCCAAAGAAGTTGAGTAACTTTCCCAACCTTTCTCAGCTTAGTCATCGCTGCACTGAGATTTGATGGAATATGAAGCCTGTGGTCTTTCTTGTATGCCACTGAGTCTTGCTTTTACAGAGTAGCAGGAAGTCTGGAAGCAGCATTTGGACTTCCTTCTTTCTTTAGAAGCTCTGCTGCTGCTACTGCTAAGTCGCTTCAGTTGTGTCCGACTCTGCGCGACCCCATAGATCGGCAGCCCACTGGGCTCCCCCGTTCCTGGGATTCTCTAGGCAAGAACACTGGAATGGGTTGCCATTTCCTTCTCCAATTCGTGAAAGTGAAAAGTGAAAGTGAAGTCGCTCAGTCGTGTCCGACTCTTAGCGACCCCATGGACTGCAGCCTACCAGGCTTCTCCATCCCATGGGATTTTTCAGGCAAGAGTACTGGAGTGGGGTGCTTTAAACAGTATTAAAATATTAACAAGAATGACCTAAGAGTATATCCTGGATTTGGAGGGCATTGAAGAAGCTGGAAATCAAATTCATGACCTCAAGGACTTGCAATACAAATTAGAATACAAAACACAAACAATCAAGCAGCGTGCCCTGAAGGCAGTTATGAAAGTGTCCTTCCTCAATAAACTCTTGACGTTTTCTTCTTTTCAGAAGAAAGAAGCTAGTGGATTTGGTTTTCCATGAACTGAGTTTGTGGTTTCTGCAAAGAGACAAAAGAGTAGAGGCAGATTTAGGAATGAAACAGACCTGGGAATGTAGAAGGGGCAACCTTGAGCTTCAGTTCAGTTCAGTGGCTCAGTCATGTCCGACTCTTTGCGACCCTGTGAATCGCAGCACGCCAGGCCTCCCTGTCCATCACCAACTCCCGGAGTTCACTCAAACTCACGTCCATAGAGTTGGTGATGCCATCCAGCCATCTCATCCTCTGTCGTCCCCTTCTCCTCCTGCCCCCAATCCCTGCCACCATCAGAGTCTTTTCCAATGAGTCAACTCTTCCCATGAGGTGGCCAAAGTATTGGAGTTTCAGCTTCAGCATCATTCCCTCCAAAGAAATCCCAGGGCTGATCTTCAGAATGGACTGGTTGGCTCTCCTTGCAGTCCAAGGGACTCTCAAGAGTCTTCTCCAACACCACAGTTCAAAAGCATCAATTCTGTGGTGCTCAGCTTTCTTCACAGTCCAACTCTCATATCCCTACATGACCACTGGAAAAACCTTAGCCTTGACTAGACGGACCTTTGTTGGCAAAGTAATGTCTTTGCTTTTTAATATGCTGTCTAGGTTGGTCATAACTTTCTTCCAAGGAGTAAGCGTCTTTTAATTTCATGGCTGCAGTCACCATCTGCAGTGATTTCAGAGCCCCCCAAAATAAAGTCTGACACTGTTTCCACTGTTTCTCCATCTATTTCCCATGAAGTGATGGGACCAGATGCCATGGTCTTCGTTTTCTAAATGTTGAGCTTTAGGCCAACTTTTTCACTCTCTTCTTTCACTTTCATCAAGAGGCTTTTTAGTTCCTCTTCACTTTCTGCCATAAGGGTGGTATCATCTGCATATCTGAGGTTATTGATATTTCTCCTGGCAATCTTGATTCCAGCTTGTGCTTCTTCCAGCCCAGCATTTCTCATGATATACTTTGCATAGAAGTTAAATAAGCAGGGTGACAATATACAGCCTTGACGTACTCCTTTTCCTATTTGGAACCAGTCTGTTGTTCCATGTCCAGTTCTAACTGTTGCTTCCTGACCTGCATACAGGTTTCTCAAGAGGCAGGTCAGGTGGTCTGGTATTCCCATCTCTTTCAGAATTTTCCACAGTTGATTGTGATCCACACAGTCAACGGCTTTGGCATAATCAATAAAGCAGAAATAGATGTTTTTCTGGAACTCTCTTGCTTTTTCGATGATCCAGCGGATGTTGGCAATTTGATCTCTGGTTCCTCTGCCTTTTCTAAAACCAGCTTGAACATCTGGAAGTTCATGGTTCACCTATTGCTGAAGCCTGGCTTAGAGAATTTTAAGCATGACTTTACTAGTGTGTGAGATGAATGCAATTGTGCGGTAGTTTGAGCATTCTTTGGCATTGCCTTTCTTTGGGATTGGAATGAAAACTGACCTTTTCCAGTCCTGTGG
Source organism: Capra hircus (assembly GCF_001704415.2). Classification (NCBI taxonomy): domain Eukaryota; kingdom Metazoa; phylum Chordata; class Mammalia; order Artiodactyla; family Bovidae; genus Capra; species Capra hircus. The sequence continues at coordinate 30,679,159 of NC_030823.1, read as the reverse complement.
CCACTGCTGAGTTTTCCAAATTTGCTGGCGTATTGAGTGCAGCACTTTCACAGCATCATCTTTCAGAATTTGAAATAGCTTAATTGCAATTCCATCACCTCCACTAGCTTTGTTCATAGTGATGCTTTCTAAGGCCCATTTGACTTCACATTCCAGGATATCTGGCTCTAGATGAGTGATCACACCATCAGGATTATCTGGGTCATGAAGATCTTTTTTGTAGAGTTCTTCTGTGTCTTCTTGCCACCTCTTCTTAATAGCTTCTGCTTCTGTTAGGTCCATACCATTTCTCTCCTTTATCAAGCCCATCTTTGCATGAAGTGTTCCCTTGGTATCTCTAATTTTCTTGAAGAGATCTCTAGTCTTTCCCATTCTGTTGTTTGCCTCTATTTCTTTGCATTGATTGCTGATGAAGGCTTTCTTATCTCTTCTTGCTATTCTTTGGAACTCTGCATTCAGATGCTTATATCTTTCCTTTTCTCCTTTACTTTTTGTTTCTATTCTTTTCACAGCTATTTGTAAGGCCTCCTCAGATAGCCATGTTGCTTTTTTGCATTTCTTTTCCATGGGGATGGTCTTGATCCCTGTCTCCTGTACAATGTCACGAACCTCCATCCATAGTTCATCAGGCACTCTATCTATCAGATCTAGTCCCTCAAATCTATTTCTCACTTCCACTGTATAATCATAAGGGATTTGATGTAGGTCATACCTGAATGGTCTAGTGGTTTTCCCTACTTTCTTCAATTTAAGTCTGAATTTGGCAATAAGGAGTTCATGATCTGAGCCACAGTCAGGTCCCGGTCTTGTTTTTGCTGACTGTATAGAGCTTCTCCATCTTTGGCTGCAAAGAATATAATCAATCTGATTTTGGTGTTGATCATCTGGTGATGTCCATGTATAGAGTCTTCTCTTGTGTTGTTGGAAGAGGGTGTTTGCTATGACCAGTGCGTTCTCTTGGGAAACTCTATTAGCCTTTGCCCTGCTTCATTCCATATTCCAAGGCCAAGTTTGCCTGTTACTCCAGGTGTTTCTTGACTTCCTACTTTTGCATTCCAGTCCCCTATAATGAAAAGGACATCTCTTAATGATGCTCTGCAGGTGCTGTGCTTAGTCACTCAGCCGTGTCCAACTCTTTGCAGCCCCATGGACAGAAGAGCTACAGTCCATGGGATTCTCCAGGCAAGAATACTGGAGTGGATTACCAAGTCCTCTCGATGTATTGCATCAGCCCTTCAAATAGCAACACCTGAGTGAGTTAAGTTTTTTGCCTGGTACAGACTGTAAATCATTTGGATTGACTTGTCTCACTTCATGGAGAAGGCAATGGCACTCCACTCCAGTACTCTTTCCTGGAAAATCCCATGGACTGGTAGGCTACAGTCCATGGGGTCGCTAAGAGTCAGACACGACTGAGCGACTTCACTTTCACTTTTCACTTTTATGCATTGGAGAAGGAAATGGCAACCCACTCCAGTGTTCTTGCCTGGAGAATCCCAGGGACGGGGGAGCCTGGTGGGCTGCCGTCTATGGGGTCATGCAGACTCGGACTCAACTGAAGTGACTTAGCAGCAGCAGCAGCAGTATCACTTCAGTCAGTTTTTTTTTTAAAAAAGGAGTAACTTACTGGGTTTTTTTTGTTTCTTTCTAGGGCAGGTAAGTGAAAGTGGTCAGATAAAATTTGTTTTTTTAAAGTCTTGGGATTTTAAGTGAAATCAGTCCTTTTACCCATTGTAGCGTCCCCATGTATAAATGTAAAATCATTTCATATCCACTGGCAAGAGCATCTTTCCTGTTCTATTCACAGTTGAGGTACCAAGCCAGAAATAGGTACCAAAGAACAAATCTCCCAGTTGGGGGCATTCCTAGATCCTTTTGAGGTTTGTGACAGAATTTTTGAATGGACAGTGCAAACCCTATGAAACATCAGCCCCTAAGAACTCCCTGGAGTAAGCAAAAAATTCCAGGTTGGCAGAAGGTTATCAGACATCTGCTCATTTCCATATCAATACAAGAAAATCTTTTATGTAAAAAACAGTGCAGAACTACATTCCTAGCTGAATTTTCCCTGGTCATATATTCTGGGTTCATTGATGTCTCAGAAATATCAGGAGGATTAGCCAGACATACTGAGAAGAGTGGCCAGGAATCACAGAGATTAAAGAAAGGAATGCGTCAGCGGTTTTAAGAACACCAAACAAGGCTCTAAATAGCCAGGCCGAAAGTAAGTCTAGACTTGGGAATATATATATATATATATATGTATATACACACAGAACATGTATTTTTTTCTGTAGTTTTTCAGTTCCAAAACAGGGGTATGAAAAAATAACTCCATTTAAAAGATCCTCTAGAAGCCAATGTAAGACTGTTTATAAATAGATGTTGAATTTTAAATACTTACTAGTTATGAGAAAATTCTATCTGAAATCTTCTAAGAACACATGGTTATGCGTCATTTGAAACTTGCATTTTGGAAATGTTTTAGATAAGGGATCAGCTAATAGATAATATGAGTAGTGAAAAAGTCCTGTAGCATTTGTCATTAAAGCCTTTCTGAAACATTTTAGGGATTATAAAAACATTCCCAGTAGAGACGTGTGAGCAGTAATATCTTCTTTAAGGCTTATTAGTAAGCTATGGAATAATGGCATTTCATTCTACCAGACTTTTAATTGTGAACCAGCATGGTCAGTTTTTATAGTGATTTAATTCACATTGTAAAAATCCCTGGCCTGTAGTAATCTCTTCCACACTCATTGCAGATAGGATTATTGCATTAGAAATGTGATTTTTTAAATGGCTGAGGCTGGTAATTTGTCAGCATTTGGCAGGATTAAGTCAATAAAATAGGCAACATTAGTTGCTTTTTTGGTATTATATCACAGATCAAACTGAACCATTCATCAGCTGATAATAATGGTGATGGTAATAATGATGACTAATATTATCATTTAGTAATAATGATGACTAATATTATCATTTAGTAATAATGATGACTAAAAATGGCTGGCAGTTATCATCTAGTATATGCTAGGCACTGTACTAAGATACATAAACATATACATACATAAAATCTCATAGCAAAATGAAGATGAATCTGATTTCTTTTCTTTACCCTGGAATTCCAGGTGATTGATGTGGTCTAGGTCACAAAAGGAAGCATGAGTAAAGATACAGGGACCAGTGAAATCCAAGAATGTTTCCCCTCCAAAGCCATTGAGGGGATATTAGTATTGCTAAACAATTCATTAATATTAATACACTGTTGATACAACTGCCTGAGTGGGAGACCCTTGCTTGAGGGAGAAGGTTGGGATTATTTTTCCTGGTGACGTCACTTTCAGGGTGGGGAAAATATGTGAGGTTGTCAGGATCCTGAGCTGAGTAATTTTCTTCCATGTACTGGAGAGGGTCAAAGGAACTTCCTTTTACTTACATTCACGTGGCTGAGACTCTTGCCAGCCCTTCTCAAAAGCCCTGCCTGAGGGGCCCTTGGGGACCACCAGAGAGCTCGAATTCTTCAGCTGGACCTTCAGTGCTGAGACAGCAGGATTGCCAGACTCTGCTCTGCTTTGTCCCGGTAGAGAGCTGTCTGTGACAGTTCCCAGTCTGTTTTCAGGAATACAAAGCTAATTTCCTTTTTATCACTGTCTTGAGTCACGGGCTAATCATAAGAATCTTTCCTTCATTAAAAAATATCTTCTGTGTGGTCTTATTGTGGTGAAGAAGCACTGTTTAGAATGGGCTCCCATTGATCTTTCAGGCTCACATGTACCAATCAGAAATAATACTGTATTTGTGTAGGTACAAAAGGACAGAGAATACGTCTCTATTCCTGAATTGCTTTTGAAATATTTATCAAAATAATAAATCATCCTCCTGCTTACTATTGCCTTTGGGATGTTCTAGGACCCATCTAAGAAAACTGGATTTTGAATAATGGTTAGAAAGGTTGTCTGTCTACCTTTTCCAGGTTATCAAGGAATTCACCTATATTTTCTTTGAATATTTGTAGGGTTTCCTTTTTATATCTCTGATCCATTGAGAGATTATTTTGGTGTATATTGAGAGGTGTAGATCAATTTTGCCCTTTTCTAAATGTCTATCCAGTTGTCTAATAAAATATATGTCTTTCCCTCATTTTATTTGAAATATCTGTGTTCATAAACCAGATCTTCAATAGTTGGGTCTACTTCTGCCCCTTCTGTTTTGTCCCATTTATCTGTCTTCTCATGTACTAATTCCACACTATTTAATTATAGATGCTTTGTACCATGTTTTAGTATTTGGTAACACTGGCTTTCTCTCTCCCAAATAATGCCTTTCCTTCCTAGTAGCTTTCTGGTTATTCTTCCTGACTATTTTCCCATATGAACTTTAGAATCAACTTGCGTGAGTCCATACAATTTTTAAAAATCAGGACCAAGTTAAGTTTATATATTAACCCTGGGCGATTTTTGGCATCTTTTTGATGTTGACTCCTTCCTGAGAACATGGAATGTCTTTCTGTTTGAACACATCTACTTTTCAGTAATTTTAAAGGTTTTTCTCATAGAGGCTTTGTCCGTTTCTTGTTAAATTTATTTTTAGGTATTAATACCTTTTGTTGCTTTTATAAATGAGCTTTTCACTTCCATTATCTCTTCTAATTGATGTTAATGTGTAAGAAGGACAGTATATTAACTGTATATCCTGTTGTTAGATTCTATTACTCTGTTCATTAGTTTTTAAATTAGTATTCTTGGATTTTCTTTCATGAATACAGATATCATAACTCTTCTCCTTTGCTATTTTTATTCTTCTAGTAGTTCTCTCGTTTGTTATATTGATTTATGCTTCCAGTTCAGTTCAGTTCAGTCACTCAGTCGTGTCCCACTCTTTGCGACCCCGTGAATCACAGCACACCAGGCCTCCCTGTCCATCACCAACTCCCGGAGTTCACTCAAACTCACGTCCATCGAGTCGGTGATGCCATCCATCCATCTCATCCTCTGTCGTCCCCTTCTCCTCCTGCCCCCAATCCCTCCCAGCATCAGAGTCTTTTCCAATGAGCCAACTCTTCGCATGAGGTGGCCAAAGTACTGGAGTTTCAGCTTCAGCATCATTCCCTCCAAAGAAATCCCAGGGCTGATCTTCAGAATGGACTGGTTGGCTCTCCTTGCAGTCCAAGGGACTCTCAAGAGTCTTCTCCAACACCACAGTTCAAAAGCATCAATTCAGGTGCTCAGCTTTCTTCACAGTCCAACTCTCACATCCCTACATGACCACTAGAAAAACCATAGCCTTGACTAGATGGACCTTTGTTGACAAAGTAATGTCTCTGCTTTTGAATATGCTATCTAGGTTGGTCATAACTTTTCTTTCAAGGAGTAAGCGTCTTTTAATTTCATGGCTGCAATCACCATCTGCAGTGATTTTGGAGCCCCCCAAAATAAAGTCTGACACTGTTTCCATTGTTTCCCCATCTACAGTGTTAAATGGTAATGTATGCTTGGCATATGTATAGCTTTTTCTACTAAGTAAGATGTTGACCTTTGGACTGAGGTCTCTCTATATATTTTTAACAGTTAAGGAAGTATCCATCAATTCCTATTTTATTTAGTATTTTTAGTCAGAAATAGGTGTTATATTTTGTCAGATGTCTCTTCAGTATCTATGGAGATGATCATATGATTTTTCTCCCTAGATCTATTAATATTGTGAAATATTATCATTGCTTTCCTGATAATGAACCATCCTTGCATTCTCATAATAAACACCACTTGGTCACAACATATTTTTTGAATATGTTGCTGGGTTCAGTTTGCTGATATTTTATTTATGGTTTTTTCCTGTCATATTCATATTCCATAAGCACTTTTGATTCCCACTCATGTACCAGCTACAGTAGTATGCCACCTTATAACCAAGATATGAAAAAGACTAAAATTTCCTGCCCTCGAGTAACTCCCAGCCTAGTATTAGAGATAGACAAGAAACCAAAGAGGGTGCAGCATATTAAATGCTGGACCATGGGCTATGGAGGCTGCTGGAGGGGGTGAACAGAGAGGTGAGGCTTGAGCTGGCTTTGACAGAGTGAGTAGGAGCATTGTGGTGAAGCATCAGCATTCCAGGAAAGGGGAATGGTGAGCATAAGGCACACCCAGTATCCTGGGGGAATCACAGTGGTGCATTTCTGACATTGCGCAGTGTGTGCATGGGGTGAGTGACAGGCTGGGAAGGTGACAGGGAGAGAATGAAGGCCTTGTGGCCAAAGAATCTGAATGTTATTCTATAGGCAGCCATTGAAGGGCTTTCAGGAAGGGAGTGAAATGATCAGATACTCATTTAAGAAAGATTGCTCTGATAGGGAGAGAGGAGCTGGATTGGAAAGGTGGTGCATGGAGTTCAGTGGAGAGGCCCCTCCCTGTGGCCTGAGTGAAAGCTGGTGCACACTTGACTGAGCAGTGGGAACGAGGAGGAAGCCTGGACCCAGAGCGGACAAGATCTTGTCCATAGAAAACCCATGGCAATGGCAGCTGAGAAATGGGGTGGAGAGGAGAGGAGAAGTTCTTTCAGATTTCTGGCAAGGCAAGTGTGTGGGTTGTGGTACTTTTAATTGAGATGGGGAATACAGGCCAAGAGTGGGTTTTGTTATTGTAGGTCTGATTTTCAGGGATGGGTGTGGATACTAAGATTGGTTTGGGCTCTCTAGAGCTTAAGGTGGAATGTTCCAGTGGGGTCCAGGGGGGCTCTAGAGTGGACTCAGGGCTAGAGCCATGGATCTGGGAAGTGTCAGGGTGAGGATGGCGGTGGAGTCCACAGATGGGGTGAACTCTTCAAGGAGGATGTGTATGGTGACAGACGGTGAAGCATAGAGTTGTGGGATCCATTGCTGTTGAAGGGACAGGCAGCTTGAGGAGGCAGGGAGACAAATCAAGGAGAGGACAGAAAAGAGGGAAGAAAATAGGAGAAGGTGGTGCCAAGGAAACTGAGGGAGGGCTGAGCTTCAGAAGGTAGAGTGATGAAAGGTCAGATACCTTGGAGAGATTGAGGAGGTAAGGGCTGAGGTTTCCACTGAATCAGGAATCAGGAGGAGGTTGGGGATTTTTGTTAGAAGTTTCTGGCACTCTGGAGAAAGGCGGGCAATTGTCGTTGTGTATCCAGGAGTGATGAGGACGTCTGAGGCAGCTCAGAGTTGTTGAGGACACTGAGAGGTTAAGAGAGATGCATTTTCTGAGGCTCTTACGACCTTAAAAAAAATGAAGCGCTGGGGTCAACAAACGTGGGTGCAAAACTAGGCTGCTGTCACTGAGTGTGTGACCTAGAGCAAGTCACTTAGCATTTCTAAACCTGTTTATTCTCATCTTTACAAGGAGGGCAGTGTTGGGGCCCCATCAGGGTTGTTGTGAGGAGACAGTGACATGGTGAGATGATATCCAATCATCACTTTCTGTTTTATTCCAAGGACTCCCCACAGGAAGTTGAATTTTATGAAAATTACTTCCTTTCCTCTTTCTCTTCCCTTCCTTTCTTCTTCTCTCTTTCTTTTTTCCTTGCCAGTGATCTGACACCAAAATGGGAAAGCAGTTATCAGAGAAGATGGAACTATTCAGCTCACCTCCTTTGTATTTCTTCAACTGCAAGTGAATCAAGCATCTCATACTGACTTATTCATTTATAGGGTGTCTCCACAGAACCAGAGCTTGTTTGAAGAAAATCGTTTCTTCTTTTAGTTGGGATGCCATGAATATGGATTGAGATTCTTTGTCACAGATGGAAATCCTCCCCTTTAAGCGCTGCCCCTCTCGGAGGCCCCCCTAGGGAGCACCGCAGACACCGAACTTGGCATTTCCGCTCGGCTGAGTGAGGGAGACCAGACTTCCCCCAGTGACTGCGCATGCGATGTGCAAATCTGAGCGGCACCAGGAATTTGGGTTTATCTGCCTCCCAATCCAGTTTTATCTTTCTCAGACAGTTTTCTTTGCAGTTATACTTTGCTGATCCTATCGCATGGATTCCGCCCAGACCCTGTGGAGAAGTCTGGAAATAAAGACACCCTCCCCCGCCAAGTAGGATTTCCTGCCCATAATCTCAGCTCTCAGCGCTGTAGCTGCCCTGGGTAGAGAACCTTGTTGTAAACTCTTACGTAAAGAGAATCGGTGTTCTTATGCTGCTCTGTAGGTAAACATTTCAGAAGGCTCTGGGGTAGAGTAAGTTCTTTTGATAAGCAGAACTATATCTAAATGTGTTGTAAGTATTATAGACTAACTTACAGACGAAGGACTACTTACGTACATCTTTTCTACTTAATGGAGTTTAAGCTCACTGTTGTCGTTGACTGCAAAAAGTTCTTGTTAAAAGTTTCAGTTCTCCACACAGCATGTTTTTAAAAGCTTTGCTAGTCCTTACACAAAATATCTTTATTTTTAAAGCATGAATTGCAAATAACCATTTTAAATCTACTTTGCCACCACAGGGGTGGAAAATGTAAACGTTGAATAATTCTTTATCTAATCTGAGTGCTGTCTGGGATTTGTAGTTGCTAACTCAGGATTTCTTCAAAGATAACATAGGAATTTATAGGGCTTGAGGTTTTCCTGTGAAGTTATTCCATCTTTTAATTAGCGGTGATGAGCAGCTACACTTTCCCATGAAACGCGATCATCTTATTTATAGCGGTTGCTTTCTTTAAAGTTGTAATCACTATTTCTCTACTCCCTCCTCCATCTACCTGGTGGTTTCATGCAGAAGGAGGAGACTTACTAATTAACTGATAAGAAACCACCACCACCAACAGCAATAACAACCAAAAGCTACTGAGCTATCTAACCAAAGAGTTATACATTGCTCAGTTGTGTCCAACTCTCTGTGACCCCATGGACTGTAGCCGGTCAGGCTCTTCCGTTCATGAAATTCTCCAGGCAAGAATACTGGAATGGGTAGCCATTCCCTTCTCCAGGAGATCTTCCCAACCCAGGGATCGAACCCAGGTCTCCTGCATTGCAGGCAGATTCTTTATCATCTGAACCACCGGGGAAGCCTCTACAGAAAATACGTAGTTGAATTCAGGCAAATGACTAGTAACTGCCATTATTTAATGACAGATAATCACCTGCTTGGTTCAGGTGTGTGTCTTTTCATAGAAGGATGTCTCAATCCTGAGCACAGCAGCTGAAGAGGTGGCCTTGAATGTCTTCCCTGTGGACCCACAGCTGTGAACATCCCTTGTTTCTGCCCAGCCAGGCAGTGTGGTGATGGGAACTGAGGGAAGGGTAGAAGGGAGAGGAATTAGATAGAAGGAGAAGGAGGAAGGACAAGAGAGTGGGTGAGAGAAACAGAAATAAAAGTGTGAGCGGCTGTAGGCATTGGAGGCTGTCTACAGTCCCAGATGTTGAGGTGCAGTTGGGCCTCTGATGGTAATAAGCACTGTGGCCTTGGGCGAGTCACCCAGCAAGCTGTGCTATATTCCTCTTTTGTAAACCAAGGGGGTGGAATTAGTGGTCTCTAACTGCCTGGAAAATCCCATGGACAGAGGAGCCTGGTGGGCTGCAGTCCATGGGGTCGCAAAGTGTCGGACACGACTTCACTTTTCACTTTCACGCATTGGAGAAGGAAATGGTAACCCACTCCAGTGTTCTTGTCTGGAGAATCCCAGGGATGGGGGAGCCTGGTGGGCTGCCGTCTATGGGGTCGCACAGAGTCGGACACAACTGAAGCGACTTAGCAGCAGCAGCAACTGCTTCCAGGTCTGTGAGTCTCTGAAGCTGGAGGGAAACCCCGAGACTTCATGGAGCCTAATCTTTGTCCCCAGATTCTAGAGGGATGTGCTTGACAAAGTCCTAGATGGATTACTGGCTGAATCTGGAGCCTGAAGCTGTTCCATGGGTTGGCACATCTGTGGGAATCCCACCCTTAGTCAGCCAAGGTGTGTCCCCCTTTTTCCCATTCAGAGGAAGCTACTTGTTGGCATCACCGTGGCTGATATTTCTGCCTTTGGAATTTTGATTGTATTAATAAATTGACTGACAGGATTCTTCCGATTTCTTTTTTCCCCCTAAGTTTATTTGCATATAATTTTTAAATTTCTTTTTAAAATTTTCATTTTTAATTGGAGGATAATTACTTCACAATATTGTGTTGGTTTCTGCCGTACATCAACATGAATCAGACATAGGTATACATATGTTTTCTCCTTCTTGAACCTCCCTTCCATCTCCTACCCCATCCCACCCATGTCAGTTGTTACAGAGCACCAGATTTGTGTTTCCTGTGTCATATAGCTGTTTCTTTTTTTAATATATATATTTTATTGAAGTATAGTTGACTTACAATGTTTCAGGTGCACAGGAAGGTGATTCAGTTATATAATATATATATAATGTACATTATATATACATATATTATTTTTGGAATTATTTTCATCATAGATTATTATAAGATATTGACTATGGTTCCCAGTGCTATACAGTAAACCTCTGTTGCTTGTTGCCTATCTATTTCTTAATTAGAAATCTAGCATTCTATTCATACTAAGTCAAACAAGTGGAATCAAAATATCATAATATTTTTTAGTTAGGCAAAAATTCATGTTTTCTAAAATATATATATTATCAGTTCAGTCGCTCAGTTGTGTCTGACTCTTTGCGACCCCATGAATTGCAGCACGCCAGGCCTCCCTGTCCATCACCAACTCCTGGAGTTCACCCAAACCCATGTCCATCGAGTCAGTAATGCCATCCAGCCATCTCATCCTCTGTCATCCCCTTCTCCTCCTGGCCCCAATCCCTCCCAGCATCAGAGTCTTTTCCAGTGAGTCAACTCTTCCCATGAGGTGGCCAAAGTACTGGAGTTTCAGCTTTAGCATCAGTCCTTCCAGTGAACACCCAGGGTTGATCTCCTTCAGAATGGACTGGTTGGCTCTCCTTGCAGTCCAAGGGACTCTCAAGAGTCTTCTCCAACACCACAGTTCAAAAGCATCAATTCTTTGGCGCTCAGCTTTCTTCACAGTCCAAGTTATACATGTATACATATGTATACAAAAGCTTTTCTACTATGCTTGATAAAATCTTCAGAAAAAACCTTGAAAAAAAAAGGAAGAGATGGAGAAATTGGAGAACATAAGTGGGAGCACTGAATGTGACAGGAAAAGTGAAGCAAACTAGGAAAAAGTAAAAGATCATATAGTCCAGTTGCTTTTAAACATGACTGGTCATTAGAAACATATCTGCAGCTCTGGAGAAAAAAGACAATACCTGAGCATTTGTATTTTTCAAAAAATTTCAAGATAATTCTGATATGCATCTGAATTTTAAAAAGTGATTACAGGTTTTCCTGTTAGATTCTAGTTTTGGTGATATAGAATTCTATTATTTTTCTGTTGATCAATCATGATACAGTGGTATTAAGTAAGTAATAGTTACATAATCACAATGGTAAAAGATGCTTATCAATTTTCACAATCAATAGCCAAACAAAAAATTAAAGGTAATTATACTTGCAAGCCACAATGGGGACGAGATTAACTTAACAATATAAAATACATGCAATTTGTGGGAGAGCAGGGGATCAAGCAGAGTCATGTGGCAAGTAGAAGTGCATACATGCACAGGTTTTCATGCACCCAGTCAGCCTGTGTCTTTTGGTTGGTGCATTTAATCCATTTACATTTAAGATAATTATTGATATGTATGGCCCTACTACCATTTTCTGAATTGTTTTGGCTTTATTTTCTGTAGGTCTTTTCCCTCTCTTGTGTTTCCTGCCTAGAGAAGTTCCTTTAGCATTTGTTGTAAAACTGGTTTGGTGGTGCTGAATTCTCTTAACTTTTGCTTGTCTGGAAAGCTTTTGATTTCTCCATCAAATCTGAAGGAGAGTCATGCTGGGTAGAGTAGCCTTGGTTGTAGTTTCTTCCCTTTCGTCACTTTGAATATATCATGCCATTCCCTTCTGGCTTGTAAAGTTTCTGTTGAGAAATCAGCTGATAGCCTGATGGACATTCGCTTGTATGTTATTTGTCATTTTTCCCTTGTTGCTTTTACTATTTTACCCGTCTTTAATTTTTGTCAGTTTGATTACTATGTGTCTCAGTGTGTTCCTCCTTGGGCTTATACTTCTTGGGACTCTCTGTGCTTCCTGGACTTGGTTGACTATTTCCTTTCCCACATTAGGAAAGTTTTCAGCTATTATCTCTTCAAATATTTTCTCAGGGCCGTTCTCTCTCTCTTTTCCTTTTGGGACCCTTATAATGAGAATGTTGGTGTGTTTAATGTTATCCCAGAGGTCTCTTAGTCTTCATTTGTTTTCATTCTTTTTTCTATATTCTGTTCTGTGGCAGTGATTTCCACCATTCTGTCCTCCAGGTCATTTATCTGTGTTTCTGCCTGAGTTATTCTGCTATGGATTCCTTCTAGTGTATTATTTGTCTCTGTTTGTTTTTTAATTCTTGTAGGTCTTTGGTAAACATTTCTTGCATATTCTCAATCTTTGCCTCCATTCTTTTCCCGCGATCCTGGATCATCTTCACTATCATTATTCTGAATTCTTTTTTCTGGAAGGTTGCCTATCTCCACTTCATTTAATTGTTTTCCTGGGATTTTATCTTGTCCCTTCATCTGGGAGATAACTTTCTGCTTTTTCATCATGATTAACCTTCTGTAATACGGTTTTTGTTTTAGCCACTGTGAGGCTGTGCTGCTTCTTGCCTCTTCTACCTGCCCTCTGATGGTTGAGGCTAAGAGGCTTGTGTAAGCTGCTTGATGGGAGGGACTGGTGATGGCAAAAACTGGGTCTTGCTTTGATGGGCAGGGCCTTACTCAGTAAAGCTTTAATGCAGTTTGCTGCTGATGGGTGGGGTTGTACTCCCTCCCTGGTAGTTGTTTGGCCTGAGATGACCCAGTCCTGGGGTCTATAGTAGGGTTAATGGTGAGTTCTAATGGCTAACTCAAGAGGGTTTATGCCAAGGGGGACCTTCCAGGGCCCCTGTCCCTGGTGAGCCCCTGCTGACCCACGCCTCCACAGGAGGCCCTCCAACACAAGCAGGTAGTTTTGGTTCAGTCTCCTGTGGGGTCAGTGCTCCTTTCCTCTGGGTCTTGGTGTGTGCAAAGTTTTGTTTGTGCCCTCCCAGACTGGAGTCTCTGTTTCCCTCAGCCCTCTAGAAAGCCTATGATCAAATCCTGCTGGCCCTCAAGGCCAGATTCCCTGGGAATTCCCAGTCCCTTCGTCAGATCCCCAGGCTGGGAAGCCTGACATGGGGTTCAGAACCTTCACAACAGCACGAGAACGTCTTTGGTATTATTGTTTTCCAGTCTGTGGGTCACCCACCCAGTGGGTATGGGATTTGATTTTATCATGATTGCACCCCTCCTACTGTCTCGCTGAGGCTTTCTTTGTTTTTGGACACGGGGTATCTTTTCTTGGTGGGTTCCAGTGTCCTCCTGTCAATGGTTTTCAACAGCTAGTTGCAATTTGGTGCTCTCTCAAGAGGAGATGAGTGCACCCCTTCTATTCCACCATCTTAAACAGGAAGCCATATAGCTGTTTCTTAATGAAGCTATTTACTGTCTTCTGTATTTGTGAGTGGAAATCAACTTGGCAAACAAAAGGACATTTGATTTTATGAGAGCAATTTGATAAGGAATTTTGAGAAAAAGGATTGCCTTAGATACAAGGATTGCTTATAGTTGTCTTCCATTAGGAAATCTGCCATACTTACTAGGTTTTAGGAGTGATTTGTGAGGAATCTCACTAGATAGCACCAGAATTCCAATCATTTCATTCATTATTCTTAAAAAAAATCTACATCTTAATGTTTTTGAAAATCTTTTTCCCCCTTTGCTTTATTCTTGTCTTTTCTGCTCCTTCAAATCTCTAGACAAGGTCATAATTACTTAGACCAGTATTTACACAGCCCACGCCCATGACTTGGGTCTCATAATCCTGTTGTTTGGATGCTGTGGTCTGCAAAGGAGATGGCAGGTAGCAGATGCTGAGTGAACAAGGCCCACTTAGTTATTAACAATTTCATTTTTCATCTTTAGCACTAGCCTAGGTTGCCTGTTTAAACTGTCCACTTCCTGGGAAATGTTTTCCTAATTCTTCTTTCAACTACAATAATTTGTATTTTTGTTATAGTCTAAACACAGCTCAGGGAGGACAGATATTAAAAGCAGGCCTTCATTTGGTCTTTCCCAGACCAAAGCACGTTAGGACTCGGGGGCAGACACAGCAGGAGCAGGCGCAGGACAGGGGAGCGGCAGGCATGCCCCTTGTTGCCCTAGTTCTCCAGCTCAGTTCCCTGGTGCCCTATTGTTGTTGCTGTGTAGTTGCTTAGTTGTGTCTGACTCTTTGCAACCCTATGGACTGTAGCCCACCAGGCTCCTCTGTCCATGGGATCCTCCAGGCAAGAATACTGGAGTGGGTTGCCATGCCTTCCTCCAGGGGATTTTCCCACCCCAGGGATCGAACCTGGGTCTTCTGCATTTTGGCAGGCTGATTCTTTACCAATGAGCCACCAGGGAAGCCCCTTGGGGGGCACTCACGTGTATCCTGCAGCCCAGCAAACCCTACGTGTGTCTCCCTTGATTCTGTTCTCAGATACCTTATCCTTTATTTTTCCTCTTGCTCTTTCTTCTGAAGTTCGCACTTAGTTGTGAAGTTAATTAGTTGTGAAGTTTCTAGGAAGAAGTCTTTCTAACAGGCGGTGCATGTGCCTGTGTGTGTGCATGTACACACTTGGCAGGAGCCCTCCAGGAAGCCTACACGTTGATGACACGGTAGACGTCCTGTCTCAGGTTTTCAGACATTGTTAGGCCGAAGCTTTTTATTGGAGGTCAAGGCAGCTAATAAAGTGGGGTGTGCAATTAAAAGGGCATTCAGCACAGAAGGATGGCTAACTGTCTCAAGGGCTGGGAGTGCAGGAAGGGTTGACAGCTGCGAGGCTGCTAATGATGGCTTCACGAGCATTTTTTTTTTTTTTTTGCAGCCAGGGTGGTAAATGTAATACAAAGGCACTGTTTTAACGTGCCTAATCAGCTCTCGGCTTCCTGTGAGAGGCATCCACTTGGGGGAGGAAGTTGCTGGTTGTGGGCATTTTTGTGGGGGCAGTTTGTGCTAATTTACTATTTTAAATAGAGTACTCATGGTTATTAGCGAATCTCCGTAATACCCATCCTTGTTGGTCAGGAAGAGTGTGACAGGATGATGGCAAGGTTCAGGAGGTTTGCCCAGGGTCACCCAGAGAACCTCATGCTCCTGCCTCTCCATCAGTTTCTAATAGGATTTATTTACGCAGTTGTTTTGCCCATGTGGCTCTCCTTGACTCTGAACCCTGAGGGCACAGTAATCAAATCTTATTAATTTTACCGTGCAGACAGTGATGGTTTCTCCACTACATGAATTCTCCAAAAATGTCTGGCCTTTGGAATAAAAAAAAAATCTCCTTTCCACTGCTGTGTGATGAAAACCTCACTGAGGATAAGGCAAGGTGAGAGAGGAGGGGGATGTTGGCAGTGTGTAGAGGGCGGGAGGTGATGCCTGGGTTACTCCTGGGAAGAGTCAGGATACTGTCCCACTGTCAGGGCCTCCTGTTCTTAGAAGAGTCAGATCCACTCTGATCTTCCCAGGGATCAGAGTGTGAACAGCTCCTTCATCCAAGTGGATCTTGGTCTAGGATTTATATGGGCTGGCTAGCTTGGGGGATCTTGAATTTCTTGTTAGTGGATAAGTCCTTGTTTTCGCTTAGTTTAATGTTGTTCCGTTCACTTCTCATCTGGCAGAATAAGAGAGGACGAGAACGCTCACTGGATGCTTAAAATGATGTCCCAGGTAATCAGGGAGGAAACTTGTTAGCACCATCAGGAACTAAACTGAGAGGGCAGCTTGAGGCTACTTCCCCAGACACGGGCTCCTCCAATTTAATCTCTCCCTTTATCTGATAGTTGATACTGTTGGTGCTGCTCTGCCTCCGCTACTTGGTGAGATGGTGACATGTGATCACACCCAGGATGGAGTGGGGTCCGGAAGTATAAAGGACTCCCTCCCTTTAAAGGCTTGGAATCGCTTCAGTTTGGGGTGAGAGGAGGAATGCAGCAGGTGAGAGGCTAGTGTCCAGTCATTCACTGCAGAGTAACAAGGATTCAGGGTGGTTTTTCCCCCATAGACAGTAATGAGGTCCTGATAATTCTGGAAAGAAATGGAGTTTGTGTTCATCACTCCATTTAAGAGCACCCATTAGTATCTTTTTAGTAGGATCCTGGGCTTTCCAAACCCTCTTTATAATTCTCACATTGGGCAAAAGTCAACATAATATGTCAGTGTAAATGGATGCCATTATTTTTAACACTGTACATCACCTTTCCTCCTGGAGACTTCAGAATATGCTTTTTAATCATTAGCATTTTATAGTCATAGAATGAGAGCATAGAAGGAACCTTAGAGGTTATGTAGTGTTGCTTTACTTTTGTAATTAAAAGCCTGGGGCCAGAGCATCTGGCTTAAGCCTTTGCTCTGTCGTTTATCAGCTCTGGAACTTGAAGGACATTGCTCTCTGCCTCAGTTTCCTCACTTATATAATGGTGTTAGTAATAATTGCTTCATAGAGAACTGAATAGATGTTTTTCCAAAGAGGATACTCAAATGTCCAACAGGCAAATGGAAAAGATGCTAATCACCACTAATCATCAGGGAAATGCAAGTCAAAACCACAATGAGATATCACCTCATATGTCAAAATGGCTATTATCAAAAAGAACATAAATAACAGATGTTGGGGAGGATGTGGAGAAAAAGGAACCCTCCTACACTGTTGGTGGGAATATAAATTGGTGCAGTCACTGTGGAAAAAAGTATGGAGGTTTCTCAAAAAAACTAGAAATAGAACTGCTGTGTGACTCAGCATTTCCACTCCTAGTATATCCGAAAAAACCAAAATCAGTAATTTGAAAAGATACACACATACCAGTGTTCATTGTAGCATTATTTACAATAGCCAAGGTAAGGAAGCAACCTCAGTGTCCATCAGCAGATAAATGGATAAAGATGTTTAAGACCTTCAATTTCATTCCACACAATGGAATACAACTCAGCCATAAAATAGAATAAAATTTTGCCATTTGCAGCAACATGGATGGATTTGGAGAGCATCGCAAAGAGTTGGACACGACTGAGCGACTGAACTGAACTGGACTGATGCTAAGTGCAGTAAGTCAGCCAGAGAAAGACAAATACTGTATAATATCACCTAGATGTGGAATCTAAGAAATACAACAAATTAGTGAATATATCAAAAAAGAACACACTCACAGATTAAGAGAACAAACTAGAGATTACCAGAGGGGAAAGGAATAGGAATAGTAGATTAAGAGGTACAAATTTTTAGCTACAAAACAAACTACCAATACAAGGATATATTGTATAGCCATATATAGCCAATATTTTATAATAACTATAAATGGAGTATAACCTTTAAAAATTGTGTATCACTGTATTGTATGCCTGTAAAATATACTATTACATGGCAACTGCACGTCAATAAAAATGCACTTAAAAATTAAAAAATAAGATTAACATCTAAAAAATTGCTTTGTAGGCATGTTTTATCTGGCGCATAGTAGGTAAGCACTCATTAAACGTTAGTATCCAAACTACCATCTTATAGAAGAGAAAAGTAAAACTTATGTATCTAAAGGGTGACCTCCTTTTCCCAGACTGATTCTACAAAATGAACATTTGGTTTTCATTCTCTCATCATCCATCTCTGTGTCTATCTATCTGTTCATCTGCCTGCCAACATTTCTTTGGCCTTTACCATGTAGGTATATGGGGCTTCTCAGGTGGCGCTAGTGGTAAAGAATCTGCCTGCCAGTGGAGGAGATGGAAGAGACATGGGTTCAGTCCCTGGGTTGGGAAGATTCCCTGGAGTAGGAAATGGTAACCTGCTCTGGTATTCTTGCCTGGAACATCCCTTGGACAGAGGAGCCAGGCAGGCTATAGTCCGTGGGGCCACAGAGAGTCAAACACAACTGAGTGACTAAGCATACATGCACACATATAGATATATGGTCCTGGACTCCGTGCTGAGGATAGAAAGCTGGTTAAGACAAGTGTTGCCCTTGGGTCCCTCGCAGGGACCACAAGATGGGTGGAGTTGGTCGAGAATCAATGGGCCAAGGGTGGAGTTAGGGGCACACAGGGAGCAGCTTCCACTGCTCCAGGCCACTGTGCTGGACTGTTGGCACCTGCTTTTCACAGCACCCTTCAAGATGTGTCAAGACATGATATAGAGTGGGATGAGATGGTTTCCTAGAACAGGTGACAGCTGAATTGAGGCCAATAAGATGAGTAGGAACTGGTAAGTGAAGGCTGAAGAAGGTGAGACATTCCAGGGAATCTTATGAAGAAAGAATAAGCCTTGAGGGTCTTCCTAACCCCCGAGAAATGCAGGGTAACCAGCCAACCACATTGCCCTCAAAAGAGGTTAGATGACAACATTAGATTTATAAATCAGTGTTAACAAGTGATGAGACTGCCGTGGTGGTCCAGTGGATAAGATTCCACCTGTCAATGCAGAGGACACAAGTTCGATCTCTGGACTGGGAAGATTTCACGTGCTGCCATGACTAAACCTGTGTGCCACAACTACTGCAGCCTGCACGCCTAGAGCCTGTGATCTGCAACAAGAGAAGCCACCCAATAAGAAGCCTGAGCCCACAACAAAGAGCCACCAAAACCAGAGAATGCCCAAACGTGTAGCATTGAAGACCCAGCTCAGCAAAAATAAAGGAAGAAAAAAACAAGTGATGATACAACGTAATACATCAGGATAGCAGTATAATACCCATGTTCATGACAGCATTATTCACAGTGGCAACCCAGGTATCCATCAGTGGATGAGTGGATGCACAAAATATGGTATATACACAGTGGAATATTATTCAGCCTTAAAAAGGAAGGAAATTCTGACTCCTGCTACAGTGGAGATGAACCTTGAGGACATTATGCTAAGTGAAATAAGCTGATCACAAAAGGACAAATTCCACTTATATGAGATACCTAGAGTCACCACATTCATAGAGACAGAACAGTGGTTGCCAGAGCCTGGGGGAAGGGAGTTGCTTAGTGAGGGAGGGGTTTCAGTTTGGGAAGAAGAAAAAGTTATAGAGGTGGATGGTGGTAGTAATTGCATAACCATAAGAATGTACTTAATGCTACTGAACCGCATACTTAAAAAGATCAGTTTTCTGCATTGTATATTTCAACACACAAGCACACATAAATAGCAGTACAAACTGTGTCACAAAACAGTGTTCTGAGGGACTAGATATCCCTGTGGACTGCCTGATCAGGGAAGACTGCATCCAGGAAGGGCTCCTGAACACTATGCGTGATGACATTGGTCGATCTAACCACTGAATCTTCCTAAGCATGTAATGTGTAATATCACAGTGAATCCTCACAGTCATCCTAGGAGTGAGGTATGGTTACTGTCCCCATTTTACAGATGAGAAAACTCAGTGAGGTTAGGTGTCTGGACCAGCATCCTCACCCCTCCTCACCCCCTTCACTGTGCTGCGTCTCTGTGAGCCCTATTATAGCCCCTTAGGAGGAAGGTGGAAGATTCTGCAGATGTGGGCCAGGTGAGTGGCCTGTGAAGGGACGCTGGAATACTCCTTGCCCTTGCTGTCTCTTCTCTTAGTTCCGCTTGCCTTCTGAGAAGAGGACTGTCCATGGCCAGCCAGAAGCCCGGCAGCTCCTCCCTCTGCATGTGCCATGGGAGAGTGTGTGTCACGGGCAGGACCCACGTTACTCTTTTCTGCAGGCACCAGTGTAAAGCAATTGTTTTACTTGTGCCTGGAATCGTCTGAAAGTTTTACACTGGCAGTTATCATCACTGGGTAAACACATTAAGCTAGCAAATGAATCTTTGTGAGGGCAGCACATTAAATGGTTCCCTGCATAATAGTTATTAATACGTTACTATAATTGCTTTGCACATTTTGCAGTGAATTTAAAAAAATGACTTATTAGTGATTGGGTACTTGACAGCAGTATGTTCAATAGCAGCATCGCTTTTCTGAATTTGCCAACACATTTTGTGGGTATTGCTATTTTGGAGTTAGACCAAATGGACCTTTTTAAAGATCAGATAGGTTCATAAAACCTTCTTTGTATATAGTTGCTTTCTTCGGGTTAGTATACTGGGCCTTGGCCACTTTCCCCCTTCTTTCTCACAGCCTCCCTTTAAGGAATGTCATGGCTGGATGTAGGGTGTTAAGTGTGTTTTGTTTAGTCGTGTCTGACTCTCTGTGATGCCATGGACCGTATCCTGCCAGGCTTCTCTGTGTATGGGATTCTCCAGGCAAGAATACTGGAGTGGGTTGCCATTTCCTTCTCCAAGGGATCTTCCTGACCCAGACAGGGACTGAACACGGGACTCCCGCACCGCAGGCAAATTCTTTACCATCTGAGCCTCCAGGGAAGGATATAAGATAGTCTGTCTTAAATTCATTTAATAGGTGAAAGAAAGAGAGACCAAGACGTTCCCCCGCCCCCCACCCCGCTTCCCATTCATTCAGCAACTGTTAATACTGCGTCTCCTCTTTGCTGGTCACTATTCTAGCCCTGGACTCTTGATCAGTGTCATCCATGAGTTTAGGTCAGGCCTAAGACTCCTTTTCTGAAGCACTGCTGCTCTGAGCTTATGGAATTTCAGAGGTTATTGAAATTTCTGCCTTTTTACAGGTGTCTGACACCTTGCAGGTTGAGGAAAGGGAATTTTACCAAAGTATAACATTCCCGGTGACTGTACCCACAGATGGCGTGACACAGCCGTCAGACCATAAAGCACCAAAGCGTTTCTTGCAGAGGGTTCCTTCAAACCATTCTCATGGACTCTGGCTAACTGGGAGTTTCTTTCAGGAGCCCGTTTCTCATTCCTTTCTGCCTTTCCTAGTTGAGGCTTTCCACAAGAATGAACAGCTGTTAACAGTGGCTTTTGTCTTAAGCAAGGCCATAGACAGTACAGTAACTGCTTTCAGATGCTGCTGTTGTGACCCAGATTCGGTCCTATGACCCAGAGGTGAAAGGCTACATATTCCATTACATCTTGGAGCCAATCAGACTCCAGACTCCAGTGTATTTCAGCAGAGAAAGGAAGCAGGATAGGGTGATGTATACACCAGATAGCAGCTCGAAATAGGTATGGGAAAATCCAGGAATGGAGCTTCCATTTCTGCACATGTTTTTGTAAAAGGCACCACCTATGTTAATACAAAAATACCAATGATGTAATCCTGCATTCCTGGAATATAGGCTGCATATGGCTACAGTCTCTGTGCATATTACATGTGAACAAATAGAGTGGGCATATATATGAATTATAGAGTAAGGTTCAGATTCATTTTTTTTCCCCTTTCCCTGATGCAGTTTTGAGAAAGAATGAAATCTGGGTTAATATTGTTTAGCTCCACCAAAGAATGAGTTTATAGGGCTGGGATAAGAATCTCAGAAGGCTGAAACCCATTTCCTTTCCAAGTCTTAGGGCCCTGTATTCAGGCTCACTCACTGTGGGTGGCTGGTAGGTCACCTGTGCAGTTATGTTCCATGACTCAGCTGAGGTGGTGACATGATCACAGGGCAGGGAACTTGAAAGAGGGAAAGTGGACAGGAGGCAGGACAACCTTTTTATTTTGAGGTACTAGGTGGTTCTTTGTACAGTTGCCAGCCAAGGGCAAGTTTCCTTTGGCTGAGATCATTTGAGACTCTGTTGAGACTTGAAAAAAAACTGTACAGGAATTAGAAGACGTAATTTTGTGGCAAAGTGTAGAAAGTCACTGAATCCAGCCATGATTTGAAAATAACAAAGAAGCCATGATCCAAGTTCGAAGATCTATTTTATTGTATTAATGTTTCATCAGAAGCCTCTTTTTACTTGCTCCATTTCTGAAAGTTTTCTCTTCCAGCCTAGAGTTAAAGGGGAGAGCTGAAAGCATGGAAGCATGACTTTATTTAAAAGTTTAAATTTTATCCTGAGAACTTTTATCTCAATATTTATTCTGTGAGATACTGGCATTCTTTTTTTGTTTGTTTGTTTGGAAAGAAGTAGTTTCAGATCCATGAAGGTCATATGAGGATTAATGAGTAAGTGGAGTGTCATATACTATGGAAGGGGACCAGAGAGTTAAGGAAAGATACATCCTTTGGGTGTGTGTGTATGTGTATATATATGTATATATATGTGTGTGTGTATATATATATATTCTTTTTCATATTCTTTTCCATTATGGTATATTACAAGATATTTAATATAGTTTCCTGTGCTATACAGTAGAACCTTGTTATTTATCCATTTTATATAGAGTAGTTTGTATCTTAAGCTGCCCACTCCTTTCTAAACATTTTTGGCTGCACCACGAGGCATGTGGGATTTTGGTTCCCCAACCAGGGATTGAACCCATACCTCCTGCATTGCCAGTGCAGACTCTCAAGCATTGGACCACCATGGAAGTCCCTCCCTTAAACTGCACGCATTTGATGCGAGGCTGGCGGTTGAAGGCCTAGAAGGTGGGGAAGGTTCTGAAAGGTGTTGTAGGATGAGTCATATGTTAGCTACCCCCACAGAGACATCAGATAGGCAGGGGGAGTCTAGCTCAGCTCTTCCATGCTCAGTATAAGGGCTCTGGGCCTCCCAGATGGCGCTAGTGGTAAAGAACCTGCCTGCCAATGCAGGAGATATAGGAGATGTGGGTTTGATCCCTGGGTAGGGAAGATGCCCTGGAGAAGGGAATGGCAACCCTCTCCAGTATTCTTGCCTGGAGAATCCCAAAGACAGAGGAGCCTGGCAGGCTACAGTCCATGGGGTCACAAAGAGTTGCACACGACTGAAGTGACTCAGCGTGGATGCACGCATAAGGGCTTCAGGCACACCTGGTGTGTCCATTCTTCCTTTAATGGTACCTTCGGCTGCAGTGAAAGAAGTATGGCTGACTGGATGGGTCAGCAGGTCCTCGGGGCCCCGTGAATTTCCGATGATTCTTCCTGTGACTTTTGCAGGTGATGTCTACTTCTGAACAGAGCCAGGTCTGAATCTCGCCGGTGCTCTTGTGACTAGGTGGCTTGCAGAGAGCTCTGCGGTGGCTTCTGCAGGTCATCTGCTATAACTTTTTGCAGGGACACAGGGGTGTGGGCACTCCCTCTGTTTTTTGAAGATAACCCTGTGTGTATTGATCCCTAAGTCCCTCTAAGATAAAACTATCTCTTAATAAAGAAACAGTGCTAAGTAATCCTATTTAGGGCTTCTTTTGGGGGAGAAGACTGTGGGATGAAATGCTTGTGAAGATCCTGGGCTGTTGTGGGTATGTTTTAACATGACAATGCAGATGGCTGACACTGATGAACGTCCTGTGAGTAGCTGGGGGAGCCAGGCCAGCCTCCTCCTCAGCCCTCTGTGTGAATGCCATCTCACTCCCTGTGACATGAAGGGGTAGGACCCACGGCCTTTTGGTTTTGATTTGCTTGCCTTGGCGTGTGTGTGTGTGTGTGTGCATGTGTGCGTGCGTGCTTCTTGCTGTCTGGTGAGGGCTATGGCGGTGGCTGGACCTGTTTCTATTAGCACAGCCACCCTTCAGTGAGACAGGGAGAAAATCGCTCTCCGGAACTGAGGAACCCACAAGCTTGATGGCCTCGGGTCCCGTAGGAGTCCTTAGAGGTGAGGCTCAGGCAGCAAGGAGAGCTGTCTCTCGCGGGGGACCAAGGAGCCAGGCCCTCGCTGGAGTGTCTGGGCGGAGACTGTTTCTTCTCTGAAGGGAGTCCCGCATGGAAGTCAAATCTCCCCACCCCTGCGCTGCCCCAGGAAGGAGGCCTCTGCCCTAGAAACATTTCTTGAGCCGCTTATTCAAATGGTTCTAAGAACATTCAGGAAGTATTTAGAGCAACTACTATGTGCTGGGCATTTCAGTAGGAGCGTGGAACTTCCAGGTACTGACTTTGACCTGGGACATGTTATCATGGATATCGGGCTGAATTGTAAATTAAGGGGACCTGTCCTTACAGCTTTGGTGTCTGTCCAAGGGCTTTCTTACTCCTTTCAGTGAGCAGATCTCAGGCTGTCCCTTTAGTCAACAGTCTCCTGCTGCAATTTATTCCGAGTTGTTTCTTTTCTTTCTCTTTTCTCTCTTTTGGCCATGCCTGTTCGGAATCTAGTTACCTGACCAGGGATTGAACCAGGGCTCCCTGTGTTGGGGGTGTGGAGTCTTATCCACTGGACCTCCAGGGAAGTCCCTATGTTGCTCCTTTTTTAATTGTGGTAAAAGGCACATGACATAGAATTTGCCATCTCAACCACTTTTAAGTATACAATTCAGTAGTATTAAGTGTGTTCACTTATGCAACCATCACCATCATCCACATCCAGATCTTTCTCATCTTCACAGACTGAAACCCCAAACCCATCAAACAACTACTTCCCATCCCCCACTCCCTGCTCTAAGTTATTTTGGAACAAAATAGTGTTTGGTACACTCCAAAGAATGTTCTAAGACAGAGGTCCCCAACCTCCAGGATCTGAGGTTGATCAGAAGTAGAGTTGATGTCGGGCTTCCCTTGTGGCTTAGCTGGTAAAGAATCCTCCTGCAATGAGGGAAACCTGGGTTTGATCCCTGGGTTGGGAAGATTCCCTGGGTTGGGAAGATTCCCTGGGTTGGGAAGATCCCCTGGAGAAGGGAAAGGCTACCCACTCCAGAGTTGATGTAATAATAATAGAAAAAGAGTACAGAGTAAATGTAATACCTATAAGTCATCCCCAAACCCTCGCCCCACCCCAGTCCATGGAGAAATTTGTCTTCCATTAAATCAATCCCTGGTGTGAAAAAGCCTGGGGACCGCTGCTCCAAGGAGAGAGACCCAAATGACATCATTAAAACTCATATTCACCTAATCACTCCTCAAACATCTATTAAACTCCTCATGTGTGCCCCGTACCATGTGTTACATGCTACAGATGCAGAAACAAATGAGATTCAGACTTTGGTCCCAAGAGGTTTACCAACTGGTAGGGGAGACAAGCATGTAAATAAACAAGCCCCCAGCTTCTTATGATGGCTGCAGGGCAGGTGTGGAGGGGAGAGGGGAACAGCTGAGGCAGTGTCAGGAGGATCAGGGTGGACCCTCCTCTGAGCCTTGATGGACCAGCAAGTGTTGGCCTTGACAGCAGAGGGGGAGGAGGGCATTCCGGAGAGCGGCAGCTGTGAGAGCCAAGGCCTAGAAGCACCTGGAGCTTTGTGTGTGCGGGTGTGGTGGGGTGGGAGGTGAGCACTAGGTGCAGGGTCTTGTGGGCCTGGCCAAGGACCAGACTGCGTTGTAAACAGGGGATCAGATCTGTGCTCTAGGATAATTGCTGGTAGCCACAAAGAGAAGAATTAGAGGGATGCCAGACACACCTGGCAAGAGACTGTTGCGAGAGCTTCCCTGCTGGCTCAGTGGTAAAGAATCTGCCTGCTGGTGCAGGAGACACGGACTGGATCCCTGGTCCGGGAAGATCCCACTTGCCACAGAGCAGCTCAGCCCGTGTGCCACAACTACTGAACCTATGCTCTAGAGCCCGGGGATCACAACTACTGAAGCCCGAATGCCCTAGAGCCCTTGCTCTGCAACAAGAGAAGCCACGGGAGTGAGCAGCCTGTGAACTGTGACTAGGGAGTAGCCCCCTCTCATCCCAGCTAGAGAAAAGAGCCTGCACAGCAATGAAGACCCAGAACAGCCAAAACGAATAAAATCCATATAAAAAATTAGATTTATGTATAAAAAAAGACTACTGTGAGATTTTAAAGGAATTTGCTTTCACTGGAACTTTTGTTTCCCTGCGAAGTATTTTGAGGATGTCAGAGCCTCCTCATGTCTAAATTGGGAGGGACTCGTGTCTCTCCTGGGTTTGAACATTCAGCCTCAGAAGCTGGAGGTTGTCGAGGAACGGCTAAGAGGGTGTAGTCACTTTTAAAACATACTGATCTGCTCGTGCAGTCCTGAGGACTGTGTTCGTTTTTCTGCCTGAGGTGGGTGTACAGTTCCTGGGCCAGTGTTCACCATGGACATGGTGAGAGACGGGAAGCAGAGAGAACCACAGCTCAGAAAGTCACCCCCTTGCTGCTGGCCAGAGCAGCATTTGGGGTCCCCTGGAGTCAGTGAGCAGAGCCTTTCCTCTACTGTGGGGAAGACCATGGTGGGGGGGCGTGGAGGGAGGGGTGCTCTTCCCTCCCCGAGCCCGCCGGTCTGAGAGAGGCCTGAGAGCTGCAACAATGATTGTGCCAGAGAGGAATTTGCCAGAGCTCTCAGCCATCTTTCCACATGAAAGTTTCTTTATCTCTTTCACACACAAATTCAAACCCTTTCTTTCCTTTAAATCACTTTTGTGCTGTTTAACCTCTTTACCCTGATTTTCTCCCCCTCCTGTCTTGCTCCTTTTATAGTAGTTTCCTGCTAATGGATCACCTGGATAAGATTGCCCCTGGCTTTGTGAGAGTGGCAATTAGCGCTCACCCAGAGAAGGCTGCTGGTTGCTCGGCGGCCTTGGTGTGGAGGATGGATTGGGCCTGGCTCCTTTCATCTGAAAGTGGGTTATCGATTAGCACGGATGCCAATTTACTGCACAGGCTCTTGCCAGCCCCTCTTGATCTCATTATGGTGTAAATTTTCAAGATTGTATCACATTAGCTCAGGAGAATTCAGGAGAGAATAGCAGTAAAGTAAGAAATAAAAAGGCCATAAGAAGACGAATATTTCTTTCGTTACAATCCGGATAAAAATAAACATGGCTTCACTCAGTGATGTTCTGAGACTGGTGTGTGCGTATGTGTGTGTTTATGGAGGTGGGTTGTTTATAAGGCATGGTTACACCCAGCAACAGGTTTTAAAGTACTTTACGTCTTTAACTGATGGGACCATGCTGTATAGGACAGGGAATTCTACTTAGTGCTCTGTGGTGTCCTAAATGGGAAGGAAATCTAAAAAAGAGATATATAAATATGTGTGACTGACTCATTTTGCTGTGCAGTAGATGCAAACACAACATTGTAAAGCAATTTTCCTGCACTGAAAATTAATTAAGAAGAAAATACTTGACGTCTTTAATCTCTTCTTTTGATTCCCTTTGGGATTGATTTTCTTGGGAAAATTATGATTTTAGGGAAGAGATGAGACCATTAGGTGTATTTGCCATGGCAAGATTCCCCTAGTCTCAGCTGAAGACCCTTGGATGGCAGAGGAGGGAGTGCTGGCCACCGTGGGCTGCCTGATGCTTTTGTAGGCTGTGATGATTTTGCAGGCCAGACAGTCTGTGTGTAGGCCAGACTGTTGGACAAGTAGAAATGTGAGATTATTCTTTTCTGCTTCTAAACAGTTTTATTAAGGTACCATTTACTTGCCATGCAACTCACCAGTTTTAGATATATAGATCAGTGGATTTTAATGCTAGTTCCAAAATTTTGCTGCCATCAAATTTTAGAATATTTCTGTCGTTCCAACAAGAAACGTGTCCATTGTCAGTCACTCTCTGTTGTCTTCATCCCCCACTGCCATAGGACACCACTAGCCTACCTTCTGGACATGCTCTATACACGGAACCATGTAATACATGGTCTTTCATGACTGAGTTCTTTCACCTAGCACGGTGTCTTCAAGGTTCACCAGGTTGTAACAACTTCATACCTTTATTATCAGATAGTTTTCCGTTGTGTGGATATGCACATGTTATATGTCCTTTCATCAACTGATGAATATGTGGGTCATTTTCAGTTTTTTGCTATTATGGAAAATGCTATTATAAACATTTGTGAGGGTAGATACCTAGGAGTGGAATGGCTGGTCCTTATGGCAACTCTGTGTTTAACATTTTGAGAAACTTCCAAACTGTTTTCCAAAGTGACTGCACCATTTACATTCCCACCAATGATAGATAAGGATTCCTTTCTCCGCATCCTCACCAATAATTGTTATTGTCTGTCTTTTTTTACCCTGGTATATATGAAGAGGTATTTGCATTGTGGCTTTGGTTTGCATCTCACTGATGACTAATGTGGTTGAGCATCTTTACATGTGCTTATTGACCATTCATATGTTTTCTTTGGAGAAATGTCTAGTCATACCTTTTGTCCATTTAAAACAATTTTTATTTTTTATTTTATTTTTGACGATGCTGGGTCTTTGTTGAGCACAGGTTCTTCACTGTGGACCGTAGGGGCTGCTCTCTAGTTTCGGCTCATGGGCTTCTCATTGCAGTGGCTTCTCTTGTTGCAGAGCATGAGCTCTAGGGTGCATGTACTTTAGTAGCTGTGCCACATGAGCTCAGATGCCTCCAGACATGCGGGATCTTCCTGGACTAGGTACTGAACCCGTGTCCCCTGTGTTAGCAGGTGGATTCTTAACCACTGGACTACCAGGGAAGTCCTCTTTTGTCTATTTTTTAATTGGGCTTTTTGTTGTTGTTACTGAATTGTAAGAGACCTTTATATACTCTGGCTACGTCCATTATCAGATATATAATTAGTCAATATTTTCTCCTGATCTTTTCACTGTCTTGATGATGTATTTGAGGCACAGTTTTATTTTTGATAAAGTTCAGCTTACCAGGTTTTGTGCTTTTAGTGTCATATCTAAAGAAATCGTTGCCTAACCCAAGATCATGAAGGTTTATTTTTATATGTTCTTTGAAGAGTTTTGTAGTTTTAGCTCCAACTTAGGTCTCTGATCCATTTTGAATTAAGATCATTCACTTTACCTGCAATAAAAATTTCTCACAAACTCATTGAAGTTTCAACAAGTTAGATTTTGAACACCACTGTGCATTTTCTTTTCTGTACCTTATTTTTTAGCAAAACTGAACATGGTGGCCATTACGTGCTGGGTAGAGTTAAGATTGCAGGGACGGCGGTGAGAGTTGGCACATGAGCCCGCAGGGAGTGGAGATTGTGCCAGAATCTCTAACACCTCTTCGGAGGGGTGGGAGAACTGCCACATGAGCGATTCAGAGGTGGGAGACGGACTGCAGGACCTTGGCACTCAGCGGAAGAAAGCTTGCCCTCTTGACCATCATCAGAGGTGACAAAGCAAATGAATCATCAGAGAGAGGCTGGTGGCATGACACAATTAAATCATTGTGGCACCAGGGCAGCCTGCCAAGTGAGCTGTCAGAGGGGCAGACAGTGATCGGAATTTTTGCTGAGGTGCTGTCATGTAGTTATTTGATAAAGCTGTCTCTCTGTTCTTGCTTTCGGTGTTTTTTTTTTTTTCCACCCTACCCCTCACCCTCCTGCAAAAGGCACAGGAGCTATATCTTATGTACAGGTCTGGTTTTCCTCCCAAGTCCCTCCAAGGATCAGATATGACTTTGGGGGGAGGGCAGGAGGGAGGGTGAGATGCTGGCCATATTTTTAACCAAACACCAAGACTAGTGACACAAGATGGAAATCACTAGACTTAGTGATCTCATAGGATATTCCCTCTTGAGGCATAAATCGAAAAGGCAAATTGAGTGGTAGGTTGTCAAGAGGAAGTTTAATACTCTGTAATTTGAGCTCCAGGCCAGGTCTCAGAACACTTTGGGCACATTGCCAGGAATAGCTTAGTCCTCCAGTGAACCAAATGATCATGGAGAATGGTTGTGGGTTGGCCTTAGGGTCTGATCCTATACATACACACACAAGTACACCCTGTGTGCACTCTCCCAGGAGGCTGATTCATGTTTAATGTTCTTCCAGTCATCATTTGATTTTAAAATCTTGGGGGAAAGTATTGAAAATCAAATACATTCATCTTTCCTGCATAAAAATAAGAAAAAGGCCACTATTTAAAATTCTGAGTTTAAATATAGAGCATCAGTTCTCATCACAACATGATTTATCCGTGGTTTACCTTTAGAGAGCAGTTTCTCTTTGGTACAGTTGAGATGGGCTTCTCAGGAACTCTTTTATTAGGGTTGGAAGTCGGCCTGCACCTGAAGTCCTTGGGAAGAGAGGTAAGTACATGATGGACCGTTTTTAGCAAACATGGTTGTTTGGTTTCTTCGTCCTAAACCTGAGAGGATTGATGGAAGTTTATTACTGCTGCAGCAGATAGAGATGTATTATTGAACATGTCTCTTGTCTTCACTGAAAAAAATCTGTCTGGAGCAGTAAAACACTCCTCTGGGTATTTAGATCCCTGTACAATGGGAAACCATATGAATCTAGATTGGAATCCAGGGCACTCAAACCCACAGTTAAATTTCAGAGCCAGATTTCTTTTTTTTGTTGTTCTCTGGGATTATGCAAATTATCCAATTCAAATTCAAGTCAGCTCACATTTTTGAGACCCTGCTGTGTGCTAAGGTGGTGGAGATACTAAGACTTGTGGTTCCAGCCTTTTAGAATGGTATAAAGAGGGGAGAGCCTGGACAGTATCCAGAGACACAAGTTGTGTTGGGACTTAGCGACTCCGCACATCCTTTCTTAGGTGGTCTTGTCACTCTGAACGTGAGCTTTATTCTCAGTCAGCAGCACTCTGATCACTTTTTTCTCTCTGCAAAGCCTGAGGGTGGCACATTCCTTCTGTCACAGTCATGTGGTAGTTCCATGACCAATGTCAAGAATTCCTGCCACCAGTTTACTTGCATTTCTAGTATTTATATTTTCTAAAAATGGGTCTTCTTCTCCCAGATGTGCTAGTTTTCTAAATGACAGCAACAGGGACAAGATTCCCCCCTCAAAGAGTCATGGACTGAGTTGGGATCTGGAGATGTTGCAGGAACCCCTGAGCTCTGGGTGAAAGCTCCTTGATTAAAGAATGAGTCCTGCTTCCCTAACCTTGGGCTTCCCTGGTATCTCAGCTGGTAACGAATCTGCCTACAATGCAGGAGACCCCGATTTGATTCCTAGGTTGGGAAGATCTCCTGAAGAAGGGATAGGTTACCCAGTCTGATATCCTTGGGCTCCCTGGTGGCTCAGATGGTAAAGAATCCTCCTGCAATCCAGGAGACCTGGTTTTAATCCCCGGGTTGGGAAGATCCCCTGGGGAAGGGAACAGCTATCCACTCCAGTATTCTGGCGTAAAGAATTCCGTGGACAGAGGAGCCTGACAGGCTACAGTCCGTGGGGTCGCAAAGAGCTGAACAAGACTGAGTGACTTTCACTTCACTTCCCTAACCTTGGGCTAAGTGTCGCCTTTCTAGCTCTTTACTGAGTTTCTTCATTTTCTGCTTTATTTGGGTGCAAATGAAATCAGCTAAACAGCTCTTGTAAGTTATCCTCTGGGACAAAGTGACTTCCCTGTGTCTCTGAGGTGGAAGGAATTTCATTAACTCTATGGTTGACAAGAGGTTTTTTTTTAATAATTACTTATGTATTTATTTTATATTGGCTGCTCTCGGTCTTCATTGTGCTGAGGATTCTTCGCTGAGGGGCAGGGGCTTCTCTAGCTGTGGTGTGCGGCCTTAATTGCCTCTGTCATGTTGGATCTTTGTTCCCCGACCAGGAAACAAACCTGTGTCCCCTGCATTGGAAGGGGGATTCTTAACTGCTGGACCACCAGGGAAAATCCCCAGGAGCTGTTTTCAGAGAGTGGCCCTGAAAGTCATTGGGAGCTGAGAGTGGAAGGTCACACGGTCAGCAATCAGGACACTTAGCAGTGAGGTTCTACCCCACCCTCTCCTCTGAGAGCTGTATGGAAAGTGACTTACCTCCAGTCTGGAGTCTTAAATGTCCTGGTTACCTTTCAGACAAAAGCCAAATGGGACAGTGGAAGTGTCAACTCAATAAAGTGACTTCATTGTTACCATCATCCCCGAAAGAACTATGATATCATTGGACAAAAGGTCCAGCACTTTTCTAACAATTTACTTCTCCAGAATAAAAGATGATAAGACCTTTGGATAACTCTTTCTTTGGCTAATGAAGTAGAGTATTTCTGTGGTCACTTGCTTTTGACCAGCCTGACAAACAGAAAAATTGATGATTCAGGTTCCTGTCTTGACCAAATACTGAACACATTTGTTTGTATTGATACTTAGGAGAATGTGGATTGGAAGGTTCTTGTGTTTGAGTTTTGTGAGTGGGAATGGGTAGTTATGTTGGGAGGTGATGAAATGTTGATTCAGCTTCCATGGTTTACTGTGCTGTGCTGTGCTTAGTCATTCAGTCCTGCCCTTCTCCAGGGAATCTTCCCAACTCAGGGATCAAACCCGGGTCTCCCACTTTGCAGGTGGACTCTTTACCATCGGAGCCACCAGAGAGGTCCAAGAATACTAGAGTGGGTGCCTATCCCTTCTCCAGTGGATCTTCCTGACCCAGGAATCTCCTGGGGTCTCCTCCATTGCAGGCACATTCTTTACCAGTTGAGCTACCAGGGAAGCCATGGTTTACTAGATAACATTCAACAATTATTAGAGCATTTATTAGTCACCTGTTAGCATAAATTGGTTAATGGCCATCTTTCCTTATAAGCAAAGGGCATGGAATTATATTCTTGAACTTATGACTGAGATAAGGAAAATTGTGGTTGAGGATTACTTTTCTGACCTTCGAGACATTCAAGTGTGAATGATGAGCCTCTGAATCAGGAAGGCAAACATTGCAGTAGGAACCAAGGGGCAGACTGAAGATACTGTGGAGCATAGATGTGGCTAGTGAGCTGGACAAGTGGGCAGGAGGTGAGGCCACTCCTAGCAGAACCCACCTCCCTCTCTGAGGGCCTCTGTTTGTTCCAGGATCACATTTTCATACTGTCATGTTTGAGTTCGATTTAATAGCTCAATCTAGGAGAGATTTCAACTTTGCCATTACACCTTGTAAACTAGCAATGTGATGGGTTTTAAGAAACTAGCTGCCAAGTAAATTCTACTTACAAAAATGTGTAACCTTTAAAATCGTGAACTATTGTGCTTTGTTGGTGGGAACATCATATGATACAACCGCTATGGAAAATGGTATGGTGGCTCCTCGAGAATGAAACATAGAATTACCATGTAATCCAGCAGTTCCACTTCTGGGTATGTGCCCCAGAGAATGGAAAGCAGGGACTCAAGCATATATTTGCACATCCACTGTCATAGCAACTTTATACACAATAGTCAGAACATGAAAGCAACTTACGCATCCTCTAATGGGTGAATTATCTATCACAATAACCTACCTTGTGGCAGTGATAGCACAATGGTGTGAATATAGTTAACACCACTGAACTGTCCACTCTAAAATGGTTAATATGGTAAAGCTCATGTATATTTTTACCATAGTAAAAAAATAGTCAGTTGTTATCTTGCGTTGGTGATTTTTTTTCTTGAAAAAAAAAAAATCTGGAAAATATAGATTATAAAAGGCTCCGCCTATGTTATTCCAGTTTTGGAAAGTTAACTCTGGTTGTTCTGTTCTTTTCAATGTCATTTACTCTAACAAAAGGGAGGCTCCCCTGCTGACTCAGTGGTAAAGAATCTGCTTGTCAATGCAGGAGACTTGGGTTCGATCCCTGGGTCAGGAAGATCCCCCGGAGAAGGAAATGGCAACCCACTCCAGTATTCTTGCCTGGGAAATCCCATGGACAGAGGAGCCTGGCGGGCTACAGCCCATCGGGTCATAAAGAGTTGGACTTGACTAAGCGACTAAGCAACAACAACAATTCTAACAAAAGATAATGGTGTTTTCTGGGCCAAGCACACCTTAACACTTTGATAAAAAAACAGCTAAGTGTGATTTAAAGTTTGTCTCACTCTGTTATATTGTGAAGCTGCAAGGAAGCCACGTCTACATCAGATTTGACGCTAACAATTGGACTGTCTTTTAAAAGTGTGTTTGCCGTGTACTCAGGGCTTTGTGGGCCTAAGACTGTGGCAGTGTTTGGGGTCTAGACATCTGCTGAGGATTTTCTTTCTGAAGGAGTCCCTAAGTGAAAGGTTATAAACCTCATCCCTCCTGTGTGATGCTTGAGAAGTTTCAGCTCTGGAGCCAGGAAGAGCAGCATCCTCCCTAGACTTGCCAGTGTATTGAGGAAAAGTGAGAAGCAGGGTGAGCGTAGAAGGGGCTGGAGGGCAGCTGCTCTGGTCACTAGGGCTCACTTGCCACCAACCCTCCCTCCTCCTTTTGTGCATCCTCAGAATCAGGCCATTTGGTTGGTAACTTTCCATTTAAGACCGTCTTCTGGATCTTTTGCCCAGAATTACTTGGCATGTGGTCTGGACTGTATAAGGGAGGATGTAGGGTGGTAGCTTTACAGCTGCCATTAGCATAGTCTGGAATCAGTCATGGGCTCTGTGGCTACACTGAGAACAGTCTCTCGTTTCCCTGGGAGCAACTGCTGCTGATTCTGAAAACACCGAGTCCTAATTCCTGTGCTGGCCTCCATTTTCCTCTTGTACATAAGATGTCTTTTCCTGTAAGTTTCCCAAAATGATTTTCTTAAATTTCTTCCACACCTTTGGGATTTCTTTTGGTAGTCCAGAGGTAAAGACTCCACACTTCCAATACAGAAGGTGTGGGCTCCATGCCTGGTTGGGGAACTAAGAGTCCACATGCTGTGTGGCACTGCAAAAGAAAAATGTTAACATTGTGTTTGATGGAAAAAACTTAAAAAACCCTAAAACTTCAGCACCTTTGTAAGGCGTTCTTTGATCTGAAGGAAGTGGCCGTTTTTCCTCAGTTTCATGATGCCTCAGTCTCCCTTTAAAAAATAAGTGCCGAAAGTGAAAGTGGAAGTCGCTCAGTCGTGTCCGACTCTTTGCGACCCCATGGACTGTAGAGTCCATGGGATTCTCCAGGCCAGAATACTGGAGTGGGTAGCCTTTCCCTTCTCCAGGGGATCTTCCCAACCCAGGAGTTGAAGCTAGGTCTCCCACATTGCAGGTGGATTCTTTACCAGCTGAGCCACAAGGGAAGCCCAAGTACCAAATTTATATAAAGATAAACATTTGCTTGTTTGTGACCCTAGTTTTTCCTGTAAGATGACACCAAAGCTTAGAAAGAAGTTTCCTCCCAACATGGAAAGCTGTAAAATCAACACCTGATAGATAATGTTACCCACATGCAGGAAACCTTCAAACAAACCCAACTGAAGAAATGACTGATCTTGGATGCACTTGTATGGCCAGGTCATGCTCTCTGGAAGATATAACTGTATCATTATTATGAAGAGGATTTTATAATCATCTCAGTTGCATTGTAATGTGTGACCATTAGTTGATGGTTCCATGACTGACCAAAGAAAAGGAGAATTGGATGGCATTTGTCAGTATACCTTATAAACTTCCAGGGGTGAATGTACTTGACAATTGGTTACATGAATAAAATTAGCCCTGGAAGTAGGGCAGCTATTCACCTGTTGCGGATCAGTAAGGCTTACCTGGTTGTTTACGGCCATTGTCCTTCTTGATGTACTGGGCATCTTTTTTGATGGGTTGAGCATCTCGTCTAATTATGATCATTTGGGGACTAGGTCGTGCCAGGTGTTAAGTATTTTAACTATCACCCCTGCAATCTGCTTAGTGCGCAATTCACTAACCGCAACTTCTAACTCTGTAAACCATGATTAAATAAAACACTGTTGATTAATTTTATTGTGGTAAACTGTACCTGTCATCAAACTTGCTATTTTAATTTTTAAGTGTACAATTCAGTAGCATTAAGTACATTCATGGTGGTGTGCAGCCGTCACGACTATCCACCTCCAGAACTTTCTCATCTTCCCACACTGAAACTCTGTACCCATTAGTGACTCCTGGGCTTCCCTGGTGGTTCAGTGGATAAGAATTTGCCTGTCAATGCAGGAGACATGGATTAGATCCCTGGTCTGGGAAGATCCTGCATGCTGTGAAGCAACTAAGCTTGTGCACCACAGCTATAGAGCCTGTGCTCTAGAGCCTGGGAGCCACAACTCCTGAACCCCATGCTCCCTAGAGTCTGTGCTCCGCAGCAAGAGCCACCGCAATGAGAAGCCACACACTGAAACTAGAGAGTAGAGAAAAGCGGGAGGAGCAATGAACACCCAGCGCAGCCCCAATAAATACCTAAGTACAATTTCAAAAAAAAAAAAAAAAAAAAAAACCAACCTCTTAAAGCATCTCCCCACTGCCTCTTCCCCCTCGGCCACTGATAACTTTCTGTTTCTGGAATTTGCCTGTTCTAGGTGAATACAATATTTGTGTTTTTGAAAAGTTAATTAATTTTACAAAAAGCTATTAATCACCTTAATAATTATCTTACCATTAAATTACTGTTACTGTTGTCCTCAAAATATAATTAAAATGCTATATACTAAAATAAATTCTAAGTAAGAGAACTAAATTTAAGAAAAAATAAAAAAATATAGAAAAAAGTATAGGTGACTATCTAATCAGTGGATGGAGAAGTTTCTAAGCTTAAAAGATTGAAAAGCTTTGAACATATACAGTGTTATATGTCAAATATATTTTGATTTAAAAAAGAAAGACCAAAGAAAGAAAAGAAAGTATCACAAGAGAAAATCAGGGACAAGTTTGACTACATAAAAATTAAACTCTATACATCAGGAAAGAACTGGACACTTGATCAATAAAGTCAATCCATAGAGGACGTAAAAAATTACAAAAGGGTTAGTATACTTGATGTATAAATTTTTTTACGAGTTGTTAAAGTAGTATGTGATACAATAGTCTCTCAGTCATGTCCTACTCTTTGTGACCCCATGGACTGTAGCCCACCAGGCTCCTCTGTTCATGGAATTCTGCAGGCAAGAATACTGGAGTGAGTATCCATTTCCTTCTCCTGGGGATCTTCCTGACCCAGGGATCAAACCCAGGTCTGCTGTGTCTCCTGCATTGCAGGCAGATTCTTTACCACTGAGCCACCAGGGAAGTGCCTGTAAAAATCCCAATTAACAAAGGGACAAAGTTAATGAACAGACTTTGCAAAAGGGGAAACTCAGTGGCTGACAAATATAACCAAAATTGTTCAGCCTTATTAGTAATAAAATAAGCGCCAATTAAAACAACTTTGAGAGTAGTCTTGTATGGATGTGAGAGTTGGAGTGTAAAGAAAGCTGAGTGCTGAAGAATTGATGCTTTTGAACTGTGGTGCTGGAGAAGACTCTTGAGAGTCCCTAGGACTGCAAGGAGATCCAACCAGTCAATCCTAAAGGAAATCATATTGAGTATTCATTGGAAAGACTGATGCTGAAGCTGAAACTCCAGTACTTTGGCCACCTGCTACAAAGAACTGACTCATTGGAAAAGACCCTGATGCTGGGAAAGATTGAAGGCATGAGGAGAAGGGGATGACAGAGGATGAGATGGTTGGATGGCATCACCACCTCGATGGACATGAGTTTGAGTAGGCTCTGGGAGTTGGTGATGGACAGGGAAGCGTGGTGTGGTGCAGTCCATGGGGTCTCAAAGAGTCAGACACGACTGAGTGAGTGAACTGAATTGAGTTACCAAAAATTGACCCAGCTTAGTGAATATTTTTAAAAATGTGATGTTTTTTCATATAGTACAGAGTAAATTAATGCAACTATTTTAGAAAGCAGTTTGATGAGCCTTAGAATTGTTCTTAGCCTATGACCTAATAGTTTCACCTCTCAGAATCTATCTTAAGAAAGTAACCGTAACTGCAAGGAAAATGCACAAAGATATTTCCTCAGACACTATTATTATAAAACATTGAAAAGAAGTTGCATGTTCAGTATTATGGAAATGATTAAATAAATTCTGATCAACTTGATCAAATACTATGTGGTTGTTCAAAATGACATTTATAAAATGTTTCCAGTGTTTCAGGGAAAATGTTCTTTATAATTACGCTAAGTGAACAAAAAGCCAGATGTGACATTGCATATGGAGTACGTTCTAGTCTAGATAATGAAAACCTTGTCAAGATAAAAAAGTGATCATTGGCTAAAATATTAATAAAGAGCAATATGGATGGTGACTTGTTGTTGTTTTAGCCACATAGTGGTGTCCAACTCTTTTTGATCCCATGGACTGTAGCCCACCAGGCTCCTCTGTTTATGGTATTCTCCAGGCAAGATATTGGAGTGAGTAGCCACTGTCTCCTCCAGGGGATCTTCCCGACCCAGGGACGAAACTTGTTTTCCTGCATGGTAGGCAGCTTCTTTACCACTGAGCCACCAGGGAAGGGCAATGGATGACTGCTGTTGCTGCTGCTGCTAAGTCGCGTCAGTCGTGTCCGACTCCGTGCAACCCCATAGACGGCAGCCCACCAGGCTCCCCGACCCTGGGATTCTCCGGGCAAGAACACTGGAGTGGGTTGCCATTTCCTTCTCCAGTGCATGAAAGTGAAAAGTGAAAGTGAAGTTGCTCAGTCGTGTCCGACTCTTGGCGACCCCATGGACTGTGGCCCATCAGGCTGCTCTGTCCATGGGATTTTCCAGGCAAGAGTGCTGGAGTAGGGTGCCATTGCCTTCTCTGGATGGCTGCTAATCTCCTGTAAACTGTTCTCTAAATCTTTCACCAAAAGCAGATACTACTTTACAAAGTATTTAAAATTTTGGTTCACTTTGTAAAAATTTGATTCTCACATATCCTTTTCTGGGAATTCTTCTTTCTATTGTATAAACCATCCTATGAGAAGTTACTTAGTTTTCAAACTGTATCCTGCTGAATGAGCATCTATACTGATGACTTTTTAAAATAGTGTAATCTTCCAGAAGAGAGGGAAGGATTATGTTTATTTTAGGGGCGTGCACAGCCCACAGTAACTCTTTCCTTCTGTGAAAATGAGGTCAAAGATAAGTCACCAGGCATGAGTTTGTGAACTGTCATCTCTGATGTATTTGAATTCCTTCATAAAAAAACTTTTATTTTATATTGGAGTTAACAATGTTGTGATATTTCAGGTGGATCTAAGGGACTCAGCCATACATATACATGCATCCATTCTCTCCCAAACTCCCCTCCCATTCAGGCTGCCACATGACTTTGAGCAAAGTTCCCTGTGCTGTGCAGTAGGTCCTTGCTGGTTATCCATTTTAAATATAGCAGTGTTGATGTATTTGAATTCTTAGTGCCACTATATTCAATGCCCTCACAGTCAGATATGATGAAGTCTCTTTCAACTGACTTTGGAAAAAGAAAGCCCATGCTTTAATTTTAAAACAACTTTTCCTAAATTCCATATTTCTTCCCTCATTTTAGGGAAGCAATAGATAGACCTTATTAAGGGTTTATTAAGAGCCAGGGGCCTGTGCTGAACACTCCATTGGTGTTATATCACTTACTCTTCACAGCAGTCCTGTGAAGATGGTACAGTAATTATTCCTGTGGTATAGAGGAGGAAATAGGCACGAGGGGTGAAGTGAGTAGAGAAACCCGTGTTCAAACCAAGGTAATCTGACCCCAGAGTCTTTCCACCACTGTGCCAAGTCTATTGGTGATTTACATGCACTTTATGGAGAAATAAACTCTGGCACAGAGTGGCATCTGATGAAGCATCTGATGCTTGCATCTAGCTGGCATCTGATGAAGCATCTAGCAATCGATGGCAGAGAGAAATTTTGGGCAGAGATATGCCTGTGTCCTTCCCGGTGGCTCAGCGGTCAAGAATCTTGCAATGCAGGAGCTGCAGGCGATGTAGGTTCGATTCCTGGGTTGGGAAGATCCCCTGGAGGAGGGCATGGCAACCCACTCTGGTATTCTTGCCTGGAGAATCCTGTGGACAGAGGAGCCTGGCGGGCTATACAGTCCAGAGGGTCACGAAGAGTTGGACCCGACTAAGCGACTTAGCACACACACATGCACATGGCTGTGGCTATTTATTATTCAAGGAACTGAGCTTTCTGAAGATAGAGAATTACATCTGCACTTGAAAGTTTCTTCTTGCTTTAAAATGAGCTTTTATGAATTTTGCATGGACTTTTGAGAATACCCAGCCAATGCTAACCTAATTGTTAAAGCAGTCCATGCAGGATGCCAGGTAATTTGAGTTTTGTAGGAGGAGAAATAAGATAGTTCCTTCTATGTAAAGTTTTGGTCGCCTCTTCTAGCCTCATTTCTGCCCTAGTTGATCTCTGGAGGAGACCGTATTTCTCATCTTTGTGCTAAATGCATTTTGAAAATCCCCACCTTGTTTTGGAATTGATTCAGAGTTTCATTTTTCATAGATGGCTTGATGCAGGAGATGGCTATGTCTGGGAAAGCTGCACAGGATTAGAGTTGTGTAGACCTGGCTCAGACGATAAAGCGTCTGTCTACCATGCGGGAGACCCGGGTTTGATCCCTGGGTCGGGAAGATCCCCTGGAGAAGGAAATGGCAATCCACTCCAGGACTATTGCCTGGAAAATCCCATGGACAGAGGAGCCTGGTAGGCTACAGTCCATGGGGTCGCAAAGAGTCGGACACGACTGAGCGACTTCACTCACTCCGGTAAAATTGTGACACTGCAAACTCAGTGTATGGAAATCACAGATTATTTCATTTTTCACTTTAGAAACTGACATTTTAGCCTGAGAGTGTTAACAAGGCTTAACTCACTCAGATGAAAAACGGCCTGGGTGCCTGTATACCGAGAAAAATAGAGATGCTTGTAATCAAGTAATAGTGTTTTCTTGAAGAGCAAAAAGCTGCTCGTAGTAGAAATGTCAGTAATTTCCTCACTCTGTGTGTGTGTGTGTTGTGTTTGGAGAGGGCTGTAGATTTTTACAATTGACCATTGTAAATATGGTTATTATCTTCTTCAAACATGTCAGGCTCCAAAGCACTTAGCATGCGGAGAAAAGTGAAGGAGAGACTGGTATTAAAGACAGCTGCTCAGGAGGCCTCAAGGATTGTTATTTTGTATGGGCTCCTCGAGGATTTTATGTAGGAAGCAAAGCGATCTGGGAGTGGGTGGGATTTCTAAACAGACTGCCTCTAAAAAGCCACCATTTTGTTCCTGCTTAGCTAGTTGCTGTTGACGTGTAGACCCGTAAGTCTCCTTCGTCCGCTGACAATCTAGGCAGAATCCACTGTCACATATTGCTTTTACTCAAGTGGACAAAACTTGGTCCAGCAGCATCTCCAGATTATGCCTGTATTTTCCTGCTATTTATTTGGCTCCCAGTCAGGGGGGTCTTCCTCTTTCTAAGCTGGGAATGGCATTCTTCTTTGGCTCTGCGTCCTTGCACCATCCTTTGGTAGGGGGTGTGTAGCAGCTGTTGGGGGCAGCCTTGATCCCACCTGAGGGAGTGAGATGTGCTGGGTGGTTACAGTCTTTGAGCTGCACACTTCTTGAATTCCTTAGGAGAAATAGGTCACATAACCATGAACCTGTGATTTTTTTTTTTTAAGGATTGGGTATCTGCATTTCTACTTTTCCATCCTTGCCTTTCATCTTCCCAGGTGGATCTTCTGTGCCTCCTGAGCGCCTCCTCAGTGCAGAGGGGAGGAGGCAGACCTGTGTAGGGTGCCTTGGGGAAGAGTCATTGGCTTATTACCCTCCCTTAGGGAACACGGATGGACTGGAACCCTTGCTTGGAACCTGAGCTTGTCTTCCAGGTCCTTTGAGGAGGTCTTACTATGGGAAGAGATTCTGAGAAGCATTTGCTTCTAGTGTCCTTTCGTCACATTTTACAACCTTATGTATTAGGTCTACAGATAAGGCAACAGTGATTGGATGCTGTCCCCATGGCAAGACCATGGTAGATGGGCCAACAGTGATTTACCCAAACCACTATTCTCCCAGTCAGTAAGATTTCAAACATAATATTTGTGGCTTCCTTTTTTTTTTTTTTTTGTCTCCTCCCTAGCAGTTACTCTGTGGCCAAATCCAAATGCCATTGATTTCCACTTTGCAACAATCAGTATGTCAGTACCTGTCTCTTAGCTTGGTGGCACCCCAGCCTCCTGCCTGGTCTCCCGAATTCCATTGTGTTTCTGTTCCTAATGGCTTTAAATACAACTCTCACTATGCTTTTCAAGTATAGCTCTTAAAATATCATTTATCTTCCTAAAAACCTGCATTGGCTTTCCGTTGAATGGTAATCTTCATA
This sequence comes from Capra hircus, assembly GCF_001704415.2. Lineage (NCBI taxonomy): Eukaryota > Metazoa > Chordata > Mammalia > Artiodactyla > Bovidae > Capra > Capra hircus. Next base: position 30,637,209 of record NC_030823.1, on the reverse strand, counting down.
TAAATTCCTTAGACTCCTTAATCTTCATATAAATTCCAGGTCTCCTACCTACCTTTCCAAGATTTAGTCCCTCGTGTGTATTATACTCTAAACCAGTCGTTTTTCAACCTTAGCTTGCTCTAGGATCACGTGGAAGACTTGTTAAAATGTAGATTGCTGAAGGGACTTTCCTGGCTGTCCAGTGGTTAAGCCCCTGCTCCCAACGCAGGGGGCATGGGTTCAATCCCTGGTTGGGGAACTAAGATCCTGCATGCCACACACTGAGGTCATATTAACAAATCAATTAATTAAATAAAAAAAACCATAGACTGCAGGACCCCAGACCCAGAGTAGGTCTAGGATGAGCCTGAGAACTTGCTTCTAACAGGCCACCAGCTGATGCTGAGAACTACTGCACCAGCCAAACTAGAGATGTGGTTTAACAGACCTCAGAATTCTCCTTTGAATCTCATTTCAGTGCTTCTTTCTTCACTTTGAATACTGTCCTTGGCCCATTCTACCAGCCCAGATCCTCCACTTCCCTCGGAACTTTTCCTAATGCCACTGTCTTAAGGAAATGATTGCCAAGCCCTCCAAGTGGCACTGAGCGCATCCTCCTTTGACTGACCATGATCCTATCACTCTGCCATCGGAACCTACCACGCACCCAGTTACTTTTGTTCCGCCTTATTTTCCCTGCCTGCATGGTAAACTCTATGAGAGAAAGAAAATATAATTCCTTCAGTGTTTGGTGGAAAAACAATTTTTGAAATAAGAAATGTTACTGTGAGTTGATTCTTTTCTATGTTTAAAGATTCTGGCAAGTGCTTTGAGACTCCTAAAGGGCAGGGATTATATCTTACTCATATTTGAATCCCCTGCAGCACCCAATTCCTTGCCCCGTAGTAGGCCCATAACAAATACTTGTTGAGTGAATAACAAGCTTAAATACTCAAGATGATGCAGGCCTGAGAAACCAGGAGGAAGTTCTCCATAGCCGTCTTGCTTTTATGCCTGTAATCCTCTTAGGAACTATGGGTCTTCTTGGAGAACATTTATTATTTTTAATGAACTGGTGTGTGGCATAGTTTAAACCTATTTATTATCCTTCATCCCTTAGCCTTGAATAGTATCCATCAGCCAGGAAGATCTGAGGAGGGGTGGGGCAGGCTTTATCCTCAGGTTATTACTTTTCCAGAGGAGAGCACTTTGAAGAGGGCAGTGAAGACTGATCTTTTATTTCAGCACAGTATAATTATAATAACCTCATTCTTTAAAACATACACACTTCAGAAGCTGCTTACAGCCAGTGATGGTAGCTGTGTACCTACCCATTGAGAAGACCGGAGAATCAGGGACACACAAGTGAGAAGAGGTCTATATATTTTTAAAGATTAAAAAAAATTTTTGACTTTAAAATTTGTAAAATGTTCCTTGTAATTCTTTACATTACAAATGTTCATTGTCAACAATGAAAACAGTACAAAAATAGATAGAGCCAAAAGTTAAAGTACCTGTGAGGAAGTATATATTTATAATTTAAACTGATATATAGGCATTCTAATGCCTCAAAAGTAAAATAAATGATGTTTATAATATAGACAACAACCAGCTACAGTTTTGTTATCCAGGATAATCACTATGTTTTTCTGATGTCCTCAAAATTATTAGTACTCCTGTACATAGCTGAATTTCACAAGTATGTTTGAGTTTCACATTTGATTATTTCCCAGTGGTTTCCAGCCTCAGCCAGCATTCTCTCACACAGATGCCCTTAATCAAATTGTGGGAAAGAAAACGCTAAAGGAATGAAATCCTGTTTTGCGACTCCCCCCTCCCCCGCCTTACTCTTCTTCCTACAGACTATCACTGAGTACTTACTCCATGCTGCCTTGGACTCAGGCACTGTGCTCAGCATCAGGAATACATTGGTGAGCAAGAGACCCGATGTCTGCTTTTTGGGAAGGTTTAGATCGTAATAGCAGGCTCAGGGCAGTCTTTGGAGTCAGATGGCCTGAGTTCAAGTCTCAGATCAGGCACTTATTAAGCTGAGTGCACCCAGACAGGTTACCTGTGTCTCAGGCCCTCAATTTCCCAATCTGTAAAATGGGAATGGTAAAAACACCTGTCTCAAAGCTTATTGTAGGAAAAGGAAAGTGAAGTCACTCAGTCATGTCAGACTCTTTGCGACCCCATGGGCTGTAGCCTACCAGGCTCCTCTGTCCATGGGATTTTTCAGGTAAGAGTACTGGAGTGGGTTGCCATTTCCTTCTCCAGGGGATCTTCCCAACCCAGGGATTGAACCTGGGTCTCCTGCATTGCAGGCAGATGCTTTACCCTCTAAACCACCAGGGAAGCCCCTTGAGTAAGATAAATATTTCTTGTAAGGGCTTCCCAGGTGGCTCAGTGGTAAAGAATCTGCCTACAAATGCAGGACATTCAAGTTTGATCCCTGGGTCAGGAAGATCTCCTGGAGCAGGAAATGGCAACCCACTCCAGTATTCTTGCCTAGGAAAAATCCCATGGACAGAGAGCTTGGGGGGCTATAGGCCGTCGGGTCACAAAGACACAACTGAGTGAGCACAACACTTGTAAAACAATTAGAGCAGAGCCTAATTTTTGGTTAATGTTCAATAAACACAAGTTATTATTTGTAATCAGGGTGGGGCAGACATTAAAAAATAATAAATATGAAGTTATAAACTGAGATACGTTCTGTAATGGAGAGATGAAGGATGCTGTGAGAGAGACTAATGGGGCTCCAAGTTAGACTGGGAGGTCAAGGAAGCATAATGGAGCATCTAGGGGTAGGAAGGAGGCCTGAGGAGGGGTGAGGAGGGAGAGTGTGTGAGCTAAGGCTGGAATCTCAGGCAGGACAGACCATGCAGGGCCCAAAGGCAGCCAGTTCACTTCATGTTGTTCAGTTGCTAAGTAAAGTCGACTGTTTGCAACCCCATGGACTGCACGCCAGGCCTCCCAGTCCTTCACTATCTCCAAGAGTTTGCCCAAACTCATGTCCATTGAGTCGGTGATGCCATCCAACCATCTCATCCTCTGTCATCCCCTTCTTCTGCCCTCAATCTTTCCCAACATCAGGGTGTTTTATAATGTGTCAGCTCTTGCATCAGGTAGCCAAAGTATTGGAGCTTAAGCATCAGTCCTTCCAATGAATATTCAGGACTGATTTCCTTTAGGATTAACGGTTTGATCTCCTTACTGTCCAAGGGACTCTCAAGAGTCTTCTCTAGCACGACAATTCGAAAGCATCAATTCTTTGGCACTTAGCCTTCTTTATGGTCCAACTCTCACATCTGTACATGACTACTGGAAAAACCATAGCTTTGACTATATAGACCTTTGCCAGCAAAGTGATATCTCTGTTTTTTAATATGCTGTCTAGGTTGGTCATAGCTTTTCTTCCAAGGAGCAAGAATCTTTTAATTTCATGGCTGCAGTCACCATCTGCAGTGATTTTGGAGCCCAAGAAAATAGAGTCTGTCACTGTTTCCACTTTTCCCCCATCTATTTGCTATTAAGTGATGGGACCAGATGCGATGATCTTTGTTTTTTGAATGTTGAGTTTTAAGCCAGCTTTTTCACTCTCCTCTTTCAGTTTCATCAAGAGCCTCTTTAGTTCCTCTTCACTTTCTGCCATAAGGGTGGTGTCATCTGCATATCCATGGTTATTGATATTTCTCCCAGCAATCTTGATTCCAGCTGTGCTTCATCCAGCCCAGCATTACACATGATGTACTCTGCATATAAGTTAAATAAACAGGGTGACAATATATTGCCTTGACATATTCCTTTCCCAATTTTGAATCAGACTGTTCCATATCCGTTTCTAACTGTTGCTTCTTGTCATGCATACAGGTTTCCCTGGAGGCAGGTCAGGTGGTCTGGTATTCCCATCTCTTGAAGAATTTTCCAGTTTGTTGTGCTCCACACAGACCCACAAGATCACAGTCTTGTTGATCCCACTGGGCTGTTTTTTCACTGGCTTATTTTTAATTTCTAGGGTAGGGGCAGTGATGGTCCCAAATCTCATTTCTTTCCTAAACCTCATTTTCACAGATGCTCAGTGAAGGATTGGGAGACTATTATAGCAGCACATGGCATTCAATGAGGAACAGAATTTCGTGAACCATTTTTTTATTTCCCTTCTGGTCTCTTGAGTCTGGTTGATCTTGTCTAGAGCCCTGATAATCTCTGAGACAAAATATTTAAATCTTCTGTAGCTCTAGGGACTTTGAGGAAGGAATATCATGGCTGAAATCCTAAATTTTTTCAATATAATTAATGCAAGTGTTACACAGCAGATGCTGTTCAGCACAATCTTTATCCCAAGAGAATGTGTCAGTATCTTTGTAAATGGAAATGTACATGTATACTCATAAATTTCTCCAGCCTCTCAAATATGTCTTCTTTCCCTCTTTGGGGCTACCTATGTTTCTCCTGCAGCCCCTGGTTACCTTAATATACATTAAAAAATTTTTATTTTAATTGGAGGCTAATTACTTCACAATATTGTGGTGGTTCCTGCCATACATTGACATGAATCAGCCATGAGCGCACATGTGTTCCCCACTCTGACCCTCCCTCCCACCTCCCTCCTCATCCCATCCCTCAGGGTCATCCCAGTGCACCAGCCCTGAGCACTCTGTCTCATGCATCGAACCTGGACTGGCGATTAATATACATTTTAATGTTCATTTTCAGAAAAGCATAAAAAATTGTCACTGTAAATGACTGATGGAGACTTGAATTATTATTGTTTTTTCTTCTAGGGGAGCTTGCTCTTTCATAGAAATCAAATCTAATCCAAAGGAATGACGCCCTAATTGTTAAATTTAGATATGTTCAGGTCTGATTTGGGGGTAGTAGGATTTTCTAAGCAGTCTTGAAAGCACAGTGCATGTGTACAGGTGTCAGTGCTGGGAATTTTTCAAATAGAGTTAAGACCACTGTGCTGTTGCCTCTTTATTTAAGAGGTGTATTTATATGATGCGTTCTGTTGATGCTTCTTTTACTTATTTGTGGAAAAGGTAACAGTGTTTTAGTAAAAGGTGAATTAATCCCATACTGTGTGCCCAGTATCAAACCTGAGAAGGAGGCTTATCTTCATTTTTATGTGTGAGGCAACTAAGGATTATAGCAATTAAGGGCCATGCTCAAACCCGTACGGGTAAGAATTGGAGTTGGGCTTGAGATTGGAGCTCTTGGGTTGGATTATCTACATGAGTAACATACAATCTCAAAATCACCACTGCTTCACCTCCTGATTTTCAAGTTATTACAAGTTATATATACAAGCAGGCCAGGTCAGTTCCATTTTGAAATAACAGATGTTAGAATGTAGATAATATTTTGCTTGAGATGAAACAATTCTGGCCACAGAAGCAGCACAGTTACCTGCCTTAAGATGTGTTAGGAGAGAGGGTGCAGAAATCTTCGGGTGCCGGCCAGGGGTTGTTTTGTTCCTGGGTTCTGAATTCTTGGCATTTTCAGATTGGTCCCATTTGCCTTCTAACATTCAGCTCTGCCTGTGGTTTCTTCCATGACCATGGGAATTCTGAATTCAGAAAGGTTATTAGCCATCTGGATAATTGCACCTTTATAACTTTTAAGACAACCACCTAGAGGCAGAGGATAGCTACAATAAATGACTTGTAATTCTAGGTCTTAGATCTTTGCTTTCACATAAAACCAGCTTTCCACTTCCTTAGATTCACAACCTGAAGAAATCAAAGCTAAACATTACCAGAAGTCATTATCTACTATTTAAAGCAAGTTCTAAAATGAAAACAAGCCTCCTTTTTAGGGGGGGAGTGGGGTAACGGGATCCATTTCTAATTTTGCCAGGCTTCTGTAGGGATTTTTTTAATAGGGAGAATTTTTACCCCCAGCTATTTTTCATGACAGGGGTATGATTGTATCTGAGAAGGCAGCTTGACTTTCTGCTTCGGGGAGAAGCCTTTTATTTCCTGTCGGGGTTTTAAAGTTGCTCTTGTTTAGGTGGTTGCTGCTTTATAAGTCTGCCTAAATATTGAAAGGCAGGAGGCCTGCTGGTCTATGTTATGTTGGCCTTGGGGCATTAGAATTACAGAGCAGCTTTATTTAGGATTGCTGGGCAGGCCATATGTACTCAATTATGCCATTTTGAACGACTTGGTCCTTTGTACCATGTCTCCCCCCAAGCCCTTCCTTGCAGGCTGCCACTCACTGTTATTATACACCTTCAGTAAGACTTGGGAACTGCTGTCGGCAGGGAGAGCTCAAATTTATGTCACTGGTCCCTTGCAACACTCTAGCATACTCACTGCAGAAGGCAAGCTCTTGTGCACCTCTGTCTGTACTAAATGTACTCCAAGAAAATAAAAAATTCACTTACGCTGGAGGACACGGACTAATAGGGTTTGCTGGAAAGAACATGGGCTTTGAAGTCTAACAGATCAAGCTCCAGATCTTGACCTAGCTGTCTGAGCCTGGGAAAAGTTTTGTAACTCTTTTGAACATCAGTTTCTCCGTTTGAAAGTGGGTTGAAGTGACAAGGAAACTGACTGTGGTGCCCTTAAGAAGATAGTTGCTTCTTGCATGAATTGTAGTCAGGATGGTTTCTGCCACATTCATGCATGTTAAATCACTTTAGTCGTGTCCAACGCCTTGTGACCCGGTAGACCATAGTACCCCAGGCTTCTCTGTCCATAGGATTCTCTAGGTAAGAATACTGGAGTGGGTTGCCATGGCCTCCTCCAGGGAATCTTCACAACCCAGGGATCCAACCCACGTCTCTTACGTCTCCTGCATTGGCAGGCATGTTCTTTACGGCCACCCGGGAAGCCCCCGATGTTGAATGAAAGTAAAAGTGAATACATATACATTATTTCCCTGATGACTTTCCTGGTGGCTCAGACAGTAAATATTGGAGGAGGAAATGGCAACCCACTCCAGTGTTCTCGCCTGGAGAATCCCAGAGACGGGGGAGCCTGGTAGGCTGCCGTTGATGGGGTCACACAGAGTTGGACATGACTGAAGTGACTTAGCAGAAGCAGCAGCAGACAGTAAAGAATCTGCCTGCAATGCGGGAGACCTGGGTTGGATGCCTGGGTTGGGAAGATCCCCTGGAGAAGGAAACAGCTACCCGCTCCAGTACTGTGGCCTGGAGAATCCCCATGGACAGAGAAGTCTGATGGGCTATAGTCCATGGGGTTGCAAAGAATTGGACCTGACTGAGCAACTTTTAAGTTCACTTTCATTTCCCCTCCCCCTCCTTTTTTCATAGATTTTTACCCAACAAACATTTGCTGGTCATCCTATGGTGGTTCAAGATGGGTGCCTTTGAGTTTTAACTGGGAGAATGCCCTAAGAGCAAGGATTCCAAGTTGTTGCAATAGACCAGGAGGCAGATGTTTATGGTTGTGTGTGGCATGAGTCATGGGATCCTCAGTTACCACACAACTAGCGTTCGTTCACGTTTAAAGATTGGAAAGATTTTCTTACCTTCGTTTTATCTTGAATCGGGAAGTGGATTTCTTCTTGCCAGGGGCGCTGTTTTCCACGATGCATTTCCTCCTGCCTCCCCCTGGAGGTGCAGCCTGAGGGCCCCTTTCCCTGAGGGTCTGGCCTCCCTGTCCATACCCTGACTGCTGGCAGCCAGTGTCTTGGCATCTCCACTGGTGTATTTATTCCTATGAATCTGAGAATGTTCTGAATGCTCTGTGGCCACATTCATATGCCAGTGGCTGGAGCCCAAAAGAGGCAGAAGAGGGTTGGTGCTCCCACGTGAACTTAAGTGGTTCAAGAGCTTATGGATAAAGTTTTCATGGGAACTGATGTCAACCAGAGCTTCTTGACTGTAGCTAAGAACTGGGTCCAGTTCCTGGGAGAAGTGTAAATCTCCCTGCCGATCGTTCCAGTGCACGAGTAGCTCGCAGGGAGTCAGCAATTAGCCTACATCATTACGCAGAGATATTTCAGGTTTAATTCGTGTATCCTCCTGCAATTGTTGTCATGCCGGGCTTGGATTTCTGGGAAGCTGGGAAAACTGATGGGTGGGGGCTTGAAGAGGAGTCTCGTGAGGGGCCTGGAAGATACTTAAGGTCTAGGAAGGAGAGACAAACAAGGGCCGCCCTGGAGCTTCATGGGTGATAATAATTCACACATGGAATATTCCAACTAGAGTCCTAAGTATACATGCTACTTGGAGCATCACCTTGGAAACCATTCATTTGAAATTGTAGTGAAATGCCATCTTATGTGTTGTCAGGATCTCTTAAATTCCTCTTATGTTCTGTCTAAACCTCAAAACAACTGGTTCCCTTTAAAGTTTCAAGTTTTTATCTTTTTTTTTTTCTACAGGACGTTATTTGGTGAGGTGTTTCTTAATTGTTTAAGATGGGGTAATAAAAGGAGTCGATGTGTTTGTGCAGCATCTGCTGGAAATTCAGGCCACTGGCATACCTTCTAGCTTCCAGCCTCCCTGCCTCACCAGATAGTGTGTCTGCCAGAGTTACTGGAGTCTGTTAAAAAGAACATTACTATAGTTAATTGTTTTATAATGCAGTTTATTCTTAGAGTACGCCAGAATTATTTCTATAATTCATAGTGATTATCGTTGTTAAGGTATGTGGAAAGCATGCTAATTCCTGTTTATCCTATAGAATGAAATAACTAAGGCCCAGAACTCATGGCTGCTTTATTGAATCTTCTCGTAAGAATCTAGGGGAGATAGTGCTTGAAGTATGCAAGAATAATAACAATAATATGCACCACCAGCAACACCAAATACCACAAGAATGATGTGGTTGCAAGCTACATTTCCGCAATAATCAGACAACTGCTACATTCCACTGGGAAAGTAAAATAGTCCTGTGATGTTGCTGGTAGACTAGCCAGCAAGTCTTCCCATGTAAAACTCCTTCTAAGATGGCCCTAGCACCATATCTCGTCTGGGCTCACGGGGCAGCCTTCCCATGGAAATGCTTCTGAATATAGACTTGGCCGCACTTGGGGAACCAGGCGAGGTGGCCTGAGTCTGTCCCTGTCGACTGCTACTGTGGGCACCCCCCTTTTTACTCCAGCTCAGTGTCCCGGTGCATCTGAAGCCCCTGCTCACTCTCCAGCTCCCTGGACAGACTGAAGGCATAACTCTGTAGAAATCTTTCACTCAAGTGGGAAGAAATGGGGTCACTGGGTAGAGAAATGGGATGTGGAGCCTGGAACCTTTGCTGTACCCACACCCAGTGTAGTCCCCACTTCTTCCTCTGTTGCCTCTGTCCCTGGAACTGCCCACCCCGCCTCCCCCCGCCATCGTTGCACACATTTCATGTGATAGGTCTTTTTAATTAAAAATATTGATTACTGTATTTTTGGCTGCTGGGTCTTCATTGCTGCGCCCAGGCTTTCTCTAGTTGCAGAGAGCAGGGGCTATTCTTAATTGTGGTGCCCAGGTTCCTCATTGCGGTGGCTTCTCTTGTTGCGGAGCACGGGCTCTAGAGCGCATGGGCTTCAGTAGTTGTAACACAAGGGCTCATTAGTTGTGGCTCACAGGCCCTGGAGCTCACAGACTCCAGTAGTTGTGGGGCACAGGCTTTAGTTGCCCACAGCATGTGGACTGGGGATTGAACCCCTGTCCCCTGCATTGGCAGGCGGATTCCTGTCCACTGTACCACCAGGGAAATCCCATGTGATACGTCTTAAATCGAAATTCCTGGTGAGCAGGGAAGGGGTGTGGAAATAGAAGACATTTGTTGAATCAAATCATGTGTGTTCTTCATGCAATGATATATTCTTGACATTAAAAGACCAACTTCAGGCTGGGGAGTAGCCTAAGGCACTGTTGCACATAGCAATATAGGCAGTTATTGATCTGAAGAATTAACCTCAACGGCTGTTTCAAGGAATAAGATGCATCTCTATTGAAGGAGGCCGGGAGAATCCTGGAGACTGTCCGGACACATTGGCTCTGACCCTGGATCGGGGTGGTGCTGTCCACTGCGGCTGTGTCAGTCGGTGGTCCCTCTGGTAAGACCATCACGAGATAGGACTGGCCAATTCCCATGCTTCTGCTCCCTCATGCTTTGCTCTTTAAAAAGTCAATTTCATAATTTATAAAAAATTATATTTAAGTAGGAAATTAAAATCTCTCTGTTTATAAAAGTGATGGGGTGCTGTGTGCCATGCTTAGTTGCTTAGTCCTGTCTGACTCTTTGCAACCCCATGGACTGCAGCCCACCAGGCTCCTCTGTCCATGGGGATTCTCCAGGCAAGAATACTGGAGTGGGTTGCCATGCCCTCCTTCAGGAGATCTTCCCAACCCAAGGACTGAACCCTGATCTCCTGCATTGCAGGCAGATTCTTTACCATCTGAGCCACCAGGGAAGCCCATGAATACTGGAGTGGGTAACCTATCCCTTCTCCAGGGGATTTTCATGACCTGGGAATCAAACCGGGGTCTCCTGCATTGCTGGTGGATTCTGTACCAGCTGAGCTACCAGGGAAGCCCATAAAAGTGATATATTTCCATAACAGAGAACATGCAAAATGTAGAAAAGATACCAAGTACATAAAATCATCTATAATAACACCAGACAGAGACCACAGAATTAAGAGTCCGGGTGATTTCGACCGGATAGAATGATCAAGTCTAAGTCAGCATGATGACATTTAAATGGGATCTCAGGGGACTTCCTTGGTGGTCCAGTGGTTAAGAATCCGCCCTCCAATGCAGGGGACATAAGTTCGATCCCTGGTCCAGAGAGATCCCACATGCCACGGAGCTACTAAGCATGTGTGCCATAGCAACTGAGCCCACATGCTCTAGAGCCTGTGCTTTGCAAAGAGAGAAGCCACCACAGTGAGACACCCACCACTAGAGAGTAGCCCCTGCTCTCCACAACTAGAGAAAGCCTGAGCATGCAACAAAGACCCAGCCCAGCTAGAAGTAAATAAAATGGATCTCAGCTCAGTTCCTCAGAGGGAGGACCCCGTGAAGGCAAGATCAGTGCTGGCATGGAGAAGCGGAGGCGTGGATAGAGCAGGCTGAGCGAATGAATGAAGCCAATGAATGCATGGAATTAAGGCGGGATTCACCAGAAGAAATGTGATAGAATTTCTGGGGGATTCATGTGGAATGAAACCATAGAATGGGCTGTATTCTAACAGGTGTTTTCTTTTCCAGGTTTACACATATTTCTGTACTTGTTTTCTTTCTGTCGTTAGATTAATCCACTTGGGAGCTTGTCTCTCCTCTCTGCTAAGTTAGTAGTTTTCACTTCTCACTGCCCACCTCCCCACAATTCCTTCAGAGTGTGCACTCGCACACACACACGCACCCCCGCCCCGAGGTTTTTCACAGATCACATTTTTTATCATCCTTTTGTCAAGAAAAGTGTACATTTCTGTCCTGTATTAATCAGTCCCTCACCAGATATACAAACAGCATCAGATCTGCTGGAAAATGTAAAGCAAGAAGGGGCTGCAGTGGGAGGGAGCAGCCCCTTCTCTCCACTTTCTGGCTGCAAAACCATTTGGGAAGCTGATGGAGCAATCGTGGGAGGTGGGCTCTGTAGCTGGAACACTGCCTTGGAGACCCCTTGCTGGTTTCCTTTTTCAGCTGTTTCCTTTTCTCAACAGATAATTCTCTGTTAGCTAATCCAGGGCTCCTGGGATAGAACTCCCTCTTCTAGTCTCACCTCCGTGCCAGGGACATTTTCTTGGCACTTGAAACTGAAGCGATAGATTGGCAGTGGGAGTCTGCTTGGCTAGGGGTAAAATAACCAATGATTGCACATAATTGCAGAAAACAATTTTGAATTTTATTAATGAGGTGCTCCAAACAACATCTTTTAGCCCTTTGTCCCACTTAACAGCCAATTCACTGGAGTTCAGCGAGCTGTAATTTACATTTATCTTCCCCCATTGACAGCACCAGGCCCTTGTATTCTGTAATTGACACAAGTTGGTCATTTTCAGGGTTGGTTCTCTCTCTAAGGATATAAAACAAACAGACTTGTTGGAGAGCTGCATTGATTTAGCCTCCTCCAGAGGGCCAGTTGGCTGCTTTTGCTGGAGCTTATTTTCTTTGCTGGGGAGAGGTGACGTGGGTGCAGAAAGCACCTCGGCTTAGTGTAATTGAGGAAGGGGCTAGAGAGGGAGGCAAGGGAAAATCTCTGTCTACAAAAGATACTACTTCCCTTTGCTTCCTCTTCCCCAGGGTCCAACATCTGCAGATGGAGTTGATTTTTACGGTACACGGTAAGGTTTCTGGGTTAGGAGTAGAGGTAAGGGGAGGGGAGGCTTTGCTGGAGTGGCTATAGACTACAGTTCCCCTCAGTGTCAAATAGAAAAATACGACATGTGTGGGTCACCGCCATAGGTCACCATGAGCTCAGCTGAGCCAACTCCTTCCTTTCAATATCTTACAGCTGAAATCTGTGACTACTTTCGTGTGCTTCGTTGTGGCCGTCTGCTCCGTGCTGGGGACACAAGGAGTTTGAAGAAAAGACCAGTTGTTGCTGTTCATTTCACAGCCAGAATGTGAGCCCCTTGAGGTCAAGGATGTTGTCTTTCCTGTCCTGTCTTTGGATCTTCTCCAGAACCTAGAACACAGTAGACACTTCGAGGATGTTATTAGCAAGTGGATTAATAGAGGAGAGAAGACAAGTACAGATGTATATGCAAAACTGGAAAAGCAAAAGTACATGGTAAGGCCTCCAGAGGGTATAGAAAGGGCATTAGGACTCAGACAATGAAGGTGCCCCTTTTGTCTGGGGTGAGCCAGGAAGGCTTCGTGAAAATGCCACCTGTAGGATGGACAAGGTGTTGACTGGAGAGTGGAGGCTGGTCACTGCAGGAACAGATTCAGAGAACATGTGTATGTGTCAGAAGCAATGCAAGGTGTGCCCTGGCTTTGAATGAGTGTTAGATGTGTGCAGGGAGAGAGTTGGGGGGCTTCCCCGGTGGCTCAGTGGTAAAGAATCCACCTGTCATGCAGAAGGCCTGGGTTCGATCCCGGAGTTGGGAAGATCCCCTGGAGAAGGAAATGGCAACTCACTCCTGTATTCTTGCCTGGAGAATCCCATGGACAGAGGAGCCTGGTGGGCTATGGTTCATGGGGTCACAAAGAATCGGACACAACTCAGTGACTAAATAGCAGCAGGGAGATAGTTGCAGGTCACAGGGGGAAATGCAGGCTGTAGGCAGGTCATGGGGGTCTTGAATGTCAGGCTAAAGATGGACTTGATTCATTGCCCGTGAGGTTTTTAAAAGAGTTCCTAATGTCAGGTCATGCGGTCCTTCATATAGCGTGGTAGAGCTTGGGAGCTTTGTGGACGATGGGAGGAGGTTAGAGGTCTGGCCCTTGAAGGATTTCAGGATATGCTGGAGCCACAGGAAGGAGGATAACCGTTAGGCAGAGCACAGGAAAAGGATCCTTAGAGAAATATCTGGAATGAGGAGCCAACATTCTCTGGTTCGGAGCATTTTGTTTTCTTCCTCAGCAGAGTTCAGCGTGATCTCCCTTCAGTTCCGAGGGCCAGGGTCAGGTCAGAACTGAAGCTGGAGGGAGTTATCACGAGGGAGGAGCAGCTGGGCGCCTGGAGCCTGGGAGTCTCTCAGGACACATCCACTCTTACCTCCGTCCTGGTGCAGGTGGGGAACTCGGCAGGCTGCAGAGCGGGGCCCTGGGGCGGTCTCCACAGCCCTTCTCAGGTGCTTCTGTTCACTGCAGGAACGAGGCTCATCCTGAAGAAGAAGTGTTTGAAGCAGCCTGGTCTGTAGCTTTTTTCTTTCCCAGAGAAACCTCCCAGACCGAGGACATCCTTTCGTCAGACACATCTTCCTCCCACAGCTGCCCCTTCTATTCTTCACCACTGGGATGCTCGGTTCTTCTCCGGATACCACAGCCCTATTTGTTTTTCGAGACCAAAAATATATCCCGGGGAAGCATGGCAGTTTTAAAAGCTCACACCAAGGGAATGTTTGTAGGGGCTTTGTATTTTCTTGTGGTGATGTTTCCCAGCGATGGGCCTGAAGGAAAAAGGCTAGCCAACTGTTGCTAAACGCAGTATTCCCTTGTGACTGAAAAGGCCGAGCTTCCAGCCAGACCGGGGGCGCTCAGCTGGGCGTGGGGTGGGAGCAGTCACCACAGGATCCCCAGATGGTGGTCTGGGCTCTTGTGTGGCCTGAGGCTGTCCCATCAGTGATGCAATGGAAAGCCTCTCCCTGCTAAGGGCCACCATCCAAAGGCACGGAGCTGTCTCCCTTCCCCACAGCCGTCTAGCTTTCTGCCTCCTGTTGTTCAGTCACTCAGTTGTGTCCAGCTCCTTGTGACCCCGTGGGCTGCAGCACGCCAGGCCTCCCTGTCTTTCACCATCTCCTGGAGTTTGCTCAAACTCATGTCCATTGAGTCGGTGATGCCATCCAACCATTTCATCCTCTGTCATCCCCTTCTCCTGCCCTCAATCTTTCCCAGCATCAAGGTCTTTTCCAATGAGTCAGCTTTTTGCATCAGGTGGCCGAAGTATTGGAGTTTCAGCTTCAGCATCAGTCCTTCCAATGAATATTCAGGGTTGATTTCCTTTAGGATTGACTGGTTTGATTTCCTTGCAATCCAAGGGACTCTCAAGAGTCTTCTCCAACACCACAGTTCAAAAGCAGCAATTCTTTGGCACTCTTTCTTTTTTATGGTCCAACTCTCACATCCATACATGACTGCTGGGAAAACCATAGCTTTGACTATACAGACCTTTGTTGGCAAAGTGATGTCTCTGCTTTTTAATATGCTAAAATGATCTGGTTCTGGAGGCTAGCAGTCTTAAACCCAGGGCAGCTGAAAGACATGGTAACCTGGGGAGGAGGACTGTGGAATCCCATTTCCAGTCTGAGCTGGGGCTCTTCCACGCACACCTGAATGGGGCCTGCCCAGGGATGCGTCCTCTGGCAAAGGCCTTCTTATGTGACGGTCATGTTTTATTCCGGTTATGGATACATGTTGTTCATCATATTCTTTTATGCTCCTTTGTATTTCTGGTGCAGTTCACGATAACTTTTCATAAAGAAAAATTTCTCTTTTCTTTCTCTTCTCCTCTTCCTTGCCCTGTACTAGTCCTAAGTCGCTTCAGTTGTGTCCGACTCTTTGCAACTCTGGATCGTAGCCCACTAGGCTCGTCTGTCCATGGAATTCTCCAGGCAAGAATACTGGAGTGGGTTGCCATTCCCTCTTCTAGGGGATCTTTCTGACCCAGCGATTGAACCCGTATCTCTTACGTCTCCTGTGTTGGCAGGCGAGTTCTTTACCACTAGAGCTACCTGGGAAGGCGTTCCCTTTCTTTCCTCACAAACAGAGAAAGAATTCTCTATCAGGAACTAACTGTTAAGTTCTCTCTTGGGAGCA
Source organism: Capra hircus (assembly GCF_001704415.2). NCBI lineage: Eukaryota > Metazoa > Chordata > Mammalia > Artiodactyla > Bovidae > Capra > Capra hircus. The sequence goes on along the minus strand of NC_030823.1, from coordinate 30,621,836 downwards.
ATCTTTTCTCCTCTATTCCTTAGAAAATGTGGTCTGCCTTGTTGGCACCAAGCCACATCACTTTTGCTTTCCCTTCAGTGTGCACCCTGGAGATGGGGTACCTAGGAGAGAGCCCAACATTGCCCCTCCCCCCACAACACCCCCCCAGAGAAGATTGTCTGCCTGGGAGTTTTGAGTCAAAGCGGGAGGTGATGCATCCTCTGGGTCAGTGCCTGGTGATGGTGTATGTGGAGCCTTCCATCATGGAAGCCCTCCCCAGCATCCCACTTGGGAGAGAGGTGTCCTGTTTGTCTCCATTGTAAGGGTGGGAATTGGGGCCTAGAGAGGTTAAGTGGCTTGCTCATGGTAACATAGGAAGTGGCAGAGCTGGGACTGGACATGCTGAGTTCTTGCGCGGCACCCTGCCTCTTCTCCAGTCCTGTTCTCTCCTCTGTGATGGATACACATCCTTCAGGTCCTTTCTATCTTCTGCTTCATCCCCCACAATTCTAGGGGCCCCTCCTGTTCTCCCCGCTCTTGACAAAGAGATTGTGATGCCCGGAGTGAGTTTAGAGGGCAAAACGAGTCCTGGTTTTCTCTCCCTTCCTCCCCCTAGGACTCAGCATTGCCCCAGATCCTACTTGGCGGCCTGGCTTTGCCTTTCTTCTCTGGTGCGTTGAAGAGCAGCAGCCCGGTAGGCTGTATTTGACTGTCCTGCCAGTGTGAATTCAGAATTTGCCCTGGTTTTGGAACTGAGGTCTGCACGCTTGGTGTAACTTTGCGTGAAGTCACCAGAGAGGTGTCCCTGTGGCGGGACCCCGCTGCCAGGCTTGCATCATCCTCCTTTAACCCCTGATACTGCTCCTCATGGGTTGCTCTTCAGTGGAGTACCGGCCACTTAACGAGTACTTAACACCCACGAATTGAATACAGTTATTCTACAGCTGGCATTTTCCATGACTATAATTACAAAAGGGTTCCAGCCATCATTTACGGGTGTTCTCCCTGGAGCTAACAACTGAGTGATAAGTTGGCCCAGTTTGTTTAAAACTCAAGTTAATAAACAACATTAATGCATTTTTAGGTCTATTGGCCAATTTTAACTTAGTGTGGATTTCCAAGGCGGGGAGAACCCCTGATGTAGCCAGGCATTAGTTTTTTCAATTAACCTACTTCTGTTTGGATTTTTTTTTTTTTTGGTTCAGAACAATTTGGGTCAATCTCAGATTTTTACGAATGAACCTCTGGAGCAAAAGAAATTAAGTAAGCCTGACGGGGGCTCTGTTACCACAATTAACCCCAAAAGACAGGCTGATGAGGGGCTTGGAGAGGGGCCATCCGACCACTTCAGGCCATCTCCTCTGTGGAGACCCTGGTGGGGCGTCCTCTTTTCATGCTGACTGCCTGGTTAAGTAAACACTGCATGTTATAACGCCTCCGAGGGGTTCACATTTCTCATGCTTTTTCTGCTTTTAGAGTAAACTGTGTTCTCTCGTCTCCTGAGTAGAGGGCTCAGCAAACTTCTTCTTCCCAGGGACCACTGATGGGGTTCAGGGATGAAAGAGACTTCCTGGGGCAGTCCTAAAGTGGTGCCAAGGAGAAGGGATGGAGAAGTGGGTGGAAAGAAAGGGACCAGGAGTGGATGACGGAGCCAGGCTGCCTTCCTTGTTCGGAGGAGGATCGCTGGGTCCTGGGCTGATGATCACGTGCCAGGTTGGCATAACTTCTTCCTGATTCAGATGCATTTACTACAGTGTGGATGTGCGTGCAGCCCCACACTGGACCTTCAGTTTCATTCCTTGTTTAGATGATGGAAGACGCCTCAACCTTAGTTCCACTGGACCTCAGGGCTTCCTGACTGGGGATGGAGCTTGGGGCCACCTTGAGGTAATTGTGGCATAGTCACTATGTCAGAATGTGAATTTTTCTAAAATTTGAAATCTACAGTGCAGTTTCCTCCTGTTCATACAGTACGACTCCTACAGTACTTCCGTATCCCTTCCTACGACCTTGATTTTTCTTCAGAGGGACCAGAAGCTAAAAGTTTGTTAGCAGGGAAATCTGTTTCAGGGGAATGAAGGATGTGTAGATGGTACCTACACTTCTGAGTTTATAATTGGGTGGATACTTGATAGATGGGAGAGGCCTTTAAGACAGATCCTCAGTAGCTGAGAGTCCCCAGGCCACCTGGGTTTCACACTGCCCGCTGAACACCCCGGTCTCCCCACTAGTAAACAGATCCTTGTGTTCTCATGTGTGGTATCTGGACCACAGGCATCACAGAAATGCCCACACCCAGGAAACTACTCTCTCTGAATTTGATTTGTAGTCTCCCCCAAGGTCTGGACATGTTCCTTCTGGAGACTGGTGCCTCCTCTGCTTACCTGCCGACAGGTCTGCACAGCTTGGGCCTGAGTTAGAAGCACAGTTTGTTTTAGGAGCACAGTTTCTGTTTCCCAGGCTCTGTCTCCAGGGGATTGGCCTAGCATTGCCCATGCCTCGAATGGTGGCTAATGTCCTGTATTAAGGAAAGAGAACACCCAGCAAAGGCAACTCTTTAACCTTCTCTTAGTAAAGTGAAAACTCAAAGAAGATGGTCACAAACACTTTTTGTATTCACACCAATATATATGTCATTTTGTTCTAGGCAAAGTATATTATGTTTTTCCTACCTGGTAGAACTCCATAAACAAATTGCATTTGAACAGAATTGACTAGAAACTTAAAAGAAATTTTAAGAGAAAAGCCTTTTCCTTCCATAAATGCATGTTGCTCTTAGGTGACCAGAATAATCTCATTTCTGCTGAAATGGCTGATGCTGTTCTGCTTCTTTGAATGTCAGATGTTAATTTAGATCTCTCTTCTCTAGCCTCTGAGGTCATGTGGAATAGACGTCTTTGGTATTCGTGTATATGGAATGCTATACTTTTCTGACCTGAAAATTTATGAGAAAATTAGCATTTTTTCTTTCCTCCACTCTCTGGTTTGATTGTTCTCGTCTTCTTTGGGTGAATCTTGCATTGATGTTTTGTTTTTGTTGTTCCATCTCCCCCTTTTTCTTTTCTTAAATGGTCGACATATGGCTTTAGTTCTATTTTCCTGGAATTTTTCAGACTCCCGTAGTTTCCAATTTATTTCTGATTTTTACTCTCAATTTCAGCTTAATCTAAACCAATAAATATTTTCTAACTGCCCATCATGTTTCTGCATGACCTAAAAAAATAAAAAGATGAGTAAGATGTAGTTCTGTCCTTGTGAAGCTTGTGGTTTATGGTGATATGGAAGAAGAAAGCAAGTACATAAATAACAGGAAGACAAAATTTGATATGTGCTAAGTGAGAAATGGCATCTGGTCCCATCACTTCATGGGAAATAGATGGGGAAACAGTGGAAACAGTGTCACACTTTATTTTTTTGGGCTCTAAAATCACTACAGATGGTGATTGCAGCCATGAAATTAAAAGACGCTTACTCTTTGGAAGGAAAGTTACGACCAACCTAGATAGCATATTAAAAAGCAGAGACACTACTTTGCCAACAAAGGTCCGTCTAGTCAAGGCTATGGTTTTTCCAGTAGTCATGTATGGATATGAGAGTTGGACTGTGAAGAAAGCTGAGCGCCGAAGAATTGATGCTTTTGAACTGTGGTGTTGGAGAAGACTCTTGAGAGTCCCTTGGACTGCAAGGAGATCCAACCAGTCCATTCTAAAGGAGATCAGCCCTGAAGGTTCTTTGGAAGGAATGATGCTAAAGCTGAAACTCCAATACTTTGGCCACCTCATGCTGAGTTGACTCATTGGAAAAGACTCTGATGCTGGGAGGGATTGGGGGCAGGAGGAGAAGGGGACGACAGTGGATGAGCTGGCGGGATGGCATCACCGACTCGATGGATGTGAGTTTGAGTGAACTCCAGGGAGGCCTGGCATGCTGCAATTCATGGGGTCACAAAGAGTCGGACACGACTGAGCGACTGAACTGAACTGAACTGAAGTGAGAAATAGGGTTTCCCAGGTTTCACCAGTGGTAAGGAACCTACCTGCCAACGCAGGACACCTAAGAGATGTGGGTTCAATCCTGGGTCAGGAAGATCCCCTGGAGAAGGGTGTAGCAACCCACTCCAGTATTCTTGCCTGGAGAATCTCATGGACAGAGCCTTGCAGGCTTCAGTCCGTAGGGTCACACAGAGTCAGACACAACTGAAGCGACTTAGTATGCATGACTAATGAGAAAGTCTGAAGAACAAAATTCTGTTAAGAAGAGGGAGGCAGGATGCCTCCTGTCTGCTGGGTTTGAATTTGGAAGGGCTTCATTGAGAGGGCGATTTCGTATTGGACCACAGTGAGGCTGCTAGGATTGCCTGTGTTTTTCTGCTTAAATCTTTTCCCTTTCATTTCTCCTCCTTTTCCCAGACCAAAACTCTCCACCTGCTGTGTGTACTTTACTGGTGTCAGGTGGTGATATACTCAGGTTTGACTTATGCTGGTGCTGGTTGTTGGCACCGGTGGAAGGCTTCTCGCTGAGCCACCAGATACCCCACTGTGACATGGTCTGAGGAACCTTATTTCACTGGAATGTTGTGTGGATGTTTGGAAAAAGTGCTGTGAAGAGGATTCAGTTCCTGAGGCAAACAGGGCTCCCTGATTATTGAACAGCCCTCTTTGAGACTAGAGAGGCGATGGTGCTAGTCACAAAGGAGGTACCTCTCTTTAGGACGTGTGGAGACAGAACTTTGCTCCGAAAGCCGTGGAGCTTTTCCTTCTCTGAAGATTCATTTCATTGGTTAGTTCACTCACTGACACTCCCTCACTCACCTACTCACTTGCTGTTCATTTCTTCAAAACATACTCATTCAGTGTCTGCTTCCTCCCAGGCGTTAAGCTAGCTGGGCTCCAGGATGCAAGAGGTAATTGGGCCTGGTTTCTACTCCTTACAGTCTTACAGTCCTTTGAGGATGTATTTTGGACCTGGGAAGCTGGGATCGTAGAAATTGGTTCTCTGTGTATCATCTCTGTATTTTTGTGTTTCTTTAGAGACTGAACATAATCAGTGTCTTTTTGGACTAATAATGTTAGTTCCTTAGGTAATTTGAAAATGTGCCCTAACCTTCTTCAGCATTTAGAATGGCATAATTTTGGCATGCCCTAATCTTCTTTTCAAGATAATCATAATGAAAGGAATCAGACCCCCCTCATCATAGTTACACTGCTCATTATGTTTTTTCTTTCTTTTTTTGCTCATTATGTTTTAAAAGAGATATCCCTTCTCCCCGAGTTCTAATTTTATTGTCATTACCTGCTTAAAAGTACTAATGAGGAATAAAACCACCCCACATCGCACTGATGGCTTAGAAAGATCAACCATCATTTCCTTTTCTTTTCATGAAGTTCCTTGCAAGAGTGGCTGTATCTGTGACAAAAACGAGGAACAGGAAAAAGATCTGACCCTTATGCTCACCAGTGGGGTGGACTCAGAAAGTGACAACCCTTTACCCCACCCTGCCCCCACCCTGTCCTCAAGAGCTCCTGAAGAACAAAAGGCAATTCATGTCGCAGAATATTACTTCTGTCACCATAGCACCGAACCATTAAAAATAAAACTGTCCCTGAAGGCAAAACATTTCATTTATTTTCCTTTGAATGAGTAACTTGTTTATTAAGATGAACTAAGTGGCTAAATCTAGATTGTATGCAGGCAGGAAAAATTGATTTATTGTAGCCTTTCAGAGATCGTGCTTTATGTTCTCAGGAATTATCTTTGGATTTTAAATGAAGAAGAGCTCGTCGAGTCGAATGGGGAGTCTGGCCCCGGAATACACACACAAGCCAGCTCTGCAGCGGGCGATGCAGTGGTTGACCTTTGTTCTTTGGCGGATTGGTTCTTTTGGACCAAGTCAGGATGTTGAAAGATTTAGAGGCTCAGTGATCTTCAAGGGAGGCTATGTTCCTGCCTCCGTTGCGACTACAGTTTTCTTAAACTGTTTAATATGAAAATGTTCACTTTTGCCTTATTTCATATCTGAGGCCATTATATCACTGTGTCCTTGGTGGTTCTGGAAGGGGCTGAGGTTTTGTGGTTCCAGCCCAGAGGCATCCCTGCCGTGAGGAAGCATGTCTGTCTCTGCAGGGAGGTCGGCCGCTGCTGTCTGCTCACCTGGGATATGATGGCCATTTCCCTTCTGACTGAGGACCCATTTGCTCTAAACTGGTGGAATTCAAAAGCAGACAAAGGTGTAAGTGGTTAAAAGGACCAAAAATGTCTGACAATTTAGCAGTGAAACAGGGGACTTTTTTTTTTAACCATAGCAATCTTTTATTTTAAAATAAATTTATTTATTTTAATTGGAGGCTAATTACTTTACAGTATTGTGGTGGTTTTTGCCATACATCGACATGAATCAGCCACAGGTGTACATGTGTCCCCCACTCCTGAACACCCCCCAACTCCCTCCCCACATCATCCCTCTGGGTTGTCCCAGAGTACCAGCTTTGATAATGTAGCAATGAAACAGAGGACATTTTGTTTTGAGTAAAGAGATTTTTAGTTCTGAAAATTTTCTTACCTTCTGTTTAGTTGTTATTTTTCCTTATAACATTGCAGCACACATATTATTTCTGTGTATAATCTCATGACACCCCCTGGCCTCCCAAGAATCCTAAGTGGTTGCCTGGTAAAGGTTATGACCTCCATTTTCAGATGAGGAAACTGAAGCTTTGTGACTTGCTCAAGATCTTAATGGTAATGATGGTAATGGCTCTCTGTCATTGCACACCTGCACACACACTTCCAGCACCTCACTGTGAGTAGTAATGGCTGCCTACCGTTGCACACCTGCACACACACTTCCCAGCACCTCACTGTGAGTAGTAATGGCTGCCTACCATTGCACACCTGCAGACACACTTCCCAGCACCTCACTGTGAGTAGTAATGGCTGGCGAGCATTGCACACCTGCACACACACTTCCCAGCACCTCACTGTGAGTAGTAATGGCTGCCTACCATGGCATGCCTGCACACACACTTCCCGGCACCTCACTGTGAGTAGTAATGGCTGGCGAGCATTGCACACCTGCACACACACTTCCCAGCACCTCACTGTGAGTAGTAATGGCTGCCTACCATTGCACACCTGCACACACACTTCCCAGCACCTCACTGTGAATAGTAATGGCTGTCGTCATTTCCCTTTTTCCTACCTCTCTTGGTTATCACCATCTTGCCAGTTAGGTTTTAATATCGCTCCAGGTTTGCAATGAAGACCAGAAGGCACTGGAAGAATAAGTGAATTGCTAGAGATTACCTGACTGGTGGCAGAACTCAGACTTAGTCCTGCATTCTCTCCCCAGTCCCAGTTTGGTGACACAGTGTTTGGGCTCCCTTATTTGTCCCTAAAAGGGACATTGCTTCTGAAGAGAGCCCCTCTGTAGTTGAGTACACGTGTATCTGGTGCAGGGGACAGAGGGCAGAGGCCATGGCTGGGACCCCCAGGACTCTGAGGGCGAGTCCAGCTTCCCATCTGTGTGTTTGTGTCTTCTGAGTCGTGAAATCAGGCCCTAGGGGCAGAGCGAGCCTGTGGCTTCTCAGTGGGGTGCATGCTGGCCACCCCAGGGCCCTTGGTCTGGTTTGCGTAAGGTGAGCAGGTGCAGGTTAGGCAGCTGCCTCCCCCCAGGGAGCTCAGGTGAAAACAGAAGATGCTCCAAGGCTTTCTTTCTCCTCCCTGCTTACCTTTTAGCCCATCTGAAAGAAGAACAGAAGAGGGCGAGTGAGAAAAAGCAGGATGGAGTGGGGCCTGATGGTTTCTATGTAGCCAGTGGGCGATCTGCGTGTTACCTGTCTAAGGGAGAACAAGAACCAGGTTCCCCCTCGGCCCCATTTTTGGTCTGGGTGAGCCCAGGAGCACCATGGTGCTCCATGGGTTCCTGGAGATGGGGCTGCCCAGGAGGGGACAGTCTCACTGTGTACTTCATGTGCGGGCTTTAGCTAAGAATTAATGAGCAAATAGGCTTTGTGCTTTGCCATAGGGAGAGGGTTTATATTCCCCAACTGATGAATTAATAAATAAACGAGTCTTTTTCAAAAGAAAGCTTGGGGCAGAATGAACCACCAAAAAGTTGGCTCTTAACTCCTGCTTTTTGCACATCTGACCAGCTCCTCTCAGCCAGGCCTGAGACCCTTTCTCAGCTCCTGCTGACGTTTCTGCCTTTTGTTGGAACCCTCCCAAGACTGCATGTGCTGGGAGGGAGCATCCTGCATCCACCCCTGTTTTCTGGGAAGGTGCCCTTTCCTGAGAGTGGCGAATGTCTGACCTTGGGTTTCTTTATGTCTGTGTAAGACGGGAAAGTGCTGTCACCACAGGAGACACCGTACATATACTTGCATTAGAAACTCGAGCACCAGCTGTGTCTTTGCAGTTTTCACCCTGATCGTTGCCATTTCCTGTCACTCTCCTTTTTCCAAGGTGGTTGTGATGAAAGAGGGCGGCAACCCCCACCCAGGCCGCTGGGATGGCCCTGTCTAGGTCTCAGAAGGCTTCTGAGGTTGGAGCAGATTCCACTTTCTTTAACTCCTCTGGACAGCTCTGATCAGCCCAGACTCTGGCATGCTCCTTCACCTGCTTGTGCGAGAGGCCCAGTGAGAGTGGCCTTTCAGAGACCGGGTTTCTCCCGTGGAGCTTCTGTCATCTCAGCAGCACGTTGTCTATTCTGCACTGAAGGCCAGCGAGCAGTTTAGAAGGTGGGACCAGAATATAAGAACAGGGCAGTGTTTTCCTCCTTAAGAATTCTTTGTCTCCTACTATACAGCACAGGGAGCTCTGCTCAATGTTATGTGGCAGCCTGGATGGGAGCAGAGTTCGGGGGAGAGCGAATGCATGTATATGTATGGCTGAGTCCTTTTGCTGTGCACTGGAAACTATCATAACATTGTTAATCGGCCGAGTCGCTTCAGTCATGTTCGACTCTTTGTGACCCTATGGACTGTAGCCTACCAGGCTCCTCTGTCCGTGGGATTTCCCAGGCAAGAATACTGGAATGGGTTGCCATGCCCTCCTCCAAGGGATCTTCCTGACCCAGGGATCAAACCTGAGTCTCCTGCATTGGCAGATGGGTTCTTTACCACTACTGCCACCTGGAAATTTGCTACACTCCAATATAAAATAAAAAGTTAAAAGAAAAATCTTTGTTTTTCCTTCGACAGTTTATACAAACAGTACTAATAACCACCGGTATTAAGGTATACTGATCCATTTAAGTCTTTCATGTATGTTCACCTTTCTCCCAATAACCCGGTGGGGTTTTAAGATGAGAATTTTTGTTCCTGGCTCCATTTTTCACAGATGCAGGAACTGAGGCTCAGAGAGGTTAAGTGACCAAAGGATGGGAATGCAGGGTCCACTGTCTTCACATCCTCTTCTCTTTTCTTTTCTCCTCTACCTTTGGGTTTAGGAAGCCTCGTATCCCATGCTTGATAGGTAGTCCCATTGTTTTAGAGTGGAGAGTAGGGGGTGGTCAGGAGGCTGGTATAAATCTCATTATAGTTTGGTCATCTGTGTTGGTGGCTGGAGAATGAGGATTCCTCACTGACCCGCAGGCCAAGATAGAGCATCTCTCTCATTAGTGAGGCATCTCGAAGGGGTGAGATGCCTGACTGTGTGCTGTTCCAATAAAGTGTGTGTGTGCTTGTGGTGGGGGCTGTGGGCAGGGTTGAGATATGTTCTTTGAGGCGTAATTACTGTCTCTTGCTGAAAAACAAAAAGGGGATTGAGATTTTACAGCTGGTTTTCTTTAACTACCAGCAACACCAGCATTGTTTCAGGGAGCCGCAGAATTTCCAAACACAATGAAAATTCCAGGAGTGTAGGGTGGGGGTTTGGGGCCTGGGGTGGGTGTGGACACACATGGGGAGGAAAGACCACAGCCTGAGCTGTTTTGTCCTTCCTTGGTAATGAATTTCACACAGCTTCACCATCCTTGAGTTTGTCTGCAGGATGCTCAAATTTAAGCCTGGGAAAGAAGGGAATGAGGAAGGAATAGGCTCCAGGGAATAGGGGAGGCTGTAAAAACCAAACATCAGCCAGGACAGGACCATTTGGCCTGCCTTCCCATTAACTGGTGTCCATGGAGGCTCCAAAGGGACATTTGTATGTGTAAGTTTGTTCATGGGAAATTAATTTTCCTCTCCCCAATTTTAAAAAGTATGCAGTCTGTATCCAAATAGCACCAATATTAATGGTAAGCAAGGGAGCTAATGTCACCAGCAAGTCTTGTGGGGTCAAACCCAAGAAAGAAAAGGAATAAACAAGCAGTATCAAACAGTAGCATCTTGGGAAACCATTTCCACGTTCCTGAGAGCTCTCAGCAATATTGATAACAAGTCCACTGGCCCTCGGGTCAGAGGTGGCCCTACTTTCTCTGAAGGCTGAAGGGAAGTGAAACAAGCTTTTCTTGATCCGCCTGTACTCTTGATGACTCCTGCTTTACGTGCGGCATTTGCGTGCGGCTTTTCAGTTGGCTAGCTCAGGCAGCCTGACCAAACAGCTCAACAGTTGTGAGAGTCAGTGTTGGGCTTTCAAGTAAAATCTTAATAATGCCTTTATTATTCTTTGAAGCACAAGAAAAGTCAGGAGCCCTCAGTTCTAGGTCTGGCTGTTTGATGAATTAACGGAAATTTACGGCCTGTCAGTGTAGTCAGACATGTAGACACGAAGAGCACATACAAGGCAGAATGTGGCGAAGGCTGTGGGGGGCGCAGAGAAGGTGAATAGTAATTCTTCCAAGTTGTGAGGAGAATTTTCTCTGTTCTTTTATTTGCAGGAAGAGGTATGTTGTAATGGTTAAGAGCTATTACATGCCAGCTTAGTAAGGGGAGATAGAATCTCTCAACAAATGGTTCTGGAATGAATAATGCTAAATACCAGCATAGACGTCAGAGGAATTAAATGGTTGATCATAGAAAATGAAACTCTGAAAGGATGAGGAGAAAATATAGGTGAATTTCTATCTGATCTCAGAGTGGGGAAGCCTTATCTAACTATGACAGCAAAGGAAGAAAAATCAATGAGCAAGCAAAACTGATAGATTGAGTTATAAATTATATACACAAGTGTATTCACAGGAGCACAGCAGCAGGACCTTGAAACAACCCACATGTCTATTGAGAGGATGATGGATAAGCTATAGAATTTTTCACCCAGTGGAATTTTTGTGAACAGCCAAAATTAATAACTACAATGACATGCAATAATATGTGTACATTTTAACAATATAATATTAAGTGCAAAAAAGGTTGCTCACAACACAATAGCATTTGAAAATTTATTTTTAAGTTGAGGTATATGGGCTTCCCAGGTGGTGCTAGTGGTAAAGAACCCACCTGTCAATGCAGGAGACATAAGAGATGCGGGTTTGATCCCTGGGTGGGGAAGATCCCTTGGAGGAGGACATGGCAATCCACTACAGGATTTTTGCCTGGAGAATCCCATGGACGGAGGAGCCTGGTGGGCTGCAGTCCATAGGGTCGCAAAGAATCAGACATGACTGAGGTGACTTAGCACATACACACAACATAATAATACTATTTTAGTTTCAGGTATACAACAAAAATGATGGCATGTGTGCTCCAAGTTTTAATATGAAACATTTCACACAGTAAAGTTGAAAGAATTTCACTCACAGTGAACACCTGTACACTCACTGTCTAGTTTCCACCATTAACACTCTACTGTACTTGCTTTACATACATAGTATCCACCCATCCTTCCTGTTGACGCAGTGGTTCCCAGTCGGGGCTGACTGCCCTCAGGGAACATCTGACTGCATCTGAGGAAGAGTGCTATTTGCCTCTAGAGGGGAGAGACCAAATGCTGCCCAGCATCTAATGTTGCACAGGACAGGTGCCACCACAAAGAATTATCCAGCTCCAATGTTCCTTAGTGCTGAGGTTGAGAAGCCCTGAGTCAGTCTATCTTATTTCTTGATGCATTTCGTAGATCATTGCCTTAGAAGGCTCTCTCATGGTCCCTCCTTGGCCAAGCTTCTCAGACCGCCCCGTCTGTCAAGGCCACCACTGTTCAGATTGTTTCCACCGCATACTTTTATCTGCCCTAGAATTGCATATAAATGAAGTCATAAAATAAATATCCTTCTTTGTGAGACTTCTTTCAGGTACATAGCACAGCAGACCTTAAAGTGTTTAATGGATCTCTGGGAGCATCTAAAACCCTTTCAGGGGGTCTGGATGGCACAGTAGTTTCATAATAACACGGAAACTTTTTTCACTCTTTATCCTGTGGTGGATGTTCACGTTGATGAGGCAAAGGAGATGGGCGGAAAGCTGCTGGTTTCTGAGAATGGAAGCAGTGACATCAAACTGTTCATAGTTATTGTTCTTCACCTCCACTTGTAGAAGAAGAAACCTGAATGACCTAAGAATGCCCCTGCTGAAGTTGTAAAAGCAGTGAATTTTATTCGATCTTGGCCCCAGAGTATGTGTCCTCTAAGGATTTAGCGACAGAATGGGAAGCCTGCACACAGTGCTGCTGCTGTGTCTCCAGAAACAGCCGGTGCCCCATTATTTGATTTGCAGCTGAACTAGCTTTCTTCTTTTGATAGGACATCATTTGCACCTGGAGGAACAAATGGCAGACAGACTCTGGTTTGGACTTGAGTATGTGGCAGAGTGAGCCTGTCACTTGAAATAACTAACGGCCTTTATTACTATTGATAGAACTTGAACTTTCATATAAAAATTAAGAATTTGGAAACTTGTATCCTGATGAACTCGAGAGCTTCGCAACAACTACAGGCTCTTCTGATGAGATTGGTGGTGATTTTAATAAATGCGGTTTTTGAAATAGTGTGTCAGGATGTGTGTCAACATTTGGGAATTCTGCATAACTCAGTGAATTCTTCTTTTCCAGATGTCCTGTGTATGATGTTACATCAGACACGGGTAAAAGTTCCACTCCAAGTATCAATAGACCAATGAGTTCTCATGTAGTTAATAACAGAGCAAAACGCTTTTTGATATGGTTTCAGGTTCCACATTACAACTAACCTTTACGATAGAACCCCTTGTGAGGTTTTGGTTTGTATCAAAGATGATACCCATAATTATCTGAAAAGACTATTAAAATACTCCTTCATTTTCCAACCGTGTCTCTGTGTGAGGCTGAATTTCCTTTAGATATTCAACCACAAAAACTTACCACAACAGATTGAGTACAGACTTGCGACCTGAGCTATATCCCATTAAGTCCAACATTAAAGAGATTTGCAAAAATGTAAAAGGAAAAAGAGGAAGGGGGCATTCTTGTTTTTTTGCTTAGGAAAATATAATTATTTTTCTTAAAAGTATAATTTATGATAGGCTTATTTTATTATATTTAAACAAATTGATACAGATATTAGAATTTTCTCATTTTAATTTTTGTTGCTATAAAATATAACCCCCATAAACAAAGGCTTTGGAAAGTCCTCAGTACTTTAGAGTGTAAAGTGATCCTGAGACCAAAACCTCTGAACACAGCTGACTTTGCATTTAAGATATACCGTGTTGCTATATAGGTTGCTTATTCCTTTTTATAGTGAGTTGTATCTCATTGTGTGAATATACCACAGGTTGTTTATTCTACTGATGGACATCTGGCTTTTTTCAGATTTTGGCTCTTATGAGTAAAGCTGTTGTGTACATTCTTGTATAAATTGTAACCGAGGAAGACTTGTTACCCTGTGCTCAACTGTCTTTTGAGCACAAGTTGACTGTCTTTTGCAGAAGGGTTTTATTGCAAATACCAAGACGACTGTCTTTTGCAGAGAGAAAGGTTTCATTGCAAGTTGGCCAAGCAGGAGGACAGGAGGCAATGCTCAGATCTGTGTTCCCATGACTTTTGAGGCGGGTATTTATAGTGAAAGTAGGGAGTAAGAGGGAGAGGGGCTTGGAAGTGATTGGTGGGAAGTAAGGGGAAGTTTCAAGAGTTCTTTGCACAGGCATGACTGTCCTTCACATCTATGCATGGATCACATGTGCAATTTTGGAGGTGGGCAGGTTCTATATATTACATGCAGTGGATTTTCATCCTGTGATATCCAGAGTTCACTAGTGGTCACTGTAGTCCCTCAATGTGCCTGTGTGATGCTCAAGCAAAGGGGCTGTCAGTGGTTATCTCTGTATCTGCGGTTTCCCTGGTCCTCTGCAAAATGAGATTCTGGCTCTTGAGTAATCATTTTTGTTTTTACCGTATGGGCCTTGAGTGTATAAGTCATAGGGTATGGTTTCCAGATCTTTTTGTGAGCATGTTTTTATTTCTCTGGGGTAAATTCCTAGGCATTGAATTGGGCTAGTCATAGTGTGGGTGTATATGTTTAGTGTGTAAGAAACTTCCAGATGGTTTGCCAAAGTAGTTTATTATTTAAATCCCCAACACAATGTATGGAAGTATTTTAGCCTTTTTATAAGGTCAAAACAGCTATCTCTCTCTCACACACACTCAATTTCAGAATTCATATAGAGGAAATAATACTATATGAATAGGCAAAGAAGCGAGTAATGAGTGCAAGGTTCAAATGACAGCAATGCTGGTGGGGGTGGCAGGGAACTGGAATGAGGAGAACTGCACGGCTAGATATAAGGTGCGGAGAGCTCTATTAAAGCTCTGATTTTGGGGGGCTTCCTTGGTGGCCCAGTGGTTAAGAGTCTGCCCTGTAGTGCAGGGGATACAGGTTTGATCCCAGATCAGGGAATTAAGACCCCACATGTTGCAGGGCAATTAAGCCTGTGCAGTGCAACTGCTGAGCCTGCATGCATCAGCAAAGATCCTGCATGACACAACAAAAATTAATTAATTAATTAGTTTTAGAAAGCACTGTTTCGTAAAACCAGGAGAGCAGTACCACACAGGGTGTTCTTTCTTATAGTAAAACACTTCCTAGAATTTCACCATTTGTGGCAGCAACATTTTACCGTCCAGTCTCTTTGCATCTAAGTCTTCTGAGGCTCCAGTTGTCTGTGGAGAATATCTCTGACCTTATGCAGGAGGGTAATGGAGAAAACAGACTTCTGCTGCTTATACTGGCTGCATCAGGAAAGAGGAATGGAGGTGCCTGCGGCTCCCGCCATTCATCAGTTCCTTTTAGGAATCAGCAGCTACTTTTCTGTTGGGCTTCCCTCACCTATCTAAGTCCTGGAGTCCTTTGCTGTGGATTCTTCCCCTGGCTTCCAAGTCCTATAAAGCGAGGCCTCATTTAGCTATGCTCAGAGGCACCCCTCACCCCTAGTCCATAGGGGACAGAAAGGTTTAAGCCAGAGTTTATTTGCCCTTAGCAAAACAGAACGAGCTTTTATTATTATTATTTTAGGACTTGGGATAAAAAGGCCCATAAAAATGAGAGCATAAAACAGCTTTTACTGAACAAACATTATGCTGATTTATTTGTGAGTGAAATCTGAACCATATGGTCTAGTTTCCCTTAAAATGCACAAGGAGTTCGGGATTAAGGGAACAGGCACTTGGCAAATTTGTTTTGTGTTTCACTGAACATGTTGTGTTAAAAAAAATAGAACAAGGGTGCTGTTGGTGCTCAACTACTGTTCTCGCAATTGTTGAGTGCTCACTGTGTGCAGGAAGTGGTGCCTGGTGATTCACACCCGTTATCTCACTTAATCTTCACCACAATCCAGGCAGTCTGAGTAGTGGGGAGGGGGTGGGGAGTGGAGCCCATTCCCTACCAGGTCAACAGTTCTGAGCCCAGGGTCCTTATTGCCTGTAGGAGTTTTGGACAAAATGGGAAAGATCTGGAATCCAGGCTTTGTTCAACAGTGATGGCTTTTCCTCCTAAAATCCCCCGGCAGTGAAATGAAAAAAATGAGGATCTGCAGATCAGCTGGGCTCCTCAGACCCCACAGCCAACACACATTCTCTTTATTTAATGAGCTCCTCCCAGCCTAGGGCTTTTCCCGGGGGCTCAGATGGTAAAGAATCTGCCTTTGATGCGGGAGACCCAGGTTCGATCCCTAGGTTGGGAAGATCGCCTGGAGAAGGAAATGGCTACCAACTGCAGTTTTCTTGCCTGAAGAATTCCATGGACAGAGGAGCCTGGCCGGCTACAGCCCACGGGGTCACAAAGAGTCCGACACGACTGAGTGACTTTGACTTTCCCAGCTGAGACTAGAAGTAGGGTCTTCCCAACCATCTGGGGGCTCATTTTCTGTCTTGGCTACACTTGCCTGGGTATCCCAGCCTTCAGTGTGTAATCCAGGGGAGCATGCATCTTTTGGAGTTCTGGAGAGAAAAAGGTGTTGTTGCCGAGTCACAGGCTGCCCTGTAGTTACTGTGATGATGTCATGTATTTAAGCTTCTAATTTGCCCTAAGAAAGCGGAGACTCACCTTCTGTCTGTAAAGGTGGTCTAAGGAAAGAAGTTTGTTTTTGTTCTCCATTAAGCTGTTCCACAGACCTCTGGTTCCATATCACTGGTTTGTCAGGTGGTATATTTCAGATTCTTGGAATTCAGGCAGTTTTCTCTGAATGAACTGTAGAGAATGGCAAGCTGTGAACTCAATACCGCTAGATTTAGGTCCGCCTCATGTCACCTTTAACATGTTCTAGGGCAACTTCTTTTTCAGTACCAGGTGACATTATTACCAAGAGCCAGTTGCTGAGGGGCTTGCATTTCCGGTTGAACTGAGCCATGGATACAAGTCTGAAAGGAAGGGTGGATGTCCCCGTGATGAGATAAGTCCCTGTTTACTTCCCTGTATGGTAAAGAAAAGAAGAAGCGCTTTTATTCCACAGCCAGAGGATTTCAAGTCTGCTAAAATCAACAGCATGACAAAGCCTTGCCTATGCCATTGGCACAAGGCGACGGGTACACCAACATGGTAGGGAAGCCCAGCTGTGTCTCTGTACCCAGGCCTAAGGCTGTGGCCTGCCTTCTCCTCCTTTGTTTCTCTCTTTTTCTTTCCTTTTTAACCCACTCATGTGGCCCTTTGATGATGCTTGTGCATCTTGGATTCCTCGTGTGCAGAGCCACTGCTGTCTCACCCTGCTCCTTGCTTTGTTCCAGCGTGTGGAATTTAAAATCAATAACAACAGGAGAATGGGATGAACATGTTAGAATTTTAGACGCATTGTTTCCTTGAGCCACTAACTATTGCAGGCTTTGATGTATGTGGGTTATTTCCCAAAAATCCCTTTGTAGTTTTTTCTTTTAAAATGCTGACTGTATTTATTTATGATGTAAAATTTGTAGACCTTCCTTCAAAAGCCATTTGTACTAGCAGGGTCATATAAATTATATAGATTCTTTTTTTAAGGAAATATTTATTTGTTTACGTGGCTGCTCTGGGTCTTAGCTGTAGCACGCAGGATCTTCAGTCTTTATTGGATGTATGGAATCTTCAGCTGTGGCACTTGAACTCTTAGTTGTGGCTTATGGGATCTAGTTCCCTGACCAGGGATTGAACCTGGGCCCCCTGAATTGGGAGCTCAGTGTCTTAGCCACTGGACCAACAGTGAAGTCCCTACAACATGGATTCTGCAGAAAACGGGGAGACTGGGAAGGCATCTCTCTCCACTTTCCACTGCTTCTTTTGCTGTCTTAGCAGCTCCTTAGTGACCCTCTTTATTTTCTACACTTAACTATTTCCATAACTGAAATGACCTCTGTGTCTAGATATTTATAAGAGCTATCTCTAGGTCCTTATCTTCCCATGTATTCTTATTTAAGAAACAAAGGTCAATTTCTCCTTTTTAATTATAAAGTTTCCTTCATATTAGGACTAGAGGAAAGAGTAATAGTATTAATAATGGCAACAAAACCCACGCAGTTGTTGAATTGCTTACTATGTGCAGGATATACTGCTCAAGATTTGCATCTGTTATCTCACTTAACACTCGCAATAGTCCTAGGAGATAATGTCATCCTCATTTTACAGCTGGGACTTAGCACTGGAGGTCACACACCTAGCAGTGGTGGAAGGGAGACAGAGCCCTGTTTTGCCGGGCTCCAGAACTTATCCTCCAACCATGACTTGATACCATCTGCTAAAAGTAGCCTGAGGGCTTTGACAAAAGTAAATAAGGTTACATTCCAACTACAGGGATTTTTTTTTTTTTTTTTTTTACCCATACCTCTCTGAATGAATATATTGTCAAATTCCCAAATTGTATTTTTAGGGGAAGTTTCAAATGTTTCTTCCAAATGATCTTTTAACGGCAGTATACTCTCTCTGCCTAGAATGATATAGATACAGTTCCCAATCCCTGATGGTCAGGAGCTAGGTACTTACTAGCTTTCAACTTGTGGATTTTCATAGGTAAGAATAGAGCTATGTGTGTGTGTAGTCGGTTGTTTTAGTCCTGTCTGACTCTTTGCAACCCTATGGACTATAGCCTGCCAGGCTCCTCTATCAATAGGATTCTTCAGGCAAGAATACTGGAGTGCATTGCTATTTTCTCCACTGGGGAATCTTCCTAACCCAGGGATCGAACCTGAGTCTCCCGTGTCTCCTCTATTGCAGGTGGATTCTTAACTCCTCAGCCACCTGGGAAACCCAAGAATAAAGCTATACTCTAGAGCAAAATTTAGTCTGTTCACTGACGGTGCCCAAGAACTTTGTTTGGTCTTGGCCATTCTGTTTTTTTCATTAATTTGTTGTATACTTTTTGTGTTCATGTATACTTTACCAACATTATCAGCCTCATCATAGTCTATAAGTGATGGGCACAGTGATTGTTGAAAGTGCTGTTGAAGGAAGTGTTTGATTATTGTTTAATGGAAGTGTTACTCTAGACTTAAAGGACCTGCCATCTGTATCTCAGTTTCTATTGTTTTCCAGATTTCTCTATTCATTTTCCTGTTGGTCTGTATAAAGATCAACAAGAAGAGAGAATAAAAGCACTCATAATCTACTTCTAAAGTAGGAGACAAAGAATACGATAAACCAGACATGTGTAAGTGGGGAAATAAACATCCAAAACCAGCAGAGCCAACTTCTCAGTCCCCTCCTCCACTCACTCTCCAGTGTGCCTTTGTTAAGATATGCACTTTCGCAACAGAAGAGGCATTCTTGAATTAAGTAATTAACAAGCTACCCAAATGATGACCATCCGGGTTATTTAAGAATGACTAGAAAATGACAAGTAACATGCATAAAAGTTGACTATAAGAAGGAAACAGAAATTGAGAATAAAACCTTTTCAGTGGAAGGAATAAAATGCTCCTTCTAAAAACAATCACAACTCAAATGAAAACTGTAACACTACTTCCAACGCAAACTGATTATCATTGAACAAGCGTTTGAAGAAATAGGAAAAAAACCTCAAATCAGGAAATTGAAAATCTCAGAATAGAAACGAAGTGGAAAATGGAAAACTAGAGATTGTGACCTGCAAGAGAGAAATTGAAGAAAAAGACAAAATCATCTCAGAATTGAAGACAGAGTTATAAGAGGACAATTCAGATTCTACTGAAAATATTGAGAAGAGGAGAAAAATCAGTCAAGACAACAAAAATAAGCTAAAGAGCTGAAATGAATCAGAGACAAAGTGATATACAGAAGATAGGCAAAGAACATCCAACACACAAATATTTGAAGAAAAAGCAGATCAATGGAATAAAACGAGCTTTAAAAACTGCAATCCAAGAATACTTTCCAGGAAAAAGAAGATTAGAATCTGTATACTGAAAAATTTTACATGTATTGGGGAAAGTTTACTGAGAATGCTGAAATATGTAGAGGTTGCAAACGATAAGGAGGTGATAATACGGAGGAGGAAGAGAAGGGGAAGGAGGAGTAGAAAGGGGAGGAGGTTGATGCAAACAGCTCTCTGGCCTCCAGTGTTCATTGCACCACTATTTACCGTAGGTAGGGCACGGAAGCAACCTAGATGTTCATCAACAGATGAATGAATAAGGAAATTGTGGTACAGACACAAAACGGACTATTACTCAGCTATAAAAAGAAATGCATTTGAGTCAGTTCTAATGAGGTGGATGAAGCTAGAGCCTATTATACAGAGTGAAGTAAGCCAGAAAGAGAAAGACAAGTATTATATATTAACACACAAATATGGAATCTAGAAAGCTAATACTGATGATCTGATGTGCAGGGTGGCAAAGGAGACACAGACATAAGGAACAGACTTTTGGATACAGCGGGGGAAAGAGAGGGTGGGATGATTTGAGAGGGTAGTGTCGAAATATAAACATTGCCATAAAAACCATTTCCCTGGTGGCTCAGATGGTAAAGCGCCTGTCTACAATGCGGGAAACCCAGGTTCGATCCCTGGGTTGGGAAGATCCTTTGGAGAAGGAAATGGCAATCCTCTCCAGTACTATTGCCTGGAAAATCCCATGGACAGAGGAGCCTGGTAGACTACAGTCCATGGGGTCGCAAAGAGTCAGACACGACTGAGCGACTTCACTATATGTAGAATAGACAGCCAGTGGGAGTGTGATGTATGTTGCAGGGAACCCAAAGCTGGTGCTCTGTGACAACCTAGAGGTATGGGACGTGGAGGGTGGTGGTGGTGGGGTTCAAAATGGAGGAGACACATGTATACCCATGGCCGATTCATGTTGATATATGGCAAAAACCATCACAATATTTTAATTCTCCAATTAAAATAAAACAAAAACTTTCCCCTGATCCAACAAAGCAAAACACCAGGGCTTCCCTGGTGACTCAGTAATAAAGAAGCTGCCTGCCAATATAGGAGACACAGATTTGATCCCTGATGCAGCAAGATCTGACATTCCTCAGAGCAGCTAAGCCTGTGCGTCACAACTATTGAACCTGTGCCCTAGAGCCCAGGAACTGCGACTCCTGAGCTCACGCACCGATTGCCTCTGCTCTGCAACAAGAGAAGGCACAGTAGTGAGAAGCCTGAACACGGCGGCTAGAGAAAAGACTGAACAGCAACGAAGACCCAGCACAGCCACAAATAAATAATGAAAATAAAAAACAAGCACACCCGGTCGCTTAACAAAGGGAGAAAGTTAGGTTGGTATCAGGATTGTTGCAATCAGGCAGAACATGACATCAGTGAGACAATATTGTCCAGAAACTTAGGGAAAATGTGAGCCATGGATTTTATTTCCAGTTAATCTGTCCTTAAAGTAGCAACAAGATAAGACATTTTAATCATACAAAACTCAGGGAGTATTGTACTAGCAAATTCTTCCTGAAGAAGGTACTAGAGGATTGGTATCAACCAACTAAGAGATAACTAGAGAAATTTAACAAAATACCCGGGGATTTAATAAAACAAGCGGCAAAGCTACTTGAAAAAGGACCTCGGATTTCTGAGATTAACTGGATGTAATCATCCATAAGATCCTTGCTAAGAAAGTTTAAAAAATTCACGGAGCCAAGTTGCGGTGTTTTCACCAAGACCAGAATCTCTGAGGAGAGTTTCCAACAAGGCTTTGGAGGTCCTGGATTCCAAATATGAAAAGCAGGGAAAGAGAGAACTTGGAGGTGATTAATGGAGCTTTGGGAAGACCAGAAGCACTATGGTGGGAAGAGATGAAAGAGTTTTCTAGGAAAAGAAGCAGAAAATTTGAATTTGGTAAATTGTTCTGAGAGAAGGCACCAAGGACATTTGAGAGTGTAGTTCTTAACAAAAATATTTTATGGTATTAAGGAGACAATACTCTTTAGTTGTAATTTGTGTATATTACAGAGCAAATCCATGTATACTACCACCTTCCTTTGTTATCTAGACTTGGGAAGATCCTGATCTAGAAATGGTGGCAAATTTATGATACATGTGCTTTCACTGTGTTCCTCCCAAGTTATAAGCATTAATAATTGATCTTGGCCGTGGTTCTCTTTTTCACTGAACCCTAGTGATGCCTCAGAAGTCTTCTCTCCATAGCCCACCAGGCAACCATCATCATCCTATCGGCATCTGTTGGAAGTGGAGAAACACTTGCTGCCCTATTTGTAGGGTTTGTAGTTTCCTGAGTTAGCATCTTCATCTCGTCTGTGGACGCTAATGGGATTAAAGACATTTCCTCAGCCAGCATTTGTTAGTCACTTTGTAAATGTCAAGCACTATTTTAGGTGCTGGGCATAACACAAATGATCAAGACACATCTGCACGAGGTTTCCAGAGCCCAGAAGGAATGAATGACTCTGTAGAGCTTGCTTGGTACATATATTACTCTTAAGTTATAGCCAGCATTGTAATGATGATAGAATACTTTGTAGAAAAATCATGGAGTCAGACAGATCTCAAGTTTGGGGCATGGCGAAATATTATGCACAACTTATTAAAGCGGAAGCCCTTGTTCTCATTCTATTGTACCTTGTTACTCAAAGTGTGGTCCAAGGACTAGCATGACATCACCTGGTGGCTTAAAAAATGCAGGATGCAGAATCCCAAGCCTTACACCAAACCTACTGAGGCAGAAAGTTGCATTTTATTAAGATACCAAGGTGAGTCAAATGATTCAAGGTGATTCAGACATTAAAGTTTGAGAAGCACTGCGGAGTGTGTTTAAATAGAGCCAAGATTTATCATTTGCTACCATCAACGACAAATTCATATAAAAAAAAATCTTGTAACCAACCATAGGCATGTACTCCAAATATCAGCTTCTTTCTTCGCTATAGTTTTCTTATTTGTCCAGTGGAGATACCATTATAAAATCTCATTTCTGTTAGGATCTGTTCTGTAGGTGGTGAAGATTTACTGAGGTGTAATACATGTGTGCATTCAATATACTGCCTGGCTTAGTAGAAGTTTGTGAATGACATAATTAATATTAGTTTAATGGAAAATTGGAGATTTAAAAAAAGCCTTTCAGTACCCTAATATTTTTCCCAGTGCAGGAACTTCAGAACCAAGCTCTTGGCCCCTTGTTTGATACTTTTAAGTAAATAGCCAATAGTATGGTACCAAAAGCACCCCTGCAGGGCTGGGAGGTACCCACATTTGCATGCAGACTCCCAATCTCACACACTCACACACACACACACACACACACACACGTGTGCCAGGGGAGACCATCCCTGGCTCCGGAACTTGAGTGGGGACTGTCTTGCCTTTTATGGAGGTCTCCCAGGTCCCACTGCTACCTGGCCACCCCTACTTTTTCCTGGGAGCTAGAGAACCAGGCGGGAGTTTTCCTGCACTGCTGGTGAGAAGCAGTGTTTCCTGGGCCACGTGTGAGAACTCCTGGGTGGAGGACAGCCCAGAGCTTTGGTGCTTCCTGGGGGATTCCAATGAAAAGAGGAAACCTGGGGGCAAAGGGCTGATTTATTCAGCTGTGAATGCCTGGGTCTGCGGGTTTGATGGTAAGCTTTGAACTTGTATGAACTCAATAGGGGGCTCCCTTCCAGGCCTCTGCAACATTAGCCTTCTCTGGAGTGTCTCTGAGAGAGTGAAAGCCTGTTGTGTTAAAATGCGGTGCCCTGCACCAGCCTGGCGGCCAGTCTGTCCGGCGCCTGGTGGCCCTCAGGCCCACTTGGCGGGGAGGCCATAGCCTTCCTGCTTTTCAGAAGGCAGAGTCTTCCGAAAAGGTGAATGGGCTTCCATAGGCACCTGTGTGGTGAGGTAGCCGCAAGGGGCTTTTCCGTCTCCCTCCTCGGCTCGCTGCACGGCATTTAGTCGTCCGTGGAGGGGCAACTGCTGTACTTAGTTTTGCTGAGCTGAGGTGTTCAAGGAAAATAAGTATACATTGCAATTCAGTAAATTAGATCATTACTGTCTTATTTTAAGGTTGTATTGTGAAGGCCATGTTTATTAGAGGTTGATGTCCTTTGCCATTCAAAGTGAAAGTTTGTTATCAGTTAAATCAGATTTGCTTTTTAATTCCCATTAAGTAGGGGATAGAAAGGAAGAGTCCACAGAGCATTGAAAGACTTAGTATTGTAATGCTGGAGGACTGTATAAAGATCCTGCAGTGTCCCTGTGTGAGCTGGGAGCTGTGTGTGCAATTTTAAGACATGTAAATGGCATACAGGGCTTGTCATTTGGTTTCTCAGCAGCTTTCTGAGTAGTTAAGAAAATGCCAATTGCCTTCCCCAAACACCACCACCACCACAAGTTGCCCGCACACAGGATATAATTTATGTTTTGATGGGCAGATTGTGAACAGGTAAGAAAGTTAAGCATGGAAGTGCTACCTTCTTATCTTGGTTCCATCATTTACCCACTGTGGCTCTCTGGGCACTTTAGTCTTAAGCATATTGAACCTCATCTTTTTCCATCCTTTTCATCCCTGTAAGACAGGAATGAGTTGTTACCTGCATCGCAAGCTTATAAAGGATATTGCATATGACATAGCTTGGCACAGTGCCTGGGGCATAACTGATGCTCAATATACTATAATCGTTAATATGGGAACTATACGGTTTGTTATTTGGGAGAACGTTGTAATGAATTCCTTTATAAATTTATAATGATATTAATCAGTTCTGAATTATATTTGTTTTATAAATTAGAGTTTGATATGGTGAGTTTTCTTCGAGAATATCTGTCTTCTTTGTGTAATGCACGATACTTGGTTTTTCCTTGTACTTTCTTACTTTTGGTAAAAAAATCTGAATAGAAAGTGAAAGTTGCTCAGTTCTGTCTGACTCTTTGCGATCTTATTGACTATATGGTCTGTGGAATTATCCAGGCCAGAATACTGGAGTGGATAGCCTTTCCCTTCTCCAGGGGATCTTCCCAACCCAGGGATCGAACCCAGGTCTCTCGCACTGCAGGAGGATTCTTTACCAGCTGAGCCACCAGGGAAGACCCTGAAAACACTAGAGGGTAGAAATGCAAGTACATGATACAGAGTCCTCTAATGCTAGAGGTAAGGGGAGGGACTAGCGAGTTTCCCTGGCTGTGAGCTGGCCAGGGAGCCTTCCCGTTTGGCTCAGAGCACATGATAGATACCTAATAACTGTGTGTTGCTCGATTAAACTCTTGAGATCACATAGCTCAAAGCTCTCATTTTGCAGATGGAAAAATGGGGTACAGAGGTGTGAAGTGACTACTCGATATTATGTAAGACGGAGCTGGGACTGGCACCTCTGGTTGGTGGTGATGATCATAAATGTATCTATGACTCACAGAGCAGCTGAATTCCTTGGGAATGAAGATTGTGATGCCTTAAGCAGCACCATGCCTGGATGCCCAGCTTCCTCCCTTCTGCCCTCCCTCCTTCCCAACTTCCTTCTTCCTCCCATGCCATCACCCCGGGTGATGTATCCTTTGCCAACACCAGGACTTAAACAAAGACAACTGTGACCTACAGATTGGATCCCCTACCACACGCCTCTGAAGTCCATCCTTGGACTAAGACTGTGGCAGATGTGGGTGTGTTCCCTCCCTTCTTTACGGACAGAGGGCACATTCCTATTTCTCTGATAGCAAGTCTGCTCTCCTGCTACCGATTTCAAGGTGCCGTTGGTTCCTGGAGGCCATCTGGATGGAGGTTTCATGATGGGGAATGTGCTTCTCCAGCACCCAGAAGCCTGGAGCATGTAATGGTGCCAGCGATCACGCAGCTGTGGTGCAGCCTTTGTCCCTGGCTTCGGGAAACTTGTCCTGGTGAGCTGTGATGCTGAAACTGGGGCCCAGGGGCCCATGAAGGAGTGACGTTGCTCAGCCATGTCTGACTTGTTGCGACCCTGTGGACTGTAGCCTACCAGTCTTCTCCGTCCATGGGATTTTCCAAGCAAGGGTACTGGAGTGGGTTGCCATTTCCTTCTCCAGGGGATCTTCCTGACCCAGGGATCGAACCCAGGTCTCCCGCATTGTAGGCAGATGCTTTACCGTCTGAGCCACTAGAGAAGGGGCCCGTGAACATCATGGCAAAAACCAGGATGGGACTCCCCAGTTTTACAGCTTTCAACTTTTTTGGAAACAAACACATTTCCCCTGCTTCTTTGCTGCTGGAGTCTTTTGCTGGCTATCTTTGGAACAGAGTGCTTTTCTTTGGATTATTTGAGGGAATCTGCAACTTTCTGTACGAATAGGAAAATCATTACTTGCAAGTTGCAAAACACCAGTCTTTTTAAATGTTCATCAGTCATAGAGGACAGAACTTCCTAAACTCTCTGTGGTCAAGGATCAGTTTCAGTAATTTCCAGTACGCTGCATATTGATAGGTTTCTAAAATACAGTACAAATGAATTACTACAAAAATTAAGCAAGAAACCTAAATTCATAGAAAATATAAACCCTCATTTTTATGATTGGAAACAAGATATATCTTATATTCAAATTGCTACAGACGATTCTAAATACTTCCTTTTAATGGCTGTACTTTTCTCTGGGAATCAGTAGGCTGTCTGCAGTCATAACTTTGAGTAGCCCTTAATGAGAGATACGGCTTCTTATCTCAATGTTTTTTTTCCCACATATGCTAAAAGTTGTATTTTCTGCCTCACTTCCCCCACGCCCTCCGAATCCACTGATTTTACTTCCCTGATCTTAGAATGGCCTGTGTGACCTGGAAGCCTATGGCGCTTAGTGGAAGATGGAAGTGGGGAGGGAGGAAATGCCGCTGCTTCCTGCGGCAGTTGGCTCGTTCCCCCTGAGAATGAATTCCTGTTCTTCTTGCATCTATGCAGATATTTAGCTGAAATCCCACAGAAAATAATGATACTGCATATAGCAAAAAAGGGAGCTATTGCTCTGAAGCCGAAAAAAAAGGTCATCTGATTCATTTTCCAGAAGAGCGACATTTTAGTGCTATACTGGGATATGAATTCTGTATTTGCATTGACTTCTATTAAAAACTTATCAGAGGAAACGTCCCTGGCAGTCCAGTGTTTAAAAACTTTGCCTTCCAGTGTAGGGGGTTGTGGGTTTGATCCCTGGTCGGGGAGGTAGGATCCCACATGCTTCAGGGCCAAACCAAGAAATGTAAAACAGAATTAATACTGTGACAAATTCAATAAAGACTTTTAAAATGGCCCACATTAAAAAAAAAAAAAGTATCAGAAATGCCATAATAGGTGAGTGGGACCGATTTTGGATCCATGTGTTAGGATTATGGTGAGTATGATGATCTTCTGAACTTTTTGTGTTTTTCCATCCAAAAGTTATCTTTCATGACAGTGTACTTTTCTTTGTCACATCAAGAGTCCCTTCCTGTGAAAGTCACCATCCTCCGTGAAACCTAGGAAGTTTTCTGAGGCCTGGTGTCCTCCTGAGTCCACCTTTGCAGTGTTCATTGCCACCTTTGCTTTGTTTTTATTTTCTTGGGGGGAGGGGGGTGAGGGTAACCAGGTCATGGTAACTAGGAGAGTGGAGTTGCAACATCACCTTACTACTAGGTGCTGTAATGTCGAAATTCCTGAAACTGTATTTTGGGGTTGGTAGAATCAATGTTCTATGCCATAAAATTCTGGAATTTAAAATCTGAATTACTCTGTGTTCAGAATAATGTGCATAAATGCACATATAACACGCACGTACGCATAAGATTGTGCTGCGCGTGCTCAGCTGCATCAGCCATGTCCTGCTCTGTGTGACCCGATTGACTGCAGCCTGCCAGGCTCTCCGTCCATGGGATTCTCCAGGCAAGAATACTGGAGTGGGTTGCCATGCCCTCCTCCAAGGGAACTTCCTGACCCAGGGATGGAACCCGCATCTCCTGCATTGCAGGCAGATTCTTTACCACTGAGCCACCGGGGAAGCCTGTGCTTGGGGTTACTGTGGAGAAACACCATTCTGCTCAGGCTCCGGTGTTTCTGTTTAGTCTTTTCCCTTCTAGGGGAAGCTTTCAGAAGCAAAAGGGACTCACAGTATATTAATGCTTCTACGAAGAGCTTCATTAGGGCTGGAGGTGAATGAGCAGCCAGCAGGGAAGAGGAGCAGCAGAGCAGTTTGGCTGAGACTGTCCCGTCAGCTCGGCGGTCCCTGGTTGCAGGGATGTGCTCAGAGGAGCCAGGAGAAGAGGATGCCACGGGGAGGATGCCAGAAAGTCCCGGGGAGCTGCTGGGGCGGGGGGGGGGGTGGAGGATGTGGCCTTCCCGGGGAGCTGCTGGGGGCGGGTGGAGGATGTGGCCTAGTGGCGCAGGGAGGACGGAGGCCAGTCGGAGCTTTGTGGGAAAGAGCCCCAGGGAACTCACAGAACTGAGAAGAGGACTTTGCCTGGATGGAGCTGGAGGACTCCATCCCCACCTTGGGGACCTGCCCCAATTTACCTCCCCTGAACCCTGGATCTTCACTGCTTCCTGTTCTTGGGTCCCTCAGGGCATTCAGAATATCCCCAAATCTTACCAAGCAGCTCTTCCTGGTCTCAGAACTTTCCTGTTGGAGGAATAATAATCAGGAGTAAGGAATGTCTTCCCTTGACCCCAATTAGTGTCAGTATTTCCTGAGTGGCTCCAAAGCACTTAGGGGATGTCTTTGCCACCGAGAGAAGCAAGGAGCCAGAGGTGAAAAGATGATGGTAGCCAGAGCCGGGAAGGGGCAGCTGGGGATGAAGACAAAGCCTGAGAACGCCCAGGCGGAGGGGAGGCAGTCGGCAGGCAGGTTTGAGATGCTTGTTTGGCCAAAGGGAGCCAGCAGACCAGCTGTTGTGCAGAGATCCAGAGTCCCAGGCCCCTTGGGCGGGAGCAGGGCTCCCGGGTCCCTCGAGGTCACAGTCCAGGGCCGGGATCAATGCTGGCCCCCACGTTCATTTTTCCCTATCTTGCAGGGTGAGGGCCTCAGGAGATGGTAACCCACCTGCGTCCTCCTGTTTGGTGCAGGGGACTGCCACAGGGCTGTGGGGTCAGCGGCCATGGCAGACTCTGGGGCCCAGGGCAGGCTCTCACAGCAGCAGCGGCAACAGGAGTCGAGTCCAGTCAGTATTTGCTTTGGGGGTTGGCGCTAGTGGCTCCCCTTAGCCCGTGGCATGAGCGCTGCCCACATGCCTCACATGGCCTTCAGGGCTCATTCCTGACCTGGCAGCCTCATCTGTGGCCACTGGAGATACAGGGGCTTAATTGCTGTTCCTTGGATTTCCCAGGTTTTCCAGAACCTCTGTGCTTTTCAACTTGCCTTTCCCTCTGCCTGTAATGTCTTTCCTTGCTAGGGAATCAAAAGAGAGAAAAATGCCTCTGAGAGTTAAAATAGCATCATGACGTTCATGGTTATTTTTAAATAATGCAAACTATAGATAAGAATAGAGAATCACATGTTGACTGTCCATCAGCAACTTTATCAGATCTCAGCTTGCGGCCACATTTGCTTCAGTTCATTTGAGTTTAGTCGCTCCGTTGTGTCCGACTCTTTGTGACCCTATGGACTGCAGCATGCCAGTTGTTCATCAACAACTCCCGGAGTTTACTCAAACTCATGTCCATTGAGTCAGTGATGCTATCCAACCATCTCATCCACTGTCGTCCCCTTCTCCTCCCGCCTTCAATCTTCCCCAGCATCAGGGTCTTTTCAAATGAGTCAGCTCTTCGCATCAGGTGGCCAAAGTATTGGAGTTTCAGCTTAAACATCAGTTCTTCCAATGAATATTCAGGACTGATTTCCTATAGGATAGACTGGTTGGATCTTCTTGCAGTCCAAGGGACTCTCAAGAGTCTTCTCCAACACCAGTTCTTCTGTGCTCAGCTTTCTTCACAGTCCAACTCTCACATCCATACATGACTACTAGAAAAACCATAGCCTTGGCTAGATGGACCTTTGTTGACAAAGTAATGTCTCTGCTTTTTAATATTCTGTTTAGGTTTGTTGTAGCTTTTCTTCCAAGGAGCAAGCGTCTTTTAATTTCGTGGTTGCAGTCACCATCTGCAGTGATTTTGGAGCCCCTAAAAATAAAGTCTGCCACTGTTTCCATTGTTTCCCCATCTATTTGCCGTGAGGTGATGGAACGGGATGCCATGATTTTAGGTTTCTGAGTGTTGAGCTTTAAGGCAACTTTTTCACTCTCCTCTTTCACTTTCATCAAGAGGTTGTTTAGTTCTTCACTTTCTGCCATAAGGGTGGTATCATCTGCATATCTGAGGTTACTGATATTTCTCCCAGCAAGCTTGTGTCCAGCTTGTGCTTCTTCCAGCCCAGCATTTTTCATGATGTACTCTGCATATCAGTTAAATAAGCAGGGTAACAATATACAGCTTTGAGCACTCCTTTTCCTATTTGGAACCAGTCTGTTGTTCCATGTCCAGTTCTAATTGTTGCTTCTTGACCTGCATACAGATTTCTCAAGAGGCAGGTCAAGTAGTCTGGTATTCCCATCTCTTGAAGAATTTTCCACAGTTTATTGTGATCCACACAGTCAAAGGCTTTGACATAGTCAATAAAACAGAAATAGATGTTTTCTGGAACTCTCTTGCTTTTTCCATGATCCAGCGGATGTTGGCAATTTGATTTCTGGTTCCTCTGCCTTTTCTAAAACCAGCTTGAACATCTGGAAGTTCATAGTTCATGTATTGTTGAAGCCTGGCTTGGAGAATTTTGAGCATGACTTTACTAGCGTGTGAGATGAGTGCAATTGTGCAGTAGTTTGAACATTTTTTGGCATTGCCCTTCTTTGGGATTGGAAAGAAAACTGACCTTTTCCAGTCCTGTGGCCACTGCTGCGTTTTCCCAATTTGCTGACATATTGAGTGCAGCACTTTCACGGCATCTATCTTTTAGGATTTGAAATAGCTCAACTGGAATTCCATCACCTCCACTACCTTTGTTCGTAGTGATGCTTTCAAGGGCCCACTTGACTTCACATTTCAGGATGTCTGGCTCTAGGTGAGTGATCACACCATCGTGATTATCTGGGTCGTGAAGATCTTTTTTGTACAGCCCTTCTGTGTATTCTCGCCACCTCTTCTTAATATCTTCTGCTTCTGTTAGGTCCATACCATTTCTGTCTTTTATTGAGCTCATCTTTGCATGAAATGTTCTCTTGGTATCTCTAATTTTCTTGAAGAGATCCCTAGTCTTTCCCATTCTGTTGTTTTCCTCTATTTCTTTGCACTGATCACTGAGGAAGGCTTTCTTATCTCTTCTTGCTATTCTTTGGAACTCTGCATTCAAATGGGTTTATCTTTCCTTTTCTCCTTTGCTTTTTGTTTCTCTTCTTTTCACAGCTATTTCAAGGCCTCCTCAGATAGCCATTTTGCTTTTTTGCATTTCTTTTTCTTGGGGATGGTGGTCTTGATCCCTGTCTCCTGTACGATGTCACAAACCTCCATCCAAGTTCGTCAGGCACTCTGTCTATCAGATCTAGTCCCTTAAGTCTATAGAGTTGAGATGATAAAGACAGAGCTAAGGCTGTTTGTGTTTTTTCCTACTCCTGATTGTCTTCCTTAGAAGTGGTAGCTTTGCAAGTAACTTGTGATTGCCCTTCCCATGTTTGGTGTTCATATTCTAGATACACATTTATATAACAAGTATTAGGACAGAGTACCTTGACCTATTAAAAAGTTGCATATTAAATGGTATGTTGTGTGTGGCATTCTACATTTGCTTCTTCATTCAATATTGTTATTTTTGATATGTGCATGGTATTAGCTGCTGTGTAATATTCTGGTATGTAATCTGATGTATTCACAAGTCTCTGATTTAGGGGTTTTGCCCTCTGTTACCTCCATTGTTGCTGTGTGCATTCTTGTATATGTCTTTTTTGGCACCTGGTTGGAAGTTTCTGTTTGTATACTGAGAAAGAGAGAGACAGAGAGAGAGAAAGATAGGGAAAGCGAAGAGGGGAGAGGCAAGGAGGAAGAGAGAGAGAAAGAGAAAGGCGGGAGGAATTTTCAGGTCGTAGGTTATACATATCTTCAGTTTTACTCATTATTGCCAAATTACTCTCCAAAGTGATTGCACCAGTGACACTCCCATCCTGTTCTCCCTTGCCAATGCTTTTTTTAAAAAGTAAAACTTTAAATTCTTGCCAATCATATGAGTGAGAAGTGATATGTCATTGTTGTTTTAATTAGCCTTTCCCTAATTCCTGGTAAGATTATCATCTTGGTGAATACTTATTAGCTCTTTGGAATTTCCCCTTCTATAAACTGCCTGTTATCTCCTTTGCCTGTTTTTTTTTTTTTTTTTTAACGTGATGCTTGTTTTGTCCGTGTTGATCTAGGAGTTTATATATATTCTAAATAATAGTCTTTTGTTGTCTATGGCATGTTTTTACTTCCAGTCTGTGGTCTGTTCACCATGTTCCATCTTCTGTTCTACAGAAGTTTTAAACTTCAGTATAGTCACATTTACCCATATTCTTCTGTATTGTTTTTGCTTTTTGAATGTCTTATCTAAGAAAATTCTTCCTTAAAAATTTTTCTATATTTTCTCCTAAAAGCCTATTTGTTTCATTTGTCTGTGAAAAATAATCCAAGATATTTCCATACTGTTTTTCATAGTGGCTACACAAATTTACATTCCCACCAGCAGTGCACAAAAGTTCACTTCTTTCCACATCCTTGTGCACATTTATTATTTGTATGCTTTTTGATGATGGCTGTTCTGATAGGTGTGACGTGATATCTCATTGTGGTTTTGATAACATAATTCTCTGATGCTTAATAATGTTGAGTATATTTTCATGTGTCTGTCGGCCATCTGTATGTCTTCTTTGGAAAAAATGTCTATTCAGCTCTTCTGGATATTTTTTAATTCCATTATTTGTTAAAAGGAAGTTCCACCTAATCCAGGTCACCCGATGCCACCTGAATCAAGGCTCTGCTCTTTGGAATCATTGATTCTTCTGGGCTGGCGATTCTGTTATTTCCTCATTACTCTCATCTTCAGTAGCATCAACAGCAGGACTACTGTTTAGCTGGTAGGCATACGTATGACCACACTGGTTGTTAAAATACTGAAACGCCATCACACAGTATCTGAGTCCAAGTCCACCCCACCACCCAAGCTACTCCTCTAGGATGTCTAGGACCTCCTCACAGTCAGCAACTAAATGGTTAACACCTGATACAGCAGGCAGTCTCTAGAACCCTGCCATGACTCTGGCTGGTTTATATCCTAGGAGGAAGACAGGCAGACAGACACAATCTCACCTCCCCACACATGCTCACACAGAGTCATTGAGAAATCTCTTTTGATTGACAGGTGTCCATGCCACAATAGTTGTTAAATACTGTGAATATCAAAATATCATGAAACAAAACGTAGGCCTTTTCTGTGGTTAGAAGACAAAAGAATTCTGCTGTATGCAGAGCTATGTGCTGGGGTTTTTAGAGACACTATAATAATAGATGGTGCATGAAAAGCTTGCAAGTCAGGGCGGAACACACACACATGCAGCAACACACACACACACACAACTTAAAGAAGCAGTGCATCACCATATGACACTCATGTAGAGCACAAAGTGCTGAGGAGTCTGAGAGTAAGACGGAGCCAGACTGCTCTAGGGTGTAAACGATTTTCTTTCTGTGATCCTTACAGTGCCTGCCACTGTGGCTACATAGGATTTTAGTGTGACGTGCATGCTCAGTTGTGTCCGACTCTTTGTATCCCCATGGACTATAGCTCGCCAGGCTCCTCTGTCCTTGGGATTCTCCAAGCAAGAATGCTGGAGTGGGTTGCCATTTCCTACTGCAGGGGATCTTCCTGACTCAGGGCTCGAACCCACATCTCTTGTATCTCTTGCACCACCTGGGAAGCCCCAGGATTTTAGTAACTATTTTAAAATGTAATTGATTGGAGGAATATCAAGTCAGTGATTTTTTAAGGCAGAGTGTGTTGATGGGAAGAGAAGAGAGGCAAACATTGTAAATGAGAAGGGCCTGGGCAGGGGATGCTGCTGTGCGCCATCACAGTGGTGAGCTTGAGTCGTGGTCAGTGGGCCTGGGGGGGGCAGAACTCTGAAGGCTGGACATGGAATTTTGCATTTAATATGAAAAACAGTAAGAATTCCATGGTGAAGAAATACTAGCCATGGCTTAAATTAGCAGGTGGGCTCTGCTCCAGAACAGTTACAACTCACCTTTTTGGAGGCGTGAGGACGCAGAAGGAGGAGCCCCCACCTCAACCACATACATTCACAGCCCGCAGAGAGCTTTGCCCTCTTTTCTCTTGCTCTGTGTACTTTTCTGACCCCTCTGTACCGAGATGTCACGGCAGATGTCCGCAGCTCAGCAGAGCCCACATTAGCCCTGGTTCCAGTGCTCAGTCTCACTGCGGGACCAGAAGATAAGGCAAAGCGTCTTCTAATAGTCACACCGCCAGCGGTGCACACACTGCTGTGAACATTCAAATGGTTTCATTATCCTCTTAACATCCTGGGTGAGTCTGAGGCTTACAGCTAAGATACATTGCTTTTTTGGTCCCTGGGATAAACATGCTGACAGTACACTTTTATACCCCAAATACCTGAGTGCCTTGATGAAGATGGTGAGACCTACTTAGGACTGTCAGCAATATAACTTGGAGCACTGGCTGGCTTGATAATGGAAAGGGCCTCTGCAGGGACTGCCTTCAGAGATCTGAGAGCCAGTGTTCATCACTACCTTCTGCCCATCTGCAGGAGGGAAGAAGGATCTCTTATGTTACTCAGATTGCTCCAGATTCTCACTGTGTTTCCATGACTGTTTTAGAGTAGCTTTTACATAAGAAGATGCATGTTATTTGGCCAAAGACTAAACTAAGGTTACTTCCTGAACTCGGGCATAATACTTAACCCAAATCACTCATGTTTAATGATTGCCAAAGTAGTAGACTTGCTTTTGAATGCTCCACCATCGTGAAAGTTGTAAGTGCCAAGAACTAAATGCTAATGAGCTTGAAATGTTCATGAGTGCTTCACAGCAGGGATCTAGGCTTAGACAACACTTTGTGGGTTTTATGGTTAAATTCTCTCATAAAATCTCTCTTTAAGCTAACACGTGATTATCCCCCACAGTAGTTTAAACTGAACTTGATTTGTGGATTTGCTTTTTTTTTTCCCCCCTCTCTTTTCTGTTTGAGATATTTGTCAACATCTGACATAGCTTCTCCTGTGGAAATAAACACTAAATGACATGTCAAAGAAATAAGTGTAAATCAGTTTATACCCCAAGCAGAAATCAGATGTTGGGATGTGAATAAAAATAATCTTCTATTCTTTTTTTTTTTTTTCATTGAAGGCTTTGTGGAGATTTAGTATCTCTGGAACAACTTCTGTAGGATACTGTGGAGAAAGATGCTTGAATTTAGGACGAAGAAAGTGATTTTGCTTTAGCTGAGTAAGCTAGGAGGGCAGGGAGAGCAGTGAAGGAAGAAGCACAGGGACATCTGTAACACAGGGTGGGTTCCAGTGGCCAATGGAAGTCCTGTGGTGTAAATAATGCATGTCAGCTTCCTGCTTTGTGGGTCTAGGTTAACATGATTTAATTTAGACAGTCAGTCCACAGAACTGATCTGGGAAGGCTCACTTTGTTTGGGGGTTTGTACAGGACAGGTTAGAACAATACTAACATTTGATCTGACGGTAATGTTAACTAGCGTATCTGTAAATTGATATACTGAGCAACTGAAGAAATTCTGTTTTCCCACCTAGTAGAAGGTCCTAACTCAGTTGGTAAAGAATCCCCCTGTAATGCAGAAGACCCCGGTTCTATTCCTGGGTTGGAAAGATCCCCTGGAGAAGGGATAGGCTACCCACTCCAGTATCCTTAGGCTTTCCTGGTGGCTCAGATGGTAAAGCGTCTGCCTGCAATGTGAGAGACGGGTTCGATCCCTGGGTTGGGAAGATCCCCTGGAGAAGGAAATGGCAACCAAAATCCCATGGACAGAGGAGCCTGGTAGGCTACAGTCCATGCGGTCGCAAAGAGTCAGACACGACTGAGAAACTTCACTTTCAGAAGGTCTATACTATCTGCTTTGAATGTGACCCTCCAAATGTTTACTTTTTTTTTTTTTTTGCTTCAAAAAACTTATTTGGCTGCTTCGAATCTTCATTGCAGAATGTGGGGTCTTTCCTCGCAGCTTGTGAGCTCTTTGTTGTGATGTGAAGACTTCTCTCTAGTTGTGGCGTTAGGGCTCAGCAGTTGCAGTGCACAGGCTTAGTTGCCCCAAGGCACGTGGGATTTTAGTTCCCCCACTAGGGATCCAAACTATGTCCTCCACATTGCAAGGCGGATTCTTAACCACTGGACCACCAGGGAAGTCCCTATGTACCTTTTTTTTAAAGGTTGAGAAATGTTCAAATATTTAATTCTACTGTTGTTGTTCAGTTGATAATTCATGTCTGACTCTTTGCAACCCCATGGACTGCAGCACGCCAGGCCTCCCTGTCCTTCACTATCTCCTGGAGTTTGCTCAGACTCATGTCCATTGAGTCGATGATGCCATCCAACTATCTCATCCTCTGTCATCCCCTTCTCCTCCTGCCTTCAGTCTTTCCCAGCATCAGGGTCTTTTCTAATGAATTGGCTCTTCACATCAGGTGGCCAAGTATTGGAGCTTCAGCTTTAGCATCACTCCTTCCAGTGAATATTCAGAGTTGATTTCCTTTAGGATTGACTGGCTTGAGTCTATAGGAAATGATATTATATGATCCATGTAGCTTTCATCCATATTTAGCATTGCCATATTTGCCTCAGAAGCATTTTTTAATATTACCGTTACATGTTGCTATATTCTCTCTTTTTTTATTTATTTGTTTAGGTGCGTTGGGTCTTAGTGGCAGCAGGTGGGATCTTTGTTGCATCATATGGGAACTTTTGTTGCAGTGCCTGGACTCTCTAGTTGTGGCACGCAGACTCTGGAGCCCACGGGTTCAGTAGTTGCAGCTCCTGGCCCCCGCTGCCCAAAGGCATGTGGGATCCCAGTTCCCTGACCCTGCGTTGCAAGGCGAATTCTTAACCACTAGACCACCAGGGAAGTCACTCAGATGCATTTTTCGTGTAATAAAACATTGTCAATGGCTCCCCCTTTTATTGCCCTGTTTTCTTCCCTGGAGATAATGGAAATTAGCCTCATCTGTGCTTTCATGGATAATTGCTTAGCTTTCTCTGTAGAGTACTATATAGTAACAGAGTTTGCTGTATGTTTTGTGTATTTTAAAGTCATTCATAATGGTAACATACTCTACATATCCTTTGAGAACTTACTATTTCAATCCATGATAGCTTCAGGATTTATCTACTGATTTAGTTTCTTTGACTGTTTAACTTTCTAATGAATGACTACACCATAGTTTACTTAGCCATTCCTCTTTTGATGGACACTGAGGTTGCTTCCAGCTTTTCACTATTACAAGCAAAGCTTAATACACATTCATGTGCGTTAGTATTCCACATATATCTTGCTCACATAATTTGCAGGCTCACAGGGTACACACAACTTCAGCTTTACCAGATGTCACTAGACTGTTCTCCAAAGACATTTGTCTACAATAAATGAGCGTGAAAGGGTGTTTCATGATTTTAACTTGCATTTCCCTGATTCCTGGTGAGGTTGCTATCTTTTCTAGTTTTATTAGCCATGGGACTTCTCTCTTCTAAAAATAGTCTGTTCATTTCCTTTGTCCATTTTTCTCATAGTATTGCTCACCTTTTTCACATCCATTGGTACAGCTGAATTTTAGGAGGTTTCAATGTATGTCTTTGATGGTTATTGTGTCCAGGATCCCTTGTGACACAATAACCAGGAACTCGGAGAGCTCAGGACAAAGTCTTAACAGCAAAGATTTATTACAGCTAAAGGATACAAAGCAACATTATCAAAGCGAGAAGGAGCGTAAGGTGAAGTTCAGAGGAAACTAAGCACAAGCTTCCAGGACTTCCATTCCTGTGGAGTCACAGGGATGCACTTACTTCCTCTAGTAACAAATTGTGGCAATTAATATGAACTGTACAGGGAAGCTTATTAGAGACTCCGTGCCCAAGGTTTTCCGGAGGTGCTGTTTGTAGAGGCACCCTCCGGCGAGCCCATGCAGAATTCCAGGTTCCCAGAGGGAAAGCTGATTCAGCCTAGACCACAGTGTGTGAACAAACAGGTTAGGCAGGGAGCCACTCATAACAGTTCTGGGAATGATGGGAAACTTCCTGAAATCCAAGTTTCCAGAGGCCAACCAAGGGCCAGTTTTACAAAGAGTCCTTTCTAAGGACACTAGTCTCAGGTCTGCTATACTAATTATATTCATTTCAAATATCTTCCCCTAACTTATGTTTATATTGTCTTTTGTCATAAAGCAGTCGTATCTATTTCTTCTTCAACACTTTATAATTTTAATGTTGTACCTAAAAATATATCCTTGCCTCCCTCTTTCATAAAGTTCCTTACCTGTTTCTCTAATATATTTTACGTATTAATGAAATATGCAGCAAATTGGCTAAACTCTTATTCAGCCTAAAACTTTGTGGATTCTCTCGAATTCTCTGTGTAGATAATCATATTGCCTGTAGTTTTGACCATCTTTTCTTTGCGGCTCTTATTGATTTTTCTTGTCATATCTTCTAGTTATTAGGTTCTGTAGTACCATGTTAAATGGGGGTAGTGATAGTGGGCATCCTTGTTCTAAAGTTTTTAAAGAACTGCCTCTCACATTCAACCCTTAACCATGATATTTGCGGTGTGAAGTGGGTCGATATCCTTTTTCAAGGTAAGGAAGCTTTTGTTCCTGTTTGCTAATATTTTTAAACTTTTGTGAATGAGAATTGAATTTATAAAGTGGCTTTCTACATCTGTTGAGGTGATTATAATTTTTATCCTCAATATTTAATGGGAGAGCAACTTTAAGATATTCTCTAATGTTCAGCTATTCTTATAGTATTTGTGCTAAAGATGCTTTGGTTACCATCATTATTATTTTAAAAAATATTTTGCTGGATTTGATGTGCTAAAATTTTGTTTAAGGGTTTCACATCTGTGTTCATTAGTGAATGCAGCCTATAATTTTCTTTCCTTGTCCTGTCCTTATATGGTTTGACTTCAGAGTTATAGTGGCTTTGTTGAATGAGTTGTGGGAATGGTTCCTTTTTTTCTCTTCTCTGGAAGAGGTTGCTATAAGATTGGATTGATAAAATTTGGTAGAATTTGCCTATAAAACTGTTTTGACATTGGGATTCTGTCAATTTAAACTACTCATTTAATTTTTAAAAATGATTTTAAGACTGTTCAGTTTTTCTGCTTATTCTTAAATTGTATACAGATTAAAATTTTTTTGATTAGATTGTATATGGAATTTTAAGTCCTACTTTTTTCCTTTAATATTATGGGCATTTCCTGTGTCACTAAATATTCATCAAGGTGACTTTTAAAGCATTTACTTTAGCAGTTGTTTCTTTATGGTTAACTTTATTTCTAGAATTTCTTAAGATTATATAGGTAGCATGCATAAAGTAGCATAACTACAATGCTTGGCATATAGCAGACAC
The DNA here is from genome assembly GCF_001704415.2 of Capra hircus. Classification (NCBI taxonomy): domain Eukaryota; kingdom Metazoa; phylum Chordata; class Mammalia; order Artiodactyla; family Bovidae; genus Capra; species Capra hircus. Next base: position 30,582,589 of record NC_030823.1, on the reverse strand, counting down.
CCAATAATTTCTGTTAGACATTGCACCCAGAATTAACCAGGTATTGGAACTTTCCAGAGCAAAAAGCTAGAACTTCTTCATGCTTTACAGAGAGAGGGTAAAGGTAATCCTACGAAAATTAACAAAGGGAGGGGGTCAGTTTCCTTTTTGTGAAAGGAAAAATAGCACATTCTTTTTAAATGATGACTTATCTTTAAAACACATCCTGCCTGAACTGATGAGCTCAGATTTCTAGGCCTGGGCAATTTCTGTTGAAAGACGCTTCATAGAGATTTCCAAAAGTACATATACAGGTGGTGGGTTCTTAGTTCTGGGAGAAGAGTAACCTGGGGAGGACATTTTCCCCCCTTTTTATTGATTTCAGTTTATTAATTTCTCATAGAACTGTTCTTTAAAAAAAATATTTATTTATTTATTTTTGGGTGTGCTGGGTCTTTGTGGCTGCGTGGGCATTCTCTCATGGCTAGTAGGGGCCACTGTGGGCGTTCTCTCGTTGCGGCTAGTAGGGGCCACTGTGGGCGTTCTCTCGTTGTGGCTACTAGGGACTACTGTGTCGTCGTGGTGTGTGGGCTTCTCATTGCCGTGGCTCCTCTTGTTGTGGGGCACAGGCTCTGGGGTGCATGGGCTTCGGCAGCTGCGATGTATGGGCTCAGTGGTTACGGCTCACGGAGCTATCCTTGAGGCCACACGTGGGGCCAGCACCGTTGCTGCGAGTGCATTCTCAGAGAGGCTGCACACGGAGCTGCGAGACAGCTGCCCTCCCCTGGGTTTATGCGCTGTCTCTGTCGGATTGCAACTGTTGGACCCTTTCAGTGCATGGCTTTTACAATATAGCAGTTACGTTTCTTAAAAAAAAGGAAACACTCCTCCCTTTTCTAGATGTCTAAGAACACTTCTTCCATACCTTCAAAATCAGTAAAGTGTCCAGAACCGCTGAAACCAGTCTTTCAGAGAAGAAGTCTCTGAAAACTCACACCAGGGTTCCTGATTGGAGCTGTGTGTAACCCATTTAGATTGAAATCAGAAATATGGTCAGGCTTGTAAGTCCTCCTTTTAAAGAGCCCTGGCTGATACTCATGTATTCCCTCTGAAAAGCGCTTTATAAGCCGTGTCTTGTGTGTGTTTTCTGCCTGATGCACTTTTTGCAGCACGCTGCCCACAGGTGAGCTGAGTGGCCCTTCATGCTGTACCGAGAGCACCTAAGATGGTACTGCCACGCCTTCTTATGAAGAGCAATTTGGCTTCTTTTGAAACATTCTTGTCCTGATTAGTTTACAACATAATTTTTTAAGGCTATGTAGAATGATCTGTGTATGTTAAAATCAAACCTTTTTCTTTTAAATTAACATTTTTTAAAAAATCTGGGGACATGGAAAAATTCCTTTTTCCTTTTTTATAAGATGGTACCTCTAATATTTTCTCTCTTTTTTTTCTCCAGAGTAGCAGTTTCCAAATTGTTAGTCATGGTGCTTCTTTGGTGTTGTATAATCCATTTCTTTATGGTGCTAAGAGGTAGCCAATGGTTGAAATGTTTCTTTGTGAAGTAGAAACGGAGAGGCATAAAGCATTACATGAGTCACTTAAAGTCATCCTAAGACAGTTTTCTCCACATATTTTATTTTGTTTGGTTTCATTTACTCTTGATCCCCTGTTGCTTAAGCCCTTTCCTCCTCCTCTTGCCTGTGCTGGAAAGTCCACTGGACCTGGGTGTATGACCCAGTTGTATGACCTTGAACAAGCTGTTTGACCTCTCAAAGTCTCAGTTTTCTCATCTGTAAAATCTAAGATCCCTTCTCCTCTGATGGCCAACTAATTTATGACAAAATTCGAACCCTTAAATCACCAGTGCTATAGGCCAGGAATATTACTGCCATTTGGGGATTTGACATAAAACCCGTATTTGCTTTTATGTAATCTGGCTCCATGAATATGCTGTGTGACATCTGTTAACCACAAACGTGAAACGGACACATGCATTGTCATGACCTACGAGGCAGGTGTCAGCCTTAAATTCAGAAGACGCTGTCAGCTTCGTCCAGCCCAGCAGTCTCACTGTCCAGGCCCAGGCCATCTCTGGGCAGCTGTAGTAGTCACTCCTCACCAGCACTTCTCAGCCTCTTGCACCCGAGGAGTCTTTGGTGATGCTGCTGGTTTTTAGGTCATGTGTGGCTTCACAGGTTATATCCCCCACATCCAGCCAGTACATGGGCGAGACTCTGAAACACTATTTTCTGCTCACCTCTCAACTAGCATGAAGAGATTGGTGAACTTTCTTTTCTTTGCCCCCAAATTCTTGTCCTGGTTGAGTGGCTCGTCAGGGGCCCATCGTCTGAAAGGCCTGGCCCAGGGCTGGAAGCATCACCGTGGCGGGGTCTCGGGTGGCGCAGGACCGAGTCCAGGTCTGTGATCCAGGCTGTTGGCCGGAGGGTTGTCGTGCTGACTCTCTGGAGGGGAGCTGGGAGCCGCCCAGACTTGGAGCCCTTGGGGCCCTTGGTGTGGCTGCACTTCTGTGCTGTTTTCACTGCCATTTCCTCAGCACTGTCATCACCCCATCTTTTAAAAATTTTTATTGGACTGTGGTTGCCTTACAATGTTGTGCTAGTTTCTACTGTACAGCAAAGTGACTCAGCTAGACGTATACATGTATCCCGTCTTTTTTTGGATTTCCTTTCCATTTAGGTCACACCAAGCACTGAGTTCCCTGTGCTGTATAGTAGGTGCTAGCATCCCCTCTTCTAGGAGGCTGGAGTCCTAGAAGGCAGGACCAACACATAGAGATAAAAACACACTAGGCCACGTGGGCCAAGGGAAACTCAAGCTTCAGGTGCCAAAGTGCACGAGGAGGAGGAGTCTCGGGATCCCCCTGGGACTGAAGCGGGGGCGCACTCCTGACCCACCTTGCTCGCCACATTTCCTTTGCTCACTGCCATGGGCAAACAGTGATGCTGGGCTTGGAGCAGGATCAAAGCTCATTCCTGGCTAACCTGCAGATGTGAGCAGGCAAACAAACGGGAGCCGTAAAGCAGGGGGAGACTGAAGTGAAAGCTGGTCTCACTGTGATTAGCAGCTGGCTCCTTTCCAGATTCCACCTGCTCTGTGTGGCGCTGCGGTGTCTCATTCCAAGTGTCTTCTCACAGAGTCTGACCCGGGGCCGTGGGTAACAATACCCTGGTGTTTGCCAAGGATAATAGTGTAGAGCGGCTCCAGCAGCAAGGTGGGGTGGGGTGGTGGGGGGGGGCAGCATGACATCAGAGCCAGTGGCCCCGTCGGGGGGACCTGGGAGGACAGGGGCCAAGGCAGAGGCCGCCATGGTGCTTGCTGACTCACTATACTTCTGGGAGGTTCCCAAACCCTCTCTGCTACATTCTTCTGCAATGCGTGAACCCACTTTGGTGCTTGGCATGTTGATGTGCCTGCTGGCATAAAAGGTAAAAGTGAGGCTGTGTTGAAATCACAGGTGCCCCTCATTTTATGCCACAGATTCATGTGAATCAGACTTTTGCACGAGTCCTTCAATTGCCAAACCCAAGCTGCCCCCTTGGGGCTTCCCTGGTGGCTCAGTGGTACAGAATCTGCCTGCCAGTGCAGGAGACACAGGTTCAGTCCCTGGGTCGGGAAGATCCCCTGTATGAGGAAATGGTGACTCACTCCAGCATTCTTGCCTGGAAAATCCCCTAGACATAGGGGCCTCGCAGGCTATAGTCCATGAGGTTGCAAAAAGTCAGAAATGACTTAGTGACCAAACAATAAGCCACCTCCTCTGTGGGGGCAGCAGGTAGGCTAGAGAGTGTGTTAGGTGATAGAAACAGTAATGGATCAGGAGATATTTAAACTTTAAGCTCTGTCCTGAGTCTCAGTCTGCTTATCACTAGAAAGAAGAGGCACTGTTGGACTGGATGATTTCTTAAAATCTTTCCCAGCTTAGGTCTGTTTTGGCGTCCAGTTTGGAGCATAGCGCTGATCGCTGCTACCCAGTGTTGGGCCTGGAGGCTTAGAAAAGACCACACACACCCACCCTGCCTTCCCTCCCCAGCCCCACTGGGCTCTGTTGTGTCTCTCCTAGCTGGAAAAAGACTGGGGCTTGGCCAATGAAATGTACAGGTGTTGCTGGGCAGGAATGTTAGGGTCAGTTCCCTTAAGTGTCAACACCCTCATCAGATTAGGTGTCTGGATTCTGGAGAATAAGGTCCAGGAAGTGAACACATGGAGACTGCAGGACGGGGTAAGAATGCCCTGGGCCTTGAAAGTGTTGGTCACTCAGTTGTGTCCAACTCTTTGTGACCCAATGGACTGTAGCCCACCAGGCTTCTCTGTCCATGGAATTCTCCAGGCAAGAATACTGGAGTGGGTTGCCATTCCTTTCTCCAGGGGATCTTCCTGACCCAGGGATTGAATCCGGGTCTCCCAAATTGCAGGCAGATTCTTTCCAACGTACCTGACCACCAAATGCAAATGTCACTTCCTAGAAACCTGGAAACTAACCTTTCATAATGTTAAGAAACCATCTGCAGTATTGATAATAACTGAAAAAAAGATCTGCTTAAGAAGGATGAATCTTCTCTATAGAGTTTATTGAAGAGGGTACTGCTGGGGTATGGCATGGCGTGATGGGATGCTGTTTATTTTCTTCTCCAGAGGTGAAGAGACAGACTTCCTTTTTCAGTAGAGTGGAGGCAGGGGAGGCAGGAAGGTTGAATAGAGTATTGATGGAGTTGGACTCCCCCGGTGGACTTTTTGCCTGCCCCTTGCTGAGTTTCCGTGGAATTCAGGAGATGGGCCTCCAGAATCAGGAAGCCATGCTCGCTGCTCTGTAAGTGTGAGCAACCTTGGTCCTTTTTGTCATGAAGAAATGTCATTCAGGTCTGTATGGTAAAGCAATGTGGACTCTGGGTAGGGGCCGTTTAGGGGGCTTGGAAGTTACCTCATTATTTCTCCCAACTTGCTGTGTGGTTCAAGGCAGTTGCTTAACTTCTCTGGGGTTTGGGTACCTGTAAGAAAGGAAATAAGAATGTTGGAGTCTCCCTAGAGGCCTGGAAAGAATGTCAAATAAGAATGTTTTGATGCTTTATAAATATAATACTCTTAATATAAGACTTCCAGTGAGGACTATAGGATTAACGGGGGCTTCCCTGGTGGGCCATCGGTAAAGAATCCACCCGCAGTGCAAGAGACTCGGGTTTGATCCTTGGGTCGGGAAGCTTCCCTGGAGGAGGAAATGCAACCCACTCCAATATTCTTGTCTGGAGAATCCTATGGACAGAGGAGCTTGGGGGGCTATAATCCACAGGGTCGCAAAAGAGTTTTACACGACTCAGCGACTAAACAATAGAGGATTAACAGCGCTTGAAGCTCATGTCTTGGGTGCCTGTCACACGCCTGGTGCAGTGTCCTTCCCTTGAATGGCAGGAAGACGGAAGCGCTTCTCACCCGTCTGTTACCTTCTGCCGAGTGTGAATGTCATGCTGGTATTTGTGCTGGGCCCGGATGGGGTAAGTGCTCACCTCAGCAAACACAGACCCAGGCTCCTGACTAGGGGTGTACATCACTTAATCAATGGCCTTCAGGTGCAGCATTTTTGCTGTTAGCTTTCTGGCTCAGCAGCCATCTTGCCTGCTACGCTCCTGTCTTGTATTCTCCATGGCACCTCACCCAGGGCCGTGAACAGCTACAGATGCTTAGTGATGGCTGATTGACTAACGGCGCAGTCTGAGCAGTTAACCCTTGAATTTCCTGATGGTTCTTAATGTGCAGAATCTGAAACTGGGGGGCTACCAGTCATCCCTGGACCTAAGATTAGAACCATCTCTCTCCGCAGCACCTTGCCTTGTGTTGTTTTGGTTACTGATAAGTGTGGCCGGCATTTTTCAAATATCCTGTCTGAAGTGGGGCATGAAATACTCAAGGTGGAGCACGTTATTACTGCTGCTTCCACGCTGGCAGACAGCTTGGTCCCGTCTGTGTGTTTATCCTTGGAGAGCCTTTCCTTCCTCCTTGTAATGTACACACCTAAATGCACTGGGATCAATATTGTAAGGTGTCCAGGAGACTACCACCTCCCAAAGTAACCAACTGAAGAAAAGACCGATGGCTGCTGACTTTGATTACTTGTTATAATTTTGCTCTGAATACATCTTACCTCCCTGTTGACTTTTTTTTTTTTTTTTTTTCTGTCCACACTGCAAGGCTTATGAGATCTTAGTTCTCCAACCAGGGTTCGAACCCATATCCTCTGTACTGGAAGGCAGAGTCTTAACCTCTGGACCCGTAGGGAAGTCCCTCTTCTTGTTGACTAAGAGACGTCTGTCTGTGCTTCACTTTTTCATTTCTTTTCCAGGTAGAGTCTCCAGTAAGGGGATGGTTTCCTAAAGGGGCAGAGGGGAGTTTTTAGAAGGATGGAGGGCAGATGTTCATTTCATGTGCACATGTACCACCCGCAACAAATATCTCAGCTAGTGTTTAGGATTTAGTCAGAGAGCTTCATCCCCATGAGTTCATGTATACGTGTGTGACAGCTTTCAGAACCATACCTGGCACAAAATAAAAACTCTTTAAGTATTCATTGTCCTTCTTATTAATATTATTGTCATCTTTTACTTCTGGTCAGCATTTCATGGTGGGCAGCAAAGGGGAGTGTCACGATAAAGTGAAAACGGAAGTTAGTCACTCAGTCACGTCCAACTCTTTGGGACCCCATGGACTGCAGCCCACCAGGCTCCTCTGTCCATGGAATTCTTCGGGCAATAAGGGGACTTCAACAGTCTGTCTCAGGGACCTCCCTGGTGGTCCAGTGATTAAGGCTCCACGTTCCCAATGCAGGGGGACCCAGGTTTGATCCCTGATCAGGGAATTAGATCCCAATGTCGCAGCTAGAGATCCTGCATGCTGCAATGAATATTGAAGATCCCTCATGCTGAAACCAAGACCTGGCACGGCCAAATAAATAAATAAATAATAATAAAGAAGTCCTGCCTCAGACTAACTAGTGTCTACTTCTGTAGCCCGAGGATGAGAGGAGAGTTGTGACGGCAGGGGGATCCCACCTTAGTAGTGATGCGTGGATTTAGCCTGTGCCCTCTGGTGTGTGCTCACACTTCTGACCTGTGCATTTCCCCGATCCACTGCATTTCTTTATGACGGGGCCATGCCTCCAGCTGCTTCTCTGAGAGAAGGTGCAGACGCCTGTATCTGCGGTTCCGCCTCCGTCACACTCGCTGCCTCAGCTCTGGCTGGGTTCTGGCATTTTAGCGCTCCCTTCGTGCTCTCCAGGCACGTCAGAGGCATGAGTGATGAACTGACACGCTGTAGTGAGTGAGCGGTTCTCAGAGTATACATGGGGGCCTTTGCAGAGAGGCTTGCCGATACACCTCGTGAACGCTGCTTGAGTACTTAGCACACACTGGGCACTGGGATAGGACTGGGGACAGGAAGCTGAGAGGCAGACCCTGCTGTTGATTTCATCCCCACCCTGCCCTCAGGAGCTCGGGCTGTTTGGTCCGGTAGCCGGCAGATTTCCCAGACCCGTTGGGAGAGATGTGACTTGTAAGACCCATTTCCTTAAAGAATTATAATTGTTGTGGAGGACTGTCTTTCTAGAGTCAAGCATCAGTCATTTGATGTCTGGGTGATACCAAAAAACTCATCTGGAAGAAAGAGAAGCCCAGTTAGTTAACAGAAGAAAGAGAAGCCCAGTTAGTTAACAGATGTCACGACGCTGAATAACTGGTTGGCCGGCTGGAATGAGCTGACTAGCTCTTTTGTCATCTTGGAGCCACAGTCTGCGTGCGTCTGCCCAGCTTTCTTACGCTGAGGCTCCTTCCCTCGGGATCATCATCAGTTTTCTTCCAGTATTTAGATGATTAAACTCACAGATGGCAGCTTCTACGTTATTGTGCCACTGATTAAAGAATTGTTAAGGCAGATTTATTTCTCTAAATACAAACACATGCAATACTGAGATTGGCCCAAACTTTGCCAGACACAATAGTGCATTGTTTCTCCCCTCAAGATGTATTTCATTATGTCCTGTGTTATAAAGCAGCAGTGCCTGGTGTTTATATTATGGTGTCTATCTCCAGAGAGCTCTCAGCTCTTGCTGTGCTTATTCTCTCAGTCGTTTCTGACTCTGCATCCCTATGGGCTGTAGCCCGGCAGGCTCCTCTGTCCATGGGGATTCTCCAGGCAAGTAGACAGGAGTGGGTTGCCACGCCCTCCTCCAGGGGATCTTCCCATCCCAGGGATCGAACCCAGGTCTCCTGCATTGCAGGTGGATTCTTTACTGTCTGAGCCACCAGGAAAGCCCAAGGATGCTGGAGTAGGTAGCCTATCCCTTCAACAGGGGATCTTCCTGACCCAGGAATCAAACTGGGGTCTCCTGCACTGCAGGCAGATTCTATACCAGCTGAGTTTCCAGGGAAGCCCTCTCAGCTCTTGACCACAGCTTTAAACAGATACTAGGTTCCAGTTTTGTTTTTTGTTTTCTTTTCCTTTCTTCCTTGGTCACCAACATTCTTAGATGTGTGAATGTAGGCAAAGCGCTGCATTGCATACAGCGGATGCTCACTAATTCTGATTATTGTCTTTATTAATAACCTAACAAATGTGTTAGTGTTCAATATGCATGCTGCTTGCCCCACATGACTGCATCTTTTTAAATTTGGGGGCAGGTAGAGAACTGGGTTCATTGTAATCTCTTCCCTGTGTCCTGATGGAAATTGCTGGTGTTGGGTCTCATGCCATCTGCTTTCAAAATATTATTCTTTAAAAAATCAAAAGCACTGTCATTATTAGCAGATATGATTTTGTATGAAAAAAATCACTGCCACAGAAAGTTCATTCTCTGGGAGCATGTGTTGCTTCTTTATCACTGGGTGCCTTTAATGCTTCTTGGAAGTTACAGCCTGGGCATTGGAAAGAGCACTGGGGAGTAGAGGGCTGGTGTATGGATGGGGTCAAGGTACACCCTTGTGACCTTCTCTCTATGCAGCGGTCTCTGAGATAAATTCACTCTTTTTTGGAATCTCCTTTCTTAGATTGGCTTGTTCAAGAAAACTCAACTGTAGTTACCTGTAAACTTGTGCATATGTGATTGGTGTGCTCAGCTACCATGATGGTTCAGGGGGTTAAGAATCTGCCTGCCAATGCAGGAGACGAGAATTCAATTCCTGGGTTGGAAAGATCCCCTGGGGAAGGAAATAGCAACCCCCTTCAGCATTCTTGCCTGGGAAATCCTATGGACAGAGGAGCCTGGTGGGGTCACAAAAGAGTTTGACACAACTTAGTGACTAAACAACAGCAAAGAACAGATACTGCTGGTGACTTTTAAGTATCATGGAAATGGGAAAAAAATTGATAAAGAGGCAATAATTCCAAGTGAGTTTCAAATTCCAAGAACTTGACAAATTCCGAGGAATTCTTAAATTGAGGCTTTCAGGTAAGAGTACATGGTTTGACCACTTAAGTGTTTCAGAGTGAGAAGGATTCGTGAATTGGAAATTTTTAGGGAACTTCAAGAATGAATTCAGGAGAGTTGGGGATTTATGCTGGTTGTCTCTGTATTGGAGGGCCTTTCTTGTAGCTAAGCTTTTTGTTGCTTAACAAAGGTTTGAAAGCTCATCCTTGTCATTGTGAAGATTAGGCAGAACTTCAGACCAGTGGGAGGGGATGAGAGCGTGGTCCTTTGCGTGCGCCTCCTATTTCATAAGTTGGCCATCCATGAAGCCATGTTTCCAGTGCCCTGCTGCGACCACTGTTTGCGCTGAGGTGTACAAGTCAGCACACAGAAGTCAGAGCCCAGAAGGATTTGATCTGACCCCTGAACTGGTCTGGGCTGTCTATCCAGGTATTTTCTAGTCCTCCAGCCTCTGAATTTTAACTCTTTTGTAAACACCATGTTTGTAAGTCCATTTGTGTCTGAGTTAACTCTAGAGTGACCAAGCATTCGGTTTGCCTGGAACTGAGAGTTTGCCTGGGACACAGGTCTTTCAGTGCTAAAACTGGGAGCACTCAGTCACTTTAGTTGTGTCTGACTCTGTGCGACCCCTTGGACTATAGCCCACCAGGCTCCTCCACACATGGCGTTCTCCAAGCAAGAATACTGGAGTGGGTTGCCATTTCTTCTCCAGGAAATCTTCCCAACCCAGGGGTCAAACCCACGTCTCTTATGCATCCTGTGTTGGCAGGTGGGTTCTTTACCACTAGCGCCGCCTGGGAAGCTCTAAAACTGGGAGAGTTCTGAGCAAACCAAGACTGTTAGTCGCCCAGCAACACCTGCCTTGCACACCTGGCACACGTGAGCCATAGCTGTGTGTCCATCTGCAGGGCTGAACAGTGACCTGCCAACAAACATCTTTCCCCTGGAGCCTCAGGTGACTTTATTGGGAATAAGGGTCTTTGCAGATGTAATTAAGGGAAGAATCTTAAGATCATCGTGTATCAGTGTGGGCCTTAAATGCAGTCAGTGATGAGTGTTCTTCACAAGAGGCAGAAAAGGAAATGCATAGAGACAGGGAGAAGGCCGTGTGGAGATAGAGGCAGAGACTGGAGTGATGTGTCTGGAAGTTGCGGAACACCCAGGATTGTCAACAGCCACCAGCAGTAGAAGAGAGGCACGGGACCGTCTTTGGAGTCCTCAGAGGGAACCAACACCTTGCTTTCAGACCTCTGGACACCACCACTGTGAAAGAATGCACATGTTTTAAGCCAACAAGTTTGTGGTGATTTGTTATGGTCACCCTGGCAATCTAATACAATGTGGGAAGTGAGTTTGGGTCTTTTACTGCGGAAAGCAAAGCTTGCGGCGGGGAGGATGGTTTCAGAAGTCAGCAGTCTAGCCTCATCGCTCCACGTGGGGCAGCCTGTCTGTGGCTGTTGTTTGCATGGCTGTTTGGTGGGGACTCCTGTTCAGTGGTGTCTGACTGCACTCCTTAGTGCCTTGGGGATCCCAGGGGGTGCCGTAGGGGCTGCGTTGTAGGGAGTGTGCCAGCAAAGGTGGACCCTGTGGGCTCCAGATTCCTGGCCCCTTGAGCCAAAGCAACTCTGTCTTAGAGGAGCTGTTTTTAGGAGATTTTGTTTGGTGTGGGGAGGTACTCTCTACCACTTAAGAAAATAGAAGAAAAAGAATGAAATCTCTCCAGCTTGCACCCTCTCTCTCCTTTCTCTTCAAATGCCTTTCTCGACCTTTTTCCAGGCAAGACCCTTTAAGGTGCTGTATCTCCTACAGCCCCAGGGAGCCCATGATCCAGAAGTGGAGGGGGTGCTTGATGCAGAGTCTCCTGATGAGCCACCCGTGCTTCAGATAAAATCCTGTGAAGTGACTGTCCCCCCACCCCGCTGTCATGACCAATATCCTGCAGGTGTTCCCATGCAAGGCTGATGTCTCATGTTTACTGATGGCCTGTGGCAAAGCTCAGAGGGTAGAAAGCTGGAAGGAGGTGGGGTTGTTGTTCAGACACTCAGTCGTGTTCGATTCTTTGAGACCCCATGGACTGCAGCACGCTAGACTTTTTCTTGTCCTTTACCATCTCCTGGAACTTGCTCAAACTCATGTCCATTGAGGGGGTGGGGAGAAATCATTAAATACTGGGGGTGGGGAAAAGCAGGCAGGCAGGAAAATGGTTTTAAAAGGGTTAGGGGAAAAGGAAGGCGGAGTGATAACAAAAGGGAAAAGCGTACCTACATTAGAGTGCCGTAATTTTACCCAAGTACTGCCATAGAAATCACACTTCAGACTCTCTGCTATGCATACATTTGAGAACAATTTACCTGTATTGTTCACGCTGTGTCCTCAGCATCCTCTTCCTTGTGGATCAGTCAGCAGGACTCATTTCATACATTATCATCTGGTCCTGTTGAGTGTTCATTTCTTTGCACTGATTTTGCTGCCAAAGTGTCCTCTTTTCAAGTCATGGACATCATTAAGTATACTTTTTATTTTACATCACTTATCATTTTCAGAGCTCCTTTATTTCATTACTTTGTATTCAGAATTTCAGGCCTCCATCAATAGCCCTGACATAAAGGCGGGTCCCTGCTCTCTCTGTTTGGTATTAGCAATTCCTTTCCTGAATCAGAGATTTCTTTTTGTCTCCAGAAGTTCACCGTGGAAAATAGCATGCTTAATATGACTTAATCTGTTCGTGGGGAAGATGGAGATGAAAATGGGTGATGAGAGCTCCCTGTAGGAGAACTCCACTGGCTTCTGTCTCCAGCTGCGACACTCTGCTTGCACTGCCTTCTTAAACTCTGTTTCTTTCTCCAGGGAACAGGGGTTTGTGCAGGGCACCTGAGTACCTGGGCTGGGAGGTCCAGCTCCAACGGTGCCACATACCTGAGCTATGAGTTAACTTGTCTTGCTGTATTTTTCCATGTAAAATGGAGACACACTGTCTCTTTGGGGCTTCCCCAGTGGCTCAGCAGTAAAAAAAAAAAAAAAAAATCTGCCTGCAATGCAGGAGACACAGAAGACTCAGGTTTGATCCCTGGGTTGGGAAGATCCCCTGGAGGAGGAAATGGCAGCCCACTCCAATATTCTTGCCTGAAAAATCCCATGGACAGAGAAGCCTGGCAGGCTCCTCAGTCCCAAGGGTCTCAGAGTTAAACATGACTGAGGGACTGAGCATGGAGCACAGGCGCTCAGCAGCATACGCATAGCAGTGGAGCAGGAAAACAGATACTGGCTGCCTGTTGTTGGAATGCTACCATGCTGACAAGCTACCACAGAACTTAGTGGCTTAAAATAATGGCCATTTGTTCTTGCTCCTGTGCTGGGGAAGTTGGCTAGGGTCTCTACGGGTCCAGCTGGGCTCGGCTCAGCCTGGTACCCAGGGCAGCCGTGGGTACAGTCGGCTCCCTGTGGCTCTCGTCCCTCATGGAGCAGGAGCGCATTTGCTTCTCATGGCAGGGGCAGAAGGGCACGACTGCTGGGCGAAAGATGTCATGCCTCTTAATGTTGCACGCTCTGGTCACATTCCACTGGCCAGAGCAATTCATATGGCCCCCAGTGGAGTAGGAAATAGATTCTGCCTTCAGTAGAAGCAACTGCAGAATCACACAGTAGATACACGTAAAGAATGTGGGATACTAATTCAGTTCACCAGGGACAGCACCCTTCTTCATGTTAGTGTGTGTGGATCCATACTCATTTTTATTCTTCGAAGTTTACATCTTTTGAGGGTTGAATTTATCACTTGGGTGTGTTCATTTTTGTCCCTGAGCTCCCTCAGGTGGGATATTCCAGACTGAATATTTCCTAAAATTAGAAAAAAAAGAGAATTGGCAGAAGGAAACTCAAACAGACCACTGCTTCCTCCACCTTCACTGCTTCCGGAGGCCAGGGCACCTGAGAGGAGAAATCAAGTGGCAGTCTTGGGAGTTAAAACTCAACTATTGTAATAGCCAGGACATGGAAGCAACCTAGATGTCCATCAGCAGATGAATGCATAAGAAAGCTGTATACTCCATATACAGAATGGAGTATTACTCAGCCATTAAAAAGAATACCTTTGAATCAGTTCTAATGAGGTGAATGAAACTGGAGCCTGTTATACAGAGTGAAGTAAGCCAGAAAGAAAAACACCAATACAGTATACTAACGCATATATATGGAATTTAGAAAGATGGTAACGATAACCCTGTATGTAAGAGAGCAAAAGAGACACAGATGTATAGAACAGTCTTTTGGAGTCTGTGGGAGAGGGTGAGGGTGGGATGATTTGGGAGAATGGCATTGAAACATGTATAATATCATATATGAAACGAATCGCCAGTCCAGGTTCGATGCATGATACTGGATGCTTGGGGCTGGTCCACTGAGACGACCCAGAGGGATGGTACAGGGAGGGAGGAGGGAGTACCTGGGGATTCTTAGGCTGGAATGGGCAGGAAACAAAGCCCAGACTCATATATTTTGGATTTTGCCCCTTAAGCCCCTGGTGAACCATATCATAATTCTGCAGAAAATTACTGGGATATATATTTGTCCCATTTTTAACATATCTAGATATTTGGCATATTTATAAAAAAGATAAATTAGATGGTATTCATAAATTAAAGATTCTTTACTTTATTAAAGAAGTCAGTACAAAGTAAACTTAAGTAGCAAATTTTTTCAAAACATTTAACATTTGTTGGTATTTTCTCTGAGTCTCTAGCTTATCTTTTTACTCATTGTTTATATCACCTTGCTTATATTAAGGTTTAAATGCTGAAAAAATAAAATATGTCAAATTAAAACAAAATAAAATTTCAATTAAAAAATTTTTTTATTTTCTTACAGCTTTTCAGAAGTTTTTTTTTTTTTAATCACATATATCAGGAAAATCTTTACCAATCTGGAAATAGTTTTCCTCTATGGTGATTGCTATATATTTTTAACTATTACATTTAATCTTTATTTTTAAAAAATGTTTGAGGAATCATATGTGGATCATTTTACACACTTATTAATTTCTATCACTTACAGTCATTCGATTTTCATGTTAAGAAGAATGGGCGTGCGTGCTCACTCACTCAGTTGGGTCCAGCTCTTTGTGACCCCATGGACTGTAGACCTCTAAGCTCCTCTGCCTGTGAGATTATCCAGGCAAGAATAATGGAGTGGGTAGTGGGTAGCCATTTCCCTCTCCAGGGGATCTTCCTGACCCAGGGATTGAACTCCAGTCTTCTGTCTTCTGCATCTGTTTTAAAATTGAACGGTGTTTGCATATTTCTCTAGTTTTTCAAAATCTATACAAATGTTCCACCCCCACCCCCACCCCCCGTTATTGAGATTTGGCTCTGTTTTTAGGGCTGATTAAGGGGTTATTGGTGGATTGGTACTTTTCCACATTTCAGAGATCACATTCTTAGTTAGAGCCTGTAATCTGAGGCTCTCCGAGTGCCTTGTCTCTTTACCGATGCGTGCCCATCAAAGAGGAATGAATTCCTGATTTTGATCGTAATTTAGGATTTTGTTGAAAAGTAGCTGTTCCTTTTCATGTCCCCATCTTTATTTTTTCCACCACCTTCTGGATTTTGATAATTATCTTGTGAGGGTTCCAATCATACAATTATAGATTTTTTAAAAGATAAAAAGAATGGTAAGGGAAGGAAACAGAAAATCCACTGACAGAGTCAATTTCTGTGTCCCCCAGTTCTTTGTTTCCCTGCATCATCCCTTCCTCCCACTCATTTTTAGTACTGAGCGTTATTCCTGGGAAGAACTTTTGTATTTTCTAGGAGTCCATCTGCTCTTACTACTTATCTCCCACCTGAAGCTATAATGTTCCATTCCAAGCATCGTAATCATTTTCACAGCAACTAAATGTGATTTCACACACAGCAGATTATGACTTCTGCAGAGAGTGAGCAGTATAAAATCATTAACCCCTTAGGACAGGGACCCCATTTCACACTAATCTCCTTAGCAACCAACATAAGACAGGAAAATGGACAGCATAAATGGATTGTGGATAATACAGCATCCAATTTAATAATCTGTTCTAAATGCCTCCAGAACATAATCTCAGGGGAAAATTATAGCTGGCATGAAAGAGTATTGAGCAAATTTACTCAGAAAAGGTGGCACTCATGTGGAGAAAGAACATAGGAATGTGTACCATAAAGATGAGGATTGTGTCCATTGGAGATGAAGTCTTGGCTGACAGTGGTGGACCACTTGGCCAGTAGGACTCCTAGAGAGAGAGCATCACAGGATGAATGACAGTGTTCTGAATCGACTAAATCTGAATGAGTCGATTCTAATATATGTCTGGTTTCCTGTGTTTCAATGAGGAAGAGCTGTACAGCACATAGTACTAGATCTGTGCAGTAACACTTGTAACCTTTCTGTAATTAACAGCAATAAAAATAACCAAAAGGTCTTGATTTCTTGCCCAAAGACTTGTAACATCCCTGACAGTTGAATAATTGTTTAGTTTACTGTTGCTACTTCAGAGGAGGAGGTTTTATCAACAAGGGGAAAGTCAGTCCAAATAACACAACTGTTTGTTTTTTTTTTTTTTTTCTACCTGCCTTGTATAAGATGCAAGCAGCTGATGCAGTGGGCTCCATCTTATTTGATGATGTCTGAGATTTGTGCTACTTTTTAATATGTGATTTACATAAAAAAGAAAGTTGTTGGAATTGGTGGTTAAAAGTTGCTCAGAAATAAAATATTTCTCTCTGAAGCAACACTAATTTTGGAATCCTCACCATAACCGATTGATCAAGTCAGACAACTTTCTTCGTAAAGTGCAATGAAATTGAATTTTGGTTTAATCATAGATATGCTTATAGGGTGGAATATGAACACATTTTCCATCCGTTGAATAGAAGACTATCACTGAAAAAAAATTACCAACAAGTTATAGGAATCCAGACATTGTAGTACCCTATTACTCCTTTCAATTATTATTGTGATTTTCTACTCTGCAAGTATATGGACTTGAAAAAATCATCTAATAAACATTTATTAGTAGCTGCTGTATGCCTGATAGCAGAAAATTAGAAGGAACCAGATGCACCCACTTTAATTAATTGGTGTAATCAGGAGTGGTATGCAACATCAAGAGTGAAAATTGCTAACTTAAATTGTGGCTTTGTGGCTCAAATGAGTTTTTGCAGTCTCAAAGTGTTTTTTTTTTTTTTTTTTCTTCTTCCGCTTGAATATTTAGAGCTTCTATGTTTTAATTTTCCATCTACTGGAAAAATTTTCCTTCTTTTTGGAGGGTGGGAGGGTGTTCAATTAAAACTCTTTTCATGGAGTAGTAGGTTCCAAATTGCCAATTATTTGCAGGAGAGTTGGGAGTTTAATCCCTGAGTTTTCTCAGTTCTTTCAAAAGACCAATAAAGAGTGGAACAGCATCAGGAGATGTAATGGGAATAACACAATACATGTTATCCTCCTTTCAACAATAAGTAGTATGGATTGGAACTATAAGTATCAGTCTTCTTTTCCTGGCTAAATTTGCTCATTCCTTAGGGTTCTACTTAGATACCCTTTTCTCTAGGAAGTCTCCCCAAACTGCTCTCCTCTACCCGCAATCCTACTTCCAACTCGGTTAGGTTTCCTTTGTTGTTGTTTAGTCACTAAGTTGGGTTGGACTCTCTTGCCACCCCATGGACTGTAGCCCGCCAGACTCCTCTGTCCGTGGGGGATTTCCCAGGCAAGACTACAGCAGCAGGTTGCCATTTCCTTCTCCAGGGGATCCTCCCCGCCCGGGGATAGAACCTGAGTCTCCTGCATTGCAAGTGGATTCTTCACTACTTGAGCCACCCGTGGTGGCGGGTGGGGAGCAGAGGAGGGAAGCCCTAGGTTTCCTTACCCCTGTGCTAATACACTCTATTTTGGAATTGTCTATCTATATTCTCATTTAGTTTGGAGTATGGGATTGTGTCTTGTTACCTTTATATATCCCGCTTTAATACAGAGCCTGGCATTCATTTAGGTGCTCAATAAAACCTGCGTTGAGTAAATGAGTGAATGGAAGTGGTGTCTGTCTCACCGAGGTGCTGGACTTTTCTGTGCCGTGTTCATTTTGGCATCCCCAGTGCTCTTTGGTGTGTCAGTTACCTACTGCTGCACAACCAACTGCTCCAGAACTTAGGGACTTAAAGTGACCGTCGTTTATTTAGCTGTGATTCTGGGCTCGGCTGAGGAGTTCTGCTTTTAGCTGGACTCCCTCATATGTCTGTGATCAGCTTTCAGGTCAGCTGGGGGTTGTGATCTTTTATCTTCCAAAAGGCCAACCTGGGCTCATTCAGGAGGCAACTGGGCAGGGTTCTAAGAGAGTGAGCAGGAGTGTGTATGGTCCCTAGAAGCCTGAGCTTAGAATTGGCATGGTGCCACCTCTGCTGTATTTCGTTGGCTAAAGAAACTACAAGGCCAGTCTAGATTTAAAGGGAAGGGAAATAGACTTCACATTTTAATGGGGGTTGGGGGGGAGCTACAAAGTCTTACTGTGGATGGCAGGGGTACAGGGAAGAGACTAGTTGAGGACATTTTTGCAAGCAATGTACCACACTTGGCAGAGAATAGGTGTACAAATAAAATGTTTGAATTACATCTGAGAAGTACTAGATTTAGCCAAAATCTGGGAGGGTCTTTCAAAGAAGAAAACTTTTCTCTTTGGTTCTGTTCCATGTGGCTTTTGTCATCATTTTCCCACTCCCGTGGCTCCACTCCAGTCCTTTTACAAGGACTCAGGCCTGTGTGCTGCCCCATCAGTGCCCAAGTCCTCCTAGGCAGTTGACAGACTATGTGTTGGGCCCCACTGAGTGCCTAATATAAGCCAGACTCTATATTGCGAATACAGAAGTGTGTTCAGTTCAGTTCAGTCGCTCAGTCGTGTCCAACTCTTTGACCCCATGGATTGCGGCACGCTGGGCTTCCCTGTCCATCACCAACTCCCAGAGCTTGCTCAAACTCACATCCATTAAGTTGGTGATGCCATCCAACCATCTCATCCTCTGTCGTCCCCTTCTTTTCCTGCCTTCAGTCTTTCCCAGCATCAAGGTCTTTTCCAATGAGTCAGTTCTACACATGAGGTGGCCAAAGTGTTGGAGTTTCAGCTTTAGCATCAGTCCTTCCAATGAATATTCAAGACTGATTTCCTGTAGGATGGACTGGTTGGAGCTCCTTGCACCAAGGGACTCTCAGGAGTCTTCTCCAACACCACATTTCAAAAGTATCAATTCTTGGGCACTCAGCTTTCTTTATAGTCCAACTCTACACACAGCAGTGTGCAGATGAAACATAATTCTTGTCCTGTGGTGGTGAAGATATTTGAGTAGAAGTTACAAGTGTAGTTAGTTACAAAGACATGTGGCGTTGAAGAGAACAGATAACAACTGGCCTGTTGGAGAAGTGATGTTTGAGATGAGACTGAAAGGGACAGTTGGAGATGGCTGACCCAGAGGCTGTTACAGACAGAGAAGGCGATGTGAGAGAGGGCAGGGGAGGATCCAGGAAGGGTAGGGGGACTGGATGACTGGGGTCCTAGAGCCGGGGAGGAGCGTGCAAGAGCAGGTCTCCCAGGCTCCCAGGCCCAGAAGGCTCTTTCCCAAGAGATAGGAGAAGCTGTTGAAGGGTTTTAAGCAGGGGAGAGATTAAACAAACAAACAAACTTTTCCTAGGCTGCATAGAAAATTAGATTAAAGAGTGCCAGACTGGTTATGAAACCCACTCCTTTCCCCACCATCATGGGCTTGGGAAGAAAGCAGAAGGACTAACCTTAATCCACACTGGTTATGATAACTTTGCCCTTAAGTGGTTGTTCAAAGACATCTTTAACATGCATTTTTTACTTCCCTGGTGGCTCAGACAGTAAAGCGTCTGCCTACAATGTGGGAGACCCGGGTTCAATCCCTGGATCGGGAAGATCTCTTGGAGAAGGAAATGGCAACCCACTCCAGTATTCTTGCCTGGAAAATCCCATGGACGGAGAAGCCTGGTGGGCTACAGTCCATGGGGTCACAAAGAGTTGGACACGACTGAGCGACTTCACTTTCACTTCCTCCCTTTCCTGAACAGTGACTTCTTAGCCTGTGGGTATTGGAAGGGAGGAGACTGGGAAGGGCCAGTAGGGGGCTGTTCCCCTGCCTGCCCTGCCTGGAGGGGCTGGGTGGCTGTATAAGGCCTTAAATGGGTGCCAGAGGCTGCTCCTTTTTTTCCCTACCCTTTTTATTGGGGGTCATTTTAAAAACTTTGCTACCTTAAGGTACCTGGTTTTCAGGGTAAAGCAGGCATGGCTTGTCACAGGAGAGTCTCTAAGCCCCGTGTTATCAGCTTTGCTACTCTGGGAGTAGCTGATGGACCTTTGTCAATGGGTGGAGTAAACCAAGTGTGTGTCTTCCAGCTCCATTCAATCCTGGGGTGGGGGGCAGGCAGTGGAGAGAGGTCACAGAAGCAGCGTGTAAACCAGCCAGTTTCCGCCTAATAAAACACTGATGGTCCCCCTCTGGCCAGCAGTTCATTCACCAGGAGGCCCAAATGCCACTCCCGTCTTGTCTGTGCTCGTGAATTTTCAACATTTGGAGTTTTCTTCAAAGCCCATGATTTCTGCTTATCAATCACGTTCAATATCAGGTTACTTGGAGAATGGAGTTATTCCCTTTAATGTTTAATAACTGTGCCACAAAGATAATATAATAAAATCCAAGAAATGTAATTTAGACAGGCTTTGGACTCAAACCTTACCTGTGTGTGTCTGTTTAATCTTTCTTAATCCCGTCCCCAGGGCTAAGAAAAACCTTGTTTTCTCGATGCCTTTCTGCTTGGGCTTTTTTTTTTTGTTGTTCCTGATGGTCTGGGTGATGCTTCCTGAGTGTGGGCAGCTGGAGGGAGAGGTGATGCTGAGGAGGACCGTGTTCTGAGCCAGCTCTGCGCTGCGTGAGTAGGGGTTGGCGGCAGAAGTAGAGTCGGGGCCGGTCTTTGCTCTGGCTGCAGATGAACCACGTGCCTGTGTTGTCTGGATGATCTTACTGATTCCTCCAAGCCTGAGTGTCTCTGGGGGGCTTTCCCGAACAGAACTCAGCTTCACAGCAGACGGATGGCTCTTTGTGGTGAAGGGATTCTTGGGATAACAAAGTGTGACTATAAAGAAGGAAGATTTCTTTCTTTATATTTTTCTGCTTAGGAATATGCTTAAAATTGAACTTAGTCATTCCGACCTGTCTTTTTGGAAGGAGCATCACTATAAATTTGAGTTTGCAAGTTACATCTGATTTCCCACAGGCAGGTTCCCCTGGAGAAGGAAGGCAGACTGTTTTTAGTTCTTCCTGTAAGGAATATAGACCATAATGGTAGCCCTGTTTTGTATCCTGAGGGGCTGTGAATGGGAAGTCTATGGTAAGGTTCCTAGAATGTTTAGTTTTCTTAGAGAAAGGAGCCATAGAAGTGTGAGGCAGTACAGTTGTGCTGGGAACCCCCAGTCTCCAGACTTTCATTTCAGTCTCGGTCATAGAGAGAGAGGATCCGTAAGCTTTCCTTCCCCTCCCCATCCCTCTCACTCTGTTCTCAAGGAATGAACCAAAGGATCAGAGACTAACTGTACATGAGGATCCTTCCAACAATTAATCCTCATCTTACATCTTTGAAGGAGCAGGGTAACTCCCATCTCAGATTTTACAGTTTTCCTTTTTTTGAACTTCTTCATACATCATGAACTGACTTGTCTTCTAAAGGAGTCAGAGTTAACAAGGCTGCCCTTGAATAGCATAACCCTGAATCAGGTATAATGCAGGCTTTTGCTTTTTCATCTAAATGATTGAATTTCTCTTTCTGCTCTACTTTTGTTGGGAATAGAGAGAGGAGACAAGGAAAAGGGCTGAAACCAGTTCCTAAAGGAAATGTTCTTAAGGAAGCCAAGTTTGAGTTCTGTGGATACTCCAGTTTTGACTGCTCTGATATTTTCTTAAATATATCCAGGTCTGCTTCAACTCATGGGGAAAGATGGCAGAGATTTGAGCCCAGAGTCATATGTCATACCAATCAAGACAAAAATAATGGAGCATAGGCATTAAAAACCTTTGTGGTGAATGCAGTGATATTATCCCTTTTCAAACATTAGATACAACTCTGTATATACCAGGGAAATGTCTCTACACACCATTGATTTAACAGTTTAACTGAATTAATTGGACACTTCAGTTCAACAAATGGTCAATTCAGCCAACTTCCTAATTGATTCTTAGTAAAACCGAACCATCAGCTGCCTGAACCAACTGGTCATTGTGGGATTTAGACACAGGCCTAGGGTACCAAGCTTAAACTAATAAGTGAAAAAGAGTGAAAGTCTGTTACTAAGTCGTGTCCGACCCTTTTGTGACCCCATAGACTGTAGCCCTCCCAGGTGGTGCCAGTGGTTAAGAACCTGCCTGCCAACACAGGAGATGTAAAAGACGTGGATTTGATCCCTGGGTCAGGAAGATCCCCTGGAGAGGAAAATTCTCCAGTATTCTTGCCTGGAGAATTCCATGGACAGTGAAGCCCGACAGTCAGAGAGTCGGACACTACTGAAGCAACTTAGCATACACCCTGACTGCAGCTCGCTGGGCTCCTTTGTCTGTGGGATTTCCCAGGCAAGGATAGTGGAGTGGGTTGCCATTTCCTTCTCCAGGGGACCTTCCTGACCCAGGGATTGGATCCATGTCTCCTGCGTTGTAGGCGGATGCTTCACTGCCGAGCCGCCAGGGAAGCCCAAACTGATGACTATGATCGAACTTAAGGAAGAGTCAGCGAACTCTAACTGCGCAGCTAGAACAACATCTTTTGAAATAATACAGTGAAATCATAATCCACACTCCTCCAGGTCTCATCTGACTTCACATTAAGTGGTGTTTTCAATCCATTTTGGAAAGCACATGAAAAGATGTTGACACGGTTGGATGAGTGGCAGGCCATAAAGGAGATACTGAGAGTGAACTTTCCCGAGGCAATTTGAACATTAGAGATAATGATGCTATTTAGTATTTTCTTAAGTCCTTTCTGGAAACATTACTTTTCAAGGACTTGAAGTAACTGAAAGAGAGATATCCATTAAATATGTTTAGAAAAAAATTTTCTGTCTAGTTTCGAGTATACTGGATTTGCCTGAGAGATTTTTTTGGACTTCATTCAGAGAATGGCTTGGGCAGATTTGCTTTGACTTGATGGCTTTGGGGTATAAGGAGGCGTGAATGAGTGTGAAGATGTTTGGGGAATTTACATTTGCTTAAGATAACTCTGGTTCAGACTTGAACGTGAGCTTGCCTCTCCATTACTCATCTTTGTACCCCTTGCATCTCACCTAATGTTGATCACAAAGAGTCCAATAAATCTTCAGGTTTGGTTGTTTGCCCATCTCTAGCTCTTGAGTATATTCATTGAATTGGACCCCATTTGCTGTTAAGACCTTTGGCTTTAGGGAAGGAACTGTAGGGTCCTGGAAGTTTTGATGTGTTGTTTTTTTTTTTTTTTTTTCTTTATGGGCTAAGAAATTTACCCAAGTTCAGGGAACAAGGAGGGTGATGTTTTACATGATATTCCCTATTTAGGAGCAAGTGAGGAGTATTCGTGCTGCTGGTTTAAATCTCTCCTCTCTGCTCTGTGCTGAAGAACTGTGTTTGCAGTTGACATCCCTTATTAAAAAAGTCTTGAGTCTCCATGGATACAGGATTTGTTGTCGTTGTTCAGTTTCTAAGTCATGTCCGATTCTTTGTGACCCCATGGACTGCAGCAAGCCAGACTCCTCTGTCCTTCACTATCTCCTGGCGTTTGCTCAGATTCATGTCCATTGAATTGGTGATGCTATCTAACCATCTCATTCTCTGCTGCCCTCTTCTCTTCCTGCCTTCAATCTTTCCCAGCATCAGGGTCTTTTCCAGTGAGTTGGCTCTTCACATCAGGTGGTCAAAGTATTGGAGCTTCAGCTTCAGCATTAGTCTTGCCAATGAATATTTAGGGTTGATTTCCTTTAGGATTGACTGGTTTGATCTCCTTGCAGTCCAAGGGACTCTCAAGAGTCTTCTCCAGCTCCATTATTCGAAAGCATCTGTTCTTCAGCACTCAGCCTTCTTTATGGCCTGAACTTTATGGCTACAGGATAGAGCCATTTAACACCAGAAGCAAGCAGAGCAATCAGAGGTGTGGGCAATAATTCGAGTGGGAATGATAAGGGCCCAAAAGGAGATGCGGTCAGGAAGTGTATCTGGATCTGCACAAGGTGCACCAGGGTTGGCCCTGTGGACTTCTCACTGAGGGACCTTCGTGTAGTCTCTAGATTCAGGAGCCTCTGCTGGCTCAAGTCTTAATGAGATGCCTAGAATGTTAGGTCAGGAACAGATCCCTTCTTTAGCAAAGTCCAGCTTACATGTTCCCTTCCAACTACCGGTTTTCACTTCTCCACCTTTATTATCTTTATGTCACTTGCCTAGAATTTCATCCCCTCTTCTAGAAGATCACGCCTGTCGCTTTCCTCAAGGGCCCAGTCAAAACTCAGCTTTTCTTTTTATAGCCTCACCACAGTACTGTGTAATTTTGAACTTATTCTGCATGTAACTTGTAAGTGTTCCTTAGTGATTTCGTTGATGTTTTGACTTCTGATATAGCACACTTGAGTGTTTGTATGTCCAAGTAAGTAGAACTGGTCTGTGCACACTGAATTGTGTGAACCACCTCCTATTTTTTTGAAACTTACTTTTATTGGAGGATAATTGCTTTACAGTGCTGTGTTGGTTTCTTCCACACATCGACGTGAATCAGCCATAGGTGTACACATGTCTCCTCCCTCTTGCATCTCCTACCTCCCTGCCCATCCCACCCCTCTAGGTTGTCAAAGAGCACCTGAACCACCTCATATTAATGTTCAGTTGGGAGAGGGGGACAGTTATTATTATTTCCATTTTACAGATGATGACATTGAAGTTCAGAGAGGTCTAGTGACTTAACCAAAGTCACATAGTCAAGGGCAGAGTGGGATTTAAAGCTGTATCTTCCAACCTCATGTCCAGTATTCTTTCCATGACCACGTACTACCTCTGAGCTTGATGGGCCAAATAAATTCTGCCTTCAAAAAAATTAGAGCCATAATTTTTTAAAAACATGAAATCCTTCCTTAGAAGTATCTTTCTTTCTTTCTTTTTTTTTTTTTGTGGTTATAGCTAGAAAGTCCAACATATTTATTTATTTATTTATTTATTTATTTTTTAATTTTAATTTTTTTATTTTTTAAATTTTAAAATCTTTAATTCTTACATGGGTTCCCAAACATGAACCCCCCTCCCACCTCCCTCCTAGAAGTATCTTTCTTAACAGTATGTCTTTTTCTAGAAAATAGCTTGACTTGGAGGAAAAGAGTAGGTGCAACCTTTGGGAAAAGGTGTTCTCAAGGTTTACGTATTCCTTTGTGAAGTATTTATCGAGTGCCCGTCCTGTGTCAGGCATGCTGCTGATTGACAGGAATGGGAACAGGGTCAAATGAAGGCATGATTCCTATGCTTCCTAATCTCACAGTCCAGTGCCTGGGAGATGGGCACCATGGTGGTGGGTTTCCTGTGTGCTTGTGATGCCTGCTATGGGCAAATTTGACCTTCATTCACTACAAATGAGATTATATTATACAAAAAGTAGTGTTCAGAGTGGGTGGCTGAATGGATAAACAGATTCACACAATGGAATGTTATTCAGTGTTAGAAATCATGAAAATTTGACATTTGCTACAGCATGTAGCATGAACCTTGAAGA
The DNA here is from genome assembly GCF_001704415.2 of Capra hircus. Taxonomy (NCBI): domain Eukaryota; kingdom Metazoa; phylum Chordata; class Mammalia; order Artiodactyla; family Bovidae; genus Capra; species Capra hircus. The sequence goes on along the minus strand of NC_030823.1, from coordinate 30,557,391 downwards.
CATTATGCGAAATAAAATGTCAGACACAAAAGGAGAAATATTATATGGTTCACCTTATATGACAGGCAAATTCATGGAGACAGAAAGTAGAGGTTGCCGGGGGCCAGGAGGAGGGCAATGGGAAGTTACTGTTTACTGGGTGCAGAGGTTCCATTTGGGATGATGAAACTGTTCTGGAGATGGATAGTGGTGATGGTTGCAGAACATTATGGACCTACAATCAATGCTGTTGATTTGTATACCTAAAAGTGGTTAAATTGGTAAAGTTCATGTTATGCATATTTTTGCTTGTTGTTTGGGCTTCCCTGGTGGCTCAGATGGTAAAGAACCTGCCTGCAATGTGGGAGACCTGGGTTCGATTACTGGGTTTGGAAGATCCTCTGGAGGAGGGCATGGCAACCCACTCCAGAATTCTTGGGTGGAGAATTCCCATGGACAGAGGAGCCTGGTGGGCTACAGTCCATGGGGTCACAGAGTTGGACACGACTGAGCCCTAGCACAGCACACAGCTTGTTGTTTTGTCCCTCAGTCGTGTCCAACTCTTTCATGACCCCATGAACTGTAGCCCACCAGCCTCCTCTTTCCATGGGATTCCCCAGGCAAGATACCGGAGTGAGTTGCCATTCCCTCCTGCAGGGGATCTTCCCGACCCAGGGATGGAGTCCACGTCTCCTGCACTGGCAGGTGGATTCTTTACTGCTGAGCCACGTGGGAAGCCACAAAAATTAATTCTCCGGAACATTGTCAGCTATGTGCATGACCATGTTTAAGACAAGAGGAAGAGGGACATGGTCATAGCAAACAGTCTCAGGAAAGCAGAGGAGACCTCAGCCCCCGGCTGGTTTCCAGAGAGCAGAAAACATCGGATGGACAGCCTTCTGCGAATGTGAACTGCTTTGCTAGTGTTCAGAGTTGCTCTGGCGAGGGTGGCAGCCCTGGACCAGGATCTGGGTGACTCTTGCACAGTTGATGGGGTAATGAGAAGAGCTGGTCTCAGAGAAACGAGAACATGTGTATTGGAAGGCTGCCTTTGCTTAATGTTCCACACGATCCAGGAGGCCAGATGGCATTTTATGTGGTTTTCACAACTGTGATTTTGGATTGATTACTAAACCTGTTTGTGTTCCTAACCCAGCTCCCTGCCTCCCGCCTGGCTTTTAGCTTAACCCGAATTCTCAGAGCTGAGTTTGAACAGTTACATTATAATTTTTTTTCTTTTCCTTATTACTGTTGCCTTGGTGCCAGCCTCTACTACCTGATCCAGACCTATTTGCCTGCCCAGAGTCTAACATGGTAAATAGAATCCTTTTTCCAACAGGTCTGATCAAATGAATGGCTTTCACTTTGCATTTGTGTTCAATTCCAGATTGATTTTTTCTTAGTTTGGATCACCCGCTTGATGTGTTATGCGAGGAAAACACATGATCCTATGTTGACTTTTCCTCACCCGGTTGGCTTCCATCATCAGACAATGTTTTCATAGGAAAGGCAAATTTATTTTATGTTTAATGTAAGAAAAACAGAATATAGTCATAAAAGTAATAAAAGTTAATATTTGAATTTTCAAAATACTTTTCACATAAATAATCTCTTTCAATCCTGACAACAGTCCCAAGGAGCTAAGCAGATATTTGCCCACTTCATCGGAGGAACTGAGACACAGAGATGTTACCTAGTATGCCCAAGCTGGCCCAGCTAACACTGGCTAGAGCTGGATCTGGAGATGATAGCTTCTGGGTCTACATCCAGAATTCTTTCCACCAGCCCACTCTACCTACTGGAAGAGAAAATCCAATGTAGTGTAAATAATTTTGGCATCAGCTACCATTTCAAGCTACTTACCAGATCTTTGTTGTCCTTTATTTAAAAAGTCATAGACTTTATTTAATATTAATTAATATTTGCTCAGTCGCTTGCTGCTGCTGCTAAGTCGCCTCAGTCGTGTCCAAGTCTTTGTGATCCCATGGACTGGAGCCCACCAACCTCCTCTGTCTATGGGATTTTTCAGGCAAGAATACTGGAGTGAGTTGCCATTTCTTCCTCCAGGGGATCTTCCTGACCCAGGGATTGAACTTGCATCTCTTGCGTCTTCTGCATTGGCAGGTGGGTTATTTACCACCTGGGAAAAATCCTCTCTCATGTTCTTTGTTCTTTAGGAACGCCTGGAACAATGGTCTGCACTGGACCCACTTTAACAGACTGGCAAAGTGAGTCAAAGAACAAGCAGTGTTGGGGGAGAGAGCCTGAGAGAGGAGACTGTTCTCGGGATAGAGGACCTGCCTTGCCCCTTAAACTGTGGATTCAGAAGGGAGTATCTTCTTCATCTTTCCTCTTTGGGCACTTTGCCAATGCTTGATGCAGTAGGAACTCAGTAACTATGTGTTGAGTGGAGGCTCTGAAGATATCAATTCCTTCTTCTGAGGAATTAGATTGATTTGCTCTGTGAAAGTGTATTTTATTCAGATTTTGAACATAACTCACTCATAATTTCTTCTCCCCTTACTTTTAAAGGAGGTTTTTCATGTCTTTAGTTCAAGTTCCTCTTAAAACACAACTATCATTCTTGCACTTGTCGAGGCACGGATGCCTTAAAATCTGGGTGAGATGACAGTAAGCTGTGATGGCTGTACTGTGGGCCCCTTTGCCTGGTTTCCTTGGGCTCTCCCGCTTCCCAAACTATGCAGGAGGTGAGGTGGGGGCTCCGGGTTATTACAGTGATATATCTTGGAACTGAGCTTGAGCAGGGATCATCCTGTTTCCTGTTGGAATTGATTTTCTGTCCAACTTTCATTTCCTATTGTGCATTCCTTTGGGGTCAGAGCAGCTTTGTCAGACAAAAGCAGGGCTTTCTCCTCTGGAGATATTCCTGGATTCTCTGTGTGTTTATATAAGTGGACAGCCAGGCAGTGCAATAAAGTGGCTGCCTGGCCAAATTCTGGCTGTACTTGCCTGGTTGGACTCTGGGGGTTGGACTCACAGAGCTTTAGGACTTGGGCTGGAGTCTCAGGTCATCCTGTCCCTTGCCCTGTATCTTTACGTTGTGGGCTTTTATTCTCTGACACCTGTATCAGAGAGCTCTTCAGAAGAGAGGAAATGTTATATTGCTGTTATCATTTCAAATGCTTACTGCTTAAATGAACCTGGTTCGAAGCTTAAACAGACTGTTGGTGAGCCATAAGGCTGAATCATTTCTCAGAGAAATCTCTGACCCCTGCTTCTGCCTTCCACTGCCTGATTACTTCCTAATCAGTGTTAAGATGACAATCTCCAGGTTGCCAAGATGTGTGAAAACTAAATCCGTAGCATCCTAAGATGCTGAGTGGAACCAACTCAGCTGTTCCACTTTCTACATCCTCAGTATCTTCTCCTATTTTTATTGCTCTGTCGTACCCCCGTGGGCTCTGCAAGTGTTCCAGGATGTGTTAATCGGCTAGAAGAGCGGTGCCAATAAAGTGCCATTTTATTAAGTTTACCAAAGATGAGGAATTCTGTCTGATCTCTTATTGTGACTTAGTACCTCTTTAAGCAGTCATTTTCTATCATATTTCTTGGATTTAGTAGACTACGTTAGTCCATTTGCCGCTTCACAATCAAGGCCCTGTTTGTTGATGTGTAATCATATCAACAGGATTATATCTGTCAGCATGTTATTATCAGTAGTAGTCAGAAAAATCTAATATAAATTTACTGTAATGCCATAAAGGGTGCCAGTCTTGTGGGCCTAAATAATCTCTTGTTGGGAAAGAAAGCCAGTGATGTGGTAAAGGATTTGAAGGACTTGTTTTGGAATTATTTCTAAAACATGAGGGCTGATAGTGTACAAACATGTCCAAATGAATAGAGTCATGTGAACACATCCAGTTTTATTCAGCCATAAATTAGATGTTGTATTCTCTGGATATAGGATTGAAGGAAGGTGGTTTTCCATAAATTCAGCAACAAGGAAGGAAATAGCTTATCACCCTAATCCACCCCCACCCCCTTTATGTGTCATGGACACAGCAAGAAACACTGAGGATTTACCCAGTATATCAGAGAATCATGGTTATTTCTTCCAGGTTATGAAGAACTGTGTCATTGTAGAGAATGGAATGGTCGTCTATGTAGCATGTTCATGGACCCTGAGCAAATCTCTGTTGTGCCGGACCTAAATTTCCGTATCTGTGAAAAGATATTTTCAGACTGAATGTCCCCGAGGATCCTTTTCAATTCTGACATTGAACTCAATACATCAACTCCCTTCGTTTATTTACTCAATCTTAGCAAAATTAATTTGGATGTGTTAATGGTTTGCATCTGGGTAATTACAGCTCACACACCTGAAGAATATCTGGCATGCTGGTGGTTTCTGATACTAAAGTGAGGTGAAGGAAATGTGAAATTCCTCCCCAGAACTAAAACTAGAAGCAACTTCTCTTTTAGAGCAAGTTGCCAGTGGAATAAACATAAAGGCACTATAGCCAGGCCAGGCCCTTCTGTCCCTCATCAGGTCCTGAGGTTTCAGAGTCAGTCGTTGCCGGCTCTCGTGCCATGAAATGACATCCTGTCCAGCTTTTTGACAACATGTGTAGGAGGATGAAGTGTGAGGTCGTGAAGATGCACCCTCTCATCTGTAGCTTCACTGAAGAGCAAGTGTGATGCTTCTCAAGCTAAGCATTGGTTGGAAAGTTGTCCAGCTCTGCAGTCTCCCCCAGGTCAGATGAGGGTCCCTGGGGAAATTCACAGAGGAGCAGGTCCCAGGAAAGTTAAAAACATTCCAGTTCCAGCAGCATAATCCAGCCACATACACAGGGGGCAAAATTGGCACTGTCTTTTGGAGAAAGGGAAAACACTAATAACAAATGAGTCTGATGGGATTTTGGAAGAATTTCAGTCTCATTCTTTTGTGATTCCCTGGTGGCTCAGATGGTAAAGAATCTGCCTGCAATGCAGGAGACTTGGGTTCAATCCCTGGTTTGGGAAGATCCCTTGGAGAAGGAAATGACAGCCTGCCCCAGTATTCTTGCCTGGAGAATTCCATGGACAGAAGAGCCTGGTGGGCTGCAGTGCATGGGGTTGCAAAGATTCACACGCTGACTAACACTTTCATTTTCTTTTGTGATACTGGAGAGCTAAATTTTAATCTAGTCACTCTGGGTGTGATGGAGGCTGATAAATAGCATGGTATTCCACTCTCTTCCCTGATCAATCTGGGTACTAATCAAGACCAGAAAAAGGCTCAAGAATTGATGGCAAAAATGATGAGGAGGATATTTTTACTCAGGAAGATATGTCTGACCAATGGTACAGAATGGATTTGGCATCGTTTTAGATCCTTCCCTTGAATCCTCAGAAATATTTGGTTTCACTGATGGAGGAAGAACAATCCCGTCTCTTCTTTGCCCTTCTCCTCTTTGGGTGTCCTTTTCTCTCCTACTTGCTCTGGGTGTCTGCTCCATCTGAATCTTCATTCATTTACAGATAAGCCTAAGCTGAAATAAAAGTCAAATATCCCCTCATTCTGCAAGCCTCTCTTATTGGTGTCCTAATTTTCCACCCACTGTCCAACTTTCTGAAAGAAAAGTTGGTACTTGCAGTATCCGCTGCCTCACAACTCACTGACTTCTTAATGCTCTGCAGTTGGTTGTAAATTCTTACATTGTCCTGAAGCCACTTTATCAAATGTGGCCAACAAGTTACTGATGACCAAACTTAGTCACCAATTCCTAAGCTGTTTTGTGGACCTTCATTGTCTTTGACATGTTTTTTTATAACAGCGTCTGACACTGTTGATTTTCCATTCTGGAAAATCTTTTCCTTCTCTGGCTTTCTCTAATAGGGTTATGATGAGTCTTGTCAAGCGATATCTAGAAAGCACTTAAAAACCACTCACAGAAACTCACTCAATAAATCTTAACGGAAATTATCATTATTCTGGACCACTGTGCTTTCTAGTTTTTATGTTGCCTCTTTCTTTTTTGTTGATTCTATTTATTCTTTTTTAAAAAATTATTTATTTTTTAATTGAAGGATAATTGCTTTACAGAGTTTTGTTGTTTTCTGCCAAACATCAACATGAATCAGTCATAGGTATGCGTATGTCTCCTCCCTCTTGATGCTCCCTCTCTTCTGCCTCCCCACCCCACCCCTCTAAGTTGTTACAGAGCCCCTGTTTGTGTTCCCTGTGTCCTACAGCAAATTCCCATTGGCTATCTGTTTTACATATGGTAATGTAAATTTCCTTGATTCTATTTATTCTTTCTGCTCTTTAAATAGAGACATCTCCCTTTCTGTCCTTAGCCATCTTCCCTCTTAAAAGGTGCACAGAGTGAACTTACTATTAAATTAATTTTAAGCTTCAGAGCCTCCCATTAGCGTGGGTCACTTCCAAGATATTTTTGTTTTTTAAGCGTTTCTTTTTTTAAAAAATTAATTTAATTTAACTTTATCTTATTTTTGGCTATACCAGGTCTTCATTGCTTCGAGCAGGCTTTCTCAGGTTGTGGTGCACGGCCTTCTCGTCGTGGTGACTTCTCTTGTGGAGCGTGGCTTTAGAGCACAGGCTCAGTATTTGTGGTGCGCGGGTTTAGCTGCTCCATGGCATCTGGGATCTTCCCAGACCGGGGATCAAGTCCATGTCCCCTGCATTAGCATGTGGATTCTTCACCACTGGGCCACTGGAGAAGTCCTGTGTAGGACCTTTACCATAAGTGTTTTTCAGATTTTCAGTTGAGTTATTTAACTACTGTTGGTTGAGACTACTCCTCTTTATACCCAACTTTGCCCTTCCTCACACTCTCCTGTCAGCTGGCGACGGAGTAGCTGTGGACATTTTGACTTGAATGAAAAAGACAGGTGGTATGAAATGTTGGCAAGGATATGGAGAAACTGATGGGAATGTATAATGCTGCAGTTACTATGAAAAATAGCTTCGGAGATCCTTGAAAAGTTAAACATAGAATTACCATATGCCCCTAAAATTCCACACCTTGGTGTATACCCAAGAGAAACGTGCAAGAAAATCCACGCAAAAATCTGTGCGCAAATGTTTATGGCAGCATGACTCACAACAGTCAAAAAGTGGCCCATCGACTGACGAATGACTAACCAAAATGTGGTTTGTCCATAGAGCAGAATATTATTTGGCAATAAAAAGGAATGAGGTAGCGATACACACCACAACATGGATGCACTTTGGAAGCATTATGGTATGCCCCAAAGACCCCGAATTGTATGGTCCCACTGTAATGAAATTTCCAGAACAGGCAAATCTGAAGAGAAATTTAGTAGATCAGGGGTTACCAGGGGCTGAGGTGGGGAGTGACAGCTAAAGGTATGGAGTTTCTTTTAGGAAGTTGAAAGTGTTCTCAACTTGGTAATGTGTGCACAACCCTGTAAACATTTCAAACCCCGGAACTGTATTTTTTAAATGGGTGAAGTGTGTAGTATTTGAATTGTATCAATTAAAGCTGTTTGAAAAATGTAGGAAAAAAAGTTTATCCATTGCCTTCTAAATCAAGTTCAAACTCCAAGGCTTGGCTTTCAGAGTCTTTCATTTATATGGTACATTTCTCTTCATCTGTACATTTGTAAACCTTGCATATTATTCAAATGCCGTCCTTCGTCAAACTGGACGTGACTTCCTCTAGACAGATATTCCATTCACCGCTCTCCTGCAGCCCTCAGCACAGTCTGCCTCATGTTGTGTTTATATCTGTATTTGTCTTATTATCTGCATCTGATGGAGAGCTCCTTAAGACCAGAGAGGGTGCCTGTTCATGTTAGTGACTGGCCCCTAGTCTTGTCTGGCTGGTACGTAATAAATGTTTACCACTTGATAGAATGAATGGATTATGGAATTATTAGAAGTGACCCTGGATATGACACTCTCTTTACCTACCTCTTTCACAAGGGTCTTTCAAGAACAAGGAGAGATCAAGCGTGTGAAGACATTTTTGGAAACTCTTAAAACTCTTAACTGTGCAGGGAATTATTATTATCTGTAACCCTGGTAACTATTCAAATTAGTGTCAATTAACTTTTGGCGGCACTCTGAAGCTGCTTTATCGTCTGTGTTAGTTTGTCAGATGAGGTAATGCACTCTTTCTGGGTACAGTTGTCACTGGAGAGACTGGCAGCATTTCATAGTTGTAAACAAAACTGTCTCATGTGCGCGATCATGACAAAGAGGGAATAGGATGCCAGCAGCTCTGTGAAAACACTTCAATCCATTTCAGCAAGAAGGCATTGTGATCTGGTAAGTAAATTAGTGTTCTCTGTCCTCAGCTCTTGCTAATGAGGGGGCCCCAGAGACTTCTGGCCCCGGGGGATAAGCCCCTGAGATCCATTCAGGTTTGGTTGAAAGCTCCTTTTCTTTAGGGATCTTTATTTTAAAAACAGAATTCTTTAAGCAAATATATTGATCAGCTTAGAAATATTTCAAATATACAGAAATACGCAGGGAGTGATGCAACAAACCAACCTACCACTCATGTTTAACAAATGCCAGCTTTTTGCCATATTGGCTTTGGATTTTTTTCTTTTTGATGAAAGACATTTTGAAGACAGCTCATTGAATCTTTTCTTCCCCTCCCCAATCCCACTTTCCTTCTCCCTCTTCAGAAGTAATTAGTATCTTCTCCCAGGGATCTTTAACTGGTTAATCTTTCAGCCCAACTTTGATGTGAATTGTTAACGTTTTGAGGCCAAAACTCTTATCTGCAATATTCAAAGTCCACCTTTGAGCCCATTAAATGAAAGTTTTCCCTGAGTCAGTTTAAATCAGCCCCTGGGTAAGGGGAGGACACTCTGTAACTGTGACTCTTATCACCACATTCCTAGAATTCTGGGAAGAGTAAAGAAAAGGCAATGTGGTCTTGTCTTTGAAATGTGGAAGTTAGGTGACAGCTGGGGCATTTTGGATATGGCAGGTATGGCGCATTTAACAGACTACGAAAATGCAGAGCAGTCTGCTTTAGTGGTTGTTTTGGAGAAGATGGCAAGGCGTTAGGTCCTGGAGAGAAGGAAATAAAATAACCTAGATGGGGATGGATCCCTTTGCATGCCTGCCTCATTCAAAAATAAACTTGGGAACCTGAGATGTCCTTTTCTTTTTAATGTGGATTTATTCGTTTGTGTTTGGCTGTGCTGGGTCTTCGTTGCTGTGTGGGCTTTGTCTCTAGCTGTGGCTGGTGGGGGCTACTCTCTAGGTGTGGTGCGCAGGCTTCTCTTGTTGCAGAGCACAGGCTCTAGAGCACCGCAGGCTTGCGTAGTTGCAGCACGTGAGCTCAGTGGTTGCGGCTCCTGGGCTCCAGAGCACAAGCTCACTAGTTGTGATACACAGGCTTAGTTGGCCTTCCCAGGTGGTGGTCGTGGTAAAGAACCCACCTACCATGAGATGTCAGGAAGATCCCCTGGTGGAGGGCATGGCTGTGCTGTGCTCCTTAGTCACTCAGCTGTGTGCGACCCCATGGACTGTAGTTGGAATTCTCCAGGCAAGAATACTGGAGTGGGTTGCCATGCCCTCCTCCAGGAGATCTTCCCAACCCGGGGATCAAACCAGGTCTTTGCTTTGCAGGTGGATTCTTTACTGCCTGAGCCACCAGGGAAGCCCATTAATACTGGAGTGGGCTGCCTATCCCTTCTCCAGGGGATCTTCCTGACCCAGGAATCGAACTGGGGTCTCCTGCACTGCAGGCAGATTCTTTACCACTGAGTCACCAGGAGAGCCCTGGAGATGTCCTTTTAAACTACGTGCAATAGAACAAAAATAGGGATGAGGTGGGGAAATGGAGATGAAGGGAAGATGAGGGTGGGAATAATAAGTTCAACCCTAAGGTGAGATCAGCACATGGGTGAATTTTTGTCTAGAAGTGATCCACACACCTGGTCACAAGCTTCACCATAGACAGTGAAGGCAGGTAAGTGATCAGTAACCCGATTTGGGGCCATGAAGATAAAGGCAAACCAGTGGCCTAAAGAAGAATACCTGTTTGTAGCACAGATGCCTGAGAGCCATTTCCTTAAGGATGTGGTGCTCACTCTTGATGGAGCGGTGAGGGGGACTGACTAAAACATTGTAGAAAAGTACTGCAGTGCTCTGGAGTGGTGTATACCACGCGTGGGGAGCACAGCTGAGGGTCAGAATGCATCAGAAATGCCTGGAACCAAGGGTTGTCCGTGCTGATAATACTGCCAGTGGCATGGAGATGGTTCATTTCATATGTCAACTTCTTGAGCCACGGGCACCCAGATATTTGGTCAAACATTATTCTAATGTGTCTATGAGGGTGGTTTTGGGTGAGATTAGTATTTGTATCCATAGACCTAGTAAAGCAGATGCTCTCCCCAGTGTAGGCGGGCCTTGTTCAATCAGTTGAAAGCCTGAACAGAACAAAAGGGCTGACCATCCTGTGAGGGTCTTTGCTCAACTGTCTTTACTCTCAGACCTCTTTTTTTTTTTCTTTTCTGCCTTCAGACTGGAAGTGAAACATTGGGTCTGCCTGGATCCACCAACCTTCAGACCAGCTTCTCCCTATATGGGAGTTGTTCTCACCACCTGCTCTTTCCTTTTTGATTGTCAATTTCCCATGATCCTAACTTCAGCTCAGAAGGAGTGGAGCTCTGTGCAGGGCCAGAGAACCCCAGCAAGGTGGCTGGAGCCGCTCACATACAGTCTGTGCTCCTTAAAGCTGCTGCTGCTGCCTGGGCTGTTCACCCTTTTGTCATTTCCCGAACAGACTGAAAACCATTTCAGGGGGGTTAGCCTTACCTGCTCCATCTGCATCAGCCCTGGTAGGATCAGCCAGGCTGGGTTGGGCTAAGGTTATAAGTGTGGCAGATTGAGGGTCTCCTGGGATGGTGGATTGGGCTGGGTGGGTGGGTGAGTGGGGAAACAACTTTTTCAAGCTGTGAGGAGCCCAGCCTCTGTACAGCTAGGTCTCCCTCCAGTGTGGAGATGGCCGTCTGCAGATATAACGGGTGCTGGGATGGGAGGACCCAGCTGATTAACCACTTCCTGGCTTATCCCTTCTGCATCCTTCCTTCCCACCAGGTAAATATTGCTTAGACACCAGGTTCTGATTAAAACTATAGGATGAAACTTGTACCAAGGATACAACTGATGGTCTGTGTCAGCTTGTTGGAGTTAAAAAATATATTTTAATTTGTTTAGCTCTCTGGGGAAATTATCTGAGGCTGCATGTGATAATCAACTTTCACATGAGCTTTCAAAATCCTGAAATTATTCGAGCCACAAAATGAGATTTTTTTAATCTGCATGAATATAGGAGTCTTTTGCCCCCACCCCACTTTTTTTTTGAGTGGGGGAGGAGGGGAGATTAAAACATTTCTAATTCATTCCTCTCCTTTTCCCCTAGGACACTATCGTTAGCAGTTGTAAGAAAATGAGCACACTAAGGTGTATCTTAGATGGCATTTTCACATATATTTTCCCTTTTAATTTTAAACTCTACACCAACTCTTCAAGTTGTAGCAAGTATGGCTCCCCCTTTTATGGAAGAAAGTGGTCTCTGAGCACTTATGAGATTTGCCCAAGTTCTTAAGACTGATGGGTTGCAGTGTCCATACTAGAACCCAGTTCTTCTGGCAACAATCTTGATGCCCTTTCACCCCACCAGGCTGTCTCAGATAGTAACAGTGATAAAGTATTTATAGAAGAATGGAGTACAGGATTAAGATGGGTTTATATTGTACTCCACCTGCATTAGGTAGGATAAGCTAAGTTAAGCTGTGGTAAGACAAAATTCCAGTGGTTTAACTTGTTTATACAAGGTCCCCTGTGGGTCCAGGTGACTCTCTGGGACAGTTGCCCTCCACTTCTCCAAACTGCTTTAATTTCATGACTCCCTTCAGGGGTGCACCGAGGCAGAAAAAGGGGGACGGAAGAATTGCAAGTTGACTTTTAGATGCTTCAGCCCCAAAGTAACAAAATTTAATGCCAGTTGCATGACCCTGCTCAACAGCACAGAGGTTGGGAAACTTTGTCTTCTGTGTGTCCTGGAAGGTGAGGAAAGCCACCAATACTGGTGACCACCAGCAATAACCACCACTCCATCCACAGGCCAAAAGGCCTGTCCTGTAGAGCAGGACCTCTTTGGACAAACACCCAGGTCACAGATCACAAGGAAAGTGTTCATAGTACTGGAAATTACTTTGAAGGGACATCCAAATATTTGACAGCTATTTAGCAGATATAAACCATGTGACCTATCCTAAACATCTGTGATATGGTTCAAGGATGGTGATTTCTATTTTATAAACACCATTTTCCTAATTAATCCTTCAGTGATTCTCTCCCCTCCCCCGACCCTTGTCCTGAGGAAACAGTTAAAACTCCTAACACAACTAAGTCCCATCCTGATTTGGCCCCTGACACCTTCTCCAGTCTCCTTTTTCACTGCTTCTCATACCATATCTAGGCTTCCCCAGTGGCTCAGTGGTAAAAAATTTGCCTGGGATGCAGGAGACATGGGAGACTCAGTTTCGATCCCTGGGTCAAGAAGATACTTTGGAGTAGGAAATGACAACCTACTCCAGTATTCTTGCCAAGAAAATATCATGGACAGTGGAGTCTGATAGGCTACCGTCCATAGGGTCGCAGAGAGTCGGACACGACTGAGCTCCTGCACTCACACACTTGTACCAGATCCAGGATTATGGAACTCCCTTCAGCTCTGCCCAGTGAGCTTCCTCTTTTCCTCCTGGTCTGGACACAAGCTGTTCCCACAAGCTGTAGTATTTCCTCCCAGCCCCTCCTACTCTTAGTCATGTTTTCAGGCCAGTCCTCTCCTGCCTGGGTTAAACCCCTTCCTATATACTCTGTCAGCCCCTCTGTTCATCCAGTGGACCTTTGTAATGTAGAATCCTACTCACTTATCCAAGTCCTCAACTAGATGGCAAACCCCTTGGGGTCAGACAGTGAGACAGATGGCAGCACTTGCCCTTTAGGGTTTATCCTCCGCACTGAGCTTACCTATTGCATGGAAGCAATTGACTGTATTTGTTAAATAAACAAATGAATGGACATGTGAGTGAATGAATGAGACTTCACTAAAGTCTCTGGATCCCATGCTCTTCTCCATTGGCTGTATGGTAAGCTGTAGTCGAGATGGTCACTTTTGAGCTCTGGTCACTATTTTGCCCACTCTTGGGGTCAGTGCACATTTGTATGGTAGCCTTGGTTTGCCTAATATTCTACCATTCTTTCTTAAAAGTGGTGGTGGTTGTTCAGTCGCTAAGTCATGTCTGACTCTTTGTGACCCCATGGACTGTAACACACCAGGCTTGACTGTCCTTCACCATCTCCCTGACTCATGTCCATTGAGTCGATGATGCCATCCAACCATCTCATCCTCTGTCCTCCCCTTATCCTCCTGCCTTCAATTTTCCCAACATCAGGGTCTTTTCCGATGAGTTGGCTCTTCGCATCAGGTGGCCAAAATATTGGAGCTTCAGCTTCAGCATCAGTCCTTCCAATGAATATTCAGGGTTGATTTTAAAAGTGGTAGAAATAGCTTATCTTTCTAATATTAAATAATCTTCTATTTTCCCTACAAGGTTTAAATTTGTAGGGTAATACATGAGTATTGGTAAAGTGTCATTAGGTATCTGAATTACTTGACTATAGTTACCATTAGAGTTATTGTTTAAAGGGCAATTGTTGTATGATGATACTTATAATGAGGTCCCTAGTAAGTAGTCAGGTCCATATGACAGAAAGCAGAATAGAGATGGCCAGGGATTGGGAGGAGGGGGAGAGTGAGTGAGTTATTATTTAATGGGTATGGAGTTTCATTTTGGAATGATGAAAACATTTTCGATATGGATGGGGTGTCAGTTGCACAGCAATGTGAATGTACTTAATCCACTGAACTATACGCTTAAAAAGAGTTGAAATGGTAAATTTTTATCGATCACAATAAAAATTTGATTCCCGTTATAATGTATATCACTGATTCTGAAAGTTCAAATCGAATACCAATCTATGGTAAATGAGTACTCTCAACATGACTATAGACTGCAATATAATGTCACCTAATGAGACCACAGCCCATTGCATGTTACCAGGCTAGTGTGTGATTACGCTGCAAGAAAGTTTGCTGAAGCTGAGTACATTGTGGTTCCCTGGCTGCTTCTTACTTAGGAAAATTATTCCCGAAACGAGATTCATTTTGATTCAGTAGAAACATTCTCCACCTTTTCTCCCAAGATGAAAACCCAGCTTGGTGGTTTCCAAATTTTTTTTTGAACCATGATTAATCTCTTTTTTTTTTTTCTCTAATAGAATTTGCTTAAAAAAAATGTTAAACTATTTCCTACCCCTGCATTTACAAAGGAACAATTTGTTTGTCTCCACTCATCCCCTTACAAATATCTAGACGCATATAACCCCATCCGGCAGTGTTTGCACTGGCCAGCATGGCCAATTTCCTGACCTTGATTTGATATAATCACTGCATTTGATATAAAATGCTTAAGTATGAATAAAAGTGTGATTTCCATGGGGCTTTGGACAGACACGTACTAGCTCAAGGACCCCTGTTATCATGGTCAAGCAAACCAGGTAATCTGCCTTTCACATGCTTCCAGCACGTTTCCTTTAAGATAGTTCAGCCATGGTGGAGGGGCTCCCGGGGGCCGGGTGATGGATGCCCCCAGTCAGGAGTGCATATTGGATCTGCTATGCGGAGGTGATGTATGGTTTCAGCAGTCCAGGGGTAATTTGGAGTTGCTGTACTCCCAGACTGGGATTTTGCTGCCATATTGTTTTGTGCTCTCCTGTGTTTAACGAGAGGGAAATAAATCTAGAAACCTGCTTTAAAAAGGGCATACTGCATCCAGTTTTATATAATGAAACAATCTTAAATGCTAAGCTTAATTTTCTTGTCTGTGGAAGGAAGAAATTGAACTAAGATCCCTTCCAGCTCTAGAAATTCTAAAATTCTACCTAACCCATAGCAACACTAAGGGGGCCTAACAGCCCTTACATTTTCCTTGTCTGGCAGGCCAGGGGGCTCATTGTCTGTGGATTTTCAGGGGTTGTTGTTTTCCCTCAGGGCTGATTCATCTGTTTATGCTAAGCTTGAGGCTGGAGCTAGAAGGGAGGTCGTTTGTTTTGGGCACTGCTGAGAAAAACAGCCTAATCACCTAAACATCACCTTGGGGAACGAAGTAACTCCAAGAGGAAGGGGATGGGCCTGTGCTTGGGTTTTGATTGAGGACCATGAAGGGGTGCTGGTAAGGGTACCTGGAGAGCTGTATCCCACGGGGCTGTGATGATGACCAGCAGAAAGTGGTTTGGTTTCCTTAAGTGCCCAGGGGTGGGGTCCTCTCTGCAGGTTTCTGAGCATCTCCCTGGAGCTCCCCCAGACCATGGTGCTGGGCCAAGGGACTGCCCCATGCTGGGAGGGCACGGGGCTCAGACACTGAGAACGAAAGGCTGGGAAGTTTTCAGATGAATAGAAAAAAAGTAAAACCGGGAAGCTTTGCTAAAGTAGAATGGCCATGAGATTTTATCTTTCTGTCTTCAATGACCTTGAACAGTATGGGGATAGTGGGGATTTAATATGTTTAAGCACATTAGTGTCTCTAAGATAAAACTTCCACTCCACCTGATTTCTGGGTTAGATCCTCGCCAGGCCTCTCTCAGAGATAGACTGATTGAGAAGTACTTGTTGTTCGGCCACTGAGTCATGTCCGACTCTTTGCGACCCCATGGACTGCAGCACGCCAGGCTTTCCTTGTCCTTCACCATCTCCCAGAGTTTGCTCAGACTCATGTCCATTGAGTCGATGATACCATCCAACCATCTCATCCTCTGTCATCCCCTTCTCCTCCTGCCTTCAGTCTTCCGCAGCATCAGGGTCTTTTCTAAATCTATTGTTTTCCTTCTTCGTTTATATTGCCTCTGTCCCAAGGGCTAAGAATTCTGAGACAAGAATGAGGACACCCTCAAGCATATTAAGATTTAACTCTGGGTCAGATCAGCAAATATTTATTAGGTACACGCAAAAGACAGGGCCTTGAAAGACAAGACAAATCAATTAACTAAATCAACACTTGTCACTGATCGGGCAAAAAAGGCAATACAATGAATGGCTGGCAAATACAGGTGTGAATTCCACTTAGTTTCAGCAAGATGAAGGGAGAGGAAGCTTCTGGAAGGAGAGAATTTTGTGAGCACCAGTCTGAGTATCTCTCTGGGGGCTTGACTACCCCCATTGCTTCTCCTAGGGGCCCTCTTTACCCCTGGGGCCGTCAGCGGCGGGTGGGAGGATGTACAGTCTGACAGGTGGGCTTGCCCACTAGGGTCTGCCTGATTCCTGAGCTGTAGGTAACAGAACAGTGCTGGAATTGCCCCAGAGCTGAGCAGTGTCAGCTTCTGGTTGCTGACCTTTCCCAGCAGAGACTTTGCTGTGACTGGCTAAGATCACAGGGCTAAGGCAGAAAGCAGCAAACAGAGTTTGGGGGACTGGTATACACATTACATCTCCAGGGAGAAAGGCGGTTCTGAAAACTCCATCAGCTGTGTGTAACTTATTTCCTCTGCCTGCTGGTAAATCTTATCCCTGAGATTCAACATGGCCAGATTAGATCAACATAGGCAAATCAACAAAACAAGGTGAAGAGAAAAAGGGTTTGTCAGTAATAAAGACAGCTTTTACTATTGGAAACCAGTTCTCCCCAAATCAAACCAAACAAAAACAAAAAATCCCAAACAAAACTATTCCATTTTATTCCTAGAAAAGAAGGACACTTGTCTAAATAGGAAGAACATGGGGATATGTGGATCATGATTCTTCTGGAGATTTATAGCGACTTTTATATATCTTTATCCTCTGGTTAAGAAGCATCTTTAGCCTCGAGGAAAAATCTTGAAGTATACACTGGAAGAAAAAGCTGGGGGATTTTGGCAGTGGTGAAGAGAGAGAGAGAGAGAGAACACAAAACTGAGTCTGCAGTAATTCTTTTATAGAAAAATGCATTCTGAGGTGCCAGGAGATTCAAGGAGAAGATGAAGCTCTCCTTCTAAGGTTAAAAGATCTGGCAGGATCATACTCTTCTCTGCAAGGAATAAGAGCTCTGTGAAGATCTATGAATAGGCATTGAGAGAGGGGAGTGGGCTGGGAGGGCGGCAACAAGGAGGAAATAAAGCTGGTGGGAAGTATCTGGAGATCATGAGGGCTCTTAGTTAAGACGGGGCAAACTGGCAAGATGCCTATGGTTTTGATTTTGATGTAATCACTACATAGACCCAAAGGGATTAATTCAGTATAGCTAAGGATATTCTTTTCCTTGAAGTTGTAGCTGTCTGGCTGTAAACAACAGAGAGCCAGACACAAGCTGAGTGAAGGTCACAGGGCTATATAATAACATGTCCGGATCCAGGTCACTCATGTGCTCAGACTTCTGAGACCTCTGTCCTTGGGCTGGACTTTCTGACTTCTGGGGCTTTTCTCAGCTGTCACCACTTAGTATAAATAACAGCCTGCTGAAGAGCGAGTGACAGTGTGGCATTTTGCGGGGCCACCTCTTGCTCAGCATTCTTCAGGAAGTCTCCTGTCGCTGGCCGTGTGCCAGGCCTGACAAACAGCCGTGAAAACGACTTGGCATAAAGTGATTTTTAAAAATTATTGTTGAGGTTACTTCATTATTACATCTTCCGTGCTTGGCAAAATAATTGCTCTGCTTTTTCTTAAATCAAAAGGAAACACTGATAGAATGGTTTCCCATATTGGTATTATGGAACATTTCATGATGTGTGAGCTTTGTCTTCTTGTATGCATCTCTCCCAATCTCTGTCCTTCCTAAAAACGTGTGTCCACCAATTCCTGGGGATAAACTCTGGTTAGAGTTGCTGGTATTTTCCAGGATTTTTGTGAATAACTTTATTACCATGATTCACTACTGATGGCGTCTCTGGCCCATCGCTGAAGACGGGTTGGAGAAGAAGAGATTGTGCATGAAGTAGAGCCAGTGACTTGGAGAAATATGTACATGGAAACATTTTGCAGTTTAGACTCATATAAGTCCATGATATTTTTCTATTGCTCCTTAGGTGTGGATCCGTCAAGTGGGAATGATTTAAGAGCAAGAAAAGACAGGCCAGTGTTATCATTCTGTCTATGAACACTTCAGAGAATATATCTGTTCCTACCAGTCTAAGAACTTTCCTTGGTAACAAAGTGACATTTATTCAGGATTTTACTGTTCACAAAGGCTTTTACTTATATTACTGTATTTGCCTATAATATGATGGTCAGCTCTGTGAGGTAGATCAGCCCTAGTTATTCTTCTTTGTCCCCAGAGGAGAAACTGGAGGCTCAGAGTGGTAATGTGACGTACACACTGCCGCGTATTAGTGCTTAGGGCCAGAGATAGGCAGGCTGGAACCCTGAATCCCTCTGCTGCTGCTGCTAACTTACTTCGATCGTGTCCCACTCTGTGCGACCCCAGAGATGGCAGCCCATGAGGCTCCCCTGTCCCTGGGATTCTCCAGGCAAGAACACTGGAGTGGGTTGCCATTTCCTTCTCCAATGCATGAAAGTGAAAAGTGAAAGTGCAGTCGCTCAGTCGTGTCCGACTCTTAGTGACCCCATGGGCTGCAGCCTTCCAGGCTCCTCCATGAATCGCTCTATTACCTTTTAAAAAAATTAATAGACTTTTTTTCTTTTAAGCAGTTTTGGGTTTATAAAAAAAAAGTGAGCAAGAAGTACAGAGGGTTCCCATATGCCTGCCTCCCCCACCCCCAGTTTACCTTATTATTAACATCTTGCGTTAGTATTGTGCACTTGTTATAACTGATGAGCCAGTATTGATACATCATTTTTTCTTCACGTCTCTTACTTCTATTTCCAGAATATAGGCAAACATTTTATACCACCTTAAAATGAGACAAAAGAATGTTGTATAACATTTAGAAGGGATAAACAACAAGGTTTTAATGTATAGCATAGGGAACTATTTTCAATATCCTGTGACAGAGGATCATGGAAAAAATATTTTAAAAGATTGATACATTGTTTATTAACTAAACTCCATAGATTATATTAGGGTTCACCCTTTGTGTTGTACATTCTATGAGTTCTGACAAATGTGTAATAACAGGTATCCACCATTCTGAACCATAGAGATTAAGGGTTCCACTGCCCTAAAAATTCCCTGTGCTGTTTATTCAGCCCTCCTCCTCGCTCACTCCAAGCAACCAGCAGATCTTTTAACTATCTCCAAGGTTTGTCTTTTCCAGAATGTTACATAGTTGGAATCATATAATATGTGCCTCCTCTTTCTTTATATCAACAATAATTGTTGTTCAATCACCAAGTCGTGTCCAACTCTGCAACCCCATGGACTGCAGCACGCCAGGCTTCCCTCTCCTTCACCATCTCCTGGAGCTTGCTCAAACTCACGTCCATCGAGTCAGTGATGCCATCTGACCAGCTCATACTCTGTCATCCCCTTCTCCTCCTGCCTCAGTCTTTCCTAGCATCAGGGTCTTTTCAGATGAGTCAGTTCTTTGCATCAGGTGGCCAAAGTATTGGAGCTTCAGCATCAGTCCTTCCAATGAACATTCAGGACTGATTTCCTTTAGGATGGACTGGTTGGATCTCCTTGCAGTCCAAGGGACTCTCAAGAGTCTTCTCCAACACCACAGTTTAAAAGCATCAGTTCTTCGGCGCTCAGCCGTCTTTATGGTCCAACTCTCACATCTATTCATGACTACTGGAAAAACCATAGTTTTGACTTTATGGACCTTTGTCGGCAAAGTAATGTCTCTGCTTTTTAATATGCTATCTAGGTTTGTCATAGCTTTTCTTCCAAGGAGCAAGCAAGCGTCTTTTTTTTTTTTTTTTTTTTGCAAGCGTCTTTTAATTTCATGGCTGCAGTCACCATCTGCAGTGATTTTGGAGCCCAAGAAAATAAAGTCTGTCACTGTTTCCATTCTTTCCCCATCTATTTGCCATGAAGTGATGGGACTGGATGCCATGATCTTAGTCTTTTGAGTGTTGAGTTTCAAGCCAGCTTCTTCACTGTCTTGTTCCACCTTCATCAAGAGGCTCTTTAGTTCCTCTTCGCTTTCTTCCATAAGGGTGGTGTCATCTGCATATTTGAGGTTATTGAGATTTCTCCCAGAAATCTTGATTCCAGCTTGTGCTTTATCCAGCCCAGCATTTTATATGCTGTTCTCTGCCTATAAGTTAAATAAGCAGGGTGACAATATACAGCCTTGATGTACTCTTTCCCAATTTGGAACCAGTCTGTTGTTCCATGTCCAGTTCTAACTGTTGCTTCTTGGTCTGCATACAGGTTTCTCAGGAGGCAGGTAAGGTAGTCTGGTATTTCCATCTCTTTCAGAATTTTCCACAGTTTGTTGTGATCCACACAATCAAAGGCTTTAGCATAGTCAAGAAGAATACGAAGAGTTTACTGTTTCTTTCTATTTGAGTTAAATTGTTTTCATGAAAATGTATATATCCTTTTCCCCCCACCACCATCTCATCTGCTGTTTCTTACCACCGGTTGGAATATGGTCAATAGATTTATGTCTTGGTCGAGATGTCCTTGCTTAACATGACAAACCTAACTGTGCTTGTGAATTTGAGTAAACTCCAGGAGATGTTGAAGAACAGAGGAGCTTGGTGTGCATGGGGTTGCAGAGTTGGACACGGACTTTGTGACTAAACAATAACAGCAACAAAGCTGTTTGTGTATATCAAGAATTTTGCTCCTCTGGGGAAAATCAGCAAAATATAGTACATCCTACCTGTGATCTACTCTCTTGTAAACCTGTTTTACGAGAGAATTTTACTATAGCCATTGAGAAAACTGGGGCATTGAAAGAGGAAGAGGCTGAAGTGAAGACAGTGGGAGAACAGAAAGTGAAAGCCCCGTCTGTTTCCACCTGAGATGCTGATGACTGTTGCTGTGAGTGGCCAGTGCCGCGGAAAGAGAGCTCTACAGGAGCAAGCATGCCGTTAGTTCAGCCTTTTAGCACAGGAGCTCTGACTGTTGGGGCTTCCTCAACCGAGTTTGAGGAAGCCACAAATTTGATCTGATCCTCACAGAAATCAGTGACTTACACTGGGACTCATTTATAATTCCTGGAAACCTTTGGGGCCCACAGGGAACCACTGGGTTGTGAGGAGAACCAAGACAGTAAGTTTAGATTTCATTTCCCTCTCACCCCCAAACCCAGGAAAAATCAGGGTCAACTGGAGGCCGATCAAACTCATGTTTTTGTCTGCTGGTTTGTTTGATGGGACTGAATACGCGCACTGGTTGGTGGAAGAGACTACACTGTGAAGCCGTCTTATAGTGGAGAGAGGAACTAGGAATGCACTAAGTAACCTACTATGCGTTTGCTTGGCATTCTTAATTATTGTGGGTTCTCTGTTGCTTGGGTGGTCGTTGTTGACAATTTTTAGAGCGACAAAATGGTGAAGGTCTCTAAATATTTAAAAAGCCTTTTTGTTTTTTTAACAATGATAGAGTTCCTTATTAAAAAGATAACCAAAGATAAGATAGCTAAGGATCAGATAGCCATGGATACATTGATGGCTAATTTATTCTTCTAAGTGCTGGTGTAATAAATATGGGTGTTTTTAACCTTGTCAGTTAGGTGGCAGCATAGTCTAGTAGAAAACAGTTCTAGCTTGTGGGTCAAAATTTCTCCAATTTGCTCCTAAATCCCTTATTGACATCATATTTGGGTGAGCCCGGGCAAGTCGCTTGAATTCTCTTGATCTCCCTTGCCAGGTCTTTAAAAGGAGAATAATCATAGCAATACTTGGCCCTGATTTGGGACAAATGAGGAAACACATACTGAGAGTTTTATTCTGGCAGTATACAACTTTGAGCTGTTATATAGGTATCCTGATTAAAAGCATCTTACCATTAATATTTATTTTATATGGCATACATAAGTCTTGCTGTATATGTACACATACACTATTAATGTTCAAAACATGTATGTGTGTTCAATACATATATGTGTGTGTGTATCAATATGTGTGTGTATTTGTAGCTTACACTATATATGTGTCCCATAGTTTGTAGTTTTTCAAAGTTCTTTTACAAGCATTACCCCATTTGATTCTCCCAACAATCTCTCTGAAGGGGGGTTTTTTGCCTTCGTTGTATACCTGTGATTGAGAGAGGTTATGCTTCCTGAAACTTGATACAATTACCATGATTTTAAAATCAAGGGAAAAGATCTTCAGTGGAGACAGAAGTCACAATTTTAAGTGCTTTTGTAACAAATTGTGAACAAGTGTGGAAAACTTTCAAGAAAATCAGTAACCAAAATCAAGATCAGCCTTTTGAAAAAGGTCTTTGTTGATGCAGAGACCGATCGGTGTCTTTCACTGAGCCATAAAATTTGCATGTTGAATGAGATTCCCTATTTCCTGGGAAGGTTCTGTTTGGGATGGTGTCCTTCAATCAACCTGAAAGAACTGCTTAAATCTGTTATTTAAGAAAGGCTCTAAAGGCTCCTGCTCTCTAAGGTACCACTTTTTCGTGTAGTTGTGTATTTGTTCATCAATCCATGTAGCCATTTACTCATTCGTTCACTCAAAAAGCCTTTACTAAGCTCCTACTGCATGCCCTCAAGGACCAAGCTAAGGTGGGAAGCGGACAGTGTAGATGGAATTGGTCTCAATGCCACGCAGTTTGGGCTGACAGAAAGCACATTTTCAGACTTGAGGTAAGTCCCATATGGTGGATGGAGTTGCTGAAAAGAATTCAAGATACATTGTTTAGGAATCTGACCTTCAAGAAGCACAGTCCTGTTCTTATAGAACTTTGAGGTGTACTAACTGGGTGAAAAAGAATTCTTTTAGTGGAAGCAATAAGCAGTGATAGTGTTTCACGTGAGGTTCACAAAGGTCACAGAAAAATCCCCTAGACCTGGAGAGAGACGTTCTCCGCTTGGTGAGATGGCAGAGGCTGTGGGAGGCAGAATGGAGGTGGGTGCTCTTGGTTGGGGTTTATTCCTTTCTGTCTTCACATTTCTCCTTAGCTCAGTGCCCAGGTCACTTGTCTATCTCCCTTGACTTGAGATGTCTCCTGTCTGGAGCGCTGCACAGTGTTTGGAGCGTGTGATCTCTTGAGATACCTACCATGGGCCAGCTGTGCCTCAGACACATCATCGCTGTGATCTAGCAGGCTTGTTAACACAAGAGAAGGATCCAAGACACCGTGTTCCTAAAGGAAGGTGCTATCTATTGCCCACCTCCTCACACAATACCCAGCGTAATCACTTCCTCATCAGTAAACCCATAGCAGTTTTTACATATATTAAGTTGAACCATATGAAATTGCCATTGTTTACCGTTTTGACCACAAAAATGGCAATTTCATATAGTTCAACCCACCATGTATGTTATTTAGATATATATGTATGTTTTTGTAGACAATGGTATGGGACCACTTCATGGTTTATCTTTGAATCTGCATCACTTAGCCAAGTACCTGACATATAATAGATGTTTAATAAGATGGACTGCAAGGAGATCAAATCCTTCCTGAATATTCACTGGAGGGACTGATGCTGAAGCTGAAGCTCCAATACTTTGTCCACCTGATGCAAAGAGCTGACTCATTAGAAATAAGACCATGATGCTGGGAAAGATTGAAGGCAGGAGGGAAAGGAGATGACAGAGGATGAGATGGTTGGATGACATCACTGACTTGATGGACATGAATTTGAGCAATCTCCAGGAGATGGTGAAGGACAGGGAAGCCTGGCATGCTGCAGTCCATGGGATAGCAAAGAGTCAGATATGACTGAGCAACTGAAATGAACTGAACTGAATAAAAAACATATTAAAAGCTGGAAAGAGCTGAAAGTTCTCCTATATGGTGACTAAATGACAAATTGGTTGACTTTATTATCCAGCTAAGGAAAAGGACATTTAAAAAGAATCAGAATTATATAAGTTAATCACACCCATCTCCTGATTTATACATCTCTGCACTTCAGGTATCACCATGATATATATAGATTCCTGAAGTATTTATGTTTTTAAAATGAAAGAATCAAGAATCTTATTGGAAGGCATTCCAATTTAGGGGGAAGACTGTGCAGTCCAGTGGAGGGGAAAAGTATCATTTTAACTATGAGCTGGCTCATTTGTTGATGTGAGCTTAAATAGAGGCTTTTCCATGCAATGCCACTTTGCCTTCAGCCCAGGAAATTGTACAGACAAGCTTAAGAGTCCATTTCATCCAGACTTCAGATTCTAGAAATAGGTGCTTCAGTTGAACCCAGGGCTTGCTGTTGGCTACAGGTTGTGATGGAGATTTTCCAACCAGAGCTGCCACGGCAGGCTTGATCATGACCTCTTACTCCTCTGAGGGCTACTTGGAAACCCCTGTCTCAGTTGCTGCTCCCTTGCTTTATTATTAAGTGGAGAGAAAAGCAGGGGAGGTGGTGAAAATGAAATCAAAGTGCATGGTTGGAACGCAGACTCCTTCTCCCCCACCACCACCCCGAAGAGTGTGTCTCCATAAAGATGAGAAATGCCTAACAAGACCTGAGGATAAATTCTCAGGTGTATATTCTCCCAGAGTAAGGTGGGTTCTTTGCAGGGTACAAATTTTGAACAGTCACCGTGAACCTAACGGATATATTTCAAGTGTAAATAAAAGTCATCAAGCAGTAACAGTTCATCTGCTGACTTTATTTTTTGTTGTCACAGAGGTGTTCTGTTTAGAGAGAAAATAAGCTGTTATAATATTCCAACTGAAATATCAAGAACATGATTTAGTAGGTGAGTTATTTAGGGCTACTCAGCAAATAGCATTTCTGGACGGTGGTAAATGTGTTCCGCTCCTTCACATGTTCAATGAAACAGCCTTTTCTTCTTCTCACCAAGGTAGTTATCCTGTCCTCAGCCCAGAGACTCGATTTCTAACGGCTGTTGGATTTATTCCAGGGCAGCCGAGCACAGGTTCTGAACCATTTTCGTTTTTTCAATTCCTGTAGCCTCAGAATGCTCAGAAATGTTGACTTTTGCAAAGAGGCCAAGGAGGTCTGCACGTGTGCCAAGGCTTCTGCTGTGGGCTTGGCACAGGAGAGGCAGCTGGGAGGAAGGAGCGTGTGGGCCTTCCGTGGTGCACGTTTCTCCAGAAACTAATTCAGGACAATCTTGTGGGTTGCATACATCTAGCAGGCATTTCTCTGTCCCTAAGAATTATATCCATTATTGGAAAAATCCATCTATATTAATATCAATAAATCCATCTATTTATTATATTGATACTAATATTAATATCAACACCCCCTTTACAGGTACATGATCAGGCCCCAAAAGGCCAAGTGATCAGTAGGAATCCTTCTCCCCTTCACATCCATCTCTCAACTTCTTTCTCTCATAGTTTTCTTTAAATACTTAATTTCTTTGCTTTCTCTTCTCACTCTTCATAGTCTGAAGAAGTTAAGATTGTGATGGTCACAGCAATGTTGGGACCAGGGGCAGAACTAAGTTTTGTGAGACCTGT
This sequence comes from Capra hircus, assembly GCF_001704415.2. Classification (NCBI taxonomy): domain Eukaryota; kingdom Metazoa; phylum Chordata; class Mammalia; order Artiodactyla; family Bovidae; genus Capra; species Capra hircus. The sequence goes on along the minus strand of NC_030823.1, from coordinate 30,531,888 downwards.
CTTCCCAAGTTGCTTAGCAGTGAAGAATCCACCTGTCAAGCAGGAGACATGGGTTCGATCTGTGGGTCGGAAAGATCCCCTGGAGAAGGAAACGGCAACTCACTGAAGTATTCTTGCCTAAAAATATCCCATGGATAGAAGAGCCTGGGAGGCCACAGTCCAGGGGGCCTCAAGAGTCGGACACGACTTGGAGACTAAGCAACAACAACAACAACAACAACAACAACGACAATGAGCCTTAAATGATTTAGGCGATCTTCTTTAAGAACAAGAATGCAGGGCTCGCTAACCTAATAGTGGAAAATATTTTGCAGTGTATGCATGTATCCAATCATCATGTTTCTATACCTTCAATTTGCATAATAATATACATCAGTTATTGTTTAATTAAACTGGAAAAAAAAAAAACAAAGAGAGAATACAGTTGACCTTGGGCAGACATTGCTAGACCCACCATCCCCAAGACCCAGAAGGGACCCTGCAACTGAGGACTCCAAAGCTGAAGCTTCCTTTATCTTGATGGTGATTCCATTTCTGGTTAAGGTTTCCTATTTTATTTCCCGCCCCCCCCCCACCTCACCCCATGCCTTATGTCAGTGGAACAGGTTTAGAGGGTTTGAATCAAAGAGCCTTCCTTTATAGGGTAGTATCATTTCAGATGATCAAGGCATGTGGAATAAATGTAAGTGAGCCCAAATTACTCTTTTTATCTAAAGTGTTAGTTTATTCCAAGACATACTTAAAGTATTAAAAACAGAATGAACATTAAATAGATTTATTTATTTATTTCTATCTTATACTGAAGTATCATTGATTAACACTGTTGTGTTAATTTCAGGTGTACAGCAAAGTGGTTCAGTTATACATATACATGGATCTAATCTATTCTTTTCTTTTTCAAGTTCTCTTCCCAGAGCCCGAATTCCTCTGAGTGGTTATCACGCGCATTGTTTTAGCTCCTTTTCCTTTCTGCTTTGTTTTCTTCCCTGTGTTCTGGGCTCTTCCTCCTCCCAACTTTTAGCTATATCTCTTTAAGTCTACACTGGCTGGAAGACACGGCAGGAACTCTTGACCTGGATCTAAGAGGGCTCTGGGACCCTGGTGGAGTTGAAAGCAACTGCTTCATAGCATTGATCCTGGAGGAGTCTAGTCTCTCATATCTTTTCTTCTAAGATGATGGCAAAATTTCAATTAAGTGTGCATTCCAGTGCCTTAAGATACTAGACCGATGGGAGAAAAAATGAGTGCTTTATACTTTTATAAAGATAATATTTTTGGTGGTAAGTGGGGTTTATCAGACCTCAAGAACTCGTGACTTCCAGATAATGATAGTGGGCTAACCTGGGTTTGGAAGAATGTCCTTATCCTAGACACAACAAGAAACCCTTAGCCAGCATGCAGGGGAGAGTGGCAGAGAGCAGGACTGTCTGGTCCTGTCACAGCTGTCGAGGGAGTGACAGGTGAGGAGGGACAGGGACCCCCGAGTGTGTGGCTCTGTTGACAGGGCTATCATTACCTAGGAGGGCATGCGGGGGAGCCACCTGGGCGTGCGGCAGGAGACGCGGGCTTACCCCTGTGCCACTCGGAGCATGTCAAGATAGGGGAGTCATTTATTCCTTTTTGGGTCTTAGTCCTATTTACAGAAACAAGGGATTCCGCCTGAATTAAGGGTCCCTGGCAACCCTCTGACTTGTTATCCTTTAATTTATTTATTCTTATTCAAAAATATCCCTGTTAAGTAGGCCAAGATAGTGAGTTAATAGCTGTCATTTTACTCTGTTAGACTTTGTCTTCTGGGTACCTTAGATTCATTTTTATCTGTTAATTACCTGGATGTGCTACGCATACCCCGACACTGAATGCCTTTGTATAAGCTGTAAGCATCTGGCCTTAATTCACGCTGTGTCTGTGATATAGTTCCTACAGTTCTGAGAGTGGCCGGCTGCGCTGTGACCACCACATGACACTAAGCTCCTTCTAGCCAAGATCAGGATGTGGTGATATGCTTAGTCAGTTTAGAAAGGCTCAGCTTCCACGAGACTGGAAGGGCATGACTCTAGTGATTCTGTGATCAACCTCCCCCTGATGCCCACTCTGGCAGGGCCTTTCTCATCACAGGTATGATGGGCGCCAGGTATCAGACCATTCGAGCCATCTCCCGTGGGGAGATTGTGGAGACAGGTGGGCGAGCGATAGCTGGGAATTAGCCAGGATATTTCATTCACTCTGCAGTGAGAATGGCCTCCCCGTCACAGTCCTTTCTGTCCACGCATCTTCTGTGATGCATTGTGTGTTATTATTAATATAATCTATTAGAGGGCAATTTTCTCTAATTTTCTGTCATTTTGCCATTCTATGCAAAAGGCATTAAATTGTGAATTAAAATGTGGGCATCTGGTTATCACTGGAAAAAAACCAGCTGAATTCACAGGCTCTCAAAGTGGCAGTATGTTTGAAAAGTTTTAACCATTTCTGTGATTTTCCTTTTTGTGAAGGTAGGGGCAGGAGAGGAGGTAGCCACTGGTCCCTAGAGAATATTTCAGCAGTGTGCGACTCAGAGAAGACTGAATTGTTTTCACTGACTTAGTCTCAGGGTTGGGCTTCCTTCTCACTCCAGCATCCCCAGGCCTTGGAGAAGCATCTGATTTTCAGGGCTGTCAGCCTGCCACCTGTCATTAACACAAGTCTGAGAGAGAAACACTCATCACCAGTGCAACGAATTACAAGTGCAGAGACAATATATCCAAGTACTCGGTTATTCTTGTCCGTGGTTGTGAGGCTCCATTCGTTCACCCGTACTGGTTCTCTCAGGATTTGAACCACAAACAGAGGAGGTACCCAGAAAGCTGGGAGCAGCACCTGGGAGACTCTGGAAGTCCAGAATGCCAGCCTTGGGTGTTTCCAGGGTGTTTCCTCCCTGCCATGTTTCCAGGGGCCCAGGTGGTTAGAGGCCATGATGACGCCCCTCATATATGCTCATTCACCATTCACTTCAGTTCTCCATTAACCTCCTTCCCCTGCCACTCTCTCTCCCATGTATGACCTGCGTGTGTGTGTACTCAGTCACTAAGTCGTGTCCAACTCTTTGTGACCCCATGGACTCCACCAGGCTCCCCTGTCTATGAGATTTCACAGGCAAGAATACTGGAGTGGGTTGCCATTTCCTTCTCTAGGGGATCTTTCCCAGGGATCGAACCCACATTTTACCACTGAGCCACCTGGGAATCCCTATGTGTGCCTAGGGGTTCATCAAATGCTATCACAGTAGATACTAATTAAATAGTTGTCCGATAAACAATGGAGTGATATGTGTACAAAATAGAAAAAATAAAATTCGAAAGGGATTTCAATATTATTAGCCTGCCTTATCTAGTCCACTGTGGCTCAGGCTTTGTGTGGTGAGCTGTCCACTCTTAGCACACAGAGCCCCGCTGGGCTGACCTGAGGAGGGGAGTCAGGAGTGGGGATGTTGTGCTGTCCGAGCAGAGAGGTGCTGTGCTGGGACCCCTCAGGTAGGGCAGGTGATGAGCAGCAGCATAGCTCCTGGGGAATCACAGACAGACGGCTCTGGACAGGCAAGGCGGCAGGATGCCAGTGGCCGGCTGCCACGTGTGAAGATGAGCAGGGGGTGACGTGGCACTGGGGGAGGGGGAGCACGGGTGTCAGATGAGGGCTGATCTATTCACTCATTCTCTTAGTGATTCAAATTACATGATTAAGAAAACACATTCATGAGTGAGGTGGGGGGAACCCCAGCAAAGACCAGACACTGAGAAGGGAACAGGAGGGATTAGCGATTCCGGAGAAGCAGGCTGGAAAAATGCAGCCTGAGGTGATGTGAATCTGCAGTCTGGAAATATGGCCATCCAGGCGGGAAATGCCTCGGAGCAGGAATACAGAAGCGCATCAGGGCTGGTGGGAATTCGCGATATGCTGCGGTGGTGGAAAGGGCCTGCGCACTTTGGGGTGACAGAAACACAGCTTCTCAACCTGCTGTGAGAGACAGCAAGCCTGGAGTCCCGTCCTTGCCGGAGAAGTCCAGGCCCTGGAAGATGTGGAGACATGCCAAAGTTTTCTGAGAAGCAATGAGCCTGGTTGCGGGGGCTCCAGAAGACAAATTTTAGATGTTTTTTTTTAATGTGAACCATTTTTAAAGTCTTTATTGAATTAGTTACAATATGGCTTCTGTTGTTCATGTTCTGATTTTTTTGACCATGAGGCATGTGGGGGTCTTTGCTCTCCAAGCAGGGATTGAACCCTCACCCCTTGCACTGGAAAGTGAAGTCTTAACTATTGGACTGCCAGGGAAGTCCCAGATTAATTTCAGAAGAGTTGTATAGGTCAACTTTGAGGAGCGACAGGCCCATTTTGGGAAAAATTATAGCCCTTAACATTCTGTATATTTAAGATAAAAGAATAAGTAACTCAAGGAGCTTTTAAGGAAAGCCTTCTGCCTTCCAAGATTTCAGGTGAAAATACAGATCTGGACATAGATGAAGGAAATTTGGGGTAACCAAATTTGCAGGAAACATTGCATCCATCCCCAAATACGGTACTGTGTGGGGCGCGCACCTGAATTACTCTGCCTGGGAGACAGGGTTTCCGAGGAGCCCAAGCCTGGTCTTAGGGACTGTCCCTTGATTGGTGGCTGTAGAGGAAAGGCTTGATTTTTCCACTGAGGTCTGGTTGACTGTGAGATTTTAGGTTGATAACTGGATATCGATGATAAATGGATAGGTGTCTACAAAGTAATATTCATCATATATAATTATGTAATGTAGGGGAATGCAATAATGCACAGAATGTGATATTGTGTACTTCTTCCATAGGGAGGAAATGAAGGGATTTTTGTTTTAAACTCAGATTTTGCGTTTAGACTAAATGAACATTAGGAAATAAAGTATATGATTATAAACTGGACTGAGCTGCTGGGGAATCTTCTGTGGATACTTGTTTAGGGGTGGTTGGAAGTGTGTGTGCAAACCTTTCTCTGAACTGTTGTGAATTCATTCAGGCAGATGACTGAAAATGACGTGACCCCTGCAAGTCTCGCGAGGGCCAGGTAAGAGGTGGGCATAACATTTCAGGACAGAACAGGGGTTCTCGCTATTAATGAGCATTCACTCCCTAGGTCTGGATTTATGTTTTGAAATGTGTTCTCTCTTTAGCTTCTGAATGTCTGAAGTAAGCACTTCTTTTTAAATTTTATTTTTCCCCAGAAGATTCGCTACTGAAAGAGCTTTTGTTTGGTTAACCTTCATTCCCCAGTTAGTTTCAGCCCCTCCACCGTTCTCTGCCCTACCCTGCACAGCCACTCTTCCCCTGTGGCTGACCCCCCACTAGTGTCCCTGGCAGCTGTAGCTTCCTTTAGGTTTCACAGAGGTGACGGGGCCCTCACATCGGTCTGCGATGATTGTCCGTGCTTTGCACAAGACAGTGAGGAGTCCTGGCTGCTTTGCCAGCTTCCAGCAGTGCAACTGGCTTCTGCTTATGGCTCAACAGTTTGCTGTTCTTTGGGAGGGGTGGCTGTGGCTTAGACGCCACCACACTCCCTCTCCTCTGCATCAGTGTCGGGGGAGGGGTGGGTGCCGGGCTGTGTTGGTTAATGGCAGGGGTAAGAGGCAAGCTCAGAAGTGGGAGTGAAGGGCTCAGGAACATCTGGAGAGGCCATGTGCTTTCAGGGTGGGTCTCTCCAGATCAAATCCACAGAATGAGGGCATGTTGTAGGCTGGGGGCGCCAACAGGAAGCCATCACAGCGGTCCAGAAGGGTGTGTTGGGCAGCAATGGTCAGAAGACTGGGGAAAAATAAGAAAGAGTCAACATTCAAAAGAAAAGTAGGACAAAGACGCTCTGGATGATTTAACGTAAGATTGGAGTCCCTACAGATGTTTGTACATCCATGTTCAGAGCAGAATTTTTCACGAGAGCCCAAAGGCAGAAACAACCCAAATGTTCACTGATAGATTAATAGATAAACAAAATGTGGCCTGCCATACAATGGAATATTATTCAGCTTTAAGGGGGAAGGAAATTTTGACAGATGTAACAACATGGATGTAACCTATACTTTATGAAGTAAGTCAGACACAAAAGAACAAATATTGATGATGCCACTTATATGAGGTCCCGAGAGCAGTCCAGTCCATAGAGATAGCAAGTAGAATGGTGGTTGTCAGGGGCTGGGAGGAGGTGGGGAGGATGAGACAGTTACTGTTTGATGGGTACAAGTTTTATTTTGGGACGATGAGAATGTTCTGGAGATGGACGGTGGTGATAGCTGCCCAGCAATGTGAGTATGCCTGATGCCACTCAACTGTACATTTAAAGATGGTTGAAACAGTAAATGCTGTGTTATGTCTATTCTACTACATTTTAAAAAACACTGCAACTCTCTATTTTATATTTTTATGTACTTAATTTTTAACCTCTCCAGATCTTTAACTTAAACATCTCCCCTATTGAGTGTGTATGGAGGTGGTATGGGGAATTTATTTGGGACTCGGAAGGAAGCAGGAAAGGACAGTTTGGTGGTCTGTTGTTCCCTGTACACTGAGGTACAGGAAATGACATGTGTGGGAGTTGGCGATGGCCTCTCTTGTTTTTATTTTTCAGAGGAAGTGGTAGCAGTTCCCTGTTAATTCACCTTGAGTTCTGCCAGGCAGCTTTAAAATCTACATTGATATATATCAAGCAGTCGCATAGATGCCTACTAACTTAATTTGTGTTTTGCTCAGTCTTTATCCCCAGGAATGTTATTAAAATGTTCTTTCCTGGTCTTAAGTAACACTGTTCAGTTCTTGTAACCTCGCTGATTAATGGCAGGGTAATTGCCCTTCATTTCTTTGCCTTCAAAACAGTGCCACCTGGGTCTTTACTGCCCTCAAAACAGATGTCTTCTGCAGAGAGTGAAATTCCTACCAGTTCAGCCCCTCCTCCTCCAGCACATAGGTGAGAAGCCCCTGGGGTGCATAGGAAGGACGCTAAAGCAAGCAATCATGCTGGAGCCTTCAGAAGAGTGACCCCAGCCCTTCCCCAGCTGAATTATCACTGCCTGGGCTGGGGCCAGTGCTCCCTCAAGGATCGGCAAAGAAGGATCATCTTCTAGAGAGGAATATGGATGCTGGCCAGGCAAAGAAACAGAGACAGCCCCCGAGAACGGGGGATGAGTGTGCAGTCCAGTGTGTGGCTCTTTGTCTGTTTTCTGCTGATGGTGAGATTTTTACACAGTCACCGTGTCTGCCTCCACCAAGCACCTTCTGCAGTCCCCATCCTGTCATCCTTCTGCTGCCCTACGAACTGGGTGTTCCTTTCCTTCCGTCTCTGTAGATGCAGAAACCGAAGTGCAAGGAGGGAAGTCACTGGGCCAAGGCCACACGTGTATTTGGTGTCAGAACTGGGATCTGAACCCAGATCTGTTTGATTCCATAGCTTATAACCCTAAACAGAATAAGCACTAGGTCTAGTCTGGAGTCCCCCGCAGGTCCCAGTAGGCCTGTGGTTTCTGTTAACCTTGAGAAAGTAGGAGACAGGTAGAGACATTGTTGGACCAAGGAGTGCCTGCCCTCTCCTGCCCTGCTCACTTACGGCTTCTTCTGACCATCAACCCAGTCTCTGGCCTCTGGGGCCCAGCTGGCCCTTCTGTGCTCAACGTGAAGGCATAGTTCATCCAGCCCAGCTCACAGATGGGCCGTGCTGCTCAGCACACTGTTGTTTTACCTCCTAAGTACTCTGTCAATCGAATTCTAGATCTGGCGTGTCCTTTCCTTTTAGGCCCTTACTGTGGCCTCTCTGGGCCTGGCATCTGGTTTACCAGTGAGTGGTTGTCACTGAATGAGTTAGTTACTCCTCTGGTTAGCCATGAAAGAGAGTCTTGGGAAGTGAGCCAGAGCTGGAATTCCCAAAGGAAGAAAGAAATCCTCCACAGTGATTTCTGCCCCATTCTGTGTAGCTCTTGCCTTTATGCTGCAAAGTGAAAATATTAGTCATGCAATTGTGTCTGACTCTTTTTGACCTCGTGGACTGTAGCCTGCCAGGCTCCTCCGTCTAGGGGACTCTCGAGGCAAAAATACTGGAGTGGGTTGCCATTTCCTTCTCCAGGGGATCTTCCAGACCCAGGGATCAAATCTGGGACTCCTGCATTGCAGGCAGATTCTTTACTGCCTGAGCCACCAAGGAAGCCCTTAGGCCCCAAGGGTCGTCTCTAAAGATTTTTTAAATTAATAAACTAATTAATTTTATTTTTATTTATTTGGCAGGCGAGATCTTTTGTTGCAGCACTCACTCGGACTCTCTAGCTGTGGCACGAGGTCTCAGTAGTTGCAACTCACAGGCTTAGCTGCCTCGTGGCAAATGGGATCTTCCTGGACCAGGTGTCCTCTGCATTGCAAGGCAGATTGTTAACCACCAGGGAAGTCCCAAGGGTGCTCTCTAAAAGAAGCTCCATCCTCTGTTCCCAGGAAAAAGACAAGGAAATGAGGCAGGTGGCCATACAAAGAAGAAGGACTGTACAGGGGCCTGTGGATTGATGTGGAGGTAGGGGCAGTTTTGCAAGACTGCGGGTCACAGCCATTCGTGTGTGTGCTTCGTCCTGGCTGCTGAACGGTTGATCTGGCCCTCGGTGATCTGTTCCAGGGAGGGATGCAGTTTTCCCTTTTGCCATGTGGAAATCCTCCGTGGCAGGACATCTTCTGTCTCTCTAGGCTTCTCTGTAGGCGTGGGCTGTGATGGATCTGTGGCACCAGGGTTGGGGACAGCTCCTGAAGGGCCCTTGGGGTTTAGCCATTTCCTAGTTTTTCCTGTTCACCTACTGGATCAACAGCATGCTTTTTGGCCTTGCTCACCGGAATGTTGCTAATTCTCTGTGAATCCTTATCCTTTCCCTTCCCAGAGTGCTCAAGGACCACAAAGCCAGCTTCATTAAACTGGAAAGACTGGCCCTTTGCTAAGCAGTCAATTTTACATGAAACTGAAACCCGAGCTAGGATTTTTGGTTCACCTCTCAGATCACAGGAATGTACTGCCTCATTACTAGTCAAATAAGCAATTTTAAACAATCCAAAAACAGACTGACCACTTGCAATCCCAGGTAGTCTGTTAGGTCTTTTTGCTGGTTTGTGACCTACCTTTGCTTCTAAGGAGGTCTAGCATGGAAGGAAAGAGGCAGGAAACGAGATGAAGAATGAAAATGGGAGTGAGTGGACATTCTGGTTTATCAAACAGAAGTAGCTTTAACTGTGTGTGTGTGGGGGGGGCGGTGGAGGGAGGCACTTAGACGTTCTGTAACTAAAGATTGTTAGTCATTTAACCTGGTGACCTACGAGTACTTAGGAAGTGTGTGTGTGTATGTTAAGGCCCATGTGTTTTTAGTACATTCAGACCTACTCCAGGACAAAGATGACTTATCTATTTCCCACTGCTGTAATGTGAGCTCCTTGATGGCTGTTGTTTGTTTGTGTGCATGTTTATTTTGGTTTTCTAATCTTTTGTTCACTAATGTATTCCATGTGCTTAGAACAGTGACTAGCGCAGAGGGATGCAATAAATATTTCGGGAACGAATAAATAAATGACCATGAATGTGTGTGTAGATAGGTGTCCATACACGTACAGGCAAGAGTAACATCTTACCCACAAGTCAGTTATCTAACAACCTTGATTATGTAAAATAAGTGCAGAATTAGAACGTAGTCCAAAGGTCTATAGAATAGCCATGCCTGGGGGTGATAAACCTTGTGCTCTTGTTTCTTTTTATTCTGTTTTTGTGTATATATATATATATATATATATATATATCTTTTATTTTTAATTGGAGGATAATTCCTCTGAAAATTTGAGTTGGTTTCTGCCGTGCAGCAGTGTGAACCAGTCATAAATACACATATAAATATGTAGATGTATGTGTGTATAAGCCTCCCTTCTGCCCACCGCCATCCCGCCCCTCTAGGTCATCGCAGAGCACAGATCTGGGCTCTCTGTGCTACACAGCAGCTAGCTGTTTTACACATGGTAGTGTATATATATGTCAGTGCTACTCTGCTAGTTTGTCTCACCCTCTGCTCATGTTGCTTTACGCATAAGAGAGACATATGGTCCTTCAAAGCCAGGCCTACTTTAGATACTGTTTTTGGCCTGGAGCAGATCAGCAATGGCAAATTGAAGATAGAGACAATTACAGAGACAAAACCAACAAAGTGATGGCTAACAGCTTGACAGGAGGAGAGGAGACAAAAAACAGACCCCGGTAATCTATGTAGCACCTCCTGGAACCAGTTGGTTTAGGAGCACACAGCTTTTACACTTTACAATCCATTGGATTATTATGTGATATAGTATGGTATGACATGAATTAATGTTTATAAGTAGACACTGAATCACTGGATGCTTAAATGATGTCTCATAACTATAAGAAGACAAGATTGTCTCTAATTCTTTAGAAAGAGTCCTTTGGAATAGTTTAAGTAACTGTTTCTCAACAAGTTTGTGCTTCCATTTGCTGTACCAGGAGGCGAAAAATTGTGGCCTGCAAGCCACATTCAGTTTGCTGCTTGCTTTTATAAATAAAGTTTTATCAGAAATGGCCATGCTCATTCATTTACATATTATTTATGGCAACTTTTGCACCATAGTAGCAGATTGAGTCATTGCAACAGAGACCATATGGCCTGCAAACCCCAAAATATTTATTGTCTAGTGCTTTATAGAAGTTGGCTGCTTCCTGATTTACATGTTGGGTTCTTCCAGGATGTTAGTTTCTGCTCTTGTGTACATCTGATACATTTACATGCATTACTGAGTGATCTGTATTCATAAATGTGTCTAAATACTCGTTTCTGTGTGATAGTAAACACAACTAAATACTAAGCACCACATTTTCTTTACTGCTAAAACATAGCTCCATAGCTCTATAACAGACTTTGGATCCAATTAGTCATTCCTCTTCCTGCTTTGCTCAACTGAGGGTATGTTGTGACCTCTGAGACATTCTGGAGAACTATAGCATCCTCAGAAACCTCACTGCACGTCCATGGTCCTCTCAATGGCTCCTGGGGTGTAGGCATTTTGATTGCACTCAGCTTATATAAGACAGATGTCCTTGTGAAGGATTCAATGATTATGTATCCCAGATTACAGAGGGTCTTATGGGATTTTTAAATGGTACTGGAATCCAAGTGTAATAGCATGAAATATCATATACTTCCTAGATTATAGAATCTTTTCTAGGTAGAATTTGCTTTCAGGTTATTCTTGTGGCCTTTGCCACTGATTTCATGGAGAAAGCTTCTCCCTTGAAGGCAATCACACTGATTTATTATTCTGTGCCAATGTGGCTTTACCACACTAATGCTAGCTTTGACTAGTCCTGACTTCAGTGTACTTCTTGCTCAGCCTTTTGTTAATATACTTCACTTTGTTTTGTTAATTTTCGAGTACCAGGGGCCAATGTTCATTATGGAAGGTAAGCGTCTAAGATTGTAGATTCCCTCTGGGTAAAGTGTGCATAAGTGTCATTCAAATGAGCATAGTTTGGGGTGGCAGAGGGAATGCCTTTTTTATTGAAATGTAATAAAAGTGACATTTTAAAAGTGTACATTTCAATAGCTTTTAGTATATTTACAAAGTTACACAGTCATCTCTTTTTTTATATATCAATATAAGAAATCTGGTTTATTTTTGAGGAACTGTAGGTAATCATATAGTCAGTCAGTTCAGTCGCTCAGTCGTGTCTGACTCTTTGCTACCCCATGAATCGCAGCACGCCAGGCCTCCCTGTCCATCACCATCTCCCGGAATTCACTCAGACTCACATCCATCGAGTCCGTGATGCCATCCAGCCACCTCATCCTCTGTCGTCCCCTCTCCTCCTGCCCCCAATCCCTCCCAGCATCAGAGTCTTTTCCAATGAGTCAACTCTTTGCATCAGGTGGCCAAAGTACTGGAGCTTCAGCTTCAGCATCATTCCGTCCAAAGAAATCCCAGGGCTGATCTCCTTCAGAATGGACTGGTTGGATCTCCTTGCAGTCCAAGGGACTCTCAAGAGTCTTCTCCAACACCACAGTTCAAAAGCATCAATTCTTCGGTGCTCAGCCTTCTTCACAGTCCAACTCTCACATCCATACATGACCACAGGAAAAACCATAGCCTTGCAAGTTGCACTGAAATCCACATATTTATGCTCTGCTGAGATTTACCAAATAGCCTGTATGCCATGGGGTTTGCTGAGTGTGGATTCTGACAGTCCTAGGTCCCAGGAGTTATTTTATATATCAGATTGTTCATCTCAGTTGAGCAGTGTCAGAGAGAACACCAGGACCTTGTGTCCCATCGCTTTGTCCTAACCTCAGACCTCAGTGGTTTGATCAGGCTTCCTAGCTCTGAAATTCTCTTCCTCTCCATGAAAGTGAACCCAGGAGAGCCTACCAAAAATGACAACTGCTCTGGCCGAGCTAGAGTTCTTGGTAGAGTTTGTATTGGGATGTCAATGGACTTTCTCTTCTTTTGTCCAACCCCTCCCCAAACTCTGTCCAGAAGGGCCCTGTGCAAGGAGGCTGGTCACTTGTTTATTCATTCCTTCATAAGTATGTGTGTCTGCAGTGACCCTACACCACATGCTAGACCCTGAGAACACACAGGGAAGACAGACAGGATCCTACGGCTCGTGAAATTGATATTTTAATGAAGAGCAGAGACATCAAATGACTAATTACTCAATTAATTCTGCAGTCACAGTTGTGATAAGTGCACCAAGAGAAATGTACAGCGTCTTGTGATAGAAGGGTGCAATGTGGGGCCAGACTTAGTCTGCAGGCAGGGAAGTGTCTCTGAGGGTGTGATATTTTTTTAGCCAAGATCTGAAGGATAAATATGGCATGGGAAGGAGGAAAGGCAGAAGGTAGGAGCTACATCACAGACAGCCTTGCAGGCAAAGGGAGGATTTTGGATTAAGCTGTGGAAATTCCTGAAGCTCAAAACAAAACCCACACTAATTGCTGTGTGTTAAGGAGGAAGTTACTCCAGGTGTTTCTTGACTTTCTACTTTTGCATTCCAGTTGCCTATAATGAAAAGGATATCTTTTTGGGTGTTAGTTCTAAAAGGTTTTGCAGGTCTTCATAGAACCGTTCACCTTCAGCTTCTTCAGCGTTACTGGTTGGGGCACAGACTTGGATTACTGTGATATTGAATGGTTTGCCTTGGAAACGAACAGAGATCATTCTGTCATTTTTGAGATTGCATCCAAGTACTGCATTTTGGACTCTCTTGTTGACCATGATGGCTACTCCATTTCTTCTAAGGGATTCCTGCCTGCAGTAGTAGATATAATGGTCATCTGAGGTAAATTCACCCATTCCAGTCCATTTTAGTTTGCTGATTCCTAGAATGTCGACGTTCACGCTTGCCGTCTCCTGTTTGACCACTTCCAATTTGCCTTGATTCATGGACCTGACATTCCAGGTTTCTATGCAATATTGCTCTTTACAGCATCGGACCTTGCTTCTATCACCAGTCACATCCACAGCTGGGTATTGTTTTTGCTTTGGCTCCATCCCTTCATTCATTTTGGAGTTATTTTTCCACTGATCTCCAGTAGCATATTGGGCACCTACCGACCTGGGGAGTTCCTCTTTCAGTATCCTATCATTTTGCCTTTTCATACTGTTCATGGGGTTCTCAAGGCAAGAATACTGAAGTGGTTTGCTTCTCCAGTGGACCACATTCTGTCAGACCTCTCCACCATGACCTGCCCATCTTGGGTGGCCCCATGGACGTGGCTTAGTTTCATTGAGTTAGACAAGGCTGTGGTCCTAGTGTGATTAGATTGACTAGTTTTCTGTGAGTATGGTTTCAGTGTGTCTGCCCTCTGATGCCCTCTTGCACCTTCCGTCTTACTTGGGTTTCTCTTACCTTGGGCGTGGAGTATCTCTTCACGGCTGCTCCAGCAAAGCGCAGCCACTGCTCCTTACCTTGGATGAGCGGTATCTCCTCACTGCTTCCCCTCCAGACCTTGAACATGGAATAGCTCCTCTAGGCCCTCCTGCGCCCCCACACCCACCACTCCTTGGACGTGGGGTAGCTCCTCCCGGACACCACCCCGACCTCGGATGTCGGGTAGCTCCTCTCGGCCGACGCCCCAGTCCTCAGATGTGGGGTAATTCCTCTTGGCCGCTGCCCCTCAGGCATGGGGTCCTTCTGGCTTCTGCCCCTGACCTTGGACGTGGGGTAGCTCCTCTCGGCCACGCTCTGTACACCATCGCAGCCGCCCTGGAATGCAAAAGTAGGAAGTCAAGAAACACCTGGAGTAACAGGAAAATTTAGCCTTGGAATATGGAATGAAGCAGGGCAAAGACTAATAGAGTTTTGCCAAGAGAACACACTGGTCATAGCAAACATCCTCTTCCAACAACACAAGAAAAGACTCTACACATGGAAATCACCAGATGGTCAACACCGAAATCAGATTGATTATGTTCTTTGCAGCCAAAGATGGAGAAGCTCTATACAGTCAACAAAAACAAGACCAGGAGCTGACTGTGGCTCAGATCATGAACTCCTTATTGCCAAATACAGACTGAAATTGAAGAAAGTAGGGAAAACCACTAGACCATTCAGGTATGACCTAAATCAAATCCCTTAGGATTATACAGTGGAAGTGAGAAATAGATTTAAGGGACTAGATCTGATAGATAGGGTGCCTGACGAGTTATGGACGGAGGTTCGTGACATTGTACAGGAGACAGGGATCAAGACCATCCCCATGGAAAAGAAATGCAAAAAAGCAAAATGGCTGTCTGAGGAGGCCTTACAAACAGCTGTGAAAAGAAGAGAAGCAAAAAGCAAAGGAGAAAAGGAAAGATATAAGCATCTGAATGCAGAGTTTCAAAGAATAGCAAGAAGAGATAAGAAAGCCTTCTTCAGCAATCAACGCAAAGAAATAGAGGAAAACAACAGAATGAGAGGGACTAGAGATCTCTTCAAGAAAATTAGAGATACCAAGGGAACATTTCATGCAAGGATGGGCTCGATAAAGGACAGAAATGGTATGGACCTAACAGAAGCAGAAGCTATTAAGAAGAGGTGGCAAGAAGACACAGAAGAACTCTACAAAAAAGATCTTCATGACCAAGATAATCGCAATGGTGTGATCACTCACCTAGAGCCAGACATCCTGGAATGTGAAGTCAAGTGGGCCTTAGAAAGCATCACTATGAACAAAGCTAGTGGAGGTGATGGAATTCCAGTTGAGCTATTTCAAATCCTGAAAGATATGCTGTGAAAGTGCTGCACTCAATATGCCAGCAAATTTGGAAAACTCAGCAGTGGCCACAGGACTGGAAAAGGTCAGTTTTCATTCCAATCCCAAAGAAAGGCAATGCCAAAGAAAGCTTAAACTACTGCACACTTGCACTCATCTCATACGCCAGTAAAGTCATGCTCAAAATTCTCCAAGCCAGGCTACAGCATTACCTGAACCATGAACTTCCTGATGTTCAAGCTGGTTTTAGAAAAGGCAGAGGAACCAGAGATCAAATTGCCAACATCCGCTGGATCATGGAAAAAGCAAGAGAGTTCCAGAAAAACATCTATTTCTGTTTTATTGACTATGTCAAAGCCTTTGACTGTGTGGATCACAATAAACTGTGGAAAATTTTGAAAGAGATGGGAATATCAGAGCACCTGACCTGCCTCTTGAGAAACCTATATGCAGGTCAGGAAGCAACAGTTAGAACTGGACATGGAACAGCAGACTGATTCCAAATAGGAAAAGGAGTGTATATTGTCACCCTGCTTCTTTAATTTATAAGCAGAGTACATCATGAGAAATGCTGGACTGGAAGAAACACAAGCTGGAATTAAGATTGCCAGGAGAAATATCAATAACCTGAGATATGCAGATGACACCACCCTTATGGCAGAAAGTGAAGAGGAACTAAAAAGCCTCTTGACAAAAGTGAAAGTGGAGAGTGAAAAAGTTGGCTTAAAGCTCAACATTCAAAAACGAAGATCATGGCATCTGGTCCCATCACTTCATGGGAAATAGATGGGAAAACAGTGGAAACAGTGTCACACTTTATTTTTGGGGGCTCCAAAATCACTGCAGATGGTGACTGCAGCCATGAAATTAAAAGACGCTTACTCCTTGGAAGGAAAGTTATGAGCAAACTAGATAGCATATTGAAAAGCAGAGACATTACTTTGCCAACAAAGGTCCGTCTAGTCAAGGCTATGGTTTTTCCAGTGGTTGTGTATGGATGTGAGAGTTGGACTGTGAAGAAAGCTGAGAGCCGAAGAATTGATGCTTTTGAACTGTGGTGTTGGAGAAGACTCTCGAGAGTCCCTTGGACTGCAAGGAGATCCAACCTGTCCATTTTAAAGGAGATCAGCCCTGGGATTTCTTTGGAAGGAATGATGCTTAAGCTGAAGCTCCAGTACTTTGGCCACCTGATGCGAAGAGTTGACTCATTGGAAAAGACTCTGATGCTGGGAGGGATTGGGGACAGGAGGAGAAGTGGACGACAGAGAATGAGATGGCTGGATGGCATCACTGACTCGATGGATGTGAGTCTGAGTGAACTCCGGGAGATGGTGATGGACAGGGAGGCCTGGCATGCTGTGATTCATGGGGTTGCAGAGTCGGACATGACTGAGCGACTGAACTGAACTGAAGGAGGAAGTTAGTGTGCAGTGGGGGGATTTATTGCAGTCACCCAAGTAGATGATAGCGGCCTTCATGACTAGGATGGGGACAATTATGAATATGGAATGTGAATTTGAGATATATCGAGGAGATGGAGTTGACAGGATCTATTGCATCTCTGCAATTAGGATCCCTCCTCCTTTTCCAGCTCTGGCTCCTGAGATGTCCTCATTGTTCTTTGGGCTCAGAGTACACTGTGTGCACTGAGAGTCATTCAGTGTCCCAGAGTCAACTGGTAATCCTCTTAGGGGAGTTTCGGTGTTTGTTGTTCTGTTGCTAAGTCATGTCCGACAATTTGTGACCCCATGGACTGGAGCATGCCAGGCTCCCCTGTCCTTCACTGTCTTCTGGAGTTTACTCAAACTATCCAACCATCTCATCCTCTATTGCCCCTACCTCCTCCTGCCCAATCTTTCCCAGCATCAGGGTCTTTTGCAGTGAGTGAACTGTTCATATCTGATGGCCAAAGTATTGGAGCTTCAGCTTCAGCATCAGTCCTTCCAATGAATATTCAGAGCTGACTTCCTTTAGGATTGACTGGTTTGATCTCCTTGCAGTCCAAGGGACTCTCAAGAGTCTTCTCCAGCAGCAGAGTTCGGAGAAGGCTAAGTGCTAAAGCCTTCTTTCTGGTCCAATTCTCACATCTGTACATGACTACTGGAAAAACCACAGGGGAGCTTTAGAACTGTGTCTATAATGTCAAGGTCCCAGAAATACAAAGGGTAGGTTTTCCAGATTGTCCCTGGGGGATTTCACTGGAAAAGCCGAAGGTTCCAGAGAAGGCAGACCCTACAGGGACCTGGAGAAAATCATGGAGACTCAGACCAGTTCACAAGCTTCTTCCCCACAGCAAATTACATTCTCCACAATGAAAAGTTCCTCCCTCTTTTTAAAAGCATCCAAATTACCTTGGTCTCACTGGCTGGCTGGTTGCCTGGCCACTGGCTGGGGGACACAGCACAGCTGTGTGGGGCCTGGGCTCCCAGGCATCCATCCTCTCCCTCCAGGGTTCACATGATGCTTTATTACCCAGATGTAGATTTTTTTTTTCACTTTCTCTCTGGATTTTCAAATTCTCAGACTATAGAATGAGTTTTGGGAAGTAATCCTTTGCTTTAGAGACCACCCCAGGTACTAGAAAACATCCTCAAATCTCATTGCACCTCAAGGAAATGCATTTGATTGCCCCTGAGCCTTTGGTGGATGGCGTACTGATTGTGTGCACCTTAAAAGTCCTGGTTGCTTGAGATTTGTCACACACTTGACCCAGTAAACAGTTTCTTGCCTTCAGTGCGTTTTTATTTCACCAACCAGAAAACTACTGCAAGATAAAGAAGTTGAAGAATTGAAGGCCTTTGAGTCATTCAGATTAGTCATGTATGAATATGAGAGCTGGACTGTGAAGAAAGCTGAGCTCTGAAGAATTGATGCTTTTGAACTGTGATGTTGGAGAAGACTCTTCAGAGTCCCTGGACTGCAAGGAGATCCAACCAGTCCATCCCAAAGATCAGTCCTGGGTGTTCATTGGAAGGACTGATGTTGAAGCTGAAACTCCAATACTTTGGCCACCTGATGTGAAGAGCTGACTCATTTGAAAAGACTCTGATGCCAGGAAAGATTGAGGGCAGGAGCAGAAGGGGGCGACAGAGGATAGATGGTTGGATGGCATCAACGACTCAATGGATATGAGTTTGGGTGGACTCTGGAAGTTGGTGATGGACAGGGAGGCCTGGCATGCTGTGATTCATGGGGTCGCAAAGAGTTGGACATGACTGAATGACTGAACTGTACTGAACTGAGTCATTCAGATAGTGTTCTGTGTCCAGGAGCCCAGGATAGAAAAGTGCAGAGACAATTGTCTTCAATGTTTTTATATAAAATTGCTTTTTCAAAAAATAAGTTTTTTAATTGAGGATATTGATGATGTGGATTCAAGCGGGGGAAAATTGGTCTCCCACCCCAAGGCGGCTCCTCGGTATAGGGTCTTCAGTCATTTTGCCTCTGTATTTCTGCTGAAGTTGATACTCTTTTATCTTTTTTCCCCGTTTTTCCCAAGTGGTTGGAGGACCGCTGCACAATTTCTTAGTAATCCAGACTAGTTTACTAGGATTAGAACCCATTGCTTCAGTGCCCAAGGAGGCAGCAATCCAGCTGGATAAGACCTTTGTATGAGGAGTTGGGGAGAGAAACAGGGGACAGACAGAGAGAAAGCACTGACTTAAATAGGATTTGGAGAACAAGAATCAGATATTATTCATGTTTATTTTGGAAAGAAACAACCATAAATATATTTATATATTCCAACTATCTGCTTTCACTATTACTTTGCTTCTGGCTGAATTAGGAAGATAAATTCCTTTGGTATCTTTAGTGTATTAGTTGCTTGGGTGTGAATTGTTGGAAGAAATAGTACATTTCACACAGGGATCGTTTGAGATTTATGACTCAGGCTGGCCAATGACTTTATTGTATAAAAACTGTTAAAAATATTTAGAAAGTCCCATAAAATCTGTGTGGTTTTTTTTTGTACTATGATATATATATTTTTGAGAATCTCCATTTGCCTGCCAGGATAATGAATACCCTCCACACCTTAAGGTCATTGTCCAAATCAGCATGATGAAAGCACCTGTGAATATGAATGCATGGTTTGCCAAAAGTTGTTGCTAAACTTTTAAAACGTTAGTTGCTTGTTTGTTTTGCTTTTAGCAGTAGATTAGAGGTAGGAAAGAAGTCATCTTGGAATTGGAAGAAAGCACAAATTCTTTGCTCCTGATTGATAAGACCTCATCCATGGCTGCTCAAGGTTCAGTTCATTGTTCTTGTCAATGCTTGATGGCTTTGACAGGCCACAAAGTCTCAAGTGAAATAGATGTATTTGGTCAGGAGCTGCTGACTTATAAATCATTAACTACAATGCTCCACCTGTAAAGGAGAGGAATTGGCCGAGGTGTGGTTTTGATTTACAAGGTGAAAGCAAGAAGACCTTTGCTGTGCTGTCACAGCCCGTGAAGGTAAGCATTCAACAGAAATCCAGGATGCTTCCTACACATCCCGAGAAGGCCGAGGGCTTCCTTGGTGGAATGGCCAGGCTGTCTTGGGGTGCAGGTGGGTCTCTGGCCCTATGCTGCTCTAACCAGAACGACTGTGCTCTCCTTCCCTCTCTGTTTCCCTCTCTCCCTCCCTCCTTCTTTCCTTCTTTTCTCCCTTCTTTCCTTCCTCTCCCCATCTCTCTCTTCATCCCACTCTCATTACAAAGCTGCAGCCTTGGTAAAATCCTGTTGTCCACCCACTTGGCCCATGAATTTGCCCAATGGAACCTGGGTAAAGTAAAGTACAAGACCATGATGACTGTTCAGTTTCTTATTATAAATTTTTTTTTCGTTGGAGGATAATTGCTTTGCAACGTTATGTTGGTTTCTACCATACAGCAGCGTGAATCAGCTATGTGTATACATATATATGCTTCCTTTTGAGCCTCCCTCCGCACTCCCGTCCACGCCTGTAGGTCGTCACAGGGTGTCAGGCTGGGCTCCCTGTGTTACAGAGCAGCTTCCCACTGGCTGCCTGTTTCACGTGTGACAGTGTGTATGTGTCAATGCTGCTTTCTCAGTTCTTTCTCAGCTTGCCCTGCCCTTTCCTTTCCCTGCTGTGCCGACGAGTCTGTCCTCTACATCTGCATCTTTATTGCTTCCCTGCATATAGGTTCATCAGCTACTTTTCTAGATGCCATACAGATATGCATTAATATATGATACTTTTGTCTCCTTCTGACTTACTTCATTCTGTCTAACAGGCTCTAGGTTCATCCACCTTACTCAGTCTGACTCAAATGCGTTCCTTTTTTTGGCTGAGTGATAGTCCATTGAATATATGTACCATATCTTTACGCATTCATCTGTCAATGGGTGTCTAGATTGCTTCTGTATCCTGGCTATTGTAGATAATGCTGCAATGACTATCAGGATACGTGTGTCTTTTTGAATCGTGATTTTCTCAGGGAATAAGCCCAGTAGTGGGGTTTCTGGGTCATATGGTGGTTTTATTCCTAGTTTCTTAAGGACTGTTTTCCACAGTGGTTTTATCAGTTTATATTCCCACTTATAGTGCATGAAGAGTCCCTTTTCTCCACACCCTTTCCAGCATTTATTATCTGTAGATTTTTTGTTGATGGCCATTCTGACCACTGTGAGGTGATATCTCATTGTAGTTTTGATTTACATTTCTCTAATTATGAGCAATGTTGAGCACCTTTTCATGTGTTTATTGGTCTGTGGTATATGCTCTTTGGAGATATGTCTGTTTAGGTCTCCTGCCCATTTTTGATTGGGCTGTTTGTTTTTCTGACATTAAGCTGTATGAGCTGCTTATATATTTCAGAGATTAATCCCTTTGCCAGTTGCTTTGTGTTCATTTACTGACCATTTACCTTGAGCAGGCTCTTGGTCCCAGCTGGCAACTGTGCGATTCACTATCCTCTCTCCTGGTTGACTGCTTTACACCTTCCTCTTCTTCCCAGCCTCTGACACTACCCTTTCCGTCTTCATTCTCAGTTGAATTTCCCAGGCTCCCACCATCTGCCCACCTGTTCTCCCTTTTGGCTGATACAGTGGGTGGGTCTGTACTCCTTGAGGCTGGGTGTCCTCTAAATGCCACCTCACCAACTGGCTCGGTGACATCCTCCAGTGGCCTCCTCTTCTTTCTGTATCATTTTTTCCTTCTCTTTGGATCATTCCTTTTAGAATATTAAAATGCTGTTATAGCTCACGACTTAAAAAAAATTAAGAACTCTCTTGACCTCATATCCCCCATTAACTACTGCCCCATTTCTTTGATTCCCTTTGCAGCAAATCTATCTTTTTAGAAAAGACTTATTTGACCTCTATCTTCAGACTCTCATCTTCACTTTTTCTTGGGCTTTCTCCATTCAGCCTTTAGTTGACATCTCTCAGTCAAAAACTCTTGCAAAGGTCATAGAAGATAGTAATGATAGATGGATGATATGTGAGATGTAACAGACATTCACTGTGCTATGATCATCTTGCTACATTCGTTCAAGGATTTGTTGACCACCTGCTATTACAGACACCATTGTGTTTTATGAATATTAACTCACTTATGCTTGTAAGGTAGGTACTATTTTTATCCTCGTTACATGGATGAGGAAACTGAGAAACAGAGAGATGAAAGAATTTATCTTCTCCACCATATATAGTGTGCATGCTGACTTTTCAGCCCTCATTTTATTGATACTTGACTACCTGTTGTGTTTACCATTGACCATTCCCTCCTTCCTGAACCACTGTTCCACTTTGTTTCCTTAGGTTCTCCTTCTACCTCGCTTATCTGTTCCTTTAAGTATCTTTTGCAGGTTCCTTCTTATCTCCCCTAAATAGATCCTGGGAGCTCAGTCATCACACCTCTTCTCTGTCTACACTCACTCCCTGGGTAGATTCCGCAGTCCCACGATTGTAAATGCCATCTACACACTGTTGGCCTCTGAAGTGTTGTCTCTAGCTTGGGTCTCACTTCTCGACTTGACATTCTCCCCAGCTTCATTTTCAACAGTTCCCCTTCTCACTCACCTGCTGCAGCCATGCTGTCCTTTCTGTTCCTAGCTATGCTGATCGTGCTCCCACCTGGGCTTTCTGGACCTGGCCTGGCTTAGGATGCTTTCCCTAGATGTCTCCTGGGCCCACAAACTTGCTACATTCAAGTCTCTGTTTAAGAGAGGCCATCTCTGCTTGTCGTGTGGAAAAGAGCAGCCCCTTACTCCAACTCCCAAGTCTCCTCTGACCTGCCTTGCTTCATTGATCTCTGTGTGTCACCACAGGGCAGCTCATGTACTTGCTCATTATTCATTTTTCTGCAGAAGATAGCTCCAGGCAGCTGAGCTCTGCAGAGCTTGGTCTCCGCTCTGTTACCAGTGTAGGGTGTGTAATAGGTGCTTAATAAATAGCTATTGAGTGAGTAAATGAAGTCATCACAGGAAGCGCATGGACAATGCCTTTTAGAACTCCATGTCTTTAATTTTTTTTAAGTCAATAGATTCACATTTACAAGATGAGTAAAATAACAACGTATAAATGAGTTTTCCTTCCTCTTCCCTTAAGTTTTATGACACTTATAAATTCACCTGAAATTGTAATAAAAGATTCCAGAAGCTTTTACAGCATGTTTTCAGTTGATGATAACGTCCAGAAATAGTTTAAATAACAACATTAACAGGTTATGGTTTTCCTAAAGGACCACAGTATTTTTAAAAGAGAAACTTCAATAATTCCATTTTACTACTTCCCTAAGCCTTTGAAATACATGGTACTCATTAATGTTGAATTATTTACTAGAAATAATCCCTCCCCCACACAAAATACCCATCCTGATATTAACTGCCTCGAGTTTAAAGGTTTTTGTCTCAATACTATTGGCTTAATGAATTAAGTTCTAAGGAAATGTGGCCAGGCTTAGTTAACAATAAATCAGGTAATACTATTTGTAGAAAAAGTAACCAAAACTCTGCTTGTAAATAATAATGTGGAAAAATCTGGTCTCAATCAAACCACTGTCCACAGCTGGGCTCTATTTTCAGCTCGCAAACATAGTGGAGTTAATATTGAATGTACCTGTATTTGAAACTTAAATAACACAAGCATGTACTCCCTTGAGAACAAGCTTTTGCAAAAAATCAGCAGAGAACTGCACCTGAAACACGTTTATAACATCTTAGTTCCAGAGGATTGTCTTGGAGCAATTTAAAAAAAAAAAAAAAAGTGTGGATAGCCTCTTGACCATGTAGCTGGTATTAGAAAAAAAAAAAAAAGAGTATTTTTTTGCATAAATAATTGCCCTTCACATTCCACCAAAGGCATTAGTCTGATCAGCCAGTGGCTGTGTGACAGTCAGCTGTGGTACTGTCTGGCTTGGTGGACCCCTACGTCGGGTGCCAGGCGCAGGTGTCCAGAGGTGTGCGCAGTTAGCCTGCAACATTCGAGGCTTGGGAGAAATGATCTGAGCTGTGGCTAGGGGGGAACACAGATCTTGCTGCGTCAGAATCCCCTTCTTTCTGAAGGCTATTTCTTGAGAGTTTTGTACCTGTTTCAGCATAGCCCCCTCTAGATAACCAGGGGCTCACTGAGAAGTAGGTTCTAGTGTCACTTCACAGGCCACTGTGAAACTCGTGACCTTCTCTGAAGCTTGCCATGTGCCACGGGCCACAGAAGTTTCTGCCAACCCCTCAAAACATGGTTGGTTAAAATTGTAGCTGGGTTCCAAGTGTCCTTCTAGTCCCTGGGCTGGTGTCTCCTGAACAGGACTGCCTGCCCTGTTGCTGACCTTTTGACCCCGAGTAGACGATGGGATGCAATCTGTGGCCATCCAAACCCGCATAAGGCTGTCCCCCTGAGCCGTCTTCTGGCCGTGACCCCGAGTAGATGGTGGGATGCAATCTGGCCATCCGAACCCACATAAGGCTGTCCCCCTGAGCCCTCTTCTGGCCGTGACCCCGAGTAGACGTTGGGATACAATCTGTGGCCATCCGAACCCACATAAGGCTGTTCCCCTGAGCCCTCTTCTGGCCGTGTGCGTTCTGGGTGTGTCCTCTGCATCTTGTGGGCCATGGTGCATGTGGACCCGACTCCTGGATCCCAGATCGCTAGGATGAACATCAGTCGTGCAGAGAGACCCACCAGGCCTGTCTGATGGGGCCATTGCTCATGGCTGGCCCACTGCACTGAGGGGGTTATATGATTCCAGGCGACATTGTGTAAGGTCTTCCTGGCTCTTGGTAACTATTCCACAGTGTTGAATTGTTCCCTTTGCCTGGCTTGTAAGTGGGCTCACAACAGAAGTCTAGATAGTGAGGAACTCTATGGCTCTGTCCTTCTGGAAAATTCCATCACAGCAGAGAGGAGAGGAGGCCAGGGAACTGACTTCTCGCAGGTGTCCTAAGGCACCTGGACAGAGCATACCAGGGTCAGTCTCACTGCACAGGGAGGAGGCGGAGCCACCCCGGCTTTATCTTTTCTGACCTATTCCTTGTGACACACTTAGCTGAGAGTGTTTCCCTGTCTGGAAACAGGGAGCTGGACTTGATGCTTGACCTTGGCCTCTCTGGCCTCCCTGTGTAGGCTGTCTTTGGTCCTGTTATTCTGTTATCCTTTTTGACACGTGGACCTTGTGCCTCCTGGCTGTGAATAGATAGGTGTACAATTAGGACATGGCTTCCCCCTGACTGTTCTTCACATAGTTAACATAGGAAAGACTTATTGTTTATAATAATAACACGTTGCATTTGTAGAGTTCTTCACAAAGTGCTTTTATGTCTATGCTCTTGTTTCATACTTACATCAATATTTATCCCATCTTATGATGAGAAGGCTAAGGTTCAGGAAGGCTGAATGATTTGATCAAGGCTCTGAAACTAAAAAATAGAAAAGCCTGTACCAAAACCCAGATGCTGGTAATTCAGGTCCAGAGCTCTGCTCAGCTCCGCTAGCTCTTCATCATTCCCCCCAGATGAGAAGGATGTACTATTTTGTTATGAATCATTATAAAATATTTTGTAATAGTCCATAAAAGTTGGGGCTATGCTTGTTTTCCAATACCTATCAAAGAACCTGACACAATTATAAGTGTTTGATAAATGAATGACAGTGAATGAAGAAATGAATGAGTGAATGTACTAAATGAATAGGAAAACAGGGCAAAATATGTCAGTCTGCATTCGTATTGGGAATTACTGCATGTTAAGGAGTTTTAAAATGTGGTCACATATGTGTGGGGATATGCTCTAAGTCTGTCACTCCTCCTGACTCCCTGTCAGGATGGAAGGCTGAATCCAGTTTATACCGTGTTTCTTAAAATTTTCTTGGAATCTGTAACCAAAATTGAAATCTATTTTTGAATGTGTGCTATGCTCTTATTCTCCCATTTCTACTTCTTTAAGATTTACTTCGGGGCAGGTAACTTTGCTTGGGTCCAAGTTTTGCCATCTTATCTCTTATTAGACACATAAATCACTGGAAAACATATCCTGAGGAGATCTCATTGAGGCAGGGAGTGGGAGGTGGGGGAGACGACTTTTCTTCCCGGGCTTGGAAATTTCAATTCCTGAGCCTGTCTTACCTGTTTTCCCTGAGCCCCACCAGAGTCATCTTACTAGTTTCCTGGAAAGATGTGTGTTTCTGTGTGTATGTGCACACGCGTGAGTGCGTGTGTTGTTCACTCACCAAGTCGTGTCCAACTCTTTGAGACCCAATGGACTGCAGCACGCCAGGCTCCCCTGTCCCTCACCACCTCCCAGAGTTTGCCCAAGTTCATGTCCATTGAATTGGTGATGCCATCCAGCCATCTCATCCTCTGTTGCCCTCTCCTCCTGGAATGTGTGTAGAGTGTGCCCGCCCACCCCCTCAGTCTGAACGCATTCCTTTTCTATTGATGCTGTTATCTTCCTAAGATTGACATGTCAGAGAGTTCTCCCTGGTTGTCTAGTGGTTAAGACCCCACACTTCCAATGCAGGGGGTCCTAGTTCCATCGCTGTATGGGGAATTAGATCCGCTATGCTGCAACTAAGACGCTGCTGCTGCTGCTAAGTCGCTTCAGTCGTGTATGACTCTGTGTGACCCCATAGACGGCAGCCCACCAGGCTCCGCTGTCCCTGGGATTCTCCAGGCAAGAACACTGGATTGGGTTGCTATTGCCTTCTCCAATGCATGAAAGTGAAAAGTGAAAGTGAAGTCGCTCAGTCGTGTCAGACTCTTCGCAACCCCATGGACTGCAGCCTACCAGGCTCCTCCATCCATGGGATTTTCCAGGCAAGAGTACTGGAGTGGGGTGCCATTGCCTTCTCCAACTAAGATGCAGTGCAGCTGAATATTAACACATCAGAGATCTTGGTGAGATAGTTGCTGTTGCCTTAAGTTTCTTACACAATTAGTTTATATACGTAGACAATGTATACGAATCAACCAGTTCAAACCTGTCTTCTGTAGGCTCTGTTAGTCAGAAGGCCCCTTTAGAAAATATGGAGATAGGTGAATAATGTAACAGGGTAGCAGATAAGTACAACTGGCACTCTGTCAAATGCAGTGCCATCTCCCATGTGCTAGAGTGACTGGAGGCAGCAGAGAGGGCTGTCCTGGTCTGCTCACCCTCTCTCTTTCTGATACTAACCTGGGCTTCTTGTGGTTGAGCCTGTATAGGAGCATCTAGAAGGCATCACTCAAAACAGCTCCAGCTCTTCCTCACATCCCCAGGATGCTGTGGCAGCCCTGCTGCCACAAGACTCCTCTGAGAAGCCAGGAATCATTGTGGCCCTGAGAGAGGTTAAAATTGTGTTGGTGGGGGGTTGGCAGGGGTGGTAGTCTCTCAGGAGGATGCCAGTCATGGTACAGGCCAAGGGGCATGTCTAGAAACCATTGCTGCCTTGCGGTAACTCCTGGTCAGGATTGAGAGGGTGGGGCCCTGAATCAAGGCTGGCTGGATGGCTGGTTCTCTGACTTGTGGGTTTGTAAACAGTTCACAGCAACTGGCTTCTTAGGAATGACTGTTACTAACCAAAGCTGGCAGAGGAGCTGGATAAAGCCTTCCTGCCTGTCCCGAGCCTCCAGCCCTCCCAGCCCCCCATATTCAGAGCTTTTTGAGTGGTCTTGTTCATCTCAGTGACTTTTCACTTGAGATCATTATGGAAGAAAGAAGGGTAAGAAGGATTGCTGGCTCTGTTGTAATTAATCCATCCCACCCCAAACGAGCAGACAAATGTCCGAGGACGCGGATGGTTAGGTTCCGGGCTGCCCAGCTCAGATCTTATAACTAGGTTGTGGAAGTGTGATCCGTCCGATGTGTCTAGGACTTCCCTTGCCAAGGGTGTGTTATGACATCGCTAACGTATCAAGAGTGGAAACAGAAATGTCTGGTCAGGTCCTCGTCCTCTCAGTCTCCTCAGCTGGGGCACTTACGGAGGAAGCCTTTAGGACTTCGCTCACCAAACCCACCCAGCATGGAACCTGGCATGTAGCCTGTGCTACATTATGTGGTTTTTGCATGAACAAAGACTCTCTGGTCTTCTCTATAATTGCACCAAATTACATCTCAGAGATGACTTTTTCTTGCCATGGCACTGGTTTTCTTTCTCCAAGAGGGAAATTGCAAAGTTACCATGACATGAAATCTGGCCAGAGGCTTGAAGGATTTCGTAGTTATAGCAACCTCAGTGGTGCCCTCTCAGCCCCGGGGCAGGCGGCAGAGCTGAGCGTGACAGACTCACTGCCGCCCCCTGAGCCGCCGGCCAGATCCGCGGTTCCGTGTGGTTGGGACTCGAGTCTCCTCTCAGCCTCTCCCACCACACTCTAGAAGATATCGCCTGGCCTGCCAGCAGTGCCTGTCTCACCAGCAAGGGCAGTGGCTTGTGATCCAGATGCAAGGGCAGCCCCAGGCTGGGGGCCACGGTGTGGGGGGTTTGTTAGCCTGGGGCCAGTGCCTACCCCCCAGCTCACTCACCCACACCCTCTGTGCCTGGCCCACTAGTCAGCCAATACCCAGTACCCAGAGGTCAATGCAGAATTTTTTTTTAAAATTTTATGTATTTTTAATTGGAGGATAAATTAAGAGATGCTTACTCCTTGGAAGGAAAGTTATGACCAACCTAGATAGCATATTCAAAAGCAGAGACATTACTTTGCTAACAAAGGTCCATCTAGTCAAGGTTATGGTTTTTCCAGTGGTCATATGTGGATGTGAGAGTTGGACTGTGAAGAAAGCTGAGAGCCGAAGAATTGATGCTTTTGAACTGTGGTGTTGGAGAAGACTCTTGAGAGTCCCTTGGACTGCAAGGAGATCCAACCAGTCCATTCTGAAGGAGATCAGTCCTGGGTGTTCATTGCAAGGCCTGATGCTGAAGCTGAAACTCCACTACTTTGGCCACCTCATGCAAAGAGTTGCCTCATTAGAAAAGACCCTGATGCTGGGAGGGATTGGGGGCAGGAGGAGAAGGGGACAACAGAGGATGAGTTGGCTAAATGGCATCACGGACTCGATGGACATGAGTCTGAGTGAACTCTGGGAGTTGATGATGGGACAGGGAGGCCTGGCTTGCTGCAATTCGTGGGGTTGCAATGAGTCGGACACGACTGAGCGACTGAACTGAAATGGACTGAAATGAACTGAACTGAACTGATAAGACATTTAGCATCATCCTTAGCCTTTACCCACCAGATGACAGTAGCCCTGTCTCAGCTGTGACAACAAAAACGTCCCCAGGTATTTCCAAATGTCTCCTAGGGATCAAAATCAACAGCTGTTGAAACTATGGGAGTAAGGAGAGAAGCAAGAGCCATTTATCACTGTCTTGAATTATTGTCTAGAAAAAGTTGAGGTTTTCAGAATAGTTGCAGTCCATTGGGTGGCATGGTGAGCCCTGCAGGAAATGGCCAACTTCTCTCCAAAGGCCATGGCTAGGCTTAGAAACTTAAAAGGGAGAGGCACCTCTTCCTTCTCCCTGACCCATCTCTGTCTCCCTTCCCATCCCTTCCTCTGTAACCCCAAACCACTGAATCACCAGGGATATTTATTAAAATGCACCTGGAGCCTTACTCCCCGGAGCATTACTCATGTCTATTGAGGCAGTGATGTCATCCAGCCATCTCATCCTCTGTCGTCCTCTTCTCCTCCTACCGTCAATCTTTCCCGGCATCAGGGTCTTTTCCAATGAGTTGGCTCTCTGCATCAGGTGGCCAAAATAATCAAGCCTCAGCTTCAGCATCAGTCCTTACAATGAATATTCAGGGTTGATTTCCTTTAGGATTGATTGGTTTGATCTCCTTGCAGTCCAAGGGTCTTTTAAGAGTCTTATTCAGCACCATAGTTTGAAGGCATCAGTTCTTCAGTGCTCAGCTTTTTTTATTGTCCAGCCCTGACATCAGTGCATGACTACTGAAAAAAACCATAGCTTTGATGACACGGACCTTTGTTGGCAAAGTAATGTCTCTGCTTTAATATAGCTTTCCTTCCAAGGAGCAAGAGTCTTTTAATTTCATGGCTGCAGTTACCAACCCCAGTGATTTTGGAGCCCCCCCAAAATAAAGTCTGTCACTGTTTCCATTGTTTCCTTCCCCATCTGTTTGCCATGAAGTGATGGGACCAGATGTCATGAAGTGATGGGACCAGGTGCCATGATCTTCATTTTTTGAATGTTGAGTTTTAAGCTAGCTTTTTCACTCTCCTCTTTCACCTTCATCAAGAGGCTCTTTAATTTCTCTTCTCTTTCTGCCATTAGGATGGTGTCATCTGCATATCTGAGGTTACTGGTATTTCTCCCTGAAATTTTGATTCTAGCTTGTGCTTCATCCAGCCTGGCATTTCACATGATGTACTCTGCATATAAGTTAAATAAGCAAGGTGGCAATATACAGCCTTGACATACTCCTTTCTGAATTTTGTTGTTCCATGTCTGATCCTGTCACTTCCTGACCTGCATACAGGTTTCTCAGGAGGCAGGTCAGGTGGTCTGGTATTCCCATCTCTTTCAGAATTTTCCACAGTTTGTTGTGATCCACACAGTCAAAGGCTTTAGTATAGTCAATGAAGCAGAAGTAGATGTTTTTCTGGAATCCTCTTGCTGTGTTAGACAATGACAGAAGGCAGAGCAGAGGGTTAGGGAGTGCTTGGGGTGACTTACATCTGTAATGAGGTGGTCAGGGAGGCCTCATTATAAGGGGATATTTGACCAGCTTGCAGGTGGTAAAAGATAGTCAGGCCTGTATATATGGGCACAAGTCTTCCATGAAGAAGGAGGAGGGAGTACAGAGCCACTGAGGTGGCAGTGAGCATTCCTGGTGTGATGGAGGAAGAGCTCAGGCCCTTGTGATTGGAGAGACTGTCAGGGAGCAGTGGTTGGAGCTGAAGTTCGAGAGGGAGCAGGAGGCCAGGTCCTATAGAGCCCAGTGCAAACACTTTGATTTTTTTTGTTTGTTTGTTTTTGGGTTTTTGTTTAGTTTTATTTTTTGAGTCTTCAAATTACTTTTTAATTTTAATTTTTATCCTGCAAATGCTACTTGAAATAAGTAATCCAAGTGAATCCACAGACTTCAGTCAATTTAGGGTCAGAGATTTAATGACTAGATGACTGGTATCTAAAATGAGTTTTGTAAACACAGACTCTAATACTTTGATTTGACTCTGAGGGAAGCAGGGTGGGGGCCATGGGAGGATTTTTAGTCAAGGACCACTAGGATCAGATTTAAGACTTATGAGGATCTCCCTGGGTGCTGTCGGGAGTGGATACCAGGGGGGCAAGCGTAGAAGTTATCATTACTGTTGAAATTATGGCATGGTTTCTGCCCCCTAGGAATTTACCACGATTGTGGAGATAGAGCATGTACGGCTCTAACCAACGAGGAAGTGTTTGCTAAGTAATGTGAGTCACTCAGACCAGAAAAGTGCAATGGAAGTGCCTCCTGGGAGTCAGACTTTGTGGACGAGCTGGGCCTTACTATGGATAAACAAGATTTTTTTTTTAGTGTAATGGGTATATGATTGACATTCACTAAACGGTACACATCTGAAGTATACAATTTGATATATTTGGTCACACATAGATACCCAGGAAACGATCACACTGGTGAACATATCCATTACCCTCCCACTCCCAGCCCTCTAAATTTTCTTGTGGTTTATAAGGCAAGATGGGAATTGTCATCAGGGCAGGAATGTAAGCAAAGGCACAGAGAGGGGAAATGAAGACGCTTCTAAGGGGCAGAGGGAAACCAGCCTGCCTGTCCTGCAGGGTCACATGAGGAACCCAGAGAAAGATGTCTGACAGGACAGCTTGAAGTAAATTACACGGGGCCCTTGACACTGGGTTGTAAGGTTTAGCTCACAGGGGGACCAGCAGAAGTCTTTAAGTTTGTTGTGGTTTATGGTCAAAACTGGAGAAGGAAATGGCAACCCAATCCAGTATTCTTGCCTGGAAAATTCCATGGACCTGGAGGGCTACAGTTCATGGGGTCACAGAGAGTCGGCCACAACTGAGCACATCAGCACATGGTCAAAACAGAGTTTATCTGCTAAAATTCCTTCTTTTAAAAACAACAGCAGCAACACCAGATTTTAGGTACTTTATCTTTTTGTAGTAAGTCCAAGAAAACATAGCGAAGTACATTTCTGCAGTGTTTCATACACATACAATCAATTAAAGAAATAAAAAGAAACATTAGGAAATTCCATAAGTAGATAATTAAGAGCTTCCTTAATACAACTTGGGCTTCACTGGTAGTTCAGCTGGTAAAGAATCCACCTACAATGCAGGAGACCGGTTTGATTTCTGGGACCGGAAGATCTGCTGGAGATGGCATAGGCTACCCACTCCAGTATTCTTAGGCTTCCCTGGTAACTCAGACGGTAAAGAATCCACCTGCAATGCAGGAGATTTGGGTTCAGTCCCTGGGTTGGGAAGATCCTCTGGAGAATGGAACGGCTACCCACTCCAGTATTCTTGCCTGGAGAATTCCATGGACAGAGGAGCCTGGCAGGCTATATAGTCCATGGGGTCGCAAAGGGTTGGACATGATTGAGCGACTTTTCACTTTAATACAACTACTTACAGATGGATAAGAAATCCATTTGCCACCTGATGGTTCATCATAGACCACATGTAAAAAGTACGTCTAATCTGTTCAGTTGCTGAGTTGTGTCCATCTCTTTGCAATCCCATGGACTGCAGCATGACAGGGTCCCTTGTCCTTCACTGTCTCCCCAAGTTTGCTCCAACTTATAGGCATTGAATTAGTGATGCTATCTAACCAACTCATCCTCCGCCGTCTTCTTCTCCTTTTGTTTCAATCTTTCCCAGCATCACGGTCTTTTCAAATGAGTCAGTTCTTCGCATCAGGTGGCCAAAGTATTGGAGCTTTAGCTTCAGCATCAGTCCTTCAGTGAATATTCAGGGCTGATTTCCTTTGGGATGGACTGGTTAGATCTCCTTGCAGAGCAAGGGACTCTCAAGAGTCTTCTCCAACACCACAGTTCAGAAGCATCAATGCTTCAGTGCTCAGCCTTTTTTATGGTCCAACTCACATCCATTCATGACTACTGGAAAAATCATAGCTTTGACTATACAGATCTTTGTCAGCAAAGTAATGTCTCTGCTTTTGAATATACTGTCTAGGTTTATCATAGCTTTTCTTCCAAGGAGTAAGTGTCTTTTAATTTCATGACTGCAGTCACCATCTGCGGTGATTTTGGAGCCCAAGAAAATAAAGTCTGTCACTGTTTCCATTGTTTCCCCATCTATTTGCCATGAAGTGATGGGACCAGATGCCATGATCTTCGGTTTTTTAGCATTGAGTTTCAAGCCAGCTTTTTCACTCTTCTCTTTCACTGTCATCAAGAGGCTCTTTAGATACTCTTCACTTTCTGCATAGGGGTATCATCTGCATATCTGACACCTTCCAACGTGGGAGGCTCATCATTTTTGCCTTTTCATGGGGTTCTTTCAGCAAGAATACTGGAGAGGGTTGCCATTTCCTATCCCTGAGGATCTTCCTGAGCCAGGCATCAGGACTGTGCTAAACATGTTGTACATATAATACTTACATAACTCATTAATATAGGGACTATTATCATTTTCCATTTTTACATTTAAGGAGACTGAGGCTTGGATAGGTTTTTAAAAATGGCTTCCTGTCCCACAGCTACTGAGTTATGGAGACAGGTCTTGATCCTCCCATGAGAGTGGAAGTGTTAGTCACTCAGTCCTATCTGATTGTTTGTGACCCCATGGACTGTAGCCCACCAGGCTCCTCTGTCCATGGAATCCTCCAGGCAAGAATACTGGAGTGCCATGTCCTTCTCCGGGGGAATCTTCCCCACCCAGGGATCAAACCCAGGTCTCCTACATTGCAGGTAGATTCTTTACCATCTGAGCCACCAGGGGAGCATCTGAACCTCCTATACTCACTAACAAGCTTTTTCAAAAGCATCAAGACACTGTCCATGCCATCCAGTTGGAAAAGATGAGAGACATAGACAGAAAAATAATTTCTGTGGTCGTGATGAGAAATACCTCAACTATTCTTTTCCTCAAAAGAATCCGTGAAGTTTTCTTAATCATATGAAGTTCCAATTAAAAATCTCCTTTTTCCTTTGAAGCAGATAAGTCTTATCATATGCAACACTTTTTCACATGTTGCAGCAAGCAGCCCTGTTAATTGCATCCTGCCTGCCTCTGGTGCTCCCAGCAGCCTCGCGTCCTGAATATAATCATTCAAACTGAAGCACATGTGCATCTCTAATGGGCCAGCATCTCTCGTCTGTAACACTAGGCGGGGTGGCTTAGGCCGTGTGCAAAGTCACTACAGTCCAGGTTAATTTGGTTTCTTATATAGAACAACTTTGGTCTGACATTTAACATTTCTTCCTTTGACTTTTTTTTTTTTTTTCCTTTTTGGTCTTTCTGAGCTCATTACCCAGCATCTTTTATATTCATTCTTTTTTCCATGCAAGATCAGTGCTGGAGTCCAATAATGATAAAAAGCCTGGGGTCTGGATGAGGCCTGGAAGGCTAGGAAATTTCAGGTGTGCAGAGCAGGTCTGTGGGCCAGCTGTGATTCCAGGGCCTGGCTGAGCTGCCGTCACTGTGGTGCTGGTTCTTTGGATTGTCTCAGACCTCACCTGGAACAGACTCTGCCGTGCACCCAGTTCCCTCTTTCATGCCCCTCTTTCTCCCTGTCACTAACTTTGGAGAATGAACCCTGCTGTGTCCCCTTTGCCCAGCTGAGTGAGACACTCAGGGACTTTCTTGAGTTCCCACAGTGCGTCAGCGAGAATGGCAGCTTGT
This sequence comes from Capra hircus, assembly GCF_001704415.2. Taxonomy (NCBI): domain Eukaryota; kingdom Metazoa; phylum Chordata; class Mammalia; order Artiodactyla; family Bovidae; genus Capra; species Capra hircus. The sequence continues at coordinate 30,497,366 of NC_030823.1, read as the reverse complement.
GAGGGTGGTCACTCTTCTCGACAAAGAGCACTGGGATGTCACTGCTTGTCACACTTTCTAATTGGTTCTCTGCCTTGTTTGTGCATTTGGGAACTCTGAACAACAGGAGTAAAGGATATTAATGTTTATTTGTCCATTCTTGCTGGGTAGATTCAGCATGACAGATGGTGAGTAGAGTCTCATGTGAGAGACATTCTGGATTCCCCAATCCTTTGCATCCCCTCGATCTTGCATGTCCCATCAAACACATATGGGCAGTGAGATGCTAGATCAGGGCTGAGGAGCATGGAGGAACCAGATCTTCCTGAGGAAGCAATCACACCCACTGGTTGGCATTCTGGGGTATCCTTAGATGTCAGGTTTTAGAGTCTTATTCCTAGTAATACCAATGGCTAAGTGAAATTTTGTTTTTTCTCCTTCTGAAATTACCAAGTTGGAAAAGTCCAAGTTCTTCTGAGACATTTAAATTCAAATATTTGACTGTTCAGGCATGAATGAGAATGTTTATGTGGCAGCCTAGATGGGAGAAGGGTCTGGGGGAGAATGGATACATGTATATGTATGGCTGAGTCCCTCTGCTGTTCATCTGAAACTATCACAGCATTGTTCATCAGCAATACCCCAATACAAAATAAAAAGTTAAGAAAAAAAAATTTGTTTTCTTGGGTCAGATTCACCTGAAGTTTGCTATCTGTTGTTTTGCAAACTGCCAATTTTGCTATTTCCAGTCAAAACAGAGACTCATTAATATGGACAACTTGCCTTTGGGAATAGGACTGCTGGGAAGAATGCTGAGATTCTTGAGATGGAAAGGACATGGATGGGGAATGTGGCAGGGGGCGGGGAGGGGGCTGGAGGCAGACCCTCGGATAGAAAGATTACAAGGTGTGTGAGGGTAAAGTCCCTTGATCTTCTGGAAAACTGCCTGCCTTGGGGAACAAAACATTGCATTCTTGGAGTTCTAGCCACCATTCTGGGCCTCATGGGATAGCATTTATGGAAGAAGAAAGTTTAGGGACAAAGTAGAAAAAAACTGCCTTTGAAGAACAGTTTAAATCATGTTGAGCTTGTCACTAGAGGCCTCTAGAATAATAAACCAGGAGCAAACATCAGCAGGCGTTTGCACAACTCACGCTGGACTCTGACTCCAGCTGTTGTCTTCCTCACAGACCCAGAGGCTTTGCGGGAATGCACTCTAAGTACTCTTGGCCAAAATAAAGCTGGGGAAAAAAAATCCTGTCCTCAAAACTGGCTTGAGTGTTCATTACCGAGGAGATCATCCCTTAGAAGATGAACTGGGACAGAAAGCAGTGAAGACGCTAGTAAACAGCTTGGTTTGCCGGGGCGGTAGCTCTTGCTTTCCGGCTCGGGTTCCACAGACTTCCCACGCTCATTAGCAGCCCTGCCCCATGTGTGGAAACCTGGCTGCTGGCTCTTGGAGAATAAGCACATTGCCCGCTTGCCGGGGCCTAGCCCTACTGGACCAGGTGTGTGGTATTGATGTGGAGTTTTCCCTTCAGTAGATTTCTCTTGGTGGCCTGCTGATGAGCTGGCCTGATGGTTAGAAAAGTTCCTTTGCATATCAACATCATTTTCTTGGGAACTTAGAGAAAAGAGTAATAGATCGTGTATCGAGGAGAGCATAGAGGATCTGTTCTGGTAGTTTAAGAAAGCTTCAGGTAACAGGAAGCTATCTAGATTACGGCTGACTCACTTTAGGCTCTTTAGTCAGGCAGAACAAGTGCTATTGGAAAACTATATTAGCTTTAGATTTGAAGGAATGTATTTCATGGTCATTTTTATAAGAGGCAACTAGCTCACGTAGACAAAATAAATGACAGATGGACCAAGACCAACTTCATTATTGATCGTTTTAGCTTTGGTTGAGTTCTTTCAATTTGTTTATTTGACAAATGTTTGTTGGGCCCTGCAGTGAAATAGACACTATTCTAGACTTGGAGGAATTAAAGATGGAAAGGCTATTTCCTCTTAAGGGGCTGACAGTCTAACAGACAAACAGTTCTGCAAATAAAAACTACAGATAATAAGATAGTTTCCAGAGTGGAGTTGTAGGAAAGCAGGATGGTGACTGATTTCTGTTTTATCTTTTTGTTGTTGTTGTTGTGGGGAGGGTTTTGCGGTCCAGGCTATAATCTGGGAGACCATGATGATGTGAGAAATGCTGAAAGCTTTCTCATGGCATTGAACAAGGAGAGGAGGGACCATTCAAGAGCTTTAGGAAAGACCATTTCCTACACTGTGTGATTGGATTGAAGGGAACAGAAGGAGGCAAGAAGGTTCTAGATTTCTAGCCTGGGTCCCTGAGTGGATAATAGCACTGTTTAGTTTGATAGTGACTATTGAAATAAGAATAGGATTAGGGGGAAATAAAATGAATTTTGAATGGTCAGTTTGAAGAGTGTTTATCTGGATGATGTTTTCCATGGGCCTGTAAGGCTTAGTGTTCAGGAGAAAGGCCAGGTAGGGGTGGAGATGGAGAGTTCCCAGTCACTGGGATGCAGATGGCTGTGGAAGCCATGGTTTGGGATGCCCTTGCCCGAGGCAGAGAGACTTATGGTGTCTTAGATCAGTCTGCTGGAATACACATGTGGCAATCTTACAGAGCCATTAGATTGTGAGAGACCTCCAGGGGACGAAGCAGGACACCGGTTTTCCTGAAGCAATCCCTAGAAGAGCTAGGGATTGGAAAACCATTTTCTGGCGTTCTCTCTGTAGCAGTCACTAAATGGGCAGACATAGGTGTCTGCATGAGCAACTGAGCACGCACACACTCATGTTAACTTCATTTATCCCTAACTTTCCTTCTAAGGACCTTCTGTTGTTTAGTCACTAGCTAAGTCATGTCCAGGCTCCTCTGTTCATGGAATTCTCCAGGCAAGAATACTGGAGTGGGTTGCCATTTCCTCCTCCAGGAGATCTTCCTGACCCAGGGATCAAACCCACGACTCCTATGTCTCCTGTATTGGCAGGGGAGTTCTTTACCTCTGAGCTACCAGGGAAGCCCCCTGAAGACCTTTATCAGTTTCCTAAGTGTTTTCTTGAATTCCTCTCCATGATGCATGTGGAATAATAATAATTTTGTATTATTTTTGAAAGATGAGAATGTTTTGAGCACAGAATCCTTAAGTTGAAAACTTAGGATGAAAACATTACCCAAATGCCATTAGCCCATTTTCCAAGGTGCTGAAATAAAAATCAGGACTCCAAAAATAGAGGTTTGGCTGTGCACACTTTCCTGTTATTCCCACCTGACTTTCAGAGATCACAAGATGAGTCAGGACAAGACAGTATGAAAGTGTTTGAGTCCACACGCTAGGTAGCATGCCAGACTGCATACTAAGCCCATTCTCTCTCTGGGTCCAGGTTTCTTCTGGTGCGAGCTGAATCAGAGGGCACTCCCCTAGTCCATCTCCTGGGGCCACAACAGTCCTTTCCTGTCCATGTCAGGAGAACTCAACATGTGTGAGCCTTCCATGATCCTGAAGGCTTCTTTTCTCCCTGTTTATTCCTACTCTCCCAGGAAGCAGTATTCCCTTTATGCCATCACTTACAGAAGACTCTGTCTGTTGATCTTTCCTCTTTGAAGTTTTGAGGTGCACTAAAATATTTACAGTATGTAGACCAGCACTTGAAAGGGATTTTCGTTTCCCTAAGACGTACCTTTTGACTTGCTGAGGCCTTTTGATGCTAAGAACTCACTTAAGGTTTCAGATCAAGGGTGGCTTAATTTTGGGAACACCTCTTGATATCCACCAGCAATGGCAGACTCATTAAACCACCCATCTCGCTTTCCTCTGGATGAGGCAGCGGTGGGCTCTGGGCTTTGCCACTTCCTGGATGTCAGGGGCCATCCTAGTTGTGGGCTCAGCTGCAGTGCTCCTGATGGATTTGTCAGTACCTTGGGAACTGGGCGGGGAGTGCTGGGCTCCATGTGCCTGAGTGTGTGCTGGTTGTTCCCAGACTAGAGGGGGCAGCAAGGGGACCTGGCACTGGGTAGTCCAGGAGCCAAGAGGCTTCCTTGGAGTCTGAACTCAGAACAGAAACCAAGATCCTCAGCCTGCTGCACAGACAACATGTATTGTTTGTTCCATGTGGGAAGTCAAGCAGCAAACAGTAGCAGGCTAAGTGAGGAAGGTACTTCAAGGGAGAGTGTGAAAACCAAGAAAGAAGAGAGAAAATGAGTCCTCAGCATTAGGCAGTTTTTGTGGAGGGGATGTATCTTTTCTACTCCAGCTGCAGATGTCAGAGTCAAATCCAGATTCTACAGGAATCTGAAATCAACTGTGATGTGTGGATGGGGCTGGTCTTATATCTCCCTTTTCCCTATGATGCTACTTCAGGTGATGGGTTAACAAAAATATTCTAAGTAAGCAATTAATTTGAGCTTTCTTGAAACCAAATAGTTTGGCGCCTTGAAAGCATAAGCCATGGGGAGCAGATTGCTTTTGAATGCCTGTCTCTGATTTCTCACCCTGCCTCTAATTAGGGAGTAGACGTGGGAATTAAAAAATGGCTTATAAAACAACCACAGGATAAAATACAATGTGGTCATTTAAAAAAAATCACATTTTCAAATGACATATATTGACAAGGAAAAACGCTCAGTATGTAATATTATGTGAAAAGCAAGAAACTGTATTTTGACACATACGGGGCCCCAAATATTTCCTTTTGATTAAATGAACATTTCATAGGTGAAGGTGGTGAAAACCTTATGTCTGTGCAAAATTCTGAGTCCATTGATGAAGATGGCTGTTTGGCTCTTGCAGTGGAAAATCATGGACTAGAGGTCAACTAGTCTGGGTATAGTCCAAGCTTTTAACCCTTTTGGGGGCTCAGTTTTCTTATTTGGAAACTGGGGTGATGGTCTGCTCTAGAATGGTCCCTAGGGATCCTTTTGGGTCCCACATGTGCTGAATTTTGATCAGGGACTCTGGACAGAGCAGCTGAGAAGGGGCACCACAAACAGGCCTCATATGGTTTGCCTCACTTCATCAGTCAGACTTGGTCAACCTTGACCTCCTATTGTTTCTCATCATTTTCTATGACTGTCTTGAGTTTCTACCCCTCTGAGCCACTCCTCGCTGCTGCTGTGTAAAGAGGCCTCTTGATTTATTAATCAATTAATCAGTGCATGCTGAGGAGCTGTTCAGGGTAGTTAAACAGGGAAAACAAAATGCTGGAGCCCGTAATCAAGATGGATCATAATGAAGAGTGACCCTCCCATTGCTGATCTCCCTGCCCACCCTGGCTGCCCCACGCTGCCCCCCTCACCCCCAGCTCATCAAATCCCGCTCAGCCCTGATGGCATTTCCACTCCATGATAGATACCACAGATTTCAGAAGGGAAGATTTTCTTGTAATGTCCTCAGGGAAATACACATTGAGATAAGCCTCATGAGTTACTTGCAGCAGTTGTGGAATCTCAAAAGTTCAACCAGGCCCCCAAACAGCACAGGAGCTCTGTCCATTTCTGCAGACATTGTATCCTACAGTGTACCTACGGTATCCCCATTTCCCTACACAGAGTTATGGAGCAGGAAGAACCCTAGAGTAAAGATAGGCCATGGCCTTGAGTAACAGATGAGAGGTTCAGAGAGGCTCCGTAAGTTGTCCAAGGTCACACAGCTAATGAGTAGCAGAACTGGAACTTATATCCAAGTATTTTGATAACCGGTTAACACACCTGGTACTTGTTTCTCTGTGCAGTCCTGCTTTCCCACAAAAATTAAAGCAAAGTAAATGAAGAAAGGAGCTTCCCAAGTGGTGCTAGGGTAATGAACCTGCCTGCCAATGTAGGAGCTGTAAGAGAGACTCGGGTTTGATCCCTGGGTTGGAAGATCTCTTGGAGGAAGGTATGGCAACCCACTCCAGTTTTCTTGCCTGGAGAAGCTCATGGACAGAGGAGCCTGGTGGGCTATAGTCCATAGGGTTGCAAAGAGTTGGACATGACTGAAGTGACTTAGCATACACGCACACACACAAATGAAAGAAATTATCTTCGTTAAACTCATTTTCTGGTTTCTTTTACATATATGCTTCTGAGCAAAAGAGTTTTTAATAGTTTTAGATGAAGTTTCTGGGGAAAAGTATCTTGGACTGTTTATGAAGGAGATATTTTTCTTCTGATGGTTCAGAATGTCAGCTACATGGGTGTGGGCATGGTCAGCCTGCTGGGGGCCAACAGTAAACATGGGGGCTCTGGAGAGGTTTGTTGGACTGCTGGAGAGGCTGTATCTCTGGGCCAGAATCTATTTAGTTGGTTTTTCTTCCAGTGGAACTTAGCAAACGATGCTAATGAGGCCAGGGTTTTCTTGGAATAGAATCTCTGTTCTGGGTCACAAGTAGTGCCTCCATCTGCTACCAAGTTTTCATAGTTCATGGGTTGGGGCACAGAGCATCAGTCCAGAGTGGCTGCACTCACCCCCACCAGGCCCGGACACCCATTCGTGTCTACTTCACCCATTTGTGAACACCTTGAGAGCAACCAGGTATGCCTATATAGCTACCGTGGACACAAGGGGAAAAGTCTGGAATGTTCTTACTTGACTAGCCTGGTAAGGAGGATGCTTAGAAATATATATATATATATATATATATATATATATATATATATAAAATTCCTTAACGTCTCCATTGTAAAATATTACATTTGTCAGATGTGTTTGTCAACCAGAGGCTCGTCTGCCAATCTGGCTGCTCATTTCTGCTGGATGTCAATCAAACAATCCAACTTCTTGGATATATGAAGGGCTTAACTCATAAACTAGACATCTGAATTGCACTTACCAGCCTTAATTTATAGGCTCTCCGTTTTGTTTGTTTGTTTGTTTGTTTATGTGTTCTCCAGGATCCTGCTTTCTCCGCTGTGATTCACGACAAGCTCCAGGTCCCCAACACCATCCGGAAGGCATGGAATGACAGGGACAACCGCTGTGACATTTGTGCCACCCACTTGAACCAGCTGAAGCAGGAGGCAGTTCAGATGGTGCTGACCCTGGAACAGGCGGCTGGCAGCGAGCGCTTTGATGGTTCCCCCGGCTCCCCCCCACCCCTCTCCAACGTCCCCACTCTGGTGGGGTCCCGGCATGTGGGGGGGCTCCAGCAGCCCAGGGATTGGGCTTTTGTGCCCGCCTCCTATGCCCCCTCCAGCTACACAGCCTTCGTCACCAATAAGCATAGCAGCAAACCCAACAGCCTCGGGGTCAGCAATGGGGCAGAGAAGAAGAGTGGGTCTCCAACCCACCAGGCCAAGGTCAGCCTCCAGATGGCCACCAGTCCCAGCAATGGGAACACCCTCAGCTCAGTGGCCATCCAGGCTCACCAGTACCTGGACGGCACCTGGTCCCTGTCGAGAACCAACGGGGTCACCCTGTATCCCTACCAGGTAAGCAGCCTGTGAGTAAAAAAGGACAGGGTTGGCTACAGTCAAAGCAAAGAAGTGGGTAGCACTTTCTTTCTCTACTTTGCCCCTCTGGGAACTCCCCAATGCAGAGCCTAGTGTTTCCATGTAGCCCTGCTGAATGATGCTAAATAGAGATAAAATGTCTCTATTTAATCCAGGGACCAGTGATTCAAGATGGCGCTCTGTTTCCATAGTCTATACCATTCTCAAAAGAGAGGGAGATTCTCTGCTTAATTTCTCCCACCTTGACCGACCATAACCCTTTTCTATTTGCATCTCACTTTAAATACTGTGGGATGAGGTTACCAAACATGTGTTCCCCTTTTCTTATTTTCTCTTTTCTGTTATTTAAATTAGCACACACTCTCAAGTTTCCCGATAGAAACAACAGAGCAGGTCTTAAGTCTGCCAGGGAATCTAAAAAAGTTTTCTTAATCTTTCTTGGGTGAGTTTTCTGCTGGAGGAGGGTTGGGTTTACCCCATGTGCTCTCTGTGTCTGCTGCGTCGCTCATGGTGGGAAGCAGCAGAAAGTGTTGATGTTGAATGTACTAGTCAGGGTGGATAATTGGTGCAACAGTTGGTCTCAAGTTATTTCTCACTTGCGTTGGGGTTGTATGGGGTGTTTGGTGGGTAGTCTTCCACTACGACATAGGGTCCTAGGCTCCTCCATCTATCGATAGCATGCCAGCATTTTCCAGCGGTCTCAGAGTCTTCCACGAGATCTTGTACAACCAGCCAGGAACTGGAGACAGAGAGAGAGGGTGGAGGATCTCCCAGGAAGAGGTGGGGGGCCCAGCCTGGAGGGGGTGAGATTTCAGTCTCCTGGTCCCATCTGAGAAAGCCAGTCTACCCCTGTGTCCAGGAGAAAAAAGAAACGAGTTGAAAGCATAGCGTAGTTTTTCTTTCATGGGATAGAGGTGCAGGGAAACATGAAATGAGTTGAATGCAGCTGATAAAATTCCTGGTGACTTTTCTAGAGTGTAAAAGGGAGTAGAGATTGTTTCTCTTGATATCTTGAAAGAAAGTGGGGAGCGTGGATCTTTATCTTGAGAAGTTAGTAACCTTGGACGGCTAAGCTTTTCGTTTACCTGATGCTGCTGTATACTTTACAAAATATAGAGCACACATCATTTTATTTAATCCCCACCCCCCCGCCCCGCAACTGGCCCCATACACCTGTGAGGTCAGCAAGACAGATGTTGGATCTTCCCCTTACAGATGGGGAAACAGGATGCTTAAAGAAATGGAATAATTGCCTGTGGCCGAACAGCTGGGCCAGAGTAGCACCAGGTCTTCCCTGCCCAGGAGAATGGCTTTCCCTGCCCTGGCTGCTTCCAACTTTCTGAGCTTACCCCAGAACACTTATCTCAACATCTTTTCCAGCTATGGTTTCTTTTAAGACATGGTACACCAAAAAAAAAGGCCTCCTATTTTGACCTGTGGGGGCCTGCCTGCCACTTCACTTTTGGATAGAATTTTCTGGGTTGTGGATAAAAATATAATGAGAAACCAGTGGCACCCTGGGTGGGACTTCATAGTCTAATGCTTGACTATAACCATCTAGGGCAGGAACAGAATAATTTCTTTCCATTATTGAATAATATGCTTGGGGTTTTTTTTGGTTTGTAATTTAAAAATAGTTTTAGAAATTATAAAAAGTGATACATGTCTGTTGTAAAATAAAATTTTAAAAACATGAAAAAGTTCAAGACAGACTTTAAAAAGCAGCAACACCCAGAAATAGAAATTCACAGCTTTTGGGTATATTTCCTCCCAGGATTTTATACGCATGCAGTTTCTAAAATTGTGATAATGTTCAGTTCTGTGATTTGCTTTTTGCTTAATATACTTCATGGTATTTCCCCACCATTATATATTTTTCTAAAATAGGATCTTTAATGGTAGCCTAATATTCCATTATATAAATACTACCCATATACGAATATGTCCTGATTTATATAACCGAGCATCAATTATTTGAGTTTAGGTTTTTACTACTATAAATAAAATGCTCTGGTGCACATCCTTCTACCCAGGTCATATTTTCAACACATTCTGGGTTGTGCTACCCACACACTCACTCATGTTACACAGACAACTCACATTTCACCTTCCAGGGCCCCAGAGCACTTGTAACATGTATCAGGCGCTAGTTAGAAGATTCAGCTGCTGCACAGTGCTGGTGAGTGAGGACAGAAGAACTTGGAACTGGAGCTTTCATATGAAAAATCCAGAGTGTGGGGAAAGCCTGTGTAGGGGGTGGGGGACTGAATAGGGTGCTTAAAAGGAAGATTGAGGATTACTGGTACATTTAAAATAAAATATGCAACAGTTCTTTCTGCTCTTCCTTCCCCATGCTCCACCTCAGAGGAAAAAGAATTTCCGGTACAATAACAAGTGTCTATAAGCTCTCCCAAGTGCCAGACACTATGCTGTGTGTTGGTTGGGGCTCCTGCCATGGGCTGGAAACCCAGGCTCCTGTCCTGTGGTCCTTAGTGGAGAAGGCAGGGGAACTATGTGTTATAATCCAGGGAGGTGCTGGCAAGTATAGACAGATGCCCAGTGTGCTCTGAGAGCCTGCAGAAGGGCTTGAAGTCCAGCCCATGGGGCAAGAGTGTGTTGATGTGGCCAAAAGCAGGCACAAAGGTGATTCACGCAGCTACCAACTTGAGATCATCCTGGATACATTCAATTGCTTCTTTCCAACTCAGAACAGACTAATTTCTGCATTTCCCCCGAGCAGTAGTTAAAGGGATCAGAGGAAATCTCTCTGGGATAAAGAGATTTGGTGCCTGGTGAACCAATGTCCCCGTGTTGTGACTATGTTATCCTCATGCCCCGGGGTGGGGCCTCTGGGTCTGGCTAGACTGCATGGCTCCTCTTATGGACATCTCCCTGCAGTAAATATTCTGCAGTTCACAGTCTGGCCAGCTTGCCAGAGATGGTTGACTGCTCTGAAAGCTGACCTCACTTTTCCTGCTCACCCTTACTCCCACTTCCCTTTCCACAGAGCAGATGGTCCTCTGGCTTAGTGCCAAAGCCGTTCTCTGGGCAGAGAAGTATCTATCTGGACTTTGTTGCTGCCGAGTGCGCTGCTCCACACCAGCAAACCTGGAGCCTGTAGAAGCAAGGGAGAAGAGGAGGCTGTTCTGCCATTTAAGTACAGGGGGATGACAAGAATGAGGATGGGCTTTGCAGCAGTGAGCAGAGTAAAACCTCTGTATGGGAGAGAGAAGTGTCCCTCAAGCCCCTCAAGTTCCCTGTTCCCCACAGCACTGTGTGTGTGTGAAAGTGAAGAAGTGAAACTGTGAGTTGCTCAGTTGTGTCCAACTGCATGGGCTGTAGCCCGCCAAGCTCCTCTGTCCATGGGATTCTCCAGGCCAGAATACTGGAGTGGGTTGCCATTCCCTTCTCCAGGGGATCTTCCTGACCATTTGCAGGTGGATTGTTTAATCCTATGAGTCCCCAGGGACGCAGTCTTCAAAGGCTGCAGTAGGAAGATTTCTTGATTCTCTTTTGCTAGATCCTTCATGTTTCTCGATTACCTCCAGAGAGTGGGAACCTATAAGCACTGCAGATAAATAAGAATCTATCCAGACAAGTAAGAGAAATAGTAATTTAGGAAGCATTGAGATTATATTTAAAAATGGCGAACAAACTGCAGATAATTTTTTTCATTAAATATCATAGCAAGTCGATTTCACAGAAGTTGATAAGGTGGACTGTTTAAAAGAAAGATGTTCTCTTATTAACTTACATTTAACACAGTCAGTGCAATGCTCTAGAACTTTCATTTTATCACATGAGTTTTAGCTTTGAGAAAACCCATGTCTGGATTAATTTCTTGTAGTTCACCACAGATTAATTATATACCTCTTTTGAATGGCAACTGCTTTTCCCCAATTTACATTTATTACAGGAAATACAGGAAAGAATTGATGCATAATACTCTAATCACAGAATGTTCGTGTTAGAATCCACTTCTGTAGGATAGTAATTGCCTTTTGCACCGTGGTGGGAGATTTAGAGATGGTTCTGCCTAGTTCAAGAGCATGGCTCCACCAACTGTTGAATCTTGTTTTAGTAGCTTAATATTTTGGTCTCTTTCCTTATGAATGAAATCCCTACCTTGCAAGAGAACAATTTTTTTTATAAGTATGAACATATTTTATAAACTGTAACACAGGGATCCCAATATCAGCTGTCTAGAAACCAAGGCTGAGAGATTTGAAGTTTCGTTTGGGTAGAGTTTCCTGATTCTGTTTGATATCTTTTGTTTCTTGAGAACATAGATTTATTTATTCTTGTGTCTCTGACAGCAACTAACATATACAAAAAAAGGGCTACTCATTAGGGAAAGTTCCAGTCTCAAGGATACACTAAAGTTGTTTCTCCTGACTGGCCTTAAATTTAGGAAAAAATTCCAGGGTAGAAGGCCTATCCAGACCTCAAGGTTTTGGGTGGAAACCACCAGTTAATCGGCTCCAAGCTAATCTTTAACATGAAGTATCTTAATGATAGTCAGTAAATCCTTGGGTGCAATGAAAGTAGTCCAGGTGGTTTTTTGATGTCACACTCAAAATAGGGACATTTGAAAGGGTTGAAGAGTTTTATTTTATGGGACTTTGATAAATTGAAGTTGTCGAGAAAATTCAGGAATATGTTAAATTAATACATAGGTGATAAATCCATGATGAATTCGGTGTGCGTTCCTTGATTTGAGGATATGTGTTTGATAAAAGTTATCCTGCTTTCTCAAAAAAAACATCCATTAGAGTCAATGTTAGGAATAATTCCAGACTAAACTCTGGCTGAAGTCATGTGGGATTGTCTCATATCTCTAGGAGTTAACTGTATATAGTAAGCAGAGGCCTGGGCTTCCCTGGTGTCTCAGATGGTAAAGAATCTGCCAGCAATGCAGGAAACCCAGGTTTGATACCTGGGTCTGGAAGATCCCCTGGAGAAGGAAATGGCAACCCTTTCCAGTATTCTTGCAGAGGCACTATTGGACTTTGTAATTGAGGATACAGGTAAGAGCGAGGCAATAGTAGCACCAACCTGAAAGCAGCTCCAAGCTTGCTCAACTGTGAGATCTTGGCAGTATCCAGGCCTTGGTCTTCTGAAGTCAGAAGCTCTGGAAAGACTTGGTGCTGATCCTTTTATTGAGGACTTCCAGGTGCCCTTGGAAGAGGAGGGTGGACTCTGAGGCTCGCTCGTGTTCCAGTGCTCAGAGGCTTTGACTGTGATGAATCCATGGAACCCAGAAGCACGCGGAGAGTAGAGCTGTTGCCTTGGGGGATGAGGTGCACTCATGTTCTTTCCTCACTGAGCCACTTTTCACAAAGGAGTAGGGCAGATGTTTGCTGTGTGTCAGTAGTGGAGGATGTCCAGTCCTGTTGTTTGCAGCCCTGCAGAGTCAGACGCCTGTTCCTGAAATACACAAAATGCCTTTCTTGGGCCAGCCCTAGTGCCACTTTGCTGCTGCTCTGTCCCGGCAGGCCAATAACATAAAGTGTTGCAATTTGATAAATTATGACATCAGCAAGATCATTCGACATCATGAGTTTTTGTTTTCTCCTGTTTATAGATGGTCAAAAGAGTGTTATTTATCTTTATGCATTTTGACAAACCTGGGCGCAGGAAACAGGATCAGTTTGTATCTTCTGTCATGGACAGAGCATTTCTCAAGAATATGGTGCTCAGGGCGAAATTCTGAAAGAGTCAGCACTTCTTATAAGTATGGGCAGGGCCATGGGCTGAAGGGAACACTTACACTTCATCAATAAATTTCAAAAATATTTTTTACCTAGTCATTTACTTCAGAGGAGGCAATGGCACCCCACTCCAGTACTCTTGCCTGGAAAATCCCGTGGATGGAGGAGCCTGGTAGGCTGTGGTCCATGGGGTCTTGAAGAGTCAGACATGACTGAGCGACTTCACTTTCACTTTTCATTTTTATGCATTGGAGAAGGAAATGGCAACCCACTCCAGTGTTCTTGCCTGGAGATTCCCAGGGACAGGGGAGCCTGGTGGGCTGCCATCTATGGGGTCGCGCAGAGTCGGACACGACTGAAGTGACTTAGCAGCAGCAGCAGTCATTTACTTGGGTGGTAGGCTGAATTAGTGTGTGTGTGCTAAGTCACTTTGGTCATGTCCGACCCTTTGCAGTCCTATGGACCGTACCCTGCCAGGCTTCTCTGTTCATGGGATACTGCAGGAAAGAAAACTGGAATGGGTTGCCATGCCCTCCTCCAGGGGATCTTCCCGGCCCAGGGATTGAACCCTTGTCTCTTATATCTCCTGCATTGCCTCACAGGTTCTTTACCACCAGTGTTATCAGGGAAGCCCAGGAGGCTAGAAGAGGACCTTCAAAGATGTTCATGTCCTTATCCCTGAAACCTATGGATATGCTACCTTACAAAATAAAAGAGGTTCTGCAGATACAATAAAGTTAAGGATCTTAAGATGGGGAGATCATCCTGGATTATCTGGGTGATTCCAATGTAATCATAAGGGTCCTTGTAAAAGGGAGACAAGAGGAACAGAGTCAGAAAGAGAAGATGTAAGGATGGAAGCAGAGGTCAGAAGAGTGAAGGTACAACTTCGCTGGCTTTGAAGATGGAGGAAGGGGTCACAAGCCAAGCAGTGAAAGCAACTTCTAAAAAGCTGGAAAAAATCAAGGAATCAGATTCTCCCTAGAGTCTGCAGAAAGAAGCAGCTCGTCTAGCCTGTTGTAGATGTCTGACACCCTGGACTTGATGGAATAAAGAATGGATATGCGTGCTGCTTTATGCTGCTAAATGTTCAGTAATTTGCTTCAGGAATAGGAAATTAATACACCTGGTAAGCACTGGGTAGCTGTGAAGCTTGGTAGGAGAAGTTAATGAGGTATACGGACCAAGGAGTTGCTGTGGAAACCTGCAGGATGGCCAAGAACATGGGCTTTTCATCCCACACAACAAACTACATTACCCGGTGGATCAGACAGTGCATTAGCAAGTCAGATTATTTCATTTGGGTGCCTCCACAGAATGAGAGGTTACTCATACTGCGCGGTTGGTTTTCAATTGTCTCAGATTTCCCTATTGTTACAGCATCATAATAACAAGCACGCCACAGCCCTCTCCATCAGCAGCTAGTAATTACCATTATGTAAGTATCTCATACTGTTGAAACTGCAGAAAACATTGTAAGCTGGGGAGTGGGAGGGTGAGGAGAGACTTGGCAGGAATCTCTGTAGCAGGAAGCCCATCTTCTCTGTCGTGTCTGCTGTCCTGATTGGAGGGGTTTCGCAGAACTGCCCCAGGATTCAGTCCTTTGTCATCTGCTGTTTTGAGGGTTCACATGAATGTGGAAGCATCTTGCCAGCTGGAGAGCAGAAGTTGTTAGTTGCTATCCTTTTCTTTTAATTCGGTAGACAGAAGACAACCACCGGAGATTTTGGAGCAGGAAAATGGAAAGATTTCCTTGTTGACAGCAGGAGTTCTCAACTAGAATCACTTGGGGGCTTTAAAGAAAAATACCAGTGCCTAAGCCACAGTCCAGACCAATGAAATCAGAATGTCTCAGGTGGGACCCAGGCTTTGGTTTGAACTGCCAGGGCAAAAAACCCCAGCTTTAAAGAACCGTTTATCTGGCAGTAGTGTAATAAGTCAGAGAAGGCGATGGCACCCCACTCCAGTACTCTTGCCTGGAGAATCCCATGGACTGAGGAGCCTGGTAGGCTGTGGTCCATGGGGTCGCTAAGAGTCAGACATGACTGAGCGTCTTCACTTTCACTTTCATGCATTGGAGAAGGAAATGGCAACCCACTCCAGTGTTCTTGCCTGGAGAATCCCAGGGACGGGGGAGGCTGGTGGGCTGTCGTCTCTGGGGTTGCACAGAGTCGGACACGACTGAAGCGACTTAGCAGCAGCAGCAGTGTAGTAAGTATAGGGAAGAGAACAATGCAGATAGAAAGACAGACAGATAGATGATGGTATATTCTGTTTCCTAGGGCTTCCATAGTAAAATGACTACAAACTAAGTGGCTTAAAAGAACAAAAATTCATTGTCTCATGGTTCTGTCTGGAGACTTGAAGTCCACAATCAAGGTGTGTTGGCAGGGCCGAGCTTCCTCTGAAAAGCCTGTGGCAGAATCCTTCCTTGTCTCTTCCAGCAAGCATTCTTTGGCTTCTGACCGTGTCACTCCAGTCTCCCCGTCCGTCTTCGCATGGCTTTCTCCTTCATCTGTCACTTTCCTCTTATTATAAGGACACTGGCCATTGGATTTAGGACCTGCTTTAATCCAGTATGGTGTCATCTCAACCCTTAACTAATTACATCTGCAAAGATGCTATGTCCAGGTAAGGTCGCATGCTGAGGCTCAGGGTGGACATGAATTTGGGGTCACTGTTCCTCTGACTACAGATAGATAGATGCCAGCCAGACGGGTGAAAGATGACGGTAGCGTTGAGGAGGGGAGCAACCCATGCTTGTTCCTGCTGATCCCGCTTCTGAGGAACGGGGAGGTGCAGATGTTCACAGCTGGTCAGCACTGGCACATTCTTGTTCTGTCCTGTGGATAGAGAAGACTGAAGGGAAGGGGAAAAGATACAAAGGGCGAAATAAAGAAAGCAGGGGAGAAGGTCATATCCATACACCCTTGTACAGCTGGAGAATACTTCAAGTCAGATGAAATGAAAAATATTCACGTGTGTTTCTTTGTAGAATAACAACCTCCTCTTCTGAACTTACGCATATAATACTGTTATATGCTTTTATACACACATACCATTATATGTGCTTTTACAGCCATTGGTATACATGTAAACAGTACTTCCTGGAGTGCTCCCTGGGGTATGTCAGCTTATGCTGAGGACCTACCTAATTGACCAGTGCAGGAAGCTTCTGTTCCTTTCCTGCTGACCAAGCTGATCGCTGGGGTTAGGTTGGTGGAATGGTTCTTGTTTTTTTTTTTTTCTTCAGCAATAGTTCTAGGGTCCAGAAAGAGGCTAAAAATAGTGTGTAGGTGCTGTGCTACTTAAAAGCGTTTCTTATTCTCCCCCCTGGGTCCTTTGGGTGGGCGGGAGGTGAGAAGCAGTGGGAATGTGGCCCACCCTCTTGTCCAGCTCCCCCGGGCCAGGCCGGGGTGGAGGGCAGAGCTGGGGATGGCTGCTCAAGGGAGTGAAGTCCTAACAGAGAGAGGGTTCCCTGGATGGGGACCCCTTTTCGCAGTTATCTTTGTTTTAGAGAGCATCTCATCTCCTCTCCCATTTGGGCCATCCTCCCAGCCCTGGTTTACTTGGGCAAAAGACTGGCTTTCTTTGTAGAGCTGAGGAAAGGAACTCAGGAACACCGACCGTCCACAGGTCCACAGTGAACAATGGCTGCTGCTTTTTTAAAATGACAAAGGAAACAGATTCTGGGGAGGGGGGCGTCTGAGACTGCTACTCATCAGTGATTTTATCCAAGTCTCGAACAATGAGGGACTAGATGTTGGGTCACGCTAGATTTGCTTTTCATGCGCCGGAAATAAAAGTCCAGCTTCCTTGCTTACAGTGTGACCTCGAGCAGGCTTCTTACTGTTACATGTCTGTATTTTTTCCTCTGCAAAGTGGCCAGTTGCAGCGCTGTTGTGGTGACTATACAAAATGATGTATGTGAAACACTCATCATGTCTGACCCAGAGTGAGACCTCAGTGAAGGGACTGGAAATTTGAGGGCCTTCTTACCCTCAGTCAACTCTGGTTCCCCAGACTCAAGACTACATGGAATCAGGGTCCTCTTTTCCGATGGAAAAGCCAGTAGTGAATGAAAAAACAAGACCCAAACTGTAAAATGATATCAAGCTCATGAAATAAATGTCACCCAGCTCAGACAATGTCCGCCACCTCCACGTATGACCAGAAACCAGCTTTCTGTATGTGCGCCACATCTTACAAGAGAAGGTCACATTCTAAACAGGTCGATCTCATCCCACCATTAGTGAGTAAATTGATAGAATATTGGAAGGCTCATAGACCCATCTTTCTCCATTTTTGAAGACCTTTTTTAAAAAAGGAGGAGGGGTGACAGTGTATAAACATGAATAATTTAAAATTCTACAGAATAGTAGAGCGGTGGCATTTGAAATAATCTGAAAGTGAAATCTCATTCTTCTGAAGTTAATTTGAAACATGAGGTTATTCAGTCGTGACTCATGACTCCTGTTGCACGAGCGTTTTGAAATAGTCCTCAGGTCGCTCATTCTTGCTCTCCTTAGTTTACGCATCTAATAAAATGTAATATTCTCGCTTTCGTATTATCTGCTTGTATCTTTATTTGTCAAATATATCTTTCTTTTGAAATTATTACATAATTTGGAATCTTCAATAACTTGGAGATTTCAGGTCTGCTCCTTGCCTACCCCACCCCAGGCACACACCTAATTAATTTTAAATTGAGATTTTACTATGCTAACAGTCTTTAGCGTGACAAATTAGCATGCCTCTATCTTATAGAGGTATTCGTGAACATTAGTTAATGAGTCATATATTTCATATGCCTAAGTCACTCCCAGGGAGTAATTTAGGTGTTTGGGAAGCTTATTAGGCACCATTTTTAGGACTCTGAAGATCACTTAGTGCCCTGCTGCTGCATCAGTGGCCACAAAGAGTTAACATACTCCTTCAGTAGCTTATCTGAGTGCCCCGGAAGGACTGAGATTCTGGGGAGAAAAAAGGTACCACGTGAAAAGCAAGCATAGCAGCAGCCCTGTCTTATACTCAAGGCTGTGACCAGGAGTTTTCTAATTCCATGACACATCTGAGCCAGTCTAACTTGCTAAATCACTTTAGCAGGCCTGGTTTCCCTTGGTCCCTGTGGCTCAGGCTGTGAGGATCTGTATCAGTGGAAAGATTAAACCCATTAGCCTGTTCTTGACAGGCTGCCTTTTTGTTAAAGCAAACAGTCCCTAGAGACCCCAGTGGAAGCAAGATGGGAAGGCTGCCCTTGTGAGTTACAGATGATACACCAAGGCCCAGAAATGTCAAGTGACTCACCCAAGGTCACACAGCAGCTTGAACATGCCAGAGCTGAGATTCAAAGAGCTTCCTGTGTACTGGCCTTTTCCATGCCCTCTGTCCCTCAGGGGAAGGGACCAACTCCTCAGATTGGTCCAACATTCCCCATCTTGGGGAGGGCCACCCACAGCAGCACACTCTGTTAACATATCTTTGTGGGCAGTTCTGGGTCACTTGGACTTGCAAGTCCACGTTCAAATTGTATTCCTCTGTGATTTGTGTAAAAACGAATGCCCTACATCACATCTTCTCACTGGGAGGTGGGGAGACCAGTGGGGACAAAGCTTGAGACAAAGCTGGGCCAAAAATCAACAGAAAAGGCTGTGGAGGCAATGCTGCCATCTAGTGAGACATGTTTTAGCTCCTCTGAGAGACAGACTGAACAGGCCTAATACTGGGACTCTCATCATGAATTATACTGATTTCCTAAGATTAATAAATGGCAACAGGGCCCTTTCCTTGTTAATAGTGTGGTCTTTATTGAACAGAGTAAGTAGATGTTTAAATTCTCTGTCCTAACACATATGCTTTCTTACTTTTTTATTACTTATTCCTTTATTTTTGGCTGTGCTGGGTCTTAGTGCTTTGTGTGGGCTTTCTCTAGTTGTGGTGAAAGGAGGCTACTCTTCATTGCAGTGCTTGGGTTTGTCATTGCAGCGTCTTCTCTTTGTTTTCGGATCACATGCCCTAGGCACGTGGCCTCAGTAGTTGCAGCTGGTGCGCTCTAGAGCACGGGCTTAGTAGCTGTGGCACATAGGTTTAATTGCTTTGTGGCATGTGGGATCTTCCCAGACCAGGGATCAAACCTGTGTCCCCTGCATTGGCCGGCAGATTCTTAACCATTGGACCATCAGGAAAGTCCCCTAACACGTATGCTTTAGAAAGGAACTCGGTTTGGGGTAGTGGATGGGGCATCCAGGTCTGCCTGTAAAGTCTGACTCACCTGCTTATAAGCTGAGTGACATTTTGCCACACAAAGTATCAATATTTGCTTTTATATCTTTCCTAAGATTGTTTTAAGGATTAGGTTCACTTATTCTGAATTTGTCTTTAATTCTAAGCACTAGATTAATGAAATTTTACACACACACACACACACACACACACACACACACACACTCTTGCAAAATGAGATCCCATACTGAGAGATTAAGGCGAGGTAGATATACCTGGGGGCTTCTCTGTTGACTCAAATGGTAAAGAATCTGCCTGTAACATAGGTGACCCAGGTTCAGTCCCTGGGTTGGGAAGATCCCCTGGAGAAGGGCATGGCTGCCCACTCCAGTATTCTTGCCTGGAGAATTCCATGGACAGAAGAGCCTGTCAGGTTGCAGTCCATGGGCTTGCAAAGTGTTGGACATGACTGAGCGACTAAAACACACACACACACTCACGCACGCACACACACACAGACATACCTGGAACAACACACATAAGCCTGGAAAAAAGTGGTGGAATTGGTGAATTCAGAAGTCTGGAGGACAGTCTCAGAGACAGGAGGCAGTCCTGTATCTGAGGTCAGTTTCCAGCTGTCACAGCATGCCAATTATCTTGAACATGGCTATTTCCCAGGGCTCACTCTGTAGCTTCAGGATGCATCAGAACCTATTTCAGCTAAGATTGTGTATTGGAGTTTTTGTTGACGACAACAGTTGTTTGGTTTTCCTCTAAGGACAGATTATATTTTCCATCTAAATAGCTTTTTTGATAGAATGCTTCAGTGGTGTAGGTGCTTTGAGGGATTAATCGCTGCTGTTCATTAGGTGGCTCATTCCCTCCAGACACTTCAAAATCCAGTGCTGAGTCACAGTTTATGAAACTGGCCATTTAGCAGCAGTAACCATGCTGTTGAGCCCTTAGGAGGTAAGAGAGGGACAGAGAGCAGAGGAATGAAAATTCTTGTTCACACATAATGAGTAGAAAAGATGAGGGTAGCTGGTGCTTTGTGGAGAAAATGAGGAGCAGGAGGTTTTGGCCTCTAACAAGGGTAGTTTGGAAGCTTTACTATTTTAGAAAAAGGGCTCCAGATCCATTTATTATTGAGGAAGAGATACACTGATTTGTTGTTGAGCGTGTGGCTGGATGGCTAAAATGGGCCACGTGTTTCAGCCATCGAAATGGCTTTTCCTTTGGGAACGGTGGAGATCGTAGAGTGCAAAGAAACACAAATCTTAATTCCATCCCCGCTTCTACCACTTACTTCATTTAAAAAAAAAATCTTTTGGCTGTGACACATAGCCTGTGGGATCTTAGTTCCCCAGCCAGGAATTGAACCTGAGCTCCCTGCAGTTGGACTTCCCTGATGGCTCAGATGGTAAAGAATCTGCCTGCAATGTAGGAGACCCAGGCTTGATCCCTGAGTCTGGAAAATCCCCTGGAGAAGGGAATGGCAACCCACTCCAGTATTCTTGCCTGGAGAATTCCATGGACAGAGGAGCCTGGTGGGTTACAGTCCATGGGGTCATGGGCTCTCGAAGAGTCGGGCACAGCTGATCGATTAACATTTTCACTTTCCCCTGCTATTAGTAGTGAGGAGTTTTAACCACTGGATCACCCAGGAAGTCTTCCCACTACTTCATGACTGTGGGCAGTTTCTCTATTTGCAAAGAGGAAACTGGAGCTCCCCTTGCCCCCATTCTGCTCTCAGCTTTCTCAGCCTATGAACAGACAGCTGAGCTTTTAACATTTTGTATTCTCCTACTGGGATGCTCAGCCATTTCTAGTATGATTTCTCTCCAAAGTTACCAAGTTCA
This sequence comes from Capra hircus, assembly GCF_001704415.2. Taxonomy (NCBI): domain Eukaryota; kingdom Metazoa; phylum Chordata; class Mammalia; order Artiodactyla; family Bovidae; genus Capra; species Capra hircus. The sequence goes on along the minus strand of NC_030823.1, from coordinate 30,476,145 downwards.
TTGTCTCTCAACTTGACAGCTGTGTGTGCATATCAATGATCTAGAGTCTCATAGTAGTGAGAATAATTATTACAGCTAACACGTGCTGAGTTCTCACCACATGCCAGGTACTGTGCTTGCTGCTTTGTGGGTTTTCACACAAGCTTTGCCAACAATCCTCTGAAGTAAGGAGATCATTATGCCCATTTTAAAGATGAGGAAACTGAGGTACAAATTAATGTGAATAGACACCACCTGTATGGAGGAAGCCCACATTTCTGAACGCTGAAAAATTTAGTCAACAAGTATTTTATTCAGTGTGTAGTTATTTGTTGAAATAAGTTTGGTAAATTGCATTTCTATAAGTTCATAGTAACAAGTTTTATATTAATAATAAACAAGGGAATTCTGGGTTTTTTTTTTCTGACTTTAATATTAAGCAAGTTCTATTCTGATGATTCTCCTTATTTAGTTACTAATCCGCAGTCTTCATCCTCCTTACCTTGCCCACGTGTCCCTTCTCTCTTTTTCCTTCTTCCATTTTTATTTTAAATCACACAATCATCCTCTTGAGGGTTCTAAGACTTAATTATATAGGTTATAAATTATTCGTACGTTTCCCCTCATTCTACCCCATAATCCCATTTTATTATGGTTTATTTGCATCTCTGAGAATGGTGGGCAAAGGAAATAAAAGGACTTGCAATGAAAATTGGTCAATTCTATATCACTTGTTAGCAATTCACAGAAAATATTTGTCAGAAAACGTAATGGAAACTAAAACACAGTAATTAAAAAGGAAGTCACAAATTTAAAAATCACAAACATTTCAACCTCTGGAGAGTAGTTGCTAACTTCTAACTATATAATAGGCTCAGTGGTAAATGGCATAAGGCAGCATTTGAGGTTAATGGGTATAAATGTATTAATTATAGTACCTATTCATTAAATGTTTTATAAGGTATGTATTTTCCTGGGTGGATGAGGAGCGGGAGGAACTAATTCTTGCAAAGCCCAAGTCTTCTGGCTCTGGTTCCATGTCTTCTCCACGGTACCATTCTGTCTTGTCAGTACATAGACATGAAAAGCAGCGTCACTATGTTATAATCACATACATTTATTCATCCGTTCGGCAAACATTTTTAGAAATAATATTTATTTATTTCTATTTTTATTTTGGGGTGTGCTGGGTCCTCACTGTTGTGTGGGCGTTTCTCTGGTTGCAGTGAACAGGGGCTCTTCTCTAGTTGCGGTGGGCAGGGGCTGTTCTCTAGTTGCAATGAGCAGGGGCTATTCTCTGGTTGCAATGAACAGGGGCTGTTCTCTATTGCGGTGTTCAGGCTTGTCATCGTGGCGGCTTCTCTTGTTGTGGGGCACAGGCTCTGGGGCACGCCAGCTTCAGTCGTTGTAACATGTGGACTCTGTAGCTGTGGTGCCCAGGCTCGATAGTTGTGGCTCATGGGCTTACTTGCTCCAAGGCATGTGGGATCTTCCCAGATCAGGGATCGAACCCGTGTCTCCTGCATTGGTAGGCAGATTCTCCACCACTGATCTACCATGGAGGCACCCCAGGAAACAGTTTTTGAGGCGGACATCTTACCATACTAGTTCCTGGGGGTACAAAGCACAGTATTTTAGACAGCTAAATTACGGCTTTGCCTGTTAGCAGTATTACTTGGTGTAGAAGGTCGGTGAGGTGTGATGGGCTGTTCTAAGTGGGTCTCCTTGACCTGCATGTGTGTGTGTGTGTGTTGCAGGGGGCAGGCAGTTGTGTTCTTACATTGGCACTGAATGACTCCTGTGTCCCTGATGATAGGCAGGCTCTATGACCCTGACAACGGGTGGTGGGCTCAGGGGGGCTCCTGACGCCCAGCTGGGGTTGCAACTATGAGGAAACTAGACCCTGACCACCCACAATGCAGAAGAATCTTGCCCACCACCCCCATCACTGACCCTGATCTCAGTGTCCATAAACACTACAAGGGTCACAAGGATCCCACTAACTAGATTTGCAACCGGTGTTGGCATTGCTTCCTCCTTTAAACAACCTCCTTTTTAACACCATCCATTGATAAGATAAGTGATGAGTAACTTCATCAGCTTAACCTATGACAGAGATCACTAATCATCTTGTCACTCCCTGATCCTAGGAGAAAGACAGTTCTGTCGAAGAATAGATTTAAGTCAGTATTTCCTTTCATTCAGTGTTTTGAGACACTCACAACATGCCAGGTGTCAGGGGCTGAAAAGTACAGATGAGTGAGGTGTAGCTCCCTGTACTTCCCAGTGAGGCATAGTCTGATGTAGGTCAGACGGGTCAGTGCCAGGGCAGAAGCACAGACGCCATGCCGTGGGAAAGCAGGGGGAGCCAGACAGGAGTCCGTCCGGGTATCTGGAAAAATGCATCTTCATATTGGTTACTTACATAGCTATGAATTAGATGAGCTGTTTATTTAACTGAACAGTAATCCAGAAATAAAGAGTAAATGTTGTATTATTGGAGGAAGTAGAGGTATATTATCCTGACTAGCTCTTGATTCGACTTTAAAAAATATCTCTCTGCTTCCCTTGTGTGCACGTATTAGTAGCAGGCGGGGCTGCCCTGACAGCTCCCCGGAGTGTAACTGGGTGTTGCTGTGGCCCTGGGCAGGGGGGGTAGGAGCGGAAAGCACCTGAGACCAAGTGCAAGTCTCACTTTCCCCCCTCATCCATTTCACCCAGCCTCTGGTCATTCACCCAGGAGACGCTGAGTCCTGGGCTCCTGTTACCAACTTTGGTCTAATATGTATTTATATTTTTGAGGCTCGAATAGGTTTTTGGATCCTTGGGTTTAAAGATCCTCTGGTTCCATGCCTCCCACTTCAGACACTGAGCAGCAGAGCTGTTTCCTGTCTTCCTGGTGAGTCTTTCATGGCTCGTCTGTATGAGAACAAAGATGTGACGTGGAAACTCGAGACTGAGATGGTTAATCTTGCAGGACAAAGGCCCATGATATGAACATTTTAGTATGTTTATCGAAGTATTGAAAAAACACTTTCTGAGAAGATCTACATGGTAACTTTCTGTGTGTGTGCACATGTGTTCAGTCCGTCCAGCTCTTTGCCACCTATGGATTGTACCCCGCCAGGCTCCTCGGTCCATGGGATTTCCCAGGCAAGGATACTGGAGTGGGTTGCCATTTCCTACTCCAGGGGCTCTTCCTGACCCAGGGGTTGAACCCAAGTTTCCTGTGTTTCCTGTATTGTAAGGGAATTCTTTATAGTGAGCCACCAGGAAAGCCCTGATAACTTTCTGAATCGATACTATTGGAAGAAGTAAAAAAATAGTTCTCATTGAAAATGTTTTTCCTTGAAAAATAATACTAAAGTGACTATTAGAATCATGTACTTTTATTTACTGAAGAAGAAATGGCTCCTTTAAATGCCTAGTCACATAAATGTCACAGTCGTGATTTGCCCAGATTTGTTCTTTTTTTCCTCTTGCCTTGCACATATGATGCTGTTAGCATTTATCGCCATGTTTGGAAACTGCCAAGATAATGACTGTGTTAATTAATCTGGTCCCATGTATTTTCACCATCAACAGGAGCATGACTGAGTGGGTCCCTCATCCCTTTCACATCTGTCTCCCGCCTTCCCTGGGGAGGAGCAAGTCTGAGTCATTAGGGGAAGATGGCTCCTGGGTTGTTCTTCATGGGGACAGGCATACCAGCCCTCCTCACAAGTACCTTTTGTCACTGTTAGGCATCTAGCCTTTCAGGTCCATCTGTCCATAATTATATTTCTGTTAAGAATGCTGCTCTTAGTCTGTGTTTATTCTAGGAGGGCAGATAGCCAGTCAGTGGGTTGATTCTGAATCTTGGACCTGCCCGCAGAAAAGCCACTGTGGGGTGTGAAGTGTGCTCCTGTCTCTATAAGTGTGTCTCTGTAAGGTGACTTGGAACAGTGAGCTTTGGACCCTCCTGAGTGAGACTTCCAGTCAGCAAGAAAGCTTATTTCAAGCGATGTCATTCCCTCTCAGATGGGGGAGGATTTCAGTTACATCTAGTGCTTAATAATTCAAGAGTTCATACTGTCCTCTCTTAAAAAGCTCATCTTCATGTATGCATACTCACGCGTCCACACAAGCACACAACTCTCCTGGCAGAACTGAAATAAGGTATAATTTATCTCCCTTCACTACTTGAATTGACAGACAAAGAACTGTAGCTTATATTACGTCAACATTAAAAATGAAATATTTCAAGCTCCTTGTACAAAACCATGTTTATCTGTGGAAGTGATATTTGAATTACCTAAGTATCTGAAGCAGTACATTGTGTTTTGGAAGAATGCTTAAATTACTTACGATGTTTACAGGATCTTGGTTTCCCAACCCATGCCCTCTGCAGTGGAAGCCTGGTGTCTCAACCACTGGACCACCAGGGAAGTCCCTCTACTAGGTTTTTAAATCAAAGCTATACATGCTCGTAAGTGAAAGAGTTAAATCATTTGACAAGCTTGATATGAAAGACCTGTCCATGTAGTGGGCATTTCCTGCTTCTAGCTCTTAATATTTCTTTCCATAGCATATCATTTCTTTGTTCCTATTAGCTTGATTGAGTTAATTTTAGATGACCTATTACAGCAACTCTCAACATGTCCTCTGTGGACCATTTGAGTCCCAGGATCCTTTTGTTGGGTCTGTGAGTTCAAAACGACTCTTATGTACTGTTCAGACATCCTTTGCCTTTGTTTGCTGCGTGGACATTTGCTCTGATGGTGCAAAGGCAGTGACGGGCGAAACCGCTGGCGTGTCCACGTGAGTCAAGACAGTGGTGCCTAACTGTACGCCTAGTCACTGTATTCTTCATCATCATGCATGTGGAGTTTTTTAAAAAACTGCATTTTCACTCAAGAGTGTCCGTGGTGAAGCAATAAAAATGATGAATGTTCTTAAACCTAGAAATGTGTGTTGAAATGTGAGGTATTTCAGAGATGGTCAATGGTTGTCTTGGGGAAAAGCACTTATGGGGTTGTCTGAGTTGCAAGCTACTGGCCTTCTCCTCCCTGCCACTCTGGTGGAATGTATTTTTAGATAGTTGAAAGAATAACTTGAGTATTTGGCAGACATCTTCTCAAACATGAATGCAAAAGCTTGCTATTTAAGGGGAAAACAGCTGATGGGATTGATTTACCAATGGTAAAATTTGAGCTTTCAGTTGAAGTCTCAGCTTTTGGGAAACTTGATTTTGCCACCATGGCAAAGTTTCTCAACACTTAAAGACTTTTCTGATAAGATTAGTGGGGATATTAACAAAGGTGACTTTTAAAATATTGTATAATGCAATGTGTCAACATCTGGAAGATATATATAATTCAGTAAACTAATAGTTTCCAAATGACCAATGCATTATGTTATAAAATCTTGTAACATAGTATCCATTCAAAGTGCAAGATAGCCTAATGGATATTAGTACAATAGAGTACTGAATATTTATTAATGTGAATTCAGATTGCTCATTTCAGTGAACCTTAAAGAAACCACCGTTTGTCAATTTTTAGTGTAGTATCAAAGAAGAATGTCCAAAATTATCTGAAAAGTTTATTAAAATAGTCCTCCATTTACTAACCATATATCTGTATGAGGTAGGATTTTTTTCCTGTGTTTAACTGAAACAACATACCCACACATAATCCACATAACCAAAACAACATAAACCAGGTATTAGGTTTATGAAAATGTAAAACAATATCAATATTCTCATTACATTTTTTAACTTGGGAAAATAAATGTATTTCATAAAATATATTATTTATGACAACATATAATGACCTTATTTTTATTTAATATATATATATTTAAAGTTTTAGTTTAATTTCTAAAATAGTGAATATTGATAGATTTAAGAGAGAGTAATCTGTTCAGACTGTGCAGGTCATGAATTTGGAAGAGAATTCTTGAGGAATATGTAATAATCATTTTAGCTAATACATTTGATTTAAGGACAGAGTTATAGAATACAGAGGATAGCTTGGGGTTGAATTAATGATAAATACATGGAAAACTAAGCAAGTTGAAAAACAGAAATATTATACAATAAAGCTCTTCTTAAGAAGGATCTTTTTACAATCCTCAATAATTTTAAGATTGTGAAGTTTTCCTGAAACTGACAAGTTTGAGAATCACTGACCAATTGCTTAACCACTGAGGAACATGAGGATTTAATTTTCTTTCACCACTACCCACCCCATTCCTACACCACAGGTAAGCTTATTTCTTGCCTTCCCATTGCTCCAACAATTTTGATTCGATTATTATGATAATGTAAAGGCTATATAAAGGTATTGCTATGACATATAAAGGGTATTTGCAGTTGATCCATTTAACTGTGGTTACTTTTCCTCTAAGTATACAAGAGGAGTAAATTTTGATACTTTGGATCTGAACTATCTGTATTCTTTCTTGACACTTAATCATTTTTGGCTAGAAGAGACCAAGTGGCTCAGTGGTAAAGAAACCACCTGCCAATTCAGGAGACCTGGGTTTGATCCTTAAGTGAGGAAGATTCCCTAAAGAAGGAAATGGCAACCCACTCTAGGATTCTTGCCTGGGAAATCTCATTGACAGAGGAGCCTGGTGGGCTACAGTCCACAAGGTCACAAAAGAGTCATGTGACTAAACAACAGAGTTCTAGATTGCAAGTCAATTTCCCTCGGAATCGTAAAGGTATTTCTCTAGTGACTTTTTAGCATCCAGTGTTTATGCTGAAAATCTGAATCTTGATCATTTGTATACATTTCTAATCTCTGTCTCTGCCTTTCTCTTAAGGAGTCTTTTATCCCTAATGTGAAATTTCAGAGATGTGTTTTGGTGTGGATCTATTGTTATCCATTGTTCTTACACATCATGGGCCCTTCTATCTACAATCTCATGTTAGCCTATTCTAGGAAACTTTATTTCTTTGAAAATTTTCTTCCCTTCCATTTCCCTTGTTTATTCTTCCTGGAGCTCCTATTATTAGGTCTTATGGTCTGGTTTAAAAAAATTATCTTTGCTTTTCTATCTGCCAAACACTTTTTTTCATTTTCCCATATTTTCTGGAAGATTTCTTCAATTTTATCTGTTAACCATTTTATTAAGATTTTCATTTTTGCTATCATATTTTTAATTTCCAAGAGCTTCTTTTTGTTGTTATTGTTGTTCTCCAAATTTTCCTTTTTTAAACGGCATTCCATTCTTGCTTTATGGATATAGTATTTTCATTCATCTTTCTGAGAATATTATTGAAAGTGGGTTTTACTTTGTTCTCTTTTAGTTTTATTTCCTCTGTAGTCTCTCTTTCCTCAAGATTGGTCTCCTTTTTCTCTTTTGTCAGATGCTTTCTTCAAATATTTGGTGCTCCTTGGCTGACTGATCATGTTTATGAAGGAGGCACAAAATAGGTGAATGGAGGGGCATGAAAGGCGACTGAGTCTGGTCTTACCTGTGCAATGACCTAAAGGAAACATTAAATTTTTTTTCTTTAGTTCTTTTCTTTGGAGTTGTTCTAACTCCTTTAGAAAAGACTCTTCTTCTAACCTGGTGGGTACTAGTTTTCTGGGACCCAAGAGGAAGAAGACAAGAGAGATCTCAAATTCGATATGTAAACTTTGAGTTAATTCCTCCTTAATTACTTCCCTACATATAACTGTGCTTAAAGTGAAAGTGAAGTCGCTCAGTCATGTCCAACTCTTTGCAACCCCATGGACTGTAGCCTACAAGGTTCCTCCGTCCAAGGGATTTTCCAGGCAATAGTCCTGGAGTGGGTTGCCATTTCCTTCTCCAGGGGATCTTCCCAACCCTGGGATCGAACCCGGGTCTCCCGCATTGTAGACAGACTCTTTACCATCTGAGCCACCAGGGAAGCTCATAACTGTGCTTAGTGGGTTACAATCTAGAGATCCTGGGTTTTATCATCTCAGAGAATAAACCTTTAGACTCTGCCAGGGTGGGAAGATGCAACCACCCAGAGCAGAGAAAGGGATCTGGAGTTCTAACTACTTCTATTTTTTTCCTTTTTATTCTTAAATTTTATTTAAATTTATTTATTTATTTATTTTTAATTGGAGGAGAATTGCCTTACAGTATTGTATTGGTTTCTGCCATATATCAGCATGAATCTGCCATAAGTATATATATGCCTCTCCCTCTTGAACCTTCCTCCCACACCATACCACCCTTCTAGGTTATCACAGAGAGCCTGATTTGAGCTCCGTGCCTCATACAGTAAATTACTCCTGGCTGTCTAATTTTGCGTATGGTAAGGTGTATGTTTCAATGGTACTCTCTCAATTTGCCCCACTCTCTCCTTCCTGATCTGAGTCCACAAGTCTGTTTTCTATGTCTGTGTCTCATTGCTACCCTGCAAATATGTTCATCAGCACCATCTTCCTAGATTCCATATATATGCATTAATATATGATATTTGTCTTTCTCTTTCTGACTTCACTCTGTATGATAGTCTCTGGGTTCATCCACCTTATTAGAACTGAGTCAAATGTGTTCCTTTTTATGGCTGAGTAATATGCCATTGTGTATATGTACCACAACTTCTTTATCCATTCATCTCTAGCTACTTCTTAAACAGAGTTTAAAAATCAATCCCTTTGGCTTAGTTCAATCACATTTACTTCCAGTGATGCTGTCAATTTTTGAACCTTTTAAGGGTTTCAAGGTGTAAACTGGGTTGTTTGCACTGGCTTGGGGCTCATCTTTCTTGGGTCTGCTGGCTTATTACTACTCATCTATCTGGGTTCCAGCTTACAACATTATATTGCAGTTGCTTCCTTTCTCATTTCCTTCAGCCTTGTAAGTTTCTACCCTCTTAAGTACTCTCTATTGTCATTTTATTAGGGTTTTAGGAAAGAACAGTCCTAAGTGCATGTATTGAACCCACCTGGTTTAACCAGAAGGGTTTTTTTTTTAATATTTAAAAAGCATAAAAATAACTTTCATACTCAGCATTAAAATAAAAGTACCTTTTGTATTAGATTAGTAGATGAATTTGCTAAGCCAAAGAAGCATTTATTCAGCTCCTATTTCTTGAATAAAGTTAGTTATTTATTTTAAGAAATATACCAGTATCTGCAATATATAGGCATAACAGAAAAGTAAGCAATTTGATTTTGGTTCCAACCTTGAACAATCATAATGTAATATCAGGTTCAAACTCAAGTAGATGTGGGCAGATAAATGTGTTAAAGATAGAGAGACTTTTGGGGCATTTCAAGGATGTTCTGGTTTTTCAGGATAGAATTTTTTATGATCTTGATTCAGTTGACTGGTTCATTCTCTTCTTTCCCTTTTATTTTCCAGAAACAGGTCATGTTATGCCATTAAAGTGAAAGATAAGTTTGGTGGTGTGGTGGCAACACAAGGTCAGGAAACTGTGGACCTTCCTTGTTTGCTAAGAAGCAATCCAGGGGCAGGTAGACACTTCCATGGACTCTGCTGCCTGGAAATAAGCCCTACAGACCCAGAGGTGTGCTAGAGCCCATGACTGGGCCATGGAGGGGGGAACTTACACCTTTAGAAATGCACAGTGCTGCAAATCAAGATATTTTTCCTGGTCTTAAAATCCTTGCGAGCACATCATGCCTAGACCTGATGTTTCTCTCAGGGCAGCCTGGTGAACTCCTAAAGCTTCATGATTATGTCATTGTTGTTCAGTCGCTACGTCATGTCTGACTCTTTGAGACCCCATGGACTGTAGACCGCCTGGCTCCTCTCTCCATGGGATTCTCCAGGCAAGAATACTGGAGTGGGTTGCCATTTCCTCCTCCAGAGGAACTTCCCAACCCAGAGATCAAACCCACATCTCCTGTATTGCAGGCAGATTCTTTATCACTGAGCCACCTGAGAAGCCCCAATTGTGTCAGTATATCAACATTATAGGTATTGTATTTACTTGTCCTACTGTGGCCCAGGGAGGCCAGATGAAACAGTGGGGAAAATACAAAATTTGGAGCCAGACAGCTTGACATTTAGATCCTTTCGGACATTTAGATCTGGCTACTTCTAGCTCTGTGACCTTTGGCAAACTCCTCTCAGCCTCATCTTCACTTTCTGAATCTGTAAAACAGAAACTCTATTTTTACCTAGCAGGATTGTTATAAAAGTAAACGACAGTGAGTCTACCCTCCTCAGCTACGTCCTGCAGGAAACCTTGGCTCTGTGGGCAGGTACCTCTGGCCTGTTTCTGTTTCCCAGCAGGGTTGTGACATCATTAGTAAGGACCCTCATTTTTATAACAAAATAATGAACTTTACCTTTTGTTTATTTGGTGTCTAAAATGTATGAAGCCCCTAATTCAAGAATATAGGATGAGTATTCTATACTCACACAAGAGTATGATCTGAAGCTTTTGTCTCTCCAGTACTCAGAATCCCTGAGGATGAGAAGTTTGGTTAAGGGTCAACAATTTAAAACGGGCTTCCCAGGTGGTACTAGGGATAAAGAACCTGCCTGTTAATGCAGGGACGCAAGAGACACGGTTCAACCCCTGAGTTGGAAAGATCCCCTGGAGGAAGGCATAGTAACCCACTCCTGTATCCTTGCCTAGAGAGCCCCATGGACAGAGGAGCCTGGCGGGCTACAGTCCATAGGGTTACAAAGAGTCGGACATGACTGAAGCAACTTAGCACAATTTAAAATAGGACTTACAGGTTATCCAACTATTCTAAATTACATCTTGGAATAAGGTTAAAATACTGAAGAAGATATTTGTGTACTTGTACCAAATCAACTTAACCCTTTTTATAATCAAGAATTGTGTCTTGATCTACCTTCAAGCTTTCATCAGAAATTACTACAAAAAAAAATACTGTAATTTTGCTCAGCATTTGCTGTGAATTTTGAGGAGGAACACTGATTATCCATTGCATGGCTCAGTGTCCCTGGTTTCCAATGCCTTACACAAGACCTCTGTCCTTTACACAGGGAGTCACCTTTTCTCTCCCAAGGAACTGGCCTGTTTCAGCCTCGTAATACAGAGTTGTGAGACTCCGAGTGTTTCTCTCTTTGCTTTTGCACCAGGAACATTAGCGTCAAGTTTTAAAATCAGTCATAAAAAATGAGCAAACTTTTTGGTTGGCATGTTAGATCTCTCTAGACCCTGTTTTTGCATAACCATTTTATTAATTTTGTTGTATTTGCCTCTTTTTAAAAGTAACGTGACAAATTCCTTTGGGAAACCGATGAATACATGAATGAATGAGTTGTGGAGGAGTGCAGGGAGGTGAGTAACAGTAACTGGCCATGTTTCATAAACTGTAGTGTGAGGCACAGTTGTGGGAAGTGGAGGATTTTAGACTGGACAGGGGAAGACAGGCAGACATGACACTATTTTCAAGTGCTTGAAACGCTGCATCTTAGAGGATATAGTGGATGCTTTTCAAAGAGCCACTGTGCACACTGTCCATTAACTGATTAATTCATTTCCAAGGTATTTTTTTCTGGTGCCTGCTGTCAAGGCACGGGTGAGGAAAGTTCTCTGCTCTCACATTGCTTTCATTTTTCAGCAGTTGTTGTTCAGCCACTCAGTCGTGTCCAATTCTTTGTGACCCCATGGACTGCAGCATGCCAGGCTTCCTTGTCCTTCAGAATCTCCCGAAATTTGCTTAAACTCATGTCCATTCAGTCAGTGATGCCATTGTCCATTTTAGGGAAACAGGTTTTGGCCGACTACAAGGGAGAATTTTCCAACAATCAGAGTTATCCAGTCGTGGGGTGTATTTCCTTTCTACGTGAGGAGTGTCCCAGCTGGTTACTGGGGAATCCCAAAAGTGGCTGAGTGACCCAGTAGCCTGAAAGCTACCCCTGCATCAGGGGAGAGGGTGGACTTATTGACCATTAAGGTTTGGCCCTGCTCTGCTTCCATGATTCTCTTTGACTTGACTTGGAGGTTTTAGCGCAAAACTGAAGGATTCGTTTGTTTCAAAGTAAGTAGGTTTTCAGGAGGTGGGGCGAGGGAAGGCAGTACAAATGCTTTCACAAGCCACTTCCTTTCCTCTGTGGCCCTGGGGGTTCCCACACGTGCCTTGACCCTCCATAATCCTGGCTATCATCCCGGCGGCAGGGTCGCAGCCAGGGTTCCTAGGAGCCTGTGGTTATCTCCTTACAGGGAGTCTTATCAGCTTTCAGAGCCACTGTGAAGATTGCATTAACCATTGACAGATACATCCCATATCTCTCCCCATGGAAATGACAGTGTGGCAAGGACATCTGGGCCCATGTGAGACCCAGCGCCCAGAGCCCACGTTCTTTCTACGGAGGAGATGAGACAAGGGCCTCGAGCTCAGAGCTGGAGCCAGGGTAACCCAGGAGAGAGGTGGGCCCTTTACCAGGTGGGAGCCTGGTCATCACTTTCCATCTTCTTCAGTCAAGTCCAGAGGCTTGCTGTGGGAATTAGGAAGAGAGGACAAGGGACTGGCCAGTGTAAACTCCTAAAAGAAAAATACAGTTCGGAAGAATTTTTTTCCCCACCATGTATATTCACTCTTAAAATAATTAGAATTTTTTGGAAATAATTTTTACCTTACAGAAATTTTGCAAAAATAAAAATAGTACAAAGGATACCTGTATTTCCTGTACTTAGGTTAGCTATGGTTCATTTCTTTTCTGAACCTTTGAGAGTCAGGGGCATACACCACAGTCCTTTATGCCTAAATACTTGAATGTGTATTTCCTAAGGAATGGGATATTCTTTTGTGTAGCCAGAGTGCAGATTTTTAAAAATCAATTAATTAATTAAGTTCTGGGTCTCCCTGGCTGCAAGGGCTGCTCGTTAGGCGCGGTGCTGGGCTTCTTGTTGCAGTGGCTTCTCTGGTGTGGCGCACAGGCTCTAGGGCGTGTGGGCTTCAGTAGCTGTGACTCCCAGGCTCTAGGGCTCAAGCTCAATAGTTGTAGCATACAGGCTTGCTTGCTCCACAGCATGTGGGATCTTCTCGGATCACAGATTTAACCTGTGTTTCCTGCACCGTCAGATGGATTCTTTACCACTGAGCCACCAGGGAAGCCCCAGCGTGCAGTTTTCAACTTCAGTATAAAATTAACTGTGGTGAATAACTTTACCATCCATATTCCAGTATTTTCGAATTGACCCAATAATGTCCTATATAGCCCTGTCTTCCTCCAGTACAGGGTTTGGTGTAGGATTAGTTTGGATTTAGTTGTTATGTCTCTTTTAGAAGATCTTTTAACAGTGACATTATTAAAGTTCATTGGTCATCTCAGTGCCTTATTCTAAATCTGTAGATAAAAATACTTCTAATCTTAGGGTATATTTCACTTACTTTTATCCTTTGGTTCAGTTGAAAACTGAGGCAGGATTCTCTGGAATCCAAACCCACTCCCGTTCTAAAGAAATATGGTGTGGAAGGGAGAAGGGCAAGGAACTTTGAATGTGCATTTTATACATGGTTGACTTTTCTGTATTTGATTTGAAACACATAAGGGATTTCCCTGGTGGTCCACTGGCTAAGACTCTGCCCTCCCAATGCAGTGGGACTGGGCTCGAGCTCTGTCTGGTCAGGGAACTAGATCCAACATGCTACAACTAGGAGTTCGAATGCTGCCACTGAAAATCCCACGTGCCGCAACTAATACCCAGTGTAGCCAAATAAATAAAAACAAATAAATACATATTTTTACAAAACACACAAAAGCAGATCAAAGACTTTGAGATCATCCTCAAATTCTCCTGTTGTCAGTCTGACTTATTGCCAGAAGGTCTTGCCTTTGTCTCCAAGGAGGAAAAAAGTCATCATTTTGAAGTTCTTTAACTCGAGACAACACACTCTTATGAATCTAGAAACAGAAAAAAATACTTTTACATTTACTCAGAGCCCTTATTTCAGTGCATGCATGCATTTTATGAGCCAACAGCAGCAACACATGGGATAATTAAGGATTTCTATGCACGCGTTGCTTTGGATAGCTTAGCAAAGAGTACATTCAACAACTCTGGTCTCTGCCGTCCAGAACAACTTGTTTAACATGCATCAATGTGCAGCTGAGTGACTTCACTTTCACTTTTCACTTTCATGCACTGGAGAAGGAAATGGCAACTCACTCCAGTATTCTTGCCTAGAGAATCCCAGGGACAGAGGAGCCTAGTGGGCTGCTGTCTATGGGGTCTCACAGAGTCGGACTTGACTGAAGCGACTTAGCAGCAGCAGCAGCAGCAGCAGCAGCAGCAGCATGCATTATTAAATAGAATACCACATCAAGAAAAAAATATGCCTCACTCTTTCAAGACATAACACAGACTTAGAATTACTGGGGTGATTTTATTTTTAGATGACAACATTTAACCACAGAGAAGTTTGTAATTTGCCAAAACTTACTTGAAAAATCAGAGATACAGAGATACTTCCCCAATGGTTCAGATGGTAAAGAATCTGCCTGCACTGCAGGAGACCGGCGTTCAATTCCTGTGTTGGGAAGATCCCCTGGAGAAGGGAATGGCTACCCACTCCAGTATTCCTGCCTGGGCAGAGGAGCCTGGCAGGCCGCAGTTCTTGAGGTCGAAAAGAGTTGGACACGACTGAGTGACTTTCATTCACTCACTCAGTTAAAAAATCAGAGATACGGTAATGATGTTGGTTTAATCCTTCACTTTTAAAATGCCCTGTATGAATGTCTTTTTTTTAGTATCTACGCTAAGAGACTGAGGGATGGTGGAAAAGTAATAGGAGATAGCATTTTTTGAAAGGTTACAGACACCTAGTACATAGCTTCTTTATATGGGAAAAAAGTTAAATGGGAAAATTTTAACTTCTCATTTTCCCAAAGTGCAATTTCAAATGGAAGAAACTTCACAGTGGTCTGTATTTAATTAAGAAGCTGCGGGGGCTCCTTGGTGGTTCAGTGGTAAAGAACCTGCCTGCAATGCAGGAGACACGGGTTCCATCCCTGTCTGGAAGATAACCTGGAGGAAGAAATAGCAACCCACTCCAGTATTCCTGCCTGGGAAATCCCATGGACAGAGAAGCCTGGTGGGCTATAGTCCATGGGGTCACAAAAGAGTTGGACATGAACTGAGCGGCTGAACAATAACACCAGGGGTTCTGAAGGCTGGTAGAGGGTCTGATCAGTAACGCTTTTTAACTTGGCTCTTCTAACTGTTGACATAGACTTTCTTTTTGGCTGTTTTAAGTATTTCTCCTTTTCACTTGTCTTACTTTGCCTATGTTACTGTCAGTTATAGACAGAAAAAAAATGGACTTTTAAAATAACATGTAATTTAATTATTTTCTGAGTTTATAATAGGTTAGATTCACAGTTATCATCTTGGGAGACGCGTGCCCACAGGGTATAAAAGCAATCACATAAATCATGAAGTTTCTTGAAAATTGTCTTTCCTAGGCTAGTCAAGGATTCTCTAAACCCTTGCTGTCCAACAGGGTAGTTGTCAGTCAATATGTGGCTATTAAGCATTTGAGATGAGACTAGTCTGAATTCAGTTGTACTGTAAGTAAAATACATATTGGCTTTCCAAAACTTACGACAGTTAAAAAACAGTAAAATATTTCATTAGTAAGATTTTTTTTTAGATTGATTGCACATTAAAATGACAGTAATTTGGATACATTGGATTAAATAAAATACATTCTTTAAATTAATTTCACCTATTCCTTTTTACTCTTTTAAGTGACTATAGCAAAATTTGAACTACATACTCAGCTTTCATTTGTGGCTCCCATTATATTTCTATTGAACAGTGTAAATCTGGAAGGAAAGAAAATAGAGAAAACAACAACAACAAAAAACCCCACAGACAAAATTCAACTCATTGAGTGTATTTTTAGAGTGCATTACTGATGGAAAAGCTGAATTACCCAGTGATCCAGTTTGGGAGAAAGAGCAGTTAGGTTTGGATTTCATTAAACTTCTTTAATTAAACCTATTGTAAATCTGCTGTAAGGTCCGAGTCAAGAGGAGAATTGAACCTTTTTGTTTGCTTAAATTTTTTTTCTAACGAAATCCTGAACTTGTTTCAAAAGCAGTTTATTTTGTTAAAGCTTTTTAAAAAGCTTTCCATTCACTGAGTTTGGAGGGTTAATTAATACTGAGCTCTTAGGAGGCTAAAAAATTATGAAAATTATCCAGAAACTTATGAAAGGAACTGTCTGCTCTCCTGGAGAGACATCTGGGGGGACTTAGGGCCCTCAGAAGCTGCAGGTAGTCATTCACTTCTGTGTTCACACCTTTGATAAATGAAAACACTGGGAAAGATAAAATATTTATTCCTATGTGTCTATAACTGAATTTATGGGTAGAACTTGCTGGATATTATTGCCTGTATAAACCCATGTAACTGTGCACGTAAAGCATGTTTTTATTAGTTCCTACATAAAATTTTTATGATAATGGCAAACAAAAGGCCAATTTAGTTTAGCTGAGTTTGTTCTTATTACTCCAGCTTCGAATAGATAAGCAACAGTGCAAATAGTATCAGTCAGTTGGGAAGAAGGTCGGGTCTCCTAAGGGTGGGTCTCCTGTCCAGGAAGCCTGAAGCAAGGCTGCCTGTGGGGAAGCCCCCAGAAGGCCTGGCTGGCAACCTGGTGAAGTGAGGCCAGTGGGGGCTCTATTGGCTTTCAGGCCTGTCATTGAGCAGTTATATTCCCAGTTGGTAACTGCAGAGTATTCAAATTTAGGTTTTGAAAAGGCCTGCATAACTGCTATTGAAAGAACTCCCACATACTGTATTTCAACTGGGGACTTAAAGAGAAAAAAGTTCAAGTGGCTTATTGTGGGTCATCTCCCACTCTGGGATTTAAACAAAGCACATACAGAACAAAGTTCCTTTAAATGGGGTGCCTTCATCTGAGTGCCTCCTGTCTGTGCTTTGGCAGGCTTGCTAGATAGAGAGGGGGGGCCCACGCCTCTTATTCCCACTACTGCCTTTTTATGTTTGACCCTTGTATGTGGCAAATACTCCCCGTGCTGACCTGGATTGGAGGGAAGTTTTTCTAGAATGTGAAGGTAAAGCATCTTTCATAAATACTGCTTTTTTGCTCCTGATGACTAGTTAAAAATTGATAGTAAGTCTGCAATCTGGAGCGAACATAATTCCTGGAGCAAAATTCAGGAGAACAGATTTGACACATGTAAATGTACTTAGGAGGCCAATAACAAAAAGTTTCAAGTGAATGAGTCTGAAAAATGAAAGATATATGAGTGTCATAGATAAGTAACACTAAAGCCGATGTAAGAAATCTACTGAGAAAGTGGGCATGCGTGGTATATATTAGGTTTACTCGGAGCTGTGGTCTGTCTGGGATATTAATGAAATTACAATTTGGTAATTAGAAAGCTGCAAAGGTTTAGATTCTATACTATCCTACACATCAAAAACTCATGCTTGGGAAAAGCTTTCCTCTAGACATGTGGTACATCTCTCCCTCTGGGTAGATCAACACTGGAACTCTTCTAGACAGTTGGTTACTATGATTGTTCTTAAGGTCTCCGTGGAAAGAAGGAGCTTCTGTAACTTCTTACAGCCTTGCTTCTGTGATGTCTTCCTTTTAGAACCCATCTAATTCGAGGTTCTTTATTCTGTTATTTCCTCAGTAGGTATGTTTACTAATTCTCAAATGTGTCTTTGTATATTTCATACATTTTTTTCCCTAGCATTCTCAGTCCCAGACAGCCTATAGCTCTGAGTTAAACCTAATGTGCACCATGCTTGCCCACGTTCTCAGTGTATTTCTTAGTCTTTAGTGTTACATATCTATGAAAATCATATATCTTCCATTTTTCAGCCCCACTCAATTAAAAATAGCCCCAGAGGAGTAGTTTTCATTTTTTGCAAAGACCCTGCTTGGCAGAATTGCTCTTCCAACAGGAGCAATTCTAGGGTTTGTGTATGTGTGCCTGTTTATTTTGGCCTCATCTTGGGCTCTGGGGAAAAAACAGTCTACTAAATCTTAACCTACTATAAAATGTCTATGTGTTGTTTTGCTCTTGCCAGGTTTGTATGAATGTGCTGGTGATAGGCCATGTAGAAAGTCAAAGAGCAGTTTTCAGTACTTACTGTAAGAAGGTTGCTCAGGGTGAGAAAGGTACTCCAAAGGCAAGATTTATTTCCTGCCTTCATGGACCGGACCTTCTGAAATGGCTGTGTTGCTGTCCATGCTGATAAGGGGTTACTACCACCTCAATGTATTCTCAGTTTGTGTTGAAAATCGTAATTTGGGGCCATCAGCTTCTCTCTGCGATGGCTTTGCTATTGCACACTTTGGATCCGAGAATCTAGATCTGTTTGAATGGTTGCCCCATATATGGGAGCCCTGCAGACTTCAGTGTTACTCTGTGTTAAGGGTGGAATCAAGGTTTGGAGAATTGAGGAAGGATGATCAACAGACTCAGCTGAGATGCTGATGCTTTGTTGCTTTCTCTCAAGAGGTTGTCAGGAGAATAATTTAATTTTGGGAGAATTGCAACCGCCTGATTTGTTAATACAGTTTAGAGTCTTTTAACTCAAGATTGGATGAATAGCTTTTCAAGTGTGAATGAAAGACAAGAATCCCCAAAGATCTGCTCTATTTTAAATAGCAGACTCCAGGGACTCAAGGTTTGTAACAAAAGGGCAGATGTGGAAGAGATGAACTCACGGGTCCCACTCTGTGAGAGAATAAATCACAGCATTGGCTGCAATCCCTGAGGTGTCGGGGTCTGCCAATCTTGCTGGCTCTAGGTTGCTCGCTGGGGGAATCTAGTTAGATAGGCTCACAATCAGTTAGTTGGTATTGACTTTGCTAGGCCTGACCCATATTATAAAGTTCTGACAAGTGGAAAGTATAGCTGAGCTTTGGGAAAAGCCGTAGCATGTAAAATAGACGAGAAAACCAACATCTTAAATGAACAGAGAAGAAATTTGAGCAGAACCATGAGATGAAGAAATTAGGACACTTGATGGAATGTTGCAGCCCAAACAGATTAAAAATAGGTTTTTGTTGAGTAAAGACATACAAGAATTTACAAGTTTGGCTTCAACTCACTCAGAAACTCTTTGTCTCGTTGTTAATGATGTTAAAAGAGTCTTCTGTTTAAAGATGCTTGAAGAGGTACTGAGAAAATAATATGGACTTGAAGAAATCTAACAACAGCAAAGTTAATTTCTGAATTTCATTTTACAACTCATGGGATCCAAGATTTTGAAATATCCTTGAATTTGAGAATTCAGGGTTAAGGATATAAGGGATAACCAAATATTATTAAGGGCTTCCCTTGGCTCAGTGGTAAAGAATCTGCCTGCCAATGCAGGAGGCTCGGGTTCGATCCCTGACCTAGGAAGATCCCCTAGAGAAGGAAATGGCAACCCACTCCAGTGTTCTTGCCTGGAGAATCCCATGGACAGAGGAGTCTGGCAGGCTACAGTCCATGGGGTCGCAAAAGAGTTGGACACGACTTAGCGACTGAACAACAAAATGTTATTAAACTTCTAAAGCATTCTCAGTATTATTTTTACTAGTGAAATACACAATGGAAACATGCCTGTGTAAATAAATGTATTTTATTAAGCATCCAGATCCCCTGGGTGAACCAATTCAGAAATCCATCAAATGCAGTTTGGGCCTGGTGACAAAATTAGTATCTGTCCTGATTGAGATTAATGATCAAGAGTTTCCCAGGAAGCAACCCTGCTGAGCCATTTCCAGAATTCTGGGTGTGTAGGAAGTGATCTGATTCTAAACTCAGAAGGGACTAGACCAAGGTACAGTTCCAGACCTCTTCACAGGATTATTTTAGGTCAGCCCACAAATATTTGCCTACTCTTGTGCCGCTTTTCAATGGGAGACTTTGAAACATCAGTTTAGAGTCTTAAGCCATTGTTATTTGAGGAAAAGGATATTTGAAAGTGTTTTTATTTGATATTCCTTATGGCAGATCCCTGATTTTGGAAGCTAAGTGGCAGAGAGGTTGATGGACTTTGTGAAGGTCCTGCAGCCAGCTCTTCAGCTAGAACCAGGCCCCTGGCTTATTGCTGGACTCAGACCCTGACTCTCTCTGTCTGTGTGTGTTTCCAGGAATTCTCAGTCATGTTAGAGTTCTGCTGCCCTAGTGTTAGTTGTCTGGTCCGCTTTTAAATAAGTGCTGCAATTGACTGGCTGGGCCACAGACCAGGTGCGTGAGTTTGGACAACTCAGGTCACCAATATGGACCACAATCCCTCCATGTTTGCACATGAGAGTTGGCCAAGACTCTATCTAAGGACTTTTCAGCTCCATTAAAACATTTTTGTGAAAACTGCTTTTTGGCTGGTGCAGGATTTGGCAATTCTGTGGCTGGCAAACAGAAGATGTGAGGTCAGTTCAAAGCTGGAACCTTGAAAGTCTGTGATCACTTGGACAGAATCAGCCCCCTTTTCACCATCAATGGTTTGGTACTGCTCTGGGGAACCCTTTCTGTTTTGTTGTTGTTGTTGAATTGATGTATATGTATGTTTTTGCATAAAGGCCACACAAATGTTAAATTAGGGACATACTTTAAGATGAACCAGGAATATGTCTAAACCTCCCTGCTTTATAAGTGATAATAACTTTAGGAGCCCCAGAACTGCATTATCTCATTTTATCCCAGACACAGACTCATGAGTTCCCCTCCCTGGGGAAATTTGGGCTAAGAGAGGGGAAATGACTTGCCCTGAGTCCCTCACATTGTCATCAACCAAGTCAGACCCAGAATTGGATCCTCTCATTCAGTACAACCCTTCAAGGGCCTGGTGCATGGGACACTGTTTTCTTGGCATTGGGATTCCACTGGCAATTCCATTTGGCCCAGCCTGTCTCCAGTCTGGGCATCTCTTCTTGGTCACTGTAGTTTGAGCTGGCCAAGGAAGAGCAGGATGAATCCTCTGGTCTAGAGCCAACCCCCATGCTGTCAGCTTCCTCCAAGGACTCCAGATAAGGACAGGCCCCTTCCCGGGTGCTGGGAAGCCTGCAGACCTGTGCTTTTACATCTCTGGGACCAAGGCTCCAGCAGCTGCAAACCTCACCCATTCTTTTATGTGGACTCTCCGTTTACCATCCCAGCATCCTGAGGTGTGTGTGTGTGTGTGTGTGTGTGTGTGTGTGTGTGTGTGTGAGAGTGAGTGCATGCACACATGAGTGTACACATAGTGTACACATATGTATGTGTTTGTGTGTGTGTACATGCCTTTGTTTGTCAAGTTCCCAACATTATCCCCTTGGTTTTGCCCAGAATGCAAGCATGCTTTGGCATTTAGTGAAGTGGCCATTCTGCAGACCTTGGTAGGTCACTTACAGAAAAGTATTGTCTCAGGTCCCTCTTTTTCTCACGAGAGCTCAAGGAAAATATGAGGAAGTGAGGTGCCTACAAGGAATGCACATTATAAATTCCAGGCCATAATGCGCTGCTGGTTTCTTGAAAGTTTTCCAAGCATTAGCCAAGACTTAGGTGAAGAACAGTGGTATGTTCTGGGAAGGGACTGCTTCCTAAAGCTGCATGATGTTGTATAAACACAGCAGGTCAGGCTTGGATGGAAAGGCCACAGTCTGTATTAGAATTAAATACTACATCAGTTCTGTAATCTAATGTTCAGTTTCTTAATCTTATTGTGTTTTCTCTTGGAACCGTAACTAATAAACAATGCCATCTGTAAAAGTTACTTGAGCAATTTCAAGCCCCCGCTTTTGCCCCAGAAGTTAGAACTATGTTTTTTAATTAGAAAAGGGTGAAAGAGTGGCTCAATTTTGTGACATGGGTCTTTTAAAACATATTTATTTATTTGGTTGTGCCAGGTCTTAGTTGCAGCATGTGAAATCTACTTCCCTGAACAGGGATGGAACCCAGGCCCCCTGTATTGGGAGCACAGAGTCTTAGCCACAGGATTACCAGGGCAGTTCCTATGAGTCTTTTAACGTCTTCCTTCACACCTTTTATCTTCACGTACCTCAGGGTTCTGGGTGTAGCTAAAACTCTTGCCTGGTACCAGGAAGAGCCAAGGACAGGCAGAGGGACTTCAACCTGCGAGCCTGACTTTGTCTCTCTTGGAAACTGTGTTCCTAGGATCGATTGCCCAATAGTCCAGAGAATTCCAGCTCCCTACCTGTGGCTGTCACATGCTCAGCTCAAGCTGGCTGAGAGGAACTGATCTCCTCTGCTTTTTAAAAGTCTTTTTCTGTAATGTCCTTTTCTTCTTCTCTTTCTTCCCCTTCTCCTGTTTATCTCTTTTTTCCTTTTTCTCTGTCCCTTGGCCTCTGTTTTGTTTGCCTTTTCTTCCCCACTCTAGTCATCTGTGTCACCACTGTATTGAATGAAGTTATATGCTGAAATATCTTATTTTTATTGAACAGAGTTTATATAGCCCATTCACAGTTTTAAAAACCAGGTGAAAATAACATTTATCCTTCAAAAGCAAGGACTTCCCAGGTGTTTTGGTGGTAAATAATGCAACTGCCAATAAAGTAGATGATGAAGACATGGGTTTGACCCCTGGGTTGGAAAGATCCCCTGGAGGAGGGCATGATGACTCACTCCAGTATTCTTGCTTGGAGAATCATGAACAGAGGAGCATGGTGGCCTAAAGTCCATGGGGTTGCAGAGTCAGATACAACTTAGGGACTGAGCTCACAACTGTGCTCAAAAGCAAACAAAACTCCAGCAGTCCTTTCCCAGTTATAACAAGTTCATTTTTATTTGTGTTTGTTCATTAATGTATTAATTGGTGTATTTATTAGATATATTCCATATCCAAACACTGTGCCATTCTCGTAGAATCAGTACGTATCCTCACTGGGCTCACCGTCTAGTCAGGAAGAGAGACCTGTTTGTGACAGGCAGTTACAAAATGAAATAAAACAAATGCTCTGATGTAAGGGCAGGTGTGGGGACCATATGGAGGGGTGGCCCTGATCATTCAGGGTGGGGAAGCATGCTCAGGGCGTGCTTCCTGGGGCACTGGCTCTTGGAAGTGTTTAGGGTAGGGGGCAATGGTAGGTGGTGGTGATTTAGTCACTAAGTCATGTCTGACTCTTGTGACTCCATGTACTGTAGCCACCAGGCTCCTCTGTCCTTGGGATTCTCCAGGCAAGAATACTGGAGTGGGTTGCCATGTTCTCCTCCAGGGGATCTTCCTGACCCAGGGATTGAACCCACATCTCCTGCATTGGCAGGTGGATTCTTTATCACTGAGCCACTGGGGCTTCCCTGAGCAATGGTAACCTTCCCCCAATAAGAGTAGCCCACATGATTCAGTACATGGAAAAATCAGTAGTCCTTCCACGTCTTGGGAGCCGAGCTAAGAGTCACCTCTGGCCTAACCCTTGATGAGGGTTGTGCTTTTCCCCTTTGACTGCTCTACTCAGTCTGAATTTGCTTAGTTGCAAATTGAAAGTGAACTCAATTACATCAAGATTCAGACCATTTGATTTTACTTTCCTTTGATCATAAAAATCACCAAGCATTGGATAGAGCAAGTCTGTGTGCATATTGAGAAATTATTCAAATGATCCTTTCCTCTGCTCTTCATCAACTCATTGACTGTTAACACGTTTTCTGAATGGGGCAGCCATAGCTGAAGAGCTGTGAATTCTCTGGATGTGATCAGTGCAAGATAGAAAACTCAAGGATAGAAAGGGAAGCTGGCGACATTACCTCCTCCGGACTTCTTCCATGTGGCAGGCAGAGTTTAAACTATTATTTGGTGACAGTTGTGCCTCCTTCATAAGGTTGTGGTCAGGATTAAATATGGCAACACATATACAAAGCTCTTAGAATAGAACCTGACTCAAAAACAGTAAGGAATATGACGATGCTCCATTAGGATGTCTTGATGTCATTTTTCAGCGTTCTCTCAGGCTGAAACTAACCTCATCATGTCAGCTCGACTCCAAGTATCATTATTTGGCTTTGAATGTGTTATCAAACCACCCCACAAAGCATACTTGAGGAGTAAGTATTAAAAGTATTTTCAGTCAACGTATTTACATGTATCTGTATGTAGGAATAGGTTTCCCTGGTGGCTCAGTGGTAAAGAATCCACCTGCCAATGCAGGAGACACGGGTTGGATTCCTGGGCTGGGAAGATTCCCCTGGAGAAGAAAATGGCACCCCACGCACCTGAGTATTCTTTCCTGGGAAATCCTATGGACAGAGGAGCCTGGGGAGCTAGCCATCTAAGCAGTCGCAAAATAGTCAGACGTGACTTAACAATGAAACAACAACAAGCATATGTAGAAATACTATCAGGTTAATGGTAAGACTTTATCATTTATTATCAGATATTCTTTAAAGGAATATTTGAGCTCTGCCTTGAGCTGCACATCTCAGAACTAAGAAATCTAAGGGTACCTCAGTCTTTTCTAAAGCTTTTGGGTGGCCCTGCCCCTTTGCCTTCTAGTAGCGCAAAGAATAAAAGAAGACAGTCACCCTGTGCTGAGGGGCCAGATTTAAGCCCCGATAACGGGTATCATGGAACACAAGCAGCCTGCTCTGTTTGCTGAGTCTCATCACACAGGGCAGAACCCTGGATGAAGGCGAGGCTGTAAATTACGGGTGAGGAAAAGGTGGCTTCTCTCAGGCCCCGGTAGCACTGGTGTGTGCAATTCTCTTTTGCAAGAGGTCACTGAGTCAAACGCTGTGGATGGATAATTTTATGGCCACTAATAAAATTTATAGCCAAAGCAAGCTAAGATAATAAGGGTAATCAAACATCCAGCCCTGGAACATAGGAATCCCATCATGGCCTCTTGGTGCTGATGGGGGAGGGGGTGACTGGACAGCATGGGGAGTTTATCAGACTTAAGGCAGCCGAAGGGTCTGAGAGGTGATCTGTGTGCCTGGGAGCCGTGAGGACGGGGCCAGATCTGGGACCAGACTCAGGTTATGTGGCACTGCCTCTGTTCTGTGGACAGCATGCCTAGGGCTATAGGAAGATTAACCAAAGCATTAATGCCTAAAAGTCAACAGTGGCATAGGAGAGGATCTGAACCAACCCAGTTCTAGAATACTCCATCATGGAAAGAAGGTTAACCCACAGTTCAGGTGTGACTTGACGTGAGTGAAGTCACTTGAGTGAAGGTGAGGAACGATAGCATTTGACTTGGCAAGTGTGCAGAATTCAAATGGGGTTTCACCCAGGGGTCCAGTTCTGCTGGGGGCTTTCTTCAGCCCCTTCTGGCTCTCCTGGTTTCCGCCCTCCGACTGCCTCTGTGGCTGAGGGCTCTGGCTGACCCTGTCTCCTGTAGGCTGCGGGCATATGCTGGTGGGGTCCTGTCACCGAGGCTACCCTGCAAACTCGCCCTCAGAGTCTCTGGACCCTGCAAACTCACCCTCAGAGTCCCTGGAGGACTCGGCCCCCTTCTCTGACTTGGCCTAGACCCTCAGAGTCCTCTGAAATGATAAAGCAGGTACAGGCCACCTGGGGCAAACTGAAGAGGATTAACTCTTTGATGCTGTGGTGTTTTTGTTTTGTTCCTTTGTTTTTATTATTGTGGTAAAATAGACATAACCTAAACTTCCCCCTTTGGTGTTTCTGGATAGAGAATCTTTTGTCCCTTAGGTGAGTCTCACACGGAGAAAATCTCAGCACCTCTGCTGTGTTCCAGGAAAGGCCTGTGTTCCAGCACAGTCTCTAATACTACAGGACAATCTCTTCTTGAACTACTTCTTCAAGTGATTCTACAATATTCGGGAAATATTTAGAGCACCTGCTATGTGCCAGGCATTGCTTTAAGAGCTCTGAAGTTTCAGGTACAACCAAATGATTGAGTTGAACCCTGGAGATGTTATCGTGGTTGTGGGGCCGTGTTGTGAATTAAGGGGAGCACTGTCCTTCCAGCTTTGGTTTCTGTCCACGGGCTTTTTTTCTTAGTCCTTTCAGTGAGTAGATTCTCGGGCTGTCCCTTTAGTCAGCAGTCTCCTGGCGGCCTGCTTGTTTGTTTTTTAATTGTGGTAAAATGTACACAATAAAATTTGCCATTTTAACAATTTGTAACTTGCCGTTAGTTCTGTGGCATTGCGTGTGTTCATGTGTTGTGCGGTCATTGCTGCCATCCATCTCTAGACCTTGCCCATCTTCCCAGACTGAAACTCTTTCCTCCTCCAACTCCCTCGTCCTCCTCCCCAGGCGTCTGGCAACCACCGTTCTACCTTCTGTCTTTATAAACGTAACTACTCCAGGTGTCTGATACAATTGGAATCATACAATATTTGTCCTTTTGTTGTTGTTGTTAAAACATCTTTAGACAAGATTAGTGGGAAACCCATTTTACTACCATAGTTTTCAGTAGATTTTCTTCAGGCAAAAAGAGCCAACAGTAGTTAACTTGCTGCAGTGTCTGCTGAGACTTCTTAGCAAGAACCTGTGCTGTGACATCAGCTCTGCCCCCTTTACAAATCCTGCTCAGGAAGGATGCTCTCCACTGCGCATGGGACCGGAGCGCCTTTGCGGCATGCATCCCTTCCGTTCCGGGCAGGTCTGCTTTCCAGGGGGAGAACAGGCGGGCAGAGGGAGATTAGGGTTGAAATGAGACCAAGTTTGCCCAATCACTCAGGGCAGAAAGCACGACAAGGAAAGAGCGCAGAGGAACAGCTCAGTGAGGGCCGAGGGCAGCCAGCCCAGGCCACACTAACCTGCACAGACACTGCAGAAGAAGAGATCATTCAGGCTTTGGAGACATCCCAGTGCTTCCCTAGTGGGTTGGTAATTCCTCTTGTTTCTCTGCCTGCCAGGATCAAATGAACATAACTCATAGAAGGAAGCACTTTGGTCCCCAGAAGGAGTGGTTGCAAAGTAAGAGACACACATCCATGGCCGTTGGCAAGAATCCTCTGTGCTACTGTCCTTGCCTCACCAAGTGCAGCTGCTTCCCTAAGGGGAGCCTGCTTTGGAGGGGAGGGGTGCGGGGGAGGGGGCCTCTGCCAGAGGCTGTTACAGCCAGCCGCAGAAGTGACTCAGTGAGGACTGACACATTCCTCCAGTGAAAGCAAAGACTCATATACAGAAAGGGGAGAAAAATTCTGTCTCCCCCCACTCTCTGATATGAGCAAAAACTAAGTAAGTTAATGCAGTCTATCTCACTGCAATGTGATTCCTGGAGGAGGACACTGTTCTCTATTACCCTATTATCACAGCTTCCTATTACCCTATGACTGAAATGCAGGGTCTATGTGGTCAGCTGTAACTGTTTCCCTTTGGGTTGGAGGTCCTTTGTAGGTTTGTTTATCTCATCTATATTTTACATATGCTTTTTGAAAGTGTATTCTGCTGGCCTCAATCCCTAAGAGTGCAGCGGCTGACAGCATAGGCAAGGCCAAGGGCTGGCGTTAGCTGGGTCCAGTCACTTTCAGGATAACTGAATTAGTTTGTACATACATCAAAAATATTTATTGAGCATCACTATTTTTGCAGGTGGCTCAATGGTAAAAAAAAATACGCCTCCCATGCAGGAGATGCAAGTTCGATCTCTGCGTCAGAAAGATTCCCCTGGAAAAAGAAATGGCAACCCACTCCAGTATTTTTGCCTAGGAAATCCCATGGACAGAGGAGCCTGGTGGGCTACAGTCCATGGGGTCGAGAAAGAGTCGGACACGACTTTGTGCCTAAAATAATAACTGTTTTCAAAATCATAAAAAATATTAAGTAACAGTGTAAGTAGTAAATAACAATAAAGGAGCTACCCCAATATTAATCGCCTAAGAGAAAATGCTTTACACGTTATATCCTGGGATTTAGGGTCATAATGTCATTAAATACAATGACTGAGTGGGATGCGTTTGCTGTCCATAAATGTCTCTACACAGGAAATGGATACTGTGGTGTTTTCTGCTGCCTCAGCAGAGTCAAAGGGAGATGGCTTTCTGGGTCAATAATGCCATTTAAGATGAACCCCCAACCTGTCACACTCTAGAAGCTCTCAGATGCCTTCCTGTCGGTGGGGAAGTTAAAGGTCAATGGCTTATAGATTGCGCTTTGCAATGTGAAAGCCGCTTTGGTTGATAATAGCCAAACATCTTTTGTCTTGATTTCTGTGGTCACGGTCATAACCGAATGTAAGATTTGAGACTTCGTTGTTGACCAGTATGTGGCTGCTCGTCCTGAGGTGTCAGTGCAAAAATGTAAATATGATTGTAAGACATGACTCTTGCCTAAGATGAAAGGTAAGGGAGGAGCTTTATCTGTGAGGTCTGTGAACACTTCCCTGTGCACAGGAATGTTAGTGAGGACTCCCACACACACCAAAGACCCCATGTGGACAAAGACGCACGTGTGCAGATACAAAGGCCTCCTCCTCCCTGTGCCTGCTTCCTCTACTGCCTGTCTCCTGTTTAATTGACCACCACTCGAGGGATGTGATGTGGTGTTTTGAAAGTCAGATACTGTTGTGTTAGTGAAACCATCCAGTGTAACTGAGATGGGGAGCTAACTGCAGGTTTTAATCAGAGCTAAACCAAACAAAATCCTGACGTAAAAATCTAGTCCCCCTAAAGTTAGTGACTAGAACCCCCTGGCAAGTTTTCAGTTGCTGCTCCTAGGCTGTAATGTACCCACATAATCAAGATAGCGAATCCTTTCCCCTGGAACTTCACATTTTTTAGAATGTTAACATGGAGAGAATGAGGTTTGGGGATTCGAATTTTCCCAGGAAGAGTCTGGTAGCTTTCACAGTGTCGTGAGAGAAGAAATTAATTCAGGACAGTCTGAAAAGGGAGGTAAACGGTAGTCCTTTACTGAAAAGAAGGCTTTTGATTGCAGACTGTTTCTGTCCACTGCTGCTGTCTGGACATTTCCCCACACAGTGGGCTGTGGGGAGGGGGCCACCAGAGCCACCGTGAGGGGTCAGTTAAAGCCAGGGTGGTGCTTGGACAAAGTGTGGAGAACAGGATGACAATGTCTCAGAATCAAACAAATCGGGGTCCAGTCTTGGCTCCTCCTCACTCGCCGCTCTCCCCTGAGGAGGCACCCTGGCTTTCTGACCATCAGCCTCTTGGAATCCAGTTTCCACAGGCCTGCAGTGGGGCTCCATGGGACCGACCGCTGCAGTCCACTCCTCAGCTCCACCCCGCATGCCGCCCACCTACCTGGCCCCACCAAAGGTGGGATTGCTGCACAGCTGGTGAAGGGGTTGGGGTTCTCCTCGCCCTGTAGAGGAGCAGAGTCTTCCGGGCAGATCTGTCCAGAACAGAGCCTTCATTATGGCTGGCAGCGAAAGAGCGGGCCCTTCTCAGAGAGACTTGCTTTTGAAGTGCAGGGGGCCTCTGGTTGGGGGGAAAGGCCACTGCCCTGAAATAAAATTCAGAACCCAAGGAAGAGTAAGTGATGTTAGGTCAGTGGTCTGCCGCCCAGGAGGGTCGGCTCGGGAATGCGGGGTGGGGCGGTGTTAGTTCTGTCACAGGGATGATCAAGGAAGGAAATCGGAATCCCTCAGGGGCTGTAGGGTCTGCCTCGCATGGCTCCTGAGACCCAGCTCTGGCTCAGGAAGCGGTGGGGTGGAGGGAGTTCACAGTGAGGTCTCTCAGTCATTCCTGTTGTATGACTGGGGCTGCAGCCTGTGAGCCCACCCGGGGCCTCTTCCCTTCAGAAGGAGGTTGGGAGGGACCCAGGTCTAGCACCTGCTCATCCAGGAAGGCCAGCAGGTGAGCACAGACACCTGCCTCCCTTCCGGTTCCCTGAGGACCTCTTTGACCTAAAGATTTGGCTAGAAACACATTTCGGAAGCTCCCCATTGCCAAATCACAGACAACATTCCTACATCCCTTCCTCCTTATTTTGGAGAGGGGGAGGAAACATTGTCTTTCTTTGGCTGACTGCAAGTTTTTTGGTCTAGCTTTCTTTCAAATCTCTTGAGGTCAGTGACTGTGGTAGTTTAATTGCTAAGTCATGTCCAACTCTTGTGACCCCCTGGACTATAGCCCACCAGGCTCCTCTGTCTATGGGATTTCCCAGGCAAGAATACTGGAGTGGGTTGCCATTTCCTTCTCCGGAGGTCAGTGACTAAGTAAAGCTTATTCCACGTAATCTGCCAAGTCTGATTCCCAGGTTATTCAGTAAACTTTAGTCACCGAGATGAGATCTTACAATAATTTTTAAAAAGAATAAAGAATATAGTCAGAAATCTGCATTTCCATCTGAACTTCCCTACTTAATGGCTGAACAGCCCTGGACAAATTACTGACTCCCCTGAACCTCTCTTTTCTCATCTGTGAGATGGGAATAATAGCCAATTTGTCTGTCTAACCTAATATTGATAGTTTCAAATGAGGTTTGTAAGAGGAAGAAGAGGTTCATTATCACCAAAGAGGTCAACAGGTATTAGGGCCACCTTTTTTTCTGTTAGTGGCGCTGTAACCATCATAGATATGGAGCTTTAGCCTTCTCTGCTTAATGTATGACCAGTACAATGACAAGCTATCACAATTTCAGAGAGCCGCAGGAAGAATTTGGATGGGAATAGTTGTTTCATAGCCAAATTTCAGCCAATTACCTGTTTCTGCTATAGTGGAACAGTTCAGTTACAACTTATGTGTAGTTTGAGGAGTTGAAGAAAAGGGACATTTTCATAGCAAGCATGACAGTACCATGGTAAGAAGAGCTCCATCAAAACCCAGCATTTCAAAGCCTATGCTCCAGTGTGTATATGAAAAATCATTGCTCATCTGACAAGGGGGCTCCCTCTCTTTCAGAATAGTCTAGAATATGATTTTATTTGTTCAGTTAAAGCAGCTATCATTGCCTCTGTTGAGAGCAAACCTAGTTGGGCTATTTTTCAGAATCACAAAGATTTGACTAAAGGAGAGAGAACAGATAGGAGTTATGCTTTAGGCCAGCTATTTTGTGGATTATCTTTGTATATGAAACTGATGGCCAGTGAGCCAGTGAGTTGTACACAGCTTTCAAGGGAAAAAAGGTAAATATGGAAGATACAGGAGACTCTAAGAAATGTTAGCATATGTGCCTGCCACAGTACCTGGCATGTACTGAGTACCCAGTATGTGGCTGTTCATGTGAAGAAATGAACAAATGAATTACAGGTCTGAAAAAGAGGCACCTCTTGATCCCTGAACTAGCACAGAGTGGAGCCAGGACGCTACACTTCAGTGGTGATAGGGAGAGGGAAAATACTAGTATATCCCAATAGGCAAACGAAATAGAAATACAGTGATATTTTAAAAAGAACTAAGACTTCCTTCCTATGTAAAGGACTTAAGGAAAAATATTTAATTAGATAAATATGAGAAGTAGAAAATAATAATAGCTCAGATTTATTCCAAAAATATGTTTTGGACATCCCAGCATTGTGCTGCTCTCTGGGACTATAGTGGTAACCCTTGATCCACTATCCCGGGGCTTTTGTGTAGTGAGAGTCCATGCTGTTTGTTGTTGTTTAGTGGCCAAGTTGTGTCTGACTCCTTGCAGCCCCATGGACTATAGACCACCAGGCTCCTCTGTCCAGTATTCTGAGGAATACTGAAGTGGGTTGCCATTTCCTTCTCTGGGGGATCTTCCCAACCCAGGGATCCAACCTATGTTTCCTGCACTAGCGGGAGGATTCTTTACCACTGAGCTGTCAGGGAAGCCCCAGTGACCTGCTCTTGAATGCATACTAGAAACCAAGGTAAAGATATTGAAGGAAGGACTGCAGTTCTGTAAAAGTTCCACAGAGGCTGGAGGGAGATTGGAAGAAGGCTTCTCTGAGAAGTGATGCTTGAGCTCGAATCTGAAGGAAAAGTAGAAGCATTCCAGATGGAGAGTGAAGGCACTTGCAAAGACCCTGTTGCAAGAGGAGCCTGATTGAGAAACTTGAGGGAGGCTGGAATCCTGGAGTGCAGGGATTGAGTGGGAGGTCAGTTAGCATTGCTGTAGCTGTTTGTATATTATTTCTAAAAGTTTGTAATCCCTGAAGAAGACACTGGGTGTTCATTATAAATAACATGAACTCTTAGGTGGGGAGATCATGCAGCAGTTGGCATTTGGGAGGGTGCCCCTTCCCATTTTGCAACAAGCAGAACAAGACATAGAGAATGCTCCAAAGGAACCACAGGGCGAGCTCAGCCAAGCTCTTGGGGGCTGTGATGTGATGGAAGGCACGTGGTGATGGAAGAGCATGGACTCAGTTCAGCTCAGTCGCTCAGTCGTGTCTGACTCTTTGCGACCCCATGGACTGCAGCACATCAGGCTTCCCTGTCCATCACCCCCAGAGCCTGCTCAAACTCATGTCCATAGAGTCAGTGATGCCACCCAACTATCTCGTCCTTTGTCATCCTGCCTTCGTCTTCTCCTCTTGCCTTCAGTTTTTCCCAGCATCAGGGT
Organism: Capra hircus; assembly: GCF_001704415.2. Lineage (NCBI taxonomy): Eukaryota > Metazoa > Chordata > Mammalia > Artiodactyla > Bovidae > Capra > Capra hircus. The sequence continues at coordinate 30,443,867 of NC_030823.1, read as the reverse complement.
CTTTTCCAATGAGTCAGTTCTTTGCATGGGGTGGCCAAAGTATTGGCCCCCACCAAAATCACAACACTGACCATGTCTGGAAAGGGGGAACCAGGAGGAAGGGCAATGAACCAGGGACATGGGCAATTTAATTCTCTATATGATTTGATTTCTTTTAAAGTATATTTTCTAAAATATAAAATGTTAAATTTTGTTTTTTGTAATCCCTGTCATATGTTTGACCATTATTTGATTTTTTTCCTATATGTGTAAAATTTTTCTTTTGATTAGGAGAAAGAAGGGAGGAGGGAGAAGAGGGCTAGTGCTGGCCTTGGGGTCAGAATCCTGGTCTCAACCAACATTTGTTTGGGCAAATCACTTCTCTGCTCCTCAGTTTCCTTAATTAAGAAAAACAGGGTGACCTTGATATCACTTCTAGCTCTAAAACATTTTCTAATTCTAATTTCCACGAGCAACTGAGGGGACTTCCCTGGTGGTGCAGTGGCTACAAGTCTGTGCTCCCAATGCAGGGGGCCCAGGTTCTATCCCCAGTCAGGGAACTAGACTGCACGTGCCTCAGCTGGGAATTTACATGCTGCATGTAGGAGTTTGCACGCCACCAACAAAAGGTCCTGATTGCTGCAATGAAGATCGAAGACCCCTTGTGCCACAGCTAAGACCCAAGGCAGGCGAATAAATAAATAAAAACAAAAGCAACTGATTATTGAGTAATTGTATTTAGAGGCCTAAGAACTGAGCATCCCATGTCCATTAAGAGTCCTCTAAGAGTTAGGGTTAAAGTTCTCTCTAAGAGTTAGAGTTTCTTGCTTGGCACAAGGTAGCCAATAGCTCTCTTTTAAGGAGGCCAGTGCATGGAAATTCATTTGCTGGGTGACTCTTTGAAAAGCCGTGGGCCCACAGGACCCTCGCACTCCTCCTGGGCCAGACTCAGGAGCCTGGAACTGCCTGGAAGCCCGTGCCTCTGGGGTAGGCCGTCATGTTATTTGCCACACATCCTACTGTCTTCTCTGTGGATCCACAGGGGGTCTGCAAGGACTGTTCATACATAGAGAGGCAGAGGGATGCCATTCCCTGCCCTCCAAACGTCAGATTACAGTGACATTAATGAAAAGGAAACAACACACGCAGAAGATCAGACGGTAGCTACAGCCAGTGAATGCATTTTATAAGTGGTAACAAATCGCGCAACTCACGCAACTGGTTTCCTGCCTTTTTTTCGGTTGTCTTTGTGTATTAAAACCAGTGTCTCTTGGATTGTAGCTGGTTGATGAAAAGAAAACGGTGCTACAGATTTTGGAGTTTTATGGGGGGACATTGTCCAGGATGGCATCGTGTACCACCAGTGTTTCATCAACACCCACTTTGTGCTGACAAGAGAGTGCATGGTGGTGGCCAGGTCCCTGATCGTTTCAGCTGCCCCCGCTCCAGCCTGCCTCGTTCCTCTGGCAGAGTGGCAGTTGGCTGCGGGGAGCCCACACCCCGTGGGCAGCATAGGAAGCCCCAGGGCAGCAGTCCCTGTCTCTGCAGGGGATGCCCTCCAGGCCGTTGGCTGTCTTTCCTGCCTGCTCATTGCTTTTGCTGATGTAGGCTGAGTTTCCTTACCGTGCGTTTAATGAATGAGAATAAGAAAGTGTGTGTTGGCAGAGCTACAACTGAATAATGCCAAGGCTTTCCAAGTCAGAGCATGAATTGAAGCAGAGCAAAGTTTCAAGTCTATGGGGCTCAAGAGTAATCGCTCTTCTTCTAATAATGGAAAGTACAAATGTTTTATGTTCAAAGGTTAACAAATGGACTCTTTCACTGGCCTTCTGGCCTGCTCAGTTACAAAGTAGAAACTGTTCCTGATCTTTGCCTTATTGCTCTTGTATTTTCTAGGTAATTAGAAACATTTTCCACTCAACATTTAAGAGGTTTGAACTGCCTGGAGACCAGTTTTTTTTTTTTTTTAAAGAAACTAAAAAGTTTCCTTAAAAAAAAAAAAACAAAAAAAAAAAACCAACAGTTTTTCCTTTTGTAAGTAGACTGAAGTTGTAAAGTACCAGGCTTTCAAAACAGCACACTTAGACTTGCCTGCATAATTGTTGCATTTGTCATGGGATTAGCACTTTTCAAAAGTACGTTTCTATACAGGTATCTAACTTTGCCCAGAAGTATGGTTCTTCATGGTCTATTATGTGCATTTAGGCAAAATGGACCCATCCCCATCCACTAGCATTTGCATCATGAAGTCAATTATTGCCAATAAAATGGAAACCATTTATCTTAATGAACCAGTAGGAAAATTAAGTCTGTTGAAATGGTCTAAACCCTCCAAGAAAAAAAAATTTAGTAATTCGTGGTAGACTATATCTATTTTTATGAGCTCCTCCAAGTCATCTCTTTTCTGACTGCCTATAGCAGCAACAACAGTAACAAATAGTGTTTTGTTTAATTTCTTAGGTTCTTCATTAGCAGGTTCACTTCTGCCTTAATAAAAATGATATCTTTGTCCCACTTGTCTATTTGAGAGCACTGAGGGCCATTCCGGGTAAGAAACCAGCACTGGTTGGTCTTTTTGGTCTGGTCTTGGGCTGCAAACAGTGTTGATTAATGGCTCCCGCTTTCACCTCCAAATGGAAGGGAGACACAGACGTAATTGAAACTTACAATGTCAGAGGATCATTTTATTCCATTACATTTAATGAAAATGAGGTATACTAGCTGAAATGCAGGAAAATGGCCTCAGAGAAGCCCTAGACACGACATGTAGTGTGTACGTGTCACGTGTCACTGAGTGGATGTGGGGAATGTGTTCCTCCCAGTCCCCCCAAACCCTCCATCCCCATCTCGCCTGCACTATGGCATCGACCCCAAAACAGAGAGGCTGCCAGTGGTGGTCAGGAAATGCCATGAACCACAGGTAATGAGCTCGATATCCGTTTTCCTTGTCAGATCTCCCAGCTGATGACAGAGCCTGGCCGGGAAGGCCTAACAGAGGCGGCGCTGAATCGCTACAATGCAGACAAGCCTTCGGCCTGCAGCGGCGTCCCCGCCCCGCAGGGCTCCTGCGTGGCCAGCGAGACCTCCTCGGGCACCTCGGTGGCTGCGTCCTTCTTCGCCAGGTAAGAGAGGTGTCCAGAGCCTCAGTTCTTTCAGGTGAGCCCACCTGGTTAGCCTCTCAAGCTGACCAGTTTAGCTAAAACACCAGCAAGAGTTTGGGGCTGTCGTTTGACTTCGCTCCTTAAGTCACAGCTTCTTAACCTCAGCTCTTTGACATCTTGGGCCGGATAATTCTTTGTTGTGAGGACTGTCCTGTGCTTACAGAATGTTCAGCAGCGTCTTTGGACTCTACTTGCCGGATCCCCGTGGTACCTTCGCTGGTTGTGGTGGTTGTTCAGTCACTCAGTTGTGTCTGACTCTTTGTGACCCCATGGACTGCAGCATGCCTGGCTTCCCTGTCCTTCACCATCTCCCAGAGTTTGCACAAACTCATGTCTATTGAGTTGTTGTGACAACCTAAACTGTCCCCAGACGTTGCCAAACTTTGCCTGTGTTGAGAACCTGTGTTGAGAATATGTGGCTCTAAAGATGGTCTCCACGGGATGTGGACTTTTATGGGTGCAGCCCCATGGCTGGTGTTTCCAGATATGTATTCTTATTACAGAAAATGAACTGCTTAAAATTTAACTATTAAATGCATGTCAGTTTTCTTCCTTCTTGACAGACTAGCTGCATAGTTGTCAAACTATCCAGCTAATTCCAGAAACTTAAAAAAAGAATGCTGAGAAATAAAAAAGAAAGGTATTTCAACAATGTTTTCTGCCTAATTTTAGCAACACGGCAGAGACAGGGCAGGAGACAAAGGACAGCTGGGCAGGAAAGCACTTCAGAGACGGTCTAATTTGATCCCTTATTTTATGAAAGAGGAAACTGAGGACCAAAGTTAAACTGTGAGGTAGTTTATAGCAAAGCCAGAAATGGAAACCAGATTCCTCTGCTTTTTCCTCTGTGACTCATTCTCTGATACTTGGAGCTGAACCATAGAAGGCTTTCTGTACCTAAGATTCATAAGCTCCTCTTCCCTGGGGGCTTAGTTGGTAAAGAATCTGCCTGCAATGCAGGAGACCCAGGTTCAATCCCTGCGTCAGGAAGATCTCCTGGAAAAGGGAATGGCCACTCACTCCAGTATTCTTGCCTGGAGAATTCCATGGACAAAGGAGCCTGGCAGGTTACAGTCAGTCCATGGGGTCGCCAAGAGTTGGACAAGACAGAGAGACTAACACTTTCTTTCACTTTCACTTACGTGTAGAAAACTTTCTGTACTTAAGATTCGTGGGGCCCTGAGTCAGTAGAGTGTATACTAAATAGCATCAACCTGGGTTTGAGTTCCTGAACTGCCTCAGTGTACTCATCTATAAAATGAGGGTAATACCTATTCCTCAGGGTTGCTCTGAAGAGTAAGATGATTGTAAATTATAAAGTATATGCTATACAAATGATAATCCACTATGGGCTTCCCTGGTGGCTCAGCTGGTAAAGAATCCGCCTGCAATGCAGGACACCTGGGTTTGATCCCTGGGTTGGGAAGATCCCCTGGAGAAGGGAACGGCTACCCACTCCAGTATTCTGGCCTGGAGAATGCCATGGACCGTATAGTCCATGGGGTTGCAAAGAGTCAGACACGCAACTTTCACTTTCACGGATGTCACTGCTGCTGCTGCTGCTAAGTCGCCTCAGTCGTGTCCAACTCTGTGCGACCCCATAGACGGCAGCCCACCAGGCTCTGCCGTCCCTGGGATTCTCCAGGCAAGAACACTGGAGTGGGGTGCCATTGCTTCTCCAACGCATGAAAATGAAAAGTGAGTGAGGTCGCTCAGTTGTGTCGACTCTTGTTATCTTTAGGAATGGTAACATCCAAAGCACAAATCTGATGAAAGGACTCTGATTAGGAAAGGAGTGAGTTAGAGGAGGAACAGAGACTGACATCTAGGATTAAGACACAATAAAGCGAGCACACGGGGCTTGTTGGAAGACTAGTTTTGAGGTCCCAATTGTTCCTTGGTGCCATGTGTATTGTCCTAGGAATAATTGGGCCAACGTGAATGTATAGGACATAATGGGAAACATGTATGTAGTGGCTGCCTGTCCATCATGTTAGCTCTTTCTGTACGTAAATTTCTGTGTTGTCTGGGACCACTGTGCAAGGTTACTGGGAGGTCATATTCAAGGAAAGGAGAAAGAGATGGAACAGAATATAAGGAAATGCCACAAGCACAGAAGAGCCCAGATCCTAGGTAGGCTATTAGAACATGTCCGGAGGAGGGTGACCAAATGGTGAGGAACAAGGAAGCCACATCCTGGCAGGTTTATTCTGGAGATGGGAGCCCTCGGCTATCTCATGGGCCATCACATAAAAGAGGAATTTGGATGGTTGTATAAAACACCCTATTATGTGGGCAGAGGCCGAATGAAAGCTAAAGATGAAAGGGAGGGCTCTCTCAGCTCAGAATGAACAAGAACTAGCTCACAATTCACACTGCCCCGGGAGAGAGCAAGGTCCCCGTTGCTGAGGGAGACCAAGCTTGTATTGGGTGACTACCCAACCTTGTTTCTGGCAAGAACATTCAGTGCCCAGATGGGAGTTGATCTCCTGAAACACTGAAATGCCTTCAGTTCAGAATCCATCTGGAAATTTTTATAGATTGACTAACTCACAAAAAAAAAAAAAAAAAAAAAACCCACCCAGAAAAAGGCTTTGACGTAGGAAGAAATAAGAGGCTATGGGCCCTGATGAACACTGTTTAGGGAGAACAGTGTTCTCTGTTGGGAGGAAACCAACAGTGTTGTCAGAGTCAGGGAGAGGATGTCAAGATATGATGGACCTGGAAGGCCTGGGTGCAGGGAGAGGATGTTAAGATGTGATGGACCTGGAAGGCCAGGGTGCTGGACAGAAGGTGCGTGGAGGCCAGCTTTCATGTGGATCAGAGGAGGATTGGAAGAATGGTGAATGCCTGGCACAGATGGCCTTCCTAAGACCTTTACTTGTACACCAAGGAGTAGAATGGAAACACCAAGATGGACCCAAATGAATGGGCCAGTGATGTCAGCTGGGGCTCACCCTGCAGATGATGTTAGTGATAAACAAGAACTCTTGATTTCCGAATTGCAGGGACTTCTGATATGAGCTTTCAAAGAGCTGGAGAGAATTCAGAGGGCTGCCTAAATCCTTGTTATTGCTTTCTTTGTGATGAATTTTGATAGCACTTGAAGCATAATGGTTTAAGGCATTAAAAGTACATGGCATGTTTTTACTGCCATGTGTGAAATAGATGGCTAGTGGGAAGCTGCTGTATAGCGCAGAGAGCTCAGCCCAGTGCTCTACGATGATAGAGCGGGGGGATGCGGTGAGGCGGGGAGGAGGCTCAGGAGGGAGGGGCTATATATATATACTTACAGCTGATTCAGTTTGTTGTATAGCAGAAACTAATATGACATTGTAAAGCAATCTTATATGTATTATATATAATGAAAAGGGATCAGGACTAATAATGGAGATGTAACCTTGCATGCCATAGCTGGGTAATCAACGTTCATATAAGAAATACTTACATATAGATATAGGAAATATAATTGGTTTATTACATAAATTAGCAAAATAAATCTTTTAAAATAATTTTTACTGGCGTATAGTTGATTCACCGTGTTGTGTTAGTTTCAGGTATACAGCAAAGTGAATCAGCTAAATATAAATCATCTTATATTGAAGAGGGAATTTAGCATAAAATATCATCAGCTAAAGAGACAATGGCAATGTCACCTGACTCCAGTCCTCTTGCCTGGACAATCCCATGGAGGGAGGAGCCTTGTGGGCTGCAGTCCATGGGGTCGCGAAGAGTTGGACACGACTGAGCGACTTCACTTTCACTTTTCACTCTCATGCATTGGAGAAGGAAATGGCAACCCATTCCAGTGTTCTTGCCTGGAGAATCCCAGGGACGGGGGAGCCTGGTGGGCTGCCATCTCTGGGGTTGCACAGAGTCGGACACGACTGAAGCGACTTAGCAGCAGTAGCAGCAGCAAAGAGACTAAGTATTTCTTTTTTAAAATGCACATGGCCTGAGTTTAAAGGGTTTGCAGTATATAGTGAAGGGGAAGTACCGTGTGAAAAAGAATAATTCTTTAAATATATATATATTTGTATACTTTAAATATATGTCTCAAGAATGAACATATATATATATATATATTACCCCCCCCCCCTCATTACCCTGTTTGCTCTGCTGTTCTCGTCAGTAAGTGTTGGGCCTCATATCTCTAGGAAGGGAGGCAGCATACTGACAGCCTCTCTGTCACTGATGGAGACTGAAAGCAGAGGGCTGAGTGATCTGCCCAAGGTCCACACTGTCAAGAGAGAACCAGGGAGGTGCCTCACATCGTTAGGTTCCCAAAGGCCCACGTGAGAAGTCAAAACCAGCTGGGCTTATGCTGTCAAACAGTAAACTGAGCTCGCAATCAGATGAGCTTTTTGTTTCTGCTGCGGTGCAGCTGTGTGAGGTGATGGCAGAGGTGGCTTTCAGTGAGGGTAAAATCTGGATCTGCCACTGGTGCCAGAACTGGAGACAGGTTAGTGTTTACGTGGAACCAGTAAAGTTAGGCTTTATGTGGAAGAACAGGAGTATGGAGACTGGGGGCAGAGCCAGCTCCTCGCAGCTGTGCTCACCGCTCCTCAACTCATTTGTCTTGAGCGTGTGAGGGACACACCTCCTCTAGTCTGCAGGGCTCTGGACTCCGCGCAGCTCCTCCTGAGCACAGGGGGGCCGGCCTTCAGGGATGGTGCTGGCCTCATTCTTGCACCTAGGAGTGGCGCCATTTGCCAAGTGTGTGGCCAACCCTGGCTGACGTTTACTGAGCCTCAGTATGTATCATTCACTGTACTGAGCGCTTCGTGGGCAAAATCTCCCTTAATCCTCAGAGTAACTTTGTGACGTGGATCCTGCCACTTCCTCTGTTTGATGAGCAGAGAAAGAGGTGTCCTGAAGTGTCCGGCCCAAAGCTGCTCAGCTGGAAGTGGCAGGGCGGGGAGTCATCGCGTGCCTTCTCACTGTGAGCCTTGATGCTGTTCTCTATGCTAATGAGTAGGCCCAGGAAATACTTTACTGCAAGGCTTTCCCACCATAATCATGAACTGATGATCATTGCTGATAAAACCCTAGAAGTAAGTGGGCCCTGCAATCAGTTTGAAAAGATAAGCAGAACAGCGACAAAACCTCAATTTGTTGAGGGCTGCAGATGTCCACATATTTTTTTTTTTTTCCGTGATACAAACCTTTCTTTTAAAGTGTTTACTTTCTGGAGCTATGGGTAGAGTTCTGAGTGGACCTTGTTGCATTTCAGATTTAACAGCTATAAAGTAAGAATTCCAGTTCTGAATAATACTTTTGACCAGGGCTGCCCCTCGGGTGGTCTCTCAATAGCACATACTTACTGGTCTGTGGGAAGTGTGGAAATTCAGAGGAACAATTTAGCAACCTCTGTAGCAAGTTAACAGGAGTTTTATGCCTGTTGAATCTAAGAATGAAAAAGTAGGGCTTGAATGTAATTAGAAATAAAAAGAAAAAAAGATTCTTTCACCAGATAGTTTCAGAAATGTGGCTTCAGAAAATGCATCTGTGTGTGCTCAGCTGTGTCTGACTCTTTTGCGACCTCATGGACTGTAGCCCGCCAGGCTCCTCTGTCCATGGGATTTTCCAGGCAAGAATACTGGAGTGGGTTGTCATTTCCTCCTCCAGGGGATCTTCCCCTTTCAGGGATTGAGCCTTTGTTTTCTGCATTGGCAGGTGGATTCTTTACCACTGAGGCACCTGGGAATCCCCTGCTTTAGAAAATATTGAAGCCCCAGTAGCTTGTCCTATATCTCCCTTGCCAGACTTCCTTATTTCTTTAAATATGAACATTTTGCGACCCCATGAACTATACAGTCCATGGAATTCTCCAGGCCAGAATACTGGAATGGGTAGCTGTTCCCTTCTCCAGGGGATCTCCCCAACCCAGGGATCGAATCCTGGTGTCCCGCTTTGCAGGCGGATTCTTTACCAGCTGAGCCACAAGGGAAGCCCAAGAATACTGGAGTGGGTAGCCTAACCCTTCTCCAATTGATCTTCCTGACCCAGGAATCGAACCAGGGCCTCCTGAATTGCAGGCAGATTCTTTACCAACTGAGTTATCAGGGAAGCCCCAAGTTTAAGGTATACATGGATTACCTTACACATTTGTCTTACATGTATTGTGAAATAGTTACTGCATAGGTTTACCTAACACCTATCACCTGATACAGATACAGATACAAAAAAAGAAAAGAGAAAAAATATTTTTTCCCCTTGTGATGAGAACTCTTATGATCTCCTCTCTTAACAAGTTTCAAACATGCCATACAACAGTGTTAACTATAAGGGGAATCAGATGAAGTTCGTCAAAAGTACAAACTTCCAGTTATGAGATAAATACCAAGTACCAAGGCTGTAATGTACAATATGATGACTATAGGTGAGAGTTACTTAATTATGTACTTTGTGTTTTAAAAGTATGAAGTGCATGCATGAAACCCTATAAAAACTCTTGGGTGAATCCTCAGCATTGCAGGTTGAGGTAGTGGAATCCTAATTTTAATTTGAAGAGCAGTGAACAATTTCTGGATGATGCCTAGAACTGCCAGGAACTCTGGTAAATTAAATGAATCTTTCAAGTGATCTCATATCTTTGCATTGATGTTCTTTCCCAAATAACCTGACCGATAATCATATTGTTGTTGTTTTAAAGCTTCTGGAGGATTTTAATCTACATTCAGATCAAGTATTGGAAAAAACAGTGAAAATTGCCAGAGATCACATGAGCTTTGTTAAGACAAGTTCAAGTTTGGCAGAACTAGTACTGCCATCTCTGTGGGGTTGGTGAGCACATGGGTTTTCAGACGCCGCTTGTTATTGTAATACTTTTTTATTTGCAGCTTTTGCCTCTACTGTACAACCTTTGTAAGACTGTATGTAACTTTTTACCAAATTCAAATGAAAATTTCAAGTTAAATTATATAAAGGGCATTTCTGGTTATTAATATTTTTTCATTTCTCTGTTTGCTTAATGTCAGTAAGTCCTGTACATCTGTTTTTGTAGGTTTTGTTTGTTTCATTGCTGAATGCCTTCTCTAGTATTCTGGCCTGGAGAATTCCATGGACTGTATAGTCCACGGGGTCGCAAAGAGTCGGACATGATTGAACAACCTTCACTTTCATGTTCACTTTCAAATCCTTACTGTCTGTCTGCCTGCTCATTGTTGGGTCCACCGTATTAGTTAGAGCTTCTCCTTCTCTTTTCCTCTGTTTTTCCGGTAACAGGGTTCTTTTGTGATTATTGACTCTCTTCTGGAAGATTCTAATCTTTACACAGTTTTTTTATTTTTTATTTTTTTTACTGTTGATTAAAAAGACATAGCTCCTGGAATTTTCTTCATACATTTTTATGTTCACCTCAATATCAGATTGTCCTCAAAGTTGTTTCGTAGGGTCCACTTGCTCTGTTTTCTCTCTCTGGCTTGCCAAACTTTCTCATTTCCTTTTGCTGACTTTTTGCCTTTTGCCAGAACTCACTCTTTTCTTAGGGATGTTATTATATTTCTGTCCATCTCCGCCTCTTGTGCAGTTTCTTCCATCTTTGTTCTTAGACCATTCCTCATATCACCTAATGGCTTTTTCCGAGGCCCCTTGTCATGCAGCTGACTCTTATGACTGACTTAACCAGCATCCCTTTGAGGCCAGAGATTGCTGTGGCATTAAAACCTAGACCAACTCGGATCCTGAATCGGGGCTAAGCTGAGCTGAGTGGGCTGACACCCAGCTCCAAGGCCTTACCCTCATATGCGTCTCTGTGTTCATCTCCCCACCCACCCCACCCCCCCATCACAAGATCTGCTCCTGGTACTCTGAGAAAATGTGCTGCTTCACACAGCCTACTGCTACAGAGGAGGTCCTTCCTAAAAGCCATTTTCCACATTCTCGCTGACAGGCAGCTCAAATAGTGCCTTGTTTAAACCAGGTACAGCAGATGCTTTTCATATATAATCTTGCACAGTGAAGGCTTTCTTTAGTCCCTGGGCATGCTGACACAGAGCAGTAGTAGTTGGTTATTTGCAAGGAGCTTATTAAGTCAAAGAAGGATGAGGAGTGTGAAACTGCTCACGGTTCTTCTGTTCTTCCCTCAGGTACAATTCCCTTAGGGATGCTCGCATCTTCCATTATAAATGCATCAACACTTATTACCAGAGAAGAACTATCCTAAACACGCCACAGTTGGTCTCAGGCGATCCAGGAGGAGAAAAATGGAGCAGGGTGCACAGATCCGACTCTTCTCCTGCTGATTCTTTGTGGAGATGGGGCAGACTTTCTGCCCCCCGTTTTGCAGATTAGAAGTTCATTTCCAGCACCATGTCTATTACAATAGAATAACTTTACAAAAAAACCCCAAAACAAACAAACAAACGAAAAACCAAAACAAAACGAGAGGGGCTTTGGGGAGCTCATTTTGTGGACTTTCTCTTGATGATTATTGTATTTTTCCGTTTTGTCTGCATTGATGTGTACACCTTGGTCTCCTCGCTTGTTCTGGGGTCTCATGCTAACTCACTGTCTATCCCTTTCCCCTTTGCTTCCATGAACTCTCCTCCTCCCCGACTCCATCTCCCTGTCTGCCTCTTTCACAGCTCCCATGGAAGTGGGGCTGCTATTGACCCTTGTATGGAACACCTGTGGTCAGGTCTGACATACATAATTGTGCCCTTTACCCTCTGGCTCAGACTCGACTGGCCGAGCTGTGGTGCCTCTCGCTGAGGTGCTCCATCCATCCAAAGGGACATCTACTTCTCAACTGCTCAAAGATAAGGTCTGGGCTTGTATGGCACCAGCCGCTCCTGCTCCTTCCTTGGGGGCTAAACCGTGGCAGGGCAGAGATCTTTGAAGTCTTGAAGTGGGAACCAAACACCTACCCTGTTTTCTTGTTTATTTATTTCTGTCAAGTCACAGCTTTACTTAGGAAAGACTCCATGGACTTCTCAGAAAAGAAGGGACTCGTGCCCTTGTATATTGATGCCGTGCATGTTTAGGAATCAGAGCTATATGAATACAGTTTCACTTGAACACACAGCAGTCGCAATGTGAAAGGAGAACACGAAGAAGTCAAACGTGTATTTAGCGCCGTCAGATTTCAGTGGCCCCAGGAAGTAGTTTAAGGTATTTGCTGCGTGAAGAAGTAAATCCTTGATTGTTTATGAGAGACAGAGACAGCGCTGAAGAAAAAGTGGCCACGATTCTACACTATTATCCTTTGTGTTCAAAAAAAAAAATCCTAAAACACTTTAAATATATGACCCTAACACCCAGTACCCCACCCCAGCGAGCTTCAGGACTGTTCTGTTTTGAGGTGTGCAGACCGTAACAGAAATGGCACTCATGGCTTGGTCCATGCCATTCTGAACTGATGGTCTCTGCTAAAGGAAAAAGTGTTTGCCACACTTCTCATCTCCTGTCACAGAGGATGTGTGAGATACGGCATTTCTGACTTAAACGAGTCCTTTGTTTGATGGGTGGCCAGTTGGGGTGCTGGCAATCAGCTAACAACATCTGGGAATCATTTGTAGAGCTTTCCCTCAGCTGAAAATCCAATTCATGCCTCGAGGTGGATGTTAGAAGGCAAAGCAGTTCAGTGAGATGGAAGGATCCCGGTGATTCTTGTCAAATATTCTCAGGGTTAGGCATCCTGGTTCTTATTGTACAATTTGAATGTCTTTTCTACTCATGCAAGAGTAGGGGAGAGGAAGAAGAGTATTGGATAAAGAAAGATGGAGTGGGCCGTGGTTGAATCCACAGTCTGCCACTGACATTCTGACTTTAGGCAAGTGACTTAATCTCTCTAAGCCTCAGTTTCTCCTGCTAAACAGAGATCATCATATCTAGTTCATAAGATTATGGGGAGGATTAAATGAGAATGTGATCCACCTTTTAAGTGTCACCTAAATCCTAGAGATGATGTTAAGATGGCATTTGCTATGTGCTGTGCTTAATCACTCAGTCGTGTCCAGCTCTTTGCAATCCCATGGACAGTAGCCTGCCAGGCTCCTCTGTCCATGGGATTCTCCAGGCAAGAATACTGGAGTGGGTTGCCATTCCCTTCTCTAAGATTTGCTATGAAAAGGATGAAATTCTACCCTCGTGGGAAATCCAATGAATTCTCAACATTCCCTTTGGAGCAGGCGACTTGTGTCATTCCTACCTTTATATTGTGCTTACATGGCACCTTGTAATCCAGCCTAATGACTACCTAGGGACCTCCATGGTGACTGTAAGGATCCAGCATCATACCTCCGAGCAAAACTGCCATCACAGGGGACGGAGGACCACGACTGGCTCGTAAAGCGTCACCTGGAAAGAATGAAGCGCCGCTGGTGGTTGAAAACATCAGTGATGCACAGAGAGAGAAATTCTGTCCTCCCTGATGGGGCTCTAGCTAGCTGACTACACACTTCTAAATCCTTCTTTTTGTGGTTTTATAGTCCTAGCAAAACTCTCAAATAAGAAAGAAAAACAAAAGGAAGAGAGGATGAAAGGAGCAATGAAGAATTCTATGACCATATACCTTGGTAGTGATTCACGGGTGGGGAGCTGGAATTCTGCCGTAACATTGACAATGAAAATTAACCAAACAGGAAATAAACTAGAAGTGAAAGAGGGAACTAGTCACTCTCTTTTTTAATACCCTCGAGATTAGAATTGGGAGCAGAAGAAGGAGGATTTGGTGGCATGGAGTCGATTAAAAAGAATAGTAGAATGACCTGTGTCCTGAAGGAGAAGATGGATGGGGAGAGGACACAATTTTATCTACTACTTATTTCAAAAATGTGTTTCCTATTCTGCACTTTTGCACCCACCCTGTTGGCAATACCTCTGTAGCTTGTTTTTTCCTTCAGTTCTTTTCTCATTTAAAACTAATAATAGCCAATGTTTATTGAGGGTTTCTTGTACACCACACACTATTTTGAGTTCTTTACATGAATTTAAACTTCAAAAGTCCCCACACCTTGGCCCTCTTATCATCCCATTGTTTAGCTGTTGAAACTGAAGCACAGAATGAAGTAACTTGATTGCAGTCAGACAGCTAGAAGCACTTCAGTAGGTTATCTGATTCCAGAGACCATGAGCCAGAATGTCAGCTCCATACAGGTGGGGATATTTGCCACTTTGTTCTTGGTTGAAGCCCTAGTGCCTAAAAGAATCTCTAAGAAATGTTTGTTGGACGAAGGAACAAATGCTCTTAGCTACTGTGCTGTCCTGCCTCCAAACTCAAGATGGGCTGTGATGGGTGGGCATTCATGCGGTCTCGACACAAGGATGGTCAGTGAGACCAAAGCAGAGACGTGAATGCAGGGCACATCACTGAAGCCATGGGGAGAAATATTTCGAGCAACTACTCTATCCTTCTAATTTTGTTGCTTACTAAAATATTGCTTCCGGTCTCATTCGGAGTAAAAGTTAAGGGTTATACAGTGACTTGTCAGGCTCCTCTACCACCCTCCTTCTTGCCTGCTCTGATCAAGGCTCCCGACTTCTTTGCTTTTCCTCAAGAAGTGCCAAGGCCATTCCCTCCTCATAGACTTTGCTCTTCCTCTCTCCTCTGTTCTTTCTCCAGATATCTTCTTGCCTCAGCCCTTCTTTCCTTCAGATCTTTGCTCAAATGCCACTTAATGACAAGGCCCTCCCAGGCTTGCCTACTTAGGATCACAGATATTCAGGATCTGCATCTCTTTTCCCACATAATACTCTCTTATGAATATTTACTGAATGAGTGCATTTCAGAACGAAAGGGAGATGTGCTGCTAAGTCTCCAGAAGGTCTTCCACTGAATTCCTTTGAGAAGTTTACATTTTTTCCTGCTAAATTCAAAACTACCTGCTTAGGAATTAAATCATTCTTTTAAATTTGAGATGCTTGGGGGAGATAATATTGTGACAAAGCAGGGGAAAAGGCATGGTTGGAAAAGTGAGATTCTTATGAAGTTTTAAGTCCCTGGTTGTCTTTTTGAAAGGAGGCTTTGTAGATATGGGATAAGAGGTGCTGCCTGGAACAAGAAACCAAAGAAAGAGTTAAAGCAGAGGAAAGAGCTGTGAGCTGTAACTCTGGCACAAATGAAGCAGGGCTCTCCATCTTTCCTCCTGGCTCGTTGAAAACCTGTCTTTTCCTCCCTTGAATAAACCTCTTTGCTTTCTGTCCCGGGCTTTGATTTATTATTTTAATTCTATAGCTGTCCTAGTGAAGTATGTAAAGCATTTGGGGATAAAATCACGTGGAAGACATTATAGAAACTAAAGATGTATTATCTTACGTCGTATTAGGTAGAGGCTCAGTGTGCTGAGGAATTGTATCCTTGCTGAAAACACCAATCGGTCTGTGGCATTAATTCACTTTAAGAATTGGCTCCTCATTTAGGGTATAGGAAGCGGAATTTAGGGAATACTGTTATAATCAGTTAGTGAGAAATAGGTAAAACTGAAGGCTAAAAGAGATCTCACTGAAGTCTCTGCTTTTCATAACTGAGAGATGTCCCTGAAGGTGAGTCTAAAGTGAAAATAGTGAATTTTTCTTTTCTTTCTGTCTGATTCCTAATGGGTAGATTTCATGAGAACAGGAACTGTATCTAATTCCCCCTCTGCATTGAGCATAGCCTAGTACAGAGGAGGAGCTCAGTACATCAATGTTGAAAGAATGAGTCAACCATGCTTGAAAACTTATGTCTGTCTTGCTTTTCAAAGGAATGAAATATTTAAAAAGAAACTGTAGGATTGTGTAACCACAGAGTTATCGTCATTCCAAGTACTGGTATTAATGATAAATAATTCTGATGGATAAAAAATAAGTGGAATATTTTTCATGATTGATTTCGACACAGGTTCAGCAGGACACTATTTCTGATAATCATCTTTTTATTTAGTTGATGCAAAAATGATTTTAGCATCACATGGTAATTAGATGCCTTTTTTGGCACCTGGTGTGCTTGTTCGTGAAGTACCCTGGAATTCGGGAAATATAATTTCACAAGCCTAGAAATAATGGACTGTGTCATTTTCTTGGCATCCACTGATACCAAAGCCTTACGAGTCCATAGTTTGTCCTTTTAAACCCCTGCAAAGGAAAGAAAAGGGCCTTGGCAGTAACAAAGAAAGAGGAAATTCTCTCGGGGTCTGTAGTGAAAAGGTTGTAATCAGCACCAGGCAAGCCACTTGGAATAAAAATATGAGAAAATAGAAACCATCACTCAAAATTTATTCTCAGTCTTTTAGGTACTTCAAAAAATAAATGTGGTTCATTCTTCTGAAA
The DNA here is from genome assembly GCF_001704415.2 of Capra hircus. Lineage (NCBI taxonomy): Eukaryota > Metazoa > Chordata > Mammalia > Artiodactyla > Bovidae > Capra > Capra hircus. Next base: position 30,427,476 of record NC_030823.1, on the reverse strand, counting down.
TAAATTTTCATCTATTATTATATCTGTCTCTTTAGTACTCAAAGTGGCAAGGCGGCAGAATATTCCTGAACCTGGCTGTACAGGATTTTAAGGGCACTTTATAGGGATGATAAAAAAAAAACCTAAACAGTCTTAAGTCCCTGTGAATGCTCCCACCTACAAGTGTTTTAAAGTCAAAATAAGACCTTGTTACCACTCTCGAGGACTCAAAGCATCAGGTTACAACTGAGAGAGGTAGAGAGAAAGAGCCAAGGATGACCAAGCCTTGTTGTCAGCAGGTCTGACCCCCACTGCCTCCACAGACCCTTCACACACCACGGGCTCCAGTCCTCCAGGAATTTACCCGATGCATATAGCTGGCTATAGCAGGTACTGTTGGGCCCCACACCCATCTGCTCATCATTTTCTGAACCAAACCTCTCAGCTCCCAAGGTCCAAGACTTGTGACTACCTGAGGGTTTTCTCTGGCTGCTGGCATCCACTGCCCTCAAGCCTGGACAGGCCTGATAGCCGTGGAAGTAATCCTGTTGGGAGCAGCTCTCAAATGAGGCTGACAGGAGCTGGCGGATAAATTCCTGAGCTCCCTTCCCCCTTGGCTGCCATAACACCGAGGCAGGGTCTTCCTTGTCTCCCTGATTTCCTAAGTTGGACTGAGCCCCAGTTGCCCACATCAGCAATCTGCTTGATTACTTCTTCCCACCCTGTCTCATTTCCCCACTTCCCTGCACTGCTTCCTAGAATCGCCCTCCAATTAAACCTATCAGCACTGTCATCCTTATCCAGGGGTGTTTCTAGGGAAAGCCGGCATAAGATGTTGGCAGTATGTTCCCATTCATTCATGCACCCATTCAGTGTCAGTGGCTTCATTCATTCATTAGGCATTTGGTAAACCCATACTCGATGCCAGGCATTCTATTAGACACTGAGGAGGACAGAAAGGCAGCCACTCCCATCAGGGAGCTCCCTGTCCAGAGGGGCAGCCGGTTCCATTGCTGAACAGTTATAAACAACACAGGGCTTCCCAGATGGCTCAGTGGCAAAGAATCCACCTGCCAAAGCAGGAGACATGGGTTCAATCCCTGGGTCAGGAAGATCCCCTGGAGGAGGAAATGGCAACCCACTCCAGTGTCCTTGCTGTGATAATACCATGGACAGAGGAGCCTGGCGGGCTGCAGTCTATGGGGGTCTCAAGGAGTTGGACCTTTCTGAGCATGCACACAGCATCTATAAGCAACATGGAAGTCCAGGACAGAGCAGTGCTTCAGAACTCTCAGTATCACTCTCCACAAGCCTTCAGGTTATTTGGAAGTTAACAGTGACTTTACAGCGCGTATTATTATCAGAAATTGTCTTCTCCATCCATTTCCTGTCTCTTCTAGAGCGTGAGATCCACAGAGAGAGGCACTTGTCTGTCTTGTTGCATCGTTACAGCCTTCACTCTTAGTACAGTGCTGGGGCCTGGTCAATATCCGGTGTCTCAGGAGCATTAGGAGTCTGCGGTGGAGAGTTCCTGCCAGTCTCCTCCTTTCTCTCCTGGGGAGACCACTCGAATCCCAGGTCACCCAGTTCCACCATGAAAGTCATGTCTCCAATGCAGAGGGAGAGCCTGCGCTCAGGGCAGGAGAGAAAGGAGTGCTCCCCGCCATGCCCAGTGCCGTGCCTTGAGGGTGGGACCTTCTTTCCGGTCACTTGGAACTGAGCCCTTGGCCAAACCATGCCCCTGAGTTGAGTGTTTTCCTTTAACATAACAGAGGGGAATCTGCTTCATTCAGAGTCTGTTGACTGAGATGTGAATCACATCTTCACAGATCTAGGCATCTTCAACATCTAGGCTGGTGTTTGACCAAACAACTGGGCGCCATGGCCTAGCCACGTGGACCATCACACCTAGAATCAGCGCTCGGTTTAACTTGAAAATGCTTTCCAACCTGTGCAGTTTGCCCATCATCTTCTGAGACCCCTGGGGTTTCTTCTGGCTCTGGTTTCTTAGCCCTGGGGCTGTGAGGATGAGCCTGCTGCTTTTCAGGAGGTCTACCTCCTTCCCTCCCTCTGCCCATGCCCCATTGTCTTTCTTTGCTCCTCAGTGTCCCCATCTGTGGACAGGTGTAATTTAATCCTTGTCTCCTTTAGATCAGTTGGAGAGCTCCCATTTCACTTATTGCTTAAGAAGCTGAGCATTTTGTTTTAGCTTTCACACTAAAGATAGAGAAAATAAAAATTGATGTCATGAATCTTTAGGCTTTGCCTGTGGTCCTAATCACCAACCACAGCCTCAAAGTCCTGTGGTGGTGGATTTACTACTTTGCATGTTCTTTATTTCCTTTAAAGCTAGGCACACGAGGAAGATTGATTTATGGAGCTTAGATCCTGCTTAGTTGGTGGGGGGGGGAGGGAAGCTGCAGTAAATTTCAAAATCACTAGTATTTCTTTGCACGTTCAGGGGAAAAAAATCCTAGCTTATATCTATTGCTACAGGAGCTCATAAATTAAAAATACCAAGTGTATTTCCTATACACCTGGAACTTCAATATTACAATCTGTTCATTCTGTGATCGCCCCCTTCATAAAAGAGGCATGGGGGTGATGGCTCAAACAGCATTTCCCAACATAGCTTTGATATGCAGGCAATGACTCACCCATATCTTTTGACCTTTGCTTGAAAAACATTTCAGGATAAGGGAATTATTTACCTGAAGCACAGACTCTAAGAATTTGGTCCCATTATCTTTTTCCTCTAACCTTCATCTTTTCATACTCTCTCTTCTTTCTCTCCCTTTCTGTCTTGGGTTTTGGTTTGGATCTGTTATTTTACATAAATTTCAAAACAAGTCTAACAGCATCAGAAACAAAACACAGGAAAGTCTTCATTTCCCATTCTGTTCTGAGCCATAAATTCCTACATATACTCAAATAATACACCCACGAGGGCTGGCAGAATGAATTTGATTAGCCTCGTAAATGCTTTGGCACCTGCATACCACAGCACTTCCAAGAGTGGGGAAATGATGTTTCCTCCTCTCCCGAAGGGATTGCTTGTTACCTGGGCCATGTAGCTGCGGTATGCCACTTTATTGAGGTTAAGATTGAGGAGCCCTGGTGGAGAAAAAAAGTCCTGAATAAGTATAGGTACAGCATCAAGGCCCCATTTTTTTTAAAGTTTTTATTGAAAAATAGTTGATTTACAATGTTGTGTGAGGCCCCCATATACTTTTCCTTCTCAATTTTGTTCTTTGGGAACCATGTTTACTTTTTTTTTTTTTTTTGAGAAAATACATAAAGAGGAAAGAAAGGCTATACTTTATTTAGATTTTTCAGAAAGCCTTTAAAACTATGTCATACTTGCAACCTACAGGGGTGGGATGGGGTGGGAAGGTGGGAGGGAGACACAAGAGGGAAGGGGCATATGTATACTAATGGCTGACTCACATTGTTGTATGGTGGAAAACAACACAACTTTGTAAAGCAATTATCCTCCAATTAAAAATAAATTTTAACAAATGTCATACTGGAAGCAGTAGACATGAACTGCTGTGTTGGAGAAGACTCTTGAGAATCCCTTGGACTGCAAGGAGATCCAACCAGTCCATCCTAAAGGAGATAAGTCCTGGGTGTTCATTGGAAGGACTGATGTTGAAGCTGAAACTCCAATATTTTGGCCACCTGATGTGAAGAGCTGATTCATTTGAAAAGACCCTGATGCTGGGAAAGATGGAGGGCAGGAGGAGAAGGGGACGACAGAGGATGAGATTCTTGAATGACATCAGCGACTCAACGGACATGAGTTTGGGTAAACTCCAGGAGTTGGTGATGGACAGGGAGCCCTGGCGTGCTGCCGTCCATGGGGTCGCAAAGAGTCAGACACAACTGAACGACTGAACTGAACTGAACTGACTGAGACATGATTTTATACTACCCTACCCCCAGTCTTTCACTCTTAGGTATTTACTGAAGAGAAGTTAAGGCATATGTTCACACACAGACTTGCCCATGAACATTCACCGCAATATTATCATAACCCCAAACTGGAAACAACCCAAGTATCCAATGAATAAATAAAATGTGGCATATTCATATAATGTAATACTACTCAGACTTTTCAAACTGTTGATATATGCAACATGGGTGAGTGTCAGTTATAGTGAGTGAAAGAAGCCAGACTCCCCCACCAAAACCAGAAGACTACTATGGTATGATTTCATTTATATTTGATTATAGACAATACAAACTAATCTACAATGACAGAAAGCATGTCAGTGGTAGACTGGGAATGGGAGGAGGGAGAGAAAGATAACAAATGGGCAGGAGGAGGCTTTTAGGGGTAATGGATGTCCATTATCCCATGATGGTTTCCCAGGCGTATACATATGATGTGTGTGCTCACTCAGTCGTGTCTGACTCTTGAAACCCTATGGACTGTAACTCACCAGGCTCCTCTGTCTATGGGACTCCCCAGGCAAGAATACTGGAGCAGGTTGCCATTTCCTTCTCTAAGGGATTGTCCCCATCCAGGGATTGAACTCAAGTCTCCTGCATTGCAAGTGGATTCTTTACCATCTAAGCCAATGGAGAAGTGCATACATACGACAAAAAACTCACCAAATGATATACTTTAAATGTGTATCACTTATTATATATGACTTATACCTCACTAACGCTAAGTAATTGAGTTCTTTTGGGATTAGGGAAAATGTTTTGAGATGGAGAGAGAATTGTCTTCGTAAATGAAGAGGTGGGATAAATGATCATTTTCTCTGGGAGAAAAGGGGATAATAATAGCACACCCTCTGCCCCTTAGGAAGGCATGTTGAACTAAACTTGTTTAACATTTTTTTCAAGGTATGGAGATAAGAAGTACCATGGGAAACTTCCAAATTTGTGCATAGGGCTAAGTTTTTCCATGTAATAAAATATCGTCAAGGTAGAATGAACAGGGGAATGAGCAGAGGTGATCTAATGAGGGCAGGAAGAAACAGTTCAGGTGAAATAATTCAAAATCTTCTATGAGTTGGAGGACTCAGAGAAACTGATGATAACTGCAGCAGGAAACCTAAGAACCTCGTTGCCTGAAGGTTCAGTCTAAGATTACAACCAGGAAACCAACAGTAACAAAATTTGTTGGATGGAAAATATTGGAAACAAAGTGAAAGGTGTTGTCTTACCCTTGGACAAAATAGAAATTTGTTTGAACATAGAAGTTCTTGGGACATTTTGATAAATACACCTTAAAATATAAGAGGGACGCAGAAACCAAGGAGGGAGTAGAGGAACTTCTGGTTGAGGACAGGCGGTTGGAAGGACCCCTCACTCTGGAAGATGCTGTGAGGGAGGGAATCGGAGTGTCTCATGTGACACGTGTATACATTTTACATTAAATCTTGAGTTAGGTCTTAAGATGGAGAAGAAACAGCGTTAGGGAAAAATAAGGGGAACTGTCTCACATCCTCAGACATGGTACCGACTGAGACTATAAATCCGCAGGTCCAGATCCATTCACAGATGGTAGGCTGGTGGGGAGCTGTTAGCCAGAGCTGGGAGCTGGGGAGTGAAGTCCCAGCTTCAGATGCTGCGGGAGGTACCTGCCTCTCCTGTGCAGAGGAGATAGAATTCTCAGTTTAATGCCTCTTAATCCAGGCCAGTATCATGGCTCTTCTAATCTGTTTCTGAAGTAGTCTTTCCTACAGCATTTTAGGAAGTGGCTACATTATCCTAAGCATTTTTATCAAGTAACAAATCGGCTGATGTAAATGCATAAACTTGGCTGAATGCAAGCCAGGATTTTGAAGCCCCTTCGGCATGTCTAGGTTAGGCACACGTCACGGGCTTATCCTTTGGAGGCGAATTCAGGGGCAGGTTGGTGTAGAGTGACTTCTGGTATCCGATGTTTTGGGCGTGAATGTCAGCATAGCAGATGCTAGACAGTCCTCCCTTGCACCTGGATTGTTTCATGCCCAAGAGGAGGCAAGACAGGAAAGAATAAAAATCCCAATCAGCGCAATGACTCAGAAAGAGGACAGGTGATGGTCTGGCGTCCTCTCCTTGGCTTCATGTGGAATTGCAAAGCACTGCTTTGGGACGGTGAACTCCAGCCATCTGCTTGCTTAGATCCCGGGGAGCAATCCAGCTGGTATCTGCTGCCCTAATGAAGAAGGGTGCGGAGCATTGCCGCCCTGCTGTCCGGTTCCTCACCGGGATGGAGCTGGGCTTCGGAAATGGTGAGGATTCACATTTGAAAGTGAAGACGCAGGAAGTCTGACAGCTCCCTGAGGACACAGCTGCCGGGTTTCCTTAAAGAAACAGAATGCGGTCCAGTTCAGAAAAAAAGTCGACTTTTTTCAAGATGTCTACACCTCAGCCAAAGGTGATTGGGAGAGACTTTCTCTGTTGCTGGCTTCTTGTTTGTTGTAATCATATAATTTTCTGGTGCTCATGACCATCCGTGCTTCTCCGGCTTCCTCCTTGTCCTCCCCGCCACCGCCTATCTGTCAGCTCCAGGGAGCGGGGGTTCCAGTCCACATGGCTAACCAGTGTGTGATTCCAACAGTAATGAGCCACATGGGGAGACCCCAGGAGAGGAACAGGAATAGGTCGTCCCTATATTTTTATGTGGAGATTGATAATCAGGGCTAACAGTCTCGGCAGAAGGTGAGCAACACATTAAACAGAGGGGAAAAGATAATAAAATATCTCCTGCTGCTTAACAGTCGCTGGGCGGATACGTTTCCTGGAACTATCCAGCTGTTGCGCTTGATGGCTCATAAAGCCTTGGTAACGTCCGTCAAGGGCCTTTTTTCTTGGTGAGGGACCATTTTTTTTACGCAGTTATGATAGCATCTGGTTGCTATCCCTGGAAATGTGAAGAATCCGCAGGCATAGGCAAACAGCTGCCGGGGAAGAGCCCGGACCGCAGAGGCAGCTGGCTCCTTTGATAGGTTTTGGGTCACTTCTGACCTAATGGGCACCATCAGAATGCAGATGCAGACTCAGCAGGCGGTCTGAGCACCTGCTCTGTGCCAGGTTATCGCATTTAATCCTCCTACTATGAGGTAGGGACTGTTGTTGTTTAGTCACTCAGTTGTGTCTGACTCTTTGTGACCCTGTGAACTGTAGCCCACCAGGCTCCTCTGTCCATGGGATTTCCCAGGCAAGAGTACTGGAGTGTGTTGCCATTTCCTTCTCCAGGAGATCTTTCCAAGCCAGGGACCAAACCCACATCTCCTCCACTGGCATTCAGGTTCTTTACCACTAAGCCACCAGGGAAGTCCATAAGGTAGGGATTATTACCATTCGAAAAAGAATACCATTGAAACAAGAGCCCTGGACTCTTTGAGGAACATACCCAGGTCACTGCTGCAGGTGACAAGCTGATATGCCCATGCCTGGTGGGCCTTTGCTCTGTACCACCTTGCTGCAAAGATGGAATAAAAGAGGAGTTGCTTGCCAGGTGTGCTCTGGGTACATGTGAAATAGCTCTGCACCTGTCTGTCCTATGTGACGCTCATGCATGTGTGTGCTAAGAAGGGGTGACACTTTCCAGATTGCTCAGAGTAAACAGTGGGTGTGGTAGGTGATTTGCTGTGTTAGGTCATCTCTGCAGAAGCAAATCCCAAAGCAAGTGACTTATTAAGAATGTGATCCCCAGGGGACTGGTAAGGAATTGAGAGAGGCAGGGAAGGGAAGAGATAAGAGAAAGCCAAAGCAGGGGATGTCACCACACCCTTCCTCTGGCAGAGGTTGGCTTTCTGTGTCAACTTGGTCCTGCTGGGGTTACACCTCAGAGCTGTCCTGAGCTGGGCAGCAGAGCTGAGGCTATCATGCTTCCTGGCCACCTATTAGGGTTGCAGGAGAGCAGTGAATCCCGGAGACTTCTGGCCAGCTCTCCGTGCATGCAGGCAGAGCAGGCTCCAGCAGTCCAAGGATAAGCCTTTGGGAAAGAGTAGAGGTGCTGACTGTTAGGAGCAGATGTGCACTGAAGAGGGGCACGCAAAATGCTGCAAGAGCACGGAGGGGCCCTGGGCTCTGCACCAGCCTTGTCGTCAGCACCTGCCCCGCTTGCAAAAGAGGAGACTAGGGGGATAGGAAGGCAGCAGGGAGGGGCACCAGGAACCCCTAGTGTTTTCAAGCAACACTGTCCTCTGTATCACCGCAAGAAAGAGTGTCGATTTTCCTGCATTCTGGGAATGGTATTTTTTCTTCACTAAATTCACATGTCTGATCGGTGAGCCACGTTCCATCTGAGTCAGCATGGAGCAGAACATTGGGTTATTTCATGTTGGATGATATAATTCATGTTGACAAGGCAGACCTCTGGGGAGTGAAGGGAAGTTGTTCCTAAGTAAACTTCCATGTTCTCTTACGAGGTGGGAAAATGGAAAGGGAAAATAAGAAGTGGGGATTGCTCAGGACAGAGAGCCTCCCCCTCTGAAACCCTGCTGTGACTCGAAGTGCTGCACAGATTCTAGCCCCATGTGTGTCTTTGAAACCAATAGCTGCATGTTAAGAAATTAAAATATATATATATATATATATATATATATATATATATATATATGTATATACTATGTGAACCCATAGCAGTAATAGTCTAAGTGAAAACAGATTTCTTCCATTTAAAAGAAATGTCAACTCTTTGTTTGGGGGTATGGGGGTTCCCCACATGTGTTCCAGCTGAACACAAACACCAAAGGCCGATGTAATTTATAGCAGATTCTGGTTCTGTCCTTAGCTTGCTTTGTATCTGTCACAGTCATCAGCATCAAGGACTCTGGATGCCAAGAACATTACGGTTTTAACTGAACCGGGATAGGAACAAATCTTCTTCCTTTTGGGGCTGTTTGAGGGCTCAGAGGGTGAAATGCGAGCATGGCAATCAGGGATTATAGTGGAACCATGCTTCTCTTGTTATGTAAGCCTGGTCTCCCAGGTAACCTTAGCCTGGGAGAACCGTCAAAGGGGCATGGGCAAATACTTAAACCGGTAATGAATTAAAATGTTTTATGCTGATAGTGGAACTATAGTTTTTTATGTGTATTTATCCTTTAGAGATACATACTGAAATATTTACAGATGAAAAGTTACAGTGATGCAGAAGAGGAAAGTGCTGGGAGAGAAAAGCAATGGAAAAAGATTGGCAATGAGTTGAGAATTGTTCAAACTGGGTGATAGTTGCAAAGATTGTTCTGTTTGCGTGTGGGTTTGAAATCTTCCATAATAAGAAGGGAGAAAAGGTCATGAAACTAGTTTATGCTTAAGGATCCCTACAGAAGGCTCTTTGGAAGCACAATCTGGCTGGTCCCAGAGTGTCCATTGCATTCTCTTTGGGTAGATTTTTACCCCCAAGGCTACCTCCTTTTGGTAAGTCTGGAGGTTCCAGAATTTAATTAGAGGAACCTAAACACCCTCTTCCAACAACACAAGAGAAGACTCTACACATGGACATCACCAGATGGTCAACACCGAAATCAGATTGATTATATTCTCTGCAGCAAAAGATGGAGAAGCTTGATACAGTCAACAAAAACAAGACCAGGAGCTGACTGTGGCTCAGATCATGAACTCCTTATTACCAAATTCAGACTGAAATTGAAGAAAGCAGGGAAAACCACTACACCATTCAGGTATGACCTAAATCAAATCCCTTATGAATGTACAGTGGAAGTGAGAAATAGATTTAAGGGCCTAGATCTGATAGATAGTGTGCCTGATGAACTATGGAATGAGGTTCGTGACATTGTACAGGAGACAGGGATCAAGGCTGGACTGGAAGAAACACAAGCTGAAATCAAGATTGCCGGGAGAAATATCAATAACCTCAGATATGCAGATGACACCACCCTTATGGCAGAAAGTGAAGAGAAACTCAAAAGCCTCTTGATGGAAGTAAAAAAGGAAAGTGAAAAAGTTGGCTTAAAGCTCAACATTCAGAAAACGAAGATCATGGCATCTGGTCCCATCACTTCATAGGAAATAGATGGGGAAACAGTGGAAACAGTGTCAGACTTTATTTTTTGGGCTCCAAAATCACTGCAGATGGTGCTTGCAGCCATGAAATTAAAAGATGCTTACTCCTTGAAAGAAAAGTTATGAATAACCTAGATAGCATATTCAAAAGCAGAGACACGACTTTGCCAACTAAGGTCCGTCTAGTCAAGGCTATGGTTTTTCCTGTGGTCATGTATGGATGTGAGAGTTGGACTGTGAAGAAGGCTGAGCACCGAAGAATTGATGCTTTTGAACTGTGGTGTTGGAGAAGACTCTTGAGAGTCCCGTGGACTGAAAGGAGATCCAACCAGTCCATTCTGAAGGAGATCAGCCCTGGGATTTCTTTGGAAAGAATGATGCTAAAGCTGAAACTCCAGTACTTTGGCCACCTCGTGCGAAGAGTTGGCTCATTGGAAAAGACTTTGATGCTGGGAGGGATTGGGGGCAGGAGGAGAAGGGGACGACAGAGGATGAGATGGCTGGATGGCATCACTGACTCGATGGACGTGAGTCTGGGTGAACTCCAGGAGTTGGTGATGGACTGGGAGGCCTGGCGTGCTGCTATTCATGGGGTCGCAAAGAGTCGGACACGACTGAGTGATTGAACTGAACTGAACTGAACTAAGCCTCTAGGTTTAAGAGTAATTTAAAGAATAACCCAAAACCTATGATAAAACAGTTAACTCTTAAGTGAATGATTTATCTCATGGAGGTAGTATGCTCTAATTTACAAAACATTCATATGAAACTCAAGCCTCTCCCATTTTATAGAAAGACAGATCATTACTGCTATTGCAAGGGAGTTACCATAGACATTGACCAGATTCTGAAGGACCCTGAATAATAATTCCATTATTGCGGAAGTAAATTTCATTTTCTTTTCATATTTGGAGGTACAGTTTCTGACCACATCACTGGTCTCTTTCATAAAGATACGTGTGCTGTGAACACTAGTAGATTCTAGGATATGATCTGATTGACTGATGGATTGGGTGGTAATATACACTGCAGTTGCAACTCTCAGCTCTGTTTTATTTGCTGCTTCACCGTATAGCATGTGGGATGGATCAGGCTTGTGGAGCTGGTCCCTTGCGTGGAGTAAACTCCACGCTGCAGCTGTGCTTTCATCTTCTCTCGAAGGTCACTTGATACTGATTGTGACAAGGAGCTCATGCCTAATGTTCTAGCCCTGATATTTTAATTCATTCTGCCCAACTTATCTTTTGTTGTATCTACTAAAGTGAGTAAGAATATGCTTAGTACTGGGGAGATAGATCATAACTCTTAACAAGAACTAATCTTAGAAAGAAGGAATCAGTGTAGATTTTCTGAAGGTCTGGCTGATGCTCCAAAGCCTGGAGGAGACTGGGAGTTCTCTCAGTTACAGAAACAGCCCAGAGCTCTTCTCAGCTTGGTGTGCAGAAAGATAGCAGTCTTTAGGATTCAGAATTGACATGACAACCTACAAAGTGTTGAATCCTCTCTTGCATACACAGAGCTACGTTGAATTTTAATAATTTCATGCTCTCCATTCACTGAAAAATATATTTATTGAACATCCATGGATTCCAGATAGTGAAGTCTGCTAGACTTTGGTTAGCCTTGTGGTTTTTAAAACCAGAAGCACCCAGTAGCTTTTAAATCCGTAAAGTAATACAAAATATGCATATTCTCAGAGTAAAGAACCTCCAGTGTCTGGAAGGAGGAGACTGTTCAATTTAGCACACCTGTACTTGAGGACTGATCTCCTGTTGCTGCTTTGAGTCTGCAGTTCAGGGTAACATCATGTGGATTTTTGAACCAAAATGAATACAACAACAGATCGTCCTTCATGATAATAGAAAGAGGCTGGAGCTTGCAGATGCCATCCACATTGAGGATTTTGCCTTCATTGAGCTCTGCATCCCCGTGGATTGTTGTCATATGGAAATGATTGGGGTGAAAAGAGCCAAGATGTTTCTAAAAATCAATGAGAGCAGTTAGCAAGCCTGAGTCAAGAAACAAGCTGGATATACCACAAAGGAAATGCATTTTCTCAATAACATTTTCTTTGGAGGAGGCTTTGGATAACTTGCCTTTGAGTAACGCTTGTTTATGGAGTGTCTAGAAATCACTTCCATTGTGGCTGGACCAGGAGGGGCTGTGTTTCCATCGCTGACCTAATTCCCGTGATCAGTGTGCCGTGAGAGCTGCATTTTTATCACCCTTCTACGACTGACATGTATTTCCACTTGGTACTGTTTATCAGATAACTTACTACAAGCTGGGAAGTGCATTCGCTAAACACCTGGCTAGCCTCAAGCTCTTTACATTTGACAAAACAGGAGGCAGAAATTATAAAGACTTTTCCATTTTAGACTGAATTATGGAATTTTGTAATTAAGATTTGCTTGAAAACCCATGGTTGAATAAAGAGGTGAAAATACCCTTGATACTTTACTGGTAGGGGAGAGGTTTATCCAGCAAAAGAAAAAAACATAAATTTCAAATGACAAGTTGTCTCAAGGATATGCCTCTACCATAAGATGCTTTTTAATCTTTTTATAGTCGACTTGATATCTCATGCAGTTACTGTCAGTTCTGTCTGCTAATGGATTAATTGCAAGTAGGTCTACCATATATGGAATCTATAATAACTTTTCTTGTGTAAGCATTTTTCAGCCTTATACATGGGAGGTGTATTCATACATGTTGGATATGCTATTTATTGATAGGAGAGGAAAATGTATCAATGGGGATTGCTCATGCATTTTGCTTTGGAGAGCACCAGAATTCCAACATAAAACTGGTGTGTGTCTAGGCAGAACGTGGAGGATTCCCATGCTCTCATTCCACTGAGCCCCTTGCAGCAATCACTTGTTTCCCCCAGTTGGCATATTGTGTGTGTGTGTGTGTGTGTGTGTGTGTGCGCTTTAGTACTATTTTTTTCATCTTTTGTTCTTTTTCAAATTTATTTATTTTTAATTGAAAGATAATTGCTTTACAATAATGTGTTGGTTTCTGCCATAAATCTACATGAATCAGCCATAGGTAGGTCTGTCTAGTCAAGGCTATGGTTTTTCCAGTGGTCATGGATGGATGTGAGAGTTGGACTGTGAAGAAGGCTGAGTGCCGAAGAATTGATGCTTTTGAACTGTGGTGTTGGAGAAGACTCTTGAGAGTCCCGTGGACTGAAAGGAGATCCAACCAGTCCATTCTGAAGGAGATCAACCCTGGGATTTCTTTGGAAAGAATGATGCTAAAGCTGAAACTCCAGTACTTTGGCCACCTCATGCGAAGAGTTGGCTCATTGGAAAAGACTTTGATGCTGGGAGGGATTGGGGGCAGGAAAAGAAGGGGATGACAGAGGATGAGATGGCTGGATGGCATCACTAACTCGATGGAGGTGAATCAGAGTGAACTCCGGGAGTTGGTGATGGACAGGGAGGCTTGGTGTGCTGCGATTCATGGGGTCGCAAAGAGTCGGACACGACTGAGCGACTGAACTGAAATGAACTGAACTGAAACATATGTCCCCTCCCTGTTAACCTCCCTTCCACCTCCCACCCCCAGTTGGTGTTTTTGGTGGCCATTTCCTCTCACTCTTCTCTATTGACTTTGTTTTTCCATCCACAAGTTGCTTTCTCTGTCTAGCTTGAAAGCAACAGAGTGGCTTGTCCCAAATCTCTGGGTTTACAGGGCTGAAAATCACAATTTACAATAGCTTGCTTGCTATTCACAATTAGTTGCCTGGGATTCGAATTTGAACGTGAAGATTGGAAGAGAAGGTCTTCCACCACACTCTCTGAAAAGATTTTCACGGTTGCTCCAGGTGTTCTGAAAGGGGAAGTGAGTGGCCTTCTCTCACGTTTAATGCTAGAGGGAGAAAGAAATCATCTTAATTATATGGGAAAATAGTGTAATCCTTTTCTGTAAGGCCCTTTCAGTAAAGTGTAGGGTGCTGTTCAGTGCCTCTGAGAACAGGAATTGCTGGTGAATTATGTATTGTTCCATCCCTGGTACTATTTGATTTTGATGCTTTTGGTTAAAAAAATTCACTTCATTGTGACTTAATCTTTTGAGAAAATGAGGTCAGTGGTGTTATTTATATCTCTTGCATAGATTATTCTGTGGTAAGATTTGAAATGAAAATGTGTGAATCCTGAAGGGATCTTCTCAAACCTAGGTATCTGAACCCCCAGTGATGTGCCGGGACCTCTAAGCAGCTGTTGAGTATATGGCACGTCTTCCTGGGGCATCGGTTTTTCTTGAAGCCTTAGGGGTAGGATGAGACCGATTTTTTAAGAGTAAAACACAAAGGGATGTACTATGGAATACTGTATGAAACTTGGATGAATTTTTAAGATGGAAAGTGAACTTCTAAGTAATTTCTTGCTAGATTTAGATTGAAGTTATGTCCCCACATGGGCGCTAATTCATCTTGTCCATTGCCGTTAGATGTACTACAGAGAAAAGTTTCTTTCTTTTCTGCCCCACAAAGAGCAGGCAGCTTAATGTGTTTGTTTATTTTTTAATTGGTTTTAGTGTTTTTCTATTGGGTTGGCCAATAAGTTCATTCGGAGTTGTCCACGTGCTCATCTGGAAAACTCTGAATGAACTTTATGGTCAACCTGATATTTGCTGCTTCACTGCTTTCTGCTTTTAATATTATTATTTCCATCGCTGCTTTCTTTCGGTTTACTTTGTTGTTGAAGTTTGGAATTTAATGCATTTATTTTCATTAAATGTAAAATTCAGGCTATGAATTTTCCACTCATGACTGCATTAATTGTATTTTATAGATTCGGATATAGAGTGTTTTATTAACATTTTGTTTTAGAAATTCTACAGCTTTGGTTTATATTTCCCCTTTTACCTGAGAATTATTTAATATAGATTTTTAAAGTTTCCAATGGAAGAGCCTTTTGGTTTTATTATTTTGTTATTTATTTCTGGTTATATTGCATTATGATCAGATAATATTTTTATTACTTCTATCTTATGAAACTTATTGAACTTTTCTTTGTGGTTTAAGGTACAGTCAACTTTCATGAATTGCATGTGAGGAGGTGTGTTCCCTGTTTTTTGGATGCAAAGTATGATATGTATCCAGAAGGTTTATGTTTCTGTAATATTATTTTGGTAAAAAATATAAAACATAAAATCTTCCATTTTAACTATTTTTAAATGTCTAATTCACTGGCATTAATTATATTTACAATATTGTACAACTATCACTACTATTATTTTCCAAAACTTTATCATCACCTCAAACAGAAACTCTGTACCCATTAAGTAATAACTCTCCATCCCCTGGCCCTTAAAAACATCTGCTTTATCTCCGTGAATTTGCCTAATCTAGATATTTCATATAAATGAAATCATTCAATATTTGTCCTTTAGTGTCTGGTTTCTTTCACTTAGTATAATGTTTTCAGGGTCTATCAAGTTGTAGCATATATCAGAATTTCATTCCTTTTTATGGCTGAAAAATTTTCTTTTATGTGTATATACCACAATTTTTTTATCCATTCATCTGTTCATGGACACTTAGCTATTTCCACATTTTGGCTACTGGAAATAATGCTACAGTGAACATCACTGCGCAAGTATCTGAGTCCCTGTTTTCTCTTTTGGATATATACCTAGGAGTGGAATTGCTGAGTCATATCGTAACTCCATTTAGCTTCTTGATGAGTTGTCCAACTGTTTGCTACAGAGGCTGCATCATTTCAAATTCCCACTAGCAAAGAAGGAGTATACCAATTTCTCTACATCTTCGCCAGCATATTATTTTTCATTTTTTGTTTATTTGTTTAAAGTTTTAACATTACAGTTAGTGTAAAGTGATATATCACTGCGGCATTTCTCTAACTACCAATGATGGTGAACATCTCTTCATATGCTTACTGTCCATTTTTTGGGAAAAATGTCTATTCAGATCTTTTGCTCAATTTTAATTGTCTTTTTGTTGTTGAGTTGTAGGAATTCTTTGCGTTATCTGAGTGTTACCAGACACATGATTTACAAGTATTTTCTTTCAGTGTGTGTATTATCTTTTCCCTTTTTTGATAGTGTTTATGATGCAAAAGCTTTTAATTTTGAGGAAGTACAGTGTATTTTTCTCTTGTTGCTCCTGCCTTTTGTGTTATAGTTCAGAATCTATTGCCAAATCCTAGGTCATGAAGATGTATGCTTATGTTTTCTAAGTTTTGTGGTTTTAGCTCTTATATTTAGGTTGTTTATCCATTTTGAGTTAGTTTTTGTCCACAGTGTGAAGTAGAGGTCTAAATATGCTATTTGCATGTGGATATCCAGTTTTTCCAGCATACCAGAGATTTATCTTATCGATTAATTTATCATATTGTTTAGGTTTCCTGTAACCTTACTTAATTTTTTGTCTTGTTGAATTGCTGAATTGTCTTGGACCAGGAGTGGTAGGTTCAAGCAGTGCCAGTGTTATGCTAAGCTATGTTGGAGCCCGAGGCAAATGAAAAAAAAATCAGTAATACTGCTCCTGTCTTTATTTTTAAATTTCACATTTTATTTATTAAGATTATATGCATTAATTTATATTTTTTAAAACATTGCATTCAAATATTATTAATTTTGGCTCTGAGTTTGGGGCACTCCTTTAAATTGTACATCCAAGGAAAGTGCCTCACTCACTTCACCCTAGTCCCAACCTTGAGTTAAAGGCTCCTGTTTTTAGTGTGTTTCTATTTCTCTTCGCAGCTCATGCAGCTTTGTTTTTCAGAAGTGGTTGCCATGTATTTGGTGCAAAACAATTCATAAATGTTATACTTTTGTTATGAATTGTGGCTTTTAATATTCTAGTGTCATTTGTCTTCTTTCATGGTTCTTGACCAGCATTCTACCTTGTCTGATATCAGAATCACAAATTGTAAGAGGAAATGAGATTCTAACAAGCCCTCAGTTTACCAGTGATGAAACAGAGGCTCAAAGACTTTGAAAGAAGTTGCAATAATTGTGCCTATTAAATTAAAAATGTTGATTGCTTTACTTCTAAGCACGGACACAGTAACAGCCTCAGTATACTTCCATATGGAAATGGTGTCATTTCTGAACTTGTATAAATCAAAATTGCAGTAAAGTGTCTCCTATGCATGAGCACCACATGGGTCACAAACTCAGCCAAGGTTTTAGGATGGGCAGTGGTACCCTGTTAGGGAGCTGAAACTCACACTAGTGTGAAGGATGTGAACTGGAAGAAGACCAATCAGTTGATTTGAATGATTCACCCTTCTCAAATAGTTAGAAGTTTTGGTTGTAGCAGCGGAGCCCTGGGCTTCCTTTTTGAGCTACTACAAGTTGTATGAGAGAAGAAGGGAGTCGTCTTGCTGCCCATTACAGAGCAGAGTCTCTTGTCTTTCCCTTTTGTACTTCTTGCCATAACCTTACAGCTTCTACATTAATTAGCCTGGCTTCATTCAAGCAGTTCTGCAGCATTCGAGACTGCCTTCTTACTTTTCTTCTAAGTGGTTCTTGTGTCTGTTTCTTGGAGCATTCAGGGAGGTAAATCTGAAAACTAGGGGAAATAAAATATGGCTCCGTTTTGGCCTCACCAGCCCCTTCCAAATGCATTCATGTTTCTCTCTGCATGTCTTGTTATGTGAATGGAAAAAGAAAAAAAAAAAGCATGCTTTGGTCCATCAGGGTTTTTTTTTCCCCTTTGTCTCCTTCTGAGGTGCTCAAAGGCATCAGTAACAGAGCAGGAAAGCCCTGGCTGAACAAAACTTGGTATTTTCCTTTGATACCTTCCATTGGGAGGCTTCATACAATGCACTTTGTCAGCAAGCCCCTGCTTCAGGCAAACATTGAGAAAACTATTGAGGAGGCTTCAATGGAAAGGATCTGATCTGCCCTAGAAACTGCCCTAGTTCTCTATCAGGGGAGCCACCAGCTCTGGAAGAGAAGATTGCCCCACCCCGCAACAGTCTTTTTTCTTTCTCCTTTTTAGTCTCCTTTCTATTGTAAGAATTGTGGGAACTCTCTTTAAATGAAAATAACTCTCAAGCTGGGCTTTGTTTTCCAACATGGATAAATGCCTAGATATCGCCTATCTACTCTGTAAATCTGGAGTCTCAACTTCAGATTATAACAAACTTATCTGGGACAAATGTTTGAGTTAAGGTGAAATAAGCACTAGATGTTGTGAGTGTGGTTTTCTAAAGCACCTGAATATTAAAAAACTTGTTCATCAACTTCCTGCTAGGGAACCTCTATTCCCTCCTCATGGTCTGTCTGTGCGTCTGCTTGAAGCTGGCTCCATTACTGTGTTAATGGCTACCTGCTCCAGTATTCTTGCCTGGAATATCCCATGGACAGAGGAGGCTGGCAGGCTATAGTCCACGGGGTCCCGAGGAGTCGAGCACAAGTGAGCACACACACACATCCCGTCTCTTGCCACCCTAGCTGCTGTTTGATTTTAGTTGATTTTAGGTGTTTCTAAACCCCCGAAACATCAATTACTTTTTAAAAAACTATGCTATGTCACTTTCTATTTTCAATTGCAGCTTAAAGTATAAAGCAAATACTTGAGGTAGTGATGTCAAGCGAAATAAAATATCTTTTTAACGCCTTTCCCCAGTTATTGTGATTAACCCAATTGCATACAAATGGAAGAATATTCCAGAAGTGAGAGAGCATGAACACAGCCCAGAGTACTTGTTCATGGTGTCTGCAGTTCTATCCTGGCTGGACCCCCGGGGCTCACTAGAGGTCTTGCAGCTCTTCCTTGGGGGCCTTGGAAAACATGGCTGCCCAGGCCAGGAAGGAGTATGATCACTCAGGAGTGTGACCGTCACTTAATCTCTTCCTGACTCTAAAAATGAAGGTCCTTTCTAGGTCTCAGATTCTATAATTATCTGATAATTTGTGTTTTCTTCTAATTATAAAACAGGGCTATTGAAAAATACATCAGGTTATAAAGAAATAAGACACCCATGATCACAGGAGCAGAGATAATCACTAGTGACTTTTTAGAGTATTTCTTTCAGTCTTTCTCCAGTGCGTAAGTTATTTTGCTGAATTGGATTCATGCATGTGTGCAGTCTCCTGCTTGCTCTACTAACATTACCTCCTGAACATTTGTCCATTTAATATAATTTGAAAAAAATGAAAATATATATGAAGACTGAAGATTATTATATTATGTTGATAATATTTATTTAATGAATATGCTATTGTTACATGTTCAGGGGTTTGTTATGATAGATGATGCCATAGTGAATATCTTTGCACACAAATCTTTATGCATGTCTTCTGTTATTTCCTTAGTATATCCTAGCAGGAAAATCACTGGGTCAAAGTGTGTCCAGATTTTTAAGGCCCTTGATATATAATGCCAGATTAACCACCAGCGGTGTATAAGTGCCCAATTTCCTGAAACTACACCAGTATTGAATAGTACTTTTGCCAATTTGGTAGCTTAAAGTGATATCTCATTTTAAATTCTGTTCATTTCATTGTTTATTTAGTTGAATGTTTTTCATGTTTTCATCAGCTATTTAAATTCTGCTAGAATTTTTGTATCTTTCATATTCATCCTTCCATTAGAGTATCTGAATTTTTCTTAGGGATTTTTTAATTTTTAATGAAGCTGCAATAGCTTTTTCCAACCTTTGTACTTTGAATAGAGCTGTCCATACAAGAGGTTACATAAATGTTTTTTAATGAGAGAATGATTCATTATCTAAATATATTGTTGATGTACAATGTTGGTTAGTAAAGCTAAAATGAGAATTTTTAGTCTATTAGGAGTTGTCATGAGAACTTATTATTTTATTATAAATTATCCCAGAAAAGAAAGATGGAAAAGAAAAAGTAAACTGTATTCATATACATGATCTCATGCTAGCAGAACATCAGAGAGAACAAATGCTGCAAATCAAAACAAAAGAACAGGCAGCATTTGTTTCAACAATATTTTATGCATGCAGAATGTTAATAGAATGATATAAGAAAGACTTTTATCAAATAGGATTTTATCATTTTTTCTTGATTATTTTTTAAAGAAATAAAACATCACAGAATAAATAGTTGAAGCCCCCTGTATTTCCTCCTTCGATTGCATTCCTTTTCTTCTCTGGAGGCAGCTGTTATTCTGAATATGGTGCTTTTAATTTGAGTACATGCTTTATACTTTTATGGCACAGGCATATGTCTGTAAGCAATATGGAATATTGCTTTACATTTTAACCTTTTTATAAGTGGATCATACTGTAAGTTTCATACTGCAACCTTTATTTCCTCATTATTATGTTTTGGGGATTCAAACATTTTAATACTGTTCCATTATATGGAAATTTCACGCATATTTATCCGCTCTCCCTCTGATGGTCACTCCAGCGTTTTGCTCTTGCAGATGTTGCTGCAGTGGATGTTGTTGATTGTGCTATTTGCGAGTTTCTCTAGGGCAGCATTGGAATTGCTGAGTCATAAATAGGTCCATCTCCTTCTTTTCTAGAAACTGCCAAATTATTTTTCATGTTTTAAAGGTATCACATAAATACCAGAGTCTCCCCACCATGGACACTTATATAAATAACATTCAGTTCAGTCAGTTCAGTTCAGTCGCTCAGTCGTGTCTGACTCTTTGCGACTCCGTGAATCGCAGCACGCGGGCCTCCCTGTCCATCACCATCTCCCGGAGTTCACTCAGACTCACGTCCACTGAGTCCGTGATGCCATCCAGCCATCTCATCCTCTGTCGCCCCCTTCTCCTCCTGCCCCCAATCCCTCCCAGCATCAGAGTCTTTTCCAATGAGTCAACTCTTCGCATGAGATGGCCAAAGCACTGGAGTTTCAGCTTTAGCATCATTCCTTCCAAAGAAATCCCAGGGCTGATCTCCTTCAGAATGGACTGGTTGGATCTCCTTGCAGTCCAAGGGACTCTCAAGAGTCTTCTCCAACACCACAGTTCAAAAGCATCAATTCTTCAGTGCTCAGCCTTCTTCACAGTCCAACTCTCACATCCATACATGACCACAGGAAAAACCATAGCCTTGACTAGACGGACCTTAGTCGGCAAAGTAATGTTTCTGCTTTCGAATATACTATCTAGGTTGGTCATAACTTTCCTTCCAAGGAGTAAGCGTCTTTTAATTTCATGGCTGCAGTCACCATCTGCAGTAATTTTGGAGCCCCCCAAAATAAAGTCTGACATTGTTTCCACTGTTTCCCCATCTATTTCCCATGAAGTGATGGGACCGGATGCCATGATCTTCATTTTCTGAATGTTGAGCTTTAAGCCAACTTTTCACTCTCCTGTTTCACGTTCATCAAGAGGCTCTTTAGTTCCTCTTCACTTTCTGCCATAAGGGTGGTGTCATCTACATATCTGAGGTTATTGATATTTCCCCTGGCAATCTTGATTCCAGCTTGTGCTTCTTCCAGTCCAGCGTTTCTCATGATGTACTCTGCATGTAAGTTAAATAAGCAGGGTGACAATATATAGCCTTGACGTACTCCTTTTCCTATTTGGAACCAGTCTGTTGTTCCATGTCCAGTTCTAACTGTTGCTTCCTGACCTGCATACAGATTTCTCAAGAGGCAGGTCAGGTGCTCTGGTATTCCCATCTCTTTCAGAATTTTCCACAGTTTATTGTGATCCACACAGTCAAAGGCTTTGGCATAGTCAATAAAGCAGAAATAGATGTTTTTCTGGAACTCTCTTGCTTTTTCCATGATCCAGCGGATGTTGGCAATTTGATCTCTGGTTCCTCAGTTAGTAAATATTTTTTGAGTGCTTACCGTGGGCTAGCAAATGTTCTAGGGGGTTTTACATGATTCAGTACATTTAGTCCTTACCTCATTTCACACGTGAGGAAATTGAGATACAAAGATCTTGACTAAGGTCATGCAGGGAGTGCCAGAGCCCCTTCAAACCACAAAAGTCTACTTTACAAGACCTATCTCTTAACACTAGGCTATACTCCAAGTTATAGAAAGACACTGCTAAGGCCACATTAATAGTGGTACAAAGACACCAGCCGTTTAGCTGATGGGAAACCTCTGAAGAAGGGAGCAGCCTTACTAGAGTATTACTGTCTACCGATTAGGAGGAAGAAGCAGAAAGTTGCTTAATTTGTGCAAGGTCCAGGGATCGGTGACTAAACCTTAGGCTCTGGTGCAGCGTGCCGCCATGTTGCCTGTTTAGGGTCTCTCTCTCCACCTGTGTGTCCCTAAAGGCATAAAGCTACATCTCCATGTGCTTTCAATTTCTTTCAGTCTAGGGTAGATTGCTTGTAATAGGTCAAATAATTTTTTTAGGAGTAGTAATGGATATAATCTCATACATGGAAATGTTAATTGCAGTGCTTTAATCCCATTCTAAGTGCCAAACTTTTAGGATTAATTTGTGGAATCTCTTGGTAACATGGTGCTCAGTCTTCTGACCAGATTCTTTGCCTGAGGGCTCTCATTTACTAATGAGTAATCGCTGCAATTTTCAGAGAAAAAGCTACCGGTACAATCACGTTTGAACATTCATCAAATATGACGCAAGCCCAGTTAGAAGAGATGTTAGTGTCCTTAGCCTGCAAATAAGGGCATGGAATTAAATCCCCCTACACTGTAATTTTCCTAGGGTTATTACTCCCATCAGTGTTTGGAATGGCTGATGATGAAACTATTCGTGGCCTTCGAGCTCAGTTGATAGGAACATGTCATGAGTCAGGCTTCCAAGGCGGCTGGCTGAAGCCTGCCTTCCATTTGCCTGTTATTATTGAAGCCCATTTTGGAAAGAGAAGGCAGAGGTGGAAGAGGAGGTGCTCCAGGAGGAGTGCGTTTCTCTTTGTACACACATCATAGACTCACAGCGCTGACAAACTAATTATAGCTTTAGGTTGAATGCTTCCTTGCTCTGCATTCTGTTTGCAAACAGCCCATTATTTCCATTCTGTGTGCTGGAAAAACGCAAGACAAAGTGGGTTCATCGGTTATGTTTCTGGTGAAGTCCAGCTCTCTGCTTATCACCCCTCTTTTTTTTTTTGACTAAGAAAAACAGAATCTTTATTACTTGAAAAAATAAGCTTTTGCTCAATTTCAATGCATATGCTTATTTTGATTACTTTTTAAAATTAATTATATTAATTGGAGGCTAATTACTTTACAATATTGTGGTGGTCTTTTCCATACATTGATATGAATCAGCCACGGGTGTTCATGTATCTCCCATGCCGAATCCCCCTCTCACTTCCATCCTCATTCCATCCCTCTGGGTTGTCCCAGTGTACCGGCTTTGAGTGCCCTGTTTCATGCCTCGAACTTGGACTGGTCGTCTATTTCATGTATGGTAATATACATGTTTCAATGCTGTCCTCTCAAATCATCCCACCCTCACCTTCTCCCAGAGTCCAAAAGTCTGTTCTTTATATCTGTGTTTCTTTTGCTGTCTTGTATATAGGGTCGTCATTACCATCTTTCTGAATTCCATATATATGCGTTAATATACTTTCCTTTCTGACTTCACTCTGTATAATAGGCTCCAGTTTCATCCACCTCATTAGAACTGATTCAAATCTGTTCTTTTTAATAGCTGAGTAATATTCCATTATGTATATGTACCATAACTTTCTTATCCATTTATCTAGCTTGCTTCCATGTTCTAGCTATTGTAAACAGTGCTGTGATGAACACTGGGGTACATGTGTCTCTTTCAATTCTGGTTTCCTCAGTATCATCCCTCTTTTTCCTTTCAGATTGACTTTCTAACCCCTCTTCCATCCCTACCTAGCTTTTTTTTTTTTTTTTAATCTTTCTAAGCTGCTTTTAGAGCAGTGGTTGGAATTCCAGGTTTATGTCATCTTACTTGTGTTCGGCCTTATCTGCTTTGGAATATCCTGAGAGCCAACAAAGCCACATGTCTTATACCTTCCTTAAGATGGCAGTGACACCTCCTTCACTGACGAAATCGCCCATCCTCTGTATGTGAGGTGCTGCCAGTCCCTAGGAGGATGGGGTGAAATACAGAAGAGAATATGACCTTGCTATGAAGGGCCTTCGGATTGACTGAGTCAGTAAAAGAGTGACTGGGTACTTTGGGGTCACCTGAACTGTAAAAGAACTAAAGAAAACAGCAAAGCCAGAAAGAGATGTGAGAGTGGGATAAAAACCAAGCGCTACAGATCTGGGGCTGGGTTCCCATGCTCCGCTACAGCACATAAAAGGATGAAGCCTTCTGAAATGTGGATCTGTGATCAAATTTGCAGCCTACCGTAAAGTCTAGGGTTCAAGCTCTCTGTTCCTCCACTCATTCTTTTTTCTGCATGTGACCTATGGTAGAATGAAAAAGTTAAGAAATGCCCTGGAGTTAATTTTCTCCAGCGTTGTCTTCAAAGTTTCCTTAAAGCAGAATGAGTTTATCATGTTCTCTCTGGATGATTTTTCTCTTAGGTCAGGGGTTAGCAAAGTATGGTCCAAGGGCCAAATCCAGCCTAAAGACTTCCCTGGTGGCTCAGACGGTAAAGCGTCTGTCTACAATGCGGGAGACCCAGGTTCAATCCCTGGGTTGGGAAGATCCCCTGGAGAAGGAAATGGCAATCCACTCCAGTACTATTGCCTGGAAAATCCCATGGACAGAGGAGCCTGGCAGGCTACAGTCCATGGCATCGCAAAGAGTCAGACACGACTGAGCGACTTCACTTTCACTTTTGAAAATAAAGATGCCTTGTAACACAGCTGCCCCATTTGTTTGTGGGTTGTCTGTGGCTGATTTGGCACTAATACACTGAAACTGAATCTCCTGGAGAAGAAAATGGCAACCTGCTCTAGTATTCTTGCCTGAAAATGCCATGGACAGAGGAGCCTGGTGGGCTGTAGCCCATGGGGTCACAAAGAGTCAGACACGACTGAGCAATTGAGTACGCGTGCACGCACATGCACATTGAAATTTTGTACCTGAACAGAAACCATTTAACTTAAAATATTTACCACTTAGCTCTTTGCCGAAGGAGTAGAAAGAAGCAGCCTTCAGAGAATTCCAGTGTAGGAAGGTTCTTGAAAAGTCATTTTGTAAAGGAAGGTTGTGAGAAAAAGATGTATATTTTGTAGAAGAGAGGCAGACAGTGTGGACAGCCCGCCTTGTCTTCCAGCGGCAGGACCAGGGGCCGTGGTGTCCGTGTAGGAGCATGTGCACGGCCCCCAAGTGATGCCACCCATCCGAGAGTTATTTAGCCATCATGGCTCCTATCTGTTCAACAGACTTTTCGTGAAAACTTCCGCATTCACAACAGAAGATACAAAGACAGAGAGGGCAGAAGCGGTCCCCTGCTTCTGGGCAGTGGAGGAGGCAGAGAGGCAAACAAATCTGGAAAACAAAGTTATCAGAATCAAAGATCCCAGAAGAGCCCTTATAGAGACAGGAGGAGCAAGGTTGACGGGAAGCCAAGGAAAGAGCTCTCTCTGCCAGGAAGATGTGGAGAAGACGCAAACCCACAGTTCAAAGGTCTAGTCCCTTTCATTCTCATGAAAGATCCTAAATGGAAACTAAGAACCTGTCCATTCACTGAGGACATGAAGCGTCCTATAGCCATCTTCCCTGCCATGGCTAAGCTGACATTCAGGAAAATGGTTTCTCATCTCACTTGTCCAACAACATTTGGGGACCCATTGGAAGCCTGTATTGCTTAGGGGTGATGTGCTAAAACCTGGGTTGACTCTTCGGTTCTGTTTTTTCAAAGTCAGCTCAGTTTTCACAATCTTTTAACCAACAGATTGGCTGATAATATGTTCAGTAAGGTCACACTCTGGCTGATAGTGGTCAATGGCAATACACTGAGAGAAACTCACTGAGGAGGAAAGAAATTAATATCCATCCAGTTACCACGAGTTGCTTGGTCCTTGACTAGAGCTGATGGGAGCCTCCTGGAACACTGCCCCATGGCTTTCAGGAAGCAGAGGGCTCTGGGTTCCATCTTCCACTTATAACTGTGGTCTCAGAAGTATTGTACTCCAAGAGATATACTCTCTCCAGACCAGGAAGGAAGTATTAGGAGAGATAGAATGCAGAAATTCATATCATTTTATTCTGACCTCAGGAATTTGATTTTAGGTGTCTTGCAGACAGGAGATCTTTACTGGTAATGGTGGTGGAAGAATTTTGCAAAACTGCATGCAATCTACCTTGTTTCTCAGGAGAACCATTGAGATTGGAGTGAGTTACATCAAAATCTGAGCAAATGGAATGGCTTCAAGACACACTGAAAGAATGCTATGACACAGGCCTGCTTATGCTTTTATTTTTTTTAAGTTAATCTCCCAAATATCTTCAAGTCAAGTTTTGTGGTATCTTCATAAAACTTGTCGGCTAGGCATATTTCACACTGTGGAGTATTTCAGGCAACAAATCAAAGCCAGGAATGGACTCCTGCTTTGAAGAAGGAGGAGACAGTGATGGTCATGGCAGTGGATCTCCGGTAGCATCTCCACTGTGTACGCACCATGCACCCGCAGTGTGAGTGATAAGACCCGATATTTACTGAGTGGCTTTCACATGTCATTCTCTTTCCTAATAAGTGCTTTACAGACACCATCTTCCTTTGTGCTCACAGCAGCCATACGAGGAAGCTGAGGCTCAGAAAGTGAAGTTAGTGACACCAAGTCCTTTAGGGCTGGGATGTGAACTCCACTGGGCCTAAGTTAGAGACTGCCCTCTCAGTCCTTACGCTGCTGCCTCCTGTGAAAGAATCGATGTGAATAAACTAATGAGTCACACAGACTGAGATGAGCAGGTTCTAGGGTACACAGAGAGACAGCTCCTGCCAAAGCTTATGACCAGGTTGGGGAGATAAGGCTGGATACAAAGCACACATAAATGAAATAGGATGGATAACTGGATAGCATGTGGTATAATTGGGGTCACATAATACTGAGGACACGCCCTCTGTACTGCACCCATGTTCCCCAATGGTGCCTTTCTCACAAGGACCCACAGCTTCTGGATGCCAGTGTAAGTCAACAGGAGTGACATCTTGCTACAACTAAAGATCCCTCATGCCACAGCCAAGACTCAGTGCAGCCAAATAAATAAATAATGAATGAATGTTGTTGTGTTTTTTTTTAAAGAGAGTGACATCAGCTCATATTTATTCCTTTTACTCACCCTATTGGTAAAGAATCCACCTGCAATGCGAGAGACCAGGGTTTGATCCCTGGGTTGGGAAGATCCCCTGGAGAAGGGAAAGGCTACCTACTCCAATATTGTGGCCTGGAGATTTCCATGGACTGTATATTCCATGGGGTAACAAAGAGTCAGAAACGACTGAGCAACTTTCACAGCAACACAGGACTAAGTTTAAAATATATTTAGTTAAGTTTACTTTAAATGAATTTAAAAGTAAGCTGGTGCAAAAACTTGAATTTGGCTTTTCTTTCTGTTAAAAGGACACACTTTCTTCAGATGTTGAACTGCCTTTGATAATAAATTTGCCTCTTGAATGATCCATTCCGTATTTGCCTCAATCTGTCTGCAATGCAGGGGACCCTCGTTTGATTACTGGGCCGGGAAGAACCCCTGGAGAAGGAATAGGCTACCCACTCCAGTATTATTGGACTTCCCTGTGGCTCAGCTGGTAAAGAAACCACCTGCCGTGTGGGAGACCTGGATTCAGTCCCTGGGTTGGGAAGATCCCCTGGAGAAGGGAAAGGCTACCCACTCCAGTATTGTGGCCTGGAGAATTCCATGGACTGTATAGTCCATGAGGTTGCAAAGAGTTGGACACGACTGAGTGACTTTCATTTACTTACACTGACCCTTAGCCACAACTGAGTGACTTCACTTTCCCTTTTCACTTTCATGCATTGGAGAAGGAAATGGCAACCCACTCCAGTGTTCTTGCCTGGAGAATCCCAGGGATGGGGGAGCCTGGCGGGCTGCCGTCTATGGGGTCGCACAGAGTCAGACACGCCTGAAGCGACGCAGCAACAGCATCCCATTACATACATGACAGTATCTAGTCCTCACACCAATCCCGTGAGGTAGGGATTATCATTCCCATTTTATAGAGTAGACAAACGAGGCTTAGAGAGGTTAAGCAACTTGCCAGATCTCCCAGTTGAGTAGCAGTGAAGTCGGGATCCAAGCAGTGGTGTGGCAGACCACAAAAGCCTGAAGACTCCCATGATATTGTGTGTATCTCATGTATATATCTTTCCAGTACTGGGGTGGGTTTTATTTCTTCCCAGCTGGAATGGGCAGATGAGGGCTAGAGGGCTCAGGAGGGTAACAGTAGCCAAGTCATAGACCTGAAGGTATTTTCATTATCAGGAAGTTCATGGACTTCCTAGGACTGTGCAATCAAGTGGTTACAGAAATTTCTCTAGATTGGCTTGTTGCAGGACCTGGGAGTCCAGCATATTCCCTGCTTGTGTGATGCAGCTACCACTGGACCAGTTCTGGGGAGCAACAGTCTGGGTTGTGATTAAAGGGATAAGAGGAGGTATATAGAGGACTGTGTTCTATGTTTTGAGTGTGAAGTGAAAGTGTTAGTTGCTTAGTCATGTCTGACCCTTTGTGACCCCCTGGACTGTAACCTGCCAGACTCCTCTGTACATGGAATTCTCCAGGCAAGAATACTTGAGTGGGTTGCCATGCCCTTCTCCAGGGGATCTTCCTGACCCAAGGATCAAACCTGGGTCTCCTCCGTTGCAGGCAGGTTCTTTACTGCCTGAGCCACCAGGGGCTTCCTAAGAATACTGGAGTGGGTTGCCATGCCCTCTTCCAGGGGATCTTCCCGACCCAGGGTCTGAACCCACATCTCTTACCTCGCTTGCATTGGCAGCTGGGTTCTTTACCACTGGCGCCATGTGACTCTATTACAGGAAATTGGTGGTGGCTGAGTACGATTCCATGTACACTCACCTCAGAGACGAATCCCTCTTGCTCATTTTCTACTTGGGAATATTGTGCCGTGAGGTCTGTTGCCTAAGGCTTCCCTGTAATGATTTTTGTAAATGATTCATTCCTCAATTAGTGATGTTTTATTGCTGTACCACAGAGCTTTCTAAACTATTACCTCCTCCTCCTCTGGAAAACATGCACAGACTCACACTTAATCACACCATCCCCACCCTTTCTAGTCTTACCTCAAACTTCCGCCAGTGCCTGTCTCTCTGGCGCAAGTCGGATGAAGGGAGCATGTCAGAGTAGGAAATAAACACGAAAAGCTAAATGCATATTCAAAATAGGGTGCTGGTTTCTGGTTCCAAACATGCTATGGTTGATCCATTGTCCACAACACTGGGTTGTTTTCAAAGCACTGGGAAGGGAGGGATCACTGCCTCAGGAGATGGTGGGCCAGGCAGAGCCATGTGGGACCATTTCTCCCACCTGTGAGTGCACGTGTGTGCAGGTATGTACACGTGCATGCTCAGGACAGGGTGTTTCTTTTGTGGTGCCAATATTCATAAGACAAGAACCCAAAGCTGTATGCTAGAGAGGGCATGAGTATCAAATCTAGAAAGTGAAATCCGCAGCAGTTCACTGATCAAGGGGGGTGGTAGGTGAACAGAGGGCAGCACTGGGGTGCAGAGCAATAGGGTGGGACTGGCTAACTGACGGAGCCCAGCACGTGCACGGGTCTGTCAGCTGCCCAGGCACAAGCCCACACGTTACCCGCAGGACCATCTCTCTCCC
This sequence comes from Capra hircus, assembly GCF_001704415.2. Lineage (NCBI taxonomy): Eukaryota > Metazoa > Chordata > Mammalia > Artiodactyla > Bovidae > Capra > Capra hircus. Next base: position 30,397,862 of record NC_030823.1, on the reverse strand, counting down.
TGCAGCATGCAATGGGCTGTGGACTGTTGCAGTTTCACAGGAGACCCAAGGGAACTACCTGTGAGCAGCTGTTACCCCTTAGCCTAAGCTCATACTCGGATGAGAAGGGGAAGCAGCATTGATGCTCTGGCAGGAGCTCCCACACCTAGTGCTTGGGGCTCGTATGAAGGCACTGGGGGCAGAGAGATGGCATCAAAGGATGAGGAGGAGCCACGGAGCAAATGTCTTTTGGGTTTTCTGTCCAGTTACCTGGAGATGCACTTTCTAGTTTTTTCCTAATTTCAGTTTCCATCAAATTTATACAGATCCCTCTAGCATATAAATATTCATAACCCTTTAGGATCATCAGCCTCTTTAATATTCTTTGGGTCCTGGCAGAGAAGAGATGGCACAGTCTGTTGGGGCTTCCCAGGTGGCGCCTGTGGTAAAGAACCTGCCTGCTAGTGCAGGACACATGAGACAAGAGTTTGATCCCTGGGTCAGGAAGATCCCCTGGAGGAGGGCATGGCAACCCACTCCAATAATCTTGCCAGGAGAATCCTATGGACAGAGGAGCCTGGCAGGCTATACAGTCCATGGGATCGTAAAGAGTCAGACACGACTGAAGCCACTTAGCACACACACATGCACGTGTACTAAGCAGTTTTAAAGGGGGCTGTTTACAAAGCTATGGCTGGGGTAGAGAAACCACGAGGGATGCTCCGTAGGCTGGGTAGCCAGCGCTCCTACCACAGGCAGCCCTGAAGGCAAAGAGAGGCTGCTGCTGTCACCACTTAGAGAGGGAGGACCCCTGATAAGAGCTGGGGCCATCAGCGGCCCTAAGTGCTGTCCTCTTCCATCTCCTTCTGAGTGTTCCATCGTCCTGAAACCAGAGGAGGTCATCTGTCTGTTCACGCAGCGAGCATCAGTCCACCCCTGGCATTGAAGGAGTGGATGCTGGAGAGGGACCTAGAGGGCAAAATGGAAGACCCCCAGCATGAGCATCTACTGAGAACAGCAGGTCTGCTCCTCAGAAAAGTGCCCAAACATGCAAAATGTTGCATATGTTTTTGGGGAGTTTCAGCACTCCTTTCAGCTCATCTCTGGACCTCAGGGTCAGAGTTCTTGACTGAGATTGACAGGAATAGCTTTTTTTTCTCGATAAAAAACCTTGTGTTCTTCCTAAAGCCTGTAAAGGCCGAAGGAACAAAATGGCCTGCACTTGGTACACAGGTCAAATGAACACTAAGCAGATGCTTCTTCTCTTGTTTCTACATAACAAAAGAATAAATAAGCCCTTTAGAAGGAAGGGGTGTACTATTCACTATCAGGTGAATAGTATGACCCTACATTATTTCAAGGGAGTGTTTAAAGTGATGACAGTTTAAAGGAAAATTTGTGGCTGGGATTTACAAGTAAATAAAATCAGCCATAGGAAGGCAGGGTAAGATATAAAGCAAAGTCATTTTCCTCCACTTGGTTTACTGGATGAAAACCAAATGTGTAGGCAGACAGTTGCGAGGATCTTGATTTAACGCTTGGTTGCCTTTTCTCATAAATGCTTTAAAAATCCTCTGGCTCCTTAAATTATTGGCATTTACTTGAAGAAGAAGGCTTACCTAACCCTCAGTTTTAGTTCTGCATTCATTTAGATAATAAAGTGACTTGGGGGTCTTGGCGCCAATAGCATAGTATTCTGCTTAAAATGGTAAAAATGAATGGTTTTACAATTATTTTTATTTATTTTATTATTTTACAATTATTATTTTTTTAATTGATTTGTCTTTTTATTTTTGGCTGCACTGGGTCTTTATTGTGGAGCACGGGCTCTTCGTTGCTGCAGGCGGGCTTTCTCTAGCTGCGGCAAGCGGTCTCCTCTCTGCGGTGGCTTCTCTTGTTCTGGCTCAGTAGTTGTGGCGCATGGGCCTAGATGCTCTGTGGCCTGTGGGCGCTAACTTCGTGGATCAGGGACTGAGCCTGTGTCCCCTGCATTGGCAGGAGGATTCTTAACCACTGGACCACCAGGGAAGTCCTTAAATTTTTATTTTATATTGTAGTACTGTTGATTAATGATGTTAATGCTATGTTTTGTTAGTTTCAGGTGAACAGCAAAGTGATTCGGTTATACACGTACGTGTATCTATTCTTTTTCAAATTCTTTTCCCATTTAGGTTATTACAGAATGTTTTAATCTTTCTTTTTGGAATATAATTGCTTTACAATGTTGTGTTAGTTTCTCCTGCACAACAAGTGAATCAGCTGTATGAAAACATATATCCCCTCACTCTTGAACCGCCTTCCCACTGCTCCCCCATTACAGAATATTGAGAAGAGTTCCCTGTACTTTACAGTGGGCCCTTGTTGGTTATCTATTTTAAATATAGCAGTGTGTACATATGCATCCCAGACTCCCTAACTATCCCTTCCCCCCTTCCCCTCATAAGTTTGTTCTCTAAGTTTGTGGGTCTGTTTCTATTTTAAAATGACTGGTTTCATTCAAAAGATGTAAGACTGGAAGTTATTAAGCTTCGGACCTAGGACAGTTGCAGGTATTTGAGAATTCACCTAGATACCAATATTTTGGACATTGCGTAATAAAATAAATTCTTCTAGATACAAAATATTTGCACTACCTGATGGGTGGTATGAAAGAATGAGGGAAAAAGGAGTGATCAAGCTACAGAACAAAACAAACCTTTTGACTAAATGAAAAGGCAACTTACCGAATGGGAAAAAATATTTGCAAATTATATATCTGATAAGAGGTTAATACCAAAGTATATCAGGAGCTCATACAACTGAAAAGGAAAAGAAAAAACTGAACAATCTACTGAAAAATGGGCAGAAGATCTGAATAAACATTTTTCCAAAGAAGACATGCAGATGACCAACAGGTAAATGAAGAGATGCTCAATATCACCAAATCTTTAGGGAAATGGAAATTAAAACTACAATGAGATATCACCTCATACCTGCTAGAAAGGCTATTACTAAAAAGGCAAAAAATACCAAGTGCGGGCAAGGATGTGGAGAAAAAGTATCCCTTGTGCACGGTTGGTGGAAATGTAAAGTGGCGTGGCCAATATGAAAAACAATATGGAGTGTCCTCAAGAAATTAAAACTAGAACTACCATATCATCTAGCAGTTTCACTCAATGAAAACACTAACTCAGATATGTGTGCCCCCATGTTCAGTGCAGCGTTTGTACAATAGGCAAAATATGGAAACAGTCTAAGTGTTCATGAATGGATTAATGGACAAAGAAGATGTGTGTGTGTGTGTGTGTGTGTGTGTGTGTGTAGTGTATATATACAATGGAATATTATTGAGTCATAAAATAGAAGGGAATCTTGCCATTTTGCAACCTGGTTGGACCTTAAGGGCATTATGCTAAGTGAAGTAAGTCAGATAAGTGAGACAAATACTATATGATCTCACTTACCTGTGGAATCTATTAATAAAAAAAAATAAAACCTCAGAGATAACAGAGGACAGATTGGTGGTTGCTAAAGACAAGGAAGGGGGATTAGCTAAAATGGGTAAAGGGGGTAAAAAGGTCAAATAAGTCACAGGAATGTAATTCACCACATGATGACTATGGTTAATAATTGCATATTTAAAAGTTACTGAGAGAATAAACTGTAAAAGTTCTCATCACAGGAGAAAAATCATGTATGGTGATGGATGTTAACTAGACTTATTGGAGTGATGATTTTGCAATATGTACAAATATTGAATCGCTGTTTATACTGAAACTTATATGAATTATACCTCAATTTAAAAATGTAAAAGGATGATGCAAGCTATTTATTCTGTGTTTTCAGTTTAATCATTAGGATGATGCTTCATGGAGTTTTGTGTAGGTGGTCATGCTTGCTGTGCATCATTTCTTAAAATACTGCTTTTGGTTGCTGTGAGAGTTTGAGATAAAAATCTGGTTTTCCATTATTGCTGGAGCACCTCAGTGTTTGGTACTTGAGTGTTTGCAAAGGAAAGGAGGCATTGGACCTTCCCTGGTGGTCCAGGGGTAAAGAATCCACCTTCCAGTGTAGAGGAGGTGGGTTCAATCCCTGGTCAGGGAGCTAAGATCTCACATGCCACAGGGCAACTAAGCCCATGAGAGGCAACAAGGAGCCCACGTACTGCACTGAAGACCGGTACAGCCTAAACAAACAGAGGCCGCTATTCCCCAGTCCTTTCTCCCTCTTCTGGGTCCAAGATGCAAACCACTGGATCTGAATTCCTAAGAGGTCCTGTGCATGTTGTGTGCGTTAGGTTGCTTCAGTCGTGTCCAATCTTTGCCACCCCATGGACTGTAGCCCACCAGACGCCTCTGTCCATGGGATTTCCCAGGTAAGAATACTGGAGTGGGTTGCCATGCCCTCTTCCAGGGCATCTACCCAACCCACAGAGATTGAACTTGAGTTTCTTGCATCTCCTGCATTGGCAGGCAAATTCTTTACCACTACGCCACCTGGGAAAGCCCTAATAATGACTTAAATCATGTGTTAGATGGTTTATAAGTGAGAACCAGGTCGAATACTCCTGAATTGTTTGCCCTTTGACCTATAGAGTCACCTGTACCTTTGACCTTTCCTAGGAGGAGGGGTGGAGGGGTAGGGATGAGCAGCACCAACCTAGAATTCTTTAAATTCCTTTCTAAGGATTTGGAACTACCAGAAACACCAACTTTATTTATGCCTTTCACCCTCCCTAACCCACCATCATGAGGATATTTTCATCCTCCATAGAGAATCAGCCCTGGGGAGTTAACATAAACCACCTTCCCTGGGTTACTGATGGAGGACCCAGCAGACATGGTCCTTGATCTGAGAAGGTGAAGGAGGGAGAGCATCTCTCTGTGCCTTACCCAGACCTCACTGCTTCTGCAGATCACCTTCTCTGAACTCTCATCACAAAAGAAGGTAATTATGTTCATCCAGGCTCCTTTTATAGAGCAGGTGGCAGCCCATCAGGGTGGCAGTATTTCATTCTCCTGAGAGTGGAACTTCAATGCAAAATGTCCCAGGAGTCATATGCCATTTGTATGAAAACCCAAAGAGGTTAGAGAAAAGAATGAAAAAAATAAGAAGGCTATTGCTGGAAAGAAGAGAGCTGTTTGCCAAAGAGGGAACTCAGGCTTAGAAAGTTACTGTTTCAAATTCTTGTATCTTAAAGAGATAGAGAGAGAAAGGGGGAACCCTTGTTAATGAGTTGAGTGACATTTCTCTTTATTAAAAAGTTATAAAGTCTGGGAGTAGAACTGTGATAGAAAGCTCAGTTATACACAATGGCTTGGTTTTGGCTTTTTGCTAACTATGCTTTTTCTTTAGCAGTTTTCATTGAACTGTTAAGGGTTCTTGCAGGGGAAATACTTTTCATTGCTTTAATAAGTAAAACTACTTGCTAAACTAGTTACTTTTAAATATGAATATATACTTAAAATATGTGTATTTTAATATATACATACACCATATATATGTGTGTGGGCTTCCCAGGCGGTGCTAGCGGTAAAGAACCCAAGAGATGTGGGTTCGATCCCTGGGTCAGGAAGATCCCCTGGAGGAGGAAATGGTACCCAGGCCAGTACTCTTGCCTGGAGAATCCCATGGACAGAGGCGCCTACAGTCCATAGGTTGCAAAGAGTCGGATACAACCTAAGTGACTCAGCACACACACACATCATATATACGTAGTGTGTGTGTGTGATTGATTGGCATTGTCACCATTCATGTTTAATGAAATAGACAATCTATAGCCCTATTGCAACACGTCCCAAACACAGTTGACTTAAGCAATTGATTAAAACTTATTTTACTATCTGCCTGCAATGTGTATAGTACTTCACCCTGTGGGGAGAGAGAATCTACTCACTGCTTTTTAGGAGTTCAAGATGTGTGTGTGTGTGTGTGTGTGTGTGTGTGTGTGTGTGTGTGTGTGTGTATGGTTTTGCCTTTTAAGATCAGCTAGGGTAGAAAGAGAAGTGTGTCTATGCTGTATGCCTTTCCCCAGCTGGATCATAAAGAAGAGACTCTGGCTCCCTCCCGCTCCCACCAGCATGGCCCCCCAGTTTAACACCAACACCAGGTTCCAGTGTAGGAAGATCACACACACACACACACACACACACACACACGCACACACACACGTACATTATGGCACACAGAGAAACACGGTCCTCAGGGGAGAGTGTCTGAAAGGGATGGCCTACCTAGACTTGAAAATGCCTTTCCTCTCATCTCGGTTGTAATCAAGCCATTAACTTGGCTTTAATGTGAAGGTTTTGTGGTTCAATTTCCTTTGGTCGTATCCATTAAAAAGGGGGGGTAGGTGGGTAACAGAACTGATTGGCATAGTCTTCGGGCATTTAGCATATATTATTAATACTTAGTATGTATTATTAATATTCCCTACCTGTAGCAAGAACTCTCATGACTTAATCAGTGTTATCCTTTCCTCCAGAATTAGACCATGTGTTTTGTGGTTCCCTGACTTCCAGGTGGGGCTAGGCACACCAAAGAGTATCTGTTAGCACCTTCAAGTGACTTTTGTATTAGCCAAGACCTTTAAAAATCTGTAAAAACTTATACTTGTCTTTATCCTTGTTTGATTGCTGTTGCCACCATTCTGCTTAATGAAATAGACAATTTACAGCCATATTGCAACACATCTCAAACACAGTTGCCGTAAACAATTGATTAAAACTTTTTTTTTTTTTTACTGTCTGCCTGAAGTGTACTGTGCTTCACCCTGTGATGGGGAGATGATCTACTCCCTGTTTTTTAGGAATTTAAGATCTCATTGAAAAGAATAAAATGTGCATTTAAAGCTTCCCAGGTGGCTCAGTGGTAAAGAATCCATCTACCAGTGCAAGAGATGCAGATGTGGGTTCAGTCTCTGGGTCGGGAAGGTCCCCTGGAGGAGGAATGGCAATCCACTCCAATATTCTTGCCTGGAAAATCTCATGGACAGATGACCCTGGTAGGCTACAGTCCAGAGGGTTGCAAAGAGTCGGACACAACTGAGCACGCGCGTGTACATGCAAAAGGTAGTCTATGAATATATGCCGAATAAATAATACCAGGAGGAAATTCTATAGATGTGCAAAGAAAGTGGGGGTCATGGTGGATTAGAGTCGGGGGAATCTTCGAGAGTTTAACTTAGGCCTGTAAAGAGGATTCAGATGAATGAGACGAGCTAGAGGGTATTTCCCACCGTACATGTTGATAATTGAGAGTTTGGGTTGCTCAGCCCAGGGACTGTGTTGAGAAGGTGGGTCTCATTGGAAGGGTCCTCGACACCCAGGCTTATATCTTATCGGCAGGGGGAATGTACTGATGATCTTGCAGTCCTAATGGATTAGGCAGAAGGCAGATGAACTGGGCTATTGCAGTAGTCAGGACTGGGGTTACTGAGAATCGGAATCAGGCAGACATGAAAAGAAAGCAATGGGTTCAAATTATGGAGGAAGAATTGGCAAGGGTTGGCCAAAGAGTTCATGCTTAGAAGAGCACTGTGGTCTGAAGCATAGTTCCGCTGTAACTCCAGCCTCCATCCCCGACCTCCTGATGGGCAGGATGGCCTTCTGTGTTGGATAATTTCCTGCCTATTGGTGCATAATTTGAAATCTTGTCTGTGTAACTTTCAGATGCCCATTTCCTCCTGAATTTCACAGTACAATTTCACATCTGATCTCCCTCTGTTTCCTTCTCTCTTCCTCTCTCTCACACATGAATAAATATATAAGATATATTTGATTTGATAACTGGCTCAAGAATTTCAAGATACATTCCATTCCTGGTTAACTGGAAGCATTTTCAAGAGAACTGAAGCCCATTCTTTTGTTGGCTTTTAATATGGTTTCTATTCTCAAGTAAGACAATGTAAAAGTGATTACTACAGTTGAGTCTGTTGTTCAGCTTTCGATAGTTGTTTTTTAACTCTTGCCAGCCAAAAGACACCTATGTAGTACAGAAGTGAGACAAAAGTCAATAGTCTGTTGACAAACACCTTTACAGTGCTTTTACCATCTATTTATATGACAAAAGTGTATTTTCCTGCATTGAAATATGTTATCTTTATTAATAAAAGTTTACACTCTTTAGTGAATTCTTGTCATGTAAGGCTTTGTATCTCTTTGGGCTATGTGTAGACATTTTCTATCTAGATATATGATACTTATATTCATGAATTAATTAGCTATATCAGCAAACATTTATTGAGCCCATGCCTGATAGTTCTAGGTGATTGAGTACAATGGGACCACAAATATAAGCTTCCTGCTCTCATAAATCTTCCATTCTGATCAGAGGAGACAGACAATAAATAATCCAGAAAATATTGGACAGTCAAAAAGCTATGATGAAATCAACCAGGCAGAATTCTCGGGGGAAGCATTGTAGCCCCACCTCTACTCATGTAAGATATACATACAAGCACATGTGCCTTGCACATGGGAAGTATTATTGGTGCACTTATTGAGTGAGTAAAGGAATGAATGGATGCATTTATTTTCCTGCTTATAAAACTTCCACCAGTAGACTGTTGGCTCTTAGAAGTTTAGTGTGCTAATAAAAGTAATCTTGTATAGTATTTTCTTTCCAAAGAGACTTAAGAGAGAAGTGAGCAGCTGCCTTAGTTGGCCCTCTATCGCTGGGCTCACTATGCGCTCTTGCCCTCAGATAATGGAAAAGAATAACTCATCTTTACCTTTCAAGGCTATAGTTCCTTCAGGGAACCTTCCTGAGCCCTACATTGAAATTACAGTTTTTGTGCTTGTCTCACTCTCTAAACTAGATTCCTCCAATGTGGACACAGAAAGTTACTTTCCTAGTGCAACCAAGAAGTGGATGCAGAGGGACCATTTCTGTTGAGATGAAAGGTACCGAGCCTGGCCATTTGCCTGTGTGTATATAGCACTGTGAGCTTGGTGGCTCCGTGGTAAAGAACCCACCTGCCAGTGCAGGAGACATGGGTTTGATCCCAGGGTCAGGAAGTCCCCTGGAGAAAGAAATGGCATCCTCCTCCAGTATTCTTGCCTGAGAAATCCCATGAACAGAAGAGCCTGGCGGGCTACGGTCCATGCGGTCCCAAAAGAGTCGGAATACAACTTAGTGACTAAACAACAGCAACAACATAGCACTGTGTTGTTCCTTTAAATCTCTTCTTCCTGCCCTTATGCAACCTAACCTTTTATTTAGGAAAAGTGAATAAATCATACACAATAAGAGAACACTTGCAAACCAAAATAGTAGACTTATGGAGAAATGCAAGAGAATCTATTGGATGAGTGGGTGGGCATCACCATGGCCTCCTTGATTTGCTTAGTAAGGATCATTGGACCAAAGAAGCTTCTTTGGTTCAGTGGTCCTCATGGAGCAAGTCTTTACTATTAGATGAAAAGCAATTGTTTTGGAGGGCTAGTGTGCAATGGTTTTACGGTGTATCTTTTATATGATAGTTCTTATTGTTTTCAGTATTTTAATTGATGTCTTTGATTTCCCCGAAAGCCTTAGATATCTTATGATCTTGAAATGGCACGAATCAGGATTTATAACTGATGCGTATCATTGTCATTTGAGTGAGGTGGTGCTGCTACTGGGGCAGTGGTCATCTGGGTCTGTGTGCCCTGTCAATCAAGGAGAGGGAAGAGCTTTTTAAAATCTGCACTGTATAAGCACTTTCTCTTGCACTCACCTGCTTGTTTTAAATTACAAAATTAATCCATCCTTAATGAGAGGGATGGCAAGAAAGGTGGAAGAAAAGTAAGGCAAGATGAAAAAAGTTAAACATTCATAATCCCAGCAATTACTGTTGCTATCTCAGTACAACGCTCTAAATACTTTCAGAATATATTTCTTTTAAAAATATAACAACAGACAAAATTACAATGCCAATTTTCTCACTAACAGGGAACTTACAGGTGAATACATGGTTTTCAGACTATGTTCCAAGAGGTGATAGGGACTGCCCAGCTCAAGAGAACAGGTACCCTGCAGAGAGCCAGGGGCCCATCTAGTCTCTCCTCCTCAGTGCAGCTCTACTCTTATTGGAACATGTTGTATAAGAAACAGTTCTTTTTGGTAAAAGGGTTTCATTGCTCATATAAACAACACTTTGTAAATGAGTATTCTTAGCCACATTAGCATTGATTGACTGGGGTATTGTGTGCCTACTCAAAGTTAAAAACATCTCTGTTCACATGTCCTCCTTCCCTGGATGGTGAGCTTTTGGTTGGCCCTGGAGCAGCCAGCTGCTGTGCCCTGCAGAGACTATGGCCACCTCAGTCTCTTGGACTGAGCTGCACAGACAGTTGGCCTGATGGATGGCAATCAGATCATACTTGTCCATGTTTGTCAAGGGTGCCATTGCTGGCCCCAGTTCTGCTGAGGACATGTTCGTTGACCAACAGTTGAGAAGGAGGAACTGCCTGGTGCCAGTTGCTGAGAAGGCCGCAAGGGCAACCTGAGATATCCTGGATTGGGTCCAGGCTGGGAGTCAGAAGGTCATTGGGTGGATGGGAATAAAAATCAGCAAGAAGAATGGGACATATATTTACAAATCACATATCCTAGAAGGGTGTAGTATCTGGACTATAAAAAGAACTCTTACCACCCAAAGACAAAAATGCAACAACTCAATTTTTCAAAGGGTAAAAGGTTTGAATAGACATTTTCCCAAAGATATATAAATAGCTAAAAGCATATGAAAAGATGCTTGAACTCTTTAGTCATTAGGCAAATGCAAACCAAAACCACAGTGAGCTACTGTTTCACACCTAGGAGAGCTATAAGGAAAAAGACACGGGGCTTTTGTGGTGTTTTGAGTGTTGGCAAGGATGTGGAGAAATCGGAGCTTCAGACATTACCATAATGTTTTCAAGGCTCATGCACTTGCAGCATGTATCAACATTTCACCCTTTGTACAGCCAAACAAGTTTCCATTACAAGGATATGTCGCATTTTGTTTATCTGTTCATCAGTTGATGGACATTTGAGTTGGTTCTACTTTTTGGCTTTTATGAATAATGCTGCCATGAATATGTTGTACGAGGTTTGCTGTGGGTATATGTTTTTTTAATTTTATTTATTTGTTTGTGTATTTTATTTTTGGTTTCACTAGGTCTTTGTTGCTGCGTAAGGGCTTTCTCTAGTTGTGGCGAGCAGGGCTGCTCTCTAGTTGTGGTCTGAGGGCTTCTCATTGTGGTGGCTTCTCTTGTTGCAGAGCACAGGCTTCAGGTCTGTGGGCTCAGTCGTTGTGGGGTGCCAGCTTAGTTGCCCCACAATATGTAGAATCTTCCTGGACCAAGGATTGAACTCCTGTTCCCTGCATTGGCAGGCAGATTCTTAACCACTGGACCATCAGGGAAGTCCCTGCATATGTATTTTTATTTCAGTATATGCCTACAAGTGGGGGGGCTTCCCAGGTGGCTCAGTGGGTAAAGAATCCGCCTGCAACGCAAGAGACTCAAGTTCAATCCCTGGGTCAGGAATATCTTCTGGAGGAAGGCATGGCAACTGACTTTAGAATTCTTGCCTGGAGAATCTCATGGACAAAGGAGTCTGGTGGGCAACAGTCCATGGGGTCACAAAGAGTCAGACATAACTGAAGCAGCTGAGCATGCATGCCTACAAGTGGAAGGACTTTGTTTTGGTTTGTCCTGGGTAAATGGGGAGCCACAGCAAGGTTTTTAACATATCTGAAGATCACTGTGGCTGCCTTGTTGAGAAAAGACTGTAGGGTGCACACAAGGGAGCCTAGTCAGAAGGCTATTTTATTGACTTAGATGAGAAATAATGATGGCTCAGATCAGGGCAGAAACAGTGATGGTGGAGAAGTGATCAGATTCTGGATATATTTTGAAGATAGCCAGTAGAATTTCTCTTAAGATTGAGACAAAGTGAGGATATAAAGATTAATCCAAAGATTTTTGGTTTGATCAACCATTAAGGATGGAATTGCCATTAAGTGAGATAAAAAGGTTTGTGAAGGAAGATGAGGAGTTTAGTTTGGATGTATGCTGAGGTCGAGATGTCCATTAGACATTTAAGAGGAGCTGTCAAGCAGGCAGTTGGATAAATGAGTCTGGGGTTCAGGAAATAGTCTGGTCTGAAGATATAAATTTGGGAGTCATTGGCATATAGATGGTATTTAGAATCATGAAATTGAGCAAGATCACTAAGGTTCCCATTTATTTTAAGGACAAAATAACATGAATGTGGATAGAATGTGGTAATATTTTTTGTTTATTGAGTTTCAACAATGAGCTCATGTTATAACTGAAAACACACATTATAGAGAAACTTCTCTAGAAACATATATTTAATGTGGTGACAGTACAGGCACCCAGGGTATTATGTCATTCATTAACAACCTCAGGGGCCCATGCATCAACATTGTGTGAAATCTCTTTTGTTCTAATCATTCTGTCCGGTTTTTGGTTGTTTTCCTGTTCTTGCACATGTATCTCAGCTTCTGATCGGTGTGAGGGGGTAAGCATGGTGGTGTTGTTGAGATGTTACCACCCCAAAAGTGAGTGGTAACCTTACCTAACTTGACTAATTTGCTTCATTCCCTTGTAGAGAAAGCAGTTTGAGAGCAGAAGGCAGAGGATGGTAAAAAGCACCAACACATTGTTAGATCACTGACCAAATATTGTGTCCATCTGTCAAAGGCAAGTGGGTTGCTGACTAGTCTGGAAGTCACCTCGGGGAGGAATAATTTTAGATCTGAGGCGGTGGGGCCTAGAGGAAACGAAGAGGAGGAGGGAAGGAGTCACACTGAAACTTTTGAAAGGACACCGACTTGCTGTCTTTGCTCTAGGTAGAACTAGGATTGGAGATTAAGGCTTGCAAATTGACACCTTTCATTTAAATACAATTTGACTTTCAAATCATTAAAGCTGCAGTATTATATGCAGGGTAGGTTCGGGTGTAGCAGCCTTCTCCTAGCCTGCTTTGTAGAAGCTCTGTGATCGTTTGTCGGGGTGTGACCAGAGGGACACCGCACTGGGTGCAGACCTCTGAGAGCTCTGCCAGCTTATAAATCCTATGATTCTCAGATAGCAGGATTTAAAAAAGAGGGAATGGACTTGGAGAGGGCCTCTGAGAGTGTCCACATTTCTGTGATACAAATAGGCCCTGGTCCTTCAGAGGATTATAGTCCAACCTGGTATTATTTAACCAGTGAATCCCAGGTTGAAGTGAACGTTTGGGTTGCGACCATACATTCCAAGAGTTAGAGCTGCTGAGTGGTTGGGTGGACAGACCTTGTTTGGGCTGATTTTTTAGAACTATGCTGCACTTGGGTACATGGACTGTCCTGCTTTCTATAGAGACCTTGGGATTCTTTGTTCTGTTTAACTTATGTGTTCCAAGTGCTAATGTAGTTTAATCCTAACACTTTTAGAAGATTGAGAATAGAAATGTTTAAAGTTTGGATACAAACCGTTGGAGTCATTAAATGTTCCCAGTGAAAGAGACCCTACGATCATGTGGGCCCGTCTCCTTATTTTATAGAAGACCTAAGGGCCTGTTGGCAGTTTATCCCAGAGCAATTAGTTGATTCATATCTCTTCTTATCCCCACTATAGTTATTTAACCACAGTTACTTCATATTTAAGATTTGGCAACAACTACCATGTGAGAAGTACTTATACTGTGTTGTGCAGGCCATGCACCGCACATGCATTTTCTTATTTAAAATATCACCTGTAAGTGCTGTCTTGGAATATTTATGCTCCAGGAAGACACATCTGCTTAGAATCAATGGTGGACCAAATGGCTTTTCCCTTGTCTTTCCCTCTGTGTGGGTTGCTCCATAAATGATAATTGGCAAAGCCTCTCTTCACAGCTCCGTGGCCCTCCCTTTGCTTAGAGAATGCCCACTGCCACCAGCTCAGCTGGCATGAGAACTGTGTCGGGTCCCATTCCCATGTTTCAGTCAATCTGTCTAGAGGACAATGGAACTCCTGAAACATTCTAATGCTCAAATGTAGTATAAAAAGGACAAGAGAAAATGTCAGGTTTCCGTGTTTGAACTCCCCCACTGGTGACTGGGGACTCATCATTCAACGGGAAAACTCAGTGCATACCCCAGCATCTCTCAGCATTCTGGTCTCTGGTTGAGAGATGTAACTCTCCTTCCTAGTCCCAGATCTTTGATCTTTTCACATAAGGCTAATATTTGAATACTCTTTTCTTTCCCTGGAGTGTCAGACCTCCTGTCAACTCACCATAAAAACAAGGAATAGATTTTCTTTTTCAACAAGTCAGGACAGCTGTGGGCAAGTGTTGATGATTACTGTAAGAGGGGAGTACAAATGTTACCATTACTGAGCGCTAAGCTTTGCTTATTTCTCCAGAAGTCCCCCAGAGTCTCTAGGCTGGGAGTCTCGCCCACAGACCTGATAAATCTTCTCTGCCTCCTTGAGGAGCCTCTCATTTGACGTGACAGGGTGCTCTAGTGTCCTCTCCTAGCGGTGGCGTAGTGGCATCGAACCAAATTGCTCTCCTCTCAGAGCTGTGTGTGTTTTCACTCTCCTCACTAATGAGGCCCATATCAAAGGAGGAGAGAAATAGCAAGTGGGCAGCGAATTTGATTCTAGAATTGCAGACCATGAGTGGAGATTGTCAAGAAGGCAGTTCAACAGGGAGAGATACTTCTTGTTAATAAGAACTTCCAATGAGTAATCCTTTATAACCAACATTAGAACTAGGTGTCTCACTAGATGGATGTACATTCAGAGATGCATATTGTCTTATATGAAAACCCAGAAGGCTGAATATAAACATCATTAACCAGGTTTTTCTCGGGGCTTGGGAAGAAACTGCCCGAGGGCAGCCTGCTTTCAGTGTACGTGATATATTCCATCTGCCTGAAGTCTTCCTTTGCAACGAGAAGAGAAGACACTGGTGGGAGTGAGATGGGAACAGGTCCAGTAGAAAACCTGCCTTATTAATGGGCTGTGGAGCCTTAATTAATACATTCCTCTTGTGCTTCCTACCAGGGGTGGTTGATAATTACTACTGGTGTTCCCACCAATGAATGGTTTACCCAGGGGAACATGTGGATTTCAGAGGAAAGTGTGTGCCATGAAATCCAGTTCTAAGAGATGAATGAACCTGCATGTCGTCTCCAGTGTTGGAAGCTTGGAGTCTGGAAAGTGTGGTGTGATGACGTGGGGTACCAGGGGCATAGTTTCTGGGAATATGAAACACTGAGTCCAAGTTGTTGAAGAAAGCCTCCCCTTCAGGTCTGAGAAGGTGCAAGAGGCAAGTGCTAGGTTACACTCTGGGGCATTGTTTCCTTTGGAAGATGCGGTGCTAGGTGCTGGCCAGAGCTCTGGCTCATCTTCCTTTGTGTCCCTTCCAGTCAGTTCTCAGGGGGTTTCATAAGTGCCTGGGGTCTACAGGCACACTGATGTTTCATGTAGAATCCAAGAGCCTGGTGGAGAAAGGCTGTCTCAGAATCAATTGTAATAAAAATAATATTTAATAGTTGACATTATACAACATTATAGAACACCTGGGAGCTTCCCAGGTGGTGCAGTGGTAAAGAATCTCCTGCCAGTGCAGGAATTACCTGGAGACGAGGGTTTGATCCCTGGGTTGGGGGGATCCCCTGGAGTAGAAAATGGCAACCCACTCCAGTATTCTTGCCTAGAGAATCCCGTGGACAGAGGAGCCAGGCAGGCTGCAGTCCATGGAGCACAAAGAGTTGGACAGGAGTGAGCAACTGAGCCTATTACAGAGCGATTGCTGCTGCCGCTGCTTAGTCACTTCAGTCGTGGCCGACTCTGTGCAGTCCTGGCTGCAGCCTGCCAGGCTCTTCTGTCCATGGGGTTCTCTAGGCAAGAGGACTAGACTGGGTTGTTGTGCCTTCTTCCAGGGGATCTTCCTGACCCTGGGATCGAACTCAGGTCTCCTGCATGGCAGGCAGGTTCTTTACCCCTGAGCCACCTGGCAGGCTCTATGGAACATTTACTTTGTCTCAAACTGTGTGCTCAAGGCATCATTTCTTTTAGTCCTCACAGGTTCTATTAGTGTTCCCTTTCAGAGGTGAGAAAATGAAGCTTAGAGAGATCAAGAGAGTTATCCAAGGCCACCCAGCTGGCATGGAAATCCAGACCCCTAGAGCTCAAACCCTGAACGGCTCTGCCTTGTTCCAGAACTGGCTGAAGAGCCTGGACTGTCACGGTCTCTTCCTTTCATATTGAAATACAGGTGATTTACAGTGCTGTGTGTCACAGTCTCTTTACCGCAGATACTTACACCTGTCTTGCAGAGAGCCGGGCAGGTGTAGGAGGAAAGTTTAAATCATTGGGAAGAAATTTCACTGATTAATTTTGGGAGGATGTGCTGAGCAAGTCCCAGCACATTGCTGCAGGTGCTGTCGCTGGCAGGCACAGACGAATCACCTGGAGTGGTTGCAACAGTGGAGCGACCAGAAGGTTAAAAAGGAGAAGGTAACTTGCAGAGCTGGAACATTAATTTTGCAAATTTTGTCAGGTTTGGTGTGGGAACCCCAAATTCTCATTACAAAAAAAATAACTACTTGGAGCTGAATCAGAAAGATTCAGTTTCAGGGGCTTCTTCTGTGGTCCAGTCGTTAAGACTCTGCACTCCACATGCAGGGGTCATGGGTTTGATGCTGGGTCGGGAAAGATCCCACATGCTATGTGGCAAGGCCAAAAAAAAAAGAATGTATCTTTTAAAAAAAAATTTATTTATTTTTGGCTGCGCTGGGTCTTTGTTGCTGCGCAGGCTTTTCTCTAGCTGCAGCCAGTCGGGGCTACTCTTCATTGCATTGCACAGGCTTCTTATTGCAGTGGCTTCTTTTGTTGCAGAGCACAGGCTCAAGGGCACCCAGCTTCAGTAGTTGCAGTATGTGGGCTCAATAGTTGCTCCTAGCTCTAACCACAGGCTCACTAGTTGTGGCCAATGGGCTGAGTTGCTCCATTGCATATGGGGTCTTCCTGCATCAGGGATCGAACTCGAGTTTTCTGCATTGGTGGGTGGATTCTTTACCACTGAGCCACCAGGGAAGCCCCAAGAATGTATCTTTTAATATTAGTTTGTAAAATCTTTTCCTCTTCTTTTTCAACTTTTCATAATATATTAGCAAAATATTAATATTAAAATCCATAAGTTAGTTTCCTCACTTCCTCATTATATTTTTTCCTTCATTCTAATACATTCTCCAATAAACTGTGGAAAATTCTGAAAGAGATGGGAATACCGGACCACCTGACCTGCCTCTTGAGAAATCTGTATGCAGGTCAGGAAGCAACAGTTAGAACTGGACATGGAACCACAGACTGGTTCCAAATAGGAAAAGGAGTACGTCAAGGCTGTATATTGTCACCCCGCTTATTTAACTGATATGCAGAGTACATCATGAGAAATGCTGGGCTGGAAGAAGAACAAACTGGAATCAAGATTGCCGGGGGAAATATCAATAACCTCAGATATGCAGATGACACCACCTTTATGGCAGAAAGTGAAGAGGAACTAAAAAGCCTCTTGATGAAAGTGAAAGAGGAGAGTGAAAAAGTTGGCTTAAAGCTCAGCATTCAGAAAACAAAGATCATGGCATCTGGTCCCATCACTTCATGGGAAATAGATGGGGAAACAGTGGAAACAGTGTCAGACTTTATTTTCCTGGGCTCCAGAATCACTGCAGATGGTGATTGCAGCCATGAAATTAAAAGATGCTTACTCCTTGGAAGGAAAGTTATGACCAACCTAGATAGCATATTGAAAAGCAGAGACGTTACTTTGCCAACAAAGGTCCATCTAGTCAAGGCTGTGGTTTTTCCTGTGGTCATGTATGGATGTGAGAGTTGGACTGTGAAGAAAGCTGAGCGTCAAAGAATTGATGCTTTTGAACTGTGGTGTTGGAGAAGACTCTTGAGAGTCCCTTGGACTGCAAGGAGATCCAACCAGTCCATTTTAAAGGAGACCAGTCCTGGGTGTTCATTGGAAGGACTGATGCTGAAGCTGAAACGCCAATACTTTGGCCACCTCATGCAAAGAGTTGACTCATTGGAAAAGACCCTGACGCTGGGAGGGATTGGGGGCAGGAGGAGAAGGGAACGACAGAGGATGAGATGGCTGGATAGCATCACTGACTCGATGCACATGAGTTTGGGTGAACTCTGGGAGTTGGTGATGGACAGGGAGGCCTGGCGTGCTGTGATTCATGGAGTCGGAAAGAGTCAAACACGACTGAGCGACTGAACTGAACTGAACACATTCTCCTGAACTGCAGCTCTTCACTGTAATGGTGCTTTGTCAAGAGGGACAGTCAGTAGTCTGCTTTTTATAATATTTCTCCGTGTTTTATTTCTACTTCCACTCCAAAGATTTCTATTTCCATAGTTTTTCTCTCTTTCCCTTCACTTCTGACTCCTCTGTGCTTGCTTATTAAGTGTTCATCATTCTGGGTTGTAATTTTGCTTATTCTGGGCAGTATTCTGAATCTTACCTCACCAAAGAAAGTGCTAGTGAGGTATTGCCCTTTATATACCTGTTCCATCCTACAGGTGCTGATCAGCACCTGATGGAGCCATGTTATTGCATTCACCCAAAGTCCAGAAACAGTGGATGAATGTTTCTGACCTTGGTCATCTGTTATATGTACCTCATAATGCTAAAACCAGATACCATGTAGTTTCTCTGATACAGCTTTATGTAGACCAGCCCCTCTACTATTCCATGTAGTTTCTGGGATGGATTCCTCTCTGGAGTATTTGGTTTACAAATTGGACTGATGAAAAAGAAATTTTGTTGCACAATGAAACATTTTGAAGCAGTGTTCAAAGATTGGAGATTATTCTAGCTATTTAGAACTTTTTTTTTTCCTTTTTACTATGAGCCATTAACTCTCTTACTTCTTCCCTCCTCCCTCCCTTCCTTCCTTTCTCTTTTCTCCAAAAAAAAAGCTTACAACAGAGTAGATTTGTGTGACAGAGGGCCCTGAGACTTACTTTTCCTCTCTGGATTAAGTGGGATGACAAAAAAGCAATGCTTTTTTGCTTGGTGTTTTAAGTCTATTTTTACAACAGAAGCCAAGAAGTTAAAACAATGCTGACCAAGTATCCATCAATAGAGGCATGAATGGATAAGCAAAAATGTGGTGTATCCATACAATGGAACAGTATTTGTCTGTAAAAAGTAATGAAATTCTGACAAGTGCCCCACCATGGATGAACCTTGAAAACATATGCTAAGTGAAATATGCCAGGCACAAAGGAAAAAGATTGTACGATTCCACTTATACGAGGTACCTAATGAAAGTGAAAATGAAGTCGCTCAATCATGTCCAACTCCTTGGGACCCCATGGACTATAGCCCACCAGGCTCTGCTGTCCATGGGATTCTTCAGGCAAGAATACTGGAGTGGGTTGCCATTTCCCTTTCCAGGGGAATCTTCCCTACCCAGAGATGGAACCTGGGTCTCCTGCACTGTGGCAGACTTTTTACCCTCTGAGCCACTAGGGAAGCCTAATAGGCAAATTCAGAAAGACTGAGAGTAGAACAGTGATTGCCAGGAGTTGGGGGAGGAATGATGGGGACTTACTGCTTAATGAGTTTTAGTCTGGGAAGATGAAAGGTTTGAAAGTAAATGCTGGTAATGGTTGTTCAATATGAATGTGTTTAATGCTACTAAAATGCACACTTAAAATGGTAAAGATGACAAATTTTATATTAATACATGCTTTACCACAGTGAAAAATTTTATTAAAAAAAAAAACAACTCTGTATGTGAAGGTGGCCTTAGGAGAAATTTCTGCAGCTTCTTATAAATTGGTGACCCTGTGTAGCCTTTCTCTGGGATCACAGACCCTGTGAAACAAGATTCTAAGGTGACAATGCTTTGTAGCCCTTCCACATGAGTGGTGGTGACATTTTTTTTCTATTGTTGTGATGAATAAATGAATGAAGGAAGGAGGGAAGATTCCATACTGCTTTGCATCCTGATCAATACTCATCCTACCTTCTAGTTAAATATGAACATTTTTCTTTGCAGCAACCTCCTCCTAGCTGTTCTTCTCAAATATACTGGCATTTACTTAGACATGACCTTTGCTAAGGGAGCTTTAAAGAAATCCATATACCTTGATTAAAAATAGAGGACGGTATGCGTTCTCAAGGGTTAATGTAGGCAAAGTGAAGAAATGTTGGTTCTAATTTAAGTGCCTATTTGCCAGTCTCTTTTTGTAACACATTCTTATTTTATCCTGTCCGTCTATTTGGTCTAACACTGTTTCACTGAGCAATTTGTAAAATTATTGAGAAAGTCCAGAATAAAACTCCTGCCTTTTTTAAAATGAGGGTCATATTTGAAGCAAAAGAAGCATCTGTCGATTTGATGAATCTTTTCTAAGAAAAAAGTTGTCCCAGTGTATACAATTGAGCAGATAATTCAAGGGGAAAAAAGAAAGAACATTACATAGAGTACACAGAAATGGTTTTATACAGAACTTTAAAATACATAAAAATAATTTAATTCTGTATGTGTGTGTTCAGTCATTTTAGTCGTGTCTGACTCTTTGCAACTTCCATGGACTGTAGCCCTCCAGGCTCCTCTGTCCATGGGGATTCTCCAGGCAAAAATACTGGAGTGGGTTGCCATGCCCTTCTCCAGGGGATCTTCCTGGAATTGAATCTGCATCTCATGTTTTGTAGGCAGGGTCTTTAGCACTGAGCCACTGAGGAAGCCCAATTTAATTCTCAGTATCTCATTAATGCTCACAACAACACAGCAAAGTAGTTATTATTTCGTTCTGAAGTTTTAGCTTTCACAAACAGCTCACTAAGGTCATACCAGAGCCTGAATTCATATCTCAAAGTCTACAGTCCCGGGCCTGAGGACTGGGTTAGTTGCAGAGGGTTGGAACCCCATGGTCTCCATCCATGTACACGCAGCCTGAACCTTTGTCTGTAAAAACTGAACCAGGGGAGTGTTTTGAGTCTCTTGAAATGTTTCACCAGTGCAACTCGTATTATATCACCTCATTGTTTGTGAACTTTGTAAATATGATCCACCATGTATTTCCTAAATGGTCTTTAGCATATGAATTTGAGATTTTAAATTTGACAGATTTAAATCTGTCAGATTTAAATATGTGCCTTAAACATGGGCTTCCCTGGTGGCTCAGACGGTAAAGAATCTGCCTGCAGTGCAGCAGACCTGGGTTTGATCCCTGAGTCAAGAAGATCCCCTGGGGAAGGGAATGGCAACCCACTCCAGTATTCTTGCCTGGAGAATTCCATGGACAGAGGAGCCTGGTGGGCTACAGTCCATGGGGTAGCAAAGAGTTGGACACGACTAAGCAACTAGCACTTTCACCTTCAAAAGAGAAAAGTGCCACTGCTAGGACCCACTGTATAATTTGTGGGGCCCAGTGGAAAAGGAAATATGAAGTTCCTCATTCAAAATTGATTAAAAATTTCAAGGCGGTGAGAACACAATATTAAACCCAGCACAGGGCTCGGAGTATCTGTGGCCAGTCTTGCAGGTCTGTCGGCTCCTTTACGTGGACCTCGGGGGCTGCTTTGGCCTCTCCTCACCCTTTTAGGAGCAGCCTGGTTGCCTGCCTTTCTCCTTGACATCCCAAAGTGAAACCTCAAAGGAACAGTAGTAAGTAGTCCTCAGGCCTGAACACTCCTCTAATCCATATTGTAAAATTGGATGTTTGTGTGTTTTGTCTCCTTTGAGCATGCAAACCTTCCCGTGGTGGAGTGCTTTCTTCTTTCATTGCTTTGGTGGCAACTCTCAGACTCACCTGAAAGAAAGTGAAAGTGTTAGTCACTCAGTTGTGTCTGATTCTTTGCAACCCCGTGGATGGTAGCCCACCAGGTTCCTCTGTCCTTGAAATTCTCCAGACAAGAATACTGGAGTGGGTTGCCCTGCCCTTCTCCAGGGGATCTTCCCCACCTAGGGACTGAACCCGGGTCTCCTGCATTGCAGGCAAATTCCTTACTGTCTGAGCCACCAGGGAAGCCAACTTAGGCTCACTTAAGCTTTAAAAAAATCCTCAAAAAAGAGCAGAAGGCTTCTCACCCACCTGACATTTGGCCACAATTTTGGCAACAGACCCCAACAGTAGGTACACTTTTTGAAAACACTACCAAATAAACACTCCTCCTCATGGGGTGGGATGGTATCAGGAGTGAGAGGAGACAGGGTCTGGTTGTGGCATCTCTCACAGCTTCGTCTGAGCAGTGCCACACAGCCCGGTTCCTGAAGGAACAGCCTCTACAGAATGAATCACGCTTGCAGCCTGAGAGGCTGGCGCCTCCTGGTCTGTCCATTCTTGGGATTAGATCTGAACCACAGATCATGTCACTCCTCTGCTGTGGCCTCATCTGTCCCCCGTCTGGATTTTGATGAATGGAAGACTCAGGTCTGGGCTGTAATGGAGACTTAGAGGAGAGTGAAGCATTTTAGCTTTAAGAAGATTATTATAATTATCTCAAGGCACTGACGTGGTGCTCTATTTGCATTTCAGACACTAAAATCAGAGGGCAGATCTACAAGAGGTTAATTTTGTGAGTGAGTCCTTAATAACAGAGGCACCAAGACTTGATTCTTTATGCCTTAGCCTGGGTTTACAGTTGGAAGATGCAAAATATACTGATAAGATTAAAGCTCCTCTGGTGACTCTTGAGCATCCCCAGTGTCTCTGTGGGTAAAGAATTCACTTGCAATGCAGGGGACACAGGAGACGCAGATTCGATCCCTGGGTTGGGAAGATCCCCTGGAGGAGGAAATGGAAACCCACTCCAGTATTCTTGCCTGAAAAATCCCCTGGATAGAGGAGTCCAGTGGGCTATGATCCAAAGGGTCTCAAAGAGTCAGACACGACTGAGCAGCAGCAGTGACTCTTAAGGGAGCTGCACACACTTTTATTTGCAAATGACCTGGACCCTCCATCTCAGAGGACTCCCTGGACTTCAGCACCCCAGAATCCCTCACAGGGGGTCCTATGGATTTGTATGGGCAGGAAAGCAGAGTCTTA
Organism: Capra hircus; assembly: GCF_001704415.2. Classification (NCBI taxonomy): domain Eukaryota; kingdom Metazoa; phylum Chordata; class Mammalia; order Artiodactyla; family Bovidae; genus Capra; species Capra hircus. The sequence continues at coordinate 30,374,856 of NC_030823.1, read as the reverse complement.
CCTCCTACAAATCACTGTCAGACATGGAACAGCTAGTCTAGCTTCCACACTCTGGAAGCTAAACCTCATCGCTGATCATCTAGGTAAAAACCACTTACTGATCGTTATAAATACACCCACCATATAGCAGTCCTTTGGCATTGTAGGCATTTTCTTGAACACACTCCTTGAAACAACAGCCTCAGAAGGACTAATACATCTTTTTCAACCCTCCAGAGCAGATATGAGAATGCAGCATCATTTGTTAAATTGCAATTGTGTGTTACTTATGAATAAACATGGACTGGATTCATGATGCAAATATAGAAAAGATATTTATATCTCATGGAAGTAAACCTGATGGCTCATTTCATTTAAAAATTATCCAATCTATGATCAAGTCCTGAGGTAGAAATCTAAGAGATGTCAGGCCCCAGTATGGACAGAAGTGATTTGGGGATAGCCCCCAAGTGTTAGCCTGTCATTTTCCAAGACAGTCAGATCCAGTACATTTTAAACATAGCACTCCTCCCTCCTGAAAGAGTTCATTTTAATGTTTGCTAAGTTTGAAGTTTTTTAAAGCAGATCTATTTTCCATTTCTGATTCTTCTTTGGGGTGTGAGTATGTAATGTCAAAGGTTATTAAGGGAAGAGGCAAACTTGCTGCTCAGAAGGTATCATATGATATAACATAGTGTGACTTAGTTTAATATAGACCAGGACTCTGTTTTTTTAGATACTGATAATGCTATTTATATTATTCTTTTACTACTAATAATAGCTAACATTCACTTGATGCTTATAATGTGCCTGGCCCTTTGCTAAGAACTTTACACAAATTACCTTACTCAGTTTTTACAGAAACATTTTGAGGCAGATGCTGTTAATATCCTAACTTAAAGGAAGAGACAGAGGGTCAGAGAGGTTAAGGAACATACCTAGGAACAGCTTGCTAACCAATGACTGACGTGTGTGTAAAGCCCATGTGTGTGCATGCTCGGTCGCTTCAGTTGTGTCCGACTCTTTGCAAACCTATGGACTATAGCTCACCCGGCTCCTCTGTTCTTGGGATTCTCCAGGCAAGAACTCTGGAATGGGTTGTTGTGCCCTCCTCCATGGGATCTTCCAGACCCAGGGATCAAACCCATGTCTCTTACGTCTCCTGCAATGGCAGATGGGTTCTTTACCCCTCGTGCCACCTGGGAAGCCCATAAGGCCACATTTATGACAGTTGCACTACTGTCTGTAGAATTGTTTGACCACCTGGAATAACTAGTTTCGGCTTACTTGCCCACAATAATCAAATGTTGGCCTGCACCTTGAGTATTGAACTTGGCAGAACACAGTGCTGTCTGTGATTGATTTGTGATATCTGTAATGGGTAGATCCAGGGAGAGCAAAGATGAAACTCAAGTAGCCATTCCCATGTTGGTGGTGGTGGTTTGGTCCCTAAGTCGTGTCCAACTCTTGCAACCTCATGGACTGTAGCCTTCCAGGCTCCTCTGTCCATGGGATTTCCCAGGCAAGAATAATGGAGTGGGTTGCCACTTCCTTCTCCAGGGGATCTTATTATTCACAAACGCTAGGGACTTCTGTGTGGACCACAGAGCATCTGGATTTCTGTAGAACACGTTATTATTACACAGTCTGTATTTGTATTTCTAGCCTGTTAGTGGCTACTTGCTAATAAAAAGTAGACATTTCAAATGAGTGTCTTATCAAAAGCAATGCTCATTTTCCATTAATCCTACTTTTGGATTTGTTTTCGTCCTCAGTATTGAATCCTTGGAAAATGGTATGTACGATGAAAAATATTCGAGTGGTTTATTGCTATATGTGAACCTTTCTATCAAGAATCCCAGGTGCTTGTGGTTTCCCTGTTTGTGAAGTACATTGCTAGCTCCAATTGTAGGTGGGGAAATAAAAACAGAACAAGTAAATGCTGTTTCAAAATATCTGTAATATTGGCAAATAAATCGGATCCTCATCATTCTTCATTTTTACGGGAAATTCAAACACATATTCACCTCTTCAGTGATGAAGAATTTTTCCTCTTTCATTTTGTTGCTTAGATTGGCATTTGTCCCATGAGAAATCACTGAACAGATTTAATTTTGTTTATTCTTTCTTTTGAGACAGCATATTTATGCTCTGCCAGAATTATCCAAAGAATGAAATGAATTTCAACCAGAGATGTAAAGACCTAAAAAATTTAGGTCAAAGCTAACATATAAGTCTCTTTGTCTTGCTGACATCAGTCTTTCCACAGTTCTCCTCTGAAAAGAAAGAACTATATATTGGTATTTCAAAATTAAAAGTAGCCCACATTACTGACTGCGGTTGTTTCCTGTTACTCTGATAGAAAAAAAACATCCATTTTCTTTGCCTAGGGCATTTTGCTCATATCCAAGACAGCTGAATAGACACAGGTCACCTAAAGTTCCGTACTGGAATCAGCGTATGGTGACCTAACCTGGGATAGATTGGAAGAGTTGGCCTGGGGAAAATGTTACTATAACCTGAGGAGGAGCCACTGGCCTCCAGAAGTTCTTTATGGAGGACAGAAGACCTTTATGGAGGACAGAAGACAGGGAACCCTAAGCAGGACAATGGATTTAAAATCTAGTTAACTGAATTCTGGATCAGGCCTTTGCCTCCTGAGTAATGTTGGCTAAATTATGAAATTTCTCTTGACCTGTTTCCTTAATTATAAACTGGAAATAATAGACCAGAAAATCTCAAAGTTCCTGCCAAGTCTAGGAGTGTGAGGATCCTGTGATCCTCTGTACCCAGGACCCTCCTGGTGTCTGCGCTCCCAGGAGGGCAATGAAACAGAATCTGGTTTCACTCTCTGCATATTTTTGAGGGAGGGGGGTCATTCCCACTAAGCTCCATGAAGACAAGGGCTGAGCACTGTCAGCTGTTTTCCAGAAAGCAGTTTTTAAGCCGTTCACAAATGTCAGAAATGCCACTTCAGTGGTTTCTCTAGAGTCTTGAGGTGTTTCATTGAAGCAGCATTCAGGCTTTGTAATATTTCCTTTGCTTAAGGTGATATTATAAGCTTTGTATACTTTCTTCTGATGCAGAGGGGGAGGAGTTCAGTTCTCTTGGATACGGTTCACCTGTCAACTTAGGCCTTTCAGAACCTCAGTTCTTGTGTGCAGCTAATAAGAGAACGTGGTTAAATGGGGCCATGAAAAAGCCAAGATTACCATATTTCACATGATATTTTTAAAGAAAAACAAAGATGAAAAGCCAGAGCAAAGGATAAAGCCATCATGGCCACTAAAGTCCTGCACTGACTTGTGAAGCAAAGGATGTTTTCCAAACTGACCTAGGCCGATTTGGTTAACTGTAGTTATTTTTGGTAGATATGATAGCCTCCCATAGTTCAAGGTAAGTGGGTCCATAGGTTTCCTTCCACAAACCATTTCCAGGTGATGTTATGAAGAAAATAAATCTTAAACTAGATTCTGCCATAGTTATAAACATGTGTTAGCAAGCCAGCAAAAAGTTATTCAGTCTATTTTGTAAACGTAATAAAGAGCTAAATCTTTGTCCTTTTAGGTACATACTCCTACAGCACCCTGCATAAAAGATACGCTAGAGGCAGGTGTATTTCTTGGCTGACAGTGTGATACATCTAGTTAAAGTTGGGCAAAAAAAATACACGTGTAAGGATCTGAACAGTAGACCAATCGGAGTTCTAATCTATAGGCTCTTTTGGCTTGCTGTATTCCTACATACTGTTTGTGTAAGAGTACCTACGTAGTATTTCTAGCCAATCCACATATTTTGAATACAATCATTTTCACCAAAGATAAACCGCTTCTAACTTGCATTGCTTTAATTATCAGTGTCTCTGCTGTTGACCAGTAATAAAGATAGCCAAACCAATTTTAGTAACTGCTTCAGGACTGCTACCTGCCAATTAGAGCCTCTCAGATAATAACTTGGACTGTCATAGGCACTGGCCAATCCGGACAGATTCTGGTCTCAGTCTATGCTAAGTTGAGGAAGGCCCCTGCTGAGCCAGAGTTATGTCAGAGAGCTGCCAAGGCAGTAGGGCTTGAGTAGCTAAGATCTGAGAGAGAAGGGAACTATAGCGAGTTGAGAAGATGCTTTTTTCTCTCAGGTCATCTGCTGAGAATGTAGCAGACCTTTTGAGAATATCATGGAAATTTGAGTTCAGAGTTTTCAAGGTAGACAGGACTTGAAAGGTCAAAAGCCTGAGAGAAGGAAATTACAGAAAAGTTAGCTAGATACTCCAGTATATTTCCTTTATATATATTTGAGAAATATTACTGTACAGAAAGGGGAGACTAAGGAGCTAGGTAAAAAAAGGAAAACAATAAGAAGTGAATAGAAGAGTTTTCAGCACACAATGCTGACTAAAAAATATTGCCATGCAAAGCCCTTCAAGGAGAAGAGGCCCCAGGAGATACCATTTTGGGATTTTAGAGAGCTACACCCTAGGAGTAAAGGTAAACTCAAATTAGACCCAGCCATACAAAAACTAACGTGAGTCTTTGATTGGGTTGTGGTGTTCACCCCCCATTCTGCCTACTAGATGATAGGGTCACTGAAAGAAGGGAGTATATTTAAGAGTCTCTAAAGTTCTCATAAATTTTTTCAATAAAGAATGACCAGGCATACCAGGAAACAAGTAAAAGAAAAAAATGCTTCGGAAAAAACTCCTAACCATAAATGACTCATTTATTGGTGTTATCATTCATAGACTTTAAAATGACTCTGATTGGTGTATTTAGAAAATAGAAACAATTCCATTCACCATTGCAACGAAAAGAATAAAATACTTAGGAATATATCTACCTAAAGAAACTAAGGACCTATATATAGAAAACTATAAAACACTGATGAAAGAAATCAAAGAGGACACTAATAGATGGAGAAATATACCATGTTCATGGATCGGAAGAATCAATATAGTGAAAATGAGTATACTACCCAAAGCAATTTACAAATTCAATGCAATCCCTATCAAGCTACCAGCCACATTTTTCACAGAACTAGAACAAATAATTTCAAGATTTGTATGGAAATACAAAAAACCTCGAATAGCCAAAGCAATCTTGAGAAAGAAGAATGGAACTGGAGGAATCAACTTGCCTGACTTCAGGCTCTACTACAAAGCCACAGTCATCAAGACAGTATGGTACTGGCACAAAGACAGACATATAGATCAATGGAACAAAATAGAAAGCCCAGAGATAAATCCACACACATATGGACACCTTATCTTTGACAAAGGAGGCAAGAATATACAATGGAGTAAAGACAATCTCTTTAACAAGTGGTGCTGGGAAAACTGGTCAACCACTTGTAAAAGAATGAAACTAGATCACTTTCTATCACCGTACACAAAAATAAACTCAAAATGGATTAAAGATCTAAATGTAAGATCAGAAACTATAAAACTCCTAGAGGAGAACATAGGCAAAACACTCTCAGACATAAATCACAGCAGGATCCTCTATGATCCACCTCCCAGAATTCTGGAAATAAAAGCAAAAATAAACAAATGGGATCTAATTAAAATTAAAAGCTTCTGTACAACAAAGGAAAATATAAGCAAGGTGAAAAGACAGCCTTCTGAATGGGAGAAAATAATAGCAAATGAAGCAACTGACAAACAACTAATCTCAAAAATATACAAGCAACTTCTGCAGCTCAATTCCAGAAAAATAAACGACCCAATCAAAAAATGGGCCAAAGAACTAAATAGACATTTCTCCAAAGAAGACATACGGATGGCTAACAAACACATGAAAAGATGCTCAACATCACTCATTATTAGAGAAATGCAAATCAAAACCACAATGAGGTACCACTTCACACCAGTCAGAATGGCTGCGATCCAAAAATCTGCAAGCAATAAATGCTGGAGAGGGTGTGGAGAAAAGGGAACCCTCCTACACTGTTGGTGGGAATGCAAACTAGTACAGCCACTATGGAGAACAGTGTGGAGATTCCTTAAAAAATTGCAAATAGAACTACCTTATGACCCAGCAATCCCACTTCTGGGCATACACACCGAGGAAACCAGAATTGAAAGAGACACATGTACCCCAATGTTCATCGCAGCACTGTTTATAATAGCCAGGACATGGAAACAACCTAGATGTCCATCAGCAGATGAATGGATAAGAAAGCTGTGGTACATATACACAATGGAGTATTACTCAGCCATTAAAAAGAATTCATTTGAATCAGTTCTGATGAGATGGGTGAAACTGGAGCCAATTATACAGAGTGAAGTAAGCCAGAAAGAAAAACACCAATACAGTATACTAACACATATATATGGAATTTAGGAAGATGGCAATGACGACCCTGTATGCAAGACAGGAAAAAAGACACAGATGTGTATACCAGACTTTTGGACTCAGAGGGAGAGGGAGAGGGTGGGATGATTTGGGAGAATGGGAATTCTAACATGTATACTGTCATGTAAGAATTGAATCGCCAGTCCATGTCTGACGTAGGGTGCAGCTTGCTTGGGGCTGGTGCATGGGGATGACCCAGAGAGATGCTGTGGGGAGGGAGGTGGGAGGGGGGTTCATGTTTGGGAACGCATGTAAGAATTAAAGATTTTAAAATTAAAAAAAAAAAAAAAAAAAGAAAGAAAATAGATGACATGATGAATTTCATTAGAAAACTGGAATTTTTAAAATTGCATTAGAAAACTGGAATTGTTAAATAACAAACTGAAAATTCTGAAGCTTAAAAAATGAAATAATGGCTATTAAGAGCTCAACAGATGTGTTTAACTGCAGATTAGATGCATGACAAGAAAGATTTAGTGAAAATGGAAGACAGATCGGTAGAAAATATTCAAGTGGATGCATGATGTACAGAGAGCAAAAGGCTGAAAATACAAAAAAAAAGGCACAAGAGACACATATAACATGTGTGTACGTGTTATGTACATACATGTTACATATGTACACACATATGTGTCATGTGTACATGTTATTCTACATCACATGTGATAGGCGACCCAGAAGAGAAGGAATAGGGCAGGAATGGTATTTTCTGAAAATGATCAAAAACATGGATTCAAGAAGCCTGCAGGTCCCAACTACAATAAAATGTAGTAAAACTGCTGAAAACAAAATCAAAGGGAAAAATTGTGAAAACAGCTAGGAAAAAAAAAAATCATTAATTTCAAAGGAGCAACAGTAAGACCAATAGCTCACTTCTTAGAAGAAACAATGGATGCCAGAACACAGTGGAATTCATATTAACAGGTTGGAAGAATATAACTGCCAAGCTAAAATTTCATAAATCCAACCGAAATAGTCATGAGAAGTTGATGTGAAATGACATTTTAAGACAAACAGAACTTGAAAGAATCAATCACTAGTACTCTAACATTAAAAGAAATACTAAAATATTTCTACAGGTAGAAAGAAAATGATCCCAGAAATGCAGGAGGAAATAGAGAGTGACAGAAAGGGTGAATATGTGCTTAAGTTGAACTGTATTAAAAATATAAAATGAATTGATGACTGGATAGAGAGGTGAATAGATAAGTGGTAAAGCAAATATAGAAAAATGTTGATTAGAAAATCTGAATGAGGTTGTTCACTATATAATTCTTCCATTTTTATTTTTGAAAAATATCATTTTAGAATAAAATGTTGAGAAAAATATATGGACAAATATAAATGAACATTTACCACACAAAACAGCAAAAATGGAATCTTATGGAGTCTGAAATATATGTAGAATTAAATGTATGGCCAAAAAATGCAAAAAGTGGAAGAGGGCTAAATGGAGTTCATGTGTTATAAGGTGACAGCAACATCTGGAAGTATTAAAAGTCATAATTTTACTATACTATAATAAGTCAAGGGTGTGTACTGTAATCTCTAGAGTAACTAGTAAAATAATACATAGAAGGGGGAATAGAATGAAAGATTCTTGATTAATCTAAGAAACGGGAGAGAAAGGGGACCTTAATAACAGCAGGTGGACCAATAGAAAACAATTCTAAGATACTAGCTAAAGAAACAAACATATCAGTAAATGAAAACTGACTAACTACTCCAACTAAATGATATTGTCACACCACATTAAAAAAGAACAAAAACATCTAACTATATGCTGCTTGTGAAAGCCACTTCTTAAATATAAGGACACAGAGAAGTTGAAAATAAAAGAAACGGTAGAGAAGGCAATGGGAACCCACTCCAGTACTCTTGCCTGGAAAATCCCATGGACAGAGGAGTCTGGTAGGCTGCAGTCCATGGGGTTGCGAAGAGTCAGACACGACTAAGCGACTTCACTTTCATGCATTGGAGAAGGAAATGGCAACCCACTCCAGTATTCTTGCCTGGAGAATCCCAGGGACAGCCTGGTGGGCTGCTGTCTATGGCGTCGCACAGGGTCAGGCATGACTGAAGCGACTTAGCAGCAGCAGCAGCAGCAGCAGAGATACATCTTATAAATACTGACCAAAATAAGCTCGTATCGAGAAAATAGACTTTAAGGGAAGAATCGTCATTAAAGATAAATAAAAATATTTTATAACAATTAAAGGATGAAGCTGCAGGAAAGTTACAATTCTAAATTTGTACGTATCTAACAACATGTCTCCAAATGTAAAAAGCAAACATATGGCAGAATAAAGAAGATAAATACATCAATCCATAATCATAGTGGGAGACATAATCACTGCTGTCTCAAGAAATAACAGAACACACAGACAAAAATTCAGTAAGAATAAAGATCTGAACAATTATTATTAATTTATTTTACCTTATTGATATATATTGACCATTGCACTCAGTATTGACACAGTACAGTTTTTTCCCAAATTACCAAAATTGACCCATTCGTTGGCTTATAAGGCAGATCTTGACAAATTTCAAAGACGAAATTCATTCAGAGTATGTTTTTTTGAACACAGAGAAGCTAAGCTAGAAATCAATAACAAACAAAACAGAAAAATTCCCCAATGTTTGGCAGTTAAGCAATCCACCTATAAATAACCCATGGGTTGAAGAAGAAATTTCAATGAAAATTAGATGATATTTTGAAATTCAATGATAATGAAAATTCAACATATGAAGTGCTAACCAATCATCCTTGAAGTGTGTATTCCTGATTAAGACAGTTTTAATGTTAACTGACTTTCCCTATGGTGTAAATTAATGTTAACTCACATGTATATCACACCATGTATGCTGAAAGACTGTATTTTAAAGCAAATTGCCGACAGGGACAAGAATGGAGATGATTATAGTAATGCCAGTGCTTTATGTGAAATTTCCAATTATTAAATAAAAATCAATTATTATTTGATGCTATTTTAAAACACACTTGTTCTATCATATTATATTCATCCATCTAAAAAAATACAAAAATACAAAATATGAAAACAATGCACATATAATTTCCAAAGTGACTTCTCAACATTCAGACATCATTTATTATCCATCAAATTGCCACATTCTTTCATTTCCCTGTATATCTCTTTTACCATGTGGAAGTCTTCCTAGAAGCTGAGTGAGGTAGGAGGGATGAGAATCCGGGCTGCCCTGCTATATACTCTAATATTTTCAACCCGATGGCTTTAGCGTGATCGGAGAAGCTGGAAATTGAATCAGAAACCTCAGGGGCAACCCAAGTGATGAGTCAGCCTGGCTGTGAAGGTTATCACTGTTGGCTCCCTGTGCTTAATTAGAAGCTAGTGGAATACCATCATGTACTCTACCAACAAAAACCTTCACTCGAGAAGCAACTGGGTTGAGGAAGAACATGCCCAAAACAGAGTTTGTAAACCATAACTGAAAACTGTTTATCCACAGCAGCCACCAGCAAAAGCTAGGGTGGGAGAAAGCGCAGCCGTTGGCAGTCTTCTCACGGAGCCGGTGTGTGGGCAGGGGGCAGCTTCTTTGAAGCTCTATCTGACGGCATTCAGTTTTGTTCGCTAGGCTTTCTTCCTGAAGAGATATTAATAGTTTAAATCTGCGTGGATTGTCAAGTTTTCTTCCTCTCAATAACATACTCATTAATATTTGACTTCCTTTCAGCCTGGAATTTTCAATAATTTAATAGCTGCCCTCGCCAGCTGCCTGTGAGGAAGACCCGTCTTGCCCGTTGCCTAGAGGTTCTGTGTGTCCACTGGGCAGCTCTGAGAGCAGCGGGCAGAAAAAGCAGGAGCAAGTCTGGTCTCTCCTCACTCCTCTCTCTTGCCTACCAATGTTTCCTTTTCTGCCTCACATTCTTCTTTGCCTCCATTTTTCTGGGTCCCTGGGGATGTAATATCACTAAGTCCTAGGCTGACTATGAAGATTCATCTTTGATGGTCATAGGATGGAGGTGGCATTTTAGCTCCAGAAAGAAAGGAGACAGAGCTGGTTGAAGGAAATGAATTTCACGTTTATCTTCCCTCTGGCTCTTGTGTAAGTTGCAAATCAGTGAATTCATCCTCTTCTTGTTCAGCATCTTGCCACCCTGAAGCCCCTTCCCGAGTCTTCAGAATTCCTTCTGTAATCAAGTGCGGTGGTGGAAAAGTCAAAGTTTTGTGTGTTTGTGGGAAGAGGGCAGAGGAGGCTAAGCAGGTGCTTTAGGGAAGCAGACTCAGTCACATGCACAAGACGGCAGGTTGCCCAACTTGTATGACTACTTCAAAAAGAACTCTCACTGCATTTTTGTACCAGGTTTTATCGATGTCGAGTATCTCGTATCAGTGCTAGCAGTGGCTCTTGTTACCTGTGCTCAGAGAGAGAGGTGTATGGAAGCTCTAAACTGCAGACAATTCTCAGTGTCCTAAGAAAGCACCAAATAATCGTAGCATGTGTGTGAGTAAAGGTGGGGAGTGTATCCTTTCTGGGAGAGGGTTCTAACACTTTACAAAAATAATCTAGATTAATCCAACATCATCCAAGTATCATGAGGTTAAATAAATCAGCCTAGATAGACTAAGTGATAGAGCCAAGGCTGTGCAATGAATTGAGAAGAAAAGTCAGATGAAGATACAGTCCCTTCTTCATACTGACTTTTTCTTCCCATATTCCATGGGAACTAAGCATAATAGATGATTATTATTTATTTTTTTATTTTTATAATAAAATAATATTATTATCAGAAAAATATTATTTTCTGATTTTATTTTCATTGGACAGGTTAAGCTGGCTAAATTAGCTGGGGGTACATGCCTGACTCATAGATAAATAGGTAACTGTCAGTGGTATAATTTTTGTAATCCAAAAACTTTCCACTCACAGATTTTCTATAATTTACTGACAAATAAATCCACGACCCCAGGAGGCAGAGACGACAGCATTGCTTCAGAAAGCACATGTTTCTTGGAAATAGCTTATTAGTGCATATGGCTTTCAGATTAACCAGTTAATGTCCTGGGCCTGCAGGAATGGAAGACTGGGCAGAAGCCTTGTTTTGTTGGGGTTTTGCTCTTGGTGTTCAGGCTGGTTGGTCTGATGCCCGGTAAAGCGTGGAGTCCATAACGGACACCAGGTAAGCAGTGTGGAATGTGTGATGAGGCCATTTTCCTTGAAAGAATTCTCCCTCCCTCAAGATTCTGCCGAGGCTTAGCCATGGCGGGAGCATCATTTTCTCCCCTGTTCTTTGATTTTTCAGTGCTAACTGTTTCCGCCTAGGTGGCTGCATGCCCTTAAGTAGACTGCAGATAGATGGCCCCCACTCTTGCTAAGAATATGGCAGTTTGGGGGACTACATGTCTTAGACATCCATTCTCTAAGCCCCAGAGCAGAGGATTCAGAAACATTCCTTCCAGTTCTGAAATTCCTTAGGATGAAGTTGTCGGTTTACTTTGGGGAACTAAAAAAGTAGGGCATTTCACCAAGATGCTGACCTTACACCTGTGAGCTTGACCAGCTCAGCCCCGAGAGTGACATTTGTCCCAGGCTTCAGCTTTCTAAAGTGATTATTTGACTTGAAGAAAGAGTATTGACCATTTGGCCCACATCCTGATTCCTAACTAAGACTCACTTGCCATAAATATATCTCACATTTGAAAATTGAGTTCTTCACACATTCTAAGCTTTCTGAGTTGGAAAAAATACATTACTTTGTAAGTACAAAAACTGTAACACTATATAACCCCAACAATAGGTTGAACACTGGGTTTCTTGTAAATAACATATTAATAACACCTGGTATGATACCTGTGAACATGCTCGGTGCCTGAAGCAAATTGGCACGAGCGTCTTCTTCTTTTGCCAGTAACTTGTCAAAAACTCCCAAACTCTCAGAAGAACATCCAGGACAAGGTAGCTTACGTAGCATTCAGACTTCACACAGGCAAGGGCTGGCTCCTGGCCAACTTGAAAAGCCAAGTTGAATTAGAGAGGGAATTCTGAAGAGTTGGGAAGGGACCTCAGGATGGCAAGATGCTGAATAAGAATAGGATGAATTAATTGATTTGTATCTTAAGGAGATCAAAGCAGTCAATCCTAGAGGAAATCAACCCTGAATATTCATTGGAAGGGCTGATGCTGAAACTCCAATACTTTGGCCACCTGATGTCGGAAAAGACCCTGATGCTGTGAAAGATTGAAGGCAGGAGGAGAAGGGGACAACAGAGGATGAGACGGTTGGTTGGCATCACCGACTCGATGGACGTGAGTCTGAGCAAACTCCAGGAGAAGGTGAAGGACAGGAAGCCTGGCATGCTATAGTCCTTGAGGTCTAAAAGAGTTGGACATGACTGAGTAACTGAATAACAACAGTCTTACACAAGAGTCAGGGTGAGGATAGAGGTGAAATTCATTTCCTTTAACAGCTTGGGCTTCTTTCTTTCTGGAGCTAAAATGCCACCCCCTCCCCTTGATGACTGAAGAGGAATCTTTATATCCAGCCTAGGACTTTGTGATTTCATATCTCCAGAGCCCAGAAAGGACGGCAGGCAATGTCAGGTCACTTATAGATATTCCTAGAGGAAGAATGAACCACTTAGCCCACTGCAGGCAAGGTGTTGAGGAGGGATTGAACACTGCCTAACAATTAAAATAGAGACTGAGCATATGTGATGTGCCTGCCAGGCACTTTTAGTTGCTTTATCTTAGACGTCCTGGCAATCCTTGAGGTCAGTACCATTATTCACAGGTAAAACAGTAGCTTAGAGGACTTCAATAATTTACACAAAGCAATCTAGGGCGATGTTTGATGGAGGGGACTCTAAAACCACATCGAGTGTGTCTGAGTCTTGGCTTTGCCACTTAGCTGTGTGACCTGGAGAAAAGCTTTTAGCTTATTTGTTTCCATTTCCACATTTGTGGAATACAGATAATAATGTTATGTACTACACAGAGTTGTGCATGTGTGCACACTCAGTCACTCAGTTGCATCTGACTCTTTGTGACCCCATAGACTGCAGCCCGCCAGGCTCCTCAGTCCATGGAATTTTCCAGGCAAGAATCCTGGAGTGGGTTGCATTTCCTCCTCCAGAGGATCTTTCCAACCCAGAGATGGAACCTGAGTCTCCTGTGTCTCCTGCATTGGCAGTCAGATTCTCTACCACTGAGCCACCTGCTTGGTAGATACATAGCTATTGTGATGTGGATTAAATAAATGGACACACGTAAAGCCCTTGGACAGGGCGTGGCACATGGCAAGTGCTGTTCAGTATCTGTTGTGGTGGTTGCTTGTTTTCAGCTGTGCTGAGAGATTTGAACCTAGATTAGTTTGATGCTAGAGTTCTTTGTCACTTGTTTTATGATTTTATAAATGCAGGTGGAGTAAATTTCTTCTTTCTCTGGCATCTAAAATGAGGTGATAATCCTGCTTTAGCATACAAAGCTATCGTGGCAATTCATATTTGTCTATAGAGAACTTTTTAAAGAGAGGGAAATTGCCATACTGCGCTGTGTTAGAATTCATATCAGAATTAGATTTTGTGAACTGAAGTATCAACGATTGTCTTTTTTTCCTAAGACTAGCCAGATATTTAGAGGCATCTAGCAGTCCACAATAATGCTGTTCCTTTACCAACACACAAATGGAGGATTGTTGAGCCTTTTGCTAAATTTGGCCTGGCTACAATTCTTTCTTTAGAACTAGCAATTGCTTAATCACACACACATTGTGTTTCCCCGATATGTTGGTAACTGCTGCCCTGCACGTGCATAGGATGCCAGCTGTACCTCAATACAGTTCTCTGAGCATCTGACCATCGAGGATCCGACTAAGGTAGCGTGCCCTTCAGAGGAGAAGAACTCCAGACCCAGGACAGATAACTGCATTTTGCTTTCCTTATAAGAAGGTCATTTTGTCTATTGTTTTATAACTACTTGATATGAAAGGTCATTATAGCATGATTTCTTCCAACAAGAGATTTTAAAGTTAATAAAAAACTAGATAAAACAGGTACTTTCTTACATTTTTTCAAGAACAAGGTGTATCAGGCTGTTATGTTTAAAAATAAGCAGCAAAAATTATTCTAGAAACCATGAGCTTAGTTTATGTTGGACTGCAGAAGATCAAAACTAGGTCGGTCTTGTTCCAGGCCCTTTGTGCATATTTATTTAGTTGAATGAGTGAATGAATGAAAATAGTAGTTATGATTATAGACATTTGGGTTTCCCAGGTGGTGCTAGTGGTAAAGAAACTGTCTGCCAGTGAAGATGTGAGTTCGATCCCTGGGTCAGGAAGATTCCCTGTAGTAAGGCTTGGCAACCCACTCTAGTATTCTTGACTATTGAATCCCATGGACAGAGGACCCTGGCAAGCTACAGTCCATAGGGTTGCAAAGAGTCAGGCACGACTGAAGTGAGTTAGCACACACATAATCTGAGCATGCAGAAATGCCTCTGGATATGGAAACAGAAGTAAAATGACCGAGGGATGAAAGAACACAGGACATTAGCAGGTACCAAATCCTTCCTTGTCATCAGGGAGGTCTTCCTGAAAACCTATCTGTATTAATTGGAAAAGAACTTTATGCTAAGCTCTTTTCAAACTACACATGCATTGTCCTAATTTGTCTTTTAAACATTAGATCTAGATTTTCATGTATCATTTTCCTTCATGCATATATCTAATTAACACACAGCTTTCATGTCTATTTGGCTGTGTATGGTATGAATTAGATTTTAATTTTCCTAAGGTGCCAAGATATTCATGCTCTCTTTGGGTGGTGCTGACCACCCCGTATATACCATATGTCGAGTGAATTTTTAAGATACTGGCTTTTCCCAAATTCAGCACCTACATTCTTGAAAGCACTTCCTTTTCCCCCACACAGATCTAACTAAATATCAGAGGTATTTGACCTTTCATTTTAAAAAATGTTTGATGTTCTGACTATTTTCAACAAAAGATCTCTGTTCTCAAATCCATTCTATGGAGAGAATTCCTCAGTTCTTTTGAGAGGGATGAAAATCCTCTCTTAAGTCCACCAAACTGAAGATCAAGGCCTCAGAGCCCCACTTATCTGCAGAGCAATCGTTGTCCAGGAGAGAAGGCTCCCTGGTGATAGGGCTGCTTCCACCCCTGGATGGATGGGTGGATTCGGAGTGAGGACTGGGGAGCTTTGCTCTTGGGTTTGCTGCAGGGTGGCTGTCTTGCCTTGTGAAAGTTTGAACATCGATCTCTTCTCCTATGGCTTTCTAGCTGGCTCAGTAGTAAAAGAATCTGCCTGCCAATGCAGGAGACACAAGAGATGAGAATTTGATCTCTGGGTCAGGAAGATCCCCTAGAGGAGGAAATGGCAACCTGCAAAATTCTTGCCCAAAAAATCCCGTGGACAGAGGAGCCTGGCAGGCTATAGACCATGAGGTTGCAAAAGAGTTGGATGTGACTGAGCACAGCACAGCTCTTCTGTATAGCTCTTGTAGTTTTCCTAGGCCAATTCAGCTGTTATACTGTGGGATCTGACATCGTGTGACTCTACCTGGGCCCACCCCAGGCATTCGCCAGAGGTGTGTGCAAAGGTTTTCTAGAGAGGATTGCCAGTGGTCCTCTCCTGAGTGGCCAAGTGCGGCCGGTGCAAGAGCTTCCCAGGGAAAGGAACCTGGCCCTGCTCTGGCCATTTTATTCTATCCCGGCTGCTGCTGCTAAGTCGCTTCAGTCATGTCCGACTCTGTGCGACCCCATAGACGGCAGCCCACCAGGCTCCCCCGTCCCTGGGATTCTCCAGGCAAGAACACTGGAGTGGGTTGCCATTTTCTTCTCCAATGCAGGAAAGTGAAAAGTGAAAGTGAAGTCGTGTCTGATCCTCAGCGACCCCATGGACTGCAGCCCACCAGGCTCCTCCGTCCATGGGATTTTCCAGGCAAGAGTACTGGAGTGGGGTGCCATTGCCTTCTATCCCTAGAGGCTCCTTAATAAAATAGCAATCTTCAAGCTTTCAGAGCTGTCCTGTCCCATCTGCACACTGTCTGAGCATGGCTGGTGAGGACAGGCCAAGAAGGCAGGGCTTCAGCCATGGGAGACAAGAGGCCTTGAGCCTGATCCATTGGGGAGCTTCTGCCTGCCATGGCTTCTCTGCTCTTCTGGGAGCAGACGGCCGGTGCTAGGGCTTCCGCTCCAGCTCCCCCACCTGCCTCCCTGTGCACTGTCATCTCCCTTCCTTTCTCTCTGCTCTTCCCTTCCCTCCTCTTCTCAGTTGAAATTATATTTGTGGTCTGGGCTGTCCCCGTCTCATGATGAGGGGGCTTGGAAAACATGGAGCACAAAAGACTACAGGAGGCTACAAAAGAAATTGTAAAATTTGAATATCTTAAATGAGCCAATCCTTAACTTCCTACTGAAGGGTGAACTGCATGTTTTAACCTTGGGGAATTAAGCAATAACTCATAGTATTGTTTTACAAAGAAAAAGCTATACCAGCTCCTGCATGCCTGACTGCTCCACATGGTGAGATGTGCACGCGTGCTCTGTTGTTTCGGCCATGTCTGACTCTTTGTGACCCTATGGACTGTAGCCCATCAGGCTCCTCTGTCCATGAGATTCTCCAAGCAAGAATCCTAGAGCGGGTTGCCAGGCCCTCCTCCAGGGGATCCACCCGACCCAGGGATCGGAGGAACGTCTCCTGTGACCCCTGCATTGTATGCAGATTCTTTACTGCTGGGTCACCAGGGAAGCCCAAACAGTGAGGTAGAGTTTTCTCATTAGCAGACTCAGGATCCACACTTGTGGGCAATTGAAGTTTTGAAGGTGGAGAGGACTGTGCACAAGGCGCTACGTACAACTCTCATCAGATGTTATAATGTCCCTTGATTTGTATGTCATAGTTTCTTTTCCAAATATGAATAACAGAGCTTGAAAATAATGACCAAATAAAAACATTCAGAAAAGGTGTAGATTTGGGGGCACAGCATGTCAAGGAACATAACTTACTTTTTAACCATCAATTCATTGCATTTCCAGAATGCATATGCTTCATATTACCATGAGTGTCTTTGAATGATTAAGGATTTTCATATGTTTGGTATTTCCCATAGGGAAATTCACAGGTAATTTAGGTATAATTCTTTTTTTTGACTTGTTTCTGCCCCCCCCCCCATAGTTTATAATGATTTGATAACCATTAAACCCTCTTCCTTGCATGTGAATATATACATTTTTATACAGAATATGCCACTACAGTTTTAACAGCTTAGATTTCTTTTCCTTTTCAGTTATTTTCATTGGAATGGTATTTCCTTATAAGAGGGAATAAGGAAATCACTCTCTCAGGCCTACTGAAGAAACAGTGGAGCCTAATTTCTTGAGTCCTCCAAGATGGCCTTTGTCACACACTTGACTTATTGTGTTTGGGGCTCAGAAAGAGGAAATGCCTGCACGTCACAGGCAGGGAATCTGGTGCACTTAAATGAAAGCTGTTTCCCTTACTTTGCTGTCTTAAATCCTTCTGATAGCCCCATAAACTAATACATTGTCCAAATCCTTGGGGAAACTCTTTATTCCATCACCACTTTATAGTTTCCTATCTGTCCAGTAAACCAGAATTCAGCCTTATTTGGCGTCTGTCTCTTAATCTATATTTTGGCTTTATATGTGAGTTGATTTGTTTTTCCAAATCACTGGAGCATCTTAGGTACCATGTTGTTGGGATTCCCTGGTGGCTCATATAGTAAGGAATCTACCTGCAATGAGGGACACTTGGGTTTGATTCCTGGGTCAGGAAGATCCCCTCGAGAAAGTGAATATCTACCCACTCCAGTTTCTTTTCTGGAGGACTCTGTGGACAGAAGAGCCTGGCAGGCTACAGTCCATGGGGTTGCAAAGAGTCAGACACAACTGAACGAATAGGCTACCCATCCCTTCTCCAGCAGATCTTCCCAACCCATGAATCAAACCAGGGTCTCCTTCATTGCAGGCAGATTATTTACTTGCTGAGCTACTAGGGAAGCCCTAACACTAACACACACACACACACACACACACACACACACACACACACACACTCCCCAAGTTATTATCCTACTTCTTTGGTGGTCTCAGAGGATAATCAGAGCATCATAGAATATTACAGATGGGAGGTATCTGTGGGATCAGCTGAACCAGTGTTTCAAAAATATGTGTAACTGTAAAGCTCCAATTTTAAATGAAATCCTCAACATATAAAACATAAAAGCAGAGTTACTCTGGTTAAAGTCTTCCCAGGTGGCTCAGTGGCAAAGAATCTGCCTGCCAGTCCAGGAGATGTGGGTTTGATCCTTGGGTCAGAAAGATCCCCTGGAGAGGAACATAGCAACCCACTCCAGTATTCTTGCCTGGGGAATCCCATGAACAAAGGGGCCTGGTGGGCTACAGTCCATGGGGTACCGAAGAGTTGGACACAACTTAGGAAGTGAGCACCACCACCACCAACTTTGGGTGAAGGGGCTCTGACTTGCCTCATGTCACTCAGGTGGCTCCAGGGTCCACAACTTCTGATTTCCTCTAGATAAGGGAACTGAGACCTGGAGATAAAAATCAGTTGCTTGACATTTTAGTGAGGGCAGAAGAATCACCTGTCATTACCTTGAAGCTTTGGCATCACAAAAAGAGAGTATGTGAAGACCACTGGTAGCAAAGCCCAAACAGGGCACAAGGACAGCACTGCTTTACCCCATGGCTTTGCAGGTTGGGGTCTCTGGCAGGCCAACATGGAGATGGACTTGCCCATGCAGGATGTTTATTAGAGATTAAAGGCTGTAGAAATGAGGAGGAGGATGCAGGACTATATGGAGGAAAATGTCAAGCTGCCAAACAAAGCCTCAGTCAACACCACAGGGGAGCTCTGGAGCATAAATGGCCATCATGATGACCTGTACTGGACTTAACGGCTGGGTCCTTGAACCCCCATCAACCATGGAATGTGGGTGACCCAGAGAAGGCCATGCATTTGGGTAAAGTGGCGTTCTGCAGCTAGGCAAATCCTAACAGAGCTGACAGCTAGAGGCTAACTGCCCACAGCTAGGGCAACAAGCCCTCCCTTGAAGAAAGATCTAGAGAACACCTCTCCATGTCCAGTACCCATGGTCGCTAGCCTTCTGGTAAACTAAGAGATAGTGAAGAGGCAAGTGGTGACAACAGCTTTCCCAACCATCTGCCAGGCCGTCTCAAACTTCTGGTTAGAGAGTCCCAACTCTGTAATGCTGAATATGATGCTTGCTGAACAGATGTTTTGACAGATAGACCAGGCCTCAAGATAGCTTCTCCACTGTGCTTCAAGATGGAATCCTGGGAGTGATTTTCATTTCCATTTCTGTTTACCAAGTTTAATGGCCACGTTCACCTGTTGGGGCTTCATTGGGTACAGTGGGAAATGCAGCAGATTACCTGTGAAAAGGTTTGGATTCTAGATCTCCTTCTAGAAGTTATTAGTTGTGTACGAAGAGCAAGTCATTTAACTTTTCTGATCTATGATTCCTCAGCTATACATGGAATCTTGTTACCAAATGAAACACTTTAAAAACTATTAAACAGCATTTAAAATGCCCCTAAGATAGTGATGTTACCCAGAGTTGTTGTGGGCCCTTTTGCCTTAGCACCCCATCCATCCATCCATCCATCCATCCATCCATCCATCCATCCATCCATCCATTCATCCAACCATGTATTCATTCATACCTCCGTTCATTCATTAATTATTATTGGAATTCCTAACTTTCAATTTATAATTCCTCCAAACTTTTTAAGTCAAGTAAATGAGAGATTTTGTTCTTTGTTAATTTACATGGTCCTTCTCGAGGACACTTAGTGCAAGCTCTGTTCCCACTTCCTGTAACCCATCTCTGTAAGAACATCCCTTTGCCACCACTGCTTACAAGTGTGACCCCTTTCTGAGCCCCAAACCCATCAGTTTATCAAAACCCACCTCCACTCTATTGCTTATTCCACTGGGTTCACTTACTCTGGTGCTTTCTTTGGGGTTTGTTTGTTTGTTTTTTTCCCCTCCCATTAACTTTCTTTTTAGGTTCGGTTCAGTTCAGTCACTCAGTCGTGTCCGACTCTTTGCAACTCCATGAACTGCAGCACGCCAGGCCTCCCTGTCCATCACCAACTCCCGGAGTTCACTCAGACTCACATCCATCGAGTCGGTGATGCCATCCAGCCATCTCATCCTCTGTCGTCCCCTTCTCCTCCTGCCCCCAATCCCTCCCAGCATCAGAGTCTTTTCCAATGAGTCAACTCTTCCCATGAGGTGGCCAAAGTACTGGAGTTTCAGCTTTAGCATCATTCCTTCCAAAGAAATCCCAGGGTTGATCTCCTTTAAAATGGACTGGTTGGATCTCCTTGCAGTCCAAGGGACTCTCAAGAGTCTTCTCCAACACCACAGTTCAAAAGCATCAATTCTTCGGTGCTCAGCCTTCTTCACAGTCCAACTCTCACATCCATACATGACCACTGGGAAAACCATAGCCTTGACTAGACGGACCTATGTTAGCATAGTAACGTCTCTGCTTTTCAATATGCTATCTAGGTTGGTCATCAGTTTCCTTCCAAGGAGTAAGCGTCTTTTAATGTCATGGCTGCAGTCACCATCTGCAGTGATTTTGGAGCCCCCCAAAATAAAGTCTGACACTGTTTCCACTGTTTCGCCATCTATTTCCCATGAAGTGATGGGACCGGATGCCGTGATCTTCGTTTTCTGAATGTTGAGCTTTAAGCCAGCTTTTTCACTCTCCTCTTTCACTTTCATCAAGAGGCTTTTTAGTTCCTCTTCACTTTCTGCCATAAGGGTGGTGTCATCTGAAATCTGATTATTGATATTTTTCCTGGCAATCTTGATTCCAGCTTATGCTTCTTCCAGCCCAGTGTTTCTCATGATGTATTCTTTTTACGTTAGCTCTTTGCAGTTTTTTCTCTTTATTATTCATTAAGACCTAACTTTTGGACCAAGTCCCAGCTGTTACGACTCATTTAAAAATGTTCTTTATCGTTAAGTATATCTTGCATACAAAATAATATGTGAAATGTGGATAGATGCTCAGTTTAAAGACCAATAGAGCAAACATCTATGTAACAACCACCCAGGTTAAGAAATACTCTTATGACATATTTAGCCATTTAATGAATGCACATTTATTGGGTACCAACTTTGTATCCAAAAGTTAGGGATGTATATAATGATTGAGAGATCACTGGTTTCCATAAAACAACTCACCATCATCTGCTAAGAAAGAAAGAAGCTGATGCATAATGTCAAGGTATGAAGCTACTTGGAGTAAGAAGTACAAACAAAATGTGGTGGGATCATTACCTACCTCTGGGTGAGAGAGGCTTCTAAGAGGATGAGATGCAGACTGGGTTTGAAGGGATGGTTTGTCTGGGGATGAAGCGAATTCTTGGCAAAGGCCACAGTGTGTGTCATTGCAGAGCTGTGAAAATCATGGGGCATCTGGAAAAGAGGCAAGTCGCTCCTTCTCCCGGCTCACACTTTGTTTCCTTGGCCCCGCTCTCTCCTGGGCCCCTCTCGCCACTCCCACTGCACACTGTTTCCTTTGTCCCCCACTCCCCATCAATGTTCGAGTCCTCACAGGTCTCCCATTCGGACCTCTTCTCGTTTCGTTCACTTTCCCGTTCACTCATCTACTCACTCCACACTGATGGAGAAACGAATCTTCAATAAGTCTGGTCCACATCAGGATCAACTGTGGGCTCGTTAGGATGCAGATTCTGCAGGTATGCGTAAATACATGATATTTGTTTTGAGGACGTACTGTATAGCACGGAACTCTACTTATACACTGGGGTGTTGCTTTATAATGTTGTGTTACTGTCTACTGAACAGCAAAGTGAATCAGCTATGCATATATATAGACTACACTTTGCCGTGCAGAAAGTAATACAACATTGTAAAGCAACTACGTTGTTGTTGTTGTTCAGTGGCCAAGTCGTGTCCAACTCTTCACAACCCCATGGCCTGCAGCATGCCAGGCTTCCCTGTCTCTCATCATCTCCCAGAGTTTGCCCAAGTTCATGTCCATCGAATCAGTGATGCCATCCGACCATCTCCTCCTCTGTTGCCCCCTTCTCTTTCTGCCTTCAGTCTTTGCCAGCATCAGGGTCTTTCCCAATGAGTCAGCTGTTTGCATCAGATGGCCAAAGTATACTATACGCCAACAAAAATTAATTTTACAACAGGTAGATTCTGGTCCCCAGCTGCACAATCAAAATCAGGATAGAGTCCCAGGATCTGCATTTTAACATTGTCACCAGGTATTTCTAATGCAGATGATTGGGCCTCTTGGAGAAACGTGGTGAAGGGATTTCTTGAGTGGAGAGGGGAGGTGTAGAGGAATTCAGGAAGTGGTTGGAGATGGTCTTGTGCTGCCCACCTCCATGCTGCCCCTTCCTCACGTCTACCGCCTGCTTCAGCTCCCCTCTTGCTACTGCTTCTTCCTCCTCATACGTCTCCTCCTGTCCCTGGCCATCTGCAGAGCCCCACGTGTGTGTCACGTCCCTGCTCCATGTCACCCCCTGCCTGAGGCACAGTGTGTCTGGACTCTGTCTGCAGAGTGCCCCCAAACAAAGGAACCACCACACGAAGTTGACGGTCAAGCTGAAAACCCCTGCCTCGCCTCTTATCCTCTTCCTTTTGGGGGCTTCTTTCCTGAAGCAGGAAAAAAGAAACTGAAATGCCCCTCTAAAAATCTGGGGAAGGCGTGCTCAGGGATGACATCAGAGGCAAAGAGTGCTGTTGGTCTGATTTGCACTTCTATCACTGAGAATATTTGAATAGTTTTAAGACATGTAAACTGAGAGACTAGACATTTTCACTGAAATATATGCATGGAAATATGATTCTCATGGGGACACATGCTTGCATCTGTTTGTCTACAAGTGTTTACTTGCACAGTCACACTTGCAGACCCAGAACCTTGGTTCTCCTGGCTTTGTCTGCATCAAATGTGTATGTGGATGTATAATTAAAGATTTTAAACACTTGATTTTGAGGATCTGTTTTGCAGCTGCTGTGCTCAGAAAATTCCTCAGCTACTGCGGGTTAATGGGAGTTCTAGCAAGTGTTTCTCTCTGTGCTGCTCTCTTTTTGTAAAGCTCCTGTCTTTCCTCTCTCTCTCTCTCTCTCTCTCTCTCTCTCTCTCTCTCTCTCTCTCTCTCTCTCTCTCTCTCCCCCTCCCTCTCCCTCTCTCTCTCCCCTCCCTCCCTGCCTGCCTCTGCTCTTCCCTCCCTCCCTCTCTCTGAGATAGCAGACAAGAGAGAAACTGGAGCGGCTTGCCCTGAGAAGCGTGCTTGTGTGTGTGGACTGGCAGGATCCTGTGGGTTCCTCGTCCATCAATGCAGTGTTCTTGGAGGGAAATGCAATGTTGGAGCAGGGGTTAAGCTGGACCAGGAAGGTGGCTGGACACTCAGAGAGGCTGGGATCCTGGTTTAGCCAAAGGCTGGAATCACAGGAATGTTTCACCGGGGTCTGCTCTGAGAATTCCCAGACCCCCATGGATTTTAGAATTTCCCAGCCTTTCCTCCTTCACCTTCGCACTCTCTTACTTCCTCCTGAGATGGCCCCCGATCTGCGAGAGACATATGAGAGAAGCTATTTATTAACAGATGTGAAGAAATGGATTCTGCACTTGATTATTTAGCCATGATTTATCAATGATGATGGATTGGAAAGCGGTGTAAGTAACAGTTATATTCCTGTAGTTAGATGGTCTGTCTTAGTTGCTCTTTTCTTTTTTGCTTTAGCTTTTCTAGTGAATTTCCTTTTGAGAAAAGTGAAGAATAAAATGTATGAAGTATAGAGAAGTTAGAAGTTAGGAGGGTCCAGCTGATATGAGCGTTCTCCTTGTTCAGTCGACTTGCAGAATACGTCAGCTGTATCAAGTGAGACACACAAACTGCCCACAGAGAATCTGCAAACATCCCCCAGAGGGTGAGGCTAAAATGGGAAATAAATGAACCAGGGATTTGAACTGACAATCATTGCTATAATCAGACTTGTTCAGAGGCGCTAAAAAAATTGACATTAGCTCATTTTAGAATCAAAGACAGAATTGACATGTGCTGTCTTCACAGGATCATAAAAATGAAGTTAGCCTGTGGCTCTCAGAATAGCTTCTTTGTGGCTACATAAATGTGAGATGGATTTTTTTCCCCCTAATATTAATTGTTGACTATATTTACCTTCCATTTCAGCTTGAGACAGAACCCCTCCCGTTCTAGAACGTAATGTCTGGTCACCCCACGGCTGTATGACATTGGCAATTTGAAAGGCACTCACTGCCAGTCAATGCCAGTCAGAAGATATTCCATTTTTCTATGCCAGGGCTTGATTTAAGCACTTAATTTCCAGTATTTGGTTGGGGTGGGAAGGTGGGAACAACAAGTAAGTTTAAGACCAAAACCCATTTATTTCACAGGAGAGAGTAACAGCTCTCTAGAAGATTAGAAATGGAAATTAAAGAAGATGATTTGCTTTTTCTTCAGAATTTGAAATGAGGCTAATTTTGTATAGAAAGAGTAACTTAAGCTTTCTTGATTTAAGAAAACAACATTTTAAAGGGAACTTTTAAGATCGTAAACCGCTTAGGTAAGAACATCAAAACAGATTGCTAACATTTTTATGACCAGTTGAAACTTTTTCTCTTGGAGTCTATCCGGTAGTGTTATTACAAACATGTCTGGCTTCAAACTTGCTTAGTTATTTGGAAGAGGGATTTCTACCGGGGACACTGTAAAGAGCTTTTCTGAGTGATCTTTTGCCTTTCTCATCCATCACATCCATACTGTAGCCCCTGCCCCTGCCCCTTCCCAGCTCCCGTCCTGCCTCTGAGTCTTGGAACCTCATGAAAGACCTTTCTAAAGATTCCCTTTAGCATGCCCTGCCCAGCTCTGGACAGAGGAAGTACTGTAATGCAACACACAAGGCTGCCAAATTTGGAATTGAATGAGCTCAGTTGATTCCTGAATATTAAATCAGTTCTGTGAGCCACTGAATGAGATCATATCTTGTAAACCTGACCCAGAGTGTTGCTAACTTTACTGATGGGCATTTTGCAGCTTCAAGGGCTGCAGCACTGGGCACCTGAGGTGATCAGCCTAAAACCAAAGGAAATCCTCCCACTCTTCTCAGATTCCAGCTGGCCACATATACGTAGGGCCACGCCTTTTAAAATATGTCCTTTGTTATCAAGGGAAATCTGAGACAGAAAACACATGTTGGCAGCGTCACGTGAGTGCCTCTGCACATGAAGTGGTAGCATCACAGGGGAAATGCTTTCGACCTTGTGCTGTTTTGTTTGGGTTTCTTGTTTATCAGGATTCTGGCAGGCTTGTGCATCTGGAAGAGGTTTGGGGTAGGGGGGTACTGAAAAACCTAAAGCAAAACCTGAAGGGGAAAGGAAAATCACTTAAAAGCAAGGTCAGACTAGAAATGGAATAACTCTCTTACCCAAATTCCAGTTCTCATCCTTAGTTTTAGTTTCCTGTTAAAGCAGACACTGATCATTGCCTTCCTGGGCTTGTAGAGATCGATTCTTTCCCACTGCGTTTAGGTTTTGAGCAAAGGAGGGGCAATTCTCCAGAAACAGAAAAGCCAATAAGAAACCATCTTCTGCGTTTCTGTTCCCTTAGGGCCAGCAGCTCTCTTCCATCCCCATGTGCCCCTCCTGCCTTTCTCCTCTCTGCCAGTCCAGGCTCTCTGTGCCTCAGAAGCGTCCCCCTTGAATCTCACCTGTGTCCTGTTAAAAAGATCCGCTGCCAAGGGCAGGGTTTTCGGAGAGGGTGGAGAGAGCTTTATAGTGGTGCGTGAGCAAGGGGGCTAGTAACGCTGACACCTGCAAACAGTCTCTGAGAGAGGCGGCTGATTGGCATCAGTAAAACTGCTGAGCAATTAAAACCAAAACAAAACAAAAAACCTGAAAGTCAAGGTGAAAGAAGAGAAAGGGAAGGAGCTGTTGTCTCTGAGAAGTGTCAGGCAAAGTTCTGTTAAGTGCCCAGAAGGTCTAAATTGATAACGCCAGATGGTTAAGACCGTCTTGAACTGATCACTACCTTGCAGATGGAGCCCAGCTTTCACTGTGGCCCTGGGATCTTGCTGCAAAGCTTTGCTGGGGACGCACTGTCCGTCCTCTCGCTCTGCTCGGCTCCCCACTTCTCTAACTCTAGGTCCCCATCTTCCATGGCGACGGCTTCTGCTTTACAAGTGGAAGCTAAGGAAGGTTCTAAAACCACCTCCTCAGATCTGTCACTGCGGGAAAAAAACTTGTTAGGGTCCTCATCGCTCTTCTCCCAGGTCTAGTTTGTGCTCTTGCACTGATTAAGACTTAGCTTTATACCTGATGCTTCTCTCCGGGAACTTGCTCTTCTCTGGTCTCGCCTGTACTGCAGGGGGTGTTCACCTTCCTGGTGCATTCGCTGCAGAACCATGACCTCTTCATATACTGTGCCCATCCTTAACTTCCCCTGCCCACCCAAGGCCTGGGAGAGACTGCAGGGGAGAAATGTGTCTGCAAAAAAATGTGGTAAAGAAAGCTGTTTGGTGAAAGGTGTCTATGCAAGTTTTCCTGGTGACTGGAAGGACCTGCCTTCTCTCGCTGCCTCCTGAGTCGTCGGAAGACCCACACTTAGTTTACATCTGCCTTCAGTAGAACCCAGAGTTACTCTGCCCGTGTGAGCCCTTGGCCAGTAAATTGCTCAGCTTCTCTGAACTTCTGTTCTTTGCACCAGTAAAATGCATGCACAACTTATCTCATCAGGTTTTGTGAGAATTAATTGAAGACACGTGGTGCTTAGCGTGGCGCCTGGTCGTGTCCTTGAGAGGATGCTGTCCTCACGTTTTGCTCTCAGCAGTGGGCCTGTTGGTCAGACATTTTCAATAGAGTTCCCACGACCTAAGTGATGGGGATCTTGAGGAAGACAGTATGATAGAACATAAAGAGAAGTGGGTAAGAGTCAAGACCTGGGTGTTTTCATTCCAGCTCTGTTAGTAATCACTGTGTAACCTCGAGGAGGTTATCATCCCTTCCCATCACTCTGGCCCCACTGACACTCTTCCCTGTCCCTAAACAGGTTGCTCCATTGCTCACCGCACCTCAATTCATGCTGCTTCAGTCAGCTGCCGTCCTCTCCTCCTGCTCTTGGCTAATTCCTTTCTTCTCTTCTTCTATGAGATCTGCCCTGATCCCTTGTGCCAGGTCAGGACTCCCCACTCTGTGCAATTCCCAGGCACCCCAATGGATGAGGCTTCACCTCCCTGCCCACTTTGTGGCCCTGTCATTGCCTGGAGAGGGACGCTGCTGCCTGAAGCTCCTCGTTTGGTGTCAAGACCAGGACGCTGCTTGATAAACACTTGCAGAGTGGATGCACAAGGGAAAGGATGAGTGAAGAGTCCCTGCTGCCTCCATGGTTGGTCTTGAGGGAAGAAAGAAATGAAAGAATGTTTGTGGAAGGCTTTGATGAGTAGAGATGGCACTTGGTTTTAAGTTTGTAGGAGGCACAGTGTACCTTGAGTACCAGTGTTTCAAGTTGGCCTCTCAGATCCTAGGATTCATAAGTTTCAGTGACACAAACAATGTTCTTTTTTGTACTGTCCTCGTAGTACAGGACCCCTTCTTTGTCTAGAAATAGGACGGGCTTTATGTGGGCCAGAGGCTCTGATGTTTGAGACTATAAGCAACCGAGCTTCTCATTCCACAGGGAGAGATAAGGCTCTGAAAGCCCTGGCCCCTGGGGGCAGCCCAGTGTGGCTTCACCCTCCTGGGCCTGAGTAGCGGGTGGTGGCAGGTCCCTGCCAGAGAGGATGCAGGAGGGGTTCTCAGAGCAGAGGCGGGGAGAGAGAGGAAGAAAAGGGCCCTCGGCATGAAAAATCCACATCACTTATTTCGTCAGCTTCATCACTGAGGCAGCTCAGGCAAGTGAGGAGTAGGGACTTTGGAGCCTGACAAACTTGAGTTTGCATTCCAGCCTTATCAGCGGGACTTTGCTATATTTCTTGAGCCCTCTCGCCGAAGGTTGTGGTTTCCCATAGCAGTGCTTGAACTCTGGCCCAACATGAAACAGCTCTGCCTTAGTGTTAGGTCTGTTTCTTCTTCAGATTTTTTTTTTTTTCCTGCAGGAAGAAAAGAAAGCATGTTTAACAGAAATAGTTATTCTTAATGACCAGTCCTGATGCAGAGCCACAAGATGGCTAGAGGTGACAAGATCATGTCCATGAGTGTGCTTTGTTAACAGACAACTCTACAGAGGTGTATATATTCATGCTATGTGTGTATACACACACACACACACACACACACACACACACTCATATGTACATATATCTGTGGAAAAGCCCCACTGCAGCTGCCTTTGCCATTAGCCTGAGTGCACTGTGGCTCTATTACTCACCTTCACCTCTTCAGGTCCAGCCCAGGAGTTGTGCAAGCTCATTTTTCACTTTCCTCTGACCCTCGATGTCTCCACAAATGAGCCACCTGCTGAATCGTGGTGCTGGGGTGGAGATGTAGGGTAAAGTAATGAGCCTGCAAGGCCTTCCTACATCTATTGGCTGTTCTAGAGGGAAATTGAGGAATACTGCAAAGCCACAAATCTGAGCTGTCAGCTCATAAATATGTAAGCTCCTCGCTTAGGTAATAAGCTCCTTGACAGCCAAAACTGTCATTTGCACATGCTCGTCAGCTGAACACAAAGTTCCAGTTGCCAGACTGTCCCTGGATACTGAGGACTAAAAGCTGGCGAGTGGAGAGTGGGGAGGGGGAGCTGGGCTGATGGGTCTTTAAAGGTCTCCGGCTGCTCTCCATGGCTGCTGGCTTTGCTCCCCATCCCACCATGGATGGGGGGTAGGGAGCTTTCTCTCTTGGTATTTTGATTACTAAATGTGGGCAAGAATATTGCAGTGTGGCACTTGAGATAGGAAGAGGGTTAAATATATAAATGGTGACAGGAAAAAATAGTGCCCAGCATTTAGCTTTTGGCAACAATGACTAAATCTGTCCAAATTTCAATCTCTTGTATTTGTGTTTAAAACTCTACTAGGAGTTTTGATGGAGAAGGCAATGGCACCCCACTCTAGTACTCTTGCCTGGAAAATCCCATGGACGGAGGAGCCTGGTGGGCTACAGTCCATGGGGTCGCTAAGAATCAGACACGACTGAGTGACTTCACTTTCACTTTTCAGTTTCATGCATTGGAGAAGGAAATGGCAACCCACTCCAGTGTTCTTGCCTGGAGAATCCCAGGGATGGAGGGGCCTGGTGGGCTGCCGTCTATGTGGTCACACAGAGTCAGACACGACTGAAGCAACTTAGCAGCAGCAGCAGCAGCAGCAGCAGCAGCAGGAGTTCTGATAAAAATCAAATCAGCAGTTTATGATATGTATATCTAATTTTAAAATATAGGCCTGCAGGTCAGATTCAGGGCAGGAAGCAGATATTTGGTGCACAAACATTTGTTAAGCACCTAATATGTTACAAGCAGTTTGTAAGTTTGGGGGATTCAAAAGTGTATTAAGGAGAGATGTTCTTAAAACACAAATTAATTCTAGTGTAATACGCTATGATAAACCACAAAATAGCTCTACTGACAAAATATTATCGGAACATATGGAAGAAAAGGATAAATTCTCCTTTGGGTGGTAGGAGAGGAGTGCCAGGCATTAGAGCTGGGTCTAGAAGGATGAGTAGGGAGGTGGCAGGGAGGGGAGGGCATTTTAGATAGGAATTGGCTTCAGTCCCTATTTATACACAGAAGCATGAAAGTGTGTGGGTGTTATGAATTTATCTTCATATTGCACAATTAAAACAAAATCGTTTTTGGATTCTCAAAATAGGCAGTGATTACTAATGTGTGTGTGTGTGTGCTTAGTCGCTCAGTCATGTCCAACTCTTTGCAACCCTCTGGACTGTAGCCCACCAGGCTCCTCTGTCCATGGAGATTCTCCAGGCAAGAACACTGGAGTGGGTTGCCATTCCCTCCTCCTGGGGATCTTCCTGACCCAGGAATCGGACCTGTGTCTCTTATGTCTCCTGCATTGGCAGGCGGGTTCTTTATTACTAGTTCCACCTGGTAAGCCCACTTTTACTAAAGGTATAATGTCCCAAATTCATGATAGTGGAAAAGGTACTAATGAGCCTGCTAAGGGTAGAGTAAGGTTTTAGATGCTTTTAATAGTAAGTCAAAATGTCAGGGTGGTTACAGAAGCATTTTTGCGTAGGGAGAGCCCTTAGGGATCAGATATTTTGTTGGCTTTTGACTCTTTGAAGAATGGCGTTTTGGATAAGGAAGCTGTGCCAGGTGTCTGGGAGCAGAGTTAGTGAGAAGCACCACACTCTCACATACTCACGGTTGGGCCCAATTCATTCTTTCATCTACAAATGTTCCTAACGCTCTTGCCACATGGAGGCTAAGTACCGGGATAAGATACTGGCTGTACCCTCCAGGAGCTTACAGCTTTGTAAGGCATAAGACATGGACATAAAGAATACATAATGGGAAATTATTTTTAAAATAAAATGAAAGGGAGTTATTAAAATTCAGAAGTTGGAAAACTATTTGCTAGTAAAATGGACGACTGTGTCCTGATAGAGAATTCGCTGTATTAACGCAGACTTTTATAGTCACAGTTGCTTTATTTAAGAAGTTTTGACCATCCAATAAGTGGGGAAAGTTAGGTAAAGTTGTTTGACTTAGCCATATTTTTATTCTGGGGAAATGCAGAGCAGGATTAAAATTGAATTGTTGAATTGTCGTTCATTGACAGCTTAATAAGAACATATTGTTCAAGTACAAGAACATTATTGATTTCATTACCTTGAAAATATGATTGTGACAAATATCTATTTTTCTTAAAAAAAATCAAAGATTCATCAGTTAATTAACGATAAATGTGAGCAGTATCTAAAGGCGTCTCTCATCAGAACTACCCCAAGGGTAAGTCAAGGAAGTGTGGACTTTGAGCCCCCTCTGGAGGAAAGAGGAAGAGCCCTCCCTGGCTGGTCTGGGAGCAAATGGTTTCTTTTCTAAAAGTCAGAAATGGAAAAAAGAATCATCAAATGACTTTTGGAATGAACCTTCTGAAACAGAAGTCTACGACTTTTAACTCATGGAGAACCCAGTGAGGATATTTGCTTCAACAGGCAACTTCAAAACCATCCCTCCTCCAAAGGCTTGCTACAGCAAATGCTGGGCACAGACTAATAATGAGTACAATAATTATATTAGTTTTATGAACATAATAGCCAACAAAATCCCATAACAAAGTATTTTATGGATTACCATCATTTAAGGAGCAAGCAAAATGCAAAAACAACCCCTCCCAAAGTGTTTTTATTCATTTATGCATTCTACTAGTGTTTATTGAGTACTTGAGTACCTGTGGGTGTACCAGGCACCATTCTTGGCGAGAAATGAAGTAAACAAAAGCCTTGCCTGAAACTTACATGGGAGCAGGAAATAGTAAGCACCAGCTCTGACCATATGCCTTTCCTTAGGGAACACAGCAGAATGAGTGAGGCTGTGGGTATGGAGTCAGACTGACAAAGATACTGGTGGATCTGGGAATCCTTGGGTTAGATTGTGCCAAACTCTTTAAAAAGAATTAGATGGAATCTTATTTTAGTTCTCCTAAAAATAAAAATAACCACCTTTCCCACAGATGATGAAGAACCTGTTAATATAAATGGACAGGCTTGGTTTGGAAGATATTTAGAAATTTAAATACATCAGAATATGCCCTCAAAACATAGCTGTGCAGAACCTCTGGGCTATAGGAACCCTTAAATGTAAATTGCCTCCAGCTCGACAGATGTTTCCAAACTCTTCTATTGGGAAGCATGTGAGGACCATAGGGTCATTCCTATTAGAAAGACAGGCAGCCAGACTTTCTTCTTCAGTGTCATTAATAAGTGAAAGTTGCTCAGTTATGTCTGACTCTTTGCAATCCCATGGAGTATACAGTCCTTGGAATTCTCCAGGCCAGAATACTGGAGTGGGCAGCCATTCCCTTCTCCAGGGAACCTTCCCAACCCAGAGATCGAATACAGGAGTCCTGCATAGAAGTTGAATTCTTACCAACTGAGCCACCAGGGAAGCCCAAGAATACTGGAGTGGGTAGCCTATCCCTTCTCCAGCGGATCTTCCCGACCCAGGAATTGATGGGGTCTTCTGCGGTTTTTTTTTTTTTTTTTTCAATTACCAGCTGAGCTACCAGGGAAACCCATGTCCTTGATCAGGGGCCAACTCCATCTATTCATCCATCTATCCATCCATGTTTATGAATTGCTCACTATGTTGAGGCAATGCTGAGAACGTACTTGCAGGAAAGACAGATACGGCTCCTGACATTATGGAACGTTTAATATTGTAAGGAAGTCACAGTCACAGTCAGTTTTAAGAAGCAGTACTGGCAAGTCACACTTTTGGTCCATTCCTCATCGTGGCCAGGGACCACACTGGCAGGTGCCTGACTGGCGTGAAAGACGTAGCAGTCAGATTCTATCAGTCTCTGTACAGCAGAGACCACTTATTTCCTGTACATGAAGGAAAATGACACTGTCTATACCCAATTTAACTCGTGGGCCAGTTTAAACAACCGTGTTAGTTTGCTTAAGAGCATTTTGATTTTGCATATGTATTGATTTTTCTAAGTGCTCCGGGACACTGCCTGACGAGTGAGGATGAAAACTGGTTATCCTACACAGTCATTCTGGAATGAGGACTCTTAGTCAGAGAAGCAACTAACAAATAATTGCCTCCAGCACATAAAAGCTGCAGACACACGGTTGATGTAAGAATCTAGTTTCTACTGGTGGTTTCCAGGCCAAAGCAACTGCATCAACAGAGACTTCCCTGACATCTGATTTAAGGTTGTAGAAGACCTCAATGTATTTACTGACATTGTCCTCTTTTCTGACCTTTCTTTGCTATAAATACCACCTCTACTACCCACCCACCCCCACCAACAGCACAACCAGAATTCTTTCATGATGCCCGGGACTGGAACACATCAGATTCAGTATCATAGAGTCAGTTGCAATAAGCCCTGGTGAGCCATGTTGAGCGTTGACCCAGAATGGCTTAACAGGGCTTAAAGGAAAGGCATCTCTTTTACCTTTCTTCTTACGATTATATTTTAAGAATCTCTGAAAAGAAACATTTAGGATATAGCTTTCACATTAATATTTTATTATAGCAGTAACTGTAGCACACAGACATTTACTAGGTGTGTACTATGCACCAGGAGCTGTTCTAAGACATCTGTTTGTTTAAATCTCACGACAACCCCACACAGTGGCCATCCGGTTTTGCAGCTGAGGAAACTGTGGCATGGAAAGGGTAAGGAACTCAACAAAGGTCACAGAGCTGTGAGTGTCAGACAGAAGATCCAAACTCAGAGCACTTGGCTCCACAATCTGTAAACTCCGGGCTGTTTCTCCTTTCTGCCTCTTGAGGGAACTCTGAAATACTGAAGTACTTAATGCTAAATCATTGTTTGCTGGAGCATGTACTGAATCACATGTCTTCATTTACAGAGCTCTTCTCTCCACCCAGAGAATCCTTGAGCCCTGTTGAAATCATAGGCATGGAAGAGGCTGGAATGTTCTATTCTAGATCCCAACCCAGGGATCAAATGTGGGTCTCCTGCTTTGCAGGCAGATTCTTTACCTACTGAGATACCAGGGAAGTCCCAGATTTAACAGATCATTTATTATCTAATAATCTAAAATCACAGATAGCACCTTACCAGTTTTGGCCCACCTAACTAACTTTAAAAGAACTACAAGTATTGATCAATACAATATTGTTACATAGTACATTAGGTAGGAGCTCCTTTTAGCAGCCTTGATAAAAATGTGTGAAAAATCACGTAGAAGATCAATAAATAGCAGAATAGTCATATATAACATTAAGAATTTATACCCTAAGTGATTTTAAGTGGCTTATAAAATTATGTATTTATAAAATAAATTAGATCCATACATATGTATACATATTTCCCTATATATATATAGGGAGAGAGAGAGAAGTGTGTGAGAGAAAGATATCAGTTCCTGGACCAATTTGATTATTGCTATTGGACATTAACTAGACTTTGGCTAAGTTGGTAACGAGTTTGCTGGCAATGCGGGAGACCCAGGTTCAATCTCTGGGTGGGGAAGATCCTCTGGAGAAGGAAATGG
This sequence comes from Capra hircus, assembly GCF_001704415.2. Lineage (NCBI taxonomy): Eukaryota > Metazoa > Chordata > Mammalia > Artiodactyla > Bovidae > Capra > Capra hircus. The sequence continues at coordinate 30,340,294 of NC_030823.1, read as the reverse complement.
CAACATACTCCAGTATTCTTACCTGGAAAATCCCATGAACAGAGGCGGCTGTTGGGCTACAGTCCGTGGGGTCACAGAGTCAGACACAACTGAGTGACTAACTTTCACTTTCAAGGTAAATGAATCAGAAGGAGAGTGAAAAAATGCAGAAGGGAACAAAACACGTATTGAGCTCACTGGCTGCAGACCATCCTAATGGCCACTGTTCATCCATCCTGCCCTTTATCTTCACACAGACCCTCTCGGTGGGAGTTATTGTCTTTCTACAGATCCAAGAGTGGCAAAGCCAGGATTTGACCAGGACTCTCTGACCGCGGGGCTTCCCAGGTGGCTCACTGGTAAAGAATCTGCCTACCGTTGCAGGAGACGCAGGAGACTTGGGTTTGATCCCGGGGTTGGGAATCCCCTGGCAGACGAAGTGGCAAGCCACTCCAGTATTCTTGTCAGGAATATCCCATGGACAGAGGAGCCTGGTGGGCTATAACCTGTGGGGTCACAAACAGTCAGACTGAGCAACTGAGCGCACACACACTCTGACTCCAAAGCCTGTTTTTCATATTGAGTTATTATTTTTACCCAATAAAGTTATACAGAGTTTGTCTGGAGACTGTTAGTCTTCCTTGGAGATTTTTTTAGGGAATTTTAATATAGAGAACAGTGGGTAATAGCATAGTTACCTGTAAATAGCAAGTATTCAATAAGTATTTTTAGAATAAAATGAATAATAAATGCATAGATAACAAGATGAAAAACATTTACTTTTTACAAGCTATAGAAATGCTTAAGGATGCTTTTATGTTAGCCTCTATAAAAACAAAACTATACATAGCATCGTAATTCAGCTCAAGGCATTTAGGTGAAGCCTAAAAATATAATTTTTTATATTTTTCCTTCTATAGTTTCTTAAAACAATGGTGTAGACCTCCTTATCTTTATTTCTTTATAGCTCCCATTTATTTCTCAATCTGTTGGAATGAACTCCACCTCTCCTCTGATTCTGGTCAAAGTTGATGAATTTATTCATTCTAATCCAGTGGACACTTTTCACTCTCTGTCTTTTTTGGTCTCTTAGTAACATTAACATTATCGACGTCTTGTTCCATCTTTTCGCTCGTCTCTCTGGCTGCTCTTTTTCAGACTCCTTTGATACCTCCTATTGCATCTACTCATTAAATGCTGAGGTTTCCGATGGTTCTGTTATGAGCTACTTTGAGTTCTCATTCTTCTCTGCACCTCCCTGGACCATCTCACATGCATTCACACAACTTCAGTTGCCAACTTCATGCTGAAGATTCTCCAATCTGAAAAACTAAGCCAAGTAGTTTTTGAATCCAAATACCATAAATGAAGCTCTAGACATAGACTATGTATCTTGAAAATAAGTGGTTTCTGTCTATGGAGTCAAAGGCAAGTGTAAAAAATAAGAGACTCAAATATTTCTTAGCCATTTCTTGGTAATTAGTCATGCATTAAGAGTCACTTCTGTGCGCCTTTGAATACAGCACTGAATGGCTCTTTGCATTGGTTGCTAGTGATTTGTTTGGCAGAGTAGAGGGAAAACATAGAAATTTAAAGAGTTTCCAGCCACTTTCAATTGAATATCATTTGTAAAGATAAAGTAGCTCTGAAATTTTAATGGAAATCAATGTGAAATAAGATTCAATTTGTAAAAACTTAAATTACAAGCAATTTGTAGAAGTATATTGTGTAAATGCAAGAATTCACAGGAGGAGAAGGTGATTGATTGGTTATATAATATGCATTACATTCTGTCCAATGGCATGTGACTTTGTTCACAGACATAGCTGGATGGCATCTGGGGCTAGAGAACAGGATCACATCACCCGTTCCTAGGTGCTCTATCAGTATATAAATATTGTGCTCAGTCGCGTCTGACTCTGCTACCCCATGGACTGTAGCCCGCCAGGCTCCTCTGTCCATGGGATTTCCCAGGCAAGAATACTGGAGTGTGTTGCTATTTCGTCTTCCAGGGGATCTTCCCGACCCAGGGATCGAACCTGGGTCTCCTGCATTACAGGCAAATTCTTTACTGCTGAGCCATCTGTGAAGCCCAATGTAATTATTATCTTTATAATAATATCAGAACTAGGAATTTTATTCTTAGCCAAGGATTGAATGTCAGGAAACTATAGTTATAATTAATGTGTAAGTAAGTTGAGATAGTACTTGAAACCTATATGGGTGCTTAAGGTAATCATGTTCCAAATTCTGCAAAAATGGTGATCATTGAACTTTGGATTCTAATACCTAAGAGTAACTACAGCATATAAAATTTAATTTACCCATTTTAGATTTCACCTGCCTAAAAATAATAGGCCCACTAAAGTAAACAATAGTAAAATATGCAGTTTAACATGGCTCAGGTTTCTTTGTGGAGTTAACCAGGAAATTTGAACTAAATCCTCGTTGTATTTTGACAAATTTCTCCATTGCCTGTAATTTATTTCAAAATAGTTTTTTCTTTATACCGGTTTAATTATTAATTGTGTGATCATTGTTCTCAAAAATACTTTTTAACTATAAGACAAAAAAGTAGCAAGACTGTAATAAAGACTTTACTTTTTTAATTAATTGACTTTGGGGGCTGCTGTGGGTCTTTGTTGCTGCATGCAGGTTTTTTCTAGTTACGGTGAGTGGGGGCTACGCTCTAGTTTCAGTGCGGGCTTCTCATTGTGGTGGCTTCTCTCGTTGTGGAGCACAGGCTCTAGGGCTTGCAGGCTTTAGTAACTGTGGCTCCTGGGCTCAGTTGCCCTGTGGCATGTAGGATCTTGCTGAACCAGGGATCAAACTCGTGTTCGCTGCACTGGTAGGCAGATTCTTAACCACTGGACCACCAGGGAGTCCCAATAAAGACTTTAGCTGACAGAGATGTGAATTACTTGGGAGGAATCCACTGCATTATCTTTTTATTATTCTATATTCTTTGATTTCTTTACTATTCTCCCTGCCTCCTCCCTCCATACCCATGCTACACACACACACACACACACACACACACACACACACACACACACACACACACACGTACATGTCCAGATTTCAACAACCCCAGATGCAGTGTGCAAAGGGACGGGTTTGAGAGCATCCATCCTGGGTGGTCAAATCCATGTCCTGGCAGTGGAGACAGGCACCCAGACCTACCTCCTGTTTCCTGCCCAGGCTGTTTCCTAGCATAACTGCCTCGCTCATGTAGAATCATCAAATAAGCAAGAACATGCAACAAAAAATAAAGCACAGATCTTTGTTAGCAGTCTTGATGCACAGTCACCAAAAGAATTGCCCCCATAGTTTGCTGTTGTTTTCTGATGCTGAAACTTGGAAACAAACCATAAACTAAAATTTTATTGTGGTAAAATATACATAACTTTACCCATCCTTGAAGAAGAGAATGGCAACCCACTCCAGTGTTCTTGCCTGGAGAAGTCTATGGACAGAGGACCTTGTGGGCTAGAGTCCATGGGGTTGCAAAGAGTCAGACACGACTGAGCAACTAACACTTACCCATCCTATTTTTAAATATACAGTTCAGTAGTATTAAGTCCACTCATGTTGTTGTCGGAGAAGGCGATGGCACCCCACTCCAGTGCTCTTGCCTGGCAAATCCCATGGACGGAGGGAGGAGCCTGGTGGGCTGCAGTCCATGGGTTCGCTAGGAGTCGGACACGACTGAGCGACTTCACTTTCACTTTTCACTTTCATGCACTGGAGAAGGAAATGGCATCCCACTCCAGTGTTCTTGCCTGGAGAATCCCAGGGACAGGGGAGCCTGGTGGGCTGCCGTCTATGGGGTTGCACAGAGTCAGACACGACTAAAGCGACTTAGCAGCAGCAGCAGCGTGTTGTTGTGCGGCATCTCCACCATCCATCCCCAGACCTCTTCATCTTAGCAAACTGAAACTCCATCCCCTTGAAACAGTAGCTCCTCATCCCCTGCCTCCCTCAGTCCCTGGGAACTACAATGCTGCTTTTTGTCTCTCTGGTTTTGACTACTCGAGGTACCACACTCAAGAAGAATCATACAGTATTTGTCTTTTTGTGCCTGACTTATTTGACTAAGCATAATGTCCTTAAGGTTCACCCATGTTGTATCTTGTGTGAGAATTTCCTTCCTTTCTGCCAACCTCTGCAGTCCTAAGTGGCCATGATCATTATAGACGCTTCCTCCTTTCACAAGTTAGTTTGCTTTGGAGTAATCTCTCATCTATGCTGTCTGCTGCATGGAGATGGCTTCTAACTTCATTGAAAACAAAAGCTGCCTCCTTTCCTCTGCTTTGGAGCCTTTGAACATGCTTATGATGAGTTCACCTATATATTTTTTAATTGGAGTATAATTGCTTTACAATGTTGTATTAGTTTCTGCTGTACAACATCATGAATCAGTCACGTGTATACGTGTATCTCTTCCCTCTTGGACCTTCCTCCCACCCCTCCAGGTCATCACAGAGTACCAAGCTGAGTTCCCTGTGCTATATAGCAGCTTCCCGCTAACTGGCTATTTTACACATGATAGTGTATATCTGCAATGTGATTATGCCATGTTTTTCAACAATCTGCATAGACTCCCTTCCAAGTGACCTGGCAGTAGAATAAATACGAGAGGATGGGGTGTGAGTTTCTTTCTACCTCTCTCCCTCAAGTGGGGCTGCTGAGGTATCAGCAGTCTAAAAGATTGCCCCGAATCTGGGGTTGCCTGACGTTGCAACAGAGGTGGAGGGCAGGCATTCTGAACCGCTGCTGTGTCTGGTTCCTACTCTTTTTTAATGCAGAGACCCCTAGCAGATTGTTTTTCTTTGAAATAACTTATTTAATGATTTCTTCAGATTTCAGCTATACCAAATAATTTGTTAAATAAAAAGAAACATTGATATTAAAGGGGAAAAAAGAAATTACTTCCATTAGCAAACAAAACTAACATATATTCACATTTAATTAACCAAGAAGCCCCCAGACCAGAGTATGTCACCCAGCATTGACAATTAATTATCTTTGCTGTGAGAGAGCTACAGGTATTGAGCAAAGAGTTACAGATTAAAGGCTTTGTTTTCTCTGCAATTGCTGTCCATTTCTAGCTATCACACCTTGATAGCAGCTCGCTGCTTCAGGCAGCAAATTATATCTGAAGTATGTAATTTCACGTCAGTTTTTAATTTCACATGATCAAAATATGGGGAAAGTGAGGATAAAGCACTGTTCCTTTTAAAATAAAGACATTAAATGAACAACTGCTTTTCAGTTTCTTATGCTTTTTAAGATAATTTTCTACCAAACAGCTAAGGAAGATAAATATGAGAGGAAACTAGGGAATTAGTGGTCACCCTTGGCTTTTAAATGGGTTCTCTGTTTATGGTAGATCATGTGGTTTCTTCCTTTGAACATTACATTAGCATATATATAAATGATTTAACTAGAAACTACTGGAGTTAGCATCTAAAAGGCTGCATGATGTAATGAAAAGAACATTAGATTCATTAGATTCTTGAAATCAAATTATCTGGAATATGCTTATTCCTTGAAGGAATCTTAATTTTAGTTAGCTATTTCTTGCAATGTAGTCAATATCCATACATATATTATGGACAATTGTTTCTCTGCAGAAAAATCGAACACAAGCATCCCTAAGGAATAGGCTTTAATTAGCCTATGATTGTCTTTTTGTCTGTCTATATTTATAAGCAGCTAAAATAGCTAGTTGTAGATACATGAGTTTATCAGTTCCAATCAGGAAGACCAGCTAGTTCTCAATTATTCATGTTTGTGAAAGATAGCAGTACTGGCAATTAACTACAATCATATATACCTAGTTTGGGATGGATTTTTCAACTACAGTTGTACTGACTAGGGTCCGATGGCCTCAGTGTTTACAGTTCTTTCATTTGCTGAGCCCGGTTTGCAAAGGCCTGACTCTGGAGGAGGTTAGAAACTAGCTGGTTTCCCAGGTACTAATGTGGAGGCTTCGTTGGGCAGATCAGGCCGGGGACCTACAGATCTGCCAAAGCAGAGGGTTTCTAAGCTGAAGCCAAGTTGGCAAGCAGAAGGCAAGATGCAGGAGATCAGGAAGCCAGGTTAGGAGTCTGGGAAGACCAAGACCTAGGCTCGGCACAGGCCATAGAGTCTCCAAGGAGCAGGGAGACTTGGAGTGCAGCTGGGGCCGTGTCCTCAAATCCAGGCATGTGGGTACTGTCACCGGCCAGAGAGCGGGCAAGGCTGTGTCCCACCTGGATGGGGCAGCGGGCTTGCCTTGTGCTGTCCCGTCACATGGCCTCGTTCCAGACATCTGTAGTGAACACCTTTGGAGCAGAGGATCCTGGAGGCACACCTCCAGACTTCTGTGCCCGTTAGACTTTTTCCATCCCTGGTAAAGTTCTTAGGTATGTGCCCTGGCTAGTTGGAGTCTACTGAGTCAGGTCAGCAGGCGAGAAGAAAGTGTAGCTTTGTGCATCTGCGTGGAGTGAAGCAGTGAAATAAAGAAGCTAACAGCTGTGGAATCACAGACAAATATGTACGTCATACATGACATACATGTTGCTAAGTTGTGTCCGCCTCTTTGCAACCCCATGGACTATAGCCCGCCAGGCTCCTCTGTCCGTGGAAAATTCCCAAGGCAAGTATACTGAAATGGGTGGCCATTTCCTCTTCCACATGGCGTCAAAGGCAGGTTACAAATTGGCAGTATGTTCTTTAGACCTCCAGGATCTAATGCCTGAAGATCTGACTGAAGATCTGAGGTTGAGCTGATGTAGTAATAATAGAAACGAAGAGCACAGTAAGTGTAATGCACTTGAATCATTCTGAAACCATCCCCCGGCTCCCCGATCTGTGGAAAAATTGTCGTCCATGAAACTGGTCCCTGGTGCCAAAAAGGCTGGGGACCACTGCTGTAGATCTTTATATTACACACCAGTCTAGAACCATTTTTGGTTTATTCAGTCTTCCAGTGTCCTTGAAAGAGTGGAGAGCCCTCTCAAAATAGGAAAGATTGATGAGGCCTGAAGGGAGTTGCATCTTTCTGAGGTCACTGAGTCTCGGACACAGAAATTCCCTCTTTCTAATGTGTTTTCCTCTAGGTTTGACCTGGAGCTGGTTGTCTCAGCAGTGTTCTGGTCTAACCTACTGGGTTTGCTGGACACTCAGAAATAGAAAAGTGTAATAAGAAAGCCCACATGTCCCTAAGCTGCCAAAAGAGTATGGCACCAACTGTCAAGTTCCAGACGAGATTAAGTTCATTAGAGCAGAGGTTCCCAGCCTTCTTTCGGGCCCTGGAACCTAGCCTCCCAAAGATGGCATCTCGGCCATTAGTGAAGGCGCTCCCTCAAAGCCCCGTCACATGAAATATTCAGGAAGCTGCCAAGATCGGCCGCCATGTCTGGTATCCCGCTGCCAGGCGCCTGAGGTGAGCGGAGCTTGGGGGCCTACACAGTGCAAGCAGCAGCTGCTGTATAATGAGCTGAAAGGGCTTAACTCCCAGCAAGACGAGTGGAAGAGTCTTTCTTAAAATGCTCCAAATCCCTGTAGACACCAAGGAAGCTTACCTGAGCCCTGAGAAAACGGAGCAGCAGAGAGAGGGAGGCAAAGGGCCTCAGCAGGACGTAAATTCTGCCACTGACACAGTGTGTGTCTGTGTTCCTACAGTCCACATTGCCTCAGCCAGGAAATAACAGATTCATGCTTTGTACTCCTGTTTAGCCTTCCATGTGTGCGTGCTTCGTTGTTCAGCCATGTCCGACTCATTGCAACCTCATGGACTGTAGCCCATCAGGCTCCTCTGTTCATGGATTTCTCCAGGCAAAAATACTGCAGTGGGTTGCCATTCCCTTCTCCAGAGGATCTTCCCAACCCAGGGATCTAACCCAAGTCTTCTGCGTTGTAGGTGGATTATTTTACCATCTGAGCCACCAGGGAAGCCCTTAGCCTTCCATGTCAATGGCTAATTCTTTTATTATTAAACATCTCCTGCTTTATTTGAGCATATGAAAACATTTCTATTTTCACATAAGGATCTTGGCTCAGCAAACACTTTCTTAGGTACCTGGCTTTCAGCAAAGGAGAAGATTTTTACTTTGAATAGCTTTCGTAAAAGAAAAGTTAGTTTATGAAAGGGCTTCTCTTCATCCCATTGTTTTTGCCTGTAGTCGTATTTTCATTCACCTCTATTATTCTCACTTTGACCATAAAAAATCCAGACACAGATGGATTAGCAGTATTCACTAACAGCATGGTTTTTAAATTTTGTTTTTTCCCCATTTTGCACCTTTAGGCATGAGTGAATGATGTGCAGTTCAGGTAAAGCTTCTACCTTCTCCGAGCTTCTAGGGAGCCAGTGGCAGTTCTCAATAACATTGGGTGGTGTGGATTCCTCTCACAGCCGCAACTTAGGAGTAGACTCTTGGACACAGAGCACCTGTGGGGTGACTCAGAGGTGACTGACATGCATAGCCTATTAATTGCATAGTTCTTTGAAAGTGGAAGTGTTAGTCACTCAGTCGTGCCTGACTCTTTGTGACCCTGTGGACTGCAGCCCACCAGGCTCCTCTGTCCGTGGGATTTTCCAGGCAAGGATAATGGAGTGGGTTGCCTTCTCCAGGGGATCTTCCTGACCCAGGGATCGAACTCGGGTCTCCTGCCCTGCAGGCAGATTCTTTATTGACTGAGCTACCAGGGAAGCATAGTTCTTTAGTATATAGTTGTCACTGATTGATTGATTCGGTTTCCAGAGCGCTGAGCTGCATTCTAAGCAGCTTCCAGCGTCCTTTTTGTGTCTGTAGGAGAGGTATGAGGCAGTGGAGAATGGCACGGAAGAATGGTGCGTGGTGGTGGTTGTGGTGGTGTTACTGTCATGCAAAGACTCGCTCTGGGTTGGGATTGTAGGAGTCGAGAAACCATTTTCATATAATTTGCCTTTCATATCCTAATTCTGGGCATGACCTGACTCACTCAGCTGAGGCATTTTCCCCCCCTGTGATGAGAAGGTATGTTGCTAAGCAACTAGATCAGTAATTGGTAAATGCTTATATATGATTTGATTTGAGTTACATACAAAACTATGTAACTGCTTTTTTTCTGTCTTCGTTATTAGGCACATGATTATCATTTGGTTTTATATTGCCCAAATGAAATAAAATAAGTGCTTCTATTTATCACATTGAATAACAGCATGAAGTGGTAGACTGACCCTAAGTCTAAAGCAGAAAATGCAAATCCTCATCTCGGTTATGAGAATCACGAGTCCTGTGACTAGAGATAAAATCAGGTAACTTCTGTGCCTCCCTGGCTTTTTACGTCTGTACTTTGTGGTACAAACACCTTCTCTGCTTGTCTCAGAGGACTGAGTGTGATGGATGTGACAGTGTGTAAAAAAGGCTTTAGAAAGAGTGAAACATTCCAAGGTCTGAGCATTTCTAGAACTTCAGATACATAGTCTTGGGACTTTGCATATGTTCCTGTAACTCCAAAGGCTGAATCAATTAAGAAGCCCCGAGTGGGTACACACCAGTGGCCCCCAACCCTTTTGGCATCAGGAACTGGTTTTGCGGCAGACAATTTTTCCATGGACCGGGGGTCGTGGAGATTGTTTCGGGATGATTCAAGTGTATTACATTTATTGTATACTTTATTTCTGCTATTATCACATCACTAATAATGCAGTGATAGAGTCAACACTAATAGCATCCAGAAGGAAAGACCACAGTGTGCAGCAGCGTCTCGTTAAGTGTTAAGACATAAGACATAGGCTCTCAATTGCCTCTCAATTGCTGAAGCCTCAACGAGTTGATAAGGGCAACTTGCAGAAGCCTTGACTGGGTAAAGTTTTAAGAGAAGAATAGGGGTAAATTCATAGAGATTCTCACTCTAGGTTAATGCTGTGCAGCAAGTTGCAAAAATCAATCTATTTTCAAATTATAATAGTGTCTGGCTGCCGTGTCTTAATGCAATATTGTTTGAGGTTAACCGTCAGCCATGTTTTGCCTCCTAGCAGTAAACATTTTATTTGAAGTCATGTCATGAATTATCTTCCTACACTAATGAAATGGATCATTTACATAAAAATCTGAAAAACCCCAAGACCCATATGCTTTTTGGTCTCCGGAGGCATGGAAATGACCTCAGTGACAGCCAATTAGAAAATGGAAAGGTGAAGGAGGACGCTTTTTATTCCCTGTTTGGAGGAGAATTTCCAGAATGAGTAACATGCTTCATGGCAGTGCCAGAATACTTTTAAATAGGCATTATTTCAAAATGAAGCATAACTGATTTTTTTTTAACACGTAGATGGATATCTTAACTATTTCCAGAGGGCTTTGCCTCAGACCACTGGTTCTTGTCACACATCCTCCCTATTTATAATCTGTTTTATTTTCTTCTTCCCCTGTGTCACTGACCCCATGGATTTCCTGGGAGCTGCTGTGATCTGTCACGTCATTGCTCATTTACCAGACAGTCTTAATCCTCAGAGCATTGAAATATTTTATAATGGCACATAAGCCATCGGAGCCTATGACAACCCTGGCCATTTTGCATTAAATTGCCATGTGGATTGTCTTTTTACCTGCTGACGCTGGCGATTTTACCACTCTCATCTCCCTCCTGGGTCAGGACCCTCTCTGGGCCACAGATGGGGCAGTTCTAAGGGCCTCACCCTGCCCTCCTCTTGAGCAGTTTTTCAGATGATGTCTCACCAGTCAATTTCTTGGATTCAATTTATTTGAACCCAATTTGAATGACCTCTTAATTTTCATGAAGCTTTCACCCACCTATATGATCATCTCACAGTTGAACACCCCCTTCAGACAGGATGAAATGCTCTGAGTGTTGTTAGCAAACATGGTACTAGAATTTTTTAAAGGATGAAGAATCCTTAAGAAAACAACTGTACTACCTGATATTCCTGCTTGATATTCTCTAAGGAGAGTTCTATTCTTCATGAAGCTAACAATTCTTACAATATTGTTAGGGCAATATTTTAGTAAACTCTAGACACTAAGCAGGGTAGACCCCAACTAAATTCTCATGGGATGCATTTAGAATGAAGGGCTTGCCGTTTAAACACTCCGTAATTCTGAAAATCCAAGGTCAAATTGTCTATCACACAAATGCAAAAAAAGAAAAAGATACCCCATAAGTTCCCCCCTCTGATCTGTATAACTGAGAATCCAAAGCTCTCCCCCACCTAAACCAATTAAATTCACTAGATAATTATTTACCTCTTTCTTTTTGATCTGGGTAGATCTGGCCAGGGGGAACAAGGAACCATCCCCTTTGAAGGTCATCTCAATTCTAAACTGATTCCTGAATTCAGATGGCATCACACTGATGTGTTAGGGTAATTGTCTCCTGTGTGAGACGAGTAAGGATGGAGAGAAAGGGTAGAGCCCAGAGGGAAGAACTGAGCTCGCTAGGTTTAAATTCTTGCCAAGTTCACATTATGGCTCCTCTCCTCACAGACTGATATTGCTTAGTGTGGCGTCACTTTCTTTATAGCTGTTCAGTGAATATTAATTTCATCCTCCTAGAGAGGCTACCTTTTTTTTTTTTTAATTGAAATAAGGTTCAGAGAATTAAGTGAAGCCCAGAGATAGTTACAGATGTCTGCAGGGCTGAATAGCTGTAGGAAATATGTGATACAGTCCATGCCAAGAATGAGTCAAGTAAATATTACTTCTCACAGTTTTTAGGTTAACTTTTTGTTGTTTAAAATCTTATCAAACGACATACTCATCTGTTCCTCTCCCTACAAAAAAAAAAAAAGAACTTGTGAGGCATTAATTACACAAAATAATTGCTAGCCAAAATGTCTTTACCTTTTCAATTATTTCAATTATGATTTCTGCTCCTTTATGTCACTGAATAATACAAGTATATGTGAACGATTTCTGTCCCTCAAACTTGATCCATCTGTGTATCATTGAAGTGCTCTGTAAAAAGAGCAGAAGCTGCTGGCTTCCAAGAAATTGAAACATATAAAATAGAGATCAAATAGCTGGTTAGGATGATGTCAAAATGAAAATAAAATGTTCTTATGTAATATATGGCTCTAAACTGTGATTTCTAAGTCCTAGAATACTCTTTATTTCATATATATGTTTTAGGGTTTGTATTTTTTTTTTTTTTGTAACTGTGATGTGAGTAAAGTTTCCCCCTTGAAGTTTCATATATGTATATGTTTTAGGAAGAAAGTAGTTTTTACGTATTCTCAAATAATTTCCTGCATTACTGTTTTTCTGCATTGAAGCCAACAGAAGCTTCCCTGAATGGAATAGAGATTTCAGGGATCATTTCAGTGTTTTTGCATCGGAAGAAATTTTGGAAATCATACCATGTTCCCAGTGCCTGCTTTCATCTCCCTGGTATTCCCTGTAAATGGCTTTCTAGCCACTACTTGGACACTTTCGATGATAAAAGCTATTTCAAGAAGCAGACCCATCACTAATGGGTTACTCTGATTTTTAGAAAGACGCCCCCTTTACTTACACCCCACAAATGTCCTTACATTTCACCTGCCTGTTTTTCTACCTGTTCAGAGATGATCTGATGCAATATGGGGAACAGAGACCTAGATTCAGTCTCAGTTCCACTGTTTATTATTATATTCCTTCAAAGTACCATCTATTAAGTACCTCCTGTATACTAAACCCTTTACCTGCGCTCTTATTTAAATTTCACAAATGTCTATAAAGGTAGATAATTTTTTTGTTCTGTCTTACTCTGCAGAACTGAGGCTCAATAATAATATGTGTAATAATGATGATGATGATGATAATATTACTAAGTACCAACTATATGCTCAGGTGCTATGCTGGACCCTTTATATAAACATTTTCAGAATTTAAGTAACTTACCCATCATCTACCTAGTAGCTGAAGAAGCTAGATGTTCAAATAGAGTCAGATACTCAAAGGACTTTGGATTTAACTCTTGAAGACTCGTTTATTTGTCTGTTAGATGGGAATACTATTAGTATCTTCTTCACAAAGTTTGCTGAGATTCAAAATATTGGCCTGAGTAGGGTATCAGAAGGACCTCTGATAGGTCAAGTAAAGTGGGCTGAGGACCATGACATTTAGCAATCATGAGGTCATTTGTGGCCTTGACAAGAGCTGTGTCAGATTAGATATGGGCTGGATGCCTGGTTGGGATGAGTTTATAGGCAATGGGAGGAGGTGAACTGGAGAAAACAAGTGTAGGCAACAGTTTCCATGAATTTGGCTGCAAAGATGAGCAAGAAAACAGAACAGTAGCTGGCTGGGTAAGAAGAATGAAGAGAAAGACCTTTGTTTTATTTCTGAAGACAGGAGAAATAACAGATGTTTGTATGCTGTTGGGATTGATCTGGTAATAGAGCAAAATTTTGATATTATATTAATATCAAGGAGAAGGCAATGGCACCCCACTCCAGTACTCTTGCCTGGAAAATCCCATGGATGGAGGAGCCTGGTGGGCTGCAGTCCATGGGGTCGCTAAGAGTTGGATGCGACTGAGCGACTTCACTTTCACTTTCCACTTTCATTTTTCACTTTCATGCACTGGAGAAGGAAATGGCAACCCACTCCAGTGTTCTTGCCTGGAGAATCCCAGGGGCAGGGGAGCTTGGTGGGCTGCTGTCTATGGGGTCGCACAGAGTCGGACACGACTGAAGTGACTTAGCAGTAGCAGTAATATCCAATATTACATGTTATGTTAATATCAGGAGGAATGAAACCTTGGCTCCTTGGGAATGCCCTTTATACACTTTAATTTCAAGGACCCTCTCTTTCCTCCTCTGCAGGGTCTGTGTGTAAATGGGCATGGGTAGTACAGATAAGAGAAATGAGAAAAAAACAGCGTCTCTTCCGAGCTGCCTTTCAAAGTGTCACTGCCTTCTCCTCTCTGTCTCCACTTTTGGACTGGGAACCCCCAACTGGTGGGGAAGTGTGAAGCACAGCAACTCCTTGGTCCTTTTACCACCATCTGAAAGAATTCTAATGTGAATGGATAAGCACGTGATCCATTCAGTTCCTAGCAGACCATCATCTTCACCCTTCTTCCTAACGCTCCTATGTCTGTGGACACCCTGACTTGAAAGCAGTAAGAGGTTGCTATCAGTAGAATGTGATGTCCACACACACACCTCTGGATGAGTCACTGTTTGTTCAAGGAGAAAATCTCACAGAGTAATGAAAACTACCAAGAGATACAGCAGACCGGTCACCGAACAATCCCACTTCACCTTTAATTTTAGAGGGGCAGTATCAGAAACAGTGGCAATGAAAGCATGAGAAAAAATTAGTCCTAGGTGAGTTTTTTTTTTTTTTTTTTTCTGATTGGGGAAAGAAAGTACTGAGGAAATCTCCTTCTAGTGCCCTTCATTTTCCATCATCTTACATAGATTCACTATAGAGACCCCTAAGTCTGGCATTGGGACTGTTAGGGCATCATTCCATCAAAATCTGCCATTCCTCACACACCATTCCTCTGAAAATCACTCTTGTGAAAAAAGATGTTCAATTTCACAGCTAAGAAAAAAAATTAAGCTTTGAAGTGGTAATTCTATTTGCTGTATTTGTGTAGTGGCCATTTTGTAGCTCAAGGGGATGTGTCAAAAGCATGACAGTTACTGATACAAAATTAAAATTAACCAGTCCACAGCTTTAAGATTCATACATGAAGAGGGAAGGTGGTGGGAAGTGGGGAGGGGTAGAAACAATGCTGATTTAATCTTTCTGAGCTACTTTGCTTGTGACCTGTTATGCAGTTGGTAAAAACACGGGATGGATTATAAGGTTTTGATGTGTAGAATACATCAAAACAAAATAGCATTTGATTTAAGCAGCAGCTAAAACGTTTCTTCACCTTTGGTAAGGAAACTGGAATTCTTAGAACAAGAATATAGGGTGAAAACACCAAGAATGAATCCAGAAGTGAGTATGTTATAGTCTGTGCCTTTGCCTTACTCCCCACTCTCCTCTATGATACGACTGTCCTATTTCAGGTGTTATAGGACATTCTAACGAGGGAAGATGTGATGAGAACAACAAATGTTGTTAACCACGGCAGCGCCCTCCCGCCCACCTTTTCGTTTGCGTCCTCTACCACCTTTGTGAGTTCTGACTCCGTCACCCCTTGCTCTTGCCCATGAATTGCATTTTGTAGCGAAAGAGCACCCTGCAAAAAGCTTGCTTTCCTCACGAGCTGCCCCTTGTCTCAGGACCCGACACCTTGGCTGCAGTTTATTCTGATTAGGTGTTATGTTTCTTTAACAGCTTGATTTATATTTCCCTACTGCACTGGGGTCTGTGTTTTTCTTCCACAATCACATCCACAGCATACCTTGAACGGTCACCACGTGGTTCTTCCTCAGACCAGTCTGGATTTTACAACGTGTGAGAGTTTCTAAGAAATTCATAAGGTCTCTCACACTTGAGTTTATACCAGAAGTTATGAAATAATTAACCTAATTGGTACTGTTTATCCCCAAAGATGGCCAGCTTTATTCATGCTTAAGCTGAGTGTTTGTGGATAATAAGCAGTTCTTTGTGGATGGAGGCTGTGGAACCATGTGAGGTCATGACGTTGTTCTGCCATGTGAAGGATCGGGCAGCTCCCTGGGTTCACTCACGGCGCTAGTGGTAAAGAACCTGCCTTTCAGTGCAGGAAACATAAGAGACGTGGGTTTGATCCTTGGGTCAGGAAGATTTCCCCCTGGAGGAGGAAATGGCAGCCCATTCCAGTATTGTTGCCTGGAGAATTCCATGGACAGAGGGCCCTGGCAGGCTGCAGTCCATAGGGTCGCACCGAGTCGGACATGACTGAAGCGGTTTAGCATGGCGTGCACAACACTGGATTCACTTGGTCACAATTAGGGGCTACCACCTGGCCCTTGGAGGAAGAGAGAGAACTGTTTACTGTAGTAAGAACTAGGGGCTTCTTTAAGGGAAAGGACAAAAAGTGACCCTAGCATATCTGATTGTGCCATACCTTTTCCTTTATGGTCTTTTTTTCTTTTTCCCTCCAGAGCTGCCCAGAAGTTAAATCTCTCATCTAAGAAGAAGAAACATCGGCCTTCCACTTCTTCTGTTGCCGAGCCACCTCTCTTTGCCACCAGCTTCAGCATGATTCTCCAGACGTCCCCACCCCCGGCCCCACCCTGCCTGCTGAGAGCCGTCAGCAAGGTGAAGGACACCCCAGGCCTAGGCAAGGTAGGCACCTGGGCCATATCCACTCAGGTTTCAACTGTGGGGTTCTGTGTCAAAGGCAAGGAAGAGAATGGGGGCTCAGTTGGATAATTAAAACAAGAAGGTGACAGGGAGAGGAGACAAAATGAAATTCATTGGGAAGTACTGTAAAATTTTCCTTTGGTTACATATACTAAGTGGTAAATTAAGACATTCCATCTATTGGAGATGTGGTTTGATTTTGGCAGGAGGGGGGAAAAAAAAAACTCAGCCTTGTATTGATTGACGGAACTGTAACCAATTAAAGAAGGGACCCCAAAGCACAAAAGATGGAAGGCAGAAGCAGGAGAGACCAAGAGACCGTACAGAAATAAGACATAAAGATGCTAGGTCATTTCCCTGCAACACTTTCATTGTTCCTCCCCTTTAGAGAAATCACAAGTTCTTCTTTTGAACCAGACCACTGATGGGATTTCTGGGGAGCATTTGCTGTGTGCCATTCTAGCCAAGAAATGCAATTTTGAATTGTTACAGTTACTTAGAAATGAGGTACCTAATGAGATGTAGGGACACCATCTCAAGACCTGGCTCAGCTGTGTTTAGGATAACTTTGTTTTTAGATGTCATCTCTTAATTCTCTCTTCTGAGATGAATGTCTGGGTGAAGTGACATATAGTTTACTCTTCAATGGGTAAATAACCTGGGACTTATAAAAACATTTAGCTGAAGAAAGGGGTGGTTGTTTCCTTTCCTTTGCTGTCATCACAAGTAGGCTGGACCATGCCACCTTGCCAGTCTCTCACCGCTGACTCAACAGTGCTCGTTTTGGAAGCTCAGGTCTTGCTGAGGCGAGTGGCTGCTCAACTATGTGGACTAAGATTTTCCTTATTTGTTGTTGCTGTTGTTCAGTCACTTGGTCTTGTCTGACTCTTTGTGACCGCATGGACTGCAGCATGCCAGGCTTTCCTGTCCTTCATTACCTCCAAGAGTTTGCTTAAACTCTTGAGTTGATGATGCCATCCAACCATCTCATCCCCTGTCACCCTCTTCTCCTCCTGCCCTCAGTCTTTCTCAGCATCAGGTTCTTTTCCAGTAAGTGGGCTCTTTGCATCAGGTGGCCAAAGTATTGGATCTTCAGCTTCAGCGTCAGTCCTTTAATGAATATTCAGGGTTGATATCCTTTAGGATTGACAGGTTTGATCTCCTTGCAGTCCAAGGGACTCTCAAGAGTCTTCTCCAGCACCATAGTTTGAAAACATCAATTCTTCAGCACTCGGCATTCTTTATGGTCCAACTCGCACATCCATACATAACTCCTGGAAGACTGTCCTCATTTAGGTCACTGATTCCCTTTCCCCTTGACCCTCAGTGTGGTTATTCCCAGGTTCACGGCCTTCAGTGGCCTCAGCCTGACTAGTGGTCCTTCTGGAGTCTACCCCACACCCTCTGCCCTTCTTCCTTCCTGCTTTTCTCTCTTCTCCTGCTTCCTCCCATACCTTCCCACCCCCAATTTCACCACCCACTGAAAGTACTAACTTGCTAATCTACTCTGCTACTCTTTCCAACAGAGTTTACATTTTAAGATTATGTTGAATAGAGCAATATTCCTTTTTTTTTTAAATCACTCTATTTCCAACTAACCAACTACACCAAACTGCTCTCCAGGTATCAAGCATGCCATGCTTTTTCTGGTCTTTGCACACAGTAATTTTTACTATAGGTCTTCCCTCCATCTCTGTCAGACACATGGTCCAACTTTTAAAAATCAGTTTGAAAATGAAAGTGAAAGTCACTCAGTCATGTCCAGCTCTTTGTGACCCCATGGACTATACAGTCCATGGAATTCTTCAGGTCAGAATACTGGAGTGGGCTGCCTTTCCCTTCTTCAGGGGATCTTCCCAATCCAGGGATTGAACCCAGGTCTCCCACATAGCAGGCAGATTCTTTACCAACTGAGCTGTCAGGGAAAGCCCCAAAATCAGTTTAGTACCTTCTTTAAGAAAGTGAAATCAGTCAATGAATGAATTTCTACTGTGCCTTCTTCCTTCTTTAGTCCCAAGCAATGCTTATTTTGGGCTTCCCAGGTGACTCAGCGGTAAAAGAATTTGCCTGCCAATGCAGGAGACTCAGGAGATGGAGGTTCGATCCCTGAGTCGGGAAGATCCCTGGAGAAGGACATAGCAGCTCACTCCAGTATTCTTACCTGGAAAGTCACATGGAGGAACCTGGTGTGTTACAGTCCATAGGGTCACAAAGACACAACTTTGTGGCTGAGCATAATGCTTATTCTAATGGAAGGCATTCAACCCTGGAATGCTCCATGGCATTGGATAGGACTTTCCCAGGTCCAGTGGTGAAGCAGAAAGCCAGGCAGCAGGGCAGTGGCCTGGGCTCAGCCTGCAAGGGCTGCTGAGCATCACCAGCCATGGAAGGAACTGGAGGAAACCCCATGAGCAGGACTCACGTGGGTGGTAGTGGCACCCCTTTGGGGGCATACTGAGGTCATACTGGATGGCTGATAGACTGCCTTCTAAAAAGGGTGGGTACAAGTAATTGCAAGGCTTAAAAAAATTTTTTTTTAATTTATTTGTGGTAAGGTACACATAACAGAAAATTTACCTTCTGAATTATTTTTAAGTGTGCGTGGACTTTGCTTTAGCTAAGAGGAGTTTGGAACTTTAGTGCCAAAGCTGAACCACCCTGGACAAAGTGACATCAACTTCCCACTGCAGTCTCCTTTTCCCCTGCTGCTCTAAAAGACATCCTACTTCTCTTCTGAGTATATGTGAACCAGTATTTAAATGCTGTCACTCTAAAGAGGTACCCGACTATTAGCCAACCTGGGGCACCCATGTACCCCTACTATGACCCTGACCAGGATGCCTCAAAATGAACCACATAAGAAACCATCCTCCTCCATCTGTGGCAGTGGCCCAGTCTGTGGTTTCTAAAATGGTTGTTGCAGATATACGTTCAGGTGGACCTGGGCCCCGAGCAGAGGACCTTCTGTCCCCGCTTCCCCCATCCCGGCACCCCTTCCTGGAATTCTGAGACAAAGCGATCAGGGCATCAGGAGGGACCTTAACCAGCAGAAGGACTGTTTCCATCCATGATGAGCCGAGCCTTGAATGAAAATAATCTGGGGGGCGCTGATTTGATCTTGATTCCAAGATGTACTATATGTAGTGATCAGATAGACATATAAGTAAGATAAGCAGCATAAGACCAGGTATGACGACAATTAATGTTAAAGTCATTCATAAACTAAAGCTCACAAATGATACCCTTTTTTTGAAAGCAAAATACTGTCCCTCTCACTCATTTGCAGTCCAATGTGCTCTTTTAAATGGGAGAGAAAGGGTGACATTACCAGCCAGGAATGCAGGAAGCCGGCGTTTGTCCATGGAAGTAACGGGAGAGAAAGGGTGACATTGCCAGCTGGGACTGCAGGAAGCCCAGAGTTTGTCCATGGAAGTGGGGTCATCAGGCTGAGTGTCTCAGAAGATGACAGAAGGTGTGACTTCTGTCTGACGATCGACCTCGCAGCAGCTTTCCAGCTGAGCATGGAGATGTAGGCACTGGTGGAGAGGAAGTGACTGCGGGAGGGGGTATGCTTTCTGGAAGGCAGTGTCATCATATACTTTAACTTGAAAACACGTGTGATTGAAACCAGAGGTAGAGAAGTACACCTCCTCCTGCCTCCTCCCTCGGAGGCATGTGCTTCTCCAAGTGCGAGACGCCCATGACTCTGCCACGGTGGCACCAGTGGCCTGAACTTAGCGGAGGTCCATTTACCAGGCTCATGCTTTTCTCACCCTCTGCTAGTCCACTGCCATGAGGAACTGCATTCTTGTGCTGAGTCGCTCAGTTGTGTCCAACTCTTCGAGACCCCAGGGACTGTAGCCCATCTGTCCGTGGGATTTTGCAGGCATATTCCCAGGCAAAAATACCGGAGTGCGTTGCCACTTCCTTCCCCAGCATTCTTCTTGTTTTTGTTCAGTTGCTCAGTCATGTCCAACTCTTTGCAACCCCATGGACTGCAGCATGCCAGGCTGCCCTGTCCTTCACCATCTCCCAGAGCTTACTCAAGTTCATGTCCATCGAGTCAGTGATGCCATCCACCCATCTCGTCCTCTGTGATCCCCTTCTTGTCCTGCCTTCTATCTTTGCCAGCATCAGCATTCTTCTTACCTGTATGGAAAAATCCCTGTCAGTTTATCTCTGTTGCATAATTTACATAGTAACATTTCAAAGAAATACAGTGGAGTTTCATATAGAACATAAAGAATTGGCGCTATGACATTTGAAGTATAAAAGTTTCATAGAATTGCCTAATTCTCAATTTGGCAATTTGGTAACTCAATTATTTAACCTGTGGGTGGGGCGGGGCTGGGGTTTTTGAGGCCCAGTGAGGAGCAAGCCCAGCCCAGCCCCAGTTCTCATCTTCAACCACCAAGGACTTCCTCAGGAGACCGAAGACACCTTTTGTGGGTTCGTTTACAGTTACCCCCAAGAAAACTGAGGCCCTGAGGGAGCAGGAGATTTCCCAGTGCCTCCTGAGTCAAACCCAGGGGTCAGGACCCATGAGACATTTTATTCCCTTCTGTTTCACGTGACCTTTAAAAACTCGAGTGGAGACAAGAAAGTAATGGGACCATAAGGGCAGCAGAATGAACTGGGAACCAGTCACCTTCATCCTGTAGAGGACAGGCTTCCCTTTTCAGAGTCGTGGTTGAGAGGGAAAGGGCGGTGACGAGCCAGGGTAGACACATAGCAAGTCAGGAGTGCCCCACCTTCCCATCCTCTCATCCCACTGCCAGCTGTCTCCAGCAGCGACTTTCCTCCCTCACCCCAACCAGGCCCTCCACCCAGAGTTATCGCTGGCCGCCAAGTGCTTCTTGAAGCAGAAGCTTTTCTGGAGACCACAGTGATGGGCAGACTTGGGATAACTTCAGTGTACCTGGAGCTGAAGCACAGTTTTACGCACACACACAGGAACTATCTCAGAATCCCCAGCACCTAGAGTAGTACTTGGCACACAGCAAATGTTTATTGAGCGTCTTCTATGGCTCAGATGGTAAAGAATCTGCCTGCAATGTGGAAGACCAGAGTTCCATCCCTGGGTCGGAAGAGCCCCTGGAGAAAGAAATGGCTACCTGCTCTAGTATTCTTGCCTGGAGAATTCCATGGACAGAGGAGCCTGGTGGGCTACAGTCCACGGGGTCACAGAGTCGGACGCGACTGAGCTGGTAATGTTTTCACTTTCCTATGTGTCAGGCCCTGTGCTGAGCACTAGGCTTGCCGCGATGGACATACAGGCAGAATCTCTGCCCTGACAGCACTTACAATCTCATCATTTTAATAGTCAGCCTTAGACATCTCACTGACTTGGACCAAGATGAAGGGTGATTTGACTTAAGGAAAACTTGGAATCACAGACTTCAAGTAATTCTGTCTAACTTTCAAGTTATATAAAGAAGCTATAGTACTAAGTGGTCGCGTAGAGACATTCTTAATGAACAGATAAAGATGATTAGTGGATCAAAGCAGCTTAGTCCCTGTTTATATTTCATGGGTTTGACTTTATGTAAATGATATTTCTAATCTGTTTGAAAATGGTTCCTTCTCCTAAGTCAGTAAAAGCTCTTCATGAAATTTGTTTGCACAATTAATTAACATCCATGTTTAAGGTTCATTTGTTAGTGTGTCACAGATTAATGTCAGAGCTCTTAGTGTTGGATTACAAGCTTCTAGAGCAAAGCGTATATTATCTGTTTAACTCACTCAGTATTTGACTCTGCAGCCCCACCAAGGGGGCATGTATGCTTTTAAGGGTGAGAACGGTGATAGTGACAGTTACATTAGGGATGGTTAATTCTCCTCTTCCTAGAAGAATTCCTGAAGGGAATACATGAAGCATGAAGGGAAAAGAGAACTTCTCTTCCTTCATAACCTCCAAAAATGCCTTGACAGAATGGAATCGTCAACTCTCTGCCTTTGTTCCCTCAAATATGCTTTGAGAATACAAGAAAACTCCTATAGGTGGGTGCTAGCAACAGGGAGGACTTCCCAGGTGGCTCAGTGGTAAAGAGCCCATCTGCCAGTGTAGGAGATGTTAAGAGATGCGGGTTCAATCCCTGAGTTGGGAGGATCCCCTGGAGGAGGGCATGGCTATGCACTCCAGTATTCTTGTCTGGAGAATTTCATGAACGGAGGAGCCTGGTGAGCTACAGTCCATGGGGTCGCAAAAGAGCCAGACACGACTGAGCGACTATGCAATAGCAGCAAGAGAACAGACTCTTTAGAATTTGAAAAGATCATAAAAATTGGATGAAACAAACATGAAGAATTATGGAAAATTGAACTGGAACCAGGTTGAGGTGGGCTTGTCATACTCAGTTTACTCAGTGGATATCTGTAGACATACTGTGCTCCAGGTACTGCAGGAGGCGCCTCTGCTGGGGACAGTACACAGAAGCTGGTGGGCTGCTCTGGGCCACATGCCTGCAAAGAGGGGAGGGTGTGTATATCACCTGTATATACACCCCTGGTCTCCTGGGACTCCACCCTTCTGTGAAAATGCTTGCCTGGCATTCAGCCTCAGCCACCTCTCCTGAGATACAAATGCTGTTTTCCTCTCCTGGGGATCCCCCTTTGCCTAGTCTCTGGGTAGAAGAAGGGTTGTGGTTCCCATCATGCTGGATCCTGACCACTACTCATGCCCATCTATCTGTACATTTCTGGAGCACTTCACTAAGGTTTCTCTGTAGACAGTGCAGCCCCAAGGCAGGCAACTCCAAGGAGTCCTCAGAGTTGTGGTTTAGAAACAGACTTGTCTGGCTAGATTATTTTTCTTAGGCAATAGAGGTGGGAGCCACTATTCTTCACATGCTAAGTTGCTTCAGTCGTGCCATCTGCGACCCTATGGACTGTAGTCTGCCAGGCTGCTCTGTCCATGAGTTTCTCCTTTCAAGAATACTGGAGTGGGTTGCCATTTCCTTCTCCAGAAAATCTCCCCAACACAGGGATCAACCCTGCATCTCTTATGTTTCCTGCCCTGGCATGCGGGGGTTTTTTTGTTTGTTTTTTTTACGGCTAGTGCCACCTGGGAAGCCCTTCTCCACAGTGCTTGATTTTCAGTCATCTGCTTCTTATTTAGCACTACTTTTCAAACTCTGTCGCAGCATATTTTGACCTCTATTTTTTAAAAAAATCTATGACAAACCTAGACAGTGTATTAAAAGCAGAGATATCACTTTACTAACAAAGGTCCATACAGTCAAAGCTGTGGTCTTTCCAGTAGTCATATACGGATGTGAGAGCTGGACCATAAGGAAGGCTGAGTGCTGAAGAATTGATGCTTTCGAATCGTGGTGCTGGAGAAGACTCTGGAGTGTCTCTTGGACTACAAGGAGATCAAACCAGATCAATCCTAAAGTAAATCAACCCTGGATATTCATTGGAAGAACTGATACTGAAGCTCTAATAATTTGGCCACTTGATACGAAGAACTGATTTATTGGAAAAGACCCTGATGCTGGGAAAGATTAAAGACAAAAGGAAAAGGGGGGTGGGGCATGGCAGAGGATGAGATAGTTTAGCATCACTGACTCAAAGAACATAAATTTACACAAACTCTGAGAGACAGTGGAGAACAGAGGAGCCTGGCGTGCTACAGTCCATGGGATCACAAGGAGTTGGACGTGACTTAGCAACTGAACAACAACAAAAACATAAAACGTACTCTCTAAATAACATCTTCCCCTCCACACACAAACACGCACTCCCTCCCACTCACTGCTTGGCTCATGTTACCAGGTTCTATATTGTCTAGACTTAGTTTAATTCTAAACTTCTCCTTATTTGGTGTGTAGACTATAGGATAGGAAAAAATAAATGAGCCATATGTGGTTTTCAGTAGAGATTCTTTCCCTTTACAGATTTATTAACATGTTTAGAGCAGAAGTCATTCAATTACTAAGCCCTTGTGACACTGTAAGGAAGAAGAAGCCAAGATTCCTGTTCAGTTTATGTTCTGATTGCAACAATAAAATTGAAAATTAGATAAAAATTTAAAATAAGATCTTTTTCAAAGTACTAACGAAGCTCTTATTCACTTGTTCAGCAAGTAGAAGTAGCCAGTGTAGCTCTTGCTTGTTCAGGAAGTGATGCCAGGCAATACCAAGGAGAAAATCTCATGCCTTCTAACTCACCAAGGTCTGAGTTATTGAAATAGTATGCAAATGACCCAATTCATCATTTCTCCCTTTCCTCATCCTAAAACTTTACCAAAGCAAAGAGAAAAGATTTGAATCAGCCTTTAACATTTATTTCCAATGTCCTAATGTGATGGGAAATTCTGGATCTCACTGCTCACTCACCAGGGATTACTCTCCCCACTCCCTTAAACATGCCAGACAGTAGAAAGGAATCTGAGCTTTCTATTTTGGTGTGCTTTTGTGGGTTGGGGAGAAATAGACTGCCTAAATAAAACATGCTCATTCATCAGGATAGCTGGCTTGATAGCTTTGAAAATTGAATTGTTAGCTCTTCTGGGAAATAAACTCATGTGAACTTCCACTCCCTAATTACAGTTGTTTTCTATGCTCCGTTGGTTTTGGTTGAGTCGGCTAAGCTCCTGTAGTTAGTTTGGGTTTTTTTCTCCTTTCTTTCTGTCTTATTTTGACCCCTTCTCCAACCTGTATGTCCAGAGAAAGGAGACTTGAAGAAAATGTCCCGACTCATTAATCTTCATGGTTCCTTCACCATCACCACTCTGCCTCTGCCCCCAGCAGACACAGAGTGGTCCGTGTCCCTCCTAGAGCCTGCCCTCCCTTGAGCATGCACAGAATGCTGCTGCAACACTGGACCTCCAAGCTCAGGAAATGTAGGTGCCCTGCTGGGAGGGCTGCACTGGTCCTGGGGCCAACCTGAACGGCTAAGTGATGAGGTGGGACTTTACAGCTGCTGCCATGTCATTCTTGAGTTTAGCAGGCTCATTCTTGCAAAGACGGAAAGTGTTGGGAAGATGTTCTCCATTAAAGGCTACTGGACAGAAAAGTCATAGTAAACCACGTGTAAAAGAAAGCATGAGGGCCATTTTTGTTCTTCATTATTGATATGACTGCCTTTAGGACGGCTGATCAAGTTGTATGGATATATTTTTCTGTTGACTTCATTATTAGGTGCAGACGGAGAAGGGTAAGCAGCACATTTCAGTTTAATTACATCAGATTTCTGATAGGATGGCACATTAACATTATATATAGAACACGAATTTTCTGGTTTTCTTTGCCTGAAATATCCACACAGAGCAAACTGCATGAAATGATTCATGGGTAAGCAGGGAGGAAGTTTGTACTCTTTCAGTGCCAGCTTACATAAAGAACACTCAAAAACTGTTGAGTGTTTTATGGTAATTCTGTTTAGTACTAGGCATCCTAACTGGGCATTCAGCACAGCGTAGGAACCATCGTGCATGATAGAGCTGTCATAAGAAAGCAAAAGCACCAACGACATCTGAAGGACAAGACCCTAGTGGGGCTTCCCTGGTGGCTTGGTGATAAAGAATCCACCTGCCAGTGCGGGAAACACAGGTTCGATCCCTGTTCCAGGAAGATCCTGCATGCCGAAGAGCAGCGAAGCCTATGGGCCACGGCTATTGAGCCTGTGCTCTAGAGCCCAGGAACCATGACTGCTGAGCCCGCAGTGCCACAACTCCTGAAGTCCACATGATCCAGAGCCCGTGATCTGCAACAAGGGAAACCACCACAATGAGAAGCCCAAGCACCTCAACTAGAGAGTAGCCCCAGTTCACCACAAGCCCAAGCAGCAGTGAAAACCCAGCACAGCCAAAAAAGACCCTAGTGGTCTTTGGCCCTGCTTACTTCTCAGCACTGAGTTGCCCTGGGAGGGTGACACCGGGGAGAAGATGCTGCCTAGTGCTGGCACTCTGGCAGTGTGCAAGTGCCAGCAGCATCCCTCCCTGAGACATTTTCCCAAAGACCATCTTGTCCAATCCTCTCATTTTGCATATGAAAAAACTAAGGCCCAACAAGATGAAGTAACTTGTCCAACCCATTTTTGTGGGAGAAGCCAAAAGTTTAAGCTTTGGAGTGTAAACGATTGTGAGTCATGAAGACTTTAAGGCAGAATTTGAGTGAGTAATTCATTTTTTTTTTTACATGTTTTTATTTATTTGACTGTACTGGGCCTTAGTTGTGGCATGCAAACTCTTGGTTGCAGCATGTGGGATCTAGTTCCCTGACCAGGGATCAAACCCAGGCCCCCTTCATTGAGAGCTCAGAGTGTCAGCCCCTGGATCACCAGGAAAGTCCCTGAGTGAGTGATTCTTAAACTTTCCCCCAGTTTTGTGACTTCAGCTTCAAGTCTATGACTTTTTAAAGGAATTGAGATGATGGGAGAGGGGTGTGTGTGTATGCACACATATGCACACACTTGTGTGGTATGAGGTGGAAGGTGATTTTTCTAAGGTTGTTTTTTTTAAAGGCTATAAACCTTTAGCATAATTGGAGGATAGGTTTGGGGCTTCTCGGAATACCTGTAATCCCTAATTAGCACCCTGACTTATGAAATGGAAACACAAGATAAAATAAGGGAATTCTCTCTGGAATAAATGCCACTTTCTCAATTAAACAAAGGGCAATAAGATGGATTGTAATGCCAGAATAAGGCTTTTGATCATTCTTTGTCCAAAAACCACATTTTAGTCAGGCTCAGCTCAATTTAACAGTTACTGATATCAAGAGTGTGGGAAGCGTAGGTATATTTTAAACTAACATTTCTAACATCTTATCTTTCTATGTCTTTCTCTTGCTAATGGCTGAAAGAAAAGTTAATCATGATTTGCTATAATTATCCCATTAAAATAGGATTGATAGTAATGTTTTATGAAAAAAAGAAATGGTGAGTCCAAACTGCTGAGTTAATTAGAAAGATGTCCTTTGTGCCTCAGAGTAGGAAATGCTATTCTTGCCTACTCAGTGACTAGCATAACAAAACATTTGAATTCTTTTATAATGCTTCATTGAGCTGAAATGTATCATTATGGAGGGGGGAAATCATTCTGATACATTCTTAAAAGCAAAACATATTTTGCTTAGATTGTTAAACAGTTTCTGAAATAAAAATTGTCTAGCTTCTGAGAGGCACAACACTCCCTGTGTTCTTTCATGATCCTTTACAAGTTCAGTTTAGCTCTGTTCTGTAATGCTGTCTTAGTCTGTTCCAGCCACTATAACAAAAATACCATAGACTGGGCGGCTGAAACAACAAAAACGTATTTCTCTCAGTTCTGACGGCTGAGCAGTCCAAGGTCAAGGTTCTGGCAAAGTCCGTATCTGATGAGAGCTCTCTTCCTGATTTGCCCGCAGTCATCTACTTGTTCTTCACTTGATAGAAGGCAGAGAAAGAGCACAAACAAGCTCTCTTGTCTCTTCTTATAAAGACACTAATCTCATTCATGAGGGCTCCACCCTAATGACCTAACCACCTCCCAAAGTCCCCACCTCGAAATTCCATCACCTTGGGGGATAGGATTTCATTACATGATACTGGGGGGGACACAAACATGATACACAAACCAATCTCCAAATTCCAGTCTTGAATTTGAGTATATATAACTTTCTAGATGAAACAAAAGTATAACCATGGCAGGGAAAAAATTCCTTCCAAGTTTCTTTTCCTGTTCCCTTGGTCTTGCCTGTGTGTTCCACACTACAGCCAACTATTCATATAAAAATTTTGTCCATGTGCAGCTTAGTTGAGATCTCTTTACCACCAACAATGAATATCTGGTGGATTCATTAGTGGAGCAGTGTCCCAGCTGTAGCTAATCAGAGGTTTTGTTCTTACTGAAACCACCAATGATAAAATCATTTTGTTTCCAGTGCTAGCTTCTTAGGTTTGTAGGTTCAGTTCTGCATGTTCATGAGTGTGAACTCACAATAGTATGCCTGCCAAGGGAAAGAGCGCTCTTGCCTGCTCCATCGCTGTTCCCAGATAGCCCAGCTTAATCCCTCGTCCCCTGCCCACCCCCAGAGCAGCACCACGTACACTGTGTTTATGACCCTTGTCTGTGTCTGACAACTTACAGCATCGCTGTTGGGCTGGAGCAGCTCAGGCCAGCTTGGGCAAAAGGCAGAGGATTGAGACCATGTAGTGAGTTTGGTTTAGTGGGTACTGGTGGAGGAGCTGCTAGGGGCCATGCGTGGCTCTCTGGAAGCTCATGTGTGCTGTGGCATGTGGGGGGAGCATGGGACCAGGCAGTGTGGAACCAGTTTGCAAATTCCTAACCTACAACAATCATCATTAAATTATCTGCTTCTGGCTCTTTCTGACCCTCAAACAGTAAGTCCAGAAAGGTTGCAAGTGAAAGTGGTAGCCGCTCAGTCATTTCCTACTCTTTGTGACGCCATGGACTGTAGCCCACCTGGCTCCTCTGTCCATGGGATTCTCCAGGCAAGATTACTGGAGCGGGTGGCCATTCTCTTTCTGGAATCTTTTGGGGGTTTTTCCTTCAGCAGCTTGGCCACTGCCCTACCCCATACCTACCCCTTGAGTTTGGGAAGAAGAACAAAGGTCCTTTGGGAATGTCTTACCCCATGAACGAGCTAAGGGACAGTTAACCCTGTCATTGTGAACTTGATCTATTCCGTGATTCAACTATTTTGAGAAAAACATTTCACCATATTTGTATCAGAAGGTTTTCAGTGAAGGGTACAGTTTTAGAAACCCGATTGGTAAAATACTGCCTGCACTGTGTTGTCATGTAAAGCAGCTGTTTTTGTTTGTCAGTAAGTCCTGTCTGACTCTCAATCCCATGGACTGTAGCCCGACAGGCTGCTCTGTCCATGGAATTCTCCAGGAAAGAATACTGGAGTGCGTTGCCGTCCTTCTCCAGGGGATCTTCCTGACCCAGGGGTCGAACCCGAGTGTCCTTCATTGGCTGGCAGGTTATTTACCACTGAGCCACCAGGGAAGTCCCATATAAAGCAGTGGAAAGCTAAAAATCATAGGAAATGGGGAAGCCAGAGAACAGGGATTGTTGATCTGCCTTCAGCTACTCCATCCCCCATTCTATAGAATGTGGTAAAAATTAGCACCCTGCAGGGGCCCCAGAGGACTCCAGGACTAAGAAAACACCATTCAGGCCACCACCAGCTACACTGTGCTGAAATCAGGCTATCCACTCTGGTTCCCAGTACAAGTGGCCAAAGCGTGGGCAAGAATGGCATCCAGCCTGGAACACTTGCTCTTGTCTGGAGGTCCTGCTGTTTCTCTGCTCAACTTCTGCTTGGCTGGTTCCTTCCAAGCAGGAATGCCATTTCCTTGAGGAAGATTTCCCTGCTTAGGTGCCCCATTAGGGTGCTTTCATAGCACCCCAAGTTTCTTTTCATTGCATTCGTTACCCTATAGATAGCTGATCTCCTTAATTCCATGTTGAATGGTTCTCACTATTGGCTGTGAGCTTCTTGAGGGCAGGGCCTTGTCTCTCTTGCCGCCCTTTGAATCCTACACATGTGCTCAGTAAATCGTAAGTGTATCAGTCCGGGTTCTCTAGAGAAGAAGAGCTAACAGGAAGTGTGTGTGAGTGTTTGTGTGTGTGTGCACAAAAAGGGGTAGGGGAATACACACAATCATGGAGGCTGGCAAGTCCAAAATGTATGGGAAGGCCGGCAGGTTGGAAACCCAGGGGGGAGTCTGTTAGCAGAATTCTGTTTTCTTCCATGGAGGTCAGTTTTTTTCTATTAAGACCTTTAGCTGTTTTGATGAGGCCCATTCATGTTATGGAGGGTAATCTGCTTTACTCCAAGCCTGCTGACTTAAATGTCTATCTCATCTAAAACTACCTTCTGAGAAACATCTAAGACACCACTTGACTACAAAAATATCTGGGTATTGTGGTTCAGCCAAATTGACATACAGAATTAGCTATCACAGGAGGTGAATGAAAGGATGGTGGGACTCATGACCTGGGTCGCAGTTATGCATTGATAATATGCGTGAGACTTATGGCTCACACCTCCTTTCATCCATCTCCCTTGATCTTTCATACAGCTCTGGGGAGTGGGCAGTGTCGGGGAGGGGGCAGCGTCAGGCCTTGCTGATAGATGAGGTTCAGAGAAGGTAAGAGACGTCCCAGAGGTGTCACAGCTTTTCAGATTGAATGGGAACACTCTCCAGCTTTGTTTTCAGTATTCATTTCTTGATCTTGCGACATATATTGGCCATTTCTTCGTGCCACTGGAACACTGCTCTGAGAGTTTCACATGTATTAACTTGTTAAATCCTCATTACAAGTCTGTTGGAAGAACCTGATATAATCACCCCCATTTTACATCCAGAGAAGCTGAAACAGGTATGAGAAGGCTGCTCAAGGTCATGTTGCCTAGTCGCGGTGGAGCTGGGATATACAGGAACCCCAGTTCTGGGACTTGTCATGATGCCGTCTCTCTGCACCCTTCACATGCAAGCATTTGGCTTCTGGAAGGGCTCAGGAAGCCAATGTCCCTGGCTCTCGTGTTGCAACTGCATTTGCGGGGTGATGAACACAGGTGAGGCCGGGGCCAGGCCTCCCTCCTCTGCTGCCAGCATCCCACTGCTCTCCTCTCCCCTCATCATCTTGAAGAGCTCTGTTACTGTCCCTGCGGTGTTTCATCACCTGTATTAAAAACTCTAATGATATGAGTTGCCTGTGTGGCTCCTGTTTCCATGTAGGAGTAAGTGTAAATTAATCTCCAGGGACGTCCCTGGTGGTCCAGTGGTTAAGTGAAATGCAAGGGATACAGGTTCGATCCCTGGTTAGGGAACTAAGATCCCATGTGCAACTGGGCCTGCGCATCGCAATTAAGACCTCATGCAGCCGCACAAATATTTTTTAAAATACTGTGCTTAAAAAAAGAAAGTAAACGAATATTCAAAATGATTTGTTAAAGGCCAAAACAAACCCCCCAGATGTCCTAAATTCCATGAGAGAAAAAGCCCTTGTACTCTAGCCCAGAATAGTGGCAACCCTGAATCAGAGCTGGGTGGGACCTGGAGCTGACCCAACAGTGGATCCCATCCTAGACTATATTCACCCACGTGGGCAATTCAGTCCCATTAAAATTCTCTGTCTGGAACACCAGCTCAGTGACACTAGGGATGTTTGAATGTCAACTCTTGTTTCAGGAGGTATGTTGTGAGGATCTATTGAGCTGTGGTCTATGGAGACAGTGCTAGGAGAAGCAGCGCTCCCCGAACCCCTTTTGCCTGCCCTCCATGCTGGATTCTGCTCTTAATTTTCTCTCTTGATGGATCACTCTATCCCCCTGTCCACACCTACCCCCTCTTCCTCATCTGGCTAAGTGCCTCCTTTTGTCAACATCTCATATCCATTCCCCACATCTGGTGTTTTGCACCTTGTCCTACCCCTAAGTAAAGACTCTGCACATCAACCATTTACTGCTTTATATTTTTCTCATTGTTTTATGGGTATAATTTATCTCCTCCACTGAGTGTTTAGTCTGTGAGTGTGGGGGTCTTGGTTTATACTGCTTTCATATCCCCACAAATGTTTAGCCATATGCCAGGCAGATAGAACTCCCTGAATTGAATGACATTGAAGTAAAGAGTCTAATAGTCACTTTGTGTTTATTTTTCCTGCTTTTGCCTACCCCATCCCTCATTCGTTTATCCGTCATCCATCCATGCATGTGTCTGTCCATTGATTGGTTCAGAAGACATGTGTGATGTACTTGCTATGTGCTAGTAACTTTGGGAATACACAGATGAGTTCAGAATGCTCTCTGTCCATAAGAGTTCGAAAAATTGCTATTCAAAAGAGTTAAAAGTCATTCTTGAGGTAGACAACTCAAACTAAAAATACCTATTCTTGTTGTCATCACTCTGGTTTATCACGGCAGATAAAGCTGAAATTTGTGCAAGATAATTGGCCTCCTGGTGAGTTTTCTCCCTCTTTCCTTTTTTACTGAGCACACCATCATATTCCTAAAGTATTCAGATTGCATTGTGATGACAGCTGATAGTGCAGCAGGCAAAAGACGATGTATCAATACTTCTGTTTCGTTTCTAACACTTTGATATACGACCCGCGATTCCCCTGCAATTAGTTCGTGTGAATGAATCACAGTGGCCTCCAGAGCATCTGTGTTCCTGCAGACTCTCTTAACAGAACTCCCATGTCCTGTACTGAGAGATAGAATTCCCCTGAACATGTGTGATAAGGAAGTTGTACTTGTCCTCTTTGAGGTGGGCTGAAGCAAGGGGTTTTTTTAAGGTTGTATAGAAAGCCGCCTACCCTTGAGTTATGCTCCCCCACCCCCTCTACATTCTCCTTCTGCTTTTATCACCGAGGCAGACACTTCCTACCTTTCAAACTTCCCGTGTCACCTGGTTTCCTGTGAGATGCTCCTGTTAAGATAAGAGACTGGTATCAGTGGTCAGTGTGATTCTGAAGTTATCTTGAAAAATAAGTGTACTCGAAGGTGGTACAGTCTGGAGTGGGGATGAGTGGAGGGGCCTAAAGGTGAAATGAGAGGGATTTGTCTTAATTAGAAGTCTTTTTAGTTTCAAGCAACTGTCAGAAACTTTTAGTTTCTGACTAAAAACTGAAACTTTTTAGTTTCAAATGGTCAGAAGAGGGAAATGATTGGAGGGATGTTGGTGTCGGTGGACCCAGAGCAGGGAAAGTCAGGGAGGCCTGGGGCAGGGTTCACTGAGGCTCCAGGACTCTCTTTCTCTCTCTGCCTCTTAGCTGTGCTTTCTCCACATTTTGGCTTCAGTCTTCAGTTCAGACCAGCCTTTGCCCTCACATACCTGCTGACAGCTCTGAAGTCTATCTTACAGCTTCCACCAGCAGACCCCACAGACTCCTCTCTTGCCCTGAAAATTCCAGAGAAGGGCTGGGGTTGGCCCCGATTGGGTGTGGGATGTAAATAAGTGTCTGTTCCCATCGGAACATCATTGTTAGAGTGAGGAGGAACATGTCCAAGTAGGAGAAGATGCTGCCCCCAGAAAGGCTGAACAAAGGAAAGCTGTCCTCAGGATTCGCAGGAAGGTTTAGTGAGCCTTTAGGAAAAAAGACTAATACAGGGGATGATGTGCCTCAAATTCAAATGCAACCTAATCAGTATTTACTGAGCTATTGAAACAAGGGTTTCTTTGGGAATTCATTTTGTGGATCACTCATTTAGCAGTTTCTAAGGAAGAGTAGCATGCCTATGCAAGAGAGCTTAGAGAAAAGGTGGATGACCAACCACCTAGATGCAGGGCCAGCAGGTGACCACCTGCAACTTGTTAGACTCCTCTTGTGAAGAACAAAAGTGGTTCCCAGACCAGCAGGGGGACTGAGCCTGGACTGTGCCAGCAGCTGTCCAAATTCTTTACCCCACTCCTGTCCAGCTGATCACGTGGCTTCCCTTTCGAGTTGACCCTTGCCCTCAACTGAAAATCCAAAATATTCAGCTGGGGGCTGCCAGAGACTACTCCTGCTCTCTGGCTCCGCCTTCCCCCCACTGGCCCCTTGAACCCAAGAGAACAGTTTTCAGCGCTATGAGGAGGAACCTTCCTCTTGCTTCCAGGGCTTCAGCCATGCTCCTGTGTCTTCCTCCTTGACTCTTCATCTTTCTTGTTTGGGATTGATTTTGGGTGCTATTCTCTCCTAGAAGTTTCCCTTGGGCCCCCAAGCCTCACGCTGTCCTCACAGCAGCCCTGCGGGCCCCCAATTCAGTGTTTATTTCGCTGTGTTGGGTTTGGCCCACTTCCCCTCTTCGGAATCTCTGAAGGCAGGAACTTCATCTGACCGTGCCCATGCCTGGCGCTCCCTGCACATATAGGTGCTGGATAAACATTCACTTGCTGAGGATCAGAGGGCAGAGAGCTGCGGGGACAGGGTGCCCACCATGTCACTGTCCTGCCTGCCCTCTCAGAACATTCAGGTTGAATGATTTCAGTCACCATTTACATGCACAGCAACGTAACAACTTGTGAAGGGCGCATTTATTTGCAAGGCAAAATGCCTGACATCGTCACTCAAAAGACCTCAGTTCCAGGGTCTCACTTACCCAGGCTCAGGAAGAGGTGATAAGGGGAGAGGGTTAGTTGATGCATTTTGTGTCTAGGCGATGATGCCGTGTTACATAGGATGCTCTCAAATCTTTGACAGGAGTCGAGGCAGAATTCTTGTCAGATTGTATAAGAGAAACAACTCATCACTCTGCTTCACATACTGGGATCTACTACGCATCTGTGTTTTCTTAAAGCCTTTGTGTATGCTGGCTCATAGTACTTAAATTGAAATTTAAGGAAATCTGCTTTTAATACCAAGTGGACGGCAAGTAATGAGGGTTTTTGATTTGCTCTTGAGTAAGTCTGTTCTTTTCAATTAATATTTTCAACATTTTGGCTGCATGTTTCATGCCACATTATATTAATATGTTACCGACATGCCAGGCCCCTTTGCAGTGCCTCCCTGTCTATTCACCTGCCCTCTTCTCTGCCAGGGATGCCTGTCTCCCCATCATTTGTTGGCCTGGAAAAAGCCGTTCTTCCCTCCAGGCCCAGCTGCCTCCTGCGTTACCTGCCAACTGCAGCCCCTCCCCCTTGTCGCATCTCCATGCACTGTTCATGTGGCCCCACACATACCGTGAATGTGGAAGAAATGGGTTGTATGTTATTCATCCTTTTCCCTTTTTTTTTTTTTTTTTTGGTGTTTTTTCATTTCAAGACACAGACACCCATTACTTCAATTCATTGAGCATCTCCCCTCTTGGAAGGAGACTCAGATACCCCCAAGATGCAGATCTTGCCTTTGAAGAGCTTTCCTTCTGCTAAGGGAGGAGAGACTTGTTGCACTACATATGTGATGCTGGGCCTGGCGACTCACTGTTTTATTTCTTTCCTATGAAATAAAAATGTAGCTTATGCTATTACTTCATTTTAATTCTGCCATGATATTTGTTTTAAAACAAATCACTGGATATTAATCCTCTTATTATATTCTGTCCCTAATTCTATTAGAAGAACAAAGAGGGAATTTGGATTTTGGATTGCTTTCGCAAAGCACAGAGGTTTTAAGCATCTCACTTGACTTCATGGAGGTTCTCAGGGACCTGATAAGTTTCTGGGAACAGAGAAGCGCAGACCTGATGAGCTGTCAGCCCCGCCCCTCCCGAGGAGGTCTGCCTGGGAATGTCAGGTGTTATGCCCGCTGTCAGGTGTGTCTGCCCTGGAGCCATCCTTCCCTCCAGCTGCCAGCTCCCTCTCACCACCACACACTCCCCATCCCTTCAGAGTTTTCTTTAGACGGTGGTGACAGATAGGCCAGGTCTCCACCCAGGCGACCTCCCCCAGACTCCTCTGCTCTGAAGAGGACAGATTCCGGACTTCAGGGTCTCACCTTCAGAATCACAGCCCCCAAGGGAAGCCTAGTTCAGGAATGATCTGGCTGTACCTTCTGGTCCCATGGGAAGTCTGGTTTCATAGCAGCCTGCACAGATGTGATGTATGGTGGCCCCAGTCCCTTTAGGGGAAACCAAAGCACCTTGGTCGGGGAGGGGGGGGCAAGTGTTGCCCCCAGAGGCTGGTACCCAGTGCCCAGTGCTAGGAATTGTTCTAGCTCATGGCAGCTGTTTATCGTGAGGGGCATCAGGAAGACAGGAGGCAGTGCTGAAACCCAAAAGCACAGAGCTATTTCCAGCCTGATCTTGGCCTGTTAATAATGAACCAGCAATGATGTAGGCACAGGCTGACAGTGCGGGGGTGGTAGAGGAGGAGGTTGGACATGTGGGGAGCAGCCTGAGCGGCTGCAGATACAGAAAGAAGCCATGTGGCGTGTGGAACGCTCCCCTTCGGGGGAGAAGAGCAGACCCGGAATGAGGAAGGCAGGGTCATGTGCACAGGCAAACCAAGTGAAATGCCTTCATACCGATAACTAAGGGGCAGATATGCGCACTGTGGGGAGAACTGCTTGAACCATTCTCTGGGATTCTGACTCAGCATCAGTTTTTGAATCCCAGCTAAAAAGGGAGTAGCATTCTCCTCTCCAATGTAATAGTAATTTAGCTAATCCTTACTTAGTGCTAACTGTTGAGTACTGTTCTCAGTGTTTTGCATACATTAGCCCATTTACATACATGATACATACAGTATATTTACATGTACTAACTCATTTACGTGCATTGTACATACACTAACTCATTTGTATACATGGTACGTTTACATGTTGTCTTAGTCCATTGGGGCTGCCATAACTGAATGCCATAGCCTGGATGGCTTAAATAACATTGCTTCTCACAGTTCGCTGATGAAGATGCTGGCAGATCTGGTGTCTGGTGAGAGCCTGCTTCCAGGTGCGTAGATGACCATCTCCTCGCTGTGTCCCCACATGCTGGAAAGCGTGAGGGAGCTCTCTGGAGCCTCTTTTGTAAGGGCACTAATCCCATATATGAGGCTGCCACCCTCATGACCTAAACACCTCACAAAGGCTGCACCTCCAAACACCATCACACTGGGGATTAGGTTTCAACGTATGAATTCTGGGGGACTCAAAGTTTCAGTACCTAACACGCATGTTAGCTCATTTACATACATCATACACTTACATGCATTAGCTAATTTAAAGAATCTAGTTTACTGATGAGCAACAGGCACAGAGAGTCACATGCCTGGGGTCAAGCGGGTCAATTCTGGCTCCAGTCTTAGCTGCCTCTTGGCAGCTCTTGCTGCCTGTGATGGTGTAGTTAGGATCAGCAGCATATCAGTGTGTGTCTTACCAACTATTGCACGCGCGCATTTCGTCAGCCCACCAGACCCTCTCAATAGACCTACAGAGCATTTTACAAATGAGGCAGAAACCAAGGTTTCCTAGTCATGGAGGGACTCAGTGGGGACGTGAAGACTTGTCCCGCTCTGCAGCCTCATCCTGTGTGTGGCCCGAGCTACACAGCACCCCTCCGCTGTTTCCCCTGGGGCCACTGTGGTCTCTGCTGCACACCTGGAGGCTCATGGGGCAACTTGAGGGACCGCCTCATATGGACAACTTAGTCTTCCCGTCCTCTCTTCCACCCTTAGCCATGAATCCACCTTCCAGCCGCGTGAGTGGCCACCTTCAAGAACAAAGCCCAGAGGTGACGCAGGGCGGAGTTGAGGAGGCAAGGGTTGGGGGTGGGGTGTCAGGGATCCTACAGAAAGGATGAGATGTGAGAGGGTAACTTGGTTTGTGACTTTAACCTCTTGCACTTAGTATGACAGACTTTTCGAAAAACATAACCTGGTGACAAAAAAATGGCAGTTTTTAGGTGTTACCCTTACAATAGGAATGAGCTGGGGTGGCCTTGGCCTGCAGTGGCTTGAAGTAGAGCTTTGTTCCTGGCCAGAGATTGAGGCCAGGTCATGGTACGAGAGCGCAGAGTCCTGACCACTAGACCAGTGGTCAGTGACAGGGCCCCAGCCCATCAGTTTTGCAGGAAAAGAATTCCCACAAACGTGGAAAGTAGTGAAACAAGAGAAGCATTTTCTCCTGTCTTTGCTCCTTGTGTATACACCTATCCAGTTAGTTGTGTTGCCATCATCGGTCCAACTTCCCTGTCCAACAGCAAATTCCTTGTGAGAATTTGAGAAGATCATCGCCTTGGCCATCTTGGCAGCTGCTGCCTTCCCTCTTCCCAGCACAGGAGCTGGTACTTAGTTCTTGTGTGTTCAGGGAATGAATGTGGGCTTATAAGTGATGGATTCTGAAAAGAGCCTATTAAAAGTGGAAATCAACAAAATTCAAATGCTTTGAGTCAAATGCCACTTTTTCCAAAGATCCCACCACTTCCACTCCAATGTGCAAAGTTGACCCCGTTCTTACTCCTTCTCACCCTCCCAGCCCCCAGCGTTCTTCCCAGGACTTTCCCACAGGTTCCTGCTTTCTCTCCTGGTCAGTGCATCCTTCTGTTTCTGCCCCTTCTTTAATGTGTCCTCCAACAGCAGAATTATATTCCTAAACTCCAAGTGTGTTCGTTAAACTTAATTACACTTTGTTGTTGTTGTATTGGAGTTTCAGCATCAGTTCTTCCAGTTAATATTCAGGCTTTATTTCCTTAAGGATTGACCGGTTTGATCTCTTTGCTGTCCAAGGGACTCTCAAGGAAGAGTCTTCTCCCGCATCATAGTTACACTGGACTATGTTAAACGTTTGAGCAAGTCACGCTAGGCTCTGCACAATCCAATCCCAATATATCGGTCAGACTCCTGCCTTCGCTCCTATCCCCAAATGCTACCACGTGCGCTGCAGCCACACTGAAGCCTCAGTGTTCACTAAGGGATGTTTTTGTGTCCTGGAGCCTTTGTACCTCTTCCCTCTACTGTAGAGTTTCCGCCCATCCTCGGTCACACGAGCTGCTCATCCCCTCCACCCCTCATCCCCAGGCAGTGTGCTTGCCCTTCCCTCCTGTCTCTGCCAGGACTGCTTTCTGCCTCTCTTTCTTCTTCTATGCTGAGACCTCCTCCAGGGCAGAGGCTGGTCACCATGGCATTTCCTCCTCCCAGCACAGAGCTGGAGTTGCTTCCCTTTTCCTTTTTCTCCTTACATGTATTGATTGATTGATTGGCTGTGCTGGGTCTTTGCTGTTGCACTGGCTTTTCTCCAGTTGCGGTGAGCAGGGGCTATGCTCTGGTTGTGGTGCCCGGGCTTCTCAGTGAGGTGGCTTCTCTTGGTGCAGAACACCAGTTCTAGGGTGTGCGAGCTTCAGGAGTTTCAGCTCCTGGGCTCTGGAACACAGGCTCAACAGTTGTGGTTCTCAGGCTTAGTTGCTCCTCGGCACGTGGGATCTTCCTGGACCAGGGATTGACCCATGTCTCCTGCATTGGCAGGCGGATTCTTTACCACTGAGCCACCAGGGACGACCCCCCCGCCCCCACCACCTTGCCCTTTTAAATGTGAGCAGCAGACAGTATTTTGAAAGCTTGGGATTAAGTCCTGTCTGCAGGACTCAGAAAGATAGGAAAAGGCCCACCTCAACTGTACGTCTTTAGATGAGGCATCCACAAGGCTCTTTCAACAAAACCCAGACCTCAAGATACACATAGGTCGCCTCCCATGGGGGCACAGGTCACAGACTCCAGGGAATGGTCTTCTTTCCAAAAGGACGTTATAAAGAACAAAATTTGAGTGCCAGCAGTTTTTGGAGTTCACTGTGGTGAAACACTGTACTAATTCAGACCTCACTGTGAAGACTGTGGAGAATGGCAGACCTTGGCAAGCCATTTGCACGGTGTTCCTTCTTTAAAATTTTTTTTTTAGTTTATTTATGGCTGCTCTAGGTCTTTGTTGTTGCTCATGGGTTTTCTCCAGCTGTGGGAGTGGGGGCTATTCTTCACTGTAGTGTGCAGGCTCCTCATTGTGGTGGCTTCTCTGGTTCTGGAGCACAGACTCTAGGGCACGTGGACTCAGTAGCTGCAGCTCACAGGCCCCAGAGCACAGACTCAGTAGCCGTGGTGCATGGGTTTAGCTACCCCACAACATGTGGAATCTTCCCTGACCAGGGATCAAACCCATCTCCCTTGTATTGGCCAGCGGATTCTTTACCACCAGACCACCAGGGAAGTCCCACAGTGTTCCTTATACATTAGGGTTTTTGCTCAGGTGAAACGTTAAGGGCATGACGTCAGTACTGCCAACAGTACTGCACCTCTGAAACAGACCCACGTAGACAAAGGAGGTAATTTCCTTTGCCTCTGTGGCCCTGCTGTAAAGATGCTCAGTGTTAGTTCTTGCAGGTTATTTTTGCAGTGCCCACAGGAAGTTATCGAGCCCTTTTCACATGACGCATGAAACATGTAAGTTGGCTGTGGAGCCTCTTTTCAGTTCAGCTTTACCCCACTTGCCCCACCCCCACTGCTTCCAGGTAGCTCCTCCACCCTAAGGGCCCACGTTCTGCCCATCAACTTGCATTCCTTCAGGGTCCTGGAGGTTAAAGGCACGTTAGATGACAATTGTGCACCCTGTACAAAATCTTTTCTGAAATAAGATAGAATATGAGTGAGTGAATGAATGAATGAATACCAAACAAATAAATACAATTGCTTGTGCTAAGATGTAAACAAAGAAAAAAAAAAAGGAAAAAATAAATTAAGGGCAAGAGTAATGATTCTTTCTCTTCCCCGCAAAGCGGAAGCTTTCAAGTGCAACATACAGCTGTCTAAAACTTGCTTCTCTAGCCACGCTTGAGCCAAGAGCACAAGGTCAAAGTTAACGTGGCTGTGCTGGGCCCGCCCCACGCCCCCCATATTCCTTGTCCTCAGAGCGCATAGCCCTGCACCGCCCCCCCCCCGCCCCCAGCCAGAGCACAGGGTCAGAAATAGCAAATGATGATTGATCAGGTGCCTCCTGTCTTCAGACACAGTCAGCGTTTACTGTCTCTGCGGACCAGACTGTAGAAATAAGCAGACCCGTAAAGACCTGCAATTACTATTTCCCCGGAGATATCCCAGATGCTGCTGGGTAGACTGCAACATGGCAGCGCGCTTCCTGCTCCTGATTTATTCCATCCTGGAAGAGCTTTCCTTGCATGGGCTTCTCTTTAGAAGTGACTGCTCGTGGCTTTTCAGGAGCTGTTTCAGGTGTTCTTATTTGGCCACCCTTTCAGTGTCCAGCGGTGCACAGGGCTGTGTCCTGGGGTCTTGCCTTCTCCAGTTCCATTCCCACCCAGAGCTCGCTTCTTCCTTGCCCTCCTCAGGATCTGCTGAGTAGGTTTGGTGGGAGAGAGATGCTGGCTCAAAGGGACTCTCCCACCCTCAACCAGATGTTGCATTTTATTGTGACTTCCAGGGTGTACAGGGATGACTGGGGGCAAGAATACAAGTTTGGGATGGGAGGGCTCTCTTACATTCTTCAGACCAAACCACACTGATCATTCAGTGGTCCACCATGACAAACTCTGAAAAAAAAATGGCCGATTTGCTGAATGGTTCTTACTAGCTGAGCTCTGCAGAATTGGGGGCTGTTAGGTATCTGGATCTCAGGACCAAACTCTCCTTTAAATACTAATAGTGCAAGCAGGATGAGGTTGTGTGGGAGCACAATGCTGTCTCTGTTCTCTGTCATCATTCCCTGTTCGAGTTTTTGTCTAAATTAACAGTCTCAGGTTAAGAATTCAAAGGGGAAAAGGGCTCTCAAAGTCTTGTTTGAAAGGCTTGAAGGCATGTGGAACATCACATAGTTGTAGGCATTTCCCTTGCTGTGTGCAGCGGCATGAAAGGGAACAGGGAGCTAGAGGGAGCATTTATTGACTCGCTGTAGGTGTGGCCCAGCATCATCACACTCTGGCCGTGGGGTCACACAGTCTCCTGGGGGTTCCTAAAAAAAAGTTCTTAAAAGAAACTGAAGGCATGGAGAACCCATTCATTTTGTGATTTCACTTGTAGGTTCTGACTCGTCACTCAGTGTCACAGCACGGATGTGGGAAATAGAGTTTCATGGTCTCTGAGGCTTTAAGTGGAGAAGGCAATGGCACCCCACTCCAGTACTCTTGCCTGGAAAATCCCATGGACAGAGGAGCCTGGTGGGCTGCAGTCCATGGGGTCACTGAGAGTTGGACACGACTCAATGACTTCACTTTCACTTTTCACTTTCATGCATTGGAGAAGGAAATGGCAACCCACTCCAGTGTTCTTGCCTGGAGAATCCCAGGGACGGGGGAGCCTGGTGGGCTGCCGTCTATGGGGTCGCACAGAGTCGGACACGACTGAAGTGACTTAGCAGCAGCAGCAGCAGAGTCTTTAAGATTCGCTGTGCTTTATCAAGCTGTGCTTTTCGACTGAGCCAGTATATGAGGAATGATTTTTTTTGTTTATTGGAATATAATTACAGTATTGTGTTAGTTTCTGCTGTACAATGAAGTGAATCAGCTCTATGTATACCTATAT
Organism: Capra hircus; assembly: GCF_001704415.2. Lineage (NCBI taxonomy): Eukaryota > Metazoa > Chordata > Mammalia > Artiodactyla > Bovidae > Capra > Capra hircus. Next base: position 30,298,196 of record NC_030823.1, on the reverse strand, counting down.
CCCCTTCTTCTTGAGCCTCCCACACCACATCCCACCCCACTAGGTCATCACAGATCACAGAGCCGAGCTCCGTCTGCTATACAGCAGCTTCCCACTTGCTATCTATTTTACACACGGTGGTGTATATATGTTAGTCATACTCTCAATTCGGCCTGCCCTCTCCTTCCTCCTCTGTGTCCACAAGCCAGTTCTAAGGACTTTAAAACTGAAGATAAAGTTCTGTGATTTTCCAACTCTGATCCAGAGGAAGTTAGATGTTATTACCAGGTTTAAAATGTGGAAGGTGCTTGGTTTTGCTCCATGCTCACTGGGCTAAGATGAGAAATAGGTTTAAGGGGCATTATGAGAGTTTGGTTGGATGTGAAGAATATTCCTTATAATCAGTGAATAAATGTTGTGTTAGGCCATCGGGGAAGGTGTGGAGCTTTATCACTGGGAATTGAGTCTGGTTTGTGGTGCTGGAGGATTAAAGAAATGACCACTTAAGTTCTTGTTCTTTTTCTGTGTATTATTCACTCCACTTTATATTGACTGTCTTCCCAAAGTATCCTATGTGTTCACTCTCAGTCATTTCAGTTGTGTCCGAGTCTTTGCAACCCTATGGACTGTAGCCCTCCAGGCTCTTCTGTGGGTGGGTTTCTCCAGGCAGGAATACTGGAATGGGTTGCCATTCTCTCTCCTCCAAGGGGTCTTCCAGAGCCAGGAGTCGAATCCGTGTCTCCTGTGGCTCCTGCATTGCAGGCAGATTCTTTATCGCTGAGCCACTGGAGGTGAAGGTGAAGTCGCTCAGTCGTGTCCGACTCTTTGCGACCCCGTGGACTGTAACCTACTAGGCTTCTCCGTCCATGGGATTCTCCAGGTAAGAATACCGGAGTGGATTGCCATTTCCTTCTCCAGAGGATCTTCCCGACCCAGGGATCAAACCCGGGTCTCCCGCATTGCAGGCAGACGCTTTAACCTCCGAGCCACCAGGGAAGCAAGGGAAGCCCTCAAAAGTATCCCACGGGGCCTTAGGGAAACTTCGCCTCACACAAAATGAAGAATCCAGCTAGGGGCTTCTTGCATGGTCAAGAGTTCTTTTTGTCTTTTCCTGAGCACTTTTTCAGTTCAGTTCAGTTGCTCAGTCATGTTCAACTCTTTGCAGCCCTGTGGACCACAGCACACCAGGTTTCCCTGTCCATCACCAACTCCTGGAGCTTGCTCAAACTCATGCCCATCGAGTCGGTGATACCATCCAACCATCTCATCCTCTGTCGTCCCCTTCTCCTGCCTTCAATCTTTCCCAGCATCAGGGTCTTTTCCATGAGTCAGTTCTAACAATCAACTATCTTTCCCTTGAGGCAAAGTTAGGAGGTAAATAGGGATAGGTGTGTGTGCTTGTTTTTTAAATCACTTCTTTTTTTCTCTTAAATACTATAATTTTTTATTGTTTGTTTCTTGGCTGTTCTGGGTCTTGGTACGGTGTACGGATATTTGCGGGCTGCTCTGCATTTCAGCAAGTGGGCTTCTCATTGCAGTAGTTTCTCTTGTAGAGCACAGGCTCCAGGGCATGAGAGCTTCAGTAGTTGCTGCTTGCAGACTCTAAAGAGCACAGACTCAGTAGTTGTGGTGCACAGGCTTAGTGGCTCTGCGGCATATGGGACTTCTCTGGACCTGGGATTGAACCTGTATCTCCTGCATTGGCAGGTGGACTCCTAACCCCTGGACTACCAGAGAAGTCCCCAGACAGAGGGTTTTAATTTCCACTTTATAGATGAGAAAATTAAAATTCAAGGATGTCAAGTGATAATTCCACACAGGTTTGAAACTTCGGCATCATTTTTGTGTTTCTTCTACATACGACCCATCACCAAATTCTGCTAAATTTCCCCTTGTACTGTTATCTGCACCTGATGCTTTCTCTCCACATCGACTGTCCCCCTTTAAGGCTATCATCATGCCATGCCTGGACCATTATATTGGTTTCTTGCATTCCCTTTCAGAGGCCAGTTTTGCCTCCTCCTCGATGCCTTCCCTGAGTTTTGGAATCCTGGGAATATGAATCCACCTTTGTTCACTTGACGGTTGCCAGGTGTTGCAGGCAGAGAGCCGAGGAGGCACTGGGATGCTTGTGGTAGGGAATTGTTCTCAGAGATTTGCTAACATGCTGTACCCCTTGTACCTTGATACTAACTCACAACAGTGCTCAGTATTGGCTTCTGGTCTATGGACCTCTGTTTATGTTAGACACACAGTTGCATGAATCTATATTTCTCCCCCAGGGTTACACAGTCACTAAATATCAGGTCACAGAAGTCAGGGAAAGCTCAAACTGAAATGTTTTGTTTTCCCAGAATGAGGATTCACTGATTTTGCTGCGGGCTGGGGATTGAGGCAACCTGTTCATACTTGTGATTTCATGGTCACGTTTCACAAAAATTACAAGTCATTTTTAGCCTCTTAGTTACATCTAAAATTTTAAAACCTGTCATGTTAATATATATCAGTTAGAATGATAATACTGCCTGCTTTATTACTTACATTTTCATGGTTTGGAGTAATTGCATTACACCCTATTTGGTTTCCCTCGTGCCCCCTTCTCCAGTTGGGTTGTACGTCTCTCAGTGACAAAGAATTGTGCTTGTTTATGTGTTCAGGTACTAACAAGACATTAGTAAGTGCCCATCATGTGGAAAGCCCTGTACATACCTGTGGTCCTAGAGGAGTTGTGTTGCTTGATATTAGCAATGCACCAGGCCAGGGAGGTGATGGCATTGGGACTGGGGCTTCTGCTCCCAGCTCCCACCTGTGTCTATGCCATGATACTGCACTGCTTCCAAGTAAACATGTTGACTGAGAGATCAGCGTGTATGCAGTTATTTGATCTGTAGATCGAGGTGCAGGTAAGTCCGATTTCCAGTGGGTAGAGCCTCTCTGCCCTCCCATCTCTGTTCTTCCTTCCCACACGAGAAAGTGGTCAGAGGCTTTGCAGTGTGCACTGCTCTGTGATTCTGTACTCATTGGCTTTTCTTGAGAGATGCTTGTCCATTAGCTTTGACTTCCTTTTGTCAGGCTCTCTAACCCCTTCCAGTAACGGAATTAACGAAGCCTTTCTCTTGATTTTAGAAAAATAAGCAGAGGCTTGGGAGAGGCATCACTCTGACATGCTCTCTGTGTACACAATGGAGTCTCTAGTATGGCCTCTGCCTCTCAAAGACTTGTGTTCTGTTTGGTCAGAGGTTACCAGGGTGTCTCCTGTGTATTTACACGGATTCCATTGTGAGCCTCCAGATCCCACGCTGTAAGGACATCCACCCTTACTGCCCTTGATAGACGCAGGAAAATTATTTCCTGGTGACAATCAGGTGCTTGTAAGAGCCAGCTTTCAGAGAGGAATCTACCATCAAAAGGGCTAATCGTCCAAATGACAGATACGCATGGCTGGCTTCCCTCTTTACGCCACCTTGATTGAGATGAGAGGAGTGTGCTTCTGGCCTTGGCAATGGAGGAATCTGTGGGAACAACATCCTCAGGGAATAGCTTTTCTCCACTAAGCATGACAAGTATGGCAAATGCACGCAGAGCTGAGATCTCTTGGCTGCAAGGCCAAGGGCCTGCATCCCTGCTCCAGAGGACAGGCCCTCTTCTTGTAGGAGTGCTTCACCCTGGGGCAGGCAGGATTTATTTACTTCTTGTCATTTGGCCTGGAATGTTGCATATCGCCCTTTCACAGACACCTGGCTGTGGCTCCCACGTCAGGAGTCACTCTTGGAAACAGAAGGAGGTAGACGACATTTTCATGTTTGGACACCGAGTGCCGAGGTTCTGGGGTTTCATCACTTGCTTGCCTCCTGCCTTGTCATGGGAACAGAGGGGCTGCCTGACCAGGGAGTCAGTTTTGAGGGTGAGGTCCTGAAAAGGAGACTGGGCACACTTCTGTTCTCAGGGATGAGCTCCTATACGCTGAGACCTCAGCCATCTCTAAGTGCACAGAGGACCCTCCCACTGGCCCAGAGCTCAGAAACAGTTCACCATCCTGCCTCCTCTGCACCTGTCACCATCCCTGGGACAAATGGGGATGTTGTTGGGAATTCTCTCTGAAGAGTCATTCTCAGACAGAACCACAGAAACAGGAAGCGGGTTAGTGGCTGCCAGGGAGTTAGAGGAGGAGAAATCAGGAGTCACTGTCTTCCCCGATGGCTCAGCAGGTAAAGAATCAGACTGCAATGAAGGAGACACAGAAGACATAGGCTCCATCCCCGGGTTGGGAAGATCCCCTGAAGGAGGGCATGGCAACCCACTCCAGTATTCTTGCCTGGAGAATCTCACAGAGCAGCCTGGTGGACAACAGTCCAAAGGGTAACGAAAAGTCGGACACGACTGAGTGACTACTCAGTGTACACACACACGCGCAGTAAACAGATTTGGGGTTTCTTTGGGGACGGAAGATGTATTCTGGGATTAGATAGCGATGATGGTTGTGCAACATTGTAAATATACATATTTTTTAAAAATCCACTGATTTGTCCTGGATAAGATGGAAAATTGTATGTTATATGAATTTTATCTCAAAAAAAATAGAAATAAATATTTAAAACTAAAATATTCAATGTATTCAATAAATATTCAATATTATCCTCAGAAGGAATCATCCTAGTAACACCCTCCCTTACTTCTCACATTCATCCCAATTCTCACGTTCTATTGCTCATGTTTATTTCAAGACATGTCACATACCTGGGCTTCCCTGGTGGCTCAGACAGTAAAGAATCTGCCTGTAATGCTGGTGATCCAGGTTTGATCCCTGGGTCAGGAAAATACCCTGGAGGAGGGACTGAACACTCCAGTATTCTTGCCTGGAGAATTTCATGGACAGAGGAGCCTGGCAGGCTATAGTCCAAAAAGTCCCTGGGGTCACAAAGAGTCGGATTCAACTGAGCGACTAACACACATGTCACATACCTATATTACCTGTTTGTTTTTATTTGGTGTGATCCTATGGAATGCCTGTCTGACGAAAAGTAATCAAGTTATAAGGCCTTTTAGTGGCTCAGATGTGTTTGTTGTTGCCCCGTCTGTTGGAAAGTGTGCCAGCTTAATAGGGAAACAGAGAAACATACCCTCATTCTTCCTGCTTCTGCTCTGAGCACTTGATTCTGTATATAAAATTCTTATAAATACACACATCAACAGAGTTCTTGATATTTTGCCCAGTATATGAGAAGGAATAAAACCTTTCTTGAAATGCACACAGAATAAAATGCAAAAACAGAAGAAATCCCAGGAACACAGATGACAAACACGAGGATATTTACCTTTTGCTCTGCCGCATCCTGAGATGACTATAAGTGGGACTTATAGGTGCAAATTTTATCTAAATTAAATTTTTTTTTCACATTAAAGCTCCAGTATTTTCCTAGGCCATGGTGCTTTGTAAATGAATGAAGTTTACTTTTCCCCTAAAATCAGTTCTTTCGGTATCATCCTTTAGCCTCATTTTCCTTTCAAGTTATTTGATATCTCCCTGACCCCTCCGCATGCAGAGGTTTGTTCTTGCTTATTGAAAAGTGGCTTAAAAAAAAAATCAATTGACATGCTTTGGTTTGGGATCAATTTTACGTCAAACCTCCATAGTTCTTAGAGATCATTTAATTTGAGTAAGTATGCAAACAAGCAGGGGCTGAGGCTGGGGAGATGCCACTGAAGCATCAGAGCAGGGGCCTGGGTGGACAATGTGGGTGGCGGGCAGGCTGGGCGCCTCACTCCCAGCTGTTCTGCTTTAGGGTTAGGGTCTTCCAGCTGAGGTTTTGAGGGTCAGGCTGCTTTGTGGCCCACTTTTTACCTCTCTTTGTTTGGTGGTAGGGCCATCAACTTCTCTAGGCTTAGTTTCTCTGGTGCCAAAGGCCTGGGGAGGAACTGTCTACGCCAGCACCATGGGCTTGGGAAGGCTGGGGGAGGGTAAGGGAGGCTGCTGTTGTTCCAAACATGCCTTTCCCTAGTTCTTGCGCATCACCATCCTCCTTTTCAAAAAAGAGTAATGATGGGACTTCCTTGATGGTCCAGTGGCTAAGACTCCATGCTCCCAATTCAGGGGACCCAAGTTGGATCCCTGGTTAGGAAACTAGATTCCATATGCCACAACTAAGACCCAGCACAACCAAATACATACAATTTTAAAAGGGTGATGGGCTTCCCAGGTGGCTCTGATAGTAAAAAATCTGCCTGAGACTCAGGTTCGATCCCTGGCTTGGGAAGATCCCCTGGAGGAGGGCATGGCAACCTACCCCAGTATTCTTGCCTGAAGAATCCCATGGACAGAGGAGCCTGGCACTCTGTAGTCCATGGGGTCGCAAACAGTTAGACAAAACTGAGAGAGTAACACACATAGTTGGGAAGATTATCTTTCCTGTATCTTTTTGAAAGTATAAAGTAAACATAAAGCAAGTGTCCTCACTGACACGCCTTTGCTCCAGACATGTCAGGTTCCTGGAGTGGGTGACTGTGCTACCCGCCCCCCAAAACTGCTGCCTTCTCTAACTCCCTCCTTAGAGGGTGACTTTGTTCATATCACAGGGCTTCCGTCATGTGGGTAAGGATGTCGGGGAAATGAAGATTTAAAATCCGTAACGTTATTAGCTCTGTCAATACAATAATTTAATAAATGTTCCCGGGAGGAAAACAGGCGTTGACAGAGACTACCTCTTCTCTCAGCTTTCTTTCTGTGTGACACTTTCCCTGAATTATGGGAAGGAGGCCTTTGTGGAGGAGAGTCTAGGGCCTGAACTCTTTCTTGCCACCCCTCACGCCCCTTCCTTAGTCTTGCTTGGGGCCTTTCATGACCTGGAGCTGAGGGAGCATCCTCCACGCACATCTGGTCACCTCCACGCAGTGGGGAGGGTCAGGATTGTGCTCACCTTCTCAGAGTCAGTCTTTTCAGGCTCAGATATTTGAAGAGTCCAGTTGGCTATGAGTTGCCTCATTTTCTTCAGTCTGAAGATTAGAAAATAAAATATAAAAATTCACCCTCAAGAATCTGGTGAAGAATTCCCTGGTGAAGAACCTCCTGCCTATACAGGAGACATGGGTTTGATCTCTGGTCGGGGAGGATCTCACATGCCACAAAGCAACTAAAACCAGGCGCTGCAACAATTGAACCCGTGCTCCAGAGCCTGGGAGCTGCAGCCGCCAAAGCCCGCGTGCCCCAGAACCCATGCTCTACAACAGGAGAGGCCAGTGGGACAAGAAGCCTGTGCACCACAACTAGAGAGGAGCCCCAGCTTGCTGCAACTCGAGAAAAAGCCCACACCAGCAATGAAGACCCAGCACAGACAACGATAAATAATACAATTTTTGAAAAATAATTCACCCTCAGAAGCACCTGTGATCTTAAATATCTCTTACTTGTGTCCAACTCTGGGCGACCCCATGGACTATAGCCCACTGGACTCCTCTGTCCATGGGATTCTCCAGGCAAGAGTACTGGAGTGGGTTGCCATTCCCTTTTCCAGGGGATCTTCCTAACTCAGAGATCAAACCCTGGTCTCCTGCACTGCAGATTCTTTCCCGTTTGAGCCACCATGGATGTCCTAGAATAGTCATATTCATAGAGTCAGAAAGTACATTGGTAGATGCCAGGGTTCAGGGATGGGAGGGGGTTTTGGTTTCATAAAGTGAAAAACTCAAGAGATGAATAAGGGCGAGAATTTCACAACAGTGTAAATGTACTTAGTGCTACTGAACTGTACAATTAAATATAGCGAAAATAGTATGTTTTATACTATCGTGACTTTTACCACAATAAAAACACATTAAAAAAAATTCAGCCTCAGAAGCTCATAAGCACAGGTTATCACTGAGGAGACCAGACAGATGTTTCTAGGTAACCCAGACCTTCCTTGAAAACAAGCCTGGAGCTTCCAGGCGCCCATCTCTACGTGGAGTGTCAACTGCTGTCATTGCTGGAGTTTTTTCTCCATCCTAAGACTTTTCCTTGTTCCTTGGCTCTCCCATCCTCCCAATAATTATATTTACTGTCAGCTATCTTTGTGGGGATTTAGTGACATTTTTCTGAATCCCTGCAAAAGCACCTGTGACGTTGGCCTTTGTGCGTGTGACAGCCGGACGGGAGAAGTGCCCTGAGCTACCAGCATGAGCTGAGTGTCGCTGTGTTGTGGCCAGCGCTGAGCCTGCACCTCGAATGTCTGGGCATCAGGTAGCTTTCCCTGGGGCCTTCTCAGGTGTTTTCTGCTGTGTTTCATTGATTTTATGGCTAACATTTCTTCAGGGCTTGGGAAAGGGGGTACTTTACTGCAGCTCCTCTGAAAAACCATTTCCACATGAATCACCTCTGGCCTTTTCTGTTTGGCACATTGTTTAGACAAAGAGGAGTTTGTACGTATCACTTCCCACCAGACTCTCCTAAGTGGAAGCCTGGGATTTGGAACCTGGGTTGTTTTTTTTTTTTTTTCCTGCCCTCTAAATGATTGCCTTGTTGGCTAGGTTGTTGACACAACGCAGTTTCTTACAATTTTATAGCCTAAGGGACTGCCTTAGCTACAGGCCACATTCACTTATTATATTATTGATATGAGCTACCATATTTCTACCTATTTATTTCAGGGGATTAATTTTACTTCTCAGCATCATTTATGAGGTGATTCACATCTAAATTTAATGTAAGATTATTTACTTCCCCAAATCATCTATACTGCAGAATTTTGTCTCCAAAAGTGTTTTTGTTTTGTTTTGTTTTGTTGATGATCTAATCAAAACCTCTCATTTTACACATGAGAAAACAGACCTCTAAAGCAAGGTTTCTTCCGAGCAACCCTATGGTATTTATTGCACTGGTGTGCTCTGTCATGTCTGACTCTTTGCAGACCCCATGGACTGTAGCCTACAGACCCCTCTGTCCATGGACTTCTCCAGGCAAGAATACTGGAATGGGTTGCCATGGGTCTTCCCGACCCAGGGGTCGAACCTGAATCTCCAATATTGCAGGTAGATTCTTTACCCTCTGAGCTACCAGGGAAGGCCTCTTGGGGGCTGGCTAATTCTGGATTGTAGGAGACTGCCTCGGAGAAGGCAATGGCACCCCACTCCAGTACTCTTGCCTGGAAAATCCCATGGACAGAGGAGCCTGGTGGGCTGCAGTCCATGGGGTCGCTGAGGATCAGACATGACTTCACTTTCACTTTTCACTTTCATGCATTGGAGAAGGAAATGGCAACCCACTCCAGTGTTCTTGCCTGGAGAATCCCAGGGACGGGGGAGCCTGGTGGGCTGCCGTCTATGGGGTCGCACAGAGTCGGACACGACTGAAGCGACTTAGCAGCAGCAGCAGCAGCAGAAGGCTGCCTGGTGCACTGTGAGGTGTTTAGAGCATCCCTGACAGCTCCTTCAGATGCTGAATGTGTGTGTGCTCAGTTGCTCAGCTGTGTCCACCTGTTTGCAACCCCATGGACTATAACCCTTCGGGCTTCTCTGTCCATGGGATTTCCCAAGCAATAATACTGGAGTGGGTAGCCATTCCCTTCTCCCGGGCATCTTCCCAACCCAGGGATCGAACCTGAATCTCCTGCATCTACTGCGCTGGCAGCTGGATTCTTTACCACTGAGCTGCCAGGGAAGCCCACTCAGATGCTGAGAGCACTCCCCAAATGAATACGTCCCCAGACGTTGCCAAATGTTCCCTGGTCAAGAACCACTGTTCTGGAGGTAAATGCACAGTTGGGTTGTGACAGAGTCAAGAGTGAGAACCAGGTGTCCTGACTGCAGGTCCACCCTATCCAGAGTGGACAACAGAATTAAGTTCTGTGTGGAGCTCAAGGTCATGGTCAGAAGAGCTTCCCCAGTTCTCCAGGGAGAGAGGAGGGCTCAGGAGGCTAAGGAAGCAGGAGCAAAGAAGAGTTTCACGAATTCTGGGCAGATGTGTTCTCTTTACTCAGTGTCCCAGCTGCTAATAGAACTGGACCCAGTGGCTCATTGACTCAACTCTTGTGGATGAACTGCTACTGGACAATATGTCTTAGAAAATCATAAGATGGGTGTCCAGCGAGAACAGAATTAGGGGAGAGAATACTAGAGGCAGAGGAATGTCTCTCCTGCCCATACACACATCCAGAGCCTGGGGCCAGCCCGGGGGAAGAGGCCCCCTGAGCCTCACGCAGTAGACCCCCTTGCATTCCCAGCCAGGTGGGTGGCATCTGGGCCCTGGCCTCCATCCTCTGGTGGAAGTCCTGACTCACACAGTTTCTTTGGCATTTTTCCCTAAGCTCTAACAAGCATCCAGTTTCTACGGATCTCCATTTTTTCTCCTTTAAATCTGTGTCACTTTTCTCTCCTGGCCATGAACTTAGAGAACATAGATAGCACTGTGAGGCTTGTGGCAGCTAATGCCCACCCTGGAGTATTTCTGATGGAGGCAGACAGTGTGATCACCAGGGAGGGAATTCATAGGTGAGAGATCAGAAGTTTTCTTGCTGCCCAATTCTGGGACCTATTAGGAACCTGGGTTCCACTGTGAAAAGATAAGAAAACTCTATTCTCAGGGCTCTGGATCCTAAGCCTCTAGCTTTCCTGTTCCGGGCTCTGTCCTTGGCTCACTGGGCTCCTTGCAGCTGGTCTGAGATGACTTTCCTCTAAAAACAAGACTTCTTTAGGTGGCTGTGCCTACAGGCAAACTGAAAATCCACTCAACTCACTGAGACTTTTGTTTAGATGATGCTAGAAATGCCAACATAGAAACAGAACTTTTGCATGAAATTACTTTTGGGGTAGTTAAATAGGCTCAAAGAGCAGAGTTTATGAACTGAGGGGAAATAGGTTCTGTTACACTACCAGAGATTGTGGTTTTCTTCTCATAAATCATTGCTTTCTAAACTTTTCCTGTCCTAGTTCTTTTTTTTTTTTTCATTCTTTGAATGAACAGTAGGGCATTCTCTGTGTTTCTGAATTATTCCCTTCCCAGCCACCTGGTCATAATCCAAAGGAAAAAAACAAGCCAGACTGATTCTGTGAGCTGTATTTCACTGCCCTTGGCATGTGGACCACAGTGCTCCATTTTCCACCAAATAAAGGAGGAACATTCTGGAACCTTAGCACAAAGAAAAAAAAAATCCATGTTTATCTCTACAGTTGAAGTTTCCTAAGGGGAAAATAGCAGCAACTCAAATAAAAAGGAGCCTCAGTTTTCACTAATACCAGTCTGTGTTTGTGTCTCGTCCTGCTCAGTGAGCACACTGTGTGATTAAGGGAAGCGTTTGCTCTCTCCACCGTGTTTCTCCATCTGTAGAATGGGGATGAGAGCTGTGGCAGCTGTCATGACAGTGATGCTCTGGGCACAAGTGTGCACCAGTGGGGAAGAATGTCATAGCATAGAAAGCCCCCAACACACCCAGTATTTAACATTAAGTGGCCTCTTCCGGGGCTTCCCAGGTAGTTCAGTGGTAAGGAATCACCTGCCCTGTACGAGATGAAGGTTTAATCCCTGGGTCAGGAAGTTCCCCTAGAAAAGGAAATGGCAACCCACTGCAGTATTCTTACCTGACAAATCCGATGGACAGAGGAGCCTGGTGGGCTACAATCCGTGGGGTGGCACAGAGTCAGATACGACTTAGCGATGGAGCACACACATACAGCCTCTTCCCACTCTATGACTTATAAATGTCAAAACTAGAATCTTCTCTCTCCTCCCCTTTCTCAAAGAGCAGCCATTGCCTGCAAACTGAGGGAAAAAAAGATACCACCTGAGCAATCAAGTATATCAGCAGGATCCTGCCAGGAAAGCAGTGTCATACTCAAATAGGTTATTTTGAGAAGGCTGTAAAGAGGGATTGTTTACAGAGATATAGATCATTTGCAGAAAACTAGAAAAGCTAATACAGTAGCCCAGCGATAGTAACAGCAGAGTGCCCACATCCCTGGTCTGAAATAACGAAGAGAGAGAGCAGCTTTCAGAGTCAGAGAATAGGAAGAGTAAAGGGGTTTCCCGACATGCCCTCCTCCCTTTGGAATGTGCGAGCATCTATGGATGTGGTCCAGGAGGGCTGCCTCCCTGCCACAGAGCAGGATGGGGAGGGTGAAGAGAGCATCTGGAGGGCAGAGAGGAAAATTGGCCCATCATGGATCGGAATAACTCCTTCAAAATAGCCCTCCTCACTCCTGGAGACTGAAAGGCTTCTACTTGCGCCACCCCTCCTTGTCCCTGGCTGGATGTGGCTCACACCTCTCACCCCCTGTCTCACTTGTCATTTTCTATCCTGTGTGTTGCCCTCATTTCTTCTTCTGTCAATATTGTGATAACGGTCAGGAAAACTAAAGGCTATTTCAGATCATCTCTTTTGCTGTTAACAGTGTGAGGTTTGTTCTGCCAGTAGAGTGATACAGACCTAGGATGGAAGGTGAGGAGTTACTCTGCGCTTCTTGCATTCATTTCACTCAATACAGACCATCTTTCTCAACTGCCACCGCTTGACCAGTTTCTGAGTATGTGGTACACAGGGGCATAGCAACAGCTTTGGCCCACTCACCAGCCACGTGGCTACAATGTGGATTCCACACTGCACGCCCTTTGGATGTCAACCCTTTCGGACGTCTTGTGTGCATTTAGAAGATTATTTCTTTAGATATATTGTCAGTACCCAAGAAACGTACAAGAGTTGATGCTACCTGGAAGGGTGTTCACGAGGTTCTCAACCTCTAGTTTTATCCCAAGTTCAAACCCAGAACTATTGATGAGAGCTTTGCCCTTGGTCAGAATAGCATTGAGTTTTATTGCAAATACATTAGTGAGCATTATAATGAGAGAGGCAGATGTGTGTGTTTTGAAGACTGGGGTCAATTTCCTTCTGTGAGCCATCCATTTTTGTGCCTTGACCTAAATTCAGAGAGCTGACTGGGGTTTCAGTCCTAGGGGTCTTCACTTCCTCTACAGTCCACAACCACTGACTTGTTAACACATTTCCAGGTAGAAAGCTATTAAATGAGAGGCAAGAAGCATGGACTCTGTACTGAGTTTACTGCATCTAACTGTTGAGCTTGTGTGCGTCACTGTACCTCTTTGCTTTTAACAAATTCTTGTGTATTTACTTATGGCTGAGCTGAGCCTGCACTGCTCTTTGCGGGCTTTCACTAGTTGCAGTGAGCAGGGCCTCCTCTCTAGTTGTGATGCCCAGGCCTCTCATTGCAGTGGCCTCTCTTGTTGCAGAGCACAGGCTCTAGGGGACGTGGGCCTCAGTCGTTGCAGCATGCAGGCTCAGTAGTTGTAGCACACAGACTTGGTTGCCCCGCAGCATGTGGAATCTTCCCGAACTAGGCATCAAACCTGTGTCCCCTGCATTGGCAGGCAGGTTCCTCACCAGTGGACCACAAGGGAAGTCCCACTTTTCGTCTTCGGATCTCAGCTATTTTACCTGTAAATACAGTAAGCATGAAGTGACAGGTACTCTCTGGGTGAGCAATGTGGAATAACTTAGCCATTTTACTAGCGCTGGATGTTAACTGTTGCCCCCAGGCAACCACTGAGACTTGAGCAAAGGTCTTTATGGCCTTTGGAAGTCAGATCTATTGGAAGGAAGAAGGGTACTAAGCTTAACTTCACCATTGAACCATCTCTAGTCCTGCCGCTGTGTCTGCAGAGTGGCCAGCAGATTCTCCTAATGCAGAACTGTAGAGGCCGAGAGTTTCCAGGGAGTCCACCAAGGGGGTCTTTGTGTTCCTCAACCTGTCCATAAACTACAGAGTACAGATTTGAGTAATAAAGCAGAACAGGTTCAAAGGACTTGTTACAATCCATCGAGTCAATAACTAACAATTTTAGAAAATCCCGGAATACAAATTTATACAGTTTTGAGCTATTTTACAACTTATCAGACCATTAATCTAAGTCTTAAAAGTCCCTTAATATATTTAATCATAGCTTGTGCTTTTTTAAAGTTCTGAAATACGTTTCAGCATGCTGAACCACGGCAGCACAAGGGGAAAAAAAATGACTTTAGGGAGTTCCACAAAACCTGCCCAAAAAAGCGAATATAAATATACTCAGTGTGAGGTCTGTTTTGTGTGCAGTTTACGTATTCTAGGTTGGACTTGATCTGAAGGGCTTGTATTAGTTCTCTCACCATATCTGCCCAGTGAGACTGTTGTGGTGGAGAGAGGACAGTGTACCTGACCTCCACCCAGAGCTGGGTTTGAATCCCGTTTCTGTTTCTTACTTTCTGTGAGAGCTCAGGGAAGCCATTCTGTGCTCTTGAACCTATTTCTTCTATGACAGTAAAAGGCCTACCTTAATAGGGTAGCTGGGAAGTTTAGCAAAGAGAATGGCAAAGTGAAGTCCTCAAGAGTCCACCATCCCTTGAGATGTTTGTGAGACTTCTCTGGCTGTCCAACAGTTGAGAATCTGCCTTGTAATGCAGGGGGTGGGGGTTTGATCCCTGGTCTGGGAACTAAGATCCCACATGCTGCAGGCCAACTAAGCCTACACCACAGCTAAAGAGTCCATGTCCTGCAACAAAAATCCTGTATGACTCAATGAAGATTCTCAAGTGCCACAACTGAGACCTGATGCAAATAAATTTTAAAAAGAGAGAGAGATGCTTGTTAAATTGAAACCATGTGCAAGAGCTGACACTGAGCAAAAGGGTCAGCAGCATTCTCCACCACCACCTGCCAAAAAACCCTACACGCCCCTGCTGTCCTTCAGAGAAGCTAGCATTTGGAATGCACTAATCTCCATGCGTGCCTGCATACTAAGTCGCTTCAGTCCTGCCCAACTCTTTGCAACCCTATGAAATGTAGCCCACTGGGCTCCTCTGTCCATGAGATTCTCCAGACAAGAATACTGGAGTGGGTTGCCATGCCTTCCTTCAGGGAATCTTCCCAACCCAGGGGTGGAACCCTTGTCTCTTAGATCTCTTTTTTTGGCAGGCAAATTCTTTACCACTAGCACCACCTGGGAAGCCCCACTTACCTCCATATCTTCTGTAAATTCAGACACAACCCTTACCTCACCTTCAGTTTAACTACCACCACCTACCTACCCTCTACAAATATAAGAAGAAAAAGTTTAGAATCTGGGTGGGTTGCTTTAAAAATATTTCCAAACCCTGATGATCTAGTTTGTCATTATTATTAATAGAATGATCTTCCTCCTCCTTCCTATCTCTTCCATTTCCCTCTGTGCCTGCATCCAGAACCTTCCTAGGAGACAGTCCATTTGCAAATTACTTCAATCTCTATGTTCTAAATCTCAGATTAAGACTTTATTGATTCTGTAGAACTGAGCTCCAAATGGGTGAAAGACACCATCAGTGATATTGGGAATGTGAAGATAAACAAGATGCAGGCTCTCCTTCAAGGCATCCATAGTCTTACAAATGTGAAAATGAATTTTTTTTTTTTTGCGTGGAGCATAACTACCATGTGTAACTGCCAGATCTGGGTACTAGCCCCTGGACTCGGCCAGCCCGGCTGCAGGTCTCTCCTTAGCTGCCACTATCATGACCCCACCCAGACACCTCTATCCCAGAC
Source organism: Capra hircus (assembly GCF_001704415.2). Classification (NCBI taxonomy): domain Eukaryota; kingdom Metazoa; phylum Chordata; class Mammalia; order Artiodactyla; family Bovidae; genus Capra; species Capra hircus. The sequence continues at coordinate 30,282,689 of NC_030823.1, read as the reverse complement.
TCAATCTTCTGGGGGAAATTCATCATAGTCTTGTTTACTCCGTTTTTATAGATGAATGTTTTTTGTCATGCACGAGAGTTTATTAAATCAGTTCATTCTGAGTAGAGTTCACCAGAGCTTTCTCTCATGTTGCTCGAGGGCCCTTTACCATCTGGCCTGTGTTGCAGGTAGACAGCATCATAATATGATTTTCTGGTACCTAAATGGGATTCAAGTTGGATCTGGGTTATATCATCCTCACTTTTGGTGTGTCAAAGCTGGACAAACTGGCCGGAAAGTTCCCAGCTTTCAACTGCCCAACGCAGCAGCGTTTGCATTTCCTCTGCCTACCCAGTGAGTGTTACATGTTTCTAGTGACTGGTTTATTCTGAAACGTTTCCATTAAATTCAAGCATCGTTCTGGAATGATGGCTGAGAGCAAAGGATCCTTCCCTGGTGAAATGATCCCAACTCTCCTGATTTTAATAACCATTTCCCACGTGAAATAAATATTGGCCATTCTACCCAACCACGCATGCTTATTGATGCTGGAAATTGTTCAGTGAAAGTGTTAAAGATTAATCTCAAATATGCCCACTTGTCCACACTTGTGCCCCTGGAGTCACACACCTTGCAGAGCCAGGACCACGTTCTCCAGGAGGAAAAATGGTCTCAGGACAATTGCTGACTTCCTTTACTGTTGATTTCCTAATGAGTGTACTTTTTTAACACTTATTTTTGGCTGTGGCATGTCTTCATTGATGCATGTGGGCGTTCTCTAGTTGCGGTGAGCAGGGGCTACTCTTGAGTGGCTCTGAGGGGCTCCTCATTGTGGCGGCTTCTCTTGTTGCAGAGCACAGACTCGAGGGCGTGTGGCCTTCAGTAGTTACGGCTCCCGGGCTCTAGAGCACAGGCTCAGTCGTCCTGAGGCATGTGGGATCTTCATCTTCTTGACCAAGGAAAAGACACTGACGCTGGGAGAGACTGAGGGCAAGAGGATGAGAGTGTTGGATGGCATCACTGACTCGATGGGCATGAGTTTGCGCAAACTCTGGGAGACAGTGAATGACAGGGAAGCCTAGCGTGCTGCACTTGATAGGGTCACCAAGAGTCAGACACAACTTAGTGACTGAATAACAAAATATACATGATCCCCAGCAGAGGAGCCAAGACTGCGAATTCTCCTCCACTGGGGAGAAAAGAGATGTTCCTCTGTCAGGTAGCACCCCAACTACCACCAGCATAGCTTGTTCCACGGTTACGAGCAGTCTGGGTCCTGGGGATTTACGTATAGCTACCGTACAACAAGTGTTCTGTTCTTGAGAGTTCTGAAACAGATCTGTCTTGCTCTTTCCTTGAATGAAAATGTTTTGGCATACTTTGCTTTCCTAGGTAAAGAGTGTGCCTTGCTCACTGGCGTTTTAATAAATATTTATTTGTTGGTTGACTGGCTCATTATTCTCCTTGTCAAGTCATGTAGCTGCTTTTAGTACCAAGTTCACTCGCATACAGCAGACTTCTAACTGCAGAGCTGTCAGCTACGCAAGCCCCCAGTAGACTCATTGACTCAGCATGTCTAAAATGCTATGCTTTGAAAGTGCTGGTTGCACACACACTCTCATCTTTAACTTTGTAACAGCCCAAGTTGAAAGAAAGTTAGCGGTATTGTTAGCACTGATTTATGGATGGAGAAATCGTGACCCCGAAGCTGATCTATTGCAGAACAATGGGAACCTCCCGTTACTTTCCTTCTTTGCCCTTTAATTCAGGGGTCCTCAGCCTCTGGGGTCTAATGCCTGATGATCTGAGGTGTTGTTGTCGTTGAGTCTCTAAGTTGTGTCTCACTCTTTTGCAACCCCATGGACTGTATGCTGCCGGGCTCTTCTGTCCATGGGATTTCCCAGGCAAGAATACTGGAGTGGGTTGTCATTTCCCTTCTTCAGGGGATCTTCCCGGCCCAAGAATCAAACCCACATCTCCTGCTTTGGCTGGCAGATTCTTTATCAGTGAGCCACCTGGGAAGCAACTGATGTAATAATAATAGAAGTCAAGTGCACAGAAAACGTAATTTGCTTGAATCATCCCCCAACCATCTGCCCTACCAGCCCATGAAGAAAATTATCTTCCATGAAACTAGTCCCTGGTGCCAAAAAGGTTGGGGACCACTGGTTTAATGTCTCCCCATTTTCCAAGTTAAGTACAGAGTTTTTAATTTGGAAGGCAAGTCTCTACACAATCTGACATCCAATTACTTTTCCAGTCTAATTTCTTATCCCTCCTCCACCCTAAGGAAGATCAGAGTAAAGTCATGAAGCAATACTCATTGAGCCCTTGCCCTGTGCCAGGCTCTTTGCTGAGAGTTTCACGTGCATCAGCTCATGTAATCCTCTTAACAACTTCCATGAGGGGTAGGCATTATTTCCACCTCCACTTTATAGTTGAGGAAACTGAGGTGCAGGGAGGCTGAGAAACTCAACTCAAGGCCCCATGGCTACTTGCAGGTTCGCAGACCCCAGTTGGCCTCTGCCTACCTGCTCACTCTGCCCAGGCACCCGTGCCCTGCCTTAGGTGCCTGGCTGACCCTGACTCCTCTCACTCATCATCCTCTTCCTGAACCCTTTCCTAGCCCCACTCCCCTAGTGGAAATGTCCCCTCCCACCGGGACCCTCACTGTACCCCAGTATGGAGCTCTTCTGTACTATGTGTTACACTTTTTATCTCACCTGATGCTCTAAGTTCCTTGAAGACAACATCATCTGCTCTTTAAGTTCTCTGTAAACACAGAGCCTGGCATGGTACCCTGGCTCAGATTGAGAGATGCCCCACAGACGCTGAAGGAATGAATGGATGAAGGTTTCTCGATTCCTGCTCTGGGTGTTTACCCACTCAACTAGTTGGGGGAGTGGCCAGGAGTCTGGGAGAGTCACTGGCCATTGTTTGTTAATCCACATCCCTTGGGCAAGTTTCTTCTAGCCTGAGGTTTCTAAGTCTAAGCAAGATGAACTGGGTACCATGGTCTGATGAGAGGACAGCCGCTCAGGCTCTTTGAAAAGACAAGGAGGGAAATTCATGTGTTCACCTGGAAGGCAAGAAAAAACACTCGTTTATAAGCTGGAGCCCAGGAACAAAGTTCCATGATGGGGACGCTTTCCAGTAACGGAGCCAAGTGGCAGTCTCCATTCTGCAGAGCCATGATCAAGCCTCCTCATGCATTCTGATCTTTGAGGAAAGCTGATTCCATGTGATATAAAAGGGCCTGTCAAGGGTATTTGTGTGGGACCTAAGCAAAGTTCGCTCTCACAGTTTGGCAAGCTGGGGCTGCATGCCATCCATCCCAACACATGATAAATGGTTCTGACATTTGCTTCAGACACGGCATGCTAGGAGGGCTTTTAAATTCTCAAATGCAGTAGTACACCTTATTGATCAAGCGCCTTGCATTAAAGGTTTCCAAAGCCTCTCAGCTGCTGGGAGAATTGCCCCCTCCCAGGTCCTCTCCCTAGCCCCAGCCTTCCAGGCAAAGAGGATTGTCATTGTTGGATTATGGGTGCATGCGTGCATGCTCAGCCACTTCAGTCCCGTCCTACCCGATGGACTGCAGCCCATCGGGCTCCTCGGGCCATGGGATTCTCCAGGAAGAATACTGGACTGGATTGCCACTCCCTTCTCCAGGGGACATTCCCTACCCAGGGATTGAAACTTTGTCTCCTGCATTGCAGTCAGGTTCTTTACTGCTAAGCCAATGGGGAAGCTGGCAATTCACTCCAGGACTATTGCCTGGAAAATCCCACGGACAGAGTAGCCTGGTAGGCTACAGCCCATGGGGTTGCAAAGAGTCGGACACGACTGAGCAACTTCACTTCACTTCACCTTAATTTGACAGTTTTTCTTTTTCAGTTCTTACCATAAGCACACAGAAGACTGCAGTTAGGTAAATCTCACGTTTATTTGGTAATTCCCTCCCTCAACTCAATCTGATTCTTCACACAGACATTTTAAGAAAGTAAAGAGAATACATGTCTTCCAAATAATCCTCCGTATTAGAATTCACCCTTCTGCTTTGAACTTGTGTCTTGCTGCCAGCGAGGGCCTCCCTGCCAAGATCCAGTCAGTGAAGGAAATTGGAGGTGGTCAGCGGTTTGCCTCTGACCAGAGGTGGCCGGAGCTTTTCATTAGCATTTGCTCCTTTACTCCCCGCTGGACTTCACTCATCCCTGCCTCTTATCAGCATGCCCTTCACCGCAGGGGCTGCCCAGGTTTATCAGATCCCATCTAGTTCTTCCAACCAGCAGGCAGCTTTGAACTTCAGGCTCTCTGGAGCTAAGCGGAGAATTCAGTTGCTTTGGTTCTAAGCCTAAAACTTGAAAATAAAGTGATCTGAAATGGAAATGCCACCTTCTCCCTTTTCTGTCATCGTAGGTCTGACTTTCTTTACCACCACCCCCCCAACCTCCTCCCGCGCCTCCCTTGCCCAGCCCTGGCCGGGGCTCTATGAACATTGTGTTTTTCATGCGTGTTTAGTGGAATTGGAGACAGGCACTCTCAAATAGGTAGGAAAATGAAAGTGAAAGTCACTCAGTCATGTCTGACTCTTTGCGACCCATGGACTACTGTACTCCGTGGAATTCTCCAGACCAGAGTACTAGAGTGGGTAGCTCTTCCTTCTCCAAGGATATTCCCAACCCAGAGATCGAACCCTCGTCTCCCACATTGCAGGCGGATTCTTTACCAGCTGAGCTGCAAGGGAAGCCCGAGAATACTGGAATGGGTAGCCTATCCCTTCTCCAGCGGATCTTCCCAACCCAGGAGTCGAACCAGGGTCTCCGGCATTGCAGGCGGATTCTTTACCAGCTGAGCCACCAGGGCTCTGTGCATACTGTGTGTTTCATGCGTGTTTAGTGGAGTTAGAGGGAGGCACTCTCAAATAGGGAGGCCTTTTGGAGGAACTGACAGTGAAAGCATTGGAGTAATTGTGGTTAGAGTTGCAGGGGTTGAACTTTCCTCATCTTTTTTCATTGAATGAGAATGAAAGTCTCTAAGACTTATGAAGGGGCCAAGGATTTGAGATTTGGGATGATGTCTCCCTCCCCCTTCCTTCCTCCCTCTCCCCACCTCTTTTAGTCTGAGGAGGTCCCAAGAATGTGGAGTTGGGCATGGCGATCCATCGGGTGCATCAGTTTTTGATGAAATGTTTATTTACCCTAAGTGTTAGCCAAGACTGTTCCAGATTTCAGCCTCTTGGCCCTAAAGATCTCTCAGGTGCTTTTTGTCACTAGGACAAGAATCTCCTTCTTCTCTTTCCTGGAACTAAAGCTGCAGAGTTGCAGCTGGAGAAACAGCCTCATCCTGGAGTGTGCACCCCCATGGCTTGTCCAGGAGGGGACTCCCCAACCTTGCATCAGATCCCACCTCTTCAGGATTTCTCTCCCAACAGCAAGCATGTTGGCCTAGAAAAACCTCAGTGCTGAGCATGAGGGGGTTCTACACTGGCTTACCTAACGTCTGGCCCCAGGAAGCACTGAGAACTCGGGCTAATGCTGCCCAGGCCTCATTCATATGAGGTGTTGCCAGGAACAAAATGATCAATCCATGAGAGATGCACATATTTAATAGAACTTGGGAGCAGCTGGACAGGGTTCCTAGCTGACAGTTTTATAAAGAAAATGGATGGAAGTGATGAATACCAGAGAAATACACAGCTTATTATTAGATGATCGTGGCTGTTGCCTTTTTGATTTAGAGAACTACACTGTTTATTGTGGTGCTCTGCTAAATTCCATGGTGGGCCTGGCAGCTAGTATTTCTGGACAGTCCCCTGACAGGGTCACTTGACTTATTTTCAGAGTTCGGGTGTTTATTTATCTAGGTCAAAGGCCAGAAACAGTGGAATATTGAAATTCCTGGGACCAAGGAGAATCCAGCAGTGAGGTACAGAAGACACTAAATCAAGTGTCAGGTTAGCAAGCTGAAGTCTTCATATTTATGATAAACTGGGCTGCAGAAAAGAAAAACAGCTTTCCCTTGGCCCTGTTGGTGGCCAAGCTGAACAGCATCTTTGATGACAGCCAGCACCAGCAGACACAGCATTTCTTGAATGTTCACTATTTAAAGACAGATCTGTTAGTTACCTCTCCAGTCAGAACCCATGAGTGAGCTTGAGCGGTAAATGGGCCTTTTACAAATAGTGAGAGTCACTCAGTCATGTCTGACTTCTTTGCGACCCTATGGACTATTGCCTGCCAGGCTCCTCTGTCCATGGAGTTCTCCAGGCAAGAATGTTGGAGTGGGTTGCCATTCCCTTCTCCAGGGGATCTTCCTGACCCAGGGATTGAACCTGGGTCTCCTGCACTGCAGGCGGATTCTTTACCATCTGAGCCACCAGGGAACCCCAATAAGTTCCCAAATCCAAAAGAGTCCCTTTGAAAGAATTCTAATTTAAGGAGTTCCCACTACTGCTTTAGCTCAGTTGGTAAAGAATCCGCCTGCAATGCAGGCAACCCTGGTTCTATTCCTGGGTTGGGAAAATCCACTGGAGAAGGGATAGGCCACCCACTCCAGTATACTTGGGCTTCCCTTGTGGCTCAGTCGGTAAAGAATCTGCCTGCAATGTGGGAGACCTGGATTCTATCCCTGGGTTGGGAAGACCCCCTGGAGAAGGGAAAGGCTACCCACTCCAGTATTCTGGCCTGGAGAATTCCATGCGCTAAGTCCATGGGGTCTCAAAGAGTCAGACATGACTGAGAGACTTTCACTTTCACTACTGCTTTTCTCGCAAATGTCTTCCAAGCTGTGTTTTATCTGTTGAATGGGTATTGCCAAAGATAAAATAACCACAGTCACCTTCTGGTGACTAACTACGATGGTTTTCCTACTCAGTATTCAGAAAAATCTCCAACTGTCACGCAGGATTTATAAAAAATCAGGCAACAGAGAGAGTGGGTGGCAGTTGGAAGGCATGAGCTAACCTGGCATCTGTGCAGATTGGGCAGCCTTGGATAAGCATGGAGTTCTGTACTGTATGTTGATGTAACATTGTCTCTCTTTAGATCTCTCCTACAGGTAAAAACTATTAAGAATCTAGTGACTAGATCTCCTGAATTCGTGGTTTAAGGTGTTTACATACAGGGAGAGCAGAAATCATTTGCTTCTTGAACACCAGCTCGTACAGCAGTGTCATGAGGAGGGTTCAGTGGGATGGTCACTATTATTTATTGAAGACCTACTTTGTGCTCAGTACTTAGCATGTGCGTGCGTGCTAAGTCACTTCAGTCGTGTCCAACTCTTTGCAACCCTATGGACTGTAGCTTGCCAGACTCCTCTGTACTGGGATTCTCCTGGCAAGAATACTGGACTGGGTTGCCATGCCCTCCTCCAGGGGACCTTCCCATCCCAGGGATGGAACCCACACCTCTTACATCTTCTGCATTGGCAGGCAGGTCTTTTATTACTAGTGCCATCTGGGAATCCCACTTAGCATGATTTTTTGCTTCATAATCTTGTAAAGCCCTCTAGACTGGGATTATTATCTCCATTTTATTCATGAGGAAACTATTAAAATATGTTGATAGTCACACAGCTTGTAGAAGCCAGGACATTCTGACTTCAGAGTTCATGATCTTTCTAGATGTGGCTTGCAGAAGGTGAAGCCTCGTCCACGGATATGCATTAGTAAAAGGTACAACTAGAACTCAAACCCAGGCACCGGGTCTCCAGAGCTTCTGCTGCCAAGTGCCGGGCTCTGCTCCACGTGGTCAGAGAGAGGACCTGCAGACAGTGAGCATTCTGAACACTGGAGAGAACATTCCACATTCCTCTTTCCTTAGACCCGAGAATACCTGTGTCTTAGGATGTATGTCTAAACAGCTCATCCATTTCAAATAAGTATCCTACCACTGAGCTAAGAGATGGAGCCTTTGCTAACAGGCGGCTGTCAGAGTCACTATCCTTGCAACAGACCAGCCCCTGAAACATGCCCGTCTCCTTCCTTGAAGCCTGGCCAAGCTTTTCCCAGCCTGCTAGTTGGTGTGAGGGACCCTGATCCCAGGGACTGCCTGGTCATGAGCTTCAATGTGACTCTGTGATTCTGTAAACAGGAACTATGTGCAGATGGAATAATGACTTGGTAACCTAATGTTTGAAAGCCCCGTCTGTAAATGCAGGGAACCCGTTTGGTTCTCCCTGGACATCCTAGCATCAGAGTTATTTGAGACCTCCAAGGTTATTACTATTTGGCATATGATTCCATGGTCTCCTTAGAAACTCCTGGAGGGACTTCTGTGATGGTCCAGTGGTTAAGAATCTGCCTGCCAACGCAGGAGACATGGGTTCGATCCCTGGTCTGAGAAGATCCCACATGCCACAGGGCAGCTAAGCCTGTGCAGCACCGCTGCTGAAGCCTGCTGGCCCTGGAGCCTGTGCCCCACAACAGGAGAAGCCCACGAAATGAGGCGCCTGTGCGCTGCAAAAACGAGTAGCCCCCACTCACCGCACACAGCAGCAAGGACCCAGAGCAGCCCAAAATAATTAACTAATTATTTGTTTTGAAAAGGTAATTTCAGATATTTCTAGAAATTTTATCAGAAAAATGTCTAAACCTTCTTCTGTTCTAAAACCCAATTTTAATTTGCTTCTTTACAAAACATCTTTGCCCCTCTCTCCTATCAGGCACATTTGGTAACTCAAAAGCGGAAAGGAAAGTCATCCTTGTGGGTTTCACTGTGCCAGTGGTGGATTAGCAAGAGAATCTTACATTAGGCTCTAAGTAGGAAATGGGTGTTAGTCGCTCAGTCGTGTCCAACTTTTTGCGACCCCATGGACTGTAGCCCACCAGGCCCCTCTGTTCATGGGATTCTCTAGGCAAAAATACTGGAGTGGGTTGCCATTTCCTTCTCCATCTAAGTAGGAAAGCACTCTTTAAATAATGGCTGGAAAATCACACCCTTAATACCTTACAGTGTGTTTTAGAAATTGGTGCTTCATCAAAATCTTTTATAATAGATTTGACAGAATGTCCAAAGCATAGAAGAATATGGAAGATTGCTCAATTTCTTGCTGGATCAGAAAAGTGAGTGTGTTGAGAAGAATACACTTTGAGAAATATATACTGTTTAAGGTGCCTGTCTCTTCAATCATCTTACTTAGAATGGCTGGAGAATTTCCCTGAAGTGGCTAATGTACCATAAGTAGACATTGTGAGCGTATTATCTTGTGTGATCAAGACAGAGAAGAAAGGATAAAATAAGAGAAATAGCTCATTTAGCTTTTAGAGCCTCAGATCCAATTTTACACGGATTACTCACCTTTACAGAAGACATAAGCAGACTGTATATGCCTTAATTTAATTTGAGGCAGAAGAAGAAGGAGGATATTTTATTCTTGTCTCTCTTGTCATTGTGTGTGTTCATTAAATAAGTTTTTGCTTTAATTTTTAAAATTAAGCCTAGGAGAAGGGCTTCTAATGCCATTAATTTGATGCAGAAAGTCTATTTTGTACTAATTAGTTTGAAGAATGCAAATCCATTCCTTTTTTCCTTCAAAGAGTGATATTTCACATTTGTATGTCATTCTAGAGTATGTCTTTTTTTTTTTTTAATCTCTTCATGCTTGTTCTGCAAGGGAGGTGACGCAACAAGCCCACATTAGGGGTAAGGAAGCCAAGCCCCCCTCCCACACCCACCCCCATCGCACCTTAGATGAACAGCTGCACCTGGTGGTGATGTTTGCCTAAGAACCCAGTCCCCTGGCTCCTGGTTCACTGCAGTCAGTGCCCATCACACCTAGAACCTGTGAGAATGGAGAAGTACTTCAGGTATGATAGAGCCTGTCGTTATTCTCCCGTGTTTTTTCCTCAAGAGCCAAATCCCATCCAGACATACACAGAAAGCAGGCAAGGCTTCCTGGTGTGCTGCGGGCAGCCCAGCAGTGCTTCCTGCCTGCCCATTGGCTCGATCAGGTGGGGCTGGATGTCAGCTCACTCTCTGGTCCAGGCCTCTCTCTGTCTCATCTGAGCTGAGAAAGTCGCCCATGAGCGATGGCAAGGTGGATATTTCCATGGCTTACATTCATCAGAGTCCTCCCTAGTGTCACCACGTGCCTCAGTGGGATGGAAACCAACCCTGGGCTGGAGTTGTCAGTGCTCCCGGCTCTGCAGTTTGGAGGTTCTGTCTCAGGAGATGGCTCCTTGGGGTCTAGAATCCCCTCTGATGGTCTCACCAGCTCTTCTCGCCCCACCATGCTTCTGGTTGGTGGGTTCTGATGCACCCGTCTTATGTGACTCTGCATGCCTCGGAGAACCATTTCCAGATGTGTTTTAGAAACTTAAGAATATATGTGGAAGGTGAAGATCATTCTGATACTGCCGGAATTGAGACAGAAATGATGCCACCCGGTGTTCATGGTTAGGGTGATCTGATGTCACCATGACCAGCTTCTATTGAGCTGATTCTTAAAACTCTATGAACTTAGACACCAGGATAAAGAACCAAAATACAGAAATAGAACGTGACTGAAAGATAGTGGTGGTGAATTTACTCTTCCGTTTCTAACCTTGTAGGGAAAACTATTTATCCTTGCCAGCACACTCTCATTGCACCAGCCAGGGACTGATCCCTGTTACACGTGTGTTGCTCCAGAGGCTTCATTGTGAGGCTCCACAAAGGACCTGAGACAAAGACACACCTGTGAAGGACTGCTGGGTCCTCTCCACATCCCACCACCTCACCATTGCCTGCAGTGTTTCTCTGACCGATGAGGGACCCTTTGAATGGTCAAATTGGCCCCCAGCCCTCCTAAGCCATATAGTCTGAAGAGAACCTGTGACCAGACAGCTTGTGGGCGGAGACACAGGCGGTGAGGAACCTTCCTGGTCCTCAGCCTCAGTACAGGCGGGGGTCTGGGTGATCACATGGGTGGAGCAGTGAGCACCGTGGGGCTGCCTGTCATGGGCTCCCCAGAAGGCTGAGGCAGTCAGCGCTGCTTCACATTGACGGAGAGTCTGTCCAGCTCAGGGTCGAGGCTCTGTGAGTCTCACAAACCCGCCTCTTCATTCGTCCCGCCAGGCCATCCAGGAGGAGGCCCTGGAATGATTAATGAGCAGGACAGCAAGATACCTGCTGTTGGGAGCAACACCTGTCCTGCACCAGCCACTGAAAACTCCAATGAATGAGGCAAAGTGGAGTCTCTACCAGGGAGCGCTTTGGTAGGTGAGGTGCTCAGCTCCTCTCAGGGAGTCAGGGCACAGGCTGGCATTTCCCTACTCTGGGCCTTTCTAGATCCTCAGTTGCTGAGCCCAAAATAGTCCCCTCGACCCCGAGAGCTGGGGAGAAGGCTATGCATGGTGACAGCTGTGGGGACCCTCTTCCCAAGGCAGTGGCGAGGAGGGTTGTCAGAGATGTTGCCAAGAACCTACCGGTATTTGCCACAAAAGCACAAACTCCTGGCAAGAAGTTAGGGGACTTTCTCGATCACAAGTGGTATTTCCTTAGCGCTTTAATTACAGAGGATTAGTAGGAAGTGGAGTGCTGGGCTCAAGGAATAATGACACAAAGAAATGAAGCAGAGAAACCCAATTTCCTTCCTTTAAGGGTGAAAAAAATATATATCCATTTTAAATGAATTGCAAAGAAGAGAATGGAAGGTGGCATTTACTTCATCCCAGAATTCGGTGGGTTTTTAAAGAGCTGTGGATCTCCTTGGTCAGACCAGTGGCTGAGATCTGCAGCTTGTCTGGGAAAATTGAACCACAGGCCTGGAACTTCATTAAGATTCAGAAGCCTTCCCCCTGAACAAATGACTCGCCGATCCAGTCCCTTCTCTCCTGCTTCTCCTTGTGGGCCCTTGCCTGGCTTAGCTCATATTTTACATTCAGCACCTCTAGTTACCCAGAAATTGCATGTGAAATTGTGAAATAGAAAAGCAGTGGGCCATGTGACTCCATCAGTTCTGCCTGGGCTTGCATCATCCCTGACTCGTAGCGTTCAGGGGCTGGGCTAGGAGGTTGTCTGACAGAAAGCCCAGAGGCCCCAGGCACCTACCCAAAGTTGCAATTTGAATACATGCTCTTAGCACACCTGCTGTGTATAGACATGAGTGGAACTGAAAGAATATTGGAGACATTCACGGTGAACAAGAAAATTGCCAGAATGAAAGGTAGACAGATGTGATGGTTATTGTCATATAAGCAGCGACTATGTATGAGACTAGACGGTGTTTTGCTGATGGGAGCCTTGTAAGTCCCAGCACTTCATACCCAGCTCCATCTGCAGTGATTCCCCCATGGCATCCTGTCTGAGTCCAGGGCAAAGTGTTCTAAAACCTTATCAGTCACACGCGATTGGAAAACGCTAGAATATCGTGATTCTGAGAGAGGCAAGTACAGGCCGGAGGGGGAAGGGAGGCAGCAGATGGGGGAGGAGGAGGGGGAGAAGAGGAAGCAGGAGGAGAAACAGGAATCAGGCCCCTACTCTGTGCTCAGTACTTCACATGTCAGTTCATTCTCACAACGATCCCATGAGATAGGCATTGTTGTTCCTAATATACAGATGAGAAAACTGAGGCTCTGAGAAGTTTGACTGTGTATGGGAGGCAGTAGTTGGCATAATGGAAAAAGTATGGATTGGATACTTTTCAGGGTTTTGGAGTCAGACAGAGGTGGGATCAGAGCCCAGCTGTACCACCCGCAAGTTCTATAACATCTGTTTCCTCATCTATAAAATCTGGACAAGTCCGCCTGTGCACAGGCCTATTGAGAGGGTAAAGTACAATACCATTAGTAATAGCACAGCCTTAGCATACCATAGACCCTCAGCAAAAGGCAGGTACCATTACTTGACCTCCCAGTGAGTTGGCTCTTCCCATCACGTAGCAAAGCATTGGAGCTTCAGCATCAGTCCTTCCAATGAATATTCAGGGTTGATTACCTTTAGGATTGACTGGTTTGATCTCCTTGCTGTCCAAGGGATGCTCAAGAGTCTTCTCCAGCACCACAATTTGAAAGTGCTCAATCTTCAGTGCTCGGGTGACTCATTGGAAAAGACCCTGATGCTGGGAAAGACTGAAGGCAAAAGGAGAAGAGGGTGGCAGATGATGAGAGGGTTAGGTAGCATCACTGACTCAATGGACATGAATCTGAGCAAACTCTGGGACATCGTGGAGAACAGAGGAGCCTGGCTTGCTGCAGTCCATGGGGTTGCAAAGAGTCAGCTTCGTGACTGAACAACAAGAGCAGCAAAATTATATGACCTCAGTGGGAGAACAGAGACCTGACTGTGAGAGGTCAGCTTCATCCCAACCTTGCCCTCTTCCACTATGACCACAGCCTCTGGATCTGCACTAGAGAACTATTCTTAAGTGATAAGAACAAGCCAGCCAGGACATCCGATGAGTCCAGTGCCCTAGGAGTTCTTGACATTTCAGCTTTGCCCCCTGCAGATGAGTCCCTATGCCTCAGCAGACAGGCTGAGATAAGCAGGAGGGTGACCTCACTCGCTAGGCACAGTGGAGAGTATTCTCTGAGCATTTCCGTATGCTTGAAATCTTTGATGTAAAATTTTACAGTCCTTTTCCCCAAAATTGATGATTGACATTTCATCAGGCCTGAACGTTGATTAGATGAAGAGGGCATGATGTAGAGAGGAGTTCAAAAATACCCCTATGTGTGACTTCCCTGGTGATCCAGTGGTTAAGACTCTCAGCTTCCAACGGCAACAAAGCCAATGTGGGGGGCGTGGGTTTGATCCCTGGTCGGGGAATGAAGATCCCACATTCCACACAGCATGGCCAATTAAATAAACATATAAATTTAAATAATAAAAGTAACCCTATTCATAACATCAGAATTTGCCTCCTTGTATTAAAAAAATCCCCTCCCTTTTCGTCTGTCTGCCCTGCTAGTCTTTGCAAAGAAGACTGTATTATGGTCTTTGCAGCCCCAGTGCCTGGCTCCTAGGTTAGTTGCTCACACGTTTGGACTGAACTAGCTCCACGGTAACAAAGAGCTGGTAGGGGAGCAAATGCTGCCATTTTCTCAGGACTCGAGCCTCCAGAACTGTGCGTGAGGCTTCAGCTCGACTTCTACTCAACTCAAAGAGTCCAGGGCAAGCAGTCCATTCCCACAAGTGCCCTGCTCAGCACTGGGATGGGGCTGGGCTGCATTGAGCACTAGAAATGTCCACGTTCAATGACTTAAGGGGTAGGTTAAAGGGGGTGCTGCCTCCTGTTTCCCGGAGAGATGTGCTTTCATCCCCTGAAATGACCATTTCTATGCACTCACTTAATGGGATCTCAAATAACATGTTTCAAACAAATCTTTTATCACTTTTGCCCCTTAGAACACATTTCAAATGCTGGTCATTAAAAACAAGCCATTTTCACAGTCCTCTAATGATGACACTAATAACTGTGGGTTTTTGTCTCTAAGAGTCCTGATGTGCAAGAGGCAAGGAGTAAATTACGGAGCTAACTTTCATGTCCAGGGTTTATTGATCTGTGAGCTTCGAGAGAACTACACTAGCCCCCAAAGCATGGCAGTCCAGATTACCTTTTCATCTAAGTAATTGGGCCACCTGGGTACAGTTAACTTTCTATTTATATTAATAGGAAGATAAAGAGCATGATGTGCCAGTTCTGTAATAAAGTAACGGACGTATCAAAATATTCTACCTGGTAATTATAAATAAGTCAGTTTTCCCATGACCTGCTGAGGATTATGTTGCTAATTCATTGTGCATTTTTTCATAATTTGACATGAGATGATTCCACACTGCCATATACACTTGTGTCTCCAACGGACGTAAAAATACTCCGTCATAAAGTATCCAAGTGTCTTAATGCCTGTCATTTCCTGCCTTTGTTTCTTTACAGGTGAAAGTCATGCTTCGCATCTGTTCCACGCTGGCTCGCGATACCTCAGAATCCAGCTCTTTCTTAAAGGTGGACCCACGGAAGAAGCAAATCACCTTGTATGACCCCCTGACGTGTGGAGGTCTAAATGCCTTCCAAAAGAGAGGGAACCAAGTTCCTCCTAAGATGTTTGCCTTTGATGCGGTTTTCCCACAAGATGCTTCTCAGGTGGGTATAACCCCTCCTCAGGTTCAGGCCATATTGATTAGTTTCAAGAATCTGTAATTCTTCACTAGGACCCAAGAGCTGCCTTCCAGAGCAGTCTGCTGGGTCAGTTCCAGCGTCCACACAGCAACGTTTGCAAGTCAGTTTGAGTGCCATTGACTAGTTCAGTCCTTTTGAATGGTTGGTGTCACACCTTGGGCAGGCTGTGCCAGGATTTCAGCAGAACATACTCTTGGAGAGAAGGAAGAGTGAGCCAATCAGTGGATGGCAAACAGGAGCAGGAAGGGAGCAGGCCAAATTGGAAGCTTCAGGAACAGCTGCATCAAGGTGCTGGCGACTGGTCCATTGGGACCCCACTTCTGCCTGGGCATCTGCAGTGGCCCACCAGGGACGTGTCTCTGCCTGGGCTTCTGGGTGTGAACCTATAAGAAGAGAAAAGCTGTTTCCAAGAGCTGGGTTAGAATTAGGCAGGGTTCTCCAGCTCCATAGAGGGTAGTCCTAGTGAGGACCTGGAGTGTTAGGCAGAGAAATTGAGGCTGCCTTGCAGTCCTGTGGCCTGGGTCAGGCTAGGGATAGCTCTTGCTGCATTACAAACTGCTCTAAACCTAGTGGATTAAAACAGGAATAACTTATTATCACTCATGAATCTGTGGGTCAGCTGAGCATTCCTCTACACCCAGCTTGGCACACCTGTGCATCAGTGATCAACCCTGGTTTGGGTCAAGAACTCCATTGATCTTGGCTGGATGTTATCGCATGTTTGAGGATTGGCCACCTTTAGGCTGGTCCAGAGTGGCATTGGGCAGCTCATTTGGTCTGTCTTCCATGTTGTCTCTTATCAACCTGCAGGCTATCCTGGGCTTGCTGTCATGGCAGTGACAGGATCCAAGCTTGCAGGCCTCTTGTGGTCTTAAGCTCAGAACTGACACATCGTCCCTTTTGCTGAATTTGATTGGTCAAAACTTGAGGGGTGGGAAGAGGCTCTGCCTCTTGATTGGAGGAGCTGCAGAGTCACATTGCAAGGGGGAAACACAGAGAGCGATGGAGAATTGTTGCCATTTTTGTTGTTCAGTTATGAGTATAATTTGGAGGCTTCTTGGGGGCCTAGGATGCCAAGATTCCTTAACCAAAGCTCCTGGAACCCATCCCAGTAAGAACAGGTGTCTACTAGAAGATCCACTTACACCATCTGGTGCAATTCATCTGCCATGAATTGGTGCCATGGATCTTGTAGCAGACATCTGTAACCCAGGTTATAGGTGTACAGTGGCCTACTTTGCCTGCATTCTGGCATCAGACACCTGCACCTTCCTGATAAATTTCTAGCACTTCCCAAGATTTATTCAAAACAATGTACAATCAGGTAACTAATAGCCTAGAGCAGAACCTGAAGACAAGGTGCTGATGGCTGCCTTTTGCAGCTCCTGTTAATTTCCTCCATGTGGCATCTGAATGTAGGAAGTAGTGATATTCACATGGGCACGTATATTACAGCATTGGCACTTAGCACATATTATAGGCTCCATTCATTAACAAGCCGAGCATGTGGTTTCCCCAAAGAGTTTTACTATGAAAAGATGAAGTACTTTATGAATAAGTTCTATAGTTTCTCTCTTCGTTACATTTTTTCTCTGTATTCTACCACCCAATGGGCTCACTAATCTAAACCTGACATTGGGTCTAATAAATGACCCACAAATAATTTAATTAAGCTAAAACTTTTCAAAAGCAAATCTCCCTAAGTCATAAGAATTCCAAAGCAAACCCTAAATTAAGTGTGGCCTATTAATGAGTTTTAGATTTATTCCGGAAAAGGGAGCCATCTTTATTGCTAGTCTTTGCTTACATTTCGCACTTGGTTCCAGGGCTCGTGTGCTCACTCTGACAGTTGCAGCCACTTCAAAATGCTTTGATTTTGCTACGGTTCTAATATAGTCAATGACAGTTCTATAAATTAATAAATTTGCAGTTTTCAAGAAGTTTCATGTACATTAACCCACTTGGACTCTTCTTGGAATCCAGTGGTATTGGAAAGGGAGTTATTGCTGTTTTCACATTACAGATAAGGAAACTGAGACTCAAAAACTCAGTCTCTCCTTCATAGACCCTTTCCTGGGTGGACATCCATCCTGGATTCTTCCTAAGAAACAATCTGTGTCCTGCTCAGTATGGTGTTGTATCTTTGTCCTCTCGTCAGTTTATCCACTGTTTACTAGCAGTGTGTCCTTGGGCAAGTTACTTCACCTCTCTGGGCTTCGGTGTGCTCAACCATAAAATGAAAACAAGATCAAAATATGCCTCATGCGGTTGCTGTGATTCACTGCGTGGATACACATGAGGTGCTTAGAGCAGAGCCTGGACGTAGTGAGTGTCCGATCAATGCTATTTCTACTATTCTGTTGTCCTTGTTAGCAGTGATATCAGGCTGCTGGCATGGCCAGCCTCAGCCCCTTGGAGGGAACGCCCTTTGAGCCTCTCAAACGGGGAAGCAGGAAAGTGTGCCAAAGGGGCCTCTGCCCTCAGGCCCTTGTGGTTGTCCTGTGAAGCAGCAGCCACCACAGTGGCTCGAAGCAGTCATGAGCTTTGCTTTCACTGGGTCTCTAAGGACATCAGATTCCTGAAGCTCAGCAGTGCTTAGAGTAGCCCTTGCTCCTCCTTATAAGCTACCCTCAGTACCCTCAAGTGGGCTTGGCAGTCATCAGCTGCCCATTGCTGGGGCAGAGCTCTGCTGGGTCCAGCTTTTGGGAGGTGTCTTAGTCCATTTGCACCCTCTTAGTGAAACAGCACAAACTGGGTTTCTTATAAGCAACAGAAATTTATTTCTTACAGTTCTGAAGGTTGGAAGTCCACAATCAAGGAGCTGGCAGTTTCAGTGTGTGGTGAGGGGTGCTTCTTGATTCATAGACAGCTGTCTTCTCCATACATCCTTACATTGTGGGATGAGCAGGAGAGTTCTCTGGGGCCTCTTTTGTAAGAGCACTAATCCCATCCATGAGGGCTTTACCCTCATGACTTATCACCTCCCAAAGTCTCCACTTTCAAATACCATCACACTGAACATTCAGCATATGAACTTGGATGGAAGAAGGGGAACGCAAACATTCTGTCATCACCAGGAAGGGTGGGTGGGAGAACTGAGGCCTGCCTGTGGGGAGCCCAGCCCTGCCCACAGAGTCTGCTCGGGAAGGCTCCTGCCTCTCTTGGTTCAAGGGGAAAGACAGCAAAGGGCCTCCAGGGACCACGGTCAGCTCCTCACAAACACCAGACGGACATGTTGCTGAGCATTCTCTTCTCGGTGAACACTGGGCAGGAATCCTGCATGGGGACGCCTGCCCGCCCACCCTGTGCCCTGTGAGGCCGCTCCTGTATCTCTCTGACCTCGGGCCTTTGGACAGGGGAGTCAGGGATGTGTGTGGATTTGGCTCACATTCAAGCGTCTTTCTCTTTGCTGACCTTGAACCTAATATGGTTTATTTTATGTATGGCTCTAGATGGGCTCTCAACCTCCTAGATCCCATCTCACTTCATATCCAAGGAAGGCAAGATTCATTTGTTGATAACTTCTCCCAGTCCTGCAGAGGCACGTTAGCAAATTCCATCAAGTTTCCACTGCCTCCATCTCAGGGTTTGGCACTGGGCTCTCATTGCTTAGGCTCTGGGGGTGAGACAGAGCCTGTGGTCCCCACCGCAGCCTTGTCCAGCTACCACCTTCGTTGAGTGGGAGCCCCCAGCAGGGCTGCCGAGGTGACCACCAGAACAGTTAACAGCTGTTGGGAGTGTGGTTTTTCCGTTTCAGTTCAGGGGAGAAAATTGATTTTTGAACACTTAGGTTCATTGTGTTGCTGCAACCCTGAGTTGAATAACTGCATTCATTGCCGAGGCTGCAGTTCTCAGATTCCCACTAGGAGGCACATTGCTCTGATGCCCGTGGAGCTATCAGTTTGCACGTCCTCCGACTGCTTCCAGATCCGCCACGATACTGAGGCAGAAAAGAAGGTGCAGCACATGGCGAGTGATTGGCCCTCTCGCTGCTGTGGGAGCCTCGGATGCTAACCAGAGGGATTTCCCACATCCCCAAATCAGTTCATGAAATGTACTTTCCTTTCATTTGCAGAGCGCTGTATTATTGGGTGTTAATGGGGAAATACCAAATGTCACCAAGAGCCTGGCCTCTGTCTAAAGATTTAATAGTCACATTGGAGATGAGACATATAACAGGCTGAAGAAAACCCACTGTAATATACTGACCGGTGGTGATTAATAGTGTATATGTTGAGTGTATCTATAGAGAAAGAAAGAAAACCTGGTTTTGAAAAGGGAAGGATGGAGACGGAGAAAGAGGAGGGAGTTAGGAAGACAAAGCAGACATCCATCATTAACCCCCTGCTTGTATTAGAACTATAATGTGTCTCAAGGTCACTTTTTCCTGAAATGGCACATCAGCTTTTACTCTCTAATAAAGCCTAATCTATTTCATAAACGCGTGCGCACACACACACGCACATGTGTGTGTGAAAGGAAGGAAGGATCTAGTTAGCAGAGGGTGAATGGAAAATTTAAATATTTGTACAAGGATGCCAGAATGGCAAATCAGAGAAGGGTGTAAGGTCCGTGAAGGCACCCTGGATTCCCATTCCAGCCTGTTCCTGCTTCGTCTGCAGAGACAGCGACTGAAATGTATGATTAGCAGAAGGGTGGTTTGCATGTAATGAGTGTAACTTTCAGGCATGCAAGGGACTGGGAAGTATGAAGGGTTCTGAGAACCTCCAGGACTCCATTAGAGCTGACCCATCTGAAAATGCCAAGGCTTTGTGACCCTGAGCCCGAGGAAAGCAGGCACAAATTTCCATTGTTAATGGTCCACTCACAGCTTGTGTCTCCTCTTGTGTCTGCCAGGCGGAAGTGTGTGCTGGAACCGTGGCAGAAGTGATCCAGTCTGTGGTCAACGGGGCAGATGGCTGTGTGTTCTGTTTCGGCCACGCCAAGCTGGGTCAGTGAGAACTTTGCTTCTTCATGCTGCTTGCTGGATTCCCTATTACTTCATCCTTTTTTCAGTATTGTCCTTAGATGAAGGGGAAGGTGTTTTCCTGCAGTGCTGAACCGAATAATCATGAATAACTGTTTCTGCTTCTGAAATGTAGATGTTTATCCTAAGTGGATTCCCAGTCATCTAGTAAAGCCTTAAAGTCCGGAAGATGAACAAAGAGTAATGGGGTTGTTCCCAGTTGGTCTGGGTCAGGGTCATGCCCAGAAAGCCAGCAGGAAAATTACGTTTCCTGAGCAGGGGTTGTTGGGGAGCAGAGAGGGTCCCCCTTTCCTCTTGGATTCTACATAAAGCCAGAGGAGCAGCCACCAAGCAAAGCCTAGATCCCATTAGACCCTATCTGGGGGGATCAGTCTGGAAGCACCCCTACTTCCCACCACCCAGCGGTCGAGAACCCACCTGTGCTGAAGCACCTGGGAAAGGAGGCCTCCCCACAGCTCTGTGAGGGCCTAATGACTGAATCCTCCTGAAGTGCCTTCTTAATCCTGACCTATGGCCCTCTGCTCACCAGGTCTTACCTGGCGTGCTTGATAAGTTAGTAATTTGGGGCGTTCCGAAACATGGCCCTGGGCAGAGCTCCCAGCAGCAACTTTGCTATAATGGAGCCAGTTCTAGGCCAGGATGGAAAGCCCATTTCATCTCACTACCACTTCTTGATCTCTGATCAAAGCAGTGGTCCACATTTTAAAGGGAATTTGCTCATGCTATAAAAGTATACCCAGCATTTAACTTGAGAAAGGATGCAAAGTGTAAGCATGTGGAGTGAATCTGTGGGGTGTGATAAAAAGACCTATAACAGTGATGAAACACCTCTAGCCGTTGCACCATGAGGAAAACAGTGCGGAAACTGGACAGCCTGTAATGTTGTGGGATCTTCCTCGAGGTCAGTTGTGATTTAACCTTGACATCAGTCTGGGTTCTCACATTCTTTATTATAGCCCTTCCATCAATAGTACTTGGAAATGTCTTCTTTGTTGTTGCTGTCACATTTTTGTTGTTGTTGTTGAATAGTTTTCACCTTTTCGTTTCCTTTCTTCCCATTCCCCACTCCCCAGGCCTTTCTCCTGCATCCTTGCATCTATTCCAGGGACTGCAGAATGATGTCCAGACACTCAAGCTGCTGTTCTTTCTTCCCTTGCCCTCCCAGGAAAGTCCTACACCATGATTGGCAAAGACGACTCCATGCAAAATCTGGGCATCATCCCCTGTGCCATCTCTTGGCTCTTCAAGCTGATCAACGAACGGAAAGAAAAGACGGGAGCACGTTTCTCGGTGCGGATCTCAGCCGTGGAGGTGTGGGGTAAAGAAGAGAACCTTCGGGACCTGCTGTCTGAGGTGGCCACGGGCAGCCTGCAGGATGGCCAGTCCCCAGGCGTGTACCTGTGCGAGGATCCCATCTGTGGCACGCAGGTGATTGCTTCCGGGGGCTTGGTCGGCTCCGGGTGGCTCATCCCTACCTCAGCGGCTGGGGCACTTCACCTCGTGACTCACTCAACATGTAAACTGGGAAGGCTTGCAAGTGTTTACTTTAAAGTGGACTGGAACTTTATGGCCTGCAGCTGCAGGACCAGCTGCTTGCCCAACCTAAATATTTGTACCTTGAATCTAATTGACAATGAGCAGGAACCACAATTGTTGTAGCAATCGGGGGAAATTGAATTCACTTTTCTTTACGCCCCTTTCCCCCCCCCCCAAAAAAAAAAGTACAATCTTTCTTTTGTTTAACAACAAGCCGAAATATTTACTGCTTTGCACAAATAGCTCCAGCCATTACTGGGACTGTTTATGGCTCTATAAACTGTGTTTCTGGCACTGGTTTACAGCCGGATTAGTGGTGCTGTAGGAAAAACTAATAACCACTTTCTAATTAGAACCATGATATAATTGCTAAGCCAAGAGAAGTTCCAGTTGGCCTCTTCAGGATGTCTTGCCTGTTGAAAGTGTTTCTACCTCGCTGTTTGATGATAGATGCAGGAATGACCTGGGAGGCCTCTGGTTTACACCCAGAAGAATCACTTCCTTCAGTCTCTAGCAGTAGGCTTTAGTTTCTAGTTTTATCAGATGCCTGCATTTAGATGTGTTCATTTTGATAAGTATAATACCTATCTCGTCTCAAGTGGGATTATTTTCTCAGGTGAAGGTACCCTCTAGTACCCCCATCTACTCATACCTGTCCATGTTCTTGCCCTGCTTACAGCATCTCAGATCCTCCTACTTCCATTATGCATCCTCGTGATTCACACAGCCTTACGTGACCTTCCAGGATCACATATTCCCACTTCCCTCCTTGCCACTCATCTTAAATTACATTTAGATCACCTCAGAAAGCAGTGACTCTCAAACTTTAATGTGCATAAGAATCCCTGAGGATCTCGTTAAAATGCAGATTCTGGTTCTGAAGGCCTGGGATTGGGCCCCTGATCATGCATTTCTAACAAGCTTCCCAGTGACTGACCGCACTCTCAGGAGCAAGACTCTAAGACATCCACCATCCTCCCTCTTACCCTAGGCCTTTGCAAATTCTATTCCCTGTGCATGGAACAGTGCATGCTCCTCTCCTCTTGCTCTTCATCTGGCTTACTCCTTATTTGGGTGTATTAGCTAGATGTCACTCCTTCCAGGAAGCCCTCTTGGATGTTTCTGCTGACTGTCACTTGTGATTGCTTGGTTAGTTCTCAGCAATGCCCAAAGGTCTGTACCATGTCTGACTAAAATTGGCTCTTCATAGTTTTAATGATTCATCAGATATTATTTGGATATGAAACCTAAATAGAATGCAAGCTAAGTGGTCATACAGACCTTAATGCAGTGGTTCTCAAACTTCAGTCTTCATCAGAGTTGCCTGGAAGACTTGTTAAAACACAGACTGCTGGGCTCCACCTCTAGAATTTCTGATTCAGTAGGCCTGGGATAGAGTCCTGAAATACGCATTTGTAACAAGTTTCTATGTTATACTGATGTTGTTGGTCTGGGGACTACACTTTGAGAACTACCAGTTGGAAGCATAAGACGTGCTCGGACCTCATCTACACAGCACCTGTGACAGAGTTGGTGTGACCCTACCCACTGTTCCCACTATAAGCATCACCTAGACATTCAACTATGCTATAACCTCTATTCACTTTTATAACATCAATAATGGAGTTCCACAGAGGTGAAAGCTCTGATTAAATGAAGCTGGGAGGGACTGGGGGCAGGAGAAGAAGGGGACGACAGAGGATGAGCTGGCTGGATGGCATCACTGACTCGATGGACGTGAGTCTGAGTGAACTCTGGGAGTTGGTGATGGACAGGGAGGCCTGGCATGCTGTGATTCATGGGGTCGCAAAGAGTCAGACACGACTGAGTGACTGAACTGACCTGAACTGAAGAAGAAGAGGACAAGACGCACGTCCTCTTTACCTTCTTGCTGAAGAATATTAAACATTCTTTGAGCTATTTTTCTGCCATAGTAAGTATAAAACAATGAGCACAAGAGAACCTGTCTTTGAAGTTTGAGGATTTTGGTGGCCTCAGGTTCTAAACATCAACTCTCCCAGTTCAGAATTATGGGTGCAGTTAGAGTCAGAATCAGTTCAGTTCAGTTCAGTCACTCAGTCGTGTCCAACTCTTTTGACCCCATGAACTATAGCATGCCGGGCTTCCCTGTTCTTCACTATCTCCTGGAGCTTGCTCCAACTCATTCCATTGAGTCAGTGATGCTATCCAGCCGTCTCATCCTCTATTGTCCCCTTCTCCTCCTGCCTTCAATCTTTCCCAGCATCAAGGACTTTTCTAATGAGTCAGTTCTTCACATCAGTTGGCCAAAGTATTGGGCTTCAGCTTTAGCATCAGTCCTTCCAATGAATATTCAGGACTGATTTCTTTAGGATTGACTGGTTTGATCTCCTTGCAGTCCAAGGGACTCTCAAGAGTCTTCTCCAACACCACAGTTGAAAAGCATCAATTCTTCAACATTCAGCTTTCTTTGTGGTCCAACTCTCACAACCATACATGACTACTGGAAAAAACATAGCTTTGACTCTGTGGACCTTTGTCAGCAAAACTGTCAAAATGTCTACTGACCCTAAGGCTCATACTACAAATCATTTCTTTGAACAAATCAGAAATATTCGTTTCCTTTTCTTCCCCTCCCTTGATAAAGAAATGCAGGTCAAATGCTGATAATATTGCTCTGAGTCAGGTTTACTGTCAAAATAATTGCCAAGGCATCTCATAGGATTTAGATACATTCCCCCGATGCTTCTTTAATCAATTAATGAGTATGCTTTGAACATAATTTAGAAATTAAAGATAAAGTAGATATCCCTTTAGATGAGACAAATGATATAGATGAGACATTCAAGTAGATTGGGGTGGTTTTTTTTTTTTTCATGTCTTTTACATTTACTTCTTTAGAACTATTCTAGTAAATGTGGCCTAAAATTGACTTTAATTAAATAGCTGGAAAAATAGAGAGTTGAGTTAAAGCCAAGTAAGGTTTCTCACTTCTTTGAGATACAGTACCCTGGATTACCTGCTTCTGTACAGTCTAATCTTTGAACTTAAGATGCAGTCACATCCCACATGTTCCCTTAGGTACATGGATTGCCCAGGATGTTGGGTTTTCTGGGCTCTGCAGAGGTCAGGGCAGGACACCTGCTCCCACTGAACACTGAGATAAAACCATTTGCTTTTCACGTCTGCTACTTAGAGATTCTGGGCTTCCCTGGTGGCTCAGCAGTAAAGAATCCACTGCCAATACAGGAGATTCAGGTTCAATCCTTGGGTCAGGAAGATCCCCTGGAGGAGGAAATGGCAACCCACTCCAGTATTCTTGCCTGGAAAACCCCACGGACAGAAGAGCCTGGTGGGCTGCAGTCCATGGGGTCACAAAAGGGCAGACACGACTTAGCAACCAAACAACAAGAGCAGCTTACAGATGCTACTTCCATTGTAAAATGGGTAAAAATATTCTTCTCCAATAAGCATGCTTAGGGTTAATTTTCAGATATGAATAAACTAAGCTGAGAATTGCACATGGGCATGGTCCCTGGTTCCAGAAGGACATCAGCCTTGGAGAGTCGGGGACAGCCAGCCTGAGAGGCAGGTGAGCCCTCTCGCCCGCAGCATCAGCCCTTTCCTTGTGTCTTGCAGCTGCAGAACCAGAGCGAGCTGCGGGCACCCACCGCGGAGAAGGCTGCCTTCTTCCTGGACGCGGCCATCGCCTCCCGGCGGGGCAACCAGCAAGACTGCGACGAGGATGACCTGCGCAACTCGCACATGCTCTTCACGCTGCATATCTACCAGTACCGCATGGAGAAGAGCGGCAAGGGGGGAAGTGAGTGCGCCTCGACCCCGCTCCTCCTTGCCCTCCCTGGGGAGAAGGCTCTCCTCCAGGGCAGCCCGGGGCCTCTTAAAGCACAACACGAGCTAAGCCCTTCCCTGGTGGTCCAGTGGTTAAGACTCTGCACTTCCAGTGCAGGGAGCATGGAGTTTGATCCCTGGTGGGGGAACCAAGATTTCACATGCCTTGGGGCTCGGCCAAAAAGAAGGTATCTAGTAAATGAATTTTTAAAAAGAAATGTAGGACAATCTCACCAGTCTGGGCTGACCTTTGCTTTCGAACATCCAAGAGAAAAGGGCTCCCTTGGTAAAGATAATTTACACGTGTGATTGCTATGGGAACGTAAGAAAACAAACTTTCGTAAAGAAAAACAACCGCTTCATAGTACATTTTTGTTCATAAACCATAAAAGTGCTCATCATGAAAGACCAATGTGTCTACCAAAGCACCCTGGCCATGTTACTAATCATTAGTTTGAATCCACTCTATGAACCCAGAAGAAACAAAATCATGTTTTTAAAATAGACTGTGAATCAGACTTTTGAATAGCTAACCAGATCCTGGCTGCCTCCCTCCCTCAGGTAATGCCCAGCAGTGACATTTCTCTGTAAACACCTATGCCTGGGATGTGCTCTGTGAGCAAGCTGCCCTGCCAGGAACCCAACTCAGTACTTAGAGGGTCCACTCTTGGCTGTTTTCAAAACCAGCACTGCATCACTCCAGTCTTTGTCTGCCGAATAGTATATACTCCATGCTCAGAAGTTGAGTGCCAGCATTCAGTTGAGTGTCTCAGGTGGGACCCTGCGCTGTGGGCAAAGTAGTCCATTGACCTCACTGGGCTTTTCTAAGGCAAGTGTGGCCCCCAACACTTGGCTGGCCAAGTAGCAGCAGCTCTCTGTCCCCTTCTACACGGCTTTTCAAAACCCAGGCAGTTGCCCCCAGCACTCTCCAACTGGATGCCAGAAAGACAGAAAAAAGCCCTGAGTTAGGTGTCTAGCCTGGTGTCTAGAAGTTGTGGAGCTAATTGACTATAATGGGAGGCAACCAACCAACCAAATTCCATAGAACCTAGAATTAAGACATGCAGCCTTGACCTGCGGATGGGCCCCCCCCCCCCCGGTTTGGGCTCCTTGTTGCCCAAAGAGTTGGAAACTGGTTCTCCTGGAGGCAGCTGTGGGGGGCTTCTATTCCCCCTTTCTGCTTAAGGGAAGTGGAAGCTCCCTCCTCCCCCCATCTCAATGCCTTTGTTGGTCCAGTCTTCTGTTATTGTTCCTCTTCCTTAATTGTTGTTTAGTTCAGGTTAATGAGATATAATTTAAATTCAGTAAAAATTACCCACTTTCTATATTGTTAAGTAAATGTTGGCAAATCTATTCAGTTGTGTAGCCACCTCCACCATTATCAAGATAGAGAAAAAAGCCACGGGTACAGAAAAGTCCCTCTAGCCCTAGCCATCAGGCCCCTCTCCAGCCCATGACAACCACTGATCAGATTCTTGTCCTTATAGTCTTGCCTTCATCCAGAATATCACCTAAATGGAATCATGTGGTCCACGTGTGGCCCTTTTGTGTCTGGCTTCTTTTATTTAATATAATGCATTGGAGGGGCTTACCAGATAGCTCAGCAGTAAGGAATCCACCTGCTAATGCAGGAGACGCAAGAGATGGGGGTCGATCCCTGGGTTTGGAAGATCCCCTGGAGAAGGAAATGGCTACCCACTCCAGTATTCGTGCCTGGAGAATTTCATGGACAGAGGAGCCTGGCGGGCCATAGCCCATGGGGCTGCAAAAGAGTCGGAAAAGACTGAGTGACTGAGCATGCTGCGGGGAATTTGAGATGCATCCTTGTAGCCGCATGGATCAGTCATTCACTTTTCTTGCAGAGATGTGCCCTGCCCTTCTCCCCTGTTATGGGATTGTGTAGTCCCAGGACTAAAATCTTGCTAGATATCATTGCTGGGGCCAGAATTCCACTAACCCAGGCTTGGACCCACAGCCTTGGCTACTTACACTGGCTGCTGCCCAGGAATCCAGTACTGGCCCTCACTTGCACCCGAGGAGATATGTCGTCCATCAGCTGATCAGATCACTCTTGACAGCCAGTGATGGTGATACAGGTCTGGCTGGGGATGAGCAAAATCTTTCGAATGCAAGCCTTTCAGGGGAGATTGATTTTCAGTGGAGGGCTCACATTATGTATAGCATTTCCATTTAGAATAACTTGCTAGAAGAGAAGGAGACAAGGAATTAGGATAGGGATGAAATGATCCAGACCTTTAAATTCTCTAACAGAGCTTTATCCACAGTTCTCCTGACAGTCTGGGAGCTGGCTTTAGATCCTGACCTCACTGATTTTTCTGGGTTCTATCTTAGCAGCATGAATGTGGGGAGTCTGAAAAAAAATTTATTTTATTCTTTTAAGCAGCCAGTAATCATCGTAATCAAAGCTTACAGTGGATTCTTGTACTGTCAGCAAAGGGTGACTTACTGAAGATCTGAATCTGGAGCCAAATAGCTTCCACATGTTTCTGAGCCAAAAAGCTCTGGAGGAAGGATAATCTCCTCCTTCTAGGTTTCAAACCAAGTTAAAGCAACTTTGTTGTCAGTTTTTCACTTCCTTTCATGGGTCTGCTCTCAATCTGGAATCTGAAAGTAGGGAGGAATCTTGAAAACAAACAAACAGTTGATTAAATTATTTCAACTCTAAGAACTTAGCATTCAACTTCCAAAAAGTGTAGGCTAGGAGAAGGAACGGAGAAGGCAATGGCAACCCGCCCCAGTACTCTTGCCTGGAAAATCCCATGGATAGAGGAGCCTGGTAGGCTGCAGTCCATGGGGTCGCTAAGAGTCGGACACGACCGAAGCGACTTAGCAGCAGCAGGAGAAGGAAATGGCAACCCACTCCTGTATTCTTGCCTGAAGAATCCCAGGGACAAAGGAGCCTGGTGGGCTGCTGTCTGTGGGGTCACACACAGTCGCACATGACTAAAGCGACTTAGCAGCAGCAACAGCAGGACACTCCTTAAACCCAACCATCCACCCAAGTCAGCCCTTAACCAATCCTGGGCACTTATTAAATATTTAACATCAAATTCATTTTCTTCCTATTTATAAATTGTGGAAGTGAATGGCTTTTAAATAATAAATTCAGGTTTAAAGAAAAGGCAGATACCATTAATGGCTTCCAGAATCTCGATAGTTACTTTCTAACATGGCTGTAGATGGGAACAAAGAAAGTGCAGGCATCGAGGCTGATGATGGGGTAAGCCCTGAAGGATCTGGGGGCATCACCTGCCTGCCACAGCACCTGGCTTCCTGTGAGGAAGAGAATTTAGGCCAGAATGCACACAGCCTCCTAGCCTGCGGCTTGCTTGACCTCAGTGAATTTATATCTGTTTAAAATATAATGAGGAGATTTGGAGTGTTGTTTAAAATGGAAATTTTGTTTACTTATATATAAGTAATAATCCCCTTGGACCTGGGAGCCAGAACTCAATTAAGGAAAAGTTTATTAATTAGTCACCCTGCAGGGAAGCAGAGCAGAGCAAACTGCTGGTAACTGGCCATTAGAAGTGAAGATGATGGATCCGAAGAGTTCAAATTAGTTGTCTGCTGTAAGAACTAAACACACCATGTGTGCATAGGCACCTGGATCTTATACACATATATGCATTTTATAAACACACACATACATACACATATGCGCATGAGTGGACAGACGAAAATGTTTTCAACATGTCCAATCAAGATAAGAAAGAAAATTCTGTGTTGATATATCACTGCTTTGCAGATAGCACAAGGTTAAGCTTAAAATGTTTCCTGGTTTAAACATTGTTGGAGAATTAGTGAGGCTGATTCTTCACCCACCACAGAGCCTTCCCCCGCTTTGCTAAGCTACCTCTGTAAAGGCTTGAGATTCCCCTTGGAAACTGCACTATTGAGGAAGAGACCCTAAAACTGTAACAGTTAGGAGTTGCTCCCCATAAAGATGAGTGAATTAGAAGTTCAGAGCCAAATGGTACTAGTGATACTTCAGTGGAATAAGTTCACCATATAGATTTTTACAAGTTCTGTTGATTAAGATGGTCTTTAAAAGCACCATTTTGATGAGTAATCTCAGTTTGCAAGCAACTACTACCCACGGTTAAGAATGACACTAGGTCTCTGATTTGTTCATGCACTTTATCACCTCCAGGGGAAGAAGTGTGGAGACTGAGTGGAGGCTGGGCTGGCTGTGTGTGTAATTGTGTACAGCACACAGGCCTCCATCTGTGTGTGTGTGCGCGCATGAACCAGTGGACGAGGACACGGACACTCTCTGCCTGCACTCATCTGCTTACAAGTCTTATCAGACTATTCCCTTAATCTTGGCTCCCTTTTGACCACCAGCCACTCTTTCCTGTGCATCTTGGAATGGCTTGAATCAGTTGATGTTCTATCCAGGGCTATGCGGTCCATAGGACTCTAGAGATCTGTTATTTGGGTGGCGAGTGTGGGAAAAAGGGATCTGGGAAATGTTGCTTTTAAAAGAGGCAGACCTGGGCCTCTGCTGTCCATCACTGCAAAGCCCTGTGGAGCAAAGATGGTCGCACATGAGGGCCACTGCAGGCTCTCATGGTCTCCTTGGTCAACAGCGAAATGACAGTTCCATGGTTTGAGATTTTTATAATATGATTTTTAAAATCTTGGGCCAGGAGACAATTTTCCAGACTCTGCAGTCTGGGATTCCTACAGTGATGCCTCTTGGCCTCCCACCGCCTCCACCAGGGCAGCTGTTTCCAATCTTCTTTTGGAGCCTGAGGCCCCTGCTCTATCTCTTTCAGTGGATAACCAGCCTCCTATTTAAGGAGAAGAACAAGTCAGTCTGGCTATGGCCTCAGCTTCTGTCCTCTTAGCATCCAAACCTCCTTGTCCGTGTGCCTCACTTTCCCCCACTCCTTTCCCATAGATCTGCTCCCTCCCATCTCTTTGTTCTTCATCCTGCCCCCTTCTGCCTCTTCTGGGACCTCACCAACTGGGACTCCCATCAATCATCTTTTTGTGCTTTTATTTTCAATCTCTTCTACCACTAGAGTCAAGGCTGCCTCCTCTTGGAAGGAAAGGAAGGGGAGGAACAATAACATCGATTAAAAAAAAAAAAAAACCTTGTCTGGGGACTTCCTTCATGGTCCAGTGGCAATCTGCCTTGCAATTCAGGGAACTCGGGTTCAAACTCTGGTTGGGGAACTAAGATTCCAGGGTTAAGAACGCAGCAACTAAGCCCATGAGCCTCAACTGCTGAGTCTGTGTGCCACACCTAGAGAGTCCATAAACTACAACAAAAGATCTCGCATGGCCCAGTGAAGATCCATGTGCCTCACCTAAGACCCAATGTAGCCAAATAAATAAATATTTTATAAAAGCCGTGTCTGAACCCCACTTCTCCCTTGAGCTGCCTCCCCGTAAGCCTTTCAGATTCCCCCCTCTGGAATATCTTTCTCCTCTAAGTCCCATAGCATTTCAGGGGATGTTAAGCCACTGCCTTATGTCTCAGTCATTCTGGGCTTGTCTCAGCCCTCTCAACAGACTACAGGCTCCCTGGGGACAGAGCCTCCTGTCACCTGGCACAGTGTCCTCCGCAGCCCAGTGAGGTGCCTGCACATCAGTTCTTACGTGGCACACCAAACGGCATGTGTGCTATGTATTAAACAGTGAGTGAATTTCTTCCTTACCTCATTCAGCTGATTCATAAAGAGGTGATGGTAGCGGTGGTTTAGTTGTTGAGTTGTGTCTGACTGTGATCCCTTGGACTGCAGCCCGCCAGGCTCCTCTGTCCATGGGATTCTCCAGGCAAGAATATTGGATTGGGTTGCCATGCCCTCCTCCAGGGAATCTTCCCAACCTAGGGACTGAATTCGGGTCTCCTGCATTGCAGGCAGTCTCCTGCATTGCAGACAGATTCTTTACCCACTGAGCCACCAGGGAAATTCTCAGAAAGGCCACCCTCTTACCCTTTGTGGAAGCAGGTGGTGTGAGTTCAGAGAAGCCGTCTCATGCAACACAGTCAGAAGGAATTGATCAGTTAACTGAGAAAGTTAAGTTAAAAAGGAAAAATCATATTAAAGGATACATTCATGTCATAAACATTTTCAACTTAAAACATACAATTGTGTGTTTATTCATTGGTCTTCTGATACAGGGCCATGGTTTTCTCTTTGAGATGAGTTTTCAACTTCAGATTCTGACTTTTATAAACCACACTCAATAATAGTCTGGCTTTTCCTTTCAATTTCTTCTGAATAATTCAAGGACTTAAGAGACACTTGTACAGCTAACTGGGTATAGACTTTTTCTAGATTCTTGAAATTTTTTCCACACTGTAATTTCTCATTCATACCAAAGTCAGTATCTTTTTTAAAAAACTAACTCATTTTAATCACACCTTTCCAAAGCATTGATTTCAGTGTTTTAGAAATATTAACTCTTTACATAAATGTATTTTATTGATTTACATAATATTTTATTATTTTTATTTATAATATTAAGTACAAGTGGCATAGTTAGGTTTAGGAGGAAACCCAGCTGACCTGTTGATAAGTGTACAGTTCATGTTTTTGGAGCAGAAGTGCAAAGACAAGCTGAGGAACAGTCAACACACATCACAAGCCTGCAATGTGCTGTGGGCATCAGACATTGTGCCTGACACAGCTGATGGAGGGCCTGGGTTAACCTGGTCAGGTGGCAAGGCCATTGTTCCAAAACTTTGCTGCACAAGAGAATCACCTGTGTCGCCTTCCGGTGAATCCCAATGCCCATGCCATACTCCAGACTGGTTAAATTAGAAAGCCTGGGAGTAGGAGCCAGGCATCCATATTTTGTAAATACCCCA
Organism: Capra hircus; assembly: GCF_001704415.2. Taxonomy (NCBI): domain Eukaryota; kingdom Metazoa; phylum Chordata; class Mammalia; order Artiodactyla; family Bovidae; genus Capra; species Capra hircus. The sequence continues at coordinate 30,250,410 of NC_030823.1, read as the reverse complement.
GGGTGATTCTGATGTGCAGCCAAGTTTGGGAGCCACTAAGTCATGGGAAAGTGAGTTAAAAGAGTAAACTATAACTGTAAAAGTTAGCTCTGGATTTTCATCTTAGATTGAGTTTTAATTTTCTATGAGATCTTGAGTGATTTGTTTAACATCTGTGAACCTCAGTTTCCTCATCTATAAGACAGAGCCAATTCTTGCCTTCTAGGATTATTGTAGGAATTAAATGATTTAGGGAGAATTTAGCATATCCTGGCTCCATAAACATGAGTTGGAAGAATCACTTGAGAGTGGGGTTAATTAGTAGATTGCTTCCTGTGGGAGAGTAAGGCACATGGGTAATTTCAATTGGTCAAAGTCTAGACTTGAAATATACATATTCAAATATAAACAGTCTCAAGGCAGACTGGGTTATGTTCCTAAACCTTGCAGCTCTGACCTCAAAAATCTGAAAAGTCCATGAGGAACCTGCTTCTTACCTGCTGTTAATTATCACCTATTGTTCATTGATTCTAGAACTACTTTCTCTCCAACCATGGGAATTCTTGGTAATAGCCGATGGCCTGTGCCCACTCACTGTGTACCATTCCGGATTCAGCACTGTGTGTGAAGTTCAGAATTCTGTGACTACTGAAACTCTGGTGGTTATAAAGCAAAGTTGATTTTACATTGTTTAAAATATGACTCTCATTTTGAGTCATGCAGGTATAATTACAGGTATTTTATAATATTATTCTTTAGCACAGTCTAAACTATGCTTTTGTTCTCTGTGTTCCATTTTACTACATGCACATTACGAATTTTATTCCATTACATCAAATGGACTATTAGAGTCTGAAAGTCCAAATTGGTCCCTGTCTTTGCCCTTTAATCTGCAGAGCGCGTGAAATATCTGAGCTTCTTCTGTCTGTATAATTAGGTTGCAAAACAGATGATATTTTGCTTTAAAAATAACTAATTTCCCTTGCACGCTGCCAGTGGCTTGATCCTGCATAATACAAAATAGGATTAAAGAAAAGTAATGTATTATATCTTTCCTATTAAGGATTTTTATTGGAGATAGTTGGAGATAAACAAAATGTAACAAATATAAACAAAATATAACTCTGGCCACAAGTGTACCAGAGTCACTGGAGAACCTGAATTGAAATTTTATGTTTTCTGTAAACCTTCATCACCTTTTATGTTAGTGCTAGATGTAAAGTTGAGCTGGGATGAGCAGAGACAAGGCTGGGGTCAGGACAGTGGTTCCTGGGTGTTTTCCTTGCTCTCCTGCATCAGACTTCTCTCTATTTTTTCAAGTCTTTGTTAATTTTTCTCAGGTATGTTTTGTAGTTTTCAGTGCATGTATCTTTTGTCAGATTTATCTGTAAGTATTTAATATTTTGATGTTACTGTAAAAGGTATTTTTAAATTTCAATTTCCAGTTGTTTGGCACTACAGTTTAGAAATACAATTATCTCGATCCAGGAACCTAGTATTCCACAACTTACTAAACTCAATTATTAGTTCTAGTTGGCTTTTTTTGTGTGTGGCGTCTGTTAGATTTTCTATATATATAATCATGTAATCTGTCAAGAAAGACAGTTTAACTCATTTCTTTCCAATCAGGATACATTTTATTTCTTTTTCTTGCCTGTTGCTCTGGCTAGAACCTCCCATATAATGTTGAATAGAAAGGGTGAACATCCTTGTCTTGTTTTTGATCTTGGAAAGTTTTAGTCTCTTTCTATTAAGAATGCTATTATCTGCAGGTTTTTCTTAGACACTTTTTATCAAACTGAGAATATTACCTTTGATTTATATTTTGCCAACCATTTTTATCAGTAATGGATTTTGGAGTTTGTTAAATGCTTTGTCTGCATCTACTGAGAGAATCTTTTTCTTTTTAGTCTTCTAATATGGTGAATTATAATGATAGATGAATTTTTTGTTAACCAGCCCTGCATTCTTTGGATTAATTCATTTATTTAGTCATTAATTAGGTTATTCATGGTATAAAAATCCTTTTAATATGTTCCTAGCTATAATTTTCCAGTATGACTCACTAGTATTTTGTTTAGAACTTTTGTCTGTTTGTTCATGAGGGATAATTGGTCTTCAACTTTTTTCTTGGAATAGCTTTGTTTTTGCTATCAGGGTAATCCTGGTCTCAAAGAATTAACTGGGATGTAGTCTCTGCTATCTGGGGCTTCCCAGGTGGCATTAGTGGTAGAGAACGCTCCTGCCAATGCAGGAGGTGTAAGAGACCTGGGTTCGGTCCGTGGGTCAGGAAGATCCCCTGGAGGAGGAAACGATAACCTACTCCAGTATCCTTGCCTGGAGAAAACCAAGGACAGAGGAGCTTGGCGGGCTACATCCATGAGGTCGCAAAGTGTTGGACACGACTGAAGTGACTTAGCACGCATGCACTCCCCTATTTGATTTTCAGGAAGAATTTGTGTAAAATTGATATTATTTCTTCCTTTAAAGTTTGGTAGAATTCACCAGTGTGGTTAAGTACACTGCTTTCTCTGTAGAAAGGTTGTTAACTACAGATTCTATTTCTTTAATGGATGTAGGGTTAGTCACATTATCTGTTACTTCTTGAGGGAGCTCTGGTACTTTGTATCTGTCGAGAAATGTGTTCATTCTTCCAAGTTGTGCTAACCTCCTGGCATCATGTTTCTTTATTATCCCTTTTTTATTTGTAGAAACTGTAGTGAGGTTGGAGAAGGCAATGGCATCCCACTCCAGTACTCTTGCCTGGAAAATCCCATGGATGGAGGAGCCTGGTAGGCTGCAGTCCATGGGGTCGCTGAGAGTTGGACACGACTCAGTGGCTTCACTTTCACTTTGCACTTTCATGCACTGGAGAAGGAAATGGAAACCCACTCCAGTGTTCCTGCCTGGAGAATCCCAGGGATGGGGGAGCCTGGTGGCCTGCCGTCTATGGGGTCACACAGAGTCGGACATGACTGAAGTGACTTAGCAGCAGTAGTGAGGTTACTACCTCTTTTGTTCCTGACACGGGAAATTTGTGTCTTCGCTCTTTGCTGATCAGTCATGCTAGAGAAATATGAATTTTATTGATCTTAAAGAATCCACTTTAGATGGTATTGATTTTTCTCTATTGTTCTTTAAATTTTATATTTCCTTGATTTCTGATTTTATATTCATTATTTCCTTTCTGCTAGTTAGTCTTTAATTTGCTCATCTTTTTCTAGTTTGTTAAAGTGGAAGCCGAGGTAACTGATTGGAGACCCTCTGTTGTTTTCTGATACAGGCATTTAATGGGGTAAATTCCTTCTAACAATAGAAGTGTCTTCCTAATTTGGATATGTTGTTTTTCATTTTCATTCACTTAAAAACACTTTCTAATTTCCATTTTGGTTTCTTCTTTGACCCTAAGTTATTTGGAGCTGTGTTGTTGAGTTTCAAAATATTTAGGGATTTTCGAGATATCTTTCTGGATTGACTTCAAATTTAACTCTAGTGTGTCAGAGCATAGTTGGAATGATGTGAGGCCTTTAAAATTTACTTAGACTTCCTTCATGTACCAGAATATGGTCTATCTTGGTAAATATTTTGTGTGCAATTCAAGAGAAAGTGTATTCTGCTGTTGTTGGGTTGAATGTTCTGTAAATGTCAGGTAGAATGAATTGATAATTGTTCAAATCTTCTATATCTTTACTGGTTTTCTGTCTACTTGTTATATCAGTTATTGATACAACTTTTCTGTTATATCAGTTATTGAGAAAGGGGTATTTGAAATCTCCAGCTATAAGCCTGGAGTTTTCTGTTCATTATTGTAGTTCTATCAGATTTTACTTCATATGTTTCAACTTCCATTATTATTAAAGCATAACAATTTTTGATTGTTCTGACCTCCTGATGACTTTTATCCTTTCTCATTATAAAATCTCTCTCTTTTCCTCTAGGAATATTTTTGTCTTAAGTCTCTTTTGTTTGATATTGTTGTAACTGCCTCAGCTTTCTTATGGCAACTATTTGCATGGTATAGCCTTTTCCATACTTATATTTGCAACCTATTGTTTGTTTATATTTGAAGTGCACTTCCCATAGGCAGCATGTAGAAGAGTCTTGCTTTTTATCAAATCCAACAATATCGACTTTTAATAAGGATATTCAGACTACTTCATTTAATAGGAAAATTCATATGCTGTGGCCCAAAGTATTATGTTTCTGTATGTTTTCTATTCAACCAGTCTGTCCTTTGTTCTTTTTATTTTATTTGCTTTCTTTTGAACTTATTGAACGTTTTATATGACTCCACTTAATATTCTTTTTTGGCTTTTTAGCTCTAAATCTTTATTATTTAGTGATTGCTATAGGATTTATTGTATACATCTTTAAGTAATCACAGTCTACTTTTAAGTGATATTATACCACTTCATGTCTAGAATAAGAACCTTACAGTATTTTCATTTTTCCACTCCTAAACTTTGTGCTATTGTTGCCAAACATTTTAATTTTGTGTGTGTTATACCCACATATTACATTTTTGTTATTTTTGCTTTAGCAGTCAATTAACTTTTAAGGAGATTTAAATAAGAGAAAAACATAAAGTTATCCACATGGTTGTCATTTCCAAAACTATTCATTCTTTTGTGTATATCCTTTGTAATGAATTCTTTCAGCTTTTTTAAGTCTGAAAAAGTCTTTATTTTCCTTTTATCTGAGGATGATACTCTGGTTGGGTGTATAACTGGAGGTTGGAAGTTTTCAGTACTTTAAGAATGTTGCTCCATTGTCTTCTCACCTGTATTATTTCTGAGAAGCATCATTTTATCATTGTTCCTTTACTTGTAACATAATTTTCCCCCTCTGGCTATTTTCAAGATTTTTTCTCATCATTACTGGTTTTAAACCCATTTGATTATTATTTGAGTTATTAACCTGATTCCTGGCTGAGTTTTAGGTCACTGGTCTCTATAACACTCAACCAAAGCAGATAATCACTTATGGGCTATTCATGTTTTAATATGATCAATTTCAGAATTCTGTTACACAAAGGCAGAAATTTCTGTAGGCACAAATCTTATTCTCTTTTAATAGAAGTTTACCTTCTCTGTTAAATCTCATCTAATTCAACCAAAAGGAATTATTCCTTTATTTATAGTAGGAATGTCCGTAGGTTTCAGAAGGCCAGTGGTGTGTGATGGACAGAATCTAAGAGGACCGTGTTATTTGTTACCCCTGCATGATTTGGTTGGGGTCTCGTCCTACGTCATGAACTTCAACCTTTTACTTCCTCTTTGTTTCCCTTCAGATTTCCCAAGGAGCCACCTGAAGGACAGATGAGGGTTTACCAGACTTAACCAGTCCTTTCTTCTCTTGTCTTCTCTCCTGTGGCAGTGTCTGGAGGCCGCAGCCGCCTGCACCTCATCGATCTTGGCAGCTGTGTGAAAGCTCTCAGCAAAAATCGGGAAGGAGGCTCAGGGCTGTGCCTCTCACTGTCTGCCCTGGGCAATGTCATCCTGGCTCTCGTCAATGGCAGCAAGCACATCCCATACAAGTAAGTGACTCTTCTGCTCGAAGAATGGGATGAAGTGAGCATAGTACCAGGGCTAGGTGGGGGTTTCTCAGTCTAGTGGCATCTGGGGAGAGTTGTACTGCAGAGGTATGGACCACACTGTCAGTTCAGTGCCGGAAACTGGCCTTCGCTAGCAGTTATGTAATGCACGATCTGCCAAATTCAAAAGCTGTGGAAATACATAAATTTGCCCCAATCCTAACATTAGGCTGCTCGAGTCAGAAATAATAGGAAGTTACCTCAGTTGAGGGCTTCAATAACAATTGCCATTGGTAGATTATTGTTGAGCCTTCCCTAGTGGCGCTAGTGATAAAGAATTTGCCTGCCATGCAGGGGCTGCAGGAGATGTGGGTTCGATCCCTGGGTCAGGAAGATCCACTGGAGGAGGGCATGGCAACCCACTCCAGTGTTCTTGCCTGGAGAATCCCATAGACAGAGGAGCCTGGGGCTAAGGTCCATAGGATCTCAGAGCTGGACACAACTGAAATGACTTAGCATGCATGCACTCAAACTTTTGCCACCATTGTACAAATGCTTTATAGAGATAAGAGCAAGGGTCCTAAGATTGAATTACCATTCCCTTAGGAGTAGAGCTGCCTTATCTAGCCAATAAAAATATGGGATGCCCAGTTAAATTTTAATTTCAGATAAAAACCAAATATTTTCAGTGTTAAGTATGTCCCTAATATTGCATAAGCCATAGGGGCACCCTGTATTTTATCTGGCAATCCTATTTAAGAGAACTGAAATGCTTGGGGAATTACCACCCACTATCCCAAGCAAATGTTTGTTTCACTTCCAAGAACCTTTTCCTCTTTTCGGTTATGCTCCAGAAAGATGAAATTAGAACTGCTCCTATGTCTGGAATAGCCAAAAACTTGCCATATCATCTTTGGCCATGAATGACCCAGCCCTGGAGCCACCCCTCACCACCAACGCTCCAGTTCAGCTTTTCCATTGGACAATATGGTGATGGGATGAGGGGAACTCTCTAATTTTTCAGGCTCTGCCAAGGTCCAGCTGCACCTTTCACTATCTGAACCTTCACGTCTCATGAACTGAGAGCTATAGCTATATATCTTATTTACACAACAAGGATAAAAGCCTTGTAATGGTATATGTGTGAAAGTTTTTTGTAAAGTGTGTAACACTGTAGTCAATAACCAATAACAATAATGTGGTTGAGCCTATACCCACCTATTGAAATGGAAATAGCACATACCTTACAGAGTTGCCATGAGGATTAAGCAAATATACGGTATATGGAATAATTTTTTAATCTGTAGGATTCGACAAAATAAATGTTTCTGTTGTGTTGGGAAGTCAGGCAGTTTTTTCTACAGTAGCTGAGATTCAGTATGAGTTCTGGAGCTGTGCTTTGCCTCTGCCATAAGTTGATGCCAACACAGTGATTTTGTTCTCCACCAGGAAGCCCATTACTAGCCTACTTTGGAGTTTAAATAGAGATTATAAGCCGGTCTGTCTTAGTTCTTGAAATCTGGAATTCTAGAATACACCCAGCCCTTGTGTGATTCTTTTCTATGAGGAAAAAAAAAATTCAATTTGAAGGTTTATGAAGTTTCATTCAGTATCATTTCTACAGCTGAATAAAGTCAACTTGTGATTACAAGAAAGAGAGGACAGAAGGAAGGGAGGGAGGAAGGAAACAGAGAAGAGAAGGAGGGAAAAAAATAAAGGTCTGGAAAGGTCCTGTCAAGATTGAGATGTCAGAAAGAAAAGAAAGCGTTATCAGCCCTTGTTGGCTTCCTTGTCCATAAAAAGGGAAACGTGTATTAGTAAGATAACTCGACAGATCATGATGTAGACAAAATTCAAAATACCACCTTATGAGGTCACTGATTATGTATTTTGCTTGTATATTTATATCTCATATATATATTATATATATATATCACATTGTTTCTGTGGAGCAACATGCTTTTATGGATTTCAATAAATATTTGTTGAATTGATGGTGGGGGGATGGATAAAAGTAAGCATATGAAACTACTTTTACTTTAGATGAAGTAACTTCCTTTTGGTTCAAGCTGGGTTTTACTATCAACATTAAAAATTGTTTTTGTTCATAGTTCAAGGTCTCTTGTTAAATTAAACATACCATACACCAGTTAGTCACAATGACCAGCTACCTGCTCACTTGCGAGGGCTGACAAAATGTGGAAACTCCACTCACCTTTCTCTGCAGACATCTGTCTGCTTCAGCTCCCTTCTTTCCCTTCTGGCTCTGAGGGAGTGATGATTAAAGATGCTCCATGTCTGAAGTAGACTTTGTTGTTCAGTCGCTAAGTTGTGTCTGACTCTTTGCGACACCATGGACTGCAGCATGCCAAGTCTCCCCTGTCCTTCACCGTCTCCTGTAGTTTGCTCAAACATATCCATTGAGTCAGTGATGCCATCCAACCATCTCATTCTCTGTTGAAGTAGGCTTACAGTTAATATAAATACGGTGTCGACATAAGACCCAGGCGTAGAGTTGCCCCTCACCATCAGGATCCTCCTGGGGACCTTGCAGAGCTCCCCGCTGCTTGGTGTCAGAAAACGTGGGGGCCTGGCCACCCAGCCAGCTCTGTCCTCCCCAAACCTTCACTGGCAGTGCACGTGTATAGCCAGCTGTATCATCCCTCAGTCCTGAATGCCCATCGTTAGGTGTGAGCTTTCGAAGATCGTTGCTGTAATATTGTTTCAGATTCTCAGCCACAGCAGATAGTCAATATTTGGTTCTGAGAATGCATTTGCAAAGTGATTAATCAACGACAAACTATCCTCTTTCAAAGTGCAGGAAGATAAGGCCAAGATTTACTGAAGTCACCCAGCCAGTTGGTGGCAGGATCAAACCGCATCACATTTTACAGCCTCAGAGACCTTGGCAGTTCCTTACCGATCCACTCGCCCAGCCTCATCAAGCTCTGTAATATATTAGCTGCCTTTGCTCTGCACAGCATGAGGTCTTCAGCACAGCAGGATGGCCCAGATTTCTTTTATCAATTCAGTACGTGCTCCAAACCCCCATCACACGGCATTTTGTTAGCATACTAAACACTTTTCCCATGTCAAACCCTGTCTCTGCAGTAAGTTCCTGAGATAGGTTTTGTACCCTTGCAGTTTTCCTCTTATTCTTGTTCACTTAAAGGAAAAAAAAAAAAAAAAGGAAAACCAGACTCCACTCTCATGACCCTCCCCCCACGCCCTCCAAAACACACAAAAAACCCACTTCATTTGTCACCCTGGACACTTCTGTGCTTGGAACTCACATCACTTGTGTTTGCTTTTGGGAAATTAACTGGAATGTGCACAGAAGGGATAGAGCCTGTCCTCGTTTCTCTTCATCATCGTTCCAGACAGACTCTCTGTCATGTAATCAAGCCCGAAAGCGAGTTTGGATTCATTACCCATCCCAGGCACTCCCATGGGCACCCTAGGTGTGCCCTGAATGGTTTTTGACTTTGCAAATGATATTGCCTTAATAAGTGATAAATGCAAGCGCAGAATAGTTTCCCAGACACAGCCGTGACATAGCTCAGGCTCGCTGGGCAATCCAAGTTCCATCAATCAATCCCAAGTGGTGACACCATTCAGAAAAGCACCGGGGACAGGAAGGAGACCACCAAAGGCTCCAACCCCCTTGTCAGACAGGCTACACAGAACTCCCTAAGTTTGGGGAACCTCTTGTTTCAGGGAAGCTGTCATAGTCCTAAGCTTTTTCACAGTGCATTTTGCCTGTTTCCTTCCATTGCTCAGCCATTTGCTGTTCCTCATCATAGCCTTCCCCTTGGATAGATGAGAAAAAATATATAGTGGCATCAAAACAAATTCCTATGCCAGAAACCAGCATGGCAGGCATACATCACTAGAACTGCTACCCAGAAGGGCCACCACAAGGCTCTGTCAGTGTGTACTTGGCTTTGGCTAAAAAGTCCTGTTATGTCCCAGCTGATCTGCAGGACCTGTCTCTCCAAAGACTTGGAAATTATAACCACCACCCAGTTCTCTCAAAATAGAATTTTTGGTACCTTCTAGATGTCTGGTAAGGGGAAGCATACCCTTCACACAGTGATACTTGAAGCCTGAAACATTTTTCCTTCATTTATAGCTGTGACTCCATTTGAAGAAATAATGACCTAAGTAGGTCAAATGGTCTATTTTATTATTTGCCAACAATATGCTGTCCTCTATTTCTAAACAACAGAGATGTTATAATGTCCTGGCTTCCACAGAACAAAAGGTCATAGAAAGTCATTCTGTGACCCTCTAGTGTTGTATCTGTCTGAGATCCTCTTCCCAAGTTAACTTGAAGCATGGTTCTGCATGAACAGCCCCATAATGGAACTGGTGCTCTATGCTCTTCTTGTATGGATTTGGTCTGTAGTGGAGGTGATGGCATTCCAGTTGAGCTATGTCAAATCCTGAAAGATGATGCTGTGAAAGTGCTGCACTCAATATGCCAGCAAATTTGGAAAACTCAGCAGTGGCCACAGGACTGGAAAAGGTCAGTTTTCATTCCAATCCCAAAGAAAGGCAATGCCAAAGAATGCTCAAACTACCGCACAATTGCACTCACCTCACATGCTAGTAAAGTAATGCTCAAAATTCTCCAAGTCAGGCTTCAGCAATATGTGAACCGTGACCTTCCAGATGTTCAAGCTGGTTTTAGAAAAGGCAGAGGAACAAGAGATCAAATTGCCAACATCCGCTGGATCATGGAAAAAGCAAGAGAGTTCCAGAAAAACATTTATTTCTGCTTTATTGACTATGCCAAAGCCTTTGACTGTGTGGATCACAATAAACTGTGGAAAATTCTGAGAGAGATGGGAATACCAGAGCACCTGACCTGCCTCTTGAGAAATCTGTATGCAGGTCAGGAAGCAACAGTTAGAACTGGACAAGGAACAACAGACTGGTTCCAAATAGGAAAAGGAATACGTTAAGGCTGTATATTGTCACCCTGCTTATTTAACTTATATGCAGAGTACATCATGAGAAACGCTGGACTGGAAGAAACACAAGCTGGAATCAAGATTGCCAGGAGAAATATCAATAACCTGAGATATGCAGATGACACCACCCTTATGGCAGAAAGTGAAGAGGAGCTAAAAAGCCTCTTGATGAAAGTGAAAGAGGAGAGTGAAAAAGTTGGCTTCAAGCTCAACATTCAGAAAACTAAGATCATGGCATCACTTCATGGGAAATAGAAGGGGAAACAGTGGAAACAGTGGAAACAGTGTCAGACTTTATTTTTCGGGGCTTCAAAATCACTGCAGATGGTGACTGCAGCCATGAAATTAAAAGACGCTTACTCCTTGGAAGAAAAGTTATGAGCAACCTAGATAGCATATTCAAAAGCAGAGACATTACTTTGCCGACTAAGGTCCGTCTAGTCCAGGCTATGGTTTTTCCTGTGGTCATGTATGGATGTGAGAGTTGGACTGTGAAGAAGGCTGAACGCTGAAGAATTGATGCTTTTGAGCTGTGGTGTTGGAGAAGACTCTTGAGAGTCCCTTGGACTGAAAGGAGATCCAACCAGTCCATTCTGAAGGAGATCAACCCTGGGATTTCTTTGGAAGGAATGATGCTAAAGCTGAAACTCCAGTACTTCAGCCACCTCATGTGAAGAGTTGACTCACTGGAAAAGACTCTGATGCTGGGAGGGATTGGGGGCAGGAGGAGAAGGGGACAACAGAGGATGAGATGGCTGGATGGCATCACTGACTCGATGGACATGAGTTTGAGTGAACTCTGGGAGTTGGTGATGGACAGGGAGGGCTGGCATGCTGCGATTCATGGGGTCGCAAAGAGTCGGACACGACTGAGTGACTGAATTGAACTGAACTGTGGTTCAGACCAAGACCTAATCCTTGTATGTAAGAATCCATCACAGACACTCTGTGGGGCTCAGGCATCTGACTCTCAGGTGCCCTTCTTCTCTCTGGAGACGAAAGGTGGAGCCCAAGGCAGTCTGCTGTCATGAGCTTCAGTGGCAAGCAAATACCGCTGCAGGGGCCACTTTGTGTGCACGCATGCTGAGTTGCTTCAGGCATGTCTGATTCTTTGTGACTCCATGGACTGTAGCCCATCAGGCTGCTCTGTCCATGGAGATTCTCCAGGCAAGAAGACTGGAGTGGGTTGTCAGGCCCTCCTCCAGGGGATCTTCCTGACCCAGGGGCTGAACCTGCATCTCTTATGTCTGCTCATTGGCAGGTGGGTTCTTTACCACTAGCTCCATCTGGGAAGCCCCAGGGGCCACTTTAGAAAAGATTATTCTGCAGAAATTAGGGATGCTCATCCTCAGTGTCTGGAATGGGAGTCTTTCTCCTCCTGAGGACCTACTGAGGAGTCAGGAACCAAGGTCACATTCAAGAGAATGTGGAGAAATTGTGGAGAAATGACATTTTATAAATACAGGCAACTTTTTCAAAATGTGAATACCTCATCCATGCTGGAACCCGTAGGCAGGATCTCTGGGAGCACCCTAAGATTTGTCAGGTCTTCATAAGAGTCACATCTCTGAAGAAGGTGGACATTCCTTTTTCTTGTCTTGAGAACTAATTTTCTCCCAGTAGCCAGTTCGATGTTGGGTTTGTCTTTGCTTTCTCAGAACTGGAAACCCACGCAGTGTCTGGGAAGCTAGAGAAAGGAGCTCATGACTGATATGAGCCACAATACTCAGTTTCCCTGATTCACACAGGAGGTAAAAGATTCGTTCCTTGGGACTCAAATGCATGTTATTGACAAAGGGAAATTACATAGATATTTTCCAGGAAAAATGCAAAGGGATATTAATTCTCCAGATTTACTGAAGATAGCATATAATGGAGAGAAACTCTGAGGGAGAATCTTTGTGTGCATGTGGTATGAGACACACACATCTGCATATTTAGCAACCTTTAAATGTACGTTAACGCTGTATTATCTCTTCCTGATTTACAGAGAGAACATCAATTTAAAACTCTTTTCACAAACTCCAGATACCAGTTTATAGCATTCCCTGTTTAGAAATAAAATAACCAAAGTCTCAGGTTGCCAAGCAACTGCAGCAATGATAATTCTTAGTGTTGCTGCCTCAGAATATCCATTTTTATACATTTTAATGACTGTTAGGATGCAGAGAAAGTGAGTTCAGAAAATCAGTGGTACTTGGGTCTCTTTTGTATGAAATTCTAGCATCTTACTTCCTTTCATTCTTCCCTCCTACCTCCGTTTGCTTCCCTGGCCAGTAGTATCTTCACATTTAATTTTGAAAGTTCTCAGAGATCTATATTATTTTGTTAAGAGTTGGGGCATCACCTACCAGTAAATGAATTCTACCAGGATTATCACAGAACCATACAGGTCACTCAGGGAGAAATGAGGCTGCCTGGGACTCAGCTGGGATCACAAGCCATGGGTTCAAACATTGGGTCTTTCTGTCACTGTCTAACACATAAGCTATAAACACATAAAGCTATAGGGACTTCCCTATAGCTCAGATGGTAAAGAATCTGTCTGCAATGCAGGAGACCCGGATTCGATCCCTGGGTCAGGAAGATCCCCTGGAGAAGGAAGTGATAACCACTCCAGTATTCTTGCCTGGAGAATCTCCATGGACAGAGGAGCCTGGTGGGCTATAGCCCATGGGGGTCACAAAGTGTCAGACATGACTAAGTGACTGACACACACAGAGCACATAAACTCTGTGTCATCCTTTCAGTTCCCAGGAGGACCCCTTTCTGTCCCCTCACAGAACCTCACTGAATTGGGAGCAGACTGTTAGGCCCCCAACTCAATCATGTCCTTGGCAGCAAAGCCATAGTATATAGTTTTCTTTGTCCCTCTCAGATAATGAGCCTATGGTTTGAGGACTGAGCACAAGTCAGGAGGTGTCTTCATTTCTCTTTTGGTTTTTCGAGAGGTTCTCTTTAATGTTCAATTTCTGAGGCGACTAATCAGACCCTTTTCTCTGTATTCCAAACCAGTAGGCGAATAGACACAAGAGTATGATTAGGGGCTACCCTGGTGGCTCAGTGGTAAAGAATCGACCTGCCGATGCAGGAGGCTCGGGCTCAATCCCTAGTCCGGGAAGATCCAATATGCCTCAGGGGAGCTAGGCCCACACACCACAGCTATGGAGCCTGTGCTCTAGAGCCCGGGAGCCACAACTACTGAGCCCACGCTCCCTAGAGCCTGAGCTCCAGAACAAGAGAAGCCACCACAGTGAGAAGCCTGCACGCTACAGCTGGAGGGTGAAGTGAAGTGAAGTCGCTCAGCCGTGTCCGACTCTTTGCAACCCCATGGACTGTAGCCTACCAAGCTCCTCTGTCCATGGGATTTTCCAGGCAATAGTACTGGAGTGGACTGCCATTTCCTTCTCCAGAGGCTCTTCCTGACCCAGGGATCGAACCTGGGTTTCCCGCATTGTAGACAGAAGCTTTATAACTAGAGAGTAGCTCCCACTAACCAAAACTAGAGAAAAGTCTACACAGCGACAAAGACCCAGTGCAGTCAAAGATAAGTAAATCAATAAAATTATGTAAAAAATCGTATGATTGGGAATTGAATTCTCCATCTGCTGAATCCTAGCAGAGTGGAAGGAGATCTCCTGTCGCTCCCCAGACTTAGACCCCAGGACTCAGGAATGGGCAGAAACAAGGTCAGCAGAGCAGTCCCTTACCCAGACAGCCACATGGCTTAAGTGGAGGGATGTGTGAGCTGCAGAGGGGCGGGCAGACAGACAGACAGACAGATAGCATTGGGCTGCACGTGCCCATGACCATATTTACCAGCCTCACCAGTCAGGCCTTTTTCCTCCTGTTGTTCATTTGGGAAGTCATGTCCCACTCTCTGCAACCCCCTGAATGGCAGCACACCGGGCTTCCCTGTCCTTCACTGTCTCCTGGAGTTTGCTCAAACTCATGCTCACTGATTCAGTGATGCCATCCAACCATCTCATCCTCTGTTGCCCCCTTCTCCTCCTGCCGCCAATCTTTCCTAGCACCGCAGACTTTTCCAATGAGTCGACCCTTCCTATCAGGTGGCCTGTGAATATTCCTCCCAGGGAATATTCAGGACTGGTTTCTTTTAGGATTGACTGGTTGGATCTCCTTGCAGTCCAAGAGACTCTGAAGAGTCTTCTCCAACACCACAGTTCAAAAGCAGCAGTTCTTCAGCTTTCTCTTTTTATGATCTAACTCTCACATCCATACACGACTCTGGAAAAACCATAGCTTTGACTATATGGCCGTTTGTCAGCAAAGTGATGTCTCTGCTTCTTAATACGTTGTCTAGATTTGCCATAGCTTTTATTCCAAGGAGCAAGCACTTTTAATTTCGGGGCTGCACTCACCATCCACAGTGATTTGGGGGCCCAAGGAAAGAAAGTCTGTCACTGTTTCCATTATTTCCCCATCTATTTGCCATGAAGTGATGGGACCAGATGCCATGATGTTAGTTTTTTGAATGTTGAGTTTTAAGCCAGCTCTCTCACTCTTCTCTTTCACCTTCATCAGGAGGCTTTTAGTTTCTCTTCACTTTTTGCCATTAGGGTGATGTACTCTGCATATCTGAAATTATTGATATTTCTGCCAAAATCTTGATTCCAGCTTTTGCTCATCCAGCTCAGCATTTCACATGAAACAGAAGTTAAATAAGCAGAGTGACAATATACAGCCTTGATATTCTCCTTTCGCAGTTTTGAATCAGTCCATTGTTCCATATCCATTTCTAACTGTTGCTTCTTGACCTGCATACAGGTTTCTCAAGAGGCAAGTATGGTGGTCTGGTATTCCCACCTCTTCCAGAATTTTCCATTTTGTTGTGATCCACACAGTCAAAGGCTTTAGTGTAGTTGATGAAGCAGAGTAGATGTTTTTCTGGAGTTCCCTTGCTTTTTCTATGATCCAGTGGATGTTGGCAATATGATTCCTGATTCCTCTGCCCTTTCTAAATGTAGCTTGTACATCTGGAAGTTCTCAGTTCATGTACTGTTGAAGCCTAGCTTGAAGAATTTTGAGCATTACCTTGCTAGCGTTTGAAATAAGCGCAATTTTATGGTACTTTGAACATTCTTTGGCATTGCCTTTTTTGTGTTGGAATGAAAACTGATCTTTTCCTCCTGTGGCAATTTCTGAGTTTTCCAAATTTGCTGGCGTATTGAGTGCAGCACTTTCACAGCAACATCTTTTAGGATTTGAAATAGCTCAGCTGAAATCCCATCACCTCCACTAGCTTTGTTTTTAGTAATGCTTCCTAAGGCCCACTTGACTTAACACTCCAATATGTCTGGCTCTAGGTGAGAGATCATACCTTTGTAGTTATCCAGGTCATTAAGACCTTTTTTGTACAGTTCTTTGTATTCTTGCAATCTCTTCTTAGTCTCTTCTGCTTCTGTTAGGTCCTTGCTGTTTCTATATTTTATCATGCCCATCTTTGCATGACGAAGTAAATAAAAGGACAAAAAGTAGAATGGGAACTTTGTTTTCATTTTTTCCAAGGGCCTAGAGATTCCTAGGGGCTTCCCTGGTACGTCAGCTGGTAAAGAACCCGCCTGCAGTGCAGGAGACTCCTGTTGGATTCCTGGGTCAGGAAGATCTCCTGTTGAAGGTATAGGCTACCCACTCCAGTATTCTTGAGCTTCCCTGGTGGCTCAGATAGTAAAGAATCCACCTGCAATGCAGGAGACCTGGGTTCGATCCCTGAGTTGGGAAGATCCCCTGGAGGAGGGCATGCTTGGAGTATTCTTGCTTGGAGAATCCCATGGACAGAGCAGCTTGGTGGGCTGTAGACCATGGGGTCCCAAAGAGTCATACACAACTGAGCAACTAAGCACAGCATGCACAGCTGTGAGATTCCTAATTTATGGACTTGCTGAGTCCTAGGGAGAAGGAGGAAATTGCTTCTAGTACTTGTTTTCTGGGTTTCTGCTCCAATCCAGGTGGTTGGCATGTGCAAGCGTGAGCCGTGGCTGAGGGGTGTTCCACGGTGTGAGTGTCATGACAACAGCTCATAGTCATCATTCCCTTGCTGTGCATCAGGAGCTTCACTGAAGACTTGCTGGGGATTTAATTCTCCCAACAGCCTCCTAGCATAGGTACTACTGTGGTCATACTGGTATTACAGATGGGGAAGCTGTGACCAGAGGATTAAGTGACTTGTTCTTGTCTACAGGACTGGTAGGTGACAGAGATACTTCACTGCCTCCGATTATCACCTCTTCCTGACACAGTGTCCAGAATGACATGGTGCTCAATCAGTACTTGTTGAAATAAGGCCAGACAATGGATCAACTGTATCTACAAAGCTTGAATACATGCAGGTGGTTGTAAGTGAAAATGTGAGTCCCAGGCAGGGGACCAGCTGTGGCTAACTGTCCATTCAGGGTCATCTCCTGGCCTCACTTTTTCCATGATGTGGCAGCGAAGAAAGTAAAATAAGAAAGATGAGGATGGGAAACAGTTCCCCCTCCCCAATCTCAATCCAGTGGCAGGGCTGAATCAGAAATGCCACGTGAGAATGTTTGAGTTAGCAAGTGAGAGAACCTTGTGCAGGGTTGATGAGCACAACTCGGCTGGCCTTGTTAAATGGCTCTCAGAGGAGCTCACCCATCCTGATGCCATATTCTGGGCACCACCAGCAGATGAACTCAGCAAATCTCAGCTATTTCACAGTCTTCTGCTCTTTCTTAATCTCTGTAATCTTTCTCGTGTGAGAGCCTGGAAGTTCATATAGCCATTTCTTGTACCCTGAAGAGCTTCAGGATACTCTAATGTTTTCTGAGGACACAGGACTCCCAGACAGCCCTCCTGCCTGGCTGGATGGCCTCCTGCATGAGAAGTGTTTACCCACCCCCATTCTGGAGACTGCAAAGCGGCACAGCCTCCCGATAAGACAGTTTCCAGCCCTCTTCCCCCTTGGCAGCAGCTTCTGCAGGTGCATTAAGACACTCCTGAGTGAATAGATTCCTGTCAGAAGAGAGAGGTCACCATCCAGTCTGGGTCTAGAAGTTGTGCTGAACACAAGAAAGGTAAGGTGGAGAGAGGCAAGAGGTGAGAATGATGGCAGGGCCGAGGATGACGGGGCGTGCGGTGATGAGCTTCCTCCAACAGCTGGCCAATAATCGCAGTTTGGGGCATTTCTACAGTTGGTAGATGAGACTGTCCTCTATCGATGGGAATTTGTGAAGTTTCTTCAGCTTCCACTCCCAGAGAAGTACGTGAAACCAAATACCTGTGGCTTCCAAAAGAGAAGGATTATGTGACATGGGCTCAGGAGGTGGTGCTGAGCTGAGACCAGGGAGGCGCGGGTCCTCATGCCAGGCCCACTGCCCATTTCCAGGCACTCAGGCTCTCTTCCTGCAGTTTCTTTTTTCCTTTTAATGTTATTTATTTTGAGGGGTGCACCCCATAGCATGCAGGATCTTAGTTCCCTGACCAGAGATTAAACCCTTGCTCCCTGCTTTGGAAGCACAAAGTCTTAGCCACTGGACTGCCTGGGAAGTCCCTCTTCCTGTGCTTTTTTCCACCAGCTGACTCAGAATTACCATTCACCTCTATCTCAGAAATGGGATAGAGTCCTTTGAGACAATGTCCCTGATAGCCCTTTAAAGGAACACATTTCAAAGGTAAAAATGAGAGTTTGCATATATTTCAAAACGTTATAACCCAGACTGATCTGACAGTATTGTATCTTTATGTCTGTTTCTTGATTTTAAAAGTATGCATCCCTTTTGGCCAAGTGAATTATAATTACCTTTTGTTAAAATGGAAGCTTCATACATTTTTCAGCAGGAGTTTGTGTGCCTGATGTATCGGGTTGCTGCCAGATACAGACATTTAATTTAAGAGACTCCAACCTGGAGTACTCTGCACAAAGAGAGAAATAACAGATTCTCTAAGGAGTGAATGACTCCACCTGCCGCCTATCTCAGAGGGACCACCACAGAGAGGGGGCAGTAGGTGAGCAGAGGATGCTGCACCCCCACTGTATCTGTCTGGCCATTCAAATTGTTAAAGACAAATTTTTCCCATAATATGGCCTTTGAATACAAGCCACAGCCTTCTGGGGCTCAGCCAGAGACATGTTCCAACCCTGAAGCAAAACCTGAATGTGTTAGATTTCATGAGACGAGGATTTTTCTTTCAAAGAGATTTTTAAGGCTGACCTTGATGATACAAATTTCACCTTACGTTTTATATCCCAAGTGATACACCAAGTTTAACTCCATTATTCATGGAGCATGGTGCTATTCTGATCGGGAAGGTGAACTCTGGCCCAAAGCCCCCTACTGAAGGAGGAGTTCAAGTGCCTGATTTTGTTACAATTCTGATGGAGGCTACCAAACATGTTGCCATTGTTGTTTAGTAACTAAGACGTGTCTGACTGCTTTGTACCCCCAGACCATAGCCTGCCAGGCTCCTCCATCTGGGATTTTTCCAGACAAGAATACTAGAGTGGGTAGGTAGCCATTTCCTCTTCCAGGAGATCTCCCCGACCCAGGGATCACACCCAAGTCTCCCGCATTGTCAGGCAGGTTCTTTGTCACTGAGCCACAAGGGAAACCCATAACAAACATACACAAGAAATAATGTGAGCAATATGTGGCAGAATATCTGTAAGTTCTTTTATGCATGAGTCATTATCTTTTAGTCAACTGTTCACTATTAATTAAAAAATACTTACTGGACCCCTACAATACTCAAGACACTGGAAATATGACAGAGAAACATAGATGATTTCCACTCCTTGGACAATTTACAGTGTAGGAGAGAGAGAGACATAAACGGCAAGTCTCACACTTGGTAACGTGTGAACACCAGTGCTTAACCGCCGGTGAGGAAAGTTACTCAAGCAAGGCCGAGGGAATCAGAAAATCTGCAGTAAGGGCTGTCTGGGCAGATCTTTCCTCATGTGCGCCCACTCGCTCTCCATTCTCACTCATCTGTTTTGCAAAGTTTCCCGCTGTCCATCCATAAATGCCTGACATTCACAGCTGTTCTGTCTTTTGCTAGAATGATGTCAACATAGCCTGACACAAATCATGATAAACTAGTGGGCCAAAGGCAAGACTCCAAGTCCACAGCTAATTGTTCTCTTTAATGATAACTAATCATCATATCACAAGTTATGTTGCTGCTAGAAGAAAACAGCCAAAGGGGGAGGGCTTTAGGTTAGCTTGGGGCCAATGTACGCAGAGCGCAAGGTGTCCTCAAGTATGTGCAGGGCTCTGTGGCTGTTCAAGGATGGCTCGATTTAGGCACAATTAGACGTGAGGAGGGATGGAGCATACAAATGAGTTGGGGCTTAATTCATTTAAAAAGTGTCTTGAACATTAATAGAGCTTCAATCAGAGTATCCAACCATAAATTCTCACCTGTTTCACAACTGGTTCAGGCTCAATTGAGCATTAATAGATTTTTTTTTGTCCATGCAAATGAGGTGATAATTCATTTCATGTGTAATTGAACAAATTTCAGTTATATTCATGGAGCAGTTAAGTTGTACCAAATTGTCTAATGTCCCTAGTAATTTTTTAACTAAAATACAGCTGAAGTTTTATTTTGATATAATAAAGAAAGAACTCAAGAAATAGAGGTTATGGTACATTTGTTACTGCTTTGAAGAATAGTGGACTTGAAGAGACTTTACGATACTCCTTTGGGGCAGCAACCACAATTGCTTTTTATTTCTGTTTTTCCTTACCGTTCTTTAGGTACTGTAAGGAGTACCTTAGCAGTGAAATCAGTAAAAACTTTGGGAGTTTCTAGATTTGGCTAAAAGGAAGTATTATCAGGGCCCAGTTTATAAGCATGCATTTCCCAATTCCGTGTCCCAACGTGCCAATAGAGAGTGTTAAACATGTCTGTCCTAAAAGTTCTGTGTGAGCTCTTTCCTTCAAACCATTTATCTTGTGTCTCCCATTAACCTTGCCTTCCGGAAGCATAAAATCCTACACTGAGGACTAATTGTAATTGCTTGTATTGAGAAGATGTTTATGTATGTAGTTTCTCGAACAGAGGAGTCCAGGGGAGGCCCTAAGGGCATGTGATACATCCACTGTTTTCTTCTGAGGATTCTTTTTGGTGAAGGGAGACAGGTTTTAGTTTCATCTACGTCCACACAGGGCTTCTCAGGTGATTCATTGGTAAAGAATCCACCTGCCAAAGGAGGAGATGCAAGTTTAATCCCTGTGTCGGGAAAGATCGGCTGGGGTAGGAAATGGTAACCCACTCCAGTATTCTTGCCTGGGAAGCCCCAGGACAGAGGAGCCTAGTGGGCTACAGTCTGTGGGGTCGCAAAAGAGTCGGACACGACTTAACAACTAAACAACAACAACCCTCCACACAGCTGCCAGAATGTGCTTTTAAAATGTAATCCTGATGTCACCCACCTCTTTAAATCCTTCAGTGGCTTCTTGTTGGCTGCAGGTTCAAACCCTTGTATGGCCTATGAAGCTCTTGATCATTTGGGGCAGGCTCACCTTTCTGATCATAGAAACTATGCACAGTCTCTTGAAGCCCCCATGCCCTCTCATACCCACATGCTTTGTAGATGCTGTTTCTTCTGTTTACAATAACCTGTCCATTCATTCCTTCCTTCAGTGACTAGTTCCCAGGAGCACGCTATAGTCCAGGATTGAGCTGGATCTCCTTCTACCTATTTCTTTTTTTCTTTTTTCTTTTTTTTTACTCTACAATATTGTATTGGTTTTGCCATACATCAACATGTATCTGCCACGAGTGTACACCTGTTCCCCATCCTGAACACCCCTCCCACCTCCCTCCCTGTACCATCCCTCTGGGTCACCCCAGTGCCTATTTCTTGTATGGTTTAATTGTGAACTGTGTCATATATACAGATGTAGAGACACATCTGCTCAGTCTATAAAAAAACAAGTCAAATACCTGTGTGCCCACCGGCCAGATGAGGAAATAGATTTCAATGCCTCAAGAGGCCCCCATGTACTCTTCTCTGATTGTACTGACCTCCCGCCTTTTCCAGAGGGGGCCACTGTGCTGAAAAAAGTCTTATATCTAAAATCCCCTTGCTTGCTTTACAATGTTACTGCCTAAATTGTGTCCCTAAAAACTACATGTTTAGTTTCCTGTGTTTTTGAACTTTACACAGCATAGAATCATGCTCTCCCTGGTCCTTCTGTAACTTAACTTATTTCAATCAGTATTTCATTTTTGATACCCATATTGATGGGTGTAGCTATAGTCTATTCATTTTCATTAATATATGATTTTTCATTGTGGGAGGATATCAAGAGTTTTTGATCTCCTGTTGATGGGTTTATAAGCAGTTTAACAAAATAGCCAAATTTTGTCTAATTCATTTCTGCCTCTGAAGAGATGCTCTCCTCCTTTAATTCTTTAATGTGGTAAATTACATAAATCAACCTCCTAATATTAAAAAATGTTGCATTCCTTCCTGTGTACCCTTCAAGGCTTATCTCAAATACTGTATTGTCTTTGAATCCTTCT
The DNA here is from genome assembly GCF_001704415.2 of Capra hircus. Classification (NCBI taxonomy): domain Eukaryota; kingdom Metazoa; phylum Chordata; class Mammalia; order Artiodactyla; family Bovidae; genus Capra; species Capra hircus. Next base: position 30,228,405 of record NC_030823.1, on the reverse strand, counting down.
CTGATCTTCTTTCCTCCCTCCCAATTCTTTGCTCCAGAAAAGTGCTTTCCCTCTCCTAACCCTCTGTGGCATTCTGTAGGTATTTCATTGTGGGCACTGATATTACATTTTAATTATTTCTTTATAAACATATCTCTCCTATCACATAAGCTCATCAAGATGACAAACTTTTTCTCCAGATTCCTTATTATTTTTGCACTAATTTAAATTCAACCAACCTGCTCTAAACCCTACTTCTTAGTAACAGACATGAATCAGACATCTGCCTTCAACTTTGGACTGCCTGCCTCATTACCTGGAGGATCCTTTGAGCCCCCAGACTTGCACTGTGGCCATCAGAGCCCCATTCTCACCTAGGATAGAGTAGTGATTTAGAGTAGTGATTTAGCCGGCCATTTAGAATGTGGGGAAGCAATGAAGCTATGGCCCTAGTTTCTGAATCAGATATATGGCAAATATATATTCATTCTGTGCTTAGTCACTCAGTCGTGTCTGACTCTTTGTGACCCCATGGACTGTAGCTCTCCAGGCTCCTCTGTCCATGGGGATTCTCCAGGCAAGGATACTGAAGTGGGTTGCCATGCCTTCCTCCAGGGGATCTTCCCAACCCAGGGATGGAACCAGGGTCTCCTGCATTGCAGGTGGAGTCTTTACCAGCTGAGCTACCAGGGAAGTCAGTATTTATTCTACTAGGTTATTTTGACAATTCATCAAGCATCTACAGTGTATTAAGTGACATTCCATGCATTGAGGCTGTACACTATTTATGATAGTACATCAGTTAAAGTGTGCATGCTAAGTAGCTTCAGTCATGCCTGACTCTGCAATTCTATGGACTGTAGCCTGCCAGGCTGCTCTATCCATGGGATTCTCCAGGTAAGAATGCTGGAGTGGGTTGCCATGCCCTCCTCTAGGGGATCTTCTTGAACCAGGGATTGAACCCATGTCTCTTACATCTTCTGCGTTGGCATGTGGGTTCTTTACCACTGGTGCCACTAAAAGCCATATTATAAAATGCATTTAAGAAAGAGGTAAGAAGTTCCAGTAAGTTGTCTGAATATGCCTTCTCTTTCATAGATTCTTATTTACTGCCACAACTCTCCAAATGTCTAGAATTTGGCAGAAACAAATATATCATATAGTTCATCTAATTGGTTTAGTTACCCAAACTACATCTTTATAATAGTCATTTATTGAATGGCTTTGAAGTTGGTCCCCTAAGGATTTAGTATAGAGAAGTTCCAGGAATGTATTAGAAACCTAAGGAAAAACTCCCATGGCGACTAGTTAATATTCTCAGTTTGGGGAATAGCAGCCCATCTTTTGACCATAATATAAAATTTGAGCTGCATGTTGAAAACCATGTACCATGAAGTACCATTAGGCTCCGTGTGGATGAGGCTTCATCAGCTCTTGTGATTAACTGTTTGCAGTAAAGGGGATGATAGTCTCTTGCCCGGGAAATGCCTGCACGCCTTCCAACTTCTGGCTAATTCAACCTCTACCCACTCTAGGGAAATGGACAAATCCACAGCCTACATCTCTTCCCACTGTGGTCTCCTTGACAATCAAATTCTGAAAAAAGCAAACCTCCCTGCATGATTTCTTGCTGGAATAATGAAATCCATCTCGGCCCCTGCTTGACAATTTTCTTCAGAAAAGGAGAATAGCCATGTTCAAAAACCTGTACAGTTTGACCTTTCCAAAAGTGAGAGGTTTTTCCTCACCAAAGTGATTCATTTGAGCCTATAATTTGTAAATGAAAAGCCCCAATGAAAAGAACCAAGTGACTGTTCCTCTGAAAGCTTTTTGGATGAGCTGGAATTGCCCTTTGGCATTAAATCCCCTCTTCCAGACCCATTTAAAGACCCATCTCGCATGGTCTTGGAACCATGGGTAGTGTGCAAAAGCAATAAACTTAGCAAAGCTACCAGTTTTGGAGTATTTGCTAGGTATAAGCCTAGTCTGTACAAGCATTCTCTTTTCATCTTCACACCAGCCCTAGAAGGAGATGCTATTATTTTTACCATTTTATAGATGAAGACCCTGAGAACACAGAAAAATGAAGCAAATTGGTCCCTACTCCCTCCACATCCTCTTCCATTACCACCACCACCACCACCATCACCGTCATTATTATCACCACCAACATCATCTAGTGCCAACTATGTGCCTATATTCAGTTCTTTATTTTTTAAAGAGCATTTCATCTTCATGACAGTTCCATGGAGCCAGCACTACTAATTGACCAAAGGAGGTTTACTCCAGATTTCCTTTGTCATGGCAGCCAGGCACATGCAGAAGCAGATAACAGAAATCTCTGCAGCTACATTTGACTCAGCACTGTTAGTGGAGCTGCGAAGGGACAAAATTATAAAGAAGCAAAGTTTATGAGTGCCTCACTACCACTTTGCCACTCAGTGCTGGTGCCTCTTCCTCCCAGTGAATGCCTTCCTCACCCCCTCGACAGGTACCCAGGGCCTTGGTGATATCCAAGAATGCCCAGTGTCTGCCACTCCACCCCCATCCTCCTGTCTGTACCAGTGTTAACAGTCCCCAGTTCCTTGGGCCTCATTCAACTCTATACCTACATCAAAACTGATCATCAAAACCGATCTACATCAAAACCAATCATCACAACTCTATACCTACATCAAAACCGTGGGTTCTCCCTTTATACTCGCTCTGGGGTAAGGTAATGTGCTCTCTTGGGTCAAATTTGTTGTGGGTATGTGTTTGGTCACTAAGTCGTGTCCGACTCTCTGCGACCCTGTGGACGGTAGCCCACCAGGCTCCTCTGTCCATAAGATTTCCCAGGCAAGAATACTGGAGTGGGTTGCCATTTCCTTCTCCATTAGGTCAAATCAGAATAGTAGTATCTAGTAATGGTCTAACAATAGACCAGAGTTCTCTCTCCATCCAACATTTCCAATAGTTGAATTGTCTGGTTTAAAAATTTTGGCCATCTGCTGGGTACTTAATGGCATATCATTATAATTTTAATTTGCATCTTCCTGATTGCTAATAAGGTTGAATATCTTCTCATGTTTGTCAGTTATTTCTTCCTTTTTGTATAACTCTTATTCATATCTTCTGCTTATTTTTCTATAGAGTTGTTGAGCTTTTGCTTATCAATTCCTATGGATACTTTGTGAACTCTGGGTTCTTCTATTTTGCAATAATTTCTCCTTGCATCATTTATTGAATCCCCACCCATCTCCAGTGCTCCTTTGATCATATAACACATGTCAAATATGTAGGCGTCTGTCTCTGGATTCTATCCTCTGCCAAGACCAGACTGTCTTAATTATTTGGGCTTTTGTAATTTTTTATAGTGTGTTCTTCATTGTATGGATTTCTACTCTTTACTATTTCTTTCCTTCTACTTTATTTTTTAATTATTTTGCTATTCTTCATCTTCCATCTTAAGATGGCTACTTAGCTTAACATTTTTCACTCTTATTTTATGATATAAGCATTTAATTCTTTACATCATCCACTGAGTACTGCTTTGTCTCTTTTCTCAAGTTTTGATAGTGATGATTATTTTTACCGTTATTAGTTCAAAATGTTTTCTGTTTTTTTATTATCAGTACTTGTTTGACCTGTGAGTTATTTAGAATTATTTACTAATTTACACAGGAATCAGTTTGTTCCTTTTGAGGCTTGCTTTTAATCATCTCTAGGGCAGGTGCAGAGCATTTGGGCTCATTTGACCATTAGTCGAGGACCCTAGTGCTCACTGGGTGGCGTTATTGGTAAAGAACACTCCTGCCAATGCAGGGGATGTAAGAGATGCATGTTCAGTCTCTGGGTTGGGAAGATCCCCTGAAGGAGGGCACAGCAACCCACTCCAGTATTCTTGCTTGCAGAATCCCATGGACAGAGGAGCCTGGTCAGGGTTGGGGTGCTACAGTCCATAGGATCACACAGAGTCAGACGCAACTGAAGCAACGCAGCAGCACAGAGGACCCTAACATTCTTCTTCTTATTGGCCCTTTCTGAGCAGTCTGTCCAATGCTCCATGTATTAGTAAATCTTTCCACTCTGCTTGAACATAAATTATTCCCAACTTCATATGAGAAGCTCTTCTCTCTCGTTCTTTCTAACACTCCTCTTTCTTTCTTTCTGTGTTTTGCCCTGAAAATTTTAGCTGCTTTGTCCTCCCCAGATTCCAGATTTTGTCTTCTCAATTCAGCAAGGTCACTGCCTGGTTCTGTTTGAGCCCTTCTGTTCTGTGGCCTCAAAGTTCTCTCTGGAGAATGAACTGGGCAAGTTCAGGTCCTACCTTGTTTGTTTCCCTTCTCTCAAAGGTTCCTTTCTGTTGTTGCCCATTGCCTGGTATCCAAAATCAATTTTTTCCTAATATTCTGTTTGATTTTCTTATTGTTAAGAGTGGAGGATAAATCCAGGTCCTATTTTTCCAACATGGCCAACAGTGGAAATTGGTCATTCCTGATCTTTCTTTTTTTTTTGCTTAATTTATTTTATTTCATTAAACATCATAATCCATTTTTTGTTGTTTGTTTGTAACCTACGTTTGAACATCTCCTTCTGCCATATGTTGTTTCTGCTGAGTCTTTCTCAAGATGCCTTGTTTCTTTGTATGTTTATTTTTGCCCAGGGGCAACTCATTTTCTTTGGCATTTTATTTGTGAGAACTCTGAGACCTGGGATAAAGATGGTTTACTTTAGCATTTGTATTTATTTCTACTCAATGCCTGGGATTACTACCAGTTGAGGATACTCTAAATAATATTCTCAGCTTGAAATACTTTGGGCCACCCAGGTACTGAGAATTAAGACTGCAAACCTACGTTAATTCTGCTTTTGGTTCCAAATTCTGGGGATAATTTCTTTCTTCTTTTCTCAGTGCCATATTTCAAGACTTATTTCTTGTGTATGTCAGGGGGCAATTGTTGTGGATGGGGATTGTCCCATTAAAACCTTCAAGTTGGACAGGCATTGGGCTTTATATTTTTATCCATGCCCTTTGAGCCCATATAAAGCTAAGCTTGAATGTCACTTAGTTTGGTAGATATATTCAGGGTAAAAGCAAACTCCAGTTCTGCCTACTTCTCTTGAGTCCCCAAATTTGTATATTCTTTTTTGCCTAAAAATTTTTTACTCTTATACAAGCTCACCAGTGCATCTAGTAAGATTTGTGAAAATATCTTATCCATAATGTCTAATTATACTTGATAGGAAGATCTTTTCAGATTACCATATTGCTTTTGGGGAGCTACTTTTCTATGTTTTTCTGTTACACATCTCTTACTGTTCTAAAATATAAATAGTAGAACCACAAAATTTACTATCCAAACTGAGACACTTCTGAGAGTGAAAAATGGGTACTCAATGCTTTTAACAATCTGAAGTTAGATTAATGACTCCATAAAATATTTCTATTGAAAAATCACCCTCAAAAATAAAATATTTTCTGATAAAAAAATTTAATGTGCACCAAAGTAAAAACAATCTTTCTGTTGTTTGCCAAGACATTAAAATAAGCAGAATAGCTGTTCTGGATACAGCTTTTTGTATTTAGGTCACCTTCACCAAGTCTATGCCTAATGTCATATCAATGGTATTTTTCTTAAGATTCTTTTTTTTTCTCCTAGTGTTATCACAGAGCCTCAGCATTTTGCTTCTTCAGTTATCTAACTGCCTACCTATATATTTATGTATGTGTATTTCTTAACATAAAACTATCTATACATTACAGCTTCTGTTTCTCTTGATAGAATATCATAGTCAAGTGCAAAATTATTACATAACAACCAACTATAAGTTCATTTCAGTACAATGAGTTTCTCAGTTCAGTAAGAATTTCGGTGTTAAAGTTTCAGAAGATCTGTCTCAAAATCGATTTTGGAGCACAATGATAGAATTTTAAAGGTATATCTTTTATATTGCTTGTCTCTTGCTGTCAGGTATTCATTTAGTTCCTTCCTTGCTTTGGCAGGGATCTATTTCATGTCCTCCCTATTTGCGAGTGTTGTCTTATTTAATAGTTGCAACTCTACAAACTTCAGAGGCTGAGATTTCTGTATTTTGTTTGTTGAACACTTGATTATGGATTTATGACTTTGTTTTGAACAAAGTACAATCAGAATTTAGAAGATCTGTTTCTAAAACTCCTATGCTTTTTTTGTAGGACACTTAGGTAGATTTATAAAGCATGAAAAACCTGTCTGATGTCAGCAATTTCATATCATTTAAGCTAGTTCTTTAAAGTCACAAACATTTCTCAAATCCAGTCGGTTACAGGCAGCAAAAGACAAAACTACTTACTTTCCTGATGTAATCATTGGGTTTTGTTTTGTTTTTCCCCATATACGCTTTTCTTGTTGTTGTTGTTTAGCCACTAAATCGTGTTGACCTCTTTGAGACCCCATGGATTGTGGCCCGCCAGGCTTCTCTGTCCATGGGATTTCCCAGGCAAGAATACTGGAGTGGGTTGCCATTTCCTTCTCCAGGGGATCTTCCTGACCGAGGGACTGAACCCTGGACTCCTGAATTGCAGGCAGATTCTTTACCACTGAGCCACCAGGGAAACCCCATATAAAATTTATCACAACATTTTTGTAGCTCAGTTACTCTAACTCTTCATATGTAAATTTTGCTAATTTTGACATCTACAGCTTTTATTTCTCTGGGTATAAATAGAAGTCTGTTTGAGCACAGTCACAAATTATGTGTGTGCAGTAACCAATCACAGTTGCCTTTCAGCATAAGTCTCTCCATTTGCTAGGAACATTATGTCTTAAAGTGTAAACTCTGTTCACTGCCTGTATCAAACACATTGCAAGATGGAACCAAGGGAGTAGAGAGGGAAGCTCTGCCCAACTCTTCTTACCTCCTTTTTTTACAGTCTTTATAATAATGCTGTGTTTTTTTAAACATGAAAAATTGAGGACAAAATAAACCAGATAGATGCAGGATAATAGGCATAACCTGAGACATTCTGGGTAAACCAGAACCTATGTTCAGCCTAGGTCTTCCCTGGTGGCTCAGAGGTAAAAAATCTGCCTGCCAGTGCAGGAGGTGCTGGTTGGATCCCAGGGTCATAAAGATCCCTTGAAATAGGAAGAAGTAACCAATTTCAGTATTCTGGGAAATCCAATGGACAGAGGAGCCTGGCAGGCTACAGTCCATGGATTCCCAAGAAGGGGACACAATTTAGCAACTAAACAACAAAAATGTTCAGCCTAATTACAGCCCTACAGATATGTCTCATCTGTGTTTGCAATTCCAGGGCTACCTGAGGGCCTCCTTGTATCCTAGGTTCTTTTAAAAAAAATATTTTTTTTTTTTTGGTTGTTCTGAGCAGCATGTAGAATCTTAATTCCCTGACCAGGGATCAAACCTGTACCTCCTGCAGTGGAAGCGCAAAGTCTTGACCACTAGACCACCAAGGAAGTCCCTATCCTCGGTTCTTAATACATGCTTGTTGGGTAAACTACCCCAAAATAGCCTGTTTGCTTGGCTTAGACTTTTTCGGTATGAATGCAGAGGAATGAGGATGGGCAAGTTCTTTGTACCAAGACCCTCCGACCTCCTACCACACAGGAAGCTGCTTCCTCTGCTAAGACTTAACTGCAAGCAGATGACCCCTTGTTGCTATTTTGGAGCATTTTTTTTTTTTTTTTTCTACAGACCACATGTATTGAACTCTACAAGCTGGCTCTATCAGTTCTTTTAACCCATACACACTGCTGAGCCCAAACTTTTTTTTTTTTTTTCCTCTGAGACCTTCAAACTATGTGGACTCAGTCTAAGAAGAACCCTGAGGTCGTAACACAGACGTAGTTTACAGACTGACCTGGCTTAACTTGGCCACAGTCTTAAATTGAAGGCATATTGTGGTTCCAACTGTTCCTCTCTAGGTACTGTTGTTGTCCATATTTCTCAAGATGGGCCTGACAACGACTTTGGTATAAATGTCTCTCCTGTGATCTACCCCTGAAGACTATGAGCTGTGCACACCCATTTAGGTAGGCCATGGCTTGTGCTCTAGAACACTTGGAGGGGCTGGAGGAGTCTCTCTGCTGTTATGCAAGTGAGACTGTGAGCCTCATACTCAGCATTTGGCACCCATTCTAGGTCAAGGCAGTGTCTACCTTGGTTTTATTCTGACTATGGCTCCTAGGAGGATTTTTTTTTTTGTTTTTTTTTGGTTTTTTTTTAAGGTAATGCTTTGGAAGTTAGGAAGTTAAGGAGGTACGAAGCTGGGGGAGATTTCTTTTGATGGAGACGTACCCATTATATAGTTATTTAAATATTCATAAAAGGCAGATCTCTGCTGGGCACTGTATTAGAAATGATTTCTGCCCATCTTAGGCAGTTCTCCAGGAAACAGGCATCATTAGTGGCATTTGGACCCTCCATCTAGCCCACCGGGAGTGTTTCCTAGCACTTTGGGAAAACTCTGAAATGTTTTCAAAATAAAAAAGTAGAGATGGCGTGGGGGGCACAGAAGTGTCATAGGACATTGTGATTGATTCCTCATTTACAAGCCTCTTGTCACTGGCAGGACTTTGAGAAACTGCCCACTCAGATCTCTTACAGGAATGACAGTGACCAGACTCTGAACTCAGACCACATTTATGCCATTAAAAAATGAACAGCTATTTGAGATTGAACTTATCAACTTAAAAGGTGCAGAATTTGTGCTGCAATAGCCTTTTATAAGCAAAGCATTACTAGAAAACTCAAATATCTTAATTCTTTTTCAAGAAATGCATAATTCTTTCACGGCTTTCATGTTGTCTCCCAGTAAGATTTCATGTATGAATTGTGACCTTGTGTAACATATTCCCTCAGACTTGGACCAGTAATGGAAACCATTTTTAAACTTAATTTCCTTTTAATTCCTTCCAATTACTAGGCACTGGTCTTTGTGCCAAGAGCCCATCCAATTGGTACATTTTGTGAAGACTGTGGAATCATGTTTCTTTAAACCACACATGATACCCAGAAGGCATTCTAACAGAGCTGCCCTCATCACTGTCCTTAAAATTAGTTATTCTTGATTTCAAAAGAAGTTTATCCCAGGGCAGTCCATGGCACATGTGCGTAACAACAGTCTTTCAAGTTTTTCCCATCTGCTGGCTGGTTATTGGTCTCCAAGTAACAAGGACCATATTGGATTAAGTATTTTAAGCACAAAATAGCATAAGAAATCATTGGTAACTCTTATTGGCAGGCTTTTCACAGGAATACCAAATATGGGAAGGCTTTTTAATCACAGATGCCAAAAAAATGTAAAGTTAAAATCTAAGACTTATAAAGGGTTAGCAACTTTTATACATCAAAGGATACTCTCAAAAGGTTGAAAAACAACCTGGAAGATGGGAGATACTATTTGCAAATCATATATCTAATAAAGGATTAATTTCCAAAATATATAAAGAATTCCTAGAGTTTCCTGGAAGCTTCCCTGGTAGCTCAGTCGGTAAAGAATCTGCCTGCAATGCAGGAGACCAGGGTTTGATCCCTGGGTCGGGAAGATCCCCTCGAGAAGGAAATGGCAACCCACTCCAGTATTCTTGCCTAGAGAATTCCGTGGACAGAGGAGCCTGGTGGGCTGCCATCTGTGGGGTCACACAGAGTCGGATACGACTAACGTGACTTAGCAGCAGCAGCAGCCAGTATTCTTCTTGGAAAATCCAATGGCCAGAGGAGCCTGGCAGGCTATAGTCCATGGGGTCACAAGAGTCGGACACAACTAAGCAACTAAACCACCAGAGTTCAACAACAAAATCCAATTCAATTAAAAAATGGGCAAGAGGCTTGAATAGATATTTCTCCAAAGAAGATATACAAATGACCAATAAGGGCATAAAAAGATGCTCTATATCAGTGGTCCCCAATCTTTTTTGGCACCAGGGACTGGTTTTGTGGAAGACGATTTTTCCATGGACTAGGATGGGAGTGGGAGAAGGCAATGGCATCCCACTCCAGTACTCTTGCTTGGAAAATCCCGTGGATGGAGGAGCCTGATAGGCTGCAGTCTGTGGGGTCGCCAGGAGTCGAACACGACTGAACAACTTCACTTTCACTTTTCACTTTCATGCATTGGAGAGGAAATGGCAACCCACTCCAGTGTTCTTGCCTGGAAAATCCCAGGGACAGGGGAGCCTGGTAGGCTGCCCTCTATGGGGTCGCAGAGTTGGACACGACGGAAGCGACTTAGCAGCAGCAGCAGCAGCAGCAGCAGCAGGATGGGAGTGGGGGGAATAGTTTCAGAATGATTCAAGCACATTATAATTAGTGTGCACTTTATTCCTATTATTGTTACATCAGCTCCATCTCAGATCATCAAGCATTAGATCATGGAGGTTGGGGACCCCTGCTCTACATCATTAGTCGTTAGACAAGTGCAAATAAAACCATAATGAAATATCAGTTCACATCTGTGAGGAAGTTCAGTTCAATTCAGTTCAGTCGCTCAGTCGTGTCCGACTTTTTGCAACCCCAAAGAGTTGACTGCAGCACACCAGGCCTCCCTGTCCACCACCAATTCCCAGAGTTTACTCAAGTTCATGTCCATTGAGTCGGTGATGCCATCCAACCATCTAATCCTCCGCTGTCTCCTTCTCCTCCCGCCTTCAATTTTTCCCAGCATCAGGATCTTTTCAAATGAGTCCATTCAGGAAGGCTATTACCAAAAATTGGAATATGAGTATTGGCAGGAATGTGGAGAAATTGAAACCTCTGTGCATTGCTGGGAGAAATGTAAAATGGTTCAGCCACTGCAGAAAACAGTTTGGCAGTTCCTCAAAAAGTTAAACATAAAATTGCCATATTATCCAGCCACTTCCACTCCTAGGTATATACTCAAGAAAATTGAAAGCAGACTTGAACAGACACTTGTACACCCATGTTCCTGGCAACATTCTTCACAATAAGCAACAGAGAGCAACAATGCAAGTGTTCAGCAAGAGATGAATAGAAAACATGGTATATCCACACAATGCAATATTATTCAACTGAACCATACACTAAATTTAAAGTGTATGGTTAAAATAAAGTTAAAATAGTGACTTTTATATTAAGTATATTTCAGTTCAGTTCATTTTAGGTGCTCAGTCGTGTCCGACTCTTTGCGACCCCATGAATCGCAGCATGCCAGGCCTCCCTGTCCATCACCAACTCCCAGAGTTCACCCAGACTCACGTCCATTGAGTCAGTGATGCCATCCAGCCATCTCATCCTCTGTCGTCCCCTTCTCCTCCTGCCCCCAATCCCTCCAGCATCAGAGTCTTTTACCACAGTTAAGAAAAAAAAAAAAAGGAAAAGGAAAGGCCAGCAGTTTTCAAGGACACAAGTCATTGAGGGTTTCTACTACCATTAGACCTTCCTTTTTTTTCCCTTAATAATTAATGGGGTAATAATTAGTGGATTGAGTTGTATATGGAAGAATTTCCATTGACAGGAATAAAGTAAAGGTCTTTGCAGGCTGAAAGCTGGGATGAACACAGATGCAGGAGAGACACAAACGTCTGCCCTTGTTCCAGAAATAGCGACTGGAGTGGAACAGACAGTGTCCACAGTGCAGAAAGGCACCTTAGGATATTGTGCAGCTTCCTCCTCAGGCGGCTGCCCAACCCCAGGTTCAAAACCCCCAAGTTATCTTTATTGTAATCTTTTATATGATAAGGAGGAAGCCTTCTAGCTTTTCAGTCCGTAAAGGAACAAATGGATTAGAACTTTGGTCATGCCAGTCAGCCACTCACAGGGTAAGCACCTAAGGGCTGCTGTTTGGTGAGTGATGAACTTTGTGGCAATAGTGCTTCACTCTTCCTCCTGAAGCCACTTTCAGCATTCCCAAGACTTGGAAAGGCCATTGGCTAGGATTAGGGAGCAAGCTTGGAAGAAGAGGGCACAAATGGCTCATCCTGACCTTGACAATCAGAATCCTGTTTTAAGCTCCATGCTACTGCCTTTAAAGAAAAGCCATTGCGCAGGGAGAGAGCTGAGCTTGAGATCACAGGGAGGACACGTTTCATCAGCTAATCCATCCTCCCAAGTACTGGTGTGACTCCTTCCCAGCAGGGTGATGTTCTGTACCCCTGGCTTCACATAATGATCCAGCTTATGTCACCTCTCCTGGAAGGTTATCCTACAACACGAGGGGTGCCCTCTGGCATGCAGTCTGATGAGCAGAGAGAGATTGGACCTTCCTTTCTTTGTGTGTGCATGATCAGAACACAGTCAAATGAAGGCAAACGAAATGACAGCTAGGGCTCAAATTTGCATTTTCTCTGTTCATTTTATTTTGATAGAAAGAAAGCATGGAATCGCCTAAACTGAACACAGGAGACTGGAAATAGTCATGATTGTAATGCAGTGTAATTGTTAAGCCCAGACTATTTGTCTCATGTTATTTAACCTCTTTTTGGCCTTTCCAAGGAATGTGGCAGAAGAGGGGTTCATATGGGTTTCCAGAGCTGGAAAATAAAAGCCCCATAATTCACCTAGTACCCACATTGCTCTATCATCTTCGAGTTTTGTTAGAGAGTCAGTTAAAAAAAGTAGACAAGACCCTCCCAGATGTTTCCCTGACTTTTTAAAATTTTTTTGGTAAACACATTTCTTTTGAAAGAACTCTAAATACACTTGCAGATTTTCAAAGCCCAGATTTTGCACAGTTCTAATATCAACCCTGAAGGGCAATCACAGACTGAGCCACAGAAAGAGGCACCATCAAAATACCACATCAAACAAACATAAGCTTCATGTAAGTTTCCTACCTGAAATAAACATTAAAACCTCATGAAAATGCATAAGAATGTTCTAAAAATATAGGTTTATCACTAAGATGATATAGGAAGCTTAGGGATGGTATAGTGGGAAGACAGTAGAAAAGATTTGATAGAAGGCACTAGACAAAAATAGGATTTTATTATATCAAGAATCCCATTTGTAACTTTCATTTTCTTTCTTCTTGAGAATTCTTTGAGAATCCATGGAAAAGACCAAGGGTGAGCAGAAATCAGGGGAGAAGCTCTGGGTTACCATGACAACGTGACTCTTGACTCCATCTCTGTCATCCATCATTGCCTTTTGGATTACTGCAGAGATCTTTGACACTGGAATTAACACATCCTCCTAAATCTGATGATAATTTAAAGCTGAAGAATAGCAAAGTCTCTAAATAGTATAATGAGCTCATCTTTTGATACTCAAAAGATGTGTAATGGTCATAAGGCAACATAATTGAGATAGTTCCTTATCTCTCCCCAAGTAAAGCTGTCATAAACCACTGCAAAGGCTCTATAAAAAAATGACAGGGCTATAGAAATGTCTGTCGTAAAGTATCAATAATTAATGATAATGGTTTGGGCCAAATAAATTTGTAAAAGAAAGTAAAACTTCAGATAATGTGAAGAATGTCTAAATTTCAGTAACAGTATAAACATGATTATTACTCCTATTCTGGTCCTGCAGGTGGATTAAATAATGAGCATGCATCTATACAGACCAGTCTGCAGAGTTCAGTAACTATTTAATGAGCCATTAAGCGCTTCTTTATACTATCTTAAACTTCACTACCACACTCTATTTTTGCTAGTCTGCTAATTCAGGGGAAACCTATGGACCTGTTATTTTCTGTTTGTCTGTGCATGCCTGCATCTGTGCTCAGTCACTCGGTCGTGTCTGACTCTTTACAACCCCATGGACTGCAGCCCACCAGGCTCCTCTCTCCATGGGATTTTCCAGGCAAGAATACTAGAGTGGGTTGCCATTTCCTTCTCCAGGATCTTCCTGACCCAGGGATCAAACCTGTATATCCTGCGTCTCCTACATTGGGCAGGCAGATTGTTTACCGCTGAGCAACCTGAGAACCCTATTTGTCTGTGAGGTCTACTAATTTGCCTTCTCTAAGTTATTGCTTTTGTTTTTCAACAAAGTGATGACATTCCTAGCTCTTGGTTATGCTAAACTAAGTAAAAATAAATATAGGCTCTTTCCCTTCTGTCCTGGAGCTAATAAGTCATAAACATTGTTTGAATTACTGTGAAGAAAGGTCGAAATAAAAAGAAAGATCAAATTGAAAGCCTAACTCCTACCCTCGATGGTCTTGGGATCCTGTTGAAAAGAGCTACCTGGCATTGACCAAACTGTGAGGTTTGAGGACACAGTCCTTGAATTGCCAAGTCTGCCCAAGACTTCTGACACCAACTGTAAGGAGTTAGGGTCCAACTACAAAATTAGAGGAAGAGTCCAGAAAAGACTACTCTCACTTCTGACACCAACTGCATATTTAGAGGGTTCCCAAAATCACCTCCAGGTCTGGTAATTCACTAGAAGGACTCAAAGACTTGCTGAAAGCACTCATGGCTACATCTTGTTATAGAGGATACAGATTAAAAGCATACAAAAGAAGAGATGCAGAGGGCAGAGTCTGGAGAGAGAGAGGTTCCAAACATGAAGCCTCCATTGTCTCCCCCTGTGGAGACAGAATGTGTTACCCTCCCAGTTGTCAATGTGTGACAATATGCACTGAGTTTTGGTATGCAGTTTTTCCTGGGGCTTCATTGCAAAGACATGATGGATTAATTTCCAGCCTGGCTGAATTTGGTCTCTAAGTTGACTGATACTATGTGACCCAAGGCCCCTGAAGTAAATCACATGATTGATCTTCCAGGCATGGCCAGCTCCCACTTTAAGACTATTGGGTGTGGCCCTATGATCTGGTGTGACCAGTCCCCACTCTCCACAGAGATAGCCCCAGCAGATATAATACAGATTACTTCCCAGAAGCTGAGGTTAAAGCTAGATCTCTTTGGGTGAGGCCATATTCTTTATTGCATAGGAGTCAAGACAAGTCTGAGTGAAGAGGAAGTACTAAATTATGTGGTAAGTAGAGGAGGGCTTAGTATGAGCTTGGATGACCAACCAAATACTTGAGGAGCAATAGAAGGAACATGGACTACTCCCAAGCAAGAGAACATTTAAGGACATGATAAGTGTCTTTTAAAATGTGAAGGGCTAGTGTGCACAAAAAGATGATTCTTACCCTGGGTGCCCCTTGGAAATAGAGTTGAATGTCTGTGGGTTAGAAATATAAAAAAGATATAAGTTCAGTATAAGAGAGAACTTTCTAATAATTGAGGCTATTTAAAAATATTACCCAGGCTGCCTTGAAGTTTTCAGTCATTAAAAATATTCTGGCAGTAAGCAGGTCACCTATAATAGTGGCAGTCCTCTTATTAAGAAATAAAATGACCTTTAAGAATCTTTTCAGCTCTAATACTCTATGGTTCTAAAATTATTTTTCTATTTTTTCCTTTTATTCTCAATTAAGAATTTTTATTGAAGTGTAAGTTACATAGCATTATATTAGTTTCAGGTATCAGTCAGTTCAGTCGCTCAGTTGTGTCCAACTCTGCGACCCCATGGACTGCAGCACAACAGGCTTCCCTGTCCACCACCAACTCCCAGGGCTTGCTCAAACTCATGTCCATCAAGTCAGTGTGCCATCCAATCATCTCATCCTCTGTTGTCCCCTTCTCCTCCTGCTTTCAATCTTTCCCAGCTTCAGGGTATTTTCCAATGAGTCAGTTCTTCGTATCAAGTGGCCAGAACATTGGAGCTTCAGCATCAGTCCTTCCAATAAATATTCAGGACTGATTTCCTTTAGGATTGACTGGTTTGATCTCCTTGCAGTCCAAGGGACTCTCAAGAGTCTTCTCCAACACCACAGTTCAAATGCATCAATTCTTCAGCACTCAACCTTCTTTATGGTCCAACTCTCACATCCATACATAACTACTATAAAAACCATAACTTTGACTAGACCAACTTTTGTTGGCAAAATAATGTCTCTGCTTTTTAATATGCTGTCTAGGTTGGTCACAGCTTTTCTTACAAGGAGCAAGCGTCTTTTAGTTTCATGGCTGCAGTCACCATCTGCAGTGATACTGGAGCCCAAGAAAATAGTCTGTCACTGTTTCCATTGTTTCCCCATCTATTTGCTGTGAAGTGGCATGATCTTCATTTTTTGAATGCTGAGTTTAAAGTCAGCTTTTTCATTATTCTCTCTCATTTTCATTAGGAGGCTCCTTAGTTCCTCTTCGCTTTCTGCCTTATGGGTAGTGTCATCTGCATATCTGAGGTTATTGATATTTCTTCCCGCAATCTTGATTCCAGCTTGTGCCTCATCCAATCCAGCATTTTGCATGATGTGCTCTGCATATAAATTAAATAAGCAAGGTGACAATACAACAGGTATGCAACACGATGATTCAATATTTGTATATAATTCAAAATGATCACCATAATAAGTCCAGTTAATGTCCACCATCATAAGTTACCAAATATTTTTTTCTTGTGATAAGAACTTTTATCTTCTCTCTGGTTGTTGTTAAGTCACTAAATCATGTCTGACTCTTCTGAGACTCCATGGACTGTAGCCTGCCAGGCTTCTCTGTTCCTGGGATTTCCCAGGCAAGAATACTGGCATGGGTTGCCATTTCCTTCTCCAGGGGATCTTCCCAACTCAGGGATCGAACCCAGGTCTCCTGCATTGCAGTGGATTCTTTACTTCTGAGCCACCAGGGAAGCCTCAATCTACTGTCTTAGCAATTTTCAAATATGCAATGTAGTATTATTACTAGTTATAGTCACCATGCTGTATATTACATCCACAAAGCTTACATATTTTATAACTGGAAGTTTGTATCTATTTTTCAACCTTGTATCTAGAATTAGTGAGTTTTCTAAATTGTGTTCTTATTACATGAATTACCTTTAAAATGTCTTATGCCATACCTGAGTGCTACAGTCTTGAAATGAATGTATGTTTTCCTGAGCAGAACTTAGATTTAGAATATCTAGAGTAATTCAGATTCTACTAACTGAGTGATCAATGACTAGACCAGGATGGAAGTTTTTTTCTTGTTCTAGATAAGAAGGAATGAATTGTTAAGCAAAAGAATAAAGTAAGAAAGTTTTCATGAAACACATTTAATTTATATGTGAACCTATATTTTATAGCCACTTCAGAAATTGCAAATATATCTCATTAAGTGAGATTGAAGCAGATAAGTTAGGATTTTAACTTGAAACCTTCTGTTAACTCTAAATTCAAGTTACATTATAGACTTCTTTTGAAAGATTCTGAGCCTGTTCCCTGTTTACAGCTGGTCTTTGTCATGAAGTGGGCTGAATTAATGTGAATTTTATCTTATTCAGATAAACAGAACACTGATATCCAGGATCAAATGGATTCATGCAGCCCAAATTCCTTAGATTTCATCTTCCTATGTGTATAAGGGTAGAAGACTAAAGTCATAACTCCAATTTCCTTGACCTTAATCTATACCTACAATGTAAACCCTCCAGTGTATATAAACTGTCTTTCTACCCAGATCATTTTTGATGTACCTCAGGGAGCTCTCATGAATGCTCATCATGTAGCCCTGCTGGGGACAACTACTGCTTCACCTGGAATAGCCCTGTTTGGGCATGATCACTGCTCTCCTGCCTCTCACTGGGCACAGTCACCAAAGCTGTTGAGCCACCATGGTGCCAGCCCTGCCTAGCCAGGATGGCAATGGGAAGAACGCATCTCTCCCTGCATCACAGACATCCCCAAATGGCACTGTTTGTGCTAAGAGTTCTATGTTGATGTTGTCTTTGCTCTTGTTCAGTCACTAAGTTGTGTCTGATTCTTTGCAACCTCATGAACTGCAGCATACCAGGCTTCCCTGTCCTTCGCTATCTCCCAGAGTTTGCTCAGACTCATGGCCATTGAGTCAGTGGTGCCATCCAACCATCTCATCCTCTGTCTGCCCCTTATCCTCCCTTCCCTCAGTCTTTCCCAGCATCAGGTTCTTTTCCAGTGAGTCAGCTGTTTGCATCAGGTGGTCAAAGTATTGGAGCTTCAGCTTCAGCATCAGTCCTTCTAGAGAATATTCAGGGTTGATTTTCTTTAGGATTGACTGGTTTGATCTCCTTGCTGTCCAAGGGACTCTCAAAAGTCTTCTCCAGCAATTCAGTTCAAAAGTATCATAAAATTAGTGCAGAAATAAATGCAAAAGAAACAAAGGAGACCATAGCCAAAATCAACAAAACTAAAAGCTGGTTCTTTGAGAAGATAAACAAAATAAACAAACCATTAGCCAGACTCATCAAGAAAAAAAGGGAGAAGAATCAAATCAACAAAATTAGAAATGAAAATGGAGAGATTACAACAGACAACACAGAAATACAAAGCATCATAAGAGAGTACTATCAGCAACTATATGCCAATAAAATGGACAATGTGGAAGAAATGGACAAATTCTTAGAAAAGTACAACTTTCCAAAACTGAACCAGGAAGAAATAGAAAATCTTAATAGACCCATCACAAGCACAGAAATGGAAACTGTAATCAATAATCTTCCAACAAACAAAAGCCCAGGACCAGATGGCTTCACAGCTGAATTCTACCAAAAATTTAGAGAAGAGCTAACACCTATCCTACTCAAACTCTTCCAGAAAATTGCAGAGGAAGGTAAACTTCCAAACTCATTCTATGAGGCCACCATCACCCTAATACCAAAACATGACAAAGATGCCACAAAAAAAGAAAACTACAGGCTAATATCACTAATGACCATAGATGCAAAAATCCTTAACAAAATTCTAGCAAACGGAATCCAACAACATATTAAAAAAATCATACATCATGACCAAGTGGGCTTTATCCCAGGGATGCAAGGATTCTTCAATATTCACAAATCAATCAATGTGATATACCACATTAACAAATTGAAAGATAAAAACCATATGATTATCTCAATAGATGCAGAGAAAGCCTTTGACAAAATTCAACATCCATTTATGATAAAAAGCCTCCAGAAAGCAGGCATAGAAGGAACATACCTCAACATAATAAAAACTATATATGATAAACCCACAGCAAACATTATCCTCAATGGTGAAAAATTGAAAGCATTTCCCCTAAAGTCAGGAACAAGACAAGGATGCCCACTCTCAGCACTGCTATTCAAAAAAGTTTTGGAAGTTTTAGTCACAGCACTCAGGAGAAAAATAAATAAAAGGAATCCAGATTGGGAAAGAAGAAGTAAAACTCTCACTGTTTGCAGATGACATGATCGTCTACATAAAGGAGAGGATCTGCAACCCTAAAGACTCCACCAGAAAATTACCAGAGCTAATCAATGAATATAGTAAAGTTTCAGGATATAAAATTAACACACAGAAATCCCTTGCATTCCTATACACTAACAATGAGAAAACAGAAAGAGAAGGAAACAAATCCATTCACCATTGCAATGAGAAGAATACAATACTTAGGAATAAATCTACCTAAAGAAACAAAAGACCTATATATATAAAACTATAAAACACTGATGAAAGAAATCAAAGATGACACAAATAGATGGAGAAATATACCATGTTCATGGATCAGAAGAATCAATATAGTGAAAATGAGTATACCACCCAAATTCCCATATAGATTCAATGCAATCACTATCAAGCTACCAATGGTATTTTTCAGAAAACTAGAACAAATAATTTCATAGTCTGTATGGAAATACAAGAAACTTTGAATAGCCAAAGCACTCTTGAGAAAGAAGAATGGAACTGGAGGAATCAACCTGCCTGACTTCAGGCTCTACTACAAAGCCACAGTCATCAAGACAGTATGGTACTGGCACAAAGACAGAAACATAGATCAATGGAACAAAATAGAAAGCCCAGAGATAAATCCACACACATATGGACACCTTATCTTTGACAAAGGAGGCAAGAATATACAATGGAGAAAAGACCATCTCTTTAACAAGTAGTGCTGGAAAAACTAGTCAAACACTTGTAAAAGAATGAAACTAGAACACTTTCTAACACCGCACACAAAAATAAACCCAAAATGGATTAAAGATCTAAATGTAAGACCAGAAACTACAAAACCCCTAGAGGAAAACATAGGCCAAACACTCTCTGATGTAAATCATAGCAGGATCCTCTATGACCCACCTCCCAGAGTAGTGGAAGTAAAAGCAAAAATAAATAGGACCTAATTAAACTTAAAAGCTTTTGCACAACAAAGGAAACTGTAAGCAAGGTGAAAAGACAGCCTTCAGAATAGGAAAAAATAATAGCAAATGAAGCAACTGACAAAGAATTAATCTCAAAAATATACAAGCAACTCCTGCAGCTCAATTCCAGAAAAATAAGCGACCTAATAAAAAAAATGGACCAAAGAACTAAACAGACATTTCTCTGAAGAAGACATGCAGATGGCTAACAAACACATGAAAAGATGCACAACATCACTCATTATCAGAGAAATGCAAATCAAAACCACAATGAGGTACCATCTCACGCCAGTCAGAATGGCTGCTATCAAGAAGTCTACAAACAATAAATGCTGGAGAGAGTGTCGAGAAAAGGAACCCTCTTACACTATTGGTGGGAATGCAAACTAGTACAGCCACTATGGAGAACAGTGTGGAGATTCCTTAAAAAACTGGAAATAGAACTGCCATACAACCCAGCAACTGGGCATACACACTGAGGAAACCAGAATTGAAAGAGACACGTGTAGCCCAATGTTTATTGCAACACTGTGTGCAATAGCCAGGACATGGAAGCAACCTAGATGTCCATTGGCAGACAAATGGACAAGAAAGCTGTGGTACATATACCCAATGGAATATTACTCAGCCATTAAAAAGAATGCATTTGAATCAGTTCTAATGAGGTAGATGAAAGTGGAGCCTATTATACAGAGTGAAGTAAGTCAGAAAGAAAAACACCAATACAGTATATTAATGCATATATATGGAATTTAGAAAGATGGTAATAATGACACTTTATGTGAGACAGCAAAAGAGACACAGATGTAAAGAAGACTTTTGGACTCTGTGGGAGAAGGCAAGGGCGGGATGATTTGAGAGAATAGCATTGAAACATATATACCATCATATGTGAAATAGATCGCCAGTCCAGGTTCGATGCATGAGGCAGGGTGCTCAGGGCTGGTGCACTGGGATGACCGTGAGGGATGGGATGGGGAGAGAAGTGGGAGGGAGGGTCAGGATGGGGAACACATGTACACACATGGCTGATTCATGTGAATGTATGGCAAAACCCACCACAATTTTGTAAAGTAATTAGCCTCCAAATAAAGTAAATTAAAGAAAAAAAAAGAAAATATCACTTCTTCAGTGCTCAGCCTTCTTTATGGTCCAACTCTCACACTGGTACTTGACTACTGGAAAAACTATAGCTTTGACTAGGTGGACCTTTGTTGGCAAAGTGCTGTCTCTGCTTTTTAATATGCTCTCTAGGGTTGTCATAGCTTTTCTTCCAAGGAGCAAGCAGCTTTTAATTTCATGGCTGTCACCGTACATACATGCATAATATGCAGTCACCACACACAGTGATTTTGGAGCTCAAGAAAATAAAATCTGGCACTGATCTATAGTATTTAATATAGAATTCTATAGTATTTAATAAAGAGCTCTATGAGAGATCAGTTAGGCTAACTGTGACCACTCTTAGCACCTCCACCAACAGATGGTTTCAGGTTAGGTAAGGCATGAACTCATACCAGGCAGCATATTGGTTGGATCACAAAGGCTGGTCCTTCAGTTGGCAGTGGGTGGTTCTCCACATGGTCCTCTTCTAAGCTCTCCTCTGATGAGCGGTCTCACCATCTCCCACACTGCTGCATGCCAATGCTGGCAGAAGCACCTCAAACACACACGCCGGATGCAGGCAGCTATTCTAGCCAATGGTTTATTCTGAAAGCCAAAGTCACCCTCATTGGAAGACCTGAGAACCATGTTTCTCTATCAAGGTTGCCAGGATTACGCACTCTTGTTCTTAGCATCCCACAGCACAGACCTGCTCACACCGTTTGCAGTACAAATGGAGTAATATCTGAAACTGAGTCAAAAGCCCTTTAATTTCATGAATTCCTTTTGGGTATGCCAGCAGGATAGCTTGGCCTGTACCAAGCTTTGGGCTGTTCTGTAGTACCGAAACCGGAAAATTCGTGCCCTAAAGTGTTGGCATCCTTGAGGGGAACATTGCCGAGAAATGGCCGTTCCTGCGGAGGAGACAGCTTCCCGGGCAAAAAGGCGTGTGAAGTCTTCTCCCAAACATGTAAATGTCTGTGAAGCAACCCTGAACAGGGGACCACCCATCCCTTACAGGGAAATAAACTCAAGTGAAATGGTTTTTCCCTTGTGGACATATGTGTTTCAGCATCACAGCCCAGTAGTCTCACAAGTAAAGACAAGCAGAGGCATGAGAGTTGCCTTCACCTGGGGGCCTGGTGACTCAGTCTACCCTCTGCACAATGAACGCTCTTTCTAGTGAGAGAGAAAGAACCACTCAGATGTGGACCACCTGGGCCAGGAGCACTGGGTTATAGGTCCTGGTGTCTTGGGACCCTTGTCCTCAATACTTGAGCTGGTCTCAGGGGGACACTGGTAACTCTTCAGACAATAGTAGAAAAGGATGTTCACAGACCAATAGGATGTGAATGGGAAGGAGGCAGGGTCAGCGGGAAAGAGGCTATAGCAAAGCCAGAAACTAGGCCAAGTTCATGACTTTAGCCTATCTCTGGTCCTTCTTTTCCTTTCTGTTCTTTCTTCTTATTTTCTTTCCTCTTCCCTGGTGGTCAGTGGGTAGCTGCAGGGGCCTGGTGTTTGGGGTCTAAGGCTGGGAGATTAGAATCTTGGAGCTGGATCCATCCTTGGGATCGCTTGCCCTCATCTTAAGCTCTGTTTGGGGCTCTGCAATACATTCTGGCAGTTTACAGGTAAAATGGGTAGAAAATGGGAGTTCAGAGTTCATATCCTTAGCAACATGAGGGATACCGGAATTTTCCTGGCATATAAACACTGGTTGTTATCTTGATCTGACATCTATAAGAATTCTGTGTGTATGGTTTCCGTTCTTCAATGCCAATGATGTATTGCTTAAAAATAAGCAAGCACTGTCTCCTTTTTCTAAAAAACACCATGCCTGTGTGTATGTCTGGGGGGTCACATGTGTGTATGTGTTTGTGATTTTTATGTCTGCTACCCACAGGAATCTTTCTATTGCACATTGTTCTGGAGATTAATTTTCAAGATTAACTAAGTTCCTTTCCTTTCATTTCATTAGGAATTAATATAAGTCACTTTGCTTTTTTCTGTGCCCTCATTGTGTTTGCATTGAAGGAGGCATATTTTTTAAAAACAGACCCATGTCTGTAAGTGGACATTTATGGTGCTCTCCCACAAGAATCAGGCCTTGAAGAAGGGCTGGCCCATCCAGGGTGCTGTATTTGAGTTGCTCAACTTGGTGATTTAGAGCTCACTACTCTTCAAAAGAACATGGTCAGTAGATGCCTTTCTTCCCATGTCCAGAGTTCTTCACCTCCTTTCTGGGGAAGAAATATATTTAACAGCTGTCATGAAAGGAACATCTATTTTGTTATGAAATTACCTGGCCAACATTGTAAATGTGTGACTCTGGAGGCCCTGTACCAACTTACCAGTTGGGACAGTTTCCCAATTCTCAGGGTCAGTGAACAATGATCTTGAGATTCCAGATTGTCCTTTCAGAAAGAAATTTAGAGTTCTGTTGGGTTCAGGGGGAACCTCAAGCAAATATATCCCTGGATGCCGTGCCATGTAGGAGAATCTCAGCCAAGGAGAGAACTGTGCTATACCCATTGAAGTCCGGGTGTTCCCAGCCATCAGGGAGTTACAGTGATGGTGGGGACGCTCCCAGTCTTGAGGGTCTTTCTTTATCATGTGCTGTTTTAGATTGCTCTTCTGTCATTGGCTGTAATGGATGGTATGATAATGAGTTGGTTTTTAAAATTTTATTTATTTTTGGCTATGCTGGGTCTTCATTGCTGCTCTCAGGCTTTCTCTAGTTGTGGGGATTACTCTAGAGAGTTGCAGTGCACAGGCTTCTCATTTCAGTGACTTCTCTTATGTGGAGCATAAACTCTAGGCTCCTGGGCTTCAGTAGCTACAGCATGCAGCCTCAGTAATTAGGGAGCACAGGCTTAGTTGCTCTGTGGCAAGTGGAATCTTCCCAGACCAGGGATCGAACCTATGTCCCCTGCATTGGCAGGTGGATCCTTAACCACTGGACCACCAGCAAAGTCAAATAACATGTGTTTACATGTGTGTCTCCCTCACTGGGTGGTAGGCTCTAGGGCCTCTGCTCTGCACATCCTCAGAGTCTGCAGGATGGCCTCCTGAGGGTCCACATTCATCAAAATGTTATTTGAGTGAGCCACTGTAGACATTCACAACTTAATGAGTTGGAGGGTGAGCAGCTTCATAGGCCCTTGAGAAGGATAGCCTCTGCTTCTGTATCACATAGGAAGTGAACGGGGCAGTCGCTGATGACTGTGTCCTGGTGCTTGAGTGATTTCTAAAACCAGCCCTTGTTCCTCTGCCTGTTTCCATGCTGCTGATTTTATAAGCTCTCCCTTCAGGAAACATCTGAAAGAAAGATAGATGAACTGACAGAAAGACAACATGGGCAACTGTCAATTCAGAAAGAGATTGTTGAATAGGAAGGAAATGGCAGCCCACTCCTGTATTCTTGCCTGGAGAATCCCATCTACAGAAGAGCCTGATGGACTATAGTCCACAGGGTCACAAAGAGTTGGACATGACTGAAGCGATGGAGCATGTACACAAGGAAATTAAGACATAACTCTGTGTTCTTGTTGATAACTTTTTGGCACTCTGTCTAAAATGAAACCACCCTTTGTCAATACTTTAGAGCACGGGTCGATGGACTTTTTCTGTAAAAGACCAGATAGCAAATATATGGACTCTGTCATGACTATTCACCTCTGCTGTTGTCGTGTGAAAACAGCCAGAGACAATCTGTTAACAAATTGGTGTGGCCATGTCTCAATAAAACTTTATTTACAAAAACAGGCAGGGGCTTGGATTGGGCTGGCGGGCCTCAGTTTGTCAGCTCATGTCCTAGAGTACTACGTGCTCTGTCATGTTCTTATAAAATTAATGAAAATTTACTCATTATGCTATTTTTTTTTTAGTGTTCTCTTGCTATGGCTAATAAAAGGTTGACTTATTTTGAAAAGCAAGACATTTTAAAAAAATTGTTTTAAAAAATATGGGGAGGGAGGTGGGAGGGGGGTTCATGTTTGGGAATGCATGTAAGAATTAAAGATTTTAAAATTTAAAAAATAAATAAATAAATAAAAATTAAAAATTAAAAAAAAAATAAAAAATAAAAAATATGTGCAGTGGGGTGGGAGGGAAGTGGAATACGTGTGCATAGAACATGCCTGTCTAAAAGAAGAGCAGCATGGTCCTTCCCAGACCCCAGTCAAGCCTACTCTGTCACCCGTCCCCTCCCATCCTGCTGAACCCGTCCTTCTTGCACGGGTCCCCAAGGCTGAGTTCTCACCCACCCTGGCCCTGGGGCTCGGCGGCCAGCAGTTCTGCACCTGTGCTCTCCTGTCCCTCTTGCCTCGGTGTCTGTGCAGAGGTACAGACTGAGTTTGAACTGATCACTGCCCTAGAAACTTTCCACTCTTTTTATTTTCCTGCCAAAGACAGTGAGTTAAACCTACAGTTTGTCCCTTCTTTCACCTTCTCTCCCCGACTTAATTGTCTTTGTTCCAAGTGAAAGGATCATGATGAGGTAGAAAAAAATGAAAACTTTATAGACACCATCTTTCACTCCCATCAGGTATGTTTTAGAGTCTAGAGAGGCCCACGTGAAACAGTCTTGCCGGCAGTTTTACTGGCTTTCCAAAGGAGAGCTAAAATGCTCGTTGCCAAGCAACACACAGGCCCTGGCTTCCTCCAACAATGTGGACTTAAAAATAAAAATTGTCCTATGATTGACTTATGAATGGGGGAATCATGTGGAAACACACAGGGCAAACAGTTAGACACAACAATGCTATATCTGTTTATTTTGTCTTTGGTATCTTTTCCTGGGGCCTTTACAGAGCCATGTGGATAAATAACTGGGGTGTGCCTTCAGCAGAGCAACTGATGAACAAGACTCATCCGTAAGAACTTCATAGTACAGTTGATCCTCAGAATCATTTGCAGATTCTATGTTGTGAATTATGTTCAAAATCCATAGTTTTATTGTAATTTGCAGACATGCTTAGTAATAAAAAGTTTGAGCCACCCAATGCACATGTTCCCAGCTGAGACTGGACAAGCCAACAGCTTTGTCTTCTTGTTTCACCTCTCATCATGTAAACAAGGGTCTTTTTTGCAGTCTATTTAGTGACACTTTTTTGTCTTTCTGTGCTTTTTGTTGGTGATTTCACTGTGTAAAGTAGCCCCCAGGTATAGTGCTGCAGTTGTCTAGTGCAAAAAGGCTGTGATTTACAGAAAAAATACATGGGTGAGAGAAGCTTCATTCAGGTGTGATATAGTGCTGTTGGTGTGAGTTCAGTGTTAATGAATCAACAATATGGTACATCCAGGAAGAGGAAATTCACTGATGTATATGCATCAGAGTTCTGGAAAGTACTTAAGTAACATCGAAGTGCATAATGATACTGTGGAAACGGGCTGTATTGGTGGATTCGTAATATGCCCAGTGTTTTTTTTTTCTTTTAAAGCATAGTGGAAAATATTGTAAGGCTGAAAGCCAAAGAAATTTATGGTCATGTTACCCAGAGTCAAGGAAATGTTAAATCCTTCTCAGCTAGTGTTTTATTATATAGAAGGTACATATAATTCATTATCTATAAGAAATAGAAATTAGGATGTCTTTAAATAGATATGCACATAAAACAAGGTTATATGTTGATCAATTGATGAAATATTGTGACCCAGGGGTCTCAGGAACATAAACCCACATATTTCCCCTAGGGGCATGGCTCAGCATTCACTAGCTCAGTGTTCCTGGAGATGTAATAAAAATAACTGTCATGACTAATAAGAATTAACCATATATGATCACAACTTAACTCTGATGGGATGTATCACCCACTTCCCATATGGAAGACAAAGGCTTAGACTTGTCCATGTACAATGTCTGTACTGAGAATGTGTGCCAGGAATGAGACTTGACTTCCCCATCTGGTTGTCAACTCTGGAGGTTTCCATGATGTTCCTGATAGACATTTTGAAGGAAGATAAATGTTTAGAGCTAGGACCTAGGGCTGGAGGGCTCCTCCTCGATACCCACTTACTTTCCTGTCCAAGTCAGTTCAAGCTGCTATAACAGAATCCCATAGACTGAGGAACTTAAGTGAATTCCTCACAGTTCTAAAGGCTGGAAATCTGAGATCAAGGTGTTGGAAGATTTGTGCCTGGTGGGGCCCTGCCTCCTGGCTCATAGGTAGCTATCTTTTCACTGTTCCCTCACATGGCAGAAGGGACAAGGAAGTTCTCTAGGGTCTTTTGTATAAGGGTACAAATTTCACTCATGTGGGCTCCACCCTTATGACCTAATCACCTCCCAAAGGTTCAACCTTCAGATACTATCACATGGGACGTTAAGTTGCAACACATGAATTTGGGGGAGATGTAAACAGTCAGTCCATAGCATTGTCGTTCCACCACTTTTATCACTGAGTGTTTTCCTTGAAGGGAAACTATGATATATTTTAAATTGCACTGGCACTGAGCCAAAGTGAGCCTAGTATCTCTGAACTGACACCTTAATTGGTCCCAGATGGAAAGGGAAAACTATTGCTCTTACACGTCTTTTCTCCCCGAAGGTCCGATGCAGGTCACGTGTGAAGTGGTTTTCTGTCTCTGAGGTCTAATCTCTGCTGACAGGGGCCTGCATGTCAAACCAGGTCTCCTGAGCTGGACAGTCTCTCTCCAGAGAGCTGACTGGGGTGCAGGGGGCTGGGGGAGGAGCCAATGGCTGACTGCTGAAAGTAGTGAAAGTGTTAGTTACTCAGTCATGTCTGACTCTCTGTGACTCCGTGGACTGTACCATGTCAGACTCCTCTGTCCATGGAACTCTCCAGGCAAGAATACTGAAGTGGGTAGCCAGTCTCTTCTCCAGGGAATCTTCCTGACCCAGGGATCAAACCTGAGTCTCCTGCACTGCAGGCAGATTCTTTACCATCTGAGCCACGAGGGAGGCCCTGACAACCTGATTAAAACCTGAGGACAAACCTGTCTCCTCTGGCAAAACAAACTCAACACAAGGCATGGGACGCAAAGAGGCTCCGTCAGACTTCTGGATCAGGGACGGCTCCAGAGACAAAATGACATTTGGCAGCAGTTAAGAGGCAAGAGTTGATGATGACGTAAGCAGAAGCCTCTTAAAAGCAAGGCAGGAAGAATGTCAAGACTAGTTCAGGAATGAAAAATAAAAACATGAGTTGTTCCTTCATATCACTTTTTAAAGAGCCTAGAAATACCATCTGTAAACTCCTGGGCCTCATTACTCAGGACACTGGCCCCACACAGCACCTGCAAAATCCCTAGAGGAGTCCCTTCTAGAAAGTTCTGCCTTCTGTTGCTGATTAAGTGCTTGGGTCTATGTCTGTGTGCCCCCGGTTTTAATCAGGAATATGAATACCTTTTCCTTTGTCACTACCCTGTGCAAATATATGTTAAGAGACAATGGCAATAAAGTAGGTGCAACTCCTTGGCAAAAGAAACCTTGCCCTGTATTATAAACACATAGCTCTTCAATACAAGTTCATAGCTGGGAAAGTGCTTTTTTTTATGGCAGGGATTGCCTGGTGTGGAAATTTGCAGAGAAAGGCCCGATGTGCAGACAGCATGCCTGATCACGGGCCACAGGGTTGCTCTCTCCCCATCCCTGCCTCTCATTTCTATTCCCAGGCCTCATTTCGGGCAGTGTCATATGCACAGACACACAGGAATATCCCATCACAGCCAGGACAGTGGTGCCCAGGGAGGCGTTCTGCATGCTTTCCATCCTTGGGGTTAGAAGCACTGGCTCAGCTGCCAACTACAAATCGCTTCATGTAGAAGATGATGTTAATTAGTACGCATCAAAAGAAAAAAAGAGGGGGATGAAAAACCACTGCCCACAGCAAGCCATGTAGGGGCCCAAAGTCCTACCCTGACAGCCAGAGTGAGGCATGGCCCACTAATGCAGCCTTAATTCACTTTGTTGGCAGAGAAAGCAAGCTCACCATGCTGCTGCGGGAGTCCCTGGGGAACGTGAACTGCCGCACCACCATGATCGCTCATATCTCTGCCGCCGCTGGGAACTACGCCGAAACCCTGTCCACCATCCAGATCGCCTCGCGAGTCTTAAGGATGAAGAAAAAGAAAACGAAGGTAAGGGGTTTGCTGGGGGTGCGGAGGAGGAAACAGCTTTCGGAGACCTGCCCTGGAACTGAGTCAGAAAGAGTGGAATCAATATTTCTAATCCCCCAGCACCAGGGGCCTGGTGAGCTTGGCTGCGGAAGGCCTGGCTCAGCATCCACCTCGAGGTATACAGAAGTCCCGTCCCCCCTGACTGCTGGTGATTTCCTCAGTCATCCAGCCTGGACTCCTAATGGGGAGTGCTTGGTTCACTTTAGAGAGTTTAAACGATTGCGACTTGGAGGTGAAACTTTTTAAGAGCGATGGGAAATATCCATAGTCTGTATCTTGCCTACCTTGGTCCTTCAACTGATTGATCCCAAAGGGGACTGTTAGTTTACTCCTTGTTCAGGTGACCCTACTTCCTGTGCATTCCCAGGAGGCACTTTTTCCGGTCAAGGGGTGTTGTCCTGTTAATTCAGTGGTTGATTCTGGTTGATGAAACCACTGGGCTCATTTTCTCAGGCAGAGGCAAAGCCAGGACAGTGGCGGTATGACAAGAATGTCTGAGAAAATCATTATGATTGTGGTCAGTCTGGTCTGTGGACAGCTGGTGATTTGTGGGGCTTTTCCCCCTCCTTTATATATATATATATATATATATATATATATATATATATAGAGAGAGAGAGAGAGAGAGAGAGACACACACATATATTTGGTCAAAAGCACATCTTTCCAACCAGTGTCCCCTGGCACAAACTGTCATACATGGCTTGGGGGTGCAAACTAGTGACCCCTCAAGTCCTTAGGAGGTCACATGGGACCTGGGCCGGTCACCTCCTTTCATGAGCAGCCTCTGCTTCCCCAGTGTGCTTCACAGTAGTATGAGGGCATGACATGCAGAGCTGGGGCACCTGGCCTGGCACACCCGGGTAATGGCCCGAGGTCCGGATGGCCTGCGTGGAGCCAATGGCCTCCGCCAGTCACCTGGCCAGTTGCCCCATGACGCCACACTAACTGTTTCCCTCTCACTCACAGTACACATCGAGCTCCTCTGGGGGAGAGAGCTCCTGTGAGGAAGGCAGAATGCGCAGACCCACCCAGCTAAGACCCTTCCACGCCAGGGCCGCCGTTGAGTCAGACTTCCCCATCCCTCACCTGTCCAGCGACCCTGACTACTCCTCCAGCAGCGAGCAGTCCTGCGACACGGTCATCTATATCGGGCCAAATGGCACAGCCCTCTCTGACAAGGAGCTCACCGACAACGAGGGGCCCCCAGATTTTGTCCCTATCGTGCCAGCCCTGCAGAAGGCCAGGGGTGACAGCCGGTCCACGGAGGCCGGAGACGCTGGTGCCGGCAAATCGGAAAGGGACTGCTTGAAGTGCAACACTTTCGCCGAGCTACAGGAGAGGTTGGATTGCATCGATGGCAGCGAGGAGCCCAGCAAGTTTCCCTTTGAAGAGCTGCCAGCCCAGTATGGGGCAGAGCAGGCAAGCAAGAGTGTCCCGTTGAGCCAGGCAGCCAGGGCAAGCCCGCTCTGTGAGTCTGATAAGGAAGATGATGGCTCAGACGGCCAGCTGACAGACAGAGAAAGTGCGGAGCCCCCGGCCTCCAAGGTGCAGAGGAATCACTCCCCGGTCCCTGCCACATTACTCACCAACAGCCCCACCCCTGCCTCACCCCGGAGCATCCCCGGCAGCAGCAGCCAGCACAGTTCTTCCCAGCTCGCGCAGAGCCCCAGCCTCCGGAGCAGCCGGGAAAGCCTGAACTCCTGCGGCTTTGTGGAAGGCAAGCCCAGGCCCATGGGCTCCCCCAGGCTGGGCATCGCCAGCCTGTCCAAGACCTCAGAGTACAAGCCGGCCAGCTCTCCTTCCCAGAGATGCAAAGTCTACACCCAGAAGGGGGTCCTGCCTTCTCCAGCCCCACTGCCCACCTTGAGCAAGGACTCAGGCATGGTGTCTAGTGAGTCCCTGCTGCAGCCCGAGGTACGCACCCCCCCGGTCGGAATGAGCCCCCAGGTTTTGAAGAAATCCATGTCTACTGGGAGCGAAGGGTTCCCAGAAACCCCTGTAGATGACGATCATCAGGCAGCAACTTCCCCAGATTCCAAGAAGGAGATTCTGAGCACCACAATGGTGACGGTACAGCAGCCTCTGGAGCTGAATGGTGAGGATGAGCTGGTGTTCACGCTGGTGGAGGAGCTGACCATCAGCGGGGTGCTAGACAGTGGCCGCCCCACCAGTATCATCAGCTTCAACAGCGACTGCTCGGTGCAGGCCTTGGCCTCAGGCTCCCGGCCCGTCAGCATCATCGGCAGCATCAGCGAGGACCTGGAGTGCTACTCAAATGTGGCTCCGGTGTCCGAGGTCAGTATCACTCAGTTCCTGCCCCTCCCAAAGCTGAACCTGGACGAGAAGGCCCGGGAGGTGGGGAGCAGACGTTCCTCCATCAGCTCCTGGCTGAGTGAGATGAGCACAGGCAGTGACGGCGAGCAGCCGTGCCACAGTTTCATAGCACAGGCGTGTTTTGGGCACGGGGAAGCAATGGCAGAGCCTCCGGCCTCAGAGTTCGTCGGCAGCATCCAGAACACTGCTGTGGTATGCCGGGAGAAGCCCAAGGCAGGCCCCGACAATCTGCTCATCTTGTCTGAAATGGGGGAAGACTCCTTCAACAAGGCAGCCCCCATCAAAGGCTGCAAGATATCCACCCTGGGCAAGGCCATGGTTACCATCTCTAATACGGCCAGTCTGAGCAACTGCGAAGGGTACATCCCCATGAAGACAAACATTACGGTATACCCCTGCATTGCCATGAGCCCCCGCAACATCCAGGAGCCTGAGGCGTCCCTGGCCACCGTCAGCTCAGTCCCCAAAGCAGCCCAGTCCCAGGAGAGCAAGGAAAGTGGTGCAAAGAAAGAGATGAAATTTGAGGACCCCTGGCTGAAACGAGAAGAGGAGGTGAAAAAAGAGAATGCTTATCCCAATGAAGAAGGGAGTAGGTTTGAGACAGCCACGGGACCCCCAAAGCCTGAAGCCAGAGCAGAACAGGACAAGAAGCCCAGCCCCAGTGACAGGCTGAGCAACAGTAGCGGTGAGGTGTCTGCCTCCCCAGGTGCCGACAACTTCAAGAGAGTGGTGGATGGCTGTGAGATGGCCCTGCCCAGTGTGGCTGCCCAGAGCCCCGTGCATCTCAACAAAAGCCTGAAGTCCAGCAGCCTTCCCAGGGCTTTTCAGAAAGCCAGCAGGCAGGAGGAGCTAGACAGCCTCTTCTACCATTGCACCTCGGAAACCAATGGCATTGGCTCGGCTTCCAGCACCCAGCCCTCCAAGGCCAACCTGGAGAGGAAGGTGGCATCCCCCAAGCACTGTGTCCTGGCTCGGCCCAAAGGGACTCCCCCGCTGCCCCCTGTCCGGAAGTCCAGCCTGGACCAGAAGAATCGGGCTAGCCCACAGCATAGCGCCTGCAGCAGCAGCTCCAGCAGCCCCTTGAACCAACCTGCACCCTTCTTGGCCAGCTTCACCGACGAGCCCAGCGGCAAGATGAAGGATGCCTGCAGCAGCAGCAAGCTCTTCAGCGCTAAGCTGGAGCAGCTGGCCAGCCGGACCAACTCTCTGGGTAGGACCACAGTCAGCCACTACGAATGCCTCTCGCTAGAGAGGGCGGAGAGCCTGTCCTCCATGAGCTCCCGGCTGCACGCGAGCAAGGACAGCACAATGCCCCGCACGGGGAGGAGCCCGGGCCGCAGCGCCGGGGCCTCACCCACCAACCCAGGCCCCACGCAGTCGGCCGGGGCCTCGCCCAAGGCCAGCCAGTCCAAGATCTCCGCCGTGAGCAAGCTACTCCTGGCCAGCCCGAAGGCCCGCAGCCTGTCCACATCCACCACCAAGACCCTGAGCTTCTCCACCAAGTCCCTGCCGCAGGCGGTGGGCCAGAGCTCCGGGCCGCCCCCCGGCGGGAAGCACATGTCCTGGTCCACCCAGTCGCTGAGCCGGAGCCGCGGCTCAGGCCTGGCGTCCAAGCTGCCGCTGCGGGCAGTAAACGGGCGCATCTCGGAGCTGCTGCAGGGCGGCGCGGGCGGGCGAGGGCCGCCCGGGCGCGCGGGGCCCGAGGCGGAGGAGCGCGCTGTACCCACCGACGAGCGCCCGCCGCCGGCCGCCCCGCTGCCCTCGCCCTACAGCAAGATCACACCGCCGCGCCGGCCCCACCGCTGCAGCAGCGGCCACGGCAGCGACAATAGCAGCGTGCTAAGTGGGGAGCTGCCGCCCGCCATGGGCAAGACGGCGCTCTTCTACCACAGTGGCGGCAGCAGTGGCTATGAGAGCATGATGCGCGACAGCGAGGCCACTGGCAGTGCTTCGTCCACCCAGGACTCCATGAGCGAGAACAGCAGCTCCGTGGGCGGGCGCTGCCGCAGCCTCAAAGCCCCAAAGAAGCGCGCCAACTCAGGTAGACGTGGGCACCTGGTGGGCGCGGGGTGGGCCCTGGGATGCAGGGATGGGAGCCCAGGCACCCCTGTTCCTGCCACCTGTCACCTGCTGGGGACAGAGCCATCACTGACAAAACCGACCTTCTGTCAGGGCATCGCTCAGGCTTGAGGCTGTGATGCTCGTCAGTCTCAGCCCAGAGAGAAGGCAGGCCCCCAGGGCATCGCTCCTCACTCACCAGCCCTGGGTTGTCGGGGGTGGGGGTGCGGCAGGGGGGTGGTGGGGGGAGGGAACGGGAAGAGGCCTCTTCCTGCATGAGATCTCCCCATTCTGGGCCCAGACACTCAAGGACCAAGAATACTGCAGCTTAGAACCACTCAAGGAATCAGGTCATTGTAGCTACACTTATGTGGAGAAGGAAATGGCAACCCACTCTAGTATTCTTACCTAGGGAATCCTGTGGACAGAGGAGCTTGGTGGGCTGCTGTCCATAGGGTCGCACAGAGTCGCACACAACTGAAGTGACTTAGCATGCATGCTATGCATTGGAGAAGGAATGGCAGCCCACTCCAGTGTTCTTGCCTGGAGAATCCCAGGGACAGAGGAGCCTGGCAGGCTGCCATCTATGGGTTCGCACAGAGTTGGACACGACTGAAGTGACTTAGCAGCAGCAGCAGCAGCTACCCTTATGACCCAGTGGCCCCCAGAGCCTAGCAGCGGTTCTCTGGGGTTGAATGAAGCCCACTGTCTCATGGAAGGTGCAGTGGGGGCAGCCCCTCTTCCACACCACTGCCCCCTCCACACACACTGGTGGATCAGTCAGGCTCCCACCACAGGCTTGAAATATCCAACATTCATACACACACACACACACACACACACACACACACACACACGCACAGCACACCACCCCCTCACTATGGAACCAAAATGCATGCTTTTGGAGGAAGTCTTTGCTGTGTCCAGGAATCTCCTATCAAAAGACAAATAAGTCCTCTGGAGGAACTGCCATGTATAAAGCCCACTGATTTGTCTCTTTGGAGTTTGGGGGAACATGTGACAGTAAGCTGCGATGGGCAAGGAGAAGAGGACCTAGGTCAGAGCTGATGACCCAGGTGGCCATAGGGTAGGTGAGGTGAAAGGTCAGTAAAAAGAGAAAGGGACAAAGAGAGAAGACAGAAGGAACCAAGGACAACTTTAGCTCCCTGAGAATTTTGCTGACTCATCTTTGCTCTTAAACCACCTTCAGAGAACTTGCCCCCACTCATCTTTAGCGCGGGACTCGTTTGTAATGAAGCCGTCTCCTGCAGAGCCTCACATGCAGTTCTGCACCTTGGTCGATGTGTGAGTGGCCTGTTGTCCAGCTCTCCTAGCCTGTCCTTAGCTACACTGTGGTCCTTCTGTAGAACCTGGAGTGCTCAGAAACCATTGCCCAATGGAATATTGATGCCACCAGCACATTTGGAATTAAAAGATGAGATGAGACCCAAAGGAAAGGTCTCCTTTTTCCTGCAGCTGCTCCAGCCAGCAACTGCTTCTCAGGTTTTTTTCTCTCAACCCCAGGGTTGCTTTTTTCTAGTCTCACACTACAGACAGGTACAAACTCTGGAATATTTCAATTCAGATGTAAGGACTGTGGTCAGTGCACATGATAAACCATTTGTCTGCCTAAAAAAAAAAACAAAACAAAACAAAAAAATAAAACTTCAAGGGATACCAGAGTCATGTTGTAATTCTAGATGTTATGAGGTATTAATAGACTGCCCCATCCACCCATCCCATCGCAGATCATGAAATGCCATGAGGATGTTAGCCTCCCTGCATGTTTGGGAGTCATTGTGACTGTCAGAATCTCAACATTTTTATTTCCCAGGTGTTGTGTGCATCAGGCCTTGATTCACTTTGATGGTGCTCCACATCAGGCCCTTGGCCCTGAATCTCACCACCAGACCTGGGAGCAGAATCCCATATAATACAAGTGGAGAACAGAAATCTATTCAGTATGACATGACAACTGCTGGGTCCTATTTTCAGAGTCAAGGGCACTAAAATGTACTGATAATGGTTACTAAAAATAGCAAGAAAGTTTAAGCCAGAGCCTTTGCCAAAAAAAAAAAAAGTCTGGCCTTCCCAATACTTGTTTGATAAACCTTATTTATTAGAATCTACCCAATTTTGGTCTTCAAAATCCAGATTATTGTGAGACATTTGCTATGCGCCCACGTACATTTGAATGTTACAGAGTGCTTTCACATACTCTAATTTAGCATCTTGACTCTACCTATCCAGTTTATTCTTTCAATAGCTTTACTCTCTCTCTCTCTCTTTTTTTTTTACTTGAATTGTTTGTTTTGGCTGTTGCACTGGAGTAGAGGGGAAGAAAAACTAAGGTAACCTACTTGGAAAGTGGACCACAGGCCCTGCACATGTCCTTGCTTGGTGCTGCCTCTGTTTGTAAATATGTTCTCTGAAGGTCCCTCGTTAGGTTTGGCTGTTGGTGTACAATCAAAGCACCAGGCTAGGTGCCAGAGATGGGATTTCATAGAGAGTGCTGAGGGCATCAAACCTCTGTGAGCAGCTGCTGTAGATCCTGGGCTCCCTAATGGATATGGCAGTGGAGATACGCTCCCTGCATGTGAGGTGACCTTGTCTCACTTATTTATGATTATTATTAAGAGAAATGCTGGCTGTCAGACATGATCAGCATAAATCAAAGGCAACTTCTTTAAGAGAGGCCATAAAGCTCCTCAAAGGAAATTCCTAGCTCGATGGCTGGATTTTACAGTTACTGGAGATGTTGGGAACTGCAGGGGAGGCAAGCAGTCACCTGTTAGTGGAGGTTGCTTTCGAATTTGGAAAACTTCAATTCTTTTGTTATCTCCTTAGTGAAAACAAACTAGAAATATATTACTAGGAAGATAACCTTGAGCTCTTTGAGTGCTTTGTAGTGCAGGTAGAGAAACCAAACATCCCGATGGTTCACCTTTCCAGTCCCATTCCTGGAGATCTGTGCTGGTGGAGAGTGAGCAGAATTGGGCTTTTCCTATGGGCATGGTGCAGTGGGAAGTCTGAGCTAGAAAGGCAGGAGACCTGGGGTCTTGGGTTGTGTGACATTTAGGGAATAGCTATACTCTCTGGGCTTCAGTTTTCTCACAAAGGAGTGAAATGAAGGGGTTGGTAGAGAACCACCACGGTCTCTCTATGCTCATGCTGTATAAGATGATGCAAATAACATAAAGAATATTGATGATAATATGCCTTCCTTTCCATAAGATGATGCATAGTCAATGGGATTTATTTTTAAGTTGTTAAACATTGATCAGACCTCTTCTGTGCTGTTAGAGCTCGGTGATATGAAAGTTGCAAGTGTGTTTGGGAAGGGGTAGGTAGCGTAGAAAACCAAGCCACTGTGAGAAGTATGTAATCTCATTGGAGAGCAAGGACAAAGAACATGAAACAGAGAACAGTGAACCAGGAACCAAGATGCATTGCCAAGTGCTGAGTGAGGAAGTGAGGGCTACGTGGAGGAAATATTTAGACAAAGATGGCCCAGAGCAGCTGAAGAAGGCTATAGGGAAACACTGGGATTGAGCCAGGCCTTGAAGGATGCTGGGACAAAGGGCGTTGTCAGCTGAGGCAGCTTGGGGCAGTAAGAGCATGGTTTATGGACAACAGAGTGGGATTAACTCAATAAAGGTAATAGTCTTAATGGATGTGATGATAAACAGAAAACATAAGCCCAGATCAAGTTATTCCTTGAGCATCTGGCAACTAGGATAAGAATTATTGCAGTTGGCAACAGGGAGTCATTTATAGGTTCTTGGTTGAGAGTGTCATAAGGTGACAGGAGCTGTGGGTTGCTTTTTGTTGATGGATTTTTATCTGTCCCTCCACCGTTCCTTGCCAGCCCCCCTATGATTGGTGCATGGACATGTAGGTGTAACTGTTAGGCATGAAGTAGAGTTATGACAGCCAGTCCAGGTAGGGAGCAAATGTTCAACCTGTCCATAGGTTAGCAACTGAAAATCAGTTGCTAAAAGTATATGAATCAGTGATGGGCAGTGTATTGTGCGGCTGCATCAGCTGGGCCCCGCCTGAGGCCCCAGCTTTCCACTGATAGCTCATTTATATCACCCATCGCATGGGCCCTCCCTGACTCTCTCTCTCTCTCTCTCTCTCTCTCTCTCTCTCTCTCTCTCTCTCTCTCTCTCTCTCTCTCGTCTTCCTCATGTTCCTGACACTTGACCCCACACCTGGTGCATTACCCCCTTGGCTCCTTTCTTTCTCCCCACTTGTCTCTCAGGCTGGCTAGGGAAATATGAAAATTAGATTAGGTTTAAGTGAAGTTCATTTCCACTGCAGCAAGCCCCAGTGTGGTGTGACCCCACATCCAGAAAGCCCAGGAGAGAAGCCAGCCAGGGAGCATGTCAGTTCCAAGACTCACCCAGGGCTTGACCTGCCTGGCAGGAGCTTCTCTGAGGCCTGTTCAGCACTTCACTCAGCCTGTCAAGTCCCTAGAGCTGGGCTGGGGCAGATTACCATGAATCAGGTGGACACCGTTGATTGATTCACTGGTTGGTTGGCTGGCTGGTAGTGTGGTCCTACAGGTTAGCTGAGTTCTTTTCTATGTACTTCTGATTGCATGCCCTGCTGGTGACCCGTGTTTTAAACACTGAACCCAACCTCTTATTTTCTTTCCCACTCTAAGCACCAGACACTGTGCCTTCCCTTCTCTGGGAGATGAGTAAACATTACTGACTGATGGGTTCAGTTTACAGATCTTCTGCCCTGGAATCTGTGACTGGTCACTCCTCCAAGTGCCTAGAGCACCATGCTTCACTCTGTCCCCTCCCCATGGTCCATTCGGTTCTCAGGTGCAATCTTATTTTGTTGTAATGAATTTCAGGAAACACAGTGGTCTCTAGCTTAATGGAAACAGGGCTAAGGTGAGTGGTTTGCTGGCTGATTTAAGATTACTAGAGTGTTTCTAAGAGACTTCATCTAGAAACATGAGAAAGGGTTCCAAATAAAACAGCTTTTTGACAATAAGTTGGAAAAAATAGAAAAGTCTGGCTCCCTAAGACACTGAGGAAGCTCCTTAGAGTGCAGTGTGGGTGGAGGTGGGTGCAGGGCTGAGAGGCACCAAGTGAGCATGTGAGGGGCCTGGGCTCTGCCCAGAGGACAGGTCCATTACTGGGCAACTCCCCATCTCCTCTGCAGCCTGGGACAAGCTCACTTATCAGTTCGAGCCCTACAGCTGCCCATGCAGCCACATCTGCATCCATCTGGGAGGCCTGGGGCTGGCTGGCCCTCGCTGGTCAGTAAATCCATGCTCACTGATCTTTCCCCTCCCCCTCCTCATCGCTGATGCCTGGGCAGCCTTTCAGCATCGGTGCTTTCTGCTTTTTGACTCACTGTCTTCCTAGTGACGCTTCCCTGGGTCAGAGTGAAGATGGAGGGTGATGGCCGGAAAGCTGATATGGCGGG
Source organism: Capra hircus (assembly GCF_001704415.2). Lineage (NCBI taxonomy): Eukaryota > Metazoa > Chordata > Mammalia > Artiodactyla > Bovidae > Capra > Capra hircus. The sequence continues at coordinate 30,189,258 of NC_030823.1, read as the reverse complement.
CTCTCCATGGGTGGCCGGGGTGGGCATCTGTATGTCCCTCAAGGCATGCTGTGGGCCTCGCCACTTGGAATGCCTGTGTTTTCTGACACTTGACCTAAGAAGCAGCATCTTCAGATTCAGTGTGGACACTGTTATCTGCACTCAGTGATGGTAAAAATGGAAGGCCTGACATCAGACTCCTTGCTGGAGTCATCAGCACTGTGGAGAATAGGGTGGGATGGGCCATGACAGGTTGGGGGCCCCTCCAAACATATGCAGCTGGCAGCCAAGCCTGGAGCAGCTGGGAAAGCAAGGGATTCAGGTCAAACTGGGGCCATTTCATGCAGCAAAACTGTTGGCACTTATCAACTTTAGGTTTTTTGTTTAACACTTGACGTCTCCATGTCCATACAGAGTGCTGGGCTGATAAGCAGGGAGTGATAGAGAAGAAGGAATCCTTCTGATGACCCACTGGCATCAGTGGGGAGGCTGGTTCAGGTCGAGTGGTCCCAAACCAGACAGCTGCATCTGACAGGTCCCACACCACTATAGCCTGACTAAGGCGCTTCCCCAACCTTCCAGGAGCCTGGAATAGAGTGGTCACTGGCAGGGACTGGGCTCAGCGGAGAGCAGGAAGCATCTTCTTGAGAGCATGCTGGAAATCCAAGAACTCGTATTTCTATGGGGACCCAGACCAAAGCCCTGTGGTCAGTTCTCTCCAAGTGATGATATGGCATTTTGGCGCCGTTGTTTCCTATGCTGTTTCCAGCAGAGCGAGGGCACCATCTCTCCCTCTGAAATTCCCTTCATAGCATTAAACTCCATTTCCTCTGGTCTTACCACATTCCCCTGGCCCCTGTCCTCTATTTTCCCCATCACACCCCAAGTAAGATTACCAGTGTCCTTCTGGAGGAGACATGAGGGGCGGGGAGGCCCCTCAATAGTGGATGCAAGTTCTGGGTGATATCAGTTCATTTGTGGACCTGATTTTCCAGTGACCAAGTTCAGAATGAACCTCTATCCATAGTTCTTCAGGCAGTCTGTCTATCAGATCTAATCCCTTGAATCTATTTCTCACTTCCACTGTATAATTGTAAGGGATTTGATCTAGGTCACACGTGAATGGTCTAGTGGTTTTCCCTACTTTCTTCAATTTAAGTCTGAATTTGGCAATAAGGAGTTCATGATCTGAGCCACAGTCAGCTCCCGGTCTTGTTTTTGCTGACTGTATAGAGCTTCTCCATCTTCGGCTGCAAAGAATATGATCAATCTGATTTCAGTATTGACCATCTGGTGATGTCCATGTGTAGAGTCTTCTCTTGTGTTGTTGGAAGAGGGTGTTTGCTATGACCAGTGCTTTCTCTTGGCAAAACTCTATTAGCCTTTGCCCTGCTTCATTCTGTACTCCAAGGCCAAATTTGCCTTGATTTAGTTTTCTGGGTGTGACTCAGAAAACTAAGATCATGGCATCTGGTCCCATCACTTTATGGCAAATAGATGGGAAAATAGTGGAAACAGTGACTTTATTTTGGGGGGCTCCAAAATCACTGCAGATGGTGACTGCAGCCATGAAATTAAAAGACACATGAAAGAAAAGTTATGACCAACCTAGACAACATATTAAAGAACAGAGACATTACTTTGTCAATAAAGGTCCATCTAGTCAAAGCTATGGTTTTTCCAGTGGTCATGTATGGATGTGAGAGTTGGCCTATAAAGAAAGCTGAGTGCTGAAGAATTGATGTTTTTGAACTGTGGTGTTGGAGAAGACTCTTGAGAGTCCCTTGGACTGCAAGGAGATCCAACCAGTCCGTTCTAAAGGAGATCAGTTCTGAATATGCATTGGAAGGACTGATGCTGAAGCTGAAACTCCAATACTTTGGCCACCTGATGCGAAGAACTGATTGATATGAAAAGACCCTGATGCTGGGAAAGATTGAAGGCAGGAGGAGAAGGGGACGACAGAGGATGAGATGGTTGGATGCCATCACCGACTCTGAGTTTGAGTAAACTCCGTGAGTTGGTGATGGACAGGGAGGCCTGGAGTGCTGCCGTCCATGGGGTAGCGAAGAATCAGACATGACTGAGCGAGTGAACTGAACTGAAATTCAGAACTCTGAGAAAATCCAAGATAGCCAGTCACTACACACAGGAGAAGCCCTTAGACTGCAATTCACTTGACATTGGGCCCTCACTTCTCACCCTGGCAGGGCTTGATTGACATGGTGAGGAAGTTGAGAAGATTGCAAAAAAGCATGGAAAAAAGAAAACAGAAATTAGCCTTCAGAATATCTCTATCAGGATACTGTAGCCCTGTAAAATGTCATTCTCCTTTCAGGCTTCTTTACTTTTCTCTCACCAGTCAGGGTGATCTCTGCTCTCATCTCACAGGGTGCCCTGGAGAGATGAGGAGGCTAATAGAGAGTGACCCTAATTCCTGATATTTTCCCATCTGTGGTAACGAGACTCCTTGGTATTCCCCAATGGGCCCTGCCTCCTGGCATCACCCTTGATTCATCCCCTCCCATACTCTACTAGGGTTGGTCTCTGTGTCCAATTGAATAAGGTAGATGAAAGTGATGGTTATGTCACTTTCAAGATTAGGTTGTGAAAGACACTGGAGCTGCTCTTTCTTGCTCTGGGTAGATTGGCTGCCATGCCATAAATAGCCCTGTGCCGAGGCCCACCAGGCAGTGCACTGAAACTCCTGCCAACAGCCACAACATTGAGCTTAGAAGTGGATGCTCCAGCCACAGTCAAGCCTTTAGATGATGGCAGCCCCATCTCGTGAGCTGAAAGCTTGACTGCAGATCACAAGAGCCGCTCAGCCAAAACTGCCTTCTCCATCAGCCTCTCCCAGATCCCTGTCTCATAGGAATGTGTGAGAGAGCCAACATTTGTGATTTTTAGCTGCTGGGTTTAGGGTTAATTGGTCACACAGTGATAGACAAGTGATACACCACCCATCCCATGAGCCTCCTCAGTTCTTCCCCTTTTTCTCACATAAACAGATTCTTAGAGTCATCCCAGAAATGTCTGGACCCATGCACCCAGTGAGATGGGTGCACTGAGATAGATGCCCATATAGCTTCCCAGATGGTGCTAGTGGTAAAGAATTCACCTGCAGGACAGGAGCCACAGGAACCATGGGTTCAAACCCTGGGTCAGGAAGATCCCCTGGAGGAGAGCATGGCAACCTACTCCAGTATTCTTATCTGGAGAATCCCCATGGACAGAGGAGCTTGGCAGACTACAGTTCATAGGGTCGCAAAGAGCCGACTGAAGCGACAGCACTTGCAGCAGGCACAATGCCCATACATATACCTCCCTAGGGGCAGAGTATATATTATCCAACTGAGAAAATAGGGCTTACCAGGAGTCCCATGACAAGTGTTTGCAGCCTGAGGAACGAGGGCCAAGGCTCCACCTGAAGGCCGCTCAGACTCTCCTTGTCCCTGAGAGCTGGACATCTTCCCACTGATGCTCAGTGCTCTTTAGCCTCCATGCATGTTCTGCAGCAGCCATGTCTCACTGGAGCTGAGCCCCAAAGGCACAAGCACTGGCTCAGAGTCAGCTGGCATGCTCGGGCCAATTGAAAAAAAAAAAACCCAAACTACCGGATGGTTCATTTCCATTGTAAGGGACACAGATATTTACGTCAGTGGTTGGCATCTTCAGTGGTTGACACTTCCATGTTTCATAAGTTAGTGTGTGTGTGTGTGTGTATGCGTGTGTGTTTGCACACACACGCATACACACACAAGATAAAGATCTGGCCCCCCACAATGAGATTTGACATGAAACCAAGCGAGCCTAGAGGACAGAGTATGTTCTGTAGGGAGAGTTGACTCTGTGTTTAGAGTCCCTCGTTGTCTGCTGAAGGAAAGACTGCTCTGAACAGGCGTGTACTGCCCTGAACACTGCTCCACCACCACTGCCACCACCTGGAGCTGCAGGGAGTGGCTTTTCATATTCCTAGCTCCCTAGGTTGGTGAGAAGGTTGTCCTGTGCCTTGGCCCCCTGGTTCTTTTTCAATGAGTTCTGGCTCTTTTTCTCTCTGAGCTTATGGTATTTTAAGCTTTTCTTAGCAGTCACTGGATCTCTTGAAGTTGGAGAAAAGTACAGTGTCTTCTCTTTGGAAGGGTCATCACATCACACAGGCCACACTGGCCCAGCATGCAACAACTGGAATCGGGGAGGAAGATGGAGGGAGAGTGGGGGAGAGAGGGCACTCACTCCTCCAGAGTTCCCCAAACAGTGCAGGGGTGTAAGGACCGGCTGTAAGGACCGGCGCTTCCCCTTACAGCAGCCCACTGACCGATACAGCCCATCTCGCAGGGCCTCCAGAAAAGTCTCAGTGCTTTGTATCCTTCGTATTCTCAGGGCTGCCGTATCATGGTGTGTATGTTCTCTTGCCCTCCTTCACTCTCACTCAAATCTGACTTTAATGAGGTCCATTCTGGTAGCTCAGGTGGTAAAGAATCTGCCTATAATGCAGGAGAGCTGGGTTCGATCCCTGGGTTGGGAAGATCCGCTGGAGAAGGGACTGGCAACCCAATCCAGTATTCTTGCTTGAAAAATTCCATGGACAGAGGAGCCTGGTGGGCTACAGTTCATGGGGTCGCAAAGAGTCGGTCACTATGAATGACTGGTCAAAGACACACATTCTATCTCAAAGCAGAATCAGCTCAGCCTCTATATGCAGCTAGCCAAGGCTTCCCGCAGACTCCATTATCCTCCCTCAGATGCAGGAGGGACCACATATCCATTCTGAGTTAAATTAGATCTGGCTTCCTTCAGCTTCAAGATAAAACCTGTTGGGATGGTGTCATGTTTCCCAACCATCCTCCTTCTAGGAGGAAGCAAGCTTCCTAATGTCTGGTCCTGGTGAAAGAAGGTACCAGGTGGGTGTGTGCCTCATGAGATGCAGCTGTTTGAGGCAGCACCAGGCTTCCCTACCAGGAGGCCAGGCCTGCAGCCTTCCACCGGGATAGGGGCCAGAGCCAGGGGGACAAACCTGGTAGTCACCCAAAGCAGGAGGCTAGATCCACTTCAGATGTGGGTGAAAAGATTAGACACCATCCTCAGAAGCCAGGCCATGGTTTCACTCACTCATGTCACCAGTTACCAAAAAAAGTGGTGCTTGGTGCACTGGGGACCCCCGTCCTGACAGTCCTTTAGTGATTGCTTCTTGTAATCCTCTAGAGACCTGCCTCTTAGGGCTCAAATCTGCATGGTATGTGTTGGGCTGCACCCCACAGGCCTGCAAACCTTATAGTTGGCCCAGACTGAAGAAAGAGCTGGGAGACAGCAACAGAGACATCAATGGTTTAGGGACAGGGGATCTTACACAAAGGGTCCTGGAGTGACACCCCACCTTGTGCAGCAGGCAGGACACGGCAGCAGTTTTCGCTACTTGGGGGAGAAAGAGGCTACCATTTACACGCGCAGTTGATGTCAGGTAGTCTCATTGGTTACCAGGGATTGATTAAGCCCTAGAATTAAGAGGATTGGATAGTCATGTGAATGAAGCCGGGACTGGTTAAGCAGGGGAATGCATAGAAAGCAAGAGAACAGCCATCTTAAATGGCATAACAGTACACTTCACCCCTACATATTCTGCTCGACCCTTACAATGTTGGCCCACCCCTCTTCCCAGATATCTCTGTGGTCCCAGATGTCGAGGGGCACTGCAACCAAATACCACAAACGCAATACAGACACCAGCAGCTAAAGAGTATCAAGAATCCATGAGGTGGGCAAACTTTGGAGCCAGATGCTTACCGGGTCAATTTTTCAAGGAAGTCCCAAGGACGACAGAGGCATCTCGTTGCAGACCCAGCAATCAAATTCATTTCACAGGGAGGCTACCGTTGTTTTCCCAGTTCACAGATTCCCTCCACTCAGACTAGGGGTAAAATAGAAGATGTTTAACAAACACGATACAGGTAAGATCATGACCCTGAAGCAGAATATAGGCAGTGACAACATCCTGGGATATCACCATCCCCGCCTGTGGTCTTCATCCTGGTCTGCAGTACCACCCGCCTGTCCATCCTCAGTCACTGCAGCCTACTATGTGCCACGTTCTGTAGTGTTTAATCATAACCCATCCTTTGGGAAGATCATTTATTATCTGATATTTCTTATTTTGGTGGAGAATGTGGGCAATGGATTTTTTTAAACAAGGTAATACTAAGACTTTGGGCAAGTTATTGAAGTCTTTTGTACCTTACTTTCTGCTTCTGTGAGAATTACATACTAGGCTTGTCTGTGACAGAAAACCCAATAACAATATAAGATTAATTTCTCATGTAAAAGTCTGTGTAGGGGGGTTTTAGGGCAATGAGGATACTCTGTGTGATACTAACATGGCAGATACATATCGCTACGCATTTATCCAAACCATAGGCCGTAACACCAAGAGTGAACCCTGGTGTAAACTGTGGACTCTGGGTGTCCATACGTGGGACGACATGACAGTGCAGGTTCATCGGCGGTAACACACGTACCTCTGTGATGGGGTTTTGATGGTGGGGGAGGCTGTGGGTCTGTGGGGCCCGAAGGTATATGGGAACTTGCTGTACCTTCCTCTTAATTTAGCAGTCAACCTAAACCTTCTCTAGAAAAAGTAAGTCTTTTTTAAAAAGAAAAAAACTGCATAGGCGATCACGTGAAGGTCTCCTGGGTACCAGGAATCCTGGCTGCTTGTCTCGTTTATCTGTTATTTACAATCTTCACGTCATGGACTGGGCAGCAGGCGTATTCCATCTGAGACAGAGGAGAGAGGACAAGGAGGGCAGACCTCACCTTTTCAGGACACTTTCTATTACAGCTGTTGCAAAGGGCACTTCCGTTGCACTGGCGGAGCTTAAGTCACATGTACTACACAGGGTACACCTGGTACCCTGTGCATCCAGCTCCCACTCGGGGCCTCTTGCTGAGGTTGAAGAGGAGGGCAGGTACTGGGTAACAGCTAGCAGTCTCCATCACAGTGTGTAGAGCATGTCCAGTAGGGCCTGGTGTGAGCAGTGCTGATTCCAGTGTTGTTAGAAGCAAATAAACTCCTGCTGCTGCTGCTGCTGCTGCTGCTGCTGCTGCTGCTGCTGCTGCTGCTGCTGCTGCTGCTGCTGCTGCTGCGTCGCTTCAGTCGTGTCCGACTCTGCGACCCCATAGACGGAAGCCCACCAGGCTCCCCCGTCCCTGGGATTCCCAGGCAAGAACACTGGAGTGGGTTGCCATTTCCTTCTCCAATGCATGAAAGTGAAAAGTGAAAGTGAAGTCGCTCAGTCACGTCTGACTCTTCATGACCCCATGGACTGCAGGCTACCAGGCTCCTCCTTCCATGGGATTTTCCATGCATTGCTACAGTATCAAATCCTAGCATCTATTTTCCCCTAACACTGAACATCTCTAATTTCATGCTAACACGTGTCCATGCTGAGGGTACAGCCAGAGTGGCTCTCAGTTCTAGGGTCCTCCAGCCCCTGTGTTTTAAGGGGGAGACCCCTGGTGGGGGATGGGGGTTGAACTTGTGGAGATGAAGGCAAGTGCCAGTGAAAGGGAGTGGATGCTGAGGTGGTGGGATGTTGGAGCATTTCAAACCCAGCTCTGCCGCAGATCGGGGTAGGGTGGGGGTGGGGGGGAGGCTGTCACGCCCCCACCCCTTGAATTAAAAAATATGTTCAAAAGAAATTCAAAAACTATTATCTGTGGACTTAATTCCCTACCTAGGTTCCCAGAGGAGGAGGCTCATCCCGGCGCTGTCCCTTGACACCCCCTCCCCCGTGAGAAAACCCACCAATAGCGCGGGCGTTCGCTGGGTGGATGGCCCCTTGCGCAGCACCCAGAGGGGCCTCGGGGAACCTTTTGAGATTAAAGTCTATGAAATCGACGACGTGGAGCGGCTGCAGCGGCGACGAGGGGGCAGCAGCAAGGTGAGCCTCCTCCACCCTGCGCCCCCGCAGGTCCCCTTGTCGGCCCCTCAGGGACAGTGCTTGAGACCGGGCACAGGCCCCGGACACCCCCAGCGGCTTCCGCGCGGGTGGGAGGCGAGGGCTGCTCCAGCCGGCAGCCAGGCCTGTGCACCCAGCTCCTCGGGAGAGCCGCCTATTTCTCCACCTGGAGACATGGAAGGTTCAAAGACTGGGAGAGCTGGTGGGCTTTTCTGGCTCCAGCTTGGGACGCCAATCGCCTTCTAAATTTGGGATAAGCCTGTGATAGTCCTGTCTCTGTGCGTGGGCGTCAGAGCTGAACCACCTGCGCCCTCCTTGCACAGACTATAAGCAGAAGTATTCCTTTCCAGAAGAGGTTGCGTGGGCCGGATTGGAGCTGAAGGTCCCGGTTTCCTCCCCTCTTCACCTCCCGTCTCCTTCTCATCTTCGTCCTAGGAGGTCATGTGTTTTAACGCAAAACTGAAAATTCTGGAGCATCGCCAGCAGAGAATCGCGGAGGTCCGCGCCAAGTACGAATGGCTGATGAAGGAGCTGGAGACGACCAAACAGTATCTGATGCTGGACCCTAACAAGTGGCTCAGTGAATGTAAGGCCCATCACTGCGACTCCCGGGTTCACCCACTAAACAGACCAGGCTGAGGGACAGAGACGCTGTCTGAACCCCATCCCTGCCCATCTGCTGGAGGCAGCTTCCCTGAGCTTGATCCCACTCTCCTGGGAGCAGATGGGGAGGAGGGGACAGCGGGGTGGTGACCATTGCTTTTGCCGGATTATTTCTTGTGTGTCTCAGTCCAGAGCGCCTGAAAATGAGATATTTTTTTCTCCCCCCTGCATGTGGTGGACGATCACCCAGACATGAAGGCTATATTACAAATCTGCTCCCAGGCCACAAAATCACATTGCATATCTATCCTGAAATGGACAAGAATTTATAGAGCTCTTAATGGGGTAGAATGTGCAATCCTAGAAAAGCCTCACAAAGAACGAACCAGAAAGAAAAAAAAAAAAAAACACATTTTTGAGTGAAAAGAATAACATTCACAGTGTTATTTCCATTTAATAGAAAGCCCAGGATGACAGCGACCATCTAGTAACAATTCAGAACAATTTTGCTCTCTTTGAAAGATAGATTCAATTGTCTCTTATTTATTTGTTCCTAACCATTCCATTTAGCTCAGATCTGGTCCCAACTGTTTCAATGATATGGGGCTCAATGCTGGACAACTTAGCCTCTGGAATAAAATGTGTTGCTTCCGCTAGAATTCATTTCCCTCCTTTCCTGTCCTGCACTCACCAGCTCTTCCTTGTGCCTCCCTCTCTTCACGACTGACCCCTGAATGTCACAGCACCTCTTCCCAGCATTCCCAGGTCAGTGCAGCGAGCATGACAGGCAGAGTCTGGAGCTCAGGTTTAAGAAAAATACTGGGTGAAATGATCCTGAGCAAAGAGGAAAGGACAGAATTTGCCAGCCTCCTAGCTGTGCCCTGCCACTTTCACAGCATGTCTGCAGGTGGCTTCCTTTCCCTAACCATGCAGTAATAACATCACCCTTGAGTACCCCATCAGTTCATGTGAGGATCAGACAAGCCAATAGGAGGACAGGACACTGGGGCCAGTTATCACGATGCATCTTATCATGTTGAGTTATACCATGTGTGGTGTCAGCCACAGTCATGCAGAGCCGCTCTGGGTGTGGCTGTGAGACCTCGGGTAAGATGCTTAACCTCTCTGAGCCTTGATTTCCTTAACTGTCAAATGGAAAACATAATGGTTTGCCCATCTCATAGAGTTGTTGGGAGAGTGAATGAGCTACTGTCAGTCGAGTGCTCCTTACACTGCCTGCCAGTGATGAAAGCTCAGTATTTAGTAGTAATTGGTGTTTGTATTATTAGAGTTAATGAAAATAGCTGTTCTCAAAGGGCTGAGGAATTTGATTTCCTCAGTGCCTGGTTGCCTGATGCACCAACGGGGGCCCCTTGTTAGAAATCCTGACAGAGACACAAACTCCTGCTCTCCAGGGTATTTCCCTCTAAGCTGTGATGGGGCAGACAAGACATGAACAAGGACATTAGCTGAAGTCTGGCCATGGCATAAACATGGAGCCTAATGCTGGTCTCTCCCACCTGTACACACCCTTTTCCTTCTTCCATGAATCCTCTGGCACTTCAGAATCCCAGGGGCAGCCATTCAGCAGCTCCTCTTCTTCATTTTTATCCTTTCATTAACATTTTTGAGAGCTGTTTATGCCTGAGGCAGCCTTGACAATTGTCTTCATCTTACAAAGTCACACTTTTCCCAGGAAGTGAGCTGCTTAAACATCGGTACAAATGTAGATGCTTCCAGGAAACAATTGCTTCCTTCTTGCCTTTGTTCGTGTCAGGAATCAGTGATTTTTTTTTTTTTTTTTTTTTTGCTGAGAAAAGTAATGAACAGAACAGAAAGAAGGCCACATGAAAGGAAAAGCTCAGAGATTGGCCCTTCAGGATGAATTAAAATCAAGAATGAAAAAAAAAAAAATCAATGAGGCTGTATGCTGACTATTCCCTGGATAATAGGCAGGGTGTTGGCATAGACTGAGGTTCGTGAGACTGTACAGGAGACAGGGATCAAGACTATCCCCATGGAAAAGAAATGCAAACAAGCAAAATGGCTGTCTGGGGAGGCCTTACAAATAGCTGTGAAAAGAAGAGAAGTGAAAAGCAAAGGAGAAAAGGGAAGATATAAGCATCTGAATGCAGAGGTCCAAAGAATAGCAAGAAGAGATAAGAAAGCCTTCCTCAGCGATCAATGCAAAGAAATAGAGGAAAAGAACAGAATGGGAAAGACTACAGATCTCTTCAAGAAAATTAGAGATACCAAGGGAACATTTCATGCAAAGATGGGCTTGATAAAGGACAGAAATGGTATGGACCTAACAGAAACAGAAGATATTAAGAAGAGGTGGCAAGAATACACAGAAGAACTGTACAAAAAAGATCTTCACGACCGAGATAATCATGATGGTATGATCACTCACATTTCTGCTTTATTGACTATGCCAAAGCCTTTGACTGTGTGGATCACAATAAACTGTGGAAAATTCTGAAAGAAATGGGAATACCAGACCACCTGACTTCCATCTTGAGAAATCTGTATGCAGATCAGGAAGCAACAGTTAGAACTGGACATGGAACAACAGACTGGTTCCAAATTGGGAAAGGAGTATGTTGAGGCTGTATATTGTCACCCTGCTTCTTTAACTTATATGCAGAGTACATCATGAGAAACGCTAGGCTGGAAGAAGCACAAGCTGGAATCAAGATTGCCAGGAGAAATATCAATAACCTCAGATATGCGGATGACGCCACCCTTATGGCAGAAAGTGAAGAGGAACTAAAAAGCCTCTTGATGAAAGTGAAAGAGGAGAGTGAAAAAGTTGGCTTAAAGCTCAACATTCAGAAAATGAAGATCATGGCATCCGGTCCCATCACTTCATGGCAAATAGATGGGGAAACAGTGGAAACAGTATCAGACTTTATTTTTGGGGGCTCCAAAATCACTGCAGATGGTGACTGCAGCCATGAAATTAAAAGACGCTTACTCCTTGGAAGAAAAGTTATGAGCAACCTAGATAACATATTCAAAGGCAGAGACATTACTTTGCCAGCAAAGGTCCGTCTAGTCAAGGCTATCATTTTTCCAGTGGTCACGTATGGATGCGAGAGTTGGACTGTAAAGAAAGCTGAGCGCCAAAGAATTGATGCTTTTGAACTGTGGTGTTGGAGAAGACTCTTGAGAGTCCCTTGGACTGCAAGGAGATCCAACCAGTCCATTCTGAAGGAGATCAGCCCTGGGATTTCTTTGGAAGGAATGATGCTAAAGCTGAAACTCCAATACTTTGGCCACCTGATGAGAAGAGTTGACTCATTGGAAAAGACTCTGATGCTGGGAGGGATTGAGGGCAGGAGGACAAGGGGATGACAGAGGATGAGATGGCTGGATGGCATCACTGACTCAATGGACGTGAATCTGAGTGAGCTCTGGGATTTGGTGATGGACAGGGAGGCCTGGCGTGCTGCGATTCATGGGGTCACAAAGAGTCAGACACAACTGAGCAACTGACTGGAACTGAACTGGCGTAGAAATATATATGCTGGGATCCATTTTTTTTTTTTTCAAATTTCCTAATTCTGATGCCACTTTCAAGGTGATCCAATAACATAGTCTGATGTAGATATGGTATGGGGAGCGTTTTTTTTTTTTTTCTTTTAGACTGGTGTTCACGAGCCTCCACCTTATTTCGAGCTCCCGTCCTTATTAACTATATGACCCTGAACAGGACATCCCTTTTCTGAGCTCTGTTAGTTCCCCTACAAAAGAAGTCAGCCCTGATTTCCACCCCAGATTTTCTGATAGCTCGTTGCAGTTCTCAAACCACATTCACAGTCATCGTTTCTTCTTGCTTCTACTCTCCATAGCAACTCTAGTTAGGAAAGTAGGCAGGCTAGGGATGACTCTTGTGTTACTTTTAAGGACCCTGTGCCAGCAAAGGTTAGATGTGGCCTCCTTGGCAGTCAAGTGCAGGCCTCCTGCCTTGGATTCCAGGGCCACCCCACTGCCTTGGCTGCTGTCCACGCCTGTCCGCCCCACGCTGGACACTCTGCAGCAGCCCACCACCCTACCCAGTCACAACTGGACCAACTAGTAGCTAGTGGCACAGGAGAGGTGGCCACAGATAATTGCCCTTGAGGAACTGAAGGAAACCGACTTTTAACCCTGTGCAGGTCTGAACTTTAGGGACAGAATCTGGGTCCTAAATATTGCTTGTCTTCTGAGCAAAGAATTGTAATTATTTTTTATCAAAGTATAGTTGATTTACAATGTGGTGCTAATTTCTGCAATATAGCAAGATAATTCAGTTGCATGCACACATATATATATACATTTATATAACATATATATACATTTATATAACATATATATATACATTTTTATGTTTTTTCCATATGGCTTATCACAAGATATTGAATAGAATTCCCTTTGCTATACAGTAGGATCTTGCTGTTTATTCATCCTATATGTAATACTTTGCATCTGCTAATCCCTAACTCCCAGTTCGCTCCCTCACTGCCCTGCCCCTTAGCAAATACCAGTCTGTTCTCTGTGTCTGTGAGTCTGGGAATCTAGTTATTAACATGTGCGTGCATGCTAAGTTGTTCAACTCTTTGTGCCCTATGGACAGTAGCCTGTTGGGCGCCTCTGTCCATGGGGATTCTCCAGGCAAGAATGCTGGAGTGGGTTGCCATGCCCACCTCCAGGGGATCTTCCCAACCTAGGGATTGAACCCTCATCTCTAATGTCTCCTGCATTGCAGGTGGGCTCTTTACCACTGAGGAACTGCAAGGTTTAGATCCCTGGATGGGGAAGATCCCCTGGAGAAAGGAACTGGCAACCCACTTCAGTGTTCTTCCCTGGAAAATTCCATGGACAGAGAAGCCTGGTGGGGTAGCAAAGAGTTGGATAGGACTGAAGCAACTTAGCACACACACAGAGCCTCAATTAAATGTCCGGGATCTAGTGTTATCATTAGAATGGAGGGCCCTAGTACAGTTGCAAGTAGCAAAGGGTTCTGTTCCCAACTTGAGAGCTGCGGAGGGTCAAGGGCACGGCGGTGCTAAGACCTCCCGGCACAGGCGCAGCAGCCCTGGGACCGAGCCGTCTGGTCACCCTTCCTCGCGGGCAGCGCGTTCTCATCGGGCTTCTCCTTCTTTGCAGTTGACTTGGAGCAGGTTCTGGAGCTGGATTCCCTGGAGTACCTGGAAGCGCTGGAGTGCGTGACGGAGCGCCTGGAGAGCCGCGTCAACTTCTGCAAGGCGCACCTCATGATGATCACCTGCTTCGACATCACCTCCCGGCGCCGCTGACGGGAGCCTCCCGGCCCGGCCCTCGCTCCCGAGCCGCAGGCAGCCGCGCTGGGCCGGCCCTTAGTGCCGGCGCCGCTCAGAGACCACGGAAGGAGGACGAAGGTTGGTGGCAAGTCTGGAGTGGGCGTGGAGCGGAAGGCGAGTTTTTCTTTTGTTTTCTGTAGGGACGGTGCAGACGCCAGACACGCAGGAGAGGAGCGAATGATGGGAAGCCCAAGGGACGTGGAAGCCCCCGTGAGACTGAAAAAGCACTTTGAGGAACTTTGAAGAACTTGTTTGTACATAAGAACTGCTGGCAAAACAGACCTCCCTCTTCTCCTGGTTTGTGAGAAAGGGCGAGAGCGGACGTGGGATTGTTGTGGAAAGTTAAAACAAAACAACAACAGGTTTCCCCGAATGACTGATTAAGTGCCTTGCAAATCTTTGTTATTATCCAAACGTTTATGTTCATATTTTCTTGTGTACAGATGGTGCTAGTCAAGATGAAAACAACAACATGAACAAAAAAAAATCGAACACATTTTTGCAATGTATTTACAGCTCGTTTTCTCTTGGTGTTTTAGCCTATTTCTGACTTGCTATTTCTAAGTAAGTTGTGTTTGTAGAGCTCTTTCCTAATCAGTATTGCATATGAATAAATGTTAACTGTCTGCTATGGTTCTGCTGGGAAGGCCACTCAAATAGAAGCTAGAGACTTCTGGGCCCAAGCCAGTGTGTTTCCAGGGACAGTTGGAACCGCAGGTGATGCTCATTGCCACCTCCCACCAGTGGCAGGGTCAGAGGGCAGACTTGGAGGTCGATTATGGAGCAGGAGCACGTGAGCTTGAGAGAAATGGGTGTGTCTTCAGGGGGAAAGGAGCCTCTTTGACCCTGGCCCTCCTTACCCTTTGAGTGGAATGTTTGTGCTGAATAGTTTCCCCTCCAAGTTCTGAGGCACTCAGTTCAGTTCAGTTACTCAGTCATATCTGACTCTTTACATGTCCTGAGGCACGTAAGACTGGTTCCTTTTTACTCACGAAGCTGGGGTCCTCAACAACATTTTTCGTATTCATTTTTATTCCAAAGATTCTGGATCTAAAGAACACTTTAACCAGTTCAACGGAGCCATATTTTTTGTTCCTCAGTTTTAAAAATTTATTAGAGCAGAGGATTTTTCCCAGTCTGGAGACCTTCTTGGACTTGTAAATGCTCAGAGATGGAAGTAGTATTGGTCCAGAACAAGGAAGGATGGGGGGGGGGGGGCGGGGTTACACAACTTTTCTGTTGTCCAGAGTGCTATTTAATGCAAGAAGTTCCAAGAAAGGACCAGGCCTCTCTGCTCAACCTTGGCACCTGAAGGCAGAGAAAGGTTTCCTGTCATACATTACACACCTGTGGGGGCCAGGGTTTCATGCATGTGGGTGTACAAGGCTTGACTCCAGGAACTTTGGACTTTATTCTCAAATTGAGATGTCCATCTCTGCCACAATTCTCTTAGGGATTAGTATACCCATTTTAGTGATGGAAACCCAAAGCATGGAGTGGTCCAGGGATTATCTAATAACAGCTGTGCAACAGCAGGGTGTTTACCTACCTTCCAGTCAGGGCCTTCTTCCAGGCCTCTCTAGCCAGGCCATTAATAGAGGTGCCCAGGATTTTCCAGAGTATTGTTCTTTTTGACCTCAAATGCAACATAACTTCATGAATTTATTTCCAGGAGAGGCAGTCCTGGCTAACTGACTCCTCAGCCCCAGCTGCTCCCCAAGGAAAAAGAACAATTGCATTTGTCAATGCTCCTTTGTACACATGCAGCCCAGCACAGCTGGCTAAACAACTGGCAAAGCTCAGTTGAACCCAGTAAGTGGGAACCGAAGTCTTGTGAGCTTCATAGTGCAGCCCTTTACTGGTCAGAACAGAGCACAGACAACCCCCTAGACTAGGAGCCAGCTTTTGTCTGGCTTTACGTTTGATTCAAACTTGCTCCTATGGCACCGTGCACACAGAAGCTGTGCTCCATCTGATAGCTAACACGGGCTAAAATATAGTGAAATGTTACTCCAGAATGGATGGTTTCCCCCTCCTGTTTAACAAGTCACCTTGGGAGAGGCAGGCCACCCCCACCCTAACCCCATTCTGCAGGGCAGCCCCATGGTCCTTGGGCTGGGGTGTGCTCTGGTCTCTGCACTTGTGTAAATGAACTTGTTAAACAGCAGCCTTAATGGAAATAGCTGGACCCCAAGAGATGTCAACCTGTTGAATTTGTTTGGATTTTCCACTCGGCAACCCTTTGATTGAAGGACTGTCAAAGGTATCTTTCTCTTTGTTGGAAACATACACATTTGATTAGTAATCAGTGTCCTTAGCTTTTGCCCTGGCCGTATCTTCCCCACAGGTTACTTCACTGAGCTGAGTTCCTTAACAGACCAGCAAGGGGGCTCTCGTGCCTTTCCTGGAATGAGACTAAGTAGAAACATCTACAGGAATTTCAAATCTTGATCAGTGAAATCTTTCCTAGGGGTAATGGCCTTCAGTTTGCATCCTGCCTAAACCTGCTTTATATGTAACAACTTTGTGAGATAGCAAAGGGTTGAATAAAACCAAGAGCTCTCTTGCCAAGTCAGATTGGCCTCTTAAAATGCCACACTGTTGAACTTCTCGCACGCTGCTGTTGGCCATGGAGTAGCATGAATGACTTGGCATGGAGGTTGTTCATTCTGACTTTTTCCTTTTTTTTTTTTTTTTTTTTTTCTGTTCTGACCTAAGTCAGCTACAAACAACATACCAAGTATTGATGAACTCTGTGAAGAAATCATGAATTTTATGCTATCATGTGATTGCTCCTGATTCTATCAGTTGATTGTACAGCTGATCAGCTGTCGTGCAGCAGTTCTAGTAACTGAAGAACAACTTCATTCAATGACCAAATGTGAAGTGGTCCAGGTCCCCTTGTGGTTTTAATGACAGATAACCTAGGAAGGCCAAGAGAATGTCAAAGAACCCATTATTCTATTCTATTATCCACAAGTGAAAGGCTCAGAAAAATATTTACTTGAAATTAACATTTAGAAGCCTTGATTCTTTGTCTGAAATCGTCTTTCCTCTCCAAAGTTCAGCTCAGTGTGAGGTGGAAGCATTAGCACAAAACTCAGAGCCCGAAAGGGGAATAGTGACGTTGTTCCCTAGGAGTAAATCCATAGTGCATCTCACGATGGTGTTTCATGTTGCCACAGAGTGAGAGTTTGCTTTATCCTGGGCTTTCAAGCCGCACCTGAGAGCTGGAACCTTTGATCTTCTCATCCTTGAATTCCCCTCTACATCATGGGGAAGCTGTCGCTAACTTTCATCTCTTCCAGACTTGAAATTGAAACACCCCGTCTGTTGTTTTCTCTGCAGTTGCTATTCTGAAGGTGGGGAGCTTGAGATGCGGAAGCAGAAGTCGGTCCTGTGTTGACTCAGGTGGGGTTCATACAAGAGATCCCAAACTGGGGGGAGAAGGAAGCTGCGATAAAACGCTATGCAGCCCAGAGTGGGGAATTAGGCAGGCAGGAATTTGGCCATTTGTCATAAATTAGTCTTAAACTTGAAGTCTGTGTTCCTGGAAGGTGGCAGTGACTTCACTGTAGCCTCAGAAACCATCCAGGGCTGTGGTTCAAATAGTCTGACTCATACATATGTATCGTACACTGGTTCTCGGATTCCTGTTCATTTTGAGCAAAAGACCGTTTATGGGCTTCAGGTGCTGATCATGAGTTTTGGTTACTCCGTCAGCCTTTATCACAGGTGTTACTATTCAAAAGCAGCTGTCTGACCTGGGTTTCTTGGGATGGAGGTAGAGCTTGCAAGAGCCTGGGCTTTTGTTAAGCTCTCTGTCCACACAGTTGTCTCTGTCATTGGCCACTGCTGATGTGTAATCAAGGCTCCCACCACGAATAACGATGTGATGAATGATTCTAAATTCCCTATTCCATAAAGGGTTTGGGCCGTAACAGACATTACTAAAGATGAGTTAATTTCAAAATGGAAACTAGAAGAATTGATGAATTTACTCATTGTGCTTTTCCTGCTGGAATATTAGCCCCACTCTTAGAGCACATGTTAAAAGGTTTCCTGACTTTTAAAGGCAATGTATTTTAAACCCTGAAACCATGCCTGTAAGAAACATGTTGAAAGCCCCATTCTTGATGAGTTGATGCTGGATAAACCATCCATTGGCACTGGTCCTGGGGCCTGCCTGCTGCCCCCACCCAGGCAGTACTGCCCATCTTCCCTCATAGAGGACGCTCTTCAGCAGTGCCACACTGAAGCATGACTGCCTAAGGGAGGCCAGTGCAGCCCGCTTTCCTCTGTGCCCAATGAAGCAAAACTGACACTCAGTCTCACCGACAACTGCCAGCAAATGGTCTAAGTGTTTTTTGGGGGGGTGGGGGGCTAGTGGGAGGACAAGGTGATAGAATATAGTGTTCCTTTGGATTCTAACCTCTCTTTCTCTTCCTCCAGCAAAGATCTGTCAACATTTCTGGGTAAAATCTTGCAAATTGTGTCACTTAACAATCATCCTGAAAAAATACATACCTGTTCCAAACTGTTTGTCATTTCCAGATTAAAGCATCATTCCAATCCAGGAGAGGCTCATCTTCTCAAAAAATAAATAAACAAACACAAAACTTTTTTGCACAATTTTAGAGGCTACTTATCCCATCCCTAAACAAACACATTCTGCTTTTTGGTGGCCCCCCCTCAGAACCAGAGATGATGTCATAATATCAGAGACATAGTGGTGCTTGAGGTGGTATCAAGGCTTCAGTGCATATAATTAATATTCTCTAAATGCATTTCCCAGTGTCTGTATGTGTATTAGAGTGAGTCCTGAAGTGCGGGCCCAGGCACATCTATTTTATATAGATAGAGAAATTACCTTCAAAACGAAAGAGGCTCACTGTTTCATTCCGCATACTGCTCACCAGTACCCCACATTGTCATATTCACTTTATGAAGAAGTGATAATTTATTTGTAAACTTGGGCTGCGGTTTTGTAGCATTGCTTGTGTTTTATATTATTTATACATCATGGTTGGAAATGCGATCCAAGTGCTGTGCATCGAGGTGTAAGTTTGGTGGATCTGCCTATGGCTGTTTGTTCGCCTCACTCTAAGAAAGCTCCATTAACAGAGACACAGGTACCAGAAAGGAAAGAGAAATCAATCAGGAGAACAGGGACTAGGGTCCAATCCTCGAAGTACAGGACTGAGTTCAAAATGTAGTTTGTTTCTATAGTAAGTAAGTAGCTGAAAGGGAAAAGATCCTTTCCTTTTGAACTTGATGATAATGGACTTGGAAAGCAGCCTCCACAGGCCTTAGTGAGAGAGGATCCAGCCTCTTCCTGCTGGTCCCACACTAAATTTCTGACAAGTGCAGACAGTATTAGGTTCCAACATTTCCCTGAGAAACCCCAGCACCCCCGGTGTTCCTAAAGGGGGTTTGGAAAAGGAACCTGAAATTCCTTACCTTGGAGATATATATATACATATATAGAGAGAGTACATGTTCTTTTCTGGAGAAACCAAAGCACTTTAGTGAGTCTTAAAACCCATAATACTTAAGGCATCTTGTCCCCTCCCTGGATCCCCGAGAAGCTGGGAGGGGCTGGGGGGTCAGTAGTCTCATTTGAGAGGCAGCTAAACCTAGGAGAAAAAGCCTTGAGCTTGGGCTAAGGAAGCCAGTCTCCGGGTCTGGTTTCCTCACTCGCTATGCAACCTTGGGCAAGTCGCTTCACTTTGCTGGGCCTGTGGCTCACCGATGGAAGATCGGGGGTTATATTAGCTGCCCATCTGGGATAGTGTAGAGAAAGGTGTGGGAAGTGCTTTGAAGAGATGAAAGCTCTGCATTGGAGCTGGGGATAATCATCTTAGATGAAGAAACTAAAGTCAATAGCTAACGACTGGCCCAAGTTCACAGAGCAGGTTTATAGCAGAACCGGGATCTGAGTCCAGCATCTTGGACTCTGCCCACAAGGTGCTGTTGTACCAGGCGTGTGATATGTGGACACCCACCACACTGAGGGACTGACGTGTGTGTGTGCACGGGGGCGTATACGGATGCATGTGTACAGAAGGTATGTGACATGGTGGAAGAACATAGGACAGAAAACCTGGGTTCGAACTCCAGTTTTGACCATAGTCCTATGGCCTTGGATATATTACCCAACTTTTCTGGAACACAGTTTTCCAATCTGTAAAATGAAGACAGTGTGCTAAATGATCTTTGTGGTTCCTTCAGCTCTAGTCATGTATGTATGTGTATATAAATATGCTAATCTGTAGAAATGGGCCAACTTGAAAATTGGAGATAAGACCTGCCCAAGTGCATTTATTGTGTCAGAAACAGTGAATTCATAAACAAATTCATAAAACCTTTTTTTAAATTCAATGGTGGTATTTAATGTCATTGTGTTAAATTCACTATTTGGATAAAAGATTGGTGCCATTTTAAAAATGAAGTTCTTAGCTACAAGTGTTTGCTGTTAAAAACTTTTAATAAAATTTGTTAAAAGTCAGAAATTCAACTATTCTGTACTTGGGTAGGTCCCAGCAGCCTATTTGCAAACAGGCTGGTTTTGTGTATGGGCCTTCACATAGCGATAAAAGAGTTAACTGTTGGCTTGATCTTGATAAAATGTGAGCAGGCTACCTGGAGAACAGTCTGGAAATGAAAGTTATGGTTCTCAAAAACTGGTGACATGATTTCATTAAGCTGTGTGCCATTTCCAGTGTGAAGACATTGTTTGCTGGCTACAATCTCTGACTTTTTGTGGCATATGAGGTGTAAAATGTTGTCGAAAAAGAATCTGGTGTTTAAAAAGAATCAACCTATGGTGGCATTAAATGTTCACTTTTCTCCTGCTCAGAGTCATGAATTCCTCTCTCCAGTTTATCCTTCTGAACAGAGGAGGGAACAATTCAAGGTCCGGGGCAAGGGCATCTCACTAGAGCAACACCTTGGCTGAGGACTTCCTCCCAGGCCCCAGGGCCTTCCTAGGATGAAGCCTGTCTCCTCCCATTGTGGGGCTGGCCCCCAACAAGTTCAGAAGCTCAGGCAGGGGTGAGTGGATGTGGGGCTGAGTCCTGCATCCCTGAAAGTCTGCAGGTTAATGATCGCACGTGAAACATGTCAAGAAGTTAGGTGTTGATGTGGTGATGGCTTTGTTGGCCTATGGACTCCGTCTCAGTCCAGTGCCTATGGGACTGATACAGAATAGAGGCCTTGACAGTCATGAAGACTGCTTGGGCCTGGACACACAGCCCCTTGTCACAACTGTGCTGTTCTCACCTGTAACTAGGTATACTCAGGTGACAAAGCAGGAACAGGTCAGAAACTGGAAGAAGGCCTGCTAGGTGTCCCCCATCCTCAAGAACAGTCTGGTGCCTTCCACTGAAGGTATTCCCCTGGGCAGCATGAGACACTTCTCGATGGTGGTAACCCCTCCATCCAATGAATAAATGCTCTGCAGTCTGAGAGAGAGGGCAGCAACCACTCCTAGCAAATCACACTCATTGTTCCTGGCATGGCGTGCTCTGAATCCATGTCTCCTGCTTTACCGAGCCAGCCTGGACACACGCAGCTCCCATCCACCCGCTCCTCTTGTCTCCACATCCTACACTGGACCTTTGTGGGCTCACTTTGGGCCACTGTAGCAGAAGTCATAAGTTCTTAAGAAGCCAGGAGTCATAAGGGTTTTCTAGACAAAATGCCTTCAATAGAAGAGCTGGTGGAGGGGATACCTAGCCCTGGCCGTCCCCTTGGAGTGAAGAGACCATAAAGACAGCTCCTAGAACTGCTTCTAACCCCTCGCTCTTCCCTCAAGGGAGGACTATCAAATATGTGATCTTATTTGATGTTTAGTCTCTAAGCCATGTCCAACTCTTTCATGACCCCATGGACTGTAGCCTGCCAGGCTCCTCTGTCCGTGGGATTTCCCAGACAAGGATATTAGAATGGGTTGCCATTTCCTACTTCAGGGGATCTTCCCAAAACCCAGAGATTGAACCTGCCATCTCCTGCATTGGCAGGTGAATTCTTTACCACTGAGCTACCAGGGAAACCCATGATCTTACGCGGATTTGTCTCCTAAACCATTAAGCTCTCCAAATTGTTATTAACATAACTGTTATGTTTTTCGTCCTTTCCATCCTGTCTTTTGGTCTCAGGGAGGACATAATGACTCTGTCTATCATGGGACCATGGCACACTCCTGCAGACATGGGGACTGGAAGGACATAAAAACCAAAGCAAGGTGACACCGCCTTCCAGCAGCAGCAGACCAGGCCATTGCTACATCTGCGTGGAGAAAATGCTGCCCTGTCTCACTTAGGGCCCACGGCAATGTCTGATCTTCCAGTTGAAGGCTTTGTTTCCAGAAAACCTTTATAAACAGACAGAGCACTTGAATGTAAACACATTGGCCTGTCAGCAGCCAGTGTACCTAGCACCAATGGGTGTCTCTTGTTCTCCTATATCCCCAGGGTCTAGAACAGCATCTTGAATGTGGTACTCAAACAATACTAATTGGATACATGAGTGAATGAGTGAAGGGATCACCTTTGGAAGAAGAGGGGACAGAAAAATCCTGGGCAGAAGTGTGTGGAAATGTCAGACTTCTTTAACAACAGAACTGAAGGTCTGCAAATGCCTCTTTGGGCATGAAGTCCGTAATTACAATCTGCACCAGGCCCGCACCAGGCAAACTGGAGCCCTTGCTTACCAGACACACAGCCCACCACTGAGCAGCCTTGGCCTTTGGGCCTCCTAGAGATAGAAGAGTAGCATTCAAGCACATGGATGCCTTCTCACCATCTACAAAGTAACCATGGGACAAATCTTCAGTGAGGGCTTGCTTTGTCTCAGACACTGCTGGGGCTGAAAACAAAACAGACTCCAGCCTCCAAGAGCTCAGTAAGCTGGCAATACCAGCTGGCAAACAGAAACCCCATTATAAACAGGCAAACACAGTTCCCCTCAAGGTAGGGTGACGGTTTCTCCTGCCAGCCCCCACCACATGCCCCTTTTCATCTATTTGGAACCTGGGGCCAGACCTCACCTCCAAAAGAATCTTGGGCCCAAGATTGGGAGGACAAGGAGGGGGCAAGGATGGAGAGAAGAAAAGTATGGATCACCCTGCAAGTCACCTTATTTCTCCTATGGAAGTTCACTCCCCATGGGGTCCCAGGCTGGCCCAGCCCTAAACCTGTCTGCTGAGGCTTGTCATCCCCGGGGCTGCTCAGCTGAGTCCTCTAGCCCTTGTTTGGAAGCCTTCTCCCTGCACTTACCAAGAGTCTGAAAAGAATCCAGGAGGGGTTTAGGAGTGAGGGGTAGATTGTTTCCCCCAAGCCAACATGGCCTCTCTATCTGGGGAAGAGACCTGGAGGTCACCTGAGGAAGTTGCTCTGGGAGCTCCTGGTCCACCTGTGTGCTGGGTAATCCACTTATTTTTTGAGTTCCTTCCCTGGTGGCTCAGATGGTAAAGAGTCTGCCTGTAGTGCCAGAGACCTGGGTTTGATACCTGGGTCAGGAAAATCCTCTGGAGAAGAAAATGGCAACCCAGTCCAATATTCTTGCCTGGGAATTTCCATGGATGGAGAAGCCTGGAAGGCTACAGTTCATGGGGTCACAAAGAATCCAACATGACTGAGTGACTTAACTCTCTCTCTCTCCCGCTTATTTTTTTGTTTGTAATTGTTAAATTGCCCTTGATCTACCCATCCTTGGACACCTTCCTTCCATAGCAGTCCCAAGTCCCGATGTGTATGTTACATTGTCTTGTGTGTGCTTGGAAGAAAAACTCGAAATAAAGGCTTTCCACCAAACCACAGAGCTCCATCCACAAACCCCAAGTTCCCTGAAGAGCCAGCAAGAAACAGGCTTAAAAAAAAAAAAAACTAGGATTTTGAAAAGCTAGAAATAGAAAATAAAAATTATCTTTAATCTCACTTCAGAGAACCACTGTGATAATAGACACACAAAAACACCTGTACAAATACTGGCTAGTCATAGACTTAACCCTTTTTCAAAATTTGCTTTCCTCCTCCTTAATAATCTTACCCTGTAGCTCAATCAGTAAAGAGGCTGCCTGTGATGCAGGAGACCTAGATTCAGTCCCCGGGTCAGGAAGAGCCTCTGGAGAAGGGAATGGCAATCCACTCCAGTATTCTTGTCTGGAGAATCCATGGACAGAGGAACTTGGGCTACAGTCCATGAGGTCGCAAAGAGTCAGACACAACTGAGCGACTAACACTACTACCACTGATAATCCTATGGTGCACATTTATTTCCCCAGGCAAGAACATGTGTTCTTACAACTAATGTTTAATGGCTCCTGAATATTCCATCGGGTGGATTAACCACCATTTCGGTACTACAGTTCCTTGCTATTGGACCTTAAAATTGTGTCTACTTTTTTTGGTATAAATTACATTACAATAAACATATTGAACATAAATCTCTTTTTTACATCTCTGGCAAGTCTCTTAGGATAAATCCCTAGAAGTGATTCCTCCCAAGAGGAATCCAAGATTACAAGGTGTTTTATACACAGAGAGTGGCCATGTTTTAAACCAACATTACAAGGCATTTTATACACATGGAGAGTAACCTGAATAATTTAAAGGCCTCCTCCAATGGCCCCATTTACAGTCATCTCTTCCTCTCTAAATTCCTATTTCATTGACTCAATTACTTGTTCACCCCACAAATATATATCAAGGAGTTCCAAAGTGGGATGAGTTCTTGCTCTAAGATGCAACAAGTCCTTATACATTCCTTTGTATCTAATGAAAGAAAAATGCATCTGTCTCTGTATTAGGCTCTGAAGGTGTAGCAGAGACAAAACTTAACTCCAGCCTTCTTAGGTCTTCTGCTGTTCCTTAGAATTAAATTGACACAAGACAGATTTACAGAAGAAACACATACATATTTATTTAATATAAGCTTTATGTGCCACAAGAGCTTTCATTTTAAAAAAAATGAAGATCCAAAGAAGTGGCAAAGCCTAAATGCTTTTAAACTCAGCTGAAGAGAGGCAGCTGTGAAAACGGAACTAAAATATGTGGGGAGGCTAAAGGAAGATGAGTTATTTTAACAAGGCTCTACGTGCACTGTTCTCTCAACCTTGACTCCCCATCCCTGATGATAAGAACGTTTTTCTTCTCCTCGGTACTGGGAGGGCATCTTTCATAGGGGAGTTATATCTCCTGTTTTCAGGAAGAAAAGGGGGAGATCAGAACATACTTCTTACATCTGTGGTTTTTCAAGTGCCTTTAGTTCAAAATAACCCTCATGCTCAACTGGCATGTTGTGGGTGGCAGGTTCTTCAACTTTCCCAAGCACAGATCTTTCTATGACCCATAGTGTCTAGCACAGTGCTGGGCACACAAGTGTTAGCACACAGAGGGTTTGGGTCATCATTCTCAGAAAGGAACTTTTATATACATTATAATATACACGTTTGGGGAACACTTCCCTGAGAAGCCAAGAAGTCACAAACCTGGGTGCTAGTTTGAGAATGGCATTCTGCACTCAACTTTAAGGGGGTCAAGGGAGATCTTTGGGTTCAGATTCCTTGTCTGTGTAGAAGTGAATGTGTGGCCGAGGTCCCTTGGGCTGGTTCTGACAATGAAAGGAGCCACTGTATGCAGAAGGATGTCAGAATCTGCTAATGCTCATCTGAGGTAAGCTACTAGAGCACCAGACATTTAATAATTAGAACAAAGACCTTTCAGACATGCTTTCACTTCTCCCACCGGCTGTGCCTGTCATCCAGTGGCCTCATTCAGCACTGGTCCATGCGTTTATAACCCTCAGGGGCCTCCTCCTGTTGGACATAGATGGGCTGTCTGGCCCCCACTCCCCAAACCCCGCTCCCAGGTGGGATGACTGATGAAGGGCCAGGTGGTGGAATTCTGCTGCACGTGTAACTTTTCTTTTGTCCCAGGTTCATAGCATCCTGCCTGCTCCCCGTCCTCAGTCACTCCGAGGAGAACCCCGTTCGAGGGGCACAGGCAGCTGCTCCAGGGGACATAGCTGCCAACGCTTCCCTGAGCAATGGGGACACAGGATCAAGTGGAACCCCAGACCCAAGGCTTCGCTCCAAAAGCCCTGCTGGATGCAGGTACAATCCCCTCCCCCCACCAAGGATGGTTCAGTTTGTTTCTCAAGTCGGCCACATGCCTTCAATCTAATATTACTAAGAAAAACAATTTCAAAATGCTTTAGCTATCAATTCACGAGCCCCCCTGGTTTGATTCAGGTGATGAGATTTAAACTGATTACTGTGCTGTGTGGCTCTGAGTCTTCACGTGCTGGCTAGCCATTCCTGGCGGATGGTTCCAGACTTCGCTGCAGAAGCTGACTACCCCTGAGGTGTTCCCTGCAGCTCCCGCGAACCCCGGTTCACAAAGAACGCTTTAATGTACTGGAGCAGCCCCGGGAGCACGGTCTGCAGGCGCATCCCCGGGGCGGTCAGGCTACTCTGCGCACGCGCAGCCTCTCGACGGTGGGGGGAGCTGCCAGGCCCGCACCGCCCGCTTCTTCTGCGGCCACCGCCCCCGGGGCGAGCAGAGGTGGTAATGGAGTCTTTGTCGAATACAAGTGAAAAATGAAGAATTACGGCTTGAGTCCGCACTGTGCACGCGCACGCGCCTGTCAGAGGAGAGACAATCCCACCCTGAACGAATGTGTGGCCGCCGGGGACTCCGCCGCGGTTCCCAGAAGTGATGGGCGCGCGGCGCCAGGGTCCCGGCTCAGTCGGGCGGAGGGCGGGTCCGGGCCGGGAAGAATGGCAGTCTGCACGTGGACGCCGGGACTGCGCTTCGCAGAGCACAGCGATCCACCGTGTGCCTCGGCGCCCTCGGAGGTGCTGGTCACCCAGACCCCGTGGGACTGTGCAGCTGCCCTCTGCTTGAGCAACTTCAGTGCTGTTTCCAAGACACACCCGCTTCAGGCTGCTGATCTTTCTGGAAAGTTTTTTAACTGTGGAGGAGAAACTTTTTAGCTTTAGAAGCTGGAACTGCCTCAAGGGCAAGGCAAAAAGGTGAGGGGACTGGAGGTAAGAAAGGTTCAGAAACTGAGGGGAGATCAGTTTTACCTTCTCCACAGCCTCTCTCAGCCCCCTAGGCCCTGCCTCTTGTTTCCTTTTTTGGACACCTGAAAACCTGAACTGATTTTACAGCTCTCCCACCCCCTCACCCCAACCACCCCCCCTCCCCCGGCTCCGTCTCCCCGCCTTTGCCAACTGTTTTCACCTGGTGGCTGTATCTGAGGCGGCAGGGGTAGGCAATAATTTAATCATCCCAGTCCTTCTCCACTTCACTCAGCTGTGTGCTGGGTGGCTTCAGTCATGTCCGACTCTGTGTGATCCCATGGCCTGTAGCCCTCTAGGCTCCTCCGTCCGTGGGAATCTCCAGGCAAAGATCCTGGAGTGGGTTGCCATTTCCTCCTCCGGTGATCTTCCCGACCAAGGAATTGAACCTGTGGCTTTTATGTCTCCTGCACTGGCAGGAGGTGTTTTTTTGTTGTTTTTTTTTTAACCATTCGCCCCACCTGGGAAAACCACTTCACTCAGTATCACGTGCTTTTTTTTAATAGACAAGGAAGCCCGTTCTGTAAAAGGCCAAAATGAGCGCCTTAGATGCGCTATGCCAGCCTGGAGAAAGAGAAGGGAGCGACTTGAACCCTCAGGCTTCTCGCACTTCGCATGAGGTCACCTGGTTTGTCCGTGTCTCCCTCTGGCTGCGCCTCAGCAGATAACTGGGGACTTTTCGGTTCAGGAGTTCTTGGCAGGGAAGGAGGCTTCTCCTTGTCCCTGATGGAGCGTTTCGATTCCCTCAGGCACAGACAGGCCGAGGGGCTTTGCTCCACAATACACCTCCCTGTAGCCTCCTGAGCCATCTCAGGCTCCAGGCCGGTGGCAGCCCCTCTTACCAGCCCCAGCTCATGATTTAAGCATGGCTCAACCCCTGCGTACTCCTGTGTGACCCACAACAGTGAACAGACAGTCCGTATGTACACACATCTATTGGTTCTGTTTCTCTGGAGAACCCTGACTAATACAGGCTGCCTCCCACCATGACTGTGGAACTCCTTTCTCTCTAATAAGAGCTCCCTTTGGGAGAGCTCAATAAGAAAAAAGAAAAACCCTCATTAGGACTGTCCACAGGAGGAGTGACTGCGTGAACCCTAATTACTGCACCCAAATTATTCTTTTCTGGTTGCAAAGGAAGGAATCTCTAAGGTCCTTATTAAAACGTAGGACACTTCTAAAGAATGGTAAATTGAGAAGGCTTGAGTCTTTTTTTTTTTCTTTTGCATTGACAGGAACATATAAGATCCTAAGGGCTTCTGAACCCCAACCAGGTCAGCCCAGAATGGCTTCAGGCCAACATGCCCCATGGAAGGGAAGAGGCGGTAAGTAGTAACTCATGTTTATAGAGCACTTTATACTGTACTAAGTGCTTTCATATTTGTTAATGTCTTTGATTTTCATCACCACCTCCTTTAGGTTAAGTATTAGCTCACGTCTTTGGACAAGGACAAGTCAGAAGGTGAGAGGAAGGTAGGAAAAGCATTTGAAAAGAACAGGAAGGAGGACCTGCTTGTTGGTTCTTTCATGCACTCACTGCACAAATATTTATTGGTTATCACAGTGTGTCAGCTGGGGAGACAACAGTTAATGAGGGCAGTCATGGTCTTAAGTCCTTTATGAGCTTAGAGTCTAGCAAACATTTCTTCACTACCTGCCCTGGCCCAGCACTATTGGTGAAATCCAAGTGTGCATCAGCCTGCTTACTGGAAGGTTTTCCAGGTCTGAAAGGTACCCTCCGGTGAACTTCCTTGTCCCCTCTAGCGTACCTCTGCCTCAGTGATGGTCACTCTCTCTTCTGTTGTAGTTACCTCTTTTATTATTTTTCTCACCAAGAGCAGGACCATTCTCTGCCCAGCCCAGCACAGTGTCTAGCCCGCAGTTCCTAAGCCATGTTTATCTACTGAAGACCTATTGTGAGTCATGCTTAGCAGCAATAACTGAGGCTGCAGGAAAGGAAGAAACCCAGGTCCTTTCCTCTAGGGATCTGGAGTCTAATGGGGAGAATGACAAATAGAGAAGCCATTATGTTGCTGTGATAAGTTTTGAGGGGAGTGAATAGATGCTTAAGCAGCACAGAGGTCTCCTTAGAACCGTCAGAAAAAGTGAGCAGAAAGTTTCCAGGCGCATGGGGGGCGGGAAGGCAGAAGGCATTTGGCACAGAGTGAGTAACATGAGCACAGGGGCATGAGGGAACAGACTGCCAGGAGCTGGGCTTGGCTGCAGGGTAGGAGGCTTCTGGTAAGGTGGAGGAAGGTGAGGCTGGACGCCCTGTCAAAGGCCACAGGCTGACAAGCACAGGGACAAATGGTGGGCAGGGGTACTTGGCGCTGGTGGACAGTACTGAATCATTTTTGCCCTTTAACCCTCATGGCAGAAAAAAATGTCCTTCAGATATAAAATCACAAAATGTGTTGGAAGCAAACTCTGAAGTTATTTAGCCCAATTGTCACTGGATGCAGAGGTAATTTACCCAAAGTCACAGAGCTTATGGTAGAGACAGGACACAAGAAGTCTTCTGGTCTTTTTTACTAACATCCCACATCCTCAGGCAACAGCTGCAAGAATCTTTGTATCATTTATAGAAAACTCTCAGGAACTTTAGGGTGTGTCAACAGCTTAGTCTGAAATAATTCAGGAAAAAAACAATTTTTTTTTGTCCTGTGCTTGCAACTCTTCTGGAATTTTGCGATTGTTTTTTCTTAAAAACCATTCCTAACAGAATGGTTAACATATTAGTTTGCTAGGGCTGCAATAACAAAATACCACAGGCTTAAACAACTTACCCTCCTGGAGACTGGGAGACCAGTATTGAAGTGCTGGCAGGGTGGGTTTTCTCTGAAGGCCTCTCCCCTTGGCTTGTGGACGGCCACCCTCTTCCTGTATCCTCACGTGATCTTTTCTCCATGCACACACCCCTCTGGTATTTCTTTGTATGTTCAAATTTCCTCTTCTTTTAAGGACAACAGTCAGATTGGATTAGGACCCATCCCTAACAGCCTCATTTTAACTCTGTCACCTCTGAAAAAGCCCTGTGTCCAAATGCAGTCATATTTTGAGGTACTGGGGGTTAGGACTTCAACAAGCAAACTTGGGGAAGGAAGACAGAATTATCCCATAATAGTTAATTTCTTCACTTTCCTAACTCCTTTCTCGTGCATGCTCGCTCACACTCACTTGCTCTCTCTTGGGTCTATACCCTCTATTTTCTGGGAATTGGCAGTGAATCTCTAAAAGGCTTATCCTATGTCTTCAGCACCCAGGAGATGAGTACTTAGTGACTGAAAATCACACATCATTGGTTTGTCTGTTCTATGTCTTCACTACTGGGCAGTGAGCTCTGATGGGCTCTGCAGTGACTGTTTTCCAGTACACAGAACAGAGCCTTGCACAAAATAGACATATTCTCAGTGGTTAAATGCACTCAATAGTCACATATCACATAGCAGTTAATTTGAAGTTTTTAAAGAAAAGCAGAAGAGCAAAAAGCTGAATAACATTTTTTAGATTAGTTAGAAATGTATATTCCATACATAAGAAATATGAACCAATAGAATGAAGTCCCAGAGTATCGTTTTCACATGTGCTTGCAATGTGATAAGTCCATGTTCCCTGAAGAATCATAAAAATTCACTAATCGTCCAATATTTAACGTATGAGAAAACTACCTAAATCATGGGGGAATGTTGCTTGATGGAGCACAATCAACTTTTTTCTCTCTTATATTTGTTTCATATTTGTGATTGTAAATGCATGTGCAGCCACGTGAAATCAGTGTTAATATCTGGTTTCTACAGGAGGTTCTGAAATGATAGGAAGCCTGTCTTACTAGGATATTGCAAAACTCAGCACATTGCTGTGTACAGAGGATTCACATCATGAAATACCTCAGAAACTAGTCTGTGGATGATTCTTGTTATTTTTACAGGTTTTGCTTAGTAACCCAGTCAGTTTCTCACGCTCTGTTATTCTAATGACACTGGTTTATCAAATGTAAGGAGTAAAATGCCTACAGCAGAACTAAAACAATCAGAGTGGTTAATGAAAGAGAGAGAGGAGAAGAGGGGAAAAGAATAGGAAGGGTGAGTAATTCCCATTCTCTCATAGGGGGTCATGTTTCTTAACTCAGCTATGAGGAAGTCCCAATTCATGCAAAAATAATTCTGTCTTTATTATTCCACGTCTATGGTGATTTGAGCCCTCCTTTTCTGAAGGGAAAAGAAAAGCATGTGTCTTAACAATACACTCCTCCTGTTCCCACTGAAATGTTACGTTAGTGACCGTGTTTGATCTCAATATAACCTGGTTCAGACCCCCTGCTGGGCTCTTACAGACCATTGTTAATGCAGACTCCTTCAGGGGCTGTAATTTGGGATTCAATTTGCCATAAAATTGTCCTGAGTGTCACCTTGGTAATCGAAGATCATGTGACCCGTGAAACACATTGAACTGAAAGATGGCACCTCTTGAAAATTAATGTCAAATTGTTTCCAGTAGTAAAAAGGCCCTAGCCATTTTATGTGAAATGAATGTCGCTATATCTCAGAGCTGGTAAGGGGTTCAGAGGAGGATGCTCCACCCACATCCCTTGAGCTGGACCTGTAGGGTCTCAGAGCAGAGTCTTCACCATAAATACCTCAAGGCTCAGCACACAGACTGGTCAACCCAGCAGCCCCTCTGGGTTTGATGGTCCTTATCTTCTTTTTAACCAAAAATCTGCATGTGGTTTAGTAAAGGGTTTTTATTCTGATTGTACATATGAAGGCAGTTTAAATGTAAAGTCTGGGCAAACAAAAGTCATAAATAGATGTTGGATTTTGTCAGAAGCTTTTTGTGCATCTGCTGAGATGTGTATATGTTTTTTTTCTTGTGTGTTTATATGGTACATCACATTGATTGATTTGTGAAGAATCTTTGTATCCCTGGGATAAATCCCACTTGATCATGGTGTTCAGTTCAGTTCAGTTGCTCAATTATATCTGACTCTTTGTGACCCCATGGACTGCAGCATGCCAGGCTTCCCTGTCCATCACCAAATGCTAGAGCTTGCTGAAACTCATGTCCATTGAGTCGATGATACCATCTAACCCTCTCATCCTCTGTCATCCCTTTATCCACCTGCCTTCAGTCTTTCCTAGAATCAGGGTCTTTTCCCATGAGTCAGTTCTCCCTATCAAGTGACCAGAATATTGGAGTTTCAGCTTCAGCATCGGTCCTTCAATGAATATTCAGTACTGATTTCCTTTAGGATGGACTGGTTGGATTTCCTTGCAGTCCAAGGGACTCTCAAGAGTCTTCTCCAACACCACAGTTCAAAAGCATCAATTCTTTGCCACTCAGCTTTCTTTGTAGTCCAACTCTCACATCCATACATGCCTACTGGAAAAACCATACCTTTGACTAGAGGGGCCTTTGTTGGCAACTTAATGTCTCTGCTTTTTAATATGCTGTGTAGGTTGGTCATAGCTTTTCTTCGAATGGAGCAAGCATCTTTTCATTTTATGGCTGCAGTCACCATCTGCAGTGATTTTGGAGCCCCCCCCCCCAATAAAGTCTGTTACAGTTTCCATTGTTTCCCTGTCTGTCTGCCATGAAGTGATGGGACCAGATGCCATGATCTTAGTTTTCTAAATGTTGAGTAAAACTCAAAAAAACAAAACAAAACAAAAAGCCAACTTTTTCACTCTCCTCTTTCACTTTCATCAAGAGGCTCTTTAGTTCTTCTTTGCTTTCTTCAATAAGGGTCGTGTCATCTGCGTATCTGAGGTTATTGATATTTCTCCTGCCAATCTTGATTCCAGCTTGTGCTTCATCCAGCCCAGGGTTTCTCATGACATACTCTGCATATAAGTTAAATAAGCAGGGTGACAATATACAGCCTTGACGTACTCCTTTCCCAGTTTGGAACCAGTCCATTGTTCCATGTCCAGTTCTAACTGTTGCTTCTTGACCTGCATACAGATTTCTCAGGAGGCAGGTCAAGTGGTCTGGTATTCCCATCTCTTTAAGAGTTTTCCATAGTTTGTTGTGATCTACACAGTCAAAGGCTTTGATATATAGTCATTAAAGCAGAAGTAGATGTTTTTCTGGAACTCTCTTGCTTTTTCCATGATCCAACAGATGTTGGCAATTTGATCTCTGGTTCCTCTGCCTTTTCTAAAACCAGCTTGAACATCTGGAAGTTCACGGTTCACATATTGCTGAAGCCTGGCTTGGAGAATTTTGAGCATTACTTTACTAGCATGTGAGATGAGTGCAATTGTGTGGTGGTTTGAGCATTCTTTGGCATTGGGATGAAAACTGACCTTTTGCAGTCCTGTGGCCACTGCTGAGTTTTCCAAATTTGTTGGCATATTGAGTGCAGCACTTTCACAACGTCATCTTTCAGGATTAAGCTCAACTGGAATTCCATCACCTCTACTAGCTTTGTTCGTAGTGATGCTTTCTAAGGCCCACTTGACCTCATATTCCAGGATGTCTGGCTCTAGGTGAGTGATCACACCATCGTGATTGTCTGGTCGTGAAGCTCTTTTTTGTATAGTTCTCCTGTGTATTCTTGCCACCTCTTCTTAATATCTTCTGCTTCTGTTAGGTCCATACTATTTCTGTCCTTTATCGGGCCCATCTTTGCATGAAATGTTCCCTTGAATGAACATGCAAAATGTTCCCTTTGCATGAAATGTTTGTTTCCAAGGCAAACCATTCAATATCACGGTAATCCAAGCCTATGCCCCAAACAGTAACGCTGAAGAAGCTGAAGTTGAACAGTTCTATGAAGACCTACAAGACCTTTTAGAACTAACACCCCAAAACGATGTCCTTTTCATTATAAGGGACTAGAATGCAAAAGTAGGAAGTCAAGAAACACCTGGAGTAACAGGCAAATTTGGCCTTGGAGTACGGAATGAAGCAGGGCAAATGCTAATAGAGTTTTGCCAAGAGAGCGCACTGGTCATAGCAAACAGTCTCTTTCAACAACATAAGAGAAGACTCTGCACATGGACATCACCAGATGGTCAATACTGAAATCAGATTGATCATATTCTTTGCAGCCAAAGATGGTGAAGCTCTATACAGTTAGCAAAAACAAGACCGGGAGCTGACTGTGGCTCAGATCATGAACTCCTTGTTGTGAAACTCAGACTTAATTTAAAGAAAGTAGGGGAAACCACTGGACCATTCAGGTATGACCTAAATCAAATCCCTTATAATTATACAGTGGAAGTGAGAAATAGATTTGAGGGACTTAATCTGATAGAGTGCCTGATGAACTATGGACAGAGGTTCGTGACATTGCACAGGAGACAGGGATCAAGACCATCCCCATGGAAAAGAAATGCAAAAGAGTAAAATGGCTGTCTGAGGACGCCTTACAGGTAGCTGTGAAAAGAAGAGAAGTGAAAAGCAAAGGTGAAAAGGAAAGATATAAGCATCTGAATGCAGAGTTCCAAAGAATAGCAAGGAGAGATAAGAAAGCCTTCCTCAGCAATCAGTGCAAAGAAACAGAGGAAAACAACAGAATGGGTTCCTCTGCTGTTTCTAAATCCAGCTTGAACATTTGGAAGTTCATGGTTCACATACTGTTGAAGCCTGGCTTGGAGAATTTTGAGCGTTACTTTGCTAGTGTGTGAGATGAATGCAATTGTGCATTAGTTTGAACATTCTTTGGCATTGCCTTTCTTTGGGATTGGAATGAAAACTGACCTTTTCCAGTCTTGCAGCCACTGCTGAGTTTTCCAAATTTGCTGGTATACTGAGTGCAGCACTTTAACACCATCATCTTTTAGGATTTGAAATAGCTCAACTAGAATTCCATCACTTCCACTAGCTTGTACATAGTGATGCTTCCTAAAGCCCACTTGACTTCACATTCCAGGATGTCTGGCTCTAGGTGAGTGATCACACCATTGTGGTTATCTGAGTCCTGAAGATCTTTTTTGTATAGTTCTTCTGTGTATTCTTGCCACCTCTTCTTAATATCTTCTGCTTCTGTTCATGAATCATGGATCATGGTATATGATCCTTTTATTGTGTTGTTGGATTTTGTTTGCTGGTATTTTCTTGATGAGTTTTGCATCTGTGTTCATCAGCGATATTGGCCTGTAATTTTCTTTCTTTGTGATATCTTTGGTTTCGGTATCAGGGTGATAGTGGCCTCGTAGAATGAGCTTGGGAGTATTTGTTCCTCTGCAATTTTTTAGAAGAGTTTGAGAAGGATGGGTGTTAGCTCTTTTCAAAATGCTCGATAGAATTCACCTATGAAGCCAACTGGACTTTTGTTGGGAGATTTTTTTTCTTTTTTAATATTTATTTATTTTTAACTGATTGCTTTACAGTAGTGGTTTGATTTCTGTCATACAGCAACATGAATTAAACATAGGTGTATGTGTGTCCCCTCGCTCTTGAATCTCCCTTCCACCTCCTGCCCATTCCCACACCTCTAGGTTATTACAGAGTGCTAGTTTGAGTTCCCTGAGTCATACAGCGAATTCCCATTGGCTGTCTATTTACCTGTGTTGGTGTGTATCCTTCCATGCTGCTCTCTCCTTTCATCTCACTGTCTCGCTCCTCTCCCCCATCCTTGTCCATAACTCTGTTCTCTATGTCTGTGTTTCCATTGCTGCTCTGTGAATAGGTTCATCAGGTTCCTCTTTCTAGATTCCATTTATATGCATTAACATACAATATTTGTTTCTCTCCTTATGACTGACGTCACTCTGTATAATAGGCTCTAGGTTCATCCACCTCATTAGAACTGACTCAAGTGTGCCCCTTTTATTGCTGACTAGTATCCCATTGTATATATGTACCACAGCTGCTTTATCCATTCATCTGTCAATGGACATCTAAGTGCTGCAGTGAACATTGGGGTATACGTGTGTTTTCCAGTTTAGGTTTCTTCAGGGTATATGCCTAGAAGTGGTATTGCTGGGTCGTATGGTGGTTTTACTCCTTTTTTAAATATAAATTTATTTATTTTAATTGGAGGCTAATTACTTTACAATATTGTATAGGTTTTGCCGTACATTCATGTGAATCTGCCACGGGTACTCCTGGTTTTTTAAGGACTCTCCATACTCTCTTTCACAGTGGCTGTATCAATTTACAGTCCCACCAGCAGTGCAAGAGGGCTCCCTATTCTCCACACCCTCTCCAGCACTTGTTTGTGGATTTTTTTGATGATGGCCATTCTGACTGGTGTGAGGTGATACCTCATTGTAGTTTTGATATGCATTTCTCTAATAATTAAGAGCATCTCTTCATGTGTTTCTTAGCCATCTGTATGTCTTCTTTGGAGAAATGTCTGTTTAGGTCTTTGGTCCACATTTTGATTGGACTGTTGGTTTTTCTGGTATTGAGTTGTTTGAGCTGCTTGCATATTTTGGAAATTAATCCTTTGTCAGTTGTTTCATTCGTTATTATTTTCTCTCATTCTGCAGGTAGTATTTTCACCTTGTTTTTTAGTTTGTTTTGCTGTGCAAAAGCTTTTAAGTTTAATTAGGCCCCACTTATTTATTTTTGTTTCCATTATTCCAGGAAGTAGGTCATAAAGGATCTTGCTATGATTTATGTCATACAATGTTCTGAAAGTTTTCTTCTCAGAGGTTTATAGTTTCTGGTCTTACATTTAAGTCTTTAATCTATTTCAAGTTCATCTTCGTGTATGGTGTTAGGAGGTGGTCTAATTTCACTCTTTTACATGTAGTTGTCCACTTCTTTCAGTAGCACTTATTAAAAAGATTACCTTTTTCCCATTGTATATTCTGGTTTCCTTTGTCAAAGAGAAGGTGACCATATGTATGTGGGCTTTCTGTCTTGTTCCATTGGTCTATCTTTCTATTGTTCAAGTACCATTCTGTCTTGATGATTGTAGCTTTGGTACATAGTCTGAAATCCAGTAGGTTGATTCTTCCCAGCTCCATTCTTTTCTCAAGATTGCTTTGGTTATTTGGCATTGTTTGTGTTTGCATACTAATTGTGAAGGTTTTTGTTCTGGGTGTGTGAAAAATGCCATTGTAATTTGATAGGGATTGCATCAAATCTGTAGATGGCTTTTGGTAGTCATTTTCACAATATTGATTCTTCCAGCCCAGGGGGAAGGAATGTTCTTCCATCTGCTTGTGTTGTCTTTGATTTCTTTCATTAGTGTCTTATAGCTTTCTGAATACAGCTCTTTCATCTCCTTCAGTTCAGTTCAGTCGCTCAGTCGTGTCTGACTCTTTGTGACCCCATGAATTGCAGCACGCCAGGCCTCCCTGTCCATCACCAACTCCCGGAGTTCACTCAGATTCACATCCATCGAGTCCGTGATGCCATCCAGCCATCTCATCCTCTGCTGTCCCCTTCTCCTCCTGCCCCCAATCCCTCCCAGCATCAAAGTCTCTTCCAGTGACTCAACTCTTCGCATGAGGTGGCCAAAGTCCTGGAGTTTCAGCTTTAGCATCAGTCCTTCCAAAGAAATCCCAGGGCTGATCTCCTTCAGAATGGGCTGGTTGGATCTCCTTGCAGTCCAAGGGACTCTCAAGAGTCTTCTCCAACACCACAGTTCAAAAGCATCAATTCTTTGGCACTCAGCCTTCTTCACAGTCCAACTCTCACATCCATACATGACCACTGGAAAAACCATAGCCTTGACTAGATGGACCTTACTCGGCAAAGTAATGTCTCTGCTTTTGAGTATGCTATCTAGGTTGGTCATAACTTTGTCTCCTTAGGTAGGTTTATTCCTAGGTCTTTTATGCTTTTTGTTGCAATGGTAAATGGGATTGATTCATTTCTCTTTTTGATTTTTCACTGTTAGTGTATAGGGATACAGGTGATTTCTATGTATTGATTTTGTAATTCACTGGTTCTAGTAATTTTCTGATAGTGTCTTTAGGGTTTTCTATGTTCAGTATCATGTCATCTGCAAAGAGTGAGAGTTTTACTTCTTCCTTTCCAATCTGGATTCCTTTTATTTCTTTCTCTTCTCTGATTGCTGTAGGTAGGACTTCCAAGAGTGGGCACCCTTGTCTTGTTCCTGATTGTAGAGGGAATGCTTTGTTTCTCACCATTGAAAGTAATGTTTGCTGTGGGTTTGTTGTATGTGACCTTTATTATGTTAAGATAGGTTCCTTCTATGCCCATTTTTCAAAGAGTTTTTTTTTTTATCATAAATGGGTGCTGAATTTTGTCCAAAGTTTTTTCTGCATGTGTTGAAATTATCCTGTGGTTTTTATCTTTCAATTTGTTAATATGGGGTGTCACATTGATTGATTTGCATATATTGAAGAATGTGTTGCATCCCTGGGATAAACCTGACTTGATCATGGTGTACGATCTTTTTAATATCTTGTTGAATTCTGTCTGCTAGAATTTTGTGGAGGATGTTTGCATCTATGTTCATCAGTGATACTGGCCTATAATTTTCTTTTTATGATATCTTTGTCTGGTATCTTTGTCTTTTAGTATCAGGTTGATTGTGGCCTCGTAGAATGAGTTTGGAAGTGTTCCTTCCTCTGCAATTTTTTGGAAGAGTTTCAGAAGGATAGGCATTAACTCTTTCTGTATGTGGTCGATAGAATTCACCTATAAAGCCATCTAGTCCTGGGCTTTTGTCGTTTTTTCTTGGGAGATTTTTTATCACCATTATTTCATTGTTTGTAATTGCCTGTTCATAATTTCTGTTTCTTCCCGGTTCAGTCTTGGAAGGTTGAACTTGCCTACGAATATGACTGTTTCCTCTAGGTTGTCCATTTTATTAGTGTATAGTTGCTCATAGTAGTCTCTTCTGAGCATCTGTATTTCTGCATTGTCTTTTCTAACCTCTCCTGTTTCATTCCTAATTTTGTTGATTTTTTTCTCCACTTTTCTTGATGAGTCTGGCTAATGGTTTGCCGGTTTTGTTTATCTTATCAAAGAACCAGCTTTTAGTTTTATTAACCTTTACTGTTGTTTCCTTCATTTCTTTTTCAGTTATGCTCTGATCTTTATGATTTCTTGCCTTCTACTAACTTTGGGATTTTTCTGTTCTTTTTGCAGCTGCTTTAGGTGTAGTTAGGTTGTCTGTTCAGTGTTTCTCTTGTTTCCTGAGGTAGGATTCTATTGCTATAAACTTCCCTCTTAGAACTGCTTTTGCTGCACCCCATAGGTTTTTGATCATTGTGTTTTATTTGTCATTTGTTTCTAGCTATCTTTTGAATTCCATTATTTCTTCAGTAACCTTTTTGTTACTTAGAAATGTATTGTTTAATCTCCATGTGTTTGTGTTTTTTGCAGCTTTTTTTTTCCTGTAATTGATATCTAGTCTCAAAGAATTATGGTCAAAGAAAATGCTTGATATAGTTTCAACTTTCTTAAATTTATTGAGGCTTGATTTGTGACCCAAGATATGGTCTGTCCTGGAGAATGTTCCATATGCACTTGTATTCTGCATTTGGATGGAAGTCCTGAAGATGTCAGATCCATTTGGTCTAATGTTTCATTTAACATTTGTCTTTCCTTATTGACTTTCTGTTTTGACGATGTGCCCATTGGTGTAAGTGGGGTGTTAAAGTCTCCTACTATTATTGTGTTACTGTCAGTTTCTCCTTTTATGTCTGTGTGTGTTTGCCTTATGTACTGAGGTGCTCCTGTGTTGGGTGCATAAATATTTACAATTATTGTCTTCTCGGTCTATCCCTTGATCATTATGTAGTGTCCTCCTTTATCTCTTATAATAGTCTATTTTGCCTGAAATCAGAATCACCACTCTGGCTTTCATTTGACTTCTATTTGCATCAAATATCTTTTTCCGTCCTTTTACTTTCAGTCTATAAGTATCTGTAGGTCTGAAGTGGCTCTCTTGTAGACAGCGTATATATGGGTCTTGTTTTTTTATCCATTCAGCCAGTAT
Source organism: Capra hircus (assembly GCF_001704415.2). Lineage (NCBI taxonomy): Eukaryota > Metazoa > Chordata > Mammalia > Artiodactyla > Bovidae > Capra > Capra hircus. The sequence continues at coordinate 30,149,439 of NC_030823.1, read as the reverse complement.
GTCTTTTGATTGGAGTGTTTAATCCATTTACATTTTTTCTTTTCTTTAATATAAATTTATTTTAATTGAAGGGTAATTACTTTACAATATTGTATTGGTTTTGCCATTTACATTTAAAGTAATTATTGATATATGTTTTTATTGGCATGTTCTTAATTATTTTGGGTTTGTTTCCTGTTTCTTGTGTTTAATGCCTATATAAGTACCTTTAGTATTTGTTATAAAGTTAGTTTGTTGGGTGCTAAATTCTCTTAACTTTTGCTTATCTGTAAAGCTTTTGATTTCTCCATCAATTTTGAATGAGATCTTTGCTGAGTAGAGTAATCTTGGTTGTAGATTCCGCCCCCCCCCCACCCCCAGTATTTTAAATATATCCTGTCATTTCCTTCTGGTCTGCAGAGTTTCTGCTGAAAGATCAGCTGTTAATTGTACAGATTTTCCTCTTGTATGTTACTTGTTCCTTTTCCGTTGCTGCTTTTAATATTCTTTGTGTTTAAACTCTGTTAGCTTATTTAGTATGTGTCTCAACATGTTTCTCCTTGGGTTTATCCTGTATGGGACTCTTTTAGCTTCTTGGACTTGATTGACTATTTCCTTTCCCATGTTGGGGAAGTTTTCTACTATAATCACTTCAAAATTTTTCTCAGTGCCTTTCTTTGTCTCTTCTTCCTCTGGGACCCCTGTAACTTGAGGGTGTGTTTAATATTGTCCCAGAGGTCTCTGAGGGTATCCTCAATTCTTTCCATTCTCTTTCCTTTATTCTGCTCTTCAGCAGTTATTTCCACCATTCTATCTTCCGTCTCACTTATCCTTTGTTCTGCCTTAGTTATTCTGCTGTTGGTTCCTTCTGTTTTTAATTTCAGTAATTGGGTTATTCATCTCTGTTTGTTTTTTACTTCTTCTATGTCCTTGATAGTTGATTGCTTCTTGTATTTTCTCCATTCTGTTTCCTAAGGTTGGAACATCTTTACTCTCATTATTCTGAATTATTTTTTCAGGTAGCTTGCCTGTTTCCTCTTTGCTTATTTGGTCTTGTGAGTTTCTACCTTGTCCCATCATTTGTGCTGTATTTCTCTGTCTTCTCTTTTTTTTCCCCCAATTTACTCCTTTTGAGGTCTCCTTTGCCAAGGCTTTAGGGTCATATTCCTTCTTCTTTTGGTTTTTGCCCTTGGTGGGAAAGGTTGCTTCAGCTGTTTGTGTTGACTTCTTGTTGAGTGTGACTTGTGTTTACATTCTACTGGGAGCAGGTGAGTTTTTTTTTTTTTTTCTTCCCCTTTTTTCCTCTGATGGGCAGGGCTGTGTGAAGTGGTATGTTTTGGAGTGTCTGTGGGAATCCTGTTGCTAATGATTGTTTTTGTGTTTTTGTCTTGCTTGTTGTTTGGGTAAAGTGTCCTGCACTGGATGTCATCAACAGCTGGGTGTTACCAGACTTTGTGCACGAGTGTAGGCCTTCCTGAAAGTTCTCAGTAATTAATACCCCTGGGGTTTGGAGCTCTCTGGCTGTCTGAGATCCTGGACTCAATGCTCCCATTTCAGTGGTTCAGGCCCAGTCCTTGGATGGAGGACCGAGACTCCATAAGTTGTTTGTTTGTTATGGAATTCAGTTCAGTTCAGTTGCTCAGTCGTGTCCAACTCTTTGTGACCCCATGAATCGCAGCACGCCAGGCCTCCCTGTCCATCACCAACTCCCGGAGTTCACTCAGACTCACGTCCATCGAGTCATTGATGCCATCCAGCCATCTCATCCTATGTCATCCCCTTTTCCTCCTGCCCCTAATCCCTGCCACCATCAGAGTCTTTTCCAATGAGTCAACTCTTTGCATGAGGTGGCCAAAGTACTGGAGTTTCAGCTTCAGCATCATTCCCTCCACAGAAATCCCAGGGCTGATCTCCTTCAGGATGGGATTAAAGGGGATTAAAACAAACACACCAAGACAGAAAGCAAAACATAACATGAAATAAAAGACAAACACAGATAAATGGAAAATACAGGATTAGGCAGGTAATTAGAATAACAATGGGACACATATACACACACCCACACACACACAAATATAACCAAAGTATTCCAAAGAGAAGAAAGTAAAAGAGACTGACTTGGTGAGCAAAGGAAACAAAAAATTATATTGACCAATTAAAAATAGAGCTAACTTAACACTCAGACCAGAAAACTGAGCCAGAGCGGACTGCCAACTGGGAATATAGCAGAGAAAACATAACAAATTAACGTACATGGTGAAAAAAGAGAGTGAAGGGGAAAACAAAGAAGGGAGAGAAAAGAGAAAAGGAAGGGGTGAAGGAAAGGATTAAAAGAAAAAATAGAAAAGCAAAGATGAATAGACATGTGAAAAAGATTTGTAATATTAAAGAATAGCTACAGCAGGAAAAGAACAATAAAAAAAAGAACAAAACCAAAATAAAATTACAAAAAAGGAAGAAAAAAATCTTAAAAGAAAAAAGGAAAAATCCACAGTTCCACAAAAAGCCAATGTAAAGTTCAAAGTATGTAGGGGGAATAAAAACTGTGATTTAAAAGAAAGAAAAAAGTTCTCAAGGTGCCTGTTCTTCTTAGTTGTGGAGTTTGCCCCCAGTGCATGGGGATGGATGAGTGTCCTGTGATGGCTTCCTGGTTGCGGGGACTTGTGCCTGTGCGCAGTTCGGCGGAGCTGGATCTCATCTCTCTGAAAGGCAGCAGTCTCCAGTAGTAGGTTTTGGGGTGTCTGCGGGTGGGCAGTCCTTGGCTTAGGCTGCGACTCAGGCAGTGACACTTCCACAGCTGCGTCAAAGTGGCCCTCCTAGCGCATCCTCACTGCTGCCAGCCCCTGATTCTCCCCGGGATCTTTGCTGTAGCTTCTGCCTCCAGCCCCACCTGTGCTGCAGGGCAGAGCCTGCTTGTGTGGCTCTTTTCTCTGTTCCCTGACCCGACCCTCTGCTCGGCTGAGGTTTGTGTGCGCATCTCTCAGCACCCTGGGCCGCCCTCTGTTGGGAGGTTTTTAATTACGGTTTCATTACTTGTGATAGGCCTATCCATATTTTCTATTTATTCCTGGGTCAGTGTTGGAAAGTGTTTCCTTCAGTGAAGGAAAGTGTACCTTTCTAAGAATTTGTCCATTTCTTCCAGGTTGTCTGTTTTATTGGCATATAGTTGCTTATAGTAGTCTCTTATGACCCTTTGTATTTCTGCAGTGTCGGTTGGAATTTCTCATTTTTCATTTCTTATTGATTTGAGGCCTCTTCCCTTTTTTTTCTTAATGAGTCTGGTTAAAGGTTAATCAGTTTTACCAGTTATCAATTTTACCAGAAAACTGCTGGTACTAATCAGTGAATTTGGTAATGTTACAGGATATAAAAATTAATGCACAGAAATCTCTTGCACTCTTCTACACTGACAGTGAAAAATTGAAAAGAGAAATTAAGGAAACAATCCCATTTACCATTACAACAAAAAATAGCAAAATACCTAGGAATAAAGCTACCTAGCAAGGCAAAAAAAAAAAAAAAACACAACACCTTTATTCAGAAAATTATACTGTGAAAGAAATCAAAGATGACAGAAACGGAGAGATATACGATGTTCTTGAATTGCAAGAATCGATATTGTGAAAGTGACTATACTACTGAAAGCAGTCTACAGACTCCGTGCAATCCCCATCCCAGTGGCATTTTTCACATAGGTAGAACAAAAGTTTTGTAATTTGTATGGAAACACAAAACACCTCGAATAGCCAAGGCAATTCTGAGAAAGAAAAACAAAGCTGGAGGATCAGGCTCCCTGACTTCAGACTATAGTACGAAGCAATTAATTAAGACAACATGGTACAAGCACAAAAACAGGAATATAGATCAGTGGAAAAGGATAGAAAGCCCAGAGGTAAACCATGCACCTTTGGTCATCTAATCTGTGACAAAGGAGGCAATGGAGAAAAGACAGTATCTTCAATAAATGGTGCTGGGAAAACTGAGCAGCTACATGTAAAAGAACAAAATTAAAACACTCCCTAACACCATACACAAAATGGATTAAAGACCTAAATGTAAGGCCGGACACTGTAAAACTCCTTGAGAAAAACATAGGCAGAACACTCTTTGACATAAATGGCAGCAAAATCTGTTTTGATCCACTTCCTAGAGTAATGAAAATAAAAACAAAAATAAATGGGACCTAATTAAACTTAAAAGCTTTTGCACAGCAAAGAAAACCATAAACGAGATGAAAAGACAAGCCTCAGATTGGGAGAAAATATTTACAAATGAAGCAACTGACAAGAGATTAGTCTCCAAAAGATAAACAGCTCATGCAGCTTAATATATTTTAAAAAGCCCAATCAAAAAATGGGCAGATGATCTAATAGACATTTCTCCAAAGAAGACATACAGATGGCCAACAAAAACATGAAAAGATGCTCAACATCACTAATTATTCAGTTCAGTTCAGTCGCTTAGTCGTGTCCGACTCTTTGCGACCCCATGAGTTGCAGCACGCCAGGCCTCCCTGTCCATCACCAACTCTCAGAGTTCACTCAAACTCACATCCATCGAGTTGGTGATGCCATCCAGCCATCTCATCCTCTGTCATCCCCTTCTCCTCCTGTCCCCGATTCCTTCCAGCATCAGAGTCTTTTCCAAGGAGTCAGCTCTTCACATGAGGTGGCCAAAGTATTGGAGTTTCAGCTTTAGCATCATTCCTTCCAAAGAACACCCAGGACTGATCTTCTTTAGAATGGACTGATTGGATCTCCTTGCAGTCCAAGAGACTCAAGAGTCTTCTCCAACACCACAGTTCAAAAGCATCAATTCTTCGGCACTCAGCTTTCTTCACAGTCCAACTCTCCTATCCATACACGACCACTGGAAAAACCATAGCCTTAACTAGACAGACCTTTGTTGGCAAAGTAATGTCTCTGCTTTTCAATATGCTATCTAGGTTCCTTTCCTTCCAAGGAGTAAGCGTCTTTTAATTTCATGGCTGCAATCACCATCTGCAGTGACTTTGGAGCCCCCCAAAATAAAGTCTGACACTGTTTCCCCATCTATTTCCCATGAAGTGATGGGACCAGATGCCGTGATCTTAGTTTTCTGAATGTTGAGCTTGAAGCCAACTTTTCCACTCTCCTCTTTCACTTTCATCAAGAGGCTTTTGAGTTCCTCTTCACTTTCTGCCATAAGAGTGGTGTCACCTGCATATCTGAGGTTATTGATATTTCTCCTGGCAATCTTGATTCTAGCTTGTGCTTCTTCCAGCCCAGTGTTTCTCATGATGTACTCTGCATATAAGTTAAATAAGCAGGGTGACAATATACAGCCTTGACGTACTCCTTTTCCATTTGGAACCAGTCTGTTCTAACCAGTCTGTTCTAACCATGTCCAGTTCTAACTGTTGCTTCCTGACCTGCATATATTATTAGAGAAATGTAAATCAAAAGTACAATAAGGTTTCATTTCACACTTGTCAGGATGGCCATCACCATAAAATCTACAAACCATAAATTCTGGAGAGGGTATGGAGTAAAGGGAACCCTCTTACACTGATGATGGAAATGTAAAGTGATACAGCCCCTATGGAGAATAGTATGGAGATTACTTAAAAAACTAAAAATAGAACTACTACATGACCTAGCAATCTCACTACTAGACATATATATACCTGAAGAAAACCATACTTTAAAAAGATACATGCACTCCAGTGATCATTGCAGCACTATTTACAATAGCCAGGACACAGAAGCAACCTAGGTGCCCATCAGCAGAGGAATGATAAAGATGTGGTACATAGACACAGTGGAATATTCACTCAGCCGTAACAGAAATGGATTGGGTCATCGAAAGAGCAAGAGAGGTCCAGAAAACATCTATTTCTGCTTTATTGACTATGCCAAAGCCTTTGACTGGGTGGATCACAATAAACTGTGGAAAATTCTGAAAGAGATGGGACCAGACCACCTGACCTGCCTCTTGAGAAATCTGTATGTCAGGAAGCAGCAGTTAGAACTGGACATGGAACAACAGACTGGTTCCAAATAGGAAAAGGAATACATCAAGGCTGTATATTGTCACCCTGCTTCTTTAACTTATATGCAGAGTACATCATGAGAAACACTAGGCTGGAAGAAGCACAAGCTGGAATCAAGACTGCCAGGAGAAATATCAATAACCTCAGATATGCAGATGATACCACCCTTATGGCAGAAAGTGAAGAGGAACTAAAGAGCCTCTTGAATGAGAGTGAAAGAGGAGAGTGAAAAAGTTGGCTTAAAGCTCAGCATTCAGAAAACAAAGATGATGGCATCCGATCCCATCACTTTATGGGAAATAGATGGGGAAACAGTGGAAACAGTGTCACACTTTATTTTGGGGGGCTCCAAAATCACTGCAGATGGTGACTGCAGCCATGAAATTAAAAGACGCTTACTCTTTGAAAGGAAAGTTATGACCAACCTAGATAGCATACTGAAAAGCAAAGACATTACTTTGCCAACAAAGGTCCTTCTAGTCAAGGCTGTGGTTTTTCCAGTGGTCATGTATGGATGTTAGAATTGGACTGTGAAGAAGGCTGAGTGCCAAAGAATTGATGCTTTTGAACTGTGGTGTTGGAGAAGACTCTTGAGGGTCTCTTGGACTGCAAGGAGATCCAATCAGTCCATTCTGAAGGAGATCAGTCCTGGGTGTTCTTTGGAAGGAATGATGCTAAAGCTGAAACTCCAGTACTTTGGCCACCTCATGTGAAGAGTTGACTCATTGGAAAAGTCTCTGATGCTGGGAGGGTTTGGGAGCAGGAGGAAAAGGGGATGACAGAGGATGAGATGGCTGGATGGCATCACCGACTCAATGGGCGTGAGTTTGAGTGAACTCCAGGAGATGGTAACGGACAGGGAGGCCTGGTGTGCTGCGATTCATGGGGTCGCAAAGAGTTGGACATGACTGAGCGACTGAACTGAACTGAACAAAAATTGTGTCCTTTACAGAGACATGAATGGAACTCGAAACTATCATACAGAGTGAAGTAAGTCAGAAGAGAAAAACTAGTATCTTATATTGCTTTTATGTGGAATCTAGAAGAAAATGATACAGACTAACCTATTTGCCAAGCAGAAATAGACAAAGACTTAGAAACAAATATATGCACACTGAGTGGGGAAGGAGGATGGGTGGGATGAATTGGGGGGTTGGTAATGACATATATACACAACTGTGGATAAAATAGTTAATTAGAATCTATTGTATTGCACAGGGAACTCTACTAAATTCTCTGCGGTGACCTAAAGTGGGAAGGAAATCTAAAAAAGAGTGGATGGATATATGTATGTGTATAGCTGATTACTTTGCTGTACAGCAGAAACTAACACAACATTGTAAAGAAACTTGTTCAGTCACTAAGGTGTGCCTGATGCTTTGTGACCCCATGGACTGCAGCACGCCGGGCTTCAAAATTTAATTATTATTCTGAAATAAAAGGATTAATGATTAATTATATTAATTATATTATTATTATATTACTTGTTTTTACATTGTATTTATTACATATTATATGTATACTATATAATACAATGATTACTATATATCGATTACGGTTATATAGTGATTATAATGATTAATATTTATTCTTAAATCTTTTTCTTGTCTTATGACACTGGCTGGGAGCTCGTGTATAATGCTGAGAAAATATTTCTTGATAGAATATTCCTTTTTTTAAAATAAAATATATTTGATGTGTAATTTTATTGTAAGTTCAAGGTGTGTACCAAATGTTGATTTGTTTTATGTGACTGCCATTGTAGTACTAGCACCTCTATCACATGACATAATAATCTTTTTATGTGATGGGAGTAATTAAGATTTAGTCTGTTAGCAAGTTTGATTATAATACGATATTGTTGCCTATATTCACTAAACAGTGCATTATGTCTCCAAGACTCATCTACTAATAAAGGCAAACTTCTAATTTTCACTATTAAGTGTGGTGCTTGCTATATGTTTTTGTAGATATGCTTCACCTTTTAAGGATTCTCCTTGTATTATTAAGGTTTTATTTAATCATGAAAAGATGTTGAATTTTCTTTACATGCTTTTCTGCACATCCTGAGATGTTCACATGATAACGTCTCTCTAGTGTGTAAATGTAGTGGACTTACTGCATGTATCATCCCTTGTATTTGTGCTTACTTTGGCTTACCAGCATATTAAGTGTTGCTGGCTTTGATTTACTAATATTTGTTTAGGGTTCTTATGCTTATATTCTTGTGTTTTCTTTGTACTTTTCCTTTCTGTACTGTCAGATTTTGGTACTGAGGTAAAATGTATAAATTAGTTGGAAAGTGCTCCTTAGTGTTCTCTTCCTTGGAAAAAAAATTGTGAAGGGTTGAATTCTTTTCTTCCTTAAATGTTTTGGTGGAATGCACTAGTAAAACCAACTCAGCTTTTCATTATTCTTTTAGAAAGAGTACTAAAGAGTATAAAGTGTTCCTTGTTGTTCATTAGTGAGTTTTTTTTCAGATTTTTAAAAATTTTCTTGAGTCAACTTTGGTGAATCACATCTTTCTAGGAATTTGTTCATGTATCTATTCAAGAATTTTGGTATAAAGTTGTTAAAAATTATTTAATGCTGAGGCATCTGGAGTGCTGTTCCCTTTTCATTTCTGATACTAGATGCTTATAGCTTCTCTTTATTTCTTCATTAATTTTGCAAGAAGTTTGTCAGTTTTATAAGTCTTTTCAAAAGATAGACTTTTTTTATTGACCCACTGTATTTTGTCCTTACTTTGTGTTTTTGCAGATTTTCCCCTGGTTTTTATCATTTCCTTCCTTCTACTTTTGTTGGGTGTATTTTCTCAGCTTTTTATAAGCTTTTGAGATAGGTTCTTAGCTCATTTATTTTTGGCCTGTTTTTCCTTTGAATAGTACAAGGACCTTGCAACATTTCTAGCCTATATATTTACTCTGTCTATATCTGGTTACTGCTGATCCTGCAAGTTTTTGTTATCAATCAGTTAGAATATGTTTCTATTTCTTTGATCTTTAATATCTCATTATGATTGTTGATATGTCTGTTTCTGTTAAAAGTTCTGTTCTTTTCTACCTTATAGGTACTAAGCTAAGTCACTTCAGTCGTGTCCGACTCTGTGTGACCCCATAGATGGCAGCCCACCAGGCTCCCCCATCCCTGGGATTCTCCAGGCAAGAACACTGGAGTGGGTTGCCATTTCCTTCTCCATGAAAATATTCCATAAATGAATTTCAGTAACTCTTAAACATTCCACAAAATTTCCTAAGAACCTGTGAGAGTATAATACCTGGCAATCCTCTCTTAAACAGAAATTCACCTATCTGCTACATTACTGCTGATGATCTGAAATGTACATGATCCCTAAAAAATAACAGTACTGAATAAAGCTGAAAGGATCATCCAAGTTCCTACATAATACCAAAGTATTTATCCAGGATTACTGAATAAATCATAGCAATTTGGTATCCTTTTCAGAAAAAAAAAATCTCAGAACTTACAAGCATGTGGCATTTCACACTGTAGGTACTAATGCTATATTATTATATACCCTTTTAGATTTTATTTTTAGATATCTTTATTTCATCCTTGCTATTGAACTTTTGCAGGGTATAATATTCTAGGGCAACTGTTATTTTCTTTCATCAGTTGAAAACAGCTTTCCATTTTTTCTGACTTCTACTGAGGCCTTTGAGAAGTCACCTGTGAATCTTAACTGGCATTCTTTTGAGAATTATCTGCCTTTTTCCTTTGGTTGCTTTTCAGATTTTGTCTTTTTTCATTCTTCTTAAATTCACAATGATGTACTTGTTGTGAATTTCTTGTTATTTATCATGCTTGAAATTCACTGATCTTTGAATCTGTGGATTAGTGTTTTTATCAGTTTGGGGGAAGTTTCAATCATTATATGCATGAATATTTTCAACCATTATGTGCTGCATGTTCTTACTCTTTTTTCCTTAATATATTTTATTGACGTATAATTGATTTACAATGTTTCAGGTGCACAGCAAGGTGACTCAACTATACATATACACATACATTACTTTTGAAATTATTTTCCATTATAACTTATTACAAGATACTATAATTCCCTATGCTATACAGTAAAACTTTGTTGCTTGTTGCATATCTAGCATTCTATCCATACGAAGTCAAACAAGTGGAATCAAAATGTCATGAATTTTTTAGTTAGGCAAAAATTCATAAGTTTTATAAAATACATAAATGGTATATACACAAAAGCTTTTCTACTATGCTTGATAAAGGCTTGGGAAACTGGGAAACTGAAAAACGTAAATGAAATGGGATCATTGAGTATAAAATAGAAAAAGTGAAACAAACTAGGTAAAAGTAAAAGACAATCATATAGTCCCGTTGTTTTTAAACATGGCCGCTCATTAGAAACGTATCTGGAGCTCTGAAGAGGAAAAAAAGCAATATGTAGGTATTTGTATTTTTCAAAAAATTCCAAGGTAATTCTGATATGCATCTGGATTTTAAAAAGTGATTACAGGTTTTTCTATTAAGTTGTAGTTTTGGTGATAATAGAATTCTATTGTTTTTCTGTTGACAAATCTTGATACAGTGGTATTAAGTGAGTAATAGTTACATAATCACAATAGTAAAAGATGTTTATCAGTTTTCACAATCAGTAGCCAGACGCAAATTAAAAGATTATTACAGTTGCAGGCCATAAAGGGAACATGATTAAATCTCACAATATAAAATAATTACATACAATTTAGGGGGTCAGGCAGAGTGATGTGATAGGTGGAAGTGCATGCATATATATGTTTTCATCCACCCAGCCAGTCTGTGTCTTTTGGTTGGTGCATTTAATCCATTTACATTTAAGGTAATTATTGATATGTATGATCCTATTACCATTTTCTTAATTATTTTGAGTTTATTTACTGTAGATCTTTTCCTTCTCTTGTGTTTCCTGCCCTGAGAATTTGCTTTAGCATTTGTTGTAAAACGGGTTGGGTGGTGCTGAATTCTCTTAACTTTTGCTTGTCTGGAAAGCTTTTGATTTCTCTATCAAATATGAATGAGAGTCTTGCTGGGTAGAATATTCTTGGTTGTAGGTTATTCCCTTTCATCACTTTAAATATATTGTGCCATTCCCAACTGGCTTGTAGAGATTCTGTTGAGAAATCAGCTGATAGCCTGATGGGGATTCCCTTGTATGCTATTTGTCATTTTTCCCTTGTTGCTTTTTATATTTTATCTCTGTCTTTAATTTTTGTCAGTTTGATTACTGAGTGTCTTGGTGTGTTCCTCCTTGGATTTATCCTGCCTGGGACTCTTTGTGCTTCCTGCACTTGGTTGACTATTTCCTTTCCCATTTTAGGGAAATTTTCAGCTATTGTCTCTTCAAGTATTTTCTCAGGTCCTTTCTCTCTTCTCCTTCTAGGACCCCTATAATGCGAATGTTGGTGCAATTAATATTGTCGCAGAGGCCTCTTAGGCTGTCTTCATTTCTTTTCATTCTTTTTTTAATATGCTGTTCTGTGGCAGTAATTTCCACTATTCTGTCCTCCAGGTCATTTATCTGTTCTGCCTCAGTTATGCTGCTATGAATTCCTTCTAGTGTATTATTCATCTGTTTGTTCTTTAGTTCTTGTCGATCTTTGGTAAACATTGTTTGCATCTTCTCCATTGTTTTCCCAAGATCCTGGATCATATCTTCACTGTCATTATTCTGAATTCTTTTTTCTGGAAGGTTGCCTGTCTCCCCTTCATTTAGTTGTTTTTCTGGGGGTCTATCTTGTCCCTTCATCTGGGACTTAACTTTCTGCTTTTTCATTCTGATGAACTTTATGTAATGTGGGTTTTGTTTTAGCTGCTGTGGGATTGTGGTTCTTCTTGCTTCTTCTGTTTGCCCTCTGATGGAGGAGGTTAAGAGGCTTGTGTAGGAGGGACTGGTGATAGGGAAGAACTGGGTCTTGCTCTGGTGGGCAGGACCTTGCTCAGTAAAGCTTTTATCCAGTTATCTGCTTCTAGGTGGGGATGTGCTCTCTCCCTGATAGTTGTTTGACCTGAGGTGACCCAGCCCTTGGGCCTACAGTAGAGTTAATGATGACGTCCAAGAGGGTTTATGCCAAGGGGGACCTCCCAGGACTGCTGCTTCTTGTGCCCCCATGCCTGTGGTGAGCCCTTGCTGACCTACGCCTCCACAGGAGACCCTCCAACACTAGCAGATAGTTTTGGTTCAGTCTCCTGTGGGGTCATTCCTCTTTCCCTCTGGGTCTTGGTTCATGCAAGATTTTGTTTGTGCCCTCCAAGTCTGGAGTCTGTTTCCTCCAGTCCTGTGAAAGTCCTATAATCAAATCTCACTGGGCTGCAAGGTCAGATTCCCTGGGGATTCCCAGTCCCGTTGTCAGATCCCCAGGCTGGGAAGCCTGATGTCAGGTTCAGAACCTTCACAACAGTGGGAGAACTTCTTTGGTATTATTGCTCTCCAGTTTCTGGGTCACTCACCCAGTGGATATGGGATTTGATTTTATCGTGATTGCACCCCTCCTACTGTCTCCCTGCAGCTTCTTTTTTTTTTTTTTTTGGTGGGTTCCAGCATCCTCCTGTAGATGGTTGTTCAGCAGATAGTTGTAATTTTGGTGCTCTCTCAGGGGGGATAAGTGCACATCCTTCTGTTCCACCATCTTGAACTGGAAGCCTGCATGTTCTTACTCTTCTATCCTTACGGATCTTAGATCAAATGTATGGTTGACCTTATTACCATTTCCTCCTCACTCTTCACTTATTTACTATATTTTTTTTCATATTTTTCCTCTCTGTGCTGCGTTATGGATCATTTCTTCTGACCTATCTTCCAGTACATGGCTTGTTTCTACTCTGACCAATTGGCTGACAAGATTATCTATTACAATTTTCATTTCACTTACTGTATTTTTTATCTCTAGAATCTGTGTGATTCTTTTTCAAATATATTATTTTACTTTTTATTCCTTATTCTCTATTGTTTAAAAACCTATCATTTATTATTTTAAATAGTGAGCTTAATTGTTTTAAAATACGTATGGTATTTCCATGCTTGGAATGTGAGTGTGTGGCTGCTCTTTGTTGTTTTCCTGATACAGACTCGTTACTTCTGTTCTTGAGTTCCTGATTACCATTGACTGGTCATTAACTGGTCGTGAAAAATGACTTGTGGGCATTGCCAGAGTTTTTCATTTGTTTCTGCCAGAGATTTGGGGACGTTATCAACTGAGAATCAACCCCGAGTCAGTTCACAACCTGAGGCTCATTGGTTAACCCAGACTTTGCCTGGTTGGACAGTAAATAAACGGAAGTTCTGGTCTCTAGGCATGACTCACAAAGTCGTCTTTTTGCCTCCCCTTTCATTTTCCATTTATTACTCTTTTCAATATGAAGACATTCCTGAGCCAGTCTCCTCTTAAAATAAGTATTTAGCCTTCTGGGGTCCCAGTTCAATATAAACAGAATCTCTGTTAAGTCTAACCACGTTAGAGATTTCATGAGTCTCAATTTCTGTCCCTTTTCCCCCACAAAGCCTCTGAAATCCAAATATGCAGCACTGACAAATGCCTTTAGTGGATAAGCAGCTTTGGTTCCAATATCTAACAGTTCCCTAGCCTCTCTGTTACAGGCTTTCGTCCAAAAGCTAGCCTCAAAGCACCTCAGCTTCTTAATCTCTTCAGTGTTTTAAAAGTTATTTTTGTGGTTCCCTCCTCCCCCAGCATTTTCCTCATGAAAGAGTTGTGCCACAAAACTCAACGTTCCATAATCAGAAGCCATAAAATCTCCAAACTCTTTTACGGAATCCTATTCTAAATTATGGATAGCCAGTGGTCACTGTTATGCCCAGAGTCCGAGGCCCCAAAACTGAGAGAATAAGACGTCCACAGCAATGCAAAAGCATAAAGGGGTTTTATTGCCAGCTCGAGCCAGGGCTCCCGTCTCATCCAGCGCAGTGGAGTCTTGACCAGAGCCCCAGCCCAGATTTACAGCAGTATTTATAAGTTTAGAACAAAGACAGGGAGTTGGCAAGGGTTGATTGGCTGCAGGGGTTTCCTGGTATTTACTGATTGGCCAGTCATCATCTTTCTGATTGGCCAGAGTTACCATCTCTCTGATTGGCCAGAGTTACTATCCCCAGAAGCCCGGGAAGCATGACTCAGGGATTATTTTTGGCCTAGTGCACCTCTCTGAGCCTGTCATGGCTCTGGTGAGGTTGTAACAGTCACCAGATTTTGAGAAAATATATTATAAGAAGAATGAATAATAAAACAAAAAGAAAAAGGTAATTTGGCCAAAATCAGTTATGCAGAGAAAAAAAAATTAACCTTCTCTTCATGTCATTAGTATCCTTGGAGAGATAAGATATTGAATCCATAAAACAAGAACAAGATGCTATTTAGAAAGAACATTAGGATATAAAACAGGAGCTCTTGGAAGTTAAAAGTGCTAGCAGAAGTGAAAAAATTCTATAAAAATTTGAGACTTAAAATGGAGAGAATCTTTCATAAAGTAAAATGAAAATATAAAAGACTGAAAAATAGGGAAGAGAGACAAGAAAATTAGAGTGCTAAAATCATCTGATAGCTTCCTAAAAAAGTATTCATGGGAAACACAATGTGGGAGACTTATAGTCCTTATTTCACATTTACTTTTAATATACTAGGTTGGCATTTATCTTTCAGATTTGGGTTGTAAACAGTTTTCTCTCACAATTACTGTTAATAATGCATTTGCAGATTTTTGCTTCCTATTCCTGTGACTTTTGAATCTGCTGGCTTAAGTTCCATGGCTTAAATCATTCCTCACTTAGAAAAGGGAGAAAGATTCCTCCAGGAAATACAATAATGGCACCATTATTATGGGACCTGAGATTTTCATGTAGTTGTTTGGGCCTCTTCTTGCCTCTGAATCAACAGTAGAAACAGATTACTGATCTGGTTGGACTGAGTGATCTCTTTGGAGTTGGTGCTATACACCTGGGTAAAGGAGAACCATGTCTGAACTCGGGGGATTCTCTGAAGTGCATCTTAATAATTGTGCATCTGGTTCAGTGAAGAGTGAGGCAACCCACAAAGGCAAAACCACAAAGGACCCTGACAGTCAGGTATGAACATCTGAATCATTTCACCAGGTAAAGAACCTTGACAAGGCAAGGTGCTGAGTGAAGTCAAGAAGATCATAGAATGGATTGTGAAGAATGAATTTTAAAATGTTAACTCCTCAGGTCAGTTTATTTCTCTTCCTCAGTTCTCGTCTCATTGCAACAAAAATTTTGAACTACAGACTAAAAGGTTTAAAACAACAGACAAGTTATAGTTCAATTCAGCACAAGCAGACAGATCTTTTACTACACAGACACTCCCAAGACATGGAAGCAGACCAGCAACAAAGGAGCCGTCCTCCTATCCTTCTTGACTCCCCACTTTTTATACTTCCTGTGCTTTCCTTTTGGTTGTGCCTTGTGCAGAATAGGGTTTGTACCCACCACCAGTCAAGAAAGGGAGTGCAAATGGGCATATGCTCAAGGCCAACTGACAGCTGCAGGTTATATAACAATAGGCTCTGTTGTGCATGTCTTCCCGTAATCCTGCCTGTTATAAGCAGATGTATATATGTGTAGAATATTTATGAACCATTAATGGGCTCCTAGCTGCCCTGGGTTACTTGAGATAGCCCAGTGGTTAGTTTGTATCCACTGTGTGCCTAGGGCACATGTGCAGGAGGTAGAAACATCTCTGTGGTTATTTTGGTAGCATATCTGTGAGCTCTGTGTCAGGGATGGGGTTTAGAGATCAGCTTGAATCCTTTTTGGCAAGGCCACCCCTCTTTGCTCATGCCTAATTTCCTATCTAATATTCCCCTCCTCAAGTGTATGGACCCCAATTCTTTGGGAAATGGATGTCTTTCATTCTGGCTACTTCCTGCTAAGTTGGGCCTTGAGTGTCCATCACTTGCTAGCTGTCAACAAGAGGGGCTGGTAAGGACTGCTGATGTCCATCCGGGGGGAGCAGTATGAGGAAGTTTTCAGAGAGGTCAGGGGTTGGTGTCCATGTTGCATCAGAACCAGCCTGTATTTTGTTGACACGAGTAGAAATAAACAGAGAGAGAAAGTTGAGGAAACAGGGAGCTAACAGAATTATAGGCCAGAACCACTGTAGGAGCGTATCCTTGATTGACAGAAACCAGGATGCTGCTGTGGTGACCTTGTCTTGTTATGGTCGTTTGGAGGCCTGTTCCCCTAAAGGCCTTTCTAGTAATCTCTGGAGGGCTTTGCCTACTAAATGAGTGGTGGCTTATAGGGAGCTGACCAACTTCCATTCGAGGTTCCCAGGCAGAAAGAAGAGTCCCTCCTTTTGGAACCACCCCACATGATCTTGTTGAAAGCCCTCACTCTTAGCTGTGAGTGTCTCCCCTTCAGTATAGGAAGCAGTTCCTGGCAAGGTAGACTGTGGAACTAGGGCAGCAACCGCTGTCATGTCACAGTTTTGTAATGCTGCTCTCTTAGGCGCCTGATTGGCCATTTGGTTTCCTCGTGCCACCTCTATACTTTGCTTTTGGTGTCCCCTGCAGTGGGCAGATGGACTGATTCCAGGAGCTTAAGGATCTGGTCAGCGTATTTGATTGGGGACTTCGGGTGGTCATGTGGCCCCTCTCTTTCCAAGTGGCAGCATGTGCATATAGCACCAGAAAGGCATACATGGAGCCAGTGTAAATAGCTACTGCTTTTGCTTTCCCCGGCTCTAAAGCTCGGGTCAGAGCTATGAGCTCAGCCAGTTGGGCTGAAGCTCCTGGTGGTAAAGTTTTAGCCTCTGTGGTCTCCAAATTGAAGACTACTGCATGTCTTGCTTTCCTTTTTCTATCAAAAAGCTGCTTCCATCAGTGTGCCAAATTTTCTCAGGATTGGTCATCGGATCTTCTGAGAATCGCTCTTGCGGCTTTGTCCAATGGTCTGATGGTTTCTAGACAACAGTGGAAGGAGAGAGAGCCCTTAAGTGGGCAGAAGGGTAACTAGGTTAAGAACATCACATCACTGAACATCTAGTCAGTCCTAGATTTTCCATCAGCAGTACTTGATATCTGAGGATCCTTTGATCAGACATCCATAGATGTCCTTTCCTCTTTAGTTGTTTCACTCAGTGGGTGATAAAAATAGCTTGTCCCCAAGAGAGCATTTTAAGGCATCTTCTATCAGGAGTGCAAGGCTGTAAGGTTTTGAAGGCAGGGAGGCCAGCCTCAGGCACTTGGGTTGAGCCTCTTGGAAAAGTAAGCTACTGGCTAGGGTTCAGGTCCCAACTTTTAAGTTAATACTCCCAAGGCATCAAGTCGTGGCACTGAATGTCAGGTCAGTTTATTTCTCTTCCTCAGCTATTGTCTCATTGCAACAAAAATTTGGATGACGGACTAAAGGGTTTAAAATAACAGATAAGTTATAGTTCAATTCAGCACAAGCAGACAGATCTTTTACTACACAGACACTCCCAAGACATGGGAGCAGACCAGCAACAAAGGAGTCGTCCTTCTATCCCCTCTTGGCTTCCTCCTTTTCATACTTCCTGTCTTTTCCTTTTGGTTGTGCCCTGTGCAGAATAGGGCTTGTACCCACCACCAGTCAAGAAAGGGAGTGTAAATAGGCATATACTTAAGGCCGACTGACAGCTGCAAGTTCTCTGACAGCAGGCTCTGTTGTGTATGTCTTCCCATAATCCTGTCTTTATAATCAGATGTATATATGTGTAGAATACTGAGGAGGCAATGGCACCCCACTCCAGTACTCTTGCCTGGAAAATCCCATGGATGGAGGAGTCTGGTAGGCTGCAGTCCATGGGATCGTGAAGAGTTGGACACGACTGAGCAACTTCACTTTCACTTTTCACTTTCATGCATTGGAGAAAGAAATGGCAACCCACACCAGTGTTCTTGCCTGGAGAATCCCAGGGATGAGGGAGCCTGGTGGGCTGCCCTCTGTGGGGCCGCACAGAGTCAGACAGGACTGAAGCGACTCAGCAGCAGCAGCAGCAATGGGCTTCTAGCTGCCTAAGGTTACTTTAAGTCCCTGTGGTTATTTTGTATCCACCGTGTGCTTAGGGCACATGTGCTGGAGGTAGAAAAGTCTCTGTGGTTATTTTTGTAGCATATCTGTGCGCTCTCCTTGGTGTGCCTGGGATGGGGTTTAGAGATCAACTTGGATGCTTTTTAGCTAGGCCACTCCTCCTTCCTCATACCTAACTTTCTACCTAACAAACTTATGAATTGTTGAGTCAAGAACCATCTGAGGAAAGTTGGTTGTGCTTACTAGTTTTATAACTGGAAGCTGGTTTATCATGGAGTAGAGTTCTTATGGAATGTTTTTGAAACCTCTGTCCAAAGGAACTCAGGGCAAAAAAGTAAAGCAAAGTCAAAAAGCAAATGCATGCTGAGAGATTATTTATTATAAAGGGAAAATCTCCCTATTATATGAAGGTCATGAGGGAAAAAAAAATCTGATAGAAAAATGGACAAAGGGCATGTAAAGATGGTTCACAAAAGATAGGCAAAAAGTCTCTAAATATTTGAAGACATCCAACTTCGCTAATAAGGAGAATGCAAATTTAAACTACATTGAGATACCTACCATTTCTCACCTGTCAGCTTAGAAGAATCCATTCTGTTGGAAAGGCTGAGGGGACACAGGCATAATTATATTACCCCTCTCAAGGTAAATTTGACAGCACCTATCATATGTACATTTACCATTTGATTCATAAATTCCACTTTTAGGAAATTACCCTGAGTGTACATCTCTAGCCGCGGGACAATAAAAAATAGGCACACGGTTTTTCATTATGGCATTATTTATAGTAGCAAAATATAATATATATTAATATATTACTTTGATATTTATATACCAACATACATCAATAATGGGACAAACTGTAAAATCGAATTAAAAAAAGAAACCTAATTGGATATCAAATTGATTACATAATCACATGGGAAAATTTAATTCAGAATTTTAAATATAGTATTCTGAAAATACCGTCTCTTTTGCTTAAGAACAAAAAGCACTAGAAAACTTAAATTTCACTTAGTAGTTTTGCTGTTAGTGGAGGTCATAGTCATAATTTTGGAACTATTGTGTGTGTATGAGAGAAGTACAAATATGGAAGGAGGAGGAGGAGGAATACCCTAGATGCTGGATTGTTTTAATATAATTTTTTTGTTTTGGCTGAGCTGGATCTTTGTTGCTCTGCAGGCTTTTCTCTAGTTTCAGCAAGCAGGGTCTGCTCTCTAGCTGTGGTGCACAGGCTTCTCACTGCAGGGGCTGCTCTTGTTGGAGAGCCTGGGATCTAGAGCGCAGGCTCCGTTGTGGTGCTTGGGTTTAGTTGGTCCGCAGCATGTGCAGTCTTCCCAGATCAGGACTGGAACCCACTTCTCCTGCATTGGCAGGTGAATTCTTTTAGCACTGAGCCACTAGGGGAGCCCTGCAGATGCTGAAGTTTAATCGGTGGTATCAGTGTGAGCTCATGATTTTAAAAAGGCCTAGAAAGCTGTGACTCCCTAGGAGCAATAAGCAAACACAGTACCTGGATCAGGGCTTCTAATAAACCTTTCATTAGTAAAAGAAACCAGAGATCTTCAGAGAACGGTTAGTTCCAGGTCTACAGTGCAAAAGTGTAAGATGAGCCTAGAATATCTTGCTGCACCAAGTAAAAAAGTGTTCCCCAAAACATAGCAACTCATAGGAAACAGGATCCAGCTTGAAGATGATTCCAGTAGCCAAGACTGATACGACCTGAACATCAAAAATAGTAATTCTTGTTACAGAATGTAACATGTTTGAATGATTTTTAAAACAAAACAAAAAAAAAAAAAAAAAAAAGAGGCTTGGGCTAGACCTTTGAGAATGGATTCAATTTAAATAGATGGAGAAGAAAGGTAGTTTAGTCAGTAAGGAACCGGTAAAGAAGAGGGCATATTTCAGGAACCTGGAGTTGGGATGGGGTTGATCCAGCTAGACTGCAGGTTCACATGGGGATCAGTAAGCATAAGAGTTGATAGTTCCAGTGCCAATCTGAAGATGACATTTTGAGTGTAGTGGCAATGGGGAGCCACTGTAAGCTTCTGAGCAGGGGAGATATATGAGGAAAAGACAAAATAGGTGTTTTGGGAAGATGACTGGCAGCTAGATGGACAACAGGAAATAGAGGGATGGCAAGCAAGGAGATCAGCGAGGGAGTCTTTGCAGAAGTGCTGTGGCCTGCAAAGAGCCTGCGAATGGATAAGGATAGAAAGGGCTGACATTTAAAAAAGCATTTCAGAGGATGAATAGACAGAACTTAGTCCTCTGAAGGACAAGGGACGAGTCAGTGACTCTTGAGTTTCTGTGCTGAAGGGTAGAAAGATGATGATGGAGCTAAGCTAAATATGAGGAGCAGCGAATTGTTTTTTCATGTATTTTTTAATGGAAGATAACCTGCTTAATTTTTTTCATTTTGTATTGGAGTATAGCCAATTAACAACGTTGTGATAGCTTCAGGTGAACAGTGAAGGGAGTCAGCCATACATGTACATGTATCCATTGTCCCCCAGACTCCCCTCCCGTCCAGGCTGGCACATAACACTGAGCAGAATTCCATGTGCTTTACAGTAGGTCCTTGTTGGTTATCCATTTTAAATATAGCAGTGTGTGTATGTTCAGAGTTTTGATGTATTTCAAATGGGTTTTGAATATATTGACTGAGCCAATAGCATTTTGATGTTTACAGATCTCAAAAACGTCAAATGGGTGTGCCACTTTAGGGATGGTGCTGCTGAGCTTCCTCAACCAGCTTGATCTGTTACAGAGCTCAGGCAAAAGCAGGGCTCTGGTGTTTTCCTAAAGCTGCTGTCAGTGTTTGCTTTTCACAGTACTTTATGCTGCTCCACAGACAACGCTCAGAACAACCATGTGTCTGTGGAAGCCCAGTGGGCTACTCTGAGCGAATATAACATCACCTCCTGGTTGGGCCTGAATAGAGTTTTCAAGGCACAACTCAGGGGAGAGCGCCCATATATGGAATTTCTCTTTCATCCCTGCAGTGAGGCTTGACTGAGGGGCTTCTGTGGTTTGTGGCTGTCTGGCTTCATCACAGGGTGACTGCCCTTTCTAGCCACCCCACACTCTTGCTTGGCTAAAGGAAGCCTGTGCTGAGCTCTCACAGTGAGCAGGTTTCCAGGCAGCCTTCCTCCCCTGCAGTCTTGGCATCCACATGGCATGGCTATAAATTAGGCCCGGTGTGTTCATTTTCAGTTTAAATGTGTTCTCATCCCAGAGGAGCAACTAATGGCGTCAAGTTACTGGTGTGAAAAAGCCTGCCGGTACAATGACTATGGATTAATGAAATAGCAGACATGGAGGCTGGGGCAGCAGTAAATTGTCAGCCACCAGTGACGTGGGTTTTAAATTATATTCTCCATTTCCTTTCCGCTTCTCCCAAATTGTTCTCCTGTAGAGTTGTTCGGTAAATGTTTACCGTTGTTTAAATGTTTGGTTTCTGTTAAAAGTTGGTGCAAGCTGGGCCCCTTCCTCTTAAGAGCCCTTTTCTCAGAAAACTGGAGGTGAGCTAAGAGGGATTTAAAAGCCTATCATGCTTTCTATAGGAGGCATGAAGGCAAATCTCTTAATCCAGGATCATCACTGACTGATCACTTTCATTCAGAAAATTGGCAAACACAGGGCTCTATCAGTGAATTCTGCTCATTCGGCATGTAAGTTGGCTACAGTTACCTTCTATTATGACCTTTTTCTTTTCCTAATGAATCTAAAATTCACCATGTTTCTGAAAGGCAGTGAGTCTGTTTTTCATAGATGAAGGACCCCAGGCAATCCACTGATGGGCCATAGGGAGATCAAGGATGCCTGATCCTATAAGCAAATTGCCCATATGTGTATGTTTCCCTAGAAGGAAGGTCTGTGGGTTTCATCAGATTCACCAAATGTTCTGTACCCCTGAGATAGCTTAAGGGCTGCCATAGCGGACTACCATCTCCCTGTCCCCAGATCTATACCTTTGCAGTGCACTTTGTATTTCTTCTGACTGAGAGGAGTCTAGCTACCCTTTATCCTGGACTGGCATTGTGATTGGCTTTGTCCTCTGCTGTTCAGTTGCTCAGTCATGTCCAACTCTTTGCGACCACATGGACTGCAGCATGCCAGGCTTCCCTGTCCTTCACTATGTTCTGGAGTTTGCTCAAACTCATGTCCATTGAGTTCATGATACCATCCAATCATCTCATCCTCTGTTGCCCCCTTCTCCTCCTGCCCTCAATCTTTCCCAGCATCAGGGTCTTTTCCATTGAGTTGACTCTGCATTAGGTGGCCAAAGTATTGGAGCTTCAGCATCAGTCCTTTCAATTGATATTCAGGGTTGATTTCCTTTAGGATTAACTGGTTTGATCTCCTTGCTCTCCAAGGGACTCTCAAGAGTATTCTCCAGCACCACAATTCAAAAGCACCAATTCTTCAGGGCTCAGCCTTCTTTATGGTCCAACTCTCACATCTGTACATGGCTACTGGAAAAACCATAACTTTGAGTAGATGGACCTTTGTTGGTTTCCCCCATCTGGCCTGCCAGCAACTGCAGACAGTGAGTGTGCCCAGCTGACATCAGCCACTCCAAGGTTTATGGATTTCATTAAACTCACTAAATGTGAGTTTATGCTGAAATAGTGTAGGGGCTGCCATGGTGGATTGCATATGTGGCCGCAACTTCTTCCTCTCCACACATCTATGCTCTTGCATTGTGACTTTGCAAGAGCCAGGGGTGTGTGGAGATTGGGCCAAACCAGAAGCAACTGTTCAGTCCAGATTGCTGACATACAGAATAGTGAGCAAAATTAATTTATTTTGGAGTAGTTTATTATACAGTAAAACTAACTGATATAAATACTCTAACTGTGCCTTTTGAGAATGAGGGATACATCTTATTCAGACTTTGTATCTCTTTCCCCTAAGAACACAATAATCATTTAATATGCATGTGTGCTCAGTTGTGTCCAACTGTTTTCGACCCCATGGACTGTAGCCCTCGGGCTCCTATGTCCTTGGGGTTTTCCAGGCAAGTGGGTAGCGATTCCCTTCTCCAGGGGATCGTCTTGGCCCAGGGATTGAACCTGCATCTCTTACGTCTCCTGCATTGGCAGGCAGGTTCTTTACCATTGCCCCACCTGGCAGTTCTCCAACCGTTTAATACATATTTATTGAATTGGTTAGAACTGGTCTCTCAAAAAGACTGAGATTCAGCCACTTTCTCAAGGTCACTTAATAAATCAGGAGAGACCCCTGAGCACCTAACTCTGGCCCTCCATTTCCTTATTTATAAAATGTGCTTCAAAACACCAACCTTGTGGTGCTACCGTGGCTATTAGAGATACTGTGTGCATTAGAGATGCCCAATGCTTGGCAGACAGTGGCTGCAGCCAAACACTCTGATGAAATGGCTGCAGGACTCATCAGCATGCAGGAGGTCAGGCATGTTTCAATGATCATGGTGACCACCAGGTGTGAGGCACGTGGACTCGTTTCCAGGTGTCAGCTTTCTTTGCTGCAAAATGAGGCTGGTTCCTCCTAGCTCGACCGTGTGTCTTTCTGACGTGGCTGCTGCTGCTGCTGCTGCATGCAACCATGTGGCCAGAGGACTTGCCACTCCCTCCGTGGGGGTGGGGAAGCCTCCTGAAGGAACAAGAGTTGCTGCTCCAGCTTCTGCCATCACTCCCTGAATCTCATTTCCTTGCTTATAAAATCAGGTGCGGGTGACAGGAAGCTCTCTGAGAATCCTGTCCGCTGCAGGAATCCAAGGGCTTCAGTTACTACCAGAGTCTCCTCTAAGGACAGGGGACTAAAGTGCTCTCAGGATCACTGAGCCGTAAGAGAAGTTACCTTGCATCTACCAGAGGAAAAGAAAAGGTTTCTGTATTTGTCTAAAGCAGAAAGAGGAAAAGCAGACCACGGAATTGGGGACTAACTAGTGAGGACAAAAGGGAAAGGAGCAAGCCTGATTTGAGCTGGGGTGCTAGAACCCTGCTTCCTGCAGGGTAATGGTGCCTCATGCTGTGTAGATCACATGGTCGAACCTTAGACATAGAGAATTACAGAAAAAACTTCCTTCCCCCAAAGCATGACACACACACAGAGTTATGAGATGCTCAGAATGAATTACACAAAGAGCCATGAGACATATGAATTTTTTTTCTTTTCCATTAAGACCTCCTGTCCTTTTCTAATAAAACCTAATAAACCTAATATGACTTCTTTCTAAGATTTAGAATAAAACTTCTTGTGTTGGAGACATATTTGGAAGTGAATAATGGACACACGTATCATTTACCACAAGCAGTGAGGACAGTATCTGAAAATCTTGCTTTTTGCCAAAACAGACATTAACTTTTGCTTGGAAGCAAATGTGAAAACAATGATTTCTATCCAACTCTCAACATATATCCAGCGAGAAAGTTAGAACTTATTCTGTTATGCTTTTAATAGGATTTTCTGTCTTTAATGTTGAGATGTTAAACATTAACATTACCAATGAAAGAAAGCAAAGAAAACAATTACCAGATGGTATTTTCAACCAAATTTTCTTATATTATAATCATGCTTCTCTAATTCTTGTGGTGTGCAAACCATATGTCTGCTTTTATTTACCTAAGTAAATATGGAACAGCATTTCCAATAGGGGAGGTCCACACAACAAACAAAATTTAGGGTGTGTGACCTCAATAAGGCATCCAATAAAGGTACAAGCTGGCTCTTCCTTTGCAGAGTTCTCTTAGGGTGCTCTGATGTTGGCGTCGCATTCTTCTAAGAGTAGAATCAGATCTTCAATCAGGCTGTGCTCTCTGCCATGTGTTACTCTCATAATATCAAAAGCCTGAAGGAAAACGAAGATGGATTAGATCCCCAAGTGAGGCAGGTCCCCACCTGTTCCTCATCTTTTCTTGGGCCAGGAGCCCGGAGAAACCCGCAGCCTACAGTATGATCAGCACAGTGGTTCTCCACACTAGAAATGAAGTGACAAGGGTGAGTTTAATGTGGTGCTTGGACTTACTGCTTGAGTCTTGCTGGGACTGGTGTCCAGCAATGATCTTCAGGGATTATTAGAGCTTAGATTTGGTGTAGGTAGTTAACAGAGGTTTAAGAAGAGTTACTAAAATGATTAATATTAATGGTTACCATGCTGTTATCACCTTAAAAGAAGTTTTCATTTTTTCATGCTGTATTCTCATCTATATGAGACATATAACACATACATATACTTTTTGTATTCTTTTCATGTTATATGGCATTATAGCATTTGCATTTTGACATTCATTGCCTTCAGTCTCCACTAAATCTTGTCAATTCTGCCTCCAAAATATTTCTGAAATCTGGATGGATTTGTAACCACTACAATAATAGAGTATGATGGAATTAATGCTGTCAACTTCCAAAGCTAGGTCAAAAAGACCATGCAACCTTTGCCTTGTTTATTAGTACACCTGCTCCTGGAAACAGGAGCTTCTATGCTGTGAGGAAGCCCAAGCCACATGGGGAAGCCAAGGGTAGATGCTTTGGTTGATAGTCCTAGCTGAGCCTATCTTTACATTTTATTTATTGACTACTTTTGGCTGCGCTGGGTCTTCACTGCTGCACAGACTTTTCTCTAGTTGTGGCAAGTCGGGGTTACTCTCTACTAGTGTGTGGACTTCTCATGGTGGTGGCTTCTCTTGTTGTGGAGCACAGGCGCTAGGTCGTGTATGTTTCAGCAGTTGCAGCTCCTGGTCTCTGGAGCATAGGCTTAATAGTTGTGGCACACAGGCTTAGTTGCTCTGAGTGAGCCTATCTTTAAAATCATCCTAGCCCAAACACCAGAAATGTGCATAAAGAAGCCTCCAGATGATTTCAGCCAGATTTCTAAGCTACTCTTAGAACTTTGCTGCTACTGCTGCTAAGTCGCTTCAATCGTGTCTGACTCCGTGCAACCCCAGAGATGACAGCCCACCAGGCTCCCCTGTCCCTGGGACTCTCCAGGCAAGAACACTGGAGTGGGTTTTAGATCACTACCAATTTTTTGTTATGGTGTAAATCTTCTGGCATCAGCTAGATTCCAGTCTTCCCAGCTGACACCCAAGACATCAGGGAAAAGAGGCAGGCCATTCCTACTGTGATCTGTTTGAATTCCTGATCTGAATCATCTGTGAACATAATAAAAGGGCGGTTGTTTCACTTTGCTAAGTTTTGGGATGGTTAGTTATAGAGCAATAAATAGTCAAAATATCCACAAAATATTTTTGCAGTAAATTATAGATAAACCATATCATCCTGAGCTTCCCAAACTGGGGGCTCTCAAACAGAAGGGCTGGTCAGCTCAGTTGGTTACAGCATGGTGCGAATAAATTACACCAGGATCAGGGGTTTGTTCCTGTATGGGCCAGGCTGTGCAGTGACTATATTTATGGGCTTCCCTATTGGCTCAGTGGTAAAGAATTTGCCTACCAATGAAGGAAACGTGGGTTTGAGCCCTAGGTTGGGAAGATCCCTGGAGAAGGAAATGGCAACCCACTCTAGTATTCTTGGCTGGAAAATCCCATGGACAGAGGAGCCTGGTGGGCTACAGTCCCTGAGGTCGCACAGGGTTGGACATGACTGAGCGACTAACAGCAACAAACAGAAGGGTCATCAGATCCATTGTCTTCCATGTAAATGTGCCTCAAGAGATAGGTAAACACACTTTGGGTGTTTTAAGCACCCAGAAAAATACCTTGCAGGCAGTACCATGGCTCTCAGCCTTGGGTGCACAGCTGTATCAACCAGTGGGCTTCCAAAGGTGTACCAGTGCCCAGGCCCCACACACGGTCAATTGAATCCTGTTCTCTGGAGGTGAGCCTGGCCTCAGGAGAGTTTCACATGTCCTCAGGGTTGAGAACAACTGATAGAGTAAGCTTTCAACAAGTAATAACAACTATTGATTATTCAATGGTAACTTGTAGCCAACCATAATTACCCTTCTAATGGCTGTGTACAGTTCATTTCATCAGGTTTATAGATCATTATTCACTGAGCTACTCTTAGAAATTCAGATCACTACCATTTTTTTTGTGGTTGTGATGTAGATCTTTTAGCATAGGGCTTTTTTGGCTTTGCTGACTCTCTACTTTAGATGCATTCCTGGAGGTGGGATTCCTAGGTGTGAGCATCTTTAAAGCCATTAGAGACTTTAAAGCTGGGGCACACAGTCTCCTGAGGAGGAAACCTGAGAGCGGAAGAAGCAAAGTGTTCAGGACTAGGAGCACTTTCCACCCGTGTTCCTGGCTTTTGGGCCTTTTAAAAAATGTTCCCTTTAGGCTTGAATGAAGGAAAATAGGCAGACAGATGGGGTCTAGATTTAGCTGCTGAGAGAAAAGAGAAAGGGAAAGAAAGGCCTGCCATCTCTGGCACTGGTGTGCCAGCCTGGAAAAGAGCTCTGCTTATGGAATCAGCTGTAATCCTGCAGACCCATCACCCGTGATACCCTAGCTGGAAAACCAGAAGGTGGCCGTGATGGAGTCAGGGTGGTGGGATTTAGTTCTTATTAACTTGAATGGGTCTTCCCTGTGCAGTATCTGCAAGCAAATCCCGAGGGTGGGTGGAGTGAAGGGTGTCTGAGATAGAGGGGAGGCGTTGGGAATAGCCCGCACCTTGGAGGCAGCCAAACTCAGTGAGATGTCTTTGGGCAGAAAACCAAAATCAAATATTTGATACCATTCAGAGAACAAATGTCTCCTGTCTCCTCCCCATACCCCCCTTGGTGCTCCATTGTTCTGGACATCTCAGAGTCTGAGGCAGAGGCATATGGGAGAGCGTGATTGGACAGAGAGACTGGAGAGATGCTTAAAGCCCTTCATGGGAAATTCTCTCACTCAAAAGCTGCTTACATGTTCTCCCTTCTGCTCAACAGAGGGCCAGATGTACTTGTGATCTGACAAAAGGAGTGAATGCTCCAGGAGCACTGCCTGAAAAGCTCTTTGCAGGAAGCGTCACACTGTTCTACCCCACCCCATGGACAGGGGGGCCAGAGAAGGGCCAGCCTGACCTGTGGGGGCTCTCGCCTCCCCACTCCTCCCAGTTCTCCTCTGCAGGGTGAGGGCCTGGCTTTGTTTCTCAGGACTCCCAGACCAGCTTCTCTTTGTCCTCCTTGTGTATTTCTCCAGGTTCCGCCCCAGAAGGTATTTCTCAGGGACTTGAGTCAGAGGCCAGGACAGTCACCTTCATACCACTCGGACAGGGTCAGGCCCGTCTGCATGTTTTCAGACCTGTTAACAGCTGTAGCTTCCTTCCTCACTGCCATTCGTTCAGTCATACGCTTCGCTGTCTCCTCCCTTCCAGCTCTGAGAATAAGGCCTACTCCTCAAGAGCCAGAGTTCATGGTGGTTGATCTGGAGTCTTCCCATTCGTTCCTGCTCATCCCACAACAGGGCAGGTGCCAGCAGGAGGCTTCTGGCCCCGCAGCCCTTCAGGATCCACAGAGCCACAGCCAGGAAGGAAAGCCTCACTTCCACACCTCCCAGCCTGTTCCCTTGCAGGAGCACCATAAAGACCATCTGGTCCAATGTCCTCATGTCTGGCCTGAGAGTGGCCCCAGGGTGGACCCAGTGTTCATTCCATGACTCTGCTATGTGCCCTTCCCCTGCTGAGAGTCTGCAGTGACCAAGGAGAGGGCCTGGAGGGTCTCTGAGGTATGACTTCTGCAACACCTTGAGGGGCCACGAAGGTCTTCCTAGTCAGGATGCTGCTGGTTTTGACCTTCATTCTTATTTGGTGATGAATGAAGCACTGGAAGCAAAAGTGGGGTGGGGACAATCCCTGGGTGTGTATATGTAAGACCCAAGATACTAAGATTAGAGGATCTTATCTACAAGGGTGGCTAGGAGCGGAGCAGAAATGGGCATAGCTGGGAGCAGAGGACCAATATGAAGAGCCTGGGAAAAAAGTCCATATCGTTTGTCTAGAAGGTAAAACCAAATATAAATATGATGAACCAGTAAATACTGTAATTTTCTCAGAGCCATGGGTGGGATAGGAGGGAAAGAAAAGAAAATAAAAAGAAATAGGATTTAGTTATGCGCAAAATATGATGATGACTGTGTTCTGTGTGTGTTGAGTAATATGTCAATTTGGATGTACAGGAAGCTAAAACTCACACCTGGTCAGGTAGGACATCTGGTCCTTGTCGTGGATGCCACCTGGGCCTCCAGGTAAGCTGGGGCACAATTCTCAGTGCTGTCAGAAGGGAGCCTTAGGGAGCTGTCAGCACAGGCTGGCTCTCTGCGGTGGCCACAGCCCCTCAGCCTGGAAGAAGAGGAGGGCTTCCCTCCCCCAGACAAAGTTACAGTAAATCTCTGACAAACCAGCATAATTGTTTCTGGTAGCTCTGTGTCTCCCCTTCTCTCAGCCCTGCCCAACTGCCACACATACACAAGTCGGAGAGAACGGTTTTGATTTAATTTCCTGCAGCAGTATGTAAAACAGATTAAGGAAGCATAAAACCAGAGCCGGCCTGTGCTGGGAAAAGCTTATCTCTTTCCATTAAATTTTATTTTTTTAATGGTAGCATTTAAAAAGAGCCTGGCGTAATCTCCCACTGAGGACCTATTTGAAGCCTTCAAGGGGGGCTGCTGCCCCTGTGAACTGACTCTAAATGTCACAGGAGGAATGGAAGCACAGATTGTCTGCCACTTGACAGGCACGGTTCACTCAGGAGTAAAGATGCGGTCTTTAAAAGATAGGGTCCCCAGAACTGATTTCAATCTCATCACAGCATTTTTTTTAAAAGTAATTTTAGAACTGTGGTCATATATTAAATAAAATGAATTGAATCAAATTATAATTTAAAGTTACAAACAATATAGCTTTCTTATTAATTTTTAATAAAAATATATTAAGCTTATCAAGGATCTCATATACTCTCTCCCAAAAGCCTGAGGGAATCCAATAAATGACTTCCCCAAGCAGGATTTAAATATGGATATAAATCAGAGGGAAAAGAAATGCATGCGTGATAAAATCCTCTGCAGTCAGATCACAAGAGAGGGAAATGCAGGCATGTTTTCCTCTGCCCATCCAGGATGACAGCAGAGTAGTGGGGTAGAGGGTGGTGGGCATGGGCTGGACGTGTAAGAAGACAGACCCACAACACATCAGGAAGCTCCAGAGCCACGACGGGCCCTTCACGAGGGGCAGCAGGGACTCCCAAGGCTTTTGATGACCTGCCTGAGCTCACAGCACCCTTGCAACTTCATTGTGCTCTACACTTTGTACAGGACCCACTGGAAGGACCTGTCCTCCTAGCAGGCAAAATTTCCTTAGAAGGTCTACACACTAAATATTGTCTGTGCTGTGCTGAGTCGCTCAGTCGTGTCCGACTCTTTGCGATGCATGGACTGTAGCCCACCAGTCCCCTCTGTCCATTGGGTTTTGCAGACAAGGATACTGGAGGGGGTTGCTATGCCCTCTTCCTCCAGGGGAACTTCCCAACCCAGGGATTAAACCCAGGTCTCCTGCATTGCAGGTGAAATACTGTCTAAGCAGCTATAATGAGTAAGACTTGGCCTTTACCCTGGGAGGAGCTTTGGCACAACCAGGAGACAGGGTTATAGAAGGACAGTGTGTGACAGAGAGACGAGAGGTGCTGAGTGTCCAGAGGAGGGAGCCCAGAAGGGGTGACAGATGTGCTGAGCTGAGCTGTGTGTCTTCCAGTGGGAGTAGCTATTCCAGAAAGAGTTGACTTCGTGTTGCTCTGTTGAACTAATCAATTGATCCAAGGCGTATTTATTTGTTAAGTACCGGAGAGAGCCTGAAGACATCATGTCTCCTCCCTGAGCTTAGGTTTCCTCATTTGAATATGAGGAGACTGGATTAGATCAATTCTGTGGACAAAGTCACAGACACAGAACTAGGAGATGCTGATTTGGTTTTGCTTCCAAATATTGTGGTGTGTGTGTGTGGGTGTGTGTGTGTTAGTGTTTTCTAATTGAACTCCATTGGAGTTAGAGAATTTACCATGTATGATCTGAATCCTTTTACGTTTATTGAGACTTGCTTTATGGCCCAGAATATGGTCCTTCTTGGTATATGTTTTGTGGGTACTTAAACAAGAACATGTATTTTGTTACTGCTGGATGGAGTTTTATAAATGTCAATTGGATCCTGTTGGTTGGGGATGTTGTTAAATTCTTCTGTATCCTTGCTGATTTTCTGTCCATTTCTTCTGTCTGTTGTTGACAGTGGGTGTTACATCCCCAGCTATACTCATATCCGTAAGTCTATTGCCTGTACCTCCTTTTAGCTCTATTAGTTTTTGTTTCCCGTGTTTTCAACTGGGTTGTTTAGTGCATACACATTTAGGATTGCTTTTAATATGTTTCCTTGATAAACTGACCTCCTTTTCCAACATATAATATCCTTCTCTGTCTCTAGTGTCATTTTCTTTACTATGAAGTCTACTTTATCTGATATTAATATAGCCATTCCAGCTTTCTTTAGATGAGTGGTTCTTTCATGGTATATCTTTTTCCATCCTTTTACTTTCAACCTCCCTGTATCACTATATTTAAAGTGAGTTTCCTATAGACAACATATAGGTGGATCATTAAAAAATCCATTCTAATAATCTCTGTCATTTAGTATATTTTAGACAAGAAATTTACACTTCTTACATAGATCACTTACATAATGTCGTTAATATATTAGAGTTTTAAGTTTGCCATTTAGAAAAATTTGTCTATTCTGATTTTTTTTTTGCTTTTATTTTCTTTCTCTTTCATTTCCAGTGGATAGCTAACTTTTAAAAAGAATTCTATTCTGTAATGTTTTTGAGTGTATTTGTGTAGTTTTAAAATGGTTACTCTAAGTGTTATATATAGACATAGACATTGTTGTTATTGTTCAGTTGCTAAGTTGTGTCTGACTCTTTGCAACCCCATGGACTGCAGCATGCCTGGTCCTCTGTCCTCCCCTGTCTCCTGGAGTTTGCTCAAATTCATGTCTGTTGAGTTGGTGATGCTAACTGACCCTTTCATCTCATCCTTCCACCTTCTCCTTTTGCCTTCAGTCTTTGCCAGCATCAGGGTCGTTTGCAATGAGACATATATATACACAAATAGAGACATATTCAGTTGTGTATGGTATCTCTTCACATTTCTACTTGTGTTCTCATTTTACCAGTTCAAGAAACCTTACCTCCCTTTATGTCTTTTATCTTCCCCTATTTTGAATATAATTGTCCTAAACATTTTCACTATATACGTTTAGAACCACAGAAGACAGTGTTATACGTTTTGTTTCAACTGTCAAAGATTAGCTAAAAAACTTAAGAGGAGAATTAAAGTCTATTTCATTTACCCTTACTTTTGCTTACCATGTTCTTTCTTCCCGATGTTCAAAGATTGCTGCTTTTATTACTTCCTTTCTGTTTAGAGAAATGCTTTAGCAATTCTTTTAGAAGAGGTCTGCTGGAGACAAATTCCCTTAGTTTTCCTTCATCTGAGAATGTTTTGACTTCCCGTTAACTCTTGAAGGCTATTTTGCTGAATGCAGGTTTTTACCTTAACAGTTCTTTTCTTCAAGTCCTTGAAAAATGTGCCACTGTACATTTGGCCTCCGTGGTTTCTAATGAGAAAGCCACTGTAACTCAAATTGTTTTTCTCCTATAGGCAAGGTATCATTTTTCTCTTGCTGCTTTTAAGATACTGTTGTCTTTATAATTTCAGAAGTTTGACTAGAATGCCTTGATGTGCATTTTCTTGGATTTTTCTTATTTGGATTCACTTAGCTTCTTGAGTCTGCAGGTATTTTATTTTCAGTGGCATTAATTACATTCACACTGTTGTGCAGCCACTCTCACTATCCATACCTAGAACTTCTGCATTATTCCAGACTGAGGCTGTATACCCGCTAAATAAGCATTCTCTATTCCTTTCGTTCTCAAGCCCTTGGTACCGCTATTCTACTTTCTGTCTCTGTGTTTGACTACTCTAGGTACCTCATATCAATGGAATCATACAACATTTGTCTTCTTGTGACTGGCTTATTTCACTTGAGGCTTCCCCGGTGGCTCAGCAGTAAAGGATCTGCCTGCAATGCAAGAGCTACAGGAGACACAGGTTCGATCCCTGGGTCAGGAAGATCCCCTGGAGAAGGGCATGGCAACCAACTCCAGTATTCTTGCCTGGAGAATCTCATGGACAGAGGAGCCTGGTGGGCTACAGTCCATGGGGTTGCAAAGAGTCAGACACGACTGAAGTGACTTAGCATGCACACAATGTTCAACAAGTTTCATCCATGTAGTTTCACTTTTAAGGCTGAATAATATCTCATAATATATATATTCCAGCTTTAAACTACCCACCATCCATGGACATTTAGGTTTTTCCACCTTTTAGCTGTTGTTAATAATGCTTGCTGTGAACACTGGTGTACAAATATCTATTGAAGTCCCTGCTTTCAATACTTTTGTGTACATAACCAGAGGTGTAATTGCTGGATCAAATAGTCATTCTATGTTTCACATTTTTTAGGAACTGTTACACTGTTTTCCACAGTGGCTTTTCCATTTTGTAGTCCTGTCGGTAATACGCAAGGGTTCCAGTTTCTCCACATCTACACCAGTACTTGTTTCTCTTCTGCGTGTTTCTTTCTTCTTTAATAATAGCTATCCTAGTGGGTGAAAAGTAGTATCTCATTGATTCTGGTTTGCATTTCCCTAATGATTAGTGATGTTAAGCTTATTTTTTATGTGCTTTTTGGCTGGTTGTATATGTTTTTTGGAGAAATGTCTATTCAAATCCTTTGCCTGTTTTTGAACTGCACTGTTTTGATGTTGTTGTTGAAATTTAGGCATTCTCTATGTATTCTGGATGTTCACCACTTGCCAGAAATGTGATTTGCAAATGTTTTATTCCATCCTATGGGTTGCCTGTTGATTTTTACTATTTACTCTGTTGATCTTGTCTTTTGGTGCACATTTTTAGTGTTGATGAAATTCAACTTGTCTATTTTTTCTTTGTTGCCTGTGCTTTTGGTGCCATATTCAAAGAAACCATTGCCAAATTTGGTATCATGAAGCTTTTCCTCTGTGTATTCTTCTAAGAGTTTGGTAGTTTTAGCTCTTATACTAAGTCTAACCCATGTATTACTCTTTTTAATATAGTATTAGGTGAGGATCTATCTTCATTTTTTGCATGTGGATATCCAGTTTCCTCAGCACCATTTGTTCAATAGACTGTCCATTCTGCATTGAGTAGTCTTGTCACTCCTGTCAACAGTCATTTGACATATATATGAGAGTGTATTTCTCAGCTCTCTAGTGTATCCCACTGGCCTTCATGGCTGTCTTTATCCCGGTCCCACCTGGTTTTGATTACTGCAGTCTTACAGTAAATTTCAAAATCAAAAAGTATGAGTCCTCTAACTTTTTTTTTTCAAAATTGTTATGCTATTAGGGTTCCTTGAACTTTCATACGAACCTTTCCATTTCTAAAAAAAAAAAAAATGTCATTGGGCTTTTGACAAGAGATTTCACTGAAACTATAGGTTGCTTTAGGTACTATTAAATGTGCTTTAGGTACTTATTAACAGTAATAAGTCTTTCGATCATGAACATGGGATGTTTTCTGTTTGTGTCATCTTATTTTTTTCAGCAGTGTTTTGTACTTTTCAGTGTATAGTCTCCTACATCCTTGGTTAAGTTAATTCCTCAGTATTTTATTTTGTTTGCTGTTGATGTTCAGTCACTCAGTCATGTCTCACTCTTTGTGAACCCATGGACTGCAGCACGCCAGGCTTCCCTGTCCTTCACCATCTGCCAGACTTTGCTCAAACTCATGTCCATTGGGTTGATGACACCATCCAGCCACATCATCCTCGTTCATCCCCTTCTCCTCCTGCCCTCAATCTTTCCCAGCCTCGGGGTCTTTTCCGTGAGTCAGTTCTTCGCATCTGGTGGCCAAAGTATTAGAGCTTCAAAATCAGTCCTTCCAGTGAATATTCAGGGTTGATTTCCTTTAGGATTGACTGGTTAGCTCTCCTTGCTGTGCAAGGGACTCTCAAGTCTTCTCCAGCACCACAGTTCAAAAGCATCAATTCTTCAGCGCTCAGCCTTCTTTATGGTTCAACTCTTAAATCCGTACATGACTACTGGAAAAATTATAGCTTTGACTATACAGACCTTTGTCAGCAAAGTTATGTCTCTGCTTTTTAATATGCTGTCTAGGTCTGTTATAGCTTATCTTCCAAGGAGCTAGCATCTTTTAATTTCATGGCTGTAGTCACCATCTGCAGTGATTTTGGAGCCCAAGAAAATAATGTCTGTCACTGTTTCCATTGTTTCCCCATCTGTTTGCCATGAAATTATGGGACTGGATGCCATGATCTTAGTATTTTGAATGTTGAGTTTTAAGCCAGCTTTTTCACTCTCCTCTTTCACTTTCATCAAGAGGCTCTTTAGTTCCTCTTCACTTTCTGCCATTAGGGTGGTGTCATCTGCATATCTAAAGTTATTGATATTTCTGCCAACAATCTTGATTCCAGCTTGTGATTCATCCAGCTTGGCATCTCTCATGATGAACTCTCTACATAAGTTAAATAAGCAGGATGACAAAATACAGCCTTGATGTACTCCTTTCCAAATTTTGAACCAGTTCATTGTTACATGTCCGATTTCAGATGTTGCTTCTTGACCTGCATACAGGTTTCTCAGGAGGCAGCTAAGGTGGTCTGCTATTCCCATCTCTTTAAGAATTTTCCACAGTTTGTAGTGATCCACACAGTCAAAGATCTTAGCGTAGTCAGTAATCAGAAGTAGATGTTTTTTCTGGAATTTTCTTGCTTTTTCTGTGATCCAGTGGATGTTGGCGATTTGATCTGTGGTTCCTCTGCCTTTTCTAAATCCATCTTGTACATGTGGAAGTTCTTGGTTCATGTACTGTGGAAGCCTAGCTTGAAGGATTTCGAGCATTACCTTGCCAGCATGTGAAATGAGTGCAGCTGTATGGTAATTTGAACATTGTTTGGGATTAGAATGAAAACTGACCTTTTCCTGTTCTTTGGCGACTGCTGAGTTTTCCAAATTTGCTTCCATATTGAGTGCAGCACTTTCACAACATCATCCTTTAGGATTTGAACTAGCACAGCAGGAATTCTATCACCTCCTCTAGCTTTGTTCATAGTGATGCATCCTAAGACCCACTTGGCTTCACACTCTAGGATGTCTGGCTCTAGGTGCGTGACCACACCATCATGGTTGTCTGGGTCATTAAGACCTTATTTTGTATAGTTCTTCTGTGTGTTCTTGCCACCTCTTCTTAATATCTTCTGCTTCTATTAGGTTAATGCCTTTCATGTCCTTTATTGTGCCCATCTTTGCCTGAAATGTTCCCTTGGTATCTCTAATTTTCTTGAAGAGATCGCTAGTCTTTCCCATTCTATTGCTTCCCTCTATTTCTTTGCACTGTTCACTGAAGGCTTTCTTATCTCTCCTGCTACTCTTTGGAACTCTGCATTCAGATGGGTGTACCTTTCCTTTTTGCCCCTTCCCTTTCGCTTCTCTTCTTTTCTCAGCTATTTGTAAGGTCTCCTCAGACAACCATTTCGCCTTCTTGCATTTCTTTTTCTTGGCAATGGTTTTGATTACCACCTCCTGTACAGTGTTAGAAACCTCCATACATAGTTCTTCAGGCACTCCATCAGATCTAGTTCCTTGAATCTATTTGTCACTTCCACTGGATAATCATAAGGGATTTGATTTATGTTATACCTGAATGGCCTAGTGGTTTTACCTACTTCCTTAAATTTAAGTCTGAATTTTGAAATAAGGAGTTCATGATCTGAGCCACAGTCAGTTCCCGGTCTTGTTTTTGCTGACTGTATACAGATTTTCCATCTTCAGCTGCAAAGAATGTAATCAATCTGTTTTTGGTGTTGACCATCTGGTGATGTCCATGTGTAGAGTCATCTCTTGTGTCGCTGGAAAAAGGTGTTTGCTATGACCAGTGCCTTCTCTTGGTAAAACTGTGTTAGCCTTTGCCCTGCTTCATTTTGTACTCCAAGGCCAAACTTGGCTGTTACTCTAGGTATCTCTTGCTTTCCTACTTTTGCATTCCAATCCCCTATGATAAAAAGGACATCTTTTTTTGGTGTTCTGGAAGGTCTGGTAAGTCTTCATAGAACTGTTCAACTTCAGCTTCTTCAGCATTACTGGTTGGGGCATAGACTTGGATTACCTTGATGTTGAATGGGCTGCCTTGGAAATGAACTGAGATCATTTGGATGTTTTTGAGATTGCACCCAAGTACTGCATTTTGGACTCTTTTGTTGACTGTGAGGGCCACTCCATTTCTTCTAAGAGATTCTTGCCCACAGTAGTAGATATAATGGTCACCTGAATTAAATTAACCCATTCCCATCCATTTCAGTTCACTGATTCCTGAAATGTCCATGTTCACCCTTCCCATCTCCTGTTTGACCACTTTCAATTTACTTTGACTCATGGACCTAACATTCCCGATTCGAATGCAATATTATTCTTTACAGCATCTGCGTTTACTTTCTCCACCAGACACATCCACAGCTGGGCGTCATTTCTGCTTTGGCTCAGCCTCTTCATTCCTTCTGGAGCTATTTCTCTGCTCTTCTCCAGTTGCGTGTGGAACACCTGTTGACCTGGGGGTTCATCTTTCAGTGTCATACCTTTTCGCCTTTCATTTTGTTCATGTGGTTCTCAAGGCAAGAATGCTGAAGTGATTAGATACAATTACAAGTAGAACTGTTTTCTTAGGTTTCTTTTGGCATTGTTCCCTCTAAGTGTAATTAAACACTGCTGACTTTTGTATGTTAATTTATATCCTCTGGCTTTGCTGAATTTCTTAGTCGTTTTATCTCTGTTTTTTTGACTGGACAGCTTATATTGCTCTGTCTTCAAGTTCATTAATTCATTCTTCTTTCTGTTCTGTTGTTAAGCTCCAGTCTGTATGTTTTGGCAGTTGTATTTATCAGCTTTTAAATTTCTGTTTGCTTCTCCTGTGTTAATTTCTTTGCTGCAGTATTCTATTTTTTCATTTGTTTTGAGGATGTTTGTAATTACTATTTAAGCATATTTATCATGGGTTTTAAAATCTTTGTGAGATAAGTCTAAAATCTATTATCTCTGAGTTGGCATCTATTGATTGTCTTTTTTTTCAATCAAGATTATAATCTTCGTCTTTCTTATGGTGAGTGATTTTCAACTGAAACCTGGACATTGTGAGCATGACACAGAGATTCTGAATTTTATGTCAACTTTCTGTTTTAGCTGGCTTTCTCCACCATTGCTTCAACAGGAGTATGGTGGATGATACCTTGTTACTGCCTGGTAGAGGTACAAGTCCAGGTTCCTCACTTGGCTGCTTGTCACTGCTGGGATTACACTTTCTGATAGGTAAATTTCTATTTGTTTCCTTAAATGCAACTTAATCACTATGCTCTCATTTTAGGGTCATTCTCTTATCTTCTCCTTTCTTGGTTGAGAGACGTACTCTTGAAACTACTGTTTCCTGTTTCAGGTTAGTAGGGGCCTGTCATAAGCACCAGAGTCAGAGACTGTCAGACTCCTCTTTGAAGGCGTCACTGGCTATGGCACCTCATCTCTGCACACCTTCTTGTCCTCCCCATGTCCCTTCCATCTGTCTACATGTGTGATGATACACACTTAGAGATTTTTTTAACCTAGAGACTGCTAGCCTAGAGAAAGTCCATGGAGAGTCTTCAGGTGGTCCCTATATCCCCTTTCCCCACTATATATATACATATATATAATGTTCTATGTGTGTACATTATCTCTGGTGAGTCAGTGGTTCTCACACAATTCAAAAATAAGAACATTAAGAATCATTGTAGCAGATTAAGAAACGGGAACAATAGATGTGCAGGCTCTAAATCATCCATTTAAGGGGGAGGACTTGAAATCAGGGTGCAGTCTGGAGTAGACACACACCAGCTTGTGCTTGGAGCTTTCCTTGAATGTGCTCATAACTGTGTGGGTGTGAGAGGAGCTCTGTGTGGGACTGAGCCTGGGCTCCCTATTCAGGTCCAGGAAAAGCTTAAAAGATCCTCAAGATGCTTCAACGTACGAAATGAGAAGAGAAAAAGCATTACAGTGTAATTTACATCTCAATAAAAGTGGCTATTGAGGAGGGGGAAGTCTGACTTTTTCCTTCTGAGTTCAGTTAACAAGGCACTGCTAACAAAGCAGCTAGTCTAGCCAGGGTGAGGGAGTTGGCAGTGTGCAGAGCTCACAGAAAAGAAGCAGGCTCCCTGATAAGACAGCCCAGATGAGGACGGTTGCCCTTAAGGTCTAAGAAGTCAAATTAGTCCTAACAAAATTCTTCTTAGAAATAAATGGAAAGAAATGAAAATAGATTAGAGACAGGACAAAGCAGGAGGGAGGTACTGTGAGGGGACCCCAGGGCTGTCCTGTGGCAGCAATCACAAGAATTTCAGCTGAGCCCAGTGGAGATGGGGGCCTAAACCAAATCAGAGCTGGGCTAAATGGATTCCTTTCCTGGAGGAGGCTGGGCCTAATTGAATCTGTAACGCATTTTTGTTTCTG
This sequence comes from Capra hircus, assembly GCF_001704415.2. Taxonomy (NCBI): domain Eukaryota; kingdom Metazoa; phylum Chordata; class Mammalia; order Artiodactyla; family Bovidae; genus Capra; species Capra hircus. The sequence continues at coordinate 30,109,821 of NC_030823.1, read as the reverse complement.
AAGCTTTTCTCATTTTTGTTCCAAACTCAGCCTTTGGAACCGTTATTCAAACTCTTTCTTCCGTCCTATTATTTCTAGAGTTTCTAAGAAAGAATATCTAGGGGTGCCAGTCTAAAAAGAACATCAGTTTATTTTTTAAAAATGTTTATTTATTTTGGTTGCACTGGGTCTTCATTGCTGTGCAAGGGCTCTCTCTTGCAGAGAGTGGGGGCTACTCTTCGTTGCACTGCTCAGGCTTATCACAGTGGCCTCTCCTGTTAGCAAGCAGTCCCTAGGCTCACAGCCTTCAATAGTTGCATCTCACAGGTTAAGTAACCGTGGCTTATGGGCCTTAGAGCAGAGGCTCAGAAGTTGTGGTGCATGGGCTGCTTTGTTCTGTAGCATGTGAGATCTTCCCAGATCAGGGATCAAACCTGTGTCCCCTGTGTTGGCAGGCAGATTCTTATCCACTGTGCACCAGGGAAGTCCACGAACCTAAATTTTAAAAGGCAAGTATATATATATATCTTTCTTTTCCTTTCTCTGGGTCACCTGAGCCCTGAGAAACCTCAGGAGGAGAGTCTTTCTGCAGAACGAAACTGACCTGCTTCTAGACTCAGGTCCTGTGAACTTGCAAAAAGATGGGATGTGTGTCGGCCATCTCTCTGTGTGACACTGCGATATATAATAAGAAATATATATTTGGTCTTCATCCCTGTTTCTGGTACCGAGCTCCTAAAACCCTTGGAATTTCCTAAGTGAGGAAAATGATCAGGGTGTCTCTTGTTATTTTAATAAGATGACTTTTAGAAGCACCTAAAATGTGGGGGATGGTTGCTAGGATAACCATGTGATTAGAAGGTTGGAACTTTCAGTCCAACCCCTGATCTTTGAGGGAAGAGGAGCTGGAGGTTGAATCAGTCACTAGTGACCAATGATTTAATCAATCATGAGTCTCTAATGAAGTCTTCATAAAAACCCTAAGGGATAGAATGTGAAAGCTTCCGGGTAGGTGAACACATGGAGAATTGAGGAAAGTGGTATACTCGGAAGGGGCCTGGCACCTCCATGCCCTTTTCCAGTGCCCTGCCCTGCATGCATCCCTTCCATCTGGCTGCTCCTGATGTACAGCCTTTTATAATAAATGGGTGATCTAGTAAGTAAAATGTTTCTTGGAGTCCTATGAGCTGCTCTGGCAAACTACTCAAGGCCATGGTGGGATCCTTGGAACCCTGAAGCTGTAGCCAGTCAGTCTGAAGCCTGTATGACAGCCCGGGCTTGTGACTGGCATCTGAAGTGGAAGAGGCTCTTGTGGGCTGTGGAATCTGATGCCACCTCCAGGTAGATGGTGTCAGAGTTGAGTTGACTTGTACGACACCCAGCTGGTGTCTGAGAGATGTTTGTTGATGGGGGAAAACCCCTACTGCATGCTGGAATTGGGTGAACAGAATCTTACTCTGCTAGTAAATGGCCAGCACAGGTCCATATGTGTTAGATTAAACTGGACAAACTAGACCTGGCTGTGCCTCAGTGGGACTGTAAGCCTTAGCTCCTTTGGTTTTCACATGGCCATGAGAATGCCTGGCCCACTGGCCTCAGATGGCTGTCATGAGGACCAGAGCATTCATGTATGCATGAGCAGGATTAATACTCTCTAGTCCCATGAGACATAAAGGATTAATTTGATTATCTGTAAAATACCTACCTGGAGGTGACCCTTGGTTAGGTCACATCATACACTTGGAAAATTTCCTCCAGAAAGTTTTTGTGGGAGAACATTCATATGGTAGATCCTCAATAAGCATTTTCTGCCCAGCTGATTTGACTGGCTGACCACCATTCACCAGAGCAGAAAAGGAAAGTTCTTCTGAAACTGCAGGAACCTTCCAGTGTTCTTCTGTCAGTCTGGGTAAAGATGTCAGACCAGGTGAATGAAATAGGAAGTGATGCGTGCCTTCAGGAATCCTAGGATTCTTCCTGTTGATGTCACTTAGAGATCAGGAAAAGACAACAGGGCTGGTATTCAACAAAAACCAGCATAAGGGAATGTCACTTTTGAGTATCCCTTTGTTCTTATTGCTCGGTCACTAAGTTGTGTCTGCAGTGAACTGCAGCATGACCGGCTTCCCTGTCCTTCTCTGTCTTCTTGGGTTTGCCCAAACTTATGTCCACTGAGTCAGTGCTGCCATCCAACCATCTCATCCTCTGTCGCCCTCTTCTCCTCCTGCCCTCAGTCTTTCCCAGCATCATGGTCTTTTCCAGTGAGTCTGCTCTTCCCATCAGGTGGCCAAAGGATTGGAGTTTCAGCTTCAGCATTATCCTTCCAATGAATATTCAGGACTGATTTCCTTTAGGATTGACTGGTTTGATCTCCTTACTGTCCAAGGGGACCCTCAAGAGTCTTCTCCAGCACCACAGTTTGAAAGTATCAGTTCTTAGGCACTCAGCCTTCTTTATGGTCTAACTCTCACATCCAAACATAACTACTGGAAAAACCATAGTTTGACTATACAGACGTTTGTCAGCAAAGTGATATCTCTGCTTTTTAATATGCTGTCTAGGTTTGTCGTAACTTTTCTTCCAAAGAGCAAGTGTCTTTTAATTTCACGGCTGCAGTTACCATCTGTAGTGACTTTAGAACCCAAGAAAATAAAGTCTGTCACTGTTTTCATTTTTTCCCCATCTATTTGCCATGAAGTGATGGGATTGAATGCCATGATCTTCATTTTTTGAATGTTGAGATTTAAACCAGGTTTTTCACTCTCCTTTTCACCTTCATCAAGAAGCTCTTTAGTTCCTCTTCGATTTCTGCCATTAGGGTGGTGGTGCATATCTGAGGTTATTGATTTTTCTCCTGGCAGTCTTGATTCCGGCTTGTGATTTATCCAGCCCACCATTTCACATGATGTACTCTGCACAGAAGTTAAACCAACAGCGTGACAATGTACAGCCTTGTCGTACTCCTTTCCCAATTTGGAACAGTCCATTGTTTTGTGTCCAGTTCTAACTGTTGCTTCTTGTCCTGCATACAGGTTTCTTAGGAGGCAGGTAAGGTGGTCTGCTATTCCCATCTCTTTTAAGAATTTTCCACAGTTTATAGTGATCCACACAGTCAAAGGCTTTGGTATAGTCAGTGAGGCAGAAGTAGATTTTTTGGGGGGAATTTCCTTGATTTTTCTATGACCCAAGGGATGTTGACAATTTGCTATGTGGTTCCTCTGCCTTTTCTGAATCCAACTTGAACATCTGGAAGTTCTCGGTTCACATACTGTTGAAGCCTGGCTTGGAGAATTTTGAGTGTTACCTTGATAGTGTGTGTAATTTGAACATTCTTTGGCATTGCCCTTTTTTGGGATTGGAATGAAAACTGACCTTTTCCAGTCCTGTGGCCACTGCTGAGTTTTCCAAATTTCCTGCCATATTGAGTGAGGCACGTGAACAGCATCATCATTTAGGATTTGAATAGCTCAGCTGGAATTCTATCTTCTCCAATGCCTTTGTTTGTAGTAGTGCTTCCTAAGGCCTGACTGACTTCTCACTTCAGGATGTCTGGCTCTAGGTGAGTGATCACACCATCATGGTTATCTGTCATTAAGATCTTTTTTGTATAGTTCTTCTATGTATTCTTGCCACCTCTTCTTAATCTCTTCTGTTTGGTCCTTGCCATTTCTTTCCTTTATTGTGCCTGTCTTTGCATGAAATATTCCCTTGGTGTCTCTAATTTTCTTGATGAGATCTCCAGTCTTTCCCTCTATTTCTTTGGATTGTTCACTATGAAGGCTTTCTCCTTGCTCTTCTCTGGAACTCGGCATTCAGTTGGGTATCTTTCCTTTTTCTCCTTTGTCTTTCTCAGCTATTTGTAAGGCCAGCGGCAGGATAACATGATGATATGGAAAGTATCCCTTAGGCATTTGTTATTTTTCTCACCTAAATGTGGACAACCAGCCCCTAGACACTCCCTGAGAGATCCCATTTCAGGGCCTGAGTCTCTCCACTCTTCTGCAGACAAGGGCATCATGGCCCTTGATGCCCTCGGGAAGGTGCTGCCCCTGAAGCCCCACACACCAGTTCTCCGTACAAGCCACCAGTCCAGTGCCTCAATCAGAGGAGCATATGAGCTCTGCTTTTGGAAGCTCTGCCAGAGTGGAGAGGTCAGGACAGCATAGAGCCCTGGGCCTTGGTGGCAGTGGAGGCGCCTAGAGAGGGTGAGCACAGGTGTCATCCTCTACATCACATCCCAACATGAACCCAGTTCTCCCACTTGGTCTTTTTGCACTTATTGCAAGGATTGTACTGACCTCTCCCTTCTTTTTCCAACAGTGAATACTTCCTGAATCCCAGGTTCTTTGCTTGATGCTGAGCTGGTTTCAAAATAGACACACAGAGACCTTGCAGTCTCCTGAGGGGAGCGGCATCAGGTCTCTGTGCTGCTGTGTGGTGAGGGCTCAGCTGACAGAGTGAGCAGACTGCAGAAGGTCAGGGAGAAGACAGCATTCCAGTGGGCTTTAAAGGGTCAGGAGAGTTATACCAAGCCCAGGGGGTTGGGGAAAGGGCATTTAAGGCTGAGGAAACAGCTTTGAAAGGACCTAAGTGTGAGCATGCCTTGGGCACTGGTGAGTGTCTCCGTGTACACTGTCTGTAATGTGTGTGTGTGTGTGTGTGTGTGGAGGTGGGAAGGGAGGCTGGAGGTGAGGAGGCTGTGAAGGTGGTCCTCAGACAGGTGGTCAAGGGTCTGCAGATTTAGACTCTGTTCTGTGGGCCGAGGGCAGGGAGGCATGGAGACAGATGGGTATGGGGTGTCTGAGGTCAGTTCGCACCAGTTAGTAAGAGTTAATTGTTACTTTTTCTGAGTTTTGTGAACTGGTTGATTTGACATTAGTAGTTTAAACTCAGTGACAGTGGGCATGTTCATACCCACTGTCATAGAAATTGGCAAACACTCCAATGATTTCTTTTTTAACATTTATGGGCATGTGTGTGTATTAATGCATGTCTGCACACTGGTATAGAGTTGGTAGACCCCTTCCTTGTGATTTCCATCAACAGGCAGAAAGAACTGCGTGTGATTTTGGTACACTCACCAGCCTCAGATTCTTCATTGCTTGGGGAAACATGCCTTGGTGTAACTGCAGTTTGCCGACTTTCATTATCTGCACACCTCTGACAGGATGGTTTCCTGGGTAAAAAATCCTGGAAGAAAAAAAAAGGCAAGCAGTGTGAGTAGCTCTCACCCTTGCAGTCAGCATTTCATCAGGAGAATACAAAAGTGGGAGCGAATGCTGGCTGTGACTGTCAACGAGCCACTAAGCAGAATCAGCTTTGCAGCCGTGGGAACGCGATGCTGAGGGAGGAAGCTCACTGCTGGTCTCCTGCTCCCTGGAATGCCTTCTGCATTCGGGGAAAGAGACGGGACTGGAATGCCTCTCTACTAAATGCTAAGAGAAGCTCCAGCACCCAGGAAGCCTTGGACCAGAAGCTGGCCTCTCAGTATATAATGGTTAAGTAAATCAGTGATATGCCCACAACCCTCCTTTTCACCACAGAGTCCTCTGAGTTTCAGCTGCAGAGTCTATCCTTCATTGCAGCCCACCTTTTTCACTGCCCCTGTGTATTCATTCCATCATCACTGGATCCAGAGCTTTGGATTCAGACACCCCATCTGTGTTGGCCACCGTGCCCTGCATGTAAGAACTCCACACATACTTGACCTCTTTCACCCACAGTGGAATAGAACAGAGTGTTGCAGTGGACTGAAGAATGAAAACCCAGGACTATGTTTCAGACCCAGTGTTATTTCACCTTGACTCAACAAGAACTTACTATATTAGATTCAACAAAATGTGAACAGTTCGGCCTCTTCTTCCTCCTACATCGTCTATCCTGAGAGTCTCCTGGGCTCCTGCTGTATGAGCAAGATCGATTCTAGGGCTGGAGGAGAGAGTACACTGTATATATGTGATCTTTTCCCTCAAGGCTCATAATCCCATTAGACACAAGACAGACATTCATACAACAGTTTCAAAATATCACAGGATAGAGCATGACTTAGTACACAGCAATGGTCAGTTCAAGTGTATGGAATGAACTGAGAAAATGACACAGGAGTTACAAAGAGGAGAGTTATGATGGTTGGTGAGATCAGGGAAGGTTTCCTAGAGGAGGGGAACAGGGGCACTTCACTGGGGCTCCCTGGGATCTGGGAAGGCTTGTCTTGGTGGGGGGCGGGGAATGGAAATGCATCCTTGCTGTTGAGTGGCGTGAGTGAAGGTGCATTCCAGACGCTGCCTGGCCAGAGACCACAGGTACTTGTCTGTAGGCCTCCAAAAGGTAATTGTAAAAAAGTCATGACTTACTCAGGGCTTGCCATGTGCCAAGCACTGTTCTGCATTTCATTTATGAACACGTCGTAGAACCCACATTTAGGCTCTACTGTGAGGTGAATTTATCAAGAGACACATATGTTCTCCAATTAGTATACTATCTGTACACCATTCCCTAGCCCTGAACCTCAGCTCTTGCCCACATTAAATGTGATATAGAAACTTTGTTCATTCAGGCTCTTAAAGAAATGGAAAGCAGTACCCAAGAGAGGGAGGTATTTAAATTAATAGAATGTTGGCTATGTTTCTTTTAAAGAACTAAAAAGGGAGGGGACGGAAGGAAACAAAGGTGACACCTGGGTCCTGGCTTTTCCTTCATCTCCTGAGCCTGCCAAGAGATCAGTCACGTCACCTCTGCCCCTTACAAAACGAACATCATTATCTACTTGTGTGGAAAAGATTTTAAGATCCCCGGACAAAAGGCTTAAGTATAGGATGCCATTGCCCTGTACTTAATTGCCTTGGACGCTTTCCTTGAAAAGCACACCTGGATTTGGAACTTTATTTTATTGCTATGAATGTGACATAATTAAATTTAAAGGCCAAAAAGTAATTTCATACTAATAATCATTCTATTCAGTGGATGTCTGTCATGTCAGTTAGCAGAAGCAAAGAAAATCTTGGGTTCTATGGTTGCAGAGAAAGTGGTGCATATAATTACTCCATGACAGGTACCTGCTCTGGTTGCTTAAAGATATTAAAAAACGAACTGGAGTTTAATCAGGAGAGGATAAGGAAGTGTCTGGGAGGGGGACTTCCACATAAGTATTTACGGAGCAGCCTTGCAGCTCTGGCAGGGGTGCTATGCGTGTGCCTGGGTTGTTTCTGGAGGCCTCCCAGCTGACATATGGAATAAGCATCATGATTACTTGCCGGAATAGCACCCCAGGGAAAACTGGTGAAGCTCACTCCTGCTGGGAGAAGTTCTCTACCCAAGGCACGGCCTTCATCAGCTTTCCGCATGTGACAGTGATGAGGAGGGAGGAGGCCTGCAACAGGTCTTCAATCACAGAATCAAGGCCAGGCTGAGGGCCTGAACCAGAGAAGGAATGGAGGATGCCCAAGGACTAAAATAGGAGTTTGAGTGGGAAGGTGAGACTCTAGAGGCAGAGAGACCTGAGGCAGGATGGTGGTGGTGAGAACAGAAGAGAGGATCTGAACTAAAAGATGTTCTGCAGCTGACTGGGTAGGGCCTGGAGACCTGCTGAGGTCTGGCAGGCAGAGTTGACTCCACGATTCAGAAATCAAAATGCTGCCACAAAAACACAAGCAGACTGTATAATAACAAAACTCCCATTCAGCCAGGCATTCTGCCTGTTTGGTATTATGAATTTTCTTTTCATGGGTATAGTGCTAGCAATCATGTGGTCTGGGATGCTGGGCCCAGAAAGGAAAAAGTGCCCTTGGTGTTTCTGTGGTGAAGACGTGTATAGGAAGGAAGGTGTTTAAACAAGCAAGAGAAAAGCAGCAGCACATGCTAGTTTAACTAAGACCTATAAGCACCAAGATCTTGCTGCCATATTCTCCCAGAAGGCTTTGGGTCAGGGAACTGGAATGTCTCAAATTAAAAGGGGATAGAGAAAAACACACCCGATGGCAGGACCTATGTTGTTGGTCTTGCTGAAGTTTTTCCATGTGATGCAATTACAAGTCACATTTCTTCACTACAGGTAGCAGTTCTAACATTTGTATGGCAGCAAAAATCACTTATTGTTAGGACTTTTTTTTTTTTTAGAACTGATATAAAATGCATTACTGGATTTAAAATAAGAGCTTAACTATATAAACTATTTTAGTGTAAGCAAGTAGCTATAATGTATTAGTATGAATTTTAGCTGATAAATGTGAAATCTAATTCTAATAATAGAATTAGAAAATTCAGCATTTTGCAACTCTTGAAGAAATAACTAATCCATGGAAAGTGTATCACTAGATGAAACCAGTAGATCAAAGAATGATGGAAAATTTTACAGTGTGTAAGGCTGTTACCATCTGAGCCCAGTCATCAATCTTAGCATCACTAACATGGGACAGCCAGACATTACCTGCTGTCTGAGCTGACCCAGTAAGATTTTGTACCACCTATAAAGGATCTTTGACAAAAAAAAGAAAAAAAAGAAATTTAATCAAGCCCATAAAATTCCATTTCACAGGAAAAACAATTGGTAGAGGAACAAATAAAAGCAACCAGCTAAATTCAAAATATGGGAAGTTTTACAGAACCATTGTCACCCAGGATCTTTAGCAGGTCTATGGCATGTAAAGAAAAAGGTGGCAGAGAAGGAGAAGACTCTAGATTAAAGAGAGACAACAGTCAAAGGTAATTTGTAGACCTTTTTCATTTTAACTCAAAATAACTATAAAAAGACATTTCTGAGTCAATCTAGGAAATCGGAACATGCAATGGCATTGTAAGGACACGCCCACATTTTTCAGAGATACAAACTGAAATACGCATGGATAAAATGATGTTATGACTGTGATTTGATGTAAATCTCTTCAGCATAATTTCTCCTTCCAGCAATGATGGGTTAGTTTTTTTCAGACCAAACTCCATGCTAACAAGAAACGTTAGACAAAATATTTATAAAACTGTTTGAAGGTGTTGAAGAATGACTGAGGGACTGGAGTCTGAATGATTCAAGTGGCAGAAAGAATACAATCTCAAGTAGGTGGTCCTTTGTTGCTACTTTTCCCTTTGTTGATTTCAAAGGAGAGGCAGCTAGGCTAAAGAGCTGAACAGGAGTTTTGGCAGTCTCAAAGGTATCAGTCAGTCAGTTCATTCGTGTCCAGCTCTTTGCGACCCCATGAATCGCAGCACTCCAGGCCTCCCTGTCCATCATCAACTCCCGGAGTTCACTCAGATTCATGTCCATCGAGTCGGTGATGCCATCCAGCCATCTCATCCTCTGTCGTACCCTTCTCCTCCTGCCCCCAATCCCTCCCAGCATCAAAGTCTTTTCCAATGAGTCAACTCTTCGCATGAGGTGGCCAAAGTACTGGAGCTTCAGCTTTAACATCATTCCTTCCAAAGAAATCCCAGGGTTGATCTCCTTTAGAATGGACTGGTTGGATCTCCTTGCATTCCAAGGGACTCTCAAGAGTCTTGTCCAACACCACAGTTCAAAAGCATCAATTCTTCAGCGCTCAGCCTTCTTCACAGTCCAACTCTCACATCCATACATGACCACAGGAAAAACCATAGCCTTGACTAGATGGACCTTAGTCGGCAAAGTAATGTCTCCACTTTTGAATATGCTATCTAGGTTGGTCATAACTTTTCTTCCAAGGAGTAAACATCTTTTAATTTCATGGCTGCAGTCACCATCTGCAGTGATTTTGGAGCCCCCCAAAAATAAAGTCTGACACTGTTTCCACTGTTTCTCCCCATCTATTTCCCATGAAGTGATGGGACCAGATGCCATGATCTTCATTTTCTGAATGTTGAGCTTTAAGCCAACTTTTTCACTCTCCTCTTTCACTTTCATCAAGAGGCTTTTTAGTTCCTCTTCACTTTCTGCCATAAGGGTGGTGTCATCTGCATATCTGAGGTGATTGATATTTCTCCCAGCAATCTTGATTCCAGCTTGTGTTTCTTCCAGTCCAGCGTTTCTCATGATGTACTCTGCATATAAGTTAAAGAAGCAGGGTGACAATATACAGCCTCAACATACTCTTTTCCCAGTTTGGAACCAGTCTGTTGTTCCGTGGCCAGTTCTAACTGTTGCTTCCTGACCTGCATACAGATTTCTCAAGAGGCAGGTCAGGTGGTCTGGTATTCCCATCTCTTTCAGAATTTTCCACAGTTTATTGTGATCCACACAGTCAAAGGCTTTGGCATAGTCTTTAAAGCAGAAGTAGATGGTTTTCTGGAACTCTCTTGCTTTTTTGATGATCCAGCAAAAGTTGGCAATTTGATCTCTTGTTCCTCTGCCTTTTCTAAAACCAGCTTGAATATCAGGAAGTTCACAGTTCTCGTATTGCTGAAGCCTGGCTTGGAGAATTTTGAGCATTACTCAAAGGTAGGGAGACACAGAATTTGGAGTTCAGGGCTCAGCAAAGAAGACAAGGAGCACTAATAAACACCCTTGACTTTCATTTGTGACTCAGCGCCCCCCTCAAAGGGCTACAATTCAGGAATAGAGTAGCTTTACTTGTAATATGATCATTTTTGTTAAAAAAAAAAAAAAAAAAGATCCTAACATTGGGAAACAAAACCAAAGAGAGAAAAGAATGTGCAGCAAAGAGAAGCCTGGTGGGGCCGGGAGAGGCTGGGGAGACACTGGTTAAGTAGTCAGAAGCTGCCTCTTTAAGGAAAGGCTTATGATGTAGATAGAGTTAAATGTCCAATTTTGAACCTAAAAGTTTGAGTTTTAGCTTTCTTTAAAACCAATGCAGTATTGTAAAGTAAAATTTAAAAATTTTTTTAAAAATAAAGAAAAAATGTACAGAGAAGACATTGCCCATGCTTGTAACTTTCAACTAGGTATGTTTAATTAGTTTAATTTAACCCTGGATTTGTGCACAAATTTCCTCATCCCCTTGCCAGACCTGCTTATGTGCTGTTTGGTCCCCTGGCAGCGTGGCTAACAGCGGGGAGATGCCATGGGCCAGCCAGCATGACTGAAATATACTGTGACTATAATTTAGTCATTAAGTCCTTGGGAAAAAGTGGCAATGAGATTTTCATTAGAAAAGTTCCACTTGTCCTGTATAAGCTCTATTTATTCACTTACATGGGCAACAAAACTCACCGCTGAAGTTCTAAATGTGTACTCTAAATCCCCTTAGTATCTGAATACACAGATCTCATATCACTCGGAGATCAGTTCCCAAGAAGAAGCTCTTGAGTAGAAATCTTGTTTTCATAAATTAGATTTTATTTGAACCTGTTAGTTCAGATTTATGAAAATTGTTCTGATGCTGTTTTACTGGTAATATGGCAAGTTTAGTAGCCATATTGATTATCTCACTGAAAACAAGGTAAGGCGGTAGGTAAAATATTTTTTAAAGTAAGGATGTGCTGGCAAGATAGTAAAGAACCATCAGGCCAAAATCTAAATGAAGAGGTACCCTTGAGAAGTAAGGAGAGTGGTGAGACTACTGCTCCACTGGTGTGCAGAAACCTCTGGCTTCATCTGCTGTTGGGAGCTTGTGGGGCAGAAGAGCAAGCTTAGGGTCTACCCAGTGTGGAGGGGTCTAATAGGAAAGCCTCCCCTTTGGCCAATCATGGGAGACAGATTACATTCAAAAGAGATGCAGTAAGCCTGACAGTGGAAGCCTGTAGAATGATACCTTCAATGTGCCTAGGAAAAGTGATTCCTAGACCAGTATTCTGTATCTTCAGAAATATCTTTCTCAAGAATCAAGATGGATAGCTGAAAGGTGTACTTCTAGAGGTGATGAAAATGTTCTAGAATTGACTGTAGGCATGGTGTCATATCTTTGAACATAATTAAAAAAAACCACTAACTTGTACCTTTAAATGGGTTGGGTAAGTTGTATGGTGAGTGAATTGATTACAACTTAACAGAACTTTAAGAATGAGACATTAGCACCCCACAAATGAAATAGGTATAAATCTATAACAGAACATATAGAAAATCTATATAAGAAAAACTGGAAAACTCTGATGAACAAAATCAGAATAAGTGGATATTCCATGTTCACTGACAGGGACAGTCAGTGTTGTCAAAATGTCAGTTCTTCCCATTTTGATCTACAGATTCAGTGCAATCCCAAACAAAATTCTAGCAACTTATTTTGTGGATGTCAGCAAACCCATTCTAAAGTTTATATGGAGAGGCAAAAGATTCAGAATAGCCAGCACAATACTGAAACAGAACAAAGTTGGAGGACTGACACTACCCAAATTCAGGACTTACTGTAAAAGCTACAGTAATCAAGACAGTGTGGTATTGTATTTGAGAAAGAAAAGACAAAATACTGGGTTGGTCAGTGAACTTTTTGCCCAACCCAGCAGATCAATGGAACAGAATAGAGAGCTCAGAAAGACCCACATAAACACAGTCAACTGATCTTTGACCAAAAAGCAAAGGCAATACAATGGAGCAAAGACAGTATTCTTTTTTTAACCCCCTCAAGAAATGATCGCAGAACAACTGGCAATCCATATGCAAAAACAAAAACAAAAAGACACAGATCTTAACACCCATCACAAAAAAGAACTCAAAACCAATCTTGGTCTGGTGGTGCCTTTTAGATACAACATCAAGGACACAATGAAAGTGAAAGTGAAGTCACTCAGTTGTGTCCGACTCTTTGCGACCCCATGGACTGTAGCCTACCAGGCTCCTCCATCCATGGGATTTTCCAGGCAAGAGTACTGGAGTGGGTTGCCATTCCCTTCTCCAGGGGCTCTTCCTGACCCAGGGATTGAACCCGGGTCTCCTGCATTGTAGGCAGATGCTTTTAACATCTGAGCCACCAGGGAAGTCAAAGACATAATTGATAAGCTGGACTTCATTAAAATAAAAAAACTTCTGCTATGTAAAAGACAATGTCAAGAAAATGGGAAGATAAACCAGACTGGAAGAAAATATTTGCAAAAGGCACTTCTCATAAAGGCTTGTTATCCTAAACATACAAAGTACTCTGAAAACCCAATAGTAAGCAAAAACCCCATTAAAAAAAAAAATGGGTCAAAAACCTGAACAGACATCTTACCAAAGAGGATACAAAGATGGCAATTAATGATTATGAAAATGTGCTCCATATTATATGTCATCAAGGAAATGCAAACTAAAATAACAATGACATATGGGTATACATCTGTTAAACAGCCAACACCCAGAACACTGGCAACACTAAGGGCTGGTGAGGAGGTAGAACAGCAGCTTTCATTCATCACTAGCGGGAATGCAAAATGGGACAGCCACTTTGGAAGAGTTTGGCAGTTTCTTACGAAACAACACATGCTAATCAGACTAAACTGTAGTATCCAGGAATTGTGCTTCTTGGTAGTTCCCCAAAGGAGCTGAAAACAAAAACCTACACATGGACACTTACAGCAGCTTTGTTCATGATCGCCCGAAGTTGGAAGCAACAGAAGTGTCCTTCAGTAGGTGAATAGATAAATAAACTATGTTACTGATACATCTGGACAATGGAATATTATCCAGTGCTAAAAAGAAATGACCTATCAAGCCAGGAAAAGATATGGAGGAACGAACCTTAAGTGTATAAACTGAGAAGCCAGCAACTGGAAAGGGCTACATGCCAACTGTGTGACATTCTGGAAAAGGCAAAACTATGGGGACAATAAAAAGATCAGTGGTTCCCAGGAGTTCAGAGCTGAAGGAGGGATGAACAGGCAGAGCACAGAGGCTTTTTCAGGGCACTGAAATACTCTATTTACCACCATAATGATGGGAAAATGTCATATACATTTTACATATACATATATATACATTTGTCCAAACACACAAAATGTACAGCACCAAGAGTGAACCCCAGTGTAAACCATGGGCTTTGGGTGGCTGTGATGTGTCCTTATGGGTTTCTCAGTTGTCACAAGTGTCCCATTCTGATGAGCAATGTTGATAATGGGGGATGCATGTGTGGGACAGGGAGTATATAGAAAATCTCACCACGTTCCACTCAATTTTGCTGTGACCCGAAACCTTAAAAAACAAACAAAAAAAACAACTAAGGTGTTATTTTTTTTTAAAAAGGAATGAGGTTGAAATGAAGTCATTTTAGACAAAGAAAAGCTGAATTTGTCACCACGGATCTTAACTAAAGGAATTTCTAAACCTATATACTTCTGGTAGAAGGGAAGTAAGTGAAGATAGGAAGTCAGAGGTTCAAGAAGGGCTGAAAAGAATGCTTATATGGGCAAGTCTGCAAATACTGACAAAACAATTTTAGGAGGTTAAAAATACAGTAAAAGTAAAAAATATAGTAAGTACATCATATATGTCAGTAGGAAAGAAAGCAGGATTCAAGTACTCTAAAATCCTTCTATGTCCAGAAAGAACTTGTATATATATATATTTCTTTAAATAGTTCATCCATAATTTATATACCCTTTGATGTATTTAATGATATGCATTTAATTTAATAATTATTTAATAGTCTTAAATAACTGAATTAATGTTCTGTTTTAATTTCTAGGTACAAAACTATAGTGTAAAGAACAATTAGATTAATTATAATTGGCATCTGGTTGATCGCCTGGAGAATCCAATGGACAGAAAAGCCTGGCAGGCTGTACAGTCCATGGAGTCACAAGAGTTGGACATGACTTGGCAACTAAACCACCACCACTGCCCATCACTTCATGGCAAATAGATGGGGAAGCAATGCAAACAGTAGCAGACTTTATTTTTTTGGGCTCCAAAATCACTGCGGACTATGACTGCACCCATGAAATTAAAAGACACTTGCTTCTTGGAAAAAGGCTATGACAAACCTAGACAGCATACTAAAAAGCAGAGACACCAGTTTACTGACAAAGGTTCATATAGTCAAAGCTATGGTTTTTTCAGTAGTCATGTACATATGTGAGACTTGGACCATAAAGAAGGCTGAGTGCTGAAGAATTGATGCTTTCGAATTGGGGTGCTGGAGAAGACACTTGAGAGTCTCTTGGATGGCAAGGAGACCAAACTAGTTAATCCTAAAGGAAATCATGCAAGGACTGAATATTCATTGCAAGGACTGATGCTGAAGCTCCAGTGCTTTGGCCACCTGATGGGAAGAGCCAACTCATTGGAAAAAGAGCTCGATGCTGGGAAAGATTGAAGGCAAAAGGAGAAGGGGGCGGCAGAGGATGAGGTGGTTGGATGGCATCAATGACTCAATAGGCACGAGTTTGAGCAAACTCCAGGAGATAGTGAAGGACAAGGAAGCCAGGCATGCTGCAGACCATTGAGTCACAAAGAGTCAGACATAGCTACTGAACAATAATAACAATGAATTTAATGATCTCAAAAGGTTGAGTACTAAATGAAGAAGGGGACATTGTGGTTTTTAAAATGTACATACACACCTTTCCTTTGTTTTGAAGGAAAAAATGAGATTTATAAAAATTAACAATAAAAAGTTGCACAATCTAGTTTTACATAGAAGATGAAATACAGCTTGCCATCAGTAAGGTTAACCAAGTTGTGTGTCTGTATCTGTAATACAGTGTGTCGATATCCAACAACAGAGTGTTGTTGACATATATTCCAGAAGTGACAGGTACTTTTACTGAAGTCAGCTCATACAGATGTCAGGCACTCTTTAAGAGCACCCTCAGCTCTTGAAGAAGTCTTAGGCTCCCAGAGCACAGGTGTTGGGAGGAGCTGGAATGTGTGCCAAGAAACAGAGATGTTCTCTTTTTCAGTGATTTCCAAGAGAAAATATAGCCTGTTGGAGCAGAGCAGATGGCACTGCTAAGATGTAAAATCTATGACAGTGAGTCAATAGCAGGGGTCAGCAAACTATAGCCTGAAGGCCATACCCCACCTGCAGCATGTTTCTGTAAACTGTTTTGTTGGCATACATCCACATTTATTCATTTATATATTGTCTATGGCTACTTTCAGGCTAACTCAATAGAACTGAGTAGGTGACAGGACTGTATGACTTGCAAAGCCTAAATATTTACTGCCTGGCCCTTTACAGAAAGTTTGCAGACAGCTGGTTTATATAGTAAAGGAGTTTCTAGAAGTAAGAGGCTGGAGAGAGGCTCTCATGCAAAACAACAACAACAACAACAACAACAACAGCACTCTACAACAGGTGACTATGAATATGAATTAGATATGTAACTATAGAGTTGTCTCTGTCACTAATAATAATGATAGCAAATACAGTGAAGAGTCCTTGCTTCCTATCAGGCACTGTTGAAGCACTTTATTCTAAAATAACCTTATACAAGTGAACTTGGTAATGATGATGGGATCCAAGAGTCTCCTCTGCAAAAAAAGTATGCAGCTGGACAAAATTGCCAAAAGCTATCACCTCAGGGCATGATAAATTGACCAAAGGCAAAGAACAGATTGAAAAGTGTTTATTCTCAAAACAACAACAACAATAAAAATAGCTAGAACGTAGAGTCAGAAAAGCAGAAGTCTATAACCTGCTTGCCTGGATGAGCCACAGAATGACTGAGACAACCTCTCCATGTCACCTGGGTACCTGAGAAACTGGACATCCACAAGAAGATCTGGAGATGACTTGGGAGGTTGAGAACTGGCTACAACATTGAATGCAACCTTCCCACACGTGGCCGAAGGTGGAAGGAAGCCTCATAGGTTCAATGTGTCTGAGCAACACTTCTGCCCGCGTCATTGGCCGGTCACTAAGCTGTGCAGCCAATAAATGGAGACGCTGAGTTCAGAACCCAGCAACGGCTTCCTGAATCTGTTTTCTTTTCAGTCTGCATCTTTGCCTCACTAAATCTCCCCAGTCTAAGTTTTGCCTTAGATTAGCTCTGTGTACTTTGTTAACCTCTCATAGTACACCTAAAATATCTCCAGGTAATCTCAATAGCCCCAAATCTGATACCACTGAGTACAAGCGTGCCAGCAGCCTGACATTACCTCTTGCCACCAGGTGCCCACAGGTGAAACCAAATTGATCACTTAACTGGAAAAAAAAAATCAGAAACTGTTGAAAAAATACAAAACCAGTGAATCTGCCAACATGGTTCACACAGAGAACTGGGAATCCAACATCCAAAGAAACAGCAGGATACTGTTGCTACCAGCTGTGCTCCCATTTAAGATGCCATTTGTGGAAAATATTTATCATAGTCTTCCATTTTCTCTGTGCAAAATGAAAAAATTGAGAAATGCCAAATTACATTGTTTTAAAAAATCCTGCCATAGAGCATCTCCACTCTTCCATGCTATTCTCTGAAGACATTATTGATGTTCTACCAGGTTGATGGAGTAATATAATTTGCTAGCAGGAAGAAAGGCTGGCAAAGAGAACTATGTTCATTAGAGCAATATCTTTACAATGACTTATTCCATTTTCGTTATTTTTCAAGATCACACACGTCACAGGGCAGAACAGTTGGCTTGCTATGCCCTGGATAGTTCAGTATTTTTACAGTTAGAAGTAGATTTTTGAACACTTCTGCAAATTACATCTATTTTTGCTAGAAAGGGCTCTTTATACTGCTGAGGAAAAGAACTCTCTGAACACCTATGTGGCTTCTATTTACAGGCAGCTTCCCAGGTTTCAGTAGTGGTAAAGAACCTGCCTGCCAATGCAGGAGACCAAGTTGCAGGCTTAGTCCCTGGGTTGGGAAGATCCCCTGGAGGAGGGCATGGCAACCCACTCCGGTATTCTTGCCTGGAGAATCCCATGGACAGAGGAGCCTGGGGCCGCAGAGAGTCAGAGATGACGGAAGCGATTTAGTACACATGCCCCGTCATTTTAGACTCAGTAAGTTCCTGTGGGGCAGTCTTTTCCTTAAGCAATTCATCAAGCCCATCTAGCTGGGGCTGGACCAGCTCTAGAACTGACATCAAAGTTTTGAAGTAACTGCCATTTGTCTTCACTCATTTCATATCTCCTCCTCTTTAAAACTCTTCCCTTCAGGCTGGGACTCACCAGCGGTCTTGTCAGTGGTGCCTCACATAAGCTGCCTTCCCCACTTCCCAAGAAAGAACCCTCTTCACCCAATCAAAATTCCCAATCTTCCATCTGAATAGTCTGATTTCATCAAGGTGTTAAAAAATGCAGTCCTATTAAATTATATTTGTTAATGGTTGATAACTTCAGAGAGGTGTTTGCATTCTGAAGAAGAAATTTTCATTAACCCAAAGAATTTCTAATGGATAAAATTCAGAACAATATAACCAGGTGATACATTCTCATTAGTGAGAAGGAAAAGTATTGGGGGGCACAAGTACCTCTCAGGAATGTTTTTTAGAACGCTGGTGAGTTGAGGTTCACAAGTGTGGTAGTTGACCACTAGCCGTGGTACAGCCAAGGACCCTCAGCCTTGCTACTGAAGTATCCATTAGCTTGTTTAAGATGCCAGGAAGGGCCTCAAACCGCCTGACCAGACTCCACAACAGTGACTAGAAAGAGAGAACCCTTTAGGCCTTTTCTTCTACTTTCTAAACTGTTGGGATTTGAAAGACTTGTTACTATGAGGTCTGTCATCTGCCTTCCTCTCTTTCTACCAGTCTTTCATGGCATTTGGCTGGCCAGATGATACTCTTGGTACGTGCTTTGCTTACAGTTGTTAGAATGAATAATAAACTGCTCAGAGTTAGAAGGAATCAGAGATCACCTACTTCAGCCCCTTCAATTTAAAGACAGTGTAAAACCCAGAAAAGTTGCTCAGAGTCCACCAACTTGTGCTAAGCCATGTAGCATTAGGGTGGCACCACCCTAGTAGCAAAAAGCAAAGGAACTAAAGAGCCTCTTGATGATGAAGTTGAAAGAGGAAGGTGAAAAACCTGGCTTAAAACTCAACATTCAAAAAACTAAGATGCCATCCTGTCCCATCACTTTATGGCAAATAGATGGGGAAAAAATGGAAACAGTGATAGACTTTATTTTCTTGGGCTCCAAAATCACTATGGATGGTGACTGCAACCATGAAAGTAAAAGATGCTTGCTCCTTGGAAGGAAAATTGTGACAAACTTAGCATATTAAAAAGCAGAGACATCACTTTGCTGACAAAGGTCCATATAGTCAAAGCTATGGTTTTTCCAGTAGTCATGTATGGATTTGAAGGGTTCGACCATTAAGAAGGTTGTGCACTGAAGAACTGATGTTTTCAAACTGTCATACTGGAGAAGACTCTTGAGAGTCCTTGGACAGCAAGGAGATCAAACCAGTCATTCCTAAAAGGAAATCAACCCTGAATACTCACTGGAAGGACTGATGCTGACACTGAAGCTCCAGTATTTTGGCCATCTGACGTGAAGAGTGGATTCATTAGAAAAGAGCCTGATGCTGGGAAAGATTGAGGGCAGTAGGAGAGGGGAGCGACAGAGGATGGAATGGTTGGATGGCATCACTGACTCAATGGACATGAGTTTTGAGTAAACTCCGGGAGATAGTGAAAGGGAGTCAGAAAGAGTCAGACTTGACTGAGCTACTGAACAAAACAACAACGTGGCATGATAATCTGCCATCGGGTTGGGACCTTTTAGGGAAGCCTGGCATGCTGCAGTCCATGGGGTTGCAAAGAGTTGGACGTGACTGAGCAACTGAACTAAATTGAGAGATAAATGTCACCGTCACCATTCAGCTATAAATGGAAAGTTGTTGCACAGAGGGGGTGAGGGCATTCCAAACCAATCACAGAACAAGAATGGCACCAGAACCCAATGAAATTTAGCATAGACCTGGGTTATTAGTAGTTTGCAACTTTGCAATCTATGGGCAAGGAAGGATTCCAATACAAAAATTAATTTTAGGTCAATGAAAGAGCTCAACAAAGTCAACCTTTGACCACTGAATTCAATGAACAGAGAACATGTGACTAGGGTCAACAAAGTCAACCTTTGACCACTGAATTCAATGAACAGAGAACATGTGACTAGGGTAATACAAACGGAATGACCCCAGATCTTTTATTGAGAGCCCAAATTCTTTAATGGCTATAGAATATTATTTACATTTGAGTAGAATTGTGTGGCCTGTGTTTTGGAAATTTCCTCCAAAAACTTAAATACTGGTGCCAGACAGGTAAGGTCTAAAGTAAAAAGACTTTCATAAGCTTCCCATTGTACCTCCTTCCACCATTGTCCAATTTTATTCAACACTAATAGCTGATTTCTCCTAGCCTCTCTCAAAATGTTGCTGGCACAAGGACAATATCAATTGGCTAATGGATTTCCCTGCTCAGGCATTTGAACTTTCTAGTTGAAAAGCAAAAACTCCTCGCATATTCTTGATCAAAGAAAAATCCCCATCGATATGACATACATCTTGGGAGAGAGAAACCAGGAGAACCCATTTATCTGATTGGTCATTTGTTAATTCATTTACTTATTCATTCATTCACTATTTACTGAGCACCCATTATATTCCAGGCATTATGGAGAATATGGCTTCCCTGGTGGCTCAGATGTTAAAGCATTTACCTGCAATGTGGGAGACCCAGGTTTGATCCCTGGGTCAGGAAGATCCTTTGGAGAAGGAAATGGCAACCCACTTCAGTACCCTTGCCTGGAAACTCCCATGGACGGAGGAGCTTGGTATGCTACAGTCCATGGAGTCGCAAAGAGTTGGACATGACTGAGCGACTTCACTTTCCTTTTTCCTTTTCATGGAGATAAAGAGGAAATAAAGCAGATAATGGTTCTTCTCTTCATGATGCTTACATCACTGGGGATGGGCCAGACCTGGTGAAGTACCGACAAGTCTGGTGAGTACCAGGTAAGCTTCTGCAGGCGTCTGTAGCAGGGGCTTCCCTTGTGATTTAGTGATCAAGAAGCCGCCTGCTGGTGTAGATGTGGGTTTGATCCCTGGGTCTGGAAGACCCCCTGAAGAAGGAAATGGCAACCCACGCCAGTATTCTTGCCTGGAGAATTCCATGGACAGAGGAGCCTGGCGGGCTACAGTCCATGGGGTCGCAAAAGAGTCAGACACAACTGAGCGACTCAACAACAACACATAGCAGGAGACCTACTCTAAACTGGAAGGCCAGGGAAAGCCTTCTGAGAACAGGAAACAGCTGGGGTCTGATCGATGAGTCACAATCAGACTGATGAATATTCTGGGCAGAAGGAATGGTAAGTACAAAGGTCATCGGGCACAAGACAACACTTGTATTCAAAAAACTGATGAAAAGTCAGTGTTCTGAGTATGCAATGCAGGTGACACAGATCATATTGATTTGCAGCGAGAAAGAGAGAGCACATGACGGCACCTGCTGTATCCGCTTAGTCATGATTTGCAGCGAGAAAGAGAGAGCACGTGATGGCACCTGCTGTATCCGCTTAGTCATGATTTGCAGCGAGAAAGAGAGAGCACGTGACGGTACCTGCTGTATCAGCTTAGTCAACCCCCGTGGCTCACGAGGCCACATGAGCCTGCCCTCACCCACCCGCTCGTGTCAGGTCCAAGCCAGGGAGAGTGCCCATAGTTAGTACAGCAAAGCTCGGACAAGGCAGGACCTGAGGCTCCAGAGCAATGGTACCTTTCACACCCAGCTACAAACCAGGCCAGCCAGCACCCAATCAATGTGAAGGCTTCAGAAAGAGGGAGGCACAAGCACAATTAAAGACAGAGTGGCAGCCACATTTTGGAAGCAGGAATTGCCACAGACAAGCCATGATGGGCGGTGAATGCGCTTACAATGTGATACTCTGGCACCACTGCTTGAATGATTTGCATTGAAACAGCGAACTTCAAGAAAAACATTTGAGCATCTTCATGGATCAACCAAAAATTGAAACTTAGCAACAGGGCCGAATTTGAATCCAAGACTCTAATGACTCTCTGTCCTGATTAACCATCAGACCTCATTAGTTTCTACTAGGGAATAAAGAATTTTTTGCCTAAATCACTGTATGTGTACTTCATTCCTACTAAGTTGCTTCAGTCACGTCTGACTCTTTGTGACCCTATGGACTGTAGCCCTCCAGGCTTCTCTGACCATGGGATTCTCTAGGCAAGAATACTGGAGTGGATTGCCATGCCCTCCTCCAGGGGATCTTCTCAACCCAGGGATCGAACCCATGGCTCTTATGGGTCCTGCATTGGTAGCTGGGTTCTTTACCCCTGGCGCCACCTAGGAAGCCCCAATTCACTGTATAGTGAGTGAAGTTGCTCAGTCGTGTCCGACTCTTAGCGACCCCATGGATTGCAGCCCACCAGGCTCCTCCGTCCGTGGGATTTTCCAGGCAAGAGTACTGGAGTGGGGTGCCATTGCCTTCTCCAAATTCACTGTATATTCCTGAGTAAATCTTATTTTTCAGTTGAAAAAGTATTGTCTCTACCTCAAAAGCCCAAAAAGCAGAAAGACGACTGATACAGATGAATCCATTGTGTAATTACAGACATATATTTTGTGTTTGTCATTAAGAAGAGATGCACAGGAGACAGGAAGAAAGGAGGCAGCTTCAGTGAGCTACTCAGCTCAGCTCTCTTTAGAGAGCTGTGTCATTACAAAGGGATGTCCCCAATTTCTCCCCAGCATCTAAGAATTCAGTCAATTCCTTAAACTGGCTTTTTTTTTTTTTTTTTTTTTTTGGCTCATTCCCTCTTTATGAAACTGTTTTGGGCATTTTGCAGGGAATGAAATCAGCTGGGTAAAAGACAACTTCTTATTTCACCTAGGCGAAGAGGTCTGGCAAGCATAGCAAGAGCCTTTCCAGATCCCTCGTGGGCACCAAAGTACTTCTTGCAACACTAGTTAATGCAGGGGATCAGTTTATCCCACTGACTCCGTGACTCTGCAAGATGGCATATGGAAACGGCAGGAGTCCCAGCGTGGGGCACTGTGACACGTGTCTCTGTCGCTAACCAAGGTTTATGTGCTTACAGTCTGTGTTTTTCTTGAGCAGGGATATGGAGCAGGGCTCAGCCAGATGGATTATCATTTTCTGTAGTTAATGAGTTTATCTGTCTCTTAGGAAAGAAATGCAGAGAGAGAAGGGTGAGGGGAGGGAGGGAAAAAATGTGTCCATACTCATAGGAGCATCGGTGGACATTTGTCCTGTAGAAATTCAATTCATTAAACAGAAATTCCTGTCTTTTTAGCCTCTAGCCAGGTTACGTCTGATACCCAGAAGGTCACGTGTTTGGAAGCCACTGAAGAAGTGACACTGAGCAGCTTCTGCAGGTCAGGCAGGCTCCTCCCCTCCCCCCACACTCCCCTCTTGCTTTTCTCCCCAGAATCACTGCCTGACTCTCTTTTCTCTGAGCTGCTCCCTCCTCCCATCAGTAGCTCTTTTCTCATTTTTTCTGATTAGCTTTCATTGTCAGGCCCGATGACACAGAACCACCTGATTAGATTTATGAAAACATTCTAATCTGAAACAAGTCTATGTGTCTGTGTTAGTGGCACATGTAAATTTCTTCCCCAAAAGGCTGCTCTGAGGAATTCTGTTCATGTCACTGTTCTTGGCTTTTTCTCAAATATGGATCAAAGACTGCTGTGTGCCTAGGGGCTTTACATCTCTCCCTCCTCTCCACCCCCACCTTCCTCACCCCCACAATGCAGCTTCCTTCAGTCCTGGATTTACTGAGTACTGAGAATTAGTCAAGCACTCTTCTAGGGCCTGGGTGAAAGTGAAGTGAAGTCGCTCAGTCGTGTCCGACTCTTTGCGACCCCATGGACTGTAGTCTATCAGGTTCCTCCGTCCATGGGATTTTCCAGGCAATAGTACTGGAGTGGATTGCCATTTCCTTCTCCAGGGGATCTTCCCAACCCAGGGATCGAACCCAGGTCTCCCTCATTGTACACAGATGCTTTACCATCTGAGCCACCAGGGAGGTATTGTTCTACAAAAGCATTACTTCAGTTAATCCTTAACAGTAATGTGTTAAACATTATTATTCCCATTCTATATGAGAAAACTCTATCTCATAGAAGTTAAATAATTATCCCAAATCATATAACTACTATTGTGCAAAACTGGTCTATCTCTACCAGTGAATCTTTTCACAGTGCTATAAGCTCTTAGGCCCCTTCATGGATCACAGCCTTGTTGTGGTGAAGGAGCTTTGACACCGTGAACCATGCTGTACAGGGCCGCCCAAGATGGACGAGTCATAGTGGAGAGTTCTGACAAAATGTAGTCCACTGGAGGAGGGAATGGCAAACTACTACAGTATTCTTGCCATGAGAACCCCATGAACAGTACAGAAAGGCAAAAAGATAAGATCCGAAAGATGAGTACCCCAGGTCAGAAGGCGTCTAAGGTGCTACTGGGGAAGATCAAAGGGAAACTACTAATAGCTGTAGAAAGAATGAAGCCACTGGGCCAAATTAGAAACGATGCCCAGTTGTGGATGTATCAGTGAAAATAATGTCCAGTGCTGTAAAGAACAATATTGCATAGGAATCTGTGGTGTGTTAAGTCCATGGATCAAGATAAATCAGATGTGGTCAAGTAGAAGATGGTGAGAGTGAACATCAATATCTTAGGAATCAGTGAACTAAAATGGATGGAATGGGTGAATTTAATTCAGATGACCATTATATCTACTACTACTGTGCCCAGTACTTTGGCCACCTTATGTGAAGAGTTGACTCACTGGAAAAGACTCTGATGCTGGGAGGGATTGGGAGCAGGAGGAGAAGGGGATGACAGAGGATGAGATGGCTGGATGGCATCACTGACTCGATGGACGTGAGTTTGAGTGAATTCTGGGAGTTGGTGATGGACAGGAAGGCCTGGCGTGCTGCAGTTCATGGGGTCGCAAAGAGTCAGACACGACTGAGAGACTGAACTGGACTGAACTGAACTGAACTGAACTATGGGTAAGAATCCCTTAGAAGAAATGTGAGTAGCCCTCAGAGTTGACAAAAGACTCCAAAATGCAGTATTTGGTTGCAATCTCAAAAAAAACAAAAACAAAAACAAAAACAAAAACCCAGAATGGACTCCATTTATTTTCAAGGCAAAACAGTCAACATCACAGTAATCCAAGTCTGTGCCCAAACCACTCATGCCAGAGAAGCTGAAGTTGACCAGGTCTAGAAGACCTGCAAGATCTTCTAGAATTAACACCAAAAAAAAAGATGTCCTTTTCATCATAGGGGATTGGAATGCAAAAGTAGGAAAGCAAGAGCTACTTGGAGTAACAGGCAAGTTTTGAATTGCAGTACAAAATGAAGTGAGGCAAAGGCTAATGGAATTTTGTCAGGAGGATACACTGGTCATAGCAAAACATCCTCTTCCAACAACACAAGAGACAACTCTATACATGGATATCATGAAATGGTCAATACCGAAATCAGATTGCTTATATTCTTTGCGCTCAAGGATGGAGAAGCTTTATATAGTCAGCAAAAACAAGACCTGGAGCTGATTGTGATTCATATCATCAGCTCCTTACTGCAAAATTTAAGCTTAAACTGAAGAAAGTAGGGAAAACCACTAGGCCATTCAAGTATGACTTGAATCAAAATCCCTTATGATTATACAGTGGATGTGATGAATAGATTCAAGGGATTAGATACAACAGAGATTGTGCCTGAAGAAATATGGACATAGGTTTGTAAACACTGTACAGCAGGCTATGAGCAAAACCATCCCAAAGCGGGGGGAAAATGCAATAAGGCAAAATGGTTGTCTGAGGAGGCTTTACAAATAGCTGAGGAAAGAAAAGAAGTGAAAAGCAAGGGAGAAAGGGAAAGATACACCCAACTGAATGCAGAGTTTCAGGGAAAATCAAGGGGAGATAAGAAAGTGTTTTTAAGTGAACAGTGCAAAGAAATAGAGGAAAACAATAGCATGAGAAAGACAAGATCTCTTCAAGAAAATTATAGAGATAGCAAGGGAACATCTGATTTCATGAAGAATGGGCATGAAAAAGGACAGAAACATCATGGACCTAACAGAGGCACAAGAGATTAAGAAGTGGTGGCAAGAATACACAGAAGAACTGTACAAAAAAGATCTTAATGACTGGGATAACCATGATGGTGTGGTCGCCCACCTAGAGCCAGACATCCTGGAGTGTGAAGTCAACTGGGCCTTAGGAAGTATTACTGCCAACAAAGCTAGTGGAAGTGGTGGAATTCAAGTTATTTAAAATCCTAAAAAATGCTGTTAAAGTGCTGCATTCAATATGGCAGCAAATTTGGAAAACTCAGCAGTGGCCACAGGACTGGAAAAGGTCAGTTTTAATTTCAGTCCCAAAGAAGGGCAGTGCCAAAGAATGTTCAGACTACCAGACAGTTGCCCTCATTTCCCATGCTAGAAGGATTATGTTCAAAATCCTTCAAGCTATCTTCAGCAGTACATGTACCAAGAAATTCTAGATGTACAGTCTGGGTTTAGAAAAGGCATATTGTCAACATTTGTTGGATTATAGAGAAAGCAAGGGAATTCCAGAAAAGCATCTACTTCTGCTTCATTGACTATACTAAAGCCTTTGACTGTATGGATCACAACAAACTGGAAAATTCTTAAAGATATGGGAATAGCAGACCACCTTACCTGTTTCCTGAGAAACCTGTATGCAGGTCAAGAAGCAAGAGTTAGAACCAGACATGGAACAACTAACTGGTTCAAAACTGGGAAAGGAGTATGTCAAGGCTGTATATTGTCACCCTCCTCATTTTACTTATACACAGAGTACAGCCTGTGAAATGCTGGGCTGGATGAGTCACAGACTGGAATCAAGGTTTCCAGAAGAAATATCAACAACCTTAGATAGACAGATGATACCACTCTAATGGCAGGAAGTGAAGAGGAAATAAAGAACCTTTTGATGAAGGTAAAAGAGGAGAGTGAAAAAGCTGGCTTAAAACTCAACATTCAAAAAACAAATATCATGGGATCCAGTCCCATCACTTCACGGCAAATAAAAGTGGAAAGGGTAGAAGCAGTGACAGAGTTTCTTTTCTTGGGCTTTAAAATCACTTGCAGGTGTTGTATGCAGCCACGAAACTAGAAGACACTTGCTCTTAGAAGGAAAGCTACGACAAACCTAGACAGTGTATTAAAAAACAAAGACATTACTTTACTGACAAAGGTTTGTATAGTCAAAGTTGTGGGTTTTTTCAGTACTCATGTACGAATGTGAGAGTAGGACCATAAAGAAGGCTGAGCACCAAAGAATTGATGCTTTTGAACTGTGATGCTGGACAAGACTCTTAAGAGTCCCTTGAACAGCAAGGAGATCAAACCAGTCAATCCTAAAAGAAATCAACCCTGAATATTCATTGGATGGACTGATGCTGAAGCTGAAGCTCCAATACTTTGGTCACCTGATGTGAAGATCCAACTCATTGGAAAAGACCCTGATGCTGGGAAAGATTGAAGGCAGGAGGAGAAGGGCAGGACAGAGGATGAGATGGTTGAATGGCATCATCCACTCAATGGACATGAGTCTGAGCAAACTCTGAGAGATAGTGAAGGACAGAGAAGCCTACTGTGCTATAGTCCACGGGGTTTCAAAGAGTTGGACACACTGAGTGACTGAATAACAACAACAAACATGTAAGGGAACTCCCATCAGGTTATCAGCTGATTTCTCAACAGAAACTCTACAAGCCAGAGCGGAAGGGCATGCTATATTTAAAGTGATGAAAGGGAAGAAACTACAACCAAGAATCCTCCACCCAGCAAGACTCTCATTCAGATCTGATGAAGAAATCAAAAGCTTTCTAGACAAACAAAAGTTAAGAGAATTTGGCACCACCAAACCAGCTTTACAACAAATGCTAAAGGAACTTCTCTAGGCAGGAAACAGAAGGAAAAGACTTACAGAAAATAAACCCAAAACAATTAAGGAAATGGTAAAAAAAAAAAAAAAAATCACTGCAGATGGTGACTGCAGCCATGAAATTAAAAGACACTTACTCCTTGGAAGAAAAGTTATGACCAACCTAGATAGCATATTCAAAAGCAGAGACATTACTTTGTCAACAAAGGTCCGTCTAGTCAAGGCTATGGTTTTTCCAGTGGTCATGTATGGATGTGAGAGTTGGAGTATAAAGAAAGCTGAGTGCCGAAGAATTGATGCTTTTGAACTGTGGTGTTGGAGAAGACTCTTGAGAGTCCCTTGGACTGTAAGGGGATCAACCAGTCCATCCTAAAAGAGATCAGTCCTGGGTGTTCATTGGAAGGACTGATGTTGAAGCTGAAACTCCAATACTTTGGCCACATGATGTGAAGAGCTGACTCATTTGAAAAGACCCTGATGCTGGAAAAGATTGAGGGCAGGAGGAAAAGGGGATGACAGAGGATGAGATGGTTGGATGGCATCACTGACTCAATGCACATAGGTTTGGGTGGACTCCGGAAGTCGGTGATGGACAGGGAAGCCTGGCGTGCTGCGATTCATGGGGTTGCAAGGAGTTGGACATGACTGAGTGACTGAACTGAACTAAACAGGATCATACATATCAATAATTACCTTAAATGTAAACGGGTCAAATCTTGCAACCAAAAGACACAGACTTGACAGATGAACACATGTGCATGTATGCAACCTCACTTGCCACACTACTCTGCTTGAGCCCCTAAACTATACGTAATTATATTTTATATTGTTAGGTTAATCATGTTCCCATTATGGCTTACAGTTATAATTATCTTTTATTTTTTTGCCTGGCTGTTATTTGTGAAAATTGATCAATATCTTTTACTATTATGATTATGTAATTATTATTCAATATCATTATATCATGATTAGTAAAGAGAAAAATAATAGAATTCTATATCACCAAAACTTCCATCTAATAGAAAAACTTGTAATCACTTTTTAAAATCTAGATGCATATCAGAATTACCTTGGAGTTTTTTGAAAAGTACAAATGCCTAGGTATTTGCTTTTTACTTAAAAAAAAAAAAAAAAAAGTTGCAAACAGCCACAAGATCTAGAAAACAGTTGCCATAGACCACACACTTCTGTCTTTTTGGCCAAACTTACCTACACGAGACACACTGACAATAGTGCTATCTGCAAACATAAAGGTCAAAATTATACATAGGAATGCCCTGATATGACATACTTCTTGGGTTGGGAAGTCTGATTTTCTTTTGGGGATTTAGATGATGAGTTATCTGGAAGTTGGTATTATGTATGATAAGCAAACACCCCTTTTCAATAACACAAGAAACGACTCTACACATGGACATCACCAGATGGTCAATACCAAAATCAGATTGATTATATTCTTTGCAGCCAAAGATTGAGAAGCTCTATACAGACAGCAAAAACAAGACCGGGAGCTGACTGAGGCTCCGATCATGAACTCCTTATTACAAATTTAAGACTTAAATTGAAGAAAAGTAGGAAAAACCACTAGGCCATTCAGGTATGACCTGAATCAAATCCCTTATTATTATACAATGGAAGTGACATATAGATTCAAGAAATTAGATCTGATAGAGTGCCTGAAGAACTGTGGATGGAGGTTTGTAACACTGTACACGAGACAGTAACCAAAACCATCCCCAAGAAAAATAAATGCAGTAAGGCAAAATGTTTGTCTGAGGAGGACTTACAGATAGCTGAGAGAAAAGAAGTGAAAAAGGAAAGATATATCCATCTAAATGCAGAGTTCCAAAGAACAGCAAGGAGAGATAAGAAAGCCTTCTTAAGTGAACAGTGCAAAGAAACAGAGGAAAAGAATGGGAAAGACTAGAGATCTCTTCAAGAAAATCAGAGACACCAAGGGAACATTTCATGCAAAGACAGGCAAAATAAAGGAGAGAAATGGTATGGACCTAACAGAAGCACAATATATTGCATATTTGGAAAACTCAGCAGTGGCCACAGGACTGGAAAAGGTCAGTTTTCATTGCAGACCTGAAGAGGGGCAAGGCCAAAGAATAGTCAAACTACCGTATAACTTCGCTCACTTCACATGCTAGTAAAGTAACATTCAAAATCCTTCAAGCTAGGCTTCAACAGTACATGAACCACAAATTTCCAGATGTACAAGCTGGATTAGAAAAGGCAGAGGAAACAGATGATCTGGTTCCAGATTTGCCAACATCTGCTGGATCATAGAAAAAGCAAGTGAATTCCAGAAAAACATGTGCTTCACTAACTACACTAAAGCCTTTGTTTGGATCACAAGACAGTGGAAACTTCTTAAAGAGATGGGAATAGCAGACCACCTTACCTGCCTCCTCAGAAACCTGTATGCAGGTCAAGAAGCAACAGTTAGAACCAGACATGGAACAATGAACTGGTTCAAAATTGAGAAAGGAGAACGTCAAAACTGTATATTGCCACCCTGCTTATTTAACTTCTGTGCACAGTACATCATCCAAAATGCTGGACTGGATGAAGCACAAGCTGGTTTAAAGATTGCTGGGAGAAATAGCAATAACCTCAGATATGGAGATAACACCACCCTAATGGCAGAAAGTGAAAAGGAACTAAAGAGCCTTTTGATGTAAGTGAAAGAGAGTGAAAAAGCTGGCTTAAAACTCAGCATTCAAAAAATGAAGATCATAGCATCCGTTCCCATCACTTCATGGCAAATAGGTGGGGAAACAATGGAAACAAAGACAGACTATTTTCTTGGGCTCCAAAATCACTGCAGACAGTGACTGCAGCCATGAAATTAAAAGATGCTTGCTCCTTGAAAGAAAAGCTATAGGAAACGTAGACAGTGAATTAAAAAGCAGAGATATCACTTTGCCGACCAAGGTCCCATCTAGTCAAAGCTATGGTTTTTCCAGTAGTCATGTACAGATGTGAGAATTGGGCCATAAAGAATGCTGAGCGCCTAAGAATTGATACTTTTGAATTGTGGTGCTGGTGAAGACTCTTGACAGTCCCTTGAACAGCATGATGATCAAACCAGTCAATCCCAAAAGGAAATCAACCCTGAATATTCACTGGAAGGACTGATACTGAAGCTCCAATAGTTTGACCACCTGATGCAGATAGCTGACTCACTGGAAAAGACCCTGATGCTGGGAAAGATTGAGGGCAGGAGGAAAAGGGGGTGGCAGAGGATGAGATGGTTGGATGGCATCATTGACTCAATGACATGAGTTGGAGCAAATTCCCGGGAGATAGTGAAGGACAGGGAAGCCTGGTGTGCTGCAGTCCATGGGGTCACAAAGAGACGTGACTGAGGGACTGAACAACAACAACATGATAAGCAAAGATTCTGTTGTTTCAATATTTTCTAAAAGAAAATATAATAAATTCATTTATTAGGACTAATTGGGCTGATAAAACAACTTATTTAATAGAAATTTTAAATTCTTTTAGTAAGACAGATTGGTTTATTTTATATAAGTGTGTACAATAACAGAGTGTTGGCTACTAGAATCTTACCAGATAGAGACTCTGCCAGGGCCTGCTTTAATAAATAGTGAGGAATTGTCCATGATTAGCAGTGTTTATTTGGGATAGCATGCTTAAAGGCAGCATTAATGAGTATGTCCCCTATAATTTCCTACATATTAATCATCTGCTTTTTAGGAAACTTTTTTTTTTTCTTCTATAGATACTGGAAATGTGAAGATCAGCCCGAGTCTGCTCTAAACTACCATACATTCAAAATCCATGAGGCCAAATCAATAGGATTTGATGTGCACAAAACTCTTGTATATTTTGATTTGAATTTGGAAGGAAACACAGTGTAGTCACTGCATGTGCAGGCAGCTCTTTTTTTTTTTCTAAATTCATTTTTTATTAAAGGATAACTGCTTTACAGAATTTTGTTGTTTTCTGTCAAACCTCAACATGAATCAGCCATAGGTATACATATATCCCCTCCCTTTTGAGCCTCCCTCCCATTTCCCTCCCCATCTCACCCCTCTAGGTTGTTACAGAGCCCCTGTTTGAGCTTCCTAAGCCATACAGCAAATTCCCATTGGCTATCTATTTTACATATGGTAATATAAGTTTCCATGTTACTCTTTCCATACCTCTCACTCTCTTCTCCCCTCTCCCCAAGCCCATAAGTCTATTCTCTATGTCTGTTTCTCCACTGCTGCCCTGTAAATAAATTTTTCAGTATCATTTTTCTAGTTTCTGTATATGTGCGTTAGAATACGAGATTTATCTTTCCTTTTCTGACTCATTTCACACTGTATAATAGAGTCTAGGTTCATCCACCTCATCAGAACAGACTCAAATGCATTCCATTTTATGGCTGAGTAATATTCCATTGTGTATATGTACTACAACTTTTTTATTCATTCATCTGTTGATGGACATCTAGGTTGCGTCCATGGTCTAGCTATTGTAAATAGTGCTGCAGTGAACAATGGGATACGTGTGTCTTTTTCAGTTCTGGTTTCCTCAGAGTATATGCCTAGGAGTGGGATTGCTGGGTCCTAAAATAAATAAAACAGTGGTTTTATTCCTAGTTTTTAAAGGAATCTCCACACAGTCTTCCATAGCAGCTGTATCAATTTACATTCCCACCAACAGTGCAAGAGTATTCCCTTTTCTCCACACCCTCTCCAGCATTTATTGTTTGTAGACTTTTTGGTGATGGCCATTCTGACCGGTGTGAGGTGATATCTCATTGTGGTTTTGATTTGCGTTTCTCTAATAATGAGAGATGTTGAGCATCTTTTCATGTTTTTTTTTTAATTGAAGGATAATTGATTTACAGAATTGTGTTGGTTTCTGCCAAACATCAACCATAGGTATACATATGTCCCTTCCCTCTTGAACCTCCCTCCTGCCTCCCTCCCCATCCTAACCCTCTAGGTTGTTACAGAGTCCCAGTTTGAGTTCCCCGAGTCATACAGCAAATTCCCATTGGTGCTGATGAAATTATTTGCAGAGCAGCAATGGAGACACAGACATAGAGAACAGATTTATGGAGGTGGGGGAGGAAGGAGAGGGTGGGATGTATGCAGAGAGTAACAGGCAGCTCTTTTACTACAACTTGATCACTGCCCCAGTCTCTCAGTTTCAATCAGGCAGCAAATAGCTGGTAAAGTGAGGAGTCTCGGAGTTTCTTTCTCCTTTCTGTCTCTCTCTACAGAAGGCATCACTATTCTGATTAGTCTGTCAGAAATGAAAGGCCATGATTAAAGTGCAAAGCCCCTAAGAAATCATGATGAGTCTGAAAGGAGACATATCTATACTAGCTAGTGCACTCAGGAGCCAGATGATGGAGGAAATTGCTTCTTTGTTAGTATGAGTGAAAGTTTTCAAAACAGTCACTACAAGGAACTCTCTATTCAGGTGCCAGATTGCTGGACACAGAACATGAGGGGATTTGGTGTATGTTTTCTTTTAAACAGGGCCTTCCTTCATTTGAAGGAAAGCTGCTATGTAAGTACAGGAAATGGCCAACTCTGGAGAGATTTCGGGTCTGCTGCAAATGTCCACTACTGGCAGCTTTTCAAAACTCTGTCAAGGTGTGTCTCCTCATTTGCTTCTGGTTTCCAAAAGAAAGCTGGACCAAGAGATTGTCGACGCTCATTACTACCAGTGTATTCCAGGGAATTCCATTTTCAAAAGCTGTAAGACTTCTCATGATATGAGTTCAAGGATGCTCAGTATGTGACATTAGCAGCTTGGGGCATAGAAAACAGATTAAAGATTAGGCATAAATGTCCAGTGTTACCCTATGTGAATGAATCACAGTCCAGAAAATAGAAACAATCTTTAAAACCTTTTTTCGGAAATTATCTTACCTTTAAAAATATATACAATTCTTAGCTGTTACTGGCTACTTCAAATTCCAGGAAATCACATGTGAGATTTCTCACACCCAGTTGTTGCCATTGAGCATGGCAGCCCCAGCCGCCCTACCCCACCGCCTGGCCCAGGCCTTTATGTCCCCAAGCCGGCCTTGGCTTCAGGCCCTCAGCCCCGCACAGAGGATGCAGTTTCCAGTGCAAGCCAGAGGGGCCGGGCCTGCAGAGAACTACAGACGGAGAAGCCTTCTGAGTGAGGAGCCCTGTCTGTTTAGCGCTTGCCCGCACCCATGCACGCGCGCACACCTTGCGCCTTCTCCATGCTGAAATGTCACCAGCTTCTCAGCCTGTCCACTCCAGAGCAAGCAAGCGAGGGGCCAGTATCAAACGTCTTAGGCTCCCTGCTTTCTCCAGGCGGGGCTTGTCCCGTATGAGTCTCAACAAGAGCCGGGGGCAGGTCTCCTTAGCTCTGCCGTGGCTGTGCGTCCTGTATCTCCCGCCTTTCTGGCTCTGGATTAGTACTCCTGGCTGCACGCCTCACTCTCGCTGTTCGTGTCTCTTCAGATCGCCATCCTGCCTTTGCTCCCTATTTTCTTACTTCACTTCTGTCTTTCATTTCCCCCCAAGAACGCATCATCAGCCCCTCAGCCCTGCTGTTCTTTCGCTCCCTCTGCTTCCACGTCTCTCCCTGACGGCAGACATCCTTGTCACTTTTCCACAGCCCTTGTGTCCATGCCCCTCCCTCTCCCTAAACGCTCCGTACTCTGCTTGGTTGGAAAGCGTAAATAACGTTAATCACGTGGGTAAACTGCGCAGGCACATCACGCTCCCGGCATGCCCGCAGCAGCGCTTACAGAGGAGGCAGCCATCCTGCCCTGGAGTAGGTTCTTCGTGCTGTCTGCTCATGGGCTGCTGAGCCAGAAGAGGATTCTCCTGGCAACCCCAGCCACAGGCTGTGCCTGCCCAACTGCCCACCGCAGGTTGCAGCTCAGGTATTCACACCAACTGCCTGAGCAGGTGGCATCACCTCCAGACACCCTGTGAGGGCCTCTGCATTTAATAACAGCAACTTGAAACAACTACCAAGGTGGCAAAGAAGCCAGCCTAAGGCATGTGCCCATTTCGCCAGCCTCCTTCAGGGCCATTCATCCTGCCCCATCATTCACGTCCTCCTTGCCCCCAAACACACTGGCCTTTGTGTAGATTCTTGAGTCTGTCATATCCCTCCTGCCTCAGGACCTGTGGGCCAGCTTTTCTCCGAGACTGGCTCAGCCCCTCGCTAGTTCATATCACTCTCTGAGAGCAGTGTTCTCTTTCTACTGCCACTCTTCTTCACCCCAGACCGTGCCAGGTCCTTCCATCTTAAGCTCTCATAACAGTGTATCTTCCCGTCATAGCTCTAACACAGTGCTTAACTACATGCTGTAATTTTAGAATCATGTCATTAAGGTACGGGTCTTCCCAGGTGGTGCAGTGGTAAAGAATCTGCCTGCCAATGCAGGAGATGCTGGTTCAGTCCCTAGGTTAGGAAGGTCCCCTGGAGGAGGAAATGACAACCCACTCCAGTATTCTGGAGAAGGAAATGGCAACCCACTCCAGTACTCTTGCTTGGAAAATCCCATAGAGGGAGAAGCCTGGCAGGCTACTAGTCCATGGGGTCACAAAGAGTCGGACACGACTGAGCGACTTCACTTTCACTTTCACCAGTATTCTTGCCTGGAAAAGTCCATGGACAGAGGAGCCTCATGGGCTACAAGTCCATGGGTTTGCAAAGAGTCGGATACAACTAAGCACTCACATTAAGGTATGCCTCACACTAGGGTATGAGCTGCCTGGTGGCAGGATTCCTATATGCTTTTTTTAAAAAAATACTGTAATAGTGCTTGGTAAGTGGGAGATAATCAATAAATAGTTAAATATTTAAGAAGTTGATGAATGAATGGCAGAGAATGATGTGACAGAGAGCCCTAGCATGCCTGTGTAAAGAAGCAGTGAGGGAACCGTTGCAAGGCACGCTAGGTCGCTTCAGTCATGTCCAACTCTTTGCAACCCTATGGATTGTAGCCCGCTAGGCTCCTCTGTCCGACATTCTCCAGGCAAGAATACTGGAGTGGGTTGTCATTTCTTTCTCCAGAGGATGTTTCTCACCCCGGGATCAAACCTGTGTCTCTTAATCTCCTGCACTGGCAGACAGGTTCTTTACCACTGTTGCCACCTGGGAAGCCCTCATACTGGCTGAAAAAAAAGAAATCTATTAGAACCAAATATGGAGCAACAGACTGGTTCAAAGTTGGGAAAGGAGTACATCAAGGCTGTATATTGTCACCCTGCTTATTTAACTTCTGTGCAGGATACATCATGCGAAATGCTGGGCTGGATGAATCACACGCTGGAATTAGGATTGCTGGGAGAAATATCAATAACCTCAGATATGCAGATCATACCACCCTAATGGCAGAAAGTGAAGAGAACTGCAGAGTCTTGATGAAGCTGAAAGAGGAAGGTGAAAAAGCTGGCTTAAAACTCAACATTCAAAAAATGAAGATCATGGCATCTGGTCCCACACTTCATGGCAAATAGATGGGGAAAGAATGGAAACAGTGACAGACGTTATTTTCTTGGGCTCCAAAATCACTGTGGACTATGACTGCAACCATAAAATGAAAAGATGCCTGCTCCTTGGAAGAAAAGCTATGACCAATCTAGACAGCATATTAAAAAGCAGAGACATTACTTTGCTAACAAAGGTCCATGTAACCAAAGCTGTGGTTTTTTCAGTAGTTGTGTACTGATGTCAGAGCTGGACAATTAAAAAGGCTGAGCACTGAAGAACTGATGCCTTCAAACTGTGGTGCTGGAGAAGACTCTTAAGATACCCTTGGACTGCATGGAGATCAAACCAGTCAGTCCTAAAGGAAATCAACCCTGAATATT
Organism: Capra hircus; assembly: GCF_001704415.2. Taxonomy (NCBI): domain Eukaryota; kingdom Metazoa; phylum Chordata; class Mammalia; order Artiodactyla; family Bovidae; genus Capra; species Capra hircus. The sequence continues at coordinate 30,073,282 of NC_030823.1, read as the reverse complement.
CATTGGGAGGGCTGATGCTTAAGCTGATGCTCCAGTACTTTGGCCACCTGATGGGAAGAGCAGATTCATTGGAAAAGTCTCTGATGCTAGGGAAGATTGAGGGCAGGAAGAGAAGGGGGTGACAGAGGATGAGACGGTTGGATGGCATCATTGACTCAATGAGCATGAGTTTGAGCAAACTCTGGGAGATAGTAAAGGATAAGGAAACCTAACGTGTTGCAGTCCATGGGGTTGCAAAGAGTCTGGCACAACTGAGCGACTGAACAACAACAAATGGATAACAATGGATGAAAATCTTTTCTTAAAGACTACATTTTATAGAATAGCATAAGGAAAGACTAGGACTTTTTTTTTTTTTTTGCAATTAATAATAAGGATCCTAAAATAAGCAGTAGCCAACCCAGCATCACCTATGGGAGACTGAGAGGTGCTTAGGGGAAGGTCCCCAGGACCTGGAAAAAGGGTTCGGTGTGGCTGATGAAGGACACTCTTTCCTTGGACACCATGGCTAAAGACTAGCACTACCTTTCTGATGGGGAAGAAAGAGAAACTGTCAGAGCGGGGCCTGTTTGTGGTTAGTTGCACATAACTGTATGAATTTTATGTAGTTCTCATTACAGAGCATGGGACTTAGTGATTCTCAACAGATTCTTTGTTCATCACATAAAATCCTGAGTTGACGAAGCCATCTAGATAATATGATGTTGAGGTGCCAGAATGCACTGGGTCCAATTTGGCTTTTAAAGTCAAGTGTCTGGTGGACAAACCAAATAAACAGCCCCACTTAGAGAATTCGATCTTGAAGAAGTTTATTTTTTGTGTGGGTGTGCTACATATTATACCAGAACCAATCACAAGTGTTTAAAATAGCTAAACTTCAAAAGATGTGTTTGATGCTTTTATACGTAAAAGCATTTTCAAAAACAATAATAATGTCAATAAACAGAGTATCAGATGTGACAAGGTAGATCACTAAGTGGCTGAAAAACTATTCCCAGAGGATGTTGATTAACGTTTCCCTCTGGCCTGCAGGGCACTGGAAATAGGCCATCCCCAGCCTGGATTTAGTCAATGTCTGTAGCCATGATCTGGATAAAGATATTTAAGACATGTTTATGAAACCTGAAGCTGCTACAAGTCCAGAGGAAGGGATAATAGCTCTATAATCTTGGCCATGTTACTTAATCCACTGGACTCTCCATTTCCTCATCTATAAAATGGGGATAATGCCTCTGATCCCAGAGGAAGAATTAACGAGCTAAAAGTACATCAAGTGAGCCAATAAGGCTAGTTATCCTCCTTCTTATGCAGAGGAGTGGAATCAGGATTTTTTTTAAAGTCTCAAGTTTGAAAGGCTGAAACTAACAATAATTATATCAAAATAAAAGGGGAATCCTGCATTTACTTTTCAAAACAAAAAATGACTTCGGGGAAGGATCCACACAAAAGCAACGGCACAAGAAGAAAACAACTGAGTGGCAAACAGACAAAAACAGAACATCAAACAATGAACTTGGAATAACGTCATCAAATCTTGTTCTTCCAAAAGATAATGTCATTTACAGAGTCTTGATTAAGTCTTTGCTACACCAGTCCATTAAAGGAAGGTTGTCTGTTGTACAATCCAGTCCAATGATTCCCAGGGACCTGAATTCAGGAATGTTATAACCATTGCTGTGAACATATTCCACTGTGTTTTATTTTGTAATCATTTGAGTTATTGAAAATAATTTGAGTTACTTGCAGAGTACACCTGCATATAAGCAAAAAATTACTGAAAACTCACAGAATGGGAGAAATCTGACCCGACAGTGTTCCTCAGATGGAGTTTTCCTGGCCACCAGCGCAGTAGGCTGCTTTAAGGTGTTGCAGGACTATGCATGAGTCCTAGAGTGAAGAGTCAAATGTTAACCCCTCCCCTTCTCAAATCATGAGATGACTCTTTCTTCTTATTATAAATTATAAAAATAGTTACTATACTAAGATCAAAACTAATTTAATCTCTTGCAAGATGATTAGTTGTTTTTAAGATTAAAAAAAAAAAAATCTTATGCCTCCCAAAGCAGAAGGACTGTGGTATTAGAGATGGAATTTGCCCATGCTTTGGATACCCCAGGTCAGTGGCTGCAGGCTGTAGTCTAGGGCCTGTCTCTGGGCTTTGAAGATTTCTGGCATTTAAGGTGGCTCCAGTTTCTAACGTTCCCTCATGTGTCTGTCTGTGACCTAAAATTTCACAATTATTAAAAAAAAAAAAAAAGAGTCAAGCTATGAAGAGGGAGGGGAATGAACTTGACTCCTCACTCTGGAAGGCCAGCATTGCTCCTGGAAATGATAGAATAAGAGGAAAAAGACAGGACCGGGAAGCCAGAGTCATAAGCCTTGTCCTAGTTCTGACTCTGGGCGCATATCTTAACTCACTGAGATTCGATATTCTCATCTGTAAAGTGAGTGGCTAGATTGTCTTTAGAGTCCTCTCCAGCTCTGAAATTCTATTCTCTGTTAATGGCCTTAGCACATAGGTAGATTGGCCTTTTGGGGATTTATGGACACTCCTCACCCCACCAACAAAGGCAGAAGTGAGTTAAAAAGCATGAATGTTTTAAGACTCACAGGACTGGCAGTGAGGCGCTGCAGTTTCTAAAAATGTCTATCTTTCCTCATTATCTGACTCACAGAACCTAAATTAATGGTGAAATTCTGGAACGGTATGCCAGAACCTCCAACTGTGACATGAGAGATGGTCATCTTGGGCACGGGGCTCAGTTATGAATGACTTGCCATATGCTCAAGCACTCTGTCATTTGCCTCCAGCTGTTTATACATCACACTGAGGCCAGGAGAGGGGCCAGTAACAAACCATCAACAACAGCAACAAAAAAAATCGCAATTTATGCAAGGTTCCTGCTGCTGCTGCTGCAAAACATTTACCACGGCAAACCTGATATTTTAGATTGAACTGTATGAACCTGCCAATTTCATAGATCAGAAATGATTGGCTATCAATAGTTTCATATGGTTAAAGCTACACAAGATCCCTGATAGATAGGGAAAGTAGAGTTCTACAGATCTGCCTCTGAGTGCAGTACGATCGAAAGAAGATAAATGACAATCCAAACACAAAGCCAGGACCCATAGAGGCTAAATGGTTTTCATAAGACAGAAGGACAATTTTGGAGGTGACGTCTGGAATAGTGGAATTAGGTGAAGGTTCAAGGGAAAGAACAAATTCACTATTTCTAGAATTAAGAAAAATTAATAAAAATGACACATTAAAAAAAATTTGATGTACCTGATTATGAAGCCAACACAAGGGGAAACAGCTGGAGAGAAACAGTGTTGTATTCTTGGAGCCCTGGATCCAGCTATGACTAAAACTAGATACCCCTGAACTTTTCAGTTCCATGAGTCTTCCCACTAGAAAACATACTCACACTTACACACAAATAATAATTATGATATACACAAAAGCTTATGATGCTAGACCAGGCTGACTTAAAATGCTGAATCACAAAGAGGCAGAATCCATTTCTTATCAAATATTCAAAAAACCTTAGGCTTCTAGTCTACTTTACAAATCCATGGGGTCAAGGCCCAGCTAGCTGAAAACTGCAGAGATAAATTGTTTATGTAAGTTTCTGAGTAAAAGAAAAAAGAATATATTTCCTGTCAAAACAAGAGAAATGAAAGAGAAACTTCTCATATCCACAGGTTCAGCTAGTGTGTTATAGGGTCTAACGCAGAGCTGAAAGTCAGGCTATTTCACAATTAAGTCTTTAGAATATAAGACAGAAGCAAGTTTGTTATGCCCTCATTCATAGGCAAGCAGCTCAAGTTTAGGTAGACTGTGCGATTTGCACAAGCCAACAGCTAAGATTTGATTAAAATGATTAAATTATTAGATTAAAACTATTAGAATATTCCCATATTATGCTAATAATAAAACATTAGAATACTACTAATAATTCTATTAGTACTAATAATTCCTAGTCAAGTCTGTCTCTTTTCTGAACTGGTTAAACATTTGTGAATATGTAATACAGAAAGTAATAGCCATCTGCTTATTTGTGTCCTAAGTCTTCCTGCCCACATTCTGCTCTGATAATTTATTGTTTCAGGCAAATAAAAGATAGATTTTAATTTACTGCCAAAATGCATGGCATGGGCAAAGGATAAGTTGGAACAAAAAAAAAATATTTTCCTTTTTACCATCTATTAGTCACCATTTGAAAATCAGTATTCACCCCATCCGTGGCTCCAGACAACCAAGTGAAAACTGTGTTCTGTTCCCGGTTCCAATTGATGATGCATTGTGCCATTATCCTATGAGCTAATATGAGATTCAGTAGCTGCTGTCTCACCTGACAAATATCCCTTCAGAATCCAGGTTCACGCACATTACTTGAAGAATCTGCAGCTAGGAGTTTAACATAATTTATACTCCTGAGTCCCTCACTAAAGCTTCTGTATGCAGCGTATGACTTGAGACAGAAGGATAAAGAGACCAGAGTGGTTCTTTTCTTTCCCGCTCCATCATCTAGTTGGTTTTGGACATTCCTTCCATCTCTGTGGTCATCTTATTACATATTGAGGGCCTACTGTGTGCACTGGAACAAGTTAGCTGCTGGGAATATGGTGATGAGTAAGACGGTCTTTCCAGTGGTTCAGCTTCGTTGATATTCATAGGAAGGATCAAAGAGGAGAAGAATTCTAGTCTGGAGCAGTGTTAGAAAGTATTCTAAAAGTACTTCAAAGTAAGGATGTAGAATTAAAATGCACCCCCAAAAGAATGCCAATGTTCTATACTATAGATCAATAATTAAAACATTAGCAGCTAGTATTTGCTGAGTACTTATTTTGTGCCAGGCATTTGCTAAGATTTATATCCTTTAATCCTTATTACAATCCTATGAGGCAGGTTCTATCAATACACTCACTTTAGAGATGGGAAAAGTGAGGCTCAGAGACACTAAGTAACCCATATCTAAAATAAGAGACCTCAAGGCAATGGAGTTGCAGCACAGCCTTATTTGACTCCTATCTAAACTCTTAGCTATGTTATACTGCACTAATTTACTCATAAACTTATATCCTGCCAATTTAGGACAGGATATAAGTATTTCTTAAGATGAATTTTCAAAATGTATATATTTTTTTAAAAAGCCATGTCTTCCCCTAAATTAAAAATGAATCTGATTGAGGTCAGGGCATGAGGGTGGGCCTTGGCTACAAATCACAAGTAGGTTGAGTCCCCTCCCAGTCAGCACCCGAGCGCCCCCTAGCGTCGAGGCCGGGCTGCGGGCAGGTGGGAGCTCCGCTTCAGGTGTGTTCAGCTCCAACTCGGGCCAGGCTCGCTGTCAGAGACTGGGGAGCTAACTAGGTCTGTGAGAGAACACTGACCTCAGATCCAAATTCAAGAAATCACTTATTAGCACAGCCCTGCCACGCAAAGACATGTCTACCAACAAAGAGAAAAAGTGATGAAGGGAATGAGAGGAGGAAAAAACATTTGGTTAAGGCCAGACAGGGTCAGCCAATTAAGCCTCCCAACTTCTGGCCAAATGTTAATTCCTTGTCCACTGGTGACAAGTCAGGAATGGACCCTAAATTGTGCAAAGCTATTTGAGGGAAGTGAGGCTGGCAGTGAGATGTCATTACTGGCACAGGTTAGAGAGAACAGTAAGAGCCAATTTGAAAATGGCCTTTCGTTCCTGGACTGGTTAGTTATTTTCTGGCCTCTAAAAAACCAAATAAAATTAAAATGCACCATTAATAACAAAACAATACTTTACTATTCCCCTTCCTTTTCAGAGACCCATCCGTGACTGCATCTGATCAAAGCTGAATTATTAAATGTCTATAGATTAATCCCCTAACTCTCAAGGGCTTGGAGTTTGTAATTTCCTTGAAAAAAAAATAGTCACAATCCACACCGTGAAAAATTTAATTGCACTTTAATTACCAGTTAGGCTGACTAGCATGAGATATGGGTGCCTTCAATTTCTAATAGGCATTATGATTCCAAGAGAATTTTGAAAGGAAATAATTGAATCTCTTGGGAGTATTCTCTTCTTCTTCCACTGCCAAAATCAAAATGAGAGCAGGAAAAAAAAAAAAAAAAAGTAAAGGGTGATTCAAATTCTTCCAGATCATAACCCAGGACGGCCCGCTGCAATAATAAACTGGCCGTTCCCAGGCAGCTGTACTGCACATTTGGTAATATGCTAATAGAGAAACCAGTTTCCTGCAGTTGAGTTCTGGTACATTAAACAGATAAAGGCTCTGCGCTGGGGTGTTTCTTTACTAAAATCAGATCTAAAGATGTCATACTTGTTTCTTTGTTTCTAGGAGCTAGGCACTCCTGTGGGCCTGTGGACCCCACCCCAAAGCACTTATGTATACACCGGCTCCTCTCCCACCTGTTTCCACGATGTTTCAAAAATATTATTCTAAAGGAAAAAGGGTAGAAAATAACACCATTATGTCTCCAGCAAAAACAGAAATTGGAAGAATTCAAGAGGATACAAGTTTAGCTTTTCACCACTTTCACTTTATCAGAGAACCAGCTGGGAAGAGAGCAGGCCTCCTGAGAGCTGGTGCAGGGGGTGAATGGAGGCCAAGCACATGTTGGCTCCTAGGTGCCCCAAGGTTCTTGAGGTGTTTGCCGTGTGTGTGTGTGGGTGTGTGTGTGCGTGTGTGTGTGTGTTTCCATCTAGACTGTGGAATGCCTCAGCCTCTTTGGGGGTGCCATCCACCCCAGCACAGGACTTTTTATATGAAAACAAATGTGGCTGTGCTTTTTTAAAGTCAGGCTGGAGAACAAATGGGCAGATACCTGGAAGATTGTGACTGGCATATATACAACCATGTATCATATAGGTAACTAATGAGAACCTATTGTATAGCATAGGGAATTCTACTCAGTGCTCTGTGGTGACCTAAATGGGAAGGAAATCCAAAAAAGAGGGATGTATATATACGTGTAGCTGATACATGTTGCTGTATAGCAGAAACTAACACATTGTAAAGCAACTATACGCCAATAAAAATTTTAAAAATAATAAAATAAAAAGCAAAAAAGAAAAAAAAGCTTCAAAATACAATTTTTCACGAGGTCTCCAACCTTAGAGCTCTATACTGGCTGCTGCTGCTCAGGGCTACTGGGTTTATCACCTCGGTGTTAGTGATCATTTAGTAGCTGGATTACAACTTCATTTGCTAGGCAAATGTTCAGAATTATCTGCACTTTTCTCCAGCTCTCTGTATCCAACCTGCATCAACATACAGTATTGCACGAGGTTGGGTGGGATTTGCCTGTCCCTCTCTCAGGGACCTAGGAGCTGGGTTGAGCGGTCCCATCCCAGCCATGTGGGTCCCAATGTACAGAGGAAGCACAGGCCCTTTCCTCCTGAGCCCTGTGGTTCAAGAGAAGGAAGTGGTAGACCTTAACCCTTCCATCAACACTTGGATGTATCGTGTCTTGGGTATATGCTCTTGACTTCCTTGGGGTGGCAGCTGGGTGGCACAGACATGAGATACTCAGGTTAGGGACAAAGGAGGACGGCACTGGAACACCATTCTATAGATCCCCAAGTAAAGACTGTGAGCCCGCAGCGTTGAGGAAGCGAGATGCGGCAGGCATCAAACATCAGAACCTGGGCAGTCTGGACTGGAGAACAAGCGGGGATGCTGAAGTCAGGATCCAAGCCAGCCCAGCACACAGCTCTCCCCAGGGCCACGTTGCTCAGGGGGAATTCCTTGGTGAGAAGGATCTGGGAACTGGTGGCAGCAGAAGCTCCTCTCTATCCTTGACAGTTTATTATTTATAAGCATTTGGAGTAAACTGTACTGCGTCTTCATTATAGATGGTGAGCTCTCTCTCACTCGTCTCCACCAAGACTCAAGATATAGACACCTGTCTAGGTGGCTGGTATGCCCAATTTGCCACCAGAGCTGGTTTTGGTCACAGCGGAGGTGAACCTAGGCAAGCAGGCTGCTGTGGATGCTGTCCATTTCCCCAGAAGAAGCCAATTTCAGTGGGTTTCTGTTCTCCCTGCTGCCTGGGCAGAAGAAAGCTTTGCCTCCCTTGATTTGTCTTCTGTGTGTTGAAGCCAGATAGCCAGCTCAAGAGCTAGAGTGCCTCTTATGAGCCAGCACCGCCTCCTTGCTGGGTCCTAAGCAGGGGCCTCTTGCCCAGCAAGCTGGGAGAGGCTTGTGTTCACAGAGTCTAGAACCCATTCCGGAGCTCTTCAAGTGGGCCAAGCACGGATGGCCCGCCTCCCCCCGGCAATGACCACTGCCACTGTGGTACTCTTAGTGGGAGCATCCAGCCCAAGTTTCCCCTGAATGTTCCATACTCCATTTCCAGAAGTGCCAAGTCCTCATCCAAGCAAGGCTGGAACTGACGAGTGAACGCGAGTGGTCACGAGGCCAGTCTCCAGCATCAGCGCCCCGTCGTCGGCTGAAAGTTGTGTCTCCACGCAAGCCCCTCTTTCCAGGCCAGGCGGGCTGGCTCCGAGTGGCGCTCCTGCTGGCCTGCTGTCTTCAAAGCCTTGAGGGGTTGCACATCGATGGACCTGAACAGCAGTTTTAGGTTTGAGGAGGCTGGAAGAGGAGAGCCATCAGGGTGCCTATGAGCCTCTGGTCTGTGTCAGAATGCGACAGTCTGAAAGACAGAAGTGACCTGAGAGCTGTGGAGAGAGGACCAATTTCCCTAGGGGTCCTTAGTAGCAAACTGAAATATGTTGGCAGCAGGATGCTGCAAAGGGATTGGCTGCTAAAACCATGTGGCCTGGGAGACAGAGGAAATGCAGTTTCCACCTTGAGGCAGACTGGGAAGAAAAAAAAAGACTAGGAAAGATTTTTTAGTAGCTACTGAGGTTATCAGATATTCTGACCAAAGTCCCTAGTGCTCATTATCCTTCCAGTATTATTTCCTCATCTCCCTTCAGGCTCACCGGTGCATCTTCCAATTCAACGGGGCCTCCCGTTCTGAACGGAGAGCTAGCGCCTCTCAGAATGTAAAAGTGTGAAGGCGGCCCTGCAGCTGTCGCACTCGGGCAGATCCCTGTTGCGGACTCCTCCGGCCTTCCCAGGATCCCAGTGTGATGTGAATGAACACCCGGTGGCAGGTAAACAGAGTGCTACAGTGCAAAGCGCAACTCTTATTTATAGATCAAACACCTGCCATCAATTTAAACAGTAGTTATCTAACTTGAAAGTTGAACAAGAGACTGAATGCCCCCTTGAAGCAAGTAATTTTGAAGCAGCAGTTCATGTATACAGATGTGTTTAAAGCCTACTTCAGAATGCTGTAATTATCATCAAAAAGACAGATTCCATTAAATATCTGTTATGCTTTTAGGATCTGCACTTTCAGACAGATTTGAACAAATGGCGAAAGCCTTGGGTTTCTTAACACTATACTTTTAACATTATTTCCTTAAAGGACTGGGGTTTAGGATCTTCAGAATTTGGAAAACCATCTGATCAGAGGTTTTGGGAACAGATAATGATACAATTTGGCTGTTCCTGTCATTTTGCCTTTTCAACCACAATTCTATTGCCAGCCCCCGCCTCTCTCATATACATAACAAACTTAATATTTGGAGAAAGCTATCTCCCTAAACACAAATCAGTGAAGAGTGAATGCATCTCTAATCACAAGCAAATAATAACTATCACTTCTTGAATGTTAAAAATAAGGTGATGTATGGTACAGGTGTACCATGAATATTATTCCATTAATACTTTTGATGAATTCTTGAAGATTGGTGTTATTACCTTCATGAGTAAAGAAATCTGTATGCAGGTCAGGAAGCAGCAGTTAGAACTGGACATGGAACAACAGACTGGTTCCAAATGGGAAAAGGAGTACATCAAGGCTGTATATTGTCACCCTGCTTATTTAACTTATATGCAGAGTACATCATGAGAAACGCTGGACTGGAAGAAGCACAAGCTGGAATCAAGATTGCCGGGAGAAATATCAATAACCTCAGATATGCAGATGACACCACCCTTATGGCAGAAAGCGAAGAGGAGCTAAAAAGCCTCTTGATGAAAGTGAAAGTGGAGAGTGAAAAAGCTGGCCTAAAGCTCAACATTCCGAAAACGAAGATCATGGCATCTGGTCCCATCACTTCATGGGAAATAGATGGGGAAACAGTGGAAACAGTGTCAGACTTTATTTTTTGGGGCTCCAAAATCACTGCAGATGGTGACTGCAGCCACGAAATTAAAAGACGCTTACTCCTTGGAAGAAAAGTTATGATCAACCTGGATAGTATATTCAAAAGCAGAGACATTACTTTGCCGACTAAGGTCCGTCTAGTCAAGGCTATGGTTTTTCCTGTGGTCATGTATGGATGTGAGAGTTGGACTGTAAAGAAGGCTGAGCACTGAAGAATTGATGCTTTTGAACTGTGGTGTTGGAGAAGACTCTTGAGAGTCCCTTGGACTGCAAGGAGATCCAACCAGTCCATTCTGAGGGAGATCAGCCCTGGGATTTCTTTGGAAGGAATGATGCTGAAGCTGAAACTCCAGTGCTTTGGCCACCTCATGCGAAGCGCTGACTCATTGGAAAAGACTCTGATGCTGGGAGGGATTGGGGGCAGGAGGAGAAGGGGATGACAAAGGATGAGATGGCTGGATGGCATCACTGACTCGATGGACATGAGTCTGAGTGAACTCCGGGAGTTGGTGATGGATAGGGAGGCCTGGTGTGTTGCGATTCATGGAGTCGCAAAGAGTCGGACACGACTGAGCGACTGAACTGAACTGAACTGAAGAGGTTTAGTACACTGAGATCACCCAACTAATAACTAGAGGAATTTGGATTTGACCACTGGTTGGCCTGGTTCCAAAGCCCTTGTTCTGTCCACTACATCATACTAGCTTAGGAAAGAAGCACCACCACCACCCCCTCTTACTTGCATTGGTGTTTTTCAGTTGCTCGGTCATGTCTGATTCTTTGCAACCCCATGTACTGCAGCACGCCAGACTTCCCTGTCCACCATTTCCCAGACTTTGTTCAAACTCATGTCCATTGACTGGGTGATGCCAACCAACCATCTCATCCTTGGTCACTCCCTTCTCCTCCTCTAGTCTTTCCCAGCATCAGGGGCTTTTCCAATGAGTTAGCTATTTGCATCAGGTGGCAAACGTATTGGAGCTTCAGCATCAGTCCTTTATTGTTTCAAAATTGATTTTCCATGTACAGGGATATGGCAAGTCCTTCTGGAAGTAGGTAACGACTATGTTCAGTGGCTAGAGACTGGTGTGACCTTTGAGGCCTGAGTCAGCCCACGGACAGGACTGAGCTGCAGGCCACATCAGTCAGGCACACGTGTGGGCAGCTCATTTCCCTTCATGGCATTTCTTCTCCCCCAGGAAAATGCAAGAATGGCTTGGAGAACTCTGACGTTCCTTATAATTCTATTCTATATGCTTCCGAGTCATGACTGCCTTACCCCAGCACTGGTGAGGGCAGGTTTGTGCTCCGAAGATATAGTATGATTCTAGGCTCTGAAGGCACCTGCTCTCCTCCAGCAGAAGCTATTCCTGCAGATTGTAACACCCTCCCCCTTCCTCCAGCTCCCTGAATTGCTGGGTAAAGAATGCACAAGGCAAGGCGTGAACACAGACATGTCTTCACTGTGTTCTTTGGGAGGGTGTGCCTCTCAATTTCCTCCTTTATGACCAACATAACACTCGCAACCCGCCTCCTACCTGAGGGAGGGAGCTGTGTTGTCCGGTAAACATGCTTGGGGTCAGATCCTGGGAACCATCCCCTCGTCAGCACAACCTGATGGAGAACATTTCTAGTCATCTGCCAAGCGGGAGAGACTCACCCAGTAACAGGAATAAAAAAAAAGACAGGCACCCACTCAAAGGGGCGGGGTGAGAAGCACTATCTTATTTGTCAGGACATAATGATTAGTACCTCTTTTTTTTCTTTTTTGGTATAAACTACTGTGAATATTCATTGGAAGGACTGATGCTGAAGCCGAAGCTCTAATACTTTGGCCTCCTGATGCCAAGAGCCAACTCACTGGAAAAGACCCTGATGCTGGGAAAGACTGAAGGCAGGAGAAGGCAGCGACAGAGGATGAGATGGTTGGATTGCATCGCTGACTCAATGGACATAAGTCTGGGCAAAGTCTGGGAGACAGTGAAGGACAGGGAAGCCTGGTGTGCTACAGTCCATGTGGTCGCAAAGAGTCAGACACGACTGAGTGACTGAACAACAACTATGAGTGAGTGACTCTCATCCAAGGAACAAGCCAGAGAGTTTGGTTTGAGCAAGGATGGAGATGCAGCCTGGGTCCAGAGGAAGATGAAGGTGGAGAGAGGCAGTGAGATGGCTTCTATTCATTTGAAAAAATCCCTGAGATAAAATTCACAAGGTCAGCACACAGCCTGAGAGGCACACCTCCCTCCCCTAGGTGCAGGCTCAGCAGCTGGCCTCAGAATAAGAGGAAATGAATAGCCTTGAACAAGGCAGGCTGCCCAGGCAGGAGAATCACACCTTATAGATGGCAAGAAAGGAAGCTATTCCCTGGCCTAAGAGAATTTGGGAGAAGTATATGAATAGTAATTATCTGAAAAGAGATAACAACAAAGGCTCAGAAGGCCAAGTACCAGTCCAACTAATTTACTCAACCTTTACAACAAGGCTGAAGACTAGGTGAGTTAATGACCCGCCCATCAAAGACTTTATTGTGATTTCTAGACGCTCTACAGAAGGCATCCAAATAAGACCAGAAGTTGGGGAAAGACTCTGGAAACAGAGTAGAAGGGTGGTTAAGGGTGGACTAAGGGTGGTAGCTATCTTCAGGAGAAAGGCAAAATTTAGATTTTAGATGTCATCAGCATATTAGCACCTGAACTGCTCTTTCACTTGGGTTACCTCATGGGGCCTTATCTATGCATAGATGAATCACTGGTATAAATGAGCTAAAATATTAATTGTAGTTGCATTGAGGTGATGGGGTTGTTGGGGGGAGGTGTCCATTGTTGTACCTTTTTTTTTTAAAAAAAAGATAGCATAACTTTTATAATCAGAAAGGGGTAAAGGAAAATCAACAAAAGTCCAACTGTTGTCTTTACAGTGTAACAACTGCAAAAAGGAACTTCAGTCAACATCAGCACACCTACTCTCCAGCAGAGGAGTAAAACATGACTATTAATGAGCTATTAAGTAAGATTTGAGCTGCAATCCTGAAGGAAGGCACTCAAATTTCTGGACCTGCTTTGAACAGAAACAATTTAATAATGTCATTTATAGCCGTGCCCAATTATACAAGCCATTGTTTGCATAGAAATATTAGAAAATGAAGATGAAAAATCTGTGAGGCAGCACAAGGGTAAGAACACATACAGCTCATCTTTTTAAAAGAATTCTTTTTTTATCTCATTTAATTGGGGGTAAAAAGAGAGCTTTGTTGTTACACACTTGTTTAGCCTTGTCCTAGTACTGAACACAAGCAGCCCCAGGGACCTGTGAGACGGATGCTACTGTAGGACGTTGTTAAATGACATGTTTTTATCTCCTGTGCTTTGCACCTGGAATTGCTGAGGGGCTGCTCTTCTGAAGGATCTGAGGTCACTTAGCTTGTACTGGCTCTGTCAGGAGCTCCAATGAGGAAGGCTTTGGGACCTTCCACGTGACAGAACTTGAGAATTCCCAGAAGTATGTTTTCCTCAGGTTCCAGATGCTCAGGAATGCCCTCATACCAGGGATTCCATCATACCCACATTCTCTTCATTAAAGGCTCCCCAGACAACTTCCTCACAAAAGGGCCTTGGTTAGTGCTTGAGATGAAGAGTAAGTTAAGCTCACAAAAGACCATGCTGGACAAGGCCAGAGCAGGAAACGGTCTCAATCCCTTCTCTACGTCTCCAGGTGAAACAGGAGGGAGGGAGGCAGGGCAGAACATCTGAAAGAAGGACTTAGCCAGAGGACACGCGACGTAAACTGATTAGAACCACACGGGTCCAAGATGGCAGACAAATCGACTTCAGCTGGGCTTAGAGCCTCAGTAGATGTTCACTGTAACACATCAGTGTGCTAAGTGATACCTCCACAGGAGCCATGACATTTCCAAGGCTGACCATCAAAGACCAAAAGAGGGTGGTGGCCCAGTTCCTGGAAATCTCTGCCCCTTCGCTGGTGGCTCAGCCGGTAAGGAATCTGCCTGCAATGTGGGAAACCTGGGTTCGATTCCTGGGTTGGGAAGATCCCCTGGAGAAGGGAAAGGCTTCCCACTCCAGCATTCTGGCCTGGAGAATTCCATACAGTCCATGGGGTCGCAAAGAGTTGGACACGACTGAGCAACTTTCACTTCACTTCCCCAGAATAGGTAGCCTATGAAATTAACCCAGCTCATAAAAGCTAACCACATCACATTTCAAGGCTGCTGTCTCCCTCTGAGATGGCCCACACTCTGTGGCGTGTTTCTAAATAAATCCACTTCTTACCTATCACTTTGCCTCTCACTGAATTTTCTCTGCAATGAGACTTCAAGAACCTGAGCTTCATTAAGTCATGAAACCAATATCAGTTGGAAGACTGTGAGTTTTGGCCACATTCGAGTCCCAGCCAAGTTGCATGGTTTCACAGGTAGAGCCTCCCAAAATGACTTGAAGGTGAGCCAGGAAACTGTTGTTACCAAATAGTGGGATCTTCAGTGTATGAAATAGAAGGCACTCTTATATGTCTGTGACACCACTATACCAGACTTCCCCACTGGCTCAGGGGTAAATAATCTGCCTGCCGTGCAAGAGACCCAGGTTTGATCCCTGGGTCGGGAAGATCCCTTGGAGAAGGAAATGGGAACCCACTCCAGTACTCTTGCCTAGGAAATCCCATGGACAGAGGAGCCTGGCGGTCTACAGTCCATGGGGTCACAAGAGTTGGACACAACTTAGTGATTAAGCCACTGCCACCACTATACCCCAGGGCCTCCTTCCCAGATGCGCAGGGATGAACACTCTGTGTGTGGCTAAGAATTCGCACTGACTTGGCAAGGCTTGAGGCTCTGGTTTGGGATACACTTCAGCTTTCCTTCTGAAGTTATAAATAGATTCAAAACTTAACAACGGAAATCTCGGACCCAGCGTTGCTTCTTATCCACGACTATAAGAAGTCAAACATCCCAACCAGAAGGAAACAAGAACACACAGAGGAAGCTCTTGTTGACAGATGGGACGTCATGGAGGCAGAACCAGAAGAGCTGCTGGTTAACTCCGAATGAAGTTCCCCTGCCTCCCACCCAAGGGTGCACGTGGACATCACACCTGTGTTCCCCTTCTACCCCATGGTCACCTAGTCTCAGCAGTGCTCTCTAATTTTTCTTAAAGTATGGTTTATGGATAACCTGCATCAGAATAGTTGGGGAGCTAATAACAGATGTATCCTGACCAACCAAAGAAATTAATTAGAGGGCTGGGGCCTTGGGAATCAGTATGTTTAAAGTCCAGGTGATCCTGATGCATATTAACACTGAGGCATCGAACCCAAGGAAGTACTCAGATCCCATTGCCAGTGACAACCTGATGGGTGGGGGCAGAAGCCACCATGTTCTGGCAGTGCCGCCCCTGTGTGGTTGCTGTCCTGCTTGATGGCATTCGAACACCCTTCCCAGGTAAGGATGGCGACAAAGGGTAACATCTTTAGCACTTTGTAGCCTACAAAGTTTGTCCACAGCCACTGTCTCATCACATCAACCCCTCTGAGGTATAGGCTAGAATCTGTTTTCACAAACTCAGAAATGACATGCCCTAATGGCAACCCACTCCAGTACCCTTGCCTGGAAAATCCCATGGACGGAGGAGTGTGGCAGACTACAGTCCCTGGGGTCGCAAAGAGTCGGACACGACTGAGTGACTTCACTTTCACTTTCAATAATACCACACAGCCTGCTGGTAAATAGCTGAGCTGAGACCTTGGACTTGGGTTTGGTGATTCCAAACCCTGTGATCCAGCCATTCATTAGAGCTGCCCTTCAAGTGTCCATGGTGGCTGCCCCTCAGTGTTCACTTTCTCTGCCCAAGTGGGTAAGGTGCAGCTCATGGTTCTTTTAAAAGAGCGGAGCACCTCTGTGGGGGTTCCTAGGTGGTTCAGCGATAAAGAATCCACCTGCTAATGGAGGAGACATGGGTTCAATCCCGGGGTGGGGAAGATCCTCTGGAGAAGGGAATGGCAACCCACTGCAGTATTCTTGCCTGGAGAATCCCATGGACGGAGGAACCTGGTGGGCTACAGTCCACTGGGGTCACAAAGAGTCGGACACGACTCAGCAACTAAACAACAACAATAATACCTCTGTGGAAGAAGATGGGCCAGGGTACCTCAGAGAGGTTTGGGGCAAAGCCCTGGGGTGTGCGAGAGGGGTCAGCATGTCCCGTGAAGCTCAATGGGAACAGAACGACAGATCCAGGAGTTCCTTCCTCCCATGAGCCTCTCCCAATAATCTGTGCCAAGAAACCGAGGTTTTCTCCAGATGGATTACAGCTGAGGAGAAGAGAAGATTTAAGTCTATTTCCATGCAGATCGCAGCAGTGGTAGACTCCCCACACAGAGTGTTCCTTGGGGGCACAATACCTTTACTCCATATCAAGACAGACCAAGGGGAGTGGGGCTCACTCTGACATTGCTGGAGTCGTGCTCAGCTGAGCAGCATCCTCAGACACAGCTCAGAATGGGAGAATGAAGCAATGTGATATTCAGCTGAGCCACTGCAAAGCCAAATATTATGTAATCCAAGGTGACCTTGACCGTGAGAGGTCCCCTTCATCTGTGTAGAAAATGCCAGATGCCGTCAGCTGCTACCAGCTGTGGTCCCAGGGGCTTAGTCGTTTCCTGGGGATGCTATACGGGTGTGGCATTCTTTGCATGGTGCCCAATTTCCCAGTTGAGGTCAAGGACTCAGCAACCGTGACCCCACTGACCTGCCATCCACTTCAGCCACTGCCACTCCACGTGGCTCCTCCACCCGCCCACACGGCACTTGGTCTCAATATCTCCTGCAACTCTCCAATCAAAAGACATTTTTATACATGTGGCATAAAGCCCATTAAAAAAGAAAATCTTCCAATGAGGCTGAACTCAAATGTACAGAACAGGGCTGAGCCAAGTAAGTGTTTAATAAATAGAACTGTAGGATGGTCAAGGCAGGCCCTACTCCACTTCCGGCAGTGCGGGCGAGTGCCCTGAAGCGCGTGGACTCTGTGAGAGCAAAGGGGCTTTCATTCTCTGCTTCCCTAGTTAGTACAGTCTGTGCCTGCCACCCCACAGACACGGGCCCTGTGCGGGAGGAGCTCAGTTAGCCCTTTGGCGTGAAATCAGAGTGACAGAGGGCTTCCCAGGTGGCTCAGTGGTGAAGACCCCGCCTGTCAACGCAGGAGACATAAGAGACGCCATTCGATCCCTGGGTCAGGAAGATCCCCTGGAGGAGGGCCTGGCAGCCACTCCAGTAATTCTTGCCTAGAGAATTCCATGGAAAGAGGAGCCTGGTGGGCTACAGTCCATGGGGTCTCAAAGAGCTGGACACGACTGAAGTGACTTAATGTGCATACACGCAGAGTGACAGAGGCCATTGACTTTAGAAGAATGGGGATAGATAACACACACAAAAGGGGACACAGAAAAAGCATTTAGAGAACCTGATTCCTGTCTTCTTTCTTTCCCACCTTCTTTAGGACAGCTTTTAAATTCAGTTTTAAAATTTCTTCCTCTCTCTATCCCTTCCCTAACCATTTCTGTGCTCGCCTGCCCCCTCCCCCGACAGGTGTGGGTGTGCTCCTCTTTCCAAGGCTGCGTTATCTGTGCCCGGAGAAGCTCACCTCATAAAAGGAGGGAAGAAAGAGGGGAAATAAAAGCAAGTATCCTTTAAAACTCGGTGCCACACAGCACTGCAATTTCCTGGGCCAACGGCTTTGTTCAGGAAAAGCTCCCACTCATGCCAACAGGCCCAGTAGGATTTATCAAATTCAGCCATATGGACAGTATTCATAGATGTTCATTCCCAAAGCTCTTGCTTTATTGACTCTCTCTCATGTTTTCTCCCCCTAGGTCGTTCACTGAAGTGGCCGGACGACCTTTAAGAGGAGCCTGGACATGCGATTTCTGCTCTCCTTTTCTGTTGAAGAGAGAGAGGACAGGCACAGTGGGGAGAATGCCAGAGGGGGAAAGAAACTTGGGATGACCCCCGTGATTCAGTCCCGGTCTTGGTCCTGGATGAAATGACACTGGAGCAGAAGCTCTGGTGGGGCCCCAGGAACGGTGGGGCAGGCAAGGCTCCTCTCCTTCACACACAGGGACCCAGAGGCCCGGGGCCACACTTTCTGTGACCCGAAAACAGGGTCGAGTCTGCACAGCCTTTTCCCTGGGGCGCTCCTCACAGTCACCCAGCGCTGCACACAGCCAGCCACTAATCAAAAGTACTGTCATCATTTAATAAGTAAATGGCCTGGAAGAAGAGACACCTCATAGCAAGGACTAGGGACTACATCCCACCAGGCCCCTCAGACCATGGGATTCTCCAGGGAAGAATACTGCAGTGGGTTGCCATGCCCTCCTCCAGAGGACCTTCCCAACCCAGGGATCCAAACTGCGTCTCCTGTGGCTCCCGCATTGCAGGTAGATTCTTTACTTCTGAGCCACCGGGGAAGCCCATTTCTTCCCTACTGAGTATCAGTAAAGGTTAGTTGTGTAAAAGAACAGGGAGATGAAGGGGTTGACAGAGTGAACAAAAGTAAGGCATAAGTAAGGCATTGTTCTCGCAAGCCTCAAGCCAGGCATTCACTGAGGTACTTCGACAATGCAGACCCATCAGTGCTCTGCAGGGATCTGGATATGTTACCCTTAGGGAGGCCCCCGGAGAAGCCACCCAGACCCTTGAGGACACGGCTGTGCCATAAAACAGATGTTAAAAGAAGAGGTCCTACCGCGACTCGGCAACCTGTGCCCACCTTCTCCTAGACTCCATGCTCTCAGCGGCCGCCCCCAACCACCTGCGCTAGAAGACTTCACACCTGCTTGGGGTCTCAGGCTTTTCTCCAGCTGTCCCTGCCTCTCCCAGTTCCCGACCAATAAGGAGACTCTACCATTGTTAAGTCACTGGCATGAGATTCCTAAGCGGCTGTATGTCTGCTGGGACTGCCATGCCAAGACACTATAAACTGGGTGGCTTCAACGACAGTTCTTTCTCACAGTTTCGGAAGCTGGGAAGTACAAGTCCAAGATGCAAGCAGATTCAGTTCCTGGTGAGAACTCTCTTCCTGACTTGCAGATAGCCCTCTTCTTACTGTCTCCTCACACAGCAGAGAGAAAGACAGAACTAACTTTCTGGTCTCTTATAATCCCATCACAAGGACCCCACTCTATGACCTCATCTAAATCTAATATCAATACCTCCAAAGGCCTCAGCTTCCAACACCACCATGTTGGGGGTTCTGGCTTTAACATATAAAGTTGTGTGGGACACAGACATACAGTCCATGACAGCGGCCCCTCCATCTAGTCTGCATCCCTATCATCAAACCAGGAGGTGTTCATAGGGTGGGATGAGGCCATCCTTGGCCTTCCCTGAACACCTTGCCTGTCCCTCCACTTTTCTTACCACTTTTGTGACTTCTGTTGTGTGCGGGCATTTCTTCGACCTCTCCCACAAGAGTGTAAACCCCTCTAAGAGAGGAATCGATCATAAGAGCATTTATTGAGCCTGTGCCCACTGTTCTAAATACACTGTCACTTCATTCCTATGGCAGTCTGTGAGACAGACATAAATTGTTTCTATTTCACATCTATAGCAAGCTCACAATTGGAAGAAGTAACTTGCCCAAGGTCATGCCCCAGCAGTGGCTCATCTCAGATTGGAATTGAGGTCTCAAAACTGTCGGTTATTTTCTTCCCTGAAGGCAGGGACCTCCCCTTGGTTATCTTCGTATCCCTGCTCTTACCTCTGGCATCTGGCACAGTGCTTTCTATGTTGTATTTATTTAAATACTCATTAAATAAAAATGGAAGAATATGCATCTTTTATTCACTCCACCAAATTTTTAAAAAGTTTACAGTTGGGTAATATTAAGTATATTCACATTGCTGTGGATTAGATCTCTGGAATGTTTTCATCTTACAAAACTGAAACTCAGCACCCACCGAACAACTCTCCATTTCTCCTTTCCCAAGCCCCTGGCAACCATTATTTTATTTTCTGTTTCTATGAGTTTAATTACCTGAAATGCCTCATCTGGGTGGAATCACGCAGTATTTGCTTTTTGTGACTGTCTTATCCCACTTCGGAGAAGGCGATGGCACCCCACTCTAGTACTCTTGCCTGGAAATTCTCATGGATGGAGGAGCCTGGTTGGCTGCAGTCCATGGGGTCACGAAGAGTTGGACACGACTGAGCGACTTCACTTTTGACTTTTCACTTTCATGCACTGGAGAAGGAAATGGCAACCCACTCCAGTGTTCTTGCCTGGAGAATCCCAGGGATGGGGGAGCCTGGTGGGCTGCCGTCTATGGGGTCACACAGAGTTGGACACGACTGAAGTGACTTAGCAGCAGCAGCAGTATCCCACTTAGCATACTATCCTCAAGGCTCATCCATGTTGTCACAAATGCAAGATTTCCTTCTTCTTTATGGCTGAATATTATTCCAATGTATAAAGTCCACTAAGTTTTGTTGTTGTTGTTTTTAAATAAACGATTTTCTTTTTAGTATTTTAAAGTATTTATTGAATTTGTTATAATACTGTTATGCTTTTGGGTTTTTGGCTGCAAAGCAAGTGGATTCTTAGCTCCCTGACCAGGGATTGAACCCACATCCCCCGCAATGGAAGGTGAAGTCTTAACCACTGAACCACCAGGGAAGTCCCCTATTCCACTAGGTTCTATAAATGCCCAGTCTTATCAAGTTGCTTCCTTATACCCTTCTACATTTAAAATGGATAAAAAACAAGATCCAACTATATATACCACAGGTAACTCTGCTCAATATTATGTGGCAGGCTGAATGGGAGGGGAGTCTGGGGGAGAATGGCTATGTGAATATGTATGAGTCCCTTTGCTGTCTACCTGAAACTATCACAATGTTGTTAATCGGCTATACTCCAAAAAACACGAAGTTAAAATACAAAGTCAAAAAAAAATAAACAACCCTCAATTTCACTTCACTCACAGAAGAGCTTTGATAATATGACCACCACCCCCACCAGCTGATGAACTCTCGCACTGTGCTAACCGATCCTCTCACTCTGTCCTCACAGTAATCCTTGAAGATCACGGTATGATCTGCAGATGAGAAACTGAGGCCCAGGGAGATTAAAGAACATATTCAAGGACACGGTACTGCAGAGTGCAGCAATCTGGATCTCTGACGCTCTTCCAGGGCCCCTCTGACTCTATAGCCTGCTGCCCACCATTCATCTTTACTTCCCCAGTGAGTGACACAGCAGAAGCAGGGGACCAGAAGCATGAGGTGACACCCGAGGATGCACTGCCCTTTAGCTTTAGCAGCGGGGTGGAGCCCTGAACCCCTGACTCCCAGCCCAGGGCTCTCTGCCCTGCTCACCTGCCACCCACCTTCCCATGCCACTCCTCATCTGGGTGACCTGTGCACGTGATTCTCAAGTCAAATCGCATACCCTCCTCAAGGCCCAGATCAAGACTCACTTCTTCCTGTCCAAATGCTCCCACTGACTTTCCTTGTAGTTTGCTTCCCCTTTGCTTTGGGTGGCCAAATCTAGTCAGATAGACATTCTCCCAGGTAGCGTTAGAGAGTGCTTTGTGATCCTCCAAGGAAGGATGCACAAGCCCCTTCCCACCTCTCCACCTAATAGCATCCTGGGGATATGGCCAGCACTAGATGAATGCTTTCTGACCAGATGCACCATGGAGCTGCGCAATATAAGAGCTTCTTTAGGGAACATCTGCCTCAACACTCTTACTTTTCAGATGAGAAACCGAGTCCCAAGATGTGTAGTGACTTGTCTGGTTACAGAGCTAAATAGCGAAGACTAGGGCCTTGGAACCCAGCCTTCTGTCTCCTGGTTGGAGTTCTGCTGCTGCTGTGGGTGCTGGGCCTCATCTAACCAGAGTCTTTAACTCTTCTCTGCATCAGAACTGTGTCCTAAGGCCCTAAGTGGGCAAACACAAGGAAAGAGAGGTTAAATCCTACATTCAGTCATTTTAAGGGGATATGAAAATACTACTTTTTAATTTCTAGAAGAGAAAAAAAAAAAAGATGAAAAGGAGTTTTGAACAGAGAGAGATACATAAAGAATAGTGACAATTCCCAGTTCTTACAGAGCTATTAAATAGCTGAAAGACAACACAGTCTCTCTGTCCTTCCTCCTCTGCCCCCGCCACCCTCGCTACAATACCGCTTGCTTTAAAGGAAAGTTTGGGAGATGTAATTCTCTTCAGGGCGAAGTGTGAAAATCTAGAAAAGGGCATTAACATTTTATGACCTCAAAATTCTTAATAAATTAACTTTATTAAAGGATCGCTGGGTTTTTAGTACCTTGAAAATGAAATTGCACCTTCTAGAAAATATATATTCATCTAATTTGCAGGATTGCTGCAGTTATAGCTACTCACATCTCTCTTTCCACAACAAAGAAAAGAAACCATACATCTCTGTAGCATAATTCATAAAACATCTGAGCACATTGTTTTTCTAAATGCCTTTTCTTATAATAAACCTAGGGGATTGCCTAATGGAGGTATTTTTAAATTTAATCCACAAATGGGACTTTTGAGAGCCTACTGTGTTCTGGGCACTATTCTAGGCCCTAGGTATACAAGATTATACTAAGCAGAGAAACTTGCTGTTCTCCTGGAATGTATTCTATTCCAATTAGCTCCCCTTTCATTGGATGAGACAACTGAACCTTAGACAGCCTTAAGTGATTTGCCCACGGCGCTCTGGTTAATGAGCAAGAGGACTGGGGCTTGGATCAAGGCTTCAGATTCTCTCACTCTAGAATACACCTGCTTTATGCAAACAGCTGTTTGTTTTCTCTAAAGTCAAGGGTCTCTCTGTTCTCCCAACACCTTCTCCTCAACTGTGGGACAAAGGTATGGGGAGCAATTGGTCTTTAACACAATCAGAGTGACTGTCCAGAAATGGATTCTGGATTTTTTCTTTTAGAAAATGATATGCAACAACTACATATCCACATGAGATAGGGCTGGGCCCCTACTCTTCACTCCATATACAAAAATTAAGCCCAAATGAGTCAAAAACCTAAATATGAAAGCTGGAAACCTACTAGAAGAAAATCTAACTATAAACCTAGTAAAAGAAAATACAAGGATTAATATTCATGGCTTTGTATTAGGCAATGTTTTCTTAGATATGGTACCAAAAGCATAAGCAATAAAAGAAAACATAAATAAATTGAACATCATTAAAATTAAAACTTTTGTGCATCAAGAAGAAGAAAAGATAACCCACAGAGTGAGGGAAAACACAGGCAAATTATATGTGGGAAAGAACTTCTTTCTAGAATATATAAAGAGTTATTACAACTCAGTAAAGACAAAGGGTATGAATAGATATGAGCAAAGTATATGAACTGACACTTCTCTAAGGAATAAATAATAGTAGGCAAATTTAAACCACAGTGCAATACCAATACACATCCACTAGGTTGGCTAGAATCAAAGGACAGATAATAGCAAGTGGTGGCAAGGATATGGAGAAACTGGAACCTTCATACACTACCGGTGAATGTGTAAAATTATGCACCCACTTTGGAAAACAGTTTGGCAGTTCCTCAAAATGTTAAATACAGAGTTACCACATGATCTAGCAATACCACTCTTAAGTATATACCTGGGAGAAATTAAAACATGCCCATACAAAAGTTTGTGCAGACATGTTCATAGCAGTATTATCCTTAATAGCCAAAAAGTGGAAAGAGCACAGATGTCCATCAGCAGATATATGGATAAATAAAATCTGGTATACCCATCAAATGGATTATTATTTATCAATAAAAAGAAACAGAGTACTAATACATGCTATAATATGGGTGAACCTTGAAAATATGATGTGAAAGAAGCCAATCAAAAAATGCCACCTACTGTATGATTCCATTTACATACACTGTCCAGAATAGGCAAATAGAGAGAGATAGAAAGCAGATTACTAGAAACTAGGGGCTGAGAGGACTGTGGTGTGACTGCTAATGAAAATGTCCTAAAATTGCATTAAAAAGGTAGTTGAGTCATAACTCTGTAAATATACTGAAAGCCATTGAGTTGCACACTTTGGTAATTGTCTACTATGTGAATTACATCTCAATAAAGCTGTAAGAAAAAGAAAAGATTATGTATAACCTAGTCTTTACGGTAAAAGATGACCTCAATAGCTATGTGTATAAGTGAGCAGGCAGCTGGCCTGGGAACAACCTTGTCTTTTACCTTCTGTAAACCTGTAGAGAATGATCCTCTAGGGAACTTTCTAGAACAAGAGTTTGTGACAGAGTGTAGTCCGCAAATATTTCCCAAACTACCATAGAAAAAGAAAGCTCAGAGATTACTGATTTTCCTGGCAGAATACAGCCTCTGGGAAGGTTGACAGCTTCCTACGGTGGCACCACATTCTCAAGTCTTTCGCCCGAGAGAGCCAATGGGGTTGCTAAGTTGCTACGTCACGGCCAACGTTTTTGTGACGTCATAGACTGCAGCCCACCGGGCTCACCTGTCCGTGGGATTCCCCAGGTGAGAATACTGGAGTGGGTTGCTGTTTCTTCCTTCAGGGGCTCTACTTGACCCAGGAATCAAATCTGTGTCTCCTGCATTGGCAGGCGGATTCTCGGGAAGCCCGAGACAGACAATGCTGCTGCGAAGTCGCTTCAGTCGGGTCCGACTCTGTGCGACCCCATAGACGGCAGCCCACCAGGCTCCCCCGGCCCTGGGATTCTCCAGGCAAGAACACTGGAGTGGGTTGCCATTTCCTTCTCAAAGACAATACCTGTCTTTAAACTAGAAGAGACAGATATTTCTTTCATCTTCCTCTCCAAAGGTCACCCTCCAGCTTCAAAATGCCTCGACTGAGTTTCAGAATTATCATGGAGAGTAAGATGTAGATTCTTGGTGGGTGGCCTCTCAGCGCCCCCGTCCCTGCCCTGCCCCCTTCCCTCTTCACAAGGGTTGGCCTGGTTTCTCTCACCACAAACAGCACTATCAACAACCACATCCAAATTCCACAGCTTCTTACCCAAACTTGAGCTAATCCCAAGTAAACAGTACTTGAACTTCACAAGTCTGGGTCCATACGTTTGTGTGAATGACACACTTCTCAGTATTTTAGCCAGGGCCCACCCTGAGTGACTGTTTTTCTGTAATGACAGTTCTGTACCTTATTGAGGCTAATAAATGCTTGTCCTTCTCAACGGAGCTACACACAGGACCTCAAATGATGAATTGGCTGCAAGTGAGAGAACTCTAGCCATGACATATACAAAGAAACTAAGTGTCTTTACTCATCTTTACCGGTGGGAAGGAGTCAAGACATCTATCTGGTAAGTATAGTCCCTCCATCCATGTCTATTTTGGGGCAAAGCATGTGCCTCAGTAACCTTCTCTCTCATTTGTTATTCTGCCAGAGCAGGGGCCAACTCTGCCCTTACTGCCTTGCCCCAGAGGAGCCATTAACAACTCGAGGTTTCCATCAGCTAGAAACATACCTGTCGGACAGTTGCTTCACTGCAGCACTCACACAAAGGCAGCACTCACACAAACGTCTGGACTGAGGTCCGACAGAGTATTTTTCACTCGGTTGACATTCTTTTCAGTGTTTTCTTGTTTTCCAGTGATTGAAGGTCAAGTCTGGAGCAGGACACTGGATTAATAAAGTCCTTGTGCAATGACACATTAACCCTTCACTCACCGGAGAACCGGAAACTGCCAAGCAAGGCTCTGAGGACAACAACTTTCAAATGTCCCTCGATAACCTGAGGCTGATTCTGGAGGAGGCCAGGGTTTGTGAACGTGTGTGTGTCTGTGATGCAGGAGTGCCCTGGCTCACAAGTAGGGAGTCTTGAATTGGAAACCTTGCCAGACACCACCGAAGCCAGTGTCACAGGAGTAGCGTTTGCCTCTTCCCTCAGTGATGTGTGTTAGTTTCCTAGAGCTCACTACATTTCGTGAGGGACGGAGGGAAGGCCTTGCCAACTCTGTGTACCTCCATGCTTTTCAGCCTTATTGTATAATGAATGGGAGGTCTGGGACACCCTTATCACCTTCAGAGAATCTGAAAAGGATCTGTATGTCTCATGTGACTTAGAGCCTGGCTCAGTAATCAGCCAAGAGGTTGGGTTCCACTTTTTAGGGGTCACTTATAGCAGAGCCCCTCTGGGTTCAGAAATTCTCTCTCTCTTTATTGGCTGTGCTGGGCCTTCATTGCGGTGTGCCAGCTTCTCTAGTTACGGCACTGGGGCTTAGTTGCCCCTAGGCATGTGGGATCCTAGTTACCCAACCAGGGATCAAACCAGAGTCCCCTGCACTGAAAGGTGGATTCTTAACCATTGGACCACCAAGGAAGTCACAGAAATTCTCACTTAATCAGTATGTAGCACACTCATTCCCAAACTTTACAGCTACAGTTTTTATAACTAAGAATTCACCTTGTAACAAAAGGATTTATAATAAGTAGGGTAGAGCACTTTCACCCAAGGATGCTCCATGGAACCCCAGGGTTCCCTGGGCAGTTAAGTTTGAAAAAATGTATTCCATTTTGTTTTATTCTTTGATTCATCAATTGTAAGCTCTCCACTGATTTAATAGCAGTGCTTTTGAAGGGATGAGGAAGAAACACCTGATTACAATTACACAGTTTTGTTTTTAAATTATAAGAGTTTACATTTATCTCTACAGGCACTTACAGACTTCCTTCTTCAGTATCTCAGTAATGGTTTGTATCTAATTCTTTGCCTTCAGATTCTAAAGATTTTCTGAATCACTTTTGACCTTTGGAAATTATCTTAAATATCATAATGATGAATTGCTTTTTATAAACTTTTCATGACCTTGACTTCTTTTGCAACTTTAGGATAAAAATATAACTCTGAATCCTGTAAAGGAATATTAGATTCATGAGCCTTTTCTTTTTGATAAGTTTATAGCTTCCTCTTTTCCTTTACTGAATAACATGTCACTAGATGGTATCAACTTCACTTATGTGTGAGCTGGAAGCTTTTAATAAATGCTTGGAGACAGAGTTAGGGTTCTTAATAATGAAGGACTCATCATTTCAAGAATTAGCACACCAATTTCTCATTTTGAAATTTCTATGACCCATTCCTTGAAATCTGGTTACTGCTATCAACTTTAACTACACTGCCTGCAGGGTGGCAGAAAATTTGCCTTTACAATGCTACTTCATAACAGTCTTTTCTTTTTAAGAATATTTTGCTTGTAGATAGTTTTACGTTTACAGAAAAGCTGCAAAGACAGTACAGAATTCCCATAATCCTTCTCCAGTTTTACCTGTTGTTAAGATCTTACATTATCACGGAACATTTGTCAAACTAAGAAACCAAAGTTGGCGTACTACTGATAATTAAGTTATAGACTTTATCTGGATTTACTAGTGTTTCCATCAATGTCCTCTTTCTCTTCTGGAATCCAATTCAGGGACAAAACTGCATTCAGTTGTCATGTCTGCCCTTTTTTTTCTGGACCATGGCAGTTTCTTAATCTTTCCTAGACAGTCTCAAACAGCACTGGCCAAGTTACTCTATTCAATGTACCCTGATCTGGGTTTTTCTCATGACTAAATAGGGGCTATAGGTTGGTATAAACAACCTATAGGTTGTTTGCCATGATAGGCACATGGCATCACTGATGATGCTAATCTGGATACTATATGGTTATGGTGTCATTTGCTAGGCTTTTTCCACTGCAATTCATAGTCTTTTCTTTCATTCTTCCTTCCTGTTTAAAAAAATTAATTTATTTTAATTGGAGGCTAATTACTTTACAATATTATAGTGGTTTTGCCATACACTGACATATAATAATTTTTTAAAAGTCAAAGAAAGGGACCTCCCTGGTGATACAGTGGATAGGAATCTGCCTGCCAATGCAGGGGACATGGATTCAATCCTTGGTCTGGGAAGACTCCACATGCTGAGAGGCAGCTAAGCCTGTGCCTCGCAACTACTGATACCACGCTCCAGAGCCTGTGCACCACCATGAAGAGTAGCCCCCTGCTCGCTGCTAGAGAAAGCCTGTGTGGAGCAACAGAGACCCAGCTCAAATAAAAATAAATAAAATAAATATTTTTTTAAAAAAGAGTCAATGAAAGGGTCTAAGATAACATTTAACCTTGGGGAGCTATTTTAAGCACTCACTCAAGTTGTCATGAGATGAGCAGACCTCTGGGAAGACTAGGCCCCAGCATTTTGTGCGGCGGGGGAGCCTCAGCACATTCACACCCCCACTGGGTGCCACCTGGAGCGGGAGGAGGGTGAGGCGAGGGAGGCTCTCGGCATGCTCGCTCCCGGGTCTCACCTGCAGGACCCTGCGAATGAGCATCTTCTTAAACCTTGCTCCCTACACACGTCACTCACCTCACCCTGTTGCTGACACTGATTCGAACATTTACTGCACGTTCAGATGCATTACAATATAGAGCAATGTGCTCATTATTTTACAACAGAATGAAGTGAACTGTAGAGGCTCTGGGCTGTCCTGTGGTACCTCATTTAATCCGCTGTTTCTCAAATTAATTTGATCACAGAGCCCTTTTTTTTTTTTTCATGTCAGAGCCCTTTCTTCACCTACACCTGTGACTTACTCTTTGGAACAGAGGGGAGGGCAGTGGATTGGGTCCAAACCCTTGGATTCTGGAGCGGAATCTGCCTCTAGTCCCACCTGCCTGACATGACCACATTTCCTCATAAAGAAATGCTCTTCAGAGCCTCTGCCATCCTCAGCGACATTTCTGAGGTATATAAATGGATTTCTCTGACCTCTCCCTCACCCTGGGAAGGCTGTGCTTGCATTTCTGTGAGCTGTGTATGGATATGCTGACAGTCCTCTGGGAGTGGCTGACCTCTGCCACCATGTCGGCGAGGAAAAACTCTCTAGCTGAGCGGCTGATCACTCCAGTGCTGACCCCGTGAGAATCCTATCAGAACTGCTCACACTCCACCATGAAGGCTGGCGGGCTGCAGCCAAGCCCTGCCCTTGCACCCCAGGCGCCCACCCCCCATTAACCTTTCTGTCTTTTAACTGCCAGGACTCACACACGACTTTAATAGAATGCACTCCTGTTCTCTGATACAGGCTCTTTAACATCCTCTGAAGAGCACTGTATGGGCAGCCTAGTAGGCTGCAAATTTAGGAAGCAAATTATGATCACCAACCTCATTTCACCATCCTGAGTGGCCCTGATAGAGCAGTCTTTCTGTTCAGAAGATCACAGCAATGTCCTGGGTAACAATGGTTCAGTCCGCAAGCGGAAAACCAAAGAGGGCGGTCTAATGTCAGGCTCTGTCTTGGCTACTGACAAGGACATTTAGGACACAGGATTGTATTTTTCCTACTAAGTGACAGCAGCATTTAGCAGCAGGCACACATGAGTACACAGGTGTGTAGAGGGCCATCCATCAAATGAATTAACTCCTACGGGGAGTCTCTGGGGGAAAATTCCAAATTATGGGAATGGGAGCCTTTTCAGCTATTCGACAAGGTGGGCTTAGAGATCAACAAGGGCAGCTATTCATTTTATTTCAAAAAATCTGTCATCTTTTGTCAAAAGAACGGTATGGTAGAAAAGGTATGGACTTGAAGTTGGACAGTCCATGATTCAAATCTTATCTCACGGGGCAAGTTTCTCAACTTCTCTGCGTTTTGGTTTTCTCACTAGTAAAATAGGAATAATAACAAGGATGACTGAAAGGACGTCCTATTAGTAATGATACATGCGTGCATGCTAAGTCGCTTCAGTCGTGCCCCACTCTTCGTGACCCTATGGACTGTAGCCCGTCAGGCTCCTCTGTCCATGGGATTCTCCAGGCAAGAATACTGGAGTGGGTTGCCATGTCCCTCTCCAGGTGATTTTCCTGACCCAGGGATTGAATCCAAGTCTCTTACGTCTCCTGCATTGGCAAGTGGGTTCTTTACCACTAGTGCCACCTGGCAATGATACAGTAAGAATCAAATGAGGTGACTTGTCTGAAGCATTTTAGCCAGTGCCTGGCACAGAGAAGATGAGTAGCAAGAAATTCCCTTACTCTGCAAACTGCCTTTACACTGGGGTTTATCTCATGGTCGACACCACACGGCATGGCCTCAAATCTGCACAAGCTTGGTACGCCAACGCCCCAGCTTTGAGAGGGTCTCAGGGACAATCCAGAGAGGCAGGAGCCATTCAAAGCTGTCTCTGGAGTGTGCAGCACAATCAGGACAGACGTCAGTGCCGTGAAGCGAGTCTACCTGAACAACCCGACATCACTTAGAGCTGAGGGGTCTTATTCTCTTTGGACATGATCAGAATGCTGTTTGCTCCTTCTGTTTGCTCCCTGCCCACATTTTGTTAGCGTTTATACTGCTCATGCACAAGAATCATAAGGGCAGCTAAGACTTGCAATCATACCCAGTCTGCTCTGATCAAAGTGAGTTTTAAGTACAAGAAAGGAGATTAATGTACAGAGATTGCAAGATCCAAGACGGTCCAGGGATTGCCGCACTGGTTGGTGCCTGGTGACTAGACTGTGATCCTTAGAGCTTCAACAACTTAGACTGATGCTTTTTTATTTATTAATATTTCTTTTTGATTGTGCTGGGTCTTTGTTGCTGCACACGGGCTTTTCTCTAGTTGTGGAGAGCGGGAGCTACTCTTTGTTGTGGTAAAGCAAAGGCTTCTCATTGCGGTGACTTCTCTTGTGGAGCACAGGTTCTAGGTGCATGGGCTCAGTAGTTGCAGCTTGCAGGCTCTAGAGTGCAGGATCAGCAGCTGTGGCCCAGCAGCTTAGCTGCTCTGCAGCATGTGGAATTTTCTAGAACCAGGCATTGAACCTGCGTCCCCTGCACTGGCAGGGGGATTCTTATCGACTGTACCACCAGGGAAGTCCCTACCTTAATGCTTTTATTTCTGTTAAAATAGATGTGTCCTTGGGAAACCCAGATTATAACTTGCCAGTCAGGAGACACCCCGTGGGACAGAAGGATCTGAGAGTGGTTTTAGAGAGGACTACAGGGAGACAAGAGTGGGGCCTTGACCCCCTTAGGGGCTAGAGGAGTCACCAGTGAGGGGAGGCAGGGAAGGGATACAAGATGAATGGCATCGAGGAAGAGGGTGGTGATGCCACAGACCAAGTCTGCTGCACAGACACACCCGGCACCAGGCTCAATGAAGCTAATTCCTGCATTAACTTTGGTGACAGTGACAGACCTCAGTTCCTCATCCTTTCCATTCCTCTCCCTTCAGGACTGTAGCTGCAGGTGACTTCTGGTTAGGCAGAGACAGCTCCATGTTTTCACTTGTTTGGTCCTCCACGTGTCATCTCAGAGGTGCCTCTGTAGGCCAACACCTGAGCCCAGGA
The DNA here is from genome assembly GCF_001704415.2 of Capra hircus. Lineage (NCBI taxonomy): Eukaryota > Metazoa > Chordata > Mammalia > Artiodactyla > Bovidae > Capra > Capra hircus. Next base: position 30,041,713 of record NC_030823.1, on the reverse strand, counting down.
GGCCAGGCTCCTTCCTGCCAGACCAGAAGTCCCTGTTCCTTTAAATGTTGTTGTTCAGTCGCCAAATCGTCTGCGACTCTTTTGTGACCTCATGGTCTTTAGCCCTCCAGGCTTCACTGTCCGTGAGATTTCACAGGCAAGAACACTGGAGTGGGTTGCCACTTCCTTCTCCAGGGGATCTTTCCAACCCAGGGATCGAACCCGCATCTCCTGCATTGGCAGGTGGACAGGTGGATTCATTACCCCTGAGATACTAGGGAAGCCCACTGAGAAAATATTTTTTGGCAGAAACCATTTCTGGCCAATATGGTTAAATACTGCCATGGCCAAGGGACAAGGATGACACCCTTTGATTTATACATAAACAGACACTGGAGACCTAAGAAGTGAGACAGGATAAAGCCAGAGCAATGACTTGGTCCAGCAGTGGCCTCAGTCCAGCTTCTGGCTGAGCTGAGGAGCGAGGCTGGTTTCCAACAAGACTGGATCTGAGTCGCTGCTGCTACCTTCTCTCCACATGGGGCTTTCCCCCTGCAGCCCCTGGCCCCAGACCGGCCACACACACCCTGCAGTGTTCAGGGGTCGGTGCCGAGGAGTGATCTTTTCTTGAAGGACATCTTGAGAGGAGTCTGTGTTTATGAAGGTTAATTCCAAGCTCATCCAAAGGCCACCTGAGGCACTGATGTGGGTTCTGCAAGTTCCATCTGTAGCTGAGCACCTCGCTGCGGTGCATGTTTCCAGTCGGTGGACGGCCCTAAACATTCTCAGCTGCTGACAGATGAAAGCTGGCCTCGCCGGCTGCACACGTTCTTCAGTCTGCACACATACTCTTATAAGGAAGTGGGGCTTAGCAGGCACTCACTCGTGCACAGCCGGGGAGACTGCGACAAAGGTGCTCACAAGGATGTCCTGACTCACACAGAGGTGGCTCCAGTGCCTCATTGTGTGATTTTACTGTTACCAGTGTCCCTGAAACCTTGGCAGAGCAGAGTCAAAAGAAAGGTGTGCCTTGAGACAAGCCCTGAGAATCCACCTTTAAAGGAACAACTCTGCTTCTGATTTGCCAAGGAACTAGGGTGTCAAACGGGCTTCCCTGGTGGCTCATCGGTAAAGAACTGGCCTGCAATGCAGGGGCCACAGGTTTGATCCCTGGATCAGGAAGATCCCCTGGAGGAGGCCATGGCAACCCACTCCAGTATTCTTGCCTGGAAAAGTCCCAACGACAGAGGAGCCTGCTGGGCTACAGTCCATGGGGTTTCACAGTCAGACACCACTGAAGTGACTTAGTACACATGCACAGGGTATCAGACAGAAGCCTATTACACAACTCAGCCCCTATCCCAGGTGATCAGACTTTGTCAGGAGCTGGGGTGACTTTTTGCAGTATGGCAGAGTTCCTCATCAATCAGAAGCGATGCCAGTTGTAGCAATGGAGCAGGTCCCAGAAGGGGTGTAGGGCACCCACCTGTTTTGGTTCCTGGATGATGGGAAAGTTCCAGGATAAAAGCCTGTGTAGCTGCACAGAGGGTTTGGGTCATGGCTGCTTAACAGCAGGGAAGAAAGTATTCTAATGCCATTATGAGCATGAGTCAACACCAAGTCGAGGGGCTTCCCTAGTGGCTCAGTGGTACAGAATCTACCTGCCAACGCGGGAGACTCAGGTTCAATCCCTGATCTTGGGAGATTGTCTCTGCAGCTAGGGAGTTGCAACTATTGAGCCCACGTGCTGCAACAACTGAAGCCCGAGTGCCCTAGAGCCTGTGCTCTGCAACAAGAGAAGGCACCGCAATGAGAAGCCCGTGCACCACAACTACAGAATAGCCCCCGCTCACCGCAACTGGAGAAAGCCCACAGACAGCAACAAAGACTCAGCACAGTCAAAAATAAATAAATAAAACTGAACAAAAACACCAAGTGGAGGTGAATCCTGGGCCAGTGAAGGGTTGAGGGTGAAGATGCAAACACCGAGAGAAGCAGCATGGAAAGAGGGAAGCCTTTGTAACCTTGGCCTTTCCGATCACACCACGGTATTCCCCGTGAGTTAAGGGGACCAAATTGCTACTGGATCAATAATTTGAGAATAAGGAAGTTCTAGAAAGAATGAAACCCCCTAGAGCCAGGTCTCGAGTTAGCCTGGGGGCTGGCTGGCTGTAAGAGATCGACCTGAGACATTGGGAGATTTCTTCTCTGCCTCTGAGGCATTCAGTTCAATCCTCCAACAGACTCAGACCATCTCTTCTGGGCATCAGTGGCTCAGATTTCTACTCAAAACACATATATCTGTGTCTGGGGAAAGGCAAGCATGAAATATGCTTCACTGAGAAGCTGAAAAGCATGGAGGGTAAGTTAATTTCCACAGAAGAAAATCACGGCAGCACAACCCAATGGAATGTATGATTCGCCTCTCCAGAGCAGACATTGATTTTCCCACCTGGGAGAATCACCAAATTAGTTGGCAGTTGAAAATATGATCTCTTTTTTTTTTCATTCCCCTTAGACCTTACATTTTATTTGAAGACCATGAAACAACAGAAGATTAAAAGTCTTATTCAGAAACAGAAGTGGAAAGGAGAATTCAGTATTTCTGTTTAGAGAAAATACTTCCAAAGGTATTTCATAATTGAAACCTAAATATGTAGGCAGAGGTGGGGGGGTGGGCTGTGTGTGGCTTTCCTTGTTTGATTCCTGTTGGATAGAGAGACAGCCCGTGAGCTTGGGGAGCAACAGAAACCAACCACCTGTAGTCCTCACCAGTTGCTCTGGGCCCATCCCTTGCTGACAAACCCAGTGGCTGCTGTCCTGGGAACAGGAACCAATCAGAAGCCACTCCTCTTGGGGGCGGGGGGAGGGGAGGGGAGGCAGACAAGTAACGGGAAAAATCATTCAGGTATGACATGTTCTGCCTCTTACTAGATGTGTGACCTTGGGCGAGGCACCCAACTCTCTCAGCCACAGCTTTAATAGCTCTAAGTTGGGGTTAATCATATCTGCTAAGATGGTTGGATGGCATCACTGACTCAACGGACATGAATTTGACCAAACTCCAGGAGATAGTGGAGGACAGGGAAGCCTGGCATGCCGCAGTTTACGGGATTGCCATGGCGTGCTGTGATTCATGGGGTCGCACAACTGAGCAACTGAACTGAACTGAAGAGTCGGACACAACTTAGTGACTGAACAACAATAACAAACATCTGCTGTAATCTAGAGAGGAGGCTCTAAGTTCAGGTTTTCTGATGCCTGACTCTACAAAATATAATTTTGTAGGCCTTCTTTAAGGAAAAGAATGCAAATACAGGATTAAGAACAGGGTTTTAGAAGGGGTTCATGCAAGTGGAGAATCCTACAGTTTCTATCTCATTAGTGGTGAATTCACCTTTGCACACCGCCTATCTCAGATAAGGGATGAGGATACAAAAGGTGCTCTGCAATTGTAAGGCATTATATAAACACATGGCACTGAATTCTTCTACAAATATATAATACTGTGCTAGACAGTATGCCAAGAGCAAGAGACAGAGCAGCGAAAGAGACACACATGTCCCCCCACCCCCATTCCCCTTAAGGAACCCAGAGTCCACAGGCACTGGATCAGCATCTGTGGCAGGGTGTCCTCTGAGTCCTGAACACAGAGGTGAAGCTGGTCAGTACAGAAGGTCTGACTGCTCAGCTCCAACACCAGCCCCTCTCAGGGCTCTCCAAGATCCTGTTCCCACACCCAGCTTTCTAGGACTTGGGTTCTACTCAGTCTCAACCTCTGCCTTTTACTCCTTCTCAAGCACTGTCTTCTGACCAGCCGCCATCTTGAAACCCACAGAGCAACAAGTCGACCTTTCTAATCGCTTTTCAAATATGGAGGGACAGTGGTGGCCTAGGGCAGCAGGGGTAGGTGGGAGTGAGTGAGAAGATTCAGTTCAGTTCAGTCACTCAGTCGTGTCCAGCGCTTTGCGACCCCATGAACTGCAGCATGCCAGGCCTCCCTCTCCATCACCAACTCCCAGAGTTCACTCAGACTCACGTCCATTGAGTTGGTGATGCCATCCAGCCATCTCATCCTCTGTTGTCCCCTTCTCCTCCTGCCCTCAATCCCTCCCAGTATCAGTCTTTTCCAATGAGTCAACTCTTCACATACATGAGGTGGCCAAAGTACTGGAATTTCAGCTTTAACATCAGTCCTTCCAAAGAACATCCAGGACTGATCTCATTGCAGTCCAAGGGACTCTCAAGAGTCTTCTCCAACACCACAGTTCAAAAGCATCAATTCTTTAGCGCTCAGCTTTCTTCACAGTCCAACTCTCACATCCATACATGACTAGAAAAACCATAGCCTTGACTAGACGGACCTTTGTTGGCAAAGTAATGTCTCTGTGTTTGCATATGCTATCTAGGTTGGTCATAACTTTTCTTCCAAGGAGTAAGTGTCTTTTAATTTCATGGCTGCAGTCACCATCTGCAGTGATTTTGGAGCCCTCAAAAATAAAGTCTGACACTATTTCCACTGTTTCCCCATCTATTTCCCATGAAGTGATGGGACAAGATGCCATGATCTTAGTTTTCTGAATGTTGAGCTTTAACACACACACACTCATAGCTCAGTTGGTAAAGAATCTGCCTGCAATACAGGAAACCCTGGCTCAATTCCTGGGTTGGGAAGATCTGCTGGAGAAGGGATAAGAGCCACTCTAGTGAGAAGATTAGGGGATAGATAACCACTAAAGAGCATGGAGTTTCCTTAGAGGGAAATAGTGAAAATGTTCTAAAATTGATGCTAGTATTAGATGTACAACTCTGGGAATATACTAAAAGCAACTGTAAATTTTAAATGAGTAAGTGACATGGCATGTGAATTATACCTCAATAAAGTTGTTAAAAAATATGAATCAAGAAGCACCTAAAATTCAAGAAAAGAGCACAGAAAAAGATCAGAATAAACTGAAGGAAAAAAAAAACTTGAAGAAACAGAGATCATTCACAAAATGGGAGAGAATTTTTTGAAAGACCAATTATCTCTAGATTTGAGAAGATGCTGAGTCCGAAAATAGAATAGAGAGCTATGAAAAAGGAAAATTTCAAGAATGGGCTCTGACCAATTTAGAAACAAAATTTTTGCTGAGATATAAAAATTCTAGTAAAGGTCTGGAAGATAAAGCCAAAGACAACTCTCAGAACATAAAGCAAAAGACCCAAGACACTAGAAACATCTAACCACCAGGACTTCCAGGACAAAAGAACAGAGAAAACAGATGAAACTGAATTGAAAAAAAATAAAGAAAAAATTTCCCAGAGATAAAGGAAGACAAGAGCCTTTAAAATGAAAGGGTGTAGCATAAATGAAAAAAACCTATGCCTAGATACATCAATGTGAACTTTCAGAACATCCAAGAGAAGAACAGAGCCTAAAAACTTACAGAAAGATAAGATGACGATCAACAAAGAAACCCAAATCCAAGCAGAATCAGAAATAAAAGATCTTAGAAGACAGGGTAGCAGGCTTTTAAAATGGCCATTGAAAGTCATTTTGATGGGAATTTTATATCTTAATTCTTCATCAAGAACAGGAGTACTAAACCTCCATCTAATAGAGTGGGAAACCAAGGAACATGCCGGAAGTGGATAGAATGAGAAATAGAAATTTCAGTATATTGCTTTAAGTTTCACAGGTATCCATTAAGGTAATTAAACAATATAATTTTGTATTGGAAAGGAAGAGGAAGGATAGAGAAAAGAGGATAGTATAAGGTAGAGTTTTGGTTTTTCTTAGCCAGGAGTTGATAATTTATTAGGTAATATACAAGAAACCTAAATCTAAAAACATTATTCAGAGGTATAAAAATAACTATTAGAAATACTGAAAACAGTAATGTTTTTTAAAAGTTGCTCTTAAGAAGCAACCTTGAAAGTAGGGAGGCAGAAGCCTGTTATTTAAAAAATAAGATATAAGGTTTTAAAAAAAGTTTTAAAATCTAATTAATGGGACTTTTAAATACAAAGCCCCAAAGCACCAAAGCGAGGCCAACACCTGTCACCCAAGTAGTGGTGTGAAACTCACTCCTTCATGGTTTGTGGCTTTTGCAGTTGTTTGAGACTGAAAACTATCATCTTATTCTAAATGCTCTTCTAGACATTCACAATGTACACTAGTTTATTAAAAACCTTGAGAAGTTCTGCACAAAAGAAATCAGTTTAATTCCATCTGAAAGCAGGTCAATTCACTGAAAGATAAATTTGATGAGTTATTTGCTGATTTTAACAAATTTACCAACTTTCATTTTTTTCCTTCAAGACATGACTTATAGTGGGAATGTCTTCAAAGCTTCAACAGAAATGTTCAAGTGGCAAAGAAGTATTAAACTTGCAAAAAGTAAAATATAGATTAATAGAAATGGATACTTTCCCACAAATAAGATTGTTTAGGCTGCTTCTGGTTTCTTTTGGATGTTTCTGGATGTTGTTTTTAGGTTTGTTTAAAATGTCAAGCATGTAAATTTGTCTATTCACTAATTCCTTCAGTGGCTTAACAGCCATAGTTTAGTATTTCTAGCAGTTAAACATGTAAATTAAATATAAATTCAAAGGCCCCCTAAAGATATTAGAATTTTAAAGTAATTTAAGTTGAATTTAAATTCTAAATTGATAGAAATACAGAACTAAGGCTAATAAGCTTTTTAGGAATTGGCAAACGAACCTCAGAAAGAATATTAAAAATGCTTATGTTTTTTTAAAAAATGACATTTTGAAAGCATAGAAAAAAATCAAATATAGCTGAGGCAATCCTGTCACATATGAAATGTTGAATCATTCGATAGAAGAAGTGTACTATTTCAAGTAGGAGTTTTTCAAATAAACTGAATTTTGTTTTTGCTAGCATTCCAGAATTTGTATTTTCCCAACATCTTGGAGAACATCTCAGTATTAGTTCATATTCAGAAAAGTATCTTTCACTGTCCATTCATCAGACTGAACTTTTTTTTATATAAGCTGCTAGATCATCATAGGTAAATTTGGCATATGTGACAAACAGGTCTATCATGGAACTGGTGTTTGGTGAGCTGGCTACCAGTAATTGATTTTCAGCAAATTGACCTGAAGTACCTTTTCCCAGACTCACTCGACCAGAATCTTTTTTCACATCAGATCAAGAGAATAATTGTCCCCAGGGAACATACTTTGGGAAACATAACAAGAACGGGGTCAGGTGTGTGCATCAGAGGTCCCGGGGAATAGTAGCCTCTGAGTTCATTAGAAACTGATAACAAGGGAACTAATGAGGAAAGGTACTTAAAGTTTACCCAGATGTTACGTTTTTATAAATCTGCAAACTCTTATGTTCTATTCATCCATTTCTAAGCATGAAAAATGCCACATTTTCTATTAAATTTTAAAATTAAAACCTTGTATTGTCATAGAAAACTATGGGTGAGAATGAAGTGTCAGCTTTCTTCTCCTTCCGTGTTCTTCGGATCTGAGCAGCAGCATGCCTCCACATCTTAATTCCCTCCCACTCCCAGTGGCCTCTGTGATAACAGCCAGCACAGGGCTAGGAGCGAAAAAGGCAACATTCGGGGCAGAGATCACACACTGACAAGCCCACCGGGACCGAGAGGATGCGGCTGAGCGAAGTTGAAGCTGGCCTGGTCGGGGAATGGTGGGAACCTTGGCAATGGACAGAGCACAAGCCAGGTTTAAAAAGCCACTGCTGCCCTGCCCAGCGAGTAATGCTTCAGGGATATGGATCCACTGTCACCTGGACTTCAGACTTCCCAAGCGAAGCTAGAAATTCAGGCTTTTTAAAGTATAAAAATCTCTCACTTTCTAGAGGTTAGCAACTGTTTCAATTTAAAACAAACGCAACTGATGAGAAATGTATCCTTTAAAATATATGAATATGAATGTGTGTGTGTATATATATATCAGTATATATGTATACATACATATAACTTAAGCAATATTACTCTGTGAAAGTATTAGTTGCTCAGCTGTGTCTGACTCTTAGTGACCCCCATGGACTGTAGCCTGCCAGGCTCCTCTGTCCATGGGATACTCCAGGCAAGAATACTGGAGTGGGTAGCCATTCTCTTCTCCAGGGGATCTTCCTGACCCAAGATCAGGAAGGGATCGAACCTGGGTTTCCTGCATTGCAGGCAGATTCTATATCTTCTGAGCCACCAAGAAAGCCCCACTCTGTTTATATATATCTATATCTATCTATCTATCTATCTATCTATCTATCTATCTATCTGTATATATATATATACACACACATACACACACACACACCACTTAGTAGGTGGTGAGCTTCCCTGGTGGCTCAGACGGTAAAGAGTCTGCTGCAATTGCAATGCTGGAGACCTGGGTTAGATCCCTGGGTTGGGAAGATCTCCTGGAAAAGGAAATGGCAACCCACTCCAGTATTCTTGCCTGGAGAATTCCATGGACAGAAGAGCCTGGCAAGACCCATTTCATGGGGTCTCAAAGAGCTGGACAAGACTGAGCGGCTAACAGTAGCTGGAGAATAATAATGTTTATATTATAATTATATTATTATATATAGAATGATATATATTATTCTCTCTATATATTATTATATTTACTATTCTACCACCTACAAAATTATAGAAAAATATTGTAAGCTATCAAAGCTACACTTACCTCAGGATGTTCTCTTACAGCCAGGCAGAGGAAGGAAAATTATGTATCATTCATAACTTAATGATAATTGAGGCAACAGAAAATCAGACTTGAGCTGGTTGTTTTTGTACTGTATTTGTGACTAAAACTGAAGAGGTTTTGGAGGGTTCTTAAACTCACAGTCTCAGCCAAAAGGGACATTAAAGCTCATCTGGACAAGCTTCCCACCTGATAAGGGAATTATTTTGATAAAATTCCAGATGATGGTCACCTGTTGTGTACACACTTCCAAAGATGGGTAATTTACTACTCTTCAAAACAAAATGGACCACTATGGGACAGCTGAATTGTCATGAACTGCTCTTCCTAATATCCTGGCATGCAAAGTGTCGTCTCCTAATTCCAAGTCAGACATCCTAGTTCCTCCTCCTTGGGTTATGAGGAAGAGTCTACTCCCTTCCTACATTACAGCTCTTTAAAAATTTGAAAACTTGTAACGGGTCTCGTTCACAAAGTCTCTTCATCTTGTGGTAAAACCTCTCCGTTTTTCATCTGCCATTTCCCATATAATGTCTCTACAAGATTCTTCTCATTCTGGTCACTCTCAGAGAGGAACTCTCTAGATACACTGGTGGATGCATGTATCCAGTCTCTTCCAGTTACTTACAATCATGCAGTATACAGGCTCAGCTGGTAAAGAATTGGCCTGCAATGCGGGAGACCTGGGTTCAATCCCTGGGTTGGGAAGATCCCCTGGAGAAGGGAAAGACTACCCACTCCAGTGTTCTAGCCTGGAGTATTCCACTCACTGTATAGTTGATGTGGTTGCAAAGAGTCAGACACGACTGAGTGACTTGCACACACAGTATAAGGCGGCATTATCTTTCTTGGCCATTGCACTGCACTCGTCTCCTGCAACCCCCCCCCCCCCCATAGAGAGCAGTTAGGATTCTTTATATTATATGAGCCAAGAAGTCCAGTTCAAACTGGCTGATAAAAAAAATGACATCTATCAGCCTAAGTGTTGTGTAACTCAATATTAAAGGGCTGAATTTGGTTTCAGGCAATGCTTAAACAATGGGAACCAGGATCTCTCTCCACTCCTTCCCTGTGCTTCCTGGGTCTCATCTCCATTCTCTCTCTTTATAATCTAGCAGCCTGCATCTCCTGCAGCCATATGCTTCCTCTATCATGAGGCATAGGAAAGGGAGGTTTACTTTCTTAATATCGCAAATAAAAGTCTAAGAATGGACCATCATTGGCTCTAACTGGTCTGGCTTGAGTCAGGAGACCAGAGAAATATGATTTTCTAGCTTAAGCTAATCATGAACTGCCCCCGTGGTCAGTCAATCACATATAAACTACATGGCTAGGACATCTGAGGTTCTATTAAGAAAAAGGACAGAGGAATTAATGCTGGTGGGGCATCCAAAAATTATCTACTACAAAATACTACAAAAACTCTCCAGCCAGTTACTGAATTTTTTGTCACAAATGCAGACTTTTCCGTGTATCCCTGTTTAAGCTCATGTTGTTGGCACTGGACAAATGTTTCTAATTAAGGAGATAATTCTGAAGTTTGGTTTAGTCCTCCAAAGTATTAATTATTCTACTCAGCTTTGCATCCCTTGCAAATTTGATATACATAACTCCTATGTATTCCTCTCATTAAGTCTTTAATAAAAATGTTGATTCAGAACCAAAAAAGTAGAGCTTTGAGGCAGATACCATTATATGTTTGCCCAAAGGAGTCTATCAATCTGTTAATGGCTACAGTTCAGAAATGGCTGTTTAAAAGGCATAAACCAACTTTACTAGCCCATTTTTTTCCATCTATAGGAAACGTACCAGAAGACATTATCAAACTTCTTGATGAAATCAAGGTGTACTCTTTCTGCAGCACCTCCAAACTGAATGCAGCCTTCTGGTCATGTTCCTTAGTGCCAACAGCCAGAAACAGGTGACACACACAGGGACTGAAAACCCTGAACACAATGGACCACATGCTGCCATCGGGCGCCCTTTCTTACACAACTTCTCTGCCTCAGGTCGGGCCTCACCAGCACCCTGACCCATCCGTTGCTCTTACAGCAAACAGACTTCTTAAGCAGCTATCTTGCGTTCTGATCCAACTGAATCCTGCTGCTCCTTTTAAAATTCCAGGAATCTGCTCTTGCAGAATGTCATTCCTAATTCATAACTTTAACGGTAGAATGCTGCCTTTTCTTTCTCTCCCATGTCATAACTTTTTATTTACCAGCCTTTGGACTCTCTTTCCCACCTTGGGATTTTTCCTTTTTTTAACTTTATTTTTAATTGGAGGATAATTGCTTTACAATGTTGTGTTGGTTTCTGTTGTAGAACAATGTGAATCAGTCACAAGTATACATATATCCCTTCCCTCTTAAATCTCCCTCCCACCCCCACCTGCCCCCATCACCCTCCTCTAGGTTGTCACAGAGCACTAGGCTGAGCTCCGTATGCTATATCTATTTTACACAGGCTTCCTAGGTGGTACACATGGTAAAGAATCCCCCTGCAGGAGATTCAAGAGACGTGGGTTTGATCCCTGGGTGGGGAAGATCCCCTGGAGTAGGAAATGGCACCCCACTCCAGTATTCTTGCCAGCAGAATCCCATGGACAGAGGAGCTTTGTGGGCTACAGGCCATGGGATCACAAAGAGTCGGACACATGTGAGCACCATCTATGTTATACATGGTAATATATATGAATTTTTTTCTTTCCAAAATTTTTACTAGATCATCTCTGAGTACACTAGTACAGTGGAGAACATTCTACTTTGTCCCTCATTCACATCAGTCATTCATCATGACTTTTCATTCACTTGGATCAAAAGTCCAAGCTTTTGAACACTCTCTGTCCATCCTGCACCTTGTTACTGGTGTAGGATGGAAGGGCTGCCAGCACATTGACTCCCTTGGTGCAAGCAGCAGAGGGCATGAGACCCAAAGGTGAAACAAGTCCACCCAAAACACATGCTCTTAAATGTGCAGCTAGAGGGACTTCCCTGGCAGTCCAGTGATTATGACTTCCCACTGCCACTGCAGGGGTGCAGGTCTGATCCCTAGTCAGGGGACTAAGACCCCACGTGCTACATGGCATGCCCCCCCCCAAAAAACAAAAAATTTAGAGCTAGAGGAAATACGTCTTCTTTTGTCACAGAGCTAGGAGAATGTGAACAGGGGCTACTGGAAGCCATCTTCTCTACTGCACTGTGGGGAGATGGCCTGTGTGGGAAAGAATGAAGGCAACAGAGGAGGGCGCAGAGAGAAACAGATGTGGGGAGAGGAGGAGGGAAGGACTGGGAGTAAGAGAGGAAGAGACCCAGCTGATGACCCAGCCTGGATCCCTGACTTCTGTCACAGTAACTCCATCCCTGGCTGAGCGGTTCTGTGGGCAGGAAACTCCCTTCAATGCTTAGGCAGCCTAAGATGGGTTTCTGTCACTTGTAACAAAAAGAATCATGATAGATTCATGCAGCAGGATGGCAAGGTGGTGGAGCTGGAAAGACTACTCAGCTGTCTACAGTGTAGTAACAACCCAGACTTTTATAATCAAGCAGATCCGCGGTCAAGCTGACTCAAACACTCTTCTGGAAAATTATAATCACTATAAAATAAATAAATGTAAGGCCCGAGCCTGAACCCCAGCTCTGCCACCGAGTTGGCAAGTCACCTAGGTCTCATCCTCAGCCTTTGCATGTGGAGGACAGGGCAGGCTAACTTCCTGCTCACTGTGCTGGGAGGATAAGAGGGACGAGCAAGCTGCCTGGTCCACAGAAGGCTCTTAATAAATAAGAGCAATTACTTTTCAGTTGAGGGAAGCTGAAAGGTGGAGGAGAGCTCTTACAGTCCTCTCACCCGCTTCTCTCAAAAGAGGATGCTAAAGGATAGCTGGCGGATGCTTCTGTGACGGCTAAACCCGATTTATCTCACTCCGGGAGGATATTACGGTGATAGTTCCCATTACAAGCAAGAGCAGATTTGTTTCTCTTTAATTCTGAAGGGCAGTGTAATCGCGTGATTGGTGTGCTTTGTGTAGGAAGCGCCACTTCCATCAGCCATACATTCTTTGTAGAGCCGGTGCTGTCTCCACTCCCCTCGCGGCGCCCAGGGCCCCGCCCTCTGCCCTGTTCAAGGCTACAGACAGCCACCCCCCTTGCACGCCAGTTTCCTCGTCCCTGGCTGGGTTGCATCCCTTGAACATATCACACATTTTCCCCCCAGGCAGTATGCTGGTGGCTCACACAGTAAAGAATCTGCCTGCAGTGCAGGAGACCAAGATTGGATCCCTGGGTTGGGAAGATCCCGGGAAGAGGGGAATGGCTACCCATTCCAGTATTCGTGCCTGGAGAATTCCATAGACCGAGGCTACTGTCCATGGGGTCCAGAGTCCTACAGGACTCAGCGACTAACACTTTCACTTTTCATGCTCTCATGAGCTCATGAGCTTTGAACTATCTAGGCGGAAGGATATTGTTCCAGCTCAAAATAACCTGGCTCTCTCAAGAATTGGGTCCTATCATTTTGGGCGCTATTTACTCCCCATCTTTCATTTATTTCAAGGACCTCTTACTGTTCCTTACAAATGCCATCACCATTCTCTGTAAGTGATCAAACGTATGAGGCTTGATAAATCAGCTTTACTTGTGTAATTTAATCCAAGGTCCATTCATCTATCCTTGGAGAATTTCTGAAAACTCAGTATGGACTTCACTCAAATACACAGATAAATAGAATGTCAGTGTGTGGATCAAAACATTTTTGTTTAATTATAACACATGTATTTATATGAAATTAAGGTTGGTTTTCATGGATTCATTTTGAACCTTCTGAAGCTGTATCTGTCACTTCCCCTTTCTCAGGCCTGCCTGATTTTCTGTTGGCTCCCTACAGAGGAAAATGGGATATATATATATATATATATATATTTTTTTTTTTTTTTCCCTCCTACTTTCTCTTCCAAGAGCTGAGAAAAAGGAAAAGAGATAGTAGCTAAGTGCCTGCAGGGGCAGCCAAGCAAGAGATTGATTCAACAGGAGAAATTCAACACATCCCAAAAGATTCCCTAGGATTTGATATCCTGCTGCTCAGGGTACAATTTGTTGTAATAAGAAACAGAAGATTTCTGTCAGCAAAGTCAAAGTACTCAGCGATGGCTTGTGAAAGTTAAAAAAAAAATGCGAAATGGAATGAGAAATGATTTTCTTCTGGAAATGCTTTCATAAACAGGAGGACTGAACACCATTTCTCAGAGGATACACACTTGCAAACGCAGAAGATGAAATGCCTTCTGGTGCAGGTACCTGATCCCAGGGTGGAGCGTGGCTTTCATCTGACGCCACAAGGAGGTTGTTTACTGAGCAACAGGCAAATGCAACAGAGGAGAGGTAGGTCCTGTGTCCCCACCCAGCTTGGGGTCTCTAGAGTCAAAGCAAGAGTGGGAACAGATGAGGCTGGCCTGAGGCTGCAGGATTTTCTTGTCTGAGAGGAGGAATGTGGCTATGGGCAATGGGCTGATCTAACAACTCAAGCATGGGATGGGGTGGGGGGGTAGGATGGGGAGTTGAATAAAGTTCAGCAAAGATTTCCTAGGATCAGGGCAAAGCAGAAGGTGGGGCCTCTGAAAGATGATCAGGAGGTGGCCAGACTGTAGCCAGGAAACAAACATCAGAAGTGGTATGGCCAAGAGGCAGGAGGAAGCGTGGATTTTACGTGTATGCTGCTATGAATAGCATGTTGGGGCGATGTGTGGGTCACCTTCCCTTCCCAGCAGGGGCTGTACATATACCAGCAGTGCCCAGTTATTTGGGAATAGCCAGGTTGGATGAAGACTTGGTTTGTGAAGCTGGCCCATGACCTAGGCCTGTTTAGAGCTAGAGCTCTGGCAAAATCTGCAGCCCTTGTTCAGAGGCCAGAGAGCCTGGGGTGGCAGCGATAGACAGAGGAACCGCTGCATCGAGGACAATGGGTGGGCTCGTGGTCACCCCTCATCTCTTTCAGAGACTGTCAGAGCCTCATGCCAACTCCAAGCACAGACTATCCTTTATTTCTTTCAGAACTAAGACCACAAAGCTGGGTTATTCTCATGTAACTGGAACCATCCAGCACACTGTCGATAAATAGGTCTTTCCCCAAACATACAGGCAGCATCTTCAGCAAGATGGCTAGAGCGAAAGAGAAGTTAGGGTACTTTTAGAGGAGTGGACCACTGAAGGTGAGATGTTTTTTTCTGCTGCCCCAAGAAAAGTACAGTGAGAGAAACTGCTTATCCTGCTCTCCTTTCTTCTACCAACAGGCTCACACTAGCTCCAGGTTATGCATTCCTGGAAAACAGGAGTCACTAGGTATGAACTCAAGTCAGTAGTTTAGGAAACACACTTGTACCTGAACTACTGCAGCTCATCGGAGGTGCTGTCCTCACCGTCTTCCTTCCCCTCTCTGCCTTTGCATTTTCCTATTGTTGCATTTCTAGATTCTATATTAAAAGAGCCCTCTGGGGGCCTCCCTGATGGCTCAGTGGTAAAGAGTTCTCCTGCCAAGGCAGGAGACACGGGATCGATCCCTAAGCCAGGAACATCCCACATGCCACAGGGCAACTGAGCCTGCACTCCACAGCTACTGAGCCCGCACTCCACAGCTGCTGAGCCCGTGCTCAAGAGCCCGGGAGCTGCAACTACTGAGCCTGGGTACCTAGAGCCTGTGCTCCGCAACAAGAGAAGCCACTGCAACGAGAAGCCCGTACACCACAACTAGAGAGCAGCTCGCACAGTAACGAAGACCCAGCCCAGGCAAAAACAAGCAAACAAATTAAAAAATAATTTTTTTTTTCAAAAAGACAGTCTTTTGGTATTAAAGTTCTGCTATTAAATGGGTAAAATTAAGATCACTTAGATCTCAACGGGCCCCTTCCCCCACAGCCAAGCAGGCGGTCACTGCCCCAGTGTCAAGGTAAGAGGCGATGGCTAAGAAATGAAGCTCACAGAACTGGCAGCAAAGAGAAAGGCTGTGATTAGAGGCATCGGGTAATTCTGTGCTTTACACAAACATGCACACAAGGCTTAAAATCTTACACAGGGGGTTGGCCACCGAAGATACTTTAATTGAAAATTACAGTGTATAAAAAAAAAATGACTAAGTGGCTAAGGGATTACTGTCCACATCAGTGAGCAGAGAATAAAACATTTGTTCATTCATTGGGTGAAATAATTCTGTAAACCTCAGCATGGAAGATAGATGGCAAACACCGTAAGCGAACAGAGCACTGGGTGAAACTCAGATGCTCGCGTCCGCTCCTGGATGGAGACCTGGCTTGGCTTGATTTTCTGGGTCCTCCTCTATGAGTGTGGCTGAGGGAAGTCTTACCACACAAGACCCTGCAGTCTAGGGATGAGCTTCAGTGACAGGGATACGGAGAGGAGCATCCTCCTGGAGCCATCTCACAAGGTCTGTGTGACACGGAGACGTGAAGGAACAGCAGAGCAGGCCCAGGGAAGTGCTGAGTGAGTGACTGTGCCCGGGTAACGTGCACTCACACGCCCTGCTGGCTCCCAGACTAGAACGTCGTATTGCTGGATGACAAAAACCCCACAAAAGACCAGCTGTACATCTTCAGGGGAAAAGCCAGTTTGAAAACAGTAGTAGAAGGTACTGCGCTGACGAAGCCTTACATTTCATTAACTTATCTGCTGAAGCTTCTAAGGGAAAAGTTTAAAAATTACTGGCAAAATGAAAATGGAGGCGGCTGCTATGTAATTACTGGCAATGTCTGATTTACAGACTATTACTTGTAACTATGTCATGTACACAAACCACTAGCCGCATTTTACTTCTGTTCTTCCCACTATTTTTTTTTTCCCTGACAACAAAGCACAGAAACTGACCTAAGATGAAATCTTACTCTTTCATGCCTTCTTTCCCCTATGGAGGATTTCATACCCCCTTACTTCTTTCTCTGATCATGGCACCATCATATACACACTCATGCTTAAGATCCTTCATCATGCCTACCCTTCTGCGTCTTTAAAGGTAGTTTACAAAATGTCATACCCAGCACTACTTGTGGACAAGTAAATCAGTCCAAGCAAACCTCACTCTATAAGAACAGACCTTGATCAGGGAAATGAGAAGGTCCTTATATATTGTGAAATGAATTTAAATCAGATATCATCAAGATCATGCCATCCATTCTTAATCCTTTAGAAGAAAGAGAGGCATTTTGGTGGATGGGGGACACAAATTGGTAATAGTTATTTACACTGAAAATGAACATCACCTTTGCTAGAGCAAATTAGCATTTAAGGAATTTATCATGTGGACTCACCCTATGGATTCAGTCACATTGGAACACAAGCATACAAGTACATGGCTGTTAATCATAGTATTGTTTGACATGGTAAACATACATGGAAACCAGAGGGATGAATTATGGTACACTCATGAGATGATATACTAGCTGTCTGTTATAGAGAATAGGTACAGAATGAGGCCCGGATGTCCACATTGGTTATAAAGTGAAAAAGTCAGTTATGGAACATGAGACAGAGAGAGACCCTATTTTTTTCCCTTCTTTCTCTTCCACAGAGGAGAATTCCACTGGCTTCTTACCTTTCTTTCCCCACCCACCAGGCTAGTAGGCATATTTAATAGATCAGGATGGGGACCAAGTCTCTTCCTAAGAAAGACAAGAAGAGAGAATGTGAGGAAAGGAGGGGAAAGTGAGGAAAGAAGGGGATAGTGGGGCTTTGAAATATATTCAGATGAGCGCTTCACACATTGAAAAGTTCAGAAAGAAACTCACCACGGCTATCGTCAGGGAGCAGGAAAGGAGTGTGAAAGAAGAGGGTGGTTTTTCACCTTTCCATTGTTTTGAAAATGTCCTTTCCTAAAAGTATACATTATTCTTACCATAAAAATTAACAGAATGTGCAGATATCTTGAAAGTACTCCTTGAAGCCTTAAAAAGCCTCTCTATTTCCATATCATCCTCTGGTTCCTAAAGAAAATCAAGTTTCATTTGTATTCAACATAATTTAAATCTTAGTTTTTAAAACTATGTACAATTTTGTTTTGGTATTTCTTTCTTTCTTTTTTAAATTTATGGCCTACATTGATGATGCTGAGCAGACTTTCATGGGCTGGTCCAAGGGACCTCAGATGATCTGTAACACCTTCTTCAATAAGAAAATTCTTTCCAAGTTCTAAACTACCAACTGGCAAACTAACTTGCAGGACCCAATTTATCATATGGCTGAGATTTGACCGAATTAAATTTTTAAATAAAATTTGTTAAGTATCTTTAACTCACTTTCATTCTGCTTAATGTCTGCAGTGCTAAGGGACAGATGACCCTGCATATATAATCAGAGATACATGCACAGATACCCTCAGGGGACATATTATGAGTCAATACTAAAGATTACACATTTTGTCCTATGTGAATTAATTCTAAATTGCTTTATGGAACATAAAGAACTTAATATTTTATGTTGCATCATAAAAGGAACTTCTATTGAGTAAAAATAAGTGGAGTGGCAAGAAGGGAGTTGAGGGCAATGCATTGATTTGGACTGGATAAAAATGGAATAATGGACACCTTCTCTCAGGTTGGCAGTTACGATTTCACCAAGGTCAGCAGTGACAAAATCTCTATGAGTGTCTTGACCTCAAGCTAGTTGTTGAAAACGGTAATGTCAACATTGTAAACCTGTTACAGCAGACAGCAATCCAGTCACCTCTCAGTAACACATGCCTAACTGCCCATGTCCTTGGCTACAGGTGGACAAAAAGCCCCCCCGGAGCATCTGCTGGGCTTGCCTGGTGGCTCAGATGGTAAAGAATCTGCCTGCAATGCAGAAGACCCTGGTCAGGAAGATCCCCTGGAGGAGGAACTGGCAACCCACTTCAGTATTCTTGCCTGGAGAATTCCACAGAGGAGTCTGGTGAGCTACAGTCCATGGAGTTGCAAATAGCTGGACATGACTGAGGGGCTAACACAATAAAACAATGAGCATCTGCTGGGAGATGGTATAGACTGCTGAGTCCCTCACCTATGGCCCACTGCCCACTTTGGGATTCCCACCTCACAGTTTACGATTGTTAAAGGGCTTGAGGGGAGAAAGGACCAAGTCCGCCAGCATCCACCCCTCTCTCCTTTCTCTTAACTCTGTTGGTTCTGGGTTACTCATCTCCTTCTCTGCTACAGCTCCGAAAACAAACCGTTCAGTTCCCACTCATTTGAAGTGGATCGCTGCAGATTTGATTTCTTGAAATACAGAACACCGCAGAGGAACTCTGTAACAAGCTCCAGGAGGCAAAATGGAGGGAAGCTTGGAAACATGTCACCCAGCCTAAGAACAGAGGGTACATTTACAGAGTGAACATGACCTGCCAAACACCAGAGAAACATAAGCAAATGTATTCCAAACAACGTGGAGTACATTCTGGTGGATTTGGCCTCACTTACAAGAAAGGCCTCTTTGTTTGACTCAAATTTAAGTTGGTGAAACTGCCAGTTAATGAAGGGGTAAGAAAGTCCTCCAGAGAAGCCTCAGTGGGTATAGAGAAAAGAGGATTCAAAAGTACGTGCAGAAGGAGCTCCCTCAAAGGCATGCTGCCTTCTTAATGAATCAGGGGACCAATGTATGTTTCTGCGCTGGGGGCAGGGGCGGCTTGGCTGCAGAAAGGAAGGGGAGGATGGATAGAAAGGGTCAGTGTGTGTCCAGCCCAGCCAGCAGCATGGGGTGAGTGGCTGCCAAGCGGGTCTGGAGGAAGGAGGATTTTCTGTCTCCTGGCTGGCATCCATTCACTCATCAGGCAGCCTGCAGTTCAGCGTCCTGAGACCCAGCCCTGAGTTCAGAGAGGTAACGCCAACCATCCCCAACCTGCCTCTCATTGCAACACAGAGGCTCAGAAAGTGAACGAAGCCTTATCTCTTTGTATTCAATTCCTATTTTCTGAGAACCCACAAGATTCATCATACCTAACAGACATTTCACGCTCATGGGAAAGTCTACAGTCTCAGCCCTCAAGGCAATCTCTTATAAGTTTGATTAAAGCTGACTCACAGTCTGGATTCCAAAGCTGTTCAACCACAAGGCAGTGGAAGAAACCACCTAGAGAAGCTCTGAAAAACGCCCTCAGGGTCACCTGGGTGCTGTGGCTGGCCTGTGGACTTCTGCCATGCACCTGGCTGGTGGGTCTGCACCATCTTTAGGTTCTTCTCTGTCTGCACCATGCTCCTGGCTTCCTGACCAAGCATGTCATTTCCAGCTTCCTTCCTTTGCCTGAACCCATATGCTAGATCCTGGACTTGCTTCTGTTCTTATCATGTGGATCCTGGTAATTTCCCCACTCCATTGTCTTCCGAGGCTCTTCCTCAAGTGCAGACAGGTGGCACCCTGGGCTCTACCTCCCTCTCCTCCTTCTCCGAGGACCACTCCCCTGCCTGCTGTCCATGTTGCATAAATCTAGACTGGATCCTCCCTCTGCTCAGTCCCTTAGGGCTGACATCATACGGTCTTCAGAGTTGCGAAACTCAACATCTCCCTGGAACAGTGCCTCTGCTACCCCTGGAAACTACCCCCCACCTCCAACCCCTGCAGGTCTCAGATGCTTTCAAGGCACCTTCACCACACTCGGTGACCTTGTTTCATGCTGGAGATGGCTATTCCAATCTCAGATGGTGGTATGTATGTCTCTGTGTCCTTTCTTCTAGACTGATCTATCTCATCTTCCAAACTTAGGTTCTCCAGTTCAGTTCAGTTGCTCAGTCGTGTCTGACTCTGCAATCCCATGGACTGTAGCATGCTGGGTTTCCCTGTCCATCTCCCAGAGTTTACTCAAACTCATGACATCGGTGATGTTATCCAACCATCTCATCCTCTCAACCATCTCATCCCCCTTCTCCTCCCGCCTTCAATCTTTCCCAGCATCAGGGTCTTTTTGAATGAGTCCATTCTTCCCATCAGGTGGCCAAAGTATTGGAGCTTCAGCATCAGTCCTTCCAATGAATATTCAGGACTGATTTTCTTTAGGATTGACTAGTTAGATATCCTTACAGTCCAAGAGACTCTCAAGAGTCTTCTCCAACACCACAGTTCAAAAGCATCAATTCTGTGCTCAGCTTTCTTTATAGTCCAACTCTCACATCCATACATGACTACTGGAGAAACCATAGCTTTGACTAGATGGACCTTTGTTGATAAAGTAACGTCTCTGCCTTTTAATATGCTGTCTAGGTTGGTCATTGGAGAAGGCAATGGCACCCCACTCCAGTACTCTTGCCTGGAAAATCCTATGGATGGAGGAGCCTGGGAGGCTGCAGTCCATGGGGTCGCTGAGGGTCAGACACGACTGAACGACTTCACTTTCACTTTTCACTTTCATGCACTGGAGAAGGAAATGGCAACCCACTCCAGTGTTCTTGCCTGAAGAATCCCAAGGATGGGGGAGCCTGGTGGGCTGCCGTCTATGGGGTCACACAGTCAGACACGACTGAAGTGACTTAGCAGCAGCAGCAGCAGCAGGTTGGTCATAGCTTTTCTTCCAATGGAGCAAGTGTCTTTTAACTTCATGGCTGCAGTCACCATCTGCAGTGATTTTGGAGCCCCCCCAAAAATAAAGTTTCTCACCGTTTTCATTGTTTCTCCATCTATTTGCCATGAAGTGATAGGACCAGATGCCATGTTCTTAGTTTTCTGAATATTGAGCTTTAAGCCTACTTTTTCACTCTCTTCTTTCACTTTCATCAAGAGGCTCTTTAGTTCTTCACTTTCTGCCATTAGGATGGTGTCATCTGCATATCTGAGGCTATTGATATTTCTCCCAGCAATCTTGATTCCAGCTTGTGCTTTATCCAGTCCAGCATTTCTCATGATGTACTCTGCATGTAAGTTAAATAACTGGGGTGACAATATACAGCCTTGACATACACCTTTCCTGATTTGGAACTAGTCTGTTGTTCCACGTCCAGTTCTAACTGTTGCTTCCTGACCTGCATTCAGATTTCTCATGAGGTAGGTCAAGTGGTCTGGTATTCCCATCTCTTTAAGAATTTTCCACAGTTTGTTGTGATCCACACAGTCAAAGGCTTTGGTGTAGTCAAAAAAGCAAAAGTAGATGTTTTTCTGGAACTCTCTTGCTTTTTCCATGATCCAGCAGATGTGGGCAATTTGATCTCTGTTTCCTCTGCCTTTTCTAAATCCAGCTTGAACATCTGGAAGTTCACAGTTCACGTTCTGTTGAAGCCTGGCTTGGATAATTTTGAGTATGACTTCACTAGTAAGTGAGATGAATACAATTGTGTGGTAGTTTGAATATTCTTTGGCATTTCCTTTCTTTGGGATTGGAATGAAAACTGACCTTTTCCAGTCCTGTGGCCACTGCTGAGTTTTCCAAATTTGCTGGCATATTGAGTGTAGCACTTTCACAGCATCATCTTTTAGGATTTGAAATAGCTCAACTGGAATCCCATCACCTCCACAGCTTTAGGTTCTTAGCCTATTGCAAACCAGGGTCCCACACCCACCAGTGCCAAACTCTCAGCACCAGACTTTAACACCGCTATTCCTCCCGAAGTTCCTCTGATCTGGGGTGAAACACACACTGGCCTGGAGGAGCTGAGACTAGTCAAGAAACAATGAGCAACAGTCCCTTCCTCTGACTCAGTGATGTGTTTGACAGGGCTGTCTCCCTGCTCTCCAGCTCGGGTCATAAGGCGGTTAGGAGGTCAAATGATTCAAGTGAAGGCACCCCAGCAACCATGAAGCCCTGAGAAGTGAAAGAAACCAGCGCTGCTGTCAGTCAGACGGAGGGCCCCGCACCGCGTCCATCAGCAGAGCTAATGCCACAGCCCGCACAAGCTGCATCTGTGCTGCACTCCTCTCTGCCCCCCTTGCCCCGGGCCCTACACTTGCCTTTGCCACCTTGAGCGGCACACTTTATTAGAATCACTGGCTCCATATAGAGACAGCATCTCACTAGTCCCTGCACAGACACAGCGCCTGACACATGGAAGGAACTTCATAATGATGAATGAACACATCAGTGAACAAAGGTTTGGCTTTATACATCAAGCGAGCAGCAGATGCAGCACTCTTATAAAGCAGCTCTGATGAGCATGAGGTCATGTTTTCGAGTCTTTGCCCCTTACTCTAGCCTGTCCCCTCGACTCACCTGTAAGGTTCCATGGTCCGGATGCCGTAGAACAGCGCCTCCTCCAGCAGCCCGAGGTTGATGCAGGCGTCCATGGCGCAGTCGAGCACCTTCAGCTGGTAGATGTTGATATCAGGAAGCCGCTCTGCGTTACTGCTTATGATCGACTGGCACATGGCCAGAACCTGTTCCCACTCTGTTATTAACCTCAGTTAAGGATTCATTGTGTTCATCAAGAGAAAACAAAAGTGAAATGAGATTCTCTACAAGGCTGAAGAGCTCCCAGGCACAGGAGGGAAGGAAGTGCCCATTA
The DNA here is from genome assembly GCF_001704415.2 of Capra hircus. NCBI lineage: Eukaryota > Metazoa > Chordata > Mammalia > Artiodactyla > Bovidae > Capra > Capra hircus. The sequence goes on along the minus strand of NC_030823.1, from coordinate 30,018,597 downwards.
TTTTGCACAAATGAGCTGCCTGAAAACACACTTGAGAAACAAAACATGTAAGTGGCGTCTCAGAGAAAGAATTCTGTTTACATCAACAAGCCATCTTCCAACCAAGCCTGTGCTTTGGGGGCTTAGATTTCCAGAGAGCCATTCTTTCCTCCTAGTCCTACTAGATGAATTCTCCTGAAACCTAGTCCTCAAATGAATGCAGCTACTTATTAAACTCTGCTAAAGACTAAGTTCACTTTATAATTATTTACTCTGTTAGCTGCTGTTTCAAAACTCATCTGAAATTAAAGACGCTTTAGAGAGACTCCTTTTTAAAAAAGGAGGAGCTCATTTTTGCTTCTGTGTCATTTGAACCTTGGGCATATATGAAACCAAAAACACAACCCATAGGCACACACAAGGGAAAGCAATTGAAAGAAATCCATTCCGCTGGATCTCAAATTTTTTGAGTATAAAAGAAAAGTGATCCAAGTCTATCCTTAAACAATGTGTGTGTGCTCAGCCAAATCTACTTCTTCCAGCATTCAGACTCCCAGGGCACTGCTTTCCAACACATTAGTAAACAGTTTAAATAAACCAATCAAGTCAACTATGTGAGTGGGAGCTCGTATCTTTCTTTTTTAACTTTTTATTTTATTTTGTATTGGGGAGGGGCTTCCCTGGTGGCTCAGATGGTAAAGCATCTGCCTGCAATGCAGGAGACCTGGGTTTGATGCCTGGGTCAGAAAGATACCCTGGAGAAGGGAATGGCAGCTCACTCCAGTAGTCTTGCCTGGAGAATTCCATGGACAGAGGAGCCTGGGGAGCTATAGTCCATGGGGTGGCAAAGAGTCGGACATGACTCAAAAACTATCACTAATATTACAGCCAATTAATGTTGTGGTAGTTTCAGGTGAACAGCAAAGGGACCCAGCGTTACATACACATGTATCCATTCTCCCAAGAGCTCATATGTTTATTAATCCTCACAAGAAGTATATAATCCTCAGAAGGCAGAACACCTGGCACTACAGGCCTGACTTCCTGGGTAGAACTTCAAGCACCAAAATTCACGGCTAACAAGCCTTTCTGTACATGATGCTGTATCATTTTAGGCCGAGTCCTGTCTCTGAGGAGTTAACTGTGGTCTTGGAAGAGGTACATTTACTGAAGAAAAGTGACTTGGTGGCCTTCTGTTTTACTCATCTGACGTGTGTGCTTAAAGTTTACTGCACGTATTCCCTAGAGGCTGGGGGAGGCGGTGTCTTAGGCAATGCACTGGTTTTGTAACAAACTCCAGGCTAACCTCTGTGGCTTTTCATCCTAGGATTAGATATGTGATGGATTATCAGGAGGAACGACTGTCTCTTACACAATAACCCAGACATTTCTGTGGCAAGACTCTGACCCTATATTAACATCAAGTTGTGTGACTTCCATTATTATTTGCCTATTCATTTATGTACGCTCCAACTCATTTTAAAGAGGTTTGGGGTGACAAGCCTTGGAAGTAAAAGCCAGATGCAGCCGCTGATAGGAATACATCTGCTTTATGCCCCAGCAAGCTGGCAGGAACCACATGACGACTTCCCTTCGCAACACTGACAAGTCTCCTGGCAAACAAGGTAAACCTTTCCTGTAAAAACACCTCAGTGAGCAAAAAAATGGAATAATTTTAACTAAGCGGCTTTTCTCCCAAGCTAATGCTGACATGTATAATGTTTGCTCAAAAATGTAGTCCCTGGCATTTGCTGGGTGTTGACCACAAGTCCCTCTCTTCCAGTGAGGAGAGCAGGGCAGACAGCCTACCTGAAGAGAAAAGAGTGCTGATGCCAGGACAGGCACCTTTCTGCAGAGTTTACCATGACTGCAAGAGAATTGATGGGGGGAGAGAAAGGGGAACACACTGAATCCCCCTGGGAGTTAACTTCTTGAGACTCAAAGACTGACAACCCTGGCTCTTAGAATCGTCCACTGCTTACAATCCTCCCATGGTCCCCGAGCCTATACGTAACACCTCGTCTGGTGCATGACACTGAAGCAGGGCCCGGCCACGCTCCCGTCTCTCACACTGAGCAACTCTAACTGGGCTGCAGGCGGCTGCGCCTTCCGCGCAGGCACAGGCTTCTCCCTCAGGGTCTCCCCTTTTCCACTGCCTGCCTGGTGAGCTCCTCCTAACCCTCCCGGGCAGTTGCCTCCTCTGTGAAACCTTTAACCTCCCAAAGTTGACTGCTGTGCTTTCAATGTCCCTCAGATATTAATCTATGTATTTAATACCCAGCTACTCAAGAGGGCGGGGAGTACTGGCTTGTCTTCTTAATCCTGCCTGGACCATAAGGTGGGTTATAACCAGTAAGGCGCCTGGCACAGTGTTCATCATCAGTAAAGCTCATCCCATTGAGACTGAACTGATCATCCTCGGGCCCTAATTTCTCTGCAGGGCACTACACAGAACAAGTCTTTTCTGCAGTGTAACAACAGCTCTCCGGGCCTGAGAACAGCCATCTTGCTCTCAGATTCAACTGCTTGCCAATTGTCTTCCATCCTGTCCGCAGAGTTTCAAATACCACTTGATCCTGGTTCCATTCCCCAAAACTCATTTTCTTCTCTACCCCTTTGAATGTGTCCTACCCCAAACTGAAGAGAAAATTTTAGAAATGATCGGACTAATACTATTAACTTTCTCATTTTCTATTCTCTAGTTCTACTAATGAAGTCCAAGATCACAGGAGTGTTTTGTTTTGTTTTGTTTTTTTCTGGGTTGCGGGGGGGATTATATCATACTCTTAAGTTTTATTGAATTTTGATGTTTACTAAAAATCTTAAAATTCTTTCACAGATTCTGCCATCAAACTTTATATATATTTATACACTTGAACTTTTTGGCCCAAATAGAAGATGTGAAATACCCTCTTACTGAATTTCATCTTCATCTCAGGCATCATTGCATCATTCAAACCTTCAAAGATCTTTTGAGCTCTTGATTTTGTCATCCCAGCTCTGCCATCCTTCCAGTCCAAATACTTTTGAGAATCTGATGAACTTGTGCCCTGCATCCTCAGACAAGGTGCTGAAGCAAAGGAGGAAGAGGACTGGTTTGGGAACAGGGCACCCCACAGTGACAGCGATCCACTAAGCATCAATTCTGCAGTTTGGCTCTTCAACCATTTAATGAGACGTCTGGTCACTCTAGCATCTAGCATAAATCTCTTGGTTACTTTTTAAAATCAAATCTCTTTCTGAAGTCCGCATACAAACTTTACCAAAGAAAGCCATGACTCTGCGAACTCACCTGCTCTTAAGGAACCCCTGCAGCATCCTGGCGATCACAGCTTCCCTTCCATTCCTTTCCTTCCTTTCCATTCCACAGCTCGAGATTCTTTACCAATACTGCTCACAACAATCAAAACCCCACTGGACTATAGATTTTACAAATTACTTATTTCACCTTTAAAAAATAGGAACATTTGTCTAACTGCCTCTCCTGCTCTTTTACAACTCTTTAAAGAACACTGTATTTTGGAAACCTCATTTATAGATTTTCTTAGTGCCTGGGATATATTGCAATCTTTTTTTTTTTTTAATCTACATTAGTCTCTTTTTCCTTACCTTTCAGTTTCCTTTTGTCACATTTTTGCTCAAGCTAATTCCACTCCTGGAAGTGGCTCCCTCTCAGCCTCTGCCTGTATAAACCTTGTCCCTGATTTGGGCTACTTTTCACACAGTATAACATCGGTGGAGCTTTCCCAGAGGACCTCCATCATAAACAGTCTCTCCTTACTCTAAAGTGTACCCACTCACGGTCCTTACCATTTATGCCAAGAAAACGTACTGCGTAGCACCGCTGACTACCACTGTAGTCATGACTACAGTCATTAAATTATAAGGATTTTAAGTTATACATTATAGAGATGTAGGTCATGGGAGGAAGGGAATCCAGAAATTTGTTACCTTGTACATATGTAAAGAGAGTACTCCATACTATCCTACTAATCCTAGCTATAAATTTTGATTATCAACTAATAATGGTGAGGAATTCACATTGACCTTACCACAATCTTCCCTCACCACTACTGAAATTGTTGGCTGGGGACAGGGATGCAGCCTGTGCCTGTGGAACAGAATGAAGCTCTCTGGCTCATGGAGAGGTCAAAGCCTGGACTTGGATTCATTAATACCAGGCTCCAACCAGTAAGGAAGCAATCCGATAAACAACTCAGTCCATAGGTAAAAGGATACTCCAATGTGCCTTCAGTTCTTCAATTTTTTTCAGGGATTCTTGGACTTCCTTCCATACCTGTTCATCACCAGTCAGCATATCAGCATCCTGTTCAGGCCACATTAAAGAACAGAGGAAGACAAATTCCTCAATTAAAAAAATGGGCAAGAATAGACATTTCTCCAAAGAAGGTATTCAAATGACCAATGAGCACATGAAAAGGTGCTCAACATTATTAGCCGGTGGGGAAATGCAAATCAAAACCATAAGGAGATATCACTTTGCACCTACTAGAATGGTTATAATAAAAAAGATAATAAAATGTTGGTAAGGTTGTGGAGAAATTGATATCCTCGTACATTACTAGTAGGAAAGTAAAATAGTGTAGCCACTTTGGAAAACAGTTTGGCAGTTACTCTAAAAGTTAAACAGAGTTATTATATAACAATTCCACTCCTTCCATGTATGTCCAAGAGAAATGAAAATATATGTTCACACAAAAACTTAAGCATAAATGTTCACAGTTACATCATTCATAGTAACAAACAAAGTGGAAACAATCCAAATACCATCAACTAATGAACGGGTAAATAAAATGTGGCGTAGTTACACAATGCAATTCCAGTTGACAATAAAAAGAACCGAAGTACTACAACATGTACAGCATAGATAAACAGGAACAACATCATGCTAAGTGAAAGAATTCACTAACGACCACATATCACATGATTTCACCAATATGAAATGCTCAGAATAGATAAATCCATACAGACAGTTAAGTAGATTAGCAAATGGCTGGGGCAGGAGGGTGGTAAGTACACAGAATTGAGGAGGGATTGCTAATGCTTTTTTAGGGGTGATGAAAATGTTTAAAAGCAATCCTGGTGATAGTTGTAATCACTTTCTGATGTGATGAAAAGCTATAAATTGCTACACAAACAGCTATCAAACTGTACACTGTAACTGAATTGTATCCTATGTGAATTATGCCTCAGTAAATATATTCATATATGTATGTATGAATATATTCAGGCTTCCCTGGTGGCGCTAGTGGTAAAGAACTTGTGTGCCAATGCAGGAGATAAAAGAGACTCGGGTTCAATCCCTGGGTTGGGAAGATCCCCTGGAGGAGGCCATGGCAACCCACTCCAGCATTCTTGCCTGGAGAATCCCTTGGACAGAGGAGCCTGGTTGGCTACAGTCCATAAGATCATAAAGAGTCAGACATGACTGAAGCACCTTAGTGCACAAGCATGTATGTATTTATCAGGAAAGAGAACAGAGGCAAGAGCAAAAATCATTTGTCAGGAGACCCATGAATAACACTTGAATCAAATATTGAGTCATCAATCAAAATGAGGATAGGTAAAAGATGAGTACAATTATACCCATGTGAACCAATTTGATTACTATGAAAACTAAAAAAAAAATAATAATTTAAAAAGTAATTCAGAGCTTCACAGGTGTCTCAGTGGTAAAGAATCCACCTGCAGTGCAGGAGATGTGGGTTCGATCCCTGATCAGGGAAGATCCCACACGCCTCGGAACAACTGAACCATTGCGCCTGTGCTCTAGGGCCTGTGAGCTGCAACTACTAAAGCCCGAGTGCCCTAGGGCCCGTGCTCCACTACAAGACAAGCCACTGCGATGAGACGCCTGAGTACCACAACTAAAGGGTAGCTCCCACATGCTGCATGCAGCTGGGGAGAACTTTGTGAAGCAACAAAGCCCTGGCCCAGCCAAAAATAAACTAAAATATTTTTTAAAAGGCAATCCAAAATGAAAGTAGGAGTTACCATTTATTCATTGTCCATCCTCCCACTGGGTCCTCTATTTTTCCTGTACGTCTACATTTTAAGAACTCATAGCCACATGTGGCTGTGGCTCCCACACTGGGCAGTACAGACATATTAGAACAATTTTGTCATCACAGAAAGTTCTACTGGATGGTGCTGCTTTGATGAGGTTAATCAAAGGGTAAGAAATTCTGGGGCACTTCCTTGGAGGTCCAGTGGCTAAGACTCTGCACTCCCAATGCAAGAGGCCTGGGTTCGATTCCTGGATCAGAAACTAGATTCCACACGCCAAGACTAAAGATCCTACAATGAAGATCAAAGACTCCATGTGCTACAATGAAGACCGGGCACAGCCAAACAAGTTAATTGAAAAGGTAAGAAATTCTCAGACTCTACTCAAAACCAGGTATTCCATATCCACTAGATTCTCAGTGGGGGTCAGGGAGAAGAGCAATTCTAGGAAGTTATATCAAATCACAGCCACTGTGGGGTGATGGTTAAACTGAAGGAGGGCAGACTTTTTCGAACTCTATGTATCTCCCTAGAGATTCTTACGTACCTTCTAGGGAAGGTTTATATCAACAGAATGACCCCTGTGAGAACCACTCCCTGCGTAAATAAGCCTGTGTTACTGGTGGGAAGATACAAGTCACTCAGGTGTGCCAGGGCAGGGAAAAAAAAAAAGAGGGCTACCAAGTGCCACAGAAAAGAGATCTCAAGTACAGAGAGAAGCAGAGGGGGTATGTATGAGGAAATTGTGTGTGTGTGTGAGAGAGAGATAGAGTGTGTGTGTCTGTATAACAGGGCTTTATGAGTCTCTCCATATATGTGCTGTACACATGTGTAATATGACAGGATGGTTTTTAAAAAGACACCATAAATGGACTGCTTCGTTTATGAAATTCTAAATAAGAACCTAGCTTTCTGTATGTATAGGAGGGAAATAAAAAATCAATTGCTTTAAAAGAGGTAAACATCAATTTCCCACCAAATACCTGCTCTAAGTCCGTCTTCATCTCCTGAAGCCTCAGTTCCAACACGTGACTCCAGAGCCTTGAGTAACTTCCCAGTGCCTCCCAGATAAAGCCCACAAATTAAATCTTGACAACCATGGCCATTCTTGATTAAATTTTTGTTTTATATTTCACTACTGGCAGCTGAAACCTTAGGCTCTAGGCAAAATGTCTCACTTGTTAGTCTTTATGGTAGGGAGAAAAATGGATCCCCAAAAAAGTCCACATCCTGATCCCCAAAACCTGTGAATATGTTAGCTTACATGGCAAACAGGAATTAAGTTGCAGGTGGGACTAAGATTGTTGGTCAGCTGACTTTAAAGAAATCATCCTGGACCACCCAGGTGGACCCAGTGGAATCACAAGGGTCCTTAAAAGTGAAAGAGGCAGAAGAGAAGGTCAGAGCAATGTGATATGAGGATGACTCAATCTCCTTTTGCTGGCCTGGAAGATGAAGGAAGGGACCCTCAGGTCAAGGAGTACAGGCAGCTTCCAGAAGCTGGAGGTCAGGGAAATGGATTCTAGCCTGGAGGCTCTAGAAAGAGGGTAGCCTTGCCAAGACCTTGATTTTAGCCAAATGAGGCTCCTGTCAGGCTTCTGATCCACAGACTATAGATAAGAAGTTTGTGCTAAGTCACTAATTTTATGATAATTTGTTATAGCAGCCACAGGAAATGAATACAGTCCATGACATACTTCTGCATTTGTGACCACTGGAGTTTGGCACATACCTTCCCAGTGCATGTGAGGGTCCTAAGTTGCATCAGTAGTGTTGGATTCTTTGCAAATCTATGGACTGTAGCCCACCAGGCTCCTCTGTCCATGGGATTTTCCATGCAAGAATACTGAGTAGATTGTTATGCCCTGCTCCAGGGGATCTTCCTGAACCAGGGGTCGAACTCACATCTCTTGCACCACCTACATTGGCAGGCGGGTTCCTTAACATTAGTGCCACCTGGGAAGCCCACCCTCCCAGTATCTGAAGGTAATTAATTTGATCACTCACCTATTCAGTTAGTATCTACTGAGTGCTGTAGGCATTGCTCTAGGATAGAGAAGTAAATCTGATTTCGGTGTTGACCATCTGGTGATGTCCATGTGTAGAGTCTTCTCTTGTGTTGTTGGAAGAGGGTGTTTACCATGACCAGTGCATTCTCTTGGCAAAACTCTATTAGCCTTTTGCCCTGCTTCATTCTGTATTCCAAGGCCAAATTTGCCTGTTACTCCAGGTGTTTCTTGACTTCCTACTTTTGCATTCCAGTCCCCTATAATGAAATGGACATCTTTTCTGGGTGTTAGTTCTAAAAGGTCTTATAGGTCTTCACTGAACTATTCAACTTCAGCTTCTTCAGCATTACTGGTCGGGGCATAGACTTGGATTACTGTGATACTGAATGGTTTGCCTTGGAAATGAACAGAGATCATTCTGTCATTTTTGAGATGCACCCAAGTACTGCATTTTGGACTCTTCTTGACTATGATAGCTACTCCATCACATACATCACCACATGGACATCGCCAGATGGTCAACACCAAAATCAGACTGATTATATCTTTTGTAGCCAAAGATGGAGAAGCTCTATATAGTCAGCAAAAACAAGACCAGGAGCTGACTGTGGCTCAAATTATGAACTCCTTATTGCCAAATTCAGACTTAAATTGAATAAAGTGGGGAAAACCATTAGACCATTCAGGTATGACCTAAATTAAATCCCTTATGATTATACAGTGGAAGTGAGAAATAGATTTAAGGGATTAGATCTGACACAGTGCCTGATGAACTATGGACGGAGGTTCGTGACACTGTACAGGAGACAGGAATCAAGACCATCCCCAAGAAAAAGAAACGCAAAAAAGCAAAATGGCTGTCTGAGGAGGCCTTACAAATAGCTGTGAGAAGAAGGGAAGCAAAAACCAAAGGAGAAAGGGAAAGATATACCCATTTGAATGCAGAGTTCCAAAGAATAGCAAGGAGAGATAAGAAAACCTTGCTCAGTGATCAATGCAAAGAAATAGAGGAAAACAATAGAATGGGAAAGACTAGAGATCTCTTCAAGAAAATTAGAAATACCAACGGAACATTTCATGCAAAGATAGGCTCGATAAAGGACAGAAATGGTATGGACCTAACAGAAGCAGAAGATATGAAGAAGAGGCGGCAAGAATACACAGAAGAACTGTATAAAAAAGATCTTCACGACCCAGATAATCACTATGGTGTGATCACTCACCTAGAGCCAGATATCCTGGAGTGTGAAGTTAAGTGGGCCTTAGGAAGCATCACTACAAACAAAGCTAGTGGAGGTGATGGAATTCCAGTTGAGCTATTTCAGATCTAAAAGATGATGCTGTGAAAGTGCTGCACTCAATATGCCAGCAAATTTGGAAAACTCAGCAGTGGTCACAGGACTGGAAAAGGTCAGTTTTCATTCCAATCCCAAAGAAAGGAAATGCCAAAGAATGCTTAAACTACAGCATAATTGCACTCACTTCACGCTAGTAAAGTAATGCTCAAAATTCTCCAAGCCAGGCTTTGGCAATATGTGAACCATGAACTTCCTGATGTTCAAGCTGGTTTTAGAAAAGGCAGAGGAACAAGAGATCAAATTGCCAACATCCGCTGGATCATCGAAAAAGCAAGAGAGTTACAGAAAAAAACATCTATTCCTGCTTTATTGACTATGCTAAAGCCTTTGACTGTGTGGATCACAATCAACTGTGGAAAATTCTGAAAGAGATGGGGATACCAGACCACCTGACCTGCCTCTTGAGATACCTGTATGCAGGTCAAAAAGCAACAGTTAGAACTGGACATGGAACAACGAACTGTTTACAAATAGGAAAGGGAGTATGTCAAGGCTGCATATTGTCACCCTGCTTATTTAACTTATATGCAGAGTACATCATGAGGAACCCTGGGATGGAAGACGCACAAGCTGGAATCAAGATTGCTGGCAAAAACATCAATAACCTCAGATATGCAGATGACATCACCCTTACGGCAGAAAATGAAGAACTAAAGAGCCTCTTGATGAATGTGAAAGAGAGTGAAAAAGTTGGCTTAAAGCTCAATATTCAGAAAACTAAGATAATGGCATCTGGTCCCACCACTTCATGGGAAATAGATGGGGAAACAGTGAAAACAGTGGCTGACTTTATTTTTCTGGGCTCCAAAATCACTGCAGATGGTGATTGCAGCCATGAAATTAAAAGACGCTTACTCCTTGGAAAGGAAAGTTATCACCAACCTAGACAGCATGTTAAAAAGTAGAGACATTACTTTGTCAACAAAGGCCCATCTAATCAAGGCTATGGTTTTTCCAGTAGTCATGTATGGATGTGAGAGTTGGACTATAAAGAAAGCTGAGCATAGAAGAACTGATGCTTTTGAACTGTGGTGTTGGAGAAGACTCTTGATAGTCCCTTGGACTGCAAGGAGATTAAACCAGTCCATTCTGAAGGAGATCAGTTCTGGGTGTTCATTGGAAGGGCTGATGTTGAAGCTGAAACTCCAATACTTTGGCCACCTGCAGCGAAAAGCTGACTCATTTGAAAAGACCCTGATGCTGGGAAAGATTGAGGGCAGGAGAACGGGACACCAGAGGATGAGGTGGTTGGATGGCATCACCGCCTCAATGGAGATGAGTTTGGGTGAACTTCGGGAGTTGGTGATGGACAGGGAGGCCTGGCGTGCTGCGGTTCATGGGGTCGCAAAGAGTCAGACACGACTGAGCGACAGAACTGACTGAGAAAAGTAAAAGACATCAGACGATGACAGTGTTCACAGTGAGGAGGGAGGAGGGGCTCTGTGTATGACAGAATACACACACACACATGTAAAAATATATTTGTCAGAGAGAGAAACAAATGGGAAAGAGGGAAGGGGAACACTGGTCCCAGGGCGTTTAGGGTGATCAGGAAAGGCATTGCTGAGAAGATGACTCATGACTGAAGGAGGAGGTGAGGAGCAGAGACAAGAATTCTAGGGAGAGTGAACAGTAAGTCCCACAGTACAGAAGCAGGTGCAGGCCTGAATGTTCCACGAGCGACAAGGAGGCCAGACCTGGGCCGTCATTTGTGTGCATGTGACATCATCCTCATTCAAAGATAAGTGAAAGCGTTAGTTGCTCAGGTGAGTTGGACTCTTTGTGACCCCATGGACTATAGCCCGCCAGGCTCCTGTGTCCATGGGATTTCCCAGGCAAGAATACTGGAGTGGGTTGCCATTTCCTTCTCCAGAGGATCTTCCTGACCCAGGAATTGAACCTGGGTTTCCCCATATTGCAGGCAGGTTCTTTACCTCTTTCATTCTGCCACTTCCAAATACCAGGCACAGAACCCTGTATGGAACAAAAGCTCACTTAAACATCTGCAGAATGGCTCTGGAAGGAGAAAATGAACATTTACATGATAACAATTGGAATGGCTCTTACATGTCTCTTTATTCCTCTCACCATCCCCATAGAGCATCAATACCTATAATTTACAAAGGTGGCACAAGATAGTCCTAAAGCTTAAGTAACCACTACAAATGTCCCTTCTACATCGAATTGCCAGAGGTAAGATTCAAATCCAAGTCTGTCTGGCTCCAGAGCCCATGCTCTTTCCACCATCTTCATGTTTAATTTGAATTTGTGTTTTTTCCTAGGCTTGCTTACAAGGTAAAACTCATGTCTGTGAGACAGTAAGTTGAACATATGTTCAACTCAATCAATTTAATTTAATTGATCATAGACCAAGTCCTCTGATCTTCCTAGTCTTAGCACTTGGAAAAGGCAATGGACTCCTCCAGCATGGAACCCACAATGGGACCTGTATTCTTTCACCAAGCAGAGTGAGACCATGGCCCAGGGCAGAACAATTTCATACGGGAATTATATTCACAACTAAATCCCCACCATTATCTGAGTAACTATTCTTTGGGTTGAGCCTTAGGCTTTATTTGCTTAATAGAAGAGCAGGCAAGCTTGGAAACTGTTTCCAAACATTCAGAAACAATAGCCCTAGGGAACACTATATATTGGAGCTAGACATTCACTAACAGCTAACCATCCACACCTGGAGTGTTTCACCAAGGTGACAGTCTCCACTTCCAGGTTCCCAACACACCTCCCCTCACTGCCATGCCCTGACCCTCCCAATTCCATTCTCCCATAACTGTCCCTAAAATGGGGCCAGTCAGGAGGGGACCATTCAAAGGGGAGTGTGTGTGTGTATGTGTGTAACGTATATACACAAACAGAGAGACTACTTAGGGAAGCAGAACTTAAATCTTCTCCTTTTTCAATCTGCAAATAGAGGAGTAAATTAGTGTGCTCTTTTCACAGCCCCTGAGGTATGAAATTAGTAAATTTATTTCATTATTTCTTATCCAAATGTATCAAAGATGTTTGCTATCATTTAGGAAAAAAATTTTTTAAATTCCTTTTCGAATTTCAGCTTTACCTTGTAAAAGGGGCTTGAATGAATGAGTCCTGATATTTGTTTTCAGTGGTGGGAGAATATTTTATTTATAAAATATATATTATACATTATATATGTATATGTGTGTGTGTGTGTGTGTGTATTGTTTTGAAATCAAATGTAGTATTGCTAAGTTTTCTACAAATGATAAACATAACTCAGACTATAAGCAGAAGGACTCCAAAGAAGGTTCTCTCTGCTGGGAAATTACAAAGAGAATTGAGAACATGTTGGTTCCAGCCCCAGCAGCGCCTCTGTCCTGACCCCTGTGTGTCCCTGCGACATCCTCCTTTGTCTGCCCCCAGCTTCCTCACTGGTAAAACCAGAAATTGGTCTCATGACCACCTGACCACTCTAGAGCCTAGAGCAGTGCAGAGCTAGTTCGGCTCTTCTTCTGGTAACCACTCCCCCACACAGCTCCAGAAGAGTCTTTAAAAGTGACTCCATTTTAAACAAGAAAAACATGGAAACAGTTCATCCAAGGCAGGACTGTGCCAGCTCTTCTCAGAATCTGGGTAGGAATGAATCTTCTGAATTTCTCCCTTCAACTACTCAAGCTCCTCTATCTGCCCCCGCCCTCTCAGTGACCAGGTACAAACTCCCCAACAATCTGAATTATCGCTCTTGATATTTGACTCTTTCTCGTTCATTCCCATTCTTTTCTCTCCCAGCCCCGCCTCAAATCTGACCCATCCCCTGGCTCCATCTTACTGCCAGTATACCTACTCTTCCAAGTGGAATCTTTGCCCTTTGGATTCTGCCAGGACTAGGATTGGAGTTTTCTGCTCTTTCCTTGCCACTTCCCAGTTGGCGCTAGTGGTAAAGAACCCATCTGCCAATGCAGGAGACATCAGAGATGTGGGTTTGATCCGAGTCAGGAAGATCCCTGGAGAAGAAAATGGCAACCCACTCCAGTATGCTTGCCTGGAGAATCCCATGGCAGACTACAGTCCATGGGGTTGCAAAGAGTCTTAGATTGCCATTTCCATTCATTTCTCCAGCTTTCTTCCCATTTGTCTTTTAGGAGGCAGTCTCAAATGTTCTCAGTTAGGAAATCTTGTCTATCCACCCTCTGAGGCAACCTAGCCCTCCTGAAGCATCATAGCCACTCTGCAAGCCCCTCTTAAAAAAAAAAAAAGTTAAGAAAAACCTAATTCTATTTGTTTATGTATGTACTTATTTTTGGCTGTGCTGGGTCTTTATTGCTGTGCCGGCTTTCTCTAGTTGCGGCAAGAGAGGTTATTCTCTCATGGTGCGCAGGCTTCGCATTGCAGTGACCTCTCTTGTGGAGTAAGGGCTCCAGGGCGTGTAGGCTCAGTAGTTGTGGCCTGGGGTTAGTTGCCCTGTGGCATTTGAGATCTTCCTGGCTCATAGATCAAACTTATGCCTCCTGCACTGGCAGGCGGATTCCTTACCACTGAGCCACCAGGGAAATCTTGCAATCCTCTCTCTTAGCACCAAGGTGTCATTAATGATCTAATGTTTCTTCAATTAGCTCAGAACTTCTTGAGGGTCCTTGACCTAATCATATCTATTCCCTGGGCCATCATGGTGAGCTATTCAGTAAATGTCTGGTGACAGAGTAGATGACTGCAGAGAGAGGGAACATCTACAATCCACAGGTAACAGTATTATAAGAGTAAAACAATTTGGACTTTCTTGGTGTCCAGTGGTTATGAATCAACATGGGTTTGATCCCCAGTCTGAGAAGATCCCTCATGCTGTGGGGCATCTAAGCACTTGCGTCACAACTACTGGGCCTGTGCCCCACAACGAGAGAAGCCACGGCAATGAGAAGCCCGCGCGCCCCAACTAGAGAGTTGCCCCTGCTCTCCACAGCTAGAGAAAGCCTGAGAACAGCAGCAAAGACCCAGCACAGCCAAAAATTAAACAATACATTTTTTAAACTACAAAAAAAGAACAAAATACCTTAATTCTGCAACAACAAGGACAACCTCAACCGAGGAAACAGAAGATTATTCTCTTTACTCTATATTTCTATCTTGACTTATTTCTAATACTACTATGCCAATAGTTATGTTGGAAAATGGCATGTTCTTACTGGAACTGTTGGTATTTACCAAATGACTAGATATGCGTCTAGAACCTAAAGGTGACCTCTACCCCAGCATACGGAATCCCACCCAGGCTCACGAGCTGTGTTCCCAGACAGCAGCATCAAGACTGTTTGCAAGTGAGCTCTGTTGACTCCCCTGGTTTCTACCTCCAACATCACCCCGAGCCTCCTGCCACTCAGTTGGCAGACAGGCCCCTGCCCTCAACTACCCGTGGATGGATCAGCAAGGCCATCCAATTTCCCCCATGCAAAGCTGCTCAACAAATAAACGTTTTTCCCTTAAGAGTAAAAAATAGGTTCCAGATGATATGAGACAATCCACTACATCAAAGGGTGTCAGTCCGCACAGTTACATTCAGTTGGCCAAATGCTTCCTCTGGGTTTCAGAGTAGGCAGCATCCCTGCCAGCTGCCAGTGGTCCCTGATGGAACTGGAAATCTGAGTCTCTATTAATAGAGTAAGGCTGGAATCCAGCAGGACTGGTTGAGCACATCCTTGGGGAAGTGGCCAGTGGCTCTATCAGGTTCAAACATCAGAGGCAGCCATCCAGACCTACTCTGCATCTGGAACACTTACACAGATGTGTTCACTTGGCTCACAAGCATTTGATGTTGAAACTCTTGCACTGGGTTAATTTCAGATGGTTCACATTAAGAGGAAAAGGAGAAAGGCAATCTGCTTCTCTGTACTTCCTGTTATCCAATCCTCATGCAAACTCTAATTAGATTGGACTGGAGAGAGATGAGTACAGGATGGGAAATAAAATTACTGAACACATAAACTTTTCCAGTAATTCAATAATTCTAGTGTCTTAAAAGAAGAAGTTTTTTGTGGTCTGTTGTGTTTCTACAGCAAAACGAGGCTCAAATATAGTGTCTGCACTTAGGAGAGAAATTGGAAAGTCCTGAAATCAAAATTATGGGAGAAATAAAGTTTAATTTGCAGTGCTTTTTACTGAGGTCCTCTGGTTCATAGATAATATACTGAAACTAATAAATTAATATGGGCTTCCCTGGTGGTTCAAATGGTAAAGAATCCATGTGCAATGTGGGAGACCTGGGTTCAATATCTAGGTTGGGAAGAGCCCCTGGAAAAGGGAACAGCTACCCATGCCAGTATTCTGGCCTGGAAAATTCCATGGACAGAGGAAGCTGGCTGGGTACAGTCCATGGGGTCACAAAGAGTCAGACACAACTGAGCAACTTTCACTCACTCACTCACTCAATAGATTAATATACAACATCATTCAAAATCTTTATGATCCACAGGAAACAGCTCTACAGGAACCAATTTCCACCTCTTTTGAGAAAAAAGAAAAAAACAACAACTGAAAACATTTCAGATTTAATGTGAGGGGAAAAACAGCTCTTTCATAAACTGGAAAAATGGTTAAAAATAGAGCATTCACTCTTATTCATATCAACCACAAACCAGTCAGTGGGCATTATGGACAGAGAAGAAGAAAAAGAATCTTCTCTCAATGAAGCATGCTCAACTTGCAGAATGTTCTAATTAGCAATTAACAAGAAACGGTACACAATAATTAGAACTTAGTGAAAGGAACACTGGATTTAGCCCTAAAATGAATCTCGGCTCCATAGCTGAGTGATCTTGGCAAGATATTTAATCTAGCTAAAGCTAAGTTTTTCAGTGGTAACAATCCTGAGTAGATACACATTCCAACCTTTACTAGAGGCACTAATGTCATGAATGGCATCGTGCCCTGAGTTTTCACTTCCCATCCTAGAAATCAGGCGTCTGACTGGAGTCTGTTTTGTTGGTGGGACAGAGAAAAAGTCTCACCCTCATGAAGGAGGGAGCAAATTACAATGTCATCAAGAACCACTCTGCCCACCCCCACATCTCTGTGTGTTTCATTCCCTCTGCCTGGAAGGCTCTTCCTCAACTGAGTCATCCAGACAAACTCCTCTCATGCATCAAGAACCTCTGCCCTCCATAGGCACAATCCCCTGTATATCTTCCACTGGGTTCCGGGCTAACTGTAGCTACGGGTCACACTGATGCAGATGAAAAGGATGTCATTCAGATATGCATGGAGTACAATCACCTTGCAAAGTTTCTTTCTTTCATCTTCTTCATAAAATGCTGAAATCTCAGCGCCTACAAGGGATGTGCACCAAGAATCTACAGCCAGGCTCGAAACTGCATCTCCAAGAGGCTGACTGAAGCTCTAGCCTCCTGCCCCCTTGTGGCCCCTGAGCTGGCTGACCCCAGAAGAGAGGTCTTCTTCTCAGGTTGGCAGGCCTCCTGCAGATAGCCAGTCCTGTCACTGTCTTGGATCCAGGTGAGGAGAATTTGGGCAACTAGGAGCACTAAGCCCAGTCTAAACAAGCACTGATGCTGAAGAGAAGGTTCACGAAACCACCTGGGCCCATGGCAGCGCTGTTCCACTTCACCTCCACAGACTCTGTTCCCACTGCTGACCTCAGCATTTGCCAATGCCCGTTTAATTTCATTTGCCATAACTCTACTGCAGCTACAGATTCCCACAAGGCCATACACTGCGACCAACTGCAAGGTCAAGGTTACACGTACAGGAACACAAAGCTGCCGGAAGGAAGGGGCATGCCCCTTCAGGGCTTCTAGGAAAGTGATCAAAGCCTTGAGCATGACTAAGGGCCACTGGCCTTTCCAAGCTGTGGCCTTAACACCTCCCCTCCCTCTGTGCTCAGTGTTCCCATCACTGCAACTAAAACTCCTTCTCCCAGAATTAAATTCATTTGCTTATATAAAATCATGTCAATTTAGAGGAAATTAAAAAAACAGCATCCACACACTTGGGGGAGTTTGAAAGCCTACCTATGTCAGTGGTGCTTGCTGGAAATCTGCCTTTAATGTAACCATATGTGAAAAACTGATTTCCCAGGGGGCACAGTGGTAAAGAATCCACCTGCCAATGCAGGAGACGCAAGAGCCATGGGTTCCATCCCTGGTTCGGGAAGATCCCATGAAGAAGGAGGCAACCCACTCCAGTATTCTTGCCTGGAAAATGTTGTGGACAGAGGAGCCTGGAGGGCTGAGTCCATGGGGTCGCAAAGAGTCCGACAGGACTGAGCATGCGTGCACGCACGTGTGAAAAGCTAGCATGACTAGCTGACATGCCAAGGCAAGTGAAGACTGCATGAAGACACCGAAGTAGCAGACACTCCTCCCATGAAAAAGACACGTTCTTGAGAGTACATAACGGGGTTATCTGAAGCAGAAGGCTACTGGCTCTGTTTGCAAAAGCACACTTAAGCAGAATTTGCTGCAATTCCTAGCAGAGTCCTGCCAATCCTGTCATATAACCACCACAAGGAGGAAGGTTTGAGACTGGGAAAAATGCAGATTATTTTACAGGAAAAATTGTCTGAATGGCAACCCTCATTAAGGTAAAGCATACCCCCAAATCTCAGGGCAGGTGTTATTTTAAGGGAGACACAAACAACAGCCCTCACCTCCGTCTGTCTGCTACACCTCCATCTCGTCATTCCTTCTTTAGGAATAGCTGCTTTCACTTTCCTCTGCAAACAGAGAGGAAGGTGCTTGAAATCGCAGCTGAACAAACCCAAGTTAAGTATAGGGGCAATGTTCTAAGAGCAGCAGTTACAATGAACTAGATGTGGTACTTCCAAAGACAGCTATAAATAAGATGAGCAATGGTAGGATTTGACTTTCATGCTCCTGGCATAAGGGAGTGTGTGACAGGCAGCACCATGAAATGGAAACAAGGAGGCTGGAGCCCCAAGCCCAGCTCTGCTGCTGGCCAGCTGTGCACCCTGCAGGCTAACAATGCTTCCTGGCTCAGCTTCCCCAGGTGAGAACCTGATTAAAGTTACCATGGAGATGGAAACCTATCATTCCACTCCATTAGTCACCTGTGTCTGTGGTGTCTGCATGAAGAGAGACCTGAAATTCTGAAGGGTAAGACTCTGAAATTTGTGGTTGTGCAACAGGTTACAAACACGTTCATCCTCTTTTAAGCTGATTTTTCTCACTATGAAATATACCAGTCAGAGCAGAGACGTGTACGCAGACGACCGAACGAAGACTAGACCCAACCCAGCAGAGCGCTCTACCAAACCCAGAACTTGACAGTGACCATTTAATCCACACGTCTCTCTGAACACTTGTATGTATAATGATTAGTGTTGGGAACATTCCAAACTCACACGAGAACATGCCATTTGCTTATCTCCTAAAGCAACTACACCAGATTGGTTTAATCTGTGATCTCAAACTGGGGGCTTCCCTGGTGGCTCAGATGGTTAAGAATCTGCCTGAAATGTGGGAGACCGTGGGTCGGGAAGATGCCCTGGAGAGGTAAACGGCAACCCACTCCAGTATTCTTGCCTGGAGAATCCCGTGGACAGAGGAGCCTGGCAGGCTGCAACAGTCCATGGGGACACAAAAAGTCAGACACGACTGACTACCTCTCAAATTTAGGGACTAATTTCGTTGGGGCTCACACTAACAATTTCAGATCATGAGTCCTGAACAGAAGTCAGTCTACAGCTGCTGCTGCCAAGTTGCTTCAGTCGTGTCCGACTCTGTGCGACATAGACGGCATAGACTCTCTGCCCCGTAGACGGCAGCCCAACAGGCTCCCCAGTCCCTGGGATTCTCCAGGCAAGAACACTGGAGTGGGTGAACAGAAGTCTAGATATATTCTTTCAGGAGGTAATCATAAGGGCAACCAAAGGAAATGATTTAATGTGACATCAGAATCTGTCCTATAACCCCAGTTAATGCAATCTCCATTAGCACCCCCTCCCTTTTCAGAGCTGGCTTGCACAAATTCACCAGTTCTTACTAATATCTTGTAAGGCAGCGCTGAAATCGACAGCCTGTGTGCCACACAGGCAGATGTTCCAAAGAAATGTCCCAATTTGAGGGGAAGAATTATCTTTAATATCTCAGTCATAATTTCAGAAATAAAGAGCCCAGAATTGCATTTGTCTCCCAGAGGAGAAAAGCCAGCACTCCTCCAGTTCTTCTAAAATAATTCTGTTGTCTGTGAATTAATTCACAAAGAGCTCTGTTCCTGGAAGCTGGCAGGAATTGGGGTGGGAAGGGTCATTCCAGAGGGCATTACTCATAAGCTGAGGGTCTGGCAGGGAGACCACTCCTTCTAAGGTCTGGGAGAGGAGGTGACCACAGTTCAACTTTTTTTTGCCCCACCTCGAACCAACAAGAGAGCCTTTACAAAATCACCAGGACTCAGATGCTCTCCCTAGCAACCGTGCCTGTCCTGGAAGTGAAGTGCTGGCCGAAGGTATGGCGAGCATTCCCTGGCATAAAGGCACACATCTGCATTTTATATTCCAGGAAACTCCAATCTGGCCCTTGGCCAGGGGACCTTTTTATAATGGCAAAGATAAAAGCACCGGCTATGTTTGGTACCCTGCCCCCACCTCCATTTTCCTATAACCATCTCGTAAACCAAGCAGGCATTACTGTTAACAGAGCCTTCCAGACAAAAGTCTGATGGAGCTTCATAAGCATTACCAGACAATGACCAGAGATGTCCCCACTTCACAGGAAGAGAAAGAGGTAGAGAAAGCGACAAGGGATCTCACGGAGGGCACACTGGAAATCCTGGGTAAAACCGGAGACATACACTGCAGCATATACTCAGAATACTCCTGCTTCCAAAGAATACTCACTGAATCTCCTGAACCATGAGTATCTTTCAGGTGCACCCGGCTTGTGGGCAATGTCAAATCTCAGTTCTGCCCCAACTACTACAGGTATAGGTGTAATCTGAACACTGATGTCTGATAAGGACCCTATCAAATTCTGGGTGTCCAAATAACACTTTGGGTGTATACAAGAGAACCTAATCCTCTTTTCATACCTCTTGCCCCAGGGAATGCTACAATGCCAGTTATAGAGGATTTATAAAATCATGATGTCTTAATCAGTTTTTATTTTCTTTGTGAGTCATATTCAATGGGTCAAAGTACACAGCCCCAGCTATTTTCCTTTAACATTGCTATTTTACTGTTTAACTTCCTAGATTACTTGAAAGTAAGATTCTAATATTTATTACTCAATGCTCATCATCAATTAAAATAGGCATGGAATTCCTTTCTGGAAGTAGACAAATGTGAAATATCCCTCTTGCTCTGTACAAGTGTAGACAGAACCTCATTCAGAGAGTTCTCAGAGACTT
This sequence comes from Capra hircus, assembly GCF_001704415.2. Lineage (NCBI taxonomy): Eukaryota > Metazoa > Chordata > Mammalia > Artiodactyla > Bovidae > Capra > Capra hircus. The sequence goes on along the minus strand of NC_030823.1, from coordinate 29,997,875 downwards.
CTCATTCCCACATGAGGGAACCTGCTTTTCATCACCAGTGGGAGATGACTCTGTGGGACATGCCAGTTTTATATCTGTTGGGGGCTTTAGTTCACTCTAGGCATCTACAGGGTCTTCTCAGGTGGCTCAGCGGTAAAGGATTCTGCCTGCCGATGCAGGAGCCTCAGGTTCAATCCCTGGGTCGGGAAGATCCCCTGGAGGAAGAAATGGCAACTCACACCAGTATTATTGCCTGGGAAATCCCACGAATAGAGGCACCTGGTGGGCTACTGTCCATGGGGTGGCAAAAGAATCGGACACAACTAAGCAGCTAAACTACCAACAACCAACCAAGGCATCCACAGAACGCTCACTTCCTGCCCCACCAGAAATGTATAAAGAGCAGAGGCCCCCAGGCCCACGCCTGCACCAGAACGAATGTGCTTTAAGGAATACCAAGGTCTCTGACTTTGCTCCAAACTCGGACCTACTGTTCCTCCATGGGGGCAGGGAGGGCAGAAAAGGAGGTGAAAGAAACATGAAGTTGGACGAGGAGGAGGGGAAGCCAGTCATGGTGAGGTTTTCACATGAGCAGATAAATAAACTTTCATTGCTCCAACTACAATTCAGCCAAGAAACCAACACACATTTGTTTAACCTCCAGGAAGACCAGTGACACTTCTGTAATCTAGGTTTCATGATGCTAATAACAGATTTTAGGACTGCTTTCCCATGTCTCCACTCCCATTTTTAAATGTGTTTTCATTTTATAACAAAGCACCTATAGTCTTGAATAATGAGGGCACATTAAACTATTGGGAAACTATAAGCTTGTAAAATTCCTGATAATCATTTAAGTTCACATTTGCTGTACCCTTTTCTATTTGTACAATGGCACCACTTCCCCATCCTGAACAAAATCTGAGAGCGTGACGCTAAAGTAGCTGTTAAGCATTTCCCAACAGGAAACGGAACTACAGAATCGACCTTACACAGCTAGCATCAGGACTAAACAAAATACGATGCGTGTGAAGTACTCAGCACAGCAAGCGGCTCACAGTGACTGCTAAACAGACAGACACACCAGCTGTATCATAACAGAAGGTGGGACAAGAGCAGACAACCCCAGGACAGTCCCAGACAGCAGCAGTCACCCAGGAGACTGTAAGGAAGGGAGTGCTGAATGACTGCAGCTTTCAGGAAGGGTTCTGGGCTCAGTGAGCAGGAAGCAAGCACGAAGGGATTTATAGCTTGGGGTGAGTGGTATAAGATCAACAGATAACACAGAGAACAGAGCTACATGACTCCAAGGTTTCTCCCCCTTTCGTTTCTCCCCAGAGAAATTATTCTCAAACAGGACAGGGCAGAACAAGGTATCTTTAGGAAAGTTCCTGCGTTTAATTCCAGATGAACTAATATCCCAGGGTAGTCAAAGAACTTTGCAGAGACAGCATGAAACAATTATTATTCCTCTGATGAACTGGAGGAAAAGGAGTGGCAGCAGAAGCCCAAAGCGGTGGCATTAGAGGTCCCAAGAAAACACAAACAAAAATAAAAGTGTGCATAATAAACACATAAGCCCCCTCCCATCAGGTAACTCAGTGTCTTTCTTTGGCTAATGCTTACTGAGACTTCGAAGGATACAGTGGTATTCCTGAGTATACCAGCAGGGGAACAAGAAGAACCAACCTTGCACTCTGTACTCATCTCCTCACAGAGACTGTACAAGCGCACAGGGTGAACATTACTAATAACATATATTTCTACTTCAACAAGTATTTAAGTCTTTCATGATGTTCTGAGAGCAAGGTAATTAAAATCTGAGATCTACGCTACAAAATAGTGCCCGCCATTAATAACACCGCACTGTGCACTTAAAATTTGCTAAGACGGTAGAGCTCATGTTGTGCTCTTTCACAGAAACTTAGTAAGTGTAGCAAAAGGAAAGTTTTGGAGGTGACTGACATGATTATAGCATAGATTGCGGTGATTGTTTCACTGGTGTGTACTTATCTCTAGATCCATTCAGTTGTATGCATTAAATATGTACAGCTTTTTGCATGTCAATCATACTTCAATAGAGTGATTTTTATTTTTTAGAAAAGATAATGAAATCTGGTTAGGATGAGAATGCATGTAAAGATTCCCGGCTGACTGACCAATCAACCATGTCTTAGGACTAAATGAAGTCAAGCTTGGACCACTCATTGGTAGGAATTCCTTTCGTTATTTTACAGATAAGGCTGAATTTCAGAGATCTGGCTAGCTGCAGGGGAAAAAATGATAATAACATGTATTGAGATACATTGAACTAGTTACTTTAAGTGCTTTGCCTCATTTAATCATTTCAAGAAGGTACAAGGTAAATACCGATCAGTCCCTAATTTATAGATAAGAAGACTGCAGCTGAGAAAAGATGAAGTGATGTCTTCAAGTTCAAGTAGCTAGAAAGTAATGGAGATGGAACTGATCTTCGGGTTGTTTACCTGATGGCCTGAGTGCTCTGTGCTACCCTGTGCTGTGCTTAGTCCTGTAGCCCACCAGGCTCCTCTGTCCAAGGGATTCTCCAGGCTAGAATACTGGAGTGGGTTACCACGCCCTCCTCCAGGGGATCTTCCCGACCCAGGGATGGAACCAGGGTCTCCTGCATTGAAGGTGGATTCTTTACTAGCTGAGCTACCAGGAAAGCCCCCTGTACTACTCCATCTGCCGCCAATATTCTGATGGGTGGAGTAAGGATGCTATTTACTCTCTACATAGCACTAGCGCAGAACCCTTTTCCCAACGCAGGAGACGTAAGAGACGTGGGTTGGATCCCTGGGTAAGGAAGATCCCCTGTAGGAGGGTGTGGCAACCCACTCCAGTGTTCTCAACTAGAGAATCCCGTTGACAGGGTAGCCTGGTAGGCTACAGTCCATGAGGTCAGACATAACTGAATCGATTTAGCACGCAGGCACACTTGCACATGCTCCACCAAGCAGAACTAGAGCTCTGATGTAAGTTTAAGAAGACAAGTTTGAATTCATGAGGTTAATTAATTTGATAATCACAGTTGCCTGAGAGTGAAACGGTCTACCCAAAGACACTGAGTGTGCTAAGATCTCCACCAAAAATGGGTTCACACTGAGTTCTATATCCACCAGCAGGAATAACCCCAAAGAGGTTCCTGCCCTGGTTGGGCAGGGCCTTTAAGGTCCTTCCTAGTCCTGGGCTTACAGGTCTCTATGAAACTACTCTCTTACACTGTGTTAATTATAAAAAACAAAGATATTCAACAGGGTAATGTGAATAATATTTACGCTCCTGTGGTTGTAAGTCATGTCTGACTCTTTGCAACCCCACAGATTATAGCCCACCAGGCTCCTTTTTCATGGGATTTCCCAGGCAAGAATACTGGAGTGGCTGCCATTTCCTGATGCTCCTGAGCAGCTTAGAAATATCACGTATCTTGGTACACACCACCCTGTGTGAATAAAGTCTAGTTTCACACACGCTGGAAATGTGTGCTTTCTGAGAGGACAGTATGCAAGGGGCTCAGACAGGGGGTCTCATGACTAGGTCCCTGGAACAATGCACTCAGTCTTTCTGGGGGGTTTACATGCAGGTTTGTAAGCCTTGGTGTTGGGAACTGGGATAGGTCATGTTCCAACCTAGAAACTTTTGGAGGAAAATCAGGTGAGAATATTCCTTCCTGAAGCCCATCATTTATACTATTATGAAGTTGTTTTACAAGCAAAAGTCATTTCAAAGCTTCTAGTAATGCAGTTACTTGGCATATCCTACAGAACTTAATAGTAGGCAAATAGCAGTATTTTTTGACCAATTCATTCATGCAACCCAAATTTGTTATGATCAGTTGTAACTATGGCAGCAGTGTGCTAGGCATTGAGGACACCACGGAAAACAAGACTGATCAAGTCCTTCTGACTTTCTTAATAAGCGAGCCCACAGGCAACTACAAACAATAATGATATGTAGTAACGGTGCGCTAATGGAGATAGAGAGGCATCAGGGAATAACGTGGAAGGAGGCACCTTATTTCACAGAGGAGGCAAGGCTGCCTCTCCGAGGAAGGGAGGCTGAGCTGAAGAATGCTGAAGAAAGAGCTGGGGAGGCACAGAGACACAGATGACTGATTCAAGCACAGGCAAGCCATGTGCAAGGATCCCAGACAGCAAAGAGCTTGGTAAGTCCCTGCCAAGGGGTTGAAATTAGAACGGTGAGCAGCAGAGGCCACATGGTGACCTCACCAGGATCACTCCATCTCTCCTTCCAGTGAATGGGGTGTGGGTGAGAAGTCCCTCCTGAAAAACACCCCTTTGGTTTCTGCACAGAAAATAAATCCTGGAGCCGCAGGTAGCAAGAGGCAGACCACTTAGCACACCCCTTCAGCAAGCAGTCCAGGTAGAAGAGAATGGAGCAGAAGACATCCTTAGAGTATCAGAGCTGCTACTGGAGGGAAAGAAAGAAGTGACAGGGAGCTGGTGTGGTCACACGGTCTGGACTGGCCTCACTCTGGCGTGCTGGCTAGTGAAAACCGGTCAGGTTGATTAACCCAGCCCCCGGCTGCCTCAAACAGCTGCCACTAAACCTTCTGCACGCTTGCAACAAAAGTCCCTGTATATCCTCTGTATTCTCAGCTCTCTTAGTCATCAGACCCTTATCTCATCTGAAAGAGAACCCATCTATAGCTTGCAGTGACTATAATAAGCCAAAAATGAATTGATCATTTTGGGTGACTGCTCTAAACCTATTTTTAATGGGGGAAGGGAGGTGGGAGGTAGCAATGGAAAAGAGAACAAAGTTTGGAAAACCTGCAGTGACGTCTCTGAGTCAACAATTTAATGACTTAAAATAAATAAATAAATGTGCCAGCGCACCCTGGGGCCCCGTTCTTATTCAGATACACATCTGTTCGGCAATAGAATGAGGAAGTTAATTACTTTTCTATGACACGTATGTATTTTGTGAAACGCCACACTGTACCAGTTAATAATGATCCACCTTCTGTTGACACAAAATGTTTAAATTAATAAAAATCTAAATGCTATGTCTCATAGCAAAGCACACTTAATTGAAAGGCTGGATGGTGAAGAGTAGTAATTTTCCTGGGTAAAAATTATTGGGATGAGCTTACGGCAGCATGAAAAGCTCAGTCAACAGACGGACTTACCGTAGGCAAACTGTTTTCAAGCGTTTATATTTTACAGAAAGAGAAGACTAAGCTTCTCTAATTGCTAACACAGCGGCGCTGGGATTGTTCCAGAGAGAAACTGAGACTGATAGTCGGTCACTGTCCTTAGTGGACAATATCGGTGATTTTACATTTAAACCTGTCCATTCAGTCTTTAAGTTCTGAAATGACAAATGCGGAAAGGGCATAGACAATCCCTAAAAGCTTTGTTAATAACATCAAAAATCCATCTGCTCCTCACTAAGTACAACCCTGATACCTAGATGCTAAACCAACAGCATTACGGCAACAGTTTATTTCTTCCCGACTGTAAAATAGTATTTGGTTACCTCAGAAAAATCCAGATAACATCTGAAGCAGGCTCCCAGCACAAAGACTAAGGGGTGCACTTGAAATAAACTTGAACTTGTCTTGTTCAAGCCCTGAAACCACCCAAAGAAAAGTCTGAAACCCAAGACACCCTGTGATAATTTTGCTATCTTCCACTTTTTCTGGGGTAAGAACAAAACGGTCTACTGCCTTTCATTTTTAAGCTCCCCCTCACCCGCCCCATCCCGTCTATTGCCACTCTATCATGCTTAAAAAGGGTTTCCCTGATAGCTCAGCTGACAAAGAATCCACCTGCAGTGTGGGAGACCCGGTTCAATTCCTGGGTCGGGAAGATCCACTGGAGAAGGGATAGGCCACCCACTCCACTATTCTGGCCTGGAGATCCATGGATATATCCATGGGTCACAACAGTCAGACAAGATGGAATTTCTTTCATGCTTAAAAAACAGAACAAAACAAACAAAAATATTGGGACTGAGGTACAGAAGTAAACTCTATTTCCCTGTTTACTAATTTGCTTCTTTTTGTGTGCTGATCCTGAAGGACCAGGGAGGAGGACCGCCTAGTTTCCTTGTTTATTTGTTTAATTTTATTTTTGGCTGTGCTGGGTCTTTCTTGCTGCTTTCTCTAGTCACAGTAAGCAGGACTACTCTCTAGTTGTGATGGATAGGCTTTTCAATGCAGTGACTTAAAAAAATTAATTTGTTTTAATCGAAGGATAATTTCTTTATAGAATTTTGTTGCTTTCTGTCAAATATCAATATGCAGTGGCTTCTTTCATTGCTGAGCCCAGGCTATAGGTGCACGTGGGCTCAGTAGTTGCAGGTCCTGGGCTCCAGAGCGTGAGCACAGTAGTTGTGGCACACAGGCTTAGCTGCCCTGTGGCACGTGGGATCTTCCAGGAGCTGGAATTGAACCTGTGTCCCTTGCATTGGTAGGAGAATTCTTCACGACTGGACCACCAGGGAAGCCTGGAGGACTGCTTCTTTCTGACCTCTCAACATCTTTATCCCTGGAAACCAACTGGAGATCGCAACACACACAAATGGCCCCAAACAGTAAGAATCCAGGCATCAACCGAACAGGCTTAACCCTCTTTTCATTCTTGCCTATTTCTGGCCTGCTTTCTGGGAGCTTCAGTTAACAGGGTCTTCTTTTAGGCCTTGGAGTACATGGCAGGCACTCAGCAAATGCTTGCTGAACACATATGTCATGCGGATGAGTAGATAAAGGTGAAATGACCCAAATCCACAGTGGGTGATTTTTTAAAAGTCTTTTCTTTACTGGCAGAATGTGTGATTTTTAAAAAAAATCCTCCCCTGTCCACCCAATCTCACTTATCCAGGGAACTATTAGAGTCAAATAGGTTCCAGAACTTAAAGAATGGTAAGCTTCTTGGGAAGCCAGGCAAGAGACAGATGGGAAAGATTTTGTTCTTAGAAGATCCCCTTGAGGGCAAACACCATCATGTCTTAAAAAAAAGTTTGGAAGGTCAGTACATCTAATCCAAAGGTCACTGTTGTTGCTGTATAGTCGCTCAGCCGTGTCCAACTCTTTGCAACCCCATGGACTGTAGCCCTCCAGGCTTCTCTGTCCACAGGATTTCCCAGGCAAGAGTACTGGAATGGGTTGCCATTTCTTACTCCAGGGGATTTTCCCCACCCAGGGATCAAACCCTTGTCTCCTGAACTGCCAGGCAGGTTCTTTACCACTGAGCCACCAGGAGAGCCCTGTCTAATCCAAACATTTGCAATTGAAGTCTGTTTCCCCAGGCTTAGTTACCACTGAAGACTCCAGGCCGCCCTGCCTGGATGCAGTCCTGCCCCTTCCCCTGCAGGCTAAAGAGTCCTGTTCCCTTATCTGCCCTTAGAATCTTATTTTTCTACCGCACTTCTGCTTCTCTGAGGACATGGGAGGTTCTCCTTGTCCCTTTTTAAAGTTATGGCTGCTGGACATGGTGACTTCCAGCTTCAGAAGAGAGCTGCCCTGGGCCTTTTGTTGAGCTTGAAAGGCAATGTTATGTAATTAAGGCAGTTAGTCTGCACAGTTCTTACCACGACTTTCATTGACCTTATTCATAACAAGACACAGTTGTAAAAAGGTAGATATTCACTGACATGATGTCAAATTCGGGGAGTTTTTCTCATCTTCTGAAGGTGTGTGCCATTCCCACTGAGGAGCTCTCCATGCTGAATGTGGCCTAATTGTTTAGAAATGATTAACATGTCTATTTCATTTGCAGAAAACATAATTTATTAATCGGCTGCTGCTTTCTGTGTTTCATTTTGAGAAGCACAATAAATAAAGAAATTAGCATAACAGGCAAGGAAAAAAACGCGAACGTTGACTAAATTCTGAAAAAAACAAGATGATTCTAAATTAAGGATACGCAAATTTATTGCATAAAAGGCTTTAATGACAAATGTGGAGACAACTGTTTTTATGAGCCCTTAGCTGCAGCTTTCAAATTTTAATTTCATGGACAGGAAAGAATTATCAATGCTTTAACAATTTCAGGGTTCAATTTATATATCAAAAATGGAGAGACAGAAGCTCACATGTTTCTTTACTTTTTAAGAGTTCTCAGGGTCTGAAAAACAACAGGGCAATAAATGTTGAAGGAGAACAGCAGACACGCTGATGTCTGCATCTGAAGCAATACAATATCCTAATTACCGGGAAGTACAGTTCTAGTTCAGAGAACCATCACACCCTCTCCTCAGCAACTAATACTCAGCACAATTGGTACACATGCTAGTCTTTAACTGAAGCACCCAGAAACAGCCTGTAAGCAGATGAGTATCTGAAAAGACCAGCTGCCATATCCCCTGATATTAACTGCACCCAGTGACATCTCATTCTCTGGGGTGGTGGGGAGGGAAAAAGGCAGGGAAGAACAAAATCTGACTCCATACTGGATCTGGTTCTTTTACTTTAGCCTTGGCTTTCCCTTGCTTTTGTTACTATACTCACTAAAAAGATGCTGTCTGTAGCTGTAAGCATACAAAATGGCCTTTCTGCCTGAATGTTACACTAAAGTACCCTTGTTGGGATCACAAGGAAACACCCTGACCCTGCCCAGCTGTGAATGGCTTCAGGAAAGAAGAAATTAACACATTCCTTCCCAGAGGCTGGCCAAATTGAGAGATATTTTGCAGGATTTAAGGCCTTTTTACTTTACTTCCTCACCTCCTCCCCTTCTGTTGCATAAAAGGAACTAGCATCCAGACCCCTTAAAAGGGTACTCTAAGACCCTAGTCCACCATCTTGTTGGACACCCAGCTTTCCGAATAAAGTCATTATTCCTTGCCTTAACACCTCATCACCCAATTATTGGCCTGTTGTGCAGCAAGCAGAGTGAGTTTGACTCAGTAACACCATCACAAACATGCAACAGCAGCTTTCAAAAAACCCTTCTGGATGTAATAGTTTCAGAACCTCACTAATTTCCTCACCTGTTTTGAGAGTTTCTGATTCTCCTTTGTAGAACAGTTTCTGACTTTTTTATTTGTACACACACGATTATATTTTTCCTGGCTGCTGCTGGTCAAAAGCCAACCCTCACTTTCTTTAATGGCTTCCCATCACTCTGTAATGAAAATCCAAACTCTTTGCCTGGCTTACCTCTCCCCTTGCCCCCAGTCACTACCCTTACCAACCTTTATCCTCTAGGAAGACTGAACAATATGCAGTTTCCCGATACAGATGTGAGAGTTGGACCATAGAAAAGGCAGAGTGCAAAGGAACTGATGCTTTCAAACTGTGATGCTAGAGAGGAGTCTAGAGAAATCTCTTGGACAGGAGATCAAACGAGTCAATTCTAAAGGAAATCAAGCCTGAACAGTCATTGGAAAGACTGATGCTCAGGCTGAAGCTCCAATACTTTGGCCACCTGATGAGAAGAACTGACTCATTGGAAAAGATTCTGACGTTGGGAAAGATTGAGGGCAGGAGGAGAAGGGGACAACAGGATGAGATGGTTGTATGGCATCACTAATTCAATGGACATGAACTTGGCAAACTCCAGGAGACGGTGAGGGACAGAGAGGCCGGGCGTGCTGCAGTCCATGGGGTCGCAAAGAGTCAGACACGACTTGGCAACTGAACAACGATGACACACTATACTCTCCAAACCTCCAGGACATTTCCCAGGGTGTGCCCTCAGTGTGGAATGCTCCCTCTGAACCTGCCTCACTGAAAACACCTTACAACCTTTGTATCTCAGGTCAATGTGAAGTCTTCTCTGACTGTGCAGGGTTATTTTTTTTCCTTTCCTTTGTTCCCACTGCACTTAAAACAGGCTTCCATTATGGTAACTGCTGTACTGACAGACTGTGTATCTGATGTCTGTGTCCACACTAGAATGTGCAGGCAGGGGAGGTCCTTTTCTCTTAGGATTACCATCGTTGGTGTATTACAAGTCTTACTTCATTAAATACTTGGGAAAGGAAGAAAGAAAGGGGGGAGAAAAGGAAGGAGGGAAGTAAACACTCAGGCAGGTTTGCTGAAAGATTGGCGATAAATGGTGACTGTGAATGAGAGATAAGCAAAAAAGGAGACAAGTCCACTCCCAAGTCCTAAGCAATACCAGAAGCCTGATTTCCTAAGAATTAATGCTCAGGCTTGGAATAGAAAAGACTTCTTGGAAATCCCAGTCCTTGTTGCAGAGTGTGTCTGGGTTCCTCAGATGCACCACTAGCAGCTAGTGGTTTACTCTCTTTATAGGCTCAACCTAATCTCATCTTCCTGGGTTGTTAGTGGAAACATTAGTGAACATTAGTTCTTGGTCTTGGACAGACATTACAATTAGAATACACTAAGTTATCCAGTGGTAAAACAATCTATCTAAACAATACAAAAACAATCTAAAACATATACATTTTCTGTTTTTATTTCTAGAGTTCTGTCATCCAAAGGAGATGAGAAATTGGATAAAGATATTATTTTGAGTACTTCAAGATGAGTGAACAAATGGAAGTGATCTTGCAAGAAAAACAGTCAAGGGGGAACTTCTAGCCAACTTACTCTTTTAACCTTTATCTTTGCCCCCATGCCCAGGTGCACTACCCACAGTGCCTCATCAAAAGAGCATCGCCCCAGAGTTAGCATCCCTAGGTTTTCTGGTCCTGACTCTCTAACATCACTCACTGTCCAGGTCACTTTGACTCTCCGTAAAAGGAAGGTATTGAAGCAGATGCCTAATGTTTCTCCCAGCTATTCAAACTGAACTGATACCTTCCGACATATCACTAGCCTCTTGTGATATTTGTTTATGGATCTAAGTAAAAAGCATGCTTTCTTGTGCCGATCTTTAAGGCTCTGAAAGTATGCACTCAACAATACGTAGGAAGAGCCCAATCTTACCATCATTTCAGCAGGTTTTGGGGTAAGAGTGTGGAGAAATGCAGACACACAAACAATATGTCGTATTTACCTGGAGCCCTAGAGCTACTTCTCAAAGCAAGGGACTAAGAAAGTGGAACCACAGTTGGTAGCCCCCATCCACAACTCACAGAGCCGCACCACACATTCTCCTGGACTCACCAATGACAACAATTTCCCAGCTTCATCCCTTCACGGAGGTGGTGTTGCTGCAGGGGTCTGCTGCTTAGTCGCTCAGTCGTGTCCGACTCTGTGACTTCATGGACAGCAGCCCCCCAGGCTCCTCTGTCCATGGGATTCTCCAGGCAAGAATACTGGAGTGGGTTGCTATGCCCTTCTTCAGGGGATCTTTCTGACCCAGAAATCAAACCCAGGTCTCCCACACTGCAGGCAGATTCTTTACCTATCTATAACTACACAAATAGTGAGCCCCAAGGAGTTATCGTGAAATTCACTATTTAGTCTGCTTATTCCCATAGCACCATGGTGAGATGTCAGTGGAAGTTTGTGTGACAGAGACCCACAGGATTCCAAAAGTTTGGGAAGTCAAGCACATCATATTTCAAGGGCTTTGGGCAGGTACCATGGATAAAAAGTCTTAGCCTTCAAGTCTGCTCTTGTGCCCAGCAAATAGATATGGAGGGGAAAAATGTACTTTGCAAATTAAATAAATAAAAGTTATTTCTGAGTGGCATCGTTTTCTCTTAGTTTCCACACAATGGCAGATTATGCCATTTGAAGGAATGAGAACACCCCATCTTCCCACTCCTGACTGCAGGGATATCCTTCCTCTTGTCACTGCTAAGCCAGCTGCAGGCTTTAGGCACAACCCTCTGCTGCCCATTGCCCTGCAGAGCGAGCTGGTCTCACTCCCTCTGGACCCCTGGGCTGCTGTGACTGCTGAGGAGGCCTATTCTCAGGCTCAGGGCTGAGGGAGTATGGGAGACACTCCTCTGCACTGCAGTGAGAAATCAGTGGCAAGGGAAGTCTTGTCTGGCTTCCATTCCCATGGAGTTCCATGATTTCTGTTTCATTGCGGGCAAAAGATTCCAAGTATAGTCACACTCAGAAAGGGAGAAGAATTCCTGTGTGCTAAATCCTAAAAGCAGCAGCATCTCCTCTGGGAGGGAACTTGAGGAAAGAGTCCAGGATGACATCTGCTTTGTCCAGGGATCTGGGAGGAAGGGGAGGAATGGCCTGCAGGTCACTCTGGCTGGGGTCACTCCTGCTGTCTTTGCTGTCTTCCTACTCATTCAGACAGCCCCCTCCCTACTCTCCTCCCCACACATACCTCACATCCTTATATACAGCCCAAACACACACCCTTCAGTGTGAGCCTCGTCAGGAAATGTGGGAATGAACAGGGTCACATGTGATGAAGGGTCGTGAGATGCCTCAGTCTGGACATAGGTCAGCTCCCTTCTCAGGAGGGAGCGCCCAGGCGGGGGTTGAGGGGGTGGGTATCACAGGGTGAATACAAGAGTGAAAAGTACTAATCACCACAACACAGGGATCACTGGAGCCAAACAGAAGGCATTAGGAACAAAAAAGGGGAAGGAAGCAGGCAAAGATGACTAAAAATTGGAGCAGGAAGACCTCAAAAGCTGTCAAGAAGATTAGGTGAGCAATTCGGGGAATCTGATCAGCAAATGATGGGAACGGCGGAAGCTGTAATTCCTACAACTTTCCATTTAGACTCTTTCCTCAGACTACTCAATAACAATAATAGCCACCATCACTGAGGAAATACCACCTCCTGAGCTAGATTCACATTATCTAATTGAACCCTCCAAGCAGCTTTGCCAGATATGGATTATTCTCATCTTACAAAAGGAAAAACGAGGGACTATCACAGGGAAACCTGCCAACATCCAACGGTTAGGAGGCAGGAGACTCTGCATGCCTCTGAAGCATGTACAGTCAACTGCCCTGCTCCCCAACATTCAGACTTGACCTCTGGCTAGCGGCACCAGTGTCCCGAGTAGGCGTTCCAGGACTAGAACTCAGCTACTCCTGTATCTAACACTGCACTCTTCCTACGATATACTATTGTCTTACGTAAGATATTGTTTCAACAAATGCTACTGGAATAACGGGGCCTCCGTTTGCCAAAAAAATTAATAAGTAAATAAGCAAACCTTGTACCACATGTAGAAATTAACTAAAAAATGGATCAAGCCTCAGACTATAAAATTTCTAATAGAAGACATAGAAAAAGCTTTATTCTCTTGGGTTAGGCAAAGATTTCTTAGACAGACCATCAGAAGACAGCTTTGTTAAAGAAAGAGAATAAAAACTGAATGACAGTAAAATTAAAAACCTCCACCCTTCAAAATACTCTTTCAAGAGAATGAAAAGACAAGCCACAGACAAGGACAAAAGTTTTCTGAAACATGTATCTAATAAAAGACTTGGATGCAGGATAAAGGACTCTCAAAACTCAAGAAGAAGAAAATATCTAACTTTTAATATGGGCAAAAGATTTGAACAAGTAAATCACCAAATAAGTTATATAGATGGCAAATAAGCACATGAAAATAATAAATCATTAGTCTGTCCATGGGGGTTTCTCCAGGCAAGAATACTGGAGTGGGTTGTCATGCCCTTCCCCAGCCCAGGGATTGAACCCACATATCTTATGTTGCCTGTATTAGGTGGATTCTTTACCACTAGTGCCACCTGGGAAGCCCCATTAGCCATTAAAAAATGCAAATTAAAGCCAAAAAGTGATATTAACTATACGTCTATTTGAATGATTAAAAACAAAACTGATAAAATCAAGTGCTGGCAAGGAAATGGAGTAAAATGGAACTTTCATTCATTGATGGTGGGAAATTCAAACTGGTACATCTACTTTAAAAAACAGGTTGGCAATTTCTTATATAGTTTAGCATATATTTACTGTACAACCCAGCAATCCTACCCCTAGATATTTACCCAAATGAAATGAAAATTTATATTCACACGAAAACCTTTATCAGTTCAGTTCACTTAGTCGTGTCCAACTCTGCGACCCCATGAATCGCAGCACGCCAGGCCTCCCTGTCCATCACCAAGTCCCAGAGTTCACTCAGACTCACGTCCATCGAGTCAGTGATGCCATCCAGACATCTCATCCTTGGTTGTCCCCTTCTCCTCCTGCCCCCAGTCCCTCCCAGCATCAGAGTCTTTTCCAATGAGTCAACTCTCCGCATGAGGTGGCCAAAGTACTGGAGCTTCAGCTTTAGCATCATTCCTTCCAAAGAAATCCCAGGACTGATCTCCTTTATATGAATGTTTAAAGTGGCTTCATTGATAACCACCAACAGTTGGAAAAGAACCCAAACACCCTTCAATTGGTGAATAGATGAACTGTGGGACAGACACATAATAGAATACAACTTGACAATAAAAAGAAACCAAATTCTGAGATTATAAACTTACATGCATGTAAAAATAACATGGCTGAGTATCAAATGCATCATTCTAAATGAAGGAAGACAGAATCAAATGGCTGTAGGATCAATTTATATGACATTCTGGAAAAGGTTAAGCTATAGTGACAGGAGGTCAGGGGTTAGCAGGGGCTGGAGGTGGGGGTGGAGGCTGACTTTAAAGCAGTTATAGGGGAATCTGGGCGGGGGGAGCGGTGATGGGATTGATCTCTATCTGGGTAGTTGTGGTGAGGCAAATGGCATGTATTTGTCAAAACTCAGAACTGTGCAGTAAAAAGAGTGAATTTTAATGGATGCAAATCATACTCCCATATTTAAAAACTAAGAGAGGGAAAATGTATATACTATTCATGAAACTACAGAGACAATATAGTGGAGCAATTAAGAATGTAGCTCCTGAAGTTACTGCATCTGCAAAGCGTGAAGAAGAGCAACCACCCTCTTATAAGATGATGGAGATTAAGTGAGAGGAGGCATATAATCATGCCCGGCACACAGTAAGAGCCCCCAAGCTTGAGCAGACAAGATTATGATGATTATATTCTTTGAGGAAGAGTGCCTCCCTCTAGGGCTTCCCTGTCGGCTCAGCAGTAGAGAATCCACCTGCTAATGCAGGGTCGGGAAAATCCACCGGGAGGAGAAAATGGCAACACCTTCCAGTATTCTTGCCTGGGAGATCCCATGGACAGAGGAACCTGCAAGGGTCCATGGGGTTGCAAAGTGTCAGACACGACTTAGGGACTAAACAACCACCACCACCTCCCTCCGCAGCACTCCTTGAACACCGTGTGCCATGTGTTGAGTGAGGTAATGTGCCCAGGACACAGAATACATACTTCCTTGTCACAGGAGCTGCCACCACTGAATCCGTTCCCCAAGCCAGAGCTGCTTCTACACCAAAAGCCCGGAGAAAAGAGCTTCTATGCAGGAATTGTAAAGGTTGTGAGATGGAATTCATGTCACCAAAAATTGTGGTGAGATCCTCTTCTTACCCTTGGGGTGGGCTTTTGGATAAAACGGAGCCATATGGTCTTGGGGGGAAGTCAGTGTTGAAGCGCTGTGACCTGTGATATGGAAACAGCACACCCCAGGGCTAACACCACAACTACAGTGTGTATTTCACAGCCCGCTATGCTCACCGTGCCATGCCCAGAAGCCTTGCCCTGGCACTCAGAGTGACACTGCATGAGGAGTTAGGTGATTAGGAAGCCAATAAACTCCCCTCTCCTTGCTTTAACATTAATGACAGCCACGTTTGGAAAAACCATTCTTCTGGTTGTTTGGCGATACAAGTCAGGTAACATGTAGTACTGTTAGGTTTTACTGCTTAAAAACTTATCACACACACACATGCACAACACACTCTTTGTCTCTCTTTCCTTCAGTTTCCTGCCAAATCTTGCTAATCTTCTGAAGATAATGTAATTCTGTTATGATGAAAACTTTAGAAACAGGAAACACATTCTACTTAGATTGTTAAAACATGAAATATAAAACAATTCAGAGCTGACTGGGCTCATCATTCCTATCATGAGGCATTTCTGCTTACAATTAATTTAGCAAAATAGAAGGCCCCAAATATATATATATATATATAGGGTTTCTAATGACCTTTCAGTAATTGCTCATATTTCAAATAGACTCAAGTTACCATAAAAACCTCTTCCTGTGTAGAAAACCTTCACTTCCTTTGAATACAGCTTTAACTCTACACCCTTTAGTCCTCCTTCAGACAATCTTTGTTCCTCCCTTTGGGTCAAGCCTGCCCCTTCTCCCCAGTTTTCCCCGTTTGGCAGTGACAGGGCAGGGACAGCACAGCACATTCAGGCACCAAGGCTGCGCTTGCCTGGCACCAGCAGTAGCCGTGACTCTAAGGGACGCTGGGCTCTGTAACCCACAGAGGTTGTTGTGGAGGGCCTCCGAGGGACCCAAGAAAAGAGACTCTCTGAAAACAAACTGAAATGATTACCAAAGACAGTTACTAACATTGCTTTATTTCTATAGAAGAAATTGTGTGTCCATAGTCGCTCAGTTGTGTGACTCTTTGAGACCCTTTGGACTGTAGCCCACCAGGCTCCTCTGTCCATGGGATTCTCCAGGCAAGAATACTAGAGTGGGTTGCCATTTTCCTCCTCCAGGGCATCTTCCCAGCCCAGGGGTTGAACCTGCGTCTCCTGTGTCTTCTGCATGGCAGACCATCAGGGAAACCCCACAGAAGAAAAGAGCAAGTGAACTCAGAACTGTAGCACCAGGGAATGAGGAGTTTCTGAGGGTGTTTCCCCTACAGAATCATCTATTAAACTATTTTTGAAATGGATACACTTTCAGAATGACTCTACTCAACTCTCTGTCCATAGAAGGCCCAGTGATACAAGACACAGATCCCTGCTTCACAGACAGGCTGGTACCAGGAAAAGTGCACACATGTTTGGAAGCCCTCAGGAGAATTAGATCATTGTTTATCCTCGTATTTTCTCCTGCCGCCAAAGACTTGAATTCTTAGCTATGAGAAGCGAATAGCAGGCTTCCAACATGATGGTGTAAGTTCAGACTTGGAGGTGCTCACTTCTACTCCAAAGTGATAGTAATGATAAGTAAACTATAAAAAGAGAAACAAAAATGGCTTTATTAATTCAAAAACAAGATCAACATCTTTTCTGGACCAGTAACAGAAATGCAGAGCAGTCAGCAAAACCGAAGCCAGTGCCTCAGGTCTGGAAGCCGGCAGTCACAGACACGTGTTTGGCCCGATGGTTAAGAGAGAGAAAAGTGCTTCATAGAAGAAAGGTGGGCTTAAAGGCAAGGGTGAGTCTTCCCTGGTTATGAAAAGAGGCTGAAAATATAGGATGATGATATGTTTCCTGGGGATAAATATTTACAGGAACTGTTGGCCGTGGAAAGCCTAGAAGACACATAGAGTCTCTCCGGGTACAGAGTCAGATGCTTATCTCCTAGTAACCAGGTCTGCAATCTCAACATCACTGTGGTCCGCACTTACAAACACCATGAAGTCTGGTTCTGAGCTGGGGCCTGAGGGAGGCAAGCAGAAAGCTATGAGAGGGCAGATGCGCAGAGAAGGAGAAAAGAGAACAAAATAAGAAGACGTCCCACTAAAAATGGGCCTGCCACACAGAATTCCAAAACACATAGTGAAATGCAAGGCTAAGGTAGATACTCAACGAAAATAAAAAATCAAGAATCCGAATGTGATTTCACTCCAGGAAAATAAACTGAACGACCAAGACTTTAAGATTAGGATGTGCAAATAGATACCTAACAGAGAAGCACGTACTGGACATGAATAAGAAATTACAGAACAGAAACAAGTAGAAATAAAACCTAAACTGGAAGATTGGGAATAAAAAACAAATTTGAAATCCTGCAAATAAAAAAGTCATTAAACCAACCCAATAGCAAAACAGGGTGTGATTTAAGGGCGCTTTAGTTTTAGAAACACAGAACAAATGCCAGAAGCTGAAATGGGGCACCTCTGGGGGCAAGACTTAGGGAGCAGCAGGAGAGAGCGTATACTCAGGTTTTCACTACAGGTCTAGTACTTCAACTTTTAATAATTTTTTTTTAATTAAAAGACTATAAGAAATAACAAAGGATTACTTGAAGGATATGCAGTCTTCGCTTTCTTCTATATAGTTCTATAATTTTACTCTTGGAATGAAGTAAGCTAGAGAGATAAGAACCTAGATTACATAAATTTTCACCTTCCTTACTTCTTTGATTAGGCTATAATGTGAAATTATGTCAATCAGCCACACTGAAGAATATTATAAAAGTCAGCTATTTAAATCTTTGCGGATGTCTGGACAAGGATATTGATCATTCCGTCTCAGTGGGACCTGTGGCGGGGGCCTCAGAGACAGGAAAAAACTGCTTCAGCTGAGGAGCATGTATGTGTCCAGTCTTCCAGCTACTGTGCACTTTGAAATTAGTTTTAATACAACTTCCTTGTATTACAGATGATAGAAAAAAATCAAGAGAGGCTGAATGCCTTATGCAACATAGATACAGGATGGACTAGAATCTAGCACTTTTTTTTTTCTTAAATAATTGAGATTTTCTTGGCTATTTAAGATCAGTACACAGATATTTGGCTGCTGAGAAATTCAGAGCAAATTTGTAGTTTATTTCTTGTCACTCTACAGGTTCATACGGGATGCATTCAGGGTTCTAACTTGCTTTTATCTGATTTTTTGTCACTTATTTTACAAATCAATGTAAAATGTATCGCTGTTGTATGGCATATGCAGCTATATATTACTGCATACAGGGGTATCATGTACGCATGTGTGCCTGAAAGCCACTTCAGAATCTTTTGGATGGGGGAAGGTTATAATCAGATTAAACAAGTTAGATCAGATAACTGAAGAAGAGAAGAGAGGGAAAAGGAAAAGAGAAAAAAAAAACCACAGCAGGCTGGACTTTGGGGACATGATCCTGGAGGACAGTGAATGCCGTGCTGAGTTTGAGGTTTATCTTGAAGACTAAAGGCAACGCTAAATATTTTTTAAAGTTCTGAATAAAGCATGGAAGTAGTGCTGTTTCAGAAAACTTACTCTGAAACCAGGTACAAGACAGATGAAAGAGAAAGAAATTTGAGTGTCAGGTGACCATTTAGGGGCTATTTCAATAATCTAGGAATGAGGCAAGAGGGCTGTGAGTAGATCGACACTGTGTTTTAAAAGGAAGATCATATGTAACAGGTATTAGGAAAGAAAGTGACATGGAAAGTAAACATAGCTTTTTCTTTTGCAATAAAACACGTGACGTCCAAGGAAGCATACTAGGTACTATCCACAAACTTATGGAAACAATCAACTCCATTTAGTCTGTTCTGTTTCTATTGCCTTGGATTTTGACCTGCACAAGCCAAATCATTCCAAAACCTTCTCTAGAAGGTAAGTTTTATTTCTTCCAGAAATTAAGTTGTTGCTGATTACAAATGACAGCTAACTTCACAAATGCAAATTACCCCTGCTATTAAAAGGCCTCTTGCCTTCCTGAAACACGACACCAGGCAAGTCCAGTAACACGCAGACGTAGGCACATAATAAATATTACTTGATGCAGAAACCTGTTGAGATGAATTTTCTAGGTTCCAAGAAAAGCAGAAAAATAAGCTTGAAAACTTTAAATCTAGGAACTGAAATAAATATAATTTTTGACTGAACTAATTTTGAATGTATGCTCTTTTGGGGATGCACTAAATTGAATTCACCTCTATATTTTTCAAATCAAATAAACAGTATAGAGAATTCAGAGGAATGTTTATATTGCTAAACAGAACAAAATTCTCAAATAGAAACTTGAAAATATAACTGATGAACTAATTGAAATCAAGTATATATTCTCATCTAAATATATATTCTACTCACTTCCACTAGGAAACATTTCATAGAAATAAGTTGTAATAGAGCCAGAAGGGGCCTTAAGATGATCAAGTCTTAATACCACTCCTCCCTTGTATAAACGTGAAAATGATGACATTAAAAAATCAGAGAGGAAGACTGCCTTGCCCAAGATAGATACACAATGGACTGGAATCTAGCACAGAAGTCAAGCATTTTTTTTTTTTTTTAATAATAGAGATCTTCTTGACTGTTTTGAAGATCAGTACACAGATATTTCAGTTTGCACACAATTCTTAAAATCTGAAAAATCATGTCATTGTGATTCTTTCCTAAACAGTTATTCTGGTGACTTTCCAGCTTAAAATTTGAAGGCAAATTTTTCTTAATAGGATATTAAGTACCAATATCTTCAAATATTGTTAAGTTGCTACATTGTAAATTTCACTAATTCACAACGTAATATCATATACACTATACATTAAAATTTTCAGCTTTCTTTCACAGTATATTACCAAAGTTACTACAGAAACTGCACTACCATGGCCAAAGATGCTAGCATGCAATTCTGACAGGGACAACCAAGACAAGGGATTTTCTTTAGGAAATGATCCTACTGAAAACAACACAGGAATGGAAGTTCAAATGTTCAAGACACAGTAAATATACTGACTTCAAACTGCCATCTAATATGCTTTGTATCATAAGATATAAAAAGTAATCCCCATCTATGGTATGTTAAGCGGTCATTCAAGACAATCAAAACCTCCTTATTTAATATCCCACTATTTTCTAGTTGTACCAAAAAAAATATAAAAAACAGAAGATGCTTTTACCTCTTAAAAAAACCCTTGTAAGGGGAGGGAGGGACAAATTGGGAGAGTAGGACTGACATATATACATTATCACGTGTTAAACAGATAACTAGTGGGAAGCTCGGAGAAGGCAATGGCACCCCACTCCAGTACTCTTGCCTGGAAAATCCCACTGATGGACGAGCCTGGAAGGCTGTGGTCCGTGGGGTTGCTAAGAGTCGGACATGACTGAATGACTTCACTTTGACTTTTCACTTTCATGCACTGGAGAAGGAAACAGCAACCCACTCCAGTGTTCTTGCCTGGAGAATCCCAGGGACGGGGAGCCTGCTGGGCTGACGTCTATGGGGTTGCACAGAGTCGGACATGACTGAAGCAACTTAGCAGCAGCAGCAGTGGGAAGCTGGTGTATAGCACAGAGAGCTCTGCTTGGTCCTCTGTGATCACCTAGAGGGGTGTGACAGAGGGGTGGGATGGGGGAGGGGTGGGAGGAAGGCTCCAGAGTGGGGGATATATGTATACATATAGCTGATTCACCTTATTGTATAGCAGAAACTTGTGCTCCAGAAAAAAAAAAAAAAAAAAAATTTTTAACCCTTTATACTTAAAAAGGGAAGGAAGTAGAATTCTCTTCTTAAAAATGTCTCCAGAGGTTCTAAAAGTCTTGTATTTACAAAATATTAGATAAAAATATTCCTCTGGGTCATGCCAGAAGGGAGACAGGGGCCACTGATATGACATAGCAGATGATATTAATCAGACAGCTTTTTTCTCTCCTGTTTCATCAGAGGCTAGACTTGCTTCATTTTTAGTTTCTCCATTTTCTACAGGGAAATCTTCAGTTTCTTGCTTAGGCATTTTGGCCAGTTTTCCCTCTGCTCCTGTTTCCCCTTTTGTGTGCACTTTTTGGTCTGAAGAGTTTCCTTTCCTGCTGCCTCTGTGGCTTCATGTCCACGCTTTCAGGAACAGGCTTAGCTGACAACCTTGCCCATCTCTTGGGCTCCCCATTCGCCACCCCTTTAGTACAGCTGACCCTCCCCTTGGATGTCATGATGGTGGTGGGGCGGCTGTGTGCCAGGTGCCTTTGAGCTTCTGTGCACCAACAGCCTTCCCAAAGCCAGATGCTGCCACGCCTCCTGCCCTCCAGTACTTTTTTGATGATACAGTTTGGCCTACCTCTAACACAATATTTATAATGGTTAAAGTTATATGTCAACTTGACTGGGTCATAGGGTGCCCAGACATTTAGTCAGACATTATTCTGGGCATGCCCATGAAAGTGTTTTTGGATGAGATTAACACATGGATAAATTGGCTTATTAAAGCCGATTGTTCTCCCCGTTGTGGGTGGGCCACACTCAATCAGTTGAAGCCTTGAATAGCACAGAAAGGCTGACTCCACCACTAGTAACAGCAAACTCCTTCTCCCTGACTACCTTCTAGGTAGTCAGGATTTCAATTTCTTCCTCCCTTTGGACTCAAACTGAAATACTGGCTTTCTTGCATCACTGAGCCTACCAACTTTCAGACCATAACTTATGCCATCAGCAACCCTGGGTTCCCTGTCTGCCGACTGCAGGTCTTGGGACCTGTCAGTCCCCACAATCACATGAGCCAAATCCTGATAATCAATCAATCAACCTCTCTGTCTCTTTACATGTGTGCATGCATGTGCACACACAAACACACATATACACCCTGCTCATTCTCTTTTTCTGGACAATCCTAATATTATCTCAAACTTTGAACTCAAAGGAGTAAAGAAAATGGTCTTAATGGATACGATAGACACTACAGATCAGCTACCAAAAAGCTATTCACAACTTCTTCTCCCTTATCTTTTTCTAGTATAAAGGCTGAAAAGCCAAAATTCTGTTTCCTCACCTCTTTTACAGCTGCAGGAGTATATGACACAGCTCTGACCCATAAGATGCAGGTGGAAATCCCCAGGAGAGTTTCCCTTTTTTCTTTGCCTTTTATCGCCCCTTGTTTTTCCTGTATAGAGCTTGGATGCAATGACTGGGGCTTGAGGGCAGCAATCATCCTGGGGCCATGAAGACAAAAGCATATGCTAGGGCTGTCTAAGGAGGAAGACAGAAGGATTCTGGGTCTGTGAAGAGACCTACCAGTAGCTGCTCTCATGTTGGGCTGCTTCTCTAGAATTATTGAGAAAAACATAATACACTTACTAAAGCCAGTTTTCTTTGGGTTATCTGTTCTTTGTAGCTAAACTCTTTCCTATTATTTCAGCCCATATTTCAACTATAACAATAAGCCAAAAGTGAACATGACCTGAGTTTTAATCAAATAATCACTCAAAAAAACAACAGAGGGTCTGCCATATAGATGGCATGTGGGCTTGCACGCACAGTCATTAAGTCATGTCCGACTCCTTGAGATGCCATGGACTAGCCCACCAGGATCCTCAGTCCATAGCATTTTCAGGCAAGAATACTGGAGCGGGTTGCCATGCCCTTCTCCAAACTGGCAGGTAAGAGGCACTAAGTGCAACAGCCTTCCCATCTCCAACCAAGGATGCTGATGGGATGCTAGCTCGCTCCCAGCCATTCCAGGTTAAACTCTGAGGAGGAATTCCAGGGGATCTCTGATTTCTGGAATGCTTGTGAATGGCAAACTAGACTGAAGCTTGGGAAGCTACCAGTAATGAACCCAACTTTTCCCATTCCATTCATTTATTTCTATAATCTATGCTGTTTTTAAAACTAACACTGGTTTTTTTTTTTTTTAACGTATGATGGGCATGGTTATGGCAAATTAAAGTATCAGACTGATCAAATTAATCAAAGAGTGTTTTCATTAATTCAAGATGGTGTTTCATTCAGAAGATACATCCTATTAGCAAAACTTACCATTAACTGTTTTTTTAATTGGAGGATAACTGTTTTATGATACTGTATTGGTTTCTTCCATATAACAACATGAATCAACCATAGGTATACATATGCCCCCTGCTTCTTGAACCTTTCTCTCTATAAGCTATTTTTAATGAAAAACCAATCATGATCACTGACTTCTGCATCTTTAGAATGAGCTTACGCTCTCTTCTCATGGAGTGAAAGCAGCTACCTTTCTCCCCTGATGTGGGCACCAGAAGCCACAGGTAGTTGTCACACAGTGGAAGGAGCACTAGGTTTATCAAAAGGTCAGTGTTTGAGACTTGGCGCTACCACTTTCCCTTCATCCTATCCCACAGGCACAGCTCTGAACCTTTCCGAGTTCTGTTTCCTAATTTATGAGTCTTAAATTCAAATGAGATAATGATTACAAAAGAATTCCAACAAATATAAAACACTCGACAAAAGTAAGAGTTCATTAGACAACGTGACTGTGTGCAAACTAAGAGTAAATAGGTTCGGTGTCAGGAAAATATATGAGTAATATGAGAAAAGTTTATTTATTATCTTTACGGCATTTATTTTGACTCTTCATTTCTCAGAAAGTAAAAGTTGCTGGATAAGGAATCTCCATCTGATAAAGTATTGCAGCCGAAAGGGTTACAGGAGGAACTTTAAAGAAATAAAAACTAGATAAAACTTGGTGTATTTACTACTAAGCAATAACTGTTACCACTCATATCTTAATTAGCCTTCTTGCTATAGGCTCTAATAGCACTCTGGCCTCCAACATCTTTTCAATTACATGTTTTACACCCATATTCCTTCTAGACTCCATAGATTGTTACCTGAGATTAAACTGCTTGTTGCCTGGTGGTTGGTAAGAGTTCCAGGAAATAAAATATATGCAGCGCAATGAGTTATTTTATTTACCTTTGTTTCCTAGTATGCACTGAGAGTCATTTACTTTTGGGTTAATGGGAAATAAAAGCAGAATTCTCTGCAAAATCATGGGGATATTGCCTGGGTGGTGTTTCAAGCTGGTTCCATACCACATACCTTGTCCTGGGTTTGACATCGGAAACAGTCACAGTCAAAGCAGTACTGGTCCCTCAGCTGCTTCCTGCGCTCCTCGCTGGTCATCAGCATATCCAAGTAGCAGATGGTGAGCTGCGGAGGCCAGACAGAGGGAGGCGTCACATGGCTGCTGTGCCCACCTTCTTTAACAAACGGCGATTACTTCAAGTTGTTAAAGTAAAACGTGTTTTAGTTACATACCAGAAAGGGTGAGGAGATGCTTCTTACAGTCTCTCCACTCAAATGATCACATGTAAAATTTTGTAAGGCATTACCTTCCAGTCTTTGTTAGGTATATCATGCATTTAATATTGTAAAGAACTGGGCTCATCAACTCTATGTACTTCTCCACATTTTATTCACTAAACAGAAAATATCAAGAACCGTTATATGTTTGGTGTTAGTAAGTTTTGGTGATACTTTCTGTAATCACTGGCAATCAGAGAAGCCATATTAATCCTGGCAATCAAATGGATAGCAGATTATGTAGCCAGATCGCTCTTAAATCCTACTCAATTCTATAGCTGTTTCATGGAACTTAGGCTCAACCAGATTTGGACTGTTGGAAACGAGGAGACAGTTCTTTCACTTGTGAGGATTTAAAAAGATGGAATACTTTCCAGATAGGGAGAATTTAATGTCAGGATGCGATCACTGATGAAGGTAACTAACTTGACTTCCTTGAACCCTTTTAAATATAATAACTATGCCCTGCCTTGAGTTTTAAGACAGATTTTTCACTCTCCTCTTTCACCCTCATCAACATTCAAAATGCTAAGATTATGGCATCTGGTTCCATCACTTTATGGCAGATAGAAGAGGGAAAAGTGCAACCAGTGACAGATTTTATTTTCTTGGGCTTCAAAATCACTGAGGACAGTGACTGCAGCCTTGAAATTAAGAGACACTTGCTCCTTGAAAGGAAAGCTAAGACAAACCCAGATAGTGTATTAAAAAACAAAGACATTACTTTCATACAGTAAAAGCTATGGTTTTTCCAGTAGTTATGTACAGATGTGAGTTGGACCATAAAGAAGGCTGAGTGCCAAGAACTGATGCTTTCAAATTGTGGTGCTGGAGAAGACTCTTGAGAGTCCCCTGAACAGCAAGGAGATCAAACCAGTCAATGTTAAAGGAAATCAACCCTGAATATTCACTGGAAGGACTGATGCTGAAGTTGAAGCTCCAACACTTTGGCCACCTGATGTAAAGAGTTGACTCACTGGAAAAGACCCTGATGCTGGGAAAGACGGAAGGCAAAAGGAGAAGAGGGCAGCAGAGGAGGAAATGGTTAGATAGCATCACTGACTCAAGGGACATGAATTTGAGCAAACTCCAGGAGACAGCGAAGGACAGGGAAGCCTGGCGTGCCATTGTGCATGGGGTTGCAAAGAGCTGGACACGACTTAGCAACTGAACAACAACATGCCTTGCACCGAATAGTGAAAGACCACAGGTGAGAGGGCACACTTGAGGGACTTTGCAGGTTTCCCTCTAGCCCTAGGTCTTCACTTCAAGATGCAGGCCTTTATGTAACATTAAGATGTTTAAACATTTCTTAGACCTCCTATCCACTGAAAGTATAATTCAAAACATACAAAACAGAACTCCAGATTTCCGCAACCTTTCCCTTACAGCTGGAGCATTCCTAGTCTCAGCTGACATTAATTCATCTTTTGTGTTATCCAAGTGGAGACCTTGAGGTCGCCCCTGATTTCCCTTGCTTTCACTTTTCCCACTGAATCCACTAGGAAAGTCTGTGGGCTCATCCATAGAAACACATCCAGAACCACTCATGTTCTACCTTTTCCTCCTATTCTATCCTTGTCTGAGCCATCATCATCTCTTGCCTGTAATATGCAAGTCTCACCAGGCATCCCTGCTTCTCCCCTGAGCTGCCTGCACTCCATCCTCTAAACCAGAGTGATTCACTTAAAGGTCAGTTGGATCAGATCTTTCCTCTCTTCTAAATGTTCCAACAGGTCCTCCTTTAGCTTAGAGCAAAAGCCAAGTCCTTACGATGGATTCTCATAACACGACTCAAATTGTGGTTCTACAGCGTGGATTATAGGTCTATGTTGAAGTGAGTACAGAAATGCAAAGGAAACATTTAGAAATTTTGACATCAGTCTGGTAAGAGAAATTTTATGTGGCTCTAATAAAAAAATATTAGGCTCTTATTTTAAGTTCACTTTTCTAGCAATTCGTTTTCATTAAATCTTATAAAACTATCAGCTGACCATGGATTAAGGAAAAAAATAATAAAGAAACTGGTCCTTCATCACAGGTAGTGAGGGCAGCAGTGGCTTCATAAAGGTCTGTTCCCGTCTCCTCTCCCCTCCTGGCTGTTTCAGGCAGCGCAGCCCCACCGGGGTTTCACACACACACCTGCTTCAAGGCCTGAACATGGGAGCTTCCTCTGCCCTTCCCCCAGATCTACTATGGTGACCTCCCTCAGCTCCTTTGAGTTCCCATTAAAACTGACTTTCTCACTGAGGTCTAACCTTACTACCCTATTTATCTGGCTGCTCCAGGTCTTCAGTTGCAGCACGCAGGATCTTTAGTTGTGGCATGTGGGATAGAGTTCCCTGACTCAGGGCCCGCTTGCACTGGGAGCTCAGAGTCTCAGCCACTGGACCATGAAAGAAGTCCCCTTACAACCTCATTTAAAATAACAGCTTGACTCCTCCCTCACCCAAGGACTCCTAGTTTCCTCATCCTCTTCTAGTTTTCCTTTTTCTGTACCAGATCAGCTAGTGACACACCGCATAAATTATTTCTTTATTTGCTTTTATGTGTAGAAGTAATTAAGGGGGGTTGCCCTTTCACTTTTCACTTTCATGCATTGGAGAAGGAAATGGTGACCCACTCCAGTGTTCTTGCCTGGAGAATCCGAGGGAGAGGGGAGCCTGATGGGCTGCCATCTATGGGGTCACACAAAGTCGGACACGACTGAAGTGACTTAGCAGCAGCAGCACCTGTGTGGTGGGGGAAGAAGCGGATAGTAAAGAAGGAGGAGGCAGGATTATCCACTGAGGGAGATGACAAACACTCCCTAGAGTGGAACATGCCATGTGGCTTTCTGAGACTTAAAAGAAAGCATCTCCTGTCTACAAAGCCTGATCTTTCCTGTCTGACAGCATGGTAGGGCAGGGGAGGCCATACCCTGACAGAAAACATGGCTTTGGGAGGCCTTGTTAAAGCGGTCAGTGGGGAAGAACGTCAAGTTCACCCTGGCCATCACCAGGGTGACAGAAGCCACAGCCTCAGCTGGCTGGCCCTCTATAAACCCTTCCCATGTGAGGCGGCTATAACATGCTGCTCCACAAGCAGAAAACAAGAGTGCCTGTCCTTAAGGAATGCACACTGACGTTACTGAATATCTACGATGTGCTGGGCACTCACCAGTGAAAACCAGCCTAGATCCATTTGGGAACTGCACCCACGTCTATTGATTCAGGCTGACACTCTTTTTACAGTAGCACGGCTCATGCCTCTGCTGGGGTGCTGGGTGGGGAAGAGGCTGGGGAGTAGAATTGCACCATGCGGGGTCTTCCATTGCAGCACACGGACCCTCTAGCTGTGTCGTGCTGGTGCTAGAGTGGGTAGCCTCAGTGGTTGCGGCACATGGGCTTAGTTGCCTGTGGCATGTAGGATTTTTCCAGATGAGGGACTGAACCCATGTCCTGTGCACTGGCAGGCAGGTTATCGGAAAAGTCCCTACGACTCTAGTACTCCATCCAGCCCAGTGGCTCTTAGTCATCAGCCCCAAATATCAGGATTAACCAGTAGTAGTTATTGGGTGATTCCAACGTGCCCAGGGTGAAACCAACAAAACCAGGGCCTGTCTCACCAGAGAAATATGCTTGACAAACCTGAGTTTATTACAAGGGCCAAAACTTATGAGTGACCATGCCAGCCAGAGAATGGGCAGCAGGAGGCCAGTTATTTCATTTAACTCCAATAGAGAGACTCCTACGGCCTCCCTCAGTATCCTGTAACTGCCTAGAACCATTACCTGGACTGTGTAATGATCTTCCAGCTGGCCACCCTGCTGGCTTTAGCCTATAGTACATCTTCTAAATTGCTTTAAGGGAGATCTTCCTGAAGTTCACATTTGATCACGTCATTTGTCTACTACACAAAGTTCTGATGGTTCCTCCTTGAATAGAGGATGAGGGTACACAAGGCTTCCCAAGCTGATTTTCTGTCTGCCTTTATAACCTCAAAATCCCCCCCATACCCTTTGGCAGTTTAGTTGCTCAGTCACGTCTGACTCCTGCAATCCCATGGATTGTAGCCCCCCAGGCTCCTCTGTCCATGGGATTTCCTAGGCAAGAATACTGGAGTGGGTTGCCATTTCCTTCTCCAGGGGATCTTCCCAACCCAGGTTTAGAACCTGGGTCTTCTGCATTGCAGGCGGATTCTTTACCCTGCCCACTACCATCTTCCATAATTATGTATATCCAACATAACTATGTTGAAACAGTGTACACCATGCAATGTGTATGGTGTTGACCTTCACCAGCCAGTGAATGCCCTTTCACCCATTCTCAGTCTATTCAGAACTCTCTCCTCCTTCAGGCATGGCTCAAACAGGACTCCTCCAATGAAGAATGCCCCATTCTTCTCCTTGGGCCTCTTGCACACCAGTGAAGTTTGCAAAATACACTATCAAAACTGAAGGTCTCAACAGTGAAAACATTTTTATCCATAATTTTTTTGGAAAAAAAATCCAAAATACTAACTAGTGATGACAGCTAAATCATTCTATCAACCAGAGCTAAAAACCTTCATCAAAGACTCACTGACTCACCAGTTTTAATGGAGATTCTGCTCACTCAGTATAGGGCTCATTTAGTGGGAAAATATATCTGAAACTTTGCCATTGAGCAGTGGATGTTTTAATGGCAAAGAACAGGATCACATTAAAATATTAATGCTACTGACCGTAGCTTTGCCATTTTAGTGCAGCTCTTATGGAAAATACAGTATATCATTTCCAACATTAGAGTAATATCCTGAAAGATATTTGCTGGATATTTAATTTGTTGCTTACTTGAAAATTTCAAGGCAAAATGAATCCCTTTTACATGAAGCCCATCTTCTCATTATGTATTTCTGAGTGGATAATAAGATCAAATTAAAATTAGACTCTGTTTTCATTTCTCAAATTACACTGTCACAATTATAAATTTTTCTAATACTGGCTCTGAATTGAAAATAGACTTTGAAAAATCCTTCCTCTCTTGGAGTAGGATTGACATATACACACCACCATGTATAAAACAGCTAGTGGGAAGCTGCTGTATAACACAGGAAGCTTAGCTCGGTGCTCTGCGATGACCTAGAGGGTGGGATGGGGGCGGTTAAGAGCAAGGGTGTAGATACACACACACACACACACACACACACACACACACACACACACACACACACTCACACAGAGATACATATGGCTGATTCATATTGTTATACAGCAGAAACTAACATAAAACTGTAAAGCAATTGTGTGTGTGTGTGTGCTCAGTCATGTTCGACTCTTTCTGACCCCATGGATTTTAGCCCACCAGGTTCCTCTGTCCGTGGGATTTCACAGGCAAGAATACTGGAGTGGGTTGCCATTTCCTTGTCTGTAAAGCAATTATACTTCAATAAAAATAAATAAATAAAATCTTTTTAAAAGAAAAAGAAAAATCCTTCCTCTCTTTAAAATCAAACTGAAATGCTAATCGTGTCTCTGGTCTTTGTCACAACCTTGTAGCCAGTTTTCAAATTCTGCTAAGACTCAGTTCAGTCAGTTCAGTCACTCAGTTGTGTCTGACTCTTTGCGACCTCATGGACTGTAGCACACCAGGCTTTCCTGTCCATCATCAACTCCTGGAGCTTGTTCAAACCCATGTTCATCAAGTCAGTGATGCCATCCGGCCATCTCATCCTCTGTCGTCCCCTTCTCCTCCTGCCTTCAATCTTTCCCAGTATCAGAGTCTTTTCCAATGAGTCAGTTCTTCCCATCAGGTGGCCAAAGCATTGGAGCTTCAGCTTCAGCATCAGTCCTTCCAATTCAGGGTCAATTTCCTTTAGGATTGACTGGTTTGATCTCCTTGCAGTCCAAGGGACTCTCCAGAGTCTTCTCCAGCATCAAAGTTCAAAGGCATCAATTCTTCAGCATTCAGCTTTCTTCACAGTCCAGCTCTCACATCCATACATGACTACTGGAAAAACCATAGCTTTGACTAGACGGACCTTTGTTGGCAAAGTAATGTCTCTGCTTTTGAATATGCTGTCTAGGTTGGTCACAGCTCTTCTTCCACAGAGCAAGTGTCTTTTAGTTTCATGGCTGCAGTCACCATCTGTAGTGATTTTGGAACCAAGGAAAAAGGCTGTCACTGTTTCCATTGTTTTGCCATCTAATTGCCACAAAGTGATGGGACCAGATGCCATGATCTTAGTTTTTTGAATGTTGAATTTTAAGCCAACTTTTTCACTTGCCTCTTTCACTTTCATCAGGAGGCTCCTCAGTTCCTCTTCACTTTCTGTCATAAGGGTGGTATCATCTGCATATCTGGGGTTATTGATATTTCTCCTGGCAGTCTTGATTCCAGCTTGTGCTTCATCCAATCTAGCATTTTCCATGATATATTCTGCATATAAATTAAATAAGTAGGGTGACAATATACAGCCTTGACATACTCCTTTCCCAATTTGGAACCAGTCCATTGTTCCATGTCTGGTTCTAACTGTTGCTTCTTGACCTGCATACAGATTTCTCAGGAGGCAGATCAGGTGGTCTGGTATTCCCATCTCTTGAAGAATTTTCCACAGTTTGTTGTGATCCACACAAACGCTTTGGTGTAGTCAATAAAGCAGAAGCAGATGTTTCTCTGGGACTCTCTTGCTTTTTCTATGATCCAGTGGATACTAAAGGAGTCATATGCATGCGTGTGAGCATGCCTGCTCAGTCACTCAGTCATGTCCGACTCTTTGACACTATGGACTGTAGCCTACCGGGTACTCTGTCCATGGGATTCTCCAGACAAGAATACCAGAGTGGGTTGCCATTTTCTACTCTAGGGGATCTTCCCAACCCACAGATTAAACCCATGTCTCAAACCCAAGGATCAAACCCTGCATTGGTAGGGGAATTCTTTACCACTGAGCCACCTGGGAAGACCTAAGGAGACACAGTAAGACACAACTGCCCGTGCTCATGCAGCTCATCGCCGAATGGAGAAGTCACTGAAAGCCAGAATAAATGCCAAAGAAATATTAATAACCACTCAAAGAGAGGTCTCAGAGAAAAGAATCTCATAATTTGAGAAATCAGCAAATGTTTTATAGAAGAAATGATATTTGAGGGGTAAATAACATTAAGAAGGTAGAAATGCTGGGAAGACAGAGCCAGTGAACAGAGAAAGTGTATAATGGTAGGAAAACATTTATTTTCTGAACAAACTGGTATAAAAAGTACTTATGGGGACAATTTTCTCTGTTGAGAAGCCATTTTGATAAGGACTGTAGGGGGAAATATCTGAGTCTACAGGGCAGATGCTGAGCAGAAAACTACTTTGTGTGAGGCAAGAAGAAGGATTTGCTTGTTGCTTCAGAGATGGAAAGTAAAGGAAATGAAATAAGCACTAAAAGACGGTGTTTTTCAACTAAATGAAAACTAACCAAGGAGAATAATTGGCAGCCAAGCCTAGAAAACAAGATATGAAGAAATTTGTTGTTTCTGAGAAGTCCAATCGTTTCTCATAGTTCTCCTGTTTGCTTGTCAAGTTACCTATTTTTTTTTTAAATTTAATAAAACAACAACAACATTATCAAAAGGCAGCCATCGCTCAGCTCCCAAACTAATGTTGTTGAAAATGGACAGCAGTCCCCTTCTTCCCTGGCTTGAAGTCACATATGGTCTAAGGAAAAAAAATCTAAATTCCACATATTGTTGACAGATATCCCCATGTACCTACTACACCAATCCTAAACACTGGAAATTCAATTAAGTGGCTGATAAGAGACAGCTTATTCAGTCACAACTCAGTTTGGAGGCAGTCTTATCAAAGCCAAATCCCTGTCTACATAAAATATAGTACCTCTGAGTTTAGGTTTTATTGGCTGAGTGCTGCATAAATGCAATAAAAGCTTATGATAGTCTGTTTTCCTTGCAGTAAATATCCACTTTAGCAAATTGGAAGGTAGAGGGAAACTGGGTTCTAAAAAGCATAAATATCTATAACCCAGAATTCAGAGTAGGCACTGTGCAAACTCTGTCAGGCTCGGGTTCAACAGTGCTGGAGTAGCCCATCCACAGCTGTCTTATGAGTCTTTGGACTTCTGAGAAGGGTCCTCATCAAAAGACGCTGGCTGGGCAGCCTGCAGAACTGGAAAGGTCAAGGCCAGTTCAGTGCTGGAGGTCATACTTCCTGTCCTCTATTCCCTTCACATCTTTGATTGGACAGTTACTCTGAGAAGCTGACGCTGATAGGTTTGTAAAGGCCCAATGGCAACCTGAAAGAATATAAACCTGTTTGCTTTCTTAACACAAAGGTAAAAATGAATCATCCTTGAAATGTAATTAACAGCCTTGGGAGTAAGTAAACCCTTGAGATCTGTCACAAGCTTGGGCTGACCTCTCTGACTACAGAAGGATGACCACTTGCGGAGATGCAAGAGCTGATGGACTGTCATATGCACAAAACACACACACTATCACACACACATACACGTCTCTCCCACACACATATGGTAGGAACTTTTCATCATCCAGGAAAATGATGATTAAAAAAAAAAAGTTAGCCCACCTATATCTGGAAGTAATGATGGTTAAATTAGTCTCTGGGCAGAGGTATTCTTTTTTAGTTAATTTTTTATTGGAGTATAGTGGCTTCCCCGGTGGTTCAAATAGTAAAGAATCTGCCTGCAATGTGGGAGACCTAGGTTCAATCCCTGGGTTGGAAGGATCCTCTGGAGGAGGGCATGGCAACCTACTCCAGTATTCTTGCCTGGAGAATCCCCCCAGACAGAGGAGCCTGGTGGGCTACAGGCCATGGGATTGCAAAGAGTCAGACATGACTGAGCAACTAAGCACAGCACGGCACATAGTTGCTTACAATGTTGTGTTAAATTCTTCTGTACAGCAAAATGAATCAGTTGTAGGTATACGTATGTACAGCTGATTCCTTTTGGACTTTCTTCTCATTCAGGTCACCGCAGTGCATCAATGGATGAATGGATAAAAGGGATTTGATATTTACATACAATGAATATTATTCAGCCATGTAAAGGAATGAAATGGGGTCATTTATAGAGACATGGATGGACCAAGAGAATGTCCTACAGACTGAAGTAAGTCAGAAAGAGAAAACAAAATATCGTATATTAACACATATATGTGGGTAGAGGTATTATATATATATCTTCTCTTCAGCAGAAAGACAATGAAAAGCTGCCCTTCAGGCACAACTGGTTTTAAAGGAAGAAGAGGCCAGCCAGTGGGAAACATGGGTTCCTTACCTCCTCTCCCGCCTCAACGTCTCGGACTGCACGCAGCAAGAGGTGGGGCCCGTTGAACACAATCGAACAGTTGGGGTCACAGCTGTGATTGAGCAAAGACATACTGGAGAAGAGAAAAAAAAGGAGAATACTGTGGCTCAGTAGACAGAATCAAACATCTATATTTAACAACTATAATGGCAAAAGACATTTTAATTTAGGGGCAGAGGGACAGGTAGGGTTGACAGTGTACCAGGGACTGAGTCCTCTGGGGGCACTAACCTACTTCCCATGAAGTGAAAGGCTCCCTGGGTGAAAGCTCATTAGGGAAGTTTGTTAATAAACTTTAGGGGATGGGGAGGTGGCTCACTAGGTACCAGCTACTAATGCGACCCAACATGAAGATGGGGAAAACAAACTGCCTTGCAAAGGAAAAATTTCTGAGGTAAAGGGATACCTTATTTACTTCTGAGGTAAGTAGGAAGCAGCCAAAATACCCCTGAGCTTCCCATTCAGGATCACATTTGTTGAACTCCTTCGGTGGAACTGCCAACTTCACTAGAACACGTGCAACTGTGTCGCAGAATAATTAGAAGTACTTCCTCTTCAACAGAATGTTGAGATTATCTCACTACCAAAACCTTCATGCATTCCAGGCCGTGGCCAAGTCATTTCATTACCTTGGAGGAATACCTTTTACTTTTGGGGAAGGGAATGTATTTAAGCTGCCACCACATTTGATAATAATTAGAAATAACTCTAAGTGGGTATTCACTATGTAGAAAGCACCTTCTTAGCACATGATCATGTTGATCAAATTTCATCATCACAATAATCTTACGAGAGTCATTTATTGCTCCACATCATAGACCTGTGGTTTATAACACATGAGAAATAAGAAGCTGACTTCTCAGATTCACAGTTAATTATAAGAAAAGACCCTCTTTGCATTTGGACACTAATAGTCTGAAAACAAAATGAAACTCAGAGTGCTCATCAAAGGAGAATCTAGCAGCTCAGCAATACAGATCACCTGGGTGAGAGCTGGAGAGAGCTCTTTGGGAGACCAGAGCCTAAGAGGGTTCCACCTCGTGGAGCACTGGGGTTCAGAGGAGGCTGAGCCAAAAGACAAAATGGACCCAACTGGTACATTACAGCATGTCTGGTATAATAATCATCTGATCAGCCCAGAAGGCTAGGAATAAGATCAGGGCAGGGTGGTTTACTAGCACCCACAACCCCTAACTTTTTTTAATGTTGGGGTGGTTTTTTCTTTCTTTTTGGTCATGCCCTATAGCATGTCGGATCCTAGTTCCCTGATCAGTGATCAAATCCACACCCTCTCTGCTGGAAGCACACAGCCTTAACCACTGGACCACAGGGTAGCCCTCAACACAATTCCCAACAAGAATTTAGGTCTGAGGTCTTCCTCTCCATTAACAGCATAGAATATAATGTGGGGTTATAAAACTGTTTTCTTTAAACTTCACATTTTCCATTTTTCTTGTAATTTATCATTAAGTTTCAAGCTTAGCTCTCAAACCAGCTGCATGTAATAGCCTTTCTAACTACTTTTAAAAGGTTGGAGAGCTGGGTGGGAATTAAAGAGGCTTCTTCCAGTAAATGAAATAACATCCACCCTACCTAGGATACAGGCCAACACCAACTTCCTGCATCTCCGCATTACAGATGGTGAAAGAGTTGCAGATCACCTGTAAAAACAAGAGGGAAACAGTCAGGATTACCTGTCACCTAAGAAACCTCATAGGCAAAAGAACACAAATTGTCGAAATAAAATGCAAGAGCCTTTTAGTAGCTGCTTTGTCTTCCATTTGTAAAAGAACATGTCTGGGACATATTTTCCTTAAGTTTGAGAACTGATGACATATGGATAATCTTTAAAAACAATATTTTTCTGTCAATATCATGGTGACACAATAAAAAGGTCATGATATGATGCATGAAAATCTAAATAGTATGCAGTGTATAAAGAAGGCTGAGTGCTGAAGAACTGATGCTTTTGAATCGTGGTGCTGGAGAAGACTCTTGAGAGGCCCTTGGACTGCAAGGAGATCAAGCCAGTCAATCCTAAAGGAAATCAACCCTGAATAGTCATTGGAAGGACTGATGCTGAAGCTCCAATACTTTGGCCACCACATTTGAAGAGCTGACTCACTGAAAAAGACCCTAATGCTGGGAAAGAATGAGGGCAGGAGGAGAACGGGTGACAGAGGATGAGATGGTTGGATGGCGTCACCAATTCATTGGACATAAGTTTGAGGAAACTCTGGGAGATAGTGAAAGACAGGGAAGACAGCCTGGTGTGCTGCAGCCCACGGGGTCACAAGGAGCTGGACACAACTTAGTGACTGAACAACAATGCAGTGTGTGATCCTGTTCTTTAAATATACACACAGACAGACATATGTATATTTTATATATATATATATATATATATAATTTGTATACATTAAAAAAAAGAACTTTGGGTGGTTAAATGCAGAAATATAAACAACACCAAATATCAACATCAAAAACAACCACCACCACCACCACCACAACAACAAAATCCTCAGGCTTAAACCAGCACAATCTAATCCTCTCCATCAAGTATTCAAAACTCAGAATGCAAATAATCTATTTACTGAGAACCAGAGTCTCACCATGTTAGATTTTTCATGCAAACAAACTGCCTACAGTTTCTGAATGTCACTGTGTATCTGGGGAATAACAGCAACTTGTCTTTTATTCCTACAAAGGGTGAAGTACATCCTGAGTAAGTCTGCGATCCAAGCTGATGACCAACCATATGAACACAGAAAGTAATTCAATCAGGCTATGTACAGCACTGACTTGGCACATGGAACCTCACACTGAGTGCATAGCACGGTCCTATATCCTACGAGGCGATGGGGCAAAAGAAATAAAAGATACAATCACTGCACTTGGGGAACTTAAAACCTATGGAAGGGCATGTAGAACCACGGAAAGAGCAATGGACTTAGAAAATCTAGAGCCTGGCCATAAATCCTGCCTCAGGTAGGTATTAGGGATAGAACAAGAAAGAAAAAGAATTCCTGCCTTAATGGAGCCTAAGCACTCGCAGGGAAGACATAAATATTTGATAGAAAAATGACACATGTGGATAAATGCTAAGAAAGAAATAAAGCAAAAGGGCAGAAAAAGGTGTTCAGGAAGGTTCTTTAGGACAATTAATTAAGTTCCTTCCAGAAATCTGAAGGAACTCTGCAAATGAACGTGTATGTATCTGGGTGATGACGGTTCATGTCACAGCAAGTGCAAAGGCCCTGAGGTGGGAATGCTCCTATCTCAGGTACAAAAAAAACAGCAAGAAGGCTGGTATGGCCAAAGCAGAGTAGGTAAGAAGAAGAGGGGTGAGATATGAGATCAGAGAGGTAGCTAGATCATATAGAGACTTATAGTCATGTCTGGATTTTACTGTAAATGAGACAGAAAGCCACTGTGTTTATTCTGACCAAGGAGTGATTGGATCTGATTTCTGTTTTGAAAGAATCACCCTGGCTGTTCTGTAGTGAATGGCTATAGAAACTCACAACTGGAAGTAGGGGAAATAGTTAGGAGACCAAGCCAATAGCCCAGGCAAGGGATGATGATGGCATGGAGGTTGGTAGCTGTGGAAACTGGGAGAAGCAGGTGGTACTGCCAATGGATTGCTTATGGAGATGAAAAGAGCCAAGGATAATGTTTGAGTATGGGACCTGAACAAGATTGCCATCGCCGTATCTGTGAAGAAGACTGTGAATGGAGCCAGGTTTGGTTACTGGAGTTGGGAGGAAGTCCAGTGGCTAAACTTGAAGTGACCTATTAGACATCAAGCCAAGACTAAGAATGAGCAATTGCAGTTCAGGGAACAGTTAGGGCTGGACATTGACACTCAGGACAAAACAGAACAAAACCCATCAAGAAGAAGACAGAAAAGGCCACTACAGACTTGAGATGAACCAGTGGCTACAGACGGATCTGGTTTGTTGTTATAAAGTTTCTGCAAAGGAAAAAACAGCGACAGGAATGTCTCTAAATCAGCTTTACGTGAAGGAACATAAAGGATGAAAAAGCATTCAGTCCTTTTAGTCTCTTTCACTGCTCCAAAGAGCTCTTAGATGAAATCTAGTGCAACCTATCATGATTTGGCATTTTTCCTCTACAATTCTGATAACACTGCAGTTTTAAGTCAGGAAATAAATTGGTGTACATATACATACTTTAGACACACACGCATTAAACTGCTGTAAGGGCATCTGTTTCATATTAAGCTGCAACAGTGTACTGCCTATACATATTTATGCATAAAATGGATGTTAAAAATACAGGACAAAAGATCCTGCGCTTTGTTTTTGAAACTTCATAAATATTTTTAAATGGGTATGAATCTTTTAGGAGGAAATATACGTTAGAACATCTATTTTAAATGTGTAATCAGGACTTTACCTAAAACAATTCACCAATGAAAAGCCAGGTCAAACAAATGTAATCTACTAACTTTTGAATCAAACCAAAATTAAAAATTTTTCTCAACTATAAAGAAACTGAAAGGTTTTTTTTTCCAAACAAGGCATTCTGATGGAATTTTTAAAAAGGACAAGCTAACAAGGGGAAATATCAACTTGGCTCTCTCTTACTTCAGGAAACTCTTACTGATCCCAAGACTTAGCTGACTTTTACTTATCTCTTTAGCAGCATTTATCGTACTGAATCATTTATCCATTTACTTGGCACAACTAGATCATGAAATACTCAGAGGGCAGTGATCGAGTTTCATTCACCACTGTATCTCCCTGCCTAGCACAGTGCCTGGCACGTGGAAGACACTAAAAAACATTTTTTTCCAATAGATGGTTGCTTGGGTGTAGACCTCAGCATGCCCAGAGAGGCATTATCCAAATAGGGCATGAGAAGATGCCAGAAACAAATCAAAAGCATCCTGTGGGTGTGAAGAAGGGGATATGGATGTAATTCTGTACCATGAAAAAGAATAAGCAGAAGTTAACCTTCCATCTCTCTTGTCCTTAGGCATCCAACTTTTATATTTTCTGCTCATATTTCTTTGTCCTTTCTTTCTCTTTATTCCAGCTCACTTTTGTCTCATCCTCTTTTCTTTCAGTTCAGTGAAGGGGAAGGCAGTAGTATTCATCAGAGGAGCATTAAGGACTTGTTTAATTCTCTGCTTAAAATGCCAGAGGTCCAATACACTCAACACAAAATATGTATTTGGAAAACGAACGAACCAGTGAATAGATAAGTGATGGTCCTTCTCTTTTCCTTTCACTTCTCTTCCATCTTTTCTTTTTATTCTTTATTTTCTTCCCTCCCTGTCCTATTTTCACTATTATCCGTCTGCCACCATCTCTCATTCTGTCCCACTCCACAATAAGCAGGACTGTTTTCAAGTTTTATTTAACAAATTCTTAACAAGTCCCTCATTTGTATTCTGAGAGGTGTTATGTGCTAGTGTTACTGAGCTAGCAAACAAAAGGTTTAATTTTTTGCATACAACTACTTTGATTAAAAAATATTGGTTCCATTCAGTAATATGTGATTTAAGAAAAGTGTTACAGGAATTCTTTTGACATATATAACTGATAGCAATGGTGGACATGAGTTAGCCCTCAGGTTTTATCTTTTTTTGCATGAAATAATAGGTAGATAATATTTCCATATGTGCACTACTAAAATCTGAAAAGAATTCCTCTTTATACCAAGAGATAAAAGAATGTATATGGAGCCAAAACTCAAAGTTTAAACATTTTCCAAAATATTATCTCTATATAAAACATTTTCTTAGGAAATTAAACAGGTTAAACAATCAATGAATATTTCACACTATAGAAAAGCCTATTAAAGGAATTATTTCTAAGAAAGCAATTAGGTTAAGAAAGTATTTTTTAAAAACTAAGCTTGACTATTACTGTAAAAATATTTCCCATGACATGAAGCTAAAACATACATTTAAAGTATTTTATAATTACTGAATGTAACATTATGTGTATTCTTTAGCCATGGAACATCTCTATTTTGAAAAAAAAAAAAAAAAAAACACACAAAAAACAAAAACTAAAGTGAACTTTAAAATAGGCTATAAACCAAATTCTTAAGTCATTTTGTTCATGTTCCAGAACCTGACATTTTTGTTTTGAGTTTAAAAACTTCTCTGCAGCAATCAATACCACTTATTTAAATTTCAAATCTTTTGGTCAAGTTTTCTGAACTAGAAGCCTTCTATTATAGTGCCAGACAAATGAAGATGTTTGAGACACAAGGGAAAATCACCAGCATAATGGCTTTTAAAGGCAAAGCTGAACAGCTATAAGAGAGCTTACCACCGATTCAGAACACAGTAATTCTACACCCTAACAGGAGAAGCCATCCACTTCCCAGCCGCCCCCACCCAGCCCAATTACGGATTTTTACAAAGAACTGAGTCTTGTGTGCAAGTAGCTTTAGCTGGTTTCTAGCCTACTTCAAAGAATGCTTTCAATTTCAAAATATATAAATTTTAAAACACATTTAAACATAAGGGAACTCAGTTTCTGAACCGAATGTAAAGCGGTTTCCTCAAAGACCATCTGCATCTCCTTAAAAATGTCTCTATTTGAAGCATAAATAGAATGTTCATGACACAGGACTTTTGACACATAGAGTTTATTAATTAGAGTACCTTTTCAAAAGGAAGCTTACTGCACTTAGTTTTATTAAGCTCTGTGGACAGAAGGAAAGGAAGAAGAGTAGGCAGGTATGAAAACCAAAAGCAGGGGTTTTCATTTAAAATAACGGCCCTCCCCGCTACTCCTTGAACTAGCAATTCTCTAACTTCACAAGCAAGATAAGCATTTTAGTCAGGGAATATTATTCTCTTTCCATAGAATATGATATTTTATTGAATAGAGAATTCTTTCCAAACATTCTCATGAGCCTGAAGACATTAAAATCTTTATTTCTTGCTCCCTCCTACCTTCATGGCAAATGTTTATCCCTCTTTCATGACTCAAAGCAGCCCTTTCCTAATACCTCCCTCCCTCCTTTGGTCACTCACTGACAGTCTTTTCCTAGCCTTGAAGATGAAGGTTTTGCAGTCTCCAGACCGGAAGAACAACGGGAGGAGACCAGGCTGCGGAAGAAGTTTTCTCAAAAGACAAAATCATAAGTTCCAGGATCCACAAGTGTTCCCTAGGCTTACAACAGTAAGGATGGTTGTGACATCTGTTTCAATTAGGATTTTTAACAATCAATATACAAGACAAGCGCTGCAATATATTTGCCCTTTATCAGGAAGTAGCTGGCGAGCCTCCGTGTTGTGTTGTGAGTGGGCTGTAAGGAGGTGGGGGCAAACCAGTCTGCTGGAGATCCCATCACTGAGCCACGTCTCTGCTGCACTGCAAGCTCCGTGGAAGTCTGACATTATAGTGTTTGCTAATGTGCTATTTCATTTGCAAACCTAATGGACCACTGATTAAAGACAGCAAGCAAGGATTGCAAGGAGGAACACAAAAATTATAATTTTATAAATAACTTATATAAGGAATTCTATAAATCTGATTCAAGATGTTCCATATAACGACTCTGATCTGGTTGAAATTCTTACATAGCACCTCCAGACATTTCTAGTGTTTAGAAAACGTTAGACAGAGAAAGTATAATGAGTACATAATCTTACTTTTAGCAGGTGACATGAACTCTATTAAAGTCTTGTGCATGCTGTGCTGAGCCGCTTCAGTCGTGCCCAACTCTGTCCACTTGCAGTGTGTTATTTCTCACCTAAAACCTTCTCTCTTGCTTCATCACTTAGAACGTGAAAATTGTGAAATCTAATCTATCTGGATTTTGAAAAGTAAATGATAGTAATGGCAAACATCAGGTCATAAAATCACGATACTGTCTAAAGCCAAACCAAAAATACTCATTTAAAAATCTAGACGCCTATGGTCCATTAATCCACAACAAAGGAGGCAAGATTATACAAAGTCGGAAAGATAGTCTCTTCAACAAAGGGTGCTGGGCAAACTGGATGGCTACATGTAAAAAAATGAAATTAAATCATTCCTTAATACCATATACAAAAATAAGCTCAAAATGCATTAAATGCCTAAATGTTAGACTGGACACTATAAAACTCTTAAAAAAGAATATAGGAAGAACACTCTCTGATATAAATCGCAGCAATTATCTTTTTCAATCTGTCTCCTAGAATCATGGAAATAAAGACAAAAATAAACAAATAGGACCTAATTAAACTCAAAAGTTTTTGCATAGCAAAGGAAACAATAAACAAAACTAAAAGACAACCCCCACATTGGGAGAAATTATTTGCAAATGATGTGACCGACAAGGGCTTAGTCTCCAAAATTTATAAATGGCTCATGAGGATTAACTTCATCAAAACAAACAACCTATCCAAAAAGTGGGCAGAACCTAAACAGACATTTCTCCAAAGAAGATATGCAGATGGCCAAGAGGCACATGAAAACATGTTCAACATCGCTAGTTATTAGAGAAATGCAAATCAAAATTAAAATGAGATATCCCTCAGTTCAGTCACTCAGTTATGTCCGACTCTTTGTGACCCCATGGACTGCAACACCCCAAGCTTCCCTGTCCATCACCAATTACTGGAGCTTCCTCAAACTCATGGCCATTGAGTTGGTGATGCCATCCAACCATCTCATCCTCTGTTGCCCCCATTCTCCTCCTGCCTTTCAATCTTTCCAAGCGTCAGGGTCTTTTCCAATGAGTCAGTTCTTCCCATCAGGTGGTCAAAGGATTGGAGTTGCAACTTCAGCATCAGTCCTGCCAATGAATATTCAGGACTGATTTCCTTTTGGACTGACTGGTTGGATCTCCTTGCAGTCCAAGGGACTCTCAAGAGTCTTCTCCAACACCACAGTTCAAAAGCATCAGTTCTTCGGTGCTCAGCTTTCTTTATAGTCCAACTCTCACATTCATACATGACTACTGGAAAAAACATAGCTTTGACTAGACGGACCTTAGTTGGCAAAGTAATGTCTCTATTTTTTAGCATGCTCTATTTTTTTGGCCATAGCTTTTCTTCCAAGGAGCAAGCGTCTTTTAATTTCATGGCTGCAGTCACCATCTGCAGTGATTTTGGAGCCCCCCAAAATAAAGTCTGTCACTGTTTCCAATGTTTCCTCATCTAACTGCCATGAAGTGTTGAGAAAGGATGCCATGATCTGTTTTCTGAATGTTGAGTTTTAAGCCAACTTTTTCACACTCCTCTTTCAGTTTCACCAAGAGCCTCTTTAGTTCTTTTTTGCTTTCTGCCATAAGGGTGGTGTCATCTGCATATCTGAGGTTATTGATATTTCTCCCAGCAATCTTGATTCCTGTCTGTGCTTCATCCAGTCCGGCATTTGGCATGGATATCCCTCACACCAGTCAAAATGACCAGCATAAAAAAATCCACAAACAATAAATGCTGGAAAAGGCATGGAGAGAAGGGAATCCTTCTACATTGTTGGTGGGAATATATATTGGTACAGCCACTATGGAGAACAGTATGGTGGTTCCTTAAAAAACTAAAAACAGAACTACCATCAGTTCAGTTCAGTTGCTCAGTCGTGTCTGACTCTTTGTGACCCCATGAATCGCAGCACACCAGGCCTCCCTGTCCATCACCAACTCCTGGAGTTTACTCAGACTCACGTCCATCAAGTCAGTGATGCCATCCAGCCATCTCATCCTCTGTCGTCCCCTTCTCCTCTTGCCCCCAATCTCTCCCAGCATCAGAGTCTTTTCCAATGAGTCAACTCTTCGCATGAGGTGGCCAAAGTACTGGAGTTTCAGCTTTAGCATCATTCCTTCCCAAGAAATCCCAGGGTTGATCTCCTTCAGAATGGACTGGTTGGATCTCCTTGCAGTCCAAGGGACTCTCAAGAGTCTTCTCCAACACCACAGTTCAAAAGCATCAATTCTTCAGTGCTCAGCCTTCTTCACAGTCCAACTCTCACATCCATACATGACCACAGGAAAAACCACAGCCTTGACTAGATGGACCTTAGTTGGCAAAGTAATGTCTCTGCTTTTGAATATGCTATCTAGGTTGGTCATAACTTTTCTTCCAAGGAGTGTCGTTTAATTTCATGGCTGCAGTCACCATCTGCAGTAATTTTGGAGCCCCAAAAAATAAAGTCAACCACTGTTTCCCCATCTATTTCCCATGAAGTGATGGGACCAGATGCCATGATCTTCGTTTTCTGAATGTTGAGCTTTAAGCCAACTTTTTCACTCTCCTCTTTCACTTTCATCAAGAGGCTTTTGAGTTCCTCTTCACTTTCTGCCATAAGGGTGGTGTCATCTGCATATCTGAGGTTATTGATATTTCTCCCGGCAATCTTGATTCCAGCTTGTGTTTCTTCCAGTCCAGCGTTTCTCATGATATTAGCCTGCAATTCCACTTCTGGGGGTATACTCAGAGAAAATCATACTTTGAAGAGATACATGCACTCCAGTGCATGTACATGCACTATATATATATAGTGTGTGTGTATATATATATATATATATATATAGAGAGAGAGAGAGAGAGAGAGAGAGAGAGAGTTCAGTTGGTACAAAATCTGCCTGTAATGCAGGAGACCCCTGAAATGCAGGTTCGATTCCTAGGTCGGGAAGATCCGCTGGAGGAGGGATAGGCCATCTTCTCCAGTATTCTTGGGCTTCCCTTGTGGCTCAGCTGATAAATAAATCTGTCTGCAATGCGGGAGACCTGGGTTTGATCCCTGGGTTGGGAAGATTCCCTGGAGAAGGGAAAGGTAACCCACTCCAGTATTCTTGCCTGGAGAATTCCATGAACTGTATAGTCCAGGGGGTTGCAAAGAGTCAGACACAACTGAGTGACTTTCACTTTCAGCATTA
Organism: Capra hircus; assembly: GCF_001704415.2. Taxonomy (NCBI): domain Eukaryota; kingdom Metazoa; phylum Chordata; class Mammalia; order Artiodactyla; family Bovidae; genus Capra; species Capra hircus. The sequence goes on along the minus strand of NC_030823.1, from coordinate 29,953,046 downwards.
AAAAGAATGAAATAATGCTGCAGCACCATGGATGAACCTAGAGATTGTTATACTGAGTAAAGTAAGTAAGACAGAGAAGAAATATCCTATCACATGCCTTACATGGGGAACCCAAAAATAAATGATACAAATTAATTTATTTAGAAAACAGAAACAAATTCATAGACTTAGAGAATGAACTTATGGTTGCTGGGGGGAAAGATGGCGAGAAGGGATAGTGAGGCAGTTTGGGATCGACCCATACACACTGCTCTATTTAAAATGGATAATGAGCAAAGACCTACAGTATAGCACAGGGAACTCTGGTCAATGTTATGTGTTAGCCTGGATGGGAGGGGAGTTCAGGGGATAATGGATATATATGGTTGAATTCCTTTGCTGTTCACCTGAAACTATCACAACATTGTTAATTGGCTATACCTCAATACAAAATATAGAGCGTTAAAAAAAATGTGTTGATAAATAATGCTGTTTTGGGTACAAAACTAACTTAAAGCAAATTTAACCATGTATACCACTTGTTCAATGGAAAAATTAAAAAATTGTCCTTGTGTTAAATGAATATTCATGTATGGATGTGAGTGTTGGACTATAAAGAAAGCTGAGTGCCGAAGAATTGATGCTTTTGAACTGTGGTGTTGCAGAAAATCCTTCAGAGTCCCTTGGACTGCAAGGAGATCCAACCAGTCAATCCTAAAGGAAATCAGTCCTGAATATTTACTGGAAGGAGTGATGCTGAAGCTGAAACTCCAATCCTTTGATCACCTGATGGGAAGAACTGACTCACTGGAATAGACCCTGATGCTTGGAAATATTGAAGGCAGGAGGAGAAGGGGATGACAGAGGATGAGATGGCTGGCTGGCATCACTGACTCAATGGACATGCGTTTGAGTAAGCGCCAGGGGTTGGTGATGGACAGGGAAGCCTGGCATGCTGCAGTTCATAGGGTCGCAGAGTCAGACACAACTAAGTCACTAAACTGAACTAAATGAATATTATTGTTTTGGTAAATGTATTATTATACAACCCAGGTAATAAATAATCTTACTTAAGTAAACTACTTTATCACAACCCATATAACAATGTATTTGGAAATGTGTGCTTCTAGACCCTAGTACATTCAAGTACTGTTTCCACAACTTTAATAGTGTCTTTCACATTTCAAGCCGTGGTCACAAATAGTGTACCCTAGACATGTGGAGGGCCTCCCCGGTGGCGCTAGTGGTAAAGAGCCCACCTGCCAAGGCAGGAGACATAAGAGATGCAGGTTTGATCCCTGGGTTGAGAAGATCCCCTGGAAGAGGGCTTGGCAACCCACTCCAGTATTCTTGCCTGGAGAATCTCATGGACAGAAGAGCCCGGTAGGCTATAGTCTATAGGGTCACAAAGAGGTAGACACAACTGACGTGACTTCACACGCATGCACACAGACATACAGAATACTCAGCATTGACTTGCCAAGGCTAAAATCAACAGCAAGATCAGCATCATAAGTGAAGGAACAGCAATCATAAATTTGGGCTTTCTGTTTTACATTTTCCCCAAGGTCAAACAACCCAATGTTAGCAAATGAGGATTCAAAGAATGAAGCCCCTTTAGATATCATGCTTGCTTTCTAAAATCCACCCACATTTTCATTTTTCTAAGGGCTTTACTCACAGCAGAACTTATTATATCCAACAACTGTCCTTGATAATAGAAAGCCAAACAGAAATGATATTCACAAATTTGCCCATTGTTCTTTCCCTGGGGATATTACATGGCATTTCACCTCCTTATAAGTCATCTGATGAAAAAACCACTTACTGTAGATGTCTGTCAAGTATGTATAAAAATATAAAGTCCTGGAACATGATTTCCATTGTTTAATTTTCCTCCCACATCCTGAGGCTCAGAACTACTAGGATATTCTTAAATAATTTATTACAGGATATTGTAGGTTTCCATAGCTCTGACATAAGAGTCCTTTCTGTTAAAAATTTCATTGAGTCACGCTCCTATCCAAAAAGTTTATGACCACAGTGAATTCAACTTTTTTCCACAGAGCACACTTAAAGATTCTTTTGTTTGACCTGAATTGCAAGAAATGTTCTCTTACATGATCATTTAGTTTCATTATTCTCTTTCCATGTAAACAGAGCAAAAATCTACCCATGTGCAGCTGAGTATTCCTCGCTGTAATTTTTCTGAAAGTGTGTTAGTCGCTCAGTTGTGTCCAACTCTTTGCGACTCTATGGACTATAGCCCGTCAAGCTCCTTTGTCCATGGAATTCTCCAGGTAAGAATATGGGAGTGGGCTGCTGTTTCCTTCTTCAGGGGAGCTTCTGGACCCAGGGACTGAACCCAGGTCTCCTGCATCCTAGGCAGATTTTTTACCATCTGAGTCACCAGGGAAGCCAATTTTTCTGAGCTCCAGTGCTCCACTTCTAAATGAAGTATGCTAGGTAATGTGTGTCCCCAACTGAGCCTGAACTGGATAGAGCAGAGTATGCCTCAAATCATCTGTGTTTTTCCATCAAGTTAATGGAGAAAAAGAAAACTACAGAAAAATACTCCATGTGAAAGGGAATACTGAGCACTAACCAACTGCTTGATGTAATCCCCAAATGAAAGACAAATTCACATGTGAGCTAAGGTTACACTCGCTATGTAGAAATTAAGGTGAGTTTTCTTTCCAGGAGAAATGTTGGCAGGTGAGGGTTTATCATCCTGATCATACCTGACATCTCAGGGAATGAAACCCCAGAAGCATATATTTCACCTTAGACCAGGTGTGCAGGGCTCATCTACAAGCTGCACGAACCTGTACCAGGGTGCTTTGGGGACTAGGGTTTGGAGCTGTTCCTGGCAGGCAATGGCCACGGTTGAGGAAGCACTTCAGTGGGTCAATCCCTGTGTGGTTTTCCACGCCTACCTGATCCCTGGACACTGCCTGTTGACCCATGTGAGCGGGAGCCAGGGAAGAAAGGACCCCAGACTAGAGAGAGTCACAACTCTACTCCTGTAGTCCAGCGTATGGAATGAGGCCCTGGGATGCCAGCCCCTCTCATGATCTTTCAAGGTGCACCCCTTTATCTTCAGAAACACAGAGTCAAGTAAAAGAGAAGGTAAACCATGGCTTCATCCCCGCCCAACCCCCTTCTCTAAGAGGTGATCAGCCTTTCCCCTGCTTCCTCCAGCCACTCTTACAGACAGATACACAGAACAAACGGGTGGGATTTCAAAGCAAGGACCCAAGCTGATTATTTGTCCTTTCTTCTGGTGCCATTTTAAATTAAACAGCATAATGAATACATAAATGGTACTATTCCCAGCCTCTCTTCTGACCAAGAACCTGAGTTGGTGACTGGATAAAACACCAACACACGTCCTGCACCACTTCGGTGGTAAGCTACAGAGATTCCTAAGGAAGGACCCCTCTCCCCATTCAGAGTTCATCAGAAAGTGACGAGGAGGGTTATCTGGAAAAGCAGACTAAATACATCTTTTCTTCTGTAACATGCATTGCTGAAAATAAAGTTTGCTAGTCTTGGCTAGGGTGTGGAACTCTGTAGTAACAAAGCAATATATTGTTATTCAGTTACTAAGTCATGTCCGACTCTTTGTGAACCCATAGACTGCAACACACCAGGCTTCCTTGTATTTTCAGTATCTCCTGGAGTTTGCTTAAACTCATGTTCATTGAGTCAGTGATGCCATCCAACCATCTCATCCTCTGTCGCCCCCTTCTCCTCTTGCACTGACTCTTTCCCAGCATCAGGGTCTTCTCCAATGAGTTGGCTCCTCAAATCAGGTGGCCAAAGTATTGGAGCTTCAGCTTCAGCATCAGTCCTTCCAGTGAATATTCAGGGTTGGTTTCCTTTAGGATTGACTGGTTTGATCTCCGTATTGTCCAAGGGACTCTCAAGAGTCTTCTCCAGCACTAGAGTTTGAAAGCATCAATTCTTAGGCACTCAGCCTTCTTTATGGTCCAGCTATCACACCTGTATATGACTACTGAAAAAATCATAGCTTTGACTATATAGACCTTTGTCGGCAAAGTGACGTCTCTGCTTTTTAATAAGCTGTCTAGGTTTGAAGCATGAGCTTTAAAAAGATCTTCCCCGTTGTTGTTTGAGGTTTGACCTTTCTTGGGTAAAGAGGTCATTTATCTTTGTAAACATATAAAACATTTTTGCCTTCTCCAGTTTTCTGTTAATGGCAAAAGAATGGAAGTGAATAAAGTTCTACTGATTCTTGAGACACTAAAAACATTTAAAAGAAAAAAAAAAAAAAAGATAGACAAGCCCTGGGCTAGGGAGAGAGGCTAACTGCTGGACTTGAATCTGGTCCTGACCAAATCTTCCAGTCTATCCCGGCACTGGCCTCTCACACTGCCTTTGAATTTTCCACTCTTAATACCCTGATGTCTCTGTGGGGCAGGCCAATCTTTCTGTCTAAAATTATCCCCTCTCCTTTTCCCACCTATTGAATGCACTCCCACTGATTCTTTGAGGTCCACCTGAAAAATCTTCCCTCCTGGGAGGCCGTTGGACTTGCCCAGCTGAGAAGCGAGGCCCCGTGGCCAGCACTCCCGCACTGCTATTCACATATCCGCTGCCACAATCGATGCAAGACATCATGGTGAGCTCTGTACACCCGACTTCCAGGAGGGTAGATCTTCCACTTTATCCTTTTTCTCCTCCTGGCTCAGAGAGGTCTGATACATTGAGTATGTTCCAAAAATGTCTGCTGAATGAATGATTATGGACTGACTACTTTAGTGACTCTGTTAGCTTTTGTGACTTCTATATAGAAATGTTCATAAACCAAGGCAATCACCACTGTACAATCAAAAAAAAAAAAGTTCTCTTAACATCCTCCACTCTTCCACACTTTTCTCTCTCTCCCCATCTCATTCCTTCCTACAACAAAGTCACTCAGCGAATCACACAGACAGGTTCTGGACCTGTAAGAAGATATACAGTCAGACCCTGCGTTCAAGGACTCTGAGACCAGCAGGCAAGACAGCTGTATGAACTACATCACAAGCGAACTGAACTAATGCCCAGTGGAGGGGTCACTAGCTGGGCTGGGTCAGGTCAGGGAAGGCTCAATGAAGATCAGATGCCAAAAGAGGGACCCGGAACCTGGAATCAAAAGCGCAACTCAAACTTCTTATTCCTTCTGAGACAAAGTGGGAAAATATCGACTTAATCATAAATTCTAAAAATCTGTTTCCTAAGACTGAAGAAAACTGGCATAAACTTAATACCTATACAGACCCCTTTGACTTTAAAAAGTTAAAGGTGGTGACATCTGATAACGGCAGCTATTACAAAGGAAACACCAACAAGTAAAAGGAATACGGACTTAGGATTTTGCCAGATGGTAGGAAATACCCACCACATTTCTTTCTTGGTTTAAAAAGGTCCACAAGCCTCTGAAATGTACCTTGTTTTCACTCCATATTGTGGAGAGGAGAAAAAAGGATTTAACTGTTTTCTCTGAAGAACCAGAGAAGGGTATACTTCAATTTTTTTTTTTTTTAAAAAAGGAAAGAACCAGGAAGGAGATGCAGGAAGAGCAGAATGCAAGGTGTGGGTTCACACCACTGAACCCACAATTTTCCAGCACAGCAAAGCCACGACTAAACCTAAGTGCGCTGCTGGAGAGCCGGCTGACGCTTCTGCGGTGCCCTTGGAAGCGCTTCTCACCGGATCTCCTCTACTCTTCCAGTCCACCAATGAGCCGTGAGTACTGTGGCTTCATCTTAAGGATGAGGAAAAGCAGGCTCAGAGAGATCAGTGCATGTTCTCGGGACAGATTCATTTGCTCTCACACAGCAGCAAAATGTAGTTCATCTTAGCAGAAAACTTGGTCCTGGAGGAAGTCCCAGACTGGGAGAGGGAGTTCACTGAAAGGTGAGATCTGGAAGGATGATGTACCAGGGCCTTCAGATATGAGGATTTATTCATTCACTTATTAAGGGCCTTACATGTACCAAAAACTCAGTTGGTAGAGAATTCGCCTGCAATGAGGGAGACCCTGGTTCGATTCCTGGGTTGGGAAGGTCCCCTGGAGAATTTGATAGGCTACCCACTCCAGTATTCTTGGACTTCCCTAGTGGCTCAGCTGGTAAAGAATCCACCTGCAATGTGAGAGACCTGGGTTCGATCACTAGGTTGGGAAGATTCCCTGGAGAAGGGAAAGGTGACCCACTCCAGTATTCTGGCCTGGAGAACTCCATGGGGTCACTAAGAGCTGGACACAACTGAGCCACCTTCAATGTGCACCAAAGCACCAGGCGCAAGAAGCAAACGCTACATCTTCCACCATTTCGCCTGGTGATCCCGGTGAAACAAGCGAGTAAAAACAACTGTCACGTTTCTCTCCAGTTCTGACAAATTTTAGCCTTCCTCAGCCAAAGATTATTTTCCTGACTACTGACCATATTTCTTTATAAGTCACTATGTCAAAATACAAGTTGCAATAATGCAGGGCACCACTCTGATCTGTCAGGTCAATTTAGAAACACATGAGTCCACTGCTCTTCCATGGCCCTGGGAGGCGGTCTGGCCTCCCCATCCCCTGATCATTCACACAAAAGATTGCTGGGGATTACTGAAGACCAGCTGGGAGATGTCAAGTAAAATGGATGGCTTTTGAATTTTCCACTCTCCCACTGTCTGACTGCAGCCCACTGCCTTCACCAAATTAGTGCCACAAAGAGAGGGATGCGCTCTCCCAGAGCAGTCTGGAAAGATCAATCAGCTATAAAAGAGCAAGTGGCTGAAGAAAGAAGGAGAAAATGAGGCCGAGGATACTCTGGCACATGACTGGCATGGTATCTGCAGGCATTCACTCACACAGGGAGGGATCAGAGACAGACTCTACAAAGAACTCCTTCCCACGTGGTCCTCTCTCTGAAATAACCATGGTCGCTTTCTCTCTTTTCATGAATGCCTTCTGCCTTCCCACTTGATCACATTTAAACATCAGGGAATCTGTATTTTTTATGTGGGATGAAATGTGCTACATTAGGTATGTGCCTGCATTTCTATGGGCTTCCCTGGTGACTAAGTTGGTAAAGAATCTCTGCTTGCAATGTAGGACACCCAGATTCCAACCTTGGGGTCAGGAAGATTCTCCAGAGAAGGAAATGGTAACCCACTGCAGTATTCTTGCCTGGGAAATCCCATAGACAGAGGAGCCTGGTGAGCTACAGTCCATGGGGTCACGAGACCTAGACATGACTTAGCGACTAAACCACCATCACTGCATTTTTACACTATTGGCCAATTAGTTTAGATTAGGAAGAGCCCCAAAATAAAAGACCAGAAATTATCAGAAAGCTATAAACCAGAGGAATTGTGAGGATTAAGTGAGATAATAAATGCAGGCCTCAGAAAGTCTCCTGGCATGCAGGAAGCTTAGTGAATAGTATCAAGATCATTATTACTGCCCAGTTTATTAACTATAAGACAAACTCAATAATTAGTAAGACACACCATCATATACACCACTAGGAAAAAACACAACCAAACTATGTTAGGTTGTCGGTCATATGAAACAGATTTCAATTTCAGAGGTGTAAAATTATAAAACATATGCAGCTTGGAATGAATAAAATACAACATCACTCCGTAGAACTCCAGGTTCCTGGAAGAACATCAGTTGATGTTGATAAACAGCTGGTTTCTGCGGATGTCATGCCCTGAGTTTCTGACCTCACGGATCCTCTCCCACCAACAGACTGGGTTGCTCCCGACTCTTACTATCACTCAAAGGCACTCACTACCAAGATGTTTTCACCATCTTCTGAATCCGTCATCACAAAACAGACTATTGTAAGTCACTCAAAACCCAAAGGACAATTGTGATATAAAGTTACATCACTTGAGCCAAGTCAACTGTCTTGCAAATTTAGCTATACTCTGGAGGCTGACCTAACGCACATATGTTCCCAGTATCTTCTTTCAATATTCAGTTAAGCAGTGCAATTTCCCCTGGAAAGGAATTTGTTACTTTAAAGCCCAACCTCACATTTTTCCCCCACCTACCATATAGCTCTCTCTAAAGAATCAAGTGAATGCACTTTTGAGGATAGTTTGGGTGGAAACACTGCAGACAGATTTCAAAGTCACTCATCATCAACCTTACAAGTCACACAGATAGGAATTGAATGCTCCAGAATCTTAGTTTTCAAGAAGAGTACTGGCCTTCAAGACTACTTAACACATAAGGAAATGAGAAAGATACACAAAGGCATAAATAGAAACCACACAGGACTTGAAGAAAGAAAAGGTGTGTTGTTTCTACAACACCCTTGTCACTTCACTGCCAAAGAGTGGGTAATCTTCTAAAGCCTCAGCCAGAGTCCTTGGTGATCAGCAGTGCACTGCATTCCTTGGCTATACAAATATCTGAGAGTGAAACGTCCACTTAATGCTCACCTTATCATAATGCAAATATACTCTTCAGATATATTTGTAAGAATGCTTCTTCATGACCATAGACAAATCCTAATTATTAAAAATCAGATTATGCTGCCTGTGGTCTGGCCATTCAAACTCCCCACTTTCTTTGCATTGTCCTTTATAATGATCACACTCAGAGTTGCCTACACAAAGAAGAAACATCTGAACTTCCTAATTTGTGAGATCCAACAGTCCACCCTTACGATCACAAAAGAGTCAAGTTTTCCCTTGCTTGGGTTATACAATTTTAATTAGTTCTTTAAATGAAAAATAAAATTCCAAAAGATTCTTTCTTTACCTCCAGACTTATTTTGCACATACTCTCTCCTCATTTTCTAGCAACACCTAAATGCAAAACAGAACATATTCACTGAAGGAAACAGAGTTTGACAATTAAAGCAAATAGAACAGAATTTGCATATGTAAGGTTTCCAACTTTGAATTTAGAGACAATGAGTAGAGAATTAATCTGCTGTTTGTGTAAAAAAAATCAGTAAGTTATCAATGGCAGGAAAAGAAATGTTGGTTTCAAAGAAAATAACACAGAAATACCCCTATGTGAAGATTATTATTACAAAGACAATTTGAAGGGGAAATAATAAACCAAAGCATTATCAGTGAAAGGTAAGTTCACAAAACTGAAATGCAAGGCTCATTTTGGGAAATGGAGCAAAAACGAAATAGAAAGGAAAAAGGCATGAAAAGGAGGTTAAGGAAACATAAGTTGGCAACAAAAAAGTTACAAGGATACTAAACCTAAGGATGAGAATCGCTGATTTCTAGTATGTATTTGGCTTGTCATGAAGAAAAATAAAAGATTGACAGGAAAAGGAACAAAGACTATGATTTTTACATGACTGCCTGGTAATAATTCAGTCCAGTAAGTCAGAGAGTCGATTTTCAGAAGCAGATCAATGAAGATGCAGCTTACAGGTAAATGGGGAGAGTACAGTGTGGTAGGCACTATTGTTCCCACTGTTCTAATCTGAGCAGATTGTGATACAGGCTCCCCAGATGCTCCCGCTACTGATTAAAGACAGGTATCTCCCCTCCCCATCGCTTCCACCATGGCGAAGATTCTGTGCAAAAGAAACACTGAAAGTCAACACCCACTAACCATATGTTTCGTAACATAGTGTAGACAGAGCAAGTTTTACTAAGCTAAAGGCAAGCAAAGCATTGGCTACCCACAGCAGCAGAGAGTTGTAAAACTCTTTCTAAAATGAAGAGCCTCAACTTCCCAAATGCCCTACACATGTTGGAATGTCACATTCCAGCCAACGCCTTTTGAACATAAGCAACTACCCTTCCCTATGCGGGGGTCAGTGCATACCCAGATGATACATCAAACCAAAGACTAAATATCATTACTGTTAGGAAGGCACTAGAATCAAAACAGAAAGGCAGTTATCAGACAGAATAGGTAGCAATTAGAGGCTGAGCAGGAGGCTGTAGGAACCTAAAACAAAGGAGCTTGGCAAGCATGTAATCATGAAATCCCCCAAAACACCCCAGAAAGTGATAAAAATAAATACCTTTGGATACAGTGTTTTTATTTCCCGAAAAAGGAATTCAAGACAGTTAGACCTCTTTGGTCCAGTGTATTTGGAGAAAGAAACAAAGTAAGGTGAGATGTTTTTCTTCTGTACTTGAATTTACTATCATTGGGAAACTTGTCTACACTGACATGCTGGACTCCAACTATATAAAATCTTTAAATAAACTAAAAATATTTTTCAGGATGTTATTCTGAGGAGAGGCAGTAGGGATAGAAAATGTCAGGAACACAAGCTTACATGTAGGGTTCAGTATTCAAGAATGAACAGCAAAAATAACAAAAACCTGACTCAGTGGAGATGAATCTGAGTAAACCCAGGAAGATGGTGAAGGCCAGGGAGGATCTGACGTCCTGCAGTTCATGGGGTCACAGAGTCAGACACAACTTTGTGACTGAACAACAGTAAATAATATGAAGTATATTATGGGATTAGTTTTGGGCCTGTTCTTCAACTACAGTACTACATACCATAAATGAAGCCTAGAAGCTCAACATCAAGTTTAGGTTAAAATGTGTTTAGTAAGTTGTACCTACTAAGGCCCCTAGAACTTCAGAAAGATTTTCAACACTGATTTTCGTTGAAATTTTAAGAGATTTTTTCTGTTTAACTTTTTTGAAACACAATAATCCTCTTTACCTTGAATAATTAAAAACAAAACAGCTAATGGATGGAATGAGTGAGTGAGTGAGTGAGTGAAGTCACTCCGTCGTATCCGACTCTTCACGACCCCATGGACTGCAGCGCACTAGGCTCCTCCATCCATGGGATTTTCCAGGCAAGAATACTGGAGTGGGTTGCCATTTCCTCCTCCATAGGATCTTCCAGACCCAGGGATAGAATTCAGGTCTCCCGCATTGCAGGCAGACTCTTTACCATCTGAGCCACCAGGGAATCCCAGTGGATATAATACTTTCAAGTGAAAAGAAACTAAAAAAGGTAGCGCACGAGGTGGCGCATGTTAACGCACTGATGTGATTAAATTGGAGATAAGTGACCAAACCCTGAGCTATCAACACTGTAATTAGGAAAAGCATATTTCTCCTTAGTCTTTACCATTTGCCCCAGTATAAATATTTGTTGCAAATACTGCCAATCTTCCCCAGATAAATGTTTTAAAGATGTTAGGTAAAATGCAGTTGGTAATGCCTTTCCTGAGTTGCTTGTTATGTGGCAATTGAAATATAAGGATGCAGATCAGGATAGGACTGATGCAGGAGTCAATGGAAGTTCAGTTCAGTCGCTCAGTCGTGTCCAATTCTTTGCGACCCCATGAATCGCAGCACGCCAGGCCTCCCTGTCCATCACCATCTCCCAGAGTTCACCCAAACTCATGTCCATTGAGTCGGTGATGCCATCCAGCCATCTCATCCTCTGTCGTCCCCTTCTCCTCCTGCCCCCAATCCCTCCCAGCATCAGAGTCTTTTCCAATGAGTCAACTTGTCACATGAGGTGGCCAAAATACTGGAGTTTCAGCTTCAGCATCAGTCCTTCCAAAGAGCACCCAGGACTGATCTCCTTTAGAATGGACTGGTTGGATCTCCTTGCAGTCCAAGGGACTCTCAAGAGTCTTCTCCAACACCACAGTTCAAAAGCATCAATTCTTCGGTGCTCAGCTTTCTTCACAGTCCAACTCTCACATCCACACATGACCACTGGCAAAACGATAGCCTTGACGAGACAGACCTTTGGTGGCAAAGTAATGTCTCTGCTTTTGAATATGCTATCTAGGTTGGTCATAACTTTCCTTCCAAGGAGTAAGCGTCTTTTAATTTCAATACAGTCAGCAAAAACAAGACTGGGAGCTGACTGTGGCTCAGATCATGAACTCCTTGTTGCCAAATTCAGACTTAAATTGAAAAGTAAGGAAAACCACTACACCATTCAGGTATGACCTAAATCAAATTCCTTATGATTATACAATGGAAGTGAGAAATAGATTTAAGGGACTAGATCTGATAGAGTGCCTGATGAACTACGGATGGAGGTTTGTGACATTGTAAAAGAGACAGGGACCAAGACCATCCCCACGGAAAAGAAATGCAAAAACACAAAATGGCTGTCTGGGGAGGCCTTACAAATAGCTGTGAAAATAAGAGAGGCAAAAAGCAAAGGAGAAAAGGAAAGATATAAGCATCTGAATGCAGAGTTCCAAAGAAGAGCAAGGAGAGATAAGAAAGGCTTCCTCAGCGATCAAAGCAAAGAAATAGAGGAAAACAACAGAATGGGAAAGACTAGAGATCTCTTCAAGAAAATTAGGGTCAATGTAAAACCGGGACAAAAAGATAAGATAAAGAAAGTGGTGGATCGTTCCTAATTCAATTACCAATCAGGTCATACCTCTGTGTCAGCTCTCACATTCATCCCTTTCTTTCCATTTCCACTACTTCTTACACCTTCATCTTTTGCTTGCAACTTTCCAAGGTAGGCTCTCTGCGAACTCTCCCATTCCCTGCATCTTTTTCCAATCCATTCTTCAAAATGCTACCAGATAAAGAGAAATCTGAGATCCACTGAGTAGTTGCAGAATAAAGACACAATTCTTTAGCATGACATTAAAGGTCCCGAGTCTAGCCGCATCCTTTCTTCCCTCTGCATCCAGCACTAACTGTAAGTATCAGTTACACTGGCCTCATTGTCATCCTCAGCCATGTCCTGTACTCAAGAGATGTTACATTTTTGTTTAGAGCATTTCCTCTTTATTTTTTAATAATTTTATTTATTTATTACTTATTTTTGGTTTGCTTTTTGTGTGTGTGTGCTGGGTCTTCACTGCTGCACAGGTTTTTCTCCTTGTGGCGGGCGGGGGTCTACTGTCCAGCTGTGGAATGCAGGCTTCTCACCGTGGTGGCTTCTCTTACTGCAGAGCATGGCCTCTAGGGCACTCGGGCTTCAGTCCTTGTGGCTTCTGGGCTCTAGAGCACACGGCTCAATAGTTGTGGCCCAGGGCTTTTTTCCCCAGGGCATGTGGGATCTTCCCAGATCAGGGATCAAACCAGTGTCTCCTGCGCTGGCAGGCAGATTCTTTACACCTGGGCCACCGGGGGAAACCCTACAGTATCTCCTCTTTAAAAAAACTCTTCCCTCATGATCTGTGTTGCTCATAATTTTATTCACCCTGCAAGATCCAGCTTATATGACACCTCCTTTAAGAAGCTTTCCTATAACCTATCCGTTTTATTTCTCTATACTCTCATAGCACTTTACTCATATGACATTTATTATATTCTACTTTGAATTGAAACTGTAATTGAAATTATGTAAAAATTAATCTCTACACGGGACTATAAGCAACTGAACACCACGAGTCATCTCTCTCAAGCACTTTGTGGCATTTATTTGCTAATCTGTCTTTTCTATTTCAATAAACCATAAATTTCTTGAGGTCATGATCCACACCTCCCTCTAAAAATATTTTAAGTAAAAATTAAATATGTATCAAAAATATAAATATGATACTTAATATAAATGTATGTCAAGGTTCCATTTACTCACTAAATAAACAGAAATTAACCAGAGTTTCCTGTATGGGTGGAACAGTACAATAGCCTTTGTGCTTCCCCCATCTCATTCCCTCTCCATCTTCCTGAGATTATCGCTGTCTTAATTTTGTGTAACTTATTCCCTTGTTTTTATGATAGTCTTATCCCATATGCATGTATCCCTAAACAACAATGTTTATTTTTCATGCTTTTGGTTTCTTATGAATGGAATCATACTGATTTATTACTGCGTTGCAAACTTATATGTGTTTGGTTTTTGGATCAACATTATGCTAAGATTCACATATGTTAATGTGTATAGCTATAGTTTACTCATTTCACTACCTAAGACAATCTCCTGCAAAGGAGCTCTGGGAGGCACATACAAGAAAAATGTCCATAGTAACATTCATAAATGTAAAAACTGCAATTGACCTGAATGTTTCTTATCAGGAAGATATGTAAACAAATCAAGATATTTTCCACACTTGTGCTTTTACTAATGTGTCTGGCATACAGTAAGTCTCCATAAGTATTTTTTAAATAGATAAATGGATTTGAGGAAAAACAACAACTGATTCACCATGGCCTCCCCCTGCAAGCCCAACACACAACACAGTCATATGCTCAGCAAATATCTGAGACATTTATTCACAAAATCAGGTTAGGCCCTAAGGCTGGCACTGGACAGGTACTCAGATAAACTGACAGCTTAGATAAACTGCACCGAGCAAGTGAGAGAACAAAGTGGAAACTGCAATGTGGCAATGCCTGGTGGCTCAGTTGTAAAGAATCTGCCTGCCAAGCTGGAGACCCAGGTTTGATCCCTGGGTCGGGAAGATCCCCTGGAGGAGGGCATGGCAACCACTCCAGTACTCTTGCCTGGAGAATCCCATGGACAGAGGAGCCTGGTGGGCTACAGTCCATGGGGTTCCAAAGAGTCAGACATGACTGAGCGAGTAAACAACAATGCCTACCACAAGCTAGGTGGATGGAGTGTTACACTTGATAGTGTTAATTCTACCTGCTTACTTTCGAGGCCTTACAAACCACTGTGGCTCAAAGGCACCCTCCTTGCTCTCTGCAACCCACCCTCTCCCCCACACTTCCTCATCTCCTTTGCTACTCTCTTCTTCTGAATGAATTTGCTCTGCTACACCTGGGAAGGATTAGGGATGGTGGTAAGGACTGACCTTTGAATTTCCATTCTCTGCCTACCCATCTCAAGCTCTGACTTGCTCTAGTGATAACTACATTCTCTGAGGCAATGATCTGTCTCTCACTGTGTCACCATTTGAACACTGCGGACCCATTTTCAGGCAGTTGAACTACCCTGCCTTTTGCCTTTTTAACATATTTGATGTCAGCTCTTCAGCAAAACCTAGAAAAAATGATCACCATCCCAGCATGCTATTTGTCTATTTCTCATTTTACTGAAATAGAAACTAATTCTCAGGATAACACTGCTGGTGGAGATGCAGGGGAAGACGAATTACATCAAACCAAATAAGTATATGTTTATCTGCAGCACTAGTCAATTTACTTTCAAAAGAATTGGTGTAGAAAATGATGAAAAGGGATTAAATCCAAAGATAAAGAAAAGACTGTCAACTACAGACAAGTTTTTCCATGAAACTGAGTATTATTCATAGAAGTTCATCTCACTTTGAGTTTTGCTGTCATCATTTTACCATGGTCATAATTTAGATCTGATTATTTAGCCAAGAAAAAAAATAAAAGGCAGGGGGCTGATATGGAAAGGAAGGAAGGAAGGGAAGGAAGGAAGGGGAAAAGCCATTATTCTGACACAGCAAATACACAAATACAAAGCCACACACATCACCCTTTCCTTCACTTCCGTTTCATCATTAAATCTCCCCTCACCTGCTTTCCCATGGCTCCGCTAGTCTCATTTCCTCTTCCACGTCTCCCTTGCCTCTCTTAATAAAGATCCTTGGACAGGGCTAGAGAGTAGCCAGTACTTGCTTTTTAACTTCAAGTTTTCTCCAGGCAAGGCTTTTCCTTTCTAATTTGAGTTTCCATTTCACTGCAAATAATTCAACTCTTCCTTTTACACTCTGGGTCTTTCTTAGGATGGCTATATTTCTTGCATGTGCTTTTAGCTAAAGCATATCCTCTGCTCCAGACATATTGCTACCACACTTGAGTAGGTTCAGAATCCTTCTTCAAACAAAATATATCTATCATATAAACACTGTCTCCCCCACATACTTCAATCAAATCCAGTAGCTTCCCTGACCTTTTCGTCTGACTCTCTCAGAAATACTCATCATCTCACCCTCTTAGTTAGCCTGCTAAAAGCAGGATATCTGGAAAAATCATAACTTACCTTTCTAATCACTTTCTCTCTCAAAGCCTTAGGAAGTAATAAGGGCAATCTTTACTTTGGATTTAATTTCACTCCATAATGTAGAAATGTGTGGTTAGGTAAAAATGACAGGATCTTTGCCAAAAAAACAAAACAAAAACAAGACAGTCTAAAGTTAAGAGTTTACAACAGCCAAGGTAGGGCCTCTGGGTGTAATTATTACAGACTTTAGGAAAAGAGGAGAAAGATTTTAATAGCTACAGTGAGTCAGGAACTATGTGAGGTGCTTTCACGTACCCTTTTATCTAAACAAAAGTTGGGAAAAATTACTACCACCCTCAATTTACAGATGAAGAAACTAACGCTTAGAATGGCCTCATACTGGCGTCAGGATTTGAACCTACAGTTTTCTGATCATCATGCTCCGAAGCAGGCCAAGTTAAATTTGAAGGCATCTTAAGGGGGCTCAGATGCTAAAGAATCTGCCTGCAACGCAGGAGACCGGGGTTTGATCCCTGGGTCAGGAAGACCCCTGGAGAAGGAAATGGCAACCCACTCCAGTATTCTTGCCCAGCAAATTTCATGGACAGAGGAGCTGGCAGGCTACAGTGGGGTCGCAAAGAGTTGGACATGACGAGTGACTTTCACTAAGAGGGGTGAAGGCTATAAAACACTCTTCTGACAACACAGCTGCACGCGATGTAGGCGGCTGCATCTTACTCCTGAGTCCTTTCCTCACCTCCTCTCCCCTCACTTGCCATAAATCTCCCTACCTCCAACTGTACAGATCATCACACTCATCTCTAAAGTGATGCGCTAAAGAATGATTCTGAGCCTTTCTGCAGGTTCTTCCCTTTGTCTGAGATGCCCCCTCTTCTTTCTTCATCTATGTATCTACTTATTCCAAAACCCAGCTCAAGGGTCACCTCCTTCAAGCAGCTTTTCCTCACCTGGTTCCAGCCTGATTTAGACGTTTCTCCTGCACAGCAAAGCACATACCCCTCCAGAGTACTTATCCTGCTGGCTCCTCATTACTCGTTTATTTGACGGTTTCCCCTACTAAGCTCCTGGAGGGCAGGAGACACATTTTATTTCACTTTGTATTACTAAAAAATAGAAAGTGCTTGATACATCAAGGAAGAAAACTGGGACAAATGGACAGAAATCAGAGGGTAGTCTAACTGGGATCCCCATACAGAAAATCTGTAAGAGCTGGACTATCTATCTCATGAGCCAGTGTTCAAGTAGGAGCCAGATAATAACCCATCAGGGTGGTAAAGAACTCCTAACATCAAGCGAGGAGTGGTACAGATGACATAACACACCCATTCTAGCTCAGATGTTCTGTGGTTCCTGACAACTCCTGACTAAATTTCTGTGACGAAGATGAGCCAGCGTCTCAGAAGGTACCATGGCATAATAACAAGCAGACAGATACAGAGTCAGAAAACCTGGGTCCTAGCCCTGACTCCATTGTGTGACTTTAGGGAGATACACACTTTTCCCATTTATAAAATCAAAGGTGAAAAGAGAATTGGGTGAATGCAATCAACTGATGGCTTGGAAAATGTCCTCCCACTCTAAGAAAGGCTGTTTGTTTTCCCATCACTTACTGTGTTCTGAGCAACATACTAGGCTCCCCTGGTAGCTCAGTGCTAAAGAGCCCACCTGCCAATGCAGGAGACCGGGGTTCGATCCCTGGGTGGGGAAGACCCCCTGGAGAAGGAAATGGCAACCCACTCCAGTACTCTTACCGGGAAAATCCCATGGACAGAGGAGCCTGGCAGGCTACAATCCACGGGGTCGCAAAAGAGTCAGACACGACTTAGCAGCTAAACAACATGCAACATGCTACTGTCCAAAGCCCCCTACTCATTATCTTGCTCCAACACTTTTTTCTCTGTCTGATGGCTCTTTCTAAACAATAAGGTACGACATGAACAAAAAACTGAGTAAAATCTACATATTTTGCTTGAGAGCACTGGACAGGATGACTTCTGGGGGGACAAAGCTAATAAAACAAATGAACGCAGGTAAAATCCAAGTCCAAGGGGAAATGGGTATTAGCTTACAAAATTTAATCTGTTGCACTACAGTAGACACTTAGTATTCATGGGTTTTACAATTGCATATGTGATGCTGAGGGTACATGGTATGCGATCATTTGCAATTTTATTGAGAAAGATATTTGAATTCTCCTTGCTGTAAGCCTGATGTCCACAGGAGAAGGTCCATTACCTAGTGACTGATTCATGGGCTCTGTTATTCTTGGCTGTTCGTAATGAAAGCAGAAACTTGGGCAAAATGGAAAAAACTTTTTTTTTCCTGCCTGAAAATGATCCTGCTAACATGAAAACCAACTGACCGATGTTGGTGATAGAAGTGAATCAGTCTAAACAACAGCCATGTAGTAATTTTATAAATTACTTTAATCCTGATTTTATGGAATCATTACATATCTGGGTTGCTTAACTTTCTCTATTATACTTTACATTTTTCAGGAAGAGAAAAAGGGAAAATTACATGTTATATGGCATTTTTACATTTGGAGATTTGTAGTTGCCCCAAGACACAGTCCATGTGAATGCCAAAGGTCTCCTGGATGGTATTTAGCCCCTTAAAATGGCAACAATAAGAAAAAAAAAATTCCACTCAAAAATACACTCAGTTTGGTGAAATGCTACCAGATGGCTTTGAAAATTACGGAGGGAAGGCAGAGTTAGATAAGATGCAAGATGTTTGTAGGTATCTAAGAAGAACTGAAGATAATCACAAACTAGGATTCATTACGTGCTCAGTTGCTTCAGTCATGTCCAACTCTGTGTGACCCTATGGACTACAGCCTGCCATGCTTCTCCGTCCATGGGATTCTCCAGGCAAGAATACTGGAGTGGGTTGCCATGCCCTCCTCCAGGGGATCTTCATGACCCAGGGATTGAACAAGCATCTCTTCAAGTCTACCTGCATTGGTAGGCGGGTTCTTTACCACAGCGCCACCTGGGAAGGGTTCATTATCCACTCAGGTTTCTCTCAGGCCCTACACGAAGAAGGTTCTCATGCTTCTCTGCAGAGATGTACAGGCTCATTTCCAACCGAGTCAACCCTCACTCCTAAGAACATAATTTTCAACCAAACAATTTTCTGGAGCTTTCCACTTTCCCCACATCAGCTGGCTAAGAAAAGTTATCTGGGTTATAACTTCATTTTTAAAGGGGATGAGTCTTCAGAGAACACTTCATCTTGTCAGCATTTTGGATCTAAATTTCCTTCTCATCCTTCCATCCTACAGCTCTCAGCCTGCATAAGACACAAAGCAAGACACACAGCTGTGAGCATCCGAGATGGCCAAGGAGGGTAAGGTGGACAAGTCACTAATCAGCTATCCAAACTGGACCCTCAAACAGAGGAATCACCCTTCTCTTCTACCTGATATTTTTGGGAGGGTTTATGGCAGTAATGGAAAATTTACATGCTGTCATAAGATCCTACCATTTTTCCTCCCTCCCCTCTCTAGCTCTGAATGATGTTCTAGCTGTTAAAATGCCTGACCTATTGTAGTGGTTTGAACATTGCACCCTCAGAACTCCCGGAGCCAAGAAGAGAGAGGAGGGAGACCTACAGGTCTTTTTCCCCTAAATTCATTTTACCAACACTAACGGGGCTTCCCGGGCTTCCCTCATAGCTCAGTCAGTAAAGAATCTGCCTGCAATGCAGGAGACCTGGGTTGGATTCCTGTGTCGGGAAGATCCCCTGGAGAAGGAAATGGCAACCCTCTCCAGTATTCTTGCCCAGAGAATCCCACGGACAGAGGAGCCTGGCAGGCTACAGTACATGGGGTCGCAAAAGAGTCAGACATGACTTAGCAACTAAACCACCACCACCAATTGGGATCCCCAGGTGGAATAGTGGTAAAGAATCTACCTACCATTGCAAGAGACAAAAGAGACATGGGTTTGATCCCTGGGTCAGGAAGATTCCCTGGAGAGGGAAATGGCAATCCACTTCAGTATTCCTGCCTGGAAAAGACAGGACATGGACAGAGGAGTCTGGCGGTCTATGGTCCATGGGTTCGCAAAGAATTGGGCATGACTGAGCACAGACAGGGCAGAATCTTTATAATGAGAATGCCTTCTTTTAACTGGAGGATAATTGCTTTATACTGTTGTGGTGGTCTCTGTTATATATCAAGGCCTCCCATTCCCCCGCCCCATGTCATCACAGAGCACCAGGCTGAGCTTTCTGTGCTTAAATCCAGTAGCTTCCCACTAGTTATCTATTTTACACGTGATAATGTATACATGTCAATAAAGCAAGGATGTCTACCTGTTTTCCTCAGGGACATAACCCTGTGCTTAAAATAGAGCCTAGAATATAGTAACATATTCAATGAAAACTTCTGAATGTGCAAATGAAAGGATGGATGAACCATAGACTTAAGGCAGCCAAGCACTGTTCTGTCTTCATGGCCACCCTCGGAAGCAGGGACAGTGGTCACCCTCCTTTTGCAGACGAGGCACCTAAGCAGTGCAACGGTGGAGTCTCTCTCCTACACGACACCACACTACACAGCCTCCCATGTGGGCCAGTAGCTGCTCTCATCTACTTCACATAAGGTATTTCCCAACACTTGACTAAAGAAAGTCAAGTGGAAGACTTTTTGGGTGGGAGAGAAGAAGAAATGCTTCAAAACCACTGACTTCGTGGTGAGATGCAAGTTACAAATCTCACTTTTTCTCTCTGTTTTTACCACTACCTTTGGGACTTCAAGCAAGTGGCCGACTTTCTCACTGTTTCACGTTCCCTCATCTCTCTTTATCACTTACCTTGCAAGGTTACTCTACACAAAATGATTAGAGAATCCTGGTGTTGTCAGAAATACAATTTTGCTAACATTGATTCCAGAACTGTGAGACAAGGGGAAGGACTAGGTGATCACAACACTCTTTCTAAAGTTCAGTGCCTCCGTGAGTGCAGGGCCGTCCACATGGTTATTTTATTCCTGAATATCCTTTCTGACTGAACAAGCCATATGGCTTTCGGTTTGGTTGCCAGGCAGCCTGGCCAAGCTCCTATCAACATGTCAAGTAGATGAGGTGGAGGGGAAGGAGAAACAGAACCCTGCGTGTTGGTTGTGCTGAACGGTAAAGAGAAAACAGAGACACAAAATCTTGGGCTAAGGTTTGACCTCAACAGCTGCAAAACCAATCATCTCAGTGTTTCATTAGGTTTCTAAAAACATCCATGGGAGCAAAAAAAAATCACAGTAGCCCTTAATATATAATAATGCCTCTCATGGGCTTACTTCTGGTATGATGTTTTAAATATGTGACAAAACCCAAAAAGCTACAGTTTCAGATCTTGCCAGAAACTGGGATTTTACTTTAAATGTACAAGAGTCACAGGGGGCTTACTGGATAAGACATGAAGTCCTTCTTTATAAATTCTTATAAGACTAGAAACCATGGCATGCCTATGCAGGTCCAGCTGCTGGCATTTTGTTCAGGAAAATAAAATGGTCCAAAACCCTGTTTTAAAAATCGGATGAGACTTCCAGTTTCCGGCTCAGCATGTAAGGAGCTTAGAGGTTGCCACTCCATCCTAACAGCAAGTAAAAAGCTGAACAAATGAAAATTTAATGATTCTGCTGAAAACTCTCAGAGAAGTGAGGTCATAGGGCAGACAGCTGCCCCCAAACTGGAAAGATAGATACAGAGAATCACAACCTAAGGCAAACAGAAACCCTCAAGCAGAAACCTCCATGAAAACCAGTGCTGGCACAGGAAAACCCAAACGGTAATTGATAAATTGCACAAATCTAAGCGTGAAAAACTCTAGTGGGACTCAGGGGTAGAGGACCCCACACCTTTGTGAGTTTTACCTCCCAGAGCTCGACCAGAGCCTCACAGTGAGTACTTGAGAAAAATCCTTTCATGTTTCCGGCAGAGGGAGGGGAAAAGGAACCATTTTGATAAACACCACAGAATTCTGTTCTTTACAAGGCCTGGCCTTGGAAGAAACTATTTATCAGAACCTATCCTGCTGGGGTTTTATCAGAGAATAAATGACCTCGGGAAGGGAAATATCCTACTCCAACTTGGCTGAATAATTCAGCCATCTTGTTCCACCTGAAAGAGGGGATAAAATTGAAGAGCACTGGCGAGGTCCACAGCCCAGGTACCTGCTCACCAAAAGGCTGACCTAATCACAGGGCTACAGGGACTTTCCTGATGGTGCAATGGATAAGAATCCACCTATAAATGCAGTGGACACAGGTTCGCTCCTTGGTCTGGGAAGATCCCACATGCCTCAGAGCAGTTAAGCCTGTGTGCCACAACTACCGAAGCCCACACTGCAGAGCTTGTGCCCTGCACCAGGAGGAGCCACCACAATGAGAAGCCCGCGCACCACAATGAAGACTCTGCAACCAGAAGTAAACAAATCATTTTTAAAAATCACAGGGCTACAGAACACTTCCCAGTGCCTCAGACTTTAGGAAAGGTCTATTTACAGCAGTTCCGTTTATCTACTACTTCACGTCAACCTTTCAACAAAAAATGATAAGGCATAATAAAAAGCAAAAAAAAAAAACCACTGCTTGAACAGACTGAACAGTATCAGAGCGCAAATCAGGTATGGTAGCAATTTTGGAATTATCAGACCAGGAATTTCAAAATATTGATTAATATGTTAAGGGCTTTAATGGGAAATGTAGATAACATGCAAGAATAGATGGATATTGTAAGCAGAGAGATGGAAACTAAGAAAGAATCAAAAAAGAATGCTAGGGATTAAAACCAATGTAACAGAAATGAAGAATGCCTTTGACGGACATAACTAAGAAAAAAATATTTCTGAACATGAGGCTATGGCACAAGAACCTTCCAAAATGGAAAAGCAAAGGGGAGAAATAGAATAGAATATCCAAGAATTATGGGGCAACCATAAAAGGCATAACATATGTGAGATGGGAACACCAGGAGAAGAAAGAAAGACACAGAAGTAATATTTGAAGCAATAATGACTGAGAATTTCCCCCAAATTAAATGTCAAACACCAAACCACAGCTCCAGAAGCTCAAAGAGCCCAAGCAGGACAAATGTCCAAAATACCTACTCCTAAAGGTATCACATCTAAGCTTCAGAAATCGAAGATAAAGAAAAAAAAAAAAAACCAAACTTGAAAGAATCAGAAGAGAAAAGAATCTTACCTATAGAAGAATAAGGAAAAGAACTCACTTGACTTCTCAGAAACCATGCAAGTAAGATAGTGAAGTGAAATACTTAAAATATTGAGAGGGGGAAAAAAAACATCAACCTAGAATTTTGTTCTTTATGAAATTAGCCTTCAAAAGTGAAGGAGAAATCAAGGCTCTCTCAGACAAAGAAAAATTAATGGGATGTGTTTCCAGTAGACCCATCTTACAAGAAACATTAGTTCTCACAGAAAAGGAAAATGATATACGTTGGAAATTCAGATCTATGTGAAAAAGGAAAAGCACTGAAGAAAGAATAGGTGATGGTAAAATTAAAAAAAAAACAAACCCTTTTATCTCTCTTATTTTTAATTATTTAACAAAAGCTTGTTTAAAAATAGCAACAATACGTTCAATTATATATATATGCTTCTCAATTATATATATATATGCTTATATATAAATGATATGAATGACAACAATTACCACAAGGAACAGGCAGGAAAAAAAGATTATTTTGTTATTATAAGCTACACATACTACCCATGAAATAGTATAGAGTTATTTGAAAGTGGACTTGGATTGGTTGTAAATGTACATTGCAAACTCTAGGGCAACCACTAAAATGCAGCTTTAAAAGACTTTTAACGGATATGCTAAGAGGAGAGAAAATAGAATCATATAAAATGCAGCTTTATTTGTAACTGCCAAAAC
This sequence comes from Capra hircus, assembly GCF_001704415.2. Lineage (NCBI taxonomy): Eukaryota > Metazoa > Chordata > Mammalia > Artiodactyla > Bovidae > Capra > Capra hircus. The sequence goes on along the minus strand of NC_030823.1, from coordinate 29,929,313 downwards.
CTGAAAGCAACCAAGATGTCTTTTGGTAGGTGAGTGAATAAACAAATTGCGGTTTATCCAGAAAAGAAAATATTCAGTGCTAAAAAGAAATGAGCTATCAAGTCACGAAAGACAGGGAGGAAAGGTAAATGTGTATTACTTGCTAAGTGATGAAGCCAATTTTAAAAAGCAACATGATGATTTCAGCTACGACATTTTGGAAAAGGCAAAACTATGGAGACAATAAAAAGATCGGTGTGGCCAGAAGCTAATGGGGAGGGAAGGATGAACGGGCAGAACGCAGAGCGTTTTGAGGGCAGTGAATCTACCCCGTGTGATGCTACACTGGTGGATCCATGCTATTAAACATCTGTGCAAACCTAGAGAGTGCGCAACACTGAGAGTGAGCCCTAAGGATGTGTCAGTGCGGGGTCACTGACTGTAACACATGTACTACTGCGGAGCGGATGCTAGTCGTGGGCGAGGTTGGGCTCGTGTGGGGACAATGGGTATACAAAAACCTACACTTTCTCCACAATTTTTCCATGAACCTAAAATTGCTCTAAAAAAAAAGTTTATCAGAAGCACATTCACTAAATCTTGACAACCATTTTTCTCTTTCTTCTTTATCACAATTATTATTTTTCCTGCGTTATATAGCTGTTTTTAGCATGAAAATAACATATACACATTAAACAAAATGTGAAAAACAAATGAAAAAAGAAAAAAAAAATCACTGAGAGTTTTCCAACTGGGAACTACAATTACAGGTTGTTTCCTTGTAACCTTTTTTCTAAGCACAGGTTTTTTTTTTTTTTTAATTCTGCTTAAACCTGACTGCTAAGGATCTAACCCTGGGGAAACAAACTTTTTAGTTAATCTAGCGTCCCTATTTCCTCCTCACCCTCAAAACCTATCCTGCACCTGGGGTCTGGGGCTTGCTCTAGAAGCCATAACTGTGTGCATGAGGGGGTACCACCCTGGGTTGTAGGGAGACAGGGGAGGATCTTATGTAGTCTCTCAAACACTGCTTCTCTTTCAAGCTCTCCATATCAACTCATCCTTCTCAGCACCCGGCTTCTTCAATTTCTGAGTGTTTCCAGAGTTCTGCAGGAAATCTGCCTGCTTCTCTTTGGCAGCCATTACTGCAGGCACTGGGTCTCACAAAACTCTGCCCTATGCATGTAGCCATCAGACCTCCGATGGCTCTGTCTCCACTGCTGGTACACTGGTGTTGTAGGTGACTGTTGGTCTCATCAGTTCCATTTCTCATTCTCCTTTTCACTGTCAAGTGATGAATGGTATTTGAGAGAATGAAGAAGATGAAAGGTTTTTATCCCATCATAATTCTTATACAGTACCCTAGTACTATATTCTCTGTATTATTACCGCTCTTTATTTCACTGTTAGGAATATACCCATTTCAAATATGACTGAATGTTTCTGGAAGTCTTTTTCGTGTGTTGGTTTTTAAAATTAGGAATGAGTTGTAAGATCAATGAACTGGAAAGAAGTTCGAAATTCTGAACACAATTTCCATAGGTGAAACTTCCTCTATCAACTCCTAAGATAATGCCAGGCACGTAGCTGGTGATCAATACCTGTTGAGTGATTACGGAGAAGCTGTCTGGGGGAAGGTCGATAGCGTACATAGCGGCATTTATGGAAACCTGGGCTTGTCCCTGAAAGAAAATCTGTTGCACTGTGAATTGTTTCAGTTTGAGAAGCAAGAAAGGTTGGCCTGTGACCACATCTGGTATCTATATGTACCTACTACGAAGGGTGTTGAAGCATCTGTAACACAGACTTAGTTCATCTGGTGGGCTCACCAATGACCTGCTTACTGTGTGACACAGACTTCCTGGGGCCCTCAGACCAGGGCCAGGCACAATTCAAGAATTTCTTCTTAATTAAAGCAACAGAGATCAAAGCCCTAAACAGAGCGGTAACGACAGAGCATTAAATGCAAAGTAAATGCATCATTCCTTGAATAATTCCACTTGTGACTAACTCAGCCACATGGCCATAGAAGAAATCATTTCGGCGGAATGGTTGGTACAAGGCAACAGGCAGGAAGAATAGCATGAATTCATGTCTTCATATTTCCACTGCTTATGCCTCACTTTGAGGGAATGTTTCATTTTTAAGCATCCACCTTGTGGCTTAAGGGTGTTTCTTAACTCCCCCTAAACCTTGCATTCTGAACCAGTAGAGTGCAGTATATATTCATACCTCTGGGAAACATCTGTGACAAAGTCAATGTTTCCTGAACTCAGTAAATGAAAACCCAGACTTCTCGAGCTCCTTAACAGTTTCTATGGAAAAGGTCACTTCTTCCTCAGTCTATTTCAGCACTGCTGCAATCTACGCACTGCTGTCAGAACCATCTTAGAACACAGCTCTGAGCACTTTAATCCTCTCTTCAGAGATGGCTTTCCTCCGCTTCCCAGGTCCTGGCCTAAAACCCTCCCCTCTTGATGCACTCAGATCTCCCCAAAATGAGCTACTCTTCATTCTCTGACCAAGCCTGCACCTTTCTCACCTTTGCGCCTTAGCCACGCTGTGTCTTCTGCCTGAAATGCCCTTCATCAGACAGCTGAAATGGCAATCCTCCTTTGAGGCTCCCACTCCTTTTTTAAGAAGGAAGAGTTAGAACTTTTCATTTCACCAAAATCATTCAGAACTTGCAATACACTCAAAAAGGTCACTATTCAAAGTGGAGGGTGAAAATCATTCAAGGCCAAATAACTTTTGTTACCAAAACATGTTGCACAAACTGCTATGGGGCAAAGCAGAAGGGATGGATTCTGAAGTCAGATATATGTGGCTTTATAGCCTGGCTCTGACATCTTTTAATCTCTCGTGACCTTGTTTAAGTGAATCAACCTTTCTGAAACTGAGTTTTCTCCCCTGTAAAACAGACATAATGATCCGTGTTGTCACAAATGTAGGTGTTAGACACAAAACACACATTTCCCATGTTCTAATGAATAATTCTATGCTGCCCATGTCCCTCCTATGTTGTAAGTTTGGGTCTCTTCAGGTTTCTTTCGTTTGCTGGTCACTACAGAGGCTTAGTTCCCAGGGCTAGTGGAAGATGCCTCCACAGACTGTTAAGGAAATGTTCCCTCTCCCCATCCCTGATCACGAGGGAAGATAATAATATTCTCCATCAGAAAACTGAGACTTCCAGACTTCGGGGACTTCTACTGTGTCCTGTAAAAACAACCTCTAAAAACATGCAATTTTGATTGTTTTCTCAATTTTTGATGGTTTTGATTATTTGATTGTTAATAATGGGTTACCCTCTTAATACTATGGAAACGAACCTCTCATCTTCGCCCAAATGTAAGTACTTGTGAATTCTCTTCATTAAGTCATAAGGGGAGGCAAGATGAAATAAGAGTAGATCCGCCGAAGTTCTCATTTCAACTAAAACATTGAGAGCCTGGGATGAAGTTAACATGAAGTTAAAATTAACATGGAGTCACTGTGAAAATTAATCTCAATAATTCATTAATACTATTCAGCAGATAGGACATAACAAAACATAGCAATAATGTAACAACTGCAACCATCTCTTCTAGCAGTAAAGATGATGACAGAGCTTATTTTAGCACACACACTTTCAAGGCCTCCGCCAAAACCTCTCTCTACTACGCTGAGGAAAAGCACAAGCAAAGCTCTCGTGTCTGAATCAGCCGGGCTTCTCAGCCAGGGTATGTGCCTGACCCTGTTTTCCCTGCTGACTTTGCCATCCTGTCATAAATCTGTCAGCGCAAGCCCAGAAACATACTCCGTTCATTTACTTAATAGCATGCAACTCTTCAAAGGGCAAAGGGTTTTGAGGAAATCCGAACTAACCGAGGAGGGAAAAAGGCCAGAAGTGTGGATTCCTCTGCTGGAGATAAATGGTACCTATCAAACGCACACACAAATCCCTGAATAAATACGGAGAGCCTTCCTTTGTGTTGCTTCAGAATTGAGACTGCATTTGGAAAAGAGCAAGGTAACTTACTTTTCGTCACACCGCTAAGTCTTCGCGCTGTCAGAATGCTATTAGCATTAATGGGAGATTTTACTACCTCTCAAAGTGTGTGTAAAAAGCAAGCGTCTCTAAAAAGTATTATTTTGTTGGCATTTATCATAAGGGCTATTAAAACAACATATAAAAATGTCAATGTTTCATCTGAATACCTAGTTGCACCCAAACTGGCTATTGCACAATTTTAGTTTACACAATCTATTAACAGAACACACACTCTAGTCTGATTAGACTACATTATTCTTCCTGAGGGAAAACCTGAAGCTACTATGTGGTGGGCTCTTGGCTTACATGATCCGTGAGACTTAAAATGATGCTGTGAAGCAGCTTTCATTAACCCCACTTTTCAGAGGAGAAATCTCAAGCTTAGGAGGATTAAGGAACCTGTCCAAGGTGACATAGCTGGTAAGTGACTGAAGGAGACTCAGCCTGCAAAGCCTAACTGAAGTGAGCAGCGTACTGTCCTCAGCGTGGTCTCCTGTGCCCTGGTAACAGCTGGTCTTAGAGGGCTTCTGGGTGCCACTGACTCATTTCAACTGAAACAAGTGAGCAGGGGCCACTGATCCAAAGGTGTTCTTACCCTAGGCCATGTCCTCAAATATCTTAATAAGTACTGATGTTATTATTGTTGAGTCACTAAGTTGTGTGCCACTCTTTTGCAACGGCATGGACTGTAGCCCGTCAGGCTCCGCTGTCCATGGGATTTTCCAGGCAAGAATACTGGAGTGGGTTGCCATTTTCTTCTCCAAGAGATGTTCCCGACCCAAGGATCGAACCCGCATCTCCTGAATTAACAGGTGGATTCTTAACCACTGAGACACTTGGGAAAGTCCCCTGATACCAGATTGCTTTCTTGTCCTCGCCTCTAGCTCCTGAAAAGCAGAGGACAAGGAAATCGGATTTCACATCTTAAGGGTTATGCTGTGTTTTCACTCCACTACTAGGTCACAGGCACTCTAGCTGCTGGGGAAGAGGCTGGACACACGCTTCTGAAGCTGTAAGCGAGTTCACATACCTGAAGCTCCACTGTCAACTCCAGAGGGTTGGAGGGCAAGGACAAGGTGCTCAATGGCAATGGGGTGGTGAGAAGAGTGCAGAGTTTGGACTCTAATAATTAGGATCCAGCTCATCCAAATCTTGACAATTCTGCTTCCAGAAAGTCTCCTGAATGCATTCACTTCTTTCCATCCCTGCTGCCAGCCTCCTAGTTAACACCATCTTCTGTCTCTGATTGTAACAGCCTTGTACTCAGCTTCAGCTCTTGCCTTCTTGGATCCACTCAAAAGTATCAGAATCATCTTTTAAAAAACACGATTCGATCTGGTCACGCTCATATTTCATACCTTTCAATGGTTTCCTACTGCTTTGACATAAAATAGAAACTTCTTCAAATGGCCCATGAGGCTCTGCTAGATCAGATCTGCCTGTTACCCAGTGCTCAGAGCCCCTGCCTCCAAATCACCTCTCTTCTGCACGCTTATCCGTGCAGGGTAGCTCAAATTCAACCAGTGTAGCAGCCTACCCCAACCAAAAAATCTGGTTTCCTCTTCCATTTTCTCTCCATTGCCTGATAATGTTTTCTCACACCCTTCCAGTTACCACAATTTGTAATAGTGCCTTTATTTCTCTGGTGCTTGTTATCAGCACCTCTGAAGGTAGGTAGGAATCTGCTATATTACAACGTGGGCTCGCTCTCAGTCTATGTATATGCTCCTTCAATCCTCACCAAAACCCTATGAAGTAAAGACTAATACTATCCCCACTTTACAGATTAAGGGATCTGAGGCAAAGGGAGGTTAAGCACCTCCCTCAGGTCACACGGCTGCTGAGAAGCGGGGCCAAGCACAAGCCCAGGCAGCCTGGCCTCAGAGTCTGTGCTCGGCGTTACCACTGCAGGTAAGCCCCCTGTACGAGCAGCGGGCCTGGCTCATGAGGGCGCTCCATAAATACTGACTCAGTGAACAATGCAGTAAAATCGTCTAAGTCTGAACAACCAGAGAAACTGAGGACCTTTATATGTTCCCTTACTCACTGCCAGTGCGATTATTCATGTTGGTATGCACTGTCTCTCTCCACTAATTTATAAGCTCCTCGAGGGCAAAAATCATCCTTTATCCATCTTTATGTCTCTCACGGTATCCAACATAATGGTAGGTGCTCAGAAAAGTTTGCCTAATGTGTGCCGGCAAATTAAAAGTTAGCAGAACCAGAATTGCAATAAACTAAAAGTCACCTACGTGTTCCTATAAAAAAATAAGTACAACAGTTACCATTCATCATTTTAATCACTTACGGAGTTGATTTGATCCTACAGGTATTCTTTGTCTTTCAAAATTAAAGAGCCCTTTTATGGAGTGTGGCATTCTATTCCATGAGTGAGTAGGAATCATTTTTACTGGAGAAATGTTTAAGTGTGGGGGAAGGAAGGGAGAACTGTTTCAAAAGTCTGAATCCCCCAGGGTAGGGCAGAGCATGGCTAGTCTACCACAAGCCTTGTGGGGAGCTCAGCGTGGGCTTACCCTGCAAGAGTCTTGTGTCTCATCAGCGCTGTTCCCCACACCACCCCTATGCTCCTGTGGCCCAGTCTCCTCTCCCATTTCCTCCTGTCAGCTCTGACTTCTGCTAAACCAAATGATGGTGATCCATACTGCAAAGTTCTTTCTACCACGTTAAGAATTCTCTCCGGGAAACGCCTAGGAAAGGGCCTACAAATTCAGAGCAGTACAATCTAGTATGAAGTACCCATCCCTCTCACAGTGGGTATGTATCTTTAAAGTATCTGGCTACTGTAAACCAGGCTTTCCTGGTGGCTCACATGATAAAGAATCCGCCTGCAACGCAGGAGACCTGGGTTCACTCCCTAGGTTGGGAAGATCCCCTGGAGAAGGGAATGGCTACGCATTCCAGTATTCTGGCCTAGAGAAGTCCATGGACAGAGGAGCCTGGCAGGCTACAATCCATGGGGTTGCAAAGAGTTGGACATGACTGAGCGACTTTCACTCACTGTAAGCCAAAACATGGAAGCAACCTAAATGTCCGTTGATGGAAGAACAGATAAAGAGGATGTGGTACAGGTGCCCACTGGACTACCGCTCAGCCATTACAAAAAAGAACAAAGTAATGCCATTTGCAGCAACGTAGATGCATAGAGAGTATCACAACTAAGTGAAGTTAAGCCAGAAAAAGAAAGACAAATACCATATGATATCACTTATATGTGGAATCTAAATTATGGTACAACTGAACCTATCTGTAAAACAGACTAGACACACAGACATTAGACTCATAGTCACCAAAGGGGAGATGTGGGGAGAGGGATGGACTGGGAATTTGTGGTAGAAGCAAGCTATTACGTTTAGAATGGATAAATCACAAGGTCCTACTATACAGATAGGGAACTATATCCAATCTCCTGAGATAAACCATAATGGAAAAGAATACTTAAAAAAACAATGTATATTTGTGTAAAACTGAGTCATTTTGCTGTCCAGCAGAGACTGGCACAACATTGTAAATCAAGTATACCTCAATTTTTTAAAAAAAGTATACGGCTATTGTAATAATCCAGACATCCTTGTTATGAAATGTGGCTTTCTGCTCCATGAGAGGATAGCAACAACAGTCGTTAGGGAAAAGAATAAACCTAGCTTCCTAGTGAAGGAAATCTAGATGACTAAAGGTCTGGCATTCAACCCTTCTCTGGAACAACCACCACACCACCAAACAGAAAGATCTTGAGGGCAGAACCCGTCAAATCAAATGCCCAAGGAGGCCAGAAGCAACAGAGGTCTGTGAATCTGTTCTAGAGGAGATGAAGGAGAGTAAAGTGGGGGTGAACAGGGAAGTTCTGTCCTATCTAAAAGTATCTTTTAGGGGTGGAATTATGTCCTCATCAAAAAAAAGACTTGCTGGACATTAGACCAACCACCAGGACCTCAGAATGGGCTTTCTTTGGATACATGCCACTGTGGGTGATTTAGTTAACATGAGATCACATAGTCGCGGGGCCCCTAATCCAATGCAAATGGTGGACCTTGTCAGAAGGCTGTATGAAGAGGGACGCACAGAAAGCTCCACGTGCAGACAGAGGCAGAGGTTCGGTGAATGCAGCTCCTAGCCAAGAAGCACCAAGGACGGTCTGCTATCACCAAGGCAGAGGGATGGGACGGCCTCACACTCAGAACCCTTAGAAGGAGCTACCCCTGCTGACACGGTGATTTCCGACTTCTATTCTTCAGGACTGTGAGAGAATCAACTTCTGTTGTCTTAAGCCATTCAGTTTGTGGTACTTTGTTTTCGCATTTTGCTTTACAGCCCTAGGAAACTAACAGTGTCCAAATTCAGATGTCTAAAAACAAAAAAAAAAACAAAAAAAAAACCTGTGTTGGCCAAACAACACATCTGTGGGCCTGATTCAGGGCCCGGCCGCCAGATTGCCTCTAATTCAGTGTTCACTATCCAGGGGGTAGTCATATTTTTGCTAAAAATAAAAAATACTGTTACAAGACTCTTTTGGGGGGGGGTCAAAAAGAAAGTTCATTCTCCGGATGTAACACATCAGCGTATGTTCTTCTAAAGAGCAGAATTACCTTTCAGGGTCTGGAGGTTGGAAGAAGCATGAGCTCATATGCTAGCCCTGATGCTCACCAGCTGTGGGGTTGGGCTCTCTGCGCCTCAGTCTCTCCATCCATAAATGGAGACGATACTGTAACATGCCTCACCCATGAGTATATACGGCACTCTGGGCAGCCTTCAGAATCACGTAGAGGAAAGAGAACTCAGCAACCAAAGCAGTGTGGTTTCTTTCTTGGGTTGAATCATTTGATTGCATTTTGCTGTGCATTACTTTCTGGTTACTCTACTGTGAACTTCTCTAGGACAAGGGCTATGTCTTGGTCTTTTCGCCTTCCTTGCATGTATGTGATAGGTGGTCAAACACATTGGGAAAAGAAGGTATGAATTTACTTCATCTCTTTGACCTCTGATTGTGTACTCCCTGAGGGGAAAATCTGAGTTCTGTTTCCTCCACAGTGCCAGGCATCAGCTGAAAGGTTACGCACAGAGTAAATGGAAGTGCTCCCAAGGGAGGGATACCTGTGGCTGGGTGAGGAAGACCCCCTGGAGAAGGGCATGGCAACCCACTCCAGTATCCTTGCCTAGGAAATCCCATGGACAGAAGAGCCTTACGGACTATAGTCCACAGTGTCACAAAGAATCATTCACTACCAAGCTGGAAAGAGAGCCAGAATTAAATGCTTCCTTCCAAGTTCAGTGTCTGGACCTGAGTTTGCCTATTTCCTTCCTGCTTATCACACACATATGACATGTAGAGCAAATCAGGGTGATACTTCCTAACTGAGGACTCTGGGAAAACCTATTAAATCCAAGGCAGAGAAAACAGTTTCAAGAACATGACAAACGCAGCAGTCAGTAATTCTGCAACAATCAGCAAAAGGCGAGAGATACACCTACTCTCTATGGCTGCTGGATGCTGGCTGGAGCAATGTCTTCCAGAGTGGAAGGCAGAACCCTAGTACAGACTGTGTTATGGATGTTGCCCCACCGAATTGCTGCTGTTATCTGATACACCACTTACCTGTTTTGTAAATAAAGTTTTATTGATACTCAGCCCTGCCCATTCACTTACATATTGTCTATGGCAGCTTTTGTGTTCAAGGACAGAGTAGAATAGTTATAACCAAGACCAGAAAGCCTAAAATATTTATCTACTGCCTGATTCTTTATAGAAAAATCAGCCAACCTCTACTCTGAACCATCCTATAGTGTTTATGCTACAATTTTAGCTCTAAGAGGATAGGAACCTTGTCTGTCTGACTCAGACTTCTATGTCTGACATTTGGAAAACCTGGTTTACAGCAGGTACTTGATAAACCTTTGAATATAGAATGAACACATGGCCAAATAAACGGTGAGATTCTGTGATGGGCAGTAGCAACAGCATACCAAGTACTAGTAGGATGCCTACGGGGCCAGGCCCGTGTCCAGAGGCTCTGCCCCCTTTGAGAGGCCAAACCATGAGTAACTAGGGCTACCACTGTGTGTCCTTTGGTCAACTAAGTACCTGGGAGCACTCTGGGAGCCCAGGCTGGACAAATAACCAGGGCATAATCACTGTAAGAAATCAAAATTGCTGGCCTGTCAGGACAGATTAAACCTAACTATGAAGAACCTTTCAAAATCCTTTTTCTATATATATACATTTACATTAGAAACGTTTCAAGGGAATAAACACTTGCAAAGCGGTTCAAATTTAAGGGGTCCCTTACACAGTTGAACCCAAAACAGCTGTCAGAAGCCAAACATTTATAAACACAAATGTTCAAGGTACTGAGCAAAAAAAAATAAAAAATAAGACTTTCAGATCTGAAAGAAAAAGCTCAATCTAACCTGCCATAACAAAAGCAAAGAAAGAAACAGAAAAGCCAGACATTTCTAAGCAAGATCCTTTAGTGTTAATATTAAAAGCATGTGTAAGTTCTGGCTCCAATAAAATTGTTTATGGTTAGATTTAAAGTAAGGAAGGGTCCTTTAACTTGGAAAATGATCACATAGAACTTGTTGCGTAAAGGAAGATTTTGATATTATTTTTCTTTTTTCACTTTTTCCCTCTCACTCAAAATAACTCTTGCTTCTATACACATGTCTTGGAGGCAGGCTTGGGTAGAAGACTCTAGGTCCTGCCTCAAGGGATTTGGGGCACAATTCATACTCGCAGGGGCTCTAAGCACTGTGGTGTCTTCTTTACAGGAGGTCTGTAGAGCTGTGACTTTCTCCTAATCCACACATATTCTCCTTTAAAATGTTTTTGGTAATACTGAATTACCATCGTTGAAAGCAGTGGGGGGTTTAATTACTGTTATGACAGGATTACACTTAGATTTAAATAAAAGTGGCATTCATTTTCTCAGTTTCTGATCAAATATGAAACAATCAAAATACCATTCTGAAGGCTGACCTGACATTACAATAAAAGTATAAGTTAAATACTGTACCAAAGAAATCTCAATGTAACAAAGTTTTAAAAATTAACTGTCTCCAAAGCCCACTTGAGCTTCCCTGGTGGCTCAGATGGTAAAGAATCTGCGGGCAATGGAGGAGACCCAGGTTTGATCCCTGGGTTGGGAAGATGCCCTGGATGAGGAAATGGCAACTCACTCCAGTATTCTTACCTGGAAAATCCCATGGATGGAGGAGCCTGGTGGGCTACACCCCGTGGAGTCGCAAAGAGTCGGACACAACTGAGCAACTAACACACACACACACACATTTAAGCCCACTTACTTCATATTTATTAATAATTCAGGTACCATGGGAAAATGTGCACAGTCTATACCAATTATTTTTATAATATTAAGAAAATTTATTTATTCCATAGGATGAGCAAAAAAATCAGACAAAGATTTTAAAAAAAATCACACTAGACTTGCTTTGAGGAGTGTTGTATTCCATTCAGAAGTAGGAATTCCCTTTTTGTAGTCACACCATGAGGGATGTGGTCAGGTGTTTCTTACAACAATTTCTAAAGTGCTGGTGCTCTGCATGATGGTACATGATGCCCCAACACGATCCTGCTCCCCTGCTACCAGATGAGAACACTTGGCAATGAAGATCTAATAATAATAGACATAACATCTCTCCCCTTCCTTATTTTGCCATGGCCTTCAGGACATAATTTTCAGTTGTAACTTTTCAAATTCTCACCCTTAAGGGATTCTGTGCCTAGATTAGAAGTAATATAAATGCATTCTCCAAAAGGTAATAGCAAAAGAAAATTAATGGCTATTACAGCAGATTGAAAGCCCCTGATGGCTCAGGCAGTAAAGAGTCTGCCCGCAGTGCAGGAGACCTGGGTTCGATCTCTGTGTCGGGAAGATCCTCTAGAGAAGGAAATGGCAACCCACTCCAGTATTCCTGCCTGGAGAATCCCATGGCCATGGGATCGCAAAGAGTCAGACACGACTGAGCGACTTCACTTTCACTTTCATTATTTTTTAATAAGAATTGGGCATGTCAAAATGATGCTTCTTTGTCAAAGTCCTTCATAATATTGAAGTCATAAGATGAAATGGCAACCACCTTTTCATGAGATCAAAAGTTCAGCCTATATGGGCCACCTGGACCCTTGACCAGACACTCAGAATTTTTTAATTGTTTGGCTTTTCTTTTTAAGATATATGTCCTGCTTTTCTCTTGATCATTTCAAACCTTCCATGTGAGAATGTTAATAAGAAGCTATTAGTAACATCTGTCAATCTCTTATTGATATGATGGATCCTTACTTGTTTTCATCTTTATTTTGGTTCTGAGTGATGTGATCTCAGCAATCTCCCAGGGTATCCAATGACTAAGACAATATTGTAAAAGCCCCATTGAAATCACAAACAAAAACCCAAAACACCTAAAGATATAGTTTCCAAACACATGGTGTGATAGGGACAGTTCTGGTTGGAAGGAATTAGAAACCAGTAAGCAAAACAGCTTGCTCCTGTGAAAAATGGCCAGGAGAAAGATCCAACGAGAGAAAGAACAGAGTTTTATTTTAGCTTCAGATTAATCATATTATAATTCAACTATAAGGCAACACTTTCAAAACTTAAATGGGTATTACATTAGGATAGACTCAATTAAGCCTACTCTTATCGTGGAATCTTTCGTAGACAAAGCTACTTTCTATTTCTAAAAGAAAAAGTATTCAATCAGAAGCAACTTCACAACCATTTACCAAGAATCTATTTGCACTTGAACCCTACAGAGATGTTTCCCTTCCTGTGTAAGATGTGTGTACCCACCTGTGCTCTCCATCTCACCCCTCTCCCTTCCCTTTGAAAAGTGAAAGCCACTCAGTCGTGTCCGACTCTTTGTGACCCTGTGGACTATACAGTCCTTGGAATTCTCCAGGTCAGAATACTGGAGTGGGTAGTCATTCCCTTCTTCAGAGGATCTTCCCAATCCAGGGATCCAACCCACATCTCCCACATTGCAGGCGGATTCTTTACCACCTAAGCCACCAGGGAAGCCCTTCCCTCTAGGAGTTCTCAGACTTGAGGGTGTATCAGAATCACCTGGAGGGCTTGTTTCTGGCTGCTGGGCCGCAAACCCAGAGTTTCTGATTCAATAGGGGCTGAAAATTTACTTTTCTAAAAAAATTCCAGGTGATGTTGATGCTGTTGTCCCCAAACAAGACTTTCAGAAACACTATTCTAGAACCTGCTGGGTTGACTGTCCTCTCTTCCCAGATTCTTAAGACTCCCCCTCCATATTGCCTCTTTCTCTCAGCATATAAACATGTTTAAATTTCTCTCATTTAAAAATGCAAACAATAATCTCCCTTGACCTCGTTGAGAATGGGTGTAGTGTATTGCTCTCTCCTTTCTTACGCATCCGAAATTCTTAAGAGAATGTTCTCCACGTATCACTTTCTACTTTCCCACTTAACCTTCGCTGTTCTGCAGCCTGACAGCTGCCCTCTCAAATTCACTGAACCTGCACAGCCTATGCTCCTGAATAACTCGAGTTTCCAGGCTACTTCTTGGTCCCCATCTTAATCTTTCCACAATGTCTGGCGTACTCACCTGCCAAAAGGGCATTCCCTCCTCCTCTGGATTTTGTAGCATCTCTCTATCCCGGGTCTCTTACCCTTCTCTTGCTGACCCTTTTTGGTCTCCTTTGTAGGAATACATTTTCACATCCCTCTTAGTGTTGGGACTCCTTAGGTCCTTCTCCCTTGGCCCTCCTCTTCTCGCTCTACACATTTTGCCTGAGAATTCTCATTTATGCTTGTATTCCAACTATTTTCTATATCCTGATAACTCTCAAACCTACACCTCTCTCCTAAACTTCAAATACACAGCTATCAGAAGACAACTGATAGACAATTTTATTTGTCCAACAAGCACCTCAAAGATATCAATGCATAAAAGCGAACCCATTACCTTCTACTTCATTCCTGTTCTTTTTTCTTAATTTCCTGTTCCGCTTTCTTTATTTTCTATCTAATAATACCCCCCTGCTCCATTACCCACTCACGCAAACCAGTCTGCAAGGACAAGCATGTCCTTCTGTCTCACACCCAATCATATTCTAAGTCTGTCCAATCTACTTCATATCTCCAAACTGGCCATTTGTTCCCATCTCCATGACCTTTGCAACCAACTTAGGTCAACATCATCCAGCCTGCACCAATGATCTCCTTACTTCTAAGCTCTCCCCTTCCAAACTCTACATTGCAAACACAGTGATCTATAGTCCTCTATGCAAAATTATTCAGTAGCTCCCATTACCACTGAGATAAAGATTTTAACTCTTGTGCATGGCAGTCGGAGCTTTTAACATTTGGCTCTTCCCCATCTGCCTAACCTAATTTCTAGTCACTCCCCCCTCATATTTTAATCTCTAGTAATATTAATCTATTTGATTAAATCTTTGAATATGTCATGTTCTCTCACATCTAAAAATGTCTGTATATCCTATCCCTTCTGCCTGGAAAACTATCTATCCCTAACCCCTGCTCTAGTTCCCTCTTCTTTCTAAAACTCTCCCCAGTCCTTTTGGATCCAGATCCCCTTCCTGCTCCCACTCCACGTGGCACCTGCCTCTACTGAAGCAGATGATCTGTTCCTAAGGCGACCAGCGCACTAGACTGTAGGGTTCTCAGAAATAAATCTTTGAAGTGCTACTGCTGAGAGTAATACCTCGCTCACAGTATGATCCTTACTAAAAATAAGTTTTAAATAATGTATCAGTGACCCTGAACAAGGGAACATGTTCCTCTGGCAGTCACTGAAACACTAAATTTCAGACCACCAATGTCTGATTTTGTTTTTTTTTTCCACCTCAGTTCAAATACGTTAATCTGTTTTTCATTTCATTTCTTCAAGGAACTGGGGAAGGAGACATGAAATTGGATTTGGGAATGATTAACAGTCTGTTAAAACATTTTTTGAAATGTCTCTCTCAACAGTTTTTCTCTTCTAGTTGTTAGAATAAGGGAAGCTAAGGGAAGCTGGTGAAAAAAAGGGAAAGTGTTAGTTGTTCAGTTGTGTCCACCTCTTTGCAACTCCATGGACTGTAGCCCGTCAGGCTCCTCTGTCCATCGGATTCTCCAGGCCAGAATACTGGAGTGGGTAGCCGTTCCCTTCTCCAGGGGATCTTCCCAACCCAGGGATCACAACCCGGGTCTCCTGCATTGCAGGCAGATTCCTCACTGTCTGAGCCACCAGGGAAGCCCAAGGGAAGCTGGTGTTGGGAATTTTTATTTCTGTAAGTACCTGTTTCCTAACATTCGAATCAAAGACAGTGCCTCGGAACACATTTGTGCTACATGACCCTGGACTGTTACTCCCACATCTGGGCCAAGGAGGACAGACTACCCACACAGCCCTGAGTCAGCCCAACTGCTTTCATATATTATGAGACCATGAACAAAATCACAAGAAGTTTTAAGGCCAGTTGTAAAGGCCCCAGTTAGCTGACTGAAACTGGTAGCCTCCTGGCACTTTCACGGTCTTCAGTGAAGGCTTTACTGCCCCGAACGGCCCACCATCGAAGCAGGACGCTCCACTCCCATCTCCTCAGTGGGAAGCGCCACCTACGCCCGCAGGCCTCAGCGAGGGCCAGCTGGGCACTCTCCCCATCAGGACTCAACAGTCACGCTCTTATCTGACAGGCCCTTCACAGAAAACCCATTCACATGGACAAATCAAGTAAACATGCATTTGAGGATCAAGAAATAAAAATAAATAGAACTAAACAAACACTTGCATTTTACGTAAATGGCATTGCACTCTGCTGGAGAGGATATCTCCCTCAAAGTCAGTCATCACAGCTGCTGCAGACGAAAATGCTGACAGATCTACACCAGAGAAAGCAGATCACAGTGGCCTTGGTAACAACCTACGTTGATGATGAACCTCTCATACTATGCCTCCAAACAAAGCTTAGGCCTGAAAATAAGCCAAAGCATGTCCAGAAAATCTTGAAGTATCCAGATATTTCTGTAATTGTCCACTGATAAATTTCCTAAGAGAAGAGAACTTACGCAAGGATGGGAAATTCCCAGATATTAAATATCTAGAGGATATTTGCATGCAGAGAAATGTCACACTCAGACCACAGGAAGTTACAGTCCTACCGTTTGCTGACGTGGTCAGATGCCTAGAGTTGTGTGCTAACATCTACCCACCCCATACCACTACCCACTTTCTAAAGAAAATGCAGGGGAATCGCATTTTAAGAGGGAAATTAAAGTGCACCAAAAACGAGAGGTAAAAGAGATCTTGAAAATACAATTTTAAAAAGAGCTAGAGGAGCAGGGGACTTTAATTATTATCAACAGCTAATAATATCCATTGAACCCTTTCTGTGTGCCAGCATCTTGCTAAGAAATGCCACATGCTTTTTAAACTTTTTCCTTGCAACAATTTTTTTTTTAAATATAGGCTGATTATTCCCATTTTACAAATAAGGAAACTAAGGCTTAGGGATAATAAGAAACTTCCCTGAACTATAGGACTTATAAACAACAGAGAGGAGGGTTTGAACACAGTCTTTCTGATTCTGAAATCTCAACTGTAAAGCACAACACAAGAACCTGAAGAGGCAAATGGCCCTAGGAGATGAAACAGTCTTAAATATTTCAAGATTTGTGACATGGATTTGAGAAGAAGTTGGTTACGTTCTAAAGTGCAGGCATGAGTGCTAAGTTGCTTTAGCCGTGTCTCTTTACAACCCTATGGACTGCAGGCTGCCAGGCTCCTCTGTCCAAGGGATTCTCCAGGCAAGAATACTGAAGTGGGTTGCCATGCCATCTTCCAGGGGATCCTCCCAACCCAGGGATCGAACCCAAGTCTCTTATGTCTCCTGCATTGACAGGTGGGTTCTTTACCAGTAGGGCCACCTGGGAAGCCCGTGTTCTAAAGTAGGAGTTCCCAAAACTGTATATGCTAAAGGACCATCTCTGGAACTGATGCCCTGCTGGCCTGAAAACCATTGCTCTGGACCTCAGAACTGGAATAAAATGCAGAGGAGTTTCACCAGGAGGCAGGTTTAGCTTTACATTATTAAACAGATCAACCAAACCACATCTCCATTCACACACCAGACCTAACGATCAAAATTCTCCCAAAGTGGCAGCAGCTCCCTCCTAGGACATCACGACATAAAAGATAAGAGCTCAGTGTCTGCAAACAGATGTGGCCGGTTGTACTCCTGGTTCAGCAATTTGCTAGGTGTGCAGCCTTGGTCGAGTTACTTTCTCTGAGTTTCAGTTTTTATCAGTTACAGAATATGACTTACCTCAAAAGACTCTTGTTATGAACTAGAGATGATTAGCTAAAATTCCAAGCACTGTGGTTGGCCTGAGATGGGTCCCCAATCACCCATGAGCAAGTGGGGCCTCTGCCTGCTTGACACGTATCCAGGCTGAGGCGACAGCGAGTCTTGATTCGCATCCACTGCCTTCATCCCCACCACCACCCTTCCCACATGAAATATACTGGAAGAGGCTCCAGCCTCAGCTTACAATTGGCCCAATCCAATCAGCTGACACCTGCCCCGTTGGGAGAAGCAATAACACAGCTTAAACCAATCAGCAAATGCTGTTCCTCTGGCCACAGTGGCTGGTGTGAAGGGAGGCTGCATATGTGCCCTAAATGGGCCCCATTAGAATGAATTTGGGCTTCCCAGGTGCTGCAAGTGGTAAAGAACCTGCCTGACGTAAGAGACACGGGGTTCATTCCCCGGGTTGGGAAGATCCCCTTGAAGAGGGCATGACAACCCACTCCAACATTCTTGCCTGGAGAATCCCATGGATGGAGGAGCCTGGCAGGTTACAGTCCATGGGGTTGCACAGAGTGGGACACAACTGAAGCGTCTTAGCACGCATCCAAATCCCTTTTATAATCCACGCTGCTTTGAAGTTCTTATTCTATTACTGAGACTGCAAACATTTCAACTTATTCAGAATCGCCTCTTGGGGAGTGGTGAGATATAGACACTTGGATCATTTCTAACTTTATGATTCCGTAACTTCTTAGGACTATTTACATAATTAGTGCCTGTCATAAAATTCACAACATTTATGATGACAGGTTTCTACCTGAAGTGCCCTCTCTCACTTCTCCTGAAAAACTCCTCTGCAACTTTTAGGGCCTGTAGAGGGATAGAAATTAGCCAAGATGGCAATGGTCAGGCTCTCTTCCCCTACAGCCTCTCGCTCTCACCCCTCGTTCTGTAAACAATGACTGTGCATGGTTAAGTAACAGCTGAGATCATTTATAGCAATGCATACGCATGTCGTGATGTACTCACTTTGCCACGAGCCTCCTTTGTTCTGTATACCTATATAGTTCAGTTGCTCAGTCGTGTCTGACTCTTTGAGACCCCTTCAGTTCTACCATATACCTATATAAGCAATACCATCAGTTCTACCACATACCTATATGAGCAATACCTGAAACAGTGCTGTGTCAGAGTCAACCATTAGAGAATAAAGCATGTTTGACTTGCTGCAGCAACAGCCACCAGCAAAGAAAGTATGTCTGCAGTTCCTACGGCTCCTTTCATCTTCTTCCAGCTTCCCCGCTTGGGCCTTGCCTACCCTGGGTTCACTGATCGGCAAGACAGGGCCCAACTTAAATGTACCCACGGCTGCGAGGCCTTAAAGAGAAACACTCCCATAAGCACTCTACTCACATGGTTATAGGCAGGCCTCGGGGCTTACTGGCTGCTTGCCAGAGGCTCCACACGGCTGCTACAAGGAAGCAGGAGGCTTTTCCCCTAACGAGAAAGCCAAGAAAGAGAAGGACCAAAACAGAAGCCAATGTCTTTAATAACCCCCTCTCAGAAATAGCATACCATCAGTTCTATCATGCTCTATTGGTCACATGGACCAACTCCAGTCCAAGGCAGGAGGGAATCCTATACAAGGACGTGAATACCTGGAGGCAAGAATCATGTTGGAGGCTGGCTGTCACACCATGTTCTTCCAAAAGATTTCAACAAAGGAAGCCATTGCACGACTCTAGAATGTGGTCACGAGGCCTGAAGTGGTCATGGGTCGGCTACTTTCTAGTGTGTAAAAGCCATCAAGGTTCAATCTCCATGATTGCAAAATGTAAATGGAATCACAAATAATGTTTTTTTAAATACACAACTTATAAAACATTAGCAATACTAAAACTTGAAAAAAAGCAATCACACTTTAAGGTTTGGTTCAAAAACAGGCACTATGAGTGCACTTATATAAGTAGTCAAATTCATAAAGGCAGGAAGTAGACTAGTGGATGCCGGGGGCTAGGGGAAGGAGAGGTGGAGAGCTACTGTTTAATGGACACAGAGCTTCAGTTTGCCAAGCTGAGAAAGTTCTGGAGTGGATGGTAGTGACAGTCGCACAAACTGTGGAAGCGTTAGTCACTCAGATGTGTCTGACTCTTTGCGACCCCGTGGACTGTAGCCCGCCAGGCTCCTCTGTCCACAGGATTCTCCAAGCAAGCATACTGGAATGAGTTGCCATTTCCTACTCCAGGGGCTCCTCCCAACCCAGGAATTGGACCCAGGTCTTCCACACTACAGGCAGATTCTTTACCATCTAAGCCACCAGGGAAGTCCACAAACTGTGGACTGTGGACCTAATGCCACAGAGTTGTATGCTTAAAAATAGTTAATGTATACATATGGAATCTAGGAAGATGGTCCTGATGAACTTCTTAGCAGGGCAGCAGTGAAGATACAGACAGAGAACAGACTTGCGGACACAGCAGAGGATGGAGAGGGTGGGGCGAATTGAGAGCAGCAGGGAAACGTATATTACCATATGCAAAATAGGAGACAGCCAGTGGAAATTTGCTGTATAATGCAGGGAGCTCAAACCCAAGCTCTGTGGCAATCCAGAGGGGTAGGGTGGGGTGGGAGATGGGAGGGAGGTTCAAGAGGGAGGGGACATATGTCTGCCTACAGTTAATTCACGTTAATATATGGCAGAAACAGAATATTGTGAAGCAATTATCCATCAATTAAAAATAAATTTAAAAGATGATAAAGTCAATGTTATGTATATTTTACCACAATTAAAAATGCAGACATGAAACTCAGTGTCTGATATTCCACTCAGAACCGCACAAAATGGAAAACCCCACATATTTAAGCACTTCAAATGCTTAGAAAATAGGTTAGTTGGAAAGCATAGAAAGGAATCCAGAGGATTTATCCATTTTGGTTGGTTCATCATCTTTCTCTCACCTTCTTCTGACTGCTCTTTTCCTCACACACACAAAAATGTTAGAACAGTTTCCTCTATGCTTGTATCTCCCAAGTCGTGTAAGTAGCAATTTTAAAGTGGAAATTGCAGCCCAATCCTAAATCCAGGGAAAATCTGCCCACACTATTAAGTGCTTCATAGCCTATACTTTAGACACTACTCTGTGATTATCATTATTTATACTCTTCCCCAGATGTCTCCTGTGTGTTTCAAGAGTCAGAAATCGGCCCCACAATCTGAAAGCGTGGGAGTCAGCAGCCAGGGAGCTGCTGGGACCTTGGGGCAAAGATGCACAACGAGCAGGCACCTGGCAGTCAGGGTTTCTTCCCAAACTCCTGCTGTGGACGTGCTGGCTCATCAGAGGCAATGTGGGAAGGCTGCTCTCTCCCGGGGTTGGCACCTTGGATTAACGTTAGACCCCTGTCCTCAACCTCTGAAGAGGCACTTTCTCCTGGTACACTGGGGAGCCCAGGGCTCACAGCCCGGAGCTCTGGCTCCTTCCTCACCACCGTGGTCGTCCCCCACATTTGGGCAGAAGGCATCTCTGGTCTCATTTCAGAAACAGAGAAGACTTTAGTCATAAACGAAGTTTCATGCCCTTAGTCAAGAACATATATTTTTCATTCACTAAGCACTTCCCTTAATTATCCGTCCATGTGGACGTTATGCATGTTGTCAGCCGCTCGGTCGTGTCCGATTCTTTTTGATCACATGGGCTATAGCCTGCCAGGCTCCTCCGTCCATGGGGATTCTCTGGGCAAGAATACTGGAGTGGGTAGCCATGCCCTCCTCCCGGGGATCTTCCTGACCCAGGAATCAAACCAGGGTCTACTGCACTGCAGGCAGCTTCTTTACCACTTAGCTAACCAGGGAAGCCCCATAGGCAGATCACAACACTAGGTGGTATGGAGTGAGATAAACTGAAAGGTATAGAAAAGTTTTTTAAGAGAAGAAGATACCACAAAAAAGGACACAGTTTGTAAAACTCAACTTTCAAAAAAATTAACTCCTTAAAAAAAATACAAAGAAAAGGACTTTGCCGGTGGTCCAGGGGTTAAGACTTTGGCCTTCCAATGCAGGGGGTGCAAGAGTGATCCCTGGTCAGAGAGGCAAGACCCCACATGCCCCATGGCCGAAAACAAGACCAAAAAATACAAAACAGAAGCAATCTTATAACAAATTCAATAAAGACTTCAAAAATGATCCACATCAAAAAAAAAATTTTTTTTTAATACAAATAAATAAAATAGTAAAACAAAGCATATCATTCACCAGCATGTTTCTGACGTCTACTTCCTACACTAACTTTTGTGCTTAGGAACACTACACATCTGAGGTGGCTTTGTAATCCCGAGGGCAGCCTGTGAAGTCCGACGCTGCAGAAAGATCACCGCAACTTCTTTACTGTCTGTGAGATTTCCACCTGAATGACAGTGTGTGGCCTAAGCCTTTTTATGCACCTGAACAATGGTGAGAACAGTAACAAACTCATAGCCGCTATGAGGATTCAATAGGTAACTGATGCCGACGTGTTTGAGAAATCTTTACAGATTAGGCAGATGTGAACTGTGGATGACATTTCGAGGCAGTAATTTGTTTTCTCCTCTTTCTTTTTCTCCAGGGTGCAGATTCTGCACAGAATCTCAGCAGAGGTAGTGGGGGCTGAGGGGGACCAGGAGGTCTGAACGATTCTTGGTAGTGCTAACATCCTGGCAGCACACTTCACTGGGAGGAGGAAATGGGTAAACACAGCCACACGCAACTTCAAGCGAGACTCCTAAGTCCTCCGTGTGGCAAGGAAGCAGCAGAGAGAGAGCTGCCAGCCCTGTGGCGGAGACCCAAGCCCCTACCGACTTGGTCCTGGAATGACCCCAGAACCTCCAGAGGGAGGCGGTTTTCCACCACACCAGTGGAAAGAGGAATTTGAGCCAGAAATTGGGCAGCTTTAAGGAAAAAATTTTCAGTGTTATCTCTTGCACACTGTAGTTTTTGGGCTGAAGATTATACTCATTCTAGTGTCTAATTTTCCAACACATAATATTTTTCTGGCAGTCAGCAATGCTCAATACAGTGAATGTTTAATAAATGTTCTTGTTTTACTTTACATACACACACACACATAAATAAGCCATGGTGCATTAACGAATAGCAGGACGTATTCTGAAATGATTTTCTATATGCTGCTAGGTACACAGAGGATGCTCAGTGAAAACCTGCTCGCTGATTGGTGACAAACCATCCAGCTGCTGCTGCTGCTGCTAAGTTGCTTCGTCGTGTTCGACTCTGTGTGACCCCATAGACGGCAGCCCATGAGACTCCCCCATCCCTGGGATTCAAGAGTGATGGAGTGGGGTGACACTCATTCTCCGAAACCATCCAGAGTAGGTCTTAACTTCTCCAGACCCTTGAGATCAACAGTGCAAAACCGCCAACCAGGCGGCTTTGATTAGGGATGTGTTGTAATGAATGGAACTTTTCTCTGTGTAATTTTTATAGGTGTGTATAGACTAGAATTCATGATATGCATGTTCTTTTACTTTAAACACTGTGACCTAACAACCTGAGAATGGAACAAATAGATAAACCTGGGAGGGTAGGACCTTGTCTATCTAGTTACCTAATGCATTCACAGTGTCAGAAAGAGTGCTAGGCACACAGTAGGGATTCAATAAATACCTGATACATTTTGACAGACAGTCAGAAGACACAAGACCTCTATCTGCAAATACAAAATAATACAGATATTTATAAAATATAAGGTCGGTTCAGTTCAGTCGCTCAGTTGGTCCGACTCTTTGTGACCCCGTGAATCGCAGCACGCCAGGCCTCCCTGTCCATCACCAACTCCCGGAGTTCACTCAGACTCACGTCCATCGAGTCAGTGATGCCATCCAGCCACCTCATTCTTGGTCGTCCCCTTCTCCTCCTGCCCCCAATCCCTCCCGGCATCAGAGTCTTTTCCAATGAGTCAACTCTTTGCATCAGGTGGCCAAAGTATTGGAGTTTCAGCTTTAGCATCATCCCTTCCAAAGAAATCCCAGGGTTGATCTCCTTCAGAATGGACTCGTTGGATCTCCTTGCAGTCCAAGGGACTCTCGAGAGTCTTCTCCAACACCACAGTTCAAAAGCATCAATTCTTCAGCGCTCAGCTTTCTTCACAGTCCAACTCTCACATCCATACATGACCACAGGAAAAACCACAGCCTTGACTAGATGGACCTTTGTTACCAAAGTAATGTCTCTGCTTTTGAATATGCTATCTAAGTTGGTCATAACTTTTCTTCCAAGGAGTAAGCGTCTTTTAATTTCATGGCTGCAATCACCATCTGCAGTGATTTTGGAGCCCCAAAAAGTAAAGTCTGACACTGTTTCCACTGTTTCGCCATCTATTTCCCATGAAGTGATGGGGCCAGATGCCATCATCTTCGTTTTCTGAATGTTGAGCTTTAAGCCAACTTTTTCACTCTCCTCTTTCACTTTCATCAACAGGCTCTTTAGTTCCTCTTCACTTTCTGCCATAAGGGTGGTGTCATCTGCATATCTGAGGTTATTGATATTTCTCCCAGCAATCTTAATTCCAGCTTGTGTTTCTTTCAGTCCAGCTTTTCTCATGATGTACTCTGCATAGAAGTTAAATAAGCAGGGTCACAATATACAGCCTTGACGTACTCCTTTTCCTATTTGGAACCAGTCTGTTGTTCCATGTCCAGTTCTAACTGTTGCTTCCTGACCTGCATACAGGTTTCTCAAGAGGCAGGTCAGGTGGTCTGGTATTCCCATCACTTTCAGAATTTTCCACAGTTTATTGTGATCCACACAGTCAAAGGCTTTGGCATAGTCAATAAAGCAGCAATAGATGTTTTTCTGGAACTCTCTTGCTTTTTCCATGATCCAGCGGATGTTGGCAATTTGATCTCTGGTTCTTCTGCCTTTTCTAAAACCAGCTTGAACATCTGGAAGTTCACGGTTCACGTATTGCTGAAGCCTGGCTTGGAGAATTTTGAGCATTACTTTACTAGCATGTGAGATGAGTCCAATTGTGCGGTAGTTTGAGCATTCTTTGGCATTTCCTTTCTTTGGGATTGGAATGAAAACTGACCTTTTCCAGTCCTGTGACCACTGCTGAGTTTTCCAAATTTGCTGGCATACTGAGTGCAGCACTTTCACAGCATCATCTTTCAGATTTGAAATATCTCAACTGGAATTTCGTCACCTCCACTAGCTTTGTTCGTAGTGATGCTTTCTAAGGCCCACCTGACTTCATATTCCAGGATGTCTGGCTCTAGGTGAATGATCACACCATCGTGATTATCTGGGTCCTGAAGATCTTTTTTGTACAGTTCTTCTGTGTATTCTTGCCACCTCTTCTTAATATCTTCTGTTTCTGTTAGGTCCATACCATTTCTGTCCTTTATTGAGCCCATCTTTGCATGAAATGTTCTCTTGGTATCTCTAATTTTCTTGAAGAGATCTCTAGTCTTTCCCATTCTGTTCTTTTCCTCTATTTCTTTGCATTGATCGCTGAAGGCTTTCTTATCTCTTCTAGCTATTCTTTGGAACTCTGCATTCAGATGCTTATATCTTTCCTTTTCTCCTTTGCTTTTCGCTTCTCTTTTTTTCACAGCTATTTGTAAGGCCTCCTCAGCCAGCCATTTTGCGTTTTCGCATTTCTTTTCCATGGGGATGGTCTTGATCCCTGTCTCCTGTACAATGTCACAAACCTCCGTCCATTGTTCATCAGGCACTCTATCTATCAGATCTAGTCCCTTAAATTGCTTTCTCACTTCCACTGTATAATCATAAGGGATTTGATTTAGGTCATACCTGAATGGTCTAGTGGTTTTCCCAGCTTAACAATAGCCAAACCCAGGATCCAAGAACCTAACAAAATCAAGAATAGCATGCAGAACAAGGGCTGGCTGGCTTTCCAGTATCCCCATCCAAAGAGGGGACACTTTCAAAGCCTGTGGTTGTGGAGAGAGAGCAGAGAGGAAAGAGCCACTTATTAGTTCCAGGTTTCAACTTCCTCCAGCTCCTTCCTGTTCTTCAGCAAC
Organism: Capra hircus; assembly: GCF_001704415.2. Taxonomy (NCBI): domain Eukaryota; kingdom Metazoa; phylum Chordata; class Mammalia; order Artiodactyla; family Bovidae; genus Capra; species Capra hircus. The sequence continues at coordinate 29,903,959 of NC_030823.1, read as the reverse complement.
ATGCCTCTGTGCTTTGGAAGGAGGAGTCTGCCCCAGATACAAAAGCCCTAACATGACCTACATTCCAGAAAATTTCTGATTTATGAATTGGCACTGAGACTACATTAGCTGGTGCAGACAACCAGGGCGTCTGCTTTGGGGAGATGGGTATGTGGGGTGTCCTTCCACGAGTGCAGTCAGCTCTGGCTCTTGGGGCTTCTGAACTTAGTTCAGGGAATGGACTTTAATCTAAGAAATGACACACTTGCCCGACACAATGAGACATTTAGTGAACTTATTTAATGATGCTAAATATGGGGAGCCCCCTTTAAATGGAATAACACCAGGAACAGGAAGAAAAAGACTGACTTGTTACAAGACATCTCAGGGAAACTGAATCCGTCACCCGAGTGCTGTTGTTTTCGTTCAGTCACTAAATCATGTCTGACCCTTTGTGACCCCATGAACTACAGCATGCCAGGCTTCCTTGTCCTTCACTATCTTCCAGAGTTTGCTCAAACTCATGTCCATTGAGTTTGGCGATGCCATCCAATCATCTCATCCTCTGTCGCCCCCTTCTCCTCCTGCCCTCAATCTTTCCCAGTATCAGGGTCTTTGCCAATGAGTCAGCTCTTTGCATCAGGTGGCCAAAGAACTGGCGCTTCAACATTAGTCCTTTGAATGAATGTTCAGAGTTGATTTCCTTTCGGATTGACTGGTTTGATCTCCCTGCTGTCCAAGGGACTCTCAAGAGTCCTCCAGCACCACAATTCAAAAGCATCAATTCTTTAATGTCATCCTTCTTTATGGCTCAACTCTCACATCTGTACATGACTACTGGAAAAACCATAGCTTTGCCTAGACAGACATTTGTTGGCAAAGTGATGTCTCTTCTTTTTAATATGCTGTCTAGGTATGTCATAGCTTTTTTTCCAAGAAGCAAACATTTTAATCAAATATAACTGGGAATGTCACTCAGTGGTGGCTGGGGGAGGGGATAACTGGAGAACTGATTTCCCTATGAAATCAGAAGTGTGAGCATCTTTCTTTTGGCTGGAGTTCACCGAGGTTACGTCTTATGCTATAAGACACAAAAGACTCCTTCTCTCCTCAAGAAGCTTTGGAGAGACATTAACAACTAACATATTTGTTGAGCAGTGCACTTTCATCTCATGTGATTTCATTCGATTTTAGCCATGAATCACTCAAGGCAAGGACTGTTTTTCCTGGAAAAAACTGGGATGTGGGCTTGAGGCAGAGTAGGCTGTGCTGTAAGGAACTGTCTCCAGGTCCCTTGCTGCTGCTGCTGCTGCTGGGTTGCTTCAGTCGTGTCTGACTCTGTGCGACCGCATAGACGGCAGCCCACCAGGCTCCTCTGTCCCTGGGATTCTCCAGGCAAGAATACCGGAGTGGGTTGCCATGTTCTTCTCCAATGCATGAAAGTGAAGAGTGAAAGTGAAGTCGCTCAGTCGTGTCCGACTCTTAGCGACCCCATGGACTGCAGTCTATCAGGTTCCTCTATCCATGGGATTTTCCAGGCAAGAATACTGGAGTGGGTCGCCATTGCCTTCTCCCCAGGTCACTTAGCTATGCAAATAGCGCAGTATGAGCTAGGGCCGCAACCCACACTCAGGATTCCTCGCCCTTCCTCAGAACGCCAGAGCATCCAACAGCTCCAGGAAACAAGACCCAACTCAAGGCGGCTGGGAGTATGCGAAGACACAGGAGGAAGGACAAAGGTGAGCAGTGAGGACCAGGGCCCGACTGTCTGGACGCGATCAGAAGAGCTGGGAGTGGGCCCAGCCACTGTCAGGCGCATCTTCAAGCCCTCAGCTGCCCTGCAGAGATAGCAGTGCGCTCTGGCAGGCGCTCAGACAAGAGGTCACGCGTAGGCGCTGTTTTGGCAACAGATGGACCAACCTCTCCCTGATCCCAGCTGAAAGCTTGGACAATAACACAGTCTACAGACAAGGAAATCCAGAGCGGGGCATTCCTCCAGGGAAAATGCTGTGCTGGACCCAGGCCAGGGCTGCCAACACCTGCGAGCAAGTGAATTCCAAAATGTACAGTCACAGGTTTAGTTCCTCTGAGGCTTGGCTCACAGTGTTTCTTCAAAAGGGAAGTGAAGACGAGAAGACATCTTCCTGCTAAGAGCCCCACTTAGGTAACATCACCACCTTTTGGGAGGGTAGGGAGATCACTAACCCTGGAAGAAAGGCACAACGAAACTTTCTTCTCTAGAACTCGCGTGGTTTTGAAACTTGGTAAGTTTTATCAAGACATGACTCTTGTTGAATAAATAATTCTAAGTCAGTAACCTAACCAGGGACACACATCTGAAATATAGCTTGATTTTTACGATAAATTAGCTTCATTTTATTTAATAGCCATGATTTTAGTAAGGAACTATGAGACAAACACAATGACAAACTAGATAACAAAATGCAAACATGACTTCATTCTTATTAGGATGACTATGCGAGAGAGAGAGAGGGAAGGAAGAAAGGGAGGAAAGAAGATGGGAGGAAGGGAAAAACAAAAGAAGGAGAAAGAAGAGGAAAGAAAAAACAAGCGTACTGGTGAGGATGTGGAGACACTTGATCCCTTGTGCATTGCTAGCGGGAATGCAAAGCAATACAGCTGCTGGGGAAACAGGTCAGCAGTTCGTCAAAGAATTAACCTAGAATTACCGTATGATCCGGCAATTCCACTTCTAGGTATATACCTAAAATAATTACAAGCAGGAGTTCAAACTAACATGCCAACGTCCACAGCAGCTTCCCTGGTGGTTCAAATGGTAAAGAATCTGTCTGCAATGTGGGAAACCTGGGTTTGATCCCTGGCTTGGGAAGATTCCCTGGAGAAGGGAATGGCAACCCACTCCAGTGTTCTTGCCTGGAGAATCCCAGGGATCAGGGAGCCTGGTGGGCTGCCATCTATGGGGTTGCACAGAGTCGGACATGACTGAAGCGACTTAGCAGCAGCAGCAGCAGCAGAGGTTACTAGGAGTTGGGGAGAAGGGAATGGGGATTACTGACCAATGGGATTTGGTTTTTATTTCAGATGATAAAAATATTTTGGAAATAAAAAGTGGTAATGATTGCCTAACAGTATGAATGTAATTAATGCCACTGAAATGTATGTTTAAAGATGGTTAAAATGGCATATTTTGCCACAATAAAAACAACTAAATATGAAAACAAAAGATAAGGGAGAAAGCAATATAGAAATTTGTAAAATAACAACATAACAGAGCTTATTCATAAAGTATCTTTTTTTAAAAAAAGAGGGTGTCATAGTGACACACTGCTATCATGAAGTTTATTTTCAAAAGTAGAAAAAAGAATAGGATGATGGTAATATTCACAATAGGGTTATATTAACAGCATTTATATAGTACTTCTTCTACACCAGGAGTTAAGTATTATACATATATCAACTCATACAATCCTCAGAGTGATCCCTTGATGTACCTTCTACTATAAGCTCTATTTTAAAGTTGGTTATTCTGAGGCACCTAATGGTTAAATGACTTGCCTAAGAAAAGACTCTGATGCTGAGAGGGACTGGGAGCAGGAGGAAAAGGGGACGACAGAGGATGAGATGGCTGGATGGCATCACCAACACATGGACATGAGTTTGAGTGAACTCCGGGAATTGGTGATGGACAGGGAGGCCTGGCGTGCTGCAGTTCATGGGGTCTCAAAGAGCTGGACACGACTGAGCGACTGAACTGAACTGAAGGTCACATAGCTAGTAAGTGGCAGATTTAAACTCAGGAAGTCTGAACCCAGAATCCATATTTTCAGAACTGATCCTTGTGCCAGTATAAACGACAAAAGGGTGCCTCCACCAAGAGGTTAAGGTTGCTGCTGCTGCTGCTAAGTCACTTCAGTCGTGTCTGACTCTGTGCGACCCCATAGACGGCAGCCCACCAGGCTCCCCCGTCCCTGGGATTCTCCAGGCAAGAACACTGGAGTGGGTTGCCATTTCCTTCTCCAATGCATGAAAGTGAAAAGTGAAAGTGAAGTCACTCAGTCATGCCCACCAGGCTCCTCCACCCATGGGATTTTCCAGGCAAGAGTACTGGAGTGGGGTGCCATTGCCTTCTCCAGAGGTTAAGGTTAGGGCTGTATAAAAAAATTTCAGACTAACTAAAGTAAGAGAGGGGCTTCCCAGCTGGCACTAGTGGTAAAGATCCTGCCTGCCAATGCAGGCAATGTACGAGATGTGGATTCGATCCCTGAGTTGGGAAGATCCCCTGGAGAAGGGCATGGAAACCCACTCCAGAATTCTTGCTTGGAAAATCCCATAGACAGAGGATACTGGCAGGATACAGGCCACAGGATTGCAGAGAGTTGGACATGACTGAAGTGACTTAGCTCACACGCATGCAAAGTAAAGGACAGATAAAGGTTAATGAAACTGATGTGTTCCTCTTCTTTCAAAATCAGACACTAACTGTTGAAGAAATAGTGCAGGATACCACTGATCTTTTAGGCTTACCCAAGTCCCTTCCAGGAAGATGAATAACAAAGCAGAAGGATCACTGGACTTGAAGTTATAAAATCTGGTTTCAAATCGCAGCCCTATCATTTACTTTATTCTTTTAAGTTTACTGAATTTGTTACATTATAGCTTCTGTTTTCTGTTTTGGTTTTTTGGCCATGAGGCATGTGGGATCTTAACTCCCTGACCAGGGATCCAACTGGGGCTCCCTGCATTGGAAGATGAAGTTTTAACTACTGGACCACCAGGAAGCCCCTATCACCTGTTTTAGTTATTCATTTAACAAGCATTTACCAACCGTCTACTGGGCACGGGGCACCATTTCTCTTGGTGTTTTGAATTCTAGCTTCTCAGCCACAAAATGGGAAGAATTATTCCTCCCTCACCAGGTTGTCAAGAAGGTGAATGAGATAAGCTGTGACCGTTCCCGACTCCCATTTACTCTCCATAATGGCTGACTGAAGACACTTTTTCTTGCTTAACTTCTCAGAATAAAGATTCTTGATAATGATCAGATACATAAATCTCGGTGCTTGTTTTTTCAAGCCTGCCAGGCTGCAGACAAATACTCCCAAACAGCTACCTTGTTTCTTCTGCCCCTCCCTGCTTCTTACCCTTAAGCCAGCCAGATGTTGACACAAAGCAGTGTACTGATAAAAGCGTCAGAACTTCTCCAGTCTTCCCAGAAGACGTGGGAAGGAGAGAGGAGAGGAAGCAGGAGAGGAGAAAGAGAGCTCATGGAAGGAAAAAAGGAAATAGGATGTGAAGCCAGAGATGGGACGTTACCTCTGTGGCCCCCCTCCCAGTGGGGGAGGAGGGGCTGTGGTCTGTAGGAGGCTTCGCCCTTCCATTTCTCTCTAGAATGCCCTGTCACATCAATCACGCCCCAAGACTGAAGATGACAGGAAACTTCTCTACACCCTCAAAACTAGCATGCGTGCTGAGTGGCTTCAGTCGTGTCTGACTCTTTGCAATCCTTTGGACTGTAGCCCGTCTGGTTCCTCTATCTGTGGGATTCTCCAGGCAAGAATAGTGGAGTGGACTGTCATGCCCTCCTCCAGGGGATCTTCCCAACTCAGCGATCCAACTTCTCCTGCACTGGCTGGTGGGTTCTTTACTACCAGCACCACCCGGGAAGCCCACCTTAAGCCAGAGCTGGGGTCAAAGGACTCTTCCCCATTCCCCCCTCCCCTGGCCACAACCACAGAGGCACAAGTACATCATCATTCTTTGGCCATCATTCTTTGGTTTGCAAGGAGACCAAAACAGTTCGACCTTGGGGAGCTTCCTAGGGTGGGCCGCGCCAGTGGTAAAGGCATATGGCCTGCACCAATGGCCAGGGAAGATACCAAGAGACGTGCGGTTTCGATCCCTGGGTTGGGAAGATCCCCTGGAGAAGGAAATGGCAACCCAGTCCAGCGTTCTTGCCTGGGAAATCCCATGGACAGAGGACCCTGGCGGGCTTCAGTCCACAGGGCTGCAAAAGAGTCAGACATGCTTTATAACTAAACAGCAAGAAAACAGTCATTAAGGAGTTTCATTTTCGAATATTTACTAATCAAGATAACAGAGAACTCAAATACAAGGTCAACAGGTCTTATGCTGATCACTGGTTATTCACCGAGTTCCTGCTGTCTAGCAAACTGCAGGATTCTGGATGGCGGAGAACGTGTCTTACGACAACATTAAGGAATATTTGTTCAACTCATCCCTGGTTTATTCAGCACTGGAAAACAGAAAGATCAAAGATTTCTTTGAAAAAATATGCTAATGGATTGAAAGTCTAGATCACTTAAATAAAGACTGACTTGTTTCACCTAAGACTTCATGTAATTTTTAAAGTCCTAGAAAAATCTACCAATAAACAACAAATTTATTTACACTACTTCACCCATGTCTGATGAAATGGGACCACTGTCCTGCTCCTCTGATGGAAGAGAGGAGCCAGGTTAATTCCTCAGGTCACCAGAAAGAGCCGTACTTAGGGTCATTATAGACCAGTTGTAAACACTGCCTTTCAACCGGTTCACCTGAACTTCATTGTAATTTGTTACACTGCTCATTTATGTTTTATTATTATTAAATATAAATTCTATTTATTATTAATTAATTATTAAACATTAAATTTAAATATTGTTAAGTTGTTCATTGTAATTTGTTAGTGTGAATTAAACAACATCTGGGAAAATGGACTTCTGACTAGTGAGGAAGGTTTACTTCAACAGAAGATGAATTATATCAAAGAGAAAACATGCCAGGCGAGTCTAAACATGTTTGCCCACCTACAAGCTTGATTCCCATAAGCACCTCCTCCCCTTGCCAACCCATCTTCAACCTCATAGGGTGTAGGTGTTTTGAAAGTTTCTCCTTGCTCTTGGTACTATGAAGAGACAGAATCTAGCTTCATCCTAGACACCAAAAGGATATAGGGAATTCATCACACTTTGAAGGGGAAAGTTTTCACATCAACCAGCCTTACCAAGCTCTAAATCTGAGAAGCACGCCTGTTTCCCACCTGGTGATCTCTGACTTTGGAAAGCTGGGATGTGAAGGCAGACACATTAATTCTCTCACATAGCAAAGAGGAACACTTGATAGGGACAACTGAAAATAGTTTAAATATTTTTCATGATCCCCTTTTGAATTACAAATGATAGTCAAACAGAGGTCACTTCTCTTGAGTAATCTTCAGAACTGCAGACCCTACAGTAAACAGCACTCACAGATGGTTTCCTTCCTTGCACATCAGGGCTCTCCCTCTTTGGAACTGGCAGCTTACTCAGGAGATAAGGATCTTCCTGATCTCTCCTCACTTCAAAATGAGGGGTTTAGACAGAGGCCCTGGCAGCTCCCTGTCAGTTCTGGTTCTGAATGATGCCCACGAAGATCAAGAGCAAGTTGTATGCCTCCAATATTCTACACCCCATGCCAGAGCCCCTTTCCTTCTTCTGATTGTATTTCCTAGAGCCAAACCTACCACTTTTGAGAAAGCACCAAATTCCCTGGTGGCTCAGACCGTAAAGTGTCTGTCTACAATGGGAGAGACCCAAGTTCGAGCCCTGGGTTGGGAAGATCCCCTGGAGAAGGAAATGGCAATCCACTCCAGTACTATTGCCTGGAAAATCCCATGAACAGAGGAGCCTGGTAGGCTATAGTCTATGAGGTCGCAAAGAGTCGGACATGACTGAGCGACTTCACTTTCACTTTCCAAATTCATTGTAGGGGGAAGCAGCAAGCTGAGCCCACCAAGGAGACCATGCAGGTGTAAGGAAAGACCCCAGTCTGCAGGGCAAGATGACCGTCTCCTGGCAAACTAGCCTCAGCAGGTGGTCCCGCTGCATGGCCCATAAATGTCTCCGTCTATCACCGCACAGTGTAAGAGCATGATGTACCCTCAAGAGAAAAATGCATACGACTCATAAAGGAGAGAAGAGTGAAGGTTATGGGTAAAGAGGATTGGTGGGCAGGGTGTAGGAAGAAAGGCTGAAGGTCTAGAGGGAAAGAATGGTAAAAGGACAAAGATATACCAAGTGAAGACGTGGAGAAGAACTGGAACCAGAGTCAGACATGTGAAAAAATTCTATTATACCCATGGGACGCTAATCCACACTTCCTTGGACTTGGGAACATCCTAACAGAACAGAGTTCTCACCTGGTTCTCAAACCCACGGTGGGGCCTCAGGCATATCCATGTTACCACAGCGCCATCTAGTGGAGTGGTGGGACTTATAATAACCTAATCAGAACTGTTACTACTGTTAATTCCTAAGTCACGTCCAACTCTTTGGGACCCCATGAACTGCAGCATGCCAGGCCCCGTCCTTCCTTGTTTCCAGGAGTTTACTCAAACTCATGTTCATTGAGTCAGTGATGCCATCCAACCATCTCATCCTCTGTTGCCCTCTTCTTTCCTTGCCCTTAATCTTTCCCAACACCAGTGTCTTTTCCAGTGGGTCAGCTCTTCGCATCAGGTGGTCAAAGTATTGGAGCTTCAGCTTCAACATCAGTCCTTCCAATGAATATTCAGGGTTGGTTTCCTTTAGGAATGACTAGTTTGATCTCCTTGCTGTCCAAGGGACTCTCAAGAGTCTTCTCCAACACCAAAATTCAAAAGCATCAATTCTTCAGTGCTCAGCCTTCTTTATGGTCCAGCTCTCACATCCATACATGACTACTGGAAAAACCACAGCTTTGACTATACAGGCCTTTGTTGGCAAAGTGATGTCTCTGCATTTTAATATGCTGTCTGGGTTTGTCATAGCTTTTCTTCCGAAGAGCAAGCATCTTTTAATTTTGTGGCTGCAGTCACCACCCACAGTGATTCTGGAGCCCAAGAAAATAAAATCCATCACTGCTTCCACTTTTTCCCATCTATCTGCCATGAAGCAATGGGACTAAATGCCCTGATCTTAGTTTTTTGAATGCTGGATTTTAAGCCAGCTTTTTCATTCTCCTCTTTTACCCTCATCAAGAGCCTCTTTAGTTCCTCTTTGCTTTCTTCCATTAGAGCAGAATTGCCTAGGACTAAGTCCATATTTTCAGTAGTCATGTATGGATGTGAGAGTTGGACTATGAAGAAGGCTGAGTGCCGAGGAACTGATGCTTTTGAACTGTGGTGTTGGAGAAGACTCTTGAGAGTCCCTTGGACTGCAAGGAGATCCAACCAGTCCATTCTGAAGGAGATCAGTCCTGGGTGTTCTTTGGAAGGAATGATGCTAAAGCTGAAACTCCAGTACTTTGGCCACCTCATGCGAAGAGCTGACTCATTGGAAAAGACTCTGATGCTGGGAGGGATTGGGGGCAGGAGGAGAAGGGGACGACGGAGGATGAGATGGCTGGATGGCATCACCGACTCGATGGACGTGAGTCTGAGTGAACTTCGGGAGTTGGTGATGGACAGGGAGGCCTGGCGTGCTGTGATTCATGGGGTCGCAAAGAGTCGGACACAACTGAGCGACTGAACTGAACTGAATTGAAGTCCATATTGAAAATATTCCAAGCAACAAATAAAGACGACAAAATCTATTACTAAGAAATACATACAACTTAAGTTCAAATTTTTTTTTAATGTCTGACAGGTTACCTCCTCTTAGAACAAGTGAGGCATAACTTGATATTCCACATTCTGAAAGATTCCCCCCTCTTTTAAAATTAACTCAGCTCTCAATGAAATTTTTAATGAAAAAAATTGCTATTTTTTCTAACAATATCTATTTTCAGCATCTCTTAAAATCAGATATAGATGTCATGAAACATGTTTATTACATATAATATAAATATTTCATATATAATCATTAAATACTAACATACAATTTTATTGCTTTTCTTTCTCTCTCTATGGTTTTCTCATGAAATTCCCTTGAAAAGTTACAATAGTGTAAATCTCAGTGATTTATTGTACAACTGATTATACTAGTCATATTAGGACCCAGGATACGGGGCTCCAGAAGGACTATAGATTTTCCTGTGGCATCAGGCATGAGTTCTGGGAGGTAACATAGGGTGAGGGCAAAGCACATACTTTGGTTCAGATCTCGGCCAGAATTCAGACCCTACCACTTACTGAGTGACCTTCAGTTCAGTTCAGTCGCTCAGTTGTGTCCAACTCTTTGAGACCCCATGAATCGCAGCATGCCAGGCCTCCCTGTCCATCACCAACTCCCGGAGTTTCACTCAAACTCACATCCATTGCGTCAGTGATGCCATCCAGCCATCTCATCCTCTGTCGTCCCCTTTTCCTCCTGCCCCCAATCCCTCCCAGCATCAGAGTCTTTTCCAATGAGTCAATTCTTCGCATGAGGTGGCCAAAGTACTGGAGTTTCAGCTTTAGCATCATTCCCTCCGAAGAACACCCAGGACCGATATCCTCCAGAACTTATTCAATTTCACAAGTCTGTATCATTCCTATCTGTAAAATGGGAATGCTAACATCCATTTTACTGGATTGTTGTGAGGCTTCCGTAAAAAACAAGCCTGTAGAATGGCCAGCACAGTGCTGACATTTAGAAAGTGCTAAGTATATACTAATTTTTTGCAGCTGCCCTTTCTGAAGAGACCCAACAGAGAAAGAATAATTTTCATTTTCAGTCGAGTATCCATAGTAAGTGTCCTCTGTTTTGTTTGATAAAAACACAAAGGTGAGAGAGAAGAAAAGCCCTTCCAGGATCCTGATATCCGCCCTCCAGTTTTCAACTGAGGGTCAACCTAGTAATGAGCACTAGGGTGAAAATGGAATTCTGCCAGGCAAGGTACCTGGAAGAGTTCATAACACACTTGACTTTAATTCATGTGCACTATAATCCTGTGGGTTAAAGGGCCATAAAAGTTGTTCTGGTTTTGCTTACACTTCAAAGGAAGCAATTTAATGGCCATGAATTACAGTTTCCCGATTACACTGTAACTATGAAACACAACTGTTGTGGTATGATTTCCAGTCTGGCTCCCTTACCAAAGGAACTTCAAGGAAAGAATTTAAACAAAATAACCTTTCCAGGCGTTCATCCAGCTTCCTCATGTAGGAGTCTCTATCTTGGGAGCCCAAGAATACATGTGCACACAAAGCATTATGTGGGGTTTAGGACTAGAGTATGGTGAGCCACAGAGTTGAGTTGGGGACCACCCAGGAGGAGAAGGGGATGACAGGGGATGAGATGGTTGCATGGCATCACTGACTCGATAGACATGAGTTGGAGCAAACTCTGGGAGATGGTGAAAGACTGAAAGCCTGGCATGCTTCAGTCCATGGGGTCACAAAGAGTCAGACACAACTTAGTTACTGAGCAACAACAACATGAAATAGGGAGCCACTAGACACTGTTCCCTGGGGAGACCCATGTGATGACAGATGTTATCAGATATAAACAAACGGAGTAACAGTGAAAACATATAAAGGGAGAAGGGTCCTATTAAGAGTGTAAGCAAAGAAAGACTTCACAAACGAGGGCTCTTCCTATCTTTTCAATCATTCACCAATGAGGTTAAGGCAAGCCTAAGAGATCCCCATTGTCCTGAGACTCAGCAGACAAACTATAAATCTTTGCCACAGCAGCAAAGCAAAAGCTCACAGCAGCAAAGTGATCGTATGTGGGGAACTGAAGACCACACTTGGGAATGGATTTAAACCCTGGCTTATCAACGGACTAGCTGTCTGACCTTGGTAAATCAATGAGGTCTGTTTTCATAATATCTTTTAAAAAAATCAGAAGTAAGCTGACTTCAGATCAGTAGGTAGAGGCAATAGGTATGGTGCACTGCCCTGCCTCACACCACCAAACACCTGTCTTTCCTGCCCATACAGAACACAGGTGGAGCACAGTGTACCGAGCTCACCATGTGGAAGCCCTCCACATGGACCCCATTGCAGATGATGCCACCCTTATGGCAGAAAGTGAAGAGGAGCTAAAAAGCCTCTTGATGAAAGTGAAAGAGGAGAGCGAAAAAGCTGGCTTAAAGCTCAACATTCAGAAAACAAAGATCATGGCATCTGGTCCCATCACTTCATGGGAAATAGATGGGGAAACAGCGGAAACAGTGTCAGACTTTATTTTTGGGGGCTCCAAAATCACTGCAGATGGTGACTGCAGACATGAAATTAAAAGACACTTACTCCTTGGAAGAAAAGTTATGACCAACCTAGATAGCATATTCAAAAGCAGCGATATTACTTTGTTGACTAAGGTCCATCTAGTTAAGGCTATGGTTTTTCCAGTGGTCATGTATGGATGTGAGAGTTGGACTGTGAAGAAGGCTGAGTGCCAAAGAATTGCTGCGTTTGAACTGTGGTGTTGGAGAAGACTCTTGAGAGTCCCTTGGACTGCAAGGAGATCCAACGAGTCCATTCTGAAGGAGATCAACCCTGGGATTTCTTTGGAAGGGATGATGCTAAAGCTGAAACTCCAGTACTTTGGCCACCTCATGTGAAGAGTTGGCTCACTGGAAAAGACTCTGATGCTGGAAGGGATTGGAGGCAGGAGGAGAAGGGGACGACAGAGGATGAGATGGCTGGATGGCATCACTGACTCGATGGATGTGAGTCTGAGTGAACTCCGGGAGTTGGTGATAAACAGGGAGGCCTGGTGTGCTGTGATTCATGGGGTCGCAAAGAGTTGGACACGACTGAGCGACTGAACTGAACTGAACTGTATCAACTAACACCATGGACACAATGAACACACAGCAGGGCTACTGGTGACGTGACAATGAACAAGACAAAGGACTCTGAAACCTCTAGAACATAACAGCAATGCGCATCATGAAATTCAAGAACAGGAGCAGCCAGAGCCTGAGAAGAGTGGGGGAGGGGAAGAGTCGGATTACTATTTCCTGGTTATTTTTCTCCAGGCAAAAGTATGCTGGGTCTTTTCCCTCCCCGCTTCCTTCCTGCTACCCCAGTTAATGGCTGAGAGAGCCTTCCCCTACTGGTCCAGAAATGAAACCAAAGCCCAAAGCTGAGGACAAGATGCTAAATTCCCCATAGTCTAAAGACACTGTCAGAGAAACAGCCAACAGCTGGTACCATACAGCCTCCCCATCAGGAGTGCTACCAACTCTCCATGACCACACTTGTCCTTCCCAGACTGCAGAGTCTGAAAAAAAATGCGAATTTATCTTTGGCCTTGATTTCAAAATGAAAAGTGGTTCTATAGGGGATGGGAGAGGGTGCTTTCCCTTCCAGAAGGGAATGTTCTTGGGTATTGATAACTGTGCATACGTGCTAAGTCGCTTCAGTCGTGTCCAGCTCTTTGTGACCCTATGGACTTGCAGTCCTCTAAGTTCCTCTATCCACGGGGATTCTCCAGGCAAGAATACTGGAGTGGGTTGCCATGCCCTCCTCCAGGGCATCTGCAAGTGAGTCTTATAGACAACAGACTTGTGGTTGCCAAGGGGCAGTGGGGGAGGGATGGACTGAGAGTTTGGAGTTATTAGATCCAAATTATTATGCATGGAATGGATAAACAACATGGTCCTTCTGTATTGCACAGAGAACTATAGTCAATATTCTGGAGTAAACCATAACGAAAAAGAATATAAAAAAATAATGTCCGTATGGGTATAACTGAGCCACTTTGTTGCACAGCAGAAATAAATACATTATTGCAAATCAACTCTACTTCAATTAAAAAAATTTAAAAAGGAGTGAGTCTAGCGTCAGCTCCCTGGTTAGGCGCCTACCTGGGCAGCCGATTTCCTGATCTCACCTCTCCCTACCTGAGCAGGGCATGTGAGAATGAGAGCGCTCACAGGAAGGCAGTGGCGTTGCCTATATGCTGTCAATTGTTTGGTCACAAATACATGTGCGTCCTCTGGGACAGGCGGATACCACACGATGCAGCTGAGCTTGAGCCATCATGCTGACGCCTAATCCCAGAGGTGGCCAACAGATCTAGAACCAAGGCTTCCACGTCCAGCACCTCCACAATGGTGAGAGGAAGACAGGGGCACGGGGCCCTCCAAATTACCCACAGAGGCATGCTGCAAGAGTTCAGTATTTGGATACTTGCCACAGAGGGTGTAATAGAGCAGTAGGGACGACCAGCATGTTCTCCCCGGAAGAAAACAGAATTTTTGTCTTGAACCATCCTCCGACTGATGGACTTCTCGGGTAGCTCAAATGGTAAAGAATTCGCCTGCAATGTGGGAGACCTGGGTTCGATCCCTGAGTCTGGAAGATCCCCTGGAGAAGGGTATGGCTACCCACTCCAGCATTCTTGCCTGGAGAATCCCATGGACAGAGGAACCTGGCGGGCTACAGTTCATGGGGTCACAGAGTCGGACATGACTGAGCAACTGACACTTTCACTTTCACCCTCCGATTGGCCCACCAGGGCATATGTGCCAAACTTTTCACAGGAGGGAATGGGAAGGAGGGGAAGGAGAGGCTCCCAATCCCCTCTCCTCTAAGCTCCCTGAGTTTTAAGTCTAACCTGTGATGGGGAGAAAGATATTTGAATCAGATGTAAAGTTAAAATTAAAATCAGATGAACTGGGCTAATTTTAATAACTAAGGGGAAACCAAGACCGTTGCCAGATATCTCATTAAGGTTCAAAAAAGGTACGGGAGGGAGATTGAACACAGAACAACTGACAGCAATAAATGCCTGAAGAAATAAGTAAATGCCCTTGGAATCTGAGGCTCCTTAATACAACAGATCCATGATTCTAACACTTTGGATGTTCATTCTATAGAGGGAGAGACGGAGACTTAGGAGAAGAAAAGGCGGTAAGGAAAGAACAGAAGATTCAAATCTGGATCTCAAAGAGCTATTAACCCTGTGTCCACCGTGGCATCATTTACAGTAGCTCAGATGTGGAGACGGTCTAAATGCCCACTGAAGGATGAATGTATTTTTTAAACGTGGTACGGTTCTACAATGGACTATTACGCAGTCTTGAGAAAGAAGGCGATCTTGCAGTATGTGACAACAGGAATGAAACTTGAAGACATTATGCTAAGTAAAACAAGTCGTTCGCAGAAGCACAAATTCTGCATGAGTCCCCTGATATGAGCTATCTAAGAGAGGCAAACATATCAAAGCAAAAAACAGAACGGCAGAGATCAGGGGAAGTGAAAAGAGAGGACAGCTAATCAATGGATATAAAATTTCAGTTATGGAAGATGAACACGTTTTAGAGGTCTGTGCACCACTGTGCCTCTAGATAAGAATACAGTATTGTTCACTTAAAAATCTGTTCAGAGCATAAGTCTCATGTAAGGTACCACAATATATAAATCTGCATATAAATATATGTATATTTAAATAATGGAAGAAGGGGCAGAAGGGTAAGACAAGAAATACACTCCAGGGCATTTTGTACTTGGGAGTGAGATACAGGATTAAATTCAGTAGAAAAGAACGAAACTGAAATTTTGAGAAATGACAGCAATGAGTCACTTAACAAACTGTTGGGACTTCCCTGGTGGTCCAGTGGCTAAGACTCTGCATCCCCAATGCAGGAGTCCTCGGTTCAACCCCTGGTGAGGAAACTAGGTCCCACACACCACAACTAAGAGTTTGTGTGCTGCAACTAAAGATCCCATACGACACGACAAGACCCAGCGCGGCCAAATAAATGCTTTGTTTAAAAGCTATTACCAACATCAAGGGGGTGATCTTATACCAAAACAAAACCACGGTAAGTCATGGCCCTTGTCCATACAACAAAGCCATTCACAACAAAGCAGTGTCAACAAACGAGTGCCGTTCCCAGATGTGGGCTGTCTGGAGCGGGACCACTGGTACTGTGATTCTGTGGCAGTAATGAAGTCCCTTCCCTTCTCCTGCTTGTCCTTATTTGTAAACAGGGCAAGAGGGGAGAGTAAAAAACAAACAAACAAACAAAAAACCTCAGGGCCTCTAAACTCTTGACAGTAATGAAGCGCCATAGGCTATGCTCCATGGCTGGTCTCAGTGACCCTGGAGACACAGTGGCAATCAAGCTCTTATCACACGCCTGGAGCCTACGCCAGGAACCCTCGGGCCCCTGCTCACCTCTGTGAAGTCTGGGGGCCCTCTCCATATTCCACAACTCCACATAAATAAGAAATAAAGGTGGGCGCTCCTCTGGGCTGATAACCGGCTTAGCCTGAATTTCTGGGAAGGAGGCAGCCCTCCCCACGCGGCTCCCTGGGCCCATTAACATTTCTGTGCTTGGAAGTCAGCTGGGCTGAGATCCTGGTGGGAGCGAGGGCGGTATGAATGCCACCACTATTTTTCAGATCTTGAAAAGTCAGTGCTAGAAGCTCGACTAACAACAGTGCTTTGGGAGTCGCTGCATCTCTGAAGTTTTCTTTTCCTTTCTCCAGCAACACGGGGAGGGAGCAGTTTAATGAGCAGCCACAGGCCAGGGAAGCAAAGCAGCAGCGTCAACACATGAGCGAGGAGCTGGCGATTGCCTAGGCCTCCTTTTCTCATGAATGCCAAAGTCATTTGTTTTGAAAACAAGCGCCCCTCCTTTGCCCTCAGCATCCCTGTGAAGACATTAAACCACAGGATCGAGTCTGTTCAGGCTTGCAGAGTGTGGGCAAATCCACTGAGACACTGCAGCACCTTTTCCGGGTGAGAAGATGGCAGAGCACAGGGGCAGAGAGCTTACTACAGTCTGGGGTCAGACAGACCCAGGTTCAAGTACCAGCCGAGGCAACTTGCTGGCAACGTGACTTCGGTCAAGTCGTTTAGTCTCAGATTCTTCTTAGCAAAAACTAAGGAAACTAGGGTTGCCGTGAAACGCCCGACCCCTAACACAGTCCACACTCAATAAATGTTAACTCTGTAAAACAGTGTCAAAACAAACAAAATATCTGTAACTTGTGTGTACTTGGCGTTGTACTGAGATATTATACTCAATGCACTTAATGCAGTATCCATCACAATACCTGTCCAGACTGTGGCAGTCAAGTCAGAAACACTCTGTGGACCCCTGTAATGGGGGAAACACCCTACTAACATATAGAAAGTTTAGTGATGATTCGTCCAGGCGGTTTTGGGGGCAGAAGAGCCTGAAGCTAGAGGACTTAATGAACCTTCTCTTAAGTGTCCTTTCCATTTGTGGGAAGATTCTACAATCCTAACTTCAATGTATTCTTATCATCTCATCTAAACTAGGAGTTTTCACACTTTTTGAAGTCATGGAAACATTTTTGAATATATATTTTTAATTGGACCCTTAACCTAGATAGCATATTCAAAAGCAGAGACATTATTTTGCCAACAAAGGTCCATCTAGTCAAGGCTATGGTTTTTCCAGTGGTCATGTATGGATGTGAGAGTTGGACTGTGAAGAAAGCTGAGTGCCAAAGAATTGATGCGTTTGAACTGTGGTGTTGGAGAAGACTCTTGAGAGTCCCTTGGACTTCAAGGAGATCCAACCAGTCCATTCTGAAGGAGATCAGTCCTGGGTGTTCATTGGAAGGACTGATGCTAAAGCTGAAACTCCAATACTTTGGCCACCTCATGCGAAGAGTTGACTCATTGGAAAAGACTCTGATGCTGGGAGGGATTGGGGTCAGGAGAAGAAGGGGACGACAGAGGATGAGCTGGCTGGATGGCATCACTGACTCGATGGACATGAGTTTGGGTGAACTCTGGGAGTTGGTGATGGACAGGGAGGCCTGGCATGCTGCAATTCATGGGATCGCAAAGAGTCAGACACGACTGAGTGACTGAACTGACTGAACTGAATGACTCTGCAACATGTATAATATGTAGACACACATATGCGTGAAAGGGTATCAAAGGAGAAAATAACATGGGCTTGTATGTATACTATGGGCTTCCCAGGTGGATCTAGTGGTAAAGAGTTCATTTGCCAATGTAGGAGACATAAAAGAAGTGGGATCGATCCCTGGGTCAGGAAGATCCCCTGGAAGAGGGCATGGCAACCCACTCCAGAATTCTTGCCTGGAGAATCCCACGGACAGAGCAGCCTGGTGGGCTACGGTCCAAAGAGTCACAAAGAGTCTGACGTGGCTGAAGCGACTCAGCATGCACGCATGCATGCAAGAACGTCAGATTCCAACTTAGACCATCTATTTCTAATACTGAAGATAGCAGGAGTCTTCAGACAAGTCTCAACCTTTCTGATCAGGTCTCAAGAATTCTCATCATTAAAAAAAGAAAAGAAACATTAAGCATGTTTTATTTTTCATTAAAAATGAGAAACAAAAACCCTTTGGAATACTGTTGTGACCCCAAGGAGGATAACTAGGATGAAAAGGAAGAAGCTGTTGGGAGGTGATATTGTTTCATATTAGACTGTGCATATTATAAAGTTTAGTACTATCCTCAATAAGAATGTTGTTGTTCAGTCGCTAAGTTGTATCCGACTCTGCAACCCCATGAACTGCAGCACGCCAGGTTTCTCTGTCCTTCACCATCGCCCTGAGTTTGCTCAAACATATGTCCATAAGAGCTTGAAATAATAATAATGATGACTTTTAAAATGACATTGGGAATGGTATTTGTGGGTGTTACAAGATGCTTCTCCACCTTTTCTGAATTTCTGATGGGAAACGGAATTTAGAATCATTTTCTATTTGGAGCAACAATTTGGTTGTAGTCAAAATGTATGAAATGATTAAAAATGGACTTTAAAAAATTAACCTCTACTTTTTTACTAGTTGACTACCAAACCTCAACCAGTGATGAAGTTTTTCCATACAGAAAGTAAGGACCTAAGTTTGGGCATGAAACACTCACCAGTGACAGCTGTGCCCAGCTTCTATCCTTGAAAGAAACGTCCAACAAAGCAAGTAATCAGATCAACATGTACCCAGAGGAAGCATAGTTTAATAAACTCTTTATTTTCTTCATTTGCTACTATTTTGGTTTGCCTAAAAAATGAGTTCTTGCAGGAGAAATCTGAGTGTATTTTTGGCAAGCAGTTAAATGAATTACCTTCGCTGATTCATTGAATGAATAGTTATGACAGAGAAAATCCAAATAGGAAAAAGAACAGGAGATGGGGAAAAGTGAGTTTCTTCATCTTTAAACATTCATCATAAAATATTTCTTAGATTAGAGGAAATTCTTACCCATGTTTAAGGATCAGAGGTCTAAAATACCTGCCAAAACACAGCTGTTGGAAGGCATCAGATATTCACTATGATGTGCTCTTTATGGATATAAAATTTGTGTCACCTATTTAAATGTATTGAAGATCAAAAATAATAGGCTGAAAAGGGTTAAGGGAAGATGGTATTTTCCCAAGGAAAACTATGCTTATCCTAGTTTATTTATGAGTCTTCTATGAAAACTTTGGAGAGTTTCTGTCATAGAAAACACACAGAAGCTTCTCCCAGAATCATGAGGCTAGAAAGAGGGCTATCACCACGTGTTCCAGGGAAACGAAAGCCTAGTATTGCAATTGGACTGGAAATCTACATTTTTAAATAGGATTTTATATTTATATATCCAAAGCCCTATTATAAGATTAATTCAAAATATATGAAAGTACAAGAGACCTCAAAAATCTCATCCAATCTGACCTGAATTTCCCATTTTACAGATAAGGAAATCCCCTAAGAACTTACAAACTTGCCTCCAAGGTTAAGAAGTAGCCTTTAAATATCTTCTGCCTCTCATCTATTACTGTTGTTTTTTTTTTTTTAATACTCTGTCTGAGCTTTGGCTTTCTTGAATTTAAAGGCCAACACGGACACTGCTGATTGTGTCAATCCTCAGTAAGACAACTTAAGAGTTTACTGCTAGTGGTTTAGCAGGGTCAGAAAGTCAGCAATACATGTCTGGCACGTGTGTCTGAGAAATTTAGAAAAGGAATATGAGGAAGGGGGAGGATTTAGAAAGCCACCTAAGGCCACTGTCAAGGCTGTGGGTGGGAATCCCCACTCCCCAAGGCTCCAGTGTAAGCTGCTTAGAATTTAGAATGTTGAGAAATGGTCTAAAAACCAGGAACAGTTTCAGAGACTGGAATCCAACAAGGTGATGTCCTTCACCTGGCCGTGCACTGCCTTCTGACCGAGCTACCTGTTTCTCAACAGGTAAAGTTCCTTAACTCTGTGAAAGCCTTTGCATTAAACCATGGTAAATTTGTACAGTGGGTGTTGATCTCTACCAATCAAAATGGCTTGAAACCTATATGATCACACACCATCTGTCAGAAACTCCTACTAAGTTCACATTTGTTCCACTACACACACTTAACACCGGCACTCAAGACCTCCAGGAACGAAACTATTTTCCCCACAGAAGGGCAAACACCCCGGGGGCAGAACAAGTCATCTGATATGAAAATAAGCCCACACATTGTCGTTACTGTTCAGTTACTCAGTCGTGTCCGACTCTTTGCAACCCCATGGACTGCAGCATACCAGGCTTCCCTGTCCTTCACTGTCTCCCAGAGTTTGCCCACCAAACTCATGTGCACCGAGTTGGTGATGCCATCCAGCCATCTCACCCTCTGTCACCCTCTTCTTTTGCCTTCAACCTTTCCCAGCATCAAGTCTTTCCAATGACTTGGCTCTTCACATCAGGTGGAATGCATGCATGGAGAGCAGTAAAAGCAACCAGCACTGGCCATCATGAACTGTGGGCAAGCTGCTTGCTGGATGTAACACTAGTCGAGAGCACTTTCTTACTTATTTATCCATCGTTAGCAGCTGTAAGGAAGATAAACTCCTCTTTTGTCTTCTTGAGGGAAATAAATCACCAAAAGGGAGAGCCTTAAGCTTCCCGGTGTGGAAGAAAGCATTGAAAATCGCAATGCAAACAAGGACCAATGTGCATTTTCAATGTAAATCGCCTTCCCATACACTGTAAAAACCCGCATTTGCTAGCCTACTCTATAATGAATGGATGAGACTGTAAACGAGGTACTGGAGCTTCCCTGTGATGAGACAAGAGAAAAGCTCCCTGGTGTTCTCTCCTAGCATCGGCTTCCATATTTGTGCAACAGAACCTGAAGCTGTTCTCTGGTTTAAACAACAGGTGGCACCGCCAGAGCTACATTTTCCCTGGCAAGAAACCTTTGCAGTTTGCGATTTCACCTTCCAGGAGGCATCAACAGTTTTCACAATCACCTCTATCGATAGCATGTACATATGTTCCCATGTAGTAAATGCAAACACGAGCAGGGAAACGTTGGAATTTGTGTGACTGCGGTTTTACCAATCACCACCTACCATCCTCACCCCTTCCTGCACAGTCATCTACACACGGGCATAAATTCCCTCAAGGACACATCACCGTAGGGAAGAAGCAGAAGGGAAAGAGATTCCCATCACGTTTGTTCTGATTTTCAATTACCGTAGATGTGTATATCCCCTCCCACCCCCGACACATGCAAAAGAGAAGCGCCACAAGGTGTGGGGCACATTCTGGGCAAATGATTGAGAAATCTAGGACCTGAGAAGCCTGTTAATGAATTCACATCAAGAAACAACACTCTACTGTCCATTTTTCATAAGCACTTGTCACCCACGAAGTCATAAGCACGTCTGCACCAAAAGAGCATGCTTAATATTTGGAAGGAATAAATAGGTAAAGACATGGCATTTCCACAAGGAAAACACAGAACTCAGGACTTTTCTCGAAAGTGCCAAGAAGACAGATTACATTTCATAGGTTTTTTTCTGTCTCCTTTAAATATGAGAAAATTGCCATGCCAAGAATCTCTCATTCAACACCTACGGCTCATTTTCTCTTTTCACGTGCTCTTTTTTTTTAATTCACAGGCACAGTTTTATTATGTAACAGCAGTTACCATATGATTTCGAGACGACAATATAATAGTTACTGGCTTGATATATTAAATTTATTTAATTTTGAGTTTGGGGGTTGCTTTTTTATTATTCTTATTAGGACAATTTAACAATGGAAATCTTGTCAATGCAGCAAGGCTGAGATCAAGATGACGGATGGGCAAGTCATGAGCCTAAAGGGACGTGCCAGGTATGAGACTGTTTGGAATGCTGAGCTGCAGAAGCACTAAAAAATGTATTTTTGTAAAAGCGGATGAGTGGGTAAGAGGAAAATTACATGGAAAATCAGGCTGCGCTACGAAGAGATAACGGGCTTTTCTTGCAGTGTCTCAACTGTCATATAGTATTCAATGCCCACACTCGGAGAACAGAGAGCCTAAAACTTCTACCTGAGGAGCCTCTTGGTGTACAGTTTTACACTATCTTATTAATAATATCTGTAAATACAAAAAAAGAGAGAAGAATGGAGGGAAAAAGTCAAAATATATCTCCTAGAATTCAAAAGCATCATAGAAATTCGGCTTTCATCAGCAATTTTGTCCTAAAGTACGTGTCCTAAGCAACAAACTGTGAAGCTAACGCCATGTGATTTCCTAGTAATCAGATAACACTTCATGCGTGATTTCTGGAGGAACTGGGGTTTCACGAAATAGCATGAACTCTGAACCAAGGCGGAGAAGGCAATGGCACCCCACTCCAGTACTCTTGCCTGGAAAATCCCATGGACAGAGGAGCCTGGTGGGCTGCAGTCCATGGGGTTACTACGAGTCGGACACGACTGAGCGACCTCACTTTCACTTTTCACTTTCATGCATTGGAGAAAGAAATGGCAACCCACTCCAGTGTTCTTGCCTGGAGAATCCCAGGGACGGGGGAGCCTGGTGGGCTGCCGTCTTTGGGGTCGCACAGAGTCGGACACAACTGAAGCGACTTAGCAGCAGCAGCAGCAGCAGCAGCAGCAGCAGCAGCAGCAGCTGACCCAAGAGGTGTGGGCTTATTCCTGACTCTACCACATACCAGCTGATTAACCAGTCACATTATTAACCTCTTTAAACCCCACTTCCCAGTATTCAATGATAATATAACAAATCCTTTGTAAGGCTATTTTGAATATTTTACAAGGATTCTTTATTTATAGCAGATGTTTAATTAAAGTTCATTTGAGGCCTTCTGGACTTCAGAAGATATCTTCTTTTAATTTCCCATTAAAATACCCGTGAAACTGCATGGAATCTAGCCGTAAGTACTATCAACTACAGATGAGAGAAGATTCCTTACTCAACAATATGAAAGGAGTTTCCTTTGAGGACAGCACTGGTGAATGAGTGTTCAGACTTCTAACTGGCATCTAGTGAAGCTCATGACTGGTCGATCCTGTCTGTCTGCTGGCAGATGCAGATTAGAAAGAGAAAAGCATTAACACGGGTCTCTACAGTACGAGGGAAAGAGAACTTAACACTAAAGTTACAAAATATAAGCACATGTCTGAAAATGTTTCAACACAGAAAACAAGAAATCCTGTCCTCAGGGAGATGCAAGGGTCAGGCGGGACAGAGACAGGCTGAGATGAAGCAGGGATGGTGGTGGGTGCAGTGAGCTGGCTAAGGTAAAAGAAAAAAGAATACATGGAAACAGAACAACCTTAATGGAAATTAAAACATGCTGAAAAAAATTATGGGAAAAAAGGTTAGCCAATGTATGGCCATTCAGAGCTGCCTTGAAGGGCTAACACTAAGAATAATGGGTTGGGGGTTTTCCAGTCTGTTAAGGATGTTTTGTATGTGGTAAAGAAGTCACTGTAGGTAGAGCTTAATAATAGAACTTTCTCACTTAACACTAAAATACAAATACCTCAGGATACGTACATTTAAGGCTTTTGATACATATTGTTAATTTGCTATCCAACGGGTTATATCAACAAGGTATCAGCACTGCCATTTTTAATTTTGTTATTTTTTATTTCAAAAGAATATTAAACTTAAGTTGAAAAAACAGGACGGTTTATTTCTTCTGAGCCATTTGAGAGGTAGCTGCCCCACTCCCATCAAATTGTGTATTTCCTATACAATATTGTCCTACAACAGAACCGTGAAAATCAGGAAATTAACCCTGGCGTATCACTGTCATCTAATCCTTAGACTCTGTTTCAGGTTCGCCAATCATTTTGTAATGACTTCTGTGGTAAAAGGATCCAGTTCAAAGCATCCATTTCCTTATTCCCTGACACTGACACGTTTGAAGATTAGAGGCCAGCTATATTGTAGAATGTCCCTCAATTTGGGTTTGCTTGATGTTTCTTTGTGATTAGATTCAACTTATGCATCTTTGGCTAGACTATCACAGTAACGATGCTACGCTCCCATTGTAGCCTACCAGGTGGTACCTAATTTCAATCAGTCCTACTGCTGCTGCTGCTGCTGCTAAGTCGCCTCAGTCGTGTCCAACTCTGTGCGACCCCACAGACGGCAGCCCACCAGGCTCCGCTGTCCCTGGGATTCTCCAGGCAAGAACACTGGAGTGGGTTGCCATTTCCTTCTCCGATGCATGAAAATGAAAAGTGAAAGTGAGGTCGCTCAGTCGTGTCCGACTCTTCGCGACCCCATGGACTGTAGCCTACCAGGCTGCTATTAACTTTGATCACTTGGCTAAGGTAGTATCTGCCAGGCTTCTCCACTGTGAAGTCACTCGTATTCATTTGTAATTAATAAGTATTTGAGGGTATGGGAGTTACTTTGAGACTTCACAAATATCTCATTTCTCCTCAAATATAGACTTTAAGCACTGACTTTATTTAGCTCAGTAGAGGATCATGAATTCCTATTTTATTCAACAAATTATAATCTATTACAATCACTATTTTTATGCTCAAAATGACCCAGGTTTGCCTAGTGAGAGCCGCTTAAAGCTTGTTCCTGTGTCCTTTTGACATATTCCTTACCTTTCTTTGAACACTTCCTTACTTTATGGCAGTGATCCCCAACTCTTTTGGCACCAGAGACCATTTTCATGGAAGACAACTTTTCCACGGGGGGTGGGGATGGTTCGGGGATGATTCAAGTACATGACATTTATTGTGCACTTTATTCCTATTATAATTACATCAGCTCCACCTCAGACCATCAGGCATTAGATCCCAGAGTTTGGGGACCCCTGCTTTATGGAACAGTAAGATATTCCAGGCTCATCTCCTACTTCTCTGTCCCAGCCCTAAAATCAGCCATTCGTCCAAGGAATACTTTAAAGTGGAGATAGTATTTACAAGCCAAGGTCTCAGACTAGGTGTGCACCATGAAGCACGGCTCACAGACCCTCTTGGTGGACAGAGCTGGGAAACAGCTGTATGAATGACACAAAGATTTACATCCGTGCCTGTTTCTACAACTCTCTCTACTGAATACCATGAGTTCACACCAATACCTTCAGTGAACAGTTGTTGTTCCATCACTAAGTCATGTCTGGCGCATTGCAACCCCAAGGACTATACCAAGCTGGGCTCTTCTGTCCTCCACCGTCTCTCAGAGTTCGTTCAAATTCATGTCCATTGAGTTGGTGATACAATCTAAACTTCTCATCCTCTGCAGCCTCCCTCTCCTTTTGCCTTCAATCTTTCCCAGCACCAGCGTCTTTTCCAGTGAATCAGCACTTTGCACCAAGTGGCCAAAATACTGGAGCTTCAGCAATAGTCCTTTCAATGACTATTCAGGGTTGATTTCCTTTAGGATTGGCTGGTTTGATCTCCCTGCTATCCAAGGGACTCTCAAGAGTCTTCTCCAGCACCACAGTTCGAAAGCATCACTTCCTTGGCACTCAGACTTCTTTATGGTCCAACTCTCACACCTGGTACATGACTACTGGAAAAACCATAGCTTTGACTATACGGACCTTGGTAGGTAAAGTGATGTCCCTGCTTTTTAATACACCATCTAGGATTGTCATAACTTTCCTTCATGGCTGCAGTCACCACCCGCAGTGATTTTGGAGCCCAAGAAAATAAAATCTGCCACTTTCCCCCCATTTATTTGCCATGAAGTGATGGGACCAGATGCCATGATCTTAGTTTTTTGAATGTTGAGTTTTAAGCCAGTTTTTTCACTCTCCTCTTTCACCCTCATCAAGAGGCTCTTTGGCTCCTCTTCACTTTCTGCCATTAGAGTGGTATCATCTGCAGATCTGAGCTTGTTGGTATTTTTCCCGGCAATCTTGATTCTAGCTTGTGATTCTTCTAGCCAGGCATTTTGCATGATATACTCTGCATGTAAGTTAAATAAGGAGGGTGACAATATGCAGCATTGGCACATTCCTTTCCCAATTGTTAACCAGTCCACTGTTATTATCAGAGTTTGTTCTAATTTCTCCCCTTCTAAAACAAGAAGTCATGTCTGTCACTGTCCCCTGGTCCTGCTTGGATGCGGACTTGGGAATGTTCTCCTCACTTCACCTGAGTTCTGACACTCGGCTCTGGGCTATTGTGGCTTTCCTCTATCCTGGGACCCTTTCCTAACCAAGGTCCCTAATTTGCTCTGCTTCATCTAATAACTTTTGCTACTGAACCACAGGGAAATAGTGAGAACAAGATATATTACCAGCTTTATATATGAGTTTGAATGTCAAAATTCAAATGAGTTTGAATGTTATGTTTGCTAGTATATTTTCTGTATAAAAATGGTTTCATGTGTTTTGCTTATTTGTCTAAATGGATCTATGTCAATTTCATATTGATTAGCTTATGATCTTTGTATGGTAAAGGTATTAATTCTTTGGTTTCAGTGTTGCAAATAATTTCCTGATGTCTTCCTTGGTTCTTAATTTCTTTTATTTTCTTAACAAGAACGTTTACTTTGTTGATTAAGAAAATCTGAACTGTTTGTTGCTTTTCTACTGCCTCTGAGTTCCACTTGTTTTCTGAATTTGGGGCATTTCTGTTCTCTGCACCACTGGTTCTCAATCAGGGATAATTTTGCCCCATAGGGGACATTTGGCAATGTGTGGATACTTTAGTTTGTTGTTACCCGGGGAGGGGGAGTGTGATGCGCATCTAGTAAGTTGAAGCCAGGACTGCTGCTAATCCTCCTGCAATGCACGGGACAGCCCCACAACCAAGAACGAAATATCAACAGCGTCAAGGTTGAAAAACCCTGTTCTATATTCTCTCCAGGGCTTCCCAGGTGGCACTAGTGGTAAAGAACCTGCCTGCCAATGCAGGAGACTCCAGAGACTCAGGTATGATCCCTGGGTGAGGAAGATCCCCTGGAGGAGGAAACAGCAACCCACTCCAGTACTCTTGCCTGGGAAATCCCAGGGACAGAGGAGTCTGGCCTGCTAGAGTCCACGGGGTCACAAAGAGTTGGGCAGACTGAAGCGATTGAGCACGCATGCACGCAAGCACACATATTCTCCCCACCGCTTATAAGTTGTCTTTTCATTTCTTCCAAAATGAGATATTGGAGAAGAAAGGGTAAAAAGGGAAGGATCTTTAATGTAAACAATGTCTTTCTCTGAATTTGACTTATAAATATTGATCGTAGAGCCTCCTACAATCCAAAGTGATGGTAGAAAATAAAACAAAATAAAGCTGCTACTACTATCTCCACAAAGGATTCTCTCAGGTGAAGTCTTCACATTAAGACACTCACCTGATCATTCAGTTTTAAATCTGTGTTTGCAATACTGTCAAGAACCCATATCTAGATTATCTGGCTGCATTTGCTCTATCTTAAATGCCCACAAAAAGGAAGGCAAATAACAACTTAATTGTTTCAAATCCTGTAATGCCAGTACCAAGGACCTTAGTACAAAAAAAAAAAAAAAAAAAAAAAAAAACTAATAAATACACATCTTTTAAATAAAGAGAAGTATTAAAAATAAAATCCTTGCTTCCTTGGAATTCAGGTTCCTGGAAGAAAATTTTTATATAGCAGAATAACATGAAGAACTATAACAAGAGTCAATTATATATGCCTCCATAAAGCCGAGGGAAAAAAGAATATATTAGATATATTAGAAACAAAGGAGATTTTTAAATGTTTTCTCTTTGCACACACAGCATGTATCTTCTTGCTTATAGAATCGTTACTGGCCTGCCAGAACAGCTTACTATCATTTTCACAAGTATCCAATTCTTAGAACCCAGGGATTTCAGGAGCTCCTCTATCCAATCAGAGCAATGTCTTTGTCCCAGATCCACCTGAACATAATCCGATCCTCCTGACAGAATTGACATCTACTTTCTTCCACCCCCGCACGGGAAGAGAATGCGGAGTCCAATAAAACTTACCCAGAGGCTAAGGGCGAAACAAAAACCTATGCTGTCTCCCTTTTCTTCAGCACAACAGCTTGAACAAAAGTACCACCAGTAAAACAGTAGTCTCAGAAACTGTGATTTCCAGTGAGAAAGTGTTAAACTCATTAGAGGGGCTTCTTGTGGTCTGGATTCCCTAATGAGCTGTGGGAACTTACATAATGAGGAGAACTCTCAGTCTACATAATTCAAAAGCCTACAAACCCTGTAAATTCTGTTTCCTCTCTTACATGCACTAAACTAGCTTTTTTTCAAATTTTTAACCACTGTATTTTAAAACTTTTGTCTGTTTCCTGACTTGTTACAAGAAATAAAAAGCCCGTGAAAATGACAAAATAATAATTATTATTTAATAATAACAATCAAAACAGGAGCTAACATTTATTGAATTGGGGGCTTTCTATGGTGTTACTTACTATTCTAAATGCTTTACATGAGTTTACATGTGTTAATGCAATCCCATGGCAACCTATGAAGTAGATACTATTATTATAATTATTATTCCCATTTTATAGATAAGGAAACCGAA
This sequence comes from Capra hircus, assembly GCF_001704415.2. Classification (NCBI taxonomy): domain Eukaryota; kingdom Metazoa; phylum Chordata; class Mammalia; order Artiodactyla; family Bovidae; genus Capra; species Capra hircus. The sequence continues at coordinate 29,875,429 of NC_030823.1, read as the reverse complement.
GCCCAGGGGTTTAAATAACTTTTTCTAGGTCCGAACCAGGATTGCAATCAGAAAGCCTCATTATGAAACCCACGGTACCAATCACTATTCTGCCTCTCTCATTTCCACCCTCCTTCCAGCATTATGGGCTTCCCTGGTGGCTCAGCTGGTAAAGAATCTGCCTGCAACGCAGGAGACCTGGGTTCAGTCCCTGGGCTGGGAAGATCCTCTGGAGAAGGGAAAGGCTACCCACTCCAGTATTCTGGCCTGGAGAATTCCATGGACCGTATAGTCCGTGGGGCCGCAAAGAGTCGGACACGACTGAGCCACTTTCACTCACTCGCAGCATTATGGCTTTTCTCTTAGGTTCTTTAAGTTGTATGCTAAAAGGAATGTTACTCTGTCATGGAAAATAAAACTTTCTTCATCTTTATTTTTGACTGAATCTGAAACTTCAACATTCACTCCGCATGAAACCCAGAGTCCCCCCCCTTTTTTTTTTATAAAGCCTAACTGCATGAGCAGATTTACATAGTTACCAGGACAAATCTTTATAAATTTGTCTGGATCATTGGTGAATTTGATTGCAAAAATAAAAGCCAAAAAGAACATCATTTGTTTTGTTAAGATGACCAGCAACTATTCACAGTAACAATGGCAGAAACATGTGACTATCACAAGGTAGCCATTAAATTATCTGAGAAAAAGGAAAAATGGGGTGCATCTCTCCAAACGCAGAAGAAAAGCCTCTCTACCATCTTCTGTCTCCACCCAGGGGCAAAGATTGGAAGGACACTAGCTGCCCCAGTAGAGTACAGGGAAGACTGAGGAGCTCTGAAGCCTCATGATGCACATGCAGAATTCCACTACATCTTTCTGTCTTGGTGCAAAATATAACTCCGCTGTTATGGAAGTGCTCAGAGTTCATCTTTCTGTGGTGGTTACTGTTGCTCAGTCGCTCAGTCGTGTCCTACTCTTTGAGACCCCATGGACTGCAGCGGGCCAGGCTTCCCTGTCCTTCATTATCTCCTGGAGCCTGCTCAAATTCATGTTCATTGAGTCACTGATGCAATCCATCTCATCTTCTTCCCACCCTCCTACGCCTCCTGCCCTCAATCTTTCCCAGCATCAGGGTCTTTTCCAGTGCATCAGTTCTTCACATCAGGTGATCAAAGAATTGGAGCTTCAGCATCAGTCCTTCCAATGAACATTCAGGACTGATTTCTTTTCGGGTTGACTGGTTTGATCTCCTTGCAGTATAAGGGACTCTCAAGAGCCCCTTCCTATGGTGGGGAGAGCATATTTTGACTTTGGATCTATCCACACTATCACACAAGCCCCTGCCACAGGGCACTCTGTGGCCAGGCAACAGGAGAGCATGGACTGATGCCCATGCTCAGGACTGCAGTCAATGGATCTGGAATCCTACAGCCAAAAAGACACCTGCTTTGCCAACCAGCTGCCCAATCCCTATAAGGATCTGTAGGGAGATATGAAGGAAAAAAGTGCTGGAGAAGCTTCTTGGGAGGCAGGAAATTCACATATCAATCATTATATTATTGATTAGCCTCTGCACTCTCTGATGTAGTAATTAATCACTCTATTGATGAAAAGCCATCTCAGTTTTACAGTTCTGTTGTTTTCTCAGCAATACAGGCAAAGTTTCACACACACCAAATTTTATTTGTATATTATTCATTCATTTTTTAGGCAAATCTGAACCCATTCAAATGGAAAGTGGAAAAATGGAACTGCACTTTCCAGTGTGATACTGAGCATAAGATATCTTTATAAAAGGACCGTATTATTTCAGTATTCAGTAGGTGAGCTCTTGGAAGATTAGACTCCTATAGAGTAAGTCCCCCAAATTGTTCCATAATCAGGGATTCTTTTCCTAGGCTCTGAATGACTCTGATAGTTGAGACTCCATTGGCACCTGGAAGCCAGTACCACTGAACAGCATCAAAGACTGGCTGGCCTTATATTAAATAAATAAAAATCTAATAAAACAACAGAAGAACTGAATTCTTTGTCATAATCAAGATGATATCTTGCTATGCGTAAGACATCAGGCCCTCTGGAGATAGACTGTCACTTCTTTGCACAAGTCAGTGTCATTAACAAAAAAGTTGGCTCTCAGACATCAAAAATTACATATCAAAGAGAAATATTCATTAAAATGTATACAAATATATAGAGAGATGTACACATCTATACAAAGATGTTCATTAGAGAAACACTTGTCATGGTGTAAAAGGAAAGATGAATGCCTATTAGCAGGGGGTTGGTAACATGTATTACAGTGCACATATGGATTCTGGGGCCACCAGCCTTGGTTTAAATCCTGGTTCCACTTGGTTTAAATCCATAGTCCACAAGATACTCACTGTATAACCTTGGGCAAGTTATTATACCTCTCTGAACCTTGGTTTCCTCACTATGGTTTCATAATTTCTATGAAGTGCTCTGAAACAGTGCCTGGTTCTTAGTACAAACCTAATAGCTTTTAGCTATTATTTCAGAGACATCCTGGTGAATGGTAAATTTTGATCATTTAGTGAGAATAAATGTAAAGGGTTTAATAAAATACCAGACACAGAATAAGAGCTCAAAAAATGTTAGCAATCATTATGATATAACATTACCAGTATGCCTGAAGTGAAATGAAGTCACTCAGTCGTGTCTAACTCTTTGAGATCCCATGGACTGTAGCCTACCAGACTCCTCCATCCATGGAATTTTCCAGGCAAGAATACTGGAGTGGGTTGCCATTTCCTTCTCCAGGAGATCTTCCCGACCCAGGAAATAAACTTGGGTCTCCCACATTGTAGGCAGACGCTTTACCATCTGAGCCACCAGGGAATACCCAGTATGCTTGGTAAAACACAAACAAACTTTTTGGCTGACAAGTGACCATTAAAAAAAGGATGGACCTATATTTGTTAGCATGTTAAGATGGCCTTGAGTCATTGCTGCAAGCTGTAGATGAATATAAGTAGCATACCTCTGAATGTGTGCACGTGACTCTGTGTGTGTGTGTGTGTGTGTGTGTGTATGTGTATGCATGCATGCGTGAGCACGTGCAGGGATACATACCAACTATGGATTCCCTTGGAAAATGAGAAGTTGCTAGGCAAAGGAAAACTTTCACTTTTACACTTTTCATGATGTGAGGGTGATCCTACATCAAAACAGCAAATAGCAATCATAACCATAACTTAAATTTTCTTATCTAAATTTTAATTCTGTGAAGAATTTTCTGCTGCTTCTTCTTCACATCAGGACAGTAGGATATAATTTAGGAAGAATAACGTCACTTGTTAGCCCAGGAATTTTTAGAGCAGCAATAAAGTATACCTCTCTACCAACTCATTGTCTAAACTTCCCAGCCAGGGTTGCCTCTCTACCTAGGACATAAGCAGATATTTGTTCCTCTCAAACTTACTGGGTATTTGTCTTGGACTGGATATCCTTGGTGAGTGAAAAAAGCTAAGAGGCACAAGAGGTGGGAATTAAAGATGCATCTACTTAAAAAGCAAAGTCTTGCTAATCAGTGATTGCATCTCAAGAAATGATATGCTGAAAGCACTGATGGAAAGCTTTGTTAGAATGCATGTCCAAGCAGAACTGTGGTCCTTTATTTTTATTTTTTATTAATTTTTATTGGAATACATTGCTTTACATTGCCATGTTAGTTTCTGCTATAAAGCAAAGTGACTCAGCAATACACATATCTCCTCTTTTATGGATTTCCTTCCAGAACTGTAGTCTTTCAAATTAGCAATTAGCAAAGTGAAGATTAGGTAATACAGCAAGCTCTAACTGATAAATCCAATGTGTCTTATTATGGAATTCAGATACAAGGAAAACTGAATCTGGGAAAATGACCAAATGAAGTTGCTTGAATCATTTTCCTTTTTTTTTTCCTCCAATTGTTTTCACCAGAAAAGCCTCATGGTTTTTCATTTTCCAAAGTCACTACTATTTGAGAATTGTCAAGAAGACAATTCTTTTCCGTGTATAGGATGATGCTGAGAATGAATGCTTTACTTTGGGCCCTAGTCTTGTTTGGAAAATGAAGCTGTGGCTTTGATTTTGAGACAAAGAGACGTAGATAACATAGAAGAAAAGAGGAATTAAACTGCATGAGTTCAAATCTTGGCTCTCCACTTTTTAGTTATTCATGTTAGGCAAGTTGTTTAATCTCTCTGGAGTTAAGTTTCTTCATCAGGTAAATGAAGGTATGCACTATTAGAATCCCGTTCATAGTACTATTCTAAGGATCATATGAGTTAATTTCTATAAAGTGCTCTAAAACAGTGACTGGTTCTTAGTACAAACCTAATAGCTGTAAATTATTATTTCAGAGACATCTTTGTGAATGGTAAATTTTGATCATTTAGTGAGAATAAATAGAGAACAATGACGGATTAACTCCTTCAAATTACCATATGTATGACTACCACTATACCAGGTGGGAGGAGATGAAATAAGAAACTGTAGAGGTCATCAGTTGACAGACAGTCAAATGTCTTGGTCAGGTCACCTAGGAGTGAACTCGAGCTAAAATCAGTTCTTATATCACAGCCCAGTATTTTTTTCAACCACATCCCACCATATTTTTCCTTCTGCAATATTATATGGAGGCAAAAAATAGTAATCTCAGGTACAGTAATAGATATACAATATAGTTTTTTTTAATACCTAATCCAGATGGTATGGCTAGGCCCTATATTTCAGTTGATAAAAAAAAAAAGTGCTACCTAAAAATGGGTAATTTTATCTGATGAATTCCAGCAGAATCCAGACATGAATTCCAGCAGAAGGTTGAGAATCCAGTTAGAACTTTCCTGAACACCTGCCACTTATCTAGAATATGCTACCTGTAGAGGACACAGATCAATAGCCTTGGTCCCTAAGACTGTGTGAATGAGCAAGAGTGTATTGTAAAGTACTGGTAAGATCTCGGGGATATGCTCAGAGAAGGGCAGGTGCACTAGTACTCTTGGCCAATGCAGCTGAGCCACGTAGGGGGATGAGCCCCAGCATGCTAGGCTGAGAAACAGGCCTGCAGTCTGAACCCAGGATACACAATACAGCTTAATCTTTTTCCAGAAAAGGAGAACCTCAGTATAATCTCTGTCTGAACAACAAAAAGTTAAAGACTCTATTGATGGAAAGCATCTAGAAAGGAAGTTATGACAGATATGAACCAAGAGGAAAACAAATCTAGAAATAAAATAGATCATCTTGAACGTAAGAGCAGTATCAGTAAGATTTGTCTCCTCCATCCAAACGATTGCTAAACTCAGAGATTCCTAACATCCCTCTATAAACCAAAAAGCAGTATCAGTGACTCTACAGATCAGGTCACTGGAATTAACCGAATCATGAAGAGAATAATGCTAAGTCTAAGTCTGTAACTCAGAAAGAAAAAGCTGGCTGGGTATCCTGTACACTCTGCTGGCCTAAACCACAGAGAGGACACAGACTCTCCAAGACTCAGTGCCTTTGGACAGAGAGGGACTTGGGTCTGCCTGTGAACTTTAGCAACATACCATCTTGATAAAAGCAGTGGGTATAATTTCTCCCTTTTGTCATCTGAATAGATCATGATTACATTATAAGTGGGTAGGGAGGTAAATAGGTGGAGAGAGAGAATCAATGGATGTGGTGAGGTTACTAAGACCCAGCAACAATGAACTAAGGAGCTGTATACTAAATCCCAAGTGTTCGAAAGAGAACCCTGTCCCAGAAACAAGCCTGCTTTTTTCAAAAACAGAGTTCTAACCTTCCCTAAGTTCTGTAGATGAGATCATAAAGAACTCTTAGATCAAGTACTCTCATTTAAATCCGTGCCATATAATTATGTTTATCTATAGGATACACTGGAGAAGGAAATGGCAACCCACTCCAGTATTTGAGCCTGGGGAATCCCATGGACAGAGGAACCTGGTGGGCTAAAGTCCATGGGATTTGCAGGAGTCAAACATGACTTAGTGACTAAACCACCACCACCACCACTATAGGATACATATAGTGTAACCATGGAACCTCAAAACACTCACTTGCCTAACAAAATGGTAGTTTTTCCATTTGTCTTTGGGAGAAGACAGGTTGGTCTTTTTAAAGTTCATATAGAGTAATCACATGGGAGAAGGCAATGGCACCCTACTCCAGTACTCTCGCCTGGAGAATCCCATGGATGGAGGAGCCTGGTAGGCTGCAGTCCATGGGGTCACTAAGAGTCGGACCCAACTGAGTGACTTCACTTTCACTTTTCACCTTCATGCATTGGAGAAGGAAATGGCAACCCACTTCAGTGTTCTTGCCTGGAGAATCCCAGGGACAGGGGAGCCTGGTGGGCTGCAGTCTGTGGGGCCTCACAGAGTTGGACACAACTGAAGCGATATAGCAGCAGCAGCAGCAGCAGAGTAATCATGTAGGTAAAAAGTAGCATCTTATAGGACATGGAAAATCAAGCAGATGCTTAGAGCACTCTATACTATATTCTAGATGGCCAATAAACTTGGGCTGTTTTGTTTAAAAAAAAAAAAAACTTGTAAAATAAGCTCTTTCAAAGTTCCGTTGTTGCCAGACTTGTCACAAAGAAGGTCATAAGTACATACCAACACACAAATTATGTGCACTTAACATGTTTCACCGATGACAGAGCCCTAAGAAGACTTATTAAGCATCTTGACTATAGTTTTCAAATTTTTCTGCTGTGGAACCCTTACATCTATCAAAGCATTCAGAAAAACCCCAAAAACATAGAATCACAAAATAAATGTGATCCGATGTGATGCAAGGAAGATGTGTGTACGTGTCTGGGCTTGGGGGAAAGGGACATGAACATGTCTGTGTGAGAGGACAGGGCTGCTTCCCCAGAATGTTGTTTGAAAATCACTGATGCAGGCACTTCCTTGGTGGTCCGTCCAGGGGTTAAGACCCCGCCTGCCAATGCAGGGGACACAGGGCTCCCTGCTCAGGGCTTTGCTGGTGACTCAGGCAGTAAAAACTCCACTTACAATGCAGGAGTCCCAGGTTCGATCCTTGGGTTGGGAAGAACCCCTGGAGAAGGAAATGGCAATCCACTGCAGTCTTCTTGCCTGGTGAACCCCATGGACAGAGGAGCCTGGTGGGCTGCAGTCCATGGGATTGCAAAGAGTCAGACACAACTAAGTAACTAACAGTTTCACTTTCAGGGAACTAAGATCCAACATGTCTTATGGAAACTAAGCCCCTGGGTGACAACCACTGAGCCCACACTCTGCAGCCCACGCGCTGCAATGATAGATCCCACACACCAAGACCTGACATAGCCAAATAAAAAATTAACTTTTTTTTTTTTAAAGAAATTCACTGAGGCAGTATAAGTCTCTCATTTGCGGATAAAATTAAAAGTGGATTCCCCTCCTGGTGATGTCACCTTATACATTAAAGCCTTTTTTTTTTTCTATATGCTTCTAGCAATAGTAGTTTATGACTCTATGATATATGGTTCTCACAGGAAATCACATAAACAAAGGGAAGATCATTGGCATGATAATCACTACAATAGATCAAAGTAAACAATCCTGATGGCATATTACCTATCTGCTAAGAAAAGAGGGAGTGAGAGCTTAAGCTCAGACCACCCTGGAATCTTACTTATGTATTTATTATGTATTAAACACTGAGATCTAAAACTGAGTGAAGAATTAACTGGGAAAATCTGTTATTTTAATAGAAATAATATTGACCCCTGGAAATAAAACATTATTTCAGGTTACAAAGATGTTAAGTTATGGTAGAAGCTGATTTCAAAAGGCTTTGCTGCTATGAACATAAAATCAGGTCATTTTCATTCCGGCTCCATTGTAGTCTGTTGGGACTTAACTGAAATCAGCCATTTTAATTCAGAAACAATATTTAGGTTGCAGAAAGCAGTGATGACGACCCTGCCTTTGCTTAAAATCTCTGAAACAAAAGGGATATTTTCTGTAATAGCATAAATTACACAGGCTCTAAAGTTATATGGAAAAGACCCTTTCACTCTTGCAGAAATGTGCAATTCTGTGGCTGCAATTTTCTGAAACTGCTTAATAAAACTTTATCCTTTTTATCAGGAAAAAAAAACAAGCAGAATACCAATAGCTCCATAATAGGCACCCAGGCACCAACACTCTACTTATTAGGGCACGGAGTATTAATAATTAACTGTTGGTCAAGCACACTGAGTGAGCACTCTTCTCCCAAAGGACAGTTTCCTGTCAAGATGTCACCCAGAAATAGCCCTTTAGATTACAGGAAGGGGCTGCAATTCCCTGCAGTGCATCTGATAACTATAAACATCGTCAGAGTTTCAGTACCTGCCACGAGCAGATCAGCTCACACCTGGATTTGTCTCACCCTCTTCCCCCCTTCCCCCACTCTCATCTTTCCCACAAACACAGCAATAATTGATGGCATCTGTCTTTCTGAGGATCAACCGTCAGCAGCTGCCTGTCCCAGCACTGAAGGATGTATGAGCTGAAAGAGATGGCAACCAGATAGAAAAGGGATGGAGAGTTTCTATATATACAAGCCCAGGCTTTGCCCTTGATTCTCTGGACAAGTCCCTTCAACCTCTCAGCAAAGCAGGGATCATAAAACTTACCACCTTAGCATCGAAATGCTAGGAGCTCTAATTTAACGATGTCTATCATGGACTCTGGTACCTCTGTACTGATGCTTGTTGTCTCCTCTCATGTTCAAGTAGCATGACCATTAAACCACCTTCTCACTTTTAGGGATCCAAGGTCAGGCAGAAACAGCATCCTCAGTCTTTCATTCCACCATTACGTGTAAAGACTACATACCGTATTAGAGTCCTTGACTGGAAAATGTATGGATGTGGTGAGTCAGCCAGACCCGAGTTCAAGTCATAGCTCTGCTATTTCCTAGCTATGTGAGCTTGGGCAAGGCAGCTAACTACTCTGAGCTTCAGTTTCCTCATCTGTAAATAATCAACAGTAGTAGTAGCAATAGTAGTGGTAGCAAATAAAGCAAATGCACACTTGAGAGGATCACTGCAAGTTTCAAACAACATGTGCAGCTGCCACACAGCTTGGGAATTGTGTTCCTGAGTATTTATCCCAGAGAAATGAAAATTCCTATTTCTACAAAAACCTGTGCATGAATTTTAGAGCAGCTTTACTTGTAATAGCCATAAACTAGAAGCAACTCAGATGTCCTGCATGGGGGGAAAGGTTAAATTACTTAGTAATAAATGGAATATTACTAAATCATAAATAAGGAAGAAATGATTGATACACACAACAACCTGGACAAATCTGCAGAGAATTAGGCTGCTAAGTGAAAAAAAAAAAAAATCCAAAAGGTTGCATAGTATATGTTTCTATTTGTATATCATTCTTGAAATGACAAAATTATAGAAATGGAGTGTAGATTAGTGGCTGTTTGGACTAGAGGGGTTGAGGTGGGGAAAAAAATGGATGTAGCTAGAAAAGGGCAACATTTAAGGGATGCGTATGGTGATGAAATGCTATTTCTTGACTATAGTAATGGCAGTGTCTGGTGATACTGTACCATAGTTCTGTAAGATATCACCCCTGGAGGAAACCAGGTTAAAAACACAGAGATTGCTTCCATATTGTTTATGAAAACTATTAATACATGTAACTTATAATTATCTCAAAATAAAAGGTTTAATTAAAAGAAATTCTTAAGATGGTGCATATTTCAGAAGATCACACAAGGATTAAATAATATATGGAACTGAACAATAAATTATTATTAAATATTATATGGAAAATCTCCTAGAACAGTCAGTTCTTGGCAAAAACAGAGATTCACTAAATGTTCGTTTCTTTCCTCTAGGAAGTTGTTCATAGATAGAATGTGTTCTGGTGGATTTTTGTGGTCAAATGAAAACATAACTCCATGAAAACAGTCTGATAATAATACAAGTCTTTCTTGGCCTTTTTTTCTGTAAATCTAGACTTTCAGGAAAATTTGCATTATTTCATATCCAACAAAATCGGCCCAATTCCCATAGAAAAACTGTGCAATTCAGACACCACCAAATTTCTTTATCAAAAATGTGAATAGTGGGGCAGGCAGCAGTGGATTTTGATTTAGTTAGCCAAAGGCCACCATCAAAAGAAAAACTATGGCCAAAAATCAGTTTGTATATTCCATTACAGGTATAGCAGGAAAAAAGAGGAAAGGATAAAACCTGGCTTCATCCACTCAAGAATTCACATCTAGTTAAGGAAGAAAAAGTCACACATGAAGAGGTCAGAGAACAAGTAAGTGGAGAAGAGACCATCAGTGCAACAAAGGCACTGAGAAGGCAGAGGTGAACGGGCGCTGGGATCTGGGCACATGGCTGGGAGGTGGCAAGGCAAGACCAGCAGGATGCTACAGGTCTCCATAAAGCCCCTTTGGTCCTGCTGTCTGGTACATGGCCCTGGCCTCCTGAAGGACTGCAGCTGACCTTAGTATTTTGCTGATGCTCAGAGAGAGAGCTTTCCCAGAGAGCTCTAGGCCCTCTGCCTGATCCTTACTGTATAAATGAGCTTGCATGAAGCTCCTAATTACAACACAGGCAAAGGAAAGGAAAACACACACACACATATACACATACACACACACACACACACACACACACACATATGCACAGTGGATGAAGCATCAGAGTGTTCTAGCCCTCAAAATAAAATGAGGAGCAGACTCTTTGGCAGGACAAACATTCCCACACCTTATCCTCCAGTTCACTGCCTCAGGATACAGAATTACCAGGCGGCCCCGTCTGAACTCTTTAGTTCTAAATTAGGGCCTGAAATGATCCAAATGCTGTCCAAATCTTTTCCATGCCCAAATGAAGGTGGTAAGGATGTCTTTATTCTAGTGATCAAAACCTGGCAATTTGCTATGTTAAACCCCTACTCCATAGCCATGTATTTGAGGAACATATGTTTTCAGAATAGCATTTATTGTATAAATGCCATCTTGTTGCAAGTCTTCCAGCTAGGAGAGTTCCCTGGAAGCTGCTGGTCCTGAGTTGAAATAAATGGAAGGGAATGAAGGTCACAGCCTACAGCAAAGTTCCGAGATGACTTCTCTGCCACTCACCAAATGAGCCTTTTGACAGACTCCAACATCAGGACAGTATCGTCATTTCATGAGGTGAGCTATTGGCAGACAGATGCCTCCGAATCACATTAATTGGAACCTCTTGTCACAAGATAGCAGCATTTCAATTTCTCTGTGGAGGCTCGTGTGCTACACATGGTATCTGGCAGGTGTAAGAATCTCATCTCTGATTGCTTATATTCTCAATCTACTTTCTCGGCCTATTTTCGTACTGCAAAGCAATTACGGTGGAAAATCAGTTTGCAACATGCGCTCATCCATATTCAGTTCTTTCCACTTCAGGCAAATATTGCCCAGAAAAAAAAAAATAAAAGGAGACAGATTTGAGAAATCCAGATCTGTTCCTGTATTTTGATCCCCTGATTGTCCAAATGTTTACTTGTTGATAATCCACAATTTGCTCCATGTCAAAATAAATATTCAAAAGACGTAGCTCCAAATAACTAAAGCATATATCTATCTTTAGGAGGGCTGACACGTGCAGAGAAAAATCTCAATATATAGACCAACAGATATGGGCAGGATGAAAGCACAATGAATTAATTGAAAGCACAATGATAGAGAATAGTTAAAAATAAATAAACAGTGTTACTGATTTCACGTATGCTGAGGAAAACAAAGATTTAAGAGGCAGTACCTGGGACCATGACCAACTGGCCAACAAAATGGGGCTGAGGAGGGGACAGAGCGTCCTCACCAAAGCCTGAAGCCTTAAGAGCCAGCCCAGCTTGGATCTCCCAATCAGCTTCTCAGATTTTGTTTGTGAAATTAAGAGAAGTCACAAGGTGGGGACTAGAATTTTGAGATTCTCCTAAATGAAATGTTCATATAAAAGCTACCTACGACTGCAACTAACTCATCCATAAGATTATTTTTACTTTATTTTTAAATAGGTAGGGGATACAATTTTTGAGGGTAGGAGCCAGGTGAGTCCTCCTTTGCCTGGCAAAGCAATAGTTATTCTTTTTTTAAAAAAATAGGTAATTAACTGACATGAATCAAAATTGAAAAGGTTCAAAACCACAAAAAAGTCTCCCTGTCCACTCCCCCATCTTTAGAGGCATCTAAATTTATCAGCTTTACTTTTATGCATATAAAAATATGTTTACATATTCTTTTCCTTCCTAATTTTTACCCAAATGGCCATATACCACAAAGTCCATTTTCATTTTCTCTGCACACTAAACAATATAACTTAGATTTAATTTCATATGAGGGCATAAAGAGTGTCCTCATTCTTTTTATGACTTTATAGTATTCCACCGAACAGATATAGCTTGATTTAAATAACCAGTCTATTGGTAAATGTTATTTCCATTCTTTTCATATTACAAATAATGCTGCAGTGAATGTCACTTCAAGTATTTGCTAAAGTATGTATTAAATAAATTCATAGAAGTGTAGTTGCTGAGTCAAAGGGTATATGTATTTGTAAAATGTATTCACAAACACACACAATACACACACAGCTTGTTTCTCTGTACCCTTGCTAACACAGGGTACCAGTGAACACCTTGCTCTTTACGAATCTAATAGAAAAAAAAAAAAGACATTTCAGTTTAAGTTTTCACTTACATTGTTCTTATTATGAATGAATGAGTTGAGGATCTTTTCACCTGTGTCCTAGGAGGCTGACCCCTGGGGACAGCTTCACCTGACCTCTCTTGCCTGGCAAGGTTCAGTAACTGGGAGGCACCAGGAGGAGATGGGAAGGTAGGCGAGAGATATCAAGGCATTTCTTTCCTATTTCTGCCTCATCCCAATGCCACGCTTCTCATGGTGGCTATATGCCTCTATATTCACAGCTTCCTTTGGGCAATCCGTCATCCCCCGCTGCTGTTCTCACTGAGTTCTAGCAACACTATTTTCCCTCTGTGTGCCCTCCACCCGGAGTGATGGTGATGGCTTCCTGCCCTTGCTGGTCTTTGAATGTCTCATCACACCTCGTTCATTCCCTTCATCTTGCTCCTTAATCTGAGTCTTCATTTGAAAACTGTTAGCTGATTTTGTGTTTTGCTGAGACGCTGACATACAAACCCCTTGCCTATTTTTCTACTGAGCTGTTTAGTCTCTTTCATATTGATTCATAACTGTAGGAACTCATTATTCATTAGAGCGAAGAGGGGCAAACTTTTTCTATAAAGGGCCAAACAGTAAATATTTTTGGCTTTGTGTGCCATATGGTCTCTGCTGCAACTGCTCAAGTCTGCCACCGTATGGTGAAAACAGCCCCAAACAAGATGCAAACGGATGGGTGTACAAATCAAGTTCTAAAAAACTCAGTTTATAAAAGCAGGCTGAGTTTGGCCTTGGGACTGTACTTACAGACCCAGCATTAAGCAAATTATCCCTTCCCTAGGTTATGAGCTGCAAATATTTTTTCCCCAGTGTGTTTTTTACAGGGGTTTGGCTATGCAGATGTTTTTTTAATGTTTATTTTAACACGGTAGAATTCATCTTTTATTTATGGTTTCAGATTTTTCTGTCACACTCAAAAAAAGAACCGGGAGTCAGGAAAACCACAAGAAACTCAAAGCAGAAAGCTTGCATCTTAAATTCAATCAGGTAGCCTGTGCTACCATCAATAGTCTATTAATGAGACCACTCAGCCTTCTAAGACAAGAGTTTTAACAACATGTCTCAATTAGTGAAACCTATTTCTCAAGTAAAATCTTCCATGGAAGGAAGACTGAGGCATGACATAGACTGAGCGCCACGGCTGAGGCAAACTCTCTGCTCCCAAAGTGCGAGAGAGTGACCTTCCAGCCCACTGGATTCTGGACCGTAAAAACCACTTCTCTACACGAATACTAAGGGCCTTAGAACTCAGAAGAGCTTTTACATCATATTCTTGTAGAAATTCCAAGAATTCTCCATTGCTTCATGTACAGAGGCAGATGGCACGCCCACCCCAACATCTTTCCATCAGCAGGCATATGGGACGTCTGCTGCAGGTCTCAACGTGAAGGCAATCTCTCAGTGTTTCCATCTCAGGCCCACACACTACTTCCTGTATAATTCTGCTCCAGGGTATAAGGGTTCTTGGCCTTAGTTTGTAGCGAATTCAGTATAGCGAATTTCCGCTGTCTACAATTTAAAAACCAAATAACTTCAGGGAATTTTTGGAAGTAGAAACAGGGAAATTAAAGCATTGCCAATTTAAATACTTATTTCCATAAACTAGGAAAGGTTTTCCTCATAGGAGAAAGGTGTTGGGCATTCAAATCTCTACCAGGGTTTAATATTTGAAAGCCACAGTGAGCGTTGCTTATTTTCTCCCATCATGAAGAAGCAAATCCAGTTGCAGGTGAAGGAGCAAAACATAGACTGTGGAGATTTAGAGATTTCAACATGAATTTACCTTCTACACAACAATACTAGTAATGAGTAATAACAATCTAAAATTTTTCAGTGGAGGTACAAAAATAATCTTTGAAATTGCAATCAGTTGCTCTGTCCATGACGGAACACATTTACTCATATTTAGATGCCCTTCTCTCCATATATGGGTATATGCAGATGTACAAATTATATGTTCATCCATATGTAAACATAGATACAGGCAGATATATACCCATCCTCATCTAATGATATATATTAGAAAATATACATTTACAAAGGCCAACATACAAAACCAAAATGGCCAAGGTAAATATAGGCTTTGGGGAAGAAGAAAGACCCAGTGCAAAAATAAGCACAATACCTAGGATAATCTGAGGGAGCCTTTGAAATGTGACCATAATATCACTGTATTCCTCAAAGGAATAACTGATGCTTACAAACTGGCTATAGACTTCTTGTCTCCATTTACTAATTGACTCGATAAATTTTACTAAGCTCCTAATGTGCAAGAATACCATGTGGGATTAAAAGGGTAGGGGTAATTGGTGACAGTTGAGTCACAAGATAGCAAACATCAGTTACATGGCAATAAAGAGAGGAGAACCCTTGAAAGAAAAGCTGCGGACAGGAGTTTTCTCAATTGATTAGGTCCTGTTGTAGTGGAAGCAAGGTCACAGGTTCATTCCTCTCTTTGCCAATTACCTTTTATGGTGTTTCAAAGACATAGCTCAGGCCTGAGTATTCTCAACATGCTAGCAGGAGATCAAAAGAGATTTGGGCAGAAAAGAGAATGGTTCAGCCCAAACTAATCCCAAGTACCAGAAAAGTAACTTATACTAATTCAGAGTGAATCAGTACCACTATTATTGTCTAAATTATAGTGAATGTCCAACGTAATATGTGGCTATGTACAATTAAGTATTATAAAACATTTCTCCTAGGTAGTGTTAAACTGGATTTATTCAGTCACCTAATAAGACACTCTAATGAATCAGAGAAAGCATTCACCTTTCAAATGGATGTATTCTAATGCTTTGGTTTACAAGTAATTTGGGGCTGTTTTGGATATTTATTGCATTACAATCTGAATGCTATTAACGTGCAAAGATTAAAAAGGAGGAGGATTTATTTAGCTCCAACCTGAGGGGTTAAAGAAATAGGAAAACCACCAGGATTCAAACTCTCGGCTTTTAATCCATCACAGCATCTTCAAAAGTCAACTACTTCTGCTTTGTCACCAGAAATCTAAGAAATGCTGTTGCTTATCTTTTCTCTTACACAAACATGAACTTGGGCTTGGAATGACTCTGACACACTTTCCTTCTCTCAAAGAACTATCCCAATAAAAGCGGACAATGCCCTCCAAACACTGCTTTCTGATAGGAATTTGCCAAATTAGTTCCAAATGCAGCCCCCAGAGCCAGAAATACTCGAATTCAGCCACATTGGGATAAAGCCTTCTGGGTGTCAGGGTTCTCAGCTGGGGCTTATATTAAACCAGTAGTTACAAACTCTGCTTCCCAGAACCTCCCCAGAGTCCCACAGCCTGGGGGGGTGGGGCAACCAAGAAAGAGGCGTCAAACTCTGGGGATCCCCGTTCCCCTCACATTCCCCTCAGTAAGCATTCTATATACTCTTACCAAAATGGCTTGGTGGGCTCCTGTCTCCTCTTTCATTTAAAGAAAGGGTTTTATGCAAAAATATTTGGACAAATCCTATTCCTACAGAGCGTTAACATTTTATAGTCTACCCTTCACTGATTCTACTGCGTCTTAATATCTTGCTGCTTAGAATTTTGTTTGAAAATGGTTAGATGTTGCACAAATGGCAAATAACTGAAAGACAGATGGTTGTGCTTTTTCCACTTTTGATATATAATCGGTGAAGAACTACTCACTAGGAACTACTTCCTAATTAAGACATACCTATCATCCGGAGGGGCTTTAAAGTCCCCATGCAGTGAAAACATTTGATGTTCCTTACTCTCTTCCCACAATGGAGCTTTCAAAATAAAAACACTATATAGCAAAAGAAAAATGCTGCATATGCTGAAATTAACTACGTCTTTACAGAACTTCTAATAGTAAATTTCTGGTTAACTTGTTCAGACTTGACCTTTTTTATGAAAGTAAATTGTCTATGTGTATGGTTTTGTGCCTGCATCTCAGTGCTGCTAGGGCGCTAAGCATGCACACAGCAGCCTGAAATCTGCCTTGTGGGCAATTCAACAATGGTTATAATCTACAAGAAAGTAATTCTAAAGAGAGCTAGTGAAAGGTTCACATCTAAAGCAATCAAATACACTGGCTACATTAGGAAAATCTTAATTTCTGGTTCTGGGAGACAATTAGAGGGGTTCGTAATCTCTTTTCCAGTGGATTCAAATGGAGTTATAACTAGCTAAATTTAGATGGTAAGAAATCCTTATTATAAAAATAGAGGTTTGACCAAATAAAAAGCTTGCGTTCCTAGATGAAATTACCAATAAGGAAGTTATTATACTATGCCTTAAAGCCCTTACTGAGGTACTTTGTAACACTTTTCTCTAACAGCTTCACCTATAGAGTTAGTTTCAGTGTGTGTTCATTTCATAGTAAAGGAAATTGAAGATCAAAAGATTAAAGAATCTGTCCTAGGTCATATGACTGATAAGTGATATTTTGAGGATGTGACCCTGGGCCCATCTGATTGGTCAGTTCAGTTCAGTTCAGTTCAGTCGCTCAGTCGTGTCCGACTCTTTGCGACCCCATGAATCGCAGTATGCCAGGCCTCCCTGTCCATCACCAACTCCCAGAGTTCACACAGACTCACATCCATTGAGTCCGTGATGCCATCCAGCCATCTCATCTTCTGTCGTCCCCTCTCCTCCTGCCCCCAGTCCCTCCAGCATCAGAGTCTTTTCCAATGAGTCAACTCTTTGCATGACGTGGCCACAGTACTGGAGCTTCAGCTTCAGCATCATTCCTTCCAAAGAACACCCAGGGCTGATCTCCTTCAGAATGGACCGGTTGGATCTCCTTGCAGTCCAAGGGACTCTCAAGAGTCTTCTCCAACACCACAGTCCAAAAGCATCAATTCTTCGGCACTCAGCTTTCTTCACAGTCCAACTGTCACAACCATACATGACCACAGGAAAAACCGTAGCCTTGACTAGACGGACCTTTACTGGCAAAGTAATGCCTCTGCTTTTGAATATGCTATCTAGGTTGGTCATAACTTTTCTTCCAAGGAGTAAGCCTCTTTTAATTTCATGGCTGTAGTCACCATCTGAGGCTGTTGAGGCATGTTATCTGTACATCCTAGAATGAATATTAAACGACAACGGATAGCTTAACAGTTTCCCTCCAAAGCCTATTCTTGTTCAAATAATCCTTTGGATTTTTTATATTCTTATATACTAATTAAAATTTCTAAGATGTTCCTCTGGATTCACAAATATATACTGCATATTATAACAATGGGGAAAATTATGATTAAAAGCAAATTAATATGACAAGAAAAAAACTGGGGGGTAAAATCCCAGAAAAATAATCACAATTCAAGAACCATATGGTTGCCTGAGGAAGGAGGATGAGGGGGAGGGTGGCTAAATGAATAAAAGGGAGCAAGCTGTAAAATAAATAAGTCATGGGGGTGTAATGCACAGCATGGGGAATATAGTCAAGAATATTGTATTAACTTTGTGTGGTTACAGATGGTCACTAGACTTACTGTAGTGATCATGTTACAATGTATACAAACATCAAATCATTACGTAATATGCACGAAACTAATATAACAATGCACATCAATCATGCTGCAATTAAAAAAGAACCACATACTCAGACTATCTCTAAATTCCTAATTGCAAGTTATGCAAAAGGAGCATGACACGCCATGTACATCAAGAGGTATACGTGCCAAACCACAGAACGTTCAATGGCAACAGTTCTGTTCTTTTGGGCACTGTTAGGTTCTCTGCCCATATGAACGAATTTACTATTATGAGTGAACTGATTCTAAAAGAGGCACCTAGTGTGACAGCTTCAATTCAAAATGTTTCTCCTCTATCCTGCAAGAAGAAATTAAAGCTGTATAAATCAACTCTCCATGGCTGCTGCTACCTTTGGCTGAAGCCCCCGCTTCTTCCCTTCTCTGTCAAGCTACCTCCTTTTTCATCTTCAAGACTAAACCCAAGACTCACTCCTTAAAGTAAGCCTTCTTGAATCCTACTCTAGTATGGAGGCCTTATTTTGTGCCTTGACTTGTGAACCCTACCTTTATCAAAGCCTTAACCAGATAGCCTCCTGCTGTCTCTTCCACTAGGCTAAGCTTACTGAGGCTGTCTCTGGAGCGTTAATGCCTGTTCTTAGTAGATGCTTAATAAGTATATCTTGAGGGATAAAGGAAAAATCAAAGTGCCTAAAACTATTTCCAGAACACGGTGGGAAATCTTTATCTCTTTTTTTTCAGCCACTCTCACTATTTCTTTATCCTCACTCTTACCTATATACAGATAAATACAGGCCAACATTTGCACATAAGTAAACAGACACATCATTATCATGATCAACCATTCTACCTTCTGCATGGACTAACACTGTCTCCACTGCCATTATTATCAAAAGCAGGCAAAAAGGAATCAAGAAATCTAAGAATTTCTGATAACATACACAACACTGTATAATTCATCAGTCTCACCATGCATTGCTGCCATTCAGTCAAACAAATATTCATGGAGCTCATAGCACTGTGTAAAGCACTAAAAGCAAGTCAGTTAAGATACTCACATATTTTGAAAACAAAATGCCTGAACCATCATGGAGATTCAGAAAAGTCCAGAAACGCAAAATTAACTACTGTACATAATCAAACTACTGTGCATATACCAGGGCTTCCCTGGTGGCTCAGCTGGTAAAGAATCCGCTGCAGCGCAGCAGACCTGGGTTCGATCCCTGGGTTGGGAAGATCCCCTGGAGAAGGGAAAGGCTACTCCCTCCAGTATTCTGGCCTGGAGAATTCCATGGACTGTATCCTCCATGGGGTCGCAAAGAGTCAGACATGACTGAGCAACTTTCACTTCACTTCACTTCACATAATTAAAACATATCTTGAGACAGAACCAACACAACCAAAATATATGATTATTTTAATATGGGGAACGACCCAAAACATAGGAAATAACTCAAGGGGACATGCGGGTAGCTCCCAGCCTTTGCACAGGTAATGGCACAAAAGATAGACACACATGCCCCGTGCAGAGCACAGGCTTGTGGTTAAGAACTGATGCTGACTAAAAGTGGATACTGACTTAAAATTTGATAAATGCTGTTTACTTTTAAAACATGATTAAATAGCATTTATAATGAACATGCTTGGAAACTCATGAATAATGTATTACATATGCAGTAAAAGCAAAAAAACAAAATAACTGTCTGAGGGGGTAGCTTTTCCCCAGCAACGTCCCAGAACTATGACAGTATGTTCTTTTCTCAGAAACACTGGGATTAGGACTCTGCAAGAGGCAAAAATCCTCAACACAGAGAGGAAACCGAATAATGATTCTCACCAAGGATTTCTGGGATCCATAAGTGAAGGAAAACCTGTCAGAGCACTAGGTTTAGGAAGATTCAGCATTTACTACAACTGCTGCAGTGTCCGTGGGTACATCCTGGTGAGAAACAGTAGATTCTTTAGGTATGTTTCATTTTTCTCCCAGATGTCAATGAAGTTCCCTGGCAGCCTCTTTTGTCTAAGACTTGTATTTAAAAATGAAAAGAAATCATTCCACAAAATAATATACTCCAATTCTCCTCTAATTCAACAGTTTTGTAAATAATTAAACACAGATCTAACTTTAATTGATACACAGTATATTTTTCTAAGTTACGGGGTACTCATTGTGCAATAAGAAGTCATTATTTGGATTCAGTTCTTAGTGTAAATTATAATCGCATCACTGACTTGATGGACATGAATTTGAGCAAGCTCCAGGAGTTGGTGATGGACAGGGAAGCCTGGCGTGCTGCAGTCCATGGTGTCGCAAAGAGTTGGACACGACTGAGCGACTGAACTAAACTGAACTGATAATGATTCGTGGTTCAATTTATGGGAAATGGCTTAAATAAGTCCATGTCTACACACACCAAAATAACATGTTCTAGATGAATACATAGCAGATAAATGAAGATATCACATGATGTCCATTTTACTTTCAGGGAAAGGAACATAAACTTGCTAATGTTTATGCCAGAATAAAGACTCTCATGTAAATGGATGGCTTGGGAAAGAAATTATGTAGGTACATAAAGAAAGAACTAATTTAAAGATGATACACGCTAAATCATATTTTGCAGAGAGGCTAGAGCTCAGATCACTGAGAAAAAAATTCATCAAGTAAACTGATTTCCAGTCCCCTTCACTTGGCACAAAATTTTATGATAAATTGTTTATTTGAATTAAGGCTGCAGAACAGGTAAAGAGGCCTTTATGGAGACCAGCCTGTATACAAGAAGTTAGGTCAATAAAGAGGTGTGTTAAAAATACTTAATTAGGAAAAATGAAAATTACTTAAATATGATAAAGATAATTTTAGAAAATCCAATAGGTAACAATGCTCAATGGTTAAGTGTTCAAGTCATTTTTATTAAAAAGAGAAATTTGACAAGGATGGCTATCATGATCTCTTTTAAAATATTATTTTGAAAGTTCTGGTTGATATAAGAAAAATATATATATACATACTTATATATATATAAATTTTATATATGCACACAAATAGTCTTTACTTGCAGATAGTAAGATTATATACTTTGAAAATCCAACTTTAATTGAAAGAAATATTTAAATTAATAAGAGGATTTACTAAGATGCACAGATGCAAATAAATATACCAAAAAATCATCAACTTTTCACTATACTAGGAGTAAACAGCTAGACATTTAATAAAAATATTCAACAAAAGTAGCAATACATATCATATGACATATAGGGTAAATTTAGCAGCAAAAAATGAGATCTATATGAAGAAATATCAATAAGGAATACAAGTTAGAGAGCAAGCAATGACTGTGCTAATACAGCCCACGGACAGTCTTTCACCAAAGTACATAGAGATTAGGGCCATAAAAGACAAGCCAATGTTCTTTTCACTTCAAAATGAAAGATGAGAAATTTAGTATAGGCCAACACTAGACTCATAGTCTAGAATTTTTATATCATTATTCAATTAAGGAGATCACCAAAAAGCTCTAGCCCCACAATAGTCTCTATACAGGTAAGTCTGGTCCAATACACAAAAAAATTTCATAGATATAATCTTAACCAACTAGGAATTCAAAGAGTATCAATGTACAGTAAGTAGCCCCTCAGTATCTGTTGAGGATTAGTTCTAGGACCCCTCAAAGATACTAAAATCTGTCTGCTCAAGTCCCTTAAATACAACAGGATAGTATTTGTGTATAATCTATACACACCCTCCTGTATACTTTGAAGCACCTCTAGAGTATCTGTAATACCCGATACAATGTAAATGCTATGTAAGCAGTTGCTGGAGCACAGTAAATAAGTTTTGCTTTTTGGAACTTTCTGGAATTTTTTTTTTTTTTTTTTTTTTTTCTCTCCTGAATATTTTTGATCTGTGGTTGGTTGACTCTGAGGATGCAGGCCCACAAATACGGAAGAGGAGGGTATCCTAGATGGGAGGCTGGGCGAAAGATGAGGGTCTCAAGCGTAGGCCAGACTCAGCGTGCCGCTCACCTAGAATAACCAAAGGT
The DNA here is from genome assembly GCF_001704415.2 of Capra hircus. NCBI lineage: Eukaryota > Metazoa > Chordata > Mammalia > Artiodactyla > Bovidae > Capra > Capra hircus. Next base: position 29,853,212 of record NC_030823.1, on the reverse strand, counting down.
AGTTTGCCTGGGGGAACAATATTAATTACTGTGGACGAGGGAAGAAAAAGCACAGGCAAGAAGTGTTCTGAACGTCAGTTTCAATGTATATGACTTGACCATAAAAAGGTTAAAGGAATCCCTAGGCCAGGCATGAGGAAGATCAGGAGTTAAGGATCAGGGTATGGAGAAAGAAGACTGGATCCTTGCAAGCAGTTCAAACTAAAACTGAATACTAAGAGATAGTTAGAGAATCTCTGTTACTCTGCCAGTTGCATAGAAAACGCTTGTGCAGGCCACACACAGATAGGAACCATCTGGGAAAGTGTGCAGGTTTCCCGGCTTCAAGTAAGTGGGCAAGACCAAAGTTCCAATAGAATATCAACCATCAAATTATATTTCAATATTGCCTCTTACTGAATAACAACTCAGAATTGTTTGGGGCCAACCACAGTTCCCTGGTGGCTCAGAGGTTAAAGCGTCTGCCCGCAATGTGGAAGACCTGGGTTCGATCCCTGGGTCGGGAAGATCCCCTGGAGAAGGAAATGGCAACCCATTCCAGTATTCTTGCCTGGAGAATCCCATGGACGGAGGAGCCTGGTGGGCTACAGTCCATGGGGTCTCAAAGAGTCAGACACGACTGAGCGACTTCACTTTCACTTTCACAGTTAAACTGATAGAATAAATTATCCAAGTAGGGAAAAGCTATGTACGTCATTAGGATCCTATGATCAGAGCTAAAGGGATGAGGAATTCAAGACCATAGATATACTCTGACTTATAAAATATAAAATTATGAAGAGGAAGACATCCTAAGAAGAATTCTTTAAAAATATGAAATTTTTGTTGAGCACACCTTAATATCAATTTCCCTTTTAAGGTGACAGACTAGGAAGTCATGCAGAAGTTGATCATCATACCTAAAACAGAGTAAAAATACTCTGAAACCTTTATATACAAATTATGTGACTAAGGCTAACATGAGTCACTTTTTATTTTCAAATTAATTTCTAGCTTAGATACTTCTCCCTGACACTGGAAAAATTCAGCAACTAAACTGAAGACCAGAAAACTAATTTCTTCTCCAGTACAGAAAATACAGCAAGCAAAATGTAATTTCTTTTCCTTTTGACCTACATAATGCCAATTACTTTAGATGCTTTATTTCCCATATGCACCAGGATGTTCAAATGATACATAGCCTTCTAAGAAGATGATGCATCATTTCCCAATGGTACTGTCTCTGAAACAACAAACTTCACTTATTAATCATTGTGAAAACTGTCTGCTCACAAAAACGTGAGCAAAATTGGAAGCAAGAACCTTTCAAAAACAACCAACCAACTAAATCAGATAGGCAGATTTGAACTTTTTTTTTCATCAGGCACTGCTGGCATGATCACAAAATTTAAAAGACCCAGATGATTCTGCATAAATCTAACTCATCATCTTTCTTATAAGAAGTCCAGCTCTAATGAAGTCCATAATGATCTGAATAAGATACATTTAATTAGATTATTAACTGCAACATAAAACAGCTGCACCATGCCTTTCAACATCTTCCTCACTGAAGATCAGAGGATTGAAAGGGGTTATAAAACAGCCCATTCATTTTTCTTGTCTTTTAAAAGGAGGAAGAAAAAGAACTGTTAGGCACAACCAAAGTTCCAGACAACTTTTAACAAGTGAAATCCAAGTCTTCCATATTCTGAGACCTCACACATGGGGCATGATAATGGTGCCAGCTGACCAGCACATTGATGGGACGGTATGAGAAAAGACAACTTTGGAAAATTCTAACGATTTCCTATGTGATACTGATAGTACAAGACTTATTTTCCGCCTGATGGTGTCTAGATGAGATAGACAAAAGGGGAAAAAATCCAGGCTAATTAAAATGCATTTCAGAGATAAAACTGACATGACTCTCCAATGATAGGTATGTCCACCATGAGTTTGAGATGGCGGACTAAAGACTTATCTATCCTTCCATGAGTATATCTAACTGCTCATATACCTTGCATATATATTTTAGGTTGGAAAAAACAGGAAGTGAGAAAAATAGGCATGCAAAAAATTGCTAAGAATATCTTCAAATAAATATCTGTAGTTCCCAAATACATTATCTTGACTACTAGTGACTAAGAGCATGGCCTCTGGAGCCAGCAGAACTCTCTTGAATCTCAGTTCTAATATTCATTAGCTCTGTGACTCCGGGCAAGTGACAGTCTCTCTCAGTGGCAGCTGCCCCACTGAACACAATGTGAACACTACAAGCTTTAGGGTAATAGAGGATCCATTGCAATCTTTGTACACTGCTTGACCTAGAAAAAGTTTGAGGGTATACACTACCTAATTTCAAGACTTATTAAAAAGCTCTACAAATCAAGATAGTATGATGTTGGAGAAAGGATAAACAGAATCGAGACTCTAGAAATAGAGCCATACATATATACATCTGGCTTCCCTGGTGGCTCAGAGGTAAAGAATCCACCTGCAATGCAGGAGACCCACAAGACACAGGTTTGATCTCTGTGTTGAGAATATACCCTGAAGAAGGAAATGGCAACCAACTCCAGTATTCTTGCTGGGAAATCTAGAGATTGCTTTACTGCTTTATATATATAAATTCATTTATATATAAAAATTTATATATTTAAGTCAATATATATAGTCAATATAGTGTTATATATATCATAATGTTTTATATATCATTATATGTATTTTATATATATCATTATATTTTATATATCATTATATTTTTATATATATAATTATATATTTTATATGTATCATTATATTTTATATATCATTATATATATTTTATATATATCATTATATGTATTTTATATATATCATTATATATATTATATTCATTATATATAATATATATCATATTTTATATATCATTAAATATATATATATGTATAGTGACAATAAATATATTGTTGACTATATATAGTCAATTGATTTCCAACAAAGATGACAAGGTAATTCAATAGAAGGGAAGTCTCTTCAATAAATGATATTATAACAACTGAATATATGCATAGAAAATAAACATCAAGGCCTCCCTGGTGGTCCAATGGTTAAGATTCTCAGACTTTCATTGTAGGGGATGAGGATTCAGTCCCTGGTTGGGGAAGTTCCACATGCCGTGAGGTGCAGCCCCACCCAAAAAGTAAACAAGAAACATCAACCTTAACCTCACCACGTGAAAAAATTATTTCAAAATATATTATAAATCTAAACATAAAAGCTAAAGTTTAAAAAGTCTATAAAAAACTTTTTGTGAATTTCTGTTGCCAAAGATTTTTAAATAAGACACACAAAAAAAGAACCATTAAAGTAAAAAATGTTACACTGACTTTTACCAAAATTAAAACTTTTGCTCTTCAAAAGATAGCATTAAGAAAACAAAAAGGGAGATCACAGATAGGGAGAAAATGTCTGCAATGCATTATCTGACAAAGTACTCATATCCATGTTATATAAAGAAGTCTTATAATTCAATAATATAAAGCCAAAAAATATAAAATGTGGAAAAGATATGAACAAATATTTCTCAAAAGAAAAATAAAACAGCAAAAAAGCACATGAAAAGATGCTCAACCTCATTAGCTAATCAGAGAAATGCAAATAAAAACCATAATGAGATACCACTACACACCCATTAGAATTGTTTCAATTAAGGAGATTGGTCATACTAATTGTTGGCCAGGATGTAGAGCAATTGGAACTCTCATATGATGCCAGTTGGAACATAAAAGGCATTATCACTCTGGAAAGCAGTTTGGCAGTTTTTTATAAAGTTAATCATAAACCATATAATCTAGCCACTATGCCCCTAGATATTTACCTAAAAGCAATGAAAACATAGTCGATACAGAAATTTACATGTGACTATCAATAGCAAATTTATTCATAGTAAATATCCACCAATAGGTGAATGGAAAAACAAAAATGTGGTATGTCTACATAATGGAACACTACTCATCAATAAAAAAGAGTAAATTGCTGATAGTACCAAAGCGGGTGTTATCTCAAGACCATTATGCTAAGTGAAATAAGTTGGTTATAAGGGTATATACTGAATGATTTGGAGAAGGCAACAGCAACCTACTCCAGTACTCTTGCCTGGAAAATCCCATGGGCAGAGGAGCCTGGTGGGCTGCAGTCCATGGGGTCGCTAAGAGTCGGACATGACTGAGTGACTTCATTTTTACTTTTCACTTTCATGCATTGGAGAAGGAAATGGCAACCCACTCCAGTGTTCTTGCCTGGAGAATCCCAGGGACAGGGGAGCCTAGTGGGCTGCCATCTGTGGGGTCGCACAGAGTCAGACATGACTGAAGCGACTTAGCAGCAGCAGCAGCAACTGAATGATTTTGCTCATATAAAATGCAAACAGAGTACAGTGACAAAAAGATCAGTAGTTGGGGATGGATGGACAGAGGGTTGGACTAGAAAAGTGTTCAGTTACAAAGAAGGTATACAGATGGTCATTAGTATGCACATAAAAAGATGCTCAATATTACTAATTATTAGAGAAATGCAAATCAAAACCACGAGATACCACTTCATATCCATTAGGATGTGCTTAGTCATTCAGTCGTGTCCGACTCTTTGTGACCCCAAGGACTGTAGCTCGCCAGGTTCTTCTGTTCATGGGGATTTTCCAGGCAAGAATACTTGAGAGGGTTGCCATGCCCTCCTCTAGGGGATCGTCCCAACTCAGGAATCAAACCTGGGTCTCCTGCATTATAGGTGGATTCTTTACCATGTGAGTCACCAGGGAAGCCCATATCCACTAGGATAACTATTATCAAAAACAAAAAAGTACTGGTAAAATGTAGAGCAACTGGAACCCTTATGAATTGCTGGTGAGAATGTAAAATGGTGCAGCTGCTTTGGAAAACATTAAGGTGGTTCCTTGAAAAATTAGACACTATGTGATCCAGCAATTCCACTTCTAGGTAAAAAACCAAAAGAATTGAAAACAGAGACTCAGATAAGTATTTGTATACCAATGTTCACTGCAACATTAATGACCACAGCCAAAACAGAAATAACCAAATACCAAACAAATGAGTGGATAAACAAACTGTGGCGTATACATACAATGGAATATTATTCAATAATAAAAAGGAATAAAGTTCTAACAGATGCTTCAACATGGAAGCATCTTAAAAACGTATGCTAAGTGAAAAAAGGCAGACACAAAAGGAAAAATATTATATGAATCTGCTTACATGAAATATTATCTAGAACAGGCACATTCATAAGAAAGAAAGTAGGTTAGAGGTTACCAAAAGCTGGAGGGAAGGAGAGAATGAGGAGTTACTCTTTTATGGGTACAGAGTTTCTATCTGGAGTGAGAATATTGTTGAAAACAGATCGTGGTGATGGTTGTACAACATTATGAATGCAATTAAGGCCATTGAATTGTGTATTTAAAAATGATTAAAATGTTAAATTTCATATTGCATATATTTTACTGCAATAAAAAAATAGTATAATGAAAAAAGTGGAACAGGAAATCTTTTTAGAGTAATGAAAATGTTCTGTATCTTCCGTGTGATTATGGTTTCATGGGTGTATAAAACTGTCAAAACTCATTCAATTAAATAGATCCATTTAATTATATATAATTATTGCTCAGTAAAGTTGATAAGGGAAAAGAAGAGACCAACAAATTAGCGAGAATATAATTTATTATGCCTCTCTTCCCTGCTTTCCCTCATTTTATCCTGCCATATCAACTGGGTGTCCTGTCATCTCCCCTCTGCTATGAGAAGCAGGAAGAAAAGAGGAGAAAAATTCATTCATCAAACAAATACCTGGGGAGCATCTGTTTCATCGGTCACTCCAGTAACAGGTGTGTGGATGAGGAAACTTAAGGTTTGGTACCATAAAGTAATTTATCCAGGTTCCACAGAGAGTAAACAGTAGAGCTCAGTTTGCAATCACTGTCTGATGATTCAGAGTCTTCACAAGACGTGCACTCAAAGATTTTCTCTCTGTGTCCAAACCAGGCCCAAATACATGAGGGGAATCAGTGCATAAGCAGGGTCCCACATACTGGGGCGGTGGGTGGACGGGGAGGGGAGAGCGGACGTACTAAGATGCAAAGCCATGACAACCGATCAAAATAAAATGTGTGGAAAACAGGTACTTTTGTTCACATTTAGGAACGTCTTGTAAAGAATTCAAAACTTCTGTCCTGAGCTATTTCTCACTTCAGTCAACATTTGAACACACAGATTAAGAGCACGTGCCCTTATGGCAACCCGCTCCAGTACTCTTGCCGGGAATATCCCATGGATGGAGGAACCTGCGTGTCTGCAGTCCATGGGGTCACACAGAGTCCCGGACACGACCAAAGTGCCTTAGCAACAGCCCTTAATGAGCATAAGTATCATACCTCCCAGGTCCCAATCTTGGATCTAAGAAGAGACACCATCTCTTCTTCCTGCAATTTTCTCAAAGGCAAACTTGAAATTATAATAATATCAACCTCAAAAGGTTTTGCAGTGATTAAATTAAACAATAGATGTTATACTTTAACATAATGTTGGGGACATAATATATTCTCAATAAATATTAGCCTTTTTCTTATTCTTCTTCCATAAACTCCACCTGTAATATTCAGGTATGGAAAGCATAGCTATATGCGAAAATTTAAAAAAAAAAAAAGCAGCTTCTTAGGTGGTGGCTTAGACTCATTGGTGCTTTCCTGTCTCCCTCCGTCCTTTCTTTCCTATCCTCTCTCCCTTCCTCTCTTCTACTGTTCTTCAAATAAAGTTTTTGCATTAAAAATGTATGATGGAAACCATGAATGATAGAAGCAAACCCCAGTCAGTAACCTAAAGCAGCACATTATCTTATGAAAGAATAAATGATTCATTTCTCTTTGGCAGAATTGGGGCTTTTCCCTGTCTTTCTCTTTCTAGGGAAATAAAAATTTTACTCTTTCTCAAAAACTTGGGAGATGGCTTTTTAAAAGCCAGTATGAGGAAGCTTGAGGAGGTCTTTTTATAGCTAAGCATAACAGCTGGCAGTCTAAAGGGCCATATAAAAACATTTTGCTATTCTATAGAACTCAAATCCAAGCAGCTCAGAGACGCAAAATCAGTTTTATCGGGGAAACAATAAAACATTGTTGGAAAATTTCAAAGTCATGCAGCACAGAAAAGGACTTTTAGTGTAATAAAAATAATGTATAGATAATGTTTCTTACAGTTAACAAAGGTACCCACTTGCCTACTCAAATCCTGTATTTCTAGGCTCCAAATTAGCAAAAGTACATGAGAAAGCAACAGATCCTTGGGGTATGATGTATGTATAGTCAAGTCAGGTGGCTTGCTGCTGCTAGGTTTTCCAAAGTAGCAGAGTCTCGGATAATAAAAGACAGTCAATTATTATAGAAAAAGAAAGAATATTCAAATTAAAATTATTATACATGTTCTACAGTAATAGGAAAGCTTTTAAATTATAATCCATTATGCTTATGAACTTATTTACAAAACAGAAATAGAGTCACAGATATAGAAAACAAACTTATGGCTACTAGGGGAAAAGGAGAGGAGGGATAAATTGGGAGGCAGGGATTGACATACACACACTATTATATATGAAATAGATAACTAGTAAGAACCTGCCGTATAGCACAGGGAACCCTACTCAGCACTCTATAATGGCCTATATAGGAAGAGGATATATAAAAAAATGAGGAGATATATATATATATAATCAGTATAGCGGATTCACTACACCTAAAACCAACAAATGTAAATCAATTATACTCCAATAAAGTTTTTTTTTTTTTAAAGAATTCAACATGCTTAAAACTGAGCAGATACTTGACCAACTGGAGGTGCTGCATCTGCTATGACCCTGGAATTAGGGTCCTTTTACTCAGATTTATTAGCAGCATGTTGAGCTGACGTTAGTCATACTGCACAGTCTTGAGAACCAGAACTAAAAGCAGTATCTCCAAGAAGTAATAAGAAATAATTTTAGACTTGATGCTGAGGGATAGATAGGTTAAAAACAACAACAAGTGTTCCTTTCCTTTTAAAAAGTCTTAAGCTTTTGTAAGAAGCTTTAGGGAAAAGGCAAATAAGACAGTTATTCTGTGGCATAGTAATATTTCATTTTCTGAAACTCAATTAGGAGGACTAATGAAGAAGAAATGTGTTTCTTGCTTGTAGAAGTCAGCTGAAACTGGTAAAAGCCTAATTACTAGCAATAGTTGTTCAACAAAATCCATTTATATTGGAGGGCATGTAAGTATTAGCATGAAAGTTAAAACAGAGAAGACAGTGCAGAATACTTAAGCTATGATTTCAAATTTGGCAGTGCTAACAAACAGAGCTACTCGAGAGATCACTAAATGCATTGCTTTAAAAAAGTTTCTCTAAATAACATGTCAATTTATTGAAATGACTTGTCAATTTTAATGAATTTTTAGTTATCGCTGTTCCCATTTGCAGAATGAATCTGAGCTCTGATATTATCATTCCATTCCACCAACAAAGAGACCCAGGTCCCATTTTATCTTTCTGTTGCTTTGCTAGGCAAGTCAGAAGGTGGGGAAGCAGTCACTCTCATCACTACCAGGAATACCCATTTGCTTAGCATATACTAGCCTTCCTAGTGGCTCAAATGGTAAAGAACCTGCCTGCAGTGCAGGAGACCTAGATTTGATCTCTGGGTCAGGAAGATCCCCACTCCAGTATCCTTGCCTGGAGAATTCCATGGACAGAGGAGCTAGTAGGCTACAGTCCATAGGGTTGCAAAAAGTTGGACACAACTGAGCAACTAACACTTTTACACTTTTCACTTACCATATATTACTGGTCACCTGCCTGACACATATTCCTTCTTTTTCATTTCTAACATAATCCTGGTTTTATGCAGGTAGCCAGCCTCATTAGAAACAGATGTTTTAAACTCTTGTAAATGCTTAAAGGTAAAATAACAGAGAGAGAGAGCTGAAACAAGATATATAAGTGGGCAGTTGGGTACCATATAAATGTTTCCCCAAATAGATAACTGGAAAAATGTACTGATTCATGCTCTGAGATCAAATACGTGGCAAACCACATCAAGGCCACAGAAAGTGTCTTAAAATGGTAAATTTGGTAAAATACAAAAAAACCAACCTAACGAGTAAAACCCCAGGAATAGTGCTCAGCATAAACCACAGTGTTTGTACCAACGGCTTAGGATGTGTGCCCGAGTTCTCTGTCTCATTTCTCAGAACTCTCTCCCTTTTGTATTCTCTGCTGCAGTCATACTGAATGATGATGTACAATTGTCAGAAGGCATCACGGTTTCCTGCCTTTGGCACTTTGTACAGACCATTTGCGCTGTCTCCCTGGAACATTTTTCTGCTTTTGCCAAAGATCAGAAGCACATATCCTTTAGGTCTTTCCTAAGACATTAACTCCCCAGGTACAGCCCCTCCCCGAGTCTGGACTCTGCCATGATGCCCTGAGCTTCCTCCCCTCCATGGCATGTACTACACTGCACTGTGATTTCCAAGTTTATTTCATTTATTTATCTGCATACACTAACTATGTACTCCGTCAGGGTATGGTCTGTGCATCCACAGTATCTGCTGGGATGACTGACAAATGGTTCAGCTTAACCAATATTTGTTAATTGATTAAATGTCATCATTTTAGCAAAGGGTTCTCCTGAGGTCAGTATTATCTCTCAGCCTTTGAGAGAGGACTCAACTTAGCTCCAGTAGAAACATTGGGAGTAGTGCATTATTCATATTATTCTGTTTGTATTGGCTTTGTTCAAAAGCTAACAGCCAAATGTGTGGTCCACCTCTTGTGACTGTCTAGGTTCTCATGGCATAAAATTTGTACACGAGTCCCCAGTCTGCTTTCACCTTACTTTCCTTCCTTAACTTCTTATCCTGATTATTTCTAAACATTTTGTTTTCCTTTTTTAAAACTTAAGTTCTTGCTAGAAAAAGGCAGAATATAAATATGCATAAGTCCCAGAGACAGGAAAAGAAAACATGATCCCATTCTTCTCTAGAGAAAGTGAACCTGTGATGTTTCTCAGCGACCCATTTCTAGCTGAATCCAAAGCACATCTTAAAAAAGAAAATATTTCACTTCTAGTTCTGAGCTCAACTTCATGCAACTATGTCAGTCCAACAAAAGACACACACAGGTTGTGCCCAGATTTTCCTCAGAGGATTCAGGAACACAACTCAAAGCAGCGAGTTCAGATGTACACTTTATTTGGTCAACTCACTGCTGAAAAGCTAGGTGTAAAGTGAGTTGTGTGCAGAATCAAAATTTAAATTTACTTGAGATGCTCACTATCTAAAGGAATGCTATGGCAAATCAATGAAGTTTCTTTGGGATAAGGGCAGTAAACACCCCACAATTATACCTACTTTGTCATCCCAGATTTAACTACTAAGGCTATTTTAAAATGTACAGTGAGAAAATCCTCCCCAGATTCTACTGTGCAATCCTTTTGTTTCATTACCTCTAAATGTAACTCAAGTCCAAAACCAGCCAGAAAAATCAAATTAATATTAAATACTGAAACACTGTTATCAATGAATTCACACTAAAAATTATTAGCATCTCTAATGTGAGAATGTGCTCAAAGTCCTGTTAATTTCTGTCCCCTTGACAAAATTTCCTTGATAACATCCTAAGTAAAACATTGTATTAAGAGCTGGGTGGATTCAATGTAATTAATGTACAGTTCTTGCCCTCAAGGAACTTTAATGCCTACCTAATGAGCAAACCCTCTGTTTCCCCCTCCCCCCGTTTTCATTATTGTAATATCTAACCCTGAATATTTATTGGAAGGAATGATGCTGAAGCTCCAATACTTCAGTTACCTGATGTGAAGAGCCAACTCATTGGAAAAGACCCTAAATCTGGGAAAGATTAAGGGCAAGAGGAGAGGTGGGGCAGCAGAGGATGAGATGGTTAGATAGCATCACTGACTCAATGGACATGAGTTTGAGCAAACTCTGGGAGATGGTGAAGGACAGGGAAGCCAGGCATGCTGCAGTCCATGGGGCTGCCAAGAGTCGGACATGACTTAGTGACTGAATAACAATGATCTAACTATTACTGACATCAGACAATTTTTTTCCAAGGTTTTTTTTTTCCTCCTTTGCATCTGTTTTTGCTTTATAAACACTCAAGCAGGAGATAATTTTCATTAATTTGCTTTACGAAATCCCCAACAAATAACCACAAAGAGAAGGGAACACAGAGGGAAGACATTTCATACAGAGTTGGGAAAAATAAAATCATGAAGAAAATTCAATGCTTGTCACCATAAAAACATCAAAATTTAATACTAAATCTTACTAGTTTTAATTGCTGGATGAAAACTCTTTCTGAATTAAATTTAAATTTTTAAAGCATTCAGTTTAATTTATGTCAAGTACAAAGGCAGCAGTTCAAACTGGGCTAATCAAATGTTGCTTAGTGGACATCCTGCTGCTGCTGCTAAGTCGCTTCAGTCGTGTCCGACTCTGTGCAACCCCGTAGACAGCAGCCCACCAGGCTCCCCCGTCCCTGGGATTCTCCAGGCAAGAACACTGGAGTGGGTTGCCATTTCCTACTCCAGTGCATGAGAGTGAAAAGTGAAAGTGAAGTCGCTCAGCCGTGTCCGACTCTTTGTGACTCCCATGGACTGCAGCCTGCCACGCTCCTCTGTCTATGGGATTTTCCAGGCAAGAGTACTGGAGTGGGGTGCCATTGCCTTCTCCAGAGGATCTTCACAACCCAGGGATCGAACCCGGGTCTCCCGCATTGTAGGCTGATGCTTTACCATCCGAGCCACCAGGGAAGACAGTATCGTGACAGATGGAAACTAAATGTTTGGTGGTGAGCCCACTGTAGTGTGTGTACACAGAAGTAGAACTAGAACGGACATATGAAACCTACCTGATAAATCAATCTTACCTCAACGTTTTACAGTTAATAAAGGATCAGTCTTTTAATATTTTTTACATTACTTTTTCTCTTCAAATTATTTTTCACAACAGCGAAACGGTTTTAGCCAGTTTATGTCCAAAATCATAACAATTTCTAAATAAGTATAATCAGATGGAAACTCTTCTTGTGAATGAACCTGACAATGAACCATGACTTAAAAAGATGTTAAGGTGCTCAATATAATTTGAGCTAAATTCTAAATGTATAAGCAAACACCTTCTAGAACACCTGATAGATCAGGGTTTTTAAACCCTTGTTAATTGTTTGCTGCTGCTGCTAAGTCGTTTCAGTCGTGTCCGACTCTGTGCGACCCCATGGATGGCAGCCCACCAGGCTCCCCCATCCCTGGGATTCTCCAGGCAAGAACACTGGAGTGGGTTGCCATTTCCTTCTCCAATGCATGAAAGTGAAAAGTGCAGTCGCTCGGTCGTGTCTGACTCTTCGCGACCCCATGGACGGCAGCCTACCAGGCTCTTCCGTCCATGGGACTTTCTAGGCAAGAGTACTGGAATGGGGTGCCATTGCCTTCTCCGTGTTAATTGTTTAAAGGTCCCTTATTTTGCTATCTGTCATACTGAGTATATTTAACCTACTCACAGGTATTTATGCTAATTCATTAGCTTCCCCAGTGTGGGAAGGGCAGACTTTATCATCTTAAAGCACTGATGCATAGCTTCCTGGGTCAGAGAAAAATAAATCTTTTAGTATAATTGCATGTTGTTTTATGTGCTGCTGTTTCCCTGCTGGGAAAAATGCTAAAATATTTAAAGTTTACTATCTGGTGTAAGAGTGGTTTGATAATTAAAGGGTGGAATGGGAGGAGTGGATGGCAGAATTTAACACTTTATTTTAGTTGGAATAACCTTTCTTGGAATTGGTAAACTTTCAGAGAGAGTCAATAAAAGTAAAAGTTTCTGGTGAATAAGAGCTGCAAGAGTAGTTTCTGAGATCACTGTAACAGCCACTTGGAGACAGGATAGTTCAATAAAGATAGATTAGAAGAACTAGGGGCATGGGTATGTCACAAAGATCATGACTATTGCCAGTGATAAACTAGACTAAACCCTATCATCAGTACTTAAACACACTAAGCTCTAATACCGCAGCTGGTTTTACATGTCTATATACCAGACAGCCAGAGGAGGAGCACAGTTTTGTTCTTAATTAGCACACAATTCTGAGTTGAACTATCTGCAGGGGTTCTTCAAATACTTAATACTGCTCTGCAGACTTGTACTTCCTGGTAGAAATACAGACACTCCTCCACTCTCTAAAGCCCTCCTAGGGCCCACAGCCTCAGGGCTCTCCCAGGAAAGCAGAGCTCAGTAACCAAAACTAAGGACAATTTACTCCCAGATGTGAATGTAACAAGCAGGATTATTTTCATTTGACACATTTATTCAATAACTTGATGTAAATCCATTCTCTTATTTTGCTTGAATGAAAAACATATGTATAACAGAAACTGGGAAGAGACATTGGAACTTTCAGATGCATGTTATTGCATGTATCTCATGTTCTGGAGAGGACTGGCCCCGTCAGCATCATGAGGCAGGAAAACCACAAACAGTTATGAGGGCCACATATCCCAGTGCCGACTAAGCTGGTGCTGCTGGAAGAGGAGCAAACGGTCCCCAACAAGACCTTATTTGGGGGGAAAAGAGACTGTGCAGAGGTTCATGAGAATGAATCTGCGGTTTGCAACTGGCTAGTCAATTCTCAACATAAGTGAATTCAACATATGTGACTGTTTAGAAAAGCAGTTAAAGACAGCTAAATATTTCTTGGTTAATTAAGTAATTTTCATCTGGAGGTGTGGTTGGAGGAAGAAGCCTCCTGGAAGCTAGGATCAGAAAGAAGGGTTTAGTGTGAAAAACATCAGTTCCAGATGATTTTGCTTATATCTAGACTAGTAAGTCTAGACAATGGAAATTAAACTATAGGTCAGCAAAAAAAGAACACTCAAGAGGTAAAAAGCTGTCCTGTCACTGCCTTTATTAAAGGGATGCTTCCTTCAAGTCAGTGTTTCATAATTTTCTTCTTCATAAAAAAAAACTTGTATTCTGATGATACAAACAATTGAAAAAGAAAAATCAAAAGTGATAATAACATTAAACATTAAGCTAATAACATTAGCTCAGGAGGCTAATACCGCTGGGATGGAATATGAGACGCTGGTGAAGAACAAGAGCAGAAGAGACTGCACCCTTCAGCCAGCCACACTTTCCACGTCTCTGCCAAGAGCAGAATAATGCATGTAAGTATACTGTCAATAGTCATAATGAATTACGTTAGCATTTGTTAGTTACACTAATAGAAACCACAATAATAAATACCACGCATTAGTAACAAATCAAAGAATCTCTTTCATGTGGAATCAGTATGAATGACTCTTGGCAGGAAATCAGTTTTAGAGACATAACAGGCATACAATTTGCAAAGTCATTCATCCAGAATCAGCACACATAAGTCCACAGGGAAAGGACCAATATGGTAGCACTAGCGGTAAAGAACCTGCCTGCCAGTGCAGGGGGGTGGGTTCAATCCCTGGGTCGGGAAGACCCCCTGGAGGGGGGCATGGCAACCCACGCCAGTACTCTTGCCTAGAGAATCCCATGGGCAGAGGAGCCTGGCGGGCTACAGTCCATAGGGTCACAAAGAGGCAGACACAACTGAAGTGATCTAGCACACACACGCACACATGGTTCATGAAAAGGTGATCTTCCTAACAAAAATAAAACACCAAAACCAACATGGGAAGAATCAGCATGTCTGATCAGGAAACAAGGCAGCTCCCATCTGAAAATAAAATGACAGTGATCAGCTAGGTAAAACACATCTGTATCGTTCTCTCCATTTTTCAGATACTGCAACAGAGTCACAGAGATAAGTAACCTGTCCAATGGCAAACTACTAAGCCAGTGGTCTGGCTCTGGACCTTGCGTTCTTAATCTTGACATTATAGCTGCTTCATATTGTTCTGCCATGAAAAGAAAAATTTTGAAACAAAAATCTGAAAAAAAAAAGTGTTAATGTTTAGTAGAAAGAAAACAAACTAGGAGAATTTGCTAGAGGCAGGAAAGTTTTCTTCTGTATAAGGAAAGCTTCAAACCAGATACCTTCAACTCAACATTAATATCCAACACATTCCACATAAACAAAAGAATACTGTCATGCTAATTATGATTATGTTCCTGAACTAGATAAAAATCTTGAAGACAAGCCTCTTTACAAATGTCAATATGCAATGATGCACCATGTTTGTGTTTGCAAATACACCATGCTAAGCATTTAAGGACAAAAATATTGTCAGAAATTAAACATAAGATAAGTTCCTGAATGCATATATTATTTTCCTAATTATTTTAATGTTAATAAGTCAAACAAATAAACACAATCTCAAATCAAGAAACAAAGCCATCATAAAAGAGAAAGATGGCATTTGTAAGCCCAAAAGATATCACTTCAAGCTGCTTTCAAACTTATCTCCATCCAACCCGAAAAGCATGTAGAATCGCTTTGTTGCTTCATTCAACATTCATTCTTCATTCAACAGAGAATTCAACATTCTCTGCAGGCTCATTCCTGAATCAAAGGCAGCAGTATTCTCTTTTTTAGCCACCTGCTCAAGAATTAGCACTGGGCAGGCCCTGCAGAGGGTACTGCCTCAGACCCCAACACTCTCCCCCACATCCTCAGGATATGTAGCTTCAGTTGTGAGAAGTGAATTACAACATCCCACTCTCCTGTCATGCTCATGGGTGTGGGGGTCACTTCTTAGGCCTCAATCTGTGCTTTGAGAGATGGTCACCCTCCTCTTCTTTATTTTAAGGCAATGGAGACTTGGGAGCCACAAAATCCAGAGAAACAGAAAACTAGTCAGGGGTAAACTGGGAATTCCTAAATGCATGCCAATAGCTTATGTCTTGGGTCCTCTTCTTTTCCTGTTCCCCTCTATGCCTGATGGCTGCAGGGATAACATTCACCTTACCTCTTTGTGAAAGATGAGAGAAGATGCCACAACTGTGTTAAATTCTCAAAGAAGGAGAAAGAGAAAGCAGTATTTAATATCGATCAAGTCCAATTATACTTTATTGGTGTTTAGCCAGAAATACAACTGGGTATTTCTGAAGATGCCACAACTGAGTTAAATTCTCAAAGAAGAAAAAAGAGAAAGTAGTATTTAATATCGATCAAGTCCAATTATACTTTCTTGGTATTCAGCCAGAAACACAACTGGGTATTTCTGTAGCAATCTGTAAGAGACTTTATAAATATTTAATGCATCCATTTGAAAACACCCTTTCCTCATTCCCATTTTATCTTTTGAAAAAGATATCCAAAATGATTTTTTTTAAACATTTCAGGCTGTTAGAATACCAAAAGAGAAAATCTCTGTCTATATTCCCTTCCCCTAACTACTCAGGGATCAGGCCCAAGGGGAGTACTCTTCACCCAGAGATATGTCAGAACTCTAATCAGAAAGTAACAGAACCAAGTAAGGCAGTGGAATAAGATGTGAAGTTAATGATCGTGTCTAACTTTGCAAAGGCAGAGTCCTAATTAGTGACAAATCGGATTGTGGAATTATTTTAATGGCATGTACCTTTTATTGCTTTCAAATGCATACAGTTAGCAGAACAAGCTACTATTTCATTAGATAATGAAACACAGATAAAAATTTATATGTAATTGGTACATTTTAAACTAGGGTTTAAAAGCTATTTATCTCTTAGTTAGAAAAATATATTCTTTTAAAGTCATTAATTGGCAGCCATAAATTTTAATTCTATTCTTGGTCTAATTATCACAAATTTCAAAGTAAGTAGGTTCCAAAACAATGAGGCTTTACTGGTTCAATTAAAAATACTAGTTGAAGGGTTTCCTAAGGAGATTACAATAGGATAAATTAACTCGGAGAAAAACAGAAGTATACAAAATCAAATGTAGTAGATCTGTATGTGGTAAATATGAAAAGATATCTAAGGCCTATTAGTAAGTAAAAATAAGGATGCCACACACACACACACACACACACACACACACACACACAATATAATCCCACCTATCAAAACAGCACAGAACAATTCTCTATTTTTCTGTGTGTATATGTGTGTGTGTGTGTGGTCTTGAAGATCATATGCCAAAATGTTAGCAACAGGTACCTCAGGGAAGGTGGGCAGGTAGCAGGAGAGGAAATGGGGACTGAGGACAGTGACCAGGGCAGGTTTTAGCTTTGTATGTATCTTTCAAAATTAAATGATTATATATTTTAAGATTTCAGATTAGTTATAGCTCACTGTAATTAATCACGCCATGACTACTTAGTGCTGAAGAGGCCTAGCACCTAAAGATACTAGGAAAGAAAGCACTATGGTAGGTGCTGCAGAAGTCCCTAAAGTGTGTGACTCCATTAATATTCCAACTTAAGAGATCCATGACTCAGGCACAATTTCCAAAGAAAAATGTAAATGTAGTGACTGGCAAGTTGACTGTGGTCTAGGTCTTTAATACTAGAGAAACGTCTAGATAGGATCATGCTAAATTAAGAAGTGGCCTGTACCTCCAAAGAATATACTTTGATACTTCTGAGAGTCAGACAAATTCTGAGTAAAACACATTTTGCAAATAAAAACAGGAGAAAAAAAATTATCTTCCTTTTTGTTGGCTTGCCAAAAAGCTATAAATATACACTAGAAACAACAGTTATTAAAAGTTATAATAAGGCTTCTGGTAATAGCTTCTACCATAGCAACCTTCCCAAATATTACAACAATAGACTCTGGATAAAATATAAAAACCAACTAACTGAAGGCACTGGAGAGTAATGAAAAGTGGGGCAGAAACTGTAGGGGAATTAACATTTGAAAAAAAAAAAAAGAACAACATTTGGTGAGTTTCTTGTTTCTAAGGTTTTGTAGCTGAAGGAAAGTCTGTATCAGCTGGGCAACTGAAACTTGAAGAAAAAGAAGAAAGTGAGAAGAAATGTCCCAACAATAGCACAAAGGGGAAACTCTAAATTCACTGCATAAAATCCACTTGAATCTCTGGTTAATTTCTGAAATCCACTTGGATCAAGCAGACGCCAATAAGCTCAGCTAAGGTCAAAGGGACTGAAATGTTGCCCTTCACAGAGTTAACCAAGTTTGGATCGTGAGTTGAGCCAAGTTAATTGCTAACAAAAACAAACAAAATCCAGTATTCTTCGGAGAAATATAACAGAGTCCCAAATCCTAGAAAATATCCAAAATAATCAGGATAAAATTCAAAATTACTAGACATGTAAAGAGAGAGGAATAGGTGATCCGTTTTCCAGGGGAAAATGCAATCAGTGGAGACCAACCCAAGATGATATAAATGTTGCAGTAGCTAGATAAGAATATTTTTATTTAGGTTTTATAACTATGCCCAATGGAATAAAGGCTA
The DNA here is from genome assembly GCF_001704415.2 of Capra hircus. Taxonomy (NCBI): domain Eukaryota; kingdom Metazoa; phylum Chordata; class Mammalia; order Artiodactyla; family Bovidae; genus Capra; species Capra hircus. The sequence goes on along the minus strand of NC_030823.1, from coordinate 29,834,808 downwards.
ATATGCTCACAATAAATGAAAAAATAGGCAATAGTATCAGAAATTAATATTTTAAAAACTAGAGAGAGTCCAATGGAAATTCTAAAACCTTCAATATATGCAAAAAAAATTATTGGATAACTTAATAGTGGGTAGCAATAACAAAAAAAAAACTCAGTGAAATCCTCTAATCTATAGGACAAAGAGAATAAGATTGGAAAAACTTTTAAAAGCTTCAAAACCTGTGAGAAAATATCAGAAAGTCTAACGTGTGTAACTGGAGTCCAGAGAAAGAACAAGAAGAGATAGGGATGCAGGGTAGAAAAAGTTATTTGAAAACACAATGACCAAAACTTGACTAAATTTGGCAAAAGAAAAAAATATTCAAGAAGTTCCAAAAACCACAAGTAGGATACATTTTTTAAAAACCTCATAGTTAGGTATCATACTCAATCTGGTGGTAAAAAAACAAACAAACAAAATGAGAAAATCTTGAAGTAGCCAGAGAGAATCATATTACAAGGACATTATTTTGAGTTCTTCCCAGAAACTGTAGAGGGTGGAAGGGCAGTGGAACAAAAGCTTTATAGTGCTGTGGTTGGTGAGGAATGGACCCTAAAAATGTATAAATCCTAATACCCAGAGCCAGTGACCATGTTATGCGACAGATAATTAAGGCTGTAGATAGAATTAAGGGTGCAAATCAGCTGACTCTAAACTGGGGAGATTATCCTGGATTATCTAGCTGGTCTCAGTATTATCACAAGGGTCCTTAGAGATGGAAGAAGGGAGACCAGAAAGAAGGTACAAGAGAAACGGCAATGATAAAGAGTCAGCCTGACACTGCTGGCTTTGATGGTGGGGCCATGAGTCTGGAAATGGGCAGTCTCTAAAAGCTGGAGAAACAAGGAAGCAGATTTTCCCTTAGAACCTCTAGAAGGAACACAGCCCTGCTGGCACCTTGATTTTAGCCAGCTGAGATCAATTTTGGACTTCTGACTTCTAGACTTGTTCTATGCCAGTAAGTTTGTGGTAAACATGTTGAGAGGGGAAGAAAACCTTGTCTCATAATTCTATATCTAGCAAAAATTATTATACAAGAATAAAAGTAAAGACATTTTCATATAAAAGAAAACTAAGAGAATCCATTGCTTGCAGACCTCCTGACTTCAAGAGGTGCTACAGGAAGTTCTTCCAGCTGAAGGAAAGTGATATCAGGTGGAAATTTCAAGAAAGAATGAAAAAACTAGAAATGGTAGTTATGTGGGTAAGCATAAATGACTTTTCGCCTCTGTATTTCTTCGAAATACATATGACTAAACAAAAAAGTAAACCATCATATTCTGAGAAATGCTAATGACAGTGAACATGTAAGTATGTATATTATAATCCCTAAAAAAGAATACAGAGGTATAGCCAGACTAAAAGATAATAGTCAATAAAAATTTTTTCCAATCAAGCCAAGGAAGGCAAGAAAGGAGCAATAGTGGAACAGAAACCAATAGGATAGACAGAAAATAAATAGTAAGATGGCACACCTAAAAAGGGCTTTCCAGGTGGCTCAGTGGTAAAGAATCCGCCTACCAATGCAGGAGACAAGGGTTCAACCCCTGGGTCAGGAAGATCCCCTGGAGAGGGAAATGGCAACCCACTCTAGTATTCTTGCCTGGGAAATCCCATGGAGAGAGGAACCTGGTGAGCTACAGTCCATAGGGTCGCAGAGTTGGACACCACTGAGCGACACCTTTAAGGTACAATAACCATAGTAAAATAAAGCAGCATTTCTCTCAAAATAAGTCAGTATGGACTAAATACTTCTGCCTTTGCTAAATTCATATGATGAAGCCCTAATCATCAATGTGACAGGTACTTGGAAGTGGGGCTTTTGATAGGTAATTAGGTAATGAGGGTGGGGCCTTCATGAACGAGATTAGTGTTCTTATGAGAGACACAATAAAGATAATCTCCTTCTCTGCCACCTGAGGATATGGCAAGAACCTAGGAAATAGGCCCTGACCAGACCCTGAGTCCACTGGCACCTAGATTTTGGACTTCTCCAAAATCACCAGATTTGTGACAAATAAATATTTGTTGTTTCAGCTCCCCAATGTAGGGCAATTTGTACACTAGCCCAAGCTGAGTAAGACATAAGTGATATTTGAAACAACTGTTCTGCCATCATACGAGTTTAAGAAACATTGGGATGGACAAAGTTAAACACTTTTTTCTGAGCAGAATTTCTCATCCTTTAATATGCAAATATACACTGGAACTCTCCAGGGGTTATACCACCCAAGCCCTCTACCATGATACCATCACTTACAGAGTTAGTTTTTCATGGAAAATACTTTTGGCAATGCTATTATAAAGTCTCAGCCAGCAATGATCTCATTCATTGATTCCTTGCCAACATGGTCATTTGTATAAGTGGTATGAGACACACTGGCAGATTTAAACATGTACACAAACGCATACGTCCACTAAAATCTTTTAGTTCTCTACTTTTCATTCAATTAAGGAAGAATGAAAGCACAGAAAGAGATACCAAAGGGCAAAACAACAAATCCATCTCTAGCTCTGCTGTGTCCATTCACAATTCCCACTTTGCATTTCAAAAGCTGAAGAAATGAGAAGACACAGTGGAGCGGAGACTTCCTACACATGCAGCCAGCTGAGAGGAGTTTCTTCAGTACCATCCACCCACTCACCCACACTGAAAATGCCCAAGGCAGACAGATGCGGTTAGATTTCAGTGTCCTTCTAATAGACCCCACTTTACTCAGGGAAGAATCAAATCTGATTCAATGTAATTCTTTTGGGTTTTAAAAACAATTCAAAATCATGGACTTCACTGTATGGTTGATTAACTACTGTATAAACTGACAATTTAAGACCACTAATGGTACTGACTAAAATAATAATGAATAAGCCAAGCACCTGACATAAATATCAGTCACCTGGCTTTCTGGCTTCTTTATTTGAACTGCTTACATTAGCATCCTATCATTTTTGCCATGGTCAAGCGAGATAAATGATTTAATTGTCTTCCTTTTGGTTAGGGTTTATAATAACAACAACAACAATAATAATAATAACAGAAGAAAACACTTTGCTTCATGGTTAGTCTACATTTATTGAACATATTTACTGTAACAGTATTTATTAAAAGTCATCATGACTGAGACAGGGCTCATCCTCTAAGACTTAAGTGGAATAAGTAAGCTATACACACAGATAGAAAACAAGACCGACTGTCATATGGAAGCAGAAAAGAGGAAACACTATTTCCAGTTGGAGAATCAGGAGGAACTGGTTCTTGGTGAGTGTTTCAGAGGTGAGACTGGGGTGGGGAACCTAAGATAGAAATAAAACAGCAGAGAAGTGTAGGGCATTTAAACAAAGGGGGTAGTCCAATACAGCTGGTGTATAGAGGCGATGTGGGCAAAAGTTGTGTGGGCAAGAAAATGCTGGATATGTAATTTGGGGTCTTGATGCCAAACTAAAAAGCTTGGACCTTATTTGATAAGCAGTGGAGTTGACCAAAAAAAAATTTTTTTGCCACTTTATTTTTTAATTGAAGGATAATTGCTTTACAGAACTTTGTTGTTTTCTGTCATACATCAACAAGAATCAGCCATAGGTACACCCATGTTCCTTGCTTCCTGAACCTCTCTCCAGTCTCCCTCCCCATCCCACCCTTCTAGATTGTCACAGAGCCCCTGTTTGATTTCCCTAGGTCATACAGCAAATTCCCATTGGCATCTATTTTACATATGGTAAGGTAAGTTCCCATGTTACTCTCTCCATACATCTTACCCCCTCCCTCCTCCCCTCCCCCCATGTCCACAGGTCTGTTTCTCCACTGCTGGCCTGAAAATAAATTCATCAGCACTGTCTTTTTAGATTCCATATATATGTGCTAGTATATGATATTTATATTTCTCTTTTTAGATTCCACGTATAAGCATCAGTATATATTATTTATATTTCTCTTTCTGACTTACTTCACTCTGTATAATAGGTTTTAGATTCGTCCACCTCATTTGAAAGTGAAAAGTGAAAGTGAAGTCACTCAGTCATGTCTGACTCTTTGCGACCCATAGACTGTAGCCTACCAGGCTCCTCTGTCCATGGGATTTTCCAGGCAAGAGAACTGGAGTGGATTGCCATTTCCTTCTCCAGGGGATCATCCCAACCCAGGGCTTGAACCCAGGTCTCCTGCATTGCAGACAGACGCTTTATGGTCTGAGCCACCAGGGAAGCCCACCTCATTATAACTGACTCAAATATGTTCTTTTTTATGGCTGAGTAGTATTTCATTGTATATATGTACCACAGGTTCTTAATCCATTCCTCTGTTGAGGGACATCTAGGTTGCTTCCGTGTTCTAGCTACTGTAAATAGTGCTAGCTATTGTAAATAATTATTGTAAATTATAAACAATTATTGTAAATAATTAAACTATATTATAAATAATTAAACTATGAATTACCATGCTTCTCCATTTACAACAAATATTATTTGAGAGCCTATACAGTACCAGAAACTGTGCTGAAAAGCAATGGTACAGAGCTGAATCCTACAAAGTCCCTCAAGAAGACGATAGCCTGGCATGGGAGCTAAATGCGTAAAGCTACATAATTTCCAAAGCAGCAGCATGGAGAACAGATTATACTATGGTGCTGCCCAGAAACCATGCCAAGATCGGGGCTGCCTTATCCAATTCATGCCCTCCAGGCTACATGAAACAAATACATGGAAGAGTAAAGAATTTAAAATAATAAAAAAGAAAGGAGAGAATGGAGGAATAAACTTTTTCTATAATCAGAATACCCATCATTGAGAGTGCAAAATAACCCCACAAACCTGAGAGAAAAAAGAGATTTCTTTTTGAGGCAAAAGTTATTGCAGAACATTTTACACATGCTCTGGTATGCCTTTCCTGTTCTGGTGATATTCTCATTTTAAAAAGGGAAATAATGGTCTGTCAAAGGAAAACAAAAACTAATATTTTCCCTTCTTTTAAGTTTCAAAATTAGTTCAAATAAAAATCTATATTGCCAGTGTTAAATAAAAGTATATCTCAGCAACTTCTTTTAAAGTATCCTTCATAAACCAAGCAGGAGATACACTCACAAACATACAAACACACTTTAAGAAAAAAAAACAAAACAAAACTTTGAGATAATATAAGCTTTTCTTTTTACTATGAAACATCTGGGCAACTTTTATTTGAGCGCTTCAAATATTTTTCCCCCCAAATACTCCTTATTGGACTACTGTTATCCCAATTTTACTCTTAGAAGACAAGGCGGGGGAAAGGAATATAATGACTTAAGGACTCACATGCCACATAAACCCCAATTACTGCACAGATGCCCTCATTTCCAGTTGTTCACTAATACAGTCAAACTTCATTTCTAACAACAACAAAATGCACTCTTTTTTTAACTGGTTCCTTTCTACCCTACAACAGAGATACTGTCTCATCTCTAATAATATTCAGTTCACTTCAGTCTTGAGAGTATACGAAGTCCATCTACCTATCAAGTGCAACACTCAAGTCCCACTGAACTAGCCCTTCACTCATCCATTCAATAGTTGCACATTCTATGTCAGACCTCTGTTTGCTTCTAGAGTTACAAAAAAAAACTCGTAAGACAAAGTCCTTGGCCTCAGAGATATAACAGAATACTGGAGGAGGTAGATAAGTAATTTTAATACCATGGGATAAGTACCCTAATCATAGAAAGAGAGAATCAGGACGCTATGGGAGAATAAATTTATGGAATTCATCTAGACTGGAGAGTCCAAAGAAAGATACATTGAAAAGGTTCAGAACTGAAGAATGAGGTAGAGAGTGGAAGGGACACAATTCAGACATGGAACATGAGTTACAGGAATTACGTGAGGGCAGACAGCATGTAGGATTGGAGAATTTTAATATGGCAGAAGCCCAGAAGGAGTTTCTGAGGTCAAAAACGACTGGGAGGTAAGCAGGGGACGGATTATGAAGGGTTTTCTATTTATGTTAAGGAGTTTGACCTTTATTAGAAGCCAATGGGGAGTCACAAAGGATTTAAAGATGGCTAGTTTTTCAGTCCACATGCTGTGGAAGCCTTCTTGGCTAAAGGGAGGAAGGCAAGACAGAAAGCAAGGGTACCAGTTAGAGGCTGATTCACTGATCCTTACAGTGGTGGCCTGAACTAGGGAGTGGCAGTAGGGATGGAGAGAAACACATAGAGATTCTGTGATTCAAAGAGTGTCAGTAGGTAGAACTGACTCAGTGTATTGATTGACTTCATGTGGAGATAAGGGAGAGGGAAGAGGCAAGAGTGACCCAAGGGTCAATCTGGGTCAATCGAGAATGACTCAATTCAGTCATTCAACAATTACTTATCTAATACCTAGTTCATAACATGGTTCTAGGCACCAGAGATACATCAATGAACGAAAGAACACCTTTGCTACCCTCAAGAAGAAAGAGGACAGACAAAGAAACAAAGCCCTCCATGAGCCCATCTCTGCTCATTCTGGCCAAAAATCATTCCTTCCTCTTAGGTGTGCCAGAGTACACCACACACATTTCAGAACTAGATGACAAAGAGTAGAGTCGTATCCTAAAGATACTGACGGTAAGTGAATCTGGCTGTAAGTCCTACTCTATGTACATTAAAGAGATGATGGGGCCGATCAAGCCTGAAAGAGGCCCTTCATGTTGAAAGAACATCTGAACAATTTAAGGACTCTTCTGTTAAATAGTCCTTAACAGAAATATTTTTTATACATTTGGACCATTTAAGAAATTTTCAAGACAATTTGGACTATACTTTTTTTCATGTTACGTGATAAATTAAAAGCCTAATTTATTTTCCATCTCTACTTCCCAAGTAGACTCTACTGTATTTTTCATTATTTTTTCTCTAATTGTTTCACCTGGGTAGGTAAGTAAAACCATTTCTGAAAGTTTCCAAGTGCAGGGAACGCAACACTGTGCCTTGTGTGTCTCTACAATCCCTGTGGTCACCAGCAGACTTCAAGGCGTATAGGAAGCGTTGAGTAAACATGAGCTTAGTGGAAACCAATGAAGCTCAGTGTATAATCTGGCTGCAAATTCTGGTCTCCAGTGCGAAAAAAAAAAACAACAAAAAAACCCCATAACCCAAAACAAACTAGGGTATGTCAGCTATATAGCAAGGAAATGCAATCTGCCCCCCCCAAAGAAAAGAATTTAATAAACATTTCATACAAAATCATAAATGTTAATTATAAAAACCTTTGTAAGCAAATGAATGTGATGAAAGAAAATTTCATATATCGAGGTATGAAAAAAGTCATTCTGGCTTATAGGTGATCTGACTTGAACTTTATGCTAACCAGAACAGCATGTTTTATGACCTGTCAGTCATATATTGTACATCTGCTTTCACATTAAAAAAAAAATCAAAGAAAAGAATTCATTTACCAGATTGTTTAGATGGTCGACTTTGAAGACAGGGATAAGTGACCCTCCCCTCTTCTGATGACACCCATGCTAGGACTCCTTCAAAGATGAGGCTCTCTTCCCAGACACCAACATCATGCTGACTCGTATACATGCTAATCTCTTTTCAAACCTTGAAGGAATGTACCCCTGTCATGTTTGATGTTTGTTCTTTGTTCTGAGAAGATATATAATAGCAGTTCAAGTACCCAAAATGGAGCCAGTGGCCATTGTTGATGTGATTTCAGATTTGTTCTTGCATCACTGAGAACATGAATGTTTTGAACTGTGTCAAACTCAAGGACACCACCAGCCATTCTCAAAACATTATCTGTTAGCAGCTGCAACCTTAGGATCTCAGGGTCTCCTCTTATAACTATGCAACGATTTTGGGCCCCAGCAAATCCTTGCTTAACAAGCACTCTTACTTCTCGGCAACTCCAAACCTAATTCTTGATGAACAATTTATGTAACGTTGTGGTTTTTTGCCTTTATAATTCTCTCCCATTTTGTAGTCCTGTGGAACACAATTCAAGTGCTTTTTAAATCTGTGGCTCCCAGGGTATAGTCTTCAGTTTGGCTCAAATAAAACTCTTCTATTCATATTCTAGGCTGTTTATTGATTATTTTCACTGACAACTGTAATCTCTAATGACTCACTACGGAGCAGTTTAAAGTCTGAATAATCGTAAAAGAATGAGAGGGGGAGAAAGAGGAAAGGGAAGATCAAGTAAAGAGATAGTTTGGGGAAAGGAGGCCTTTTCAGATGCTTTGGGGGTAATTTGGAATGTTAGTACTGTACAGGAAAATAAAACTGCAATAATCTTTAAATTATCTCTAACTTTTTCATAAACCCTTAAGTCAATGCCCTAGGAGAACCGTGTCTGTGTAGCAAAAGTCCTTTAGGAAAGCTGGGGAATCTAGAAGGAAAAGGAACTAATGCTAATGTAAAAAGAAAGATTATCAGGGACGCTTTTTCCTGCCACACAAAGGAGGAAGCCCTTAAGATACCTTGAACTTAAATGTTCAAGTTCGGTGTACTCTTTTTCAACAAAATACGCAACCCCTTAATTATCTTCTTTCCTCTATCCAACCCCTTACTTATCTTCTTTATTGTCTATCTCCCAACTAGAATGTGAATTCTGCAATGATAGGGAACTATAAAAGAAGATAATATTTCTTACAATCTATAAGCACAGTTAAATATAGAACCATTTTCTTTTTCTTTTTCTCCTAGCTTCTATCTCTTAATTACTAGTGTGCCAACTGAGAATCAAATACATCATTCCCTCTGCTAGAAAAAATTTTAAATAAATGTCTCCAGTTGGCCTAAGGGCCGAATTGAGCTCCTGGATTTTTGAAGAGCTCCCTTCACACGAAATAAAAGCTCCAAACCAATAACAACACAGCTGGTCTTGCTTACATTTCAGATTAAGTCAAAGCCATTAGCCCCTTCCTCACTGAGTTCCAAGTTCCAACCCTTGATCCAAACAGATAAACAAAAAAACAGACAAAACACATACAAAGGTCACAATGCAGTATCTGCTGAAGAATCACATAATTCAATTTAAACCAAAGTCAAACTAAACAAAAAACTTTGTTAGGAAAAATTATCAGAAACGTGGAAATAAGGATAACTTTGTGTCCTTTCAATGTCAGAGTGGATCTGTCTCACAAGCCTACTTGAGGATTATTTAGCAATTTAGGATCCTATATCTTTGGCTTACTTTTTTTATTATCTCTCAGGGTCCACACTGCTGTTTCTTGTTAACGTGTAGATTTTTGTCCATAGAGAAGCACCTGATTTTTCTCTGGTACAAAGATAACCCCAAGATTACAGTTTCATTGCCCTATGAAATAATAACCAATTTACTAATTTTACAACCTTACTTCAATAAGTAAGTGCTTCTGAAACTTCATCTCTGGATCTGGGGGGGATCAGCTTTACCATGCTGTTGACTGCCACTTTCATTAGGCAAATGACTTTATGACATGTGCTCGCTCTGTATTTCTATGGTAATCTTATTTTCATGTGTTTTTTGAAAAACATGCCTACCTGCAGAATATAGGAAAGGTAAACTGTTATCGCCCTATCAGTGAAAACAAAAGAATGTAAATCAATTGCATTATTCATTCTTCAGCATACTGATTATTGATCCTATAGTGCTGCTGTGGAATTATTTACTTTAAAAATCTAGTAATTGCAAATTATAAGTGACTATCCATATTCTCTAGTGCACATTATTTTACCCCCAAAGATGCACACTAATATTTTATGGTTAAAGCACCCAGAAGACATAAAAGAGAGTGCATATACTTGCTAAAGGCTGAGTCTACCTGTGTTTTCCTCTTAATGCAGCCTTAAGCTGTGTTTACACTGTACACACGAAGCAATACTGCATTTTCTCTTTTAAAACCACCAGGATTTTGTCTTCCAGCAAAGGCATTGTTACACTTTCTGTAGTAACTTTTAAGTACTTCAATAGAGAAGTATTACAGGGTGATGGATGTGTTTTAGTGAGTTTCAATTCACATCCAAAAGGTATTAGTTAACATCTCAAGTAGGTTAGTGAGCCATTACTCCAGGAGTGGTTAGTTATTTTCTCACATGTTATGCCACCAAGTCAGAAGTAGCTACAAAAAGGTTTCAAGTATCTTTTTCCTCTTGTCAACCTTAAAGGCGATGCTAATTTGCATAAAAGATGATAGAAATAATTTTTCCTAGGTGGATCCAATGAGTGTTTAAGATATGTGGATGGATAAAAATTGGAAAAGGGAATGACAACCCACTCCAGTTTTCTTGCCTGGAGAATCCCATAGACAACGGAATCTGGTGGTCTACAGTCCATGGGGTGGCACAGAGTCAGACAAGACTGAGCGATTAAGTATGCATGGATAAAAATACAATGTAAATAGGTATCTTTGCTTTGTATGAGCAGGGGATGCAAACCTAGCCTGCCCAGAGCTATTTGCCTGGTATAGCCCTGGTTTACACCACTTACCGCAGAATAATTACAAATAGCTCCTCCTTTTGTTCTCAGAAGTACCCTGGCTTGAACATTAAATTGTATGGACACCCCTGTACAATATAGCATACACATCTTAGAATCCTCTATATTTAAAAATACAATGAAAGCTGAACGGAGCTTTGTCAACCGACTAGGTTGAATAGCTGAATCCTGAAGCTAAAACACCTTTGCATCTACCTCTAGTGAATGATTCCTTGTAAGGTGCTTATGAGAGCTTTCAAAGGACAAAGAGATGGGGGCTTCAAGAAGTTTGCAGAACAGGCGGTGTGAGTTTTTGTGCCTGTGTGGTGATGTTCATATTTGTGTGTGATACTGTCCGAGACTTGCTTTCATTACATCACCCTGCCTGGAACTGCTTGCATGACAAAGACCTTCAGTTCTCACTTCCTTCTAACAACTGGAGGCTACAGACATATTTCCACATAATTAGTCACAAATAAATTTACTTAGGTCAGTTTGCAACAGGTACCTTGAGGAAGTCACGAAGTTTGACACTAGGCACACACCTCATACCTCTGAAAACCCTGGAAAGAAAGCTGAATGGCAAAGAACTGACAGGAAGAACTGAAGTTTACCAAAAAAAAAAAAAACCACAGTGAGGAAGGCAGTCAAATGCTTCAGTCCCTGAGACAACGACACGACAAGGACAAACAACAGGAATGAAATACCTTAAAAACTCCCATCTCCAGGAATTAAAGCAGCCTCTGAGTTGGAAATCTTGTGATGAGCTGGATAACAACAGACTCAAACATTGTACAAATGAATATACTTACCAGAGCTACCAAGAAGGTTCACGAAAGGTCTTCAAAGGAAACAGGGCTTCCTTTCACACAGACACTGAGAGCTCCTCTCCACCCCTCCCCACAGATGCAGAATGCTCAGGAGCAGCGCCAGCTGCACCATGCGCTCATTTCTCTTTACCCTCTCCTGCTATTATTACCTATAAACATGACACAGTGTGCGTGGACATGCGTTAAGGACAAAGGTACTTCGGTACTTTTATTGCTTTGGAGCAAAACATGGCGAAACCAAAATGCACCCAAGAATTCCTCAGTCCCATTGTTAGGACCAAACTGAAGCCAGGACAGGCTCTAAGGGGCAGGCTAGGCCTGAGGTTTAGTCTCTAGGAAAGCTGAGGCACTGGGAACTCCCGCAGGCAGTGTAGCTTGACCAATCAGAAAAAATCCCAGGAGCCCCGGTAGCAACCCCCCGCCCCCCCCCCCCCCCCACCGCCTGCGCCAGACCTGAGCCAACCCTGATAGGGATGCGAGGTTTAAAAGTCCCACACGCGCATAGTTTAACCAATCAGCTATGCTGTTACAGGAATAAAGAACCATCTGTATAAAAGTAGATGTGATTCAGAGCTCCAGGCTCTCCTCAAGACTCCAGTGCGCTGGATGAGACTTGAGCCCTAGCTCGAGCTAGCAATAAACCCCTTTATGCTTTTGCATTGCTGTGGATGTCTTATTCTCTCAGTTTTGGGGACTCGGACACTGGGCATAACACCATCAACTTTCAGTCATATTCTGTTATGGTAAGTATATTAAGCTGTGTGCTGACACAGGGCCTAATCTTACATAGATAAATATGAATATGTGTGTATATGTGTACATTATGAAATGAAAATACCTCCTGCCATATGAAATGTCACAGCCATCAGTGATTCCTGGCCTCCAAATGTGAATGAAGTCTCCCCAAACTGGGATCCAGTGGATGCTGCCACCCCTCCCCCCACATAGAATGCTAAAGCCCTTAAATGATAACTGATCTTTGACATTCAGACTGACTGCTCCCTTTGTTGCAAACCTGTATATAGCTCAACTTCCCCTCCTGCCTCCTTGGAGCAGTTTCATCAGAGCTACTGAGATGCTGTCTCCCGAGGGATTTGGAGTCCTAAACATTCCCACCAAATAAAAGAACTCTCTACTCTCAATTTGTGACTGTATTTTTTAGTCGAAAGTATAAAATCATGAAGGATTTTGTCAAATACAATACAAGAAGAGGAATAATATGGATGCAACTTCATTGTAAAAGGCAAAAAACATCATAGATACAGCTTATGAGGCATTATCATTGATTTTCTTTTAAGAAGATCCCAACCTAACAGAACAACTAAACACAACTTATAATTCCTCTCGACACACTGATCTCTAGAGTTGAACTTCTGAGTTGGAAATCTTGTTTACGCCTGGCTTAGGCAATAATGACAAGCTCTGACATGCTTCTTCCAGTCCCGACCCCAAGCAAAGCCTACCAGAGCTGCTTGCCAACTCCTGTCCCTGAGACTGAGATGAGCATCCCAGGGACTGGGGCCAGACCAAAGTAACAAATCATGTGGAACTAAAACTAAAGGTTAATGGGGTTAGGGAATGCATAAGATCCTTAGTGTCAAAATATTTCCTCTAAACATTTGAAAAGGAAAATTGAACATATTCAAGATTCTTTCTTAGGAATACCCGCTCAGCAGAGAATAGCACAACTTAATCTAATACCCAATATAAAAGACCTCATTTGTCTATATACATGAAAGGGAAAGAGAGATCAAGAGAAACTAAATAAGGAAAGATGGAAAAATCTATTGAGCATGTACACTTACTAAGCATCTTTAAAATATCTTCTTTAATTTAATCTCATTTTAAATTAACTACTTTTGTAACTTATTTCTCAGACAGGCAAATGCCATTATCCTCAGCTCCCAAAGAAGGGCTCATTAGCCAGAATACCTTAGGAAGATGTCTTTTTCTTAAGAGTTACTGCTTTCTGTAGTGCACACGATGTTAATGTTAACCATTTTGCCAACTTACTTGATCATATAAGCTCTTGAAAAATTTTTATGACTCAAATGTTTTTAACAAAGGGATAAATCCTCCATATACTTGCCAGAATAAACATAATAACTAAATGAAAATGGAGGGACCCTCTATACTAATACCATCATATGACTGAAGAGTAAGAATTGCTAAGATTATCTGCCTTCCCACTGCCTAGGTCCAGAACTTGAGTGAATCTGGGGAAAAGGAAGACCACATGACTGAGAAGATTGCATCCCTCTCTGTGAAAATAACTCTCTACTAGCCTTAAAATTTATCTTGCAATGCTGGCTTCCCCATTCTATCATGACTGTTTTCAGATCTTCCTGTGTGCATGCTAAGTCACTTCAGTCATGTCCAATTCTTTGCAACCCTGTGGACTGTCGCCTGTCAGGCTCCTCTGTCCATAGGAGTCTCCAGGCAAGATACTGGAGTGGGTTGTTATTCCCTTTGCCAGGGAATCTTCCTGACCCAAGGATCAAACTTACATCCCTTCTTACGTCTCCTGCATTTGTAGGCGGGTTCTTTAACACTAGTGCCACTTGGGAAGGCCCTAACTCTCCTCAAATCCACATTCCCCATTTACCCTGCTGGCAGTTTCCAGCATATGAATGCTCTTCCTGCATCTTAGAGTAAACTGAGCTTTTGGCAAGAAGTACCCCACAATTCTTGCCACCAAATCTACAAGTCCATTTGCCTATTTCCAGATTCATCCTGTCACTCATGTTTAAAGGGAATTAGAATCTTTTGCTCTTTTAAATTCTTGTACAGCATCTTTCTTCCAACACTAGGCTATAAGCTTCATGAAGACAGTTGCACTGTCCGTCCTTTTTTTTTTTTAATTGGAGAATTGCTTTATAATGTTGTAAAGTTTTTGCTGTACAACTAAGTGAACTAGCTACCCCTCCCTCTTGAACCTCCCTCCCTCCCTTCTCAGTCTTCTCTATATCCCTGGGTTCTAGCACATTTGGCATGTACCAGTTAGTCAACATCAGAACAAACTGTGGAAAATTCTGAAAGAGATGGGAATACCAGACCACCTGACCTGCCTCTTGAGAAATGTATATGCAGGTCAAGAAGCAAGTTAGAACTGGACATGGAACAACAGACTGGTTCCAAATCGGGAAAGGAGTACATCAAGGCTGTATATTGTCACCCTGCTTATTTAACTTATATGCAGAGTACATCATGTGAAACGCTGGGCTGGATGAAGCAGAAGCTGGAATCAAGATTGCTGCGAGAAATACCAATTAACCTCAGATATGCAGATGACACCACCCTTATGGAAGAAAGCGAAGAACTAAAGAGCCTCTTGATGAAAGTAAAGGAGGAGAGTGAAAAAGCTGGCTTAAAACTCAGCCTTCAGAAAACTAAGATCATGTCATCTGGTCCCATCACTTCCCCGCAAATAGATGGGGAAACAGTGGAAACAGTGAGAGACTTTATTTATCGGGGCCCCAAAATCACTGCAGATGGTGACGCCAGCCATGAAATTAAAAGATGCTTGCTCCTTGGAAGAAAAGTTACGACCAACCTAGACAGCATATTAAAAGGAAGAGACATTACTTTGCCAACAAAGGTGCGTCTAGTCAAAGCTATGGTTTTTCCAGTAGTCGGTGATGGACAGGGAGGCCTGGCTTGCTGAAGTCCATGAGGTTGCAAAGGGTCTGACACGACTGAGCGACTGAATTGAACTGAGTAAATCAACAAATATTTGTTGAGCAGTGAATAAAAGAAAGATCTCCTGGTTTCTCCTTCAGACTTCAATAGTTATTTTTCTCCTTTTGAGACAATGGGAAAGCAATGGCAAAAAAAAAAAAAAAAAAATCTGAGGAGTAGAGGCTCTTATAAATGCTGTAGGGGAAGAAAGTTTAGCAGTTAATTTAGCAGTGGGCCCCAGGACACTTTTCTCTAAATAAGCAAAGTGTTCTATATAAAATACTTTAACCCACTGACATAGCAACTCGACTTACAAATATGGCAAGACTACCTGCTTACAGTCCACAGGGTTGCAAAGAGTCTGACATGACTGGAGCAACTGAGCATGCATGCACGCACATACCTGCTGATGCATCTTGATTTTAATTTTTAGTATGTTAAACAGACAAACAAAAAACAGAAACCCCCCCTCAATTTGGCAAAGTTGAGTTCCAACATTACTGCGATACGAGATTACTGTACAGTTCAGGTCCACTCTGGATTCCACGTGAAGATTTAAACCAGAGCCCATTCCTCAGCATCATCCAAACATTCATCAAAACAGACTCCCAATTCTAACCGACTAGACTTTTGCAGGCAAAAGTTTAAATCTAATTTTAAAAAATTATAAAGTATCATTTATAATCTGTTTCATGCACTGAATTTCTAGCCAATGCAATACTCTTCTTCTTCTCTGGATCCCTTTGGTACATGAATTGACAATTTCTGAAACCTCCAACACCGACTAAGGGAGGGACCATAAAAATATTCACCAGGAAACACACATCTGACAAAGAAATGCCTCAGAAATGCCACAGAAATGTAATCCATGTAAAAGCACATGAGCAAACACGTACACACATGTACTCTTCAGGAGTTCTCAATTTTTTGTTCCTTCTGGCTTAAATGTTGAGAGGAATGAGAGAAATTTCACAAAGGAATCTAGTTAAAATTT
This sequence comes from Capra hircus, assembly GCF_001704415.2. Taxonomy (NCBI): domain Eukaryota; kingdom Metazoa; phylum Chordata; class Mammalia; order Artiodactyla; family Bovidae; genus Capra; species Capra hircus. Next base: position 29,818,854 of record NC_030823.1, on the reverse strand, counting down.
TTAATTTACCCAAGAGGTAAGTCTGAAGAGACTGATGCTCGTCCATTTCTATCTTCAGTACCACATCACAAAATGTTTTGAAAAATGAACAATGTATGCGTCATCTAACACACTTCCTACATTGCATCCCATTTTAATGATTTCAGAAAACCTTATAATTTTAACAGGAGGGAGTCACATGTTTATTTATCTTAGAAATATGATGACAAATTGAAATTACATTGGAGTAACTGTGGTTAAGGCATACAGAAATGGAGTAGTGCAGCCACTGAGGATCTGTTCTCAGACATGTCCCTGCTCCACTGAGAACATGAATTTTTTCTGAATGGTATCAAACCCAAGGACATCACCAACCATATTTAGAACAACACTTTCCAGCTATGACTTCAGGGTTTCAAGGTCTTTACTGTAACCATGCCTCAACTTCAGACCCCCAACCAATCCTTGCTTAAGAAGCACCCTTACTTTTAGATAACTCCATTTATAATTCTTGAGAAATAATTTATGTCACTCACTATGGCCTTGCAGTTTTTGCCTTGATAAGTTTCCTCCATTTTGTAGTCTATGTTCAAGTGCTTCTGTAATCTGTGTCTCTTGGGCTCTAGTCCTAGCAAACTACAAATAAATGTGTCTTTATCGCAATCAGGTCTCCATTTCTGCAGTTTTGGTTAACAAGTCCATATGTCTGTGTGCATTCATGCTATATACATACATGCTATATTCAGGAGAATTTCAACCATATTTTTAGTTTCAGAGGTTTTGAATCCTTGGACTCCTGTGTGGGTAACTATCTGACTCTTATTTGAAATTTCAGTGCATGAAGACATGTTTCCCAGTATTTCCCTGGTGGTCCAGTGGCTGAGTCTCCACACAACCAATGAAGTGGGCCCAGGTTCAAACCCTGGTTGGAGAACTAGATCCCATATGCCAGAATTAAGAGTTGGTATGCCACAACTCTTCAGAGTCCCCTGGACTGTAAGGAGATCAAACCAGTCAATCCTAGAGGAAATCAACCCTGAATATTCATTGGAAGAACTGATGCTGACGCTCCAATACTTTAGCCACTTGATCAGAAGAGCCGACTCGCTGGAAAAGACCCCAATGCTGGGAAAGTTTGAAGGCAGGAGGAGAAGGGGATGACAGAAGATGAGATGGTTGCATGGCATCACCGACTCAATGGACATGAGTTTGAGCAAGCTTTAGGAGATGGTAAAGGACAAGGAAGTCTGGCGTGCTGCCATCCATGGGGTTGCAAAGAGTCAGACATGACTGAGAGGCTGAACAACAAATGCCACTAAAGATTCTGCATGCTGCAACTAAGACCTGGTACAGCCAAATAAATAAACAAATATATTTCTTAAAAGATTATTTTTTCCTGGTACCTTCTTTTTTGTATAACTAAAACATTAGGCACTGGGAGTCAGTTACATTCTCCATGTCCATAAATAATATCTTTATTCTTAGGATCTACTTTAATTATAAATATTTGATCCAGAGAATTGTTATTTTAGAAAAGATATATATCCAACTAATCCATATTTCTAGTTGGAATCAAACTGCCCCAAATTACTTAAGCTGTTCTTTTAAGACCACCGGAAATATTTCTGATCTTCATAAAACCTTCACAGATCACTGAAGTTATCTTCTCCCAAAAACATTCCCATCTCACATGATCATGATTTTCATATTTTTTGTACACCCATGAAAACAGGCTTATGACTATTCAGCCAAGGCCTCTGGTAGAAAGCTGTCCCTTCATCTTCAGTAATAGTAAAGGAGTTGAAGAGTCAAGGAGATGAATAGACACAATGACTGATTCCATTTACCATCTGTTCCCCCTCCAAATGCCAGCCACACTCATTTACAACACTGTTTCATCCTATAAATCATTCAGAGTTTCTACGGTACTGTTATTCAATAATCAACTCTGAAATTAGCATAGGTTTGGGGGGGTGAGAGAGGTGTTTGTATAGGGGAGATTGGGAGCAATGTGGGTAGGGAAAAAATTTTATTTCCAATTTCCAATTTCTGAGGCTAGAAAAATCTAGTCTGTTTTCACACCTTGGTCCTTCACCAACTCAACGGACATGAATTTGAGCAAACTCCGGAAGAGAGTAGAGGAGCCTAGCGTGCTGTAGTCCAAGAGGTTGCAACGAGTAGGACACAGTTTAGCAACTGAACAGCAATAGCCTGTAGGAGTTGCCCTCAGAGAGTCTACGGTTCAGTCTACCACTGGATAGGGAATTATTTTCCCATCAAAGAAAAGGTGAAACTGTTTCAAATCCAGGGTTAAATTTCAGATCAATAAATATTAAAGTTAAAAAAAATTAGAAAAATTCTATAAAGAAGCATACAAACAGCAAAACTGACCAACACACAAGCTTTTACATGATCACTCTGTCCTAAAAGGGAAAGAAGTTCTAAGGGGTGGGGGAGGGTGGGGCAGGAAAGTTAATCATATACAAGAGCTCTTCTTTTCTCACCCCTCAGTGACAGCTACAAGTTGGTCATTAAATGGGCACTGTGGAAGCAGAGAAGATGGTGTGCTCTTTCTGAACAAAACCCTGATGTCAGCCAAGAACTGAAATCACTTCTGGCTTCACACTGGGAAAATGTGCTTTAAATTTGGCTGTGGTTGTTTTCTCTGATGGTCAAGGAGAGTATGCTAGTGATTTGTGCTTTGGCATTTCCACTGCACACTGACAGACTGCTTCTTTTAAGCACATACTCAAGTGATTTAGACAAAGTCCTGTGTATGACTGTAGCTTCACTAGAAATCCTAACAGTTCCTGGAAAAGTATGTGCTAACCCAGTAAAAAAAAGAGTGACAGCAGGCATGAGTGATTAACTTGGTGCAAATGCTGCATCAGGAATATTAATTTTGTGCTTCAAATGCTACTTTCATCTCTATTATCAAGGGATATTTTATAAGCACAACTCTTTGTAACACCTGTAACCTTTCCATTGGGCATAGAAGAACAGTGCTCTTTTACACTGTTCATCACCCGCAAAGCTGATGACAATCTCCGAAACAGAGATAACTGCTCTTTAATCATTCAATACATTTTTTTTCTTTAAAAGCCTTTATAGCCATTACTCATCTACGTTATACAAAATTCTGTCCTAATCATGCATGTTATCTATTCAATCTTGCTTTATTTCTTATTTTTGGCTGTGCTGGTTCTTCATTGCTGCATAGCTTTTCTCCAGTTTTGGCAGCTGGGGGCTACTCTCTAGCTGCAGTGCACAAGCTTCTCGTTTCCGTGGCTTCTGCTGTGGAGGATGGGCTCGAGGGTAGGCGGGCTCAGTAGCTGAAGTTCTCAGGCTCTGAAGTACAGGCTCCATAGTTGGCACATGGGGTTAGTTGCTGCTCGGCATGTGGGATCTTCCTGGACCAGGGATTGAACCGGTGTCTCTTATGTCTCCCACACTGGCAGATGGATTCTTTAACACTGAGCTACCAGGGAGGTCCTCAAATCTTACTTCAAGCATAAGATATCAATTTAGATAAAAGGCTATGTGTGGACTATTATATTTTCTAATGATAAAATATGATGAATTAAACTGCATAGCTGTGGGGTTAATCTTACTTTTTTTTGGGGGGGTGGAGCTGCAGTTATTTTAAATGTCTATTTTTCTCCAAAAGGGAAAATGTTAAAATAACTTCAAAAATCCTTACAGGGCACAGTGCAAACTTGAGCTGCTGTTTAAAATTACCCAAGACCCATCAGATAAGAGGAAACCACTGGAGAACCAGGAATAAACACATTCCTACTTTTTGGAAAATAACCCCATACATTAAAATTTTGAAATTTCTAACAAACACTGGAAAACAATATCTTCGGGCAACAATTTTCTAACTCATTTTTAAAATTCCAACAGATAAAGTTCTAAGATGTTACTGAAGGCTCTGTGCCTATTTGGATACACTTAAAATGTAAATAAATCTCATTTATTGGCATTTTCCCCTCTTCCCCCACTTCAGATAAACACACAACCTATGCAAACTTCTGGCTTATATAAAGTATCTGTGCTATATGCTCTGTCAGCTGATAAACATCCTTCATCAGGGCAGGGACAGGGCCATCAAAACATCAAAACCCACTTGATCACAAGCAAGAGAGTTTCCAACAGGTGGGGTCCCAAAGGCAGGGCGGGGGTCAGAGAGGGAGATCTGTATACTCACCGCAGAGACTCCTCCAGCCCCAGTCACAGAGGCAACTGCCTGGGAGAGAGAGAGAGACCTCTAGGATTATGCAGGGGTTTTACATTCAGGCTGTTTCTGGACAGAGGAAAAACACTACCATGAAGGCTGGTGATAACCTTATACTGCAAATAAGAATGAAAGAGAAAGGGGCTTACAAGCTGGGGCTTTCCATGTGCCTCACCTTTTAATCCCCAGTTTAATCCATACACAGACTCGATGAAGGGTCACAGACTTCTGTCCTAAGCAGCCTTCAATAGGCTACCTAACTTTCCCAAGCTCACGTGGTAAAAAATGAGGCAGTGAAGTTTCTGCTCACTGGACAACACTGCCACTCACATCCGAGTAACTGGGACATGGAGTGTTTGTCCGGATACTCAGGCTTCCCCTGAGTGATCCTCTAGACAGTGCTTTCTCTTCCACAGTTCTTAACTTTCCAGACTTTCAGAAACCTCTGGTTTGTCTGAGTTCAAAGAATCACCCTTCAAGGCTCCAGCAGGTACACAAAGGTCCGGAGTAATTGTTTTTACTTCTCCAAAACAATTAACAGAGCTATTTCTGGCTGTCCCTCAGAGCTTTAAAGTCCTATACCATGTGAGTTGCACCTCACTTCTTCAAGTTTAAGTATCCCCCAGGAATACCAGAAAGTTCTTAATATTAACACACCTAACACTTATCCCACTTCCTATTTTTCATATCTAAGCAGCACCAAAATTGAAAGAGTATCTCACATTCTCTAATCTGGCTCCTTTTTGCCACGTTCTCTTCCCTGCCTTGGTTAGACTTTTCTCGTCTTTGGCCTTGAGTACATGCAGGGACCTACATACTGGTATGACCCCTCCTCACATCAATGGCTTTTCCATACTATAGCCATCATCTTCCATTCCAGTGGCTATCCCCTCAGACAGCCTCCTCTGGTTGCTCAGGCTGGACTGGGTATCCTCCCCTGGTTTTCCAAAACCCCCTGCACACATCATCCTATCACTGATACATGATATTTTGATTTTGATTCTGAGTCTCAGTCTATACCATGGGCTTTCTGGTAGCTAGCAGAAATGCAACTTGACATGCCTGTCCTTAATGGGAAGAAAAAAAGTCATATAGACGGCAGCCCACCAGGCTCCCCGGTCCCTGGGATTCTCCAGGCAAGAACACTGGAGTGGGTTGCCATTTCCTCCTCCAATGCATGAAAAGTGAAAAGTGAAAGTGAAGTCGCTCAGTCATGTCTGACTCCTAGCGACCCCATGAACTGCAGCCTACCAGGCTCCTCCACCCATGGGATTTTCCAGGCAAGAGTACTGGAGAGGGTTGCCATTGCCTTCTCCGCAAACATACGTATAAGAAGGAAGTACTCCACAGTCATTAGTATCTCAATCTTTCTTAGGCTTTAACTATTTAATAGTTCATTTAACAAATACTTACTGGACTTATACTATATACCAGACACTCCATTAGGCACTATAAGGACAGAGATGATTAGGATACAGTGCCCTGCAATATGGTAAAGGAGTTGGACATGAAAACATAATTGTTAGGTGATAAGGTAAGCACAAGATTCTCTGAAAACACAGGTCGAGAAGACAAATGCATGCCTAAAGATTTGGAGAAGACTGCATAGAAGCCTGGGTTAAAGACAGTTATACTGGTAGTTTATCAGCAGGAGACACAGGGCAGGATAGCTGCATATGCTTTGCAAGTAACAAGTCAATCAAGCCAGTAACGGAGCCCTGGTGAACCAGCTTTGAAGGAGAAACCACCTGAAAGGTCACCTTCAATCCTAATGGTACGTTCATACATCAGGATCACCATTAACACTCCTTCTAAATAAGCTAAACATGCCAAGACAGTCAGATTCTCTCAAACCACAATTATAGTAGTATTTCCCCCAAACTTAGTAAAAATTATTAAATATTTTTTCTTTATGAATACTAGAAAGGCAATTCTATGAGGACTGAGTAAGCAAAACATCAATATCAAACACTATTCCCTTTACAATCGAAAAGTAAACAGCAGTATCTTTTGTTTAAAAAGAATTGCGAAAAATGTTAAATGTAGAATAGCTTGCTGCTGAATATATATATACATATATGAAATATATGCACTCATGCTTTTTTCTATTAGCTTGAGTGTTTAGAGCTGCTTTATGTCTGGAGCTTTCTTCAACCAACATACTCAAAGCAAGCAGAATAGACAATATGAAAAACTAACCCCTTCGCTAGCCTTACCAGAGGATTAGCAGATCTTGGTCCAAGCCTCTTTGTTGGCAAATTCTATAACTGAATAAACAGAGAGACAAGATCTACAAGGCCTCAGCACTTAGAAAATTATGACAGTGGGAAGAATGAAGAGCTGAGGTCTAAATCCTTTAAACGGGAATAATCTTTGAAGAAATCTGGCAATCTCAGTCCACTGTATTTAAGGGAATGCTTTTTTAGATACTCTGATGGATTGAAGTACTCTGAAGCAGGACCACAAAGAGCCAACCAGAATATACTGTCAACCGGAGCCTCGGTCTGAGTTAATAACATTCTACTGGCTTGAGAAAACAACATATATGAAAAAGATACCAGAGCCAGCTTTTGTTGAACAAAGGATCCATGGCTCCGGCAAGTGTTTATCATTTAAACCGTACTTCCAATTATATGACGACAAGCACAGTCTATGAGGAGAGACACTTATAATAACTGCCACATGATCTGCCTATCTTATCAAAGGCAAGAAAATGATGGGCTCTGTGCTTGTGCATGAGCACTTTTTATCCAAGTCTTTGATTTGTATGTGTTCAGTCCAAATTCTCATGCATAATCTGGGAGTCTAAAGAGCTTCGTAAGTACTAGGCACAGATATGCAATTTAAAGTTGCCCTACTGAGCCAGTTAAACGTTCTTCTATTACAAAGTATTCATTTCTTGAGTTCTTAAATAAGTGGAAAATTTAGAAAACATAGGAAAAAGATAGCTTTTCAAACAAAGAAACATCACACTGATCTGCTTCTATTTGCTCCCCAAGAACAGAACTCATTTCAACCTATTTCCTTTAAACCCACTGTTCTCCTAATTTGGGCCAAGCACAGAGTAGGAGTTGGGAGGGGTTGTAAATTATGTTGATTCCCTGGTGTGAGCCTCACTCAGCAGGGGTGAGGGGGGGCAGGTATCCAGCTCTCAGAAAGGATAACAAAGGCAGCAAGTTCGGGGCATGAACCAGGCTTGCTGAAAAGGTTCCAAGCCAGCTCACACTGGCCACAGGGAACCTCCCCAAATTTCCCATGCCACAGTTCTCTCCACGGTTCTCTCCCTCACATTGCCAATGTGGCCATGCAAACTCGACTTGCCTGAGGAGAGTTGACTGGAGAAGCAATATGTTCTTTATTACTCCAGAGCTCTCAAACAGACACATTGAACTCCCCTCACTCCTTTCTTCCAATCTCCAACACCAACTCCTTACCTGCAACCCCACCCCACCCAAGTTCCCAACCAGTACTTCCCACTGGGAAGGCTGTGTCACACCTAGGTAGTCACAAATCCCTTCCACTTCCTGCCTAAATCAGACTTGACCACACACCTTCTGACCTAGCACATTAATTTCTATTGTTGTTCAGTTGCTAAGTCATGTCCAGCTCTTTACAACCCCATGGACTGCAGCCTTCCAGGCTCCCCTGTCCTCCACTACTTCCTGGAGTTTACTCTAATTCATGTCCATTGAGTTGCTGATACTATCTAACCACCTCATCCTCTGCTGCCCTCTTCTCTCACCTTCAATTTTTCCCAGCATCAGAGTCTTTTCTGAAGAGTCAGTTTTTTGCATGAGGTAGCCAAAGTATCAGAGAGAGCTTCAGTTCAGCATCAGTCCTTTCAGTGAATATTCACGACTGATTTCCTTTAGGATTGACTTGACTGGTTTGATCTCCTTGCTGTCCAAGAGACTCTCATGAGTATTCTCCAGCACCACAATTCAAAAGCATCAGTTCTTTGGCGCTCAGCCTTCTTTATGGTCCAACTCTCACATTCGCACATTACTACTGGAAATACCATAGCTTTGACTAGATGGACCTTTGTCAGCAAAGTGATGTCTCTGTTTTTTAATATGCTGTCTAGGTTTGCCATTGCTTTTCTGCCAAGGAGCAAGCATCTTTTAATTTCATGGCTGCAATCACCATCCACAATGATTTTATAGCCCAAGAAAAGAAAATCTGTCACTGTTTCCACTTTTTTCCCATCTATTTGCCATGAAGTGATGGGATAATATGCCATGATCTTAGTTTATTAAATGTTGAGTTTTAAACAATTTCTTTCACACTCCTCTTTCACCCTCATCAAGAGGCTCTTTAATTCCTTTTAGCTTTCTGTCATTAGAGTGGTATCATCTGCATATCTGAGATTGTTAATATTTCTCCCAACAATCTTGATTCCAGCTTGTGATTCATCCAGCCCACCGTTTCACATGATATACTCTGCACAGAAGCTAAATAAGCAGGGTGACAGTATACAGCCCTGATATACTTCTTTCCCGATTTTGAACCAGTCCCTTGTTCCATGTTCAGTTCTAACTATTGCTTCTTGACCTGCATACAGGTTTCTCAAGAGACAGGTAAGGTGGTCTGGTATTCCCATCTCTTTAAGAATTTTCCACAGTTTGTTGTGATCCACACAGTCAAAGTCTTTAGCATAGTCAATGAAGCAGAAGCAGATGTTTTTCTGGATTCCCTTGCTTTGTCTATGATCTAAAGGATGTTGGCAGTTTGACCTCTGGTTCCTCTGCCTTTTCTAAATCCAGCTTGTCTTTCAGGTAGTTCTCAGTTCATGTAAGGCTGAAGCCTGTCTTGAAGGATTTCGACCATTACCTAGCAAGCATGTGAAATGAGCGCAACTGTATGGTAGTTTGAACGTTCTTTCGCACTGAACATTCTTTGGTATTGCCTTTCTTCAGGATTGCAATGAAAACTGACCTTTTCCAGTGGCCACTGCTGAGTTTTCCAAATTTACTGGCATATTAAATGCAACACTTTCACAGCATCATCTTTTAGGATTAGAAATAGCTCAGCTGGAATTCCATCACCTCCACTAGCTTTGTTCATAGTGGTGCTTCCTAAGGTCCAATTCACTTCACACTCCAGGATGCCTGGTTCTAGGTGAGTGAACACACCATTGTGGTTATCTGGGTCATTAAGACTTTTATTTTGTATAGCTCTTCTGTGTATTCTTGCCATTTCTTCTTAATCTCTTCTGCTTCTCTTAATTCCATACCATTTCTGTCTTTTATTGTGCCCATCTTTGCATGAAATGTTCCCTTCGTATCTCCAATTTTCTTGAAGAGATCTCTAGTCTTTCCCATTCTATTATTTTCCTTGATTTCTCTGCATTGCTCACTTAAGACTTTCTTATCTTTCCTTGCCATTCTTTGGACCTCTGCATTCAGATGGATATATCTTTCCTTTTCTCCTTTGCCTTTCGCTTCTCTTCTTTTCTCAGCTATTTGTAAGGCCTCCTCAGACAACCATTTTGCCTTTTTTCATTTCTTTTCCTTGGGGATGATCTTGATTACTGCCTCCTGTACAATGTCACGAACCTCTGTTCATAGTTTTTCAGGCACTCTGTCTGTCAGATCTAATCCCTTAAAGCTATTAATCACTTTCACTGTACAACTGTAAGGGATTTGATTTAGGTCATACCTGAATGGCCTAGTAGTTTTCTCTATTTTCTTCAATTTAAGCCTAAATTTCACATTAAGAAGCTGATGAGCTGAGCCACAGTTAGCCCCAGGTCTTATTTTTGCTGACAGTATAGAGCTTCTTCATCTTTGGCTGCAAAGAATATAATTAATCTGATTTTGGTACTGACCATCTGGTGATGTCCATGTGCAGAGTCATCTCTTGTGTTGCTTCATTTTGCACTCCAAGGCCAAATTTGCCTGATACTCCAGGTATCTCTTGCCTTCCTACTTTTGCATTCCAATCCCCTACGATGAAAAGAACATCTCTTTTTTTGGTGTTAATTCTAGAAGGTCTTGTAGGTCTTCATAGAACCATTCAACTTTCACTTTTTTGGCATTAGCGGTTGAGGCATAGCCTTGGATTACTGTGATGTTGAATTGTTTGCCTTGGAAACAAATGGAGATCATTCTGTTATTTTTGAGATCGCACCCAAGTACTGCATTTCAGACTCTTTTGTTGACTATGAGGGCTACTCCATCCTTCTAAGGGATTCTTGCCCACAGTAGTAGATATAATGGTCATTTGAATTAAATTTGTCCATTTCTGTCCATTTTAGTTCACTGATTCCTAAAATGTCAATGTTCACTCTCACCATTTCCTACTTGACCACATCCAACTTACCTCGATTCATGGACCTAACATTTCAGGTTCCTATGCAATACTGTTCTTTGCAGCATTGGACTTTACTACCAGACATATCTACTACTGGGCATCATTTTCTCTTTGGTCCAGCCTCTTCATTCTTTCTAGAGCTTTCTCTGCTCTTCCCCAAGAATATTGGACATGTCCTGACCGGGGGGCCTCATCTTCCAGTGTCATATATTTTTGCCTTTTCATACTGTCCCTGGGGTTCTCGAGGGAGCAATACTGGAGTGGTTTGCCATTTCTTTCTCTTTTTATCACAATCTTATTTTTCCTTCCTGTGTCTACTTATTTCTAAATTACCATTAGATTCATTTTAATATTTTATTTGTATCAAACATATGAATGTCAAATACACACCCTCAAAAATAGTAAGCAATTGGGGGGGAAATATATTTACACCTGCACCTAAAGAGACAATACTGCAAAAGCATAAATCAAGAACAAGAAAGAAGATAGAATTAACTCTCAAACTACTCAAAATGAATGATGTTCACATTCATTTGCTTGTTGCATGCCAATAAACATATCTCAAATATTTGGTCATTGCCAACTAATAAAGCCCTAAGTTAAAAGCACTATATAAATGCATTTTTTATTATAAATTTATTTATTTTAATTGAAGGTTAATTACTTTTTAATATTGTATTGGTTTTTGCCATGCATCAACATGAATCCGCCACAGGTATACACGTTTTCCCCATCCTGAACCCCCTCCCTCCTCCCTCCCCATGTCATCCCTCTGGGTCATCCCAGTGCACCAGCCCCAAGTATCCAGATTCATCCATCGAATCTGGACTGGCGATTCGTTTCATATATGATATTATACATGTTTCAACGCCATTCTCCAAAATTATCCCACCCTCACCCTCTCCCTCAGAGTCCAAAAGACTGTTCTATACATCTGTGTCTCTTTCGCTGTCTTGCATATCGGGTTATTGTTACCATCTTTCTAAATTCCATATATATGTGTCAGTATACTGTATTGGTGTTTTTCTTTCTGGCGTACTTCACTCTGTATAATCGGCTCCAGTTTCATACACCTCATTAGAAATGATTCAAATGTATTCTTTTTAATGGCTGAGTAATACTCCATTGTGTATATGTACCACAGCTTTCTTACCAATTCGTCTGCTGATGGACATCTAGGTTGCTTCTATGTCCTGGGTATTATAAACAGTGCTGTGATGAACATTGGGATACACTTGTCTCTTTCAATTCTGGTTTCTTAAAAGCAGAAGCTTTTAAGTTTAATTAGGTCCCATTTGTTTATTTTTGCTTTTATTTCCAGTATTCTGGGAGGTGGGTCATAGAGGATCCTGCTGTGATTTATGTCGGAGAGTGTTTTGCCTATGTTCTCCTCTAGGAGTTTTATAGTTTCTGGTCTTAGGTTTAGATCTTTAATCCATTTTGAGTTTATTTTTGTGTATGGTGTTAGAAAGTGTTCTAGTTTCACTCTTTTACAAGTCGTTGACCAGTTTCCCCAGCACCACTTGTTAAAGAGATTGTCTTTACTCTGTTGTATATTCTTGCCTCCTTTGTCAAAGATAAGGTGTCCATAGGTGTGTAGATTTATCTCTGGGCTTTCTATTTTGTTCCATTGATCTATATTTCTGTCTTTGTGCCAGTACCATACTGTCTTGATGACTGTGGCTTTGTAGTAGAGCCTGAAGTCAGGCAGGTTGATTCCTCCAGTTTCATTCTTCTTTCTCAAGATTGCTTTGGCTATTCGAGGATTTTTTTATTTCCATACAAATTGTGAAATTATTTGTTCTAGCTCTGTGAAAAATACCACTGGTAGCTTGATGGGGATTGCATTTAATCTATAGATTGCTTTGGGTAGTATATTCATTTTCTTTATATTGATTCTTCCAATCCATGAACATGGTATATTTCTTCATCTATTAGTGTCCTCTTTGATTTCTTTCACCAGTGTTTCATAGTTTTCGATATATAGGTCTTTAGTTTCTTTAGGTAGATATATTCCTAAGTATTTTATTCTTTTTGTTGCAGTGGTGAATGGAATTGTTTCCTTAATTTCTCTTTCTGTTTTCTCATTCTTAGTGTATAGGAATGCAAGGGATTTCTGAGTGTTGATTTTATATCCTGCAACTTTACTATATTCATTGATTAGCTCTAATAATTTTCTGGTGGAGTCTTTAGGGTTTTCTATGTAGAGGATCATGTCATCTGCAAACAGTGAGAGTTTTACTTCTTCTTTTCCAATTTGGATTCCTTTTATTCCTTTTTCTGCTCTGTTTGCTGTGGCCAAAACTTCCAAAACTATGTTGAATAGTAGCGGTGAAAGTGAGCACCCTTGTCTTGTTCCTGACTTTAGGGGAAATGGTTTCAATTTTTCACCATTGAGGATAATATTTGCTGTGGATTTGTCATATATAGCTTTTATTATGTTGAGGTACGTTCTTTCTATGCCTGCTTTCTGGAGAGTTTTTATCATAAATGGATGTTGAATTTTGCCAAAGGCTTTCTCTGCATCTATTAACATAATTATATGGTTTTTATTTTTCAATTTGTTAATGTGGTATATTACATTAATTGATTTGCGGATATTGAAGAATCCTTGCATCCCTGGGATAAAGCCCACTTGGTCATGGTGTATGATCTTTTTAATATGTTGTTGGATTCTGATTGCTAGAATTTTGTTAAGGATTTTTGCATCTATGTTCATCAGTGATATTAGCCTGTAGTTTCCTTTTTTTGTGTGGCATCTTTGTCAGGTGTTGGTATTAGGGTGATGGTGGCCTCATAGAATGAGTTTGGAAGTTTACCTTTGCAATTTTCTGGAAGAGTTTGAGTAGGATAGGTGTTAGCTCTTCTCTAAATTTTTGGTAGAATTCAGCTGTGAAGCCGTCCGGACCTGGGCTTTTGTTTGCTGGAAGATTTCTGATTACAGTTTCAATTTCCATGCTTGTGATGAGTCTGTTAAGATTTTCCCAGGTATTCTGAATATTCAAGAACTTACTGCCTTAGAGGGACTTCCCTATAGCTCAGATGGTAAAGAATGGACCTGCAATGCAGGAGAGCTGGGTTCAATCCCTGGGTCAGGAAGATCCCTGGGAGAAGGAAATGGCAACCCACTCCAGTATTCTTGCGTGGAGAATTCCATGGACAGAGGAGCCTGGCAGGCTACAGTCTATGGGGTCACAAAGAGTCACCCAGGAGTAAGCAACTAACACACACTATCTTAAGGAGGTTGATGAAGATCCAGAAGCAGCAACCATAGACTTTAGAAGAAAATACTTTCTATCTTGTGTTCTTAGAGCCTACTGTTTAAATATTTAATTATTTAAAGCTAATAAATAAGAAGCTATTATTTCCTTTTAAAATCTCTTTTTAAGGAAGATAGGACATCTCTGATCCTATCAACAATCCTATCCTTGTTGATAGGATCAGTGGAAGATATGCCAATGAAAGGGTTTTCAAGTTACTAAAGGGTTTTCAAGTTTTGCAAAAAAAAAATAAGGAATAGATCGTGTATAACTAAATCACTTTGCTGTATACCTAAAACTAACAACATTATTAACTATATGCCAATATTTTTAAAAGGCAAAAAGGAATAGCCAAGAGGCATCAAGAATTCACAATGGGCTCTATTACACACACACATTTTTTTTACTTTATTTTATATACATCTTAGTATTAACACTATATTTAATAATATATAAAGTGAATACCAAAAAAAAAAAAATAGTACTAGCTTCATTTAATAAATAATTCACCTTCCTCACTGCCCAGCAATCTGTTATAAAGCAGATTTCATATTGATTGGCTTTGTTTTGGTGCTCTGTCTTTTGTTCGATTGACTCGTGTATCCATTCATGAGCTGAAGAGTCTTAATTACTAAGGCTTTTAAAGAAATCCTTATAAAGTAGGTCCAATTCGGCCAACACCCCCCCCCCCCTTCTGCTGCAGGTGTATCTTGATTTATACCAATCCCTTCTGTCAGACACAGAGTTCTGAATTATATTTTGTCATGAAATTTATATTGGGGTTTTATTAGAAATTTGCTGTGTATAGACACGTATTTGGGGAATACTAACGTTATCATTCCTAAAAGTCTTATTGGAATAATGATTACTCCTATGAAAAGGCTTAGTGCAATTCATTTCTTTATATTTTTTATGGCTACCAATAAAATGTATATTTTATCCAATAAAAAAGTAAAGTAAAATATCTCTTTTCAAATTGCCCCAATGTTTCATATGCCATTTACAGAATAATTATATAATGATAATAAAATACTAGAAAAATTTTCATGTTGAGTGACCTATTTTATGTATAGTGTTTAGATTTGTACATTAAAAATGAAAGTTATGTTCATCTCTTAGTATATGACACTGTATTTCTTTAGACAGGTTCCCCTGTCCTATTGAAATAGTTTTTAAATTATAAAAGATTTATTATATCCAACTTTTTATAAACATTATTATATAAAGACAGGTACGTGTGTGTGTGCACACACATTTGAACCCTCTGATTAAAATATAAACCATACACATAAGTCTTATAAACACATTAAAATATTGAAAAAAATTCCAAAAAAACTAAAATGCCATTTTGCCAAACTATTTTCAAGCTGTCTCTCAGCAAAGAAATGTGGAATTTCTGCCAATCTCTTCCAGCTAGTCTGTCTTTAAACAATACTAGGGACTGACAATAATTTTTAACTAACAGATTTAGCCCGTCTAGTGTCCTGGGTCTAGTATGTTAAGAATTAAAAGTGGTAACTACACAGCTTGAGCTGTGATGCTCTGGAGATGGAGGCTGCAAGCAGACCACTGGCCAACAGTCTCTAAACAAATGGGGTGGCAGCAAGTTTTCGCATATGAAAATGTCTGATAAATTACGCTTCAAGCTCTTTATTGATTCAAAAGAGAATCCATATTCACCATTCATTGTTAGGTAAAGTGTCTCAAAAAAGTGTTGACAGAGCCTCAAACTGTGAATCTAGGTCCAAAACAAGTATTTAAGATTTCAGCACAGAGTAGTTCTTATTATTAATATCCTTGAGTCGAATAGGCAAGTGATTTTCTCAGAATAATTTGAGGAAAGTTCAATTTGGTCTTTATTTGGACACAAACAATCCTTCAGTCCCATAGTTGGCTGTGAAATAAACAGCTTTCTCTGAGTTATTGGTGAAGGGCTAGCAAAATTCAACCACCTCATCTCTCCATCTGCCTCTGTGTTGACAATGAACTGATCTATGCACAACGCATGACTCCAGCAAAGCTGTCTGTTCAAAGAATAGAACGGTATCTGCAAGAAACAATGAAGCAATTACTGAAACTGAGCACTAAAAACTGTCACCAATATCCACAATAATAAAGTTTTAAACTCAAAAAGATGTTTAAAAAAAAAAAAAAAAAGACACCTAAAAATGATTCTGGTTTGGTCCCAGTGTGGCTGTGAAAGACTATTGTCTATTATACACTGATTCACTGACAACTGGAGGGAAAAAAAATATAAATTCCAACAATTATGATGTTAATAATAATTTCATTTGCAGCAACATTCAAGAAGTTGATTAGATGATCCTAATGGGTGATTTAAAGTGAAAGGAAAAACACCCTTAGCATAATT
The DNA here is from genome assembly GCF_001704415.2 of Capra hircus. Classification (NCBI taxonomy): domain Eukaryota; kingdom Metazoa; phylum Chordata; class Mammalia; order Artiodactyla; family Bovidae; genus Capra; species Capra hircus. The sequence goes on along the minus strand of NC_030823.1, from coordinate 29,802,698 downwards.
TAATAAGTTCTTCAGACTGAAGCATATTCAAGAGTTTCATGAAAGACCTTCTCATGGCCTTTTAATAGCTCTTTCCAGTTCCAATTAACTTGTTAAATGCCAATTCTCATTACCTCATCAGAAATCTAAAGCCAGCCCTTTCTGATTAAATCATTAAATGACCATTAACAGCACAATGCCTAGTAAGTATTTATGGACAGTCCAACACATATAAGCAGCTCATATTTTTTCATGCCAATAGAACAGAAAAGCTGGAGTTTTTTCCAGTTAATTAAAAAAAAAATCAGAAATCTCTTCATCTTTGGGATACATGAGGTTACATTTACCTAACACATCACCCTGCCTAATTGTTCAGATTAGCATAACCTTTTTGTAGACCCTCAACAGAGAGTGCAGAAATGTTGATTAACAGAGAATACATTTGCATGAAAGAGCCAGGTTGGTACTGAAGAAATCAGAAGGCACATGTCAAGTGTGAGCTGTGGCACCTGCCAATGTGATGAGTAAAGTTATCCCCATCATGAGTCACTCCAATGTCCGCAGACTTCTCCGATGGGCAAGCACCACACTGACAAGCACTGCCAATGTCAATCCCACTCTAACACTCACTGTCTACACAAATCTGCCTACAACCTTCATTTCCCCACCTGCCCTCGAGGACTGGACAAGCCTGGCCCAAGGGACCAATGAGCACACCCAGGGGTCTGGTTCAAAATTCAGGGTGTGCATACCTTCTCAAGACAGAGGACACCCACCCACTGAACTGTTCACAGGTCAGCTCGGCCACATCCCCCCTTGGACTTGAATTTCTTGTATCTGTGAGTAACCTCAAATCCAAGAGAGTGACTCAATCTGCAGAGAAGGATCCACACCTTCCCAAAGCTTCTTTGCTTACAATGTTATACAGACTCCTGTGAATCAATTTTCTATGTACCTTTTCCCCCATGAAGTCTTACAGATATTATCATTGAGAAAACAAATTAAAAGATCAATAAAAACTGCCACTTAACTTACAGTTATAGATTACTATATTGAAGCAAAGGAATTATTAAGTTTCAGTCTCTTCCACAAATCAGATAAATGGCTGAAACTTATTTCAATGAATATGTTACTAATAACACTTTGGTTTTTTAGTTGAAACAGAGCTGACTTACATTGCTGTGTAAATTTCTGCTGTACAACATAGTGCTTCAGTTATACACACACACATACACATACACACATATATCCTTTTATACATTATTTTCATTATGGTTTATCACAGAATATTTAGTGTAGTTCCTTATGCTATAACAGTAGAATCTTGTTGCTATTCATCCTACATCTATTTTAATATTGTTTATGGACTAAGAAGCTTGTAATATATGAAGTTCTGTCAACTACTTCTTGAGATGCTAGGGTGGTTCTGCTTAGAATTATACCTCTAATCAGAGGCAGCCAAATTTAAGATTTGACTGTGAAACAAAAAAAGAATTGCAATGCTAGTGCATCTCTGTATTTTCCAATTGAGAGCTTACATCAGCAAACAGGAACAAATACTGCAGCATCACATTCATATCAATGGTTTAGTGAAGATAGGGTATTATTTTAAAAAAAAAAAATGTTATCAGACTCTGCCTATTTATCCCTACCTCTTACAACACAGTATCTGGCACAAAAGGGGCTCCTTAAATCTCTGCCAATCTCCACCCACACATTCTACAAACTTGCAGGGAATTTCCCTGATTAAATGCTCCTTGAGGTATTCTTGCTGCTGTTCAGCTGCTAAGTCGTGTCCAACTCTTTCCACCTTATGGACGGCATGCAACACACCAGGCTTCCTTGTCCTTCACTATCTCCCAGAGTTGACAGTATTTTTAACTTATTCTAAATCATCACAGCATTTAAATGCTCAGTTTATAACTCTATCTATTCATATTTTAAAAATACGGCTTATATAAGTTTTATAGTGATATTTTATGTGTATGTGTGTGCTAACTCACTTCAGTTGTGTCTAACTCTTTGGGACCCCATGGACTGTAGCTCACCAGGCTCCTCTGTCCTTGGGATTCTCCAGGCAAGAATACTGGAGTGGGTTGCCATTTCCTCCTCCAGGGGATCTTCCCAACCCAGGGGTGCAACCCACGTCTCTTACGTCTCCTGCACTAGCAGGTAGGTTTACCATTAGCACCATCTTATGTTCTCAAATTATCTCATGCTTACATTTTAAAAAATTTCTCTAACTATACAATCCAAGGAAAGAAAAGATGTTTAGATAAGCAAAAAAGAAACACCAGCAGTTGCATTTGAATTGGCTTCTTTTGTCCTCTGAGGTCAGTTCAGTTCAGTAAAGTTCAGTCGCCCGGTCATGTCCGACACTTTGCGACCCCATGAATCGCAACATGCCAGGCCTCCCCGTCCATCACCAACTCCCGGAGTTCACTCAGACTCACGTCCATCGAGTCGGTGATGCCATCCAGCCATCTCATCCTCTGTCATCCCTTCTCCTCCTGTCCCCAATCCCTCCCAGCATCAGGGTCTTTTCCAATGAGTCAACCCTTCACATGAGGTGGCCAAAGTACTGGAGTTTCAGCTTTAGCATCATTTCTTCCAAAGAACACCCGGGACTAATCTCCTTTAGAATGGACTGGTTGGATCTCCTTGCAGTCCAAGGGACTCTCAAGAGTCTTCTCCAACACCAACACCACAGTTCAAAAGCATCAATTCTTTGGCACTCAGCTTTCTTCACAGTCCAACTCTCACATCCATACATAACCACAGGAAAAACCATAGCCTTGACTAGACGGACCTTTGTTGGCAAAGTAATGTCTCTGCTTTTGACTATGCTATCTAGGTTGGTCATAACTTTCCTTCCAAGGAGTAAGCGTCTTTTAATTTCATGGCTGCAATCACCATCTGCAGTGATTTTGGAGCCCCCAAAAATAAAGTCTGACACTGTTTCCCCATCTATTTGCCATGAAGTGATGGGACCAGATGCCATGAGGTCAATTCCCTGTAAATTTGAACCAAAGGATGAAACAGAGTAACTTTGATTTTCTTTTAGCCCCATGAATGCAAACTCCTCCATTATCGATTTTAACTACCTATTTTCACATGTTGATTACCGCCCCCCAAATCCATACCAGCTTCAATTTCTCCATAGTCCTCTCTCTGCACATGAACATTTAGCTACCTGACAGACATCTCCAGGTGTCTTGTACAGTCTAAGGGTGAACTCATCAAATTTCTCCCCAGTATGGTTGCCCCAGGCTCTTAGTGGTGGTCCCTCCACTTACGTAGCTCAAGTTTGAAACTGTGCCATCTCATGTGCCTTCCCTCTCTCATTTTCTGACCTGAATCAACCTCTATGTCTCCTTCTATTTCTTATATTACTCCTCATTCTATTCCTGATATTGCCTGATCCTGATCATTTCTCACTTGAGCTACTGCAGTGTCTCCCAGCTAGTCTCTCTAATTCTGCCCTTGCAGGATAGAACTTATAACCTGCTCTCCACGGTGGCCAGCATAATCTATCTAAACCTAAATTTGTTCAGTAACTCTTCCAGTGAAATCTTTCAAAGGATCTTCATCTGACCATAAATTCTCCCCTGTCATACTGGGCCTTCAAGAATCTGGGCACCGCCTGCCTCTCCCTCTAACCTCTACACTCCCCACCTGTTGAAAAGTCCTTCTTACTTTGTTCACCTAACATGTACCTATCTCTTAAGACTATTCTCGAAACTTAGCTCTTCCAATGCTTTCATGGTCCTCAGGCGTGTGAGCAAGATTAGCCATCCCTCCTATAACCTACGTGTGTTTAGTCACTTAGCTGGTCCGACTCTGTGTGGCCCTATGAACTGTAGCCTGCCAGGGTCCTCTATCCATGGAATTTCCCAGGCAATAACACTGGACTGGGGTGCCATTTCCTTCCCCAGAGGGTATCCCCAACCCAGGGATAAACTTGAGTTTCTGGGATCTTCTACACTGGCAGGCAGATTCTTTAACACTAGTGCCACCTGGAAAGCCATCCTTCCTATAACTAACCTACCTACCCAGACCCATATTGCTGTCCCTATATTTAGCCTGTGAGCTCCTTTAGGGCAGGGCTTACAACTTAACATTTATATCCCCAGCTCATAATCCAGTGCTTCTCGGGAGGTAGCCTTCAATTAATATTGAAGAATGAATGAACATATGGAGCTCAAAAGTGAGAGCTAAAGATCTTTATCAGAAAATGAAAGTCAACCATCCTAGCTGCTATTTAATAAAGAAGGTCCTCCTACTACATTCCCTAGGGCAAATCTGTATTTTTTCCTTTGTCCTCTGTATCAATTTTTACATTGCTTCTTCTATTCCTGAAATAACTTCAATTATTTTGAGACTATCAGGATCACTGAAAGTGATATTTCCATGCTCTCTCCTCTTTGCTGCAAAAATCATCAGTATTTTCATCCATGGAAAAATGTGTCCCTCTGTGATTCCATTTATCTATGTGAAGGAGGTCTGGACCCTCAGCTAGTCTCTCTCCCTGCACTCCACACCTTCACTTTCAGCTCAGAAATAGTCCTTAGGCTGATTCCCTCCTCTAAATTCCCAGAGCCAGGTCTTTATCACCTCCCCCTCAGACTATTTTAACAAACTCCCTACAAGAGTTTCCCCTCCTCTACCTTCTCCTCTGAATAACTCTTTATACTATTTGGGCCCTACCAGAAATCTGTTCATGCCTTAAAATCAACTCATGTGATCAAGAAAAAAATGTAAACGTCTTAGCCTGCAAGTCCAGGCCCTAGTGCCACCTTGCTCCATTCTACCTTGCTAACCTCACCTGTCTTGCTACATTCTAGACTCACATCCATCTGCCAATCACTGATCACTTCTCATCAAGCTACGGTCTGCCACATCTCTCCAGTTTTGCTCATGCAGTTTCTTTGACTTGATCCCTTTGTCACTTTGAAAAATCTCTACTCACCCTTTTGGAAGATCCAGTTCAAATAAGCTTCTCCTCCATAAAACTTTCCAACCTACCCAAGTTACAAATAATGACTATTTCAGGCTTTCCATAGCATTTAGTTTAGACACCTGTATGAAACACAAAATACTGGCTCTATCTCTATATAAAAGGGAAACTCCAGGCAAAAAAAAAAAAAAGTCTGTGAATTACATATCTTTGATTATTCACTACCTAAGATAAAGTCAAAGGCAAAACAAGTGCTCAAAAACAAAAGTTGAATCAAGCCATCTTCATTACAGAGCAAATTCTCAAAGGCAGGAACAATGTCTATTCATCCTTGCATTTTTAGGGGCACCTATCACAGCTCCAAGATTAAGACAAACTTGTGAAATAAAAGAATGGCCTACTTTGGGGTCAAACACACAGAATAGGTAAATCAGTTAATGTGAGATATTTGGAAAACAGAAATATTTCCAAAATGATTTAAACACTTTTATTATGAAATACTTCTGGCATACAAACCCTAGAGTATGCCACTAGCCAGGAACACAGTTATGGGTCTACTGTGAGATAAGAACCAAAATAAAGAATAATCATCTAGAAACTTTTATAGCAACTTGACAAGGATGACACATACACCATCCGTGGGTTTGTCTTAAGGTACCAGCTGGATCTTGTTGAATTTACATGGTAAGTGGCATGGATGGCAAGAGTTGCAGGCTAGCCATGGCTCAACAGGTGTGCATACCATTCGTGACAGATTGAAAGTGAAAAGAAAAAAACCAGTCTTTTACTCAGAGACAGTTTGGAAAACACGACCAAAGACAATAATATAACAATGACCCATGTACCACAACCAATGTCTTCATACTCACCTTCCATATTTGCTTGAAACCTTTTTCTCCCATGACCTAAAATAATACAGACACAGCTGAAGCCACCTCTATGTATTTCTCCAATCCTTATGTCCTCCTTTCCTCTTCAGAGACAGCTTCCAAAATGACTTTTTAAATAGGTTACTAAATCCTGTCTGGTGCTTTCTTGATGGTTCAGATGGTAAAGAATCTACCTGCAATGCAGGGGACCCAGGTTCAATCCCTGGGTCAGGAAAATCCCGTGGAGAAGGGACTGAAAACCCACTCCAGCATATTCTTGCTTAGAGAATTCCAAGAAAAGAGGAGCCTGATGGGCTACAGTCCATGGGGTCACAAGAGTTGGATATGACTGAGCAACAAATACAAATACAGACACTAAATCCAATTTAGTTGCAAGAAATTTTCCTGCTGAGGCTTATGGCAATGTGTCACTAAAGAATACTAATATTTAACAGTGGTCGATGTTATTCTGAAGACTTCTGCCTGCTTAATATCACTGTATATGAACACCTGTGTTGTGTATCCTTATCTGTGATCCTCTGGCCACGGACAGACCTGAACTCCAAGCAAAGGAACATCTGCCACCGAAAACTTTAGCGAGAGAAAGACTTTCTTAAAATGCCCACAACCTGAAAAGAAAGATCAAAGAGCAAAGGGTGAGAGTGTAGGAAGATTCCCATTGATTTCCACTAATAAAACAGGCTTCCAGAGAACACTGGGCTGATGAGACTTAACTATCAAAGATGCATATTTCGCTGTTAGAGGTTAGCTTGGAGAAGACATGAGAGAATGAGAGAGAGAAAAGATGCCTGAAGTGATAGGTGGGAAATACGTGCTTTCCACAGAGAATCAAATGGGCACTGTGAAACCCAACACGCTTCCTGAAATTCAAACCTCTGGTTTTTGCATGACTGCCAACTCATTTCCAAAGCATCCACAGCTCATCCAACTTGTTTGGCTAAGTCCTTATCGAAACTTTACAAAACTTTAATTTCAGCCTCATGAGCCCTGCAGCTGTAAATTAACTGAATAAAATTTACAGACATTATGCAGTGAGATAAAGCACTTTCAAAGCCTTTTCCCCATTCAGTTGACTTAGCTGCCAAGCATGCCAGTTTTGCTTGACATGAGTTCAGAGCCCCTGGAAATCTTCCTAATCCTACTCTCTAGGCCTTGTGCCTATTCATGGAACCATGTTAACCCATATCCGGAAAATTAATAAACCTCAGATGGGTTTAAGCACTCAGAAATATTCCCGATACTTCTTGCCATTCATTATATTTAGGCATCCTCTGCAATGGGAGAATCCTTCTCAAAGGGCCACAACAGCAGTAGATAAAATCCCTAAGGCTATTAGCATGCAACAAAATATCTCATTGAAGATTTCTGGGGTCTAAAGCCAAAGTCAGGAATTAAATTTACTGAAGGTGAAATTGCTTATGCTTTGGTTTAATACAGATACTCTCCAAACTGTTTTTCTGAACTCATCCATTTCACAATGAGAGTGCAAAAATTATCATGATTTTTAAACAGCCAAGGAAGTAAAACTACTCCCTTGTCTGCCAGCAAGCAGCTCACTGGCAGTTACGTGACCCTACATCACACTAACAGAGAGAAGACAAAGGACTATTAACTTCTTCAAATGTGTAGTCCTAATACACCAGGTGTCATAATTTATATACGATTTCCATGGTTACCAAGAAAGAGTTGAAATGTCCCCCTCTGGTTGATTTTCACAGCACAACTGTGACCACCTCTTCCAAAGGAGGTCAAGTCTTTCAGCTTCCATTTCCAACAATTTTATCTGCATGTGGACGCCTCCAAGCCCATCAGAGCTGTGGGGACAGAGGCTTATCTCACCAGCTTCTGAGATAAGCTTCCCCCTCATGGCCAAGACTTGGGTTTGAAACAACCTCTGATAACTGACTGGTAAGGGAGTTTTGTAGATTTTTGTGAGCTCTCTGAAACATTGTTCTGAACAGTAAGGTGAGGATAACAACAGTGCTCAAGTAGGGTTGTTGTGAATGTGAAATAAGAGAAAGTAATGCAAGACCTGGGCACAGAACAAGTTCTAGATGAGAAAACTTTAGAAATGTAAATATATCTATTTTTCCCTTCTTCAGAAAGGAAACCAAAAACAGAATCAACTTACTGCACTGCTGAATTGTACTTTAAAAATATGGCCCTTGCCAAGGGGGAGGTTGGGGTTGGGGAGAGATGGATTCTGAGTTTGGGATTAGCAGATACAAACTGGGGATGCATAAACAAGGTCCTACTGTATAGCACAGGGAACTATATTCAGTATCATTTTCCTTTGATAAACCATAATGGAAAAGAATATGAAAAAGAATGGTTATATATGTATAACCAAATTACTTTGCTGTACAGTAGAAATTAATACAGGATTATAAATCAACTATAATTAAATAAAATTTTACTAAATACAAGAACCAAGCAAGCTCACAATTTCTTCTTTATAACTTAATCACAGAAAAGATCAAAATATCAGGTGTTTGATGGCCATAAAAGTGATACCCTCTGCCTCCGCACTGCTCAGCAAGAACTGAATAGAGTAATTCCTTGTGATAAATGCTCACAGCTTCCCTCAAGAATTCTGGGCAGTGGGAAAATTAGCTAACTCAAACAAAGTTCATTAAATAAATAAAATTCTAACACTTGTCTCTTTGGACAAGAAACAGATGGAAACAATACAAAAGACTGCTAATGCTTTGGCAAACTAATCATTCTTCCAAATGCCATTTACAAAAGCCCACCAGACCTCCAGCTGTGGCCATGCCATGGGAACCCCCTACAGCAATTATAAGTGTATTTAACTGAAGAGCATAAATATGAGAGTATTTTTCAAAAAAGAGAACTCTCAAATAAACAAATCTAGAAAAGAATTACTGTTTTTATCACAGAGCCATAGTTTCAAGTAGCCAGTGTTAATATGAAAAAATACATATGTATATAGTAACATATATATATATTTCAGGGAGAAGAAACCCTCCCCTCCCTTTTCTTGCGTTCTTGTGACTGAACTAATAATAAAATTGACGCAGCACAGATGATCAGAAGAGAAACAAATTTTATCTCATGTGTACAGAGGTTTCTTTAGAAACGGGACCTAAGAAGTCACCAAAGCAGGCAGTTTTTATACTTTTTTGGGCAAAGAAACAACAAACACATTTGTGATGAATCAACAGGACAAAGAAAGTTAGGCTTTGAATGCTTACTTAGTGAAGGATCTAAACAGAGTTTGGGCTTGGGGCAGTAAATTAAAGAAGTAACAGATTTGTTTATACAGGCTTCTTGGCCCCAGATTTCCTAAATTTAGCAATAAGGGGTATCCTTCTTCCTTCAGAGGCCCAGAGAGTACCTTTCACATGACAGATTTATGTCCTGACTTCAGGGAGTCAGAGAAGGAGGGTCAGAGTGTCCCTTTTACATAGGTTGCTTCATAAGGAATTTTAACTCAAAACAATCAATTATGCCATTGAAGCACATTTTGGGGTTGCCTGCCCAAGATTCCAGTACATGCACCCACTTCATCATGCAATCTCTCAACAATAAGAACTTCAGTCAGTTGTCATCACGGAAACAGTGAGATCTAAGCCTGGGCGGTTTCTGGAAAATAGAAAGCCCAGAGAAACTTGCTCATATACTGAAAATTATAACTGACTTTTAGAACTAGTTGGTCTTGTTTCTGACACAAAGCATTTAAAAATCTTGGGTAAAGGAAGAATTCAGTAGAGGAATTCCTTACATAGGTGGCTGATGCCTCATCAAAACACTCAAGTGCTTACCAAGCACCTACTATCGTGTTTGTGTGCTTAGTTGCTCAGCAGCGGCCGATTCTTTGCGACCCCACAGACTGTAGCCCACCAGGCTCCTCTGTCCACAGGGATTCTCCAGGCAAGAATACTGGAGCGGGTTGCCATTTCCTTCTCCAGGGGATCTTCCCGACTCAGGGATCGAAGCCAGGTCTTCTGCATTGCAGATGGATTCTTTATGGACTGACCACCAGGGAAGCCCAGTACTTTAGTATATACCTAACGCTATGCCAAGGAGTAGGGGTAACAACAGCAACAGCAAAGTAAAACTAGCCCCTGACCTCAAACAGTTTATGCTCCAGGGAAATAACTGACCGTGACAATGCCAGGGAGGGCCACAGGGTAGCTATGAATGCAGGGATCCCAGAACATAACCTTAGTCACAATCTCAGCAAAAGGATTATGCCCTCCCCTAATTAATGCCATCAACATTAATCCAGTCCTAACATTCACCTTCCTCTAAATTCCTTGTTTTACTGAGTTCCTGATCCACCTAAAAAAAATGTCATCCAAACTGGTTCAGACATCATAGCCACTGCCTGCTTCTTAACACATACCCTATACCTTCTGTTACAAATGCTTCTCAATCTGGGTCCTCACTTCCAGCATCCACATCCTTCATTATTTACTAGTTACTATTAGAATATTTTCCACAAACAAGAATCTGATTTTACTTCCTTTCTTTTGCTATATATAATTTTTATTTATTTATTTTTGGCTACACTGGGTCTTCACTGATGCCCACTGGCTTTCTCTAAGTTTCACTGAGGGGGCTACTCTCTAGTTGCAGTGCCTGGGCTTTCTCTGTGGTGGCTTCTCTTGGCGGGGAGCACACGCTCCAGGGTGCATGGCCTTTCTAGTACTTGTGGCTCCCAGGCTCTAGAGCACAGGCTCATTAATTGAGTAAGGCACACAGGCTTAGTGGCTCTGCTGCACGTGGGATCCGACCCGGGTCTCCTTCCATTGGCTGGTGAATTCTTTACCATTGAGCCACCAGGTAAGCCCTACTCCCTTTTTTATTAATAAAACCTCTAACAGTTTCTGATGGGCAGAAGATGAAGTTCAAACTAACTGGTAAGTCCAATCAGCAAAGCAAATACTCACTTTATCCCTCCCCCCACTCCCCACCCGCAAGCTAACACAGAAGCAGTCAGACTGAACTCAGCGTTGACCCCAGGACTATCAAGCCACCACCGCTCTGTACACACTCATCCCTCTCCTTCAGTTCAGTTCAGTTCAGTTCAGTTTAGTTCAGCTGCTCAGTCGTGTCCCTTCTCCTTAGAAGGCCTCTTCCCCTTGGCCTTGCCCAGTAAGCTCTTTCTTCTAACACACTGTCTTCGGTGTAGTCTTCTTTGGCTCCAGAAAGGTTTAACATCTGGCCCTGTGTAGCTATAACACTCTACATATGCCACAGAACTGTATTCAGTGTATTGGTGTCATTTTATTTGTCTTTTTCCTTCCTAGAAAAGGACCATTTCTTAATCATCTGCCAGAACCTAGCACAATAGGCGATACAAGGAGCATATCTGAAAAATATCTGATGAATGAACTCGCAGAATTACTAATCCATCCTCAATACAAGTCTAACAAAGGAAATTACTACCTATTAGGGTGGTACTGTACCATGTTACAAAGATAAAATTATCCTGGACCTGATAAAGAAATACTGTTATAGTTCTGGAAAGAGCCAGAATGGGAGGCTTTTAATAAATGGATTCTTTACCATTCACTGCATCCGCCTGGCTCCACTGCACTCACCTTGCAGCTTGCAAATCATTTGAGGTTTGAAGTTAGCTCAAGGGAAAATAAGACAGGCTTCTGACAAACTTATTTTTAAGCTTAAGGCCAGATTTTATTTAAAAAAAAAAAAATAAATGCAATGTATTCTAAGAAGACTATTGAAAAAAATCTCTCTCTGCAGCTGAAATCTTTGTATGGTCAAGAAAACATTGTTTGCTTGCCTCCAGAAAAGTTATTAACCTATACCAAAAAAAAAAAAAATCAGGTTTCATCAACAGTCTCATATAGTCAGCTCTCAACAAAACGATAGAGGTCTCTGACCGACTTCTCACTTACAACCAAATAACTGATTACAGACCCTGGTCTCCAAGTTTGTTTGTCTCACTAAAATAAATTTCTCCTGGGGCTGCGGATGCATACCAGGGAGCCAATCAGGTGGGCAGAGGCCAGGCCTCAGTGTGCGGCTGTCAGTTTGCCATGTGGGAGCGCAAAGGAGGAAGCAGAGACTCGGGCAAGGGTGCAGGGAAGCCTTTCTTCCAAGGTCCCAGGACTCCCCATTAAATGCTACAGGAAGGCAGAATTCTTAGGATAAGAGTAGGACTAGGAGACCAAACAAGGCATGGTGATCCATTAACATAGTCAGAGCCCCAAATGCAGCCTCAATAGGACACACAGCAAGATATTTCTCATTCAGCAATGCACACCTAACTCCAGGGTAGACAGACTCGCAGAAGTGGCAGACCTCAGCAACAAATAAACAGAAACTGCAAATTCCAGTGAGGAAAGGTCATGGATCTAGAAGTCAGAAGTTGGGCTCTGTCTTAGCTTAGTCTCCAGATGTGTTGCCTTTGACAAGTCAGTTAACCTCGGGGGAACTCAATCTCTTCATCTGTAAAGTAAGAGTCCAATCAGATCATCTCTTAGGTCTTGTCTAATTCTAAACTACTACAATTCCGCATAAGGACTCTAAGCTACAAAAATGAAGACGGTTATGATTTTAGATACTCTTCAAACACTAATTTAGGAAAGACCCTTTCATTAGGATGTTTTCTGTTTCACTGCCCATGAGATCAATCACCGCATCCTCTCACAAAGAGAAACAACCAAAATACAACAGAAATGGCATTAAAAAATTGTTTTACTGAAAACCCTCACCCAGCATAACATTTGGGTACAACATGGTATTTGAGCAAGATATTCATGTGATAGAAATATGTCTAGAGGTTTCACACTCCCTCTTAATAAATCATTAACAAAGTTCAACCCCCCCAAAGAAGACATGTTTTTCCTAGTTAAAAGAATCCAGGTGCTAATACTACTGATGCTCTCTAAGTGATCCCATCCATAATAACCAGTGTTTGAACAGTGTTACAGCTGTCTTAAGACCTCCTGAGTTAAATGCTTTCCCTCTTATTGATATTTTGACTCTGGAACAAATGATCTTGAAGGAAACCCATGTGAGCCAGCATGGGAGGGAAAAAAGGCCACACTGGGCAAGCAGAGGGTCTTTCCATGCCACACATATAAGACTGCCTACGGTGCAGAATTCAGTGCAGCCAGAAGAATCTCTGGCTTTTCCTTAACACTCTTCTGGGTAGCATTGCTCAACAACAAGTCTACTGAAGTTCCGAATCAATCATTCCAAATCTATCATTCTATCATATACATCATTTATATAGATATAAACTCCTCTACACAAGGAGGACTGCTTTCATCCCTGTGGTAATGTCTCTACACAGCTCATGGATGATCCTTCTTTCTGGGCTCCTCTTGACGAGGAGGAGTGCACAACAGTCACCAAAACAGTGGACATCGTCTTTTCATCCACACAGCATTCTGCTAGTTTATGTAACATCACCATCACAGCCGTCTATCTGGAGTGAACCAACGACCGTACTTTTTCCCATGTTACTCTACCATGCAGGGTGAATAATATAGTTAGCAAAAGGTCTGCTCAGTGTATGGCTGATACAATATAGGCCTGCTTATGATAGACAAACAAGAGCTGCTTATTAACCAGCTCTTCAGTTCAGTTCAGTTCAGTCGCTCAGTTGTGTCCAACTCTTTGCGACCCCATGAATTGCAGCACGCCAGGCCTCCCTGTCCATCACCAACTCCTGGAGTTCATTCAAACTCATGTCCATTGAGTTGGTGATACCATCCAGCCATCTCATCCTCTGTCGTCCCCTTCTCCTCCTGCCCCCAATCCCTCCCAGCATCAGAGTCTTTTCCAATGAGTCAGCTCTTCGCATGAGGTGGCCAAAGTATTGGAGTTTCAGCTTTAGCATCAGTCCTTCCAATGAACACCCAGGACTGATCTCCTTTAGAATGGATTGGTTGGATCTCCTTGCAATTGACCAGTTAATTTATACATACAGCACAGAAGTTAGTTTTGGAGGAATATTACTTGGCTGGTATGTTCTTACCCTAGATAGAGTGGGCGCATACCCCCTATATACTTAAAATTGCTAATTACTAAGTCATTTCCTAATGAAGGCTGTGCAGCACTTATAAACAACCCCAAATTTATGAGTTTATTCTTCAAACGATAAGATAAATTATCAGACAGAGAGAAGAGCTAAACCTCATTTCCTTGTTGTTGCAAAATTTGAGCTGTTTTCTTTACGATTTCCACTGACTGTTGTGAAAAAATTCAAAATTGGTCCATTTTGGAAGAAATGTAAAACTGGCCAAATGTTCTAATAAATCTTTGTTAAATTTTTGGTTCTACAATGACTGTACTACTGGATTACTTTATTTTGTTTCTACCAAATCAGTTCTTTACTAGAGTCTCCTAAACAGGTGAATAATTAGGTTTCTTTAAGAGAAGCCACTAACAATTCACATAGATGGCTACCAAGAAAAGGATCAGAGCTAAATAGCTCCAGTATTTCTTCTTTCAAGTGCTATACAGGGCAAGGTTACTGAAAAATGTGGATTATGTGTGTTTTGAAAAATCTAAGCTTTGAGAAGGAATATCTTGACTGGTATCCAAAGATAAAACAAAGAAAATTAAAAACCAGCTAATGAACTTTTGCAAATGTACCTGGAAAAGAAATTACTTCATTTAATAACATCTTAGAGAACAGCAATGCTTCTGTAATATATTTTTAGAGAAATAGTTCTGCTTCTTAAAGCACAAGTTAAAATACCAATGAAGACCAAACATCTCACAGTTGTTTTATAAAAAAGATAGAAGAGACTTAATAAAAAGAGACAATCCTATTTTTTCCACTAGAATTGCTGCCAAAGGGAATACATATTTTAAAGATCAAGGCTTAGAAATGCTCTCCACATGGTAAACAGAATAAAACCTATCACCGATCTGAAAAATTACATTAACAAACAGCAAATTCTATGTAGATGACTACAAATTAGTAAAGTGATAAAAAGTGTCACCTGGAGATAATCTTAGCAAGAAGAAATGTTTCAAAAAAAAATTTTTTTTTGCTCTTTTCTGGTTTGTCGATAAATGATAAGATAGGGAATTTTGTTTTCACCAGAAATCTGAAGTACACAAAAGCACCAGAACAGTATTGTTCAGCTTGTGCTAAAATGGGAATGACAGAGACTGTCTCTGGTGCCTAGGTCTTTAAATAGGAACGCCACAGCTTATCACACTGTATTAGAGTTTTTCATCTGCGTATTTTTTTTCCAATAGACAGAGTTCCCCCTGGGATAGGACATCTGCTTCTCACTCATCCTATATCTTCCGCACCTGTATATACGTCAAGACTGGCAAACAGAGAGACTTTAAACTATGGCAACTTATAATCTCATCCTTGAGCCTTTCAAAAAGAGGCTGTGGCAGCAATAAATGCATTTGCCTAGAAATGACCACCTCATTCTGCTCCTTTTGAGAATGTCCACTCCATGCTGACTCACAGTCAACAGGCAGAGACGTGGCCATGCTCTTGGCACTCCTTGAAAACCTGCTTAAGAATCCACAAAAGGAAGAGAAGTCCAGCAGGTATCATAGGAATGGGACTTCTTGGAGATGCTGCATAGATTTCCATGGTGGGACCTATAACTTAAACCTTATACTGCTCCTAACAGAACTCCAATATCAAGAGGAGAGAAAATCACTAAGTTCAGATGGGCTCTGACAGGGGACAGCATTGAGAATTTAGATACAGACACTTCAGCTACCAGCCCAGCAGGAGCAATAAGAATTGGATCTACCCTTCCACATGAAACAGCCTGGATCAGGTATATGAAAAATAAGGAAAAAAAGAAAGGTTTTCATGACCCTGAACATGATGAGACAAAGACCAGGGATCACTGACAGATGGGAACTGAACAAAAAGGTGACCCCAGTTCACTGCAGAGAGTTATAGCGTGGGAGAGGGAAGCCTGGTGGGTTTCCTGGGTTAAGATAATGAAGCCGAGAGTACAGGGAGACCTACAGGGCTAGACCTCAGAGATCAGAATGCCGGTGAGGAAAGAACCGCACAGTGGAAACTCTACAAATCTGTGAGTGCTCACCCTTAAGTACTGGACAGACCGCTGATCAGCACGGGCACATGAGGACATTACCCTAGCGTGGGGACAGACCGCCTGAAAGAATTAGAGGCAACGAAGCCAAACACTTGCTCCCATCAGTCGGAGAAGAGCTCAAGATTCTTAGGGCACTGGAAAGAGGACTCAGAGAGTCTTGCCTTGGTAATTTCACCAAGACTAACCATTGCTCCTGCTGTGCTGTGCTCAGCTGCTCAGTCATATCTGACTCTTTGTGAACCTGTGGACTGTATCTTGCCAGGCTCCTCTGTCCACAGGATTTCCCAGGCAAGAATATTGGAGTGGGTTGCCATTTCCTACTCTATCACTTCTGTACAATTAGCCTTTACCAAATGACACCTTCCACATAGGGAGAGTATGAGAAGGGCTGGGATCCAGAGGTAATGGACCAGATGGGCCACTAGGTGCTTTCAGTAACAGTGAACTTTAATCTCATGCACTTGTGTGATACACACACACACACACACACACACACACACACACGGTTTCTGCTAGACATTAGGCTATGGTACATATCCTAACCTTTAGAGCAAAACTAACATTTCTCACCTTGTAAATCACACTGAGGCCATTTTCTTCATAGTTTATCTTCTAAAATAGGGCCATAACAAAGAAATCAATAGGATAAATTTACCACAATATAAAAACAAACACACGTAATAGATTGCAGAACAGAGCTGCACCTTTATCTTCATTGGTTCTCTTGCAGAGGGAGCCCCAATAAAACTTTATGATTCCTCTTTTCACTTGTAAACCAGAGAAAGAAGTACTAGTCACTTCTCAAGCATTAGACATTGTTCTTAACTGCTGCTGCTGCTGCTAAGTCACTGCAGTCGTGTCTGACTCTGGGCGACCCCATAGACGGCAGCCCACCAGGCTCCCCCATCCCTGGGATTCTCCAGGCAAGAACACTGGAGTGGGTTGCCATTTCCTTCTCCGTTCTTTACTGCAGAATACATCAAAACACCAGACTGGCTTTCAGACAGAAGCCCTTAGCTCTGCTGTTTTACTGTGTCTTTAATCATACGGGAAAATATCAAATATTAATGAGAAACAGAATAGCTTTCATACATAGTAAATAAAACTAGTTAGCCAGGCCCATCTGCAAGACTGAAGTCATTCTTTACAGAAAAACAGTATTGCTTCAATTAATTTAGTAACACATTTTCAAAGATCAAGGGCATGAAAACAGTCAGCTAGCTTAGACCTCATTCCTTGTAACAAACAGGGGGAAGAAATTTATGCAGGCATATTAGAAAAAAAACAACAAAAAATTAGGTCTCTGACTCCAAAACCAAAATTTAGTCAAGTGACATTAAGTTCCCCTTTGTTTTAGCAAGAAATGAAATGGTTTTCCTTAGAAACTCTTAACTCCAATGGATAAACATATTAGAATAAACCACAAAACACATTGGAGCATCTGCTTTTCTGTAAACACACAAGATATCTTGCAGAAAACAAGTCTCACTGAAATCAGAACTGCATGAAATAACACACTCTACACTTGCTGATCAGATTTCAGAACAACAAACCCCACAAATATTATATCTAGTTTGCAACATCTATATAAGCTAAAACTGCCAAGAAATCTAGATCATGCTATTTTAATTTTTTTCTAATAATTTTAGGCTTAAATAAATAAAAGGGATTAATTTCAACTTTCATTTCCTTTCAGTCTATTTGTATGGCACAACCACCTCTATTAGGAGGAAGCAAACCAGGCTGCTGACATTCCAACTGATTTCTCTACTGCCCCCTTCTGCTTAAACAGGGCACAGGAAGCAGGTTCCCCAGATGACAAAAATAACTTGAAGCCAGGTTAATAGAATGCAAAATGTTGATGTATGGCAAAAACCACCACAATACTGTAAAGTAATTAGCCTCCAATAATATAAGGAAATTAATTTTTTTAAATAAAAGCCTTACTGAATTTAGAAAAAAAAATCCAGCCTACCAATAAGACTTGATTATCTCATTGTTTAAAAAAGATCTTTTCATTTTTCAACAGAAGTCATTTCCTGTACATCCTGAATTCTGATCCATGTGTCAGGTTATGCAAACCCAGTAATGGTACTTATACTCTTAAGCAGGAAACAACTTAGGAATCCATTTTGTCATGCACGCAGCCAGCAACTTCACATTTACAGTTTAAAAAAAAAAAAACACTACTTTAAAAACTCAGTTCCTTTAGTCCTAAAAAACAATGCAATAATAGTATTTCTCACCACTGGTCAAATGTATATATTTTCTTTATGACAGGATATCTTTCTGTTAGGAACTTAGAAACTAATAGTTACTATATGATTATTGATATATCTTTCGATCTCAATACCATTACAATGTAGCACAAACGACATAAATTCCCAGGAGGTGAATAACAGCTATGTAATTCCGATAATGAACTTTTAAGAGAAAAGGACTCCAAGAATAATAAGTGGTTCTGAAAGTGCCTATATATTATCAGTAACCAAGTACATAAATCAGAAGTACCATGAAGTTTTACAGATGATTATTTTAAATATGTAATAGAAGAGAGATTAAACGGAAAGAAAGTAGCTGAACACAGCTCTGCTTTCTAGTTTATTTCTCCAAAATTCACGTTAGACAAAAAAATAAAAATAAAGAGAAGTGGAAGATATATGTTATTGCTGTCATTCAGCCTCTAAGTAATGTCTGACTCTTTGCAACCCCATGGACTGTACCCACCAGGCTCCTCTGTTCACGGGATTTCCCAGGCAAGAAGACTAGCGTATGTTGCCATTTCCTTCTCTAGAGGATCTTCCTGACCCAGAGATGGAACCCACATCTCCTGCATTGGCAGGCATATTCTTTACCACGGAGCCCCCAGGGAAGCCCAGAAGATATAAGTGCTGTCTTAAAGGCCATTCAAAGGGCAAAAATGATTTTAAAAGCAGATGATATTTTTTTCCAGGTAGAAGGTCTACTAAAAAATGAAATCACAGGAGAGATAACTCAGTTCCACCCTTCATTTCAAATGCACTGAAAACTCATGGTGAGCCTAGAAGCCTACATCAAACACCACCGGCGAGTTAATACATGCGATAATCACATGGGATACAGCCCATCTTCACCCAGGGATCAGATGAAGCCAGCTATCATTTGTACCAACTCAAGACTCTCCGTGATGGAAAATATGAAAAAAGGAAAAAAGAAAGGCTGACAGGTACCTCCTCCTGTCAATCTAAGGCCAGTTTCAACATTACAGTCACGAAGTCTGACTCCATGGACTGTAGCCCTCCTCTGTCCATGGGATTTCCCAGGCAGGAACACTAGAGTGGGTTGCAATTCCTTCTCCAGGGGATCTTCCTGATATCCAGGGATTGAACCTGCATCTCCTGAATTGGCAGGAGGGTTCTTTACCACTGACCCACCAGGGAAGCAATGCCAGTTCTCTAACCAATAAATCCTCCATCCTCTGTCAAGGAAACCCTTCTAAATTCAAATCTGATGACACACCTCTAGGTAACAGGGAATGGAGTTGCTCTCCAATATCAATTCTCCCTTCTTCTTCAATAAGGAAGACCTTCACTTTTTTTTAAATTTATCTGTTTTTAAATGCATGGTAAGTAGCAGTGCTGTGGAACCTCAGCAGAGGTTACTTCAAAGGCATAGGGCACGTGCGCTCATGGCTTCTCTGCCTTCTTTAATGCAAAAACAATGGCTGATGCTCCAACAGCTGCTTTGAGCCATGCAGCACCTTCGAGACAGGAAGCCAGGTACAACAGAGCCAAAGAGAGACTCGGTCAGGACCTCTGAGGGCTTTTTAAAGCTGGTATCTCATCCCTGGAATGTTTGCCTGGTTTCTTTTATGTGAGAGTATAAACTCCTACATCTGTGCCACTGTAGTTGGGTCTCTGTCTCTTGCAGGTAAATGTTTTAATGAATACATTCCCTCCTGAATGACTCTGCATTACCCATCAGATGTCCTGAATCCTGCTTCACCTTCTATCACACGCTATACTGCTCTTGCTAAGAACACTGTTCCCTATCATGCCCCATATTCTCATAGATCAGGTTCCTCTGCATGAAACCAGACCCCAACCCACCCACTACTGGCTTACTAAATCCACAGTCCCACAACCTAAGTTCAAGGGTCATTCCCGTGTGGTCTTTGCTGGTCCTCTCTCCCCTTCAAGTGAGGCTTTCTTCGTCTGCCTCTCTCTTCTCCCTGTACAGCATTCCATTCACAGCCCTCCTCGTTGAATTTTAATCATCTGTATACATATCTGTCTTCTATAAATCCTTAGTCCTGAGAGCAGAGAGTGTATCATGTTCATCTCTATATCCTTAGCATCTGGCACAGTGTCTGGCTCATGACCGTTACTGGATGGCCAATATTTTGATTTATAAACGATGGATCAATGGCCAGCCAACTTGAATGTGACTTGTTCTGGGAAATCATTCTCCTCAACCCAATCTCTCCCTCCTCTGTGCCTGCAGAACACTCTGTACATACCACTGAATAACAGATTGTGGTTAGGTATTCACACATTTGCCTCTCCTGCCAGACTGGGAGACCCAAAAGGGCAGAGACCATGTATCACACAGGTTGATACCAACACTGAGCACCTTGACTGACTTACAGCACTTGCTCCTAAATATTTACTCAGCACTGACACAGATCAACTAAATGAAGAATGGCCTTCTTCCATCTCCTGTTCACCACACACTGCTGCAGCAGGGATACAAAATAATCACAGAGTTTTTGCTTTGAGAAGGTCACATATACTAATAATTAGAAAGTATGATACAACTTTTAAGACAGAATGCTGTGTTGTGTCTGTAGTCTCTAGCCCGTATTATGTACTAGTCTGTAAATATTTCATGATACTAAAGATAAAACAAAAGTAATCTAGGATATAATCTTAATGCATGATATTTCTTGTTTGATGAGTATTTTTAAAATCCACTTAGTAAATATGTGGCAACAAAGAATCAGTGGGAAGCTAAACATTACTGCCAACTGAGTCAGACCAAGGCTGAGACCCTTCCCTCACATTTGTTTGACTTTACTTTCCAGCATTGTCATAAATTTTGAAACCCTCCCATTTTGTCAAGGATAACTGCTCTAATTAGTGTTCATTTTAATTGTAATCTTTTACAAATGAAATACTACAACAGTCATCTATGTCTGTTAAACAAATGTTTTTTGTTTCCATACTTTCCAGTTTATTCCCAAACAAGTAACACTGTTATTTTTTCTTTCACATTTTAAAGTTAACTGCAGCTAATACCATATCCTTAATAGTGGATAAAGACTTGCCCTGGCCTTCCTGGTGGCTCAGACTGCAATCCCTGGATCTGGAGGTGGGCATGGCAATCGATTCCAGTACTCTTGCCTGGGAAATCCCATGATCAGAGGAGCCTGGCGGGCTACAGTCCATGGGGTCACAAAGAGCCGGAAATGACTGAGCCACTAACACTTTCACTTTTTGCTTTCAAAGACTGGCCCCACGGGGCAAGGAAGAAGAATAAATTCTGGACATTGGTCCTTAAATGAGGATTCAGTGATGTCATTCTGGGATAAAGAACACAGTCTTAATGATGGCACCTGGGAATACTACCCATGACAGGAGCATCGTAACATAACAAAGAGATTTACTATAAGATTTCTAATAAAACAAAATATCATAAACTAAGTGAAAAATTTCATGCTCAGAATAAGACACCAGTTAATATAACACCTATATCCTCTTTTATAGTGACATATCATCTCCAACAAGCTACTGTGATATCTGAAAATATTTCTATTTCCAAGGGAAAAAATAATCCCCCTTTATTCTTTCAAATTTTAAAAAGAAACATATTTTATAGAATGTCTGGGAAGGAAAAACTGATAACACAAAAAGAAAAGAAAAAAAAATTTCCAACATTTTATGGAGCCAAGGAGACACAATTTCAAGAACATACATATGTTCATCTCCAGCACACACATCTACATCCTTATGAAAATGTATTCATATAAGATGTTACTAAGAATTCTGAAAACTACTCCTTACTGCCAAATGATAAATTGCTAAAGCCCCAAACATCTGTCATGTATTTCAAAAGTGATTCACTAAATATTAATCCTATTACGTTAATGAAATATCCCCAGTTGCCAAATAATTTTCAAAAATGCACTTACTCATTAAAGAAAAAAATCACATACTTGACTAAAGGACATATTTCATTTAACTCTTACTGAATCTTTTCACTGAACGTTAGGTGGTCATTTTGGTAAGTCCAGCTTTATAACAGAGCTGGAACTCAGAGACCAAATGCGAGATGGCAGGGTGTGTCATGACAGGCTAAACGCAGCTGATGTCCTAACCAAGAAGTCAAGCGAACATTCTCCCTGCTATGCAGAACTACTTTCATATCTGTACCAAAACAAATCAGCGTGGAATACAGCAATTACTAACGTCAGGCCAATCCTATGGTTCCCAAAGGAGACATAATTGTACATCTATGGTTCATGGAATTTATTCAGAGGGAGTTTCTGTCAGTAGAAAGCATACTTTGAGTTTTTTGGTTTTTACTTTGATTTCCAGGGGACATCATCTCTAGAACGCTCAGTGAAGTCCAGTAAAAGAGAAAGATATAAGGGGAGATAAGAGACTATCCTCGACGATGAATTCTCCTCCTTTTTCACCCTGTTCTCTCACCAAAAACTGAGTAACTTTAGTAAAAAAAAATGGAGTTCAAAACCACAGAAATCCAAAATTCTAAAGTGTCAGAATGCCTACCAGATAGTAACTGAAGTTGAGTATGTTCAAAACAATTCAAAATTAAAGAGAATTTTATTGGCCTAAGTCAGTCTGGGCTGTAGAATAATACCTTTTCTTTTTTCTTTAAGTCAGTAATTCTATTTGTAGAGCATGTCTTTTAAAATTATATTTATTTATTCTTTTTTTTAATTTTTATTTTTACTTTATTTTACTTTACAATACTGTATTGGTTTTGCCATACATTGACATGAATCCGCCATGGGTGTACATGAGTTCCCAAACATGAACCCCCCTCCCACCTGCCACCCCATATCATCTCTCTGGATCATCCCCGTGCACCAGCCCCAAGCATCCTGTATCCTGCATCGAACATAGACTGGCGATTCGTTTCTTACATGATAGTATACATGTTTCAATGCCATTCTCCCAAATCATCCCACCCTCTCCTTCTCCCTCAGAGTCCAAAAGTCTGCTCTACACATCTGGTCTCTTTTGCTGTCTCGCATACAGGGCCATCATTACTATCTTTCTAAATTCCATATATATGTGTTAGTATACTGTATCGGTGTTTTTCTTTCTGGCTTACTTCACTCTCTATAATCAGCTCCAGTTTCATCCATCTCATTAGAACTGATTCAAATGTATTCTTTTTAATGGCTGAGTAATACTCCATTGTGTATATGTTAATTGACCGATTTATTATAATATCAGTTTGATTTCTGTGATACATCAACAAGAATTAACCATAGGTATATCTATGCCCCCTCCCTCTTGAATTTCCCTCCCATGCATTTCCTTCCACCCATTCTCACCCCTCTAGGTTACTACAGAGCCCCAGTTTGAGTTCCCCGAGTCATACAGCAAATTCCCATTGGTTATCTATTTACATATAATGTATATCCTTCCATGTTACTCTCTCCTTTCATCTCACTCTCTCTCTTCTCCCCCACCCTTGTCTAAAAGTCTGTTCTCTATGTCTGTGTTTCCATTGCTCCTCTGTGAATAGGTTTATCAGTACCATCTTTCTTAAGCCTGCATGTATACATATAGCTGATTCACTTCGCTGGACAGCAGAAACTAACGCAACATTATAAAGCAATTAATATTCCAATACAAAATAAAGATAAAAATTTTTTAAATACCTTTTCTAACAGTGACAATCCTTGGTTTGCATCTTTATATTTTTGTTTCTAATAAAACTAAAGGCATTTAAATTGCATTATACATTTTTATTGTTTTACATAAGGTAATATATAAACTACTAGTATATAAGTCCAAAAGACCTAATTAAATCATCACACAGAAATGCATGCTGTCCTCAGAGAACCAACTTATGGTTACCAGGCAGGGAAGGTTGAGGGAAGGGATAGTTAGGGAGTTTGGGACTGACAAGTACATATTGCTATATTTAAAATGGATAATCCACAAGGACCTACTGTATAGCACAGGGAACTCTGCTCAATGTTATGTGACAGCCTGGATGGCAGGGACGTGTGGGGGAGATGGGAAACATGTCTATGTATGATTAAGTCCTTATACTGTCCACCAGAAATGATCCTGATATTGTTAACTGGCTCTACTAAATATAAAATGGGCTTCCCTGGTGGCTCAGATGGTAAAGAATCCGCCTGCAATGTGGGAGATCTGGGTTTGATCCCGGGTTGGGAATATGCCCTGGAGGAGGGCATGGCAGTCCACTCCAGTATTCTTGCCTGGACAATCCCGTGGAGAGAGGAGCTATAGTCCATGGGGTCACAAAGAGTTGGACACGACTGAGTGACTAAGCACACCCCAACATAAAATTACAAGTTAAAAAAAAATGCCTGCTGTCAAATTTTCCATTTTTTTTTTCTTCCAAGAAATGTGTGTTTTCATACAGGAACCATCAAATTAATGGTTTGAGCTCATCAAAGGCTGAGCCCAGTTCTCCACCTGCCTTCATTAGCCATCCTTCCCATCAATTCTTCATGCAGGTCATATCAGCCACCCCTTTCACTATCCTCTGTCACTGTCATCTTTAAATGCATTGCATGGATGTATGTGTACAGGATCCATTGTGCCCGGCTCTTTGAGATCCCATGGACTGCAGTCCACCAGGCTCCTCTATTCATGGGATTTCCCAGGCAAGAATACTGGAGTGGGTTGCCTTCTCCTCCTCCAGTGGATCTTCCCAAACCAGGGATTGAACCTGAGTCTCCTGCATTTCCTACACTGCAGGCAGATTCTTTACTGCTGAGCTACTACATTTTCTTTATTTTTAAATCTCTTCATTTAACATTCTTCTTAGAAAAAAAATTTGTCTTTGTATATACATCATTGCTAAAGCTTAATACCATATTCTGTGCCTAAAAATGGTCAATATATATTTGTTGAATTAATGATGAATTAGACTACAACTATTACTGTGAAAGCAATGGTCAAGTTTTAATAAGTGAAAAATAATTTTTCTGAAGTATTTAAACCTAAATTCTTGATTTAATTCTCTTGCTGCTGCTGGTTAGTCACTAAGTCATGCTCGACTCTGCAACCCTATGGACTATATAGCCTGCCAGGCTCCACCATCCATGGGATTTCCCGGGCAAGAATACTGGAGTGGGTTGCTATTTTCTTCTCCAGAGGATCTTCCTGACTCAGGGATTGAACCTGTGTCTCTATTGGCAGGTAGATTATTTTATCACTGAGCCACCTTAGTTCTGTTGCTAACTGGCTAATGATTTCGGCCAAGTCACTAACCTCTTCAGTTTTCTGTTTCTCCACCTATTAAAGACGAAGTTAGCCAAGGTGATTTTTTTTTTTAAAGAAATTCTTTCCAGCGATAGACGTCTATAATTCTATGATATTTTTAAAAGGCTATTTTAATCGATTCAAAGTCTCTCCGTCGTGTCCAACTGTTTGGGATCTCATGGACTATTCTTGAATTCTCTAAGCCAGAATACTGGAGTGGGTGACCTTTCCTTCTCCAAGGGATCTTCTCAACCCAGGGATCAAACCCAAGTCTCCCACATTGCAGGCAGATTCTTTATCAGCTGAGCCACAAGAGAAGCCCAGTATTAACTGAATCAGCATCTAAAATTCTTTGAAGGTGATTAAAGAAATGTCATAAAATTTGAAGATGCTGTGCTCTAATGAGAAGACGAAGCGTGGGTAGTGTCAATTTCCCAACATGTACTGATCACTGATTAAGTGTAATGGTTGGCGGCTCAGTGGTATAAAAATCTGCCTACCAATGCAGGAGACGCAGGAGACTCAGGTTCAATCTGTGGTTGAGAAGAACCCCTAGAGGAGGAAAAGGCAACCAGCTTCAGTATTCTTGCCTGTAAAGTTCCATGTATAGAGGAATCTGGAAGGTGGCAGTACATGGGGTCGCAAAGAGCTGGACACGACTTAGCTGCTGAGCACACACACTGTGTGAGTGCACAATACTGCCAAGACGACCCCTCGTGCTTTCGATCTAACGGGAGGAGAAATAAGTAAAAGACCAATGTAACGTAAGGCAGATGTCCTAACTGCTAGAGAGATGCACAAATAGCATAATTTTAAAAACGAAAACAACTGGCTGTGATGTCTCAAGCTTGAACGTGTCTCATGGTCACACAAGGGGACCTGGGTAGGTCTCATCCCAGGCCACATATGACACCGAAGTAAAGTTTGATCTTCTACTCAAAACAAAATCTGACCCTCTTTCCTTTAACAGATTTCTGATGTGTCAACCATTATGGAAATTTCCTCTCGTTAGTAAAGATGATGATGATGGCATATTTAAAACCTTGAACAAGTTTCTTAGTACTCCACATATTGAAATAGAATCCACATTCAATTTTTCTCAAAAAAAAAAAAAAAAAAACCACCACAAAACCCCCCTGCAGGACAAATACCATTTAAGTCATTAGAATATAACTTTGATCATTTCACTCATCTTAAGAACATGTACTGACTATTGTCTGTCATACCAAACGAAAGACAAAATCTTACCGTGCCCATGTGGTAAACATGATATACATTACATTACATTAATGTAATTAATACATTACACTACATACTAGAGGTTTCTGTGACAAAGAAACTAGGGCTTTCTAGATCAAGTCGTTTAGATATTTTTCATTCTGGTGTAGACAGAACAAAAAAGGAGTAAACAAAAAATAAAAAGAATTAAAAAAAAAACAGTATTAAAGAAGTGATCCCTGAGTCTACAGCAATTTTAAAAGCACAGTAGAGGACCACGATATTGATGAACTGGAAGCAAAGAAATACTCCAAGGGAGTGGTGACATATCATAAAAGACACTTTCATAAAGTTAAGCGGAGTGAGAACTGCAACAATGATGATGATCACGATCAGAAGCGGTGGCAGGGATACCGAGCAACAAACAAATGCCAGGACGTGGCCATGAAATTTAGATGACGACAAAGAAAAACAGCCAATCAGTCAATAAATCACCAGCAAGAACAACAACAACCGGTTCTGTAATCAGAAAGGTGCTGAAAAGGAGTAAGAACTACCTAACAATTCACTTCCTTTTACCCATAATAACCTTTGAAGAAAGTATAAAACGTATCTCAAGAAAGGGGCTGAGGAATCTGGAGAATTAGAAACCACCTGAGCAGATTTCAGCATCCTTAGGAGGTATCAGCCAGACATCTGAAAGTGCTTCCAGAACAGTCCCAGAGCAGGAAGCGGCACCCACACGTGGTGCAGCATGGTGCCAAGCTAAGTCAGGAAGCAAAGAGCACTGAAGCTTCGGCAAGACCCCACAGGGGCACAAGTGGGGAGCAACAGCTTTAGATCAGCAGCTCTCAGTGGGAGCGGCACTGCCCCTGGGCCATTTTTGGATGTTTTCAGTGATCACAATGGGAAACTGGAGCCCAGCATGCTAGACAGGACAGTCTTCAATAACAAAGACTTCTCTTGCATCCTGCAAGTCTTTCCAATGTCTCACTGGACTTTTCGGTAGATGGAAAATCCCTGTTAATTATCTAAATTTAGAATCCAGCCCCAATTTACTTAGAGACACAAAGTTTCCAACACATTTTAATAACTACTAAATTTTCAAAGACTGCCATTTCCTTGAATGTAAACTGAGGAAGGATTATACCTTGTTTCATTTGAAATTATATCAGAGTTGTTCACCATTTTGGAAAAGCATGTCAGCAAATCATGGTGTTTAATACAACATACCTGCCTCCATCTGCATTTGCAGATGTTACTTTTCTGGTTACTCCATGTGTGTCTATGTATACTTACTTAGTCATCATTTCAAAATTTCAAATATAAAGAACTTTTGCCAATACTCAGTTGAATGTTGTTTGACTTTTCTTTAGTCCAAACTTATGCATGAGAAATAGGTTCAAATATCTGATTGTCTCATTACATCTCTTAGCAGAGTAACGAACAAGTATTTACATGGTAAAATGCATTTAAAGTTATCTTTCGGGACCTTCCTGGCAGTCCGGTGGTTAAGATTCCATGCTTCCACTGAAGGGGCCTCTTTCTGACCCCTGGTCAGGGAACTAGATCCCACACGCCACAACTAAAGATCCCGTGTGCCACAACTAAGACTTGGGGCAGCTAAATAAATACATATTTTCAAGTTATCTTTCTTTTTTAAAATTGTAGCATTATTTTAATTTCAAAGTTCAATGTACAGGTGGTTCCTTTATCTATAAATTTCATTTTGAAAATAAAGGGGGTATATTCCAAAAGATGCTAGAAAGAGGGGGCAATGAATCTGATATGGCGGGTAACGCCTGCTTTACCTGCATCGGAGAATAGATTCTGATTTTCCTATAAAGAAAGCCAAAGGGCAACAGTATCAAAAGTTGATGCTAGCAATGAAGAAGAAAACATCACCTGATCATGACTAGAATAGGAGATTGGAAAGGGCCACTTTCCTGTTCTTTCAGCTACATCATCTAACCAGTCTGCATAAACAGCTGACTGACTCCCCTTCACAGGAAAGGTACAAGCTTTCTTGTCAATAACTGCAACTGAGATGAGCCCTAGTATTTTCAGAAATAGTGTTGTTGCCATGTCATGATACTCTATTGGAAAGTATCCGACAAAAGACAGGTGGGAAATCTGAATCTGCAGAACAACTCTCTATTTTCTGTTTTATATTGCTTTTAAAGAACGTTTCTAAACTAGTCTAATCGGTACACCCACTGGAGTGGGGCAGAGACATTGAGAGGGGAGACATGCAAGGGAAAGGAAAAGAGGAAGCTAAAGTGACTGTACATATAGTTCATCATTTCTATAATGAAAGTTAATAGTATTAAGTATCAATTTGTTATAGTAATGATTTGTACTACACATAATAATGGTAGAAATGTATATACAAAGTAAAAACCTATTTGGTAGAGTTAATAATATTAACAAAGACCTTCAAGTTTCTCTTCAAATATCATCTTCTCAATGTAGTTCATATATACAAGGGAACATTACTCAGCCATAAAAAGGAACAAAATTGGGTCATTTGTAGTTATATGGCTGGACCTTGAGTTTGTAATACAGACTGAAGTCAGGAAGAGAAAAACAAATATCATGTATTAATGCATATGTATGAAATCTAGAAAAATGGTACTGATGGACCTATTTGCAGGGGAGGAATAGAAATGCAGATGTAGAGAACGGACTGTGGCCACAGTGGGGTGAGGAGAGGGGCCTAACTGAGCCAGTGGCGCTGATGTGGATAAACTGCTGTGTGTCACATGGGAGGGAGCGGGAAACTGTGTAACACAGGTTGCTCAGCTTGGTGCTCTGCGACAAACTAGAGGGGTGAGTTGGGGCAGATGGGAGGCTCAAGAAGAAGGGGATATATGGATACATTTCACTGACTCACTTTGTTGTACAGCAGAAAATAATACAACATTGTAAAGCAATTATATTCCAATTAAGAAAAAAAAAGTCAACTTCTCAACAAGGCCTAAAGTGACTCCATGTTTAAAATCACAACTTACTCTGCAATCTACACTCCCAGTCCCTATCAGTTCAGTTCAGTTCAGTCGCTCAGTCGCATCCGACTCTTTGCGACCCCATGAATCGCAGCACGCCAGGCCTCCCTGTCCATCACCAACTCCTGGAGTTCACTCAGACTCACGTCCATCGAGTCAGTGATGCCATCTAGCCATCTCATCCTCTGTCATCCCCTTCT
Organism: Capra hircus; assembly: GCF_001704415.2. Taxonomy (NCBI): domain Eukaryota; kingdom Metazoa; phylum Chordata; class Mammalia; order Artiodactyla; family Bovidae; genus Capra; species Capra hircus. The sequence continues at coordinate 29,772,924 of NC_030823.1, read as the reverse complement.
CCTCCTGCCCCCAGTCCCTCCCAGCATCAGAGTCTTTTCCAATGAGTCAACTTCACATGAGGTGGCCAAAGTACTGGAGTTTCACCTTTAACATCATTCCTTCCAAAGAAATCCTATGATCTGCTCAATTTCTAGCATGCTACATAATTTACTTATTTCTTATGATTATCATTGCCTCCTGTTACTAAAATATAAGCTCCACAAGGGAAGGAACCACTGTCTGTTTTGTTTGCTTTATATTCCAGCATCTAAAAAGGGGGGCTGAAACAGTAGGTGGCCTGTACCTATTTGTGGAAAGAATGAAAGGTAACAACGAATGCTTTCTATGAACCAGAAACATCCTAAAGTGCTTTACAGAGAGGATTTCTTTAATCCTTACTAATAGAGCCTGCAAGGTAAGTATTATTAACCTCCATATTACAGATGAGAAAACTGGAATTTTGAGAAGCTAAGAAAGCTGTTTAATATGGACAGCCAGTGAGTGGTAGAGCTGGCATTCACGTCAAGTTCAGGCAGTGTGAGAGGAAAGTCCACCCAATGACCAATGCGATGGATCCTGGCAAAGCTCAGACTCCATCATTCTCCCCTCAGGAGATGAAAGAGGTCTCTGGACCACTCAGCCCCAGTTGAGTTCAGTTCAGTCGCTCAGTCGTGTCCGACTCTTTGCAAGCCCATGAATCGCAGCACGCCAGGCCTCGCTGTCCATCACCAACTCCCAGAGTTCACTCAAACTCATGTCCACCAGGTCGGTGATGCCATCCAGCCATCTCATCCTCTGTCGTCCCCTTCTCTCCTGCCCCCAATCCCTCCCATCATCAGGGTCTTTTCCAATGAGTCAACTCTTCACATGAGGTAGCCAAAGTACTGGAGTTTCAGCTTTGGCATCATTCCTTCCAAAGAACACCCAGGACTGATCGTCTTTATTTTTTATTTTTGTAATAATTTTTTTTCCTTTATTTTAATTTACAATACTGTATTGGTTTTGCCATACATTGATCGTCTTTAAAATGGACTGGTTGGATCTCCTTGCAGTCCAAGGGACTCTCAAGAGTCTTCTCCAACATCACAGTTCAAAAGCATCAATTCTTTGGTGCTCAGCCTTCTTCACAGTCCAACTCTCACATCCATACATGACCACAGGAAAAACCATAGCCTTGACTAGATGGACCTTTGTTGGCAAAGTAATGTCTCTGCTTTTTAATATACTATCTAGGTTGGTCATAACTTTCCTTCCAAGGAGTAAGCGTCTTTTAATTTCATGGCTGCAATCACCATCTGCAGTGACTCTGGAGCCCCCAAAAGTAAAGTCTGACACTGTTTCCACTGTTTCCCCATCTATTTGCCATGAAGTGATGGGACCAGATGCCATGATCTTTGTTTTCTGAATGTTGAGCTTTAAGCCAAATTTTTCAGTCTCCTCTTTCACTTTCATCAAGAGGCTTTTTAGCTCCTCTTCATTTTCTGCCATAAGGGTGGTGTCATTTGCATATCTGAGGTTCTTGATATTTCTCCCAGCAATCTTGATTCCAGCTTGTGCTTCCTCCAGCCCAGTGTTTCTCATGATGTACTCTGCACAGAAGTTAAATAAGCAGGGTGACAATATACAGCCTTGATGTACTCCTTTTCCTATTTGGAACCAGTCCATTGTTTCATGTCCCAGAGATAATCCCAATTTTATTCACTGGCACCCTCAGCAAGGGGCTTCCCTGGTGGCTCAGGTGGCTTGGACAGGAAGGAGATCAAACCAGTCAATCCTAAAGAACATCAACCCTGAATATTCCTTGGAAGGGCTGATGCTAAAGCAGAAGCTTCAATACTTTGGCCACTTGATGCGAAGAGCCAACTCACTGGAAAAGACCCTGATGCTGGAAAAGACTGAAGGTAGGGAGCAACAGAGAGTGAGAAGGTTGGATGGCATCACTGACTCAATGGACATAAGTTTAAACAAATTCTGGGAGATGGTGAAGGACAGGGAAGTCTGGCGTGCTGCAGTTCATGAGGTCGCAGAGAATCAGACACAACTTAGTGACTGAACAATACCCTCAGCAAAATATGCACAATAAAAAACAATGTTTTAATGCACCTGTGTTTCTAAATACCTCAGTTTGGGGTCTTAGAAGCTTTGATAGGTAATTGTTGACTTAACACCTCTAAAACAAAGAATGACTTCCCCTAAACACTCCATGAGACAAAAGTAAATTTATCAAATGCAGTGAAAATAAGCTTAAGAATAGAGAAGAGCATGGCTGATCTCAGCTTCCTAAAGTGACATTTTACATTTTCTCATTTCTCAAAGTATTTTTGAGGGACCAACCTTTTGACATTCTGAGCTATTTTCTTTCAACTAACAGCATCTTCTGCTGCATGTTCACTATTCAAACTAGACCAAAGGCAACAATGACAGTCTGCATCTATGATGCTGCTGTTTAATCAACCCTGAATAAAGCACTTGGTACACATAAGAAAAGGCACGTGTGTCAAGGGACTCACAAGAGGTTATAGGAAGGGGCTGCCAGGAGAGGACTCATCTGTTCACAGGAGAGGAGTAATTCTCCATCAGGCTGAGGAAGTTCTGAATACATTTCTTTCTCTCTTTTTTAAGCCTGAATTATTTTAAGATAATTCTACAGTACTGTTATCTGATAAGGCAAAGATAGTACTAAACTCTTAACATATAAATATTCATAATTGCATCACAATAAATTCTTCTTCAGTATGCCCTTCACTGAATTATCTCAAGTATTTCTATAATTTAAAGTTCTGATCAATCAAGATGCAATTGTAGCTCTCTTTCCTCCTATTCAAAGGCACAGAGACTAGAAAACTAAGAATATTAAGTGATGCTACAATCTGAAGACAAGTTAAAAATGCAAAGAGAGGAGAGTATCCCCAAGAAGACAGGTTCTCCAGAAGCAGGTGACCACAGACAATGACCTGTAGAGTGACTCATACAATTCATTACATCACTTTGAGTGGCCATAGTTTAGAATTAAGGCTTAATCTCTAGTCTAAACTATGGTTTTTCCAGGAGTCATGTATACATGTGAGAGCTGGACCATGAAGAAGGTTGAGTGCTCAAGAATTCAGACTTTTGAACTATAGTGCTAGAGAAGATTCTTGAGAGTCCCTTGAACAGCAAGGAGATCAAACCAGTCAATCCTGAATATTCACTGAAAGGACAGATGAAACTAAAGTTCCAATACTTTGGCCATCTGATGCGAAGAACTGACTCATTTGAAAAGACCCTGATGCTGGGAAAGATTGAGGGCAGGAGGATAAGGTGACGACAGAGGATGATCTGGTTGGATGGCATCACTGACGCAATGGACATGAGCTTGAGCAAGCTCTAGGAGATGGTGAAGGAAAGGGAAGCCTGGCATGCTGCAGTCCATGGAGTCACAAAGAATCAGACATGACTGAGCAACTGAACAACAACAATATATAGACAAAATTATCTCCAAAAAGATTTAGGCTCCTTCACTCTTTTATATAGTTAGTTTCTGGACCTCCATATCTTTGGTGTTATAAACAGCAGTAGAATTTGCTCAAATTGAGCTCCTATTACAAGTACTATACCCACTGAATCCCCAAAACTGAAAATTTTTAATTACAAAACAGGTAATGCAGAGTGACTGCCTCCCCTAAGAATACCAATGTATGCTAAAATGTACTGATTCTTACAGAGTGATTGCCCTTTTAAAATTCAAAACTGCATCACTCCAAGAAAATTACAACCTATATTTATTATTTATAAAGAAGCTAGAAATCTTAAGTGAAAACAATGCATTTCTCTTTTCGAAAACCCAATTTTTACTCTCCTTAGATAATAGAGGATTTTAATCTCCTCCTAATCACAAGGAGAAAATGCTCCTTGGATCAAAAGCAGCAGTTACATGAATTCACTGCATTTCAGATGGTTCTGACCGTTTTGAAAGAGATCAATTTTGTATTTCCATTTCTCCTGCCTAAATCATCACAAGGGTTTAACAGACTAGAGCATCCTTTCCTCTAGCCCCTTTACTTTCTAATCTATCTTTGACATTATTACCAGAATTATCTTACTAAATGATCACAATCATGTTATTCTCTTGCTTAAAAACTTTAAACAGCTCCCTATTTACTATAGAACAAAGTCCAAACTTCATACCAGAGGATTCAAGAACCTCACAGTCAAAGCTCATTTCATCTGTCCAGTCTCCCATTGTTTAGTCGCTAAATCGTGTCCAGTGCTTTGTGACCCTATGGACTGTAGCCCACCAGGCTCCTCCATCCATAGGATCTCCCAGGCAAGTATACTGAAGTGAGTTACCATTTCCTTCTCCAGGAGATCTTCCCAACTCAGGGATTGAACCCACATCTCTTGCATCTCCTGCATTGCCAGGTGAACTTTTTTTCCTTTTTTAACCATTGAGCCACCAGGGAAGCCTTTCAGTCCCCTATATGACAATAAAGCTCAACAGCTGCAGGGCTTCAAGGACTGGGTACACACAGAGCCCTTCCCTCCACTGATCAGCCTCACTCCACACATATTCTACTTTTTTCATGAAGATATTCCTGACCCTCATAGTTACAGTTACTTGTTTCTTCCTTTGCATTCCCACCACACACAGAGTGTTACTGCTGGAATGATGCCTAGTGTATCATGATTAGTATTATCAGTGGCTGCCTGCATTGCCCTCTTGCTTGCTACTGTACAAGATCAAAGATTCTGTCTGGTTTAACTCCAGATTATCAGAGCTATCTAACAAAGAACCATGTACATGGTGGTTGCCTTGAAGTGAATGCTTACAGAGTGAAAGAATGAGTAAACCATGCAGTCACCCATCCATCAGTAAGAAAGGGGAAAGATGAAGCTGTGAATCCAAGACAAGGTTTTGAACACCTGCACGTACATATATCATCACCACAGGTTTTTCAGGATGCAAGGTAAACTTACCAAAATCAAGTAAGAGTGTGTGTGTTTTTGCACACCTGCAAGCACACAGGAGCACATGGATGCACAAAAATTTTAAACCAATACCATTTATAATTGCTCAAAAATGAAATACTCAGTTGTAAATCTAATGAAACATAGATAGGATCCATATGAAGAAAACTACAAGTTGATAAAGGAAATTATAGTAAATCTAAGTAAATGGAGAGACATATCATGTTCACGGATTAGAAAACTTCACATGGTAAAAAGTGTAAATTCTCCCGAGATCGATACATAGATTTAATGTAATTAGCATCAGAATCCTAGCAACAAATTTTGTAGCTATATAAAAGATTATTCTAAAATATATCTGGGGAACTTCCCTGGTGGTCCAGTGGTTAAGATTCCATGCTTCTGCTGCAGGGGGCATGGGTTCAATCTGGTTGAGGGACTGGGACCCTGTATGCCACAGTTAAAAAAATTTTTTTTTTAAATTTGAAAAGCCAAAGGAACTAGAATAGCTAAAACTATAATCAGAAAGAAAAAGGGGAAAGGTATCAGTCTACATGATTTCAAGATATCACACAGCTTATGGTGACTGAGACTGTGTGGTATTGTTAAAGGCATAGACACACAAGCAATGAAACAGAATAGTGAATCCCGAAACAAAGATAAAATCTTTCGGTTTCAGGACTAGGCAAAGAGCTCCTAGACAACACCAAAAGAACTATCCAAAAAATATTAAATACTATTGATAAACTGGACTCCAACAAAATGAAAAGATGAGTTACATACTATGAGAAATTACTTCCAAATCATGTATCTGATAAAGAACTAGAATCTAGAATATTTAAAGAACACTCAAACCTCAACAGTTTGAAAAATTGAACATTTGATTTAATGCAGAGAAGGTAACTTTCCCACAACACATCATTTAAATCAGCTCTTATAACCTGACTGAAGGAAAAAGCTCCCAGGCTCTACAATTACTGAAAAAGTCAGTTGGTCCAGTTCCCATAATGTCAGGCAAGGATGCGAGTGTTTGCCATAGTAAATCTTCATATTTTACTAAATGGAGAAGCTAGAAAATTTAAAAAAAAAAAAAAAAACTCAAAAGGCCTGAATGTTATTAAACTTGTTATATAATGATAATATTTCATTGTCCCTTAGGTAGTTTTCAATTTTGTTTTACTTAGTTGGGAATTTCTACAAAAAGAAGGGTGAAGAGGCCCATCTGTTACAACTGCTGATCTGCCCTAAAACCTGATTCTTGACTCATGTCATCATTATTCTGAAAGAGATCAGGAAGCAACACTTAGAACTGGACATGGAACAACAGACTGGTTCCAAATAGGAAAAGGAGTATGTCAAGGCTGTATATCGTCACTTTGCTTATTTAACTTATATGCAGAGTACATCATGAGAAACGCTGGGCTGGAGGAAGCATAAGGTGGAATCAAGATTGCTGGGAGAAATATCAAGAACCTCAGATATGCAAATGACACCACCCTTATGGCAGAAAATGAAGAGGAGCTAAAAAGCCTCTTGATGAAAGTGAAAGAGGAGACTGAAAAAGTTGGCTTAAAGCTCAACATTCAGAAAACAAAGATCATGGCATCTGGTCCCATCACTTCATGGCAAATAGATGGGGAACCAGTAAAAACAGTGTCAGACTTTACTTTTGGGGGCTCCAAAATCACTGCAGATGGTGATTTTAGCCATGAAATTAAAAGATGCTTACTCTTTGGAAGGAAAGTTATGACCAACCTAGATAGCATATTCAAAAGCAGAGACATTACTTTGCCAACAAAGGTCCATCTAGTCAAGGCTGTGGTTTTTCCTGTGGTCATGTATGTATGTGAGAGTGGGATTGTGAAGAAAGCTGAGCACCAAAGAATTGATGCTTTTGAACTGTGGTGTTGGAGAAGACTCTTGAGAGTCCCTTGGACTGCAAGGAGATCCAACCAGTCCATTCTGAAGGAGATCAGCCCTGGGATTTCTTTGGAGGAAATGATGCTAAAGCTGAAACTCCAATACTTTGGCCACCTCATGCGAAGAGTTGACTCATTGGAAAAGACTCTGATGCTGGGAGGGATTGGGGGCAGGAGGAGAAGGGGACAACCGAGGATGAGATGGCTGGATGGCATCACTGACTCAATGGCCATGAGTCTGAGTGAACTCCGGGAGTTGGTGATGGACAGGGAGGCCTGGCGTGCTGCTATTCATGGGGTCGCAAAGAGTCAGACATGACTGAGCGACTGAACTGAACTGAACTGAATGGAGGGAGGCTTATACTATACTGGGAGCAGCATGAGCAAACATCCTCTTAAAGAAATTAAAATTTTTGCTCTTTCATGAGCATATTTTTTTAAAAGTAGCAGAGTAACAGCACAATAAACTCAACTGCTATCAAAACAATACTTGAAACCATTTCATTATTTTAGTAACAGTCAGAGCTAAGTTAGCAATTGACATTGCGGTGTCTCTTATTCCTATAATTAAAATTATATTCTAAGTTTTCATTTTAAACTCTATAATTAAACCATTGCCATCGATAGGCTAAAAGTACTTCAAAAGGAATACATTATTGTTTTGATCAAACTATTTAAAAATGCATGATATTTGTACCAGAAGAACCATTTCCATACCCAGGCAAAGATAGCCCTGGGGAAATGACTAGTGAAACTTCAGATAAAATGACATTTTAATCTTTCTTTACAAACCACATCTCCTACCTAGCTTCACAAGCATGTCAGCTCACTTTGTCACTTACTGTATTACATTAAGAAAAATGTTTTTATTTTCTCACCTTTCCTTCTAGAAGTGGCATATGACTGACATTTCAAGAGAAATCGCCTTTACTTGGAAATATTTTCTTTTAGAAATAGTAATCCAAAAGTATATTTCAACCTAAATTCCAGTAAGACATATTTTAAATTTGGGCTTTTCATAAAAGCATTTAATAAAGATGCATGTATTCAGCTCAGCTAGATCAGCTATATAATTTATAAATAATCTAGATAATTTATAAATGTAGGCAAATTTTAAATTATACATTTGTAATATAATTTTCAGAAGATAAATTAAACATATATTTCTTATTTGCTCCTAGCAGGTCCACTTTTGTGTTTCGGGACTCATGAAACACTGGAAAGTATATGCAAATTTTGTTATGTGTACTTCATTTTAAACAGTTCCTCAAAAGAATCTGTGAATCGTTAGTTTATTCCCAAATGACCATTATATTTATAAATAGCATCTCTGAGCAGAAAACAAAACATGACTTTTGGAGGACTTAAGTAACCACGTAGCTGTCCGTTTACTTCTATACCTATATGCGATGAGTTTGGATTGACCAAATTTTCCAGATGCTTGCCTGTACATTAAGCCAACCTAAAAATTATGCCACCTAGAAAATGTTCATAGTCAAACTGCAAAGAAAATTGGGTACCTAATGCTGGAGGAACTAGCACTGGGCCCTGGGATAGGGCTGAAGTGGGCAGTAAGAACTGGAAAGGACGAAGAGCTTCTCTGACTTACAACCACATCAGTATTTGAGTGCAAAACATTACTAATATTTAAAATGCAAATATGCTCATTAAAATCAAAAAGTAAATCTTTCTCTTACAGTGATGTGTTGAAGAGCTATAATTTGGTAATATACCTCAAAATGTTTCAATTCCAACCTTTTAATATAGGTCTAGGACTTCCCTGGTGGGGCAGTGGCTAGGGATCTGCCTGTCAGTGCAGGGGTATGGGTTCAATCCCTGGTCTGGGAAGATCCCACGTGCCACAGGGAAACTAAGCCCACGCGCCATAACTACTGAGCTTGCCTTCCCCAGACCCTGTACTCCACAGCAAGAAAAGCCACCACAATGTGAAGCCCATGCACCACCACAAGGAATAACCCCCACTCACCGCAGCTAGGGAAAGGTCACATGCAACAACCAAGACCCAGCACAACCAAAAATAAACAAGCAAACAACAAAAAAAAAAACTGCAAAAAAAAACCAGTTTAATTAACTAATTAAATAGGTCTGTCTACACTACTCTTCTTTGTGCTGCTCAGAGTAGGGACCTTTGTCTCATTCATCCTTCTACACGGAGTGTCAGACACAGGGGCTGGTTAACACAGGCAATTCAAATAGCTTTTGATTAATTATAATACTGCATGATCTGATTAAACACTATAATTTGAACTGTTGAAAGCTATCCAAATTTGGCCAGCTTCAGAATGCTCTAAAATAAAGGAGGGTCATAAATAAAATAAGTCATATTGGGGACACGTATCAATTTCTTCCACAGAATTATCACTTCCAGTAGCATTCCTTGAATTATTTCGTAACAAGTCAGTGGCAATAAACATACAAGTGATCGGCCAAATAACAAAAACTTGATTAAAATACAGAGACAATAAGTGATTCCAATATCAGTTACCCTAAAGTTTCTTAAATAAATGAATTTGGACTGAGTGACTGCATGCTAAGTCACCTCAGTCATGTCCAACTCTTGGCGACCCAATGAGCTGTAGCCCACCAGGCTCCTCTGTCCATGGGATTCTCCAGGCAAGAATACTGGAGCAAGTTGCCATGTCGTCCTCCAGATCTTCCTAAGCCAGGGATTGAACCTGATCTCTTACGTTTCCTGCGCAGGCAGGTTCTATATCACTAGCACCACCTGAATGTGGAAATGTCACCAAAAATATAGGTAAAAACAGAACAAATATACACAGTTTAAAGTCTTTTCACATTCAACCCAAAATAAAATTCTAAATAAAAGAGAAGCATATAAGATCATACAAGTAGAAAGAATTGCTAGGAGTCATCTCATTTAAGGCTTCCCTGGTAGCACAGCTGGTAAAGAATCCGTCCGCAACGCAGGAGACCTGGGTTTGATCCCTGGGTCAGAAAGATCGCCTGGAGAAGGGAACAGCTACCCACTCCAGTATTCTGGCCTGGAGAATTTCATGGACAGAGGAGCCTGGCAGGCTACCATCCACAGGGTCACAAAGAGTCAGACACTACTGAGTGACTTTCACCTTCACTTTTTTTAAAATCTCATTTAAAAAGGGGTAAAGGTGTTCCAAAAGCATCCTTTGTTCACTTCTGCAAACAGGAGAGAAAACTGGATGAGAAGAGGGGAGGATTCTTAAATCTGGCAGTGCCCACTGATAACAAGAGCATTTATTCGGGATTGTTAGATCGGTCACTGGTACTGGTTTCTCTATCATTCATATTCTTAAATCCTCTCAAATAGGAATTGCATATGTTCCCAAACTACCATCTCAACATAGTTCCAACAGACTGGAATTAACCATACACAGAACACTCTACAGAGGTGAAAGCTTATTAGGCTAACCGACAAAAACGTAGATCTCCTTAATTTGTAGTTACCATCATGCAACAGCAAAAAACTAACCTACCTAGCTATCATTCTTCAGTTGATATCTATTATCAATTCTAAAAGCATAAGTCCCTCTTGCTTACATCTGAAAGTTGAAAGAAAGGCAGGTATTTGAGACACATCATGGAGGAGTCTAGAGACAGTCAAGAAGAATGAATCTCTTACTGTCTACAAAAGAAATACTGACTGTACCATGGTAAAGAAAAGTGGAAAAGAAGTGGTATGTAAAGAGGGACTTGAGAATGCCTAGAAGTGAAGAAAAAAGATGGGGAAAGAGCTGGGATGAAGCAGAGCATGGGCAGTTCAGGCAGAGAGAACATACCAACCAGCAGGCAATTTTAAGATAAGGAATACAGTTTATTGAAGGAATCAGTGAGTTGAATGAATGAACTAACAAAGCAACCAATGAACAAATAAAATAAATGAGTATAGGAATGAGTGAACCTGTAAGTGAATGAGGCTCATGAATGGTACGCTGGAGCTAAGGTACAGGTAGTCCTGAATGCGAAGCAATGAGTTTGAATCTTTCCTAAAAAGCAAATAAGAAAGGTGCTCCTTAAGAGTTGTATAATGTACAGTCTGCCCAACTGTATGCAGACCTGCCAAAATCAAAGAGAATTCACTGTAAGTTTTTATCACTATAAAACAAATGATTGAGTAAAATTAATTTGGAAGCAGTAGGTAAAATACAAGAAATAGAAGACATAACAGGTAACTGCAAGTTAAGCCACTATTTTGACTACTCAAAACCAACATGATAGGCACATAACTAGAATTTCAGCATTAATGATCTTCTTAAAAATTGAGATATAAGTCGCATACCAAAATATACATGCTCTTGAAGGATATAATTCAGTGATTTTAGTATATTTGCAGTTATTCAACATTCAGTTCAGTTCAGTTCAGTCACTCAGTTGTGTCCGACTCTTTGCGACCCCATGAATCACAGCACGCCAGGCCTCCCTGTCCATCACCAACTCCCAGAGTTCACTCAGATTTATGTCCATTGAGTCAGTGATGCCATCCAGCCATCTCATCCTCGGTTGTCCCCTTCTCCTCCTGTCCCCAATCCCTCCCAACATCAGAGTCTTTTCCAGTGAGTCAACTCTTCACATGAGGTGGCCAAAGTTCTGGAGTTTCAGCTTTAGCATCATTCCTTCCAAAGAAATCCCAGGGTTGATCTGCTTCAGAATGGACTGGTTGGATCTCCTTGCAGTCCAAGGGACTCTCAAGAGTCTTCTCCAACACCACAGTTCCAAAGCATCAATTCTTGGGCGCTCAGCCTTCTTCACAGTCCAACTCTCACATCCATACATGACCACTGGAAAAACCATAGCCTTGACTAGACGGACCTTAGTTGGCAAAGTAATGTCTCTGCTTTTGAATATGCTATCTAGGTTACCACTATCTAATTCCAGGAAATTTTATCACTGTACCTATTAGCATTCACTCCCAGTTCTCCTTCCTGTCAGCCTACAGAATTAACATACCGCAATCTTAATATTAATTTCTATTTTTTATATCTCCCCAAGGTGCACATATGGTGATTTACATTGAAGAGTCTCAGTAGAACATAAAAGATTATTTACTAAAGAAATACCGCCAGAACTGAGGAAGTATCAAAGAAGTAAATTTTCTGTCTACCTGATGTGGCATTTTTATTTTCATTTGGTAAGTAACAACTTTCAAGGTTCATTACGTTCTTAAAGTATCACTTGGTTTCCCAATTACAAAAGCTTAAGAGTTTTTTCTGCCCTTTGGATATCATAACAATCTGAATACAGTGGCCAGATCAAAAGCTGGTTAAAGAAGATGGTGAACACCTAATCACCCACTGCAGCAACCACAGCCTTAGATGATCATTGATTTTTCCTCCAAGAATGAAACTGAAATTCTCCCAAGAATGCACAGATATTTCTCTGTAAGTCCCCAGATGGAATTAGAGGGTTATAAATTCAGTTTAATTCTTTCCCCCACCCCATTTAAGGTCAACTAAGAATGACCCTCCACTAAATTTTGTACTTATAATTCTACCACTGGGTTTTGAAATTATTGTTTAGCAGCACATTTTAAAATAAGTAAATCTCCAAATATCTCTCATAGATTATTACCATGAATCTTAGAAGAAATCTTCCCTGGTAGCTCAGCTGGTAAAGAATCTACCTCCAATGCAGGAGACCCTGGTTTGATTCCCAGGTTGGGAAGTTCCCCTGGAGAAGGGATATGCTACCCATTCCAGTATTCCTGGGCTTCCTTGGTGGCTAAGACAGTAAAGAATCTGCCTGCAATGTGGGAGACCTGGGTTCAACCCCTGGGTTGGGAAGATCCCCTCGAGGAGGGCATGGTAACCCAGTCTAGTATTCTTGCCTGGAGAATCCCTATGGATAGAGGAGCCTGGTGGGCTACAGTCCAAGAGGTCGCAAAGAGTCAAACACACCTGAGTGACTAAGCACAACATTTGCCTTTATATGCCACATACACACACATACTTTTATCCCTCTGTATGTTGGAGAAGACTCTTTAGAGTCCCTTGGACTGCAAGGAGATCCAACCAGTCCATTCTAAAGGAGATCAGCCCTGGGATTTCTTTGGAGGGAATGATGCTGAAGCTGAAACTCCAGTACTTTGGCCACCTCATGCGAAAAGTTGACTCATTGGAAAAGACCCTGATGCTGGGAGGGATTGGGGGCAGGAGGAGAAGGGGATGACCAAGGATGAGATGGCTGGATGGCATCACCAACTCGATGGACGTGAGTCTGAGTGTACTCCGGGAGTTGGTGATGGACAGGGAGGCCTGGCGTGCTGCGATTCATGGGGTCGCAAAGAGTCGGACAGGACTGAGCAACTGAACTGAACTGAACTGATTCTTTTAAAAATGCAAAATATCTTTATTTTTAAAAAATATTCTTCTAGTTAATAAACTCAGGCTGAACAAACACAAAATAGAGCTTGACTTATTTTTCCTTTTCTATGAATATGGCCCCCCTCAAAGACTGAATTTACAAATAGGACAAATGTACAGTTCTCATCTGCCCCCTTCTCACTCTGCCTCCAAGTGCTGCATTCTCAGGACCACACCCACTTCACACATATACACACACTGATAATAAAGGTGTTAATATTAAAACAACTGTTTCGATGATCTTCAGCTTCTGGGATCAAAATAATAAAACCAAAGCCAAATAAATATGAAGAATGTGTTTTGATCGATTCACTTTTTCCAATCAACTATTAGAAAGATTCCCTGGAGAAGAAAATGGCTACCCACTCCAGTATTCTTGCTGGGATAAATCCATGGACAGAGGGGTCTGGTGGGCTATAGTCCACAGGGCTGCAAAAAGTCAGACACGACTGAGTGACTAACATGCTAACTATTAGAAGAATCTATTTTCTAAATACTTCCTACAATTCTTTGAACTGCTCTCTGAAAACGAATACATGTGAAACATGTTTTCTAAAGTGGCCAGGTCCATTAAGTTCACTGGGCACAGTATAACCCTTTATGTTTCTTTCCAGCAACTCCCGATTTTGGGAGGGCTGTAGGGGGATTGAGATGGGAGCCAAGGGAGGTGGCCTCCTCAGGCACTGCAGCCACCAAGCTCTGTCTGAGCCATTCAAAGGAAGAGGTTTTATTTTCTCCCTTTACAATGCCTCAGGACCCTGAGGGGATCCTCCATCTATAATTCATGAGCAGCAAAAAGAACATGTTCTAATCAATAAAGAGCAACGTTGAAACTCACAGCAGGTTCCACAGGACTGATGGGGTGTTATATTAATATCTGATTAAACTTCCCAGGAAATTTAATTTTTCATAAACCAAAGACCTAAAATTAACCTTTTAACCTTATGTTTACAAAAGATCTTTCCCAAGGGCACAGAAATATTTTAGAAACATATCCTAATGAAAGCAGGAAGCTAAAAAGAGTATTTCAATACCTAGAGGATTTGCTCCAGATCACACTAAAAAAGAGAATTAGAACTTAGTTCACCTCACACTTACCTAAAACATTCTTAATCGGCATATTTTTACACACCTTTAATGATTATGTTCAAGTGCATGCTATAGCGACTTTAAAACACACTCAGATTTTTCAATCGCCAATTCCATATATTCAAGAAAAGGAATTTGGAGTACTTTGCATCTTATTTCTTCTTTTCCAGTAAGCTTTGTCCATTCACAGTGAAACAATCAAATTGCAAGCCTATGTGAATTTCATAAAGTCAAATTAGTACAAGTCTAGCTATATACAAAATGAAGAAACTACAAGGATATATTGCACAGCCCAAAGAATATAGCCAGTAGTTTATTATAACTATAAATGGACTATAACATTAAAAATTGTCACTATATTGTACACCTGAAACTTATATAGTAAATCAACTAAACTATACTTTAATTTTAAAAATTAGTAAAAGTCTAAATTCTCCAGATTTTGCTTATTTATGTTTGAGGATCCCATAAGAAACCTCTCCCTGGCCACAACACTTCTCAAAGCTGCCCTGGATCCTCCATCTGGTAAATTTATATCATCTATACACTCACCTGTAGGAACACCCAACTAAATAACCCCACAAAAAGGCGTTAGACAAAGATAGTGAAATTTGATTTAATGCAGAAAAGGTGACTTTTACAAAGCTTTCATAGTGGGCAGTCAGATATTTTCATCCTCACAGAGCAGGAGCATGGTTAATAAACTGCTTCTAGAAGCTCCTGTAAAGATTTATAACTTTTGCTGGAAGAAAAGCTGGAGATTTCTTTTTCATTCTCTGACTGTACTTATAAACTACTTTCTGCAGCCCAGCAAGCCTCTCCTCGCCCAGATAGACAGCATCCTTGCAGAGCTGACAAGTGGTGATGGATGTACCCACCAGAGTATTATTGAGGATTTGGGAGGCTGCACTGCCATGTCCTTGGCACTCTTGGATGCAATCCTGTGCAGTATTTCCCCCCAGAAGCTCGAGATTCTGAGATGGAAGCAGCCTCAAAATTCTAACCCAGCTCCTTCTCAGTGCAGTTTCTTCTCTGATTAACACTGAAGAAGCAATGTGGTTTTGCTATTTGAAGCTCATTGTTACGTTTGCAACAGTGTCAGTTTGATTGACCCCTTATTATTAAACTATAGTTTTTAATGAAACTCCATTTCACCATAGCATCTAAAATACTACAGCTGAATTAATTATACCCTAGAAGAAAATAACAGATTTTCCTATTTCAAATACATAATGGGAAGCTGCTGTTTTATTCCTCTAATTATATAAGAATGGACAGAGTAATATACCATCTCTATCAACAAATTTCAAGGATCTGCTTTTATCTTTTTCTTTCTTTTCTCCAGTCAGAATTGTTATTAATGACAGGAGCATATCATAATTTAATTAGCTGACACTGACTGGCAATCTATCCATTTCAATTAGAGCCATTTCATAGAACTATCCATTAAGGCAGATTCTGCATAACTAATAACTTTCATAAATAAGACCTTTAGAAACCTCACAAAAAGATACAAAATATTTGGACATAGTCATTATGTTCCCATGTCACTGGAGACTGGGGCACAGAACTTCCCCTGAAGGGGACACACATGGCTAGTCCTGAAAGCATGAAACAGGGGCCCTGGGTAGCACAAAACTGCCCAAAAGTCAACTTGGCCACCACCTCACACAAGCATTACTTAACAACATACAGTGACTCAGAAATGTGGCTCTGTTTGTGAGTGCCACGGAAGGCATTTCAAGAGACTGAGTCTCACTAACCTGCCCAGTCGCATTAAAGGTGGGGGGAGTAGTTGCCTCTTAAGAACATGATGGGAAAGGTAATTGTACCCAAATATCATATTCATGGTCTTGAGATAAGGCTGTGGGGAAGAGCTAAAGAATCTGCCTATCAATGTAGGGTCAGGAAGATCCCGTGGAGAAAGAAATGGCAACTCACTCCAGCATCTTTGCCTGGGAACTCCCATGGACAGAGGAGCCTGGCAGGCTATAGTGCATGAAGCTGTAGAGTCAGACACGACACAGAGGCAGAGCACAAGATAAAACAGACACTCAATCTGCCTGAAAAGAGCTTGGAGACAATCTCTAGAACACAGCTATTCTTCTTTGTGTTAGGAAAGTGTATGGTGTACGTGCACATATGACTCCTGAAAATTGTGTAAGTACACACTTTTAAGAAACAAAGCCCGTGGAACTGAAAAATGATCAAATCATTTTTAGGTTTATGCTCACTCCTTTTATAAAATGTCAGGCTCCTTGGAAGTAGATATTTTTAAACAGAAATACCAATAAAAGAGGAAAAGGAAATAGCAACCCACTCCAGTATTCTTGCCTGGAGAATCCCATGGACAGAGGAGCCTGGCAATCTACAGACCATGGGGTCACGATGAGTCGGACACGACTAAAGTGACTTAGCACAACATATTGATAAAATAATTGTTTAAAATATGATTCCATTCTCAGGTCACAAGATTTTCATCCATCTACAACTTTGCAGGAACCAGACTAAATCAAACTGGAGTTATCTGAGGCCACAGGGTTTTTCCTCTTATAGGATTGTGGTAGTTTCACTGAGAAAGCCCCACATGCAGTCAAATAGGCTGAGCTCTCTAGTAACAGTTCTCATTAATTAGGTGTGTGTAGTGGAAAGAACATGGACTTGGGAATCAGATTTAACCTTCAATCTGCGCACTGCCATTGTAGCTACAATGTGACGTTGACAGATTTTGTTGACTTCTCTGAGCTTCAGATTCTTATTTGTAAAATGAGGGCATGCTAGTAACACCTAACTCATAAGGCTGTTATGAAAATTAGTTAAGTATGTAAAGTCTGTTAACTAATTTAAATTAGTTAAGTATTGAGCACTGAGTAGCTGCTCAATAAAGAGCAACTTTTATTCTAACAATGATAATACATTAATTTTGGCTAATAATACTGAGTTGTTTAGGATCACATTAAATAATTTTGTGCAAATATTTAGAGAATTAAAGACACTATAGGCATCTCAGCTTCACTGTATTAAGGACAATTTGTAAAGTGTAGCTCTTGTCCCTCGTTTATCTTTTTTTTTTAAATTTCTTAGAATACATTTGAATCAGTTCTAATGAGGTGGATGAAACTGGAGCCTATTATACAGACTGAAGTAAGCCAGAAAGAAAAACACCAATATGGTATACTAATGCATATATATGGAATTTAGAAAGATGGTAACGATAACCCTCATTTATCTTGATTATCAAAGTATGGTTGTTGAATAGCTGCTGTATTACTCTTTAAGGAGCCTGCAAACTAAGGAACACGGGCTCTGGAGTCAGATGATCATGTGTTAGTTTCTAGCTTGCCCACCTTCCTAGCTGTGTAATCTTGAGTGAGTAACAAACTTCTTAAGGCCTTGACTTTATCATCCCCAAATAGCAGGTAATAATACAGTACTCACCTCACAGATAGGAGTGTTTAATGAAACAATTCCTGTAGATTCCTTAGCACAATGCCTGGCACGTGGTACTTCCTATGTGTCAGACATTACTATCTATTTAGTGACAATTCAAGATCATACCTCTGCTACAGAGGCTTAGAAAACTCGAAGAGTCTTGCCACTGTCAAGGAGTAAATGTGGGAATTTATTCCAGGTCTGTTTGACTTATTATAATAAACCATATGGAAGATAGACCTGGCCTCAGGGAGCTCACATATTTGGAAGAAACACATAAGAGACTGGACACTGGGACTTCCCTGGTGATCCAGGAACTAAGACTCTGTGCTCTCAATGCAAGGGGCCCCATTTGATCCCTGGTCAGGGAATTAGATCCCACCTGCCACAATTAAGAGTTTGCATCCCACAAGATTGAAGATCTCGCATGCCACAACTAAGACCCAACACAGCAAAATGCATAAAATAATAATAAATATTTTTTAAAAGATACTGAACACTACAAAATAATATGCTCTGTGATCTCACAGGAAAAATACACAGGTCTCAGGGAGCACCACCAGAGAAGGCAATGGCACCCCACTCCAGTACTCTTGTCTGGAAAATCCCATGGACGGAGGAGCCTGGTGGGCTGCAGTCCATGGGGTCGTGAAGAGTCAGACACGACTGAGTGACTTCACTTTCACTTTTCACTTTCATGCATTGGAGAAGGAAGCAGCAACCCACTCCAGTGTTCTTGCCTGGAGAATCCCAGGGACGGGGGAGCCTGGTGGGCTGCCATCTATGGGGTCGCACAGAGTTGGACATGACTGAAGTGACTTAGCAGCAGCAGCAGCAGCAGCAGCAGGGAGCACTACAGGGGGATGAATAGTTAAGTGAATAAACATGGGACGCTTCAGAAGGCAAGAATAAAGGTAATGAAAATATTTACATGACCTCACACTTAACCCTTTTCTTAAAACCCAATTTCCAGACATGTCTAGCAGTTCAGAACGTCTGAGTATCTAGGATCTAAGCCGCAGGAGTGCAAACGCACCAAAAGGAGGGAAATGCTTGTGGACTGAACTCAGTAGGGCAAGTACGCAGAGGGTAATGTTGAGGGTTTGAGAAACAGTCTCCTGCCAACTTTTTCAAACAAGGGGAAAAAGTTCTTCTTCCACAGCTAAGGAAAGACTTTAAATGTAACAGTACACAGACCTGAGGCATGGTGAGGCACGAAAGACTGCTAGGAGATCTTTCCTGAAGGTGAGTTTTGAGGAGGACAGAATAAAAGGACCTGGGACTTCCCTGGTGGTCCAATAGTTGAGAATCCACCTTGCAATGCAGAGGACATGAATTTGATCCCCGGGTTGGGAAGATCCCCTGGAGGAGGAAATGTCAACCCACTCCAGGATTCTCTTGCCTGGAGAATCCTCATGGACAGAGGAGACTGGTGAGTTACAGTCCACAGGGTAGCAAAGAGTCGGACACGACTGAGCAACTAAGCACAGCACAGCAGCACAGGGAACTAAGATCCCTCATGCCATGGGGCAACTAAACCCAAGGACCACAACTACTGAGCCTGGGAGCCACAACTAGAGAATTCATGCACAGCAAGGAAAGATCCTGTGTGCCGCAATTAAGACCCACTGAAGCCAAATAAATAAATTAGTTCATTAATTTTTTTTTAAAGGGACTTGAAAGGGAAGCAAGGTAAAAGAGAACTGGAGTGGGAAATAGGATGACAAAAAGGAGGTAAACTGGTTGCTGCTGCTGCTGCTGCTAAGTCGCTTCAGTCGTGTCCGACTCTGTGCGGCCCCATAGACGGCAGCCCACCAGGCTCCCCCGTCCCTGGGATTCTCCAGGCAAGAACACTGGAGTGGGTTGCCATTTCCTTCTCCAATGCATGAAAGTGGAAAGTGAAAGCGAAGTCACTCAGTCGTGTCCGACCAGTAGCGACCCCATGGACTGCAGCCCACCAGGCTCCTCTGCCATGGGATTTTCCAGGCAAGAGTACTGGAGCGGGGTGCCATTGCCTTCTCCGGAGCCTCTGCTCCAGAGACACAGACCTGTAATTAACAAGCCAATAATGCATTCTGAGAGATGATGCCTCAGAAAGAAGGCTGGAGAAAAGAGGAAGAAACAGCTTAAAATTTCAGGCTCCAGACTGTTGCTAATCTAGTGAAGGGTGATGGTGCTGTCCATCTACACACTGAGGTAAACTGACAGAGAACCCACGGATGGCTCTGTGTGGTTTTGGAGTTAGACTCGGGCCATTTTCCTGTATGCCTGCACACAAGGATGATAGTCCCTGGCAGAGGACAATCTGTTCAAGAATAATTAGATGCCTCCTCACTTCTTGCCTTGGTGGCAGAAGCACGCGGTATATTTACACTATCCCATTTGCTTCCATCTGAACCCATATGTTCACCGATCAGGTTAAAGCTGGAGCTGCATGCTACATTCTTCACTGTGAACAAACTTCGCTTCAGCAAACCCTCAGGGAAAGCGGGGTATCCTGCTCTGTTAATTTCCCAGGCCAAGGAATAGGAGCAGCTCTGCTGATTTATTGCTGGAGAAGGGCTATGCCTTAGAGGATTCGTGTCATAAGCGGCAGGGACAGCCAGGAGAGCAGCCCTCATTTATGGTGAGACAGGAGAGAAAAGCTGGGAAATAGCCCCCATGAAGAATACGCCTTTATTACATGTTGAAAGCAATGTGAATCAGAATGTGCTCTGTGGTTATAATTCCACGCTATGATGTAGAGGCCAAGACTAAAGGGTGGAGGAAAAATGGAAGGAGAAAAAAAAAAAGATGGAGAAAAATCATACAGGTATAGACTGCCTGCTGTTCAACGGCACGGGGCCAGGCGTGCTATACAGGTGATCTCAAATTGCAGGTTGCCTAGCGACATCTGAAGTTAAAAGCACAATTTCCCATTCTAGCCTCCAACACACTCCTGGGATCTGCCTTTTACTTGTGTAGTAAGTGACAACTCATCTGTCACAGGTCTGCCATCAGAATGATGCTATGGAGAGACCTGCACCACCTAAGCACCCAAGGGACTCAAAGGCTTCATCTAGTGCTTTCAGGTGGGTGAGTAGCAAGGAAACCCTACCGTCCATGGCAGGTCCTAGGACAAATGTGTTGGGTTTAGCAATGTAGATACCTCGACAAAAAGTCTGACTAGAGTGGAGGGGACCAAAGGGTTATAAAGTAAGTTTAAGAAAAAATGGGAGGATAAGAAGCAGAACCAGAGGATAATGACACCTCCTTTGAGAAGTGTTCCTGTAAGGGAAATGAAAGCGATGAAGTAGTAGCTGGTGGAGGGTGTGGTGTCTGAAGAGGTATGAAAAGTAAGAAGGTCAAATTGGGAAATAATACCTCCTGCGGCATTTTTATTAAATTATATAAACAATAAGCACTATTAGATTCATTAGAAAATACTCTGATGCTGGGAAACATTGAAGGCAGGAGGAGAAGGGGACAACAGAGAATGAGATGATTGGATGGCATCATTGACTCAATGGACATGGGTTTGAGCAAACTCTGGGAGATGGTGAAGGACAGGGAAGCCTGGCGTGCTACACTCCACGGGGCTGCAAAGATTCGGACATGACTGAGCAACTGAACAACAACAAAGCACTAAAAAGTATCTCAGAGATCTAAATCGAAGTCCTTCTTTCTGTACGAAAAAAATGGAGACTCAAGAGAGTTTAGGTGACTTCTTCAAAACAGCACCAATGAAGAGCAAGGCTGGGTTCAGAGCCCTGAGGAATCCAAAATGTGCCAAGTAGACAGAATATTAAAATTAACTTCAGATCTTGGGTGCCTTCAAAATAGAGATCAGTATTCTAAGGACCATCTTGGAAAGTACCCATATAAGACAGGAAGCTTCCTAACATTCAAAGATACACCAACTGTCTACAATTTAACCTGAAGACTTCTCTGCTCCACCCACCACCTTGCCATGCAATACCATGTCCCTTGCGCCACTGTGACTAGACCCAATTTTTGTTTTGATTTTGCTTTTACCAAGATGTTTCGAAAGACCCTGAAGATAAAGGTATCAGATTAACTAGAAGAAGTGAACTTTTTTTTTCCTTTCAGAAGGGAAATTATAACTACCTTCATCAACAAAAGGATTAAGTCTGCTTTGTGACAGAATTGCATTAAAAAAAATGAGGCAGATAAAGAAAAGCTTTTATTATTTTAATGAATTCAAAAGCTGGAAGCATTATTGAGAAGAGCAATGTGTTCACTGCTCTAATCCAATGTAATCATGTTTAAAAAATTATTCTACTTAGGAATTTTTCTGCTACATCAGACAAAATCCAAAATGTGCCAAGTAGACAGAATATTAAATGAACTTCAGATCTTGAGTGCCTTCAAAACAGAGATCAGTATTCTACGGACCATCTTGGAAAGTACCCATGTAAGACAGGAAGCTTCCTAATATTCAAAGATACACCAACTGTCTACAATTTAACCTGAAGATTTCTGTGTCTCCCTTTTATCTCACGTCCTAAGAAAGTTACAATACTATACATTTTTAATCTGAATTAACCATTTACTTCTATATATAAGGAAGCCCATTTAACCTCTCTGTTCTTCTATAGCCACAGCTATTAAAAAAGAAATTCAGTTTCTGACTCATCACTAGGATTGATTTTAAAGAAAAAAATACCACAGTAACTTTTAGCATAAACATAAATTTGTTGCACAAATATTTTAATCATTTAAGTCTCAGAAGAAAACATAAAAATATTTTCTTTCTCAAACAACTTAAATGCCCAAAGAAATAAATAATACCTAAAGAAAATATATAAGACACCTATAATAAGACTGCCTTCCTTCTCAAAATAGATCAAATTTCTTGGCTATTAGATTCATGTCATTCTGCTACAATTTTGACACATATAGCTTAGATACATATACATGTATATGTATAGTACTATACATATACATGTATATATATAGTACTATATATGTATATATGCATAGTACTATATATATACTGGTGTATATATATATGTATATGTACAGATACATATAGTACTTAGGTAACTATGGGGGCAAAAATTACTTTGATCAAGCAAAGGTAATTGTATTTCACTTGTTTGAGGTTTTTTTTTACTATAGCTCACTCATGCTGAACATTTCATTTTAACAGAAAATGGTAAGTCACCAATCTCAGTTTCAGCTTTAATTTCAACATGAGAGCAACAGTAATTATAACTAAACTTGGAAGAGGAGTTCAATTCATCTTCCTTCACATTTGTGATTAAAACCACTCATTCCAAATTATTCCAAAATCCTGTCCCAACTATCATAAAATGATTAAGCCAGGTTCAAAATACCCAAAACCTTACTAAAAATCCAATCTAGAATATAGCCCATCAATCAGGCAAAGTACTTTATACCCCAAATTGGTAACAGAATATGATATAAACTTTAAAATTAATATAAACATTAACTGAATATGTGAATTGGTAATCAAGATTTTGTAATTAGGGGTCAACTATCTGTTTGATCATTTCCTAGATTCTTCCACTAACATCTTAACTGTCTACAGTCTGCTAATGCTGTTGGTGTGAGTTTTCACAAGAATGAGGGAAACAGATTACCCCCACCTTCTGAGTAGGGCTAGTAGGAAGGTCTTACATCTATTGGTTAAAATAATACAATATTATACTGCTAAAAAAAAAAATTACTATACCGCTAATTCTGGACATGACAGACTGGGACCCAAACCAAAGACTTCTCTGCAGCCATGGAGGGGACAGACTCAGAAGCTTGTCCCAGAAAGGAAAGGCCTGACCCAACCATGAAAGACGGCGGAGATGGGGACACAGGGAGACAGAACCAACAAAGTCCCGTCCATGTCCTGTCCATATAACCACGGTTATAGCCTAATGGCTTATTTTCCCATCTAGAGCCCTGCCAAAACCCCAAAGATTTGGCAAAATTTTCCCCAGTTACCAACTTGAGATTTTTTTTTGAGAGAAAGTAGACTTGTTTAGAAGTTTGGCTCCAGGCTGAAATAAAATTCTTCCCAAGTTATAACTTGAAATATTATTTGAGGGGAAAACAGAGCTCTGTAACTCTCTATTTTTCATATGTCATTATGTCCCTTTTATGCAGGATGGAGTTTCTATTAGCTAGTGAGTCTGCCTGAGACAGCGGAAAAAGGACAAGGTTTGAGACCAAGCAGTTTAAAATCCTGACTCCGCTACTTACTAAACACAGTGCAACAAACAAGTAACTTTAACCTCTGACCCTCAGTTCCCCAATTTGTGAAACAGAGATAATAAGCCTGTGTTGAAAGACTATCAAAAGAACAAAAAATTAAAATAAGATTTGAAAAGGGCCTAGCCTAGAGTCTACCATTCAACGGACACTGAACAAACAATTATTTGTTCATCTTTTTCCCACAATTTCTACCAACAGACAGGTTCAAACATCACTTGAATAGATGAGCAAATATGTGGCTAGAGTGAGTGAGTGAAGTCGCTCAGTAGTGTTCGACTCTCTGCGACCCCGTGGACTGCAGCCCACCAGGCTCCTCCATCCATGGGATTCTCCAGGCAAGAACACTGGAGTGGGTTGCCACTAGTTAAGGAAATTAAGGTTCATTTTACTCCTGGCAGTGTACTCAATACCTAATGGCCACTGGAAACGAAGATAAGAGAGTCTGGGTGATGGATAGAAGAGGCTCTCAGCAGACGGCCCACATCCTGAACACAGAAAGATAGCTGAGAATGCCTTGCACTTAGAAGCAGGGATGATGGTGCTGGAGAAGTGGAGGGAAAAGTGTCTACAAACATACACTGCAGGCACAGTGCACTTGACAAGACAGCCCCAGACCTGCAGAAATGATATGGAGAGAAGAACCTGCAGCTGGGTATGTGGGGACAGAGCACAGGGAGTACCATCTTATTTCTATTTCCATACTTAACTAGTGTAACTCGGTAAAGCAAGAGCTATACACTTTCAAACTAACGTCATCTCAAATTAGGTACTTATTAAGAGGGAAGTGGTGAGCAGAGGAAGGGAGCCAGTATCTTCTGTGCATTTACTATGTTTTAAGCAGAATGAAGCTTTTTCTCATTTCATTCCACGTAATTTCATTCTGCAGAATTGCATGATTTGATTAGATATACTTCTACCATCAGTTCAGTTCAGATCGTAAGGTTTTTTTTTTCCCATAGTTTTTCATCTCTTTTTTTTTCAATTTATTCTTTTATTGAAGAATAAAATTTACAGAATTTTGCTGTTTTCTGTCAAACCTCAACATGAATCAGCCATAGGTATAAATATATCCCCTCCCTTTTGAACCTCCCTCCCATCTCCCACCACATCCCACCCCTCTAGGTTGTTACAGAGCCCCTGTCTGAGCTTCCTGGGCCATAAAGCAAATTCTCGTTGGCTATCTATTTTACACATGGTAATGTAAGTTTCCATGTTACTCTTTCCATACCTCTCACCCTCTCCTCCCCTCTCCCCATGTCCATAAGTCTGTTCTCTATGTGTGTTTCTCCATTGCTGCCCTGTAAATAAATTCTTCAGTACCATTTTTCTAGATTCTGTATATATGCATTAGAATACCATATTTATCTTTCTCTTTCTGACTCACTTCACTCTATATAATAGGTTCTAGGTTTATCCACCTCATCAGAACTGACTCAAATGCATTCCTTTTTATGGCTGAGTAATATTCCATTGTGTATACGTACCACACCTCCTTTATCCATTCAGATGTCGATGGACATCTAGGTTACTGCCATGTTCTAGCTATTGTAAATAGTGCTGCAGTGAACAATGGGGTACATGTGTCTTTTTCAATCCTGGTTTCCTCAAGGTATATGCCAAGGAGTGGAATTGCTGGTTAATATGGTGGTTTTATTCCTACTTTTTTAAAGAATCTCCATACCGTCTTCCATAGTGGCTGTATCAATTTACATTTCCACCAACAGTGCAAGAGTGTTCCCTTTTCTCTACACCCTCTCCAGCATTTATTGTTTGTAGACTTTTTGATGATAGCCATTCTGACCAGTGTGAGGTGATATCTCATTGCAGTTTTGATTTACATTTCTCTAATAATGAGTGATATCGAGCATCTTTTCATGTGTTTGTTAGTCATCTGTATGTCTTCTTTGGAGAAATGTCTGTTTGAATCTTTCTCCCACTTTTTTGATTGGGTTGTTTGTTTTTCTGGCATTGAGTTGTATGACCTGCTTGTATATCTTGGAAATTAATCCTTTGTCAGTTGTTCCATTTGCTATTATTTTCTCCCATTCTGAAGGTTGTCTTTTCACCTTGCTTATAGTTTCCTTTGCTGTGCAAAAGCTTTTAGGTTTAAACAGGTCCCACTTGTTTACTTTTGTTTTTATTTCCATTACTCTAGGAGGTGTGTCATAGAGGATCTTGCTTTATGTCATCGAGTGTTCTGCCTATGAGTTCCTCTAAGAGTTTTATAGTTTCTGTCTTCCATTTAGGTCTTTAATCCATTTTTGAGTTTTGGGTTTATTTCTGGGCTTTCTATTTTGTTCCATTGGTCTATATTTCTGTTTTTGTGCCAGTACCATACTCTCTTCATGACTGTAGCTTTGTAGTATAATCTGAAGTCAGGAAGGTTGATTCCTCCAGCTCCATTCTTCTTTCTCAGGATTGTTTTGGCTATTCAGGGTCTTTTGTGTTTCCATATGAATTGTTAAATTTTTTGTTCTAGTTCTGTGAAAAATGCCAATGGTAATTTGATAGAGATCCCATTGAATCTGTAGATTGCATTTGGTAAGATAGTCATTTTCACAATATTGATTCTTCCTACCCAGGAACATGGAATATCTGTCCATTGTTTATGGTGTCTTTGATTTCTTTCATTAGTGTCTTATAATGTTCTGGGTACAGTTCTTTTGTCTCCTTAGGTAAGTTTATTCCTAGATGTTTAATTCTTTTTGTTGCAATGGTGAATGGGATTGATTCCTTAATTTCTCTTTCTGATTTTTCACTGTTAGTATATAGAAATGTAAGTGATTTCTGTGTATTGATTTTGTATCCTGCAACTTTGCTAAATTCACTGATTAGCTCTAGTCCATAAAGGTTTTTGAATGAAAGCAAATGTAATTTTGAAGCTCAAGCTATATTCTTTGAATATTATCACCAAAAAGATAACCTGGAATTCACATCAAGTATTTATTGATTTATTTGGAAAACATAACCTACTATGTATACTAGTGGTCTTCAAAGCAGCTCTCAAAGACTGTTTCAGAGAATCTGAGAGGTCAAGACTATTTTCATAATAATACCAAGATACTACTGCCTTCTTCATTCTTATCATCTTGTGGACAGAGTTTTCCAGAGGCCACACATCATATGGGATCGCAAGAGGCTGAATGCCAAAGTAGACATAAGGACTCAACCATTGTCTATTACACCAGACACTAAAGAGATTTGTAAAACTATAAAACATTGTCAATTTTCTTACTAATTTTTGTCTTTGAAAAGTTATTTTTCATAAAAATATTTTTACTAATATTTAATGGATTTAATGAATTAATAAACACTTTAAATATCTCCGTTTTAAATTTGTAACATGGCAAAAATTTATATAACCCTTATAAAAATGTATATTTGGGGTCCTCAATAACTTTGAAGAGTATAAACAGTATACTTCAAAGTACCTTGATCCTGAGATCAAAAGTTTGAGAATCACTAGTATATAGTATAGTTCATCTTTCTCCACCTACAACAAGTCAAGATATGGTATGACTCAAGCTTCCCTGGTGTTTCAGTGGTTAAGAATCCACCTACCAATGCAGGGGACATGGGTTTGATCCCTGGTCCAGGAAGATCCCATGTACCACGGAGCAAGTAAGCCCATCATCACAAATACTGAGCCTGTGCTCTAGAGATGGGTGCTGCAACTACTGCGCCAACGTGTCAGAACTACTGAGTCTGCGCTCTAGAGTCCATACTCCACACCAGGAGAAGCCACCACAGTGAGAAGTCAGCAAACCAGAACTAGAGAGTAGCTCCCACTTCTGGCAACTAAATAAAACCCGCATGCAGCAACGAAAATCCAGCACACCCAAAAATAAGTAAATTAGTTTTTTAAAAAAGACAAGAAATGGTATGACACTACCCTAAATCATGCTGACCTTGCCTGGGATAACATGAAATCCAGCTTTCTACAAAGAACAAGAAACACACATCCTTTCTTTTTTTGCTCTTTCCAGCCAAGCTGTATTCCTTTTTGAGTGATGCAGATAGCATTTTTAAAATTAACAAGCTGTTAAATTTTGAGGGGGCTATATTTTTGCTATGAATTTCTGGGGTTTCTGTGCTGTAGTTATTGAGATTCTCTTTGCTTAATGCATGATCAAATTTTGTAATATAGTTTTATGATCATGTAAAAGAATGAATGTACTCCTAAATGTTCCTTACTCAAAGCTGTCTCTTCTTTCTCTACAGATGTAATGTCCTCTTGAATCTCACTGAGAACAGTAATATAACTGGTTTTAAAGTTTTCTCCTATGTCCCCAATTGCTTTGGACTGAGTCCTGGACTCTGAGGACTGCCAAGCAGCTACACACGTACAAAAATCTTTTAGAAATGTTGGCCTGTGTTGTTTGGTATGGGTACGCTCTGACAACCCATGTAAATCACTGTTCAGTGTTCGTACACCGTCCTCCATAGAGATTTTCTGTCTGTAACCCGTGGATGAAGAAGTTGCCTAGTACCCTTCACTCTGGAGAATCTAAAGCCCAAAAACTTTCAATAAACGCATCACAGTTCACTGCGCTGCAGACCACACGAAGCAATGTGACTGCTAACAGTTGCTGTTTCCCAACAGAGCAGTATTAGTGCCAGTACATTTCTTCCCTATTAACGCTGATACTCTGTTCCAAGTCTTTCAGGTGAAAACTTGAAATATCTCAAATACTACGCTCTTTTTCTATAGGTAGCAAATTGTGTAGAGACTGATCAGTCAAAAATAGTGCCCATAAGAACACCTAACATGGCCAAAGTTTTTAAAGAAAATAGAATACCTCAGGAAAAGTAAACTTTCAAATGCATGTTGGAGGAAAACCTTACCCGCTCCCTCCAGACCCATGTGATACCCTCCTGTTATTAACCACTCCTCTTGCACTCTAGTCCCTGGGATACTCTGTTCTCCAAGGACCTCAAACTCCTAAACCCACTCCAGCTCCACCCCTTTATCCATCCACCCAGACCCCAAAGGGCATCATTTAATTCCACGCAATTTCAACCCTTCTATCACCAGCATCATCAACTCCTTTTCGGTTTCATCTACTCAGCAGAATGCAACATGGAGTGGTCCACTATGCACTTGTGGGCTCGAAACCAGGAAAGCACAAGTGAGGGCTGGCTCCGGAACAGCACTGCCTGCACTTGAATCTCAGCCCTGCTACTCATTAGCTGCAGAGCATTGAGTGATGCATTCAACTTTCCAGTCTCATCTGCAAAATGCAGATGGTAAAGATAGGAGCTTATTTTACAGCATTGTGGTGAAAACCACACAAATTACAAATTACTTTGTGCTTACTTGGCACAAAGTAAGCGCTCAATGAATGTTTGCTATTTTTATTTGCTATAACACCTGGCTGCCAAGCTGTGATGGAGGAACTCTGTGGATTAGTGCTTCAACACATATATGGTGCCTGGTTTACCCTTATAACCTGCTCATGACCCTGGAACCTTGTTGCATCGTCCAGATTCATTTCCTCAGATGTCCCCTCAAACCTCTATCTCTCTGCTCAAGCCCCAATCCTCTGTGTCTGCTCCTCCTCACCTGACAATTTTGCTCCTGATTTCACAGAAGGCACAATCTGCTACGAATTCCTACCAGTCTGTTAGCTCAGACAGTAAAGAATCTGCCTTCAATGCAGAAGACCCGGGATTGATCCCTGAAAATGAGGCAGATCCCCTGCTGCTGCTAAATCACTTCAGTCATGTCTGACTCTGTGCGACCCATAGACGGCAGCCCACCAGGCTCCCCCATCCCTGGGATTCTCCAGGCAAGAACACTGGAGTGGGCGGCCATTTCCTTCTCCAATGCATGACAGTGAAAAGTGAAAGTGAAGTCGCTCAGTCGTGTCCAACTCTTCGCGATCCCATGGACTGCAGCCTACCAGGCTCCTCCACCCATCGGATGTCCCAGGCAGGAGTAATGGAGTGGGGTGCCATCGCCTTCTCCAAAGATCCCCTAGAGAAGGGAATAACAACCCTACTGTAGTATTCTTGCCTGGAGGACCCCATGGACAGACGCAGAGAGTAGGACACAAGCAGCTAACACATTCCCCAGGAACAGCACGTATGCCCGTTCTTTAAATTCCCCCTCTTGGAGAGGAATAGTCCTCCTCCTGCTGGAACAATCCATTCTCCTGTATTCTAAGCTTCATTCTTCCTGCCCCCTTCCCGCTCCAGCACTCATAACTTCTACTTCCTAATCTTTAGTTTCTTTCTCTCTCCACTAACTACCTCTCCTGAGCCTTAAGTTTGACTCCCAGACTTCCATCTTAAAACAGACTTCCCCCTTCTAACTCCATTCACCTCTAGCTCACTTTAGTTCTCCCTTCATAGCCAAACTGCTAGAAAAAATCTCCACACTCATATTCATTACTCAAATTTTCAACGTTTTATAATGTGTACTGCTGCTGCTGCTAAGTTGCTTCAGTCGTGTCCGACTCTGTGCGACCCCATAGACGGCAGCCCACCAGGCTCCCCCGTCCCTGGGATTCTCCAGGCAAGAACACTGGAGTGGGTTGCCATTTCCTTCTCCAATGCATGACAGTGAAAAGTGAAAGGGAAGTCGCTTAGTCGTGTCTGACTCTTAGCGACCCCATGGACTGCAGCCTACCAGGCTCCTCTGTCCGTGGGATTTTCCATGTACTATGACACCATTAAGCCCCTCAATCTAAACTTGCTTTGGTTTCCAATGACCTCATATGCAAAAATCAGAGGATTTCGGAGTTTGTACATTTTGCTTACTCTCCCACCCTTGAATCGCTCTTGTATATTTTGGTGGCTTCATTAGACTGTAAGTTCATTAATGTCAAAACAATGGCATGATTTTGTCTCTAAATCCAAGCACATAATATGGTGCCCTGTCTGTACTGAATGAGTCAATGAAATAAAGAATCAATGAAAATAATCAGTCTTGGTGGCTCCAAAGCCTTTAGTGTGCTATCTCTGTTGATTTCACCCCTGGCAAAAACTTAAAAAGTGATTCTGTAAATTACTTTGTTGGCAAAGTGAGATATCAAGGAACCAAGGTTCTACCTGATGCTACTCTATTTAGCTCTTGGTTTTTTCCTGTGGAAATATGTTTACTGGTTTAATGAGTGATCGAGAGTTTATGTCTTCAAACTCTCAGCCTAGCTCACAACACAGAAGGTTGTCCAACACACTTCAAGCCCACATAGCTTTATCAGTGGTGTTACAAATGACCCTGGAAGCTGAAGCCAGTACCCCTCCTAGTTAATCTTTCCTGTAATACAGTCTCAGATCCAGTGTTTTCTCCCCTCCTTTCCTCTAAACACAATAGGGCAGGGACTTCCCTGGCAGTCCGGTGGTTAAGATTTTGCCTTCCAATGTAGGGGGTGAAGGTTCGATCCCTGATTGCAGAGCTAATTTTCAACATGCCTCAAGGCCAAAAAGAACCAAAACACAAAAAACAGAAGCAATATTGTAACAAATTCAATGAAGACTTTAAAAAAGTATTCCACATCAAAAAAAAGATAAAAAAAAAAACAATAGGATGTACTTAACAAAATTTTGCAAGAAGTATTACAACATAGAAAGAACTCTTTCTTTATTGTTTATACTTTTGAGGGGAATGTTTTTAGACTTAATATTTTTAGAGCAGTTTTAGGTTAACAGCAAAATTGAGAAGATGGTACAGAGATTTCCCATGCCCCATCCCCTGCCCCACACAGGCACAGGCTCTGCCATTATCAACATCCCCCACCTGAGTGGTACATTTGATACAACTGATGAACCTATTTTAACATCATAACCATCCAAAGCCTGTAGTTTACATTAGGCTTCGCTCCTGGTGTGGTACATTCTATAGGTTTGGATAAACGTACAATGACACGGATCCATCATCATAGTATCATACAGAGTATTTTCACTGCCCTAAAAATGCTGTTTCCTCTGTTTATCTTTCCTCAATCCCTCCAACCTCTCATAACCTACATAATTTATGACAATAACAATGTATTAAAGAAATGAAGCTACTACAAAATTAACATTATACTAAATCAGTAAAATGAATTAATGAATTGGTTTTCTTCATTCCTAAACTTCTTTACCCTAAACAAACCATGCATCCGATGAGGAGAGTGAAAGGAATGAAGAAATTTGTTTTGTTATTATTATTATGGCAAATAATCCGGCACCACTTTAAAAGGAAAAGATTATTGCTTCCCACTTAGCTTTGTCTCCATGGCAAATTCCAGTTCTTTGAGAATAATAAAAGACATAAAGCATATAATTTTCATCCCTTTCATTCTATAATTTTCTTGATTCAAAACAGAAACCCAGTAGGATGAGTACACTGATATTTCTATACATTTTGATTAAATAAAAATATAAAACTTCGACTCCATCAAGCAGATCTTCTCTACAGTAATCAAAACCTACCTGCAGATTAAAAAAAATATGTTATCAAATCCAATAACTTGATCTCTCATCAACACTGAGAAGGAAATATCATCATTCATTTACTGATTGATCTCTCACCAAACATTCATTATGCTAGACACTGGCAATACAGTGAATAAGATTCACTTCCTGCCCTCAAGATTTTCAGAGTCAGCAGGAGAAACAGAACCCAAATTACAACATGGCAAGAATCTTATCTATTCTCAGCTATGACAATTCTAAGGATTTTTATTAGATCAATATTAAAGTCTGAGAGGCTTGCCTTGGCTGTTAACTTCGAACACTTAACTATTGAAGACTTCCTTCAGTTTGCTCATCATTTCCAATAAATTTAGCTAAGACCCTTTCCTCAAACAATCCCTACCCCTGGTCCACAAAACTCAAGAATTGGTAACAAAAAAAAAAAAAAAAAAAAAGTGAAAGGAAATAAAACAACAAGATGAAAAGGATTTATAAAAATCCTGCCACTGAGAAGTTGTTGATGAAGGCAGAGGACTGGTAAGTCACCACCACACAGAATCAAGGTTTTTAAACAGTTTAGACATTAAACTTCACAAAGGAACTTTCAGAATGCCATCTGCTAATCCCCTAAAGCTTATAATCCTAAGTTATTTTATTTTCCCATGAAAATAAGTTCTCCATCATGGTTACAATCCAAAGTTAACTCACCAAGACCTATTTCTTTGATTCCTTCAATAAACATTAAAAATGCCTACAAAGCATTGTGCCAAGAGTTGGGGATGTGAAGTCAAATAAGATCCAGTCTCTGCCCCAAAGAGCTTAGAGTCTAGAGGAGGAAATTAATGTTTGCAGAATAATGCTGATTTCTAGAATATTCACAAGGAATTTTGAAGAGCCAAGAAAGGGGGCATTCAAGTCAGACTGAAGAGGGAGAGCCCGCCCCCGGCACATTGCCTTGTCAGAGGACATGTCTGAGCTGAATTTGAAGGTTGAGAAGGAATCAGCTGCACTAGAAAGGGGACAGTAGGTGAAGACACAAAACACACCTGAATGATGGCTGATGGCTGCTTTGAGAACCTGCAAGCCAAGCCATCTATTACAGGGTTTCTCAATGTTCACATGTCAGAGAACCACATGCTTCTGATCAGTGTATTAAGGATCTGGACTCCCAGTTGATATGAAAGGTGAGCTTCGTAAAGACATATGTTGCCAGTGAGATGCCAGTAAGTTGTAGACTGCAGAAAACTGAGATGCTTAAATTATTCTGGTTACTGGGCTTACTCTCCACTGGTTACGTACAGTAGACTGAAAGGACAGTTGCAGGTGCAAACTGAGAGGTAAACAGACCTCTAAATAAGAGCCAGGGAGCACTGGCCCAGGAAGCGCAGGTTGCAGAATGAATTATTAATCCCTGTACTGATCCACAGTCAAAGGCAGGACTGGTTTCTAAGTGAAGGTATCTTATTCCGAATGCTGTGACTTTAAGGTTAAAAATAGACTCATAATTCCCTCGACTCTCTTTCTCTATCACTGGTGAAAAAATGAAATAGCTCCGTTGGGTGGTAATTGATGTGTCTGACACTAAAATTTCATTCTCTATACTGCCATCCTTTGAAAGGCACAGTAAGGAAAGAAGGGCGTCTTGACATGCAAAATGGCGCATTTCTGAAACGAAGCCATTGAGATATTTGTGAAAGAGCGTTTTCTACTGGGACAGAAATGCAGTTCTATTTCAAAGTCCACCACACATCCCAAACTTCACTTTGAGCAAACATTTCAGAGTAAACACATATACGATGGTGAAAAGAGGAAATTTTTTTGTTTTTTAGAAATACCCAGGAAAGGCAGAGTAAGGGACAAACTTTTTATTTTCTTTTTTTATACAAACTATTGAAAAATATAAAAAGCTAGAAGTCAGAGTTCCTAGCACATAAGTGTGCAATTTATTGATCTCAGGGACATAAAGAGACACATAAGCACAGATTATATAAATATATATAATCGGCCTAATACCATTAATTTTACTTCAATTTGTTTTTCTTCTTCCCAACAAATTACTGACTAAATTAAAAAGCAGCTATTTAATCCACATAACACATCTTATATTCACTTTAAAAATATTTACTAGTATCTACTTCCTATCAGACACCATCCTCCATGCAAGCAGAGCAATGAATAAGATATACTAGGTCCTTGTTGTAATGCAGCTTAATTCTACAGAGAGATGTACAGTACCAAGAAGTAAAGAAACAAGATCATTCCAGATGATGTTAACAATTTGATAATAATAATAAAACAGTGATGTAACAGGAATGTGAAAGGGAAGAGTCATGATGAAAGGACCAGGGAAGGCCTCTTTGTGGAGGTTCTCTTCAACTGAATACCAAATGATGAAAAGGAGCTGGTCATACAAATTGACTAGTGGCTCAGTGGTCAAGAATTCCCCTGCCAATGCAAGAGATGCAAGTTGATCCCTGACCTGGGAAGATCCCACATGCCATAGAGCAACTAAGCCCGTGCACCACAACTAGCGAGCCTGTGCTCTAGAGCCGGGAGCCGCAACTACCGAAGCCCCTGTCTAGAGCCCGGCTCTGCACCAAGAGAAGCCACCACGATGAGCAGCCAGTGCACTGCACCTCGAGTGTAGTCCCTGCTCACTGCCACCAGAGAAAAGCCCATACAGCAGTGAAGACCCAGCACAGCCCTAAATAAATGAATAGACAAAATTGTTTAATTAAAAAAAGTTAAGTGGTGGGGAAAGAACATGTATGTGTGCATGCTAAGTCGGTTCAGTCATGTCCAACTCTGCGACCCTATGGACTGTAGTCTGCCAGGCTCCTCCATCCATGGGATTCTCCAGACAAGAATACTGGAGTGGGTTGCCATGCCCTCCTCCAAGGGATCTTTCTGACCTAGGGATCAAACCCATGTCTCTTATGTCTCCTGCCCTGGCAGGTAGGTTCTTTACCACTAGCACCATTCAATTCTATACAAGTATAAACAGCCAGAATTAAATCTAGCTGCTTATAATGGAATACCAAATAAAATGATTTACCCAAAGGAAGTTCTTTTTCTCATAGCTTGGGTCTCCAGAGGGAGACCCAAGCTCCCTCTAATGTTTCCTTTGATACCCCTGATGTATATCTTTTCTCCTTATGCTCACCCAGAGGGCCATTCTATCACTTTGCAGGAAACCAGCATCTGGGGGGGTGGGGGGAGGGGGGAAGAATGGAGAAAGGTGAAGGGTAAAAGGCCCAGCCAGTCCAGCCAGTCCCTTCATATCAGAAAATAATAGCCTCCTGAAAGCTCTGCCCATAAACCTCAATTTACATTTGCTCTGAACACTGTTCCGCAGCTACTGCAAAGCAGCTTGGAAAGCTGCATGCCTTTAACGTGCCTGTGCCTTTTGTAGCCCCTTGCATCCTTGGAGCAGTTCTCTTGGGATTACTCCAGATGCTGTCTCCTGGGCTTGAAGTCCTAAAAATTCCCACTGAATAAAACATAATTCTCAACTCTTAGGCTGTGAGTATTTTTTAAGTGGATAACACTCATAACCCCGTCCTCTTCCACTGCCTTCATCTCTCTGCTTTAACAAGCACTCAGAATATTGAACTGACAGAACTCGTTCTCCCAAATCCATTCTGGTTATTACCACTGTCCTATTCATTCACATTTATGAGAAGTACTTCTTTATTTGTTCTAATATTTTCATTTACCTGGTACTCTAGATAGATTTCCATGTGATTCTTTACCTATCTAATATGTATGGAAAGAAAAAAAGAATTCTTTAAAAATCGAAACTGACTGTATCTCTTTCTGATATTGAAGTTTGGGGGAGTGAAACTCATATTAGTGGGAATATAATCTCTACACAGCTCCTTTTCACTCTGAGATACCTGGGGAGGCAAGAAGAAAAGAGCGAAATTTCAAAGCTCCTGCCAGCGCTTCAGTGCTGTGAAACATTAATGAGCTTCTGGATTTGCAAAGGTGGGCCCACAGCCTAAGGATGTTTGAGAGTTAAATTGCTCTGCATAATGAAGTAAAGGTAATTGAGTTTCCTGAGGAATTGGAGAATAAAGAGGTCTGGGAAAATGGAGGGAGCAGGGAGCTGGGAGGGTGGCAGTTGTCCAGCCTCACATTAGAGCTTGCAGCATTCCAGCATGACCCGAGAGGCAGGCAGCAGTGATTCTGTGGGCAGGCACTGGGCAAATGCTCAGAGATAGGTCACACCCAGGACAAGCCATTATTTTTAAATCTGGAGAGCTTAAAAGGAGGCAGTGAGTCTCAAAGAAGGGTAGGAGGCTGGAGCTTCTCTGGAGTCTCCAGGGCAGAGACACACGGAAGGGATTGCTTATACCTCTCGCCCTGAAGGCTACTGCCCTGCATGCTGAGACAGACAGTAACATCAGAAAAGCCATGAGTTCCAGCAATTGCTTTAGGTGAACCTCATTCCCTCCCCTCATTCTCAGCACCCCCTTCCCACCACCACCACCCAGCACCTCCAAGCAGAGTCCTCTGCAAATGCAAATATAGCTGGCAGGGGCACCTGGTGTGGCTGAACCCTGATTACCAAGTGTGACACTGTTTTCTCTGTGGTAGTTAAAAAAAAAAAGTTTCCTCCAGAGACCTCTTTTCCTCTCTGGGGCCCAATGACTTTCAGGGTAACCTTCAGTAACATTACTGTGTATTACAGTGGTTCCGAGCACCCCAACTATGCCCTATCCTCTGGCTTCCACTTATGCTGTGCCTCACCTGCGTGCCCCCCAGTACCAGTTAAGACAGAGTTCCTTCTGTCTCCTCTACATACAGGTTACATCCTCTCTCCCCACACACAGGCTGTTCCCTCTTTTCCATGCTGCACCTGCTTTCATAAAACTGTATACCCTATGGGGACTCCAAAAAACCAATTGAGGCCTCATTGCCTCCAGCAAGCCTATCCCCAGCCTCCACATCTGATTTGAGGGGCCTCCTTCATGCCCCCCTTCATTCTGAAGATGCTCTACCCCAGCATACCACACTCTACTGAAGTCACTGATTTACTTCTACGCCTCCTCAATAGCTGTATCTGTTAGGGGAACACGCTGACTGAAACCGCGCACCCTGGCCAGGCCCTTTAGTAACCATTCGCATGAGGTGTTTTATGACAGGAGATCCTGGTAAGGAATACGGAACTAATAAGCCACCGCCAACCGGAAGAGTTCAGGAAAGGTCAAAAGGAGACACCGCGTGTCCGTCCACTTCCCAGAATCCCTCTCACTAGCATCCATCTTGGCTGAGCGATGCATGGGCCACCAGGAAAGACTCTGAATTAGAATGACTGGCCAAAGACCACCCGGAAACTAATCCCATCACCACAAAGCCCGAGACTGCGAGCCTCGTGGCAGAGCTGTTCTCCAGGGTTCCCTTACCCTACTGCTCTCCACCCGGGTGCCCTTTCCCAATAAAATTTCTTGCTTTGTCAGCACGTGTCTCCTCGGACAATTCTTTTCTGAGTGTTAGTCAAGAGCCCGCTCCTGGGGCCCTGAAGGGGGGGCCTCCCCCTTCCTACAACATATCCAGAGCCTAGCACTGTGCCCACAACAAGTAACTGTTTAATAAATTTTTGATGATAAATAATGACCTAAAAGTTTTTATTTCAAAGCCTAAAAAGATAATCAGATACAGATCTGCCCAAGAAGAGCATATTTCAAATAACTGTCAGGCAGGAATATGTCTTTCCAAGTCCTGATTTTTCCTTCAACATATAGCTATGACTCTTCTGGCCTCTATCCAGACCCTCATATTACTCCTCCCTAGTTAAACTAATAGCAGCCTTCAAACCAAAATTATGAATGCTAATTATTTCAGTCAACAAGTATGTATCACACACTTCACACAGGAAGCATGGTGCTAAGCCCTGGGAATACATTAGCAAACAAAACCGGCATTAATCCTACACCCATGGAATTAAACCAATGAATAAACAGCTACAATATTACAATCGTGATAAATGCTTTATGATGAAAATGACAAGGTATAATGAAGAGTATAGCAGTTTAAAAGGGGAAACCTAAATCAGTCAATGCTAAAGGAAATCAACCCTGATTATTCACTGCAAAGACTGATGATTACGTTCCCATACTTTGGCCACCTGATGCAAAGAGCCGACTCACTGGAAAAGACCTTGATGCTGAGAAAGACTGCAGGCAGGAGGAGAAGGAGGCAAGAGAGGATTGGATGGTTTGATGGCATCATCGACTCAGCTGACATGAGTTTGAGCAAATTCCGGGATATAGTGAAGGACAAGAAAGCCTGGCATGCTGCAGTCCATGGGATCTCAAAGAGTTGGACACGACTTAGCAAATGAACAATAACAACAACCTAGTCTGGGTTAGAGATGGGAGGTTTGCCTGTAGGAGTGCATGAGGATTAGGGTAGGCTTCATTTGGAAGGAAGAGTTTGCCAGCAACAGCGTATGCGTGTGCGCCTGCATGTGTGTCTGTGAAAAGATAATTATTACAGAGGAAGAAGCCTGTGTGCCTCCTGAGGGAGCACAGAGAGCTTTGGGAATGGAGGAGAGGACAGTGTGGTGGGACCCTGAGCTCCCTGTACAAGTGAGTGAGGTTGAACCAAGCTGCTGCGTATCTGGCTGGCTAAGCTAAATTAGTTTTGCCTTGGTAAATCTGTCAGAGAAAGACTAACTGTACAGGCTACCTCTGTAGGAGCAATCTTTCCAAAGTGAAAAAGAAGCGTAAGAGTGAAGTCACGGCACACAGGAAGACCATCAGCTGAAGAGGCAGCATCTCCAAACTGCCTGAGTGGAGGGACAGCCTTAACCTCAATTATTCCAAGAGAACCCACCAG
The DNA here is from genome assembly GCF_001704415.2 of Capra hircus. Lineage (NCBI taxonomy): Eukaryota > Metazoa > Chordata > Mammalia > Artiodactyla > Bovidae > Capra > Capra hircus. Next base: position 29,733,709 of record NC_030823.1, on the reverse strand, counting down.
AACTAGGTTAAGCTAAAGAGACTCTGCATTTGGGGGTGGCGGTGCTTCTGGGAAAAGGAGTCTGTCAGATCCTGGGTACAAGTGACAGCTACGAGTCACCTCAGAGAGAGCGAGGACTAACACCGTAAATACAGAAGTATTTCTGAAGATTGTAGCCAACTGACTTGAACACTGCAGGCACACCAGGCACGTGAATTCTTTTTAAATTAACAGCATAGTATGAATGCTGTTGGATCATTTAAAATTCTTATCTCCTATTTAGAAGGATCTGGAATTTTTTGTGTTACCTCTGAATCCAAATTTATACAGTGCTGAGGAGTCCACAGTTTTCAGGCATCATTACAAGACAACGAGCACTTCCTAACAGGTGGTGGCAGCAAAAATCTTGAATCTTGAGATCAGACTTCTTAGTTATGACGCCTACCCCGGAATCACCTCAAACTCTCAAGCACAATAACATGTTAGGGTTATTCCAGAGGTAGAGATTACTAGTATGTCAGGATTCCCATAAAAGGATATGCATTATACCATATACTACATAATGAACAACTTCCAACTTCCTATTTAAGTGTTATAATTACAACTCATGTTGAAGATTTTATGTTAGTAGTATTTGCTTTATGCAAGGAAAAATTATTTTCAGTTGAAATGGTAGGGTGCCAGCAGCTTACTTAATATATATCCTAAGTGGCTTAGGGGCTAAGTACATAATCCTTTCAGCTGGATGCCTCAATTACATTTATCTTACTGTATCTTACCTATTGCACAGTTAATCACCTTCAACTGTATTGTTAACCTGATGCTTTAAATATTCATATTCTCAGAACACATCAATTATTTTTCTGCCATTCTTTCACTTGAAAAGATCCTTGGCACATTAATGGCTGGTGAGATAATAGATGCCATGCTCCTAATATTATAAATTATTGTGACTTCTATACTCCATGACCGGTTGTAACTTGGAAAATCAAAGCCACAACTATATATGACTATAAAATGACAATGAAAATAGGAGTTCATTCTATACTTAGGGGCTGTTTGACATTTTCCAGCTTGCCCTGATTTTATAAAAAGAAATAACCTTGAAAATAGTTAAACCTATCAAGTGGTAAGGCTGCAGTTCACTGAAATAGACAACATGTTCATGTCTTTATAATGCTGTTAAGCATTCATGAAAGTGAAAACAATTTTATTGCTCTTTAACCAATTTATATTTGTATTTCATAGGCTTATGCATATTCACTACAAGGCTATTCTAATCTTTGTTTACCTATAGCCCTCTGAACTTGGAAATAAAGGTCTCAGCCTGCTAGACTAGGAAAAAAATATCAGATTTTCCAAGAGGCATGAGGATCTAGTTGATGTTTTATCAGCCTGTGTTTAATTAGAGTGCTCTCTGTAAAAACACCAATTCAGATTAGCTTCCTTTGCTCAGTGTTTATTAATATAGACACTCTTTAAAAGGGAACTTATGTGGACAAATAAATTTAGCTGCTGTCACTTTATAAAAGAAACAAGCACAACAATAACAACCAAAACAAAAAGACAGTGAGATGGAAAGAAAATACCTTCGAAACCCAGAGGTTACCAGGCCCACTACGTATACTCCCTGCTATGCTGGTACACTGCCTTCAGCTACACTTCAGGACCTCAAGGTAAAGGGAACTGAGAGAAGGTTCTACAGAAGTCAGAATCTCCATGAACTGAGGGCCAAAGATTCAGAGATCTAAAGAACAGATCCTCTAAATAAAAGAAATACTCAAGACAGAAGGTATGTTTCCGTGTTTAGCTCAAGTTCTCTGAGGGCCTCCTCTTTCACTCCCACCCTAGCCGAGTCAGTTCAGAGCACGAAGTTTAAATGTACACGTAGTGTTGAGCTGTTTTTTCCCAGTAGGTTCCTAGGAAAGGGACTTGAAAGAGAATGGTATAAAAATAAGGCTTCTTATGAGATGAGGGCCTGCTTTAGATATTCTGTAAACCGCTGGGGAAAGGGTCCCTGGAGAAAGAGAACCAGGCATGATTTTTTTGACAGAAGAGAAGCCATTTTTGGCCAAAGCCATTTTGTGGTCTAAGCTGGCCACAGTGCTTGCCCTTGAATGGATCTAAGTAGTTAATGATCTTAAAGGAAGTGGGGGACTATGGGAACAAAAGAAAAGCAATCGAGAAATGATAGTAGTCTTAGTTCTTCCTCAAAAGATGTACAGAACAATCTGATACACATTTTTTAGTCATTTGCAGGAACCAAGGCTCCCACCCAGGTAGAGGACTTAAGTACATGCTGAGATCCAGCCTGGTTAGAACCTCTCGAGACCCCAATCAGCTAAAGCTTGGACTCAGCAAACTTTGCCCCAATTCTATACTAAACTGTCTTCTGCTCAAGCCCCCTCATGACTAGGCATGTCCCCTTCACTTAAAGCTTCCTCAGTTTTGCTGTTCAGAGAGATACTGCTTTGGGAAAAGTTCTCCAGTGTTCTCCTTATTTGCTGCAAGTAATAAATCCTTCCTTCTCCTGATGTTTGGCTTGGTTGTGTCTTTTGGCTCAAGGACCCACCAAGAAACAGAAACAGTTTTCAGGTAACAGGAGAGATGGGGGGAGGAAGAAAGATTTCTTAGAAAACATTCTTTCTACTTAATACAGCAACGAGTGGCACTGCTGGGACTATGATTTAAAAAAGCTCAGTAACTGCAGTTCTCAGTGATGTCCATGAGAAACACACTTGAAGGTGAAAAAAGTACCTGTTGTGGCCAGGTCCAGAGAGGAGCTGTTACCAGCACTAGGATCTTCCTGGACACCCACTCATTCACTCGCTCATACTGAATGAGTATCTATCATGCGCCAGGCACGCTGTCCTTGCAGTGAGCAAGACTGACAATGTCTCTGCTCACATGGAGTTTACACTCTTGTAAGTGGTGCCTAATAGAAACAGTAATAACCAACATCTTTGGGAGAGTAATCAGTGCTATTAGGAAAAATATCCATCCATTAGTCTACCCATTCCCTCACAAAAGACTGAATGCATGTGTTGCTAGCAGCTGGAAACACACAATGGGAATCAAAACACAGGCGAAATTTGGGGATCAGTCGCATATATATGGTAATGAAGCTATAGGAATTGATGAGGTCACCCAGATAGTGCGTAGAGGACAAAGGAAAAAAGGGGGAAATAAGCCACAAACATAGAAAAAGTATTTAAACTTAAACTAGGAAAGTGTTTCAAGAAGGAACCATCCATAGTACACATATTTTTTATGTCATGGGTGAAACGGAGCAGGACCCTTTAGGGCTCCTGGGCAAAGAAACACTTCTGTGTCCCTCATTCCCTCATTCCTTATTTGGAGGGAATAGGCTTTGGCCTCCAAGAACTTCCATAAGTTCCACAGGGCAGGCTCAAACAGATGCCAGTCATGGAAGGAAGGGGCTACAGAGACAAGGGAAGAGCAGCCAAGACACCACAGTGCAGCCTTGGGGCAGGGTCCTGGCTCCACCTCAAGGGACACGCATAACAATGTCTTTGAGCTCTTCTTAGAACTAAAACCCCCAACAAATGAAGACTACCTGATGTTAACCACACAAGCTCACCAGGAGAACACCTGAGGCCAGATTAAAGGAGTACAGGCCCTGCAAACGCCCTGATCCTTATTAGCAACCCCACACTGAAACCATTGCTATGAAACTCCTCACCAAATCCTCCCCAAGTTGGGACACATAGTTTTGAAGGGCATGAGCCCGCCGTGTACCCTTTTGCCTGGCAAAGACAACAAAGCTATTCCTTTCTACTTCACCCAAAACTCTGTCTCTGAGATTTGATTTGGCACTGGTACACAGAGGCCAAGTTTTCAGCACCATGGAGTCAATACCAAGAGGATCCAGGACTCACTGGATTTAGCAACAGGGTGACATCAACTAGAGCAGTTTCAATTGAGTTATAGGCCTGAACCTAAGACTGCACTGGGCAGGTGAGCCCATGAGATGTTATGAAAATGCAGTCTAAGAATGCAGACAATTTCAGTTTTGATTGTGAAAGAGACTGGTTCCAGGATAAGTAGAGAAACAGTTGGGACAGAGAAGTTTTTCTTTTTTTTTTTTTTTCCCCTTTCTTTCTTCCGTTCTCCCTCCCTTCCTAAAATAGGAAAGATTTAACCATACTTAAAGGCTGAAAAGAGAGACTAATGAAGAATAACTTGGTGGACTGAGGTCCCTGAAAGAATATAACAGAGTGGGATCCAGAAAGTAGGAGGAGACTCCTTTCCCCTGGGAATTGAGGGACAGGAGGACAAAAGATGCTGAGGAGAGCAACCATGGGGTAAGGAGCAGAAGTGAAGGATTAAAGGTTGAAAGACTTCTGCCTGAATGGCCTCAGGCCAGGAAAATTCTCAGGCAAGATTTACTGCAAAAGGAAGAAGCCCCCAGGGACTGGAATGTGTATTTAAGGTTAGGTTAATTGACAACTGGTAAAAGTGAATGGGAGGTTTGAGAGGGGAAAAGGTGGGTTATAGTTTAATAAATTTACTTAGTAGTGGGACATATAAAATTTGTCCAACTAGGCAGAAATACTTGGGGAACACAATGATTCAAACATTTGCAAATAAACATTTTCATTCATCACTCCATGTCTAGGGTAAAAAACCTTGAAATGTAGATAGAGCTGAAGCAACAAGCTCAAGTAACATAAGAGGTTATACAGGAGCAAATGTATCTGCACACATACATCTAAACTGAAGAGGGGAGGAATTCAGAGAAATAAGGTGCATGCTCTGTGAGGCACAGTTCAGTTACCTAACCTCAGGCAAGCTGCTTCCCCTTGCCGTGTCCCAAATTTCCCTTCTATTTTTTTTTTTTTAAAGGAAAATACTATCTATTTTCTTTCAGCTCCTGAGGGATACTGTGGAGATGAATGCACTGTATGCTTAAAACTCCAAGCCAACTTAGAAAAGAAACTGAGAACATCAAAAGCCCACACTAACAATCTCTGGGCACTGGCTACACTGGGCCACACAATGGGAGGTTCCCTTTACACTCAGCAAGAAAAAGGTACCGATGAGTACAGGGCTCTTTTCAGGAACATTCCTCTCACCTGAATCATTTGTTCCACTGTGCATGACTGAAACTTAACGAGAAGAAAGATAGCATCACGCTGTCTGAACACGCTTGAAGGCCTGTGACTCTCTTCTTACTACTCGCTGTGGGAAAAGGCATGTTAGTTCTTTGCTTATCCAAAATATTAAGCCCTTTATTTACTGAGTGTCAGCTCAGTCAACACAGAGGGGCGGCCTCTGATAATTCTTCAAGATGGCAGGATCCGAGAGCCTGGGAACCATGTCAATCACTGTGCCCTGCACATGTCAAGTACTCAACCTGATCTTTGCCAGATAGTGCCTGCCTGCCTTGCTCTGCAGTAGAACACGCAAGCATGTGCTCCTTAAAAGCAGCAATATCTGCAGGCCAGGTGATGCGGGATAGCTTGCTCATTTTCATTTAATTTTTTACGGAGGTGAAATTCATATAACAAAAATAAAAATTTTTCAATGAACAACTCAGTAGCATTCATGGCACTGAAGATGTTGTAGAAGTACCACCTCCACCTAGTTCCAAAACATTTAATCACCCCAGGATGACACCTTGTACCCATTAAGCAGTTGCTCCTGACTCCCTCTTCCCACAACTCCTGGAAACCACCAATCTGAGCTCTGTCTCTGTAGGTTTATCTCTTTTGGATTTTTCATATAAATGGATTCATACAATATGTGGGCTTTTTCAGGAGCTTGATTAATGGTTACATAATCGTTATGTTTGGAGAAAGCAATGGCACCCCACTCCAGTACTCTTGCCTGGAAAATCCCATGGGTGGAGGAGCCTGGTGGGCTGCAGTCCATGGGGCCGCTAAGAGTCGGACACGACTTAGCGACTTCACTTTTACTTTCCTTTATTTAGCATAATGTTTTTGCAATTCATCCATGCTATGGCATGCAATGACACTTCTTCCTTTTCATGACTGAAAAATATTCCACTGTATCGATATAACACAACTGGCTTATTCATTCATCCATTAATGAATATCTGGGATGTTTCTACCTTTTGAGAATAGTGCTGCTACAAACATATGTGTACATATATTTGTTAAGTATTGTTTTCCAGTCTTTTTGGAGATATACTTAGGAGCAGAATCACTCAGTCACATGATAATTCTATGTTTAATTTTTTAAGGAACTGTTTTCCACAGTGGCTGTACCACTTTGCAGTCTTACCAGGAACTGTACAAAGATTCTAACTTCTCCATAGCCTCACCAACACTTCTTATTTTCCACTGTTTCAATTATAGCCATCCTAGTAAATGTTAAGTGGTACCTCACCGTGGCATTTCCCTGATGACCAATGACCTTGAGCATCTTTTCCTGTATTGATTGACAAGCTGTGTAACTTCCCTGGAGAAACATCTATCCAAGCCCTTGGCCCATTTTTAAACTGGATGGTTTGTCTTTCAGTCATTTTTAAGCAAGGTACTCCGATACTCGTCTCTAAACATACTGCTTCAAGCAGATGAGATGCAAAACAAGATGTTAACAGTATAGTCTTAAGAGGTTATGTTCTGGAACCGGACTGCTTGGGTTCACTCTGTAACTGAACATCTTTATGACCTTGACAGAGCTATGTCTTTGAACCAGAGATTCTCATTGTAAGATGAAGATATTAATATTAAACTTCATGGATGTGTGATGAGCAATAAATAATTTAATCAATGTAGTATACTTAACTGTGTCCAAGACAAAGTAAGAACCATAAAATTGTCAATAATCAATAAAATTTGAAGGGACAGCATCTCCATGTAATTACATATGTATTCCCATAGAGATGGGAGAAATGCATGAACCTTTACCAGATTCAGCCATGCAAGGGAAAAAGGAACTCCAGCAAGGAAATATGTTAAGTATAAAATGGTCTCAAAATAATGAAAAGCACTTGGTAAAATATTGTTATTTATACCTTTAACAACATAGGAAAAGCATTCTTATACTGTAGAACAGAAGGCAGAACCCACATGGAGAAGAAATTTGATGATTCGAACACTAAACAAGGACCAAACCTTCTGTCCCATCATACAGTCCCTAGAATGAAAAAAACGGGGAAAGCTTGCAGGCTACTGTATTTTATAACTGTCATTTCTTTGAAATGTCTATCCATCACTGTGAGTGAGAACAGTAAACCATATTATTGAGAAGCATCAAGATTCTCTCCTTTCTGTACAAACAAAAACTTCATCACAACCAGGGGAATCATGTCAAGCAGTGCACCCACTCATATCCAAAAGTCACATGCATCTTTCTGCTAAGTCTATGCTGCTGCCTTTATGCTTTGCAGTCTTTAGAAACCACGTTCATTGTAACATGTAACACCAATCCAATGTCAATGTGCAAAGGCCTCTGTGCTCCAAGTCTATTCCAGATTTGGTAACTAAAAGTTCTTCCAGGGTAGGGGTTCAATGTCTCTTACTATATTGTTGTTGTTCAGTCGCTAAATCGTGTCTGACTTTTGGCAATCCCATGAACTGCAGCATGCCAGGCTTCCCTGTTCTTCACTATCCCCCAGAGCTTGCTCAAACTCATGTCCATTGAGTCAGTGATGCCATCCAACCATCTCAACCTCTGAGGCCCCCTTCTCCTCCTGCCCTCAATCTTTCTCAGCATCAGGGTCTTTGCTCTTACTATATACTCTGGTTCAATTAAATCTTCTGTTTATAATATACAATTTCATACCTGTAATTTTTCCTGTCATTTTACACTGCTTTAAAAAGGAATGAAGTCCTGACTTCACTTGAATTCCTTAGGGAGCTTGGGTTTTCTAAAGGCTTATGTATCTCCTTCCCCACATTCCCTTTACCAGCAAATTTAAACCTTGACATACTGATTAACTTAGATTATAATTCATGAGCTCTGCAAAGGATAGAGGGAAAGGAACTAGGAGTCACGGGTAAGTGAAAGTGAAGTCGCTCAGTCATGTCCGACTCTTTGCGACCCGTGGACTGTAGCCCACCAAGCTCCTCCGTCCATGGGATTTTCCAGGCAAGAATACTGGAGTGGGTTGCCATTTCAAATTCAAGTTTATTCTCAATACTGGAACAAATGAATAAGATGGAAGGGGTGGTCAAAAATTAGTAAATCAAAAGGAAGGAAACAAATCAGTAAATGAAAAGGTAAAATGCCAAAATTAATTTACAAAGTAGAGAGAAGGGAAATTAGTGAAGGTCTGTTACATAGCAAAAAACTTTCTCTGAAAAACCTCTAATTATATGATACATGAAATGGGCAAGCTCAAAAGTAAACTTACTGTAAAAAAGAAAAATTATGTTCTTGGGAAAGCAAATAAAAATTAGTCCTGGATTAGTCATCAAAATGTTCTTGCTTGTCCTAGATCACAGTTAAAGAACAATTAAGAAGCAGAATAATGTAATGCATATACAATGCACGGGCGGTCCCAGGTTTGAGTTCCAACTCCACAAATACGGCAAGAAGCTTAGGTCCAAAATGTAACTAATAAACTCATCTTTCCCAAATTATGGAAATGATTTTTCAAATTTGGTGACAATCAGAATTTCTTGCAGCTTAATTCTGGATGCTGCCTGTTTTTTCATTTTCTAACCATTATAGAAAGTACAGAAATCACAGAATGCTGCAGCTGCTGCTAAGTCGCTTCAGTCATGTCCGACTCTGCACGACCCCATAGACGGCAGCCCACCAGGCTCCCCCTGTCCCTAGGATTCTCTAGGCAAGAACACTGGAATGGGTTGCCACTGCCCTCTCTGAATAAGAGAATAATACAAAGAAAAAAGAAAGGGACTCTATATATACTACATACTATAATATATACTACATACATAAATGGTTTTTCCTGTGGTCATGTATGGATGTGAGAGTTGGACGGTGAAGAAGGCTGAGCGCCAAAGAATTGATGCTTTTGAACTGTGGTGTTGGAGAAGACTCTTGAGAGTCCCTTGGACTGCAAGGAGATCCAACCAGTCCATTCTAAAGGAGATCAGTCCTGGATGTTCTTTGGAAGGAATGATGCTAAAGCTGAAACTCCAGTACTTTGGCCACTTCATGCGAAGAGTTGACTCATTGGAAAAGACTCTGATGCTGGGAGCGATTGGGGGCAGGAGGAGAAGGGGACGACAGAGGATGAGATAGCTGGATGCTGAGTGAACTCTGGGAGATGGTGATGGACAGGGAGGCCCGGTGTGCTGCGATTCATGGGGTCGCAAAGAGTTAGACACAACTGAGTGACTGAACTGAACTGAACTGAATTTTAAAATTAGCAGAGAACCATGGACTAGCAATCAAAGAAAACCACACTGCAGTTTATTAGGTATTTATAAGTTAAGAAAAGGAATATTTTTGGTATAGTTCCTCGTTATCATAGGCAAGAATTAACTATTTTGTGTTATCCTAAATTGAGAATTTACATTATATGATTTCTTCCCTCCAGAAATACATCTGATTACAAAATATCAGAATGATGTTTTATATATATATACATATTGTTCAATTAATATTGTACCATGGCTATTTCCCCATATTATTAAAAATGATTAATGGTTCAAGTAACTTCTTTTTAGTTTCACTTATAATTCATTTAACCACTTCACATTGCTGGACCTTTTCTTTTTTTCCATTAAAATAAAGTACAATTACTAGTTGCACCAAATAGGTTCACTATGAATTAATAATTTTACACTCTTAATAAACACTTTTAAATTTGCTTTGTACCAATCACAAATCAGTGCAAACAACAATAGCAGTAACATGGAAGTGACTTAAGTTCTTGCTAACATTTCAGCATTAACATTTCTTATTAATTCCTGCCAAATGGCATTTCCCTATTTGTCTTTCTTTGATTATTAGTAAGATTAAATATTTTTTCACATTTTTATAGGCTAATTCTTTTGTGACTTCTCTGTATATTACACTATCTTGTCTATTGATTCTTCAATGTAAAATCTAAATAATCATCTGGAAAAAATGTCACAAAAATACTTAGTTTGGAAAGACCACCATATTTATAATGCTTAGCCCTTCATCTACAAATGTAGTATGTCTCTTCAATTAATCTATTATTTCTTAAAGTTTGTATTTTTTTGTACGTTCTTTGTGGTATTTGTGGCCTCTAACTACCTTATTCAAGACTTCTCAGAGATTTCTGCAAGCAAAATACATGGCATTTTCCAAAACACCCTCCAATGTATATATTTTTTTAATCAGAAAGTTTTCTATGGTCATGACATGGGAATGACTATGACTTCCACTTTGGTCCAATAATTACAGCTTCTTAGTTCCCGGGGAACGGGTAGGGCTGAATTAACCCTGGCACAAAAAAGAATCAATTTTAATAGATATCTCAATGATAACTAAATCTGAATAAACAGTATAGTTCCTTTCAGTGGGAAACACAGTTGACATACAACATTTTTTCAGGTGCACTGCATAATGATTTGACACCTGCATACATCAATTTGACACCGCATATGTCTAGTAGCCATCCGTCCCCATACGAAGTTATTACCGTATTATTGACCACATTCCTTATGCTGGATATTACAACCCATGGCTTATTTATTATATAACAGTAGATTTGTGCCCCTTAAATCCTTTAAAGGATTTCACCCAACTCCCCAACTCCTTCTGTCCTGGCATCCACCCAGATTTATTTCTTTTATGAAAGAGATAAAATTCATTCCATCAAATTTTTTTTAATCTTAAACTCCATTTATATTAAATTGATATTGTAATCCCTTTCTTTTAGTTTAATTGCCTGATTTGCCTTGCCTATAATTTTACTTCAATAACAAAGTTTGAGGGAGGAGGAGAGTGTAGTCACCTGTAAATAGCTTAAATTTTACAGTATTTGTTTATTAATAATGGATTTACTCTAGGAGCTAAAATAACTCACGCATGGAACAGAGCCTCAACCAACTATTAAATTATTAATATTTAATACATCTGCCTTTTTCTATCATTTCTTCTAGTAAACACCTAATAAACTGAAATGAAGTTTTCTCTGATCACTACTCCAAGGTTCTCTGCTAATTTTAAAATCAGGAATACTATAATATTATAATACTTTCTACAATCACTGCAGATGGTGACTGCAGCCATGAAATTAAAAGACACTTACTCCTTGGAAGAAAAGTTATGACCCACCTTGAGAGCATATTCAAAAGCAGAGACATTACGTTGCCGACTAAGGTCTGTCTAGTCAAGGCTATGGTTTTTCCAGTGGTCACATATGGATGTGAGAGTTGAACTGTGAAGAAAACTGAGGGCTGAAGAATTGACACTTTTGAACTGTGGTGTTGGAGAAGACTCTTGAGAGTCCCTTGGACTGCAAGGAGATCCAACCAGTCCATTCTGAAGGAGATCTGCCCTGGGATTTCTTTGGAAGGAATGATGCTAAAGCTGAAACTCCAATACTTTGGCCACCTCATGCGAAGAGTTGACTCATTGGAAAAGACTCTGATGCTGGGAGGGATTGAGGGCAGGAGGAGAAGGGGATGACAGAGGATGAGATGGCAGGATGGCATCACGGACTCGATGGACGTGAGTCTGAGTGAACTCCGGGAGATGGTGATGGACAGGGAGGCCTGACGTGCTGTGATTCATGGGGTCGCAAATAGTCGGACACGACTGAGCGACTGAACTGAACTGACAATCATGAAAATGCTTTACATACTGATGGGAGTACGTGAATGTGTGTGTTACATGAATACCTACATATCAATACTCAGGTATCACCGAATTATATCTAGGTCAGTATCTGTTATTTTTCATGAATTATAACTCAATTTAAATAAAGAGTACTCAAGGGAAAAAATATAAGTATGATGAAAGAATCATGTGGGCTCCCCAGGTGGTGCTGGTGGTGAAGAACCCGCCTGCCAATGCAGGAGACAGAAGAGACGTGGGTTCGATCCCTGGGTCAGGAAGATCCCCTGCAGGAGGGCATGGCAACCCACTCCAGTAGTCTTGCCTAGAGAATGCCATGAACAGAGGAGCCTAGCAGACTACAGTCTTAGGGTCGCAAAGAGTCAGACACGACTAAAGCAACTCAGCACACACGCAGGAAGTCATATAATCCATGCAGAAGTGACACTGGCGATACAGACACAAGCATTCATTTCATTTATAAAATCATACTTGAGTACGAAATTCTGTTTTTGTTGTTCAGTTGCTAAGTTATGTCTGACTCTTTGCGACCCCATGGTCTGCAGGATGCCAAACTTTCTTCTCTATCTCTTATATAATGGTATTTTGTGAAATGGTAACGATCCCTCTGTTGCACCAAAAATTACAGCTGAATTTCAATATGAATTATGACAATAAACACAGTATTTTCCAATTGTTATGGGAGATAAAAGAAAAAGTAGCCCTGAGTTAAGCTTTTGCTGTTGTTTAGTCACTAAGTAGTGTCCAACTCTTTGTGACCCCATGGACTGAAGCCCGCCAGGCTCCTCTGTCCATGAGATTCTCCAGGCAAGAATACTGGAGTGGGTTGCCCTTTTCTTCTCCAGGGTATCTTCCTTACCTGGGGATGGAACCCATGTTTCCTGCTTTGGCAGGCAGATTCTTTACCACTAAATCACAAGGGAAGCCTTCAACAAAATAACTGCTCTGATCTTTGAAATTTAGAATAACAATTATTCATGTATTAAAAAACAAACAAACAAAAAAGGTTAGGTTTTTTTCTATAAGCAACTTTTACATTTAGAGGTACCCTAAACTCTGCAGTTCCTTCACTACCTAAGAATTAAAACACTAAAGATTCATATCTGCTTACTCAAGCTGAACCACTCGTTCCATCACAGATCTGAAAGTACTTCATAAACCATCCGGGAAGACGGGGTGTTACAACATGAGCATTCATTCCATTTATGGAAATACAGTATCCGTCAGTCCCCTATAATTTTGCTCAACAGCAATTGCTAGGGGAAGTTTCAAATATTTGTTGGAGATACTCTTGAAAAATAGAGGACAATTTACTGGTATGTATGATTGTCAAGTGCTAGAATATGTCAATCATCTAATTACCAACTATTCACTGAGGAGGGCTTTCAAATACATTGTAAATGAAACGTGTAAATTAGCCACAAATTTGATATATATTATGCTGGATAAAAGAGAATAGAAACCTCTTTCAAATCTGTAATTTATTCAAAGGAGATTCCATCTTAAATACATTCCTCATGAAAAGCAATTTACATTGACCCAAGTTACTACATCTTCCATGGTTTAGAATAGGTATTTATTTATTCAAGAGCAGCAAGAGAATGGGGAACAAGTCTTCTAGTCTAAGCTAATGTTACACAAAGTCACTCAGGAGCTTTTTTATTCCATTCCAACATCCTCCTTTCCTTTCAGTTGCCTCCTCCAGGCCCCAGCAAAAACTCTATTACCAGTGACCACAAAATAATTCTTATCTTTTAACACAACACTTAGTCTCAGAAACAAGTGCAGAGTTGCAAAATTGGAGATCAGTAAACAAAATTAGCCTCCCTCAACCACACTGATGAGTTCCAGCTCATCAGTCATTCCTAAATCCTTCCACTGCCATCCAAATCCAAAAAGGGAACCAAAACTTGGGGCCATATTTGGCTTTTCAGAGACCTTGGCAGATAGAGAAAACATTAAAAAAAAAAAAAAAAGGAAAGAAAAAGAAAGCATTTAAAACTGAACTGATACTGTGACCAAAAAGTAATTTTTTGTTATTTAAAACAGAAATGACATACATGGCCTAAAATCAGCAAGAGGAATAAGATGGCCTAAAATCAGCAACAATGAGAATAATACTTATATTGGACTTTTGTCAATGATGCTGGTAAATGCTGGCTCTTCCCTTAGGTGGTGAGGTTAGCCGCTCCTGAGCTAAAATAACACATACATGGACTTGTCACACAGCACAGAGAACAACTACTGATACATTCAATATCTCGTAATAACCTATATGGCAAAGAATCTGAAAAAGAATATATGTGTATGTGTGTGTGTGTGTGTGTGTGTATAATGAAATCACTTTGGCGTACATTTGAAACTAATACAACATTGCAAATAAACTATTCCCTATTGGATCAGTTGGTAAAGAATCTGCCTGCAGTACAGGGGACCTGGGCTCGATCCCTGGGTCCAGAATATCCCCTGGAATAGAAAATGAAAATCTACTCCAGTATTCTTGCCCGGAGAATCCCATGGACAGAGGAGCCTGGTTAGGCTACTTACTGTCCATGGGGTCACAAGAGATGGACACGACTAAGCGACTAACACTTTCACACCTTCAATTTTTTAAAAAAAGGAGAAAAATAAAGAACAGACAAACATACTGTATGAATCCCCAAATTACAGACTTTAACTAAAATTGGTAGAAATACATAATATTTCTATTTAAATATAGGGCAAAAGGAAGAGAAATTTTGAAATTTTTGTCAGGCTTATAATTTGCTTATTGTAGGAACCATTGTGATTCATATTTGGCCTGAGGGTAAAAAGATCTCTGCTTATCTCCATGACTTAGTTAAACCTTTCATAACACCAGAGATACCTATTTATGATATTAAGACCACTGCTTTCTTAAATTAGATTCTATTGTTCACTATCCTTACATCATTTAAGAATTTATAAATTTCAAAGAAGAACATGAACAAAAACCATAACCATTCATTATTATCCAAGGTAGAGTTATGGTGTCGATTTTCTAAATAAATTCTAGACAGGTTTAATTTATTTTTACCATTTAAGTCGCTCAGTCGTGTCCGACTCTGCGACTCCATGGACTGTAGCCTATCAGGTTCCTCCATCCATGGGATTTTCCAGGCAAGAGTGCTGGAGTGGATTGCCATTTCCTTCTCCAGGGGATCTTCCCAACCCAGGAATCGAACCCGGGTCTCCCGCATTGCAGGCAGACGCTTTACTGTCTGAGCCACCAGGGAAGCCCTTCTAGGCAGGTTAGTAGTCTACTAAGTAAATAAAAACAATTCATAATCCCAAATATTAACGGCAGACTAAAATGATCTTCCCAAACCTTGCTGAGTTTTAACTGCCTACACACTACTCACCAAATGAGGTTAAAAGCAGCTACAGACCCGTTAGTACTAGTTCTGTACGCCACTACCGCATAATTTAAGAGATGCCTCCTTGTGGTACATATACACAATGGAATGTTACTCATTTAAAAAGAATGCATTTGAATCAGTTCTAATGAGGTGGATGAAACTGGAGCCTATTATACAGAGCAAAGTAAGTCAGAAAGAAAAACACCAATACAGCATATTAACACATACATATGGAATTTAGAAAGATGGTAACGATGACCCTATATGTGAGACAGCAAAAGAGACACAGATGTAAAGAACAGACTTTGGACTCTGTGGGAGAAGGCAAGGGTGGGATGATTTGAGAGAATAGCATTGAAACATGTATATTATCATATGTAAAATAGATCAGTAGTCCAGGTTCGATACATGAGACAGGGTGCTCAGGGCCAGAGAACTGGGATGACCCTAAGGGATGGGAAGGGGAGGGAGGTGGGAGGGAGGGTCAGGATGGGGAACACATGAACACCCATGGCTGATTCATGTGAATGTATGGCAAAAACCACCACAATACTGTAATTAGCCTCCAATTAAATTTAAAACAAACAAACAAACAATAAAAGAGATTCCTCCTAAACTCTTGGAGTTTTTAATTTTTGTACTGCCATTAAGAATTTCTAAATACTAGATGCAGTAACGCTAGGCTAGGCGATATACTGAGCAAGAAAAGTATGTTCACCCTAAAAGCAGCTCAGAAACACGATATCAAGTCAAGAGACCACTCGGAGAAGAATAAGCATTTTCATGGCAGAAGAGCACCGAAAAGGTTAAGGAATGCACAGGGACTTGTTGAAAAGTGGATTCTGAGAAGGCTATGAGTTGCTTTCCAAGCAATGCCTAGCACATGAAATGTCCTATGAGCAGACTGGTGTCCAGTCCTATTTGAAATATGGAGGAAAAAATAGGTAAGAAAATATGTATGGTCATGAGAACAAAGTAGATAGTGAGAAATGCAGAGACAAGTTTTGATGTTTCTAAGAATTTAGATTAAAACAGGAACAATTAAAAAATCAATCTCTCCAACTGCATCAATCTTATCCAGATAGATTATTCTAAACAGGCTTCCCAGGAGGTTCTAGTGGTAAAGAGTCCACCTGCCAATGCAGGAGACATAAGAGACGCAGGTTCGATCCCTGGGTCTAGAAGATCCCCTGAAAGAGGGCATGGCAACCCATTCCAGTGTTCTTGCCTGGAGAACCCCATGGACAGAGAAGCCTGGTAGGCTATGGTCTACATAGTGTTGCAAAGACTCAGACATGATTAAAGCTACTTAGCACACAGGCACAATCTAGCAATCCTCCCAGACCATCCTTACTCCAGGTTTCAGACCCTCTAGCTTCCTTCTTTCAAAAGGGGTGCTGCCTCTACTTTCAGATGTTTATTGGGAGCAGTTTCTTATTTGAATGTTAATTACTGTTATGACACACATGATAATTTAACTTGCTTCAGTAATTTATTCTTCCTTGTAATTAGATGTAGTAATTGGAAAATCTTCCAGAGTGTAACAACAGTTCTAAAGGTGAAATGGCAAGGGGAGGGAGCTTTCCCATAGGATTTCAACTATAAATCTGGAGCTGCCTGTTCAATGGGCAGGCACTGGATGAACCAGGCCAGGAATCAGAGATGGTCCTTCTGGAGTCACAGAGGTGGCACTTGTGACCTTTAAGAGCTGGATGATTCAAGAGGAAGGCAAAGACCCAGCAGATGGTTAGTTAGAGCGACCCTGAGAAGAATATTAAACACTAAACTTGAATGAAGCCAGGCATGACACGACACAGTGCCGTTTAAAATCCTCTAGTCTGGAAGCTATTCACATACGGTTCAGAAACTCTGTAGAATGAGCAGGCCAAAAATACCACTGGGGTATGATGGGCTCTATTTTTACTTGATTTACAGAAGTGTTTTGATGCTTGCCATATCATATACACTCAATAAATTATTATTGAAATAAGCAACAGAGTAACTGGATAAATGAATGGATGCATGCATGGCTTAGAAATAATTATAGCCAATACAATTCAATATATAAAACATACCAAGTATCATGCTAAACACTTGATATCTCTTTTTCTTCTCTCCCAACTTCCTTTCCATTATTCCCAAAGCCTTACTACATATCTTGACATAAGATTCTTAAAAAAAAAAATTCTATGACAGATTATTTCAAACATATGCAGAAGTAGAGAGAATAGCTCACATAACCAGATTCAGCTTCAATAATATTGACCAATTTTCTTCATTTACACCTTGTGTCATTAGCTCTCCTGTATTATTTTGAAGCCAGTTTCAAATATCATATCATTTTATGTGGCAATGTTTATAGGGTTTGGAACTCTCTGGTGGTCCAGTGGGTTGAGAGTCTGTCTTGCAATGCAGGGAATACAGTTTCAATCCCTGGTTGGGAAACTAGGATTCCACATGCCACAGGGCAGCTGGGCCCACCAATCACAACTGCTGAGCCCACACACAGCAACTAGAGAGCCTGTACACGACAACAAAGGATTCCATGTGATACAATTAAGGGCCAAATAAATATATAAATATTTTTTAAAATAATTATAGGCTTCATTTCTAAAACTTCAATGTAATAATCCCTTAAGTATATCAATAAGAATTCCTTAATATCATTCAGGCACTATACCTTTTATCCATTATTCAGTTCAGTTCAGCCACTCAGTCGTGTCCGACTCTTTGTGACCCCATGAACCACAGCACGCCAGGCCTCCCTGTCCATCACCAACTCCCAGAGTCCACCCAAACCCATGTCCATAGAGGCGGTGATGCCATCCAACCATCTCATCCTCTGTCGTCCCCTTCTCCTCCTGCCCTCAATCTTTCCCAGCATCAGGGTCTTTTCAAATGAGTCAACTCTTCGCATGAGGTGGCCAAAGCATTGGAGTTTCAGCTTCAGCATCAGTCCTTCCATGAACACCCAGGACTGATCTCCTTTAGGATGGACTGGTTGGACCTCCCTGCAGTCCAAGGGACTCTCAAAAGTCTTCTCCAACACCACAGTTCAAAAGCATCAATTCTTTGGCACTCAGCTTTCTTTATAGTCAAACTCTTGCATCCACACATGACCACTGGAAAAACCATAGCCTTGACTAGATGGACCTTTGTTTGCAAAATAGTGTCTCTGTTTTTTAATATGCTGTCTAGGTTGGTCATAATTTTCCTTCCAAGGAGTAAGCGTCCTTTAATTTCATGGCTGCAATCACCATCTGCACTGATTTTGGAGCCCAGAAAAATAGTCAGCCACTGTTTCCCCATCTATTTGCCATGAAGTGATGGGACCGGATGCCACGATCTTCGTTTTCTGAATGTTGAGCTTTAAGCCAACTTTTTCACTCTCCTCTTTCACTTGTATCAAGAGGCTGTTTAGTTCTTCTTCACTTTCTGCCATCAGGATGGTGTCATCTGCATATCTGAGTTTATTGATATTTCTCCCAGCAATCTTGATTCTAGTTTGTGCTTCTTCCAGCCCTGCATTTCTCATGATGTACTCTGCATATAAATTAAATAAGCAGGGTGACAATATACAGCCTTGACGTACTCCCTTTCCTATTTGGAACCAGTCTGTTGTTCCATGTCCAGTTCTAACTTGCTTCCTGACCTGCATATAGGTTTCTCAAGAGGTAGGTCAGGTGCTCTAGTATTCCCATCTCCTTCAGAATTTTCTACAGTTTATTGTGATCCACACAGCCAAAGGCTTTGGCATAGTCAATAAAGCAGATATAGATGTTTTTCTGTTTTTTTGATGATCCAGCTGCTGCTGCTGCTGCTAAGTCACTTCAGTCGTGTCCAACTCTGTGCGACCCCATAGATGGCAGCCCACCAGGCTCCCTCGTCCCTGGGATTCTCCAGGCAAGAATACTGCAGATGTTGGTAATTCGATCTCTGGTTCCTCTGCCTTTTCTAAAACTAACTTGAACACCCGGAAGTTCACAGTTCACCCATTACAGCCTTTAATAGTTTGTATATGAAAGTGAAAGTGAAGTCGCTCAGTAATGTCCGACTCTTTGAGACCCTGTGGACTGTGACCTACCAGGCTCCTCCATCCATGGGATTCTCCAGGCAAGAATACTGGAGTGGGTTGCTATTTCCTTCTCCAGGGGATCTTCCCGACCCAGGGATTGAACCCGGGTCTCCCACCTTGCAGGCAGACACTTTAACCTCTGAGCCACCAGGGAAACCCAGTTTGTATATAATTGTATCCAAAAAAGGTCTAGACAGTAGGGTGAATTGACATATCCCATAAATCTTTTTAATCTATAGATTTCCCCTCCATCTCTTTTTACAAGACAATCTTATTTATTTATTTATTGGCCACACTGGGTCTTCATTGCCATTTAAGGGCTTTCTCTAGTTGCAGCAAGCAGGGGCTAGTCTCTACCCAGGGAGCTCGGGCTTCTCACTGTGGTGGCTTCCCTTGTTGCAGAGCACAGGCTCAGTAGTGGTGGTGCACAGGCTTAGCTGCTCAATGGCATGTGGGATCCTCCCGAACCAAGGAGCGAACCTGTGTCTCTCGAACTGGCAGGCAGATTCTTTACCACTGAGCCACCAGTGAAGCCCTCCATCTCTTTTTATTTCTGTTGCATTAGCTGTTGTAGCTAATGATACAAAGTCATTTACCCTGTAGAACTGCCCAGTCTAGATTATTAAAATTGTGTTTCCATGATATTTAATTCAGTCTGTTCCCCTGCCCTCTGTACTTCCAGTCCATGGGTAGTCAGAGAAAGAGGCCAGATCAGATTACAGTTTGAAATTTTGGCAAGAACACTTTAGAAGCTGTGTACTGGAGACCTACAATCTCAAGGTGCCTCTCTGTGATGTCCATAAAAAAGGGGTACTTACCACTTGGATTCATCAACTTACCGGGGGTTACAAAATAATAAATCCTGACTTTCTGACCCCTTCCTCTGTTAGCAGGACTAAACCGCTCTAAAGAGAGACAGTTTCATCAACTATTTGGTAAATACGAGGTATAGTTTGTAAAGGGAAGCATGCTAAAAACTTCTTTCCTTTTATTTGTCAGTTTTCAAAGTAATGATTGACTCCCTAATATCATTACAAAAAGAACCAATAAGGGTTTAACTTTTAGCTCTGAAAATCCCTTGAGAGGACTATCCCCCACATCTGTGTCAGAAATCTAAAACTATCCGTTATCTAAGTATGTCTAAGAGTGGGAGTAAAGAAAGATAATAATCTGCTTTGAGAGCATCTGTCTCCTTAAGGCCTCTTCAGCAAGCAGATTTTTTTTCCCCTTAATTTGAATATCTCCAAATAAGAAAGTTAAAGAATTCTGCATCTTTAAGAATATTAAATATCTAACACCTTTCTCTCAGAGTCATGATGCAAATGCTTGCCACCTGATTTTAGAAACTCAAAGGGCAGAAGAGAATGGGTAGCAGTCACTACACAGCTGTCCCTGGTATCTGTGGGAGTCGGCTTCCAGGAACCCCTTAAACTAAAATCCAAGGATGCTCAAGTCCCTTATATTAAATGGAGTAATATTTGCATATAGCCTATATATTTACACATTGTGCTATAATTTACATTTTAATATTAATTTATTTTGCTGTGTTGGGTCCTAGTTGCAGCATGCAGGATCTTCCTTGCAGTGCATGGACTCTCTAGCTGTGACGTGCGGGCTTAGTTGCTCTAAAGCATGTGGGACCTCAGTTCCCTAACCAGAGATCGAGTCATACATTGGACTACCAGGGAAGTCCCCCTCCAGAATAATTTAAGTCATCTCTAGATTACTTATAATTCCTGTACTGTGCTGTGCTTAGTCGCTCAGTCATGCCCGACTCTTTGCGACCCCATGGACTGTAGCCCACCAGGCTCCTCTGTCCATGGGGATTCTCCAGGCAAGAATACTGGAGAATGCCCTCCTTCACAGGATCTTCCCAATCCAGGGATTGAACCAGGCGTCCCACATTACAGGTGGATGCTTTAACCTCTGAGCCACCAGGGAAGTCCCTTATTATACCTGGTACAATGTAAATCTATGTAGGTAGCTGCTGGGAAGCAGAAAACTATAGTTTTGCTTTTTGGAACTTCCTAGAATTAAAAAAAAAAAATTGATCCTCAGTTGAATTTGTGGATGCAGAATCCGCACATAAGAACCCCTGGATAGAGAGAACTGACTGCCACTAGTTTCCAGCAAGAGATGCTTCCTTTCGCAAACACTCCTCAAAAGTGATATAAACAGAGTCTGTGATATAAGGAGCCATAAAGAGATGTGGGAAAAGCAACCAAATACCATGGAAATGACATATTCTACTATAGTATGTACATCATATGGCTTGTATTTTTTTTCCTGAGAAGTAAAGTCATCACTTAAACTATGGTAATTACTATCATCTCTCTCTCCACATGCATTTCCACCCTTGACAAGCAGTAGAAACTGGAGGCTGACATGGTGTGCAAACAAATGCTCTTGTGCACAGAGAACTCATTCTACTCCTAGAGGTTCCATTCCACTCAGAGGAGCGACTGTGCAGAACAGTGTCTCACGAGAGCAAGGCAAATGGAGGGCTCACCAAGAACACGCTACGGTGAAAGTGACCGCAGTGGAGGAAAATGTCTCTCCTGTATTTTTCCTTCAGACAGACAGCCTAGTCTCCAGTGCAGTGGAAGGGAGAGGTGACCTTGAAATCATATGCAGCTGTAATATAAAAAGTCTGTCTATGTACAAAATTAATGAAAAGCATCCCACCTTTCTACCCTCCAAAGCCGAGACGGCTCAGGAACAGTACTACGCCTGACATCTTATTTGCCACATACAGGACTTGGGAAATTCAAGATTGCTACAA
Organism: Capra hircus; assembly: GCF_001704415.2. NCBI lineage: Eukaryota > Metazoa > Chordata > Mammalia > Artiodactyla > Bovidae > Capra > Capra hircus. The sequence continues at coordinate 29,711,763 of NC_030823.1, read as the reverse complement.
ATTATGTATCATTTCATGAATGGCACTTTGGGCAACCAAAGATCCTCTCTACACAGACAGGAAATCTCAGAATTTCTGTTCCCCACGTGTATGGATATTTTCTTAATTTGTATAATTTTATTTATAAGAGGCAGAACTCAAGTTACTGAGTTATGAAACAAGTACATAGACTAGGGTGGTCTAGTTTGGGATCCATTCCCCAATATGAAAGGGGATGCAAGGCTCCCATCTTTGAGACATGGTATTACTTCAGCTACTTGTATGCCAAGCACCAGTTGTCTAAGTAGTATGTCCTTCAGATACCTACACACAACAGAAAACTGAGAAGCCTAACAGAGGGAGCTGAACAACTGGATTCTAACACTAGCATATTTATTTCCGGAATAAATTGTTTAGCAACCTTGTACCTTCATTTATCCATTTCACAGAGGTTATTCTGCAGGAGCATTTTTGAAAAATAAATTCTTTGAAATCTTCAAAGAAAGAACACAACTTTAACCTAATTATGAAGTAAACAGAAAGAAAAGCTTGAACAAATCCTGCCCAGTTAATCCAACTAAAGAGAGATTAGCGAGAGAGAGCTCACCTTCCAAGCCTAGGAAGGACCCATTATCAGTGGCTGTAAACACTGTCTTCTCACCAGTTCCTTACTGAGGTTAAAACCCCGACACCTCGTATTTGCATCTCCATCCTTCCTCTTCGTCCCACCATCATAGCCTTCCCCCAGGAACTCCTGCTCTCTCTTGGGTCCTCTATCACTCATCTCCCCTATTTTACCCTCACTTCCCTCTACAATTATAACGTCCCTCCCACTGTCACCAATAAGACTGAGCTGAAGGGGACCTTAGAACTCTTCTACTCAAACTCCTAACCAGTAAAAATAGAAAGATGAGGCCTGAAGTGATGAAGGCACAGGCTCCGCATCGTCAGCAAGCCAACTATTTGTAAAGCTCCGTCCTCATCCAGCAGTCCTCCTGGGATAGCACGGTGCTACCGCCTACCTGGCACTGCTCACTCTTACCCAAGAGGGGGATTTGAGGAACCAGGTGATGCATCTCATTGTTTTCTACCAGAAGGAGGGCTTCCAGTCACAAATGGAAAAATAACACAAAAGCAACCACCTTGATCAGATTAGAATCCTATATCTGAAGGACTCTACCAAAGTTCGAATGTCTTCACCCTTAGTCCACCTCATCAGAGAGTAAGATTTGATTCCACAATGACCATCTCCCAGTGGTTCTTTCCACTACTGAATGTGACTGGAAGGATACCTTCCATGAGTCAAACCTAAATCCTTCCTAGAAGAAGAAATAGCCCTTAATTCTTATATGTGATGTGTGTATGTGTATGTTAAGCGCTTCAATCATGTCTGACTCTTTGTGACTTTATGGACCATACTCCACCAGGCTCCTCTGTCCATGGGATTCTCCAGGCCAAGAATACTGGAGTGGGTTGTCATGCCCTCCTCCAGGGAATCTTCTTGACCCAGGGATTGAACCCACATCGCTTATGTCTCCTGAGTTGGCAGGTGGGTTCTTGACCACTAGCACCACTGGAGAAGCCCACTTAAATGTGACATTGAAGCACAATCACCACCAAGGTCGAAAAGGCACTCTACATAAGCCCCTAAGTGCAGGTGGGGATGGTTGACAGAAAGAACACAAGGATCTTTTCTAAAAGCACAAACCTAAACATCTCCACAGCCTTACCTTACCTTTAGGAGGTTAAATAATCTTAGTCCCTTTAGCTTTATCAACCCTTTAATGATATTTTTGGCTTTGGTCTAAAGTCCATTCAAACTGACTATGTTGCCTTCTGGAAGCTAGACTCTAGAACCAAAGAATAGGTTAATATAAAGACCATGGACATCCTTAATGTAAGAGAAAAGCCATCAACAAAAGTGTTAGAAACTTGTACAAGTCCAGGGCAATCAAAGAAACTTCCATGCTAAAGAGCCAGTATTCAAGACAACAGTATTTTTCAGATAGAAGAAACTTATGAACTTCAAGAATAACCAGAAACAAAGGACAAAACATCAAACAAGTCTTGAAATTATTTTCAAGCACAAACTCAAATATAGTCCATTAGACATCATTTAATCTGACAGCTCTACCCATGTAGCTAAATATGAGAAGGTTAGCTTAAGAGACAAAAGCCAGAAATGTCCTAGCTAAACCCCTTAGTGACACAATAAAGTTAGGAAGAAGCAAGGTGAATAAATTAGAGAAAATGCATACAAAGAATAAACAAACAAATATATGCATCAAATTTCTGACTGAGCCAGGGGAAGAGTGTTCAGAAAAAATAAAATAGTGTGTACTCTTGGTATAAAGTCTTGAGCATAATAAGGCTGCCAAATTTCAAGCATCAGGGAAGTCAAATACCAGCTCAGAAGATTATGAAAAGTTAACTTTCCAAACTGAATCTGAAAAGGAACCGAGTAAAAGGAGGTCAGTTCATCCTAAGAAAGAAGCAATTTCTACTATTTGGCTGGCTGTTTCAAATTAATATCCTGGAACATTAACAGGTTAAAGAACCCTATAAAAATGGCAGAGAGGGAAAAGCAAATGGGGTAGAAACAACAATGTTTACACTTTAATAATAGAAAGGTATTACTAGAAGGACTTACCAGGTACTAATATGACATATATCAAAGTCCAAAAGGCGAGCTTTAATAAATGATGAGAAAAGACATTAGGCATGGAAGTAAAGCCAGATGACTTGAAATAACTCTATCTACACACATACTAGATTATTTTAAACCATGTAAGCCACCCCGAGATCCAAGAAGGATCATGCTTTATTATTCCCTAACAGGCAGTATCCCCATTACATCAAACCAGTAAAGGCAGTTAGGTGGAAAACTAGATGCGAGATGAATGGAATCAAAGAAACACTTGTCCTTTCCAAGATATTGTTACAAATGCTGGAAAAACCTGAAGGCATACCTTGACCCCCAGAGGCCTCAGTTTTTACATTAAATACGAAAGATAAGCAAGTGCATCACCCTCTTCTTCTACGGGGAAATACTTGGACAGTAATAGTTGAAAACACAGATGAGCCATAATAGATCAATATAACTAACAGTTTCCAAGTCAGCACACACATTCGCAGCATCAGACTCATCAATGCTCAGTGACCTGGCCATCTCTGGAGGACAGTACTTCCTGTCATCCCCAATCTGTACCTTAGAGGTGTAATTTCTGCTTCTAAAAGTATCACACCTTGTTATGGCCTGCATGTCTGTGGCCCTGCAAAAAAAAATATGCTGCAGCCTTGACTCACAATGTGTCTATATTTATAGAAGATGTCTCTAAGGAAGCACCTAAGAGGTCCTAAAGATGGGGCCTTGATCCAATAAAATTAGTGTCCTTTTAAGAGGAGACATCAAAGAGCTTGCCCTATTTCACCACAAGTACCCACAAAGAAAAGGCCACATGAAGACAGAGCAAGAAGGCAGCCATCTGAAAGCCAGAAACAGTCCTCACCAAAAATCAAATCAGCCAGAGCCTTGATCATGGACTTCTAGGCTCCAGAACTGGCAGAAAATTAATTTCTATTGTTTAAGCCACCCAATTTGTGGTATTCTGTTACAGCAACCTGAGCTAAGACATACCTACTCTACCAATGTTTCTTAGTGACTTTCCAGACAGCAGGAATGAAATTTTAAATTTATTTATTATATATGGCATAATGCAATGCTCTGTGCTTCAGAAATGCTCTTTTGAACATAATAATGGTTTAAAAATGACACTGACTGCAATAACACCTACAATTATCCGTAAGTGCTGCTATAAGCCAAGATATCATTTCTACAGTCAAACAAATGTTTCTCTTTATTAAAAAGCAGGCTGTCAGATGCTCACCCTTAGCTCACTCACTACTGAAAACTGTCGATAGCAACATAAGTATTATAATTCCTCCATGAGGAACATCGACAACCAGATAAAATATCTTTAACACTAATTTATGTGTACATGTGTGCTAAAAACACTATAAAGAACTACTCTTGAAATTTTTACATAAGTAAGATACTTAACTTCCTTGGTTTTATGACAATTGACCTAGATATTACCAAACGTAGGACACTGTATTTAGACTTACAGAATATAAAATTATAAAAGTACAAAATGGGGAATCATAGACCAGAGACGATTTAAGTCAACCTCATTTTTTTTAAAATAAGAAAATCACTGATCAGTGACTTGAGTGCCTTATTAAAAGTGACATAAATAGATCCATTAATTCTCAGAATTGTGTTCTTCTATTGTGCTGTTAAGGAGTAATTTTTAAGTTAAAATCATAAATCTCAAAAAAGTGTAAAACTTTCATTTAATTCATTAATTGAGGAACGAGTGAGATGGTATAATCTATTCAAAAGAGAATCACAAGAGCAAACAAATATATAAGCATCAGTAGTACTTATTTGGAAATAAGCAAAAGTAGGCAAAATTGGAAAAACTGATCACTATACAAAGGGTAATAATCTATTGCATTCACTGATCACAATTAGCTTTTCATAGACAAGATCATTTGCTTTACTGTCTGATGTCTGTAATATTACGGAGCTATAAAACAGCCCAAAGACAATGCATGACAGAGAGAACCTTGTTGGTTGGGCTAGACAGCAAGTTGCATTCATAAAATGTTGGATGATAAAAGGCTATCGATTCATTCAGCAGGTGCTGGCAAAGCACTGAACAAGAGAGCAGATTCCTGCCCTGGTGGAGCTTACTATCTCTGGACTGAACTGCACAAACAGGCTCTGCTCTGCACAGGGTCTGTGCAGCATGGTCCTAACTTCAGCTTTCCTTTTACTGGATAACACCCCAAGGAACATTGTGAATATCCACCTAACTGACTTCTTTTTGAATGACAAAATTCACCATTTAACCATTCCTAAGTATTTAATTCAGTGGCATTAATTAAATTCACTATGCTGTGTAAGCATTACCACTAATTCCAAGACGTTCTCAGCACTCCAAATGGAAACTCTGCAGTAACTCTACTTTTTAAAAGTTTTTTGTTTGTATATTAAAATTAGTTTCTATTGAAGTATAGTTGCTTTACAATGTTGAGTCAGTTTTTATTATACAGCAAAGTGAATCAGCTATATGTATACACATATCCCCTCTTTTTTGGATTTCCTTCCCATTTAGGTCACCACAGAGCACTGAGTAGGGTTCCCTGAGCTGCACAGTATGTTCTCATTAGCTAGTTACCTATTTTATACATAGTATCAATAATGTATATACGTCGATCCCAATCTCTCAATGCAGCCCATCCACCCTTCTTTCCCGCCTTGGTGTTTCGGTTTTTTAAAGGGCCACAGGTTACTAATATTTCTAGTTGACATATTTATTTTAAAGATATCTATCTTATCAGTTAGATAAGGACTGCCTAAGATCTGTTCCTTTACCCTCTGTGATACTTCAGCCATTGTGCTTTGATTTTGTCATCGTTTTCCAGAAGGTAAACTTATTTTCTGAGAAGAGAAATGGCATTTCCACCACCCGGACACGGCAGAGAGGCACTTTCTTGTGTGCCGCACACTATGGTACCCAAGTCTCACAAACATCTAGACAGACGCTACCGTCACCTTTTCACAGATAAAGAAGCTGAGGCTCAAAGGAATGAATGGATTTTCTCAAGCGTACTCAGTTAGTAAGGGAAAAGCCCAAGAATCAACACCGGTTATTCTATATTGAAGCAATGATGAAAGAAAGGAAAGCAGGGCAGAAACAAAAGGAAGAAGGGAGGGAGTGAGGGATGGAGAGAGGAAAAAAGGAGAGAGGGAAGGAAGACATATGATCAGTTGTGGTTTTGGTACAGAGTTACCATTAAAAATAAAGATTCACTAAACGCTGATTTTAATCTGAATTCTGTATTTTAGATGTTGTTAAAAAAACACATTCACACAAGAAGAGGTGTCTACAGGAAAAAACAGGAAAGATGAAAATGATATTTTCAAAGATATAGGCGAGGCTAAGGAAGGATTTTTAAATGAATAGGCTTTGGGAGATATCCTCAACTGCCTCCCTGTAAATGTGTCAACTCAATCTCTTAGGGTGGCTGCCTTTTTCCAAAAACTGCCAAATATTTCAAGGGAAAAAATAAAGAGAAGACCCTAATGCACACCCTGCAGTTTATTGGTGTTTGTATCACAGTAGTACTCTGTGGCTTTAAGACACATTGAAACTCCATCACATGCTGCTTTAAAGACCAAATGACTAGAATAAAAACTCCCAGGGACAGCAAAGGCAAGATACTGCCAGTCGTGTGTGCTTAGGAGAGGCACAGTTCTCTGGAGAATGCTATAATTCTTTCCTTCTCTCTACAGGAATTTCTTTTTTTAAAAAAAAGGAACTGAGAAACAAGAGGAAACATGGAGACAAGCTGCGAGTCAGAATCTTATTTTTTGTGGAGCCAAACTTATTTCAAGATATCTAGATAATTAAATCTTGAAATAAATTCAGCTCCACAAAAAATAAGCATGAAATTATTATTAATCTTGTATGAGATTATGAAATACAACTCTCCTCTGAGTAATGGTCTCACATGGGGAGTTATATAAACTAGTCCTTAAAGGCATAAGCTGCGGCATCCAAAAGACCTGAATTCAAGACCCAGCTTTTCTACATACAGAGTACAAGACCTTGGCCACATAACATAACCACTACAACTCTACTTCTTCAAAGTGAAAGTGAAAGTCACTCAGTCATGTCTGACTCTTTGTGACCCCATGGACTATACAGTCCATGGCATTCTCCAGGCCAGAATACTGGAGTGGGTAGACTTTCCCTTCTCCAGGGGATCTTCCCAACCCAGGGGTCAAACCCAGGTCTCCCACATTGCAGGTGGATTCTTTACCAGCTGAGCCACCAGGGAAGCCCTAATCAGCAGCTTCTTCAAAAGTGTGCCTTATAATGCGAGAATTAAGTGAAATGCTGTATATAAGCACCAAACATAGCCTGGTAAACATTACGGCTTAATACAAGCTTTATAAAGAGCAGGGACAGGAGAGGAGCACTTGAGGCACAGAGTGAGATTCAGGCTTGAAAGCACGGAGAATTTTTTTTTAATTAATACTCAGCAAGACTAAGTTAAACATATCAAGGCTTCCTTTGTCCTACAGTGAAGAAGACAACAAAAACAAAATAATTAATAATAATGGAGATCTTTGGGTCAGGATTTTCAACCTGTTCTCCCGCCACTACTTTTCTCTCTTCCTTGTTTGGACGACACAGGTCCAAAATCAAAATAGAACAAAAGGAGGGAAGCAAGAGAATAGAGAAAGCAGGAACCAGAAAAACTAGCCTCAGAAAGCACACCAACGTTTTCTTCATAATATTAGAAAAGATCACTAGGCAACACTCAAAAGGTAAGCTCTGAACACTGGGTGGCACTAGGTTTGACTGATCACTCCACAAACATATGCTAAGGACCCTGAACCAGTTCAGGGAGAAACTGTGGGGAAAGGAGAGAAAGTACACATCACAGTTCATTCTGATTGCCAATGTCTTACACACAAGAGTCACGACTTTAAGATTCCTTGCCTGGATCATTCATGTTCCATCCTCATTCCCTGCATCCACAAATAATGCTTCTGCTTAAAACCATCACCACAAATTACAGTGAAAAAATACCAGAGCACTAGGCTAGTGGATAAAAAGTATCAACATCTTTCCTCATGATAAAGGGAAGCCTTAACAAGTTATATAAGCCTTTTGTTTCTACAGAAGCCATTTTTAGAATGTCTTAAGACATTAAAATCAGTTATATCTTTCAAAGGGGAGACCATTTAACACACATATTTATTAAAAGTGAATGGCCAGAGGAGGGTGTATCTACATAGAAAAATGGCTCTGTACAGAATGCATCAAAAATATCAAACACGTGAAATCAAGAGAGAATTTTGGGGGAACTGAACTCTTGACTTGAGCAGGAGGACAACTGAAAGGTCTTCACAGGTTCTCATCTCTGATCAACCAATAATTCATCATGTGCCACAGGGAAAATCATGAATTTCTGAAAGTCTCAGGTTCCTCTCTATATCTGCCCGACACCATACTGGGTTCTTATGAGGATCAAATAAATTAACCCCATCGTTTTAAAAAGTTCATTATTTCCTTCTTGGCTGTGCTGGGCCTTTGCTGCGGTTCGCAGGCTTTCTCTAGTGGCGGTACAGTTCGCGGGCTTTCTCTAGTGGCGGCAAGGCAGGGACTCCTCTCTAGTTGTGGTGCCTGGGCTTCAGTAGTTGCAGCACCCTCAGGCTCAGCAGTTGCAGTTCCTGAGCTCCAGAGCACAGGCGCAGGAGCTGTGGTGCACAGGCTTAGTTGCTCTGTGGCATGTGAGATCTTCCCAGACCAGGGGTCAAACTGTTGTCCCCTTCATCGCAAGGCAGATTCTTAACCACTGAACCACCAGGGAAGCCCTCTTCAGCAATTTCTGAATTGTGTTCCCCACTACCAACAGCCATCAGCAACCTGGGAACTTCATCAAAATGCCCAATCTCGAGCCCTCCCAAAGACCTACTAAATCAAAAACTCCAGTAATGAGTAATGTGAATGCACTATAAAGTTGAGCATCTCCACAAAAATATATAGGAAAACAATCAGAAAATCTTAAAACACTAAAGTTACAGTGGAAAAATTAAGAATGTTACATTTGTTTGAAGTTGTAAGGACTTTCACTTACACATAATTGGATACAGATAAGGCTTTCTCTGTGTGCTTTACATGCAAATTCACATTCTAACAGTCTCTTTAGTAAATGTTACTATAAAATAAGAAGAAATCTGAAATTATGGCACCTATCTATGTTAAAATGTACCATTATTTAGTCATAGCTTTAAAGAAATCAAATTAATAATCACCACATTTTCTTTAAAAGAATAAATATTAGACTAAACTGATTTAAGTCTAGTTATTAATAAAGAATGAACCTGAGATCAGCTCTCTCTTGGGGAAAGGAGAAAAATAAATTTTACTGGGATCTTTACATTTCATGGTAATGGTCAGGCATTCATTATTTTTAAAATGGTAAAATGTGAAGTCAAAATAAAAAGAATGTGGTTATAAAGGATGCAATTCAACTGACAATGGAGGCTTTTCATGTAATAAGTATAGTAAGTCTTTGAGAAATTCTAATAAGTAGAACTAAATTAAGAACAAATATGCTAGGGTGGCACTAATAGTAAAGAATCCACCTGCCAATACAGGAGAGGCAAGAGATCGACCTGGGTTTCCACCCCTGGGTCAGGAAGATCCCCTGGAGGAGGAAATGACAACCCACTCCAGTATTTTCGCCTGGAAAATTCCATGGATGGAGGAGCCTGGCGGGCTACAGTCCACAGGGTCGCAAAGAGTCGGACACGAGTGAGAGACCCACAAAGTGACAGTGACAGCGGGAGCCGCTCAGTCGTGCCCGACTCTCTGCGACCCCATGGACTGCAGCCCGCCCGGCTCCTCCATCCATGGAGTTTCCCAGGCAACAGTACTGGAGTGGGTTGCCATTCCCTTCTCCAGGGCATCTTCCCAACCCAGGGATTGAACCTGGGTCTCCCATACTGCAGGCAGATTCTTTACCATCTGAGCCACCAGGGAAGGAGACGGATTCTTTACTGTCTGAGACACCAAGTGAGAGGTGGCACTATGATTATTTTTTTCATTCTAATTAAGCCCAATAAAACATGTTAAACAAACAAAAAAAAATTCCTTATTAGAAATATTCTTAGCTTACATTTATCTTCATATCTCATTTATTACCTCTAGTTAAGGGAAACCAAGACTGCAGCCCCTGACAAATTAGAGACGACTTGAGAGTCACATTACTAACAACATACATTTCTGAAGTAAATGAGATGGAAAAGGAAGAAGAGGCATGAAGAATAAATTAATGGTTAAAATACAATAAGGAATAGGAATAACTAATAAGATTTGTCAAAAAAAGTGAAATCACCAACTATTTGGAGCTTAAATTGAACTATATGCTGCTTTACATATCTTTAGAACATGCTTGTTACTAAGACTTTTTAAATATAATTTTTATTCTTTGGCTGTTCGTGTGGATTGCAGGATCCTAGTTCCCTGACCAGGGATGGAACCTGTGCCCCTTGCAGTGGAAACACTAAGTCTTTTAACCACTTGACTGCCAGGGAAGTCCCTATAAGACATTTTAAAACGTGCCCTCAGATAAAAGTCTAGGTTATGCAGTACACTGGATGAGGTGCCTGGACAAGACAAAAGCATAGCCCCTCAGTGGCCTTGCGGTCTGACTGATCCTGCGTAGAGAGCCAAGCAGCTCCCACCGCCATCACTGATGCCCTTTCCACACTTCTCACCAGGCTTTTTTCCCACAGCACAGACCAGATCCAGGTCAACTGCTAATCACAGCTAAGAGAAAATGACTTACCGCTTCCGTTACTGCTGCTGTTTACTCTTGTGACCTCCTGGGTGGTAGCCCGCCAGGCTCCTCTGTCCATGGGATTTCCCGGGCAAGGATACTGGAGCAGGTTGCCATTTCCTGAGACGCCTCCAGAAGGAGCCACTGGCAGCACAGCTGCAAAAACCCCACTAGCTCCACAATCAGGCTACAAACATGGCGCCCTTAGCTCTGGAGGTACTTCCCTTTCTTTTCCTCTTTCCATAATTCTAGGCCTGCTTTTCGTTCCCTCCTACCTCTGAACCCCCTCTCAAACTTCCCCTTTTATTCAGTGAGTGAAAATATATTGCAAAACTACCAAAGCATCTTGAATCATGTTCACCCAGTCCAGAGCTGGGAACAAAATGGCTACAAATGTATTAGCTATGTTCTCTTTCATTCGGGAACACAAGATTAAGAAAAGAATATTGTTTTCAGGTATATTTCTCTGTAGTTTCATAGTTCTAAAAGTTCCTGATTCCACCTTGAAATATAAGAGATATATGTGCAATGTTGCTATATTTGGAAAGTTAAAACAAGAGATTTATTCTCCTCTAGGTTGTTATTTAAAAGAAGTATCATATAAGCCTACATACGTCCTGGAGGGGAATTGAACATTTTTTGAGTTATCTATTATGCCCCAGTTTTTGGACATTATCTGATGAATAAACATGACAAACATAGACCTCTAAAGCTGTGCTATTTAAATTAAAAACCAAATTAAATTAAAAATTCAGTTCCTCAGGCACATTCGAGGACTCAAAAGATGCAGGTGGCCAGTGACCACCATTACTGCAGGGTCCTGATACAGGTCATCTCCATCATTACAGAAAGTTCTATGGGACAGCTCTACTGTCCTTCCTCCTTACTCAAGATTTTCCAGAAAAATATCTGTAGAATTACACTTGGTCCCTCTGGCACAATGAAGACGATTTCTGTCACACCAAAGCTCTAACTAGAACCCTGCAGCCTTCTGCATGAACTCTCTTACAGCTACCTCATTTTTCACCACTGCAGTTTCTTTAAAAATTCTATTGGCATATAGTTGATTTATAATGTTATATTAGTTTCAGGTGTACAGCAAAGGGACTCACGCAGCATCTGGGATCTTAATTTCCTGACCAGGGATTAAACTTGCACCCTCTGCATTAATTAGAAGCACAGGGTCTCAAATGCTGGACTGCCAGGAAAGTTCCACACCACTGCAGTTTTTGACACTCTACCTTGCCCATTGAGAGCAGGAGTCTTCCAACCCAGACTACATTCTAACCTCTCCCGAATGTCCAGCAAAAGTTTGGATCAAAAAAAGACATCAAATTATTGCACATATGAAATAATATTGTAGTCTCCTGGAAATTCACAGGTCCATACGAAGTATGACTCCCAAGGAAGTGACAGAAGTCAAGTTTATGCTACTGAAGTTTTACTTCAGCCCCGGAGATTGAAAGAACTTGGGCTACTGTGAAGTAAGTAATAGTAAATAACTTAATGGTTTTCAAAGTGAATGTAACAAAACTTTTTTTAATGAGTATAATGTCACTTTCAAATGAAAAAACTATACTTGAAGTTGAGTTCAATTTTACTTAGATTTCCTTTAAAGTTTAAGAGCAATACTGAGTGCAGGCCCACATAATGTAATGTGACATTGGGTCTCTGTGACAATAGGGAAGTTTTCATAATACCTTAAGCACATCAGGACTATATTCCAGTGACCCTCAAGGTAATACATCATTCTGTCAGTTGGACAGGTATGTTCAGAAACAAAAAATGATCCAGGAAATCTTACACCATATGACACAATGCTCAAGAAAACACACACACAGACTGAAAGAACATTATAATAATAGTTCACCTTTCTTCTACATTTTACCTTCTGTGGTTCAGTCTTTCCCTATTCTGAAAAAGAACACCTATACCTCTTTCTAAGTAATTACTTTGCAGGATACCAGAATGTAGTATTACATGTCTAGATTATTAAAATGGGTGGATGGTTCTTCCACATAGCTCTAAAGCCGGTTGGGAAGCTCTATGGAAACTCTGATTTTGCTGAATTTTTAACCAAAAGATTTAGAGACTTTGTCGATATCAGTCATTGTAGTGGTGGCTTTCCTGTGATAACAGGCTTGAAAGAATGAAGATTTTTTTCAGAGTAATATATTGCCATACAAAGGACAGCACTGTCTTAAAAGCTAACAAAAATAACTTTCACTGTCATTTCTGGATTCTTTTTAAAAAACTTACTTTTAGTAATATCACAGATATTTAAAAGATTTTTAAACTCATAATATTTATAAGCCAAAATTTCTCAGATCTTTAGCAGTTCTTTCAGCTTGGGCAGGAGTGATATTTGTCCAAAGTACACCTGACACAATCTTGTTTCCGGCTATCCTGTTCCCATCGTTCAATCAGTGCTAGCTATTAAAATTTCTGAAAATTACTCCAGGGCACAGATACTGTAGTTTGTCCCTTTTGCTTTTTCAGTTGTGTAACTAAGACAGTCAATCTCCAGCTTCCAAGACCTAAATTCAATTGCTGATTTGTTCGCATTTCTAATTCTAATCCAAACTAAACAAATGAAAAGTCCATTGTAAACAAACAAACAAACAAAAAGCACAAATGGTATTCTTCACATTACTATCCAGAGAACTGTTGCTTTAAAAAAAAAAAAAAATCAGAAAACTATAAAGGCAAATTTAAGGAGACAGTTATGGAAGTATAAGACAAAAGTTCATGCTCTTACAAAGCATGCTTTCATTTTTAATTTTATTTTTGGCAGTTTTTGACTGTAGCTACAATAGAACATTCTTTCCCCAAGGAATAACAAATTTACACCTATTTATGTAACACTTTTAGTTACCGATATTTAAAAATACTGCTCAGTATAGAAGTTCAGGCCCCTTAAAAAAGTTAGAATTAAAACGTTTTATAAGCCCTGGCAGCAAAGACAGTCCAGTAGCAATAAGCACAACTAGCATCCAGCTCTTGGTTTCTAATATCATTCTCTAATAAAAGGAACCAGGGCTCACTGCAGAAAAGACGGATTCAAGGAGTAGAGTGGGAAATATACAAGATAAGCCTGGAGCATTTTGTGATGCCAGGAAGTAAGGCAGAGCTATAAACAAACTCCACAAAGGTGGGACTATGTCAAAGGGACACAGAAGTCAACTGAAAGAGCTTCCAGTGACCAAAGCTGAAATACTTTGAGAAACAGCATAAATGAAGCAGTACTGAATTATAACCAAAGTGTAAAATAAATATCCATCAGTCTATAATCAGTAAATAACTTAAATAAAATAAGGAAGAAGAGACAATATTTGTATGCAGAAGAAACCCGAAAACAATATTGGTCCATTGATTTTAACAAATGTACTATACTAGTGTACAGTGTTAATGACAGGAAAAACAGTGTGGGATATAGGGGAATTCTGTACTATCTTCACAACCTTGCTGTAAGTTCAAATTGTTTTAAAAGTAAAAGTTTATTTTGAAAGTTTATACTATCTTTTCAAAACTAAGTCATAATTACATACCGTTTTAGGTTTGTTTTTTAAATATTTGTTTGATGTTGCCACTGTGGTGAAGAGCATGAACAAGATCAACTGCTTGGATCTGAATCCAATTCAACCATCTACACTGATTTTTACTCGCTAAGGGCTTGCCTTGCACACAGGATATAACTAACTATGGAGACCAGCCTGACTTCGGTATATTCAGCACAATCTCTGCTTTCCCAACAAGAGAAAAATAAGTAAAGCCCAATCAGCCTTGACTCTCTTACCACAGGTTAACCATGTCTAGTGATGACCAGGCCAGTGGGTTGCTCTGAATAACACTGAGAATAAGCCGATGGCAATCTTGTCCCCACTGACAGTCAAGGCAGGTCCTCCTTTCTAAGAACAGATGTAACCAGGGAAGCGATTAATGCCTCTGAGAAAAGCGCAGGACTGATTTTAAGAACTATCAGCAGTTTCATATAATTTGAACACTACCTGTTTATTAGTTCTAATATTCAGATGAGGCTAATGAAATCCTATTTTCTTTCCACAAGCCAAGCTTATTATAAGAAAAAGGGCAAAATGAATTTGATGAGAACATCTGAAAATACTTTTAATAAAAAATGATCAGGATTTATAGTGTTGTTGTTGTTTTTTTAATTTATATGTTGTAAGATTTACAACTTTCCTACAAATGAATGCTTCTCAAATGAATATTCATGCAGCAATTGTACTGGCTTTTACCAGCTAAGACAGTCATTAAAGGCTTGTCATCTTGGTCCAACAATGCCTCTGGTGCTTCTAAATTATTAGATCTTCGTCTACTCTTTTGAATGCTATAATAGCAACATAAAACAGAATAAATTATCAGCATAAATAATCAAAGGTCACAATTTTCAGCAAAAGCTCTGAATTTTCGAGCGTCACCTACTTTTTAACATAAAACCATAAAGACACATTTTCTTCGTCAGATCAAATAAATGAAAAGATGAAATTAAGTGAAACAAATGAAACTAGTGAAAAGCCTGAGTAAAAGCTGTTCTTTAATAAAAATGTAATTAATGGAATTAAAGAGATTTTTTTTTATTTAAAACATCTTAATTAACTTTTTTAGAGTTAGATTAGCTGTCGCTATACCTAACACTAAATTTAATTTGGGATTATCCCTCAGACTGTGTAACACATGAGCTACAGTGCTGGGGCCAAATGTCCTCTGTGAAACCACTGAATTGAGAGCACCAAGGGAGCGGAAAATCTGATCTTTCTCTGCTTCGAATGCACTCCAGCACTCAGCACTGGACAGATAAAGAGGAACGTAATCAACATGTAGCGTACATCATCAGAAACGCGGGGCTGGAAGAAACACAAGCTGGAATCAGGATTGCCGGGAGAAATATCAATCACCTCAGATATGCAGATGACACCACCCTTATGGCAGAAAGTGAAGAGGAGCTAAAAAGCCTCTTGATGAAAGTGAAAGAGGAGAGTGAAGAAGTTGGTTTAAAGCTCAACATTCAGAAAATGAAGATCATGGCATCCGGTCCCATCACTCCATAGGAGATAGATGGGGAAACAGTGGAAACAGTGTCAGACTTTATTTTGGGGGGCTCCAAAATCACTGCAGATGGTGAGTGCAGCCATGAAATTAAAAGATGCTTACTCCCTGGAAGAAAAGTTATGACAAACCTAGACAGCATAGTCAAAAGCAGAAACATTACTTTGCCGACTAAGGTCCATCTAGTCACGTATGGATGTGAGAGTTGGACTGTGAAGAAGGCTGAGTGCTGAAGAATTGATGCTTTTGAACCGTGGTGTTGGAGAAGACTCTTGAGAGTCCCTTGGACTGCAAGGAGATCTAACCAGTCCATTCTGAAGGAGATCAGCCCTGGGATTTCTTTGGAAGGAATGATGCTAAAGCTGAAGCTCCAGTACTCTGGCCACCTCATGCGAAGAGTTGACTCATTGGAAAAGACTCTGATGCTGGGAGGGATTGGGGGCAGGAGGAGAAGGGGAAGACCAAGGATGAGATGGCTGGATGGCATCACGGACTCGATGGATGTGAGTCTGAGTGAACTCCGGGAGTTGGTGATGAACAGGGAGGCCTGGCGTGCTGCGATTCATGGGGTCGCAAAGAGTCGGACATGACTGAGTGACTGAACTGAACTGAATCAACACATGAATGAAAGTACCTTTGGGGGAAATTATTCAAGTTTACCAGTCAAATGTACTAGTCAGCGGACTCTGGGTATAGCAATATCAACAAAACAACCCAGGTAATTTAAGTTTAAAGAAAGTATTTGCTATAAGGGACTGAAGCAGTTGCAGGGCTAAACAGAAACTGCTGGTCAGTCAGTCCCTTCAGGACATTATCCTACACATTTGCCAAATCATGATGCCTAGCTCAAGAATCACGAGCACATCAGAACGGTTGGCTTGGCCCGTATGTATACCAGGGACCTTGATTAACAATTACACCAAGTCTCTATCCAAAAATGGAGGAGATGGTACCAAAGCAAACGTGGAGGTGCTGTTCCCAGAAGAGGGAGACACGGACGCTAGACAGAGGTCCACTATGATGGAGAAGGAGCAGGGGATGGGACACACCAACTAATCTCCAGGAACTATAGCAGGCATTTTGCTTTCACATCTCTGATTCAATTCTCCAAGCAACCAAAAATAAAGTATTATCAGCCTTACTTTACTAAAGTTTAAACGCTGAAGTTCACAACATTTAAGTTACTTAGCTGAAGTTATAGAGGAAGAAACCTAGGTCTTTCTACCTGGCAATAGAAATAGAAGTTTCTTATCCAAGGACCAAGATGTGAAACATTAAACCCACACCGTTTCCGAGATGCAAGTCTTTCTTGAAGACAACCATTTCTGACTGTTAAGGGTTTCCTGTCCTCATATAATCCAGGTTTTTTCACATAATATATACAGACTCCTTTTCATTCAATAAAAATATATTGTTTGCCTACAGATAAACCAATAGTTTGTACAGATAATGATAGAATATGGTGATAGCAAGGTAACAAATACAATTCTTAGAGATAAGTTAATGAGTTTGCTCATCTCTGTAAGCTCAAAACACCCCTCTAACTAATTCTGTCAGGCCATACATATGATGCCAGTAATGAGGGACACCAGGTGAGAATATGGACACATAAGCAAAAATCACTAATCACTAATCCCTAATGACAAACAGTCAGCTCTACTAAAGGGGGTCAGAAGCGGGAGCATTTTCTAAACCAGTGCAAGCCCAGCATTTTTTCACTATGTCAAAAATGCAGGTTCACCTCCAGATCACCTTAAGCACACACAAGCAATTCCGTTTATTATTTGGGTCACTATATCTGTAACCTAAGCGGATAGTATATGTGCTTTATGTGAAATATTTAATTAGACAATCAGGAATGTAGTGGTACCAGCTGTTATGGCCTGCTGACCTTGGTAAAGAAGGAGATACCAGCAAACTGATGATGATAATGTTCAGAGGAAACCCAGAAATGGAGCCTGTTTATGAAAATAACAGTTGCTCTAACACTGCCACATTGCAAGCCAAGACATATCAGCCCAAGTATAGTAATCTCTCTCACATCGTTCACCTTCAGGCCTTTTCAGTTCAGTTCATTTCAGTCGCTCAGTCGTGTCTGACTCTTTGCAACCCCATGAATTGCAGCACGCCAGGCCTCCCTGTCCATCACCAACTCCCGGAGTTCACTCAGACTCACGGCCATCGAGTCAGTGATGCCATCCAGCCATCTCATCCTCGATCATCCCCTTCTCCTCCTGCCCACAATCCCTCCCAGCATCAGAGTCTTTTCCAATGAGTCAACTCTTCACATGAGGTGGCCAAAGTATTGGAGTTTCAGCTTCAGCATCAGTCCTTCCAATGAACACCCAGGACTAATCTCCTTTAGGATGGAACAAGGAATATCTCGCCATCTGTTTATGTTGTCTTTGATTTCTTTACATCAGTGTCTTATAATTTTCTGTACGCAGTTCTTTTGTCTCCCTACGTAGGTTTCCAAAGATGTCCCCTTTTCCTCAACTTCTCCAATCCATCACCTCTCTTCAATCAAATCACCAAGATGAGAAGAACGACAACCATGCACAGACATAGAAATGCAACTCATGCCCTCACATACCTAACAAAATACAGCCCAAATCCTTTTTCACTCAACAAAATGTACAGTACTCACTTACACGTAAACGTAAAGGCTCCATTGCTAGCGACACCATATGCTAATATTAAGTGTGAAAGGGTTAGTTGCTCAGTCATGTCTGACTCCTGGTGACTCCGTGGACTATAGCCCACCAGCCTCCTTTGTCCATGAAATTTTCTAGGCAAGAACACTAGAGTGTGTATACATTCCCTTCTCCAGGGAATCTTCCCAACCCAGGGATCAAACCCATGTCTCCTGCATTGCAGGCAGATTCTTTACCACCGAGTCACCAGGGATGTCCAACATTAAGGCAACAAATCCAATCCAATTGTTCCTCAACCCCTTTACAAAGAAAACAAAAGCTGGAAACTAAGAACTCTCTCAACCTTCCTTCCTTTTTCCAAAGTGAATCCCTCTGACTCTGGAGCCGTTTTCTTCTTCTTGGTGAAATAAAAGTGAAAGTCACTCAGTCATGTCCGACTCTCTGAGACCCCATGGACTGTATAGTCCATGGAATTCTCCAGGCCAGAATACTGGAGAGAGTAGTCTTTCACTTCTCCAGGTGATCTTTTCAACCCAGGGATCAAACCCAGGTCTCCCGCACTGCAGGTGGATTCTTTACCAGCTGAACCACAAGGGAAGCCCAAGAATACTGGAGTGGGTAGCCTATCGCTCCTCCAGGGGATCTTCCTGACCCAGGAATTGAACCAAGGTCTCCTGCATTTCAGGTGGATTCTTTACCAACTGAGCTATCAGGGAAGCCCTCTTACAAGCAATTCAATTAAATTAACTCAATAAACATTCATCGAGTTGAGCCAGATGTGGTTAAGGTGTTGAGGATTTTCTAGACAACAATCAGAGGCCCCTTCTTTCACAGAGCCAATAGTCTCTGCTACCTAAATCATCTTCTCTCCCTCTTGCTTCCAGGACTTCTATGTATTAATCAGCTAATGCTACCATAACAAAGTACCATAGACTGGGTGGATTAAATAACAGAAATTTATTTTCCCACAGTTCTGGAGGTTAAAGTCTGAGGTCAAGTTGGTTCCTCCTGAGGCCTCTCTGCTCAGCTTGCGGATGGCC
Organism: Capra hircus; assembly: GCF_001704415.2. NCBI lineage: Eukaryota > Metazoa > Chordata > Mammalia > Artiodactyla > Bovidae > Capra > Capra hircus. Next base: position 29,692,598 of record NC_030823.1, on the reverse strand, counting down.
ATCTTCTTGCTGTGGCCTCTCACAGTGGTCCTCAGTGTGTGCCCCTCCCCAGAATCTCTCCTTCTTTAAAAAGGAAACCTATCACATGGGATTAGGGCTCCACCTTAAAGTTTTCATTCTGAACCTCTTTAAAAACTTTATCTCCAAGGAAGGAATACTTCCAAACTCATTCTACAAGGCCACTATCACCCTGACACCAAAACAAGACAAAGACAACACACAAAAAAGAAAACTACAGGGCAATAACACTGATGAGCATAGATGCAAAAATCCTCAACAAAATTTTAGCCAACAGAATTCAACAACGCATTAAAAAGCTCATATACCATGATCAAGTTGAGTTTATTCCATGGATGGAAGGATTCTTCAACATAGGAAAATCAATCAATGGGACACAACATATTAACAAACTGAAAGATAAAAACCATGTGATAATCTCAATAGATGCAGAAAGTGACAAAATTCAGCACCCATTTATGATTAAAACTCTGCAAAAACTGGGCAGAGATGGAACCTACATCAATATAGTAAAGGCCATACATTATAAGCCCACAGCAAACATCATTCTCAATGGTGAAAAACTGAAAGCATTCCCTCTAAGATCAGGAACAAGACACGGGTGTCCACCCTTACCACTATTACTCAACATAGTTTTGGAAGTTCTAGCTATAGGAATCAGAGAAGAAAAAGAAATAGGAATCCAGATCAGAAAAGAAGAAGTAAAGCTCTCACTGTTTGAAGATGATCTGATACTATACACAGAAAACCCTAAAGATACTATCAGAAAATTGCTAGAGCTAATCAGTAAATTTAGCAATGTCACAGGATAAAAAATCAATACACAGAAATCACTTGCATTCCTATATACTAACACTAAAAAATCAGAAAGAGAAATTAAGGAATCAATCCCATTCACCACTGCAACACAAAGAATTAAATATCTAGGAATAAACCTACCTAAGGAGACAAAAGAACTGCATACAGAAAATTATAAGACACTGATGAAAAGAAATCAAAGACAACATAAACAGATGGTGAGATATTCCATGTTTCTGGGTAGGAAGAATCAATATTGTGAATATGACTATCCTACGAAATGTAATCTACACATACAATGCAATCCCTATCAAATTACCAATGGCATTTTTCATAGAACTAGAACAAAAAATTTCACAATTCATATGGAAACACAAAAGACAAATAGCTACAATAGACACAATACTCCACAAGAATACTGGAGTGGGTTACCATTTCCTTCTCCAAGGGATCTTCCCAACCCAGGAATCGAACCTGGATCTCCCGCGTTGGAGGCAGATGTTTTAATAGACACAATAGCCAAAGTAATCTTGAGAAAGAAGAATGAAGCTGGAAGAATCAACCTTCCTGACTTTAGATTATACTACAAAGCTACAGTCATGAAAAGGGTATGGTACTGGAACAAAAACAGAAATATAGACCAATGGAACCAGGTAGAAAGCCCAGAAATAAACCCATGCACCTATGGGTACCTTATTTTTGACAAAGAAGACAAGAATATACAATGGGGCAAAGACAGCCTCTTAAAAAAGTGGTGCTGGGAAAACTGGACAGCTACATGTAAAAGAATGAAATTAGAACACTTCCTAACACCATACACAAAGATAAACTCAAAATGGATTAAAGATCTAAATGGAACACCAGAAACTATAAAACTCTTAGAGGAAAACATAGGCAGAATACTCAATGGCATAAATCAAAGCAAGATCCTCTATGACTCACTTCCTAGAGTAACAGAAATAAAAACAAAAGTAAATAAGTGGAACCTGATTAAAATCAAAAACTTTTGCACAGCAAAGGAAACTATAAGCAAGGTGAAAAGACAACCCTCAGAATGGGAGAAAATAATAGCAAATGAAACAACCAACAAAGGATTAATTCCCAAAATATATACGCAGCTCATACAACTCAATACCAGAAAAACAAACAACCCAATCAAAAAGTGGGAAAAAGTCTTAAACAGACAATTCCTCAAAGAAGACATACAGATGGCTAACAAACACGAGAGATGCTCAATATCGCTTATTAGAGAAATGCAAATCAAAACTACAATGAGATATCATCTCACATCAGACAGAATGACCATCATCAAAAAGTCTGCTGCTGCTAAGTCACTTCAGTCGTGTCCGACTCTGTGCAGCCCCATAGATGGCATCCCTCCAGGATCCCCCATCCCTGGGATTCTCCAGGCAAGAATACTAGAGTGGGTTGCCACTTCCTTTTCCAATGCATGAAAGTGAAGAGTGAAAGTGAAGTCGCTCAGTCGCGTCCGACTCTTAGCGACCCCATGGACTGCAGCCTACCAGGCTCCTCCATCCATGGGATTTTCCAGACAAGAGTACTGGAGTGGGGTGCCACTGCCTTCTCCAACAATAAATGCTGGTAAGGGTGTGGAGAAGAGGGAATCCTCGGGTATTGTTAGTGGGAATATAAACTGATACAACCACCGTGGAAGAGAGTATAGAGATTCCTTTAAAAACCAGGAGCAAAACCGCCATATGACCCAGCAATCCCACTCCTAGGCATACACCCTGAGGAAACAAAAACTGAAAAAGACACACGTACCCCAATATTCATTCCAGCACTATTTACAACAGCTAAAACATGAATGCAATCTAGATGTCCATCTACAGATGAATAAATCTGTATATTTACAGATTTCTTTATCCAGATGAGTAAACCTGAATTAGGAAGTTGTGGTATATATACACAATGGTGAATATTACTCAGCCACAAAAAGCAATGCATTTGAGTCAGTTCTAATGAGGTAGATGAACCTAGAGCATATTATACAGAGTGAAGTAAGTCAGAAAGAGAGAGATAAATATGATATACTAGTCCCATGGATGGAGGAGCCTGGTGGGCTGCAGTCAATGGGGTCGCTAAGAGTCGGACACGACTGAGCAACTTCACTTTCACTTCTCACTTTCATGCACTGGAGAAGGAAATGGCAACACACCCCAGTGTTCTTGCCTGGAGAATCCCAGGGACGGGGGAGCCTGGTGGGTTGCCTTCTATGGGGTCGCACAGAGTCGGACACGACTGAAGTGACTTAGCAGAAGCAGCAACACATATATATGGAATCTAGAAAGATAGTACCGAAGAATTTATCTGCAGGGCAGCAATGGAGAAACACACATAGAGAACAGACTTATGGACATGGGGAGAGGGGAGGAGAGGGTGAGATGTATGGAGAGAGTAACATGGAAACTTACATTACCATACGTAACACAGATAGCCAACGGGTATTTGCTGTATGTCTCAGGAAACTCAAACAGGGGCTCTGGATCAACCTAGAGGTGTGGGATGGGGCAGGAGATGGGAGCAAAGTTGAAGAGGGAGGGCATATCTGTATACCTATGGCTGATTCATGTTGAGGTTTGACAGAAAACAGCAGAATTCTATAAAGCAATTATCCTTCAATTAAAAAATACTTAAAAATTTTTTTAACTCCAAGTATATTTACATTTGGAGGTAACTGGGGATTGAGATTTTAACATACAGATTCTGCAGCAACACAATTAAGCCCATAACTCACCTGGCCCACATCCAGTCTCACACTTGGTCCTGATTCTTCTCCCTCATTAATAACACTCTCAAGTCTTTTTCATATTTAAACACCAGCAGGCCACCACTAGCCCATATCTTTCCCCTGTTCCATCTGGCTGTTTCCCTTAACTGCCAAGATGTGACAATATCCCAGACTAGGAGTCTCCAGTCCAGGGGTCAGAAATGACTTAGTAACTGAACAACAACAAGGAGTCTCGACCTCAAAGTAGAGGGGTAGATCATCAATGCACCAGGGGGAGAACCAGAGAGCACCAGCCCATCGAAAGTTTGGCCCACTGCTAAACTTCAGTCACGTGTGAAAACAGAGCCCAGGGTATCTTGTTCTTCTGACTTTCAAGAGAACCTAGAAATATAACTTTTCCCAAGTTTTATATGCAGGTGGCAAGGAAAAAAAAAAACAAACACTTTAAGTGGGCCAAAAAAGTAGACCCCAAATCTCTCTTTTCCCTAATTTTTCCCATTATCTCTTTCTTACCTTCCCCATTTCTTACCTCACTCATTCTAACATTTCTGACATCAGGTTTCTTTGCATCAATTCTTTTTTGCATATTCCACTGAAACACTTATTACGGAAGTCCACACAGCATCCCTGTTAACCTCCCCATTTTGAATGCGAGCTCCTTGAAGGTCTATTGTGTCTATTTTATCTCATTTGTGTCACATTTCAAATGCTTAATCCTGAACAAATGATTATGGAGTAAAGAACTAGCTTATCTCTTTGGAGCAACCAAAATGCATGGAGGAACTATAAATCAAAGAATTCTAGCTTGAATAATTTTGAAAGGGCTCACCACTTATTTTGTTTACCTAATTCCTTCGTTATTTCAGCAAGATTCCTGCTTAGCATGTAATGTATATCCTCCTACATGGCATGTGAGCTTAAATTCCCACTTTTCTTCCAAATGGCAAATTTTAGCTTCTTAAGAGGAAAATTCTGATATAATGCTATCTTTTATTTACAAGGTCAATTATCTACATGTTTGACATTTTAGAACATAGTCAAGTTTCAAGTGATGGTGGTTTAGTCACTAAGCGGTGTCCGACTCTTGCGACTCCATGGACAGAGGAGCCTGGCAGGCTACAGTCCATGGGATTTGCCAGGCAAGAATACTGGAGTAGGTTGCCATTGCTTTCTCCATGGCAAGCATCAAGAGACAAGAAATTCTATAAATTGTCAAAATGGATGGTTAATGTCAGAATAGATGGTTCAGTTCAGTTCAGTTCAGTTCAGTAGCTCAGTCATGTCCGACTCTTCGCAACCCCATGAATTGCAGCACGCCAGGCCTCCCTGTCCATCACCAACTCCCGGAGTCTACTCGAACTCATGTCCATCGAGTCAGTGATGCCATCCAGCCATTGCATCCTCTGTCATCCCCTTCTCCTCCTGCCCCCTAATCCCTCCCAGCATCAGGGTCTTTTCCAATGAGTCAACTCTTCACATGAGGTGGCCAAAGTATTGGAGTTTCAGCTTCAGCATCAGTCCTTCCAGTGAACACTCAGGACTAATCTCCTTTAGGATGGACTGGTTGTTCATTAATTTCACCTATAAGGGAACCCTACAGGCCTTCATTCAGAAGCTTAATATCTTATGTTTTAACTTTTAAACATAACTTTATTTGGAAGAGAAATACATCTGGCCAGAACTATGTTCTATTATGTTAGCCTGAAAGCCAGACATAGCTCCTAAGATATCTGTTTATTATTCTGTAGTAGTGTCTTTTTAACTTATATGCAGAGTATATCATGTGAAATGCCAGGCTGGAAGAAGCACAAGCGGGAATCAAGATTGCCGGGAGAAATATCAATAACCTCAGATATGCAGATTACACTACCCTTTTGGCAGAAAGTGAAGAGGAACTGAAATCCTCTTAATGAAGGTGAAAGAGGAAGGTGAAAAATCTGGCTTAAAACTCAACATTCAAAAAACTAAGATCATGGCATCTAGTCCCATCACTTCATGGCAAATAGATGTGGAAACAAGGGAAACAGTGACAGACTTTATTTTCTTGGGCTCCAAGACCACTGCCAATGGTGACTGCAGCCATGAAATTAAAAGGCGCTTGCTCCTTGGAAGAAAAGTTGTGACAAACCCAGACAGCATTTTAAAAAGAGTAGATATTACTTTGCCAACAAAGGTCTATCTAGTCAAAGCTATGGTTTCTCCAGTAGTCATGTATGGATGTGAGAGTTGGACCATAAAGAAGACTGAACGCCTAAGAATTGATGCTTTTGAACTGTGGTGTTGGAGAAGACTCTTGAGAGTCCCTTGGACTACAAGGAGATCAAAGCAGTCAATTCTAAAGCAAATCACTCCTGAATATTCATTGGAATGTCTCATGGTGAAGATGAAGCTCCAATACTTTGGCCACCTGATGCAAAGAGATGACTCATTAGAAAAGACCCTGATGCTGGGAAAGACTGAAGACAGGAGGAGAAGGGACAACAAAGGAGAAGATGGTTAGCTGGCATCACTGACTCAATGGACATGAGTTTGAGCAAGCTCCAGGAGATGGCGAAGGAGAGGGAAGCCTGGCGTGCGGCAGTCCATGTGGTGCCAAAGAGTCAGACATGCCAGAGAGGCTGAACAACAACAAGGGGTATCTTTGGGGGGCTTTCTAGGTGGTGCTAATGGTAAAAAACTAGCCCGCCAATGCAGGAGATGTTGGAGACCCAGGTTCAATCCCTGGGTCTAGAAGGTTCCCCTGAAGGAAGGCATGGCAACTCACTCCAGTATTCTTGCCTGGAGAATCCCATGGACAGAGGAGCCTGGTGGGCTACAGTCTGTAGGATCTCAAAGAGTCGGACATGACTATAGCAACTGAACATACATACACACACATCCCTGATGTAGCATCCAGGTTAAGAGTCAGATTTTCTATTGAACATCTTACATGAAATAATGTTCTTTATTCACAGGACAATTTCAATTACATATTGAAGTAACAGAAAAAAAAACCAGAAAACTCTGAAAATATAATTTTTTAAAACCTAGACACCATTTAAACCTAAAATGAATAAAAAGAGCGAAGTATAAAATGACCAAGAAAAAAAAAACACTAATTTTATTTGTCCTTTTTTTTTCTTTTTAAATGTTAGGCCTTCCTGGAAATCTGAATTGTATCCTGTAATGTTTAGTTACTTTCAAAAGAATCAGAAAACTATTTTTGACCCAGCCTACCATAAAACAACTATCATTGTTTAAAAAACAAAAACACGGTCTAGATGATAGATGAATAAATATCAAACTAGGGGGTAAAATCTATACTGAAGCCAATATGCCCCCATAAAACAACATGAAACCTTCTTGTAAGAAAAGATGAGGAATTTTGAATTTCTTTTAAGTAAAAGCAATATGAATTCTGTGGGTAAATGAAGCAGTTGAATAAACTAAACAGGTATTCGAGCAGGCTGAATGTCACACACAGTTGAGCTAGTACCACATGGAAAGTTTTAGTGGGATGGAAAAAAAAAAAACCACACACACACAAAGTGAACAGAAAAAAACTCTGCACAGAACTGGTATGCTTGAATATGCCTGAATGAAAGATTACAAACATTATTTTTCCCTCACTACAATGCAAAACAAGCAAAATCAATAACCAATTTTATTTCTAGATTTGTATCCATTGTAGTGTTATAAAGCCAATTTCAGCACTGCCTGAATGGAACTCCTAGCTCAGCATCTTCTCAGAAAGTAAATTTGTCATTCTGACCAGTACATAACTAATCATAAAGTGGCAAAGAGAGCATTTTGTATTTGATGCTTTAATAAAATTCACAAAAGGTTGGGAAAAACACAAACTTAAAACCTTAGCTACTTTAGAGCAAGTATATTAATTTTAATATAGTTTTAGAAAGTATATCACTTCAGCTGATTTAATAACAATAAAAGGCCAGATTCATAGGAATATAATTAGTATTAATTTTATGATTCACTAATAGAAACAGAGATTTGCCAAAGATTCAGATGCTTTCTTAAAAAAATTTTTTTCCAAACATTTCATTGCCAGGCATTAGCAGGGAATGGCATTCTATGCCACAGCACATAAGGCAGGTATTAGGACTTCAGATTACCTAAAATGATACCACAAGAGGCATTTCTATACAGACAGAGGATGAGTCGGTTGGATGGCACCACCAACTCAGTGGACATGAGTCTGAGTGAACTCCAGGAGTTGGTGATGGACAGGGAGGCCTGGTGTGCTGCAGTCCATGGGGTCACAAAGAGTCAGACACAACTGAGCGACTGAACTGAACTGGCAAATGGATACTGTACATTGACATTATATTTGAATTATTTGTAGACCCAAACTATATAAAATAAGTATTTTACATGAAACATCACACAATTTGAATTCCTGGGTATAAATCATTCCTACATCTACTCCTCTCTTTTAAATCACTGTTCATCACCATCAGATTCTCATATCTATTATCCAAATGTATGTCTCTCTTTCTTATTTACGATGTGTCTTCTTCTATGTTTTCATGTTTACCCTTGGCCCATGCTATTATATTAATATTATTTTGCAAGCCTTAACATCTCCCAGAATTCCAAGATGGAATACTGTGCCCTCATATTTCCACCTAAAATGCAGAATAAGAAGTGGAAAAGGACAATGGTTTGGATACTACTAAATAAAGCTCACTGGGGGAAAAAAAACATGTCACAAGAAATGTAGCCCAGGAAAAAGTGGCATGTATGCTAATATTTATCAGAGAGGAAGAGTAAAAGTTGAAAAAGCAATCCAAGAAAAGGTTGAATAATATAAAAATTTTTAAAGAAAAAGGAAAAAAGAAGCTTTAAAGTCTACAAATTTATACAACCATACAGTATTCTTCATTCCTAACTAGAAGAAAGATAAAGAAAATAAATCACGAACAACTGGTAAGGAAAGATTTGCTTAAGAAAGCTTTTAAAGTTTCTTGTTTAGGTTGCCAGGCACTTTTTAACCATATCTACTATTCAATCTCAATTTTTCACAGGAATCACATTAATACAATTGAGGCAAGGAGCAAACACTGACAAGCCTAGGAAGGAGCACAGAAACTTGGGGTGGGGGGCGGTATGGGTATAGTTAAATAAGATGTGCAAGCTACCTATGATGACACAGATGTAACTTGCATTCTCATAATTGCTAAATGAAGAGTGACGGGAAAGACTGTGCCTCGTTCTAACATAGTCACACTAGGAGGAAGAGTTGGAAAAATGAGTGAGAAGCTAGCTGCAACAACATAATCTTGTCTTAAAATATGAGAAAGATATGTAAATAGTGAGAGAACAAAAGGCAAGCAACTACCTGTTTGTTGAGATTTGAGACAGCCTGTGCTTAAATTAAAAGACACTTACTCCTTGGAAGAAAAGTTATGACCAACCTAGATAGCATATTCAAAAGCAGAGACATTACTTGGCCAACTAAGGTCCGTCTAGTCAAGGCTACGGTTTTTCCTGTGGTCATGTATGGATGTGCGAGTTGGACTGTGAAGAAGGATGAACACTGAAGAATTGATGCTTTTGAACTGTGGTGTTGGAGAAGACTCTTGAGAGTCCCTTGGACTGCAAGGAGATCCAACCAGTCCATTCTGAAGGAGATCAGCCCTGGGATTTCTTTGGAAGGAATAATGCTAAAGCTGAAACTCCAGTACATTGGCCACCTTATGAGAAGAGTTGACTCACTGGAAAAGACTCTGATGCTGGGAGGGATTGGGGTCAGGAGGAGAAGGGGACGACAGAGGATGAGATGGCTGGATGGCATCACTGACTCAATGGGCAAGAATCTGAGTGAATTCCGGGAGTTGGTGATGGACAGGGAGGCCTGGCGTGCTGCGATTCATGGGGTCGCAAAGAGTCGGACACAACTGAGTGACTGAACTGAACCGAACTGTGCTTAAATTTGTCCTCATGAAAAAACAAGTATAAATTTGGAATTGTAGCGTAAATCTATGAAAATTGAAGCTTTAGGATAAAGTGCACATTCGTTTGGTGATACATAGAAAATCATCTGCAAATGACTTACCATGACTATTTTAAAGACGTCCATTTTGTATTTCCAGGGAAACAGAAAAAGCATGGCTTCAAAAAGAACCACAGACAGAGATGAACATGGTTTGAAAAGTCAATAGGTTGAAATGTAAAGAAAACTGGATACGATTTTTAAAACTGTAAATGGAAACTTAAAATTTGCATCCAAGACAATAAAAAGCCAAATGGACAATATAGAAAGTGAATTCTGAAGAAAAGAGGACAAGTCTGGGAAATTCTTCAAAATATTAGAATAGAAGGCAGCAAACTATCGACTGAAAGCCAAATACGGCTTGCCACCTGGTTTTCTAAGTCCTGTGGGCTAAAAATGGTTTTTACAGATGAATATTTGCAACCAAGTAATGTGAAGAACTGACTCATTTGAAAAGACCCCCTTGCTGGAAAAGATTGAAGGCAGGAGGAGAAGGGGACCACAGAGGGTGAGATGGCTGGAAGGCATCACCGACTCGATGGACATGAGTTCGAGTAAACTCCGGGAGTTAGTGATGGACAGCGAGGCCTGGCGTGCTCCAGTCCATGGGGTCTCAGAGTCGGACACGACTGAGCGACTAAACTGAACTGAAGGGTGAGAACTCTGAACCCCAATGAAGCAAAAGGTTGCATGCTCAGTCACTCAGTTGTGTCTGACTCTTTGTGACCCTATGGACTATACCCCACCAGGCTCCTCTGTCCATGGAATTTTCCAGGCAAGAATACTGGAGCGGGTTGCCATTTTCTCCTCCAAGGGGTCTTCCCGACCCAGGGATCAAATCCGCATCTCCTTCATCTCCTGAACTGGAAAGCAGATTCTTTAACACTGAGCCAACCTGGGAAGCCCCCAACCAAAAGGTTCTCTCTCCAAAAGAATTATATCTGTCTCATTAGTAGCTCCACATTACAAGAAAACAAAACAATTTAGCAAAACTCTATTCAATTATTCTTTTATTTGGAATTGAACCAATAAAAAATTTATAGAAATCTGTTTTTGCTTCTGTTACAGTAGTTGCATAATATCCTTACTTTGCCTCTCAGTCTACAAAGTGTGAAATATTTACTATCTGGCTCTTTACAGAAAAAGTTTTACAACTGCTAGCTTTAGAGGAAAGAGATAAAGAGATCTACATGCTAGGAAAAAGATAATGCCTATGAGGCCAGGGACAGGAAATTCAACCAATGAATAAGGGATAACTCCAAAGAAGAACCAAAGTGAATGACATCTGTCAGTTGGTAAAACAGATGTAAAAAATTCTAACTGTCAAGAGCAGGACAAAGAACTTAATATAGGGCCAAGAAACAAAATGAAACAGAAAGATTAAAAGTTAGAGAGCAGGTAAAGATATATAAATCATAATTAAAACAGTTAACAAAGTAAAATCAGATTACAGTGGAAAAGCATCTAAATAATAATATACATATATGTACAACTGAATCACTTTGCTGTATACCTGAAACACTGTAAATCAACTATACTTCAACAAAATAAGATAAATCAGATTACAAAAAATTCAGAGCAAAACCCAAGCCTGTAGGTCAATTTATATTTATACCAATCCTATGATGAAATAATTGTGAACCTTTTTCCATTCAGTCATGTACTATCAAAATATGAAAATCAAAAGCCATTAGAAATGAACACAAGCAAAGACAACTTGTAGGGGAAGACTGAAATACAGTAATCAATCCATAAGTATGGTTTGTGAAAGATTTTACCTACAGGACTGGATTATTAATACACCAACTCTGCATCTCCAAGTAATATTGCACTTTTTGAAAAATGTCCATGAAAGAGTTTGAACAACTATTTACCTATAAAACAAATCTATAATAAATACGCTGAACATATTCTGAAACTAGAAATTACTGAATGTAAATACAAAATTCTATTCATCTGAAAAAACAAACACTAGACCTACAGCAACCTATTTCTTAGAAAGTAACAAAAAAGAATTCAAGGTATAGGTTACAGCTAACACTGTGCTTATAACTAAATTTATACCCTGAAAAATGTTCGTTATTAATTTTAAAAAATAGAAAAGCAAATATACAAAAAAAACATTCAAGTTAGCAAAAGGAGGGGGGCCTTTTGTGTTTTTGGCTGCACGGCATGTAGGATCTTAAGTTCCCTGACCAGGGATAGAACCTGCACCCCTACAGTGGCAGCATGGAGTCTTAATCACTGAACCGTCAGGGAAGTCCCAAGCAAATCTTGAGTTTAAAGAAAATATTAAACATACATTAAATAATGGAACAGGTGGCAAAAACAGAATCATAACTTCATTGTAATGGTATTTACACTAGCAAAAATTTAGGTATAATCTAAACAATAGGAAACTACATTAATTTTAGCATATCTTTTCAATAGGATTGATTTCCTTTGCATTCTAAAATCCGGATCTACAAAGAATTTAGTGAAAGGAAACAATGTCTTTAATACAATAATAAACAAAAATGTAGAATATAAAAATTTGATATACAGCATGATATCAACTGTGCAATAATAAAAAGAAAAAATACACCAACACAGAAAAACAACTGCAGTTATCTTTATCCCCCACGGATTTTCCATCGCACCAGGGTGAGCACCCCTAACCTCCACATTGTTCAGCCCTCAACAGTTCTGTGCAATGATTACTACAGGAAATCTAGCTCAGGTCCATCATCACACATAGCTGGCGTAATATTTTTTTCCTTGTGAAAAGGACTTTAAAGATCTATTCTGTTAGCAACTTTCAAATATGCAACACAATATCAGTAACTATAATTATCATGCTGTACATTACATCCCTAGGACTTAGATGAGTGATCAGTAATCACCCTGTACCTATCTGTTAAGTCAATGCCACCTTTTAAACCACTGTTTCATGTAAACCAGTCAAACATGTACATTGCTACATGACACGGGCTCACACAAAGAGCTACATGGTTGAGACTTCTCAGGTGCCTCTCCAAAGCAGCTAACTGACTCATTCTTCCTTCAAGACACCAACACAAAAATAAGCTCAGCTATTTGGGAGCTGTCATGTTTTATTAGAAAAATTATTATTTCCTATAAATCTGTGATTTCTAAAGTCTTAAGAGACTTGACACCTTCTTAATATTGCCTATATCTTGGTGCAATGTCTTTTCATCTAAATGAATATTTATCTACAGGAAAAAAATATAAAGGAAGAGCAAATTAGTATATAAAACTTCAGGTGACACACTTTTTAGATGTATCTATTCTGGAAAGTAAGATTATACATTTTGCTTTGTGTCCATATGATGTAAAATAATTCTTGAATGACAGTCATCCCTAAATCGTAGGTTAGTTGAAAGCACAGCCAGCTCTCTATATGTACCTTTTGTTTCTGCAACAGAGCTGCTGCAAGAGCCATTATAATGGCTGCAAATTAAACAAGGAGAGTTGAGAAACCAGGCCTTTGTGAACAAGGCTGAGACTATTCCACTGACTTCATGTGGTGAAGTGCATTACCAGGGAGCTGAAATGATGGCAAAGTGTACATATATGCTATTAAGCTGAAATGAATCTAAACATGTGGCTAGTCCCCTTCTAATATTTCACTGATAATAGAGTTAAATATTCTGAGTAGTTCATTTCCAAGGGATTACCACACTTACCCCGTACTCAAAGTCATTTATGCCTTCCAGCTTATTTGAAAGGTTCAGTAGTAACTCCTCAAATGTTCATTGCTTGTCATATTCTAAATTCTGAATTTCTGGATGCAAACACACAGGCCCTATTAGCACTAATGGAAGTTATATATATGTGTACCTGGGAAAGAACATACATCTAGAAACCTGTTCTCTGCTGCTTAGAGGCAATCATGCTGCATTTTCTCTTGTGGGCAAAATAAAAAATGCATTGCTATTTCTGTGGAACCATTCAGGTGTTACAGGCACTTCTATAACATCCAAGAATACATTAGCCAAAAACAACTAGAGTCATTTTTTTTTTGTCTCATCATCATTCAAGCTGAATTAATAATATTAAACAGCATGTGGGATGAGGAAAAACACAGTGCAGAGCAGCATTAAAATCCTGTCCTGCTCAAGCATGATTCATTTTGATCTTTACTACTTGATTCAGCTAAAGGCCAAACCATATATAATAGTTTAGATCCAGAAAACACATTATTTCACTGCTGAACATGGTCCAAAATGAAGGCACCTAATTTCAAAATGGAAGCAATTTAGAAAATAAAAGCGCAATGAAAAATGTCTCTACTACAAAGCATATAAAGTAAGTTCTATTTGATGACTGCCAATAGTTTAAACCTCCCTACACATACTGGTAATGCCTTTAATGCAACTTAATTTTCTTCCTATTGTGTTGTATATATTCAATGAACATCATTTTGGTAAGGGACCAAGAATAAGGTCAGAAGTGTTCGTAATGATAAATTACAGACCTTAATAACTTTTGAACAGTTTTAAATGTACAAGTCATTTATAAGTCATTTAGCTTGATAAATGAATGGTTAACAAACTATATAAACTAATAAGAACCGTATGTTATTAGTCTATAGTACTACATGGCATGAAGCCAAGATCTCAAACATGGTCTAATTAGGACCAAAACTGAGCTTTGCAGCATATTTAACTGGAGAAAGGAAAAAATATCTTATTAAAAGACTGTATAAAAAATAATTACTCATTGATTTATGCAAATACTACACAAGCACACAAGATTTTATTAAAGGATTGGCCAGATTCACAATTGACAGACCACTAAAATGTTACTAGCTTTGGGGTTTAAAAAAAATGGATGACCTCTTGGTTCAGGTGTTTGCTTGTTCACTTGTTTTTTGTTTTCAATCAAACGCAGCTTGGAAATCTAATCTTTGGGGGTTTGAACTGCAGATTTACACCAAGCTTTGCTTGTGTACTTTGTTATACATACTCTCATTTCTTGCTCATGGGTGAGTCACAGGCAGTGATGATGGGCTCCACCATCCTCAGAAGTGATAGCCCCACAGAAGTTTCTGGAAGGAACCCCAACTAGTCTCACTCTACTGAATCAAAAGCAGTTCTAATATGGAGAGACTTAAGAATCAACTTGGAGGGACTTCGCTGGTGGTTCAGTGATTAAGACTTTGCTTTCCAAAGCATGGGGTGAGGGTCTGATCCCTGGTTGGGGAGCTAGGATCCCACACACCACATGGCCAAAGAACCAAAACATACAACAGAAGCAATATTGTAACAGATTCAATAAAGACTTTCAAAACAGTCCATAAACAATTTTGGAAAGAAAATAAAGAATCAAGTTTGAAGAGGCATAGATTGAATGAACAAGTAAAATCACAAAAGTAGTTCTTTTATTGAATTAAAACTGACAGGTGACAGTTTTAATTGAATCTAAACTTGCCTGGTAACAGTGGTGAAATCTCCTCTAATCCATCTACTTCAGTATTTCTTAAGAGTGGCACCACTGTCAGAATAACTCATGGAGCTTGTTTAAAATGAATATTCCTAAATTACCTTCCAGACCTCTGATAATAGGATTGCCAGGAACAGGGCTGAGAAATCATTTAATAAGCTACCCAGGAGATTTCACATGCCTTAAAGCTCCAGGGCTACAGTCCTAGAAAGAAGGCCCAAGAGGCTCTTCATTATACCACACACGCATGTTGCCACGCCACCTCTAATTCCCTACCATCACACCTACAGTGCACCCATTAGCAATACAAGAGGTACCACTCTTAAGAGCAGCATAACGCCTTGAACATTAAGCTAAATGAATGTGCGAACACATTCATGGATGAATGGATAAATGCATGAATGGGAAAACTAATAATATTTCTGGAAGGAAATAGGAATTGTGTTTCCTTTAGAGTCGGCTCTGTAAATCCATTCACAGTTAGCGCTCTAAAAATTCCCAAAGTGATCCAAAGTTTTCAGTCTATATATTTGACAATATGATCTTAATGTCTCAAATACTGATCTTAGAAAATTATGAGAGAGGAAACACTGGGCCCAGGTTCTGATTCCTCAGAAACGTCACAGTGCTGCACGGCTTTCTAGCCTGCATCGTGCGCTGGCAGACACCACCACTGTCCCCGGCACATCTGCTCCGAAAGCTGTTGCTTAGCAACGGCAATCAATGCTGTATTTCCTCTTCACCATTTTCCTGAAGATTGAGACACTGCTCCAAGGTATTATTTTCAAATACCTTCTGTTTCACTGACCAAACATGTTTGTTAATTTTTCTTTTATGAGGGGGAAAAAAACCATGAACCAAATCAGCATATGGATCCAAGAAAAGAAGAGTGAAGGAAGGTCAGTGTAACACATGGTGCTTTGGGACTTGTTTGATGAAGAAAAATTCTTTGACAGCTCATTGACTTTATTTGCTATATCCTTTCATTCTGCCACTTTAGAACTGATTTCTGCTACCTCGTGGGAGATGAAAGCCATTAGCATGAATTATCATTCTAAATGCAGATCCACAAGGTACAGCCATAAAATACAAAAAGCAAATGATTTTCAGAAACTGGTTTAATAAACATCTCACATCTCTGGTAAAGCTCCCATCGTGGTTACATTCTTACTAACCACTAGCTACATTTTCCAATAACTTTCCACTGACAGCGCAACATCAGATTCTTGCATGGACACTGCTTACAAGCTAAATGACTTGGTGTTTATGACGTGATTTAGAAGCTAAATTACATAGACATGATACCAGAACTGACTTTGAGAGGAGGGGATAAGAATTCTTATTTTAAATACACCAATATGGCCTACCAATGAATGGGTTCTTCATACAAAAACAAGAAAGACACTCAGGAACTTTATGTGATGCTTTCCAATAAAAAGAGGAGGTATTTGCTTAAAATATATGCATATATATGTTAGTAAGTGGTGGAATCCATCAAGGTGGGTATTGGGTATTACATTATCATTATTTTTTATGCTTACTGAGCACATAATATGGGCTTCCCTGGTGGCTCAGATGGTAACGAATCCACCTGCAATGCAGGGGACCTGGGTTCAATCCCTGAGTTGTGAAGATCCCTTGGAGGAGGGCATGGCTACCCAATCCAGTATTCTTGCCTGGAGAATCCCCTATGGACAGAGGAGCCTGGCAGGCTACAGTCCATGGGGTCACAAAGAGTCGGACATGACTGAGCAACTAAGAACAATATATGCTCATATCTTTATGGCAGCATTAAGATGAGGAAGATGTGATCCCTGTACAATCTTGTGGTAGAAACAGTCACATCAATAAGCAATGCAAAAGTAATACAGAAGAACAGAGGTATGACCTCAGGTATTTAGTTACAACAAACACCCCAGGTAATAAGGAATATATCTGCAACACAGACTAGATGAATAAATAAGAGTCCAGAGCTTTTATTTTTTTATGAAAACAGTGTTGGCAAGGTTACGATGAGATTAAAAGGCTATAATGCACTTAAAGGATATCAGGCTAGTAAACTAAATCTACCTTTCTGAAGAACATTGGCAATATAAAAAAAAAAAACTTAAAAAAATATACTTATTTAAGATTCACAGACATAGAAAACAAACTTGTTACTAAACATGAAAGGGAGGTTAGGGATAAATTAAGCATTTGGGATTAAAATATATACCCTACTGATATAAAAAATATATATACATATATTTAAAACTTTGGCACAGTAATTGTTTAACTAAGAAAGTATTTTAAGGAAATAATCAAAGATGTTAACAAAAGATATTTATTTTAATTACATTTAAAATTATAAATACTTAAATGCCCAGTATTAGAAGAATGATTAAATGAATAATGATACAGCATATGAGAAGCACTATTAAAGTATTTTTCAGGAATATTTTATGAAAAGAAATAATTCTTATAATGAAAAGAAAAACAACAAAATAACATACAAATATGTATAGGAAACATAGTGGAGAACATATCACGATACTAGTAAACAATTACATGTTTTGTAATAAAAAAATATCCTAGTAAATAAAATATATCAGAATTTTCTTTGAATGATAAATAGATTTTTAAATTTCCACTCAGAACTTCATTCTTCATTGGTCTCCTAAGTATTGACAAATTGAAGTATTTAAATTTCAAAAGTATATTTAGAACAATAGTGTTCATTTCTATAAATATCTGATAAAGTTTTCCAATATTTTCACAGAGAATAGTTACAATAAAAGTCTATAACTTTAATGTAAAGAAAAGCATCCTTTAATAATTCAACAAACATGCCAAGCACAGGGCATACAAACATGCATAGAATCCTCTTGAGATGTTAGGGATATATGTCAATAAATTGAAATATATAATCTTCCAGAAAATATACAGGGGTCAGGCAAGCATTTCTCTTATATCAGAATGCCCTGTCTTTTCACAAAAGGAGTTTCTAGCGCCATCTGGATCAGGGGGTTATGCTATCTACAACGGCAAAGCCCCTCCCGGCAGAGAGACTAAAGGGTCAAAGATGCAGAGAAACAAATGAAATTAAGAGAAACAGTGGAAACGAGTAACTCTTTAAATCTTCTGTATCATGCATATATACACACACATATATATATGGTTTCCCCAGTGGCTCAGCTGGTAAAGAACCGGTTTGCCAAGACAGGAGACACAAGAGACACGAGTTCAATCCCTAGGTCGGGAAGATTCCTTGGAGGAAGAAATGGCAACCCATTCCAGTATTCTTGCCTGGAAAATCCTATGGACAGAAGAACCTGGTGGGCTACAGTCCCTGGGGTCACAAAGAGTCGGACATGACTGAGTGACTGAGCAGGAGCACACAGAGACACACACAGACACACACAGACACACACACATATATGGGTGTGTGATTATCAGTGACTATAGGTGCTGAAAAAAGCAATTTCCTAACTCCAAAAACTGAGAGGCAGACTTTTCATTCCTTATATCAGCAGAGATTGTATCAATATCTCCACTATCAAAGGAGGAAATTGGAGTTTTGAATGGGGAAGTAACTTGGTCAGGGTCACCCAGATAAACCAGCAAAAAGACAAAACTCAAGTCTAGGTCAGCTGACCACCTACATCTGTGCTCCTTCCATCATAGCAATGTGACAGCTGGGTAAATGGACTGGAGAAATGTATCTGTTTCAAAGGAACAGCACGGGTGAAACAGGGAGCCCACGGTGCCCACGGTGCCCACGGTGTGCTCAGGCCCACAGTCCCACCACCCCCAGCCAAGTCAGCTACCGCAGGGCAACGGAACGCTCAGCTTCCTGGTTCATGTCAGCCTGGGACTATCGCCCTGCATTTCCAGTCCAGGAGGCCCCGTTCAAAAGCCAAGATCAGTCCTACCCTGATGCTCCCCTCGGCTCACTGACTTTACCATGGTCCCCAAAACAACTGTAAACTTTGAGTAAACCTAGTTTCAAATCTGCATATGACTAAAGAATGTTTCCTCCTCTCTTGGTGCTTTCTTTTCCTCAATACAGCTCTTCTTCCTCCAAGAAATGCCTTTAGAGGTACCTTGAGTATCCTAGCTTATATCTTCTGAACACCTGCTGTCAGGAGCTCTGCAGAACTGGCTCCCATAACCTTCCCTGGTTGGTGGCTCTCTTGCAACACCAAATCCACATCCTAACATCAGGAGACAGAAGTTGTAGTAAACTGGTCATGGTTTAATCTTCTAGGTACTGAAATATATACTCTCCTCCCCACCTTCTAGAAGCTGTCAGACTTTTTAAAGAAGTGATGGTTTTAGCCTAAATGGAACATGGCCTTCAAAATGCCAAGCTGTGAATATGATTTTGAAAAAGACAAGGAGGGGCGTGCTCCTTCAGATCTTGCCAGAGAAAGATTTCACATTCTAGACCACGAATCAGCAGGGAGGTGATACATTTTTAAAAGATTTATTTGATAAAAACACACAAGATAGACTGAAGAGGAAAGAGACAAGTATCAAATGCCATAGGAATCTAGCTAGAAGTGTCCAGTCTGTGCTTGAATATTAAACCAAACATGACAAGAAATCTCAAAGGAAGAGCAAACTGAACTCTCAATTAACCATATCTGGAGGAAAGGAAAAGGAAAAGATGAAGAGATGAGGTTTGAAACCAACACGTTAAAGTTAATGGCATCAGCTAATTTATTAAGGGGTTAAGATAAAAAACAAGAAATTTAAAAATCAGCACACTGAAGTAAATAAATAACCGTACAACAAATATACCCCCAAGCAGTAGGGCTAAGATAGCAACTGTTTTAGACCACTGGGTTCTTTCATGTAAAGAGATGGTTCTGTTTTACTCAACATTTTTCCATTATGGTCACTGAAAATATTGTTTTAAAGCTTTCCAAAGACAGCTAGTGGGATATTTAGGCCGAAAAATGAAGACACAGAACCCTCTAATTACTGAGGGATGATCATTTAAAAATACAAAGAAGGAGGAAGAAAAGTCATTTTGCAGCTAAACCAGCTGAATTCTAAAATTATATGTTCATGTTTGTGTTAGTGGCACTATAAAAGCATACATACATATATATTCTATTATGAAGTAATTTTTTCTACTATCTAGTAGGTTAAAATTCATGGGTACATCTTCTTTTCTTTTTTTAAAAGATTTTTTTTACCTCTCTAACGAATGCTTCTGCTGAGCTTTCTATTTTTTGTTCATTCATATTAAAATGCAATGATTCACCAGTTATTACCACCATAGCCATACACATGCTGAAGAGAAGCTCATGATTATAATCGCCACAATTACTGACTGCTAGATAGCAAGCCTAAACAGTGTTTGAAAAAGCAGCTTCATTTCCGATGAAGATCGGGACAGTAATAAAACAGTTGCACAGTCTCTTCACTAAATACATCTTTGCATGTACGGTGATGCATATTGTCTTGGGGCAGGTGCCAGAAAATATTAACACTTAAAGTCCTCCTGAGCTGCTGTGAAGTCAGTAGCAAAGAAAAATACAAATATGGGGGCTTCATATGGGTAGCTAAATACATAAATAACTTGAAATCATCAAAAAGCAGCAGCAGTCGTATCTCTTATGTGATGCTTATTATTATTCAACAGCAATATATTTTTTTAATCCTCAGCCATTTAAAAAATATGTCAAGCAACACTAAATTCATCAAGCCTTAAGCCCTAAAGAAAGTCACCAGTAATGAGGAGCAACAATAGGTTCGATTTATATTTAAGAAGAAATCCTTATTCATCTGTCTTCTCCCCATAAGTAACTTGGATTACTGTTCGTCTTCATCATTCTCCACCCATTTTCACCCAACTGGGTTGACCAGCAGCAGGACAAAATAGGGGTCAGCAAAATTCAGCTGTTCAAACAAAAGTTCAACTACAGATTGGTTTTGTTGTGTAAAGAAAACCAAATGTCTTAAAAAAAAAAAAAAAAAAAAAGCATACCCAGGAGGCAATCCTGGGTGAGGTCAGTCCACTTACCTTGACAGAACTTAAAACTTACAACTATTCGGGGGAAAGTCAATGAGCTAACTACCTCTGTATCTTCCACTTGAGAGGTGAAGCTCTTTAAAAAGGACATAAAAATAACTTTTCAGTAGAATTACAGTTCTTTAACTTCATACCCAAACAATCAGCACCTCAAAGGAAAGTGAGTGAAGGGCAAAAGATGCATCACTTCCAGCTACTTAAAAAACAAACATTATGGGCAAACTTCAGAAAAAGTCAATCAACCAACTGTCTTTCCACATTTGAAAGTATGGTGGACCAAATAACCCAAATAGCCCTACTGACAAATAAATGCATTACTACAATATTCGTATTCTCATTTTAGAGAAAAAAACATATATTATAACTGGAGGATTTGAATACAGACTGCTGCTGCTGCTAAGTCGCTTCAGTCATGTCGGACTCTGTGCAACCCCAGAGACAGCAGTCCACCAGGCTCCCCCATCCCTGGGATTCTCCAGGCAAGAACACTGGAGTGGGTTGCCATTTCCTTCTCCAATGCATGAAAGTGAAAAGTGAAAGTGAAGTCGCTCAGTCGTGCCCGGCTCCTAGCGACCCCATGCACTGCAGCCTACCAGGCTCCTCTGTCCATGGGATTTGCCAGGCAAGAGTACTGCAGTGGGTTGCCATTGCCTTCTCCGGAATACAGACTAGGCATTCAATAAAATATGAAAGACTTTTTATTTATTTTCTAAGGTGTAATATGCTACTGTGATTATAAAGTATAAAGTCCTTATTTTGAGAAGATGTGCAACGAAACATCCAAGGTCAAGTGTTACGCTATCTGCAACTGACTTCCAAATGGTTCAAGAAACCACCGCCCGCCCCTCCACACCCACAAACACACACACAAGAGTAAATATGACAAAATACTAACAATTAATGAATCTAGGTGATACACTTCCTGTTTCATCGCTTCATCTTTTCTACATGACTGGATGTTTTTCTAATTAAAAATAAAGAAAACTTAAGGTATATAAGAAGTTCCATCAAACAAGAGAAAATTTTAAAGTAATATAAAATTAATCATTTAGATGACAAGAAAGAAAAATATCACTAGATGACTGCAGTGAAGCAAAAGCAGCAACCCAGAGAGGTAAGTAAACGCTGAGGCTGGCTCTCTCACTGGGGACACATGGCTAGCCCGAGGACCATGAACTTCCATTCTGACCGCAGCCAGGGAAAAAGCACTGGGAACTGCGCCTGGGTCAAACTCCTGAATAGCTCTGGATTCCAAAAGATCATACCCTTAGAGTGAATTCAAATAAACTTTTTCCACAGAAGGAACAAGGAGGTTGCCAAACTAGTGTTTAGCACTGAATAGAGTGGAGTAATACTTTTCCAGAGGATTCAAAGCCGTTAACTTGGTAATTGGCCAAGCAAGCATGAAGCCTAAATTAACATTACATTTCTGGCCCATGAAGTCTCAAACACAGAAATTAACCTTAGATTATCCTAGTGAGTCACCAGAACAAAAATCAAACTCACTTTGGATGAAAACACCTTCAATAGAAATCTCACAGAATTTCAAAAGCACATAAGCTTGCAGTTTTTTTAAAAAATCACAAAACAAAGAATTAAAACTAGTGAGGAAGACCCAGCATAAATATCATATAGCTGAATTAAGCTGGCAAAGTTTTGCAATTTGGGTTGTCAAAGTAAATGTTTAACATTTTTTAAAAACAAAAGATTATAAAAATGAGGAAAGATAAAAATATCCTTTAATGTTTAAACAAAAATGTTTAGAACTACAAAATATAAGTAAACTGATAAAAATTGGCAATCATCCTTAAATCCTACAATGTCTGAAGTCAGCAAAAATTTGAAACAATACAGACTCTGACACACAGATGGTTAAGTATAAATTCATACAGTCCCCTTGGAAAATAATTTGATACTATCTAGTGAAGCTGACATAGCCTACTCATGGCCCAACAATTCCATTACAAGTCATACACCCTAGGAAAACTCCTGTATACTTGCAACAGGAGATAAGTATATAAATGTTCATGGCAATGGAGTGTGTAATTGTTAAAAACAGAAAGTGACTAAACTATGAGATACTCACATAATAGAAAACTATACAGCAGTGAAACTGAATGGGCTATAGCTACCTTTATCATCATGAATAAATTCTCAGAATACTGGGCCAAAAATAAAAAGAAGAAGAAGAAGAAAACAATTAAACTTACTTTGACTTCAGTTAAATAAGGTTAAAAACATATAAAACTAAACTAGAACATCAATTGTAATATACATGTGAAAAACTATATAAAGAAAAGCCAGTGGTTTTTAAGATCTGAGATAGTGGTTACATCATAGGAGACACGGAGGTAAGATAAAGGAGGTGCAGGGAACTTCAAAGGGAGTGGGAATGTTCTGTTTGTCGGGCTGATTGATTGCAATACCTGTCTCTGTTTACTATTATTTGTCCCTTGTATTTCTGTTATAAACATTTCTGTTGTGTGTTTAATAATAAAAAAAGTATTTAGCAAAACAAAGAAAGCAATATACCTGGGCATTCTGGCCAAAAGCACAATTATACTCATGCTGGCATACGGGACACATGCCTTAAAAAAAAAGGAAAATAATAGCATTCAGGAAGATCAAGAATCTGTGTGCTTCAAGACTATATTGGAGAACCTATCTAAGAAATAGAAACAGACTCATAGACATAAATAGGCTTGTGTTTGCCAACGCAGAGGAAGGGAGGGAGAGGAAAGAACTGGGAGTTTGGGGTTGGTGGATGCAAACTATTACATTTAGAATGGATAAACAATGAGGTCCTACTGTAGAGCTCAGAGAACTGTATCCAATATCCTATGATAAACTGTAACAGAAAAGAATACTTCGGGAAAAAAAAATTATATACTGCTGTAAATCTTGCAAGTAATTTCAGACATTAAAAAAGAAGAAGAATATATGGGCAACTGCAATGATCGATCTAGTCAAGTAGACCTCCATCCTATGGTGTGCCAAGAGCTTTCCTTCAGTGTCTAGGAGATGTCAAGTCTATCTGCAACAGAGGCTGGGCTTAAGCTAAATAATTTAGCCTTTTGTTTTCCCTCTCTATTTCTGTTCATTCAGTTTCAACTCAAATGCTATCTGTAAGTGCAATTTGGGGCATTTTCTATGCTCTTCTAAACCCAGCTTTACCCTTAAATGATGACAATCTTAAAATTTCCTAGATGGACACTGCCTCTTCTCACATCTGTTGATGAGGATATGACATATTTTGTGTTACACTGTCCCATCATGATTCATATTAGAGCTGAATCTGCTATTTTGCTGTGATGTTTTGGCTAGCAGCTGAACAGATGGATAGTTTTTCTCCAGAATGAATATTTGCCAACAATTGGAAGGGTGTAAAACTCATCCTCAAAGAAACCCAAACATAACCACACGGAGTCTAACAAATAATTAAAATATCCACTGTTGCAGAGAGAAGTCATCACAGAACCATGATGGGTATTCAGAAACCTTGGTATAAAATGACAGTTAATTAAAAGACCATTTTGGTAATGTTGTCAAATTAATGCTACTAATAATCACAATAGAGCTTGGAATTTGTATAGGTATTACATTCATATTCATCGAGTTCTCATGGTTTTACAAAACAGATATGGAGGTATTATTAGCCTGACTTTATACAGACAAGGAATAAAGCATAGGGAGATACTCATGTTAATGGAAAATGGGCTGATTTCAGAAATCAAACCTGGGATTTAAGCTCATCTGGGTTTCATTAGCTGCATAACTTTGAGCAAGAACTTAAGTTCTCAGAGCCTCAACCTTAGTTTTTGTAAACAGGTATAATAATACCTAATTCACAAGGTTCCTAAGAGAATTACATATAATCTAGTAAAATTCCTAATAAGAGTACCTGTCATTGAGTAGGTTCTCAATAAATATACTCTTCTATTTAATAATGAAGTTCCAGTTGACAAGAAAATGTCCAAATCTTCATCTTACAGTTCAGTTCAGTCCAGTCCCTCAGTTGTGTCTGACTCTTTGCAACTCCATGAATGGCAGCACGCCAGGCCTCCCTGTCCATCACCAACTCGTAGAGTCCACCCAAACCCATGTCCATCAAGTCGGTGATGCCATCCAACCATCTCATCCTCTGTCGTCCCCTTCTCCTCCTGCCCTCAATATTTCCCAGCATCAGGGTCTTTTCAAATGAGTCAGCTCTTCGCATCAGGTGGCCAAAGTACTGGAGTTTCAGCTTCAACATCAGTCCTTCCAATGAACACCCAGGACTGATCTCCTTTAGGATGGACTGGTTGGACCTCCTTGCAGTCCAAGGGACTCTCAAGAGTCTTCTCCAACATCACAGTTCAAAAGCATCAATTCTGTGGTGCTCAGCTTTCTTCACAGTCCAACTCTCACATCCATACATGACTACTGGAAAAACCACAGCCTTGACTAGATGGACCTTTGTTGGCAAAGTAATGTCTCTGCTTTTTAACATGCTATCTAGGTTGCTCATAACTTTCCTTCCAAGGAGTAAGCATCTTTAATTTCATGGCTGCAATCACCATCTGCAGTGATTTGGGAGCCCAAAAAAATAAAGTCTGACACTGTTTCCACTGTTTCCCCATCTATTTCCCATGAAGTGATGGGACCAGATGCCATGATCTTAGTTTTCTGAATGTTGAGTTTTAAGCCAAATTTTTCACTCTCCTCTTTCACTTTCGTCGAGGCTTTTTAGTTCTTCTTCACTTTCTGCCATAAGGGTGGTTTCATCTGCATATCTGAGGTTATTGATATTTCTTCCAGCAATCTTGATCCCAGCTTGTGCTTTCTCCAGCCCAGCGTTTCTCATGATGTACTCTGCATATAAGTTAAATAAGCAGGGTGACAATATACAGCCTTGACATACTCCTTTTCCTATTTGGAACCAGTCTGTTGTTCCATGTCCAGTTCTAACTGTTGCTTCCTGACCTGCATATAGGTTTCTCAAGAGGCCCATCCGGTGGTCTGGTATTCCCATCTCCTTCAGAATTTTCCACAGTTTATTGTGAAAGGAGTCTGAGGTAACTGAGATTTAGGACAAGAGAAAAGTTTACACCTAAAATATCAATATAAACTGGAGGTTGCAAGGAACTCTAAACTTTCTATTATCACACTTCAGTGGCTTCTCACAGATACCCTGAAGGAATGGACAGAATCTATTAAGTGGGTCATTAAGTAGTTACGAAGGGACAGAACTGCCCTATTAGTAATAATCGTGACTCATCTGACACTGAATCATAATGCTCTAATGTTGTTATTTAACATCTAAGATGTGCATGTCTTTTCTATACAGTTAAACAGTATACTCCATATCACATACACACAGCCTCTGACACTCATTCATAGATTTCCTGTTTCTGATATTGCGGATTTGTAATTTGTTGAATCCTCCCTGGAGCTTCTAGCAAACACCCCTCCTCCCAACTCCTCTGTTTCCTATCAGGGGGCAGAGGGCAGCCAGGGTTCAGAGAAGCAAGTCCCCTGCAGGCAGGAATGAGGAGAGCTGGGCACAGGAAAGGGAGGCTATAGATGCACTCCACCCACAAATGTCCCACCAGGCAGAGAAGAAGGAAGTGTAGCCAGGGAATGAGAATGACGGTTTTATCTGATCAACTATGCAGCCTGAGTTTCCTGTACTATCACAGAAATCTCCCAATCTCCATGATATTAGTTTCTTGTCTCTGTGTTTCCCGCTTGAGGGTGACACACAGTACTTTATATATTTGTTCATTCTGACATTTTGAAGAAATACTCAAAATGGAGTTGTGCTCGTTAAAGAGGATGTCCAGCACCCTCCTGCCTCTCTTATGGACCTGACACTATGCTGCTAGCTATTGAAGGCATGCAAGGATTTCACCTAACCTTGGTGTCACTTTAGGAGGTCCACCCCTTCTACAGTCCCCGTCTCTTCTATGCAGCATATCCTCTTATCTGACAAGCACACTTGATTAGAACCGTGTGTTTTGATCGGTTCCTTAGAATATGGAAAACTTCAGTAATTCTAATATGCTGAAATTGCTACATTCTATAATTTCATTAAATGAACTTAATCAAATCGTAGCATTCAGTTTGACCTGTTTCCAAAATCACTTTTGATTATACTTGAAAAGAACTAAAAAATCCTTTTAGTTAAAATACTTTTCATTTGTAAGAGGATTTCAATCCTTTGATTTCTAGCACATTTATTCAAGCATCCTTCTTGAACACATGGGATTTCTTTGTGAGGATTGCTACTACAGAGTGAACTAGACCAGCAAGGACCCTGTCCTCGTGCAGTAGAAAGACAATAAACAAGTAAATAAGTAAATGAACAACAACATTTTATACAATACTGTTGCTTCAAAGAGACTATAATACAGTAGCTTTAATGGGGAGCTCCTTTAGACTGAGTGGTCAAGGAGGTCTTTCTCAGGAGTGACATCTTTACTGAGACCCACAGACTTAAGACCATCCCAACCAGAGAACTAGCAATTACAAAGGCCTCATGTCGAAAATAACTTGGTATGTGGGTTTTTGCTCAGCTGCTCAGTCATGTCCGACTCTCTGAAACTCTGGACTACAGCATGCGAGGCCTCCCTGTCCTTCACTATCTTCCTGGAGTTCACTCAAACTCATGTCCATTGAGTCGAGGATGGCATCCAACCATCTCATCCTCTGCTGCCACTTTATCCTCCTGCCCTCAATCTTCCCCAACATCAGGCTCTTTTCCAATTTCTCTGCTCTTCGCATCAGGTGGCCAGTACTATATTGGCCTAAACATTCATATTCTCTTTGAGTAAGTTATTGAGTTATCAGAAATCATTTACCCAAGCTTTATCCAAAAGAGTTATCTAAAAACAAAAGGCTCTAGGGCGCCATGAATCTCACTTCATGCTTTTGACAAAGGAAAGCAGACAGGAAAGAAGAGAGGCAGGTGCTCTGAAAGTCAAGAAAGAATCAGTAATGATAAAGGTATTTCTGAGGGTGGCGGCGGGATGAATTGGGATTTGGGGATTGACATATATACGTTAATAAGTAAATGGTTAGTAAGTGTTAGTCGCTCAGCCTTGTCTGACTCTTTGTGACCCCGGGAACTGTAGCCTGCAAGGTTCTGCTGTCCATGGGATTCTTCAGGCAAGCATACTGGAGTGGGTAGCCAGTCCCTTCGCCAGGGGATCTTCCTGAGCCGAAGATCAAACCTGGGTCACCTGCACTGCAGCTGGCTTCTTACTACATATAAAATAGATAAGTAATGAGAACCTACTGTATAGCACCCGGAACTCTACTCAGTGCTCTGTGGTGAACTAAGTAGAAAGGCAATCAAAAAAAGAGGGGATAGATGTATATGTATAGCTGAGTCACTTTGCTATACAGTAGAAACTAATATTACATTGTAAAGGAACTATACTCCAATAAAAATTAATACATAAAGGCATTTATGTCTCTTTTTTAAAAGCAAGATCTGTTGCAGCAAAACATATCCTTCTTTGGAATAGGAAGGCTCCTCTCATCTTTATATACACAGTTCTTTGTTATCTTATTAAGAGCAATAAGGAATTAATTTGATATTGAAGAATGGCAGTATCTTCCACTGAAAACAATGGACAAAGTAAGTTCAAAGCAGAGAATTCCAACCAGACACAATGAAATGTCAGTCCCTTTTTAAATATCAGATACTGTCTGAATCATTTATTCTTGCTTAGGCATGTTCAGTCACTGCATCTAAACCCACACAAACCTAAAGATGTGTCTGGAGAACCAAGAGAACCAGGGGCAGATCCTAGAAAAGAGGGGCCGATATAGACCACCTGTAAATCATAACCACATCAGCAAAAATGTTTCACTGTGCTTACAAATATAGCAGTAATTACAAAGAAGGTAAGTCAAAAGAAGTGTGTATATGTGAGTGTGCACATACACTCAAAATAGGTAATAATGGAAGTTACTGTAAGAAATGGAACATATTTAAAATCCTCTCATTTTGTTTCCCATTCAAATCAACCTGCTAAAGGCTAATTCTAAAAATCCTCTCACTGAATAATAGAAATGGACCCACAACATATAATAACTCTTAGGCCCATTTTTCCTTTATTCAACCTCTCTGTCCATATTTTTCTTCCAAATCTAATCAGGACTTTAGAGGACAGATTAGGATCAACTAAAATCTTCATTTTTATAAACATGCAAATTAGCAGCATTTTGTAGGTATTAAAAGATAGCAAGGAGAGACATACCTCACAGAATACACACACACAAAATTTTGGTGTTCTCTTCCACTTGGAAATGGGAAAATTTTCATTAGAAAGATTAAATCTGATTTTCTATTATTTCCATTCATGAAAGTCAATGTTATGTTCCAGTACCTTTCACAAGGTAAGTATCCATATTTATTAGCTCTTTTTACACTCTCTGGCCCTCATTTTGTTCTGGAGAGTTTCCCTTTACCCAAAATAAACTCCCATCTATAGTCTCTGTTAAACTGAACTTAAAGTGCAGCAATTTGATCTCTATAAACAGTTTGGACTCTGTTTTCACAGGGCAGGCTGAGGGCCTCATAACTATCAAAGCCCTGGTAACAGCCTTGAGCAGGTAGTGAACTCCTAAGTGTACTGCAAATGCAATTCCACAGCCTTCCTATTAAGTTATTGAAGGAGCACCTTTTCTACTAAACACACTTCGCACAAGTTAGGAAAAAAATTTTAATTTACATGAAGACCACTTAATGATGATGCCATCTACTACATCATGGTAGTTTACAGGGGATGGAGGGCATATATTCATCAATGACTACTGGAAGGATAATTAGAAATTATGCAAAAATAAAATAGTCAGTGAGTAGTCCCCCTTTCAATGCTGATTATAATCTCATTAACTACTAAAGGATTTTTACTCAAGTCATGGACTGCAGCACTGTCATCATTTGTGCTACCAATTACACCTACAAATCTTTGACGTGCCCAACTTCTTTCAACTATGAGTTATTCTGAGTAGAACTGGGAAGCACAATGATTTCTAGTCTCTTTTCTTACAACTTGATTTTCTTCTGATTTTTTTAATGAATATTTGGAATAAAGAATTGAAACTCTGTTTCAAGACTATCAAACTCACCTTTGAATAAACAGATGTGAATACCAGATCACCTTATTTGCCTTCTGAGAAATCTGTGTACAGGTCAAGAAGCAACACTAGGAACCAGACATGGAACAATGGACTGGTTCCAAATCGGGAAACGAGTACGTCATGGCTGTATATTGTCACCCTATTTATTTAATTTACATGCAGAGTACATTATGCAAAATGCCAGGCTGGATGAAGCACAAACTGGAATCAAGATTGCCAGGAGAAATATCAATAACCTCAGATGTTGCAGATGACACCACCCTTATGGCAGAAAGTGAAGAGGAACTAGAGAGCCTCTTGATGAAAGCAAAAGAGGAGAATAAAAAGGTGGCTTAAAACTCAACATTCAGAAAATTAAGATCATGATATCTAGTCCCATTATTTCATGGCAAATAGATGGAGAAACAATGGAAAAAGTCACAGACTTTATTTTCAGCTCCAAAATCACTGCAGATGGTGATTTCAGCCATGAAATTAAAAGACGCTTACTCCTTGGAAGAAAAGTTTTGACCAACCTAGACAAGCATATTAAAAAGCAGAGATATTACTTTGCTGACAAAGCTCCATATAGTCAAAGCTATGGTTTTTCCAGTAGCCATGTATGGATGTGAGAGTTGGACCGTTAAAAAAGCTGAGCGCCAAAGAACTGATGCTTTTAAACTGTGGTATTGGTGAAGACTCTTGCGAGTTCCTTGGACTACAAGGAGATCCAACCAGTCAATCCTAAAGGAAATCAGTCCTGAATACTCATTGGCAGGACTGATGACGAAGCTGAAGCTCCAATAGTTTGGCCACCTGATGGAAAGAGACAACTCACTGAAAAAGACCCTGATGTTGGGAAAGATTGGAGGCAGGAGGAGAAGGGGACGACAGAGGATGAGATGGTTGGATGGACATGAGTTTGAGCAAGCTCCAGGAGTTGGTGATGGACAGGGAAGCCTGGTGTGCTGTAGTCCACGGGGTCGCAAAGATTCGGACATAAATGAGCAACTGAACTGAACTGACAGATGCAAATATACCAAAAAGGCAAAAAAAAAAAAAAAATTAGATATATTTTATATGAAAAATAGCAAAACAAACAGTGAAGTAATCATCATCACTGAATTTTAAAGCTCAGGAAGACATTATAAATCATATAGTTCATCTTCCTTGGTTTCAAAACATATTCCTGATTTGTTTAGCATTTGATTATTAGGTGAAGTTATTTGTTCTTCCTAATTTTCTTAGCATTAATAATTAACACTTAATAACTGCATGTATAATGACTGACATATTAAATTCCATACCTCAGTAAAAATTCATGGAAAATATTAACCAAGTCCAATTTTCCATATGTCACATGGTAAAAGGGTAGACCCTGAGGAGGAAAAGGGTAATATTTTCACTGGGACACATCACAATACATGATTAACTGCACTTTTCACTTTTTCTATTATTAGAGAACTATGTAGCTATTTTAGAAAATGTTCATTATATACTCTACCATTTTATGCTTCCTTACCATTTAATATACTCAAGAGCACTTGCTGCTGCTGCTGCTGCTGCTGCTAAGTCGCTTCAGTCATGTCCGACTCTGTGCAACCCCATAGACGGTAGCCCACCAGGCTCCCCAGTCCCTGGGATTCTCCAGGCAAGAACGCTGGAGTGGGTTACCATGTCATTCTCCAAGAGCGCTTAGAAATAGTAAATAAAACAACACTGAAGTGGAGAAAATGCCATCCTAAGATGCCAGGCTGTAAAACTGGGTTCCTTTGAAACTTCATTAACATTTTGAACCTAAGCAGATGACCTCTTTGGCCCCTTTAACTTTAGGCATAAAACAAAATAATACTAGTTTACACTTAATCATTCAAATAACTCTCTAAGGTCCCATCTATCTCTAAAAACTATGGTAAATATATTTATAAACTAGGTTTGACATCACATGTCATTATTTACACTTACATAAAAATATTTCCCTTATTTCAGTTTCAAAGTTGACTTCAGAAGACGCTAAAGCAGAGCAATTCAATTGGTTTTCAATGTTTAATGAGAATAAAATAGCTTCTCCTATAGGACTCTTGAATTTATAATATTTTTAAAGGAAGGCAAAAAATTCATAGACTATTGAACTGTGTGGTACTGTATCTATTTAACTTCCAACATTTTGAGGCATAAGAAAATCAATCAAATGTCTTGTTCTGATTCCCACACATCCTTTCTTGCATCTTTAGTACTGGCTGCTGATTCTTAAACTGTCCCCATTCCTATCTCAGGGGCTCCCTGTACTTCCTGCTGAATGGCAGCAAAAAATCCCAAATACTCACAAATCTTAATATCTTGACCACATCAGTTGAAGTGGCAATTTAGGTCTCAACTGTTAAAAAGTTCAAAATCCTCTACTCTACTGATATTCCTTTTATGTATGAATTTCTCAAAGAGAAAAAAAAACAAGATATGTTATGCCTGACAACAATCATGGATCTGATTTTATGAAAACAGTTAAAACTCTACCATTCCTGGATGAAGCTAGAGCCTATTATATAGGATGAAGTCAGTCAGAAAGAGAAAGAGAAAAATCACAAATTAACACATATATATGAAATAGATAGCTGGTACTCATGAACCTGCTTGGAGGACAGCAGTGGAGATGCAGACATAGAGAACAGATGATGCACATGGTGCGGGGGGTGGGGGAGACAATGGACGGACTAGCATGGAAACATACACACCACTTACGAGAAACAGACACCCTGTGGGAATCTGCTGCATGCCTCAGGGAACTCAGGACAGGGCTCTGGAACAAACTAGAAGCGGGGGACCGGGTGGGAGATAGGAGAGAGGCTCAAGAGGGAGGGGACATACGTATACCTATGGGTGGTTCATGTTTTGATGTATGGCAGAAACCAACACGGTACTGTAGAGCAATCGTTCTTCAATTAAAAATAAATAAATTGGAAACTCTACCATCCAGATACAATCTTTCTTCTAAAAGAAGTAAGGCTTCTTTTTAACTGTATATTATTTCATATTCTTCCATTACTTTTAGAAGGTTCAATTATCCTTGGAAATATCCATAGTAATAAAGCCAAGAATGAACAAATTAATGAAGTGGGATTTTTGAGCCAGATTAAAAAAAATTTTTTCAGATAAATTTAGAAACCACATTAGCATCATTTAGATTAAGATAAGCAATTTAGAGGCCTGAAATAATTTCCAAAAGTAAAGCTCCAATATTGTTTTATAATTCATTGATAATGACAGTTATCCTAAGTCTGTAATTAGTAGCTCATTAATTTAAAAGTCATTACAGGAATAATGTTAGAACATCTCCTAATAAATTATCTTTGCTTATATCCAAAAATTCTACACTTTCTCCTGAGAAACTCTACATTGAGTTTTTGTTCATCTTATCATCCTGCTAAAATTCTGTTAAATCACTTTATGTCACTCATTAAAAATGAAAGGGATTAGTGTCAATTTAAATGAAATGACTAGCAATAACCTATTGAATAATTAGTTTAGGTTAGTAGTAGGTGTCACATTGCTTCAGTCTATCTGCCACAGAACAAAATATCAATAATGTATTTAATCCTAAAAGTTTTTTACATGTTAAATCTACAGAAAAAATGATGAAAATTTTCCCTTACCATCTCATAGAGATGTTGCAAAGTTAAATAACACACCTTTCAAGAAACTAACATAATACTGAAACTATCTCAATGTCCATGAACACCTACAAAAAAGTTAAATGTATCTTCAGTCCTAAAAATCAGGGCCTGGGTTTTTCCAGTGATTTAAACAGATGAACCCCCTAAATAAAGCATTAACATCAATGTCATTGTCCAGAGACATAAAATATTTTCAATATGATAGTATTTAAACATTAATTCAGAAACATCTTAAAATTTTTTAATTTGAAAATGCACCAAGCCTTTAAGAACCACTGCTTTTCCTACATGGTGTTTTCCAGATATCTGTGGCACTCTGTATATAACGTTTTACATTTTTCCAATTGTTCCCTATGATCAATTCATTATTTCTCATACTATTATGATGCATGGATTAGTAATATCAACTCTTTTTTAACAAGAAGGAAACTGGTCATTTATCTCACATTCATACTCCACACCAGAAAGGATCTGAGTTTGCATAAACACAATTAATACAATAGGCTAACAATTTTTTTAAAGGTACACAAAGAAATCACAACCTGAAGGAAGGTATAGATTAAGATGGTGGAGTAAAAAGATTCTAAGCTCACCTCTTCAGACAGACATTATGAAAATTACAACAGGATAACTATTAGGGTATAGTTATATATAGGGTAACTACAAATAACATATAGGATAACCATTTCTAAGAATGACCTGAAGACTAGCAGAACAGATTTTCCACAACCAAGTATATATATATATATATATATATATATATATAGGAAAGGCCACATTGAGACAGGCGGGAGGAATCTCCCTCCTAAAATTCAATACAGTCTGATCAGAACCCACACCAGGTGGGTGTGACCCAGAAGAGGGATATCACAACCACAGAGGTACCCCTGTGAAGTGAGGAGTCTAAGTCCCATACCAGCCTCTTTGACATCAGTCTTGCTATATTTTTGGATCTGTCTCCTCAAGGAAAGGAAAAAAGAGCAGAAGTAAGCAAAAGGAAGTACATCAAACTAAGAAGCTTTTGCACAACAAAGTAAATCAGCACCAAAAAGAAAAGACAGCATAGTGAATTAAAAATATAATTTAAAATAATCTATGGAATTAGGGGTTAATACCAAAAATTTTAATAGCACATTAATAATATAAAAAAATGACAGAACGATCTCACTTGCTTCCAAGGCAAACCACTTAGTATCTGAGGAATCCAAGTCTATGCCCCAACCACTAATGCCAAAGAAGCTGAAGTTGAAGAGTTCTATGAAGACCTATAAGACCTTCTAGAACTAACACCCCAAAAATATGTCTTTTTCATCACCGGGGACTGGAATGCAAAAGTAGTAAGTCAAAAGATACCTGGAGCAACAGGCGGGTTGGCCTTGGAGTACAAAATGAAGCAGAGTAAAGGCTAACAGAGGTTTTTCAAGAGAATGCACTGGTCACAGCAAACAACCTTTTCCAACCACACAAGACTGACTCTACGCATGGACATCACCAAGTGGTCACTGAAATCAATTGATTATATTCTTTGCAGCTGAAGATGGAGAAACTCTATACAGTCATCAAAAACAAGACCAGGAGATGACTATGGCTCAGATCACAAACTACTTAAACTGCAAAATTCAGACTTAAATTGAAAAATGTAGGAAAATCACTAGACTATTCAGGTATGACCTAAAGCAAACCCCGTACAATTATACAGTGGAAGTGTCAAAAAGATTCAAGGGATTAGATCTGACAGAAACAGTGCCTGAAGAACTATGGACAGAGCTTCATAACATTGTATAGGAGGTGGTGATCAAAACCATGCCCAAGAAAATGAAATATAAAAAGGCTAAATGACTGTCTGAAGCCCTTTCAAATAGCTGAGAAAAGGAGAGAAGTGAAAGGCAAAAGAGAAAAAGAAAGATATACCCATCTGAATGCAGAGTTGCAAAGTATAACAAGGAGAGATAAGAAAGTCTTCCTCCGTGAATAGAGGAAAACAACAGAATGGGAGAGACTAGAGATCTCGTCAAGAAAACTGGAGATAGCAAGGGAACATTTCATGCAAAATGGGGACAATAAAGGACAATAGAAGCAGAAGAGATTAGGAAGAGGTGGCAAGAATACACAGAAGAACTATTAAAAAATATCTTAATGACCTGGAAAACCACAAAGATGTGATCATTCACCTAGAGCCAGACATCCTGGAGTGCAAAGTCAAGTGGGTCTTCAGGAGCATCACAATCAATAAAGCTAGTGGAGGTGATGGAATTCCAGTTGAGCTACTTTCAATCCTAAAAGATGATTCTGGGAAAGTGCTGTACTCAATACGCCAGCAAATTTGGAAAACTAAGCTCTGGCCAGAGTGGAAAAGGTCAGTTTTCATTCCAATCCCAAAGAAGAGCAACGCCAAAGAATGTTCAAACTACTGCACAATTGCACTCATTTCACATGCCAGCAAGGTAATGCTCAAAATCTTTCAAGACAGGCTTCAACAGTACATGATCTGAGAACTTCCAAATATACAAGCTGGATTTAGAAAAGGCAGAGGAATCAGAGATCAAATTTACTAACTTATTCCCTGGTGGCTCAAATGGTAAAGTGTCTACCTGCAATACGAGAGACCAGGGTTTGATTCCTGGCTCAGGAAGATTCCCTGGAGAAGGAAATAGTAACCCACTCCAGTATTCTTGCCTGGAAAATCCCATGGGCAGAGGAGCCTGGTAGGCTACAGTCCACAGGGTCACAAAGAGTCAGATATGACTGAGTGACTTCACGTTCACTTTAATTTTATACCATTTGGCTTATTCTTATCATTAAAGAATAGTCATGATCTTTGTCCCCTTCTTAAGAAGAAATTCTTTTAGAGCAGTCTTATCCCAGATAACTTCATGCAGTAATAGAAATTTTCTATGTCTGCACCATTAAATATAACACTTGAAATACTTAGTGCAACTAAAAATATAATTTTAACTTTTATTTTAATTAATTTAAACTTTAGCCAAATGCAGCTATTGGCTGTTGTATTTGACAGTTTAGTGCTAACGCATATACGCATTTGTGTGTGCTAAGTTACCTCAGACGTGTCCAACTCTCTGCGACTCCATGGACTATAACCCACCAGGCTCCTCTGTCATGGGCTACGTCAGGAAAGAATACTGGAGTGGGTTGCCATGTCTTCCTCCAGGGGATCTTCCTGACCCAGGGATCAAACCTACGTCTTTTATGTCTGCTGCAGTGGCAGGCGGGTTCTTTACCACTAGCACCACCTGGGAGGTGCAGTGCATGTCTGCATGTGCATAAATTTCTCCATCATGATAGTATCTTCCTCAGTTACTTAGCTTCCTTAGAAGTATTTTCCACGAGTTATATTTTCATCTAAATATTTTAGTTACTTTTCTATCTAATGCATTTTATTCAAGAGAATTTTTCAAACTAGGAACTCAGCATATCCTTCATCTGTGAGTTTCCTGGGTTACTGCTAAGCACTATATTGGATGCACTTAGATTCTGGTCCTCATTGATTTCTGAAAGCAGTCTTTTGTTCTCCTAAACTATCAATCATTCTTACCCTACTCTCACTGAAGATGACATTCCACTCTCAAAGAGGTATGTTTTCCATACTATTTCCTGCTTTTTTGATACGGCTTGTGGACACTTGCAGAGTAATAAAGATGCTGTCCAGAAAGCAGCTTCTGTAGTCACTGGGCAGTAGACATCAGCAGCAGCAATAGGAGGACTTATTTTAAAAAGCAAATACATATCTCTACTACAGGGAACAGTATAACAACAAAATGCAGCTGTAATATTTTTACAGTGCTCAGATAAGCATCAACATAGTAATTCTAAATTCCATATTAAAAACCGATTTGGGGGCAATTTTACTAAAATGTACATATAAACACACACTGATACACACACAAAAAAGAAAGTACTGCTTTAAATGGCAAGGGAATTAATCAAAATAAGATCCTAAGACATTTCATAACATCCTGGAGATAACATCCCCTAACATTTCAAAACCACCTTAGTCATCCAGGGTGCCGGTTATTCATCAGATACAGTACTTGACACCTAAAGGCATAGCATGAATGACAATTACTGTTTGGGGTACAAATCTGTACAGATCACACACACACAGAGGATGCAATACCATTTAGCCGCCGCCAGGAAATCAATTTTTTTCAAAATAAAGGGTATAATCAATGTTTATTTTGCGTTAAGGATGGGAAACCAAATGAAAGGGGAATGAAGTGACATTAAAATCCTTATGTCCCAGTTTAGTTTCTCCATGGGAGCAAAGAGCAGATTTTATTAAACTTAACCTAATTTTGCTATGACAACAGTTGTATCACTTGAGATCATATTCTAAGAGAAACACAGTATTTACTCTCTTCTTGTAGCCCTTAGATCTTTCATAGTTTGACTTAAAAGTCATAGTTTTTAATGCCAATGAGAAAAATATACAGAAAGAGAGAGAGAGATTTAGGAGGGATGAGAACATTTACATTTATAATAAACCTAATGCATGCCTCTCCTTGGGAAGTTCTTTTGAGACATGAAGCTTACTCAGTGGTTAGGGGGTTAATGAATGAAATGGATTACTGCACTGAAAATAAAAATCACTATTAAAAAAAAATGTGACACCAAGAGAATTAGGCACTACATAATACTGTAACCACTGAGAATTCTCAACAGTAAAATAAAGCCTTGTAGTCCCAGCATTTTCATTAGTTTTCCAGTAGCGCTGGATGTAGAGTGAATTACAATGAGGGAGAAAGCAATGGCTGCTGCCTTTAAAGAACACACTCTGTTCAGAAAGAAAGTGCTCCTTCAAGCCACCCTGGGATGGTCACTGGCCTCTCTCACCACCATGTGTCTTAAATTTTAGTACCTTAAAGATCTCGTGTAAGAGAATATTGCCTTTATCCTGCAAGACACCAAATGCTAAATACCAGACACAGTGAACCATGCTGCAGCGTAAATTTTAACTTCAGAATACAGAATTCTATGTATCAGTTAAAACTTGTGCAAGAAGCCTTTCTAACTACACAGTTTGGAATTAGGATTATGTTTACATTATGTGTCGATTGAAGCAGATACAAAATTAACATAAAGAACGACCAAAACCCATACAAAGGGGGAAAAAAAAAATCAGGTTCTATTACCTCTGAGACTGTTTCAGTTCAAAAGAAGAAAGGTAGGGGGTGCAGATACGCACAGAGGATTGAAACATGAAATGTGACACTAAATCGGATTTTGCAGCACAGATTTCTATTTGACTTTGCATCGCTTTCTATTCTCTCAGTCGTAAAAATAGGACTACTTTTGAACCACTAACCTGGAAAAAACTAAAGGTCAAATATCTCATTAACAGATCTGCTCTTAAGCGTAGGGCTGAGACAGAAAGTACATGATCATAGAAGAAAAAGACAAGAGTTAACACCATTTTATCCACTGTAATTAGGAAGTGTCATAAATCCTACACTAGTTTCTGTCCTAATCATCCTATATTTAACCCTTTCCAGTTCACTAAAATTGAAGAATCGGTCTCAGTCTCTACTGGAGTATGAATCACACACTATCTTCAAGCCAGACTATGATCCCTTCCCATACACATTATTAATACATTATTCACTGAAGAAGAGGCAGAATGATAAACTATAATTCTTGCTCTCCAGTTGCTTATAGTCTCGTTAGGGATACACAACCATACACGGCTATGTAAGTAAATTAAGTACAACTGTGGTCCTCAGCTTGGCGACAGCAAGGCTCTGGGGTAAACAAGTATCTGTGTGCTGTGTGCTAGGTCACTTCAGTCATGTCCGACCCTTTGCAACCCTATGGAATGTAACCTGCCAGGCTCCTCTGTCCGTGGGATTCTCCAGGCAAGAATCCTGGAGTGGGTTGCCGTGCCCTCCTCCAAGAAATCTTCCCGACCCAGGGACTGAATCTGTGTCTCTTATGTCCCCTAGACTGGCAGGCAGGTTCTTTCCCACTGCACCGCCTGGGAAGCCCTAAATATCTATCTAGAGGGAGCCATGTCCACCCATCAGGCTCCTGGCAGTGCCACGTCCTGTCAGAGGTCCCCCCAACAGAAAGGAAACAAAATCACTGTTTGGTGGCAGGCAACATCACAGTTTACAAGAAGAACAAAACATCTGCTGAACTTAAGGCCCTGAGTCTTTGTGCTTTGGGGTTGGTTCTGGTCTCGGTTTCCTATTTAAATTCTGTTTTCTTAGTCCTGGATACTTTTAAGGCACCGTATGTAATTTTACTGCTGGTCTTCTCAAACCTTCTATGGAACAAACTGGAGCACAAATGTGATTAAAAAGCCATAGGGAAAACAAACGAATGAATAAATTTAAAATATTTTATTATTAACTGATACCCAAAATCAACGAATATCTGGGCAGGAAAACATGGCTCAGTAATTGACTGACACCTTGGCCTTCCTTCTGTGTGATCTATGGTTATGTGGTTGAACTGGCAGAGTTGAAAAAAAAATGGAGCTGTAACTTTTCATACAGTATGAATGAAATACAGAGTGTGAATACAGAGCAAAGTGGTTTCTTGGTATTGAAGGAATGTTAGTTAGCTAATGTCAGTTTAGCCGAGGGTGATATAAAAGTGTCATTAAGGCTTACTCAGAATCATATTATGTTTCAAGCATTTTCTACGTTAAACTTCAAGCTTTCATCTCTGAGATACAAGTCACTGTTGTATTGATGAGATATTTTCACTTAAGTTATAAAATGCTTCATTTCTCTCTCCCTTTTGGGGTCAGGGATTACCCTGAATGCACTGTCTGCTCTTTTCTTAATATAATAGAAACTAAATACTTTAGCAGGGCTTCCCAGGGGGTGCTAGTGGAAAAGAACCTGCCTGCCTAATACAGGAGACAAAGGAGGTGTGTCCATCCCTGAGTTGGGAAGATCCTCTGGAAGAGGAAATGGCAACCCACTGCAGTATGCTTGCCTGGAGAACCCCATGGACAGAGGAGCCTGGTGGGCTACAACCCACACAGTTGCAAAGAGCCTGAAGCAACTTAGCATGTACGCACACACAGATGCTAGCACGTTTCAAAATATTTTTGTTCCCAATTTTTATTTTATTTTTAAGCTTCACTTTATTTGGAGATGAGACCCAAAGGGAAAAATAAAAGCTAGCAGCTGTTTAATTCCTAGAGCAACTTTATAGTTTATAGACCAGGTTCTTGGTCTGTTTGGCCATGGCAGAATTTATGAAAATCTAAAACATTAATGACGCCTAAAAGGCAGGCTGCCACACAGAGATGAACACACTGCCTGGTCTGAGAGCAGAATTATAGAAACTTGAAACCTCAGCATTTTGAAGATCATTGAAATATCATTTTTGTATGTGTTCAGAATATTTCACAAATAATGTTTAGATGGAGCCCATATAAACCCAATTCACATTAGAACTGAAGTATCTTTTCTGTATATAAAACTGTTGCAACCAGACAGTAAAAAAAAAAGACATGTTTCAATGTTTATAGCAGGTAAAAGAAAACACTGTGGAAAAAATAAAGAAGTAAAAGCAGTATTAGTAGTGCTTCCTGTCTCTTTTTATAGTAACAAAAAATACGAAGCACAGAGAATTTGATTATATATGCACAAGATGTGCTCTTATGGTATATACTTTATATCTGCCATTACAGACCAACAAAGAATCTTTCACTGTCAAACTGAGTTAGCTGTGGTGCATATCATGGATGGCTTTAAAGCTATTTTCCATTAATAATAAGGTATTTAAAACATGAAAATAAATGATTACAGTATATACCACTGGAGCTTTCAGTTTGCTGTTTTCTGTGAATTAAATCCTATTTATAAGGTGGTGTTATCCAAAGTGAAAGGGAAGAAAATGATCCAGAAAATCAGGAATGTTTTCACATTCACAACTGAAAACCTCATTTTCTCCAATGAAGTGAGTCAGCACTTTAGAATTAAAAATTCTACTATGCTCAAGATACATTTTAAATGGGGGTCACTCAGTAAAGTGAAAAGTGCAGTGTATTTGCATTTCAGTGTCCTTGGACTCTCTCAGGTGTGGGAGCTGAGTGATGAGTAGCTGATTTGTGACCTGTAGCTAACCCCTTTTATAATGAATTTTAGAGTTCAATAGAAAAAGAGGAAAGTATGTTGTGTTAATGTTTCCTGTGTACAAGAGACAATAATAAAGTATTTTTTTACATGGAAAATAATTTAGCAGAGATTCTCTTAATATATATTTTCCTCTTAATCTATTATTGTCCTTCTCCTAAACCACAAGGCTAGGCAAAAATCTATAATAGTGGTCAACTGAATCTGCGGCTGCCTGGATACATGATTTAAATTTGATGACATAAAAGTATGCATGAAAAGAGTATATAGTTTTTACTGAAAATAGGCTACACTTCAGGCAGTTATTTCACATTAAAATGAGAGATGAGTTCACTTTTATACTTAAAAACAATCACTTTTTACCTCCAAATAAAACAGGAAAAAAAAATTTTTTTTAAACCTTGAAAATATTTCTGACTTAACTCTCAATCTGTTGTGTTCTTTGGCCTTTTTGCATCAACCTTTCAAGGCAAGAATCAAAACAGTATTGAAATAGTTAAAAACATTTTTCCTAAGAATTGTCTCATAATTTAAAAAATTAAAAATTCAATATATGGACAAACTAGTAGAATAAATATAGCCAAAGACTAATTTTGAAAGCAAAGTTCAGGAAAACTCCCAAAATATGTACAAAGAAAGACTAAGTAATGGATAATTTGAGAAATAAAAGACTTTGAGGTTAACATGCAGAAAGACCAAGACCCTTTCATCAGGATTTTCAGAAGCAAATAACAGTCAAAACAGAGAGGAGAAAATAATAAATGAAATTATAGAAAAATTTTTCACAAAGCTGATAAATGCTATACTAGGCTTCAGACCAAAAAAACTATGCGTTGGGTCAGATTAAAAAAAAAAAAAAGCTCAGATATTTCTATTCTCAGTGATAATTTCATGGATTTAAAAGTGTGTGTGTTTCTGTATGTCTGTGCATGCATGTGTGTGTGTGTGTCCCTAAATACTTCTAGAGAAAAAAAAGTAAGTTGCAAAAGGTACAAGAACTACACTAAAGTTAAATTTCTCATGTGCTGTACTGGATTGTAGAAGATAATGGAGTAATATTTTTAAAGATATCAGGGAAAATAATTTAGCCAAAAATCTTAGGTAGTCAAAAATCTATTAAGGCAACAAAAAAAATATTCAAATATCCATGGGTATAAGCCATAATAGTACTATCCCTGATTTCTATAAGAAAAATGAGTATCTGAAGAGGTACTTTAATGAAATGACAAAGAATCCAAGAAAAAAGATAACTTGAGATGTCAGAATCAATAGGAGATTGAATCTACTTGATCTTGATTCTTGGAAAATTTTTCTTAAATAATACAGGTTTAGAGAGGTGGACTGTGAAGAAGGCTGAGCGCTGAAGAATTGATGCTTTTGAACTGTGGTGTTGGAGAAGACTCTTGAGAGTCCCTTGGACTGCAAGGAGATCCAACCAGTCCATTCTGAAGGAGATCAGCCCTGGGATTTCTTTGGAAGGAATGATGCTAAAGCTGAAACTCCAGTACTCTGGCCACCTCATGAGAAGAGTTGACTCATTGGAAAAGACTCTGATGCTGGGAGGGATTGGGGGCAGGAGGAGAAGGGGACGACCGAGG
The DNA here is from genome assembly GCF_001704415.2 of Capra hircus. Classification (NCBI taxonomy): domain Eukaryota; kingdom Metazoa; phylum Chordata; class Mammalia; order Artiodactyla; family Bovidae; genus Capra; species Capra hircus. The sequence goes on along the minus strand of NC_030823.1, from coordinate 29,649,083 downwards.
ATGAGATGGCTGGATGGCATCATGGACTCGATGGACATGATTCTGAGTGAACTCCGGGAGTTGGTGATGGACAGGGAGGCCTGGCGTGCTGCGATTCATGGGGTCGCAAAGAGTCGGACACGACTGAGCGACTGAACTGAACTGACAGAATTGGATTTCCTTTTCTGTGGGTCTGTTTACCTTGCCACCATACGTGGCATATGCTTAATAATATTAATATAATTAGAATATTATAAATGTTCTCTATTGGTTTTTAGTCTCCTAAACTCAACTAATGCAAAAGTACAGAGGATGGAGTTCTAGTTTATGGAAAAGAATAATTTATGGCAGTATAAAATAATACTATAAGAAAATCAAGAAACGTAGGAATATATTATTTAAAACTATGATGTTAGCCATCAGAACAAAAATAATATATTTTAGAAGTGTTGGGTTTTTTTTTTAATTTTTTCAGAGACAGTGATGATGGAGGAAGGAACATTTTCATTTTACACTTAAAAATATATATGTGCATATATTAATTTCCTAGTTTTAAGAAAAGTTCAACATTTAAAGGGTATTTTCATCAATAAGGGATTGCTAAATAACAGTTCTTCCTCATAATACAGTAGATAAAACAAATGAGAAATATTAATGTATATAATCAAGATTTTTAATCAAATAACACAAAACAAGTTGTCACATGGTATGGACAGCATGGCATAATTTAGGTTAAAATACTTTGAGGTTTCCATATAGTCATGTGAAAAATAAAAGTCTAGGAGGCTACAGAGGTGCTCTTATTTCTTCTTTTAGTTCTATAGATATATATAAGTTTATAGGGGCTTTCAACTATCACTTTTGCTTTTGTAACACTCAATAAAGACATTTTGAAAAATGAGATTGTTTGAAGCCTAGAAAAGGGGAAATGAGTTGTCCCAGATCAATCAGGAAGCAAGTGCCAGAGTCAAGACTAAAATCCAGTTGGTAGCAGGGTTGCCAAGTCTTAGGGAATTTTACCCCTCCTTCCCAATTTCCATCAGCCCTCCTAAAGTGAAAGTCACTCGGTCATGTCCAACTCTTTGTGACTCCATGAACTATACAGTCCATAGAATTCTCCAAGCCAGAACACTGGAGTGGGTAGCCTTTCCCTTCTCCAGGGGATGTTCCCAACCCAGGGATTGAACCAAGGTCTCCGCATTGCAGGCAGATTCTTTACCAGCTGAGCCACAAGGGAAGCCCAAGAATACTAGAGTGGGTAGTCTATCCCTTCTCCAGTGGATCTTCCCAACCCAGGAAGCAAACCAAGGTCTCCTGCATTGTAGGTGAAATCTTTACCAACTGAGCTATCAGGGAAGTCCCTAACAGAAAAGTAACACCCCTAATAAAAATGTTAACAACAATAATAATAATGACAAACATGTGTCAAGTTTTATATAAAGTGTGAATAAAAGTATCTTCAAGGGGGAAAAAAATGTCTATCTCTGACATCTTGCTGGGGGATCAGGATGATAAGGAAAGACTTAATAAAGGAGGTGACAGTGGGGCAAAGCCCTGGACAATAGGCATAGGTTTTAATAGACCAAGATGTGAGCAGAGCTGTGGCCAGAGTTATTCCAGGTAGTGCAAGGGCACCAGAAAAAGAACTTGCGTGACAAACGCCATCTTTTTTGTTACTATTTACATTTCTTCTAAAGTAAACCACAGGTACAGTAAGATCAAGGATCACACCACAAGGACAAAGACAAAAGACAGGTGGTGAAAAGAAAGAAAAAAAAGATAATATTTTAAAATATTTTTTTTACCAAGGAAAGCCATAATAATTGAATGGAAAGCTCAGCCCTGGCTTTCATAACAGTTGGAAAGGAAGTGAAAAAACTGTCTGGGAGCAGTCAGTATCTCAGCTTATCAGAAGAACAAAATGATGCAGAATAGAGCCTGCTAAGTTAAAGACAGCAGTCATTTACTGTGGGAAGCAAGAGAATGCTGTCACTGGCACCCGATGCTCAGGAAAGGCAACACGGAGAAGGTAGGCAGTGAGCTACATAGACATTTTTGACTGGCATTAGGGACAAAAGCAAAGGGACCATCATAAATACAGAAACTAAGATTGGACAGGATTATCGAGCAGTTATGCCATGAGATGCTTTAGTTTAACAATCTCCCCTTTCCTCGAAATGTTTACCAAATACTCATTTCTGAGCTACATGGCCCTGCTAACTGATGCTTAACCCAAACTGATCCAAACAGACTCTGATTCCAGGGTACAAAGGTTTGAAACAGAGACACTCAGAGACAGGATACTGGTGGAGTGGTCACATGCAAGGGAGCATTCCGGAGGCTGGGCAGGTCCACAAGCTCTGGCTTGGCTACCAAGGAATTTTTATTTTTTTAATCTTACAAAATAATCCAGGATCCAGTCAACAAATTCCCCTTTGAACTAAGCTACCCAGAGTTGGTTTCTATTACATTCCATACCAAGTCTCGTAATTAACATACTACCTTGGGGAAATGGTTGTGGGTACCCTGCAAGGAGAGAGAAGCCATGTGGTAGGAACCACCTGAGGCTTTGAAGGCAGGATCAAGGTGAACCATTAGTCTAAAGGGCAGAACTGAGCTCTGGTATATGAGCTAGGTTTCAATGTAATATGGATCCGAGAACACAGAGGCTTTTGGTTTCATTCACTAAGCCTGGAGCATGTATCTTGACTGCAAACAAAAGTATCTTGCATCACTTTTTAACCAAACTTCAAGTGCCAGACTTGAGCTGTGTAACTCGGAGATGATCCCAGTCATACTGCACTGCGGGGCAGACCTGCTCAGACCTCCCTTTCCTTTTCTCCCCTTTCTTCCCCTTTCCTTTGTTGGTTGAAACATCTAAGTTTCAGAAAGGTTTCTGATTTATAGGACTCTATAGTGTGTCCTTCTATATCACAAATAATTATTTTCTTGATTTATAAGTCAAGGACATTTGTGAATGAGAATTTTCTCTAGCCAGACATACATATGGAAATGTATACATACCAAAGTCCTATATCTAATAAACTCATTACTGGGCCCATGCTGTGAAAAAAAAAGAGAAATAATGGCCATCTCTCCCTCTGATTATGTTTGGTTATCATGAGATCTGTAATTTGTAAAAAGGTTTACTCCAGGGAAGTCAGTGGCCATGAAGCCTGGCTGACCCAGGTCACACGGGAGCCAATCACTGATATGGCATGCAAAAAAAGAACAAGCAATTCAAAAGATGATAAAACCTGAGAGTTACCAGAAAATGAAATTGGAGAGTGGGAGGTGACAGCCCAGTTACTATGCTTCCCTTACCCATTCAGTATCCAAATAAGACGAGTCCAAGATATAGCTTCGTCCATGACAAAACTGGGTGATGGGCTTTCGAGCAAATGTAAGGGACCAATAGTGAAGAGCAATCCATTTCACTATGCAGGTAACAAATGGCTAAACAATTAGGGAGTGGGAGGGTTTCTGCTTAATAGCCTAAGGGATTTAGGGCCTTCACCTTCTGAAGATCATGTCACCACCACCTGTGCCCAGTATGAATTACACGCCAGTACTGCATTCTCATTTAAGTTAAAGCATCAATATTGATGAGATGTTCTGACCCGAGAGAGAAATGTGATATAAAATCAAAGGAATTTATTTCCCAATAGCTTAAAAAATAAAATAAAATAAGACAATAAATCAGGGTGGGATGCTCACTTGAGATGGACTTTGGTTTCTTCCTGATAAAATTACCTTCTTGATGTTGGCACCCAGGGTGTACCAGGCTAACAGTGGTATACCCAAATGAACATGCCAAGAACCAGGCAGTTGCCAACAAAGGTGAAGAGGCCAAGACCAAGACTCCAGTTAGCTAGGAGATGCATGGCTTAAAGGAGCCCCACTGATTTGATAAATAGAAGGTAATGATAACAAGGGCATTTCCAAAACTATGTATCTCTAGTACCTAAGCTTCAGCCTATAGTTATGATTTCCAGCCCTGTTTATTCAAAGAAACATTTAAATTATAAAGATATTCAAGTATACTTACTACATATAATGTATAAAGGAAAATAGAGAATATTAAGTATATTCTAAAAAATTCATTATTCAAAATAATAAATTAAGAGATGGTTGAGATGAGATGGTTGGATAGCATCACCAATTCAATGGACATGAGTTTGAGCAAAAACTCAGAGACAATAGAAGACAGAGGAGCCTGGCGTGAGGTCCATGGGGTCCCAAAGAGTTGGATGTGATCTATTGACTGAACAATGATGACAATTTTCAAACACACATTCTTTGCATTGAATAAAGATTATTCATGTAAACTATAACCATGAAAATGTGTTTATTATATTGAACTGGACATTGCTCTAGTTATTCAAATGTGATCCTACTGGCAATGTACAATATACACTTTTCTACTGGACAATCCGGAGTCTGAGTCCCTAAGGTTACTGTTATAGTGGAAATAGCAGCAATCCCAAGTAATGAGGTTTCCAAGTGGAGTCACTACAATACGTGGAGTGCTCCATACTATTGCAGACCAAGTATAACTTACAAAAAATGAATTATTTATATTATATATGTATTTGTTATCATCAAAAAAGTGTTATATTAATAAATGAATTCTAGAAAATGCAATAAATGGCATGGGGCATTTACAACATGCATTAATAGTAGATCTATGATTTTATTTAATCCCCACAGGAACCCTATGAAGCTGCTACTTTTAGCAGCCCCATTTTACAGATGCAGAAACTGAGGCATACAGAATATGTCCAAAAGACACATTGTTTCTGCCAAAATTCATGCCCAATTTGATTCCAACATTTTACACTGCTGAATATGATTATAGTATCTCCAGGAATGGTAAGACATCTAAATTCCAATTATTCTGATAATTAAATGCTTTCATGGAGAAAATAACATTCAGCATATGTCTTGGTAGTTATAGGTGTCAAATACCCAGATTACACATCCAATCACTAAATGGATTAATAGGCCAAATGCTAAAACAACTTCCTTACTAGGCTGGAAGGTGATAGAGCTGTAAACTCACCTGGCTCCTGATCTGAATTCAGGCTGCTACTCCATTGTGTCAGTTGTGTTGTATGACTTTGCACTGAGTCCGCAGAGGAACCGCAGTGAAAAATTAGCTGCTCAGTATAACAAATTGCCAGATGCTGGACTCCGGCAGGTAGCAGCATTTCAGAGTGTGCATGAACCTTGGAAGGAAATATCTCGAGCCCCAGACCTCGAACTTTATGTGTTACAAGCACAATGCTAAAATCTCAAGTTTCATTTCTTGTGATTAAATACACAACCTTAAAATGCTTTTTAAAGAAAAAAAGCTACAGTAGCATTTTTTATTTTCTAGCTACACATTACCTATTTTCTTCACAGGGATAAATCAAAGTGGGTTACAATGTTTGCTTTGAAAAATTTTAGTAGCCTCTCCCTCCTAAAAGAATCCAAGTATTCTAGAATCTGGATGAACATTCCCTCGGATGGGTAGCTGCTACGGATAAACGCGACCTCAGAACTTCACTTTGTTTTTGTGAGCAAAGAGAAAATATCCTTTCCTGCCTTCACTCTTGTTCATCACCAAAATTCCTCCTGCCAACCGGCCGAACCCAAAGTTCCAGAAGATTCATTCTCTTGACATTAGGTTTCAGTCTTGATTTAAATAGTTCACAGAAAGTGAGGGTATCTCTTTGGATAATTGTGAAGTACAAGGGCATTGAGTCACTGAGAAAGTGTTTGGGAGTAAAGCATTTTATAAAACTGAAAAATAACCACAAGAAAGTGAGGCTAGGGCCAGTAACATAAAAACTGATGATTTAACAATTTTACCCAGACTGTTCCTGACCACATAATCAAATCACGCCCTCTAACCAATGTAATATACACAGGAAAAGTCTGGATACAAAACAGAAACTGGGCTCTTTGGATTTTGAAAAGATTTCACAAGATTTAAAATCTTCCTGTATCGTCCAAAAGTTGCCCTTCTTTCCAGCTTGAAACTTCTCCAGAGACAATATTTTATTGGAAAGAAATTTTGGCCAAACCAGTATATATAAACTAATTTCTCTAAGTCTGGAAACTAAACTTCCATTCAGATCTAAGTGTCTGCTTTCAGTAGTTCACAAAGGCTGCCTCTTCTGCATGGTTTTGTTAATAAAGCTCAGTCTGAGTCATTTGTTCCACCATCAATTTGTTCTTGTTCAGTCTCTAAGTCAGGTCCAACTCTTTGTGACTCATGGACTGCAGCCAGTCAGGATCCTCTATTCCTCCAGCATTTCCCAGAGTTTGCTGAAATTCATGTCTATTGAGTCCCTGATGCTATCTAACCATCTCATCCTCTGCCTCCCACTTCTCCCTTTGCCTTCAATCTTTCCTAGCATTGGGGTCTTTTCCAGTAAGTCAGCTCTTCGCATCAGGTGGCCAAAGTATTGAAGTTTCAGCTTCAGCAACAATCCTTCCAATGAATATTCAGCGTTGATTTCCTTTAGGATTGACTGGTCTGATCTCTCCATGAAGTCCAAGGGACTCTCAAGAGTCTTCTCTAGCACCTACTGATCAGTATTTCAACACTTCTTTTCCTATATCAAAGCTGCTCCTGGGCTTCCTTGTGCTTACATTCTAGTCCTCACCTGATTGCTCTGCAGTCAAGCTCTGAAAGCCTGGTTTGTAGACCCATGTCTTTGGGCAAATCATGTTACTGATCTGGCCTCAACTTCCTCATCTAAAGAAGGAAGAAACCATCTACTTGCTTCATAGTGTTGCTCGGAGGATCAACTGAAATCATGAACAAGGTGTGAAAATTATAAAGTGCAATAAAAACACAGGATAATATCACTGTAGCTATTATTCAACATTCCACACTTTAATTCATAAAAAAGTGCCCACAATGGACCATTATACAGTATAGGTTTGGTTCTTTTTTTTTTTTTTTCTCAATAGTCTAGAAAAAATAATCCTGAAAAAAAAAATTGGTTCTATAAAACTCTTCATTTAAAGTCATATTTGAGAATCATGGTACAATATGATTAAAAGCTTTACCTAAGGCAACATCAAAATACAGCTTCTCTTTCCTCTTTAAAAAAATGTTTGTATGTATGTGTGTGCTGGTGTTGTTGTTGTATATGTGTTTATGTACTTTGAAAACTAGTTTTCCTTATCATTTAATTAAGATAAGGTCACATGAAGCCTACTGCCCTTTCCTTTCATTGCACTATATCTGCTTTGGCAACTGTTTCTTAGATAGGCTGTTCTATGAACTTGAAACTTATTTCCCCCTCAGATAAGTGATCTTGTCCTTTTTATATTAAAACTTTGTCTCATTTCTGCTGAGAGCAGTTGCCCCAGGCAGTCAAATATGTTCCATGTGAACTTGCTTTCAAACTGAGTCACCTGTGGCAATGTGCCTTTATGGAGTCCATTAATAATTTTAAGTGCTTGCAGGGTAAATTTAAATGCATTCGTTTCCATCCTCCTCTTTTTCTTCATTCTCCCATCAACTATTCTTTCCCCTTTTCTTTCTCTTGATACATAACATACCTGCAAAACTGTCTCAAAAAAAACTTGGTATGAAATCAACATTTAAAAAATGTACTTCTCTATACTCATATGATACACCGATTCCATTGATTCTTCAGTCTAATGTGTCTCTACAAATTTGGCAACACTATCTAATCTGTTCTCACCTTGTGTCTACTGCGACTAATTACATTTGAAAATTCTCATTTTCATAGTGCAATACTTACATCTTCAACTCTTTCTCTATTTTTCTACCATTTATCATTTACTCTTTATTATTATTATTATTATTTTTACTTTACAACTCTTTCTTGAGAAATCTGGTTATCATAGAACATCTATTTAAGGAAAAGCAACTAAGTTCAGAACACTATTTTCAGTGACTGCAAAACTGCAGCATGCAAGGTGATTTTTCACAAAAGCTAGGTGTAAAGACAGAGAATGTTCAGATTTCATAAGAGAATATTTTATTTTGAAAAATAAATCTTCACCAGACCCAATACATAAGTGTACAGAAAACAAGTAAGATGTTATTACACTTATATAGTGCTTTGAATCATCAAAAAAGAGCCCACGGATTACATTAGAAATAGTCAATAGGGTTGTAACACTGACAAAATGGCAGCTTCTGTGTAACTCAATCAGAAATTAGATTACAATTGAGATTTCATTTAAGGTGATTTTCATACATTTAGAATTTTACCAAGCAAAATAGGAAAAAAGTAACTTTGAAAGACTCCTTTAAGAATAACTATGAAACTTGAGAGTGTAAATATAACTGTCCTAGATCAGACTTTAAAAGGTAGCCATTTGACACCAAAAACAAAGGCAACAAAAACAAAAGCAAAAATAAAAAACTGAGACTACATTAAGCTAAAAAGCTATTTCACAGCAAAGAAATTACAAACAAAATGAAAAGGCAACCTACCAAAAATAGGAGATGATATTTGCAAATCATGTATCAGATAAGAGGTTAATAGTCAAAATATACAGAGAGCTCAAACAACTTAATAGTAAAACAACAAACCATTAAAAAATAGGCACAGGATTTGAACAGCTATTTTTTTTCCAAAGAAAGTGGAAACAGACAGAGATGGTCAACTAACACATGCAAAGGACTCAATACCAAAAATGATCAGAGAAATACAAATCAAAGCCACAAAAAGATACTTCACACTCGTCAGAACGACCATTCTCAAAAAGACAAGAAACAACAAGTGTGGGTGAGAATAAATAAACATACATACATACACACAGACACATATGCTGGGATATTTTTCAGCCATGAAAAAGAAAGAAATCTTGCCATTTGAGAGAAGAAAGTTCATTAAGGGCATTATGCTAAGTGAAATCAGACAGTTAAATACTTTATGATCTCACTTTTATGTGAAATCTTAAAAAAAAAAAAAAACAAGCTCATACATACATAGAACACAGAGGGGGTTACCACAGGCAGAGGACTGGGGGAGGACAAAATGGGTTAAGGGGGTCAAAAGGCACAAACTTCCAGTTATAAAATAAATAAGTCAAGGAGATGCAATGTACAGCATGGTGACTACAGTTAATAACAACGTGTTGCAAATATTTGAAAGTTTCGTGGTGTTGGAGAAGACTCTTGAGAGTCCCTTGGACTGCAAGGAGATCCAACCAGTCCATTCTGAAAGAGATCAGCCCTGGGATTTCTTTGGAAGGAATGATGCTAAATCTGAAACTCCGGTACTTTGGCCACCTCATGCAAAGAGTTGACTCACTGGAAAAGACTCTGATGTTGGAAGGGATTGGGGGCAGGAGGAGAAGGGGACGACAGAGGATGAGATGGCTGGATGGCATCACCGACTTTATGGTCGTATGTTTGAGTGAACCCCTGGAGTTGGTGATGGACAGGGAGGCCTGGAGTGCTGTTCATGGGGTCGCAAAGAGTTGGACACAACTGAGCGACTGAACTGAACTGAAGAGAGAAAATCTTAAAAGTTCTCATCATAAAGAAAAATTCTGTAAGGATGCACAGTAACAGATGTTAATTAGACTTCTAGTGGGGACACTTTTGCAATATACATAAACACTGAATTGCTGGGGGAGCCTGGTGGGCTGCCATCTATGGGGTCGCACAGAGTCGGACACAACTGAAGCAACTTAGCAGCAACAACAGTGTACCTCAGATTCCTATAGTGTTGTATGCCAATTATACCTTGACAAAACTCCAAAAAACGTTCAACAACAGTTATTAGCTATAAGAGATCAATAAACTAAAAGGAAAACCTGAATCCCAACTACTTTAAGGTCTGCTAAAAATTACATACGACCTACATGTAGTTCTGGAAACTCATTTCAGGTGTGATTTTTTTTTTTTTTTCTGTGCTGACTCTGTTGCCACATGGACTTTTCTCTCGTTGCAGAGAGCAGGGGCTCCTCTCTCGCTGCAGAGAGCAGGGGCACCTCTCTAGCTGCAGAGAGCAGGGGCGCCTCTCTAGTTGCAGAGTCCAGGCTCTAGAGAATGTGGCCTCAGCAGCTGTGGTTCACAGGCTCTAGAGCACAGGCTCAATTGTGGCAGACGGGCTTAGTTGTTCTACCGCATTTCATGTGGGATCTTCCCAGACCAGGAATCAAACCCACGTCTCCTGCATTGGCAGGCGGATTCTTTACCACTGAGCCACTAGGGATGTAATTTCTTAATTCAAAGAAAATCAATAGGTAGATTTGAGTTGGGAGTAGGTAGTCTATTTGAGTTGGAGATGAGGATTGTGTTGCTGGATTTGGAGTTTGGAGATGAGGGAAAGGAACTTCACAGAGGAACAATTTTTCTCTCATGACGTAAAGTAACCTGCTGCTGCTGCTGCTGCTGCTAAGTCACTTCAGTTGTGTCCTGACTTCAAATAGTAGTGTCTTCCTTGAGATATTTGTATGTAAGTTGTAGACATAAGACACCAGTTCGATCCACGGGTCAGGAAAATTTCCTGGAGAAAGAAATGGCAACTCACTCCAGTAATTTTGCCTGGGAAATTCCATGGATAGAGGAGCCTGGCGGGCTACAGTCCATGAGGTCACAGAATCAGACACAACTTAGGAACTAAACAACAAGACATAAGACGCCTTCCACAGAATGTTATCATTTTGTGACTGGAGCTCATCTCAAGTGCAAAAATAGCCAGCCGCATCCCCTAATAGGGCCCTTGAAAGTGTGCTATTTCAATTGATTCTGAATGGCTCATCTTCTGGTTCATTCTCTGTTTCCACTTCCCTACCCTACTCTACATATCATATATAAAAATAACAAAAGATAACACACAGTGCTTGCTAAGTGCCATGGACAATTCCAAGTATACTATTAATATATCAGGTAGGAACTATGATTATATCCATTTTTCAGATAAAGAAGCTGAAGTATAGCGTGATCAGTAACTGGCCCAAGGTCACACATTCAGTGTTATGAACAAACAATACGTATAATTATGTTGACTCCAAAATATAATGAAATAAATTTGCCCTCTGTTAAAGATTGCTTTTTAATTCCATTCCAAATAGCACACTGTATTATTTTAAGATTCATTCCCTTTAATTAAAGCAGCTTCCCTTTCACATTCATTCATAGTAAGATTTTACTACCTACATTAAACCCATCACCAGGTGCAAAGCACCCAGTTTTAATGAGGCCTTGGTTACTGTAAGGAATGTAGTGTACAAGGTAGAGGCACCTTTTCATAAATATTTCTTTCACAGAGAAACAAAGGCATATTTCGAAAAAGAGTATTTGTGGATTTCAGTATAGACTATGTCTGACATAGGTATATTTATACACGACTTATAAACCATATTTAAGTATGCACTAGCAGAACAAAGCCTATTAATCCACAGTAAATAAACATGCACAGTTCTATTACAATACATGGAAGTCATCAAGCAGACAAATTTTTTTCATTGAACACTGAATCACTGTGTCCTGCCAGCAGCATGGAATAAATTAATGTTTAATATTTAATACTGTATGATGGTAAGACTGAACCAAATGTGTATTTTAAATTTTATGTTATTTGACATTTCAATTTTAACTCAAAAGTATTTCTGAAAGAGTTGAAAATATGGGCCTGAAAGTAATAGTTTAAATTTAATAAGTGTACCTTGTTTTTGAATGCCACCTTATTGTCGTAGCATTTTATCCTTTAGTGATGATTCAAATCCAATTTCAGAAAAGATGAGGCATTACTAGCATTAAAGACATGACAATCTTCAAATAAAAGACATTTAAAAAATCAAAAAACATACAAAGGTCATCAAATGACCTCTGGTATTTAAACAATTATGTATGAAATGATCAGTTTAGAGATCAGATTTTTTTAAATGGTTAAATCCAAAGATAGATAAACACAAAACACATTATTAAAATATGACTTGACCTTAACAAGTGAAAACACTGTACTTCACACCAGCAATTTTTCTTAAAATAGCAATAAAGACTAAAACAAGTCAGTTTACTATGGTCTAGCAGGAAAAACACATCATTTTCTCTTCCTATTAAGAAAGAAAGGGAAAAGTTCTTTAAAATGGGTGGTATTTCATGCAGATAGGCACAAACCATAGCCTGTCACATGTACATCCAATCACAAGGAAAAAACACAATAACTCTTTTTATATGAACCACAAAATACGTAGCAGTGAGGGGAATAAAGCTGTTGAAATTTCAATACCTACACATCTCCTTCTGTATCCAAATTTTTATCCAATAATATAATTCTGCTGCGTCCGCTCATTTCTCACATTCTCCTGTTATTACAGAGGACATTTAAATATAAAAATATTTCATGGGTTTAAGAAAATTTAAACCTGTGAACAAGAGAAGAATAACTATGAGCGCAGGAGCAGGGAAATGTGTAGGTGTGTTTGTGTATGTGTGTTTTCTTCTTAGAGTCCAAAATCTCTTTGGATTATTAGTGAAACTCATACTGAATTTTAAAGCAAATACGTGGGAATGACAGCTAAAGTCCAACTTCATAATGTATAAGAATCCCCTGTTCTAAGCCATGACACATCTTGAGAATAGGGAATTTTATTTTATTTTATTTTTTACTTTTCACTATTTTACCGACAATTACTAACTATCTGACATGTGCCAGACATACTTCTGGGCATGTCCCATATAAGGCATACTCCCATAATTTACCTCATTTAATCTTTTAAAAAATTTTCATATTTCATATAATTTTTAAAGGTAACTTTTCATTTATGGTCATTACAAAATGTTGGCTATATCTCCCACATTATGCAATATATCCTTGGGCCAATTTTACATCCAATAGTTTGTACTTCCCACTCCACTATCCTTATATTGCTCCTTCACTGGTAACCACTAATTGGCTGTTTACTTGTGAATTTGCTTCTGTTTGTCATATTCACTAGTTTGTTGTACTGTTTAGATTCCAAATAAGTGATATCATACAGTAGTTGTCTTTCTCTGTCCAACTTATATCCTTAGCATTATACCCTCCACCCAGGTTACTGCAAATGGCAAAAAAAAAAAAAAAAAATTATGGCTGAGTAATATGATACCACCCTTATGGCAGAAAGTGAAGAGGAACTAAAAAGCCTCTTGATGAAAGTGAAAGAGGAGAGTGAAAAAGTTGGCTTAAAGCTCAACATTCAGAAAAAGAAGATCATGGCATCCGGTCCCATCACTTCATGGGAAATAGATGGGGAAACAGTGAAAACAGTGTTAGACTTTATTTTTCTGGGCTCCAAAATCACGGCAGATGGTAACTGCAGCAATGAAATTAAAAGACGCTTACTCCTTGGAAGAAAAGTTATGACCAACCTAGATAGCATATTCAAAAGCAGAGACATTACTTTGCCGACTAATGTCCATCTAGTCAAGGCTATGGTTTTTCCTTTGGTCATGTATGGATGTGAGAGTTGGACTGTGAAGAAGGCTGAGTGCCGAAGAATTGATGCTTTTGAACTGTGGTGTTGAAGAAGACTCTTGAGGGTCCCTTGGACTGCAAGGAGATCCAACCAGTCCATTCTGAAGGAGATCAGCCCTGGGATTTCTTTGGAAGGAATGATGCTTAAGCTGAAACTCCAGTACTTTGGCCACCTCATGAGAAGAGTTGACTCATTGGAAAAGACTTTGATGCTGGGAGGGATTGGGGGCAGGAGGAGAAGGGGATAACAGAGGATGAGATGGCTGGATGGCATCACTGACTCAATGGACATCAATCTGAGTGAACTCCGGGAGTTTGTGATGGACAGGGAGGCCTGGCATGCTGCGATTCATGGGGTCGCAAAGAGTCGGACACGACTGAGCGACTGAAATGAACTGAACTGAACTGAATATTCTATTGTATTGTAAACCACATCTTTATCCACTCATCTGTGGATAGACACTTAGTTTGCTTCTATATCTTGGAAATTGTAAGTAATTCTACTTTGAACTTTGGGGTGCATATATCTTTTTCAATTAGTGTTTTTTTTTAAATATATACCCAGGAGTATAGTTGCTGGGTCATATGGTAGTTCTATCTTTAGATTTTTGAGGAACCCCCATACTGTTTTCCACAGTGGCTGTACCAATGTCCATCACACCGATAGTGTACAAGGGTTCCCTTTTCTCCACATCCTTGCCAACAGGGAGGCCTGGCGTGCTGCGATTCCTGGGGTTGCAAAGAGTCGGACACAACTGAGCGACTGAACTGAACTGAACTGAACTGAACTGCCAACATTTACTATTTGGTCTTTTTCTTTTCTTTTCCATTACAGCCATTTTGACAGCTGTGAAGTGATATCTCATTGTGACCTTGATTTGCATTTCCCTGATGATCTGGTGATTAGCAATGCTGAGCATCTATTCACGTGCTCTGTTGGCCATTTGCATTTTCTCTTTGGAAAAACATCTATTCAGTTCTTCTCATTTTTTAATCAAATTGTTTTGTTTTTCTGATGTTGAGTTGTATAAATTGTTTATATATGTTGGATATTAATCCCTACTCAGTTATATCATTTACAAACATCTTCTCCCATTCAGTAATATTTCCATTTTGTTGAATAACTCATTTAATCTTGACATAGTCCCTCCGATGGTGATTTTATTACCCTGTATTTCTGACGAAGAAACAAACTAAGAATATTAACTAATTTGCCCATTTTAGATAGAGCACAATTTCAACTCTGGCCCTCATTTCAGTAAATAATTTAATAATTTATTAAAAATAATAATAATTTCTTAGGACTTTCCGTATGTACCAGGCCCTCTGCTTAGCTTAGCCACCACCCTACGAGCCCATTTCCCTCTAGCTTCTCCACAGCCCCAGTCCCTGACACCCAGCATGCTACCCATATTAGGCTCTTTGTGAAGGTTCACTGAATTATTTGATTAAGTAAGTTCCTTAGCTCTACAAAATAAACATACATAGATATCTGGACCCACAGTGATATTATCTTAAAACACCTTGCCGTTCGACCCCAAAATACATATTTTAAAAACAATTTTTAAGAAGAGTAATTATTTCACTGATTATGAGCATCCAGGAAACCCACATCAGATGGCAAATTCCTGCCCTTCAAACTTACACAGAGAGGACGTGTGGTGCAGGGTGACACATGCCACATGGTACACATTCCCTCAACCCAGTGAACAAATAAACCATCTCACAGCCATCTGACTATTTCAAGTGTGTGATTTGCATACCCAATTCCATTACCAGCATCACATGGGCATAATCTTCTTTTTCAAACTACCAGTCAAAATAACTGCCTATAACTTAGTAGTAAAAATGGGAAAAATTACTGATTTCTTGAATTTCTCTATACTCCCTCAACAAATTTTGCCTTTTTATTCTACAAAGAAAACACCAATTCCTTTCAAAGGCGAGATCAAACCCAAAGGTTTGTGATAAATCTGAGTATTTAAATCTGGACATTTAAAAAATGTGTCTCAGAAAAAAATTATACTAGCCATTTATTCATGTCTTAAATGAAAAGTATAAGATTGTAACTGGCTTAGACAATTATATTCCTCCTTGATAGATAGTACATAATTAATTTTTTAATCTCCAAATTACTAATTACTTTGATGTAAGAAGTCTTTATAACCAACAGACAGATATATGAAGCTTTCAATTTCTAAGTCATAGCCAAACAATCATTAGGAACACAAATAAATGCTTGGTTTTATTTTTTAACTTTATAACCTACATACAGGTAATGAAGAAACTCAGGTTAACAACACAATCCTCTGAAGGAGAGATAATCAGATGGAAACTTTTCCTGTTAGAAGTAAAACTCATTGTATCTTAACTAATTGCTCTTGTTTCATTCTGTCACTTGGATATTCACCTCCTTTTGAATTGGCATATAATTATTCTGGAGACAATAATTCAATACAATCATCTTTCCCAGGGCCCATTTTAAGTACCTTTTTGAACAAGCAGTAGAAGACAGCAACAAAGTATAAGCTATCATGGGGCTAAAAACTAACATCATTGCCTATTAAAAATAAATAAATAACTGCCCAAATTTGGCACAGGGACACTAAATAAGCAGCATGGATAGGTCTTGACAGCCTGGGAAATTTTTAGTGAGTACAGTCAAACAGTAAGCATTCATCTCAGTCACCAGCATGAAGATGAGCAAAACAGACAATAGCTCTGTGAGAAGTTGAGAGAGCAGGCAGGCAGGAAAAATCGTTCAACGGGATAATCCTTGAATACTGGCAGTTGTTCCGAGCTAGTTCAGAAAGAAGACGAAGCAATTAAAAAAGAAATCAAACACCTCCTCTCCAGTATATCCTTCACATTGCTACCAGATGTGAAGCACAATTCCCATCATGTTCTTCTCCGACGCAAGAAGGTAGCAGCCTAATCTCTGACAATGATTTTCAAACCTTGCTTCCTGAAACTCCAGTTGTTCTGCTGAGCTGCCAGTGTGATAGCAACGGGGAAGAGGGAGCATCCAGGGAGGGGGGAAATCCAGTGTCTCTATCAAAAAGAGTTGAGAAAGGCTGACAAACTTGCCCAAGTAACTCCACTTCCTCTTTCGAATACACTAGGATTTTCTTGTAAAAATGTGAGAAGAAAATTCTGCTGGTAAATAACAATTGAAAATGGTTATCTTGTTACAGTGGGTTCCATCTTCTCTGGCTGGTCGCTGGGGACGTCCATAACGAGATGCTACCCCACCTTTCAACTCTGCTTTCTCACAACTTTCTTAACACTCTCTCACTCCAGGCAACATGACTGGGCTCTACAAGTTCTATGCACATTAACTCTTTAGTCATTAACCCCATTGTCAAGAATGTCTTTTTGCTTGCCTTCAAATGCCTTGTTCCACTCAACAAATGCTAGACAATTTCTGTGGACAAAACGATTTCTTAGCCATTTCTTAGCCATGTCCCTACTTTTAAGTAATTTTCAATTTAATGGATAAGAAAATAGACAAAACAATTGACACAGTATAAATCTAAGTAAAACTGATGCTACAAAGAAGCTCAAACTCCTACAACTTCTGAGGGAAAATGGGACAAAGCAATTTTTTCCAGTATAATCAGAAAAGTAAGGATATTTTCACCGGATCTTGATGGATGTGGATATGGAAAATATGGTGAAGAATAAAATCCCTACATCATAAACATATAGCACACAAGCAGGTCAAAGCACTGGCTTCCCAGGTGGCTTGGTAGTAAAGAATTCATCTGCCAGTTCAGGAGACGCAGGTTCAATCCCTGGCTCGAGAAGATCCCCTGGAGAAGGAAACAGCAACCCACTCCAGTATTCTTGCCTGAAAAATGTAATGAACCGAGGAGACTGGCAGACTACAGTCCACGGGGTTGCAAGAGTCAGACACGACTTAATGACTAAACAACAACAACAATATGTCAAAGTA
The DNA here is from genome assembly GCF_001704415.2 of Capra hircus. Lineage (NCBI taxonomy): Eukaryota > Metazoa > Chordata > Mammalia > Artiodactyla > Bovidae > Capra > Capra hircus. Next base: position 29,631,698 of record NC_030823.1, on the reverse strand, counting down.
TCTAGTATATCCTGGGGAGTATATAACTGGAGTGCACTGTAGTACACTGATCTGGAAAGAAACCATGGAATAAGTTCATTAAAGGCCTAGAATGCGTCAATAAAAATAACCTCTAATTTGACATGGCATTTTATAGTTCAGAACATAGTAATTTAAAGAACAAAATATAATAATTTTAAGAAAAAAAAATTTATGCTTTCATATAAAGTATTTCCATCAATCATCAGAGCAATCTGACCAAGTTAGCAAGGAAAAAATGATCAACCCTATTTTACAGATGAAGAAATTGAGTTCAGTGAGAACACTGCTATTTACTAAACATTCACTATGTAACAAGCCCTTTGCAAGGTAAATAGCAAACATAATGACCCTCTGAGATAAAGAATGATTATCACTCCAGTCTTACAACTAGGACAATGGGTTCAGAAAGGCTGACAAACTTGCCCAGAGAAATGTGACCACCAGGTGACAGATTGGACAGACTGAAGACTGGACGGGACCATGCTCTGCCGTCTTGGGAGGCAGATCTTAGAGACTGCTGAGGACGGCAGCAGTGAGATCCCACTGTTATTAACAGGACTCGCAGAGTGTTTGAAAAGACAGGTTAGTGAAAAAAGAGGAGGATTATCATCAAAGTAGTCCAGAAGAGCGGAGAAGGCGATGGCACCCCGCTCCAGTACTCTTGCCTGGAAAATCCCATGGACGGAGGAGCCTGGTGGGCTGCAGTCCATGGGGTCACTAAGAGTCGGACATGACTGAGCAACTTGACTTTCACTTTTCACTTTCATGCATTGGAGAAGGAAATGGCAACCCACTCCAGTGTTCTTGCCTGGAGAATCCCAGGGACGGGGGAGCCTGGTGGGCTGCTGTCTATGGAGTCACACAGAGTCGGACACAACTGAAGCACTTAGCAGCAGCAGCAGCAGCAGCCCAGATGAAAAGTCTGGGCCTGAAATACCACTGAAGCAGTTAGGATGGTGCAGCTGATGAATGTAAACATTAGTTGCATAGTAGAAGCGAAGCCAGAGGGTTTGACTGACCCCAGTCAGATACACCATGGTTACCCAAGTCCCATGACCTCCTCTTAAGGAGTTGCGTTGATTTCTCTTTGTCTAGATGCTCACCCCCATTCTTGTGAATACCACATAGGTAAGCATTTGAAACATTTTATCAAATCTAAAATGCCTGTGATTTTAAGATGCATTTTAAATTATGTAACAGAAACACGCTGTCAATTAATCTACAACATGCCATGGACTTTGAAAAGCATATTGATTTCAGATAAAACAAAATATGAAATGAGATCTGTATCTTAGCATTGATGAAACATGGTAACTTTTCTATATTTGTTCAATACAACTTTCTTCTCATACTTCAACAAGACAATGTATTTCAAAAAATAGTTTTCTTAATGCAGTGCAGTGCTTTATAACCATTCTGTGGGGACTGTATGTACTGTCTTCATAAACACAGAACACACAGTCTGGACCAAATCCTTCTTAGTCCAAAATGTTTAAGGCCTTCTTAAATTCCTGAGATCTGAAATTTAACTGGCTATTTCTCTTTCCTTGTCAGAGACTCTAATGTAAACAGAGAATGTGAAAGTAAGCACTTACAAGGATGATGATATTCATGGTGATGGTGGTAGTCCTGGGGTGATGAGCCCAAAAATGCTAACTGCTATTTATTCAGTGCTTACTATGTTGCAAACACTCTGCATAGACTTTCTTGCTTAATTCTTGCAATTTTATGATACAGATAGTACCAGTAATCTTACTACTAGAAGAATGTCAGTTTCCAATTGATAATTTTGAAGAAATAAAAATCTAAAGGAGAAGGGTTTTTAAATCAAAAACCATATGAAGAGAAATATGCCTAAAAATTAATCCTGCCAGCTTTTGTTTATCCTGATTTTGTGAAACATCAACTCAACTCCAGTTAATCGTGCTTGCATGGTTCTTTATTGACAATGGATCAGACGGATGTTATTGGTCAGCATATATTTCTTTCTTCTTCTTTTTTTTAATTTTTAAAGAATAAACCCTCATTTCACAAATATGAGTCGGCAGAAAGAGACAAGATGACTCTAGAGAGCCTGCAATCCTCATTTTTAAAGAATACATCTTTCAAGGGCGATAGTTCTTGGTATATTCACATGTTCAGCAGGTCTCAATATAAACATGAAACAACAATGAAAAGTCAGCAAATCAGCAGGAGGAATAAACATGTCAGACACAGTATAGCATTCAGTGACCACCACATATCTTAATAAATCAGCTCACTGTCCAGCTTGTATAAGCCTTCTCCCATGGGGGCATCTTGATAAATCAAAGAAGCAACAGAAAATACTCCCGCAGTGCTTGCTTTTTTAAGTAGGATTATGTGAAAGTACCTCAGAATCACTTCCATCCCCTCACATTGACAATCTTCCAGTTAATGAGAAAATGGATTTTCTTCTCCCAAAGTATTGGGTTTGAGAATCTTCTGCTCTGCATTAACTAATTCTTCACAAATGTTTTTAATACTTAAGGTCCAGATATTTGCTATTTATAAAAACACAGATACAACTGATTGACCTCCTTATTTTAAGCTTCTTCCTCAAGACACCACTAACTTCTCAGCTCCCTTGCATGCTGAAAACCTATTTCAAAAGAGAATCATGCAAACTCCCCAAACAACTGTTCCATGTTAGTCATCCTTAATACTCATCCAATCTTTTTTTTTTTTTTTGGTTCACCAGTATCAAAGCTTATGATTCCTAAAAAGTTTGGCAATTTTTAAAGGACAGGGAGAGAACTCTACTGGAAATGCCATGCCTTTCCCTTCACACCCCTTCTTTTTAACATCAGGCCATGTTATATACCTCCTGCCAGGACCAGATCAAATCTTATTTCCAACCTGCCATAACAGAATTAACAGTTCTTCCTTCCATACTTCCAAACTTTGTGTTCATACTACTATCAGAGGACTAATAAAATGATTACAGTAAGTTGTTTATATTCCAGATAATGAAGTCTATGAAGACAGAAAACATAATTTATTCATTTTTATATGTCCAAAATGTACCTAATTCAGGGGCAGTTACTAAATAAAATTTTTGAGTAATTTGATCAATGTGACTCAAAATCTTTAGCAGTAATTTTAAGGAACATATTATAACATAGTCTTTGAAACAACGAGAAAGAAAAAATCTCTATTTAAGTAGTAAAAATTCAAAATGGAGTATGAAGCCAAGTAAAAAATTTAAATTGCAGAAACTAATATTTTTCTTTTCTCATTCATTTCCCATGGTTTCTTAATTCTCTTCCATTAAACACCTTTTAGGGAAATTTATATTTATGAATGGTCAAGGCTGTATATTGTCACCCTGCTTATTTAACTTATATGCAGAGTACATCATGAGAAATGCTGGACTGGAAGAAGCACAAGCTGGAATCAAGATTGCTGGGAGAAATATCAATAACCTCAGATATGCAGATGACACCACCCTTATGGCAGAAAGTGAAGAGGAACTAAACAGCCTCTTCATGAAAGTGAAAGAGGAGAGTGAAAAAGTTGGCTTAAAGCTCAACATTCAGAAAACGAAGACCATGGCATCCGGTCCCATCACTTCATGGCAAATAGATGGGGAAACAGTGGAAACAGTATTAGACTTTATTTTGGGGGGCTCCAAAATCACTGCAGATGGGGACTGCAGCCATGAAATTAAAAGACACTCCTTGGAAGAAAAGTTATGACCAACCTAGATAGCATATTCAAAAGCAGAGACATTACTTCGCCAACAAAGGTCTGTCTAGTCACGGCTATGGTTTTTCCAGTGGTCATGTATGGATGTGAGAGTTGGACTGTGAAGAAAGCTGAGTGTCGAAGAATTGATACTTTTGAACTGTGGTGTTGGAGAAGACTCTTGAGAGTCCCTTGGACTGCAAGGAGATCCAACCAGTCCATCCTAAGGGAGATCAGCCCTGGGATTTCTTTGGAGGGAATGATGCTAAAGCTGAAACTCCAGTACTCTGGCCACCTTATGTGAAGAGTTGACTTATTGGAAAAGACTCTGATGCTGGGAGGGATTGGGGGCAGGAGAAGGGGGCAACAGAGGATGAGATGGCTGGATGGCATCACTGACTCTATGGATGTGAGTCTGAGTGAACTCCGGGAGTTTGTGATGGACAGGGAGGCCTGGCGTGCTGCGATTCATGGGGTCACAAAGAGTCGGACACGACTGAGTGACTGAACTGAACTGATATCTAGTTTTATGAACCTGACAAATGTCTTGCCCCAAAGATACATACAGAATATAAACTCAGTACTGAATAATATAAAATTCACTTTGCAACTTTTTGTCAGAATATTTGTCTGCATTTTAAAGATGAAACAGAGCAATATTAAAATATATTTGCATGGCATGAATACAAATCAGCCTAGTGATAGCTGAGTATATGCTTGGCCCAAAGAAAAAGATGGACCACAATTATAAGTACAGCCTAGATAATCTAAAAACCTAATAATCATATCTTAACATATGAACTGAAGTTTTATCAATTGGGAGAATACCTATAAAATGCTCTTCTGAGCCCAATTCTAAAGACAGAAAAAATATGGTTTATGTTATTTAATTATTCCATGTCCATAGTAAACCTCTAAAATCTGACATGAATAATGCTTTGGGGAAACATTTTCAAATTTTCATTTGAACATACTCAACTTCATATTTCTCAAATACCAGCAAACCATTCTTGGCACATAGAAGCAGAGAGATCTTGTCAAAGATAACGCTTTTAAGCCATCCCTAATTCTCCCCACCATCCAACTAGACATCATGCCCATATACGCTCAGACCACTTTTTCTGCATCTCTCTTACAACCCTTTAGACATCCTCCCTGGAATGCAACCCACAGACAGAGACCACATCTTAGTTATCTGAGCACAGACATGTATGCTCAACAACACTTGCTGAATGGAAAGTAGGCTTTTAGTCAACCTTAATTTCAGTTCTTCACTTCAATAGACGTCTACTCCCAGACCAGCCTTAGAGTTCTTCATCATTCTTCTGTGAGTCTCTAAAAAAGAAGGTCCTTTCTTTTCCTATGAGCAGTAAGAGAAGGCAGCCTTGCATAGTCACCATTCCCAGGTGTGGAGTCGTGTAAAATGATACACATTAAGATTTCTCTCCAGATTTCTTTTGGGTTTTGGAAGATCCTGTTTCCCTATTATGTCTTGCATATTTTATCACAGTATCAGTTATCAGCTGGGAATCATATCACTGTTCATAAAATGATCCAAGCTCTAATTAACATCACCATTGCCTTAATAAATTCATTACTCTGAAGTAGTTGAGAATTTGTAGGCTCTCACTACTAAATTAGCATCAATAAAGACCAACAAGTTTATGTGTCCAAACTTAACTAATAAACAAAATCTTCCCTTTATCTATCCCACTAAATGCCAGTAATCCCACTGTACCCTTATCTAGAGCCTACCATTTGAGACTCAGGGTTAGATCCTGAAGTTTCACAGTTTTCTCTGCTCACTTTTTGAATGGTATCATTACTCTTTCCAGATCTGCCACCATACTTAGTAGATCTACTGAAAAATGTAACTATAACCAATATTAATAAATTGATAAATATTGAATTGAATGACCCCTATATTATCACTGGCTTCCCTGGTAGCTCAAACAGTAAAGAATCTCCTGCAATGCAGGAGACCTGGGTTCTATCCCTGGGTTGGGAAGATCCCCTGGAGAAGGACATGGCAACCCATTCTAGTATTCTTGCCTGGAGAATTTCATAGACTGAAAAGCCTGGCAGACTATAGTCCATGAGGTTGCAAAGAATCAGACACAACTGAGCAGCTAACATTTCATTTCTTATTATCACTATAAGAATTAGTTTAATACTGCAATGTTACAATATTGCTTGTTTTGATTTTTTGGCAGCGAGGCATGTGGGATCTTAGCTCTCCAACCTGGGATCAAACCTGCATCTCCTGCCTTGGAAGACGAAGTCTTAACCACTGGACCACCAGGGAAGTCCTAATGTTGTGATGCCGATATATCCTTATTTTCTAGATCAGGAAACTGAGGCTTATAAGTTAAATAGTTGGTGGCAAGTAATGGAGCCAGAATTAGAATCCAGATCTAATTTATAAATTAATAGTCTCTCTCCTATACTGCAGTATGACTCTTGCATTTATTCTGTCAAGTATTATTCTTGAATGACCCTAATGGCGTTGGCTTAACATTTCTAGTATGTTATTTGTAAAACGGAATTCTGACACAGCAGACAGCAGGGGAGCGAGGCTGAGACTGGCTCTCTATACTGTCAGAGATGAGCTGTGTTCCCATGGGATGTGACGGTCTCTCAGGCTGCCTGCATCTGTGGTGAGACATTTCATTTCACAGAGTTTATGGGCTAGTCAATAAAATTTGGATGAATTTATACTGGATGGAAGGACTCTCAACCTGAATCAGTGAAAAACCAGAGCTGTAGAATTTTCTTAAAGTTGTGTTGCTTTCAATTATATGCAGTAAGTTAGCAATTTTAAGACAGGAAATAATCATGTGCATTTGGAAAACAGAGTCCACAGCATCCAGCAGTAGTGGCTTAAAATAGGAGTTTTTGTTGTTGAGTTGATAAATCATGTCTGACTCTTTGCAACCCCAAGACAGTAGCCCGCCAGGCTCCCCTGTCCATGGGATCTCCTAGGCAAGAATACTGGAGTGGTTTGCCATTTTCGTCTTCAGAGAAGTACCAGAATAAAACACTGGACTGAATGTCAGCGTTATGCTCACATCAGTGTTTTTCACTATATGACTCCGCTCTTTCTTAGAAAAGTCAGGTATTGTAAGATCCCAGATGCGAAACTTAGAATACTAAAACTAAGGGGAGACTACATCACAGGTTTGTAAAATTCAGACAATACTGAAGTAATCAACTGCAGGAATCACAGAAACTGTAAAATAAGTACTTTATTATTTTAAGCCACTAAATTTGTAGCAGTTTGTCACCCACAACAGAGAACTAATCAAGACACAGAGGGAGATACTTCTTACGCGGTTTGAAAGAAAAAAATGTTGCCAGTAAAGCAGGCTTTTCCAGAACACCAGGGCTAGGCAGAGCTGTCTGTCTGTTGTACAGACCACAGAGTCACTTCTTAGTTCAGTGAGTAAGGCCGCCCTATGTTCCTTCCTGATACCACTCTAGGCTAGCAACTTCAGCCCTAAAGCATGACCAAATGCAGATCACAGACCTCACAACAGTCCTTACAAGCACTGCTGGGAGCATGCAACCCACTGTGTTTAGAGCAGAGCCCTATTCCTTCCTGAGGAGACCCTTCTCCCTTGGCTCTAAGTGGCCCCAGGAGACGTGGCTCACAACAATCCTGTGGGAGCCATTAAAACCAGGAGGGGAGACTGCCATCACCAGGCCTTACTCACGAGCATGGGCTTCTAGTCTACAACTGAAGGAGGGTACGACACTAAGGCAGGCTCTTGATTTCTACAGTATATTTAACATTCAATTCAAATATGCAGAATAGTGAACACGCCAAAGCAAACACACCATATGGAGAGAAAAACACAGTATGCTATCATGGAAAAGATACTATAAGAAGTCTGAAGTGGGGATTCCCTGGTGCTCCAGTGGCTAGGAGTCCACCGTGCAATGCAAAGGACATAGGTTCAATCCCTGATCAGGGAACTGAGATCCCACAAGCCACAAGGCAACCAAACTCATGTGCTGCAACTGCTGAGACTGCAGGCCACAACTAGGAGAGTCAGTGCACTCCAGCGAAAAGATCTCGCCAGACACAACTAAGACCCAACTCAGTCAAATTAATTAAATTGAATAAAATTTTTAACTTTTTTTTAAATAGGAAAAAGGAAGTCTGAAGTGCTCTGCCAGCAGCAGCCCTGCCCTTGGAACATCGCACAGCCACCTATGAGAGGCTTATGACACTCCAGGTATCTTCCAGGTCTAACAGTTCCTACATTCTTCGGTCTTAACCTAAGAATGTCTTAGTTCAACAATTTTAGTAACAATCACCTACTACCTTAGGAAAAGAAGTGTACTAAGACATCAGGAAAACAACTATTCGATCTGCTAAGAGTACTTATTCTCAGTAACTAAGATTAGCACGCAAGGCTCTGAGTTTTGGCACACATTGTGTTCTCAGCATTTGAGGGTCTAATCTTTCTTTTTTTAATTTTTCTTTTTATATAAATTTATTAATTTTAATTGGAGGTTAATTACTTTACAATATTGTATTGGTTTTGCCATACATTGACATGAATCCGCCACAGGTACACACGTGTTCCCCATCCTGAACACCCCTCCCTCCTTCCTCCCCGTACCATCCCTCTGGATCGTCCCAGTGCACCAGCCCCAAGCATCCAGTATCGAGTAGAGTCTAGTCTTATTAAATGTCAACCCATACATCAAGGCTGCAAAGATAAAGGCCATTCAAATCCTCTCCTGGTGGTTTAGATGTTAAAGAATCTGCCTGCAATGCAGGAGACTGGCTTCAATTCCTGGGTTGGGAAGATTCCCTGGAGGAGGAAGGCATGGCAACCCACACCTGTATTCTTGCCTGGAGAATACCCATGGACAGAGGAGCCGGGTAAGCTATAGTTCATGGGGTCTCAAAGACTCGGATGCGACTGAGCGACTGAGAACAGAACAACAAGATAACCTCCAGCTAACAGACAGATAGATATTTGTTATTTCACTTGAAGTTTAGCATTCAGAAGTCATGATTTCATGTACAGTTTCTTATTATGAATACAACTCTGTGAAGTATTGACATTTTATATGCAAGCTGTGAGTAGTGTTGGTTTATTGTTATAGCCAGGTAGTCCCAAAACAGGCATAAATTAAAGTATTGTGTTATAAAGCCTACCAAGTAACTAAGATCAAAGGAATACACATGCTATTTCCACGCTTCTTCTGGCATATGTCAACACAAAAGAGCCAGTGAGGAAAATAACTTTAGCTGAAAGTCCTACTCTGCCAGATCAAGAAAAAGAGAGTTAATCCATCTATTTTCCATAGTTTATTTTCTGTCACTAGTAGTCTTTGTCATCCATTAAAACTGGTTAAATATTCTACCTAATTTTTTGGCAATTCTCTGCTATAGCTTGATATTTTATATTTGGACTGTATGTTTCAGTTTCTATTCTCACTCCAGTTTACAGAGAAGTAAAAAGCAGTGTGCTTGCAGTGGAAGCTGGTATTAAACTGACCCCTGCTGGCCTCATCTTTTCTGCATTTGTCAATGCGACAACACCCAGCTGCATCCTAGAGTTAAAACTGCATTTGATCAGATTCCCATACCAAACACAGGACAGTGGAAAAATATGGCTACTCCTGCAATTGTGAGTAGAAAGATGCTTTCTTCAGTTTGGCTCTTTTATTTGCAAAGACCCAGCAATTAAAATCACCCTAGTATTCCATAGCAGTGTTTCCTAGAATCTACCGATTTATTCCACAAATCTATTTATCTAACAAACACTTACATATTTCTGAAAGAACACAGAAAAGCAGAGATACATAGAAATATAGCACCTGCCCTCTGGGTACTCACAAGCACTTAGCAGTCATTAAAAAGATACATTTGAGAATTAAATTCTAGCATATGATTGGATACCATAAAAGTGAGAAGGAAGCAGGGCTACCTTACCATATACAATGGTACAGCCTGAATCATGGGTCTGAGTTAACTCAAGATTCTTTACTGAACAAGCCCGGGAAAATGTTATCTCTTTCTTCTTTAGGAACCTACTGTACTTTATGAATAACAATGGATTCCATTTAAAAATTAATGATCTCCTATGCCTGGGACTGTGGCTGGCTGCTTTCCAAACACTATCACATTCACCTTACTTGCAACACTATGAAATAGTTATTTTATGATTAGTTTATGGATAGTGAAAGCTCTGTCATACTATACTACAATGTTTCTGTTTTAAACAGATGTTTCTCCTCTACAAGAAAATTGAGCATCTTCAGCATAGGGGATTATGCTATTGTCATTTTTGTATCCCCAGAACTGAAGACATCTCCAGTACCTGGCGTATAGTATGCAACCCAAAAATGTCTGCATAATATATGAGTGGAGACAACAGTGAACAAAGGTGAATTTTAAATGCATACTATGAGCACAACCTGTGCTTAAAAGTGTTAAGAAGCAGTGGAAGAAAAGTTTTGATTCCTGAATATAGTCACCCATACTCAACTGTGGCAAGAAAAGAAGAAATTCCCAAGACATGAGTTAAACAGAAGGCTATGGAAACACAGCTTAACACTATCTAGCTATAAAAACCAAATAGGAAAAGGACTCGAACATCAGAGGATGATGAAATACATGGGTGCTGGACTTTATTAGAACCTGAAACCTATTAAGAAAAGGGGAAAAAAAAAAAAACAAGAAAACCATGAAAAGAAGGAATCACGAAAAGAAGAAAGGAAAACATGAAAACAAATACAATGGAGAGATTCAAAAACTACATCAGGTTCCCAAGAAGTTAATGTATTTTTCTTTTCCTACCTCCTCTTACTTTTCAACATCTCTTTTCTTGCCACTTAGGGACAGATGAAGATAAATGAAGTACAGTGGTTAAACTTCTTTGTTTGGATACAAATGATCTTGTGTATCAACATTATTGTTATGTAAGCACTTTTAATACTGCTTCTAGCAGATGAGACTTCTGTTTCAACATATGTTATGGGGAAAACAGAAGAAATGTATTCATGACTAAATTAACTAAACAGTCAACAAAAACTGCCTGGAAAATATTATACATGAATCTGGTTTGTTACGGTTGCTAACAATTTAAGGTAAAACTGAGGGTGAATCTCTCTCCCCAAACAGCAACAAATAAGCCTAGATTCATCGTCAATACTTGCTATGCCACTCTGCTGCTGCTGCTGCTGCTAAGTCGCTTCAGTCGTGTCCGACTCCATGCAACCCCAGAGACGACAGCCCACCAAAGCTCCCCCGTCCCTGGGATTCTCCAGGCAAGAACACTGGAGTGGGTTGCCATTGCCTTCTCCAGCTATGCCATCCTACCCTACACCAAACCACTACAGTAAAATCATTTCTTAAGAAGAACTGGAATTTAATCCCCTCTTGCTGCACCTTCCCTGGTACAGTAAAACAGACAGAAGAAATTGGGTTTTTCTACTCAACAACAATGCAGAATACAAAGACTATAAAGCAGTGGTCTGGCTTATGGGTCCTGGATTCAGACTGAAGGGCCACAACTGTAATCATGGGCAAGTCCCCTACTTTTCTAAATCAAATATAATAAGATTATCTTTGTAAAACCAAACTATCACATGCAAAGAGCTTAGCATACTACATGGCAGGTAAATGTTCAATAAGCATAGGCTATAACTGTTATTACACCTCCTATATTACTTCCCTCCTAAAGTCTTGCCTTTGATTTTCAACTTGAATAAAGAGATAGGACCTCAGAATCCTCACTCTGGCTAAGCTGGGTTTTAAATGTGTTAGAGGAGTCCATCTCACCCTCCCTCTCGCCTTCTTGTCAATAATCAGCACTTCAGGAAATGTTCCCCTGCTCACATACAACTGAAGTTTCCGTTCACGTGTATTTATGATTATGTCTTTTTTTTTTTTTTGGTAACTAGAGGTCTCAAATTAAACAATTTGATCCAAACTGCAATATTCTGCCCCATTGGTCCCTAAATGACACCAGCTTCTGCAAGACCAGAAAAACGTAAAATTGCCCTACCTATGACATCAAAAGCACAAACAAGCTCACTGGTACATAGAGCCTACAGCACTCACAGAAATCTACAAGGATCCCTACTTGCCATATCTTTAGGGTTTATATCTCCCACTTTTCACACTGTCCAGTCATAAACAAAGACCAGGGGACATTCCAGATTTCAGACTCCATGACAATTATGATTATACACAACCTCAAATACACCATTCACGACAGTCCAGTTTCTAACAATTGATTAAAAATAACAAAAGGAGGTATTTGCATCAGACTAATGTTAAGCACTTACATTTAGCATATCAATACTTAAATAAAATAGCAAACCAACCAGTAGAAAAATTAAACATAAACTACTCTGGAAGAAAAAGACTGTATGCTATAGTTTTATTACTGACTGTAGAACATTACCAGTTTCATCTCCAACCTAGAAATCTTATTCTATATATGTATTTATAAATGTATGCATATATGTGGGCTTCCCTGATGGCTCAGAGGGGAAAGAATCCACCTGCAATGCAGGAGACACAGGAGATGCTGGTTTGATCCCTGGGTAGGAAAGATGCCCTACAGGAGGAAATGGCAACCCAATCCAGTATTCTTGCCTGAGAAAGCTCAGGCACAGAGGAACCTGGCGGGCTATAGTCCAAAGGGGCACAAAGAGTCAGATACTAATGAGCAAGTAAGCACACACACATGCATATATATGTAAAAAACGTATGAGCATGTATCATATACATAACATATAATATATATATATATAAATGTTGGAACCAGCAGTAACCCTATTGGTTTCCTTGTTAATAAGTTAATAAATCATTGACACGCTTTAGTCTGCATTTCTATGGCTCAAGTTCTAACTTCTTGAAAATTATTCCTTGCTATTATACTTTCTTTGCAGATCTAACAGTGTACACAAATCTACCCTCCCAATGACCTTGATCTCAAACAGGTCTTTTACAAAATAATTCAAGTAAAGTACTGAGTACAGTTCAGAGCACATAGAAAATGCTCAGTAAATGTGTTCACAGCTGCTAGTAGTTGGCAGGGATTTTACGTGACTACAAGTGGCCACAGAATCACCAACAGGAATTCAAAGCAATAATCGAGGATGACCCAGGTCACCCTCAGTTACATGGAAGAATTCAGTTACAGGGAAGTCTCCCTCAGTTGAGGCCATTTGCAAATATTATGGATAGAGGAAGCCACTCTGTTCAAAATAATTCCCCAACTATCAATGCAGATGATGAGAATCACTTGGGTATTTATCACAATAGGTATGTGGGCCTATGGGGAGAAAACAGTGATAACTTAATAAAATTAAGTACACTGATCTTAAAGAATCCATCTCCTTGGTGACCAAAAGGGTGTTTTTCCATACTTAGAGGGGATACTTGAACGATATTCAAAACTTCAGCGATTGACACGGTTCTAGAAGAAAAGGCAACAGAGTAAAGTTAACTATACTGGTGTGTGAGCAGAGAGGAAGCTCGTCAAGGGAGGGAGCAAAAGCTCCCAGAAAGCAAAAGTATAGTTAATTTCTTAAATTATAAACTCCATAGGTATGACTTTTCTACAGGAAGTTTCTTCACAAATGAAGTGCACCTGTAAAAACAAAACCTTGTCTAAATTAAAAATGGGCTTATAAGAAACTTCAAGACTTGACTTTGACTTTAACTCAGGGGGTGAGAATTTCAGACTTATCAACACACTATGAAGCCCATAGCCATCGGATGCCCTTCATTCCACTGCTTTTCTTTCAAGTGTCTGGAGCTCAGTTTTCATACTATCAATAAGCAATACCAGGACTATCTCAACAGAAGGAACCAACGTACACAAACCCCACAAAATAAAGAAGGAAAACTCTGCAGCATTCTTTTTTCCAAGTTTATCTTTTCCTTTGTCCAGATTGGAGGGTGGGGGGAAGCTAGCTTTATTCTGAAATAAAAACACGTGAGCTGCACAATTTTCATAATTTACCAACCTGACATCTTAATCAATTATCCTATCACCAAATACAGAACAGTTGAAAGAAAAGTAATAATAAATCTCTGATTTATTTATTTATAAATAAGTATATTATTTGTAAGTATATTTATTGTATATACTTCTTTTCAGACAGGCAGTTTTCCACATTAAAAAATATCTAATTTCCCCTGTTTAAAAAATTAGACTATTTGTTACCTCACGATGATTCAATTAAGAAAGCTTTTAAGCACAACAGAAAATATGGAAATTAATAAAGTGATTTTAATAAAAAGAAAGAAAGCTTTGAGAATATTGGTGTTTCTATATCCTACAGAATGTTGATGATATGGTCAAAATGAGCATCAGCTATAAATAATGTGTACAGCTTGCTAACAAATTACAAAAATGTTCCCCTTTGGTTTCTTTTCTGACTACTTGTAAAATAATATTCACACACAAATTTACAATTCAAATTTGATGTCTTATGAGTACATTTTGCAGATCACGCTCTGAGAAGGGAGACAGTAAGCTAACAGTTGCACGGAAAGTATAATTTGCTCCTGGCATTTAGCCAGAAACACTAGACCAAATGTTTAGAGACCATGAGACATCTAACAAGCCCAGGGCAGCATCTGGACTCCTCAGTACTAGTTGTCGCTGTTTATATTTGGACCTCCAAATAAAGGGATAAATAAATCTGAAATTCACGCAAATTAAAATGTATTTATTTTACTTATAGGAGACAGAAAAGGAAGCAACTTGAAGGCCCTTCGGGAACATTTGCAACAGCACTGACAAGAAGTCCCAGTGATTTCAGCAACACTAATAAACATATGTCTGGACCTATGTTCAGCTGTAATTTACACATTAAGTATAAGCCTTTATTTTCATACTTGAGAAAACATGCCAAGTATTCACTATTTATTATCACAGTTAACTTGCAGAATGAGAAAGCTAATTATCATAGAAAGAAGAAAATATTGGTCTTGGGAAAAAAAATGAATTTGATTATCATACAGGTAGGTCATAAAGGAGTCATGACAAGCTCCCACAACTAATCCAGTATGTCTGGACCTTGAACTTGCTCTAACTGTCACATACTAAGCAGACATGATCTCCATATGGGCAAATGTAAGACTACTAAAAATCCACTCCAACATACAAGTCACTCTGGCACACTACAACGTAATTTTTGCAGGTATGTGCTGTAATACACCATATGACACAGTAAAAGGTATGACAATTACATCTTTCTTAAAGCACTGTGAGCAGGTATTGTCAACCTACTTCTTGAGATCATTCAGGGGTTAAAAGGTCTCGCAGAACTAGCAGTCTGCATTCTTATCAGGGACTGAGCAAAGACAGAGGGAGATCAGGCAGGGGTAAGGGGAACTGAAAAACGTAAGGGAAGAAGTCAAGAGATAACCATCTTCAAGAAAATAAATTTAGTTGACGTGAAGACTAAAGTATGAGTTGAGGAAACCTGCAGATAAAATCGAGGAGGATTGCACACAACAACAATCTAGCTGCCACAGTTGGTAAAATACCTTTCTCACTGCGTCTATACTAGGAATGCCCACTGCAGACAAACCAGATCACATCTGATACTGATTTTATACTTGGTGGCAGCTATAAGGCCAACCTGCAGCTCCTCACCAGGAATGGAGTGTGAATCCCTAAACTACATCATATCACCC
Organism: Capra hircus; assembly: GCF_001704415.2. Classification (NCBI taxonomy): domain Eukaryota; kingdom Metazoa; phylum Chordata; class Mammalia; order Artiodactyla; family Bovidae; genus Capra; species Capra hircus. Next base: position 29,616,286 of record NC_030823.1, on the reverse strand, counting down.
CCTCAAGACAGTGATGGGGCCACAGTGTTACAGGCAACCTCATAAGAGTCTCAGAACTAGCAGTCCACTTCTGAGCTATGTTGATTGCCATTTTGTACAACAAATCATTCACCTCTACACATACTACGTACTTTCGTATTTACTAATGGTTCATTGGCACCTTAGAGTGCTTCCAAAAGGCTACTTTAATATAAATGTGGTCAAGGTAAATTTTTTATTAAACTGTGAGTTATATTAAGCTATTAGCTGAAGGTGAGTTTAAAAAAAACTAGAGGACTGTGAGGTCAAAATAATATAACATAGAATAATGTGGGCATTGTTGTTGTTTAGCTGCTAAGTTGTGTCTGACATTTCGCAACCCCGTGGACTGTAGCCCGCAGGGCTCCTCTGTCCATGGAATTTCCCAGGCAAGAATACTGCAGTGTGTTGCCATTTCCCTCTCCAGGGGCAGATGCCCATGTATTTCTCTTTTGAGGATATAGGACACTTTAAGGCTCTCCAACTGGTGAGGCCACTCTGGTAAGTCTTCTAGCATATACAGTGGAACAACCCACAATAGTCTCAGGAGGGAAGTGTCTCTCCCAGGACTCAAGGCTAATCCCTTTGCTCTCACCTCAGAAATCTCACTTCATCACCAATGACCATCTACCCCGCTTACCTTTAAATATGCATCCAAGCTCAAATCTCTTTAAAACAACCAACCAGTGAACCAAAAAACTGCATTCCCTTTTTAACTGCCATCCTATTTATTTTTATTTGTAGCCAAAATTCGTAAAAAGATGCAGCATTCATCACTCTAACCACTAAAGGATTCTTTACCGTTGAAATCAATTAACACTTTTTAGTCTTCATCATAACTGACTTCTCTACTGCATGAGACTGTGGACTTCAATCTTGAAATGTCTTTTTCTCCCATGGTTTCTATGACTTTTCTTCTCTAGATTTTCCTCTGCCTTTTCCTCTCAATCAGTCACCATACCTGGCTTCTCTTTCTTTTCAGCTAGTCTCTTAAATGGGAGCTTCCCTGTTGGCTCAGCAGGTAAAGAATCTGCCTGTAATGCAATGGATCTCCTGCAATACAGGAGTTGCAAGAGATGTGGGTTTGATTCCTGGGTTGGGAAGATTCCCCTGGAGAAGGAAATGGCAACCCACTCCAGGATTCTTGCCTGGAAAAGCCCATGGACAGAAAAGTCCAGCAGGCTACAGTCCATAGAGCTGCGGAGCTGGACATGACTGAACACACATACAATCAGCCTCGCAAATATTCCTGCTCCACAGAGTTCCACCCATACGCTTACTGTTTCCGTTGTTTCCACCATGTCCCTGCAGTATTTGTACCTCCACAGAATAAGCAATCCTCTCTATACTTATGAGAATATATACTATATTCTCAAGTCTCAATTTCCTACCCAAATTGTTCTTGAGATTCAGCTGCATATATCCAGTTTCCTGACAAATACATCCACCCAGATATCCCACAAACATCTCACACACAACATATCCAAAGTGAAATTCATGATCTATAGAGGCAACTCCCTCTCCACTTCCTCTCTCTCCTATTCTCAATTCCCCAGGCTGTATTCATTGTCTTTCTAGGGCGCTACCACTCTCTCCCCAGTGTGCCACGTTAGAAACCTGGGCATCCTCACTCCTTTCTTTCTAACCCGCACAGTGGGCAGCTTCCAAGTGCTAGCAATTCCACCTTCTCAAAAACATTCCCATTCCTTCCCTCTTCCCTTCTCATGGCCATAGTTACCACTGCCACAGTACAGGACCACATCATTTCTTGACCTGGTAACTAGCAGTCTTCTGGTCTCAGCTTTACTCTCTTCCCATCATCCTCCAAACTGAGACAGAAAGAGCTTCTGAAGCACACATCTCACCTACCAAATCCCATGTCCCTTGTCAACTTAAATGGGGACTTCCTTGGTGGTCCAGCAGATAAGAACCTGCCTTCTAAGGCAGGGAACATGGGTTAGATCCCTGGACAGGGAACTAAGATCCCATATGCCTATGGCACAACCAACCCCATGTGCTACAACTAAAGAGCCTGCAAGCCCTAGCAAGAAGCCTGTGCACCACGACAAAAGAAGTCTGCAAGCCCCACAACCAGAGAAAGCCCATGTGCCACAACGAAGACCCAGGCCAGCTAAAAAGAAAAAAATACGTATATACAGATGTTTTCCTTCAGGACAAGGCCCAACGCCTTGGCTCCAGCCTATCCTCAGCCTCATTTCTAAGCAAGTTCCTACATCCTGCCCATGCTGAATTGTTTAGCAGTTTCCTGAAAACAGCATCTTTTATATCTGTGCCTTGACATATACTGCTTCTCTGACTGACAACTTTTGTCCCAAATTTATCTAGCTGCAAAGACTTTTCCATGGAGAAGGAAATGGCAGACCACTCCAGTATTCTTGCCTGGAAAATCCCATGGACAGAGGAGCCTGGTGGGCTGCAGTCCATAGGCTGCAGAGTCAGGCACAATGGAGCAACTAACACTGAACACTGAAAGACTTTCCCATAGCCCCCCCAGGCACCTACAGCCTGGGGGTAATGCCCTTCCCATGTGCTCTAAGGGCAGGAGCCCCCTGTGAATAGTAGGCAGTACTGTGACTCTCATATTTGAAGAAATAAACCAATAGTTTATATGACAAGCATGGCAGGCATTCAATGACTTTCAAAGAATGTAAGATGAACCAATAATAATTTGGCTTGACTCAACTGGTATAACAGCTGTAGAACCTAAAGAGTTTACGACAAATTAAACTTACTCAGAACTTCAGCGTAATATATTTCTTGTTATTTTTAAGTATTAATAAAGGCTCAAAGAAGGGACCAGTCTCCAGGCCTTAATAACTTATCTTGATAGAAATATCACATATTCTTAGAGGAGTTCATATACCTTCCACAGGGTCTGACTATCCAGGCCACTGGCTAAGTCTGTCTTACTCATCTCTGCATACATGAGTCCCTGGCACAGGGTGTCACTCACAAAGTTTGATAAAGGCCTAATGAATGAGATATTATAAAGGAAGTCTGATGAGATGGATGAAACTGGAGTCGATTATACAGAGTGAAGTAAGCCAGAAAGAAAAACACCAATACAGTATACTAACACATATATACGGAATTTAGAAAGATGGCAATGACGACCCTGTATGCAAGACAGCAAAAAAGACACAGATGTGTATAATGGACTTTTGGACTCAGAGGGAGAGGGAGAGGGTGGGATGATTTGGGAGAATGGCATTCTAACATGTATACTATCATGTAAGAATCAAATCACCAGTCTATGTCTGACGCAGGATACAGTACGCTTGGGGCTGGTGCATGGGGATGACCCAGAGAGATGTTATGGGGAGGGAGGTGGGAGGGGGCTTCATGTTTGGGAACGCATGTAAGAATTAAAGATTTTAAAATTAAAAAAATAAAAAATAAAAATAATAAAAAAAGAAACAAATAGGGCCAACCTTGTTGAAAAATTACTAATTTCTAATTTCTTGACTAGTCCAGATTTAGCTTATCAATAAGTGGTCAGCCTTCCTGAAGCCTGTATTTCCAAGAAGTATTCAGTTCAGCATTCACTTAATTCAACAAATATCCAGAGTCAGCTACATGCCGGCTACCATAGAAGGCACAAGAATTGGCAGGGGAAGCAATGGAATGAGAAAAAGAACTGATTCCAAATCCACCTAGACATTTAATAGCTGTGAAATCTATGTGCCAATCAATTAAGCTCTCTGCTTATAAATGTCTTCATACAAAAATGAGAGTAAAATATGCATTTCACGGGGTTACTATGAGAGTTACATGAGATAATACATAAACCCATTATGGAATAAATATATTAGTTCTTCCTATTATTCACTATGAATAAAAAACTCATGCTTCACTTTATTAAAATAAATCCATGAGATAAATAAGACAAGAATTAATATTCCCACTTATCATTTTTAAAAACTTGTCCCAGGGAATCTAAGCTATTTTCCCAAGACCACTCATGCAGCTGGTTGACAGCAAAAACCTTTGGTGTCAGGTACAATACTGTGGTTCTCTTTACTTAGTGTCTCTTACAAACCTCACTGGTGCCAACTCTAGAAGACCTAACACCAAAGAAAGGGAGAAAGTCTAAGCTGAGAAAGTATAAGTCTTCCTAACATAGTAGCTGAGGGGTTGATGAGCAAATGAAGTGTTTAAATGAATGGTTTCCCTGCTAAAGAATTAAAGTTTTCTTAGCAAACACAGGGTACTGCCAACTATAAGACACACCATAAAGTTATTACAGTCAGGGGAAGGTCCCCAATGTCGTAAGTTTTGCTTCAACAAGAAAATTCTAATATTAAAAACTGTCAGGTTGCCATAGTAACAATCTATTTGCAATCATGATGCTGGTAGAATTCCGTTATATTTCTCTCAAAGACAAGTAAACTAGATGTAGCCAAGGAATTTAATAAAAGTATCTGCTGGACCAAAAGCCAAGATATGACCATTTTTAGATGATATGACAGGATTTAAATACACAGCAAGAGACCCTCAGGTTACAATGAGCTCCATCAATAAAATTAAAACATTTTGACCTTGACACCAACACAAGGTATAGCTATATTATCTGGAAAACTCAATTCTCTGAGTACAAAAAAATAAATCATTAAACAACTGAGATGACAGCCACGGAACAAGAAAGTCAGAATTCATCAAAAGCAGAACAAAATCAATCCTCAAGGGAAGTATGAATTATAAAGACGAAATTTCTCACAGGAAGCTCAAGGGGTTCATTTCAGTGTTTGGTTCTGTGTGCATGTGCACACGTATTTGTTGCGGGCTGGGGGGAGGCTGTATTTTGAAATCCAGGACATCCTTGGATGATTTAACCTTCTACTTTTATCTAGAAAATATCAGAAGGACATATTCAAGATAAATTGATTCTAAACAAAAAAAAAGAGAGAGAGAGAAGAAAGTTACTGTTTTTAATTAGACCATTTTGAAGTCTGGACACGCAGACGGCTTAAGCACACAGGAACAATTTCTACAAAATCAGCAAAGCCTCAGCCGTGACTATGGAAATCATATAGATTTTCTCTCCTGTGAGCTTTTTAATATTTGTTTCTACAACAATCCAAGAAATGGTAACTTTTCCCCCACAACCTCAGTAGTAAACAAAGCATTCCTTTTCTGCTTGTAATGATTTCACAGAATAGCATCTACATGTCCAATGTCCTCAAAGACAGCCAGAATAAAAATCTGCACTCCCTCTACGACAACAATAAACTGGCTTTGTTAGAAAGAATCAACATGCATAGAAAATTTCCTGAAGAAATTTTCCTGCTCATTGGCCAGCTCTTTTCTTATACAGTCAGTGCAGAATTATAAATAACTTAATTTTGGTAATATTTTTATATTAGATATACTATTATATCAGTTCAGTTCCGTTCAGTTCAGTCGCTGAGTCGTGTCCAACTCTTTGCAACCTCATGAATCGCAGCACACCAGGCCTCCCTGTCCATCACCAACTCACTTATATGTAATACCATCGATTTTTACAAACATAACTATTTATATACAAAATAACTCACTTGCTTTCTTAAACATAGTCCTGAAAACTATGTGTAGTCAAATTTTCTATATGTCATATTTTCCCTCTACCTTTTTAAAAATAAAATTACAGAACATGTCCCCAGATTCTCTGAAAAGAATTGGCTAAAGACACTTTTTCAAAATAAGTTAATGTTAAAGAAAACTTTAAAATCTAGTATCTTAAATTTTATAAAATTCAAACAAAATATTAACAATGCAAATAACAACTATAGCTTGCACAGACTACATACTTTTGTTTATTGTTTCTAAAGATTATGGAGATTAAGTGAAAATCATTCAGTGATGTCCTACTCTGTACGACTCCATGGACTATACAGTCCATGAAATTCTCCAGGTCAGAATACTGGAGTGGGTAAGCTTTCCCTTCTCCACTGGATCTTCCCAACCTAGGAATCGAAATGGGGCCTCCTGCATTGCAGGTGGATTCTTTACCAACTGAGCTATCAGGGAAGACCTTATGGAGATTAAGATAAAGACCAAAGGTTTCTAGGTAGAGGAGCATAGATGGAAAGAGATCAAACCAGTCAACCTGAAGGAAATCAACCCTGAATATTCACTGGAAGGACTGATGCTGAAGCTGAAGCTCCAATACTCTGGCCACCTGATTCAAAGAGCTGATTCATCAGAAAAGACCCTGATGCTGGGAAAGATTGAGGGCAGGAGGAGAAGGGGACAACAGAGGATGAGACAGCTGGATGGCCTCACCGACTCGATGGACATGAGTTTGAGCAAGTTCTGGGAGATGGCAAAGGACAGGGAAGCCTGCTATCAGTCCATGGGGTCGCAAAGAATCAGACACAACTTGGCCACTGAACAACAACATTAAATGATAAAGGAAATATACGAGTGAGTAAAAATTTCAGGGAAAGTGCTAGATAATCATTCACTCTTTAATAAATTGAAAAGTGAGGTGGGGATATCTGGTAAAAGAGTCAGAAGTTGGAAATGCAGGGTTGGAACTGAGGGGCGCTGTCTGCAGAAGAGATAAAGATGCACTTATTGGTGAATAAGCACCAACTAAATCTAAACAAGAGGATGATCAGTTCAGTTCAGTTCAGTCACTCAGTCGTGTCCGACTCTTTGCGACCCCATGAATCGCAGCACGCCAGGCCTCCCTGTCCATCACCAACTCTCGCAGTCTAGCCAAACCCATGTCCATCAAGTTGGTGATGCCATCCAACCATCTCATCCATTGTCATCCCCTTCCCCTCCTGCCCTCAATCTTTCCCAGCATCAGGGTCTTTTCAAATGAGTCAGCTCTTGGCATCAGGTGGCCAAACAAAGCATTGGAGTTTCAGCTTCAACATCAGGCCTTCCAATGAACACCCAGGAATTTCTTTTAGGAAGGACTGGTTGGATCTCCTTGCAGTCCAAGGGACTCTCAAGAGTCTTCTCCAACACCACAGTTCAAGAGCATTAATTCTTCGCACTCAGCTTTCTTTATAGTCCAACTCTCACATCCATACATGCTGCTGCTGCTGCTGCTAGGTCGCTTCAATCATGTCCAACTCTGTGTGACCCCATAGACGGCAGCCCACTAGGCTCCTCTGTCCCTTGGATTCTCCAGCCAAGAATACTGGAGTGGGCTGCCATTTCCTTCTCCAATGCATGAAAATGAAAAGTGAAAGTGAAGTCACTCAGTCATGCCTGACTCTTGGCAACCCCATGGACTGCAGCCTATCAGGTTCCTCCGTCTGTGGGATTTTCCAGGCAAGTGTACTGGATTGCGTTGCCATTGCCTTCTCCGATCCATACATGACCACTGGAAAAGCCATAGCCTTGACTAGATGGACCTTTGTTGGCAAAGAAATGTCTTTGCTTTTGAATATGCTATCTAGGTTGCTCATAACTTTCCTTCTAAGGAGTAAGCATCTTTTAATTTCATGGCTGCAATCACCATCTGCACTGATTTTGGAGCCCCAAAAAAGAAAGTCAGCCACTGTTTCCACTGTTTCCCCATTTATTTCCCATGGAGTGATGGGACCGGATGCCATGATCTTCGTTTTCTGAATGTTGAGCTTTAAGCCAACTTTTTTACTCTCCTCTTTCACTTTCTTCAAGAGGCTTTTTAGCTCCTCTTCACTTTCTGCCATAAGGGTGGTGTCATCTGCATATCTGAGGTGATTGATATTTCTCCCGGCAGTCTTGATTCCAGCTTGTGCTTTCTCCAGCCCAGCATTTCTCATGATGTACTCTGCATATAAGTTAAATAAGCAGGGTCACAATATACAGCCTTGATGTCCTCCTTTTCCTATTTGGAACCAGTCTGTTGTTCCATGCCCAGTTCTAACTGTTGCTTCCTGGCCTGCATACAGATTTCTCAAGAGGCAGGTTAGGTGGTCTGGTATTCCCATCTCTCTCAGAATTTTCCACAGTTTATTGTGATCCACAGAGTCAAAGGCTTTGGCATAGTCAATAAAGCAGAAATAGATGTTTTTCTGGAACTCTCTTGCTTTTTCCGTGATCCAGCGGATGTTGGCAATTTGATCTCTGGTTCCTCTGCCTTTTCGAAAACCAGCCTGAACATCTGGAAGTTCGCAGTTCACATATTGTTGAAGTCTGGCTTGGAGAATTTTGAGCATTATTTTACTAGCGTGTGAGATGAGTGCAGTTGTGACGCAGTTTGAGCATTCTTTGGCATAGCCTTTCTTTGAGATTGGAATGAAAACCGACCTTTTGCAGTCCTATGGCCACTGCTGAGTTTTCCACATTTGCTGGTATACTGAGTGCAGCACTTCACCACATCATCTTTCAGGATTTGAAATAGCTCAACTGGAATTCGATCACCTCCACTAGCTTTGTTCATAGTAATGCTTCCTTAGGACGATATCCCTTAGGAAAACATTGTGAAAAAAGAGAGCAATAAAGAGAAATAAAGATAAACCTTGAGGGAGATCAAATATTTAAAGGTAGGAGGATTTTTAAAAATTAGGTGAGAAAAGTATCTTGGAAATTCTAAGAGGAGAGTTTCAAGAAGAGAGCAGTCAACAATATATGCCTCAAAGAGCTCAGCAGAACATAGTGACAGAAAAGGCATAATGGGATCTGTACTTAGGATGTAACTAGGTGTATTAGTGAAGTCATTTTCAATATAGTAGTTGAGGCTTGGCTCAACTAGTGAGACTATGGAAACGACACATCAAGATTTGTTGTATTCTTTGCCCTTAACACAAAAATCGGAAACCTCAACAAATAAAAGTTAGTGTTTCTGGACTATATAATAACCACTCTCATGTGAAAGAAACAAAAGCAGATTTGTTTTTAAAGGCAAAAAGCTTTAAATTACTGATTTAGACTAGGAAGCAGCAATCTATCCTTTTTTTCTTTTCTCAAATCCTAGCAGTATAAATAAATTCCCCAGCAAAAAAAAAAAAGAAGAGTCTATTTTCTTAGGCATCAAATGTCAAAATGTTGTTTATTTTTTCTAATATATAAATGCCATAAATCCACTGCACCAATTGAAGGATGCTATGAGTCTATCTGAGATTAGTAATGATTTTAATTAAATTAAAAGATTTTTCCTTCCAAGACTTCCATTTCTGTCCTAAATATGTGTTCTTTCTATTCACCCTTGTCTCACAGGGCAACGATCTTCATATTTTAGAGGGAGACAACTTTTCTTTTTTGGTTCCTGTTAACAGAACATGTTGGATTTAATTGTCAATATTATTTATGAGTTACAAGTATAGGAGTGTTTCACAGTATGATGACTATTCCGTCATCTGTAATTTTTAAGAGCTGCCTAATTTATTGACTATGCCAAAGCCTTTGACTGTGTGGATCACAATAAACTGTGGAAAATTCTGAAAGAGATGGAAATACCAGACCACCTAATCTGCCTCTTGAGAAATCTGTATGCAGGCCAGGAAGCAACAGTTAGAACTGGACATGGAACAACAGACTGGTTCCAAATAGGAAAAGGAGGACATCAAGGCTGTATATTGTCACCCTGCTTATTTAATTTATATGCAGAGGACATCATGAGAAACACTGGGCTGGAGAAAGCACAAGCTGGAATCAAGACTGCCGGGAGAAATATCAATCATCTCAGATATGCAGATGACACCACCCTTATGGCAGAAAGTGAAGAGGAGCTAAAAAGCCTCTTGATGAAAGTGAAAGAGGAGAGTGAAAAAGTTGGCTTAAAGCTCAACATTCAGAAAACGAAGATCATGGCATCCGGTCCCATCACTCCATGGGAAATAGATGGGGAAACAGTGGAAACAGTGTCAGACTTGATTTGGGGGGCCTCCAAAATCAGTGCAGATGGTGACTGCAGCCATGAAATTAAAAGACACTTACTCCTTGGAAGAAAAGTTATGAGCAACCTAGATAGCATATTCCAAAGCAGAGACATTACTTTGCCGACTAAGGTCCGTATAGTCAAGGCTATGGTTTTTCCTGTTGTCATGTATGGATGTGAGAGTTGGACTGTGAAGAAGGCTGAGCACCGAAGAATTGAGAGTCCCTTGGACTGCAAGGAGATCCAACCAGTCCATTCTAAAGGAGATCAACCCAGGGATTTCTTTGGAAGGAATGATGCTTAAGCTGAAATTCCAGTACTTTGGCCACCTCATGCAAAGAGTTGACTCATTGGAAAAGACTCTGATGCTGGGAGGGATTGGGGGCAGGAGGAGAAGAGGATGACAGAGGATGAGATGGCTGGATGGCATCACTGACTCGATGGACGCGAGTCTGAGTGAACTCCAGGAGTTGGTGATGGACAGGGAGGCCTGGCGTGCTGCGATTCATGGGGTTGCAAAGAGTCAGACACGACTGAGCGACTGAACTGAACTGAATATGAAAGGATGGGACAGTATAATTGCTCTTTTCCTCTCTTGCTACACCCTCTTCTGGAAAGGTAATAAATAACAGAGGTTTTTTCCTTTGTCTATTTAAACCTGCAGGTTCATAGACAGTTTTGTCAAAAACCAAAGAGAAATAAGAAGAAACTTCTAAGGTAACTATTCCTAAAAGGCAAAAACATGCTTTCAGAGGTTAAAAAATAATAAGTAGCAGCTATTCCTGCAGGAAAAAAGCAGGGGGAAAGATAAAATATAATGACATACCAATTTCAAGCACTAGAAACATAATGAATTGAAAAAACACTTAAATATTGAATATTAGTTTTCTTCTATAACCAAAAAGAACAGTAAAGCTAACAAACTCGGCTAATGCCTAATGGGATTCAAAGTTGTTGTTGTTGTTGTTGGACATGACTTAGCAAGCCCATGGCCTGCCAGGCTCCTCTGTCCATGGGGCTTCCCACGCAAGAACACTGGAATGGGCTGCCCTTTCCTTCAGGGGATCTTCCTGACCCAGGGATCAAACCCGCATCTCCTGCATAGGCAGTGGATTCTTTACCACTGAGCCCCCTGGGAAACCACTAAATCCAAAGTACTTGAATGTAAAGAAGAAAGCTGAGACTAGTATACAGGTTCTCCTGTGTTTACAGTACAATTTCGAATGTCATATAGGAACTGCCACATTTGGTTCCAGGTATTCTTTCATAAAATAACAGAAGTGAAATGGAAGTTTTGCTCTAAAAGTAAAGCATATACCCCACCAAGTTAAAGCATTCTACATCTAATGGCTCTTAAAATAAAGCTATACAAAAAGCAATCATAATGTTGTGATAATGACTGAATCATTAAGAACATACAACATTACTTGTATATTAGACTCAACCATGCGAAGAAGGAAGAAACATTTCTACTTTTAAAAGCCAAAGAAAATATCTAGGTCTGCTTAGAATTGTGACAGCCTCAATTTCACAGAGAAAAACAGTGACAGTCTCAATGTTCTATCGAGCAAAATTTCAAGATTCAAAATCCAACACAATTTTATAACATAAGAAATTGAAATTAAATTACAAAGAGATATTATTTACAGCATTTATAAGGTTGACAAGGATTAAAAAGAATGATAATATCTCATGCTATCAAGGCTGTTAAAAAAATGCACTCATACAGTGCTTATGGGGTATAAGTTAATACAATATATACTGGAGCACAATTTGGCAACATATATGTGGCTCACCCCGTAAAGAATCCACCTGCAGTGTGGGAGAACTGCGTTCGATCCCTGGATTTGGAAGATTCCCTGGCGAAGGGAAAGGCTACTCACTGTAGTATTCTGGGCTGGAGAATTCCATGGACTATATAGTCCATGAGGTCTCAAAGTGTCAGTCACAACTGAACAACTTTCACTTTCATAAAATGCACAAAAAATTTCTTTGGAAATTCATTTTTATTAACTTATTCCCTGGCAGCTCAGATGGTAGAATCTGCCTGCAATACGAGAAACCAGGGTTCAATCCCTGGGTTGGGAAGATCCCCTGGAGATGGAAATGGCAACCCACTCCAGTATTCTTGCCTGGAAAATTCCATGGATGGAGGACCCTGGCAGGCTATAGTCCATGGGGTCACAAAAAGACATGACTGAGCAACTTCACTTTCCTTTCACTCTATGCCAAAAAAAAATACAATTTTATTATGTAAAGATACACATATACTGATATTTCATGCAATAAAAAAACAAATTGAAATACCCTCCAAAGAGTACTAGTTATATACATTTTGATATGCTTCATACCATGGAATGGGCTTCCCAGGTGGTGCTAGTGGTAAAGAACCTGCCTGCCAATACAGGTTAGATGGAACAAATGCAAGTTTGATCCCTGGGTAGGGAAGATCCCCTAGAGGAGGGCATGGCAACCCACTCCAGTATCCTTGCCTCGAGAATCCCATGGACACAGGAACCTGGCAGACTGCAGTCTATAGGGACACACAGAGTCAGACATGACTGAAGCAACTTAGCATGCATGCATATCATGGAACAGCATATGACTATTAAAAGAAAATTACATACGGTGCGCTTGTGGGAGTGTAAATGTTAGCTATAGATACAGATGTAGACCCAACACCAATGATAGAAAAACTGGTCTCTAAGAGGTAGGGTCTCTGAAGCACTTGAATTTCTGGTTTGCACTTTTATTATTTTCTTTATAATGCAAATAAACATTTAAATCACTTGAACAAGTGTTTGAAATAAGTGATTACATCTATTATCACAGTTGAAAAATACATATTTGCATATATTATAGACAATGGCTTGCACTTGTGTCAAATGAGAAGAGGTACTTATGAAAGATAATGTGTTGGCTAGGTAGTTATCTATAGTCTACCACTGTTATTACACAAGAGATGAAAAGAAATACACGAAATTGTCTTCTTGGGAATACTGGTGAAAAAATTAGTCCAGCAAATGTTTAATATATTACCAGCATGAAGATGCTTTCAACCTTCAAGGTGGTAGGAGAGAGACATGGGTGGTAAAGTATGAATTGGGGTTTACATGTCTCTGTGCTGTCCAGGTACTTACACCATGGGCTCTGCAATCAGAGATACATGGTTTAGGAGCCCAATTCTGTCAGTGACTCATTATGTGACCCTGGGGAGGTTCCTTCTCCTTTTCAAGCTTCAGTTTTCCTCCTACAATACAGGGGTAATAATGGTATTACCTCTATAAAATTGTTGGGAAGTTTTAAGAGCTAATATATGCAAGGAACAGTGCCTCATATATGGCCAATATTCGATGTTAGCTCTTATCCTTCTCAAAGCATGCCAAGTTTGTTTCTTTCAGTAGCAATTACAAAGACCTCAGGGAATCAAAGCCTGAATTTTATTGCAGAAAAAATAAAAACAAGGGATGTTAACTTCAGATTGAATAACAAAAAACACACAACCAGTCAGTAGAATTCATTTTTCCTCTGTAATAATAATCATCCTAAAGACAGTTTTAGTATTCCAGAGATCTAAGTCCTCTGTGATTATTAATACCAACTCTGACTTTGTGACAGGTGTTAAAATAATACCAGTTCAAATTGTACATATAAAAAACACCAAATGAAGAACAAAACCCAAATCTACCTGTCAAACATAAACGAGAACTTCAGGGAAAATCTAAACAAAGCCTTAGGAACAAATAAACTATAAAGAGATGATGCAAAAAAGAACTGAAACTGTTTCCCATGATCAAAGCACATACATTTTCCTCATTCAACAGAAGGAAATCAATAAACATGTATTAAGCAATTCATTGCCCTCGGGAATATCCCATTCTATTACAGGAACCAAGATAAACCAACAAGTAACTGTGACACAAGAATTTCCAAGCACCACAGCAGTCTGACCAAGAGAGACCATACTTCTCGCCAGTCAGGAAGAAGCATACAGGTATAGTGGGAATGTTCTTCAGGTATATGAGTACAAACAAAATGGTCACAAACTGAGATTCATTCATCTAGCAAGTCTGAAGTAATAAGACTACTAGTAAGCTGTACGCATGAAATTTCTACGATCTATCAAGAGTCTGTTTTGTGGAAAATATTATGTTATGTGCTAAAGGGAGCACAGTAACATTTCTGATATACCCTAAGCTTTACAATCCAGTTGGCAAACAAATGATACACAGTGTATTGTGAATTCCCCAAGGGCAACTGATGAGTCTTCTTTATCTTCATATTTTCATCTTCTTGGTCAATACCTACATAATCAATGGCATCAAATAAATGTCTGGCAAACAAGTGAATAAACAAATGACTATAATACAAAGCAGGATATTATATGTGCCACTGAACACCAGTATCAGAGAAGTTTAGCAGAGGGACACAGAATTTGCATTAGGGCAACCAAGGAAGGGGAAGGTATATACCATTTTTGTCATCCAGCCTTCACACCCATATTCCTCTGGTAATCATCTCTTCCCCATTATCTGTCTCCCTGCTCCCATGAAGCTAACTTCAGGGGTGGGAGGTGACCTAGGCTGAGTAAGTAAAAAACACTACATCCCCCTGGTTACAGAAAACGGTTCAAAAACTCATTCCTGACCCCAGCCATGCTAATTAGATACAATCACCACTAATCTTAGGAATTTTTCTTAGGCAACCAAAAAAACAAGTTCTTTTCCATGCTGGATTTGGAGTTGGGAGGATGAAAACTTATAGCTTGCAACCAATGTCTTGCCACCAAGAGGTAAGGGCCTGTCCAAGAATGGAGGCATCCCCTGGAAAGAGAGTCTAGCAATGGAGAGATAACAGATCTTCATGATAACTCTTGAGCCTCTAGGTTTAGCAATGCCAAAGGAGACATCTTTTAGTTCCTAGCATGCAAATCCCTTTTTTGCTTCATTCCATATCAAGCCAGATTTTCAATCATATGAAATTAGAAGAGCTTTTGTGCAAAGATGGAATTGATCACAGAAGGATGTGGCAGGTTTTCAACAGGGAAAGAGATCCCAAATGGAAAGAACTGCAAAAACAAGACGGCAGAGGAAAGAAGCAAGAAGACTACTTCAATTATAATGACTTTTTAAAAAAATCTATCGCTCAAGTTTAAGCTTATATCAAGTCTGAAAGAATGGGTTGAGGTTAGCTGAGTGGGCTGCAAATAGCAAGCTGAAGTGCTATGCTAAAAGGAGTAGCTGCCACCCAGCTCAAACAAATCGTTGCCACGTGGGAAATAACCCAGGGCAGCCACCTCCACTCATCTCTCTCTCTCTCTCCCCTCTTCTCCTCCTCCCACCTTCCCCCTCAAATACACACACACACACACACACACACACACACACACACACACGCATACATATAGTTGGTCGTTCCTCCGAAGAATCCCAAAGTTAAAAGGAATCAGGGCAAACAATTTTAAAAATTATTTTTATAATATATGTATTGAGAGTGACTTTAAAGTGATTTTGTATGAGGAAAGTGATTGTTTTGTTCGTATACTATAAACTAGAATCCAGTTGGAAATATCAAGTTCAAGATATGCAATTACAGCCTACTAACCTAAAAATAAGGAATAGCAACACAAAGTTATTTTTAAGTGTTTTAAATCAACAGATACTTAGCATGGAAAAAAGCATAATAATCTTACTCGTAAATAAAATCTCATATCATGCATATAAAATTAAATAATGGTACTATATTTCAGGTGATACTAGCAACTAACAAAACAACATAATATAAAATATATTTGAATGAATTTCTAGAGACCACATATACAAAATGACAGCAAAGAATTTGTACAAAGCAAAATAAGTTTGAAAAAAATTCCTATAAAGGTAACCATAGTACATGTAGAAATATACATCAGCTATAAAAAAAAAAAACTAGCTCAAAGCATGCAGAAAAATAATGAATTTGAAAAGATACTCCTATAATGTGCATACATGTCGTAAAATCACTTGTTTCTCTGAATATTAGTAAATGACGAGCAACAAAAAATTGAAAATACGATTTTAAAAAGACTTCCACGAACACAAGAAGAAAAAATAGTGAGGAAAAAGTATTTTTTCATTCGCCCTCAAAACCAAGTGAATCACAGCCCAAAGCCTAAAGGCCACCCACCCACCCATCCACCCACCCACCCATGCTGCTGGAACGGGAGTATTCTCTGAACCCCCAGCATTCCTAATTAGTCACAGTCATCACTACCTTGAAAAGACTATTTTACAGCATGATCAGTGTAGAGACCTATAACATTAGCTTGAACCTAACGTTCTGTCAATGTCTCTGTTGCTTTTGAGCCCTTGGCTATAAATTAATAAATCTTTATCAGAAATAATGTAAGAATAGTCCACTGGTAAATCTCTCTGGGTTGTGACTTGTTTGTTTACGTTAAAGCTACCCATGAGATATGAAACTTTCATCTTGGTTGAAAATAATTATGTTCCTAAGCTCTATCACTGAGCACAGCCTTAATGCTCAACCCAGAACTATTAGCATACACCCGAGTAGTCTTACATCTCTACAATACACACGTGAAATGTGAGATAACTTCCGATACAATTATTTGAAGTAAGAAATGAGTATAGCTTTACAAAAATATAATAATTCACTTTTCCAGAGGTTGCTTCAAACTTTCATAAGTGTTCTAAATCTCTCACAATAACTGCTGAGTCCAAAAGGGTTCATAGTTCACATTTTGAGGAGGCGCACAGACTTCATTTAGGAAAACAATGATTAAAGATTCCATTTCACAGTTGATTTAAAAAAATAATAATAATACAATATTACAAGGTACAAAACTACCCCAAGAAATAAGTTAAATTCAAACAACAATTTAACAGAATTATACAAAACCTCATTTCAGCACAACCACAGCATAAGAGTTTCCTTGTTATCTTCAATATAGAACAAATTGTCCTTCTAACATAAAATATTAGGGGTCATAGTAATTTCACAGCTTTATTACATTTGAAAAAAATTTAATGGTCAAGTCAGATTACCTCCATTTTATAATATGCAGATAACAGCTACTTTCTCATAAAGATATTAAGAAATGAATATTAAAGAGAGATGATAAAGGAAATAAAACCATTTGAAAAAGATAACTTGAAATTAACATATAAGCTTCCATAGTCAAATGGAGAAGGCAAATGCTAACTAAAGTTTGACTATTATTGATTATCACAGAATTCTTAATCAGAAAATCTAATATGAAAGAGCCAAAAATACTTTAAGGCCCCTTTTCATAAGTATACAAAGTTAGTTTGTTCTATGATTTTTCAACTATTATCTTGCTTTAAAAGCAAGTATGATGTTTAAGAGCTCTGCCCTCCTCTTGAATATGCTACTGATACCTATGCAACCGTGACAAACCAGGTTATGAAAGTCTTCATTCCCTTCAAGCCCGGGAAGACGTAGACTTGGTAAGTGAGCCAGGCGCTGACCCCCTGATTTTGGGAACCTTCCCAAGGGCACTGCAAAATGTATTTCTGAGTGGAGTTAAAAGCTTTCAAGAGACCGTATCTTCAAGCTTTACTTGCCTGCACCATGTTCCTCCAAAAACTTACACAGAGACAGACATGTTTTATTGTTTTAATGCTCATGAATAAACATATATTCTCCATATACAAATATGAACATTTCTGCTATTCAAGCAGATGTCTATTCAAAATAGCACAATTTGGTTTACATCACCTCTGGCAGTGAATACTTAACAGCATGATAGAGCCGTTAACAGGTATGGCTTTTCAATAGATAATCACTTTAGTTAGCACCTTAGTACAATACTTAAGTGATCACAACATACGTTAAAATAAACCTATGCTTCCAACTTAGTAAGGTATAAGTAATCCCCAAAATTACATTTGTGCACTACTTTGCAGGTTAATATTGTAAAAATGATGCTTTACAAAGGATTGAGTAAAGCAAAGTATTGCTCAGATCAGACCATTTTGACTTCTTTCTTCATGCTGGATATTTTCATTATAGAACATAACACAGTAATCAAGTTTCCAAAATCCTAAATCACCATGACTCCGCGGCCCTCCACAAAATACTTCAAAAGATACTCGCTGATTTTTCAGAACAATGGATTAACATACCAATTTAGCTAGGAGTAATTCTGAATTCAAATATGGTAGAAGCAAGGGATTTCTTTCCTAAGAATGAAAAAGAAAAACTCAGTTTTTCATTAGGGGCATCCTAAGAAACATCTTATCATTTGGGTGGTGGTTGTTGTTCAGTTGCTAAGTTGTGTTTGACTCTATGTGACCCCATGGATTGCAGCACGCCAGGCCTCCCTGGCTTTCACTATCTCCCTGAATGAGTTTGCTCAGACTCATGTCTATTGAGTTAGTGATACCATCCAACCATCTTATCCTCTGTTGCTCCCTTCTCCTCCTGCCCTCAATCTTTCCCAGTATCGGGGTCTTTTCCAATGAATCGGCTCTTTGCATCAGGTGGTCAAAGTATTGGAGCTTCAGCTTCAATATCAGTCCTTCCAATGATTATTCAGAGTTGATTTCCTTTAGGGATTGATCTCCTCGCAGTCCAAGGGACTCTCAAGAGTCTTCTCCAACACCACAATTTGAAAGCATCAATTCTTCAGCACTCTGCTTTTTTTATGGTCCAACTCTCACATCCATACATGACTACTGGGAAAACCATAGCTTTTACTACACAGACTTGTCCACAAAGTAATGTCTCTGCTTTTTAATACACTGTCTAGGTTTATCACAGCTTTTCTTCTAAGGAGAAAGCATCTTTTTAGTTTTATGACTGCAGTCACCCTCTGCAGTGATTTTGGAGCCCAAGAAAATAAAGTCTGTCACTGTTTCCCCATCTGTTTGCCATGAAGTGATGGGACTGGATAACATGATCTTAGTTTTTTGGATGCTGAGTTTTATGCCAGTTTTTTTCACTCTCCTCTTTCACCTTCATCAAGAGGTTCTTTAGTTCCTCTTAATGAATAAGAATAAGAAATAAGAGTGATTAGACATTTGATCTTATTCTGAAGTAAAAAAAATAAAAGTCTTCACAGCTTCATTCCACACAACATATAAAAACAGCACCAGGGAGGGACTTTCCTGGTGGTCCAGTGGTTAAGACTCTGCATTCCCAATGCAGAGAGCATGGGTGCGATCACTGGTCAGGGAACTTAGTATCTCACGTGCTGTATGGCATGGTCAAAATAGATAAATCTTGCTTCCTACCCTTAAAAAAATAAGATTAAAAAAAATACCAGTGAATTCCTAAATTCAATGCTGACTTTATTCCCCCTTAACACCTCCCCCCTTTCATGTGTGTTGGCCATCTTCTTTCTGAAACTGTCTTCTTTCATGGATCCCAAACCACCTAAGATCACCAAGGATCCTGAGACACCTAAGCTACTCTTTTTCCTTCATGTCATTTAAAAGATCCTTCTCAGTTTATTTTGAAAAACAAACTCAAAATAAACAACAGTCTACCGCCAAACTTCCCTCGTGAAAACAAAGCTGTCATGAATCAGTGGAATCCCATCAGGATGAGGAAGAGTCAGTGGCACACGGGGGGCTCACACAGGGACGAGACTCACTGGGACAGCCGCAGGTATAGGCTTCGAGGAAAATCTTAAATTATCTGCTTCTGACACAAAAGAGTCAGATTCATTAAACTTAAATCAGCAGCAAAAATCTCCTTGTTGTATGTCAGTTATACCTCAGTAAAGCTATTTAAAAAAAAAAAGAGAGAGAAAGAAATCTCCTCGGGGGGCAGGGGGTAAAAATCTCCTTGGAATGCTCATTCCTTTGGCATCCAGGGTTATAGCAGTCTAATTCTTAGCTACAAGGCCCACACTGACTTGTGTGGGCAACAGCGGCTGCTAAATTCTAGGAAGTCAGAATTGTCTCTTGCACCTACAGCACCTTCCCTTAAAAGCCCAAATCAAATGATGCCCCCACACCAGATGCCCATCTCAGGACTACTACAGTCACTATACACAATATTATAGTATACCAGAGAATATCCTGAGCAACTACAGTGTGCTGAATTTGGAATGCAAATTTTTTTAAAAAAGAATATTAAGGCATAGTCTTTAATCTATGCAAGGAATTTTCAACACAAATATATAAGTTATTTATAAACTTCTTTAATGTCTCCTAACAGACGAGGCAGAAATAAAGTCTTAATTACGCTTCTTTTTCCACATAGTGCTATAAACAGAGACAACATAGATTTGTTGAGCTGAAATGTATTAAGCTGTTTCTTTCTGACCCAAAATATCCAAGTCACTGCTTTGTTGTGACCCTACTTCTCCACTTCACCAATTTGTTCTAGAAATAAAAGCAGCTTAGGAATGACAAGTCAAACCAATTTTCCCTCGCTTCATTATTGCTAGTTGTTGTTGTTCAGTCACCCAGTTGTGTCCAACTCTTTGTGACGCCATGGGCTGCAGCACACCAGGCTTCCCTGTCCCTCACCATCTCCCAAAGTATACCCAAGTTCATGTCCACTGCACGGTGATGCCATCCAGCCATCTCATCCTCTGACGCCCTCTTCTTCTGCCCTCATCTTTCCCAGCATCAGGGACTTTTCCAGTGAGTCAGCTGTTTGCATCAGATGACCACAATACTGAAGCTTCAGCTTCAGCATCGGTCTTTCCAATATTCAGGATTGATTTCCCTTAAGATTGACTGGTTTGATCTCCTTGCTGTCCAAGAGACTCGCAGGAGTCTTCTCCAGCACCACAGTTGGAAGGCATCAATTCTTTGGCGCTCTGCCTTTTTTACAGTCCAACTCTTAAAACCGTATGTGACTACTGGGAAGACCATAGCCTTGACTATACGGACCTTTGCCAGCAGAGTAATGTCTCTGCTTTTCAACATGCTGTCTAGGTTTGTCCTCACTTTTCTGCCAAGAAGCAACTGTCTCCTGACTTCATGGCTGCAGTTACCATCTGCAGTGATTTTAGAGTCCAAGATGAGGAAATCTGTCACTACTTCCACCTTTTCCCTTTCTATTTGCCATGAAGTAATGGGGCCAGATGCATGATCTTAGTTTCCTTAATATTTAGTTTTAAGCCAGTTCTCTCACTCTCCTCCTTGACCCTCATCAAGAGGCTCTTTAGTTTCTCTTTGCTTTCTGCCATTAGATTGGTATCATCTGTATATGTGAAGCTGTTGATGTCTCTCCCGCCTATCTTTTTGCTGGTACATAATACTAAATACCATAGTGACACGCAAAGCTGGAGAAAGAGTTCAGTCCCAGAAGAATGCCCTCCTGGCCAACTACAATGGCAATCTCTAGCAACAGAGGCTACCAAACTGACAAATCAAAGCAACAGCAGCATATAAGCCTTCAGAGGAAGAATGGCTCACATTTAAAATTTATGATGGCACAAAAGCACTCCAGAACTTTATGTTCAATGTACTGAATAAAAAGCAGCTGTTACGCAAAGAACAATTAAATGACTTCAATGTGAAAGAATTAATCACATTTCGTATGCTTGGGATTCTGCTGTCACTGAAAATAAAGATGGAAAGGATTGCAATGTCAATATTCTAAAAACCAACATCAAAATAAGCATCCAATCTACGATTCATCCACAAAAATGTAAAATTACTTCCTTGCCTAAGATTTTAAAAGCTTAATCACACAAAAAAAATTTTAAAGCACTCATTCTATATTTATATAACAGAACAAAGTTATTTCTAACATCAGTATATATTTTTAATTGTTCAAAAATACTGAATGTTGAGAATTCCCTGGCAGTCCAGTGATTAAGACTCGATACTTTCACTGTTATGTGCCTGGGTTTGATTCCTGGTTGTGTAACTAAGATCTTATAAGCCACGCAATGGGCCAAAACAAAAGAGACAAACAAAAACATTCACAAGTATAGGCCTACATGGTCTTCATGGGCTTTCCATTTCACAGAATGGACTCATATTCTAGTAAACATATTAAATTATGACATGAGCAGAAAAGTCGAAGTATAAAATATATGCAGATGAAAACACCAGAACAGGCAATTGTATTATTATACAGCTCCAGTTAAGCATCTGAAGAAGGAAATGGCAACCCACTCCAGTATCTTGCCTGGAGACTCCCAGGGACGGAGGAGCCTGGTGGGCTGCTCTCTACGGGGTCGCACAGAGTCAGACATGACTGAAGCGACTTAGCAGCAGCAGCAGCAGCAGCAGCAACAGTCAAGCGTCAGTTCAGTGATTGGCCAGTTTATCACAAAAGGGAATAGAACAGCCAAAACGTGCACTATGTCAAATACATCGGAAGTGAATTGAATGGCTGCATGAGGATAAATGGCAGTGTGACTACTGCCCTTATTTCCTCTACTTACCAGGAAGTTTCAGGATGCTATTTTTTCTCTCATGCTCTGTGTCTACAGTAATCTGAACACCTGCTGAAGTTATTGGGTTTTGAAATTCTATTTAGGAGAGAGCAAGCTGAACTGTGTGAATGGGTATTTTGCATAGAAATGTTCCCAGGGACACTAATTAGGTTTTGGAAAAGAGGAAGTCAGTCACTTGCTAAATGGCCTCATGGCCAAAAGATAAATTTCACAGCACTCTTCCTATGAATTACAATTTGGCCAAGTAGATTCCAACCAGTTCTAGAAACAGACGGGCAAATGGGCCCCCACAAACTTCAGTTCAGTAAAGCCCATTAAAGAAACAGTTGGTCCCTGCAAGAGGGGCTGGGGTGGGGGAGAGAAAGGCAAACTTAACCACAAATGTGCTCTGACTTAGGGAAAGCTAGACACATATGGAAATCCAGGTTTTAAAAATAGAGCAAGTTTACCAAAATAAATCTTCCTCCACAAAAAGATTCAGGACCTTCTTAATCTTCAAATTTTCCTACTTCACATAATCTGATATCTATGAAAGTTATTCATAAGCAATATTTTCAAAAAATATACAGTATACTACTTAATACCTATTTTATCATTTAATGCCTAACGCTTATCATTTTGTTATAAATACAACAATGACAATGTTAGTCACTCAGTCATGTCCGATTCTTTACGACCCCATGGACTGTAGCCTGCAAGGCCCCTCTGTTCATTGAATTCTTCAGGCAAGAATACGAGAGTGGATTGCCATTCCATTCTCCAGGTGATCTTCCTGAACCAGGGTTCAAACCCTGGTCTTCTGCATTGCAGGCAGATTCTTCACTGTCTGTGTCACCAAGAAAGCCCCTAGTAAACTGGTAATTTTTTAAGATCTGCTTTTTAAAAAATCATGAATCCGTTGATTCTTCACAGAGGACCAGAATGATAAGAGATAAAAAACTATCAAAAAGGAGAAAATTACATGATTAGAATGGGAGGAAAGACTTCCCCGTGTCTGGATGTGAGATACTGCCAGTCATCTTGGGCAGCCGTTCAACCCTGATGGACTGGAACCTCTGACTATGCCCTATTGTGATAAACTGCCCAACTCCTGACAACAGCTCCTGGCTGGAGGGATGAAAGGATAGACGTTACTGCTCTTAGATTTTTTTAATCTGCTTTTTTTGTACTTCTACTTTCTCATTCCTGTCATAATGGAACATGTCCAAGGAAGTTGAGAAAGGGGGGCATTTGAAGTGAATCTTAAAGAATGAAAAGGAACTTGCCAGGAAGAATAGAAAGAGCTGCACATACAAAGGCTGGAATTGGGAAAGGAATCTTTACTGTTAGGGAAATGACAAATGGCAAGAGTTTAAAGTACTTTGAATCCTATTCAACTAATGCTGATAACTATTAGTATATACGTGAATTATCACACTCACTAAACCACTATATTATTTTGTAATTGAAAACATGAAGTTGTTTTCAAAAGAAACTTTTAAATACCAAGATCATCTAACACTCCTTGCCTTGTAGAAAATACCCTCCCAATAAACTGAAAGAACTATAACTCTAACTATACAGCTTCTACAAAATTCAAAGGACTTTGCAAGCTTCTCTTTAGTGACTTTGAAGAGGTAAGAAGTGACAAAAAATATCTAAAGATCACTGGCATATGAGGAAAATATTTTCAGCATAGAAAAAAATTATGTTTAGCAAGTATCTGAAGAAAAGCTAGAAGTCTGCCTGACAACCATTAGCAAACACACATAGATATCTTCTAGGAATGGAATTCCAAAATCTGATTACATCCTTGCTGCTGCTGCTGCTGCTGCTGCAGCTGCTAAGTTGCTTCAGTCGTATTCGACTCTGTGCGACCCCACAGATGGCAGCCCACAAGGCTCCTCCATCCCTGGGATTCTTCAAGCAAGAATACTAGAGTGGGTTGCCATTTCCTTCTCCAAAGCAGAAGCCCACTCAACTACTGCTGATGATTAACATTCAAAGCTAAATTTCCTCTGTCAAATCAGAATGACTTACAGGTAGAAGCACATCACCTTAGGATCCAAAGGAACACAATGATTTCTACCTCCTTGCTTACCTATCTACACACGCATGTGTGTGCGCACCACACACACACACACACACACACACACACACACACCAGCAGCCATAACCAGGCTTTGCTGATTAGTCACACTGACTTTGATAACCTCTCCTTGTGTGTTCTCATATTTACTAGCAGCTTTACAAATGGGCTCAAAATAGCTTAGCCTGTCAAAAATAATTCCCTATCCAGAGGACATACTTGCCCTGCCTACATTCATTTGCTACTGTCATAGCAGCAATGCTTCAGATATCACCAGGCTTTGGAAGTGTGAAGAAACACATTGATGATGCAATAATGTGAAAAAGGAAAAGCAAGATATCAGTGACAATGCAACAATGTAAAAGAGAGAAAGAATGCATTGATTAAATCCTTGCAACTTACTAGTTACTATGCAACATGCTAAGAAAATGGTTACATCCCTCAAGTTACAGTCTATCCAAGCAGTCATCCAGTTCCAGGAAAGGAGCAAGGAATGAGGCCTGCAGAGCCTTCAAATGCCATATTTTAAAACCTTGATTTTATATAATGGGCAGTAAGAAATCAACATTTTAAAGCAGGAGAATACAAATGATCAGATTAATTATATATATATATATATGTGTGTGTGTGTGTGTGTGTGTGTGTGTGTGTGTGTGTGTGTCAAGTGAAATGAAGTGAAAGTTGCTCAGTCGTGTCTGACTCTTTGTGACCAGAGTGGGTAGCCTTTCCCTTCTCCAGGGGATCTTACCAACCCAGGGATTGAACCCAGGGCTCCTGCACTGCAGGCAGATTCTTTACCAGCTGAACCACAAGGAAAGCCCATT
This sequence comes from Capra hircus, assembly GCF_001704415.2. NCBI lineage: Eukaryota > Metazoa > Chordata > Mammalia > Artiodactyla > Bovidae > Capra > Capra hircus. The sequence continues at coordinate 29,591,165 of NC_030823.1, read as the reverse complement.
TATCTCTAAAGGCAATATCAAAAATGAGTTGAGATCCAGGAAAGGAGAAGCAAAAAAGATTAGATAGGCCACATAGGCAGGATAAAAAGAACCTTAATTAGGCCAGAGGCAAAAAATAGATAAACAGAGAGAAAAGAAAAAAAAAAAAAAGAATTAAGAGATATTTCAAAAGCAGCATAAGCAGGGCATATAGAAGGCAAGAGAGAGGGAAAATTCATTCAGAGACATCTCTGATATTCCTGATGTGGCTGACTCAGGAGACTGCCACGCCAAGAGGAAAGACAGAAAAGGTGGATAAGAAGCCCATCCTATTGAGGAGAAGGAGAAGACAACACTTTTAAGTATTGTTCATGATGAATCTGAAGTTAAAACAGATTATGCAAGTGAAGGCTTTTATTAAGCAGAAAATATGAGACTGAAGATCAGAGGAAATAGTAAGGCTCAGCAAGTTAGGCCATGACTGCGGAAAGCTTGTCATTCAACAGGTATAAAGAGAATTAACAAATTATGATTTTTTTTAAACAAAATGGTAAGAGGTGTAGAAGGTAAAACAGGGGCAGGTCACGCCACAAAAGGCAATTCAAAATTTCTAAAATTTGGACAATATCACACCATAAGATCTGCATTCTTGAGGTTTAAGTGGGTACTGGTCTATGGACTCTTGGACAAACAAAACAAGAATATCCACACAATCACCTATTATTATAAAAACTCCCGAGGCACCAAAACAACATAGCCTACCAATTTCTCTCTAAACCTGAAACACCAAGAGCCCATGAAAGGCTGTGAAGGATGCAACAGGCCCCAGGACACCACCCAGCAAGTAACACGGGCCTCTTCAGACACTGAGTTGGTCCGGTTAATTCAATAAAATACTGCCAGCCATGAGGAGCAGGAGGGGAAGAAAGAAAATGCTGTAAAGGGCATTTTTAATCCTGTTCATAATTCATCAGATCCTAATAAAAGAGCTCTGCATAAACAGAGCCTTGGTAATCTTTTCCTATAGCATCAAAACTAAAACCAAATGTTAATTAAAATTAAAACAGCACCCACAATTGTCAAATCTGGTTATACGCAGTTCCAATGCTTTTATTTGACAAGTATTTCTTCAAAACATAGTATTTCTAAATTATTTGCCTATGTCACTCATGTCATAAACTTTAAAGGCATAACAGAAAAATCGGTGTCAAAGAAGCCAAAGATGATTTTATCCTTTACTGTATATATTCTATTGTATTATAAAATGTTTTAATCCATAAATGTAAGTATTTACAGAATTACAAGGAAAAACACATCCAATAATGGCTTGAAAACAAGACAGACAAAGTTGAAGGCTCTTGAATGATTACTATTTTAATATTCAGTACTTGAAGGTTGTAGAATCTAGATTTCAAAAAGTATCTTAACTCTATGAAAATTTCATTTCAATTACCTTTATCTTCACCTACAGTTGTGGCAGCATCAGCTAAGAAATATTTGATAGGAAAAACCCACCCTCCCCTGACCCCTCATGCTATCACTTATCTAGATTTGAATACATGAAGGAGAGGTGTAAGACATGAGGCACCACCTCTATGAAAACAGAAGGAATCCCAATCAAATAATTTAAATATTTAATTTAAATAATACTATAGCAGTGCTTTAGTATTAGTGACAGAAATCTTATCAGATACATACTCCCATTTCTTTCACTCTGGTTTTTCTCCTAAGGCTTAGAGTCGTTCATAATTAGACCTTTAATATAGAACATAACACAGAATGCAGGATGGTGGGATGAGGAAAATCTAAAATCATGATATTCAAGTTAAATCTCTGGCACCTTTATTTAGAAACAACGTGACCTTAAGCATTCCATCATCTGCAAAAGGAATAATAACAGCTCAGAAGGTTGTTATAAGCAATGAATGTGATTGTACTTGTTAAAGTACTTTGTAGAGTTAAAAATTAAAATAAAAAATAAAATTGGGTGACTCTAGCACTAGGCCACTTGTGATGAATCTTTCAATTGTCCTGAAATGTAAGACAAAGACCTCTGCCTAATACGCACTGGTTTCCCAGTAAGTATGGGATCAAAAAAAATGAGAAATACAAGACAAATCCACAAACTGTCAAGTATCTAATACAGCAGTTCTGTTCATAACAGTTATCTGTTCGGAATACATCCAGATGGTTTGGAAAGTCACCATCATTTAAACATAGCCAGACAGAAGCAGAAGATATTAAGAAGAGGTGGTAAGAATACAAGGAAGAACTGTACGAAAAAGATCTTCATGACCCAGATAATCATGATGATGTGATCACTAATCTAGAGCCAGACATCTTGGAATGTGAAGTCAAGTGGGCCTTAGAAAGCATCACTATGAACAAAGCTAGTGGAGGTGATGGAATTCCAGTTGAGCTGTTTCAAATCCTGAAAGATGATGCTCTGAAAGTGCTGCACTCAATATGCCAGCAAATTTGGAAAACTCAGCAGTGGCCACAGGACTGCAAAAGGTCAGTTTTCATTCCAATTTCAAAGAAAGGCAATGCCAAAGAATGCTCAAACTACCACACAACTGCACTCATCTCACATGCTAGTAAAATAATGCTCAAAATTCTCCAAGCCAGGCTTCAACAACACGTGAACCGTGAACTCCCTGATGTTCAAGCTGGTTTCAGAAAAGTCAGAGGAACCAGAGATCAAATTGCCAACATCCGCTGGATCATGGAAAAAGCAAGAGAGTTCCAGAAAAACATCTATTTCTGCTTTATTGACTATGCCAAAGCCTTTGACTGTGTGGATCATAATAAACTGTGAAAAATTCTGAAAGAGATGGGAATACCAGACCACCTGTCCTGCCTCTTGAGAAATCTATATGCAGGTCAGGAAGAAACAGTTAGAACTGAACATGGAACAACAGACTGGTTTCAAATAGGAAAAGGAGTATGTCAAGGCTATATATTGTCACCCTGCTTATTTAACTTATATGCAGAGTACATCATGATAAATGCTGGACTGGAAGAAACACAAGCTGGAATCAAGATTGCCGGGAGAAATCTCAATCACCTCAGATATGCAGATGACACCACTCTTAGGGCAGAAGGTGAAGAGGAGCTAAAAAGCCTCTTGATGAAAGTGAAAGAGGAGAGTGAAAAAGTTGGCTTAAAGCTCAACATTCAGAAAACGAAGATCATGGCATCTGGTTCCATCACTTAATGGGAAATAGATGGGCAAACAGTGGAAACAGTGTCAGACTTTATATTTTTGGGCTCCAAAATCACTGCACCTGGTGACTGCAGCCATGAAATTAAAAGACGCTTACTCCTTGGAAGAAAAGTTATGACCAACCTAGATAGTATATTCAAAAGCAGAGACATTACTTTGCCAGCTAAGGTCCGCCTAGTCAAGGCTATGGTTTTTCCTGTGGTCATGTATGGATGTGAGAGTTGGACTGTGAAGAAAGCTGAGTGCCAAAGAATTGATGCTTTTGAAGTGTGGTGTTGAAGAAGACTCTTGGGAGTCCCTTGGATTGCAAGGAGATCCAACCAGTACATTCTGAAGGAGATCAGCCCTGGGATTTCTTTGGAAGGAATGATGCTAAAGCTGAAACTCCAGTACTTTGGCCACCTCATGAGAACAGTTGACTCATTGGAAAAGACTCTGATGCTGGGAGGGATTGGGGGCAGGAGGAGAAGGGGACAACAGAGGATGAGATGGCTGGATGGCATCACGGACTCGATGGACGTGAGTCTGAGTGAACTCCAGGAGATGGTGATGGACAGGGAGGCCTGGTGTGCTGCAATTCATGGGGTCGCAAAGAGTCGGACACAACTAAGTGACTGAACTGAACTGAGACAGAATCTCTGAGACTGAAACTCATCTTTATAGAAACAATCTAGTCTAGTTTCTAATGCTGACAAGAGTAATCCCACAGTGTAACTTATTCTTAATTTCCTGGCTTTATACTGATAACTTTCAATATAAGGAATAGAGAAGTGTGGACCCGGGGAAATGGGAAGATGTCAGTGAAAGAGTATATATCTAGCTATAAGACAAACAAATTCTGAGAATCAATTGGACAGCACGGTGATTATAGCTGATAATACTGTTTTATATTTAAAAATTGCTACATGAATAGATCTTAACTGTTCTCACCACACACACAAAAAGGTAATTAGGTGACATAATGGAGATGTTAGCTAACCCTACCATCAGAATCATTCTGTAATATGTAAGTATATCAAAGCAACACACTGTACATATTAAACTTACACAGTGCTATATGTCAATTACATCTCAATAAAGCTAGAAAAAATATATAAGGAATAGATACTGACGAAGATTTGTTTGTGACATTAAGTTGTTTGCTCCATCACAGTTTTACTTCAACTTAGAAACTAATTCTTGAACACTTAGGCATCAGATAGGAGAAGGAGCATTTGACTGAGCTCCAAAGACTTAAATTTTAGCATCCATCCTGTCACAGGGTGATTTTTTTTACCAACCTTCTCTTAACTGTGACTGATACATCATGGAAAGAGGTAGAGGAGAGGAAGCGGGGAGGCTAGGGAACTGGCTAGTTTCTGTGATCTTTTCAGGCCTAAAATTGTATGGTTCTCCGATGCTTAAGGAAGGAACTGGGTAACATGACCCCTATTCTCACAACGTTTACAATCTAGCTGGGAATTTAGGAAATGAAGACATACAGCTAATAAAGAGAGAGAAAATTCACAGTTGTTAAATGATCGGTATAGAAAATACCAGTGGCTACTGATTTTACAGCATGGAAGGATCGACCCTAGTCATGTGGATTTCACCAACGATTTGAGCTGAAATGTTTGAGAATAAGCAGGACCTGGGCAGAGAGGATGGGGAAAGGTATATACTGCATTCTTCCATGATGCACCCTGAAGATGACAAGCACCGAGTATCTTACAAATCATCAAGCTTTACCTTATTCACGGGGCTTCCCTGGCGGCTCAGTTGGTGAAGAATCTGCCTGCAGTGTGGGAGACCCGAGTTCAATCACTAGGTTGGGAAGAGCCCTGGAGAAGGAAATGGCCACCCACTCCAGTATTCTTGCCTGGACAATTCCATGGACAGAGACGCCTGGCAGGCTACAGTCCATGGGGTCGCAAAGAGTTGGACACAGCTGAGTGACTAACACTTTCACTTTATCTTATTCATGGGGATAACTCATCCTGACATGTGCTTCTAACCTGGAATGACACACTTGCAGGACAGGAAGCTCAAAGCTATGCCAAGGCAGCCTGATACATCCTTGGAGCACTCTAATGACAAAGCTCTTCTAGGTACTGAGCCACAGACAGCTTGCCCAATGTGACAGGGCTTTCTGTTCTTCCTTTCTCATACTGTACAAAGAACAGCTATCTACATATGTATGTTTAATATGTAACACTAGGTACTGAAGAAAAATTTAATGAAAATTGATCCTTTCAGATAGTAATTGGGCTATTTTCTCTCCTGATCAGGCCACATTTTTTCATCTGACTTACAAAAGCCATCCCCACACTTACCTGCTTACCTTAATAACATAAGACCTTATTTTCTACATCATGTAGCAATGGCTAGTTTCTGCCTTCAAAACTATCGCTCTGTTTCTCCCTGATATAAAATTTAACAGAAGTTTATCATATCATAATTTTTCACTACTATTAGTGTTATACCCCTAAAACTTTTTTTCCTCCCATAAGAGGTCCATCTCATTCATAACACAAATAGTCAAAGCACAATAAAATCTGAAGGTAATATCCACAATCTAAGAAAAAGATCTGAAGACTCAAACAAAAATTTTCTAAACCTGAGTTATACATCCAAAATAATTCTACTAGAAAACTGTGTTGTTACATCTCTTTTCAAGGTAAAATAACAAACTATACCATCTGCAGTTAAAAAAAAAAAAAACTAATAATGATAGTTTATGATAAATAAGATGTTAATAAAATATATATTTTTTTTATTTAAGAGTTTTTTTTCTTCCTAATCCTTAGTGATATACTACATCTTTTCTACTATATTATTGAATTAAAACATCTTAAATTTATTGAATCAAATGTTTTGGGGATAAAAGATAATAAATCCAAGAGATAATTACTGTATACACATTGTGCTTACAAATGTCACTGGGAATGTAAAACTGTAGAACCAATGGTATGTTAAAAAGCAACAGTAACTGTTAAAAGTAATTTAAATAAAATATTTCCTATCTTTTTTTTAATTAGAGAAGTTTCGACAGCATGTGCTATCTCCTATTGTGCACACACACACAAAAAAAATCTTTTGGCTACAAAAAATAATTTAAGGATTGGCAAGCAATGGCCCATGGACCAATTCTGATCCACCACCTGTTTCTGCAGAGACTGCAAGACAAGAATGTTTTCTTTCATTTGTAAAAGGTTGGGAAAAAATAAAAAGAATAATATTTGAGTACAAGTGAAGTTATATGAAAATCAATGCTCTATTTATGTAAACAAAGTTTTATTGGAAGACATCCATCCAGTTCACTTATATTTTATCCATGGATGCTTTCAACTATAATGGAAGGGTTAGGAGTTGCCATGGAGACCATGAGTAGCCCTCTCATCGTGCATTACAAATTGGCAGTAATAATTCACTTTTGCTTCTTGGCCTACAAAGTCTAAAATATTTACTATGTGGATTTTTGCATAAAAAATTTGATGAACTCTGGAATAATTAATGTAATGATTTATAATTTCCTGAAGAATTTATGAATATGGCAGCTTCTGTGATTCTGAGCTATCAACTGAACTTCTTGAATTTTACCATAATATAGATTCTTTTTTGATCTAGTCTTATATATTTACAGTAATAATTTAAAAATATATTTAACTAAGGATTCTCCATAAAACAGAAAATGTACAGTTTTTATACATTCTTTGACCCAGTCAATAATTAAATGCCTACTGTGTACCATGAAGATTCCCAGGGATTCAAAATAAATAAATTGCTAGCTCTAAGAAGTCACACTCTAGCAGGGAGACACAGTACTCTAATAGAAGCTTTTGTCACTAGAGGGAAAGGCAAAGCAATGAAAGTAAAGTCTGCCATTCCGTAATGACATATTATCATTTTAAAAATATTACCTCTATCTGAATTATTGGCAAGTTATACACTCAAATAGATAAGGCAACAAGGCTTAGCAAACACTTTTATCCATCAGTAGTTTTAATCAAAGTATTGGCCTCATATATGTAATTAACCTTGAGCAACGCAGGTATACATAAAAATGTTGATTAAGAATTTAATAATTATCCTTCTGAACTTCAGAAGTTAGCTGGCATCTGGTCCTTAACTATGATAAACAGACATCCATTCATCACAGGTTATTTATACATAAATGAAGAGAAATAGTAACTGAATGGTTAATAATGAAAAATAGAATAGATAAATATCACTAAAACTACATGACTTGTTTTGTTTTGAAATCCCAAGTGTCCTACAAATGTCACTTTGCTTGGAAGAACATTTTTGAGAATAATCATCTCTTGAATCTACTCAGAGAGTCAATCTATTGTATAAAAAAACATAAATCATAAATGCATCAGCTCCTCATAATTAGAATGCCAAGATCTACATGCAGTTAAGTATGTTGGCCGTTTGCCCATTTTACTTAAAACCTGAATAAAAGTAAAATCCCAAAAATTAAGTCTTCTAACAGCTGTTCTGAGCAAGACAAGAGAGATGTGTTATCTAGCAGCTACCTCCAAATGTTGAGATACATGCACCCTGGTGATTAGAGGTTAGCAATCCTGGTGTGTCTGCTCGCTTTTAGTATTAAATATTTAATGGCATATTTTTCCTTAATGGAATCCAGGCACATCTGATCAGTCACTGGGATCATTTAGTAATGCAGTCAAAGTTATCATACTGCCATTTCATATAAACTTTGTAATTAGATAATCCATCATGTTACTAATTCAAAAGATTGCCTTCTTTACTACTTTAGAGCATGCTACAGTAGTGAAATCCAACTGAGCTGATCAACGAAAAGGTTCTAAAATCGGGTCCTGCATGAACTTGAAACCTTCAAGCGGCAAAGGCACACACACACTCCTGACCTTTCAAACAACAGAGGCCTATTTGTCCCACAAATTAACCTAACGACAACACTGAAGTAATAAGGCACCCTACATCCAGAATGAGAGGGCTAACTAGATGAAAAATTAAGATTAAAAACTGAATATATCAGAAACAAATCTGTTCTTCCTTTTTACTGAAGTACCCCATTCTTCAGCAAATAGAAAGATCCAAAAAGGGATTATTTAGTAATTTTTTCCACCATGCTGACTTACATACTTTGCTAAAAGTATGAGGTTATGGCAGAATACCAGGGACTATTTATTAACACTCAAATGGCATATACCAAATGCAAGCATATGATCTTTAATATATTACCATGTGTGTCTTATTTCTAACACATCTCGACTAAAAATATTAAATCACTATATATTTTCATCCTATGAATTAGCAAGATTCTTGTTCTAACCCATTCTTCACTGCATCTCCAATAAAAAGTAAATCTCTCCCTGTAAAAAGAATTTACTCAGAATGAAACTGAATGTAAACTTTAAGTATCATAATACAAAAAAAAACCTCTAAAATTCTCACTTTCAGATCTATGCAATCACAGTATACATTGCAAAGCCAGTTGCCACTAATAGCATGAGTCTGGAAGGCAAGATCAGGAGGTCACAGATGTACCCTTAAGAATAAAAAGAACGTTCTACCAGGAAAACTATTATTTTGTTTAAAAGAAAAAAAAAGTCTTCTCAAACAGATGTGGAATTGCTAATCAAAAAATTCTGCTGCAGTTATATATTATCGAGTTAAAAAGTACTTTGTGGAGCTCTGGCAGCAATAACAATGACATATGTTTTGTGGTCAGAAAGGTCACTTTTATTCTTGTTGCTTCCAATTTAATATCTGGCTTTGAAACATTTTGCGCAACTAGTCCATTTTCTATTTTATTGTTCAGAGCTTATCATATTCTCATCAGTCTACCAAACACATTTTTAGAAAAGGAAGTTCTAAGTCCAGGAAAAAAATAAGTATATATTTTTAAAACTCTGTACAATAATTTCTAAAAAATAGACTCTATGCATTGGAAATAAGCTCAAAACTGAGTCTACTGACACTAAATTTAGAAAGACCATTACCAATAATTACCAGTGTACATTTGAGGGGATAGAATAGAGGAAATACCATGCATGTCATTTCAGTAAACTATGCCATGACAACTAACAAAACTCTTATAATTTAATTTCATCCTTTTAAGATTCACGTGTAAGAAACATTTCATTCATCATAGAAAGCCTGCTTTTATATTTCCTCCATGAAATCCCAAGGAACTACTCTGAAATCATGATGTTGTGATCAATGTAGGACACAGCAAATGATTTTTGATCATGATAGCTACAGGCTGAAACGAAGCCAGTTACTAGTGGAAAGGTACTATTCTCTGTTTGCAAAATTTTCTTCTCAATAACAGAGGTAATTCTGAGTATGGGACACCAGCACCGGACACAACTGTATGCAAGTATCTGTGACTCTGATTTACAGACAGCTGCAGATTACACTCCTGTTTTACACTGGAACACAAATAAAGATGGAAAGTGGGGCAGTATTGGCAGAAATTAATAACATGCGTCAGACACCCTAAGTACTTTATAGTTAATCCTCACTTTAATCTGTAATTATTATTATTTTCTGTGTTTTCTGTTTGTGTGCTCAGTTACTGAGCCATGTCTGACTCTTTGTGACCCCATGGGCTGTAGCCCGCCAGGCTCCTCTGTCCATGGGATTTTCCAGGCAAGAATACTGGAGTGGGTTGCCATTTTCTCCTCCAGAGGATCTTGCCAACCCGGGGACTGAACCCACATCTCTTGTGTCTCCTGCATAGGCAGACAGATTCTTAACCACTAAGTCACCAGTATTATGATTATCATTCCCATTTACAGATAAGGAAATCCAGGTTGAGAGAATTTCACTTACTTGTCTGAAAAAATGACTTAACCATCACACTACTACTCAGCCTCCCATTTAAACTTGTCCTCTGTCATTTTCTCACCTTTTAAAAGCTTATATTCATGACTATGCATACATACTATCTGCATATTTGTAGCAAATGTTTAGAGCTCAATCAATAGATTGAACCATAGGAGTTGTCTTGCCAGTATAAATCCATTTTGAAATCGAACCAGAAGTTCTACTTCAAAGTAGAAGTGGGGGAAAAAAAAAAGCTGGGGAGTGGGAAGGAGGAAGGGCCTATAGAAATGAAAACATACATTTTCCCTTCTCTGAACAATCTGAAAAAGAGCCAGTAGAGATGAGTCTGGTCTCTATTTTTGATGAAGATACAGATAATCACACGCCATCACTATTCTCACAAATATCCGCAGTACATCTCCTATCCTTTGGCCACCTTCAATACCATCAGTGGTAAACCACCACTTTCCTCACACCTGATGCTTTAGTTTCCATTCAGCCCCACTCTCAAGTAACATACAATCTAAAAATTTTTTAAAAAACCGTTAAGCAAATAAAGCTACAGGCAAACCTCTCCCACCTTTCCATCCAACCAGATCATCACTCTGCAGCCACCCTATTTAGAAGTTCTGGAGGCACTACCACCCCCTCTAATTTCTATTACTACCGAAAATAAGCTGCATTTTAAGCATCAAAGCTTTCATTCAACTCCAATTGTAATCACTAACTGAAAATGCGTACAACTGAAACATGTATTCCACTGGTAACAACTGCCTTTTCAAATCTCCTTTACAGGAAGCCAGTGAATTTTTCTTAGCACAGGGGGTTAGAGGAGCTGTACCCCCTTGCTCCCCACAGGTATTTCTAGCCCATTTTCTCTAATTATTTCCAAACACCATCTTCTCTTCTGAAATGCATGCCATTAATTTCTGCTTCCTAATGTGAAGTTCTCCTTGATTTCTTAGCCTAGAAAAATTTCTCCTTCCCACTTAATTTTTACAACCAGGCAACAAATTCCTAAGTGGACAGGATATTTTATACAGCAAATTCCTAGCCTCTGAATCCCAATTTGTCAATTGCTCTGTGTGGGGGTGGGGGGAGTGGGGGGCTGATACTGCTAATAAGGAAGTGGTGAAAACCAGGGATACTTGGAAACATAACTGGAAAAAGACTACACTATAATGTCTTCAGAGTAATGAAGCGGGGCAGGGGGGTGGGCAGGGGGGTGGGGAGGGGGCCGGGGATAAACTTTCTAAGTAAAACCAAGTCTTGAGCAGCAGAAGCACAAGAGGCACTAAGAATCGAGCCCCCAAACAAATATACACTATTTTTCAACAGAAAACCCCAGAGTGTTCAAAATATTAACTGCCAACTTTTGAGTAATTAATCATGGACTGCTACTAGAAAAAGCTATCTGCTCAGCAAAGAAGAAATGTGTTCCTAGGATTAAGAACCTTCTTATTCTCCACCAACGCCTTTCACTTCCAGGTAGTGCAAGTTTGATAAATATCTGCATATCCCCAAGAAAGACTTTTGACTTGCTGATGTTCTTTGCCTTGGAACGTAATTTTCAGAGTTAGTTTAGCCACATATTTCTATAACCCTGGCCCAAGAGCGCTTTGTACATAGTTCACCAACAAACAAAAACAAAATAAAGCTTGCATAATTTGATCAATAAATTCACTAACAAACACCTCTCTCAGGAAGCCAAGAGGCCTGATAACAAAAGAGTAATTGTAAGGAATGTTTGGAAATCCAAGTAAAGGAGACAAACACCTGTGTGAAATCTATCAGATACATTAATAAAACAAGCTTGAAAACTACTGATGCCAACTGTTAAAAACGTGAGGCTTTATCAGAATTGTCTCTCTACTTTTGTGTGTGTTTGGAAGAGCCCATAATCAAAAACTCAAAAAAAATTCAGATAGAAACCAACTTGAAAAAGCTCTCAGAATTCCTTCTGTCTTAAATGACAATGAGATGAACCGAAACATAAGCTCAGCGTGTCTAATACCTTCAGAGAACCTAAATGAATATAAATGAGTGGGAGGAAAAGCAAAACATAAAGCAGGATTTTCTTTACTGAGGCCAGATAAAGTCAACTTTCTTTAAAGCATAAATTCAAAAGCTAGTTCCTTAGGCTGAGAAATGCAGGTTGGCATGCTGACAGACTGCACACAGAGAAGCAGCAACAGGATGCAAACCTCTCTGTACTGCACACTTCTTCTCTCTGATTAATTCTTTATTCCAGCAAGACGGAGAGGGCAGTAGCTGGGGATAAAATTTCCTGACCAGCACTCTCCACCCACTTGCAATGCATCTGTCATGATCTACATCATCACACACTTGCAAAGTTATAAACTTAGGGGTTTATCCCTAAGCTTTACAGGACACTGATGAGCTTAATTTAATCCTAATCTCTTTAAAAAAGAGTGAAGGACAGGAAGGAGGGATGGAGAGGAAGAGGGGGGAGGGAGAAGAGTTTTCTCTTTTAAGGACAAATTTATAAGCAGAAAAAATAACTACAATCTATAAAAGATAAACAAAACTTTTACAAGGAAGTTCAGGAGCCATAAGTCAATGCTGCTTTCCTCTGATTATTAACATATATATATATGTACATATATATAGGTTAGTATATAGGTTAAAGTATAGATTTATATATATTAACCCAAACTTTAAGACAGAAATCACAGATTGAGTTCAATTCCCTCATAAATTATAAAAATGAATATGTTTTACTTTTGCAGCAAAAACAAATATAATTTTGTGGGGAGAAGGAAAGCATATTATTAAAATTTTTCCTGGTTAATGGTAATGACAGAATTTCCCCCACTCCAAATAATACAGAGAAAAGTTCATTGTAAGATTCGTAAGATGAAAATTATTTTAAAAGAAACCAGAGAAATAAGATAGTAATTCACACTTTACATGGAATAATGGAAACCATTTTTAAATAGGTATTATGAACATTAATAACTCCAGCAATTAGCACTTGAACATTTTCCAACAATAGGGAACGCTAGGAATGAAGTTATAGTCATCATAGGTATACGTTTATCTTTCAGTAGGTGTTACTTTGTATAGTAGGTAACATCAAAAGAGCTTGTGTGTGGTGTATACATAGCACTACTATAGGTTGTAATTTTCAGAAGCATGTGAAATACATATATGTGAAACCTCTCAGATGTATCATAAGCAATCTTTACATTCTGAAATCAATTTAAAATTACAGACAAACCAGAATGCAATGCTAAGATGACAGTATCAGAAAATCATAAGAACATACTCTAAAGAATCAAAATACATTTGGGAAAAACAAAAATAAATCTATAGCCATCATACTAACCACATTTAAATACTTAGAAAATAAATTCAGATTATAATATATTCATATTATAAATATATTCATATTATAAATATAACATATTTCAAATATATTCACAGGATAAATATGTCACTGGATGTGTGCTTATAAAGTGTAAAATTAATAAAAATCACCCTCAAATGTAAAATTTTGCTTATTATTAAAATATATCAATATTTTGAAAGATTGATAAAATATTTAAACAAATCAAAACACACAGTATGGCAAAGTAAGGAAAGCAAACATATGATAATAGTGCAGGACATATTGATTCCTTTATCCCTGTCCCAGGGTAGACATCAAGAATTAATCAGTACATTCTGTCTCTCTGAGCCTAAACAAATCCCAGAAACATTTACAAAACATACACTCAGATAACCAGTGCCAAGAGATCATAATGAAATATTAACTTACACCTATTTATATTCCTAATCTAAGATTTGAGTGACTTGAAACATTTAAACAAATTTTTAGGCAATTTAGGAAATCCTTTTTAAATCAGAAATGATTATATCTTCAGTCTATTTAGAATTCACTTAATCAAGAAATGGATTCCAATAATTTTTCCACTTCAAAAGAGTTTCCATTGCTGAAACCACCACCACAAAACTAAATGAACTCAATGGCAAACGTAAATCCATTAGTAAGAAATAATAGAACATGTTACTCTCTCTTGAGGAAAGAAAGCACACTCTTTTGAGGGTGTGCTTTCCCAGCTAACAGTGAACACTCTTGGCTGTTAATTAGCATAGTGATAAAGCAGGAAAAGTAATACTCTTCATTATTAGCAATACATTCTCCCATTTTCTACTCATAAAGGCAGGGAAGTGATAAAAACATGAAGAGGCCTGGATTTTCATGGATCAACAACAAAATAAGGAGTAAAGGGTTGATTTATGGCATTAGCAAAGATACCAAAGTTAACACTTACTTTTGCAAAGGCTTCAAAAATGTCAAAAGAAGGTGGCAGCTGAGAAGCATCCTGTATTTCTTCTCTCATGAAATGTTGAAATGTCAATGCAAGTTGCCTGAGGCCCTCTTTCTTATCTTCAGTCAGTTTGTTAATATCTTTTTTAAACAGAAAATAAATAGCACTATCATACAGCGAACTTTCAGTGGATAATTTTCAGGTATTCAGTGGTAGCTATTAAGCCAGATATTTCCTGCCCTAGATTTCATGGGAGATCAGATGTTTGGCAGAAAACAACAAAATTCTATAAAGCAATTATCCTTAATTAAAAAATAAATTTTTAAAAATGCCTATCTTTTAATTTTTGACAGCTACAAATCATTATATACACTTACCAGTAAAATTCTGCCAAATGTCATCTACAAAATAAGATCAAACACCTAGCAAAACAAAATACACACACCCACATAAAAAAACAATAAAACCAAAATCAGTAATGATGTCTGTTAGCTGATTGTCTACATCCTCCTGCACACATGCTCAAACCACCATACATGCTTATTTCATCAGTGAATTTAAGCAGACTTTTCCATGAAACAGTGTACAATCAGGACATGACCGATTACCATTATCATTTTAAAGGCAAAAAAAAAAAAAAAAAGAAACCCAGAAAGCAAAAATTGACAAGTTTGGTTAAATTAAGTTCCAATTGATGACATGTGTCAAGGAGAAAGTATATCAAGAAGAAAACATGGATCAACCAAAGAAATCACATCTTCAAGCTCTTTAAAGAATGAATAAACAAGATATATAAGGTTTCCATTCAAACAGAAGGAGAAAGTTCCAAAGCCAGTATCACTCCTTGAAAAACTCAGTTTCATTTATACCACAAAGGGTTGTGAAGGCTAAGACTGCACAATTCAATTAATAACATTTGAGAGCACTTCACTTCAGGCAGCATGGACGACACTGCTACTGAGCAGGGCTACTGTTCACAGCAAAACTCACTTTAAGAGATGTTAATTATCTTGCAGTCATGTAACAAGAAAAAATGACTAATTAGTTCTCTATTAAAACTTGAAAACATAGATCAAGACGAACTACACCATTACTCTGGTGCTCATATCAGGTCTATATATTTTCTCTAAATTACTTGTGCAACAGAACAATTAAGCCAATGATTTCTTAAATAATAATTTATTATCATTGGCACTTAGGATTCCATAACCATAAATCTGGACTAGATCCTCTTATTTGTCTCCATCCAGAAATATTAAACTGTATAGCACATTTACTCCACAAGCTCTTACTATTTTTGAGCTGAAGTCATTTGCAACTTCAGTGAAGAGGATCTGTGCCAATACGAAAGAAAGATAAACCTTACGTTCACTAAACACGCGGACGCAAAGCCTCTCAGTGTTCTCAGGGAGGTTGGCCACTGCCATGGTAGTTCAGGAGCTGAGCAACACTCAGTGCTGTCAGAGAGCCTAAGTCATCGGTACCTTCTATTTTCCATATTATCTAAAGGACCAGTGAACCTAAATGTTCCTTGGAGCCCCCCATTCATATTACTGTTCCCTGACATCAAAAAGAAGCCAAGAGTGGAAGAAGAGCACACAGAGGGGAAAATAGAAGTGAAATTATTTTGTCACCTTGACTAAGGGTTATACTCCCTTCACTGGCTAACTTAAGACTCTTCTACAGCATTTCACAAACCCCTCTATGGCCAAAGCTATCCTGGAATAAATTAAATAAGCTAATGTGTCAGTCTACATAAAAACTTGAAAAGGTTTGTTGCCTCACAAACAGAGACAGAAAAACAAAGGCAAAAATAAAGCAGCTCATCAGCTCAGCAAATAAATTATAGAACTTTTAAAATGCTGACAGACAATCACTTACTTGATTCCAGATCATAAAATGAGTAAAGTTTTTCCGATTCAGAGGGTGTTTCTTGCATCTGTGAAGAAAGAAGGAAAACACCAAAAACAATTTAAAGTGTTCCAATATATACATGAATATGTTTAGATATCTTTAGATATTTAAATGCAAGTCTGTTAAAAAGACAATTTTCTATATATTCCTTCTCTTCATCATGTTAAAATGTATTGCAACTTGACCCACCAGTTTAATTTCTAAACACAAAATCCTTTTACAAAAAGTTTCCATACTTTTATTTTTTCCCCAGTTCTACCACTGACTTGTGTCATTGCAAGGATTTTATTACTAATTATTACAGAAAAGCAAAGATAGATGAATAAAAATAAGAGTTTATTACAAAATGTGCAACCTTGGGCATTGTTACTTAACCTTGAGGCAAGAGGAGTCAATTTCCTTACGCGAAACACACGTAAGAAGTAATGTATAACACTGAGTTGTTGTGGTATAAAATATGTTTAACATATAAAGCAATTAGCACATGGCCTGGAAACAGTAAGTGCTCAACAGAAGGGAGCAATCATTATAACTACTTTTTATTAGATTCTGACTCAGTAGGTTGGGGGTGGAGATTGAGAACTAGTACCTTGGGTGATTCTGAAATAACCTATTTCTGCTCTAACAGTGGTTCTCTATCTTTTCAATATTAATAAAGTTGACAAAGTTCAGACTCAAATATATTATTATACTTTTAATATCAAGTAATTAAAGGAATGCATAATAACAAAGTTGCTTTCAATTTACGAAAGCTTTGAAATAAACATGTGTATTATTGAGTTTAGTTCAATACAATATATACATTTGAAAATAGCAGTAAGTATATGTAACAGATGTTGTATAATCAGTCTAAAGACAATACCCATTTGGTATTCTAAATTCATCTTTTAGTACTGATGTAGCTGATACAAAACACTGCACTGGTTTTAGGTATATACTTTTACATTCCTAAAAACCCCTATAAAATTTTATTGCCAAAGAAGTTAATAAACAACAGGATAGAATAGAGCTGAAGCTTGCAATAAAGAGATACAGGCTAAAGCCTGGGAAAAACAAAAGCTGAAAGAGAGTGATTTCATAGAATCCACTAGCCACTTTGGCAAAGTAGGAAAAGGGATGGGAGAAACAATTTCAATGGATGTTAGCTTTTTTTAAAAAAAAAAACAAAAAACAGCACTCTTCCTTGAATCATCTAATTAAAATCTCACTTAAAGAAGCAACCCAAAAAATGATATACTTGCCCTGTGCATTAGTTCTCAGTAGAACAACAATAAAGGCAACGTCACAGGAATCACTAACATCTCATGCCCCAAACATAGGACCTTATGTCTCCATTCCTAAGAGAACACATACAGGGCCTTCAAAAAGGGGGCCATGCACTTCATCACTGCCACCAATGTTGTGATTAATAGAAAATAGCAAGTTTTGTCTTAAGATATTTCCTGGAATAATCCACCTTCTACTTTAATAAAGATTTAAATTTAGCCTTAAATATGACTACTACAAGCAATTGCAAGTGCTTATGTTAAGTTAAAACCCAAGCATATTTCACAAGTTTTATACTCACAAGTTTGAAAACAACTCTGCCAAGCAGTCGGACAGAGTCAGGGGGATATCTGGGTTTGCAGCTTTTAAGGCATTTGCATTCTCGCTTGTGGTCCTGCCAAGCTTTTTTCTGTTAAGACAAGAGTGAGGAGGGCATATAAGACATAAAAATCTCACTTTCGTTTATATGGGTTTTGAATGTTGAGAGTCATCAACATTAACTTAATTTTAATAGCCTAAATGTAAGTGCAAATAGGAAAGGAAAGCAATATTCTAGTACTATTATGATCCAGGATTTAGTATGCAATTACCAAGCATGGATATCAAAAGCTTCCATTTCACCTTTATCCTTTATTTGCCCCATGGTTATTACCTGGCTGGTAGCATCCAAAGAAAGAATGATTATGTCTTTCTTAATAATTCATAAGATAGTCTCCTAGGTGATTAAATAGGATTCTTAATAGACAGTGATTTTGAATACAAAAAGAAAACATCACTCCAACTTAGAAAATAAAACTCATGGTTCAGAAAAATCAGAACAGGACAGATAGCTATCTGAATTTCTGTGCTGCTATAGTAAGTACAGAAATATCAGGAGGGCTAACAAAACTTTTAAAAATAGAAAAATCCTTTTGCTTTTTAAGATAACATAGAAAGGAGTTATTAGCTAAAATGACCAAAGGCTATTTTTACTCAGAACGGTCTTGGTTTATTTATGTTGTCCTGGCCTAATTATTAACATTCTGAAATGTTAATGGTTGGGATTGCACAGTCACTTAGCCCAGAGTCCTAGCGATGTACTGGTGGGGTGAAGAGCCCACAGAGCCGGTCAGCAACATCGAAACACTTGGAGGGAGAGGACTAAATGGAGGGACGTTGTCCTCGAGTCTGAAATGCCATGACTCCCTTTATATGGGACTGCTTCTCTATGGAAATATAATCCAGGGTGTCTAATATCTAACCCTGGTGAGAGGGAGACCACTAGACCAAATACCTAATATTTCTTTTCCAAATGAGAGCTGTAAGTTCTGCTTGTGAAATGCCTCATGCTCACACTGTCTTCTTTCAGAGATTATAAATCTGCCTCCCAGATGCTGGGCCTAGGAAATCCCCCTATAAGAGGTCTCTCTTTTCCACTTAATAGCACAGCATGCAGCATAACCAAACCAGCAGCTGCAGCTACTCTGAAGCTGTGACTCAGATTCAAGCTCCAGCCGGCATTCTGCTCAGAAAGACTGCCCGTGCCACTTCGCTGGGTGAAGGCGCGGTTTGTCCACGACTATCGCCTAGTAAACCAGACCTTGGAGACATTGTTTACAAGGGGTACATCATTTCTTTTATCAACTCTACTCACAATTGTCTCATTCATTCCTTCTTATTCACTATGGCGATGCTCTTAATGTGATTTTTTAAGCATTTATACTTAGTGTGTGTGTGTGTTCATTCGCTCATTCGTGTTCAACCCTTTGCGACCCCACGGACTATATAGCCTGCCAGGCTCCTCTGTCCATGGGATTCTCCAGGCAAGAAAACTGGAGTGGGCTGCCATTTCCTCCTCCAGGGGATCTTCCCAGGGATGGAACCTGCATCTCTTGCATCTCCTCCACTGGCCGGTAAATTCTTTACCACTGTGCAACCTAGGAGGCCCCATTTACACTTGCCTCATTTCCAAATAAAAATGAGTGTTTCAGAGAGAGGTGCGTATGAGATAAGATTGTAAAATTAGAAACAAAATGTAATGTTAAAATTATGGAGAAAAAAGTATTCTCGCATTACTTAGCATTCTACAGTGTGTCAGACACATGGCTAAGCAGTTAAAAAAGATTTCACTTGATTTTCACAATAATCCAAATGGTAGATATTATCCTTATACTAAAGATGATGAAAGTAAGGCTCAAGAGCTGGAATCTAACTACCAAGCTACATAAATATACAGAGAGAGAGTATAAATTCTTAGCAAGCTAAACAGGAAAGAGAAGTAACGATCGCGCTTGTGCACTCCATTTATATGAGTTGCCTTACAGGCAAGGCAAAAAGAAATCATAATTCTCATCTGACAGAAGAGAAAAACACATAGATTTACCAAGTATTAAATCACAGGAGGAACTTATTCCAAGAATGCTAATCAGTATACTGGACAATGTCTTTGACAATAGCTTACAACACAATGGCCTTTCATAGAGCTGCTTCTAATGTCAATAGAATACAACTCAGAGAAGACAAGATTTCCATTGCTCCGGGGGCTAACCTTGGACTACGATTAGTAAGCACCAATGTGCTGTAAGATCCCTAAAATAAATATGGTTACACTGTCAAATAAGTTTGAAAAACATTTCATATTGTAGAACCTGCTTAGAGATTCAAAATACTTTTAGCCTACTAAAAGTTCTAAAATGCTCCGTATTTCAGAAACTTACATAAATAAGTTAATACAGAGTTTCCCGTTACTGTTATTACCATCCTTTGGGAAGTCAGGTTGGGGTATACAGACTCAGAGATACCTGTACACTTTCTTTCCTTCAGCTGGTCTTTGAATGAGGGTGGGTAAGCAGACAAATTCACAGTCATTCTCACTGACGGGGAACTAGAGCATGGATGTTTTTGATTATTGATTGAGGAGAGAACCATAGCTTTGGTGCAAGAGTTTTCATTTGATACTGAAAGTGTCTGGCTGGAAAAGAACCGCACCTAGTAAAATGAGGCTGAGATAATGGATTAAATGATCTTAAGAGCAGATTTTAATTGACACTTAACTCTTAGAGATCACCCATAACTTTCATATTAAAACCTCCAGTTTTGAGCAGCTCAGCCTTTTGGAAGCTTACCAGGGAAAGGCAACTACAACATGTACCCCAGGTAACAAACCAACAGATCTGTTAGATGACATTAGTTAGAATGAAGCTTCTAAATTTTAGAAAACTCTTGGCAAAAATGCCTTTATTTCTTTAACATAATTAAAATGAGTTTTTATTCTCAGCAATAATTAGAAAGTAGACAATATATCTCTTAAGGCTATTCCTAGATCATTGCACAGAAACTTTGGACAATGTACTTATTTTCCAAACTTGCTTCAGCAAAAAAAAGAAGTTCATTATTTTCATCTTAAACCAGATCTATATAAATATGGAAGGTAATCATACCACTAGAAACCATGCTACTAAAAACTATGTTTTTAAAACATTAATTGTAGGCTTACCATAGGCTTACTAATAGAAACAAACCACAAGAAAAAGTTTAAAAAGAAATCTTTTAAGCAACTGCATTTTACTTCGAAGAAAACCTCACACTCATACAGAAACATTAGGCATCATCTTCACTCTACAAACTTTAACCAAGGAGTGCAGCTCGCCAGGCTTCTCTGTCCATGGAATTCTCCAGGCAAGAATAATAGAGTGGGTAGGCATTCCCTTCTCCAGGAGATCTTCCCAACCCAGGGATGGAACCCGGGCCTCCCATATTGCAGGCAGATTTTTTTTACCATGTGAGTCATCAGATGGAGACCTCAAGGACACATTACATAAGGACACATACACATTACACATCTATCCCTTTCTCAAAGATAAGCCCTTGATCTACTTTTTCCTCTTTTCTTCTATTACTACCAACACAGGGTACAATTAAGATTTTATTCACAACACTAACTGTAATGTTTTCTGTTCTCATAGTTGAAAATCAACAATAAAGTATAACAAGCACAAATTAGCATGAAAGACAAAGGAAATTAAAATACTGAATTAAGAAACAAAGGTGAAACCAGAATTCAAAGAGACACGTGTACCCCAATGTTCACTGCAGCAATGTTTATAATAGCCAGGACATGGAAGCAACCTAGATGTCCATCAGCAGATGAATGGATAAGAAAGCTGTGGTACATATACACAATGGAGTATTCCTCAGCCATTAAAAAGAATAGATTTGAATCAGTTCTAATGAGGTGGATGAAACTGGAGCCTATTATACAGAGTGAAATAAGTCAGAAAGAAAAACACCAATACAGTATACTAATGCATATATGGAATTTAGAAAGATGGTAATGATAACCCTGTATGCAAGACAGCAAAAGAGACACAGATGTATAGAACAGTATTTTGGACTCCGTGGGAGAGGGCAAGGGTGGGATGATTTGGGAGAATGGCACTGAAACATGTATAACATGTACAATGACATTGAAACATGGTGAAACGAATTGCCAGTCCAGGTTCCATGCATGACACAGGATGCTCAGGGCTGGTGCACTGGGATGACCCAGAGGGATGGTATGAGGAGGGAGGTGGGAGGGGGGTTCAGGATGGGGAACACGTGTACACCCGTGGCAGATTCATGTTGATGCCTGGCAAAACCAATACAATATTATAAAGTAATTAGCCTCCAATTAAAATAAATAAATTTATATTAAATAAAATGAAAAAAAAAGAAACAAAGGCAAGGAGAGAAGAATTTTAGATAGGGCAAAAAAGAAATTAAGACATCTTTGACTCAACTCCATGTATAAGTACATGTATGACTCAAAAACAACTTCAGAGTATATACATTTTCATATAGTTTATACTATTTATATTGATTCAGCATATAAACTGATGAACTAAACCCAATGGTTTTCAGTGGGAGTAATCCTAAACTTGGGAGTTTAGGATTTTATTGGAGGTATTTTTGTTTCACACAATGCTTGGGGAGCACCATGGGTACTTACTAGTCAGGGGCCAGAAATGCTAGACATCCTGCATAAGACTGTCCCATACAATGAAGAACTGTTCCAAATCCAACAGGACTTGTAAATGTCTGATCAGACTTCCTAGAAAGGTGACAAACTTGTTCATAATTATCTAAGCCCAATCTCCTTTGTTTATACAAAGACATTTTTACGTACTTTTAATAGCACAGAATTCTCTAGGGAAATTAAGGTAAGATTGCATTTAAGAATTAAATGCTACACAATTATTCAATATTTCACAAAAGCATCCCACTGAAGCAAAAAACAGCTCTGGTATGTGTGTTAACCAACAAAACACATTTTCTGATCTGCATTTTGCAACTTCCCTTTGCACAGTGACTCTGTACAGGTGCAAGTATATGACTTCTTAAATATGTCTTCTAGTCTAGTCACACCTGAGCACTTACACACAAAAGTATATATTACTGTAAGTTATTTTAATGCTCATTTTTCTTTATGTTCCAGTTATGGCATTTATATTGATATTGAATTTTGAAAGATGTAACTAGGTAGACTGTATTACCTAAGAAATTTCATTTCAAGATAGTAGAGACGACAATATAGTAACTGTCTTAGAAAGATGGAGTTAGGCCTG
Organism: Capra hircus; assembly: GCF_001704415.2. NCBI lineage: Eukaryota > Metazoa > Chordata > Mammalia > Artiodactyla > Bovidae > Capra > Capra hircus. The sequence goes on along the minus strand of NC_030823.1, from coordinate 29,568,099 downwards.
AAAGAGCTGAAAACCCCAGATCTAGAACAATGCTACAGGTACACATCCAACACGCACATAAGAAAATATTTTAAAATACACAGCCTGGGACACATCCCACAGAATCTCACAGTATTGCTGAGATAGAATCTGATGTCTAAATTGTTTTTAATCACTGTGGCAGATTTCATGTGCAGCCAACACTGAAAAACCACTGAGGTAGGCTAAATTAAAAAGGGGGTCAACCATATATACAAGATAGATTAAAACTATAAAATACTATTCTATACTTATAGTTAAACTATTGTCTTACAGGAATTAATATTTTTATAGTAATGAGGTGGGAAAGAGTTTCTAAAGCAGGACATAAAACCTAGAAACCATAAATGAAAACATGTATATGCTAAACAACATAAAAATAAATAACTTCTATATTAGAAAGAAGAAAACCTAATACCTCAAATATGGTTGAAAAATAAAGAACAACTAGGAAAACAAAATCTAAACTATGTATATGGATAGTGTTAAATGTCTCCAAAATAGAAGGAGGTCTTATAGAATAAATAAGAAAAGGGTGAATATTTCCATAAAATTAGGGGGAAAAAAGTGAAAGATATGAAGGGAAAATTCATGCCTAAAAAAGAAAAGCCAAAAAACAAAAACAAAACAAACAAACAAAAAAAACCACAGTGATCAAAGAAATGCTAATAGACACAAAATATCATAGGTTACCCATTAGTGTGCTAAAGATAAATGAAAATAACTGTATTCAAAAGCTTCTAGGGTATAGGCAAGTGAGGACTCTCTAACTCATCATTAGAATTATAAGCTTCCCTAATCTTTCTGATGAGTGTTTGGTAGAGAACATCAGAATTTTTAATGTGCATTTTGCTGGCATAGAAGTAATATTTATAATGTGATTAACCCTAATTTAAATGATATACATAAATAAGCTGAAGAATGCTCACTGTAGATTTGTTAAAATATTAGAAAATTGGCACTAATTTTCCAGTTTTTCCTATAAGAAAAAGCCAATTTTGTTCTTCCCTGTATAGTTTCCCAATACTGTTATCTTTTACAAATATCATACACTATATTTATAAGTAGAAGCAAACATAATTATCTTTCTTATATCTAGTAATGGTGATTCAGGGAGAAGCATTTTTATATGAAAGAGAAAAAAGTAAAATCACTATTAATAAACACAACTTCTTAATGTTTGTTTATTTTGGAAAACCTGGCTGTAACTCCAATAATCCCTTAAATGTATTAATTTTTAAATATTAAAAAAATGCTTCAATAAATTATTTTATAACAGCAAATAAATCTTTTGTAACACAAAGAATAAGTAAACTCACCAATTTTTAAATATTATTATTTTATTTTGGAGCTCCCCATGTGGCACTAGGAATAAAGAACCTGCCTGCAAATGCAGGAGACACGAGATGCAGGTCCGATCCCTGGGTCAGGAAGATCCCCTGGAGTAGGAAACGGCAACCCACCTCCAATATTCTTTCCTGGGGAATTCCATGGACAGAGGACCCTGGAGGGCTAAGTCCATGGGGTCATAAAGAGTTGGACACGACTGTACCATGCATATAAGAGGTGTGCAATAGATATCTGATGACTTATTCTAAAATAAGTACCATTTAGGAGATATAACTTACTATATATTTATCACTGTTTATTTTAAATGTGGGCCATCCAAAAAGAAGATCAGGAAAATCCCTAACAATCCTTGCTCTGACCAGTTGGAGATGGTCTTGATTGCTTAATTACGAAAGGAGAGGACTGATGAAATGTTAGGACAGGAAGAGAAAATCCATTTATTTCTTCTATCTTACACAAAATAACCTTTATGCTATTATCGTAATGTTTTCCTCCCTGAGTTGGACACAAAGCTACTACAGCTTAATAACCCACTTAAATACTATTTAACATTGAATTTTGGTTGGATTAAATACTCATTTTAGGGCAGCTTATTATTTTGTGGGATAGCCTGTGGGAAGAGTCAATATATATTGAGCCCAGCCTGGGTAAAATACATCTAATTTACAACTAAGGGCTCACTAGACATTTATTCTGTAACTGGACTGGATTAAATCATCTCTACGGCAGCTTCTCAATGATTAAAAAAAAAAACCCTATGAGTCTGTAATATCCATTTCTAACGAATATGTGAATTATGTCAAAAAGGCATGAAACCTCTCCGTGCATGCATGCTAAGTAAGCTTCAGTTGTGTCAACTCTATGCAAACCTATGGACTGTAGCCAGCCAGGCTGCTCTGTCCCTGGGATTCTCCAGGCAAGAATACTGGAGTGGGTTGCCATGCCCTTCTCCAAGAGATCTTCCCAACCCAGGGACTGGACCTGTGTCTAACGTCTCCTGTATTGGCAGGCGGGTTCTTTATCACTAGTGCCATGTGGAAAGCCCCTGAAACCTCCTCATGTGAGACTTATAAAAATTTGGAATGGTATTTTCCTCAGATTTGGGGTCATTTAAAGATGAAGGAAATTGGCTTAAACTGTGGAAGATTTTTTAAGCCAGCTTATTCAACAAGTTCATTTATGATTGATAACCACTATTAGCCAAAATTAATAACCATTAATATGCACAATCATCTACAGTTTGTCTCCCATGAGCAAACTTAGGATATTTGAGTTGCCATGTGACTTGCAGGAAAGAAAGAGGACCCAACAGTATTCCATTCACTTGCAACCTCTTAATGGCAAATAAATAATACCTTCTTCACGCTTCAAATGTGGTACACTAATGAACTGCAGGTTGACAGATGTCTGAAGACCTGAAAAGCTGGAATCTGGGAAAAGAAAACCGGAAAGCTAAGCAGTCTGTGTAACAAGCTACAGTTGACTGACAGGTATTGATTAAAATCTTGCATAAATTCTCCTTAGAGCACGCTAGAGACCTCGTGATAGACATTAGACTTACCACTTTAAAAGCTTTCTGGATACTGTATCAAATGTAGAACAAGAGTGTCTTCCCACTGCCTTAATCAAATTAGACAGATAGGGCCAAATATAAAGACAGAGTAAGGCAAGAGGATGGTTACAGGGCAAGAAGTTGACAAAATTAATAAATAATTACTCCTTAGGAAAATGGGGATTACAGTCTCCAGGTTAATTAAGTAAACTCATAATAAATAACAACATGTGTCCCAAAGTAAGTCAATCACCATCTAATAACAGGTTCAGGTCAAATCCATTCTGACACCTATTTTTGGAAAGTTTTTTTGAAACAGCCACATTCACAGCTTACACTCACTCTTTTCATACTACAACAACAGAGTTGAAGAGCTGTGACAGAAATCTTACAATCCACAAAGCACGCACAAGGAGGTTCATGCCCTTTTGACATAATTCACATATTTGTTAGGAATGGATATTACAGAATCATAGATCTTTTATCATTTATAAAAAATAAAAAATGTTTATTATCTGGCCCTCCACCAAAAAAGTTTGCCAACCTCTGACCTACTGAGAGGTCATATCAAGATGGAATGGTGCAATTGACACATTTTATCTGGAAGGGCAAAATTAATCCTCTACACACTTCCAATTTTCCTTGAAAGAAATCTCCATGCTAGATTAATTGAAATGTCAATGCTGAGTTCTAGTGGAACATGGCAGATGGGCACATGCATTTTATCTCCCCAACACAAGTAATCTATCAAGTTTTTAACTCCCAAAGTAAACCAGAAGGGCCATCAGTGGATGAAGGGTTTAACCTCTTTTCTTTAAGTCAGAAAGTGAGGATAAGAGGACAGGCTAAAGAAACAGGACAAATGAGGCTGCCTCAAAGTGGCTGGTAAGTTTTTGAGTTCAGTTCAGTTCAGTTCAGTCACTCAGTTGTGTCCGACTCTTTGCGACCCCATGAATCGCAGCACGCCAGGCCTCCCTGTCCATCACCTACTCCCGGAGTTCACTCAGACTCACAGCCATCAAGTCAGTGATGCCATCCAGCCAGCTCATCCTCTGTCGTCCCCTTCTCCTCCTGCCCCCAATCCCTCCCAGCATCAGAGTCTTTTCCAATGAGTCAACTCTTCACATGAGGTGGCCAAAGTACTGGAGTTTCAGCTTTAGCATCATTCCTTCCAAAGAACACCTAGGACTGATCTCCTTTAGAATGGACTAGTTGGATCTCCTTGCAGTCCAAGGGACTCTCGAGAGTCTTCTCCAACACCACAGTTCAAAAGCATCAATTCTTCAGCGCTCAGCCTTCTTCACAGTCCAACTCTCACATCCATACATGACCACTGGAAAAACCATAGCCGTGACTAGACGGACCTTAGTCGGTGAAGTAATGTCTCTGCTTTTCAATATGCTATATAGGTTGGTCATAACTTTTCTTCTAAGGAATAAGCATCTTTTAATTTCATGGCTGCAGTCACCATCTGCAGTGATTTTGGAGGCCCCCCAAATCAAGTCTGACACTGTTTCCACTGTTTCCCCATCTATTTCCCATGGAGTGATGGGACCGGATGCCATCTTAGTTTTCTGAATGTTGAGCTTTAAGACAACTTTTTCACTCTCCTCTTTCATTTTCATCAAGAGGCTTTTTAGTTCCTCTTCACTTTCTGCCATAAGGGTGGTGTCATCTGCATATCTGAGGTGATTGATATTTCTCCCGGCAATCTTGATTCCAGCTTGTGTTTTTTCCAGTCCAGCATTTCTCATGATGTATTCTGCATATAAGTTAAATAAGCAGGGTGACAATATACAGCCTTGACGTACTCCTTTTCCTATTTGGAACCAGTCTGTTGTTCCATGTCCAGTTCTAACTGTTGCTTCCTGACCTGCATACAGATTTCTCAAGAGGCAGGTCAGGTGGTCTGGTATTTCCATCTCTCTCAGAATTTTCCACAATTTATTGTGATCCACACAGTCAAAGGCTTTGGCATAGTCAATAAAGCAGAAATAGATGTTTTTCTGGAACTCTCTTGCTTTTTCCATGATCCAGCGGATGTTGGCAATTTGATCTCTGGTTCCTCTGCCTTTTCTAAAACCAGCTTGAACATCAGGAAGTTCACGAGTTAGTTACCTTCAAAATCTTCAACTCCTGCCAAGCAGAACTCAAACAAGAATCCAGAATTGAAGACAATGTATGGGGCAGAGAATGGGATTAAGAAGTGACTGAAAAAGAAAGTATTAAACGGAAGTGTCTATACAAGAGAGTCCGAAAACATCTCCTTACTACTGGCATGATTTTGAGTAAGTTGTAGAGTTGAATGCAATGCTAAAATTATCTCTGATCCAGATCACTGCTTTTACTTTCTGCTTGGTCTTCCTTCCCTCATGCTCACCCCCTTATAAGGGTTTCCTCAAATAGCAGTCTCGTTCTTTGAGTGGCTTAAGGCGTGATCACTTTATTAGAGAGGAAGAAATAAGATCTATGCATGCTTAATAGTTGTGGAGTGAGCAATATTTTTTAAAGAATGCATTGTTACTGCTGCTGCTAAGTCACTTCAGTTGTGTCCGACTCTGCACGACCCCATAGACGGCAGCCCACCCAGCTCTGCCGTCCCTGGGATTCTCCAGGCAAGAACACTGGAGTGGGTTGCCATTTCCTTCTCCAATGCATAAAAGTGAAAAGTGAAAGGGAAGTCGCTCAGTCATGTCCGACTCTTAGCAACCCCATGGACTGCAGCCCACCAGGCTCCTCCGCCCATGGGATTTTCCAGGCAAGAATACTGGAGTAGGGTGCCAAGGATACATTAAGATATAATTATATTACAATAAAATGTGCCCACTTAAGAGTATAGTTTGATGTGAATAACACCAAAATTAAGATATAGAATGTTATTACTCCCAAATTTCCTTTGTGGGCCTTCACATTCAAGCCCTCCATCCCCAACAACCAGATATGGTCTCCAGTATTACAGACTATTTGTGTCTGTTCCAGAACACACTACTACTCTCCATCTGGCTTCATTGCCTCTGTAAAATGTTTCTGAGATTCAGTCACGTTGCTGCATGCATCACCAGCTGTTGTTGATGGCTGAGAAATAGTAAATTACGTGTGTACCTATGTGTATACACACGCGCACATGCAAATACAAATACACACACAACTACCTAGGAGTAGAATGCTAGGTTAGTTGGTAAGTATACATTTAACACTTTTAGAAAGCAGTTTTCCAAAGCAGTTATAACATCTCACATCCCCACCAGCAGAGTATGAGGTTCCAGTTGTTCTACTTCCTTATTAGCACTTGGTATCGTCGGTCTTTACCATTTTAGCCATTCTAGTGGGTACATCAGAGAAGGCAATGGCACCCCACTCCAGTACTCTTGCCTGGAAAATCCCATGGACAGAGGAGCCTGGAAGGCTGCAGTCCACGGGGTCGCTGAGGGTTGGACATGACTGAGCGACTTCACTTTCACTTTTCACTCTCATGCATTGGAGAAGGAAATGGCACCCCACTCCAGTGTTCTTGCCTGGAGAATCCCAGGGACGGGGGAGTGTGGTGGGCTGCCGTCTATGGGGTCACACAGAGTCGGACACGACTGAAGCGACTTAGTAGTAGTAGTAGTGGTAGTAGTAGTAGTAGTAGTAGTGGGTATATAACGGTATCTCATTGTGCTTTTCATTTTCATTTCTCTGATGACTAATATTAAGCCTTTTTTCTGTATATCTCACTGAAGTGTCTATTCAAATCTTTTGTCCACTTATCTGTATTATCTTACTATTGAATTGCAAGCACTGTTTAAAAATTATAGATACAACTCTTTGGTCGGATATGTATGAATTACAAACATTTTCCCCAGCTTGTGGCTTGCCTTTTCATTTTCAACTTTGCTGTAGTCCACTTTATCCATATGTCTTATATAGTTAGTGCTTTCTGTGTCCAGCCTGAGAAACTTGACCTAAAAAATTCAAAGATTTTTCTCCTAAGTTTTCTTCTATAAGTTTTATACCTTTGGCTTTTACATTTAAGCCGGTAACTATTATGAGACCTTGTCCATATGCATATCTGTCACTATTTGTTAAAGATCATCCTTCCTGATTAATTCTTTATGTGGTGTATGTTTTCATTTTGATGAATGCTTGAATTCATTTATTTCAGCTTGTTTTCAATATTAGGATTAAAAAACTTAAATCAGACACACACACACACACATAGAAGACTATCCTTTCTACACCGAATTACCTTGGCACCTCTGCAGAAAATAAACTGGCTATACATGTGTGGGAGTGTATTTGTTTTTTAAATTTTTCTATATATTATGATGTTTTGACATCTTAAAAACCTTTCTGGCTGGAGAGAGGTTACCCATCCCAGAGCTAGGCAATTCTTGTGCATGCATGCTAAGTCACCTCAGTCATGTCCAGCTCTGTGTGACGCTATGGACCGTAGCCCACCAGGTTCCTCTGTCCATGGGATTTGCCAGGCCAGAATACCTGAGTGGGTTGCCATGCCCACCTCCAGGAGATCTTCCTGATCCAGGGATCGAACCCACATCTCTTATGTCTCCTGCATTGGCAGGTGGGTTCTTTACCACTAGTACCACCTAGAAATAGACAGCAAAAGGCTCAGCAGGCAGCATGCCTTTGATATGCAAACTAACCAATCAGAGACCTACTTCCTCCATCTGCTTTCAAATTCAGAGTCAGGTAGGGCCACTAGCGACCACTCCTATAGCTCAAATCTCCCTGGAATTATTCAAATTAGCCAGTCTTAAACTGTTTATCTTACCCTTCCTAGCCTTTCCTGCGGAAACCTTACTAAAGACACTAGCCTCTAATTTCCCTCCTCTTCTCCTTTCTGCCTCCTAACCACTCTGAGGCTCCCTCCATGTGATCCCGTATGGCAATTCATGCTCCTGTTTCTAGATATATGAGTGTAATAAACTGTTTTTCCTGAGCTTCTCCAAGTCCCCTCTTGCGGCCACAACTACCTATCACAGAAAGAACACAGAACAGGGCCTATTCCTGAACTCTCTCTTCTATTCATTGTGCTGTATGTCTATCCTAAAACCACTGTCATTACTGCAGCTTTAGCATGTTCAAATCAAGCGGTCTACACCCTGAAACTTTGCTCTCCTTTTAATAAACGACTCGGTTTAAGTCTTCTGCATTAACACATAAATTTTAATCAGCTATCAATCTTTGGGACTTTGAGTAGCATTGCACTGAATCTAAATCTAGAAAGCGATATTTTGAAATCACTTATTTGTAACTTTTTATTGATTTTGAATTTTTAAAATTAATGCTTAAATTTAAACTTTGGGTTCTAGAACAGCATGCAATTATCATTAACCTTGAAAACATAAGAGCAAAGGCACAACTAGCAAACTATGGAGAATGGAGTGACAGAGACGAGGAGAGAGTGGAAATATTAATATCTTCACCTTTAACATAGGGAATCAAGAGATACTGTTTAGAATTGATAAAACATGGATGGCGGCTTGCACACAACATTTAAAGTTACAAACACAAGAAAAAGAATTTAACCTAATAAACATATAATAGTTATCACAATGCTAACACAGCAAGAGGAGATTTTTTTCCCACCTAAAACTGGGTCTATTACACTCGCTCCCCTATGTCAGTAAAGAGAATCATCTACCCAATTTTTAAAGCCAAAAGCGAAGGAGTCACTCTTGATTCTTCTCTTTCCCATCCCCATGTTCACTTCCCCTACAATTTTTTCATACAGTCTAATCCCCCGCAATCTGAGCAACAATATCCAGTTGAACATTCAATACCTCCATGCAGATGTTTAATGGGTACAGACTACACATCTGCATAATTCTCCTCTTAGAACCTGTTCTTCACAAAGATTTCTGTTAAGTCACTAATTAGCACCACATTAACCCATTGTTGCTCCAGCCAAAAACTTAAAAGTTGTATGTCTGACTGTTCTTTCTGTCTAACCTCTTACATCTAATCTATCGACAAACTTTTAGCTACACCTGCAAAATATGTCTCAAGGTCAATGATTTCTTACCACCTCTACTGCTACCACTCTAACCCAAGCCATCAGAGCTCTTGACTGGACCAATGCCTGACATGCTGAGTTCTCAGCTTGAATGAACGTACGAATGAATAAGCATCCATGAGCAAACTCAGTCAGTTCCCAGTCAGTCCTTCAAAAGATATCACAAATCTAACCAGTTCTCTTTGCTGTTACTACTCTAGTCCTATGAACCATCATACAGAAACCAGACTACTATAATCAACTGTAGAAAAACCTCTAATTGGTTCCTCTGTCTCTACCCTTGCCTCCTATAACCTGTTCCCACAGTAGCCAGAAAAATTCCTTTAAAATTTCAATCAGACCATAATACTAATCCCCATTCCCTTCTCAGAACCCTACAGTAGCAGCTCATCACACAGAAAACAAAATGTTTATTTTTAGCCATAGAAAACAATGGCCTCATAACCTGACTCCTCCTATCTCTCTAATCTTATCTCCTATAAAACTCTCTTTGTTGTTCACTCTGGTTCACCATATTGGCCTTCCTGTCCTTCACTGAACACACCATATTCACTCCTGCTTTTACGTTTGATGTACATCCAACCTGAAATTTCTTTCTCCAATATTCACATGTCTTGATTACTTCTTTTAGATCTCCACTCAACTCCTGAGAGGTCTTAGAGAAATATTTATCTCCTTATAGACATGGATATGAATATATCTCTTTCTCAGTATTATATATTAGATATAGAGAGAGAAGATAAATATAGATAGGTGTATGTATATATGTGTATATGTATATACATACATACATACTTATATCAAAATAGACTCCCAATCCCTATCATTTTCTCTTACCCCCTTTATTTTATGCATAAAAATAAGACAGTATTATATATCTGTCTCACAAGGAAAATGAAAGCTCCATAAAGGCAAGGATTTTCTGCGTCTTGTTCAAGAATACTCTGTCAGGGAGATGGAAGGGAGATTCTGGAGGGAGGGGACATGGGTACACCTATGGCTGATGTTTGACAGAAAACAACAAAATTCTGTAAAGCAATTATCTTTCAATTAAAAATAAATAAGGTGGCAAAAAAAAAATTCAGTGTCAGAGTCAAGAAAAGTCCTGCCATCAGCACTACTATTTGCTGAGTAAATTAATAGATGAATGAATGATCAAGTCCTTCAAGTCTTAACTCACTGGTCTCACCTCCAACTGCTTTTTTTCCCATACAATTAATTTTGTTATGATCTTAGTTTTTAGAGCAGTTTTAAGTTCACAGCAAATTGAGAGGAAAGTATATAAAGTTCCCATGTATCGTCTGCCCCAGGCACATATAGCCTCCTCTGTTACCAACATCCCCATCACAGTGGTGCATGTGTTAAAACTGATGAACTTATGTTGACACAACATTACTACCCAAAGCCCACAGTGTACACTAGGGTTCACTCTTGGTGTTGGAAATCCTTTGTAATAGCGGTTGGGAGGCTATTTTTATATATGTATAAGAGATCATTTTCATTTTTTTATATGAATTTGTGAAGCTGTTTACATCCAGCTTCTTTTCATTTCTCTAAGATAACAAGCTTTTTCCTACTTCAGTGCCTTTACATTCGCTATTCCTTTTACATTAAAAAAATCTGCTCATGGCTGATTCATATCAATGTGCGGCAAAAACCACTACAATACTGTAAAGTAATTAGCCTCCAATTAAAATAAATAAATTAAAAAAAAGAAATCTGTTCCCAGACGTTTCCAAAACTAGGGACTTTTAGATTCCAGGCCAGATGTCACCTCTACAGGGAGTCCCTTTGTAACCAGCCATGCAGTGGCAAGTCAATACTCAGCCAAATCATACTCACTTATATTAATACAATCACGGCATTTGTTACTGTCTCCTCACCCCTATAAACTTTATAAAAGACAGGGCCTTGTTACTTGTTCACTGCTAACTGCCCACCACCCTAATCCCAATTTACAACAGTGACTAGCTAGCAGATACTCAGTGAATATCTGTTGGATAAACTCTGGAAGAACGGAGGATCCTGATATAGCTATGCAAGAAGAGGGACAGGAAGGAGATGCCTGTCTGTCTTCTTGCATAGGTAAGGTAAGCTTACCTATTCTTCTTGAAAAGGTAAGCTACATTCCCTGTCCATCAGAGCAGAAAGTTAACAGATAATATCTATACTGGTGAATCAAAAAATATTACTATGTCTCACTTGTACATGGAGTAAAAAAAAAAAGAAAAAGAAAACTTACAGATACAGAAAACAGATAGGTAGGTATTTACCAGAGGCAGGAGACTGGGGAGGAGGAAAAGATGGTCAAGTGATACAAATTTCCACTTTATAAGAATTAAATAATTCCTGGGATGTAACATACAGGATAGTGACTATAGTTAACAACACTGAAAGTGATAAAAGAATAATCTTAAATGTTCTCATCACAATAAAAAACATGATAATTACATGTGGTGATGGATGTTAACTAAACTTATTGTGATGATCTATCAAATAAATACCTATCAAATCATTATGTTGTATATCTAAAATTAACACAGCATTAAATGTTATTTATATTTCCATTAGAAAGAAATATTACTACAGACAGGTTATTTAGAGATGCTGTAATTTTTAAAATCTAATTCAACAATTATCACTAATGAAAGGTATTCATTCAATCATTCAATCACTCAACAAATTATACTACATCTGCAGCATAGAGCACACCCTCAAGGAGCCTGATGTCTAACTAGACACAGGAACTTAACCCCTAAATTAACACAATTACTTTTCTGTATGATAAAGAAAGAACACAAACTAGTTTCAGGGGGTTAGGAAAGAAGGGAGTGACATTTGATCCAAGTTCTAAAGGATAAATAGAAATTCAGTAGCGAGGGGGAGACTTCTGGTCTAGGTCCAGGAATTTACATAGCCAAAGGCCCTGAAGTAAAAACATGGTGAAGTCTGTGAGTTTGAACTTCATCCTGAGGAAAAGGAGGGCCAGGGTCTAAAACTGGTGAGTGAGAGATTATGCTGGCATTTCCCTGGTGGCTCAGAGAGTAAAGAATCTGCTTGCAATGCAGGAGTCCCCGGTTTGATCCCTTGCTCGAGAAGATCCCCTGGAGAAGGGATTGACTACCCACTCCAGTATTCTTGCCTAGAGAATTCCATGGACAGAGGAGCCAGGCAGGCTGCAGTCCATGGGGTCTCAAAGAGTCAGACACAATTGAGCAACTAACACTTTCTCTAGGAAAAAAAAAAATCACTCTGGTTCCTGTGTAGAAAATAGAAGCTGGCAGATTAAAGACTGCAGATAACCTTGGGAAAGAGATCATGGTAACATGCACAAGAGTAGTTGTAGAGAAGCTAGAGAGAAGTGAGCCAGTGCAGACCTTCAGGTGGAAGAATAAGCAGAACATGGTGGGGAATGGGATGCGGGGGCAAGAAGAATGTAAATCAGAGAGGATGACACCGTGGCACCTGGGACTGCTGAGTGGTTGGCGAGATTATTTACTAAGGTAGAAAAACACAGAGTAAAGCAGGTCTGGGGGAAGATAATGCCCTCAGGTATAGATACACAAGATTTAAGACACCAAGCAGAGGTGCCCAGAAGATGTGGGTCTGGTGCTCAGGAGAAAGGAAGAGGCTGGAGATGGAGTTCTGAGAAAAATTAACACAGAGATGCCAATCGAAGCCATGGGAGTAGAGGGCATCATTCCACGGGCAAACGTAGAGTGAGATAAGAAAAGCTCAAGCCTGCAGAATGCTGTAGAAATCCAAAGTTAAACATGATCAAATAATTGTAACCTTTATACAGTATTCTTTTTCTGTTCACAATTAGACGTGAAGTCAACTTCTCTACAGAGCACCCAGTGCATATCCTAGCAGCCTGAAGCCCAGTTCGGCTTTCTTCATTATCATCATTTTGGGTTTGACAACTCATTAAATCACCCTGCTAAGTGCTCACTAATGTGGGACTCATCAAAAATGAATCAAATCATTCTACAACTAAACATCAAATGCAAACTCAAAAATATGATTCACATTTTTAAAGAAGTCTATAATTACCAACATAAAATAGAGCCTCTTCCTGCTAATACAGTAGTTTTAAAAAGTAGATAAACCGCAGTTTGATGTGGTGCCTAGCTGCTTATTTCGCTCAGCACTTAATTCAATTAGAAATGTACATATTGTGAATCAAATTAAATCCAACAGAGATGAAGTAATAGCTGGTGAACCTGTCTGAAACTGGTTTATTTGCTATCAATTTTTGAGAATTGATACAAATTCTCTACAAATTTTGAGAATTTTTGTAAGAAAACTTAGCTCGCTCTTCCTCTTTGACTCATAACCATCAGTGATATTCTGATTATGCCAATATAGAAGTAAAACTGGATCCCATATATAAGCCACAGCCCATCTACTACAATATCTGACACCCCATAACAGAGTCTACACAGAAGAATATAAACATTTCTGACACAGCAGTAAATATGTACATATGTGTATACTATGTATGAAACATATAGTAACAGTTTTCATGTATATCTTCCACTCACAAAACAAACACAAAGAGATTACCTCTGAAAAACAGAAGTAGGAATGGGGGAAGAACACTGGAGGAAGAACACGTTTTACATGGCAACCCACTCCAATACTCTTACCTGGAGAATCCCATGGAGGGCGGAGCCTGGTAGGCTACAGTTCATGGGGTCGCAAAGAGTCAGACACGACTGACCAACTTCACTTTCACTTTCAGTCTATAGTGTGCTAACTTTTATAATGCAAATGCATCCTGGTTTCACTTATGTTTACGAATGAGGTGTGAAAACTGATGCCACTGATATCTTTCTTATGGACTCAGGGGACATTACACCCAGTAACACCTCAGCCTCCTGTAGACAACTCACTGATGCAATGGCCACACACATCAAATGCTAAGCTTGTGAACAAAAGTTATGTCCCCCTCGGGTAAACGTATTATAGATTTTATGTTATGAATTCACATCTTCTCTATCAATTTCCATTCCAAGTACTCTTGTTCATTACAGTTCATAGTTCAGTTGTCAGTTTAATTTTGTGCTCCTTTGAAGGTATCCGCAATAATTACAGTGTTTAATGTTGTACCTTAAGGGTGAGTTTAACAGAGCAGTTTAAATGCATGTGTTCCGGCCATTCTCCGACTCCCACACCACCTTTGTGCACACACTCCATTCCACCCCCCCAACACACACACACACAAGCATATGCACTAACTGTGTTATAGATGGTATCTTTCATCTTACTAGCTATTTTCCTATTACCTTCTACAGTATCTGACGATGACACTATTATTAATGCTACAGTAAACAGCTAATATATGTGGTAAAAATACACGCACTCTAATGAGTCAAAATGACAAACCTACCCACCAGACTTCCTCTACTCATTCTAACCAGATAATGGGTTTTGCTTTTTTGTTTCTTGAATGTACTATAAAAGGAGGGAGTCGCACTGGGGAAAACATTCATAAAAACAAGGGGAAATAAAAGCAAATGTTCAGGTCATTGAGAACAGAAAGGAAGCTTAGCGAGAAAATCTGTATCAAGTAACATGATAACTCATTGGTTCTATATGGAGTCTTCTTAACTTGAAGTTCCCTGAAACATGTAGCTCAGTTCCACATGAATAAAATATCTAAACCATCACCACGGACAGTCTTTCCAGAATTTATCTTGCAGAAAAGGGGTGGATTTGTTTTCATATTTTGCTTTTTGTTGCTATTATTGCTGATGATCTTATACAAGTCTGACATCTTTAAAATTCTGATAGAATTTTTGGTTTACAAAATGAGGTATAGCGCATTCAATTGATTTCCATGTTCCTTATTTTTATTAGGAAAATGTTATTTCTAACCTTCTATTTCTTGTATTTTTTTTTTTGTTTGCATTCCTTGGGGACGTACTCATAAGGATGTACATCCTTATTAAAAATAAAATAAAGGCCAGGAATGAAAAGGAGATTACAATAGAAAATGGAAAGCTACAGCTAATCAGAATGTTAGAGCAAGAATGAAATTTAGGATTAGAAGAGACATTAAGAGTTTGGATTCTGACTACCTGGATTCATTTAACAAAGTGCAGAGCCTACAAGCTATAGAATGTTTGGCAGGCTGCTTGCCATTCTTACACCTCAGTTTCCTTAATAGTAAAATAAGCATAATAATAATAGTTAGTCCTTTGAAGATTCTTGTTAAGAATAAATTGAATACAATAGGGCATGGCATATAGTAGATGTCTAATACATATGAGCTCTTAGTAGCAGGACAAACAAGAAACTAAGGCCCAGAGAGATTTAGTGCTTCCTCTGAGATAATTTAATTGGACTGATGGCAGAATATTATTAAAACGGGTCCTCTAATTTTTGTATGTTTCGGTTTCTTTTCCATTTAGAACACTCTGTCTGTAGTCTGGAGAAATTATTTTCAAAGGAAAAAGTGATATAACAGAAATCCTTCAGATAAGCACAGCCTAGATTTTAAAGAAGGAAAAGAGGAATTTTCACTTGTGTGTGTATACATGTATGGTACACACACACATACACACACACACCAAAATAAGAAACAAAATGTATGGATGGAGGGTGGGTGATAAGTGACACAAACACAAAACCTCCAATTAAGACTTTTTATTATGACACAATTCATTAGAGCATAATTAAATTTCTTATTAAATGATTAATCATAAGGTTAGAAGAAAAGGTCATGTTGAATGTTAATTATACATCCTTGAAAGAATTTCAAAGATGTGAACAGCAGTACTCTCATAGACTGTCAGTTGTTGCAAATTAACTCAAACTCTTGAAAGGCACTAGGCATTATCTTTAAAAATTCAAACTACATATACCCTTTTACTAATCAATATAATGTGGAAAAATTTGTCCTACAATTAATTTGCACAAGTGTGCAAAAATGTGCACAAAAGGACATTTATTGGAACACTACTGGCAATACCAAGTATTGGAGGGAAAATCATACATTCACTAGTGGGGAAATTATGATTGTGGCACATTCATGTAATAGAATAAATGAAATGATAACAAAAGTTGTTCTAGATAGATTATTAAATGAAAAGACAAATCAAAGTATACAAGAATCTGTGCCAGAATAACCTGTATCTGCTTTTTAAAACAAAAGGTAAAGATACATGAATGTGTTTGCACAAAAAATGCTTCAAAGTTACACAAGAAACTTAACAGCTCTGAGAAATGGGATTGAGGTCAAGAGGACAAGAAGATGGAGAGGAGTAAACATTTAACTTTTCTTCAATGATATATGAGCTTCGCAGATGGCTCAGCTGGTAAAGCACCTTCCTGCCAATGCAGGAGATGCAAGAGACGCAGGTATGATCCCTGCATCAGAGAGATCCAGGGAAGATCCCTGGGTTGGGAGAAAGACATGGCAACCTGCTCCAGTATTCTTGCCTGGAAAATTCCATGGACAGAGGAACCTGGTGGGCTACAGTTCATGGGGTCACAAAGAGTCAGACACATATATATACACACATATACATGTATATATTTATATACTATATAGAGTTTATATATTATATATATAATTTTTGCCATATACATATATGATTTTTAAGTTGAAAGAAAACAATGTTACAATAAATAAAAGATTATGATGAAACAGATAGTTCAACAGGCATAACGGAGAACAAATTTAAGAGTAGAGAACTTATATACAGCAGAATTCTTACCTGACACTTAGCACTACAGTATTTGGCAATTCGGCATTGAGAGCATCGCATCAGCTTTTCCTTCCTGTTAAAGAATAAAAATAAAGTTAAAAAATAAAGTTCACATTAGGAAACGAATGAGAATCATATGTGGCTGAAGAAAGAAAGAAAATGTAAGTCAGCATGCTGACACCAAGATGTTCCACTCACTCCATCTGTATAGTCCATGAGACTTAAATTTTCACAGTGGTGAACAACTTCTTTCAGTGTGAGACTAGTGGTTTTTTAAAAATAACTAGCGTTCTTTTTTAAAAATTATGGTAAAATATATGTAACATAAAATGTGCCACTTTAACTATTTTGAAGTGCATAGTTTTAGTGGCATTAAGAACATTCATTAAGTGGCATTAAGAACATTGTTGTGTAACAATCCCCACGACTAATGTTCTTTTTAACATAAATTTAATGAAAATACAGAGATTCCCACTAAGGCAAAAAAAAGAAAAAATCACTTTAATAGAGTTTTTAATCTCTGAATACGAAATTCAGAATCTAGTCTATCAACTAACTCAAAGCATCCTATGCCTTTCAAATATAAAAACTGTCCAAGTTTAAATTTATCATATAGGTTAATTGTAATATACTCTTTCTAGGAAATGAGTTTTAATTCCATTAAATTCAATTACTACTTTCAACATGCTAAATTGAGATACACCAAAGTTATGTCCCCCTAGTTGCCTGAGGAAGAAAAAAGTCAAAACAAAGAAAAACTTTATTATAAAATGAAACAATAAATTTGATGATGAGACTCATAGTGACAAATAACAGGACTGTGTATGCATGCTAAGTCACTTCAGTCATGTCTGACTCTCCACAACCCTATGGACTGTAGCCTGCCAAGCTCCTCTGCCCATAGCATTCTTCCGGCAAGAATACTGGAATGGGTTGCCATTTCCTTCTCCACAGGATCTTCCCAAGCCAGGATCAAACCCCCGCCTCCTGCAGCTCCTGCACTGAAGGCAGATTCTTTACCACTAAGCCACCAGGGAAGCCCACGTTATAAAATAAATCTGATGATGCAATTCACAGTGATAAACGACAGGACTCTAGATACTTTCAAGGTGGCCAAGAGCATTAAAAGTCAAACTATAATACTAATACCAGTGATGAAACAAGAGCAATCTTTCTGAGCACTTCTGATGTGCCAGGTGTGGTTCAAACTTCTGTATATCTATTGACTCACCTCAGACAATTCTGTAAGTAAACAGTTTTATTGTGCTCATTTAAGAGTTACTTCAATACATTTTCAGGAGATAAGAAGTAGATGACTAAGGAAACACACCATAAAGTGCAATGCGGTAGGGAAACACTGAAAGGGTAAGAACAAAAACCACAGAGAATCAAAACATGAATATATCAGGTAGCTCATTCACAGGAGAGCAGGAGTGAGATACAGAGCATATAACATGAGGAGAGGTTAAAGGTCTAAATAAAGCAACGTCAAAACACCTGCTTCCCCCAAGCGTAGAATTCTAGCTGTCAGATATCAATATCCCAAACAACAACCCGAATCCAAACAATATGGCCTTAAGGTCCTTGATTTTAATGATCATACTCCACTACCACTATTAGACAAAACTGGATGAAAGCAAAATCCACCCATGGGCAACTGATGAGACAGGCTTCAAATAAAAGAACACACAAATCTGGGATGAGAAGAATATGATGGGCAAATAGTAACATTAATATTAAAATTTAATTAATACTAATAGAAAAAAGCCTGTGTCACTATATCAGCATCAGAAAAAAAAAAAAGAAGTTAAGTTAAAAATATTACTAGAGATGAATAAGTCAATACACAAAGATTAAGAGATTCCAACCACCAGGTATTAGTACCCAGCAAAAAGGGTACCCAGTCTAAAAATATGTAAAGTAGAAGTAATAGATCTAAGATAAAAATGAGGAATACATATTAAATTAATACAAGTAAAGCCTTTAAAATAGTACCGGGAATATATTAAGTACCATAACAGTATATCACCATAATAGTTATCACTATAACAAGTCTTTTTCAGGAAGTCATAGATAAAGCAGATGAAGAAAAAGGAGCTCTACAGTTTATCTGATTTCATGTAATACAGACCCTTGCACTTTTTATATCCATGTGTATTCACACACTCTCTTCAGGCACTCACTGGCCTTTTACAACATATGCCCACAAACTGGGACACAGAGCAAATCTCAAAAATTACAAAGAATCAATATTATATATATATATGTATATATGTATATATGTGTGTATATATATCTATATATATATGAAATTTTCTCCAACAATAAAAGAATTAGATTAGAAATCAGCATCGAAAATCAAGCCAGTAAAATCTCATATTTATGGAAATTTAAAAGCTTACCTCTATATAATTCAATGATCAAAGGAGAATTGTCATGAAAATTAGAAAATAGACAAAATAATTTAAAAAAAATTCAAAATGTAATCTAACTCAAAATGTAATACTTAAAGGAAAATTTATAGCTTTAAATGCTTACACTGACTGCAGCGGTATAACTTTTTATTCTTTTTTACGCTCCTCATAAAAAAAAAAAAAATGAAGACAGAATAAGTAGGAAATAGGAAACACTAACCATCACTCCCCAACCTGGAAAGGTACAACAAAACCAAAAATATTATCAGAAAAAAAAATACTACAGGCTTCAAGATTTTATTAAATCAGTATATTTGTGGGAGAAAACAAAAGCAACTTCCAATAGGCTTGAAAACAGAAGAAGCTCCAAACTGCCAAAAGATATCCAGCAGAAAGTCTGTCAAGCCAACTGGAAAATTGCCACCAAAATTGGGAGAGAATGCTTTCTGCAAGAACACTCCTAAGGACGAGGTCCCTGGGGCGCTTTTGAATCCTGCTTTCCTTAGACCTGGCTACTGAGATATCTCCTCGTTTCCTTTTTTCTTGTCTAAGTTGTACAAAGGTTATTTCTGCTGCCTGCAAATAAAGATCCCCAACTATATAAAATGTTTCATCTCAATTTTTAAAAATAACCAGCAGAATCAAAACACCCAGAAGGTCAGTGATGAACCTGGTAGCAGGTATTAAAACCTCACCTTCCCACTCCATAGCTTTCAACTACAGACTTTTATGAATTTTAGCACAGACTTTCAGCAAAATGAATAGCAAGATGATTCAAAGTACTTCGATAATTTAGTTGCCATTTGATGCATAAAGAAAACTTCTTTAATATGAGTTATTTAAATGTTTGGGGTTATTTTTACAGATCATATAACTATATAAATAAACTTAACATCTCAAGTTTCAAAAACAAAAAAAAAAGGCAACTGTATCCAAGAGAAAAGGTGTCTTTGATTAGAGGAACCACTGGGCCTTTGAAGAGTTACTGCTTTTCTCTGTTGGGTAAGGTTCAGAGTAATAGCATACTAGTAACTTCCTGATGTTCAAGCTGGTTTTAGAAAAGACAGAGGAACCAGAGACCAAATTGCCAACATCTGCTGGATCATGGAAAAAGCAAGAGAGTTCAAGAAAAACATCTATTTCTGCTTTATTGACTATGCCAAAGCCTTTGACTGTGTGGATCACAAACTGTGGAAAATTCTGAAAGAGATTTCTTGAGAAATCTGTATGCAGGTCAGGAAGTAACAGTTAGAACTGGACATGGAACAACAGACTGGTTTCAAATAGGAAAAGGTGTACGTCAAGGCTGTATATTGTCACCCTGCTTATTTAACTTATATGCAGAGTACATCATGAGAAACGCTGGACTGGAAGAAATACAAGCTGGAATCAAGATTGCCGGGAGAAATATCAATCACCTCAGATATGCAGATGACACCACCCTTATGGCAGAAAGTGAAGAGGAACTAAAAAGCCTCTTGATGAAAGTGAAAGAGGAGAGTGAAAAAGTTGGTTTAAAGCTCAACATTCAGAAAACAAAGATCATGGCATCTGGTCCCATCACTTCATGGAAAATAGATGGGGAAACAGTGGAAATAGTATCAGACTTTATTTTTTGGGCTCCAAACTCACTGCAGATGGTGACTGTAGCCATGAAATTAAAAGACACTTACTCCTTGGAAGAAAAGTTATGACCAACCTAGATAGCATATTCAGAAGAGAAACATTACTTTGCTGACTAAGGTCCGTCTAGTCAAGGCTATGGTTTTTCCTGTGGTCATGTATGGATGTGAGAGTTGGACTGTGAAGAAGGCTGAGCGCCGAAGAATTGATGGTTTTGAACTGTGGTGTTGGAGAAGACTCTTGAGAGTCCCTTGGACTGCAAGGAGATCCAACCAGTCCATTCTGAAGGAGATCAGCCCTGGGATTTCTTTGGAAGGAATGATGCTAAAGCTGAAACTCTAGAACTTTGGCCACCTCATGCGAAGAGTTGACTCATTGCAAAAGACTCTGATGCTAGGAGGGATTGGGGGCAGGAGGAGAAGGGACGACAGAGGATGAGATGGCTGGATGGCATCACTGACTTGATGGACGTGAGTCTGAGTGAACTCCGGGAGTTGGTGGTGGACAGGGAGGCCTGGCATGCTGCGATTCACGGGGTCGCAATGAGTCGGACACGACTGAGCGACTGAACTGAACTGAAGGTTTCCCTACAGAGAAAAACACTTGGGCAGCAGAGGGAGAGGAAAATAAGTATTAGAAACACAGCCACCAGACAATTCAAGAAAACATTCTCTTTCTCTTAAAAATCAACATATCATTTCTAATTGAAAAACCCATATTTTTTCTTTAAAAAATCAGAAATGTACAGGTCAAATAAAAAGCAGAATTAATTAGAAGCCCCTAAATAAAAAGGATCA
Source organism: Capra hircus (assembly GCF_001704415.2). NCBI lineage: Eukaryota > Metazoa > Chordata > Mammalia > Artiodactyla > Bovidae > Capra > Capra hircus. The sequence continues at coordinate 29,546,611 of NC_030823.1, read as the reverse complement.
CCTATTCTACACAGTTCCAGAGGCTAAAACAAGAAATACTGAATGGAAGGTAGAGACAGGCAGATTTTGTCTAAAGGTAAAGATCTTCAGGGCAATAGCTCAAAATTCAAAAGAAATGCCCTGAGACGGTGGAGTTCTCAGATTTTTAAAATAAGGAGAATCTGGTACATACATTTACAGACATGATGTAAAGGAAATGCCAGCACTGCAAAGGAACATGAGTTAAGTTTCCTTCTAATTCCAAATTAATTGGTTCTCTTCCTCTTGTATAACCAACAAATATAGAATAAATTTGAAGACAAAATTTGGGCATATTATAAGGCCAAATATGATAATCTTAGAGGAGTAGAAAAGAGAGGAAAACAGCTTTCACGGACTATACAAACATCCTGTTTGCAAACTGATTATCTCAAGAGTGCATCCAGAACTAGAATTTCTGAATAAAAAAGAATCTAAAGAAATAGGTTAGGAATGTATCAGTAACAGCAAAGTGATTAATTTTTATCTATTCTTCCCCTCAGGAGACAAATAGTAGTATGCTACCTCTAAACTAGACAAGATATATTATTGTATACTAAAATAAATGGAAGTTTTAGATCCCACTGCAAAAAACTGAAAAAGGGATCCCTTATCACTTGTTCATATAAACTCAGATATGTTATTGAACACAAAGTTAACTCAGAGAAACTTCTCAGCTTGCTCAGTGCCCCAGAGAAAGTGATTCATGGAGCATAAGTGAAGTCCTCTCTTCCAGGTAAAAGTTCGCTCATAATTAGTTTTTCCAATAGCCTATGCAACTGAAGTATGGAAAAGAAATAAAAGTAAGGCAAAATTAATTGTTCTGCTAGTATACCAGTTAAAAATTTATACTGTCGACTCCTAAACAATGCAGAACATAGGGGTGTTGGCCCTGCATGTAGGCAAAAATCTGTTTGTAACTTTGTAGTGTGGCCCATGTATCCAAGGTTCTGTATCAATGATTCAACCAAACTCAGACCATGTAACACTGTAGATTATATTTTGTGAAGGAAAAAAAAAAAAACTCTGCATATGAATGGACCTGTACAGTTTAAACCTGTGTTATTCAAGGGTCAGCTGTATGTGGATATTGAGGAAACCGGTGTCTCTAAGAAATAAAAGAAATAAATTGGAAGACTGAGATTGACAAATATACACTACTATATAAAAAGTAGATAACTAATAAGGATCTGAATTAAATTCACCCATTCTCATCCATTTTAGTTCACTGACTCCTAAGATACTGATGTTTACTCTTGCCATCTCCTGTGTGGCCATGTCCAATTTACCTTGATTCACGGACCTAACATTCCAGGTTCCTACACAATACTGTTCTTTACAGCATCGGATTTTACTTTCATTACCAGACACATCCGCAACCAAGCCTCATTTCTGCTCTGGCCGAGCCATTTCGTTATTTCCAGGGTTACTAGTAATTGTCCTCCATTCTTCCCCAGTAGCATATTGGACACCATCCAACGTGGGGGGCTCATCTTTTTGTGTCATATCTTTTTGCCTTTTTACACAGTTAATGGGGTTTTTGCAGCAGGAATACTAGAGTGGCTTGTCATTCTTTCCTCCAGTGGACCACGTTTTCTAACTATCCACTATGACCTGTCCATCTTGGGTGGCCCTACAAGGCATGGCTCATAGCTTCACTGAGTTATGCAAGCTCATCAGCATGACAAGGCAGTGATCCATGAAGGGTGAACTTAATTCAGATAACCATTGTATCTACTACTGTGGTCAAGAATCACATAGAATAAATGGACTAGCCCTCATAATCAACAATACAAAATCAAGAATACGAAATGCAGTACTTGGGTGCAACCCCCAAAATAAATAAAAAACTGGATGATCTCGGTTCGTTTCCAAGTCAAACCATTCAACATCACAATAAACCAAGTCTATACCTCAACGACTAATGTCGAAGAAGCTAAAGTTGATCAGTTCTATGAAGACATACAAGACATCCTAGAATTAACACCAAAAAATGATGTCCTTTTCATCATAGGTGATTAGAATGCAAAAGTAGGAAATCAAGAGATACCTGGAGTAACAGGCAACTTTGGCCTTGGAGTACAAAATGAAGCAGGTCAAAGGCCAAGAGAATTCTGTGAAGAGTCATAACAAACACCCTTTTTCAACAACACAAGAGACAATTCTACACATGGACATCACCAAAGGGTCAATAAAAAAACCAAATGGATTATATTTTTGTGCAGTTGAAGATGGAGAAGCACCACTCAGTCAGCAAAACAAGACCTGGAGCTGACTATGGTCAGTTTCCAGCTAAAGAATTCAGGCTTAAACTAAAGAAAACAGGGAAAACAACTAGGCCAGTCAGGCATGACATAAATAAAATCCCCAATGATTATACAGTGGAGGTGATGAATAGATTCAAGGGATTAGATCTGATAAAAGAGTGCCTGAAGAACTATAGAGAGAGGTTTGTAATATTGTGCAGGAGGCACTGACCAAAACCCTCTCAAAGAAAAAGCAATGCAAGAAGGCAAAGCGGTTGTTTGAGGAGGCTTTACAAATAGCTGAGGAAAGAAGAGAAGTGAAAAGCAAGAGAGAAAGGGAAAGATATATGCAACCGAATGTAGACAGAGTTTCAGAGAATAGCAAGTAGAGCCAAGAAGGCCTTCTTCAATGAACAATGCAAAGAAATGGAAGAAAGCAACAGAAGGGGAAAGATTAGAGATTTCTTCAAGAAAACTGGAGATATCAAAGGAACATGTTATGCAAAGATGGGCACAATAAAGGACAAAGTAGTAAAGAACTAATAGAAGCAGAATAGATCAAGAAGAGACGGCAAGAATACACAGAAGAAATGTACAAAAAAGATATTAATGACCCAGTTTGGTCACTCACCTAGAGCCAGACATGCTGGAGTGTGAACTCAAGTGGGCCTTAGGAAGCACTGCTGCCAATAAAGCTGGTGGAGGTGATCAAATTCCAGCACAGCTATTTTAAATCCTAAAAGATGATGCTATAAAAGTGGGCTTCCCTGTTGGCTCAGATGGTGCAGTCTGCCTGCAATGCAGGAGATCTGGGTTCAATCACTAGGCTGAGAAGATGCCCTGGAGGAGGGCATGGCAACCTACTCTAGTATTCTTGCCTGGAGAATCACCAGGGACAGAGGTTGGGCTACAATCCAACTTAAACACTGAGTGACTAAGCATGGCACTTAAAAGGTCACCAAATTTGAAAAACCCAGCAGTGGCCACAGGACTGGAAGCCGTCAACCTTCATCCCAATTTCCAAGAAGGGCAGAACTGAAGAATGCACAAACTAATGAAAAATTGCACTCACTTCTCATGCTAGAAAGGTTATGCTTTCAACCGTTCAACAGTACTTGAAACAAGAACTTCCAGATGTACAAGCTAGGTCTACAAAGAGCAGAGGAACCAGAGATCAAACTGCCAACAGTTGTTGGATCATAGAGAAAGCAAATTAATTCCAGAAAAAAATTCTACTTCTGTTTCATTGACTATGCTAAAGCCTTTGACTGTGCTAATTTCAACTCAGTCACTCAGTCATGTCTGACTCTTTGCGATCCCATGGACTGCAGAACGCCAGGCCTCCCTGTCCATCAACAACTCCCGGAGTTTACTCAAACTCATATTCATTGAGTCGGGGATTCCATCCAACCATCTCATCCTCTGTCATCCCCCTCTTCTCCTGCCTTCAATCTTTTCCAGCATCAGTTCAGTTCAGTCGCTCAGTCGTGTCCGACTCTTTGCGACCCCATGAATCGCAGCACGCCAGGCCTCCCTGTCCATCACCAACTCCCGGAGTTCACTCAGACTCACGTTCATCGAGTCCATGATGCCATCCAGCCATCTCATCCTTTGTCGTCCCCTTCTCCCCCTGCCTCCAATCCCTCCTAGCGTCAAAGTCTTTTCCAATGAGTCAACTCTTCGCATGAGGTGGCCAAAGTTCTGGAGTTTCAGCTTAAGCATCATTCCTTCCAAAGAAATCCCAGGGTTGATCTCCTTCAGAATGGACCAGTTGGATCTCCTTGCAGTCCAAGGGACTCTCAAGAGTCTTCTCCAACACCACAGTTCAAAAGCATCAATTCTTTGGCGCTCAGCTTTCTTCACAGTCCAACTCTCACATCCATACATGACCACAGGAAAAACCATAGCCTTGACTAGACGGACCTTAGTCAGCAAAGTAATCTCTCTGCTTTTGAATATGCTATCTATGTTGGTCAAAACTTTTCTTCCAAGGAGTGAGCATCTTTTAATTTCATGGCTACAGTCACCATCTGCAGTGATTTTGAAGCCCCCCCAAAAAAAAGTCTGACAGTGTTTCCACTGTTTCCCCATCTATTTCCATGAAGTGATGGGACCAGATGCCATGATCTTCGTTTTCTGAATGTTGAGCTTTAAGTCAACTTTTTCACTCTCCTCTTTCACTTTCATCAAGAGGCTTTTTAGTTCCTCTTCACTTTCTGCCATAAGGGTGGTGTCATCTGCATATCTGAGGTGATTGATATTTCTCCCGGCAATCTTGATTCCAGCTGTGTTTCTTTCAGTCCAGCATTTCTCATGAGGTCTTCTCAAATGAGTCAATTCTTCTCAACAGGTGGCCAAAGTATGGAGTTTCAGCTTCAACATCAGTCCTTCCAATGAATATTCAGGACTGATTTCCTTTAGGAAAAAGGTGGACTGTTTGGATCTCCTTTCTGTCCAGGGGACTCTCAAGACTCTTCTCCAACACCATAGTTCAAAAGCATCAATTCTTTGGTGCTCAGCTTTCTTTATAGTCCAACTCTCACATTCATACATGAATGGGAAAAACCATAGCTTGGACTAGAGGGACCTTTGTGGAAAAGTAATGTCTCTGCTTTTCAATATGCTGTCTAGGTTGGTCATAACTTTCTTCCAAGGAACAAGCATCTTCTAATTTCATGGCTGCAGTCACCATCTGCAGTGATTTTGGAGCCCAAGAAAACAAAGTCTCTCACTGTTTCCACTGTTTCCCCATCTATTTGCCAGGAAGTGATAGGAACAGACGCCATGATCTTAGTTTTCTGAATGTTGAGATTTAAGCCAACTTTTTCATTCTCCTCTTTCACTTTCATCAAGAGGCTCTTTAGTTCTTTGCTTTCTGCTGTAAGTGTGGTATCCTTTGTGTATCTGACATTATTGATACTTCTCCCGGCAATGTTGATTCCAGCTTTTGCTTCATCCAGCACAGCATCTCTCATGATGTACTCTGCATATAAGTTAAATAAGCAGGGTGACAATATACAGCCCTGATGTACTCCTTTCCTGACTTGGAACCAGTCTGTTGTTCCATATCCAGTTCTAACTGTTGCTTCCTGACGTGCATACAGATTTATCAGGAAGCAGGTAAGGTAGTAAGGTATTCTCATCTCTTTAAGAATTTTCCATAGTTTGTTGTGATCCACACAGTCAAAGGCTTTGGCATAGTCAATAAAGCAGAAGTAGATGTTTTTCTGGAACTCTCTTGCTTTTATGATGATCCAGCAGATGTTGACAATTTGATCTCTGGTTCCTCTGCCTTTTCTAAATCCAGCTTGAACATCTAGAATTTCACAGTTCACATATTGCTGAAGCCTGGCGTGGAGAATTTTGAGCATTACTTTGCTAGTGTGTGAGACGAGTGCAACTGTATGATAGTTTGAGCATTCTTTGGCATTGCCCTTCTTTAGGATTGGAATGAAAACTGACCTTTTCCAGTCCTGTGGCCACTGCTGAGTTTTCCAGATTTGCTGGCATATTGAGTGCAGCACTTTCATGGCCTCATCTTTTAGGATTTGAAATAGCTCCACTGGAATTCCATCACCTCCACTAGCATTGTTCGTAGTGAAGCTTCCTAAAGCCCACTTGACTTCATTCCAGGATGTCTGGCTCTAGGTAAGTGATCACACCATCGTGAGATTCTCTGGGCTGAGAAGATCTTTTCTGTATAGTTCTTCTGTGTATTCTTGCCACCTCTTCTTAACATCTTCTGCTTCTGTTAGGTGCATACCAGCTCTGTCCTTTATTGTGCCCATCTTTGCATGAAAAGTTCCCTTGGTATCTCTAATTTTCTTGAAGTGATCTCTAGCCTTTCCCATTCTGTTGTTTTCCTCTATTTCTTTGCATTGATCACTGAGGAAGGCTTTCTTATCCCTCCTTGCTATTCTTTCGAACTCTGCATTCAAATGGGTATTCTTTCCTTTTCTCCAATGCCTTTTGCTTCTCTTCTTTTCTTAGCTATTTGTAAGCCCTCCTCAGACAACCATTTTGCCTTTTTGCATTTCTTCTTCTTGGGGATGGTCTTGATCACTGCCTCCTGTAAAATGTCACGAACTTAAGTCCATAGTTCTTCGAGCACTCTGTCTATCAGATCTAAGCCCTTGAATCTATTTGTCACTTCCACTGCATAATTGTAAGGATTTGATTTAGGTCATACCTGAATGGTCTAGGGGTTTCCCCTACTTTTCAATTTGCCTGAATTTGGCAACAAGGAGTTCATGATCTGAGCCATGGTCAGCTCCCAGTCTTGTGTTTGCTGACTGTATAGAGCTTCTCCATCTTTGGCTGCAAAGAATATAATCAGTTTGATTTCACTATTGACCATCTGGTGGTGTCCATGTGTAGCGTCTTCTCTTGTGTCGTTGGAAGAGGATGTTTGTTATGACCAGTGCATTCTCTTGGCAAAACTCTACTAGTCTTTGCCCTGTTTCTTCTGTACTCCAAGGCCAAATTTGCCTGTTACTCCAGGTATTTCTTCACTTCCTATTTTTGCATTTCACTCCCCTATAATGAAAAGGACATCTTTTTTGTGTGCTACATCTGGAAGGCCTTGTAGGTCTTCACAGAATCATTCAACTTCAGCTTCGTCAGCGTTACTGGTTGGGGCATAGACTTGGATAACCATAATGTTGAATGGTTTTCCTGGGAAATGAACAGAGATCATTCTGTCATTTTTGAGACTGCATCCAAGAGCCTCTTCATGAAAGTGAAAGAGGAGAAAGAAAAAGTTGGCTTAAAGGTCAACATTCAGAAAACTAAGATCATGGCATCTGGTCCCATCACTTCATGGGAAATAGATGGGGAAACAGTGGAAACAGTGGCTGACTTTTTTTTTCTGGGCTCCAAAATCACTGCAGATGGTGATTACAGCCATGAAATTAAAAGACGCTTACTCCTTGGCAGGAGAGTTATGACCAACCTAGACAGCATATTAAACAGCAGAGACATTACTTTGCCAACAAAGGTCCATCTAGTCAAGGCTATGGTTTTTCCAGTGGTCACATATGCATGTGACAGTTGGACTATAAAGAAAATTGAGCACCAAAGAATTGATGCTTTTCAACTGTGGTGTTGGAGAAGACTCTTGAGAGTCCCTTGGACTGTAAGGAGATCCAACAAGTCCATCCTAAAGGAGATCAGTCCTGGGTGTTCCTTGGTAGGACTGATGTTGAAGCTGAAACTCCAATACTTTGGCTACCTGATGTGAAGAGCTGACTCATTTGAAAAGACCCTGATTCTGGGAAAGATTGAGGGCAGGAGGAGAAGGGGACAACAGAGGATGAGATGGTTGGATGGCATCACCAACTCGAAGCACATGGGTGTGGGTGGACTCTGGGAGTTGGTGATGGACAGGGAGGCCTGGCATGCTGCGGTTCATGGGATCTCAAAGAGTCAGATGCAATTGAACTGAACTGAACTGCATTTGAGACTCTTTTGTTGACTGTGATGGCTACTCCATTTCATCTAATGGATTCTTGCCCACAGCAGTAGATAACGATCATCTGAATTATATTCACACATTCCAGTCCATTTTAGTTTGCTGATTCCTAAAATGTCGATGTTCACTCTTGCCATCTCCTGTTTGACCACTTCCAATTTGCCTTGATTCATGGACCTGACATTTCAGGTTCCTATAAAATATTGCTCTTTATAGCATCAGATTTTACTTCCATCACCAGTCACATCCACAACTGGGTGTCGTGTTTGATTTGGCTCTGTCTCTTCATTCTTTCTGAAATTATTTCTCCAATGATCTCCATTAGCATATTAGGCACCTACCGACCTGGAGAGTTCATCGTTCAGTGTCCTATCTTTTTCTCTTTTCATACTGTTCCTGGGGTTCTCAAGCCAAGAATACTAAAGTGGTTTGCCATTCCCATCTCCAATGGACCATGCAGAGATCATAACAAACTGTGAAAAACTCTTAAAGAGATGAGAATACCAGACCATCTTACCTGTCTCCTCAGAAACCTGTAGGCAGGTTAAGAATCAACAGTTAGAACCTGACATGGAACAATGGACTGGTTCAAAATTGAGAAAGGTTCGAACCCACTAAGGTGGCGGAGAAATAGGACGGGGAGACCACTTTCTCACCCACAAATTCATTAAAGAACATTTGAACACAGTAAATTCCACAAAACAACTTCTGAATGCCGGCAGAGGACATCAGACATGCAGGAAAGCAGCCCACTGTCTTCGTGAGATGTTTTATTAATGGTGCTATATAGATGGGGAAGTCCAGAGGCTACTGTAAAAATAAGACTGAAAACTAGAAGCAGGAGGCTTAAGTCCAAATCTTGAGAACACCAGAGAACTCCTAACTCCAAGGAACATTAATCGACCGGAGCTCATCCAAGGTAGCTCCATACCTACACTGAAACCAAGCACCACCCAAAGATCAACAAGTTCAAGAGCAAGACATACCATGCAAATTCTCCAGCAAGACAGCAACATAGCCCTGACCTTCAATATACAGGCCACCCAAAGTCACTCCAAACCCACTGACATCTCATAACTCATTACTGGACACCTCATTGCACTCCAGAGAGAAGAAATCCAGCTCCACCCACCAGAACACTGACACAAGCTTCCGTAACCAGGAAACCTTGACAAGCCACCCGTACAACCCCACCCACAGTGAGGAAGAAGTGAACTGAAGTGAAGTCACTCAGTCGTGTCTGACTCCTTGCGAACCTATGGACTGTAGCCTGCCAGGCTCCTCCATCCATGGAATTTTCCAGGCAAGAATACTAGAATGGGTTGCCATTTCCTTCTCCAGGGAATCTTCCCAAACCAGGGATTGAACCCAGGTCTCCCGCATTGTAGGCAGATGCTTTTACCATCAGAGCCACCAGGGAAGTCCCAGAGAGGAAACTCCACAATAAAGAGAACTCCACAAACTGCCAGAATACAGAAAGGCCACCCCAAACACAGCAATATAAACAAGATGAAGAGACAGAGGAATACCCAGCAGGTAAAGGAACAGGAGAAATGCTCGCCAAACTAAACAAAAGAGGAAGAGATAGGGAATCTACCTCATAAAGAATTCTGAATAATGATAGTGAAAATGATCCAAAATCTTGAAAACAAAATGGAATCACAGATAAATAGCCTGGAGACAAGGTTTGAGAAGATATAGGAAAGGATTAACAAGGACATAGAAGAAATAAAAAAGAGTCAATCAATTAATGAATAATGCAATAAATGATATCAAAAACACTCTGGAGGGAACCAACAGTAGAATAACAGAGGCAGAAGATAGGATAAGTGAGATAGAAGATAGAATGGTAGAAATAAATGAATCAGAGAGGAAAAAAGAAAAATGAACTAAAAGAAATGAGGACAATCGCAGAGACCTCTGGGACAATGTTAAACGCCCCAACATTCGAATCATAGGAGTCCCAGAAGAAGAAGACAAAAAGAAAAACCATAAGAAAATACTTGAGGACATAATAGTTGAAAACTTCCCTAAAATGGGGAAGGAAATAATCACCCAAGTCCAAGAAACCCAGAGAGTCCCAAACAGGATAAACCCAAGGCGAAACACCCCAAGACACATATTAATCAAATTAACCAAGATCAAACACAAAGAACAAATATTAAAAGCAGCAAGGGAAAAACAGCAAATAACACACAAGGGGATTCCCATAAAGATAACAGCTTTCAATAGAAACTCTTTACGCCAGGAGGGAATGGCAGGACATACTTAGAGTGATGAAAGAAAATAACCTACATCCCAGATTACTGTACCCAGCAAGGATCTCATTCAAATATGAAGGAGAAATAAAAAGCTTTACATACAAGCAAAAGCTGAGAGAATTCAGCACCACCAAACCAGCACTCCAACAAATGCTAAATGATCTTCTCTAGACAGGAAACACAAAAAGAGTGTATAAACTCGAACCCAAATCATACTTACCAATAATTACCTTAAACATAAATGGGTTGAAAGCCCCAACCAAAAGACAAAGACTGGCTGAATGGATACAAAAACAAGACCCCTATAATTGTTGTCTACAAGAGACCCACCTCAAAACAAGGGACACATACAGACTGAAAGTGAAGGGCTGGAAAAAGATACTCCATGCAAAGAGAGACCAAAAGAAAGCAGGAGTAGCAATACTCATATCAGATAAAATAGACTGTAAAACAAAGGCTGTGAAAAGAGACAAAGAAGGCCACTACATAATGATCAAAGGATCAATCCAAGAAGAAGATATAACAATTATAAATATAATGCACCCAACATAGGAACACCACAATACGTAAGACAAATGCTAACAAGTATGAAAGGGGAAATTAACAATAAATAATACTGGGAGACTTTAATACCCCACACAGACCTATGGATAGATTAACTAAAAAGAAAATTAACAAGGAAACACAAACTTTAAATGATACAATAGACCAGTTAGATGTAATTGATATCTATAGGACATTTCACCACAAAACAATGAATTTCACCTTTTTCTCAAGCACACAAGGAACCTTCTCCAGGACAGATCACATCCTGGGACATAAATATAGCCTTGGTAAATTCAAAAAAAAATTGAAATCATTCCAAGCATCTTTTCTGACCACAATGCAGTAAGATTAGATCTCAATTACAGGAGAAAAACTATTAAAAATTCCAACATATGGAGGCTGAACAACACGCTGCTGAATAGTCAACATATCACAGAAGAAATCAAAAAAGAAATCAAAATATGCATAGAAATGAATGAAAATGAAAACACAACACCCAAAACCTGTGGGACACTGTAAAAGCAGTGCTAAGGGGAAGGTTCATAGCAATACAGGCATACCTCAAGAAACAAGAAAAAGGTCAGATAAATAACAACTCTACACCTCAAGCAACTAGGAAAGGAAGAAATGAAGAACCTCAGGGTTACTAGAAGGAAAGAAATCTTAAAAATTCGGGCACAAATAAATGCAAAAGAAACAAAAGAGACCTTAGCAAAAATCAACAAAGCCAAAAGCTGGTTCTTGGAAAAGATAAATAAAATTGACAAACCATTAGCCAGACTCATCAAGAAACAAAGGGAGAAAAATCAAATCAATAACATTAGAAATGAAAATGGAGAGATCACAACAGACAACACAGAAATACAAAGGATCATAAGAGACGACTATCAGCAATTATATGCCAATAAAACGGACAACTTGGAAGAAGTGGACAAATTCTTAGAAAAGCAAAACTTTCCAAAACTGAAGCAGGAAGAAATAGAAACTCTTAACAGACTCATCACAAGCACGGAAATTGAAACTATAATCAGAAATCTTCCAGCAAATGAAAGCCTGGGTCCAGACAGCTTCCATCTGGATTCTACCAAAAATTTAAAGAGCTAACACCTATCCTACTCAAACTCTTCCAGAAAATTGCAGAGGAAGGTAAACTTCCAAACTCATTTTATGAAGCCACCATCACCCTAATACCAAAACCTGACAAAGATGCCACAAAAAAAGAAAACTATCACTGATACCAATATCACTGATGAACATAGATGCAAAAACCCTTAACAAAATTCTAGCAATCAGAATCCAACAACACATTAAAAAGATCATACATCATGACCAAGTGGGCTTTATCCCAGGGATGCAAGAATTCTTCAATATCCGCAAATCAATCAATGTAATACACCGCATTGACAAATTGAAAAATAAAAGCCATATGATTATCTCAATAGATACAGAGAAAGCCCTTGATAAAATTCAACATCCATTTATGATAAAAACTCTCCAGAAAGCAGGAATAGAAGGAAGATGCTGCTGCTGCTGCTGCGAAGTCGCTTCAGTCGTGTCAGACTCTGTGCAACCCCATAGATGGCAGCCCACCAGGCTCCCCCGTCCCTGGGATTCTCCAGGCAAGAACACTGGAGTGGGTTGCCATTTCCTTCTCCAATGTATGAGAGTGAAAAGTGAAAGTGAAGTCGCTCAGTTGTGTCCGACTCTTAGCAACCCCATGGACTGTAGCCCACCAGGCTCCTCCATACATGGGATTTGCCAGGCAAGAGTACTGGAGTGGGGTGCCATTGCCTTCTCCGGAAGGAACATACCTCAACATAATAAAAGCTATATATGACAAACCCACAGCAAACATTATCCTCAATGGTGAAAAATTGAAAGCATTTCCCCTAAAGTCAGGAACAAGACAAGGGCGCCCACTTTCACCCTACTATTCAACATAGTTTTGGAAGTTTTGGCCACAGCAATCAGAGCAGAAAAAGAAATAAAAGGAATCAAATTGGAAAAGAAGTAAAACTCTCACTGTTTGCAGATGATATGATCTTATACATAGAAAACCCTAAAGACTCCACCAGAAAATTACTAGAGCTAATCAATGAATATAGTAAAGTTGCAGGATATAAAATCAACACACAGAAATCCCTTGCATTCCTATACACTAAGAATGAGAAAACGGAAAGAGAAATTAAGGGAACAATTCCATTCACCATTGCAACAAAAAGAATAAAATACTTAGGAATATATCTACCTAAAGAAACAAAAGACCTATACACAGAAAACTATAAAACACTGATGAAAGAAATCAAAGAGGACACTAATAGATGGAGAAATATATTGTGTTCATGGATTGGAAGAATCAATTTAGTGAAAATGAGTAATCTACCCAAAGCAATCTATAGATTCAATGCAATCCCTATCAAGCTACCAACGGTATTTTTCACAGAGCTAGAACAAATAATTTCACAATTTGTATGGAAATACAAAAAACCTCGAATGGCCAAAGCAATCTTGACAAAGAAGAATGGAACTGGAGGAATCAACTTGCCTGACTTCAGGCTCTACTACAAAGCCACAGTCATCAAGACAGTATGGTACTGGCACAAAGACAGAAATATAGATCAATGGAACAAAATAGAAAGTCCAGAGATAATTCCATGCACCTATGGACACCTTATCTTTGACAAAGGAGGCAAGAATATACAGTGGAGAAAAGACAATCTCTTTAACAAGTGGTGCCAGGAAAACTGGTCAACTACTTGTAAAAGAATGAAACTAGAACACTTTCTAACACCATACACAAAAATAAACTCAAAATGGATTAAAGATCTAAACTTTAGACCAGAAACTATAAAACTCCTAGAGGAGAACATAGGCAAAACACTCTCCAACACAAACCACAGCAGGATCCTCTAGGACCCACCTCCCAGAATATTGGAAATAAAAGCAAAAATAAACAAATGGGACCTAATTAAACTTAAAAGCTTCTGCACAACAAAGGAAACGCTAAGCCAGGTCAAAAGACAGCCTTCAGAATGGGAGAAAATAATAGCAAATGAAGCAACTGACCAACAACTAATCTCAAAAATACACAAGCAACTCATGCAGCTCAATTCCAGAAAAACAAACGACCCAATCAAAAAATGGGCCAAAGAACTAAACAGACATTTCTCCAAAGAAGACATACGATGGCTAACAAACACATGAAAAGATGCTCAACATCACTCATTATCAGAGAAATGCAAATCAAATCCACAATGAGGTACCATTTCACACCAGTCAGAATGGCTGTGATCCAAAAGTCTATAAGCAATAAACGCTGGAGAGGGTGTGGAGAAAAGGGAACCCTCCTACACTGTTGGTGGGAATGCAAACTAGTACAGCCACTATGGAGAACAGTGTGGAGATTCCTTTAAAAACTGGAAATAGAACTGCCTTACGACCCAGCAATCCCACTGCTGGGCATACACACTGAGGAAACCAGAATTGAAAGAGACACGTGTACCCCAATGTTCATCGCAGCACTGTTTATAATAGCCAGGACATGGAAGCAACCTAGATGTCCATCAGCAGATGAATGGATAAGAAAGCTGTGGTACATATACACAATGGAATATTACTCAGCCATTAGAAAGAATACATCTGAATCAGTTCTAACGAGGTGGATGAAATGGGAGCCTATTATACAGAGTGAAGTAAGCCAGAAAGAAAAACACCAATACAGTATACTAACACATATATATGGAATTTAGAAAGACGGTAACGATAACCCTGTATGCAAGACAGCGAAAGAGACACAGATGTATAGAACAGTCTTCTGGACTCTGTGGGAGAGGGAGAGGGTGGGATGATTTGGGAGAATGGCATTGAAACATATGTGAAATGAATCACCAGTCCAGGTTCGATGCAGGATACAGGATGCTTGGGGCTGGTGCACTGAGATGACTCAGAGGGATGGTATGGGGAGGGAGGTGGGATGGGGGTTCAAGATGGTGAACATGTGTACACCCATGGCACATTCATGTTGATGTATGGCAAAAGCAATACAATATTGTAAAGTAATTAGCCTCCAGTTAAATAAATTTTTAAAAATTGAGAAAGGAGTACAGTACATTAAGGCTGTATATTGCCATACTGCTTATTTAACTTCTATGCAGAGTACATCATGAGAAATGCCAAGCTGGATGTGTTACAAGCTGGAATCAAGATTGCTGGGAGAAATTTCAACAACCTCAGATATGCAGATGATAACCACTCTAATGGCAGAAAGCAAAGAGGAACTAATGAACCTCTTGATGAGAGTGAAAAAGCCATCTTAAAACTCAAAATTAAAAAAACTAAGATCATGGCATTCAGCCCCATCACTTCATGGCAAGTGGAGGGGAAAAAATGGAAGCAGTGATTTTTTTTGTGTGGGATCTAAAATCACTGCAGATGGTGACTGCAGCCATGAAATTAGAAGACAACTGTTTCTTGGCAGGAAAGTTATGATAAACCTAGACAGTTTATTAAACAGAAAAAATATCAGTTTGCCAGCAAAGGTCCATATAGTGAGGGCTGTGGTCTTTCCAGTAGTCATGTACCGGTGTGAGAGCTGGGCACCAAAGAACTGATGCTTTCAAACTGTTGTGCTTGAGAAGACTCTTGAGAGTCCCTTGGACACCAAGGAGATCAAGCCAGGCAATCCTAAAGGAAATCAACCCTGAATATTCTACAGAAGGACTGACGCTGAAGCTCCAATACTTTGGGCACCCGATGGGAAGAGCCAACTCATTGGAAAAGACCCTGACCCTGGGAAAGACTGAAAGCAGAAGGAAAAGAGGGTGACAGATGATGAGTTAGTTGGATGGCATCAGTGATTCAAAGGACATGACCTTGGGCAAATTTCTGGAGATGGTGAGGGACAAGGAGGCCTGGCATGCTGCAGTCCATAGGGTCACAAGAGTTGGATATGACTTGGCGACTGAAAAACTACAACAAATAAGGACCTACTGTATAGCACTGGGAACTCTACTCAATACTCTGTAATAATCTATATGGGAAGAGCATCTAAAAAAGAGTGAATACATGTATATGTATAACATTCATTTTGCTATACACCTGAAACCAACACAACATTGTAAATCAACTATACTCCAATAAAAGTGTTTATTAAAAAAATCAAAGAAGAAAGGAAATTAAATAGTTCCCTTAAATACCAACAATAGACTACTTGTTTAAGGGAACATCTGTCCTCTTGGCTATTTGAGGGGGGGGAAGCATCCTTACTATTCAGAAACTGCCCTAAAATAATATAGGCAGTTGCCAGGTAGAAAGAAGTTCCCTGGAAAGGATATTTTAAAAATGAACAAACTCCACCAACTGGCAAATTTCACCCAGCCCGGGCACCTACAGAATCCATTTTAAACTTCCTCTAGAGGACAAAATAAGAGTATATCTACAACAAATTCACAGGTAATGTATTTATTACACAGGGTTTTTCCCTAGTAATACGCCTTGATCTCCTAGAATTCTCCCAGTATGCTTAGCAGGTGAATGTCTTCTCGAAAGCCCATTCTCACTATGGAAGGTAACTGGCTCACCACTGACCAATCAGCTACAGGCAAAGGCTCGGACACCACAGAAAAGCCAGGTGACCCTCCTACCTGCTGAAGCACACTCATCTGGATGGAGCAGAGCCCAGTATGATCAGAAGCAACACAGAGCCTAGTGTGTGCCTGTGCAGCCTCCTTATTCACAGTGAAGATCCCTACCCAGGGATCTTCTGCACACTGAGTATCTCAAGGACCGAATTTTAATTTGTGGCTGATCACTGTGGAAATGTAGTTTAAAGCTGATTTCTTTGGGAAGAAATCTGAGCTAAGAAAAAGACCAGAACACATGGAGTAAAGCCTGTACCACTTACAGTTGCTAAAGAGTATTGACTTATGGCATGTCTGATTTAGTACACTAGGCTCTTATACAAGTTTTAAGAAAGATTCTCTGAATAGAATTCCTATGAAAGTATTTTTTATATAATTAAGACCCAAGGTGCTCTATGCTGTATGAGAAATAGTGAATGTCATGAAGAAACTCTTGAGAATAAAGAATAAAAACTCTCCATCTGTTTTTAAATGGAGAAAGCCAAAATAAATAAGTGAAGGAAGTCTAAGCACAATTTTTAAAACAAAAATACCACAGAAATATTTATTTATAGAATTTTTATGTTTGTAAACTTCTTTGAAGTCTCAGAATTCATTAGAAACGTTAATGCCACTTTACCAAGTTCTTGGCTGTTTCTCCCTGGAAATTTCTAAAGCAAAAGAAATTCTACAGTATGAAAAAGAGATTATCCCAAATAAAATCATGTCATTATCTTCAAGGATAATGTAACATCTACTCTGGCCAAATAAAATACACTGGAAAGTGGTAAACAAAAAGAACTCCTTTAGGCATAAATATTTATAATAACACATTAAAAGGATACTCCATTTTTGTTTGGAAATGGTCATTGTGCTGGTTTGGGCCCAAAGGCCTTTCTAAAAATTAAAGCGATTCATATCCACCATCCACCTAACTATCCAATGGTTTTTCATACAAAACAGCAGAGATGATCAAAATAATATAGATTTATATCACAGGAAAATAGAATCAGTTTGGATTCCTTTTTCTATAGTCCCTATCACTTTATTTCTTATTTCTAATATTTACAATACAAAACAAGAAAATGTAATGGTTGATATTTCAGGAAAAATGAATCTGTGATTCATAGGCACCATCACATCCTCGGAGAAATACAAGTAACTTAAACCCACATTAGCTCTTAGAGAAAAGCACAGCAAAGTATTTGAGACAGGTTAGTCAAGAGAGCCTGACCATCTTACTCGAGAACTTCCCTTTTTCATTGTCTTTGGTCTCCTAAAGTTGTCCCTCTAACATCTGGATCAAGACAAGGATGTCCACTCTCACCACTTTTTTAAACATAGTTTTGGAAGTCCTAGCTACAGCAATCAGAGGAAAAAAGGAGTAAAGGAGTCCAAATTGGAAAGGAAGAAGCTAAACTGTCACTGTTCACAGATGGCATAATAATATACACAGAAGATCCTAAAGATGCTACCAGAAAACTACTAGAACCACCCATGAATTTGGAAAAGTTGCAGGTTACAAAATTAACACACAGATCTGTTGCATTTCTATACACTAACAACGAAAGATCAGAAAAAGCAATTCAAGAAACACTTCCATTTACCATCGCATCAGAAAGAATAAAATACCTAGGAACAAATCTACCTAAGGAGACCAAAGACCTGTACTCCACTGTAAGATGCTGATGAAGGGATTAGCGTTTTTGTAAGAGAGACCCCAGAAAGATAGATCCCTTATCCCTTCCACTACGTGAGGACAAAGTGAGACGGTGCCAGCTATGAACTAGGAAGAGGGCCCTTACCAGAATGTGACCTGCTGGCACCTTGATCTTGGCTTCCAGAACTGTGGGGAAAATTTTCAGTTGTTTATAAACTACCCAGTCTGTGACATTTTGTTACAGCAGCTGGAAAGGACTGAGACACTAAGCCCACAGCCTACCAACAGTGTAACTTTATATCCCGTTAGCCTCGATTTTCTGCTCTGTAAAGTGACAACAAGTGATTATTCATAAGACTGTGGGGTAGGCTACACCAGATAACTTACATAAAGTGTCTGCTAACAAAGCATAGAAGCGTAGAGTGAAAACTGAGGCTTTCGAGTATACTTTCAAAGTCTCGAGATAATTTTGCCTATTTCTATGCCATGTGTGAAAACTCCCACGCCCCTTCCATGGTTGCTAAAAAAGCAAAATCCACAAACGCCACAAATCTGATCATCTCTTTCAAGCACACAGACAATTCACCATTTTTCTGAAACCCACATGTACCCAAAATACTTGCCTCTAGTTTCAAAATTTGACTCGCATCATAAGCGTTTCAGCGCTCAAGTTACATTCAACCAAAGTCTGTATTGTTACTGTTTTTAACTTGATCAGAATGATTAATATCAAAGTGGCCTGATTCAAGAAGGAAAAAATGTTTTACGAAAGTTTCATTTGTGGAAATTAAAATCAGAGAAGACTGTTATATCTTCAATAATATTAAAAGGCAATGTTAGCTCCTAAAATTCTGTTTGCTTTATGCAAAGTAATATCTATTATAGGTTAAGTGGGAATTAACTTTTTCGCAAGAGTACAGATTTAAACTCTCGTTATATGTTTCCCTATGAAATTGGATACTGTGAGCTGAACTATGGGTCATTCCAACAGCTAAGAATTGAAATCTGGAGACTTAGAGATGTTTTTCAGGTAGAGGACACGTACATGACGAAAGCTGTGGCCAAAATGAATTGCTGCAGAGGGGTCTGTTCCGGTGACAGCATCCGTGTTGCTAAGCAGGAGATCTCTTTGCCCTAGTCAAGTGATACAGTTCTTTTTCTTTTTTACCTTTATTTTACTTTACAATACTGTATTGGTTTTGCCATACATTGATATGCATCTACCACGGGTGTACATGAGTTCCCAATCCTGAACCCCCCTCCCACCTCTCTCCCCATATCATCTCTCTGGGTCATCCCAGTGCACCAGCCCCAAGCATCCTGTAATCCTGTATCGAACCTAGACTGGCGATTCGTTTCTTACATGATAGTATACATGTTTCAATGCCATTCTCCCAAATCATTCCACCCTCGCCCTCTCCCACAGAGTCCATAAGTCTGTTCTATACATCTGTGTCTCTTTTGCTGTCTCGAATACAGGGTTATCATTAACATCTTTCTAAATTCCATATATATGTGTGTTAGTATACCGTATTGGTGTTTTTCTTTCTGGCTTACTTCACTCTGTATAATCGGCTCCAGTTTCATCCACCTCATTAGAATTGATTCAAATGTATCCTTTTTAATGGCTGAGTAATACTCCATTGTGTATATGTACCACAGCTTTCTTATCCATTTGTCTGCTGATGGACATCTAGGTTGTTTCCATGTCCTGGCTATTATAAACATTGCTGTGATGAACATTGGGGTACACGTGTCTCTTTCAATTCTGGTTTCCTCGGTGTGTATTCTGACAAGTCTAAGAGACATTAATACATTCAATTTCCCTAAGTCATCTTAAAATCTAAAATAGTTTTAAATCAGGATGAAGGAAAAAATGCTTTGCCTAAAGACTGAAATCAGAAATGCTTTAAATATATAAGTATTGCTATTATAAATATCATACTGCATAATCATAAAAATAAAAATACCATAGGTAAAATTTCAAAGAAGGTACAAGAAAATCTGGTCAATAATTTCATTAATATACTATAACCTAAGCCTTGAAAATGGCAAAAGATGTTCATCTTGGTTTCAAATTAAAAGTACACTTTATCAATATGAATGAATCATCAATCATGCTTCCTCTAGTTAAAAAATAAAATAGCAGGATATTTCCATTTTAGCTCCAACAGTGAGAAATCCAAAAGCCAAATTCACCATCTAATCATATTAATCTGTTCATTTCAGAGGCCTAGAGACCATTTTCTCCTTCTAGCTACTTTAAAATTTTCCTCTTTTATTTTATAATTAAGTACATTACTTTGCTTAACTTTTAACCTTAAATTTCCTCAAGTCCTCTTGGAAGTAAGCAATAATGAAATCTCAAATAACTCATTCTCAATTTTGAATAAAGTGGCCTTTTATGTTTATTAAAAAAAACACTGTACTGACCTAGTCCCAAAGAAACCTTAAAAGACAAGCCCATAGGAGACACAGAATTAAATGTTTCACCAGTCAATTCATTATAATTATTAATTCCCAAGATATTTATAAAGAGAATGATCATCAGCTGATAGCCAACTAATGAGAGTTAACAGGAGTGGTTTGTAAGGGTTTTCATGCCCGTGTGGCCCTCTTACAGTGAGTAGGTGCTATGCCTATACAAGATTCTCTCATGGTCCCACAGTATTACACTCACATTATACTTATCAAAAACCTTTCTGAGCTTGATAGCACCTTGTGATAAAATGTACACATTGCTGCAAAAGACTTATGACTACAATTTATTTGCAACTCAGTATGAAGAGTTGACTCACTGGAAAAGACCCTGATGCTGGGAGGGACTGGGGGCAAGAGGAGAAGGGACAACAAAGGATGAGATGGTTGGATGGCATCATTGACTCGATGTACATGAGTTTGAGTGAACTCCAGGAGTTGGTGATGGACAGAGAGGCCTGGTATGCTGTGATTCATGGGGTTGCAGAGAGTCGGACACGACTGAGCAACTGAACTGAACTGAATGAATTACCTTAATCAGATAATCATATTATTTTTCTCTAAACACTTAGCTGAGATTTCTAGGAATAGAAATTTTGTTTCGAGAAGGTATAGGAAGGGGAGAGAACTACCAGAGTGTTCAACATGAAGAAAGGTCAAGAGAGAAAAGACAGGAGAAACTATGACAACGGACCAAAATGGAAGTTAAAAATGTACACGAAGACAATTTCATTTGCCCTGAAATTTGGACTCCAGCTCAGTATGCAAGCAGGTATGGAATAGAGAAGGTA
The DNA here is from genome assembly GCF_001704415.2 of Capra hircus. NCBI lineage: Eukaryota > Metazoa > Chordata > Mammalia > Artiodactyla > Bovidae > Capra > Capra hircus. The sequence continues at coordinate 29,525,523 of NC_030823.1, read as the reverse complement.
AACCGAGCATAAAAAGTTCTAGAAGAAGCAAACTTTAATCCTAGCTGCTTCATTTATTGCTCTACAAATGATAGTAATAAATATAATTCTGTCCTTAAAGTTGTAAGTTATTCTAATCTATGATAATAATAATAAAGCCTACCTAGAAAGTGGAACAGATTTTTCACACTACACATACTTTATGAAATTAAGTTCTTGAAATGTGGTCTGGGGGAGAGAAGTGAAGTGAAGTCGCTCAGTCATGTCCAACTCTTTGTGACCCCATGGACTGTAGCCTACCAGGCTCCTCTGTCCATGGGATTTTCCAGGCAATAGTACTGGAGTGGATTGCCATTTCCTTCTTCAGGGAATCTTCCTGACCCAGGGATCGAACCCGGGTCTCTCACATTGTAGACAGATGCTTTACCGTCTGAGCCACCAGGAGAAATAGACCAAATTGTTTAAATTTTTCTTTGAGTGATACAAATTGAGATGATTTTCCCTTTTTCCCTCTTTTTCAATTTTATATAATAGTATTATTTTGCTTCTATAACCAAATAAGCATAATAATGAAAAGCCAATATGTACTACTATTTAATGACTTTAAATTGTTCTTGGTCTAAGGCAGGACACAGAGAGAGACTGAATTTGAATTACAATTTATTACCATGTTGGGAATAGTAAACACAAATGTATACTTTGTTTAAACAAAATGTAAATGAAATTATATTTTATTAATTGATTTTATTTTTAACTGGTGTTTGGTACAAATGGTAGTATTAAAAAGTAAAATATTTTTACTCAGATACTATATGAGAAACTGATAATTTAAAATAATAATATCTATATTATCATAGCATATTTTAAAACATTTTCTAGAGTTAATATCTTTCAACATATAAAAACAATCATTTCTAAAACGGAACAATATAAAAAAAATTTTTTTTAAGTTCAATCAAATGAAATTTGGGCTACTCAGTCATTTTCTGAACACAAGTTTCAACTGATGCTTCATTTCTTATTATTTTCTCTGACTTATTTGGACTTCCCAGTTGATCCAGTGGCCATGACTCTGTGTTCCCAATGCAGGGGGTCCAGGTTCGATCCCTGGTCAGGAAACTAGATCTCATCTGCTGTGACTAAGAATTTGCTGATTTATTCAACTTGAAGTTAATCCATATAAAGTAAAATTTCTTTATTCTCTTACATTATCTTTCACTTTGACTTGGAGTTAGGTACTCAAAATACCACTTTTTTTTAAAATTCCAGATGCAAATGGAAAAATCTTTTAGGTATGAGAGATATTAAAGGTTGTTTTCAAAACTGACCCTGTCATTCATTCACCAATTCCTTCTTCAGCAAAAATGTACTGGGTCCCTTCCAGATGCCAAGCCCTTGTTTGGGCATACAGCAGACATTGTCCATTGCTTACCCAACAACCACTTGACTCTTCCCTGCCACAGGAACTGTGATTTGTTGAAATACAAGAGATCTTTTGATTTCAGAGCATGCAGGTTGCCAACTCCAGGGGGATAAATCATCACTGGTCTAAACTAGTAAAAATCTTATGCCCATGGACACTGGTTGTTCTGAGAACAGACCATGTTACCCAGTTCTGGCTAATGTCTTGTAAAGGAATACAGCTGATCCTCATTACTCATGGATTCTTTACTAGAAAATCTGCCGACTCACTAAAATTTATTTATAACTCCAAATCAATACCTGCAGCATTTTTGCAGTCATTTGTGGATATGTGTAGAGAGGGAAAAAATTTGAGTCACCCAACGCACATGTTTCCCAGCTGAGGTCAAACAAAGGGACACTCTGCTTTCTTTCAGCTCTCATACTGTAAACAGGTACCCTTTGTATGGTCTATCTAGTGCCACACTTCTCTAACTTTTTTTCACTTTTCATTGGTGTTTTTGCTGTTTTAAATGGCCAGCTGGCATAGTACTGCGATGTTATCTAGTATCCTAAGCACAGGAAGCTATGATGTATCTTACCCAGGAAATACGTGTGTTAGATAAGCTTCATTCATGAATGAGTTATAGTACTGCTGGCGATGAGTGCAATGTTAGTGAATCAACAATATACATTAAATAATATGTCTCTAAACAGAAACACATACAAAATAGGGTTATATATTGATTGTTGATTAAAATATGCCCAGCGATTTATAGGAACCTAACTCTGACTATCACCTAGGAGCAATGATTCAGTTTTGGCTAATTTAGTGCTTGTGGTAAATAAAAAGAATCAACTATATTTCTAATGAGAGGCATTTTGCCCATTTCAACTTTCTGAGCACAAGAAACAATAAGAGGATAAACACTATCAGACAGAAAGACCCTGATAACGTCCAACAGCCAGCAGCTACCATCCAGACTTTGAATCAGAAAATAAGTTCCTATTTGTTTAAGCCGTTAAAGTGGAAGTATCTATACAAAGATACAATTAAATGATGTTTCTTTATCAATAAGCACACAGTACTCTTGAAATAAAACAAAAAACATGTTCTACATTCTGAAAAACCAAGACTTATTAAAGGTGCTTATCGTGCATCTAGTCAAACAGAGTAGCTTCTGTTTGGTACCACTTTTATTTCTACCTTGCTTCCCTGGTGACTCAAACGGTAATGAATCTGCCTGCAATGCAGGAGACCCACGTTCAATCCCTGGGTTGGAAAGATCCCCTGGAGAAGAGAATGGCAGCCCACTCCAGTATTCTTGCCTGGAGAATTCCATGGACAGAGGAGCCTGGAGGCTATACTCCATGGCTTGTCAAAGAGTCTGACATAAATGAGTGGCTAACACTTCAAGATGAAGGTCAACAAACTTGCAATATTATGAACTGATATTTAATTTTTAATAAACTTTGCATCTGTTTTTATTGTGTACTTATAAATAGAAAAATACAGCCTCAAAAACATTTTGACACATAAGGTAAGGATTATCTGAGAAATATGGATGAATGTGTGTATGTATGTGTATATATATAAAGATATATCACAATTTATTTTATCATTCCACATTGATAGAATTGGCATCATATCCATACTGATGGACATTTGGGTTTATTATTTTACTCTTATAAACAATACTATGGTGAACACTTGCATTGTACATATATACAATGATTTTCAAAACTATTTTGGACTTAACATATACATACAACTACATAATTAACAAGAACCTACTGTACAGCACAGAAAACTCTACTCCATAATCTGTAATAACCTCTATGGGAAAAGACTCTGAAAAAGAATTGATATATGTATACATATAACTGAATCATTTGCCATACACCTGAAATGAACACAACACTGTAAATCAACTATACTCCAATATATAATACAAATTCAATGTAAAAAAAAATGCTGAAGGACTCCAAAGAGGTTTTACTCATGCAGCTAACATCTCTCCATATTTCCTATATTAAAGACTAAAATTAAGAAATTTTAAAAATACTTAATTCATTTAAAATGATAATTATACTACATGTTGATAGAATACATTTTTATGAAAATAACTATATTTCACAAAACAAAAATAAATTAGTGAGGAAGAGTGGCACTGTTACATATTTATGCAAATCTTAAGTGTATGGCTGAATAAATGCAGCTGAATTCTCATCAATGTTTCTGAACTCAATCTGCTGAATAATCAGTTATCATGGAGCTTCTGAGAAAATTCACTGTATGATCATGAGAAAATTAGAATGAAAAAGGCAAATACTGTCTTAATATTATTATAAAAATGGTTTTCACCTTATAAATCCTCTGAAAGTACCTTGGGGAAAGCCCAGAAGTTTCAGGACCCCACTTTGCCTTTTGCTGCTTTAGAGCACATATTTGTAGACATGGAATTGCTGAGTTATAAGAATACACATCTTGAAATATTTTACATGTCAACAAACAGCTTTCCAAAGCTGTTGTAAAAATTCACACTCCCTCAACAGTGTGTGTGTGTGTGTGTGTGTGTGTGTTATTTGCTCATCATGTCCAATTCTTTGAGACCCCATAGAAGGTAGTCCACCAGGCTCCTCTGTCCATGGAATTCTCCGCAGCAGTACAGTTCTCTTAAATACATATCTTGTCAACCCTGTTGACAGTCATTTTACTTTTTTTCAGCCTGATGGGTGTGAAATATTATCTCGTTGTGCTTTTGCTGGGTGTTCTCTTGATAAACAGAGCTTGAGCACCTTTGCAAGTCCATTCACCATTTTTGGTTTCTTTTGTGTGAGCTGCCTATTCATGTAATTTGCCCATTTTCAGCTGTGTTGTCTTTTAAAGAGAATAAATTTACTGAGTTTGATCTCTTGTTGGATGCATGATTTTAAATTAATTTCTCAAAGATCGAGTCTGTATTTATTCCTCAATTAGGCACTACAAGAAAAATACAATAGATAAATCATTGAGAATGAAGCCATATGGCCTGGAACTGAATTTTCAGTTTACTTTCTCTAAACCACTGAACTAAAGTGGGAATAATAATAACAGCAAAATTACATGGCTATAACAAGAATTAAATAATATATGGGAAAAACTTACTGTGCTTGGTTTATAGGAAGGGCTCCTTATAATCATCACCATGTTATTATTACCTAGGAGATTTTTTAATGGCAAACTCTAAAAGATGTTTCCAGATACTATTTGAAGTACCTCAAGTGCTGGGTAAAAAACATATTAATAATTAAAAAGTTTAACCTTATAGGAATTCAGAATTTTATAAAACCTTGAATGTTTATAAATCCTTGGAATATTTTTCCCAATGATTTTCAAGTCCTTCATATATCTAACTATGAAAAATTACTGAAAAGTATAATAGCAATATAAGTAGAAGTTATTTACTGAAATATTCATGGATATAATGAGCAACCACACATAAACACACTAATAATGGAACTAGTGCTTCTGGGAAAACTGTTGGTACACATTAGTTTTAAACATTCTTGAAAGTCAACATCCAACCCACATAAGTAGAAAACTTTTACATATCTTTCTCTTATCTCCAAAAAAATAAAAAAAAAAACACAAATAATACAATGGCATTGAATACTTCTATTTTTCTACAAATATTATAAGAAAGGCTGAGAAAATCTTAACACATCCACTCCCCTCTCCTTCTCACTCATTAAGTGAGTAGTAAAACGTTTTCTAACACTGAAAAGATAATTAATTATTTTCAGGTAAGCTGATTCATTTTACTAAAAAGCAATCTTCCTATGTATAGCTCAGTTATAATCATCTTTGGATGATGGAAATTTATAACTGATCAACCCTGACTAAAATTAAAGAATCCCAATGGCAATAAATTATAACATCTATTTTCCCCCTGAGGGAATGAGAAAGAAAACAATTTTTGAAATGTCATTACTCAAATGGCTTTTTAAAGCCATGTGATATTTAAATGGTAAATTTTAATTCTCTTTTTTTCTGATAAAAGGATCTTTTGAAAGACAAACTCTTCCTATTGTTACTGCTCTTTATTTTACTGGGCCCATAAACATCACTAAGAACTGTTTTGTACAATGGACTTTGGTAGGTTCTGTAGAAATAGGGATCATAATAAGATACAGTTCTTACTTTCAAGAGCTTCTGCAACAGAAACAGAGAAGCAGGAACAGCAACAATGTTTACTATCCCGCCTGCTATGTGGAATCAGTACTGTGCTAGCCATCTGTAAGACAGTAGCAGGTAGAGAGTGGGAACCCAGATACTGAAGTAACAGAAGTAACAGTTATTGGTCACCACAGGTTCTGGAGTGTGGCCACAGGAAGAGGTAGCTAAACTGGGATAAAGGGAAAGATAATAAGAAATAGGGATGAAGAGGCCAGGTGTTGGACGGATATTCACTACACCAAGAATGACACAGAGTAATGATGAAGAAAGAAAAAGTGAGTCATGAATATAAAGGGGTAAATGGAAGGTGAGGTGATGGGATATAAAGGCAAACGCTTCAAAGGACCTGGTAACTTCGAAGGAGAAGAGACATATCTTTAAAAGCAGCAATGGAAACAAGAAAGACATGCAGCTTCTCTCGACACCAAGGAACATAGGATATGAGAAAAAACAGCCACTACCTGGAAGGACAGGAAGCACTGTCCTTAACAGGCAGTCAGATTTCACTTGGAGCAACAAGAGAACATTCAGAGAAGACCTTCAGGATATTGCCTGAAGTTTTGCTGATGATAAAGCACGTTCCAGGTGATAGAGAAGAAAGGATAGGGGAAACAATGTTAAGAAAGGGTAAAGAATTAGTGAGATTAAGATAGACAAGAGCCATTTGTTCAGTATTGATGGATAACTTTGGATATTAGCTGACTTCAGAGGCCACATTCATTTTACCTACATTCCACTCTTAAAATAGCCTTGATGCAAAATGACAAAATGTTTCAGTCAAAACGTGTAACAAATATCCAGGAAAACTCAAGATTAGAAACAAAGAGTTGTCAGAACAGAACTCATTAAAAATGATCAACGAAATCAAAACTACAGAATGGGTAAGAATTTGCTGGGTTAATATGGTTAAAAGGCGACGTCAGCACTGCAGACGATAGGAACAGCAGTTAAGATGCACAGATGCCAGCTAGAGGGCAGTCCTTGTGGCTGAATCAGTCGAAGGGGCCAGGCATGAATAAAACCTATAAACTGGAAAGGCACAGGGTAAGGGAAAGGTTGGTGGTAGTAAAATTAATTTCAAAACAGATGTGGTTGTATCTAGAAAATTCGTGTTACAGTGGGTTGATCACATAGAGTTCCATTGTTTCTCTCATGTAAACAAAGACAGGAAATGGGGATGCTTGGAAAGATCTATGGTGACCAAGCATCCAGCTCCCTCCAATAGTTACTGGTGAGACCAAGATGCTACTAGAGCACCAAACAATGTATCCAATTCCAGGCAGCAAGAAGAAGTAAAAGCAAGAGACCGACACAATCCCCCTCAGTAAGCTATCCTGGAAATCACACACAATGTTTCTTTACATCTCACTGGCCACAATAAGTCACATGGCCACATCTAACTGCATGGAAGATAGGAACATATAATTCTTTAGCTGGAAACTGAGATAGGGAGAAGTTCAGTAACTTTCTATTGTCACATGCTAGGCACTGATTTCATCTGACTCCACAACCTACACTCTCAGCCACTGTGCCACTGCCTACGAGTGAGTCTCTTCAGTCAGGCAAGAGGCATCAAGACCTGAATCAAGGCAGGGAAAGTGAAAACAGGTGGAAGAAACGGCTTCAAAAAATAATAAAGAGCTACTCTGGAAAACAATCTAGCAATTCCTCAAAAGTTCAAACATAGAGTTTACTCAGCAATTCCACTCCTAGATACACAGATAAAAGTAATGAAAACTCAAACACACAAAATTTTGTACTTGAATGCTCATACCAGTACTATTCATAACATTTCCAAAGTGAAAAGAAGCAAACGTCAACCAACTGATAAGCAGATAAAGTGTGATACAGACATGCAATGGACTATTACTCAGCAATAAAAAAGAAATAAAGTATTGCTATGCCACAGCATGGAGGAACCTTGAAAAATAATGCTAAGTGAAAGGAGTCAGTCACAAAAGATCACATATTGTATGATTCTGTTGATACAAATATTCAGAATAGTCAAATCCATAAAGGAAGAAAGCAGACCAGTGGTTGCAAAGGGCTGGGGTGGGAGCAGTGGAGGATGGGGGAAGTGAGAAGTACCTCTAAGAGGTTCAGAATTTCTTTTGGAGTGACTAAATCTGGTACCATCACTTCATGGGAAATAGATGGGGAAACAGTGGAAACACTGTCAGACTTTATTTTGGGGGGCTCCAAAATCACTGCAGATGGTGACTGCAGCCATGAAATTAAAAGACGCTTATTCCTTGGAAGGAAAGCTATGACCAACCTAGATAGCATATTGAAAAGCAGAGATATTACTTTGCCAACAAAGGTCCGTCTAGTCAAGGCTATGGTTTTTCCAGTGGTCATTTATGGATGTGAGAGTTGGACTGTGAAGAAAGTTGAGCGCCGAAGAATTGATGCTTTTGAACTGTGGTGTTGGAGAAGACTCTTGAGAGTCCCTTGGACTGCAAGGAGATCCAACCAGTCCATTCTAAAGGAAATCAGCCCTGGGTGTTCACTGGAAGGAAAACGATGCTAAAGCTGAAACTCCAATACTTTGGCCACTTCATGCGAAGAGTTGACTCATTGGAAAAGACTCTGATGCTGGGAGGGATTGGGGGCAGGAGGAGAAGGGGACGACAGAGGATGAGATGGCTGGATGGTGTCACCGATTCAATGGACATGAGTTTGAGTGAACTCCAAGAGTTGGTGATGGACAGGGAGGCCTGGCGTGCTGCAATTCATAGGGTCGCAAAGAGTCGGACACGACTGAGTGACTGAACTGAACTGAAATGTTCTAAAATTGATTACAGTGATGCTTCCACAACTCTATAGATATGTTAAGAACCACTAACCTATATGCTTTAAATGAGTAAATATACAGTGTGGTATAGTGTGTGAATATCTCAATAATGCTATTACAGGGAGAGAAAAAAAAGATAACCAAGAGATGATATAATCTGACTCCTCTGATTAGTTCAGCTCTATTCTAAAGTCAGAGAAGGAGAGATTATTGGGGCAAAGAACACTCTTGACCCCCAACATGAACATGGCTCTGTCCTTCCTTTAGAAAAGGAAAGCAGCAGAATGTCCACACAATGGCTCCATCTCACTGGGAGGAGTCTAACCCCCCCACGCCCAGGCCTCATGTCCTGTCATGGAAATGCAACAAGCCTGTCCTACCCTTCGCACTCGCTGAAACATTTCTCTCACCTTCTCCCTCCACACTACTAGAGAGCAGAGCAGACTTTATCTGACATAAAGAATACATGCAAAACAGAAGTTTACGGAGTCCCAAGAAAGGCTCTCAAAATAAAGAGTTTAAATGCAATACGAATAAGATTTCTTAATTTTGTTAGAGATGAAAGCACTGAAAGTTAGTGAACCCAGGATACACTTATATGCAAAAGAAGATATTAAATAATTCACTTAAATTATTTAAGTACAATATAACAGATACAGATGATAAATATCATCTCACTGATGAGATTAAAGATACTGTCTGGTAACAGAGTGGGGAAGAGAGACAAAGTATACTCTTCTGCAAAATACCATAGACAAACTGCAATCAAATCAAATAAGAAGACTTAAAGACTTTCTCACACCATGAAGACCAGTGAACTCAGACTGATTGATAATGCATTAAAGGGCAATGAGGATTTCCTTAAAAAGATGAACTGCATCTGGTACCTCTCTGTAACCTCATCAGTGTTTCCCACAGTGCCTTGCACATTTTACACGTAAATAAATATTTGCTAAACGAATATGTGCATTTACATAGAGAAGTACTTTCAACTAGACTGCCAAGACCAATAATGGTTGAGATCTTTAAAAGAAAACTGACAAATTTTTCCAAAATAATATTCCTGGAGGTCAAGAGGCAAACTTCAGATTGAATAGACAAATTTTAGTCTTTTGTGCTTCTCAAAACTTGTACTATTTCAAAGATAAAAGCAAAAAAAAAGGTCTCCACCTTCACTCAAATATTTCAACAAACACAATACAGTTTTCATGACTTTATGTTAAATGTTTAGTTAAGGGCAAACAAAATTCTCACCTGGTAACCATGCAAATTACTTAGTGTGTTCTAAGGGGAAAAAGTGTATACCACCATGCTTTTCTCATATTATTATTCATGCAGCAAGTTTGAAATTTTATGAAATACATTCAAAAGTGAAAATGTGTGCCCATATAAAATAACACTTCTTTTGTAAAAGCCAATAACATTCTCCCAAATCATCCCACCCTCTCCTCTCCCTCAGAATCCAAAAGTCCGCTCTACACATCTGTGTCTCTTTTGCTGTCTTGCATACAGGGTCATCGTTACCATCTTTCTAAATTTCATATATATGTGTTAGTATACTGTATTGATGTTTTTCTTTCTGGCTTACTTCACTCTGTATAACCGGCTCCAGTTTCATCCATCTCATTAGAACTGATTCAAATGTATTCTTTTTAATAGCTGAGTAATACTCCATTGTGTATACGTACCACAGCTTTCTTATCCATTCATCTGCTGATGGACATCTAGGTTGCTTCCATGTCCTGGCTATTATAAACAGTGCTGCGATAATTTGGGAAAATGGCATTGAAACATGTATACTATCATGTAAGAAACGAATCGCCAGTCTACGTTCGATGCAGGATGCAGGATGCTTGGGGCTGGTGCACAGGGATGATCCAGAGGAATGATGTGGGGTGGGAGGTGGGAGGGGGGTTCCTGTTTGGGAGCTCATGTACACTCGTGGCGGATTCATGTCAATGTATGCCAAAACCAATATAGTATTGTAAAGTAAAATAAAGTAAAAATGAAAATTAAAAAAATAAAAAATAAAAAAAAAGCCACTAACAGAAACACTAACAAAAATAAACATTAGGGAATTCTCATTTTTGTAAAAAAAAAGAATATCTTACATTCACTTTTCACTGACTCAATGGACATGAGTTTGAGCAAACTCCAGAAGCTAGTGGACAGGGAAGCCTGGCGTTCTGACAGTCCATGGGGTCACAAAGAGCCAGACGAGACTGAGCCACTGAACAACACCAACAAGGAACTCCTTATATTCACTTTTTAGAAAGACTTACTGAAGTACTCTATTAAATGGGACTGGCTGCTACGCTTAAATTATTAGGTGCACTAAGTTTTGCCTGCACTTGTCATGCCAAGCCTGTGTCTCCAAGCTAAAATCTAAGTCCGCCTCTACACATCTCATAAACACAAGGGAAGTTCCTGACATTCTTAATGCAGAGGTCAGTTAAAAGAATGGGTCCAGCCTCTCCTCTAACGAGGTGCCCCTTCTCCTCTGAGGCGTGGAGTCACACAGACGGAAGGCAAAAGGACCTTACAGGCATGAAAGAGCCTTAAGGAATCACCAACCTAGCTTCTGTCTTCACAGTAGGACCTACCCGCTGGGAGGACATCTGAATGACAGGAGACTTCCGCCATCACTGAAAGAAGCCACCTTGATCATATCCTCCTCCCAAATGATAGAAGGTGACAACTGCTAGTACCAGAAGCCTGGCTTCACTTGGGAGCTTAACAGTATCCCACAACTATGGAATCTGAACCTGCATCTTAAAAATACCTTTCGGTAATTCATATTGCCTTAATAGTAGAAAAGCAGTATTCTAACCTGAAAAAAAAAAAAAAGGTCATATCTGAAATGGAATTGCAAATAATTATTTTGAATATTAAGCCTGTTTGCTTTTAAAATATATAATCTTTGAAATGGCAAGCAGCAAAATTTAACATATCACGTGAAATAAAAGCTGTCATGATGCTGCTTTTTAGAAGATGATCAATATATTAAACTGATTCATCCCTAGCCTATAAAATTTAGGACAGAATACACATACACATATACACAACATATAATATTACATCATATTAAATACAGTCCAAAAGAAGCTAATCAGGAGAAATACAGAGTTGTAATCAATTACTAAACCATTTGTCTTCCCAGGTAGCTGAGTGGTAAAGAATCTGCTTGCCAATGCCAGAGACACAAGAGACACAGGTTCTATCCCTGGGTCAGAAGATCCCCTGGAGAAGGAAATGGCAACCCACTCCAATATTTTTGCCTGGGAAATTCCATGGACAGAGGAACCTGGTGGGCTCCAGTCCATGGGGGTCTCAAAGAGTTGAACACCACGGATCATGTATACGCACTAAACCAAGTATGTAACCACTGGAAAATTGTAAATTGGTAGCCATCATTTTATGTAAACGTATTTGAGAACACACTGATAAAGGAAGGTCTAATTTATTTCACCAACATGAAGCTTCAAATTTGAAACATCTAGTGAAGCATGCAATATAGGATTAATAATTATTGGTAAAGGTGACAGGATAGCCTTACAGGGGGCCTAAAAGGCACCCAGACTAAAAGAACAGAGGTACAAAAATGCTATCAGGAATAGAAGGAGACTTCATGATCAGGAGAAAGTCAAGGAGGAATAAAAGCAAAAGTGAGTTCTAAAGCATTCCTAGGACTACGCACAGCATGTGAAACAATTACTATTTTCTTAATAAGCTGCTATTCCTAAAAAATTCAAATTGATTTTAGAGGCTACAATTTCCCTTCAATGGAGCAATTTTGAAATGAAAGTGATGAGAAAAATAGAAAATGCAAATTATACAAGGGGAGTTGAGAGACCAGGGCTTTGTGAACAAGGCTGAGACTATTCCACTGGCTTCATGTGGTGAAGCGCATTAACAGGGAGCTGACATGACTGCAAAATGTCCACGTACACTATTAAGCTGAATGGGTTTTATTGCAGCTCAGTTGCAGAAACAAAAGGTACACGCAGAGATAGCTGTGCTTTGAACTGTGAAAAGTGTCAGTCGCTCAGTCATGTTCGACTCTGCAACTCCATGAACTGTTATAAACCAGGCTCCTCTGTCCATAGAATTCTCGAGGCAAGAATACTGGAATGGGTAGCCATTCCCTTTACCAGGGGATCTTCCTGACCCAGGGATCAAACCCTGGTCTCCTGCATTGTAGGCAGATTCTTTACTGCATGAACCGCCAGGGAAGCCCAGTGTTTTCCATTAACCTATGATAAAAGGCTGACTATGGGCTTCCCTGGGGCTTCCCTAGTGGCTCAGATGGTAAAGCGTCTGTCTGCAATGCAGGAGACCCAGGTTCAATCCCTGGGTTGGGAAGATCCCCTGTAGAGGGAAATGGCAGCCCACTCCAGTATTCTTGCCTGGAAAATCCCATGGACTGTGGAGCCTGGTAGGCTACCGTCCATTGGGTTGCAAAGAGTTGGACACGACTGAGTGACCTCACTTTCACTTTCACGGGCTTCCCTGATGGCTCAGAGGTAAAGAATCCACCTGCAATGCAGGAGATGCAAGAGATGCAGGTTCGATCCCTAGGGTCGAGAAGATCTCCTGGAGTAGGAAATGGCAACCCGCTCCAGTATTCTTGCCTGGGAAATCCCATGGAGACAAGTCTGGTGGCTTACAGTCCATTGATTTGCAAAGAGCCTGACACAACTTTAGCAACTAAACAACAACAACAATTTTGAAGCAATATTATGACATGAAAATACTCAAGAAAACTATCTTGAAAGATAAATCAACTTTCAGATATTTTTTCTCCCATGCTATACTGTTTTAACTTCATGTTATTTTTATAACAAATTCTTGAGCACTTTTAGGATGACAGCAAAGTTGAGAAGAAGGTACAGAGATCACCCATTCACTCCGTGGCCCCTGCACATTCATAGCCACTCCCATATCATCACACCCTCCACACCGCATTTGTTACAATCAGTGAACCTACATGCATGACACATTATAAGCACCTAAAGTCCACAGTTTACATCAGGGTTCACTTTTGCTGTTATACATTTTCCGAGCTTTCATAAATGTACAATAACATATATCTATCATTAAAGTGTCAAACAGAATATTTTCACCACCCTAAAAATCCTGGGCTCCACCTATTCATCCCTCCCCTCAACTCAACCCATAGCAACCATGGGTCTTTTTCTGCCTCTGCAGTTTTTCCTTTTCTGGAATGTGATATAATTGGAGTTGTACCGTACAGACAGACTTAACAGATTATCTTCTTTCATTTAGCAATATGCATTTAAGTACCTGCCTGTCTTTCATGGCTTCGTAGATCATTCCATTTTAGCAGTGAGTAATATTCTTTCCTCAACCATATCCAGTAGATATTAGCAGATAGTAATATTAGTAGATACTAAAGAAATGAATAATTTCTGTTACAGCATTTTTTTTATTTCTAGCATTTCTTCTGGTTTCTTTCTTAGGATTTCTGTCTCTCTGCTAGTATTGTCCTTCTGTTTTTATATACTGTCTACTTCATCCATAAGAACCCTTAACATATCCATCACAGCTGTTTTAAATTCCCAGTCTGGTAATTCCAATATCTCTGTTATATCTGGTTCTGACACTTCTTTCTCTTCAAACTGTGTTTGTCCCCTTTTGGTATGCCTTATGATTTTTTCTTCTTGATAGCTGGATATGATGTCCTGGGTAAAAGGAACTGCTGTAAATAGACCTTTAATAATGAAGTAGTGAGTCGTAGGGCAAAAGTGAGTCATAGGGCAAAAGCAGTCTCGTGATCAGGCTTCTGCCTTTTAATGAGCCAGTGCTTCTGGACTGTGAACATCACAAGTGCATCACAAGTGTTTCTTGGGGTTGTTTTTCTGTTGTTGTTTTGGTCTCTTTAGGTGAGAGAATGGCTAGCGTGGACTGGAGTTGGATATTTCCCTCTTCCCACATGGAAGGCAGAGAGGAGGTTAGTATTTCCCATCTACTGGAGCTGACTGGAGTGGGTGTTTCCCTTCCTCCAGGTCCATTAGGCTCCAGTAACACTCCAGCAGGTTAGGATATGATAAGCTAATTTCTTCTGAGGGAAGCATTGTTAGGGAGTGCAAAGTGCTCTGGTGTTTTTCAGAATGGCTCCTCTTCCCCTCCCCCTGCCAGAAGCATGAGGGAATTTTTCTCCAACATTTACTGTAAGAACCTGGTCAAGCTCCCAGAGGTAAAATTCAAAAAGTATGGGCTGCCTCCCGTGACTAGGTTCCCCTGAAGTTTTTAATCCTCAGATTAAAAAGAGCCTAATATTGTAAGTCAACTATATATCAATAAAAAATTAATTTTAAAAAGCCATTCAATAAGACCACTAAGATTATAGTCATATTTTATGCTATAATTTTCATCATTGCCTTTTTTCTCCTTTATTTATTTATTTATTTTTAAGAAATAAAAGGCAAAGAAACTCCTCTGTGTCACTCCATGGACTGTAGCCTGTCGGGCTCCTCTGTCTGTGGAATTGTCCAGGCAAGAATACTTGAGTGGGTAGCCATTCCCGTCGCCAGGCCATCTTTCCAACCCAGGGATCAAATTTGGGTCTCCTGCATTGTAGACAGATTCTTTACCATCTGAGCCACCAGGGAAGCCCATATTTAAGGTACATAATCTCAGTGGTAAGCCTGCAGTGCAGGAGATGAGGGTTCAATCCCTGGGTCGGAAGACCCCCTGGAGAAGGAAATGGCAACCCATGCCAGTGTTCTTGCCTGGAGAATCCCATGGACAGAGGAGCCTGATGGGCTACATACAGTCCATGGGGTCACAAAGAGTCAGACATGACTGAGCAGCTAACACTTTCACACTTTGAATCCTAAAAATGGTTCAATTCCTCAGTGACTAAATTTATGTCATCAGTTTAAGAAGTCATTCATTGATTTATTCATTTAACAATTACATGTTAAGCCAGATACTATTTTGGCAGTGAGAAATAAGCACCGAACATTACAAAAACAGTACCTGCCTTCACAAAGCTTAGTCTTCAGCTGTAAAATAATTTAACAAGGCAACTAAAACACAGTATGTCAAGTGTTTTTTTTAATAACTAAGTTTTGCAACTACACCAGAAATGACTTGCACTTCAAGTTTTCATTTCAGATCCATTTGCTAAAAGTCCTTGAGGTATTTAGACAACTTTAAGAAACAAAAACATGGTTAACAACATGAAACAGTTGTGCTATTTTATGACTTCTAAAGATTGAAGGCAGGAAGAGAAGCGGATGACAGAGAATGAGATGGCTGGATGGCAGCACTGACTCAATGGACGTCAGTTTGAGCAAGCTCTGGGAGCTGGTGATGGACAGGAAAGCCCGGCGTGCTCAGTCCATGAGGTCACAAAGAGTCGGACATGACTGAGCGACCAACTGAACTGATGACTTCTAATGTTGATACAGTACAAATTCCTGCTGCTGCTAAGTCGCGTCAGTTGTGTCCGACTCTGTGCAACCCCATGGACTGCAGCCTACCAGGCTCCTCCATTCATGGGATTTTCCAGGCAGGAGTACTGGAGTGGGATGCCATTGCCTTCTCCGGTACAAATTCCTAGCCACTTTCAAATTCTTGCTACTCTCAGGCTACTGCAGTTTAGATGGAAAACTTAAGATTAAAAAAAAAAAAGGCAAAAGAAGCAAAATGAAAAATACTAGCCATGCAATAAAATAACTAACACACTCTAATTTTATTCAGTTAATTATCCCGGGCAGAAAAGGAAAAACAGACTATGAATTACATGGTATCTGTGAGTGTATTCTTTGGAAAATACTGAAAAATGAAAACATTCACATGGAAAGAAATGGCTTTATATCCACCATTCCCTTTTTTTTTTTCAGAAACTGAAATTCATAAATGTCACAAAATTCCATTTTGATTTACAAATGACATTTGTAAATCAAAAGAAACTGGTAATAGTCAATGAATATGATACTAGTTTTTTTTTAATGTTTGGGGCAGCTGAATATCAATATCACAGTATCTTAAGACATACTTCCTTAGATTAATTCAGTGATCATTTTCAAAGCAAAGCTTTCTTTCAGAGCTATAAAAAGAAAATATTTCTAGGTAACCAAAAAGAGTCATTAAACTGGAAAACACTGATAATATTAAACTCTAAAAATAATGTATGTAATAATCGTATAAAGTTTTAAAACATCCCAGTAACAATGTTTTTAAAGCTCAGAAACTCAAATATTATTTTAAGATTATTATTATAATCCATTCTACCCTAGGATAAAATAACTCTCTAAACGGTATATACTACCTTCATCCATCCTTTCTTTTCCCAAAGGAATGGCAAAAACAGAAATGCAGTATTTTTACTGCAGTCATAGGAACATTAGTTCAATATATATGGAATTAAAATTCTAAATACCATAAATAACAAAATACGGTATTTTTTCACCCTACTGAGTAAATTCAAGATATTTGCTAATTATCTATTCTCCAAATTTATGAATTACTATAGTAAAATGTGAAGCAAAACTGTTCAAAATCAGTTAAACTCAGTCTTGATGTGCTAAAATGATTAACAACACCATCTTAAAGATAACCCCACATCTGAAACACGTGGTATCTCCATGATTTCAGGGCACAAATCCTTCTATCCATCAAAGTAAATGGAAGGTTAGAGAGGTTAATAGAGACAGAGCGTCTGTAATAGACTTCTGCATTTCATCCCCACTCAATATACTCCGATGATCACTGAGCTATTTGTAATGTTCTTATGAATCGATGCTCCCTTTACATTCCAGATAGAAGCTAGAAGCCACTGCGTGAAGCAATAAAGCTCACCTTTGCAATCCTCATCAAGCTGATCGGATGATTAAATCTATGTGAGGCTTCATAAACAATTGAAGTGCAGGCACAACTTTAATTAAAAACTCAAATGGCACTGCTAAACACCTAAATAAAACATGAACAAGTACAACAGCCACCTGCAAAGAGCAACGGCAATTTCCAGCCTCTGTCTACCGAAGAGATTTTTCTCCATTCAGATGCACAGTCACCCTGGCTGTATGATCCCTGGGATAGCAGTAGCAGTCAATAATTTAAAATCATGGAAACAAATGTTGAATATATACTTACACTTTACTATGAACTGCACAGTAGCCACCAAAAATTGCTCCAGACCGAAAATAACAAAGTGCTCTCATATGCTAGGATGGCGCCTAATTCTCTTTAATTTATTTTATTTATTCACTTAGTTTATTTGGCTGTGCCAGGTATTAGTTGCAGCACATGGGATCTAGTTCCCTGACCAGGGATCAAACTTGAGTCACCACCACAAAGTCTTAGCCCTTAAACCTCCAGGGAAGTCCCTGGCACCCAATTCAATCCTAACTTTTCATAAAAACTTACCATTGGGGGAAAAAAAAAAAAAAAGCTCATATGGTAGATTGCTGATAAACAGGGTCAATTTATTCTTCACTCTGATTGCATGGCTGATGAAGGGTAATCCTGGGATGACATGACTTTTTGGTTCATCCCTGACAGAAGGAAAATTTCTGGAAGATTAAGACCACAGAGCTGGTTGGATAAGTCACTGTCCAAGTCAGAAGGCAGAGTCAGAAAGATTTGTGCTGGAGAGCAATATGCAGAGCCTGGAGCAGAAAGTCCCTTTTGTTTTCTTTTAGTAGTCTACCTTGAAATCAAATTTCCTGGTGCTAGGTCGACTTTGTTGTTTTAAGTGACAGAGTCTGACAGTATACTGTTATATTTTCCATTCATACTTCGGCTCCTCTCAGGGTCATATAATCCTGACTGTTCTAGTCAGCCCTACGTAGAGAAAAGATGAAGGATTTAAGTCAGAAAGCACTCGGGTTGAACATTTAGCTCCGTCTCTTATGAGCTGTGTGATCTTGGAAAAGTTGCTTTTCCTCTGTGTAGGTCCATTTCTTCACTTACTAAATGAAGATAATAAAATTTCTCACATGACTGTTTTGAGAAGTAAATGAGATGGCATATGTGATAGTTCAGATACTCAAAAAATAAAATATGTTAGTTCCCAACTCTTCTCCTTATCTTAAATATATCCTTCATTCCAGATTGCTCTTCCTACTGTTCTCTCCTTCTCAGAGGTAGATAATCCATGCCCTATCCTTGCTGCCTCCCAACCATAATGCAACAGAAAGTATAATCAACTGAAAGAACGTTTAACCAGGAAACAACCCAGAAGTTCCCTGACAGGAGAATGAATGAAGTGTGATATAACCTATACAGTGGACTGTCATACAGCCATGAAGATGAATGGCCTACAGCTACATGCAATGACAGATGACTCTTGAAACTGCAATGCTGACTACCCAAAATATCCCATTCTATACATTCAGCAATGATACCACTTTATAGCACTCAAGAAATAAGAGACATCTGGGTTTAAGCGTATATACATTTGTACTAAGCACAGAAACATCTCAGATACCCCGATTCATAGTCAGTGTTTTCACAGAAATTTATTCCTGTTGAATACACACTTAGATTGAAATGTATACTACAACATTCATGGACACACTGAACAAAAGCAACATTCTTCTGTTCTAATACTGTAGATTTTTTTTCTTTAAAATAAAGCCAGCAACATAGACCACCTTTCATTTACCTACCTTGAATTCAAATCACAATGATGGCTCTAAATGGAAAATTTTTTTCCTTTTTGTTAGAAAAGCTTTCCACATACTGTGGCAACCACAGCTGTTTAGGTCAGCAGCATCATGGCAACTATGAAAGGTCAGCAATTTAGCTCTTTCATATTGAGGTCTCAGCTGTAGATCCCATCTGTGCTGACTTCAGGCTGAAGGGAATAAATTTCTTCCAGTTTAAAAACTGAAACATATGCTGCAATAATTAAAGGTTTCTAGAGCCAGTTCAGCAGTGCCAGGGATGCTGAAGCTGAGGACCTGTGAACACACCAGAGGACTTCCCATAGGGCACCCACCTGCTAAACAAAGGATACTTCCGAAGGCACAGCACTAAGGTCCCCATGTCCAAAAAGGCAGAAAGAAACCAGTCCCACACCCTCCATGTGTTTTCTATACCTTATAACAGACTCCCTCCTGCTGAAACAGAGGGTGGCGGTTTTGCAAGTCCAGCATTTTCTCTTTGCATCTCCTTTACTTACCTAGGCCTGCACTAATACTAGACACATGTGGCTATTCACATTTAATTAAAATTCAATAAAATTTTTTAATTAACTTCCTCAGTCACACTAGCTACATTTCAAGTGCTCAAGTACAACATATGACTACTGGCTGTTTACCATACAGAACATTAAAGAGAGTACTTCTGAACAGTCCTGATCCAGACACTAATGCATATTTAAAACAAAACCAGGGCTTCTGGTAGCTCAGCAGTCAAGAATCCGCCTGCCAAAGCAGGAGACACAGGTTCAATCCCTGGACCAGGAAGGTCCCACATGCCGCAGGGCAACTAAGCCTGAGCACCACAACCGCTGAGCCTGGGTTCTAGAGCCAGGGAGTCGCAGCCACCAAAGCCCCCGTGCTGGAGTCTGTGCTCTGCGACAGGAAAAGCCACCTCAATGAGAAGCCTGCGCTCCGCACCTGGAAAGCAGCCCCTGCTCACTGCAACTAGAGCAGCCTGCGCAGCAAGGAAGACCCAGCACAGCCAAAACTCAATCGACAAACACTAAGTTATTCAAAACAAAACCTTCACCACACTGCTGACTATAAAAATCCTAGGGTCAGCCAGAAAATGTCAAGGATTAGTCACCCAGCACAGTTACCTGAGGTTTTTCCAGGCTTGGGTGTTCGAGGCTTCTCTTGGAACTGTCTGTATATGTCCATTTCATGGTTTAGCGGTGCCCAGTGATGAGAAAGAATGGACCCCTGGAGCTGCATGGTTGAGTCTGACTCTCTAAACCGTGACTCTCTGAGTTACTCACCCTGTCTCATTTTCCTATATGTAAAAATGAAGTCAATAGTAACAACTTCATAGATCTGTTTAAAAATTAAATGATACAATACTTATAAAACTATTAGTACCACACTTTGTACATGTTAAGAGCTCTATAATTGTTATCTATTAACCATTATTATCGTTGCCAAAAGTAGAGAAAGGAAATATGATGAATTTTATCCATTAGAATCTATTTAGAGCTCTGGTAAAGATTCTCTATGAGAGAAAATAAAAAATACATGATCTTATTTCATTTTCTGCACTGTATATTTACAAATTAATCATTTCCTGTCTCACTTTTTACAGGCCTGTTCACTGTGCTCACAAGTCTTGTATACACACCATGTGCATAGTGCTATGTGTCAAGAACTGCTCAAAGCACATAGCATGTGGCCACTAACGAAATCCTCACAGCAGTCCCACAAGGTAAGTACCTCGATGTACCTCTCCCCTTCCAGATGAGAAGCCAGAGACGCTGAGAGGTTCCGTAACCCATGCAAGATCATGCAGCTTGGAAGTGGCAGTGACTGGATTGGAATGCAGGCAATCTGGACCCAGAGTTTCTGCTCGCAGGCATTATGCAATATTTCCCTATACGCTGAAAGTTTCCTTCCCAAACAAACAAAGCATTTCCAAGCTAGCTGTTAGGTAATATTATTAGAAACAGACAGCTTATTTAATGGGCTTGGCAATGACAGGGAAGGGGGAAGTCTCTTGGGATTTGGATGTGACCACAGCAGTAATCACTATCTGGACTTCTAACCCCCCTGGCAAATGTGGAAGGAAACAAGCTCTGCTCAGGAGGGTTGGCACGGATCCCTGGGAGGTGTGGGAGCAAGCTGTGAGGGTGGATCGGATTTCACAATGAGTGGTTGCGGGGGAGGAACCACAGGCATTCACCCTGCAGGAGACAAGGGTGCTTACATCCCACAGTACATGTCACAATCCCACACAGCTTTCAGCTAGCACATTTTGGTCTAGAACCAAATTCCTTTTTACATATGGGCAGAAGCAATCCTTGCATTGTTTTAGTAATTTAACATGCTGAATTTTCCAGGATTGCTATTACTAGGCAAACTAAAGAAAATTAATACTTTTTTGTCCAAAGCTTTACCAAGAGTTGCTCAAGATTTCAGACGATAATGTCATGCTATTTGAATCACCAACTCAGTACATTCCTATCAGTCTTCATTAGAACTGCATATTTATAGTAATTCTTCTATGAATTCTAATCATGCCTAAACATTCATATAAGGCAACATGTACTATTTTATGATAACTTCCCATTTATTTCTCCTTTATTGTATTATTTGGGCATTATATTTGTATTTTGAAATAATGTATATAAGTAGCTGTCTTAGCTAAGATTTTTTTTCCTTCAGGATAGTCTGTGTGTCTGTTTCCAAATACATGTTTACAAAAAGGGGACATAGTTCTGTGAAACAAGCTGGTGGTGCACAGAATGGAGCCATGTGATACCCACCGTGCTGCTTCCCATCAATATTTTACTATCCTCAGAGCTCCATATCCCCTACACCAGCTTTCTGACTGCCCAGGATAAACAAAGGGAAAAATGAAACTTGCAAGTTCTCCATAGAGTCCTGGTCCCTCCCTATCCTAATCCCTACCCTGAAGCAAGTCTGCGGAAGAGAAACTACTATCCCTCCTCTTTCATTTTTTTTTTTTAATTTTAAAAATTTTTTTTAATTTTATTTTTTATTATCACTGCCTTCCAGGCTGAGCCATCTTGGTTTGAATTTACCATTCTCAGCACATCCCCAAGAAGCTACAGAAAAGGCACATGACCTTAGATTGATCACCATCAAATCACCTCAAATTCTCAGCATCTTTACCCACTAGGTGAATAAGAATGACTTCACAATCCCTTGGGTAGTTCCTCCAGCACTCTCCCAGCCTGCATATAGTTTACTGATATTGCTATTTCCATCACCAAATCAAAGACAAAACACAGGATGTATATTTCATTTCCCTGACCTACCAGGCATCTCTTTAGTTTCTTACCACATAGCATCTAATGAAAGCAATTCTGTTGCCTATTTTTTTTTATTTTCTATTTATTCTTTAGACATAAAACCTTAAAGCTCTCTAATACTTGATCTCTTCTCAATGCCTTCTGCTCATTTCCTATACTTTAGCCAAAAATAGGGCAAGCATTAAATAAAAAAAGATCCCAGTAAAACAAAACGGATTGAATGACAACTACTTAACATGTGTTGTAAAAGAATACTTGCTGAGTTTTAAGAGAAGGGGGTAGAGAACCCCCCTTCAGAAGATTTTCTGAATTTGCATTCCTAAATGGAACTAAGAACTGGAAAGAAAGGGAGAAGAGAAGAGCATAGCAGGCAGTTTTATAAGTTTGCTCTATACCAGACCTTCCAATCACCTGATAAGGAAGGTTACTGAACTTTTTAGTCTGAAAAAAATCAACACAGAGAGGTTAGACAGTTTGCTAAAGATCTTGCATATAAAAAACCAAACAAACAAAAAACCTCCACTATGACCGCCACCTCAGTGCTAGGATTATAAACCATGCTTGTCTAATTAGATTACACCTTTCTGCCTCTTGACAATAAGTATTAAACTGGTGCTAACAACATATCAGGAACTGTGCTATTTCTTATTTAATCACCATAATAACCCAATGAGATAGGTACCAAATTTAGCTCCATTATGCAAATGGGAAAACTGAGGCTAGAGAAAATAAATTAAGCTGCTCAAAACCATAGGAAATAGCACAGCTCATATTCGAACCCCAGAATCCATGCCCCTCATCATAAGACTATACCCTCTGCAAAGACTAAAATTCACTAGGCAAAACTGAGTCAACAGCTAATTTTCACCAGCCAAGATAACTAATGGAATTACAACAATTCTATTCCCAAAAGCAGAATTCCCAGGTGGCTCAGTGGTAAAGAATCTGCCTGCCAACGGAGGAGACACAGGTTCAGTGCCTGGGTAAGGAAGATCCCCTGGAGAAGGAAATGGCAACCCACGCCAGTGTTCTTGCTTGGGAAATCCCATGAACAGAGGAGCCTGGGGTGCAATGGTCCATGGGGTCAGGACTGAGTCACAGCTACATTCATGAGGTTGGATTAGCAAATCAAAATGGGACTTTTTAAAATGTAAGAATTAAAATTCTTAAAAATCATAACCACTAACCTTAAGGATTAAATATCCTCTTTTGACGTGCTATTGTAAATACCAAACATGAAGTGATTAAAGAGATAATTCCCTTTAATTGCTCTTTATGCATGGAAAGGGAGTAGCTGAGATTTAATGGTGTAACACAGAAGTGTCTCCCTATGTCTACCTCAATGGAAATCATTTTTCTACTTAGACCGCCAGGCTCCTCCTTAACCGTTTAGAATCAGAGAGAAGTGGCTTCAAAACACAAAACAGAGCAGGCAATCTCTTGAGAGACTGAGGGCGGAGGCATCACACAATTTTATAAACAAGGCCAACAGTGAGATGTTAAGGATATACAAATATATTAGAGAAGAGCAAAAGAGTCTAAATAAACCATTTTTAAGGGCATTGAGGGATTATTCTTAGAATATATGTTAAGAAAAGCTAAAAACATTATCCATTAAACTAACAAAGCCCTGACGTAAGAATCGGATATCCCAACTCGGCTTCGTGGACACAGAAAAATCCAGATAAGAAGAGAACCATTCCTCTTCTCCACACAGCTTAAGATTTAGAACAAATATGCTAGAAGAATTGATAGATTAATGTGTTCAGTTCAGTCGCACAGTCGTATCCAGCTTTTTGCGACCCCATCGGCTGCAGCATGCCAGGCTTCCCTGTCCGTCACCAACTCCAAGAACTTGCTCAAACTCATGTCCATCGAGTCAGTGATGCCATCCAACCATCTCATCCTCTGTCATCCCCTTCTTCTCCTGCCTTCAATCCTTCCCAGCATCAGGGTCTTTTCCAATGAGTCAGTTCTTCACATCAAGTGGCCAAAGTATAATGTGTGGTATCATGGAAACACTTCTTATTGTCAACACTGTGAAGGCTTTCATGTATATACTCTTTCTGTATCATATATGTAGACAGAATACATTTATACATATATGTATAGTCTCATATATGTTCACATACATATTTTCACAGGTAGAAACACATATGTAAATAGAAATACATGTGTGGATCGAGTAAGTGTAAATACTGGAGTCAGGTTTCTCAATCTATATTGGGCAAATCTGGTGAGCAGAAGAGCATTTGTAACAAAATGCTATTGTAATTTAAGGCTGATAACAGGTTTAGGAATATTTTATATTATTCTAATGAGAACTGTATCTAAACGAAGATAAAACTAATAAAACTAACTTAGAACTGTTAACCCAGATTTATTCTTAGTAATTTTTATCCAAAAACTACCACACCAATTTGTGATCTTTTCTTCTCTAAACTCAGGTAAGATTTATCGTCTCTAGGCTCAGGATTCCAGAGCTGGGAGAAGAGAGTCCTGTCTTATAAAAATAGGGATATTTTAGAACTTGGACAATGAAAATGGTAAAGCTCATCAAATTTCCACCAAAGATGGCTGATTCTCTTTCCAATCAACCATTTTTGCTGTTCTGCATAACCGCTTCTCTTCCTTAGTCTAAGCTAAAATTTTAGTGGGCACGATTCTTCCTGTTAATGTTTTCATTTTAATACTCTTTCTGAAGACTTCACCTTGAAGGCTTTCTGTTAGTGGGGATTTGATATATTAGAACAAGGCAGTGGATCAGAGATACGGAGGGGCTGAATCTTTCAGCTCCCTGGGAAACCATGCCAATTATGTGAACACCTTCTCTGGCCATTCATAAGACCAGGTTTGGATAGGGCCATAGATTCTTGAAAAGAAAACTAGAGCTCTTGGGGACTGCCCCAGTCATATCTGACTCTTTGCGACCCTATGAACTGTAGCCCACCAGGCTCCTCTGTCCATGACCAGGCAAGAATACAGGAGTGGGTTGCCATGCCCTCCTCCAGGGGATCCTCCTGACCAGGGGTCGAAGCAGCGTCTCATGTCCCCTGCAGTGGCAGGCAGGTTCTTTACCACTAGCGCCACCTGGGAAGCCCAACACAGCCACAGATCCCAGGATTAGGACATAAACATCTTTAGGAGGCTATTACTTTGCCCCACAGTTCATTTTTGTACTTGGGCTTTAATTTCCAAAAATACTTGTTTTATGAATTTAAAAAAAAAATTAAAAAAAAAACCGGGTTGCAGTAACTTTTCCCTAACAATAACAGAACAGTTTTTTGGTTGTCTCATTATGTTTTCTTCCTCTTGCATTGTTTATTTTCAGAAAGTTACTTAAAAAGAAAAAAGTTTGTTTTGTCTGTGTCCTTCATATTAATATGTTTCCTCAAAAGTCTAATGAACTTTGACTATCCCCTCTATGGTAGAATATTGAAAGCTGTTTTGAAGTCAATAAGCAAAAGAAAACTATTGAGTAGAAGGCTTCATTCTGGAGCAGCACTATCCAGTAGAAATATGGAATTTTAAGCTTTCTGGTAGCAACATTAAAAAGAAATGGGTTAAATTAATTTAAATAAATTTATTTAACCTACTATATCAAAAATATCATTTCAGGGGGACTTCCCTGGTGGTGCAGTGGCTAAGACTCTGAGCTCTTGGTGCAGGGGGCCTGGGTTCGATCCCTGGTCAGGGAACTAAGAGTTAGAATGCCACAACTAAGGATCCCTCTTGCCACAACTAAGACTCAGTGGAGCCAAATAAATACGTTAAAATAAAAAGAAAAGAAATATTATTTCAACATGTAATCACTATATCAATTATTGAGCAGCTTTATATTTTTCTCTTATGAAGTTTTTAAAATACAGAGTGAATTTTACTATCTAAAATCAGACCATCTATATTTCAATGCTCAGTAGCCTCACATTGCTCAGTGACTACCAAATTGGACAACGGAAGCCTTGAGTGATTTGGGGAAAGCCTGATTATGGGAAATGGGGCTGGTCAAAATTTCCCAGAAAAATAGAAAAGTGTCCTCCCACATCCTGCTGGGGGAGTATAAGCCCCTCTGCCACTGCTCTGGAATTCAAGTGTGCAAAGGGGTTACAACACAGTATAGACTGTCGCAACATCCCGCCCCTGCCAGTGTTCAGCCTGGCACCACTGCCTCAGCTATGCCTGATGCCCCTAGAGGGGCAATTCCCAGGCTATGCAGCATTAAGGAGACCTGAGGGTGGGGGGCATTAATTCTTTGTCGTTTCTTTCAACAGATCGCTGGCATCTTTCGAGATTCTTTCACAGGTTCAGGATGCTCGCAAATGCTCACTTTCTATCATCTGTTCAGATTTCAACTTTTTATTTCCTTTCGAAGTGAGTCTCTGACTTCTTAAATCAGCTTCTACAATTACATTGGGCGTTTTCTTCCTCCTATTTTTTACATTGTTTTCTGTTTATGCCAATTCTCCCTCCTCCTCTTGGGGAAAAAAAAATTTTCCTTTGTTATTTTTGTTGTATTTCAAGAGGGAACTGCAGTAAATGTAGGTATTTCCTCAGCCATTTTTAGCTGCCTTTTTTCTGCAGTTCCACACATCTCTCTTGGTGGTCATTTGGCCTGCTGATTCTGTCTGTGCCTACCACAGCCTCCCCTTCTCCCAGGTATCTGACTGACTTACTGAGTCCTTTTCATGTCCCAAACTCTGAGAATTCAGAAATGGACATGACCCCTGGTCTCTCAGTGCAGTGCAGGAAGATTCACAGAGGGTAAAGAAAGGAATGAACAGCTGGGTGATTCCAGTATGTGTGTTCTTTATCCCACAGTCCTGAACTGGGGTGTGTGTGTGTGTCCTCATATACCACATCCTGAACTGGCGTGTGTGTGTGTGTGTGTGTGTGTGTGTGTGTGTCCTCAGTCACATCCAACTCTTTCAGTGTGTGTGTTCTTTATACCACAATCCTGAACTGGGGTGTGTGTGTGTGTGTAGGTGTGTGTGTGTGTGTGTCCTCAGTCGTATCCAACTCTTTCAGTGTGTGTGTTCTTTATACCACAATCCTGAACTGGGGTGTGTGTGTGTGTGTGTGTGGGTGTGTGTGTGTGTGTCCTCAGTCATATCCAACTCTTTCAGTGTGTGTGTTCTTTATACCACAATCCTGAACTGGGGTGTGTGTGTGTGTGTGTGTGTAGGTGTGTGTGTGTGTGTGTCCTCAGTCGTATCCAACTCTTTCAGTGTGTGTGTTCTTTATACCACAATCCTGAACTGGGGTGTGTGTGTGTGTGTGTGTGTGTGTGTGTGTGTCCTCAGTCGTATCCAACTCTTGCCAAACCCATGAACTAACTGTAGCCCAACAGGCTCCTCTGTCCATGGGATTTCCCAGGCATGAATACTGGAGTGGATTGCCATTTCCACACCCAGGAGATCTTCCCACCTAGGGACCGAACCCTTGTCTCCTGCATCAGCAGGCGGATTCTTTACCTTTACCACTAACATCACCTGGGTGCTTTCAGAGCACAGAAGGAAGGTGTCCAGCTTCCCCAGGCAAGCTGCCTTCCTCCACTGCACATCTGGTCTTGTCTTCTCAGCATTACTTGCCTCGTTTTCTTTTTCTTCCATTTTCATTCTTTTAGGACTTCCAAGTTTGCAAAATTTCACATGTCTCCTACTCTGGGTCAGTCAGTTCCTTTCCCAACTACAGTGTCTCACAAGCTGATCACGTCTAGATTCCTCTGTCCACCTGACCCACACAGGTCTACCATGTACAACCTGGAGGCATGCCAGGCAACGCTCACTCCTGGGCAGAGAGAAAGCCCTGGGCTGATGGTGTGGTCTGGTTCAGTGTCTGTGAAATCAGTTGCTTTCTTCATTCAAAGACTAAAGAAAATGCTTAAATTTCCATCCCAGTAATTAATATGCTTTTTAAAATGTAAAATAGATAACATAAAATTTACCATTTCAACCAATTTTAAGTACAATTCACAAGGTTGTGCAATCATCAACACTGTTTTTGAAATTTTTAAATCATCCCCCTCAAAAAGTTCTATTACCATTAAGAAATGAGTTCCACTTTCTCCTTCCCACCAGGCCCTAGTAACCTCTGATCCACTTTCTGTCTCACTGAATTTGCTTGTTCTAGGTATTTCACATAAGAAAAATCATACCACGTTTGTCCCTTTGTGTTTGGCTTATTTCACTTAGCCTCCTGTTTTCAAGGTTCAATGCAGTAAAATATATCAGAACTTCATCTATTGGTTTTTGATCTTAGATAGTCATACTAATTTTCTCTTGAAACATTTTTATGTTTTTCAATGCAAAAATGAATTTTTTTCTCCTTTTTCTTTCATATTATATGACCTTCATAACAGTTTTTTTTTTTTCTTTAACTTTTCCCAGTGGATATTGCTATACTTGTGTGCTTATTGATTCATGCTGATGAATAGTAATTTCATGCAAGCTATCCTGGCATGTAGGGTTCATTTTTCATGTGATCTGCATAAAAACAGTGGTGGTGAATATTAATCAAGTAAGAATGCAGACCTGAATTTCAAAAAAAGCTTAATTAGAATACACAAGTCACATGAGCCATCCCACTGCAGGAAAAGTATGCTCCATATATTTGTAGCTTAAGACTTCTTGTTCCAACCTACGAATTGATATGTGTCACTGTAGGAATACGAAATGGGGGTGGGTGGGGCAGAACTGTTCCTCTCATGTGACATTCTCAAGACTGATTTTTATTATCAGGACCATATTTTACACCAAATTAAAATTGTTTTCCCAAGGACAAAAATATGGGTTTGTAACTAAAAACTTAGTTATAGTAAGTTCACTTATTGAAAAATTTATATGTCAAGGTACTGTGCTGGGTGCCACATAGGAGACACAAAGAAATAAAAGTTCTCTAGGAAAATCCGGTCAGTGAATGTATCTGTAGGAAATTTATACCCATATGGATACAGTTCAGAATGTAAAAATATTTGTCACTAACATCAGAAAGTTAAACAGCAACACAGAATTAAAGCATGTATCAAGATCACAGTAAAAGTGATGTCAAAGGATAAGTAATAATAACTAAATGAACTCTGCAGTCCAGTGGCATTGAACATTTTTATTTGAAACAGTAAAACCCTTTTGTTCTCCAAAGGGAATTTTAAACCAAGTATGTTAAAAGTGTATATGTGTGTGGGGGGGGTGGGGCGGGGAGGCTGTTAGCCACTCAGCTGTGTCCGACTCTTTGCAAACCCCATAGATAGTAGCCCACAAGGCTCCTCTGTCCATGGGGTTCTCCAGGCAAGACTACTGGAGTAGGGGGATCTTCCTCCTCCAGGGGATCTTCCCAACCCAGGGATCAAACCTGGGTCTCCGGCATTGCCGGCAGATTCTTTACCTTCTGGGCTACCAGGGAAGCCCTACAAGTGGGGGCGGGAGAGGCAAAGACTCTTTTATTGCTAGAAGCCAGCGTTCTAGATTCAGCTCTGCCAACTGTATGCCCTGAGACTATTTACCTAAATTCTCTGTCAATTCCCTTATTAACAGATGGGATTAATAATGGGATTGTTGCTAGAATTAAAAACAACGGAGGATGCAAAGCATTCAAAAGTGTCTGGAAGGACCAAATACATCTTCACATTAATACAGGTTTAACTCATTTTATTAAGCTTTGTTTTATTGCCCTTCACAGAGTCTGCATTTTTAAAAAGATAAGTTGAAGGTTTGTGGCAACTCGGTTGAGCACAATTTTTCCAAAAGCACTTGCTCACTTTCACATCTCTTGTGTCACATTTTGGTAATTCTCCCACCATTTCAAGTACTTTCATTCTTATTGTATTTGTTATAGTGATGTGTGATCAGTGATCTCTGATGCTACAATTCTGATTGTTTGGGGGTAGCATGCACCTCAGCATATGAGACGGTGAACTTGACAGATACTGTGTGTGCGTTCTGACTGCTCTACTCTCCCTTCCTCTCCTCCCGCCTCCCTTTTCCCTGAGACACAACAATTAGTTAGGCTAACTAATAACCTGAACTGAACTGAACTGAATAACCCTACAGTGGCCTCTAAATGTTCAAGCGAAGGAAAGAGTAGAATGTCTCTAACTTTAAAACAAACGCTAAACATAATTAAACTTAGTGAAGAAGGCTTGTCGAAAGCCAACACAGGCCCAAAGCTAGGCCTCTTTTGCCAAATGATTAGCCAAGTTGTGAAGGTAAAGGAAAATTTCTGGAAGGAAATTACAAGTGCTACTTCAGTGAGCACACAAATGGTAAGAAAGCAAAACAGCCTTATTGCTGATCTGGAGACAGTCATAAAGATCTGGAAAGAGGGTCAGACCAGCCACAACATTCCCTTAAACCTAAGGCTGATCCACAGCAAGGCCCTATCTCTCTTCAATTCTGTGAACACTGACAGAGGTAAGGAAGTTGCATAAGAAAAGTCTGAAGCTAGCAGAGGTTACTTCCTGAGGTTTAAGGAAGGAAGCTCTCTCCAAAGCATAAAAATGCAAAATGAAGCCACAAATGGTGATGTAGAAGCTGCAACAAGTTATCCAGTTGATGAAGGCAGCTAACTAAGCAACAGATTTTCATGTAAATGAAATGGCCTTCTATTGGACCAAGATCCCGTCTGGGTCTTTGGTAGCCAGAGACCAGAAATCAATGCCTGGCTTCAAAGGACAGCCTGACTCTCTTGTTAGGGGCTAATGCAGCTGGTGACGTGAAGTTGAAGCCAGTGCTCATTTACCATTCTGAAATCTAGGACCCTTAAGAATTATGCTAAGTCTACTCTGCCTGGGCTCTATAAATGAAACAACAAAGCCTGGATGACAGCACATCTATTCACAACACAGTTACTGCATGTTTAAAGCCCACTGTTGAGACCAACTGCTCAGAAAAAAAGGTTCCTTTCAAAATATCACTGCTCATTGACAAAGCACCTGGCTACCTAAGAGCTCTGGTGGAGATGTACAAGGAGATTTACGTTGCTTCTAGGCCTACCAACACAACATCTGTCTGCAGCCTTTGGATCAAAGAGTAACTTTGATTTTCAAGTCTGATTATGAAAGAAATACATTTTGTTCAGGCTAATGATTTCTCTGATGGATCTGGGGAAAGTAAACTGAAAAGCTTCTGGAAAGGATTCACCATGCTAGATTCCATTAAGAATATTCCAGACTCATGGGAAGAGGTCAAAACATCAACATTAACAGGAGTTTGGAAGAAGTTGATTCCAACGCTTACAGATAACTTTGAGGGGTTCGAGACTTCAGTGGAGCAAATAACTACAGATGTGGTAGAAAGAGCAAGAGAATTAGAAGCAGAATCTGAAGATGTGACTGAATTGCTGCAATCTCACGATCAACCTTTAATGAAGACAAAAAAATACAGAGGGAAGTTGGGCCAGTGCCAGGTGGCATCACATAGGAACCAACATGGAACTTTATATGCAGGAGAAAGAAACATCAGCCTTGTTTAATTCATTGTTAAATCTAGTCTCTGTTACTTCAGCCAAACAGATTCCCTAACTAATACTCTGTCATTTATATGTATATGTGTAACTGATTCACTGTGCCATGCAGCAGAAACCAATACAACACTGTAAAGCAGTGTTGTATACTCCAGTAAATTTTTTTTTAATTTAATGAATGAGGAAGTGTTTTACTGATGAGCAAAGAAAGTGGTTTTGTGAGACAGAATCCATTCCCAGTGAAAATTACTGAAATGACAACAAACCATTTAGAATATTACATAGACTTAATTGATGAAGCAGCAGCAGGGTTTGAGAGGACTGACTAATTGTGGGAGAAGTTCTACTGTGAGGAGATCTGCTGGATCATAGAGAAAGCAAGGGAATTCCAGAAAAATATCTACTTCTGCTTCATTGACTACTCTAAAGCCTTTGTGTGGATCATAGCAAACTGTGGAAGATTCTGAAAGAGAAGGGAATACCATTTTACCTACTTCCTGAGAAACCGGTACGCAGGTTTAGAAGCAAGTTAGAATTGGACATGGAACAATCAGTCAGTTCAGTCGCTGAGTCGTGTTCGACTCTTTGCGACCCCATGAATCAGAGCACGCCAGGCCTCCCTGTCCATCACCAACACCCGGAGTTCACTCAGATTCACAGCCATCGAGTCAGTCATGCCATCCAGCCATCTCATCCTCTGTCGTCTCCTTCTCCTCCTGCCCCCAATCCCTCCCAGCATCAGAGTCTTTTCCAATGAGTCAACTCTTCGCGCGAGGTGGCCAAAGTACTGGAATTTCAGCTTTAGCATCATTCCTTCCAAAGAAATCCCAGGGCTGATCTGCTTCAGAATGGACTGGTTGGATCTCCCTGCAGTCCAAGGGACTCTCAAGAGTCTTCTCCAACACCACAGTTCAAAAGCATCAATTCTTTGGTGTTCAGCCTTCTTCACAGTCCAGCTCTCACATCCATACATGACCACTGGAAAAACCATAGCCTTGATGGCTTCAAAACTGGGAAAGGGGTACACCAAGGCTGTATATTGTCACCCTGCTTGTTTAACTTATATGTAGAGTACATCATGCGAAATGCCAGGATCAACGAAGCACAAGCTGGAATCAAGATTTCTGGGAAAAATATCAATTACCTCAGATATGTAGATGACACCATCCTTACGGCAGAAAGCGAAGAACTAAAGAGCCTCTTGATGAAAGTGAAAGAGGAGAGTGAAAAAGTAGGCTTAAAACTCGGCATTCAAAAAACAAAGATCATGGCATCTGGTCCTATTACTTCATGGCAAACAGAAAAGGAAACAATGAAAACAGCGACAGACTATTTTCTTGCGCTCCAAAATCACTGCAGACCATGACTGCACCCATGAAATTAACAGATGCTTGCTCTTTGGAAGAAAAGCTATGACAAACCTAGATGGCGGGAAACCAGAATTGAAAGAGACACGTGTACCCCAATGTTCATCGCAGCA
Organism: Capra hircus; assembly: GCF_001704415.2. NCBI lineage: Eukaryota > Metazoa > Chordata > Mammalia > Artiodactyla > Bovidae > Capra > Capra hircus. The sequence goes on along the minus strand of NC_030823.1, from coordinate 29,492,252 downwards.
CTGTTTATAATAGCCAGGACATGGAAGCAACCTAAATGTCCATCAGCAGATGAATGGATAAGAAAGCTGTGGTACATATACACAATGGAGTATTACTCAGCCATTAAAAATAATACAGTTCAATCAGTTCTAATGAGGTGGATGAAACGGGAGCCAATTATACAGAGTGAAGTAAGCCAGAAAGAAAAACACCAATATAGTATACTAACGCATATATATGGAATTTACAAAGATGGTAATGATAACCCTATATGAGAGACAGCAAAAGAGACACAGATGTATAGAACAGTCTTTTGGACTCTGTGGGAAAGGGAGAGGGTGGGATGATTTGGGGGAATGGCATGGAAATATGTATAATATCATATAAGAAACAAATCACCAGTCCAAGTTTGATACAGGATGCTTGGGGCTGGTGCACTGGGATGACCCGGAGGGATGGTACGAGGAGGGAGGTGGGAAGGGGGTTCAGGATGGGGATCACGTGTACGCCCGTGGAGGATTCATGTTGATGTGTGGCAGAACCAATACAATATTGTAAAGTAATTAGCCTCCAATTAAAATAAATTTAAATTTAAAAAAAAAAAGCAGAGACATCACTTTGCTGTCAAAGGTCCATATAGTCAAAGCTATGGTTTTTCCAGTAGTTGTGTACAAATGTATGAGCTGGACCATAAAGAAGGCTAAGCACCAAAGAATCAAGGCTATCGAACTTGGTATTGGAGAAGACTCTTGAGAGTCAGGGATCAAACCAGTCAACCCTAAAGGAAATCAATCCTGAATATTCACTGGAAGGACTGATGCTGAAGCTGAGGCTCCAATACTTTGGCCACCTGACAGGAAGGATCGACTCATTGGAAAAGACCCTGATGCTGGGAAAGATTGAAGGCAGGAGGACAAGGGGGCAACAGAAGATGAGATGGTCGGATGGCATCACCAACTCAAAGGACATGAGTTTGAGCAAGCTCCAGGAGATGGTGAAGGACAGGGAAGCCTGGCGTGCTGCAGTCCATGGGGTCGCAAAGAGTCAAACACAACTGAGCAACTGAACAACAGCTGCTGTGAGTAAAATGCTCCTGCACACTATAGAGAAATCATTTATAAAAGGAAGAGTTAATTGATGTAGCAAATTTCACTGCTGTCTCATTTTAAGAAACTATCACAGCCATGCCAAACTCCACTGACCGCCACCCTGATCAATCAGCAGCCTCCAATATCAAGGCAAGGCCTTCTATCAGCAAAGGACTCAGATGATGGCTACCATTTTTTAACAAAACTATTTTTTAAATTTAGGTTTGTACATTGCATTTTTAGATATAATGCTTTTGCCCATTTCACAGATTGCAGTACAGTGTAAACATATCTTTTACATGCACTGGGAAACCAAAAGCATTATGACTCACTTTACTGTGATATATTTGCTCTATTGCAGTGATCTGGAAAGTAACCCATGATATCTTCAAGGTATACCTATACATGTCAAGACATGATCTTATAAAATTAAGATATCCTACAATGAAATTAACTCTAAATTCCTCAAATATCCATTCTTCAATTTTTACATTGTCATATCTAATAGGTAAGGATCAACTTTACATCATTAACTGATGAGTAATCTAAATTACTAATTATAGGAAGAAGCTTATTTAATTTATATCAGTATTTCACTGTGATCAAATAAACAAAACTACCAATAAGGCTAAAACAGATGTACATTTTGAGGCACCTTACAATAAAGAACAGTAAAGGGCCTGATAAATTACCTTCTCTTTTTAAAGATTCCTTTACTGATATGTGAAAAACCAGTAAACGTTATCAAAAGAATCTGAATAAAAAGATATCAAGAGAAGCCCTTTGTATAAACACTAAAGGCAATAAAATGTAATAAAATGATAAAATCAAAAAAGTCAACCTTCAAATCCATGAGAAAAATGGGGAAAAAGATGACCTTAAAACTAAAGTTTAATGTGACTTTTTTATTTTATTGAAAGCCACAGAGCCCTAGAGTCTATATTAAGGGCAATCTGATAGGATTTAAAATACTAAATAAAAAATACTAAGAACAATTGTAGAGAATTTGAAAGTACCTGAAAATAACATACGATAAATAAAGACAATAATATAAAAAAGAGAAGAGATTTTTTAACTCTAAAATGGAGCTAGAGGAGGCTGCTGCTTAGGGAGAGGAAAGCTGGAGTGCAAAGCCCCAACTATCAAGTGCAAATTGAAAAACTAACACTGAAAGAGAGGTCAATACTCCTCCAAAGGAAAAGGAAGGATGGGGTTAAAAAAACTTCACTGGCTACACAATTTTTCCTACAGTCAATGTTATTGCACTACACCAACATACCTACCTATGTTAAGAAACAATGAAATTATTTAATGTTTTAAAACAGTAAGAAGTTTTGAGGCCCTATGATCTGTTAAGTATATTCAAATATAATATTTCATTCCAACAGAGTCCAAAAGAAGTTCAGATATTAAGAAACAACCATTTAATTCTGTGCACTGGGAAAGATGTCACAAAGAAAGATAGTATTTGATATTAAACATGAAAGTCAGAAAGGATTTTCACAAATAGGAATGGAAGACAGGAATCCTTAATGGAAGGAACAAAAACAGCATCTAAAAAAATATAATGTGGAACAGGTATGAGATACAGAGTAGGAATGGTGATATGGAATACTGGAGACAGGATAGAACATGGAAGAGCAACTTTGATGATTGATCAAAGAATTTTAGGGCAATCAAAAACCAACGAAGGCTTTCTGCAGATGAAATGATATAATTAATCTCCCTACTACATGTTTAATCTGATTACAATGGATTTTTAAAGGAAAAACTAGGAAGGAGACCTCATTATGAACTTGTTTAGAATGATGAATGAAAAGTTGCAAGGGACTTTAGACATTGTCTGACTCCATTCCTTCTGTCGTCAGGCTCAGAGAGTATAATCTACTCGTGGTCAGCTGAAGAATTATTAACAGAGGTTATGAGGTTTCCACACAATGAACTCATAAGTACTCTCATATCTAACAGGTTTTTTAAGGATACAGATAGCTATCTTTAATACCCCAAATTTATACCATCACTTCCAAAATGAACTGAAGCCTGCTATCCATCTGTCTTTCTTTTCTTTATTTCCACAAATACTTCCTGAACCCCTATTAAGGGTCAGGTACTATTCTAAAATATAAAGAAAACATTAGTTCCCTTCCTAGGTGGACTTAAAGTTCAATAGTAGAAACAAGACAAAAAACAAATCAAGACAAACGATGACACAGTGACAGGCATTATGGATAAAAGTTATGTTGGGTCAGAAGGAAGATAAGTGCAGAATGGAAGGTACTACTGTTCTATAGAGAGTAACCACAGAATGCTTTTCTCATAGGATGACAGCATGCGGTGAAAGCTGGAGACATAAGAGTATCTGAGAAGAGAGGCCCACAAAAATGGAAGAATAAATACGAAAATCCATACCAGATAAGCACTCAGCCTGCCTGAATGACGGAGGGAGGTAAGAGGAGGAAATGAGGCCAAAAAACCCGGAAGATTCGAATCATGTAGACTTTCTGGGTCACTGAGAAGGCTTTACCACTGAAATCATCTCAGAAACAATGCAAACAGAAGACAGTGGAGCATCTTTAATGTGTTGAAATTAAAGAAAGCAATGGGGGGCTGTCAAGAAAAAAAGCAAGCCAAGCCAGAATTTTATACCAAACAAAAACATTTAAAAAGAAGCAAAATAAAAATTTTAGTTAAACGCAAAGATACTTTGGTACCAGAAGATTTGGAACTTAAAAATTTTAAAGGAAGCTGATGGAAAAGAATACCAGATGGAAATCCAGATAAATCCAAAGATATATTAGAAATGCTATCTATGTGACAAAAACTTTGACTCCACACTTCCAATGAAGGGGGCACAGGTTTGATCCTTGGTCAGTGAGTTAAGATCCCACATGTTGCATTGCTTGGTCAAAAAAAAAAAAGAAGAATAAAAAATTTTGTTCCACATTTTAAAATTTTACTTGAAAGATAATTTATCATTTAAAGCAAAGATGACAATATACAGTCGGGTTTATAATACATACAAGTAAAACTTATGATGAAATGGCACCAAAAATGGGAAGGGGCAAATGGAAGTATACTATGATTATAACATCCACACATTACATGTTGTGTGTGATATTATTTAATAGTAGAGATATACAGATAAGTTAGAGATAAATATTTTAAATCCTAGAGCAACAACAAAAAGTAAAACAGAGCTAATAAACCAATAAAAGAGATAAAATGGAATATTTAAAAATATTCAATTCAAACGAAATCAGAACAAGAAATAAATAAGAAAAACAAGTATACTTAAGAAAACTTGGCAAGAAAAGTGACTACCAAGCAACATGTGTAAGGTAGTCTGACTCATCATATCTACTGGGAATAAAGGTGAAAACCAACATCTTTACTAATGGATGTAAACGTTTACCTGTAGGTTTCACAGGTGATTTATCGTAATATGCTCATTTTGCACATTCCCTTTCGATCTATCACACTGCACATGGTTTCCAAAATCAAGAGATGTTTTTAATTAGCCAACTAGGTTACTGATACCTACTCATTCAAATAAGCTTTTGGAAATACCAGACATCACCAAATAAAAACAGTGGTTGAGGATATTTAAGAAGAAAATCAGGTGAAATATTCAATGGAAATAGTTATTTATAAAACCCTAGTCTTTGGTTAATGGGACCATTTTGTATCTCATGTACTGTACAGTTCCTTGATCAACATGCAACAGTCACATCAACATATCTGCTTGCAAAATTACGCTTTTCTTGTTTCACAGTAGCTAGACAGATAAGGGTTAAACACATTAGAATTCATGTTGGCAGAGGCAAATAAAGCCAAAAAAATTATCTGTTTTAGAAATAAATAATTATCTTGTCAATGTTAATTTATCCTATTTGATTAAAATTAATTGGCAAAAACCACAGGCTCAATGTAAAACTGGTCACAGCAAGAACAACTCCCTCCAAGAGCCAGTCCAGAGTTTTGAGCAGGCCTGGACGAGACCTGGAAAGAGCACAGGGGATCAGGCCCTGAGGTGGAGAAGCCCACCAGCTCTTTTCAACAGAAAAAGTGCAAAACTGCTCCCTGACTCATTTATGGGCCCATTCAGAGAAGACTGTAGCTCTCCAGGTACTGGAGATAAGACGGCAAGCAGACAACAAGGCCCATAGAGTACATCCATCTCCTCGTTTTGGCTGGAAACTAGAACACCTTCTATATCTCAGCACAGATCTGGAATGCCAATAGAGGATGAGCTGCTTGTCTACTCAGCACCCACCACTCCCTTACAGTCTTACAGCTTTCTGCCACGGGCCACAGCTACTCTCTGCCTCAGAGTGTTCATTGGCTAGAAGCGTGTAGACAGCAAGCCAGAGTACCAGGGAGAAGCTAGCCACCAAAGCTGGGCAGGAGTTGATGAATCACATAGCCAATTATTATGGTAAGAGGTCATCAACTGTAAAATTCATCCTAACTTCAGAGATTCTGAAATGTGGGAGAAAATATTCATGTTAGCTTCAAATAATATGACTCTAATAATATGATAAGTGAAAACAGCCAGGGATCGAAAATATCTACAACTGCTTCCCCACATATATATATCTAACATGAGTCTAGCCTGACTCCGCATGCAAGCTGAGAAATGGAACAGAAATTAGTCCTGCTGTGGCCCAGAACTTAACATCAATGGTAACTGAGAGTTGTCACAAATATCACTCCTCAGTCCCTCAATCAGACACCATACCAGGCTACAACATGCCCACCATATGTCAAGCCCAATGTGTAAGTTCTCTGAGGGAAAATGTCTTAACTCCAGCCTGACGGATATGATAGGCTGGAGGGGAGGTAAGGCAAGTACTAAATAATTATACAGAATAATTAACAGAATGAGGTAATGTCATTAAATGGGTTTTAATAAAATACGTGTATATACGCAGTCACTCAGTCGTGTCTGACTCTTGCGACTCCATGGACTGTGTAGCCCACCAGGCTCCTCTGTCCATGGCATTTTCCAGGCAAGAATACTGGAGAGGGGTTGCCATTTCTTCCCCCAGAGGGGTTTTTCTGACCCAGGGATCGAATTCACCTCTCCTGCAATGGCAGGCTATTCTTTCCCACTGAGCCACCTGGAAAATCCTCAATAACCCTATACGAGTTCACAAAAAGCAAACAGGCAAAGTTTCAGTATCAAGCTGGCATCAGAACTGCGCGAGCATCTGCAAGAGACGAGGGAGGCAAGAAACAAAAGAAAATAAAAAGGATATGGGCAGGCTCAGGACATTCTGATAGAAAACCAAATATTTTTATTTCAGTGAAGCAAAGGTACAATGGAAAATGAAGCTAGCAATACAGAGTACTGGTAGGCAAGAAGAGGCACTAAACGTTTTCCAGTAGAGAAAACGACATAACCAGAGGCAGGGGGGATCCCCTAAAGAAGGCTTGGAGACACTGAATTTAAAGGGCTTCTGGGACATCTTGGTGATTTTTCTCACCTATTGCAAGGGCCCAGAATCCAGCTAGATCTGAGTCAGGAAAGCAAAAGAAAGATGTGAACTGGGAATTTTATTTAGGACTCATCTGGACTCCTCTAAGGCTCGTTAGGGCTTCCCAGGCAGCTCAACCGGTAAAGAATCCGCCTGCAGTGCAGGAGACCCAGGTTCAGTCCCTGGGTCAGGAAGATCCCCGGGAGAAGGGAATGGCAATTCACTCCAGTATTCTTGCCTGGAAAATCCTATGGACAGAGGAGCCTCGCGGGCCACAGCCCATGGGGTCAGAAGAGTCAGACATGACTTAGCAACTAAACCATCGCCATATGGACCAAATAATAGCTGAAGTTATGAAATAAGATGTTTCACTGAGAGGATGTGATACATAAGGGGAAAAAAAAAGGAACCCAGAGAAATAATCTGAGGAACATCACCATTAGTGGGATGAGCAGAAGAGCTCACAAAGAATAAGAAGCAGCAACCATGTAAGTGGAAAGAAAATCAGGAGAGCAGGAAAACAGCATGGAAGAAAAAGAGACATCAATACTGACCAATTTCACAGCAAGATGGAGTAAGAACCAAAACACATTCCCAGGGATTGAGGCTGCTGATGGCCTGGCTAAAAGCAGTTTAAGTGGAGTGGCAGGAATGGGAGGGGAGTGCACACTGGGAGGTCAGAACAGACTCCTCTTGAGCTGAGCCAAAGGTGGTTCAGTGGTGAAGAATCTGCCTGCCAATACAGGAGATGCAGGTTCAGTCTTGGAGGGGGAAGATACCCGGGAAGAGGAAGTGGCAACCCACTCCAGTATTTTTGCCTGGAGAATTCCATGGATAGAAGAGCCTGGCAGGCTACAGTACATGCGGTTGCGAAGAGTCAGACATGACCGAGCAACTGAGAATCCATCCAAGCTGAGTCAAAGTGACCCAGATGAACAGGGAAAGTCATCAGGTGGAAGGAAAGGAAAATAGCACCTGCAAAGGATGAGCTGGATCCAATTTCAAAATGTTTATCTTAAACAAAAAAAAAGCTTTAAAGCACACATTAAAAGATTTGCAAACTCAGCAAGCATAACGAACTTGTTATTTTGAGCAAAATAATATTAATTACAATGTTAACTTTTTGAGGGAAAAGAAACTAATCAAAACTCTCATAAATACGCTGCTTAGCAAAATTTTATGAAAAGGTATATGGACGAGGTCACACCTTTTGTACGACCAGTTTCTAAAAGGAACAAATCTATATATATCTGCTACATTAATTACTCTCCAATTCTGCCACAGTCTGTTCAAGCTCAACCTAGGCAGTGAAACTTCAATCTTAAATCTTCATTTTTACTCAGTTCTTCTTTTCTCAAGAAGGAGCCATTTAAAAAAAAAAAAACTCAAAATGTCCTTTATCTTTATTGAAATTTAGAAAAATCAGTCATTTCCTAAAAATCCACATTTCTGGCTACACTGCAGGAGAAAAAAAAGAGACATCACACAGTATGTGTAAGTTTTTGACCTCACTGTATGACTACAGATGCCACAGTAGAGTAGTGATGAAGAAGTTATGTCAGACTCAGATTGGCCCATCAGTGTGAAAGTACCAGCTCCTTCAGCACTTGCTCAAAGGAAACTATCAGAGCCATGTATTATCAACTGCATGTACAAAGCAGAACTGTCAGTTATGGGATGGGCTATAAAAAGATAGACACAATTCCTAATTACATCCATTCTTTCGTTGTAATTACTCTGGAGAGTGATTACATATTTAACTTGGCTATCTTTTTTAAAAAATAAGTTGCTTTAATGAAAGTATTTTAGATAGTGATGCCACCATACATCAATTAGAAAGTTAATCATTCTCCTTGTTCTCACAGAACAATTTCAAAGGCGGTGGGGAGGTACTAGTGCTCAGTGCTTTTTAAAAAGTTAATTAGAGGGCACCCAATAAAGAGAGGGGCTTCCCAGGTGGTATTAGTGGCAAAGAACCCACCTGCCAATGCAGGAGATGTGGGTTAAGTCCCTGGGTCAGGAAGATCCCCTGGAGGAGGGCATGGCAACCCACTCCAGTATTGTTCCCTGGAAAATCTCATGGACAAAGGAGCCCGTTGGGCTCTGGTCTACAGGGTTGCAAAGAGCTGGACACGACTGAAGCAACTTGGCATGCATGCAGTAAGAGAAAACATCCAGGAAATAGACTTTATCAAAAACTCAAAATATGTAATCTGCATAGAGTCAAAAAACAGCAAGAGATCCTCTTCAGTAGGCTCACTTCAGCAGAAAAAAATTCTCCTCACTATGTCAGGTTTAGTTTTCAATATTCTACGAGACTTCACTATATAATAAATGACTACTCTAGAATCATTCTTAGAATATTTCCAAGAGACAAAGGGCAAACAAAGTCATAAGCTATGACTAACAAAGCTCCAAATTAGCTCAAATACATTACAGATTGAACTATAAATAAGAAAGTTTTCATATAATGGAATCTAAGATATTACCAATCAGCAAGCAAATCATGGGCTACAACTGCGGCACACATTACCCTCACCCTAGATTCATTAATAATAAAGCAATTTATTTCCATCCAAAGTACTCCATCTTAAATGTAAACTCATTATGATTTTATGTAGGCAAAGGTGTCATCAATAGCATTTAGCATTAGAGGTGACTTTCAAAACATACACATAAGCTTATCTTCCAGTCTTATCAGCCTTCCTGTATGTTACTTTATACATATTTTATGCCATTCTTCCATTGCCTTCCAGAATCCCATTAGTAATCCCACACACTTCGCTCAATATGATTCAGGCCACACAATAAAATGGTTTTCTGTGTCAGCTATATTTCACAGTCTTGTTTAACTAAATAAGATCAAATGAAAGAAGGCGTGTGAAAGTGGATTTTGCACAGTCTGCCACATAGAAGACATTTAATAAACATGTGTAACCTAAATTCAGCACAACCCCTCTGGTACCAAGTCACTCAGAACTAGAAGGTTCACATTTAACAGCAGGTAGACTAACACCATAGCAACAACTTAAGGACAAATGGAATATACCAAGAACGGAAAGTAGGAAGAAGTAAAAATATTTGACAGAATGCAGGTAAGACGTGAGAATAATTAAAAGATTCCCGGATCCAACATCCTTCAGCTATACTCTCATTATGACAAAACAGTCCATAGTCTTTTTTTCTTTTTAACAACCTTTCACTGTTTTTTGAGTTATCATAATCAGCCCCTCCAAAATCATTATCTAATGTGATAAGAACTAAATGAAGTATCAAGGTAAACTGATACTTCATTTTTGCCCCTGAACATGATTCATTACCTAGAGTCAATGAGTAAGTTTTGTGAGGTCTGCTTGTCTGATATTCTTGCAAAATATGTATAAATGCCTATTTCCACAAAGAGGTTTCATAAATTAATTTTCTTATTGCATAAGTAAGACCACAAAATAGAGCAGCAGAATTTTAAGTGAAGGCATTTTATTTATACTCCAAAGTTTCTTTGTTAAGACTAGTTTGTTAAGCAAAGAGCATTATGAGAAGCTATGCGTGTGTGCTAAGTCGCTAGTCGTGTCTGACTTTGTGTGACCCTATGGACTGCAGCCCACCAAGTTCCTGTGTCCAGGGGAACTCTCCAAGCAAGAATACTGGAGTGGGTTGCCGTGCCCTCCTCCTGGGGATCTTCCCAACCCAAGTCGAACCTGTATCTCTTACATCTCCTGCATTGGCAGGTGGGTTCTTTACCACTGCACCACCTGAGAAAAAGTACAACCAAGACAAAACCTATCGCTCTTCTCTGAGTTAGGGAAGTCATCAGAAAATATTGAGAATTCCAAAATGGCTTTAGAGGGTGGAGGAAAAGGAACACTGCCGAGGTGTTGAAATTCTAAACGAGTCAAATTCCAAACAGAAAGTACAAAGAGATTGAAGAAATAAAACCACATAGAATAGGATGTCCCCCATGACAATGAAATTTCCTCGACTACAATTTTTCCTACATTCTCCAATACTGCAACTTCATCAAGGGGACAGACCTACCTTAACAGTCTTTGTACCATGTGTCCCAGCTCAACACTTGTCACACAGTCATACTCAACATTTCATGAATCAACAATGCAAGTAAGAGTTGGAAGCAAATGCCAAGTTTAAAAAATTGGGGGAGCCATAAGTTTTTGGTAGTAGTCATGTTCAAATCCACCAACTTGAGAAATAAAATGTATAGATAGATCCCAAAATATTTGAGAGGAAAATTTAGTTATAAAACCTTCTTCCTTGTTTTAATAAAACTATAGAACAAAAGTAGGAGAATGCAAAAGAACTTAATCTTCCTAAAGTGAATGGAGATTTACAAGTTTAAATTTCTTAACTGGAGATGGGAGCTTCATTTTTATAGTATCTCAGTCATCAGACAGCAGTTTTAAAAAAACCTACAGTTGTCCCTTTAACTTTTTATCTTTAAATAATTTTAAACTTACAGAAAACCTGAATAGTACAAAGAATTCCCAAATACACTTCATCCAATTTCCACTAATATTAACATTTTACTTAATCATACCATAATTATCAAAACTAAGAAACAAAAGTTGATGAAATCATCGAGTAAACTGCAGGCTTTACTCAGACTTCATCCAACTAAATATTTGCACTAGCATCCTTGCTCTGTCCAGGATTCTACAATGCATTCAGGTACCCTGCATATCTTTAGTCTTCTTCAATCTGTGGTAATCCTTAAAGTCCTTCCTTGCCTTTGACAGTTGATACCACTGAAGAGTAATGATCAAGTATTTAACATCTTTCTGATGTTTTTTCACAATTAAATTGAGGTTATGCATTTTAGCAAGAATACCACAAAGGTGAGGTGCTCTTGTCTTGGTTAAGGTGGTATTTTCCAGGTTAATCCACCGTAAAGATACTCTCTTTCCCTTGGAATTAATATCTTGGAAGGGACATTCTAAGATTCTGCAAATATCCTGTTTCTAATCACACTATCATGCACTAATTTTGGCATCCATCACTGGATCTTGCCTGTGAAAATTACTACTGTAGTATTCTAACGGCAATTTTCTACTTCCCTCATCCCTTCTGCATTTACAATTCAAATTCTTCTACATGCTACCTCCCCACTCACTGATTCATTTATTTTATTTATTTGCATCAGTCTGGGCTCCTAAATATTACTTTCTTCTGTGAGTTACAGTCTAAAACTACTCTGATATTTTATGGTCCCAATTTTTCCAGCTTTGGTCATTGAGAGCTCTTTCAGGTTAGCTCCTATGCCTCTCAACATGCCCACACGCTTCTTTTAAGAACTTTCTTAGTTCTGGTAATACAAGATGCTCCCGGCTTATCTTGTATTTTCTCTCACCCAGTCCTGGGATCAACCGATTCTCAAAGGAACCCTAGCTCCATTAACTGGAGAATGGTATTTAGAAAACACGATATGGGAACCAGGTGTGCTCACTGTCAATGGGCTATCTCTGATTCTAGGTAGACCCTCTCCATGGACAGTGATAAGAAATATTGTTGGCCTCTGAACAATGTGGGGGTTAATCCTTATATAACTAGAGTCAGTCAGTCCTCCATAGCATCAGATCCCCTGCATCCTCATGTTCAACCAGCCCCAGACCATGTGCTACTGTAGTATAGTAAATACTGTACTGTATTATAGTAAACAGTATTTACTATTGCAAAATATCAGCATATAAGAGGACCCATTCAGTTCAAACCCATGTTGTTCAAGGGTCAACTGTATATGTACATATACTACCGAACACCTACATATGCACCTATATTTATTTCTATATCTGTTTACATATACAGCTAAAATATTCAGAATGAATTTATACTGATACTTCTGAATGCAATCCAGCACCACAGGGTTTATTCTACTCGGTCACATTCCTTATTTGTAATTTCTCTGGCAGAAAACTGAATCTCCTTATCTACTGTACCTATTTTTTCAACTCTAATAAACATATAGTTTCAGAATTGCTAATCCATACCTCTGTGAGAAACAAATATGCCAACAAGAGTGCAGTGCTTATGTGCAGCTCTTTTTGTCTTTAACCTCACAACATCCAGTCAGAAGACTATCTTCCAACGTTAATCAGGGGAGCTTTTTTCCTCCCCACTCTCTTTAGTGATATGTTACTCATCTGTATTCCATGTTGTTTTCCCCTCACATCCTGGTTGTTGTTTTTAATTTACAAACAGTAAAACACACTGTTTGTGGTATACAGTTCAATCTTGATAGATGGATAGAGCCATCCACCCAACACCACAGTCACAGCACAGAACAGTTCCCTTACCTCCAAAATCCCCTCATGTTGCCCCTTGCAGTCAAACCTTTCCCCATCTCCAACTCTGACAACCCCTGATCTGTCTTTTCTCCCTATAGTTTTACTTTGTCCACTTTCTTTAGTGGTTTCCAATATAAAAACTGTGCTTACATTTGACTTGTTAACATCATTCCATAGCTCTTGGATGCTCTATTTTGTGTTTTACTCTACTCTTTTTGCTCTTTTTTGACTTTTTTCTCCTTTATAGTAATTTCTATTGGCCTAGTCACAAGCTCAATGATTCTGCCCTTGACGGTCAGAACTACTGATAAGCCCATCAAAGGCATTCTTCACTGCTGCTTTTCCTCAGTTCTAGTGCTTCTATTTAATTCTTTCTTATAGTTTCTATCTTTCCGCTAAAACTATCCATGTAATCCATGTTCACCTTTTTAATTAGAGCTTTCAATATAGTAATTATAGTTATTTTAAGTCAGATAGTCCCAATATCTATGTCACACCTAAATCTGATTTTGTTGACTACTTTGTCTCTTGGCAATAAGTGTACTGGGGGTTTTTTGATTGCCTTTTTGTAAGCCACCTAATTTTTTTTGTTGAAAGTTGAACTTGTGAAGGAGATTAAGAACTAAGGTAGTAGATTTTATGCATAGAAAGCAACATAACTCTTTTCTTTTGCTGTGCTTTTAGGGTGAAGGTTTAAATTAATCTAGTCAGATGGCTCAGCTGGTAAAAAATCCGCCTGCAATGCAGAAGACCTGGGTTCAATCCCTGGGTTGGGAAGATCCCCTGGAGAAGTAATCTGGCCTGGAGTATTCCAAGATTCCAGGCCAGTATTCTGACCTGGAGAATTCCATGGACTTTATACTCTGTGGGGTTGCAAAGGGTCGGACACAACTGAGCACATTTCACTTCACTTTCCTCCAGTCAGAAATCAGGCTAGGTCTGAGATTTACTGTGGATATGGTGTCCTTGGGGCATCACAGTCTTCTAACTCCTCTCCTGATAACTTGCGTTTAAAGTGTTTAGCGTGGGGACTGGTTCTCACCGTCTGCCCTGCTCTCAGCGTTAGTCTTTCCTCTGTGCTGCACGTCAGGGAGGTCGGCGCGGTCTGGTCAGTCTTCCAGCAGTGTTCAGCTGTTACCTGTTACTCGATGCTCACCACTCTGTTATAGGAGTAGAGATTTTCTGTTGTTCTCACTAAGCATAAATCTTAGAAAGTCACTGAGTCTCAAGGACGTGGCCTTCTCACTACTCCTGTCCCTTACCCAGCTGTGGTTCTGAGCCCAACATGATACCCAAGTGTAGCTTTGATTCCACTTTCTACCCTCAAGTGCAACGGGGCTTTAACAGTGCCCTAAGGCCAAGTGATTTTTCTGCCTTTCCCCCTGCGTTCATTCAGTATAGGAGAAACAAGATAGGGAACAAGTGTATGGGCATAATTTCTTGCTTCATCTACGGCAGTGGCTCTTCCTACCAATCCCTATACCACCAGAGGATGCTTTCTCGAGAGTTGCACCTGTCTTTGGGGGGGAACGCCTGGTAGAGTTCATAGAGGAAAAAGCTGCAAGTGTATAGAAACTCTACCTATATGTACAGCCTGCAAAGTCTTCACATTCTCTTACCAGCCCACATTCAGCATCCATGAATTCTTCAGCTAAACTCTTGCCAGTGCCCAGCAATTGCTGCCCCGGGTAAGTAAGTGCTCATGTCTCTCTCTATAGGGACTGTTTCTCCTTAGACCTAACACCAGTGGGCAGCCCTGGAACCTAAGCTCTCTGATCGGAGTTCCAAAAAAGTTATAAGCTTGCAGTTGCACCACTTTTTGTAGAGAGGAGGAGGTCATGTTTTAAGGGTAGAGGAAATGCTCTTTCTGCACAATTTTGATTTTATTAATGCATGAACTTGTTTGCTAAAAGATAAGACTATGAAACAAAAATTAAAGCTTAGTAAAAAGTCAAAAGTACCATTCCAAATTCCAAATTAAAATAATATAATTTTTAATCTGAAAACTTAATTAGAGAGTTTTGGCTGTTCACTGAGGTGATTTTTTCCAGCTGCTTATTGATATATCAAGGAAAGTCTATTTCCCTAACAATAGAATAAATTCAAAAACAAATTACAATAATGCATTTGGGCATACACCTAAGGAATCAGCTTAATAAAAAACATAACAGCTGATAATGATTTCTTAAAAGCATTTACTCTACATTTGACAGAATGCTTTGAGAACACCAATTATGTATTCATAGTCCCCATAATTTTGTTTTACAAAATATTTCCTCAAATCTCTTGGGAGATTACTACAGGGTTAAAAGCTGCCTTAAGATCAAAGATCAAAATACAGGAAAACCCTGTAATCTCTATAGCAGTTCACTGATCTTTCCCATCTGCTATGCAAAAAGAAGGTGTATGGTAGGTTTGAAAAAAGAAAATCTTTTTAACTAGAAATGACAGTAAACTGATTCTGGCAAACGTTCAGAGGGAATTTTTTCTTTATGAGATCCAACTCCCTTTTGCCAAAATATAAACGATGTCAACAATAGGAAAATAAAGTCTAGTCAATAAAGTACTGTCTCTTATTTATATCTTTCTTCCTGCAACTATATCACATGATCACATTTCTATAATAAAACCACACACAGTAAATGAATTTTCAACCATCAAGAGGACTTCATAAGCACAGGCTTATGGGTGAATGATGAGAGACAGCTGGAGCAAGACAGTGAAAAATGTACTTAACTCAGGCCCAGAGAAATTACTTTCCTGGTATAGGCCAACAATCTGTGAGTTTCCCTAGACTTTCCTTTATGCAAAAATCTAGAAGTTCTGTCTTATATCTTCATCCCAGAAACAATCAAGAAATTGAAGATAGATGGCATGGCACATTTTTCAGAACAGAAGAAGCATTCTGTCTCATAGGCTATATCTACAATTATCGCCTTTGCTGCTAAGTCACTTCAGTCGTGTCCGACTCGGTGCAACCCCATAGACGGCAGCCCACCAGGCTCCTGTGTCCCTGGGATTCTCCAGCCAAGAACACTGGAGTGGGTTGCCATTTCCTTCTCCAATGCATGAAAGTGAAAAGTGAAAGTGAAGCCGCTCAGTCGTGTCCGACTCTTAGCGACCCCATGGACTGCAGCCTACCAGGCTCCTCCGTCCATGGGATTTTCCAGGCAAGAGTACCAGAGTGGGTTGCCATTATCAACCAGTTATTCTAGAATGGGGTCTGGTTCTTTCCCTTACTTTCTCTCTCCTCTCACAATCATTAAATTGTACATTAAAAATGGGTGAACTTCATGGTATTTAAATTATACCTTAATAAAATTAAGAAAAAAGAAATGAAATATTGGATCCATATTACTGAACCAATGCGTGAATTGACAATTTCCATTCTCCCTCCTATAAACAGAAGTGTAAGTAGGTACCTAATCAGCAAATAATACTGGCACAATTAGGTATCAGCATAAAAACTATGACTCTTACTCACCACATATACAAAAATTAATTCAAAATGGATCAAAGAACTAAATGGAAGAGCTACGGCTCTTACAAGAAAATGCAGATATAAATCTTAGTGATCGTGCATTAGACAGTACTTTCTTAAGTATGACACTAAATGCACAAATAACAAAAGAAAAAAATCAGTAAGTCGGACTTCATAGAAATTAAAAACTTTTGTGCATCAAAAACACTATCAAGAAAATGAAAAGACAACTCTATGAAAAATCATATATCTGATAAAGGTCTATGATTCAGAATAATGAACTCTTACAATTCAACAATAAAGAGATAAATAAACCAATATAAAAATAGTCAAAGGATTTGAGCATTTCTCCAAAGAAGATGTAAAATGGCCAATGAGCAGATAAAAAATGCCCAAATCACTTATCACTGCTGCTGCTGCTGCTGCTGCTGCTAAGTTGCCTCAGTCATATCCGACTCTGTGCGACCCCATCGATGGCAGCCCACCAGGCTCCCCCATCCCTGGGATTTGCCAGGCAAGAGTACTGGAGTGGGTTGCCATTTCCTTCTCCAATGCATGAAAGTGAAAAGTGAAAGTGAAGTCACTCAGTCGTGTCCGACTCCTAGCAACCCCATGGACAGCAGCCTACCAGGCTTCTCTGTCCATGGGATTTGCCAGGCAAGAGTACTGGAGTGGGTTGCCATTGCTTTCTCTGTCACTTATGACTAGGAAAATGCAAATCAAACCACAAAAAGACACTACTTTATACCCAGGAAGATGGCTATACTAACTTTTTTAATGGATTAACAAGAGTTTTTGAGGATGTGGAGAAACTGGAACCCTCATACACTGCTTGTTAAAATGGTACAGCCACTGTGCAAAAGTTTGGCAGTTCCTCAATTCTATACAACTCATCAATCAATGCAAAGAAATAGAGGAAAACAACAGAATGGGAAACACTAGAGATCTAATGAAGAAAATTAGAGATACCAAGGGAACATTTCATACAAAGATGGGCTCAATAAAGGACAGAAATGGTATGGACCTAACAGAAGCAGAAGATATTAAGAAGAGGTGGCAAGAATACACAGAAGAACTACACAAAAAAGATCTACACAACACAAATAATCATGATGGTGTGATCACTCACCTAGAGCCAGACATCCTCAAATATGAAGTCAAGTGGGCCTTAGGAAGCATCACTACGAACAAAGCTAGTGGAGGTGATGGAATTCCAGTGGAGCTATTTCAAATCCTGAAAGATGATGCTGTGAAAGTGCTACATTCAACGTGCCAACAAATTTGGAAAACTCAGCAATGGCCACAGGACTGGAAAAGGTCAGTTCTCATTCCAATCCCAAAGAAAGGCAATGCAAAAGAATGCTCAAACTACCTCACAATTGCACGCATCTCACACGCTAGTAAAGTAATGCTCAAAGTTCTCCAAGCCAGGCTTCAGCAATACGTGAACCGTGAACTTCCAGATGCTCAAGCTGGTTTTAGAAAAGGCAGAGGAACCAGCGATCAAATTGCCAACATCTGCTGCCTCATCAAAAAAGCAAGAGAGTTCCAGAAAAACATCTATTTCTGCTTTATTGACTATGCCAAAGCCTTTGACTGTGTGGATCACAACAAACTGTGGAAAATTCTTAAAAAGATGGGAATACCAAACCACCTGACCTGCCTCTTGAGAAATGTGTATGCAGGTCAGGAAGCAACAGTTAGAACTGGACATGGAACAACAGACTGGTTCCAAATAGGAAAAGGAGTGTGTCAAGGCTGTATATCATCACCCTGCTTATTTAACTTATATGCAAAGTACATCATGAGAAACACTGGGCTGGAAGAAGCACAAGCTGGAATCAGGTTGCTGGGAGAAATATCAATAACCTCAGATATGCAGATGACATCACCCTTATGGCAGAAAATGAAGAAGAACTAAAGAGCCTCTTGATGAAAGTGAAAGAGGAGGGTGAAAAAGTTGGCTTAAAGCTTAGCGTTTAGAAAACGAAGATCATGGCATCTGGTCCCATCACTTCATGGGAAATAGATGGGGAAACAATGGAAACAGTGTCAGACTTTATTTTTCTAGGCTCCAAAATCAGTGCAGATGGGGACTGCAGCCATGAAATTAAAAGACGCTTACTCCTTGGAAGGAAAGTTATGACCAACCTAAACAGCATATTCAAAAGCAGAGACATTACTTTGCCAACAAAGGTCCATCTAGTCAAGGCTATGGTTTTTCCAGTGGTCATGTATGGCTGTGACAGTTGGACTATAAAGAAAGCTGAGCACCAAAGAACTGATGCTTTTGAACTGTGGTGTTGGAGAAGACTCTTGGGAGTCCCCTGGACTGCAAGGAGATCCAACGAGTCCATCCAAAAGGAGATCAGTCCTGGGTGTTCATTGGAAGGACTGATGTTGAAGCTGAAACTCCAATACTTTGGCCACCTGATGTGACTCATTTGAAAAGACCCTGATGCTGGGAAAGATTGAGGACAGGAGAAGGGGACGACAGAGGATGAGATGGCTGGATGGCATCACCAATTCAATAGACATGGGTTTGGGTAGACTCCGGCAGTTGGTGATGGACAGGGAGGCCTGGCGTGCTGCGGTTCATGGGGTCTCAAAGAGTTGGACACAACTGAGCGACTGAACTGAACTGAATTCCACCCTTAGGTACGTAAAATAATATATAATAAAAATTTATGGCCACACAAAACTTGTTCACAAATGTTCACAGCAACATTATTCATAATAGAAATTTGGTGGGGGGGGGCGGAATCTAATGTCCATCAACTAATGAATGTATAAACCAAATGTGGTGGTATATACAGACAATGAAACATTATTCAGCCATAAAAAAGAATAAAATCACAATATATACAAATATCAAATTACAGTGTACACCTAAAACTAAGTTACTGTTATATGCCAATGACACTTCAATTTTTAAAAAAGGAATGTAGTACTAACACATTCTACTGCATTAATGAACCTTGAAAGAAGTCAGTCACAAAAGACCACAAATTGTGTGATTCCATTTATATGAACTGTCAGGCAAATTCAGAGAGAGAGAAAACAGACTAATAGTTACCAGAGGGTAGAGAAGGGGGAAGTTAGGAGCTATAGAGTTTGGTTTCACAGTGACATAAATTTTCTAGAATTAGATAGCAGTGATATTTTCAGAACACTAAATATGCTAAAAATCCAATTGTACACTTTTACATGGTTAAAATGGTGAATTTTTACGTTGTGTGAATTTTATCTTAATTTAAAAAAATAAGGAGTGGAGGAAGGCATGGTGGTAGTCAAATGCAGACTCTCCAAGCAGAACTACCTTCACCCATGGCTATTTCCTGGGATCACATGAACACCCTGTCACAAAAGAGTGGGCACAGCCTGAACCACTATCAAAACTTTAAGAAGACATAAGTAAGGAGACACAAGAGATGTAGGTTCGATCCCTGAGTATCGAAGATTCCCTGGAGAAGGAAATGGCAAGCCAATCCAGTATTCTTGCCTGGGAAATCCCATAGACAGAGAAGTCTGGTGGGCTACAGTCCATGGGGTCGCAGAGTCGGACATGACTGAGCGACTGAGCGGACACGAGTTAAGTAAGATCAGGAAACCGTGACAACAGAGTCTAACAGGTGGTAGGCGTTCACATTTACTAACAGGGGCAAACTTGAATTTGGATGACCAACAGTATCCATTAAGAGGAGCATCTATACCAACAGTCCCACATGTAGACAGAGGAAGTCACAGTCCCTCAATTAGCAACTGCTGTGGGTGACCAGGACAGAATTTTCACATGGGCAGCTGCAACCCATTAGTGGGTTGTAAAATCAATGTAGGCACTCTTTAAGTGATCTAAACAAGGAACTAAAGATGAACAGAACAAAATATATCCCAGATCACAAGTAGGAAGGCGTGATTTACTGTTTTCAACTATAAAAATACTTGTTTGAACTAACTCAGGATACAAATTTTCGCCAATTCTATTTTCAAAAAAAAAATCTGAGAAAAGCTAGCCTACAATAGCTAGTGAAAGTCTTTGCTGCAGATGCTTAATAATACATAGGCAGAAAACAACCTATATAAACATGCTTTGGCTTTCGTCATCATCAGAGCTCTAAATGTGCCTTACAACTAGAACAAATAGCAACGTTTTTATTGTCCCTTTAGGGGAGCATTTAATCACTCAAAGCTGTTATATTCATTTGTTAAATATGTACTGTAATCCTAAATCTGAAGATAATTCTGTAGGTTTTTCTTCCTCAGTGTACATGAAATAGATATTTCAATGCTCTAGAGGACTAGTAATCTCCATGCTTCCCAAACAGAAGTCTATTAGTGAATCAGTTCCATACAGTTGCTCAGTCGTGTCCGACTCTTTGCGACCCCATGGACTGCAGCACTCCAGGCTTTCCTGTTCTTCACCAACTCCCGGAGCTTTCTTAAACCCATGTACATTGAGTTGGTGATGCTATCCAACCATCTCATCCTCTGTCGTCCCCTTCTTCTCCTCCCTTCAATCTTTCCCAGCATCAGGGTCTTTTCCAAGGAGTCAGTTCTTCGCATCAGGTGGCCAAAGTATTCGTTTCAGCTTCAGCATCAGTCCTTCCAATGAATATTGAGGACTGATTTCCTTTAGGATTGTTATTAGTGAAGAGCAGTTATTAAATACTCAAGAAAGTTTCTCTCAGAAGTTCACAAATAGAGCCTTTTGTTACTTCTTATACTCACAGGGAGGCCTGGTGTGCTGCAGTCCATGGAGTCGCAAAGAGCAGCTAAAGTGAACAGTCATGTCTAATAAAAGATAATTAAAGAAACTAAAAGCTGTATTCTCTAATTATTCTATTATGAGCACTTCCACTAAAAATTTTATTTTTTTTAATTGTTTATTCTGCTTCAGAAATTGAAGATATTATTCACTTCAGAGGACTGGAGGTGCAACCTCAAATCGATTTCATTTCAAAGTTCAATTTTTTTTCCATAAATTGAAGAATGTTCTTGTAATACGGTTTTTCAAATTCAGTTAATATTTGGAAGTGATAATTCATTAGTTAGTAAATAAACAAGCACTGCAATACTTACAAAACAAAAGGAAAAAGGCATATGGGGTGCTGGTGACACTGTGGTTTTCAGTTTGTAAAACTGATCAATAGTTTTTGTACTGATACATAACATTTATGTATGTTGAGTATGAGCACATGTGCATGTATGTATATATAATTTACATATAGTTTATATACATAAACATGCGATTTTATGTACATTGTGTATACACATTAACATATGCACTTATGTGTATAAAAATTCAATAAAATTTTTTAAAGAACTGATTTGAAAGGTTTTAGGAAAAATCCTTTTCATGGGTGTTAAGAGTTACAGTTGAGTTTGTAGAAGAATATAGGTGCTATTATTTTGTGTTTTTGAGTGGGTTTGAGTATATAAGAGTATATAGTTGCTGTTTTTTGAATGGGTTTATTTTCTAATTGTAAATTTTTAATCTTCAGATATAAAGAAAACTTTTCTGGCTCCATGGTTCCATGCAGTACATCATCTCCATGAATGACACATGGCAACTTGGACATACTTCATGTGGGCCAAACAATAAAGTATAATCATGCTTCAGATCCTCTGGATGGGCACTGCCCAATAGAACTTTCTGCAATGGTGTAAATGTTCTATAGCTACAGGAGCCACTAGCCATACACTTAAAATGTAGGTATTTGGTTAAACCACTATTTTTTTGTTCATTTTTGGTTGTGCTGTGAGGTCTGTGGGATTTTTACTTCCCCACAGGAACTGAACCAGTGCCCTAAGCAGTGAAAGCAAGGAGTCCTAGCCAAGGCACCACCAGAGAATTTGCTAAAGTACCAAATTTTTTAATTTAAATCAAATTTAAATAACCACAAGTGGCTAGAAGCTATTGTACTAGACTTTTTGATTCCAGGTAACACCCAGCACTTTCTGCTTTGCAGACAAAAAGCTATGCTTCATTTTTGTAGGTTATAGGACATTTTGTAGGACCAGAATCACTCTGACTACTATAGAGACGAGAATAATCCTGGATATTTCTCCCTCTTGTGTGAAAATCTTCCTTCTCTTTCATTAGTGAGAAAAGACTACAATAAATAAGTCTATGAATTTAAGGCTAAAATAATTTTAAAAATCCAAAGAAACCACTTAAAAAAAAAAAAAACTCCCCTTAGTTATAAGCAGACAGGGTATGGTAGGCATATAGAGACAAGAGACCTCTTTCACTCAGGGAATTAATTGATAGTTAAGGCCTGAATATGTTATGCTAGGTTGTAACTCCACTAAGTCTAGTAAGACCTTTGATCTGTAAAATTTTCAGAATGGTCAAATTTTCACACAGAATATGAGTTAAGAAACAGTTTAAATTAATATTTACCAAACTATGTCCCTTGGATTGCAAAGAGATCAAATCAGTCAATCCTAAAGAAAATCAGTCCTGAATTTTCACTGGAAGGACTGATGCTGAAGCTGAAACTCCAATACTCTGGCCACCTAATGGGAAGAATCAACTCACTGGAAAAGACCCTACGCTGGGAAAGATTGAAGGCAGGAGGAGGAGGGAATGACAGAGGATGAGATGGTTGGATGGCATCACGGACTCAATGGACATCTGTTTGAGCAAGCTCTGGGTGTTGGTGATGGACAGAGAAGCCTGGCATGCTGCAGTCCATGGGGTCACAAACAGTTGGACACGACTGAGCACCCAAACTATGTTTCAAGGCAGAATAGCCTAGAATAAGAAGTTAAATATGATGCCAAAAGAGGGCTCATGCTTAAGCTAGGAAATGCTGGACTAGACTAAGATAAAAGAGCTTTAGGAGAGGTATTTTTACAAATCTTTTACTAAGATAATATTCATTATGAATCTCCAAGAGGGAGATTATTGAAATTTTATGAATCTACCTGACCAAAAATCAAGGCAAATGAAGTTCTAATCAGTATTTCTCAAATTGCCTGGCAGTAAGAATCACCTAGGATCAAATACATAGATTTTCAAGCCTGGAAATTCTGAGTCAACAGGTATGGGGCAAGTATTCTTACTACCCACTCCAGAAAGTTTAGGCAACATTGGTCTAGTTCATTTAGATTATCCAAGAAAAAGCTGAAACAACATATTGACAAACTTACACTGATCATCACACACACAGGTAACCACGGTGGATGCAAAAAACAGGAAATAAGTACTGGCAAGGATATGGAGAAAGTGGAAGCCTTATGCACTGTCAGTGTGAATGTGAAATGGTACGGCCACTTTGGAAAACAAAACGGCAGTTCCTAAAAAAAATTAAAAATAGAACTACCATGTGATCCAGCAATTACATTTCCGGATATACTTACAACAGAATTTAAAGAGGTTTCCTGAACAGATACTTCGATGCTCACAGCTGCACTATACAAATAGTCAAAATACTGAAGTAATCCAAGTGTCCATCTACAGAGGAATGGATAAACAAAATATTGTATATATACAGTGGAATAGTATTCAGCTTTAAAAAGGAAGGAAATTATGACACCAGCTACAACAAGGATGAACCTTGAGGAAATTATGCTAAGTGAAATAAGCCAGTCACAGAAAGACAAATTCCATAGAATTTCACTTGTATGAGGTACTTTGAGTGGATCAGATGGTAAATAATCTGCCTCTAATGCAGGAGACCTGAGTGCGATCCCTGGGTTGGGAAGACCTCCTGGAGAAAGGAAAGGCTACCCACTCCAGTATTCCTGCCTGGAGAATTCCATGGACAGAGGAGCCTGGCAGGCTACAGCCCTTGGGGTTGCAAAGAGTTGGACACAACTGATCAACTTTCACTCATTCATTCACTAGAGTAGTTAAATTCATAGAAAACAGAAAGGGGAAGTTACTATTCATGGGTACAAAGATTCAGATTTGTAAAATGAAAAGATTTCTGGAAATGGATGGTGGTAATGGTTGCAAAACCATATGAATGAATTTAATGCCACTGAAACATACAGCTAAAAATGGTTAAGGTGATACATTTGATGCTATATACACTTTACTACAACCTAAACAGGAAAATTAGATTGTCTGAGTACATAGCTAAGATTACTGCTAGAAGCAACCTAGAACCTTCTAACTGCCAGACAAGTGTCCTTATCACCACAACTCTTCACTAAGAATAGACAGCCAGGTATGGGTCTGAATATAAAACCATAGGTCCAGCATATCCTAGGTCTGAGAAGATATCACTTTCTTCAGTTCTGCTAATTTAGAATTTGTAATAACCCAAGGAAAAACTTCAGTCCACCCAAATTATCTAACTATAATGATATCTGAGCACTGAAGAATTGGTGCTTTTGAACTGTGGTGTTGGAGAAGACTCCTGAGAGTCACTTGGACTGCAAGGAGATCCTACCAGTCAATCCTAAAGGAAATCAGTCCTGAATATTCATTGGAAGGACTGATGCTGAAGCTGAAGCTCCAATACTCTGGCCATCTGATGTGAAGAACTGACTCATTGGAAAAGACCCTGATGCTGGGAAAGATTGAAGGCAGGAGGAAAAGGGGATGACGGAGGATGAGATGGTTGGACGGCATCACTGACTCGATGAACATGAGTTTGAGCAAGCTCTGGGAGCTGGTGATGGACAGGGAAGCCTGGCATGCTGCAGTCCATGGGGTCGCAAAGAGTTGGACATGACTGAGCAACTGAACTGAACTCAACTATAATTATGCACAGAGACTGTATGTAACCTACCTAAGAAATCACACTTCTTCAGTACTTCCAGTGCGTTCACTATGCTTCTAGTCTCAGTGTCTACAGTCACCATTTCTTGAACTGAATTACGGGAGTAAAAATAAAAGGTTGACTTCTATCTAAAATTTAATTTCTCCACACACTTTTTAAGTTATTCTAGCAATAATGCATCATTTCCCACGGTTGCTTCTGAGTCCAGCTTTGCATTTTATTCAAGCTACACTAACGATTGTTTAAAATGAAGGGGCTATGTTATATACTCTAAAATTCTTAATATTATCACACAAGGACACTCAATACTAAACTTTGTGGTTTTTATATGAAATTCTGATAGAAATTTTATTACCATAGGATCACTCAAGATTTTAACCCAAATGTAACCTGTGAGAAATAAAAATTTGATTGGCAGATCACGTCATCTAATATTACCTCACACAGATAAAAACCTACTTTGGAAATGTTTTTAAAATGTCAAAATAGATTTCGGGAAGGTATATAATGACCAACCACTCTCTAATCCTGCATTTTTCTTTCACCAATACCACCAAATGTCATCAATATATCCTGCAAAGTAAACATCCTATCCCAAAGAGGGGTGAGTATTTTCAATTTATCCTCTGGCCAAAAAGAGTTAAACATTATTTCTGTAGGCAGTCATGACAGTTTTCAACAGCACTCTTAGTTTAAAAAAAAAAAAAGGAAGAAGAAGAAGAGAAAAAAAAAGAAGGACAAAAAATAGGAAGAGAGTAAAGAAAAACATTTTCTCTCAAATAGTCATGGCTATGGGGAGTTTTTTAAACTGTGAAATAATGAGAAAAACAAATATAAGATAATAATGCAATTATGTAGAAAAATAACCACTGTTAAATTAATACACATACAAAATATGTATAAGATTTTATTTTTCAAGGCCCAGGATACAGTTTTGTAATTTACTTTTATAATTCAATATGATTATGTGTCCCATGTCATTAAATACCATTAAAAAATGACTAACAAAGATACATACCTATCATATACTAAGTCCTTATCATCTGCCAGGCACTACAGTTAGCACTCTCCATAAGTTATTTCATCCTCACAAAAAGCCTGTGAGATGGTATCATAACACTCATCATACTGCTGAACAACTGAGTGTTAAATATTTAGTGATATTTAGGGTTGCAGAACAAATAATTACAATAGTAGTTTTTTTTTTTTTTAATTACAAAGTCAAGTACAGAAGTCTTTCAGGCAGAACTTCAGTGGGAACTCTCCTCAAATCAACAAGTGCATGTCTATGAAAAAAATTTTTTAAGTACAAAAATGAAATTAAAATAGGAATACAAATATATTTAAGGTAAAGTTGAAAATGTTGACATTGATATGACTAAAAAAGAAAGCCTCACATTTGACTACCATACAGAAGTGTAGAGAGGGGTAATTCAAACAACCTGTAACAGCAGCGTGAGCTTTCACAGAAAAAGCTCACAAAATCCCTTTCATAATTACAGGGTTGGAGCCTTCTCATCTGTGACCATGTTTCTGAATGTCCTGGTTTACCCCTTGCTTTGTATTTTCCTGAGAGAAGAAGAAATCCCTTCGTGAATGGAACAATGCCCTTGGTGCCACGTGTTGTAAAGCTATCTATGCCTGCTGCTTGGTTTCAGGCCGTTGGGAATTATGCACACCTCTTAATGGGAGAAACAAGGCCCTCCAATCTGATCATTTTATGCAGAAGCAAATTATAGGTAACCCTTAATCTCCATTTTGTGCCTTTCCCCTTGGCCTGCCATCCATAAGCATTCACATATTACAGGCCTATGAGGAGAAAACTTTTCCCCAAGACTTTGAAAGACCTCACTAGGAGACTCAGAAAAGACTCAGAAAAGACCTCTTAGAGACTCCCAGAAAAGTCTCTAAGAGGATCATTGCAGGTAAAAGTCATTCTAAGGTGGTTCTTTCTTAGATCTCGTTCATGGATGTTTACTTATTAAAGTCCCACAATACCTTTGCTGCAAGGTCACTTCAACTACACGGCAAAGTCATGGTTTGAAACAACACTGTGGAGTGTGTGATCACAGCGCTCCAAGCCACTTCCTTTCACCCTCACAAGAACCCTGTGAGGAAAGTACCACTGGTCACTCCTTTTCTGACATCACTGAAACTTGGAAATCTTCAAGAAACTGGAAAACATGCTGGTGGCTCAGCAGAGACACTGAAACAAGGATAGAGAATGGCTTCTTAATTTCCCTAAATTAACAAGACTGAAATCTTAGGGACTAAGTCATTTTTAAATCCTACGGAAAATAGAATTTCCTGGGCTTCCCTGGTAGTTCAGTCAGTAAAGAATCTGCCTGCAGTGCAATAGACCTGGGTTTGATCCCTGGGTCAGAAAGATCCCCTAGAGAAGAAAATGGAAAACCACTCCAGCATCCTTGCCTAGAAAATCCCATGGACAGAGAAGCCTGGTGGACTGCAGTCCATGGGTTGCAGAGAGTTGGGCATGACTGAGCAACTGACCCTGAGAAACACAGAGAACATACTCCCTATTCTCTGTATTGTTGAGCCTTCTCCTCTGAAAAGGCTCACAAAGAAGATAGCCACAAATCTGACATTCAAGACATTTAATTGTATTAAGTAAAAGTGTCAATAGAGTCATTTGTGAAATAAAAATACTTAACATTTAGTGGCTATTTCCTTTTAATAGGCACTGCCTAAGTGTGTTGCACACATTAACTTATTCAGTTCAGTCACTCAGTTGTGTCCAACTCTTTGCGACCCCTTGAACCGCAACACACCAGGCCTCCCTGTCCATCATCAACTCCCGGAGTCCACCCAAACACATGTCCATTGAGTCAGTAATGCCAGCCAACCATCTCATCCTCTGTCGTCCCCTTCTCCTCCCCCACTCAATCTTTCCCAGCATCAGGGTCTTTTCAAATGAGTCAGCTCTTCACATCAGGTGGCCAAAGTATTGGAGTTTGAGCTTCAACATCAGTTCTTCCAATGAACACCCAGGACTGATCTCCTTTAGGATGGACTGGTTGGATCTCCTTGCAGTCCAAGGGTCTCTCACATCAGGTGGCTGAAGTATTGGAGTTTCAGCTTCAGCATCAGTCCTTCCAATGAATATTCAGGACTGATTTCCTTTAAGACTGACAGGTTGGATCTCCTTGCAGGCCAAGGGACTCTCAAGAGTCTTCTCCAATACCACAGTTAACTTATTCAGTATCAACAATAATCACATAACGTACACTCTACTGTCATCCTCTTTTGGCAAATGAACAAATGAAGGCACACTTGCCCAATAACCTGCATAGCTAATTAAAGTCAGAGCCAGAATTGGAATCCAGGAAGCCTGGCTCTAGAACCCAGAATCTTAACTTTGAGGGTATAATGTCACCTAGAGTGGGTCAGGAGAAGGCAATGGTACCCAACTCCATGGTACTCTTGCCTGGAAAATCCCATGGATGGAGGAGCCTGGCAGGCTACAGTCCATGGGGTCGCTAAGAGTTGGATACGACTGAGCGACTTCACTTTCACTTTTCACTTTCATGCATTGAAGAAGGAAATGGCAACCCACTCCAGTGTTCTTGCCTGGAGAATCCCAGGGATGGGGAAGCCTGGTGGGCTGCCGTCTATGGGGTCGCACAGAGTCGGACACGACTGAAGCGACTTAGCAGCAGCAGCAGCAGAGTGGGTCAAAACAGACTATTAAAGCTTCCTTTGCATTTCAATAAGAATGAACTAAGGCCAAGTTTCTAAGCCACTCTCACTTGTCTTTATGAAATAAAATTTGAGAAGTAATTCATGGAGTCATGAGGATTCCATGAGTTAGTACACACATAACACTTATCATGGCACATAAGAAACACACCATAAATGTTGAATAATACTATTATTGGGCTTTTCTTTCCCCATGTCTTTCTCTTTAATGCCTTTGATGTTGACATATATCCATTCATTCAGCTGACAAGCATAAAAAGCCTACCATGTGATAGGCTCCAAGGAAAGCAATGAAGAACGACAGATACCATCATGCTTCTCACAAATTAGCCAAGAAATCCAGTTTATAAATCATGTACTATATCATATGGAAGTGTTATATAGAAGACATACAGATGGCTAACAAACACATGAAAAGATGCTCAATATCACTCATTATTAGAGAAATGAAAATCAAAACCGCAACGAGGTACCATTTCACATCAGTCAGAATAGCTACAATCCAAAAGTCTACAAGCAATAAATGCTGGAGAGGGTGTGGAGAAAAGGGAACCCTCTTACACTGTTGGTGGGAATGCAAACTAGTACAGCCACTATGGAGAACAGTGTGGAGATTCCTTAAAAAACTGGAAACAGAACTGCCTTATGACCCAGCAAACCCACTGCTGGGCATACACACCAAGGAAACCAGAATTGAAAGAGACACGTGTACCCCAATGTTCATCGCAGCACTGTTTATAACAGCGAGGACATGGAAGCAACCTAGATGTCCATCAGCAGATGAATGGATAAGAAAGCTGTGGTACATATACACAATGGAGTATTACTCAGCCATTAGAAAGAATACATTTGAATCAGTTCTAATGAGGTGGATGAAACTGGAGCCTATTATACAGAGTGAAGCAAGCCAGAAAGAAAAACACCAATACAGTATACTAACGCATATATATGGAATTTAGAAAGATGGTAACGATAACCCTGTATGCAAGACAGTGAAAGAGACACAGATGTATAGAACAGTCTTTTGGACTCTGTGGGAGAGGGAGAGGGTAGGATGATTTGGGAGAATGGCATTGAAACATGTATAATATCATATATGAAACGAATCGCCAGTCCAGGTTCGATGCAGGATACAGGATGCTTGGGGCTGGTTCACTGGGATGACCCAGAGGGATGGTACAGGGAGGGAGGTGGGAAGGGGGTTCAAGATGGGGAACACGTGTATACCTGTGGCGGATTCATGTTGATGTATGGCAAAACCAATACAATACTGTAAAGTAATTAACCTCCAATTAAAATAAATGAATTTAAATTAAAAAAAAAAAACTATGTGAGCACAGTGGAGGTGTTATTTGAGTCATACCATGAGGCACCTTTTTATCAGGCAAGAAGGGGTAATGTAACAATCCATCAGGGCTAGAGCATAGAGGACAAAAATTATGTGCCCTTAAGGAAAAAAGTCTTTTAGTGAAGGATAATTACTTTACTGAATTTTGCTGTTTTCTGTCAAACCTCAACATGAATCAACCATAGGTATACATATATCCCCTCCCTTTGGAACTCCTTCCGGTCTCCCTCCCCATCCTACCCCCTAGTCTATTAAAAGACAACTGGAAAGGTTTAGTAAGAAGAAGTAAAAAGAGTGAAAGTAGTCACACAGAAAATGAGAAAAAGAAAGACAATGTTATGATAACGTAATGTATGGCTGCTGAACTGGAGACCAGTTGGAGAATAAGTTTCAAAACAAAACACTTTTGAAGCAGGTAGGAAACTAGGCCAGAGGTTTATAGATACAGCTGTATGCTATAACTCACTGACAAAGCAAAATCATTATAGCGAACACTGGTTCTACCCCCTCAAAGCTTCTAGGGGATGAAGCAGTGCAAAAAGAGAATGGATGGATGGTCATAGATTAGCTCAGGCAGGAACCTGAAGCCTTGAGAAAGAAGGTTAGTATTCCCTCTGGGCACCTAACCGCTGTGTCCACCTAACCTCAGGCTCTCTACTCTCTAGGATTCTTGCCTACCAACTTCCCATACAAAATGCTCCACAAATCTGACTTCAGACTTGAAACTGTCTTTAAAATGTTCTTACTTAAATGAAAATACTGTGGTAGTTTTGTTTTGGAGTTTGTGTACTCCTTATAGTCATTTCTGATTTTTACTCTCTTACTTCTTACATTAACATTTTGGTTCACCTACTCATATTTGGCCTAAGAAGTTTTGCTCAACTTCCTCTTACCAATCAGCTCTGGTTTCATCAAGGAAGAAGATTATAGTTAACTGTTAAACTCTTCAATACCTTTGAGTGTGGTCGTCAAACTAGACATTTCTGCATCTACTGTAAGTTTAATATCCACCAACGTGTCTAAGAGAATTTAATACACAGCCAGACATCAATAAAATTTGAAATCTGAATTAGGAAGCTCTAGAATATAACTCCTCAAATAGAAATCATCTCCTATACAATCAATACACATGTAACATTAAAAGGCAGCCGCTACGGAAAGAGATGTGGTAACTGAGATTAATTTAATTACAGTGCTTCAGATACATAATCTAATTTTAAAACACTTAGGAGAAATCAGTCCTAAATCCTTCCTTGTACAAACAGGGGCTCTAACCAGTCTTAATCAAGGCTGATATAGGTAAAAAAGGCACAGCAATCCAACACCATGTGCTTCAAGTTCTTTGCTTTTGCACCTCCTAAAAGAATGCACTCCTCTGACATTTTTAAGTTGACCTCTTAAATTTGAATCATAAACCTAATGAAGAATTCCCAACATTATATACGTATATATTCTATTTTTTCTAGTTTTACTGAGATAAAATTGACAAAGAAAACTTGTATATTCAGGGTGTACACAATGACTTAATATACATATGTATTGTGAGATGATTACCACAATCAAACTAATCAACATTTCTACCACCTCATAGAGTTATTTTCTTTTTTTGTGATAAGGAGATTTAAGATCTAGTTTCTGAGCAAATCCTAAGTACATAATACAGTCCTACCAACTATAGTCATCATACTGTGCATTAGCTCTCCAAAACTTATTTATCTTATAATTGGAAGTTTGTACCCTTTGATCAAGGTCTCACCATTTCCCCCACCCCTTGGCACCCACCATTTTATTCACTGGTTCTGTAAGTTCAACTTTTTGAGATTTCACACATAAATGATATCATACAGTATTGTCTTTCTGTGTCTGGATTATTTCACTTAGCATAACTTCCTCCAGGATCTTCATGTTGTCTCAAAAGGCAAGATTCCTTTCTTTTTTATGGTTGAATAACATTTATATTATTACATGCACATACATATACATATATATATATATATATATGCCAACACTCTTTTAAATATATTTTTGTTGCAACCCTGGTTACTGTAGATTTCACCCATTTATTTGTGAAATATGCTTACCAAACAATCTAGTTGCTAAGCATGTCCTCACTGTCAAATCAATAAACCAAATCAAACTAATTATCTTTCAGAAAAGCCTGACTTCATTTTTCATTTCAAATAAATGTGCTAATCTGCCTTCTCAGTAACCCCTCCCCCTCTCTATACACACAGAAATCAAGTTCAACTCTAAAAGAAATAAGTCATGGACATCTGTGGTGTATTTGATACCAAGATAAAATAAGATCCTGTCCCATCTAGGATTCTGACCAGAGCTCTGTTTGCTTTGCTATAGATTCTCACTCAGGAGCTAAGAATTGCCAAATGGTCCCCTTGTTTGGAGAGCCAGAGGTTTTTGCATCCGGAAGCAATCAACTACTGAAAGATCCACGTTGGGTGAAAAGCATGTGTGACTCCGTGGCCAAGTAGGAGGAAAGCAATTTGTGAAGGGGAAGGTAGGAAAGGAGAACCAGCCAATCACAAGTGCTCTCAGACAACCAATTTCAGGAAAGCAGATATGTGCATTGAGCAACTAAATACCATTTACACTACTTTTGCATGCAAAATCCCTAGAAAGTTTCCCTGAAATGCCAGGTGTATATATATCCCCTTCTGAAGACTACTAACCTAAGAACAGCTGCAGAGTGGAACTCAAAAGTGAAAGTCAGGCACACAAACTGAAAACTATCAGTCATAAAGTCCTAAGCAAAGAAGCAGAATCGAGATACACGGCAACACAGTAAAAGCTCTAAGATACGTAGGTTCAACATAGGGAAGGCTGAGCTTGGACTTTGTCATCGTCATGCTCAGGGTTCAGATTCCAGCTCTACCACTTAAGAGTACTGTGACTTTTAAATAAATTTCTTTTTCTTTTTGGATGACCTTTATTGAGATATCATTGAGTATATAACATTGTATAAGTGTAAGATACAATATAAGGCTTGAATATATGTATATATTATGAAATGATTACCACAGTGAGTAAACACATCCATCAACTCACACAATTATGATTTTGTGTGAATTTGGTGAGAACTTTTAAAATCTACTCTCTCAGCAACTTTCAAATATACAATACGGCATTGTTAACTATAGTCACCATGCTATACATTAGATTAGATTTTGTCTACTGAACTTAATAGTCCTAACAGTGTTTTAGTGGAGTCCTTAGAGTTTCCTATTTAGAAGATCATGCTATCATCAAACAGAGACAATTTTACTTCTTCCTTTCCAATTCAGATGGCCTTTACCTCTTTTCTTGCCTTATGGCTCTGGCTAGGACTTGCAGTACTCTATTGAATAGAATGGTGAGAGTGGGCACCCCTGCCTTTTTGCTGATCTTATAGGAAAAGCTTTCAGTCTTTCCTCACTGAGTGTGACTTTTGACATATGCATATTAATAAGTGTGGTATATCACATTCATAAAATGAAAGGAAAAAACCATACGATCATCTCAACACAGGAAACAAAAAGCACTGGACAAAATTCAACATCCACTCACAATAAGAACTCTCAACAACTGGATAAAAAAGGAACATACTTCCACAAAGCAGGACATATATGACAAGTCGTTCATCCCCTTAAGGCTCAGTTTCCTCGACTATAAAACAGGAGTGATGGTCATCGTGTCATGATGACGACTATGTTATAAATAACTGGGCTTCACTGAATCGTTGTGAGGGTTAGATGAGATAGCAAGAGACACTTAGTACAAAACCTGCCAAGTCGTAAACATTCAATCAATGCTAACAAACAGTAATTTAGACTGTGAGTAAGGGGACTGTTAACAAAATCAAGGCAACTCAGACAAAATGGAGACATTTTCAATTACAGGCCCACCCTATGTCTCTAAAATTGACTTCCATGAATCTAACCCCAATCACAGCACAGTTTAAGAACATAAAAATCATCCTTTCTTACTATTGACCTAAGGGGTAAATAGCACTAATAAGATTCTGCTATTTTTTAAGCTACTCTCAAATCTTTATCTGAATTTCAAATTGAGTTTAAGGTGCCCAGAGTCTAATAGTATATGACACAGTTAACAAAGGAAATGAACTCAAGAGAGCTTAGTTAGAAAACCCCTACAGGTGTGAAGAGAGAGTCTTTTGCAAACCAAAAGATTTGGAATTTAATTTGTGCAAGTATGGAGGGGACTTCCAGCCAGCCATCTGTCCGGGAAAGCTTAAAACAGATAAGAACTTAATTTGTCTGGAATGACCTAGGCTTAATTTCACAAACATTTTCACTTCTGAAATGAGCCTAGAGCTTCGCCTTTGAGTGGCCATCCAAAAAATAAAAAAAATTCCTAGACATGAAGAAATTAACTTCAATGACTCATAAAAAGTAAGGTATTATTAGATATCTGTTAATATTAAACAACATACAATTGTCCCATAGATCAAGCTCATTCAAGACCACAAACAGTTAATTCTATTTCATTTTTTAAAACCTTTCTAGAAGTGGTTTGTTCTTTCATCTTTACCTCCCCACTTGCTAAGGTAAATCAGAGACCCAGGATGTAATTATATCAATTGCCTCTAAAAACAAAGACCAAATATTGAAAGAACAAAGAAGATACTGCACTGTCTCCCAAAGCTTTTGTGGAAGCAGAGCCCAAAATCATGGCTTATGTTATTAGTGGACAAACTGTGAAACAGAGTGCGTCAGTACATGCAGCAAACGGCAAGACAGCAGAGAGTCAAGGGGTCACAGCGCTACACCCATGAGACAATGTGTTACCTCATTCATCCTAAAGACTACTCTAGAAATAATTCTATTTAATAAGAAAAGGCGCAACAATTTACTATATATAAACAATGTAATCCTTCAAAGATTGTCAAAAATAAAAAGGCTATATTATCCAATAAGTTCTGGGATCTGGGAGAAACAATATACTGTGTGCTATGCTGTGCTGAGTTGCTCAGTCATGTCCAATTCTTTGCAACCCCATGGACTGGCTCTTGCAACCCCACTAGGCTCCTCTGTCCATGGGGATTCTCCAGGCAAGATACTGGAGTGGGTTTTTCCCACTCCAGGGGATTTTCCCAACCCAGGGATCAAACCCAGGTCTCCCACATTGCAGGTGGATTCTTTACCGTCTGAACCAACAGGGAAGCCCAAGAATACTGGAGTGGGTAGCCTACTCCTTCTAAAGGGGAACTTCCCAACCCAGGTATCGAACCAGGGTCTTCCGGACTGCAGGTGGAATTCTTTACCAGCTGAGCTATTCAGTTCAGTTCGGTCGCTCAGTCGTGTCCGACTCTGCGACTCCATGAATTGCAGTATACCAGGCTTCCCTGTCCATCACCAACTCTCGGAGCTTGCTCAAACTAATGTCCATCGAATTGGTGATGCCATCCAACCAGCTCATCCTGTGTCATCCCCTTCTTCTTCTGCAATGTACTAATCTTTAGTAAATGATGACTTTCACATTAAAGATAGTATCAAGCAATGCTGTTTATCTAAACCCATTCAAGCTACCTCTTTGATCTCTTTCCATGAAAAGTTTTATTTCTAAAAATTCATTAATACTTATCTATGATTGAGATTGGTGCCATATGGAGATAAATTTTATGAACCTCGGTAAGCTGAAGAATCTGATGGCACTGCTTTATTAAAAGGAAACTTCTATTACTGCATAATAGCAATTTAGAATTGGCATCCTAGTTAATTTTGTCACACCATAACTTAGAGAATGTTCAAGTGGGAGGGGACATGGGTAAGGCTATGGCTGATTCATGTTGGTGTCTGGTAGAAACCAACATAATACTGTAAAGCACTTATTCTCTTCAATTATAAATAAATAAAATAAAAAGAATAAAAATAGAGATCTATAAGCTGGTAATTAAAAAAAAGATATACAGCTTTCAAAACCATATCCTATAAATGAAATTTTTACTGAAGTATTAAATGCATTATCATTATAATGTTTGCTTTGGAAACTAGATTTAATTGTAAGAAAATCTGTGACGTTTTGTCTTTTCTGAGAAATTGGGTGGGTGATTAAATAAGTGGATTAGAGTGTGTACTATATTTTTTTGGTTCCATAAACTTTACTAACATTCAGTAATGAAATGTAGCATGGAAGAAAAAAAAAAGAATACTTGTAAAATCAGTAGCATGATTCAAATTCCTAAAAGACAGAAAAAATGATTATTGGCCATAAAAGCCAGAAGGAAATTTCAGGCTTATGACAAGATAAAAACAGGGGAAAAAAATATTTTTTTGATATTTGAAAACATATCTAATCACCAGAGCTGCTCTCACAAATATCAGAGAGAGAGACTTACTCACAGGCCACCTACCTAAAGTTGTTGTACCTGTTTAAGATTGATTCTCTCAATACAAGGATGACTGTCTTTCCAATGGTTCTTTTGCAGCCTTATAGACTACAGAAATACCCACATAAGGAGAGTGAGTAGGACACACACACATCATAAATCACAGAGGACAGGTCAGCTTCATACTTAGTCAATTCATTCAACACCCTTTCCCAGTTCAAGGCAGCCTCACCTTCCCTGGGGAATTAACTGCCACATAATCATCACTTGGATTATCAAGCTCTACTCTTTCACTCCCAGCTTTGTTAAGAAAACTGTTTTCCTCCCACTTTTTTCAAAAAGAAAAGTTGAGGGGTAGGGGGGAAATACAATGGTCACTACTATATCCTTCCCCTAGATCCAATGTTTGTTAACAATTTGCCACGTCTGCTTATCTCTCCATACATACATCAATGTGGATGTTCTTTGGCTCATCCATTTGAAAGCTGCAGAAATCATAACTCACCCTAAAATCTCCAGCATGTGATTCTTAAGATTAACATCTTCTGTGTGGTCACAAATTATTATTCCACCCAAGAAAATAAACAATTATATAGTATTATCTATTATTCAGACTGTGTTCAGATTTCACCAGTGGGTGAAAGAACATTTGTTTTAACTTCCCCCTTCAACCTGGGTCCAGTCTAAGTTCATAGATCACAATTGGCAATTATGTCTCTTTAGCTTTATTTAGGCTAAAGAATAGTTTCTCTCTGTTTCTCTTTCTCAGACACACCAATCCACCCACCCAGCCACACCCACAACCACACACACACACACACACACACACACACACACACACACACACACACACACACAGTGTGCTCTTTTATGACAATGACATTTTGAAAAGTTCCAGAAAACTCTTATTTCATGTCATGTATTTTGAACTTGACTATTTTCCTCTTCAGGCATTTACCTTGTTTTTCTATCCGCTGTGTTTCCTAAAATACTGACTTTGGTATAGGGTTGATTAGAGTCAAGCTAAACATTTTTGAGAGAATATTTCACAATGGTGATGTTCTATCATCCATCTATACTTACATGGGGGATTTCTGTTTTATGGTAGGGCTTTGCTTTTTGATTTCCTCTGTTCTCCTCCTTACCCTACTACCCTTTTTGAATACCACTATGGACTATAATTACTTTGCCGACTAAGGTCTGTCTAGTCAAGGCTATGGTTTTTCCAGTAGTCATGTATGGATGTGAGAGTTCGACTGTGAAGAAGGCTGAGTGCAGAAGAATTGATGCTTTTGAACTGTGGTGTTGGAGAAGACTCTTGAGAGTCCCTTGGACTGCAAGGAGATCCAAGCAGTCCATTCTGAAGGAGATCAACCCTGGGATTTCTTTGGAAGGAAGGATGCTAAAGCTGAAACTCCAGTACTTTGGCCACCTGATGCGAAGAGTTGACTCATTGGAAAAGACTCTGATGCTGGGAGGGATTGGGGGCAGGAGGAGAAGGGCATGACAGAGGATGAGATGGCTGGATGGCATCACTGACTTGATGGCCATGAATCTGAGTGAAGTCCAGGAGTTGGTGATGGACAGGAAGGCCTGGCGTGCTGCGATTCATGGGGTCGCAAAGAGTCGGACACGACTGAGCAACTGAACTGAACTGAACTGATGGACTATAAAAATAATAATGTGTGCATGCCCAGTCATATCTGATTCTTTGTGACCCCATGGAATATAGGCGTAAATGATGATGCTGTTAAAGTGCTGCACTAAGTATGCCAATAAATTTGGAAAACTCAGCAGTGGCCACAAGACTAGAAAAGGTCAATTTTCATTCCAATCCCAAAGAAAAGCAATACCAAAGAATGTTCAAACTATCTCACAATTGCACTCATCTCACATGCTACCAAAGTAATGGTCAAAATTCTCCAACTGAGGCTTCAACAGTACATGAACTGAGAACTTCCAGATGTTCAAAATGGATTTAGAAAAGGCAGAAGAACCAGAGATAAAATTGCCAACATCCTCTGGATCATAGAAAAAGCAAGAAAATTCCAGAAAAACATCTGCTTCACTGACTACACTAAAGCCTTTGACTGTGTGGATCACAACAAACTGTGGACAGTTCTTCAAGATATGGGAACATCTGATCACTTTACCTGCTTCGTGAGAAATCTGTATGCAGGTCAAGAAGCAACAGTTAGAACTGTACATGGAACAACAGACTGGTCCCAGATCGGGAAAGGAGAGTGTCAGAGCTGTATATTGTCACCCTGCTTATTTAACTTGTATGCAGAGTACATCATGTGAAATGTCAGGCTGGATGAAGCTCAAGCTGGAATCAAGAATGCAGAGAGAAATATTAACCACCAGATATGCAGATGACACCACCCTTATGGCAGAAAGCAAACAGGAGCTAAAGAGCCTCCTGATGAAAGTGAAAGAGGAGAGTGAACACGCTGGCTTAAAACTCAACATTCAAAAAACGAAGATCATGGCATCTGGTCCCATCACTTCAAGGCAAATAGATGGGGAAACAGTGGAAACAGTGACTGACAGACTTTATTTTCTTGGGCTCCGAGATCACTGCTGATGGTGACTGCAGCCATGAAATTAAAAGATGCTTGCTCCTTGGAAGAAAAGCTATAATCAACCTAGAAAGCACATTAAAAAGCAGAGATATTACCTTGCTGACAAAGGTCCATTTGGTCAAAGCTATGGTTTTTCCAGTAACAATATACGGATGGGAGAGTTGGACCATAAAGGAAGCTGAGTGCCGAAGAATTGATGCTCTTGAACTGTGGTGTTGGAGAAGACTGCAAGGTGATCAAACCAGTCAATCCTAAAGGAAATCAACTCTGAATATTCATTGGAAGGAACAATGATGAAGCTGAAGCTCCAATACTTTGGCCATCTGATGAAAAGAGCTGACTCTGTGGAAGACCCTGATGCTGGGAGAGATTGAAGGCAGGAGGAGAAGGGAGTGACAGAGGATGAGATGGTTGGATGGCATCACTGACACGATGAACATGAGTTTGAGCAAGCTTCAGGAGTTGGTGATGGATAGGAAAGCCTGGTGTGCTGCAGTCCACAGGGTCACAAAGAGTTGGACACAACTAAGTGACTGAACTGAACTAGACTGT
Source organism: Capra hircus (assembly GCF_001704415.2). NCBI lineage: Eukaryota > Metazoa > Chordata > Mammalia > Artiodactyla > Bovidae > Capra > Capra hircus. The sequence goes on along the minus strand of NC_030823.1, from coordinate 29,452,650 downwards.
AGCCTGCCAGGCTCCTCTGTTCCCGGTATTTCTCAGGCAAGAATACTGGAGCGGGTTGCCATTTTCTCCTCCAGGGGCTACGGACTAATAGACTGTTAACTATTCTAAATGCTACAATCAGACTTCTTATTCTTTCTTAAAACTCAAATTGCCCCAAATTTGACAATTAGCAAATTCTTTAAGCTGCTGCTTTTTAAAAATCTGAGTCTTAATACAGTATGATTAAAGTCACCTTTTTTTTTTTAAGGTTATTTCTCTACTGAAGAAAATCACCTACTCATTCATATAAATTATTTCAAAAATTTCTCTTAAGTATTAACCATGTGCCAGATGCCTTTTTAAGTGTTGGGGATACATTAAAGAACAACAGAGTCCCTACTACATGGGGCTTACGTTATTATTTATGAAGACAAAAACAGAAAGAAAAATAACTACGTAATATATCAGATGGGGGTAAGTGCTTAGGAGAAAAATAAAGCAGTGTATGGGATGAAAAATGAGAGAGAGTTGGTATTTAGCGTAGAGAGAAGCCCCTCCAAAGAAATAACATGAGGCAGAGACTCAGATGAATTTGACTGAGTAGCTTGTAGCATCTGGAGGTTGAGAAAGCCCAGCCCTGGGAACAGAGCAAGGGGCCTGCTTGGAATGTTTGAAGATCAGCACGAAGGCGGTGTGGCTGGAGTCCAGTAAGCTGGGGGTAGTTGCAGGATGTAAGATCAGAAAAGAATGAATCCTGACATTCATCATATACTCAGTGTATAACTATGATTTGTTTTTGCTTTGTATTTGATTTTGTATTTTTGTATTTGATTTTGATTTGTATTTTTCCCCTCCTTGGACCACACAGCATGTGGGATCTTAGTTCCCCAACCAGGCTCCCCCACTGCAGCAAAACCAGAGTCTTAACCACTGGACCGCCAGAGAAGTCCCTTGTTTTGCATTTTATCATAATGATACAATTTTTTAAGCTGGAGACTGAGCATGGTTCTTAGAGTGGGTTTAAAAAAATATGAACATGTCCTAACCCCAGGAACTTGTGAAACCCACCTTATTTGGAAGAAAGATATTTGTAGATGTAAAGAGGTTAAGGATCAGGAGATGAGCTCCAATTGGAATTACCTGGGTCGGCCCTAAATCTAGTGACAACTGTCCTTACAAGAGGCAGAAGAAGGCAGAGAGAAGCGAAGGCCATATGAAGGTGGAGACAGAGACTGCAGTCACGCATCCACAAGCCGAGGACACCTCCCGCGCGCTCCTTTAGAGAAATCGACAAACTGATTCTAAGATGTATACAAGGAAAGGCAAAAGGCCTAAACAATTTTTATAAGCATGAACTTGGAGAACTCACACTATCTGATGCCAACACCTACTACAAAGTTAGAGCAACCAAGACAGTACACTGTTGACATAAAGACAGATATATATACCAAAGGAACAGCACAGCCCAAAAACAGACTCTTGTATACGGTCAAGTGGCTTTTCACAAAGGTGTTGCACTGGAGTGAACAGCGTGGCCCCGAAACTCATGGCCACCCAGAACCTCAGAACGTGACCTTATTTGGAAGAAGGGTCTTTGCAGATGTCATTAGTTAGGATGCAGTCATGCTGGATTAGGTGGGCCCTAAATCCAGTGATTGGGGTCCTTATAAGAACATACAGAGAAGACAGAGGCCTATGGGAAGAAAGCCGACAACACAGGCAGACAGGAGAATTGTGCAGCCAAAAATGCCATGAATTTCTGGGAGCACCAGAAGCTAGGAAGAGTCAAGAAAGGGTTTCTTAATACAATGTTTCGAGAAAGCCCTGCCAAACCTTGATTTCAGACTGCTAGCCTCCAAAACTATGAGGAAAGACATCTTTCCTTTAAGTTACCGAATTTGTATTGATTTGTTAAGGCAGCCCTAGGAAACTAATACAGTTTTAGTTTGCTGTTGTTGTTTGGTTGGTTGGTTTTTATTGAGGTACAATGAACAAAACACAAAGTTTACTTGAACATGAGTTTTATAATCAAACTGGCCTGGGTTCCCCTGCTTCATCGATCACTATGCCTTCCAGAGAATGTAGCACGTGCTTCTTCTCTCTAGTCATGTCTGACTCTTTGCGACCCCACAGACTAGAGCCCACCAGGCTCCTATGCCCAGGTGATTTCCTAGGCAAGACTACTGCAGTGGGTTGCCATTTCCTTCTCCAGGGATCTTCCCAACCCAGGGATCGAGCTGTATTGGCAGGCAGATTCTTTACCACTGAGCCACCTGGGAAGGCCAACCACATAGGATGACCTGCTTCTAATTAGCCTGCCCACAGCTTCCCCACACAAACAGTCTCCCATCAAGGCACACCTGAACCTTCCTTTCCACTATCAAGGTTTCCCACTCCCCTATTTGCCTTTGAATCCCTGACAGATACAAGCATGGCTGATTCCCTTGTTACAGCAAGCACTAAATGAATAGCCATTGGTTGGTCTCATTTGCTTGGTCTTCATTTACTTCCGCAACTAGGATAAATGGAGTTGAGGTCCTCATTTTATTTTTGTGGTGTTTCTGCTCCGTATCTTAAAAATCCGTTCTTCTAAGACAGTATGATATATTGCGGGGTGGGGGTGGGGGGAGGTGGCAGTAGGGGAGGGGCACAGGGGGGAGGGGGGCGGGCAGCTGCTTTGGAACCAGAGAGCCCTGGGTTTCAGGATCTGACTCCTCTAGCTATGATCTTATGGAAGTTCTATAATTTCTTTGAACATCAGTTTCCTTGCCAATGTTCCCGACTGAGGGAACAGGAACCACCTACTGCTAACTGCCCTAAAAAGAGATGATGAACGCAAAGAGGAACAGTGCCTGGCACAGAATAAGTCCTCAATGAAGTTAGCTGCTTTGATTAGGCTACAGTTTTCAGCACTGAAACACCTAACTCTGTGATTCAATAACCTGCTGTTACAGTTGGTAGTTATTTTTTGTTTCTAAGTTGCATTATTAGCAATATGGTGCCAAGTCCCTCATCTTAGAAAGCTAAGGACAGCATGGATGTGATGCTCTGACTGCAAGTGACCGAAAACCACCAAAACCAGCTCGTGCAGAACCCCACACACAGATCTAAAGTACACCTAGGATTGACAAGGACTGAACTGGAATTAATAAGCAGTAATTCAAGAAACCAGCTTAGTTCTCTCCCAGGAAATGCTCGGTTTGATCACCTCACTTCTCTTTTAACTGGTTTCTTCCGTTAACTCAGCCTATACATGGCCCTTAAAAATAGCCACTCCATGACGGTAACGATCTATAACTTGATAGGGATTTGGGTTTAAACACGTGTATATACGTCTTTCGGGCTTCCCTGGTGGCTCAAATGGTAAAGAATCTGCCTGCAATGGAGGAGACCCGGGTTCAATTCCTGGGTCAGGAAGATCCCCTGGAGAAGGGCATGGCCACCCACTCCGGTATCCTTGCCTGGAGAATTCTGCGAACAGAGAAGCCTGGCAGGTACAATCCACGGGGCTCACAAAGAGTGGGGCACAGCTCAGCGACTAACTTTCTTTCACATGTATATACATTTGTCAACACTCATCTAATGGTACACTTAACACATACACATTTCACTGTAAGTTTGAATCTCTTTTCCTATCTCTTTCATCAAACTGTGACATGTCAAAGACAAAAAGGAAATCATATGCAATTCTAAATCCCCAACAATAGTACAATGCCTAGCATGTAGCCAAATCCCAACAAATGTTTCATTATTAAACAAAGGAAGACAAACTTAAGAAAACGAGGAATTTTACTTACTGGAATTCATCCTGAAATGTGTGTTAAAAGTCCTCATTTTAATTAGTAATTACATTCTAATTAATATAAACAGATTTAAATTTCACTTATTATAAAGAGAAGTATATTTATAAGCAAACAATTAAGTGACAATTATGGGCAAACTGCTCTGGCTACATGACACTACCGCCACCTAGTGGAAATAATGAACATTACCATGACTGCAAACTCCTTAAAGAAGAAAATTTCCAACTGGGTTGGGGGACCATGAGCAAACACATTTCAATCACATTAACCAGGCACCTGCTAGGTTCTGGAAATTATGCCAGGTTCCACAAGGACAGGCAAAGATCATGACTGTTTTGATCACTGCTGTATCACTAGAGTCAAGAAGAGTGACAATATACTTTGTTCATGCATGCTCAGTTGCTTCAGTTGTATCCAACACTTTGCAACCCCATGGACTGTAGCCCGCCAGGCTCCTCTGTCCATGGGATTCCCCAGGCAAGAATACTGGAGTGGGTTGCCATGCTCTCCTCCAGGGGATCTTTCTGACCCAAGGATAGAACCCAGGTCTCCTGCAGTTCCTACATTGCAGCCGGATTCTGTACCGCTGAGCTGCCAGGGGAGCCCTAATATAATGGGGTCACACAGAGTCGGACACGACTGAAGCGACTCAGCAGCAGCAGCAGCAGCAGCAGCAGCTTTCAGTAAACATCTGTAAGCTGACTGACTAGATTCTAAGGATTAAAAGAAGACTGAGACATGATCTTCAGTAAAGGCATTCAGCCATCCAAAGCCAACAGAATTGTATCCAGGCCATGGAATATTATTCAACATGCATGCATGCACACACACACACACACATACACACACACACACACACACACACACAACTATCAAGCCATCAAGCCATTGAAAAGACAAAAAGGAACCTTAAATATATGTTATACTAAGTAAAAGAAGCTAGTCAGAAAAGGCTACATATATGATTCCAACTATATTACATTCTAAAAAGGACAAAGCTATAGAGATAGCAAAAAAAAAAAAAAAAAAATCAGTGGCCACAAGGGGTTGGGAGGAGGGAGAGATTGACAGGCAGAGCACAGGATTTTTAGGGCAGCGAAACTACTCTGTGTGGCATTTTATTAGTGGATACATGCAGTTATACATTTGTCAAAACCCATGGAATGGTCACCCTAATGTAAACTATGGACTCCAGATGATAAGGATGCGTCAGTGTGAGTTCATCAGTGATAACAAGTGTACCACTCTGGTGGGGGATGTTGACAGCGGGGGAGCCCGTGCATGTTTGGGGTAGGAGGTATATGGGGGCTCTGTACGTTCCACTCAACTTTGCTATGAATCTGAAACTGCTCTTGTAAACAGTCTGCTTCTAAAAACAATATGATTTTACCCTGATGTTCAGATAAGCAAACCCACATCTAATGAGTACATCAAAACTATGCTATTGGGTTTAAACACCTAAGTAAATGCTCAGTAAATATTATTTCCTCACCTCTACGGTGACGGTTTGGTCGCTAAGTCATGTCCAACTCTTGGGACCCCATGGACTGTAGCCTGCCGGGCTTCTCTGTCCACAGGATTCTCCAGGCAAGAATACTGGAGTAGGTTGTCATTTCCTTCTCCAGGGGATCTTCCCCACCCAGGAATCAAACCTGAGTCTCCTGCATTGCAGGCAGATTCTTTACCAACTGAGCTACAAGGAACAGTCCTCATCTCTGTGGCGCAGCCCTAATTCCACATCCCAAGCAGCTGCCATCAAGCAGCTATAAACAAGCCACTGGGTCTTCATCTGTAAAATTAAGACAACTAGACGAAATCTCTCAGTTCCCTTCCTAATATAACATTTTTTAAATTTTAAATGAAGAAATAATACAAGTTAAATTTTTCTAGGGTATAGAGAAAGAAGCTACATAGTAGCCTGCACCAAGCTCCTCCGTCCATGGGATTTTCAAGGCAAGAGTACTGGAGTGGGTTGCCATTTCCTTCTCCAGGGAATCCTCCCAACCCAGGGATCGAACCCAGGTCTCTCACATTGTAGACAGACGCTTTACTGTCTGAGCCAGCAGGGAAGTCTAGAGAAAGAAGGAAAACTGTCAAATAATTACAGCATCACACTGACACCAAAATCTGACAAATAACATAATAAAAACTACTGCAAAAACTCTAAAAGTGATGCCCAAAAGAACTCAGGGATATGTTAAATGAAAGATATGCTATGAGCACAAAATGTTCAATCTAGGAATAGAAGGATTATTAAATATTAAGTTTACCCATATAAATAATAACCACACAAATAGGTCAAAAAACAAAAGTTAATGACCATGGCAGTATATGTCAAACATGTTTATGAAAAAATTACAAAACCACTTCTGATTTTTAACCCTTAGCAAAACAGCAATAGATGACTTTTTCTTTAACATAACTGAAAAATGCAAAATGTTATGGTGGTGGTGGTGGTGGAGTAGCTTCCCAGGTGGCGGCCAGTGGTAAAGAATCCACCTGCCAATGCAGGAGAATCAGGTTCAATCCCTGGGTTAGGGAGATCCCCTAGAGGAGGAAACGGCAACCCACTGCAGTATTCTTGCCTGGAGAATTCAACGGACAGAAGAGCCTGGTGGGTTACAGTTCATGGGGCCGCGAAGAGTCAGACACAGCTGAGCAACCAAGCACACGCCAGCAGCAGGGGAGCCCGTGGATGGGATCCGCAGTGATCTTTCAGCACATTGCCAGCAAACCTCAACTGTGTGCACAACAATCCACACTCTTTTCACCCAACTAAGCACCAAATCTTGAAACAAGGAGAGGGGGAGGGAATCTGATGGAACCGTAACCATAGATCTTCCCACTGGCTCCTCTTCCATGAAAGACCTTGGTGAAGGCCGTTAATGCCGAGATGAAGGCAGTTGCTTCAGACAAGCTGACTCACATTAGAGCCTACGTGAGTACACTGTTCACAGGGCAAAAAGGGAAATCCTGAACGGGTATATAGAATTACACTCCCCGAAAAACAAGCATCATTTCAATATGAAATCAGCCGATGGGAGAACCTGGGATTCTAAGACAGACACACAATCATTAAGAAACCGTCATGCACTGAGATGGTGAAGATGCTTTCATTGTCAAGGATCCCCCCTTAACTCATCAATCAGCTAAGCAACCAATCAATAATTTAGGGGGTTCCTACTATGTGCACAGCTCTGCAGCAGTTATAATAAAATGTAAGATAACGGTTCCATCAAGACAAATACCTATTTCACGGCTGGGGAGACAGAATAAACACAGGAAGAGAACAAAACAATACAAGAGATGGATAAGACAACCTAATTCTCTGCTTTCTCCTAGATGTCTTAGGAATAAGCACACAAGAAGCAGTCAATCAGAACAGTTTCCTTCCTCTAACTTTCAGAAGCTGAAAGGATTGGAAGCTTTTTAAACAGACACAGGTAAATAATCTACCACAATGGTAATGGTAATAACTGATCAGAGATTCTTGAAAACATACTAACACCTTAAAGAAATCTCAGTAATGTCTATTCTCCCACTGAACAAGGCATATTAACTAATTAATCACAATTATATTCCCAAGCCACTATGCTAGGCACCAACTGAAGCAACCAAAATTAAATAGATGAAAATATTTGAAGAAATCTTATATAAAGCCTGTTACAGGACTGGAAGCAAGTTCTGAGAGCAGCTCATTCTGAAATTCTTGAGTTTGTAACCGAAAATAAGTACACGTAGCTACATAGTCACCTCTGCTTATACTGCCAGGATAAAAACTGGTGATGAGATTAAATCAACATCCTCCCATCCCTAAGATAACCCAGCCTTGATGAAGCACAGGTGATGGCTGACTTTAATTCAACAAATATGTACTTGAGTTTTCATACTCTGCTCAATGCCTGAAATGTGAAGTCGAATAAAATGTGGACTCGGTTTACTGTGATTTTAAATAAATATACAGTCAAGTCCAAGTCCTTGATCTAAAAGAGCTCATGTTACAGAGTTCTTTGTCTTTGCCAGTGGTAAAAGAAAATGGCATGCCTTTAAAAAGTAAGGTTCCTTGAAACAATCCTCTTTTTCCAATCATTAACTGCCTAACCAAGAGGCTACAAAGCTGGAACATTACTACATTGTACTTGTAATGAGTGATTGGAATGTGAATTAGGAATAAAACTGCATATCTCTAAAACTATAATGCTATACTGGTTCGATGTAAAACTATGACATCCTACATCAAGAAATTTTATTTACACAAAATCTATTCCAAAAACACAAGATATAAACAGCTAATATTTCATGGCCCCATTACCAAGTGTAAAGAGGTTTTCAAGCAAGAAATGTGTACTGTTGAAAGCTTTGGGAACATTGAGCCTCTACATCCTCTGGAAAAGGCAGATACAGCCTTGAGGCAAAAATGCTAGGAAGTGATAGAATGCCTTCTTTACAATTTGCAGTTAGGTTATTACCCATGATAAATTGATAACCATTCATTAACTTTGAGAGCAATAGACAACTGACAGGCTATTTCATGCCTCAAAGAATTTATGGCAAAAATGACAGGTGACTTAGAATTCAGAAAATAAAATGGATTCTTGGAAATTGTTACTTTCATGCAGCCTTCTTTTAAATAAACTTGGAAGCAGGTATAGTTATTTGCTACCGATAAGAATTAAAGGTCATGATTTTCTACATCAATGACCAAAGGATTAATGTTTATCATTTGTATCAGTCTGTCAATCAACAATATATAAACATGAATCCAGCATTTATGGTATCAGGAGATAGACTATTCACCGTGGGTCATAAAAGGGAAAAATTATGCAAAACTCACATTAATAACTTAATTAAAACAGGGTACAATTAAGATTTAGGAATTATGTTTACAGATTCTCCTTGGCTGGCACTTCCTTGCCACCTACCTCTAAGTTGCAGCTATCCTAAGTTGCTTTAGTCATGCCCCCCTCTTTGCAGCCCTATGGACTGTAGCACGCCAGGCTCTCCTGTCCATGGGATTATCCAGGCAAAAGTACTGGAGCAAGTGGCCCTTTCCTACTCCAGAGGATCTTTTCCACCCAGGGACTAAAGCAGCATCTCTTAAGTCTCTGGCATTGGCAGGCAGGCTCTATCACTAGAGCCACCTGGGAAGCCCATCAGTTCAGTTCAGTCGCTCAGTCGTGTCTGACTCATTGACCCCATGGACTGCAGCACGCCAGGCCTCCCTGTCCATCAGTAGCTCTTGGAGTCTACTCAAAGTCATGTCCACTGGGTCGGTGATGCCATCCAACCATCTCATCCTCTGTTGTCCCTTCTCCTCCTGCCTTCAATCTTTCCCAGCATCAGAGTCTTCTCAAATGAGTCAGTTCTTCGCATCAGGTGGCCAAAGGATTGGAGTTTCAGCTTCAGCATCAGTCCTTCCAATGAATATTCAGGACTGATTTCCTTTAGGATGGATTGGTTGAATCTCCTTGCAGTCCAAGGGACTCTCAAGAGTCTTCTCCAACACCACAGTTCAAAAGCATCAGTTCTTCAGCACTCAGCTTTCTTTATAGTCCAACTCTCACATCCATACATGACTACTGGAAAAACCGTAGCTTTGACTAGACAAACCTTTGTTGACAAAGTAATGTCTCTGCTTTTTAATAAGCTAAGTTGGTCATAACTTTTCTTCCAAGGATCAAGAGTTTTTTAATTTTGTGGTTGCAGTCACCATCTGCAGTGATTCTGGAGACCCAAAAAATAAAGTCTGACACTGTTTCCACTGTTTCCCCATCTATTTGCCATGAAGTGATGGCACCAGATGCCATGTTCTTAGTTTTTAGAATGTTGAGTTTTAAGCCAACTTTTTCACTCTTCTCTTTCACTTTCATCAAGAGGCTCTTCAGTTCTTCTTCTAAAGGTGGTGTCATCTGCATATCTGAGGTTGTTATTTCTCCCAGCAATCTTGATTCCAGCTTGTGCTTCATCCAGCCCAGTGTTTCACATGATGTACTCTGTACAGAAGATAAATAAGCAGGGTGACAATATACAGCCCTGACGTACTCCTTTTCCTATTTTGAACCAGTCCATTGTTCCATGTCCAGTTCTAACTATTGCTTCTTGACTTGCATACAGATTTCTCAGGAGGCAGGTCAGGTGGTCTGGTATTCCCATCTCTTGCATAATTTTCCAGTTTGTTGTGATCCACACAGTCAAAGGCTTTGGCATAGTCAATAAAACAGAAGTAGATTTTTTCTGGAACTCTCTTGCTTTTTCAACGATCCAGTGGATATTGGCAATTCGACCTCTGGTTCCTCCGCTTTTTCTAAATCCAGCTTGAACATCTTGAAGTTCATGGTTTACATACCATTGATCTAGTCCCTGGTTTGGAGAATTTTGAGCATTACTTTGCTAGCATGTAAGATGAGTGCAATTATGCAGTAGTTTGAGCATTCTTTCCCATTAACTTTCTTTGGGATTGGAATGAAAACTGACCTTTTCCAGTCCTGTGGCCACTGCTGAGTTTTCCAAATTTGCTAGCAATATTGAGTGCAGCACTTTCACAGCATCATCTTTTAGATCTGAAATAGCTCAACTGGAATTCCATCACCTCCACTAGCTTTGTTTGTAGTGATGCTTCCTAAGGCCCACTTGACTTCACATTCCAGGATGTCTGGCTCTAGGTGAGTGATCACACCACCATGAATATCTGGGCTGTGAAGATCTTTTTTGTATAGTTCTTCTGTGTATTCTTGCCACCTCTTCTTAATATCTTCTGCTTCTGTAGGTCCATACCATTTCTGTCCTGTACTGTGCCCATCTTTGCATGAAAAGTTCCTTTGGTATCTCTAATTTTCTTGAAGAGATCTCTAGTGTTTCTCATTCTATTGTTTTCCTCTATTTCTTTGCACTGATCCCTGAGGAAGGCTTTCTTATCTCTCCTTGCTATTCTTTGGAAGTCTTCATTCAAATGGGTATATCTTTCCTTTTCTCCTTTGCCTTTTTCTTCTCTTCTTTTCATAGCTGTTTGTAAGGCCTCCTCAGACAACCATTTGGCCTTTTTGCATTTCTTTTTCTTGGGGATGGTCTTGATCCCTGTCCTGTACAATGTCATGAACCTCATTCCATAGTTCATCAGGCACTCTATCTATCAGATCTAGGCCCTTGAATCTATTTGTCACTTCCACTGTACAGTCATAAGGGATTTGATTTAGGTCATACCTGAATGGTCTAGTGGTTTTCCCTACTTTCTTTAAGTCTGAATTTGGCAACAAGGAGTTTATGATCTGAGCCACAGTTAGCTCCAGTCTTGTTTTTGCTGACTGTATAGAGCTTCTTCATCTTTGGTTGCAAAGAATCTAATCAATCTGATTTCAGTATTGACCGTCTGGTGATGTCCATGTGTAGAGTCTTCTCTTGTGTTGTTAGAAGAGGGTATTTGCTATGACCAGTGCATTCTCTTGGCAAAACTCTATTAGCCTTTGCTCTGTTCATTCTGTATTCCAAGGCCAAATTTGCCTGTTACTCCAGGTATTTCTTGACTTCCTATTTGTGCATTCCAGTCCTCTATAATGAAAAGGACATCCTTTCTGGGAGTTAGTTCTAGAAGGTCTTGTAGGTCTTCATAGAACCATCCGACTTCAGCTTCTTCAGCATTATTGGTCAGGGCACAGACTTGGATTACTGTGATGTTGAATGGTTTGCCTTGGAAACAGAGATCATTCTGCCATTTTTGAGATTGCATCCAAGTACTGCAATTTGGACTGTTTTGTTGACTGTGATGGCTACTCCATTTCTTCTAAAGGATTCTTGCCCACAGTAGATATAATAATCATCTTATTTAAATTCACCCATTCCAGTCCATTTTAGTTCACTGATTCCTAAAATGTTGATGTTCACTCCTGCCATCTCCTGTTTGACCACTTCCAATTTGCCTTGATTCATGGACCTAACATTCCAGGTTCCTATGCAATACTGCTCTTTACAGAATCAGACTTTACTTCCATGCTCAGTCACATCCACAACTGGGTGTTGTTTTTTCTTTGTCTCCGTCTCTTCATTCTTTCTGGAGTTTGTCCTCCACTGATCTCCCGTAGCATATTGGGCACCTACCGACCTGGGGAGTTCATCTTTCAGTTTCCTATCTTTTTGCCTTTTCATACTGTTCAGGGGGTTCTCAAGGCAAGAATACTGAAGTGGTTTGCCATTCCCTTCTCCAGTGGACCATGTTTTGTAAGAACTCTCCACCATGACCCATCCATCTTGGGTGGCCCTACAGGGCATGGCTCATAGTTTCATGACGATCACATAGGAAGCCCTTGGTATTTCTTAATCAGGGGTTCTGTCTAATTGTATTTTCTTCTAATTCTCTCTGTTCCCAAACTGATCAAGGCATCAGCTGTCACCTGCACTCCACAATTTCCAGGATTAAAGTGACGACAACTTTGGCTGCACATTAGCATGACCTCAGTAGCTTTTAAAACAGCAAGCTGGGTCCCCATCCCACATTAATTAAATCAGAATCTCTATAAGAAGCACCAGGTCACAGTTTTGTTGTTGTTTAGTTTCCCTAGCAGGCAGTCAAGGTCCAGACCTACTGCTCGTCTAGATCCATCACATCAACCTTCCTGATGAGCCTCACCTGAGTATCCCACAGACCCCCCTCAAACTTCTCTCCTATCTGACATGTGCTTCCACCAGCACTAAGCTAGAACATTTTCTTCTCCTTCCTTAACTGACCCCAGGAGCATTAGGTGCTCCTTCCTCCAAGCTTCCACAGAATTCTGTCCATGCCCCCATGAGAGCATCCATCACCATTTACTGGAACTGTGCATATTTCCATCATCCCCGTAAGACTGGATTTTCTTTTTTCATTTTTGTATCCCAAGCATCCACAAATGGGTGATTCCAGAGGGTGAGTGATAGCCAAAAAGACTAACCAAACTTTTATAATCACTTCTAAGAAGTAGCTGCAAGGCTGGAAAACAAGAGAAATAGCTAAGGGATGATTAACCATGAAAACACAGGACGATGGTCATGGAGGAGGACACAGAAGGGAGGGGATGGTGCACCTGAGCCTCCAGCCCATACACTGAGTAGATTAGGCTGATTAAGTGATCCTGTGCTGGAGCTAACCATCCTGCGGAGTCTATCCCCCCACAGTATATCAAATATAAGTGCTTTTCACCCTCATAGCTATAGCCCTTAGGTGGATGGAGTCTTCCGAGTCTTTGCCTGGACTTCTAAAACAACATCACAGTTCATGCTCATACTGTACTGCCCATTCCTTGCCACCCCAAGCTTAGACTCACCACAGAGTAACCTTTAAAAAAAGAAAATCTCCTCCCATTACTCCTGCACTGGAAATTCTCATGTAGCTCTGAGATCGAAGTCCGGATTCTCTGCCATAACCTGTAAGGCCTTCCTCGAGCTGGCTCTAACCAAGCTCTTCCGCTCTTCTCCTTCCTTGTACTAATGCAACAAGTACCAATGCTACATTCACACCTGACCAGCTCACAACCTCGTTCCTGTACACAAGCTGTTCTTACAGTAAAAATGTCAACCCAGTAGCCACCCATCTTCCAACTTTCACAGATCCGGCAAAAAAAAAAAAAATCAGCTCAGCTGTTACCTCTACAGTGAAGCTACAACAGATGAACACACTCATTATGTACTGATTCTAAACATTCTTCTAAAGGCCCTACTATGTGACAGACATAGGTATAAACATTCCTTTGGTACCGTGTTCAAACTTGAGTTATGACAGTTATAACGATGTATTAATAACACTTGTGATTTTATCTTCTTCATATGTTTATACATTTCTTAAAGATAAGAACTGTAATTTCTGGTCCAGCTTTCGTTTTTCTTTCTTGGGTCCAAGAGGAGGCCGGCATGCCAGGCTATGCGTAGTAAAGAGCCTCTCCTTGAGGTCAGCTCATAACTGTGGGGGGTCCTGGATAAGGCCTCGAGGACTGACACTAGCCTGAGTCCACGTGTAGAATACAAATAGTGAAAGTGAAGAAAGGTGAAGTAAGATCTTCATCCCAGATGAAAAGGATAGAGGTGGAAGAGACAAATGGGGCAAGCAGAGATGAAACGGAGGTACGGGAAAATTGAAGATTAATTTTTGAGCTAACATCATGAACAAAGCTCATCAATGGATCACTTCACTGGAACAGGGCCATAACCTTCAGGGGGCAAAATGATTCTAAATACATTGTATTAATCTCTGTAACCATCCTACAGCCTAACCTAGTAATAGGATGGATGCTGCAAAAATATGCTGAATTAATTAACACTTTCACAAGCAGTAATTATATATGCATACATGTATACAGTGTGTCTTCATATGACCCAGAAGGCAAAACGAAGACATTAGAAACACTAATTTTACAGCAGGATGTCAGAGCAGCTGTAATCTAAAAGCAGTGACTTGAGATTACTAACATCTATCACACAGCACATATCAAAAGTCTAATTTATTCTAACATATACAAGTCATACTCGATTTTTAAAAAAAGGCTGGACCGAAATATAAAAGAAGGAGCTTTGGACATAAATTAGCATGTGGACCGAGCACCACAACAAACCATTCTGCAGTAAAACAAAAAAACTAAAGCAGTGAAGCAGAAAGAAACACAGATGAAACAATGCAGACCAGGCCTGGGATCATGAAGCCTTTCCAGCCCTAGTTTCAACCCCTTTCCAGGTTGTGAGATGAACCTCTGCCTTTCAGTTCTATAAGATACCCTGAATCCTTTTAGTGTATGCGTCTTTGCTTAAGCTAGCTCAAACTGGCTTCTGTTACCTAAAAACAAGAAATCTTAAGTAAATATTCACACCACAAGTGCTTTGCCTCTGCAATCTTGATTACATCCAAAAACTTCATTGCCAGAAACATCTAACCCTTTTATAAATCCTGTTTCATTTCTTACTCATCTTTCCAACCTCCAATGTATTCAGCTAGCATCTAATGAGCACCTACTTCATGCCAGCCACTGCTAGCACCTAGCAACAGAATGACAAGGAAGCCATGGACCCTGCACTCAAATTCATAATCTAGCGAAGTACTTACATCAAATGTGAGTCTAGATCAATTAGTGGGTTCCTAGAGGTACTTTTCAAAATTTTGAAATATGTGAAAATAAAAGTAGAAATAAGAATAAGGTTAAACATTGCTTTCTATAACTTTCTCTCAGCTACACATGTGTTCGCAATGGATAGCTATAAAATATGTATTTCTAACTAAGTCATGAACAAAGAGTCTGAAAAATACCAGTGGATCAGTATTTCTTAATAACCTCAACAAATACCAGACAGAAGTTGTGCCTCAGAGAATCCATTAGTGCTTAAACAAATAAAAAATAATTTTAATTGGTGTATCCTTAGTTTGTGTTTATTTTACATGCTTGAAAACTGTTACTGGTTTGCCTCAACTACATTAAACAGTCCTCCTTGTTTAGTTTTAATTAGCTAAGCAAATCCTTTTCTCTTTGACTTAAACAGGACAAAGAAAAGTTCAAATCAGCATGTCGGAATTATTATAAACTCTTAATTAGCTGAGTATAAATTTAGTAAATTTCTGCCTTACTTACAATGAATGCTGACTGGGAGAAACCCAATCATCACCAGGGTAACTACTGCGCTATAAGAGAAGAAAAGTTAACCTAGAAAAAGACGACCATGAGGCAGAAGATACCAGAGTTCAAATGTTACTAAAAGCCCACAATGACTCTAAATGGTCTAACGTAATTTCTGGAAAACAGTAACTGAAGAGAATGTAAGAAGACTACATCAAATGACACTTGGGTATACCCTGGCATTTTGTGTATTTTCCACATTATCTTAAACCTAAAAATCTGATTGCATTTCAAGAAAAATGATCTCAAACACATTTACTCTCTAAAGACTTCCAATCGTTATCAACTAGCAGGAGTTATGATACCCTTGATTAGTCAACAAGAATCTTTCCTGAACACCCAGCACATGCTGCTCTAGGAATTATGCAGAACAACATAAATAACGTGGAATGCCATGAAATATTGATACTTTAAAACTCATCATAGTCAGTCTCCCAAGACAATAGAAATAAAAGCAAAAATAAACACATGGGGGATTTCCCTGGTGGTCCAATAGTTAAGAATCTGCATTGCAGTGCAGGGGACAGGAGCTCAATCCCTGGTTAGGGAAGATTCCACGTGCCCTGGAGCAACTAAGCCCACACACCACAACTCCTGAGCCTGTATACTCTAGGGCCATGGTGCACGACAAGAGATGCTCGTGAGCCACAGCTAGAGAGAAGCCTGCGTGCCACAACAGAGACCCAGTGCAGCCAAATTCACAAGAAAATTAAAATAAACAAATGGGACCTATTCAAACATAAGCTTTTGCACAGCAAAGGAAACTACGAACAAAACAAAAAGATGACCTATGGAATAACAGAAAATACTTGCAAATGATGTGACTGACAAGGGCTTAATTTCCAAAATACACAAACAGCTCATACAATTCAACAACCAAAAAACAAAGAACCCAATCAAAAAACAGGCAGGAGACTTAAATGGACAACCCTTCAAAGAAAACACACAAATGGCCAAATAGACACATGAAAAGAAGCTTATCATTCCTAATTATTAGAGAAATGCAAGCCAAAACTACCATGAGCTACACCACCTCACACCAGTCAGAATGGTCATCATTAAAAAGTCTACAAATAACAAATGCTGGAGAGGGTATGGAGAAAGGGAACCCTCTTGCATGTTGGTGGAAATGTAAGTTGGTCAGTCATCATGAAAAACAAGAAGGATACTCCTCAAAAAAACTAAAAGTAGAATTGCCACATGATCCAGCAATTCCACTCCTGGGCATATACATAGACAAAACTGTAATGCAAAAAGATAAATGCACCCCTGTGCTCACAGCACCACTATTCACAATAGCCAGGACATAGAGACAACCTAAATGTCCATTTACAGCTGAACAGATAAAGAAGATGGGGTGTGTGTGTGTGTGTGTGTGTGTAGTGCAATATTACTCAGCCCTTAAAAAGAATGAAATAATGCCATTTGTAGCAACATGGATGGACCCAGAGATTATCATACTGAACGAAATGTCATAAAGAAAAATTCCACATGATATCACCTAAATATGGAATCTAAAACATGATACAAATAAACATATCTACAAAACAGAAACAGACACACAGGTATAGAGAAGAGACTTGAGGTTGCCAAAGGGAAGGAAAGGACTGGGAGTTTGGCATTATCAGAAGCAAACTATTATGTATAGGACAGACAGGCAACCAGGTTCAACTCTATAGCATAGTGAACCATAATCAATGTCCTATGATAAACCATAATGGAAAAGAATATGAAAATATATACATATGTATAAGTGTATAAGTGGCGTATACATATGTATACACCAAAGCCTTTGACTGTGCGGATCACAACAAACTGCAGAGACTTCTTCAAGACATGGGAATATCAGACCACCTGACCTGCCTCCTGAGAAATCTGTATGCAGGTCAAGAAGCAACAGTTAGAACTGGACATGGAACAACAGACTGGTTCCAAATTGGAAAAGGAGTACATCAAGGCTGCACATTGTCACCCTGCCTATTTAACTTCTATGCAGAATACATCATAAGAAATGCCAGGCTGGATGAAGCACAAGCTGAAATCAAGATTGCTGGGAGAAATAACAATAATGTCAAATATGCAGATGACACCACCCTTATGGCAGGAAGTGAAGAGGAACTAAAGAGCCTCTTGATGAAAGTGAAAGAAGAGTGAAAAAGTTGGCTTAAAACTCAACATTCAGAAAACAACAATCATGGTACCCGATCCCATCGCTATTTCCCCATGGCACGTAGATGGGGAAACAATGGAAACAGTGACAGACTTTATTTTTTGGGGCTCCAAAATCACTGCAGATGGTGACTGCAGTCATGAAATTAAAAGACACTTGCTCCTTAGAAGAAAAGCTATAACCAACCTAGACATATTAAAAAGCAGAGACATTACTTTGCCAACAAAGGTCCATCTAGTCAAATCTATGGTTTTTCCAGTAGCATGCATGGATGTGAGAGTTGGACTATAAAGAAAGCTGAGCACTGAAGAACTGATGCTTTTGAACTGTGGTGTTGGAGAAGACTCTTGAGAGTCCCTTGGACTGCAAGGAGATCAGATCAGTCAATCCTAAAGGAAATCAGTCCTGAATATTCATTGGAAGGACTGATGCTGAAGCTGAAACTCCATTACTCAGGCCACTTGATGCAAAGAATGGACTCATTGGAAAAGACCCTGATGCTGGGAAAGATTGAAGGCAGGAGGAGAAGGGGATGACAGAGGATGAGACGGTTGGATGGCATCACCAACTCGATGGACCTGAGTCTGAGCAAGCTCCAGGAGTTGGTGATGGACAAGGAAGCCTGGCGTGCAGCAGTCCATGGGGTTGCAAAGAGTCAGACACGACTGAGCGACTTCACTTTCTTTCTTTCTTTCTTTCTTTCTTTCTTTCTTTCTTGCTGTACAGCAGAAATTAATACAACACTATAAATCAATTATACTTCAACAAAATGTTTTTTAACATTCATCATAAAAACGTAGGACAATTTTAATGGCAGAAAGTGATCATGTCACAAGCATGTTTCTATAGAAAAACAAAAGCCTGTCATACAAAGCACTGCAGTCTGTTTCCATGCTTTTTTGAACATATGTCATTGTGTGCTCCGTTGCTCAGTCATGTCCAACTCTTTTCAGCCCTGTGGACGTTAGCTGGCTGGGCTCCTCTGTCCATGGCATTTTCCAGGCAAGAATACCGGGGTGGGTTGCCATTCCCTACTCCAGGGGACCTTCCCAACCTGGGGATCAAACCTGCATCTCCTGCCCTGGCAGGTGGATTCTTCACCATTAGTGTCTTCTGGGAAGCATATTTATTCATTAATTTTGCCAAGAAGTAGTATGTAATTGAAAGTTAAGAAAAATGTATGGAAAAAATGACAATTGAGAAAATATCCACACAAAAACATTTTTTTCTGACACAGTGAAATTACTATTATTTGATTTTTGCTGTGGCACACACTTCTTAGCTCTCAGAACACTCATGTTCATGCGTTCATTATCATTTATTCTAAACTGATTGTACATCTGTCTAATTCTAAGGACATAACGATAAAGGTACTCACTGTTTAGAAAAGAAACAAACACATAAGCCTAACTGTAATTTAATTTGGAAAGTGTAACAGAGTGGGGAACCTAATGCAGTGTGAGATGGTAGGCAGAGCAAGGAAAGGTTTCATTCCATGAAGGAGGTAAATCTTAAAACAGAGGGTAGAAGGTAGCCAAGTTGGATGGAGGGGAGGGCGGGGCAGGGAGGTGGGGGTAGACAAGTGTGCATGCGTGCATGCGTGCGTGTGTGTGTGTGTGTGTGTGTGTGTGTTGTGTATAGATATGGGGGGAAGCCTGGAATTTTGAGTAAAGCCCTAGAGAGACGAATCAGCTTGCTGGGTATGGTGGGGGACAGGAGAACTGGCTTCAGCTAATCCAGTCTGGCTGAAACAAGTTCGGGGCAGAGACAATCAGGAGATGAGCCCAGAGTTGAGAGGACAATCAGGACTGCAGGACTAAAGAAACACATGAGGAGTTTAGACTTGTTGTTCAGTCGCTAACTCATGTCTGACTCTGCAACCCATGGAGTTCAGCATGCCAGGCTTCCCTGTCCTTCACTATCTCCTGGAGTTTGCTCAAATTAATGTCCACTGAGTGGGACTTGATGTTATAGGAAATCAGGATCCAAAGAAATTTCAGATAACTTATTCTGGTGGCTAACAGGGGGCAGACTGGTGAATAAGAAGTCAGGAGGTAGTAAAAACCACCTTTAAGAGGCTGTGTCAGGGATGACATTCAAGTGAAATAACAGAGGTCTAAACTCTGACATTGGTAGTAGGTATGGAAAGAAGGAGAATTCAAGCAAAACTTAGTAATACAGACCATAAAGATAGCTGGACTTGATTAGAATGAGAAGAAAGAAAAGGAAAAGGGTAAGAAATGGCTCAAGATGGAGGGGGGGAGGGGGGAAGAATAAAGGCATGGAGGGATTTTAAGCCCTAAATTAAGAACAATAGCTACCTATCAGTAGAGCAGGAATGCAGTGGGGGAAGGAGAGGGTGGGTCAAATTGACAGTCAACAGTGACTTATACACACCACCTAATGTGTAAAGCTGCTAGCTAGTTGGAAGCTGCTGTATAGCACAGGGAACTCAGCTCCGTGCTCTGTGATGACCTAGACAGTGGGATGGACACGAGGGAAGAAGGCTCAAGAGGGAGCGGAGACATGGAAACATACAGCTCATTCACTTCTTTGTACAGCAGAAACCAACACAACATTGTAAAGCAGTTATACTCCAATAAACAAAAAAGAACAATAGCTAGAAGGGGAATAAAAATAGATACAAGGCAACAAATTAGCAATCTACTACAGTAGTTTATATGAGAGGTTATGGCATGATGGTTTCAACTAGGGTGAAGCCAGTAGAGACACTGAGATAAACATCTATTTAAGAAACATTTCCAAAAAATTTAAAAGTTAAAAAAAGAAATATTTCATAGCTAAAACCAGTAGGATTCACTGGTTATCAGGACTGATGTGGTAGAGAGAAGGAGAGAGAATGTCAAAAATCCCTCCCAAGGCAACACAAGGGCAAAAATGGTGGTAACAATAACTGAAATAAAGTGGAGGAAAGATGATTTAAGAAGACTGAGAACACAGTATTTTAAACATGTTCACCTCTGAGATATCTAGGAAGAAATATCAAGCAGGCAGCTGAATATACAGATCTCTCAAAAGAGAGGCCTCTTGACACTAAAACTATAATTTGGGGAACTGCTAGTCTATAATTAATTGCAACGATACCCGAGATCGCCAGAGGATAAGGAAGAATGTGTCCTGAAAAGATGGCCTGGGAACAGGTGCTGAAAAGATCTAAAATCTTAAATTTAGATACTAGGGGCAGGGAGGACCTACGCATGAAACTGAAGTGGAGTCTTCCATCGTAAACACAGCTTTTGAGAACTGTGCTTGTGAAAAAGAAAAGATAATACAGGAAGTAGCCTTGAGAGACAAGAGGCTAAGGTAGAGGGGTGCCACTTTATTTGGAATGGAAGGCAAGGTAACACGTTTAAGTGCTTGAAAGGAGGAGTCAGTAAAGAGAGAAAGATTAACAACACAAGAGAAAAATGATATTCAATAGTATAAATCCCCACAAGGCTAGAAAATGGGCTGTTCCACGTGGGGGGAACAGCTCCTCCTCTCCCGGATGGTTTCTGGTTAAACTAAAGTTTGTGTGGCTTTAGGGTGGTAGTTGAAGAAGCAGTCCACCAGATTTTCAGTTTTTCCAGCCCACCGGTTATGGTTAACCTGGACTTAGCACTAACATATTGTCGTGTGGGGCCTTTTCTCCCCCCAAAGATTGGGAATGTTTCTTTATTGTAAGTAACGTCTTACTCGGTCCGGTATGTTAACGCAAAGAAAGAAAGATGATAGATTTGTTACAGACTCTTTCATTAGCTTGATTTGAGGGATTTGAGACTGTCATTTGATGTATCTTCCTGCTTTAGGAACCAAATTCCCCAAAAGTGAGAAGCACGAAATGCAGGAATAAATTAAATAAAATGAAAAGCTCTCAGCTAAACCTCTTATTTATGCTTTCCAGATGCTACTATCCTTCAAGATGGTAATAAGGAGAAGATGGGAAACTGCCCTCAATAACAACCAAAAAAGGGTAATTACATGAGGTGAATGATATGTTGACTAACCTTACTGTGGTAAACATTTTGCAAAATACACATGTATCATTATATTGCACATTTTAAACTTTCACAATATTCAACTATATATTAATACAGCTGGAGGAACGGAAATGACCAAATACCAATTGATGGATTCCTGTCAAAATATGTCACATGAAACCCAACAGAGACAGCAGGAGTCAGTGTTCTACCAAATAATTTGAATCTTCTCTCCAACAATGTGACTTGCTTCAGAAAAAGTGGACTAATTCACAAACCTGGTTAAGTAATGCACCTGTAGGAACTTGACACTGCCATCCCTCTGAAAATGACCAAAATATGATAGCATCTACTTTCGGAATTGTGTCAAATACCCTGCTAATAACTCTTGCTCTGGCACAGGGATTCAGTGCTGATACTAAAATATAAATTAATGGAAGAAGTTCTAGAGTTTGGAAGAGATATTGGAAGGACACCTGTCACTAAAACACTGGGAATCAATGTATATCTTTCCTTTATTTAGGCCAAGAGATGCACAATGTTTGACAAACTAGAGTTTTCATACAATGTAAGATGCCTTCTCTTTACCTTGACAAGAAACACCCAACATGCCTTGTTAAAAAAATTTATACATTGTTAAAATCACTCTTTTGATATACAATTCTATAATTTTTTTAAAATACATAGAAAGAAAAGCTCTGTCATTCCCCAAATTCTCTTGGGGTGCTTCTTTGTACTTAATCCCTCTCTCCATCCCTTACCCCTGCCAAATGGCTTGTTGAGAGACTGTGCTACCCCCCACTGCCATGGTCCACAACCACAGTCATCTGCCTTTGTTCATTAAGTCACTACACATGGCAGCCCTTCCACCCTAAACCCAGCACCCACTAGCCCACTGAGTACCTCCACAGTCCATCACTAGAGCAAAGGGGAACTTGTGGAGTCCGGGATGGCAAGTATAAAGCAAGCCATGAAGAACCAGGAGTACTGTCACATTTGGCCGATCTCTTTGGCCACCCACTGGAGCGGCCTCTGCTGCTGGCCATCTGCTCTCCACTGTCACCACCTCCATTATCAAACATACCTCCCAAGCAGGTGAAGTCTTACCAACTACTTCTTTAATCTGGGTCTTTTTCCTCTTCCCACAATTTCCCTTGGTGGAAAAAGCCCTAAATATCGTAAATTTCACTACCTCATAGTCTAGACGTGGTTGTTAGGATATCAAAAGAAGCTAAAGGACAGATGCTAGCTGTTATATATAGGATGGATAAAAAGCAAGGTCCTACAGTATAGCATAGGGAACTATATTCAATATCCTGTGATAAACCATAAAAGAAAGAATGTGAAAAAGAATACATATATATGTAACTGAATCACATATTTTTTGTTGTACAGAAGAAATTAACATTGTAAACCAAACTATACTTCAATAACATGTTTAAAAATAAAATAATTTTTTTTTTAAATGAAGCTAAAGGAATTCATAAAAATGGCTGATCCAAGGAGGCAGAATATACTAGGCAAACCTAAAACAGTCTGTTGCACCAGAGAAAAAAATATGTGTTCAAAAAATACGGAGGAAGACCAAAAATACAGGAGCCAGATTTAAGGGGCTCTTTTAGTCAAATCTGTGATAACTTCAACATCTAAGCAAAAAGAACAATAATGGATTGTAACTCACTGAATAAAATCAGCTTTTTATTTTTTTGAACCTATCATACTGATATCAACAGATAACAAGTAATTAAGAAGCGGGAGCTCTTCCTTTGAAGAGAATAAACACTTTAAAATGTGGAGGGAGTAAAGGAGTTTAAAAATCGCTATTTTACAACCGTCACAGTAAATTTTGGTTCCGGCAGGAACCAATCATAAAGAGGTGCTAAACATATGGAGAAAAAAAAAGATGAGGATTAGACGTTTCCATGGTCTCAAAGTATCTTCCCCACCAACTGGCTTACAAGGTACAAGGGGGACGATCGTAACTACTTACCCCAGGCAGTACCTTGACCAGGTGATGAAATTTTATCCGTGAGGAGCACAGGGACACTGCGTGCCTCCCGACATGAGACCCTAAGAACATAACATCATTTATGTCGCCCTCTGGCTGCTGCTGCTGCTGCTGCTAAGTCACTTCAAGGCGCACCATGAGGAAACACCAGACAAACCATTTTAGGAACATACTAAAAAACAACCACCCTGCCTTATTCCAAAATATTAACAGCATAAAAATATTAATGTCGTAAGACTAAGAAAGGCTGAGGAATATTCCAGGTTAAAGAAAACTACCAAGCAATAACAACCACATGCAGTTCTAGCCTGGATCTTGAATGGGAAGGGGAAAAACACACAAAGGACATTATTAGAACAATTGACAAAACTGGCAATATGGACTAAAGAGACAAGTATTGTGTGAATATTAAGTTTTCTGGATTTTATTGAGTGTACAGTGGTGATAGAGAATATTACTGTTCTTAAGAAAGACACAATAAAGTATTAAGTAAAAGGGACATTACGTGTGCAGCATACTCTCAAAAAATAGTGTGTGCCAGTGTGTGTGTGAGAGTGTGAGTAGAGATAGAGGAAAAAACAAATATGATAAACCTAATCTGGTCCCATCACTTCATGGGGAATAGATGGGGAAACAGTGGAAACAGTGTCACACTTTATTTTTTGGGGCTCCAAAATCACTGCAGATGGTGACTGCAGCCATGAAATTAAAAGACACTTACTCCTTGGAAAGTTATGACCAACCTAGATAGCATATTGAAAAGCAGAGACATTACTTTGCCAACAAAGGTCCGTCTAGTCACGGCTATGGTTTTTCCTGTGGTCATGTAGGGATGTGAGAGTTGGACTGTGAAGAAGGCTGAGTGCCGAAGAATTGATGCTTTTGAACTGTGGTGTTGAAGAAGACTCTTGAGGGTCCCTTGGACTGCAAGGAGATCCAACCAGTCCATTCTGAAGGAGATCAACCCTGGGATTTCTTTGGAAGGAATGATGCTTAAGCTGAAACTCCAGTACTTTGGCCACCTCATGAGAAGAGTTGACTCATTGGAAAAGACTTTGATGCTGGGAGGGATTGGGGGCAGGAGGAGAAGGGGACGACAGAGGATGAGATGGCTGGATGGCATCAGCCATCCGGGAGTTGGTGAGGGACAGGGAGGCCTGGCGTGCTGTGATTCATGGGGTCCCAAAGAGTTGGACACAACTGAGCGACTGAACTGAACTGAATGTAGCAAAGAGTTAAAATTTGCTAAACTTGGATAACAGACATGTGAGTCTTCTGTACTATTTCTTCACTCTTCTATAATATTAAAATTATTCCAAAATAAAGCTTTTTAAGTGGTTTAACCAATTTAAAAGCATATTTGAAACTAAGAATGCATTCACACTTTGTCTTTCATTTCAGCCATAATTAGCAAACTAATAAAATATAACTTCCGATGGAAACAATCTTTATATCTGTGACATAAAGCATAGATAAATATTTTATGAGAGGATTAAAGCTTCAGCTAGCATAGAAATTATGCACTGGTACTCAGCTTATTGTTTCACTTGGATTTCATCTGGGGCTCATCAGGGGTCCCCTGAGTAAGATTAAAACACTTTATCTCTTATCTATAAATAGACTATTACATTTGGATATAAAAGAAGTTCTATAAAAATGGAGGAAGACAGCTCATAAAGTCAACTAGGTTAAGAACTGCATAGGCACCAAATTTGGCTCCTAATCTCATTAGCCTTTAAAAGCTAGTTAGCAGGAAGCCCAATTCAAATACAGAAAGTGGAGAACATTCAGACCTATCTTGGGAAATAAAAGCTTAAGTTGTTACTTATGAAGTCTTATGCTATGGATGATTCTATAAAAATATGTAAGCACTGAACTAAAATGCCTGATTTTAGTTTTCCAATGATTCCGATGCTCTTTAAGTAATAAAAAAAAATGGGAAGAATATAAACTAAAGATTAATTACCCAGCACAAGCCACGGGAGCCTCAGAAAAACACACACACCACAGTTCTACAAACCCACTCATCTAACACTCAAACGGAAGTGCCATGTGTAATTACAAGAATCAGAGGCTTTCAACCATATGAAAAAGAACTCAGAACAGTGACAGGCAGCCCTTTCTGCAATTTAATGAGTGGATACTCCTCCACAACTGAAGCACGTTTTCTTCTGTCTTTAAATTTTTAATCAAAGTAATATATAGCATATGGTTAAAAAAACTGAAGGAGGACCAAGGGCTCCGTTCTCCTGTTCCTAAAGGCAATCATATTTAACCATTTCATTTTAGGGGTTTTCCTGCAGTTACTCTCAATTTTCTAAATAATTCATTTTTTCCAATATTTCTTCATTTATCACCTCGGAGGAGGCAATGGCACCCCACTACAGTACTCTTGCCTGGAATATCCCATGGACAGAAGAGCCTGGTTGGCTGCAGTCCATGGGGTCGCTAAGAGTCAGACAGGACTGAGCGACTTCGCTTTCACTTTTCACTTTCATGCATCGGGGAAGGAAATGGCAACCACTCCAGTGTTTATTGCCTGGAGAATCCCAGGGACAGGGGAGCCTAGTGGGCTACGGTCTATGGGGTCGCACAGAGTCAGACACAACTGAAGCGACTTGCAGCAGCAGCTTAACTTATCACCTACAGGTATCTGTGAGATACATCTGATAGGACTGATGCTTTAGTTAACTTACACTTGCCATAAACACCCTCTCTATTCCTCTCGATGTATATCACTACTTTCAGTTTGTTACTTTTTAGATATTCTACCAATTTCTTTTTTGTTCTATCAAATACAAAATACTTTGATGACTCCTTCACAAAATAAGACTATCAGAACCTGTACCCATTTTTCTACATCTCCTCCCAACTTCCCTCAGCTCTGCTTTATTTTTGTCCTACATTGTTAAGATTTAAAATTCACATTCCAGGGACTTCCTTGGCTAAGTGGCTGGACTCCATGCTTCCAATGCAGGGGCCCTGGGTCCTATCCTTGGTCAGAGAATTAGATTCTGCATAAAAGAAACTAAGACCTGGTGCAGCCAAATAAATAAATATTTTTTTAAATAAAATAAAATTCACATTCCATTATATGGCCATAATTTTCTGTGTCTTCCATGCACTGTCTGTAGCAGTGGTTCTTAAACTGCAATGTGAATCAGAATCACCTGGAGAACTTGTTAAAACACAAGACTTGGACTTCACCTGGTGCGTTTCTGAGTCTACAGATCTGAGATGTCACCTGAATCTTCACAGTACTAACAAGTCCCCAGGGATGCTTCTGGTCCAGGGACTCAACTCTGAAGACCACTAAAGGATAATTCTAAAGGTAAAAACCAATAAAGGACACTGCTCAACAAAGGGTCAAAAGGTACGTTAAGATTACACTTGCCTCACTGCATCGCACTGTGCACAGTGTTCACTGAATCCATGGTAGACAAGACAAGACATGAGCTAAGAAGAAGCTGGAAGAAAATGCGAGGAGCCATAGGAATTGCAGACATGTTTAGTCTCTGCTGGCTGGCACAACAGCTTGTAGCAGCAGCCATAACATAACCTAACAGCACACACCCACAAGGGCTTTCCAGGTGGAGCTTACATATGCTTACAGAACAGAAAGCTGCCCGTGGCCAAGCGAGTACCTCATGACGTGCATGGACAGTGCTATAAGTGATCTCAGCTATTACATAATCATTTACAAAACGTGGGGCAAGGGAACTTGGCCATGCCATGTTGGCTAATTTGCTCTTTCCCTACCCATTTCGTTCTCTATGCTTATAAGGTCATGACCCTTTTGCTACTAGAAAAAGAATGCTCCTAATGCCACAATACAATACCCTTCCTGGCTACTACCAGTTGCTCCAAAGCATACCAAGTTTTAATTTGATTCATATTTAGATCAGAATTTATTGCATTATTTCCCCCTTTGGAATTTGTTTTCCTTTATGTTTTTTGTGCACTTTTTACTCACCCTATCTATAGCTTAGAGTAGGAAAAAAATGGCCTTCTCTCCTAATTTGAACCAAATGCATATTATAAGCAGTCATCCTGACATTTCACTACCCTACAGGTAGTCTCCTGGAGCTGAGGATAGAGGTGGGAACTGGAGACATACATTTGAGAATCATCAATTTACAGGCAATGTTTTAAGAGACAGCCAGTCAATCCTAAAGGAAATCAACCTGAATATTCATTGGAAGGACTGATGCTGAAGCTGAAGCTCCAATACTTTGACCACCTGATGCAAAGAGCTGACTCACTGGAAAAGACCCTTATATTGGGAAAGATTTGGGGCAGGAGGAGAAGAGGGCGACATTGGATGAGATGGTTGGATAGCATCACCAACTCAACAGACATAAGTTTGAGCAAACTCTAGGACAGGGAAGTCTGGAGAACTGCAGTCCATGGGGTTGCAAAGAGTGGGACACAACTTAGCATATGAACAACAAATCTGCCTCAGGCTTATAAACTTGGGTGTAAACTTGGTAACAGATCTGGCTCAGGCTTCCCCAGCGGCTCTGCAGCCAAGAATCTGCCTCCAATGCAGGAGACGCAGGAGTCGTGGGTTCAGGTTCAATCCCTGGGTTGGGAAGATCCCCTGGAGGATGGCATGGCAACCCACCTCAGTGTTAATGCCTAGGAAATCCCATGGACAGAGGACCTGGCAGGCTACAATCCATGCGGTTGAAAGAGTCGGATATGACTGATCGCGCGCGCGCGCGCGCACGTATACACACACACACACACACACACACACAGACACACACACACAAACTTGGTGATAGATTATCTCAGGTTCACCTTTGGTATCACAAAATGACAAAGAACACTTGCAGACTGAATATAAAAATTTACTGATTATTGACTCCCACCTGTCCTTAACCCCAAAGGAGAAGAAAGTGAGATTCCTGGTCAGAAGGAATGCCCCACAATCTCACTAAGCTGTAAAGCCTATACAAAAAGGAGGAAAGCAGGCCACCATCTCAGCAACCTGTCAGTCACCTATGACACTGACTCCTTGAGCCTCTTCTGGTCAGATGAGAAACAGCTCTCCTACACAGTGAGGAGGTCTTAGCGGGTGAGCACATTCCCAGGTGCTCCAAAAAAATCCTCAGAATTTCCAGCTGCCAACAAGTGTGTCCAAAAGCTTCCCTCTCTATCCCCCATACAAACATACACACTCATCTAAAGTTCAAACTAACACTTAGAAAACCAAGAGCAAACTGCTCACAGTTTTAGAACCACAGATTTTAATTTGGCCAGTCACTTGGTGGTCATCTTAAGGGAGTCTCATGATATCGTATCTAAAAGTCAAGGAAAATGAAGGCCTAGAAGGACCGCCTCTACCACAGAAGATATTGAAATGTGTGAGACTGAACAAAGTTCCCTAAGAAAAATGTTCAGAAAGACAAGATGACCCAGGTTGTACCTGAGGAACTCCATTTTTCGGGGGCAGGCAGAAGAGGCAGAATCAACAAATGAGACTAAGAAGTAGATAATGAGAGAATAGGGAAAACAAGAAAGTGTGGTATTACGTGCAAGTCAAGAGACCTAGGGATTTTAAGAATAAGGGAGACATTAGCCATCAGGGAAGTGCAAATTAAAACCACAAGGAAATACACTTCTAACCCACTGTGATGGCTACAACCAAAACACAGAGTACAGATGTTGGCAAGGATGTGGAGAAATGAGAACCCTCCACATATGTTGGTAAGAATGTACAATGGCACAGCCACACTGGGAAACAGTCTGGCAGTTCTTCAAATGATTAAACATACATAATTCAGAAATTAAACACACATTAAAAAAATGCATGATTCAGTCCGACACATATTCCCAAGAAAAATGAAAATGTCCACACAAAAATTTATATTGTGACTGTTCACAGCAGCATTATTTACATATTATAGCCAACAGATTGGAACAATGCGAGTATCCATCAACAGACGAATGGATACTCAAAATGAAATATATACATACAATAGAATATTACTCAGCCATAAAAAATAATAAAGTTGAGATATGCAACCACATGGACGAACCCTGAAAACATTATACTAAGTGAAAGAATCCAGTCATAAAAGGCCACATATTGTATGATTCCACTTACATGAAATATCTGCTGCTGCTGCTGCTGCTAAGTCGCTTCAGTCGTGTCTGACTCTGTGCGACCCCACAGACGGCAGCCCACCAGGCTCCCCCGTCCCTGGGATTCTCCAGGCAAGAACACTGGAGTGGGTTGCCATTTCCTTCTCCAATGCATGAAAGTGAAAAGTGAAAGCAAAGTCGCTCAGTCGTGTCTGACTCTTAGCGACCCCATGGACTGCAGCCTACTAGGCTCCTCCGTCCATGAAATTTTCTAGGCAAGAGTACTAAAACGGGGTGCCATTGCCTTCTCCGATATGAAATATCTAGCAGAGGCAAATTCATAGAAACAGAAATTAGATTCAAGGTTACCAGGGGCTGGGGAAGAAAGAGAAGAGTTACTAGGTAATGGTTACAGAGCTTCAGTCCAGTATAATTGAAGCAGTATTGGAAATAGATAAATTAAGGTATTTTAGCTACATTTTAATTTTTTAAAAAAGGATAGAACAGGGGACTTCTCTGGTGGCACAGTGGATAGGATTCCACCAGCCAATGCAGGGGAAGTGGGTTCAATCCCTGGTCCAGGAGGATACCACATGCCACATGGCAACTGAGTCCACGCACGGCAACTACTGAAGCCCTGGCCCTAGAGCCTGGCTCCACAACCAGAGAAGCCACCACAACAGGAAGCCAGCACACCGCAGTTAGAGAGAAGCCCCCACTCCCCACAACTAAAGAAAGTCCACACACAGCAATGAAGGCCCAGGGCAACCAAAACAAATACAGAAAAAAGGAAAGGACCAAGAAGTCATGGGCAATTGCTCCTATATGGGGCAATCCTCCTGCCCATGACAACTAAAAACTCTGGGCAAAATATTAAAAAATCAACTACCAAAGGCACTGGAGAGCTACCAAAAGCAGAGAGAAAATCACAGGAGAAGACCAAAGTGTGGGGAGATAGGGAGTCGGGGGTTATACCTGGAAGAAGGGAATAGTCCTGGGTGAATTTCCAGGTTGGTTGGTTGGTTTGAATGACTTTTATTCTGAAGGCAGGTCCCAGTTTGTGCTATGCGGGACAGCTAAAATTAAGATAAAAATTCACAGACTTACTGGCTTGAAAAAACAGAGTTTGGGGCATCTAAAATAGCCAGCAAATGAAGGGAAGAAACGAAAAAAGAGAGATTCAAAGAGAAGAGCACGTGTCCCCCAATTTCTAAGTATGAACTCTACCATAAGTTTTGGCTGACATTTAAAAATTACACACAGATAGGGCAAGATGCTGGAGAAGGCAATGGCAACCCACTCAGTGTTCTTGCCTGGAGAATCCCAGGGGAGGGGGAGCCTGGTGGGCTGCCGTCCATGGGGTCGCACAGAGTCGGACACGACTGAAGCGACTTAGCAGCAGCAGCAGGGCACGATGCGGGCTTCTCAGGTGGTACTAGTGGTAAAGAACCCACCTGCCAAAGCAGGAGATGCAAGAGACACAGGCTCAATCCCTGGGTCAGGAAGGTCTCCTGGAAAAGGAAATAGCAACTCTCTCTGGTATTCTTGCCTGGGAAATTCCATGGACAGAAGAGCCTCATGGGCTACAGTTCATGGGGTGGCAAAGAGTTGGACATCACTGAGCAACTGAGCAGAGCAAGACGCAAGCAGCTAAAATAAAGCTAACAGAAATGAACAGAGATTTCAGCTGCTGCCCACTGCAGAGGAGAGAGTCTAGAGTTTAACTATTGTAACTAGGATCAAAGCCATAAAGGTTTCAGAGCCCTAAACACAGTGAGATGGTATCTGAAGCCTTAGGAGATGACATTGCCCAGGGCCCTCACTTATTATAATAAGTCTGAAAGGGCTTCATGTTATAATCTCTAATCAGATGATAATGGCCTGCTAGGAAGAGAAAGGTATTAAGAGGGACTAGAAGCCAATTCCACAATGCCATAGGAAGTTAGTCAAGTCTGCTCAGGGAAAAAGGAATACTAGCATGCACAACACATATCCGACATTTCTGATCTAAGAGATCAAAATCATGTTTTCTGCACACCCAATAAAGCTAATACAGAGGCCTGCATACCATGGACTCACTCTTTGCTGATGACATAACCACTTCTATGTGTTTCAATGTTCCCTGCTTCTGCTCTAAGATAAATAACCAAGTCTAGGCCAGAACAAAAAGAACTGTTTCAGGGTTTACTTCTCCAAAACCCAACTGTAGTACATGTAGTTTTGTCAGACCATTTTTTCTCTTAAAACACATACACACACACATTGTATGTGTGTACAGGTAGGTAGATACAGCAACATAGAAATAAACAAGCTTCTGTTTGTGTGTGTATGTGCGCATGTGTGTCTGTTTAGACAATGTTGGCTGCTGTGCAAATAAAGAGAAACGTTCAAATTCAAGTTACACACTGAAGGAACAGTTGACAATATTTGTTGTTTAATTGAATGGAGAAAATGAAACAGTTCTATTTAAAGATTTCCCATGTTTTCTTACAGCTTGATTATTACTAAAGAGACAAATAAGAGTTTCTTGTCAATCTGGTCTCCTCTTATTAATCTTTTCCATTCCCTTATTTAGCATGTATCTTAATGCTTTAGTTAATCCTTTTACACTGCTTAGGTTCTGGTAATAAGGAAAATCAGTAAACTACAAGTCTACAGTAAACAGCAAGTCTAACTTGCTTTATATCTTGGAGACTACTTTAGCAGTCTGGGTCTAGAATATATTCATAGTAAATCTGATTTATTATGGTACTATTTATTTTATTATACATATTTTTTTAACTGAAGAAAGTATCTTGGCTCCTTATTACTTTTGTTGATGGGTATTCTGTTCATCTCAGGGAAGAAAAATCTTTTATGACTAGCTCTATAAATCACTACTCCAGGCTTATTTCAGAACCATTTTTCTAAAAACATTGTTTTACAGCTTCACTTGCTTTTGGCTCAGGACATCACTCTCTAATAGGTCTTGTAAGGTTCAAGAAACATTTTTCTGTACTAAAGCAGCAGACACACACTATGCACTGAAAGTCCAAGACCCATTTATGACCTACATGACTGGTGAGTTTGGGAAGCTGGACACAAGTGGCTCAGTCCCTTCAGAGTTCTTTCCTGGGGTAACTCGTCCATGTCATAAACTGCAGAGAAGAAGGTCCTGCCCCTCAGGAGAAAGCCTGGGGTCATTCAGTAATGCCAAAAGACTAAGTTGGCCTCTGTTGCCTAATCCCGTGGAGGCCAATTGTTGCCATACACCAAAGTCATTTTTTCCAAATGGTCTATCACTGATAAGGCTGAGGTTTTGATATTCAAAACAAAACAAAAAAATCTGTAGGGCCAGCAAACTCAGTATACCATAGGCCTACCAAAAGTTCCCAAGGTTTATTTGTAACCTAATCCTGAAAAAAAAAAAAAGTGAAAGTGTCAGTTGCTCAATTGTGTCTGACTCTTTGCAACCCTATGGACTGTAACCCACCAGGCTCCTCTGTCCATGGGATTCTCCAGGCATGAATACTGGAGTGGGCTGCCATGCCCTCTTCCAGGGGATATTTCCAACCCAGGGATCAAACTCAGTTGTCCTGCAATGCAAGCAGATTCTTTACCATTTGAACCACCAAGGAAGCCCAACCTAATTCTATATATGCTTAACCACTTTTAACAGCTAAATAAAGTAAAATAAAATACAAAATATTCTAATTCTACATTAGGGCATTTTCAGCTTTTTTTTTTTTTTTTTTTGCACAAAGTATAAAGGGTTTTTTAATTATGCATAACACAGACCAAATTTTATTTAAGCCAATAAAGTTTTAAGGAATTGCACACTTTCTGATTCTTTCTACTGCTTCACCTTAGTTCCTCCAAAGTCATAATCTTCAAGGTAAGACAGCCCTTTCAAAAAGAAGTTTTGCTCAATCCACAGCTGTCACGTCAATCAGCACAAAATTCTTTCATCTCTTTGATCTCCAGTGGAATACAGACACACTTCAAAATTTCCCACCTAAGGAAAAAGATTGTAATCTTTGGGATCCAATTTCCTGAAGCAATTTACTTTAGGACCATGGTTAGGGTCAGGAGATAGATCTGCTAGTTCTGAATTTGACAGTCTTTAAAAATATATTAAATTCAAATCATATTCACTCCTAAGCTATCACACCTTAGAACAGTACAGATTGTTGAGATATGCCAATATCTAAGATTTTAGAAGTTTGCTTATTACGTTTTTCATAGTTTATTTGGCAGCTCTGTCTTGTAATTCTTTCCCACTGACCTAACAGTTCTATGAGTAAAGGAAACCACACAGTTACTCTATGAAGCATTTCCAACAATGTAGGTTTACAGATAAAGCCCCATCAGGACAAACCTCAAAGGGGCACTTTCAGCATTTAAACTTTGCAGTCTGTAGTTTTCCCCCACAGACAAGACAGACATACATTTTACACAGTTCTTACAGAAATTTGGCTTGACTAGTCTTTTTAAAAACTAATATCAAATAATTACTAACAGCAAAACTTAATTCTACGTATAGAATTATAAAATGTAGGCACTAGGTTTTTTCTTCTCTAATATGCATAGAGGATTCCAACACCTAAAGCAGAAGTCAACAACTCTTGGAGGTTAATGGAAGAAAGAAAGTAGACAGGAAGAGGTGGGGGGAGGAAGAGAGTCTGCAGGTCATTCTCCCCCTTCTCTCTTCCACCCTCTTTCTAAGAAGGTACAGTTTTACGAGGCAATTCAGGTAGAAAGAAAACAGCCCTATGATACCCTTAAGGTGTTGCCTTTGGTACTTTTGGCAAAGATGGTCAAATCCTCAACTACAACCTTCTGGTGATTTATGGGATGATTAAAGTTCTTACTGTGAATTTGTATTTAAATTGATTTTATTCATGCTCAAAAGTTATAAGTTATCTACTTTTCACTTTGCTATTCCATGACAAGTAACACTGATACAGAAAGATAATCATAGTATATGATCCTAAAGCTATTTTTAATACCTTCACCAATAAATTAATAATGGGGTTCATGGTAACAAACATTGGCATTTTACCCTGTAATCACTCACGTGCTGCACATAGTGTACCCCACACCTTAAAAATACCCTGCTAATTCTAACGAAGCACTTCCTGTGAACTCCATTCCTCTAAGCACTGCACATATACCATTATTATCTCTGTTCTACAAATTAGGAAACTGAAACTTAGGAGGTTAAATAACTTGCCCAAAGTCACAACATTAGAAAGTGTCAGATTCACGTCCATAGCTCATGTTCAACTGGTGCTTTTCAGACTCTGAGACACAAATTACCCGAATACTTTGATTAAGCTGGCTAAGGACTGGGTCTGACATTTTATATTTCCAAAAGGCACCAATGCTGCTGGTCCACAAACCACACTTTTGGTAATAAATTCTAGATCACTTCACTCTGCTACCCAACTATACACTAGAAGAGGATGATATTTAACTTAGGATCCAGTGACCTAAGCAAAAAGGCATTTATATCCTAACTCTTAAGTACTGAATCAAGGCACTGCTTTCAGTTTATGTGAAGAGTTTCAATTTACAATGAAGTTCTAGACCCAACTAAAATACACTTGATTTGTGCAATGTCTTTTTTTCTATTCTTAGGACAAAAGCCTATTTCTCCTATTCCCATGCAGATATACAGAAGAAAAACAACTTTTTTTTTTTAATTAGGGGGAGTGGGGAGGTAGACAAGCTTTTACAACTTGGCATTTGACTGAACATTACACATAAGAGCAGACACATCATTAAGACACAAAGCTCTTGACTACTCAATTCTCAAATATGCCACAAAAAGCTTCAAAGACAGCTTGTCTCTGGATTTCTCATGCTCAGCAACTTTTTAAAGGCAGGATTACAAAAAGATATTGTTCCAACTAGTCATGCTTGTCTACTAAAAACAACACGCTTCAAGGCCTTGCACTTAAAGACACCTCTGACACGAACTGAAATAGACTTACTTGTTTGAAACTAGACCAACGTTAAAATATGGTTAATTCTTAATATACTTAAACCTCATTTCTCTTTCTCAAAATCAAGCCATTTCTAAAAATTATCTTGTCTCTCTTGAGGGCTACCCAGGGTTTTCTGTGTTCATGCACTCTATTTTTCCTCTTTATGTAATATTTGAATAAATATAATCAAGGAATTTATTAGATTTTGAAATTAAAATCTGGCCTTATGAACCAAATTACCTATAGAACTTTCTCCAACAGGTACCTTTTTTTAAAAAGAGTACAAAAAAAAAAAAAAAAGCACTGCCTTTTAAAATCACCTTTCAATATAAATATATTCTAATGTTCTTTTTGAAATGTAGAGAAACTACTTGAAAAAATAAGTAGCAGGGACTATTTTTATGGCTTTCCTACCAGCAAATAGGTACAAGTTTGGCAATTAGGCAGATCTGGATTTCTATTCTGCGTTTACATCCACTCTCAGTGACTGTGTGACCTAAGGGCAGGGTTATCTAAACTTGCTATGCCGTAATTCTTGGTTTTTCATATAGTAAGCACTCACATAATTATTATTGCAGCAGATATTATAGAACCCTTTATATTATTAAAGAGAAAATTAAACATGGAATTTATGCAACTTGTCGAAGGCCACATAATAACTGAAAAAAAAAAAAAGAATAAGTCAGCTCTATCTGACTCCAAAGCTCATGATACCTCCTCTGACCCAGGTATTGCATTTCCAATGTAGAGTTATTGATTGCTTACCAGAGATAACAAGTATTTCTCACACGCCAAGTGGATCTTTAATTTTAAAAAGTCTATACCTCTACTGTATCACAAGTGCCACCGACATCTACAGTATTGGTAGTAAGACAACCAACTATCAGATATCAACTAACTGGATGGGAAAAACAAAGGTGAATCTCAAGTCAACACACATTAACATGTAGCTGAAGACAAAGATGACTGAGAAAATTAGCTATTAGGCCCTCCCAGGTTTTTATTCTAAAAAACATCTGTTGAAGACCCACTATGAGAGCATAGTGCTAGAGTAATATTTTACCAAACATTATAAGAGGGATTAAGAGTAAAGATAAGGACAATTTAAAACAAGAAAAATAAACCAACTTAAACCACAAAGAATATCTAATAGCTGATGTTTTAAGTGATTGGAGATTTAATGTAATTGCATCTGAGGATATTCACCCTAAGGGCTTTTCTGGTGGCTCAGTGGTAAAAAAAAAAAAAAAAGCTGTCTGCCAATGCAGGAGACTCAGGTTTGATCCATAGGTTGGAGAAAAAAAACAGCAACCCGCTCCAGTATCCTTCCCTGGGAAATCCCATGGTCAGAGGAGCCTGACAGGCTATCTAGATTGGTCATAACTTTCCTTCCAAGGAGTAAGTGTCTTTTAATTTCATGGCTGCAGTCACCATCTGCAGTGATTTTGGAGCCCCCAAAAATAAAGTCTGACACTGTTTCCACTATTTCCCCATCTATTTGCCATGAAGTGATGGGACCAGATGCCATGATCTTCGTTTTCTGAATGGGGGTTACAAAAAAGTTGGGCACGACTTGGCAACTAAACAACAACACACTCACCTAGATACTAAGGCTCGTCTGTACAAAAGTGATAGGGGGTGAGAAAGCGTCTATGGACATGCAAGTGCTCAGTCGTAGATGCCTATCCTCTATCTTGGAGGCAGTACAAGGTCATGATTCACAGCAAGGACCTGAGGTCACAAGGACCTGAGTTTAAGACCTAGCTCCGTCATTAACAGCTGTGTGACCTGAGTCAAGTAACCTCTTTAAGCGTTAGTGACCTCAACTGTCAAATGGGAATAAAAACCACACTTACTCTATACAGTTATTCATTTAACACACTTTCACTGAAGGTATACCTCACCATCTAGCATTGCACTGGGCACTGTGGATAAGGTGGGAAAATACGTGTAATGTGCTTGGCATGTGTCAAGAACAACCCAGGGATTTTTGTCAGTTTTGTCCCCTGCTGTTGCTCAGTACTTAGAACAATGATTGACAAGTAGAAGGCTTTAAATAAATATCTTGCTAAATAGTGAAGAAATTGGTTAGTGCCAGGTGGATCAGAAACCATTCCCTCTGCCACAACCCTTGTTAGACTCAGCCTTCTTGAGAATATACATATGTAAGCATTGCCGAAGAGGAGAGTGAAAAAGCTGGCTTAAAGCTCAACATTCAGAAAACTAAGATCATGGCATCTGGTCCCATCACTTCATGGCAAATAGATGGGGAAATAGTGGAAACAGTGTCAGACTTTATTTTTGGGGGCTCCAAAATCACTGCAGATGGTGATTGCAGCCATGAAATTAAAAGACACTTACTCCTTGGAAGGAAAGTTATGACCAACCTAGATAGCATATTGAAAAGCAGAGATATTACTTTGCCAACAAAGGTCCGCCTAGTCAAGGCTATGGTTTTTCCAGTGGTCACGTATGCATGTGAGAGTTGGACTGTGAAGAAGGCTGAGCGCTGAAGAACTGATGCTTTTGAACTGTGGTGTTGGAGAAGACTCTTGAGAGTCCCTTGGACTGCAAGGAGATCCAACCAGTCCATCCTAAAGGAGATCAGTCCTGGGTGTTCACTGGAAGGACTGATGCTGAAGCTGAAACCCCAATACTTTGGCCATCTCATGAGAAGAGCTGACTCATTGGAAGAGACTCTGATGCTGGGAGGGATTGGGGGCAGGAGGAGAAGGGGACGACAGAGGATGAGATGGCTGGATGGCATCACTGACTCGATGGATGTGAGTCTGAGTGTACTCCGGGAGTTGGTGATGGACAGGGAGCCTGGCATGCTGCGATTCATGGGGTCGCAGAGAGTCGGACACGACTAAGCGACTGAACTGAACTGAACTGAAGCATTGCCGGAAGTTCAAGTCTCCTCATTTGTTTTTAATAAGATTTAGAAGTCTAGTTCCTAATACTCCATGTGAGATTTTCTGTCACATATTTATAGTGTTTTTAACTGAACATTCTGTACAATAAAATATTAAAACATACAAAGAAGTAAAGTATGATGCACCTTCATGTATTCATCAACCAGCTTCAACAATAAGCAACACATTTTTCACTGTATTAAAATGTGTTTCCCAAATCTTAGCAAGGTAAGACTTATAAACTACCCATTTGGACATAACTATTAGTTCCTAGTCTAAGAGAAAGTGGGAGGTATGAGTTTATGTTCTCTCATACAGCTTTGGCTCTCGCATCAGCTCTCTTATAAGATGGCACTGCATAGCAAAAATAAATTTTACCAGCAATGAGCATTCACAGAAAATATAGCAATCAATCCTCTCCTAAGCCCTTCCATTCTGCTATTTTGGGTCTTTCTGATAAATTAAAAGCAAATTTCAATGTAATCCAAGTAAGGTTTTTCGTTGTTTTGTTTTGTTTTTTTTTAAAGGATCTCTTTAAATTTCAATTTTAAAAAGAACCAACAGGGAAGCCTTGCTACACAAAGATTATGAATGTAATAAATCAGCTCCATGACTTCCCTGATGGTCTAGTGGTTAAGAGGCTGCTTGCCAATGAGGAAGACACAGGTTTGATCCCTGGTCCAAGAGGATCCCACGTGCCACAGGGCAACTAAGCCGGTGATCCACAACTGCTGAGCCCACGCGCACTCGAGCCCAGGAACCGCAACTACCGAGCCCACATGCCACAACCAGTGAAGTCCAAGCACCTACAGCCTGTGCTTCGCAACAAGACAAGCCACTGCAGTGAGAAGCCTGAGCATCTCGAGAGAGTAGCCCCACTCACTAACTAGAGAAAGCCTGCACACAGCAACAAAGACCCAGCACAGCCATGCACACATAAATAAACATTTTTTATATTAATAAATAAGTCTGCTCCAAAGACCTTCAGATCAGTATGTCAACTCCTCTCTGAGAAGCTTAAAACACTTCCATAACATCTCTCATTAAAATGATTCTCAGTTTGCCATGAGAATCCAGGCTTCCCTGGTGGCTCAGAGGGTAAAGAGTCTGCCTGCAATGCAGGAGACCCGGGTTTGATCCCTGAGTCGGAAGATCCCTTGGAGAAGGAAATGGCAATCCACTCCAGTATTCTTGCCTGGAGAATTCCATGGACAGAGGAGCCAGGTGGGCTACAGTCCATGGGGTCACAAAGAGTCAGAGATAACTTGTGCAACTGACTCTTTTCAGTTTGCCATGAAAGGTGACGTGACACTCTGGGTCAGGCCAGGACAAACAACCTCTATACTGACGGTCTCACTTGAGGCCATTATGTGTAAAGTCATGGCAGAACTCCTTACCGACCCAATCCTCAAAGTTACAGGCACATACTAGGCACTTTCTAATCACTTTACAAATTAATTAGTCATGTATCTAGTTCCATCAAACACAGAAGCACCCATGTGATACAAGTTCCATCAATTTTTTTTTTTTTTTTTGGTAACAGCTACAATGGCTGCTGGAAGCCATCTCATTCCCTTTCCAGGCCTAGATCATGGCCAAGTATAAGCAGGAACAACCAAGATAGGCTCTCCACAACCCTCAATCAGAGGCACACATAGCCATCTTCTCACATGTCCTAGGATAAACACCTACTCAATCTCAGTACAGCACCTTTTTCTAACAATGTGGCCAGCCCTTGAACTAACAGACACAGAAATTCAGCTGGTAAAATTAAGGTAACAAGCTACACGTCTTTTATAAACACAATAACCTAGGAGACGGTGAGAAACAAGTATTACTCCAATTTCAAGTACAAGAAAATCAAAGTCATATATTCCTCCCTAGGAGAAATGGCCCCCTGGAAAACTGCCATCTAAGAACAGAGAGAAGAAAAGATTTCACCACAAGCAAAGGGGGGCCAGGGAACCTCTAAGATTCCCAAGAGTTTATGGTTGTAAGTAGATTTCCCGAAGAGATAAAACTAGTTACCCCAAATTTCAGGTTTCTTCTGACTTAGACCATATGTTCTTACACAACCAGATTGATCTCACTGGCCCTCTCTTGAACCTAAACAAAACCCAGTTATACATTTAGAGAGGATTTACTGCTCACAGCAACAAAAGTGATTTTCTACTGCACCCACGTGACTTCTTTTCTAATGTTCCTTTTTAAGTTAAGGCAATGAAAGGAGGAGTTCTCCCTTGATGACATGTATACCTCAATTGATGCGCTTTAACATCAAACTAAGAATTAAGCTGTTGATAAGTCCTTGAAATCTGGTATTCTCATAAAACATTCACATTAATTCAAGCAAAACATTAAAGAGCATTACATAATGAGTCATACTAAACTGGCGATGAAAAGAACAACCATTAAGACACCAGAGCATCAGTTTATCACAAGTTATCATTCACAGCATGAAAATATGTTTTAAGACTAACATCAAAATACTCACTGAGCCCCCAAAGGTACCCTATTCTTCCCTTAAATACACAGCATTTACCAAAGCACTGTTGTATGCAAACACAAAGACTGCTTTCTCTAAAAACAAAACTATAGGACTTCTTTGTTCTTTAGAAGAACAGCCACTAAGTTATCTCTATTGCTGACCTAAAGGCTTAAGGGACCATTTACGGGAAAGAAGGCTGTGTAATTATGTAATTATGTTCTCTCATACAGCCTTGACTCTCACATCAGCTTTCTTACAAGAGCGTGGAGCAAATAAGACAGCACAACAGAGAGAAAATATATATATTTATAAATACCAGCAATGAGCATTCACAGAAAATGTAATAATCTGTATCTCTCTCTTCCCTTCTCTCTTTCTCTCTCTCTCCCTTTCATCCATTCTGCTATTTGGGGTCTTTGTCATAAAAACAAAGTCTCAACGCAGTCCAAATAGTTTGTGGTTAATTACAAATAATATTTCAATATTAATAAACGGACCATTATTTTTTCACTATTTTAACAGATGCTAGTCACAAAAAAGTTTTTAAGATAATGAAGGACAAAAAATACATAACTTTCAACCTAAAACTCTGAACTACTGGGCTAGCTACACATTACAAGAAAGCGTTTTATATATTCATTCTTGTCTGTACAATTTTCCCTAATCTCTAAGAGAGATTATCATCGATTTTATTACATCACAGAATGTATAATTACTGTTGACATCTGACAAATTTCAAACAGGAAAGAAAAGCTTAATTAATAATAAAGTTCATGGGCTCTGACTTCAGGAATAATAGCATTAGCTGGATGACTAGGGCAAGTTAAAACTTATCTAAATTTTAGTTCCCTTATCTATAAAATGGGAATAATAAGAATATCTACCTCATGGGGCTCCTGGGCTTCCCTGGTGGCTCAGACAGTAAACAATCCGCCTACAATGCGGGAGATGGCGAGCTGGATTCCCTGGGCCGGGAAGATCCCGGGGAGAAGAGAATGGCAGCCCACTCCAGTATTCTTGCCTGGAGAATTCCATGAGCAGAGGAGCCTGGCGGGCTGCAGTCCATGGGGTCGCAAAAAGTCAGACACGACTGAGTGACTAACACTTTCGCAGAGACCTCAGGAGATTTTGTGGGATTCTATAAGATAATGCACGCTGAAACCCTTGGCCTTGTTCC
This sequence comes from Capra hircus, assembly GCF_001704415.2. Classification (NCBI taxonomy): domain Eukaryota; kingdom Metazoa; phylum Chordata; class Mammalia; order Artiodactyla; family Bovidae; genus Capra; species Capra hircus. The sequence goes on along the minus strand of NC_030823.1, from coordinate 29,410,450 downwards.
TGACATGGCAAGTACTCTGGAAGTGTTTAATATCATTGTCCTCTATACTTACCATCACCATTTTGTTGTTGTTCAGTCTCAGTGTGTCCGATTCTTCGCGACCCCATGGACTGCAGCACACCAGGCCTCCCTGTCTTTCACCATCTCCCAGAGCTTGCTCAAACCCATGTTCATTGAGTTGAAGATGTCATCCAACCATCTCATCCTCTGTCATCCCCTTCTCCTCCTGCCTTCTATCCCTCACAGCTTCAGGGTCTTTTGCAGTGAGTCGGCTGTTTGCATCAGGTGGCTAAAGTATTGGAGCTTCAGCTTCAGCATCAGTACTTCCAATTAATACTCAGGGTTGATTTCCTTTAGGATGGACTGGTTGGATCTCCTTGCTGTCCAAGGGACTCTCCAAGAGTCTTCTCCCAACGCCACAGTTCAAAAGCATCAATTCTTCGGCGCTCAGCTTTCTTCACAGTCCAACTCTCTCATCCATACATGACCACTGGAAAAACCATAGCCTTGACTAGACGGACCTTTGTTGGCAAAGTGATGTCTCTGCTTTTTAATATGCCATCTAGGTTTGTCATAGCTTTTCTTCCAAGGAGCAAGCATCTTTTAGTTTCATGGCTGCAGTCACCATCAGCAGTGGTTTTGGAGCCCAAGAAAATAAAATCTGTCACCGTTTGCACTGTTTCCCCATCTATTTGCCATGAAGTGATGGGATCGGATGCCATGATCTTCATTTTTTGAATGTTGAGTTTTCACCTTCATCAAGAAGCTCTTTAGTTCCTCTTCGCTTTCTGTCATAAGGGTGGTACCATCCATCACTATTATTATTTACTTATCAATCACAAATAATATCTTAGGCATTGTACTGGATGCTGGATACTTTATCATAGGTTTTCTCATTTATTTCTTTCAGCAACCTCATAAGGTAGGTACTGTTGTTATTGTTATTATTATTACTATTAACCCCATTTATCAATGAAGAAACTGGGTTCAGCAAGTAATTTTTCAGGTCCATACAATTAATAAATGGCATTTTTGTTATTGTTGTTTAGTCAATATGTTGTCTCCAACTCTTTGTGAGTTTATGGACTGCCAGGCTTCTCTGTCCCTGGGATTTTCCAAACCAGGAATATTGGAATGGGTTGCCATTTTCTTTACCCAGAGATCTTCCCAACCCAGGGATCAAACCCACATCTCCCGCATTTTAGGCATATTCTTTTCCTGGTGAGCATCAGGGAAAATTCTAGTAAATAGCAAAACCAGAACCTGAACCAGAATGTATCTGATAACAAAGCTCCTTAACAGGTATGACATAAGTATTAACAGGTAGAAATTCCTCTAGAATGAGTAATAACAGATTCATTATCCAAAAGACATTATAGGTGACATTCACCTACAAGTAACTATACCAACTTCTGAATGCTTCAGCCAAAAACAGAAAAACCGAATTCCATCTATAGATTAACTAACTGACCTTTCGTTTTCTTAAAAGGTATTTCAGGGATGCGAGTGATGATTTTGATAATATACCACATTTATATAATCCTTTGGTATATAATACATACCAAATATATACTATACTATATATATTATATATATATATTATAATGAATTGACCTTTACTATAATCCCATGGATATAGATAGGAACTATCATCTTATTAGATGAGGCAAGTGAAAGGTCACAAATCTGACAAGTAACAGAAGAAGGACTCAAACCTAAGGCTTCTTGCTCCAAGTACAGAGCAAATTTTTTTACCCCAACATGTAGACAAACAGGTTAATAAATATTAAAAACAAATCTCAAAAAAGAGTAACGGCTTCCCTAAAAAGAGGGAACTCCTTCCCCCCAAAAGGAGTCCACACATCACGCTCATTCTCATCCATGATCAAAAGCCTTAAAGACAAAACAGGGTGCTGTTCTCCAAATGACAACATTGAAAGGAGAAGGAACGTTAACACTCTTCAAAAAGGGTAGCCGCGGGACCTAGAAGGAAGGCAGAGGATCACAGTCTCCAAGATAGGAAAATAAAATTATTTACCTGTACTAAGGAAAAATAAAGAAAATAAGGTTGAAAACTATACTGAGAAATTTAATGTATACGAGGAAGAACCATCAGAATTGGTATATATTGGCAGTACTAAAAGACATAGATCCTGCAATCAGAGATTCCAGGGGAGACAGAAAATTATATAATAAATACAAGTTCACATAATTAACTAAAATACAATGTAGTACACAGAATAAAAGATATATGCTATGAGAACATGGAAAAGAGAGTAACACTTTAACAAACTGGGTAACCGAGTGATCTGTTGATCTACGGAAAGAAAAAGGGAAAAATCGGAGATGCTTCAAAATACAAGAAAAAGAGTTTCAGAAGGTGTCAGTTTGCTATAGAAATCTAAGCTCAGTTTCTAATATAGCTGCCACTTACTATGTTTTTCCATTTCCAATGCCCAGTACATGAATCATTTGACCTGTCAATAAACTGACCATCCAAAAATGCACTGCTCACTAAATCCTGCTCATTAAGGGGTGGGCTCCAAGTTACATTTAAATCAGGTTACTCATTCTGTGACTGATAAATTAATGACTAAAGACAGCTCTTACATGGCCATTTTAAAGTAGACTTCTAGAATCATCTGCTAGCTTGAGTTGTACATCTTAGCTAAAGACAACAGACGATCTTCCTATAGATCTCCAATACTACAAGGTCAGGTTCAAGAAAATCAATCAAAAAGCAAAGTTAAGATAGGTAAAAGTGAAGTTTGCCAAGAAAAAAGTCAGAGCTAAGCAGAGAAAAAAATTGTAAAAACTTTAATCAGGCTGTTACTGAGATATGCTGCAAAAACTCACATTCAAGTAATACTTATTTCATCCCAGTAGTCTCAAATTTCAGTGCCAATAAGACAAAGTAGGCAAAAAGACAGATTCCACAGGGAATGTGTTCTTATCCTGCAGGTAAGCAAGTCTTAAAATTTGCTGCATACCAACATCACCCAGGTATTCTAGTAAGAATGTACACTAATGTGCCTAAAATAGTAGATATTCTGAGAAACACAAAAAAACAAAATTTAAAATAAGCCCACTGCCAGCTAATTCTGATGGTTGTGGGTCATGCTTTGAGAAACAGCAATATTCCAGGCGTTATACTACGTACTCTCAGATGTGTTCTTTCACTTAATCTTCATAAAGATCACATGACATAGATATTATCCTTACTTTATGAATGAGGAAACAAACGTCCAGAGGTTAAGATGCCCAAAATTAAACAACTAAAGAGAAAGACAAAGGACAGGAGACCCAAACTTAAACAACTAGCAAGAAAGAAAAAGGACAGAAGAGAAATTCGCTATATTAGACAGCAACTTGAGAGTAAACTAAAGAAGCTGAAAATCAAATATTCTTAAAATCATTAAAATCATTAAAAAATAAAAATAATAGGAAGTCAGAGAGTTTCATTATCTTGCGTCACTCAAAGACACAAAGACATGAAAGACCAACACTAAAAACTATACACTATTAAATAATTATTTAAAATTATCTCTATAAAAAGAATGTCTATATGTGCATAACTGAGTCACTGTGCTATACAGCAGAGATTGGCACAACACTGTAAATCAACTATACTTCAATTTTTTTAAAAAATTAAAATTATCTCTGGAGTTGACTACATGTAGGCTGAGGCAGAGAGTAAAAGTACTTTGGTATGAAGTTATCTATGTTTAAAGTTTACTTTCTTTGAACTTTCAGTCATCTTTAACAGCTAAGTTAAATACCTATTAAAATTTATTTTGATATAAACTTCTTGGTGATTACACAGAATTATAATTTTGATAAAAAGAATTCAGCCTGTGGCCCAATATATATTAGTTCTCTTAACTGGCAGTACCAACTGACAGAGCATATTAATTAATTAAAGGAAGGAGAAAGTTTCAAAGTATAAGGAAAACGTCTCAGGAGCTGGCTGTAGACACAGTGCTCTGATAACCCTGTAAATCTCAGAAACTGAAACGCTTATCAAGCATCCCTGTATGCTCAGTACTGTGCCAGGCCCTGGAAATTCACAGGAAAAGAAGACTACATCCTTGTCCTCAAGGAGGCTAAACCAAATGGGAAATAAAATCTAGTAAGAACCAAACTAGGAACTAGATTATGTAATATTACCTAATACCGCAGATCAATGAAGGAAATCAGTGAGAAGTAGAGCGAGAACAGTAAGTATGAACACCTCTTACATACCAAATACTTTCACACATGTTATCTCTTTTAATTCTAAGAATACCTGAGAGGTAGTGTTCAAGGTGAAAAAAGCAAAGTTCAGAGCAGGAAGTCACTTCCCTCAACTCACATAACTACAAGGTACACTGGGAGGTAAGGCTGAACAGAGATGGGCCGGATAAGACAGGACCACTTGCTAATCTGAGAGAGCTAAGAATCAGACACTGAAGGGACATTTATTAAGGGAGACTATTATGTCAGTACTGCACAGAACAAACCAAAAGAGGGAAGATCTATCAAAAGATACAGTCGTCTGAGAAACTGCTCTAGAAAGAAGCTGCCCCTCACTGTCAGAGCCAGCCTGGCACGATCAGCTTTGGCTAATTAAGGGAAGGAGAAAATTTCAATGTGTAAGGTGTTGGCTGTAGACACAGTGCTAGGAGCTGCCCAACACTCATAGCTAGTGGGTGCCGTCCCCCTGTTGAAGGTAATTCCACAAGCATCATCATCAGACAAAGCTATTCTGTGGCAAAGATGCACCAAGACAAAAAATAAAAAAGAGCTCTCTGTAACCAGGAACATAAAACATGAACAATGTCCAAGCCACAAAAATGATCAAACATTCCCCATCCTGGCTAACACAGGTGACTGCAGCTTCTTTATCAATCATAGCTGTAGCCTCAATTCATTCCTCATGCCTTCTCAGTTCAGTTCAGTTCAGTTCAGTTCAGTCGCTCAGTCGTGTCCGACTCTTTGCGACCCCATGAATTGCAGCACGCCAGGCCTCCCTGTCCATCACCAACTCCCGGAGTTCACTCAGACTCACGGCCATCGAGCCAGTGATGCCATCCAACCATCTCATCTTCTGTTGTCCCCTTTGCCCCCAATCCCTCCCAGCATCAGAGTCTTTTCCAATGAGTCAACTCTTCGCATGAGGTGGCCAAGGTACTGGAGTTTCAGCTTTAGCATCATTCCTTCCAAAGAAATCCCAGGGCTGATCGCCTTCTAGGTAAGATTTAAATCACTGAATCGCCCTGCTTCTTGACAGCATCCAACTCTGAGCCAAGTCTTACTTCCCCGAACCCTCTCCAAATCACTTAACACAAGCCAAATCCTACAACAAATCCCTTCCAACATCCTCTGAGACACCCCACAATTCCCCCACAGTCTATGAGTTTTCTCACTGCAAGGAATTAATAAACCCCACTTCGTTCAATGGCTCGTATTTTCCTGGTAGTCTTTGGGTAGAGGGAACACTGACAGAGACAGAAGCCTGTACTAACCCAGAGGCAGTGGGAACACAGGAAAGAAAGAGACATTTTCAGATAAGAATGAAAAGAACTAGTAACAGACAAAGAAGAAAGAAAATCAAGACATACATCGCTTGGAATACTGAAATATTATGAACTTACAGTAGATCTAGTTAAATTAGCTCATTTCTCATAGACTATAAAAGATACAGGAAGACAAAAATATTTCGTAGGCAATTTAGAGATTAAATAATAATGATGTCTGGGTTCCAATTCCAAAGGTTCTGATTTAACAGATCTTGAGTGTAGCTTGAGCATCAGGATGTTTTAAAGCTCCCCGGTGGTTCCAAGAGCAATAAGAGTCACTATCGCAGAGGATGTTCATGACTGGGAGGAAGAAGGAAAAGCAATGGGAAAGGTGAAAAAAAGACCCAAGGAATTACTGGGGCCAAAAGCTAAAATGAAAAATCTGGCTTGAATACTGAACAGGATTCCAAGATACAGAGCAATGAAAAATGATAAAGGAGGCACTGCACTTAACAAATGGTACACAGAAACCAGATGGGACTGTGAAGATAGGCTTCAGTTCAGTTGCTCAGTCGTGTCCGACTTTTTGCGACCCCATGAACTGCAGCATGCCAGGCCTCCCTGTCCATCACCAACTCCAGGAGTTCACTCAGACTCACGGCTATCGAGTCAGTGATGCCATCCAGCCATCTCATCCTCGGTCGTCCCCTTCTCCTCCGGCCCCCAATCCCTCCCAGCATCAGAGTCTTTCCCAATGAGTCAACTCTTCGCATGAGGTGGCCAAAGTACTGGAGTTTCAGCTTTAGCATCATTCCTTCCAAAGAAATCCCAGGGCTGATCTTTAGAATGGACTGGTTGGATCTCCTTGCAGTCCAAGGGACTCTCAAGAGTCTTCTCCAACACCACAGTTCAAAAGCATCAATGCTTCGGCACTCAGCCTTCTTCACAGTCCAACTCTCACATCCATACGTGACCACTGGAAAAACCATAGCCTTGACTAGATGGACCTTTGTTGGCAAAGTAATGTCTCTGCTTTTGAATATGCTATCTAGGTTGGTCATAACTTTGTGACTGGAAATATGGCCGACTGGTAAAGACAGTATTCGGCATTAGCAGAGTCTTCAGGCGGAAACTTTTCGTCCTCTGAGAGTGCCTGCATAACAACTACACCTACCACCACAAACAGCTGTAACTGCATAACTAGTGCCTGTTGCAGCTGTGTAGAAACAGAAGCAGACAGAGTCCTCCAAGTCACGTTTCCTACCTCGTGTTCCCACACTGCCACCTAGTGGGTCAAACTGGCAAGGAGCTGATTTGAACTGACAGTGATTTCTAGGTGGCTGTGAATTCATTTGGTTACAAAGCAGATGGAAAACAAGATGAATTCAAGGGTTTAAATCTTGAGGTTTTCCTCTGTTTGTTTAGAGTAGAAGATAGGCTTATGGTACAGGGTTTCTTTTGGGGGTGTTGAAAATGTGCTAAAATTGCGGAGATGGTTGTGTAACATTTCGATGTACTTAATGCCAATGAATTATACAGTTAAAAATGGAAAAAAATGGTCTTTTATATCACTGAATATATGATATGGTATAAGAATTATATCTCAAAAAAGCTGTTAGAAAAAAAAAAAAAGAGGAGGAAGAGGCAACAAATACAGGATGATCTCAAGAACAGTAGAAGAGTTTCAAAAGGATGTCAGAAATCATTCAATCCCTTCATTTCAAAAAAAGTAAAATCGAGGCTCATAGAATTAAATCACTTATGTTACACAGACAGTAAAACCTAAGCCCCCCAAAAGGGCACTATAACCTTATTCAATAGCCTTCTCTTGTCTCCCAGCCCTGAGAACTGATTTTTCTTAAGCTTGGTCCTCAACAGTGCTATCTTTTGCTCAGTAACTTATTACCTGGGGATTTCAGCCACACCAATGACTCCAAATAGCACCACTATCATTACTACTTGTGTCATTATTCCAACAATTAAAGCCAAAAATTCATCTTTTACTTTTCCCTCACCTGACAATCAGTCAATGAACTGTATCAACTCTTCTCTCAAAAGGACCTGTTTTATTGCCAGGTGCTCTAACACCCTCCTAACTTAGGCCTTCACGAAAGGAAATTTTCTCTTAACTGGAATCCCCACCTTCAGTCCTTCCACATCTCTCCCCAGTCACATTCACCAAACCAGTTCTCCTGCACAAGTCTTCTCAACTTCCGTACATTTCATATTGCTACTCAAAAATCTTTATGAGCTCCTCAATACCTACAAAATAAAGTTCAAATTATTTAGCCTGGCCATCAAGGCCTTCTGTCTTCCAGAATCTATTCCAACCTTATTCACTATAACCTTCCATACAAATAACATTCCAATACAGTCAAAATGATCTGCTACAGAATCTATGGGCTTCCCAGGTGGCGCGGCTGGTGAAGAACTGCCTGCCAGTGCATAAGAGACACAGGGTCGATCCCTGGGTCAGAAAGATCCCCTGGCGGAGGGCATGACAACCCACTCCAGTATTCTTGCCTGGAGAATCCTATGGGGAGAGGAGCCTGGCGGGCTACAGTCCACAGGGTCACAAAGAGTCAGATAAGATTGAAGCGACTGAGCAGACACGCATAGAATCTATATGCGTCTCTCCACTAGTTATACCCCATAGCTATTATCTATTTCACTTATATTTACTATTAATCTGTTTGTCTCCCCCACCAGATTAAAGTTCTCAGTTCAGCTTTACCTGTAGGGCTTTAAAGATGTGGCCTGGACAGCTGGATATTTTTTAAAAATTCTACAAATAAATTTTACAAGGAGTGAACACCAATGTTTCATAGACTTTAAGAAAGTCTTCTGTAAAATGGTTAAGTTTTCAGTACCTAAACTATCTAATATCATACAGTCAAAAAATAAAAACCTGTCCAGAGAGACTGTTTCCTAAATATCCAAGCATTCTTTTCTTGATCATCTGTACAACATCAATCTAATTAATATCTATTTCTTAACAAGAGTAAACACAGTAGTTGAAAAATGCCAACAAGAATTAAATTTTTATATACTCATGAAGTTTATTTGTGAGAAATATCACAACCATTCAAATTAAAAACACAACTTCATACATGCTTGTCCAACATATGATGATTATTTAAATATGAACAGAACATGCTAATATAAATATCCAGTTTGAAATTCAGCTGCAGAATTATTTAATGTATCCTAAGTAGCTTGACTAAGCCCAGCTGTCAATTTCACCCTAGCCCTTGAATTTAAAGATACAAAGAACAGAGTTAGTTATGGTGAAAAAGAGAGTAGTTGTCAACTCAGACTGAACATTATAAAAACCTGGAGAGTCTTAAAATTTCTATGCTCAAACCTTACTCTAAACCAAATGAAACAGAATCTCTGGCTGGGACCCATGCATCAGTATTCTTTTAAAGCTGCTTCCCATGGGTGCACAATGTTGAGAACCTATGAATCAGAAAATCTCTCAGAGAAATCTGAGGCTCACAACTGTTTAGAGATGGAAACAAAGAGGGGGGAGGTCGCAGCTCTCTCACTGATTTATGAATGATTTTTATGTATTAAAGATATATGCCTTTCTGTGTTACAAATATTTCCCTCAGTTTCTTGGCTTCCCATTATAAGATAGTTCTTCTTTCATGAAGCCAAATCTGTTGATCTATCAATCTATCTTTATCCCCTTATGAGATTTCTCTCATCGTTTTTGCCTTGATGGCTAACAACAACAACAACAAAACAAACCAGAGAACTCCATAACATTAAAATTTTCAACCAAAGTAATGAATAAAAATCAACATTAATCTAGGACTATAAATGCCCTTAAGTATTTTAAATTGAACATGAATAGCCCATGTGTAAAATAGTAAAATGGCAACAAGCTAACTTTAAAAAGGCAATTTTTTACTGGATTCAGACAAGTAAAGTAATGGTTTTGACAACTTTCACTTTTAAAACAAAATGTGTAAGGTGTTTGTCACATGGGTGAACTGGAAAGGAACAGTTCAGACATATACCTATGCCCCTGGAAAAGCAACCATTCGAGTTCTAAGATCAGAATGTGATATAGAAGAAAAGGTCACTGCAGTCAGTCACATTTATTATTTTCATCCTAGTAAGTAATTATTATAGCAAAAGCTAGGGGGAAATTAATTGCACAAAATATTTCCTAGTAATAAATTCCATTATAAATAGATCAAAGGCATAATTTTTCTCCCACATCATCACAAATCCCAACTACCAGTTTCAGACAAGATTTTTTGACTTTCAATGTGAATAACATGGTCAATATTATTAATGAGGCACTGTTGGGAATTCCATGATGACTCAGCGGTTAGGACTCCAGACTGTCACTGCCAAGGGCTCGGGTTCAATCCTTGGTCCGGGAACTAACATCCCTCAAGCCTCCTGGCATGGACAAAAAAAATAAATAAGGCACTGTTACCATATCAATTTGCCAGTGCTCTTTCATTATGATGAGTTTTATATAGATATTTATGACAAAATTTGATTCTGGTTGGAGTATTTTTGGTTCAAATTCAAAACAAACATTAAGGGAAATGTCAGAGGTTGAGAACAGTCATGAAGGCGATCACTCAGGGAAAATAATTGTTTTTTTTAATACATCTTTGGGCTTTCCTGGTGGCTCAGACAGTAAAGAATCTGCCTGTAGTGCAGGAGACAGGGGTTCAATCCCTGGGTCGGGAACTACGTAATCATTTATTTGGCTGCACTGGGTCTTTAGTTGTGGCACCTGTGATCTTTGCTGTGTTGGGTGGGATCTTTCGTTGTGGCACACGGAGTCTCTAGTTGTGGTGTGCAGGTTCAGTAGTTCCAGCATGCGACCTTAGTTGCTCCACCACATGTGGGATCTTCATTTCCTGACCAGGAATCAAACCTGCGTCCCTTGCATTAGCAAGGAGGATTCTTAACCACTGGACCACCAGGGAAGTCCCGATATTAAGTTTTAACAGCTGAAAACCAAGCCTGAGTTCAGTTCAGTTGCTAAGTCATGTTCGACTCTTTGCGACCCCATGAATCGCAGCACGCCAGGCCTCCCTGTCCATCACTAACTGCTGGAGATGTCAGTCAGAAAGTGAGGAGAAGAGGAGAAGCTAAAGAAACAGGACAAATGAGGCTGCCTCAAAGTGGCTGGTAAGTTTTTGAGTTCAGTTCAGTTCAGTTCAGTAGCTCAGTTGTGTCCGACTCTGCAACCCCATGAATCGCAGCACGCCAGGCCTCCCTGTCCATCACCAACTCCCAGAGTTTACTCAGACTCACGGCCATCGAGTCCATCCAGCCATCTCATCCTCTGTCGTCCCCTTTTCCTCCTGTCCCCAACCCCTCCCAGCATCAGGGTCTTTTCCAGTGAGTCAACTCTTCTCATGAGGTGGCCAAAGCACTGGAGTTTCAGCATCATTCCCTCCAAAGAAATCCCAGGGCTGATCTCCTTTAAAATGGACTGGTTGGATCTCCTTGCAGTCCAAGGGACTCTCAAGAGTCTTCTCCAACACCACAGTTCAAAAGCATCAATTCTTTGGCGCTCAGCTTTCTTCACAGTCCCACTCTCGCATCCATACATGACCACTGGGAAAACCATAGCCTTGACTAGACGGACCTTTGTTGGCAAAGTAATGTCTCTGCTTTTCAATGTGTTATCTAGCTTGGTCATAACTTTTCTTCCAAGGAGTAAGCATCTTTTAATTTCATGGCTGTAATCACCATCTGCAGTGATTTTGGAGCCCCCCAAAATAAAGTCTGACACTGTTTCCACTGTTTCCCCATCTATTTCCCATGAAGTGATGGGACCAGATGCCATGATCTTCGTTTTCTGAATGTTGAGCTTTAAGCCAACTTTTTCACTCTCCACTTTCACTTTCATCAAGAGGCTTTTTAGTTCCTCTTCACTTTCTGCCATAAAGGTGGTGTCATCTGCATATCTGAGGTGATTGAAATTTCTCCCAGCAATCTTGATTCCAGCTTGTGCTTCTCCCAGCCCAGCATTTCTCATGATGTACTCTGCATATAAGTTAAATAAGCAGGGTGACAAGATACAGCTTTGACGTACTCCTTTTCCTATTTGGAACCAGTCTGTTGTTCCATGTCCAATTCTAACTGTTGCTTCCTGACCTGCATATAAGTTTCTCAAGAGGCAGGTCAGGTGGTCTGGTATTCCCATCTCTTTCAGAATTTTCCACAGTTTATTGTGTATCCTGAAAAACGTCTGCATGCTTTTCATCCACTGTCCACCAGAGGGAGCATCACATCTAATCAAGACTGCTTGCAGAACTCCCAAATAGAAAGTAGAAAGCATCTAAAACATTGACCTGCAAAAATTTTAGATGTATATACAGCTTTAAAAGTAAAAAATCATAAAAATCTCCAAAATAATCTCAAATGTTATATTTATCCAATTACTGGATTGCTGAGAATTTAAGTTTAAAAATACTTAAAGAAATCACTGTCTTAATTTAGTGTAGATACAAGTTACACAGATATCTTGAAGTCACATACAGAAAATGTATATCCTGATTCAGTAAGTCTGGTGTAGCACAGAGCTCTGCCTTGCTAACAAGCTCCCAGTTGACAGAGATGCTACTGATTCACAGACCACATTCAGCAAGAACTGGATGACAACATACGCTGAATTTCCAAACTCATGTGTTTAACTCTTACATCAAGTAAGGAGTGGGGCCCTAAACATGAAATGCAAACATTTGGGCAGATACTCATGAAATATGGCACCTTGAACTCCCAAATTATGTTGAATCACCTTTACCAGTAAAAGTGCTCTGAAGAGGTTGGTTTCCCTTTGCCTGAAGAACCTGCAAAGCCCTTGCCTACGCCAAGTGCCTTATAAAGGACTACTGATCCTCTCTGGGAACTACTTTCACTACCGTTGAGAGTTTCTAGCTCTATGGCCAGATTTGAGTCTGGTTGGGCCCCAAGGACAAAGCTAAAAAAACGTGACCCATTTGGAGGTGAATAACACACTAAAAGAACTGCAAGATTTTACCAATTTCTATCAACAATAACTTGGGAAACACATATGGGAAAGAATGCTAAGAGTGCTGTAGTGTTGGGTTCAGGTGAAAGATAATCCTGTGTTTTTTTTAGTATTCATTTATTTTTATTTATTTGGCCGCAGTGGGTCTTCTTTGCGGCATGTGAGATCTAGTTCCCTGACCAGGGATTGACCCGGGTCCCCTGCATTGGGAGTTTGGTGTCTTACCCACTGGACCACCAGGGAAATCCCTGGATTTTTTTTTTTCAGCTGCTCTGGGCCTCCACTGTGGTGAGTGAGCTTTCTCTAGTTGCAGCACGTGGTCTGTCGTGTTGTGGCACAAAGGCTTCTCTTGTGAAACACAGGCTTTAGAGTACGTGAGCTCAGCTTCCCCATGGCATGTAGAATCTTTGTTACCTGACCAGGGATCAAACCTGCATCCCCAGAATTGGCAGGTGGATTCTTCAACACTGGACCACCAGGAAAGTCCCAATAATTCTGGATTGAGCTGAATTTATTTATATGAGTGGATTTATTGATATGGAGCCAAGACTGTGAATTCAATAGGTTGGCTCAAGCAGCTGGAAATGACTCTTAACAGTGCGCTTGGTTGGCTGAGAGCTGAACTAAAGGTTGTTGCTATTCAGTGGTTCAATTGTGTCCAACTCTTTGTGGTTCCGTGGACTGCAGAGTGCCAGGCTTCCCTGTCCTTCACTCTCTCGGAGTCTGCTCAAACTCATGTCCACTGAGTCGGTGACACCATCCAACCATGTTATCCTCTGTCGTCCCCGTCTCCTCTTGCCCTCAATCTTTCCCAGCATTCGACTCTTTTCCAACCTAAAGGTGACCTACACTAAATGAAACTACGTCAGAAGTTTCATACACTGAGGAGGAAGTTATCTGATGGCTTAGGGAGATCACAATGCTGAGTGGATTTAATAGGTAAGACTTGCTTACCTACCCCTGAACCATGTCCCAGGAAGGATCCAGATAACTTGTCATTTACCAAGCAAAAAGAAATACCTTCAGGAGAGAAGCCCTGGCCTCCCTTAAGAGCTCCATGGTGGCTATTCTCCAGAGGCCAGGAATAAAAGTGTGAACTCCTGCCATCGGACAGGGCTCCCAAAACTGAATGGGGGATAGTGGAGCCCCATGGTAGAAGGGATGACAGTACTCAGTCACCAAAAAGAAGGTGGGAGTAGATACCATAAAGGCAGCCAAAGCAGTAACCAGAAAGATTCCAACTGCAGAGATCTTTGACATAGCCTAACTGATCACTGTGTCCCTAGAACTGAAATAGAAAGGCAATCTACTAAAGTTTCACCTGATTAATATAAGGAGAAAAACTGCTAGGTCTGGCAAACAGAAGTATAACTTAAATCACTGAAAAAATAAAGCGCTGTAGTTGTTGAGTCACTCAGTTGTGTCTGACTTTTTGCGACCTCCATGGACTGCAGCATACCAGGCTTCCTTGTCCTTCACTATCTCCCAGAGTTTGCTCAAACTCATGTCCATTGCAGAGAAGGCAATGGCAACCCACTCCAGTACTCTTGCCTGGAGAATCCCATGGACGGAGGAGCCTGGTGGGCTGCAGTCCATAGGGTTGCTAAGGGTTGGACACTACTGAGCAACTTCACTTTCACTTTTCACTTTCACGCTTTGTTGAAGGAAATGACAACCTGGTTATCAAAATCAGGTGCTTCACATAAATGTATAAAAAAGGTACATCATCTTCTGGCCATGAGTGAGACCTGCTGACATTTTATGATCCTTTCTTTCTGATAACCAAAAAACTTATTTCTTCCAAGGGTGTTTTTTCTTAAACCAGGCACCACCCTCCAAATAAAGTTACATTCCTATAGGGTGAGGGTGTAGTGAGTTACAATCAAGAAAGGAATTTATTTAACCCAAGGTTAACATGATTAATCTTAAAGGTTAATACTTATTTCTCCTATATGCTTAAAGGTTAATGCTTATTTCTTCCTATATGCTAGTTATATTCATTATAAGGGTAGGGAACATGGAGATTTAGCAGCAAACATCAGCCCAACAAATGAAAATCCTTTCACCAATGCTCCCCTTAAGATCTATTTAGTCTTAAGATATGATAAAGTTACATTTTTACATAGCAAGGACACAGTGATTTATAACAAAGTACACTGATCTATTACAAAAGAGAAAATCCATTAACTCAAAAAGTCTAGTATTGCTAACATCAAAAACTACTATATTTCCTTTGCTATATTCCAAATACATTGATTAATATATTCCCAGGTGCCTAAGGATATAGAGGCCTGGCGGCAATCATTGACTCAACAAGAAGAAAAAGCCCTATGCTAATTAAGACTCTCAAAATACTCCAGAACTCTCTGTGCTGTTTACGGTTGAGAGGTAGTGAACAATCATGTGCATAGTGGCAGGAGTATGGATAATCCTGTCACACAAGCTAGTCTGTCAGCAGAGAGGTTTCACCTGAGACACCCTTGTCCCACCCAGGGCAGGGAATTAGCAGCAATTATTGACACAACAAATGAAGAACCCTTCACCAATATAATTCCTAACCAACCCACTATACTAATAATTTCTAACTCCCCAAAAGAATTTGCCTTTAGTAAGTCTAAAACATCTCATGCCTCTCAGATTGGGAGGCTATAAACAATCACATGTGGCCGGACGAACCTATACAGGTGGGCTAGATAACCTTCAGAGGAGTCCGTAAGCTGAAACACTCTTGTCACGCCCAGGAATTTTTATTGACTTGGAGCTGCAAGTTAACTCCTTCTCCGAGAGAAATGGTTATGGGGGAGAGCCCCCCGTAAAGTCAGAGGCTTAGGCGAGAGCATAAAACAAGACTCTGGTTTTGGGGTTAGATGCTCGGGAACAGGGGGTTTCCTGAGGCTTGATCACGCCTTTGCGTATGCCAAGCCTCCTTCCTCATGACCTTTGTCATGGGCGGAGTTCCTCACGCTGGCTCCCAGCAATTACTGGATATCAAAGTTATAGACTATTGAAAGGTGAATGTGATTCAGCTCTAAGAAGAATGAAATCACCCAAAGATGGGTAAAGAGATTTTGGATACTCTTTTTGGGAGAGGGCTAGTGTTTTCAGTTGTGCAAAGGTTAGGTGGGAGAGTGAGCTTGCACTTGTCTGTTAAGTACAGTTCAGTACAGTTAAATGAAGTATGTATAGATGACAAAGGATGACCTGTGGTGGCTTCCGCAGTTTAGCAACATAGCAAACTGGAATCACATTTACCCAAATTCCCTCTGTGTGTGATTCTAGGTGAAGGTTGGCCAAAAAAGACATGGTGAGATTTGGAAGGCAGGAGTGCAGCCACTGCCATTGCATGCTGACAGTCTGCGTAGGGCGCCACGCACTGTGGCAGCTTGCGTGGACCGTCACCCATGTCACTCACTGCATGGCCGGGGGCAGCAGGCAAGCTCTGTCCTCCAGCAATCCCCACTGTATCTCTTCCTGGACGTTCTTCAAGGCAAACAGTACTGTGGCAAAGAGCATCAGCAATTTCTGCAGGCTATCGGTGTCATTGAGGGGGAAGGCAATGATAGACAGGTTCCAATTGCCCTATTAGTTCTAGCTGGATTCCAACTTGTTCTTCATTTCTTCCACTTGATACCAGATTCTCTCTCCACCAGTTCTGCTGACGTACCAAGGTTTCAGGCCCACTACATAAAGCAGAGGCAACAGCATCTTTTCATATTGTTTATGGGGTTCTCAAGGCAAGAATGCTAAAGTGCTTTGCCATCCCCTTCTCCAGTGGACCATGTTTTCTCAGAACTCTCCACCATGACCAATTCATGTTGGGTCGCCCTCATGGCATGGCTCATAGTTCCACTGAGTTACACAAGGCTGTGATCCATGTGATCATTTTGGTTAGAAATATCAATAACCTCACATATGCAGAGGACATCACCCTAACGGCAGAAAACAAAGAGGAACTAAAAAGCTTCTTGATGAAGGTGAAAGAGGAGAGTTGAAAAGCTGGCTTAAAACTCAACATTCAGAAAACTAAGATCATAGCATCCGGTCCCATCACTTCATGGCAAACAGATGGGGAAAAAATTGGAAACAGTGAGAGACTTTATCTTCTTGGGCTCCAAAATCACTATAGAAAGTAACTGCAGCCATGAAATTAAAAGACACTTGCTCCTTGGAAGAAAAGCTATGACCAACCTGCTAAGTAAGTCGCTTCAGTCGTGTCCGACTGTGTATGACCCCACAGACGGCACCCGACCAGGCTCCCCTGTCCATGGGATTCTCCAGGCAAGAACACTGGAATGGGTTGCCATTTCCTAGACAGAGAAGGAAAAAGCAGAGACATCACTTTGCCAACAAAGGTCCGTCTAGTCAAAGCTGTGGTTTTTCCAGTAGTCATGTAAGGATGTGAGAGTTGGACCACAAAGAAGGCTAAGTGCCAAAGAATTGATTCTTTTCAATTGTGGTGCTGGAGAAGGCTCTAGAGAGTTCCTTGGACAGCAAGATGATCAAACAAGTCAATCCTAAAGGAAATCAACCCTGAATATTCATTGTAAGGACTGATGCTGAAGCTGAAGCTCCAATACTTTGGCCACCTGATGCAGAGCTGACTCATTGGAAAAGACCTTAATACTAGAAAAGATTGAGGGCAGGAGGAGAAGGGGGATGAGATGGTTGGATGGCATCAACTCAATGGACATGAGCTTGCACAAACTCCAGGAGACAGTGAAAGACAGGGAAGCCTGGTATGCTCAGTTCACTGGGTTGCAAGAGTTGGATGAAACTGAGCGACTGAACAACAACAGTATTTTTATCAACGTATCATGTCAACTCTAATCCCTATAATCCTTATCCCCTGTCATTCAAGGATTCTGCTTCTCTGATCAAACCCTAAGTGATACAATCCCTTCCCACAAAAACTGATCAGCCTTAGAGAACAGCCTTGACAGCTGGGAGACACTGGTTGACCATATATATAGTCACCCACTAGGAAAGAACCTGTACAAATGCCCAGAATTTTTTTAACCTAAAACTTTGTGGTGTCTCGCTTTTAAATACAACTGGCCAAGAATCAGCAGACACTTAAGGATTCTTTTCCTTTCCTTTTTCCTTTTCATAGAAAATTTCAAACATACCCCAAACTAGAGAGAACATTATAATAAAAAACCCATCAACTAGCTTCAGAAATTATCAATACATAACCAATCTTACATAACCTAAACTTCCCAATACCTCCCAATTCCAAACACCAGACAGCCTGTCACGCCATCCATTATCTATCTCAAAAAGATAAAGCTTTCATTGTTTTTAAACTTTTCATTTTGAAATTAATTTGATTGATTTTTATCAGTCTTTTTAGAAGTTGTAAGAAATAGTAAAGAATTTGCAGGTGTCCTTCATAAAGATTCCCCATGTTAGTATCTTATAAAACTAAACAACAATTAACAAAATCAAAATATTAACACTGAATCAATACTTTTATCAAATCTATGGGTTTTATTCAAATTTCATCAGCTGTCCCACAAATGTCCAATTCTTTATCCAGGATCACACTTGCATTTAGTTGCCAGGCTTCCCTGAATTCGAGAGTTCTTCAGTCTCTGCCTGTCATTCACATCCTTGACATTTTTGCAGGGCACTGCCTAGTTACTTTGTAGACTCTCTCTCAGTTGGCTTCCCAAGTGGCGCTAATGGTAAAGAATCCGCCTGCCAATGCAGGAGACACAAAGGACACAGTTTTGATCCCTGGGTTGGGAAGATCCCCTGGAGGAGGGCAAGGCAATTCACTCCAGTATTCTTGCCTGGAGAATCCCATGGACAGAAGACCCTGGTGGGCAAAGACTTGGGGTCACAAAGAATTGGACACAACTGAAGTGACTTAACATGCATGCACAGCTGGGTTTACTGAAGTCTCCTCAAGACTAAATTCAGGTTACATGTTCTGGCATCTATACATCACAAAAGTGATGCTGTGTCCTGTTCAGGGCATATCAAGAAGCTCATGATGTCAACTTGTGCTGTTTTTGGTGATACTAACATTGATCACCTGTTTAAATAATGCCTGCCAAGTTTCCCCACTGTAAAGTTACTGTATTTTTCCCTTGTACTTAATAAAAAAAGGTTCTTCTGGGTTTTTCCATAAGCAGCTACAGGAAAACCCAAACAACTTGCTGGCTAACCCAGGAAACAAGTTCTAGAAGAAAACATGTGTGAATTGCTTTATCACAAGAAACATTAAAAGACAAGGGACTTTTAACCAGTGACTTTTCTTTTCAGCCAGAAAGAAAATATTTGCAATATTTATCAAACATAAATCTAATATCTCTAATAGACAAAAAAAATGTTTTAATCTTAGAGGAAAGAAAGAACAAAATTCTTACAGAAAAATGGGCTAAAGATATATACAGATAATCCACAAAGAGATATCAACATGGCCTTTAAGCATATGAAAAGATGTTTAACTTTACTGATAATACAACTGCTTTTCAGGAAAATGGCTCTTTACTTTAACATACATAAATTTAATAGTACAGGGTATACTGAATTGCAAAATGCAATCACAGTAAGTATATGCAAAATTAGTTACATTTTGTTGACATACAGTAACTTTTTGATAGTGCAATTTAAATGCAAATCAAAACTATACTAAGATACCACTTCTCATCCATCAGATTAGTAAAAATTCAAAACTCTGACTACATACGAAGTCTGTGAAACTGAGGGAAACAAGCACTCATACACTGCTAGAGGAAACGTAAAATGGTACCACCCTCGCCATCATAGGTATTCACACTACGACCTAGCCATCCCACTCCTAGGACTTTACCCCCAGTATACACCTGAAACAATATGAAAATACCTATGTGCAAGGTTGTTCATGACAGCACTATTCACCACTGCAAAATACTGAAAATTACCTAAATGTCCAAGCATAGGAAAATTAGAAGCTATAGTACATTCATAAAATGGAGTATTATGGAGCAAGAAAAAAAGAGTAAGAAAGATCTCTGTAAACATGAAGTGATTTCCAGTAGATTTTTTAAGTGAAGAAAGCAAGTGCAAAAGAGCAAATATACTATGCTATCTTTTGTATATGAATGGAAAATAAGACACACACACATATATGTTTGTCTTTACCAGAGAGAGAGAGAGATACACCAGAAAACAATGAAGTTGGTTGCCTGCAAGGGGTGGAAGTGGGAAACAGTATGAATATGGGAAGGGTGACATTTCTCTTTTTCATAATTTGAGTTTTGGAAGCATATGAATATTCATATATTCAAAAAACAAAATTAAATCAAAAGGATAGGGAGAAAAACTACAACTGAAAGCAAAGTAAAACAAATGAATTCAACTGTATTTCTAAGGAATACAAATAAATACACTGAAGGCAGATAAAAAAGAAGGTAAAACGAATACAGTATTTAATGATATATCCTCAGCCTCTGGCAGAGTAGGAGGAAAGGGGAAATCGCAAACAAATTCCATACTGGTCCTTTTGGTAACAATGTGGGCAAAGTAATTCTGAAACCATTTTAGATGATATACAGAATTGAGCAAATGAGTAAATACGCTGAGGCTTTCAAGGGTCAGAGTTCTCAGTGAGGAAGAAAGGATTATGGAATGAAGAAAAGTAAAAAGAACCCTGGGGAGGCAAATCTGAATTGAAAGTACTGATGTGAACTCATGACTTCTGAAATACATATTCTAAAATACATATTATATGTTGTATGTGTGTGTGCCCAGTCATGTCTGATTCTTTTCGACCCCATGGATTGCAGCCTGCCAGGCTCCTCTGTCCATGGAATTTTCCCAGGCAAGAATACTGGAGTGGGCTGCCATTTCCTACTCCACCGGATCTTCCCAACCCAGGGATTGAACCCACGTCTCCTGCATGGCAGGTGGATTCTTCGCCACTAGCACCACCTGAGAAGCCCATATGTGTGTACATATATGCATATTTGCACAAACCTGCATACTTCCTAAACCCTGTCTTCTGCAAAAGTCAAAGAGCAAAGACATTCTTCAGCTACAAGAATTCAAAAGTAGAAACCAAAGCTGATTGAAATTTTCTTTTTCGGCCATCATGTCTTCACAAACAGTATTTTTGTTTACATACGTATATACATACATATTTTTTATAAAGAAAGGGACTGTAGTTTAGTCACTAAGTCATGTCTGACACTTTTGTGACCCCATGGACAGTAGCCCACCAGGCTCCTCTGTCCATGGAATTTTCCAGGCAAGAATACTTGAGTGAGTTG
The DNA here is from genome assembly GCF_001704415.2 of Capra hircus. NCBI lineage: Eukaryota > Metazoa > Chordata > Mammalia > Artiodactyla > Bovidae > Capra > Capra hircus. The sequence continues at coordinate 29,389,682 of NC_030823.1, read as the reverse complement.
CCGTTTCTTTCTCCTTTGAATGCAACTTTAAAAAAAAAAGCAGACATAAACTGGCAAGCATTTCAAAATCATCTTCATCCCAAGCAATACCACCCTTTTACAATTCCAAATGAAACAAAGATTCTCTCAAAGTTTATTCAAATCTCTAATTACAAAAAATGATACAAGCTTTGAAAAATACAAAATATATTAAGGACCAAGGGATATCTTTCCCCCACTCCAAGTCTCATTCTCCAGAAGTAATCGTAACAGAACCCTGGGATGTTTTTCCAGAACTTTTCTACACACAAGCACATATACAAAAAGATTTTCAAATACATACATTGTTCTACAACTTTTATTTACCCAGTAATGTGTTACTGACATCCATCCACATCTATAGAAACAGATCCACTTCAGTCTTAACAGCCACATGCTATTCTACAATATGGCTGCAGCATAATTAACCAGTCCCTATTAATGGACATTAAAATTCTCTCTCCCTTTCCTTTCATCACCAAATTGCTATGCTAAGTATCTTTGCGCAACCAATGTTATTTTTATTTGTCAGAATCCCCTAAAATAGAGTCAAAGAAACCACAGTACTCAATTTTGCTAGGTACTACCAAATTGCCCTCCAAAGGACGATACCAATTCACCGTCTACAAAGGTATAAAAGCTCTCTAGTCCCTATCTGTGCTTATAAGGAACAGAATGGACACTTTTTTAGAGTCACTATGAGAATTAAGTGAAGCAGTACATAAGGTAAGGTGCTTAAAATCATGCCTGTCACTGCTCAGTGTGTGCTAAGTCACTTCAGTCGTGTCCAATTCTTTGCAACCCTATGGACAGCAGCCCTCCAGGGTCCTCTGTCCATGGGATTTCCCAGGCAAGAATACTGGAGTGGGATGCCATTTCCTTCTCCAGGGGATCTTCCCAACCAAGGAACTGAACCCACATCTCTTTATGTCTCCTGCACTGGTAGGTGGGTTCTTTACCACTAACACGCCCTGGGAAGCCCCAGCCATTCATTGCTCAGTAAATGATAGTAAATATTACCTACTGAATAATAATTTTCAATCACCATATATTATGGTAACAAGTAAGTGGAAAATGGCTCTTACTTTCCTTTGAAAATCAAGGTTAATCACCATCCAAACCCTTTGACTCTTAAATAGCCAGAATCAGCCAGAGTGAGAAGTGAGTCATCTTAACAGACAGGCACTAACTCTATACTTTAGTTCCTAATCCCAATATATCCTGGCAGATTATGCAAAAACCAAAACAAAGTATTATTCGTGGTTCACAACAAACATTAAAGGAGAAACCCCAGACTTTCCAAATGTTACAAAACATGTACAGTGTTTTACAACAAAGGCTCTCAAAGGATGGTCCAGGGACTCAGAAGCCCTTTAAGCAGGTCCACAAGGTCAGAACTATTTTGATAGTAAGACATTTCTTGTCTGTTTTCTTCTCTTCCTCTCATAGTATACAGTGGAGTCTTCTAGAGGCTAAATGACGTGTGATTTTACAATACACTAAATGCAGGAGCAGTGATGGGAATCTGCGGGTCTTCTACTAAGCCAGACGTTAAAGAGATATTCAAAAATGTAAAACAAGCAAGTTTTCTAAGTTTTCTTTTGTTTGAAAATATAGCCCACTTCATTAAAATCCTTGTCAAAATGTAATTATTTATTATGTCTAAATCCTGCCATCCCTTGGTATCTGCTGTGGACTGGTTTCAAGACCCCGTCAATATTAAAAAGATACTCAAGTCCCTTATGTAAAATGGCATCTTATTTGCACAGAACCTATATACATCCTTTCATATGTTTTAAATCATCTCTAGAATCTAATACACTGTAAATGTATGTTAGGCAAGAATACTGGAGTGGGTTGCCAATCCCTTCTCCAGAGGTTCCCGACCCAGAGATAGAACCCAGGTGTCCTGCATTGCAAGTGTATTCTTTACCATCTGAGCCACCAGGGAACCCCCGTAAATGTATGGAAATAGTTGTAAATAAAAGTGAAATGGTCTGTAAATAGTTGCCTTCACATTGAAAATTCAAGTTTTGCTTTTAGGAACTTTCTGGAATCTTTCCGTCCCCTGAAGATTTTTGGCCAACGGTACATAATTCCAAAAGTGATCAATTTAGTTTTTCAAGCAGTAAAATCAACAAATATAACCACATTATTTATGTGGTTATGGTTTCCTTTATACCTCTTCAGAATCCTAAGTACATTTTTTTAAAAACCCTTTTAGGAAATCTTTATAATTTTTAAGAGAGGAAAGGAGTCCTGAGACTGAAGTTTAAGAACCACGTCTACGAAATCAGCTGCTTTAAATGACAGCATAAACCAAGAGCAGTCAACCCATGGGTATTAACTAGCCCATTGCTTCACTTCTCTCTCTGTGAAGGTCAGAGGCAACCTTGAGAGGAACACCATGCCCTCACAGAAGATTTCATACGGTCTCAAGAGACGCAGTCCAAGTAGAAAAGGCAAATCCAAGTGCAGGGAAAAACACAAGTGTTCCAATGAGAACAAATCAGTGATCCCTTCATGACAAAAGGGTCTAAAATAAAATCCAACCCAGCTGCCCAGCTGGCTGTCCCCAGATATGTGCTGCCGTGTGGGGAACTCGGGATCCCTTACAAACTGTAACAGCAGAAGCTACGATGGCCACGGTGAGAGGAAGTCTGCACTGCTGAGGTCCAGGCACCAGCCTCCATCCCTGTCTCCACGGTCGCTCTGTTCTTGAGCCCTTGAACAAGCACCAGGCTCTCTGAAGAAGGAGAACTCACTGCTATCCACAAAGCAGGTCATGCTGTCTGATTAAGAACGTCCTCTGCTGTGGCATTCACATGGACCAAATGTTTTCAGGCTCAGGGCTCTGACATACAGCCCTTCCCCAAACCTCCTTGCAGAAGAAAAGGAAGAAGCAAAAGAAACAGGGATTATAACTCCCACTTAAAAAAAGAAAAATGGAAGTCATATCCAACGAGACCTTTCCCAACCCACTTCATTATTGATCCTTCTACTTTATTTATTCCAAGTCCTTGACCCCACCAGTAAACCCATTAGCCCTTGTCCAGGAATCTGCAAATGCTGATTTCAAGGCATCTCTCAAGGTTTCATGACCTTTGAGAGGATTTCGCTAGTCTTTCCACCTTCCAAGCTCATGCCCTCAGGAAGAGTCTACAACACCGCAGCAGTTCACTTGCACTTGCTGCTGGTATATTTCAGAAAACTAGCCCTAAACCCAGAGAATGCCTTTTATACACTATTTGAATACTGCCTGGGTTCAATCCCTGGTCCAGAAATTGAGATCCTGCAAGCCTTGCAGTGCGGCACATCCCCTCCCATACCCCCAAAATAAAAACTAACATCACAAAGAAGCATGGTTGAGACAGCAACTTTCCAGCAGCAACCAGTTCTCCAAGCAGTTGGGCCCCTTGTCAGGGTGCTGGTAACACATGCTGCAAAACCCAGAGTTACCAGGCAGCATCAGAGGCCACGGACTCCCGGAGTCTCAACTCCAACTACTCCTGCAGTGCAATTTTAACCGTGGATCTCCCCTGGCTCCCGCCTATTGTCAGAGCTGGGTTTCCTCCAGACTTTAAAAGAATGCTGAGAACTCCCCAATACTATTTCATGAAATACCTTTTTTTTTTTAAATTTAAATCATTACACTTTTTGTTAATAAGAAAAATAAGTGATAGCAGTAACAGAATTGTATGGTAAATCAAGAAGTACCCCACATACGAAGGGCTGGGTTTGTGTAGTTTATTTTGGAAAACGGACGATTTCATCTACCTTATGACTTAAGTTTAGCTCTGATAACTTAATTAATAATTGGTCATACGGTATTTATTACAAAACTTTTCTACTCCAACTACAAAATAACTTGGCAGTCTGGTTTTATCTGTAAGATGCCCCACATCTTCCCCAATTAATGCTGTAGGGTTTAAGAAAATGAAAGTTCTCTGTTTTGGACTCCATTCAAACTCTAGGTACACCTCCCAAAGGATTGAACAGAAGGAAAAGCCCAGCTTTCTAACTTGCTTGAATGAGAATTAAAGATCTATACCTTTCAATGCTGAAGTCTTCAGCATTTCATTACTTGAAAAGAATGAATGTTTTCAACCACACATTTTACAGAAATGTCAAGGTGTTCTCACGAACTGTTGTTGTTGTTACTGTGATCATTACTTTAGGAAGCAACAAATAAAATACAATTAAGTAACTTTAAAATAGGAAATTAAACAAATTCCTCAATTATGAACCAAATAAGGACATAACAGTATTAATGGTCAAGCTATTGACTTAAGCTGTGCACTTAACCCCCTCACCTCCACCATCCCAATCCCAGCTTAATGGGTCTGGAAAAGAAGTCCTGGGGAAAAAATCATCCTGCCTATCTCAAACAGAGCTTTTCTCCTTGACCTATAATAGCTCAATAACAATTGTTTCTTGAATACAATTCCTATGACTGTGCATACATATTATATCCACACATTTCCATAAATTGCTGTCGCATAGCCCTTTACATTGGTCCAATGCGTCCAGGCTTATAAAACATTTTCACATAAATTCTTGCCTCTAGATAGATGGTTAAGAATTAGAGATGCCTGCACAGCTATTAAAAGCAAAGCACACTATTGAACCTCAATAAGCTATGCTCCTACTGTACAGTGCCTGCGTATGCTAAGTCGCTGCAGTCGTGTCCGACACTGTGCGACCCTATGGACTGTAGCCTGCCAGGTTCCTCTGTCCATGGAATTCCCCAGGCAAGAATACTAAAATGGGTAGCCATGCCCTCCTCCAGGGGATCTTCCCGACCCAGGGATCGAACCCAAGTCTCCTACGTCTCTATTGGCAGGCGGGTTCTTTACCACTAGCGCCCCCTGGGAAGCATCTCAATTTCAGCCCTTCTGATACACTGTAATTAATCATCTCACTCACTCATCTGCTCCTTAAGGATTCTTAAGCATGTACCGTTCATCTTCTTATCTACACGCCCAACAGAATCTGGACCACAGGAAGCGCTCCGTAAACACCAAGAGTCTTCCGCCTCCTGCAAGCTCAGTACTTTCCTGGCTAGGCCTCCGCTATGATCCAGATTTACACCATCCCTGCGCCCCCTCATCCCTACCTCCGCCAACTGTGGTTTCCGCAACTGCACCAACGAAGCTTATACCCCAGGACGCAGACTTTTTTACTCCCCAGCAAAACTACCCACGACTAAACGCTTCCGCTTAAGTCTGCCCACCGGCTCTCCCCAACCCATCCTGCAGCGGGTCCAGCTCTGCCCTGCACAGCTACAGGCGATGAGCCTGGGGTACCTTCAGCCACCCGCCGCGGCAGTTCAGGCGACGGCCAGGCGGAGCCCGTCTGCTGCGAGGTGCCCTCGGGGAGCCGCGCGTCTAAGCGAAGTGCGGGGCTGGGCATCTGGGCAACACCGCGGAGATCTAGTGCAGCCACGGCCCGGGAGAGTCGGGGGAGAACTGCCCCGCTACGTCCCCGGCATACCGGACCCCGCACTGTTTGGACTCGGGCGAGAGCGATACGTACCCGAGAAGGCAGCGGTCGCAGACGACACCACGACTCCCCTTGCTCACCGTGTACGCCAAAGGATCTGAGCGGAAAAGCAGTTCTCCTGGTCGCAGCGGTGCCAACGCGCGCAGCCCGTTTCCCCTGTCGGTGGTGCTGAACTTTTCCACCTTAGATGGCTCCATCCTTGCCGAGATCGGACACCTCTGCGTCTGCCGGGACTAGCAGCTAGGGTCTCGGGGGCCACCGGGAGCCGCGCGCCTGCGCTCTGCGCGCACGTACGCCCGAGGGGCGGGGCGGGCGCGTGCGGCCTCTGAGCATGCCCAGATGGGGTCCCTTCAAGGCTAGGCGCGCCGGCCGGGGACAGGGGGTGTGAGCTGTTGTTTGTGCTCTCTTGACCGTTGGTTCCTAAGGCGGCGCTGCAAGGAGAGGCGGTTTTTTTTCCCCCGCTAACATTTTATTATAATCATTTTTCAAGGCAGACAGAAAGTTGAGAGCTCAGTGCAGTGAACACCTGTATACCCTCCACCTGGATCACACAGTTCTTAGCATTTTGCAGTTTCTGCTCATTTTCTCCCGCTATATATGTATGTTTATAATAGTGATTCAAACACTTCAAAGTAAGCTATGTTGAACCATTTGAAAATTGCAGACATCATAACGTTTCACAACTCTTTACATCATGACATGGCAGAAGTACTGTAACATGCATTTCCGCAGAATAACTATTCTGTAAAACAACAATATCATTGAGAAGCACAAGCTGGAATCAAGATTGCCGGGAGAAGTATCAACAACCTCACATATGCAGATGGCACCACTCTTATGGCAGAAAGTAATGGGGAACTCAAAATCCTCTTGATGAAAGTGAAAGAGGAGAGTGAAAAAGTTGGCTTAAAACTCAACATTCAGAAAACGAAGATCATGTCATCCGGTCCCATCACTTCATGGGAAATAGATGGGGAAACAGTGGAAACAGTGTCAGACTGTATTTTGGGGGGGCCTCCAAAATCACTGCAGATGGTGAATGCAGCCATGAAATTAAAAGACGCTTACTCCTTGGAAGGAAAGTTATGACCAACCTAGATAGCATATTCAAAAGCAGAGACATTATTTTGCCAATAAAGGTCTGTCTAGTCAAGGCTATGGTTTTTCCAGTGGTCATGTATGGATGTGAGAGTTGGATTGTGAAGAAAGCTGAGTGTGGTATTGGAGTATTTGCACTGGGTATTTGAACTGTGGTGTTGGAGAAGACTCTTGAGAGTCCCTTGGACTGCAAGGAGATCCAACCAGTCCATCCTAAAGGAGATCAGTCCTGGGTGTTCTTTGGAAGGAATGATGCTAAAGCTGAAACTCCAGTACTTTGGCCACCTCATGCAAAGAGTTGACTCATTGGAAAAGACTCTGATGCTGGGAGGGTTTGAGGGCAGGAGGAGAAGGGGATGACAGAGGGTGAGATGGCTGGATGGCATCACCGACTCAATGGATGTGAGTTTGAGTGAACTCTGGGAGTTGGTGATGGACAGAGAGGCCTGGCATGCTGCAATTCATGGGGTCGCAAAGAGTCGGACACAACTGAGCAACTGAACTGAACTGAACTGAAGAAAATTATTCTGATTGAGAGAGTAGCACTGCCATGTATAAAACAGATAACTAATGGGAAACTGTTATATTGCACACGGAGCTCAGTTCTCTCCTCTGTGATGACCTTGAAGTGTCGGATGGGGATTGGGGGTGGGAGGGAGGCTCTAAAGGAAAGGTATATATGTATAAATATAGCTAATTCTTGCTATTTGTTGGATTCACGTTGTGTTGTTTCAGCAGAAACTAACGCAACATTGTAAAGCAATTATATTTCAAATTTAAATAAATCAAAAAACTGAAGCCAAGAGGTTGTCTGTCCATTCTCCTTTGGAAGATAATAGGTAATGATACCTATTATATGACCTTGCCTGGTCTAGTCAACTTCTGAGCCTCAGTTTCTGCATCAAAAAATGGGGAAAATATATACTGCTTCCCACGCAGTGCTATTGTGGAGATTTAGTTAGAACAAGTAAAATAGCAATGTTGGCACATAATATTTAATATGTATGTCAGTTACAACTATGATCATTATTATTTGTGCTTATTTTCAATCACTTTAAAATTATATAAAAATAAAGATACTCCAAAATTAAAAGATTTATTCTGGCAATTCCCTGGTGATCCAGTAGTTAAGACTCTGTACTTTCACTGCCAAGGGTGTGGGTTCAATCCCTGGTCCAGGAACTAAGAACTCACAAGACATGCAACCAAAAAAAAGTATTCTGTAATAGCAAGCAGAAAGCATATTCACTTTAAGAATGGCTTTGGTAACTTTTTCTTCATAAAACAGGATTGCATTTTCTTTTTCATGACAGTGACTCTTTTAAGATTCTAAGCTGGGATTCTTGTTAAAATGTCCCGCATTCTGTATTTGCCTGTTATTTTCTCCTAGTGGCATTTCCTTTGTTCTGCAGCTCCCTGCATGCCCTATAAAATTCAGGCTAGATCTAGATGTCAGAAAAATAGAGGTTTGACTTGATTCAAGTTTAAGTGTTTTTCAGTAAAAATTCACACTACAAATTATAGATTGTTCACTTCATATTGTATCAGATCATATCAGAGTGTGCATAATATCAGGTTGTTTGCTACTAATAAAATTAAGTTTGATCAGCTGGTAAAAGTGGGGGCTGCTAAAACTCTTCCTTATAAATGTACATTTTACCTTTGCTATTAGTAAGTAAATTTTGAGGTAATATTCTCGCACCCTAAGAATAGCTTGACTTTCACAACCTTGAGAGGCAAACTTCTGGCACTTCCTAAAGTAGTCTAGCAGTGGCTGTGCTGTAGTGGAAAGAGCTGTGGGTAAGGATTTCAAACCATGACTTTAAGTTCTAGTTCTGCTGTGTGAGCTCTGGCGACTTTGCCAAGCCTGTTTAGTAAGGTTATAATAAAGATTATAATACCTTACAAAGTGATGAGGAGAAATCCTATGAAAGTATTTTTTAAAACCTTTAATTCACCTTACAAATATAGGGAGTCGTTATTCTGAGGTAAATCTTTTACATCTATAAGTTTAGTTTAATGCCTGAGCATTCACCAACACTGCTGGTATAATCATCTCATACCAGTACTTAGCATTAAGCATGATACATAGAAGCAACTCACAAACCTTTTACTGAACTAAATAACATGTCATAAGGAGTTCCAGAGAACTGGGGGCTAATTGTACCATAGAATATTCCCTGTCACTAAAGCATGCGGAGTTCTCAAGAGAAACAAGATGCTGGGTTCCATACTCAGAGATGAGATGCTTTAGTCCTTCCGTTCTGGGATGTGGTTCCAGCTATCCGGACATGACCCCTTCTCCTCTAATGTATGACTTGTTCCCCTTCCCTCTGACGCAGAAAGTCAGCTGCCCCACATCTTAGAGGAATATCCTGTTCCTGCAGTCTCACTTTTTCCTAGTATGTGCATATATAAGTTTCTCATTTCCCACTGGTTGGGACTTGGCTGGTGGTGAGCCATCACCTCCCATGAAGAAAAAAGCAATATCCCAGACAATGATGCAATAAGAAAGGAAGAGGCCTACACTTCCAACTGTTCACCTAACTGGACATTTCCATGGAAGAGACAACTTGGTTAAATGACTCTTATTTTGGTCTGTGTTAAAGAGAGAAAACCAATGTCACTACATCACAGCCTCTTTAGTATCCAAAGTGCAATACCTGGGCTCTGCCCATCTGGCCTTCCCATGCAGAGTTATAGAGGCAGTTTTTGCTAATACATACTTCTATTTTTCTTTGTCCCCTGCTCACGTTCATTGTTTAGGAACAACAGGAGCCAGGGCAGGCAAGAAATGCCTGGAACAAGCATCAGATACTTTCACAAGAGCCAAGGGAAGTTAGGAACTCTCATCAAGCTGCTTATACCACAAGAGGTCATCTATGCTTCCAGAAAAGCTCAGTGTCCAAGAGGCTATGCACAAGAGATCTCTGTTTCGGCCCATACATAGCAACATGGAGTCAAAAACTTTTATCTCAGAAGCAGATGCTGGGCATCAGAAAGATAGCTACAAAGCAAAATACATGGGCACAGTTTCAGGGGTACAAACTTCCATCTTCCTGCAATCTTAAATAATGCATTGCTCATAATTAGCATGCAGAGATTTGACAGATGAATGAATGGCAGGGCTCAGTCCCTATTCTTGTGGGTTGTTTCATGAAACTGAGTGTGATGCTGTGTGCCTGTGAGCAGTACACTGGCAAGAGAAGGCATGGGCTCCTCAATTGAAGGTTTAAGGCCCAGAAAGAATGTAGGATTTAAATTTTGGGGGTTCTTTGTTGTTTGGGGGTATTTTTGGCTGCACTGGGTCTTTATTGCAGCACAAGGGGCTCTTTGTTGGGGCCACTTGGGCTTTTACAGTTGTGGCGCAAAGGTTTAGTTGCTCTGTGGCATGTGGGATCTTAGTTCCCCAGCCAAGGACTGAACCCACATCCCCTGCATTGCCACGTGGATTCTTAATCACTGGACTACCAGGGAAGTCCAAGAATTTCAGTTATTGAAATGCTATGTGAAGCCAAGATAACTCGATGTTGAGCCACAGAATGTAAAGTTGGAATGAGTTAAATAATTCCTGATTTGAGTTTAGAGTACCGAGCCTAGTGTTGAGGATCTTTGGGACCCAACTGTGAACAACAAGAGGGTTTCGAGAATTGGAAAGTAGCCTACCCCCTGCAAAGCATCTTTCTTACCAAATAGGTCACCCACTGTCCCATGCTTGACCAGTGGACACAGACTAAGGAAACTTCATATTCAGAGTCCTTCACTTAAAAGGCCCCTTTCCAAGGCTCTCAGTTTTCCTCAATGAACAAAGGAAGGAAGCAGGAGTCTCAGGCACATAGAAGCCATGGAGTACTGGGGCTCATCCTCTATTTCCTGGTGGCAGTCTTGAGACTGTCAGCAGTCCCTCCACATCCACATCTTCGATCCCAAGGAGAAAAGGCTAAATGAGTCACTGTTTGGGATCACTATGATCCAGACTTCACTCACCAGTCCAAGACCAACTTGGCAGAGACAGGGTTCAGGGAATGGGGAGGACCAGGTACTTCATGGAACTGGACCTGGGGCAGTGTGGAGGGAGATCAAAGGGCTGGAGCCCCAAGAGGCTTGCCTTCAGGTGAGAAGCACAGCCAGTACAAAATAATGCAGAGGAAGTTAGAGACACATGTCACCAATTAGTTAAGAGAATGAAAGAAAAAAATTCAAACTACTGCTAATGAAAAAAAAACAACAACAACACCATTTTAGACAACCATGTTAGAGGGAGGACTGATTTATCTTTTTACCCTCGCTATAGAAATTGATAATGTTATATTATGATATTATACTATAAACTTGTTCTCTGGGCTCAGAATTAGTTTGGGGTAACATGGCTAATGCCCAGTTGTGGATGTTTCTGGTGATGGAAGTAAAGTTTGATGCTGTAAGGAACAATATTGCATAGGAACCTGGAAAGTTAGGTCCATGAATCAAACAGGAGGTCAAACAGGAGATGGCAAGAGTGAACACCAACATTTCAGGAATCAGCAAACTAAAATGGACTGGAATGGGCAAATTTAATTCAGATGACCATTATATCTACTACAGTGGGCAAGAATCCCTAGAAGAAATGGAGTAGCCCCTCATAGTAAACAAAAGAGTCCAAAATGCAGTACCTGGGTGCAATCTCAAAAATGACAGAATGATCTCTGTTCATTTCCAAGGCAAACCACAGAGTATCACAGTAATCCAAGTCTATGCCCCAACCACTAATGCCAAAGAAGCTGAAGTTGAATGGTTCTATGAGGACCTATAATACCTTCTAGAACTAACACCAAAAAAAGATATCCTTTTCATCATAGCGGACTGGAATGCAAAAGTAGGAAGTCAAGAGATACCTGGAGTAACAGGCAAGTTTGGCCTTGGAGTACAAAATGAAATAGAGCAAAGGCTAATAGAGTTTTTCTCAAGAGAACACACTGGTCATAGCAAACACCCTCTTCCAACAAAACAAGAGACAACTCTACACATGAACATCACCAGATGGTCAATTCTGAAATCAGATTGATTATATTCTTTGCAGCCAAAGATGGAGAAACTCTATACAGTCAGCAAAAACAATACCAGGAGCTGACTGTGGCTTAGCCCATGAACTCCTAATTGCCAAATTCAGACTTAAATTGAAGAAAGTAGGAAAACCACTAGGTAACTCAGTTATGACCTAAATCAAATGCCTTATGATTGTACAGTGCAAGTGACAAATAGATTCAAGGGATTAGATCCGAGAGTGCCTGAAGAACTATGGACAGAGGTTCATGACATTGTACAGGAGGCAGTGATCAAGACCATCCCCAATAAAAAGAAATGCAAAAAGGGAAAATGGTTGTCTGAGGAGGCCTTAAATAGCTGAGAAAAGAAGAGAAGCGAAAGACAAAGGAGAAATGGTATGGACCTAATGGAAGCAGAAGATATTAAGAAGAGGTGGCAAGAATACAGAGAAGAGCTATACAAAAAAGATCTTAATGACCCAGATAACCACAATGGTGTAATCACTAACCTAGAGCCAGACATCCTGGGAGGCAAAGTCAAGTGGGCCTTAGGAAGCATCAGTACAAACAAAGCTAGTGAAGGGGATGGAATTCCAGGTGAGCTATTTCAAGTTCTAAAAGGCGCTGTTAAAGTGCTACACTCAATATGCCAGCAAATTTGGAAAACTCAGCAGTGGCCGCAGGACTGGAAATGGTCAGTTTTCATTCCAATCCCAAAGAAAGGCAATGCGAAGAATGTTCCAACTACCACACAATTGCACTCATCTCACATGCTAGCAAAGTAATGTTCAAATTTTTCCAAGCAAGGCTACAATAGTACATGGACTGAGAACTTCCAGAGGTTCAAGTTGGATTTAGAAAAGGGAGAGGAAGCAAAGACCAAATTGCCAATATCTGTTGGATCATCAAAAAAGCAAGAGAGTTCCAGAAAAACATCTACTTCTGCTTTATTTACTACACCAAAGCCTTTGACTGTGTGGATCACAACAAACTGTGGAAAATTCTTCAAGAGAAGGGAATGCCAGACTACCTTACTCACCTACTCAGAAATCTGTATGCAGGTCAAGAAGCAACAGTTAGAACTGGACATGGAACAACAGCCTGGTTCCAAATTGGGAAAGGAGTATGTCAAAGCTGTATATTGTCACCCTGATTATTAACTTATATGCAGAGTACATCATGCAAAATGCTGGGCTGGATGAAGCACAAGCTGGAATAAAGATTGCTGGGAGAAATATCCATAACCTCAGATACACAGATGACACCACCCTTATGGCAGAAAGCGAAGAACTAAAGGGCCTCTTAATGAAAACGCAAGAGGAGAGTGAAAAAGCTGGCTTAAAACTCAACATTCAAAAACAAAGATCATGGCATCTGGTCCCATCACTTCATGGCAAATAGATGGGGAAACAGTGGAAACAATGACAGATTTTATTTGGGGGGGCTCCAAAATCACTGCAGATAATCACTACAGCCATAAAAAAGATGCTTGCTCTTTGGAAGAAAGTGAAGTGAGTGAAGTCGCTCAGTTGTGTCCAACTCTTTGCGACCCCATGGACACCAGGCTCCTCTGTCCATGGGATTTTCTAGGCAAGAGTACTGGAGTGGGTGCTATTTCATTCTCCAGGGAATCTTCCCCACCCAGGGATTGAACCCAGGTCTTCCGCATTGTAGACAGATGCTTTACCGTCTGAGCCACCAGGGAAGTCCCACCTTGGAAGAAAAGCCATGACAAACCTAGACAGCATATTAAAAAGCAGAGACATTACTTTACCAACAAAGGTCCATCTAGTCAAAGCTGTGGTTTTTCCAGTAGTCATGTATGGATGTGAGAGTTGGACTATAAAAAAAGCTGAGCACCGAAGAAGTGATGCTTTTGAACTGTGGTGTTGGAGAAGACTCTTGAGAGTCTCTTGAACTGCAAGGAGATCAAACTAGTCAATCCTAAAGGAAATCAGTCCTGAATATTCATTGGAAGGACTGATGCTGAAGCTCCAATACCTTGGCCACCTGATGTGGAGAATTGACTTATTAGAAAAGACCCTGATGCTGGGAAAGAGTGAAGGTGGGAGGAGAAGGGGATGACAGACAATGAGATGGTTGAATGGCATCATGGACTCAATGCACATGAGTTTGAGCAAGCTCTTGGAGCTGGTGATACACAGGGAGGCCTGGCATGCTGCAGTCCATGGGGTTGCAAAGTCGGACACAACTGAGTGACTGAACTGAACTTTTGCTGGGCTTTTTGATGTTTGTGGTATTTATCAGTTATTAAAAATTTATATTTGTTATACTTTTTCTTATTCCAAATATGCCCTCTTGTACTTATATTTGTATTCATTGTTTTGTATCCTTTTTCTTAAAAAAGATCCCTCTACTCAAAAGAACTGAGAGCAGGGACTCCAAGAGAATTCATAGCTTCACTCTTGATAATAGTCAAAAGGTATTACAGAAATAACCTAAGTGTCCATGTCCAGATGAATGGATAAACAAAATGTAGTCTATACATACAATGGAATATTACTCAACCTTTAAAAGTAATGAAATTTGAACATGTTACAGTGTGAATGAAACTTGAAAACATTATGCTAAGTGAAACAAGCCAGACACAAAATAACAAACACTATGAGTCCACTGATGTGAGGTCCATGAAGTAGGGGCCAGGGGAGGGGAGAAATGGAAAATTCATTTAATGGATATACAGTTTCTATTTGGGATGATGAAAAAGTTTGGAAAATATATAATGGTGATAGTATCACAACAATGTGAATACACTTAGTGTCACAGAATTGAAACTTAAAATGGTTAAAATGGCACATGTGTGTGTATGTGTGTATTTCTTCTTACTACTGTATCTATTCCATAGTTTTAAAAAGACAGCTCCCTAAAGTTGTTTAAACTTTAGGCCCACAAACTTGGATCTGTTCCTACCAATGGAATATACAGTTCCATAATAATACAAATATCACGTCCTAAAATGAAAATCATGTAGTCGGTAACAGAAAGATTAAGGGTTTTTTTTCCCCCTCTCCTCTTAATAAAAAAGATTTATCAAAGTATTAGGAAATAGGAAGTTCTGCTCTTCAGAATTCCTAAATGATAAATCACAAGCATCAGATTCCATCCAAATTTCCTATTCAAAGACCACTCAGAAACTGTAAAGGTGGCTGATCATACTATAAAGTTCCCTAGGAGGGACCACATTATGGTTTAGATGTATTAGAAAAATAAAAGCTCAGAATCCCTAAGCTCTCAATCTTGTCCTGCTCTCAAGAAATTCTTGTGGGAGTTTCTCTTGTATGAAAACAGTAAAAGAAAAGGTTTATTTTAAAGAGAACTAAAGGATGTTATGAGAGGCTCATGATATATAGTAAAGGTTTCTATACCATAAATTATAAGGAAATCCTGGGTGAGATATTTCACCTGACCTTCTTTCTCAGAGTTTTGGAGAAGATTTGATGTTTCCAATAAAGAGCCTTACAAACATGCTTTAAGCGACCCCATAGACGGAAGCCCACCAGATTCTCCCGTCTGTGGGATTCTCCAGGCAAGAACACTGGAGTGGGTTGCCATTTCCTTCTCCAATGCATGAAAGTGAAAAGTGAAAGGGAAGTTGCTCAGTCATGTCCAACTCTTTGCAACCCCATGGACTGCAGCCTACTAGGCTCCTCTATCCATGGGATTTTCCAGGCAAGAGTACTGGAGTGGGGTGCCATTGCCTTCTCCAAGAGGTAAGTTAAGTAGTAGCTATAAATCTTTAATACAGAATTACCCAGCAATTTTCATAATAAACTGAAGGAACATTTAACCAAGAATTACTGAATTATTTTAAAAGTCTATAATTAATACATACCTCATCAGGTAACTAGAATTCCTCATTCAAGCCTATATAATGGTGCAAATAATATATTCACAGGTCATGGAATTAAAAATCCCTTCCTCTTTCACTAATCCAAAGGCCCATACTTGTGGCTTGGAAGTCACCAACCACAGTCATCACTTTCAGTCAGTTCAGTTGCTCAGTCGTGTCCAACTCTTTGCAACCCTGTGGACTGCAGCATGCCAGGCTTCCCTGTCCATCACCAACTCCCGAAGTTTGCTCAGACTCATGTCCAAGTCCGTGATGCCATCCAACCATCTCTTCCTCTGTCGTCCCCTTCTCCTCCTGCCCTCAATCTTTCAGCATCAGGGTGTTTTCCAATGAGTCAGTTCACATCAGGTGGCCAAAGTATTGGAGATTCAGCTTCAGCATCAGGGCTTCCAATGAATATTTAGGACTGATTTCCTTTAGGATTGATTGATCTCCTTGCAGTCCAAGGGATTCTCAAGAGTCTTCTCCAACATCACAGTTCAAAAGCATCAATTCTTCAGTGCTAGAAGCATGCTAATTTGTAATAGTTAAACTCAGAAGAGTCTCTGTATTAATATAGGAATGGGATGTTATTGATGAGTGCTATTAAGAGTATTTATATTAGAACTCTGGATTAAAAGTAATAGAATTCCATCCCAAACTAGCTTAAACAAAATAGGAAATGGATTGGTGCTGGGAGCCAGCGCGGGAGATCCCACCCATGACAAGGTCATGCGGAGGAGACCTGACAAGCAAGGCGGATCAGGACTCAAGGGACTCCCTGGACCTGCTCGAGCATCTACCCCAAATCAAAATCTGTCTGTCTGCTGTATACTATATTATGCCTTTCACCAACTCTTCTGACATTACCAGGGGGCTATCCCCGACCACCTTTCTCTGGAGAAAATCAACTTAGGGCTCTAGTTGATAAGTCTCCTGGGCATGAAAGGAGCATTTCAATTCAAACCCCACTATTAGCATTCTAGCTTTCTTGGCAGGTTTATCCAGACTCTTGCAACTACGCATATGCTTGTTCACAACATCCCAACCATGACACGAGAAGCCTAAGCATTCTAAAAATATAGAGCCCTTCGAGGGGTGAAAAAGTTTTATTAAAATAATACTGGTGAAGGGTTTCATTGTCGAGCCAATGCTTGCTGCCAAGTTCCCATATCCCTTATCCATTGTGTGCTCGGGAGTGCATTGGTTAATATAGTTGGAATGTAAGAAAAACAAGTAGTAGCCTTGGTATTAACCACATCAGACCGTTGAGCTAATAAGTTCTTTTTGTTGTTGTTGTAACCCACTGCACCTTTGCTCCATGAGAATGTAACTTTGTTTAGTACTTTCGGAGGCTGACACAGATTAGAGGTATAAAGAAAAAACACTTCAAGGGAAAACAAGTTTTCTGGTTGATAAACCTTTATCAAAAAAGGGTCATAAAATATCAACAGGCCTCCAAGGCCAGAAGATAATGTACACAACATAGGACGCTTGTTTATGGGAAAGGTATGCAGAAAAAAATCCTGGTTTCGATAGGGGCAAAACTGCTGGAGTGTTTGAGCTGACTCTGCATGACCTTGCATCTTTCATTTTCCTCTATGTACAAGTCAGGGTATAAAAGCCCCTTTTGAGAACAAAGTTACGGGCCTCGCTCACCGAAGCTTGGTCTCCCCGTGTCATTCATTCCTTCGCCAACGCCTTTCATGCTGAGGATATCCCAGGACTCTGCGGGGGCTGGACCCCAGCAGATTGGCTTCAGGCATTTCCTTGGCTTTGAACATGTCTGTGGCTTCAGGTGGGCTTACCTGGTGGCTCAGTCAGTAAAGAATTGACCTACAATACAGGAGACCACCTGCAATGCAGAAGATTGGGGTTTAATTAATTTCTGGGTCGGAAAGATCCCCTGAAGAAGGAAATGGCAACTCACTCCAGTATTCTTGCCTAGGAAATCCCAAGAGGAGCCTGGCAGGGTACAGTCCACGGAGCTGCAAGAGTTGGACATGACTTGGCAGCTAAACCACTACCATCATGACTTTGGGTATAGCTGGGGCCAGGGGTTCGAATATCAGAATGATGTCTCCCTATTTCCATAGTTTCTCATGTTGACTTCATTTTTTAGAAGATTCTCCTTATGTGGTGGGTAAAAAAGAAATTTTTCTCCCTATAGGAAATAAACACACTGTCAGATAATTATAGAATATTCAGTTCAGTTCAGTTCAGTCGCTCAGTTGTGTCCGACTCTTTGCGACCCCAAGAACCACAGCAAGCCAGGCCTCCCTGTCCATCACCAACTCCCGGAGTTTACCCAAACTCATGTCCACTGGGAGAAAGCAATGGCAACCCACTCCAGTACTCTCGCCTGGAAAATCCCATGGACGGAGGACCCTGGTAGGATGTAGTCCATGGGGTTGCTGAGAGTCGGACATGACTGAGCGACTTCACTTTCACTTTTCATTTTCATGCATTGGAGAAGGAAGTGGCAACCCACTCCAGTGCTCTTGCCTGGAGAATCCCAGGGACAGGGGAGCCTGGTGGGCTGCCATCTGTGGGGTCGCACAGAGTTGCACACGACTGAAGCAACTTAGGAGCAGCAGTAGCAGCAGCAGCATGTCCATTGAGTCGGTGATGCCATCCAGTCGTCTCATCCTCTGTCATCCCCTTCTCCTGCCCTCAATCTTTCCCAGCATCAGGGTCTTTTCAATGAGTCAGCTCTTCACATCAGGTGGCCAGAGTATTGGAGTTTCAGCTTCAACATCAGTCCTTCCAAAGAATACCCAGAACTGATCTCCTTTATGATGGACTGGTTGGATCTCCTTGCACATAGTTAAATCCTTCTATCATGTGCACGCAAACCAAGACCCAGATAAGTAACTTGCTAAATGCTGTTCTACACTTCAGTGATGAGAGAACAAATGGTAATATTCCACAATAACAAAGAACTTTTTTAAAAACCCTGCTAATATACAGCAAGCCTATTTTATTCCCGATCACCTTCTGCATTTACACTGACTGCGTCCTTATATACTCTACAGAGAAAAATATCTATTTTCTTAATGGGAGTTTATCAATATTCTAAAACAAACACACAAGGAGATTCATAAATACCACTGAAAAAGGATCTCCTGTTGTAAGCTCTTAGCTCTCCTAGAAAACTTTAGCCACCATGATCTTCAGTTCAGTTCAGTTGCTCAGTCATGTCCGACTCTTTGCGACCCCATGAACTGCAGAATGCCAGGCCTCCCTGTCCATCACCAACTCCCGGAGTTCACTCAAACTCATGTCCATCGAGTCGGCAATGCTATCAGCCATCTCATCCTCTGTCGTCCCCTTCTTCTCCTGCCCCCAATCCCTTCCAGCATCAGTCTTTTCCAATGAGTCAACTTTTCGCATGAGGTGGCCAAAGTACTGGAGTTTCAGCTTTAGCATCATTCCTTCCAAAGAACATCCAGGACTGATCTCCTTTAGAATGGACTGGTTGGATCTCCTTGCAGTCCAAGGGACTCTCAAGAGTCTTCTCCAATACCACAGTTCAAAAGCATCAATTCTTCAGTGCTCAGCTTTCTTCACAGTCCAACTCTCACATCCATACATGATCACAGGAAAAACCATAGCCTTGTCTAGACAGACCTTTGTTGGCAAAGTAATGTCTCTGCTTTTGAATATGCTATCTAGGTTGGTCATAACTTTTCTTCCAAGGAGTAAGCATCTTTTAATTTCATGGCTGCAGTCACCATCTGCAGTGATTTTGGAGCCCCTCAAAATAAAGTCTGACACTGTTTCCACTGTTTCCCCACCTATTTCCCATGAAGTGATGGGACCAGATGCCATGATCTTCGTTTTCTAAATGTTGAGCTTTAAGCCAACTTTTTCACTCTCCTCTTTAACTTTCATCAAGAGGCTTTTTAGTTCCTCTTCACTTTCTGCCATAAGAGTGGTCTCATCTGCATATCTGAGGTTACTGATATATCTCCCAGCAATCTTGATTCCAGCTTGTGCTTTTTCCAACCCAGCGTTTCTCATGATGTACTCTGCACAGAAATGAAATAAGCAGGGTGACAATATACAGCCTTGACGTACTCCTTTTCCTATTTGGAACCAGTCTGTTGTTCCATGTCCAGTTCTAACTGTTGCTTCCTGACCTACATATAAGTTTCTCAAGAGGCAGGTCAGGTGGTCTGGTATTCCCATCTCTTTCAGAATTTTCCACAGTTTATTGTGATCCACACAATCAAAGGCTCTGGCATAGTCACTAATGCAGAAATAGATGTTTTGAAACTCTCTTGATTTTTCCATGATCCAGCGGATGTTGGCAATTTGATCTCTGGTTCCTCTACCATGATCTTACCTAGAGCTAATTGTATGGGCAGCTGTTTTCCTTTTTTAGTGAAACATTTTCTTCAGAGACACCAGGCCATGTTCCCAATATTCCATTTGAACATTCTACTAAACTCACCAGGTTTGGGGTATTCAAATGAATCAAATGACCAGCAAAAATAAAAGGCCTTTTGGCAAAATATCTTTGAAAGTGCTTAACCCCAAATTACATAGTACTGGACCTTTGCATCATTAGGAATCACTCCATCTTTGGCACCTTCTTATCAGAATTTAAATGACTTGACTTTCTAACACATGCTTCAATTATTCCAACCGTTCTTCTTCCTATTACTTTCACATTCCTTGACTCTTCAGCAACTTTGGGTCCATAGAGAGGCAGGTGCTAAGAAAAGATTAGCCATGTTAAAACCTTTTTAAGAGAAGGGAGCAGAAGGCAGGAAGGGCTTCAGACTGTGACTGCAGGGTGATCTATGGGAAGAGAGAGGAAAGGCAGGAAGATTGGATAGGAAGTCCCCAAACACAGCAAAATTCAAAGAAAGTTTTAGTCAGTTCAATAGGGAGCCCTTAAGTCAAAATTGCCCTCTGAAAATGTATGTCTTCTAAACATTTTTATTTGGCTGCACCAGGTGTTAGCTGCTACATGCAAACTCCTAGTTGTGGCATGGGGTATCTAGTTCCCTGACCAGGAATCGATCCCAAGTCCCCAGATTGGGAGCGCAGGGTCTCCGTTACTGGACCATCAGGAAAACCCCCAAATTGCCCTTTGGAGTACTGTGTGTCATCAGATGGGGACTTCCTCAGTACTTCCACCATGCTTAGTCTGGGAGCGGCCTGTAAGAAGTGTGGCCTTTGGCATAGACAGTGGGAGACTGAAGGAGTAAGAAGCTGGGGACAACAGTCAAATTGCTCCCCACATAGATGTGGCCCCCCCATCACTGTCTTTAGGCTGCATCCATCCCATCTGAAAGACAGTGAATATCAGACTAATTTCTCACTAACAGAAATCATTCACACACACAGATCTAATAGCTAATGTCCTCAAACACAACTTTCACTATTAATCTCTTTGTCCCTTTCCTCCATTGCTCTAGTCCCAATGACACAGTATTATAGAATAAAATGATACAACTGTAAATTCTATTTCCATTCTTAGTCAGACCCTCTGTATTAGTCTTTCCTTAACTCCCCAATTGCCCACAGCACTTGACAAATCTTGGTCATTCTCAAATCCCCTCTTCCATTCCACCAGAAGTGACACTGCCTGGTATTTCTCAAGAGCATACACCAGTTGTGATTTATTGGCAAGTCGTGTCTGACTCTTGCGACTCCATGGGCTGTAGCCTGCCAGGCTCCTCTGTCCATGGGGTTCTCCAGGCAAGAATATTGGAGTCAGTAGCCATTTCCTTCTCCAGGGGATCTTCCTAACCCAGGAACTGAACCCGGGTCTCCTGCATTGCAGGCAGATTCATTACCAACTGAGCTACGAGGGAAACAAAATACAGGGAAAGAGTAACGAGAATGGTGATTTGTTTTTTGTAATATTAACAGCTAACATTAATTGAGTGCCTAATATTTGTCAGACACCATCCTAGGCAGTTTGTGCAAGTAAACTTATAAATCCTCTTTCTTCCCATCAGGAAAGAGACACCATGTAGAGATTAAGGAGCTATGCAGCTAAGGTCTCTTGTGAGGAGCAGACATTCTGGCTCAGAGAATGTGTAAGAGAGAAAGAGCGGGAGAGAGAAATTCAGTGTCAAGACTGAAAGCTCAGGGTTCTAAGTAATGAACAAGGAACCATCATTGGCATAACCCAGCCTCAGACCTGGGAGTCCTTCTCTTTTCATTGGCAGGTCCTGTTAGCTTCATGTGCATTATTTCAGGTTGATCCTGTCCCCAGGTTCTCCCAGTTAAAAGGCATTAATTCATCTTTTGCTCCCTGCGTACATCTGTGTCAGCACCCATACCCAACTCTTTTTACCTAGTTTCCACAAAATGTGCTTTTCTGGTCTTTTGACATCATACCGTTTCTTAAAAACATCAGCTAATTCTTCTGAGCTTTATTTAACATGTCTTTCTCAGCTGACTTCATTCTTGTAACCTAGTAACATGTTTAAAGTCTTCCCAGGTAGCACTAGTGATAAAGAATCTGCCTGCCAATGCAGGAGGCATAAGAGATGTGGGTTTGATCCCTGGCTGAGGAAGACCCCCTGGCGGAGGGAACAGCAACCCACTCCAGTATTCTTGCCTGGAGAATCCTGTGCACAAAGGAGCCCGGCGAGCAGGCTACAGGACATGGGGTCGCAGAGAATCTGACAGGACTGAATCCTTTTTAAGATGATGCTGTTAAAGTGCTGCACGCAATATGTCAGCAAATTCAGAAAACTCAGCAATGGCCAAAGGACTAGAAAATTCCAATCCCAAAGAAGGGCAATACCAAAGAATCTTCTAACTACTATACAACTGTGCTCATTTCACATGCTAGCAGGTAATGCTCAAAATCCATTCAAGCTAGCCTTCAGCAGTGCGTAAACCAAGGACTTTCAGAGGTACAAGCTAGATTTAGAAAAGGCAGAGGAATCAGAGATCAAATTGCCAACATTCACTGGATCATAGAAAAAGCAAGGGAAGTCCAGAAAAATATCTACTTCTGCTTCATTAACTACACCAAAGCCTTTGACTTTGTGGATCTCAACAAACTGTGGACAATTCTGAAAGAAATGGGAATATTGGACCACATTTTCTGCCTCCTGAGAAACCTGTACGCAGGTCAAGAAGCAACAGTTAGAACTGGATACAGAACAATGAACCAGTTCAAATTGGGAAAGGAATACATCAAGGCTGTATACTGTCACACTGTTTAACTTAAACACAGAGGGCATGGGTGTGCGCCCAGTCGCTGCAGTCATGTCTGACTTTTTTGACTCTATGGACTGTAGCCCGCCAGGCTCATCTGTCCATGGGATTCTCCAGGCAAGAAAACTGGAATGGGTTGCCATGCTCTCCTCCAGGGGTTCTTCCACACCCAAGGATTGAACTTATCTCCTGAAACTCCTACACTGCAGGCGGATTCTATATTGCTGAGCCACCTGGAAAGCCCTATATGCAAAGTATGTCATGGACTGGAGGAATCATAAGCTGGAATTAAGATTGCCAAGAGAAACATCAACAACTTCAGATATGCAGACACCACCACCCTTATGGCAGAAAGCAAAGAGGAACTAAAGAGCCTCTTGATGAGCGTGAAAGGGGAGAGTGAAAAAGTTGGGTTAAAACTCAACATTCAAAAAACTATCATGGCATCTGGTCCCATCAATTCATAGCAAATAAATGGGGAAACAATGGAAAGAGTAACAGATTTTGTTTTCTTGGGCTCTAAAATTACTGCAGATGGTGACTGCAGCCATGGAATTAAAAGACACTTGCTTCTTGGAAGGAAAGTTATGACAAAGCTAGACAGCATTTTAAAAAGCAGAGACATCACTTTGCCAACAATGTCCCTATAGTCAAAGCTATGATTTTTCCAGTAGTCACATATGGATGTGAGAATTGGACCATAAAGAAGGCTGAGCCCCGAAGAATTGATGCTTTCAAATTGTGGTGCTGGAGAAGACTCTTGAGAGTCCCTTGGACTGCAAGGAAATCAACCCTGAATGTTCATTGAAACGACCGATGCTGAAGCTCCAATACTTTGGCCACCTAATGCTGGGAAAGACTGAAGGCAAAAGAAGAGGGCAGCAGGGACAAGATGGTTAGACAGCATCACTGACTCAATGAAAATAGTCTGAGCAAACTCCAGGAGATAGTGAAGGACAGGAAAGCCTGGCGTGTTGCAGCTCACGGGGTCACAAAGAGTCAAACATGACTTAGCAACTAAACAACCTATTTAAATATCTCATCTTAAAAAAAATAAACTAAGAACTATAGGTACCCATCCTACACCTCAACTTCTTTTTCTTCCCCTATACAGCCAAGTTTACAACAAAGCACACACTCTCACCATCAGGGTTCTGGCTCCACCACTTATTTGAAACTGGCCTAACTGATAATTACATTGGTTATAATTTTAGTTAACTGACCTTTCCAGAGGCTTTGGTTACTATTGACTTCCTTGTGTTTTTACTGTGCAACAAGGCTAACTTTAATTCAAAATTCTTGGGGCACCTGTTACCATGAGCAACTATCCCCACATATTAAGCTTCATTAATTACTGTATCTTTTAGTGAATACATAATTGTTAATTTCTTTTCTTAAACTCTGTATTATATCAACATTTACCACTACCACTCCTGCTGCTGCTAAGTCACTTCAGTAGTGTCTGACTCTGTGACCCCATGGATTGTAGCCTGCCAGGCTCCTCTGTCCACAGGATTCTCCAGGCAAGAATACTGAAGTGGGCTGCCATACCCTCCTCCAGGCATGTTCCCAACCCAGGGCCTGAACCCGCCATCTCTTACATCTCCTGCATTGGCAGGCAGGTTCTTTACCACTAATGCCACCTGGGAAGCCCCACCACTCCTGATAATAACCCTGATAAATGACACTATTACTCATTAGGAAACCAAGGCCTTAGAAGAATCTACGGTGAAATAAATGTTTTAAAAAAGATTAATATAGCAGTAATAAACAAGATGTAATGAAAATGAGAAGCAGGTAAGTTTCAGGAGAAATTTAGACGTAAGGCACAGGACTGAGAAGGAAGACTGGAAGACATTATGAAGATCAGGCAGATTATGTAATAGGAGGATAGGAATTGCAAGAGAAAAAAGGATTCAGAGTTTCTAGCTGGACTGAAATGTAAACCAAGGACAACAGCAGGAAAGTCAGGAAGAAACGGTTTTGCTAAGTATTATTACTAATGTGCCTTACAGTGAGTTACTAATAATATGTCTTAGGTATTATGAAGGGTTATATATAACACCAAAGAAATCTAACAGAGGAGATTAGATATGCCTCAGGTAAAATCTAGAAGCTTCTTCAAAGAGCTAAGAAGACAGATATTTTTAATTCCATTTAGGTTTATGTAAAAGTCTTAACTTCAGATGTTCTTGATGGAACAAAAATGCATGAAACTTTTGAATAACAGACTGAATAACTCATTGAAGTACATCGACTATACAAGACAGAATTTAAAGTGAATAAGTCAGGGTCAGTTTTATGTTTGAACAGATAGAAACAAAAAGTCACAAAATCCTATTACTTAAAATATTTTAATTTCTAAAAAAGTTTAAACCATATTAAAATTTAAATAACTGTACAGTACTTGATAATACATTTCAATAAACTGAAAAGTAAAACAAACCAATTAAATCAGTTTACTTTCCACGTTTATATTCACTCTTCTGCTCCCCCAGGAGGATATAAAAATCGACAGCGAAAATGGAAAATTTAAATACAGCATATGATATAAGGCCAAAAGAATTTCTAAAACTGAATTTCACCTAGTAATACCCTATAACTACTAGTATGCTTACAACAGATAGGAATTTAAAACAAAACAAATCCAATTTTATTAAATCCACAATTAACAGACGTTTTCATTTCATTCATTTGAATAAAATAGCAACCACTGTTTTATCCAATACACCATTATCAGTGGCAGAAGAAATGATCTGCCTAGTTGTGCAAAACAAGAACAGTTATCTTCTGAAAGGATGTGAGCTTTTCAAACTCAGTTCTTTTTCATTTGTGTCATAATTTTCAAAATAGTAAGCAGCTCCAGTTAACGTCTCAGCAGTCCACTTCACTATGCGAGTGTATCCTCCATGAATTCATCATATAGCCACTTACAAGTATCATCTTTTGAACATTCTATGGTTTCAAAAAGGTGCTGAAAGTCTTCAGGGTACATATCTACTACTCTCACATCTTTAGGTTTTTTTATTTGCTTCAATATATACATTGCATCAATTGGACTCAATGAACTGCAAAATAAACACAAAGTAAATCTGCTTAAATATTTTTCATAACAAAACTGGCAGTGAATGCTGACAGAGGTGGTTTCTAAGCCCAATTTTAAATGTCTAACAATATATGTAAATTAATCCTATTAAGTTTAAGAGCCTGCATATTATATATAGCTTTACCTATGTCTATTCCTAAAGTTTCATGGCTTGCCTGCAATGCAAAGAGCAGATTTAGGCTTTAACATGTTCTAATCAGTTCTTAAGCAAAACACTAGTTTAACATTTGTCCTTCAAAATATTCTTCTGCCCACCTGTTTCATCTTTTAACTCTCTTTGCAAAAAAATTAACTCCATTTATGTTTATGTAGAAGTTCAGTAAGTATGCAAACAGCAGAAACTACTGTCTGTTTTCAAAGAGGAAATAATTTTTCCCATTTTTGTGTAAATATTACTGTGAATAAATTAGAAGCAGATAATAAACTTATAATTTATAATTATAAATTATAAATAAATAAGCACTGCCTTATTCTGTATTGGTCTAGCAAGAAACCACCAGTGAGCCTCTGACAATAACAAGTAAACAATTGTAGTAAAATGTTTTGGTGGAAAATATTTCCAATACTTTTCTGACTGTGAATGGAATCCTGGTCACCAGTATAAACATCCTTGCAGTTCATAGAATCTCCAAAGCTTTTGGTAGAAATACAGAGTATGACCCACAGTAGGAGGACTAGGGTGGTATAATGATTTGTGCCTACTTTGGTTAGGAAACAGAACCACCAAGGACAGGCAATGACAAGATGCAGCTGGTGGGTATGCCACCACTAATGCCAGTGGCAAGGAGCCAGTTCTTCATGTAGATTAATCTCAACAAAGATAAAACAAATTTTAAGCATCCCTAGTTGTTTTTTCAAACAAGGGGGAAAAAAATTAAGCTCAGGACAGCTTAATTGGAAAATTAAGAAAATTAATTGGAAAATTAATTTCCTCAACTGGAAAATTGTGTGGAAAATATATTTTCCTCAAAATATGTACCAGCAAAAAGGAAGTATTTTGAAGCAATATTAATAGATGAGTGAAAACATGGTCCCTCACTGTTAACGAAGCCATAAAAGATATAAAAACAAAGCTGTTAACATGAAAGCACAATTCTCACAGTAAGTTGCTACTTTTGTATTTGCTTGTATAATTCTTACTTACGGTAAATGGTCTATTAGCTTGGCATTGCGTTTCATAAAACATTGCCTTAACATGTGAAAAAATACATCATAGTTAAAAGGTGTTAAGGTTCCTGTAAATAAATTTCTATGAGGAGTCAACTGAATAAAACATACGTTTTGTTCTAATGATTCCTGCAGAGAAAGGAAAATAAAACGTATTAGTCATAAAATATTGCCCATGAAAGACACTGTTCACTGATGCATTCAATTTACCTTTTGGAAGACAGAATCATCACAGACACTGCATGTCTCTAGAGCTTCTTTTTGGATGTGCCAAAAAAGCAAGGCCCCAGTTGCTCTTAACCTGGGCTATTCTCTTGGGGGATGAGACAGTGCCCCTTTATAGGACAAAATGTTTGCTATAAAAGGGATGGATGCCCCCAGCTCTGTGTTCCTCAGCTGCAAGGCAAACCCACTGCACGCACACCACTCAGCCAAGCAATTTCACATTTTTCCAAGGGACACAGGGGTAACAGCTGCTTAACTTGTAAGCAGGGGAAAATGAAATCCTAAATGTGACACTCAAATATACTGAGTCTCCTCTGTATTTGAGGCATAACAGCAAATACTAAACATAAAAAAATTATTGCCTTACAATTTTTATTTGGATTTTTAAAAATATAGGGTTAGCAACCACGGCCTGCCTGTTCTATGTACTACGGAACTACAAATGGTTTTTACATATATAAAGGATTCTTAGAAAACAAACAATAACAACAAACCCACAAAGGATATGTGATAGATTGTATGTGGCCTGCAAAGCATAAAATATTCTCTTTTACACAAAAGGTTTGCCAACCTACTCTAGTATATAGTGTCATACAGATTAAAATAAAAACTGTATATGACTTGATGTAACGTTAAGCTGTTTCTCCCCCCTAAAATTAATTCCTCAGAGCAGAGGGAGCCTTATGTTTGAGTTCTTAGGAAATCTCACATATTAGCTAATAATCTCTTATTTAGGCTGCCCAGGTGGCTCAGTGGTAAAGAATCCACCTGTCAAGCAGGAGACATGGGTTTGATCCCTTGGTCTGGAAAATCGCCCAGAGAAGGAAATGGCACCCCACTCCAGTATTCTTGCCTGGGAAATCCCATGGACAGAGGAGCCTGGCGGGCCACAGTGCATGGAGTCGCGAAAGAGTCAGAGATGACTCAGCTACTATACAACAATCCCTTTCTTTATAAAAAAAGATGTATACATACACGTATGTAAACAAAAATACTATTTGTGGAAGACATGGTGGCCAAAAAATAAAATTTCACTCAGCTTTGGTTTCTACTTTTGAATTCTTGTAGCTGAAGAAAAAAAAAAGCAAGGCAATAAAGTTTTAAAATATTTAGCAATTATTAACTAGGGAGAGGAATAACACAATTGAAAGCATTGTTAACAAGATTTTTAAAGGTGAATTTAAAAAGCACTTTGTATATAGATCTGGAGTTACAGATATTGGTTCATTTGATAAATAAGGAAGAAAAAAAAACTTCCCTGATGTCAATGAATGGCTATTTGTATTTAATAGCTTAAGAAAAAAATTTCCAGGAACAACACAAAAACATGGGTTCAAAAAAGTGGAAATCTCAAACCATGTGGACAATGAAGATCATGTGCTTTAGAAAATCTGTTAAATATCTAAAGGTGCTTCTTAACAATTATGAACACACCAACATTAAAGACACATGTGAAGTCTGAATAAAAATTTCTCATGAAATGTAACATTTGGTTATTTCATCTTCATCTCTAAAAGTTTCAACAATTATGTTAGCCAAAAAATATTCTACCTTTTGACACTTTCAATGAGAAAATGAGAAAGTGTATTAAATGTAGGGGACTTACTCATTTTCAGGTCATATGGATAAATACCTAGTGGTGCCAAGCCAAAATGCACTCTTATTTTGTGAGGCTACATAAATTATGTTTACAAACAGGGAAATACCACTAAAATTACAATGATCGCTGGTTACTCTGAAATCAGGATTATTTAAAAATTGAAAATTTTCCTTTTTTCCTTTGGTGGCAAGAGTGAGGAAAAAAACAAAGTAGGAAGCGATTGGGAACGTCAGACTGAGCTAACACACTGAGATTAGTGCATCGTTAGCATTTAATCCCAAAGTGGAACTTCTGAATTGAGTCCAAAAACTGTTATAAGTAGCTCTATATAATCTAAACGGAGGATCACTTTATAACATCATCACTTTGGTTTCTTATAAAGGGAAAAAATAAAATCTTGTTTTTAGTTTATCAAATTAGATGACTATTAAAATAACCGCATTTTCCAAATTTGAGATGTGTCTTCATTTCAAAAATTAAAAAGAGAAGACAGAATCTGGGTTTAAGCCTATTATTATGCTGGCATTCACTGTACAAATAGCTGAAAAATACAACTCTTTTCCAAAATAATTTGAACATATATTAAAAGCAATAAGATATATTTTTAAAAGTTCTAGATATTCTAAAATTTAAAATTTCAGTAAATACAGAGTACCAGGTAATGCAAAAGAAAACAAAGTATGTTACTTTTAGAGGAAGAAAGGAAAAGGTATTCATTCGTTCTTACCCTATGCCTTTGCCTTTCCAGCTGTCCCTTTGCAGTATACGCGTCAAATGATGAGGAAGGCTCCTTGAGGGAAGATAAATTTTAAAAACACATTTCTTTCATTTCTTTTTGGACAAAGTACCACACATCATTACCACCTTAAAAAATGTCTTGCCTATACAGCAGAATAAATTAAAGCCAAGTCTAACTAAATTTAAGAAAAATATGTGACAGTTAAATCATACACATTTTTCTTCTTTTTAGATAAAAGGAGGGTCAAAGGTCTATCCCAATACTAATACTCTATTACTTGCTTAGATAAACATGGTTGCCCTTAATATAATTACGTAAATACATTCTTAAGTTAGCAAGCATTTCTCTATTATAGGCACAGTTTAGGGGCTATCAGATCAATACTGAGGATGTTTCTGTTCTACTTCAGTGGAAAAGTCACTGATATGAATATGCTGGGACATGTAAGGAGACAAACTATGTCAATTTTTAAAAGAATCATTACTTGTTTGTATCTAACTTTGGTATAAACAATTTTGTATGTGAAGCCATTTTAAAAGATGACCCAACTGAAAAATTGTGTGTGTGTGTGTGCATATATATATATATATATATATATATATATATACACAAGAATTTACTGCATATGTGTACATATATTAGACACATATTTGGCTTCCCTGGTGGCTCAGATGGTAGAGAATCAGCCTGCAATGCAGGAGACCTGGGTTTGATCCCTGGGTCAGGAAAATCCCCTGGAGAAGGAAATGGCAACCCACTCCAGTATTCTTGCCTGGAGAATCCCATGGACAGAGGAGCCTGCTGGGCTTCACGGGGTTGCAAAGAGCTGGACACAACTGAGCAATTTTCACTTTCATACACACATACATTTAATTCCAAAAGAACAGCATTTGACACAGACTTAAAAGACTAAGACATAATATTGAGTGTAAGGTGTACAAGTCTACTGTCAAAAATGATAATTTATTACTAATTGCAGTTGCTGCTGGCATAGAATGAAAAATGCAATTGTTGCCCATCTGTGAAATTCTCAGCAGTTTCACGAAGTCACTGAGAGGAGGAAGGCAGAGCAACAACAGTAGCAGCGGGCAGTGCACAGCATGCTCCCACACCTGGTCTATGTACAGAAGTTTAGGGCTCTGCAATGGGCACAGAGAAGACCTCATTTCTATTTACCAAACCCACAGGAGAGGAAAACCTACAAGACTTTGGGAACTGGGTTTAACAACAGACCCTCCAGTAGCAGACATAGTAATGTAATGGAAAACTGTTTAAAATGCTGGGTCTGGAATAACTTGACCTTTCTGGAGGTTAATAAATGGCAAAAGTCAACATAGGGCTTCTGAAAATAAACACTGCAAAAAACAATAAAACTATCCTGAAAGCTGAAGTCCTCTGAGGGCCTCTATGAAGAAACGAAACAAAAGTCAGGAGGAGAGAAGAGCTGAGATGAAAAGCTAACAGAATGAGAAGAGATCAGTGGGGTTAAGAGAGGATTTTAGGGAAACCAAGAATGACAGCACCAAGACTGCATTATATGGTATGGGCAGAAGGCAGGGTCAGTGCCGTGAAGGTCAAAGGCGAAAAAGATTTCCGGGAATACAGAAAAAGGATGAGAGCATGATAGAAGCAAGACAAGGTACAGAGAGATCCAAACTAAGAACCTGGGATGCTCTGGAGGGAAAAGCCAGAATCGGAACAAAAAAAATCAGATGAGACTACATTCTAACGGCCAAGTACGTACTGAAGATCTTAATGTGGACAAAAGCAATGACGAGTCTACATGGAGAAACACTGTACGCGACTTTAAAACTAAGCAAATATATCTTTGGAAGAACAAGGGTTCGTAGAATATTCACAGACATATTCCTTCTAACAATAACTTGATGGATAATCTACCATAATAAAGAACAGAATGGGCAAACTATGCTAGGAAAGAAATGGTATTTATCATTTTTTTTCTTATACTTTAGGCCTCTTTTAAAAATGGCAGACACACACACACACACACACACACACACACACAAAATGGTAGCCACAAGTCATATGTAGCTCCTGAACACATAAAATGCATCCAGTATGAATTGGTTTTAAGTGTAAAATACACACTGGAATTTTATTACACAAGGAAGAATATAAATTATACAATAACCTTTTTTGACTTTTCATAACGTTACTGTTTAAAAATGTAAAATTACATATGTGGCTTGTATTATGTTTCTATTAGACAGCTCTGATCTTGCCTAAGGAAATAAACTAAAAAGGAGAATGCTCTAAAATGAGGTATTAAATAGCCATTAAAAACAAGAAAAATGTTTAGATAGAAGGGAAAAATTTTTTGTAATTGACTATTAGCTATCAAATGTTTTAAAAAGGTAAAATCTCCACTGTAAAAGAATAAAAACTTTTACAATGAAATACATATTTGTGACACAAAACATCAGCACAGTGCTCTATTATCTTAAATACTTACGAAAAAAGAAATTTAATTTTTCTTCATTTACTGGTTACAGAAATGCAGCCTCTTTGAAAAACAATGAAGCTCTTTGTTGAAATTTAGACGGATTTTACTCACCGTACATAGGACCTTGATCGCACAAGCTGTTTGACCGAGCACACTTAATGACTGATACAAGCCTGGAGTTTGGGGATTTGCCGTTAGTTTCTAGTAAAAGGAAAATACACCAAAATCAACTGTCAGATCTTAATAGTATCTAGAAATGGTAATAGCAATATCTTAATAGTGTCTAGAAATGAAAGAAAATAAGAATTAAATGCAAAATCTTAACCATTTCAAGTAAAAGTCTCCTTAAACTTTCACACTGAAATATATCATCATGTACATTAAATATACGAGCTGATGGGCTAAGTATGGACTGAATGTAGTCTACCAGGCTCCACTGCGCATGGAATTATCCCGGCAAGAACACCTGAGAGGTTGATATTTCCTACTCCAGGGGATGTTCCTGACCCAGGGACTGAATTCACGTCTCCTATGGCTCTCGCACTGGCAGGTGGATTCTTTACCACTGAGCCATCTGGGAAATTCTTCTCTTTCCAGGGACAGTCACCATTTACTTACTATTTGGATCTGGGTGAGCAAATCATCTTTTCATCTCTGGACCCTGGTCCCCCACAATCCCCATCCCAATCTGTAGCTCTTAAACAAATAAGCATTTCCAGTTATCTTGGATTAAAACATGAATAACATGAAGCATTCTGAGCAGCAAAGAAACATAACTTTCAAGGATTTTAAGAGGCCCTCAGATTTCAGAGAATAAAAAGTCTAAACTGTACGTTCACTACAGCATCATTCAGAATAGCCAAGAAAAAAATATAATCTAAGTGCCCACTGACAGTTCAGTGGGTAAAGAAGACGGATAAAGATGGATATGTTCTTTAAAAATATGTATATATATATATATATATAGAGAGAGAGAGAGAGACACATATATATACATTACACACAGACACACAAAATATAACTCAGCATTAAAAAAGAATGATCTCTTGTCATTTTTTACGACAAAGGATGGATCTACAGAGTATTAAGTTATATCAAATAAGTCAGACAAAGAAAGACAAATACTGTATGATTTTATTCATATGTGGAATCTAAAAAACAAATAACAAAACAGAAACAGAATTACAGATAGAACGGAAGCTTGCCAGAGGTGAGGGGGTATGGGAATACATGAAATAGGAAAAAGAAATTAGCAGGCACATGCTCTCAGTTACAAAATAAATTTATCAGAGGGATGAAAGGTACAGTCTGGGAAATATACTCAGTGATACATCTCTGTGTGATGACAGATGCTAACTAGACTTACCATGGTGATCATTGTCTAATACATAGACATTTTAAATCACCATGTTATATACATCAGAAACTAACGTAGTGTTTAGATAAATTATACTTCAAGAAACAAATTCATACATCCCAAGAGTTCTCTTCACAAGGAAAAGTTTTTTTTTTTTAATTTCTATCTGTATGAGATGATGGATGCTTACCAAACTTATTATGACAATCATTTCATTATGTATATAAGTCAAAACATTATACTATATACCTTAAACTTATACAGTGCTACATGTCCGTTATATCCATTGATAAAAATGGATAAACGAAAGATGGTGGGGTGGTGTAAATACACAATGGAGTTATTATTCAGCCTTAACAAGGAATGACATTCTGACACACGCTACAATTTGGATGAACCCTAAAAAGTGGAATAAGTAAGTGAAATAAGCCAGACACCAAGTGGAATACTGTACGATTCCATTTACATGAGGAACACAGAGGCAGAAAATAAAACAACAGTTACTAGGGGTCTAGGAGATGGGGGAAGGGGAATTAGTTGTTTAGTGGATACACAGTTTTAGAATGGAATGATGAAAAAGTTCTGTGAAGAGATGGATGCTAGTAATAGCTGTACACAACGCGAATGTACTTACTGCCATGCAACTGTACACTTAAAAATAGTCACAATGGTAAACTTTAGGTACGTATATTTTATCACACAAAAAACCTTTTAAAAAAGAAAACCTAAGGAGTGCTCTACAGAAATTTAAAAACCTCGGTACTCTTAAATGTCATGAGCCCAAATTAAAATCATGCAGATTAAGACTAATCTGATAAAAATCACAGAACTCTTTCAAAACAAAAACTTAATCAGGTACTTGTAACAACCTACCCGGCATTCTTTTTCAGAAACAAACAAATTTAGTTCTGCTCGTCCATATTTATATACAGAAGAACAGGAATACAGGTCATGTAAAATTTTCCAAAGTGTGTTTCTCTCAGTTTTGACTGGTAAGATCCCAACTACTTTTAAAGGGAAACCTGTTAAGAATACAAGCAAAGTATTTAAATAAATTCTTAACATTTTTTTCCTATGAGTATACTTTACTGAGTCAAATTAAGTTAACAAACTATATTAAAGTTACTTCAATGAAAACTAAGCCTTTAGCATCATTCCATGATCTAGAACTTAGCCCCTACAAAACTGCTCTGATTGAATCTAGGTGATGGAAAAGCCATCATCAATTTAAGAGCAACTGCCCATAAACTATACTATGTAAATATTTACACAAATCCCAACAAGCCTGGTATACTGCTAAAGAAAACTGACAAACTATAAGATACGTCTCTACTGAAAGACAAAAATCACCTTTTTTCCAAGGATGCGCTTTTATTCCCAAATACTGAAAAAGCATATCTGAAGTCATAACGGGCGGTGTCACTGTGCCACGATTTCTAGGGTCCAGTTTAAAGAAGTCACAATATATCACGTCTAGTCTTCCATTCACATTGTCTCGTAAGGACTAGAGACAGACAGAGAGAACTTATTCAGAAATTTTAGCGTTTCACTCTCTAGCTTCCTCTTAATTTTTCCTTTACTTTTCCTAAAGTCAGAGCCAGCAACAGAAGGAAAGCTCTTTGCCTGCTAGAAGACATAAAATATATCTCAATCTTTTTACTGCCCATATGTTTTTCACCTGGCAGTGCTGGAGAACTTACTAGTGAAAGGAAGTATTAGCTACAGACTCTACAAACTTAATTCGAAGTTACTAAAAATCAAACAGAAGAAAGCAATGTTTTGATGTGCACCCTGAGGTTCTCATGCACAGAAAATTCTACAGGTATTAACAAGGTTTCAGTGAACATGCAATTTAAAGTTATGAGTTTAAAAAAAAAAAAAACCACAAAACTAAGCTTTCTTAACTGTTTGAATTCAACCTATACGTATGACTCTATTTCTAAATTTAGCATTTAATGATTACTTTCAAGAGGACCCCTAAAACAAACTAGTGATAGGGAAAGGAACAGAGCTGGGAGTGGAAACAATGTATTTTTGGTCATGATAATTTCGAGACACCTATTATGTGACTTAAGCGGAGATGTAGGTAGGAAGTTGTAGACCTGGATACTGAAGTACAGGCTGAGGACATAAATGAACTGAAATAAGGCTTTTACCACAAAAGCCTTACGAAGTGGGCCTTTGGAAGCGTAACTATGAACAAACCAAGTGGCGGTGATGGAATTCCAGTTGAGCTATTTCAAATCCTACAAGATGATGCTGTTAAAAGTGTTGCACTCAATATGCCAGCAAATTTGGAAAACTCAGCAGTGGCCACAGGACTGGAAAAGGTCAGTTTTCATTCCAATCCTAAAGAAGGACAATGCCAAAGAATGCTCAAACTACCACACAATTGCACTCATCTCACATGCTAGCAAGGTAATGCTCAAAATCCTTCAATCAAGGCTTCAACAGTACGTGAACTGAGAATTTCCAGACGTTCAAGCTGGATTTAGAAAAGGCAGAGGAACCGGAGATCAAACTGCCAGGATTCATTGAATCACAGAAAAAGCAAGGATATTCCAGAAAAACATCTACTTCTGCTTCATTGACTACACTAAACCCTTTGACTGTGTGGATCACAACAAAATGTGGAAAATTCTTAAAGAGATGGGACTACCAGACCACCTGGCCTGCCTCTTGAGAAATCTGTATTCAGGTCAGGAACCAACAGTTAGAAGCGGACATGGAACAACAGACTGTTTCCAAACTGGGAAAGGAGTACATCAAGGCGTATATTGTCACCCTGCTTACTTAACTTCAATGCAGAGTGTACCATGCAAAACGTTGGGCTGGATGAAGCGCAAGCTGGAATCAAGACTGCTGGGAGAAATATTAATAACCTCAGATATGCAGATGACACCACCCTTCTGGCAGACAGTAAAGAGGAACTGAAGAGCCTCTTGATGAAAGTGAGAGAGGAGAGTATATCCAGTCCCATAATTTCATGGCAAAGAGTTGGGGAAACAATGGCAACAGTGGCAGACTTTATTTTCTTGGGCTCCAAAATCACTGTGGACTATGATTGCATCAATAAAAATAAAAGAAAACTGCTCCTTAGAAGAAAAGCTGTGACCAACCTAGATAACATATTAAAAAGCAGAGACATCACTTTGCTGACAAAATCCGTCTAGTCAAAGCTATTGTTTTTGCTGTAGTCATGTACGGATATGAGAATTGGCCCATAAAGAAGGCTGAGCACCGAAGAATAGATGCTTTTGAATTGTGGTACTGGAGAAGACTCTTGAGAGTCCCTTGGACAGTAAGGAGATCAAACCAGTCAATCCTAAACGAAATCAACCCTAAATATTCATTGGAAGGACTGATGTTGAAGCTGAAGCTGCAATACTTTGGCCACCTGTTGTGAAGAACCGACTCAATGGAAAAGACCCTGATGCTGGGAGACTGAGGGCAGGAAGAGAAGGGGGAGACAGAGGACGAGATGGTTGGATGACATTACTGACTCAATGGACAACAGTTTGATCAAACTCTGGGAGATAGCGAAGGACAGAGGAGCCTGGCGTGCTGCAGTCCATGGGGTCACAAAGAGTGGACACACCTGAGCAACTGAACCACCACCACAAATGATGATGTCTCTTCTACTGAACATACACAGCTATTTCTGCAACAATAGTCTTCACAATTCAAATGAGATATAACTCCATCTATTAAAAAAAAAAAAACTAGTTGATTTACAAAAGTTGTGACATAGAACACAATTTGCAACATGTGTATCTCTGGCACATCCAAATAGGAAAACAAACTATTCCTATTTGAAACACTGTTAATGTGGAATCTGAGGAATTTTATCAGGGAAGTGGACTAGCAGAGAGAAGGATTTTAAATTTAGGTAAACATGCTGAGTCAAGCATTAACCTTGAAAATCCTTTTAGTTTTTAGTACAACTGAGTGTCTTTAGGTGGCTAAAAGCACTGCTTGCTAAGAGCACCACTTAAGGCCCTGATTTAGGGTTGCAAAGGTTCTATTTAATTACTTCTCTTTTATTCTGGCACATATATATGAATTCACTCAAAACTTTGAATGGCTCTTTACTTTCAGTTCAATTCAGTCACTCAGTCATGTCCAACTAACTCTTTGCAACCCCATGGACTGCAGCACACCAGGCCTCCCTGTCCATCAACAACTCACAGAGTTTACTCAAACTGATGTCCATTGAGTCAGTGATGCCATCCAAACATCTCATACTGTCTTCCCCTTCTCCTCCCGCCTTCAATCTTTCACAGTATCAGGGTCTTTTCTACTGAGTCAGTTCTTCAAATCAGATGGCCAAAGTATTGGAGTTTCAGCTTCAGCATCAGTCCTTCCGATCAATATTTAGGACTGATTTCCTTTAGGATGGATTAGTTGGATCTCCTTGCACTCCAAGGGACTCTTAATTAAGAGTCTTCTCCAACACATAGTTCAAAAGCATCAATTCTTGGCACTCAGGTTTTTCTATAGCCCAACTCTCAAACCCACACATGACTACTGGAAAAATCATAGCTTTGACTAGATGGACCTTTGTTGGCAAAGTAATTCTTTGCTTTTTAATATGCTGTCTAGGTTGGTCATAACTTTTCTTCCAAGGAGCAAGCATCTTTTAATTTCTTGGCTGTAATCACCATCTGCAGTGATTATGGAGCTCAAAAAGTTAGTCTGTCAATGCTTCCCCATCTATTTGCCATGAAGTGATGGGACCAGATGCTATGATCTTAGTTTTCTGAATGTTGAGTTTTAAGCCAACTTTTTTCACTCTCCTCTTTCACTTTCATCAAGGGACTCCTTAGTTCTTCACTTTCTGCCATAAGGGTGGTGTCATCTGCATATCTGAGGTTACTGATTTTCTCCCAGCAAACTTGATTCCAGCTTGTGCTGCATCCAGCCCAGTGTTTCTCATGATGGACACTGCACAGAAGTTAAATAAGCAGGCTGACAATATACAGCCTTAATGTACTTCTTTCCCAATTTGGAACCAGTCTGTTGTTCCATCTCCAGTTCTAACTGTTGCTTCCTGACCTGCATACAATTTACCAAGAGGCAGGTCAGTTGGTCCGAAATTCCCATCTCTTTAAGAATTTTCCACAATTTGTTGTGATCCACACAGTCAAAGGCTTTTGCTTAGTCAATAAAGCAGCAATAGATGTTTTTCTGGAACCCTCTTGTTTTTTTGATGATCCAATGGATGTTGGCAATTTGAACTCTGGTTTCTTTGCCTTTTCTAAATCCAGCTTGAACATCTGGACGTTCACAGTTCACATACTGTTGAAGGCTGGCTTGGAGAATTTTGAGCATTACTTTACTAGCGTGAGATGAGTGCAACTGTGCAGTAGTTTGAGCATTCTTTCGCACTGCCTTTGGGATTGGAATGAAAACTGACCTTTTCCAGTCCTGTGGCCACTGCTGAGTTTCCCAAATTTGCTGGCATATAGAGTGTAGCACTTTCAGAGCATCATCTTTTAGGATTTGAAACAGCTCAACTGGAATTCCATCACCTCCACTAGTTTTGTTTGTAGTGATGCTTCCTAAGGCTCACTTGACTTTGCATTCCAGGATGCCTGGCTTTAAGTGAGTGATCACACCAATGTGGTTATCTGGGTCATGAAGATCTTTTTTTGTAGTTCTGTGCATTCTTGCCACCACTTCCTAATATTTTCTGCTTCTGTTAGGTCCATACCATTTCTGTCCTGTATTGTGCCCATCTTTGCATGAAATGTTCCCTTGATATCCCTAATTCTCTTGAAGAGATCTCTAGTCTTTCCCATTCTATTGTTTTCCTCTATTTCTTTGCATTGATCATTTAGGAAGGCTTTCTTACCTCTTCTTGCTATTCTTTGGAACTCTGCATTCAAATGGGCATAACTTTCCTTTTCTCCTTTACCTTCGCTTCTCTTCTTTTCACAGCTATTTGTAAGGCCTCCTGAGACCACCATTTTGCCTTTTTGTATTTCTTTTTCTTGGGGATGGTCTTGATCACTGCCTCCTCTATAATGTCATGAACCTCCATCCACAGTTCTTCAGGCATTCTATCAGATCTAATTCCTTGGATCTATTTGTCACTTCCACTTATTGTCATAAGCGATCTGATTTAGGTCATATCTGAATGGTCTAGTGATTTTTCCCTACTTTCTTCAATTAAGTCTGAATTTGGCAATAAGGAGTTCATGATCTGAGCCACAGTCAGCTTCTGGTCTTGTTTTTGCTGACTGTATAGAGCTTCTCCATTTTTGGCTGCACTTTATAATGAGTTAAAGGCTGGGCTCAAGTTATTGCTAAGGGGAGGAGGGAATGGAGAGTTAAGACGTTTAAATTTTGCACTTCTATTAACAGTTTCAGAAACATTTTCAAGGGTAGTTCTACATTCTCTCAAGAAATACTGTGTGTGAGGCATTCTTCAGACCCTAATTATCCTTTTTTCATTGATTCAATTTTTTTAAGACTTACTTTGACCTTATAGAAAACCATTGTGCTACAGGATAACAAACTGTAAACAGGACATGTTAATGCCATCTGTACTTCAGTTCACTTCAGTGATTCAAATGGGTATATCTTTCCTTTTCTCCTTTGCCATTAGCTTCTCTTCTTTTCTCAACTATTTGTAAGGCCTCCTCGGATAGCCATTTTGCCTTTTTGCATTTCTTTTTCTTGGGGATGGTCTTGATCACTGCCTCCTGTACAATGTCATGCCTCTGTTCATAGTTCTTCAGGCACTCTGTCTATCAGATCTAATCCCTTGAATCTGTCACTTCCACTGTATAATCATAAGGGATTTGATTTAGTTCACACCTGCATGGTCTAGTGATTTCACCTACTTTCTTCAATTTAAGTTTGAATTTTGCAATAAGGAGTTCATGATCTGAGCCACAGTCAGCTCCTGGTCTTGTTCTTGCTGACTGTATAGAGCTTCTCCATCTTTGGCTGCAAAGAATATAATCAATCTGATTTCAGCATTGACCATTTGGTGATGTCCATGTGTAGAGACTTCTCTTGTGTTGTTGGAAGAGGGTGCTTGCTATGACCAGTGCATTCTCTTGGAAAAACTCTGAATGTGTAGATTAATCTTCAAAAGTAGGCACCCCTCTAAATACCAAAATAAAAGCTATCTTGTTTTTAATTTCCAGGTTGAAATTACAGATGGCTTTGTTTACTAAGTCACATTCAAGATCTTGAATCTCTGAATAATTTTAAGTGTCCTTTTTCTCATCATGATTTTGGAATTTCAGCATATTAAACATCAATTAAATAACCTGATTATAACCTTGATTTTTTTCAGTTGTAGAAAAACAACCATCTAATGTGTTGTACATTTTATTTTCCTGAGTTGAATCAAATGATTTATAAAAGAAGGAAGGAAAGGAAAAAAATAAAGAAAAAGAGGCTGGCAATGAGGCCAGGAATTTCCACTTTACCGTTTACTGAACTTGTCAGCCATACATGAAGCTGAATTCACTAAAAAATCCATTTGGATAATACTTTACTCCATGAAGTTTTATAAGAATACATCAAACTTCTCCAGCCTCTGAGTCCTTAAGTCCGGGGTTAGCATAGTTCCATTAACCTAATATTAGCAACTAGACTCTAAGCTCCCTTCCAAGCCCCTTCTAAGAAAGAAGAGGCACAGGATAGTCCACTAGTGATGAGGAAACAAGCCTAGAGACACCAGCTATACATTTTGTTCAAAGTCACCAGCGTGTAGCAGAGCTAGAATTAGAAAAAAAAAGTTTGAATCCTATCTTTCAGTCAGTCAGCAATCATTGATACTTACTCTGCTCCATCCACTGAGGGTAAGGAGATATTCATGGAATAGCCTGTAAGAGTGATTGTTTAAAAATAATCTGTGTGCTTAATTTTACTTCCCTAAAACACTGGAATGTAGCTGACTGAACAATAAATTATTTTAAAAAACAAAAATATACCTTCAATCCTGGAAGAAAATGTTTGTCGCTTTCAAGGGCAATCACTCTGGCACCACTTGCAAGCAATGCTCGGGTGAGTACTCCAGGACCTAACACATTGAAAGAACGAAAAGTTTATTTGCAAAAGAAACATCAAAATCCTTTTCAATATCAAAGAAATTAGATGTTTTATCTGTATGATCTAATTTTAATTCTCACAACATCCCCTAAGTAGGTATTACACTCCTTATTTACATATAAGGAAATCGGGTATTAGACAGTCACTTTACTCCAACATCACAACTGGTATGTGGTGCTGCATGGCTCTGAAAGCATTCTGTCAAAGAGTGAAAAACCTGCTCTCTTAATTACAATGTTCCACTACCTCTCAAGAAAAAAACAAACAAAAAAGGTTGCCTCTAGCTTACCAGTTACTTAGGGACTATCCGGATATTTTAATAGCAAAGATATTGCGAAACCTAAACAGAACTTGATTGCTCATGATAGGAAACGGTGCTTTAAAACATTATTCTTCAGTAAGTCTATAAATCTTGTGTTCCCATACGGTCTATGGAAAACGCACTAACGAGATGAAAAGTTCTTCTGGAAAGACAGTGAAATCTAAGAGCATGTTTTATCAAAATATTTTGTAAAGTGAAAATTGATACAGAAATATGTGAAGTCAGGATAAACACAGGCCATAAAAGTTCCTTAAACGAAGGAGTCATGACAGAACGCCGACGTGAAAATGCAGTCCGCGAGGGACTCACCTGGATTGCACTCCAGGATTAGCTGGCCAGCTTTTCGTTTTCCCCGCAGCATGCGCACCACGGTCTCAGCCACTCTCGGACTGGTTACGTATCGCTTGGTCTCGGAGCGGGACTTGTACAGGCGAGAGGACAATTTCCCAAATCCCACATCGGGCTTCAGTTGCGGATGGAAGTCATACAAGCCACGACAGTTCTCTGCTGGGACGTCCTTCCACCTCGCCACTCCGGAATTCAAAACGCAAAATCGCCCAGCGCGGGTAAAGGCTGAAAGCGTCAGCCGAGAGGGAATTCCCGCCCCTGGGACCCACATTCTCACCCTCTAAGGCCTGTCCCAGGGTCGCCCAGGATCGTTACATTGTCGACGAACTCCACACAGGGAACACCCCACGTGCCACTTAGCCCTACTCCAGGACTAGGCCGGCGGAAGTAAACACTCCACGCTGTGCCTGCGAATGACCTCTCCGTCTTGCCTTTGCCGTCACTTCCGTTTCCTTGCCGGCGCAGAGGCCGGAGGATTGAGAGTGGACGGCCGCGGAGAGAGAAGGCCCGTCTAGGCGGTGTCTGAACTCGGACTCTATGGTCGTCTGCCCTCTGTGCCTCCTCTCTAGCCGTCCGCGCTCTATGCTCCGCGGTCGCTGGCCGCCGGCCGCCCTCCCGCCTGCCGGGAGGGTTGAGCAGGAGGCGGGGCGGGAAGGCGAGAGGTGTCTCCTCCACCCGACCGGCGGGAGACCTGAGCAACCTCTGTGACAGCTCGTCGGCCGCCATGTCAGCGAGCGGGGCTGGAAACAGATTCGGCGCCCGGCGGTAGCCCTCCTTGCGTCTCCTGTTCCCAGGTAAGGAGAGGAAGAGCGAGATGCAAGAGACCGGCCGGCTGGCGGCCGAGGGGAAAGCCTTTGGGACCCCCCTCGTTCCTTCCCCGGCGCTGTCCTCCTCTGGCAGCGCCGCCTCTGCCCCCCGGGTGCGGTGGAGCCCCGTTCCCTCACCTCCGCCCCTTCTCCGCTCCCCTGTTTTCCTCTTTTTCTCTCGCCGCCGTGGCCTCTCCCTGCGCCGCGCGCCCATTTCTCCCTCCCTAGGGCACTCGCGCCGGAGGTCCTCCGTCGCCCGGCTGCCCGCGGAGCCTGCGGCTTCCTCTGCGCTTCTGTTCCTTTTCATTCTGTTGCCCAGTCTCTCCACCTCTGCGGGTGATTTGTATTTTCCTTCGTACCTGTTCCCCCCCTCGCCTCACCACTTAGGCTGTCAAGAAGCACCTAGTGCCTCCCTTCCATTCCTCTCTCTGGGCCAATATTTACCTTTGTTTTTATTTTTATTTGCGTGTTGTTAAAGGTGTAAAGTTAAGATTTAAAAAAGAAAAATGTAAAAGCTTAGCATTTCTTCCTAAGCTTGGAAGCATTAAGGTCTTAGAATGCTTATGTTGTTGCTTTTGTAAACTTAGTCCAACACATCTTACTGTGGAATGCAATTTAAAAGAGAGATTCCAAAGACTCTAAAAATAGGATGCCCTAATGGAAAATTTGGCAGTCTTTTTAACCTCTTAGGCAGTGTTAGAAGCCTCAATTCTCTGAGAGTGATTTCAGTGTTTAAGGATTATACTCAAGAGCTTTACCAGCATCACTCTTTCTACCAAGGCAGGAAGCTGCAGGCATTCAACTTCCTATTTTACAATATGCACCATCCTTTCTGCATACTTTACTGGCCGCGTAATTGACCTTGGCATTTTAAATGCACAAGGAAAAGGTTTCTAAGGAATGTATCACTTAGCAAATAGAAGTCTGAGGGTTTACTCAGCTGGTGAATATCAAATGGAGAAGGAATTGATGGCCAACTGTGATCTTTTTCCGATTATAAATTTGTTAGGACAGCATAGAAAGTATCTTCAGAACTGTTGTGGAGCCCTGGGGACCCTTTGGTCTTAATTTTTAAAAATTCTTTTTAAAATGCGATTTTGCCATTGACAATTCTCTAGAAGTTGTTATTCTCGCACCCTCTGAATACCTGAGTGAACAGACCTGCCCCCCATTCTTTTACTGAGCTGTCCCCTCTCTCCTTATAAAAATATTTTTGTAGATTTAGAAATACACAAGCTCTGGAGGTCTAAATGTTGTTAAAATCAAAGCTGAAAGATGTGTTACAGTAAAAGAAGAAATAGTTCACTCACAGTGAATGGTTCGATTTCTCACTTTTAAAATATGCTTTTAAAAATTGTGATAAAAATACTCATCTTAAAATTTGGTTTCTTCATAATATTCAGCCCTAGAGAAATTGATGTCACTTTAAATTTTGCTTTTGAGTGGTGTTATTCTCTTCTGATTTTGGAAAAGAGTATTAGGTTATGATAAGTATCTCCCCTTTTATAGTGTTAATAGTGGTTTGTTTGAGGTTGTAGGTGCTTAAACAACACAAGAGACAGAATATTACATATTTTATTTTTCTGAGATCTCAGTTACTAGAAATGAAAGAAATGTCCGTGTTACTTTAAAGATGAACCTTTAATCAGCATTTAAACCTACTTTATTAGAAAAACCTTGGTTGTTTATTCCCCATCTTATTTTCTTAAGAAGTATAGTTTTTGCATCTGATACTATTTTTGCCTTTTTGAAAATATCTCTTTGGTGTCAGGC
Organism: Capra hircus; assembly: GCF_001704415.2. Taxonomy (NCBI): domain Eukaryota; kingdom Metazoa; phylum Chordata; class Mammalia; order Artiodactyla; family Bovidae; genus Capra; species Capra hircus. The sequence goes on along the minus strand of NC_030823.1, from coordinate 29,345,022 downwards.
AAAATGATTCTACTGACTATTTTAAAGTTTTTTCTATTATTATCTCAATTTAACTGATAAAGAAGCCAAAATGCTTCTTTTCTTTTGACTTCTATATTACCGTTGCGATTGGAAAATGTCAGGTGGTAAAAGTTTGTTGTCAGAATTAAGGCTGTGAGTCTACAGTAGTACTGTCCAATAGAAATACAAGGCATTAGTACATGAGCAATTTTAAGTTTTTTAGTCACATTACCAAAGTAAAAAAGAAATAGGATCAATTTCAACCTGTTTTATTTATGTATCATTTCAACAAGTGATCTGTTTTAAAAGTTAACAATGAGATATTTTACATTCTTTCATACTGAGTCTGTGAAATTTCGTGTGTATTTTACATTTACAGTACATTTGAATTCTGACTAGCTACTGGTCTTAGCTTGTGGCTAAGACCTTATTGGCTAGCATATTATCTATAGGATTTCTGTGTGATTCTTAAGACGTTTTCTTATCCTAAGAGTCTGGGGTAAATTCTATGAGGCAAATTTAAAAATCCTTTTCCTAAAGTGCTAGGATGTTCAAACTGAGATGATTCTAAGCAGGATAAAAGTCCTGGAGGGTCTCTTCCTCTTAGTGTTGACTGTGTTAATACTGAGGAGGATAAACAGGTTGCCCTGTGCTTGTTTAGTGAGGGTCATAAGATGTATAGAGTGCTCAGTCATTTCCTGGGGTGTCATTGTTACAGTTATTTACATCTGCATGTCAACAATGTGTCAAGGAACTGTGTGAGTCTTTGTCTACTAAGTCTGTTGGCATTAAGCAGGGAGAACCTGAAGACATACCAGAAGTTTGAACTTTATGGTGAACAGGTAGAATATCTGCTGTTGGAGACTTGCTCTGAAGCAGTGTCAGGTATGGCTAAGAGTTTTGTGTATGTGCTTCTCTGCATGATGGTGTTATCAAAGGAAAGATAAAATCTTTTTAGCAAAAATTAGGAAGGAAGAGGGTATGTTTTTTGACTCCCAAACACTGGGAGTAGTAGCAAAACACAAATGTGTATGGTGGTTTGGGTAAACTATAAAAGAAATATGGCAGTTTTTGGAGAACGCTACTGACATACTGACTAGGAATGTGTTTTAACTTGTTTTTGCAACAGAGATGGTGATTTACATGGAACGCCTCTTGTTCAGAGCTGTTAGGACTGAAAGATAGCCCTGTTGGAAGGGTAACTGCAGCTCACAGACTTCTGTGGGTCACTATGACCCTTCATGGTTCCTATCCTGATGTCTGTATTCTGTTAAACTTTCCTAAATACTATTTTAGCTGCACGGTTTTACATTTACACTTAATGTCAAAATATTCTTCAGGGATTAATTAGTATTCATTGTAATTTAATGTGAGAAACTTGTCTCCTCCACAACTTTTATGGTATAAATAAATCTTAAATTACTTGATCAGTAAACATTCCTTCTGTAAAATCTAGTCAGTATAGACCTAGCACAGTGTTGGCAGTGTGTGCAGTATTAAAGGATCAAGGACAGATTTGGGCAAGGGCTAGTTACTGGTTGTTGCTTGTTTCATGAGAGGTGCATGCATGTTATGTAGGAAAATGTAGCATTTTCAATTGTTTTTAAATATAGGTGGCTATCGGTTGCTACCATTTTAGTTGGATAAGAGAGGAAATACACTGTTTTGTTCCTACAAATTAGCCTTAGCTAATTTTTCTTTAGTTAGTTAAGAAGGAATAATTGATAGTCTGGCAATTTGCATTTTTGGCTGTGCTGGGTCTTCGTTGCTTTTCTCTAGATATGGCAAGCTGGGGCTGCTCTCTAGTTGTGGTGCGTCGGCTTAGTTGCCCCGTGGCATGTGATATCTTCCTGGATCAGGAATTGAACCTGTATCCCCTGCATTGGTAGGCAGATTCTTAACCACTGGACCACCAGTGAAGTCCTGCAAGTTTTTTAAAAACCTCAATTTAAGTGTCCTCTACGAGGATTATATTTTTATTGAGAAGTTCTACATTCAATAATCTATGTCTCAGTGCTGTTATGAATGTGTTCTTTTGTTTAGGGCCTTGAAGATTCTTGTGAATATAGGCTTCTCTTTATTTATGGATCATTCCTGTGGGGGGAAATTGTATTTCCTTTTAACCAAGGGATACTTTTTAAAAATGCATTTGAAATAACTATTTTGTAATATTCTTTAATAAAAAGTAAAAAAATCATATCTGAACAATTTTCAAAAAAAATACATCATTAAAAAGTTCTGAATCTTATAACAGCTTGAGATTTCTTAAATTGTTTTAGTCACAGTTTTCAGATTCTGCTCTTTACCATATTTGGAGATGGAAACTTTTTGCCTTTATATGACTTCCTCCCTGCCATCTCTTAGGGCTCCCCCACCCCACCCCACACCGCCCGCTGACCCCCACCCCCGTTCATCATCATTAGCCATGTGGAGAGGAAAGGTAGTGTGTGTTTGTCAAAGTACAGCTCAAGATTATTTTTCCCTTTGACTGTAGGACAAATTTTTTTAAAGTGACAGATTTAGTCATTTTTATTAACATTGGAGCATTTGATATTTTAATTGACTGTACATAAGAGATTTTAAGGATTTCCTTGGTAGCTCAGATGGTAAAGAGTGTCCCTTCAGTGCAGGAGACCTGAGTTCTATCCCTGGGTTGGGAAGATCCCCTGGAGAAGGAAATGGCAACCCACTCAGTATTCTTGCCTGGAAATTCCCCTGGAGAGAGGAGGTTAGCAGTCTACAGTCGATGGAGTCGCAAAGAGTCGGACAAGACTGGGCAACTTCACAAGAGATTTTAGGAATTAACAATATCTTGTGATTCAGTTCAGTTGCTCAGTCGTGTCTGACTCTTTGCGACCCCATGGACTGCAGCACACTAGGCTTCCCTGTCTATCCCCAACTCCCAGAGCTTGTTCAAACTCATGTACATTGAGTCAGTAATGCCATCCAACCATCTAATCCTCTGTCATCCCCTTCTCCTCCTGCCCTCCATCTTTTTCAGCATCAGGGTCTTTTCCAAGGAGTCAGTTCTTTGCATAAGGTGGCCAAAGTATTGGAGTTTCAGCTTTGCATCAGTCCTTCCAATGAATATTCAGGACTGATTGCCTTTGGGATGGACTGGTTTGATCTCCTAGCAGTCCAAGGGACTCTCAAGAGACTTCTCCAACACATAGTTCAAAAGCATCAATTCTTTGCTGCTCAGCTTTTTTTATAGTCCAACTCTCACATCCATACATGACTACTAGAAAAACCATAGCTTTGACTAGATGGACTTTTGTTGGCAAACTAATGTCTCTGCTTTTTAATATGCTATTTAGGTTAGTCATAACTTTTCTTCCAAGGAGCAAGCGTATTTTAATTTCATGGCTGCAGTCACCATCTGCAGTGATTTGGGAGCCCAAAAAGATACAGTCTGTCACTGTTTCCCCATCTATTTGCCATGAAGTGATGGGACCAGATGCCATGATCTTAGTTTTCTGAATGTTGAAACCTCATCAAGAGGCTCTTTAGTTCTTCTTCACTTCCTGCCATAAGGGTGTGTCATCTGCATATCTGAGAGTGATATCTCTCCCGGCAATCTTGATTCCAGCTTGTGCTTCATCCAGGCCAGCATTTTGCATGATGTACTCTGTGTCTAAGTTAAATAATCAGAGTGACAATATACAGCCTTGACGTACTCCTTTCCAGATTTGGGACCAGTCTGTTGTTGCATGTCTAGTTTTAATTGTTACTTCTTGACCTGCATACAGATTTCTGAGGAGGCAGGTGAGGTGGTCTGGTATTCCCATCTCTTGAAGAATTTCCTGTTTGTTGTGATCCACACAGTCAAATGCTTTGGCATAGTCAGTAAAGCAGAAGTGGTTATTTTTCTGGAACTCTCTTACTTTCTTGTAATCGCCATACCTATTAAATCCTCTTATGAAAACACTGATTTTTTAAGGAAAACTACTACCTGAATAAATAATTATATTTTTTCTATGTTTGCTGCATCTTGAAAACCCAGTGAATTGGGTGGCTGTGGTTTTGTAATTTGAATGAAGGCAAACAACCATTTTGAAGAGCCTTTTATGTTATAGATTTTTAGGTAAATAGTTTCCTTAAAATATGTGAACTTTATAATAACAGGAAGAATGCTATTGTTCCTGGATATTGGAGAGCATACCAGTTGTATTTTTAATTTATGCATGCATTGTTTTTCTCGTTCACTGTTTCTCTCTTCTGCAGGTATTAACAGTGTACAGATAAATCTTAAAAGTGATTATTAAATGAACTGAAACATTTTCCTTTAAGATTTTTCAGCAAGGACTTATTTTTGTTAACTTGCATTCTATTTATTGAATCCTCATGGAGTTTTTTTTCCCCGTTTATGAAGCACCAAAGATTAGATTTTTCTTTTTTCTACTGTGGGCATGAAAAGGTTTTCTTAAGTCAGGTCTCAGAAGGATTTATAGCAGGTAACAGAGTTGATTTCCTCCCTCATGTTCAACCCAAATTAAAAGAGGAATGGAATTTTGTAGAAACTCTGCTGATTAGAAGACTGCAAAGTTTAGTTTCCTGAGGAAAAGACTTTATATCCATTTGTGACTTCTTAATCTAAAATCAGTCATTAGGCTTTATTTTCTTCAACAGTTTACAAAGTAGTCACTAGGTTCCTTTTGCTTCAGTAGCTAAAAAAAAAATTGTTCTGGAGTTCTTTGTCATTCCAAGTAGAGTTTATACCTATAGCATTGCATCAGCACTGTAAGGAGCCAAAATGAGAAGAAAGGTCATGTGACTTCTTTGATCATATAATTAAATGTTTTGTAAGATGCAATGGTTTGTCTTATTAGTCTTACAGTTGAACTCTAGTTTAAAACTGACCTAATAGGTCTTATGTCAACCAAAGTTCATATTTTTGCTAGCCAGAGAAAGATTTCAAATTAACCTAAAGTAAACTATTTAATTCAGGAGATTTTTTTTTTGTTATATCACTTACCCTCTTGATTAATTATAATTTTGTGGATTTTGATGCCTACAGCCTTTTTGTCCTCTTTCAGCTGCTTACCTGGGAAAAACCAAGGGATTCCCTAGTAAATCATGACAGGTCTTTGATGCTTGAAAATATGGCTTACCTTCCCTGACAGCCTCCAAGAGTAAATGTGTGTGTGCAGAAACTTATGAGCAAAAATTCTGCTTCAGAAACACTTACCTATGGTGATGAAACAGATGTTCTACAACTGTCTTAAAATGACAATCGCCATGTACTTGTATAAAATTTTGCATAAAACTGTATATTTTGCTGGAGAGTTTTCATTTTGTTCCAGTGCTTCGGAGTGTGTAAAAAAATACCCAGAATAAATATCTCCTCTAGTTTATTTCGCATAACTTCACCATTTGATTTTTTTCCTGTTGTCTTCCATGTAAAGTTCAAAAGTCAGAATAGGTCATGGTTTAGTAGAACGTTGGCGGTGGGGGTGGGAGTGGGTAGGTGGTAGGAATACAACAAATTTTACTCCTTTCTTTTTTCCTCTCTTTCTTCTCTATTGCAGAAGTAATTGTGCTCCGGTGGGGGCGGGGGGGTGGCGGGGACAGAGAGAGCAGGGGGAAGGAAGCTAAATTTTAATTTAAGGAAAACATGGTTTTTCAAAAATCAGTGTTTTTTCCTATAATGAACGTTGAACAGAAGCTTTAATTTAGCAGTCAGAATCCATTGGTCTCTCTTGTCCTACCTCTGATGCCTGGTAGACTTGCCAGGAAGAATCTTTGAGTACAAGCGATAGCAGTACTGCTTGGGAAATGAGTTCTTGGGGCAAGAAATAGTGAGTGACTTTATTCAGAAAGCCAACAACTGAAGAGGTGATGGACTAGTGTCCCAAAGAACCATTCCTCCAGTTAGAGGTCAGGCTTCTTTTTACCAAAAGGAGTGTGCCTGTAGTTGGTTGCTGGGAACTTCTCGGTGCGGAAATCCTTTGCTCTTGCAGCTTTCTAGGTAGCCAGTCACAGTGTTCCTATAAACCGCCAGCCAGACAGATGTTATTTTTTATCCCTATGTGAACAGCAAAGTGTTTTACCTTTAGAGATCAGAGTCTTGAGATTAGGCTCTCCTGTATGTTTTAGGCTATTGGCAACATTCTAAACTTCTGGCAAAAAACAATAGATTACAAAGAGTTAAAGGAGAAGAAATAGATCCAATAAGATGTCAGATTTGTTCTTCCCTATCACGCTGGGAAACGTTGCACTAATATGAGACAGTGCTAGAAATATATGCACATATATTTTTCATTCATTATATGTATAATTCATTTATTTATTTGGCTGTGCCCTGCAGCCTGTGGGATCTTAGTTCCCCAATCAAGGACTGAACCTGGGCTCTCAGTAGTTAAACCACTCAGGCCTAACTAACTAGTGAACTGCCAAGGAATTCCTGCTAGAATAAATTTAATAGTGTCTCTTTTGTCATATGTGTTTCCTTTAGGGGATATTCTCCACTGAAATAAAATATCTTGGGGAAAAATCATATTCTATCAGCAGTCTTTCAAAGCATTCCAAGTTATCTTCCTCTGAGACAGGTTTTTTTCTGTACTGTTTTTTTTTTTTTTTTTTTTTTTTTTTTTTATTCTTTTCGAAGAATTTCTTACCTAGAATAAGCTGCCTTACTCTGGAATTTTTTTTTCCCCCAAACCTGCATCATCATATTTCTCTTGAATGGCTGATGGTGAGAAGCCATGTTCACTTTTACACCTATCTCCATTCTTGCCTTCCTATTAACTTTTGGTAGGCAGCAGATATAAATTAGCATGTCACCGTTGTGTCCCATCACAGTAAGAGTTAATACCATTAATGTTTACTTAGATATTTTATTATAGGAGAGGAAAACAGTATCTACCTATTTGACATGGATACAATATAATCTCTGGAAACAGAGTGTTTTAACCTTGGGTCCAAGAACAGGCTTCAAGGGGTCTGTGTGCCACCTGAAATAACTCTCATAACTTAATGGTAGTATATGTGCATTTTTCTTTTTTTTTTTTATGTGTAGTTTTCTGAGGAGACATTTCTTAGCTTTTGTCAGATTCTTCAAAGGGTCCATGACCCTGAAGAGAATAAGACTCACAGAATTAATTTGAGCTTGGTTATAAATTGCTAATCCTTATAAGCAGCTATAGTTTTATAAACATTCCTATATATAAACTCAGAATCAGGATAAAGGAAAGCTGCATTTTATGAGGCTCCCCTACCCAGTGAGAGGAATGCATTCACAGATAGGTTGATACGCATGCTCCTGATGAAGTAGAAAAACGTAAGAAACTGGGTACAATTAGAAAGATTACCCTTGAACAGCAGATAGAAACATTGTACTACTGAGATAGGAAGGGGAAATAACTGATTACCAATCTGGTAACTTCTGTTTACCTGTGGCCCAGTTGAGACTGCTTTGCTAGGAATAGGAAGAGGACTGGAGGGCAGTGATGAAGCTTAGTGTCTCTTTGGGGATGTGGTTCTGGGGCTAATTGGGTAAGGATGTCTGGCCAGCATTGAGGCTGCACCTGATGTTGGAAGGATACTGCTTTTATAGTTTCCAATCTGCATAGTTATGATTTTCTTCAGCAGGCTGGGTATAAGAGCAGAGAAGATGGTCAGGTTGATCAGGTCTGGGGTTTATAGGGTGGGTGCAGTAGACATATAAGATAACAAAGGAAGTAGCTAGAGATGATACATAAATTCAGTGCTTGAAAAGAAAGAATGCCAGAGTCAGACTAATATTTTTTAAAAAAATGCAGGAGTCTGGAGTTTTCGGTTTGTTTTTTAATAATTTAATTTTGTTCTTTTTTCTCTTTTCGCTTTGTCCATGATGCATTACTTGGCGGAATCTCAGTTCCCCAAGTAGAACTGAACCCAGGCCTTGGCAGTGAAAGCCGAGAATCCTAACCACTTGGCCACAAAGGAACTCCTGAGTCCGGAGTTCTTGATGTGGTTGAACTGGGTGATGGTAGTGAGGTAATGACAGTAAAGATTAAGAGTTAGAAAGAATAGGAATTTAGAGCCAGACAATGGGATATTGGTAGTTGGAGATGTGGAGACTCACCTGAGATGAATACAGTGTTTTGACGCACAGTAAAATCTAAGACTAGGGTGACAGTTGCTAAATTGACCAGACAATAATGTCATTATAGATTTTTGAGGCATAAAGAAACATGCATTCCATAAGTCTGTTAAGTCACTGTTTTTCCTATAGAGAACACAAAGATAGAATATTCTTTTTTAAAATTTTATTAGTATTTTTAAATTAATTTTTTATTGGAGTATCATTGCTTTTCAAAGGTAGTGTTTTCTGAACAGTAATCTGCCTCTGGCTTATGAGAGAAAACCTTAATTAAAAGTAAACATATCAGCCTAAACTCATTTTGAAATTTCATAACTTCTGAAATGATAGAATTAATAAATTTTTACCTTTTGTTCAAAAGGGGACTAGAGAGCTCCTAGTTCAGGTTTATAATTTTAAAATACTGTTAAAATGGTTTTGTTCTTTATTCTAGTTGAATTGATAGGTTGATTTTAATTTACTGATATCCATTTGAACCTGCACATTAAAATGTCCATATACGCTTTGGTGAATAGTTTTGAAATATGGTAGCTTGTCAATGACCTTGAACCTAGCATTAGTTCCTGTTAGTTCATTGGCTAATGTTTGAGCTGGGTGTTCTTTGGAAGGACTGATGTTGAAGCTGAAACTCCAATACTTTGGCCACCTGATGCGAAGAGCTGACTCATTGGAAAAGACCCTGATGCTGGGAAAGATTGAGGGCAGGAGGAGAAGGGGACGACAGAGGATGAGATGGTTCGATGACATCACTGACTCGATGGACATGGGTTTGGGTGGACTCTGGGAGTTGGTGATGGACAGGGAGGCCTGGTGTGCTGCTGTTCATGGGATCGCAAAGAGTTGAACACAACTAAGTGACTGAACTGAACTGAGCCCTTCGGTGATCAGCATTACACTAAGTACTGTGTGAAATGCAGTAAAAATGAGCCCTTCCATGAAAACATTTGATGAAAAATACAAGTCTCAAATATATACAGGTAATTTTTTAAGAAAAGGAAGGAAATTTACATGAAAACATTTTTTGGTTTTGTCTAACTTACAGTTAATTTACTAAATATTTTGTAGAATTTATTTCCTTATTTTTCCAGAATTTTAAATGCAACCTTTTTGACCTACGGTTTGATAAACATAATAGGGAAAAGTTGTGTAACAGTTTAGATGAATTCATTTCTAAGATCTGTAGTGTTCCACCATAGAGGTTTCTACTTTGAGCCCTTGAGAACTGGCTTTGTAGGAACTCCTGTTTCTGTAAGTTATATATCCAATGATTATATGCTCCTGTAAAATAGGGTCTTAAGGCAATGAGAGTCCTTTGAGATAGTGGATAAAAGCATTTCCAAAAGAAAAAACACACACACACGTTTATTACATGATATAATGCATGTTAAAGTGACTGCCTTTCTCAATGTTAAGCACACAGAGCACTTAGTAAATTGGTTGTTTTGTTTTTAATTTGCTAAACTTTGTGATAACCTTATATTTATTTGGATTATTTGTAAAGAGGTGAACAGTATTAATATATTGATTCACTGTGTAGCATTCTTAGGAGTTTTTAAAAAATTGTGTCCTTGATTCAATGCTTTAATGTTTTTCTTGAATAGAAAAAATATTGTGTGTTAAATATACAGAAATACAGAAAGTAACACAGAAAACAAATACAGCAAAATGCAGAAAAGTGAAAAAAAATTGTACTCCCATCAGCCAACAGCAAGAACTGTGAACATTTCTGTATATGTACTTTCAGTGTCCCTGGAGTGTGTGTAGGCATAGTTGAGATCATATTTATGATTTTAAGTTATATTTATTATAGATTCACAGTGTGCACATTTTGTGGTATTATAACATTTAGGGTATAAGCTAATTTATTTAATCATTCCCCTGAAAGTGAAAGTCACTCAGTCGTGTCTGACTCTTTGTGACTTACAGTCTATGGAATTCTTTAGGCCAGAATATTGGAGTGGGTAGCCTTTGCCTTCTCCAGGGGATCTTCCCAACCCAGGGATCAAACCCAGGTCTCCCGCATTGCAGGCAGATTCTTTATCAGCTGAGCCACAAGGGAAGCCCAAGAATACTGGGGTGGGTAGCCTAGACATTCTCCAGCGGATCTTCCCGACCCAGGAATCAAACCTGGGTCTCCTGCATTGCAGGTGGATTCTTTACCAACTGAGCTATCAGGAACATGTTATGAAATTGTTCTCTGATAAATTGTGCCAGTTTATATTCTAACTGAAAAGCATGTGACAATGCCTATATTTCAATAGAAGATTGTTGTTGTTTAGTCACTAATCGTGTCTGACTCTTCTGCAACCCCATGGACTGTAGCCCTCCAGGAGACTCAGGCTCTCAAGAGAATCCTGGCAGGCTACAGTCCATGGGGTTTCAAAAGTGTCAGACCCGACTTCGCAACTAAACAACAACAGAGGGCAATGTGAGTTGAAAAGGCAGCTTCAGTAGGCCTCTAGCTGCTTCTTATACTTTTCCCATGCAGCCAACCTATCACACTCATTCTCCTCTAACAACTCCTAGTCTTTGTATCTGTACTGCAGTGCCTGTCCTAGCCCACCTCTCTTTATTGTCCATCTGTCTAATTTTTCCTTCTTAGTCCTTGTTTCAGTCTTTTCTCCTCTGTCTTTTCCTGTATGGGAGGCCTACCCAGCCAGAACAACAGAGCAGAGCAGTCTGTTTTCTGCTGGCAGGGTCACTCAAGAGAGAAGGATGGCTGAGACAGTTAAGCTTAGGTATTACCAAATTTACCAAACTGATAAATCAGTTTACCTCCCCAGAGATGAATCCAAAGGAAGACATCAGGGGTGAGGGAAGTTTCTTCATAACTCTCAGTATTTACAGTCACCTTGCCACATTCTTAGTGATTAAAAAACATATATTAGCATATGTTCAATGCCTTAAAAAAATTTTTTTTCTGAGAACAAAAATAATACAACTGACAGCTCAATAAATAATAACCCACTTAAAAATTGGGCAGAGGATCTGAATAGACATTTCTCCAAAAACACAAATGACCAATAAATACATGGAAAGATGTTCAGCATCATTAGCCGTCAGGGAAATGCAAATCAAAACTATGTATACTACTTCATATCTTTAGATAAAGAAATTGTAACCTTGTACGTTGCTGGTAAGAATGTAAAATGGTAGGCCCTCTGTGGAAAATAGTATGATGCCTTCTCAGAAACTTAAACATCAAATTAGCATATGACTCATAATTCCATTCCTAGGTACGTACTGAAAAGAATTGAAAACATATGTTAAAAAAACAACCCAAAAGCTTATATAGGAATGTTTGTAGCAACATTATTCATAATAGCCAGATAGTACAAACAACCCAAATATCCATCAACTGATGAATAGATAAAGTGGTAAACCAATATAATGGAATATTATTTGGCAATAAAAGAAATGTAGTATTGATAATATGCTACAACATAGATATACCTTGGAAAATATGCTAAGTGAAAGATGACAGTTATGAAAACCACATATTATGTGATTCTCTTGATACGAAATATTCAGAATGGATTGATCATAGAGAAAGAAAGTAGACCAGTGGTTGCCTAGAGCTGGCTGGGAGAGCTGAGAGAATGGAAAGTGACTACTAATGGGTATGTGGGGATTGGAGAGCAGGGAGGTTCTTTTTGGAATGATGAAAATGTCCCAAAATTTATTGTGACATGTGTGCACAGCTTTGTGACTATACTGAAAACGGTTGACTCGTACGTTTTAAATGTGTAAGTTCTGTGGTATGTGAGTGATATCTCAATAAAGCTATCATTTAAAAGTTCATTTGGAAAAAAATGCATGTTTATCACAGAGAATGTGTAAAACATAGAGAATTACAAAAAGAAAAAAATTGTTAGAATTTAAACATTTTCCTATTTTCATTTTTATGATAAGATAAAATGCTGCTGCTGCTGCTAAGTTGCTTCAGTTGTGTCCGACTCTGTGCAACCCCATAAATGGCAGCCCACCAAGCTCCTCTGTCCCTAGGATTCTCCAGGCAAGAACACTGGAGAGGGTTGCCATTGTCTTCTCCCAAAAGAAAATAACATAAGCTTATTCAAGATCATCATGAACACTGCCATAAAACAACTTTCTGCTATGGGATTTCAGTGCTCAGATTTCTTTTTATAATCATGGGATAAAATTAATAAGTTACATCTTTGGAGCAACATTATAGCATGTTGTAAAAACAAAAGTTTCTCAGTAGTTAGTAGAGAAAACTGGTGGGAAAGCTGAGTCTTAAGGTGCTCATGGTAAACAGAGGTGCTGAACTTGAAGGAACCTGTGTTATCACAGTTAATACCAAATTCAGGTTATGAACAGACATTTAATTTTTGCAGAGCAGCATCATACATCATATTAAATGAATGTTAATATTATTGGTGTTTTTATTGCTTGTATTAATTTCAAATTTTGTTTTGGTTTAATAATTGTATTGGAGTTATAAACACATAATTCTCTTTTTACATCTTTTAATTTTAAGTAAAAGTAATTTGTCAGTTCATAAGGACTACCATAATTATTTCTTTTAATAGCCATTCAAGAGGAATAATGGCATAAATAGTTAGAATTAAAAGGGCCTATGATTTTATTGCTGAAGAAATGAAGGCTCAGAGGGGTTTCTTGCTCAAGCTTTTCAAACAACTTTAGGGCTTGGTTAGAATTCAGATTTCAGTATTTATAGCCTAATTTTTTTTCTCATATGCTTTTATCACTTTTTTCTTTTAACTTATTCTCAATTATTATTGCCTTCTCCTGTAATTTCTTTCTTTCATATATGCTTTGTCCCCTCAAATAGAGCACTTTTGGACACAAATTACACCTCAGTTCTTTTTGTCCTATGCTCCTGTTCACCCCGCTCCACCCTGCTCCACCCGCAGTGTACACTGCACTGAGCCTGGTGTTAGATAATTAGTTCGCTCTCAGTAGGTGTTAATAAAGGGTTTTAACTTTGCCCTCTGGGAGCCATGGAAACTTGGCCTTCAAAATTCAAGCTTGGGCCAGAGTGCAAACCTTTGGAAGTCTTGTTCTAATATGGAGCAAATATAGTAACACTTCTTCCGTAAAATATTGATTTTGGGTTTTGTTTTTTTTTTCTGGTCACACTGAACCAGCCCTCTCAGCAATGAGAGAGAGGAGTCCTAACCACTGGCCACCAGAGAATTCTCTTAATTCAATTCTTAGCTTTTTAGAAGCTATCCTACCCTCTGTTGTTGATGGAGCATAGCAAAGTTGTAGGTTTTTTTAAATATTGCTAAGTTGGACATCTTCCTTTTAGTACTAAAAGGACATGTACTAAAATGATTCAGGTGCAAATGTTTTTGTGGTTAAAACATCTTAACAATTGGCATTTCTTATGAAATACAAATGTAAGCAGTAATCCTGTCGCACTGTTATTATGACTTTGTTGTACCCCCCTTCTCCCGCCCCATAGCCTCTTCCCTCTCCTACTTTTACCTCCTTATTCTAATTCTCTTTCTAGACCTTCTGGCCATTCTTCTGGGTCTGACTGAACTAACTTTGGGCCAAGGAAACTCAGTAGTAGTCAGGGTGATATCCTGTAATTCATCCACTGTTTTATACCCATCATTCAAATTCTCAAACTATATTTATTGCTGCTTTCACTTGGACCTCTGAGATTACTCTATTATTTTAGCCTTTTACTTTTAAAATTTCAGGAGAGCCCTGTTAGTAAAATAATATATTTTCTTAATTTCAATAAGAGGGGTCATAATTTTTATTGGAACCAGTTTCATTCCATTTATTTCTTAGGTTTCATTTTGTCTTTTAAATGAGCATGGAAATATCTTTTATGTTTTTCTTTAGTGGAGAAATGCAGTCAAGAATGTGAGAAGATGAAACTTTCAAGTAAAAATTGTTGTTGAAAAAAAAGGAAATTCTAGATTAAAATAAATTTGACCTTGGTCTAGTTCCGTTTGTCTTATCTCTATATTTGAAAGGAACTTAAAACAATTCTTCTATATGTTCTCTGAATAGTTAAACCTTATCCTTTAATTTACATAGCATAAAATGAAGGGTTTGTAATTACAGACTCAAAATTTTCTGGATAAGACAGTAAGAGTGGACCCATTTAATTGAATCTTTGCTTTTTGTTCTAATTCATGCTTCTTTTTTTTTTTCAGATTTGCTGAATTGCCTTTTATATTTAATCTTTCAATGACAAAAGTGCTCTTTTAGAGTTTCCCCTCTATTTCTGTTTCCTACCAGATAATATTTGTGGGGTCTGTTTTGTTAAATAAAGTTTAAGTATTGAGTGATGTAACCATTTTTCCTAAGTTTATTTCCTTAGGTAAGAGGTAGTGAAAAAGAGACGTTAGTGTTTTAGTTCAACTGAACAGTCATTATTTAGCACCCATTATGTGCCTCAGGCTTTGCTATGGTGTTACAAAAGAAGTAACACATTCTCTTACTTCAGGCACTTGGATTCTACCTTGGGAAATAATATACTTGCATTGGAATAGCTTGTGAAAAAGCCCTAAAGCAATAAATAAGCAAATTTGAGGCAGCACCCACTAGATGGGGGTCCCCAACCCTATTAGGAATCAGGCCATACACCAGGTGAGTGGGTGAGTAAAAAGCTTCATCTGTATTTACAGCCACATCCCATCGCCCACGTTATTGTCTGAGCTCCACCTCCTGTAATTAGATTCTCATAGGAATGAGAACCCTACTGAGAATGTGCATGTGGGGGATCTAGGTTTGAACTCCCTATGAGAATCTAATGCCTGATGATCTGAAGTGGAGCTGAGGCGGTGATGCTAGCGCTGGGGAGTGACTGCAGATACAGATTCATTAGCAAAGAGGTTAACTGCAGAGACCACAATAAATCGTTTGCAGGCTCATCAAAACTCTTATCAGTGAGTAAGTGGCAAGTGACAATTAAGCCACATCTGGTAGCAGGCTCTAAGTCAGAATCCAACACTTATTTTAGTCCATGTGTGGTCCACCCTTTATTGTGTATACCACTTCCATCCATTTCTTTTTCCCACACTGCACACTTGTCTCACACAGTTTTGGGAAGCCTACAATATAACCTTCACCAAAATGAGTGAAAAACAAATGTTGCTGGAGAGCTTCTTTGAAAAGGGGGAAAGACCCAATGATGAGACAGCAGAAGACTCTAAGATTGCCAACAAAAAGAAAGCTGCATTTTAAAGAAAATACCAAGAGTCCTACTTAAGTTACGGGTTCATGGCAACACGTGATTCACATTCTCCAAGCCTGCTTTTTATAATACGTGGCGACTGACTATCCAATGAAGTCATGAAACCTTCACAACTGCTTTGCCACATGGAGACAAAGCACCCTGCATTAAAGGACAAGCCTTTGGAGATTTTCCAAAGGAAAAAGTGTGAACATGAACAGAAGCAATTATTGAAGGCCACCACTTCATCAAACGTGTCTGCACTGAGAGCATCATTCTTAGTGGCTAACTGCATTACTGACGCTAAGAAGCCCTTTCCTGTTGGTGAAGAGTTGATCTGCTTGCTGCTTAGGACATTTGTCATGAACTTTTAGAAGAGACTGCCGTTCACAAGATGACACGTGTTCCTCCTTTGGCTAGCACCATAACTAGACAAACTGATGACATAGCAGAGGATACCGAGGCGTAATTACCAGAGGATTAATGAGTCACTGTGGTACACAATCCAGGCTGACAAGTCTACTGATGTTGACGACAAGGCAACAATGCTTGTTTTTGTGCAAATATTTTTCAGGAGGATGTACATGAGGTTATGTTATGTGCACCTTTGTTACCAGCCAACACCACAGCTGCAGAACTATTCAAGTCTTTGAATAATTACGTATCAGGAAATTGGTGATACATGAATTGGTCATTCCATACAGACAGAGCTGCTGCCATGACTAAAACTTTCTGGTTACACTACTCAGGTCACCAAGAGGTTGCTTCTGAATGTGAGTCTACGCACTGTGTCATCCATGCAGAAATGCTGGTTAGCTGAAAAATGTCACCTGAACATAACAATGTTTTGCAGGGTGTGATTAAAATGATCACATTAAGTACATACCCTTAATTCACGTCTCTTAGCACAGCTCAGTGAGATGGACACAAGAGCACACACGTCTTCTCTTATACACAAAAGTGAGGTGTCTTTATAAAGGAAGATCACTGGCCAGAGTTTTTGAGTTACAGGAGCCACTCCAAAGATTTCTTTTAGAAGAACAGTCACCACTGGCAGTATATTTCAGTGACACAGAATGGGTGGCAAAACTTGATTACTTGTGTGACATAGCCTGCTCAAAGAACTCACTCTGTCACTTCAGGGGAGAACGACAGCTGTGTTCAAGTCAGCAGGTACAGTGGCTGCATTTGAAGCCAGACTCCAATTATGGGAGCGATGAGTGAACAATTGGAATTTTTGATATTTTGAACATTTAAAGAGATTTTGAAAGAGATTGAGCCAGGGGTTTCTTTCTCGCAACTGGATGCATTATCACCTGTCTCAGCTTTCAAAAGAGTTTGAGCATTACTCCTCTACCACAAAAGACCCCTGGACTGGGAAGGAATGGATGCCAGGTGAATCAGTTTTGTCCACTGTAGAAGAGGATCAGCTACTTGAGATCGCAAATGATGGTGGCCTTAAAAGTAGGTTTAAGTCACCTTCAAATCTTCACACGTTCTAGATCAAAGTCAAGGCAGAATATCCTGAGATTTCCACACAAGCCCTGAAAAGCCTGCTTATATTTCCACCATCCTGTTTTTGTGAAGCAGGGTTTTCTGCAGGGACAGTAACCAAAACAAAATCACAGAGTAGAGTGGACATAAGCAACACAGTTCAGGTGTCACTGTCTCCCATCAGCCCCAGGTGGGACCATCTAGTTGCAGGAAAACCAGCTCAGGGCTCCCCCTGATTCATATTATGGTGAGCTGTATAATCATTTCATGATGTATCACAATGTAATAATAGAAATTCAGTGCACAGTAAATGTACTTGATTCATCCTGAAACCAACACCCTCGCCCCCCATCCATGGAAAAATTGTCTTCCATGAACCAGTCCCTGATGCCTAAAAGGCTACACTAGATACTTTTAATAAATACAGTGTTTACTTGGTTTAAAAAAAAAAGGTCTTTGTAAATGTTTTAGCATAGATCCAGCATAAGCTGTCTCCATCTATGACTGGACTTCTCTAAGGACAAAGAATAAATTTGTATTATATTTATTGTAAATTATATTTCAGTTTCCTTTCCTCCTCCTCTTAATTTGTCCCAACTTTTCATCTTCAGCAGCTTAGCTCAGATTCTACCTTGTGTGTCGTCATCAGAGGCAGCACAGACTCTGGAGCCTGTCAGCTTAGGTTTAAGTTACAATTCTGACAGCTGTTTGACCTGATAAGTACTTAACCTATCAGTGCTTTGTCTTGCTCACCTATAAAATAGAGGTGCTAATAATAACTACCTAAGAGGATTGTTGTGAGGCTTAATGAATCAGTATATACAGAGCACAGAGTAAGTACCGTATGAGTATTTGCTTTTATTCTCACACTCTGTTGTTATGGTTATTCCTCACAATAAGTATAATCATTCTATGAAGGCATGTATTTGAACCTAAATATTTTTGGAATTTTATGTTTATTTTTGATTGTGCTTCATAACATCTGTTTTAACATACAAATAGTTCCCACCTCAGTTTTTGGAGTCAGTTGATGTTATCAGGAAATGGTCACTTATCATCCTATGAATTTACAGATCCCTGGTTAACTTTTTTTTCCCCTAGTTTTCTCTTTTTCTGTTAAGTATTTATTCATTATGTCTGACTGTACGTTATACACATGTGCTCTCCACTAGCCTGTAAGTTCTTCTCAAGGAAGCATTCTGTCTCGATAGTGATGACAAATGTAACAATTATTCATCACAATATCATGCATCTTGCTATCATTAGAATTTCATAATTAGTCTATGAAACATTTTAATGTTGTGATTCAAGTATAGATCATAGCTGGAAGTGCCATCCAACATTATTTCTACTCAGTAGTTTGGGTGATATCCTGTAATCTACCCACTGTTTTATACTTGGGGTTCCCTGGTGGCTCAGTTGGTAAAGAATCTGCCTGCAGTGTGGGAGACCTGGATTTGATCCCTGGGTTGGGAAGATCCGCTGGAGGAGGGCATGGCAACCCACTCCAGTATTCTTGCCTGGAGAATCCCCATGGACAGAGGAGCCTGGCAGGCTGCACTTCCATGGGGTCGCAAAGAGTGGCATACAACTGAGCAACTAAGCACATTAAAAATCTCAGTTCAGTTCAGTCGTTCAGTTGTGTCCAACTCTTTGTGACCCCATGAATCGCAGCACGCCAGGCCTCCCTGTCCATCACCAACTCCCGGAGTTCGCTCAGACTCACGTGCATCGAGTCAGTGATGCCATCCAGCCATCACATCCTCTGTCGTCCCCTTCTTCTGCCCCTAATCCCTTCCAGCATCAGAGTCTTTTCCAATGAGTCAGCTCTTCACATGAGGTGGCCAAAGTACTGGAGTTTCAGCTTTAGCATTATTCCTTCCAAAGAAATCCCAGGGCTGATCTCCTTCAGAATGGACTGGTTGGATCTCCTTGCAGTCCAAGGGACTCTCAAGAGTCTTCTCCAACACCACAGTTGAAAAGCATCAGTTCTTCGGCGCTCAGCCTTCTTCACAGTCCAACTCTACTATTAAAAATCTACTAAATACTTAATTGTTCTCAGGATTTCCAATACCAAGCTTACACACTGAAGGAGAATGTTCATTCAACAGACAATTCTTGAGTGGTTTCTTTGCATCTAGCACTAGCCTAGGCACTAGAAAGATGTTTTTAAAAGTGGCAGTGTATGGTAATTAACAGGGCATATTCCAGATTCACATAGATCTCGGTTCAAATCTCAGTCCTGCTTCTTTCTTGCTATATAAACTTTAAGCAAGTTATTCATTTCCCTTTATGTTTCCATGAGAATGAGATGAAAAATAGAAGGATTTCCATGAGAATGAAATAAAATAAGATACGTAAAGTGTTAGTGTAATACCTGGCATTCATTAAATATTGATAAATAATCACGTATAATCAGCAGCTGTTTTAGGACAAGAGAATAGGGACAATTATTCAGCAGACTTGGATTTGAACTGCCACATTGGGACAGAAAAGGAGGCCTTAAGTCCAGGCCAAGGAACATGAACAGGGCCTGGGAACTGAGAGCTGCACACACAGCCAGGACCCTGAAGACCTCAGTTCTCCAGTGATAGATTTAGGGGAAGGGGGCGTCTGCCTAGTAGCAAAGAGATGAGGAGTTTTTCTGTCTGTGCCCTGATACTCTGTTGGCAAGTGGCTTCTTTTTGTTTGTAATCATGAGTCTATTAACTCTGAAGTTTGAGGTTTATATTAATGCTTTCCTCAGTTAAGAATTAATGCAATAATTGGCCCTGGCTGGTAACATAACCAGGGATACCTGGCAAAAGCTAAAGCAGTCTGGAAGAGGTGATCCTTAAATCTGCCTATGCAAGATCCCTACAGAGCAGCGTGTTCAAAATCACAGAATAATTCTCTAGGATTAACAGTCGATAGAAACAACAAACAATAGATTCAGATTCCTAAGAATGAGTATTTTCTTTATAATTATATAATTAAAATATTTTAATAAAATTAATAAAATGGGATAAAAAGGAAAATGGTGCTGTCAAAAAGTTAAAGATATTTTAAGTAGTATGGTATGACTTCTAAAAATAAAGATCAGAAAAATAAACTGAGCGAACAAATTAAGCAACAAATTTTATACAGTTGCAGAAAGTAGTAGTTCACTGGATGATACGTGAAGTTTGATTGGGAATTCAGCCCCCAATCTCAATATAAAAATATAAAGAGAAATTAGAAAAGAGTCAGTGATGTAGGTCATACAGTAAGGAAATCTAATGTACATCAAATAGTAATTTTTTTCTTTTCTTGATTTAGTTTTTAATTGAAGGATAATTGCTTTACAAAATTTTGTTTTTGCCAAATCTCAACATGAGTCAGCCATAGGTACACATATATCCCCTTTCTCTTGAACCTCCCTCCCATCTCCATCCCCATCCCACCCTCTGGGTTATTGCAAGAATACCTTCTATGCATAAATAAAATACATGTTTGTTGTATTCTCTCTTAGAATCATTACCTTCACATTTTATACTAATCTAGCATTTGTTTTTCTTGACTTTCTTTTTATATTCTTTTCATTGTGTTACATAGGGCTTCTCTGGTAGCTCAGCTGGTAAAGAATCTGCCTGCAATGCCGGAGACCCCAGTTCAATTCCTGGGTCAGGAAGATCCTCTGGAGAAGGGATAGGTTACCTACCCCAGTATTCTTGGGTTTCCTTGGTAGCTCAGACAGTAAAGCATCCGGCTGCAATGCGAGAGACCAGGATTCGATCCCTGAGTTGGGAAGAACCCCTGGAGAAGGGAATAGCTACCCAACTCCAGTATTCTGGCCTGGAGAATTCCATGGACTCTATAGTCCATGGGGTCGCGAAGAGTCAGACACGACTGAGCCACTTGTGCTTTCATTTGGGCTTCCCTGCTAGCTCAGTGGGTGAGAATCCACCTACAATGCAAGAGACCCCGGTTCGATTCCTAGGTCAGGAAGATCTGCTGGAGAAGGGATAGGCTACCCACTCTAGTATTCTTGGGCTTCCCTTGTGGCTCAGCTGGTAAATAATCTGTTATATAATTAGTTGTGTTTTTATTATTAATTTATTTTTTTAATTGACGTATAGTTGATTTACAGTGTGTTAATTTTTGCTATACAGCAGAATGGCTTAGTTATACACATATATACATTCTTTTTTTGTATTCTTTTCTGTTATGGTTTATCCCAGGATATTAAATATAGTTCCCTGTGGATACCTTGTTGTGTATCCATTTTATACGTAGTTTTTTGCATCTATGTCTTTTGTTATATTTTTATCTTCCTTCTTAAGACCTAAGTTTTCTATGACTTTTCAATTTATTAGGAGTAAATTCCTTATTGTGAGATAGAGCTTTTTATTCTTATTAAGTAAAACAGTCTAGCTTACCTTTGTACATATTATCATATAGAAATTATTTAGGAAGATTACTGTGCATGCATCTTTAGTTCAGTTCAGTCACTCTGTCATGTCCGACTCTTTGCGACCCCATGGACTGCAGCACACCAGGCCTCCCTGTCCATCACCAGCTCCCGGAGTTTACTCAAACTCATGTCCATTGAGTCAGTGATGCCATCCAACCATATCAACCTCTGTCGTCCCCTTCTCCCGCCTTCAGTCTTGCCCAGCATCAGGGTCTTCTCAGATGAGTCAGTTCTCATCAGATGGCCAGAGTATTGGAGTTTCAGCTTCACCATCAGTCCTTCCAGTGAATATTCAGGACTGATTTCCTTTAGGATGGACTGGTGGATCTCCTTGCTGTCCAAGGGACTCTCAAGAGTCTTCTCCAACACCACTGTTCAAAACCATCAATTCTCCAGCACTCAACTTTCTTTATAGTCCAACTCTCACATCCATACATGACTACTGGAAAAACTATATCTTTGACTAGGTGAACCTTTGTTGGCAAAGTAATGTCTTTGCTTTTTAATATGCTGTCTAGGTTGGTCATAACTTTTCTTCCAAGGAGCAAGCATCTTTTAATTTCATAGCTGCAATCACCATCTGCAGTCACCATCTGCAGTGATTTTGGAGCTTAAAAAAATAGTCTGCCACTGTTTCCCCATCTATTTGCCATGAAGTGATGGGACCAGATGCCATGATCTTAGTTTTCTGAATGTTGATTTTTAAGCCAGCCTTTTCACTCTCATCTTTCACTTTCATCAAGAGGCTCTTTAGTTCTTCTTCACTTCCTGCCATAAGGGTGATGTCATCTGCATATCTGAGGTTATTGATATTCCTCCCAGCAGTCTTGATGCCAGCTTGTGCTTCCTCCAGCCCAGCATTTCTCATGATGTACTCTGCATATAAGTTAAATAAGCAGGGTGACAGTATACAGCCTTGATGTACTCCTTTCCCTATTTGGAACCAAGCATCTTACTAGAATTTAGGTGAAAAAGCAGATTCACATACCCAGTTTACTCCAAACATCCATAATTTTTTCAATAATTGAATCAACAACTGTTTTAGAATTTAAATTAAAATTAAAGTAAAAATTGAGTTCTTTAGTCTCACTGTTCATACTTCAAGTACTCAGGAGCCATGTGTAGTTAGTGGCTACCATTGGTTAACATAGATACAGAATATAGCTAACAACTGAAAATGTCAACTAAAGGACCCTGAATCAAGCATATTATTTTAGCTAAATTTTAATGTGAAGGGAATGATATAAATTAGCAAGAACTATTTTATGGATATTACAGAGGTAACATTTTAAGTGAAGTTTATGTCTGAGTGTCATATGGTCTGCGTCATTTTCAGAAAAGCTGTGGAGATAATTGCAGACTTATCTAGTGCTCAGTGTGTGGTCTTCAGGTTGAGATTCTGTTATTTCCTAGAAACTGCCTTATTGCTGTGATTGGTGCTCATTAGTGGGATATGAAATCCGCCTAGTGGACCTTGAGTAGCATTTAAAGGAAATAAGAAATAGTATTGAACAGAATGCAGAGTGTATCAGAGTGCTTTGTGTGTGTGTGTAGTCTAACCCTTGCTTCAGTGTCTTAATTTTTCAGTGTGTGTTTTGTATGTACATGATCTCAATGAAAAAATGAATTGTTAATTTGGGGCTGCAGAATTTTTGAGAATTTTTCTTCTGGGGCATGCTTTTGATTGCTGATATAGTAAATATTTCCTACAGGTACATATGTCTAAACAAAACATTAATCACAGAAAACTGTAGGTTTAGTAATGAGGTATAAGTAGTATTAGAACACATCAAGTGAGTAAGATGGCAAAACGTAAAGTCATATGTAGTGACCTTCATAGACACAACGTAGGATTGTGGTGAATTTCTTACTCAATTCTGAGTTATTATGAGGAGGCAGATTTTAATTTATGGTTAATAGAATATGTTCTTGATTTGGTAATTTGTCTTCTAAATTTTGGTTTGACTGTAAATCATCAAATTTAAACTTGGGGTTGCATCTTAATTTTTAAGAAGAATCTTGGCTTCTTGCAAAGGTAAAAGCGTAGTGTTTAGGCCTCATTTACATGAATTACAGAAAAATGGCACTCAAAATCTTCTTAAAGCATTTTAATTAAAAAATTGAATAATGTTATATATTTAACCATTCCTATAAATTAATGTTTTAATTTTAGTGACACTTGATATTTAGTCTTACCAGATAATCCATTAAGATATATCAAAAAATGAAGTCAAATAAATTCAAGTTAAAAAAGAAAAAAAGGAAGTCTGGGGCTTCCCTGGTGATTCAGATAGTAAAAAAAAAAAAATGAAGTCAAATCATACCTGGGAGTGAGATTGGTTTGGTTTTTTTTTGACAAAATGTAGATTTGTTTGTTAGTCTATTTAAGGCTGCTTCCTCAGAGTTTGTTTTTTTTTTTTTTTTTTCAAGTTTTATGTAAGCCTCACAAATAGTTTGCTTAAAATTCTTCAGCATGGAGTCAACATGTCACATAACTTTTATGCAGTGTACATATTTGGTATGCTCTTTTGCCACAAGAGGCTGAAAACTTGGGCAGCACTTACTATCATGCTTTAAAAAGGCAAAAACTGGCAAAAATTATGCCCAAGTCAGTGCTGTGCAGTCACTGTACTGTGTCAGTGTTTCTTTTGTGAGAATCGGTGCAGTCATAGGGACTCTTACATAATAGACATAGAATTTAGAGACAGCAAATGACTTAGATTGCCATTTCAACTGTACTTCTAACTTCCAGTGTTGTTGTTAGCCGCTAAGTCCTGTCCAACTCTTTAGCGACCCCATGGACTGTAGCCCGCCAGTCTCCTCTGTGGGATTTCCCAGGCAAGAATACTGGAGTGGGTTACCATTTCCTTCTCCAGGGGATCTTCCCAACCTGGGGTTGAACCCGCATCTCCTTCATTGGCAAGCGGGTTCTTTACCACTAAGCCACTAGGAAAGCCAGTATAATATTAGGGCATATTTTAAAGTACTATGTGTTAACTGAGGCTTCTTGCTATGATTTTCTCTTGGCTAAATGCTTTTATATAGTGCAATACAGGTGTACTTGAATATCAACTTTTTGAAATGCTGTCAGTGTAGCGTTGAGGGAAAGGGAAGAGGAGGAAGAAGAGACAAAAATAACACTTTAATTTATAACTGTTTCTAAAAGCAGTAGGACTGTACTAATTTGAAATCCCATTAAGAATATTATCCTACTGCTTTAAGTGTTCCAAATGAAGTTTGTTAAAAATGAAGCTAGAAGCCAAATATTATGTAATGGGCTCCTTTACCTCTCAGAGTATGGGCAGAGGAGTATATAGGAATCCGTGTGCCTTTCTGCTTTTCAGAGGGAAACTGTAGGACGTAAGTCCCGTACTCCTTCATATATACGCATGTACATATATACACTGCAGAAAACTGTATTTGGGAGAAACTCTGCATGAATGCTGTAGAGGTATACGCTATATCTTACAGAATGTAGAAGTCAGGGAAGACAAATGGAGTGACTTCTGTGCCAGGCCACAAAGAATTGGTCAGGGTCTAATGATAATTACAGGACATTGATACTTAAAAGTGTTAGTATTAGAAAATGTATGGCAAAACCAATACAGTATTGTAAAGTAAAATAAAGTAAAAATTAAAAAAAAGAAAATAGTTTACAAAGTGGACTTTTGAGTATTCAACTAGTTACATCATCACAAAATAATAGGAGGCAAAATGTCTTTAAGCCCAAAGAAATAAGACATACTTTACTGGTAACAGATATTTAACATAAATAGTATATTAGTATATACGTCTTTTTTTTTTTTTTTTCAAGTTCTCAGCAGAAGAAGGTGGGCTAGATAAGAAATCGTATATTGTGTGAATCCAGCAGTTCCCAGGGAAAGAGAGAACTTCCAGGAACTTGAGCTTCTTGGTTGTTAGAAGTGTGTCCTCTATTGTAGGGTGAGAGTCTTCTCTGAGGTATACCATAGCTGGAGTGAAATATTAACTTGCTTTCGCCCCACTGTCCATAGAGCATAATTAATGAATGCAGCCTCAGGATCACAAACATTTCATGTTCCATTTCTAAACTTATTAGCTGACCTTTGACAAGATTAGAGTGTTGGTCTGAACAGTTTAACTGGCACATGATGCTCGATAAAGTTGCAAAATGTGATTTGTAATTTTATGCTCACCAGGGAGCCTTAATCACTAATTTCTAGATATCTTTATCATCTGAAATGGTATATAGAAGAGATAGTTAAAAGTTCCAGGAACTTGCTGAGATATCCCTATTGTAAATTAATACTTAGCATTCTCAAATGATGCTGCTTAGTGTTAGTCTGTTATTCAGTTCAGTGCAGTCGCTCAGTCGTGTCCGACTCTGCGACCCCATGAATCGCAGCACGCCAGGCCTCCCTGTCCGTCACCATCTCCCGGAGTTCACTCAGACTAACATCCATCGAGTCAGTGATGCCATCCAGCCATCTCATCCTCTGTCGTCCCCTTCTCCTCCTGCCCCCGATCCCTCCCAGCATCAGAGTCTTTTCCAGTGAGTCAACTCTTCGCATGAGGTGGCCAAAGTACTGGAGTTTCAGCTTTAGCATTATTCCTTCCAAAGAAATCCCAGGGCAGATCTCCTTCAGAATGGACTGGTTGGATCTCCTTGCAGTCCAAGGGACTCTCAAGAGTCTTCTCCAACACCACAGTTCAAAAGCATCAATTCTTCGGTGCTCAGCCTTCTTCGCAGTCCAACTCTCACATCCATACATGACCACAGGAAAAACCATAGCCCTGACTAGACGGACCTTAGTCGGGAAAGTACTGTCTCTGATTTTGAATATGCTATCTAGGTTGGTCATAACTTTTCTTCCAAGGAATAAGCGTCTTTTAATTTCATGGCTGCAGTCACCATCTGCAGTGATTTTGGAGCCCAGAAAAATAAAGTCTGACACTGTTTCCACTGTTTCCCCATCTATTTCCCATGGAGTGATGGGACCGGATGCCATGATCTTCGTTTTCTGAATGTTGAGCTTTAAGCCAACTTTTTCAGTCTCCTCTTTCACTTTCTTCAAGAAGCTTTTTAGTTCCTCTTCACTTTCTGCCATAAGGGTGGTGTCATCTGCATATCTGAGGTTATTGATATTTCTCCCGGCAATCTTGATTCCAGCTTGTGCTTCTTCCAGCCCAGCATTTCTCATGATGTACTCTGCATATAAGTTAAATAAGCAAGGTGACAATATACAGCCTTGACATACTCCTTTTCCTATCTGGAACCAGTCTGTTGTTCCATGTCCAGTTCTAACTGTTGCTTCCTGATCTGCATACAGATTTCTCAAGAGGCAGGTCAGGTGGTCTGGTATTCCCATCTCTCTCAGAATTTTCCACAGTTTATTGTGATCCACACAGGATCACAATAAATAATTTTCAGGAGGTTTAGAAAAGCTCTGTTTCTGAACCTTAAGCCACTCGAATAAACCTGTTGTTATGCCCATCTGTGAGTTTGGGGGACAGTATTTATGGCTGACTTTCTTGAACATTTACTGTGGGCCAGGTACTGTGGACAGGTTACATGCTTTACCTGCCATATCATCTAAGCCTCACAAATGACTCTTTGAGGTAGGTATTACAGTTCTTTACTCTTACAAAGAGAAAATTAAAGCTTGGAGATGCTAGGTAATTTGCATAAGGTCACATACACAGTTTGTTAAATGGCAGAGCCAGAATTTGAGCCTTGGTCTGCCTGTGTTCTCAGACATTATGCTGAACTGCACAGGATTCAAATCAGGAAGACCTGGTTTCAGATTCAGTTCCACTTATCTAGGAATAAATAAGATTTTAATCAAGATATTTTTGCCTTTTCGAGCCCCAGAGTCTTCATCTCAAACACAGTATGGATACCTCCATGGAGGCTTGTTTGGAGGATTAAAAATAAGATACATGAAGTGCCTGGCACAGCTTCTAACACATGAAAGAGACTCAGCAAGAGGTGACTGTTATTATTTGGGGCTCTCTAGATCGCTTTCTGCCTTCCACCTTGGCAAGAAATCTCTGTGTCTCTTGCAGATAAAAATAAAACCTTTATGCTTTCAACTGCAGATACATGCCAGAAAATATCTTGATTGTTTACATTAGAAAACAGCTGAGGCTGTTGACAGTTTTAAGAACTGACATTTCTCTTCCATAGCCACATAAATTTTTCACTACTTTTACTTTTATTGTGGTAAAAATATATGACCAAAAATATGCCATTTTAACCATTTTTAAGTATCGGTTCAGTGGCACTGTTGTGTAACTGTCCGCACTGTCTCTTTCCAGATCTTATCCATCATTCTAAGCAAAATCTCTGTAACCCTTAAGCTGTAACTTCCTCCCTTGCCCTCAGACCCTGTAATCTAGTTTCTATCTCTATGCATTTGCCTATTATGAGTATTACATATAAGTGAAATCATATAGTATTTATCCTTTTGTGTCGGCTTACTATTTTTAAGGTTCATCCATGATGTAACATGTATCAGAACTTTATTCCTTTTTACGGTTGAATAACATTCTGTTGTATAAATATATTACATTTTGCTTATCTCTTCATCCATCATGGGACACCATATTAGCCACATACACTTTTAAGCTCTTATTAGAATTAGAATTTTCTCATGATAGAGATCCTGAAAATACTTTATTAATCACTTTTCAATTAAAAATTATACTCTAGTTTGAATTCATTTTAGGTCTAAACTGAGTCATTCTTAGTCAAGTTAAATCATTTTACTTTTTACATTATGTTTCTGTCAATGAAGAAATATAGCATATATTTTAAGGAAAATGATACCAGCCAGATTTAGGTATTTCTTGTATTTGATAAGCAGTACTTTTATTCTGAATCAGATAAAGTATTCCAGTTGTAAGATAATTGAAAGCATGTGATCCAGTCAGTGTAGGGCTCAGGTTTGTTTATACTTTGTTTTCTGTTTTTTTTTTTCAATTACTTTACTTAAATATGATACTTATTTACTGTGTATATTTACTGTTTCTAAAGAGCAAATAGCATTTCTATTTATTAATTTGAAGAATTTACAAAATTCTTATCACTGTGTTTTTCTCAAAATTGCTGAATTATATTTGATTCAAACCCAAAGCAAAACTTGGCAAGCATAAAATACCTAAATCTGGGTGGCATCATTTTTCTTAAAATATGATATACTTTTGGATGAGAAGAAGGGGAAAAAAAACATGACTGATACAGTCTTAAAGTCTTAATGGCTTAAAGTCTGTTTTGTATGTCTTTAAAATGTTACAAGGATTCTTGGAGTAGATTTACATTTTTTCCTAGTCTAAACTAAGTAGTCTAGAGTTAATCATGATTCTCTCTTTTTTTAAATTGAATAAAAGAAATTTGCTGACAATTCTTAAGTACTTTTCAGGGCTTATTTTTAGAAAGTAAACTATGTAATGAGAATATATGCTGCCTGAATTTTCCCCCATATACTTTTTTAAAAATTTATTTTAAAACTATCCTTAAGTGTTTTCATTTGTAAATATTGCTGCTGCTTGGCCATATAAGGACTTACACTTACGCTTGTCTATTAAGTGTCCAGGAATAAGATGAATGATTGGTTTTAGCAGACAACCTTATTTAAATAATAATGTCTTTCATCAAGGGGGTGGTTCCAGCATGTTACACCATTAGAATATCTTGAGAACTTCAAAAAATACATCAATATTTAGGCTTAGTCCTCAGAAATTTTTATTTCATAGGTCTACAGTAGAACTTTGACAGGCTCCACAGGTAATAAACATGCACCCAGGATTTAGAACCATTGTATTCAAGCAGGAACCAGGTGAGGTGGGGTAGGGTTGTGAGAAAAGTAGAAATAGGAGTGAGCCTTCGTCATTTCTGTCTCTTCTATGTTTACAGTAAAAGAATCCAGGAGAAGAGGAAAATGAAAGATCACTGAAAATCCAGAGTTCAAAAAATGAACTAGATTTTTCTTTTTGTCATTGTAGACATTCAAGGACTTTAATGAAACTTAAATGGTTCAACAAAAGATGCTCTAATGGATGACAGCGAAACTCCTGCATATAATCTGCACATAGAACCACAAGATGGATGTCATCCTGGTGACGGCGTGGAAAGTATAGTAACATGCTTGCCTTCTGCATCAGATGAAAATGAAAATCAACTTGATGGGGATGGGCTTGAGCTTCTGACCAGCAGTGACAGTGCAATGGGCAAACCTGAAGTGTTGGAGCAGGACAGTCTGAACAATAATGAAAGCTGCACACCAAGCTGTGAGGTGGCTGCAAGTGAGAACTCGGAAAACATTTCTTGTGAAAGCCCCAAAGACGGGCAGGCCCTCTTGAGAAAGGACCACAAGATACCTGGAAGCAGAAGTTCAAGAGGCAAAAGAGGCACTGTAAAGAAGATACCACAAGGTATTTTTTTAAATTATTATTTTTAACTAAGAATAAACAGTCTTCCCATCCCATACTGTGTGTATTGTCCTGCTTCTTGCTTTTCTTCTCTTGATATGTTCCAGAGCTAGTTCTGTGATAGCACATACAAACCACAGCTGTGTGGTATGCCATGTATGTGACATGTGTCTATAGTGTTCATTGTATGGGTGTACCATGAAGTATTTAACCACTTTATGGCTATTCCCAGTATTCTATAATAAATGTGTTGAAGGTGGCATTTTTTGTACATGTCTTCTCCCTAGATGCTTTTAATGTATGTATATATATATATATATATAACCTTTTCCTATATCTGTTAGACCCTTTTCTACCAATTTCAGCATTAAAAATTTCCTTCCATTGTCACTTTGGCTTTGATTTCTAACCAGTGAGTTTATGGGCTAGTCCAGTCTTACACAGCTTTTTTGGATCTTTACATCTCACTTCATTAATGTATACTAATATACATCATATAACAATGTTGAGTAAGACGTCTAGCTTTATGTTACTTTGGTTACAGAGTATTTTTCATCTGGCATATAATTTGGCAGTTAAAATTTGGAGCTATGGACTTTTTTTGCCTGAATCATAAGGCACCCTTGCGAAAAGGCAGCCTCTGGTTATTTTTTGATCGGAACCATGTGGGTCTAGAGAGTTCTGGACACCTTAGTCTGGGCCACCTTAGTGTAGCACCACTTTACCTACACCTATGGCCTGTGTTGGGCTCTGGAGAACAAATTGGACTGTCTCATCTGCCCTCTTCTACTTCTTTGGCTGATTGAGAGATATGGTCAGTCTATCCATATCCTGTTTTTTTATTTGTATTTGTTTATTTGGAGTAAGATATGAAACTTTTCAGTTTCTACAAACCCTTGTTTATTCAGTAGGGCAATTTGACAACTTTTTACTGTAACTCATCATTTGGCTTTCCAATTAATGGATCCCTTTTTCTTTGCTTTTTCTTAGTAGATGTAAAGCAAAAAAAATTCTGATGAGAGATTTGAAAGCATTTTCTTAAAAGACCTAAGTGTAAACCGATGATATATACAGTGCTATTTGTATGTAAATTGATTCACTCTGTAAACATAAGTCAAAAGTTATTTGTTCCTTTCTGATGTGACCGTGTGATGCTTTTAAGAACTGAGACCTAGTTGCATATGTGTAACAATCAGTCATAGCTTCAAGACTGATGGCTCCTTTTATTTCTTCCATGATCTTACTCCAGTTACCCTAGGTGTGATTATATAATTTCAAGTTATTTAGTACTTATTATCCCGTGAGCAGATATGTGTAGAATTAGTATTCCTAATGCATTTGAAATGTATGATTTACAAAACTTAGGGACAATTTTTATACAGATTATTTTAAAAATTATTTTATATACCTTTAATAAAATGAGTTTAAGAGTGTAAGAAAACTGAATTATGAGTTGTAAAACCTACGTTCAAATCTCATTACTTCTGGTTGCTGGTCACTTGGTGAGTCTTAACCATTCTGTATTTTAGTTTCCACGTCTGTGTAATGATGGTGTTCATCTCCATATATCTATAAAATTCCTTTTTGAGCTGTGAATTTCTCAGATTTCTGAATCGAGATGGTACAGTCTAAACTCAATTAAAATTTGGTAATTCCTCTCTAGTGTATCTGTTGAGTTTTTCATGTGTAAGCAATACATTGGTACATTTTTGTTTTTAAACATCATCTGTAACTGGAGTACTGCAAAAGCCCTCTGCAAACATTTCTTCCATCTTATGTTTTGCCAATCCATTCTGCATGTTAGGATTAAAAAGGCAGAGAGTTTATAGTTAGAGATCTAGACATGAGCATATTTACTCTTTTCACGATTTAATTCCTAGATCCTACATAAATAAAGTCTCACAGTTTTGCAGATAAGTACTTTTCTAATAATAGAATAGCTTCTCAGATGTGATTTGAAAGACATATAGAACATGATGTTCAATCCCAAACCAGAAGTAACTTTTTTATAGCTGGGTGCCCTCTCAACAGTTGTTTTTTGGAAACAAACATTAAGGTGAATTTATTTACTATTATGCTTACAGGTGGTGCTAGTGTTAAAGAACCCAGCTGCCAGTGCAGGAGACCTAAGAGACGTGGGTTCAATGGCTGTGTCGGGAAGATCCCCTGGAGGAGGGCATAGCAGCCCACTCCAGTATTCTCGCCTTTAGAATCCCATGGACAGAGGAGCCTAGCAGGCTACAGTCCACAGGGGCTCAACAGACACGACTGAAGTGACTTAGCACACATGCACACATTATGCTTAATTTGTAGTAATTTTTCATGTATCCAGTAGCTAGTACTAAAGGAAAAAAAATTGGAGTAGTAGTGTTAGGAGACATCTTTATTTACTGGTTTTCTGGAGGCTACATTTCTGTAAACATGCTAAAACCTGGAACTTGTCCCCAGGAAAATCCAGTTGTCATTATATTACGAGAATTTTTTTTTCCTTAGGAGAATGGAATCCCCTTGATATAGTCAACTAAACAGGGTTTCAAGCTGCATTCCATCAAATTTTCCCTGTGGCTATATCTGGTGGAGCTTTAGGTAAATATCCTAAGAACAAGTGAAAATCAATATATTTTTTCTTTTTTATTGAATTATAGTTAAACCCAGTAAATTTTTAACAGCTTAATTGAGATATAATTCACATACCATATAATTCACTCATATAATAAAGTATATAATTCAGTGATTTTTAGTATATTCAGAAAGCCATGCAGTCATTACCATGGTCAGTTTTAGACAGTTTAGTTTATTTTCATTACCACAAAAAGAAACCCCATACCTATTAATAGTCATTCCATTTACTCTGCCCTGAAACAGCCTATAGGAGCTCTCATGGGCATTCATTTGTTAAAATACCTTGGAGTTTCATGAAGTTCATTTCTTGAAGTACTTTTTCAGATCTGCTATATATAAAATCTAAGTGTTGAGTTTAGGTTACTCAAGACAGTTGTGTGCCCTAAGTGACCCTTTTCTATGAAAGGAGAAAGGAAATAATGGTTTCTGAGTTTAAGACAGTCTGACTGGATACCGAGGTGCTTAAATAATAAGGTAAGCTTATAGAACCAGACTGTGGCTTTGTGTGGCTCATTAAATTTTCTGAAGTTCTGCTTCTTTGGGAGCTCAGCAAAGCAAGCAAGCCGAAAGAAGTGCTATTCTTCCCTCTCAAGTGTCCTTCATGGCATCTGAGAAGAAAATAAGGATATTCTTTTAAATATGTTTATGTCAGAGTCTGATATGATGGCACATTCCTACTAAAACACTTAAAACATAGGTGATTTAGTTAGTGAAAGGAGTGGTCTTTCAGCCTTGTTTGAGTCCCATTCCCCAAAAGTCATGAAATATTAATAGTAATTTTCATGTCTTCAGTCGTTCAGTTGTGGCTGACTCTTTGCTACCCTATGAACTGTAGCCCACCAAGGCTCCTCTGTCATAAAATAAAGTTGTGGCTATTTTTATGTCTTTCCTTCCTTATAGTGACATTGAAAAAAAAAGTCTTCATTGCTATGATTTCATGTTATGATTCTTAGAACCATTGCATAAGTAAAATTCCTCAAATCGCCTGTGTAAGCTGATGCCTATCTTGGCCATGAATTTGGGAAATGAATCAGAAATAAATTTCAATATGTGAGTATGCAGTTTGGATGCTAAGTTTGCTGTGCTTTGTTCCTTTTTCCTTCCAAAATTTCCTCTTTCAAAGGTTCAAGTTAGTGCTATGAAAATAGAAGAGTGCTGAGCGTTTAAATATCTTCAGTTGTTAGCTTAACACATTCAAGTAGTTAAAAGGAAATATCCCTTCCTTTTTCTTAACACTACATACTAGTATTATGAGAGACAAGGTTGGAAAATGAGTCAGCTCCTTTCTGACCTGACCTGGGGTCAGAGGGTTATCTTATGTAATTATAGCGTAATTACCGGCTGCTCCAGGCAACGCAGTCTCCTGCTATGCCCTCAGGTGGCAGCCTCTGCCTTTAGAGGGAGCAGCACAGCGCTGTGGTTAAGATTTCAGGCCAGTCAAACTGCCCTGTGACCTAAGGTAAGCAACCTGAATCCTCTCAACCTAGGTCCTTATAAATTAATGGCTAAGGATTAAATTAAAGACATAATAGGGTGAACCCAAGCACTTAGGAGACCCTCCAAGTAGTAGCACAGTTTTCAAAATTGAATTGTTGTCTGATAGGATAATTATCTTTGTCAACTAAAAAGAATCACAGCCTAAAGGTTGAGAATCATACTTTCTTTGACAGACAAAACTGAGAACTTGAGCCCAGGATGCAGCCTCTCATACAGCTCTACAGAACTGCTCCAAATAGGTAAGGGAGGAGCCAAGATATATAGGAGTTTTCGCAACAAAGGCCAGGTAGTGGGAATATTACAAGATCACTGTTAATTAAAGAAAAAAAGACATCTCAAGTTAAGGAATTTAGTGCTTTTCTACAAATGGGAAGATGCAAGGGCTTGCTTAAATCATCCATTTGACATGCATCTCAGCTCTCTGGGACCAGTATCCTGTGCTTTCTTGTCCTGACTCCATGTACCTCATTGGGGTGGCTGCGGTGGCTAACTACTGGATAGTGGGCATCCAGTTTTTATCCCAAGTTCCCTCAGGGTTCACCTTCTGGGCAGCTGTAATGTGATGGCACGATGGCTTGATGGCTGCAACATCCTGTGTTTACTGATATGGCAGGTGGAATTTTTTTTTTTTTCTCTGACAGCCTGTGGGAGCTCTAATGGGCATGCATTTATTAAATTCCCTTGGAGTTTCATGAAGTTCATTTCTTGAAGTCCTTTTTCACATCTGTTGTATATAAAATCTAGTAATTATTAATAGAAGTGAAGCCAAAATTCTGGAACTTAAGAATACAGTGATTGAAATGAAAATTTCACTTAAGGGGATTCAACAGCAGATTTCAGCAAGCAGGAAAAAGAATCCGTAAACTATGTCCAGAGGCATGGATTTAAATTAAAATGCTCTGAAGAATACTACTGTATAATATTTTTGTATGATAGGAACTTTGAGGTGTACATACTGTTGATTAAGAAACATCACCTCAATCTTTGGAAAGTAATATTATTTTTGTCTTAGAGATGAGGGGAGGGGAAACATAACTGTTGCAGCCTCATGAAGATACGTTGGTGGAGGAGTTTAAATTCTATAGAGCTCCAGGAAGACAGTTTGGTAGTTCCCTTGAAAAGTTAAACATAGAATTATCATTAAATCCACCAATTCTCTAGATATGTACCCAGAGTAATTGAAACTAATGCCTCAGATAGCTGTACACCAGTGTTCAGGGCAGCATTATTCAAAGGAACCAAAAGGTGGTAACACCCCAGAATGTCCATTGATAAAATATATGAAGAAAAAAAAAATATATATGGAAACATTGTTCAGCCTTAAAAGGAGTAATAATCTGATACATGCTGCCACGTGGATGAATCTTGAAGACATTGTGCTGAGTGACACAAGCCGGACACAAAAAGACAAACACTGTGTGGCTCTGCTTCCATGGGGTACTTGGTCTAGGCAAATTCATGGAGGCAGAAAGTGGACTAGAGCTGCTGACCTGAAAAAAAAGGACAGCCTAGAAGAGAGATTGTTTAATTTGGCAGATGTTCTGAGGATTTAAACCCAGGAATCAACCTTTTTCCAGAGAGACTGTTACCAAGAGGTAAGGTAAAAACTGGGAAAAAAAGCAATTTTTGCAACAAAAACAAGATGAAAAATTACCGTTAAATAAAGGAAACTAGAAAACGTTAAATAAAGAAAACTTAAGTTAATGAATTTAGTGCCTTTCTATGTATAGGAAGATGTGAAAGTCTGGACTCACTTAAATCATTCCTTTGATATGCATTATAATTATCTAGGGCCTGTATCTTGCTTTTTCCCATCCTAAATCCCCTCAGGATGCACCATTGGGGAGAGGCTGCAGTGGCTAGTATCAGTGGCTGGCAGCTTGTTTGTGTCCATCCTGAGTTCTCTCAGGGCTTAGCAGCTGGGCAGCTGCAGGGGCTAATGACGTGATGGCCGCAACATTCTTTGTTTACTGATATGCAGGCAACATTTTTCATCCACAGAGGATTCCAGATGTAAAGCAGGAGGGGAATGGGGAGTTCGTGTTTAACGGGTACAGAGTTTTTGTTTGGGTGATGAAAAGTTCTGCAAATGGTAAGTGGTGATAGTTGTACAACATTGTGAATGTAATGTCACTGTATTGCACAGTTCAAAAGGGTTAAAATGTTAAGTTTTATGTTACATATAAAAAAATCACCAAATAACAATTCATAGAGTTCCAAATTCACTGTCATGGACATATTTAATTTGATTGCAGCTTGCTGAGTTTTAAAAACAAAAGTTCTTGAACATTTTCTGAGCACTTAGTGTATGAATGCCACCGTGATACCTGCTTTGTATGAAATATGTCATTTAATCTTCTTATTAAGTACCACGATTAGCCTCAATCTCCAGAGGAGGAATCTGAAAGCACAGAGAGAAGTAGCTTGCCCAGGATTGTACTGCTGACAGGTGACACTCTCAGGATTTGATCCCAGGCAGTCTGACTTCAAACTGAGCCTGATTGTTAAACTACGCTATTTGACATTTTCTAATTTTGAAGTATGTTTAAAGAAAAGTTCTGTTTCATGTCTGACTTAACACACTTTGCCACAGGACCGTTTCACACATACTTTCTCTCTGAGTATGTTGCAGCCATGCTTCTTCAGAACAATTCCTGCCTACCAGCCTTAGCAAGATGAAACACGATCAGAGAAAAGGGTGTTGGTTCACCCTGAAGGAAGTGGTGGAGTTTGGTTTGTTTCATTAATTGTCTCTGATTCCTTAGATTCTTTATTTGATCTATCCTCAATGTAGTGAGAAGGACTGTCAACAATTGGGTCAAGGAAAGTTTGGGGTTTTTTGCTTTTTACTAATCTAGGATAAAAATACCTTTGTGCTACGTTGCTTCAGTCTTGTCTGACTCTTTGTGACCCTGTGGACCATAGCAAACCCACCAGGCTCCTCTGTCCATGGGGATTCTCCAGGCAAGAATACTAGAGTGGGTTGCCATGCCCTCCTCCAGGGGACCTTCCCAACCCAGGGATTGAACCCACTTCTACCATCTCCTGCGTTGGCAGGTTCCTGGAGTTCTTTACCACTATCACCACCTGGGAATCCCCACTGACATCTTTTAGTCTTCTGGACAGTTTCTTCCCGTTTAGCCAAAGCAAGCTGATTAAAAAAGCCTGAGGACTCCCTTTAACACAAACTGAAAGTTCAAAGTTCAAGCCTCATCAAGCCTTCTCTTAAATACATCAAGCCAATCACTATTCCCTGTCCTCTCAAACCGTTTTTTTGAACACCTTGGAAATCTTCATCCTGCCTCTTGTTGTAATATAGTTATTCAGTCATGTTCCACTCTTTGACACCTCATGGACTGTAGCCCATCAGGCTCCTCTGTCCGTGGAGTTTTCCAGGCAAGAATACTGGAGTGGGTTGCCATTTCTTTCTCCAGGGGAAAGTGTTTTTTTTTAAGCAGTGAATGTAGTTTTGTTTCCTAATATCTTTCTTCAAAAACTCAATGGTCTTAGTTGAAATTAGATAGATCATGGAATTGTGAATAAATAGCAGTGTTAATTTCAGTTCAGTTCACTCAGTCGTGTCCAACTCTTTGCAACCCCATGGACTGCAGCACGCCAGGCCTCCCTGTCCATTACCAACTCCCAGAGTTTACTCAGACTCATGTCCATTGAGTCGGTGATGCCATTCAACCATCTCATCCTTTGTTGTCCCCTTCTCCTCCTGCCTTCAATCTTTCCTAGCATCAGGGTCTTTTCAAAGGAGTCAGTTCTTCACATCAGGTGGCCAAAGTATTGGAGTTTCAGCTTCAGCATCAGTCGTTCCAATAGTGTTTGCTATGACAGGTGCGTTCTCTTGGCAAAACTCTGTTAACCTTTGCCTTGCTTCATTTTGTACTTCAAGGCCAAATTTGCCCGTTACTCCAAGTATCTCTTGACTTCCTACTTTTGCTTTCCAGTCCCCTATAATGAAAAGGACATGTTTTGGGGGGTGTTAGTTCTAGAAGGTCTTGTAGGTCTTCATAGAACTGTTCAGCTTCAGCATTATTGGTCAGGGCATAGACTTGGATTACTGTGATATTGAATGGTTTGCCTTGGAAACAGATCATTCTGTCATTTTTGAGATTGCATCTAAGTGCTGCATTTCGGACTCTTTCGTTGACTATGATGGCTACTCCATTTCTTCTAAGGGATTCTTGTGCATAGTAGTAGATATCACGGTCATCTGAGTTAAATTCACCCATTCCAGTCCATCTTAGTTTGCTAATTCCTAGAATGTCTATGTTCACTCTTGCCATCTCCTGTTTGACCACTTCCAATTTGCCTTGATTCATGGACCTAACACCCCAGATTCCTATGCAATACTGCTCTTTACAACATTGGACTTTACTTCCATCCCCAGTCACATCCACAACTGGGTGTTGTTTTTGCTTTGTCTCCGTCTCTTCATTCTTTCCGGAGTTTGTTCTCCACTGATCCCCAGTAGCATATTGGGCACCTACCGACCTGGCGAGTTCATCTTTTAGTGTCCTATCTTTTTGCCTTTTCATACTGTTCATGGGGTTCTCAAGGCAAGAATACTGGAGTGGTGGCCATTCCCTTCTCCAGTGGACCACGTTTTGTCAGAACTCTCCACCATGACCTATCCGTCTTGGGTGGCCCTACATGGCATGGCTCATAGTTTCATTGAGTTAGACAAGATTGTGGTCCAGGTGATCAGATTGGTTAGTTTTCTGTGATTGTGGTTTTCAGTCTGTCTGCCCTCTGATGGAGAAGGATAAGAGGCTTATGGAAGCTTCCTGATGGGAGAGACTGACTGAGGGGGAAACTGGGTCTTGTTCTGTCTGATGGGCAGGCTTCCCTGATAGCTCAGTTGGTAAAGATTCTACCTTCAATGTAGAAGACCCTATTTCAATTCCTGGGTCAGAAGATCCACTGGAGAAGGGGTAGGCTACCCACTCCGCTATTCTTGGATTTCTTTTGTGGCTCAGCTAGTAAAGAAGCCGCCTGCAATGTGGGAGACCTGGGTTCGATCCTGGGTTGGGAAGATCCCCTGGAAAAGGGAAAGGCTACCCACTCCAGTATTCTGGCCTGGAGAATTCCATGGACTGTATAGTCCATGAGATCACAAATAGTCAGACATGACTGTTTCCTAACGTCTCATCTAAATGAAGTTTCTGAGGAGAGTCCATATAGGGTATATTCCTGTTTAACAGATAGGAAAATAAAGGATTAAAGAGATTGACTTTGCCTAGAGTCGCAGAACTAGAAAGCAGTTGATTTTTGAATTCACAGGCAGGCACTTGACTTCCAAGCCAAGGCTCTCATTTACTCTCTGATTAATTTCAGTTGCTTCATC
The DNA here is from genome assembly GCF_001704415.2 of Capra hircus. NCBI lineage: Eukaryota > Metazoa > Chordata > Mammalia > Artiodactyla > Bovidae > Capra > Capra hircus. Next base: position 29,305,946 of record NC_030823.1, on the reverse strand, counting down.
TATAATGTTGTGAGGATTTAGTGGCGTAGTGAATATGGGCTTGTAGTATACTCTGTAGTCTGTGGTATATAACGTTTAACCGTTTTCCCCAAGAAGTGTTTTAAGTACGTGCTGTTGGTCAGGCACTATGCTTACTGTGGATGTCACAGTGATGAAGCATACCTCTAACCCTTTAAAAGCTGACTGACCAGGCAGAGGGACCAGCATGAACAAAAACCAGATTGTTTTCTAAAGTCACACTAACCTGCATATAAGAGAGCATCCTTATACTCTGAATAGTAGTAGACAGTATTTGAAATGATTGAACTTTTATCGTTATAATTTGAAGTGTAGTTTTATAATTTTGGGTTAATTTCTGCTATGCAGCAAGGTGATTCAGTTATATAAATAGACATAGTTTTTTAAAATATTCTTTTCCATTATCATAGGATACTGAAATATAGTTCCCCATCCTATACAGTAGGACTTTGTTGTTTATCATATATATATATATATGTAGTAGCTTACATTTGCTAACCCCAGCCTCCCTCTCCATCCCTCTCCCAACTCTTCCCCCCATTAACCACCACAGATCAGTTCTCTGTGCCTGTGAGTCTATTTCTGTTTCATAGATTGTTCATTTGTGTCGTATTTTTGATTCCACATATGAGTGATATATGATATTTATCTTTCTGACTTACTTAGTATGATATTCTCTAGTTGCATCCATGTTGCTGCAAATGGCATTATTTCATTTTTTTATGGCTGAGGAATATTCCACTGAATGTATGTCCTACATCTTCCTTATTCCTTCATCTGCCTGTGGACATTTAGGTTGCTTCCATTTTTCTTGGCTATCATTGATAGTTCTGCTATGAACGTAAGGGTGAAATACATTAAGTCTTTAAATAACCCTTCTTCCATCCCCAAACATCCCCATCAGCTTAGTTTCTATCATTACTTTCACTGTTTTATCCTAAGTATAGTCATTGCTTCTGTCTTTACCTAGACCTGGATGTCTCATTGTAGCATCTTTTCAAACCCCATTTTGCCTGTGATAGCTTTTCATTATCTTGATTAATTACTACCTCAAGTACTAGCTATGAGGTTTTTACCTTTAAGTTATCTAGTTACATCATTTTCCCTGTCACGTAAAGAAACAGTTAATATCTCGTCAATATATTAACAAATGGTAGATCAATGCTAGATTGTTAAAGGAGAATACTGCCAGTAATTTAGTGTTAGAGTACCTTCCTAATGAGTTAAGGTAAAGGGTACCAGCACTCATCTCCCCCAGGTATGTCTCTTGACCACCATGAGAGACAGATTCTGAGTTGAATAAAACTACATGTCAAAACAGACAGAATTCAGTTTGAATTTTGTCGTATGATAAATTGAGTAAAATCAGGCAAGATTACTCCTCTAATCTCTGGCCCAAGGCAGCTACAAGTAATTTTTTTTTTAAGTATAAAACCTCAATAGGTACATGTAAAATGTGATGTCTATTTTAGAGCTTGACAAAGTTGACAGATACTAAGTGAAATGAAGGCCTATGATTTGACTGTCACCACCTACATATACTTATAAATAGAACACCAAATTGGTTAATGGCAAGTTTTAACCGTAGCCCACAGATGAAGACAAATAGAATTTTTTGTTCCTGTCTGTATGTATAGATTCATATCTGACACAAGAAAGCTTCATTTATGTTGAATGACAGTTTGTAGTGAAGGTGAAATTATATGTACCAGTATATGTTTTGATTTGGCTTTTCTCATTAATGATAAATATATCTTTACCATTAAAATATGTCTTTACCATTAAAAGAAAACTTTTAATGTATTAGAATGAATTTTCCTATTAATTGATGACATATTCTTAGTTTTCTCAAGCAAAACTTTTGTAAGACCAATGTGACATGAAAAATAATTAATTTGAAATTCACATGGAAAAATACTGGAACTTCCATGTTATGACATAAATGCTTTGTTAAGACTACTTTAAAATATTTTAGTACATTATGAACGTATCAGTTCACAACATGCTAGTCATTCTGAGTACTCGTGGTTACGCAAGTATTTATTTTCCTTATTGTCTTTACTAAAAATAAGCTCAAGCGTGTTCAAACGTATAGTATTGGTGAGTAATAAATAAGCAATTTGATATGCCAACATAGTTTTTATAATTCCTGTTATGTAATGTGACAATAGAAATATGAGCTTCATTAGCTTTATTTACACTTCCCTCAATGTTTTCTTCAAAGTAAAAAAACAGGGCTGTCTCAGAAGTGCTTTACAAGTCCTATGACCTTTTTCATTCAAGTGACAGTACAGCCTCAGGACATTATTTTAAGATACTCTTTGGGAGGATACCTGGCTTTTACATTCACTATCTCATTTAATTCTCACAGTAATTTTATAAGATGGTAGAACGCCCAGTTTAGAGATCGATTGGGAGGCTAGGGAGTGAAAGATTGACTGATGTGCCATAGGAATAGCTAATAAGTACTGGAAAACAGGAAGGGCACTCAGGGCTGCCCTTATGTCCCCGGTCATTCTTCTCCCAACTTTTTGGGAATAGTTTTCTCAATGCGAGTTTTTTATCCTAGCAATGTGAAATTAATTAGGATGTATTTTAAGTAGTTTAAAAATTGATGTAGCTAGAATTTGGCCAACTATTGTTTTCCTATTGAATTTTATGTGTAAAGTATATCCTTGTCACTTAATTACGTGTATGATAACAATTTATGTTTCTTTGGTGGTGGGGGTTTAGTCACTAATCATGTCCAACTCTTGTGACCCCGTGGACTGCAGCCTGCCAGCATCCTCTGTCCATGGGATTTCCCATGCAAGAATACTGGAGTGGGTTTCCACTCCCTTCTCCAGGCATCTTCTCCACCCAGGGGTCAAGCTTGTATCTCGTACGTTGCAGGCAGATGCTTCACCGTCACACCACCACGTGTGTTAGTCACTCAGTCGTGTCTGACCCTTTGTGACCCCGTGGTCTGTCCACGGAATTCTCTACACAAGAATACTGGAGTGGGTTGCCGTTCCCTTCTCCAGGAGATCTTCCCGACCCAGGGATTGAAGCGGGGTCTCCTGCATTGCAAGCAGATGTTATTTTTTTTACCATCTGATCTACCAGGGAAGCCCCAAAATTATTTCCTTAAAAGCTTAACAACACTGAAAACAGAAACCTGCTCTTCAGTGTGCAATGTTGCATAATTCTTCTTGCAAAGCCGTTCAGTTATTTTCTTGCAAACTCTGATATGCTTCTGTTTATGCAATCCACTGTTTATGCAACCCACGGTTTATGCAAAATAGTCACAGTGGTTAAAAAAACACAGCATGTGGGGTGTGGAGCAGCTAGAAGATACTTGTTAATACACAGGTACCCTTCAGTTTTCTTAAATGATTGAACAGCCTTGTTCAGAGCAGTATTTTACGTTTCATTTATTTAAATCGTCCATATTTGGGGTGTACAACATGATGATTCAGTACACATAATGCAGTCAAACCAGTTAACATGTCTCGTTTCATAGTTATCATTTATTACTGTGTGATGCATGCAGCTAAAAGCTGCTCTCGGTGTATTTTCAGTGTTCCACACAGTATTATTATGTAGAATCATCATGCCTGTACGTTAGACTTCTAGATTCATTCATCCTACATAACTGCAGCTCTGCACCTTTTGATCAGCATCTCCCTGTCTGCCCCCACCAGCCCCTGGCAACCATCATATTACTTTGCTTCTTTGAGTTTCACTTTAAATTTTTATTTTTTAGATTGCACTCAGAAGTGAAATTATGTAGTATTTGTCTTTCTCTGTCTAGCTTACTTCACTCAGCATGACGACCTCCTAAATCATCCAAGTTGTCATACAAAGTAGCATTTCCTTCTTTCTCACAGTTGAAGAATACTCCATTGTATCTGTGCATCACCTTTTCTTCAGCTGTTCATCCATTGACAGACACTTGGGTTATTTCCATATCTGAACTACTGTAAGTGATGCTGTAATGAACCTTAGAGTGTAGATAATCATTTTGATTCTTGATTTTGTTCCCTTTGTGTGTATACCCAGAAGTGGAATTGCTGGATTATCTCAGAGAAGGCAATGGTACCCCACTCCAGTACTCTTGCCTAGAGAATCCCATGGACGGAGGAGCCTCGTAGGCCGCAGTCCATGGGGTCGCTAAGAGTCGGACATGACTGAGCAACTTCACTTTCACTTTTCACTTTCACGCATTGGAGAAGGAAATGGCAACCCACTGCAGTGTTCTTGCCTGGAGAATCCCAGGGACGGGGGAGCCTGGTGGGCTGCCATCTATGGGGTCGCACGGAGTTGGACAGACTGACGTGACTTAGCAATAGCATCAGGGTAGTTCTAGTCTTACATTTTTGAGGAGTGTTTGTACTGTTTTTCATAATAACCATACCGATATGCATTTCCACCAACAGTTCGATCACATTGTTTTCTTGCTGTTGAGTGGTTTGACTTCCTCATGTATTTTGGATATTAACCCCTTTTCAGATGGATGGTTAGCAAATACTTTCTCCCACTTCATAGACTGTCTCTTCCCTTTGTTGATTGTTTCCTTTACTGTGCTTTTAGTTTGGTGAAATCCCATCTGCCTACTTTTGCTTTTGTTTCCTGTGCTTTTGGTGTCATGTCCAAAACAGTCTCACCTACATCAGTGTCAGGAAGCTTTTCCCCTATATTGTCTTCTAATAGTTGCATGGTTTCAGGTCTTACATTCAAATCTCAATTCCATATCAAGCTGATTTTTTGCATATGTAGTGAGATGAGTTCAATTTCATTCTTCCACATGTGGAAAGCCAGTTTTCGTAGCACTCTTTGTTGAAAAAACTGTCCTTTCTCTAACTGTGTGTGTTCTTTGCATTTTTGATAAAGATCGTAAATGTGTAGAAACAAATCTGTTGCTGTATTGTGATGCTCTATTGTGTCCCAGTGTTCTGTGCATGTGTTATTATGCCAACTGTGTTATTGTTGATTACTATAACTTTGTAGTAGTTTATGAAATCTCATAGTCGGATGCTATTAACTTTGTTGGGTTTTTTTTTTTTTTTTGCTCATGATTGCTCTGCCTGTATGTGATCTTTTATGGTTCCATATAAATTTTAAGACCTTTTCTAATACTTTGAAAAATGCCATTGCAATTTTGATAGGGATTCCACTGAATCTGAGGATTACTATGAGTAGTGTAGTTATTTTTTAATTCTTCCAACCCATGAGCATAGTATATCTTTCCATTTATTTGTGTCTTCAATAGCTTTCAGGCTTCCCAGGTAACTCAGCTGGTAAAGAATCCATCTGCAGTGCAGGAGACCCCGGTTCAATTTCTGGGTTGGGAAGATCCCCTGGAGAAGGGATAGGCTACCCACTCTAGTAATCATGGGCTTTCCTGGTGGCTCAGATGGTAAAGAATCCACCTGCAATGCGAGAGATCTAGGTTCTATCCCTGGGTTGGGAAGATCCCCTGGAGGACGGCATGGCAACCCACTCCAGTAATCTTGCCTGAAGAATCCCTGTGGACAGAGGACTCTGGAAGGCTACTTTGCCCACAAAGGTCTGTATAGGCAAAGCTATGGTTTTTCCGGTAGTCATGTACAGATGCGAGAGTTGGACCATAAAGAAGGCTGAACACCAAAGAATTGATGCTTTTGACCTGTGGTGTTGGAGAAGACTCTTGAGAGTCCCTTGGACAGCAAGGAAATCAAACCAGTCATTACTAAAGGAAGTCAATCCTGAATATTCATTGGAAGGACAGATGCTGAAGCTGAAGCTCCAACACTTTGGCCACCTGATGCAAAGAGCTGGCTCATTAGAAAAGACCCTGATGCTGGGAAAGATTGAAGGCAGGAAGAGAAGGGGACGACAGAGGATGAGATGGTTGGATGGTATCACGGACTTGATGGACATGAGTTTGAGCAAGTTCCAGGAGATGATGGACAGGAAAGCCTGGCGTGCTGCAGTCCATGGGTTTGCAAAGAGTCAGATGTGACTGAGCAACTGAACAACAACAGCAGTAGCTTTCATCTACTTTGTTAAATTTATTCTAAAGTACTTTGTTGTTTTAATACTATTGTAAGTAAAATAGTTTTTCAGATAGTTTGCTGTTAGTATATAGCAATGCAACTGATTTTTATATGGTGATTGTATATCCTGTAACTGTACTGAAATCATTTGTTGGTTCTAACAGTTTTTTAGTGAAGTCTTGAGGGTTTTCCATCTATAAGATTATATTATCTGCAAACAGAGACAGTTTCACATCTTCCTTTCTGAGTTGGATGCCTTTCATTTTTTCTTCTTGCTTGATTGCTCTGACCAGAACTTCCAGTACTATGTTGAATAGGAGTGGTGAGAGTAGGCACCCTTGTCTGGTTCCAGATCTTCAGGAAAATATGTTAACCTTTCATTGCTGAGTATGATGTTATCTGTGAGTTTGTCATATATGGCTTTTATTGTGTTGAGGTACATTCTTCTGTACCTACTATGTTGAGAGTTTTATCATTAAAGGATATTGAATTTTGTTAAATAATTTTTCCCACATCCATTGAGTTGACCATGTGTTATTTATCCTTCATTCAGTTAATGTGCTGTATGACATTGATTGGTTAATGTATGTTGAATCAGCCTTGCATGCCAGGAATAAATTCTGCTTGATCACAGTGTCCGATCGTTTAAATGTGCTTTTGAATTAAGTTGCTGAGTATTTTGTTGAGAATTTTTGCACCTGTATTCATCAGAGACATTTACTTGTAGTTTACTTTTTATGTAATATCTTTATTTGGCTTTAGTATCAGGGTAATGCTGGCTTTGTAAAAATGAGATTGAGACTGTTCCCTGCTCTTTGATTTTTGGAAAAGTCTGAGAAGGATTGACACTAATTTTTCATTAAATGAATTCTACCAAACATTTAATTCATAGGTGAATTTTGTTATCGTTGTTGTTCAGTCACTCAGTCGTGTTTGACTCTTTGCGACACTATGGGCTATTGCCCTCCAAGCCCCTTGTCCATAGGATTTTCCAGATAAGAATACCAGAGTGAGTTACCATTCCCTCCTCCAGGGGATCTTCCCGACCCAGGGATCCTGAACCTGGGTCTTCTTCATTGGCAGGTGGGTTCTTTACCACTGAGCCACCTGGGAAGCCCCTTGGTGAATTCTACCAAACATTTAATAAAAAATTAAGAAGAAATTAATTAAGAGAGATATAGAATTTGGGTGATTCGCCTTATCACAGTCTTATGTAATTTAATGTCTTGGGTATAGTCGTGTGGCTGGGAGGAAAAGGGAAGAAAACAGTATTTATCTTAGTTTCTTTGTAGTTCTCTATAGAAAGCTTCTCTTCCTACATTGGCATTACCACCATTGCAGTTAGAAAATTAGAAAGCAGAAAAATCATTCCTGTTTTTCACAAATACCATTCCTACAAAATAAAATGGCATGCCATCTCCAGGCCGAAGGCATCTTCAATCATGGTATGCATACACTAAATTACTGAGAAAGATCCTTCCCTAGACGGACTAGCTGAAGGTAAGTACAGATGTACGCAGTCTATTCAATTTCAGTATGAAAATTAGAACTCATGCTGAGATTTCAGTGAAGGATAAAGTTATAATGTGTTATGTTTAGAGTTTTAAAATTTGGTGTGTTATTTCAGGAGCTCTGGGCCAAGGATTTAGTCACTGATTTTTTTTTTCCCCAAGTTTGTTTTACTCTTTTTTACTAGGAAGAAAGTTTCTGTGACCATTAGCTCTGGACATCTGATTCCCTCTGCTCTCCTGGGCTCCAGAGGTAGTTCTAAAGTTATCAGACCAGAGTTTAGAGAAGACAGCTTAACTTCTTTAGCCTTTGATATGATAGCCACATTTACTTTCTCATTTAGCGCTATTTAGAGCAAAGTATGACTTCAAATTATAGTTAATTCATTTTTCCTTTGGGAGAGTCAAGTTTTTGGTCAGATTTTAACCTACATACTTTTCTTTAGATCTCTCTTTTTTTAAAATATTTTTAATTAAGAATATAAATTAGATTCTTAATCTACAATGTATTGTAAATAGAAAAGTTTATATAGAACTAACAGAATTGCTTCTGTTAGCTAATTGCTAATAGAATCAGATGTCAAGCAGAATCTTAACTTAATGAGAGAAATAACTTGTGGCTTCTGTGGGTTTTTTTTTTAATATAATCAGTTTTATTTGAAAATTTTATGGTTAAAAGGCATAATTATTTTAAGGTGTTCTACCATGATGGAAATTTATTCTAATGTGAGCATTTTATTTACTCTCAAAGGATTTTCTTCAGAAGATACCACACCTTTAATGCAAGAAAATATACTACATGTAGCCACACATGCCGTTAGTGATGAAGAATCTGCAGAAGTAAATGCTAACGATCAACTGGAAGCCTCAAAGTTGGTTCTGCAATCTCTGTTCTCACTTATACGAGGTGAAGTTGAGCAGTTGGATTCAAGAGCACTTCCCCTTTGCCTTCACCAGGTATCTTGCTGAACTTTCAATTGCAGCCTCACTGAAATTCTGGGGCCAATATTTGTAATAATCTAAAATCCAATTCTCTGTAAATGATTCTGCTCCACCTGTCATTGGTGAGTCCAGGAGAAGGTGACCTTGGATCAGTAGCTGGTAGGAAATCTGGCATATCACTGACTGGTGGCCACATGTTGGTTTGGATCATCAGTCTATGGCTCATTCAATTGCTAGCTGCTTTTACTTGGTGGTGGTGGCGGTTTAGTCACTAAGTTGTGCCCGACTCTTGAAACCCCGTGGACTGTAGCCTGCCAGGCTCCTCTGTTCAATGCGATTTCTCAGGCAAGAATACTGGCGTGGGTTGACATTTCCCACTCCTGGGGAATCTTGCTAATCTAGGGATCAAACCCACGTTTCCTGCATCTCATGCATTACAGGCAGATTGATTACTACTGAGCCACCAGGGAAGCCCCTTCTTTTACTTGGTGTGTACAGTTGAGAGTCAGTGTACTGTACAAATGAGTCAATGTAGAAAGTGCTTAGTAAGTACCAACAAGGTACCCAAAACTAAGCTAGACACTAGGCAAACAGATTACATAAGAACATGTCCTTAAGACGACACTGTGGAATAGGAAAAACAATTATGTAGCTAACTAATGGTAGAAGTCTGTATAAAGTATTAGAGTAGGTATGTGCTTCAGGTTCAGCAAAAGCACAAGATGCATGATTAACTTTGTCCTTTGGACATTAGGCAGAAATAAGGTGATTCCTGAGCTGGGTTTTGCAGGATTTATAGGCTCACAATAGATAAAGAAAGTGAACTGGTACAAAAAGAGATCACCCTTTGCAAAGACATGACTGGGATATTATTTTGAAGATTAAGATGGAAGAGAGATGAGAATTAAGATTGGATAACTTGTAACATTAAGGTCTTGCTTTTAGAGGCCGAGAGCTTTTGATTATGCAGGTGCCAAAATTAGAATTCTAGAAATATAACTCTTGATGATTGAGAAGGTAAACTAGAAGATGGAGAGCCTGCAGACTGGGAGACCTTAAGGACAGTAATACGGAAGGTTTTTTACACGAGATAATTCTGAAAAGATTAAGGTATTTATGAGCTGTGTTTTATTTTCTTTTTTCAAAATGAAAATAATTCATATATGGGATTGGAAGAAGCTTCAATTTTATTTCACTCACGCTTCCTGTTTCATTAAACATTTGCAATAAGCAGGGAATAATTTTTTAAAAGTAAAACAGCTTTTGTCCCAATGCAGGAAAACATATATTCTTACAAATTTATATTACCTCCTTGTTGGGCTTGAAGAATGCCTTCGAGAAAATGTGTACTACTTTTTGACCTCTGGTGTGTTGCTGACGTATATAATACATGTTTACCATAGTTGAGAACTGTAGTTGAGAACCACCAATACCAAGGCAGCTTTCTAATCTTTCAGCCTTCTTTGAATTTGTACAATGGATTGAGTTTGTAAAAGATATTTACACTGTTATTTCATTCTCCAAACAATCTAGAGAGACATTATCACCGTCTTAACAAATGGGAGATATAAGACTCCCTTACAAAGCAAGTTCCTTATAATTGTAGGCCTTTGTTTTGTGCTCAGTTGCTCAGTTGTGTCTGACTCTTTGCAACCCCATGGACTGTAGCCCACCAGGCTCCTCCATCCATGGAATTTTCCAGGCAAGAATACAGGAGTGGGTTGCCATTTCCTACTCTAGGGGCTCTTTCCAACCCAGCGATCAAACCCACATCTCTCAAAGCATGTGTTTTGGGGACAACCTGACAGAAATTTGAATACTGACTGTATAATAATACTACTATTGCATCATTGTCAAATTTCTTGAGGTTGATAATGGAATTGAAGGTCATGTAGGAGAGTGTCTTTATTCTTGGGAAACACACGTGCAAGTAGTATTTAGGAGTAAAGTTATATAATGGCTGCAACTTAAGATATTTCAGTGGGAAAAAATGTATAAGAAAGGGAAAGAAAAAGAGAAGATTTGGCAAAATGTCAATAATTGACAAATCTAAATAAAGGTATATGACTGTTGATTTTACTATTCTTTGAAGTCTTCTGTAGAATTTCAATAAGTTGGGGAAACGGACATTTGGAGTAAATAGAAACAGCTAAGTGTAGCCAAATCTTTTCAAGCAGTTTATGTCACTGGGATATTGTTACGTTAAATGTAAGGAGAATGCGCTTTTCTACTAGCAGGTGATCCCATAGCTGAAGCAGATCTAGTAGAAAATCACATTTTTAGGCAGGAAGATGATAACAGTCTTGATCAGATGCAGATTATTTAATTTTTTTAAATGTCTCAAAGTAGAACTCCACCTTCATCCCCTAGGAACATGTCAGTTTGCTGAGTCCTGTAGGTTTTGCTTCTGAAATACCTCAGCAGTCTGTCCTCTCCTGGCAGAGAAGATTAGAGAATATAGTGGTGGCTTTAAAGTATGGGCTCTGGCTCTACTTTAAAATCTAACCGTAACCCTACTACTAACAAACTAAGCAGCTTTTAGTTTCATCTTCTGTAATGTTGTAGAGGACTCAGTGAAATACTGCATGTACAAGTACTTAACGTATCAATAACACTTGGTATACTTAACATAAAAGTAATTAAACATTAAGCGGAACTATATTTCTCTGTCACTAATTCAAACATTGCTTGCTTTTGGAAAGAGATGGCTGAGACTGCAGTAAGCTGAGACACCAGGGCAACAGCAGTCAGCTGATGACTGCCTTCTGTAGTCCAAGAATACAAAATATCCTGTGAGTTACTCTCATGGGAAACACAAGTTAGAGAGAAGTGGAGTGACTTTTTTTTTTCCATTATTTAGTAATTCCCAGCAGCTCACACTGTGCCTTTCACTTGAATTTGACAGTTGTTAACATTTTGCCAGATTTTGTTTTTCCCTCCTCCCACTCAACCCTACCCCACATATTTATTTCCCATGAAACATCTTAAAGTAATTTTCAGGCATTACATCACTTCACCCTTAAATACTTGCACATAAATTTCTCTAGAACAATGACACTCTCCTAAATAACTTACAATGCCATTATCAACCCCAAGAAATGAAATGTTGGTTTAATATTATTTAATATAGAGCCTATATTTGTTTCTTGAGGTTATTCCACAAATATTCATTATAATTGGTTTCCCTCTGATCCAGGATCCAGTAAAAGAGCACACATTGCATTTGGTTGTGAACATTCTTTAATCCTTAGTAATCCAGAACAATTCCCTGCCTTCTGTTTTATTTGTTTGTTTATTTTTGCTTTTATAAAATTGACAGGTCTGAAGAGTTAGGAGTTCTTGTAGAAATGTCCCATAATTAGGATCTGTCTGATTATTTCTTCGATTTGATTCAGGTTAAAATACATTGGGCAAGAATTCTATCTAGGTAACATTCCACATTCAGATGACTCTTGAACTCACTCCAGTCTGGCCTTTGTGCAACTGCTCCGCCAGAATTGCACTGTAAATGCCAGGATTGATCTCCGTGTTACATGCTCATGTGAATCTAGTTGTTAGTCCTCAGTTTTCTTCCTGCCAGAAGTATTAGAAGCTCTGACAAGTTGATCACATGCTCTATTTTGCAGCATTTTCTTTTGCTTTTTAGGACCCTCCACTTTCCACTTTTATATCTTACCTCACTGGATATGCCTTCTCTGGGTCATTTGTTGAGTCCTCCAAATTTTACTGATTGTTAAACATTGGAGTGCTTGAGGATTCAGTTCTGCAGTATAAACTAAACATCCAGCTTCCTGAGGCATCTCATGGGCCTTTCAAATTTAAGATGCCCAAAATCAGGCTTTGACTTTTTTTCTCCCTTTTGTTAGATGGCATATCCATCCCTCTAGTTGCTGAGACCAAATACTTTGAAGTCATCCTTCACTTTTCCCCATGTCCATATCCAACCAGCAGATCCTGCCAATCTGTTTAAAAAATATATGCAGATTCTGATGTCTTCTTACCTCCTTGATTGCCACCATCTCAGTACAAGACACTATCAGATTTCATTCAGATTCTTGCAGTAAACTAATTGTAGAACCCTCTCTGCTTTACCTTTATTTCCATTTAGGTCCCCCCCGCCCGCCCCCCCCCCCCCCCCGCTCCATACAGCAGTCATTGTGATCCAGGTAAAATGTTAGTTGGGATCATGAGACTTTTCTGTTCAAAGCCATCCATTGACTTCTTTTCACATTCAGAGTAAAAGCCAAAATTCTTACCATAGCAAGACACTCCATGATCTGGCCCTGTTACCTCTTAGACCTTAATTCCTAAAACTCTCCTTCTTCTTCACTTCTTTCCAGATACACCGGCCTCCTAGCACTTCCTCAGCTATACCAGGAATGTTCCTATGTCAGGGCCTATGATATTTCCTTTTCATCCTTTCTCAGGAAGTCACTATATGGTGTACTCCACCAAAACAAGAGAGTAAACCAAGGAACAGAAAGATTAAGATATAAGAAGACGGGGTGCTACCCTGGAGATGGGTGAAGGGGATCTCTAGGAGAAGAGAGAGTCTTAGATGACAGCTTTGTACCAAGAAAGAGTGTACCCACTTCTATCTGAGCAGATCAGAAGGGTCTGGGGAGAAACTTTTATATCATTTTCTGATTTCTGAATATTCAGTGTGTCTGAATACATTGAGGAAGATTTCAACTCTTGATAGACTAGCTGTATAAGCGAAAAGTGCTTGGAAAACTATACCAAAAAAAAAAAAAGGAAAAAGGAAACTCCAGAGAAAACAGAAAGTTTTCATGAAGGGAAAAATAATGAGAGTTTACTACATGGCTTACTCATAATAAGGTAAACATTAAATGTGTATCTACCTTTTAATACAATATAACAACATGGGATAGGTCAATATGTGAGAGAAAGTGTGTGTGGTACATGTTTGTAGGGTAAGGTGCAAAAGACTCAATTCCCATTTTCTAAAACGGAAAAAAAAAATCGAGAAATAACAAATATAAGCATAATATGTAGAGATATAGTGCTTTTTTAAAAAAGAGATATCTTAAGTGCTTGCTCCTGAAGAAAGAAAGCAGAATAGGGCATGAACAGTAGGGCCTTTCTTCAACACACCTTATAGAACCATTTGCCTCTTTGAACCATGTAAATATATATATTTTTGATAAAGGTAAGAGGTAAAAGAAGCAATTTATAATTCAAACATAAAGTGAGAGTAGTTTCTAGGTCAACGTGGTGACAGTGGAAACACGGAGAGGTGAATTTGAAATCTTGATATCAGGACTCGGTGTAGATAATGAAAAAAGGGATGATAAAGAAATCAGAGAAGAATAAGCCTAGGAATACCAATTCTAGGAATGGTAGTACCACTGACAGAAAAAAGGACGTATTAACGGAGAGTTAATTACGGGATAGTTACTATTTTTAACATATTATATGGATGAATATATGCTAAAGGACATTTGATATTAATGACTGTGATCACTGCAGATATTCACTTACATTTTTAGCTCTCGGAACTCTTTTTTCCTTTTGGCACTTAACATGTTTTATTGATTCTTGTTTTCCAAGCATCCATTGTAAGTCTCTGTCAGTATGGACATAACAGTACTAATAACAGCCTCAATGATAAGAATACTAAAATAGGAAATACTGTTTTCGTAGCACTATTCTAGGTTTTGTAGCCCATTTAATCCTCACAGTATCAGAATGACACATTATTATAACCAAAGAAGATTTTTTTTTAAACTTGTCTGAAGTCACACAGCCAATAAGTCATAGAGACAAGATTTAAGTCCATGTCTGGTTCCAGAGTCCACACTAAAGTTCTTGGATCTCTCGAAGATTCCATTTAAAAATTACTTTTCTTGAGGACTTCCCTGGTGGTCCAGTGGTTAAGACTCTGCACTCCCACCGCAGGGGCATGGGTCTGATCGCTCATCAGGGGAGTTCCACAGGCCGTGTAGTGTGGCCGAAAAAAAAATTGTTTTTCTTGGGTGTGAGTAATCTCTTACACACTGACTTTGTTAATATAATGGCAGGTTAGCTTTAAATGTATATTATCTAAGTCATAAACTTGAGAGTTTTTCATATAGAAGTGAGAAGAAGTAGTTCAAATGCTGTACTCTGTCCTCAGTGAGCATGTCCTAAAACTCATCTCAGACTCAAGCAGGAAACGGCTTCACTGGGATCCTTGAAGCCACTCTGTGGGACTGCGGACAAATGCATACACCTTCCTAATTCCTTTTTGTTCCCAGTAGATAAAAGACGCCCAAAACCAGGAAAACCTTAAAATGACTGCCCTCCCAAAGTGATTTTCAACTCACTTCCTCACAATTCTACTTTGCACTGGTAGAGTAGAGTATTTCTGGTCCAGAGTCAGCAAGTGCAAACCGTTTTAAGCACTTGCTGCTGTGTCCTGGGCACTGTACTAGACACACGTTCTGTCTCCTAGAGTTGTAGGTATTACTGACCCTGTTTTACAAATAAGGAAGCCAAGGTTGAGACATGAATGACACGTCCAGAGTCACACAGCTGGTAGTGGCAAAGCTTGGTCTAGAACACAGTCAGGTTATTCGCCTTCAAACTTTCATGTTTTTCTGCTCTACCAAGCTACCTCCTGGATTTTGACCTTTGGGGCATCAAAGAAAATCACACCTTCTTTTCCCCACTTGAATTGCGAGGAGTAGGTTTTTATGGGAGAAAGCACACTGTGTGTGTATTTTTCAAGCTGCTCTTGCACCTGTAAGTGCCTTTTTACTTTTGAGGCCTTGGGTTTCATGATCCTGTCTTTATGGTTGCACTTATGGGACTGGAACTATCCCAGAAGTCTGAAAGCCAATGGATTAAACTGACAGTTTACAGAGAGGTGATTAGCTCCGTCTATATTGTTGTTTTGCTCCTGGAAGAATGTTAGATATGTAGAATAAATTTTAAGCTAGGCAACTATTTCCTTTAAAATTATACTTTTTCCGCTGTGGAATTTAGAAAAAAAATTCCTTTTTTATTTCTAATTTATAGGTTTGACTAGTGCTTTATTGCTCTTTGTACTGATAGCTTCCTGGAAAGTAGACATCATGATCCATAAACAGAATACCTTTTTCATTAGTGACTTAGGAAAAAGCAGGGCAAACTGAAAGTGTAAACTACTTAATGAAGTATTTTAAGTATGACAATAGTCAATTCATGCAAATATTTCTCCATGTATACTTTTGGTTTTACTGTTCTATTTATAAATGCTACATCTGAATAAAGGACCCCAAAGTTTTTAGAATCAAAGAATTTTTAAATTTAAAGTTGCCCTAGAATGAATCTACTAAGGGATGTGCCTCAACTGGGTCCAGATGCTGAGTCCCTGGACCTTGCCCTCCCATCCAGTGCCCTTTATCCTGTGCAGCACTCTATATATTCCAAACATCATTGCTCAACTAGTAGCACTTGGTCTGTCCTTTTCTGAAATATCAAAAGAGAATGAAAAATCAGTGTCCCATGAGGTAGTTTGTGAAATACTAAAGAGACGAATGGGTTTTAAGATCCCTTGTAACATGACATATTTCAGTTTTTTAGTTTATGATAAAGCCGTCCTTTCATTTGTGTTCTACTTTTATAAGCCTCGATAGCATTTCTCTCATTCTTTAGAGTTCTTATTCTAAACTCTAATGAATCAGTGATGTTTGCTTTGACTTGAAATAGAATAGAAAGAATGAGATTGTGTACGGACCAAAGAATGTCTGTGTTTGCTTTTCTTGAGACAAGTGACTTCAGAAATGTGTCTTGTGCCTAGAGTCATATTTTTTCTGAACTGGCAAATATAGTTAAATAAGAGTTTTCTTAGTTTGCTATCAAAGATTTTGAGAATTTCAAGGTTTTGGTTTCTTCCAAATTTGTCTTTTTATTCAACTGTTAATTTAACTTTCTCTGTTTTTTTATTTGTTTTTAACAGATAGCAGAGTCTTATTTTCAGGAGGAGGACTGTATCCTTTTTTTTAATTACAAGAAGAAATGCCTAGAACACTTAGTGAATTGCCCACTTCTAAAATTGAGATTTACCTACAATGAATGTATGATCTGTTGTTACTGGATTTTTTTTCATTCACCCATGTAACCATCTCAGAAAACAAGATGTAGCAAATTTGCTACTCCAGAAAATTCTCTAGAACCACCCAAGTTTGACCTCCTGTGGACAAGCTCTAATTTTACCAAAATCTAAATATTTGTGTGTGGAGGAAGGGGAGAATGCATGTTGCAAAAAAATAAAAACCCATTGGATTTGTTTTCTTTTGAATTAAACAGAAGTGCATGTCAAGTAATATTCATATGATAGAGTTTGTCAGCCATATTATACATAGCAAATCTCGTGACTCTTATTATAGCTATATGTATATAGCAAAGGGAAGATTGAGTTCTTCATTAGCGATAAACAGAATAAATGTTGTCAAGGAAGACTGCATGTTAACTTTTGTTTGTGCTGTCTCGTCAGTCATGTCCGACTCTTTACAACCCAATGGACTATAGCCTGCCAGGCTTCTCTGTCCATGGGATTCTCCAGGCAAGAATACTGGAGTCAGTTGCCATGCCCTTCTCCAGGGGATTTTTCAGACCTAGGGATTGAACCCACATCTCTTACATCTACCTGTATTGACAAGCAGGTTCTTTACCACTAACACCACCTGGAAAGCCCATAACTTTTGTAAAAGAAAGATTTATTCCTTCCATGTTTTAATTTCCCTCCCTTAAAATTGTTTATATTTTTTCAGAGAAGGTCCAATATATACACTTTAGAGAGAACTCATCCTAAGTATCTTTATTTCCCCATTTGTGTGATTTCTTTTTTCTCCTAACCTTACTGATTTTCACTACAGATTGGAGGACAAGCAGTTGTCATCCTGAACCCCTATCAAGTAAACTAGTAAAGTGTGGTAGAAACTTAGGGCAGTGGCTGTCCGTCACTAAGTCTGAAGGAAATCAAATTCTTAAGGAAATGAAGCTTAGAACTACCCAGATGATGAGTATGATGGAGTACAGTGCAGATCACATCAAGTTCCCTGGGAGCTTCCTAGAAATGCAGACTCGTGGGCTTTAGAATCAGAGCTTCTGGGGATCAGACTCACGAATCTATATTTTACCAAGATTTTCGAATAACATTTAGGTTCAGTAAAGTGTGAGAAACATTGGTATATTTTTAAGTCGTGAGCAGAGGAAATTAGAATTGTCTCTGCTTCTCCCTGGTCTATTTTATGATCCCTGGCATATATTTAAGACACAAATGAGAGAGAGAACTGAACCTCTGAGTGACCATGGGAAGGCTAAAAAGCTAAACAATGAGTATTTTCTCTTCCTTCTTTCTGGGTCAACATTTAGAACATGGCCCAAAGGAAGGTAGACAGTTGGACAGCTTGTCTTGACCGCATGTATTGCTAAATGTGTGATACAGATGGAGAAGGCAGAAATTCATAAGAAAATCTACCAAAAAAAAAAGTCAAATCACATAATTATAAAAATCACTGTGGCAAGTTAATTTACAAAAAAAAAAAAAAAAAAAAATTCAGTGAGAAATAAGGATCACGGGGAGTTGAAATCAGAAACAAACATTTGACCAGAGGATAACATGGTGGCTTGACAGAAGGTAATTTAAGGAGAGAAAAGAGAGGGGACACTTAGATTACAGATTCCATATGGGTCCTGTTTCCAATCAAATTATATTTAATTGACTGCTAGAGGTATTATTAGCAAGCAGGCATTTCTTGAACATTAAAACCTTCTTTTTGTGTCTCCTATTTACTGATAGAATAGAAACCAGGTAGCTACTGCATGATATGCAACATTAAAATTTACCTACTTCAAAACCAAGAAACCTTTTTTGTTTAAATTTAAAAATATTTAGAGTCCTCTCATTTTTTGATAAGCTTCAAAATTCTCAGTTGATCTAGGACATTATTCTTTAGCCTGGATTCCTGTTTTCCTCAAATTTTCTGTTCAGATGAGAAAGCAATGAAATTCATTCAGCTCGAACGACTGTATCATGAGCAATTGCTCGCAAATCTTTCTGCCATTCAAGAACAGTGGGGTGAGTACAAACTAATGTAGAATGCAGAATTATCAATAATCTAACAAATTGCTATCTAGAGAGTTAACATATTTGACCTGGTTTTTTAAGTCAGGAAGTAGATGTTTCTAGTCAAGTTAGTGTTACAAAGAAAGTAGCATTTTTACCTCAAGTTTACCTCATTTTAAGAAAGTTTTTGTCTTTGTATTTTGTTTTTCATACCAGTACCAAGAAAAGAACACTTGCAACTTTTTCATTTCTTCTGATGTCCTTGGCTGATTTAGTCTCTGGGTTATATACTTAGATCTAAAAGCAATCACTTAGCTATTTCTGTGTTAACTTTGGGCTGAAAAGATAATTTTTCATGATAATCTTTATCAGTGGTGCCAGCTAAGTATTTTTTCCCTTCTAAACATGTTTTGTAATAGCTAGTGACTAACAGATATTTTAAATTTAGAAACAAAATGGAAAACTGTACAGCCACATACAGTTACACCTTTGAGGAATTCAGAAAAAGGATTTAATGGTGAAGATTTTGAACGGCTTGCTAAATTTTGTGCAACACATCACGAGTAAGTACTTGACTGTTTACAGTGAACTGGAATAGAATATTGGAGAAGCATTGTAGTCCTGAATAGTTAAAATGCAGAATTTGCTTCTTTGTTTTGTTAATGCTAACTGGAGAAATTAATAAAATGATTAGGTTCCTTTCTCAGCTTTTATCTGTTTCTTACACAAAACTTAACAAAAGGTCTGTTTTACAAAATTCAAAGCACCTTCTAATTAGAAATTTTTAAATGTAACTTCTAATTTCGATTACTTTTTCCTTAAGAGATTAGGTGATTCGGATGGAAAATTTTGTGTTGGAATTTTTATTACAGTTGTTTTCCAGTGTTTGTATGTCTGTCACTGTTTGTATGTTGTAGTAAAAACACACTTTTAAGAGTAGCCTAATAGTGGAATGCAAATGCATTTAATCAGAATACCAGATAATTTTAAATTGTTTGATTTGTGTAAAGAGTTGGATTTTTAAAACTGAACATAGTCATAATAAAGCACTTAAGTATATATATTTTAATTTATTATTTGAAAACAGAATTATAAAGGTGAGGGGACGTGATAGTTATTAAACTAGTGCAGATTTCTGGGATGTACAATTTTATTGTGTTAGTTTGAACTTTTGAAACAGTCTTTTTATGGATTCTGCATTATGACCTAATTTTAGTGTGTTAAATAGCTTAACTCTTGGCTTTGTAAAACTTTTAAATAATGGAATATTAAAAATAGATAAGGGAGATTATTTTCTTACTTTCAAAATATTCAATATAGATACTTTTCGCTCTTCCCAGGGAACTAATAATTGTTTAATGTGTTATAAATGTTTTAATTATTTAAAAATAAATAGTTATTGAACCTAGTATAGACATGACTTTTTTTCTTTTTTCTCTCTTTTTAAATATAAGGCAACTTGCCAACACATATTGTTTTTTTAATTTTTATTGCAGTATAGTTGATTCATAATGTTGTTAGTTTCAGGTATAAAACAAAGTGAATCAAGTTATACTTTTATACATATATATTCCTTTTTAGATTCTTTTCCCATATAGGTCATTACAGAGTATTGAGTAGAGTTCCCTATGCTATACAATAGGTCCTTATTAGTGCCAACACATAATTTAAAAACTAGTCTTCAGTCACATTGCTGCACATCTCTAGAGACTATCTGACTAGTGAACAGTAAACAGTACTGTAAACCAAACCTAACATTTTACACTTATATTTGATAATTCCCCAAAATTATACTCCTAAAATTAATATAAAATGTTTGAGTATTAAAGCACACAGCTGAATTTTTATATGTACAGGATACATATATGTAACTAATACTCTGACCAAGAGTCAAAACAGTCCAGCCCCTCAGAAAGCTCCCTAATTTGTGTACAAAGCCAGCACTCATCCCCTTCAGGTAGTAACTGCTATCTGAGTTCTGTAACACTGTATTTGCCTGTCCTGTAGTTTTACATAAATGTAATCACACAGACTAGATTTTTGTGTCTAGCTTTTTTGCGCATGATTACGTCTGTGTTACATGTTGTTACCTGCAGTGGTAATTTGCTCTGCTTTACTCCTGTGTGGATTCATTATATGACTGTGCAGCAATTTATTTATCCATTATATTGTTAGTAGACATTTGGATTGTTTCCAGTTTTTTAATATTATGAATAAACTGGCTGTGAACATTATTGTGTATGCTTTTCGGTGAATGTATGCATTCTTTTATCTTGAGTGTTCCCTAAAATATATTTACAGATTACGTCTATTTTTATCCTTTTCTGTGGAAAATGTGAATAAAATATCTTCCGCCATAATCAACTTTAGACGATAATGACATAAACTGAAATTTTAATATGTGTAAAATATTCTTGAAATACATTATTAGCAAAAGGTTGACATTTTTTCCCCCACTGAATCTCAGTATTTATAGCTTCTTTGGAGGTTTTTCATTAGTTATTGGTCATCTAAGAAGATTAACACATGATATAGTTGCACTTTGAACTGTGTGAACCAGTGGTAATGTTTCAGCAGTGGAAATGTTCTGTGCTAATATTAGAATCCAGAGAAGCTGTATTTTTTTTCTTTTTTTTTTTTTTACAGCCGTTTCAGTGACATTTGTTTGGAAGCATTTTGCTGCTATAATATTTTTTTTAATTCTTTTTTTCCCCCTCTCTCTCTCTTTTCCTACAGTCCTCTTTTATCCAAAGATAAGGTAAGAGATTTTCTTTGAAAATGTTTATAGGAAAAACGTAGAATGTCATGTTTTGTTGTATGGACTGGTTTAGAAAATAATGAAACCTTCCTCAGATTGTTTTCAGCTTTCTAGCTTAATGCAACAGTTTTCCCCTAAGTTTTTTTTTTTTTTTTCCTTTCTTTTTGAAAAACTTTTCAGATAGCAGCTGTCCAGAAGTCCCTGGGAAGGAAATGCTTTACGCAGTTAATAGTATCTGAAGATCCAAAGGAAAGAGGAGCTACAGCCGAAGAGCTGGGTATGTTTTTAAATTAGAAGTAGACGTTAAAAATGCCTGCCTCTTATAATATTTTACAAGTATTACATCTGAGTTGCTGTGAAGGAGCTTTTTTGCACATACTGCTCCTAGACAAATAGCAAAGCAAGGGTTTTTTTAACATCATATAATCCTATTTTTAGATATCTAGTAGTAGAAAATATAAAATCTAAATTCTTATGAAAACATAAAATTGTTTCATGTTTTCAGTAGGTGGTTATATGTATCTAAGAGAATATGACAAGAGTGCAAATAAGCTGTGAAAGCGAACTGGTTTTAGTGCATTCAGGCATTCTTTTCTGTATAAAAACCAACAATTATTTTTACAAACTTTAGCAGAAATTTTTTTCTGTAAATGTAGATATTATCAAGATAAGTTCTGTATCTTGATAGCTTATCTTAGTAATTTATTCTCTTTCTTTTTTTGTTAGCTAACATGGTATACTTTAATTTGTATATATATATATATATTTCTAAAGCTTTTATAGTTATGTTTTATACCACTGTGTCTTATGTCAAAAGTTAAGAGTTTTAGAAATTTGTTTTCTTATAGTAATAATGTATGTTCATTACAAAAGCTTGAGAAACTAAAGATAGATTTTTTAAAATGTGTTTTAGGGCATTTATTTTTCCATGTATATGATTTTAGTACTACTTTATATTCCTGGGTCTGAAAACCCTGATATTAAACAGGCAGCATGATGTGTCTTAACTGAGTTGCCTGAAGAGATAAGATGATGATGGTGATGCCCTGAATTTCACTTGCCTTTTTCTCTTTTAAGTGTTTTCCCCTCAGATCTTTACTTTATCCCCTCTTCTCTTATGTGGCAAATTTGGGTTGCCTTAGGTCAATCCTACTATGTTCTGTTCTTCCTATCTCTCTTTTCTGGTCATTGTTACGTTGGAAACCAGAATGAGCTTCATAAAGATCTTACGGGAAAACATCACAAAGTAGTCACCTAGTTTGGGTGTGAATACGTCTCTGTGTTGTGCACATTGGGAAGAAGGCTATTCTAAGTTTGAGTCTGACACTGCGCAGCAATAGCTCAGCACTGCTTCCAGCTTAGGCTCTGCCGCAGGATGAGTGGCACAGACAGGTAAACTGAGATACTGCACATAAGCCACTTACTTGGTGCTTTGACTCACAACTAGAACCTGTGTCTTCTGGTTTCTAACTGAATTGCAGCGTACTTCTGCTAAGGAAGTTGTGTGGATTATCAAATTCCACAGTGCAGACATTTCATTAGTAACCATTTTATGGGAAGGGTGTGAACTAAATTCTGAGAAAGAAATCTTGCCAAGTCTGATAAAATAGTATCTTTTAAAGAAAAATGTAAAATCTCTCATAGTCTACTCAGACAGGTTATTCTATGAATAAATACAGAGAAATGTTAGAAAGAATATGAAAAAAAATAGAAATATGAAAATATTACTTTAAATGATTTGTATTTAATATATTCTCTTTGTTTTACCCCGTATCCCTTGTTTCTAATATCTTACATGTTCTACAGTGTAGAGTTTTGCTTTTCTTTCTTTATATATGTCTTGGTCTTAAGCTCCTTATATAATAAGTAACTTGCTTTTGTCTGTGTGTGGTTGTTGCTGGTATCAAACTTGTCTGGTTTGAATCCTCTCTCTACCACTTAAATTTGTGTGACCTTAAGAGACTTCCCTGGCAATCCAGTGGTTAAGACTCCACACTCCCAATGTAGGGGCACAAGTTTAATCTCTGGTTGAGGAGCTGAGATCCTGCATGCCTCATGGTGTGGCCAGAAGAAAAAGTTTGTGTGACCACAGACAAGTTGCTTAACTTTTTTCTGTCCCTCCCTTTGCTCAGCTCCAAATGTGGGTTATTTTTACCTTGTAGGATTTTTATGAGGATTAAAGTAGTAATTTCATTAAGGTTTAGAACAGTGCCTGGCACAAGGTAAGAAACCTACGTGCCGACTGCTCTCATTACCCTTCCTCCAGCACTTCCTCCCATGTTATCACCACCCGCTATGGCTGGTATTCCATTAATCTTCTCTATGTGTTATGCATTGCTGCTTTCCTGATTAATCTACCATGATTAAAGTCCCCAAGTTATTTACATATGACTTTATATTTTCAGTGTACTTTTATGTATATTATTTCATCTTTTCCTCTTAACAACCGATTTAAGGTAGGCTAAGTCATTTTAAGAAACTCAGGGGAGGTAAGTGACTTATCCAAACAGAACTAATTAGAACACAAAGTTAAAATCCTGTTTTCTGGCCCTGAAGCCCATGTATTTTTATTATATTTTAATTCATTTTTATTAAGTTATATTTATATGTGAAAACATGTTACATATATACATTATAACAATGTATTAAAAAAATGAAGACCTGTGAACCTTATTCCCAACAGAGGGATTAGATTATTGTCAGTCCTCCCGTTAAAACTACCTTTGTGTTCCTTTCTATCCCATCACCTGCTTTACTCCCCTGCCCCAAGGTAGTCATTATCCTGAGTTCTCCGTTTATCATTCCCTTCCCACTTTTTAATCAACTTTATTGAAGTACAATTTCTATGCAATAAAATGTACCCATTTTAAGTGCACAGTTTGATGAGTTTTGGCAGTTGTGTACAGTCATGTAACCCCTACCCCAGTCAGAATATGGATCATTTTTATCACTCACAAATCTTTCTCCTAATCTTCTTATACTCAGTCCTTCCCACCTCCAGTCCCAGGCAACCCAGTGCTTCCTGTTATTATCAATAGGTTTTCCCTGTTTCCGAATGTAATAGAAATAGAATTTCTCAGCATACTTTCTTTTGAGAGTTACCCTTATGACTAAATGTACCATTAATACATTCTTTTTTGTTGCTGATTAGTATTCCATTTTAAACTTTACACAATTCGTTTATCCACATAATTGTTGATAGACATTTGAGTAATTTCCAAGTTGGAGATATCATGAATAAAACTGATAGGAAGTTGTTTTTTTTGTTGTTTTTGTAGATATGTGTTTTCATTTCTCTTGGGTAAAGAACTGAAAGTAGAATCAGGGTCATATGGAAGGTACATGTTTAACTTGGTAAGAAACTGTCAAAACAGTTCTACAATGCTGTTGTCCCATTTTATACCCTGCCAGCAAATATATGAAAATTTCAATTGCTCCAAATCCTTGCTGACATTTAATATTGTCAGTCTTTTTTTTTAAGTCATTTTAGTAGATATGAATGTCATTGTGGTTTTTAACTTGTTTTTCTCTGAGGACCAAGTGTGTACATTTTTAGTTTTGCATTAATCTCTGTAGAAGATGTACTAATTTATGCTATTATCAATATTTCAAACTTAATGAAGGCACATTTTTTCATCAATCCGCCAAAATAAATATTAACATTGAAAATTTCTTTTTCAAGCCTGATATATCACTCAAATGTTTTTACATGATGATTAGTGAGATATTGAGAAGGTAGAAGAAACATGTTAATTCATGAATGCTTTAGTCTCATCCATAAATAACATAGGGAATTTTTCCCTAAAGAGAATTCATGGCAGAATGAGAGTTGCGAGAATAACTCAAAGGCATGTGCGTTTGTAGAGCACATGTTAGAACTCAGATGAAGTCTAACTTCTCATTTGAGAACTACCTTTTTAATTTGGTATTATTAAGTATTTCATACATTCAACTATTATTCCATTGTTATTTCATCAGAGTAGAATTTTTTTTTTAGTGTGTCTTAAGCCAATGCAGTAGGGATTAGTAGACTTACCTTACTAGATCTTTGGGCTCAAGAAAGCAAGTTAACGGAAATTCATGTTAGTATTAACAGAAACATTAGCAATAAGTTTATACTGTGATACCTGCTTGTAGAAATTCAAAATATATTTTTGGTTAAACATAGTAGATTGACCATTTACTTCTACTTTTTTTTTTTTAATACTATTGAAATGTCACAAAGGGATCCTTAAAGGCAGAAAGCCAGAAGGACAGAATTGGCAAGGAACCAGCAGCAGATATGACATCCAGAAAATGTTGGAAGCTGGAAAGCAGATGGATTGGTGACAGCTGGCTTCACATACCGTGCATGCTCAGTCACTCAGCTGTGTCTTTGCAACTCCATGGTTTATAGCCTACCAGGCTCCTCTGCCCATGAGATTCTCCAGGCAAGAATACCGGAGTGGGTTGCCATTACCTTCTTCAGGGGATCTTCCCCACCCAGAGATAGAACCTGTATCTCCTGCATTGGAAATGGATTCTTTACCACTGAGCCACCTGGGAAGCCCAACTTAACATACCAGGGAAAGCCGAAAACTAAGTGTCTACAGGGAAAAGGTTGATTTCTGCCTGAGAGGGTTTGGGAAATGGAAGCACAGAGAGGACCTCTAAATTTAAGTCAAAAAGCTGTGTAGGAAGCATTTAGACCTTGATATCCCCTCTCGACCAAATAGGAAGCCCTATTGGAAGCTAGACATAATACAGCAGTGTCTTCAAAAATGTGAGAGAAAAGGATTTCTAACCTAGAAAACTTACCCAAGCAAAGTTCTAATCAGTGGTGAAGGAGTAAAGACTTTAAGATGAGAGTAATCTTAAAAAGTTCGCCTTCCATGTACGCTTTCTTAGGAAGTGTCCTTACAGTAAGAGAAAATAAACAAAGAGGAAGACCTGGGATTCAGAGAAAACAAGGTTTCCAAAATAGAGCCAAAATGAATTCCTAGGATCACTGGGAAAGGAAATTCTAGGACAGTACCTGTGTAGCAAGCCTGGAAAGGAGTTCCAGGTCAGGGACTCAAGAAGAATATGTTTTAAAACTGAAAGATTATCTGTTGTTACATATGCCATAGTTGTCCATCTGTCAGAGTTCAAAGATGCATAGATTAAAATTATTTTTAACAAAGTAATGAGGCAGTTATCAACACAAAAGAAAACAGCATAAATGAGAAAGAAAAATGTACCATAATACACAGTCTGGGTATCTTGTGAATAATACTTACAAAGCCATAGTACTGTAAACTTTAAATACTGATTTGCCCCAGATTTATGTTGAATTGTAATGGGAGCTAGAGGGGAAAGAGAGAATCTAAAGAACCATGAGAACTAACTCTCTTCCTTAGTAGGAAGTTAGTAGGTGGTCTCTAAAACTGAAAAGTCAATAGATAACAATGGAAGTCTTCTCTAGAAATGGAGGGTAAATATGAGCAGAAAAAGCTAAAGGAATTGAAAAGTAGCTGCCCCTAGAGAGCAGGAATCAGACAGATGGAAGACTAAGGCGGAAGACTGTTTTGCATTACCAGTAAAGACAGGTTTAAAACTTTTCTCCAAATGCATAATTTGATATAACAAATTATAAAATAGCATATGTCTTATTTGATTTGGAGACTGAATATGTATTAAAAATATCATTTATATGGCATCACACGTAAATTATAGCTACTGTCTTGATCTAGTCTGAAATTTTTGCCCTTTACATCTTAAATTACTATATTTTTTATATTTAATATTGTATCTAATAGTGGAATGAAGCAACTGTTCTCAGGCTATTATTTTATAAATAATACATTGTACCAATGATAGTCTTTACTGCACACCACTTACGTGTTATCTTGCTTCATTAGGAACTACTTAAATTGATTGTGTTTTGTCTGGTAACCACAGTCAGCCACTTCACTTTCCGGTTGTATTGTTAACCGAGTCCAAGCTCACTCAGCTTACTGCAGGACAAGCCAGTACATCAGAGATGAGGTGTTGGAGGCAAGGAATACGACTTTATTCAAAAAGCTGGCAGACCAAGAAGATGGCAGATTAATGTCTCAAAATAGCCATCTTATGGGAGCCTGGATGTTAGGTTCTTTTATAGAACAGAGAGGGGAAGGAGGTGAGGAAGTAGAGTAAAAAGGTCCTAAGTCTTGCAGAAATCTCCTGAAATAACCAGTCTTGTGGAGGGGTTATGTTAATTTCTTTTCTGCAGCCTTTCACAGGTGAGCAGGTCAGTATGTCTCTCTGTGAGCTGAACAAAGTACTCTAGTTTAACAGACAGGTTGGAGGGGCAGGGTTCCCTGTGGCAGGCCATTGTGTATGCTTACAGTTGTAGACGGTGATTATAATAACAAAAGCAATAAAAAGCGAAGGTTAAAGTAAAAGAAACAGATCCAACATAAAGTCAGAATTTGCTCTTCCCTGTTACAATAGAATGCCATCTCAGGCTGATTCTCTAACCTTTCAATAACTTATAGCTATTAAATACTCTCACTTTGATTCTTTATGACTTAGTCCTATTACATTCCAAATTTAACACTTAAATCTCATTGTATTCAAAGCTCTTCTCTGTCCACCAGCTCTGCAAGGGCTGGGTGCATGGTCTTTTCCCTTTCGAGCTATCTAGATTAGTGCATAGGCCTGAATCTAGTCTATAGGGACATTGGTGGCTCCAGCAGGACCAAGTGAGGAGGAGCTTACTTCCAAGTCACTTTCCTGGACATTTGTGGTCCTTCAGGTAACTGACCTTCAGCTTGAGACAGCATATCCCATTCCTCTGATTTGAGGGCCTCTCTGCCATGTGTTTGTGCTCTTTACTCTTTGAATTCTATGGATGTGTCTGGAAGGCTGTCTTCTGAACCTTTGGGTACTGGGAACTTGGGGAGAAGAGCTTGGATCCCTTTGCAGCTGGCTGGGGCCCTCCTTGCTCTGACCTCCCCCATCTTAACAGAGAGGCAGACCAGCAAGCTCAGTGGTGAAGGTGACAACCTAATGGGAATTAAAATGGTTTTTTGCAGTCTTCTCAACCTAGAGCGATTCTTTGTTGTTCTTCAATGCTCAGTCATGTCCGACCCTTTGCTACCCCTTGGACTGCAGCATGCCTGGCTTCCCTGTCCCTCACCATCTCGCGGAGCTTTACCATCTCCCCGAGTGATTCTTTGGGGTGGGATAAAAGAAAGAATGCTGTATTCTCCCCAAAAGAGACCTCTTTTTCCTTGTCCTCTCCTCATCTGACTTTGACTTAAGGTGTTGGGAGAGGTAATACGAACTAAGCAGTACAGAGCTGAGGTTGCCAGTTTCTTTCCCTGATTCTCTGAAATCAGAAGATGGAATTTAAGTCCTACCTTTGTTACGGTATGTGCCACCATTGCTAATTGTTAAATATTGAAGTACCAATACATGAAAAGCCAGGTATAATATAATCATCACTCTATTTCATCCTTGATTTTAACCTTTGGCCCAAGCATCCTTAATAATAACATCCTTAATTAATGTATTAGAAAATTACTTGTAACTTCTCAAGGGGAAGTAGTAACAGGCAGTGGTAAAAAGCAAAGCATAAGTCTTGGCACCAGGCAAAAATGGGTTTGGAATTTTGATATTTCTTTCAATTTCTATTTTAAATAAAATCAATTTAAAATACTTCCCTTTGACTTTAAACCATTAAAAACTTTCACAAAATATATACTGAATGCATACATAAATTAGTAGATCACAGAGAAGCCTGTTCATGATTCAGCTTTCGGTTGACTGGGCTACGTCACTTTAGTCACTTTCACTTCAGCTAAGTCAGAAAGTCACTGACTGTGATCCTGTGGGCTGCAGCCTGCCAGGCTCCTCTGTCCATTGGATTCTCCAGGCAAGAATCCTGGAGTGGGTGCCCACGCCCTTCGCTAGGGGATGTTCCCGACTCAGGGACTGAACCTACGTCTCCTGCATTGGCAGGTGGGTTCCTTACCACTAGTGCACCTGGGAAGCCCTTTCGGTCGATCCAGCATTCCTAACTCCTGGCATGCTGCACTTCATGGGGTTGCAAGGAGTCGGACTTAGCAACTGAACAACTATCACAGAAGTTTTAACTTTTTCTTTTATCATATGTTATTTAATTTAAAAATGATGTAAATTAAATAATATAAGGACTTCCCTGGTGGCTCAGACAGTAAAGCGTTTGTCTACAATGCGGGAGACCCGGGTTTTATCCCTGGGTTGGGAAGATCCCCTGGAGAAGGAAATGGCAATCCACTGTAGGACTATTGTCTGGAAAATTCCATGGACAGAGGAGCCTGGCAGGCTACAGGCCATAAGTTAAAACTTCTGTGATAGTTGTTCAGTTGCTAAGTCTGACTCCTTGCAACCCCATGAAGTGCAGCATGCCAGGAGTTAGGAATGCTTGATCGACCGAAAGGGCTTCCCAGGTGCACTAGTGGTAAGGAACCCACCTGCCAATGCAGGAGACGTAGGTTCAGTCCCTGAGTCGGGAACATCCCCTAGCGAAGGGCGTGGGCACCCACTCCAGGATTCTTGCCTGGAGAATCCAATGGACAGAGGAGCCTGGCAGGCTGCAGCCCACAGGATCACAGTCAGTGACTTTCTGACTTAGCTGAAGTGAAAGTGACTAAAGTGACGTAGCCCAGTCAACCGAAAGCTGAATCATGAACAGGCTTCTCTGTGATCTACTAATTTATGTATGCATTCAGTATATATTTTGTGAAAGTTTTTAATGGTTTAAAGTCAAAGGGAAGTATTTTAAATTGATTTTATTTAAAATAGAAATTGAAAGAAATATCAAAATTCCAAACCCATTTTTGCCGGGTGCCAAGACTTATGCTTTGCCTTTTACCACTGCCTGTTACTACTTCCCCTTGAGAAGTTACAAGTAATTTTCTAATACATTAATTAAGGATGTTATTATTAAGGATGTTTAAATAAATTTGAACAGATTTATGTTCCTTAGGGGCTTCCTTGGAAGCTCAGCTGGTAAAGAATCCACCTGCAATTCAGGAGATCCTGGTTTGATTCCTGGGTCAGAAGTATCCCTAGAGAAGGGATAGGCTACCCACTCCGGTATTATTGGGCTTCCCTGGTGGCTCAGATGGTAAAGAATCTGCCTGCAATGTGGGAGACCTGGTTTCAGTCCCTAGATTGGGAGGATCCCCTGGAGGAGGGCATGGCAACCCACTTCAGTATTATTACCTGGAGAATCCCCATGGAGAGAGGAGCCTGGTGGGCTGCAGTCCATGGGGTCACAGAGAGTCAGACACGACTGAGTGACTAAGCACAGCACAGCATGTTCCTTAATTATTAGTCTTAATGGATCAGAACCAGTATCGTTTTTCTTACAATGTGATACAGTATATTTCATAAACATACTAAAAATAATTTTCCCACACTTTAAAATGTCTTTTAAACCTTTGAAAAATGACTTTTTTCAATTATAATGAAGACTAAGCAATATATTCTTGTTCTTAACATGTTTTTTAATAATCTCTTAATTTTTATATCTAAAGGATTACTTACTAAATGTTTAGAGTATTTCTTCTACTTAAAGATGCTATAATCCAACAGGTAGAATTTCCATTTCAGAGGTGCAGAGCATTACTGTGTCCCATGATCAATTCATGTCCTTTCTCTTCCCTTCTGTACAAAGTGCCATGTTGAATCTTAAAACCACTTGTTTTTCTTCATCTTCAGAGAGTGAAATTTGTCTTGGCATGGAATCAAGAAAAGAAAGCCAACGTAAAGAAGAGACCCCGGAGAGCAGTCCCTGCTGTAATGAGATGGTCAGGCAGGCAGATCCCCGGAGCCTCCTGGTAACTGCAGGGAAGGGCCACACGGAGGAGCCGCTCTGCAGCGCTGAAGCCACGCAGGAGCTCCACGCCCAGCCCTCGGAGTCGGCAGGGAGCAGGTCCAGCCCCCACTCCTCAGGGAACGCTCCTGAGGATGACAGCCGCTTGCAGCTGGCTCAGACAGAGGCCTGCCAAGACCTGGCCGAAACAGAGCGGATTGCTAAGGACCCTAAGGTTTCCAGCCAGTCAGTGACAGAGCCATTGATTTCACCAGGCTCTGACCATATACCTCCTGCATTGATTTCTGAGGGTAAATACTCACAAAGAAAGGAACTCCGGTTGCCACTCCGGGATGCTTCTGAGGCGTTGCCCACAGACCAACTTGAGAACAATGAATTAAATGAGCTGCAGCAACCTGATCTCACAGAGCGTGATGGAAAATCACCACAGGGGCAGGCTGACTCAGAGGGCTCTGAGAGTGTACTTTGTGAAAATAATCCAGTGTCTGATTTAAGTACAGTGCTTCCAGAGGTGTATATGGCCCCAGAGGAACAGGGAGATAAGGAAGAACAAGTCAGTAAGGAGACAGACGACTATCTGAACAGCCTTTTAGAAGGATGCTTAAAAGATACTGAAGATTCCCTCTCATATGAAGATAACCAAGAGGAAGACTCTGATTTCCTTCAAGATCTTTCTCCTGAAGAAGCATCCTATAGCCTACAGGAGAACCTGCCTTCTGATGAAAGCTGCCTCTCTCTCGATGATCTTGCAAAAAGGATAGAGATCGCAGAGGTAAATTTGAGATTTAATATAATTTTAAAAATAAGATGAAATTTGAAAGCACATATATGTTAAATATTGCCTTGCTTTTGTCAATTTTTCTCTGGCCTCAAACATGACTGGGAAATTGAGTTAGCATAAACTTTGACTCGCTATGTATAATCATGATGTTTATTCCTCAGGTAATTATATTGCATGCCTCCAGTATAGTAAATATTATATACACCATTTTTTATATTTTTATGATTTTCATTCAGCAGGCCTGGGAATTACGAACAAGACAAGATTAGTTACATTCTTGTGAGGAAATCTTACGTTTCTTGTCATACATCTAGAAGATAAAATACTACTTGTTTCTTCTTAATACTAATGTATTTTGAAATTCTTTAAAACAGTATAGCAATGAATGAAACATTTTAAAATACAGTAAGAGTTGGAAATACTGAATGGATTTATCAGCTCTAGGTTTGAACAAACTAAATACTCCTTGACTAAGTCAAATTTTACAAATAATTCAAAGTTTTAAAGTTTCTCTAAATAGTAATTAAGCTAATCAAAACCAAAAAAGAGGGCAGGAGAGAATATCAAAGTGACCATCCTCCTTTGTTTGAAAATACAATTTTTTAAAGTTCAGGCGGGGGTCGGGGGACCATACCAAAACTATAGCACCTCCAAAAGGCAGCCTGGCCTAGTAGAAATAGCAATGTGTGACAACCTTAGTTCAAATACTGACTCAGCCTTCAAACACTGACTTCAAATACTGTTACCAGCCTTATGGAGCTACCGTCTGATTCTGTTTATTTCTCTGAGAATTAGGATGCTAACTACTTTTCTTCTTCTCTCATCTTACATTTTTTTCCAAGTAAGCTTTTAATTTAATTTGTATCTGTTGTTTTCTGATTCTGCATTATCACTGAAATAAAAAGCCATCAAGATGGAAATGTAGCCAAGCCAAAGTAGACAACAGAATACATATGGAAATGAAACCCTGTGAGAGCTTTCTAAGATAACTACTGTCATGTTACTAGCTTGCTTTCTTGCAGTTTATAGTCAACTCTCTATCAGCTATGATTTTTTTAAATTTTTTTCTTCACAAAATAGATAAAATAGTCATTCTTTATATTTTAACTAGATCTTTTTATTGCCATTGACAGTCAATCCTCCATAAACTGACTTTTCTTAAGTTTTTCCTTAAAATTGTTTAGTAGTGCTTAATAAGTGCAGAGTTTCTGTTGGGGTGATAAAAATTTTAGAAATAGATATTGGTGGTGGTTATACAACATGAATATAATTTCACCTAAAAATGGTTAAAATGGCAATGTTATATGTGTGTGTGTGTATATAATTTTTATATCATAATTTTTAAGAATAGAAAAAAAAAAAGATTTTAAATAGACCTAATAGTATAACACTGGACCCAGAACTCCTTTCTCTTTATTTTCATCAGACTTCTGGTCCAGGGAATTATCAAAGCAAGGTCACAACCATATTCAAATCTAGGTTTAATACCAGAACTTTACTACCATCTAAATGCTTCTTTTCAAGTTGAATCAAGCTGACTTGTTGTATGGTCTAGTTTTACTTTTTCAAATATAAACTGGAGAAGGACAGATGCTCCTGTTGAGTCTCCCTGCCTTAATGGACGTTTATGGTGGGGAATTAACTGTTGAATTACCACTGTACTACAACTAAATGGAATAGTCCTTCCTAAAACTCATAATGTCAGCTTTTCCTAGGTTTCCTCCATGGAGATTATGCTATGTACATCTTAAAATCGTCCTTCCTGTGAAATTACTTTTTATACGCGATGGTCCCCTTTCCTGAAAGTCTATTGGTCTGTTAAATTGTACTGGTTTTAAAACCCCAGAAGCTGCATATGACTGACAAAGCTAGCTTACTTTTCTATGATAAATGCTAAATGGCCTGTTTCTGAATACTCCTTCTCCATCCTAAAAATTATACTGTGATAAAATCTGCCCAACCATGTCAGGAGAAGTTTTTAAACTTTGAAACTGAAAATCACTGTGCTTACTGTTTCCTTAGCGCCTTAAGAATGAAGTTTTGAGCTAAGTAAAATGTTCAGGTAATAGGGGGTTTGCTTTGAAGCACAAACTTCTTTTTAATCCAAACACTGTTTATTTCATGCTTTCAATGAAATTGTGTTAAGGATGTCTCCCATGTGTCAGGTGATGGAGACGCAGGGAGGAGTCAGATGAAGTTCGTGGCATTTGAGGGGCTCTCTGCTGCCACACCTGTCCATACTTCTGTGAACAGAGGATACGGAACATAATTTCTTACTAACTAAATAATATTCACGGATATTTTTCCTGCCCTCAGGATCCACTGAGGCTCATAGCCTGTGTTCCTCCACAGAACTGTGCTCTCCTTGTGAGGCCTTCTCCCCCAAATTCATCATTTCTTGTCAGTGACTCCGCCCTCACAGATCTCCTTACCACCTGTCACACTTTCTGCCACTGTGTTCATGGTAGACTATAGTGGTATGATCTCTCATTGCCATAGCTCTCTCTGCTTTCATTCTTTTGCCATTTCTGCGTTGCTCAGCTCTGACTTCTGTGGAACTTGGCCCTGATAACCATTACCAGCACAATGGAAGTGTTTGTTGTTTTTTTTTAAACACTTAGGTTCATCATTATTTCATTAAGATGAGATAATTTATACAAAATCTCATAGAGAACTAATGTACAGTAATTCATTAATAAAGAAATATGTATCAATGAAACTTTTCTAGGTTTGGGAAATGTTTTCAAAGCCAGAATAATTTTGCTAAGTAAAATAATAGCTTAGTATCCGAAGCATTGCTGTTCTTTCTTACGTAAAAAGAGAACCTAGAACCTGACACACTGTCATCAAACGTATACTATCTACTGTTTTTTTTTTAATCTTTAAAAAAAATTTGTTTTTAATGGCAGGATAATTGCTTTACAGTATTGTGTTGATGTCTACCAAACATCAACATGAAATCAGCCGTAGGTTTACCCATGTCCCCTCCCACTTGAACATCCCTTCCACCTCCCTCCCCATTCTACCCCCTCTACTGTTTTCAAAAAGCATCAAAAACATTTATGTTCATTTCATAGATTCTTAAGAAAAAAGTTCATCACATGTGGAGTGTCTGTACGTTAGAGCGACTCACTCACTTATCCCCTCATTCAGTGATTTTTATGTAACTTGA
The DNA here is from genome assembly GCF_001704415.2 of Capra hircus. Taxonomy (NCBI): domain Eukaryota; kingdom Metazoa; phylum Chordata; class Mammalia; order Artiodactyla; family Bovidae; genus Capra; species Capra hircus. Next base: position 29,270,870 of record NC_030823.1, on the reverse strand, counting down.
GTGCCATGACATTACAGGTGCAGTGATTAAAAATTTAGAGAAGGATGCTATATCTGTGAAGCCTCTGTCTAACAGTTGTCTGACTGCATGTGCTACCCGTTTACTGAATTTGAGTATCCTAGTTTTTAGAAAAAGATGAAATTTTTTCTCAATACCCATAATACCCTGACATTTTAATCTCAGAATGCAAACTCCTCTTACCCAGCAACCTAGTAATGCTAATACATCATTGACTGGCTTTGTTCTGGAACCTGGGAGGGTTGCATTATTGTCTCTTTAAACTCTTTAGCTGTTCCTAGCATCAGAACCTTAGGAGGAAATATGCTATACAAGTTCAAGGAGGCAATAGGAACTAGCCTCATACTGCTATTGATAATAAAAGTCCACTCAGCTCATAGTAGGCTGCTACATATGTGGAGAAGAGGGAGTTGTTTTGTTTTCTAAATAAGTAGCACATCAAGTATTGGATAAATTTTTACAATAATTAATCTATTCACATTGAAAATTATCATAGTATGTAATTCAAGGATACTTTTATGAGCAGATTTTGGCAACACAATATGCCATAGGAAAATAAACCATTCGTTTTTCTTCATTTAATATATGTATGTGTAATCTGTTGGCAGAGATGGCATATGTTCAGAAAACTAAAGGCTTCAGATTCAAGCGATTTTTGTTTTTAGAAATGACGGCATAATTTCTTTACTCCTTTACTGCTGCTTGGGTCTTTAAAAAACTTTTAATCTGAAAGAGGGCAACACGTGTTCCTTGTCCTGTGTCTATGTCGGCAGCATTACTTAGCTTTAGGTCTGCCTGTCTCACAGGAACCAAAATAGGGAAGGACATAACCTAGAACTTTCTGATGGGGAGAAAGGTAACAACCCAGAACTGGTGTTGAGTTTGTCTCCAGAGAAACTAATCTAAGTGACTTCTGTGCAGTAGTCATCTCTGTCTCTTGGGTGGGACCGGGGATTAAGTTACATTAAGTAACCACTGTGGGATTCCCTTACCAATGTAAGATGCGAGGCTGGAATCAAGCAGCAGGATTTTAGGAAATCATATAATTAGCTCTTCCATGGATCTCAGACAAAGGAGAGTCTTAGAAACAGCAATCATGGTGTTTTTTTGAATGACTGTTTTAAGGGGAGCAGGGTAAGCCCAGCTTCGTCACCATAGAGGAAATATAGTCTTCTAATAACGTAAGAGGGTGCATGGAAAATGCTTGACCCAGGATTTATGTAAGTGTCTAATGAGCCCCAGAGGATTATCCAGGGATTACCTATCCTTTCTCTGTGCCAGATGGTCTTATCTTTGCCTTTCTTTTTTATCCTGCCCTCTGAATTTTCTGATTGCTTACTGCATCTCTTATTTGTCATGTCTCTTGGACCCAGCTGCTTTTCTTTTCCATTTAAATCGTTCTTTAAATTTACATCTTTACTGCCTCTTTCTGAACTCTTGCAGTAGCTACTTAATAAGTTTCCCCATTGTTCATATCATCTTCTCCCCCTTCAAATGGTCTTATATTTAGTACTGTATAAAAGTCGTGCCTCAACAGGATCCCCCAGCCACTCAGGCAACACGGGTAAATGAAATGACTCCGTTATAGGTGATGGGGGAACGTTCCCATTTCTTATCTAGAAAGCTGAATAGCTTTTTGAAATTCTCTAGGTGCAGCCAAACACACCTGAGGGTCTGGATCTAACACATAGACTGTGAGTTTAAACCTCTGCTATAAAATAATGTTTGCTTGTCCGTCTTTTCCCATGACTCCATTTGGCTCCAGGATAAGGGCTGTATAGTAAATGGCTTGATATTCGAGACACTTGGTAATCTGGCCCCCTTTCCCTTTCCAGCACCATCTCCTGCTGTTCCTTTGTTCTAAAACTGTTACTGTTGTCAGCCTGGCTTCCCTGCTGCCTCTCAGGTATTACTCCAATATTGTCACCTCTGGTCTTCACCTTCTGTGTTAGTCTTAGTCTGCTCTGGAGTGATAAACGCTTTCCCCACACATTTATTTCTTGTCCACTCTCGAGGCCTAGGCTCTGCCTTTTTAGCATGTGGAGTGCCAAGCACAGTGCCTGTCATGGGCAGTACTCAATAAATGCTAGCTGCTGCCATTATTTCTTGATCACCAAAGTCCATAATGTTTTTTCCTTTGACTTGCAGATGAGGGAGGGGCCTGAACATCATTCCTCCCTAAGTTCTGTCTACCTGTCCTGTTATTAAAGGGCACACACACACGTGTTTGTATATTGCCCTCTTCACTAAATTGCAAGCTTCTGAAGGGTGAGGATCCTGTTGAATGCATTTTTGTATTCTCTGCAAAGCCCAACAGCCACCTGTATACAATAAGCCTTCCCCTGCTCCTCTTTTCTTTTTTTGACCTAGTTCACTTAGAAAAATTAATCAGCTTTAAGGATAGATTTGGTTTTGATTATTTTAAGGGGAAAGGCTATGTTATTTGAGTAAGTATAAAGTAGCCTGCCCTCATGATACTTACTCTCTAGAGGGAGAGACACATAATAAGGTCACATAAAAATAAACAGTACCATTTTATATATTGATAATGGCTCTGAAGAAATTTTAGCAGGATGAAGGGGTGTAGAGAGACCAGAGTGCTGGGTAGGGTGGAGGAATGGGCTCTGGCTAACCAGGGTGGAGGGGAGGGCAATGAGGGGACCAGCAGGAAGGCCAGCCAAGCTGGAGCACAGTGAACAGAACGGTAGGACGTTCAGGTGGAGAAGACAAGCTGAGCGAGTTCCTTGAGGGCATCGTAGACCAAGGTGAGGAACTGGAATTAAACTTAACCGGTGGTAACATTTTAAGATGGATTTTGAGCAGAAGATGTGATTTTATATGTTTCCTGCCTGCTCTTCGGAGACTAGAAAAGTGGAGGCAGAGGCCAGAGAAAGGAGATCAATCCAGTTATTGCAATTATTCAGGTGAGAAATAGTGAAGGACTGAGTAGCAATGGATGTGGTGAAGATATATTTTTATGAAGGAGGACCTAACAAGATTTGCTAATGGAGCAGTTTTGAGGGAAAGAGAATCAGGAGTTCTGTTTTGGAATCTACCTTTGGAATCATTTAAAATGATTTACTGGGGATTAAAAAGTGGGATGGTATCTTGACATTCTTACCCATTTCTTGTCCTAGTTTATACTTATTAAATTGTCCCTTTGAACAAATAAAACCTAGTTACAAAAACAACAGGTAGTGCCTAATTTAGAAACTTAGGTGCATTATAAAACTCATATTTTTATTTTAAAACACTTTTTTTCTTTTTAAATTAACCTTGGAACAATTCAGTATCACTGAACTTCATCATCATTTGTTTTGTACTCTCCGAATTGCAGTGTTCTAAGATGCAGCACTGTGGGGTTGGAGATAACCATTGTGTTCTTTCTAGAAGATGACTTTCCTCCATTTAGCCTCAGTTCTTGTTGCTCCAGCTGTGACTTGTTATGGTCATTTGCTGTAGTAGTAGCCATGACATTAATCTACTTCCAGATGAATTGAATGACACAAATGTTCTTTCATCTAACTGTCTCCTCCCCAGTGTCTCTAGATAGATTTAACCATTAGTTTAAGTATCTCTCTTAATTCAGATGACTTATAAGGATTTGTTGTATAAAGTGCTTTGGAAAGACAAAAGAAACTTATTAGGTTTATTTGAAAGTTCTGTTCATCTCACTTTAATTGTAATATATAACAAGTGACACTAAGCAAAATTTTAATAATCATGGAAAATAAGATTTCTTCACATTAAGAACATGGCAGGAGGTTTAATCTTGTGTTTGTATTCAACTTTGCCAATAACTGGTGCTACAAATGTAAGCAAGTTATTTAAGCTGTCTCAGCTTGACTTCATCTGTAAAATAGGACTTAAGTATGACATATTATGTAAATGTCTTTACAGAAAGTGTAGAGATTCACTAAATTATAGTTCTTATTATGGAACCCAGATCTAAAGGACCAAACAGAGAACCATGACTTTTTCTTTCAGTGAAGAATAATAGCAGAAAGCTTGACATGTGTTTCCACAGTGAGATTGCTGGCGTTCAAGCTATTTGTAATATACTAATATGGTTTATGAATATTAATTATCAAGTTAGTTGCAAACCAAGCAAAATTTGCCAGCCTTAAGGTTCTGGGTTGAGCAAAGCCTAGGTCAATAAAATAATATTATTTAATATCTATTTTCTCCTTTGAGGAGGCAGATTTAATAGCAAGGCCTGTCTGTTTTTTTCCGTGCCATATTATGATTTCTTGTGCCAGCAGAGTTGCAGAATAATCTTGTTTTTATAACCAGTTCATTCTTAAAATGCTGTTTGTGATGATCATTGATATTTGAGGAGATGTGCAGGAGAGCTATTTATTTACAAATATACAGAGCTACGTGCATGCTAACTCGCTTCAGTTGTGTCCCAACTCTGTGCAGCCCTATGGACTGTAGCCTGCCGGGCTCCTCTGTCCATGGGATTCTCCAGGCAAGAATACTGGAGTGGGTTGCCATGCCCTCCTCCAGGGGATCTTCCCTACAAAGGGATGGAACTCATTTCTCTTATATCTCCTGCATTGGCAGGCTGGTTCTTTACCACTAATGCCACTTGGGAAGCCCATGCCGAGCTAAGTCAGGTGGATATTTCATTATTTTTTTTAAATTCTGCACTAATTCATAGTGTAACACCAGTAACAATTACACTAATTGCAGCTTAGACATTCTTTTTGTTCTCAGTGTAAAGGCTTGGTATACTTTGTTTTAGTAGGAAAGGAATTTGGTAATTGAAGTGGGAAACTAAATTTAGTTTAGTTTTATTTTCTCTCTTTTTCTTTTTTTTGCTGTACCATGTAGCTTGTGGGATCTTAGTTCCCCCAACCAGGGGTTGAACCTGGGCCCTCAGCAGTGAGAGCACAGAGTCCTAACCACTGGATCACCAGAGAATTAGCTAAATTTAGTTTTTAAAGCTTTGTTTTTTGAGGTTTAAAATTTCTTAGCCTTTTAATCTTAACATTATGATAAAAAAATTAAAAGGCATAGAAGCATAGAAATTTTTTTTTAAGTAGTTTGAATAAGACACATTTCTGTGTCCCCTAAACTTAGAAACACTTGGCAAACTTTTGAATGAGACCCAAGACTAACACCTTGATCTTGTTTTAACTAACTTGCCCTTCTACCATAAAATTAAACTCTACCAAAGCCATTTCTTTAATTTTTTGTTCAATTGCCTTAGCATGGTAAGTAGGAATTTCCAGGCTAGGTGTAGGTTCTAAGACCTTTATTCAAAACTCCTCCCAGAACAGAAAAGACCTGTCTTCTGAGAGTTTCCCTTTTGGCTTGCATCTCCTATGCCTAAACTTAGTCCCACCATCCCTATAGTCTGTAGGACCAGAGGGCAGTTAAAAAAGAAGGATCCCTGGAGAAGATCCCTGAGCAAGACTAAAGGGAAATAACGGAAAAGAGCACATTCCTTCACTTCAGACACTGTCTTGCTGAAACATGTTCTTGGTGGGAGAGAAAAAGGAAAAGAAAGTAAAGCCTGTGGTTAGATTTTTGCGAGGAATTAAGGGTTGAGTGGGGAGGGTGTCAAGATAGCATGCTGGCTCATCCCACATAACTATAATTCCTCATACTCTTTCTTCTTCCCTCTTTAAAAAATTTGCCAAAGTTCACTGCCACCCATGGTAAATAAGATGGGGCCACTTGGAAAGGCTTGTATCCCGTAACTACTTGATTTCTGGAGCCAAACACTCCCAAATTAGGCCAGGCAGGAGCTAAAGTGGGGGCCTAACAGCTCCTGCACCTACTGTAGCTTCTAGGTCTTAGAAGCACCATCTGTGTCTTTCCAGATGATTTGGAGAGTTTCTCTTGGCCTTTCACCATCCATTTACTCATAGTTGCAGTTCTTTAGATTCACTGTTGGGTCTGTTTCTTGAATTTACAGATTCAAAACTCAGATCACAGTGATATACAGTTAATAGTGATGCAATTCTGGGGGTCTTCTTCAGAGCTATTCTTAATAGAATTGCTTATTCTAAGTAGTTAAAGCAACTTGAAAGCACCTGTGATAGGTGACATCACTTTTGGTAAATACTATTTTATGGAGAAAATTGATAGTAAAGTAAATGAATCTATGAAAAGTTAATTTCCATTTTCCATGTCTTGCCCTTTAGAAACTTATTAGGACTTCTTTTTCTCCCTTAAGTACCCAGTACTTGTAAAGTTTTTCTTTGTTTTACAAAGATTCTCTTTAATGTTTTGCTTTCTGATGAAAGATTGAAAAACTATTCCTTTACATAATTTGTACTTATCATTTTAATGTCACTAAAGTACTTTAGCTTTCTCAAAAGAACTACATCATCTGAAATACATATTTTCTATAAAAAGAATAAGTTACTGACATTGATTTTTTTTTTTTTTTTGAGATAATGGTTTCTATAGACCCATGTTCAGGGAAGCCCAGATAGAAGACAGTATTGAGTTATTTGACCCTAAAAGCCTTGAGTTATGAAAAGAACTAATAGAATCTATAACATTTATGTATAATTTAGTATCAGAGGTGGTTGGCTGGAACTCCAAATAATTTATTATCAGAGATGGTTGGCTGGAACTCCAAGTCATATTAAGTATTTTATACCATTGATCAGATAAATGACATTACAGGAAGTGGTCAGCTTACAGTGATGTGATACCTGCAAATCACTGACACGTACAATGTTAGGCACACAGTGCCCAACTATGTCATCACCTACAGCTTGTCCAAGAAGGCAGCCACAAGTCAACCTGTGTGAATCAACCTACTGCTTAGGGGGCCTTTGGTAAGGCCTCTAGTTTCCCAGCCTGGCTCTACGAACCAATTCTCTTCTCTTTCTCCCTACACCTCGGAGTCTTTTCATTCCAAAATGGCAAGGGTTTCTGTTTTGTCTTTGATCCTAAATAAAGGGACGAGGGTGGAGGGAGAGGAGAGGTATCCCAAGTGAAAACCAGAAAGACAGCGTAGAAAGGGGTAGAGGTGGGGGACTAAAGAGATAATAGCAAACTCTATGAAGGGTCAAGTATTGAATGTTTTAGACATTATGGCCTGTATTTAGTTTTCCCATCGTAGCAGGCATACACAATATGTGGATGAGTGAGCTTGGCTGTGTTCCAATTAAATTATATTTACAAAGCTAGGCAGTTGGCCTTTGGCCTACTGGCCATAGTTTGCCACGCTATGCATACTACAGGGTAATATGTGCCTAGTAAACTGGATCTGAGAGATAGTCTAGAAGAGAAGTTCGTAAAGTGTTTAGAGCACTGTAACATTATTTAGTAAATGGGTAGTTTCTCAGAGAAATTGAGGACAACACTGACTTTGATGTTAGAAGTTGGTATCAAGTATATTTTTAGCCTCACATATTCATTTCTTAAAAGTTGCTGATGAATGAAAAAAAAGCCTCTGTTGTAAAGCAAAACCCAGCACTCATGATTAAGCAAAGAAGGGCAGAAAGGAATCATTTTATAGATGACATAACAGGTAAGGGGAGCTTTAAAGGAGGCCTGATTTCCAGTCGGTGCTGTGTCACACTGCCTGGCCCTGGATTCAATTCAAGGCTTTAGAAAAGAAATCAGTGTTTTAGAAGTCTGTATTTGGCAGTATCTGAATACAAGTGAAAGTATTACTCTGTAAAATTTTGATAATTGTTATGTTTTTTTTTTCCCCTATGGTTAAAACTCCAATAGGAATTCCAATACTTGTTGAATTGAATTAGCCTTCTTACCATTACATGTAAAATATCACTGAGGTGTCTTACCACGATATAACAGACGGTTCCTGTCATTTCTGACAGGTTGTTCCTGCTGAAGGACTGGTCTCTATATTGAAGAAGAGGAGTGATGCTGTAGGAGATCATCCCGCCCAGATGCAGCAGAAAACACCCAAGCGAAGAGTGAGATTCCAAGAAATAGACGACAGCTTAGATCAAGGTAGAGTGCTCAGCACTGTGTCTGGCACAGATTTGATCCATGTTTGCCAAAAGAATGAATTAATGTACAATAAGATGTTTGGTAATAGGATTTGTAAAGAATATGTAGACTTAGTTGCATTATATAAAGAATCACAGAGAAGTGAACTATCATAAGTTCTTAAGTAAGTCCTAAGTATTCTGTTTGCTCAAATAAGTGACCAGATGCAAGTTCATCTCCTTGCCTGCCTGTCCCACAGATAGTTGTCAGTGTTCAGAGTTCATCTCAGTTTCTTTGTTTAGTGTTTTGTTTTCTGACTTTTTGTTTTTAGTGAGCCTGCTGTTTTTGTCTTCTTTTCAGTGACAGTCAATACTCCTTGATTGTTGTGGAAAATATTTATAAATTACAAATATATTCTCTTTGGTGATTTCTTCTCGACTCTATGGGGAAAAAAGTGTCTCTCAAGAGCAGTAGTTTAACACTGTTGCTATTGTTTGATTTTTTTTTTTTCCCCTCCTGGGCTTGTATTTAAGGTTGTTGTTAAGTTTACCTAAGGCCTAGGTAAATCAGAGTAGAAACATGGCCTAGAATATGTCAGTGTGCTTTTCATGTTTATAAAACAACTGCATTATTAAATAATGATGTCAATGTGTAGACACAATTTCTAAGTATGACATAAAGTGATAGCAGTAGCTGTTTCTAAAGTTTTACAACTATAAAGCTGGCGGGAGCCATGGAAATAATCTGTTCTCACTCCTCATTTTTACCTCTGAACCTTGCTTGTAACTATCACAGTCTTCTCCAGATAAAGTGCTCAGTTCTTTGTGCCAATTGGTACTGAATTGTTGCCTAGTAGGAGGAACCCTGGATTTAGAACTGACAGTCCCTAGTTCCTTTAGGAACCATCTCATCTTAGACTAAGTCATATAACTTTGCTCAGTAGCCACCTGCATTTCTTGGCCTCCATGTTGGACAGCACAGCTCTAAACAGTGTCAGTGCATGTAGACAAATAAAACAAAATAGATGTTTTAAAATAAATTATATCTAAATGTTTATATATAAATATATGGTAAAGAAATAGCTGAAAAAATACATAAAATAGATTGCTAACAAAGATAAGAGGGTGAGTGGGAATCATGGCAAAAACAGAAAAGATGATAAAAGAATTGAACTGACAAACCCCCCCCCCCAAAACTAAGAAACACAGCACAAATGATATAGTCCTTTTTATTTGTAGGTATAAAAAGTATACTAAGTATAAACTATTAAATCTCTTAAGGTCAATTAACTATGAAGAGCTACTAAACTAAATATGTCAGTCAAAGGAGAATACAATTACATAATCCTGTTTCTAAAAAAATCCTTAACCACGTGTGTTTGATCTGAGATGTACTGCCAGATTTTTTCTTCTTTTTTTATGGAAGTGGTTACATCCGTTGGATAAATGAACTAGTTTTAATTTTAGCATTCACAAGTTCCACAAGTGTCTATCTTTATGGTAACAGGTCCTTGTACAGTCATTGGTACACTAGCTTTCTAACAGGGACCATCCATAGAAGACTAATATTACAAACATCTGGTTATCTTAATCGGTGAGGCAAGATACTAGAATTTGATTCTTGTGTCAGCTTAACCTTACTCTGTTTTCCTGTTTGCAGATGAAGTTGGAGGTGGTTCCTGTATTTTACTGGTCTTGCTGTGCATAGTGACGGTTTTACTTAGTGTGGGAGGAACTGCGTTATACTGCACTTTTGGTGACATGGAGTCACCCGTTTGTACAGACTTTGCAGACAACATGGACTTCTATTACACTAAGTTACTACAGGGAATAGCGGAACTTAAACACTGGATCTACCTCTCCTAGCAAGCGTTCACGAGGGACAGGCATGCTGGCAGTGAGCATCACAGAGGGAGACTTTCTAAGCAGCTTTTATTTCAGGAGTTCTGTAACATGCGCCGCCCCCCGCCCCCCCGCCGCCTCCCCACAGAGGAACAACAAACATCAGAAACAGCAACTGTAAATGGCAATCCAGAGGAGCTCTCAGAATAATCACATAATGAAGCGATATTGATCTGAGCACTGTGGATGGAGGGAATGGTCTTTGAACAGCATGTCCACCTCCCCCTCGCTGCTTCCTAGTGTAATGAGCTACACTGAGCAGAATTAGACAGGGCAGTGCTGGAGCCAAACCATTTTTGGCTACCTTCAAGCTAATGGTTGACTTCCCTGGTGGCTCAGATGGTAAAGCATCGGCCTACAATGCGGGAGACTCAGGTTCAATCCCTGGGTCGGGAAGATCTCCTGGGGAAGGAAATGGCAACCCACTCCAGTACCCTTGCCTGGAAAATCCGATGGACAGAGAAGCCTGGTAGGCTACAGTCCATGGGGTCGCAAAGAGTCAGACACGACTGAGCGACTTCTTCACTTCACTAAGCTAATGGTTAAAGGACACTGTTGATTTACAATTGTTGGTCCAAAGACATTGCTTCCAGCCATCCCGCAATAAGTTTGTGTGTAATGAAAAGGCGTTTCCTTATGGTTTCAGTGTCTTTTTTAGTTCACGTTGGGAGCTATATAATTTAGGCTTTGTGCACTCTTTCCAGATTCAGTTTTCCACTTGCGAAATGGTTTGTGTGTGTGTGTGTGTGTGTGTGTGAGTATTTCAGACAGTTATCATAAGCAAAAACCCAACATAAAATAACGAAGAATATTCTTCCAACATGACTACCAATGTGCAGGCACAAAACTTTCAAGAAGGCTTAACTGTGGAACAGATGAATTATAGAAATCTTGGCCCTGAATTGAGAAACTGTGACAGATACAGCGACACTTAACTTGGTTAACTAGCCAGAAGTTCATCACAGGCCTAGAGATAAAACCGAATAGCTCCCTCTGAGTCTCAGGCAACCAGTTTCATCATGGATTCAATGCTTCCTGTAATGGATGCCGGATTCAGCTCAATTCAGTAAAGACCTATTGAGCACCTATTATGTTCTGAGAATCTAAGACCCCTTCTGCAAAGATAAATAAGATATTAGTTCCTGCTCTAGATGTTTTGATCCTGGTCTTAGGTAAAATAAACTAATACTTTAATGAATGAAATTAAATCATCATATATAATTCAGTATTAACAGATCAGACATTCAGATGCTTGAATGTGCATTCATATCATGGGCTTAATTCAGACCTAATATGGGGTCATTAGATGAAAATTCAATCATATCTTAAATAGACAAATGTCTGATTTTTATTTAAATCTGTCAGTTTTCCTTTCCTAAAGTACAGTGACCTAACGATTAGGAAGCCTTTCTTTAACTTTTTTATCTCACTGATAGCATTCTAAAAGAAACAAAACACATGGATTATAGTTTTCTAGCAGTGATCATTATTTCATGTTTTTCCATTAGGATCATTTGAAAGAAAAAGAGAATTTTCTTACTAGTTGTTACTGGCTGGTACAGTACATCCCTTCATGTTTCAGCTTATTTATTTAGACTTATGATTTTTAAAGGGCTTTTTATAGAAGTTGAAATTGTGTCGTTTAGCACGCATTTGGTTATACCTGATATTTAATTACTGTATACTTAGTGTTTTGATTTTCTATAATTTCAACTCAGTGTGTTTTTAGGCTTATTTTTAAATTGATGTTTTATTTTTACTTATAATACTGTTTGACTTGTCTCTATCATGCCACCATAAACTATAATATTTTCAAGGATTATAGATCAAAGATATTTATTTAGAAGTGTACAAGATACTGAAATCTAGATTCCTTATACTTAAGGCTGATTTTATTAGAAGATTATTTTAATGTTCTATGATAAATTTTAAGAATTTGTATTCAACTTGTATGTAAATATATAAAATGCTGATGGTACTATCTTATGTGGTTCTGTAAGAGACATTCACAAAGTCTACTGTGTGGGTATCCCCAACATAGACAAACCTCTTCTGTTTTACCCTCATGATTTCTAGTTACAGAAATTTGGCAATGCTGATTTCTGCCGGTTTTATGTCAAGATAAGTCAAAATTTCCTTCCTGTTCCTTTTTTCGATCACTATTGAAGTTCTAAATAATCTGTAGTATTACATTGGCCACCAGGGCCATTGCTTCGGAAACTGAGGATTTCCTGGGTGCCTTCACACTGAGGGGAAAGACCTGAGATGACGCTTTGGTCCCTGGAGGCAGCTGCATCTCAGGAAAGCCACGCTTGTCCTCGCTGTGTCCCATGGAGAGGGAGCTGAGCTCAAGAGCATACTGAGGTCTTGATTTAAAATAGGCATGAAATCTCACCTAGAAAAACTAGGGCAGCTTTTAAAAATGTAATGGTCATTTATTGCATGAATTGGAGTAATTACATCTGGTGATGGGAGAATTGTTATCTCTCATAAAAAATTCATCCAGTTTTACTATCATGTAATTTTTTCCTGTCATTGGAAAGTACTGACAACGATTTGTAACTAATCTTCCTTAAAAACTGTATTTGGGGGTAACAGATCAAGCGTGTAATTTAAAATCTACACCAACAAAATGTCTCAGAGAGTTTATTTGAACCTCTTGGGTACTGAGAAAAACCGCTTGATTTAAAGTGAAAGTAAAGTAATTTCAGAAGTTGGTCTCTGGCCCCGCAAGTAGATTACTTTGGGTAGTCTAATAGGTCCCTACGTAATGCTCCAGTGCTTCTAAAACATCTCCCCATCTGCCTGAAACAGCCACTGAAATTCACTGTAAAAATTCATTCCTTCAGATTTAAAAATCAAATCTCTCTGGGAGGTTTACTATATTGAGTTGTGAATTTGTGTATTATGCTAAGAGGATTTAAAATTTGGAGGTAGGCTTTGTTTTGAAAGGACAGATGTGAATTGGGTCTTGCTGAAATGGTAAGGTGGAGAAAGGGATAGGAATTGAGAAATGGAGAGGGAATATTGGGAAAAGAAAAAAGAAATCTTTTACCTAGTACTTGTATTGCTGAAGCTGACTTTGTGGCATTTAACCCCAATCCAGAGAGAGACTAAATGTTTGTGTTCCCACTAACGTGACCTGTATAACTCTATTCATTTCTGTGGGCTCAGTTCATATTAACTTACCCTTGTGGCACAGTGGTAAAGAATCCGCCTGCCAATGCAGGAGATGCGGGTTCAGTCTCTGTCAGAAAGATCCTCTGGAGAAGGAAATGACAACCCACTCCAGTATTCTTGCCTGGAAAATTCCATGGACAGAGGAGCCTGGTGGGCTACAGCCAATGGGGTCACAAAGGTGTCGGACACAACTAACCAACGTTTTCAGTACGCTTGTATACTTACTTATGAAGTGTACATAGATTTTGCACATTTATTCATTTGATGCTTAGATCAGTAAGCATACATCCCTTAAATCAGGCCTTGTAATTTCAGAATCCATTATAAATTCACTTCTATTATGTTGCTTCCATCTTCAAAAAGAGTAAGAGTGATCTAAGGTTTATGGTACAAATTCTGGTGCCAGCTGATATTTTAATAAACTCAAGGATAAATTAGTGAGCCTTATGTGCTAAAGAATTTTCTTTAAGGAATTCTGGTAGCATTTCAGTCTCTTGGTGGAGGCTACTAGGCATCTCTTCTTCGCAGTCCTAGGAAGAGTTAAGTCCTAAACTCAATCTCTTGCCTGTTGCTCCAAAAACACTGCAGTACCATGAGCGACAGTGTTAATTGTTATCTGTACCTTGACAAACTGGAATGCCTACAGTTTACCTGGCACTGAGCTGGGTGCTGGGGCTCTCAAAACAAGAAATGGTACCAGCTTAAAGAAGTTAGCATCTGGCAAGGTAAATATATTTGTGAAAGGGAAGGGAGAATGAAGAAACAGAATACTGCAACTCATGGAGGTGGAAGCTTAAGTTCATTCCTTTCTACCATGTATCAGGCATTAGGAGTAAAAATAAAGTTCTGTCTAGCCCACCTGCATAGCTCCTTGATAGACAGGAATCTTCTCCAGGCAAAATCCTGGTAACCACTACTTTTTGCTTCTTGTTAGCATTTGTGGCATTGATAGTGGATGGGCTTTCCAAGAGTAAAAAGCTTCTTGGCAGGAGCCGCCTTCAAATTTTAAAGTCTGAATAGCACTAAATAGCACAATGAAAAACTTTCTCACAGAACTGCGTATCTAGATGCTTCTCCAGTAAATTCTAGCAGTCATGTAAGTAAGAAATAGCACCTATCCAACAAAACACTCTTTCAGAAGGAGAAAATGGACTTCCTAATTCATTTTACAAAATAATACTGATCCATAGACCTGACTGGAATGCAAAAGTAGGAAATCAAGAAACACCTGGGGTAAAAGGCAAATTTGGCTTTGGAGTAATGGAATGAAGCAGGGCAAAGGCTAATAAAGTTTTGTCAAGAGAACACACTGGTCATAGCAAACACCCTCTTCCATCAACACAAGAGAAGACTCTACACATGGACATCACCAGATGGTCAACAGTGAAATAAGATTGATTATATTCTTTGCAGCCAAAGATGGAGAAGCTCTATACAGTCATCAAAAACAAGACTGGGAGCTGACTGTGGCTCAGATCATGAACTCCTTATTGCCAAATTCAGACTTAAATTGAAGAAAGTAGGGAAAACCACTAGACCATTCATGTGTGACCTAAATCAAATCCCTTATGACTATACAGTAGAAGTGAGAAATAGATTTAAGGGACTAGATCTGATAGAGTGCCTGATGAACTCTGAATAGAGGTTGGTAATATAGTACAGGACACAGGTATCAAGACCATCCCCATGGAAAAGAAATGCAAAAAAGCAAAATGACTGTCTGAGGAGGCCTTACAAATAGCTGTGAAAAGAGAGAAGTGAAAGCAAAGGAGAAAAGGAAAGAAATAACCATCTGAATACAGAATTCCAAAGAATAGCAAGGAGAGATAAGAAAGCCTTCCTCAGCAATCAATGCAAAGAAATAGAGGAAAACAACAGAATGGGAAAGACTAGAGATCTCTTCAAGAAAATCAGAGATATCAAGGGAACATTTCATGGAAAGATGGGCTCGATAAAGGACAGAAATGGTATGGACCAAACAGAAGCAGAAGACATTAAGAAGAGTTGGCAAGAATACACAGAACTGTACATAAAAGAGCTTCACGACCAAGATAATGATGATGGTGTGATCACTCACCTAGAGCCAGACATCCTGGAATGTGAAGTGAAGTGGGCCTTAGAAAGAATCACTACGAACAAAGCTAGTGGAAGTGATGGAATTCCAGTGGAGCTATTTCAAATCCTGAAAGATGGTGCTGTGAAAGTGCTTCACTCAATATGCCAGCAAATGTGGAAAACTCAGCAATGGCCACAGGACTGGAAAAGGTCAGTTTTCATTCCAGTCCCAAAGAAAGGCAATGCCAAAGAATGCTCAAGCTACTGCACAATTGCACTCATGTCACATGCTAGTAAAGTAATGCTCAAAATTCTCCAAGCCAGGCTTCAGCAATACGTGAACTGTGAACTTCCAGATGTTCAAGCTGGTTTTAGAAAAGGCAGAGGAACCAGAGATCAAATTGCCAGCATCTGCTGGATCATTGAAAAAGCAAGAGAATTCCAGAAAAACATCTATTTCTGCTTTAGTGACTATGCCAAAGCCTTTGACTGTATGGATCACAATAAACTGTGGAAAACTCTGAAAGAGATGGGAATACCAGACCACCTGACCTGCCTCTTGAGAAACCTGTATGCAGGTCAGGAAGCAACAGTTAGAACTGGACATGGAACAACAGACTGGTTTCAAATAAGAAGAGGAGTACGTCAAGGCTGTGTATTGTCACCCTGCTTATTTAACTTATATGCAGAGTACATCATGAGAAATGCTGGGCTGGATGAAGCACAAGCTGGAATCAAGATTGCCGGGAGAAATATCAATAACCTCAGATATGCAGATGACACCGCCCTAATGGCAGAAAGTGAAGAGGAACTAAAAAGCCTCTTGAAAGTGAAAGAGGAGAGTGAAAAAGTTGGCTTAAAGCTCAACATTCAGAAAACGAAGATCATGGCATCTGGTCCCATCATTTCATGGGAAATAGATGTGGAAACAGTGTCAGACTTTATTTTTCTGGGCTCCAAAATCAGTGCAGATGGTGACTGCAGCCATGACCCTTACTCCTTGGAAGAAAAGTTAAAAAAAGTTAGATACCAACCTAGATACCATATTCAAAAGCAGAGACATTACTTTGCCAACAAAGGTCCATCTAGTCAAGGCTATGGTTTTTCCAGTGGTCATGTATGGATGTGAGAGTTGGACTGTGAAGAAAGCTGAGCGCCAAAGAATTGATGCTTTTGAACTGTGGTGTTGGAGAAGACTCTTGAGAGTCCCTTGGACTGCAAGGAGATCCAACTGGTCCATTCTAAAGGAGATCAGTCCTGGGTGTTCATTGGAAGGAATGATGCTAAAGCTGAAACTCCAATACTTTGGCCACCTCATGTGAAGAGTTGACTCATTGGAAAAGACCCTGATGCTGGGAGGGATTGGGGGCAGGAGGAGAAGGGGATGACAGAGGATGAGATGGCTGGATGGCATCACTGACTCCATGAACATGAGTTTGAGTGAACTCCGGGAATTGGAGATGGACAAGGAGGCCTGGCGTGCTGCGATTCATGGGGTCACAAAGAGTCAGACACGACTGAGCGACTGAACTGAACTGAACTAATAGACCTGACACTGGCCCTCTTAGAATTCCATCAAAATTTGAAGTGGACAGGCTGATTTTAAAATATGTTTGGAGATGCATATGACCTAGAAGATAGCGGTGAACTTGTTAGAACAAAACTGGTAGACTTGAACTTCTTGATTTCAAAATTGAATGCTGCAATAATCAAAACTGTGGTTTGGCAAAAGGAAAGCCCTGTGTATGTGTTCAAGTGATCTAACGTGCCAAGGCAGTTAGGGGAGAAAGGACGTCTTCAACAAATAATGCTGAAACAACTCTATGTCTCACTAGAGAATAAACTTAAACTTTTACCTTACACAAAACAAAAATTAACTTTAAAATAAATGGATATAAATGCAAAAGCTAAAACTATTAAACTTCTAAAACAGAAAATCTTCACAACCTTTGAGTAAGTAAAGATTTCTCAGAATACAAAGTACACAAACCATAAAAGGGGGAAAAAAGCTGATCAGCTGGACTGTTAAAACACATGGCTCTTTGAACATGGTTAGGAAAATGAAAAAACAAGCTGAAGATGGGGGGTCGGAAATTCACAATAAATTTATCAAGTAAAGGCCTTGTATTCAGAATATGTAAAGATTTCATGTAGCTCAATATTATGACAACCCATTTGAAAACCCCTTTCTGTACTGAATACAAGGCCTTTACTGGATAAATTTATTTACATTAGGCATTGTGTATATATACACAATGAGCACATGAGAAGTTGCTGAATATCATTAGTCATCAAGATGCAAATGAAAACTGATACCACCACACGCCTGCTAGAATGATTAAAAGACTGACATTACCCCAAGAATGCAAGGGTGGTTCAGCCTAAGAAAATCAATGTAATTCATCACATTGATAGGATAACGAAAAAGAACTTCATGATTATCCCAATTGATGCAGAAAAAACATTTGACAAAATTCAACATTCTTTAAGGAAATTAAGACAGCAATTTCATTTGCAATGGAATCTGAAAGAATAAAATACCTAGGAATAAATTTAACCAAGAAAGAGAAAATTGTACGTTGAAAACTACAAAACATTATTAAAGAAATGAAATAATATCTATATAAATGGAAAGGTATCATTGATGAATGGGAGATAATATTATTAAGTTAATAATACTAAAGTGATCTACAGATTGAATGTAATCCCTATTTTGAGCCTATTTTGCCAAAGTAGAAAAGCCAATTATAAAATTTATATGGCACTGCGAGGGGGCCCAAAAAGCCAAGACAGTCTTGAAAAAAGAGACAAAATTGGAGGACTCACATTTCCCAATTTCAAAACTCACTACAAAACTTCAGTAACCAAAACAGTGTGATGCTGGCATAAAGATAGACCTATAGACTAATGGGGGCTTCCCTTGTGGCTCAGCTGGTAAAGAAGCCGCCTGCAATGAGGGAGACCTGGGTTTGATCCCTGGGTTGGGAAGATCCCCGGGAGAAGGGAAAGGCTACCCACTCCAGTATTCTGGCCTAGAGAATTCAATGGACTGTATAGTTCATGGGGTTGCAAAGAGTCGGACACAAATGAGTGACCTTCACATACTCACTCACTCACTCATAGACCAATGGAATAGAATTAAGAATCCAGAAACAAGCCTGTACCTCTTTGCCCAGTTGATTTATGATGAGGGCATCAGGTTCATTCAGTGAGGAAAGAAATAGTTCCAGGATACCTGGATTTCCACACCCAAAAGAAAGAAATTGAACCCCTGCCTCACAACATATACAAAAATCATCCCAAAATGGATCGATAATCTAAATATGAGCTAAACCCACAAAACTCTTAGGGGTGTATACAGCATAAGGTACATCTCCATGACGATGAATTTGGGAATGGATTCTTAGGGATGACACCAAAAGTACAAGCTACAAAAGAGAAAACAGGTAAATAGGACTTCCTCAAAAAATATGTTTTTCAATTTGTGCATCAAAGGAAGTTATCAAGATAATGAAAAGACACCCCACAGAAAGGGAGGACATCTGTACAATTCAGATATCTGGTAAAGGTTAAATATCCAGAATATAGAAAGGTCATTGACAGTTCAACAAAAAGACAAGCAACCCAATTTTAAAATGGGCAAGAGACTTGAATACACATTTCTCCAAAGAAGATCTACAAATGATCAATAAATACATGAAAAGATGCTCAACATCATTGATCATCGGGGAAATGCAAATCAAAGCCACAAGATGAATGAATTGGTACATACACAGCATGGACAAACCTCAAAAACATGTCATGTGAAATAAGCCAGATGCAAGAACAAATAGTGTGATTTGACTTAAATATCTGTAATAGACAAGTTCAAAGAGGCAGGAAGTAGAACAATGGTTAACGGGCTGAAGGAAGAGCGAAAGGAAAGTTATATGGGTCTAAATGTAAAAGCTAAAACTTAACTGTTTCTGTTTGGAGGATAAAAAAAATTTTTTTAAGGTAATGGTGGCGATGGCATCACAACTTTGCAAATATACTTATTGCCACTGAATTGTACACTTAAAAATAGTTAAAGTGGCAAATTTTATGTTACACAAATTTTACCACACATGCATGTGTGCACACTTGCTGCCAAGTGTTGGTGAGGATGTGAACCAACCAAATTCACATACACAACTAGGGAGAATATGAAACAGTACCAACCATTTGGAAAGCAGCTTGGCAGTTTCTTATAAAGTTAAGTACAGATCTCTGCATGACTCAGCAATTCCACACCTAGGTTCTTACCTAAGAGCCGTAATAGCCAAAAAATGGAAACACCCCGTAGTTCATCACTAACACAATAGAATATTATTCAGCAATAAAAAAGAACAAACTATGGATACATAAATAAACATGGTTGAGTCTCTAACTATTCTGAGTTAAAGAAGCCAGGAAGAACAGACTATATATTGTATGTTTCTGGTTATAAAATTTTAGAAAGTGCAAACTAACCCCATAGTGACAGAAACAGATCCTTGAGGGGCAAAGGATGGTGGGAAGATGGATTATAAAGGTCACAGGGCAACTTCTGAAATTGATAGAAATGTACCTTGATTGTGGTCATAGTTTCATGGATTTCTACATCTTTCAAAATGCATTGTACACTTTACATAGATGCAGTTATGTGCATAAATTATACCTCAATAAAACTGTTATTAAAAAAAGAAGTTCAGTTTGTAGCTTCACAGTATCTCAAGGTATCATGAGTGGTAAGGGAATCATTGCTATTAGAATACTTTATTCCCTTTCACTGTTGTTGCTTATTTGGACTACACAAAAATTTTGGTGACTTCCAAGTACCACCCCTTGTTTGTACAAGACCTAACTACTACACAACTGGCTACTTAGAAAGTGTCACAATAAGGTCCTTAGTTCGAAATGCCTTGATTTCAGGCCTAAGTCTATTCACAGCTTTTGGATCTCTCTGGCTCTTTCAGAAATGTTGGGATACTGATTTTTTTCTGTGCTTAAAAAATGCATAGAAAAAAGACTAGGCTTTTTTTTTTCTACTTGATACAGCAGTCCAAATTTCAAACCCAATCTAATTATAGGTATTCTGTAAGGACAACCTGATCTCCCTCTGGCTGGAATACACTGATCAAGAGTGAGGTTTTGTGATTTTATTGCTTTTCTTAATTGCCTCAGATCAAGGGTCAGGAAGAAGATATGCACTTAGGGAACAGAGAAGGCTCATATCATTCATCAGAATGATGACAGCCCATAAATGGCCGGTTGTTATTTTCCAAGTACAAGATTGGGGGGTTGACAAGATCTGCACAAACTAAACAAGGAAGAAAAAAAAAAAAATCCTTGCCTAAGCTTCTGGTCCAGACAGGAACTTAGTCTAAAAGTAACTATAAATATAGGCAGTCTGCTTTTTCTTTAATTTCATTTTTTCTTGATTGAAAAAACTAAATTATGTAGATAGGAATAGTAGTTCAGTCTTCACTAGAGAGGAGATTAGGATATAGGATAGTTTAGTGGTAAATAAAAGGCAAAGAAGGAAGGCAGTCCGCATCTGGATGATGAATGAGATCACAGGAACTAGCTGTTTAGTCAGCTTCCCCTTCTATATATTTCTTTTTTTTTTTTTTAGGTATTTTATTTATTTATTTGGCTGTGCCAGGTCTTGGTCCCAGCACACGGGATCTGGGATCTTTAGTTCTGGCATGTTAGATCTACTTTCCTGACCAGTGATCAAACCCAGGGCCCCTGCACTGGAAGTGTAGCATTTAGCCACCGCACCACCAAGGAAGTGCCCCTTCTCTGTATTTCTAACGTAACTTCATGATCTTTTTTTTATTTTTTTTTAATTTTTTTTAAATTTTAAAATCTTTAATTCTTACATGCGTTTTCATGATCTTTTGAATAACCAAAAGTTTTCTATTTGCCATCATGGAGGAAGGACCACTTGGAAGTCTGTATTTGGTGGATAAATGCAATGGTGGCATCAGGGTTGGCGGAGGTTTTTTGAAGCTGTGCATGAGGATAAGAGGTGGAAATCCACTCAGAGACTTGAAGTGCCCACTGTGCCCAAAGCCCCTTTGGAGGAAGAGACTGCCAGGTGGTCCCTTCCCAACAAAGTGCTAAGTGCTGTGTCCCATCATCCTGAAACTCAGGCCACAGTTCTTTAGATCTGGGGCTTGGTGCCCCAGCCTGATGCATTCCTTCAAGCCTGAACATGAGGAAGGATAGTGATCCGGACACATGTCTAGTCTCCAAAACAACATCGAATTGGGAGTTTCAGTTAATAGTATCTGCCTGAGCAGATCCTCTCTCAGGTCCTTAGAATTTGGGGTCCAGACTTTGCATCCAGCCCTGGCAAATAGGAAGGAGGAGAAGTGGAGCAGACATCAGAGAAACCACATAGGCTGCAGTCCCCCAAACAACGGAGCCTCCAGAGCAGAGAGCGGAAACGTCTGGAATCACCAAGATCCATCTCCCAAACAACGCTCCATTTCCAGAAGCCCTGGCACTTGGTGACCTTGGAAAGTGTCTCTTCCCTGCAAATGAAGAGGAAAAACTAGCTATGCAACAGCTCTTGTATGTAAGTATTGCCTGGCTCTTTAAAACCATGTTCCTTTAGAGTTATCAGGCGGGCATTGTTGTGTCAGAAATGAAGCTGGGATCCAAGGAGTTCCAGTGACTTCCTTAAGGTCAAAATCAAGAGAATAAGTCAAAGACTCTCCACTTATGAACATGAAGTTGGAAATATCTACAGAGCCTTTCTCCTGGGGGTGCCGCTGCATCCTCCTCCTACTGTTTTTTATTACCTACAACTTTGTACCCTAGATCACTATCACTATTATACCCTAGATCACGATTCCTCTGGGTCTTTGCTGTTGTTCAGTTGCTCAGTCATGTCTGATTCTTTTGTGACCCCATGGACTGTAGCCCACCAGGCTCCTCTGTCCATGGGATTTCCCAGGCAAGAATACTAGAGTGGGTTAGAGTGGGTTTCCTTCTCCAGGGGATCTTCCTGACTCAGGGATTGAACCTGTGACTCCTGCATTGGCAGGCAGATTCTTTACTACTGAGCCACCAGGGAAGTCCACTCTGGGTCTTCAGTTCAGTTCAGTTCAGTCGCTCAGTCGTGTCCAACTCTTTGCGACCCCATGAATCACAGCACGCCAGGCCTCCCTGACCATCACCAACTCCCAGAGTTCACTCAAACTCGTGTCCATCGAGTCGGTGATGCCATCCAGCCATCTCATCCTCTGTCGTCCCCTTCTCCTCCTGCCCCCAATCCCTCCCAGCATCAGAGTCTTTTTCAATGAGTCAACTCTTCGCATGAGATGGCCAAAGTACTGGAGTTTCAGCTTTAGCATCAGTCCTCCCAAAGAACACCCAGGGCTGATCTCCTTTAGAATGGCCTGGTTGGATATCCTTGCAGTCCAAGGGACTCTCAAGAGTCTTCTCCAACACCATAGTCAAAAGCATCAATTCTTCAGTGCTCAGCTTTCTTCACAGTCCAACTCTCACATCTATACATGACCACTGGGAAAACCATAGCCTTGACTAGACGGGCCTTAGTCGGCAAAGTAATGTCTCTGCTTTTCAATATGCTATCTAGGTTGGTCATAACTTTCCTTCTGGGTCTTACATGTGGGAAAAAAACAGCAGAGGCATTTACTACATACTGCAGGCCACAGGCATGGGTAAGTTGGTGTGCAGGTCTTGTGTAATGGACTCTAGGGGACCCTAGTGAGAAGGCAGAGGTTTTCCTGGCAGACAATCTAAACATAGCCTAGGGATGCCAGATAAAATACAGGATGCCGGTTATCGCATGAGACAAATTTGTACGACACAATTGTTTGTTGTTTATCTGAAATTCAAATTTAACTGGGCATCCTATATTTTTGTTTACTAAATGAAGGCAACCCCTATCGGTGCCACAGCATAGCACAGACACCGAGGACGAGAGGGAGGGGCTCACGAGAGCCAGAGAAGCAGAGTGGCTTAGGCGCGAGGAGCTCTGGGGAGCAGCGTTCAGCCCCCCTTTCTGGATTCCCTCAGTACCTGCCATGTCTTGGTGTATAAACAGAAGACAGCACATCAACTCAGTGATTAAAATCAACGTTTGTCTACAAAAGGGTAGAAAGCGGCCAGAATTTGTTGGTCAAAAAGATCCCCTGGAGAAGGAAATGGCAACCCACTCCAGTATTCTTGCCTGGAAAACCCCATGGACAGAGGAGCCTGGTGGGCTACAGTCTGTGGGGCTGCAAACAAGCCGGACACAACTGGGCACGCACACACAAGTAGTACTCAAAACTTAGTCTTAAAGTGCTTTCAATCTAACACAGAATTGAGAATTTAATCAGAGCTTAGAAGGTGATGCAAAAAAAGTAATGTAGTACTTTACCTGAGGCGAAAAACCTTCCGAATGTGGATCTGTGTGATGTTTGTCCTATGGTGCTCGTGGCTGTCAACAATCTGAATTCACGGAATTGTGTTTTACTCCTGGTTTTCAGATGGCACCGCCCAATAACGACAGAAGACAAGATGGTGGGAGGGCATCACCAACTCAGTGGACATGAGTTTGAGCAAGCTCCGGGAGACAGTGAAGGACAGGGAAGCCTGGTGTGCTGCCTTGGGGTCGCAAAGAGTCGGACACGATTGAGTGACTGAACAACAGCAATAACACAAATAGAAGATATCGTCTCTGCTGCTCCTTTTGTTTAGCTCCTAGGTCATCTAGTTTTTATTGAGCCCTTGTTGCAGATATATGAGTGGGGTGGTTGTACCTAGCCAAAACTAAATTATTCATTTCCTCCTCTGATGACAAAAGATGGCTTTTCCATTTGGCGTATCCATAGGCTTAGCTTTCGGCTGCCACCACTCTTCACCAACAGCTACCTTTTAGCCCCTCTACCTTTTTGTCTTCACTCAGTGAAACCAGATTCTCAGGATGAGAGCTTTGGTCTTTTCAGTCTGACCTTCTCTCAGGACAGCAAACCCCATTTTCTGTTTAAAATGATTACTCATAAATAGAAGTACATTAGCGGTGGCCAAAATCCATCTGGTCGCTTCCCTTCTGTGCAGTGATGAATTGGCAAAAGGACAGGAAGGGGAGGGTGGGGGAGCAGGCGAGGCCGGGCCCTGCAGAGCCACAGTCTGTGCACAGATGCTACGCTCCTGGTGCGGCCTGGGAAGCACCCTCCCCAGAGCTCGCTGGCTACAGCAGATATAGGACAGAGTAAATGCCATGTCTGCCTACATGTCTGCAAAGCGGCCTTGATTTGTCAGAGGCAAAAATAGTAAGAAGAGAGGGGAAAACTATGAAAGATAAACAGGATTTCAGAAATCATGCATTTTGAGCATGTGTGTGTGTGTGTTTCCCCTGTCTATTTAGTTACTATTCAGTCTAGCAAGGCATGAACACTTAAGAGATCAATCATTTAAATAACAATAAATTCACATGGCTAACATTGAAATTTTGTACGTCTTCATTGCAGCCATGAAATTAAAAGACGCTTACTCCTTGGAAGGAAAGTTATGACCAACCTAGATAGCATATTGAAAAGCAGAGACATTACTTTGCCAACAAATGTCCATCTAGTCAAGGCTATGGTTTTTCCAGTAGTCATGTATGGATGTGAGAGTTGGACTGTGAAGAAGGCTGAGTGCCGAAGAATCGATGCTTTTGAACTGTGGTGTTGGAGAAGCTCTTGAGAGTCCCTTAGACTGCAAGGAGATCCAACCAGTCCATTCTAAAGGAGATCAGTCCTGGGTGTTCTTCGGAAGGAATGATGCTAAAGCTGAAACTCTAGTACTTTGGCCACCTCATGCAAAGAGTTGACTCACTGGAAAAGACTCTGATGCTGGGAGGGATTGGGGGCAGGAGGAGACGGGGATGACAGAGGATGAGATGGCTGGATGGCATCACTGACTCGATGCAAGTGAGTCTGAGTGAACTCCGGGAGTTGGTGATGGACAGGGAGGCCTGGCGTGCTGCAATTCCTGGGGTCACAAAGAGTCGGACACAACTGAGCGACTGAACTGAACTGAACATTGAAATGGTAAAAAACAAAAATCCCAAATGCAGGCCTGAATGAGGACAGAGTGGGAAGAGATGAGAGGTGAAAACATGAAAGTAAAAGTCACTGAGTCATGTCCCACTCTTTGTGACCCCGTGGACTGGGTCTTCAGGCTCAGATTGGTGTACCCACCAAACATTCCTCCTTGTAATCATGTAAAGACGAGAGCTGATGTCTCAGAAAGGCATCTGGAAATTGAAAACTGGGGTCATTAAATTCAGATGACCCCCTGAATTCTCCAGGCCAGAATCCTGGAGTGGGTAACCTTTCCCTTCTCCAGGGGATCTTTCCAACTCAGGGATCAAACCCAGGTCTCCCACGTGGCAGGTGGATTCTTTACCAGCTAAGCCATAAGGGAAGCCCAAGAATACTGGAGTGGGTAGCCTATGCCTTCTCCAGGGGACCTTCCCAACCTGGGAATCGAACTGGGGTCTCCTGAGTTGCAGGCAGATCCTTTACCAACTAAGCCACCAGGGAAGCCCTGAGATGAGAGGTACCTGTCTGCAAAAGCCTTTGTTCAGAAGGTGCTCACATAGCCAACAGACCTCTGCCCAGCGCCTGTGTTTCCCTTCCCCAGAGGCCCAGAGACAGTGTCCCTGGGGAAACTTCCACAGCAACCTTTCTATGACCTCACATTCTGCGTGTTGTCTTAGCTACGAGGTGGAAAGTGCAGTCAGCCACTGTATTCTTTCTTGGGCTACTTATGGGTTAGGGCCCTCCCAACCTCACCCTTTCCTCCTTAAATATTCTAGCTCCTATTTCTAATAGTATTGTTTTCCCCTACTTTGTCACCTATAGGTTTTTTTGTTTTTGTTTTTGTTTTTTTAGTTCTTCTGTGAAATACTCTGGTAAAAATGAAAAGAAAAGTTTTGCTATTCCCATTAAGGGTAAACTGAGAGATGTGAGAAGCCTCAGAAGACCTCAAAAGGAGAGAAGCCCAGTTTTCAATTTCCAGATGCCTTTCTGAGCATCAGCTCTTGTCTTTACATGATTACAAGGAGGAATGTTTGGTGGGTACACCTATCTGAGCCTGAAGACCTCATGAAAACACATGGACCGCTGGAGAAGGGGATGGAAGTGGGGGCTGGAAAGGGCACAAAGCCTGTCTTCAGCAGCTGTTAATGCATGTCCTCAGTCAGTTAAACCAATGGAGGAGTCAGGCACTGGGAAGAAAACCTTTTGCTTTCTTCAGTAATGTTTCTAAATCTACAGATGGGGACAAGGAGGTGAGGCATTATTTCTCATATTTTCTAGTAAGTTTCAAAGAGAATTACTGACATGCCATTTTAATGCCTGTCATCTTTTCTGCAACACTGATCATTGGGGGCAAGCTGGGCCCTTGCCCTTGAAACAAGTGCAGTGTTGGTGGCTTGGAGACAGCCCTGCTTACACCTTGGGGAGGCTGGCAGCATGGCAGGCGAGGATTCAGCAGCACCCCTCTAGGGTGGGGAGGGATTAGCACCCAGACAGATTCCAGAGTGGACATGGAGCATTGGGGACAAGAGGTTTGAAACAGGCAACACCAGTTCTCAGAGGCACAGAGGTAAACATGGCTTACACCCGGAGAACTCCCTGCCAATCAGAGCATGACTCCTCTCTCCTCTCCACCAGTCAAGGGTTTGCAAGTGGCAGGCTCCCCCACCAATCAGAGCCAGGCCCTCATCTCCTCGTCTTTCCTCCAATCAGGGCTTCCACCCTCCCCCTTGCCCACCAATTCCCCTGCCAAGCAGAGCCAACCTTCCAACTCTTATCTACCAATCAAGACTGCAGACAGAAAGAAAGCATTTTTCATCAGAGCCCATGGGAATTAGCTTCGACCTGTAGACTGATGGTGACTCTGCATAAATGCTTTAAGTCCAGGTCTTTGTTGCTCTGTTCCTATGATTACAGGAAAGGAGAAGAGCAAAGAGAAGGGAGGGCAGGGCGAGGTAGGGTTTTTAGAATTTAATAGGATTGTTTTATCTTCTTTAAAGACCCCTATGTGTGTCTTGAAAACACAGTGCAGGGTGGTAGACTGAAACAGGTAGAGACCACCCCTCCCTGCTTTGCACATGCTCAGAAGGCCCAGGATTCTGTGGGCATGGTCCCACTTCTGCACCACATGCTCAGCTCTCTTTTTCCCCTTATTTCCTCCTTCTAGTCATTTGGGTTGATTCTGTTTGGGAGTGTTTGCTTTGGCTCCTCTCCTATTTCTGCAGGAACATTGTCTTTCACACTGGGCAGTAAGAGTCTGAATCATCACAGGAATAAACGAAAGCATATCACTTTCACACAAATGTTCCCAGGACTTCTGACACTGCAGACAAAGAAAATTTTTTCCTAATTCATGAAATGGAACTTATTGCCCTTTGCAATACAGATCTCTGATTAAAGAAATCAGTCTAGCACAGTCCCTAATGCACTGCCTAATAAAATTCTTGTGCAAGTGGAGTTTTATTTGGGAGGCATTTGGTGAGGATGAGGGAAGAACCAGGTACAGGTTACAAAATTTAAATTTTTTAAAATTTTATTCTCAGAAAACCAGTCTCACAGGTTCTTTGGATCTGGGCAGGCAGAGATTTAAAAAAAAATTAAGGTTTCAGTGGACAGTCATTAGGACTTCCCTAGTGGCTCAGCAGTAAAGAATCCACCTGCAATGCAGGAGCTGCAGGAGATGAGGGTTCGATTCCCTGGGTGGGGAAGATCCCTCGGAGGGCATGCAACCCAGTCCAGTATTCTTGCCTGGAAAATCCCCATGGACAGAGGAGACTGGTGGGCTTCAGTTCATAGGGTTGCAAAGAGTCAGACACGACCGAAGTGACTTGGCATGCATACACAGACAGTCATAAAAGCCAGAGTGCTATGTGCTTCCATACAAATGTCCTTTGTAAACCCAGGCTTCTGTGGTAAACACAGTGGTGTGCTTCCAGAGCCCGCCCAGACTTGTTGCTTCAGCTGCTGGGGTGCTTTGCTGAGATTACTTGGTGACCCAGCTCCAGTTCTAGTTGGGCTATAAAGAGTCCTAGAGATAGCTGCTCAGGGAAGCTCTATGAGTGAGTTTGTTTCATAAACTCCATGGCAGGCTCACATTGTTCATCCTCAGAGAAGAGATTCCACAGGCTAGGCCTTGACTGAGAGGCTACTCTTCCGCACACAGGTCTCTTCTGCATCAGGAATGCCCTCAGCTTCCATGAGCTGCCTCTCAAGGTCACAGCCCCACCCCAGGGGGCCACATCGAATGATGAGTCAAAGCCAGAGACCCTTGTGGGTTCTGCAAGGCTATGGTTGGGGCTGTACTCAGGGCCACGTCTCCCTCTGCCCACTCCTGCTTTGGCCCCCTCTCTTCCACAGGTGTTGATCTTGAGGATGCTCCTTTATAAACATCCCGCTCCCTAAACTCCACTTCAGAGTCTGCATCCCAAGGAACCCAGCCTGCAAAGAAATTGTGCCAGTTCTCCGCTCTGTGCTGGTTATAGCACACTTGCAGAGCTGCCTTCAGTATGGACAAAGATTTTGTTCCATCCGCAAAGCTCACTGTGAGTCAAAGCTGCCTGAAATGAAATAAGCATCTTGTGAAGGTGAGGAGATCTTCAAAGAGGACCTGTTCAAAGGAAAACACTGTTAGAAAGATGAGGGGGATGTGAAGTGGTGAAAGCAAGACTCGTAAGGGTGGATGGACTGGATGGCCTCCAGGTTTTTTCCCACATCAAGACCCTAAGATCTGTATTAGTTTGCTAGGGCTGCCATAACCAGGTACCAGAGACGGTGTGGCTTAAACAACAGAAATTTATTTCCTCACCATTCTGGAGGCTAGAAGTCCAAGATCAAAGTGTCAGCAAGTTTATTTCTCCTGAGGCCTCTCTCCTTAGGTTATCTGAAGACTGCTTTCTCCCTGTCTTCAGATAGTCTTCCTTCTGTCTGTTTTTTTAAATTTTTATTTATTTAGGCCACATGGCATGTGGGATCTTAGTTCCCTCACCAGGAATCAAACTTGTGCCGCCTACAGTGGAAAGTGAAAGTGAGAGTCATTCATTCGTGTCTGACTCTTTGCAACCCCATGGACTATACCTAAATTCAAGACCCAGCTTTTCTACATGCAGAGTACAAGACCTTGGCCACATAACATAACCACTATAACTCTACTTCTTCAAAGTGAAAGTGAAAGTCACTCAGTCATGTCTGACTCTTTGTGACCCCATGGACTATACAGTCCATGGAATTCTCCAGGCCAGAATACTGGAGTGGGTAGCCTTTCCCTTCTCCAGGGGATCTTCCCAACCCAGGGATCGAACCCAGGTCTCCCACATTGCAGGCAGATTCTGCAGTGGAAGTGAGTGTTAATCACAGGACTGCCAAGGATGTCCCTGGTTTTTTTCCCCCCACAATAGTAAAACATGTTAATAGTTTTCACAATCAATAGCCAGACCAAAAAAAAAAAAAAAAGATAATTACAATTGCAAGCCATAATGGGAACATGACTAACTTAACAATATAAAATGATTACATACAATTTGAGGGAGTCAAGCAGAGAGAGGTGGTAAGTGGAAGTGCATATGTGAACACTTTTTATTTACGTACTTTTAATTTTTGGCCACACCTTTTGGCGTGTGGGGTCTTAGTTCCCTGACCAGGGATTGAACCCACACCCCCTGTGTTGGAAGGCGGAATCTTGATCACTGGGTAAGTCCTTGTGTCTGTGTTTTCATCTCTTCTTCTTATAAAGACTTCAGTTATGATAGATTAGGGCCCACCCATATAACCTCATTTTACCTTTATTCTCTCTTTAAAGGCCCTATTTCCAAATAGTCACATTCTGAGGTACAGGGGTTAGGACTTCAATATAAGGATTTCAGAAGGCCACAGTTCAGTCCATAACAAAATCCCGAGATTTTACTGTATTCCAGATCGATAGTACACTTCAGCACACATCCAGCCCAGTGTTGTAAAAGCTCATATTCAGCAACAGAGCTAGCCAGGTTATGCTTGAAGGAGTAATTGTACAGCTACATAATTAAAGTTGCTAAACAAGAGCCAATCGTAGCCTTTTTAAAAATACATGGCTTCTCTTTATTATAAGTTTTTTTGAAAATTACAGGAAATGGTTCCTTCCCTTAGAGAAATAAAGGATGCTTGATAGCTGTGAGTCATGCCACAGTCTTAGCTTTTGAAAATGCTGTTGTTTTCTTATCTAGTAGCTATGAGTATCGTTATGTCCACACTACTTCATCCAGGAAATCTTAGCATTGGCCAGGCCAGCCAATGTATTTACACCACTGTATGCAGACAAACATAGACTCTACACCCAAGGAGGGACAAGGGGAGTTTCTGGACATAAGAGGATCACTGGATTTTCTGAGGATAGTAATCTGAGTATAAAAAGAAAAAGGCTACTATGATGGCTTTGTCTCTTGCATTCACTCCCTATTCATTTATTCATCCATTCAAACAATAATCATTGGGCTCTAACTACATGGTAGGCATTGTGATAATTGATTTGGGAAAAATAACTTTGTAAAAAAAGCAAAATCCTACCTCCAAAGAGGGAAGCTTTTGGTAAGACAAGCTGTACTGTGATGATGCTGATGCCATAAAGCCTGGGTTTTGTCATCACAAGGACTGGGCTCAAGGTCCAGCTCCACCTGGGTCAGCTGTGTGACCCTGGGCAAGTCACTCCACCTCTCTAAGCATCAATTTCTCATTCGTGTAATGAGCATAAGAATAACTCCTACATCAGCAGTTTCAATCTCCTGGTGGTAGGCTGGGAAGATTTTATCCCTCTTTTCCATAACTGCTCTCAGCATCCTCCAAAACCACCTTTAATCAGTATAAAATGTAAGTAAAAACAACATGTTTACTTGGCATTTTCTGCTTCCAGTTAGACCGCAGCCCTTAAGTCCCTCGTATATAGCTACCAGTTTGCCTCATATACTGTGAAAATTAAACGAGGCAATGCATGCAGTATGCTTTCTCATGTAAAAGCCCAGTAAACGTTAGCATTATTAAGGCATTTTGTAGTAAGTACTAGGAGTGTGTAGTGATTAGCTCATCCCAGTCCCTCCAGCCTCCAACCTTCATCTCAGGAACCCTCCTCTGTTGCCAGACAAACCTACACAAGGATGTTCAAGTATGTTACTTGTAAATAATAAAAGAATTCAGAGGGTAAAGGGTCACTTAATTTTTTTAAGAATGAGGACCATTTCTGTGGAAGATGTAAGATTTAATCTGGTCCCTGAAGCATGGCAAATCAATTGGAAAGAATGACATCAACAAAGATGTATAGATGGGGGAGAGTAAGGCACATTCCTGTAACATGTGAGTGACCGTGTCAGATTGAGCTTTGCTGGGTGGGGTGGGAATTTAGGCTAAGAGTAAAGACCAGAGCTAAAACTGAAAGTGTTTTTATAAGATAGGCTGAAGAGGTTGAGGTGGGTATTCGGTGGTTAGTGAGGAGCTACTGCCTAGTAACAAACCTTAAGCAGATAATTTAGATGATTAGAAATGCTTCAAGGAGACGACTCAGGTAAGAGCCTTTGGTAACCACTGAGCGTATGGGCTGAATTCGAGCAAGGAGAGGTTAGGCGAAGGGTACCAGTAGCAAAGAAATTAATGAGTTTGTCCAGAGAAGAGAAGACGAAGGCCTGAGCTAAAGCAGTGGCCGTGAGACTGGCAAGAAGGCTGCAGATGGAGAAACCCATCAGGAAGACGTTCTCCTATTGGGCTTGGTGGACAAGAGGTGGTAGACAGAGAGCAAGAGGGGAAGAGGAGTCAAGTGTGTCATGGTCCCTTTAGCCACACACAAAAGTAGAAGAAATAAGGAAGAGGATCTTAGAGAAAGAGGGAGACTTTGATATCAAGGTTGTCGACAGGAGTTGATGAAGTGGACAGACATCCAGAAGATATTCAGCAGACTTAGAAATTGTCCAGGTCTCAGGATTGAGTCTCTGGGTAGAGAGGTGAGCTGGGATCCATCCCTAGAGATGTCACCCCCAATTGGAGCAGAGAAGGAGACTATTGGTGGTAGAAGGAGACAGGTGTTTGTAGTCTGAGCAGGAAGACTGAAGGTGTAGGAAGAGCCAGAGCCTAAGGAGAGGACACAGGTTTATGATCCATCCATCCATCCAGCTGGATGTGGGGTGTATTAAAGTTTGCCCCCAAAGTCCAGAATCTCAAGCTCACTGAGAAAGGCTGCCAGTGAGGAGCCCCAGAGCAGAAGGTTTAACTTCAGGGCTCCAGGCTGCATGGCACGCAGAGCCTCAAGAGACTAAGAAAATAAATCAAAGGAACAAGAATAATCAAGTCTGAAAAAGACTTTTTTGTATTAGAAAAGCTCTGAGACCAGAAGTCACATTGCAAGAGATTAAAAAAATAAATAGTTGGTGAAAATGTGGAAAACCTGGAGACAGAGAACATTGCTTGATTCAGTTCAGTTCAGTCACTCAGTAGTGTCCGACTCTTTGCGACCCCATGAATTGCAGCACGCCAGGCCTCCCTGTCCATCACCAACTCCCGGAGTTCACTCAGACTCACGTGCATCAAGTCGGTGATGCCATCCAGCCATCTCATCCTCAGTCGTCCCCTTCTCCTCCTGCCCCCAATCCCTCCCAGCATCAGAGTCTTTTCCAATGAGTCAACTCTTCACATGAGGTGGCCAAAGTACTGGACTTTCAGCTTTAGCATCATTCCTTCCAAAGAAATCCCAGGGCTGATCTCCTTCAGAATAGACTGGCTGGATCTCCTTGCAGTCCAAGGGACTCTCAAGAGTCTTCTCCAACACCACAGTTCAAAAGCATTGATTCTTCGGTGCTCAGCCTTCTTCACAGTCCAACTCTCACATCCATACATGACCACAGGAAAAACCATAGCCTTGACTAGATGGACCTTAGTCGGCAAAGTACTGTCTCTGCTTTCGAATATGCTGTCTAGGTTGGTCATAACTTTTCTTCCAAGGGGTAAGAGTCTTTTAATTTCATGGCTGCAGTCACCATCTGCAGTGATTTTGGAGCCCCCCAAAATAAAGTCTGACACTGTTTCCACCGTTTCCCCATCTATTTCCCATGAAGTGATGGGACCGGATGCCATGATCTTCGTTTTCTGAATATTGAGCTTTAAGCCAACTTTTTCGCTCTCCTCTTTCACTTTCATCAAGAGGCTTTTTAGCTCCTCTTCACTTTCTGCCATAAGGGTGATGTCATCTGCATATCTGAGGTTATTGAGATTTCTCCCAGCAGTCTTGATTCCAGCTTGTGTTTCTTCCAGTCCAGCGTTTCTCATGATGTACTCTGCATAGAAGTTAAATAAGCAGGGTGACAATATACAGCCTTGACGCACTCCTTTTCCTATTTGGAACCAGTCTATTGTTCCATGTCCAGCTCTGTTTCTTCCTGACCTGCATACAGATTTCTCAAGAGGCAGGTCAGGTGGTCTGGTATTCCCATCTCTTTCAGAATTTTCCACAGTTTATTGTGATCCACACAGTCAAAGACTTTGGCATAGTCAATAAAGCAGAAATCGATGTTTTTCTGGAACTCTCTTGCTTTTTCCATGATCCAGCAGATGTTGGCAATTTGATCTCTGGTTCCTCTGCCTTTTCTGAAACCAGCTTGAACATCAGGGAGTTCATGGTTC
The DNA here is from genome assembly GCF_001704415.2 of Capra hircus. Classification (NCBI taxonomy): domain Eukaryota; kingdom Metazoa; phylum Chordata; class Mammalia; order Artiodactyla; family Bovidae; genus Capra; species Capra hircus. The sequence continues at coordinate 29,237,110 of NC_030823.1, read as the reverse complement.
ACGTATTGCTGAAGCCTGGCTTGGAGAATTTTGAGCATTACTTTACTAGCGTGTGAGATGAGTGCAATTGTGCGGTAGTTTGAGCATTCTTTGGCATTGCCTTTCTTTGGGATTGGAATGCAAACTGACCTTTTGCAGTCCTGTGGCCACTGCTGAGTTTTCCAAATGTGCTGGCATATTGAGTGCAGCACTTTCACAGCATCATCTTTCAGGATTTGAAATAGCAACTATTTAAAAAATTATAGTTGGTTTATAATGTTGTGTTAATTACTGCTGTCTACCAGAGTGACTCAGTTATTCACACACATTTATATGTTATTTTCCATATTCTTTTACTGTATAGCACAGGGAAAGCAATTACTTTCTAAAACCGCAAAACCACATTGAGGGAGGGAATATCCACAGGGGTGCTCAGAAAAAGCAAATACAGAGTTGGGAGAATACACATTTATGCAAATATTTTGGCTCATAATTTGATAAAATAACAAATGCCTGAAAAATGTTGACATACAGCCATAGTTATATTTCTCTGAATTTATTCCCATAAATAATAAAGATGGCCACAGTTAAGCCAGCAGAAAACAGCAGACACTAGGAAGAGAGCCGGGTGGGCCCTCTGGCTTCCCCCGCACTGCCCCGCCGCCCCCTCGCCAGGTTGCCCTTGGCCCGTGCACCAGCCAACTCCGTTATGGCGTGCTGCAGCCCCTGCGTCATGATTAGTGATGAGGAGCCAGGTTATGACCTAGATCTATTTTGTGTACCTAACCATTACGCTGAGGATTTGGAAAAGGTATTTATTCCTCATGGACTCATTCTGGACAGGACGGAAAAGCTGGCCCGAGATGTGATGGAGGATATGGGAGGTGACCACATCGTGGCCCTCAGTGTGCTCAAGGCAGGCTAAACGTTCTTTACGGACCTGCTGGACTACATTAAAGCGCTGAACAGAAATAGTGATAGGTTCATTCCTATGACTGTAGATTTTATCAGACTAGATTTTTTAAGAGCTACTGTAATGACCAGTCAACAGGTGCTGTCAAAGCCACTGGTGGAGATAATCTCTCAACTTTAGCTGGAAAGAAGGTCTCGATTGTTGAAGATATAATTGACATGGGCAAAACAATGCAAATCTAGCTATCCTTGGTCCAGCAGCATAATCCAAAGATGGTTGAGGTTGCCAGCTTGCTGGTGAAAAGGACCCCTCGAAGCACTGGCTATAGACCAGACTTTGTTGGATTTGAAATTCCAGAAAAGTTTGTAATAGGGTATGCCCTTGACTATAATGAATACTTCAGGGATTTGAATCATGTTTGTATCATTAGTGAAACTAGAAAAGCAAAATACAAATCCGAAGCTGAGAGTTCAGGCTGAGTTTGGTAACATCTGGAGTCCCATGGAAATCATCAGTGAAATTACTAAATCTTCTAGTTCTGTGGCCAGCTGCTTAGCAGAGCTTATTGCATGTATTTTCTAAGAATTTTATCTGTTTTATATTTTAGAAATGTCTGTTGCTGCATTCCTGAACTCTTTTATTTGCACTGTGAGCTTATAGACTGTCAGTTCCCTTTGAGGTGGATTGTTGTTGGACTCATGAATGAAAAATCTCTTAAACAACACCACTATTGAATAAAAATATTGAAGTTGTATCTGTGAGAAGCATTTAAAGAGGAGGATATGTTCATATTTAATTGATATTTTAATTTTTATATACTGATAAAGAATAGAAGTGATTGAATATTATTATACCATTGTGTGTTTAGAAAAGTAAGAACCAGTGTTTTATATCAGTGACAGTATTTAGAGGTGTTATTATATTGGATAAACTGTATGTCCTGGAATTATCTTTGTAGGTTTCAGTTCAGTTCAGTTGAGTTGCTCAGTCGTGTCCAATTCTTTGCGACCCCATGAATTGCAGCACGCCAGGCCTCCCTGTCCATCACCAACTCCCGGAGTTCACTCAGACTCACATCCATCGAGTCAGTGATGCCATCCAGCCATCGCATCCTCAGTCGTCCCCTTCTCCTCCTGCCCCCAATCCCTCCCAGCATCAAAGTCTTTTCCAATGAGTCAGCTCTTTGCATGAGGTGGTCAAAGTACTGGAGCTTCAGCTTTAGCATTATTCCTTCCAAAGAAATCCCAGGGCTGATCTCCTTCAGAATGGACTGGCTGGATCTCCTTGCAGTCCAAGGGACTCTCAAGAGTCTTCTCCAACACCACAGTTCAAAAGCATCGATTCTTCAGTGCTCAGCCTTCTTCACAGTCCAACTCTCACATCCATACATGACCACAGGAAAAACCATAGCCTTGACTAGATGGACCTTAGTCGGCAAAGTACTGTCTCTGCTTTTGAATATACTATCTAGGTTAGTCATAACTTTTCTTCCAAGGAGTAAGGGTCTTTTAATTTCATGGCTGCAGTCACCATCTGCAGTGATTTTGGAGCCCCCCAAAATAAAGTCTGACACTGTTTCCACTGTTTCCCCATCTATTTCCCATGAAGTGATGGGACCAGATGCCATGATCTTCTTTTTCTGAATGTTGAGATTTAAGCCAACTTTCTTGCTCTCCTCTTTCACTTTCATCAAGAAGCTTTTTAGCTCCTCTTCACTTTCTGCCATAAGGGTGGTGTCATCTGCATATCTGAGGTTATTGAGATTTCTCCTGGCAATCTTGATTCCAGCTTGTGTTTCTTCCAGTCCAGCGTTTCTCATGATGTACTCTGCATAGAAGTTAAATAAGCAGGGTGACAATATACAGCCTTGACGCACTCCTTTTCCTATTTGGAACCAGTCTATTGTTCCATGTCCAGCTCTAACTGTTTCTTCCTGACCTGCATACAGATTTCTCAAGAGGCAGGTCAGGTGGTCTGGTATTCCCATCTCTTTCAGAATTTTCCACAGTTTATTGTGATCCACACAGTCAAAGACTTTGGCATAGTCACTAAAGCAGAAATCGATGTTTTTCTGGAACTCTCTTGCTTTTTCCATGATCCAGCAGATGTTGGCAATTTGATCTCTGGTTCCTCTGCCTTTTCTGAAACCAGCTTGAACATCAGGGAGTTCATGGTTCACGTATTGCTGAAGCCTGGCTTGGAGAATTTTGAGCATTACTTTACTAGCGTGTGAGATGAATGCAATTGTGCGGTATTTTGAGCATTCTTTGGCATTGCCTTTCTTTGGGATTGGAATGAAAACTGACCTTTTGCAGTCCTGTGGCCACTGCTGAGTTTTCCAAATGTGCTGGCATATTGAGTGCAGCACTTTCACAGCATCATCTTTCAGGATTGGAAACAGCTCCACTGCAATTCCATCACCTCCACTAGCTTTGTTCGTAGTGATGCTTTCTCAGGCCCACTTGACTTCACATTCCAGGATGCCTGGCTCTAGGTGAGTGATCACAGCTTCGTGATTATCTGGGTCATGAAGATCTTTTTGATATAGTTCTGTGTATTCTTGCCACCTCTTCTTAATATCTTCTGCTTCTGTTAGGTCCATACCATTTCTGTCCTTTATCAAGCCCATCTTTGCATGAAATTTTCCCTTGGTATCTCTAATTTTCTTGAAGAGATCTCTAGTCTTTCCCATTCTGTTCTTTTCCTCTATTTCTTTGCATTGATGGCTGAAGAAGGCTTTCTTATCTCTTCTTGCTATTCTTTGGAACTCTGCATTCAGATGCTTATATATTTCCTTTTCTCCTTTGCTTTTCACTTCTCTTCTTTTCACAGCTATTTGTAAGGCCTCCTCAGATAGCCATTTTGCTTTTTTGCATTTCTTTTCCATGGGGATGGTCTTGATCCCTCTCTCCTGTACAATGTCACAAACCTCATTCCATAGTTCATCAGGCACTCTATCTATCAGATCTAGGCCCTTAAATCTATTTCTCACTTCCACTGTATAATCATAAGGGACTTGATTTCAGTCATACCTGAATGGTCTAGTGGTTTTCCCTACTTTCTTCAATTTGAGTCTGAATTTGGTAATAAGGAATTCATGATCTGAGCCACAGTTTTCTCCTGGTCTCGTTTTTGTTGACTGTATAAGAGCTTCTCCATCTTTGGCTGCAAAGAATATAATCAATCTGATTTCGGTGTTGACCATCTGGTGATGTCCATGTGTAGAGTCTTCTCTTGTGTTGTTGGAAGAGGGTGTTTGCTATGACCAGTGCATTTTCTTGGCAAAACTCTATTAGTCTTTGCCTTGCTTCATTCCGCATTCCAAGGCCAAATTTGCCTGTTACTCCAGGTGTTTCTTGCCTTCCTACTTTTGCATTCCAGTCCCCTATAATGAAAAGGACATCTTTTTTGGGTGTTAGTTCTAAAAGGTCTTGTAGTTCTTCATAAAACCATTCAACTTCAGCTTCTTCAGCGTTACTGGTTGGGGCATAGACTTGGATAATTGTGATATTGAATGGTTTGCCTTGGAGATGAACAGAGATCATTCTGTTGTTTTTGAGACTGCATCCAAGTACTGCATTTCAGACTTTTGTTGACCATGATGGCTACTCCATTTCTTCTGAGGGATTCCTGCCCGCAGTAGTAGATATAATGGTCATCTGAGTTAAATTCACCCATTCCAGGCCATTTTAGTTCGCTGATTCCTAGAATGTCAGCGTTCACCCTTGCCATCTCTTGTTTGACCACTTCCAATTTGCCTTGATTCATGGACCTGACATTCCAGGTTCCTATGCAATATTGCTCTTTACAGCATCGGATCTTGCTTCTATCACCAGTCACATCCACAACTGGGTATTGTTTTTGCTTTGGCTCCATCCCTTCATTCTTTCTGGAGTTATTTCTCCACTGATCTCCAGTAGCATATTGGGCACCTAATGACCTAGGGAGTTCCTCTTTCGGTATGCTATCATTTTGCCTTTTCATACTGTTCATGGGGTTCACAAGGCAAGAATACTGAAGTGGCTTGCCATTCCCTTCTCCAGTGGACCACATTTTGTCAGGTTTCAGTAGTAATAACTATTCTCCTGTTTGTTCAGATTATTTCCAGTGAATCTTTGTCAAATGTTCCTTTTAAATACAGATCAATAAATGTAAAAAAACCTACCACTTTTTGATGGGCTTCCCTGGTGGCTCAGACAGTGAAGAATCTGCCTGCAGTGCAAGAGATGTGGGCTTGATCCCTGGGTCAGGAAGATTCCCTGGAGTAGGAAATGGCAACCCACTCTAGTATTCTTGCCTGGAGAATCCCATGGACGGAGGAACCTGGCAGGCTATAGTCCAGGAGGTCGCAAAGAGTTTAACATGACTAAATGAGTAACACTTTCACCTCTTTTGAACTCTTCAGTAGAAAAATTCTTAAAATAATAACTATATCTTTAAAAGAAAAAAGATAGAAACATTAAATATCTAATAAAAATTGGTTAAATACAGACATTTTGAGATAGCAATCATAAAATATATATTTTAACAATATCATATGACAAAATGTCCAAGATACATCAAATGGGAAATTATTTTATAACATAGTGAATGCAAGAGGCCACCAAGTTTAATTTGTACACACACAGGAATTTAGGCATCAACAGGACTGTTCATTTAAAAGTGGTTGTCTTGTGGTTGTGGAATAATAGGTAATATTTTTCCTTCCGATACCTTTTTGTATTTTCCAAATTTCTCTAATATACAGATAATGCTTTTCAAACAGAAAAAAGTAAGTTTGAAATTAAAAAGAAAGAGGAGGTAACTGGAAGGAACAGCAAGGTCAAGAGAAATGTGCAGATAAGAGAAGGTGTATGGGGAGGAGGGATGAGGATGAGGGAGAGGAATGATTGATGGCTTGTGCTCCCCAGAAGAGGAAGGAGAGAGAGACCAAGGGCTCTGGGTCAGGCACCGACTTCTGCAGAGAAGAGCGGTGAGAGTGAGGGGACAGAGAAGAAAGGCTAGAAGGTGCCGGAGGTCATTCTGAGTGACCTAGTTCTTCTCCATCAAGTCAGTGGCTGAACAGGTGACCAGGAGGGGAAGGAAGTAGGTGAAATATGGGAGTCTTCCAGATATGGCTCAGCAATTGACCAAGAGTCCCCCGAACCCTCAGGAAAGCAAGTAGACCCAGTTATGCAAATGTATGACCTGAGTCACCCCTTCCCCCAGAAAGATCACCTCCCCAGTGAGTGTCTGTGGGTAGCCCTGGGAATTCATTAATCAGCATTTTAAATTGGACAATTTCTGTCTACACCAGTTAGAGTAGCTCAGCTTTTCACTGAAGTTGGGGTCCCAGAGGGCCGAGATGTTACCCCAGAGGGTCCTCCTCCAGGGCCATCTGCGTCTGGGATATGTGTAATGAGACTCTCTATCCACTAGAGGACAGAGTTAACTTGAAGCACAGGTATGGCTGAGGAATAGGATGGTCTACAATTTATGGAACAAACTAGGATACTTTGGAGCTGTTCTACTTACTCCAGGACAGTAGATGCAAACAGGCGTTGTCCCAGGCAAACTGGGACATGTGGTCACCTTACTAATGAATCGAAGGGCCTAGAAGAAAGAAAATGATTGTTTTGAGGGAGGTAGAAATCTGAGGGCTGCTCATTTGCGCAGGAGTGACCCCTGGGGGCCTTCCAAATAGCTTACAGTTACCCAAGGGCCTGAAATCACAGGGAGGATGTTGTCTGTAAATACAAACGTGTGAATAGTTTCTCACAGAGGAATACACAGCTCTTTGTGTTTACCATCTCATCTTTCCTCTTGTTGTCCGTGGCAATAGGAGTGTTGCAGATAGGATAATTATAAGGCTTTTCAGGCTGTGCAGACATAAGCCCTGGAGTGCTTGTGGGGAACAGTGTATGCCAACAAAGGTGTCCCAGTCTCCAGACAATGGCTTGGAAATATTAATAGTTTACATAAACATACCTGCCCATCCAGGGCAAGGATGGGTATGCTCTGAGGCTGGGCCAGGGTTGGGAGCTCTGCCTGCTGCGTTCTCTCAGTGCAACGACAAGCTCCACTGGTCCTGGAGCATGTGAGTTCCAGGCTTCCCACTGCACCTGAGATTGACCCTTCTTGGCTATTGTTTAAAACGCTGCAATGAACAGGTAATGACAGTTCCCTGGATCACCAGGGAAGTCCCATGGCTTCCTCTTTATTATCATCTTCCTCCACATGTTTCAAGAAGCATCCTAGGATTTTAGAGTGCTTAATATGCTCAATCACACATCAATTCTCTTGGCCAGAATCTTGCCCTTGTTTGTTTATTACAATGCCAATAGCATTCCGGGTAACACTGTAAACCTCCAGATTTGCTGTGGTGACATTTGTGGGGCATTCCTTTTTGAACAATGCCCATTCCCTTGATGTCCGCAATATCAGCTTTCTTGTAGACTCACATGTATGTGGCCAAAGGAGCAATTCCATGTTTTCTGAAGGCCTAGGGTGTCCCAGGTGCCTCAGTGGTAAAGAATTCGCCTGCCAGTGCAGGAGATGTGGGTTCCGTCTCTGGATCGGGAAGATTCTCCTGGAGAAGATGACAACCCACTCCAGTATTCTTGCTGGGAAATCCCGTGGACAGAGGAGCCTGGTGGGCTACAGTCCATGAGGTCACAAAGAGACACGGCTGAGCAGCTGAGCACAAACAACACACAGCAGGTGCTTCCCCTCCTTCCCTTTGTTTTGGTCATTTTGGTGAATCACTGGAAGATGGTGGTTCCAGCTGAAAGGCCAGAACTGTGTGCTTTCCTCTAAGTGAGGGTTCGGGGTCTTTCCCCACCCCCAATCAAAATTGGGTTATTTCTCAGGCACTTGCCAGGCTTTACAAGGCAGGAGTAGCAATGGTGACAATATCTTGACAAAGTGGTGAGGTGAGAAGTGAAGTGAAGCATTAGCCGCTCCCTCGTGTCCCAACTCTCCGTGACCCCATGGACTGGAGCCCACCAGGCTCTTCTATCTGTGGAATTCTTCAGGCGAGAATACTGGAGTGGGCAGTCATTTCCTTCCCCAGGGGGAATCTTCCTGACCCAGAGTTCAAACCCAGGTCTCCTGCAATTCAGACAGATTCCTTACTATCTGAGGCAACAGGGAAGCCCCAAAACTCATGAGCAAAATTTGAAACCTATAAATTCTCCCCTTGGCTTTTAATTCTTTAGTACCTAAACAATTTTCTAAGTGTCTGATTCCCTATATTTGATACCTTTGACTTGAAAACCTGTAAATATGTCTTTTTCTACAGTAAGTACTGATTGATTCAGGTGGCCAATTGGCCAGTAACTCAGACAGTCTTTCAGTAAAGATCAACATTTTTGAAATTTGGAATATGGGATTGTATTTCTAAAATCTATACCACTTACATGCATATATGACTGAATTACATATGAAAATACAACATATATTTATCTGAATATTTAATGTTACCAATTATATTTGTTCCATGGGGAAAATTTAGGTTCTAGAAAATATTTATTGTTGTTGCTCTATTGCTAAGTTGTATCCAACTCTTTGCGACCCCACGGGCTGCAGCACACCAGGCTTCCCTGTCTTTCACTACCCACTAGAGTTTGCTTAAATTCATGTCCTTTGATGCTATCCAACCATCTCATCCTCTGCTGCTCTCATTTCCTCTTGCCTTAAACATCTCTAGAAAATATATATTACCATAATCCTTAAAATATCAAATGAGGATTTTTTTTCTGTAGTTTACATCTGTGAGCATTGATCTCAAGGGAACAGTCAGCTATGCATCTGCCAATTTGAGCTTTTTAATTGGCTAATTACTGATTCACTCATATTAGACAAATAAAATAAAGTAGAAGTTTCATTAGACAGTAATATAAAAAAATAATCATGCAAAACCATTGAATTAAAAATTAAAACAGGTCTATAGTTAATAAGTAAGTGCATAGATACATGGATCTTTGTATAAGCTTCAACAGTACATGAACTGAGAACTTCCAGATGTTCAAGCTGGATTTAGAAAAGGCAGGGGAACAAGAGATCAAATTGCCAACATCTGTTAGATCATAGAAAAAGCAAGAGAATTCCAGAAAAACATCTACTTCTTCTTCATTGACTACGCTAAAGCCTTTAATTGTGTGGATCACAACAAATTATGGACAATTCTTAAAGAGATGGGAATAGCAGAGCACCTGACCTGCCTCCTGAGAAATCATTATGGAGGTCAAGAAGCAACAGTTAGAACCGAACATGGAACAATGGACTGGTTCCAAATTGGGAAAGGAGTATGTCAAGGCTGTATATTGTCACTCTCCTTATTTAACTTCTATGCAGAGTACATCATGCAAAATGCTGGGTTGGATGAAGCACAAGCTGGAATCAAGATTGCCAGGAAAGTGAAAATGAAAGTTGCTCAGTTGTATTCGACTCTTTGCAATCCCATGGAATATACAGTCTATGGCATTCTCCAGACCAGGATACTGGAGTGGGTAGCTATTCCCTTCTCCAGGGGATCTTCCCAACCCAGGGACTGGAGCCAGGTCTCCCAAATTGCAGGCAGATTCTTTATTAGCTGAGCCACAAAGGAAGCCCAAGAATACTTGAGTGGATAGCTTATCCCTTCTCCAGTGAATGTTCCTGACCCAGGAATCAAACTGCATTGCAGGCGGATTCTTCACCAACTGAACTATCAGGACTGCTGGGAGAAATATCAATAACCTCAGATATGCAGATGACACCACCCTTATGGCAGAAAGTGAAGAGGAACTAAAGAGCCTCTTGATGAAAGTGAAAAAGGAGAGTGAAAAAGCTGGCTTAAAACTCAACATTCAGAAAATGAAGATCATGGCATCTGGTCCCATCACTTCATGGCAAATAGATGGGGGAACAGTGTAAACACTGACAGACTTTATTTTCTTGGGCTCCAGGATCACTGCAGATGATGACTGCAGCCACGAATTTAAAAGACGCTTGGTTCTTGAAAGAAAAGTTATGACAAACCTAGACACAGTATTAAAAAGCAGAGATACTACTTTGCCAGCAAAGGTCTGTCTAGTCAAAGCTTTGGTTTTTCCAGTGGTCATGTATGGATGTCAGAGTTGGACCATAAAGAAAGCTGAGCGCTGAAGAATCGATGCTTTTGAACTGTGGTGTTGGAGAAGACTCTTGAGAGTCCCTTGGACTTCAAGGAGATCCAACCAGTCCATTCTAAAGGAAATCAGTCTTGACTATTCACTGGAAGGACTGATGCTGAAGTGAAGCACCAATCCTTTGGCCACTGGATGGGAAGAACTGACTCAGTGGAAAAGACCCTGATGCTGGTAAAAAAAAGAAATGAAGGCAGGAGGAGAAGGGGATGACAGAGGATGAAATGGTTGGATGGTATCACTGACTTGATGGATATGAGTATGAGCAAGCTCCGGGAGTTGGTGATGGACAGGGAAGCCTGGCGTGCTGTGAGTCCATAGAGTCACAAAGAGCTGGACACGACCGAGCGACTGAACTGAACTGATATCCTAAATACTTTCTGAGCATCTCCATGTGGCTCTCTGAGAAACTTCTCAAACTTAACATGCCTAAAATCTTACTTCTGATCTCTTTCTCTCCACTTCAACCAAAAATCAGCTACGACCTTCTCTTACCTATCTTTTTAGCTGTTTAGGATAAAACAAACTTGGTCTCATGCTGAGGTAGGAGGTAGCTGGGCCCCTGGATTGAATAACTGGAGTTTGTCAAGTAGAGTGAACTTGGAGTTTTGTTTCCTCTGATACCTCAAGGACAAAGTTAATGGCAGGAGCTGAGCTCTGCTGGAGCAAAGAGATGAGGTGACCACATCTATCATTCCTGAGGTTAAGGAGATGTCCAAGACTGCACGTGTGCTTCCTCTGTTTAGACACCTTTCTCAGAACTATTCGTATGGCTAGTAACCTCACCTATGCTGTGCTATGCTTAGTTGCTCAGTCATGTCTGACTCTTTGTGACCCCATGGACTATATAGCCTGCCAGGCTCCTCTGTCCTTGGGGATTCTCCAGGTAAAAACACTAGAGTGGGTTGCCATGCCCTCCCCCAGGGGATCTTCCCAACCCAGGGATCAAACCAAGGTCTCCCACATTGCAGGCAGATTCTTTACTATCTGAGCCACCAGGGAAGCCAAAGAATACTGGAATGGGTAGCCTCTCTCTTCTCCAGGGCATCTTCCCCACCCAGGAATCGAACCAGGATTTCCTCCATTGCAGGCGGATTCTTTACCAGCTGAGCTACCAGGGAAGCCCCAGTAACCTCACCTACTTTATGTCTATTTTTTAAGTTCTGTATTCAGTTAGTTTTGGCTGTGCTGGGTCTTTGTTGCTGTGAGGGCTCTTTTCCAGCTGTGGTAGGTGGGGGCTACTCTCTAGCTGTGGTGCACGGGCTGCTCTCTGGGGTGGCTTCTCTTGTGGAGCACACACTCTGGAGCACAGGCTCAGCAGTTGTGGCACACGAGCTTAGCTGCTCTGTGGCATGTGAGGCCTTCCTGGATCAGGGATCAAACCCATGCCTCCTGCATTGGCAGGCGGATTCCTTACCACTGAGCCACCAGGAAAGTCTACGTCTATTTTTAAATGTAAAGTTTTTACTGATTCAACCCAGACTTTACTTTTTAATGTTTCAATTTTCTAATAATAGCAAATTCAATTTCCTGCTTTATTCTTCCCTGTCACACTTATTCCTCACTAATGTCATCTGCTTTCATTATTTATTAACCATCTGCTTCCTCTCCACTCCCATTAGAACATAAATACCACAGAGACAGGGATTCCTGTTTATTTTTTACTTTTCTGTTTGTGTTTTGAGACAGTACTTGTTTCACAGTAAACTCAGGGATGTGAATGAGCACTTCCATCATAGGCTCAGGGCTACTCCAGCAGTGTCCCAGAGCTCTTCTCAGGCCCCCGTTCTCATCTTACATGGGTTGTGGCTGTCTCCTTTTTCCTACAAGCCATGGGAAGCTCTTATTCTGGGAGTACATTCTTGCCAGATTACTGTGCTGCTTGGACTCAAGGAATACAACCTGTTGAGTGGAAAGAAAATTAAAAAAATAATCAAGAAAGAAACTTCATCTAAGCCAGGACTCACTTAAGAAATCTTACAGAATGTTACAGGATGAGGCTGCTTTCATAGTGCCCACTAGCCACAAGCGCTTCCTAGATGGCACACTGCTAAAGAATCCACCTGCCAATGCAGAAAATGCAAGAGACACAGGTTCAATCCCTGGGTGCAGGAAGATCCCCTGGAGTAGGAAATGGCAACCCGCTCCAGTATTATTGCCTGAAAAATTCCCTGGATGGAGGAGCCTGCTGGGCTACGGTTCATGGGGGTGCAAAGAGATGGACTTGAATAAGCACACACGCACACAAGCACAAGCACATACTGAATCACAAGCCTAAGAAAGAGCCTGAAGAAAGTAACGCAAAAGAAGAGCAGAGTCCAATCTGAAGACACCTTTACACTTTGCAAGGTCTTGACCTTTTCTCATTTCAGTAGCTCAATATCACTAAAATGACAATCCTTCTAGGCAGCTGCACAGCTTCTCTATCCTTAAAGTAAAACACAATGAAATAAAATCATACAAAGCCACCTCAAATTTTTAACATAGGAAATGAACTATTTGACCATGCAAAAAGCCAAAACCAGGTCATCCCTCAGAAAAATGTTTGTATTTTGTAATATCAATCAGCAAATACAAAAGAGTGAACAAAGACAGCATTATCATTTTATAATAGTAACCTAATTATTCATGGCATAACTTGCTTAAAAATTATCTATTAGAAGACAAATAACTTTTGTTCTACATTTTAAATTTCATTTTATTTTATATTTGGGTAAACTATTTTTTATCATAGCTTCAAATTTTACACAGAAATAAAATTTAAAAATCAGTATTTACAAAAATGTGTTATAGCCGGTTCAGTATCATGTCAATATCTAATTATTGATGAGATAATCTTATGTTGTCAATTAATGCCTGATGCTGCTGCTAAGTCGCTTCAGTCGTGTCCAGCTCTATGCGATCCCATAGATGGAAGCCAACCAGGCTCCCCAGTCCCTGGGATTCTCCAGGCAAGAGTACTGGAGTGGGGTGCCATTGCCTTCTCCAGTGCATGAAAGTGAAAAGTGAAAGTGAAGTCGCTCAGTCGTGCCCGACTCTTAGCGACGCCAGGGACTGCAGCCTATCAGGCTCCGCTGCCCACGGGATTTTCCAGGCAAGAGTACTGGAGTGGGGTGCCATTGCCTTCTCTGAGTTAATGCCTACATTTGAATAAATAATTACATCTATAAATAGGACTTCCCTGGTGGTGCAGTGAATAAGAATTCACTTGCCAATGCATGGGACATGGGTTCAATCCTAATCCAGGGAGATTCCACATGCCTCAGAGCAACTAAGCCCCTGAACCACAACTACTGAGCCTGCACCATCTAGAGCCTGTGCTTCAAAACGAGAAGCCATCACAATTAGAAGCCTGCACACTGCAACGAAGAGTAGCCCCTGCTCGCTGAAACTAGAGAAAGCCCATGCAAAGCAATGAAGACCCCAAAATAAATAAATTAATTAAATACATACATAAAATGTTAGTGATTGTGTGGCTGTACTTGTAACAACAACCAAAACGATGTAAATAATAGTAAAAATTTCTTAATACATCTACTATGTTAAGGAAGTATTGAGCCAAATGACTAAAAAAAAAACATATTAGTTCCAGCTATAAATGTGTATTAACAATTATATTAACTATGTTGAGGAACATTAGTATGTTTTCAGAATTGGAACTAAAAAGTCTTTTTCCTTAATTTTTCTTATGATAAAATCATAGTAGTTTTTACGCAAAACAAAACATTAATTTATGGTATACTTTTAAAAAAATATGTTTATCTACATAAAATTAAATTAAAAACCCAGCAAGTACTGTGAAAGAATTAGATATAAGAGGCTGTTGGTCCACTTATAGATGGTTTATTTATTTTTAATGTTACCTTCTGTATGGTTTTATACATATCACAATATTTAAGCATGTTTTGGGTATAAATAAGTAAAAGTAAAGGTCATATGAAATTTCATGTTTTCATTAAGGATAGCTATTTGCATAAATGCACCTGCATTTTCCCATTCAGTGTTTTACATGATCAAAGGAACAACAATTCAAAACACCTACAACCCCTTGTAAAAAATTAAAATTGATTGGGATTTCACTAGGAGTTTGTACCAACTTATGTTCAAACTATGTGCCTATATTATATGACCCAGAGAGAACAGTTAAATAGAAATTCTTGCAAAGTAATCACCAGTGGTACAACTGTATTTTAAAAATTAAATGTAAATGTATTAAAGGAACTAAAATATGGATTATATTGGGTGTGTACTAATTATCAAGTATAAAAGATGGATTGGGGTATTTTTTTTTGGTAAATAAGTTCATTTGTAAAATTAGTCAACATACATAATTGACATAAAAACTTCAGTAGAAGGATAAATTTTAAAATCACTCGGAAAGACATCTCTATGAAATGATTTTCGCTGGACCTTATGCCAGATGACACCATTTTACTGGTGAGTGAGCATGCTAAGTCACTTCAGTGGTGTCTGTCTGACTCTTTTATGACCCTCTGCGAGGCTACATGGGATTCTCCAGGCAACAATACTGGAGTGGGTTGCTATTTCCTCCTCCAGGGGATCTTCCCAACCCAGCGATCGAACCCGTGTCTTCTTTGGCTCCTGTACTGGCAGGCACATTCTTTCCCGCTAGTGCCTCCTGGGAAGCCCTATTTTAACCGACAGAGGTTCCGTAGACTGAAGCCACGTGTGCCTCCCCCACAGCAAGTTTACTCAAAGGATTATTATAATACAAACTCCACAAGGAAAATAACTTCAGCATTGTTCCCTCTTGATAGAGAAAAACTCAACCTCGTTATGAGACCAACCACAACACAAAGACAAACTGCACTAACTATAAGTAACAGATGATGTTGGTGTGAATAGCTTGTATTATATTCTAGGGCCCTTATAAATCAATCCCCCCATCAGTGTTTGCATTATCACCTAGAGGGTTAGTTAACATGTGGTACAACGAGGACTGGTAGAAGGTATAATGTGCAAAGCACTTGAACTATGTATGAAAACAGGCGCAGTCTAGTTAGGAGAAAAACAATTGTACTCTGAATCCCGCACATCTTAATGACAAGACTCCCCACCATGTGTCAATGTGAAACACTTAATTTTAAAATGTTGACTCTACGATTTACAAAATAGCTGTTTTTAATGCACATAGTGTATTCTATAGCTGTGAGGTTTACTTTTTTTTTTTTTTTTTTAAGGAAACTGCAAGTTACACTGTGGTTAAGACTTGTATCTTCATCCCTTGAAAAAGCCCACATTCTATCACAGTGATGTATGGTCAGACTTAACAGCCCCAACTGTTAAAAACACCTGGATCAAGTCATAACCACTTTTACTGCAAAAGGACCCAGTATAGGTTTATCAATTCTGGTACTATAGTAATTACCCAACAAGCCGTTGCTGCTGCTAAGTCGCTTCAGTCATGTCCGACTCTGTGCGACCCCATAGACGGCAGCCCACCAGGCTCCCCCGTTCCTGGGATTCTCCAGGCAAGAACGCTGGAGTGGGTTGCCATTTCCTTCTCCAATGCATGAAAGTGAAAAGTGAAAGTGAAGTCGCTCAGTCGTGCCCGACTCTTAGCGACCCCGTGGACTGCAGCCTACCAGGCTCCTCCATCCATGGGATTTTCCAGGCAAGAGTACTGGAGTGGGTTGCCCGTTGCCTTCTCCAAAACCTACAGAAAACATGCATCATGAGAAGCAAGAAATATCACTCTTCCCTTTTGCATATTAACAACTTGCCTTTTCTGAGTAACAGTGCTCATATTAACTGAGGTCTGTGAACGGCCACTTTTCCCATTCATCCTGAGTGAAAGATGGAACGACTTAAGCACAAACGCAACATATTATAAACAATTTCCTACCAAAAAATGTCACAAACTAAGCCAAAGTATTTTACAGAATTCACTACAAGACACCACAAAAACTGTCTTCACTGAAAGCTCCCCTCCTGCCCCCTCCCCACTCCAGCGAGCCAACTGGGCGTCTTTGGGGCGTGATGGTGAAACTGCGCATGGATGGCGCACAGATTACTATCTTCAGACAAACCCACCAGGTACGCTTCGCTAGCCTCCTGCAGCGTACGGATGGCTGCACTCTGGAACTTCAAGTCGGTTTTGAAATCCTGGGCGATCTCCCTCACCAGTCTCTGGAAAGGCAGCTTCCGAATCAGAAGATGGGTGGACTTCTGGTAAGGACGGACTTCTCGGAGGGCAACGGTCCCGGGCCTGTAGCGATGAGGTCTTGTCATCCCGCTGGTAGAGGGGGCGCTTTTCCCGGCCGCTTCACTGACCAGCTGTTTGCGGGGCACTTTCCCACCCGTGGACTTATAAACTGTCCTCTTGGTCCGGGCCATTTTCTTTGAGACCGCTGCCCAAGTCTTAGGCCACTTCTTCGAATGCGGCGCAGCGTCTGCTGCCCAACGGAGAGCCGAGCGAGGAGCGGAACCCCCTCCAACGAACGACCAAACTGCTTCACCGGGGTGTTCTTCCTAAGTAAATACTCTAGCCTTACTTACCCTGATGGACTGGCAGTTTTTTAAAGATCAGACAAAACAAAAATCTTGAAGAGTATGAAATACTTTAGAAAGACTATGTATTCATAAATAGTGGATTGGGCTTAAAATATCATTGTCTTAAAATACAGTTATTTTATTGACAATAAAATTTTCTAAGACAGGTATCACTGAATGCCATTTGGGCATACCTTTTATGTGTAAAATACATTTCATCAATACATTTTATCTGTCACTTCAGTAAATAAAAAAATAATAAAATACAGATTATTATTTGTTTCATGGAAAACAAATAATACACTTGCTTTCCGTAGAAGTTTTTCTCAGTTTTCAAAATATTTTCCCAAGTTCAGTGGTTACAACAACTCTTTCTTGTTATTTTAAATATATACATGTGAAAATTGAGATTCAGATTAAGCAAATGTCTTGCCAGAGTTTTCACAACCATTTCTACAGAGCTAGTATGTAAGTTTGTATCAATTCACCGTCAAATCTTATTTTCCATTTTGTTTTCAACTTCTGTTCTTATCAGAAAGTCTGGATCAAATTGGTCTCAGTAAATATGAAGTGTATTTCTTGGTTTGGTTATGTTTTTAGAGAATAAATTATGACTAAGCTAATGACTGAAAAAAAGCCAGTGAAAAGATCTTAAATCTTATTCTTTGAATTTTATTTATTAATAAATCTATAATTTCAGCTTTGCTAAAGCATAATTGACATAAAATTGTAGAATATTTAAAGTGTATGTCATGGTGGTTTGACATACGTATACATGGTAAAAGAATTCTCATCTATCACTTCAAATATTTATCTTTTTTTGTATGTTTTATTTGAAAATACAAATTCTACTCTTAGCAAATTTCAGTTACAAATACAGTGTTATCAACTATAGTCACCATGTTTTACATCAGATCCTGAAACCTTATTAATCTCGTCACTATAATCTAGTCACTGTAATATTTACCACTCTCTTGTTATTGCCCAGCCTCTAGCCCATGAAAATAATTTTTTCTACTCTATTTCTATGAATTTGACACTCCACCCCCCTCCCAGATTCCACATATATGTGATAGCATGTGTCTGGCTTGTTTATTTTGTACAATGTCCCCAAATTCCATCAGTGTTTTTGAAAATGGAAGGATTTCCTTCTTTTTCATGGCTGGTTAATATTCCATTGAGTATGTGTGTGTGGCTTTTTATTCATTCATCCTTTGATAGACATTTAGGTTGCTTCTATAAAGAACCCTCCTGCCAAGTAGGAGACATAAGAGACAAGTGTTCGATCCCTGGGTCAGGAAGATCCCCTGGAGGAGGGCACAGCAACCCAGTATTCTTGCTGGACAATCCAATGGACAGAGGCGTCTGGCAAGCTGCAGTCCACAGGGTCGCACAGAGTTGGGCACGAGGGCCTTACAAAGCATCACTACGAACAAAGCTAGCGGAGGTGATGGAATTGCAGTGGAGCTGTTTCCAATCCTGAAAGATGATGCTGTGAAAGTGCTGCACTCAATATGCCAGCACATTTGGAAAACTCAGCAGTGGCCACAGGACTGCAAAAGGTCAGTTTTCATTCCAATCCCAAAGAAAGGCAATGCCAAAGAATGCTCAAAATACCGCACAATTGCACTCATCTCACACGCTAGTAAAATAATGCTCAAAATTCTCCAAGCCAGGCTTCAGCAATATGTGAACCGGGAACTTCCAGATGTTCAAGCTCGTTTTAGAAAAGGCAGAGGAACCAGAGATCAAATTGCCAACATCTGCTGGATCATGGAAAAAGCAAGAGAGTTCCAGAAAAACATCTATTTCTGCTTTATTGACTATGCCAAAGCCTTTGACTGTGTGGATCACAACAAACTGTGGAAAATTCTGAGAGGGATGGGAATACCAGACCACCTGACCTGCCTCTTGAGAAATCTGTATGCAGGTCAGGAAGCAACAGTTAGAGCTGGACATGGAACAACAGACTGGTTCCAAATAGGAAAAGGAGTCGTCAAGGCTGTATATTGTCACCCTGCTTATTTAACTTCTATGCAGAGTACATCATGAGAAACGCTGGACTGGAAGAAATGCTGGACTGGAAGAAACTCAAGCTGGAATCAAGATTGCCAGGAGAAATATCAATAACCTCAGATATGCAGATGACACCACCCTTATGGCAGAAAGTGAAGAGGAGCTAAAAAGCCTCTTGATGAAAGTGAAAGAGGAGAGCGAAAAAGTTGGCTTAAAGCTCAATAATCAGAAAACGAAGATCATGGCATCCGATCCCATCACTTCATGGGAAATAGATGGGGAAACAGTGGAAACAGTGTCAGACTTTATTTTTCTGGGCTCCAAAATCACTGCAGATGGTGACTGCTTACTCCTTGGAAGAAAAGTTATGACCAACCTAGATAGTATATTCAAAAGCAGAGACATTACTTTGCCGACTAAGGTCCGTCTAGTCAAGGCTGTGGTTTTTCCTGTGGTCATGTATGGATGTGAGAGGTAGACTGTGAAGAAGGCTGAGCACTGAAGAATTGATGCTTTTGAACTGTGGTGTTGGAGAAGACTCTTGAGAGTCCCTTGGACTGCAAGGAGATTCAACCAGTCCATTCTGAAGGAGATCAGCCCTGGGATTTCTTTGGAAGGAATGATGCTGAAGCTGAAACTCCAGTACTTTGGCCACCTGATGCAAAGAGTTGACTCACTGGAAAAGACTCTGATGCTGGGAGGGATTGGGGGCAGGAGGAGAAAGGGACGACAGAGGATGAGATGGCTGGGTGGCATCACTGACTTGATGGCTGTGAGTCTGAGTGAACTCCGGGAGATGGTGATGGACATGGAGGCCTGGCGTGCTGCGATTCATGGGATCTCAAAGAGTCAGACACGACTGAGCGACTGAACTGAACTGAGCTGAAGGGACTTACCACACACGCACACATACCTTGGCTAATGGGAATAATGCTGCAGTGAACGTGGTAGTGAGACATCTCTTTGATACCCTGTTTTCATTTCCTTTGGATGAACACTCAGAAGTGGAATTACTGGATCACACTGTTCTTCCGTTTTTAATTTAAGAAAACATTAACATTATGGTGAAGGAACACCATAATGTTTTCCATAATGGATGTACCAAAGTCATTCCCACCAACAGTGTACGGGGTTTCTCTTATCTCCACATCTTCTGTAATACTTGTAGTGTCTTATCTTTTTGATGATAAGCTTTCTGACAGTTTTAAGGTTACATCTCACTACAGTTTTGATTTGTACTTCCTGTTGCTTAGTGATGCTGAGCACCTTTTCATGCACCTGTTGGCCAGTTGTGTATCTTCTTCGGGAAAATGTCTATTTTGGTCCTTTGTCCATTTTTTAATCATATTGCTTCCCCACCATTGAATTGCATGATTATATGCATTTTGGATATTAACCTATTATCAGATTTATGATTTGAAAATATTTTCTCTCATTCTGTGGATTGCCTTTTCATTTTTAATATTGTTTGCTGTGCAGAAGGTTTTAAGTTTGATGTGGTCTTGTCATTTATTTTTGCTTTTGTTTTTGCTTTTGGTGTCAAATCCAAAAAACTCTTGCCAAGACTGATGTCATGGAATTTACTTCTGACATTTTCTTCTAGGGATTTCATGGTTTGGGTCTCATGTCCAAATATTTAATCTGTTTTGCATTGATTTTTGTGTATGGCATAAGATAGAGGTCTGGTTACCTTTTTTGCATGTGGCTGTCTATTTTCTCCAACATCATTTATTGAAGAAACTATTCTTTCTTCACTGTACCTTGGCTCCTTTAGTTGATCACTGATGTGCAAACATATTTCCGGGCTCTCTATTCTATTCCATTGATCTATGTGTCTGTTTTTATGTCAATACAATATTGCTTTGATTCAGTCCAGTTCAGTTGCTCAGTCATGTCTGACTCTTTGTGACTCCATGGACCACA
This sequence comes from Capra hircus, assembly GCF_001704415.2. NCBI lineage: Eukaryota > Metazoa > Chordata > Mammalia > Artiodactyla > Bovidae > Capra > Capra hircus. Next base: position 29,216,620 of record NC_030823.1, on the reverse strand, counting down.
GCACACCAGGCTTCCCTGTCCATCACCAACTCCTGGAGCTTGCTCAAACTCATATCCATTGAGTCGGTGATGCCATTCCACCATCTCATCCTCTGTCATTCCCTTCTCCTATTGCCTTCATTTTTTACCAGCATCAGGGTCTTTTCGAATGAGTCAGTTCTTCACATCAGGTGGCCAAAGTATTGGAGTTTCAGCTTCAGCATTAGTCATTCCAACAAATAGTCAGGACTGGTTTCCTTTAGGATTGACTGGTCTGATCCGCTTGCAGTCCAAGGGGCTCTCAAGAGTCTTCTCCAACACCACAGTTCAAAAGCATCAATTCTTGGGCACTCAGCCTTCTTTATGGTCCAACTCTTACATCCACACATGACTACTGAAAAAAAACATAGCTTTGACTAGATGGACCTTTATTGGTAAAGTAATGTCTCTGTTTTTAAAAATGCTGTCTAGGTTGGTCATAACTGTTCTTTCAAGGAGCAAGCACCTTTTAAATTTCATGGCTGCAGTCACCATCTGCAGTGATCTCGGAGCCCAAGAAAACAAAGTCTGCCACTGTTTCCATTGTTTCCCCATCTATTTGCCATGAAGTGATGGGACCAGAGGCCATGATCTTCATTTTATGAATGTTGAGTATTAAGCCAGCCTTTTCGCTCTCCTCTTTCACTTTCATCAAGAGGCTCTTTAGTTCTTCTTCACTTTCTGCCATAAGGGTGGTGTCATCTGTGTATCTGAGGTTATTGATATTTCTCCTGGCAATCTTGATTCCAGCTTGTGCTTTATCCAGCTTGGCATTTTACATGATGTACTCTGCATATAAGGTAAATAAGCAGGATGACAATATACAGCCTTGATGTACTGCTGTCCCAATTTGGAACCAGTCCAGTGTTCCATGTTCAGTTCTAACTGTTGCTCCTTGATCTGTGTACAGATTTCTCAGGAGGCAGGTCAGGTGGTTTGGTATTCCCATCTCTTTAAGAATTTTCCACAGTTTGTTGTAATCCACACAGTCAATGGCTTTAGCATAGTCAATAAAATCAATTGCTTTGATTTTACTATAGCTTTTAATATACTTTTAAGTCAGAGAACATAATGCCTCCAGTTTTTCTTTTTTCTCAAAACTCTTTCAGCTGTTTGGGTCTTTTGTGGGTCCATGCACATTTTAGAACTGTTTGGTTGATTTCTGTAGAAAATGCTTTTGGAATTGGTAGGGCTTACTTTGAATCTGTAGATTGCTTTGGGTAACATGGACATTTCAACAATATAAATTTTTCCAATCGACAAGCATAGAGTACCTTTTCATTTTCATTTATTTTGTAATCCTTAATTTCTTTCATCAGTGTCCTATAGTTTGTAAAGATCTCTCATCTTCCTTGTTAAGATTATTCCTAGGTTTTAAAAATTCTTTTTGATCCTATTAGAACTTAAAATCTAAAGCTCAGATTATGTTTTCTGCAGATCTTACCTCCTTTCTATTGAGTAGGTTCTCTAGCTGTTGAAGCACCATTATCAAGGAAGACTGATCAGATACTAAATATTTAGTTTTATACTGTTTTGTTTAATATAAATGCTTTAATAAGTAGAATTTTAATTAAGATATAGCCTCAAATTCCTATGTGATTACATAAATTTGATATATATAGAAACAGATGTCTATATTTAGTAAATTATTTAGGTAGTTTCAAGTATCAAGTACTATCCTTTTGGCCTTTCAGTCCCAACACTGGGCTGGCTATTAATACATCAGGCTGGTAAGATAATTTTATTTTTCTCTTAATTCTATTAAGTTATTTGGTGAATTTCTACTTAGAAATGTTCTGTTTCTACTTAGAAACGTCATAAATAAAGGCGTTTTTAAAATACTCTGGGTTTTTCTTCATGCATTATTATTCAGTTCTACCATATTGAATATTTCTAAAATTACTCTAGTTAACCATGCTTCCAAAAAAGAACAAAGTGTTATCCAAGAGTGAATCCTATCATGCTGCAATCCATGGGGTCCCAAAGAGTTAGACACGACTGAGCAACCAAATAAGAGTGAATTATGGTTTTTTTTTTAGATGATTGTTTCTCATAAAGATTCTCTCTGAAATCTATCTTATAAAAAGAGTAGAGAATAAACTCACAGGCTGAGAAAGAGCATAGTGTTTACTAGTCAGGAAAGGAACTATAATTTATTAAATTATTCTAGATTATCTATGGATGATTACAGATATAAACACTTTACAGACTTCAGCCAACCACATTACATGTGAAGATGTCATGTTTGGCAAAAGACAGTCAAAGAATTAACTGTGTAGTCACAATATCCAAGTATAGTGCAAGAGGTACACTTGCACTGCTTGCGATACTATACTACTATACTTGCAACACTGCTGAGGTATTGTTGAGTATTGTTGCTACTACTGTTGCTACCACTGTCACTGTTTTACAGCTATTTACTAGCTCTGATTTATTGAACCCCTAACATGCACCAAAACTGAAATTCGCTTTTAAACAAAATCTCATTTAATACTCAGAACATTGCTGAAAGTAGGTGACATGGTTAATTCAATCTTACATGTGAAATACTCAGGCAAAAAGCATGAAATAATCTATACAGTGTCGCATAATAACTGATAAGTTGTAGATTTAAAACTGAGACCAAGACCTTTTTGATTACACTCTCATAGCTAGCAAATTATATTCTATAGGAAATCTTTTCAGTGAGAAATAAATTGTGTTAGGTACTCACTAATGGGTTTGGTTACAACCCTAATACCCTATAGCTTATATCATCATTAAAAAAACATATGTATTTATTTTGGCTGCACCACTCAGCATGTGGTACCTTAGTTCCCATGCCAGGGATCTAACATGTGTCCCCTGCAGTGGAAGTGTGGAGTCTTAAGCACTGGACTGCCAGGAAAGTCCTACTTTTAATAAAGCTTCTTTAACTTTATTCAGGAAAATATGTTTGAAAATGAAGAATAAGCAGCCATTCACATGTATTTAGGGATGGCGGTGTCTCGGTGGGATCTTAAGCCAACAGAGGAAGTCTGGCATGCCTAAATGTTATTTCCAGCCCCTCATATTCTTACCATTGTAAGAATAGTCATGATGCTACTTCATATATAAAAACATCCAGAAGCTGTGCCTTATGGTCATTAGTGTACTTATTTCTCATAAAAATGTAGAATGGTAAATCAGGTATTAATACGGAGGTTTTATAGGGAATGTGTAAAGATTTTTTTTTTTTGCTACTTAATTCATTCAAGTGTTTCTGATCATGGAATAATTCATCCAGTGTCACACGGTAACTGGCAAATCTACAAGATGGTCAGCAGTGCATTTCGTATCAAGTCATCAGATTTTTCTCTTAGTTTTGCCTTTCCCTCGAGTATTTATAAGGTCAAGATGAGGACCTCATCAAAAAGGCCTTGTCTGTCCACTCATCTTGACTTCAGACAGGTTTTTCTCTTGATCTCCTGGAAATAACACCTTACAACAGCCACGGTTTCGCTTGAAAAGGCAAGAGGGCTCTATGGTCACTCAGGTTACTCCCTGTGGTGCCCTCAGCCACCAAGTAAGAGGTCTGATTGCCCTGAGCCTGCCCTGGTGCATGGAAGTCCAGGCCCCGTGGGGGAGGTATCATGGAAGTGCTCCAGAAAATCCTGCTTCAACTGCAGACATGGGAATGAAGTTACCTCCAGAGGATTCTAGCTTCTACTTGTCCTGATCCCTCAGCCCAGAGCCTTCTCTACTGACGGCCCAGCATCACAGAGCAGAAAAGAGCCTTTCCCACTGTACCCTGTGTAAACTCCTTGACCTGCGACTATGAACAAATAAAGTGGGTATTCAATGCCACAATTTTGGAGGTCAGTTCATTAAAAATTACTTTAAGAGCAAGAAAAATAACACAAAGGTGCAAGTTCAGGAGGTGCCAAATCACGTACACTACAATCTGTTTCCTTCCTCTCCTGGGTTTGTATCTGGAAGCAACACCTGTTACGTGTCTGTATTTCTTCCAGATTTAATAACTGAGCAGTTACATAGCACTGACACTCTGACAAACATTTTTCTCAAGGCGTTTTCCTATGTTTATTCATGTCTTCTTCATTTACCACAGATACTCAGGTGGCAGGATGAAGGGAAATCCTCTGTTCCCATCATTTTCCAAGAATGGAAATCTTAACTGTTTTTCAGTGTTGTCTTTTGAATGCTGTTCCTCTCCTCAGATAAGTATATTTTTCATAATATATTCCCTAATTCTATTTTATTTCATTCCTCAAGCTTCCTATCTACACAAACACTTTTCTTTTTAAAATAATTTTTATTGGAGTATAGTAGTTTTACAATGTTGTGTTAGTTTCTGCTGTACAGCAAAGTGAATCAGCTATGCCTAGACATATATCCCTTACTTTTTAGATTTCCTTATTTAGGTCACCAGAGAACATGAGTAGAGTTCTCTATGCTATACAGTGACCACAACAAACTCTGGAAAATTCTTAAAGCAATGGGAATACCAGACCACCTGACCTGCCTCTTGAGAAATCTGTATGCAGGTCAGGAAGCAATAGCAAGAACTGGACATAGAACAACAGACTGGTTCCAAATAGGGAAAGGAGGACGTCAAGTCTGTATGTTGTCACCCTGTTTATTTAACTTATATGCAGAGTACATCATGAGAAATGCTGGGCTGGAAGAAGCACAAGCTGGAATCAAGATTGCCAGGAGAAATATCAATAACCTCAGATATGCAGATGACACCACGCTTACGGTAGAAAGTAAAGATGAACTAAAGAGCCTCTTAATGAAAGTGAAAAAAGAGAGTGAAAAAGTTGGCTTAAAAACTCAACATTCAGAAAACTAAGATCATGGCATCTGGTCCCATCACTTTGTGGCAAATAGATGGGGAAACAGTGCAAACAGTGACAGACTTTATTTTCTTGGGCTCCAAAATCACAGCAGATGGTGACTGCAGCCATGAAATTAAAAGATGCTTGCTCCTTGGAAGGAAAGTTATGACCAACCTAGACAGCATGTTAAAAAGCAGACATTACTTTGCCAACAAAGATCCGTCTAGTCAAGGCTGTGGTTTTTCCAGTAGTCATGTATGGATATGAGAGTTGGATCATAAAGAAAACTGAGCGCTGAAGAATTGATGCTTTTCAACTGTGGTGTTGGAGAAGCCTCTTGAGAGTCCCTTGGACTACAAGGAGATCCAATCAGTCCAATCAGTCCATTCAGGAAATCAGTCCTGAATATTCATTGGAAGGACTGATGCTGAAGCTGACACTCCAATCCTTTGGCCACCTGATGTGAAGAACTGACTCATTTGAAAAGACCCTGATGCTGGGAAAGATTGAAGGTGGGAGGAGAAGGGGATGACAGAGAATGAGATGGTTGGATAGCATCACTGACTCAATGGACATGAGTTTGAGTAAACTTCGGGAGTTGGCGATAGACAGGGAGGCCTGGTGTGCTGCAGTCTGTAGGGTTGCAAAGAGTCGGACACGGCAACTGAACTGAACTGAACTGAGGTTCTCATTAGTTATCTATTTTATACATGGTTCAATTCAGTTCAGTTCAGTCGCTCAGTCGTGTCCGACTCTTTGCGACCCCATGAATCACAGCACGCCAGGCCTCCCTGTCCATCACCAACTCCCAGAGTTCTCTCAGACTCACGTCCATCGAGTCAGTGATGCCATCCAGCCATCTCATCCTCGGTCGTCCCCTTCTCCTCCTGCCCTCAATCCCTCCCAGCATCAGAGTCTTTTCCAATGAGTCAACTCTTCACATCAGGTGGCCAAAGTACTGGAGTTTCAGCTTTAGCATCATTCCTTCCAAAGAAATCCCGGGGCTGATCTCCTTCAGAATGGACTGGTTGAATCTCCTTGCAGTCCAAGGGACTCTCAAGAGTCTTCAACACCGCAGTTCAAAAGCATCAATTCTTCAGTGCTCAGCCTTCTCCACAGTCCAACTCTCACATCCATACATGACCACAGGAAAAACCATAGCCTTGACTAGACAGACCTTAGTCGGCAAAGTAATGTCTCTGCTTTTGAATATGCTATCTAGGTTGCTCATAACTTTTCTTCCAAGGAATAAGCGTCTTTTAATTTCATGGCTGCAGTCACCATCTGCAGTGATTTTGGAGCCCAGAAAAATAAAGTCTGACACTGTTTCCACTGTTTCCCCATCTATTTCCCATGAAGTGATGGGACCGGATGCCATGACCTTCGTTTTCTGAATATTGAGCTTTAAGCCAACTTTTTCAGTCTCCTCTTTCACTTTCATCAAGAGGCTTTTTAGTTCCTCTTCACTTTCTGCCATGAGGGTGATGTCATCTGCATATCTGAGGTTATTGATATTTCTCCTGGCAATCTTGATTCCAGCTTGTGTTTCTTCCAGTCCAGTGTTTCTCATGAGGTAGCAGCACATATATTTGGAGAAGGCGATGGCAACCCATTCCAGTGCTCTTGCCTGGAAAATCCCATGGACAGAGGAGCCTGGTTGGCTGCAGTTCATGAGGTCACTAAGAGTCAGGCATGACTGAGCAACTTCACTTTCATTTTCACTTTCCACTTTCATGCATTGGAGAAGGAAATGGCCATCCACTCCAGGGCTCTTGCCTGGAGAATCCCAAGAACGGGGGAGCCTGGTGGGCTGCCTGCTGTCTATGGGGTCACACAGAGTCAGACACGACTGAAGCAACTTAGCAGCAGCAGCAGCAGCAGCACATATATTATTTTCTACCAAGCTGGGAAGCAATACAATTCTTAATTTAGAGATGTATTATTTTACCTCTTCTTTTGCGTCCTTGTTCAATCACTCTGAGAAACAGCAATTGGGATAGGGCAATCCTGAAGAAAATATGACACCATCTATAGTCTTGTTATACCTCATCAATGATCCATTTGCTTTCTTGCAGATTTTTGTGGCACATCAGCAGTGATAGAGATTTGTACTACAGCATTCCAAAACTTGAACACTACCAGCTTTGTTTTAAACATGGCAATTCTCTCATCTTCTAGAATTTTCACTTGTACCAAGGCTGGAGGTGGCGGGGGGACAGGGGGGAGGGAGGCTGCTACTTACCTTTTCATAGCTGGATTTCATGACCTAACACAAGAATGGTGTGATTAGGTGTTAAATTTTGAGCCAGAACGTATATTTAATCCTACATTTTGGGGTTATCTAAAATTCTTTGTATAGGAAAGATTTAATTATGTACTTTTACTCAACCCACTGGTGAAAATACACTATTATTTTAGCTCATTGACTACACACTCTTGGGTATACACAATGACAGGGACTTTTTTTAATGAATACACAGAGACTGAGACATGATCAAGTCTACAAAATTAGTTGCATTCAGAGAAAAAGAAAGTGATAATGAATAAGACAAGGATTAATGTAATTTGATAGGTATATGCTCAGAGAGAGAATGTCACATTTTACAGTTGAATTCCTATTATTGCTGCTTTTCATCTGGAAAAAAATTTTAGTTGTTTGATAAACAAATGTCTGCTGCTGCTAAGTCACTTCAGTCGTGTCCAACTCTGTGCGACCCCATAGATGGTAGCCCACCAGGCTCCTCTGTCCCTGGGATTCTCCAGGCAAGAATACTGGAGTGGGTTGCCATTTCCTTCTCCAATGCATGAAAGTGAAAAGTGAAAGTGAAGTTGCTCAGTCATGCCCGACTCTTAGCGACCCCATGGACTGCAGCCAACCAGGCTCCTCCGTCCATGGGATTTTCCAGGCAAGAGTACTGGAGTGGGGTGCCATTGCCTTCTCCAAAACAAAGGTCTACTGACTCAGAAATAATAAAAATGGTATTTCCACCAAGAATGAAACTTCTTTTTATTCTCAACATATTCATTTTTTTCTTCACTCTGAAAATTTCAATAGCAACTCTATTTGGGGAGGTCTTTTTTTCTCACATAACTTGTTTTCTTAATCAGAGGGTAATAATGTGCGGTCCTGGGATTCCATTTTTGAAGTAAAATGTTGACTCTGAAATGCCACACTTGTCCACGAAAACACACAACAGTCTGCACAGAGCAGGGCTGCCTTCACTCTGAAAGTTCTATGATGACTGGTTTCCATGGTAATGTGATGATGCACATCCTACCTTCCATTCCAACTGTCACTCTGTGAGCTGAGAGATTCAAATTTGGTGACAGATGAGAAGCTGTCACCCTCATACCTCGAGTGTTTGAGAATGGGAAATCTGAATTGTTATTTTGGAGGTACGTTTATATCAATACTCTAAAGGCAGGTTATTTCTTCAAATGGATAATTAACTTTGAGTGAAAATATATTTTTTTCTCACCTTTTTTTCCCATTTCTGCCACTGTAATTTTTCTGTAGACTTATAAGTCTATTATACAGCTTTGTTGTATTACTTAAGGTATTTTTACAATTCTGCTGTCAAGCTGGCTGCCTCAAATATTTTCCTAAATTTAGAAAAATATGCTATTCCTAGTGCCAATTTTGTACACACTCTTGTAGAGCACAGACACAAAAAAACATCACACAGCTCTCATCGAAGCAGGGGAATCTTGATGCTACCCCTGCGATAGACAGAAAAGGGGAATTTCAGCTCAACTCTCCTGAATGTAGATGTCAAAATCTGAAACCAAATATTAGCAGGAGAAATGTAAAAAGGAAAGCAACTGGACTTTCCAGGCAGGATTTCCGTGGGTTAATAAGGACAAGATCACAGGCTGCTTGGGTGTTACCTGGGAGTGTGGTAAGAAGGGACAGTGCCATTGAATCTAGGAATGAACATTTGGCAACTGGTTCAGGGAAGGAGTGTCTGTCTGCAGTACTCAAAGATGAGTCCTGGGATGAGGTGTTCAGGCTGAGGATATGGAGGGGATGCTCAAAGGGAATATAGGACTGTGTCCCTGTTACCACAGGGTCTATAGAAGGATGAGTTTATAGAAGCTGGATTTTGGTGAAGAAAGACTTGAGCCTCTGCCCGTTCTCAGACAGGCCTTGGTCCAGGCTACTCAAACATATACCTAGATCTAAAGTCAGTGAGACATTCAGCATCACAGACTAGATTTCCTAAACGACCAAAGCACCTGCCCAGACAGCGACCTCCCCAGTGAGTTCACATTAATAGCTCATCCAGGGTTGGTTAGCTAAAGGAAGCTAATTCTTGGCAGAGCCATCATATGGCATTTAGTTTAGACTGTTCTGAACTCTGAGCCATCTTGAGAGCCAAATGGACCACTGGTGACTTGAGGTAGTCACCTGGTCATTGTGAAGGTGTCCTGGGAGAGAGCTGACGATGTGTAAATGCTGGGGAGGATAGCAGCGTGGCAGCTGTCTTTCCCCTGGTTCTTCAGAGGGGCTTTGTCTGAAGGAAACTCCTCTATCATTGATCAGGGATTGAAAGATGGATGAAAATGCTGGATGAGATTTTGCATGGTTATCTTGGCTCAGACATCTCCGTAGGGTATCAACACTCACCAGAAGGAGGATTTGAGGGAGAGAGTGAGGGGGACTCTTGATTCAAGGCTCTAGGTCATGATCTCAGCTCTGGGTGGATATCAGGGGTTGAGAGATCTCTGTCCTCAAGGAACCAAGAACATTCCTGTCCTAGATCCACTCATTGTTGTGACTCTTGGAAAGTTATTCTAAACTGTGAAGTCTTCCACTGAAAAAATATGGATTATAGCCCCTGCTTTGCATTTGTCTTCCCCTGCAACTGGGCTGTCGCAGGGATCAGATGAGAAGATAATAGATATTCTCCATGAGCAGTAAAGCATCCTTCCTATGTAAAGTCTTCCCCATGTTTTGTTCCTCCTCATCCTAAAATTTTGACTTATCAATGGTATTTGGGGAGGTCTTTTCCTCTCACATAACTTGTTTTCTTAATCAGAGAGCAATAATGTGTGAGGCTGGGATTCAATTTTTGAAATGAAATGTTCACTCTGAAATCCCACACTTGTCCATGGGAACACACACTAGTCTAGACAGAGCAGGTGGACTCAGAGTGGGCAGAGTTGCCTTCACTCTGAAAGTTCTATGATGACTGGTTTCCATAGTAATGTGATGATGCCCATCCTGTCTTCCATTCCAGCTGTCAGTCTATGAGCTGAGAGGTTCAAATTTGGTAACAGGTGACAAGCTCTCACTTTCACACCTCGAGTGTTTGAAAATGGGAAATCCAAATTGTTATTTTTAGGTACATTATATTGATCCTCTAAAGGCTGTTCCTTCAAATGGGAGATTAACTTTGAGTGCAAATATTCTCCTCACCATTTTTTTAATTTCCACCACTCTACATATAAACTTATTGATATAAATCTATTATTTAACTCTGTTGTATTACTTAAGGTACTTTTAAATTCTGCTGTCAAGAAAAAAATCTGTGTCTTAATTCATCAATTTTGTGCACACTCTTCTGGAGCAGAGACAGAGGAACTGTATCACACAACTCTCATTGAAGCAGGAGAATCTTGATGCCACCCCTGCAATAGACATCACAGGAAAGGGGAACAGCTCAGCTCTTCTGAATGTAGATGTCAAAATCTGAAACCAAATAATGGCAGTTGAAATACAGAAATTTTTAGAATGGAAAGCAACTGGGATTTCCAGGCAGGATTTCCATGGTTTGATGAGGGCAGGATCATAGACTCCTTGGGTGTTGCCTGAGAGTGTGGTAAGGGACAGTGCCATCAAATTAAGGAATGAATATTTGGCAACTGAAGGAGGGCAGGGTGTTCAGGCTGAGGACATGGAGGGGAATATGGTACTCTGTTCCTGCCTCTACAGGATCTATAGATGGAGGAAATGTTTATAGAGTAGAGACTGGATTTTGGTGAAGAAAGACTTGACCTCCTGCCCATTCTCAAACAGGCCTTGGCTGCTCAACATGTACCTAGATAGAAAGTCAGTGAGACATTCAGCATCACAGACTAGATTTCCTAAACCACCAAAGCACCAGCCCGGATGGCCATCTCCCTAGGGAATTCACATTAACTGCTTACACAGGTTTGCTCGGCTGAAGGGAGGATAATTCTTGGCAGAGTGGGGCACTTGGCTTAGGCCATTGTGAAGCCATCTGATGGCTGATCTGAAGCCCTCTGATGCTCAGAAGCCATCTTGAGAGCACTTCAGACCAAACAGACCACTCACTGGTCACTTGAGGCAGTCACCTGGTCATTGTGAAGGTACCATATGAGACAGTGACAATGTGGAGAAGCTGGGGAGGATGGCCACAGCTGGACTTCCTCTGGTCCCTTGTTGCTGTTCAGTCACTAAGTCAAGCCCGACTCTTTGTGACCCCATGGACTGCAGCACACCAGGCTTCCCCGTCTTTCACCATTTCCCAGAGTGTCCATTGAATCAGTGATGTTGGTCTGTTAGAGGGGATTTATTTGGAGGAAACTCCTGTATATGGATCAGGGACTGAAACATGGAGGCAACATACTGGAAGAGGATGTAGACTGTCATCTTGGTTCAGACATCTCCTTGGGGCTTCAAGTCTCACCCGCCATAAACCTGGGGCGGGAGGATTTGAGAATGAGGTCCCCTGGAGGAGGAAATGGCAACCCACTCTACTACTCTTGCCTAGAGAATTCCATGGATGGAGGAGCCTGCTGGGCTACAGTCCATGGGGTCGCAAAGAGTCGGACACTGAGCGACTTCACTCACTCCACTCAAGGGGAGGGGAGCTCTTGATTCAAAGGTGCAGCACATTATCTCAGTCTTGGGTGCTTCTCAGGGATTCAGGGAACTCTGCCATCAGCAAGCAAGTACATTCCTGTCCCAGATCCATCACTCATCATAGTTGTGACTCTTGAAAAGTTTCTCTAAATTTCAGCGTCTACCACTGAAAACACGGATTACAGCACCTGCTTTTCATGGCTTTCACCTGGAATTGGACTGATGTGGGGACCAGAGGAGACAGTAACAGATGTTCTTTGTGAGCTCCTTCCTATGCCTAGGCTGGAGAGAAAGCTTCCCTCCTCCCTTGCTCTGGCACCATCCAAGTCACCTCTCTGGATTCAACCGCTAGCACATGCTTAGCTTATTCCTGCAGGCATTCAATAAGTGAATACCCATAAAACAATCATGAAGCAGCCGTCCTTTATTTTTCTTAAGGCTTTACCTGTAATGAATCATTTTTGGCCACTTTACAGAATATGAATATGTGGGTCATATTAACATTTCTACATCTCAGAGCAGGGAATTGGGGTACAGAGAAATCTGCATCACTTTCTCAGGCATGTGCTTCTAATACAGGGGCTTAGAAATCAGGTCGTCAGGCATGGTCACTGTGCTTTGCTGTATATCTAGAATGTCTCTGCTACACAAGGGTGTTTGCCCACAAAACCTAAAAGGCAAGATCTTCCTAAGTTCAACTTTGACTCTGGAGGCTCTGCTGGGCTGTCCGTTAGTAAGGGATCAAAGACTGGCCTGTGAGCCAATTACTAGCAATTTCATTGTCATCTTCTGAAATCAAGGTAGTAGTTCTGTCTGCTATAATTCATTTTCCAGGATCTTGCTTCAGGAATGAAAGAAGAAATATTCATCTAATGTCAAGAAAATCACCCACTAGCTGGGCCAGAATAATCCACTTCTGGCCACATAAGAGGGTGCACCCTATCAATGACTCAGAAGAAGGTACTGTGAAAAGTGACTCTAAGTTCATTCAAGAGCGATTATTCTAGCTCAGTGTTCCATATTTAAGAAAGAACCATACAAATTCTAAGCCATATTCTTCTTTTAGATTATTTGAAACTTCAAATTGACTGACTCAGTTGGTAGTTTTATAACTAAAGTGATGATGAATTTAAAACTCAAAATTCAGTTTATGTTTAATAGTTAAGATGGCCTCAGTCATGTTTAGACCTTAGCTGATTTTTGAATATTAGCTGAAATACATCTATCCCTGAAGCCACATTTCCAGATTTTTAAATGTTATTAGATATTATTTAGCACCAAATCATACTAAAATAAAAGTTGAACAGATAATACGGAAAGTTCCCATATTCAGTCCTTCCAGATTCCCCTATTAACTATATTGAACATTACTGTAGTACATATGTTAAAATTAGCAAAACAATGCTGGTACATTATTAATTAATTATACTGTAGTACATTTGTTAAAATTAGCAAAACAATGCTGGTACATTATTAATTAAAAGTCCAAGTTTACATTAAAATTCACTCATTGTGCTGTGACATTGGGTGAGTTCTGACAAATATATAACGTCAGGTGTCACCATACAGATATCTGTACACCACTGTTCACAGAAGCATCAAAAGATGGAACCTACCCCGAATTTCACTGTGATCAATGGATAAATAAAATGTAATATATACTTGCAGTTAAATAATATTCAGCCAGAAAGAGGAAGTAAATTTTGAAATATGTTACATATTCAAACATAGATAGACTATATATATATATCAGTCGTGACATCAAGCAGGCACAGAAAAACAAAGTACTATTCCATATATATGAGGTGAACAGAATAGCCAGACAATCAAAGACAGAAAGCAGTGAGCACTAAAAAGTGGAACCATGGGTGAAGGTGGAGTTATTTCTGAATGGGTACAGAGGTTATATAAGATATTATGAAAAAATTATGTACAGACAGTAGTGAAGGATGCATTGCATTGTGAAGGTAAGATCACTGAACTGACTACCTACAAATTATTACAAGGATAAATATTATGTATATTTCAAATATATATAAGAAGTAAAAAAAAAAATCCAATCAATAGATGAGGAACATAGTAGCAGCATGTGTGAAACTATCCTGTAATATTTCAGGAAAAATGGAAATTTGGCTGAACTTTAAAATGGGCAGGAGGAGCCATGAGACACTCACACTGAAACAGCCTGCATTTTAGTGTGCCCTTTTTGAGACTGACTCTATTCAATTGAATATGTTCCCATGAACTTGAAAGCTGAAGGCTCAGTTGCTCATTTTTTTTTTTCCAAGTTCCTCTCTTCTGTGAAAGTGTGAAAGTGTTGGTTGCTCAGTTGTGTCCAACTGTTTGTGACCTCATGGACTGTAGCCCACCAGGTTCCCCTGTTCATGTGATTTCCCAAAGAATACTAGCGTGGGTTGCCATTTCCTTCTCCCAGGGATCTTCCCAACCCAGGAATTGAACCCAGGTCTGTTGCCTTGCAGGCAGATTCTTTACGATCTGAGCCACCACTTAGCCTTCCTTCAGTCCACCTAGGAGGAGGCCTAATAGCAGTTCAGTCCATACTTCTCGCATCCACACACACCCACCCCACGTCCAGTCAGATAAGGCTTGCTGAGTAATTCCTGAGCAGCACCACCGACATCCTGACTCTTGCTCTATGTCCTCTTAGCTCCCACTGAGTCCCTGTTGGAAGACCTGGACCTGCCCAGTGACAGGGCAGACGAGAAGGCCCCGCCTACCCCCAAGGTAAGTTCGCCTTTCTTTATCTGAGATAAAAATTTGCTTTGTGTCTTTTTAACTAATTCAGACATGAAATTGTGACACTGTACATTAGAGATGACATATACAAACGCCTTGTTTGGGGAAATGCTGGATAAAAGTTTGTTATCAACAAATAACTGATTCAAAGAACATTTGAAAGATTGGCAGGATCAGTTACAAACTGAGCAGAGTGAGCATTTTCTTCTGCAGAAAATATTCCTTCTTTTTTTAAATATAATTTCTATTTATTTATTTGTTTTTAGCTATGCTGGGTCTTCACTGCTGCGCAGGCTTTTCTCTAGCTGCAGAGACCAGGGGCCGCTCTCCAGTTGCGATGTGGGGGCCTCTCATTGCAGTGGCTTCTCTCGCTGCGGAGCACGGGCTCTAGGGCTCGCTGGCTTCAGTGCTTGCAGCTCCCAGGCTCCAGAGCGCAGGCTCAATAGTTTTGGCGCCCGGCCCCAGCTGCTCTGCGGCATGCGGGATCTTCCCCGACCAGGGATTGAACTCGTGTTTCCTGCATTGGCAGGCAGATTCTTTACCACTGAGACACCAGGGAAGCCTGAAATATTCCTTCTTGATAATGATTTTTTTTTTTTTTTTTTCTGGTCAGCATGGACTTGCTTGGGAAATCTTCCATGAAAAGCTCAAGCCTTTTCCAAAAGAGTCTTCACAGTTTTCTTTTGAGGAAACTGACTCAACTGTGGTTTTACAGATAGTTTCCTAAGGTCACCAACAGAGGGCAGACCTGAGCCCGCAGTGCAGAGGATGCTGTGACCTTCACAGCGTTCTCTTTTCTCTGATTGCAGGTGGATGGGACAAATGATGAAAATGCTACATGTGTTGGAACCACTCCTCTGCTGATGGGAAATCTAGCTGATGCTGACGAAGAAGGTGGGACTTGCCTGCCTGCTGGAATTGGAGAGACACTCACCCTATTCTGGGTTGCTACAGGGAATGAGGGGTGGGGATGCAGCAAATGAAATTGATTTCCCACTGGGAATGGCAACGCACCCCCATATTCTTGCCTGGGGAACACCATGGACAGAAGAGCCTGGTGGGCTGCAGTGCATGGGGTTGCAACTGAGCCTGCATGCAGCAAAGAGCAACCCCATGTTGCACCGTCCCTGGAAACTACGAGAATGATTATCGGGTGTGGGTTTGTGTCTATGAAAAGTGAGTGTCCCTGTGTGAGCCTGTTGGTGTGATTGTGAATCTGTGTGTGTGGAAGAGTGCCTGTTTCCTCAGGAGCTATTTCCCACTCACACAGCACGATACACCTGTCAAGGTTCTGTTAAAAAAAAAATCTCATCACCACTGCTCACATTCTTCCCTCACACAGATGTTCCTGGAAATGTGGATAATATTCTCTCTCCTCGGATGGAGGTGGGGCAGAAGATAAATGGCCCAAGCTCTTGACCTCTTAAAAGGAAAAGTCAAAATGGGAACCCAGGCAAGGGTTCCAGTGTGGACACTCTGGAACACTGACCTGTACTTATCACTCAGCCACAGGATCATCAGTCCTGGGTCAAGAGGAGTCCTTGTTTTTCAGGCTATTTCATACTGAGCATGATCCCCATAGCTAGAAAACCAAAGGCTTCTTTTTTTCACCTTTTTTCCTTTCTTCTCACCTTTGCCTTCTTTCAGTCCACCAACATAATGCCAAACCACAGTTCAGTCTATATTTATTAACCACCCTCACCCACACACACCCATCCCACTTGCACAGCAGTGAACTCTCTCTAGCTCCTGAGCGCCACCACCAGCATGCTGATATTTACTCTGTGTTCTCTTAGCTCCCCCTGCGGACCTGTTGGAGGACCTGACTGACGACAGGACAGAGGAAGAGATCCCACTTACTGCCAAGGTAAGCTCCCCTTTCTTTACCTGAGATGAAAATGTTGGTTAATCTCTTTTTCCTTCCCAATCAAATTCAGACATTTGACAATGTTCAATATAGATGATACTTACAATTTCCTTGATCGGGGGGATATTGAATGAAAGTCTATTACCAACAGATACTTGGTTGAAAGGACATTTCAAAAATGACAGCATCACTTACAAACTAGAAAATAGTGAGCTTTTTCCCCGAACAGAATATTTTCCCACTGGAAAAAAAAAATTTGTATTTGCCTGTCAACATGGACTTGGGAAGTTCTTCCATGAAAAGTCAAAGAGTTTTCTGCAAGTGTCTTCACTGTTTTCACTGGGGCCATAAACTCAACAACCTGTTTCCAATCTGGTTTCCCAAAGTCACCCAAAGAACTAACTGTACCCAAGTTCACAGGATGCTGCCATCCCCAGAGGTCTAAATTTTTTTAATTGAATTATAGTTGATTTTGGAGAAGGAAGTGGCAACCCATTCCATTATTCTTGCCTGGAAAATCCCATGGACAGAGGAGCCTGGTGGGCTACAGTCCATGGGGTAGCAAAGAGTCGGACACGACTTCACGTTCACTTTCACTTTCTATAGTTGATTTACAATATTATATTAGTTTAAATGTATAGCATAGTGGTTAAGTGTTTTTCCAATTATACTGCATAAAAAGTTGTTAGAAAATAATGGCTCGGGCTTCCCTGATGGTCTAATGGTTAAGAATCCACCTGCCAATGCAGGGGACATGGGTTCATTCCCTGGTCTGGGAAGATCCCACATGCTGCAGAGCAACTAAGCCCATGTGCCTCAACTACTGAGCCTGCACTATAGCGCACAGGAGCTGCTAATACCGAGCCCGTGAGCCGCAACTAGTGACGCAAAACCTCCTAGAGCCTGTGGTCCACAACAAGAATACCACCACAGGGAGAAGCCCACGCACCACAATGAAGAGAAGCCCTCACTTGCCACAAATAGAGAAAGCCTGCACATAGCAATGCAGACCCAGCCTAGCCAAAAATTAAATAAACAAATCTTTTAAAAAAAGAAAAAGATAATGGCTCTAATTATCTGAGCTCTACAGTACGTCCCGGTTGCTCCTCTATTTTATACAAAGTAGTTTGTACCCTTTAAATTTGTACAACACTCGTGGCCCTGAGGAAAGGGGAACCTTTCCTTCTTCGCGTCGGTAACCTCGTTTGTTCTCTGTGAATCCTCACAGTGTCCTCTCCTCTCTCTTCCCAGGAGGATGCAAGAGCTGGTGAAAACCGTACGTATTCTGAAACCACTCCTCTTCAGAGGAGAAAGCTAAGTGATGAAAAGTGTGAGGCTGTCTTGCCCGCTTTGCTTGGAGAAACACCCTGATTCTGGGTTCCCACTAGGAAAGAGAGTGAAGGATTTAGTGAAATAAATGAATTTCCCTCAAAAAAGCGTTGAACTTGTGTAGTCCCCGGAAGCTGTGAGGTCACTTAGATGATGTTTGCTTGCGTGTATGAGGACTAACAGGCTCTCCACGTGTGAGGTTAGGGGTATGATTGTCAATCTGTGTGTATAAATGTGTTGATTCCCCAAGAGCTATTTCCCACTTGCACAGAACACTCCTGTCAACTTTCTGTTTAAAAAAAAAAGCAACACCTCATTCTTCCTTCACCGCAGCTGTTCCCAGAGGTTTGGATAATATTCTCTCTCCTCAGAGAGAGATGGGACAGAGATAAACGGCCCAAACTCATGACTTCCTAAAGTGAAAAGTCAAAATGGGAACCCAGATGAGGGTCCCAATGTGATGCTCTGGACCACTGACCTGTCCTTATCACACAGCCACAGGATCATCAGTCCTGAGGCAAGGGGGTCTCTGCTCCGTGTACATGCCTGGCAGCACTAGACTCTCCAGAGGTCCCAGACACTGCCCATCACTCTAAGGTGGCTCACAGAACCCAGGGCAGCTGTCGGTACATTCAACAGCCAACTTGGGCAGAGTCAAGCGTGTGAAACACACCCAGAAAGCCAGCACACTGTGCTCAGCTCACAGATTCTGAGAGGTGTGAGGTTCCACATAGGACAATGCAGGTCAACATCTTTCAGTGTTGGGGTCACTGTTTAGCATTTGACCAAACACAGCAAGAATGAGGGAGGTATTTATTGTATTGGATACTACTACCACAAGCCGTAGAAATGCTAGAATCCTGTAAACACTCACTGATGGCACAGTGGCAAAGAAGTCTAAATGAATTTGTTAGTCCTTGTGCCCATCAGCCATTTTACAAACCTCCTGCACAGCTGGGTTAGAGACATCAGCACTCACTCCAGCCTTCCTCTCTGTAATGAACTGTTCCTCTGGTTGGATGGCACATGGGAGTGTGAACTGCCACCAACTCAGCGGACATGCACACATTGTTTACAAAAAGAAGACAGGGAAGAAAATGGCACATGGTTGATAGTGTTAATTTTTAAGCAGCAGGATCTTAGTATTTTTGAACATTTATATTTTATTTTCCTTCACTTCAGTTCAGTCGCTCAAGTTGTGTCCGACTCTTTGTGACCCCATGAACTACAGCATGCCAGGCCTTCCTGTCCTTCACCAACTCCCGGAGTTTACTCAAACTCATGTCCATTGAGTCGGTGATGCCATCCAACCATCTCATCCTCTGTCGTCCCCTTCTCCTCCTGCCCCCAATCCCTCCCAGAATCAGGGTCTTTTCCAATGAGTCAGCTCTCCACATCAGGTGGCCAAAGTATTGGAGTTCCAGCTTCAACATCAGTCCTTCCAAACGACTGATCTCCTTTAGGATGGACTGGTTGGATCTCCTTGCAGTCCAAGGGACTCTCAAGAGTCTTCTCCAACATCACAGCTCAAAAGCATCAATTCTTCAGTGCTCAGCTTTCTTTATAGTCCAACTCTCACATCCATACATAACTACTGGAAAAACCATAGCCTTGACTAGACAGACCTATGTTGGCAAAGTAATGTCTCTGCTTTTTAATATGCTGTCTAACTTTCCATCCAAGGAGCAAGCGTCTTTTAATTTCGTGGCTGCAGTCACCATCTGCAGTGATTTTGGAGCCCCCCCCCCAAATAAAGTCAGCCACTGTTTCCACTGTTTCCCCATCTATTTCCCATGAAGTGATGGGACCGGATGCCATGATCTTCATTTTCTGAATGTTGAGCTTTAAGCCAACTTTCTTGCTCTCCTCTTTCACCTTCATCAGGAGGCTCTTTAGTTCTTTGCTAAGGGTGGTGTCATCTGTACATCTGAGGTTATTGATATTTCTCCCGACAATCTTGATTTCAGCTTGTGCTTCTTCCAGCCCAGCGTTTCTCATGATGTACTCTGCATAGAAGTTAAATAAGCAGGGTGACAATATATAGCCTTGATGTACTCCTTTTCCTATTTGGAACCAGTCTGTTGTTCCATGTCCAGTTCTAACTGTTGCTTCCTGACCTGCATACAGATTTCTCAAGAGGCAGGTCAGGTGGTCTGGTATTCCCATCTCTTTCAGAATTTTCCACAGTTTATTGTGATCCACACAGTCAAAGGCTTTGGCATAGTCACTAAAGCAGAAATAGATGTTTTTCTGGAACTCTCTTGCTTTTTCCATGATCCAGCGGATGTTGGCAATTTGATCTCTGGTTCCTCTGCCTTTCCTAAAACCAACTTGAATATCTGGAAGTTCATGGTTCACATATTGCTGAAGCCTGGCTTGGAGAATTTTGAGCATTACTTTGCTAGCATGTGAGATGCGTGTAACTGTGCGGTAGTTTGAGCATTCTTTGGCATTGCCTTTCTTTGGGATTGGAATGAAAACTGACCTTTTCCAGTCCTGTGGCCATTGCTGAGTTTTCCAAATGTGCTGGCATATTGAGTGAAGCACTTTCACAGCACCATCTTTCAGGATTTGAAATAGCTACACTGGAATTCCATCACCTCCACTAGCTTTGTTTGTAGTGATGCTTCCTAAGGCCCACTTGACTTTACATTCCAGGATGTCTGGCTCTAGGTGAGTGATCACACCATCATGATTATCTGGGTCGTGAAGATCTTGTTTGTACAGTTTCGTGTATTCTTGCCACCTCTTCTTAATATCTTCTGCTTCTGTTAGGTCCATACTATTTCTGTCCTTTATCAAGCCCATCTTTGCATGAAATGTTCCCTTGATATCTCTAATTTTCTTGAAGAGATCTCTAGTCTTTCCTATTCTATTGTTTTCCTCTATTTCTTTGCATTGATTGCTGAGGAAGTCTTTCTTATCTCTCCTTGCTATTCTTTGGAACTCAAATGGGTATATCTTACCCATTCAAATGGGTATATCTTTCCTTTTCTCCTTTGCTTTTCACTTCTCTTCTTTTCATAGCTATTTGTAAGAAATTTCTCAGACAGCCATTTTGCTTTTTTGCATTTCTTTTTCTTGAGGATGGTCTTGATACCTGTTTCCTGTACAATGTCATGATCCTCCGTCCATAGTTCATCAGGCACTCTGTCTATCAGATCTAGGCCCTTAAATCTATTTCTCACTTCCACTGTATAATCATAAGGGATTTGATTTAGTTCATACTTGAATGGTCTAGTGGTTTTCCCCACTTTCTTCAATTTAAGTCTGAATTTAGCAATAAGGAGCTCATGATCTGAGCCACAGTCAGCTCCCAGTCTTGTTTTTGATGACTGTATAGAGCTTCTCCATCTTTGGCTGCAAAGAATATAATCAATCTTATTTCGGTGTTGACCATCTGGTGACATCCACGTGTAGAGTCTTCTCTTGTGTTGTTGGAAGAGGGTGTTTACCATAACCAGTGTGTTTTCTTGGCAAAACTCTATTAGCCTTTGCTCTGCTTCATTCTGTACTCCAAGGCCAAATTTGCCTGTTACTCCAGGTGTTTCTTGACTTTCGACTTTTGCATTCCAGTCCCCTATAATGAAAAGGACATCTTTTGGGGATGTTAGTTCTAAAAGGTCTTGTAGGTCTTCATAGAACCGTTCAAATTCAGCTTCTTCAGCATTACTGGTCAGGGCATAGACTTGGATTACCATGATACTGAATGGTTTGCCTTGGAAACAGAGATGATTCTGTTGTTTTTTGAGATTGCATCCAAGTACTGCATTTCGGACTCTTTTGTTGACTATGATGGCTACTCCATTTCTTCTAAGGGATTCCTGCCCACAGTAGTAGATATAATGGTCATCTGAGTTAAATTCACCCATTCCAGTCCATTTTGGTTTGCTGATTCCTAGAAGGTCAACGTTCACTCTTGCCATCTCTTGTTTGACCACTTCCAATTTGCCTTGATTCATGGACCTAACATTCCAGGTTCCTATGCAATATTGCTCTTTACAGCATTGGACCTTGCTTCTATCAGCAGTCATATCCACAACTGGGTGTCGTTTTTTATTTTCCTTATGACAAGCTAAAAGTGAATAAATATAATAGCGTGATTTGCCTCACATGGAATTTGGCTCCCCAGTGACGTTTGCTTTTAATCAAGTACAAAATCTTCTAGATGTGGTTATAAATACAGTAGCAGCAACTGTGAATCCAGGAGGAAAAAGTGATCTTGGAAGAAGATAAGGAGACAGTAGCATTTAGTTCAGCTGTGAAGCAGACAGCAGGAGTCACAGGATTCTGTCAGTGAAACAGAGCATGCATTTTAGTGCTTACTCTTTTACAGACTATTTCACGTGATTAGATTCTCCAGAGATGGAAAGTCAGTGGCTCAGTTTTCATTTTTTACTCTTTTGTCTTCATCATCCAAATTCCCCAAAGGCAGCCTAATCTAAACATATTAACCACCTGCACGCGCACAATCAGGGCTTCCCTGGTAGCTCAAAGGAAAAAATCCCCCTGCAATGCAGGAGCCACAGAAGACGCAGGTTCGATCCCTGGGTTGGAAAGATCCTCTGGAGGAGGACGTGGTAACCCACTCCAGTTTTCTTGCCTGGAGAATCCCATGTACAGAGGAGCCTGGCAGGCTACAGTCCATAGGGTCACAAAGAGTTGGATGTGACTGAAGTGACTGAGCATGCACACACGCACGCATGTCCACACGATCCCAGCCCTTGTCCACATCAAGCCAAACTACTTGAGTAGCTTCTGATGAACACAACTAAGGTGCTGACAGTTACTCTGTGTCCTCTTAGCTCCCCCAGAGGATTTGTTGAAGGACAGAGCAGAGGAGGAAGCTTCACCCATCTCTAAGGTAAGCTCACCTTTCTTACCCTGAGATAGAAAGGTTAATCTATATCTCTTTCCATGGAATTAAGATACGGAAAACTGAGCATGCGCATCCCGGATGATGCATACAATTTCCTTGGGTGGGAGAATATGGAGTGGGAGTCTATTACCAACTCATGATACTGGATTCCAAGCGGAATTAACAAATCGACAACATCAGCTGCACACTGTACGGTAGTGAGTTCTTATTCTTGCAGCAATTTTTCCTCCTGGGAAAACAATCTTGTCACAAGCCAAGACAAATGAACTTGGGAGACGCATCCTCCAGGAAAAGTTCATGCCTTCTGGCCTGAGGAGGTTCGCTCTGCTGCTGGGTTCCCTTGACTTTGCTAGTCTTTCCCACCTGGTTTCTCACTGTCACCAAATGAACAAAACCCTGGGCAAATGGGCCGCAGCGTGATCTGATCCTCACAGTGTTTTCTCTTCTGTAATTGCAGGTGGTCTCAGTAGAAAGTGAAAACGGTATGTATCCTCAACTCACTCGGGGAGAAAAGTTTAGAAGGTGTGAAAGATGGGGCTTTCTTGCTGGTTTTCCTGTGGAGAGCCACCTGATTCCAGTTTCCTGCTGGGACTGGGAATATGGGACCTGGGGATGGAATGTGATTTTCCAGGTAAAGAACTGAGGCCAAGAATTAGCATCCCAGGAGGCAGCTGTATAAATGGCTAGGTGATGTCAGTCTGTGTACATAGGTGTGGGAGTGTCTGTATATGAATTCATGTGCTGTGACTCTGTTGATGGGCACTTGCATTGCTTCCATATCTTATCTTTGTAAATAAGAACTCAAAGATGAGGCTAGTGGTCTCAGGTGTGAGACCTGGTCTCAGCATCAAGATCCTTGGGCATGACTTGAAGAGGAAACACTTTAGAGGAGCAGAAGGAAGACAGAGGAAGGCACCCAGGCCCCGTGGTGATCAGGTGTTTGGTTTCAAGATCAGGAATCGGGGGACAGCACCTGAGCCCAGTCAGGCCCTCATGTAGGATGCTCTTTGGGATCCTTCTTGATTGGGGATGAGAAAGCACAGGGCCGTCTTGTTGGAGTGAACACTGGACAGGCATTTTCTTTAAGACCTGCGAGAGGAACTTGCTCCTGTTCTGTCCTTGTCTCCAGCTGCCTTTGTGACACGCCAGACACCTTCCATTTTCCTCTTTCCTTCCTTCCCCCCTCTTTCTTTTCTTTGCATTTTATTTTCCCTTATTTTTAATTGTGATTTAAAACACATAACATGAACTCTAACATCAAGCTGTTCGTGTACCGTACATTATTTTTAACTATATGCACATTTTCATACAGCAGATATTTAGAACATTTTCATCCTGCAGGACTTAACACTCCCATTTCCAGTTCCTCCTGCTGCTGGCAACCACCCTTCTACAACCTGCTTAGGAGTGTTCTTTCAGATACCCCATTTCAATGCCTCATACAGTATCCGTCCTGTGAGTGGCTTATTTCGCTTCAAATAGTGTCCTCTCTGTTCATGATGCTGCAAATGACAGGATCTCCATCTTCCATGAAGGCTGAATGGCACCTCATTGTATATATTCTCCACATTTTCTTCCTTAATACATCTGCCTGTGGACCTGGGGCTGGATTTCTATCTCAGATATCGTGTATAGTATATAGCGCATAGTGCTGCAGTGATCATGAGATTGCAGATCTGTCTTCTGGATGCTGACTTCTCTTCCTCTGGATATATACCAGAATTGGGATTCCTGGATCATATGATAGGGTATGTTTGTAGTTTTTTGAGGAAACTTCATACTGTCTTCCATGATAGCTGTATCATTTTATATTCCTTCCAACAGTGTATGAAATTTCCAATTAACCACATCTTCACCAATTTGATTTTCTTAAAAAAATTTTTTTAACTCACATGCACATCTGAATGAGTGTGAGGTGATACCTCACTGTGGTTTAGATTTGCATTTCCAGGATGATGAGTGATGTTGAGCACCTTTTCATATGTGTGTTGGCTATTCATATATCTTCTTTGGAGGAATGTTTATTCAAGTTTGTAGCCCATTTTAAAACAGAATTATGTGTCCCTTATGATGCAATTGAGTTCTAGTAGTTTATTATATATTTTGGATATTAGTTCCTTTCTCAAATATTAGATTTGCAAATATTTTCTCCCATGCTGTAGGATGTCTTTTCATTCTGTTGATTGCTGAAGAGACTATTCTTTCTCCATTGTACAGTCTTAGAACATCAGTGAAGGTCCTTGTTTCAGTATGTAAGAATGTTTTTGAAAGCTATTCTTCTGGTCCATGGGTCTGTCTGCCTGTTTTGATGCCATTACCCCCACTCTTTTGATTGCTGTGACTTTGCATATATGTTTTGAATTCAGGAAGTGTGAAGCCTCCATCTCTGTTCTTGCTATCAAGATTGCCTTGGTTCTTTGGGGTTCTCTGTGGTTCCCTACATATTTTAAGAAAAAAATCCCCCTTTCTATAAAATGCCATTGGATTTCTGCTAGGTGTTGCAGTGAATTTGTACATCACTTTGGGTGGTATGGAAATCTCAACAATATTGGCTTCCAGTGTATGAACTTGGCATTTCATTCCAACTTTGTTTTCTGTTCAGTTGCTAAGTTAGGTCTGACTCTTTGCAACCCCAAGGGCTGCAGTACACCAGGCTTCCCTGTCCTTCACCATCTCCTGGAGTTTGCTCAAATTCATGGCCATTGAATTGATACTATCATTCCAGTTAGTGGCTCTTATTTAATTCTTCCAGCAATGTTTTGAAGTTTTCTGTATACAAGTTGTTTACCATCTTAGAACCTTTGTCCTTGACCTCCTGACCCTTCCAGAGCTGAAGTGAGAAGGATGGGTTCATGATTCAAGGGAAGTGTCCACCCTCCCCCTGCCCCTCCTCTTGGATTATGTCCAGCACAGGTGCACTGGGCAAACCCCAGCACCTGAGCTTATATGCTCCCTGCTAGGAATTCATCTACAACCTAGGTGTTGACATTACTGTTTGAGTGTGTCCCCAAGGCCTCAATGGGGCTTCCCCAGGGCTCAGCAGTAAAGAACCCGCCTGCAATGCAGGAGACATGGCAGGAGCTGCGAGTTTGATCCCTGGGTCAGGAAGATCCCCTGCAGAAGGAAATGGAAACCCACTCCAGTATTCTTGCCTGGAAAATCCCGTGGACAGTCCATGGGGTCGCAAAAGAGTCAGCATGACTTAGTGACTAAACAACAACAACACAAAGGCCTCACATAATTCCTGGCACATGTGGATGAAAGCAGGAAATATAAATGAATGTTCAGATCAGACCAACAAACTACTCTGCAACAAGGAAAAAAACAGGAGAGGGGTGGATGCCCCTTCCTCATCAGTGTATCTCTCAGTTCAGTTCACCTCGGTCGCTCAGTCGTGTCTGACTCTGTGACTCCATGAATTGCAGCACGCCAGGCCTCCCTGTCCATCACCAACTCCCGGAGTTCACTCAGGCTCACGTCCATCGAGTCAGTGATCCCATCCAGCTATCTCATCCTCTGTCGTCCCCTTCTCCTCCTGCCTTCAATCTTTCCCAGTAGGAGGGTCTTTTCAAATGAGTCAGTTCTTCACATCAGGTGGCCAAAGGATTGGAGTTTCAGCTTCAACATCAGTCCTTCCAATGAATAGTCAGGACTGATTTCCTTTAGGATGGACTGGTTGGATCTCCTTGCAGTCCAAGGGACTCTCAAGAGTCTTCTCCAACATCACAGTTCAAAAGCATCAATTCTTCGGTGCTCAGCTTTCTTTATAGTCCAACTATCACATCCATACATGACTACTGGAAAAACTATAGCTTTGACTAGACAGATCTTTGTTGGCAAAGTAATGTCTCTGCTTTTTAATATGCTGTCTAGGCTGGTCATAACTTTTCTTCCAAGGAGCAAGTGTCTTTTAATTTCATGGCTACATTCACCATCTACAATGATTTTGGAGTCCAAAAAAATAAAGTCTCTCACTGTTTCCACTGCTCCCCCCATCTATTTGCCATAAAGTGATGGGACAGGATGCCATGATCTTAGTTTTCTGAATGTTGAGTTTTAAGTCAACTTTTTCACTCTCCTCTTTCACTTTCATCAAGAGGCTCTTTGAACTAACCTCTTCACTTTCTGCCATAAGGGTGATGTCATCTGCATACCTGAGGTTATTGATATCTCTCCTGGCAATCTTGATTCCAGCTTGTGCTTCATCCAGTCCAGCATTTCTCATGATGTACTTATAAGTTAAATAAGCAGGGTAGCAATATACAGCCTTGACATACTCCTTTCCCTATTTGGAACCAGTCTGTTGTTCTATGTCCAGTTCTAACTATTGCTTCTTGACCTGCCTACAGATTTCTCAGGAGGCAGGTCAGGTGGTCTGCTATTCCCATTTCTTTAAGTTTTTCCCATTTTCCACAGTTTGTTGTGATCCACACAGTCAAAGGCTTTGGCATAGTCAGTAAAGCAGCAATAGATGTTTTTCTGGAACTCTCTTGCTTTTTCCATGATCCAGTGGATGTTGGCAATTTGATCTCTGGGTTCCTCTGCCTTTTCTAAATCCAGCTTGAACATCTGGAAGTTCACAGTTCATGTACTATTGAAGCCTGGCTTGGAGAATTTTGAGCATTATTTTGCTAGTGTGTGAGATGAGTGCAGTTGTGCAGTAGTTTGAGCATTCTTTGGCATTGTATCTCTAGAGCTGCTCTATTCAATGGCAGCCACTAGGTGGGTGTACCTGTTCACAATTAATTTAATTCCATCAATAACTAACCCAATCTATTAAAGGGAAACAAAACATCCAATTGCTTAGTCATACTAGTCACATTTCAAATGCTGGAATTTCCGGTTTGTAAACTTGAAGGTAAGAACTATAGATGAATTCCTGGAAGTGAGAAGTTGAAGGGTTATTCTTCAGCTTCTCCCTATTTTTGAAGGTTTCCAACTGTGACCAATGTCTTACTGAAGATTACTGAGTTCACAGAGCTCAGGGAAGATCTCAGAACCTGGAGGAAACCACAGGGTTTCTCTGTGTGATCCAGAATAACATCAAGTTAAGCAGGAGAAATGGGTGGGCCATCCTTCCTGATAACTTTTCTACTCATATTTTTGTTTCTCAGAATGCATTTTGGAAAGCATATATGACAGTGGAAATGAATGCAGAGCAGGTAGGGAGTGACATTCAGGTAGGATACAACTTGAAAGAGCTCCCGGGAACACTTGGGTTACACTTGCTGTTGAGGAAGATGTAGACAACATTGAAAAACAGGAAATACATGTAGAAATGTCCATTTCATATTTTAATATTAAAAGTAAGAAGGATTCTCGCCACGAGCTCTGTCTGTGCTGTGATTATAATTGCTTATCTTCCTTTGTGGACTTCCCTGATGGCTCAGTGGTAAAGAATCCACCTGCAAGGCAGGAGACGAGGGTTCGATCCCTGGGTGAGGAAGATCCCCTGGAGGAGGAATCGGCAGTCCAGTCTAGGACTCTAGCCTGGAGAATCCCACGGACAGAAGTGCCTGGCTGCTTACAATCATAGGGTCATAAGTAGTTGGAACACAACTGAAGTGACTTACCACACACGCACATCTTCCTTTGTATGCAAAAACCGTCTTTTCTATAAGGACTGCTCTTTCCTTTTGGTCACTGCCAATTTGAAAGACTGGTGTCTGATGAGTACCCAAAGGGTATCGTGCACAAGAAATTGTGGTTTTGTGTTTATCACTGGCCTATGTGGCATATAATCTGCTGGGACACAAAACTCCTGTAGGTACTTGCCCCTGGACACCAGGTTCTTCTACTGAGTGTCAGCTGTTGGACCAGAATAAATTCTCTCCCTCTACAATTTGAGAATTTGTGACTTGTATGCATGAGCTCAGGAAATACTTACAAATGAATGATCAGATCAGACCAGCACACTACTCTGCAATAGGGAACAATCACAGGAAGAGCAATAATAGCTCTTTCATCTTTGATACTCTAGATCTGTGTTATACAGTGTGATAGCCATTAGCCAGAGGTACCTGTTTACAGTTGTCTACTTCAATCAATAATTAACTCACTCTATTAATATAAAACATGAAACTCATCCAACTGCTCAGTTCCACTAGGCACATTTCAAGTTTGTTCATACAGTTGGAATTTCAGATTTGTAAATTTAGAGGGAAGAGCTCTCATGGGGTCTGTAGAAGTGAGAAGTTCCGAGGTGCATCTTCAGAATCTTTCTCTCATATGGACTTTGCAACTGTGAGCAGTGTCTTGTCGAGTGGTCTGACTCCATGGAACCTAAGGAGGACATGAGAACCTGGAGGGAAAAATCAGGGTGATGCTCTGAGACGCACAGTAACCTCAAGTGAAGTAGGAGAAACGGGTTGGTCACACTTTCTAACAACTTCATCACTCATGTTTGGGTTTCTACAGACCAGATGCTGGACAGCTCATGGAGCAACCAGGATGAAGATGCTACAGGTAGGGAACAACCCTCAGGTAGGGTCTGAGAGGAGAGGGGTCCTGGGAACACTTGGGCTACACCTGCTTGTTTGGAGACTGAGGAAGGTGGATGTGAAATGGGAGGAAATGTTAAAATATGGGTAGAAATCAGATTTGGTGTGGGGTTTTTTTTTTTTTTTTTTTTGTATTTTAAATGAAAAGTGAAAGTGTTAGTTGCTCAGTCGTGCCTGACTCTTTGTGACCCCATGGTGTGTAGCCTGCCAAGCTCCTCTGTCCATGGAATTCTCCAGGCAAGAATACTGGAGTGGGTTATCATTTTCTTCTCCAGGGAATCTTCCCAACCCAGGGATTGAATCCAGGTCTCCTGCATTGCAGGCAAATTCTTTACCAACTGAGCCACCAGGGAAGCCCTTTGTATTTTAAATATGTCAGAATAAATGGAAATGTGTCCATGGTCTTTGACTGTGCTGTGTCTACAATCATCTTTTCTGCCTTTGGTATGCAAAAAGTATTTACCTATGATTTTTCCTGCTTTTGTTACTGCCCATTGTGATTGGCACCCTGAGGGTATTATGCATGAGAGATTTTGGTTTTCTTTATTGGTCTATGATGCACATAATCTGCTGGGACACAAAACTCTCACTGGCACTTGAACCTGGACACCAAGTTCTGCTGAGTGTGAGGAGGTGGACGAGAAGTCTCTCCCTCTGTACTTTCGTGGCATCACATTCATGCTCTGCCCTCACTGTTCCTCACGTAAAGGGCATCCCCAGTGTGGAGGAGTTAAAGGATCCGTCCTCTGGGGTTACTGAGTATGCTCCAGTATCCTTGATCTCATCTCTGCCTCCTCACCTCACCCAAGGCTTGTGTCATGAATGTTCATCCATTTCTGGGATGTCCATATTCAGTGGCCCCTAGAGACGCTCCCTGGCAGGCAGGAATTCTGGTGGACTGTGTGCAGGGGCTGCTGGGCTTGCTTCACACACTGCCGACCTTTGTCACCTGTGACTGT
Source organism: Capra hircus (assembly GCF_001704415.2). Taxonomy (NCBI): domain Eukaryota; kingdom Metazoa; phylum Chordata; class Mammalia; order Artiodactyla; family Bovidae; genus Capra; species Capra hircus. Next base: position 29,186,665 of record NC_030823.1, on the reverse strand, counting down.
CTAGGTCTCAGGAGAGAGCTTCAGGATAGCAAAGCCAGAGAGGGCCCTGCTGATCTTAGATCCCTCTGCTCCAACCAGACATGCCTCTGTAGAGGCCCCAGCCTCTGTTACGCTCATCCTGTGACCTCTCCTCAGGCCTGCCCTGCTCTGTCCCCTCCGTCTCTGAGGTTCAGGGCAAACATGGGCAGGTACGGTGTATTCGTGTTGAATCATTTTCATGTTAAGGGAATTTGGACTACTAACTTTCCCTCAGATTTGACTCTCATCTTCTGTAAGGGGCTAGGGGACCTATGGGGTTGGTATGAGGATTAAGTACCTCCCAGGTGCCTACAGTCACCCCAGGCACAGGACAGTCGCTTCTTATGTGGACTTAGTTGCACTTCCCTCCCATAGGGACCAACACAGTATCAGGCCCATGCCTGCTACTCCATGGAAAGGATGGATTGCCTAGTTGATCCAACCATCCTAGTTGATCCTAGTTGAAACACCCTGATTGAAGAGGGTGGCGGTATACCCATGGACTTTCCTCCAATGGGCCTGTACTGGAGAACTGTATGATTGATGGAGGGGGACAGGAGAAAGGAAAGAAGCACTAATTTTTAAGAGAGAAATAAGGAAAGGGAGGAGTGAGGAGGAGGATGGAGAGAGAGGATGGCAACCTCATGCACAGAGTTGCTGAACACAGTGGCTGCCTAAAGGAGGAGCAGGATGACACAGACATTCATTTGTGGTCACATGTAGGGAATCTGAGGGCTGCAAAAGTATGTGAGAGGTCAGAGACCCACTCCTTAATTGCAGGGGAGAAACAATTGATGCCTTGGGAGGACCATGGACATAAGAACAGAAGGGATTCTGAGAGCAGGCTACATGATCCCAGGAGCATCAAGGCCCCTAGTTCTCATATTGACTCTAATTCTCTGCTTTCTTTTCTCTTGGCCACCACATCGTTGCTGCCCTTGGACACTAGAATACTACTTTGAGTCTAATGAAGAATCGGATCAGGAGAGCAACAGTCTGCATGTAATTTATTTCTTTCGTCTCTTTTCCGTTTTCTCTTTTTTTCTAATAATAAGCTCTTCTTTGTAGTGCTTTCTCATCCCCACTTTGGATGATTCTTGTCCTGAAGGATCTGGTCTCATGCAGGCACACGTGTCCTGGGGTCTTTTATAAAATCTCTCTGCAGCCCTCCTCCCCAACTTTTCTAGCATTCCCCTGGCTTCTGACCCCACTTCTGCACCATTGAATCTGATGGAGCTACTCTGAGTGGTCCAGGCAGGAAGCTGGCTTTGAGTCAGACTCCTTTGAAATCTGGCCCTGCCCTGGGGTCCCCAACATGGGTATTCTGCTGCCCTGGACAGCTCTGGACACGTGCAACCATTTTCTTCCCTCCAGATGTCAAGATATCCTCTGCTTCTCCTCTTAAGAGAAGCTGTTGGGTCTGCAGTCAGTGAAGAAGAGGACAGGGAGGAGGAGACATAAATATGGAGGGTGGGGATGAAAGGTAAGGTACACAAGTTCTCCGTCAAGTCCCTAACTTACTGGATGGCATTTTGGGAAGACAAGCACAAACACTGAGGCCGCTGCTATTGCGAGTGACACAAACATGGAGAAAAGAGGATTGTAATGATTCATGCAGATAAGCGGAGAATGCTGTGAGCTGAGCATATCTCCTAGGGGGATTGGTATCCTTTCACAGTAGACCCTGAGGTTCCTAGGTGGTGTTCTCCAGTAGCTCTCACTTTGGAGGGGAGGAGCCAGCATGTGTATGACTCCAGGAGATGCTGTTCAAACTGTTTCTTTGTGAAGAGCACCACTGGAGTGGGGCATCATCGCCACCTGCAGGACCTCGTCCTGCCCTTTCAAGCCCCCGGTGTCGGCAGCCCAGAGCACCCCACTTAATCACTAGGTGATGGCATTGACTTCCTCAGTTCCAAAGGTACGGAGGAAAAAAAAGAGTGAAGACAGAGGCACCCCAGCGCTCAGAAAGCAGGACAGCCCCATCTTCCCAGCCTGGCATCCCTGTGGTGCTTAGTAGGCCCGGCATCAAGTAGAGGACACTGAAGGATCTCAACTGGAGAGGCAGCAGTCCAAGCCTCTGGGGAGGCCAGGGGAGCACTTAGGTCACCCTGAGGGGACCATTTCTCAAACTGGAGTTTGCAGTTCTGTAGATTCTGGTCTGTGTGTCAAATCGCCACTAAACACCTGAGAGCAATTCAAATCAGGGTTCACCTGGGATGAGTTACAGGGCAGGAGTCAAGTTACTTTGTGTTCCTTTTATTTATTTGTATTTATTTTAACATGAATATCACTTGTTTTATTACACTTTAAAAAGTAGTGTCTTTTGTAAATTTTTCATGTTGCAATATACCACTGAGATAAATCTATGTTTTTATTACCACAGCTTAATGATTTTTTAAATTAAAAGCACAGGCAAAGCTTTGCTGGGGGCTTAGAATCATTGTCCTTTTGTTGCTAAGTCATGTCCAACTCTTTGCAACTCCATGGACTGTAGCCCACCAGGCTCCTCTGTTCATGGGATTCTCCAGGCGAGAAAACTGGAGTGGGTTGCCATTTCCTTCTCCAGCAGATCTAGAAGGAATGATCAGGGATAAAGGGAGCTGCCCATGTCTCTGCCATTTCCATCGGGCAGATCTCACGATTGGTGGTATTGAGTGTGGGCTGGAGGGGCAGGGTCACCCCTCCCACCTGTGTCATCAGACCCCCTGCTCCTCACAGGTTCCAGGGGAGAGGCGCTCAGCTTCCTTGCCCCAGAGCCCCAGGCCTTCCCCTTTCCTCTGCACCAGTTTCACTGTCCAGGGACTTGAAGGCTACCCAGACAAACGACCAATTCAATTGCTCCCACGGGACATTCATATTCCCTCTCTGCTGACAGACAGCACCTTCAGCAAAGAGCAGCAAAGAGACCCCAGTGCCCTGTGGATCTGACCTCTGGGGAGGTCAGGACCCGAAGCTACTTGCCCGGCCTTCGGAGTCTTCTGGCTCCTGCACGCTCACTACACACACAGCCCAGGGAGCCTTCTTCTATTTGTCTGTGAGCCTCCTCAGTGATTCCAACCCTCGTGTTTGTGTTCCAGGTTCTGCTCTGACACCTGTGAAGGCCTTGACCTTGGGGCCTCATCCTGGGCCTCAGAGGGGAACGAAGCAGTACAGAGTCAGGAGGTTTCCAACTGGACAAGGAACAGGGTTGGCCTCACTGCTCATCTCCTAAGGAACCTAATTTAGTACAGCTTAGTTTTTTTTTTTATTGTATAGCTTTAGTATTATGTTCAGACATATGTTTTATATATGCTGTGGAAGCTTTCTCTATTAAATGACATTCATCTATCTAGTTGCTTTTCACATATTTTCCTATAAAAATCACCCTAATCCGAGGTAGGACTAAATGAATTGCTGTCTTGCATTCACCCTCGTGTCCACCACCAAGGTCACCCCCTCTCTTATGTCACCGTCATTCAGTCTTCATTATATCAGGTGACTATGAATTTAGTCCATACCATCCGTCCTGATGTGTCTTTCTAAGGATTCTGTTTTCTGAAGTCTGTTCATTCCTTTGATCATGGGAACAGTATTTCCCTAGATCTTTCATGATGACTTGAATGACAGGGCCTTTGATAGCCAGTTACTTGCCTGCTAGAAAATTCATGACTCATCATTTCTCTCCTTGAGCAGTTCAAATACATTGCTCTACTTTTTTTCTGGCAGAGTATTTCTCTCCAAAAAGTTTCATCGAATTCTGATTTTTGTTCCGTTATATGTCACGTGCTCTCTTGTTCTAGATGCCCAAAAGATTTTTGTTTTTCTTTAAAGCCCTGTGAGTTTGTTAGTATATCATCTGCCTTTAGTCATTACAAGTGAATGCACATTGTTCTCTTCAAAAGACAATTTAAAAGTTGTTTTTAAAATTATCAGAAAAATTTGGACAATAATGCCTAGTATTTGCTTTGCATCTTTTATTGATTTTTCTCTATCCGGTCCTTGAATCTTGCAAATATCAGATTTCTTATGATTATATTTCACTTTTAACACACTCATGAAATATTTTATAAATTTTTGCTTAATTTCTTTTCCAGAAGTGTTTTTAAACAGTGTTTAAGTCCTACCTCCTTACTGTTTCATTTCTTACAAGGCATTATTTGACAGCAGGTTTCTGTTTAAATTTCATTTACATGTGCTTTTCAATATTTTCTTATTCTTTTGGGAGTTTCATGTCTTTGTTTTTGAGTTTTCTTAATTCTGATCTATGATGTACTTTTAGTGTTCATTATTAATTCATAGCATCACCCATGAAAAGAGAATGGTCACACCCATGAAGAATTGCTAAGCATTTGTGTAGGGGTTCATTACTCCAAGTCCTTTTTTGTTTGTTAACTGAAGTACAGTTGACATACATCCAGATACTTTCAGCTGTGCAACACAGTGGCTCCCTATTGCTGTACAGAACAAAATGATCAAGCAACAGGACTAGTTACCATGTGCTGTGATACAAAATTACCACAATATTACTGACTACATTCCCCATGTTGTATATTTCATCCCCTTGACTCATTTCTTTGGGAACTGGAAGTTTGCAGCTCTTAATCTCTTTCAACAATTTCTTTATCACTCAATCCCACTTCCCCTTGGCAACCAGTTGTTTGTTCTCTGTATCTATGAGTCTGTCTTGTTGTGTTTCTTCATTTATTTTGTTTTTTAGATTTCCACACATAAGTCACATCATATGCTATTCATCTGTATCCGCCTGACTTATTTCACTTTGCATAGTACTTTCTAGTTTCATCCATGTTGTAGCAAATGGCAAGATTTCATTCTCTTTTATGGCTGAATATCATTCATGGAATCATGAGTAACCACATCCTCTTTATCCATTCATCTATCAATGGACACTGGTTGCTTCCTTATCTTGGCCAGTAAAATGATGCTGCAATGAACACAGAGCTAAATATATCTTTTCAAATTATTTTTTTTCTTCAGAATACCCAGGATGAAATTGGTGGACTGTATTGTAGTTCTATTTTTAATTTTTTTGAGAAAACTTTATACTTGATATATTTTTTAAGATATTGCCTAATAATGCAGCCTACTATACTTCACCTCATTCTGTAGCTCTTAATGAATATTTCCTTTTTTTCTTTACTGTTATATTTTTTAAAAGTAGAAAAAATTTTAGGACATATTTTTTAACCTGATTCATACACATAATTTGCTGAAACTAGGAATGAGTTCATGAATTTTTTTGAAGTTCTGATGCTTCTTTACATTCCTATACCTAAAGTTGGTATTTTTTATAACTATGATTTATTGAGAGTGACACTGAATGGTACGCATATACAAACTCTAAAACCAACTTTAGTAAAAAAAACATGTTGATTGCAAACCAAATTTGTGTCTGTGTTAATGGATTGACTGAGAGGATAAAGGCTGGAATGCAGAATTATAGAGAAAAGAAAGAAAATGTTGGAATGCATGAAAAGGCAGATTTCTTTGCAAAAGAACAGAGAGAAAAAATTATTTGTATAAAGAAGGAAAATATCCTGCTGTAGGATTTGGTGGAAAGAGTATTTTCCCCATCTTAAAAATCTGCAATTTAATCCCAAGTATTAACAAATCTGGGCTTCCCTGATGCTCAGTGGTAAAGAATCTGCCTGCAGTGCAGGAAATCTAAAAGACGTGGATTTGATCCCTGCGTTGGGAAGATCCCATGGAGGAGGGATGGCAACCCACTCCAGTATTCTTGCTTGGAGAATCCCATGGACAGAGAAGCCTGGCAAGCTACAGTCCATTGATCGCAAAGGGTCGGACATGACTGAAGTGACTGAGCATGCGCCACATGCCAAGAAATCTATAAATTTATATTTAGTTTCTGACTTTGTTTTTCTCTTTAAAGAATATTAAATATTAAAACTTATTTGTATATTTGATGTCAATAAACTTATACTGGCTCAGATATAACAAAGTGACCCACAAACTTCTTTGGAACTAATTGTGTTGTCATCTTGTTACCCAAGCTGCTATGAACAATGTATTTTCAAAGAAGACAAAATACACATAGATATTATTATAGCTGACAAAAATGAGAATCATTCTTGCATTGTATTTAGTAGATAATTCTAAATTATACTCTCTATTATGGACTAAAATTACAATTAAACCTGAATTTGTGATGATTTCAGCACTGACCAAAATGACTAGCTCACTGAGGTCACAGTGGGTTGTGTCTTGGTCAGGATACATATGTGTGACTATAAAGAAGCAATGTCTGGGTAAGGGTTATAATAATTAACATGGAAACATTGTTTGAAGGGTTCTGTTGGCTTGTTTGGTCTCTGATCTACTGCCTTTTTGCTAAAGGCATATGTGTGTTGACAGAGTTAAAAGTCATAACCCTGTTGATAACTTTTTATCATTGATGTTTGGCAACTTATTAAGCATTTTTCCACTTCTCAGTGGGCATTGGGACTGAGCAACCTGCTTTGTCTGGTACTTAATGCTCATCAATTGTACAAAACGCCTTGTTTTTTCCTTTCTCATTGTGTGTCCTACTTCACTCTGTCCTGTGAATCCCACAATCCTAAACGTTTTCAATGCTGACACTCATGTCCTCATGATTCAATCTTACCTTATTTCCTGAAGGAATATGTTGGGGAGGCAGGGGAGCACTTGGCCCCCAGAGTTTTCTCTTGCTGTCTCTTGAATAATTATAAACACTGTAACAAATATCAAAAATAGCATTTGCTAGTGTACAATGAATCTTGCCAAGTAATAGGAAATATTAAACTTTGGAGGAAAACATAAGCAAAATATCTCCTTACTTTACCATTGAAATATTTTATATATCTCGGTAGTCTCATTTAGAATTTTTTTTAAATTGAAATATAATTCTCATATCATGAAGTTCACCATTTTAAAGTGTACAGTTCAGTGGTTTTTAGAATATTCATTAGGTCTGACGTTAAAAAAAATTTATTTTTCTGCTTCATTTTCATTTTGCCTAATTTTATCTTCATATTTCTATGTTGCATGTAGTTTTTACATTTATCATTTTAAATTGGTGTTACCACATCTTCAGTTACATAGCCATTCTCTATTCATTGGACATGTGGGCATTCTATTTCTAAAATTATTACAATTATTAATCTCATGAATTTACAATAGTTATAACATTAATTTTTTCAATATATTACCAAAATATTAAGTTTAAATTAATATTTTGTATAATTATTAATAATGATAATACTACCTTAAACAGATAAATCTTTATTTTGAATCATTTCTGTAAGAATATACTCAGAGGTATTAATTACTGAATAAAGGAATGTGATTATTTTTAAATTCTTTAAAATTCTTTTCCTTAACTCTTGCAATAAACTGAAGATGCTAACAATGTTTGCGTATATCCGCATTCAATACCTGACCAGTATCAGGCTTCATTATCTCATTTGTTTTGCCAAATAAAGTGGTATAAAATGGTACAGTGAAGTAATTTTAAATGCAATTGCTTTAATTACGAGAGAGGAAGCACTTTTCTGTACAATGATTATAGGTATCTAAGAATTGTCCACATGTGATAGAACTGTTCCCATCATATTACACTGCTGCTCAATAACCTACAATGCCTAATCTAAACACAGCACATAAAAGACTGACGGGCTGCCTTATTGCTTCTAAATCCAAATCTAAGTCAATATTTCCCCGGCACAAAGTCATTATTTTAGGTATTGTGTCACTTACGGATTGAGTGATTCTCAGTTCCACATTATTCATGGTTTGGGACTAGCCTGTGAAGCCATGAAATTAAAAGATGCTTACTCCTTGGAAGGAAAGTTATGACCAACCTAGATAGCATATTCAAAAGCAGAGACATTAGTTTGCCAACTAAGGTCTATCTAGTCAAGGCTATGGTTTTTCCAGTGGTCATGTATGGATGTGAGAGTTGGACTGTGAAGAAGGCTGAGCACTGAAGAACTGATGCTTTTGAACTGTGGTGTTGGAGAACTCTTGAGAGTCCCTTGAACTGCAAGGAGATCCAACCAGTCCATTCTGAAGGAGATCAGTCCTGGGATTTCTTTGGAAGGACTGATGCTAAAGCTGAAAGTCCAGTACTTTGGCCACCTCATGTGAAGAGTTGACTCATTGGAAAAGACTCTGATGCTGGGAGGGATTGGGGGCAGGAGGAGAAGGGGACAACAGAGGATGAGATGGCTGGATGGCATCACTGACTTGATGGGCGTGAGTCTGAGTGAACTCCGGGAGTTGGTGATGGACAGGGAGGCCTGGCGTGCTGCGATTCATGGGGTCGCAAAGAGTTAGACACACTGAATGACTGAACTAAACTGAACTAAACTGAGCTGTGAAAATGGATCCTGGTCTTTAATTTTTTCTGAGGCGCTGGCGCTGAAGTTTTGTCAATAGAGGGGGCCAGAGAGACAATACAGAAGAAAAAGGACTTCCCTGGTGGCTCAGACGGTAAAGCGTCTGCCTGCAATGCAGGTCACCCGGGTTCGATCCCTGGATTGAGAAGATCCCCTGGCGAAGGAAATGGCAACCCACTCCAGTACTCTTGCCTGGAAAACCCCATGGACAGAGAGCCTGGTAGGCTATAGTCCATGGGGTCGCAAAGAGTCGGACACGACTGAGTGACTTCACTTTCACTTTCTTCAGGGTGCTTACTCAGCAGCTTTCCGGCACCTGCGGGGACACTGTGCACTGGGCCCCTCTCTGCTCTGCCCCGCAGCTAGCAGCCCCCACAGACCCCACCTCCCCAACTCCATCCTAGGTGTCTCCACGCTCCCATGCAGTTTTATAGTAGAGTGCCTCTAGTGATCAAGACAACTGCCCATGAACACTTTTCCTTCACACTTCAGAGTGTAGCTTTCTAGAAACTTCCACTGTCTGGCACCAACAATAACTTCTCTACCATTCGGTGAGTCACAGCTGCACAGATCTGGGAGGGGAAGCTCTTCCTTGGATGCTGCTTCTCTTCCTATGGGTACTGGCTGTTCTTTATATCTGCTATTTCTATGCTGGTTAAGGTTCTCTTTATTTGTTACTAGTCAATCCCTCATTGGCCACCTGATGCAAAGAACTGACTCATTTGAAAAGACCCTGATGCTGGGAAAGATTGAGGGAAGGAGAAGAAGGGGATGACAGGGGAGGAGATGGTTGGATGGCATCACTGACTGGATGGACATGAGTTTGAGTAAACTCCGGGAGTTGGTGATAGGGAAGCCCAGGGTGCTGCAGTCCATGGGGTTGCAAAGAGTGGGATACAACTGAGCGACTGAACTGACTGACTGTGATGTAGAATTCTTTACCTTGAACTTTTCATGTTAGGATTACACAGTGATTTCTCTCTCCTAATTGGACCCTGATGGATACAAATACTGACATGTGCAGGCAGTAGTTGGGAACACCAGTGAGAGCTGCTTGACAGCAACCTGTAGGTGTGTAATTGACTGGAAACAATACATGAGGAAATAAGCATGTATTATTACGTGTAACATAATAATCATCCTAACTCATTCTGGGGTTTTAATTTTCATAACAAATTTATCCAGAGAGAAGTAATTATTCTACCTGGCGGGGGGGCAAAGAACTTTTAACTTGTGATGCCAATATATTTTCTGCATTATTTTGATATTTTCTGCATTATTTTGAAGCCAACCTAGAAACTGTATCATTGCATCTGTAAAAAAATTCACTTGGCATCTCTACAAGTTTTTAAAAAATTTAACTACAGTACCATTGTCACAGTTAAGAAAAATAGCATCAGCACTTTAATACCATCAGATATTCAGTGTTCAAATCTTTCCAATTGGCTCATAAATTTTTTCAGATTTTTTAAAATAAATTTAAACATTTGTTTCAGTAAGTGTTGATGGAATCATTGGATATCTGTATAAAAATGAATGTTGACACTCTATCTGACACACACACACACACAATTAAGGTGGATCACAGACCTGAATGTGTAAAGGAAAACAAAGTTTTAGATGAACACATAGATTAGGCGAGGTTGTCTTAAATAGAACACAAAAGGCATTAACCTTAAAAGAAAAATGATAAACTGAGCTTCATGAAAATTAAGAAATTCTGTTCAGGAAAAATACTATTAAGACAGTTAAAATGAAAGCCACAGACTGGGAGACACTTTGCTTTCTTATCTCTGATAAAGCACCTCTGTTAAGAAAGAACTGCGAGTCACTAAGAGACACACAACCCAATTTAAAAACTGGCAAAAATATTAGGATCACTTGTAGTCCCTTCAAAAATACAGCTGATCTAAACAACATGCTACTTAAAAACCAATGGGTCAATGGCGAAATCAAAGAGCAAACTTAAAAATACCTCGAGACAAATGACAGTAAAACCACAGCCATACAAAATCTGTGGGATGGAGCAACACCAGTCCTAAGAGGGAAGTGCAAAGCAACACAGGCCTTCTTCAAAAACAAGGAAAATTCAAGGAAGCAACTAAGCTACTACCTGAAAGAATTAGAAAAAGAATAGACAAAGCATAGTCAGAAGAAGGGAAATAATGAAGATCAGAGAGGAAATAAAATAGAAATTAAAAAATAGAAAATAGTCAATAAAACCAACTGTTGTTTTTTTTGAAAGGATAAACAAACCTCTGGCCAGGCTCACCAAGAAGAAAAGAGAGAAGACCCAAATAAACCAACTAAGAAAGCAAAAAACACGAGTGCCCATTGTACTATCACTGTTATAGCTTATCGAGGCAAACATTATCAATAGATGGTAACACCACTGAACCAAATATGCATACAGTCTCCAAGTCTCTCTCTCTCCCCATAGATCATTTACCAACGACAAAGGAGAAAAAGGAATCTTCCAAGTTGAGAATTAAGGCAGATATCACCTAATCAGGGGCTTCCCTGGTGGCTCAGAGGTTAAAGCATCTGCCTGGAATGCAGGAGACCCGGGTTCGATCCCTGGGTTGGGAAGATCCCCTGGAGAAAGAAATGGCAACCCACTCCAGTACTCTTGCCTGGAGAATTCCATGGAGGGAGAAGCCTGGTAGGCTACAGCCCATGGGGTTGCAAAGAGTCGGACACGACTGAGCAACTTCACACATCACCTAATCAAGTATTCAAACTTAATATCATCGATAAGACCAAAAAGTTGGGGAAAGGGAATACTTTGAACACATTCTTCACATGTGAGAAAATAACTGCTCTAAGCAAGTGATCAATAAAAAAGGTGATCTATATTAACAATTATCATGTAAAGACAAAATTTAAAACACAATGAAATGCTACTATATGCCAACCAGAATGACTTAAAATTTTAAAAGACCAACAATATCAAGTGCTGGCAAGGATACGGAGCAACTGGAACATTCTCTCAAATTACTGGAATGTTAATTGAAATAGCCACTTTTGAAAACTGCCTAGCAGTATCTACTATAGCTAAACATATACCAACCTTGTAACTCAGCACTTCACTCCTAGATATATATCCAGGACACGAGGACACAAAAGCAATTAGATATATGTACAAGAATGTTCATCACAACTATTGAGTGAAAGGACAAAGGTTGTTGGGGAACAAGATAGCGTAACATTATTACATAACATATTATCAGGGCTTTCTAGGTAGTGCAGAGATAAAGAACTCTCCTGCCAATGCAGGAGATGCAAGAGGTACACGTTCAATCCCTGGATTGGGAAGATCCCCTGGAGGTGAAAATGGCAACCCGCTCCAGTCTTCTCGCCTGGGAAATCGCATGCACAGAGGGGTGTGGCGAGCTATGGTCAATACGGTAACAAAAAGTTGGAGATGATTGAGCATAGTAGCATTTGGCTCAGGGAACAAGTGTCTTCTTTGAAACATCCTTTTTCAGTTGGCTTCCAAGATGGCACACTCTCCTGGTTTTATCTGTACCACTCTAGTCCTTTCTCATTCTCCTTTGCTAATTTCTTTTCACCTTCCTCCCCTCTAAATCCACACTGTCCAGTGGGACTTTCTGAAATTACAGAAACGTCCTCTATGTGAACTGGAAAATATGGTAGACATGTGTGGCTATTGACGACATAAAAAGTGGCTAGTGGGGGTTCCCTGGTGGCCTAGTGGTTAAGATGCAGAACTTTCACTATGAAGCCCAGGTTCAATGCCTGGTCAGGAAACATTCTGCATGCTGCTTGGCCAAAAAACAAAGCAAAACCTGTGACTAATTTTTAGAACATAATTTTAGATTTAATTTAGTTTAAAACTTAATTGTAATAGCCACATGTGGGTAGAGATTATTGTATTGAACAGGGTAACTCTAGAGAATGGCGTGCCCCAGGGCTCAGTTCTTAGCCCTCTTCCTTTTTCTGCCTATACTCATGATTTCAGTACACCAATAATTCCAAACATATAACTCCAGGCAGATTCCAACCCTGAGCTGCAATTCACTGTTGCTGTTGTTTAGTCACTAAGTTGTGTCTGACTCTTTGCGACCCAATGGACTGTAGCCCACCAGGAACTCAGTTGCAATAGAGAATCTCTAATTGCTTACTTGACAGTCCTCATCTGGATGTAACATAGACATCCCAAACTTAACATAACCAAAACTGATGCCTTAATAGCTACCACCATCCCATGCCAGCACAAATCTTGAGCCCCCACCCCTAATTTTTTTTTGCTCAAAAATCAGAAACACTGTTTCTGTCTTTATTTTAAATTTTCATATTTTGTTCATCATGGATTTTTGCAGTAATTTTCATTTTAAAAAATAAATTAAAAAATGGAATAAAGACCTAACAGTAAGATCAGATACTCTAAAACTCCTAAGGGAAAACATACAGAACAGTCTTTGACATAAATTGCAGCAATATTTTAAAATGTTTTCTTGATCTGTCTTTTCTTTGGCAGGAATGATGCTAAAGGTGAAACTCCAGTCCTTTGGCCACCTCATGCAAAGAGCTGACTCATTAGAAAAGACTCTGATGCTGGGAGGGATTGGGGGCAGGAGGAGAAGGGGACGACAGAGGATGAGATGGCTGGATGGCATCACTGACTCGATGGACGTGAGTCTGAGTGAACTCCGGGAGTTGGTGATGGACAGGGAAGCCTGGCGTGCTGCGATTCATGGAGTCGCAGAGTCGGACACGACTGAGCGACTGAACTGAACTGAAAGCAAAAATAAACAAACGGGACCTAATTAAACTTAAAGGCTTTTTCATGGCAAATAAAACCATTAACAAAACCAAAAGACCCCCTCCCACAAACACACACACAGAATGGGAGAAAATACTTGCAAGTGATGCAAGCAGCAAGGGATTAATTTCCAAAGTAAACAAACAGCTTGTACAACTCAACAACAACAAAAAACAATCCTATCCAAAACGGATAAGCAGAAGACCTAAATAAGACATTTCTCCAAAGAAGACATACAGATGACCAGTAGGCACATGAAAAGATGCTGAACATCACTACTTATTAGAGAAATGAAAATCAAAACTATAATGAGGTATCACTGTCCTTCTTTTCTTCTTTGTTGAAAAATGGCTTTAGTCTCCTAGACTTTCAAAGAGCAGTTACTAATTAAGGAAGTAGGAAACAGGGAAAAAAAGGAAAAGCAGTCCAGCAAGAAAATTAATGACAGCTTAAACAATTCTTCAGGGATAAAACAAAGTCATAGTTCTTCCTCAAGCGATATATATATATATATATATATATATATATAACAATCTATGCGTATTTTGGGTTATTCTGCAGAAACTAAGCCCCTCACCCAGGTGGAGGATGGTGCCTACATGCTGACCACATTATGTAGACCCCAGACTGAGTGGAACCAGAAAGCTGATAATTAAGATTCCCAAAACAGCACCTTGTTACCTCAACACCAACCAATCAAAATTAAGTCAGTGAATTGCAACACTCATCCCAAATATCACCTTTCAAAAGCCTGCCTTGAAAGCCATCAGGGACTGTGGGTCTTCTGAGCATTAGCTGCCCATTCTTGCGTGGTCCTCTACACTGTGTTGTACGGTGTGACTGCTTTGGCTTCGTTGCACATGGGCAAGCCGACCCAAGTTCAGTTTGGCAGCAATATGAGAGTCATATGTGTAACTTGCCGAGTTGTAAATATTTGTAAAGTGTCTGGCATGTACTTGGTACATAATAGGTAGCTGTAATTACTGTGAGTCCTCTGGAAATACAGACCAAATATTCTAACTGCCCGTCTTACCAGTAAACTGGCAATGTGGTATGCAGAGTTTCCTAATAGATCAATGTTTCAAAATTTGATCTTTGTAATACAAGGCTCAAAGGTTGATTGGAGAACTTCTGTTCACTACAGCTTAATAGAAGTCTCTACTTGCTGGCAGCAAAAGCAGTGTCTAAAAGGGACACACATGGTTCCCATCACATAGTAGGCTCTCAGTTTCACACAATGTTAATATTAGGGAGTATGGCTTTTTTTTTTTCAAGTATCACTTGCACTAAAAATGACAGGTAGCAGTACAAAAACATCAATTCAGTACTCTATCGATGGTGGTGGGCTCCCGCGGGCCTCAGCAGGAATGTCACGTCATTTGCTGAAGACAGAAGCACCTGTGAGGTTTCTATGCTGGTCCCTGATCTCTCTGAAGTCTCACTGTTTTCACTGTTGAAGGGTGAAAAGCTGTTTGACTTGCAAATTGGCAGGTAGATACAAGTAAAATGTTTCTGAAGGATTACGTTTTTGAGCATATGGGAAGATTAAGATATTATGTATTGCTTCATGGGATGTTGTCTTTACAGTCTTTGTTTTTTTTTAGTTTAGAAATAGGCAAATTGAAACAGACTGCTCATGATACCTCAGGTCATTATTTGAGAATGGCACTGCCTGACCAAATTACATCACTTATAAGAGGATGTACATTCATTTCAAAATAGAAAATTATCACTGCTTAAATACATATATGCTTTATCATACTTTTATTAAATAAGGGCTTGTCATCAGGTCCTATTATCTTTTTACCCAAAGGAAACACAGAAACCAGAGGTTGAATAATTAGCCTGTAACAAATTGGTTCTTTGACAGGGTCAGGAAAATTAATTCCCCTCTATTAAACTGATCTTTAATTTTATCATCAAAGAGCTTTTTCCAGACTTCTCTTGCTTTCTACAATATTCTTGATTCCTTCCTTTCCTTTTTTTTTTTTTTTTTTTTTTTGTACAGTGCTTCTGGTGATATGCTGGTGAATATGAACAATCTCCTAAGGGAAAACTCAGGATTTCTAGTGTTTCCCAATTTTCATAATGTGAATACACCCACCATGGCTGATTTCAAATTACCAATATGGCTTCAACTGGCTCACAAAATTTCTAAAAATTTAATAACTGATCTTATTGCACCATTGGCTACTTCATTTGTTAAAAATAATAAAGCACAGATCTCTGAGGATTTGTACAAAGCACTTTCATTAACAGACATATCTTTAGATTAATTGTAGAAAAAAGGAGGAAATCATACATAAAAATAAAGGGAAGAAAAAAAAGCAACAGTTACTTTAGTTGGTAAAAAAACACAAACCTTAATTTCTTTTGATTTGTTATAAGATCAACCCAAACTAATTCCTTTTCATTGAGTCATTCCAGCAGGATGGGGAGAGGTTGGTGGAAAGGCTGGACCTGTGTTGCACCATTCTGCAGCTTGCAGTATGCTGAGAGCACAATGTGTTCTAAATGCCCATGAGGGAATTTCTGACTTGGATTTGTTGCTTTCCTTGCCTTCTGCTTACATTTAGAGGCATAATTTACTCACTGGAGCTCAGCAGGTAATTCTGGCAATCAAAACACCTTCTAAACGACTCCCCATCCTTCTGCCCCTTCACATTTACCCAAAGCAGCTGCACCATGTCCTCAGATGGGTCGTGTCCATGCCTGCTTTCTGCCTGCTGAGCTCTGAAGCGCTGCAGCCTCACCTGCACAGAACAAGTTGGTTTTTCTCTTTTTTCAGCTGCAAATGGACCCTTAAGTTCCCCTCAATGTTCCTATATTTATCATTCTGGTTTACTACATCCAAGATGAACAAAGCCAGATACTAGTTAATGTGTAAGGACAGATTTTAATCAGTAATACATTATTACAGCTGGGAAAAGAGTCCAGTATAAACTGAACTCAACAGAGGTGTCTGGACATTTAAAGAGATCAGGAGGGAACAGGGAGGGAGATGAACTCAGTAGAGTCAGGGGGAAAAAAATCACAAAAAGTGGTAAGCAGTTGGTCTGTGTGCCACCAATCTGGGCTTGCTAATCAGTGTTTACTGAAGTCAAGCTCCTACCCTTCCACTGAGGCTGGGAGACAGAGGCCCTGTCTTCAGGTGTTGGCTGCAACACATGGTACATTATTTTTGCAGCTCTGATCTTTCTCCTGCAGGCACTTTAAGGGAGTGTAGTGTCATCCTAGGGCTGCATCCTTGAGCTGTTATAAACTATGTCAGTGTTTGCCCAGGTCTTTGTAGGCCAAGGTTGAAGCCTGGTTGTGAAGAGGGCTCAGAGGAGCCTGGCTAGAATTTGGTCAAGGAGGAAAGCTTTGTTACCTAGCAACCACTCCCAGCTGATGGTCAAGGAGAAAAGCTGTTACCTAGCAACCACTCACAGCTGAATTCTCCCTTCTCACTCCCCTCCCCTGCTGCTTCCTACCCTTCACCCCTGAGCCTCAGAGGACAGGGTCTCCATCTCTGTGAAGGTCAGCAGCCTTGTCCACAAGTCAACCCATCTTCTGTTATAGGGGGAAGCATCTTCCCCTTCTTCTTGAGGCTATGTTGGGGTTGAAATGAACCTCTATGCTGGTCCCTGGAGAGAAGGAATTCCTTGGAAATCCATCAGATAGAGGATTACTTTAAGAACAGCCTGAAACCTCCTACACTGTTGGTGGGAATGTACATTGGTGTAACCACTATGGAAAACAGTAAGGAGATTCCTTAAAAAACTAAAGACTTGCTGTATGATCCAGCAATCCCCCTCCTGGGCATATATCTGGACAAAACTATAATTTGAAATGATACATGCACCCTTATGTTCATAGCAGCACTATTTACCATAGCCAAGACCTAGAAACAACCTAAATGCCCATCAACAGATGAATGGATAAAGAGGATATGGTACATACCTACAATGGAATACTACTCAACCGTAAAAATTAATGAAATAATGCCATTTGCAGCAACTTGGATGGACCTATAGATTATCATGCTAAGTGTAATAAACCAGAAAGACAAATACCATGCTATTATTTATACATGGGATCTAAAGTATGACACAAATGAACTTATTTATGACATAGAAGCAGACGAATATAGGCAACAGACTTTGTGGTTGCCAAGGGGAAGGGGAAATGAGAGAGAGATGGACTGGGAGTTTGGGATTAGCAGATACAAATTATTATATATAGAATAGATAAAGAAACAAGATCCTATTATATATCACAGGGACCAATATTCAATACCCTATAATAAACTATAATGGAAATAATATGAAAAATAATATTTATATATATATAGGAAATTACCTTGCTGTATACCAGAAACTAATACAACATTGCAAATCAACTCTAGTTAAATAAAGTGAATTAAAAAAAAAAGAAAAAAGCCTGACCTAGGACTGCTCAGTTCAGTTCAGTTCAGTTCAGTCGCTCAGTCATGTCTGACTCTTTGCGACCCCATGAACTGAAGCACACTAGGCCTCCCTGTCCATCACCAACTCCCAGAGTTCACTCAAACTCACGTCCATCGAGTCAGTGATGCCATCCAGCCATCTCATCCTCTGTCGTCCCCTTCTCCTCCTGCCCCCAATCCCTCCCAGCATCAGAGTCTTTTCTAATGAGTCAACTCTTTGCATGAGGTGGCCAAAGGACTGGAGTTTCAGCTTTAGCATCATTCCTTCCAAAGAACACCCAGGACTGATCTCCTTCAGAATGGCCTGGTTGAATCTCCTTGCAGTCCAAGGGACTCTCAAGAGTCTTCTCCAACACCACAGTTCAAAAGCATCAGTTCTTCGGTGCTCAGCTTTCTTCACAGTCCAAATCTCACATCCATAAAAGACTACTGGAAAAACCATAGCCTTGACTAGACGGACCTTCGTTGGCAAAGTAATATCTCTGCTTTTGAATATGCTATCTAGGCTGGTCATAACTTTCCTTCCAAGGAGTAAGCATCTTTTAATTTCATGTCTGCAATCACCATCTGCAGTGATTTTAGAGCCCCCCAAAATAAAGTCTGACACTGTTTCCACTGTTTCCTCATCTATTTGCCATGAAGTGATGGGACAGGGGCGGTGGCTGGGAGGAGCTACCCCACGTCCAAGGAGCAGTGGTTGTGTGGGCACAGGAGGGCCAAGAGGAGCTACTCCACGTTTAAGGTCAGGAGTGGCGGCAGTGAGGAGATACCCCTCGTCCCAGGTAAGAAAAACCCAAGTAAGATTGTAGGTGTTGCAAGAGGGCATCAGAGGGCAGACACACTGAAAACATAATCACAGAAAACTAGTCAATCTAATCACACTGGGACCACAGCCTTGTCTAACTCAATGAAACTAAGCCATGCCCTGTGGGGCCACCCAAGATGAGCAGGCATGGTGGAGAGGTCTGACAGAATGTGGTCCACTGGAGAAGGGAATGGCAAACCACTTCAGTGTTCTTGGCTTGAGAATCCCACGAACAGTATGAAAAGGCAAAATGATAGGATACTGAAAGAGGAACTCCCCAGGTCAGTAGGTGCCCAATATGCTACTGGAGATCAGTGGAGAAATAACTCCAGAAAGAATGAAGGGATGGAGCCAAAGCAAAAACAATACACAGTTGTGGATGTGACTGGTGATAGAAGCAAGGTCCAATGCAGTAAAGAGCAATATTGCATAGGAACCTGGAATGTCAGGTCCATGAATCAAGGCAAATTGGAAGTTGTCAAACAGGAGATGGCAAGAATGAACGTCAACATTCTAGGAATCAGCGAACTAAAATGGACTGGAATGAGTGAATTTAACTCAGATGACCATTATATCTACTACTGCGGACAGGAATCCCTTAGAAGAAATGGAGTAGCCATTATGGTCAACAAAAGAGTCCAAAATGCAGTACTTGGGACTGCTCAACACAAGAGCAAATCCTTCCAGGACTCCCGTCACCATAGATGGGTTTTGCCTGCTTCTGAAATTCAAATAAAGGGAATCATACAGATGTATTCTTTCTTTACTCAACTTTCTTTATTCAAATTAGTGTTTATGAGATTCATTCATATTATTGTGTGTAACAGTGGACCAAAAATCCTGTCCAGGTGGCAAGAGGAACTGGCCTCAGCAGCAGGACTGCAAATGATCAAGGTGTCTCCATAGCTGCTCCCTAGCCCCTTCTCAAAGCCAGCTCCTGTTCCTTTTTAAAAAATTCTGATTATAAAAGTAACGTACTTCCTGTTTAAAACAAAAAGTTTAGGGACTTTCCTGGTGGTCCAGTGGCTAAGATTCTGCACTCCCAATGTAGGGGGCCCAGGTTTGATCCTTGGTGAGGGAATTAGATCCCACATACGGCAACTAAGACCCAGCACAGTCAAAAAGATAAAAACAAAAGTTATTGAGGTATAAATAGGTTAAAAAGTGAAAAGTACAAATCCCTCTCCTCCTCCCTAATTCATACAAACCCACTCCTCAATAATTATTGCTATTACTATTAACAATAACTAACATGTATTGACTATTTAAGATGTGTAAGGTGTTTTTGAGCATTTTATGGTTCTTTTTAAAAAAAAAAATTATCTATTTTTGGCTGTCCTGGGTCTTCCTTGCTGTGCAGGCTTTTCTCTAGTTGCTGAGAGCAGGGGCTTCTAGTTGTGGTGCCAAGGCTTCTCATTGCACTGTCTTCTCTAGTTGTGGAGCACAGACTCTAGGGCATGTAGGCTAAGTAGTTTCCGCTTCTGGGCTCTAGAGCACAGGCTCAACAGTTGTGGTGCATGGGCTTAGTTGCTCTGCAACATGTTCCATTCCTGATCTTCCCAGATCAGGAATGGAACACTGTCTCCTGCACTGTCAGGTGATTTCTTTACCACTGAGCCACCAGGGAAGCTCCCCCCACAGCTCTTTTTAAAAATAAAGATTTGTCATATATTCTGCCTAACATTTCATATTCATACAGTCAACTAAAAATTGTCACTCGCCATCTGGTTCTACAAGAATGGAGTCACTAGCCTCTGCAATCACTGACCTTCAACAACACCCCCCCCCAACCCTCCCCCAAAAAACACTGTGTTCTGGGTAAAGTCGGCAGAACAGATCTTCAGATAGTAGGAGATTTTATGAGCCCAATCTCTTACATTTTCTCATACCTAGAAAAGCACTAAAATCATTAACGGAGACATCTCTGCCTCCGAGATAGCAGCAACCTTCTGCCAAAATGTGTGCTTGCTTCCCCTTCACTTAAGTCCCATATATACTGACTTCTCCCCACCTCTTCAGAATAGCTCCTCAGAGGCATCTGAGAGGCTGTATCCTGGACTATAGTCCTTAGTAAGCGGAGCTTCACCATTAACTGTGTTTTGCATCACTAAGGGGGCGTCCCTCAGGTGACCGGAGGGCACTCAGACGATGGAGGTGGAGCCTGCGGCAGAGGCGCTGCAGAGTCGGCCCTGGGAGGGGGACCCATGTGTCCACCCTCCACTTCCACCTGGCTCAGCAGACACTCTCTAGGTAATGTGCTTCGTAACCAAACAAACAAAAAGATAAGGGTTTTCGGCGTGGGCAGAGTTCGCATCCATCAGTTCAGTTCAGTTCAGTCGCTCAGTCGTGTCTGACTCTTTGCGACCCCATGAATCGCAGCACGCCAGGCCTCCCTGTCCATCACCATCTCCCGGAGTTCACTCAAACTCACGTCCACCGAGTTGGTGATGCCATCCAGCCATCTCATCCTCTGTCGTCCCCTTTTCCTCCTGCCCCCCATCCCTCCTAGCATGTCTTTTCCAGTAAGTCAACTCTTCACATGAGGTGGCCAAAGTACTGGAGTTTCAGCTTTGGCATCATTCCTTCCAAAGAACACCAAGGGCTGATCTCCTTTAGAATGGACTGGTTGGATCTCCTTGCAGTCCATCATGTTTGGCAAACTCTCGCTTTGAGCAGCCTCCTCTTGCCAAAAAAAAAAAAAAAAAAGGAATAACTGGCTGCAGCCGCCGCCCCCTCCAGCCTACGGAGGAGCGAAAAGATGCGACACCTAAGGGATTCAGAGCTGTGTCAGACCATCGACGGGTCGGAGGATAGCCACCGTCTGCTCCCGCCAACCTGGGAAGCTTGGGAAGCACAAAGCCCTCGCGGGCAGCTCGGGCGAACACGCGTGAGGAGTGGGCGTGGCAGCCCCCCTGGGCTCCCGGCGGCGTGGGCGTGGCCGTGGGCGTGGCTGTGGCTAGGCGGCGCGCGCGGGACTTCGGGAGCGCGGCTTGCAGGCGGCAGAGACCGCAGCGGCCGCGGCAGAGGCGGTTGCTGCGCCCGGTACTGTGGTCGCTGCCTGAGGCGCAGGCGCCGTGGGCTCAGGCCGACCCGGGCCTTGCGTCGCTGTGGGTTCGTCATGGCGACCCAGCAGAGGCCTTTCCACCTGGTGGTGTTCGGCGCCTCTGGCTTTACCGGCCAGTTCGTGACCGAGGAGGTGGCGCGGGAGCAGGTGTCCCCGGAGCGGACTACCCATCTGCCCTGGGCCGTGGCGGGCCGTTCCCGGGAGAAGCTGCTGCGAGTGCTGGAGAGGGCTGCCATGAAGCTGGGTAAAGAGGGCAGGCTGGGACGTCCCGGGACCTTGGGCTCGGCCCTGCCGCCGCGGCTCTCACCCCCACGAGCCTCCTTCTCCCGGCTGAGGGGTTCCCGTCGCCTTAAATGAGCGCTTCTCTCCCTTGGGTGCCCCTCGAGGTTCCCAAACCTGCTAGAGGCCAGGAAGAAGAGAGCGATGCTTCACATGATGTCAGAGCTTTTCCCCATTTCCTAAAACGAAAAGAGAGAAATCCCCCCTTCAGTTTCTCCCTTAGGGAATCTCCCGCTGGCGAAACAGGAACTTTAGTTTTTCCTTTCTGCTCCCTCCCCGTCTAGAGCCAGGGGTACCTTGTACCCTGCTTCCAGGGTTACAGGGCTGGAAGTTCTAGATACTTGATCGGATAGAACAGTAGAGCACTGGCTTCTTCAGCATTGTTTGTGCTCTCTGCCGCGTTTTGGAAATGGGAGAGAAAGTTTAGGATTTTAATGATAACATTGTTGTGGTTTTAATTTTTAATTTCATTTTTGCTTGTAAGAATTCTCCAGCAGTCCCTCTATTAAACCTTCCCCAACTTTTTTGGTGTGGTTTTGTTTGGGGCGTTTACTTACTCCTGCATTCATTGAAACATGTTTTTATTGAGTGGTCTTTTAAATGTCAGGTCCTATTCTAAATGCTGGGATTCAGATGAGGAGGAGAGAGTCACATACACACAAACACCCTAATCTCATGGCCCTTGGGTTGCAGGGAGACCTTTAGGTTTAGGAGTCAGTTGCTTTTAACTGTAATTTTCCACCCTACTGCCCCTTCATACAGACAAATAGCACCTGTTAGAGTTCTGGATATTCTTCATTCTCCTGTTTAAGCTTCATCTCACTTCCTTCTAATTCTACAGAGTCCTGTTATGGTGGGAATTTGGAACCTATTTTGTTTGTGGTTTGTACAGGAGATACCATGTAGGCTGACTCTTCTACAGTTCTCCTGCTACCACTACCAAGTACAGAATCTTTCCCAAGAGCTTTCTGGTCTTTCTTTACTTTTCCAGAAGAAATACTTTGATTATTAAAATTTCCTTTTAAAAATTCCTCCTTTTTATTTTGTTCAAGAAGATGGTACGGATACAGCCTAGTTGGCTACCATTTACAATGCACACATCAAGTTTCTGCAGGGAATACACCTTGACTCGTGAAACCTTTGTACTCTATTGATTCAGTTTATTCCAATTATTTCCTTATTATGAACCTAAATGTTCTTCCCTAGACTGTGTTTTACACTTCAATCCTCTTTTGTTTCATTATGTTAATGTTAACTCCCTTCCACCTGATAATTTTATCATATGTAGTTATTTAATAGTTGATAAGAAACTGCATTTATAATTCTTCCTGGAGAGGAAGACAGGAAAATCATCTTCTGAAAACTTGTAAAATTGGCATTTTACATAGAGTTGTCATTTACACATTCCTTATGTTAGATTTTCTTTTAAACGTTAAGTTGTTTTATTAGGGAGCTTCTTCCCCAGTGGCTCAGTGGTAAAGAATCCCTACAGTGGAGCAGACAGGGGTTCGATCTGAAATATCCCCTGGAGAAGGAACTGGCAACCAACTCCAGTATTCTTGCCTGGGAAATCCCATGGACAGAGGAGCCTGACAGACTACAGTCCCTGGGGTCGCAAAGAGTCAGACATGACTTAGGAATTAAACAACAACAATGTGTTTTATTAACCCTTCGTATTAACTCTATTTACCTCATAGTCTTTTCCCTTTTTTAAATTACCTGTTTAAAAACTGTTATGTTTGAGAGGAAGAATTAGCTCTTAGTGCATTTGCCATCACTGGTTATTATGAAAGGAAGATCTGGGAGGTCTAATACTGTATTGGGATTTGCCTAAAACGATTTATTCTTTATTTCAGGAAGACCGACACTGTCATCTGAGGTTGGAATAATAATTTGTGATATCACTAATCCAGCCTCACTTGATGAAATGGCTAAACAGGCAACAGTTGTCCTCAACTGTGTAGGCCCAGTAAGTAATCTGCCCTTCTTTGTATCAGAACAAAAAAATCTATTCATTTCTAGCAGAATCTGGTATTTTGTATTCCAGAGAAACATAAGGGCAAGGAACAGAAGAATTGATTCAGGATGTTAACCCTTTACGAGGAGTTTTTACTTCTCACGAGAAGCAGATTAATATGACCAAAGTCTCCTGAAAGAGGGAGTGACACTAGACTCTGGGATTGTTGCTGTTTTATTTAGTGGCTACAGCTATAACTGTTGTGTGCTATATGCCCCTTAACTAGAAAAATGAGCAGGTATCCACAATCTGCTTTTTATTTATTTTTAAAATTGCATTGTGTACTGCTAGATAACAGTGTATATGTTAATGCATGTACAAAGAAAGATGTTTTAAAAGGACTCATTCATGTATTCAATAAATATTTATTGAAATATATATATAGAAAATACACAGAAAATCTCTCATGAAGCTGATAGTCCAGTGAGGAGACAGAAAAATATGTTATAATAGTGGGTAAGTGACAGGTGCTTTGAAGAAAAATACAACAGGGAAGAGAGAGAAAAAGATTGGCACACCAGTCTCTGTTGGGTGGATGGTCAGGGAAGGTCTCTATAGGAACTTTGCAGAGAGACCTGAATGCAGTGAGGGAATAAACCGTGTGTGTATTACTTTGCAGAGAGACCTAAATGCACTGAGGGAATAAACTCTGTGTGTATTGGAGGGTAAGGGGTTGCAGGGAAGAGCAAACACAAAGGTCGTGAGATGAGCATGTTCTTGGAGAGACGGAGGAGTGTGAGAGAGGCCAGTGTAGTTGGGCGTGAACAGGGCAGAGAGGTGAGGAGTTAGATTGGAGAGATACCCAGGAGCTAGGTGGTTAGGTCTGAAAGGTCAAGGTTGGGGGTTTGGATTTTTCTTCTAAATATGACAGTTATTGAACGATTGAAAGCAGGTTGACATAATTTGATTTACGGTTTTGAAATTCTTTGGCTTCTGAGAGGAAATAGATGGTAGGGAACCAAGAGTAGAATGATGCAAGCAAGCCAAGGACAGGGTAGGAGTGTTAGACGGGGAGAGAAGTGGTTGAGTCCAGATATTCTGACAAGAAAACCTCAAGCAGCTGTTGTTGGCCTGGATGAGAAAGAGATGCTTGTGGTCTGTGTAACATGGTGAATGTTGGTGACATTTACTGATCAGAGGAAGCAATCCTAATTGTCAAAGCATTTAGGAAATTGTTCATAATTTTGTTAAATGAAACCAGAAACTTTTTGATTGTCATAAAATATGTTTCTGTTGTTTATTTCAATTTATTTTGTTCTTGACTAGCTTAGAATATGGCTCTGTGATTTGTTGCTTGAATCACTGTCTTATATACATCCTCAAACGAACTTGTCCCTCCCTCCCCATACTCTGGAAAGATCCGAGCCCTGATTGTTCCAGCTCCCTGCTTACTCTTTACCTGAACATGTGTAACCCAGTGTGGCTGGAGAAAAATGCATCACGATGCTGACTGGTCCCACTTAAAATATGTGATTACAAACCTCCTGTGCAGTCTCAGTACTTCTGGCAGTTCTGTTTCCCTAGGCTATTTTCTCTTCTATTCTCTGAAGCAACAGTTTCATAACTTCTTTTTTCTCATACTTTTGACATCCCATTCCTTTTTCCCTTTTTTCTCACTCTTACCTGGTAACTTTCTTCCTTTCTTTGTCTCTTGCTTTCTTTCTCCTTCCCTTTCTCCCTCCTTGCCTCCCTACCTGTCGGGAGAATTTATACTGCCTACTTACCTGCATTATACCTTGACTTTGCCTTACCTCCTTTTATAAGGAAAAACTGCCCCTGCTTCTGTTGGGCACCATATTCAAAGACTTTATAGTTACAGGTTTATAGTTACATGTATTCTTGTTATCATCAAATTTTCCATCTTGATGGATTATTCCTCTCAACATACAAATGTGGGATTATATCTCTCATTTAAAGAAAAACTTCCGTAAGTTCTACATACCCTTCTAACTACTCACATTTTTCTGCGCAAAACTCCTTGAAAGAGTTCTCTCTATTTATTGTCTCCTCTTCCTCACCTTCTCCTCTCTCCAGTCTTGTCAGGCTTTTATCCTTAGGCCTTCAATGAAACCACTCTGCCAACATCCCTGTCCTGTCAGATCCAGTTGTCAGTTCCCATTGCTCATCTTAGTCAAACCTCTCAGCCTTTGTTCCAGTTGATCGCTTTTTCCTTTCTTCATTTAGTTTCTAAATTCTTGCCCTTTCCTAGTCCCCCTCCCCCGCCCCCTAGCTTTTTATCCTGTGAATGCCAGAGGCCTCAGAGCTTAAGCCTTAGAAACTCTTTTCTGTTTACATTTGCTGGACCATTTTTAAATGTGATTATGATTGTGGTAAAAGGTATATAACATAAAATTTAGCATTTTAACCATTTTTAAGTGTACACTTTAGTAACATTAAGTACATTCACAGTCTTATAGAACCATCAGCACTTTATTTCCAGAACATTTTTATTACCCCAAACAGAAAGTGTAACTGGGCCAGTATTTTTTAAACCTTGTGAAATCAATTCAGTGGATTAAGACTAGGCAGTAAAAAGAAAATAATCAGATAGACTGAAGTAGAAAATAGGATGAATTACACATAATAAAGGTAAGTATTGGTTCATGAAGCTTTCATGTCAGGTAACATTTGTGTATGGAGTCACTATGTGAAATGAATTTCTTAGGGTTGTAGTCAGAAAGATTAGAAATCCATAGCTTTCAATACCGTCTGTATGCTGATGATGCCCACATTAACTTATTTCCACTGAAAACCTACCCCTTAAACTGGATCTAATTACCTTCTGGATGTTTCCAGTTGGACGGTTTATAGTCTTCTCTAGCTTTTTGCCTCCAAAACATTCTGCTCCTTAACCTCTGCTCTGAAGCTTGGTTTTACTTTGTAATATGGATTATTCTCCCAGGGTAGGTGCCAGTTTGCTAGTTTTGGTGTCATAATTTGTTTCTTTGAAGGTATTTTTTAAGACCCATTTTTCTACTTTGTGAGGGTCTCTTTCGTGAGAACTAAATGATATCTGTGGAACTAATCAGGCATTTATAAACAAGCGGTATGTCAAAATAGACAGAAATGACTGAGTGAATACTTTTAAGCATTATTCTCTATGGTCTTCTGTGCTCAGAAGTGGAGAGGGGAAAACTGCTTTTGAGAGAAAGATGATGAATCTGATTTTGGATGTATTGAAACTGAGGTGTATGCTAGATATTTTTAAGTTAAGACAGGAAATATGTAATGGAATTATAATGAAATTATTTTCTGTAAATAAGTGATGAAATCAAGATGAAGAGAAAATAGAGGAAGGAAAATGAAGCCTAAGAGAAATTAGTTTTGCCAAATGTTCTGTGCTTTTGTGGATCCTGAATTTCATGACAGAAGCTGCAGATGAGGCAACCTCATCAGTGAGCAGCTCTGAAGATAGGAGTTGGAAGTCATCAGCATACATATTTTAATTGAAATCCAGAAAGTAGGTGAGATTTTCTGGGGAGAATGTCTAGGGAGGCAATTCTCTGCCTCTAATGTACATTGGAATCACCAGTGAGGCTTATTTATAATTATGGTTCCTGGAGTCTACCCCAGAAAACTTCTTACTGGAGGGCATTGGGGTGGGACTGAACAACCAGCAGGCTTAATGAGGGCCCAGGTGATTTTGACATAAGTAACTTGAGATATTTGGGGGTAAAATAATCAGGAGGCCAAGGAAGTCACTAAATGAGTTTCAAATGGATGTGTGTCAATATTACCTAAGATGATCCATTGAGTACAGGAAGAAAATAGAGCTTTGACTTTTATGTATGTTTAAAAATGTATATTAGTATAGTAATCCATGTCCGTGATGTGTAAATAAATTCGTACAATTTAGTAGATGATGGATTTTAAAATCTGAGCTTAGGTCTTGGTGCCTTGAAAGCCCTTGTTTGTTCCGCTGTGCTGTGTTGCCTCAGAGGTGAAGTGCTTCAGTAATTTTAGTGTTGGTTAGTGGCAGAGGATGAACTAGAACTGAAACACACTTTCCCAGTCCTGTCATCCCAGTGTCGTTTGCTGTTTTTAAGAAGGGCAGAGAAGGCTGTGGAGTTGGGTAGAGAGGAAGCTGTAAGCTACGTGAAAAGGTCAGTCCCTGCAGTGCCCTGTCTTGCCTTGTAAGTGTCCCTTTACCTGCTTCTTAAAGTCTAGAGGAAGCAGACCATCTCCAGTCTCCATCTTTTGCTGTGAGGAGTGAGAGAAGCAGAGGAGCTTGTTCTTCTCCTACCCTACCCTCAAAAGGAAAAATTCATCATGCTTCTTTTGAAATGGGACTGACTGATATATTAACTATTGTATAGTTTTAAAATGTGAAATTCCTTGAGTTTGAGCAACAAATAGTTTGGGAGGTAAAATCACTCAGATTATCTACTGTGTCCAATATTAAACTTATCCCTTCCAAACCTCTTCATCCTGTTTTTCTTTATTTTGTCTAATACAGCCAGTGGTTTTTGGCCTCCATGTCCTGCTAATCAGGAAGTCAGATCATTTCTTTTAAGTATATCTCACCCTTAGTAAATCCTTCCGCTTCCTTAGCTTTGTCCTTCATTTCTTACTTGCCATAAGTTTTGTTTTATAATGCCACAGGCAGAGTGATATGCCTGTGCTGTAAATTTTTCATCACTGTCCTATTTCAAATCCTCCAGGAGGGCTTAGCAATGCAGAAAAGATAAAGCTCAGTCTTGATGGCAGGGCACGTAGGGTCGTTCCTGATCTGGCAAAGCCTTACTGTTCTTCAGAAGTGAGCTCAAATGAGTCACTGATTCTGTGAAACTTCCGAGTTTATCTTAAGTTAGAGAGAATTCCATCAGTCCTTTATTTACATTGTGAGTGTCAGTATATGGCAGTTTATTATTTTCTAATTTTCTATTTAGACTATTAATATTTGATTTCTTGATAACCAAGACTGTACCTCCAAAACTCAATGGTATCCCTTCATTTAAGCTTGCCAACTAAGAGTAAATTGTTGGTTTTCTTTATTCTCTTAGTACCGATTTTATGGAGAACCTGTAATAAAAGCATGTATTGAAAATGGAACTAGCTGTATTGACATCTCTGGAGAACCTCAGGTATGTAAAATGAAAAGAGAACAGAATTAATAATACAACTTCTGTTCACATGAAAAATGGTGCAATTTTGCGGACATATTTTAGAAGGTAATGATTCCTCCCTAGCATTTAAACATGGTATTTCAATAAAAGCTTGAAGGAGAGCATAGCTTCATTTTTTCTGAATTTGTTCCCAACAGCCTGATTTCTTTCAAAGCCTTTGTGTATAGTATGTGTTGATTTATATAACTACTGCATGCTGTAAACAGAATTAATTAAAATAAAACTTGCTCAGAGTCATACAACCATTAAGTTGAAAAGCTAGGACTTGAATTGAGGTTTGCCTGACTGCAGGGAGTGGAGTATTAGAAGAACAAAGCTACACTAGTTCCTTTATAACTATAATCTCCCATGTTCCTATAATCTCAGTCCTGTCATCAGTGTGCCAGTATAGTATATACATACTTAGAGCTTATCAGTTGGTGATACTGGAAAGTGCTGAGAAAGTGTAAATTACCAAGACTGATGCAAGAAGTCAGAAGCAGGAATGTAAGAAAAACTGGCTCTTACTTAAAATATTCTAGAACAGAGAAAATGGTGAAAAGCTTCCAAGTTATCTTGTAAAATACTATGAATGTGGTATCAAAACCTAATAGTGATCCAGAAAGTGTGTACACCGAAAATGCAAATTTAAGTAACTCAGTTTAAAAAAAGGGCAAGGGAGGAAACGAGGCAAATCTCCTGTGCAAAAGAATTCCGTGTAATTCACGTAGCTTCTGTGCCCTCAAGGAGGGTAAACATAACACCTGCCTTCTTATGTGTGGGCTGCACACAGTCACTTCCTTCCAGTGTATGGAAAAGACAAGCTTTACAGTGGATAAGCTGGAGATCACTAGCTCAGCCAGGTATTCAGGGTCAACATCAACAGTGATAAATTATGTTGATAGTATGTACTCTCTTCTTTTAATTGAAGTACAGCTAATTTACAATATGGTGTTAGTTTCAGACGTATAACAAAGTGTTTCAGCTATATGTATTTTCAGATCCTTTTCCATTATAGGATATAGTTCCCTGTGCTATAGAGTAAATCCTTATTGCTTATCTATTTTATATTAGTGATATATCTTTTAATCCCATACTCCTAATTTATCCCTCTCTCCCACCCTCCCTCCTGCTTTGGTAACCATATATTTGTGAGATAGTATGTACTGTTGATATGACATCATGAAATGGCACTTTACTCCTGTGATCTTCCTCCCCAAAACCTATAACCTCACTATAGTAATGAGAAAATCATGAAATAAATTCCAGTAGAGGGACATTCTACCAAGTACCTGGGCAGTACTGTAAAGGTCATGAAAAGCTAGAAAAGTCTGAGAAACCGTCACAGCCAGAGGAACCTAAGAAGACATGACCGCTAAATGTAGAACAGTATCTTGAATGAGATCCTGGATAGAAGGAGGACATTAGGTAAAAGCAAAGGAAACCTGAACCAAGTATAGACTTCAGTTAGTAATAATGTATGAAGATTCGTTCTTTAATTATAACACATTAATGTGAAAGATGAAATGATAGGGTTAGCTGAGTACAGAGTGCCTAGGAACACTCTACTACTCAATTATTTCCCTGTAAATCTAAAATTGTTTTAAAAAAGTAATTATTGAAAAACAGGCCAAAGAATTTGAACAGATGTTATTATCTTCTTGCATCCCCTCCTTTCTGACCATTCCTATCTTTCTATTTACATATGTGCACAGATATATGTTTGTAATGATGTTCATCAGGAAGATGTGATTTGGGATAGCTTTGTTTGGCGTTCTTTGTAAATTTTTATATTAATTTTTCATAATAGCAATTACTTTTACATTTAAAAATAGTTCTAAAAAATGAATTAATTCAGATCAGCATATCTCTCACCTGGAACAGAGTAGGTATGTTTGCTGAATAAATGCCGACTATTTTCACAGTTAATGTTTTGCTGCAGAGGCATCTTAGCGTTTTCACAGTTTAATTGCTTTGTTTTTTAAATTGTTTAAATTTAAATTTGCTTTTTAATTGCTTTGTTTTTTATTATTGATCTAGATGTTTCTGTGTAGATCTGATTTAGATCTTTGTCTTGAATCTTTAGTTTCTGGAACTAATGTATTGGAAGTATCATGAGAAAGCTGCAGAAAAGGGGGTTTATATCATTGGAAGCAGTGGCTTTGACTCCATTCCAGCAGATCTGGGAGTAATATATACCAGAAATAAAATGAATGGTAATTATTGATCAATAAGCAATAATGGAATTTAAAATAGAATAATTTCATGTTGGTAATTGTGATGAACTCAAATCTGCTTGGGAAAAGAAACATAATTATTAATGGGTAATATTAAAACACATACTTTGTTTTAATATAACTCTGCATGTTAGAAAATGCTACTGACACTATTGGTTTTTGAGGTATGGATAGTACTATAAGTGTTCTAAAAGAAGGAATTCTCCATTTTTTGAATCTAGTTATGGTTATAGTTGTGGAAATCTAGTTGTGGAAAAATCTTTTAGCAAGCATTATAAATTCAAACTTGCTTTGTTTAGGAATTATTATATCTTAAAGTATCATACTAAATTGAAAAGTTTTAATTTTTTAATGAACGAAGCTAGGAAGTATTGAACAAAGTTTTTGATGTCTTTTTTTTTTTAGCTCATGTATAAAAATGGAGACAATAAGAATGGGAAAAATTACTAATGTAGTAAAACAATGGAAGTTACTAATGTCATACATATACAAAAAAATCCTTTTAGAAGATGATCTGAAGCCCATAAATCCAGTTCTGTATAAACCATTCTAGAGCTTAAAAAGATGGAATGTGTTCCAGTTTATGTTAGAAAGGTAGCTTTGAAACCGAAGCTCAACACATGTAATGCACATGTGTACCATTTACTGATTTTAGATTTTTAGAAATTGAGGAATAGAATATTTTCTTAACATAGTGAATGTCAGAAAGCAGCAGCTAACATCATACTTAATAATGAAACACTAGAACCATTCCTAATAAAGAAAAGGGCATGAATTGAGCGTCTTTAAAATACTTAGTCTTCCAACCCATGGATCTAGTATATTTACATTTATTAAAAAACTTACTAAAAATCTTCATTTACTAAAAAAGCTTGGACTGTTTTTCATGATGTTCCTACATGTTTCCCATTGAGGTTATTCTTAAATATTCAGTAGTTGTTATTTTGGATAGGTCCTTTTTTACTTTTAAAGGAGAAATACTACTTTGAGATTTGTTTTAAAACTTTTTCTCAATACTGAAACCATGGAGTCAGCATTTTAGCAAATACCCCAACTAATTGTTAATTCACGTGGTTCACATTTTATTACATACATGCATATTAGGTGGTGCATGTTCTTCCTGTGCGTAGGGTTAGATCACAGAGACATATATTCAGGCCACATTCTCTTAACTCTCAGAATCTCTCCAGTGAGCTAGACTTTAATGATCTATTTTTGGTTGTGTCAGATATTTTAAAGTTGCTCAATTGTTCTAGTGTTTCATTAATAAGTATGATGTTGGCTACTGCTTTCATTGTGTTAAAGATGTTTATGTGGCTTTAGTTCTTCTCTGGTGTAACATCGTCGTGGATGACATAGTTATTCATTACCTTACTCATTGTCAGCTTTCAAAGGCCTCATGCTTTAATTTTCTCTTGGAATTAAAACTGGGAATACTGTCTCTTAAGAAATTGATGTATTTCATTTTATCACGTTTTGAGAATTCGCTAGCCCATTATGTTTTTCTTTTGCCTTACTGCTCTCAATAAGCTCAAAGACTAATTAAATTCTTAACCACTCTACATGTATGTTAGTCCTCATGGTTAATATAATTGATTTCTCCTCTTTTTTCCTGGCTTTGGTTTTCTACTTTTATTTTTACTGTCTACATTTTTGTCTCAATTAAACAGCCTTACTTTCAGTATTTAATAAGCCATCACAAAGGCCCACTTTGGTAGGGTTTCTGTACATTTATTATGCTGCTAAGTCACTTCAGTCGTGTCCAACTCTCTGTGACCCCATAGACGGCAGCCCACTAGGCTTCCCCATCCCTGGGATTCTCCAGGCAAGAACACTGGAGTGGGTTGCCATTTCCTTCTCCAATGCATGAAAGTGAAAAGTCAAAGTGAAGTCGCTCAGTCCTGTCCAACTCTTAGCGACCCTATGGACTGCAGGCCACCAGACTCCTCTGTATTCTAGTATTTTCCAGGCAAGAGTACTAGAGTGGGGTGCCATTGCCTTCTCCAACATTTATTATAAGTCACTACTAATGAGCCTTCTTGAAAGCTTTCATATTGGAAAATGGAAGAATTCCCATAGGTGTAGTTTTGAGAACTGGTGGGCTTCCAGAATGAATGAGCTAAATTGTTGCCTTACTGGAAGAGATTTTTTGCAGCGTCAGTTTGACTGCTAGAAAATATTTTGTCTGTACCAGCAGTTTATGTTAAAGTACTTTTTTTCTGACAATTTTTCTGGCTTTAGCTGCTACTTAAATCTGTTTACAGTAACCTAATAATACTGTTATAGCACAGATTTTCCTGATTATATCAGTTATAAGAATAAAAATGTTTCCTAAATGAATAGGTATAGCTTATTATTATTTGTCCTGGGTTAATAGATTTTTATTTGATTTTACTTTCACCATTTTCCTCCTCTTTTAGGTACACTGACTGCTGTGGAAAGTTTCCTGACCATATGTTCAGGACCTGAGGTTAGGTTTTGTCTGTCACATGTTTTCTATGTTAATATGAAAAAACATTTTGGAAATGATACGTGCCTGTTAAAAAGATTTAGAGTAATTAAATTGTATACACAATTGTAGTTTTTAGTGCATGAAAGTCACTATATTTAATTTTTAAAATTAAAGGTTGCTGAGAATTATTTTGACTTAAAATAGAATTTATTTAAAACAGTTGCACAATTCATTATATTAGAATGAGCTATCTTCATCCGAACACTAAGCATTTGTCATTGTTATGTGGTGAAATGTTGTCACCCTAGAAAATTATCACCGTAGTGCAAATCAGTACATTTTTATTATGTGCCTGACTTAGAGTTGGATGCTCTTGTGGCCATACAGGAAATATATGATGTAAATGTAATCTTACTGAATTTATGGTCTATTTGGGAACATAAGATAATTGCATTTTGGGGATAGGACCATGTTTTGTGGTAGTTCTTTTATTGCCAATAGTACCTAACCCAATTCTGTGTCTATACTTGAGGCTTCATAAATATTTGTTCTCTTTAAAACAAATACTCAGTATTTCAGGTGTTGTGTAATGCAAGTATATGTAATAGTGCAAGATAGTGTGACGTATAAAGGAACAACATGCAAACCCTTAAAGAGGTAATAACTTAGACTAGCAGGAGACAAGAATTGTTATCAAAGAGGTCAGGTGAAATACTGAGGGATTCTGAGACTGGGGAATACATCTACCTGGGAGGCCAGAAATCGTGGAGGTTTTGGAGAAGCTGGGATATGAACTGAATTCTAAAGGCTGGTGTGAGGAGGTATAGATAAGGGAGAGGAGACAGTTTAATCAAGATGTGACTGTGGGATGGTGTGGTGGACGTTTTAAGTAATTGTCTGTTCCTTTGGATTATGGGTTCAGATTGGTGAACACAAAGAACTCTGTAAAACATGCTAAAATTTGTGTTACAAATAATATCTGCTAGAGTATCAGAGGGAAGGGAAGTGATAGTGGGACTGAGTAATTTGAGAGTGCCTCATAAAGGCCTAATTAAGTTGAACCTTGAAAAGTGAATAGCATTTGGAAGATGAGAGGCAGCAACCTAAAACAAAACCACAGAAATGAGAATGAAAGACATGCTTGGAACTCTGGGGAACATGAGTTATAGAAAGCCAACTCAGCCTGGTTTAAACAAAACAGAAAAGAATTTACTGATTCTTGTAACCAAATGTCTGCAGGTAAACAGTGTGGCTGGATCTGGATGTTCTGGATGTTATCAGAACTCATCTTTACCCCTTGTCCTCTTCGTGTCTCTTCAGTAATTCTGTATTCCTCAGTGTAGGCTCTCACCATGGTGGGGAAGTGCTGGCGGCTGCAGATACACATTGTACTTAAGGTTCATGATCTCCCAGAAACAGCTGACAGAGTTTGAGTATGCAAAATTAGGGAAGATTACTCAAGTATTGGGTTATTTGGTCATTCTTGAGCCAAACAGTGAGACCTGGGGTATAATGGAGTACTCAGATAGCCCACAGAGAAGGCAGTGGCAACCCACTCCAGTACTCTTGCCTGGAAAATCCCATGGACAGAGGAGCGTGGTAGGCTGCAGTCCATGGGCTCACAAAGAGTCAGACACGATGGAGCGACTGCACTTTCACTTTTCACTTTCATGCATTGGAGAAGGAAATGGCAACCCACTCCAGTGTTCTTGCCTGGAGAATCCCAGGGACGGGGGAGCCTGGTGGGCTGCCGTCTATGAGGTCGCACAGAGTCGGACACGACTGAAGCGACTTAGCAGCAGCAGATAGCTCAGGCCTGGGTCATGGGCCTCTGGAGGGGGAATCATAGGGCCAAGCCCTTCTGAACACCATGGAACAAATTCCAAATAGGAAAGAGAGTTTTGTAAGTAGAAGACAGGGTGGCAGAATTAAAAATTCCCTGCAGGGGACCAGTGTAGAACTGAAAAAAACAGATGTCCACTACAGGGAGATAATGAGAAAATAATTAGAGCTAAAAAGCAGAGGCTTCTTGAAAGAGCAGCAGGAGATGATCTGTTACACAAAATGATAATACTGTCTCCTTCATATAATTGTTATGAAGATGAAATTAGTCAATGAATATAAATCAGAACAGTGGTTGACAGTTAATAATCACTCAATAAATATTGTTAAGTCCTGTTTTTATAAGAACTCTAAGTTGGGGCTTGATCAGGACCAAAGATTTGAAAACATCATATTCAATGCAGCTCCTTCTCACTCCCCTTAAAGCAAAATATGGAGCCTTAATTTCCCAAGGATGGACAAAGATAACTCCCTTGAAGAAGCATCCCTTGGCCCAGAATTGGTTTCCTCCTGCTTCTTCTCCCGCTTTTCCCCTTAAGCTTTATTACTTTACATAAAAATTGAATCATAGACAATGTATTGGATCACAAAGCAAGACTCAAAGAATTTCAGAGGATTGAAATCATATTCTCAAGACAGTGCTGTCTAGTACATCTTCCCATGATGATGCAGGTTTTCCATATATGCTATATAACGACTTCCATACCTCCAGTACAGGTGTCAGCCCACAGCCTGCTCTTATATGGCTGCAAGCTAAGAATAATTCTAATATATTTAAAGAGCTATAATGGAAAACGAAGAATGTGTAGCAGAGACCATATGTGGCCTACATAGCCCAAAATACTTAGTTTGACCTTTTACAGAAATAGCGTGCCAGTCGCTGTTTTAGAGTATGTTTCAGGCTATAATACTATTACAGTCTAGAAATTGTACACTAGAAATCAGTGAAGAGATAACAAGAATTCAGTCTCTTCACTTCTTACAGGTTTTTAGGATTTTGCATATACTCCCAAGTCAGTTTTGGTAGTTTGTGTCTGTGTTAGTTTCCTAGGACTGCCATAATAAAGTACCACCAACTGGGTTGCTTAAACAAGGGAAACAGTGCTTCAGGCAGAAGTCTAGACCTAGCTAGCAGTCTGATCTACCTAGAAAGCTGGACGTCCATGATCAAGATGCTGGCGGGCTTGGTTTCTTCCGAGGACTGAGGGAGCCCCAGGCTTTCTCCTAGCTTCGGGTGCTCGCTGGCGCTCTTTGGTGTCCTCTGTTTCTAGAGGCATCACTCAGACCTCTTTTTCATCTTCACATGATGTGTGTGCGTGTCCAGATCTCTCCTTTGTATAAGGACACCAGTAATTTTGGGTTGGGGGTCCACCTCCTCCAGTATGACCTCAACTTAACTAGTTAAATCTGCAACAACCATATTTCCAAATAAGGCACATTCTGAGGTGCTGAGGGTTAGGCCTTCAACATACAAATTTGGGGCAGGGACACAATTTGATCCATAACAGTATCTTTCTAAGAATTTGTTCATTTCATCTAGGTTATCTAATTTGTTTGGCATACAACTGTTCACAGTATTTCCTTATACTCCTTTTTCTTTCTGTAAGATTGGTAATGCCACTTCTTTCATTCCTGATTTTAGTAATTTGAGCCCTTTCCCTCTCTCTCTCTGTCTGTCTGTCAGTCCAGCTAAAGGTTTCTCAGTGTGATGGATTTCTTTAAAGAACCGGCTTTGGTTTCATTGACTTGATTGTTTTTCTTTTCTTTGTTTATTTCCACTCGAGTCTTTATTATTGCTAGAAGACTAGAATAGAAAGCAGAAATATAAAAATCAGTTGCATTTCTATATACCAGCCACAGTTAGAAAATGAATTGTTTTGAAAAAGAAACCATTTATAGTAGCATTAAAAAATCAAGAACTTTAGAGGACTTCCCTGATGGTCCAGTGGTCAAGAAACTGTCTCCCAATGCAGGGGACGTGGGTTCAATCCCTGGTTGGGGAACTGAGATCCCACATGACTGACACAGGGCAACTGAGCCCATGCATAGCAACTACTGAGGCTGTGTGCTCTAGAGCTCGGCCCCCACAACAAGGAAGCCCGCACACCACAACTTGAGAAGCCTGTGTACTGCAGCGAAGAACCACTGCAGCCAAAACTTTTAAAACATTGAAATAATCAAATACTTAAGAATAAGTGATACAAAATGTATCAGAGTTCTATGAAGAAAACTATGAAATGTTATTGAGTGACCTTAAAGAAGGCAAGGAAATATGAGAATCCACCATATTCATGGATTTGAATACTCGATTTTATTAAGATGTCAATTTTCCTTCAATTGATTTATAATCCCATATAATTCCAATCAAAATCCCAAACAGGTTTTTGTTTCCTTTTTTTGGCTTGTTTTCTTTTAGTGTGCAGCTTGACAAACTAGTTCTAAAATGTGTATGAAAATGCAGAGGGCTAAAAATAGGCAACACTTTCTTAAAGGAGAATAAGGTAGAACAATGCTCTTGAATATCAAGTCAGAGTGTAATATTGGCAGGGACATAGCAATAGGTTAACAGAACAGTATTCAGTATTTGTATGCATTACAAAATGATCACCACTAGTTAATATCTATCACCACACTTAGTTAAAATTTTTTTTCTTGTGATGAAAACTTATAAAATTTCTCTAAGCAAATTTCTAATATGCTATATAGTATTTTTGTATACATTTAAAATTTTTAAATTGAGTATTTTTTAATCAAAGACACCATTAAGAAAATGTTAAGGTCAGCTGCAGAGTAAAAAGGTATTTCTAACACATGATAAATCCTGACATCACAGTTTTGAACAAAAGAAGCAAAACTCAAGAAATGTACACTATATGATTGCATTTCTATAAAATTTAGAAACAGGCAAAATTTACTACACTGTCTAGAAATGAATTCTTAGGTGGTAAAACTAAAAAAAGAAAAAAGAATTTTTCTTGATTATCACAAAGGCAGGAAAGGAGGAGGGCTTTCTGGGCTTAAATAGATGTTAGCCTCATAATTACATTAAATTATGCTTTTATGTTCTGTGCACTTTTCTATTTTTTAGCAAAATAAAGGGTTTTTTAAATGAGATGTAATTTTTGTCTTTTTAATGGCTTATTTGTATAAGAAGATACTCTTGGGTTTTTTAAAAATCCGTTTTCCCGATTTTAAGAAATCTTTGCAAATAGGTCAAATTGGCTAGGCGCAGATTGAGAATAGTTTCACAAATTAAACTCGGAAGACTTTTAGCTCTGTTTTAGTTTCAGCAAAACAGAAGTGATTAATCTGTAACAAAATGGAAGTTAGATTGGTATCTCTCTACCTTTCAGTTTCATCAAAGCTATTATGTGAAAACATGAATCTTCTGATGGTTTTATTATTTCTTTTTTTCTGCTTAAAGCAATCAGTGATAGTTAAGTGAAAATGATGAAGTGAAACTCACTGGCTTGTTAAAAAAAATATAAATAATGGTAGGAGGAAAGAAGAAAGGACATATGTTATAAATATGTAGTATGTAAAAAGGTGTAAACAGTGAATATGATTGTACTAATGAATGTTACTGCTGCCTATCCGCTCATAAAAATTCATCTCAAGATTATTGAGTTAGAGATTATGCCTTGCTCAAATAAGTTGAAATGTTCTTTGTATCAATTATAAATGGCTTGGTTTTACATTTTAGTAATTATCCCTTAAGACATGTTTCTTAATATTTTAATTTTTTTTGAATGTAGTTGATTTACAGTGTTGTATGAGTTTACATGTTTCTTTAATTCTTGAATTATTTTGTTAGGGGTTGTCCATTCATGATGGTACCTGGAAGTCAGCAGTTTATGGTTTTGGAGATAAGAGTAATTTGAAAAAACTACGAAATGAGTCAGATATGAAGCCTGTCCCAATTGTTGGACCAAAATTGAAAAGAAGGTATATTATCACAAAATCTGTTCTTCAGTTTATCTAAGCATATTATTGTTTATCTGACTGTTAATAACATATGCTATTAAAAAAGCCTGGAGACTTTTATAGTGAGTTCACTGTTATTTTCAAAGATAAATAAAATATAATTAATATGTTACACTA
Source organism: Capra hircus (assembly GCF_001704415.2). Lineage (NCBI taxonomy): Eukaryota > Metazoa > Chordata > Mammalia > Artiodactyla > Bovidae > Capra > Capra hircus. The sequence goes on along the minus strand of NC_030823.1, from coordinate 29,147,140 downwards.
AGTTTAACTACTTCATATATAATAATACATTTGGATTCTGGGAAAAATTAGTTTTATGACTCTTCACCATCAGTATCAAAATTAAACATCAGTTAAATTTTATGCAATAAAAATGTGATGATCTTATGTATATTAATAAATATATTAATAGTGTTTATATGTGAGAACCCTGAACTCAGAGTTTGGCTATTGAAATGAGTGTTCTTTTTATTGTTATCTGGGGAAATTGTTGGGGTACAGAACATGGTTAAATTATGTATGTGTTAAGTGCCCATGGTATGAAGAATACTAGTGTTCTAACTTGTCACTTCGGAGAAAGCAACGGCACCCCACTCCAGGACTCTTGCCTGGAAAATCCCATGGACAGAGGAGCCTGGTAGGCTGCAGTCCATGGGGTCGCTAAGAGTCGGACATGTCTGAGCAACTTCACTTTCACTTTTCACTTTCATGCACTGGAGTAGGAAATGGCAACCCACTCCAGTGTTCTTGCCTAGAGAATCCGAGGGACGGGGGAGCCTGGTGGGCTGCCATCTGTGGGGTCGCACAGAGTCCAACACAACTGAAGTGACTTAGCAGCAGCAGCAGCAACTTGTCACTTATTTGGGTGCAAGTGTAAAGAACAAAGGACGAATACTAAAGTAAATTTTAATTAAGAGCAGATCTGCCATCACTATTGTTATCATTAATTGCCTCAGCAAGAGTTAAAGTTTTTATTCAGAAATTTACCAGTTAAAGTTGTGGTCACTGTAAATGGAAAAGATGGAACATGGGTCTGTCTTGCAGGTGGCCAATTTCTTACTGCAGAGAACTCAGCAGTTATTCCATTCCTTTCTTGGGAGCAGATGTGTCTGTTGTGAAGCGGACTCAGCGTTACTTGCATGAAAATTTAGAGCAGTCACCTGTAAGTGTATATGATTTATTTTTAATAAAGAGTATTCTAGTTTGTTTCAGTTCTTCTATCAGTTTAATGTAGGATTTTTATGTTTATAAATCCAAAAAAAGAAAGAGTTGAATAGTGAATGTTTCAGTTTCTGGGAGCATAAAGAATTAGTAGTGTAGAGCATTTTGCATTTTATGGGGGTGATAATAGCTTCCTCCCACAATTCAGATCTGACCTTCTGAATATGTTTTTTACTTGAGACAGTAGAAGCAAGTTCAGTGCAGGAAATCCTGGTGTTGTAAGCACCCAACAGTCCTGTTGAGAGTTTGAGCTGCTAGAATACTTTCTGTTGCTTATGGAGGTGTCTGGGTTCTTCTCTCTTCTGTCCTTGCTACCTCTGGAGTCCCATCCTACTCCACTGGTGAGAGAAGTCATTATTCCCACTGCCAAGACTTGAAGAGGAAACTATTTCAAGTTAAAAAAGAATTTCTTAAACAGGTTGTAAGTGGAGTATACATTCTATAATGTATAATTGTTAAACTCAGGTATATGGTTATGAACATTTCATATTGTATTCAGGGAGGGGGAGCTAATTATTGTTTGCAACAATTCCTTTTAAAAAATGTCCCTCTAGTGTCTGTTTTCTGAACAAGCTTTTAGAACATAACACATTCATAAAGTGAAAACTGCTTTCATTTGATATTTCTGACTATAGAGTAAGTTATTAGTAGCTAACATTTTTGTATTACTTGGTCTAAGAAAGGCATAACATCCTGATTTTATATTCTTCATCTAGGTTCAGTATGCTGCTTATGTAACTGTGGGAGGCATCACTTCTGTTATTAAGCTGATGTTTGCTGGACTCTTCTTTTTATTCTTTGTGAGGTTTGGCATTGGAAGGCAACTTCTCATAAAAGTAAGTAAGTTTTTATGAAATTAAACCTATAGAAGTATTTTCTATGAATTTAAAAAATATGACTAAAGGTTTTGTTTTTTTCCCCTTTAGTTCCCATGGCTCTTCTCCTTTGGTTATTTTTCAAAACAAGGTCCAACACAAAAACAGGTAACCCTTTCCTTTGTATCCAGGTCTCTAAAATAATATTTTTCTTTTTACTTTTCCTCAGTGCAGTGATGATAATAGCTAAGACTTGATGAAGCACTTACTTTGTTTCAGACATTCTTATGTTCTTTATATACATTAGATTAGTCAATCTTTTCAAACACTCCTTGAGGGAGGTGTTATATCCATTTATAAATGAGGAAAATAAGTAACAGAAGTAACAGAAAGGCTAAGAAATTTGCCAAAGTCCTGTAGTAAGTAGATGGGCAGGCTAGAATGAGAACTGAGCTGTTTGGCTCCAGAAATTGTGTTCTCTTTGCATCATGGAAATTTCAGATTTTTTACTCTTCAATTTTACTCCTTCATTGTCTCATCCTTTTTACCTCCTCTGTCCCCCTCTCCCAAGTGTACTTCCTTTTTCCTCTTTCACACACCCTGGATTCCCATGGTAGATAAACTGAATTGTCACCTGTCCAATATCCTCAATATGACTGCTTTAGGCACTTAAAATATAACGTGTAAAATCTGAACTTCTTTCCACCAAACCCTCTTCTTCCTTCTTGTTTCCCATCTTAGTTGGTGGCACTATCATCTGCCCAATCAAGAATGCAGGCATCACTCTAGATTTGTCTCCAAATCCATCACAACTACCTTAGTTCCTTCTCCCTTCTCTCCTGTCTCCCTTCTCCGCCACTTCCTTCTAATTGTGGTAAAATTAAAATACGCATGACATAAAATTTCCCATCTTAACCATTTTCGTTCATCAGGGATACAGAGGGCTGATTGTATATACCCTGTTTTGCTTATCCACTCATCTGTGCATTGACATTTGGATTACTTCTGTCTTTTGTCTATTTTGAATAATGCTTTTATGAAATTGAGTGTGCATTAACATCACTGAAGAGCTTTCAAAAAGTCCAGTGCCCAAGCCACATTCTACACCAATCAAACCTGAATCTCTGATCATCTGTTTTGGTTTCTCTCCCAAAGTTGAGATCTCTGCTATGAGGCCTCACTTCACACCTACCTAATCAGAATATCCAAATGCCAGGGTCAAAACATATATTTGAAAAAAGTTCCCTGAGTGATTCTGATATACAAAGTCCCAGGTGTAAAAGTCATTTGCCAAAGCAGTAAATCAGGGAAGTATTTTAAAGAAGGTGATAACAGAGTCAGATTTAATTGTTTATTGAAGTGTAGTTGATTTACAATATTGTGTCAGTTTCAGGTATACGGCAAAGTAACTTAGTTATACATATATATTTTTTTCACGTTATTTTCCATTATAGGTTATTACCAGGTATTGGATGTAGTTCCTTCTGTTATACAGTAAATCCGTGTTGCTGATCTATTCTGTGTGTAGCAGTTTGTAGTTGTTAAACCCCTACTCTTCATTTATCTGCCCCCCTTTCCTCTTTGGTAATAGTAAATTTGTTTTCTATGTCTGAATTTGTTTATATTTTGTATCAGTTTTTAAATTCTACACATAAATGATATCATATCATATTTGCCTTTCTCTGTTTGACTCATTTCACTTAGTATGGTATTCTCTAGGTCCATCTGTGTTGCTTCAAACAGCAATATTTCATTCTTTTTTTATAACAGTAATATTTCATTGTATATATACATATTAGGGGCTTCCCTCATAGCTCAGTCGGTAAAGAATCTGCCTGCAATGCAGGAGACCCAGGTTCATTTCCTGGGTCAGGAAGATCCCCTGGAGAAGGAATTGGCAATGCACTCCAGTATCCTTGCCTGGAAAATCCTATGAACAGAGGAGCCTGGCGGGCTACAGTCCATGGAGTCACAAGAGTCGGACACGGCTTAGCAGCTAAACCACCACCACCACCACCATCACCGTACATATCACATCTCCTTAAACCAGTTGTCTGTTGATGAGCACTTGGATTGTTTCCATGTCTTGGCTATTATAAATAGGGCTGCTATGAACATTGGCATGCATTTATCTTTTGAATTAAAGTTTTCCTTTTTTTTGGACATATGGCCAGGAGTGGGATTGCTGGATCATATGGTAGCTCTGTTTTTAGTTTTTTTAAGGAACCTCCATCCTGTTTTCTATGGTGGCTATACCCATTTACGTTCTCACCAATGAGAGAACATACAGTATTTATCTTTGTCTTACTTTACTTGAAGTCCATCCATGTCATCACTGGTGGCAGGATTTCATTCTTTCTTATGGCTGAATAATATCCCTGTGTGTGTGTGTGTGTGTGTGTGTGTGTGTGTATCACTACATTTTCTTTGCACATCAGTGGACATTTAGGTTGTTTCCATGTCTCAGCTATTGTAAATAACACTGCGGTGAACGTGGGGGTACAGATATTTTTTCAAATTAGTGTTTTGGTTTGCTTCAAATGAATATCTGAAAGTGGACTTGCTGGATTGTATGATTTGCATTTCCCTGCTGATTACTGATACTGAGCCTGTTTTGTTAGTCACCTGTATGTATTTTTTGGAAAGTGTCTGTTCAGGCCCATTTTTAATCAGATTGTTTGGTTGAGTTGTATGTATTTTTGTATATTTTAAGTATTAACTCTTTATTGGAAACATTTTTTGCAAATATCTTCTTCCATTCAGTAGGCAGTCTTTTTGTTTTGTTGATAGTTTCACTGTGCAAAATTCAGTTTAATGTAGTTCCACTTGTTTATTTTTCCTTTTGTTTCTCCCAAGAAGACATCCAGTAAAATACTAAGACCGGTGTCAAAGAGCATACTACCTATGTTTTCTTCTCAGGAGTTTTGTGGTTTCAAGTCTTACATTTAAGTTCTTAATCCACTTTGAGTTTATTTTTCTATATGTTGTGAAACAGTAGTCCAGTTTGATTTTTTTTGCATGAGGCTGTCCAATTTTCCCAGCACAGTGTATTAAAGAGACTGTCTTTCCTGTTGTATGTTCGTGCCTCCTCTGTTGTAGGTTAATTGAACATGTAAGTGTGGGATTCTCTCTGAGCTCTCTATTCTGTTCCATTGATCTATGTGTCTGTTTTTTTTGTACCAGTACCATACTGGTTTTGGGGTTTTGTTGGCCATGCTGCACAGCTTACAGGATCTTAGTTCCCCAGCCATAGATTGAACCCATGCTTCCTGCAATGGAAGCATGGCATTCTAACCCCTGTACCACCAGGGAGTTCTCAGTACCGTACTCTTGATTACTGTACTTTCGTACTGTAATTTGAAATTATAGATGATGATACTTCCAGCTTTGTTATTCTTTCTCAGGATTACTTTGACTCTTTGAGGTCTTTTAACTTCAAATTTAAGAATTATTTGGTCTCATTCTGTGAAAAATGCCATTGGTATTTTGATAGGTATTGCATTGACTGTGTAGATTTTCTTGGGTAGTATTGTCATTTTAACAATCTTAGTTCTTACAATCCAAGAGCATGGTATATATTTCTATGTGTCATCTTCAGTTTCTTTCATTAGTGTTATAGTTTCTTGAGGACAAGTATTTTACATCCTTGATTAGATTTATTTCTTGGTATTATTCCTTTTGATTGTAAATAAGATTGTTTTCTTAATTTCTCTTTCTGATTGTTGTTAGTATATAGAAATGCAATAAATTTCTGTATGTTAACTTTGTATTTACATCCTGCAACTTTACTGAGTTCATTTATTAGTTTTAATAGTTTTTTTGTGGGATCTTTAGGATATTCTATATGTAATACCATGACCTCTGCATACAGTGACAATTTTACTTCTTAGTTTCCAATTTAGATTCCTTGTATTCTGTTTCTTGTCAGATGGTTTTGACTAGGACTGCCAAATACTATGTTGAATAGAAGTGGCAAGAGTGGGTGCTCTTGTCTTGTTTCTGATCTTAGAAGAAAAGCTTTCAGAAAAGCTCTCAACTTTTCACCGTTGAGTATGCTGTTGGCTATGGGTTTGTCATATATGGTCTTTATTATGTTGAAATATGTCCCCTCTATATACACACTTTGTTGAGACTTTTTATTATAAATGGATGTTGAATTTTATCAAGTGCTTTTCCTGTGTTTGAGATGATTATATGATTTTTATCCTTTATTTTGTTAATGTGGAATATCACACTGACTTATTTGTGGATGTTGAACATGTTTGCATCCCTAAACTAAATCCCACTTAAGTATAGTATGTTCTGTGCTGTGCTGTGCAGTCACTTCAGTTGTGTCCAACTCTTTGCAACCCTATGGACGGTAGCCCACCAGGCTCCTCTGTCCATGGGATTCTCCAGGCAAGAATACTGGAATGGGTTGCCATGCCCTCCTCCAGGGGATCTTCCTGACCCAGGGATCGAACCCATGTCCTTTATACCTCCTGCATTGGCAGGCGGGTTCTTTACCACTAGCATGACAGCCAGATCTTAATTATAGCTTATGGTCCATTCAATGTATTGTTGAATTCAGTTTGGTAATATTTTGCTGAGGACTTGGCACAGGAAGCTGAGGCTTCCCTGGTGTTTCAGTTGGTAAAGAATCCCCCTTCAATGCAGGAGACCTGGGTTCAGTTCCTGGGTTGGCAAGATCACCTGGAGAAGGGAACAGCTACCCACTTCAGCATTCTGGCCTAGAGAATTCCATGAACAGAGGAGCCTGGCAGGCTACAGTCCATGGGGTCGCAAAGAGTTGGATACAACTGACTCACTTTCACTTTCATTTTGTACTTATATTTATCAGAGATATGGGCTGTAATTTTCATTTCTTGTAGCCACCTTGTCTGGTTTTGCCTTTAAATAATGATTTATCCTTTCTGGTACCTACTTTACTTTTCTTTGTAATAAACTTCTCTATTAGAAGGTATGTGTGCTGTGAGGACACACAATTCAAGACCCTGGCCTCCTGCTCAGTAAATTTAATAATGCCCTCCACTAAGCTAACCCTGGACTTCTAATTCATGCTTCATATTGTTACTAGATCTCATGTGTGTGTGTACACACACACACACAGTCTTCCCCCCTCCCCTAAACTAAGCTCTAGAAATGCCGTGTATTTTATTTTATAAGTACTTTATGTCTCAGGGCCTAATATAGTGTCTGACACTTGGTTTATACTTAATAAAAATTTGTTCACCATGGCTTTGTTACTTTGTTTCTAAGTTTAGTGATTATGACAGATGCTTGGATAAATCTTCTATAATTTAATTTTGAATCAAATTTTTATACTTCTAAATGGAGCAGTTTTGTGTCTATATCCTAGGCCCATATTACCATTACTTGCTGACTATTTTTGTCTTCTTACCTCAAATATATCTAAAGCCAGAGTAACATATTCTGTCCTGAAATAAACACCACCTCCAGTTTTTCCTCTGAAACTGCCTGTTGTAGTAATGCTGTTCCTTCAGCCACAGCCTAAGATTCATCTTTATTCTTCACTAAGACTCAGCTTTAGTCCTCACTACCTCTGTCCCCAGAACATTACACCAGTCAGCAAAACTTACGGTTCTTCAAAGAGTTATTTTTTGTTCCATGCTTAGTTACGAATGACAGGATATTCTATCTAATAGAATATTGATGTTATCTATTAAAAATGTCTTATATGAAGTATAATGTTGATAGAATGTTTTATTGTGTTCAAGGAGGAAATGACATATTTATTTAATAAACTCTTTGCTTTCTATTCCTCAGATTGATGCTTCATCATTTACTATGACATTTTTTGGTCAAGGATTCAGCCAAGGCGTTTCCCCTGTCAAGAACAAACCAAATATCAGAATTTGTACTCAGGTGAAAGGACCAGGTATTTCAGATGTGACTTAAGAACGTTCGGGAGTTTTACATTGTCTTAAGCTATAACGTGGTGTACTAGTCATAATTTCTTTTTAAAATTTGTTTTAGAAATAAATTTACACAGTTATTTAAGTTAATAATGATAAATAATTCTGTCAAAAGAAGGATTGGAATTATTGGTATCATTCAGTTTTATTGTTGTATACCTCTCTCTGATTTTTTTTTCTTTCAGTATGATTCAGTAATTCTGAATGGAATTTTTAATATAAGAAGACAAGGGGCTGATTGATATTTATCTGTTCTACTCTCATACTCAAGGGTCACTTTAAAGCCTTTTACTTATAATCAAGGCTGTGGTCCAAGCTTTCTTTGGAGTCTGTGATCACCCTGACATTGCCTGTGAAATATGTGCACATGTGTGTTTTTCCAGGGAGGATAAAAATTTTGATAGTTTGTTAAAAAACTGTCACCCCAAATCATTCAATAACTAGTACTATAAATTTTAGAGAACTATACAGAGACAGCCCCACTGTGAGTAACGTTTCATTACCATCCTTCCTAATAGATCACGGGCCTCTGTTGTACAGTTTTTAATCAAGCCAAAGAGCAAAGATATCTTTGCATCTTGCATTTTTTAAAAATTTCTACTTGGGTTTTTAGGATAAGCTGTGTTCTTATTTGGCATGAATATAAACACCAATGTTCTTCTGGTTTATAGACTTCTTTTAAAGTTACTTCTTAAAGTTTGACTTCTTTGAGAGTTACTCAGTTGTCCTTGAAGAAACTGAGTCTGTTTTTTAAAGTGAAGTTTAGTGTATTTGATTGATAAAGATCAGTTTAGTGTATGAGTTGGGCTTCCCTGGTGGCTCAGATGGTAAAGAATCTGCCTGCAATGCAGGAGACCAGGGTTTGATCCCTTCGTCGGGAAGATCCCCTGGAGGAGGAAATGGCAACCCACTCCAGTATTCTTGCCTGGAGAATCCCATGGACAGAGGAGCTGAATGGGCTGCAGTCTGAGGGGTCGCAAAGATTGCACAGGATATGAATAAATCTAGGATCATTGGTAAGAGTGTTGGCTTGAGCTAGCTGCCCGCACGTGATTCTGGTTCAACCACTGTCTGACTCTGTGAATGTGAATGAGGCGCTTAACCTCTCTATGCCTCAGTTTCCTCATCTGTAAAATGGATATAAAATAGTACTAACCTTGTATGATTGTTAAGAAGATTAAATGAATTTAATAGATTTAAAGCACTTAATACAGTTCCTAACACTTAGTAAGGACTGTATACATGTTAATTGTTATTTTTGTTATTTCATGAACAGAGTATTAAGGAAATTCTGTACACTAAGATATAAAATCTGCCATTTGATCTGTCGGTGCTGTTGAATGTCTAGTGTATGGACGCTCTCTTTTTCTTGATCACCTGTTCTCTGCAGAAGCCGGCTACGTGACTACCCCCATAGCCATGGTCCAGGCAGCCATGACTCTTCTAAATGATGCCGCTGATCTTCCTAAGGCGTGAGTCTGGCTTTCTTCCAATTTAAAGATATCTTTTCCATTTATGTTATATTTTAGCTTATTTTAGTTCAGTTTTCAGGTTTTGGATTTATAGCATCTTTGATCCAAAGAGAGAGATGAACTTAAAATCGTAAGGAAGTTCCTTACTGACTTCTAGGAACAGTGCAGAAAGAAATGAGAGTAGAAACAAGTTGAGAGCCATGTAATTTGGCTTCAGTTCCTTCGAAAAATAACTCAGATCCCAAGTTAGCTACTCAAGAAAAGGTCCCCGTAGTTCAGTGTTATTGGCAGGAGCCCTTAATCCATGCTGAATGATACCCAGCTGCCAGTGAGAGCCTTGATTCATGGCATCCTGGCTAGATAATTATTAAGTACACTATCTTACTGGAGGATTTAGCTGTTAGCCTAAAAGTAGGCCAGCTTTACAAATAAGCATAGGCTTGCAGGCTTAGAAACAAATCAGGTATGACCTGAAACTAGTAAGTAATAAACATAAAAATTATATAAAGTGAAACTTAATTACATTTTCTTCAAATATTTGTATACCCTTTGAAAGTATTTAGCATTTTCTGAATGGTAGCCATTAAATGTAAAAAAAACTTCTTTTTCATCCTATTTGTCCTGTTAATGCTTCATTAATAATTGATTGCCTAAGTTTATTTTGTCCATGTGTGTATTTAGAGGCTTCCCAGGTGGCACTAGTAGTAAAGAACCCGCCTGCCAGTGTAGGAGACAGAGACATGGGTTCAGTCCCTAGGTAGAGACGATCCCCTGAAGAAGGGCATGGCAACCCACTTCAGTATTCTTGCCTAGAGAATCCCAGAGGAGCCTGGCAGGCTACAGTCCATGGGGTCGCAAAGAGTTGGACACAACTGAAGCGACTTAGCATACATGCATGTGTATGTTTAATCTTCCTGAGTCTTAGGGCTGACTTTATAAACAGCAGCTGCTTCTTGGGTTGATAACCCTCCATGTGGCACTTCCAACACACACACACACCAGTTTGTGGAAACAGTCTCATTATCACTGAACCAGTCTAGACAGGTTGGCTAGGTACTAGTTTCCTCTTAAATAATAGCTACTTGCTCACTTGGCTGGTTTTAGAAATGGAACCAAAAACAGTCCATGATGAAATCAAGAATCTGGGTTTTATAAGTTTTGCATGGATTTGATAGCTGGCTGCCCAGCAGGTCATCTAACAGAGGAAGGGGCTGGAGCTGGGCACGGTGCACTGTTTTCACCTTGTTGTCTTACAGGGGTGGAGTCTTCACGCCCGGAGCAGCTTTCTCCCGAACAAAGTTGATTGACAGACTCAATGAACGTGGCATTGAATTTAGTGTCATTAGCAGCACTGAAGTCTAAACATTTGAATAATTAATTGAAGTCATAAAATGTATGAATTAACAGCTTTTTAATTTGGTATGTTGAAATGCTTCTATAAACCTATCTGACTATATGTGAAAAAGATTGTCAAATCTAAAATATGTATACATTAAAGAAGGAAATTGTACTAGCTTACCCTGAATTTCAAATCTTAGCTGATATTTGTGATTTTATTGCTTTTGAGAGAAAACTTAACATTTGACTGACTTTTTCATTGAAGAATTCATGGTCATTTTTTATAAGTGAGCTGGCAGATCAGAGGATGGGATGGTGGCTCTGTCTGTGTTGCTGACACACCCCGGCTGGTGGTCATGTGAGATAGTGGTTGCTGTTTTCCTTGTCATGGTATCAAATGGGATCTCACTTTCCCATGAATTTCTCTGCATAGTGTAGGCCTTTGCCAAACGAAACTGCAGTTTTTGCTGTTTTAGCCTGGTTTTTCACCCATCTGCATTGACTGATTTTGGACTCTTACCTAAAGTTTAATAATAAAGGATTGTCAATTGAACAGTGGATTTGTGTTTGGACATGTCTGTGTAATTGAGTAATGGTAGAAATGTGCTTCCCAAGTGGTCTGTGTCCTGCTAATAACTGGGTTATTCATTTTCCCTGGTTCTATACCTGTGGTTAGTTTGAAAGATGTAGCTGGTAAATTTCTACTGATTTTCACTGCCTAAGCAAAACTTTTCTCTAATTTACTTTTTATATTTAACTACATTTTCCACTGAAGCCTAAAAATAAGGCAAAGACTTTTCCTTTTGTAATCATACCATAAACACAAATCAGTGTTCTATTACATCCATCATGTAAAGAGGACAACCATTTCCTTTATGGAATTTCTACAGTACAGTGAGAGGTATGAAGCTGATAAGAATCTCACTCATGTTAGGAGGCAACTCTGTCTCTTTTCTCTTTCATGCACTGGAGAAGGAAATGGCACCCCACTCCAGTGTTCTTGCCTGGAGAATCCCAGGGACGGGGGAGCCTGGTGGGCTGCAGTCCCTGGGGTCGCACAGAGTCGGACTGAAGCGACTTAGCAGCAGCAGCAGCTGTACAAACTGTACAGAAGAAAGAGGGTCTTTAACTGAAGAACAAATAAGGAAAGAGGCTTAGAGAAGGGACATGGCTTGCTCCAAACCGTAGAACTGATTAGTCATGGATTCAGCTCCAGGCAGTCGATCCTCTTGCTCAGAGTACTGACCATTCACTGCTCATATTTTCTACCTCACCTTCAGCCTGAATTCATTTTTACATGATTTTAAATCAAATAAAAAGGAATTTTGTTTGAAAGCAGTGTAATAGGTTGAGTGAGTGAGAAATGGGTTGACCTGGTTGAGTCCACAATTCAGCTCCGATAGCCAAGTTAATTAAATAATCTTGACAACTCAAAGCGCAAATGTTTTCAGTTGGTGTATCCTCTGGGAAAGATTGAAGGCATGAGGAGAAGGGGACGACAGAGAATGAGATGGTTGGATGGCATCACTGACTCAATGGACATGAGTTTGAGCAAGCTCCAAGAGTTGGTGATTGACAGGGAAGCCTGGAGTGCTGCAGTCTGTGGGGTCACAAAGAGTCGGACAGGACTGAGCGACTGAACTGAACACTATTCCGCATGCAATAAACATTCTTTCTTCTGTTTCACTATAAGAGCAACATCATTTTTCAGTTTCCACAAGCTGGATTCAAGTAGGTCCCCAAAGTCCTTTAACATTTGTGACTGTTGGTGTACAAATGGCCGAAGCATTTGATCATCTTCCTAAAAATAAATGAAAGAAAAAAATGATATTGTTGTCAAACCCCAAATTCATATGCCCAATGCACAGTGAAGCCAAACAAACTGAAATAGTGTAGTCTGGAGCAAAGAAGCTTGTATTAGTTGAGGAGGTGCCAACTCTGAAGATGGGAGACCTAGGCTCATCTCAAATCGATCCTACTGGCTGGCCAGGGGGCAAGGGTTTTATAAGCAAAAGTAAAGGGGGTGGGGGTGGTATGTGATTTCAGCTCCCCTATAAGACCTCAGTTGCAGACTTCTGAGCATCATCTTGTAACCTGAGTCTGTCATTGTGATTGATCTGTGTGTCCTAGCAAACTAGTATACCATGGTCTCATGATCCCTTAACTTCTTTTGGAGAGAGAGCAAAAGCAATGATGGTTATTTACCTCATGATGGCTCAGGAATTCACTTCTTAATTGACCCAGTGTCACTAATTTTAAGACTGCTTGTGTTGCAGGAAGGGGAACCCCTACCAGGGCCAGAAAGTGGACTCTGGTCTAATACTCAAATGAATTGTCAGAGGAGACACGTGTGTTGACAAAGCAAGAGATTTTATTGGGAAGGGGTGCCTGGGCAGAGAGCAGTAAGGTAAGGGAACCCAGGAGAACTGCTCTGCCACATGGCTTGCAGTGGGTTTTATGGTGATGGGATTAGTTTCCGGGTTGTCTTTGGCCAATCATTCTGGTTCAGAGTCTTTCCTGGTGGTACGTACATTGCTCAGCAAAGATGGACGGCAGTGAGAAGGATTCTGGGAGGTGGTTGGACACATGGTGTCACCTTTTGACCTTTCCTGAACTCTTCCAGTTGGTGGTGGCTTATTAGTTCCATGTTCCTTACCAGGACCTCCTGTCGTAAAATAACTCATACAAATGGTAACTATGGTGCCTGGCCAGGGTGAGTGGTTTCAGTCAGTGTGATTCCTCCCACACTTGGGGCCATTTGATAGAGCATTATCCCCACAGTTTGGGGTCATAAGTCAACGCATTGTTTTAAGCTGACAATCATGGAAAAGATGTTGCTGGGCTTGTTTTTCCTTTGTGTTTGTGTTCCCTCACTCCCCTAGTTACTAACTGCTTAAATCTGCTCTTTGGAACTCAGGGAAGGTCTAGGAGAGGAAAATAGGAGAGGAAAGTCTTTTTCTCCAAACAAGAAGCCAGGAACATGGATTGGATGTGTACTCAAAAGGGCCTGAAGTGTCCTGCTCAGTTTCAGTCTTAGTAGACTCACTTCATTATAGTAAAAGGATGGTGTGTGTACATGAGGGGGTGCCCAGTCAGGTCTCTCTTTGAGCTGGAAAGCTGCATTTGAAAGCTGCTACCAGAGGCAACAATTCACCTAGGAGCAGGTCTAGTTTAGGAAGCCTGCCTAAATGCCCCTTTCAGTTCAGTTCAGTTCAGTCGCTCAGTCGTGTCTGACGCCATGAACCGCAGCATACCAGGCCTCCCTGTCCATCACCAATTCCCGGAGTCCACCCAAACCCATGTCCAGCGAGTCGATGATGCCATCCAACCATCTCATCCTCTGTCGTCCCCTTCTCCTCCTGCCCTCAATCTGTCCCAGCATCAGGGTCTTTTCCAACGAGTCAGCTCTTCTCATCAGGTGGCCAAAGTATTGGCACTTCAGCTTCAACATCAGTCCTTCCAATGAACACCCAGGACTGATCTCCTTTAGGATGGACTGGTCGGATCTCCTTGCAGTCCAAGGGACTCTCAAGAGTCTTCTCCAACACCACAGTTCAAAAGCATCAATTCTTTGGCACTCAGTTTTCTTTATAGTCCAACTCTCACATCCATACATGACCACTGAAAAAACCATAGCCTTGACTAGATGGACCTTTGTTGGCAAAGTAATGTCTCTGCTTTTTAATATGCTGTCTCAGTTAGTCATAATTTTCCTTCCAAGGAGTAAGTGTCTTGTAATTTCATGGCTGCAGTCACCATCTGCAGTGATTTTGGAGCCCAGAAAAATAAAGTCAGTCACTGTTTCCACTGTTTCCCCATCTGTCTCCCATGAAGTGATGGGACTGGATGCCATGATCTTTGTTTTCTGAATGTTGAGCTTTAAGCCAACTTTTTCACTCTCCTCTTTCACTTTCATCAAGAGGCTCTTTAGTTCTTCTTCACTTTCTGCCATAAGAGTGGTGTCATCTGCATATATGAGGTTATTGATATTTCTCCTGGCAGTCTTGATTCCAGCTTGTGCTTCCTCCAGCCCAGCATTTCTCATGATGTACTCTGCATATAAGTGAAATAAGCAGGGTGACAATATACAGCCTTGACGCACTCCTTTTCCTATTTGGAACCAGTCTGTTCCATGTCCAGTTCTAACCATTGTTTATTGTCAACAGGGAAAATTGGTGAGAGAATCCAAATATTTGGGACTGGCATAATACTGTAGACGTTCTGAAGTTTGCAAAGGACCATGTGGGTGGGGATTCTCCCATCGATAGGCTTGACTGATATGGGTCCCCTGCCCCATAGGAGAAGGGACTGCAGATAGCCCTGTGGGCCAGGCCGCCTGTGAGCAATGGTAGAGGAGGTGACGGTGCTCACAGAGATGGGCAGGGGGCAGGTAGTGTGTCATGGCATCTCCTTTTAGTTTCTGTTTCCCTGATTAGTGGAATGCCTACTCAAAGACTTAGGACATTTTTTCCAATGTGTTTTGCCACGTGTTGTCTTTCTTATTTTAATAAACATGTAGTTGTTTGTTTATTCTGGATACTAACATCACCAACTCAGCAGACATGAGTTTAAGCAAACTCTGGGAGATGGGGAAGGACAGGGAAGCCTGGTGTGCTGCCGTCCATGGGGTCACAAAGAGGTGGACACGACTGAGTGACTGAACAACAATACAAATAGATTCTCCCAGGTTGTGGCTTATTTTTTACTTTATTTTTAGTGTCTTTCACCACAGTAGTTTTTCTTCTTTATTGTGAGCTGAGCCCTGAAGAATTGATGCTTTTGAACCGTGGTGTTGGAGAAGACTCTTGAGAGTCCCTTGGATTGCAAGGAGATCCAACCAATCAATCCTAAAGGAAATCAGTCCTGACTATTCATTGGCAAGACTGATGTTGAAGCTTCAGCTTCAATCCTTTGGCCACCTGATGGGAAGAACTGACTCATTGGGAAAGACCCTGATGCTGGGGAAGATTGAAGGCAGGAGGAGAAGGGGATGATAGAGGATAAGATGATTGGATGGCATCACTGACTCAATGGACATGAGTTTGAGCAAGCTCCAGGAGTTGGTGATGGACAGGGAAGCCTGGCGTGCTGCAGTCCATGGGGTTGCAAAGAGTCAGACACGACTGAGCAACTGAACTGAACTGATACATTCAAAAGAGTGCCCCAGATGTATGCATAGGTACAAATTAAACACGTCTGCTCAAGAAAACACTCTGTCTCTTGATTTCCTCCTGGTTATACCCATTTCCCCACCCCCAGAAGCAACCACTAACCTAAGTCGATCATCATTTTCTTGCCACCTAGAATGCAGCCCTAAACAGCCCTAGGTTTTGCCTGTTTTCTGGCCACTTGTGCCGTAATTTACTTATCTTCTGTGGACGTGCATTAGGATGTTTCTATTTGGGGAGCTATAACGGAAAATGGTTAAAATACCATCTTATGCATATATGTGTGGGTTTCTACAGGATTTTTCACCTGGCCCACCATCTGAACCACAGAACAGAAAATGACTTGAATGACTATCTTCCCAGTTCTCTCAGGAATGGTTTATAACAAGGACCATTCCAGATAGGTAGGAGAAAAATTAATTCATTACATACATAGCATACCAAGAGAGGTGGTTCAAACTTGAGTCGAAGGCAGAATAATCTAGCTGCTGCTGCTGCTGCTAAGTCGCTTCAGTCATGTCCGACTCTGTGCAACCCCATAGATGGCAGCTCATCATGCTCCACTGTCCCTGGGATTCTCCAGGCAAGAATACTGGAGTGGGTTGCCATTTCCTTCTCCAGTGCATGAAAGTGAAAAGTGAAAGTGAAGTCGCTCAGTCGGGTCCAACTCTTATCGACCCCATGGACTGCAGCCTACCAGGCTCCTCTGTCCATGGGATTTTCCAGGCAAGAGTACTGGAGTGGGGTGCCATTGCCTTCTCCAAGAATAATCTAGAGGGCTCATTAAAGCACAGTTGACTGGGCCTCACACCCAGAAATTCTGACTCAGCAGGTCTGGGAGGAGACCCTGGAATTTGCATTTCTAACAAGAGTCCAGATAATGCTGTAGCTGCTGACTGGGAGGACCACACTTTGAGAACCTCTACCTCAGGGCATGAAGGCGCAGTTCTCTGCAGAACCAGTTTACTCTGTGGAGAAGAGCTGAATTGCAGGCTTATAGGGAAGGTGCATCTTTGACTTTTATTAGATAAATGGCAACAATTTTTAAAGTTTTTATACTGATTTATGGGCTTCCCTGGTGACTCAGTGCTAAAGAATCTGCCTGCCAATGCAGGAGACCTGGGTTCAATCCCTGTGTCGGGAAGGTCCCCTGGAGAAGGGATTGGCAACCCACTCCAGTATTCTTGCCTGGAGAATTTCATGGACAGAAGAGCCTGGTGGGCTACAGTCCATGGGGTCACAAAGAGTTGGACATAACTGAGTGACTAACACATATACACACCCATCTGGTAGTTGTGAGAACTCAATAAATATAAAAACACTTAGTAAGTATTATGTTGTTTTTAGTTGCCAAGTGGTGTCCAACTCTGCAACCCACTGGACTATAGTCCTCAAGTTTCCTCTGTCCATGGGATTTCCCAGGCAAGATACTGCAGTGGGTAGCCATTCCCTTCTCCAGGGTATCTTCCTGCCCCAGGATGGAACCCGTGTCTCTTACATCTAACCTGCCTTGGTAGGCGGGTTCTCTACCATTAGTGCCACCTGGGAAGCCCCCAAGTGTTATATAAATGTTTGCTATTATGACTATTACTTTTTATCCCCCTTTCCAATCTTTATACCTTTTATTTCTGGCCTTGCTATACTGGCTAGAACCTAAAGTACAATGTCAAAAAAAAAAAAGTGAAGATAGCTGACATCTATGATTTACCATTAAGATTATGCTTCCTGTGTGTTTAAGAGTGCCTTTATCAGATTAAGAAATGTCCATTTTGTTCCTAGTTTGCTAAGAGTTTTTATCGTGGGAGGATGCTGAATTTTATCACATGCTTTTTTGGTATCTATTGAAGTAACCGTGATTTTTCTCCTATAATATCTTAGTGTGATGAATTATATTTCTTTGGTTTTAGAACAATAAAGCAAACATGCACTTCTGGGACATTCTATATGTCGTAAAGTGCAGGAATCTCAATCCTGCAGGGGCCACAGATGAACCAACCAGATGTACACGAAAGTGGAAAATGGGAGCAGAGATGGGCAGGAGCCGGAAAGCAGCAGACTCAGTGTTCCCGGCCTTGGCCTGCTCTTCAGCAGCACACACCCAACCCCCTCTGGAAATGCCGTTCTAGCCAAGAGCTACATTTAATGGAAAGATAATCCTTTGGCTCCGTGGGTGCTGGGTACTCACAGGAGGTTTATAATGTCTCAGTTTGAGAAACTGCCCTCTGGCCACATTCATGCTTTGGTAGAACACCTTAAGAGCTCTGGCAAATTCTCTGTCACAGCTGGCTTGCTGGGTGGTGCACATTTGATTAATCTCTCTGGCTGCTGGCCCTTGTGCTGTCATCCAAGTGATCTTTCGGGTACTGGAAGGCTGATGTGCTGAAGGTGGAAGATAAGAGAACATTTATTTGTTCATCTCAAACCAGTCAATCCTAAAGGAAATCAACCCTGAATATTCATTGGGAGGGCTAATGCTAAAGCTGAAGCCCCAGTACTTTGTCCACCTGATGTGAAGAGCTGACTCATTGGAAAAGACTCTGATCCTGGGAAAGACTGAGGGCAGGAGGAGAAGTGGGTGGCAGAGGATG
The DNA here is from genome assembly GCF_001704415.2 of Capra hircus. NCBI lineage: Eukaryota > Metazoa > Chordata > Mammalia > Artiodactyla > Bovidae > Capra > Capra hircus. The sequence continues at coordinate 29,128,863 of NC_030823.1, read as the reverse complement.
ACATGCTTGGATGACATCACAACTCAATGGACATGAATTTGAGCAAACTCTGGGAGTTGTGAAGGACAGGGAAGCCTGGCATGCTGTAGTCCACTGGGTCTCAGAGTCGGACATGACTAAGTGATTGACCAACAACTATCCACATATTTATATATTTAATTATCTTGGTGGCATTATACTACATCATCATTTATCAGGTACCAGTTGGGACCCATCCAAAGAAATCTTACAAGAAAAAAATGTTCTGCTTTTTTTGAAAAACTGAAACAAGATATTAACTCATTTAAAAGCTCATTTCTTAGAAAATATACATCACAAATGTAGGAGTTTAGAGAAAGTCTAAACACCAAGATTTGAGCGGCCTCTCACCTTGACTAGAACTGGTTCTCTCAATAGATTCTTTAAGAAGCACATTTTCCTCTCTGAGGATTCTGTTTATGTTTCTGAGCAGTTCCGTCTCCTGTTCTAACTTGAGCAGCTTCAGATAAAGCTCTGGTATCTGGTTTGACTACAGAAACAAGTTGGGTTAGTCTTGTGTGCATTATTTGCATACCCTTTGAGACTGGCCGTTGTTCCTGTCTTATGAAAACTGGACGGGGTGCAGTGAGGGGTGGGTGGTAACCAAGATTTAAGACCCTTAAGATACACAGGAGTAAATCAAGAAAGAGGCTTTTTAATGGGAGGGAACATTGATGATCCCCAAGCAACTATCATCTGAGATTTTTTTTTTTTAGTCATCTGTGACATATATTTTTAATGTGACTCCAATAAACACACCTGACCTATATCCATCACAGTGGAAATTTTCTTCGTGTCCACCAGGATGTGGCCTTCACCTGTAACCATGAGGTCCAGCCGAGAGCAGCTCAGTTCAGCACAGCCTTCTGTAGTGTGAGGGAGATACCATCAAGTAAAGAAATGTCTCATCCTCCACTCGCAGTGTTGTGTGAGGAGGTTTAAACCACGTAATCAACTGTGGACTAAAACCCAGAGGCTCAGGAGAAGACAGCTTGTGGCCACTGCTGTCAAGACCCTGACCACCTCCCTCTGCAGCCCTAAGATATACAACGTGATATCTGATGGAGGAATGCACCATGCAAAAGGGGAGGTAAGCATGGTACCTTGAAGACCCCATAAATCAACAATGAGAGCATTTGTCTGTAAATAATTCAGAAACTCCTGAGAAGCATTTAAGGTTGTAAATTGGACAGTCTCGTCAATTTGGGGATTCACAGTTTTCCACACAGGCTTGGTATATAAGGTGTTTGGAAGATCATAAATTCTGTACCTGAGAAAAGAACAGAAAACATAACTCAAAACCATAAGGGATACATTTCTAAAGAAAAGTATCAGATAAGCCAAAGAGTTGTAGCCTGCTTTGTTGAGTTGATAAGGCGTGCATGCTCAGTTGTGACCAATTCTGCAACCCCATGGATTGCAGCCTGCCAGGCTCTGCTGTCAATGGACTTTTGCAGGCAAAAACACTGGAGTGGGTTGCCATTTAGTTGATAAAAGATGACCTATAATTGATTCTCCTGATTGCCACCCCCAATATCTCAGCTATTCAACATAGATATCATCATTACATAGATGATACTTATTAAAAGTCTAACAAAAAGAGAAAAGGATTGTGATACTTTCTACTTAGATAATCTAAAGTTATTAATTTTCCACTGTGATTTGTTTTTTGTCCTTCAAAATCTCCCTTCTTTATTGTTTCATCTTTTAGTATCCTTTTAGCCCAATTAGTTTAAGCATATTTGGTGCCTCTATCATACAGTCACACACAGTCCTTTTGTTTCCAACTGAAAAAAGAAAATAAACCCAATCATCCTACTTCGATAATACAGGTTTACTAGATACTCTTTCTGATGATTAAAATTCCTGACTCTTGGCTTCAATTACTTAGGAGAATCAGTACATGTTGACCTGTACACAGTGACCGGGAGGGACATGTAACTTCTCCCTCTGTTAAGCAGAAAGAGGAAATAGTCATTTGGGAGTTGAACAAGCAGAAAAACTTAAGCAAATGTCACAATCAGCTCATTCTTAAAATTTGAGGAAAGGCTCCCTCCCACCAGGGCACACAGACTGGGTGGTTCACGTTCAGCAGCTCGGGAGGCAGGCTGGTACCCCATCTGAACACCCCTCTCCGCATCTTCCTTTAGCCACTTGGTGCCAAGACACTGCACAAGGCGAATCTGGAAATCCATCCTCTTGCCCAGCAGGTCCACTGGGTCAGTAACCACATCTTCCTCACCATGTGCTCTGTAAACAAAAGAGGTAAACATTGATCACAGGTTAACCTGGGCCCAAGCAAGTGAGACTGATGTCAGTGAAGATTATGTAGACGCCCATGTGTGTCAGTCACTCAGTCATGGTGGACTCTTTGTGACCCCATGGACTGCAGCCAGGCAGGCTCCTCTGTCCATGGAATTCTCCAGGCAAGAGTATTGAAGTGAGTAGCCATTCCCTTCTCCAGGGATCCTGACCCAGGAATCGAAGCTGGGTCTCCTGCATCACTACAGGATTCTTTCCAATCTGAGCCACCAGGGAAGCCCTGAGAGACAGCCAAATTCTCTGAAGGAAGGATGGGTAATATTACCAGCTGTAGAATTCATTCATTCAAGAGACATATCACAAGAGCCCACTCTGCTCTTGTACTTCAAGATATGGACTTTCTCAAAGAGGAGACAGGAATGTAACAGCTTCTTGCCATATATGCACCCAGGTGTGGATGCCAGACTGCCACTGAAGATTTAGGAAGGTTCCCCAGTGGGCAGAGGGGCTGCCACCTAGAGAAAGCCAGCTGGCTGGCCACAGGCGGCCTCTCCACGTGTCATTCTCCTTGTGAACCCTTCACAGTCCAGAGTCAACTCCAGGCCCACAGGCTCAGAAACCAGTTTGGACAGCTTTCCAACAGGGTACTTCTCTCACATCAACTGAGCTCACAGAGATTGCAACCTGTAAACTATAATGCCACTTTACTAATTCAGAGTGAGAAATACAACCATCAGGCAGCCTAGGAGCCTGGGGTAGCAAAATGCCCAGGAAGTTACTTAGAGTTCAATAAAGAGCGAGGCACTGGTCATCTTAGTCTTTTAGTCACAAGACTTGGCAGTTTTGTTGCTCACTTGTTGACTGTTTCTTCTTCAGAAAGACAAAAAGTTTGCATCAGCTAGCCCCCAAGGACACTGGCACCAGACCAGGCCTCCTACTGGCCTCTTTACTTAGAATTGCTAACAGGTGTGAGCTTTCCTAAAAACTCTCTCAACTGCCTTTGGCCCAGAGAGAGGAAACAGGGAGACAACCTCTGTGTGTGTGTAAGTATCTCAGTCATGTTGGACTCTATGTGACCCCATGGACTGTAGCCCGCCAGGCTCCTCTGTCCATGGAATTCTCCAGGCAAGAATACTGGAGTGGGTTGCCATTCCCTTCTCCAGGGGGCCTTCTTGACCCAGGGGTTGAACCCATGTCTCCTGCACTGCAGGTGGATTCTTTATTATCCAAGCCACCAGGGAAGCCCCAGAGACAACCCAAGGGGACAGTAAAGGCTATACAGTGGAGTTAGCACAAAGATCAGATAACAGCTCAGAATGGGGCCACATAAGGAAACAAAGATACCACAGTTCCTTCCTTGAGAAAAGGAACAAAGAAATTAACAGCCTGTCCAGGGAGGCAGGGTGAGCTACAAAATCAGCTTCCTGCTGCTGGCGCTTGGGCCTGGTCAGCAGGGCTGAGGACTAACGCTGGAAAGAACAAATGTGTGTGGCGGGTCCCAGGGCTCACAGGCGCCAGGAAGGGCGGGGGAGGGTGGAAGGTTCTGTGGCACCCCTGGCTTCTCTACCGACCCAGATCTCGGCTCGTGTCCGTGTTTCCTCCTACTACAGTCCTGCCTCTGCAGGGTGTTCTCATTCCTCTGGTCCTCTAGGGCAGTGTGAGTTGCTCAAAGACTGCTGGACGTGGGGTTTTAAATAGTCCAGGTCAGCTGATTTGGCTGCCTTGGCAAAATCAGATATGATGAGGCCAAATTATGAATGAACGAGCTCATTTGTTTGTCTCAGGAGTGACCTCTTCAGGGCACCAAGTTCTCCCCTTCCAGGAGAACTCAGGCTTGCTGTGAGTTTTCTGTGTGACCCAGAACTAGACAAGGGGGTGGCAGAGATACCCACTGTCCTGTCGGGGAGCAGGGGTTTATGTGAATATGCAACACTGCCTCTTCCAGCCCGTCACAGTTCAGAAATTCCACTTGTTCCTCGTACTTCATGCAGTAGGCAAGGGACTGGAGCCAGATGTGAGCAGAGCCCAGGTGAACAACTTCAACAGGATCCCAGAAAGGGTCATCTTCCTGGGCTACCTGGCTGTCCTCTCCATCAAGAAAACGCTGGTAAAGTTCCTCCATTAGGAATTTCCTATTGATAAATTTGGCTTTTGACCAAATCCACACCTGGAAACACAAAGGTACATCATTAATGTTTGATTCCATCTGCTGCTCTAACAATTCATTTCTATGGTTTTCCCAGCGTGCTCTCTCTGATGGGTTGGGTTTTGGGTACCCAAGACCAATGACAGTCTCATCAAACTCAGCTTTGGTGAGGATCTTCAAGAGCACTACATTCATTGCTGACCTATCTACTTCAGCTTTGCTGGATCCCAGGAAATGGCTTAGAGGAAATGATGGACTTAGAGAACACTTTCCCAGGAGAAATGAAAGTTTGAGCTTGTGGTATACAGAAGAAAGACCTTCAGAGATACCCTTGCCCCAGTCTCTGGAACCTGTGAATATGTTACCTTACATGGCAATCAAGTTTCCTTATCAGCCGACCTTAATATAGGGAGATTAGCTTGCATTATCCAGATGGGACCAGTGTAGAGGGAGGCAGAAGAGAAGGTCAGAGAAAGAGAGATGGCAACAGAAGCAGGGTCAGGGGTGCTATGTGGATAACTTTGAAGATGGCCATGAGCCCAGGAATGTAAGTGGCTCTAGAAGCTTGAAAAAGCAACAAAACATATTCTCCCCTCAAGCCTCCAGAGAGTAAAACATCCCTCCTGAAACCTTGCTTTTAACCCAGCGACATCTGTGTTGCACTTTTTACAAATTCATTTATTTATTTCATTTATTTTTGGTTGTGCTGGACCTTCTCTGTGTGGACTTTCTCTAGTTGTGCTGAGTCGGGGCTACTCTCGTTGTGATGCATGGGCTTCTCATAGCAGTGACTTTTCTTGTTGCGGAGCACAGGCTCCAGGCACGCAGGCCTCACACAGTTGCAGCACCCCGGCTCAGCAGTTGCAGCTCCTGGGCTCTCGTTGTGGCTCTTGTTCATTGCTCCGCAGCATATGGAATCTCCCCAGTCCAGCGATCAAACCTTTGTCGCCCGCAGTGGCAGGCAAACTCTTATCCACTGCACCACCAGAGAAGTCCTGTGTTGGGCTTTTAACCTACTGAACTAGAAGATAATAAATTTGTGTGCTCACACCCAGTGAGCAGAAAATCCAGGAAAAGAGCCTGGCACTGGTCTGTCCCCTCAGTAGGTGAGGGACAGGGCCTCGTACCAACAGTAATTACTGAGACAGTGGACAAAAGCATAAGCCAAAATAAGAAGAATTCCAGGTAGGCAGAAAATTGCTTGATGATAAATACCACATCAGAAGTGGTTACCAGGAGGCGTGGCCACCACGGAGGAGTAGGAAGGTCCTGAGCTTGCCTCCTCCTGTCAGCACACCAAAATTAGAACTATTTACGGAGCAGCTGTTGGTGAGGAAGAAGTAAAGATTAGCAGAAAGGATCCCTGGCAACTGAAGGTAGAAAGAGGGAACCGCAAGAGGATGGGTAGGAGGGGCAGAGACACAGCATAATCAAGACCCACCCCCAGGTGGGCAACTCACAAACAGCAAGGTGATTACCATCACGGAGGTTCTCGCCAAGGAGAGGGGTCTGAGCCCCACATCTGGCACCCTGGCCTGGGAGTCCTGCACTGGGAAGACCAGCCTCCAGAATGTTTGGCTTTGAAGGCCAAGCTGGGCTTATTTTCAGGAGAGTTAGAGGGCTGTGGGAAAGGTAGACTTCACTCTTAAAGTGAAAGTGTTAGTCGCTCAGTCGTGTCTGACTCCAGGCAAGAATCCTGGAGTGGGTTGCCATTCCCTTCTCCATTCCCGGGAAACCTGGGTCTCCTGCACTGCAGGCAGATTCTTTACCTTCTGAGCCATCAGGGAAGCCCCTCACTCTTAAAGCGCTCATGCAAAATCTCACATGCTCCAAAATCCAGTGGAGAGGTAGTAATTTGAAATATGCCTGGGTCAGATCCCCTGGCTGATCTCCTGGTCAGATCCCCTGGCTGATCTTGTAGAACCTCCTGGAGAGACAAGAGACAACTGGAGCTCCCCCGGGGGACAGAGATGCTGATGGAAGCCTTGGGAAGGGCAGGGCGGGTTGTTCTACCAAGAGGATACAAGTGCTGACAAGCACTGGTTTGAGTCTTCCCTCTAGTTTATTAGGCCTGGGATCTGGCCCTGCACACCAGCTAGTCAGCACCAGTCCTAGGTTACCTCAGGCCAAGCAGGCAGTGGCAGGGGTACAGCCCCAACCACCAGTGGGCTGTTTCCTAAGGAGCCCCTGAACCCCCAGCTGCCAGGGGACCCAGCCCTATCCACCAGACGGTCCAGGCCCCAGCCCTGCCTAGTAGTGCACCAAAACCAGCTCTAGGTTCTGCAGGACCATGCAACCAGAGCCTGCAGGACACAGCCTCGCCCACCAGTAGGTCCACAGCAACTCCAGGACCTACAAGACTCTGCAGCCAGAGACCTAAGACCTGGCTTCACCAGCAGGCCAGCACTAGCCCTGGGGCCCCACAAGCCTCAACCCAGCCCACCAGCAAGCCCACAGCAGCTCTGAGAAACTTAGGCATCTCGAGAGCTGCCTCAGGATCCAGCTCCACTCATCAGTGGCTGACACCAGCAGTGGGACACCCCAGGTCCCACAGGCAGCCACGTCAGGAACCGGTCTCACCCACCCACAGGCAACAGTAGCACCGAGACCCCTGGCCCTGCAAACAGAACCCAGCTCCATGCCATTCATCAATGGGCCAGGACTAGCCCAGGACCCCTGGGCTCCACAGCCAGTCACCTCATTACCCAGCCCCAGCCACAAGCGCCTGGCAACCTCCAAAAAGCAGGCCCTAGAAACCAACCAGACCAGGAGGCAGCCTTGCCTACCAGACCACCCACAGTAGTCATCCCACTACAACAGAAGGGCCACACAGCCCATGCGGGAGGCACCCCTAGAGCATACAGTCTGGAGACCAGAGGGGAGGGCACTTCTGGGACATAGGATGTCTCCTACAAAAGGCCACTTCTCCAAGACTGGGAGATGTAACCAACCTACCAGACACATAGAAATAAAACAGAAAGTTAGTCAAGATAAGGCAATAAGGAAATATGTTCCAAATAAGGGAATAAGATTAAAAAAACAACAACAAGAACAAAGTGAAGTGGAGATAAGCAACCTACCCAATATAGAATATAAGTAACCATCATGTTGTTCAGTCGCTCAGTCATGTCCAACTCTTTGCAACCCCATGGGCTGCAGCACACCAGGCTTCCCTGTCCATCACCATCTCTCAGAGCTTCCTCAAACTTGTGTCCGTTTAGTCAGTGATGCCATCCAACCATTTCATCCTCTGTTGTCCCCTTCTCCTCCTGCCTTCAATCTTTCCCAGCATCAGGGTCTTTTCTAATGACTCAGCTCTACGCATTGGGTGACCAAAATATTGGAGCTTCAGCATTAGTTCTTCCAGTGAATAGTCAGGGTTAATTTTCTTTAGGATTGACTGGTTTGATCTCCTTGCAATCCAAGGGACTCTCAAGAGTCTTTTGGTGGCTCAGAGGGTAAAGTGTCTGCCTGCAGTGTGGGAGACCCGGGTTTGATCCCTCGGTTGGGAAGATCCTCTGGAGAAGGAAATGGCAACCCACTCCAGTATTCTTGCCTGGAGAATCCCATGGACGGAGGAACCTGGTAGGGTATAGGGCATGGGGTCGCAAAGAGTCAGACATGACTGAGTGAGTAGAGAGAGAGAGACAGTTCAAAAGCATCAATTCTTCGGCACTCAGCCTTCCTTACGGTCCAACTTTCATATCCGTGCATGACTACTAGAAAAACCATTGCTTTGACTATATGGACCTTTGTCAGCAAATAAAGATGCTCAAAGAACTTCATTGCCGCTCAAACTTTTCTCTTGCTGCCGAGAGCGGGGGCTACTCTGGTTTTGGTGCATGGGCTTCTCGTTGCGGTGACTTCTCTTATTGAGGAGCACAGACTCTAGGGCGTGTGGGCTTCAGTAGTCTAGGCACATGGGCTTAGTTGCCCTGGACAAGGGAACAAACCCATGTCCCCTGCATTTGGACTACAAGGAGAGCAAACCAGTCAATCCTAAAGGAAATAAACACTGAATATTCATTGGAAGGACTGATGCTGAAGCTGAAGCTATAATACCTGGCCACCTGATGCGAAGAGCTGACTCATTGGAAAAGACCCTGATGCTGGGAAAGATTGAGGGCAGGAGGAGAAGGGGATGACAGAGGTTGAGATGGTTGGATGGCATCACCCACTCGATGGATACGAGTTTGAGCAAGCTCCAAGAGATAGTGAAGAACAAGGAAGCCTGGTGTGCTGCAGTCCACGGAGTCGCAAAGAATTCGACACAACTGCGCGACTGAAGAACAACACCTGCATTGGCAGGTGGATTCTTTGCCACCAGACCACCAGGAAAGCCCACCTTCTGGAGTGTTAATGAAAGTGTGCATTTTCTCATTGCTCAGAACGGTAGCCCTCTCTCTCGGTTACTCACACGAACACCATTTTCAGCTGGTGTTTAGGCTCCCTTCGGGTACTAAAACTTTCGAGTCATGATAAAAATAAATAGAAAGTGTTCGCTGCCTGTGGGTGGGAAAGATCCCAGGTCTCGGTGTTGTGTGGGATAGAGGAACCAGAAGGGGAAACTCGGAGGGTCCTCCTCTCCCCAGAGTCGGTCCCCCAGAATCCCACTCATACTTGGAGCCTATCTTGCCCCTTTGCTGGGGCTCCACAGGCTGTAGCAGGTAAAACTAACCTGTATCCCTAGGACACCTCCTCAGAAGCCCCTTGTGGAGTCACACACCAGCCCCCAGGGGCAGCCTCACCTGATGAGTCCTTTGATGGGTTACCTTCACCATGACCTCTTTTTGTAGGTCACAGCCCCTGGAATCTGATGAAGCTAAATTCTTCACCTTCAGCTCCATATTAAGTCCCTGGTAAGAAAAACACTTCTCACTAAATAATTTTACATTTCTCAGCACATACCATCTTTGCAATTTATTTTTCATCCTCTCCACACTCGGACTTTCTGAAAGAAGATGGTCCACCTCTTACTCCTTGGAATTCCCATCAAGGGAAATGACAAAGCACCCAGAATCTCTCAGCAGCATCCTGGAACTATTTCATGTGTAAGCCTCCCCAGGGTGACTGAGTCTTGTGCAAGTTTCCTGATGACTGAGATCCTGTGTCACCAGGGAGTGAATCTGAACCCAGGCCTTCTCTGGGGCAGAGAAGCCATCAGGATGCGTGCACCCAGAGAAGGACTCTGGAGGACAGTCTGGGGTGGGGTGGCCATGGTGGGCAAGCATTGCTCTGGCGTCTTGGTGGTCCTGGAGCACGGGGGGCCAGTGGTAGAAGGAACGGACTCGAGGCTGGGAATGGGGAGGCCTGGGGTGTTGACTGAGGCCCTGTCACTAGCTCACTGTGGGGTCTCGGGCAAAGCACCTGCCCTCTCCAGGCCCGAGGGTCTGGCATGTCTACACCATGAAGCCAATTCGGGGCAGTGGGAAAGAGACGCTCGTTGAATCTGTCCTCTAAGGTCCTTTCTAGAGCTGAGATTTTACCATTTTCTGCACTTACCTTCTTCAGCTCTTTGCTCATTTGATTTGCTTCTGCAACCAGTGGCATCAGTTTGACGTAGTCCTGGAACACAGCCAGGACACTGGGGTCCGCTTTCCCATCCCCACTGTTCATGGCACCTAGGAAAGATCGGAGAGGGAGGGGAGGTCACTCACTGGCTCTGGGATACTTTCAGCCATGAATAAACCTGCATGCTCTTTGCTTCCTTCGTTCAGTCATTCATTTGACTGTTCATCAAATATTTATATTTTCAATTTATAAATGTGTAATTTTTAAAAAAAAACAAGAAAGAAAACTAAGTGGGGAAGAAAAGTTACTACCTCCCTTGCTCGTCTCAACCCATGAATCTTGGCAGCATTGTGACAGGAGGTTCCCTGCCTCTGATTTTCAGACTTGGTCTTGTGTCCTTGACCCAAGGTAGCTCCAGACTGTCCAGTGAGGAGGCTGGGGCAAGAATAATACAGCTGGCTAAAGGAAGGTCTGGGAGCTTCTCCTGAAACCACAGCTGGTACAGAAGCAACTTGTCCTTACTTCTGTTTGGGGGGGCTTGGAGGAGGGGATTATGGACACGATGGGTGAGCCAATCCCCCCTGCCAGACCCTGGCTGGTGCTGCCTCCTGTCAAGAACTCTGTTATTTAGGGATTTCCTGTGCTAAGGTCTGACTCCCCAGAATTGCCCAACAGCCGCCTTGCTGAAGAATCAGTCTTTGCTGGTATTAAGCACCTTTGACTAGGGTCAGGGCTTGTTCAACCTCACTGTGCTGCCAGCCCTGGGCTGGAAAATTCCACCCTGTAAATGAATAAATGAGTATATAGGGTGTCCAGGCTTGGCATTAGAGTCTTATTGACTTGTTTTGTTCAGTAACTTACAGACAATGAACAAAGAAGTCATTTTCAAATCCATTTATTTTGCTAAAATTCTGAAGAGAAATCTTTGGTGCAGGAACAAAGGGAGGATCTACTTTGCACATATGTAGGTGCACCCACAACACTTTGCTCGTGGGTTTATAAGACAAGTTTGCACAGGCGCAATGTGAGATGCTCCACCTTTGGGAGTTCAGCATAGCCAGAGACCTTGGTGGAGCCCACACTCACCTGACTGAGCAGGGTTGGGGGTGTGGGTGGGCAGCAAGTGGGCCCTGGAACCACGGCCTCCCCTGAAGGGAGTGATCTGGGGTCTGGAGATGAGAGGGGAGGCAAGGTGGTCAAGAACCTCCATCTGAGGCAAGGGAAGAGATGAACAAAGAGAAATGACAAAGCTCCTGAATGTTCCTGCAGACAAGGACTCCCAGGTTGTTGTGGGGGAGTTGAAATACAGCAGTAGCTAGAGGGAGATGTAGCTAGAGGGAGATAGAGTAGCTAGCGAGAAGGCAATGGCACCCCACTCCAGTACTGTTGCCCGGAAAATCCCATGGACGGAGGAGCCTGGTGGGCTGCCGTCTATGGGGTTGCACAGAGTCGGACACGACTGAAGCGACTTAGCAGCAGCAGCAGCAACAGCAGAGTAACTAGAGGTCTTTTCTTATTGGAAAAGACCCTGAGGCTGGGAAAGATTAAATGCAGGAGAAGGGAACCACAGGGGATAAGGTGGTTGGATGGCATCACCACCTTGATGGACATGAATTCGACCAAGCTCCAGAAGTTGGTGATGGACAGGGAAGCCTGGCTTGCTGCAGTCCATGGGGTCACAAAGAGTCAGACAAGACTGAGCGACGGAACTGAACTGAGGAGGAGAAGGGGACGACAGAGGACAAGATGGTTGGATGGCATCACAGACTCAATGGACATGAGTCTGAGTAAACTCTGGGAGACAGTGAGAGACAGGGAAACGTGGCGCGCTGCAGTCCATGTGTTCGCAGAGTCAGACACGACTGAGCGACTGAGCAACAACGAAGGGAGATGGGGGTCCAGGTAGGGCTTTGTAAGTTTGTTTTTACGGCAGAAGATAGTGGAGCATATTCGCATGTGACGGAATGATCCATGGACAGCCTTTAGTGATGCAAAAGAGAAGGGGCTTTTCACAGACAAATGCTTGAGATAGTGAGAGGGGAGAGAACCCAGAGAACAGATGGAAGAAAATTGACAGACGTATTATGTTTGCCCATCCAGGGAAAACGAAAATAAACTCTGAACTGGAATTGGCCATATGAGTATGAACTTATGGTTTTACAGAACAGGTGAAGCTATAATATGTGTGGGGGAACACAGGTATTAATGTAGCAGTTTGCACACGTAGCTCCAGATCTTGATTTATAAATGTCATTCTTTACCAAAAGGAATCAGGATCCTTGGGGGAAATGACTGACAGCTGAGCTGGGACTGAAAGCCCACAAGATGCACCTGGAACACTTCTGATGCCAGAAAGTAAGCTAGTGCCTGATGAGGAATGTCAGGAAGACACAGAATTCAGCTTGAAGGGGTGCCCACTGACCAAAACAAGGATAGTTTGCACATCAAAATGAATTACGAAAGCAACAGATAACTGATTGAGTAAAACAGGACTCTGAGTCCACACTGACATAACTAAATGAATTAACAAATCAACAGATAAAACATTTCTTATAGTAACTTTGTTTTTTCAAATAAAGGTAGAGGAAATTGTGAAGATAGAAATTCACCATTTGACAAAAATCCATACTAATCATCCGATGATCAAAGGATGATAAAACTAGTGGATGAAATTGTAATGAGGTATAGGATATCTACATATCAAAGTCTCTCCCCATAAAATATTAATTGAAAAGATAGGATTGCTCTCAGGTGGCCTCAGCCTGCAGTGGCTGGAAGGGGGCTTCAGTTCCCCGACCAGAGATTGAAGTGGGGTTGTGGGGCTGTGGCGGTGAGAGCACCAAATCCTCGCCACTAGACCAGAGGACAGTGAGCAGGCCCCTGGCCCTTCAGCTTTTCAGAAGAGAATTCCCGCAAAGACAGAAAGTGTTCTTGCCATGGGCTGCTGTCTCTAGGGTCGCACAGAGCCGGGCATGACTGAAGTGACTTAGCAGCAGCAGCAGCAGCAGGGAAGTAAGTAAAGTCTTTATCAGGAAGGAAAAAGAGTATAGTACATGTGGATAGTGCTGGGAAAGATTGAAGGCAAAAGGTCACTCCCCTTTGAACCTTTAAGGAGCCTTTCTGCACATATGTGGTCAAGGAAGTCTTCTGACTTCGAGAATGAGAAATATGTGGTCGGGGCAGGGTCCCGCCGCCTCTCTTAACTGTCCTGTTATTCTCTCCTGGAGTTTTGGTCCACAGGGAGTGAATCTCCAGTCACTTAACCCTGGGGTAGCATTTAGCTCTTGCCTCAGGATAACTCATATTACAATGGAGAAACCTGGTAGACATCACCTTAACCAAGCGATCACAATTAACGCCACCAAAAATGGACAAACTGACCCCAGGCGCCTTCTGATGCGAGGCGCAGAGGACACATCATCACTTTGCTGGCATTCCTGCCAAAAACCGATCACCTCGATCCAATCATGAGGAAACATCCTAAATAGGTAAAAATGACTGGTCTTTACTCTTCAAAAATGTCAAGGTCATAAAAGACAAAAACAGACCTGGTGAATTGGTCCAGATTAAAGGAGATCAAAGAGGCGTGACAACTAAATGTGGTCCTGGACTGGACCCTGTATCCCAATTTTTTATAAGGGAGGTATTTGAAACAATTAGGTAAATATGCATGAAATTCATAGATTAAATAATGGTATCAATGTAAATTTTCTGATACTGAGCATTGTACTGTAGTTATTAAGAGAAAGTCCTTTTCCTTAGGAATAACACAATGAAGTGTTTAAGGATGCTCAGTCATGTCTAGCTCTTTGCGACCCCATGAACTGTAACCCACCAGGTTCCTCTATCTATGGGATTCTCCAGGCAAGAATACTGGAGCATCCTTCAATTCTCCAGGCAATGCCGTGCTCTCCTCCAGGGGATCTTCCCGACCCAGGGATCGAACCTACATCAGCATCTTTACCCTCATAATTAATTTTATGAATTAAGTAAATCTTCCACATGTGCTTACTCTGTATGAAAATCATACCTTAATTTTCTAAACATTGTATTTTGACACAAAGGTTATTTTCTTAAGGAAAGCAGGATTGCACACAAGTGAAAGCACTGCTTTCACATCTACCCATGGAAAATGCCAGAAGCCTGGCCTGGGCTGCTTACCGAGCTTATCAGCACTCACGCCCTCAGCAGCCGCTCTCTCCAGCTGGAAAAAGTCATAATCAAATCTGCTCAAGTCCTCACTGCCTCGCTCGGAAGGAAACCCAATGTAAAGGTAGGCGCTGTTGGATCCCAAAATAATCCGGTCCTAGGAAGGAGACAATGCGCTCAGAGAGAGGAGGGCAGAGTGAGTGAGGTCAGCCTGCTCCTCTGTGTGCATCACGGGACCTCATGAATGCCCAAACAGGGGAGAGACCTGTAAATGAGGAGGGAAGGGGGGCCTCTTGCTTTTTCGTGCTTTCGTTGACTAATCCTTTATTCCGCAGTCTCTGTTAGCCACTGGAGGAGTCAATGGGGACTAGACAGACCCATCCCTCCCCTCCAAGACTTGATAAACTAATGATGTAACCACAGCCTGTGCGGGATAGGGAGGAAAAGGGCAGGGCTTCCACAGAGTGTACCGGGCTAACTCACACTGGGGATCACAGAGCACCTCTGGGAAAGTGCACTATTTAAGGTGACACAGCTGGTAAAGAAGCCGCCTGCCAGGCGGGAGACCTGGGTTTGAGCCCTGGGTTGGGAAGATTCCCCTGGAGAAGGGAAAGGTTCCCCACTCCAGTGCTCTGGCCTGGAGAATTCCATGGACTGAATAGACCATGGGGTTGCAAAGACTCGGACACGACTGAGCGACTTTTCAAGAGTGCTAAGTTTTGGTGAGGCCGAGAAGAGTACTGTTGACCAGAGCCTGGAAGGTCTGAGCATCAGTCATGTGACCAAGGGAAGCCCAGGCAGAGCAGTGAGGCGAGAGAGGCAGATGATGGGCCCGCTCACTCTGGTGTCCTAAAAAGTTGGGTAACTGAAGGATTTCCAAGAAAGGAGTGGCTTGCTCCAGTGTGCTAGTCTAAAAGGATCTCTGTGTAGAGGAGTGGAATGGGTGGGATGAGGGCGGGGGGAGGCTCCAGAGGAAGGGGTTTTATATATATAATTATGACTGATTTGATGTATAGCAAAGACCAACCTAGATAGCATATTGAAAAGCAGAGACATTACTTTGCCAACAAAGGTCCGTCTAGTCAAGGCTATGGTTTTTCCTGTGGTCATGTATGGGTGTGAGAGTTGGACTGTGAAGAAAGCTGAGTGCCAAAGAATTGATGCTTTTGAACTGTGGTGTTGGAGAAGACTCTTGAGAGTCCCTTCGACTGCAAGGAGATCCAAGCAGTCCATTCTAAAGGAGATCAGCCCTGGGTGTTCTTCGGAAGGAATGATGCTAAAGCTGAAACTCCAGTACTTTGGCCACCTCATGCAAAGAGTTGACTCATTAGAAAAGACTCTGATGCTGGGAGGGATTGGGGGCAGGAGGAGAAGGGGACGACCGAGGATGAGATGGCTGGATGGCATCACTGATTCAATGGACATGAGTCTGAGTGAACTCCGGGAGTTGGTGATGGATAGGGAGGCCTGGCATGCTGTGACTCATGGGGTCGCAAAGAGTCGGACACGACTGAGCAACTGAACTGAACTGAACTGAAAGACCACCACAACATTGTAAAGCAATTATTTTCTAACTTAAAAAATAAAATAGAAGGCTTTCTGTGGCTTCAGCATGGAGAAGGGACAGGAGAGGGGTCTGGAGCCCCTGTACTACCGGCAGGGTGGTGGGGAGATGCAGAGAGCCCAATGTTGGCAAGGTGCTGGCAGTCCCTCTCCAGGGCAGATTTTTTTTTCTTCTTAATATTTATTCATTTAGTTGGCTGTTCCAGGTCTTAGTTGCAGCATCTGGGATGTAGTTCCCTGACCAGGGATCGAACCCTGCATTGAGAGCTCAGAATCTTAGCCACTGGACCATCAGGGAAGTCCCTCCATGGCAGGTTGTTAAAATCTAAAATATACAGTGTTAGAGCTGGAAGGATCTTGGTGAGCACCTAGTTTACCCCTCTCTGTTTTGTAAGCAAGGTCCAGGGAGGTGAAATGACTTCCCCCAGACACTCAGGGAGTTAATATCAGGTCTCCCAACTCCACAGCTGTGACCTCGTCATCACTGGGACACGGTGACAGAGGGACAGAAGGGGCTTAGCGCCCAGCCCTGCCGGCCTCACTCCAGCTCTCCTGGTTGGACTCAGGAAATCCTGTGGCTCCGCAGGGGAGTTTACCAAATGCTGCAGCTTCGTCTTGATCGTGATGGGCACCCCGTTAACGATGACGTTACATTTGCCGTATGGAGTCACCATCACTTTACCACCCGAATTCGTGAAGGAAGCATGTTTATCTGAAATTCTAAAAGGACAAGAAAAGTGACCAAATAAATCACAATTTTGGTGAACAGTGTACGTAGTTCTTTCTCATTTGCACAATTAGGTAAGGCCTACAGCTGCTAGGGAAGTCTGATGGGGCTCCTGTGCTCAGTGGGTGGAGGTGGAGAGGTGGGTGTGAGGGACCCTGCCTTGAGCAAGAGGGGAGACAACAAAGCAATTGTTTATTAGTAGAACCAACCCCCACTCCCAACTCCTCCCCACCCTCCTGGGGCCAGGAGACACAGAGTCAAGCTGGAGCCCACAGGGACTCAAGTCGGTGGGACGGAGTGGAGGGAAATGGAAAGAATGGTGTTTCAGAGGAGACTCTTGGGAAGGAGATTTAATAACAAGCTTACATATCGCCGAGAAGTTTAGGTCTGTTTCTTGGTCTTTATCTACACAAATCCAGACCTGAGATGTTACAAGATTTGGGGCCAGTACCACAGGCATCAGTCTGGCTCCCAACAGATGTCACCTGTGTGCCGTGACTGTGCTAGAATGACCCTGGGCTCCTCGGCTGCTGTGAATGTTTGAGAAGCTGAGACACACTCAGGCCCAGGGGTCCTCAGAGCAAGGTTTTAACCTAAGCTCAGCTGCAGTTCAGCCAATTCCAGACCTGTGGGTTTGGGGACCAGGGTCCCCACAGGAAGTGGTCTGGAAAGAGGGATGAGGGGATCCCCAGGAAGAATTGGGGGAAAGAGGCTAGAGGCCATTGGTCAGGGTGAGTTAGTGCCAACAGGCCCCTCCCTACTGGTCCCTCTCATCACCCACCCACCCTCTGCTGCCACCTCACACACACACCCACACACAAGGGCTGGGGTGGGCTATGGAGGGCTGAGGTCTGTCACAGGGGACTGGTCAGTAATGCCCCGAGTCTATTGGCTGGAAATCTGTGGGCAGTCATGACACAGTGGGGCTGGAAGCGGGGGAGGAACCCTGGAGCAGCAGCCTCCCTGGGAGAGAGGCCACAGAAGTGCGGCCCCTACTCTGAGTTTTCAGACCTATCTTGGGTCCCTCGGGGAGGGATCAGCTCCAAGTCTGGGCTTTGTGTTAGTCCAGTTGGCAAGGGCTCCGAGCACAGAAATGCCTTTGCTCTTGGTGGTGAGACCACGAAAGGCCCACGCCACCGTACTGGGCCTGTCCTCTTAACTCTCTTTATTTCCTGCCCCTATCTGCTCAGGTCCATTTGTGAGAATAAGTCCCTTTCTCCCAAGACCAGATCCAAGAAAACAAACTGAGCCCAGCAAGAGGGATTTTGGTAAGAGAAGAAAACCCTCCGATGTGATCTTCCATAATAAGTATTAGAGTGGGTCCTGAGATACGTCTGGTCAGTTCTCATCTTTGGCTGTCTGGCAGGGCTTGTGGCCTGCCTGCCCTGACAATGACTAGATGAATTTTGAGAGTGTCCTCTGGATGCAGTGGTCTCAATTCTGGAATGCTGGACAAAGGTGATGAGTCTGTCCACTTACCCCAAACCTTGAAGAATAATGGCATTTGAAGCTGCCTGACCAGCATCACATGAACCTGAAAAGAATTAAAATAACTTTTTTTTTTTTTTCAAAAATTTTCAGGATTTGATCTTAGTAACTTATCTGATGTTTGGGAAGTGCCATTTCCTCTCCAATTGGATCAATTGAAGGGATTTTCTCACTGTGATTTTCAATCATGATGGTACATGGACATCACCTTGCCTGGGGGATAATTGCTTTAATTTCTGCCTTTTTTGTGATATTCCCAACTTTCTGTTTATTTGCTTAGGAAAATATTTTTTATTTAAGAATGTGTCATTTATGTTAACATTTAATGGACTTATTATTGTTACTTTAAATAAATTTTAATTAATTTTTATTGGAGCATAGTTGGTTTACAATATTGTGTTAGTTTCTTCTGTGCAGCAAAGTGAATCACTTACACATATACATATATCTACTCTTTTTTAGGTTCTTTTCCCATGTAGGTCATCACAGAGTACTGAGTAGAGTTCCCTGTGCTATACAACAGGTTATTAATTATCTATTTTATATATAGTAGTGAGTATATGTCAGTCTTGATCTCCAGCCCCAACTACTGTCCTGCAAAAGCCTCTCCTGTCCTGAGTGTGCATAAGGCTAAAATGCAGAAGCCAGATGTGACCAAATACTGGTGCCACTTTCCAGTGGATGAATGGATAAATAAATGTGGTAAACACATAAAATGGTGCATTGTTCAGTCTAAAACGGGAGAAAATCCTGATACATGCTTCAATATGGATGAAGCTGGAAGACATTATGCTAAGTAAAGTAAGCCAGACATAAAAGGACAAATGCTGTATTTATAAAAGTACCTGGAATGGTTAAATTCATAGAGACAGGAAGTAAAATGGTGGTTGCCAAGGACTGGGTGAGGGGCTAACAGGGAGTTATTGCATAATGGGGACAGAGTTTCAGTTTGGGAAGACAAAAGAAGTCTGGAGATGGGTGCTGGTAATGGTTGCACAGGGCTTCCCAGGTGGCTCAGTGGTAAAGAATCTGCTTGCCAATGCAGGGGATGCAGGACACGTGGATTTGATCCCTGGGTCGGAAAGATCCCCTGGAGGAAGAAACGGCAACCCACTCCAGTATTCTAGCATGGCTAATCCCATGGACAGAGGAGCCTAGTGAGCTACAGTCTATGAGGTCACAAAAAGTCAGGCACAACTGAGCAACTGAGTGCGTGCACACATACGCGTGCACACACACACAAAATGGTTGCACAACAATGCAAAGGCACTTAATGCCACTGCACCGTACACTTAAAAATGGTTAACATGGTGAGTTTTCTGTAATGTGTATTTTACCATTAAAGAAGTTTAAAAAGAAAAAGAAATATGCCCAGGGGCAAAAGGCACGAACAGAACCAGAATCAACTGCTGAGGAAGTGCAAGGTCAGTTAACATCACTCTGCAAATTAGAAGGTCCAGGCCCAGACAATTCGGTCAGAGACCTTACGAACCAAAGCCAGCAGGCAAGTGACTCTTGACCCTCTTCCCTCTGCCTTCCCATGGTGTGAGTTGAGAGGGGTAAGTACCAGCCTGAATGAAGTGCTTGAGAACCCCTGTGAGCTGCGGGTCTTCATTGACGTTGAGAAGGTGGGGGAAAGTTTTCATCATCTGCTGCTCCTGGAGGAGAAACAGAGAAGGTATCCTCACCAGATGGGGCAGCACAGCCCAGAGGGCAAAGTTCCTTCCCAACCGCTGCTCCCAGTCCTCCAGTGACCTCATCACCCAAAAGGTGCTGATGGCAAAATGGGGCTGTGGCATCACCCTCTCCTGGTTATGAAAATGCATTTCATTCTTCAATACAGGTAGTGATTGGATTGTGATTATAGAGGATTGACAGTCAAATGGAACTGGAATAAACTATATGGGCACAAGGAAAGCTTTGAATCTGGAAGTTCTGATAAAGAGGATGAAAGTTCTTCTGGTTGTAACTATCCACACAAAACAAGAGTCCTAGGTTTTTCACTCTGGATCCCTCTTGACACTTGCAGCCAAGAGGCACAAACCCAGGTTACACAGGAGGTTATTTTCTTGGCATTTCTCTCTGCCATATGTAGCCACATTATGCCCACACCTCTAGAGTCCTTGGACCCTAACTCATCCTGACCTCCTGCAGCCACAGACCTCCACCCCACTCCACTCCCAACACTTGAGGCTCCCATTTATTCTGGCTCTAGGAAGCTTCCAGAATCTGGACTGGATCCCTCCTGCCACTGCTAAAGTCCTCCAGGGCTAGCCCATGACTCTGGAGCTTGTCCAGAGCCTCATAGCTTTGGGGAGTAAGGTTATGGGAGGGGTAGTGTTGACAGAAGGCAGAGAAGACATCTCCCTGGCCCAGGAACAAAGTTCACATCACAGCCCATTTATGATCTGGAGTTGGCAATGAATGCCAGACCCATGGTTCAGGATCACAACACAGTCCCCAGAAGACAATCATATTCCTCAAATTCTCCCCAAATTCTAATTTTCAACAGCTTTGAATTCTATCCTCAGCCTCATGCATCAGAGGCACCAAGGCCTCTCTGCCTCCTTTTCATGCCCTGCCATTGTATCCCCAACTCTGCCAATAATTTAAAGTCATATGTCACATACCACGTGTCACAATCACACATTACACATAATAGGTATATTATCTGATTACCCAATTATCCACCTGTCAGCAGTCCAGGTATCACTGAATGTCTGATTAAGGTGCAAGGCTGCCCCATCCCCTTCCCAGGTAGTCGGCCTCAGCAGGTGGAGGTGGTGAGCTCACCTGGGCGATGGCCACATAGTGCTGCTGCCATTCCCGCCGGGCCTGCTCCAGCTGTTTCGCCCAGCTAATCTGGTCACAGGGAGGCCCAAGTAAACAGGCTGGCAGCTCTGGAAGGAGGGAGATATTTTAAGCAAGTGAAGGCCAGCTTTAAGGTTTGCAGTGTCAAAGGTGAGGCGCAGAATGTTGCCATTCTGTTCTGAGTCGAAACAAGGGACTCTCAGCAGGAATGGGAAATGGAACTGCACTAACAGCCTGGAAAGTACTGTAAAGAAAAGGATCTTCATAGCAGCACTAGACACAATAGTCATGACATGGGAGCAATCTAAATGTCCATCAACAGAGGAATGGACAAAGAAGATGTGGTACACACATACAAGGGAATATTACTCAGCCATAAAAAATATCATTTGCAGCAACATGCATGGACCTAGAGATTATCATAAAGACAAATATTAACATCATATAGTATCACTTATATGTGGAATATTTAAAAAATGATACAATTGAACTTATTTACAACACAGAAACAGACTCACAGAATTAGAAAACAAAGTTATAGTCATTCTTCCAGAAAATTGCAGAGGAAGATAAACTTCCAAACTCATTCTATTTTTTTTTTAATCTAATTTATTTAAACCCCATCCTGAACCCTCCTCCCACCTCCCTCCCCATCCCATCCCTCTGGGTCATCCCAGTGCACCAGCCCTAAGCATCCTGTCTTATGCATCAAACCTGGACTGGCGATCTGTTTCACATATAATAATATACATGTTTCAATGCTATTCTCTCAAATCATCCCACCCTTGCCTTCTCCCACAGAGTCACCATCACCCTAATACCAAAACCAGACAAAGATGCCACAGAAAAAGAAAACTATAGGCCAATATCACTGATGAACATAGATGCAAAAATCCTTAACAAAATTCTAGCAAACAGAACATATTCCAACAGATTGCTTTGGCTATTCAAGGTTTTTTGTATTTCCATACACATTGTGAAATTATTTGTTCTAGTTCTCTGAAAAATACTGTTGGTATTTTTATAACAGAATATATTATTGCTATATTACAGAATATTTTATAAAAGAATATATTCCAACAACATATTAAAAAGATCATCCATCATGACCAAGTGGGCTTTATCCAAGGGATGCAAGGATTCTTCAATACTTGCAAATCAATCAATGTGATACACCACATTAACAAATTGAAAGATAAAAAACATATGATTATCTCAATAGATGCAGAGAAAGCCTTTGACAAAATTCAACATCGCTTTATGATAAAAATCCTCCAGATAGCAGGTATAGAAGGAACATACCTCAACATAATAAAAGCCATATATGATAAACCCACAGCAAACATCATCCTCAATGGTGAATAACTGAAAACATTTCCCCTAAAGTCAGGAACAAGACAAGGGTGCCTACTCTCACCACTACTATTCAATGTAGTTTTGGAAGTTTTAGCCATGGCAATCAGAGAAGAAAAAGAAATAAACAGAATCCAGATTGGGAAAGAAGAAGTAAAACTCTCACTGTTTGCAGATGACATGATTCTCTACATAGAAAACCCTAAAGACTCCACCAGAAAATCATTAGAGCTAATCAATGAATATAGTAAAGTTACAGGATATAAAATTAACACACAGAAATCCCTTGCATTCCTGTACACTAACAATGAGAAAACAGAAAGAGAAATTAAGGAAACAATTCCATTCACAATTGCAACAAAAAGAATAAAGTACTTAGGAATAAAGTTACCTAAAGAAACAAAAGACCTATATATAGAAAACTATAAAATACTGATTAAAGAAATCAAAGGTGACACAAATAGATGGAAAAATATACCATGTTCATGGATTGGAAGAATCAATATAGTGAAAATGAGTATACTACCCAAAGCAATCTATAGATTCAAGCTACCAACGGTATTTTTCAGAGAACTAGAACAAATAATTTCACAATTTGTATGGAAATACAAAAAAACTCAAATAGCCAAAGCAATCTTGAGAAAGAAGAATGAACCGGAGGAATCAACCTGCTTGACTTCAGGCTATACTACAAAGCTCAGTCATCAAGACAATATGGTACTGGCACAAAGACAGACATATAGATCAATGGAACAAAATAGAAAGCCCAGAGATAAATCCATGCACCTATGGACACCTTATCTTTGACAAAGGAGGCAGGAATATACAATGGAGAAAAGACAATCTCTTTAACAAGTGATGCTGAGAAAACTGGTCAATCACTTGTAAAAGAATGAAACTAGAACACTTTCTAATACCACGAAGTGAAGTGAAGTCGCTCAGTCATGTCCGACTCTTTGTGACCCCATGGACTATAGCCTACCAGGCTTCTCCATCCATGGAATTTTCCAGGCAAGAATACTGGAGTGGGTTGCTATTTCCTTCTCCAGGGGATCTTCCCAACCCAGGAAACAAACCCCGGTTTCCTGCATTGCAGGCAGACGCTTTACCCTCTGAGCCACAAAAATAAACTCAAAATGGATTAAAGATCTAAATGTAAAACCAGAAACTATAAAACTCCTAAAAGGAAAACATAGGCAAAACACACTCTGATGTAAATCATAGCAGGATCCTCTGTGACCCACCTCTCAGAGTAATGGAAATAAAAGCAAAAATAAACAAATGGGACCTAATTAAACTTAAAAGCTTTTGCACAATGAAGGAAACAATAAGCAAGGTGAAAAGACAGCCTTCAGAATGGGAGAAAATAATAGCAAATGAAGCAACTGACAAAGAATTAATCTCAAGAATATACAAGCAACTCCTGCAGCTCAATTCCAGAAAAAATAAGCGACCCAACCAAAAAATGGGCCAAAGAACTAAACAGAGATTTCTCCAAAGAAGGCATACAGATAGCTGACAAACACATGAAAAGATGCTCAACATCACTCATTATCAGATAAATGCAAATCAAAACCACAATGAGGTACCATCTCACACCAGTCAGAATGGCTGCTATCAAAAAGTCTACAAACAATAAATGCTGGAGAGGGTGAGGAGAAAAAGGAACCCTCTTACACTGTTGGTGGGAATGCAAACTAGTACAGCCACTATGGAGAACAGTGTGGAGATTCCTTAAAAAACTGGAAATAAAACTGCCATATGACCCAACAATCCCACTGCTGGGCATACACACCGAGGAAACAAAAATTGAAAGAGACTCGTGTACCCCAATGTTCATTGCATCACTGTTTACAAAAGCCTTGGACCTGCGCTGACCCCTGACTCAGTTTACCTGCCATTCTGCAGTTTCCACACCCGAGCAGCAGTCTCTCGTTCTCTCCCCTGGACTCCCTCATCAGGGTGGAGGTGTTGACAACAGCTTTGTTCCGGATCTTCTTAGCCCTGTGCAAAGGTGGACACACACTCAGGCCCTGGGTCTTCCGCAGCTGGAGCAATACTACCAGAGTACTGGCGGGAAACTGGTCTTGAATGGTCAAAATGGGAGCCTTTCACTTCCTGTAACTTGAGATTCCACTGTGTAAGTTTCCAGTAAACCACTAAGACCAAAAGGGACTCAGTGACATCCAGGGCTCAAACATTAGCCACTCAGCCCAAGCCTGGAGTCCACCCCCAACGTGTTCTGGGCCCCAAACACACTCCCCCAGTTGGGCTGACTTGGTTAGTGAAAACAATCTCTACTGTTTCTGTAACAACACAAACCCTGGAGGCTTCCAGCGACTGCTCTGCCGTGTGTGCCAGGCCAGGAGTGGGCTTGGACTTTGCCTAGTTCAGGGTCTCCAACCTCCAGGATCTAAGGCCTGATGATCTGAGGTGGAGCTGATATAATAACAATAGAAATACAGTGCACAATAAATGTAATGTGCTTGACTCATCCCCAGACCACCCCTAATCCCCCCCCCACCTCTCTTGACCCCCAGTCCCTGGAAAAATTCTCTTGCATGAAACTAGCCCCTGGTGCCAAAAAGTTGGGCACCGCTGTCCTAGTTCACTCCTGGCTAGTGCTGCATGGGACATACTTATGCTAAAACATGACTTGTTCTTTACCTGAAATTCAAATGTAACTGGGCATCCTATATTTTCATTTGCTACATCTGGCAACCTTACTTCTTTCCCCGAGGAACAGGGTTTGCAAGGCTTGCCCCCAGTCACAGAGACCACGACAGATCCAGGCCTGCAGCCCAGGACCCCTGGGGATCATTTTCTACTTCCTCGGCATCACACAGTCTCTCATGTAAAAAGTTCTAGCAACAGTTTAGAATTGACAAATGGAGAGAAAATGAACATTCTACATAATACTAAGGGCTTCCCTGGTGGCTCAGACTGTAAAGAAGCTACCTGCAGTGCAGGAGTCCTAGGTTCAATCCCTGGGTTGGGAAGATCCCCTGAGGTGAGCATAGCAACCCACTCCAGAATTCTTGCATAGAGAATCCCATGGACTGAGGAGCCTGGTGGGCTACAGTTCATGGGGTTGCAAAGAGTCAGACATGACTGAGTGACTAAGCACAGCACAGCACATAATACTAAAGGCAAAATTCAACCTTAAGTTCTGAGTTTGTAGCACAGATGTTGGAAAAAAATAGAGAAAAACAAATGGAGCAAAATGATACTGAGGCCTGGCAGTGAGAAATGAGAATGCAAGGGTTTGTCCCTAAAATGCAAAGGCCTTTCCCTAGAGAAGAGGCCAAGGAAAAACTGAGAGAACTACTTGGAGACATCACAACAACTGTCATTTTGAGCTTCAGCCCCATGCCAGGCAGAACTTAGCTAGGAACGGTTCTTGAACCGTCTCACGTAGTCTTCACTCAGCCCAGAGAGGGAGGTATCACCTCCTTCAGCATGTGAGCTCACCAAGGGCAGGGAGGTTCAGGTCTCAGAGAGAGTAGGGCCAGATTCTGTCTGACACACTGGCCCGTAGACCTGACAAGTGATGTATTAGAATAGGAAACATGTTCATTTCACATGCCAGCTCCGGTCACCTAGAACACTGGCCGAGAATTCCAAGCTCCTGAATGAAGCTGACGGGAAAGCTGCAGAGGGGGATTCTCCACGTCGTCCACGCTGAATGGGATGGAGGGGTGGTGACGCCATGGGGTTCCAACCCCTGGTTACAGCCTCCCTCTCCCCAGACCATCACTTTCCCAAAAGGGTCAGGGGAAGCAGGCTTCTATCTGCCTTGAAAAGCAGAAATGGCTCGGCCACAGCCTCTTGCCAGGACTAACTGACAGGAGTGGGCTTGCTTTCTGGGCCAAGTGGGAAGGCAGGAACGTGTGTGGACAGCCCCTCCCTGGGAGGAGCCATCTCTGCCCTGCTGTGTGGGGCCTGGAGATATGAGACACAACAGAGGGAAAGGGGCAGGGCCCAGAGGTGGTTCCCAACTTTGGGAGCCTCTTACATGCTCATCTTTATCATTAGCACAAAAAATCCCTGCCTGCCACTATTCTCTACCTGTGACCCAGAGGACAAAAAGAGAATCTGTGAATGGCCATGCTATTTGACAGAAAAATGCAGAGAGACAGAGAACTGAGCACTTCAGGGGTGGGTTCAATGCATCCTCCCATGAATTTAAGCCTGTGGCTCCTCCCCCATCCAAGACTGCAGTGACAGAATGAGAGGCTAGGAGGGCCCTGAGCCCTATTTCTGTTTCCTCTTATTTATTTTCTTTTCTTTCCCTCTTCTCTCACAGATCATTTTGTTCTTCCTTTTTCTGGACCCTTTCCCAAGACACCAGCTCATCAAGTTTAAAGGCACTAGAAGAATTTGCCAAATTTAGAACTTAGAACCACTATAGATAATAAGTATTCATAATCGTACCTTTCAGCATATCTTAGTGTTGATAAAGTTTCCTCATAGCAGATGTCAGCTGGACTTATTGCTGCTATCTGTAAACAAATATCCTTTTCAGATTTTGTTTTTTATATAGGATATATAGCTATTGTTGGGCTTCCCTAATAGCTCAGTTGGTAAAGAATCCATCTGCAATGCTGGAGATCCCAGTTTGATTCCTGGGTCAGGAAGATCCCCTGGAGAAGGGATAGGCTACCCACTCCAGTATTCTTAGGTTTCCCTGGTGGCTCAGATGGTAAAGAATCCCTCTGCAATGCACGAGACCTGGGTTTGATCCTTGGGTTGGGAAGATCCCCTGGAGCAGGGCATGGCAATCAACTCCAGTATTCTTGCCTGGAGAATCCCCATGGACAGAGGAGCCTGGTGGGCTACAGTGCATGGGGTCACAGAGAGTCAGACACGACTGAGAGACTAAACACACAGCACATAGCTATTGTTGATTTTACACAGCTAACATTCATGGAATATCTTGGAACTTGTGATTTGTTTAAACTTTACAACTCAGAAAACTGAGGCTTAGATAAGAATAATGGCACCCATAACTGGCAGAGCTGGGACCTGAACCTGCCCTGACTTGAACAACTGTGCCGCTAATCTCTGTACTACGCAACCCTCGGCACTGAGTCCCCAACAGATTTCCTCAGGACTTTAAATGACAGTTGAATGGTGGCACTGCAGAGACTGATAAATAAATCATTACTGAGTACCCACTTAAATGGTTTCAAATCTGGTATTGACTTCAGCTTAACAGTTCTAGAATTTAAATGAGAAAATAAACTTTTTGATGAGCTGGAGGTGGGCAGGATCACTGAGAGTGAACAGGAGGGAATGTGACTGCCCATGGGGCAGCTCCTAATCTATGGGCCTGGAGGCCATGATTCAGAGCATAAGGGCCTGATGAATAATCATTTACCTTTGTTCAGCTTTGCAACTTTTAAAGCTTATTCATTGTATTTCATTTAATCATCACAATCACAGTTTCAAGGCGATATCGTGATCTTCACTTTAGGAAGGAAGGAAATGAGGCTCCACAGTCAGTGTGCTGAAACTGAGAATCTTGTCAAGAACTGACAAGATTCTTGTGAAGAGTAACTTTAATTATAATAACAATAGCAATCGTGACAGCTGCGTGAGTCTAAACAGTCTAAAATATGGTAGGAAAGTCACTTTACCAGAGTAGTTCTGCTGTTCCCACCCAGAGCTGACTGGAGCAGTTTGGTCAGTACAGAGTCTCTGTAGGGAACATGGAGGACTTTCTTCCCCATGGCGGCATCAGCCAGAGCACTAAGTGAAAAAGAAATAAAAAACAACAGAAAGTTTTAAACATATCAAAAAGAAATCTGCCTCTTTGTGGATGAGTCAGAAACATCCCTCAAATATCCTTGACAACCCCATATACCAGACATGGAGGAACATCCAATAGTTGATATACCTTCTGTACAAGGATACTGGCATATTGCAAGATAGAAGCAGCTGGCTCCCTCTCCAAGGTCAACCCCGGGGAAACAATAACAGAGAGGGAGACCCAGATCTGGGGCCCTAATACAGTAAACCTTGGGAGGAAAACGCAGAGCCTGCATAGAAAGGTATTTTTGTGTGTGTACACAGAAGGGTTTTGACCTGAGGGAGAGGGTGGTAGGCTAGCAGTGTGGAGACAGGAATGGGGAGCAGATTTAAGTGCTTTCTGGTCTTTCTCTCATACTGCTTTAGGAAGATCTCATACAGTTAGGACCTGATAGGCTACAGAATCAAGTAAGAGTGAATGAGAAGTAAATGTCACTCAGGGTACTTCAGAGGAAGCAGTGTTGGCATTGAAGAGAGTGGGGAAGAGGGAGGAAATCCCATCTCTGATAAATTATAATCACAAATAAAGAAAAGAAATCAAAAAAATTAAGCTACCAGGTTTAGAAAAGAAACAAAATGATCATCTAGAAAGGTTTAGATACAGCAATTGAAATTTAAAACCCTATGGATAAGTTCAACAGTTTAGTTCAATTCAGTTCAGTTCAGTTCAATCACTCAGTCGTGTCCGACTCTTTGCGACCCCATGAATCGCAGCACGCCAGGCTTCCCTGTCCATCACCAACTCCCGGGGTTCACCCAAACTCATGTGAATTGAGTCAGTGATGCCATCCAGCCATCTCATCCTCTGTCATCCCAGTCTCCTCCTGCCCCCAATCCCTCCCAGCATCAGGGTTTTTTCCAATGAGTCAACTCTTCACATCAGGTGGCTAAAGTATTGGAGTTTCAGCCTTAGCATCAGTCCTTCCAATGAACACCCAGGACTGGTCTCCTTTAGAATGGACTGGTTGAATCTCCTTGTAGTCCAAGGGACTCTCAAGAGTCTTCTCCAATACCACAATTCAAAAGCATCAATTCTTCGGTGCTCAGCTTTCTTCATAGCCCAACTCTCACATCCATACATGACCACTGGAAAACCATAGCCTTGACTAGACGGAGCTTAGTTGGCAAAGTAATGTCTCTGCTTTTGAATATACTATCTAGGTTGGTCATAACTTTTCTTCCAAGGAGCAAGCGTCTTTTAATTTCATGGCTGCAGTCACCATCTGCAGTGATTTTGAAGCCCCCAGAAATGAAGTCTGACACTGTTTCCACTGTTTCCCCATCTATTTGCCATGATGCCATGATCTTTGTTTTCTGAATGTTGAGCTTTAAGCTGACTTTTTCACTCTCCTCTTTCACTTTCATCAAGAGGCTTTTTAGTTCCTCTTCACTTTCTGCCTTAAGGGTGGTGTCATCTGCATATCTGAGGTTATTGAGATTTCTCCCAGCAATCTTGATTCCAGCTTATGTTTCTTCCAGTCCAGAGTTTCTCATGATGTACTCTGCATGTAAGTTAAATAAGCAGGGTGACAATATACAGCCTTGACATACTCCTTTTCCTATTTGGAACCAGTCTGTTGTTCCATGTCCAGTTCTAACTGTTGCTTCCTGACCGGCATATAGGTTTCTCAAGAGGCAGGTCAGGTGATCTGGTATTCCCAACTCTTTCAGAACATTCCACAGTTTATTGTGATCCACACAAAGGCTTTGGCATAGTCAATAAAATAGAAATAGATGTTTTTCTGGAACTCTCTTGCTTTTTCGATGATCTAGTGGATGTTGGCAATTTGATCTCTGGTTCCTCTGCCTTTTCTAAAACCAGCTTGAACATTGGGAAGTTCATGGTTCACGTATTGCTGAAGCCTGGCTTGGAGAATTTTGAGCATTACTATACTAGCATGTGAGATGAGTGCAATTGTGCGGGAGTTTGAGCATTCTTTGGCATGGCCTTTCTTTGGGATTGGAATGAAAACTGACCTTTTCCAGTCCTGTGGCCACTGCTGAGTTTTCCAAATTTGCTGGCATATTGAGTGAAGCACTTTCATAGCATCATCTTTTCAGCTCAACTGGAATTCCATCACCTCCACCAGCTTTGTTTGTAGTGAGGCTTTCTAAGGCCCACTCGACTTCACATTCCAGGATGTCTGGCTCTAGGTGAATGATCACACCATCGTGATTATCTGGGTCATGAAGCTCTTTTATGTAGAGTTCTTCTGTGTATTCTTGCCACCTCTTCTTAATATCTTCTGCTTCTGTTAGGTCCATACCATTTCTGTCCTTTATCGAGCCCATATTTGTATGAAATGTTCCCTTGGTATCTCTAATTTTCTTGAAGAGGTCTCTAGTCTTTCCCATTCTGTTCTTTTCCTCTATTTCTTTGCATTGATCGCTGAGGAAGGCTTTCTTATCTCTCCTTGCTATTCTTTGGAACTCTGCATTCAGATGCTTATATCTTTCCTTTTCTCCTTTGATTTTCACTTTTCTTCCTTTCACAGCTATTTGTAAGGCCTCCCCAGACAGCATTTTGCAATTATTGAATTTCTTTTTCTTGGGGATGGTCTTGATCCCTGTCTCCTGTACAATGTCATGAACCTCCATCCATAGTTCATCGGGTACTCTGTCTATCAGATCTAGTCCCTTAAATCTATTTCTCACTTCCACTGTATAATCATAAGGGATTTGATTTAGGTCATACCTGGATGGTCTAGTGGTTTTCCCTACGTTTTTCAATTTAAGTCTGAATTTGGCAATAAGGAGTTCATGATCTGAGCCACAGTTAGCTCCCAGTCTTGTTTTTGCTGACTGTATAGAGCTTCTCCATCTTTGGCTGCAAAGAATATAATTAATCTTATTTCGGTGTTGACCATCTGGTGATGTCCATGTATAGAGTTCTCTTGTGTTATTGGAAGAGGGTGTTTGCTATGACCAGTGTGTTCTCTTGGCAAAACTCTATTAGCCTTTGCCCTGCTTCATTCCATACTCCAAGGCCAAATTTGCCTGTTACTCCAGGTGTTTCTTGTCTTCCTACTTTTGCATTCCAGTCCCCTATAATGAAAAGGACATCTTTTTGGGGTTTAGTTCTAGAAGGTCTTATAGGTCTTCATAGAACCGTTCATCTTCAGTTTCTTCAGCGTAACTGGTTGGGGCATAGGCTTGGATTACTGTGATAGTGAATGGTTTGCCTTGGAAACGAACAGAGATCATTCTGTTGTTTTTGAGACTGCATCCAAGTACTGCATTTCAGACTCTTTTGTTGACCATGAGGGTTACTCCATTTCTTCTAAGGGATTCCTGCCCACAGTAGTAGATATAATGGTGATCTGAGTTAAATTCACTCATTCCAGTCCATTTTAGTTCACTGATTCCTAAAATGTTGATGTACACTCCTACCATCTCCTGTTTGACCACTTCCAATTTGCCTTGATTCATGGACCTAACAGTCCAGGTTCCCATGCAACAGTGCTCTTTACTGCCTTGGACCTTGCTTCTATAACCAGTCACATCCACAACTGGGTATTGTTTTGCTTTGGCTCCATCCCCTCATTCTTTCTGGAGTTATTTCTCCACTGACTTCCTGTAGCATATTGGGTACCTACCAACCTGGGAAGTTCCTCTTTCAATATCCTATCATTTTGCCTTCTCATATTCTTCATGGGGTTCTCAAGGCAAGAATACTGAAGTGGTTTGCCATTCCCTTCTCCAGTGGACCACATTCTGTCAGAACTCTTCACCATGACCCATCCATCATGGGTGGCCCCACACAGCATAACCCCACACTAGCCAATCTGATCACATGTACCACAGCCTTGTCTAATTCAATGAAACTAAGTTCAACAGTAGACACCATGATAATTGAATTAGTGAACTAGAGAGTTCAAAAGAAATCTAGATTGCAGCCTGGAGACAGAGATGAAAAATCAGAAAGATAGGTCAGGAGACATGGATGACAGGAAAAGAAGATTCAAATAGGGTAATTGAAGTTCCAGGAGAGAAAGGAGAAAAAAAAATATGCAGAATCAATATGTGAAAGATAATGACTGCGAATTTTTTAGTGTTGGTGAAAATCACTATCATAGAGCTATGGAGACTAAAAAATTCCAAGCAGGATAAATAAACTGCAACAGAATTAAATTGCAGAACACCAAATAAGAAGAGTTTAAAAGCAGATAGGGAAAAAGATTGTCTTCAGTGGAATAGTAATTAGGCCAACAACAGAAAACAGTAGAATGGTATCATTAATAAGCTGAAAGAAAATACTACTTATCTAGAATTATATACCCAGCAAAATTATCTTTCAAAAATGAATTGAAATAAGAAATTTCAACCAAACAAAAACTAAAGTTGCTGTCAGCAAATGGTCATTTAGGGAAAATCTAGAGAATATTTCAATCAGAAGGAAACTGATTTTATATAGCAGCTCTGAAGTTTAAGAAGGAATGAATAAAAATAATTTAAAAAATAGATAAATGTGAATGAACACTAACTGTATGAAACAGTAATAATAATATTTGGGGGTTAAAGAATAAAATTAGAATATATGTCAACAATGACATATGTAAGATGGAGATCTTCGTATTATCCAAGGATGTGTGTGCTCGGTTGCTCACTGTGTCTAACTCTTTGCAACCCCATGGACTGTAGCCCACCAGGCTTCACTGTCCATGGGATTCTCCAGGCAAGAATACGGGAGTGGATTGCCATTTCCTTCGCCAGGGGATCTTCCTGACCTGGGGTGGGGGATCTTCCTGACCTGGGGTGGAAGATCTTCCTGACCTGTGTCTCTGGCATCTTCTGCATTGGCAGGCAGATTCTTTACCACTGCACCACCTGAGAAGCCCATTATCCATGGACAGGTTGAAGTATTTATTATTTTTAGACTTTGACCACTGAGCAGATGAAAAAGCCAGGAAATAGTTTAAAAAAAAAACATGTTGAATTTTGACATATGACAGAGGTAGCATAGAAGATCACTGGGAGAGGACAGACTATTCAACAACAAATGAGACCAAAAAAAATTGATAATCTGTAAGGAAAAAGTAATGAAAAGGATGCCTACTTTACACACAGAAATCAACTCCAGATAGACAGGGTTTAAGCACAAATATTCTTAAACACACAGAAAATGAAAAAATGCAAAACATACACCACAACTTCTGCTCATCAATAGACATCTTTTAAAAAGTGAAAACACAATCTACTAACTGGGAGAAGATACTTATGATACATATACCTGAGAGAAGAGTAATAAAAATATGTTTAAAACATCTACAGATCAATGAAAAAGACAGTAAATAAATAGAATAAAGGGGAAAACATAAGAACAGGTATTTTTTTGCTAAAAAAGAAATCAAATGTTGTTCAAGCTTGCTAGTAACCAGGGCTCTCAAGACCACAGTAAAGTGTGTTTGAAAGTGAAAGTCGCTCAGTCGTCTCTGACTCTTTGTGGCCCAGGGGACTGTACAGTCCATGGAATTCTCCAGGCCTTTCCCTTCTCCAAGGGATCTCTCCAACCCAGGGATAAAACCCAGGTCTCCCGCATTGCAAGTGTATTCTCTACCAGCTGAACCACCACAGAAGCACAAGAATACTGAAGTGGGTAGCCTATCCCTTCTCCAGGGGATTTTCCCGACCCAGGAATCGAATTGGGATCTCCTGCATTGCAGGCAGATTCTTTACCAACTGAGTTATCCCAGAAGCCCAGAGTATGTTTATGCCCATTTAATTGGTAAATGTCAAGAAATCTGACAACATCAAGACTTAGAAAAGATGTGGATTAATGGGGTATGTTATACATTGCCACTGGGAATGTTAACTGGACTAACAAATTTGGAAAACAATTTATCACCATCTAGAAAAATTAGGTATTCACACACCTTGTATATAAAGCACAATAATTTCAGTTGCCGATATAAAAAAATCCTTTAGTATATTGATACTCAGTGACTTTATGAGAATGTTCATAGTAGCACTATTTGTAAAAGACAAAAAAAAAAAAACCCAAAACAAAACAACAGCCCTGGAAACAACCAAATTAACAATTAACATGAGAATGAAGGAATAAATCGTGGCATATTTCCACAATGGATGACTACATAATAATGAAAAAGAAGTAATAACATGGGTGCTGTAACAACTGCTACTGTAACAACATGGATAAATCTCATAGACACAATGTTTAGTAAAAGAACAGAAAATAAATTAACTAGAGCCACACATAAGATAGATGGATATTGTTAATAATGTTGAATCTAAAAACAAACTATACTCCTGGGTATATACTAAAGAGAAATGAGTAATTATTTTCCCCAAATTATATGTACAAAAATGTTTGTAACAACTTTATTCATAATAGTTAAAACCTGGAAACAAACTAAATGCCCATCAAATAGAAGAATGGATAAATAATGGTATATTCCTACAATGAAATAATCCATAACAATGAAAAAGAACTAATAATTGCTAAGCAAAACATCATGGATAAGTCCCATAGAAACAATCCTCAGTGAAAGAAGCCAGATATAAAAGACAATGATCTGATATAAGTGATTGCATTTATATGAAAATCAAAACAGCTAGGCAAAAATAAATCTTTGATAACAGGTTGATTTCTTTTGTTGGGATTAAGCCAAAGAGAAGGCATGAGGGGGTTTTCTGGGTTTTGGAAATGTACTATATCTCAGTCTAGTCATTAATTACATAGATATATACATATATGAAAATCCATTGAGCTGAACATTTAAGATTTGTGCACTTCACTATAATTAATTTATATCTAAATAACTTTTAAAATGCAAGATCCAGAAAATAATATATTTCACCTTTTATAAAATTAAAAAATCAGCGCTACTGAATATAATATTCACGTGTGATATAATAAGAAAAGAAAGAAAGAGGGAAGAAAGGAAGGGGAGAAAGAAAGTGGGGAGGGAGGGACATACATAAAACAAAAAATTCAAGATGATGGTCACCTCCAAGGGGAGCAAGATGGTGATTCCCTCCAACTGTTTTTTGGATTTGGTGGTAGTTTTATTAGTGTTTGTTATTTCATCTAAAAGCAATTAATTAGTTTAAAATAAAATCTAGGAGAGGCCAGAAATAAACCAATGATGCTAGTTGGTCATGAACCAAGGGTTATGATTAATCTAAATTTTGATATTTGAAGTCACTTTTATGGTACAAATAAGTACCTGTCCACTGATTATTTACCTGATGACATTTCCTAAATTGGTTAAACTTAGGTTAACGCGTGATCCTTCCCGCAGTCTGTCTCCTTCTGATCCTGAAGATTTCTGCCTTTCACTTCCAGCTAAATCTACCAAGTTAATACTGGACTGTTTGGTGAGATCTCTGTCTAGGAAAACCTGCAGGAAAGCACCACAAGTAATGCTATGAGAGGGGTAGCAGGCTACATGAGAAGTTAATCTATTTTACATTCACATTCTGAAATATTTTTCTAATTGTATTTCACACTCAAAAAAGATATAATAAAATTTGCAAGTTAAAATGCCATCCTCTTTACAATGACATTTTACAATAACATTATTAGGTCCAAACATCTCAGTTGCCCCTTCCCTTCTGTAACGTTATTTCCAGTTATGTATTAGATACCAATTATTGTCCTAATATTTCTGTAATCATTTTTTTTTTCCTGGCCATGTCAGGTGGCATGTGGGATCTTAGTTCTCTGATAGGGATTGAACACGTGCCCCCTTCAGTGGAAGTGCAGAATCCTAACCACTTCCCAATCAATAAATATTTTAAAGATACTGTGAAATCTGCAAAATAAATAGCTGTTCAGGATGGTGTAGTCATGTAGTGGAAAGAATGCTACAGGTTCTCTTGCTGTCATGTAACTGTGAG
This sequence comes from Capra hircus, assembly GCF_001704415.2. NCBI lineage: Eukaryota > Metazoa > Chordata > Mammalia > Artiodactyla > Bovidae > Capra > Capra hircus. Next base: position 29,093,164 of record NC_030823.1, on the reverse strand, counting down.
CAAATGATTTAACTTTTCTGAGCTATGATTTAACTTTTCTCAGTTGTAAAATCGGGATGATAGCATATTATTGGGATGTTATGAAGATAAAGTATAATAGATGTAATGTTTCTAATTATGCCTGGCATACATTATTAGGTGATAATATTGCTACTGACACCAATAAACAGAGTATGCTCGTTTACATCCAGTTAATTTTGTCTCCCACCCCTAAAATATCAAATTAAAAAATAGCACAGAAAACCATATATAAAGTCTATGAATGTAATACTTTATATTCATTATATAGTACATACAAAGTCTATGAATATAGAGTGAATGTTACATTCATATAAAGTGAATGTTATATTCATATAAAGTCTATCAATGTAACATCTTACCTACATTGTGAAAATCAAGTGAATAATAATTAAAAGTTTACTTGTGTACTTAGTTGCTCAGTCCTGTCCAACCCTTTGTGACCCTATGAACTATAGTCTGCCAGGCTCCTCTAACCCATGGGATTCTCCAGGCAAGAATACTGTAGTTGGGTAGCCATTCCCTTTTTCAGGGGATCTTCCTGACTCAGGGATAGAACCCAGATCTCCTGCATGGTAGGAGGATTCTTTACCGTCTGAGTCACCAGGGAAGTTTACAGAGTTCTTTAAAACGTAGTATCTTGGGCTTCCCTGGTGGCTCAGTGGTAAACATTCTATCTGCCAGTGCAGCAGACATGGGTTTAAACCCTGGTGTGGGAAGATCCCACATGTCATGGGGCAACTAAGCCCATGTGCCTCAGCTATTGAGCCTGTTCTCTAAGCCCATGGTCCACAGCAAGAGAAGCCATCTCAATGAGAAGCCTGCGTGCTAACTCGAGAGTAGACCCTGCTCATTGCAACTAGAGAAAAGCCTGCAGAGCAATGAAGATCCAGCCCAGGAAAAAATGAAATAAATACAAAATTTAAAATGTAATATCTTAAAAAAAAAAAAGTAATATCTTATCTAAACTTCCCAACATTCCTACGAGGATAACTGTCTCATTTTACAGACCAAGAAGCTGTGACTCAGGAAAGGTAGGTTATTTCCCACGATTTCAGAGCTGGTAAATGGATTCCTACATGGTCTAGTGTTCTTCAACCGATCCTGGCTAGAACAGGACAATCTTCATTTATTACTATTTTATCTATTACTAGAGCTGTGGCTTAGGAGTAGGAGGTGGTAAAATTGTAGCTAACTCTCATGCTTACCCAGGCTTCATGATAACCATTTCTGAGTCAAATTGTCCATAATTATAGCTATCATTCCCTACATCATTCCCAACCAAGGAGAATGGAGGAGGAAAGTATGCTTTAGCTTATCAAAGATTCTAGCTAGTGGAGCATTACATGGATGACGTGGTTTCAAAGGCTTTATCTAGGACTTGCAAATTTCAGAAAGACACTTCAGTATCTGGTTGTCCTCTAGGCTCATGGACCTGAAAGCTGACCATCATTATATTGGTGATGCATGGAAGGACTGTTACTAGGAATTCTCCATGACAAACCACAGACTCACTCTCCTATTTCCACAATTCCATCAAATTGGGGGTCAAAACCTGTTTCTCAAAGCATGTAATTTACTTGAGGGAAGATAGCCTTTAGCCCTACAGGCATTTCTAGGACCTTACTAGTGACCTTCTATCGGTAATGGGATCACTTAGGCCAGAGTGGGGCATGGATGTGGTGGTAGGGAGGCAGGAAAAGACAAGTGTCTTACTTTCTCCTGCTTCTGACCCTATAGTCTATGTTCAGAAATAGCTGTCTTAATCCATAGATCAAATCTAAAAAACTCCATAATACTCACCAGCCCATAATGCTACTGGGAACACATCCCCACACCCCCTCGGTGAGAGGTGGGGAAATTGGCATCCAGCTGAATCTCACCTGCTTGAACTGAATGGTGATGATCATGTGAGACCGGCTGCTGCTGGCATTCATGTTGGTCGAAGCTGTGGTCCTTATTTTTGCTCCTTGTTCCATCAGTCTTTCAATCTGGGCATAGTTCTCACAAGGCACTGACTTCAGACCATCCACATAAAAGCCCAGCTGTTGGTCCTCCCTTACTCTTAGCCCTCCAGGTTTCTTGATCCTGGATAGCAAATCTCTCACCTGTGGTAAAACAAGTAACGCAAACGTCAGGAAGGCAGGAAGTTTTGTTGACTTCACTGCTATAGCTCCTCATAGAATATAGTACATGCTCAGTAAATATATATTGGATGAATAAATAAATGGTAAAGTTCTGTAGGTACCAGACAGCCTCATGACTTACAATAAGTAAGAAACAGAGAAATGACAAGTAAGAAAATAGAGAAACCTGTTGTAGTTAGTGAAATCAGAAGTTTTTTTTTTTTTTTTAAGGATTTCAGTTTTATTATTTTCAAGTACCTACAGCACTTCAGGGCTTCCCTGGTGACTCAGACAGTAAAGAATCTGCCTGCCAATGCAGGAAACACAGGTTCAGTCCCTGGGTGTGGAGGATCCTCTGGAAATAGCAACCCACTCCAGTATTCTTGCCTGGAGAAACCCATGGACAGAGGAGCTTGGTGGGCTACAGTCCATGGGGTCGCACAGAATTGGACATGGCTGAGCGAGTAAACAACAACAACAAGAGCAGTTCAACCAGCCTGCAAACTCCCTGAGGGTGGGAGTTGACTAGTAAGTCCTAACATAGCTCCTGACACATAGTAGGCACCCAGTGAAATGCTTCTGGAGAGAACAGTGTAACCAGAGCTAAGTTAACAAGAAATGTTTAATACATTGCATGTAGGATATTGGGGGAACTGCTTCTGTAGCATGAAAAAATATTTAGTTGTATCTATAGTTGTCTGACGTTAAATGAAAGTGAAACCATTACTTGCTCAGTTATGTCTGACTCTTTGTGACCACATGGAGCCTGCCAGACTCCTCTGCCCATGGAATTCTCCAGGCAAGAATACTGGAGTGGGTAGCCATCCCCTTGTCCAGGGGATCTTTCTGACCCAGGGATCGAATCTTGTCTCCTGTGTTGCAGGCAGATTCTCTACCATCTGAGCCACTGAGGAAGCCCCAGTGATTTTAAAGCATTTGTGGTTGAAAATATTGTTCTCTTATTAACCTAAGTATGTTCCTAGAAATCTTGTTAACTCTTGCAGTTGATTAGCAACTCCTTTGTAGATAACACAAAAATAAATGATCTCTTTCTGAACTGTCACAAATTTTGTATCACAAAATAATGAAGTCTTACTTTTCTAAGAACAGTGATAAATGAAACTTAATTAAAAGTTCATAACATTCAAAGTACCTAATGTTCTGCCTCAGTTAAATCCTGCTGCCACAAACGCCACCACTCTGAATCTCTACTTCCAAGAAATTTACCTAACCCAAACAGAATTTGCTATAGGCAAACCTAACACAAGAATATATGTAATTTTTTGGATCTCATTATTATTATTATTATTATTATTGGAGATTTGTGTGATGTCACACTTAGACCGTGGCAACCCATGTTGCATTTCCCCCCAGAAAGCCACTTCTGCCGGGGCACAGCAGGCCGAGCTATGGGAGCCTGCTAGAGCCTGAGCCTCTGCAGAGGGGAGTTGGTGTTACATGGTGCAGTGAGGTCTGGGCTGGGAATCTGACCTGGGTTCTTACTTCTGGTTCTGCCTCCAAACTATGAGAGCTTTGGGAAGTCTCCTACACTGCCAGTTTTTTTCTCATAAGAGGAGGGGAAGGGACTAAATGATTTCTAAGATCTCCCCCAGCTCAAATATTCTGTAGCTTTAAGTCCTAGAGTCAAGTTTCTAGGGAACCACTGACAGAAACCACCAGCCTCGGCAAGGCACAATGATAACCGCTTGCATGAGCTGTCTCACACCAGGAGGTCCCTCCTGATAAGGAACTTGGTGCTGGCGCAGAAAACTAACTGGGAGAATTCAGGAGGGGCCAAAAGGAGAGAGCAGACACCACCCCATAATATGTCTTACTAACCTCCCAGAATCCTTCATGCTGGAGTCCATCTTAGCTGAGAGATGCTCACACCACAAGGAAGGACTCTGAGTTAGGCCAAATATGGGCCAAGCAAGATGATTGGCCAGAGACAACCTGGAAACTAAACCCATCACCACAACACCCAAGACTGCCAGCCACGTGGTCGAGCAGTTCTCCTGGATCCCCTTACCCTGCTGCTCTCCTCCCAGGCACCCCTTTCCCAATAAGGTCTTTAGCTTTGTCCTATGTATCTCTCAGATAATTCTTTTCTGAGGGCTAGATAAGAACCCACTCTTGGCCCAGGAAAGGGTTCCCCTTCCTGCAACAGAGGCAAGATCACACACAGACTGAATTCAGGCAAGAAAAGTTAGGACAGTGGACAGAAGAGCCAGAGATAGGAAGACATTGAAATGGTGACAACTTCTGCCTTAGCTAGAAAGCCTTTCCTATAACTTCCACTGAGCAATATAAATTGTTAAGAAGTGGCATCTAAGGCTGAAGATATGTCTGAATAGGGCTCATTAAAGAAAAAAGCTAAGTAGGTTTAACCAGATAGAATGGAAGTGTGAGGGCCCAGAGATGAGGGCAGTTCCTGGCACTGGACTCTCCAGGTAGTACCTGGAGACTGAGTCAATGATGAGACCTTCCTCACTCACTTCAGCCCCTACGGGACTCTCCTACCTCTGCTTCTATCTGGCACTTCTTCAAATACAGCTTCACTCTGCTGCTAGAGAGATCTTCTAAACCCAAGGCTGACTTTCTTATTTCCCTGTTTAGAATCTTTTGCTGATGCTCCATTGCCTACCAAAGGGCCTTTGCCTTCTGGCAACTGATGTTTAGCTCCCTCTCCTGATGCTTCCCCATTCTCACCTGCCTGCATGCCTCTAACTCTGGTTACCTGGAGCCCTCACTGTTCCCTTAAACGCCATGTGCTTTCACATGTCCCTGGACTTGCTGGTACTAATCATGCCACCTAAAATGCCCCCAACCCTCCTCCTGGCTCACCAAACTCATTGCATCTTTCAAGATCCAGTCTAACTCCTCTGTTTACAAGCACCACCAACAATCGCAGGTAGTATTATTTGGTCTCTCTTCTATGCCTTTTTACCATTCATGCAGCATACGTGATATATTTTATTACTGTCTGGAGAGGATGTAGAATCTACCACCAAGCTTCTCCATGGCAGAAATCACATCTTAGGTTTTATTCATCCTCAGAGTCTAGTGTGATGTCTGAAATATTAAAAGTATCTAATAAACTTCACTTAGACTATTGAAGTACTACTGGAAAAATACCAGACTCCTAGCTGGTGAGACATGAAGAGGTTATAAGTATGTCCATGTCCTTATTTTAGAGATGAGAAAACAAAATTCCAGAGAGATTATCTTCATTAATAGGTTATCAGTGGGGGGCCCACAACAGGATGCCATTTCCCTGTTCCTTCCATCTGAACTTGGTAACGAAGTGAAGCTGCCTATTTGGTATGAAATAAAGGAGTCATACTGTCTTCCAGGCCCATCACTTTGAAAGAAATAGAAACTTAATCAGTGACCTTAGCATAACAACCCATTTGAATTTGCTATCAACCTTCAACAATAATAAATGGCTCATGGAAGCATATGAGAAACAAAACGGGTATTTTCTCTCCTTAATATAAAGAGAAACACATGGGCGGATTTATTCCATCAATGTTTATTTAGGAATGATTAAGTGCAAGACTTTGGGTAATGCTTGGAGTTATATAAGAAATCTTAGGATATGAAACTGCCCTTAAGAAACTTACAATTATAGATGCCTTTGTGAATTTATCCATTCAGCAAACCTTAGGGGCATCCATTTTAAACCAAATGTTACACTGCTGCTGCTGCTGAGTCGCTTCAGTCGTGTCCGACTCTGTGCAACCCCACAGACGGCAGCCCACCAGGCTCCCCCGTCCCTGGGATTCTCCAGGCAAGAACACTGGAGTGGGTTGCCATTTCCTTCTCCAATGCATGAAAGTGAAAAGTGAAAGGGAATATTATACTAAGCATTGCAAATAGAAAGGTGTAATCCTTTGTTCTGGAAATATAAATATGGAAATAAAATTTTATAGTATAAGGGCAAAGGGAAAGGGTAGAATGAAAAAGGACTTTCTGAATAACTAGTATTTGCTCAGCACTACGTCTCAATGTGTGGTCTAGTTTACTGCATTTATTTTAAAAAATATTTATTTATTTGGCTGTGCTGGGTCTTAGTTGCAGCCTGGAGGATCTGTGACCTTCACTGAAGCATGCAGGATTTTTAGTTGCGACATGTGGGCTCTAGTTCCCTGACCAGAGATCAAACCCTGGCCTCCTGCATTGGGAGCGCGGAGTCTTAGCCACTAGGTCACCAGGGAAGTCCCTGGTTGTGTCTTATTTTAAATTCTCTGCTTTATAAATAAGCAATCTGAGCTCTGAGACAAAGTAATTGTTCAAAGTCACAAAGCTAGTAACTGAGAGAGCAGGGATCTGAAACCATATTCCAACTTCGATCAGATTTGCTAAATGGCTGAAAAAAATCAAAAGAAAAATATTTTGTGACACATGAAAATTATGTGAAATTCAAGCCTCAGTGTCTAGAAACAAAGTTGTATTGGTACACAGCTCACTTACCCTTCACTTACACTTCAGCTGTGGCCGTTTTTGCCCTCTGAGGGGAGAGTACAGTAGTTGTGATAGAGACTTCAAGGCCCTCAAAGTCTAAAATACTTCCTGTTTGAACTTTGAAGATAAAGTTTGCCAACCCTCATGCTGAAGCCAACTGCTTTAGGATGTATAGATAAGCTGACATTTGAACTGGACTTGAAGTTCAGTGGTTTCTCTAAGACCAGAGAAACCAAGAAGGGTATTCCAGGGAGAGGAAGGATAGATGTAGGAGAGAAGGCCATATTGTGGAAAGGGAGAAAGGTTCTATGTGGCTGATGCAAGGAGTGTGTAGAGATAGAAGGACATAAGATGAAGCGGAACCTAGCTAAAATGAGATAGGTTAGGGCTGGATAGCCGATGCCAGGCTAACAGGTAGGATGGATGAGGGGGAGCCCCTGCCATTTTTTAAGCTGCAGAGAATCACTTAGAATCGTCTGTCAAAAAATGTAATCGTTGTTACCTGTTCGTTGTAAATTTCCAGCATGCTGAATGTAACCTGTATAGGAAAGAGCATAAAGTAAATTAAGATTCTCTTGAAACTTTGGGAGAAAAAAAAAAAAAAGGACTATGGAAACAACATAAATGGGCAATAAAGGAAAAAGCTAAATATTAAAATAGTGACACTCAACGTCACATGCAATATGAGATTCTGAAATAATTTTAATGACATGGAGGAAGTTCTTAACATAAATTAAAAACAGATACCAAAGTGTGTGTGTGTGTTGGTCTTGATTGTGAACAGGAAAAAAAAAGCTTTTTCCTTATTGTTCACTCTCCAATCTGAACAAACGCAGAGAAAAAGATTGATCTTTACCCTACCATGCATTTGGAGCAACGTTAGCCAATCTCCTACCTCCTAAACAGAAGCTTGGAGGAAACTCAGTGACTCTAGTCTAGAGAAAAGGCTCTGAAATACTGACGTTTTGCCGCCACTATACCCTCTTTAGGGCTTGTCTGTTAGTCACCCTCTGGTGAGTCTTGCCAGTCAAATCCCACCTCCCAAGAACTTCCAGCTAGCTTCAGAGAGCATCACAGTTTTAAAATGAACAAATGGGAGGGAAGGTCAAAATGGTAGAATAGGAGGATATGAAGCTTACTTCCCTCCACTCACACATCAGTAACACATCTACAAGTGGAGCAATTCTCACCAAAATTTAGTTGGAAACTGGCTGAAAGACTTACACAACCAAGGCTGTAGAGGAGATCCACACAGAATTAGGTAGGAAAGGAAGAGAAGGAATCAGTTTGGGGTCTGCTCCCCGGGAGGGACACAGAAGAGGAGAGATATTGCAGGCTTGAACGGAGTGAGAGGTATGAAAACACAATGGGCAACCCAGCCCGGGATCTGTCACCAGGAGGATGAGTCCCCCTAGCGGGGCCGGAAACCAGTGGGATTGACAGAGGGCTATAATCAACCGAGTCCACCGCTAAGAATGTGCCCACACTTGCTCACTCCAGAAACAAGGCACAGAAGACAGATTAAACGTGCAGGGGACTCTGCTCAGTTTCCTGAAACTGCCCTGGCGTGCCCCGCCCCCAGCCAGAGACAGCAACCACTCCACCCTATCTTGCCCTCAGCACTGCTGCTGGGTAGGGTGCTGGTGCAGGGAGGGGTAAGGGTGCTGGTGCAGGGAGGGGGAAGAACACACACTGAGAACGCAGGAGCCGTCTGGGACCCAACCCTCTAGGCTTCTGCTCTGGCCACCTGGGACTCGACGCCGCCCCCTACTGGGCAGTGACAGCCACTGAGCAGGGGAGAAGCCTCAGCTCACACCTGGCTCTGACCCTAGCCCCTCCATTTCCAGAACTTCCCAGACAAGCAAAAACTAAGAATTTATGAATACTAAGTCAACCCTAAAAGCAACGTTAATAGGTCTTCTCTAAGTGGAAAAAGAAAAGGCTACAAGTAAGAATCTATAGGAAACGAAAAATCCCACTAGTAAAGGTAAATATGTAATAAAGGCTGTGGATCAACCAATTAAACAAATTAGTATGACGATGAACGGGCTTCCCTCATAGCTCAGTTGGTAAAGAATCGCCTGCAATGCGGGAGACCCTGGCTTGATTCCTGGGTCTGGAAGATCCACTGGAGAAGGGATAGGCTACCCACTCCAGTGTTCTTGGGCTTCTTTGTGGCTCAGCTAGTAAAGAATCAGCCTGCAATGCAGGAGACCTGGGTTCGTTCCCTGGGAAGATCCCCTGGAGAAGGAAAAGGCTACCCACTGCAGGATTATGGCCTGGAGAATTCCATGGACTATATAGTCCATGGGGTGGCAGAGAGTCAGACAGGACTAAGCGCCTTTCATTTCACTTCACTTCATGAAGATAAAAGAAAAAAAAATTATGCAGTCATCTATTTTGGCTTTTGAGCAGCGAGCAGTTAGCCCACTTTTGGTAACAATATCTCATTGTGGTTTTGAGCTTCATTTTCCTAAAAATTAGTGATGTTGAACATCTTTTCATGTCCCTATTGGTCATCTGTACATCTTCTTTGGATAAGTGCTTATTCAGGTCCTCTGACCATTTTTAAATTGGGTTGTTTGTGGTTTTTTTGCTGTTGAGTTGTATATGTTCTTTATATATTTTGAAAACTGACCTCTTATCGGATGTACAATTTGCAAATATCTTCTCCCATTCAATAGGCTGCCTTTTCATTTTAATGATGGTTTCTTTCTCTGTGCAAAAGGTTTTTCATTTTATCGATCCCATTTGTTTATTTTTGCTTCTCTTTCCCTTCCTTTGAGTCAGAGCCACAAAAACACTGCTAAGACTGATTTCAATGTGGTTACTGCCTATGCTTTCTTCTAGGAATTGAATGGCTTCAAGTCTTACACTGAAGTATTTAATACATATTAAGTTAATCTTGTGTATGGTATAAGATGGAGTGCAGTGTCAGTCACTCGGTAGTGTCCGACTCTGCAACCCCGTGGACCGTAGCCTGCCAGGCTCCTCTGTCCATGGGATTTTCCAGGCAGGAATACTGGAGTGAGCTGCCACTTCCTTCTCCAGGGGATCTTCCCGACCCAGGAATTGAACCTGGGTCTCCTGCATCACAGGCAAACTCTTTACCACCTGAGCCACCAGGGAAACCCTATGATATAAGATAGTGGTCTAGCTTCATTCTTTTGCATGTGACTAGCCAATTTTCCCAACACTGCTTATTGAACAGATTCTGCTTTCCTCACTGCATGTTCTTCACTCCTTTGTCATAAATTAATCATCCATGTATGCATGAGTGGATTTCTGGGCTCTCAGTTTTGTTCTATTGATCTCTGTGTCTATTTTTGTACCAGTATCATACTTTTTTTTTAAATTTAAAAATTGAATGAATTCCTAGATATTTGAAAATATAATTCCAGAGAAATTATTTAAAAGCCTACCATTGAAAGAAAAAGATAAAATCAGAGCAGACTTCATAAAAAACACTTTTGAAAAAGTGAGTAATTGACATTATAGAATACTGTATTATTTTTCACTTTTAAAAAACTTTTTGTTTTGTACTAGGGTATAGCTGATTAATCGGAGAAGGCAATGGCATCCCACTCCAGTACTCTTGCCTGGAAAATCCCGTGGATGGAGGAGCCTGGTAGGCTACAGTCCATGGGGTCGCTAAGAGTCAGACACGACTGAGTGACTTCACTTTCTCTTTTCACCTTCATGCATTGGAGAAGGAAATAGCAACCCACTCCAGTGTTCTTGCCTGGAGAATCCCAGGGACGGGGGAGCCTGGTGGGCTGCCGTCTATGGGGTCGCACAGTCGGACACGACTGAAGCGACTTAGCAGCAGCAGCAACATAGCTGATTAATAATGTGGTGACAGTTTCAGGTGAACAGAGAGGAACTCAGTTGTACATATACATGTATCCATTCTCCCCAAACTCCCCTCCCATCCAGGAGGCCACATAACATAGAGCAGAGTTCCATATGTTATGCAGTAGGCCCTTCTTTGTTAGTATCATACTTTTTTGATCATATAGTTTTGTGGTATAGTTTGAAACAAGGGAGTGTGATGCTTTCAGCTTTGTTCTTCTTTCTCAAGATTGTTTTGACTATTTGGGATCTTTTGCAGTTCTATACAAATTTTAGAATTATTCTACTTCTGTGAAATTTGCCATTAGACTTTTGATAGGGATTGTATTGAATCAGTAGATAAATTTGAGTGGTATGGGCATTTAAATAATATTAATTCTTCCAACTCATGAACATGGGCTGCGTATCCATTTATTTGTGTCTTCATCAGTTTCTTTCATCCCTGTACAGGTATTTCACCTTCTAGGGAAAGTAAGAAGCTATGTTAGGACAATTAAGAAGCAAGATAATATTCTTAATTTAGAAATAAAAATAAGTTAAGAGGAGAACACACCTTGATAGAAGAGGGGAGCAAAGGGAACCAGAAACTTGAGCTGGCTAGGGTTTTGTGTTATAAAACTCCACAGTGGTCTCTTGTTATTGTCATCATTAAAGATGTCTCTCAAAGTGCATTTAAAAAATATTTTCCTGGGTTTGCCTCCATAGAACCACAAAAATTCAACATTTTATTTGATTTTGTAATGATGTAAGGATTTTGGTATGGAAAATTAACATTATCCTAAAATAGATATGCTGAAAACTTCCACTGGGGGCAAGGAATTTCCAAAATTAAAACAATTTTTTTTCTTAAAGAAGCGATTCTAGAATAATACATACCTGGTATTCTTGATTTTTGTCCCGGTTCTCAATTGCTTGAAATAGCTCTTCGCACACATTTGGAATGATACCCTTGTTTGCACCAAACCCAATCATGGAATAGCTTTTTCCAGAGCCAGTCTGCCCATAGGCCAAGAGAGTAGTATTATAGCCTTGCCAAGCACTGTCCAGAATTCCCCTGCCAAGATCATGAAAAACCTCCTTCTGGAAAGAAAATTGTAGGTATTATGTTCAGCACAGACTTCTCACAGTACTTTTAAAATCTAACATTCTGGTTTTGATGAGTTCCACCTTATTTAGTATCATTCAACTTACTTGAACTATAACTCAGATGCTATCTTAGAACCAATGGAATAAAGCTGGAAACCAAAAAAGGACTTGTCAGTTTGGAAGATACTGATCACCATGGGATCACCACAGATCTTCAACTAGCTAGTACCCATCAGTAATGGACTTGTGTATTTTACAAAACATGGGCTAGGTCTTTAAAATTCAGCCGTTAGACAAAAATTTCAAGGCTTCAAGGGACACAGACCAGCCAAAGTGTTTTCTATTGGGTTGACCAAAGTGTTCATTTGTTTTTTTCTGAAAGATGGTGGTAGTAGCCCTTAATAGTCTTTAACTTCATTTGAAACAATTTTGTTACATTGCATTGTGACAGCTGTCATCTCAGTGTACATTTAGAAAAACTTATCAGAAATTGGTGAATTTTTGTATAACCATTTTAATATTGAAGATGGAAAAAATAAAAGCAACATTTTGGCATATTGTGCATATTATTTCAAGAAAAAAAAATTATGCAGTGTATGGAGAAGGTGCTGTGACTGATTAAATGTGTTAAAAGTGGTTTGTGGTTTCCCTGGACATGTTCCATGGTCGAGTAGACCGCTTGAAGTTCAAGGTCAACTATCACAATTCTTGCAGTCTTTTAAAACTGTCTTTTAAAAACTGAGATAGAATTGACACATAACATTAAATAGTTTCAAATGTATAGCATAATGACTTGATACATGTATTTATTGAGAAATTATTACCAGAAATTCACACCCATTACTTCACAGAGTTAAACATTTTTTTTCTTCAGTGAGAACATTTAAGATCTACTCTCTTAGCAACCGTCGAATATACAATGTTGGACTGTTAACTCCAGGCATACCTCAGAGATACTGTGGGTTCAGTCCCAAATCATCACAATAAAGAAAGTAATGCAGTAACGTGAGTCACACAATTTTTTTTGGTTTTTCAGTGCATAACATAAAAGTTATGTTTACACTATACTGTAATTTATTAAGTGTGTAATAGCATGACATCTAAAAAAAACCAGTGGATATATCCATTTTTAAATATCTTACTGCTCAAAAATGCTACCCATCACCTGAGTCTTCAAGGAGTCATAATCTTTTTGCAATAGTATCATCAGAGACCACTGATCACAGATTACTATGAGAAATAGAAAGAAAAAGTCTTAAATATTCAGGAAAGTTACTAAAATGTGACACAGAGACAGGAAGTGAGCAATGTTGGAAAAGTGGCACCAATTGACTTAGGCTTGCTTGATTCAGGACTGCCAGAAATCTTCAATTAGTGAAAACAAAAACAAAATGCCCAAATACTGTATCTGAAAAGTGCAATAAAGCAAAGCACCTGTATAATCACCATGCTATACATCACATCTCTAGGACTTGTTTATCTTACTGGAAGTTTGTAACTTTTGACGATCTTCTCCATTTTCACCCATATACCAGTCTCACTCCGCTCAGCTCCAACCCGGAACAGCAACCCCCTGCCTCTGGAGACCACCAATCTGTTCTCTGTTATCATGCTCATTTTTTAAAACATTCCACACTTAGTATTTCTTTCTCTGTCCAGCTTATTTTACTTAGCATAATGTCCCCAAGGCCCATCCATGTTGTTGGTGGCATTTCCTTCTTTTTAATGGCTGAATGATATCTATTGTTTATATATGTATGTATACATACATAGATATTTCTTGGTGGCTTATATGGTAAAGAATCTGCTTGCAATGTGGGAGACCCAGCTTCGATCCCTGGGTTGGGAAGATCCCCTGGACGAGGGCATGACAACCCACTCCAGGATTCTTGCCTGGAGAATCCTATGAACAGAGGAGCCTGGTGGGCTACAGTACATGAGGTTGCGAAGAGTCAGACATGACTGAGTGACTAAGCACAGGACTGAGTGACTAAGCACAGAACTATATATATATATTTTCTTTATCCATTGCCTTGACTATTGTAGATCTGTCGGTTTCAGTTCTTCAAATTAATGTTGGCTACTGTAAGTCCTTTACAATTCCATATAAATTATTGAAATAGTATAATTTCTGTAAAAAGTTACCATTGGCAATTTGATTGAGATTTTTTTGAATCTGTTGATCAATATGACTTCTTAATAATGTTGAGTCTTCTGATTTGTCTTCCTCTTCTTAATGTTTTTATAGTGCACAGATTTTGCATAGATTTTGTAAATTTAACCATTTCCTGGTTTTGATGTTGCTGTAAATATTTTACAATCTTACTTACAATTCAGTTCAGTTCAGTCGCTCAGTCGTGTCCGACTCTTTGCGATCCCATGAATCACAGCACGCCAGGCCTCCATGTCCATCACCATCTCCTGGAGTTCACTCAGACTCACATCCATTGAGTCCGTGATGCCATCCAGCCATCTCATCCTCGGTCGTTCCCTTCTCCTCCTGCCCCCAATCCCTCCCAGCATCAGAGTCTTTTCCAATGAGTCAACGCTTCGCATGAGGTGGCCAAAGTACTGGAGATTCAGCTTGAGCATCATTCCTTCCAAAGAAATCCCAGGACTGATCTCCTTCAGAATGGACTGGTCGGATCTCCTTGCAGTCCAAGGGACTCTCAAGAGTCTTCTCCAACACCACAGTTCAAAAGCATCAATTCTTCGGCGCTCAGCCTCCTTCACAGTCCAACTCTCACATCCATACATGACCACTGGAATAAACCATAGCCTTGACTAGACGGACCTTAGTCGGCAAAGTAATGTCTCTGCTTTTGAATATACTATCTAGGTTGGTCATAACTTTTCTTCCAAGGAGTAAGCATCTTTTAATTTCATGGCTACAGTCACCATCTGCAGTGATTTTGGAGCCCCAAAAAATAAAGTCTGACACTGTTTCCACTGTTTCCCCATCTATTTCCCATGAAGTGATGGGACCAGGATGCCATGATCTTCGTTTTCTGAATGTTGAGCTTTAAGCCAACTTTTTCACCCTCCACTTTCACTTTCATCAAGAGGCTTTTTAGTTCCTCTTCACTTTCTGCCATAAGGGTGGTGTCATCTGCATATCTGAGGTTATTGAGATTTCTCCCGGCAATCTTGATTCCAGCTTGTGTTTCTTCCAGTCCAGCGTTTTTCATGATGTACTCTGCATAGAAGTTAAATAAGCAGAGCGACAATATACAGCCTTGACGTACTCCTTTTCTTATTTGGAACCAGTCTGTTGTTCCATGTCCAGTTCTAACTGCTGCTTCCTGACCTGCATACAGATTTCTCAAGAGGCAGGTCAGGTGGTCTGGTATTCCCATCTCTTTCAGAATTTTCCACAGTTTATTGTGATCCACACAGTCAAAGGCTTTGGCATAGTCAATAAAGTAGAAATAGATGTTTTCCTGGAACTCTCTTGCTTTTTCGATGATCCAGCGGATGTTGACAATTTGATCTCTGGTTCCTCTGCCTTTTCTAAAACCAGCTTGAACATCTGGAAGTTCATGGTTCATGTATTGCTGAAGCCTGGCTTGGAGAATTTTGAGCATTACTTTACTAGCATGTGAGGTGAGTGCAATTGTGCAGCAGTTTGAGCGTTCTTTGGCATTGCCTTTCTTTGGGATTGGAATGAAAACTGACCTTTTCCAGTCCTGTGGCCATTGCTGAGTTTTTCAAATGTGCTGGCATATTGAGTGCAGCACTTTCACAGCATCATCTTTCAGGATTTGAAATAGCTCAACTGGAATTCCATCACCTCCACTAGCTTTGTTCATAGTGATGCTTCCTAAGGCCCACCTGACTTCACATTCCAGGATGTCTGGCTCCAGGTAAATGTGAGTGATCACACCTTCATGATTATCTGGGTCGTGAAGATCTCTTTTGTACAGTTCTTCTGTGTATTCTTTCCATATCATTCATTTCCTATTAATTGCCTTATTGCCCTGGCTGGGGCCTGCAGTGGATGTTATATAGAAATAATGAGATTGAACCTTCTTGCCTTGTCCGCATTCTGAGGGGCAACACATTCAGTGTTTCACCATCAAATGTGATATTACTTATGTATTTGAGGGAAGTTCTACTTCTAAGAGGCTCCCTCCTATTTTAAATTTGCTGAGAGTTTTTATCATGACTGGGTGTTGAATTTCATCAATTGCTTTTTCTGCATCTGATCATATATTTTTCCCCTCCTGATTCTGTTCATATGATGAATTACATTGATATATTTATATGTTAAACTGATATTAAGTCCCATTTTATAATGATGTATTTTAAAATACATACTGTTGGATTCCATTTGCTAAAATTTTGTTAATGTTTGTGTCTATGTTCATGAAGAAGGGTATTGATCTGTAGTGGTTTTTGTAGTATTTGGCTGGGTTTTGGTGTAATATTGGCTTCAAAAATGAATGGTCCTTCTATCATCTACAAGATTTTTTCTTTTTTTCGGAATTATCATTATTTCTTCCTTTAGTAGAAGTCACAGAAAAGTCATCTGGGCTTAGGTTTAAATTTCTTTAATAGATATAGGGATACTTGAGTTGTCTAATTTTGTGTGGACTTCAGTAGATTGCATCCATTTCATCTATGTTGTTAAATTTATTGGCATTAAGTTGTTCATAATATTCTCTTATTATTTTTTAATGTCCGTAAGATATGTAGCAACGTCTGTTTCATTTCTCATCTTCATACTTTGCATCTTTTCTCCTTTCTCCCAGGTTTTGGTTTCATTGATTTGTCTCTATTATTTTACTGTGTTATATTTTACTGTTTTTTAATCCCTTTCTTGCTTTTTCTATACTTTTCTTTTTCTAAATTCTTAGGTGGAGGAACCTAGACTGTTGATTTGAGATTGTTCTCTAATATAATCACTTAATGCTCTAAAAAGGCCTGACTTGGCTGCATCCCACAAATTTTGATAAATGTTTTGATTTTCATTCAGTTCAAAATACTTACTGATTTCCTGTATTCTTTATTCCCTGACCTATGGATTATTTAGAAGTCTGTCATTTTCTAAATATTAGTGGAGTTTCCTAATAACTCTCAGTCATTCCTTTCTAGTTTAATTCCATTGTGGTCAGAGAAGATACTTTGTATGATTTCAGTTATCTTACATCTATTGGGACTAGCTTTATGACCCAGAATATAATTTACCATAAAGTTCCATGCTCACTTGGAAAAAAGTGTGTAGTGCTGTGGTTGAACGGAGGGTAGCAAAATTGTTCTATAGTTGTCAGTTAGGTTGATAATATTGTTCTGGTCATCTGTAATATTGATTTTGGGTTATTTGCTCTATTACTCAGAGAGGAGTGATGAAGTCACCAATCAATGGTAGATTTGAATATTTCTCTTTCAGTGTCCACCAGCTTCTGCTTTGTGTACTTTGAAGTTCTGTTAATACGTACATACCCTCTTAGGATGGTGTGTATGAAATATTTCTTGTTCTGAAGTCTACTTTGTGTGATGTAAATATAGCATCTGTAGTTTTCTTCTTCTTAGTGTTAACACGAGTATCTATTTATTTATATTTAAATTGTATTTTGTCTATTTGTGTAGATAGATATGGGCTTCCCAGGTGGCTCAGTGATAAAGAACCTGCCCACCAGTGCAGGAGATACAGGAGATTGAGGTTGCATCCCTGGGTCAGGAAGATTCCCCTAGAGTAGGAACTGGCAGCCCGCTCCAGTATTCTTGCCTGGAGAATCCCTTGGACAGGAGCCTGGCGGCCTCAGTCCCTTGGGGTTGCAAAGAGTGGGACACAACTGAGCATGCAAGCACTTAAGATGACGTCATTGGATCCAGCTTTTCCTATCAAATCTGATTATCTGTACCATCTAATTGGCATGCTTATTTACACCTGATAAAATAACCAATGGTTGGCATTAAATCTACTATCTTGCTATTTGTATTCTGCTTATTTCATTTCCTCCTTGTTTTTTCCCTCCCACTCTTTTCCTGCCATGCTCCAAGTTTTTCATAATTTCATTTTCCCACAGCTGATTCATTAGTTATACTTTTTTGGTTAGATTTCAATTTGACAGAGTATTTTTAGGGGTGGTTTAATAAAGGCATAATCTTTGAGCTGAGTTTTCAAAGATGAGTAGGTAGACAAGAAGAATAGAAAGAAAAGGTTGGGAGGAAATGAACAGAGCCTCAGTAACCTGTGGGAAAATCTCAAGCATATATGTAACTGGAATCATAGAAGGAATAAGGGGAGACCAAAAATACTTGGAGAAATTATGGTTGAAATTTTTTCAAAGTGGAAATTACAAACACATAGATTTATGCAGGTTAATGAGCTCTATCCACATTGAAATGACCACTTTTCCTTTGTACCCCATTGTATCCCACATATGTTATTATAGAACCTGTAACATTTGAATGCACTTTTTTGCCTGTCTCCCTACACCAAATTCTGAGCAACTTTCAGGCAGAATAGTGTATGGCACATGGTAAATACTCGATAAACCAAAATTCTCAAATGCTGAGTGCCACACAAGTTTGGCTTATTTTGCTTATATCAGAGAGGAAAATATAACTGACTTGACCAACATTCCTTTTTCGAAACATGTAAATACATCAAAAAAATAACAGACTTAAGTGTCTAAAGAATTTTGTTAGGCAACAGCTACACTTTTGGACCTCATAAAAAATCAATGTACTAATATATTGTTAACAATTACAAAAAAAAAAAAAACTTCCATTGATGCTATTTTAAAGTAATTTACCTGGCCTGCAAATTTACCACCAGGATCAGCTGAAATAAACACACCATCTTTATCCTTTTGAAATCCATTGTGAGACCAATATGCCAGGTCAAAAGTAAACGTCTTCGTATGTTCTGGATTCTTAGGGTCTTGTATAATGGTGGTGGTCCTGGAATGCATGGAAATCACACATTTGCTCCCAGAATTCTTCTCTCTCTATAGTCAAATCACAAATTCAAGTCAATCATTACAGTTTCCCTGTCATCCAATTTTTTTGCAGGTCTTTACATCTAGTAAGAAATTAAGCTAGTAACTTACTGTTCATTCATTTTGTTCTCTGATTATTTTTAGCAGCTGTTATGACAATAGTTGCTGTTATGGGTCCTCAGAATTTTTGAAAGGCTTGTCTCTAGTCATATTAACTTTCTGAGAATAGCATATCTAACACTCAACTATGCTAATAGCATAAACTACAGCATCAGAGATCCATTCCCAACATGACAACATAAGATGCTCCACTGTCCCACTCTCCAACAAAACTGGTGAAAAGTGATAATTAAAAAAAATGAAAATAAAAAAAAAAGGAAATGGAAATGGTTCTAAGAGCAACAGCCAATGAAGAAAGATCTATTCAAGAAATGTATCAAAATTTGGTAAGAAAGGAGTCCATGGTGTTTAAGCAAGACTACTCCTTCTCTCTCCACTGTCAGCTCAGGCAAGGAGAGACAACTCCAGACTGCTGGAGCTGAGAGCACAGGGCTCCCTTTCTCCCTGGGTCCCAGGAGGAGGGATTTCTTCCTAAGAGGAGAATGTCGGCATTTCTCACCCTGCCCCCTTCTACCTGTGACTGAGGCTTCACGTGGGAAAGTATGGGTGAGAGGTGGGAGCTCCTTCTTTTACCCAGTTTCCACACATGGAACAGAGACTCTGCCTTGATTGCCGCGTGCTGAGAATCCTGGGGTGCTGATCACACTTGCCCTGGCTCCCGAGGTGGTGGTTCTTTGCCAGGAGAGACAAGCTCAGACGACTGCAGGTTGCTGTTCCACATTGACCAAACACTGGGCTTCTAGAGCAGGGCCGTCATACAGAGTAGCTTCCTTGTGTCCCCACCCACAAATCCAGAGCCCTGGTTTAGAGATCTTGCCTGGGCACTTAACCTCTTCCTAAAGGAACTGACTTCATTTGCCCCCTTGGAGTTCAACACTAAGAGCACGCTTAAGAACAGAGGTGGCTGTGATGAAGGGCAATTCGGATATTCAAGGTAACAGGTTAAAGCACAGGTTCTCTGGTTTGGCTTCCCTGGTGGCTCAGATGGTAGAGAATCGGCTTGCAATGCAGGAGACCCGGGTTCAATCCCTGGGTAGAAAGATCCCCTGGAGAAGGAAATGGCAACCCACTTGCCTGGGGAAATTCCATGGACAGAGGAGCCTGGTGAGCTACATGGGGTTGCAAAGAGTTGGACACAACTGATTGACTTTCACTTTTTTTGGTCTGGTTTGCTGGGGAGGAACCCACCTGGACTCAGAAAAAATATCAGTCGCTGATCTCAGAAACTAATCCTTTAAAAGGAACCGGAATTTGATTGAAATAGTTTTTAGAGCAATTTATGCCCCTGGTCATTGTTGAAAACAGAGCAATCGGTTGGCAATCAGTGGACTTCACAGTTTGGTATGGTCAAGAGAGAAAGGGGGCCCTACAAAAACTGTCACCATCCCATAGTGACCAGGTAGGAGATAAGACTTCACTAAAATAATCCAGCCAATCACTAAACAAATGTTGGGGAAGTTCATACAAGTAGTCTTGTCCAGGCTTCAGAAGCAGCAATAGGTCTTTGATCAGAGGCCCTGAAAGGAATTACATGCCAAACTGCTGACTGGCAGGAACGCTGAAAGTAGGTCTTGAGAACCAACAGTTAAGGGAATAAATAACATGGATGGGAATGAGCCACAAAACTTCCTGGGCCTGGGGAATCTGGCCAGTTCCCAGGGATCAGTGAACATTCTGAGACTGACAACTAGAAATATGAACATTTAACACAATAGCCAAAGCTGCATATTTGCATGTAAGCTGATGACTACCAGCCAGCCTGCAGCTTGGTGATAAAAGCAGGACTCCTTTCGATGGCACTCTCAAGTCTCAGCCATGGAATGTACCTTCAAATTGGGGACTCAGATTGCTGTTCCAGGGACTTCCCAGTGTTCCTTAACTCTGGATTAAGTAGGGGTTCCCCCAATTTGGTGATGTACATGGATATGTTTTTCCTGCTACACTGCTTGTGGATCTTCCAACTGGGGCTGTGGCTTGAATCTGGATGTAGTGTTTCCCCAATCTGGTGATGTATATGTATTTATCTCTTGCTATATTGCTTGTCCTCAAACTGTAACTTACTATTAATATAAGAAACTTCCTTAATTCTTGCCTACTTAAATACAAAGTGGTTATTTTGCCAGTGAATCCTCTGAACCTGAAAGTCCTTCAGCAGAACACAAATCTTTTGGCAAAACAACAAATAAACAAGCAAATAACAATAACAAGCTAGAGAGGAGTGGGAAGACCAGCACTCAGATTTGCTATAATGCATTACCTAAAATGTCCAGTCTGCCTAATAGAACACTGTGCCTGCAAAGAAACAGGCAAGTAAGATCCATACACTGGAAGGGAAGCTGGCAACAGAAACTGAGAGTGATCATATGCAGGAGTTAACAGAAAAGTAAAAACCATAAATATATTCACAGCACGGAAGGAAACCAGATTAAAGAAATAAAGGAAAGATTATAAAGGAATAATATAAACAATTTATTACATTAGATAATTTAGATGAAATGGACAAATTCTTAGACACCAAGTACGAAATACTCAAGAATAGACAATTTGAATAGACCCATAACAAATGAAGAGATTATAGTAAAAACAAAACTGTTCATCAACAAATGGCTAGACTGCTTGATTCTATCAAACATTTATATAATACCAATTCTTCACAAACTCTCCCAAAACATAGAAAAGGGAATACTCCCTAACTTATTTTTATGAAGCCAGTATTACCCTGATACTAAATAGAGACAGATATCTCAAGAAAATAAAGCTACAAACCGGTATCTCTTGTAAGATACTGCAAGAATCCTCAACAAATCATTACTAATGTGAATCCTGCAACATATAAACAGAATTATACACCATAACCAAATGAGATTTATCCCAGGGATGCAAGCTTGGGTTTAACATCTGAAAACGTTTCTATTGTTTCAATTTTATGACTTTGACATCCATGAATTCATAGAGATAGCAAACAACTTATCGTGCATATCAACCAATCTGAAGGCCACATCCCAAGCCTTTATCTAATCCCTTTATCTAATTCACACCCCAACCCAGTGTTTCTCCTAACTCACATTACCCCAGCACCAGGTACCTGACTGCACCTGACCAACTGAAGTCTAGAGTCCATGGAAACTACACTAACTATCCAATCCTGAAATTGCTCAAACTTGCCTACTGTGCCTTGCCCATTCCTTCCGGTGGAAACCACAATAAGAGTGTAGGCCAGGCATCCTTTCCTCCAGCCTTCTGACCAACTTCCTTGTATGGCTACATGGAATGCTCCTTTCCCTTGAAAATTATAAGGCAGTGATCACTGAATCTGTCACCTTACTGTATCTGATTAAAACAAATCTTGGGTACACTTTAAAATAATGATCAATGTAATACGTATCAATAGAATAAAAAAATCACATATCATCTCAACATGTAGAAAATGAATATGACAAAATTCAACACCCTTTCATGATAAACACACTCAAAACATATCAGCAACAGAATGGGACTTCCTCAATCTCATAAGGGGCATCTATGAAAAACTCAATACTACTATCATACTGAACAGTCAAGGCTGACTATTACTCTCTAAGATCAGGAAGAAGACAAGGATTTCTACTCTTGATGTTTCTATTCAACATTGCATGGGAGGATCTAGCCAGGGAAATTAAGCAAGAAAAGGAAACAAAAGCATCCAGATAGGAAAGGAAGAAGTAAAATGATAGCAATTTGCAGATGATATGATCTTAGAAAATCCTGAGGAATCCACTAGAAACTATTACAACTAGTAAATGAGTTCAGTAAGGTTGCAGGATGTAAAATCAATATACAATAATAGACTGTTTTATACACTTTAAACAATTTGAAAATGAAATTAGGAAAATTTCTAGTACTACCACAAAGAGTAAAATACTTAAGAATAAGGTTAACAAAAGAAGTACAAAACATACCCTGAATACCTCAAAACATTATTGGAAGAAACTAAAGATCTAAAATTTAGAAAAATACCCCATTTCATAGATCGAAGGAATTGGCATTATTGCAGGCAGATTCTTTACCATCTGAGCCACCAGGGAAGCCTGTTATTAGGAGAAAAATCCCCAACAGATGTACATTCAATTCAACTCTATCAAAAGCCCACTTTCTTTGTAGAAATTAACAAGCTGATTGTAAAATTCATATGGACCTGACAGGCATCCAGAATAGCCAAAATCTTCAATCTTCAAAAAGAAAGAAGTAGGAGTCACACCAATCTCACAATTCAGTACAACCGACAGTGATCGAGTGTGGCACTGGCATAATGACAGACATACAGATTAGTGTAACAAAGTGGAGAGTCCAGATACAGATCCAAACGTCTATGATCAACTGATTTTCAACAAGGCTGCCAAAATGAAGAATGGCCTTCACAAGGAATGCCACTGGGAAAACTCGATGGTCACACACAGAAGAATGAACTTGGATCATTACTTCACATGATATATAAAAAGCAACTCAAGAAGGACCAAAGACCTAAATGTAACAGCTAAAACTAAAATAGAAAATATAAATCTTCATGACATTGGAGTGGGCAAAGAGAGATAAGACATCAAAAGCACAATTTTAAAAAATTGATTTCATCAAAATTAAAAATGTCTGTACTTCAAAGGATAAAAATGTAACCCTTTGAATGGGAGAAAATTTGCAAGTTGTATATTTAATAGGAATTTGTAACTAGAATATGTAAAGAACAGCTCAATATAAAAAGATTAACAGTCCAATTTAAAAATGAACAAAGGATCAGAATGGACATTTCCCCAGGGAAGATACACTAATGGGCAATAGTACATGAAAAGATCCATGACATCATTAGTTATCAGGAAAGTGCAGATCAAAAAAACATGATGCAACACTTCACACCAACTAGAATGGCTATAATGAAGTAAGTTAAATGTTGGCCTGGATTGGAGAAACTGGAACCTTCATACACTGCTAGTAGGAATATAAAATTTTCTAAGTAGGTGCAGCTGCTTAGAAAAGTCTTGACAATTTCTTGAAAGATAACACAGAGTTATTAAACGACTCAGCAATTCCAGGCCTAGGTATATAACCAAAAGAAATGAAAACCTGTGTCCACACAAAAATCTGTAAACAAATATTTATAGCAGCATGATTCATAATAGCTAACAGTGAACAGGTGGAAACCACCCTGACATTCACTGAGGAATGGATGAACACAATGTGGTATATCCATACAATGGACTATTATCCAGCCATAAAGAAATGAACTTTTGATATGATATGACATAGAGAAATCTTGACAACATTATGCTGAAAGAAGCCAGTCACAAAAGACTATATAATCCTATTGATATGAATTGTACACAACAGGGAACTATGCAGAAACAGAGATTAGTTTAACGGTTGTTTAGGACTACGGGAATGAGGTGATTAAAAACGTTATAAATCTGATCGTGGTGATGGTTGCATCTGTGAATATATTAAAAGTCACTGAATCATACACCATAAGTGAGCTAAATGTGTACTATGTAAATTATCTCAATAAAACCATTTAAAAGGTGGCTTAGATGGTAAAGAATCTGCCTGCGATGTGGGAGACCCATGTTCAATCTGGTTGGGAAGATACCCTGGAGAAAGGAATGGTAACCCACTCCTGTATTCTTACCTGGAGAATCCCATGGACAGAGGAATGTGGTAGGCTATAGTCTATGGGGTTGCAAGGAGTCAGATACTGAGTGACTAACACGATGGTGAAAATAACTATAGCAGCTAATATTAGAATTACTTACTTGTCAAACGTCGTGCTCAGTAATTTACAGATTACTTCACCTAGTGTTTCTAACGGCAATCCTGTGAGGTATCAACATCTCTATTTTAGACTTAAGGAAATCAAGGCTCAGAGCTTAAAACCTTGCTCAAAGCCACACAGTAGGTAAGGGATAAAGTCAGGTTTTGAACTCATGTTCATCTGACTTCAAAGGCTCCTGACAGTCGGGACTTCCTTGGTAGTCCAGTGGTTAAGAATCCACCCTGGGGGACATGGGTTTCATCCTTGACCCATCCTGGAAGATCTCACATTCTGCCAGCAACTAAGCTTGTGTGCTAAAACTACTGAGACAGTGCTCTGCTGCTGCCAAGTCCCAACTACTGAAGCCCACAGCTCCAGAGCCATGCTCCACAAGAAGAAGCCACTGCAACAAGAAGTCCACACGCTGCGCCTAGAGTAGCCCCAACTTGCTGCAATTAGAGGAAGCCCACACTGCAACAAAAAGCACAGAAACAAAGAACCCATGCAGCGCAACAAAGACCCAGTGTGCCCCCAGACCCCCAAAGGCTCCTGACAGCCATTGTCTTACAACAAAGGAAGTCTCAAAATGTTGGATCTCTGATCCCACAGTGAAAGCAAGACTGGATATGAAGTTAGAAAACTAGGCAGGGTCTAGGTCACCAAGGCGGTTTAACAGTTGTCCAGATGTGATCCAGAACTACCCCAAACCATTTCCTGAATTCGTTTTCTTTCTTCCTACTATTCCAGTCTAAGATAATCAACTTTGGTGGTAGATATGAATCAAAGGGGACCTAACTATGCGATTGTTTTACTGCCCATTCCTATATCCTAGTTAACTGTCCTTCAATGTGGTCATTTAATTTAATCACAAGTTAACTCTTTGACATGTTTTGAATCTGTTCCCTGAGAAACTATGCCACTTTAGAAACCTTAATTAGGGGCTACGCTAAAGTGAGACATAACCACACTTATGTCTAGTTATAAAGTTATCTAATCATATGTCTGCCTGATTCCTGAAGTATTTTCTGCAATATAGAGGAATGTTAAGGGACAGGACAGAACTGATATCAACCGAGTATGTGCAAAGCAGTATTTTGTATTAATGGATGAAAGTGAAAGCAGCAAACTATACAAGTGGGAAAGCAGATGTAATATGAGGTCACCACTACATTGTATCCCATTCAGAATCATTATCAAACAAGCCTTTGCACGTTGTTTCAGCATGCTCTTATCCAAATCTTATTTATCTCCTTTATGGCCATTTCAAATTCTTCTAGTTCCAGGAAGTCTTCAAGTTCTGTGCAAGCAGAATGAACTGTACCCAGTCTTTCTCTGGGTGTCAAGATGATTCACCTTACCACGGTACATATTGCTACAAATCACTAACATACACAAGACTATACGCTGCTAGAGAACGACGACTTTCCTTTGTATCCTCAGTTCCTAGTTCAGTGTTTGAACCACCACAAATAAGCAAAAGTCCACTGAATGGATCAACTGTTCACAATTATCTTAAAATTCAACTACTCCATTGATAATCAAAGATAGACAACTGCTAAAGGTCCCAGAATAAGTATAACTCATATTTTATCCTAAAATGTTGTAGCAACAGTTTAATGACTGGTATTTTTGTAAAAAGTTATACAAATACAATTATACATAAAAGCATATAAAATACATAAGAGTTCATTCAGAACTGAAAATCTGTTTGATTATGAGCTGTTGTTTGGGGGGCAGGGATAAAAACACATAGCACATGTCTATATTCACCAAACTGCATTGGTTTAAAAAATTATTGACAAAACATTTTTCTTGTCAATTTTTTATTGTGCTACTTGTGCAAAGGAATGAATTGTTTTCTGAATTATGTTTAATTTAGATCTTTAAATTAGTCATTAAACAAGTTCATTTAAATAAATTTAATATTCGGTAAAGGACAAGCAGCTTCAATACAAGTTTGATAATTATTATTTTAAAAATTAATAAAATGAAAGTCATGGTCAAACTTTCAACAAGGCAATGTAACATTTATCACTAACCTGACTAAAAGGCCGCACTCGCACTGCTACTTTCACACTGTCAGTACTTGGCATAGGCATTTTCAGCATTTTCCCATTATTCATATTGTTATTTGGTAGAAAAATAATGCAGAAGGTACACCGCTTATGCTTCACACTGGAACACTGAAAGCTCAGCCAACAAAAGCAGTCTGTTCCTAGACAATCAATTATTAATGGTCCATTCATTACACACTATCAATTACCTGTTATAATTTTACAATACTTATTTATTGATGAATTTTATAGCCCACATCAAGTATCACCACTTAATTGCACACAGTCACATTGCAGAAACAGAGTGGTTTTTCTTTTCCTTTTTCTGCATCTACTCACACTCTACCCATCCTCAATACTCTGTGCCTGAGGTCCTATGAGAATTTGTCATTTTAAAACCTGAATAAATGTTAAGGGATTTCTGTGATTCAGTAGCAAGCTCCTTCACAGCGAGAATGTTTATAAAATTTGTTCAGACTTTTCATTCTATTAATATTAGGCACATACAAAGTGCACTGAATAGCCAAGAAACAGCTTTTTTTTTTTTTTTAAACATTTCCTTTCTTACTACTCAAACCCCTTTAAGAAGTTGCTAGTGAGCAGTGAACCGGTCAGTCTAACCTGGATAATTAGTCTCTGAATAATTAAGAGACTTTAAAGATAATAGCCTTTAAACTTGCTGAACAAGAAATGCCAACATTATATTTAATCAATGCATTACTTGGAAAACTACTAATTTGAGGTAGAATACACAAAATATGTTAAACTACAAAAAAGTGGCAAAATTACATGCCCATAATTCAATTTCAACATAGTAACAGCCTCCCTCAATTTAAGATTAGAAGTCTTAATCACAGAAGCAAAGTGCATAAATTATAAAATAGCAACTTAAAAAAACCCAACAGTTCAGTCATCTTCAAACTGGTCTAATACTTTTAACTATAGACAAAGAAAATGGAACCAATATCTACTAGCATATAAAATCATTATTAAAACAGAAATCCCCTCTCAAAAATCTAACAGACACAGACTACTGTAAAGTATACTTTATTTAACATTCCAATAAGCCATATTTACATATTATATAAATGTATGAAGTCTTATTATAAAATAGAAAAAACTGCCTGGACTAAAAGAATCATACTCCATATGGAGTTACTTTACTTATTGAAGACATTGTTTACAAAAATTTACAATAATTTATATAAATTATTTTCTTCCAAATTAATGATTTTTAATAATCCACACAATTCTGATGACTTTACAAATAGGTGTACATTAAAAAACTTGAAAAAATTACAGCATTTTTCTGCGTAGAACTTGCTTTGGAAAAGAAGACAACTTCTTCCTGCTCCTTCCAACAGTTTTTCCTGTTACTTCTGCAGTCTTTCTTGGTTTGCTCTTGACTCCATCAACTGGGCTTGCCAAGGGAGAAATCAGCTTAATTTCTACTGGGGGAGGTGACCAACTTTCTTTTTCTGTGTTTCTGAAATAAAGATATAACTCAAGTAAGAATGTAGTCCACTTCCCAATATATGAAGAAATCTTAGGTATTACCTTTTTCTAGTGCTTTCATTTTATAAAGGAGAAGTAAAATAAAACTTTAGTCAAATAAACTAAGTTGAAGCAGAGTTACTCACATGATAGAGATTATCCTTTATGTTTGGGATCCTCAAAACAATTACTATTTGAATTTTCATTTAAATATTTCATATGTATTAATAAATACTACTAGTTTACAAGGAAGGGCCAAATACCAGTAGTCGGTGCATAAGAAGGAGAGCCCAGTAGGTCCATAAAATATATGAGAAATGGGAATTCTCAAATACCGGCAATTAGAAACTATGTATGTATTTCATAATATGAAGCAGTTTTCCACATATACACAAAGCCAATTTAGTGTTATTAATTATAGTCAAGAGCTCTCATTAAATCAGTTTTTAAAGATAAAACGAATTACTTTGTACTTTTATGAAATTCAACCATATCTAAGCAAAATATATCCAAAATGGGAGTAATTTTGCGATGAAGTTTTAATTGCTAATAGTGACATAATCACAGGACTTTTGTGTTTTTAATGACTTTTATTGATAGTTTTATCACTTTTCACTAAAGAAAAGGTGAAACATTGCACTCCCCTCCCCAAATTCACTGTAAAAAATACAAAGCTTTGTTGAGCATTCAACTACCCCCACCCTACTGTGCTTAGTCGCGCAGTCGTATCCAATTCTTTGTAACTCCACTGTCCATGGAGATTCTCCAGGCAAGAATACTGTAGTGGGTTGCATGCCCTTCTCCAGGGGATCTTCCCAACCCAGGAATCGAACCCAGGTATCCCGCATTGCAGGTGGATGTTTTACCGTCTGAGTCACCAGGGAAGCCCTTCACTCATCCTTTTTAAAGGGGTTTTCATGCTATGTTAAAACGCATATTAAAAAGCAGAGACATTACTGACAAAGGTCTATCTAGTCAAAGCTGTGGTTTTTCCAGTAGTCATGTATGGGTGTGAGAGCTGGACTATAAAGAAAGCTGAGCACTGAAGAATTGATGCTTTTGAACTGTGGTGTTGGAGAAGACTCTTGAGAGTCCCTTGGACTGCAAGGAGATCCAACTAGTCCATCCTAAAGGAGATCAGTCCTGAATATTCACTGGAAGGACTATGCTGAAACTGAAGCTCCAATACTTTGGCCACCTGATGTGAAGAACTGATTCATTTGAAAAAACCCTGATGTTGGGAAAGACTGAAGCTGGAGGAGAAGGGGACGACAGAGGATGAGATGGCTGGATGGCATTGCCGACTTGATGGTCGTGAGTTTGGGTAAACTCCGGGAGTTGATGATGGACAAGGAGGCCTGGAATGCTGCAATTCATAGGGTTGCAGAGTTGGACACAACTGAGCAACTGAACTGAACACCTAAAACTAATACAACATGCTGTAAATAAACTATATTTTAATAAAAAAGTTCAGTCACTCAGCTACATTAGTGACATTTTAAGTGCTCGATAGCACGGACATACTGCGGTGTTGGAGAGTCCCTTGGACTGCAAGGAGATCCAACCAGTCCATTTTAAAGGAGATCAGTCCTGGGTGTTCTTTGGAAGGAATGATGCTAAAGCTGAAACTCCAATACTTTGACCACCTCATGCGAAGATTTGGCTCATTGGAAAAGACTCTGATGCTGGGAGGGATTGGGGGCAGGAGGAGAAGGGGACGACACAGGATGAGATGGCTAGACGGCATCACCGACTCAATAGACATGGGTTTGGGTGAACTGTGGGAGTTGGTGATGGACAGGGAGGCCTGCGTGCTGAGATTCATGGGGTCGCAAAGAGTCGGACACGACTGAGTGACTGAACTGAACTGAACTGAGTGCATATAGATGCCCCAAAGAATGACCTTTTTCTGATGAGCTTCATTTCTCTTTTTTGAGTCTCTACCAATATAATTTTAAGAAACAAAACTGAAAATAAAAATTACAGCCTAGAAAACGTCTTACTTGCTTGCTTGTTTTGTTTTTGCAGTCCTGATTCTTTTCACTTGTTGCTTTTCCACAGTTTCAGTTGACTGACCATCATCTTCCTATGGGTTAAAAGTTTTGAAAGATCAACATTAGCGAATTAAATATTCAAAATTTAAACTGAAAAAGTTCTATCCTGAGTCAAAGACTATAGCCAGACAGTGCTAAATGAATTTAACCTCAGTAAACAATCAAATGGACCCTGTGTATTTTTTCGGTAGAAACCTCGGTCATCTAGGACAGCTTATTATCCCTCATCGCCCCACACATTCAATTCATCCCCAAATCTTATCAGTCTTATTCTGGCGTCTTTCCATTGTCCACTGCAGTGCTCCACTGCCTCTGTCCAATTCCAGGCTCTGACTGCTGCATAAGGCTTAGACCGCCATCAAATATTTTCTCCTCCCTAGGATTCATTTTTCACTGAAATTCCTTAAAACATGCGCATTGTTATTTGCTAGCCTGTCGACAGCCCCAGCCCCGCCCTCATGCATGGCCAGGCTTCCGTGCTTTTGCATCTGCTGTCCTCTTCCAGCAGCGCCTGTCTCCTTTACCTTCTGTCTGCAGTGTTATCTGAGTATAAATGATTATCATGCTGTGAAATAATTATTTGTATTTTTGCCTCCTCAATTAAACTGAACTCCTGAAAAACAATGAATCTGCCTGAATTATTTTTGCATCTTTGTCACTGCATAGTAATGGCTCATAGCAGATAATTCAAGAAATGCTCACAAATTAAGATTGGCAAATATAAAGGTTTCATGCTCATACTTAATCCATAAACTATTTTAAATTTAGAGTTACATGCAACTAGTCAACTCTGACACACACTCCTCCAAGTGTGGTCTGTGGATGACACTCCAGGGGGTCTGCGACCTGCATTTTAAATAAATACATTCAAATAATTCTTATGGGACACTACAGTTTTAAAACCTTTCCCCTAATAGGCAATTTCAACCACAGCTGCCAATAATACACCAAGAGTAATATACCCATCTATCTTAAACCTAGGATCCCCAAAAGGTAATTTTGGTCTTGGACTATAAACACCTGCTGTTTTTTAAAGAAGTTCACCTAGGAAGCACTGCTTAAAAAATAAAAAGCATTGCATACAAATAAAATCATGCATTTCTTACCAGTCCATCTGTACGTTTGGATGTATTCAATGGGTTTTTCTGCCTGGTCCTTAAAGCAGGAGGTGAGGAGACAAATTGAGAAGGTAAGTCTGAAACTAATTCTTGCAGCTGTGCAGGAGCCTCTATTTTTTTAGCTAAAGAAAGGCAGAAACAAAGAACAAAACACCATATATATATATATATGTGCATTTTATATATATATACATACATATAAATTCAACTTACAAAAAAAGTTAACACTTGTGAAGTGTGATTAAGGGAAATAAAGCAGAGGCACGATAAAAGTAGTGAGGTACAGCGTATTTGAAGGTTTGAAATCAGGTGAAATGAAGGTTTGTGGCAAGTCTACTATCGGTGCCATTTTTCCAACAGCATTTGCTAACTTCATGTCTGTCTGGCACACTGTGGCAATTCTCGCAATATTTCAAACTTTTCCACTATTAACTATATTTGCTATGGTAATCAGTGATCTCTGACTGACTGTTGCAAAAAGATTAGACTCACTTAAAACTCAGATGATCAGCATTATTCTTCCAATGAGCACTTTTTAATGCTACCATACACTTAAAAGACTGTAGTATTGTGTAAACATGATTTTTATATGCACTGGGAAACCAAAAAAATTTGCGTGATCTGCTTTACTGTGATATTTGCTTTATTATGATAGTAAGGAACCTAATCTGCAAACATTTCCATGGTGTAACCTGTTGGTGTAACCTGAACTACTTTGTTCCTTAACTCCTACTTCTCCAGCTCCAAGGTTTTTATTTTAAAAAGCGGTTTTGTTTACAAAGTAGAGACTCAAACTCTCTTTCCTTTCAGCTCATTCTGAGCCAGTTGTTCCAGGCAAGAGGAAGAAAAAGTCCACAGCATAAAAGGAAAAAAGCAAGCAGAGAAAGTAATAATATAGAAGAAGATTGATAGGAAGATATTCCACAGAAAAACAGAAACAGTTTAAGAATTAGTTGAAAATATGTAATTAAAAATATTTATCACATTCTTGTCTCCATATTAATGGTGATTAGCAATGAAATAATGGAATTGGCAGGGTACAGCTGAACCAGTCTGCCAGAAGTTAAATCATAGCTTCTGGATTTATAAGCTGTGGTACCAAAAGCAAGTCACCTAAACCTCTCTGTGCCTCAGTTTCTATAATATTCATAATAGTGCTTTAACATTACTGTGAAGATTAAAGACTAGAATAATGTTAGTATATGTAAGTGCTTTATAGATGCTTGCATGTTATATTATTATTTAAAGAACATAAAGAATGTAATTTACCAATCTCTGAAAGAAAATTTCCAAATTATAGAGTTCAATATTATTTCATCTACTGGGACAATCAAGAGTTCTATAAAATGCCAAATTCTGCTCTTAAAGCACATGATTCTTAATAAAAGAAAAAAGAGGAGTGAGGTCAGAAATAAAGTCCTCTCTGCTCCCAGCTGACAGGTGGCATAAAGGGCACTGGTAGTAATTCTCCTCTTTTGTAGGTTAAAAAACAGACAGTTCAGTTCAGTTCAGTCGCTCAGTCGTGTCCGACTCTTTGCGATCCCATATGATACATTCTGTTTTTCTCCTTCCAGGCTATCTGGAGCAACAGCTTCTTTGGCTTTTCAAAGACAAACTCATATTCCTCACTGAGTTTCCCTCTGCACCCAAAGGAACAAAAATGTATTATCACATGCAAAAATGTTTAGCTCCACATTCCTTCCATATGCTTCTAACAGGCAGACAAGAGTTGATTATATTTCTTTGTATGTCAATTTCTTGCCCACTTCTGTAAGCTTCCTGGGGTAAAGTTCTGATGGCCAGACTTAAGGCCTAGGAAGTTCAAAAATCCTATGGATTCAGTCCTACAGTAATGTACTGGTAAACAGCTTTCTAGGAAGGAAAACAACAACAACAACAGAAACACAGCTCTGACTTACAGCATTTGCCTATTTCGGTGCTATAAATGTTCCATGGTTGGCTCAAAAAAATTTCCTGAGTATTTAGCAATTGGCTCTCATCAGCCAGCGGGTATGGGCTCCAAGACACCACTATTTACTCATTATCTGGGTGTCATGGGTGCTCAGTTTCAATTTCTTCACTGTGGAAAAAAAGAATGAACAATGGTACCTAAACTACGCTGGGTTATACTGAGAATCAAATGAACTGATAAATGTATACCCTAGTATAGACTCAGGCATATAAGCAAACCCTTCTTAAATATCTGCTGCTGAGTAATGGAATTACAGAAAAGCTACTGAAATCTCAAACTGTACATTCTTTTCAGCTAGTGATTCTAAGATATGTGTTTCTTTGACATGTTTCAATTAAATAGAGGATGGCCTCCAGCTTTCTAATCATATATTTCTGTATCCACTCTTTTCTGTACCTCCTGCTGCTGCTGCTGCTAAGTCGCTTCAGTCGTGTCCGACTCTGTGCAACCCCATAGACAGCAGCCCACCAGGCTCCCCCGTTCCTGGGATTCTCCAGGCAAGAACACTGGACCTCCTATCCCTCCCTAAAAAAGTCAGTAGGCACAAGGGACAAGAAGGAATTTTAAGAGTGTAGAACCTATAATCTAAGAGCAAAGTAAGAAGGCAGATGAATCTTGGCAGCAATTGCATTGTTAGAGTAGTGAATACACACAAGAACCCTACAGAGTAGGCATTATTACCTTCACTACGAAGATGAGAAAACAAGATTCAGAAAGCTAGTTAAGAGGCAGAAATGAGAGATATAAGTCCCAAACTTCTTACCTCTAACTCGTCCTAGGAGGTGCTCATTTTCAGAAAATCTGAAAATGATTCAAACACCTACGAGGAGAATGTTTGAGCTATCTGTGGCACAGAAGTGAGTTGAAATGCTACAGACGTGAACCTTTACACATTATCAATATGTAAAAAACAAAACACAAAACCATGAACACTCAGGGTTTTGAGGCTATTTTCCAGTATCTGAAAAATGCTCATGAAATAAGCAGCGGGTGGGAGGAGTAATATGTATACATACACACAAACTACTGTGCATTGGGTTTTATAAAAAAACAAACTATATATCCAGCTAGAAGGATATACAAGCAGATGTAAACAGTGGTTAGTAGTCCTCTAGATAGCTAAATTAAATATTTTTAATTTCTAATTTTCTGTGGCAGGCATCTATTATTTTTACTATAGAAAAAAGTTAGTTGATATGTATATGGATGAAGAATGTAAAGATAACAAAGATCAGAATTATTGAGGTGTTTGGCTATGATAGTCATGAGAAAAGTATAAAAAGAATTGTTAATGACATTCTTCTACCATTCACTGCTCTTTTTCATGTTAACGTTTATCTAACACAGTAGCTTAGTAAAGTTAGCTAAAATCTCACATATTTGGTCATTTCATTTTCCTCCATGGAAAGACAGGCATAACCACAGTTTCCTAACAGAGAGGCATAACCACACTTTGGTTTCCTAATAAACCAAAATAAAAATCAAAATGTACTCAAAAATGGCGGATGGGATGGGAAAAAGGAATTCCTAATAACTACAGATTCATTTTTAGAACAAATGATCAAATCTACGGCAAAGCATCCTTTTCTAGGCTCTTATGCAATATAACAACTTACACGAATACAATATATTTAAAGAGGTTTTTGCACAGCGAATGCTGGAGACAAATTTTAGTTTGTGGATTTTTAAATGACTCATCTTTCTCTTTGTCAGGAGGAAACTATACAGGATGTTCACCAATGCATTAAAAAATACATGCAAGAGTTTAATACAACAACAGTCACCCACTTTACTTGCAAGTCCCTAATCTGCTTTATCAGCACCTTTTTAGATCTTTTTTCTTAACTGTCTTCCTCACTGAATTCTGCCCAACAAGAAATCTTAAAAGCACAAATATACTGTGTATCTGTGTATGTACTTATGCATATCTCTGCTTTATACATGGGCTTCCCTGGTGGCTCAGGTGGTAAAGAATCTGCCTGCAAGACAGGAGACCTGGGTTCAGTCCCTGGGCTGGGAAGATCCCCGGAAGGAGGGCCTGGCAACCCACGCTAGTATTCTTGCCTGGAGAATTCCATGGACAGAGGAGCTTGGCGGGCTACAGTCCATGGGATGGGAAAGCCTAGGCCACGCCTGAGCGACTAACAGACACACTATACATAAAGAGCAAGAGACTTCACCCCTGCTGAGGCGATATGAACTATACCTATCAAACAAGACAATTAAAAGCTCCTATCATCAGTGAGGGAGGTCGGGCATGTAGCCTTGCCAGTTCATGGACAACAAGAAATATGGACTTAAATAATTTCTGTATCATAATCAAAATAATCTACTGCTACTTCCCTTCAAAACTATGAAGTTGTGGACATCATCTGGAATATGAGACCAAAATGAAGGTTCTATCTGGGGAAAAACCAAAACCAAGTCACTTATGATATAAGAACAGAATGAAGAGAAATGATCCTATTCTAAAAAAAATTACACCTATGTCAATTATAAGATTTAAAAAGTCACAGTGAAGCAGAAAATTCTTGAATCTAAAAATAAACTTTAAAATTAAAACATTAATATTTTATTAAAAGATCAAACTTTTTTTTCAGAAGGGAGGGGAATTCCTTGTAACTACACATCATTTTTAGGAGATATGATCCAATAGTGCCTTAAAATCTAATCATTTTTGAACCGATTTAAGTTTAAGCTGAAGACTTTAAATGAAATGGAAATTATTCTTCAAATAGAAATAAAAGTACCTTTCTCTTTCCTTGGAATCTTTGACACAGGAGGAGAAAATAAAAAAGACTCATTTTTTGGTTCAGAAAGGTCCGGCAACAAGATGGCCTTGCTAGACCTAGTCCGTGTGCTATGGGAAGATCTAGTCAGAGCAACTGTAGCAAGCAATTTTTCTTCTTGGTCATTTGGCTCTTTGTGTGCCATTTCTTCTTCATCTATGCACTTTTCTGGTATTGAACGTAATGAACGTTTTTGGCTTTGGTTTTGAGTCCTTTTTGTAAGCTTCTTCTTAGAGCTCATCACTGTAGCAAGTTCCTCATTTGGCATGAAAACTGACTCTTCTAAAGTTGGTTTTCCGACATCAGTATTTTCACTTTTCGCTGGGGTGTTTCTTGTAGCTCTCCTTTGGATGCTGAGACCTTCTCTCTTCTTGAGACTTCCTGCTTCTGTAGCAGCCTTAGATTCTACATCATCAGGTGGATTGATTTTTCTTGGTCTACCACGTTTCCTGGGTGTAGCAGGTGTACCAAAATCTGCTTGAATAGTCAACTGGGAGGAAGCAAGTTTGGAATCTTCTGTAACATCCAATGCACTAACTTCTTTCTTTTTAACCCTTTTACTACGTTGAATAGGCAGCTGTTGTTCAGCGGACTCCCCCTCTTGTTTATATTCTACACTTTCAGAAGCTTCCAAATGAGTACGTCTCAATTTTCTAGTACTTCTGCTAGGACCTGCTACTTTGCTGACTTTCAGATCATTTATAACTTCAACACTTTCCAGATTTTCTACAGATTTAGTTCTTCTAGGAGTCCTTTTTGTAGCAGATGAAAGTTTAACTTCTTTTCTAAAAGAACTTTCTTCAGTTGCTGCTTCCAATAGCTGAGATGATTTTAACCTTCTTAATTCCCTACCTGGAGTAATAACTTGTAATTCTTGTTCCACAGAATTAGCATTTTCTAATGTGTCTTGATTAACATCTTTTTTTCTCCTTCCTCTCCTAGGAGTAATAGAATTTTGAGGTATTTGCTGGTTATGAGATACTCCCTTGTCATCAGAACAGGCACTTTCCAAAGCCCCTGCAATTTCTTTTGTTTTCCTAGTTTTCTTTGTAACTGAAAGCCCCAGCATCTCAGGAGTAGCAACAACTGCTGGTTCTTCCTGTTGTACTGATTTGACATTCAGGTTTTGGACACGTCCTCTCTTGCGAGTTCTGGAGGAAATCATGTCATTAACCTCGCTGACATTTATAGTCACTGTACTTGTTTCCTGAACAGTCTTAATTGTAGAGTCGGCCAATCTGGTGGAACACACGACCTTTTGGCTTATTAAAGGTGTGTTTTCTTGAATGGACTGTTCCATTGTATCTGAAGTAATTTCTTTACTTCTTGTGTCTTTAATTACATCTAATAAATTTTCTGCAATTGCTACTTTAAGTGGTTCAGGCACGTATGGTAATGTCTCCACCCTCTGGGACTCCTGATCACTAGTTACGACAGATGGCAAATTTGCAACATGTCTGTGATTAGCACTTTCCTCACCGCATACATGTTTTTCCTCAGTGGCTGCATTAGCTGCTTTAGCTAACACATCAGATGCTGCATAATCATCTGTCTCTACTTCTCCTTCTTCACCTTCCAAAATCAAGGTAAAGTTGCTCTGTGCCACAAAATGCTCTCCATCTACCTCAGCAATGTCACACTCAGCCGAGTCTTTATTATCAGGTAAGTCACAAAACTGTTCCTCAATGGTATCAAAATTGTATTGAAGCTTAAGAGTTCCTGAGGGATACAACTCATTAAATGAAAGATTCCTAGCCTCTTGTCCTGAATCTTGACCTTCAAGCTTTTCATGTTCAATTACCTAAAATGAATTAAAGATAAGAGACTGTTAACGTATATATTTTAACCTAAAGCATAAATTTTTTAAAAGACCATCTCACTCTTGGTGTATGAATTGTTAAACATAAGCTATATCAATATGGCATATATTTATGGGTTTACTTTATTAAAATAGCCATTTAAGCAATCAAACTTTCTCATTCAGTCAAAATAACTAGACAGAAAAAGATCGAAATTCTGAATGGAATTAAAGTAGAAGTCTACATTTCCCTGGCTAAAAAAGACAGTCTTAACAAAAATGTTAAAAATTATTATGATGCTAACAGTTGCAATAATTAAGGATTTATTCTATTCTCACCCAAGGAAAAAAAAATGAACCGGAGAAAAAGAAACAACCCCCAAACTATGTTCTAATGATAATCCCCAAATTACCTAACTAACCACACTTCCTAAATAGCATGATCCCCATAAGGTTGAAGAAGAGTTCACCTACATAAGCTCCCTTGGGCTAGACTCAATCCTCTTCCCTTTGCTGGGGCTGCATAAACCATGAAATTCCTAAGGCTTTCAAGTTCAGTACCTCTCTTGCAAGGGTTTGGTGGAAGAAGGAATGGTCCTTGCATTTACCTTTTGGTAAGGGAAGGGGAGAAAAAGGAGGAGGCAGAAAGTAACAGAGAGATCTCCTGACCAAGAAGGTAGAACATTACCACCCACCTAAACAATGACATTTTCCCACTACCCACACATTCACTGAAAGACTGGAAATACCCAGAAACAAGGATTCCCATTTACACTATGCCCACAAATTTTATTAGCTTCCTGGCTGAAGGAAAAGGGACTATATTCATCTAATTCACAGTGAGAATACTCATGAAATTGAATATGGATAACCAAGACATTTTTATGAGTTAAACTTCCCAACTACTATACAATCATAAATAATTACAAGAGATTATTTTTCTTTACCTTAAATTCACTTATCATGCAAAACTTACTTATTGATAATAAAATAGATCTGGTGGGATTTTTAGGAAATGTAAGTCATATTAAATAGCAAAAAAAATCCCACCTTTCTGGAATATACAAGAATTTAAACCTCAGGCAGCAGAATATCATTTTCCCAAAAGTATGAAGGGAGGGGAGATGGTAGAGAATTCTATTTAACTGTACTCAACTATTTTCAGATATATGCTCTGGATAGTCTTGATGTCATGCATGTTTCAAGAGTAGCTAATATTTGTTTTCTTATGGCTAAAAGACCTTTCATTTGAACTGGACACTGAGTGAAAATTATTAAAACTGTGACTTCTTTAACACAGTCTTTTGGTTTTCATGAAACCAATTTCTTAAAGGATGATCTCTATAATTCCACAATGTACTTTATATACCTTTTCAAACACAGATTTTTATAAAGGGATTTCTATATAGTAGTGAAATACATGAATACATTACATTAGAGCTATGGTTTGAAACCTAACTAAACCAACACTGAGAGACTGACAAAGAAATAGAAAATTATTATTTTTACATGAATTTCTTGAGTATCAGGAGGATCATCAGAAATTGGAGCCTTTTCTTCTAGTAAGTCAAAACTTGCTTTTAGTACATCAACTTCTATTTCATGATCTTCTTTTAAGTTCAACTCTACTTCCTGGTCAAGCCTATGTTCAGAGACCACAGGGCTTTCAGAGGTAACAGGCCCAGATCTTCCACTATCACCAGGGACTTCGGTCACGGCTGAAAAAAAAAATGAGAGTTAATCTTCCATGTTTGAAGCTAAACAAAGAAAAGATATATACACAATTGAGGAAGCAAACAGAAGGGGAAAGGCTGCACTGCACTTAATGTTTCCTTGAACAACTGTCAAGAGTGTCAAAACGTTTCTAACATCTTCGAAGAGGAAAAGCCTACGAGGATCTAAACAATACTCCTCCTTCATCAGTATCCACTCACTCAGTTTAGACAATACATATTTGCTTTTCAAAAAGATAAAATATAAACAATAAAATATTAAAAACCTGTGCACACCTGTTGACCTAGCAAGGCCATGTCTGGGAATCTATGTGAAAGAAATACTGACACAGAACATGCAAAGATGTATACACAGTAATATTCACTGCAGAAATGAATTAGCAAAACAAACTCATCTCTGAATAGCCACTGTCTAACTGAGAGGAGACACTCAAAAAAAAAAAAAAGGAAGGAAGAAGAAAAAAAATTCACTGGGGAAAAAAAAGTCAAATGAATTCCATATATCTGTTAATCTTCCCTGGAGCAAATTCAGACATTTGTGATTATTTTCCAATAACACTAAGCCAATCTTGGCTGCAAGTTATCACAAACACAGAATAAATATGGAAGTAACCCTGTGTAGATACCTGAAACCCAGAAGGTCAATAAACAGGTATACAGTCTTGGGTGGGGACAGGTAATTTACTTTTTTCCTCTTTAAATATGTCCACAAAAACCATTCTAAGACCTTCTACTGTTAGAACTACAGAGCATTTTATAAGCAACCATCTGCTCTGATAGCTGCCACGCTTCCTCAGAATCCTATTTTTAGCTAGGGAAACAACTGAAGAGGCATAACAGATAATAGTCTGGACTGTTATCCAGATTCTTTTGCCCTAAGAAAAGAACACTCTTTAGACAAAACACTAAAGTGAAATCATTCTGAAGTCAAAATAATACATACATTTATTGTTACCTGCTCTAATTGCAGAGGTACAGGTTTCAACAGAGACCAGTCCTTCGTCTAAAACAGGTACTGTGGACTTCAGGGTGAGGAGTTCCCTTCAGGAAGAGAAACACATACTTCAGTGTGTAAGAAGATCCATCTATTCTGACCTGCTTTAATCCTACCCCAACTCCTACTTTTAAAACCAAGGTTCAGAGACTATACAATTCAAGTACATTCTGAATAATACAACTATATAATTTACAAGTGAATTTAGAAACAAGTAATGTTGTATTTATTTTTCTTATTTTCTAATATTTTACTTTGTTGAAAACAATGGCATAACGTTAAACTACAAATAAAATGATTTTAAAATGCTGGTCGGTTAATTATCGGTGGTCACATTCTTCAAATAAATCCATCAAATATTATGGACATTTTCCCTATATACTTAGTAGATTCACTATTTTAAAGCCAACTGGAAAAAGTATGATAAATGACTTAGAATGGGAGACCAATGTAACCTCTATTAATCTACTTGACAAAAGTTCTACGAAGAGTTGACAGTGGTCCCTTTGTATTCTGAGGTGGCCTTCCCCTGAAGCCAGCTAAAGCATGCTGATTTTTAAAATGGGACAAATAAATTATAAAGCTCAAGAAAAAGTATGCATTTGGAATATGTACACATTTATTTATAGGTATATTTGTAAGACTTATCTCAATCACAATGTTTATAGTAAGGATAACCAAGAACCAACAACAAAATAAGTTTACATTTAAAAAGGAACTAGCTTGCCAAGATGTTGAATATTCACCTAGATTGTCACTGATGAATGCCAATTTCTGATCAAGTGATTGCTTTTTGATTTGTTGTTGCTGTAATCCACTGAACCCCTTATAATTTATACTAATTTTCATTAAAAATTTTAAAACCTTAGAATTAAATAACAATCTTGATGATCCTTTCGTACTATTTCTCCCTCCTTTTCCATGAAGGACTGGCAAAGATTTTAGTTATCATGACTTCTCTCTCAGAAGCGAAGAATATGACTGAGCTAAATGTATGAGAGGTGACGATTATAATACTGATTTTTTTATGGGTGGTCTGTGAAATCACTCTCAGAACTTACAGTGAAGCATTTACAGTATCTTAAATTGTCATGTTTTATGTGGGTTAATCTTAGTAAATTATACCCTTACAACTTCTTGATAAATGAAGCTGCAACTTTTTATTGTGTTCTCTACAACAGCATTACTCCAAAGTGCTGATATAAAATGTGTCCAGTCTTGCAATGAGATAAGGAATTTATGCCAGAAGATCAATTACCTCAATGATTAGTTCAGCTAACTTCCAAAAAGGCTATTGATAAGTATGTTAATGAAGCTGCTATCTTGTTGCAGACCATAAAGCCTTCAGTAACTAGCATCAACTTTACTAGTCCACACTTTAAGTAGCATTGTCCTACGTCCCTAGTATGCTGGCTGAATGTGTAAGCGCCAAATGAAACTGACGAACTGGGAGCGTAATAGTTCAAGCTGTCACTGAAAAACAACAACTTCTAACTTGAGTCTTGTAGCAACCAAATGGCAAGGATCAATACTGCCTCTGAACTACCTCCCTTATGGTCTGCCTTGGTGCTACAGGATACATACCAGATTACTGAGATCATGGAAAGCGGGAGAGCATGGAAGAATATGTGGCTGTAAGTGAAACTTCTGTTTTTCAACAGAAATAATATTCTTTGGTGATTCTAAAGAGTTCTGCGTCAGTTTATCATGTCTCTATATGTTTTAGGAAACCATCTGGTATCATTTCATAATAACTACTAAGTAACACTGAGTTGTGCAAATGAATTTCTTACATAACAGATACAGTACCAAAATGGAAATGACAGAGACAAAGAAAGATCTAAAGAAGAGTTAATCTATGCATGGAACAAATATCAATATTTACTACTGTTTCACAGCTTCATTAAACTTTATCAATATTTGAAATTTTCTCTATAAACTTACTCTTCAGGGACTGATGGTATACAAAGAGAAGCTTCAACTCCTTGAATGGGGTTTAAGTGATTTAATTCTGAAAGTACACCCTCCACAACTAAGCCATCCTTTGTTTCTGCATCTTCTAAAGTGCCTGTAAATAATACAGTTAAGAACATATTTATTTACTAAATGTTTAGCAATTACTTACAGTCTTGGCTTATTACTTTTTAGTAAGTTGTTGGGTCTGCTTTTTTGTATACTTTTAGTTTATTCCTTTGGCATCAGACAACCAGTTCCTCCTAATTCTCTGAGCATAGGCCAAACCCCACCCCAACCCGCTCTTTCATCTATAACTAATACTTTTGGCTTAGCAGGTTAGCAACTAGCTGAGCTAGTAAGATTCAAATCTAGCTGATTTCACTCTAAAGTCTGTGCTATATAATCCCCCCCACAAAACAATAAAAATGTCTATTTGAGACTGCCTCATCATTTTAGGACTAATTCATTGGAAGGACTGATGCTGAAGCTGAAGCCCCAATACTCTGGGCCACCTGATGTGAAGAACTGACTCATGTGAAAAGACCCTGAAGCTGGGAAAGACTTAAGGTAGGAGAAGGGGATGACAGAGGATGATGAGATGGATGGATGGCATTACTGACTCAATGAGTCTGAGTACTGAGTAGCCTCTGGGAGTTGATGGACAGGGAAGACTGGTGTGCTGAGGTCCATGGGGTCGCAAAGAGTCAGACATGACTGAGCAACCATGAGTGAAAATACTGCCAATAACATCCTCATCAAACAGTTACCATTCAAATATTTTAGTGGAACACAGCACACCAAAAGAGTATGTGAACTTCTAAAGATATGCTTATTTACAAAGACAGTCCTAAACTCTTAGATTATGATTATACAGTGGAAGT
The DNA here is from genome assembly GCF_001704415.2 of Capra hircus. Lineage (NCBI taxonomy): Eukaryota > Metazoa > Chordata > Mammalia > Artiodactyla > Bovidae > Capra > Capra hircus. Next base: position 29,049,932 of record NC_030823.1, on the reverse strand, counting down.
CACAAATAGATTCAAGGAATTAGATCTGATTGAGTACCTGAAGAACTACGGACGGAATTTCGAGACACTGTTCAGGAGGCAGGGATCAAGACCATCCCCAAGGAAAAGAAATGCAAAAAGGCAAAATGCCTGTCTGAGGAGGACTTACAGATAGCTGTGAAAAGAAGAGAAGTGAAAAAGCAAAGGAGAAAAGGAAAGATATAGCCATTTGAATGCAGAGTTCCAAAGAATAGCAAGGTGAGATAAGAAAGCCTTCCTCAGTGATCAGTGCAAAGAAATAGAGGAAAACAATAGAATGGGAAAGACTAGACCTCTCTTCTAGAAAATGAGAGATACCAAGGGAACATTTCATACAAAGATGGGCTCGATAAAGGACAGAAATGGTATGGACCTAACAGAAGCAGAAGATAAGAAGAGGTGACAAGAATACACAGAAGAACTACACAAAAAAGATCTTCACGACCCAGATAATCATGATGGTGTAATCACCAACCTAGAGCCAGACATCCTGGAATGCGAAGTCAAGTGGGCCTTAGGAAGCATCACTACAAACAAAGCTAGTGGAGGTGATGGAATTCCAGTTGAGCTATTTCAAATCCTGAAAGATGATGCTGTGAAAGTGCTTTCAATATACCAGTAAATTTGGAAAACTCAGCAGTGGCCGCGAGACTAGAAAAGGTCAGTTTTCATTCCAATCCCAAAGAAAGGCAATGCCAAAGAATACTCAAACTACCACACAACCGCACTCATCTCACATGCTAGTAAAGTAATGCTCAAAATTCTTCAAGCCAGGCTTCAGCAATACGTGAACTATGAATTCTAGATGGATTTAGAAAAGTCAGAGGACCCTGAGATCAAATTGCCAATATCCACTGGATCATCGAAAAAGCAAGAGAGTTCCAGAAAAGCATCTATTTCTACTTTATTGACTATGCCAAAGCCTTTGACTGTGTGGATCACAACTCTGGAAAATTTTTAAAGAGATGAGAATACCAGACCACCTGACCTGCCTCTTGAGAAAATTATACGTAGGTCAGGAAGCATCAGTTAGAAGTGGACATGGAACAGGCTAGTTCCAAATAGGAAAAGGAGTACGTCAAGGCTGTATATTTTCACCCTGCTTATTTAACTTAGATGCAGAGTACATCATGAGAAATGCTGGGCTGGAAGAAGCACAAGCTGGAATCAAGATTGCTGGGAGAAATATCAATAACCTCAGATATGCAGATGACACCACCCTTATGGCACAAAGTGAAGAACTAAAGAGCTTCTTTATGAAAGTGAAACAGGAGAAAGAAAAAGTTGGCCTAAACCTCAACATTCAGAAAACTAAGATCATGGCATCTGGTCCATCACTTCATGGGAAATAGATGGAGAAACAGTAGAAACAATGAGAGACTTTATTTTGGGGGGCTCCAAAATCACTGCAGATGGTGGCTGCAGCCATGAAATATACAGATGCTTGCTCCCTGGAAGAAAAGTTATGACCAACCTAGACAGCATATTAAAAAGGAGAGACATTACTTTGCCAACAAAGGTCCGTCTAGTCAAAGCTATGGTTTTTCCAGTCATCATGTATGGATATGAGAGTTGGACTATAAAGCAAGCTGAGTGCCAAAGAATTGATGCTTTTGAACTATGGTGTTGGCGAAGACTCTTGAGAGTCCCTTCGACTGCAAGGAGATCCAACCAGTCAATCCTAAAGGAAATCAGTCCTGAATATTCATTGCAAGGACTGATGCTGAAGCTGAAACTCGAATACTCTGGCCACCTGATGCGAAGAACTGACTCATTGGAAAAGACCCTGATGCTGGGAGGGATTGGGGGCAGGAGGAGGAGATGACAGAGGATGAGATGGCTGGATGGCATCACCGACTCAATGGACATGGGTTTGAGTGAACTCTGGGAGTTGGTGATGGACAGGGAGGCCTGGCGTGCCACACAGTCCCTGTGGTCACAAAGAGTCAGACATGACTGATCAACTGAACTGAAATTCTTAGAGCAATTAATAACGTGTTCAGTTCAGTTCAGTTCAGTCGCTCAGTCGTGTCCGACTCTTTGCAACCCCATGAATCACAGCACGCCAGGCCTCCCTGTCCATCACCAACTCCCAGAGTTCACTCAAACCCACGTCCATTGAGTTGGTGATGCCATCCAGCCATCTCATCCTCTGTCGTCCCCTTCTCCTCCTGCCCCCAATCCCTCCCAGCATCAGGGTCTTTTCCAATGAGTCAACTCTTCGCATGAGATGGTCAAAGTATTGGAGTTTCAGCTTCAACATGAGTCCTTCCAATTAACAACACCCAGGACTGATCTCCTTGCATTCCAAAGGACTCTTCTCCAACACCACAGTTCAAAAGCATCAATTCTTTGGTGCTCAGCTTTCTTCACAATCCAACTCTCACATCCATACATGACCACTGGGAAAACCATAGCCTTGAGTAGACGGACCTTTGTTGGCAAGGTAGGATCTCTGCTTTTCAATATGCTATCTAGGTTGGTCATAACCTTCCTTCCAAGGAGTAAGCTTCTTTTAATTTCATGGCTGCAGTCACCATCTGCAGTGATTTTGGAGCCCCCAAAAATAAAGTCTGACACTGTTTCCCCATCTACTTCCCATGAAGTGATGGGACCAGATGCCATGATCTTTGTTTTCTGAATGTTGAGCTTTAAGCCAACTTTTTTACTCTCCTCTTTCACGTTCATCAAGAGGCTTTTTAGTTCCTCTTCACTTTCTGCCATAAGGGTGGTGTCAGCTGCATATCTGAGCTTATTGATATTTCTCCCGGCAATCTTGATTCCTTCCAGCTTGTGGTTCCTCCAGCCCAGTGTTTCTCATGATGTACTCTGCATGTAAGTTAAATAAGCAGGGTGACAATATACAGCCTTGACGTACTCCTTTTCCTATTTGGAATCAGTCTGTTGTTCCATGTCCAGTTAATAATGTGTTACATTTATCAAATAAAGACAACATTAGCCCCAACTTCACTGGATTCATATTTTAAGAAACCTTAGTTCAGCTTAGGCAGAAAATATCTTCCCAAAGAAACCACTATGACACACATTTTTACACTGGTTTTACAGATTTAAAAATAGGAATTATCTTTAAATAAGCTTGTTAAATCTGTGCAGGAGTAATAAAGATAAAAATAGACTGAGTTTTCTGATCCACCAATTCTAAGCAAAGTTTCTCCCCTTTCTTGTGTTCCACTGGTTCCTACTGTGTCTCCCAGCATAGCATTTATCAAACTGCATTGCACACATTTGTTTGATTTAATCCACAATCGACTCCAGTCATCTTGCCTGGATAATTCCATGGACAGAGGAGCCTGGCAGGCTACAGTCCATGGGGTTGCAAAGAGTCAGGCATGTCTGATCAACTATCACTCACTGACTAGACTTTACATTACATGCAGGCAAGTGCCACGTCTACTTAGTTTATCCTTACCATCTAGCACATTTTTATTCTTTATCCTCTACTTTATTTATCCTTAATACCTAACACACACACAAAACAGGACCCTGTCCATTGCACAAGATTAGGGGCTCAACCATTCTTTGATAAATGAATATAAAGACAATTCATGGGTCTTTGAACATTTATTTTCACTTCCTAGTGATTATTTTGGAGGTAGGGATGGAGAGCAGAATGAACTTCCTGTTTTCTAAGCAGCTTTCTAGAAAGTTGAGGCTGCTGGATAGATAAGTTAATGTAGTCTGTAAAGGTAATATTATTATTTCTCATAACTATAGGAAGACCTTAAGTCACACTGATATTTGACATTGCTTCCTTAATCATTACTGTTCTTTTCTAAATTTCATTTCCAAATGGAAATAGAACACACATTAAATTCTCCTCTTCTCAAACCTCAAACATATTTATAATCAAAGTTTGTAAGTGGAAAGAATAAGATATGTGTACTATGGCTAGAACCTACTGTGCTATGATCATGTAATTATTTAACCCTGTTGCTTTCTTCAGTAGAAAAACTTCTATTCCAAATTTTACTGAAGGATATCAATGGCCATTTTTAATATCTGGGATGAGTCCTTACCCATTTGTTTCTCTGGCTCTGGAGGAGTCACTCCTGGTTTAAATGTATTTTTATCATTGTTCTTCTCAGTCTGTTCAGTTAAATTAGTAACCAGTTCAGTGGAAGAGCTCACTGACTTAGAGGCTATCAAAATATCTTCAAAGTCTTCTGGTAATGGAGCATCCTGATACTCTAAGGTAGTCTGGTCTGATCTGGTGGAAGTATTGCTATTTTCTACGCTCACATCCAGTTTCTCCAAACTTTGTGAAGTTGTATCCTGTGATCTGACATCCATTTCTTGATGCTCCTTTTCAGGGCTATCCAGGGGAAAAGATGTTGTCTTATCTTTGTTCCTCAGCCATTCAGTTTCTGCTGGAGCTCCACATTCATGTAAAGACGCAGTAATACATGTTTTTGCTTTGCTGTCATCTACAGTCTATCAAGTAAAGATTTGGAGAAAAAAATTTTTTAAATCAGTTAAATCTAACTTGTCCATCCCAATCATACCCCACCCTTTCCATGCTCTGTTATCTCCAAATTCTTTTCTCCATCAAAATTTACTTACTGTAAATTCATTCTCCTCAGACTGATGACTAAAAGTTAATGACTGCTAATGATTCTCTAATTGGTAATAGATCAGTACTTCCAAAAGACTAAAATACAGAATAGGCAAGATGCCCAATAACCACCAATGGGCTCCTATTAGCCTACAGTGAAGCTCTACAGACATACCTCCCCAACAGACAACAAACTAGGAACTTACTGAGAGCAGCAGTGCAATACAGGTTGAAAAACAAAGAGCACAAAACAAACAAAACCACCCATGGACCTTAATCCCAGTCTCGTTCCTTCCATCAAGTAACTATGTGGTTATAGACGATTTAACTTGGTGTTTCTAGCCCTATTTTCTTTACCTGTAAATGACAGGTTTGGCTTAGCCAAGGCCCTAAAGTCTCTCTCTGAATTAATGTTTTCTGATTTTATGACTATCTGCAAGACTGTATATAAAAATCTATAGCGATATCATTTACACTGATAGGAGCTTAATATGTTATTAAGAAGTCCTTTTGTTCCAACTATTATCAAACTTACTCCAGCAGTCCATTTCGTGGTTATGCCTTCTTCCATGAATGAAATTCTAGTTTCTTTGAGTCGTAAAGGAGGACTAAGAGATCTTCCAGGCGACAGAGAGGGAGATGCTAAAGGTGTCGTTCGAAGACCAGACCTTAGGATGGACTGAGGAGTGAACTCGGCAAATCCAGAGGAAGTAACCGACATAGCCAAAGTCTTAGCTTTCTATGACACAGAGTAAATGGAATTCACCATTAGTGTTTGTAAAAGACACTTACATAAGGACAGAGCCAAATGAGTGGCAATGATGGCTATATTCTCATCTCAATAAAAACATCAATAAGTATTATTATAGATTACTGGAAAGAAAACATAAAATTCTACTCAGAGCTTTCTATTTATAAGGCTACAAAACATAAAATTGCATCCATAATCATTCTAAACCTTGATTATTCCTAGGTTTAAGTTCAACTTAGAAAATAAAGTGCTGATAGAAGATAAATTATTTAACTATCGCTTAGAAAAACTTTAGAAGGTGAAAGAGATGATACTGTGTGATGAACAGAATCTAGTTTAATTATAGCAAGCTAATCTAAATTACAGAGAAGGCAATGGCACCCTACTCCAGTACTCTTGCCTGGAAAATCCCATGGATGGAGGAGCATGGTAGGCTGCTGTCCATGGGGTCGAGAAGAGTCAGGCATGACTGAGCGACTTCACTTTCACTTTTCACTTTCATGCATTGGAGAAGGAAATGGCAACCCACTCCAGTGTTCTTGCCTGGAGAATCCCAGGGACGGGTGAGCCTGGTGGGCTGCCATCTGTGGGGCTGCACAGAGTCGGACACGACTGAAGCGACTTAGTAGTAGTAATCTAAATTAATAAGATTGACTTTAAGAATGTTTTAGAAAAAATGTAATTCCATTACATGAATCCAATAGTAACTGACTTACTTATGAGAATTCTGATGGTTTACTACAATGGTTACCAATAATTAGCAGATGAACTAGTTAGCAAAAACAATTTCCTCACTTAATCTCTCCTCTAAAGGACTCGTAAACAAATTACTGGATCCTATTAGATTATTAAATTCCATTAGATCCATCATAAGATTATATTGATTTTTTTCCTAGATTCTTTTTGGTAGCAAGTACAAAATTACTCCCTCATTTAATTTCATTTGAACTTAATTGCAGATTATATAAAGTATGAGTGTTTTTCTATAGAAGAAAAAAGTTAGAAATACTATGCTGCTGCTGGTGCTGCTAAGTCGCTTCAGTCGTGTCCGACTCTGTGCGACCCCAGAGACAGCAGCCCACCAGGCTCCCCCGTCCCTGGGATTCTCCAGGCAAGAACACTGGAGTGGGTTGCCATTTCCTTCTCTAATGCATGAAAATGAAAAGCAAAAGAGAAGTCACTCAGTTGTGTCCGACTCTTAGCGACCCCATGGATTGCAGCCTACCAGGCTCCTCTGTCCATGGGATTTTCCAGGCAAGAGTACTGGAGTGGGGTGCCATTGCTTTCTCCGAGAAATACTATACTGGATATTAAATATTAGGAACTTAATCTTAGCAACCACCTTTTCAATTTCTTTTAATAACTATTTTAGGAATAGCATTTATTGAAGTATCTTTTATCCAGTTTGAAAAGTAAGAATTCCTTGGCTTCACTTTAAATGCTGGATATCCAGAAACAATTAAGGAAAAAATAATAAAAAGTTCTGGGACTCACTCCAGAATACCAGACAAGGAACTTGCAGAGAACATTTGTGAAAATGGCTTTCCAGCAGGAAGGTAAAAATCCACTATTACCAGTCATCACAAGTTTAGCTGTGGTTTCTCTGCTAGTAATTTATCAGAAAGGGTGAAGGAAAAAGCAATTTCCTACTGACAGTAGGAAAGAGTAACACTTTATAATTTTACTGAAGGAGCTAGAATTTAAAATAAAACTTTAAAAAATGTTAAGAATGAGAAAGTATTTGATGAAGGAATAGCAAAATGGTATCAGAAAAAAAAAACCACACACAAGAACATGAAAGCATTTTTCAAAGAAAAAAGGCTAATTTATAATATAGTAAGCATTTGGAAACATATCCACAGAAAAAGGGAAAATAAAGGCTTAAAACCCTATTACCCAGAGATGCTGATTATAAATAGTTTCATTTTTCTCTGCTATTTGTAAGGAACTTCCTAGCTTCACTATGAATACTAGACGCTAGATGCGTAATATAATACTTACCTTAACAACAAGAGGAGTTTCAAGTAAATGTAATTCTGAAGCCCTGGAGGCATTCTGACGTGATCCTTTTAATTGTGAACTTACTGGCAATGAACTAGATGCCAGGGACCAAGGAGACCGTGTGGGGCTTTGCTGAATAAACTCCAAACACTGAGAGGGCTGGGGGACAGGATGAACAACGAAATCCAGCAGTCTGTAATCACAGTATACATATAAAAAGAAAAATCCTGGTAACATATTTTGAGTTATACTGAAGAAACAAAAAGAATTAGTATCCCATTTAATTATGCAAACTTCTATATTCACTGGTAAATATGATAACCATATGAAAATATAAATTCAGACAAGTATATTACTATCTGTAATGCCACCCTTAGTTTCAAAAATCAGAATTAATTCAGTAGTGAAAAAAGAGAATTATGAAACCTAGATAGCAATTTGATCATGCTCCCACTGCTGCTGCTGCTAAGTCATTTCAGCCATGTCCAACTCTCTGCGACCCCATAGACGGCAGCCCACCAGGCTCCTCTGTCCCTGGGATTCTCCAGGCAAGAATACTGGAGTTGGTTGCCGTTTCCTTCTCCAATGGAGAAGTGAAAGTGAAGTCGCTCAGTCGTGTCCAACTCTTCGCAACCCCATGGACTGTAGCCTACCAGGCTCTTCCATCCATGGGATTTTCCAGGCAAGAGTACTGGAGTGGGTTGCCATTTCCTTCTCCGATCATGCTCCCCACTCCCTCAAAAGGAGTTATAGCCCTCCTCCCTCCCTTAACCAACTGAGCCTCTCTATGAGCCAACCATTTATTTTCAAATGACGACAAACAGTTAATGATACAAGCAATGTAACGCTTCCCTAGCAAGCCATTCACTGCAATTCACTTTCATCAACATAGAAATTCCTTTCACCTACATGAAATGTACATAATGAATACTGGTTTATTTACCTTTACGGTTCTGATCAGTACACTTAGCAACCAAAGGAAATGTTAATTTTCTCAAATTAATGAGGTTAGTAGCAAAACAGAATCCCAGGACTACACTCAATGGTTTTTTTTTCTACAGTGTCCTGGACATTTTTATCATATCAGATGATAAAAATGATCTCATAGATGACTTGTATTAAGTATGCATAGTCCAAACAGCTTAAAAACCTAAGTTTAAAAAATAAACTTGAAGGTGAAATTTTTCAATTATGATTTTTGTGGACCATTTATAAACATACGGTCACTACTTTCCCAGTTTCCTAATAGTTTATTTTATGGCTACATTCCTAGCAACAAAAACACTACCTCAAGATGCCTATGTGATTCAGCTGAGAATAACCACAAAAGTAAGTTTGGTGCCCAGAAATAGTAATTTCTTGCTGCTATGCCTTCTTTGCCATTCTATCCTTTAAGTTCAAGATTTTTACTGCAAGAGATGGCAGACCAACAGAAATCACAGGTGCTTCAAAACAACTTATTATGTGGTGGGGAAATATTTACAGGAAGTATTTTCTTCCTCTAAATACAGTATCTTTGCATTTGTTATTCTGTACTAAGCACAGCTCTGAGATTTCTACCAAACCAAAAACATTCAGTCAGGTTGCTAGACATTTCTTTCTCTGTTGTCTTCTGATTCTTCTTTCCTTCTCTACTTCATTTGCATTCAAATTATATATTTGTAAACTTTTGCTCACTTTTTTATTGAGCTATCCCAAATAGGTATTTTGTTAAATGCCTTGCATTAGGCTGAAATTTATGTTTAAGGTGCCTATTTAGGAAAGATTATTTCTCAGAAGCAAGGTCTGTGCAACAAGTGGTATACCTACTGAGTAAGAGCAAAATTCTTATACTAACAAGACTTGATGTGTTTAAGTTATATTTTAAAAAGATATGAAGAAAAAAATTTTTGATTGTTTTCTGAACAAAGTGTTAAATATCACATTAGGTCTTTTATTTCCTCAACAACTTTTTGACCATGATCCAAGTAGGTAATGCATTTTAGATTATGCACATATAGAAAACATGAATTACATAAAATGGCATTCAGCCTTATTATGTTCAGTGCCCATTGATATTATCTATGCTAAGCCACAATCCATTAAATTTTACTTACACTAACACACACCCAATTTGAAAAATATAGAAGCAAGAAGTGGAATGATTTTTATAAAAGGTAAATATTCACACCTCAATCAGCTCTATTCCATATGTGTTAACACTGGCTTTAAAGGATTCTCATAATAGTCCTTAGGCCATTAGTAGGCCTGAACACTTATTATCTCTCCCTTCTTGAATTGCAGACCTATTCAATGGTAAAGCGGCTGCCTACAATGAGGGAAACCAGGGTTCAATCCTTGGGTCAGGAAGATCTCCTGGAGAAAGGAAATGGCAACCCACTCCAGTATTCTTGCCTGGAAAATCCCATGGATGGAGCCGAACAGTCCATGGAACTGCAAAAAGTCAGACACAACTGAGCAACTTCACTTTCACTTTCAAGTACAAAGAAACTGAGATAAAGTGACTTGTGGGAAAAAACCAAAACTATTGGTAAAAAACCATGTCAGTGATAATGACTTCTATTTGAAGCAACCTTTTCACCATCTCCTTATGGTAATAAAGGAAAAGAACCTCAATTTAAGAAAATCTAACCCAAAAAAGGGAAAATCCTTTCATAATTTGAAAAGATATCCATTATATACACTACAAATGGGTTGAGCCCAATTGTTTTTAAGTTATTAACTTATTCTGGAATCAAGATTGCTGGGAGAAATATCAATAACCTCAGATATGCAGATGACACCACCCTTATGGCAGAAAGTGAAGAGGAGCTAAAAAGCCTCTTGATGAAAGTAAAAGAGGAGAGTGAAAAAGTTGGCTTAAAGCTCAACATTCAGAAAACGAAGATCATGGCATCCGGTCCCATCACTCCATGGCAAATAGATGGGGAAACAGTGGAAACAGTGTCAGACTTTATTTTTGGGGGCTCCAAAATCACTGTAGATGGTGACTACAGCCATGAAATTAAAAGACGCTTACTCCTTGGAAGAAAAGTTATGACCAACCTAGATAGTATATTCAAAAGCAGAGACATTACTTTGCCGACTAAGGTCCACCTAGTCAAGGCTATGGTTTTTCCTGTGGTCATGTATGCATGTGAGAGATGGACTGTGAAGAAGGCTGAGCGCCGAAGAATTGATGCTTTTGAACTGTGGTGTTGGAGAAGACTCTTGAGAGTCCCTTGGATCCAACCAGTCCATTCTGAAGGAGATCAACCCTGGGATTTCTTTGAAAGGAATGATGCTAAAAGCTGAAGCTCCAGTACTTGGGCCACCTCATGCGAAGAGTTGACTCATTGGGAAAGACTCTGATGCTGGGAGGGATTGGGGGCAGGAGGAGAAGGGGACGACAGAGGATGAGATGGCTGGATGGCATCACTGACTCAATGGACAATGAGTCTGAGTGAACTCCAGGAGATGGTGATGGACACAGGGAGGCCTGGAGTGCTGCAATTCATGGGGTCGCAAGGAGTCAGACACGACTGAGTGACTGAACTGAACTGAATTTATTCTGAGTACCTTTATTCTTAGTATCAAAACTATTTCAACAACATTATGTCATTTTGTCTTGGATAAATTGTAAAAAGTCAAAAATTTTCAACAATTATGGTCATATTATTAAAGAGAAAGAATCATTACATTAAGAGATAGTTGTACTCTGCTATTGATGATCATGAATACTTCTCCACTCTCCAATGCCTTTTGCCTTAAATAAAATAAACAACCACAGTTCCATCTTGGATACAAAATTTCAATTTAACTATTTACTACTCTAATAACCATAGGTTTAAGAAATAAAAGTATTATTGTACTAAAGCCACTTAAGACATTTTAGTAGGCTCAGTTAAACAGGAGCAAGTTTTTAGAAGCCAACCAAGATTAGCTGGGATTTACAAAAAATAACCTTCATTCTTGGGTCTGAATCAGAGAGATTAAAGAAAACAAACAAATAATTTATTTTGCTTATGATTTTAATACAACAAAGTTTGCTTTTCTTTAAGCAGTCTGAAATCATTAAGCAAAATTCTAAGTAGATTATCAGCTGATGTAAAATTCCTTAAAAGTACTATAAAACTGCCCAAACTATTTTTTTTAAAGGAAGCATTAAAAAACTCCTTCAATAATTTAAAACAGTATTTATGAAGACTTGAAAGATACTTTTAAAATTATAGTGTAATTATTAAGTATCATCTCACACTGGTCAGACTGACTATCATCAAGAAGTCTTCAAATAATAAAAGCTAAAGAGGGTATGGAGAACAGAGAGCCCTCTTACACTGCCGGTGGGAATATAAATTGGTATAGTCACCATGGAAAACAGAATCGGGCTTCCTTAAAAAATATATAATGGACATATATATAATATACATATATATATATATATATATAAAGGAATTAGTCAAAAAAGGAATGAAATATTGCCATTTGTAAGCAACATGGATGAACCTGGAGAATACCATTATTAAGTGAAGTAAGTGAAATTAAGACAAATATCCTATCAGTTTAAGTCTTGTCTAACACTGTCTTTTAAAAGTGATTAAATAAATTCTTACCTAGAAATTCTTTGTGATGCCTTTGTAATTGGTGTTCCAACAAATGCCTCAGGCAGCTCTGGATCTGGGAGAGAATATGCTACAGGAGAGGGTTCCTCTACATTAGGACTACAGAGAAAATAAAAATTTAACTTTTGATTATGTATCACAAAGAAGGCTAAATTATCAATACAAATACTGTAAGAAGGTGAGGTTAGATGGGAAGGGGACTATCTTTTTTTCACCATGTATATTCTGCTTATTTACAAATAACAATGAATATAATTGGTTTCAAATTTAAGAACAAAGAATGTTCTTCTTGCAAGCAAAGTAGACAACACAAAACATTTTTCCTACATACACTAATAAGCTCTAAGGCTGGACTGTTTATGAATGCAGCTGATAACCCAGGGAAGATTAGCAAGCAGCATTATTGTAAAAGGTGTAAGAAAAACATACCTATTATAGACAGAGATGCTATTTTCAGGTTCATTACTTGCCCAGATCTCTCCAATTTTAGATAACACATTATTGATGAAAGTAGATCTTGTTAACACAGTCCCGGTTACAGCCTGCTTTGGAACTGCTGATAATGGTTTTGGCCTAGAAACTGTGAAACAAAAAAGGTAGTATTTAATTTCATCTCTAACACCAGGATTTTAAAGTAGATAGACTAATATGGCAAAGTGATTGGAGAAAACAAAACATGAGTAGTTCAATTATATTTGGTTTAGCAATATATGTGCAGAAATTTAACAATTTTGGCTTTTAGGAGATGGTGAAATAATTATTCTACATGTTTTCTAAAAGTCAGCAGTCTTCAAATGAAATCAAAAGAGTTCTGTCACTCTGCACTAAAAAAACTAGAAAGTTTAAAAGTTCTAAGGAAGCTTTCGCTTTCTTGGGGTAGAACAACCAATAAAAAACCAAACAAACAAAACCACAAAGCATCACTGTGATGAATCTAAGCAAAATTGAGCTAAACAGAAGATAACAAAGGTTTCAGAAGATAATCATTCAATATCTTTTCTAGCACAATATTTTAGGACATTTTTCAATGAAATCTTACCTTCTCGAAAAACTGATGATGCTGACAGATGGTAAGGCTTTGCTCGCTCAATGGCTAATTTTCGCTGGACTCTAGGAAGAATTTTCCCATATTGGTCTATTATAGAATTTCGAGTCACTGATCTCTCTCGCAAACGAGGATCACGATCATTCTATCGAATATAACATAACTGGTAAAAATTTAATCTTCAAAAATGTTAGGTGCTATGTCTATTATTTACATTTAATTTATAATTATGAATACACAAGAATACCTTCCTCCTTTCTACATACCCATTCTTCCAAACCAAAGACATCATACACACAACCTAACTGCTTCATCAATTCTTACCCATCAATAAATTCCAAGTCTCTCCTTCCCAGCCTTATTTACAACTAATAAAACCAATGATTTTCATTTACTAAGCAACATGTTCCATCACACACACCTCTGTGCATCCTCACAAAAGATACTGTCATTCTACAATTAAGGAAACCAAGGTTCAGAGTGTGTCCAAGCACATAGAGCCAATGAGCAATTAGTCCAACCCCTAAAATCTATGCTTTTTGCACTATTTATTTCCTACTGTTGTCCTCTACCAATTGCTATTTTCCCTGAGTGAGTAAAGTAGTTAGACTGGTAAGACTGTGGGCAGATACCTTAACAGAAATGGCACATATAAAAGAACTGGATAAGTAACAACATCCTGTTTGTCAATTCTGCTACAGAAAGTGAGGATTTTCTAAATTTAAGATTATACAAAGCTCTTCTATAATGAAGTCATCTGTTTTCCCTATTCTCTTGTTCCCCCATAATAAAACAAGTTCAACTGTACCATAAGATTAATCTTCAGAGTCTGGTTCAGCTTCAAGGCAGGAATATAATTGGCACGCTGCAAATGGTGAACTAAAAGGAATTCATGATTCTGAACACTCGCACTGGACTGTAAAAATCTCACCAAACACTCCTAGAAAGAAAAAAATAGATTTGTAAGCTATTAACTTATCCTAAATTTCCAGATATAAGTTTACACTGACAAATCCTTACCTGCTCAGTGTCTGTGAATGGTAGCTTCAATAAATCCTCCATTAAGCCCATCTCCTGACAGACTTCATACGTATGCTTGAGCAGCTCCTCTATATTCAACCTATTAGAATGTTGTCGCAGTAAAGTCCAGGCCTCCACCATGCACCTGAAATCAATATTTATCAAAGTTTAGTTTTAGAAAAGCTATTTAAAATGTTCAAAACAAGACATCCACCTGAAGAATCCCAAAGATACTTTGTGCATGCATCTTAGTCGTGCCTGACTCTGCGACCAACATGGACTGTAGCCTGCAAGGCTCCTCCGACCATGGGATTTCCCAGGCAAGAACACTGGAGTGAGCTGCCATTTTCTCCTCCAGGGGATCTTCCTGACCCAAGGATCAAACTATCTCCTGCACTGGTAGGTGGATTCTTTACCAGTGAGTCATCTGGGAAGCCCAAAAGATACTATGTACATATTATTTAAAAGTATTTTAAAATTTTATTCAATACTAATCACTGTGAAGTAGTAAAGAAAATAAGGTAGCTTTAAAAACTTTATCATGGAATGTTGACTATACCATGTTATTTATTGAATATTCCACTGAAAATAAAAACCAGAATTGTTTTTGGACAGAGAATGGTTTTGAGTGTACGAGTTGTCTACTCTCATGACCATGGTAAACGGGAGCTGCAGCTCACTGTCGATGCCCAGCATCGTTAAGAGAAAATCACACTGCATATAGTTAGCTTAGGAAAAGACCAAAATTCAAACTATGGTTACTACTTCATATATGCATACTGCTTTGCACCATTTTAAAGTTGAAAAAATTATAAGTTGAAGCATCGTTAAGTCAGGGACCATCTGAACCCAAGAGTTCAAGAAGACAAAAATCTAATGCAATCTGGACAGAACTGAAATATTCAAGTGAGATTCTTAAGAAAGTGACACTGAGCATGAGAAGAGTAGAAAAGAAAATGAGCAAAGACCTAGAGGCAGAAACAGCATATTGTGTTTATGGGAAAGTAGAAGCCTTAGCTTAGCAACTCTTCTTAGTAAGATTTTGGCTTATCTACAGCAAGATCTGATTAGAGAACTTAGGTCAAATCAGACAGTTTTAGAAACCAAGTGGGGCTGCTGAAACATCCTTCTGTGAGCAATAGGTCATTAAATGAAGCAATGTGTCTCATGATACACTGATAAGTAAAAATCAACATGAATAATAAGAATTTCTAAAAATTAACCAATAAACAAAGCCTGTGAGTCTTTATGTACTTATATAAAGAACAAAATGTCTTGAAAGACACATACTAAGATTAACAATGATAAGTCTCACATGTAGAATTTTTGGAAGGGCTGATAAGTGTCAAAGCAGAAGCAGGCGTAGAATAAAAAATGGCAAGTAGGTAGGAATAATTTTCTAAAAAAAAGTCATCATTCCTAATTTCAAGTGAATAGGTAATTTTGATTTTAATAGTCCAGTGGCTAAGACTGCGTTTCCAGTGCAGGAAGCCCAGGTTCCATTCCTGGTAAGGGAAGTAGATCCCACATGCCACAACTAAGACCAGGCACAGCACCCCCTACCAAAAGTTTTAACTATAGTTTTTATTGAAATAATCACAAAAATTGAAATAATGACTTGCAAATAAAAAACTGACATGCATAAAAAACACAGAATACATGAACCAAGTTACAGCAATTAGTATTCATAATGAAAATGCATCTGAGGAAATTTTAGCAGCACTGCCCCAGACTTTCTGTATATACAAAGTTTCTTGGGGGAGCAAATCCCACTGTTGGCAGTTCAGGACCCTAAAATTTTTATTGTTTGACTAGAATATTTTACATATTCTATAAAACTTATAAAAACAATAGTGCAAATAAGTAAAACATTTAGGGGTATTACCTAAAAATCTACATCTGAAATTGCCTTGCACTCCTTTTTCTACCAGGACAGGCAAGACAGTGTGGTTGTTATAACCTGAGTATCTAAGAGAGGTAGTTTTTTCCCCCAAAATAAAAAATCTGGGAGTGTTAAAAATGAGCACACCATTTCTACAGAAAGAAAAATAGATAATGAAGATGAATGAACATCTAATCATTAATTTTAATATAAAGAAATAGATGAAGTGGGTATAATAAAATCTTTTATCTGTTAAATCTGATGGAGGATGGGTACATGGAATTTTCATCGTACTATAGTACTATTCTACTTTTGCGTATTCTGGAATCTGCTTACAAAATGCTTGAACCAAAATAAATTTCAGCTGCATCAAAAATTTAAATGATAAAACAAAAATCACAAAGTAGTAACAGAAACAGCGAGAGGATTAAATAATATTGAAATAGAAGAGACAGTCACAAAACATTGGCAACTCTAATTTCATAAAATAGCTCTTCATGAAAAGATGCATTCTACTATTATAGTGAGACTAATCACATTAATATTACCATTTTCACCAATCAGCTGGATAAATGTCTAACTAAAGGGTATAACACAAAGTGAGACACACATGGAAGGTAATATGCCTTATCAAAATTAAAATTGCAAATATCCTTTCACCCAGTTGGAGAGGAAATGGCAACCCACTCCAGTATTCCTTCCTGGAGAATTCCCTGGATGGAGGAGCCTGGTGGGCTACAGTACATGGGGTCACAAAGAGTCCAACACGACTGAGTGACTAACACTTACACTTTTCACCCAGTAATTCTACTCCCAGGATTTTACAAAATAAATTTGCACTTGTGTAAAATGGGTGGTTACTCATACATCGCAGTGTCTGAAATGGCATAAGATTAAAACCACCCAAATGTTCACTAAGCGAAGGCAGTTAAACAAATCCTGGTACATCCACATAATGAACTATTATGCAATGATTAAAATAAGGAAGCTCTTTATGTACTATCAGGAAATGAATTCCAAACTAAATAACTTTTAAAAATATGCTGCAGATGGATGACAGCATGTATTTTTTTAAGGGGGGAGGGGTGGCAATGACATACATGTGTATTTGCTTAGTATGTCCCAGAATGTCTCAGGAAAGAGGCACTAGAGATTACTAACACTGGTTGGGTACTGTGAGGAAGCTTAGGTGGCTGCGAATTTACTGTGTATCCTTTTGTAATTTTAGAAAAAAGCATGTAAATATCTTACTATTCAAAAAACAAAAAGAACCGTATTCTTGCCTCTCTTCTCCCAGCCTATATACGTACAGGCTGCCCTGGTGACTGAGATGGTAAAGAATCCACCTAGAATGCGGGAGACCTAGGTTCAATCCCTGGATTGGGAAGATCACCTGGAGAAGCGAACAGACACCCACTCCAGTATTCTGGCCTGGAGAATTCCATGGACAGAGGAGCCTGACAGACTACAGTCCATGGGGTCGCACATATATAAAATATTATATATATACTATATATAATACGTGTGTGTATGTATATATATAAACCACACACATATATATACTTATTTTGCTGCAGGAGGTCTTAGTTACAGCACACAGGATCTTCACTGTGTCATGTGAGATCTTCACAGCTCACAGATTCTCCTGTTGCCGCCCAAGGGGTTAGTTGCTCTGATGCATGTGGGATCTTTACTCCATACCAAGGATCAAACCCATGTCCCCTGCACTACAAGGCAGATTTTTTAACCACTGGACCATCACAGAAGTCCCTGGATATGTTTCAAGTTTTCCACTTTATTAAAGTATGATATCCACTCCCAGTGAGCAGACATACGAGGTAAGAGTCAGATTAATTTATTTATGATTTATCAAAAACTAATCTAATAACAGTAAGCATACCTGAAAGCAAAAGACAAATGATAGTATATTTTTCTCAGTTTCTCCCATAGCAGGAGAAGGCATAGTTACCTCCAACTTCAAGAAACTGACGATCCATTTTGGGCCAACACTTAAACATAAATTTTAAAATAAGTAACTTTCATATGCCCACTACTCTCCTGCTCCTCATGACAGGAAGGCACGACGCCAATAAAAGCAGTAAGAAAATCACTTCAATTGATGAAAGGCTAAAACTAGCATGCTAAGTTAAGAAATGTATGGGCGTTCTTGGCAACACAGCAAGAAGACAGCCTTAGAAACACTCCTATGACAGGCTCTAAAAATGACAGATCAAATATAAACAGTCTTTTGAAATGGATCATAGAGATCACAATGAAAAAAAATTCAGAAATGTAAACAAGCAACTACTGATTTCCAGTGATTAGAGTAAAAGTTAAAATATTAGGAAAAGATGAATCATAAATAAGAGAAAGTTGTTGTAGCTATGTTAACAATTACTCGTGATGATTATTCCACAATAAGAGGTTCAAGTCATTAAAAAATAACAATTTTAAACTTTTATGTACCTAATACTGTATTCAAAATACAAAAAGTTAGCAGTATTACCAGGAATAGACACATACGCATTAGAGGAGGCAACATGCAAACGTTTCTTTCTTATTCATTTTTTTAAGTTTATTTTTTGGTTGTGCTGCAAGGCATGCAGGATCTTATAGTTTCCCAACCAGGGATCGAAGCTCACTCCCTGTCCTGGAAGTGAGGAATCTTAACCACTAAACCAACGAGAAGTCCAGCAAACGTTCCTTCAGTCAGTTCAGTTCAGTCGCTCAGTCATGTCCGACTCTGCGAACCCAAGGACAGCAGCACGCCAGGCTTCCCTGTCCATCAACAACTCCTAGAGCTTGCTCAAACTCATGTCCATCAAGTAAGTAATGTCATCTAACCATTTCATCCTCTGTCGTCCACTTCTCCTGCCTTCAAACTTTCCCAGCATCAGGGTCTTTTCCAATGGGTCAGTTCTTTCCATCAGGTGGCCAAAGCACTGGAGTTTCAGTTTCAGCATCAGTCCTTCCAAAGAGTATTCAGAACTGATTTCCTTTTAGAATAGACTGGTTGGATCTCCTTGCAGTCCAAGGGACTCTCAAGAGTCTTCTCCAACACCACAGTTCAAAAGCATCAATTCTTCGGCTCTCAGCTTTCTTTATAGTCCAACACTCACATTCATACATGACTACTGGAAAAACCATAGCTTTGACTAGATGGACTTTGTCAGCAAAGTAATGTCTCTGCTTTTTAATATGCTGTCTGGGTTGGTGATAACTTTCCTTCCAAGGAACAAGGGTCTTTTTATTTCATGGCTGCAGTCACTATCTGTAGTGACTTTGGAGCCCAAGAAAATAAAGTCTGTCACTGTTTCCACTGTTTCCCCATCTATTTCCCATGAAGTGATGGGACCAGATGCCATGATCTTCATTTTCTGAATGTTGAGCTTTAAGCCAACTTTTTCACTCTCCTCTTTCACTTTCACCAAGAGGCTCTTTAGTTCTTCTTCACTTTGTGCCATAAGGGTGGTGTCATTTGCATATCTGAGGTTATTGATATTTTTCCCGGCAATCTTGATTCCAGCTTGTGCTTCCTCCAGCCCAGCGTTTCTCATGATGTACTCTGCATATAAGTGAAATAAGCAGGGTGACAATATACAGCCTTGACGTACTCTTTTTCTTATTTGGAACCAGTCTGTTGTTCCATGTCCAGTTCTAACTGTTGCTTCCTGACCTGCATACAGATTTCTCAAGAGGCAGGTTAGGTGGTCTGGTATTCCCATCTCTTTCATAATTTTCCACAGTTTATCGTGACCCACACAGTCAAAGGCTTTGGCATAGTCAATAAAGCAAAAGTAGATGTTTTTCTGGAACTCTCTTGCTTTTTCCATGATCCAGCAGATGTTGGCAATTTGACCTCTGGTTCCTCTGCCTTTTCTAAAACCAGCTTGAACATCTGGAAGTTCACAGTTCACATATTGATGAAGCCTGGCTTGGAGAATTTTAAGCATTACTTTACTAGCATGTGAGATGAGTGCAATATCGTGGTAGTTTGAGCCTTCTTTGGCATTGCTGTGAAAACTGACCTTTTCCAGTTCCGTGGCCACTGCTGAGTTTTCCAAATTTGCTGGCATATTGAGTGCACCACTTTCACAGCATCATCTTTCAGGATTTGAAATAGCTCTACTAGAATTCCATCACCTCCACTAGCTTTGTTGTAGTGATGCTTCCTAAGGCCCACCTGACTTCACATTCCAGGATGTCTGGCTCTAGGTGCGTGATCACACCATCGTGATTATCTGGGTCGTGAAGATCTTTTTTGTACAGTTCTTCTATATATTCTTGCCACCTCTTCTTAATATCTTCTGCTTCTGTTAGGTCCATACCATTCCTGTCCTTTATCGAGCCCATCTTTACATGAAATGTTCCCTTGGTATCTCTCATTTTCTAGAAGAGATCTCTAGTCTTTCCCATTCTGTTGTTTTCCTCTATTTCTTTGCACTGATCACTGAGGAAGGCTTTCTTATCTCTCCTTGCTATTCTTAGGAACTCTGCATTCAAATGGGTATATCTTTCCTTTTCTCCTTTACTTTTTCACTTCTCTTCTTTTCACAGCTATCTGTAAGGCCTCCTCAGACAGCCATTTTGCCTTTTTGCATTTCTTTTTCTTGGGGATGTTCTTCCTCCCTGTCTCCTGTACAATGTCACAAACCTCCATACATAGCTCATCAGGCACTCTATCAGATCTAGTCCCTTAAATCTATTTCTCACTTCCACTGTATAATCATAAGGGATTTGATTTAGCTCATACCTGAATGCTCTAGTGGTTTTCCCCCCTTTCTTCAATTTAAGTCTGAATTTGGCAATAAAGATTTCATGCTCTGAGCCACAGGCAGCTCCCGGTCTTGGTTTTGCTGACTGTATAGAGCTTCTCCGTCTTTGGCTACAAAGAATATAATCAATCTGATTTCGGTGTTGGCCATCTGCTCCATGTGTAGATCACATTATGGAGTCACAATGCAATTAAGAGAGAAAAGAATTTTTTAAACTGTATTTGTACATTAAAGCGTCTAAATAATACGGAAAGAAAAAAATCATAATGATAATTAAAAATACTTAGAAAAAAATAATCATAAAAACTGTGGGATGATGCCAAAGTAATATGCAGAACATTCAGATTTACATTTTTATGTTAGTAAAGATAAAAGGTTGAAAATGAGAAACCAACTTGAGTTAAAAAGCACAGCAGAATGAAACCCACAGAAAGTGGAAAGAATAAAGATGATTATACCTATACAGAAAGGTTTTTCAGCTCTATTGTACTTCTATTTTACTAAAACTGAACACGTACTGTTAAGAGCTGAAAATCTGAAACTGTTACTTTGAGGCTATCGTGTACTGTGCATTATGATTACTTTTAGGTAAATCTATTTGCCATAACTGTGATGGTATGTCCATAAAGAAAGCTCATATTAACTGAAAAGCTACCAGCATAAAGGTTTCACGGAAAGAGAAAGATAATCTTAATAAAGAAGAAGTGGTAGAGGATATAGGCAGGAGTTAGGCAGGAAAGTTAGATAAATGATGCAATGATGGCTAACTCAAGAAGGTTCAATATACCACCCTTTACTGGGCTTCCCTGGTGGCTCAGACCATAAAGAATCCCCCTGCAATGTGGGAGACCTAGGGTCGATCCCTGGGTTGGGAAGATCCCCTGGAGAAGGGAACGGCTACCCACTCCAGTACCCTTGCCTGGAGAATTCCACAGACAGAGGAGCCTGCCAAGCTACAGTCCATGGGGTCTCAAAGAGTCAGACACAACTGGGCCACTTTTACTTTCACCACCATTTACTAATGACTTACTACTTGCAACTGCAATAGTGCTTATGCCATTTAACTACACCTCAACATGTTGCAAAGCAGTCATTATTAACCCAGGAGGAAACCTGGGCTCAGAAAGGATAATTTAACTGCTTCTGGTCATATTTCAGAATGTAGCAGAATTCAGGTATAAATTCAGATCTATCTGAGTCCAAAGACTGTCAACTGTTACAATCAGTAACTATTCCAATATTGTCATTTTAAAATGTAGATTAATTAATATAAATTCACACAACAGCTAGAAAACCGAACACCACCTCAGTAATTATTTTAAACATTTATTGAATTTGAAAACATGTTATCTCACAAATGGCATTCTGAGTGGCCCTTTGTTTTAACTTCTGCACTTACTGTAAAAGACACTTAATGATGCTATTTTTCTAGAGACTAGATAACCAAGGCTTTACTGTACTTGAGAAATACAGTTTTGAAATTACATTATATAAAGGTTGCATTATTGTAAACATTATCAAGTACTAGAACTCTTTAACCCATTTATTAAGCATTTATGTTGTTTAGCTTCTTTAACTTTTTGTTCTTATATTCATTCTTGATTTGTTCAGCTGAGCCAAATACTTTAAGTAGTTTAGCAGTTCATTACTTCTGAGGACACTGTAAGTTTCAATGTCTAACAAGTCTATTATTAAATTGCAGATCTGTCTGAAATGTAAAGATCCAATCCTCTCTCCTCAAAGCTGTATGGTTCATAAATGACAATTTGGGGTGAGAAATGGCCAATTTTTAAATATATAAAGAAAATATAAAATGACTCAACCAATAAGATTCAATAAAAAACCAGTATGAATTAAATAAAAATAGTTACAATCTAAGAAGTTCCAGTCCCAAACAAGTTTCCCAACTACCTGGGTATTAAGAAAACCCAATAACCAGACCACTGTATTCCCAATCATGCCACTTAATTGTCAGTTAGCATATACATGACAAACATAATTATCATAGCAGCTGTGTATTGCTATAATGCAACAGCCAAGTTAAAGAACTGCAATACCCAAGCAATCAAGACTAACAAGAATATCAGAGTACCGTCACTGGAATATACCGTCAAAGAATATAATTTATTAACTCAGCATAAACTTCATTCTTTCTCTATTTCTGGCTGCTTCTCGGCATAATCAAACCTCAACTGTCCAAGGAGAAAACTGTCAATACTGCCAGGTAGAAACCAACATAATTTTTAAACCTCAGTCTGATTTCCCCTTTTACTCATTACTTCTTTTATTCATCTCATTCTAGGTGAAAGGTGCTTTACATTCTTCTCAATGATGAAAGATGAAGAACATAAGAATACTGTGCAATGCAACCAAGTCAAAATATATATTGCTCTATTTCATCAGTTCCATTTTCTTAATACACGGCCAAGAGTTCAACTGTACTTTCAAAACAGGTACTCACCTATTAAAAAGCAGAACAGTGAGGTGCAGGATAACATCTCTACCACTGGACACTGTTGGCTTCATCGTCTGAATGTACCTGAGGGCCTGTCTGTGCTCGCCCTGACTCATGAAGGCTTCAATCATCTTTGAATGTTGCCATGACACAGGTTTTGCAGTAGCTGGGTGAAACAGCAGATCCAAACCACTCTGCAAAAATGACAGTGAAAACTGGTGAATTAAATATAACGCTTTGTACTTTGAAAAAAAAAAAGGGCAATATACTAAACCTACGCAAATTAAACTAAAACCAGTTTAAATATATCTGAAAATATCTACTTTACTATATATTTTATTTTAAATAAAAGCCTTATCAAAAGCCTCATACTTTTGAGATCTTGTCAAGTGAGTATATAAAATCTTTCCATCACCAATTTCATACATCAATGTCAAATTCTGGCTTCTCTGGTTCACCCAACACACCAAATATATCTGTAACATAAAAATCACTATATTTGCACTACTGGTAATTGTTTGTATGTTTCCTTCTTTAGACAATAAGGCTCTTGGGGTTCTAAACTATTTTATCTTTGTATATTCTTATTGCCTGAAATGGTGCTTGGTGAAGGTACTGATTAAACTAAATCCTTAAATCACCTCCGGAAGTAGACTATGTCATATCTTTAATAGTAAATGTATTTTTCCTAAAATTCTAATAGCTTACAAAAGCTTAACATTCTAAATGAACTATACAGACTTACCTCATAGTCATTATGATCTATCAGCCAAAATCCTTGAATAAGTTTAACGTGGCCCCAAGAAATGGCAAAGGCAGTTGGAAATGATTCAATGGAAGTATCCGTTTTGTTTGGAAAGGAATACATAATATCAAGTAGCAAATAAATAGTCTTTAAAAAAAAGAGGATTAAGGACAATAAACAAAAAGAAAAACTCCTACATATATATCTGCAATAGGTAACAACAGAAGATATCAGAAAAAAGGCTTAAGACAGTTTTATTAAATGTCAGTAGAGCCAACCCCACAAACCTTATTCATTCTGTATTAAGCACCACCACAAAGGTGCATTGTCCCCTGGAGGAAGAAATGGCAATCCACTCCAGTATTCTTGCCTAGAGAATCCCCAGGGACAGAGGAGCCTGGTGGGCTCCAGTGCATGGCGTCACACGCGACTGAAGCCACTTAGCACACAGGCACCGCAAGAAGAGGAGCTAAAGCAAACTTTCTTCACTGAAGTTAGCAGATTAACAAGCTTAAGAAGCAAAGCCACAGATGAAATTCCAGTTATCCAACAAACCCTGGCAGTTTAAGCAAGCACATTATTTATTTCATAAATTATGAATAAAACTATGCATTTTGACTAAGAAATAGACATTAGTACAAAAATCTTATTTAAGAGACCACAAGGCCTACCTAGGTAATTTAAGCTAATGCATTAATTAATGCATTCCCATCCAGCACATAAAATCTCATAGAGAATGACCACTTGCTAACAATGTTCTAGAGCTGTCTTTAACTTCGGGAATGTCTTGGACACATTTGAGTCTGATGAAAGCCAAGAACTGTAACTCTAGAAAAATAAACATAAACATTTTGCACAGTTTCAAGGTTAACGGAAGACCATCTGAATCCAACCAACAGGTCCTGGATTAAGAATCTTTCCTTTAAAACAAATTCAAATGTGAAACTGAGATTGGATTAGATGCATAAGGGTCCTATTACTCTGACATTGTATGATTTTGGTAATATGTGCATTACTTGATAAAATTTTAAAGGATACAACAGAATGCTTGCTTGCTTCAGTAATGTTGTCTAGTAGGTATATGTCAAGTAACGCCTATTAAAAAAAATTTAGTGCATTTTACATATTCATTCATTTACGTCCCTTGTTTTTCCCAAGCCCATGCCAGGTATGAAAAATCCAATTAAGCATTCCTCCCTCTCCCAGCCCAACTTTTGAGACTAAATGATATCATGTTTTGCAAACGTACATGTAGACTAGTAGGAGGGTATTTTCCTGTGCCCCCTTCATCCCGTTTCCACAACTTCTCTACTCGATCTCCTAACTGAGAAATCATTCCATCAATCATCAAGCAATCAGGGTTCCACTTCCCTCTGCAATAAGAGCAACATTAAGGATATTGAGCATTAGTGCTAATTATTATTATCAAAACAACCAGCACCAAACTCTTAAAAGTAATGATCTCAAGTATCAAAGGCAGAAGAAATTTGAGGACAGGATCCCATCATGAGAAATCCGGACATCAAGTAAAGTTAGTCAGATAAACCCTGAAGAAGCCTCAAGTTTGGTTATTAGCCAAGTCAATTAGTGAAGGTCAGGTTCCAGGGGAGAAAGTCGTCTAGTCAGCAAAATGCTGTTTACTTTTTACCACCTTGAGCAAACTACCAAAGAGCATGACATCTCAGTATAGAGAAAGTAAATACTGTAGTTCAAAGTCAAGAAGTTTCACTTTCAGTTTTATCACCTGGACTAGTTTTTAAACCTCATTAATCCCCTCCTAATATATATTATTGAGCACATACAGGTGATAAGCAGATACTGACCTTGTCTGTTTCCTCATCTAATATTAGTAACAAAAATAGCAGTTACTACCTATTGGATGAAATTTTCTTGAATAAGGCATTGAAAGAAGTATCCTGCATATATTTTATTTCATCTTTATATTTACTTTATATTGACTTTATAATTTGTGACAAATAGGATTAGAAAGTTTATCCAACCTGCTCAAGGACATACACTTAGGAAATAACTGACCTAGCAATTTTAAATATACCTTATAAATTTCCCAAGTCTATGCTCACTATCCTAGATTAGTTATTAGTTATTCTAGTCTAATCCTAGATTAGATTCTGGATCCTCTAACTATGCATAACTTTATACAGATTTCCAAGTGATTCTGACAACAAACCTGAAATCAGGGTTTGGGAATAATTGCTCTAAATGTTAGAATCCACTCCACAATTCTGTCATTCCAACTTGAGGAAGAAGGCTATTTATAATTCCAAGGTAGGGTCATGGCTGTAAAACATTACTCTTTTTTTCTTTTATTACTTTTATATCTTTATTTCAAAGGACCCAACCACATATGTATTTAAGGGGAAAGGGGAGTTTATATTTAAAGAAAAGAGAGATAAAGGCAATAAAGAAAAAAATGGATAAAGTGCTGAAATGCAAATGTTAATACAAAGAATGTAAAATAACTAACATGATATTTTCAGCTTTAATTACAGTTGCTTCAAGTCTTCTTCTGAATAAGAATACTCAGGAAAAATGTATACTTAAATTATAGAATCTCCTCCAATAAATCAATCATGTGGTAAACAGATTTAGGAAATAATAAATAGCTATATTCAAATTCTAAAATAAAGATGTAAACAGTAGGTCAAGGCAAACACTACAACTAAAATAGTAATGCTGGTTACAAATTCATATACTTTACTGAGAATTCCACCCCTTTAATCTTTTTTTTATAGCATAGTGAATTCTACTCTAAGAAAGCTTTGATTGCTCATACAAGTAACTTCTAAATGGTTTTGAAGGCTCTGGATGCACTGTACCTTGATGAGCGCTCACACCTCTGCCGACGACTGGTGTAGTAACTCTGAATTACGGGGTAGTTGTAGCAGAACCTTGACAACTGCACGGTGTCATCTAGATGTTTCATAAGAGTTGGAAAAAAGCTAGTAATATTTCCAAAATACTTGCCATAAACTTACATAATTTATATTTTACTACAATTTTATGATGTTCTTTAAATTGCAGGCTTCTTAAAGTAATAAAAGAACACTGCACACCGCTTTAGTAACAGATGCATAAATGAGAAAACTGAGTGTCTCAAGAAAGTCTTGTAACAGGATGCCAGTTAAAGACCCTGGAAAAACTATTTCAGAAAATTATTTTACTCCCTTAGGCACAAATGATAATCTAAAGTAAGCAAATTCACTATCTGTTCAAGGAAAAATCTAAGAGAATTATGAAAGAATAAGATCAACAGTAATTATGCACAGTGGCAGATACACTTCTAAGTCTGTGAATCCTGGAAATACAAGAAGTTGGAGGCTTTTGTTCTACACAAATGTAGTAAAAGTCAAATTCTCTAATTCCTGGTATTAGCATGAATTATTAGATAAAATGGGGTAAGTAATTGATGGCAAAAAGTATTGGTGAATAACCATATTAATAGAACCTTGAAGAGAAAAAGATGGACAAATTAGATTTTAAACTCATACTTCTATGGATCTAAGTTATAGCTGGTGATATCACTGAACTCATCTTCAGAAGCCATGTTTGGTCAAATGTTCTTTTTTTTAACCCAGCAAACATGCATGCAACACCTGTCTATCAGGCGTGGGTGAAGCACTGACGGCACAAAGAGAATGCAAGGACAGAAGGCAAGAATGAAAGAAAACACAAGAGAGCGGCAGAAGAAAGGAAACCCCAACAACAGGGCAACAGAATTATAAACATTTAAGAAGAGTTTCCATTAATATTTATAGACTAAGGAAATATTTTACCTAAGCCCTCTGGTAAAAGGCCAGAGTGAGAGAACCAAAGAACCACTTGTGCATATTGACAGATGAGCTGGGTGACCATATACTTATTGCTTAAATCCGTAAGACCTGTGAAGAGTTGAAATCAGTTGTTTAGTTTTCAGTTTATCAACAACAAATGAAAAATCAAGGCACTCTATAGTTTTCAAAAACAGTAACTACTTGGTGATTTTAAACAATATGCATGTATTTTTAAACAAATTTAGCTTGAACAAATAATCTCCAAACTGCTAAACTAACTCAATGACTAAAATAGACATTTTAGGTAAATATGCTTCCATATTAGCTATACTCCCATTTAGCTAATTTCAATAATCAGATTTATACATTAAAACAAACTACTACAGTATCATTAATACAGGCTGTTCAAACCAGGCCTTTATATGAAACTGGCTATTTTGTTTCAATGGAAAACCAGAGGAGAAAAATGATGAAGACCAACTCTATGCATAAAAACTTACATATAAAATCTGAAGTTCTACCACTAATACACTGCCTTAACAATCCTTAAATCCCCAATTTCCCAACCTTATTTAATCATGAACTCATGGTTCATCTAATAACATCTGTAGCTTTTCATTTGGAAAAAAAAAAAAATCTAGCATTTGAGAAATAATGGCCTCTTTGCCCAATAATCCATCTAACGCATAGGAAATGTATTCTGTTCCAAAGTCAAGAAGCAAAAGTCAATGAAACATTCATTTACGTAAGACAAGGAGCACACCTCTCTCAGTGATGTCGTGGGCCTCAGTTGCAAAACAGCTTAAGACTGTACTAAGATTGCTAAGAAGTAAATGGCACTGCTGGAGAGACTGTATAGTTTGTGGATCGATGAAACGACATGAACCATCAAATAACGGTGTACCTTTCAGGAAAAAAAGACAAGATTTGACACACTAAATCTTGACTTAATTAAAATAATAAATGCAAAATATCTCAAATTCGTTTAATCATAGAGTTATTCTGTACATTATCAGATTTAAAAAGACAAGCTTCAAATGACAAATATCCTCAAGGAATATAGAAAGGACAGCTACAAATTCTATTTTTAAAAAAAGCAGAATGAGGTGAGCAGACAAAAGTGATAAAGATTCAACTTCAGATTTACTAGAAATCAGTACTATGTTGCTGTGTGATTATTATTTTATAAGAACTCTTTCTTCCACCTCTAGTCTTTGAAAAAGTGAGACACTGAAATTAAGATCCAGAGACTTAATACAATATAACTGCATGCTTGCTATAACGTATTGTAGACTTGGCTGTCCTCTCATTTCAAGCTTAAGGCTGAGTTCACAAATGCATTTTTGGACACAATTTAGCGACTAAACAACAACAAAAACACTATACAGAACCCTATATCATATCAAATTTTGTAGGTTTAAAAAAATCCTCTGCTAAGAATAACTTTTTTTAAGGTCCAATTTGTTCACTCATCAAGACAGAACAGTAATAACAAATGCACATATACTTCTAAATAAACTTAAAATTTACTTTCATGCACAGGGCAATTATATATTACCTTTAATGTTTTTGCACTAGTTGGACATAATGGGTTTTTAATATTCACAGCATATTTTAAAACTCAAAGTGTACAACAGACTAATAAATAACTTGACATGACTCATGACATGTTAGTAGAAGACAAGAGGTGATTTGAGTTTTTGCCCTACTATTCCGCTTCTTTATACTCCTAAGTATTTTAAATAGAAAATGAATAAAGCTCAGAGGTTAACTGGCATATTCTCTTTACTCCATCATCAGCATATCTTATAAATTAAATGCCTAACCTTAAAAGATATGATATAATTCTGATATTTGTTACTGTGAACATGCCTAACATGTTGCCAATTTAAACAATCTGCTGCAAAATCTTGACCAAAAAATAATTTTTTCACTCTAATATAAAACGAAATAGTTTCTGGGACTTCTTCAAAGAGCCTGCAACTTCAAAATAATTAAAAATTTATTGTTATGTACTCAAAACATAAACCAAGACTAGTTTTTTTTTAATATGATACTTACATAGTCTGTCAAATTCCTCTTTTGTGAGAACCACTTTATTCCATGTCCATTCAAGAACAAAGCGTAAATTAGCAGCAGAATTTGGTTGTTCTTATTTGTAAATATGAAGGGAAAAATGAAGAATGGTTACTAATTACAAAAAAAAAATAGAAACTTTTCAGTGAAGAAACCTGACAAAAACCACCCAAACCAAGTGAGCGACGTTAACATCAATAACTGATGGAGACAAACTGGTTGCATCTGTGCTCAGGGTATCACATGAGGGAGCACGTCCATTTAGGTGATGCTGCTATGAAAAATGTAAAATCTAAAACTAATCATGAGGAAATATCAGCAAACACAACCTGAGAGCAGGCTACAAAATAATAGGCCCATATTCTTTCAAAATGTCAATTTCTTCAAAGACAAATGCTTAAGAATTACACACTATTATGAGCGAGTAAAACAACATGAAAACTAAATATAGAACATATTCTGGACGGGATTCTGAATTCCCTCTCCCTAAAAATGTTACAAAGGACATTATTGGGGCAATTAGTGATATTCCAAATAGAATCTACAGATTAGATAATAGCATGTATCAATATTAATTTTCCCATTTTCTAACTCCAAAGTGTTTTGTTAAGTGAATATCCTTGTTCTTAGAAGGAAACATATTGAAATATTTTGAGTAAAGAAGCATGATGCCTTCAACTTATCAAATGGTCAGAGTAAAAACAACACGTGTGTGTGAAGTGTTTGTTTGTAAAGAGAGTAATACATACAGCTTGAATCCCCAGAGAACTTTTCCGAGTGAAAAAGAGTCAACCCTAAAAAGTTACATACTGTCGGATTCCATTTATGGACACTTTTGAAATGACAAAATTATAGAAACAGACAATGAAGGAATGGGTGCTGGGCATTATGGGGTGGGGGCTAACGGTGGTAAGCATGGCTATCAAAGAGTGAGAAGAGAAGTCCTGCTTGTGATATAATACTAGAGACGTGCTACATCTCATCATTCATGGGGGATAAGGGTACACTGTGAATGTCTTGTAATTGCATGTGAACCACAATTATCTCAAAATACAGTTAACTTAACCCCCCCCCACCAACAGTAAATTGACAATTTTAAAACTACAAAGCATTTTCAATTGTTAAAAATCATAATCTTACCTTCTGTTATCCATCTTTTGATACACCCTGTCAAAAGTCCCAGAGAACTTGTCTGGATTGCTGCTGACAATATAGCTTCTAACTGTTCTTCCTAAACCATGTTTTAAAAAAAGAAAAGAAAGGATATGTGATCAGAGACAGAGGTATCAAGTTCTAGCTCACAACACAAAATTTTAAAGGATTAAAAATCATTATGATTCTCCAGGATGGCTATACACAAAAAAACAACAAGCACTGGTGATGGTGTAGAAACTCTTCACACACTGCTAGTGGGAATGTTAAAATGAGACAGTCACTTTGGAAAACAGTCTGTAGTTTCTCAAAATCTCAACTATAAAGTGATCATATGACCCAGTGGTTTCACACTTAGGTATACACCCAAGAGAACTGAAAAACAAACATCCACACAGAAACTGTATATGAAGCATTATTTCTAAAGCCAAAAATGAAAACAACCAAAATGCCCTGAAACTGAAGAATGGATAAATAAAATGTGGTATATCATACAGTGGAATATTACATAGCCATAAAACGGGGTAAAGTTCTGATATGTGCTCCAACATGGATAAATCTTTGAAAATATTGTTCTAAGTCAAAGTCAGTCAGTCACAAAAGGCCATATATTATTTGATTCTATTTATATAAAATGTCAATGGCAACCCATTCCAGTATTCTTGCCTGGAGAATCTCATGGACAGAGGAGCCTGGCAGGCTACAGTCCATGGGGTTGCAAAGAGTCGGACACAACTGAAGTGACTCATACACACACACACACACAATATGTCTACAGCAAATACATCTACAAAGACAGAGTAGATTAGTGGTCACCAAAGACTGGAAGAAAGGAGGAAAACGAAATGACTGGTTTTGGGGTTTGGAGGGAGGTGATAAAAACATTCTGAAATTGAATGTTGTGATATTGCACAACTCTATACTAAAAACCACTGAACTGAACTATAGGAATTAAATCGCAACAAAGTTTTTGCTTATACTTTATTTAAGAATCTATGTAAATTTTATTCATTGCAACAAATATTTTTTTAAAAAGGAATCACAGGAATAAATAGATGAGTTAAACAGGAATAGAGAGAGCTATAATATGATAAAGATACCCCCAAACTATAGCATGATTCTAAATGGAAATTCAATACAACAATTTACATTAAAATCAAGGACAAAACAAGGATGTCTGGTAGTGCCATTATTTTTCTATAATTTGTAGAGGTTCCACCAAATGGTATAAGAAAATAAAGTAATAAACTGGGGGGGATGGGTGCAGAAAGCCTACATTTGCTGATGATTACATGCCTTGAAAATCTAAGAGATTCTAATCTAGCCAAGTATTAATAGCATCAAATGAATATACAAAACCCAACTCTATTTCTGAATGAATATGGGGAAAATGGTCTACTCATAAAAAATACCATAAAACATTTAGGGATAAAAATAGAAACTCACTAGAAAATAACCATTAACTCTTATGACAGATGTAAAAATAAACCCTAAATAAATGGAAAGATACAAATGCCAACTCTCCCCCAAATTAACATGTGAATAAAATGCTCAAAAGAATTCCAACAGGAATACTGGATAAAACCATCTTATAATTAAAAGAGTAAGTGCCAATGAAT
The DNA here is from genome assembly GCF_001704415.2 of Capra hircus. Lineage (NCBI taxonomy): Eukaryota > Metazoa > Chordata > Mammalia > Artiodactyla > Bovidae > Capra > Capra hircus. The sequence goes on along the minus strand of NC_030823.1, from coordinate 29,017,428 downwards.
TTCCAAAAATTATAGATTAAAAAACCAGGCTGCATTTTCAAATATCAAAGCAATATATTAAAATGGTATACAAATGGATAACTAGATTTATGAGACAAGATAAAAACCTGGAAATAGAAGCCAGTTGATACGGACATATAATATCAGATAAAGGCAATATTTCAGTAGCATGAGAAAAAGATATTTTGGGTCCTGTTTCACAAATGATATAACACAGCTAGACTAATTTATTTGACACACAGAAAATGAGTTAGAGTCTTAAAGAAACATTTAGGTGTTAAATTTTAAGCCTGAGTCAGAGCTATAAAATGCATTTGACTATAAAAACATTATTTTGAATGTGGTAAGAGATATCATGAAACAGTGAGAGCAAACAAAAGGGGTACTATCTGTAAGATTTATGATGGGATAAATATCTACCTATTTTATAAACAGTTTCCATAAACAACCCAATTAGAGAAAAAGTAAAGCCTATCAATATGAAATTCACGGAAAAAACCCTGATAACAAATATATATATGCTATCATTTTTTTATTGCATATGGTGGGATAAAGAGATACAGGAAAGCATACATATCAAAAAGTCCATATACCATCCATACAACTAACAACTAATTACCAACTGGACACTGATGAAACTGGTCCAAGTCTAGATTGAGAATATTTCACAGAAGCCCTGTCTCCTCCTACCTAATCGAAATAAATTTCCATTCACTCCTCCCATCCTCTATGGTAACCACTCTAACATTTTGAAGGAATCTCTTCCTCGCTTTTTTTCCTTCATCTCTACATATCCATTACTAACCAATTCAGCTCAATTTGGTCTATTTCAGGAATAAAGGTTTTAAAAAGATACATGAAAAAAGTCAACAAAATGCCAATATTTGCATGCCTCCACATACTTTAGTCTATTTTCTAAACTGAAATTATTCAAGTTTTATCTATATAAGGGAAGGGAAAGGGAAAGTCACTCAGTCGTGTCCGACTTTTTGCGACCCCATGGACTGTAGCCTACCAGGCTTCTCAGTCCATGGGATTTTCCAGGCAAGAGTACTGGAGTGGGGTGACATTGCCTTCTCCAGGGTTTATCTATATAAGCGGAAAGAAACCAAGGGGTCGGATTACCAGATTCAAAATAATCACAAAAAGATATTAAACGCTATTTGACTAACATGGCTGAATGGTTGAATTACAGCTAATTTTTGCTCACTCTTTCTTATTTATTTGTATTTGGCTACGGGGTTCTCCGCTGCTGCGTGGATTTTCCTCTAACTGCCACGAGTGGGGCTGCTCGCTGGTTGCGGTGCTTGGGCTTCTCGTTGCAGAGTACAGGCTCTGGGGTGCACAGACCCCTGTGGCACGCGGGCTCCGCAGTCGCAGCTCCCGGGCTCTAGGTGCAGGCTTCAGCAGTCGCAGAGCACGGGCTCTGGGGTGCACAGACCCCGGCAGCTGTGGCACGCGGGCTCCGCAGTCGCAGCTCCCGGGCTCTAGAGGGCAGGCTTCAGTAGTTGCGGAGCACAGGCTTAGCTGCTCCATGGCGTGTGGGATCTTCCTGGGCCAGGGGTCAAACACGTCTCCTGCATTGGCAGATGGATTCTTATCCACTGCACCACCAGAGTAACCTCTCACTTTTTCTTTTTAAAACTAGATATCACTGCATTTAACTAAGTTTCATGATATAGAATAGGGGGGATCAGTATTAATTCTCTAAAATAAAAAAAATTAGACGGAGACTTAAAGTGCTCCTTAAGGGTGATGAACACTAATACTAATTTGGAGCCTGTGGCAGGAAAGGATAATTTCCTGACCAAAGGGTCCTATGAGCAAGGGCCACCAAGACAAAATTTACCTAAGGTTTTTTAATGAACCCAATTCAGAGCTCTGTTTATGTAGAAGACAGTTTATAATCTGTTACTGACTCACTTAACATATGAAAAGAAAAGAACCATCAAACATTTAAGTATAGCCACCAGATCAAAAGGCTTCCCTGGCAGCTCAGATGGTAAATAATCTGCCTGCAATACAAGAGATGCACGTTCAGACCCTGGGTTAGGCAGGTCCCCTGGAGTAGGAAATGGCAACCCACTCCAATACCCTTGCCTGGAGAATCCCATGGGCAGAGGAGCCTGGCGGGCTATAGTCCATAGGGTCGCAAAGAATCAGATATGACTGAGCAACTAAGTAACAACCAGATCAAAAAGACTAAACTAATAAAAAATAACTCCAGATAAAACAGGCATAATATAGGGAACTAAATAAAACCTGAAACATAGAGCTAAAAGATATTTCATCCATAAAATAGAACAGAATACTACCAAAAAAGAATGATCAAAGAGTAAGAGTGTGTAGAAATTTTAGAATGGGGCTAAATTTTTTTAATCTAAAAAAAAGAAAATTAGATGAAAACATCTCCCAGAAACCAAAATCAGAGGCAAACGATACACAGTTGGAAAGCAAAGATAAGCTAACATAAGACCAACTAAGGATAGTGAATATTTGTCTAAAGGAGTTCTACAAAGAGCAAAACCAAACTGAAATGCTGATATCCAGTCAGTTCCTCATCAACTGCAGATAGGAAACATTTAGGAGTGGGGGAGATTACAGAAAGTTCCAAAAAAAACAAAACTTGAATTTGAGGTGTGCCAGCAACTATTGACATGCCATGTATATTGTATTAAGTACTTTAATCTGGAGATGATTTAAAGTACATAGGTGGGTGTGCACAGGTTATATGCAAATACCATGCCTTATTATATAAGTTAATTGCTGCTGCTGCTAAATCACTTCAGTCATGTCCGACTCTGCGACCCCGTACATGGCAGCCCACCAGGCTCCCTGGTCCCTGGGATTCTCCAGGCAAGAACACTGGAGTGGGTTGCCATTTCCTTCTCCAATGCATGAAAGTGAAAAGGGAAAGTGAGGTTGCTCAGTCATGTCTGACCCTCAGCGACCCCATGGACTGCAGCCTTCCAGGCTCCTCCGTCCATGGGATTTTCCAGACAAGAGTATTAGAGTGGGGCGCCATTGCCTTCTCCGATAAATTAACTGAGCATCCTTCAATTCTGGTTATCTATGGGCGTCCAGGAAACCAATTCCTCATGGGTACCGAGGGTTGACTGAACATGACTACATGGTCAATATTTGCTCAGTACAGTAATACAAAAGGGAGGAGGGAAGAAAGGAAAAAAAAAATCCCGATAATAGATTGACTATTTCTCTTATTTTCATGACATTAGGTATTAGAGTCCAACTGCAGGTGTTAAACCGTCAGCAGCAATATTCACAATTCATCTGATATTTAAAAGGCTCCTTCCCTAACAATTCATTACACTACCTATCTGCAATTATTTAAATAACTTAATTCAAACATTATTTGAGGGGAAAGAGTTATTTAAACATTTTCTCTTTCTCCAAGGAAAAATGACCCAGGGTTTGTTTACTTTCAGCAAATACCAAGTTAAAATGTTGAATTACAAGTTGTCACTAGACAACACTGTTTTAAAATGTCTCCTGACTGGTAAAATGTATTGTGACTCTAAAACCTGTGTGGATTTTACAGTATTTTTATTTATGTATCCACTGGGAAATTACGCTTGGCTTCCATGACTAAGTCTGACTCCCGTAACTCTCTTGTGTTTTGCAGAAACCTGAGATCTTCACTAATAGGCTTTCATAAGAGCAGTTTTTATAGAGCAGTGGTTCTCAAACCATCAGAAATCACATCAAGGGCTTATTAAAACAACTATGACTTCTACTCATGACATGCCTGATGCATCCATGATGTTTCCTAGCCTATAGTTCAGTCTCGCTCAGTCATGTCCAACTCTTTGTGACCCCATGGACTCACAGCACGCCATGCTTCCCTGTCCATCACCAACTCCCAGAGCTTGCTCAAACTCAAGTCCATGGAGTCGGTGATGCCATCCAACCATCTCACTCTCTGTCGTCCCCTTCTCCTCCCACCTTCAATCTTTCCCAGCATCAGGATCTTTTCTAATGAGTCAGTTCTTCCCATCAGGTGGCCGAAGTATTAAAGCTTCAGCTTCAGCATCAGTTCTTCTAATGAATATCCAGGACTGATTTCCTTTAGGATTGACTGGTTGGATCTCCTTGCAGTTCAAGGGACTCTCAAGAGTCTTTTCCAACACCACAGTTCAAAAGCATCAATTCTTCGGTGCTCAGCTTTCTTTATAGTCCAACTCTCACATCCATACATGGCTACTGGAAAAACCATAGCTTTGACTAGATGGACCTTTGTCAGTAAAATAATGTCTTTGCTTTTTCATATGCTGTCTACACTGGTCATAGCTTTTCTTCCAAGGAGCAAGAGCCTTTTAAATTCATGGCTGTAGTCGCCATCTGCAGTGATTTTGGAGTCCAAGGAAATAAAGGCTCTCACTGTTTTGTTTCCCCATCTATTTGCCATGAAGTGATGGGACCAGATGCCATGATCTTCGTTTTTTGAATGTTGAGTTTAAAGTCAGCTTTTTTTTCACTAGCCTATAGACCTGGTGTCAAGTTATACCTATGAGATCCTGCAGGTATGAATTTTAAGCCAAATCCAAGAACCACAGCTACTGACATGCAAAGCTGGCATTACACTACTTAACTTTTTAAGAAATTATCTAATAGATTTTTGTTGTAATAGAGAGCTAATGACATGATCCAAAAGAAACAACAAGAGTTTAAAATCTCTCACCTGACTTAAACTGGAAGGTTGAATATCAACAAGTCTTGGTGAGAGAAGGCCAGCCACAAGACATCGATTATAACCATCAGGAATGACTTCATTGAGAGATGGTCCTGATTTCTTTAAAAAAGTCAAAGTCTATAACAGATTGATTAATAAGATATCAGTCACTAATCAACTCAAATAATCAAATTTAAGAATAACTAATAAACCCATTACCCTACTTTACACTTAACAGTATGAAGAAAACTAAAAGGCCCTGAATGAAAATTGTGGAAGACTACATTTCTGTACTTCTTGCAAGGAAAAGAGCTTATAAGTTCTTGAAGTAACCAGTGTTTGTCAGTCACAAATACTACTACTGATAATGGTATTTTAAACTGCTTATATATAAGGTAACCCTGTTATCTTCTATCAAGCTGATAGACTTGGTAACAGATCTTAACAAACTTAATACACACAAAAGAAAAAGTCTGCAGTTTATTCTTCTTGGTCTAATGTGAAAGAGATCTGATATGAAGTATAAATATGACATTCATCCATATCTAGCTGATTATCATTTTAAGGATATGCCACTTCATAGTTTCCTGGAAAAGCGTTTTCAACAGAGTCTTAATCCACTCTGTGCCGGTCACTGTGCCACTGTGCTAGGAACCTTTTTTGCATTACTTCATTTACCCATAAGCTTTTTAAGAAAGAAGAGAATTAAGAAGATGGACTAAAGTAAGGTACTGACTTACTTTTGCTTGGGATTCAGGAGCTAACATCCATATAAAGCTGCTATAAATACCCTAGTAGCTCTTCCTAGAAAGTTGCCGTCAATAATTGATGCTACTAGCCACTATCTTATACACCTAGCAGAAGCTACCTTTTAAGATGAAAGAGTAGTTTATATAAATAACACTAAAGTTTAAATCCATGGTCTGACTTCAGCTCAAGAAGAAACACTCTGTCCAAATTGTTATTTCTTACTCACCTCCTTCTGAAAGCCAGTACAAGTTATATGAACAACTCCTGAGTTTAACAAACAAGTGGCATCTAAAAAAAAAAAAAAGATTTAAAAATATCCATTTACATGTTATATTTGGCATGGTATTAGTTCAACAAAATTTATCCTAAGAACAGATTACTAGGCAAGGCATGGTATTACTACGTACAATAAATTTTAAAATAATCTGTCCCTGTATTTCTATCCTAACAAGACACCAAACCTTATCACAAGTTCACTTAATATGAAATAGTTAATGTTTTACAGCAAATTCAAATATTGATCATTTTTCTATAAAACATATAATCATTAAATTTCTCGTGTACATATATCAAGTTAACATAGTAACTTATCCATACATGTTAACTAATAATGAGAAATGAACGATAATACACTACATACATACTCTTACATGTTATTTTTCTCAAAAAGTAATGTTAAATAAATACATACCAAAATTGTAAGTACTTGGGTTAAAAAACTGCTCAGGAGGTGGATATGAGGGAGGAACTCCTCGAGTTAAACTTCTCTCATGTACTAATATATCCAAGATGTGATGTGGAGAAGTCCTACTTACAACAGCATCCAGTGACCACAATGCAAAATAAGAGCAATTATGCAGATATTCTCCTGATCTAAAAGAAATTTTATACAATTATTAAGTCAATAAACTACTACACATAAAAATTCCTATAAATATAAATACATACATAGAGAAATCATACCTTAACGAATCTGGCATTTGTGCATGGTACCAACGATTTATGTCGAAAAGCCCCAAATATATAGAAGGCTTTCCCTGTCCATATATATTCACCTGCCAGGTAAAGACTGAAACACTGGTGTCAGGAGACAGAGCTAAAAGAGATAATTTTTAAAAACAGAATAAATAATCTCAAAATAAATACAACAAATATAATTAGGAAGATTTTCCCATAAATTAAGACGTTTAACTCATATCTGATTTGTTAAAACACATTTCTATCATTTATTCTGTAACAAGAGGTTCATTCATTTCTATCTTGACTGTTTTTCTATTTCAAGAAGACCTTATTAAAATGTATTCATCTGAAAAACAGTAACTTTGGCTTGTCTTCACATAACAGTTTGGCAACTTCAAGATGCTGTAAGGAGAAAGTAGAAAATGATTTGAATCAAAGTTCTCCCACAAATAAATCATTGCTAGTACCAGAGACTGTGTGTGTGTGTGTGTGTGTGTGTGTGTGCACACAGACGTGTGCAAGCTCAGTCATGTCTGACTCTTGAAACCACGTGGACTGTAGCCTGCCAGGCTCCTCTGTCCATAGGATTTCCCAGACAAGAATACTGGAGTGAGTTGCCATTTCCTCCTCCAGGGGATCGTCCCGACCCACATCTCTTGCTTTGGCAGGGAGATTCTTTACCTCTGAGTCACCCAGGAAGCCCAGAGAATATCAATACTTAAAATGGATGCCTTTGGGCTTTAGGGCTTAATTCTGTAGAATTCTAGCTGAGAAGGATTGATTCAGCTATATGCTAAGGCAGTGGTGGTAAGGGAGAGAGACAGGTACCCAAATGGTATGTGGAATGGAAAGATAGGAACAAAGATGAGAGACCAATAGAAGGAAAAAGGGAAGTAAAAATCCAAGACATAACTAATAGGAAATATAAAAAAGATATGAGTGGGGAGTAAGAGACAGAGTTACATAAATTCTGTTTTGACATGTTTAGTTGGATATGAAAAATGGGGACAAGGACAGAGGAAATCTCTAGGATGAAAAAGCTATACATGAGAATCCCAATAGGAACAAGCTAAACCAGGGCCCCACTAAGCATTCCCAGAACTGAATAAACCTATCATGTTGTCCCATTCAATTCTTAACAACCACCCTTTGCAGAAGGTATAAATGTATTATTCCACTCACAGATAAGGAAACAAAGGCTTAGTCACAAACGTTAAATAATTTGTGAAAGGACTTCCCTGGTGGCTCAGATGGCAAAGTGTCTGCCTCCAATGCGGGAGACCCAGGTTTGATCCCTGTGTTGGGAAGATTCCCTGGAGAAGGCAATGGCAACCCACTCTAGTACTCCTGCCTGGAAAATCTCACGGATGGAGGAGCCTGGTAGGTCACAGTCCATGGGGTAAGAGTCGACACGACTCAGAGAGTTCACCTTCACAACTAGTGACAGATCTGGGATTTGAATCCATGTTGGATTCTAAAATCTATGCCATTATCATTCTGTCACAATGTTTACCAGGAAGAAGGGATGACACTAGAGGAAACAAAAAATTCAAGACAACAAAACATGTTTGCTGTATATGTCTCACAAAATACAGAAGTAAACATTATTCAGAGACTACTCATACTAGTCACAACTAGAGACCTTTTTGAGTGTGTCTGTTTTGAGAGCCAGATCAAAATAAAGAGGTTGCTCATTTCCTTAATCTATTCATTTCTTGAGTTCTACACATCACGATCTGGAGAACAAGAAATACCTCGGATCTCACACAGTCCTAAATAAATCCCATAATTAGTATTCCAACTTAACTGCCAGGAGTACAAACTCTAGAAACCAATACCTGTCATATATCTTAAATCAAGACAAATCTTAAATCAAGCATTCACAAGATATATAATGAAAGTGCTTTAAACCAACCTTCATTCATGCTTTCCTCCCTGTCACCATGAGATCGAAATTTCTCTATACTCTGGCATCCCAAAAGTTTGGTATTACCAGTCTGTCCCCTCAAAGGAAACATGCCACCTGTGAGGTCCAGTGTGTATCTTTCTTCACAGTACTCCAACCCCTGAAATATAAAATGTACACCAATCTATGTCTTAATAGGATTCTAAGAAAAAGTTAGTTATTCTAAAATTAAATGTTCAAGAATTTCCACACAATATAAAGAAAACAAAAAAGTGAAAGACTGAAGAGAACCAATTACTGAAGAAAGCTTTAAAATTTACACATGGGATAAAACACAAATAAAAAGGCTAATTTTGTTTCTCAAAAATAATTACCAATAAATCTTCTAAAGCTGTTATCAAACACAGGAACCTTCATGCATTACTGGTTGGGGTATAAATTGGACCTAAGCAATGAAATTACAAACACATATTCTCTAAAGCAGCACACCTACTTCTTTGTTTTCACTGAAGTTCTTGCTCTAGTTCTTACATTTTTATTCACTGACCCCTGTAAGAATCTTGACAAAAGCTACGAAATTTTCTCTAGAAGAATGCATAGTTTTCCCTTGTTCTCCATGAAGAACTGGTTCTGGGACCTTCTTCCAATATCAAAATCTGTGGATGCTCAAGTCTCTTACATAAAATGGTATAATACTTGGATATAACCTATGCACATCCTCCTATATACTCTGCATCATTTCTAGATTACTTATTAATACCTAATACAATGTAAATGCCACATAAATAGTTGCTGTGGCACAGCAAATTCAAGTTTTGTGTTCTGGAACCTTCTGGAATTCCTCCTCTTCATATTTCTGACCCAAGATTGACTGAATCCACAGATGTGGAACAGGAGAGTTGGAGGAGGGGGGCTCGGGGACAACATGGACACTGTGATCATAAAAATACCACACAAAATTAAAGGGCTTCATGAATTCCCTAAAACCCAATCACACACCCTCAAGGACGAGGTTAAAAAGCCTGTTCCAGAGAAAGTATTGTGACAGCTAACCAAATATGGTTATTTGGTTATTAACAGCACTTCACTACTTCTCAAGAATTCAGCCAGAAAAACAGTCACTTAAAATGCTAGATGCATTTATCCTCTCTTACAAGTGTAAGCGACCAGACTATAAAATCTACCCTATGGCTAACTGCTTGTTATATTAGAACAACAAAGTGGGGTTATTTTTCCTGGCTACCAACTAGGCCATAAGCTTCAGTCTTGTCTAATCTCCTCCTTCTAGAGAAAAATTATACCTGAAGATTTTAAGATTGCCACCTTGGTAAAATACCAGCGTCTTGATCCCTAAATCTAATACTTTTTACATTATATTATGAAGACAGTATTAACTTGAATAGAAGAAAAGATTGTAATATCTCGATAGCTTAAAACAAAGACTTAAAATAGTTAAACAATAAACAAAACTGATACTATCAACCGGTATCACCATTTACCTCATATAAGATTTGTCCTGAAGCCAAACACTTCCTGTCACCAAAGGCCAGCTGAAGCAGATGCAAACTCAAAACATCCCCTTCACTGAAAGAAACAGAAATTAGCTGAGAAGAAATACTAAATACCATATTAATGCATTAAGTACCTCTTATTGCTCAAATAAATTTAATCTGCATACAATATTGAGTGCATGTGACAAAACTGAGGTTACTATAAAGAATTTAGTTTTACTTGGTTGTTTTCACAAAATGTAGTCCTTTGACATAATAGCTGATTTAATTTTTATTGATCCTAATTAACTTAAGCTTATGTTACTTGCATATTTTAGGTGACATCTTACATGACTGAGACTATAACACTACTCAAAATTCATTCTTTCTCCCTTTCTTCAATAGGTGTGCTTTAGTTAGACAGTATTGGAAGAAAAAATAAATGGGATACAAAAATTGTTGAGAGAAATGTCCTTTCTTATTCACCACATGGAGTCTTTACAAGGCACATTACTCAAGCTGCTGCCAGCCCACATCACACTTGGATGGAAATATGGACCTAATGAGGACTATTCCAATAGCTGTCTCTGTATTTTTATTTCAATTTTCCTCCAGGATTGACAGAAGTGACAAATCAATTAATTCTTCCTTCACTGATGTACTAAAGCTTAAGATAAAACCTCAAAGTGAGGAACTCTAACACAAAAACCTAAGTTGACAAATTTCAGGTATCTAGAATTTAAAGCAGAACAGCCTTGGGAAGAGAATGTACTGGGAACACCAAAGAAAGCACTAAACTTCAGTGAAAAATAAGAGAAAATCAATACTTACACTGTTCCAGCACTGGAAATGAATGAGCTTAACCAGTTGGAAATTAAACTGCAAGGAAAGATTTCTCAAAAGCTACACTGAGATAAAATTAAAGCTTATGAAAGAGAAGGCAAAATTAACCAAATTAACCTTAGGAATACACTGCAAAAGACAAGTACAACAGAAGAACTAGAGAACAAAGTAGGGACACATAAAAATGAGAGGCATATACAATAGAGAGAAAAAAGGAATGAGATGATAGAAGAGGAAAAATGTTCTTATGAGAGAACACAGAAGACCATAAAAACTGTCTGAGGAGCGAGAAGCTGCCTACTACTGCGTTATCAGCTTACTCTCTGAAATATATATTACATTCAAACAAGTCAAGCAAACACAATTTCTTCTTACTGATATCTCAGACTTACTCAAACATATAGGACCTTTTAAAGTCATTTCAATGGCAACTTACTAATTCATTGAATTATGTGGCTCTTATTAAAAAGAGGCAATATAGCACAAAGTTTTGCAAAAGAAATTAACTGCCATGCCATTCTTGACAAACATTATTAAAAACCACATGTATCACATTTACCTATCTTGTGTAGACTGAACAGCCCAAAGGTAACAGCAATTACGAGGATCATTTTCAGGTTCTTGAAAAGTGACAGCATATACAGGAACTCTTCCACCTTCCAACTGTGTGTAGTATCTATAACAGGCACAAAAATCAGTACACTTCATACTTCTAAGTTACAATTTTATGAAAAAGGAAGATGATGCCTCATGTACGAATTTGGGTTACTGCTCTTACAATCATCTTATCTTCAAAAACACACAGGGTACAAGACATCAAGAAAATGAGCATGGCACCCCATTTCCCAGGTAGAACTGGGAGGGGTTAGAATCACTAAAGCACGAACTATTCCTTCCAGTCATATAAATGTATGCCACTACGTACTGTTCCCCAATAACAGGTACTCTAGAAACAGATGAAATACCACCACAACACTCCAAATGCTTCAGCTGGGTCAGTTTCCCATTACTACAACAGAATGAGTTAGAATCTGAAGACGTCTCACAAATCCCTTGAAAAAGCATAATTAGTGAAGAGAAGAGAGTGTTCAAGAAAATCCTCTAGAAGCCAGGTTCTCAGGCACTCCTTTGTGAGCAATTCAAAGACAAGAGCTGATAAAAGGGAAGACGGTGAAGATGGAATTCCCATAGGAAGCTACTAGGCAACAGCATTATCACTTCATCACGGGCTCTGTGCAGAAAAATTGAGTGTGAGGAAGTACAAGGACAGTCAGTGTTTACTTTAGGGGCTACTGACACCTCAGTATCATCAAAGAACCAAAGGTTAAAAAAAAAATAGGTCTGGTATATATACATTGTTATTTTCTATCTCTCTCTCTCTCCATCACTTCAAACTTGGCAAACATTTATAATCAATCAAACACTGCCAAGTAGGTACCAATTTGTTGGTGAGACAAACTGAGCAGACGGTTTGGAAAGGTGACTATTTTGTTGACTCATTTGAAAGACAAGTTACTCAAGAAAATATTCCAATATTACTTGGAAGAAAAAGGAAGAAATATTAAATTGACAACTTAGAGGACAAATAGGTATCTATTTAACTCAATAGAGATATGATTTAAAACCTATAGTGCCTTACCTCCCCCAATAAAGGGAGGTAATTCAATAATTCAATAAATAAAGTTAAATTAATAAAATGGATTCCTCAGCAATTTTAATAAAGAGTTAATTAAAAAGTATCAATACAATTATATTTGGGGGAAGTTTTTGACAGCATAAATATTTTAAACACAGTATTTTGTAATTTTCTTAAGAAGTCTTTACTTTTTTCTGTCAACTGAGAACTACTAACTACCTTACACATATGGTTATGCAGAAAAGTACTTCTGAAAGAATTCATGCCAGATATCTTAGTAGTGTCAAAGTTTACTAGCAAACTGAACTCCACAATGACTAAAATGCCAGGTTTGGGTTTTTTTTTTTTTTTTGCTGTGCTGTGCAGCTTACAGGATCTTGGTTCCCTGAACAGGGATTGAGTCTGTGCTACGGCAGTTAAAGTGTAGAGTCTAAACCACTGGACTAGCAGGAAATTCAGCAAAATTCCTTTTAAATACATTGATTCAACTTAAATTGATGTGCGAGAAGGAAATGGCAACCCACTCCAGCGTTCTTGCCTGGAGAATCCCATGGACAGAGCAACCTTGCGGGCTGCAGTCCAGGGCATTGCAAGAGTTGGACACGACTGAGTGACTTTGACTAAGTCACTCCTTTTTATACTAAGTCACGTTTTCATGTAATGGAAACTTATGCATTCAATCCTTAGTCTACCCTATCTTTTCCTGTTTATGCTACTCTTTAAATATTAGTAACTGAGTATATTCAGAAAGAAATTACTAATAAATAATTAAAAAGTTGTCCTTACTCTTTTTTCATGCTTTTCATGTTCCAAAGTGCTAGATAGCCATCAGAAAAACCTATAGCAAGCTGATTTGTCCGGTTTATGTAACTAAGGGCTGAAACGGCTGTTCCCGATGGGCTGACTAACTGAAAACACAGATGGCGTCCTTCTCGCATCACATTCTCTCTGATGTGCGGTACTTCAGCTGGGATGCCAGTTACAACTTCAAGGTCTAAAAAATAAACAGGACAAGTAAGACTAACAAACTATAAACAGCATAAAACCAAGTACGTCACCCATTATTCAATCAGCAGCTGAAAACTACTGGGGTCAATTAAAATAAGATTAGTGATAACAAAGCATACTGACTATATGAACTAGCCACCTTTATTTTAAATGTTATAATTTTCAAAACACATTTAATTGTGTAATATCTTTAAAATCTCACAGTGCATATCAAATGTTACCCATTTTAACAGAATTAATTTTCTCGAGGTTTCCCTGGTGGCTCAGTGGTAAAGAATCCACCTGCCAATGCAGGAGAAACGGGTTCAATCCCTGATCTGGGAAGATTCCCTCATGCTGTGGGGTAACTATGAGCCACAACTACTGAGCTTGTGCTCCACTTACTGAAGCCTGAGAGCCCTAGAGTCCATGCTCAGCAACAAAAGACGCACTGCAATGAGAAGCCTGTGCATCACAACCAGAAAATACCCCCTGCTCACTGCAACTAGAGAAAGCCTGCACCCAGCAACAAAGACCCAGCACAGCCAAAAACAAATAAGTAAATAAGAAATTAACTTCCTTAACAATCATAAATAAAGCTGATGGTTTCTTTATTCAAATTTAGGAGTAACAACCTAAATATTCCCCTCAGAGAATGGCTGGTTCTCCGATGAGCCTGGTATATTCTGTGCCAGAAATCTAGGAAGCTATCAAAATCTAAGGTGATGTATCAGATTCGATGAAGGTGCCTTCATTAGCAAAAACAGGACACTTTTGAGAACAACAAAAAATAATGAAAATAAACTAATAAAGCATATTAAGTATTATGTAAAACCCCATGAGTTTCTACCTTCTTTACTTATAAGAGACCTTACTGAACCACTGAAAGTAGCTGAGTACCAGCTTCTTACTTGGAAAATCAGTACTTAAAGAAACGGTAACATATGCATTTATTCTGCCTTTTCTGTACAAACTATATTTCAAGATAAACAAATACACCTAGTTAATAAAAAAATTCTTTTTAGATTAACAGAACTTTAAAAGCATTTTTGCAGCCCTATTGAAATAAGAGATCTAGGCAACAATGTCAATGGAGAAACAACTAATTTCAAGTATGATTTTTCAACCTTGGCCCTATTAACATTTTAGGTCAGATAATTCTCTGTTGTGGGGGCTGTTTTGTGCTTTATAGGATATTAACAGCATCTTTGACCTCTATCTACTAGATGCCACTTCTCCCTCCAGTATTAACAGCCAAAATTATCTCTAAACACGACCAAAAATCTAGAGGGCAAAAAAAACCACCCCCAGTTGAGAACCACTGGTACAAAGGTTGATGGATCGTGCTGTCATCACCTAAACCCACTAATCACTAAATATAAAACAAGACACCATGTGCCTCCAGATGTGAACCATTATGAAATATCCAGCACTTCTGAAAGATACCTGTCAAATGTTAAATCTGAATCTAATCTGAGCTAACTTAATTTACAGAAAATACAAAATGTAAATAACACCACGTGAAGATACATGTATCATTCCAAAATAATATTTTCAGCAAGACAGTGGAACTAAATATAAATAAATGAATAAGGAGAGGATAGAGGAAAGATTGCTCTACATTTAAATATACATGAGATGCAAACTGTCAAATGTGTTTGGATCTTGGTTCAAACAATTCAAATGCAAAAAGATGCTTTAGAGAAAATCATAGTAATTTCATTATGGACTAGTAATTAACACTATATCAAGTAATCATTAATGCTTTTAACAGTGGTAAATGGCATCATGATTAGTAGTAAAATAATCATTATTTGCTTTAAATTAATAGACTCAGAGAAGGGAGGAAAGGGAAATAGAACAGATGCACATACGGCAAATTTTGAAAACTAAATTGAACTTAGGTTTGTGGGAATTCTTTTATTATTCTACTTGAGAATGTCCCAAATGTTTACATTAAAAAATTCAGGCTCATTTACTGCTGTAACTGTTGTGCAAGATTAGATTCCCTCAATGCTGTTAATGAAGAAGGAAAAAATCCTATCCATCCTGCTTCTGATTTTTTCTCCTCAGAAAACAGCAAATGATAAAACTATGCCAAAATAACTAATCCATTCAATGGAATACTGCAAAATTATTCAAGAAAATAAAGCAGACTCTTTACGTAGTGATGTGTGTAAAGATGTATAAGAAACACTGTTAAGTTTGGAAAAGGTACAAACAGTACTTATAGTATGATAAATCTTAGGAACTTCATTTTCTCTGTTATGTGTGTTTCAGTGAAGTCTAAATAATTGTAATTATAAATTATTTATGTAAACAAATATATACATTTTGCTTAAACTCCAAAACTCAACTTTTTCTATGCTATAAAATTCACCAGCTTTCTAATTCTCATAACTGAGAAAAAATTCACTATAAAATTAAAATTATAAAATTTCACTATAAAATTACTCTTGTGTGGAAAGGAACTACTGACTACTGAAATAAAACATGTTTTCAACTCTACTATTTCAATCTGTTGAGTTTTAACTATGAGTACAGGTATTTTAATTAGCCTTACAACTATAATGATATATCATGCACAAAACACACTCTGGAGCAAAACTCCATTAAGAATATTTCTTTCATCAATTTTCTACAAAGAGTAGCTAAATCATTTCTAATAGTCCACAAATTCATTTTTAGTTACTGCCATTCTTACTAATCAATTCTTTTCATTTAAACTATACCCAAGTTTTATTAAGATCAATCAGACCTCAATATCAAATTTCAAGGTGTAGTTTCCATCACTATGAGAACTTCTTTCCCTTAAGTGCATGTGGGGCCATTATTTCTACCAAATCAAACTCTTCCACATAATATTTTGCAGATCTAAATTTTCATCAGATAACCTGGTTCTTTAATTTCTTGTCAAACATAATTTTTACTAAAATATTGTAGTTTTAATCAGTTTTATTACATACCAACAGTTCTTAATAGTTATATTCATTATTATATATTGGGACAAAATATTATTTGTATCTGTTTCTTAGCTGATCCAAAAATTAAAAGATGTGCACTAATATTACAGGACTATTTTAAAAATCAAGAAGGTCCTCAAGTTTAAATAGTCCTTTCCTAAAACTTTATAGATAATACACTTCCCTGGTGGCTCAGAGAGCCTGATAGGCTACATTCCATGGGGTTGCAAAGAGTCGGACACGACCGAGCGACTTCACTCACTCACTCAAGTTTTTAGGTTAGCTTTTCTTCCTATATAAACCAATCAAGAGTAACGTAAATCACAAAAACAAACTACTACTGAAGAGAAGATTTATAAATATACGCACAGTACTAAAAAACAAGGGCTTCCCTCTAGCTCAATGAGTTAAGAGTCTGCCTGCAATGCAGAAGATCTGAGTTCAATTCCTGGGTTGGAAAGATCCCCTGGAGTAGGAAATGGCAACCCACTCCAGTCTTCTTGCCTAGAGAATTCCAAGGACAGAGGAGCCTGGTGGGCTACAGTCCAGGGGGTTCCAAGAGTCGGACACGACTGAGCGACTAAGCACAACAGTACCAAAAGAGGAAACTGTCTCTCTACATTATATAAAAAATCTGTATTTATTTAGTTTTGGCTGTGCTGCATCTTCGCTGCTGGGCGGGCTTTTGTCTGGCGGTGAGCACCGGCCACTCTCTGGTTGGATGTGCCCGCTTCTCAATGTGGGTAGCTTCTCTTGGCGCAGAGCACAGGTTCTCGGCCCAGAAGGCTTCAGTAGCTGCGGCACGTGGGGTCAGCAGTTGTGGCTCCCAGGCTCTAGAGCCCAGGCTCAACAGCTGTGGCACATGAGCTTAGCTGCTCTGCAGCACGTGCCATCTTGCTGGGTCAGAGACCGAAGCCCTGTCTCCAGCATTGGCAGGCGAGTTCTCTACCAGAGTCACCGCCCTCTCTTTACTTACTAATTAATTAAGCTTTAGTTCTATTTCAAGATGCTATTTTGTGAGGGAAGACTTTTAAATTACTATTGTTTTCTATCGAATTACTTTATTAAATTACTGTTGTTTTCTATCAAATTACTTTATTTCTATCTTGGGCTTACCACAGGAACATAAACAGTATGCCAAAAACAGTATGTCAGATCCTACATACTTGGATAATTTTATATTGTCTGATAAGGATCAAGATTTTATACCTTTCAGCCCTTCTTCTGGTATTTACTCAATAACCTGAATGATGTTATTTAGTTGTGTATCTGGGAACATGTCTCTCTTTCAAGAACTACCTTAGTCTATAAACACTTTATCAATAAAACACAGTAACTCATGCAAAAAATATCCATGGCACACAAAACAATAAAACAATACAAGCAAACAATTTTTAAAAAGACACATAAACAAGTTTTTGACTCTTTTTTTTTGATTATTAAAAAAAACCAATCCAATGCATCAGAATATTCAGGTGCTCAATTTTGGGTTTTAAGCCAGGAATGACTAATTAATTACCTGATGCCTCTACTTCATTCTGACTGCATGACAAGTCATCCAAACATAGATCAATAAGAAGGACCTGTCCAACGTCAGTTACCACAGCTGCCACACCAAACAGCCATCGCAGACTTGGGTGTAAATGCTGAGTGCTTGCGCTGGCTCCTCCATGATTAATTATAGGTTCAATAGCTGTTACCTAGAAAGCAGAATGTATCATTTGTTTTCCTCAAACAAAATGAGAAAACACAATTAAAAACATAAGAAACAAATTCTGAAGTTAAAGCAGGTTACTAGTTATACAGATACTAACACTTCCAATACAGAAGCACAAATCTGCATTTGATACCTGTGAATCTGAGAAGCATTATGAAACCTTCAGATGTAAGAATTACAACATGCACTTGGAACAACAATTGATGTTTACCTAGAGTTTACCATATTCCAGACATTATGCTAATCAATGCACGATAACCCTTTGATATTGGACTATATATAGTTACACCCGTTTAAAAGATGAAACACTCTGAGGCTTAGAAAATTTAGCTGAGTTACTCAAGTAACACAGTCATTAAGCCATTAAAATTCAAACCTAGATCCTTCTCACTTTAAAACTCTAAACCAGCTATTGTAAAAGTATATATAGCTTCTTCTCCAAAGAAGACTAAAAATAAATCATTCCAGAAAAATTTACTGTTTACATTTATTTTTTTTAAGTCCTTTTTATGCCATAAAGCCTGAAGAGGTCTAACCTTTAAAAGGACTGCATTATAATGGACTTCACACAAAGCTTTCACACTAATTGGACCTCTGAGTTTAACATGGACTGAAATTACTTAAAGAAATCATACTTTAGTTACACTGTGGAGTTCTACTTTCCCTTTTCACCTCATGAGTCAAATTTTCAATGTCTGTACCTAATAGTCTGTATTTTAGTTAACACTTAGCTTTCCTTCTGTTTCCTATTGATTCACAGAAATTAATTTGGTACGATACTTGATAAATAAGTATTTGGTGATTTCTACTATAATACTGATGAACATCCTAGAAAGAAAAGAGAAAATTTGCTATCAGTGGTTTATGTGTTAATGTAAGGTTAAAGTTTCTTTCAGGCTGTAATCTATTATTACAGACAAAACACTGGCTTTCTAAGTATTTCATTAGTACACAAAACATTCTTTAGTGTTTCTAATTCTGAAAGCTGTAATTTCATGGATTATCTTCCTTTTCTAAATTATGGTAATAATGTCTATCATACTGAAGTATGTTTTCTGTAATTCCTTCAGTGAAGGATAAGTCATCTGCATTCCTCATATAAATACTACATATGAAGCTACTGATAATGCTACCTTAAGTAATTTTAAGGGCAGTTAAAAGCAAATTCAAGAGGGGATACTGTGCCTTTATTTAAAAGAATAAAAAGTCAGCTGACTGAATCCTTTTGAAGCTGTCTGTCACCCCTCTCCCAGTCTTTTCCTTCCCCTATATTTCACCTGGCATCAACCACTCACCCAATTAGAAGTCAACAAGTTCTGTCCATGTCACCTCTGGAATACACTTCTGCAATCTGTTCCACAGATTTCTTACGTCATTTCCTCAGTGCAGTTCATCATCCTTATTTACCTAAACTACCCAACCAAAGGGCTTTTTACACTACAATTCTGCTTTCAATTAAAAATATCACCTACAGACTTTAGAAGGAGGCCTCTAACTGCACAACATGCCATTCACAATCTCAATCCTCACCATCTCTGCCTCCCACTTCCTCCTCCTACTCTTCCCTGCCATTCTACATAAGTCTAGTTTCCCAAATGTTCCATATACTGTGACTTTTTACATGTTGGGTCTCTTAGCCTGAAATGTCCAATCTTTTTGAGTAGAAGTCATCCAGGTGTTCTTCATTTTCCGAGTGCTAAAATGTATTAAAGTACTTATTTATACTATAATCCTATAATCTATCTTCTCCTACTAGACTACAAGCCTTTTTGGACAGCACGGACCAGGTTCAATTTATCTACTTATTTGTAAAATCTAGCACATAGTTTGATTTACAGTAAGCACTCAATAAACTGCCAAATAATTCTGTCTTTAAAATCATTATCACTGGAAAGTACATATAAGGTATCAGGCTATAAATTATTTCAGACTTTACATTAGCCCACTGGGTCTGTTTCTTCACTATAGAAACATTATCTTTTGTCATTAAGCTCCCTTTTAAGTTTAAAATTCTATTCTATGACTATATACATTACATATATATATATATGCATACAAACCTACATATACTTCGTGTGTATCTAAGTGCATACTTCTTTCACACAGGCATCTACTCTTCCATGATTTTTGACTGTGTGTATTTGTGAGTGTATACATTTTCTCACCATGGAGAAAGAAGAGTAATAAGTTTGAGGAAACAACTCGATTTCTATCATTACTACCAGATAAGATATCTGGCATATAGAAGGCATATGTATGTTAGAATTAACAAATGTGAATATAAAGAAACCCACGATTTAAATGTACATTAGTCAAATCAAAAATGGTAATAAAGACATACTTCCCATATTATTCCAAGGCTCAAATTAAAATAGAAAAAATTAAAAAGGCAAGGAAAAAATGTCATAGTAATGAATACAGTATTTTTATAAATTTTCAGTGCCTTCAGAAAACAAAACTAGAAGAATAACACTTAGATGATACTTGTCCTATGAAAGATTAGAACACAACATGTCATTTTTACTTTGTAATTTTCTAACCAAATATAAGTTATAATTTAAATTTTACTTAAGTATAGCTGACTCACAGTGGTGTGTCAATTTCTTCTGTACAGCAAAGTGATTCAGTTATACATATATATATTCCTTCTACATATTCTTTTCTATTACAGTGTGCCACAGAATATTGAATATAGTTTCTTGTGCTACACAGCAGTACCTCGCTGTTTATCCACCCTATAAATAATAGTTTGCCTATGGTAATCCCAGGCGCCCAATCTTTCCCTCCTCTATTCTCCCCTCAGCCCCTCTGGCAACCACAGATTTGTCCTCTCTGTCTGTGAGTCTGCTTTTGTTTCATAGATAGGTTGGTCTATACATTTTAGATTTCACATATGGTATTTATCTTTCTCTTTCTGACAATCTGCTTAGTATTAAAATCTCAGGGTCCACCCATGTTGCTGCAAATGGCATTATTTCATTCTTTTTGATGGCTGAGAAATATTCCACTATGCATGTATATATACATATATCTTCTTTATCCAAGGAAAGTTTCACTTTAAATGTTATATTGTTTTGATAATATTTTTAACCTCTTTAAACTTTTTAATGAAAAATAACAAACTTAAAAAAGTAATCTAAAATAAATGTATACAGCTCAATGAATTTTTACAAAGTGAACACACCCATGTAACCAGCAGGGGTTTAGTTTTGAAAACAGAATGCCATATATCTTAAGCAGTACCTACCCGTCCAGGAAGAACAACTGCTTTAACCACTCTTGATAAACCAAGGTCATAAAGACAGAGAACACTCCCTTCTGCTTCTTCCAATCCAATTAACAATCCAGTTCTCTTCTGCCAAGAGAATTCTTTCACAGCTAGGACTATAGGAGGCTGTTCATTTACTCCACTGAACCTATATGCAGACAGCCGCTCTCCTGTTAGAGAATTCACTACCTCAAGTTGTGGACCACAGGCCAAGCAAGCAAGTCCATTTTTCCCTAAAAGAAAAAAGAAACTTAAAATTTTGCTTATTTTAATATTGTATACAACAAAACTAAATAGCAGTAAGCTCTGTTACATATATAATCTATAACTCATTATCTTCAAATTGAAATCTAAGCATTTATAGAACAGAGTGTCCTCAAAACAGTAAAATAAATTGAACTACTGCAATAAGAATAAAATAACCATTCAGTAAAGGTACCATGCTATATGCTTAAATATGACTATGCCAAAGCCTTTGACTGTGTGGATCACAATAAACTGTGGAAAATTCTGAAAGAGATGGGAATACCAGACCACCTGACCTGCCTCTGGAGAAATCTGTATGCAGGTCAGGAAGCAACAGTTAGAACTGGACATGGAACAACAGACTGGTTCCAAATAGGAAAAGGAGTACGTCAAGGCTGTATATTGTCACCCTGCTTATTTAACTTCTATGCAGAGTACATCATGAGAAACGCTGGGCTGGAAGAAACACAAGCTGGAATCAAGATTGCCGGGAGAAATATCAATAACCTCAGATATGCAGATGACACCACCCTTATGGCAGAAAGTGAAGAGGAACTAAAAAGCCTCTTGATGAACATGAAAGTGGAGAGTGGAAAAGTTGGCTCAAAGCTCAACATTCAGAAAACGAAGATCATGGCATCTGGTCCCATCACTTCATGGGAAATAAATGGGGAAACAGTGGAAACAGTGTCAGACTTTATTTTTGGGGGACTCCAAAATCACTGCAGATGGTGACTGCAGCCATGAAATTAAAAGATGCTTACTCCTTGGAAGAAAAGTTATGACCAACGTAGATAGTATATTCAAAAGCAGAGACATTACTTTGCTGACTAAGGTCCGTCTAGTCAAGGCTATGGTTTTTCCAGTGGCCATGTATGGATGTGAGAGTTGGACTGTGAAGAAGGTTGAGCGCTGAAGAATTGATGCATTTGAACTGTGGTGCTGGAGAAGACTCTTGAGAATCCCTTGGACTGCAAGGAGATCCAACCAGTCCATTCTGAAGGAGATCAGCCCTGGGATTTCTCTGGAAGGAATGATGCTGAAGCTGAAGCTCCAGTACTTTGGCCAGCTCATGCAAAGAGTTGACTCATTGGAAAAGACTCTGATGCCGGGAGGGATTGGGGGCAGGAAGAGAAGGGGACAACCGAGGATGAGATGGCTGGATGGCATCACGGACTCGATGGACGTGAGTCTGAGTGAACTCCGGGAGATAGTGATGGACAGGGAGGCCTGGCGTGCTGTGATTCATGGGGTCACAGAGAGTCCGACACGACTAAGCGACTGAACTGAACTGATGCTTATATATATGCTTAAATTATCTTATTACTCCTTGTTACACTTCAATACAGAAATAAGGCAATTAAACTTTCATACAACTGTATGAATGACTAACTTGCCCAAAACCCATGGAGCTATGAATACCAGAGCCAAAAGTGGATCCCAAGTCTCTTAACTCCCAAACTCATATTTTTACTACATTATACATTAAGAGTTAAACTACATGTTACAGGAGTTAGAAAAATATAACACATATTCTGTCGCTTTAAAGTTCAAAATCTAGAAGACAAGATATAACTAGTATAATAATAGGAAATACCAGAAGCCCGTTATGGCCCCTGGCAAGTCTAGTCTGGATTTTATTCTGCATGCAATGTAAAGTAACTGGATTTTTAAGCAGGGCAGTGACAATCTGATTTATGTTTTTAAATGTCAGTCCAGCTGCTAAGCAGCAAATGGAAAAAAGCTGGGGCCAAAGCAGAAGTAGGGAGATGATAACCTATGCCTGGTTGGTGGCTATGAATAAAAAAAAAGTGAACTGACTAGAGATTCATCTCAGAGGCAAAACTAAAAGGATTTGCTTGCTGATGAATAATATATAGGAAGTGAAGAATCAAGAACGAGACCCTGGAATTTCTCCTTCAACAGTTAGATGAACAATGTAACTTTTACTACTAAGTTGAGGCCTGGCCTGCTGAAGTCCTTGGAGTCACAAGGAGTCGGACATGACCAAGGACACAACTGAGCGACTGAACTGAACTGAATCACGCATCTAAATAGGTGGCTGTAAATCCTAGACTATAGCTGATAGAAGTTATAGTTTTAAAAAATAGCATGGCACAGGGGGGTCCAGAAAACATGGGTTCAAAGCTCATTTTTACAACTTGCCTTCTGTGTACTGGGACCAAATTACTTAACCTATTTGATTTTCAGTTACAAAGAAAGTGCGTAATTAGAAAAACCTAGCACTCCCTCAATGAAAAGTTGTTATGGCGCCTAGTACGTAACAGAAGTAGTGTTATTACCTTTAATAGTCAAGAGTACAGCTCTATAAATGGCTAAATTACTAATCTATATGTTTTACTGTCTTTCTGCTAGGAAGGGTGGCTATCACACTCATTTTTAGAGACGTCTGCAATATATTTCACTAGACTGAAATCCATAATTTAATGGTTTGGTATAATTCTCTGCTATATTACATAGTTTAAACCATGATCATTATTAAGACATTGTTCAGATTAATGTAATTAAGAAGTAAGACTTCCTGAATATATTTTATCACCTAGGGCACTACAGGCCTCCCTGGTGGCTCAGTGGTAAGGAATCCACCTATCAGTGCAGGTTTGATCTCTGGGTGGGAAAATACCCTGGGGGAGGGCATGGCAACCCACTCCAGTATTTTTGCTGGAAAAATCCATGGACAGAGGAGCTTGGTGGGCTACAGTCCATGGGGTCGCAAAGAGTCGGACGTGACTGAGCATGCACACACAGGGCACTACAATCAGCCTTTTCTACCCTTACGATTATTCAAGTACTAATCTAAACTCATCACCAGTAAAACTGCCTCATTATAAAGAAAAACCAGCCTACTTTTTAAATGCAGATACTCAATACTAAAAGGTATCAAACATATGGTATTGTAATAAAGAAATGTGAACTATAATATCCCAGGATATTCTATGAAAATGTGCTCAAGTAGGTAGAAATTATTACATATGTAGTTGTAGATGTAATATACTTACATATAAGACCACTCTAAGCAGGTTCTGCTTTTTTTTCTTCCACATTAAAGGAGTCACAATATATGTTTACTATTATTTATCTTACACATCAAATAAGTAAATTTTCAGCAACATTATTTTACCTGCAGCAAACTTTCCACGAAGCACAGATTCTAATGTTATTTCGTCTTCTCCAAGGGCTTGAATAGTCACTTCTGGGAACTTCAGAAGACCACTAGTCACCTGCGCTGTTAGGTCTCGCATACTTCCACTGCAAATAATTTTTAAAGTAAGATTATTATGATATATTTGTCCCATAAGACATTTCACCATCTCTAGCCAGAAGGAGAAAAAGAAAAGAAAAAGAAAATGATAACATACAAAAGTAAATAAGCTGAAACTAAAATCTGATTATGAAATACATATTATGTGCTTCTAGGTCTGGGATATTCTCTAAGAAAGTATTTCCCAAACAGCCTGAGGAGAGTAAAGATTCTTTAAACCAGATGTCCTAAGGATATACATGAATCCTACACAGGTTCTTTGAAGACTGGGTTCAATGTAATTAATCCTATTGTTACATTCACTCTCAAAAAGCACTTCACACACAAAACAGGATAAAAATGATACTGTTTTAGAAAGATTACCACCACAGTAAAAGAGGAGAAAGTCCAGGAAAAATGCCAAACTCACAGTAACCTCAGGAATTGAGTGTGGTATATGTCTTTAACTGGACAGAAAAAAAAAAATTATCTTTCATTTCCAGTATATAGAAGACTAGAAAGTCCTAAATGACTTTCCCACTTAAACAAGAAAAAATGATGGCTGAACTATAAAAGTATCTTTTTGAATGATTACTGGCAAATCCAAATGTAGAAACAGTAGGAATTTTGCAAGTAATATAAACTGGCTTGGATCTTGAAGGTTAGCTACTAAATATAGTCCTGGTGACCCTAATCTTGTTTTGAGCATCCTAAGGTCCAAAGGAAAATAACCATAGGGCTAACAAAGCCAACGGAAGCTAAGGGCCTCCCCCCGAACCCCAACCCCATTAAACTCCATAGGGCTGTATCATCCTTCAGCATATAGGTGAGTGATAGAAACACTCTCTGTGCAGGAGAGGGAGCAGTTCATTTTGACCACAACTGAAAGTTTCTACACATGAAAAAGAAAAATCCCCTTCATACAAATTAGCAGCCAGAATTCAAAGCATGGTACTAGAAAATACTCTGGTGAAAAATATCATATAAAGTAGTCTCAGGCTGGTAATGCTCCAAGCAACCCACAGAAACTACTAAATATTTTCTGGAATCTCAGGAGTTCTCAAAGACGAAGTTTCACAGAAAATGCACTTACAGTCAAAATAACAAAACAAGGATATCATGATCAATAGCAAGCAGAATTAACCTATCAAAGACTTCATTCAGATACTGAAATAAGAGAATAAAAAATAAGTATGTTTAACAGGTTTAAAGAAACCAAAGATTTAGCTTGCTAATGAGGAATAAACTAAAAATTACAATGAAAATTGGTCAAATAGATTTGGGGAATGGGGGAAGAACTGCTGGAATGAAAAATGAAATAAGCAAAATTCAGAACTCAAGGGGGAAAAAACCTCAATGGAGCAGTGAGAATGTAGCAGCTACAAAGCAACAATATGGACCAACATCAAGGTATATTAAAAGTAGAGGAAATACATGCAGAATTACACTTACAACTGAGCTATTAGGGAAGCCCTACATAAAGTTTAAAAGACTGCAAAACTAAACAAAATATTGTCTAAGAATACAAACTCATGTAGCAAAACTGAATAAAACACAGGATACCATAAACACAAAGTGAGAGGAGAGACAGGGGACTGGAATGAAGAGGAATACATAAGGGACTTCAAGTAATTAGCTTTCTTTTTCTAAAACGTGGTAGTGAGCACATAGGTATTCTTTGTACCATACTTCTTTGTTATTTACAAATATTCTTTTGTACCCACTCAACAAATAATTATTTTGTACCTACTTAAGTCAATGCTGGGCTGGAAGAAGCACAAGCTGGAATCAAGAAATATCAATAACCTCAGATATGCAGATGACACCACCCTTATGGCAGAAACTGAAGAGGAACTAAAAAGCCTCTTGATGAAAGTGAAAGAGGAGAATGAAAAAGTTGGCTTAAAGCTCAACATTCAGAAAACAAAGATCATGGCATCATGGGAAATAGATGGGGAAACAGTGGAAACAGTGTCAGACTTTTATTTTTGGGGGCTCCAAAATCACTGCAGATGGTGATTGCAGCCATGAAATTAAAAGGTGCTTACTTCTTGGAATAAAAGTTATGACCAACCTAGATAGCATATTCAAAAGCAGAGACATTACTTTGCCAACAAAGGTCCATCTAGTCAACACTATGGTTTTTCCAGTAGTCATGTATGGATGTGAGAGTTGGACTGTGAAGAAAGCTGAGCGCCGAAGAATTCATGCTTTTGAACTGTGGTGTTGGAGAAGACTCTTGAGAGTCCCTTGGACTGCAAGGAGATTCAACCAGTCCATTCTAAAGGAGATCAGTCATGGGTGTTCTTTGGAAGGAATGCTGCTAAAGCTGAAACTCCAATACTTTGGCCACCTGATGTGAAGAGTTGACTCACTGGAAAAGACTCTGATGCTGGGAGGGATTAGGGGCAGGAGGAGAAGGGGACGACAGAGGATGAGATGGCTGGATGGCATCACCGACTCGATGGACGTGAGTTTGAGTGAATTCCGGGAGTTGGTGATGGACAGGGAGGCCTGGCGTGCTGCGATTCATGGTGTTGCAAAGAGTCAGACACGACTGAGCGACTGAACTGAAGTCAACAAAAACAAACTCAAAAGATAAGAAAAGCTGTAGAGAGAAAACTGTAGCACAAGAGACAGAAGTGAGTATTTAAAAGTTACAGACAATATAGGGGGAAAAGAATCTAATGTATGTTTATTCAGAATCCCCCAAAATATAACACTAACAGTAAGGAAGAGACAATATTCTAAAAGACATTTCCCAGATTTGTAGAGACAAATTCTCTGAAATCAAGAAGAGTATTAATTCTAGATCAAATAAAAATAAGTGACTTTTCAACAACAGCGGAAATCAGAAGTCTGGAATATGTTTAAAATTCTAAGCAAAAGTGGTTGTCAACATATAATTTATATATCACTGAAATGATCCCCCCAAATAAATATGAAAACACATTTTTTGACAAAAACTTTAAGTTTTGCACAAACATATCCTCCTTAAACGGAATTCTAAAGGAAGGTTTCAGATAGAATAATGATCAAACACAACTTCTAAGATACAAAAAGAATGATTTGTCAAAGTAATGGTAAATAGATGAACTGTAATAATTATAATATGCTAGTAATGGACAAATAGGCCACCGAAACAGGGTAATTTAGATGCAGAACCACAAAAATTTAGATGATATTTGGATATTTCAAACCAGAGCATAAGTATGGACTATTCAATTAAAGTTACTGAGACAATCTGCTACTCATTTCCAGCGAAGAAGCTACACATTGGTAGAGCAAAGTTATACAAGTCATCCACACACATACTACTAAACACTCCTCTAATATCTACAAAATGAATAAAAGTATATGTGTATGTGTACAGAATGAAACAGTACAGAAGAAAAAAGATTAGTTAAAAAATCCATAGAATTTGAATATTCTTCAGTTTGGAAAGAAGTAAATTAAAAGGGTGAATATAGATAACCCGAGAAAAACACCAAACCAAAAAGCCTCTCATTACATACTATATACACTGGACCTCCTAAATCTTCTCGAGCAGATATTCCCAACCCAGGAATTGAACAGGAGTCTCCTGCATTGCAGGCAGATTCTTTACCAACTGAGCAATCAGGAAAGCCCTGGACCTCATTAGAGTGCCATTTTCCAGGGCATTGTGCTACTTTCTTGGGAGAAAGGCATTAATGTCCAAAGGAGAGACCCTGGCTGGAGAATGATATCAACCAGGTACAAGTCATTTTACGAGGTACAAGGTTCCCAAGCAGGGACTACACACAATTCTAACACTCAGCCCAAGCCATTCTCAGAAAATAAAATCAATACTACCAAACCAAAACCTATGGCAAAACAATAGTTAACAAACATCATTAAAAGACAGGGCTTCCCAGGTGGCTCAGTGGTAAAGAATCCACCCGCTAATGCAGGAGACGCGGATTCAATCCTTTGTTGGGAAGATCCCCTGGAGGAAGAAATGGCGAGCCACTCCAGTATTCTTGCTTGGATAATCCCATGGACAGAGGAGCCTGGAGGGCTAGAATCCATGAGGCCACAAAGAGTCACAACTCTGAGACACACAAAGAGACTGAGAGGCCGCAGAGACACAACTGAAACACTGAGCATGCGCATGCTTAAAAGCTCTTTCTTAAAAACCAAACCAAACCAAAACTATCCCCTTTAGAAAGAAATGATTGATGTGTTAAAGGAATTATCATAAATTACTAAATGCAGGAAATTACTAAGTTCCTGTTCTTTCAGCTTTTTCTTATAAAATTAATTTTCTAAAAAATAACATTTTAATTTTATTCATTTCATAAAACTATTCTGTATGTGAAATCTTTCTAAAAAGTGACATTTACAGTCTATTTCACTTCTCTATGAAATCTTCTATTGGTATATCTGGCTACAGCAATGTCTGAAATACAACATATTAGCACTATTTACTTTGAGGTGATTTGTTCTTCTCTTTATAAGTTTTGATATGGCTTCAATTTTTTAAAATGTCTTTCATTTTTATAAAATCAATAATTAAAGAATTTAAAAAAACAAATCTAAAATAAAAATAAAACTTTGAAAACACAGGAGATATTTATATAACCTAAGATGGGAAGCAGGCGCCAATCAAACTAATATCAATATTCACTTAACAATCAAGAAAATGCCATTTTGGGACTTCCCTGGTGGTCCAGTGGCAGAGAGACCCCGAGCTCCCAATGCGGAGGGCCCAGGTTAAAGATTCCTGGTCTGAGAACTATATCCCACAAGCCACAACCACAGACCGAAGATCCCGAGTGCCATCACCAAGACTGAGCAGAGACAGATAAAAATTAATAAAATATCACTCTTCTTAAAAAAAGAAAAGGAAAATGCCATGCTATACCCTCTATCTCATCATCAGATCATCGTATCGGATATTCAGAAGAAAGAAATCCAGGCTTCAAATATTGTAAGACAGCAATGCCACATTCCTTCCGATGTGACAGACATGACTAGCCATTCCTTCCCTATGTCGCTGCTACCATGACACCTCAAAGTCAACGCTTCCAAGATGAAACAATCTTTCTCCCTCCTCTCTACAGATTTGTTTCTGTTCTTCTGTTTCTTCTCTGGGTTAATGATTCCATCACTACCCAGAAACTTTGAGGACTTAGTTAAAACAACGATTCTTCAAAAAAACAAAGAAAACTTTCCTTGTCCAGGTTAAGTTACAATTCTGTTTGTTCCTGATGAACCTGGTACTTCCCCTATCACAGATGGCACTTATCACACTCTGTAACTGACTCTTTGTATCCCCAACTAGAAAATTCTTTAGGGGACAGATCCAATCTTACTTACTTTAACCCTACTAGTTTCACTAGAGGGGCAAAGAATATTGACTAACTACATAATAAATGGTTTATTTTTCCACCCTTTACCATGCAATACAAACTGTCAATAAAACCCACTCATTTTACAAATAAATAAATTTCTGCATACTAGACTATTGGTCTTTTCATCTCCAGTCTCCTGTTCTTTCTGGTCATTCTATAATTGGCAAGTACTCAGCCCCACTACCAATTATTGTGAAAAGAAAAAACAGATTTGAAAAGGTTACTCAGAAAGTTAATAAAACATGAGCTACAATTTTCTGTTCAGGCTATAAATGCTATTTTCTAGACAAAAGTCTAATCAACTAACTCAAAAAACACATTTGTTAGCATTAACTCAAAAAACTAAAAAAAAAGTTATGTTTGAGATTTCCCAGTCATTAAACGTGGAATTTTTTTATCCAAAACAGATCCAAAGTATAATCAAACATAAATTAAACTATTATTACTATAACATATAGTCAGTGAAAAGTACTGTCCATTCATTAGCCTCTTATATTAACATCTTATATTTATGTGACATCCTAGGTTCAAGTTTAGATGCTGAAAGCATTGTTCTCAGAAATTGATTATATCCCTCTTCTAAACATTTTAGTACCAAAGAAAATTTTACACAAATTTAGGTAGGGTAGGCTACAATCTCATTGTTATGAGATTTCACCTCTGATGGCCTTTTATAGCCTTGATTTAAAAGAATTTAATGGTAAACTGAAGTGAATACATTCTTCCTATTAAACTTGAAACCAAAATCATTTCTCTAGAGCTAAAACCTTCAAAATCCCAAACACTCTGGGTAGCTTTACCCAAAGTATAATCAGTGGAGTGTTCATGGCCATTAAGCAAAAAAGTTCCATGATCACTGCAATTCAGTCAACATTACCCTAACAGAATTTTTAGAAGACTTTCACAAAGTGATTCTAAAACTCATGACAGGTGCACAATAATCAATTTTTTGAAAATGAAATATAATAAATGTTCATTTCTCAGGCTGGATGTATTTTCTGTTATGCTCTTTTTAATTAAAAAAAAAAAAACAAGTATGATGTAGAAGAAACGGCTCAGTCATAATATTCAAGAACAGAATTGTCACTTCCATTCCCAATTTATTCTCCCACCTTAAAAAAAAAAAGAAACAAAATATATGAACACAAGTTGTTCAGAAACAGGACAATAGGTAGCACAGAGAAGAAAAACAAGATGACCTCTAGGACTGTCCCATGTTACTGTGTATAGAGAGAATCCAGGACACAGAGCTGAGAGAGAACCCGAATAAGGCCCAAGGGTCTCCTTGAATTGAAACAGGACTGAGAACTCCAAAGGTGGCTAGAATTCACAGGGCAGAATAACTACAGTACAAAGGGCCAAAGAACTCAGGGATCTGCGGTGGGTTCCCCTGAATCTCAATATGATTAGCATAAGTGTATAAGGAAAGTACCAGACAACAAGGAATGATCCACAAAATGCTCACAGGCCCAGGTATAACTCCAGAGTGGGGAAAAAACCTAACACATGGGCACTGAGTAGAGTACTCAGAAAGGTACTGACTGCTTCAGCAGTGGGGAGAAAAATTAGGCCCTGTTTAAAGGCTGTTTTGGTCTGAAACAAGCCAGCCTCAAAAGAATAAAATTGTTCCCAAGAAACTCAACAAAGCTCAAACAAAGCTCAAGAATATATAAATGACTGCAAAAATATCCAGTACTCAGGAAAATAAAATTCACAGTGTCTGGCATCCAACTGAAAAATGGCAAATATCCAAAGAAACAGCAAACATGACCCTTGAGTGGGAAAAAAAAAAAAACAAAACCAGACCTAGAAATCACAGAGAAGTTAGAATTACTGGATAAGAAACGTAAATCAGTTATTCTAGCTAGAGTCCCTACATCCAACAAGATAGAGCAAAGCATGAACACATTAAGGAAAGATGTGGAAGATATCAAAAGTCTAAATCAAATTTCTAGCAATGAGAAAATACACTGGATGGGATTAACAGATTAGACACAGAAAGTATCAGTTAACTTAAACACCCACAGTGGAAACTAAAATGAGGCACAGTAAGAAAAAAGGACTGGGGTGAGGAGAGAAAGTAGAGACCATCAGTGAGCTATGAGACAATCTGAGTGATCTAATACATGTATTAGGAATCGCCAAAAGGAGAAGACGGAAATATCTGGAAAACTAATGGCCAAATTCTTCCTCAATTTGATGAAAACTATGACCTACAAGACCATCAAGAACTAACAAGAAAAAAAGATGTCCTTTATATCATAAGGGACTGGAATGCAAAAGCAGGAAGTCAAGAGATACCTGGAGTAGCAGGCAAGTTTGGCCTTGGAGTACAAAATGAAGCAGGGCAAAGGCTAACAGTTTTGCCAAGAGAACTCACTGGTCATAGCAAACACCCTCTTCGAACAACACAAGAGACAACTCTACACACAGACATCACCAGATGGTCAATACTGAAATCAGACTGATCATATTATTTGCAGCAGAAGATGGAGAAGCTATATAGGGTCAGCAAAAACAAGACTGGGAGCTAACTGTGGCTCAGATCATGAACTCCTTATTGCAAAATTCAGACTTAAATTGAAGAAAGTAGGGAAAACCACTAGAACATTCAGGTATGACCTAAATCAAATCCCTTACCATTATACAGTGGAAGTGACAAATAGATTCAAGGGACTAGATCTGATAGACAGAGTGCCTGAAGAACTACGGATGGAGGTTTGTGACACCATATAGGAGGCAGTGATCAAGACCATCCCCAAGAAAAAAAAATGCAAAAAGGCAAAATGGTTGTCTGAGGAGGCTTTACAGATAGCTGAGAAAAGAAGAGATGCAAAAGGCAAAGGAGAAAAGGAAAGATAAACCCATCTGAATGCAGAGTTCCAAAGAATAGCAAGGAGAGATAAGAAAGCCTTCCTTGGTGATCAATGCAAAGAAACAGAGGAAAACAAAACAATGGGAAAGAACAGAGCTCTTTTCATGGAGAAGGCACTGGCAACCCAGTCCAGTACTCTTGCCTGGAAACTCCCATGGACACAGGAGCCTGGTAGGCTGCAGTCCATGGGATCGCTGGGAGTCAGACACGACTGAGCGAGTTCACTTTCATGCATTGGAGAAGGATATGGCAACCTACTCCAGTCTTCTTGCCTGTAGAATCCCAGGGACGGAGGAGCCTGGTGGGCTGCCGTCTATGGGGTCACACAGAGCCGGACACGACTGAAGCGACTTAGCAGCAGTAGCAGAGCTCTCTTCAAGAAAATCAGAGATACCAACAGAATATTTCATGCGAAGATGGGCACAATAAAGGGCAGAAACATTACGGACCTAACAGAAGCAGAAGATCCGAAGAGGTGGCAAGAATACACAGAAGAACTATACAAAAAAGATCTTAATGACCAAGATAACCACTATGGTGTGATCACTCACCTAGAGCTAGACATCCTGGAATGCAGAGTCAAGTAGGCCTTAGGAAGCATCACTACAAACAAAGCTAATGGAGGTGATGAATTCCAATTGAGCTATTTCAAATCCTAAAAGACAGTGCTGTGAAAGTGCTTCACTCAATATGACAACAAGTTTGAAAAACTCAGCAGCGGCCACAGGACTGGAAAAGGTCAGTTTTCATTCCAATCCCAAAGAAAGGCCATGCCAAAGAATGTTCAAACTACCGCACAATTGCACTCATCTCACACGCTAGCCAAGTGATGCTCAAAATTCTCCAAGCGAGGTTTCAACGGTACATGATCCGTGAACTTCCAGATGTTCAAGCTGGATTTAGAAAAGCCAGAGCACCCAGAGATCAAATTGCCAACGTCCACTGGATCATGGAAAAAGCAAGAAAGTTTCAGAAAAACATCTATTTCTGCTTTATTGACTACACCAAAGCCTTTAACTTGTGTGGGTCACAATAAACTGTGGCTAATTCTTAAAGAGATGAGAATACCAAACCACTTTACCTGCCTCCTGAGAAATCTGTATGCAGGTCAAGATGCAACAGTTAGGACCAGACATGGAACAACAGACTGGTTCCAAATTGGGAAAGGAGTACATCAAGGTTGTATACTGTCACCCTGATTATTTAACTCATATGCAGACTATATCATGTGAACTGCCGGGCTGGATGAAGCACAAGCTGGAAACAAAATTGCCGGGAGAAACATCAACAACCTCAGATATGCAAATAACACCACTCTATGGTAGAAAGCAAAAAGGAACTAAAGAGCCTCTTGATGAAAGTTAAAGAGGACACTGAAAAAGCTGGCTCAAAACTCAACATTCAGAAAACTAAGAATATGGCATCCAGTCCCATTACTTCATGGCAAGCAAATAGGGAAACAATGGAAACAGTGACAGACTTTATTTTCTTGGGCTCCAAGATCACTGCAAAAGGAACGCTTGCTCCTTGGAGGAAAAGCTATGACAAACCTGCTGCTGCTAAGTCGCTTCAGTTGTGTCCGACTCTGTGCGACCCCATAGACGGCAGCCCACCAGGCTCCCCCGTCCCTGGGATTCTCCAGGCAAGAACACTGGAGTGGGTTGCCATTTCCTTCTCCAATGCATCAAAGTGAAAAGTGAAAGTGAAGTCACTCAGTCACGTCCAACTCTTAGCGACCCCATGGATTGCAGCCTACCAGGCTCCTCTGCCCATGGGATTTTCCAGGCAAGAGTACTGGAGTGGGGTGCCATTGCCTTTTCCGATGACAAACCTAGACAGCATATTAAAAAACAAAGACATTACTTTGCCAATAAAGTCCATCTAGCTAAAGCTATGTTTTTTTTCCAGTAGTCATGTATGGATGTGAGAGCTGGACCACAAAGAAAGCTGAGCACCAAAGAATCGATGCTTTTGAACTGTGGTGTTGGAGAAGACTCTTCAGAGTCCTGTGGACTGCAAGGAGATCAAACCAGTCAATCCTAAAGGAAATCAGTCCTGAATATTCATTGGAAGGCTTATGCTGAAGCTGAAGCTGCAATATTCTGGCCACCTGATGCAAATAACTGACTCATTAGAACTGATGCTGGGAAAGATTGAGGGCAGGAGAAGGGGATGACAGAGGACTAAATGTTTGGTTGGAATCACTGACTCGATGGACATGAGTATGAGCAAATTCTGGGAGTTGGTGATGGACAGGGAAGCCTGGCATGCTGCAGTCCATGGGGTTCACAAAGAGTCAGACATGACTGAGAAACTGAACTCAACAAAGCAACAAATCAAAAAGGTCAGTAAATCTCCAGCATGTGAAACATGAGGAAACTCCACCAAGATACATCCTAATCAGGGGACAAAGAAAAAAATCTTAAAGTAGCACACTGCAGAGGAACAAAGATAATTCAAAGAAGCCTCACTGAAAACATTGCAAGCAAGGAACAGTGGAGTAATATATTTTAAGTTGTGAAAAAAGCAAGTTGTGAACCTAGAATTCTATATCCAGTGAAACTATCTTTTAAAAATGAAGGTAAAATAAAGACCTTTTGGACATAGGCGCATTGAGGAGATCATCACCAGCAGATCTGCACCACAAGGAATGTTAAAAGAATTCTTTCATACAGAAACTGGTATCTACGTAAAAAAATACAGACAACCAAAACCGTCAAAACACTTTTTTCCCTTATTTTTTAATCTCTTTAAAAGACAATCATCAAAAAAGAAAACAAAAGACAATCATCTATTTAAAGCAGGAGTTCATAACATTTATAATACAAGGGAAACAAACGACAAAACAGGAGAAAGGT
This sequence comes from Capra hircus, assembly GCF_001704415.2. Lineage (NCBI taxonomy): Eukaryota > Metazoa > Chordata > Mammalia > Artiodactyla > Bovidae > Capra > Capra hircus. The sequence goes on along the minus strand of NC_030823.1, from coordinate 28,981,602 downwards.
CCGGAGAGGAACATATTGCTACAAGGTTCTTATACTATAAATACTATACTGATTAAAGACAGACTGTAATAATTTAAAGATGTACACTAGAAACCTTAAAATAACCACTAAACACACACACACGGAAATAAGTATAAGCCAATGAAAGATAAAATATCCTTATAAAAGTAAAACCCAAAAGATAATATAAAAAGAGAAAGAACAAAAGGCTGAGTGGGAAAAGAATCTGAAATAGACACATGTATAACTGAATCACTTTGCTGTACACCTGAAACTAACACAACATTGTTAATCAACTCTGAGTGCTCTGAGTGCGTGAAAGTCGCTCAGTCCTGTCCGACTCTTTGCGACCCCATGGACTGTAGTCTGCCAGGCTCCTCTGTCCATGGAATCCTCCATGCCAGAATACTGGAGTGGTAACCCATTCCAGTGTTCTTGCCTGGAGAATCCCAGGGACGGGGGAGCCTGGTGGGCTGCCATCTATGGGGTCGCACAGAGTTGGACACGACTGAAGTGACTTAGCAGCAGCAAGCCATTCCCTTCTCCAGGTGATTTTCCCTACCCAGGGATCGAACTCAGGTCTCCCGCAGAGCAGGCAGATTCTTTACCATCTGAGCCACCAGGGAAGCAATCAACTATATCCCAATATATTAAAAAAAGAAAAGAAAAATGAGACAAAAAAATAGGAAGACAGTAGACTGAAACCTACCATATTACATCACTAGTTACAATAACAAAATGACATTAATATTCTAGTTAAAAAGCAAAGACCAGTCAGATTGGATAAAAAAATAAGACCAAGTTTAAATAAAAAACCTGCTGCTGCTGCTAAGTCACTTCAGTCGTGTCCAACTCTGTGCGACCCCATAGACGACAGCCCACTAGGCTCCCCCGTCCCTGGGATTCTCCAGGCAAGAACACTGGAGTGGGTTGCCATTTCCTTCTCCAACGCATGACAGTGAAAAGGGAAAGTGAAGTCGCTCAGTCGTATTCGACTCTTAGAGACCCCATGGACTGCAGCCTACCAGGCTCCTGCATCCACAGGATTTTCCAGGCAAGAGTACTGGAGTGGGGTGCCATTGCCTTCTCCAAAATAAAAAGCCTAGATAGGTTAAAAGTAAATAACAGAAGATGAATCATGCTAACGTTAATGAAAAAAAAAAAAAAGACAGAAGCAACTTATTAACACCAAAGTAGAATTCAGAGCAAAAAATATTATCAGGAATAAAGAGGGTCATTTCCTGACAACAAAGTGGTCAATTGTGACACAAAAGGAGTTCAAAAAAATGTTCACTGAAAAAAAAAGTTTTCCAAATTCAGAAGTTAGCCTTTGAATTGGTGATGGGCCTCTATGAGGGCTCAGTGGTAAAGAATGGAACTGTAACACAGGAGATAAGAGGAGACGTGAGTTCAATGCCTGGGTTGGGAAGATTCCCTGGAAAAGTAAATGACAACCCACCCCAGCATTCTTGCCTGGAAAATTCCATGGACAGAGGAGCCTGGCAGGCTACAGTCCGTGGGGTTGAAAGAGTCGGACACAACTGAGCACACAAGCATTTTGAAAATACAGGGCAAAAACTGGTTTCTGGCTTCAGGACCTTTCAGATACTGAATTTACAGTGTGAATTTTTAACATTTTAAGTACACTAAAGAGAACTCCTAAAAAGTACATTAGAAAGAACATCTTATATAAAGACATCTATGTCTACATCTGTATGTATATCTATCTACATACATATCTTCACAAAAACACATCAAGCAGCTACGTTCAGTACTGTACAAAATCAGGTAGAATCCTAGCCTTGATGACATAATTGCCAACCTTTAAAAAGTACTTACAAGCTTCTAAAAAACTTCTAAAAAGTACTTTACAAACTTTCAACTTCTTCCAAGTTCCAGATAAGCAGAGCAGGAACACTGCCTAATGTCAATGAAAATTTTATTTTCTCGATAAAGCACAGATGGATTGTCACTCCCTTCTCAAAAACCTCCAATGACTCCTCTACTGCATATAAAGACTAACATCTTCAGCCACAGGTAATCGAAGTCCTCCACAATCTGGCATTTGTCTTCACAGGTTTGTCTCCCCAAGGCCCTTCCTTCACTGGCATATTCATTCTTCTGTTTATGCGGTTCCTTCCTCTATCTCCATCTGCCAAAGCCCCACACATCATTTAAGAACTAGATTCCCAGTGTGGTCTGCGTAAATCAATCCATTCCTATTTAATCTCATTTCTGAGCTCATTCCTTTCCACATTTATGTTAGCAATCCTAAAAATGATTTTTGAAATCCACTATTTATATTTGTCAGTCTTCCCCAGAACACTATGAATTCCCAAAAAGCAAAAATCCTATCTTATTCCTGTGAATTCCAGAGGGTCACAATGCCTTACAACAGGTCTTAAACATGTCATAAATTACGATGGTAAGATACTAGCAAGGCAAGAATTGACATGTTGAATAACAAAATCAATTTTAAAAAACTCAATATTCTTGAAACCCAACGAGAAAACAACCCAGTTAAAAAATGGCCAAAGATATTAACAGCCACTTCATTAGCGAAGATATACAGATGGCAAATAGGCACGTGAAAAGATGTCCCACATCTTATGTCGTCAGGAAGATGCATATTCAAACAACGATGTACCGCTACATACTTAGAATGACCAAAATCCAGTCACTGACAACAGCTAAACACTGGTGGGAATGTGGAGTAACAGGAATTCTCAGTCACTGATGCTGGGAGTGCAAACTGGTCCAATGCCACTTTGGAAGACAACTGGGCAGTTTCTTACAAAACTAAACATATTCTTACTGTAAGATCCAGCGATCATGCTCCCTGATATTTACCCAAAGGAGTTAGGTAAAACTTACCTAAAACACAAAAACCTGCACACGGATATTTTTATTAATAATCGTCAAAACCTGGAAATAATCAAAATGTACTTCAGTAGGTGAATGGATAAATAGTGGTACATCCAAACAACGGAATATTATGCAGGGCTGAAAAGAAATGAGTTATCAAGCAAAGACTTGGAAAAAGCTTAAATTTGAACTATAAAGTGAAGAAAGTCCATCTGAAAAGGCTACACAGTGCCTGATTCCAATTACAGGACAATTCTGAAAAAGGTAAAACTATGGAGACAAAAAGATCAGGGGTTGCCAGGGGTTAACAGAGAGGGAGGGAAAGACAGGGGAGCACAGAGGATTTCTAGGGTGGTGAAAACTACTCTGAATGATACTATAATGGTAGATACATGCCATTATACATTTCCAAACCCAGACAATCTACACCAACAAGGATGAAGAGTAAGGTAAACTAGGGACTTTGGGTGATGATGTGTTAATTCAGGTCCATCAATTGTAACAAATGTTCCAGTCTACTACCGGATGCTGATAATGGGGAAATGTATGCATGAATCGGAGCAGGGAAAGCAAATACTGGAAATCTCTGTGCCTTCCACTTAAAACTGCTTTAAAAAACAAAGTGTATTAAAAAGAAGAAACTCAATATTGGATCTAACTTACTTTTAAATAAATAAACATTGTTTCAATATTAAGAAGCAAAGCAAACTCTGCAAAGGTACTGGGAAGGATACTGACACAATACCAAAACTCAGCTATGTGAAATACACTCATCCTAGAAAGCTCCACCACAGAAAATAAAATAAAACTTTAAACTAGTTGTTCAACAACTGTATTGCAGCATATACTGAGCAAACATTTCTACAAAACGTTCTGCATGCATTTTCACTTTTTAAAAAAGACTAAAAATTATGATATAAATGTGAACTATCCACGGATCCAGAAACTTCCGGTCTTTTAGTAGCTGTTCTTTCAAACTTAAACAATTATCAAACACCAACTACTTTTGAAATATTGCGTTGGGGAGGCAATACAAAGGCACAAAGATGACCTACTTCCTGACCTCAAGGAGTTTACATTCTAGGAGATACATAATAAACCATGAAAATAAACCCTGCAATAAAGGTATATACTCTGTGAGATCCCAGGGAAGAAGTGGGATACAGAGGAATGAAAGTATATAGAAAAGATGGCATTTAAGCGAAGGAGGATTTGAAAGGTGAAAATGGCGCTAGTGCCAATGCAAGAGACGTAAGACATAACCCCGGGTTCGATCCCCGGGGTTAGGAAGAGGCGCTGGAGGAAATGGTAATCCACTTCAGTATTCTTGCCTGGAGAATCCCATGGACAGAGGAACCTGGCAGGTCCCAGTGTACGGGGGTCACAAAGAGTCGGACACGGGCTGAAGTGACTGAGCACGCGTGCAACTTTGAAAAGGCAGAGATGGCACTCCAGGCTCAAGGACAGGGGCAAAGGAACATCAAAGCACATCTTCAAGAAAACGGGCCCAGGACTGGGGATGATTCTAGAATAGCTGAAGCATACATCTGTGAAGAGTTGAGGGTGGACAGCAGACAAGATTTATTGTTGAGACCGATGACCTCAGCGAGGGAAATGAAACTCTATTCTGAAGAAAAAAGTGAAAAATCTCCGGGAATTTTTTAAAGTTAGGAAAGAAACAAGTCTTTACTTCTTAAAATTAAAAATAAATATATGACCATCCCGAAAGTGCTGTATAACAATCTTTGAAATTTAAAAAAAAATAATTATTATTGCTGTTTGCGAAATGGTGACATTCTGGCACTAGGTTATTGAAAAATCAGAATCAAAAATTACAGTATGGGGAGAATGCAGGCTTCCCATTGCACTTTAACACACGAGCATCCCTCAAGACATTAACTTGAGCTGGGCTTATCATCCATAGTCAAATCCTCCAAAATCAGTAAATCGATCCTAATTTCTTCTCTCCTCCCAGACTCAATCAATGAAAGAGCACTAAAGTTCTTAAAATCTACTGTCTCTTTAATTTTAAAGATAAACTGAAGGTAAGATTTCCAAGAGACCTGTATTTTATTCTAAAGGACCCAGGTTCTTATCAATTACGTTCTCAAACTGCCTATCTGAAAAAACATAATGACGGCTAGTTTGAACCTCACTAGCTTATGAGAACAAATTAACCTCCCCACGTCCCCCCAAAACAGTCAACGAGTAACAAAAGTCATCGTCCTCAAGTTTCCAGGTGGCACAGGCAAGGCAAATTAATAACCACTCCAAGATGTAAGTTATTTTAAATCCCCTTTATCGGACCAATTCACTGCACTTTTCAAATCACCGGTCAAACTTCTCCGCCCGAGACTCATCATAGCCATGCCCGGCAGCATGCGGAGCACCCAGCAACGTAACAGAGACCCAAAGTACCAGCAGGCTGCCCAGGGGAGAAGCTCGCCAAGGTCTCAACCGCATCGGAAGACCGTGGGGAAGAGGCGCCGCGGTCCCGGCCCGCCCGGACAGAGTGAGGACCCGGCTGCCGGCGCGTTAGGCGCGGGGGTTGGACCCCGAGGCGCCTCTCCGCCGCCATGTGCCGCCGCTCGGCCGAGAAGGAGGTTATATAACAAACTCCCGGAGCTTTAGAGCGTGCCGCACCCGCCAACGCCCGCCTTAGTTTCCTTGCGCCGGCTCCGCGAGCCCGGCCGCCGCTGCGCGCTGAACGGCCATAAGCATGGCCTAGGCCCGGCGCGAGGAGGGCCCGGCGGGCCAGGCGCGGCGGGAGAGGCCGGGCCGCGGCTCCGGGCCCAGGCCGCGCCGACCCACCCTCCGCCGCCCCGGCCCAACCCCCTGCTTCCCTTCCCCCTACCAGAGAAGGGCGGGTGACCGAGCCGCCGCGGCCGCAGAGTCCAGTGGGGCGCGCGAGGCGAGGCGCGAGCTCCTCCCGCGCGAGTCCGTCACAGCATCTCCCGGGAGACACGGCCGCCACCGGCAGGGCGCGCTCACCTCCGCTCCGCGGAAGCCGCTTGCCTCTTCGCGGGCCTCCGCCTGCGACCGCCCCGGCCAGCTCAGATCCACACACCCCCAACCCCGCGAGCGCCTTCGCCGGCTGCAGACCGGCCGACCGCTCAGCGCGTAAAACGCAGCCACTGCCTGCGCCGCGGTTCCGGGTCCTTCCCAACGCGACTGTGCCTCTGCCTCCTCCGCTCCGGCAGTGCAGGCCCGGCTTTGCGCATTACCCCCGTAAGGCACACGGAGTCCCACTCACCGGGGAGGGGAGGGGAGGGGAGAGGCGGGGAGGGGCGGGGAAGTGGGGGACAGGAGATCGCGGCGCGGAGACCTGAGTTCTCGCGAGGGTTCCGGCCTCGGGCGCCTGCTCTGCGGGAATTTCAAACTCTCGGTGAAAGAACGTAGGGGGAGGGAAAGGGAGGAAAGGGAGTACGGTTTGGAAGGGCCGGGTATTTACATAAAACAGGAACTCCCCGCCTCCAAAGAACTGAAGGGAACAAAGACTACGAGTCCCATGATACCTTGCGCGTTAAGCCTCTTTGGCCGCCCAGCCCTTAAGCCCAGGGCGGACTTGGGAGTGGTAGTCTGTACCCGCCGTAGGGCCCGCCTACCGATCCCTCCCGGAGTCTTCTGTGGCGGGAGAGTCGCCACATTATCTTCTGGCTCCGCTTGCTGGCGGCCGAGTGATAATCTTTGCCCTCTGTGTTTTTCATTCTCCCTGCTCCGACTTTCTGTGCCGAAAGCGGGCGTCTGACTTTGGGGGAAAGTTTCTTTCCCCCTCTTCTATATTTTTAAATATGCTAGCGTGCTTTCGTGGCCAGAGGTGCTCACGAGACCTAGTGTAATCTTCTAATTCAAAATTTTACCCCAAATCAGTGTTGCATATTTGGTCACCCTGGGGTTTCATTGTGGAATTTCTTTTATTTATGGTTAATATCTTTGAAGTTGACGGGCTTCCCTGGTGTCTCAGTGGCAAAGAATCCGCCTGCAATGCAGGAGGGGCGGGTTGGATCCCTGAGTTGGGAAGATTCCCTGGAGAAGGAAATGACAACCCCCTCCAGTATTCTTGTCTGGGAATCCCATGGACAGTAGCTACATGGTGGGCTTGCAGAAGAGTTGGACACAATTTAGTGACTAAGCACACAGGATCTTTGACGTTAATCCCAGCACCACACACTTTTCAAACAAACGTGGACTATAACCATAATGAAAGCGAAAATAAGAAGAAGAAAAATAATAAAACGGGAGATAGGGGTAGGATTCTAACAAGCCACTTATGTTTTAACCAGGAAAGTTTATCCTTTTCTGTTATCCTTTCCCGTATGATTTTTGTCAAAGCTTGTCTTTTAGTAATGTAATATTCTTTTTTCCCCATATTTTTTGTCTCTTTATTGACAGCGATCTCTAAAAGTAACAGGCGTGTGTGCTAAGTTAGTCGCTTCGGTCGTGTCCGGCTCTGTGCGACCCTATGAACTGCAGCCTGCCAGGCAGGAGTGGGTTGCTGTGCCCTCCTCCAGGGGATCTTCCCCACCCAGGGATGGAACCCAGGTCTCCAGTGTTACAGGCGGATTCTTTATCCACTGCGCCATCAGAAACATAGTGGCTTACAAAATGTACTGGCTAGGTTGTGGCAGAGAAAAAGTTAAAGAGGTTTTTGATTAGTTTGTCTTAACTATTTTAAATAGACTTCTTAAAACAGAAACTGCTCTGCAGTCAGATGTGCGAATTCATGTCCTTGCCTTGCTCTCCATGTTATACTTCCTTTCCTTGGCACCATTTCGTCCTCAATTCATAGGTGCTGTACTTCTCTGTAATCTGAAGAGGTAGATTCTCACCTCCAGAATGCTGGTAGAGCAAGGATGACTTAGAGGTTCAACGGATTCCTTAACAAGCATTTGTTACCAGTTGTGAAATTCAAAATCATCATACTTATCCAAACTGAGTTTCTAAAACTATCCTTCAGATTTTAATCTTTCTTTCCATAATTACTGACAGAATGCTGATATGGTTTCTGTACGGTTGTCTGTAATCTGGACCAATCCTACCTATCCTGTTTTATTTCCCTGCGTAGTTCCTGAGAATCTTTTCTTCACTTCCCTGCAAACATGTTTCTGCTTCTCAGTATCTTCCACTGAAAATGGTCCAGCTAAGACTCTTTTCTCTCAAAATCTTCTCAACTTCAGCCCATATTAATCACTAAAAACTTGTACTGAAAATATGCTGTGTGTATTGTTTCCCCTTATGCCGCTCACTCCATCCATCCACCCAATGCCCCCATCTCTCAGCTACACTGAAAACAGACCAGATCTTATACTTTTTTCAAATGCTTCTCTCATAACTATTAGCTTTTTTATTTCAATTGCTTTGTAAACTGAATTTCTACTTTAAAGATCTCATTCATTCATCTTTTTTCTTTTCAGTCATTTAATCATATGCCAAGGACTTCCCTGGAGGCCTAGTGATTAAGACTCCACACTTTCAATGCAGGGGGCAGGGGTTCAGTCCTTGGTCAGGGAACTAAAATCCCATACGCCCTGAGCCTCAACCAAAAAGTTAAAGGAAAAAACACATGCCAAATTGTTTCAGTTTCAAGAGATGCTAATAAGTATTAAAATATAAACAAAAATCTGGGTTTGGTAGTCAGATGAGTTTGAGGAAAAGATAAAATTAAACATTTCTTTTACATAATACCTCACTGCCTTTAATATGCTCAGCATTTACCAAAGTTACTTGACTGTGGCATGAATCCATCTATGCTTGTGGAACATTTTGTCTCATCAGCGTTCCACAGAATGGACTAGTAAACACGGCTTCCAAGCTTCCTCTTACTGGAGGAAGCACTGTGTAGTGAAAAGAACATGGTTATTTGAAACCAGACAAACTCAAGTTTTAATCCATTTCACTACTTTCTTGAAACATGACTTTAATGGAATTGCTTCACTCTGCCTGTTTTCTCGCCTGAAAAGAAAGGCTGTTACTTATTTTTCTTTCAGAGCTGTTGCAAAGATTAGAGGCAAGTATGTGCCCCACTCAAAACTTCATTCCCTTTCTATCTATATGATCAGTTGTTAGTTATTTTGGTAAAAGGCTTAGAAAATGGTAATAACTAGTGTGGACACTTCCATTTGGAATGTTTTATTCAAGAGCTATTTCACTCCCAGTCCAGCACCCTGGTAGAAACAGACAGCCATCTGATCTCAGAGAACTTAGAATCTCATTGAAGTGCTCTGAATTAGAACTCGTTTGTTTTGCAAAGTAATAGGGGGAAAAAAACATGATATTTTAGCAGCAGCAACAAAACGGAGCTTGTCTGTCTCAGACAGTGGCAATGCCTCTGTCCTGATAGCTATGTTTTCATCATTTTTATGGAGATTGTTGATTATAGCAAGCAGTACCCCAACCTTGATTTTTCTAATTGACAATAAGATTGGGGGTGAAGAGTCACATTTTTCCTATTTCCTACTTTATTTCCAGTGATGGAATAGTGACCAGCATCTAAATAAATGCAAAAATAATTATTTAGTGACTGACTATATATTTATTGATTTCACCATTCAAAAAGCAAAATATATACAATATTTTGATCAAAAAGGACCCTACAGATTTTCTAGGTTAAACATCTTGTTCTAAGGAAGGGGGAAACAGATTTGTCAAATGATTTGGGGATGGATTTTGTTTTGTTTAAAAAAATAGACATCGAATAAAATCTATAGTTGTAAAGAAAAGCAACATAAATATTTTCTTTCTTTAAAATAATCTTTGTGCACTTGAAAAAAAATTGTTTTTCATGAGTTGTACCCCCCAAAAGTCATAGATTTGCTTCTAATGAACACTAGTAATATTTGCACAAACATGGTACTGAAATTTAATTTCTTTTTAAAAATTGTTTCCCTTTCTACCTCTCCCTTTCTTTCACATCTTCCTCTTTTAAAGCTACTTTAAATTCTATATGTTTTAATTAAAGCTATCATGGTTATGGTTTCTTTGTTTCTTAACCCCAAAGACCACTATTAGTGATGGATCCTGAAATTCTGCTGGGTGAGCTACAGGTTATGTCCTTGCGTACCACTGCGTTTTTCATTTTCAATCTTTAATTCCTCAAGACTCATGCTTGCCTTAGAGCGTTGCTATACCAAATTATAGGGGGCACATAGTAATTTTTATGCTTCTTTTAGTCAACGGTGTTGTAAATATTGCTCATGAGTCACAAATCTTCCACTTGCCTGAAGCTTCCTGCTTCTAAGGAAGCCGTGTTAAAAGTTGCCTCTGCAGTGTTGGAAAGTGATGGAAATTCGAACAGTCAAGTCTGATACTCTACTGAGGGAATAGGTCACCCATTTGAATAAATGCTTTGTGCCTCTTTTGTAGGTGGATTCTCAGCCTTATTTTTTCCTGTAAGTTTATTTTAATCCCATTGAATTTGCATGTGCTATGTTAACTGTGATGTTTACATGGTGCTGGGTAAGTTTTCAAGGCATTTAAAATTTTTAGTTGAAACAATATCTCTACATGGTTTAAATGATAAGCTATGGAGATTTTTTCCCCCTTTTTTCCTTTTCTATCTTTACTCCTTCTTGGGTCCTCTGTGTGGCATTTTAATAAATTTTAGTAGACTTGTTGGATTTGATTAAAGAAAAGCATAGGTGACATGGTATTCATTTTTCACCATGAAATGCCTGAAAACTAAAGCAAGATGTCAAGTAGGATGCCCTAAGTGGAAAATCAGCAGTGGAATGCCCGGAATAAAGTTCAGCATGCCCGAGAGCATTCTTCTCCAAATAAGTTTGCAAATAAGTTTAGCGAATAAGTTTGACTGTCAAAGATCTTTAGGGTTTAGGAGTGAATTATTTGTTAGCAGACTGCATAATTCTTATTTAGTGAAGAAAACAATATAGAACCTTAATGAAACCAAAATTGCATCTTTAAGAATCCAGGTTGTATTTCTCAAGTGGTATTTTTCAGAATAGTTTTATTTTGTTTCAGTTCCCCATCATTTCTTCATGTATTTGTTCATCCGTCAAATACTTATCCAATGCTTTTGATGGGCTAGTCTTTACTTAGGGCGCTGGGAATACAGATCTCGGTAAGACCATTATCTGTGTCTCAGCAATGAAATCAGGACAACATATTTAAATGGCAAATTACTTTTTGTTTGAAGTATTTTTTATTAAAAATCCTTTAAAGTCAAAGAGAACTACAACCCTTTGGTGGTTTTTTTGGCCCACCATGCAGGGCAGCACACAGGATCTTAGTTCCCCGAGCAGGGATCTAACCCTCACCCCCTACAGAGGAAGCAGAGATTCTTAACACTGGATCCCCAAGGAAGTCCCTAACTCTTTTTCATGCATCTTATTGATAATTATGATGAACGCTCAGTTCAGCATGCTAGTCTGTCATAGGAATATTCTAGTTTCATATTCTGGTTTTGGTCAAGCAGATATTCACTAGAAATGGTTGGGTCACAGACTTATTTCCTGGAGTTGGATGAAAGACACTTTGAAAGAAGGCCTGGTTAAAAAAAAAAATCCTCCTGTCAATGCAGGAAATGCAGGTTCAACCCGCATTTCTTCTGGGTCCAGAAGATCCCCTGGAGGAGGAAATGGCAACCCACTACAGTATTCTTGCCTGGAAAATTCCATGGACAGAGGAGCCTGGAAGGCTACGGTCCATAGGGTCTCAAAGAGTTGGACATGATTAAGCAGCCTGTATGACATGGGTTACATTTGGAGTGTTTTTGAATGACCCCTCTATAATCTCTCAGATTTCTTTTGTTCTTCTGATTCTGCATTCTCTTATTTTAAAGAGTCTAAATTTAAAGTTAGGTAACTACTCTTGATTACCTTTGTCACCGATTATGGACATGAAAGTTTAGTACAGTCGGTAAACTTCAGATATTAGTTATAATACAGTGAGTGCTTTGGTTAAGAGTGAATGACGAGGCACAACCTCATTACCTGTGTTCCCCCAGCACTTATGCTTCCGTATTGTAAGGAGGTTCTTAGAGTCTTCTCAGTGATTAGTGCAGCAATCAATTATCTAATCTTTTAATTCTATCTCAGACACACATACGTCACCTCACCAATGAAGCAGCTTTTGGAAAAATAAGTAAGTAAAGCAGCTCAGTCGTGTCCGACTCTTTGCGACCCCATGGACTTTAGCCCACCAGGCTCCTCCATCCATGGGATTCTCCAGGCAAGAGTACTGGAGTGGGTTGCCATTTCCTTCTCCAGGGGATCTTCCCAACCCAGGGATTAAACCCAGGTCTCCCACATTGTAGGCAGACGCTTTACCATCTGAGCCACCAGGGAAGTCCCTTTTTGGAAAAATAGACACTTGGTAAATCTTTAATACATAAGTCTAAGGAGCTGTCCCTTCATCAGGGTAGACTATGGAAATCAGGTAGGGTTGGACACGCCAGAACTACTGTGTAAGAATTCTTGTCTTATTGAATTACTGTGTTCAGAGATTAGAAAAGAAGACCAAGTGTCTTTCAGTTTGAAGATCATGAAGATTTCAAACAGCGAAACACAGTCCTACTAATACTGTAAGACTTAGATGGAGTCACGTTACGGGGACATTAAAGGACAAAGTGATGTGTGAAAAACAACTTTGGCCAACTTGGGTATAATTCCAGGTGATTTGGAAACCATTTGTTATGTAGACAAAATCTCAGTAAGTCATTTTATGACAGTTGGAGTTCCTTAAAAACCCAGTGCCTTTGTTCATTTTATTTCGTTAAAATCATTTCCTTCCTTTGCTACTTTTGCTAGCACATTCCAAACCTGCATAATATCAACCTCCTAGAGAAGAGGAGATCTGAGACAGTAGCTCCCAACTTTATGTCAGCCCTCAACTCCCCCTAAACCGTCAGGGGCTCACAGGCCAGTAACACCCTGAATGAGCCACATCCCATTCTAGACCAGCCTCAACACAAATGCAGTGGGGTCAGTCCCTCTGACATGTGGTTTAAGGCAGCTTACTCCTGAGAATTTCTTTGAACATGTGAAGCACTTTGGGAAGCAGCGTGTTAAAAAGTACTGAATTCAGAGGGAGAAGATGTAAATGAATCCTGATTTCTAAAGACCTTGAACTATCCAAGCTTCTATTTCCTCACCTGTTGTGAAGATTATGTGTAAAAATATGTAGTAAACCTTTCAGTTCAGTTCAGTTCAGTTCAGTTGGTCAGTCGTGTCCAACTCTTTGCGACCCCATGAATCGCAGCACGCCAGGCCTCCCTGTCCATCACCAACTCCCAGAGTTCACTTGGACTCACGTCCATTGAGTCCGTGATGCCATCCAGCCATCTCATCCTATGTCGTCCCCTTCTCCTCCTGCCCTCAATCCCTCCCAGCATCAGGATCTTTTCCAATGAGTCAACTCTTCGCATGAGGTAGCCAAAGTATTGGAGTTTCAGCTTCAGCATCATTCCCTCCAAAGAAATCCCAGGGCTGATCTTCAGAATGGACTGGTTGAATCTCCTTGCAGTCCAAGGGACACTCAAGAGTCTTCTCCAACACCACAGTTCAAACGCATCAATTCTTCGGCGCTCAGCTTTCTTCACAGTCCAACTCTCACATCCATACATGACCACTGGAAAACCATAGCTTTGACTAGATGGACCTTTGTTGGCAAAGTGATGTCTCTGCTTTTCAATATGCTATCTAGGTTGGTCATAACTTTTCTTCCAAGGAGTAAGCGTCTTTTAATTTCATGGCTGCAGTCACCATCTGCAGTGATTTTGGAGCCCCCAAAAATAAAGTCTGACACTGTTTCCACTGTTTCCCCATCTATTTCCCATGAAGTGATGGGACCAGATGCCATGATTTTCGTTTTCTGAATGTTGAGCTTTAAGCCAACTTTTTCACTCTGCTCTTTCACTTTCATCAAGAGGCTTTTTAGTTCCTCTTCACTTTCTGCCATAAGGGTGGTGTCATCTGCATATCTGAGGTTATTGATATTTCTCCCAGCAATCTTGATTCCAGCTTGTGCTTCCTCCAGCCCAGCATTTCTCATGATGTACTCTGCGTATAAGCTAAATAAGCAGGGTGACAATATACAGCCTTGACGTACTCCTTTTCCTATTTGGAACCAGTCTGTTGTTCCATGTGCAGTTCTAACTGTTGCTTCCTGAACTGCATACAGGTTTCTCAAGAGGCAGGTCAGGTGGTCTGGTATTCTCATCTCTTTCAGAATTTTCCACAGTTTATTGTGATCCACACAGTCAAAGGCTTTGGCATAGTCAATAAAATAGAAATAGATGTTTTTCTGGAACTCTCTTGCTTTTTCCATGATCCAGCAGATGTTGGCAATTTGACCTCTGGTTCCTCTGCCTTTTCTAAAACCAGCTTGAACATCTGGAAGTTCACAGTTCACATATTGCTGAGGCCTAGCTTGGAGAATTTTGAGCATTACTTTGCTAGCGTGTGAGATGAGTGCAATTGTGCAGTAGTTTGAGCATTCTTTGGCATTGCCTTTCTTTGGGATTGGAATGAAAACTGACCTTTTCCAGTCCTGTGGCCCCTGCTGAGTTTTCCAAATTTGAACTTCTACCAAATATTTACTATTGCTAATACTTTGCTGGCCATCAGATGATTGATTGAAGCTATGTAAATAAGAACAATATGTGACAGTATAGAACAGATTTCTTTGTTTTGGATGAGCTGTTCTGCACAAATATCAGGCTACATTCCATCATTGTATTAAGATTTTTTAAAGTTGCTGGTCCTTGATTTTTTTAAATGTTAATCTGCCTAATATATAATTTCATATGCGTGTGTGTGTGCTCCATTGCTTCAGTCGTCCCAACTCTGGAGAATCCATCGGGATCTCTAGGCAAGAGTACTGAATTGGGTTGCCATTTTCTCCTCCAGGGAATCTTCCCAACCCAGTGATTGAACTCTCACCTCCAGCAGCTCCTGCACTGCAGGCAGATTCTTTATTGCTGAGCCACAGGTGAAGCCCAATAGATAACCATCAGGGCCTAAGTGCCTGTTTCCCATTTTTTTCAACTGGAAGAAAAGAAATTATCCCTTATGACAGAACTGCAAGCCATGTAAATAAAATCTATTCTCCAGCCTACTTTAAAATGTTAACATCAATAATTAGATGGCAAACAAAACATAATTGAGATATGAAAGAGAAACAAAACATTTCCAGCTTAATGAACCAGAAGAAAAAAATATTTTACACCATAATTGCTGCTATTATCTGAAATGTTGGCAGCAAGTTAATAGAAAGGGCACTCCAGACAAAGGAGGTTAATGAATGATGTTACTATTTGCACATAGTTGAGAAGCCTGCCACCTTGAAATAGGAAAGGGTTCAGGGATCCATTACAGCATCTATTACCCTGTATTCTGATTACTCTTTATAAGTTATCTTCCTGACTACACTGTGAGCTTTATTAAGGCAGGGAAATGTCTTGGTCATTTTTTTACCCCCCACAAAACTTGGCAAGGTACCTAGCATCCAGTAGGTATTCACTTTTTTTGAATGGATGAATTAATGAGTGAGTGAATATACTTTTTCTTCTGCCCATGGAGTTAGGAAAACAAGACAAAAAAGGGTAAAGAGATATCTATTAATAAAAGCAAACATGGGACTCTTCCATTAATAACAATTTGATTCTGTGAGAGATGGGTATTATTAATAATTTAGAACTCATATTGATGCAGCTGGATCAGACCTGGAGGAGATCCACCTCCTAACGGACAGTGTAGACGCTATCAGAGCAGAGGCAGGCCCTCTGCAGGACCCTCTTCAAAGTGACTCACAGTTCTCCTTGAGGAACTCCTTGGGTGTGGTTTGCACTGGGGAACTTGACGATTTCTAACCAAAGACTTGGTTCAATTAGAGACGTCCTCCTATCTATTGCCATTTTAAATCTTCAGTGCCCTGAGAAGTTTTAGACAACAGAAAGATGACAGAAATCTAACGCTTGCAATGATTCCATAAACATGGGTATTTTAGCTTTCTTTGTGGGGCATGGGGGATGAAGGCAGCTGATTGTCTTTCCTAAGAGAGTGAGCAATGAAAATGCTAAACCCTTCCCACCTATTGACAGTCAGGTTATCATCCTCATGTCACTGACTTTTGACTTTCCTGATCTCCTACTCCCTAACCTAGGTGTTTGGTTTTTTTTTTTTTTTTTTCACATAGACCACCGTGATCACTTTCTGAGTTTTTCTGGACCCACCTTGTCTTAACATGATAGACTCCTCCATCCAAGCTGCAAAATTTTCCTCTGGTCTCCTACAACATGGTTTTACTTTCATTCCCTTCCAAAGCTTGTTCTTGCCTGTTGTCACTGTTTAAAATTACGCAGTTCTTTTTTCTTTTTTCTTAACATGGTTCCTATCATTTTCTCAATTTTTATCCCTCCTGATTCATTACTGACTTTTAGTCTTCTGAGAAGTTTCCTTACCCTCTTGGACATTTACATATTTCCTGGCATTTACACAGCCAACTATTGAGCTTGTTTTTGAAGCTGAAAAGAAGGGTGATGAGAGAGATGGCACCTGGCTGACAACCCCTGCACACCCTCCCAGGGTAGCAGCAGTATGAGCCTGGCTCTGTTCTTGCCCTTGGAAGTTCAGAAACACGGCCATGCCAATTCTTCTAGAGCTTCTCTGTCTCAAGGAAACTGACTTGTAGAAACCACACTCATACGAAATTCATGTTGTTGTTGTTCAGTCACCTAGTCATGTCAAACTCTTTGTGACCCTGTGGACTGAAGCACGCTAGGCCTCCCTGTCTCTCACCATCTCCTGAAGTTTGCCCAAGTTCATGTCCATTGCACTGGTGATGCCTTCCATCTATCTCATCCTCCAACGCCCTCTTCTTCTGCCCTCAATCTTTCCCACCATCAGGGACTTTTCCAAGAGTCGGCTGTTCGCATCAGATAACCAAAATACTGGAGCTTCAGCTTCAGCATCAGTCCTTCTAAGGGGTATTCAGGGTTGATTTTCCTTAAGATTGACTGGTTTGATCTCCTGGCTGTCCAAGGGACTCTCCAGGGTGTTCGAAAGCATCAGCTCTTCAGCACTCAGCCTTCTTTGTGATCCATCTCTCACGTTCATGCATGACTACTGGAAAAACCATACCTTTGACTCTTCAAACCTTTGTAAGCAGAGTGATATCTCTGCTTTTCAACACACTGTCTAGGTTTGTCATAGCTTTCCTACCAAGAAGCAATTATCTTCTGATTTCATGGCTACACCATCCATAGTGATTTTAGAGCCAAGAAGACGAAATATGTCACCACTTTCACATTTTCCCCTTCTATTTGCCATGGAGTAATGGGGCCCAATGCCTTGATCTTAGTTTTTAAATATTTAGTTGATCTTAGTTTTTTTAATATTTAGTTTTAAGCTGGCTCTTTCCCTCTCCCCCTTCATCCTCATCAAGAGGCTCGTTAGTTCCTATTCACTTCTGCCTTTAGAGTAGTATCATCTGCAACAACCTCAGGGTTGTTGATGTTTCTCCCACCTATCTTGATTCCAGCTTGTAACTCATCCAGCCGGCATCTCATGATGTGCTCAGCATATAGGTTAAACAAACAGGGTGACAGCAGACATTTATAAACCCAAGTTCTTATGTCTTCATTTACAATACATTGCGGTAGTGAATACATCCTTGGATCCCTGTAACTCATATCCAGAGCATCGTCTTTTCTGACAGTGAGGTACCTGGGAAATAGAATAATCAAAAGATTACTTGGTGAACATGAAATAAAAGTTTAGAAACGGGTGTTGTTTTGAGAGAGATCTCATCCAGGCTTGGGAAGCATGATGACTCATAATTGCGTCACAACAGAAGAGTCGTGTTGGATAAACATGCCCAACTCAAGGTCCTTGACTTCCTTTCCCACCCTGGGTTCACCATCACCAGTCTGAGTATAAGGTCAATCCAGACAAAGCCCAGTAGAACAGATCAGGATTTTGCTGATGAAACCATCAGGTGGTCTCCTTGAGATTGTTTCCAGGTCACTGTGAGTAGTATATTAGGTGTTTCTAGCACCCCACTCCAGTACTCTTACCTGGAAAATCCCATGGATGGGGGAGCCTTGTAGGCTGCAGTCCATGGGGTCGCTAGGAGTCGGACATGACTGAGCGACTTCACTTTCACTTTTCACTTTCCTGCATTGGAGAAGGAATGGCAACCCACTCCAGTATTCTTGCCTGGAGAATCCCAGGGACGGGGGAGCCTGGTGGGCTGCCATCTATGGGGTCGCACAGAGTCAGACATGACTGAAGCGACTTAGCAGCAGCAGCAGCAGCACCTCTCAACGAAACGTTTATTCACACAACCTCTTAATTCATTTCCACTGGTGGTCATGTCTATTCAGAATATGTGTGAATTTCATTTGCTTAATTTTTTGGAGAGCAATCTTGTTTCCCTTATTTATATTTTTTAATTGAAACATAGTTGATTTACAATATTATATTAGTTTCAGGTATTTGGCATAATGATTCAATATCTTTATAGGTTATACTCCCTTTAAAGATATAAAAGAATGACTATATTTCCCTGTGCTGCATAATATATCCTTGTTTCTTATCTATTTTATATATAGTAGTTTGTATCTCTTAATCCCACACCCCTATCTTGCCCCTCCCCCCTTCTCTCATCCCACTGGTATCCATTAGTTTGCTTTCTATATTTGTGAGTCTGTTTTTGTTTTGTTGTATATATTTATTTGTTTTAAATTTTTACATTCCATGTATAAGTGAAGTGAAGTCACTCAGTCATGTCCGTCTCTTTGCGACCCCATGGACGGTAACCTACCAGGCTCCATGGTCCATGGGATTTTCCAGGCAAGAATACTGGAGTGGGCTGCCATTTCCTTAATATGTATAAAATAACATAATATTTATCTCTCTCTGTCTAACTTATTTCATAAGGATAATACTCTCTGGGTCCATCCATGTTGCTGCAAATGGCAGAACTTCATCCCTTTTTAGGATTGAGTAGTATTCCACTGTGCACATGTATGTGTATATATCACATCTCCTTTATCCATTCATCTGTTCTGTTGATGGACACCTGGGTTGCTACCATATACTGGATATTATAAATAATACTGGTATAAACTTCCATATATTGATTGTTGTAAATAATACTGCTACTGGGGTGCATGCGTATTTTCAAGTTGATTTTTTTTGGTCTTCTTCAGATATATATCCAACAGTGGAATGGCTGGATCATCTACTAGTTCTATTTTTAGTTTTTTTTAGGAAATCTCATGCTGTTTTCCACAGTGGGAATTTCAAACCCAGGTCTCCTGCATTACAGGCAAATTCTTTACCATCTGAGCCACCAGGGAAGCCCCACTTTCCACAGTGTGCCAATTTACATTCCCGCCAACAGTGTACAAGGGTTCCCATTTCTCCACATCCTCCCCAACATTTGCTATTCATAGACTTTTTGATGTTAGCCATTCTGGCAGATGTGAGGTAATATATCATTGTGATTTTGATTTCCTTTTCTCTAATAATTAGTGATGCTGAGGATCTTTCCAAGTGCCCATTAGCCATCTGTATGTCTTCTTTGGAAAAATGTTTACTCAGGTCTTCTGCTCACTTTTTAATGGGATTGCTTGTTTATTATTTCCTTTATTTTAATTTCTTGGACAATATCTTGTTCTCACCTCTATGGATTACTATGTACCAATTTCACTCTTCTGTAATTCTAACAGAACATTTATAATAGCCATTGTGTTCCTCATATAACATATGCACTGTGAAATGATGGCAAGGAATGCGAGAGGGAAAGCACAATGAAGGGAGAACATTCTGAAGAGCTGTTTGTTGAGGCCAGCTGCTCATTCTTTGAATGCTGGGAAGATAGTGTGGTTTTGGGGAAGAGCAGGATGACCTGCATTGGAATCCTGTCTCTAACACTCATGACCTATGAGACTGTGAGTGTTACTTGATCTTTCTAAACCTGTGCTACTCTAAGTGTGATCTCAAGGAGATAAGGAGCTAGTGCCAGAAGATAGAATCATCTCTGTCACTAAGCACACTGACTTATTCTTTCAAAGGGAAACTTTCTCAGTGGAGGAAGCTGTGCATTAATTTACATTCTGGTCCGGGCTCCTTATCAATAAAAATGGAAAACAGCACCAACTTTATGGGAATAAAATTAATGATGATACATGATCCATGCCTGGAATGCTAGGTGTACAGTAAATAACGGTTTGTTATTTTATGATTATTGTTGCATAATTTAGCACTAGCAACAAACTTTTGCAGCAAGTATAACCCAGCAACAGCCTCACAAACAAAAGAGAAGCAAGAGCTGAGGATTTTATATCCTGCCATTCATTTCATTATTGTAAGCCTTACCTCTCTAGGAATCCATTTTCTCATCTGTGGAGTAATAGTAGTGCCTACTTCTTAGAGCTGTTATAAGAACTAAATTACATGTGCCATGTAAAACACTGAGATCTATGCCAAACACATGGTAGGTATTCAATAAACATTAGTTTCCTTTCCTTCCTTCATTTCCACCAGCTTTGAGGATACTTTTAAGAATATTGGCATAATATTTACAGGAAACTGTAGCCATATACAAAAATTTCCTAAAGGTAACAGTAACTCCAGAACTCTAGAAAACAATTAAAGATAGGACCCCACTGGTAGAAATAAGAATACTACATTACAATATTTTCTTTAAATTAATTCTGTGAAAAGCAGAAAAATTTGAACTCTGGCTCAATCCAGTCACCAGCCATATTGGAAGCAGTGAGACTTGTGCCTAGTTGCTCAGTCGTGTCTGACTCTTAGCTACCCCATGGACTGTAGCCCACCAGCCTCCTCTATCCATGGGGATTCTCCAGGCAAGAACACTGGAGTGGGTTGCCATGCCCTCCTCCAGGGGATCTTCCCAACCTGGGGATCAAACCCAGGTCTCCCACATTGTAGGCGGATTCTTTACCATCTGAGCCACCAGGGAAGCCCAATGTCTCCTAAAGAGCTCTCTTTTGAATCATGGGCTTGGACTTCCGTGGCAGTCCAGTGGTTAAGACTCCACTGGACAATACAGAGGACACAAGTTCAATCCCTGGTCTGGGAATTAAGATCCACATGCTGTCAGGTGTGGTTGAAATATAAAATTCAATTTTTAAATTATACTTTTGAATCACAGGCTTTCCTTCCTGACAGAGCTGTTCTTTTCTCTGCATGATCCCCAAAGTGATAGATCCTTCCCAACTCCTCAAAGGTCTCTCACATCCCCTATGCCTTCTTGCTATTGAGTATGGGGTCATTGAAAAAGTCAAATGACTACTCTATTATATAATATTACTATCAATTACATACTAACAATTGTGGTCTGTTAATATAAATGTATAGAAGGTACATTTTATAACAGTTAAATGTATAGGGAATCTAAGCAGTTCAGCTTCAGAATTTATTGCTTCAGTAGTATTTCATGCCATAAAGAGAAGTGGTATTTGTGTTTTATTTTTTATGTGGCTAGGTTTCAGTTATTGGAAGCCACATGAATGAATAAGCTGTTGACATAATACAACATGAAAAGCTCTTTGCATTGAGAATATGTCTCACCACTTTTATCCAGTCACCTCCTTCTTTTGCTTAATTTTATTATTTGTGATCTTTTAGGAGAAAGACAAAATTGATGTTTGAATATATAACTAGGATGGATTCTTGAATAAGATTCAGATTTGCTACCCTTTGTGATTACACATAATCCTTTTAAAATAATGCTCCCAAGCCAGAAACATCCAAGCTACAGGGTTTTGCAAAGGTTATCAATATTTTATTGCTCCTATGGCTCTGTCACTTCCCAACTGAGTAACTTTGGGCTACTTAACCATGCCATGCCTCAGTTTCCTCATCTGCAAAATGCAAAAAGACAATAGTTTTAACTTCTAGGGTTATTGTGAAAATTAAATGATTTAAAGAGTATTAAAAACTATATACCTTCTCTAAAGTTTTATTCACTGCTTATCTCCAGCGTATACTAGATACTTGATGAATATTTGTTAAATGCATGACTGAGTAAGTGATATTTCTTTTAGTCTGTATGTTTAATTCAGCTTCCCCACCCATCCACTCACCCACAGTATCCATAACTTCTTTCTGGAAATTATTGCCTTTCTCAACTAAGCTGAAGAAGATCTGGAAAAAGAATTTGACCATACCTGGGTCATACTTTTGAAGCAGGATATACCTACCACCATTCTCTAGTGGTTTCCCCATTGCTATCACATGCTCAAACCTGAGGCCTTTTTTGGAGAGAGGCATAAGAGAACATAGGCAGTCTCCAGTATATTGAAATGAGTTAACATGGCATTGCTAATTATTGTTTAATTCATTGGTAAGTTCTGAAAGATCATCAAAAATTGTAAATTGTAAATCAGTCTCTCTGGATCAAGAGACTGGTCGTTTATTTTATTTTTTTTATTTTTATTTTTTTAAAAAATATGGAATGCTTCACAAATTTGCATGTCATCCTTGTGCAGGGGCCATGCTAATCTTCTCTGTATTTTTCCAATTTTAGTATATGTGCTGCCAAAGCGAGCACTGGTTGTTTATTTTAAGAAAACCTATATAATATCCTCAGTGATAAAAACAAAGAAACCTAAAAGTCAGGGTAAGTGTAACACATGGAGCTCTGCTAAGTCCCTAAGTAGTCCCAAGAGGATGGTCATTCAGTTTTATAAAAAATCCTGAAGTCCTCCATTTTGCCATCCGTAGAACATCTGTTCCTAAATACAGGGGCACCAGCACATGAATGAACAAATGACTAATTTGTCCTCATCTGACCAGAGCCCCCTCGGTCATCAAGCCAACCCAAAAGTAACAGAAGGCACTGTCCTGAATTTCCCTAAGAACCAACAGCACCCAGAATTGTTAAACTAGGACAATAAAATCCCCAAGTATTAGCATCCATTCTCCAACCACGTTGCTGAGCAGCTTAGAGCCAAAGACAGGAAGAAGCAATGCCTGTCAGCTGTTTCACAGAAAGGCTCCAAAGTGTTCTCTTTCATATTGCTGGAGAAGATCCATCACCCTTCTAGCGGCATGAGAAAGACCTCCAAACAGGTGAGCACCATTACACAATGCTCGTTACACTGTTACACCACTACCACTTCAGCTGTCACAGGGCAGAAAAGAAAATCCGTGTAACTGGAAGATGAGGAACAAAGATTAAGGTAATATAAGATTCTGGTTGTTTTATCCAATAAGCAGGATTTCAAAATTGGACTTCTACATATAGAAACTATGTGCATCTAGAGCCTTAAAATTCATACAAATTCCTCTAAAATAACCACTGATGAGATCATCTGTAAAAATGTGGAATCTGGGTTAGATGACCTCTATAGCCCCTTTCAGCTCTAACCCCTGTGAGTCTCACTATCTCTGCATTCTAATAACATGGGTTTGCTTTTTTGCTTATTAAGTATTTCGAAAAATAAAAACTACAAAAGTCAAAAATTAGCAAATATTATGTGACTGGGTGGAACTGGACAGCAGAGGATGAGATGATTAGATGGCATCATCAACTCAACAGACTTGAATGCATATACATAATTTTATTTAATTAGAAGCAGAAGAACCTCTTTACATGGTGCTTTTATAGACTTAAACTCCAAAGTGCATGTGTGCTCAGTTGAGTCCAACTCTGCAACCTCATGGACTGTAGCCCACCAGGCTCCTCTGTCTGTGGGATTTCCTATGCAAGAATACTGAAGTGGATTGCCATGCCCTCTTCCAGGGGATCTTCCCCACCCAGGGATCGAACCCATGTCCCCTGTGGCTCCTGCATTGGCAAGCAGATTTTCTTTACCACTGGACCACCTGGGAAGCCCTGGTGTTGGGAAAATTTGAAGGCAACAGAACTGGGCGGCAGAAGATGAGATGATTAGATGGCATCATCAACTCAACAGACATGAATCTGAGCAAACTCTGGGAGATAGTGAAGGACAGAGGAGCCTGGCCGGCTGCAGTCCATGGGATCACAAAGAGTTGGACACGACTGAGCACACATGCACTTTGGAATTTAAAGTGGATAAGACAACAACAACTTCCAAAATTGTCATTCTGCTCAGTACTGCTAATCCGTTCATTGAGCTTGCCAATCACCTCTACAGAACAGGAATGATTTAATTTCAATCCAAATCAATTTTATTTTGCATAAAGGAGATTTTTTTTTCAAGATTTGCCCTAGGTCTTTAATCTGAAAGGATAATCCCCCATATTTATATAGCATTGTTAACTCTCAAAGACTGTTTTTTTCTATTATCTGTCTGGAGTGTAAGCTCCATGAGAGCATGATGGTCTAGCACACAGCAGGTGTCAAGTAAGTATTAGTTGAAATGAATGAATGTGATACTCACAACAACTCTGTGGGTGGACAGGGATCTCCCGGCTAAGGGTGTATCTGCCAGAGGTGGGAACTGAGGGCACAGGATCCAGGTCAGGAAACCAGCCAAAGTCACACAGGGGCCAAATGTCAATGTTGAGTGTTTTCTAATTTTTTTTTTTAAAGCTGTGAAAGATGGTCATGAAACAAAAGGAGAGTACTGAATAAAGAATGGATATTAGATAGCATTATGAGACTATTACTTTTCTTAGATAATAATGGTATTGTGAGTATTTAGGATAATGCCCTTATTCTTAGGAGATACATGCAATAGCTGAGTGCCAAAGAATCAATGCTTTCAAACTGTGGTGCTGGAGGAGACTCTTGAGAGTTCCTTGGACAGCAAGGAGATCAAATCAGTCAATCCTAAAGGAAATCAACTCTGAATGTTTATTGGAGGGGCTGATTCTGAAGCTGAAGCTCCAATATTTTGGCCACCTGATGCGAAGAGTCATCACGTTGGAAAAGACCCTGATGCTGGGAAAGATTGAGGGCAGAAGGAGAAGGGGATGGCAGAGGATGAGATGCTTGGATGGCATCACTGACTCAATGGACATGAGTCTGAGCAAACTCCGAGAGAGAGAGCAAAGGACAGGGAAGCCTGGCGCGCTTGCAATCCATGGGGTCGCAGAGAGTGGGACACAACTTAGAACTGAACACCGATAACAACATGCTGAGGCAGTATCGTGACATCTAAAACTAGCTTTCTAACTAACATTTTTACCAGTTCAGCAAGAAGAAAAGATACAGCAAATATTGCAAAATGTGAACATTTGGTGAATCTATGTGGAAAGCAAGTGGATGTTCTTAGAAATACTCTTTCAAAATTTTCATTAAAATTTGGGAGGGGAAGGCAATGAAAGAGACCACAGGGGGAAATTGTAGATGTGACTATATGAAAACTTTCATCCTCTCTAGCTGTGGTTTATTTGGGTGGTAGGACTTTATTGGACTCTTTCCCTTTATATTTTCCTCTATTTTTCATATGAGTAGATATTTTATTTGTAATAAAATTATTAAAATTTAAATCATGTAGCAACTACAGGATGAATCTCCAATACCTTTCTAATCTATGGCCATACCACCCTGAATGTGCCCGATCTTGTCTGATCTCAGAAGCTAAGCAGGGTTTGGCCTGATTAGTACTTGGATGGGAGACCTTTCTAGAATCACATTGTAGCAGATTGTATCTTCCAAAGATGGCTCTATTTATACATTTTTCCCATCCTACATGCATGTCTTACAACCTCCTATATGAGATAAAATCTCTGTCTCAAGCTTATGAATCTGAACCTCAACAGGGACTTGTGGCAGCCCAAAGCACTGGAGTCTGGCAGACCATCACTAAACATGTGACTCTGAAGCCCAGCCCATGCGAAAGATACAACCTCCCTCTCTTTCTCCTTCTCTCTTTAGATACTTGCCCTTGGAACCCAGTCATCACATTGTAAGGAAACCCAGCCCACATAGAGAGGCCCAGTGCAGATATCCTGGCTGACAGCCCCAGCCAGCCCCCAGCCATGAGCCAGCATCAGCCACTGTCATACGGTGAGCGTGGATGATCTCTCAGATGGTTCCAGTCTTTGGATTTTCCAGTTGATGCTCCAGATATTGTAGATCAGAAACCAGATCAGAAACCTCCATTCTGTTCCTGGTCTGAATTTTTGACCAAAGAAACAGTAAGAGGAAATAAATACATTATATAATGCATGATTATAGTGCCTCAAGGCACTATGTTTTGGGGTAACATGCAGTCGTTATAACACAGAGGGACAGTGAAATCCTCTGATGTGGAAAATGTGTTTGTTATTGATTAGAAAACAGTGCCACTGGGAGAGAAAAACTGAAACACAGTGTGAAAGTGAAAGTTGCTCACTCGTGTCTGACACTTTGCGACCCCGTGGACTTTTAGAGTCCGTCGAATACTCCAGGCCAGAATCCTGGAGCAGATAGCCATTCCCTTCTCTGGGGGATCTTCCCAACCCAGGGATCAAACCAGGGTCTCCCACATGGCAGGCAGATTCTTTACCAGCTGAGCTATCAGGGAATCCTGAAATGCAGTGTAAGTTATCATTAATCTTCCCGGCTGTCAGTTAACCAGATGTATCCTCTCTTCAGAAAGTAGCATTTAAATGTTGAAAATGGATGTCTGGTTACTGCAGAGAACACCAAAAAAAGAGCATCTTTAGAACTTGGATGACTGAAGTTGTCCCTTTTGCCTACAATGTACCACATATCAGATTATATGTTACACAAATATGCTCTTTGAAAAAAAATAACCAAACTGCATTTAAAATCCACTTTTTGATTGTCTTAGTCTTTCTTCCGTCAAAACACAGGTTTTAGTTTCATGAAGAATTCATAATTGTTTGTTTTTCCTATCACATTTCACACATTTTGCCATGTCATTATTTAAGGAAATGATCATATTGTAATACTTCCTCTTTTTAGTTCAGACAAAGAAATTGTAAACAGATCAGCAAAAAGGGAACCATAGCTTTATCTGAACACTAATATATTTAGAGAGTGAATAACATGGCCATCCAATTTCTCAGTGTCCCAGATGCATTTTACTGTACTCAAGCAAGGTGTTAGGATTGCAGTAAAAAATATATATCTCTGTATTCATATCTATCTATCTAATGAGGTAAATTTTTAATGGTGACCTGCTGCTTTCTCCAATGCTATTTGTCATACATAGAGAGGTAAAAACAAGTTAGTGCAACAACATAGAACACTACCCGTGTTTCACAAATATGTAAAAGGCCCAGGGAACAATCTTCCCATTCAGAGTGAGCTGCTTGGCTGTGCAGGAAAAAATTTTTTTTCTTCTTTTCTGTCCATCAATTCTCAATAGTTCAATAAAGCTATCTAGCCTCTGAAGAACAGCACAAGGAACTATTAAAAAAAAAAAAACCAAAGGATCTATGGCAATCTTTTAAACTCAAACGCTTTTATTTCATTTATCATTTTTAAAATATTCATCATGATGGTGAGCCTCCTAACTTGAGTCATGGATTAAAACTTATAGGAGGGTTAAATTAGTAACCAAGAAAAGTTATCTATGTCAAAACCATGGGGTAAAACTCTTACACAATATATACTTAACTCAGAATTGCCATCTTTAGCTGTATCATCATAAAAGAAATTGTATACATGTCATTTTTCTAATTAGGAGTAACACTAACACTTCATTAGAAGTTATATATGTGTTAAAAGCCTCCTATAACTGTACTAACCTATAATCTGTTTCTTCCATTCAGGTGGCAATACTGTTTTATGTATTTGTAGGTACTTAACAGGGCTTCCCGGGGGCACTAGTGGTAAAGAACCCGCCTGCCAATGCAGATTAGACATAAGACATGCCAGTTCCACCCCTGGATGGGGAAGATCCCCTGGAGAAGAGAATGGCTACCCACTCCAGTATTCTTGCCTGGAGAATCCGATGGACAGAGGAGCCTGGAGGGCTCCAGTTTGCAGGGTTGCACAGAATTGGACGACTGAAGTGGCTTAGCACACACAGCACAGCACAGCTACTTAATAGGACTTCCCAGGTGGCGCTAGTGGTAAAGAGCTTGCCTGCCAAAGCAGGAGACTTTAGAGATGCAGGTTCGACCCCTGGGTCAGGAAGATCCCCTGGAGGAGGGCATGGTAACCTACTCCAATATTCTTGCTTGGAGAATCCCATGGACAGAAGAGCCTGGTGGGCTACAGTCCATGGGGTCACAAAGAGTCAGACACAGCTAAAGCAACTTAGCACAGCACAGCACAGCACAGGTACTTAGTAAAAGCTTTCTAAATGAATAAATGCAAATATTCTACTTTCCTACAGTGTGACATTAAATCTTAATCTCCTTTGTTCTATTCCATCCTCTACCACTTCCATCCCGTAAAAAGTGGCACAGCTGCTATGTAAACTGCTCATGTTTAAGTGAGTTTCTTCGGCAGCTTTCTGTATACTCACAGGCAGGTTCTGCTTCTCTTTTCCAGACCCTCAAGGAATCTTTTCAGGATGTGTCCCTTCCTTTCTACTAAACTGACTTACTCCCTCTTGCTAACTCTGCTCCGGAGAAGGCAATGGCACCCCACTCCAGTACTCTTGCCTGGAAAATCCCATGGACAGAGGGGCCTGGTAGGCTGCAGTCCATGGGGTCGCTACTAGTCGGACACAACTGAGCGACTTCACTTTCACTTTTCACTTTCCTGCATTGGAGAAGGAAATGGCAACCCACTCCAGTGTTCTTGCCTGGAGAATCCCAGGGACAGGGGAGCCTGGTGGGCTGCCGTCTATGGGGTCGCACAGAGTCAGACATGACTGAAGCGACTTAGCAGCAGCAGCAGCAGCTAACTCTGCTCATAGTCTCTTTGCTTCACACTCAAATTTCACCCATCAGCCTGATCCCTCTGATGGGTGAATGATAACTTCAGGCTCTCTTCCTGGGTGCTCTCTCTGGAGTCCTCATCCCACAGCCTGTTTCACTGCTCCAGCCAGTCCCAGCCTGAGAGGGAAACTCAGGCTGCTTGAACGTCGTGGTAGGGGTGACCTGACTACTTGACCATTGGCTCCAAGCTTGACCAGTCTGGTCAGTCAAGTGTCTTCTTCACCACTCCCCTCACTACCCAATTAAAGGAAAAGATCCTCTCACAAAGGCAGAGGTATAAAGTAGCACCTCAAGGGCACAGGAGCATAAACATTGTCACGGCAGGTTCTGGTAGTGACAATCCTTGTCGCCTGTATCTTTCTAATCTTAGGCAAATCTAAACTTCTCTTTAGGGAAACATGCATAATTTCCTTCTCCAGTTACTTCATAGGGCAGTTAAGGTGGGGCAAGAAGCCACAAAGCCCTGTTTAACAAATTAAAGCAGTGTTTATATTATAGGTTTGGGCTTTCATAATAGAAGGGAGGCTGCTGACTCATGGTGCTCAGGTCAGACTTCCTGTCACCGGCTGGGTGTTCACATACGGTGAATTCAGACAAATGGCTTGGGCTTTGCGCCCATCATCACTGGGCCCTGGTGACCCAATAACAGGAAGATGACTGGTGAGGCTGTATAATCGCTTTTCATCTGTGTTCAGTGAATGGAACCATCACCTCTCAAGTTACCCAAGCGAGAAATCTGGTTGTCATCCTGAATTCTTGCTCTGTCTCACAACTCACAACTGATTTGTCTACAGAGTCCTGAAGATTTACCTTCCTAACTATCCTTCGAATTCACTCCCTTTCTGTGTTAATACCTCTGGCCATTGATTTAGAGTCCTCATCATTTGTCATCAGATCTGCTGCAATTAGAAACAAGTGGTCTCCTTGGGTCTGGCCTCACCACTTCTAAACTGATATCTCTGGCAGAGCGATCTTTCTAAACTACTGACATGATCGGGTTTCATAGCTCTCTCCACTGAGCTTAAAAATCTTTCAACGACACCTTGTTGCTTTAGGCTGAAGTTCAAAGACCTTAGCATGGCAAACCATCCCCTGCCTCTTGGCTGTATTTCCACAGGCCCTTCATTCCAGCTATATACATCTCATTTCAGTTTCACCACCATCTCTGTCTTTAAACTTTCATTGCTGTTTTGTGCCATCCCCTCATCCTGAAATGATCCTTCACTGATTACCTCCCCTACCATTGCCTTGGCATTCATCTATTCACGAAATGCTTACTGAGGCTGACTGTGCCTGATACTCTTTTAGGTGCTGAGCATCAATGACTAATACAGACAAAACTTCCTGACTTACAGAATTTACGTTATAGTGGTGGTGACAGTGGTGGTGGGAGAGGACAGACAATGAACAAAACAAATAAATTATATCACAGACTAGGAGGGGTAAGTGCTATGGAAAAATATTAAGCAGGGAAGAAGGATGTGGTGGGGATGCCAGAGCAGGGGTGGAGGTCAGGTCACAGCAATTTTAAATGGAGTGGTCAGGGAAGGCCTCACTGAGAAGGGACATTTGAGCAGAGACTTAAGGAAATGAAGGAGCAAGCCATGTGAGTATCTGGGGGAAAAGTATTAAGGGAAAAGTGAAGAGCAGGGCCAAAGATCCTGAGGTCGAGGCAGCCCTCGAAAATGGGAACTGGAAGGAGACCACTGTGGTCTGAGGAGAGTGAGCATGAGGGAGAAGAGTAAAGGTCAAAGGGAGAAGGGTAAGGGGAGACCTTGTAGACCACTGCAAAGCTTTTTAAAAATGTTTACTTGGCTGTGTCGGGTCTTAGCTGTGGCATGCAGAATCTTCCTTGCGTCATGCAGGATCTTTCGTTGCAGCACATGGATCCTTTAATTGTGGTGCATAGGCTCAGAAATTGCAGCTTGCAGGCTTAGCTGCTCCTCGGCTTGTGGGATCTTAGTTCCCCAACCAGGAATCGAACCCACATCCCCTATATTGCCCAGCAGATTCTTAACACTTGGATTGCCAGGGAAGTCCCCATTGCATTCTAAGGGAGATGAGGAGCTTATTGGAGGGTTTGAATTGGGAAGTTACACAATGGAAGGATCTCTCTGGCTGCTGAATTGAGAATAGGTTGTAGGAAAACAAGGGTGAAAGCAGGAGATTCTGCTAATGGCTTGAGCCAGAGTGGGGACAGTGGAGGCCATGAGACAGGGGTTGAATTCTACATCTAGCTTAAAGATAGGTCTGATGGAGTTTGCTGACGGATTGCATGTCGGATAAGAGAGAGAAAGAAAGGGCACAAGGATGTCATCAAAGTTTTTAGTCTGATCAACTCTAAGGAAGGAGTTGCCATTAACTGAGATAGGGCATACTTGGAGGAGCAGGTCTGGGGCAAAGATTAGGAGTTCTGGTTTGGATTTGAAACATCTGAACTTCTTCTGAGTTTCTTCTCCTAAAAGCCTCCCCAGTTCTCTCTCTTCACCTAGAATATGCACATTGGTTTTCCCCTAAACTGGTTTCTACTGCTCTCAGAGCCCTTAGTACACAAAGCAGCCCTTTTAACACAAAAAGTCTCCATTAAGCATGTATTGACTCAGATTAAAAAACAACCTAATAACTTTTGTTCTGGCTGTGAAGGAGTAATTGAAATGGAACTTGCCCTTCCGGTATAAACAACTAGAAAACGGGACAAAATCAATGAAACAACTATTCAGATATTGGGACAATAGGGAGTGAAGAATGTGCCCTCGGAGATGAGGGAAACAAATAATTGAGCCCCATAATCACTCTAGCTATTAAATTGCTGCTCAGGGGCTGGGAACCCAGTCAAAACCCATGAGATCTTGTTGAATTAAAGAGACAAAGACTGGAGTTGTTGGAGGCTGAAGGGGGAGTGTGGTGAGGGCAGGGGGAGTAGTATTAAAGAGACACTATATAAAGAAAGTGTTTCACAAATATCATATGATATTGCTTATATGTGGAATATTTTTAAAATGATACAAAGGAACGTATTTACAGAACAGAAACAGACTCACAGACATAGAAAGGAAACCTATGGTTATCAAAGGGGAAAGGTGGTGGGGAGGGATAAACTGGGAATTTGGAATGGACATATACACACTACTATATTTAAAATAAACAACAAGGACTTACTATATATTACAGGGAACTCTGCTCAATATTCTATAAGAACCTAAGTGGGAAAAGAATTTGAAAAGGAATAGACATACGTATTTGTATAACTGAATCGCTTTGCTGTAAACCTGAAACTAACACATTATAAATCAACTACAGCCCAATATGAAATATTAAAAATTAAAAAAATAATGAAGTGCTTCAAAAATCTGCATGGGGACTCCCTTGAGACTTTGTGTAACTACTAATCTGGGCATATTTTTGATGAAACCCTGAAGGCCTAGCAAAGAACAGCTGATGGGAATCTCTAAGCTAAGCAATCCCCAAAGCTAACACAGGACTGAGAGACTTGAGTTCTTACTGTGCAGAGTGAAAAGTGCTTGTTGAACACTTGGTGTACTGAGTAAAGACCTCAGAAGGGTCATGCCTTAGTATCAACAGAAGAGCTAAACTAAGCCTAAAGTAAAGGCTGTAAAATAAAGCTGTAATTCAAAAAGATCAGCCTGATCTGCAAGTAACTTAATTGCCCCAAGAAAACAGACTTTAACTCTCTTTAAAGGAAGACAAGAAAATCCCATCACTCAACAACAGAACATTTACAATGTCAGGAATTTAAAATGGCACCAAAACTATGAAATATTTACAGATATATCCAATGTGTGTTGGAATCAGCTCACACAACAGCTCATTCTCCCATCTCTTCAGAACTCCATGTTGGGTGAGGTCACATTGAGAGCTTGAAGCTGATCATGGTTTGAGTATTCACACCACAGAACCTTGCAAACAAAACACATTAGGGCTCTGTGACCTCCCAACTTGCTGGAAGAGTTGGCTCACCAGCACTCTGCTGTATAAACATAAAATATGGGATTACCTCTGAA
Source organism: Capra hircus (assembly GCF_001704415.2). Classification (NCBI taxonomy): domain Eukaryota; kingdom Metazoa; phylum Chordata; class Mammalia; order Artiodactyla; family Bovidae; genus Capra; species Capra hircus. The sequence goes on along the minus strand of NC_030823.1, from coordinate 28,948,949 downwards.
GCAAAACACTGCTGAAAGAAGTTAAAGGAGATCTAAATAAACGAAAAGATATCATTTGTTCTTCAATTAGAAGACTCAACAGTAACATGTCAATTTGTCCAAATTACAGAGTCAATGGGATCCTAATTAAAATCCCAACAGACAAACTTATACTAAAATTTATGAGGAAAGGCAAAATCTTAGAATTAACCAAAAGTTGAAATACAAATAAGTTGGAAGACTTATATTCCATGATTTTAATATTTACTATAAAGTTATATTCATTAAGACAGTATGATATTGGTATATTAATATAATGATATACTGACCAATGAAACAGAATACAGCCTAGAAATTCACACATACACACACACATATAAATATATATATATAGCTAATTGTTTTCTTGGCATTAGATATTCTATTACTGCTTTATTGAAATTTCATAGTGGTTGTTTTGAGCATTTGTTAATACTTACATATAAAAAATTGTGTTTCATGGCACAGAAATTTGGACTTTAGTCACCCATCTGTTCTGTGCTGGAATAATCTCAGAACTGTTCTCTAATATAAAATGTGCTTTCCTTATGAATACTCCCTTGGCCCTTCTTTGCACATTGGGCTTTTATTCAGTCAAGTGACCTATCTCTAATTAAAGCATGTTCTTAATCAGCAACATAAAATGGCTCTCATTCATTTAAATAATATTTAGTGAGCAACTACTATATGCCAGGCTCTTCAGATATGGTTTGGGAGTATAACGGCATGACTACATATCAAAAGTTTGGTTACAAAAATAATATGTATGAATGATGGTCTGAAGAATATGTAGTCAACTCATTTTCCTACATAATCTAAAATTGTTCTTTCATTTAAGCCAGACTTTCAAATTGATATATGCCTTTGCCCCTTCACAGTGAGTCATGGGCTAGCATTGTGTTCTATGTCCTAAGCCAAATAGTGTTATAAGAAATAATCATAGTTTAGTTAGGGTCATTGGATTCCATGGAGCATACACCCACTGAAATTTCCTCAAAACTACATTAAAGTAATGTGGCTCTTTGGCTGACCCTAAGTCAGGCTATTAGGAAAGTTCCCATCTTTATTTTCATGGGCATGATAATAATAGGGCCTGAATATCTGAGTTTATTCTAGTGAACATTTGTTAGTTGCATCTCAAAAAACCTACATAACACGTGTAGTTTTATAATGAAAATATCCCACAAAGCAAGCATCTACTATTTTGCCTGGAGGCTGAGATGGTAAAGAATCTGCCTGCCAATGCAGGAGACCTGGGTTCAATCCCTGGGTGGGGAAGAGCCCCTGGAGAAGGGAATGGCTACCCACTCCAGTATTCTTGCCTGGAGAAATTTTGACAACTTAGATAAATATTGCACAGTTTCCCCCAAAACACATTTCACCCAATAAAAATCATTTAAATACTCTGTAATTATTAAAAAACTTGAATGCATAATATAGAAACTGCTAGAGCTTCTTAACTGGTCATCTTGATTCTGATTCTGCTTGTCTCTGCTCTGCTTCCTACACAGTAGCCTGAGAGATATTCTCAAAGGAAAAATCTCATCATACCGACTTGCACTTAAAACCAACCAGTGTCTTCCCACTGCTCTTAAAACCCAAATTCCTATTTTTTGTGGGACACACGGTCTGTGTCGATTATTCGTCTATTGCCTCTCAGGTCTAAACTCATCCTTTTATTCTAAATTTGTTTTTCTGGATCTGAGGGTCTAAAAATTCTATTTTTGTTTTTGACAGCTTTTTTCTTTTTTAGTCCCTTGCCAATAGGGTGGTAGAATGAGACTGTAAATTCAGAGGAGGAAGAAGGGAGCTATTCCTCACTGCCTCCTGTCTGCTTCCTTTTTCTGAACACATCACCTTTTCTTCATTCCGTCAGTGACTGCCCCTCTTCTTAGCAACAGTCAAGTCTAGTTTTCAGTTTTTCTGATGCACACAAAACCAGCCTTATCATGACCCACAGAAATATCAGCACTAGTTGGCTAGTGCCTCCTTCTTCTCTGAGTTCTGGGTCCAGGCTTGAGAGGCCCCCTCCTCTGAACTTAGAAACATTAACAGAAGCTCAGCCACATCCCCTTCTCTAAGGTCCAGAAATTCAGCTCTGAGGGGCCCCGCCTCCAAGTTTGTGAGTTCTAACAAAAGCATACTTTCCCTTTGTTCCTTCAGCTCTAGGGACGTTAGCTGCTTCCTGAACCTGTAGTTTCATGATACCTTAACTCTATGTTTTTAGCCTTTTCAGTTACCTAGTTAACAATTGTTTACATAGAATTCTCTCTTTTAAAATAACTGGTTTGATTTCTCTCTTTCCCGACTAAGCCCTGATCACCTAAGGTCCTAAGTGATCTGCTTCACCTAATTTACCAATCTCATCTCACACAACTCTCCTCCTCAATCCATGTTCTTCAGCTGCACCAGCCTAATTTTTATGAGGAACCTCTTTCCTATCTCCTGGGCTTTGAGTATTATTCTCCTCTGCTTGGAATGTTCTCCCCCTGGAATTTAATGAGGCTAAGCCCTTCTCATCTATGACTTCATTTTCATTATTTAATGAGGCCAGACCCTTCTCACCTATGACTTCATCTTCATCGAGTAGAGCTCAGATGTTACTCACTCAGAGCTGACTTCCCTGGTAACTCTATCTAAAACACTCCTGAGCACTTTCTCCCATTTCCTGTTTATTTCTTGGCCACACTCAACAAGATATGCAATGATCTTGGTTTTGTTTATTGTTTATTGTCTATCTTCACATCCATTCCAGAAGAGAATGTAACTTCCATGCATGCAGAGTCCTTGCTTACACTTAGTGTGTTTCCTGGTACACGTTTTAACTCCATATGTACTTGCTGAGTTAATGAATGGGGTTGCAGGTGGGAAAAGAGATCTGAAGGAGAAAAGGGGCCCACTGATTTCTGCAATGCACTAGGACACGCGCTGTATGACCTGGGCCACAGAGATGCCACAAAGGATCAGACACCTGACTCGGGCCCTGCCCTTGATGACAGACCAATTCTCCTACAGCTTGTCACTGGGAAAGCTGAGATGTCCTTGGTCCTCCACTCTCCAGCCTCCTTTCCCAATCTGGTGCCTCCTGATCTTTCTCAGGTGACTAGTGCTCTCACAGTCTCCCATTTCCTTTCACAGGGACTCATTTTCATAAAACGATCTGAACAGACACCAAAATAAAAGTGACAGTGACATTTTAGAGCACTAACTATCCTGAAGGCATTTGTTTTTTATCTGGCAAAAATCCCTGAACCAAGAAAGCTTTAGAGCAGGGGTTCTTATTTTTTGTAACTTTTGACTATGCCGTGGTGAATGCATTTATTATTTTTTAAGGTCCATAAAAATTTGGAAGGCTGGTTTTTTAAAAAAAATAATTGCATTATCTTTATCATAAACGTAGTAGGAGTTTGTTCAAGGTAATGATGGACTGACTGAGGAAATGTATATTCCTTTTATTCCTATCCTTTTAATTTTGCTGAAGTACAGTTGATTTACAATGTTGTGCCAGTCTCTGCTGTACAACAAAGTGACTCGGTTATACACATATTTACTTTCTTTTTAAAAATAAGGAGTGGAAGGACACCCTTTGTCATCTGAGACCACTGGTTGGGATACTTCCCCAGTATACAAAACCCCATTGGACAGCCAGCCACCTTGCCTGAGAGATAGTGTGTAGGTGACCCTATTGAGGGCGGGGGACACAGATGAAAGGCATCTGCATTTGGTTTCTCTTCTCTTTCCTTTACTTCAGAGGAATGCAGAGGTCTGTGGCCGCCTGCCCTCGGCTCTCCCAGCTTTTCCTACAATCCCTCCAGATACTAAAACCAGAAACTCAGATGTCATCCTTGACAATTCCCTCTCCTGCCTCCGCCCCGTAAAACCCATCACCAAATCTTGCTAACATCACTCCTAAAGATCTTCCAGATCTGTGGCCCCTCCCCACTGCCAGCCCTGCACCCCAAGAGCTCTCCTCACTCTTCTGTGGAGCCCCTCACCAACTCACCCAGCTGCCCCTTTCCTACCCTTTCTCTGTGTTGCAGCCAGAGAGATCTTCCCAGCCACAGACGGACCGTGTCCCTTTACCCCTCTCCCAGGAGCGGGATACCCTCCAACACTTGTTTTGTTTTAGGATGAAGACCAGATTCCCTAAAAAGCTGAGTCAGCCCCCTCTGCCCCCACATCCTCAGTGCCACCGCCTTTCTCGGCTCCAATCTCAACGGCCTTGTTTCATCCCGTATCCCCTCCTGGCTCGGGGCCTTTGTGTAGGAAGGCTCTGTTTACCCGCTTTACACTTTTACTCCACTTCACTTCACAGAGCTCTCAGGCCAAGCTGATAGCCCCAACGGAGAATTTCTTCACTTCCTCAGGGAAGCCTTCCCGACATCTTGACTGGGATGGATCCTCTCATACAGCCTTTCCTTCACAAGATTTGTCTCAATCACTATCCTACAGCTATGGGCGTGATTACTGGGTTAAGACCTGTCTCTGGCTGGAGAGCCTGACTTCTCTCTCCTGCCTGCCCCTCATCACTGTAACTTGTCTGCCCAGGAAGCAGAAGAGAAGACATCTTAGACTGCAGGGCTCGAAGAGAAATGATATTGCAGGTGGGACTGGGGACGTAGCGCCTCAGACAAGGTACTGGGTGCTTGTAATTTATTGAGAGGTTGTTTTTAAGAAAAACCGGCAAGTGAGAAAAGGAGGCAAAACAGGTACGGGGAATGGAAGCTCCAAGTAAGGGTGTGTGTAAGGTAAGTACTAACTCAGGTGAAGGTTGTGGTCTCAGGTAAGGGCTGAGGGGGACTCTGGAATGTAACCTACTCTGAGGCACGGGGGCCAGTTTGTAGTCCCGTTATCAGTCAGTCAGTGGCTGGAGCTGCCCGCTCCTCCTAGGGAAAAGAGCTTGTAACGTCCCAGCAGGCAGCTCTTGTCAGTCAAGGGCAGTTGTCCTGAGAAGGGGAGGAAAAGGCGCAGCCATGATGTACGTGTTAGCCGCCAGCACCCAGCGACTGGCTGGGGATCTGGGTGGGCACCACAGCTTCCACTATGGTGACAGTTCAGATCTCTTCTTTATAAAGTGTGTGTGGAAGCCACGGGGGGTGAGGGTTCAATCCCTGGTTGGGGAACTAAGATGCCACATGCCGAGCAGTGCAGCCAAAAAATAAATAAATAAAATGTGTGGGAAAAATTCAGATGATAGAAGTCAAAGAAGGAGATTAAGTCGAGGTAGAGAAGAGTTCTCTAGATATCTTTCTCTCTCTCGTTTTATCTTTTAGACTCAGCCTAATCAAAAGCACTGCCCTAGAGTCAGACCTGAGAGTTAATGAAACAAACAAACAAAGGACCCTTCCCAGCTGTGACAGAACGACAGTCACGCTCGCCCGCAGTGTCACGAGTGTGGGCGTGGTGGCTGCAGTGCCCACGGTCCAGAGCGGGCAGCACAAGCAGCGCTGCCCTGTATTGTTTATCCCTGTCTCCTCCAGGTCGGATTTTCTAGTCCTAGCCCTTCTCTGAGCTACCCAGTATCTTTTCAGTATACTTGTTTTCCACTCTAACCTACTGATTTCTGTTGCTTATGACCAAGATTCCTGATGCACACCCTCTCAGGGCCGTGCTGCAGAGCCCCCAACACCCCCACCCTCAGGACTACCGAGGCGAGGATGGGCCCAATGCCAGTGGCCTGGTCCCTGACTCCTGTCACCAGGCCCCAGCCCCAGGAGAGGGTTCCACAGCCTGCTGGCATTCTGAGGGCAGGGAGGAGGCACGGGAAGCGCTGGGTTCTGCCTTCAGGTCAGAGCATTTATGGACTCAGAGCACAAGGAGACTTTATGGAGCAAGCCTTGGTCCGACAGAGCTGGCTTCCAACACAACCCAGGGTCACCTGTGCCGAGATAGACACTGCCAACATATATGCTCTGAGGAGGGCATGTGACTCCTAAGCTCTCCCCGCCCCCCCGGCTGCTTATGACAAGCATGTCCAACTTACTGTCATCACCCCCGCCCCAGCTCGTATAAAACAGGATCCATCCCCTCGAGGACTCCAAATTCTCGTTCCACTACAGACTCCTACCTACCACCTCTGCAGAGTCCCAGTTTATCTTGACCAGCCTCTCACTGCTGAGAATGAATGACTTCTCCATCAGAGGATGGGGCCATCTTATGCCTGTTTTTCTCTGAATCTGGTAGCAGTAAGAGGCAGATATCCTTTTCAGAAAGCGATATTTGTCTGCTTGATGACATCCCATATTGTGACATCATTTCTGGCTTCTGTGCCTGGGGACATCTGAGGATCATTGCACATTTCCCAATCCCAACTGTCCCTGGAATATATGTTCTCTGGGCTCTATCTCTGACCTTCTGTGCTTGTATACCCTTGGCTGGCTCATTCCCAGTGGTAACAGATACTGTCAGCAAGACAGTCACTTAATATTCCCCCTACCCCCACCAACTAGTGTCAGCCTGTTTATCCTCCAAGGACCCTGATGGACCACACTTCAGGCATTCCCATTACCTCTTCTTTTGGCAACTCCTATCCAAGCCTCTACACTATTGCCCACCATCTGTAGTCAGCCAAATGCAAGTTATGAACAAGCTGATGATGCATCACAGTTCTTTGGTTGTAAGCAAGAAAAAACAACTTCAGCGAATCGGACAAAAGGAGCAGCTTGTTGAAACACAGGTAGCTCACAGGGTAGACAGGAGACTGGGTACCCAGCCTTGAAATGGGACAGGAACCAATAGAAACTGGTCAAGTGTTGGACCTGAGAGTCACTGATGGGTATGCTCCAAGTGTTCGTTGCTGATGATGCCTTGTTCTCTTCAAGAATCACAGTCTCATGGTAATTCCCTACCGGTCTGGGATCCCACAAGCCATGTGGCTCTGCCAAAAAAAAAAACACCAGACTCAAAATCTCAGGAGAGTCTGAGTCGCCTGGCCTGCATTGTGCTCCCACCTCTTGGCTGTAGGAGAGTCCCCTGATTCACTATCCCACCCAGAGTGCACACTGGAGAGAGGGTTAACTCCACAAACTAAAGCTGGGGTGCTATTTCCAATAAAGGGGAAACGAATGCTGGCAATTAAAAAGACAAACAACTAATGGCTACTATACGTAGCTCTGTTGCTGCATGTTCTACCAAACACATGACCAATCAACCCACCTCACCACTGCAGAAACTACCCCGAGGAGCCCTCCCCGAAAGGCTTCATAACAAGATGGCTTCCACCTCAGCAGCTTTCCCATCAGGCTCCGCAGACCTGAGTTCAGGACAGGCTGCCCGGAAGTGCCTCCAGGGTGCCCTCTAGGGGCCAAGGGCTGTATACCTTCCTGAAGGACAAGAAGTCCCCTACATGTTGTTCAGTCGCTAAGTTGTGTCCGACTCTTTGCAACCGCATAGATTGCAGCATGCCCCCAGGCTTCCCTGTCCTTCACTATTTCCTGGAGTTTGCTCAGACTTACGTCCTGTGAGTTGGTGATGCTATCTAACCATCTCATCCTCTGTCGCCCTCTTCTCCTGCCCTCAGTTTTCCCCAGCATCAGGATTCTTTCCAACGAATCAGCTCTTCGCATTAGGTGGCCAAAGTATTGGAGCTTCAACTTCAACACCAAGTCCCCTACATAGAAACCTTCAAGTTGCAAACTGTCACAGACGTGAACGTGCCCCTGTATACCAGTTGTTGGACTATACCACTGTACTTTTCAAGGTACTGTTCTCTAAGTTTAGAATGTTTTCTTTATTTTCTGTATTTGATTGTTTTTTATGTATTATTTGTGTGAAAAGTGTTACAAACCTATTACAGAACAGGACCGGGATTTCCCCTGCCACCTGGTGGGATGCTCTAACCACAGCAGCACCTTCCTCTGAACATTTCCGGAAGGCTTAGCATTGTTCTGTCCTGGGTGGATGGTCCCTAAAGTGGATCGTTGGTGGAGGGTGGTGAGGCTAAATGACAGAAGGTGGGTGTGAATGGAGCAAAGAGCAGGGAAAAGGGGTATAAAGAGCACATTTGTGAGTCCAGTTTGTTCATAAATCCAACAAAGTTAGCTTGGCTTCCCAGCTAACACAATCTGCTATATAGTCCTATATTGTAATAGGTTTGTAACACTTTTCACACAAATAATACATGAAAAACAATCAGTGTTCATTACAGCACTGTTTACGATAGTCAAGACATGGAGGCAACCTAAATGTCCGTTGACAGATGAATGGATAAAGAAAATGTGGTGTGTGTGTGTGTGTATATATATACATATACATATATATATATACAATGGAATATTACTCAGCCATTAAAAAGAATGAAATAATGCTATTTGCAGCAACATGGATGGACCTGGAGATTATCATAGTAAGTGAAATAAGTAAGCTAGGGAAAGACAAATATCATTTGTTATGGCTTATATGTGGAATTTAATGGTCTCTTTGTACTCCTTTTCCCTGCTCTTTGCTCCATTCACACCCACCCTCTGTCATTAGCCTCACCACCCTCCACCAATGACCCACTTTAGGGACCATCCACCCAGGACAGAACTATGCTAAGCCTTCCAGAAATGTTCAGAGGAAGATGCCACTGTGGTTAGAGCATCCCACCAGGTGGCAGGGGAAATTCCGGTCCTGATCCTATTCCTGTGGTGGGGAGTATATGTTTATATTCATTGAGAAAGCCAAATTGTTCCCTTTTTCAATGTAAGGCCACAGGCCCATTCGAATCCATTCCACAAATTTTTATTCAGCATTTACCACATGCCAGGTACCATGCTAGATGCTAGTGATACACGGCTGAATTGACAGGCTGGGGGGAGGGCGGGGTTGGAAGGAGACATTAATCAACTGAATGTGCACATAGAAAATTAAATTCTGATGTTTGCCATGAGGAAAAAGCACACGAAATCTAGACTAGATCACAAAAGGACCTGTTATCTGAAGAAATGATGTCTGAGCTGCCATCTGGAGGGTGAAAGGAATTAATCAGAGGGGGAATTAACTAAGAAAGACTGTGCTTGACAGAAGGCACGGAGAAGCGAAGACGTGAAGGCAAAAGCAAACTTGTCTGATTTGGAGAATCAAAAGAAGATCTATGTGCAGATATGAGAGGGTCAGGAGGAGTGAGCACCAGATGAGGTGCTGCAGCCACTCAGCCCCCCGGGTTGTGGCAGGGGCTTGCTCTTATTCCTAAAGCAAAAGTGTTCATCGTTCAGTCTTATCCGATTCTCTGTGACCCCATGCACTGTAGCCCTCCAAGCTCCTCTGCCCATGGGATTCTCCAGGCAAGAGTTCTGGAGTGGATTGTCATTTCCTCCTCCAGGGGTTCTTCCCAACCCAGGGATCAAACCCAGGTCTCTTGCATTGCAGGCAGATTCTTTTATCATCTGAGCCATCTGGGAAGCCCTTACTCCTAAGAGCAACCATAAAACATTAAATGGTTTTAAGCAGGCTGCTATGAATTGCAGGAGTGCATTGATGGGAAGAAAGAGAATATTAAGGCTTGGCAAAGGGTGGTTTGGCTCAGGATAGATGAAAGCGCAAGTGGAGAGATGTGGATGGATCTAAGAAGCATTTTCGACTTGGAACTGAAAGAACTTGAAAATAGATTGGAGGTGGAGAGTGTTCCCAGGATTCTGGCTTGCACACTTCTCTCCACTGCATTTACAACAAATTACCTAAATTGTAACCTCTTCAAGGTTGAGGAAGTGAATGCATGCTCCCAACTCCAGGTGTACCTGGAGAATGAATGAGTAAGCGTCTCTCTTCCACGGGCCGGCAGTTCTGCAGTTCCTAAGTCTCCCGGGAGGTGGCAGCACACGAAAACATAACCGATCACAGTTTCCGTGCCCGGAATTTGTTTCCTGCAGCCTGCGATTTTGACTCCCTTTGGGAGTTTCCCACATTCCCAGTTCCCAGAAAAGAGAGCACTCCCTAGCCTTTCCGAGCTGCCTCACTGGAGGGTGTGACTTAGCCGGGGAACTTTTCATGTGGGGGACAAGGCCTGAATTTACTCGGTGATTCTGTGGCCAGAGCTTCTATATTTTCAGCTGCAGTGGTTTTGCACAGGCGTCTCTTGTCAGCATTCCCGCCTTTCACAGAGCTCTCAGGACAAGCTGATAGCGCCAAAGGAGAATTTCTTCCCCTTCCTGTTGCTCCAGGCTGGGCATCAAACACCAGGTAGTCTAAGCGAGCCCTTCTCAGTTATGTCGGGGGCAGGAGAGGGGGCGATCAGGTGGGTTTGATCCAGGAAAGGAAAACCAGAATGCAGGGCAGAGAAGGAATAGCCAGGCTGAAAGGCCAGTGGGAACAGGCTGAAATTACCCCAAGGATGTATGTGACAGGACCTATTTATCAGTAAACACAACTCTTGATTCATCAAGTTAAACATAAAGCTTGATTTATCAAGCAAACATAACTGAGTTAAGAACAAGAAAGATGGGGGTTGAGTGGCAAGGGAGGAAGGACGTGAAAAGCATAAAGAACAAGGGCCCGGTGATGGACATAGTAAGTTGAAGGTCAGTTTAGGGGGACACATTGCCAGGAAGGACACAAGCCAGAATCCCGAAAATCTCACTCAGGGCTGGGTAGGTTCCTGTACATTAAAGGCAAAAGGTCTGTGGCTACAGGACTTCTCTCCCATTGCTCAGGTTCTTCCATCATTGACAGAGCAAGTGTGAAGGCCTTTCCTCCTCAAATAAATCACCAGCAACCCTACTAATGCTCTCCTGTGCCAAATGCTCACCTTCAAACCCCTTTCAACCTCTTTTCTCTTGTTTCCACCCTTTCTGCTTCTACTCCTTTCTCTTCTGACTTCTTGATCTTTCGAGACTATAAAGAACTAGCGGTTCCTAATTTCAGGGAGCTCGAGCTCTCCTGATTTCATGCATGTGTCCCTCAACCTCTGACTCATTTCCTGAAGTGTTATATTTCATTTTATAACATTATTGATATTATTTTTACTATATTTGTTTATTACATTTTATTTAATGTATTTTCATTATCTTATTATACTTTAGTGTATGTTATCGGAGAAGGCATTGACACCCCACTCCAGTACTCTTGCCTGGAAAATCCCATGGATGGTGGAGCCTGGTAGGCTGCAGTCCATGGGGTCACTAAGAGTCAGACATGATTGAGTGACTTCACTTTCACTTTTCACTTTCATGCATTGGAGAAGGAAATGGCAACCCACTCCAGGGTTCTTGCTTGGAGAATCCCAGGGACGGCGGAGCCTGGTGAGCTGCCGTCTGTGGGGTTGCACAGAGTCAGACATGACTAAAGCGACTTAGCAGCAGCAGCAGTAGTGTATATTATGTATTTTATTATTATTGTCAGTATTTTTTTTTATCTTAATGCTTTAGTCAGTTGAGTTTAACAAATACGTGATGAGGAGCTACTTGGTAAATGACACATCCATCACTTAATTCAAACATGTATACTCTGGGAGGAAAACACATTTATCTGTCACTTGCTCTTTAATTTTGAATGTTGGTGCTCAGGTGAAGTGAAGTGAAAGTGGTTCAGTTGTGTCCAGCTCTGTGACCCCATGGACTATAGTCCATGGAATTGTCCAGGCCAGAATACTGGAGTGGGTAGCCTTTCCCTTCTCCAGGGGATCTTCCCAACCCAGGGATTGAACCCAGGTCTCCTGCATGGCAGACAAATTCTTTAGCAGCTGAGCCACAAGGGAAGCCCTGGTGCTCAGGAGTCACCCCTAGCTCATTTTATGTAAATAGTTCCATACTTCGGCACCCTGGCCAGGGTTGCCTGATAGATTCTCCTCTGAGTCTGTTGGTGAAAGTGCCCCAGGCTTGTCTCTGGTAACTCACATGTCATATTCTATAGCCACCTTGAATAACCTACTATTCTCTATTGTCTTATTTTCTACTGCATCTTTGCTTGTTGCCTCAACTGCTCAAGATATTCCCTGACCTGTTTTCATCTGGTCAATTCTTAGCCGTTAATTAGGACTCAGGTTAGTTGTCATCTCCTCCAGGAAGCCTTCCTTGACCACCCAACAGGCACTTAGTGTGTGTCAAGCTCTGTGCTAGATTCTGGGGATCCAAAGATAAACAAATTAGAGTCCAGAACCTGAAAGCGCTCATAGTCTAGGGGTGAGTATTATGGAACACTGGAAAAAACACCCAGCTCAGGGAGGGTGGAAGGATCCCAGAGAATGTGACATTTCAATAGAGTTAGGCAAGAGAGGAAGCTGGGGAGGGGAGGGATGTTCCAGATTGAGAATTCCTGAGGAGAGGAGTTGTAATTGTAACACATCTGGGCAATGGCTAGTGATTCCAAATGAGCTCGAAAGACAAAACCAGGAAGTGACAAGAAATTAGGCTTGAATCAGAAGGTCATATGACCAGATCATAAAGGGCCACACTGCAGAATTTTTCCTTCTAAGGACATTAGCTTTATGGCCAAAACATTGTGGAGCCTCTGAAGGATTTTAAACAGGGGAAGATGGGATCAAATCTGCATTTTAAAGAGATAAATGACTGAAGTGAGAAGATTATATCAGCTGGAACAAGGCAGGAGGCAGGGACTCTGGTGGCCATTCAGATGTCAGATGACCCTGGCCTGAACTGAGATGATAGTGTTGGGGCCAGATGTGGAGAAGTGAAAAAATTCAGGAGTAGCAGGGAGCTAGAATTGTTGAAGCTGACAAGAAAGCCATCTAGGTCTCTAGCTTTGGCACTTGGATGAATGGTGGGAGGGTTTGGAAAAGCAGAGAACACCACGGGGGATGAGGTTTGGGGCAAAAGTTTTTGCTTTGGGCGAGTTGAGTCCAAGGTTCTCTAAGATATTCGGACTGAGATGTCCAGTAAGCAGCTGGCTATACAAGTCTAGAGTTGACGAAACTCATTTGAATCTTATACCCAGTAAGATCAGTTCAGTCAGATCAGTCACTCAGTCGTGTCCGACTGTTTGTGACCCCATGGACTGCAGCGCACCAGGCTTTCCTGTCTATCATCAACTCCCGGAGCTTGCTCAAACTTTTCTCCACTGAGTCGGTGATGCCATCCAACCATCTCATCCTCTGTCGTCCCCTTCTCCTGCCCTCAATCTTTCCCAGCATCAGAGTCTTTTCCAGTGACTCAGTTCCTCACATCAGGTGGCCAAAGTATTGGAGTTTCAGCTTCAACATCAGTTCTTCCAATGAACACTCAGGACTGATCTCCTTTAGAATGGACTGGTTGGATCTCCTTGCAGTTCAAGGGTCTCTCAAGAGTCTTCTCCAACAAAGCATCAGTTCTTCAGCGCTCAGCTTTCTTTATAGTCCAACTCTCACATCCGAACATGACCACTGGAAAAACCATAGCCTTGACTAGGCGGACCTTTGTTGGCAAAGTAATGTCTCTGCTTTTTAATATGCTGTCTAGGTTGGTCATAACTTTCCTTCCAAGGAGTAAATGTCTTTTAATTTCAAGGTTGCATTCACCATCTGCAGTGATTTGGGAGCCCCCCAAAATAAAGTCTGCCACTATTTCCACTGTTTCCCCATTTATTTGCCATGAAGTGATGGGACCGGATGCTATGATTTTAGTTTTCTCAATGTTGAGTTTTAAGCCACCTTTTTCACTCTCCTCTTTCACTTTAATCAAGAGGCTGTTTAATTCTTCGCTTTCTGCCATATGGGTGGTATCATCTGCATATCTGAGGTTATTGATATTTCTCCTGGCAATCTTGATTCCAGCTTGTGCTTCATCCAGCCCAGCGTTTCTCATGATGTACTCTGCATATAAGTTAAATCTTGCAGGATGAGACAGAATTCCGGGGAAGAGCCATAGTTATGGTTGTACAACAATGTGAATGTACTTAACAGTACTGAACTTAAAAATAGTTATGATAAAAAAGAACCCAAAGGATGGTTATGATGGTTCATTTATGTGTATTTTACCAGAATTGAAAAAAAAAATCCATTTGATTCACAGATAGTGATTTGGGAATCTTTAGAGTATATAGATTGGAGAAGGCAATGGCAACCCACTCCAGTACTCTTGCCTGGAAAATCCCATGGATGGAGGAGCCTGGTGGGCTGCAGTCCATGGGGTCGTGAAGAGTCGGACACAACTGAGCGACTTCACTTTCACTTTTCACTTTCATGCATTGGAGAAGGAAATGGCAACCCACTCCAGTGTTTTTGCTTGGAGAATCCCAGGGACGGGGGAGCCTGGTGGGCTGCCATCTATGGGGTTGCACAAAGTCAGACACAACTGAAGCGATTTAGTAGCAGCAGCAGCCGCAACAGAGTATATAGATAGCAACTGAAGCCGCGATCTCACCTAGAGTAGGATAGAGAGGGAAGCTACCAGTTGCAGGAAGGAAAAGGAACCTGACACCGAGGGACCTGAGAAGTAGCAGCTTGAAGCATCAGAGGGAAAACTGGAGGAATGGTGTACAGATGTGAAGGAATGAGAGCAGGTCTCAGGCGCAGAAGCTATAGAGATGCTAATGGTGGTTTAGTCGCTAAGTTGTCCAATTCTTGCAACCTCATGGACTGTAGCCTGCCAAGCTCCTCTATCCATGGGATTCTCCAGGCAAGAATTCTGGAATGGGTTGCCATTTCCTTCACCAAGAGATGCTAAGGAGGGGGACTAAAAGGGATCCTGCATTTAGCAACAAAGAGCATTTGTGACCAAGGTGAAGGCAGTTTCAGGAGAGAAGTTGGGGTAGAATCCAAATTACAGTGTGGTGGGGAGTTTATGGGCAGAGGATGGTGAGAAAAGTGCATCCCGGAAGCTTGGCTGCGAAGGGAGGGGGAGAGGAGCTGGTACTGGAGACAGATACAATGCCATGAGAAGTTGATGACAAGATCATTGACTTTGCAACTTGCTCCAATTTCATGCTCACTCAGCATCCTTCTGCATGCATCTGGATTCCAGGGCCCACACAAACATCTGGCCCACCAGACAGAGTCACTCTAACTTGAAAAATTGGCATTCTACTTGCTACGCATCTTCTCAAGAATTTGGTTAGCTGAAGGAAGCTAACTGGATGCCAAACAACTCTGACAAAATTGAGTTTTTGGAAGTACAAAGCCCCAGATATTGAACTGCTGCAGATCCCCATGAGCCCTGGCTGCCTCTCTCCTCTTAGTCTTTTTAAGTTGAAATCTCTGTCTGAAAGGTCATCCCTAGGACAGACACAACTTGGTTTCATTCCTATGCATCCTTCTTTGAGACTCAGGCTTCACTTCAGAGAGCCTTTGCAGACCTTTCCCTCCTGTCCCAGGCTGGATAACAGTCCCCTCCTCTGTAGCCACTCCACAGGGATCCGATGCTCACGAAAGACTGTTCACCATGCTATCTGGTGGTTATTTGCTTGTTCTCCCCTCTGAAATGTGAACAACCAGAGAACTTCTTGTTTCTGCAGCCCCTGTTCCCAGCACATTGTAGCTGTTCAATAAATGTTTATAGAATTGATGAATGATTGGCAAAGAAAGGTTAGGTTGAAATTGCATGGTGAATAACAGG
Source organism: Capra hircus (assembly GCF_001704415.2). Classification (NCBI taxonomy): domain Eukaryota; kingdom Metazoa; phylum Chordata; class Mammalia; order Artiodactyla; family Bovidae; genus Capra; species Capra hircus. Next base: position 28,933,470 of record NC_030823.1, on the reverse strand, counting down.
GCAGGAAATTCATTCTTAAGGAGACATTGTTCATTCAGTGTTTGTCACACACCACATATGATGAGTCTGTGAAAAGATCTGGGCCCTATCCTTTCAGAATGTAGACATGGGAGCTCTCTTATCCTATCTTTCCTATTTGAAAGAGGAGTGGTAGTTATATGTGGCCTCTGTGCTTTTAAAATTATTTGTTCATACTTGAGGCTGGCACATCGTGCACAGTAAATCTTTGTTGGACAGATGAATGAGCCTTTATTACAGAACTTTTAATGCGATTTCCTAGTTTTTATGTCTCCTCTAGACTGTGAGCTCCTGGAAGTCAGGGACTGTGTCTCATTCCTGTTTGTTAACAGAATCTAGCACAGAGCTTTGCGCATAGTAGGTATCAAAAATGTTTATTGGCTGAAAGAATAAATATCTGAGAAGAGAGAGAGGAGCACACACACACACACACACACATGCACTCACACATGTATTGTACACACATTTTTTTTTCTCCCTGGTATTATTTTTTTCCATAGGAAACCAGGTGAAAAATTCATTTCTTGTTATTGGCTTTTAATGAGCCTGAACGCTTCTGCAGGCTTCCTTGGCAGTTTGCTCTGGCAGCAGCCGACATACTTCCATTGCATGGCTTGAGGTTCTGAAGAGTCTGGGAAGAAGCACAGGCTGGTGAGTGTGGAGGGTGGGAGTGGGCAGTGTGAACTCTCCAATGAGTGTATTCAGTTCACCAATAGGTACACAAAAAGGCGAGGGTGGAGGGGCTTCTCCATGGCTTAGTGGTAAAGAATCTTCCTGCAATGCAGGAGCCACAGGAGACACAGTTTCAATCCCTGGATCGGGAAGATCCGCTGGAGGAGGGCATGGTAACCCACTCCAGTATTCTTGCTTGGAGAATCCCCATGGACAGAGGAGCCTGGCAGGCTACAGCCCATAGGGTTACAAAGAGTCGGATATGACTGAAGGACTTAGCATGCATGCACACAAAAGGGAGTCCCTGGTAGTTATCAAGTCATCGAGGAAGTTTCCCTTCCTCTGTCCAAAAGAACTTCCCTGCCCCTATCACCCCCTCCCCCCACCCCTGATCTTTGTCTTGCCTGTAGGAGAAATGGGTTTGTTTAAGCAAGGATGAGATTCACAGGAGGGGTTGAGGGAGGAACATGTGTATTTTAATAGACTGTTTCCCTTTACTGAGGGAATGAGCTTATCAAAGAGCAGAAACAGAGCCTCAGTGCCACAGGTGATTTCATTTCGGAGGTTCTACGTGTTGCTCTGGTGGCTGTGAGACTGGCTGGCTCAGAGCAAAGATGACAGCCCCTCCACCTGCTCCAGGGTCATCTCAACACTGTGGGGCTTTGTTCTCTTTGGCGACCAACGGTATAGCCTAGAGACATCCAATCTGTCCCCACCCTGGGGTCGAGCCCTGGAGGCTCATGGACTTTGCTTCAGCACATGTTGTCACTGCCTCTCAGCCTTGATGAGAGCACCGAGCCGCAGTTCAAGGTCAGCCAGGGAGGGGAGTGCTCTTGGTGATGACTCTCTATTCTGGGGCTTCCGGGGTTGGTTCCAGCTCTATAAACAGAGATGGGAAAGCCTTACTCCATACTGATCTATAGCCTAATTTCTCTTGGACTAGCCCAATTGCTTTCCTCCCATGGGGTGGTTGTCCAAAAGCATGTTCTGTTTATTCCCAAGGAAAAGAACTGGCTTCCTCTTCGGCTCTTTTTCTGCTCTTCATTATTTGTAAATTCCAACTCTCCAGCCTCCAGCTAGGCAAATTGACAAGTTATTATTAGTAGCTATGTGGAAAACCTCATAGTCCGAATATTTTCTGATAAAAGAACAGGGCCATCCTTGGTTAAAAAATCATTCAGAGATACTTTGTCTGGTTCTCCCTGTTCTCTCGCCCCTGCACCCCTACCCTCTCCCAGCTCAATGCCACATGCAGTCGTTTTAGTTTTCAGACACTGCCTTCTCAGTTGACACAATGCTAACAGTGTGGGTTTTAGTTAAAGGATTATTTAGACTTTTACGTAACGTTTATATTTATCAAAGAAAAAGAAAACCCCTGAAATCAATTGCTTTGCACCCTCTTGCCCTCGGTTCTGTTAGTGGCTTGGTTGCTATCTCAGTTCCCAAGCTGCCAGCAGGGCCACGCCGTTTCCTCTGAGAACAGTGAGATCTTAGTGTTCCAGGCTGGTGTTTCTCCCACCTAACAACCACCGCTTGCCAACCATTCTTGCCGGACCTGGAAGTGAACCACTGATCCCAAAGATTAACAAACAAAATAAGGAGCTATAGTGTCCCCTGGGGACGTCTCTGCTTGACTCTACCATGGATTACTAGCCTTGTCTTGTGCTTTGCTCCAGTTCCCAGGGAAAGGAGGTGGGCAGACCCTCTAAAGCTACTGGAGGTGGGGGAGTCTGGACCAAGATGACACAGTGCTTGACCCTCAAGGGAGCTGAGGGTACAGAATGAAGCTACTGACTCCAAGCTACAGTTTTAGCTCAACTGATCGCACCCTCGTTTGCCTTTGGTTAACCAACAAACTGGGGCTTCCCAGGTGGCCCGAGTGGAAAAGAACCCACCTGCCAATGCAGGAGACATAAGAGATGTGGGTTTGATCCCTGGGTCGGGAAGATCCCTTGAAGGAGGGCATGGCAATCCACTTCAGCACTCTTGCCTAGAGATTCCCAAGGACAGAGGAGCCTGGCGGGCTACAGACCCCAGGGTCGCAGAGAGTCAGACACGACGGAAGCGACTGAGCATGCACACAACCAACAAACTGCATCTCTGTATGTTCCCTGCAGTGTCTCCATTTACAACCACAGTTCTCCAGCTTATGTGACATCAGAATCAACAAGTCCCACAAGAGAACTTGTTAAAAGTCCAGACTCTGAGTTTCTGGTCCATAGGATTGGGGTGGAACCCAAGAATTTGCATTTCTAATCAGTTCTGAGGTGATGCTGTTGGCTGAGGAACAACCCTCAGAGGACCAATGATTTAAGAGATAGGACTGGTGGTTTTATCTTATCTCTGTGCTGGGGTGAGACCAAGGTCAGGAGAGGAAGAGCTGCGGTGGTTTTGCACAGCTCAGTGCTTCTAAGTGTGCTTTTGACAGCAGCACATCCATCTCCACTCTTCTGAGCTCCAGACGTTGGGGAGGGGTGCTGTTTGGGAAGAGGCACATCCAGGTGGACCTCAACCAGAAAGGATTTTCTCTGGTCTTATGGTGACCCACCTGCCCACTTTCCTGGTTTGAAGCCAACTTGCAATTTGTGTTTCTAGGTTGTGCTAAGTTTACTAATGATGTTTCTCAAATGTTCACAGCATAATGAGCATTTGAAGCTATGTTTCAGGATATCCTAATTCTACCTACCCATCCTGCCTGCTGTTCCCATGGCAGCTCATCCCTCACAAGCTGGCTGAGTATTTGGTTGTCATCTGTCCAGGCCAGTCTCCCAGCCCCACGAAGGACCCAGCTCTGGGGTTTCTGCAGCCAGTCTTGATGCACTGTGGACCCGCTAGCTAGCTGCATCCCAGGAATTCTTGAGGTTCGGTCTGTCTTCTGATGTTTATTTAGAGTTGAGTTATTGGTGGTGCTAACTCAGGAAGTGGAAAAATCCCTGATGTGTGTGTCTTGTGTGTTTGGAGAAAGGGGAGAGCGGGGGAGGGGAGTAGTCTTTGTTTTCATGGCTCAGTAAATTTCCCCAAACAATCTCCACTTCCAACATTTAGCACTGAAGGAAAATCCCCAAAGTGGATTTTTAATAATCTAAAATCTTGACCAACAGGAGCAGAGGTTGAAGGGTTGATAATATATTACTGTTTTCTTATAGAGCAATTAAACCTTGATTTTTGCTGTGGGGCTTTATTTTTAGAGCATTGTCTTTGCATATGGGTATAGTCTAATTTTTTATCCTCTCTGTAACACAGTAACTCATTGTACACATATGATATTGTACAAATCCTTTCATTATTATTAAATTTTCATATATAGGAAAGTTTAAGCAACATCTATCTTAAAATAAGTTTCTCTTACCTTGCACACTTTGGGAGTGTTTTAGAAGCCTTGCTGTTCTCCCTGATGCTGGCACAATCTTTTTTTAGATAGGCAAATTAGACTTCATTACCTTCTCCTTACCAGGAATCTTAGATCTGGGGCCATGTTTTATGAACTATGGGACCATTTGGTGACTTATCTAGAAAGACAGAGAGACACATTCTAACTATTTGCCAGTGGTCCTTGAACTAGGTTACATTTATGTTTTAATGCACCTCACCATTAGATGGTAGTATAGTAATAGGCATAGTAGTTGGGGGCAGAGGGACAATCTCTTCACCCATTTAAATACGCTCAGAGAGGTCTTGGTTGGTCTAGTAGAGCCATCAGGTCCTGGGCAGCCCCAACAGGGTAGGTCTGGGCCTGGGACCTCTGTCCTAAATAAGAATCCATGGAAAGCCACCCTGGTAACAGAACTTACTTTTAGCTCTGTTAGCTTTGGATCGAGGATAATTATCATTTAAGCCTAAGAATACTTGATTGGAGTTGAAAGTTGTTCAGAGACTCCTTAGCAGAGCTTTCAGCTTCTCTACTTTTCTAAATTTGGATGCTATCATATATAATTTATCATTACTCTCTGATAGAGCTGTCATTTTTCCAACATAAAATCCAATGCATGTCTTTACATTAGAATATAACTTTCAACCCCTCATGTCTCCGAGCTCCTAAACTGGTATTTTGAAAAGAAGCAAGCTTAGTGTTTGGCAGCTTCTCTCCTCGGTCACTCATGACCTGGGGCAGAAAGAAATGGCTCTTCTCAGGTTCTATCCCTCCTCTGTTTCAGGAGTCCTCTGCCCTTTGACACTGGTGTCTTCCTGTCTTCTGCAGTGAGTTATAAGGTGTCAAGATCAGGATTCTGTGCCCAAGGGGGCGAAGGAAACCAGGTTAAGGGGACTTCCAAGGAAATTTAAACATTTTTAAGAATGGCAAGTTTGGCTTAATTTCCAACATAATTGAAAGACTCTCTAACAGTATTAGAAAGCTAATGGGGCTATCCATGGCTAGTAGAGAAAGAAAACATCCAATTAGACCTAGTTTCAGGAACGATAAAGAGTCCAAGAAGAAAACAAACCAGGAGAAATGAGAAAACAGAGTGAATTTGATTTGTAAAGGTTTTCTTTGCTTCAGAATCAAGGTGGTAGAGAGATTTGCAAATAGGGCAGTTTACCAGGGTAGGGCTCAATGTCCTCAGCCCCAGAACCTGATGCTCCTTTAGGAACCTGACCTTAACCACCATTCATTCATTAGGTCATTGCCACAGCTATTTCACTGTTGAAATTTAGGTTTTTCTCTAATGGCATGCCGTCTCCAGGGAATATTGTAATTGTCACAGCCAGGAGCTGACCCTCCACACCCCAAGCCTGGGCCCTGACTGACCCCCCTGCCCCCACCATCTCCGAGTCTGGCCCATCCTCACACCATGGGAAAAGATGTCAAGCCAGATGCCTGCACACCTGCCAGGGGCAGACTGCCAAGGCCCTCCTGGCCTTTCCACCTCCCAAGAAGGCTTCCACCATCCCCCATTGCTACCCAAGCCCCTCTGTTCCCTTCTAATGTGAGTGGCCTTCATGATCCTCAATTCTGCAGCCTTCAAAGGTCAGAAGGTTGAGCACAGCTCAGGGACCATGAAGGCCACATTGCTTGTGGGGCCAGAGTGCACCTCTCTGCTCCTGGGCCCTGGGGAAGGCATGTGGGAGCTGAGATTCCTCCAGGCCTGAGAAGGGGGTGGCCCAGCCTGGTGGGCCACTCTGCAGTTGCTCCAACCTGCATAGCCACTGCAAGGAGCCCTCCCTCCTCTATCCCATCTGTTAGCAAATTACTTTTCCTAGAAAATAGGTGCTTCCTCAGGCCCTGAGGACTCAATTGTCCCTTCCCTTCGGCACATCTTTGCTGGCCACTCCCAAGGATATTCCTATGTGGAATGCAGGATTCACTTACCTGCCCTCTTCTTTGTCATGGTTGTAACTGGGAGCTTTCTCTTCCAGCCATGTCACGTGAGGGCTCCAGATATAAACCATGTATAACAAGAAGATGCAGGTAACTGTTTAAAGCCACCCTTGGATGGAGAGATGGGAGAAAGCTCTAACATGTAACACTTGCTCATTTCCATGGTGTAAATATTCTCACCATGGCTGATTTCAACCTACTCATATGATATCACAGAACATGGTGACTGGGTTTCCAAAGGTGATCGCAACAGCTCTCAGAGCAGATGGACCAGCCTTGCACACCACTGATGGCATGCATTTCCAGAACTTCCTGTCTGTTCCTGTCCTAATCCTGACACTACTTCTGCGAGGTAAGAAGGGCAGATATTATTCTCATTTTTATAGATGACAACTCTTATGTGTCTACACAGGTGGTTGGTTGGTTCATTTGGGGCATGTATGCAACAGACCATACATACTTTTCAAATGAAATATCTCAACACTGTTTTATACAACCCTTAAAAACCCCCATCCATGAAGGAATAGAGAAGGATCAAGAAAATGGAGAGAGGAGAATGTGTGAGGAAAGTTATGATTGACAGCGCTCCATAAGAGGTGTGGGGCTGGGAGTATTGCCTCCTACACATCAAGTTACAAGAGGAGAACCAGACTGAGACCTGCCTTGGGGAACTCCTGCGGAGGCTACAGCTGCTGCGGCCATGGGAATAGGTTGCTATTGTTCAGTCACAAAGTCATGTCTGACTCTTTGTGACCCCATGGACAGTAGCATGCCAGGCCTCCCTGTCCGCCACTTTCTCCCGGAGTTTGCTCAAACTCATACCCAGCCATCTTGTCCTCTGTCGTCCCCTTCTCCTCTTGCCCTCAATCTTTCCCAGCATCAGGGTCTTTTCCAATGAGTCAGCTCTTCACATCAGGTGGCCAAAGTATTGGAGCTTCAGCTTCAGCATCAGTCCTTCCAATGAATATTCAGGGTTGATTTCCTTTAGGATTCACTGGTTTGATCTCCAAGGGACTCCCAAGAGTCTTCTCCAGCACCACAATACAAAAGCATCAATTCTTTGGCACTCTCTTTATGGTCCAACTTTCACATCCATCCATGACTGCTGGAAAAAAATAGCTTTGACTATACAGACCTTTGTCAGTAAAGTGATGCCTCTGCTTTTTAATATGCTGTCTAGATTTGTCATAGCTTTCCTTCCAAGGAGCAAATGTCTTTTAATTTCGCAGTAATTTTGGAGCCCAAGAAAACAAAGTCTGTCACTGTTTCCACTTTTCCCCCATCTATTTGTCATGAAGTGATGGAACCAGACGCTGTGTTCTTCATTTTTTTGAATGTTGATTCAGCCAGCTTTTTCACTCTCCTCTTTCACCTTCATCAAGAAGCCCTTTAGTTCCTCTTTACTTTCTGCCATAAGGGTGGTGTCATCTGCATATCTGAGGTTCTTGATATTTGTCCTGCCCATCTTGATTCCAGCTTGTGATTCATCCAGCCTGGCATGGGCATGGGAATAGGCAGAGAGAGAGAGAGGAAAAAAAAAAATAGGGCTTCATTTAAGAAAGAACTGCCCAAGAAACACACACACACAAAATATAAATAAATAAAAGATTTTTTAAAAAGGAAAGACCTGTTCTTTCACAAAAAGCAAGGACCAACCAACATGGGCCTCATGATAAAGAGAGCAGGCCAAAGACATTTGAAATGAGTTGGCCTGAGAAGGTAAGGGGGTGAGGGGATTATCACAGGGAGAGAGAATTTGTGTGGGAGGAGCAGCAGGCAGAATGAGGCATCAAGGTGCCAACATGAGACTGAAACAAAAGTCAGACCTAGGGAAGAGGGTCGTCTTCACCATCTGCCAGGGCCTCAGAGAGCCTGTTAAGAGCTGTGCTGTCCCCTGACCTCTGCTCCTACCTACAGGCTAGGCGTGGGAAGGGCTGTGAAGCCCCACCTCAAAATGAATATCACAGTGTTAATATTCTGGATACTTGGCCCAGACACCTAATTTCTGAAGTGAAACTGTGTTTTGTGATTTAAACATCTGTCCATAGAATGATCCAGTATCTCAGCATGAACATAAAAATTCTGGAGTCCACAGAGTTTAGTCTAATGGCAGGAAAGAGCTCATGGAATATATTTTGAAGGAGCAGTGGGCGAGAAAAACTTGCTTCTGGATCCCATCCCATGAGTGGTACTGATCACATGTGTGGATTTGGTGGTAAGCTGTAAGCGCCAGGCCTCTAGGGCCACTGATCCGCAGGGTTCCTGGGAGTGGGCCCTGTGGTTACAGAGCCACCTGCAAGGTGTGGGGGCCAGCCGAAGCCCACTGTGAACTGTGGTAATGGCTGAGTTAAGAAATGCATCTGTCAATAAAATGATACTTCTGCAGACAGAGTTATTGCCTGAGTCAGAATTCTGTGGGACAGTCTCACTCCCATTTGTAGTTTCCCAGCCCCTTCCATGACTCATGAAGGGTGGGAATTGTATGCCCACCCCACCCACACACAGTCCTCTTGAGAAGCCAATACTGAAACCTACCATGCTAACCGAACTTCATCTTGGGATGTTTCACGGAGTCATAACTGTGAGAAATAGCTGTGCTTGCAGGTGGATACCGGTTCTGGTTTGGAGAATTTGACCCCAGGGACACATGTCCAGCTCCTTAGAGAGAGAGAGTCTTGATAAAAAATGTTAGTGGAAAGCCGAATGAACATGCGAAATCCTTATACATCCTGCCAAGTCTGCAGCTCCAGAAACCTTTGATTCTGTGTCTTGTCAGCAGCACAGTCTAAGAGCCAGAATTTTTGCTCTCCAGGCGATGTTTGCACTGTGTGTGTGTGTGTGTGTGTGTGTGTGTGTGTGTGTGTGTGTGGCTGTTGTGTGAGCTGCCACTGCGGCTGCCACCTCGGACTGCAGCTGGTGTTGATGGCGCAGAAGCGCTGAGTCACTGGCTGTTTGCTTGCCCTTACATCACGTTCCATTGTCCTTTCTTCCTTTCCAGGCTTTTAAGGGCTTTTTCAGTGGTTTTATTCTGTTTTAGCCTCCAGCCTCTCCCTGCTAGGAAAAAGGGGTGTAAAAACAGAGAGGCTGCCGAGGTTTCTGAACAAAGCCGTCCAGAGGGATGGCCCATCCCCATGGGCTGCAGCACTCAGGGCACTCAGATCCCGCTTGGAGGCACCCAGTAGGCAGGGGAGGAGGCCAGGGTGTGGGGCTGGGCCCCAGTGAGGCCAGGGTGCCCCAGGGTGGGCTCTGGCTCATTTTTCTGGAGCTCTCCCTGCTGTGCTGGTTTGAACTGGAGCTGATGACTTTAACAATCTCTTTATGCATTCTGAATCCAATGTTCCTCATGCCCTGTTTTAGCACGAGTGTAACAGGTGGTGCTAATTATCTGTGTGACATAAATTCTTGGAGAGCTGGCCTCTGGAGAGTGCTAGAGAATTTGTTTAAATGACCATTTTGACCCAACAAGCTTGTCACTTTATTAAGATTTTTTTGGTTGTAAAAATACCTATTTATCATGGAAAAATTGGGGGAAACCCAGAAAAGTATAATGGATGAAATAAAAATTGTCCATCACCCATCACCCAGGAATGAACACATTTTGATGTATATTTTCCCAATATTTTTTTCTATATATCAATTAATATGCACACAAAGTTTACATAATTGGGCCCACATTGCACATCTTACTTGAACTGAAAAATACTCTGTGCATATGCTCTTATATCCTTGAATCACGTTCTGGAAGCGCCACAAACTAGTTGCAGCCTGAATAAAGAGATGTAGCTCCATTTCATCCACTGTCATTTCATTTTTTATTTCTAGAATGTTTCTCTTGCCAAGATAACCTCATCCAGAGGTCCCATCCTTCCCTCCCACTTTCACAAGGTCTGTAAAGCATTTTCTCAGGTAACCATCTCACACCATCTCTTCTTCTTTTGCCTTCTGAGGACCCTTAACCTGCATCTCTGTCTTGGTCAAAGGTTCTCAAACTTGAAGGCACCATCAAAATCACCTGGAAGGCTCAAAAAAGAGCACTGGGCTTCAGCACCAGAATTTCATGTTGGTAGGGATGGCTGGGGGGTGGGAGGATCCTGGGGGATGTGGCCTCTGTTGGTTCACCACTGAGCTGGATGATATGGGAAGATGGAGGGACAGTTTGATTACTCCAAGCCCTCTCCCGTCATTCCTTGGCTCCTTGTCCTTTTCCCTTTGAGCCTTCATCTTGCTTCCAATGCCTTGCTTTATTTCGTATCTATATTTTTGGCTGTGTTGGGTCTACATTGCTGCATGCAGGCTCTCTCTAGTTGTGGCGAGCAGGGGCTACTTTGCAGTTGCGGTACATGAGCTGTACTTGCATGGGCTCTGTAACTGTGGCCCATGGGCTTAGTTGCCTGCAGCAAGTGGAATCTTCCCAGACCAGGGATCGAACCCCTGTCCCCTGCATTTGCAGGCTGACTTCTACCCACTGTACCAGCAGGGAAGTCCCCAAAGCCTTGGTTTTAACTTGTGTTGATCCCTCGTGTGTCACGTGTGCCTACAGAGGACAGAGCTACTTTCTTAAGGGAGGATTGGAACTGAAGGCTTTGGAGAGGCCCCTCAGTACCTGAGAGTGGTGCATCACATTCTCCTAAAGAGCTGGCTCAACAGGAAATGCACAAATGCCCAGACTGCTTGTCCAAGGAAATGACACATTATCCTCTTCCCAACATCTGGTAATTCCTGAAAGACAGTCAGGCCCTGATAATACTGTTGGCTCACTAGCTGCCTCTGTCTTCTTTCCCGAGGGGAGGTGGGGGCAGGCAACCAAGGAGGAGACAGTCTATTTTTAGTGTCAGCCTGAGAGGATGCCTTGAGGAGGGGGCGAAGGGTCAGCGGCACCGCTGTTCTGTTCGCTGAGCCAGGAATGCAGGCTTCCTTCCTGTCCAGCCCTGAGCAACAGTCTCTTTCTGCAGTTTTAAATCTTGCAAGGAGAACTGAAGAGATTTAAACAGGCCATGCCCATCCAGAATGGCTGGACGGGAGGGCAGATGAACTGTTGTTGCAGGGAGAGAAGATTGGCAGGACACTGGGGGTTGGGGTTCCAGCAAAGGGGAGCAGAGCTGTGCCCCATCAAGAGGCTGTCACACTGTACCAGGGTGGCTCAGAGGTCCTCCTCAGCTGGGAAGTGCACACATTCTTTCAGCCCCAAGTCATCCTCTGGAAGCAAAATGCGACATACAGAAGGACCGACCAGAAGAGGTGTGAGAGGGATGCCTGGTTTCCCCAGGTAATTAATTTCACACAGGTAAAAAAAGCAGGAGTCAAGCTTTGAACTCAGTCAGAGAGCCGAGGGGTGGGGGGTCTCCAGCCTGACCCCTACTCAGCATCTAGGCCGATGGCACAACCTCTAGTGGAGGCCTGAGAGGAGCTGTTAAATTAGCACAGGACTGGGGAGGGGGTGGCGATGGTGGGGAGGGCACCTCTGCCTCTGGAGCTGAGGGCATTGGTTGTGCCAGCTTTGTTTTGTTCTAGCCAGGGCACTCTGGGGAAGGCATCCTGGGAATTCGGCCGGCAAACAGAAAGGGCATTTCCTTGTGTGGGTTTCCTGTTTAGGTCTGTGTAGAAACCCGAAGGATTGCTTGGCCTCATAAATCCTCCAGACATTACTGATGTAGATGCTCTGGCCAGACGCCGTGGGAAAAGTGCACAAAAATAGACGAAGGGAGGAAAGCACATTGACTCTCAGGCTTCTGGGTGGGTTTCTGGCTTCATATTTTTGGATCTATAAATGGAGGGGGTTGGGTTAGAAGAGAGTCTCATCAAGGTCCCCTCCAGCTCTGATGTTCTCAGATTCTGTTTCCCTCTCAAGGATCACCTGCAGCTTGAGTTGTCTAGCTTGGTGTCGGGGGTCTTGCCTGGTGGCTTACCGAACAGAAGCAGGATGAAATCTTTAGGCGAAAAAATTAGGAAGTTGTCCTAGAATATACTTCAGGCTCCTTCACAAAAGAATAAAGGTACTTTTGAACTTTGGTAATTCCCAGACTTTCCTAAACATTTAGTTTATTCCTAAAGTGACAGACACCAGACTCAGGAATACTGCAGAGTCTTGGGGCTGGTTTTGGCACCAGGCGAGGTCACTGAGCTGACCCCAAGGTGGTAAATAAGGTGTGTGTTAGGAGACAGCACCCATCTCAAGATTCTTTTTTACTTCCTGCTCACCTCAACTCCTGCAAATGTCAAATGGACATTCAAACTTGTTGGATTAATGGAAGAAGCCACTTTTTCATACTTACTCTGCCCCTGGAACTACAGCCTCTGCGGTAGGTTCTTTACTCGGAGTCCAACCAGACGTTAGGTTGGCTGGGAAAGAGATGAGACAAGAGCAGGATTTCTCACTGAAGTTTCTTCTGTCAATCATGCTTCCTTCTGGTGAGGACATTCTCATTTCCTAAACTATACTTCTTGGGTTCTTCATTTTCCCATTTATCCTTGTTTGCATCATTAAAAATTTTTTTGGTCATATGGAACTGTGCTTTTTAGGGGGGAGGTACTAAGATGATATTGAGCAACATGAAGCTAATCTCCTTAGTCTAGCAATGCAGCATTCTAGTCTAATAGGTTAATTGGATTTTCTACTTAAATGTGGATAAACTCATTTACGCAGCAACATTTCCCAAGATAAGATTGTTCCCTTAGAATTCACCATTGCTCTATTCTCAGTTCTCTCAGCTATGGATTTGATGTTGGCCTATAAACTTTATTCCCTAGAACATGTTCTTGCTGCTGCTGCTGCTGCTGCTAAGTCGCTTCAGTCGTGTCCGACTCTGTGCAACCCCATAGATGGCAGCCCACCAGGCTCCCCTGTCCCTGGGATTCTCCAGGCAAGAACACTGGAGTGGGTTGCCATTTCCTTCTCCAATGCATGAAAGTGAAAAGTGAAAGTGAAGTCACTCAGTCGTGTCCGACTCTTAGCGACCCCATGGACTATAGCCCACCAGGCTCGTCCATCCATGGGATTTTCCAGGCAAGAGGACTGGAGTGGGGTGCCATCTTACAGGTAAATAAATCAGCAAAGAAATTTTACTTCCAAGATCTCATTCTGTCATTTCTTTTCCAAAGTTTGCTTATATGTATCTGAAATACATTCTCCATTTTCCTGACTGATACTGGACTGGTGTTTCAACAATGAAGTGGAAGGAAGGTAAAACAATATGAAGATCTAACCTTTCTGGGTCAGTACTCCTTAGAACACTGGTCCTGGGAAATGTGTTTTCAAAGGGGAGTTCCATGGTTACATATGTTCGGGAAATGCTACTCTCTTTAAGACTCACACTGCAGGGACTTCCCTGGTGGTCCAGCGGCTAAAGCTCCGAGCTCCCAATGCAGGGGGCCAGGGTTCAATCCCTGGTCAGGAATCAAGGTCCTGCATGCCTCAACTAAGACCCAGTGCAGCCAAAAAAGAAAAAGAAAGCAAAAGAATCACACTGTACCCTAATGTGTTAGAAGCTCTAAAAATTAATGCAATAAAGCAATGTGTTCAACTTTAACTCCACATTTCCCAAACTTACCTGATCGAGGACGTTTCCTTTTATATTATAACAGCTGTCCCATGTGTTCCATGGGACACATTTTGAAAAATGCTTCCTTCAACCAAATAAAAGAGTTCTCTGTCCTGCATTTAACAGCTGGGAATATGTCTCTCTATCTTCTATTATTTATCTATCTTCCATCTACTATCTACTATCTATCTATCAATGTGTAATGGAAATGTTCTTTTCCACATTTGTTTTTGTTTTGGCCTTGTGACTCACAGGATCTTCGTTCCCCCACCAGGGATCAAATCCATGCTCTCAGCAGTGAAAGCATGCTTTCCTAGTCACTGGACCACCAGGTAATTTCCAACTCTTTTCCAAATTTTAATAAGCATAGACTAGGATGTTCATAGCTATGAAAACATTTTTATAGAAAAAAATACTAGAAAGACACACCAAAACTTCAACTGTGGCCCTTGGTGGCCAGTAGAATGACAGGTAATTTTTTTTTCCTTCTTTCACATTCTTCTACAATGAACATGAATTCATTCTATATTTGGGGTGAAAAGCAAAATAAACTTCATTTTTTACAAAAAGAGTCAATATACAAAGTTCTTTCCATTTGTTCTTAAAGTGACCGTACCTCTCTGCAGAGAAGATGTCAGATGAACATCCTCCATCCCCAGTCAATTCTCCTAGTTTTTTGGGGGGCTCTGTGGCACTTGTCTTCTAAGGTCCCATGTACCTGTCTTTGGAGTTCAAACAGCTCCTTCTGATTTAAGATGAAGCAAAGCAGTTCACATGATTGGAAGGTTGACCCAAGAGACGGAAATGATCCAGTCAAGCCTGCCATACTCATTTGTTGTTGGACCACGTGTCCATGAAGGAGAGATTGGCATATTGGTCAAAATTCTTGTTTGCAACCCACGAAAATCTCTTCTAGTTGACTGGAGCATAAGACGAATTTACTGGAGGAATACGTGCAGCTCAGAGAATCAGTGAGAAGGCTAGAGAATCCAGCTACGGAAATGAGTAAAAGTCAAGGGAGGCAAACACAGATGAAGAAAACAAACATATGGATACCAAGGGGGCTGGGGTGGGCAGTTGGGAGGACTAGGATTGATGCAGATATACTATTGATACTATGTATAAAATAGATAGCCAATGAGAACACTGTATACCCCAGGGAACTCTGCTTCTTGCACTGTGGTGGCCTGAATGGGGAGGAAATCCAAAAAAAGAGGAGTATGTGTATATGTATGGCTGATTCATTTTGCTATACAGTAGAAACCAGCACAACATGTAGAACACTATGCACCAAAAAAATTAATTAAAAAGAAATCAAAGGAGGCAAGACACAGCTGAGATCTTGCTTCCACATGGGTAATCTGCATAAAATGCTACCTCTGGGGCTATCGGGCTCTGCCACCCCTGGGCATTTGTCACCAAGCTGCTGGACACTCAAACCCAGCTCTGCCCCTGCCAAAGACTACTGCCTCCCCATAGACTGCGTGTCCCGGATGGGACCTTCCATCTGCCGAGCCCAGGTGAGATCCTCGTTTCCTCATTGTGTGCATAGAGACTCTCTGCCCTCTTTGGCTTCTAAAGTAGGAAGTAGAGTCTTGTATTTCCTTTCCTCTGGAGTTCTTCCCAGGTGGATGGGATGCTTAAAGGCTGGGTAGCCAGAATGACAAATAGGCATAGGTACTCTGTCAGAGGGCCTGCTAGGATGATGCAGGGGGCAAATCGAGGCCAGTCATGGTCAGAGGAGAACCCACCCTCCCACAGCTACCTAATGCAAGCTTTCCTTTCTTTTTTGAAATATTTTTACAAATGTATTTTATTTTTTGAGTGTGCTGGGTCTTCACTGTGGTTCACAAGCTCTTTGCTTCTGCACATGGGCTTTCTCTAGTTCCAGAGAGCTGGGGCTTCTCTGCAGTTGTGGAGAACAGGCACCAGGGCATGCAGGCTTCAGCAGTTGTGGTGCAGAGGATTAGCTGCTCCGTGTTATGTGGGATCTTAGCTCCCTGACCAGGGATGGGACCTGTGTCCCCTGCACTGGCGGGTGGATTCTTACCCACTGGACCACCAGGGAAGTCCTGCAAGCTTTCCTATCAAACTGGGCTCCTAAGATGGGAAAACTTCCCCTCGGTTTCTTGATCAGTTGGTAGAAAAATCTGCCCCTCTAAATAACTGACCTCTCCTAATAAAAACCGCACTAAATAATAAAATAAGAATAACCATTTTCCAGTAGAACCAGGAGGTTCATGTGAAGTGTCCAGGTGGCTGGGAGGGCTACAATTTGTGGCTTACTCTGTGTGTCAGGCACATGCATTGTCTGTACCACACTGACCAAGAGAAGTGAAGGAGCACAAGGTATCAGAAGAATTTTTTTTTTCCTCTGAAGAACTTTCAGGATAAGGAAGCTGACTGATTAAATATAATAGTTGATATTACCTCAGAGAAAGGCCCTGTACGTACCGGGAATGAGAAAGGAGTGGAAAGTGTAAACGAGGATCTTTTATTGACTTCCTTATTTGAGAATGTATCTTTCTGTGTGCGACTGTCCAAACATTGGAATTGAGCACAGAGACCAAAAGATGAGTTCCTGGGGCAGAATTTCTGCTGCTCTGACTGCTGTGAAATTCTTCGATGCCAGACACAGACCCCATATTGGACTGTATAAGACAAAACTGGTGGGGTTGACCACTTCAGAGTTTGGAGTCTTAAGAGTGGAACTAGAAATCAGTGATGAAAAGATGAGAAAAATCCCTTTGTTGTTGAACTGATATGGATGTGCTTCATATTATTATAGTGGGTCAGCATGTGCCAGAAGAAGGATGACATCTTTAAACCTCAAAACTTGTGTAAGACATCCAGGTAAGCTTTCATTTGATGAAACTAAAACAATGCTACAGCCACTTACTTTGACGTGTTCATCAAGTGTCTCTATAGTGGAAATAGTTAACTTGCATTTGTAATAGTAACAAATTGCTAGCATTAAAATCTTCCTAATTCAGTCTCCTGTACAACATTGTAAAGCAACTATACCTCAATTAAAATAAATTTTATTTGTAGCAAATATTTTGTTTCATTGAAGCCTTTCTTTGTTGAGAGAACAATGTGGTTAAAATGCAGCCCTTCTGGACCTTAATATTAGGATCTTTGGAAATGAAGTTCTTATGAGGGGTTAGGGAAACTGTGGTTTCTGGTAGTATTTCTTCCAGGGAGGTCCTCAGGATTTGGGGAGAACTTGACAATTTTAAATTTTATGTTTTCATAGAACATAACTTTGTTTCTCCAACTAGGGTCTGTAAGAAATTTTTTTCTTAATGAGATTTCAGAGTAATAATGAAATTCGAGGAATGCTGGTATAGTGGAAAAGACGTGGGCTTTGAAATCACATAGATCCATTTTCAAACTATGTCTCTACAGTTTATTCACTGGGATACCTTAGACAAGTTACCTGGCCTCTCTGAGCCTCACTTTTCTCATCTGTAAAATGGTGACAATAGCTACTAATCTTGTCATGAAGAGTGCATAGAAATTATTTAACATATAATAGGGGCTCAGTAAAAATTATCTCCCATCTTTTTGCCTATTTTACTTCTCCTCCAAAGAAAGGAGAGAATGGTTATTCTGTCTTCATGAAGGAAAGTAACGAGAAACTGAACTGAGATATTTAGCAAGTTTGTACTGGAAACCCAGTGATTGAGATAGTGATGGTGTGGTTGGCTGAATAATGTACCCTTCCCCCACCTTAAAAAAAAATTGCCATGAGCCAACGTCTGTAACCTGTGAATACTGCCTTCCTATGGCAAAACAGACTTTACAGATCTTGAGATGGGGAGAGTTTTCTGACTATCCAGGTGGGCCCTAAATGCAGTCGTGAGCATCATCATTAAAGGCAGGCAGAGGGAGACTGACAATAGACAGAAGAGAATGAGGCAGTGTGACCAGGGAAGCAGAGATTGGAGTGATATTGCCATGAGTCAATGAATGCCAGCAGCCGCAAGAACCTGGAAGAAGAGGCCAGGAATAGATTCTCCACTAGAGCTTCAGGAGAAAGTGCTGCTGACCCAACACCCTGATTTCAGAGCCCAGAGAGACTAATTCAAGCTTCTGGCCTCCAGAACTGTGAGAGAAATTAGATTTCTGTTGTTTTGAGCCAAGTTGGTGGCACTTTGTCACAGCAGCAACGAGAGGCTAATACAGCTGGTTGGTACGACTGCAGATTGAATACGATGACCTGGGATGTAAATGAATTGTGCTCCCCAGCAGAAACGTAAGACTCCCAAGCAAACCTTTCAGTTCTTTTGCCTAGTTCTTGACTGCAAGGTCAACAATTATGTAGAAGAGAAAATTCTTTTTCAAATGTAGCATTTTTCACACTGAGGGTTGAGACCTTACTGGGCTGTGAACAGCATATTTTTTGAAAAAGTCAACTGGGGGAGATGAAAAGCCTGACACCTAATGCTCTTGCCTCTGTAAACCACGTGCCCTCCCACCTTCCCACACACAGCCCCCACACAAGGTCTTTCTTTCAGTCTCTCTCTCCTGCTCAGTGTGGTCAGGCGCCCTGGTGTGTGTTCCCACGGCCCCTCGTGCTTCCTTTCTTAAGGTCCTCGTCACCACACAGCAGAGGCTGCCCATTTGTGCAGCAAGTCTCCTGTGAGTCCTACTCTGTGTCAGGTCCTGCTCTGGTTGTTGGTCTTGAGTGCTTGTCTGTCTCCTTACTGGATGCCCATTTCTCTGAGGAACAGTATTTAAAAGGTCTGTATTGGAGACCTCATGATTCAGATAGTGATGGTGTGGCAGGCTGGATGATGCCTGGCACACTAAAAGAGATTCAGTAGGATTACACGCTATGGTTGTAGATTTTAGAATTGTTCTTAGGACTTCCCTGGTGGTCCAGTGGCTAACACTCTGCACTCACAATGCAAGGGGCCTGGGTTCAATCCCCGGTCAGGGAACTGGATCCCACATGCGGCAACTAAGAGTTCTCAAGCTGCAACTATTAATAAAAGATCTTGCATGCCACAATGAAGACCCTGTGTTCTACAGCTAAGACCCAGCACAGCCAAATAAATAATTTTTTAAAATTATTCTTTTGAACAAATTCAAATGGTGCCAGGGGGTGGGGGAAGGTCATCTAGTTTGATTCTACCAACTGTGGACAGGATATTGCTCTGTGGGCATAGGCTTGATGAGTATAGGCTTTCTAGAGGCATGCTCATAGAAACCCTCAAACTGGGGTTTCACATTATGGTAACCCCTCAGTACAACTGGACACAGTTTATTCTCCTCTCCAGCTACCCCTTGCTACAGTACCCTCACCCTTTTAGAGGGGGAATCACATGACTGATAAAGAAGTGGAAGAAGGTGGTCCTAACTGCAGAACCAGGTGGAGAAGATAGACAAAAATGTCTCTGTCATTCAGAAATTTTTAAAAGAAGAGGATGCCTCATTTTCTCAACTTAGGCTCTTTTACTATTTTATTGTAATATGATCATAACCTTAAACATCAAAATGAGCACCAAATTATATTCATCAGTATCTTAGGTAAAAACCACACATGTAAAATATAGATGGTGGTATCACGGCTAACTCTATATAATTATACCTTTGAGTGTAAACTTTCTTTCTAGGCTTTCAAAGCACACGATACACATTATCTGATTGTTTTCCCCAACACCTTTGCCAGCAAGGTAGGGAACAGGTATTGTTACAGTCTTCTTCTCACACGTATGTTGATAGCTTTCCTGGGAATTATTTGTCCAAAGTCCCACTGGCAATAAAAACAACCAGAAAGAAAATGACTGGTGTATTGATTTAAAAAACAGAACTTCCTGTTGAGGCAACTTCAGGTCACAGTGCTGGAATATTTCTAATTTCAGGCATTCTTGAAGCAAGGGAGCATAAAGCATTAGCTATTTCCCTTTATTGTGGGTGTATAGGGAATGAGGTAGCAGATAATTTAATTAAATCAATTTAACTGTTGGTATTCTGTGTTCAGCGTCTACAGGGAGCTTCTGCGTTTGTTTTCCTTCCATGATTGTAGTGGCATCACCAAGCACAGTTCAATAAAATAGGACTAGCAACAGACTCTGGAACATAAATGGACTGTTGAGAGTCCCTTGGACAGCAAGGAGATCAAACCAGTCAATCCTAAAGGAAATCAGTCCTGAATATTCACTGGAAGGACTGATAATGAAATTGAAGCTCCAATACTTTGGCCACCTGATGTGAAGAGCCGACTCACTGGAAAGGGCCCTGATGCTGGGAAAGATTGAAGGCAGGAGGAGAAGGGGATGGCAGAGGATGAAATAGTTGGATGGCATCACTGACTCAATGGACATGAGTTTGAGCAAACTCTGGGAGACAGTGAAGGACAGGGAAGCCTGGCATGCTGCAGTCCGTGGGGTCACAAAGAGTCAGATGTGACTTAGTGACTTAACAACAAATAGAGTTTTTTGCTATTAAAAGCAATTCTGCTATAGTGATGAAAACATTTAGAGTTATAAAGGTCTGGGCTGGAGTACCAACTCTGACAGTAACTTGCTGAGTGATTTAGAGTAAAACTCTTAATCTGAGTCTTTATCTCTCTTTTTTGTCTGCAAAACAGGCACAAAAATATTTACTGTAACCAATGGCTTTCCCTGGTGGTTCAGCGGTAAAGAATCTGCCTGCAGTGCAGGAGATCAGGGTTTGATCCCTGGGTCGTAAGATCCCCTGGAGGAGGAAATGGTAACCCATTCCAGTACTCTTGCCTGGAAAGTTCCATGGACAGAGGAGCCTAGCCGGCTACAGTCTATAGGGTGGCAAAGAGTCAGACACAGCTGAGCAACTGAGCATGTATACCCACATGCGAATAAATAAAAAAGCTCATATTTGTAAAGTGCTTTATTAACAGTAAAATGCTATTATGAAGCTGATGAACCACTAAAATTATAGCCCCTAGTTCCGGTTATGTTTTCTGCCAATGGCATCTATTTCCAATGGGTCAATGGCACAAGAAGCATGACTTTAAATCTGTAAATTATTATCTCCCTGGAAAATCAGAAGGAAAGAAAATGAAGAGGGGAAACGAGACCTGGGGCTACAGGTATATCAAAATTTAAAGAATGTGTCAAGTATGAACTCTAGTCTATGTGATGGAATTCAAGTATCTATACACTGTAGGGGGCAGGACACTTGAAAATAAGGCTTTCCTATGTCTCCTGGAATGTAGAGCCTTTGTTCAGGATCTAGGAGGTAAAGCATTCCATAAGAAGTATTTGTTTGATTAATTGTAGCCAGAACTCAGCTGGGGGTAGGCCAGATTCCATCGTGTAATGTTATTGCTTCTTCAACCAAGATATGTGCACGCTTGAGGCCAAGTGCAAACCCACAAGATTTGAACTCCTAACCTTTAAAATACAAGGCAGCTACTTGGCTACCAGGCATCCCCGTTCTTGTTTACCAGGACTGGGAGTTCTCATCAGACAGAGCTCCATTTATTCCATGACTCTCGCAGAATAACATTAAGAAACTCAAAGGAATATCCATTTTAAAATAGTGTCTGTGGAACCACAAGGATTCTAGAGGTCTGAATCAGCCCCTTACCTCATGGCAAAATTTACAAGCTTGCAGAGTTAAATGGAAATCAGATTGGAATGTACGGGTTCCTATTTTTCTGTAATGACACGTTGTGAGAAGAAGGAAGGCAATTTTCTTAGACATTCCTCTCAAACCAGTGCACTTGCAGTGATTGTTTTTGGTTTATGAAACCATCCAAAGCAGATCCAGGGCCTGCTGTCCTCTCTGGGTGCAGAACTCTGGGCCACTTAGACCACTCGTCCAGGAATTGTACTTAAAATCTGTAACCATACCTTGCGCTGGACGTGTGTTCGCTTCTTCTCAAAGCCCTCAGAAAGTGGACTTATTAACTCATTCTTTCTCAGAAATAATTTAATGATAATATAAGGAAATGGATTCTCTAAAATACAATCTTACACTTTGGCTAACCACCCACAAGTTGAAAGAATTGTGTGAGGAAGGAACGAAGAAAGGAAAGAAATGTGTGTTTCTCACATCGGACGATGAAAAAATCCATGTACTATAACCTGAAAAGGAAAAATAAACATAGCCCATGAAAGCCTGTGGCTAAGAGGAATGAATATGTTCTTTAAAAAAAATCCCCGAAAACGGAACTGTATTCTTTGCAGGTTTAGTGGCAAAACTTTGCCAAAATTTGATTTCTGGAAATTTTCCTCTAGACCTGGCTCCCATCAACGGGCTTGGCTGCAGGAGAAAGGCTTGGATGACTGTGGTTTGGAATGTGTGAATGTTAAAATCAGACATTGTTCCCTTTTCTTTTTCACAAGCCTTTGGTTTGGCTGTGTTCGTGCTGGGTTTTCCAGTGAGGCCTTGTTTCTTTTCTTGCTACAGGTTGGAACTATTGAGGAGTTCTTTTTTTAAATCAAATATGCATTTATTTATTTGGCCATGTCAGTCTTAGTTGCAGCATGTGGGTTCTTTGTTTCGGCAAGGACTCTAAAGTGCCTGGGCTCAGTACTTACCCCATAGCATGTGGGATCTTAGTTTCTCAATCAGGGATTGAACCTGCGTCCCCTACATTGGGAGGCAGATTCTTAACCACTGGACCTTCAGGAGAGGCCCTGAGGGGCTCTTCATATTGTATTTTCGGTTCATTTTCTCTTTTGACCACCACTATGCCCTTTCTTGCAATGTCCTTGAGAAGCTAATAGGCACTATTGCATGCTGAAAACTGAGAGTGTAAAATGATTCATGCAAGCCACACAGCAAGTTGGAAGAAGGTTTTGAATTAAAACTTAGAATTTCCTTGTCCACCCAGGTCTGTCAACCTGATCCACTAGGCTCAGTTTTTCTAAGACATTGAGATTCCCTGGTGCATACTGATCCATAGATATAAAGTGAGACTTCAAACTAGTAGTACTATGCAGAGTGACTAGATATGAAATTTTATTGTTGTTCAGTCACTTAGTCGTGTCCAACTCTTTGCAACCGCATGGACTATATAGCCTGTAAGGCTCCTCTGTCCATGGGATTCCCCAGGCAAGAATATAGAATGGTTTGCCATTTCCTTCTCCAGGGGATCTTCCTGACCCAGGGATCAGACTCTCTTCTCCTGCACTGCAGGCAGATTCTTTAACCCTGAGCCACCAGGGAAACCCAGGTAGTCTGTGTAAGCTACCATATTATATAGCAGCTGTTTCCACTGAAAAAGCTGTTTCCAGGGAAAGGGCACATGCTGAAATCATTTTCACTGGATCTTTGAAGCAAGCAGATGTCTTTATGCTCTGGTGTTATATAGACCAGAATGTACATAGCTAGAACCAGAGAACATGAAGAATCTACTTAAAAGAGCAATGGTGGACTGAGAGACTGAGAATGTTCTGTAATTAGTATAAAATGCTTCCTGACATCAGGAAGTTTTGTTGATAGAGGAGGGCATGGGATGTGGGACAGTGTGGGATGCAGAAAAGGGTCAGTAGATGAACAAGAACCAGGGATGATGGAAGGATCAGTAAGGACCAGGGCAGGTATGTTTCCTTTGGTTATATTCGTCTAAAATGAAACCCAGAGCCACACCATATACTAGCTTATTGCATGCATGCGTATGTCTAAGATACTTATTTATGGTTGTTTTACGATGCTGATGCATTTTATGCTCTTTCTGCCGATTTCAGATTTTGAAAAATCTAGATTAAAGCCATCTCTTCTTATATTAATAAATATTGATATTAGGTACTTTAGTTGAAGATGGCAGATTAAATGTATGCATTAGCCTGCAGTCCCTTCTAAGCTGTTCTAAAGTATAAACAGAAGGATTGGGGTTGAGAGGGGAAGGCAATAAACCATAATGACAGAAACTAGAACAAGAGAAACAAAGACAAAGTTTGGGCTGCTAGAAAACACCTGGTCTAGTGACAGCTGCTTGGAAAACTGGAGAATGCCAGGTTTATGACAGTGGCTGGGAAACTGAGAAGCGACCCAGTTTACACTCAAGAACCTGCAAAAGGCTGAGGAAGTGGGGACTGGAGGTTCTTTTTGAACTGATATTGAAGCAGGGCTACAGTCAGCAGATTGGATAAAAGTCTACTTACAAAGCAGTTAGATGGATAAATGGATATATGAAATGTGATATATCCGCACCGTGGAATATTATTTACCAAAAAAAGAAATGAAGTTCTGATTTAGTATAAAACAAGGGTGAGCTTTGAAACATCATGCTAAGTGAGAGAAGCTAAGTACAAAGGACCACATACTGCCTGGCTCCATTTATATGAACCGCCTAGAATAGACAAATGTATAGAAATAGAAAGTAGATTAATGGTTGCCTCGGCAATGGCAACCCACTCCAGTACTTTTGCCTGGAGAATCCCAGGGATGGGGGAGCCTGGTGGGCTGCCGTCTATGGGGTTGCACAGAGTCAGACACGACTGAAGTGACTTAGCAGCAGCAGCAGAGCTAGTGGGAGGTAAAACTGGAGTTTTGTCTGACGGAAATGAATTTTGTTTGGTGGTAATAAAACATTCTAAGACTGCTTGTGGTGATGGATGCTCAACTCAGTGAATATAGTAAAAATCATTGAATTGTGCACTTTAATTGGATGAAATTATATGGTAAGTGAATTATATTTCAATAAGTCTGCTTTTAAAAAACAGATCAAAACAGTTTGATGTCCATATTATCTCTCCCACCCAGGAATGTTTTCCGAACCAGGGAACACCAGACTTAATTGAGGATGGGAATACCATACTAAAACCAGAGGTATTAGGTGAAATTTTACTCACCCAATGTTGGCACCTGTATTACTTCTTTCCTTAATCAGTTCCTGGTCTACTGGCAGCCAAGCTTAGGCTTTTCATCTAAGTAGAAGATTGGAAGTCTTCTCTGGGGCATCTGTCCAGCCCTTGAGAAAAGATCTATTTATATTGACATAGGTGGGCCAAGGGGGTGTCCTTTAATGAAATGACCTGGGAGATTGTGAAGGACAGGGAAGCCTGGCGTGCTGTGGTCCATGGGGTCTCAAAGAGTTGGACATGACTTAGCGACTGAATGACAGCAACAATGGGAATCACTTTATTGAGAAGATATTTGCACAACTGGGGAAGGATTTGGAGATGACTTGGCCATAAGTACATTAAAAGTAAACACATTTTAAAAACAAAACAAGACTATATAAAATAAAATGTTTGGGAAAGAAAAAATCAAGACAGTATACTACATTGCTTAGCTGTTAATCATATCATATAGTCAAAATAGTATAAACACTAAATATAAAAATAAAATTTGTTGCAACTGTATTGTAGAATGAGAGTTGAGGAGAGAGTGGATATGAGGTACAATACAGGGGGAGAACTGTGAAGGTGAGAGAGCACTAAACCCTCATCTTCCACTGTAAGAAGTTAATAGATAATGCCGGGAACTGAAAAATCAAAAAGTACCAATATAAGAGTAGCTTTTAGAAATTTAGAAATAATTACTAGGAGAATCAGTTGCCAGCACTGTCACTGAGGCATAGGTAACAAGACTGGGTTCAAGAAAATGCTGATTTGAATAGCAATACTTATAGATAACTTGATTAAAAAAATATATGCAAGCATAACTTGGATAAATATAAAGATTAAAAGTCAACAATTAGAGCATGAACAACTGGGTTTTCAAAAAAATGGCTTATTAACCTTAACAGGCACTCTACCAAAGAAGATATGTAGATGTCAAATAAGCACATGAAAAAAATGCTCTACATCTTCTCAAAAGTCAAAGAGAAATGCCAGTCTAAAACACTGGTAACATACCACTACACACCTATTAGAACTGTCAAGGCCAGAATATTGACACAAAATGCTGGTGAGTATATGGAGCAATAGGAAATCTCATTCATTGCTGGTGAGAATACAGAATGGTATGATCCTTTTGGAAGACAATTTGGCAATTTATTATAAAACTAAATATATTCTTACCAAAAAATCCAGCAATCACACTCCTTGGTATTGAAAACTTATGTACATACAAAAACCTACACACAGATGTTTATAGCAACTTTATTCATAATTGCTAAGACTTGGTTACAACTAAGATGTCCTTCGGTAGGTGAATGGATACATAAACAGTAATCAGGTCAGGTCAGTTCAGTTCAGTTGCTCAGTCGTGTCTGAATCTTTGCGACGCCATGGACTGCAGCATGCCAGGCCTCCCTGTCCATCACCAACTCCCAGAGTTTACCCAAACTCATGTCCATTGAGTTGGTGATGCCATCCAACCGTCTCATCCTCTGTCATCCCCTTCTCTTCCTGCCTTCAATCTTTCCCAGCATCAGGGTCTTTTCAAATGACTCAGTTCTTCACATCAGGTGGCCAAAGTATTGGAGTTCCAGCTTCAGCATCAGTCCTTCCAATGAATATTCAGGACTGATTTCCTTTAGGATGAATGGGTTGGATCTCCTTGCAGTCCAAGGGATTCTCAAGAGTCTTCCCCAACACCACAGTTAAAAATCATCAATTCTTTGGTGCTCAGCTTTCTTCACAGTCCAACTCTCACATCCATACATGACTACTAGAAAAACGATAGCCTTGACTAGACGGACATTTATTGGTAAAGTAATATCTCTGCTTTTAAATATGCTGTCTAGGTTGATCATAACTTGTCTCCCAAGGAGAAAGCGTCTTTTAATTTCATGGCTGCAGTCACCATCTGCAGTGATTTTGGAGCCCCCCAAATAGTCTCTCACTGTCTGTACTGTTTCCCCATCTATTTGCCATAAAGTGATGGGACCGGATGCCATGATCTTAGTTTTCTGACTGTTGAGTTTTAAGCCAACTTTTTCACTCTCCTCCTTCATTTTCATCAAGAGGCTCTTTAGTTCTTCTTCACTTTCTGCCATAAGTGTGTTGTCATCTGCATATCTGAGGTTATTGAGATTTCTCCTGGCGATTTTGTTTCCAGCTTGTGCTTCATCCAGCCCAGCATTTCTCACGACAGTAATAAATCCAGATAATGGAATACTATTCAGCGCTGAAAAGAAATGAACTGGCCAGTATGATTTCAATTGTATGACAGTTCTGGGAAATGAAAAACTATGGAGACAGAAAAAAGATCAATGGTGGCCAAGGGTTAAGTGAAGGGTGAGTAGGCAGAACACAGTGGATTTTTAGGACAGTGAGCTATTTATTTTGTATGATCTTATAATGGTGGGTACATGTCATTATGCAGTTTTACATTTGTCAAAACCCAAAGCATGTACATGGAGAAAGCAATGACACCCCACTCCAGTACCCTTGCCTGGAAAATCCCATGGACGGAGGAGCCTGGTAGGCTGCAGTCCATGGAGTCGCCAAGAGTCGGACACGACTGAGCGACTTCACTTTCACTCTTCACTTTCATGCATTGGAGAAGGAAATGGCAACCCACTCCAGTGTTCTTGTCTGGAGAATCCCAGGGATGGGAGAGCCTAGTTGGCTGCTGTCTATGGGGTCGCACAGAGTCGGACACGACTGAAGCGACTTAGCAGCAGCAGCAGCAAAGCATGTACAAGAATAAACCCTAATGTAAACTACGGACTTTGGGTAATTATAATGTGTCAGTTTGGGCTTATCAGTTGTAAAAACTGTCCCATTCTGGTGGGGGATATTGATAATGGTAAAGGCTGTGTGGGGGGGTAGGTAAAGGGGGTATTATGGGAAATCTCTGTATGCTTTGCTCAGTTTTGCTGTGAAGCTAAAACTGTTCTAAAAAATAAAGTCCATTAAAAAGTAGATAAATAGGGGTGGATACAACTCCCATCCTAATGAAGTATAAGTTGCTGTTGTTTAGTCGCTAAGTCATGTCCAATTCTTTTGTGACCCTATGGACTGTAGCCTGCCAGGCTCCTCTGTCCATGGAATTCTCCAGACAAGAACACTGGAGTGGGCTGCCATTCCCTTCTCCAGGGGATCTTCCTGACCCAGGGATCAAACACAGGTCTCCTGCACTGCAGGCAGGTTCTTTACCTCCTGAACTGCCACTTGTGGTCTGACCTCTATGCTAGACTCTCGTCTTTTAACACTTTTTTTCATAAAAGTAAATATACCTGGTGATGATGTTGCTTTATTTTGCATTTTAATCATATTCTGGGAGGTTCATACATTTCCTTGGTTTGTTTTCTATGCTTTCTTTCCAGAAAATTCTCCCAACTTTATATTGTCATCAAAGGAACTGTGAATTTTTTTCAGTCACAGCATTCTAGAAGCTTCAATGGCAATAGCCACTCCAGTGCCTCTTTGCATATGTCCAAAATGTATACCCTTAAAAAGTCCATTTGAAAATCTGATCTTGTGTTCATTCATTTACTTATTACTTTTTTTTCAACAAATATCTATTGAGCACTTACTATGGGCTAGGCCTTAGGTATACAATGAGTGTAATAGACATGGTCCTTGTACTCATGTAGCTTACAGTTTAATGGGAGAAGATAGACATAAAACTGGCAAACAGTTCAATACTCAGAATTATGTGTGTTAAGACTCTTAAGCAACTTGTGGGGCCAAGTTGTGGTAGTGAGGAGGAGAGTGGTAGGAAATGAGGTTGGAGAATTAAATGAAATCTGATCATGCAAGCACTGTAGGCCATGTAAGGATGTTTCATTTTCTACTAAATGCAATGGAAAAAGCAATAAAGGTTTTAAAGATGTTTAAACAATCTCTCTACCCACTGTGGTGAGCACAGGAGGAAGGGGCAAGAGAAGATGGGATAGTGCTTTAGGAGTTCAGCTGGTGTAGTTCATTGGCAATGGTGAGAGCTTGGACATGGAGAGATACAGAGAGATTCGAGAAATATTTCAAAAGTGGCTTCAGTAGTATTCGGAATGGATTGCTTGTTATGAGCAAAGGGGAGGGAGCTTGCCTGGATGACGCCTAGGTTTGTGGTTTTAGAGAATGAACAGACGGTAGTTTCATCTACTGAGATAGGAAAGATGGGAGGAGGAGGGTTAAGAATTCAGTTTTTGGACAATTTAAGTTTGAGTTGCCACTGAGATATCTGAGTAGGCAGTTGGGTATCAAGCTTGGATAGCAAAGAAAAGGTCTGGGCTGGAGATAAAAATATGGGAGTTAACAGCATTTCGGTGATATTTAAAGCTATGGGACTGGATGAGATCACCCGGGGTGGGGGGTGGGGGGAATGTAGAGAGAAATAAACAACAGCTCCAGGAGGGCCGAGTGTCTCTAGTAATAGAAGCAGAGAGAAGGAGTTGCTGACAGTGATACTTATATTAACCCAAGCTTAGGGGAGATGAGGCAGCACTGCTGGCAGAGAGGGCAAGGGTAATGTGTTTCAATAATAGTACAAGCAACTGTGCTGAGTGCTGCAGAGAGGTCAAGCTGAGATCTGGAAAGAATCTATTGGATTTGGCATTAGCACTCTATGGTGCTGAAGCTGAGCCCTACCTGCCCAGGAAACCTATTGTGAGCATCTCCTTTCAGTTCTGTGTTTAGCAATGACACACTGTTAGTTTGAAAAGAGCCACAGTGGGAGTATTTACAACATGGAAGTTGACAAACACTATGATTTTTTTTTTTCCCCTTGAGAGCTAGTTATTAAACATGTACCAACATGCCACCGGCAACGCAACTCCATTTATAGCAAAATGAAGGGTGAAACAGCCTTCTCTGCTTTCTCTGGTCCCATCAGAAAGTTTTCAGAACATTTTTCATGGAAATGAGTTCCCTTCAAAGAAAGCAGCTGAATGTCTGAACTTCCTTTGAAATGGATTTTTACCTTTGCACAGGACCTTCTAAATAAAGTCTTTGCATTTTAGTCATTAAACTTTGCAAATGGGATGCAGACCAACAGGAAAAAAAATATTCCGTGTGCTCATAGGAAGAAATTCTTCCGTGTCTAAGGATGCTATAATTCTGAGTTGGCTGCAAGAAATTCTGGGAAACATAACAGTAAACCACATTTCATTTACTCCTGGGTTTATTTACTTGGTAAAAATAATCATTAGAAGATTCCAGAATCCAAGGGCTGAGAGATGATATTTCTCCCATCTTTCTTTTCCATTTCAAAAAAATGCTTGTGAGTCTATGAAAATGTTGACAAGAAAAGTAACTGGAAGTTGGAAAGTTTGATATGTTCAGTATCATGACGAATTAGATTATTAGATAATCAAGCTAGTTATTAAATAAACAGATGTTAAGATGAAATCGTTTAAAGAGCTACGTTTTTGACATTATTTCAGTTGTGACATCTAGCCACAAGCTAAATCCTGTTCTCACCTAAAAGTGAACTAAGGATTGAGCTGAATGCATTACACAGTCTTCAGTTCACTGAAGAAGCTGGCATGCAAACCTAATCCAGGCCGCTCTGAAAGTTTGTACTTGATGCATCTTTACTCCAAAAACCTAGCAATGATAAATGAAATGTATCAAGCTTAAAAACTAAATAAACACTTCTGTGGCCCAGAATTGGGATAGACATACAAAACTCAAGCCGAGCGGAAGCCACAAGCTTACAGGGCTCTAGGTCTGGAACCAGGCAATGCTAGCTAGAGTTTGGCTCTTCCAGGGTAAATTAAAAGCATTCCATGCAGAGATGGGAGACTGAAGCCAGGTTCACTGCTTGAAGCCAGAGGCAGACGCAGGCTCCTCCTATTCTTGAAAGGAGGTCGGAAAAGAAGTTGTTCCTGCCTGGGGCTACAGCTTTTAGCAAACTGTGGTCTTAGAGGAAAGAGAAGACACAGATATTACCCCTGTGACTAGGACAGGGAGCAGTCCATCACCTGGCTTGGTGCCTGGATCTGTCTTCAATCCCTGTGGGCTGGATCTCTGAAGATCTGTTAGTAGATCTGGGTCTGAACTGGGGTCCACAGAGCCAAGAGCAGCATGAGGGCAATCATAAAACCACTAGACAGGAAGGAGAAAACACATTGGGAGTGGAGGGAAAGAGAGATGGAAGGAAGGCAAGCCTAGTCTCAAAATGAGCAACTCAGCCAAAATCCAATGATAAGTAAGAACCGACTAGACAAAAGAAGATGAATTTATTACTGTTGAAACTACTTTATGGAACAATCTGAGAAAAGGTTTAACTATATTTAGAATGTTCAAAGAGATATGTGAAGGAATAACTTCCATTAGAAAAAGAGCAAGACATTGTGAGAAAAACTGCCAGCATAAAGGAAATTAGAATGGATGGAGGCTGAAAAGAACAACTAGAAATCTTAGAAATGAAAAGCAGAGTCATTAAAATAAAAATCCAACAGATGAGATAAGCTCTACACCAGAAATAGTTTAAAAGAAAATGAATGAATTAAAGATAGTGCTGAAGATTTCACCCAAGAAACAAGGCAGGAAGACAGATTAAAAAAACGTGAGCGAAATGTTAAGCGAGTGCGTGCGTGCTCAGTCGTGTCTGACTCTTTGCAGCCCCATGGACTGCAGCCTGCCAGGCTCCTCTGTCCATGGAATTTTCCAGGCAAGAACACTGGAGTGGGTTGTCATTTCCTCCTCCAAGGGATCTTCCTGACTCAGGGATTGAACCTGCGTCTCTTGAGTTTCTTGCACTAGCAGGTGGGTTCTTCACTGGTAGTGCCACCTGGGAAACTCTAGTTAATTAGGAGAAAGAGAGGTCAAGCGAGTCTTCAACATAACATCTCCAAGGAGTTCTAGGACTTGAGGATGAACAGAATGGTGGGAAACCACTATTTGAAGAGGTTATAGCTAAGAATTTTCCACAGTTAAAAAAGATCTTCTATCTTAGATTTGAAGAGTTGTATAAACCGCCAAGGAGGAAAAACATATATTCACACATCCTAGCGAAACTGTGTAACATCAAAGATACATAGAGAACTTAAAAGCTGTTAGAAAAGATGTATTACCTTCATAGGAATGAAAATTTGACTGATAGCTTACTTTTCATATGTAGAAATCTATGCCAGAAGACAATTAAATAGTATCTTTATAAGTCCTAAGGCAAAATAGCTGAGAGTGCAAAAATCTTATATCTCTTGAAACTATTATTAACAGTGAGGGTCAAAGACATTTTTAAAAAGACAGTGATTAAAATATTTCCACTCAGAGACTCTCATGAACATAACTAGTAAGAATGCATTTCAGGAAAAACAAAAAGAAACAGAGATTGATAACAATAAATAGAGAAATTGATAAATTAGATTAGCAAATTTAGTTTTCTTAAAAAACTCACCATTTTTGCATTTATTAAAAGGATGAACTCTAGATAAAACTCTAAACAAAAGTGAAAAAGCCAAAGGGGGTAAAGGAAGGGTAAAGAAAATGAGAATTACTCAATGGGAGGTTTATATATATGCTAAGATCAGTTTCATGTCAGGGGAAAAGATAAAAATACTGAATAATCTTAGATGTTTTCAGAAAATGGAATAGTTAAGTATGTATGTTAACAATTTAAAAATTCCTACTAAAATAAAATACCATGTCTGGCTCCTAAGCCAGCAGAATAGGAAAAAGGGAATGTACAAAATGTTTTTAATGCAAGAGAAGGCAGGAAAAGTGGGGGGAAAAGAGCAAAAGATGGTAAAAATAAAATAAAAAGAGTTAAAAATAAGTTCAAATACTCATTAACTTCTGCGACCACAAATGTGTTAAAAATTGATTTAAAACAAGAATATTACCAGAATACATAAAATGCCAAAATCAGTTACATACTATACACAACAGACATATCTAAAACAGTCATTTGGAAAAATAAAAAATATAGGAAATGGTTCACAGTAAAAATAATAACAAAAAGAAAGTTGGTATAGAAATCTTAATACCAGATGCAATAGAATTTAAAAACACAGAAATTAATAAGTATATAGTGAAAGTGAACTCGCTTAGTCATGTCCGACTCTTTGCAACCCCGTGGACTGTAACCTACCAGGCTCCTCTGTCCATGGAATTCTCCAGGCAAGAATACTGGAGTGGGTTGCCATTTCCTTCTCCAGGGGATCTTCCCGACCCAGGGATTGAACCCAGGTCTCCCGCCTTGCAGGCAGACCCTTTAACCTCTGAGCCAGTATATAGAGGTACGCTATACAATAACATGATATATATATAACAATCACAAACCTGTAAATATCTCAAAATATGTAAAGCAACACTGACCATATTATACAGAGATTTACTAGTCCAGTATCATGGTAAAGAATTTTAACACACCATTGACAGATCAAGCAGAACTTTACAAACTAGCAACTGGCTTGCAAGGGGTGATTTGAAGGAGCAGCACTGAAATAGATACGTTATATTTGTAAGGGCTTCCCAGGTGATGCTAACGCTAAAGAACCCGCCTGCCAATGCAGGAGACAGAAGAGATACACGTTTGATTCCTGGGTTGGGAAGATCCTCTAGAGGAGATCATGGCAACCCACTCCAGTCTTCTCCCCGGGAGAACTTCACGGAGAGAGGAGCCTGGCGGGCTACAGTCCATAGGGTCACAAAGCGACAGACACTACTGAACCAACACATGCGCACACCATATGTGAAATAGGTAATCAGTGGGAATTCACTGTATGATGCAGGGGACCCAAATCTGGTGCTTTGTGACAACCTAGATGGGTGGGATGGAGTGGGAAGAGGAAGGGAGGTTCAAGAGGAAGGGGACGCATGTATACCTATGCTGATTCATGTTGATGTATGGCAGAAACCATCACAATATTGCAAAGTAATTATCTTCCAGTTAAAAATAAAATAAAATTAGCAACTCCTCAGAATATTTGAATACCAAATTTAAAAGTTTGATCTAATACATAAATCAAATACATGTAATACTCTGAACCAAGCAAATAGGGAATATGGACAGTGGATTCTTTTTCAGGGTCATCTAACTTCTAAAAATGAAATTTATCACCTACTAGGTTAAAAAGTAGTCAAGACAAATTTAAGAAAATCAATATCATACAGACTACAGTCTTATGATTATTTAAATTGGAAATCAACACTAAACATATTTAAATTTCCATGTGTTTTCAGACTTAAAAATGTATAACCAAATAACTCAGGATTAAAAAGAAAATCACAATGAAAATTACAAAAATGAATAAAGTCATATCTAGAGATAAACCTATATCCTTTTTTTTTAATTAAGAAAAAGATTGAAAGCAAATGAGCTAACCATTTAAAATAGAAACTGGAAAAATGATAGAGTGATAAAGAGTGCAAAAGGAAGGAAACATTTGTTTCCTAAAGCCGCCATAGCAAAGTACCAGAGACTGGTTGGCTTAAAACAACAGAAATTTATTGTCTCACAGTTCTGGAGGCCAGAAGTCTGAAATCAAGATGTAGGTAAGATGTGAAGGGCAAGAACTGTCCAGGGCTCTCTACTAGATTCTGGAACCTCAGGTGTCCTTTGGCTTAGAGGTGTGCGTGGGTGCTAAGTCTCTTCAGTCGTGTCTGACTCTTTGTGACCTCATGGATTATAGCCGGTCAGGCTCCTCTGTCCATGGGATTCTCCAGGCAAGAATACTAGAGTGAGTTGCCTTTCCCTCCTCCAGGGGATCTTCCCGGCCCAGGGATCGAACCCTTGTCTCTTAGGTCTCCTGCACTGGCAGCTGGGTTCTTTACCACTAGCGCCACCTGGGAAGCCTTTGTTTTATAGACGCATTGTTCTAATCCTGTCTTCACCTGCCATTCTTCCTGCGCATCTTCACATTGTCGTCCCTCTGTACCTGCGTCTGTGGCCAGATCCCCCTCCTCTTAAAAAGGCCTTAGTCATGTTGGATTAGAGACCTTTCTACTCTAGTATGACCTCGTGACAACTTAACTAAACTCATGTGCAATGACCCTATTTCCAACTAAGGTCACATTGTCAAGTACCAGTGGTAAGGACTTCAACAGCTTTTGGAGGTAGGGGGACACAATTTGGCCCATAACAGAAAGCATGAATGAAAATAAGAGCAGAATGGCTGAATAGAAAGCAAAGTTGTAATAAAGAAGTACAACCAAAAGTTAGTTCTTAGAAAAAAAATCTAAGGTGGATACACAGTCTTTAACAAGGCTCTTCGAGGGGGAAAAGGCACATGTTATAGCAGTCTTTCACTTAAAACTGATCCTGACTAGATGTTAACTTTACCTTCTGGAGTTCATATTTTAGAGAAAAGAAAATAAAGCAAAAGGAAAAAAGAACACGTGATTAAATCAGAAATTTATCAAGCAAAAGCTAATTACACTCACTTAATTGTAGTACCTAACAATTAACCTTACCTGGTTAATTTCATACAGTAATGACAGTCATCTATAGCAATAGAAAAAGTCTGAATTAAAGGGCTCTTGAACAAATATGGGCATGAATTTCAGTCAAATACTTAATATACAATTCACACTTATTTTTAAAACAGTTTCTATAAATCTTGGATAGAGTAGCACTTCAATCTATTTTTAAAACTTGGATGGGTAGATGATCACATAATATCTCTATTTGTAATAGCTATGTCTCTTCCTTGGGCTTATATTGGGCCTTATTTTCAGATTTTTAGGTGAAAAATAAGGGACTGAGAAATGTGCCCTTAGCCAGCAGGGAGCTATAGTGTTCAAAAAACAGTTTCTGGTAAGATTTAATTTTATCCATTAAATAAATACTTTAGCATATTTGTATACACAGAGCATATATTTTTACCTAGTCTAATCTTTCTGTGTGGATATAAAAATAAATATACAAGAAAATGATAATGGAGCTACTGACAGATGCTTTGGTACAGCTGCAAAATGAAAATATTTCTCTCTATATATTCATAATCACTCTAGAGATAGAGATCTATAAACCTGCTGAGCTGGTATTTCACTTATGCACTATTTTCTGTCTCCTTCTTAACAAGGGACTCCGCATTCCACATATGATCTACATTTATTTTAACTACCATGTTCTTGGCTTTGTTCTTGTCATGTCAGATTTATCTTTTAAGCGTCCTTTAATTCACTATGCTTTAATAGTGATTCTCAGCTTCAGACTCTGACTTGCTTTTCTTCCCCTTCAGAAATGTCCTGTAATTTTATTTCTTGTTTCCCAAAGCGTGGCTGTCACTCATATTTTCCATGAATAACAACCTTTTCCCAGAGGGAGCCATCCTCTAGCTCCACTTAAAAACTGTGTTTAAACGCAAATATAATTGCTCCCATTTGTTTAGCTTTGCTTCTCATATTTAATCTAGACTATTGAGACATTACCAAACGAAACCGCAGAAGACTCTGAATAGGCAAAACAATCCTGGGAAAGAACAAAGCTGAAGGCATCATGCTCCCTAATTTCAAATTATACTATGAAGCTATAGTCATCAAAGCAGTAGGGCACTGGCATAAAAACAGATATAGACCAATGGAAAAGAACCCAGAGCCCAGAAATAAACCCTTGCATATATGGTCAACTAAGATTTGAAAAGTGAGCCAAGAATACTCGACAGGGGAAGGATGGCCTCTTCAATAAATGGTGTTGGGAAACTGGATAACCACATGCAAAGAGTGAAATTGGGCCTCTATCTTACAGCACTCACCAAAGTTAACTCAAAGTGGACTTAAGACTTAAACATGATCTCTGAAACTATAAAAATCTCAGAAGAAAACATAGGGGGAAAGCTCCCTAATGTTGGTCTTGGAAATGATTTTTTGAACGTGATGCCAAAAGCACAGCAGCAAAAGCCAGGGTTAAAAAGTACGCTACATCAAACTACAAAGCTTCTCAGAGCAAAAGAAGCAAGCAAAAATAAATAAATAAATAAATAAATAAAAAGCAACCTATAGACTGGGAGAAAATTTTTGCAAATCATGTATTTGATAAGGGGTTAAAATTCAAAATATATGAAGAACTCATGCAACTCAAAAGCAAAACTGTTAAACAATCAGATTTTAAAATGCACCAATGTGCTAAATAGATATTTTCCCAAAGAAGATATATGGGTGATCAAAATGATTTACTGTCCCTAACTGTCAGGGAAATGTAAATTAAAACTTCTGTGAGATATTATCTTACATTTATTGGAATGTTATTGCTTAGTTACTAAGTCGTGTCTGACTCTTTTCGACCCCATGGACTGCAGCGCCCTAGGCATCCCTGTCCTTCACTATCTCCTGGAGTTTGCTATTTGCTATCTATTAGAATGGCTATTATTAAATGACAAGAAACACAAGTGTTGGTGAAGCTGTCTATGGAGACACTCTTGGTAGGAATGCAAATGTATACAGTCACTATTGAAAACAGTATAGGGGTTCTTCAAACATCCTAAATAGAACCACCATATGATCTAGCAATCCCACTCCTGGATATACATACACATAGGAAATGAAAACAGGATCTTAAAGAGATATCTGCACTCCCATGTTTATTGCAGCATTACTCACAATAGCCAAGATATGGAGACAACCTAAGTGCCCATGAACAGATGAATGGATAAAGAAGACGTGGGATACATATATACACACTTACAACAGAGTGGGGGAAATGGGCAAAAGTTGGTCAAAAGGGACAAACTTCTAGATATAAAATGAATAAGTTCTGGGAATCTAGTGTACAGATGGGGACTGCTGATTATACTAGAAATTTGCTAAGAGAATAGATTTAAAATGTTCTCACCACAAGGGAGTGGTAATTATGTCATGTGATGGAGGTGTTAGCTAATGCTGTAACGGCAATCATTTTGCAATATTTGAGTGTATCAAATCACCATTTTGTATACCTTAAATGTACACAGTGTTGTGTGTCAATAAAATGGAGTCAGGGAGAAGCATTACCAAAATCTAGCTTTTGTTTTCATGATGGTGGTTTTTAATTGTTGAAAAAAAATTTTTGAGTTGTCTCAGAATTATGTAATGCCCAGGAATATATTATATAACATATTATTTATATATTATTATATATTAATATATTTATTATACAGTATATAATAATATATAATTTTGTAATTATATTATAAAATCCTCAAATATATAACATATTATTGATATATTAATGTATATAAAACACATACAACATATATAATAACTATTATATATGATACAATATATACATTGTATTGTGGTTGCACCTGAATATTAATTAAATTATTAGATTTCTTATACACAACCATCTATCCCTATGCCTTTGCTTGCAGTGGTCACACTCCATCTGGATATTTTGTTTCTCTTTT
Source organism: Capra hircus (assembly GCF_001704415.2). Classification (NCBI taxonomy): domain Eukaryota; kingdom Metazoa; phylum Chordata; class Mammalia; order Artiodactyla; family Bovidae; genus Capra; species Capra hircus. Next base: position 28,895,816 of record NC_030823.1, on the reverse strand, counting down.
GCTACCATTACCCAACTGGTAAAGAAACTGAGCTTGGAGCTTGACTCACCCAAAGTCACATAGTTCAGTTCAGTTCAGTTCATTTCAGTCACTCAGTCGTGTCCGAATCTTTGCGACCCCATGAACCACAGCACACCAGGCCTCCCTGTCCATCACCAACTCCCAGAGTTCACCCAAACCCATGTCCATTGAGTCGGTGATGCCATCCAACCATCTCATCCTCTGTCGTCCCCTTCTTCTCCTGCCCTCCATCTTTCCTGGCATCAGAGTCTTTTCAAATGAGTCAGCTCTTCACATGAGGTGGCCAAAGTATTGGAGTTTCAGCTTCAACATCAGTCCTTCCAATGAACACCCAGGACTGATTTCCTTTAGCATGGACTGGGTGGATGTCCTTACAGTCCAAGGGACTCTCAAGAGTCTTCTCTAACATCACAGTTCAAAAACATCAATTCTTCAGTGTTCAGCTTTCTTTATAGTCCAACTCTCACATCCATACATGACTACTGGGAAAATCATAGCCTTGACCAGATGGACCTTTGTTGACAAAGTAATGTCTCTGCTTTTTAATATGCTATCTAGGTTGGTCATAACTTTCCTTCCAAGAAGTAAGCATCTTTTCATTTCATGGCTGCAATCACCATCTGCAGTGATTTTGGAGACCAGAAAAATTAAGTCTGACACTGTTTCCACTGTTTCCCCATCTGTTTGCCATGAAGTGATGGGACCGGATGCCATGATTGTAGTTTTCTGAATGTTGAGCTTTAAGCCAACTTTTTACTCTCCTCTTTCACTTTCATCAAGAGGCTCTTTAGTTCCTCTTCACTTTCTGCCATAAGGGTGGTGTCATCTGCATATCTGAGGTTAGTAAGGTCATAACTGAGCCTAAAGTCACCTCTGGACTCTTGATTCCCAGGGATTTTTGTCTACCACACCCACTGCCTTTTCAAGGTTCCACTCAAATAATGCTTTATTTCTGAAGCTTTGTTGAAATCTTCAAATAGAAGTAATGGGTCCCTTCCTTGAGATCCTAAATGTTTAATTTTAAACCCCTATGGATAGTTATCACTTTAAATATTGTATGACAGTTGTTTGTGCTCACTTTCCCCTCCGGATATCTAATTCTTTGAGGACTGGAATCTGCTTGATTTCACTTTTGTGTCTATCATATTACCCAGACTTGTATTATTAATAGTAGGTGCTCAATGTATATTCGTTAAAATAATTAAACTTCTTTTGGGCACTGGAAACTTGTGACAGGATATAGAAAGCAGCTGCAGCAATATGCCAGTGGCTTGGGGAATCCAGGCTTTCTTCACACTTCAGTGATTCTAGACCTGCAGTGCCCAAAAGAACTTTCTGGAATGATGAGAATGCTTTATATTTGTACTGTCCAATATGGTAACACTAGCCACGTATAGCCATTGAGCATTTGAATGTCTAGTGAGATTGAAATGTTAATTTTATTTAATTTTAATTAAGTTATATTTAGAGAGCTACATGTTACCATACTAGTCAATGTTAGGCAGGCTGGTCGGCTCAATGAGGTGCATAACAGCGCCAGGGACCTGCGTCATGTTTCCTGTTTTCTTGAAGAACATTCCTTAACCAAATAAGGAAAAATTTCTATACGCGATAGCATAAGGAAAGCGTTGCATGAGCTCATTCTGCCTGTCCAATCAGGTATCTCCAAGTACCCTGTAACTGAGACAAAGAGCTGACTGTATATAAACCGCTATACTGCTTCGTTCGGGCCTCTCGTCTGATTCCGCTGCGTCGGATGAGGCTTGAGCCCTAGCGCGCTAGAAATAAAAAATTCCCTTCTTGCCTTTGCATTACTGAGGTGGACTTGTTCGCTCTCTCGGTCGGTTCGGAGATACGGGCTCGGTGCATAACATTTGGGGGCTCATCCGGGATCTCCGCCTACCGGGGAGGACAACTCTCCTGGTAGAAGGGAATAATCTCGTTAGGAGTTGAGAGCTCTGAGCACCGGTGCTAGCAGTGCAGAGGCCTAGATTAAGTCCGGGGCCCGGTATCGTACTGGGGAGGCATCTAGGTGTAAAGTGAAGAGGCAAGCCCAGCGTAAGGCCGGGTCCCCGGTAGCGAACCGGGAGGGCAGCTGGCACTGAGGACGTCCTGACGGTAAGACACTTGCAAGTAGAGAAGGGGTCTCTAGTGCTATAAAGGAGACTGAAAGTAATATTGAGAGTTGGAATCTGTTTGTTGTGTCGTTTCTGTGACTCTGTGTGCCGGCACTGTCCGTGTGAGTCTTGTCATTGTCCGTGTTCTCTGTACCCGTGGAGCAATCTACTTCTACTCCGCTGTCTCTGATGACTGACCATTTTTCTGATTTTAAGTCTAGAGCTCAGAATTTTTCGTTACTGGTGAAGAAGAGCAACCTGGTGACTTTCTGTTCTGCCGAGTGGCCCACCTTTGACGTCGGATGGCCACAAGAGGGAACCTTCAATCCCCAAATTATCCAGGCAGTTAAAGAGAGGGTGCTTACCCCTAGTCCTGCTGGACACCCAGACCAGACTCCCTACATCCTGGTCTGGCAGGATCTAGTGAGAAACCTGCTGGAATGGCTTAAACCCTTGGTTCTTGCTCCTTCTAAACCTCCTAAACCTGCCTGTCCCTCTTCCCCAACTCCAACCTCGCTAAACCCACAGGTGCTAGTCATGAAAGCTTCTGAAGAAAAAGAAGAAAAACGACCTAAGCCGGTGTTCCAGGAATCTTCTTCTCTGTATCCTAATCTGATTGACCTGGAAACCGAGTTGTTCCCACCCCCGTACGCGGATCCACATCCGCCCTTGCTTCCACAGGTTCCACAGGTTTCATCGGGAGAAGCCCGGAGGAGAGCCAAACCCTCAGCTCCTCCTAAGGAAGGGGGCCCCACCCAGGGAACTCGGGGAAGAGCAAGGGAAATGGCCAGCGCAGCGGAAGAAGAAGGCCCGGAAATTCCCTCCTCCATTGTTCACGCGTTTCCGGTCTGGGCGGGGCCAGCCAGAGAGGGTGGGGAACGGACATATCAGTATTGGCCCTTTTCCACTAGTGATTTGTACAATTGGAAGACTCAAACTCCCTCTTTCTCTGAGAAACCGCAGGGTCTTATTGATCTTTTAGAATCTATCCTCTTTACTCACAATCCCACTTGGGATGATTGTCAGCAACTGTTACAGGTACTTTTTACTACAGAAGAGCGTGAACGGATCCTGTCAGAAGCCCGGAAAAATGTGCCAGGGGTGGATGGGAGGCCCACAATACAGCCTCACCTTATTGAAGAGGGGTTCCCCTTGGTGTGACCCAACTGGGACTTTGGACGAGCTGAAGGTAGGGAGCATCTCTGAGTGTACCGTCAGACTCTCATGGCTGGCCTTAGAGCGGCTGCCAGAAAGCCAACTAATTTGGCCAAGGTAAATTCAGTGAGGCAAGAGCCAAATGAGAGCCCGGCAGCCTTCCTTGAAAGGATAATGGAAGCTTTTAGACAGTATACTCCTATGGACCCACAAGCAGATGAGTCTCGAGCAGCAGTTATGCTAGCATTTGTGAATCAGGCAGCCTTTGCAGCTTTAAATCAAACCCATCCAGAAGTAACTAAATCTTGTTGGTTATGTTATAATCTAGCTCCCCCGTACTATGAGGCAATAGGCCTCAACGCTTCTTATGACTTGGGTAACAACACTGACCCTCCCCAATGTCAGTGGGGGGGCCGGAAGGTAGGACTTACAATGAAAGAAGTGTGGGGAAAGGGACTATGTATGGGCAAAGTGCCGCCAGACAGATCCTCATTGTGTACCCTTACTGTTGACCTCGTGAGTCTGCCTGTAGCCAGGTGGTTAGTTCCACAGATGGGAGGATGGTGGGTGTGCTCTCACACTGGGTTGACTCCCTGTGTACATAGCTCCATTTTTGATCCTAAAAAAGAATTTTGTGTTATGGTGGCTGTGATACCAAAGATACTGTATCGACCAGAAGAAGCTGTATATGATTATTGGGCTCACAAATTGACTCTTAATCAACAAGAAAGAGGTTATAAAGTTAAGAGAGAGCCCATTACTGCCATAACCATAGCAACTATGTTCGGTCTGAGAATAGCCGGGCCGGAACTGGAATAACAGCTTTGTCCATGCAAAGTCAAGGATTTAACTCTTTAAGAGCAGCTATCGATGAAGACATCACTCGTACAGAACAGTCTATTAGTCATTTAGAGTCATCTTTAACTTCCCTGTCTGAAGTAGTTTTGCAGAATAGAAGAGGGCTAGATCTGCTATTTCTGTAACAGGGGGGACTTTGTGCCGCCCTAGGAGAAGAATGTTGTTTTTATGCACACCATACTGGAATAGTTAGGGAATCCATGGCCAAAGTGAGAGAGGGGCTAGCCCAGCGTAAATGAGAGCGTGAGGCTCAACAGGGATGGTTTGAGTCCTGGTTTCAACAATCCCCCTGGCTGACTACTTTAATCTCTACCCTGCTAGGACCCCCTGATAATCCTTCTAATAATGCTTATGTTTGGCCCTTGTATTATCAATAAACTTGTAGCCTTTGTAAAAGAGCGCATTAATACAGTACAGCTGTTCGTGCTTCGGCAGCAATATCAAACAGTATCTCAGGACGCAGAGGAGGATTCCTCTGTATGATCTAAGAACAGGGGGGAATGTTAGGCAGGCTGGTCGGCTCAATGAGGTGCATAACAGCACCGGGGACCTGAGTCATGTTTCCTGTTTTCTTGAAGAACATTCCCAACCAAATAAGGAAAAATTTCTATACGTGATAGCATAAGGAAAGTGTTGCATGAGCTAATTCTGCCTGTCCAATCAGGTATCGCCAAGTACCCTGTAACTGAGACAAAGAGCTGACTGTATATAAACCGCCATACTGCTTTGTTCGGGGCTCTCGTCTGATTCTGCTGCGTTGGATGAGGCTTGAGCCCTAGCACGCTAGAAATAAAAAATTCCCTTCTTGCCTTTGCATTACTGAGGTGGACTTGTTCGCTCTCTCCGTCGGTTTGGAGATACGGGCTTGGTGCATAACAGTCAACACAGTTTTAGATTACCTTGGCACCCCATTTTGATAAATCTACTTGTGCTGTCCCTTTGAACTTTGTTACACAATTGTCTGCTTTGTGAGAAATGGTATTGTTGTTGTGTCCAGGCTCTGAGTGCCAAGATTCCACACCTGACCTTCCCCCTTCCCCACTTCTCTCCCCAGGAGAAAGATGAGATTAATAAAACTTTCCTGAGTACTCCAAACTTCAGGGACCTCCCTTGCCTCAGATTCTGACTCCATTGCTAAAGAATAGATGTAATGCGTAGATGGTATATGTCATTTACTGCTGTTTTGAATTTTAGTATGTCTAAAATAGATTATAAACTACTTGAGGGCAAAGACCATGCATTCCATATCTTCTGGATCCTCCTGGTGCTAAGTATGCTGTCAGTTATATCGCAAATATCTATAAATATTGATCAGTTGAAGGTAGCGAAAGGGGATTTGATAAGCAACAAAGGACAGTGTCTGAGACACAGGGAAGAAGGCTTGTCAATTTCTGGTGCTATGGTAAACAACCTGCCTGCTGAAGCAGGAGACGTGGGTTTGATCCAGGTTTGATGCTCTGGAGTAAGAAACGGCAACCGCCCCAGTAGTCTTGCTTGGAAAATTCTATGGACAGAAGAGCCTGGCAGGTTATATAGTCCATGGGGTCAAAAAGAGTTGGACATGATGAGTGACTAAGCATACGTGCCTGCATGCATGCACGCACTAAAAACTAAAGGATTTTAGAAATTATTTTTTTATTCCCATAACTGTTTTTGCAAATGCCACTTAGTACTATTTTCCAGTCATCTAAGGAGCTCAACTCAAAAAAAAAAAAAAAATTCAGAGAAATTTTTTTCTGAGTACCCATGTGGCAAAAACTATGCTATCCATTTTGAATGTATTCCCTTCTAATAGGGTCTCCTATCAAAGGAACTTTCTAACCACATTTATGAGCTGCATTTTAGAGTATTTACTGGGAAATGGAGAGGTTGCTAGATGTGCATAACAGTACATTTGGTGGAACCAAAATTAGAATTTCACTGTATGTTTGTTTAAAAACCTCCCTTAGATGGTCTTGATCGTGTACAAGGCTATGCTTCTTGGTGGAGGAGGAAATCCAGGCCAAGGCGTTAGGGTTGGTTCACCTTTCCCTCTTTCTTAAGCACCTAAATTATATGTTTAGCAAGATTGGGCTCTTGTAGGAATCCAGATAATGGCAAAATTCCTGCTGACCACACCCTGTGTGAGACCACAGTGAGACTGTAAGGGGCTCTGGCAAGAGGATTTAGGAAATGAATGATAGCTGCAAAGTTAGAAGGCCCAACCCTGGAATTCTCTCTCCTGCAGAGCCACACTGCCTGCCTGCCTGTGCTCCAACCACTAGCTCCCGGTACCCAAAATATGAGAAGAAAATAAGGAAGCCAGGAGGGAGTTGTCCTTGTGGGACAGGAATTTCAGCTGGCAATTGTTAATCACATTTTGCCAGCTCTTTTGACATGTGTTATATAAGGGAACCAATTCCAAGACCAAACAATTAAATGCTGTGACTCAGTCAGTCAGTTCAGTTGCTCAGTCGTGTCCGACACCATGAACTGCAGCACGCCAGGCCTCCCTGTCCATCACCAACTCCCGGAGTCCACCCAAACCCATGTCCATCGAGTCGGTGATGCCATCCAACCATCTTATCCTCTGTCATCCCCTTCTTCTCCTGCCCTCAATCTTTCCCAGCATCAGGGTCTTTTCAAATGAGTCAGCTCTTCGCATCAGGTGGCCAAAGGATTGGAGTTTCAGCTTCAGCATCAGTCCTTCCAATGAACACCCAGGACTGATCTGCTTTAGGATGGACTGGTTGGATCTCCTTGCAGTCCAAGGGACTCTCAAGAGTCTTCTCCAACACCACAGTTCAAAAGCATTAATTCTTCAGCGCTCAGCTTTCTTCACAGTCCAACTCTCACATCCATACATGACCACTGGACTACAAGGGTGTAAATATAGAGTAAGTTGGAGCTGACTTTTCCTTTCAGGGCTTCGCTGGTGGCTCAGACTGTAAAGAATCTGCCTTCTATGCCAGAGACCCTGGTTCGAAACCTGGGTCAGGAAGATCCTCTGGAGAAGGGAATGGCAACCCACAACAGTATTCTTGCCTGGAGAATTTCAGGGACAGAGGCATCTGGGGGCTATAGTCCATGGGTTACAAAGAGTTGGGCATGACTGAGTGACTAACATTTCCACTTTTTTCCTTTTACCTTCTTAATTGCATAGAATGGATTTGTTTAAGCAATTTGTCTTTTACCCTGTGAAGCAGCAAATCAAGTATCTTATTCCCCTTTCTGTCTATTGTTCATTTTTATTTCTGCTAATTTTCATACATTTAAAATGTTTACAATTTGCTGAGAATACTTATGAATCATATGCACACATGCATATGTACAATAAATCATTTTTATAGGATCTATTAAATCTGGCATTCTTTTTTTTTTTGCTTTGAGGTTGTTACTTTTGAGTCAGCTGTTATGTTTGTTTGCTTTTTTTTAACTTTTGATTTTGTATTTGAGTATAGCCAATTAACAAAAACATTGTGATAGTTTCAAGTGAACAGCAAAAGGACTTAGCCATAGGTATGCATGTATCCATTCTCCCCGAAACTCCCTTCAAATCTGGCACTCTTTTGTAGCTTACTATGGTTCAAGATTTCAAGACCTTAGCCCTATTTGAGTTAACTTGATACTCACAAAATAGGTGGCTCAAAGGTAAAAGTTTGGTTAAAAGTCCTTTGACAGATATATCTAGATTTAGTTATAAGTAACATGGAGGAAATAACTTTTGTCTCATTCCCATTCATGTCGAGATTAATGAAAAAAATACAGTTGGTAGCATGTGCCCACAGTGCCCAGTGTCTAAATAAGATCACATTGATCTGGTGATTATTGATGGTGTGCTTCTGATCTAAATATTCCACCAAAATGCTGATGAATCCTAAATTATACTCCCATTTCTCACTACTCTCCTTAATTCCAAGGTCATACATACCATTTCAACTTAGTGTCAAATAGTCTTCTCAAACTTAACATGTCTGAAAAACAACTCTTGACTCCCATACTCCTGGAACTTGCTGTTTCCCCAACCATCCCCAATTCAGTTAACAGCATCTTTATTCACCTGGTTGGTCATTCTACAAGTTTTGACACATGTATATATTCCTGTAAACACTACCACAGAGAAGATATAGAATAGTTTCAATGAAGAACATTTAGGTTGTTCCTGGTGATTATAAATAGAGCTGCTGTAAACCTTCATATGTGTACTTTTGAATGAACATACATTTTCATTTCTTTCTGGGTAAATACTCAGGAGTGGCATCACTAAGTTGTATGGTAAGTATATATTTAATGTATATATTTAACTTTAGAAGAAACTGACAAACTGTTTTTCAGCATAGTTGCACCATTTTATTCTCCCACCAGTGATAACTTCCCAGGTTACACTAGTGGTAAAGAACTTGTCTGCCAGTGCAGGAGATAAAGAGACATGGGTTTGATCCCTGTGTCAGGAAGATCCCTTGAAGAAGGGAATGACAACCAGTGTTCTTGCTAGGAGAACCCCATGGACAGAGGAGTTGGTAGGTTACAGTCCACAGTGTCACAAAGTCAGACATGACTGAAGTGACTTAGCATGCAGTGATGTATGAGAGATTCATTTCTCCCTGAGCTCACCAGCATTTGTATTGACATTAGTTTTTATTTTAACTGGTCTGGTAGATATGCAGTGATAGCTTTTGTGGTTTTAATTTGCATTTTCCTTATAGTTAAAGATGCCAACCATTTTTTCATATGCTTATTTGCCATCTATATACTCTCTGAAGCTATACTGTCTTATTGAAGAATCCAAATCTTTTGCCTTTCTTCTTCTTCTTTTTTTTTTTTTTTTTGGCTCTCAGAGTTTTAAATTCCTGACCATGGATTAATTCCCTCCCCTTGGCAGTGAAAACACCAAGTCTTAACCACTGGACTGCCAGGGAATTACCTTGCTATTTTCTAATTAGATTATTTTCTAACTGCTGAGTTCAGAAAGTTTTTAAAAATAATCTGAATATAAGTACTTTGTTGGTTATATTTTTAGGGTTAGGTTTTTTTTTTTAGAGCAGTTTTAGGTTCACAGCAAAATCGAACAGAAGGTACAGAGATTTCCCATGTACTCCCTGTGCCCCCTACGTGCACAGCTTCTTTTACACACACACAGCTTCTTCTATGTCGACCACCAGAGTGGAACATTTGTTACAATTAATGAGCTTACACTGATACATCATAATCATCCAAAGTACATAGTTTACAATCGGGTACACTCTTGGTGTTGTACATTCTATGGGTTTGGGCAAATGTGTAATGATATGCTGTGTCCTCCTCCAGGGGATCTTCCCGACCCAGAGATGGAACCTGCATCTTTTACTCTAACCTCCATTGGCAGATGAGTTCTTTACCACTAGCGCCACCTGAGAAGCCCTAAAAATCCTAAAAACAGTGCTCCACCTCTTCATTCTTCTTCCCTAACACTGGACCATCACTGATCTTTTTACTGTCTCCATGGTTTTGCCTTTTCTAGAACTGTCCTATAGTTGGAATCATATGAGATCTAGCCTTCTCTAATTGGCTTTTTTCACTTTGTAATACACCTTTAAGATTTTTTTCCATGTCTTTTAATGGCTTGATAGCTCATCTCTTTTTAGGGCTGAATAATAATGCATTGAATGAATTTAGCTCTGTTTACCCATTTGCTCACGGAAGGACATCTTGGTTGTTTCCAGGTTTTGACAATCTGAATAAAGCTTCCATAAACATCTGTATGCAGGGTTTTATATGCACATAAATTTGTAAGAAACTGCCAAACTGTTCCAAAGTGGCTGTACCATTTTGCATTCCTCACCAGCAATAAATGAGAGAATTCATGTTGCTTCACATCCTCACTAGCATTTGGTGTTTTCAATGTTCAACATTTTACATGTTGAGCGGTTTGTCATTGTTGCTTTAACTCGTATTTCCATGATGACGTATGATGTAGAACATCTTTTCATGTGCTTATTTGCCCTCTGTTATCTTCTTTGGTGAGTTATCTGTTAGGGTCTTTGGACTATTTTTTAAATTTTTTCTTACTGTTGAGTTTTAAAAGCTCTTTGTATATTTTGAATAACAGTGTTTTATTAGATGTGCCTTTTGCAAGTATTTTCTCCTAGTGTGTGACTTGTCTTCTCATTTTTTTGACATTGTCTTTTGTAGAGCAAATTTTTTTCAGTGTTAATGAAGTCCAGTTTCTCAATTGTTTCTTTCATAGATCATGCCTTTTGTGTTGTATGTAAAAAGTCATTGCCATACCCAAGTCTAGGTTTTTTTCCTATATGTTGTCTTCTAGGAGTTTTATGGTTTTGCATTTTACATTTAAGACTGTGATCCTCTTAAAGTTATTTTTGTAGAGGGTGTAAGCTCTATGTCCAGATTTATTTTTGCATGTGGATGGCCAGTTGTTCCAGCATCATCTGTTGAAAAGACTATTCTCCATTGCATTTCTTTTGCTCCTTTGTCAAAGATCAGTTGACTATATTTATGTGGGTCTGTTTCTGGTCTCTGTATTTGTTCCATTAATCTATTTATCTGTTCTTTCATTAAAACCACACTGTCTTGATTACTGCAGCTTAAAGTCTTAAAGTTGGATACTGTCAGTCCTCCAACTTTGTCCTTCAATACTGTGTCGGCTATTCTGGTGGTTTTGCCTTTCCATATATACTTTATTTTATTTTGCCATGCCATGCAGCACGTGGAATCTTTGTTCCCTGACCAGGGATTGAACCCATGCCCCCTGCATTGGAAGCACAGAGTCTTAACCACTGAACCACCAGGGAGAGTCAGTTTAATAGTCTCACAATTTTCTGGGATTTCGATTGGGATTGCTTTGAATCTATAAACCAGTTTGGGAAGAACTGATATCTTGACAATACTGGGTCCTTCTGTCCACAAATATAGACTGTATCTCAACCTGATTTTATTTTGATACCTTTCATCAGAGTCTTGTAGTTTTCTTTATATAGATCTTATACATAGTATATTAGATTTATACCTAAGTATTTAATTTAGGGGAGTGCTATTGTGTTTGTAATTTCAAGTTCCATTTGTTCATGACTGGTATATAGGAAAACAGCCAACTTTTGTTTATTAACCTTTTATCCTACAACTTTGCTATCATTGCTTAGGAATTTTTGTTTGTTTATTTGTTAATTCTTTTGGCTTTTCTACATACAGAATCATGTCACCTGCAAACAAAGACAGTCCTATGTCTTTCTTCCCAATTGGTACACTTTTCTTTTCTTGTCCTGTTGCATTAACTAAGACATACAGTACAATGTTGAAAAGGAGTGCTGAGATGGGACATCCTTGCCTTGTTCCTAATTATGATGTTATCTGTAGGGTATTTTTTACAGATACTCTCTATCAAGTTGAAGTTTCCATCTATTTCTAGTTTACTGAGGATTTTTGTCATGAATGGGTATTGGATTTTGTCAAACACTGTCTCTGCATCTATTGGTATGATCATGTGTTTTTTCTTCCTTAGCTTGTTGATGTGATGGATTACATTAATGGATTTTCAATGTTGAACCAGGCTTGCATAACTAGGATTAATCACATATGGTCACAGTGTATAATTCTTTTTATGCATTGTTGAATTCAATGTGTTATTATTTTGTTGAGGATTTTTGCCTCTATTTCATGAGAGATAGTGGTTTGTAAACTTCTTGTAATATCCTTTGGTAGTCAGAAAATGCTGGCCTCATAGGATGAGTTAGAAGTATTTCCTCTGCCTCTCATTTCTAAAAGAAACTGTAGTGAATTGGTATAATTTCTTTCCTACAAGGTTAGTAGAATTCACCAGTGAACCCATCTGGGTCTGGTGCTCTCTTTTGGAAAGTTATTAATTATTGATTAAGATTTTTGAAAGATATACATCTACTTGGACTGTTTGATTTCTTCTTCTGTGAGTTTTGGCTGATTGCATCCTTCAAGGAAATATTTTATGTCATCTAGATTATAAAATTTGTGGCCATCAAGCTGTTCATAGTATTTCTTTATTATCTTTTTAATATCCATGAGATCTGCTGACTTTGAATTTAATTTCTTCTTTTTCTAATTTTCTAATGTAGAAGCTTAGATTATGATTTTAGATCTTTCTTCTGTTCTAATATATGCATTCAATGCTATAAATTCCCCACTAAGCACTACTTTCTATTGAGATAACTTCAAATTCAGAGATTTTTTTTTTTTTCCCTCAGCAGTGTCCAGTCTACTTATAAGCCCATCAAAGGCATTTTTCCTTTTGGTTACAGTGTTCGTTTTAATCACAACCGTTTCTTTTCGGTTCTTTCATAGAATTTCCATCTCTTTGCTTAATTTGCCCATCTACTCTTGTAGATTGTCTACTTTATCGTTAGATTCCTTAGCATATTAATCGTAGTTCCTACAATTCCTGATCTAATAATTCCAACACCCCTGCCATATCTGAGTTTGGTTCTGAGACTTGCTCTATCTCATCAAACTATGTTTTTTGCTTTTCATTATGCCTTGTAATTGTTTCGCTGATAGCTGGACATGATGCATTAAGTAAAAAGAAGTACTGTAAATAGGCCTTTAGTAAATCTAGAGCCAGACATCTTGGAATGTGAAGTCAAGTGGGCCTTAGAAAGCATCACTACAAACAAAGCTAGTGGAGGTGATGGAATTCCAGTTGAGCTGTTTCAAATCCTGAAAGATGATGCTGTGATAGTGCTGCACTCAATATGCCAGCACATTTGGAAAACTCAGCAGTGGCCACAGGACTGGAAAAGATCAGTTTTCATTCCAATCCCAAAGAAAGGCAATGCAAAAGAATGCTCAAACTACCACACAATTGCACTCATCTCACATGCTAGTAAAGTAATGCTCAAAATTCTCCAGGCCAGGCTTCAGCAATACGTGAACCGTGAACTCCCTGATGTTCAAGCCGGTTTTAGAAAAGGCAGAAGAACCAGAGATCAAATTGCCAACATCCGCTGGATCATGGAAAAAGCAAGAGAGTTCCAGAAAAACATCGATTTCTGCTTTATTGACTATGCCAATGCCTTTGACTGTGTGGATCACAATAAACTGTGGAAAATTCTGAAAGAGATGGGCATACCAGACCACCTGACCTGCCTCTTGAGAAATCTGTATGCAGGTCAGGAAGCAACAGTTAGAACTGGACATGGAACAACAGACTGGTTCCAAATAGGAAAAGGAGTACATCAAGGCTGTATGTTGTCACCCTGCTTATTTCACTTCTATGCAGAGTACATCATGAGAAACGCTGGGCTGGAAGAAACACAAGCTGGAATCAAGATTGCTGGGAGAAATATCAATAACCTCAGATATGCAGATGACACCACCCTTATGGCAGAAAGTGGAGAGGAGCTAAAAAGCCTCTTGATGAAAGTGAAAGTGGAGAGCGAAAAAGTTGGTTTAAAGCTCAACATTCAGAAAACGAAGATCATGGAATCCGGTCCCATCACTTCATGGGAAATAGATGGGGAAACAGTGGAAACAGTGTCAGACTTTATTTTTCTGGGTTCCAAAATCACTGCAGATGGTGACTGCAGCCATGAAATTAAAAGACGCTTACTCCTTGGAAGAAAAGTTATGACCAACCTAGATAGTATATTCAAAGGCAGAGACGTTACCTTGCCAACTAAGGTCCGTTTAGTCAAGGCTTTTTCAGTGGTCATGTATGGATGTGAGAGTTTGACTGTGAAGAAGGCTGAGCGCCGAAGAATTGATGCTTTTGAACGGTGGTGTTGGAGAAGACTCTTGAGAGTCCCTTGGACTGCAAGGAGATCCAACCAGTCCATTCTGAATGATATCAACCTTGGGATTTCTTTGGAAGGAATGATGCTAAAGCTGAAACTCCAGTACTTTGGCCACCTCATGCGAAGAGTTGACTCATTGGAAAAGACTCTGATGCTGGGAAGGATTGGGGGCAGGAGGAGAAGGCGACGAGCGAGGATGAGATGGCTGGATGGCATCACGGACTCGGTGGATGTGAGTCTAAGTGAACTCTGGGAGATGGTGATGGACAGGGAGGCTTGGCGTGCTGCGATTCATGGGGTCGCAAAGAGTCGGACATGACTGAGTGACTGAACTGAACTGAACTGAATGTGGTAAAGCGTGATGGGGGAGGGAAAGCATGCTGTAACCCTGTGATTACATTTTAGGCTTTTAGTGAACCTGTGCTTCTGGACACAAGCGCTTATCAGTTCATGAACTGCACCCCTCCCCCTCCCACCCGCCAACTTCCCTTAGGTCCTACCAGAAGGCTAGAAGGGGCTGGAGTTGGGTATTTCCTTCCCCAAGGTCAGTTAGGCTCTGATAAAACACCAGCAGGTTAGGTTCTAGTTAAATAGTTTCTGCTGAGGACAGGCCTTGTTAAGAATAGAATGTTCTATTGTGCTTCAAAATGATTTCTTTTTTCCTTCCCTGGCCAGAAGCACAATGGGATTTTTCTCTGATATGCACTCGAGCACCTGATTGAGTTCTTAGAGGGAAAACCCACAAAAATGTGACGCCCTCCGCGTAACAGGGGGATCTTCCTGTAGTGTTTCCCTCAGCCTACAGTAATTTGTCATTGACAATCCAGGTCTCTCTATCCTGCACTGGTTCCCATGGAGGTTTTTGCTTGCCGGTTTCTGCTCTGGCAAGTTGTGCTTCCCTCTCTTTGTCTGTCCATTTCTTCAATTTGCGGGCAGCAGTTTGCCGTGTGACCTCACTGCTCTTATAGATCTAAGGAGAGTGGTTGAGTTTTCAGTTGGTCAGCCGTCTCCTTCTTAGGCTGGAGCAGCGACTTCCAAGCTCCTTACCCACTGGACTGGTTGTGCTCTGTTTTTAATCCTCTAAGTTGTGTTTCTCAGACAGCAGAAATCCTTAATTTTAATGAAGTCCAATTTTTCAATATTTTCTTTAATGGATCAAGCTGTTGTGTGTTGTATCTAAGAGATCTTTGCCTAATTCAAGGTCACAAAGATTTTCATCTGTTTTCTTCTAGCAGAGTAATTTTTTTAAAGTGTAAATTAGATCACATCACTCCTTTGCTTAAAACTCTCCAAGGGTTTTCCCTCACATTTAAAATAAAATCTAAACTCCAGATTTTAGTCTACAAAGGCTTGCATGGTCTGGCCTTAGGCTTCTTCTTTGACCTTTGCCTCCTCCTCTTTTCTCCACTGTTCACTCTGCTCCAACCGCATTTGTTTCTTACTGTTCCGCATACGCTGCTGCTGCTGCTGCTGCTGCTGCTGCTGCTGCTGCTGCTGCTGCTGCTGCTGCTGCTGCTGCTGCTGCTGCTGCTGCTGCTGCTGCTGCTGCTGCTGCTGCTGCTGCTGCTGCTGCTGCTGCTGCTGCTGAGTCGCTTCCGTCGTGTCCGACTCTGTGCGACCCCAGAGACGGTGGCCCACCACATACCCTCCTGGAGCCCTTTTACTTGCTGCACCCTTGCCTGGATTACTTTCCTCTTAGGTCTTCATACGGCTCACTTAACACTGAAGACTGCTCAAATACCACCTCTTGGGGAGCTCCCTTATACCAGTCTATTTAAATTGGGTCCCCCCTTTCATCTGCAATTTCATGACCTCTCTTTACCTCATTGCATTTATCACTGCCTGAAACTACTTTATTTGATTGTTTGTTTTCTGCTTCTTTGTGCCTCTAAAATGTAAGTTCTTTGAGGTTTATGAGTTCTGTTGTGTTTACCACTGTATTCCCCACGTCAAGAGCAATGTCTGGCATAGAGCAGATGCTCAATGAATTACGTGTTACTAAGAACTATACCTAATATCCTGAGAAACTCCAAATATGGATTTGAGGATAAGGGAGAGAGTAAGATCGGGACAGGTTGGAGCTTGTTTTTAAGCAAAAGAAGAAGGGAGGACTTCAGAGGGACCACATGGAGAGAAGAGGCCTACTGAGCAAGACACAGCCAGTTCCCAGGAATGTTGACCCCTGCACAATTCCCTCACCTAAACAGAATCCAAGAATAGATCTATAGCAGCTGAAGTTCATTGCTTTCCTCTAGGGCAAGAGCTATCTCAGGATCTTGAGCTTAGGGTAATTTTAGGGGGCCTTCTGAACTTCAAATTGTATTGCCTCCTATGTAGTTATTGACAGGGATGATGTCTTTCAAATTAAATTAAAGATAAAAGGTTTTAACATGAGAACAGACATATAACTCAGTGGAATAAGACTGAGAGTCCACAAACAGTTACATTTATGGGCAGTTGGTTTTCTAGCATGCCGGGGCAATAGAGTGGGAAACGAACAGTCTTTCTGACAAGTGGTGGTGGAAAAACTGGATATTCTCATGCAAAAGAGTGAAGCTGGACCCCTATCTCAAACCATTCACAAAAATTAACTCAAAATGAATCACAGATCTAAATGTAACACATGTGCCTGCATGCTAAGTCACTTCAGTTGTGTCCAACTTTTTGTGACCCTATAGACTGCAGCCCATCAGGCTTCTCTGTTCATGGGGATTCTCCAGGCAGGAATACTGGAGTAGGTTGCTGTGCCCTCCTCCAGAGGAATCTTCCCGGCCCAGGGATCAAACTCTTGTCTCTTAGGACTCCTGCACTCGCAGCTTGGTTCTTCCCAAAGAAATCCCAGGGCTGATCTCCTTCAGAAAGGACTGGTTGGATCTCCTTGCAGTCCAAGGGACCCTCAAGAGTCTTCTCCAACACCACAGTTCAAAAGCATCAATTTTTCGGAGCTCAGCCTTCTTCACAGTCCAGCTCTCACATCCATGCATGACCACTGGAAAAACCATATAGCCTTGACTAGACGGACCTTAGTCGGCAAAGTAGTGTCTCTGCTTTTGAATATGCTATCTAGGTTGGTCACAACTTTTCTTCCAAGGAGTAAACGTCTTTTAATTTCATGGCTGCAGTCACCATCTGCAGTGATTTTGGAACCCAGAAAAATAAAGTCTGACACTATTTCCACTGTTCCGCCATCTATTTGCCATGAAGTGATGGGACTGGATGCCATGATCTTCGTTTTCTGAATGTTGAGCTTTAGGCCAACTCTTTCACTCTCCTCTTTCACTTTCATCAAGAGCCTTCTTAGTTCCTTTTCACTTTCTGCCATAAGGGTGGTGTCATCTGCATGTCTGAGGTTATTGATATTTCTCCCAGCAATCTTGATTCCAGCTTGTGTTTCTTCCAGTCCAGCATTTCTCATGATGTACCCTGCATATAAGTTAAATAAGCAGGGTGACAATACACAGCCTTGACTTACTCCTTTTCCTATTTGGAACCAGTCTGTTGTTCCATGTCCAGTTCTAACTGCTGCTTCCTGACCTGCATACAGATTTCTCAAGAGACAGGTTAGGTGGTCTGGTATTCCCATCTCTTTCAGAATTTTCCACACAGTTTATTGTGATCCACACAGTCAAAGGCATTGGCATAGTCAATAAAGCAGAAATAGATGTTTTCTGGAACTCTCTTGCTTTCTCCATGATCCAGCAGATGTTGGCAATTTGATCTCTGGTTCTTCTGCTTTTTCTAAAACCGGCTTGAACATCAGGGAGTTCACGGTTCACGTATTGCTGAAGCCTGGCTTGGAGAATTTTGAGCATTACTTTACTAGCATGTGAGATGAGTGCAATTGTGTGGTAGTTTACATATGTCCACACAAAAACTTGTATGTGAATGTTTAAAGCAATGTTATTCATAATATCCAAAAAGTGAAAACAACTCAAATGATCAACTAATGAATGGATTAAAAAATGTAGTATATCCATGCAGTGGAATATTATTCACCCATGTAAAAGGAATGAAGTAGTTGTACATGCCTCAACCTGAGTGAGTCCTGAAAACATTAAGCTAAATAAAAGGAACCAGTCACAAAAGACCATGTATTGTATAATTCCATTTATGTGAAATGTCCAGGGTAGGCAAATCTATATAGAAAGAAACTAGATTAGTGATTGCCTAGGGTCAGAAGTACTGGGGACTGGGGAAGTGATAGCTAAAGGATATGGGGGTTTCTTCCAGGGGAAGAAAAAGTTTTAAAATTAGATTGCTATGATTGTTGCACAGCCCTGTGAACTTACTAAAGCCATGGAATTGTATACAAGAGTAATTGTATGTTGTGTGAGTTATAGATAAAACATAATGCTCCCTTGAACACCTTAACTCACAGCTAGGTAAAAAATCCAAACAAGGGATCCAACAAAATCCAATTGAAGGGATTTCCTGGTGGTCCAGTGGTTAGGAATACACCTGTTAATGCAGGGGACATGGGTTTAATCCCTTGTCCAGGAAGATCCCACATGCCATAGGACAACTAAGCCCATGAGCTATAAGTACTGAAGCCCAAGCATCTAGAGCCTGTGCCCTACAGTGAGAAGCCACAGTAAGGGGAGTCTAATGCACTGCAGCTAAAGAGTAGCCCCCCCTGCTTGCCACAACTAGAGAAAGCCCGCAGGCAGCAACGAAGACCCAGCACAGCCAAAAATAAATACATAAATTAAAAAAAATTGAAATTCAAAGCACTGCAGGGTCCAGGAAGGCAGAATAAGCCCCCGTGCCCAGTATTTTTTTTAATTAATTTATTTTGATTGGAGGGTAATTACAATATTGTGATGGTTGTTGCTATAGACAACATGAATCAGCCACAGATTTACATGGGTTCCCCCACCTCCTGAAGCCCCCTCCAACCTCCCTTCCTTCCCCATTCCTCTAGGTTGTCCCAGAGCACTGGATTTGGGTGCTCTGCCTCATGCATTGAACTGGTACGGGTCATCTGTTTTACATATGGTAATATACGTGTTTCGATGCTATTCTCTCAGATCATCCCACCCTTGCTTTCTCCACTGAGTCCGAAAGTCTGTTCTTTATATGAGTGTCCCCTCTGGTGCCCTGCATGTAGGACCATCAGTACCATCTTTCTAAATTCCATATATATATATGCATTAATATACAGTATTTGTCTTTCTTTTTCTGACTTACTCCACTCTGTGTAATAGGCTCCAGCTTCATCCACCTCATTAGAACTGAATCAAATGCATTCCTTTTTATAGCTGAGTAATATTCCATTGTGTGTATGTACCATAACTTCTTTATCCATTCATCTGCCAATTGACATCTAGGTTGCTTCCATGTCCTGGCTATTGTAAACAGTGCTGCAATGAACACTGGGGTACACGCGTCTCTTTCAGTTCTGGTTTCCTTATAGTGTATGCCCAGCAGTGGGGTTGTTGGGTTGTATGGAAGTTCTGTTTCCAGTTTTTTAAGAAATCTCCACACTGTTCTCCATCGAGGCTGAACCAGTTTACATTTCCACCAACAGTGTAAGAGGGTTCCCTTTTCTCTATACCCTCTCCAGCGTTTATTGTTTGTAGACATTTTGATGATGACCGTTTTGACTGGCATGAGATGATACCTCGCTATGGTTTTGATTTGCTTTTCTCTAATAACGCATGATGTTGAGCATCATTTCATGTGTTTATTTAGTGATCTGTATGTCTTCTTTGGGGAAATGTCTGCTTAGGTCTTTTGCCCACTTTTTGACTGGGTTGTTCATTTTTCTGGTATTGAGCTGCATGAGCTACTTGTATATTTTGGAGGTTAATTCCTTGTCAGTTGTTTCATATGCTGTTATTTTCTCCTATTCTGAGGGCTGTCTTTTCACCTTGCTTATAGTTTCCTTCATTGTCGTGCCCAGAATTGAAGGGAATTTTTCAGAGGTGATTTTTAAACTGAGATACTATGGGCAAGTAGGACAATGAAAGAAGAACAGTATATATAAAGGCACAAAATCACTGGAGTACTCAGGGTATTTGGGGAATTGTAAATTCATTTGGCAATAGGGTGCATTTCTAGGAGAATGGTGAGAAATTAGTAAGAATGACAAAGAAAGCTAGGCTGAAGGAAACTTTATGGCATTTTAAGAAATCACGATATTATTTTACAGGCAAAGGAAAGGCAGGCAAAAGAGACAGTAACTCTGCAAACAGTGCTGGAGGAGCTGAGCAAGGAGAGGTTGGGGGAGGGAAACCAGTTCAGAGGCTCTTACCCAAAACGATAAGGGTGGTAACACCAGGAAGGTTAGCTGGACTGTGCTCAAGAAGCATTCTTGAGATAGATTGCCAGAATATGTAGAGTGATGAGGATTATTCAGATGAGAGTGATGGAGGATTCTGAGCTGATGCTGGAGAGTCTAATGTTAAAGGCAAAATGGCTGGAGACACAATTCTCTGTAATACAAACGTGAGTGAAAGCAGGTTTGGCAGGAGGAAAAGTGTTCGATTTTGAACATGTTATGTACGCTTCAGGTGCCTACAGGACATCCAGGTGGAGTGTCCAGACGGTTGGAAATATGTGTCTAGAGCTCGGGAGAGCTATCTGGGCTAAGACACAGATTAGGGCATCTTTAAGTCTGTAGGTGGATGAATTGTCCAAGGGAAGTATATAGTGTCAAAGCGAGAGGGGCCTTAGCATGGGGCCCATTTAAGATGCAGGCAGAGGAGAAGAGCTGGCAAGAGAGGCAGAGGAGGAAGAAGATGAGACAGGAGGGACGAGTGGTGTGAAAACCTGAAGGAGGGTTTGGAGCCAGCCCTGGGGAAAGCAAAGAGGAAGAAAGGAAGGAGACTGAGGGATTTTCCTGGTGGTCCAGTGGCTAAGACTCCACACTCCCGATGGAGGTGGCCTGGGTCCAATCTCTGGTCAGGGAACTAGATCCCACATGCTGCAACTAAGACCCAGTACAACCAAATTATAAACAGAGAGAGAGAGAGAGAGAAAGGAGGCTGAGAACATACCAAAAAATGGGTATTGAATTGATCAAGACAGGGGAGACTGGGAGCAGAAGGGGATTAGCACCAGCGGAGGTGAGTAATTGCTGCTGTGGATCAAACGGTAACCAAAGCCAAGTGAGGAAGTCAGTAGGAGCACACTTGCTGTCTCTATGATCTTGCCTAGAGTTGGTCTTCTTTAAGTCATGTTTTGAATTTTTGGCTATGTTATACAGATCTTCAATGATAAGCAAGCAGTCACTTTCTTTAAATTGTTTGAGAATGCTGTCAGCCAAAAATGCCCTTGAAAGTTTACAGAACCTCTCCTGCTTGAAGTTCATTTTGTTAGAATAAGAATAATAACATAGACATTGAAATACGGTAAAGAATTATTTTTTTGTTGTTAACATTCAGCTAATTGTTTCTCCACTCCTTTTTCTGCTGTCTCCTTGCAAATCCCTCTGCACTTGGGGACCTGGCTTGTATAACCTTTAATTATGCGCAGCTTGGAGACAGATGCCACCCATGGAGGTATTTTGTCTCATGTAGCCACTCACGTGGGAATGAACTCCACCAGATGAGATATGCCAACACTGCTTCACGTGCTTCCTGAAGATCAGCGTGACCAATTTGCTTAAGGTTTATTTCCAGAAGACTAACCTATGATGGTATTAATATAGCACCATTTGGGGATGAAATTTTTAAAAAATGTGGCTCCTTGTGGCCTAAGCTAGACTTAAACACAGATTTGCTGGGTGACCTTGGCCAAGTCATTGCAACTTTCTATTCTCAATCTCGTCACCTATATAATCAAGTAGTTAAATAAGAACCAGTGCCTCTTTAGTTTACTTGATGACCAGCATCTCCTGCGGTTCTTATTAATTATATAAATTCCAGGCCCTACCCCATGTGGCGCTAGTGGTAAAGAACCCACCTGCCAATGCAGGAGACATGAGACATGGGTTCAGTCCCTGGGTTGGGAAGATCCCCTGGAGGAGGGCATGGCAACCCACTCCAGTCTTCTTGCCTGGAGAATCCCATGGACAGGGGAACCTGGTGGATTACAGTCCATAGGGTCGCACAGAGTTGGACACTACTGAAGCAACTTAGCATGCACACATGCACCCCAGACCCACTGGATCAGAGCCTCCGGAGGAGGAGCTAGGGATGCTGTGGGTCTAACAGGTGCTCCCAGGCCTCCGATTCCATCTTTCTATGGTGCTGGTTTATATTAGGGCGGAAGCCTGGGTGAGCTGGAAATCCCCCTTTTGGCCCCAGCTTGAGAGTCACTTGTGAAAGGATGGTTTGCTGGCGGTGGTGGGTAGAAACGTGGTAGCCTTTTATATGCAGGACATTTGTATGTATATAGGGCACCTCAGCCTAAGAAAGAAGCAGCAAAGCAGTGGCTCCTTCACTTCTATGTTCCCTTCCTCTGCGAACCCCAGAAATGCCCCTTTAGGGAAATGGGCCCTGGGGCACAGCAGGAGAGGCTTCTGAAGGAATGAGCAATGTTTTCTAAATGATGGTGTTGTCCTTTGGAAACACAGTGATGTCATTCAGTATTCTTCTTCCAAAGAGAGAGACTGTTCTTTCGGTATTTCAGCTCGTTTAGAATGGTGTCACTCATTAGGGTCTCCCAAAGCCGCCATTCAGAATAGCATCTTTAAGTGCCCACTTAAGTGCCATGAAGCCATTACAACAGGCATCGTTTCCACTCTGTCTAAGCTTTCCGTCAGGGTGCACAAACACATCAAAGGGCAGACAAACAGAGCTGCGTGACACTGGGAAAAACATACACAGAGACCCTATCCAGCAAATAAACATAATTTGAAATACTGACATTCTGAAAAGGGATTAGTCCTTGTTCTTCTGTTCTCTGTTAAGATGGTTGGAGCCAGTCCAGGGGTGCAGGATTCACTCCCCCGGGCGAACAGAGATCGGATTCTTTCCTCCCTATCTATCCACCCTGTCTCCAAATTTGGAGTTTTTAATTTATTCATCAACATTCATTAAATTTTTTCCCATTTGCTAATTGTTACACACTGGGGATACAAAATACAAGACATCTTGCTGCATGTTGGCGGCTTGGTAATGACAAAACTTAGGAAAATATAAGAAGACCTTTTTACTATGCAGAAAAATGCAGACCGTTCTTTCTTAGGAATTTAAGAGAGCCAAACTCCAAATAAGCATGTAAATGTTTAGATCACTTTTTAAAATCAACTTGGCTTCCAAGCTTCACCCAGGATTAGCTAAAAGCCCAAGCTAGCTTATTCCATGGGAATTGCTGTAATGGTCTTATTGTAGAGTAATTGGATTTTTTTTTTTTTCTTTTTGGGTCAAATGAGTTGATCTCATTTTGACTGGAAGGTGTTTTTTCCTTCTCTATTTGCAGGAAGCAGCAGGCCTTAAGTAGATCAGCACTGTGGCTTGTATACATATGGGCAGCTGAATTTTTTTTAAGGTATTTTTAAATATGAAAGATTCTGGATGCAATTCTGTCAGCAGAGTTGAGCACAAACCTTCTTTTAGTCTATGTTCAACTTTTCCGATTTTAGAGGTCATCTTTCAGAAACAGCTGAGTTTCCTATATGTTGGCCCCTCTGAAGATCTATTATGAAAATCGTTAATGAGTCGGCGCAGAGAAAGTGAACTTGGAATCCTCAAAACATTGTCCAGGGATTTCATGACTACCTCAAACTGACATCTTTGTACCATCTAATTGTGCTCACAGCAAGAAACTGCCTACTGAGATTGGATATATTTGGTCAAGGGCATGATACAAATTTTTCCATATGTTGACTGAAGCTTTATGGGCCCATGGTTTGATTTTCTGAAATGTAATTCTGTTTTACTTGCTGCCTTACTTCTGTGTTTCCCGCCCAGAAAGCAATAAATTAGATTATACCCCGGCCTTCTCCAAAAAGTCTTCCCTAACCCTTCCAAGCTGGTTGAAAGTGAAAAGTGAAGGTGTTAGTTGCGCAGTCATGTCTGACTTTGCAACCCTGTGGGCTGTAATCTACAGGCTCCTCCACTCATGGGATTTCCCAGGCAAGAATGCTAGAGTGGGTTGCCATTTCCTTCTCCAAGCTGGTTAGGATACCTCTTCTCAAGCTTCCAAAATAATACCCTCTGCATTTCACTATTACTGATTTTTTTCTTACTGTTTCATACCATCATTATCTTTATTTATCTGACTCTACTACTATATTGTTAGTTTCTTGAGGATAACAATATTATATTGTTTATTTCTTCCTTGCTTGGCACATGGCAGATATTTAACAAATGCATTTTTTTGCCTTTTTTTTTTTAGAAATTGAAGGATAATTGCTTTACAATGTTGTGTTGGTTTCTGCTGCACAGCAAGATGAATCAGTCATATATATATATATATATATATATATATATATATATATATATATATCATCTCCCTCTTGAGCACCGCCGCCCTCCCATCCCACCTCTCTAGGTTGTCACAGAACGCCAGATGGGACTCCCTGTGTTATAAAGCAGCTTCGCACAAGTTATCTGTCTTACACATGGTAGTGTATATACTTCAATGCTACTTTCTCAATTCATCCTTTCCTTTCCTTTCCTTGGTTAAATGTATGAACATCAGTCAGTTCAGTTTAGTCGCTCAGTCGTGTCTGACTCTGTGACCCCATGGACTGCAGCATACCAGGCCTCCCTGCCCATCACCAGCTCCCGGAGTTTACCCAAATTCATGTCCATTGAGCTGGTGATGCCATCCAACCATCTCATCCTCTGTTGTCCCCTTCTCCTCTCACGTTCAGTCTTTCCCAGCATCAGAGTCTTTTCAAATGAGTCAGTTCTTCGCATCAGGTGGCCAAAGTATGGGAGTTTGAGCTTTAGCATCAGTCCTTCCAGTGAATATTCAGGACTAATTTCCGTTAGGTGGACTGGTTTGATCTCCTTGCAGTCCAAGGGACTCTCAAGAGTCTTCTCCAACACCACAGTTTAATAGAATCAATTCTTTGGCGCTCAGCTTTCTATATAGTCCAACTCTCACATCCATACATGACTACTGGAAAAACTACAGCTTTGACTAGACAGACCTTTGTTGGTAAAGCAATGTCTCTGCTTTTTAATATGCTGTCTATGTTGGTCATAACTTTTCTTCCAAGGAGCAAGCATATTTTAATTTCTTAGCTGCAGTCACCATCTGCAGTGATTTTAGAGCCCCCAAAATAAAGTCTGTCACTGTTTCCCCATCTATTTGCCATGAAGTGATGGGACCAAGATGTCATGATCTTCGTTTTCTGAATGTTGAGCTGTAAGCCAACTTTTTCACTCTCCTCTTTCGCTTTCATCAAGAGGCTCTTTTGTTCTTCTTCACGATAAGGGTGGTGCCATCTGTTTGTCTGAGGTTATTGGCATTTCTCCTGGCAATCTTGATTCCAGCTTGTGCTTCATCCAGTTCAGCATTTCTCATGATGTACTCTGCATATAAGTTAAATAAGCAGGGTTACACATATAGCCTTGATGTACTCCTTTCCCTACTTGGAACCAGTCTATTGTTCCATGTCCACTTCTAACTGTTGCTTCCTGACCTGCATACAGATTTCTCAAGAGGCAGGTCAAGTGGTCTCAGGGGTCTTGTGAGGTATCAGGTCAGGTACCCCATACCCAAGGGCAGAGAAGCCCCAGCAAGATAATAGGCACTGGAGCGGCGGCTGCATGACACTGGAGATACCTCACGTCCAGGGGCAAAGGAGAAGCCCCAGCAAGATGGTAGGAGGGGCAAAATCATGTTTAGAATCAAACCCCATACCCTCCAGAGATGCTCAGAGGCCTCAAACAAACCTTGTGCGTATCAGGACCCAGAGACCCCACAGAGACTGAGACAGAACTGTGTTTGAGTGTCTCCTAAGGAAGTATGGGTCTGCAGTGGACTGCTGCAGGGACAGGGGCTCTGGGTGCAGCAGACTTGGGTTTGGGATAAGCCCTCATGGAGGAGGTTGCCATTAACCCCACCTTAGAGCTGCATGAGCATATGTATGTATAAATCAGCTCTGCAAGAACAAATACATCATTGGGCACAGAGAAATTCAGTGGTTCTGCTGTGGGGCTAAAAGTCCCCTCCTCTGAGCGTAGCCAGTTATCACCTGTGGGTGTTAAAAGTGACTTAGATCACATTGCACGTGGTGCTCAGTTTGGAAAACCAGATATACCAGCTAAGTTGGGTGTAAAGTGAGATTCTGTATCATGAACACTATTTTGGGGAGTTGAGTTCTGGAGGCAGTAGAGTGGAGGGAGGATAGGTTAGGACACAGAGCCAAATAGAGGAGTATTAGGCAGAAGAGAGGGGAGATTAAGCCTTTGACCCACTG
This sequence comes from Capra hircus, assembly GCF_001704415.2. Taxonomy (NCBI): domain Eukaryota; kingdom Metazoa; phylum Chordata; class Mammalia; order Artiodactyla; family Bovidae; genus Capra; species Capra hircus. The sequence goes on along the minus strand of NC_030823.1, from coordinate 28,869,606 downwards.
GGGTTGAGATCTGGAGTTAAGAGAGTGGGGCTGAGGCCTGGTGAAGCCATATGGGGAAATAAGGGAGAGGGAAGGGAGTCTGGGAGGTAGGGAGCCTTCCGAATTGGAGACTTGATTCCCAGGCATTTGTCAGATCATGAGAAAAGAAGTGATTGTGTTAGGCCCTTGAGACCTGGTCTAGAAGCACTTGTACTGGTGTTGGTAGGGGCATCACGGGTGTGACCAGGTGCTCCTGAGCACTGGCCTCTCTGCAGCTCTTTCAGCCAGAAGTGCATGCCATCCCAGGTCAACTTTCTTTTAACTGTGTCGGGTCTTGGTTGCAGCATGTGAGATCTAATTCCTTGATCAGGAATCGAACCCAGGCCCCCTGCATTGGGAGCACAGAGTCCTAACCACTGGACCGCCAAGGAAGTTCCTTCCCTGTCAACATTTTAGCATAGCAATTTCAACCCACTGAATTCAATGAGAAAGGAATTTTTAAATCCTGAAATTCAGAGTCTTCAGGCCATTATTAGGGATTTAATTCCTTGCTTTATTTACATTCTAGTGCTAAAATCTGGCAAACTTTTTCTTTTTTGCCACGGGATGAGGAATACTTGTATTAAGAAAAGAATCTACAGACAGACAGACAGACACACACCCCTATATAGTCCTTGCTATCTAGCTGCTTACAATTGAAACAAAGGTTCTGACACTGAAAAGGAACCTGATATGCAAAGAGCAGATATTTGACCCTGAATAAATTTTGCATATTCTACGGTCAAGTTAGAACAAGGAAAAGAAGAATGAGGATTACTTCTCTGAAAATAATTTCCTAGGGAGACCCATGGAAATGGCAGGGATTTTATTCGAAAAGCAAATAAGCAGGACAAGTTAAAGCAGAGGAGTAGACCTCTATGGGGCCTGCCTGAGCTTGGCTAAGGTATCATTTAACACAGATCAGTGTATGTTTTCCTATCACACAGTATGTAGTTGTCTTTGCTAGGTGATTGTCTGCATGTCTATTTTAGATTTAAAAAAAAAGATTGGGAGCTTCCCTTGGCTGTGACTGTAGTCTGTTCAAGATGCTGAATGGGAGTATGGAAGGAGGTCTGATCTTATCCGGAGTGGCTGCTTGTCCTCCTGATGGGTCGTTCCCAGACCCTGGTGACCTCAAATCATTCCTTGAGGTCTTGGATCTTGAGTCATTCCTACCACTTTTACTAATAAATAACTGATCCTGTGTGTCTTTCCGGGCATCAAGTGATCCAGCCTGTTCTCTGTTCCACTTATTAAATGCTACTCAGAAACCACACTGGGTTTGCTGCAGAGTGCTTTGGCTATGATGCAAAGAAAACGGTCTTATTTCCTTACATTTTTAATGCCAAAGCATGGGTTGGTGAAAAGAAGATTATGCCAAACCAATGTTATTTCCTTTTGTGCTTCAGGGGCAGGATACATGGTGGTGGGTGGTGGAGAGTGGACGGTGGGGTAGAGAGAAGGAGCCCATGTGAATATGAATAAAGCAGCTGATTCTATTTCACATGATTTTCTAAGTCAGATGCTGAGATACTATTAGCCTACTAAAAATTCCTTAACAGTCAGTGATTATCAGTGGCTCCTTATTAACTTAATGACATTCTCCGGGGCTAGTTCTTTATCAGTAATTTAGATGAAGATACTGAAAGTATTCACTAAATGTGAAGAGGGCACTCATTTGCAGGGAAGAGATGCTATCAACTTGAATATTAGAAATAGAATGTAACATGACTGAAAAATCAGAAAATGTGTCTATTAAAACTAAAATTTGCTTTCAGTCTCAGCAGAGACGAATGCATGTTATAATCTTGAGGAGTCAGAAATATAGACTCAAAGAGGCTTAAGTCTAAAGAGTCACAAACTGAGTAGAAAGCGTTTCCATGCCAGTGTTAGTTGTTCAGTCGTGTCCAACTCTTTGCAACCCCATGGACTGTAGCCCGCCAGGCTCCTCTGTCCATGGGATTTCCCAGGCGAGAATACTGGAGTGGCTTGCCATTTCCTTCTCCAGGGGATCTTCTTGACCCAGGGATCCAACGTGAGTCTTCTGCATTGCAATTGGATTCTTTACCGTTTGAGCCACCAAGAGTAGACCACATACTACATGAGTTGGCAGTGTAGTAGTATAATTAAAATGATTTATTGTGATTCAAAGATAAATTAAAGGGAGTATGCCATACAAGACAAGAAATCATCTCTCCATGGTGTTTAACAGCACTACATTTGGTGTTCATTTTTTATGATCCCATTTGTGAAAGAGCAAATACTTTGGCGAAATATAATAACAATGATCATAGGAATGACAAATAGAAGAAATAGAGAGGTAATGACTCTTCGCACTTGAGATGCTGATAAGGCCCTGCCTTCAGTGTCTATTACGTGAGATAGGATCATTGGATCTTAAATATTGTTTGGGGGTCTTTCTGCAGGGTCAGTTTTTGACTTTGGAACTCAGTATTACTAAATAATGAAAAAATAGGTAACTGGTGGGCTAAAATTAGCCACTAATTATTTGCAAAGCACTCCTCCATCAGGCTCTCCTCGTGTTTGTCCTACTTTTCTTTGTCCCTAGCTATAGAGACCATTTATCTTTTTTAAACAACTGCGGAAGCACAGCAGCACTTTCTTGGCCTGAAACCCAAGCTTCTTTTGTATTAATTCTAGCCAATTACTGCTCTTCACTAAAAATGATAAACCAAAAGTAAGGGAGGGAGCAAACCTGAGGTTCTAAATCAGTGTATCAGGCAGTTAGGTCCTCTCAGAATTACTGAGCTTGGGAGCAAACTCTGTGGGGCAGAAGAGCTGGTCTCAGTGAGGGGTGCCTCTTCTGGCCTCCATAGCGCCCTGTGCTTCCTTCCATGACATCATTTATTATACTGTCATGTTGTGCTTTTCTTTTCTTCCTTGTTTAATAAAATATTTATTTATTTTCTTATTGGCTGTGTCTAGTCTTAGTTGCAGCATGTGGAATCGAGTTCCGAGACCAGGGATCGTACCCAGGCCCCCCCTGCATTGGGAACACAGAGACTTAGCCACTGAACCACTAGGGAAGCCCCTGTGCTTTTCTGCTTCTAATTTTATACTTTAGATCAGTGCTTCTCAAACTTAAATGTGTATTCACATCACCTGGGAATCTTGTTAAAATCCAGATTCTGGTTCAGTAGGTTTGGGGTGCGGCTGGAGAATCTATGTTTCTGTTATCCTCCTAGAAGTCCACGCTGCTAGCCCCGTGGAATGCACTTTCATTACAAGGTCAACCCCTTGAGAGCTGGGAAAACTCTCTTCTTGATCTTTAAAAGGAAAATAACCAAAAACTTTCTGTTGAAGAATCACATGCATACAGAAATAAGCACGAAGCATCGGAGTTCAGTGTATTTCCAAAAAGTGAACACGCCTGTATAAACCAGTCCCCAGATCAAAAATTAAAACACTGCCAGCACCCCAGAGGCCCACGTTGTGCTCCGTCCAGTCACCACTTTATCCTTAAGGTAAATAGAATCTGCCGTCTTTCATTTTCACTCTTCACTGCAACGCTCCGATGAATATATTTGTCTGTGTCCCTTTACTCACAAATGCATGTTTTTCTCTAGGGTTGTATGTGGACCCACTCTGATTTTCACAGGAGGAGGATACTCCACAGAAACATGAGTGCCTTGCGTCTGTATTAGGACTGTATGACTTGGTCTCTGGATGACTTTTATCTAGGAAATCAAGGACTTATGAATGATTGATAAATGCTGCTAATAGCTTTAAGTTGTTTTGCATTCTTTTGAACTAAAGCAGACTAACTGTGACCAGCGCCTCTCCATTGCCTGAGGTTTGTTTATTCTTTACATGAAGTCTCAACTGAGAAACTATGACCCAATAATTTGTCAAAAAGAAACAGGTCTGGAGTTTTGAAGAAATTGATGATCTACTAGTTTAAAGCATGAGTATTTTCTGAAAATGGAATGGACAAACCTCTGTCTACATTCTGACGGAAAATACGCCTACTGTTCACAGGGATAATAGTTTGGCAAGGACTGGCATTCACAAATCAAGACAGTATCTAAATAATTTTGATGACAGAACTCTTCTGGGGCTTTTCCAATTGAGTAGCTGATCAGCCATTATGATGGAGTTATAATGTAGGTCTCTATAATCTACAAAATATGTACCCACCTTTGTCGAATTGCACAGCTGAAGAAAGCAAGTTGTCTGGTTAAAAATGATTTATGCTTTGATAATTCCATTTACAAAAGAGTTACAATGGACTCAGTGTCCCAAATCTAATTTCACCATTATGTAACTGTAGATATAAAAATCTTCACTGGATTCTGTTATTGTCTAGTTCTTTGAGGTAATAATCATAAAACAATATTAATTTAATGTGTCTACAGTTGATTTTTGCACAGGATATTATTTATTACAGGATATTATTTGTCAGGCTGCTTTTGGGAAATTCAGTTCTTTTTAATATGATTGCTGATGTGTTTTCGTCAGTCTCTAATCATGATTGAATAAGAGATGGATGATACTTTCTTTTTTATTTCAGGCAATTTCCCTGGAGATTATATGCTGTGCTTAGTCGCTCAGTCATGTCTGACTCTCTGCGATCCCATGGATGGTAGCTCACCAGACTTCTCTGTCCATGGGGATTCTCCAGTCAAGAATACTGGAGTGGGTTGCCATGCCCTCTTCTAGGGGATCTTCCCAACCCAGAGATCAAACCCAGGTTTCCAGCATTGCAGGCGGATTCTTTACAATCTGACCTATCAGGGAAGCCCAAGAATACTGGAGTGGGTAGCCTTCTCCAGGGGATCCCTTCTCCAGGGGATCTTCCCAACCCAGGAATCAAACCGGGATCTCCTCCAATGCAGGCAGATTCTTTACCAGCTGAGCCACTAGGGAAGCCTGGTGGCTAAGTAACCCAATGTAAATTCTCTGAATAAACACATTTGGCAGAATCGTTACAAACTTTGATGTCCAAATGCTTCTAAATTAAGATGGTAGCTGGTAGCTGTTTAAAAATTCACAATTCAGAAGACTAGCATTTGTTTCCAAACATCTAAGGGATTAGCTTGCAGATTAGTAGGATGATACATGTGTACATTAAGGCCTACTAATTTACTGTTGTCAGGTCATGTGCACGTGGTCACTTAGAGAAGATGTTTCTTTTACTAACTGTAACCAGAGTTCATTGACTCATTTAAAAAGATCTTCCAGGACTATCCCTGGTAACTCGGTGGTAAAAAAATCCACCTGCCAACACAGGAGACATGGGTTTGATCCCTGGTCCGGGAGGATCCCACATGCTGTGGAGCAACTAAGCCTATGAACCACAACTACTGAAGCCCTTGCTCTAGAGTCTGTGCTCTGCAACAAGAGAAGCCACGGCAATGAGAAACCTTTACATCACAACTAGAGATGAAGCCCGAGCAGCAAAGAAGACCCATCACAGCCAAAAATAAATAAATAACAAAAAGAACCTCCAAGTCCATGGTATATATCACATGCTATGACAGGCACTGAAGATAAAGAGATGAGTGTGAGTAGATCCTGTCCTGGTGTGGCCACTGTCTACCTGGGGAGATAGACAAATAAGCAAACAGTGGCAATTACGGTGAGAATTTTTAAGATGCTTCACATTTGTGGTAACGGGTGATTAACCCAGAATCTAGCCTAGTACATGCCCAAATGAAGAAGGCATATTCTCTAATACATGAATGTTCTAAAAAGGGGTGGGAGTGTGTTAGTCGCTCAGTCACGTCCTACTCTCTGCGACCCCATGGACCATAGCCTACCAGGCTCCTCTGTCCATGGAATTCCCCAGGAGAGAATACTGGAGTGGGTAACTATTGCCTTCTCCAGGGGATCTTCCCAACCCAGGGCTCGAACCTTGGTCTCTTGCATTGCAGGTAGATTCTTTACCAGCTGAGCCACCAGGGAAGCTAAGAAGGTAGAATGATGAATCAAAAGGAATATTTATCAACTCAGCCTGGGGTGGGGTGGGAAAGCCAGAATCAGGAAAGTTTTCGCAGAAGAGAAAATATATATTGCTGATGTGGTCAGCTGAATAACATCTCCCCCAAAGATCTCCATGTCCTCATCTCCAGTACATGTGCCTATGTAAGCAATGGAAGGGACTTTGCAGATGATGAACGTTAAAACCTTAGACGTTAAAGATCTTGAGATGAGGGCAGAGGAGGGATTGTCCAGCTGGGCTCAATATAATTAGGGGTCCTTATGAGAGAGAGGCAGGAGGATCAGGGTCAGAAGAGGGAGAGAGAAGAGAGGCAGAGGTTGGAGTGATGCAGTTGTGAGAAAGGAGCCATGGGCAAGGGAGGCAGGCAGCCCCTGGAGGCTGGAAAGAGAGGGGAAGGTTCTGCTTTTGAACCCCAGAGAGAATCCACCCTGCTAACTCTTTGGCTCAAGGTTTATAAGACTGATTTTAGACTGCTGCTGCTGCTAAGTTGCTTCAGTCGTGTCCGACTCTGTGCGATCCCATAGACCGCAGCCCACCAGGCTCCCCCGTCCCTGGGATTCTCCAGGCAAGAACACTGGAGTGGGTTGCCATTTCCTTCTCCAATGCATGAAAGTGAAAAGTGAAAGTGAAGTCGCTCAGTCGTGTCCTACTCCTAGCGACTCCATGGACTGCAGCCTTCCAGGCTCCATGGGACTTTCCAGGCAAGAGTACTGGAATGGGGTGCCATTGCCCAACCTCTAAACCTGTAGGACAATAAATCTACATTTTTTAAACCCACTAAGTTTGCAGTAGTTTGCAAATGGCACCAATAGGAAACTAATGTATTGGTTCACTGCCTGCTCTCTTCCAAGTTCTCAGACCTCTTTGTTCAGTGATTTCTTTCAGTGATTTCTATCCTGCTTGTCACTCACTCACTCGGTGATAGCCTAGTTTTAATGTTACTAATAATTTCAAGCCTTCTATAACTTTCACTTTCTAAGATCTCACTTTGACCATCACTTCCTATGTTTCCAGCGCTCTCTCAACTGCCCTGATTCCAGTAATCCTTCAATCCCACTGGATCCTCCAGTCTACTGATCCTACCATCTGTTCACTGTCCTTCACCCACTGATGTCCTGGTTTCCCTCCTAACCCGATTTAGATTTCTTGGGCAGTCATTGTAAACATTCCCTTGCCCACACTCTAGCCTCCCTCGCCTCTCTCTCATTTTGATGTACTTGCTTGCCAAAATTCCACCCCTGCTCATAGCCAGCTTTCTGCCTACTCCTTGCCTGCACTTGGACAGCTGAAGAAAAACACATAACCGTGCTGTTGGTTCTAAATTAAACAATCACTAATCTCCAGTAGCCCTCGTGCTGCCCAGCCATCCTATCGCACTTTCAGAGTCCACTCATTCCTTCCCTTGCCTTCCCACTCAGCACCTTGCCCTCCCACCCCTCTTGCCCACCTTCCTGCATCCCTACCACTACACACTGTTACTCTTGTGATCTTAGATGAACTCCCTGTGCTCCTGTTTCGGGCCAATTTCTCATTCATCTGCTAGTTCCCATCTCTTTCTGAGGCTCTTCAGTTAAGAAAACACTGCTCCTGATACAGCTTCCCTCATCTCCAATGTCATTATCTTTCCCCTCCATTTTTGGATCAGCCCCTTGTTATAGCCAAACTCCTTATAAGACTTGCCTATCATTGCTATCACTATTTTCCTCCTCCAATTCTCTCTCCCTCTTTTTTTTTAAAATTATTTTTAAGGGTGTATGTATTTATGTATTTGGGGGTACCAGGTCTTAGTTGTGGCACGCAGGATCTTTGGCTGCCTGTGAACTCATAGTTGCAGTGTGTGGGACCTAGTTCCCTAACCAGGGATGGAACCTGGGCCCCCTAGATTGGGAGCTCAGAGGCTTCACCACAGGACCACCAGGGAAGTCCCACTTCCATTCTCTCTTTAACCTACTCTCATCAAGCTGTCTTTCCCACCATCTTACTGAAATAGGTCTTTGTTTTCTTTTAATATTTATTGATTTTGCCTTAGCTCCGGCACTCGGGATCTTCATTGTGTCATGCGGGGTCTTTTGTTGGAGTGCGCAGGCGTCTCTCTAGTTGCAGCTTGTAGGCTTAGTTGCTTTGGGGCACATGGGGTCTTCGTTTCCCCACCAGGGATGGAACCCACATGCCCTGCATTGGAAGGCGGGTTCTGAACCACCAGGGAAGTCCCCAGAATGACTCTTATCGAAGAGTCAGTAATTCGAGGGTGCTAAGCCCAATGGTCAGGCCCCATCTAACTTCACATTTCAGAGACATTTGACATGAATGATCACGTCTTCTTTCCTGAAACACTTTTTTTCCCTACTTAGTTTCTGGGTCATTCTTTCTTGGTGCTCCTCCTCCCAAGCTGATGACTCCTTTTCCACTTTTCTTCTCAATCTCTAAACACTTAGAGACCCCAAAGCTCAGTTCTTAGAACTCTCTTCTGTGTCTATACCCACTCCAAAGGAGTCTCATCCAGAGCCGTGGCTTTATGTAGGTGACTGCGCCCACATTTATATCTTCCAGATGGCCCAGAGCTCCCTTTTGAACTCCACACTTTAACATCTAATTGCTGCCTAAACATATTCACTTGGATTTCTAATAACATGTCAAGATCAACAAGTCTGAAGCTGAACCCCAGGTTTCCATGTTTCCCCCCACAGAATGCCATCAAACCTGCTTCTTCTGCATGTTTCCCAAATTCTGTGAACGGCAACTGGAGAAGGAAGTGGCACCCCACTCCAGTGTTCTTGTCTGGAGAATCCCATGGACGGAGGAGCCTGGTGGGCTACAGTCCATGGGCAAAAGAGTCAGACACGACTGAGTGACTAACACATGAATTGCAACTCCATCTTTCTAGAGATTCAACTCAGCCTTGACTCTTCTCCTTGCAAATGCTATCACCTTCATAGTATGTTCAAGATCCAAGCACTTAGCGTCTCTACTGCTGCCACTGTGGTCCAAACGCTCGTTACCTCTCTCCTGGATTCTTGAATTGGCCTTGTGGTGATGGACAGGGAGGCCTGGCATGCTGCGATTCATGGGGTCACAAAGAGTTGGACACGACTGAGCAACTGAACTGAACTGAACTGATTGATCTCCTTGTTTCTGCCTCACCTCCCTGCCCCAGCAAGAGGAGTTAACTGGACTTGGAAGCCATTTATTTAACAAATATGTATCAACTGGACATCTGCTCTGTCTGACATGTGAGATCCCATCAAGTGTCTGCTCCGTCTCTCTAGAAGCAATGCCAAAGCCCTAACTGTGGCCAAAAGACTAAAAACGGTGTTCCCCTTGCTCCTTTGACCTCATTTCCTAGCGGACCCCTCTTGTGCACTGTGATCTAGCCACACCAGCCTCCTTGCTGTTCCTCCACCTCTAGGACTTTGTACTTGGGGCTCATTTTGCTTGGAGTGTATTTGTGTGTGTGTGTGTGTGTGCATGCGTGTATGTGTGCATGTGCCCACATACATGTACCTGCATGATCAATCACATCTGACTCTTTGCCACCCCATGGGCTGTAGCTCTCCAGGCTCCTCTGTCCATGGAATTCTCCAGGCAAGAATACTGGAGTGGGTTGCCATTTCCTGCTCCTGGGGATCTTCTCCACCCAGGGATTGAACCCACATCTCTTGCATCTCCTGCATTGGCGGGTGGATTCTTTACCACTGACCTACCTGGGAAGCCTGAAGTGTACACCCCCTCGAAATCTTCATATGGCTGGCTTTATACTGAGAAATTTTACCTAATCAGCAAGAACATCATACAACGTCATCTTCATGACATTTATTTATACTCTAACAGTATCTTTGCGTATTTACTTGTGTAAAGTTTGTTTATGGCCTGGTTTCCTCCATTAGAATATAAACCTCATGAGAGCCAGAATTGGAGTTACTTTTGTTTGGTGCTCTATTCCCAATACTTGGAATAGTTTCTGGCATGTGGTAAGTGTTCAGTCAACGTGTGAAGAATGAATAGGCTTGCTAAATAAAGTACAGGATATCAATCTAAATTTGAATTTCACATCAACAAGTGATTTTTTAGTATCAGTATGTCCCATGGAATAGTTGGACAGAGTTATACTAAAAATATTTGCTGTTTTACTTGAAATTCAAATTTAACTGGACATCCTGTACTTTTATTTACTAAATCTGGCAACCCTATGAATGAATAGAATCCTGGGGGAAGACAGGGGTAAGAAAAAGCACTCTGGCAGAAAGAATGAATTTGCAAAGGTACCCAGGTGTGAAAGCAGCATCACTCATCCGAAGAAGAGCAATTTAGAAAGGTTATCCTATCTTCAACTCTGCCAGAATTACTTTGTCAGAAAATAGATTTAAGAAGGGTTGGTTTTTCAAAACCTGGACACACTTTGTCTCCTCTTTATAGATGGGTGATATTAAAAGTTTATGGGAAGTACAGAAGATAGATGGTGCTTCTCTGCCGCAGGATTGACACAGGGAAGGATCTACAAAATATGCAGAGGACATCCTTGGGGTGAGAGAAGATGCATTTTTGCCTTTTAGACCTTGGGATTAAACGAAGTCACCCACAGTTATTAATACCATGTTATTAATCTTGCTGCTGTTTTTAGGCCTGATTTACTGGGCTAAGTATCCTCCCTTATAATGGAATAAGTTATATGCTTATTAGTTCTCTTCATTGGAGAAAGAATTGGCTTCACATAGTGTATGCTATGGCCTGGTGTCCATAGGCCCCTTCAAGACTGAGGCTCTCATTCACCTAACTGTTATGGGTTTGGGTAGACTCCGGGAGTTGGTGATGGTCAGAGAGGCCTGGCGTGCTGCGGTTCATGGTGTTGCAAAGAGTCAGACATGACTGAGCGACTGAACTGAGCTGAACTGATTGCTAAGAGTATTCACATTAGACTACTCTCCTTTGAATGTGTGTGTGTGTTTGTGTGTGCACACATTTGTGTGAATTCCCATCAGCCCAAAAGAGCCACTTTGACAAGTCACCTTCTCCCTGGAGGTGACCCACATCTCACCCCAGAACTCCCTAGAAGATCAGCCAAGGTTTTTTGTTGTGACTGCAGCACAGTTCATCTTCTCCCTCTTCTAAATCCTTCTTTCTTCATCTCATATTCACGATGATCTGATGACACCCCTCCCCTCCTAAATTCACTGTATGCTAAGCCTCATCTCAGTCTGTCTCTTGGACCTAGGATAGCTGGCTCCAGGACTGGTCTGACCAAGCTGACTCAGAAATGGATTTTGGAGCTGGATTACCCACAGTCAGGCTTCCCTGGTGCCTCAGTGGTAAAGAATCTGTCTGCAATGCAGGAGCCACAGGAGACTCGGGTTCGATCCCTGGGTCAGGAAGATCCCCTGGAAGAGGGAATGGCAACCCACTGCAGCATCCTGGCCTGGAGAATCCCATGGACAGAGGAGCCAGGCACAGTCCACAGTCCACAGGGTTGTGAAGAGTTGGACATGACTGATGTGACTTGGCATGCTCACATCAGCTTGGTGTTTGGATGCAAGATAAAAATGAACTGTGCCTGCACAACAGCTCTATTGTAGCCCCACAGTGTAAGACCCTGAAAGAAAGGGAAAGAAATCCTACCAGCTGGCAGATCTGGGCAGTGCACCTGGTCATCTACTCTTGGTGATTAGCTTTGATGATTCCTCAGGAGGCTAGAAGCAGAAATATTAGAGGACTGGGGTAAAGACATTTGAAGGAGAGGTATTGATAGACCTAAGAGTGTGGTCCAAAGTGTGCAGGTTTTTGAACCCCATTGTTAATTAGCTCATCAGAGAGCACCCACAAGGGAAGGGGCACTCGAATCAAATGGAGAGAATGACTCAACTGGTAGTCATCAGCCAGTCCCTATCATCAGTCAACCCAGTGTTGGCAGAATGAACAGGGTAGATATGGTGGCAGGAATGGAGGCTACACATGGATCAAGGGCATGGACGCCCACTTACCAAGGCTGGTCCAGCTCCTGCAACTGCCGCCTGTCCAACCTGCCAGCAACCATCTCTCAAGAAATCCCATTAACTGTTTGGTGGCAAGTTGACTACACTGGATCCTTTCTACCCTGAAAGGGACAGCAATTAATCTTGACAGAAATCAATACCTACAGATGCGGTTTTGCCTTTCTTGCCTACATGATCTCTGCCAGCACCACCTTCTGAGGGATTACAGAGTGTTTCACCCACAAACATGGAATCCTACGTGACTCTGTTATCAGTCAATGGAGTGTAAAAATAGCACATGAGTGTAAATATGGGCTCATGACTGTAGTATCAACTGAACCCTGCCAACCTGCCACAGGAATGGAATGGAATTTGAAGGAGTCCCCGAGGCTCAGGTTTGCAGATAACCTGTGAGGATGAGACAGGACACACCCCAAAACAGCTATGTGGTGCTCTATCCCCAGCAGGAAGAACACATGGGCCTGAGAAAGGAGGTGAAGTAGGAATGGGTGTGTTTGTCGGTGACTGTTGGGCATTTGTGCCTTCTGTCTTTAGATCTCTGGACTCTGTGGTTTTAGAGATCCTGTATCCTAGGTGGCTCAGCAGTAAAGAATCCGCCTGCAATGTAGGAGACATGGGTTTGATCCCTGGGTGGGGAAGATCCCCTGGAGTAGGAGCTAGCAGCCCACTCTAGTATTCTTGCCTGGAGAATCCCATGGACAGATGAGCCTGGTGGGCTAGAGTCCATGGGGATGCAAAGAATCAGACACGACTGAGCAAGTAAACAACAATCCTAGAGGGAAACCCTTCCACCAGGGATACAGTAATCTTTCCATTAGGCAATAAGCTACAGCTGCTGCCCAACTGCTTCAGGTTCCTTGTAGTAAGAGACAAGGGGGAAAAAGGAATTATCCTTCTGGGATTGAGTTATATTGGGAAAACAATAGGGGTGATTGGCTCTGGTCACCAGGAGGAGGTGGCACTAGGGGAAAACATTTTTGGCACTCAGCCATCTACAGGAGAGTTCCCTGGTACTCTCTCAATTTTGACAGTAAGTGGGCAAGTTGCCACAGTCACCGCCTGAGAAGGGCATGGCAACCAGGGTCTCAGGTCTGTCAGGGATGAGAGTCTAGGTCACCCTACCAGATAAAGGCACCGAGACCATCAGAGGTGCTAGCCAAGGGTGGGAGGAACATAGAATAGGCAGTTAAGGGGGAGATGGTTAGCTGGAGCTTCAAGCTCTGTTGCCTCAGTGACGGAAGTTGTGGGTTTTTTTCCTGCTAAAGTTCCTCTTTTAAATTTCCCACAAGAAGAACCAGTCAGAATCCTGGAAGGACTATCTGTAGAGCTTGACTTACAAAGAAAATAACCCAAGCAGCAGAAAGGGTGACATTAATTAACACTGTGATACACTGCCCAGATTTTCCCTTCAGAACTGAGATATCATCTCCCCAGCTGTGGGGAGTGTTCCCAGCTGAAAGCTCTCAGCTGAGTCACTCTCCAGGAAATGCTCTCAGTCCCTCGCCCAAGAACACACCCTCCCTGGGGCCAGTCCTCAGCCAAAGACTGATGGGTGTAGGATACAAAGGTCTATCCTCTTTGTGTCAAGGTGGGACCAGAGGAGGAGGAGGAGAAGGGGGTGACAGAGGATGAGATGGTTGGATGGCATCATTGATTCTGGGAGATGGTGATGGACAGGGAAGCCTGGTGTGCTGTAGTCCATGGGGTCTCAAAGAGTTGGACTGACTGCGCGACTGAACAACAACCTCCCCTTTGCTGGCAGCCTGGTTTTTGTGAGGTTTCAGCTTCTCTTTCTGCCTAATTCTACTTCCTTCCCTTCTTATTGGTGCTGATCCTGAAGGCATTCCCCAATAAACATCCAGCGAACAAACCAGTCTTAAAGTGGATATCTCAGAGGATATGACCTCAGAAATCTTTGTCACAAATCTATTGCAATTTATGACCAGGGGCAGTTAAATAATATGGAAACAACCTGAGGAAAGTCACTATCTGATAATTCACCAAGGAAATTACACGGAGGAACTGGATGAATACTGCTATTAGATAATAAGAGTGTTGTTGGGTTAAGCTTTACAGATGGGGAGGGACTCCCTGTTGAGATTGTTTCTGGGAGAGAAGTCCGAGTGATGATAAATGAAATAGAAGGTTTGGGCAAAAAGAATAATATTAGGCAATGTTCTTGGAGAAGAGGCATATCAGAGACTCTTGCATCTTATCATACAACATTTTGACCTATCTTCTTTCTTTTTAATAATTTTATTTTTTTGTTTATTTTTGGCTGTGCTGGGTTCTCACTGCTGCAAGTGGGCTTTCTCTAGCTGTGGCAAGCAGTGCTACTCTCTAGCTGCGGTGCATGGGTTTCTCATTGAGGTGGCTTCTCTTGTTGCAGAGCACAAGCTCTTGGGCACGTGGCCTTCAGAGGCTGCAGCATGTGGGTTCAGCAGTGGCCCCTCCTGGCCTCTAGAGTACAGGCTCAATAGTTGCGGCACACGGGCTTAGCTGTTCCGCCGCATGTGGGATCTTTCCAGATCGGGGATCGAAAGGGTGTCTCTTGCATTGGCAGGCAGATTCTTTACCACTGAGTCACCAGGGAAGCCCCTTGACCCATCTCTGTTCTAGTCACTGAGGTGACTGGCGTTATGTGGGGCTAAATGGGGTAGGCTTGCAAGCAGGCTTGCACCCTAATCAGTCAGAATGTCACCAACAGTGTGCAGGTATAACCGGACGGAACCCACCTCAACCCTGTATCACATTTCTCTCAGCTTCTCTCACTTTGTACTCTCTTGGACCCCTAGAGGAACCCATTCAGCCATTCTGACACAGTGGCCATGCGGACCTGGCAGGGAGTTTCGTCTCCTGGGGCAGATATTCCCTTGACCTGTGTTAGAGGCTCTGATGCTCCTGATTCTGAGGCACATTTTACATGATCCTTTAGAAAGTCCTCACCAGGACTGAGCTCGATAACAGCTTAATAACACACCTTTGGTTTGTTTTCCCTCCTTCCTTATTTTACTCCTCTCTGCCTCATTTCTGTTCCTCGAGATCACATCCCAAAATGAAAAATCTGCATGCAAACCTTTCTCTTAGGCTCTACTTTCTAGGGAAACCCAGGCTAAGGCAGTCAGAGCCAGAAGCAGCATAGAAAGGAAACTTTCAGAGAGGAGTCTGGCTCTTCCACCAAGCAAGGGCCTCTGACTGGTGTTAAGTGAGGTGATAACAACCACTGGCTTGCAGCAGCATCCTAATCATGGAGAATTTCACCAGTGATGGGCTGGCGTGAGATGCAGGCAAACACTGGAACATGGTCTTATACCGCAGTAATGGCATCTGAAGGGTACGGGAATGATGTGTGTTACAGGCATGTGGAGTTGGCTGGGTCTTATGAACAGCATCACAATTCAGGAGAAAGAAGACGGCAGGCTCAGATGAATCAAATATCAACTGAAGTATGCTGTGAAAGTCAGCAAACCTTCACAGCAGCATTTTAAAAGGATCTTGTCTTTCTTACCTCAGACCCAGGATTTAATTTTAAGGGTAGAAGACCTACAACAAAGAGTGAATGTGAAGCCTTGTCAAGTTTTCTACGTTAGGGCCCTGAGGTGGAATGAGGGAGGCTCTGGCACGTGGGATGGGAATAGTGGGGTGGATGAACTAAAGAATTTGGACACCCAAGATCTTGGTTCCACTGGACACTCCAGGTTGGCAAACGTGGCTCACTTATCTCAGGGTGGAGGAAAGAAGCCTCTCCCCTTCTGGAGATCCTGCAAAGACCTCACTTGAGTGACTTCCCTGGTGGTCCAGGGTTTAACAAGCTGCCTTCCAATGTAGGGGATGTGGATTCAATCCTTGATCGGGAATCTGAGATCCCACATGCTGCAGTGCAACCACTGAGCCTGGGCATGGCGACTAGAGAGAAGCCCTCATGCTATAACGCAGAGTGCAAGCACCCCAACAAAAGGTGCCACATGCCACAGTGAAGACTCAATGCAGCCAAAAAGAGATACATTTTAAAAAGAGAACTGACTTGGAGCAGTTGCCTCATGGATGAGTGTCCTTCTCTGGGTCTGCTCCTACCTCCCTTCATTGCCCAAAGATCTGGCTAATATGTACTGGCAGGAAATAGGAAGCTACATCCAGGGATGGGTCTTGAGGGTGCTGGGCTAGGAAGGGCAGGATCTAAGACTGTGTAGGTGAGAATTCATTGATAGAAGAGCTCCCTAAACTTAGGAGTTTCATGTGCTGGCAATAAAATCCAAAATCAGTCCTAATATGTGCTGGAATTGCTCCAAAGAAGTTAACATAGCAATGACCTGCAGTAAACAAGGTTGAGATGTTGGAACTGTCTTATAGAATATAGAGGAGGACATTATAAATACTGGGGAGATGAAAATATAAGAATTTTTATTATGTGATAAAGAGAACCTGTTACTGAGCCCCACATTGTACAAAGAACATGCCTTCCATCGAAGCACTAAGGATGTGCCAGTGAGCAGAGCACCAGCACCTTTGAGAAGCCCGGTGATGCTTATCCTCACTGGTTACTGTAGCCGTGGGCTTCTCTGGGGGCTCAGTGGTAAAGAACCCACCTGCAGATTCAGGAGACGCAGGTTGGATCCCTGGGTCAGGAAGATCCCATGGCGACCCACTCCAGTATTCTTGCCTGGAGAATCTCATTGTCAGAGGAGCCTGGAGGGCTTCAGTCCACGGGGTTACAAAAGGGTTGGACACGACTGAGCAACTAACAGCAACAACTACTATAGGAGATCCTGCCTTGGACTGGGCAATTTAGTGTTAGCACAGGTGAGAGAATTCTGGGATAGCAAAGTCCAGATACTAGCACTAAACAGATGAGAGCAAGGTAAATGTAACAGAAACAAGCAGTAAGTCAGAAACTCAAACAGGGTGCTTTGTCACACAAAGTTTTATGGCAACGGTTAACAAACAGACCAGTGATGCTAGGGAGGCAAGATAAATGGGCAGCTAACTAAGATATTACTTCACTTATATAACCAGAAAAACACTAGAGCATAGTGAAGAGAAAGTTAACATTAACTGCAGAAGCGGAAAATCACAACCCCTCACCTAGTTTCTATATCTGAGCCAGTTCTCACTCCCAGAGGCCATTGATTGAAGGAGAGGCTAGATCCACTTCAGAAAGGACCCCACAACGCCACTATAGGAATATACAGCTACACTACAACAGCAATTAAACTAAGTATACAGAGGGATAAGGGACCATGCCTTCTGAAGGCTGTTGGACATTGTTTTGTCCAACAGTTCAGTTGCTGCAGCACGCCAGGCTTCCCTATCTTCACTATCTCCTGGAGTTTTCCCAAACTCATGTCCATTGAGTCAGTGATGCCATCCAACCACCCTATTCTCTGTCTCCCCCTTATCCTCCTGCCCTCAGTCTTTCCCAGCATCAGGGTCTTTTCCAATGAGTTGGCTCTTCGCATCAGGTGGCCATAGTATTGGAGCTTCAGCTCCTGTTGGCCATAGGGGACTCAAAACATTAACACAATCCTCCAATTACAGGCAAATCTTATGGAGTCCAGGTGATAAGTGGAATTCTGTCCAAATCCATCTGCTGGTGGGTCTACTGAGGCTGCAGACCCATCTATGGTTATTGACCCAGTTCCCAGGGGCATCACTGGGATACATATACTTAACAGGAAGCAGGCGCCTTACATTGAATGCCTAATCTATGGCATAAGGGCTATTATGGTAGAAAGACCCAAGTGGAGGTCCTTGAAACTGCCTTCCTCTGGCCAAGACAGTAAATCAGAAGCTGTCATGTATCCCAAGAAAAACTGTAGTGATAAGCACAAGAATGCAAGGGTAGCAACCTCCATTAAATCCCCATTCAATTTGCCTCTCTGGCCCTCGTGAAAACTAGATAGATCAAGGCAGGTAGTAACCGGGGCTGCCCAGTTGCAACAGTTGTACCAGATGTCGGATCTTTACTGGAATATATTCAAAAAGTCTCTGGCACTTGAAGTGCCACTATTGATGCCATGAATGTGATCAGTAAGGAAAATTAAAAACCCATTTCCTTTTATAAGGCATCAAGAGACCATCACTGTCTTGCCACAGATCTGTGTTAACACGTCTTCTTTCCATGACAACAAAACCCAACAGAGACCTTGGCCATCTCAATCATCTGTGGAACCCGGATGATTGATCATCAGTACATCAGGCTGATCAATTGAATTAATGACTTTATGCTCATTCCGATTCAGGGAGCAGGGAATGATACAATCATAAGACACCTCCCCTTGGGTCTTTCTACCGTAATAGCTCTTATGCCATAGATCAGGTATTCAGTGTAAGGCGCCTGCTTCCTGTTAAGTATATGTATCCCAGTGATGCCCCTGGGAACTGGGTCAATAACCATAGATGGGTCTGCAGACTCAGTAGACCCACCAGGAGATGAACTTGGACACAATTCCATTTATTACCTGTATTCCAGAAGATTCGCCGATTAATGGAGGATTGTGTTGGTGTTTTGAGTCCCTTGTGTCCGAGTGGAGCTGAAGCTCCAATACTATGGTCACCTGATGCAAAGAGCCATTCATGGATGGAAGTAGACATAGTTGCAGATAGGCGCGCATAGGCAGCTTCTGGGCAATTTTCCCCAGAGGTGATGAAACTACCAGTGAGACATTATTGTTAACATGAGTTTGAGAAAATTCCAGGAGATAGGAAAAGACAGAGAATTCTGGCATGCTGCAGTCCATGTGGTGGCAAAGAGTCAGACAGGACTGAGTGACTGGACAACATTAATTACTGTACCTCACTCATAGTAGACAATTAAAGGAAAAGGTTTTGAGACAGGAGTTTACAATAACCTCTCGTGTGTCGACCAAGCCTCCCGGTTTTTAGTTATGACCATTTTTCTGCTTCAACTAAGGAAGTAATGAAAAGCCTTAGAAGTAGAGATTTATTGTCGTTGCTGTTTTGTGCATAGGTGTTCTAGAAGGAATCCCTCTTCTTGCTGATGCTGCCAGGAAATCCAAATGACATGGGTTTCTTAGAAGTAAACAAATAGTCACTGCTATTGTTGGGAAAAATAAGAGGGAAAAAAAAATGCAAAAAAATCCCTCCAAAACAATAGGAGTGTGCAATCAAATGTGAACGCTGCCACTGTTTCTGGAAGAGAATGCTAGAATCAGCACAGGGGTGGCTGGGTATCCCAGGGAAGCAGACATGCCGGAGAGAAGGAAAGAAGGGAGACGCAGCGGCATGAAGTGAGGCTGAAAAACGGTCCTTAAATGTGGATGAGGTAAAATGCCTGGGAACGAGGGAGAAGCAAAGTCATGAAAAGCTGAAATGAAAGACTAGGGGAAAAAAAAGCAGCAAGTCTGTGACATCTATAAGGACAGCAAAGCTGAGTGACACCAAAAGACTGATCAGCCTCAAAAATATTAATGCCTTTCCTCAATACAAAAATCAGTTTTTCTCAGGAAAGAAAATCACAAAATTATCCTAAGAATTTGTTTTCAAAAGTAATTTTCATCACTTTTTAGAAAAATTATGCTTATTCATTTTAGACATTTTGTAAAAATGTAAGCTAGTAAAAAAAAACCCATAATTTTACCACTCAGAGTTTAATACCATGAATAATTTGATGCTTACTCTTCAAAGGGTTTGTGTGTCTGTATTCTATTTTAATAAAAACAGGATCATGCTGTGTCAGACAATTTCTTTTAAAAATGCATTATTTTCATCTGTGAGACGAACAATAGTGCTTCCCTCAAATCATATTCAATTTCTGAAAGGAACTCAACGGACAATAGGAAATCTCTTCTGGGATTATTATTTTTTTATTTGAATGCTCAACATCCTATTTTCATCTTCTGGAATGTGCTATATCATGGTACCATGAAGCCAGGGCCAGGGTAAGCTCAGCCTGGCTTTTTCCCTCTGCAGAAATACACAGCCTGCCTCATGTGATGTTATCAGTAGCTTGCTGAAGCTGACCCATATATTTAATTTATTTTTATGGAGGCTTTTTCTGGAATAATAAAAAAAAGGTATTCTGGGATATCTTCCACAAGAAATGCAGAGGAAGTGCTGTCAGTCTGGGAGAATGGCAGGGCAGGAGCTGCTTTCCCCACAACTCTGTTTCACGGGGTCTGTGTCCTTCCTGCTTCTGCCTTCACTTTGGTTCTGACTGGAACGTGTTGCTGAGTAGAAGTTTATGAGGCCAGCTATTAATATTAAGTGTGTGTTAGCCCCTCAGTCGTGTCCAACTCTGTGCAACCCCATGGACTGTAGCCCACAAGACTCCTCTGTCCATGCGATTCTCCAGGCAAGAATACTGGAGTGGGTTGCCATTCCCTTTTCCAGGGGATCTTCACAACTCAAGGATCGAACCCAGGTCTCCTACACTGCAGGCAGATTCTTTACCAATTGAGCCACCAGGGAAGTCCAATAATAAGTGGGGAGTATATAATGATTCAAAGTCATCTTGCCCTCTCATTACAGTGAGATTCTGGATGAGTTATAAATTCTCTGAGCCTTGCTTTCCTTTCTTCAGTTAATGGGGATAACTCCTATCAATAAAATAGTGACAAGAACTGAATAGGACTACATAGGTAAAGGACAGACATTTCTGTAATAAATGCAGAAGCCACAAGCCATTCATTCTGTAAACATGCACACACAATTTATGGAAAAAACAGAGTTGGGCAGGTTGCTCAAAATCTGTGCAACTTTGTAACCAAAGCACTGACAATCACAACGTATATACTAATAAAATACTATCACAGTTAAAGTTCTCTTTAAAAAAAATGCTAAGTAAATCTAAGACTTTCCTTTTAAGAAAATGTGATGGCTACTTGATGGAAGAGGGTATGAGTAATGGCAGATGCTGCCAAGTTATGGAGATGAGAGCAAAATGCACTAAGATCCAGGAAAACTCCCAGCAAGCACTTCCAAGATAGAGCCAAGAGGAAGAAAGTGGGGTAAATGGGCACTGTGTTCGGACTGGATTACTTCATGACTTCCTGTGTTTTTTTAAAATCTTATTAAATGGTGTGCATTGAGCTGAAACATATTAACATGTGTGCATTGAGCTGCAAAATATTCGCTTGCTGGGGGGCAAATCACTTATGAATCAAAGTAATCTTGATTATATTGATATCTCCTTATTTGAGTTGTGAACTAATTTGCCTTGTATGTATAGACACTGGAGCAGAACAGACTGAACTTAATGGCTGCCTTATAGTAGATGCTCCTTAAATTATTGCAAAGTCATCTTCAACATCATTCTCATCATACTCATCATCACATAACCATCATATATGTTAATTTTCCCTGATCAGGCATTCAGAATAAAGTTCATTCACAGAACCAGCATATAAGGGACGATAAGGAAAAACCATCCTCAAACAAGATTCCAATCTGAGCCAGAGACTTCGAGTATGTTCCTGCTAACATAACAACTGGTTCTAGCATGCTGGTAGTTTTGAGTTTCAGTTGAAAGTGACAAGGGACAGTAGAACCAGATGACTTTGGGGATGGTCATATCGAGATTTGGAATTTCTGGAGTAATCTGCTTATGGCAAAATAGTATGGATGGACTTATTTGGTGCCCAAAATAGAGAACAGAATGAGGTTCTCTGATTTTATTTTTATAACTTGTCTACTAAAACAAAATTGTGAGTAAGGAAAAACTGAATCTAATCCCTCTTCACCCACCACTTCAGATTGAGCATTTAGCACAAGAGGTCACGGAAAAACAGCGAGCTCATGTTTTACTATAAGAGCCACTAACACTTCCTTGCTTTTCCAACAGCTTCTGTCCTGCTTGTTTGACAAAAATTTGTAGTAAGAGTCAATGATTTTAAGAATTAAAAAACGATTGCTTCATATTAATCTTTAAAAAATATTAATAAGAACTTCAATTTCAGAATTCTCCAGTGCCACACTAGCTCAGCTCTGCTTTGGCTGACAGAGTCCCTTGTCCCAGGCTGCCGTGGAAAGCCACAGCGACCTAATGGGTGAAAGGAAGCATCAGTTTTTTCTAGGTAGAGTAGAAAAAACCTAGAATGGTGCTTGTTTTTATGAAACTGTCCATAAATAGTGTATTACCACAGTCTTGTGAATTTACACATTGAAGTACCAGGAAATTCCAGAGTTCAAATTCTTCTGTTGATTCAACTATAGAGCACATTCAATACGGTTTATAACATGCCCTCAAAGTATAAACCATACTGTGTTATGCTATGGTATACCATACAAAGGGGAAAATGGGAAGATCAATTTATGGGTAAAGAGGTCAACTGAACATGGCTATGAAAACTTTGGAATTCCTTATGCTTGGATAATGTATGTTCCTAATGCTTGTGCTCCATTACCATATATATTTTTTGAGTTTAGGTAGAAGGTATAGCAAAAGAAAAAATATCACTTTGCTAAAGTCAAACCCCTAAGTTGTAATTTTTTGGAATCAGGAAGCCTTAAGTCAAAGTTCTTGTGAAAATCCGTAAAATGTCCTCTCTTGTGCTTGTTCTTAACTACTTTATTTAAATTTTTATGACTTTAGATTGGCTTGATTTTTTTCTTTTCCTCCATTGGGAGTATACTCCTGCCAAGTTGGAAGTTTATAACAATCATTTTTGAATGACATAAATGCAAAAAAATCTCGACCGTCTGTCTGCCATAGGAAAACTGTATTTCTTTCACCATTGTTTTACTGCAGGCTCATGAAGTTATTTTTATAAAATTATTATTTTTTTCATGGAGGGGAAGAAAGTTCAGTACAAATATGTTGACTTAAAATCCAAACATAAATTTTCAAGAGAAGTCTTCAGTAAAAGAGTGACAACACTGTAGTCTTAAATATTATTACTTAAACTTTTGAGGGTTTCAATTTCACTGATTTGAGCAAGGTGACTAGTCTTTCTAAACTTCCTTCACTAAAATAAGATTGGGACCTGGTGATCCAGGGGTTAAGAATCTGCCTGCCAATGCAGGGGACACAGGTTCGATCCATGGTCCGTGAAGATCCCACAGGCCATGCAGCAACTATCCGTGCCCCACAACTACTAAGCCTGCGCTCTAGAGCCCAAGAGCCACAACTACTGAAGCCCACGTGCTCCAGAGTCTCTGATCTGCAACAAGAAAGAAGCTACCAAGATGGGAAGTCCATGCACCACAATTAGAGAGCAGCCCCTGCTCGCTGCAATGAGAGAAAGCCCACATGCAGCAATGAAAGCCTGTGCACAGTCAAGTAAGTACATAAAACAAAGTAAGATTGACTATAGTTTAAGTAATAAACAGCAGCAACTATTGTTGCTTGTTGGCCCAGCAAGATTTTCCAAGACTTTCTCTGGTTAACATTTCCTGCTCTAGGAGTCCTTCTCTGGGATTTCTTGATTTGGAGTCTGAGGAGTAATAGTCCTGCCCCTGAGGTCAGGTGCTCAAGGCTTATGAAGTTATGTTGTAAGGGTGGGAGGGTAGAAGGTTGACATCTTCAGGGTGAACAGAAACCTTCCGTAGTAGAGGATGAAATTAAGCAGATAGAAATGAGCAACTTGTGGGCTGAGGGTGGGGCGGGGGGCAGGCAGTGGAGCCAAGCTGCACAGTACTGAGCATGGACAAGAGTAAGATGTTTTTTGCCTTCTTTTCAGTCCCAGAAGCTCAGATCCTGTAGGTCTGGATCAATTCTTTTGATCCTATGAAGTACTCCCTTATCAAAAGCCTGATGAACTAGGATATGTCCTCTTATGCTAAAGCTAAATTTATAGCTAGATTTCTGATATCTGCAACCCAAAGGGCTAAAACACAGTATCCTTGTTAATTTTGTTGTACGAGGTTGTATATAGGGCTGCTGCTGCTGCTTCTGCTAAGTCACTTCAGTCGTGTCCGACTCTGTGTGACCCTGTAGACAGCAGCCCACCAGGCTCCACCATTCCTGGGATTCTCCAGGCAAGAGTACAGGAGTGGGGTGCCATTTCCTTCTCCAATGCATGAAAGTGAAAAGTGAAAGTGAAGTCATTCAGTCCTGTCCAACTCTTAGTGACCCCATGGACTACAGCCTACCAGGCTCCTCCATCCATGGGATTTTCCAGGCAAGAGTACTGGAGTGGGGTGCCATTGCCTTCTCCAGTATATAGGGCTGCTGCTGCTGCTAAGTCACTTCAGTCATGTCCAACTCTGTGCAACTCCATAGATGGCAGCCCACCAGGCTCCACCGTTCCTGGGATTCTCCAGGCAAGAACACTGGAGTGGGTTGCCATTTCCCTCTCCAATACATGAAAGTGAAAAGTGAAAGTGAAGTCGCTCAGTCGTATCCCACTCTTAGCGACCCCATGGAGTGCAGCCTACCAGGCTCCTCTGTCTATAGGATTTTCCAGGCAAGAGTACTGGAGTGGGGTGCCGTTGCCTTCTCCAGATATATAGGGCAGTGGTTCTTAAACTTCAGTGTGCATCAAAATCACCTGGAGGGCTTGCTAAACAACTACTGGACTCCTTTCTTAGACTTTCTTAGTCAATCAGTCTGGAGTGGAGGCCTGAGAATTTGTGCTTCTAACAAATATTTAGGCCATGTTAATGCTGCTCATCCAGAGAGCACACTTTCAAAAACACAGGTTAAGGGTTAACACAGATCTTTACACAACCAGAGCTCCTGAGTAAGGAAAAGAAGCATTGAACTACTACATCATCAAAAATATTCAGGAAGCATCTGGATGAAGATTTTTCAGGGATGCTGGCAGAAGGGGTTTTGCATTGTAGGAAAATTATACTACACTTCTAGGTTCCCTTCTAATATAACACTAAAATTTTATGTTTCTCTAAAATTTCTTCTAGGTTGAAGGAAGTGAGAGAACAACAAAACACACTGTCTGATTCCTCCAAATAATACAAATACAGGAAAACTAAATGTGTTCCTGCCACAAATTCAGACTTGTGCAGTGAAGCCAGCACCACAGTGCATTCCCACATTGACTTTGGGAAATACACACTGCCATCGTTTCGGACATGACTGAAGCGACTTAGCATTGTTTATGAAGTTTTGTAGTGTATCAGCAAACACAAATTTAACCCCTATTCAAGTCTGCTAACAAAGTATATTATTATGTCCTCACTGCCCAAACCCAGTGTAACAACTACAAACTAAATACATGGATAGCTATATCCAGAGTTTACTTTATAATACATAGAAAGTTCTAACTTGAGGAGGCAATCCATTTTACCAGCTCCAGAAGTTCAGTTCTGTTATCGTTACCAACAGGTAAATCTAACAGTTAGTCCAGTAGGATTACCCTGTGGGGGAAAAAAAGTCCTTTGTTTCCTTTTTAAACTTTTGAGAAAGAACAAATTGTGCGTAACAAACATGATAGTGAAAATATTATAGTGTTACTTGGTACTGTTTTCCTTGTGTTGTGACAACCTCTCAGGATTTTTTTTTTTAATTTCTAACATGGGGCATTGTCTATTTTTGAGTAATATACCCAAGGTCATATGCAGCTGGCAGAACCAGAACAGACAGACCAATCGTTGGGCAATGTCTATGATATCCTGTTGTTAAATACGCTGAATATCACCTCTGAGTAATGCTTTATTAGAAACATTCTTAAAGGCACAAGCCCAGTAGGAATTCTTTGATTAAAAAAAAAAAATGAGACACTACGGGTTATTTCAGTTGCGTTGGCTTGTTTGTCTTTTGACTTTCAGGATCTCAGTTCCACATCCAGGGATTGAATCCAGGTTGCAGCAGTCAAAGCCTAGAGTCCTAACCACAAGGCCACCAGGGAACTCCCTTAGTTGTATTTGGAGACTTCAAAAATTTAACCAGGCTATATTAGTCTTCAGATTTTTTTAAAAAAAGAAACTAATGCAAATGAAATAAAGGGACTTGCCTGGTGGCCCAGGGATTAAGAATCCACCTTGCAATACAGGGGAAACAGGTTCGATCATTGGTCAGGAAACTAATATCCCACATACAGTGAAGCGTCTAAGTCCACGCACCACAGCTAATGAGCCTGTAAGCCACAACTAGGGAATCCATACGCTATAACAAAAGATCCCACGTGATGAAACAAAGATCATGTGTGCCACAGCTAAGATCTAGTGCAGCCCAATAACTAAATACTTTTTTTTAAAGAAGTAAATATGAATATTACATGTTTTTAAAACTAGACACATACGGATATGTCACTAGTCTTGCCGCTTTGGGCAAATTTCAAGATTTCTTGAGCTCCCCAAAGCTCAATTTTTCTCATCTCTAAAATGCAGAGATTGGCCTGGATATTCTTTATGTTTGCTTCAAAGCTAAAATTCTACAGCCTCATGGGAAAGGGATAGCATAATGATTCACTAACAGTTTTGTTTAAACAATCTCAGTTTATTGAAGTTCCTAGAGTTCAGGCATTTGAGTCCATGCCATATGTTTATTTAGGAAGTAGAGACAGAGAATGAGCGGTATATTACTAAACTTCATGAGAAATTGCTACTTCATAAAAGGAGAAAATGTGAAATTCTAGAACTGGGCAGAAACCTGTGTATCAGAATTGTGGGTTTGTGGAGAGGTGTTAAAAGGAACAGTGATGCAACCCACTATTCATGGAGGTTCTTCTCTCTCTCAAAGCAGCATATTGCCCATGGTGGTTTCTTAAGTGGAATTTCACAATGTAATCTGTGGTAGCTAAATTATTAACTTTTATATATGAGGGAATGGAAATTTTTTAAAAAATAGCTATTTTTCCAGGTTTATGCAGTGAATAAAAGTCAGACTTAAAAGCTTGACATGTAGGGGTAGACATAGTCATGCGAGGGCTTCCCTGGTGACTCAGACAATAAAGAATCCACCTACAATGCCGGAGACCTGGGTTTGATCCCTCTGTTGAGAAGACTGCTTGGAGAAGGGAATGGCTACTCACGCCATGATTCTTGCTTGGAGAATCCTATGAACAGAGTAGCCTGGTGGGCTATAGTCCATGGGGCAGCAAAGAGTCAGACACGACTGAGCGACTAAGCACTATATGCATAGTCTTGTGAAGATACTGGAGAACTGATTTCAAATGCAGAGAGTCAATATTAGCTGTGTTTCCTTTTCTATCAACATAAAACCAAATAACTTTATAGGAAATAATTGTGGGGGAGCATTACATCATCACTCTTTACAAAAGAAACCATTCAAAGTATTCTGCTAACTCACTTTCAACTGCTTTTGAAAATCAAAAACCAAAACTGGAATCACAAATGAAATTTGGTATGGTAAAGTATAAATCGGCATCGTCTGGGTGAATACAATTAAAGGACGGACAAACTGTGTGTTAATCAATGTAAAATACTGAAGATTTTGTGTTAAGGAAAGTCTATATACTAAGTCTGAATTCCCTGGTTTGAAAAGGATTAACCAAACTCAGTAGAAGTAAAGCCAAAGAAAATATACACTTCATTTGTGGAGAAAATAAAAAATAGTTAAATTTCTCTTGATGATGTCATAAAGCTACAGGATACTGAGGTCCTTAAAAGATCAGTTCTCACACATTCAGTAAATAATATAAAACACAGTCATTACCACTTTGTTGAGCCTGCTGGCATAATTCACAGCAGACAAAAGAAATATGTCCTTTGGCAACTTTTGGCTCACCATTCAGAGAGTCTGATGTTTGATATATTTAATAAAGCAGTGAAGCTTGATATTGCATTTCTACTGAGCAGAAATATCCCAAGAATGCACAGAGAGAAAATAAATAAGAATGTGATTCTAGTAGAGAAATTGAAGCAAATGTGAAGACAGGAACATCACAGTAGAAAAAAAAATGACTAGTTTCATATGCTAAACATTTTAAATCACTGAGGATTTATTATATTTTGGCATCAAGTTGGAAGATCATATATTCATAAGTCTATATATAAACAAGATTTTTAATATCTTAAAATAGATTTTAATGTATGATTGCATATATCATAACATGTTTAAAAGCAGATTCAGACAATAATTGTGGCTACAGCAACTACTTTGATAAACTCAAGAATCTGAGCATGATAAGGCTGGAGGAAGAGGAACTGGAGTATTGGAAGGAGATTCAACAGACTGTGCCTACAGTATATCAGATGGTCAGAAAATGGAACTTAGAATGAGGTTCTGGGGCTTCCCAGATGGCTCAGTGGTAAAGAACTCGCCTGCCAAAGCAGGAGATGCAAGAGATACAGATTCAATCCCTGGGTCAGGAAGACCCCCCTACAGAAAGAAATGGCAACCCACTCCAGCATTCTTGCCCGGGAAATCTCATGGACAGAGAAGCCTGGTGGGCTACAGTCCACCGGCTCACAAAAGACCTAGACACTCAGCAACTGAAAACCAACAACAGTAAAGGCTCTAGAATGGGAGCCCTACAGATCTGGGAACTGCCTTCCCAGGGTTAACTGATTCCTAGAGAGACCAACAGCTTGCTTGCCAGCATGCTTTTGATATGCAACCTACATCGTCCACCAATTTCCTTTTCTCATGCTTCTTCAGTCTGGGACACTGTCTTCTGCCCTAATCACAACAGGACTGGGTACTGGACAACTGGGAACCATCCCTGCAGAGCAGAGCCTGTTAAAACTATTCGAACTATCCAATCATAAGGCTGTACTGCTTGCTTCTGTCATTCTTTTCTGTGTAACTGAAATAAAAGCTCCTGCCTGCAGTTCCCCCCACCCCCTCTGCTGTCTCATCTTATTTGGTGCTTCCCTTTGTGGCCCTGCACAGCATGGTATAGCATGGCACAATCTCCTATTTCTAGAGGATTGTCAGTATAATAAAAACTTCTTCCTCTAGGCAATCATTTTTATGCCTGTTTGTCTTACTTTCCTGCTCAAAATAAGTGCCAAGTACATTTTTAGAACAACTGTGTTTTGTAGATTTACTGAGTTTCTCAACCATTCAAATAGACTGTTCTAACTCAACACATTCTTCTGAGATTGTCTGTTAGACTATTACACATTACAGTCCCCTTAACCTCACTGCATGTCCTCACTCAGCACTTTAAAGATACTGTGCTATGATATTGCAGCGGACTCTTGGATGACCCTGCAGTCTTTCCTATTCCTTTGGAAGATGAGAAGTGAGTCCTCTCTACTCAAATTAGTTCATTAGGTTCCATGACTTTCTCTGTCCAGGGGATGAACATGCAATCAAGCTAGGTCAGCTAAACATTGTTTTCCTAAAATTTGGTTCTTACATCTTATGATACAAAGATCAAAAATGTTGAAGCTGATTTATTCTATCCTTGGCAGCTGGAAGACATGTGCTAAACAAGACATTATTTCTTGCTGCCTAGATCCTAATAGCTGTCTGGGTGACTCTGGCTTTTCTTTGATTTTGTGAGCTATCTCATAATCTTCCAGGAAATTCCTCATGTTAGCATTGGTTTCTGTTGCTTGCAACCACAGAATTCCAACTTACTTATGAATACAGTCAATAGAGATACTTTGTGCAAAGTTGACTATTAAATTCACAGTGATTTCTGAAAGTTCAGGATGTATTAAGAGGATTTGTGTGCACAAGTATTTTGTAAAATGTTAAACAGCATATAGCACTGGCTTCTAGTCTTCTCTCTGCTCTTTTTCCTTCATCCGTTTCTCTAAACCAAAAACCAGGCTTCGGTACAGATATTCAGGTTTAAGGATAACTTTTTTAGCCAGTCTATATGAGTGGATGGAATCACTGCTCTGGGATGAAATATTTGGTGTACAAGGGAAAATTCCCTTCTGGACTCCCGCTAGAAAGTTAGACAAATGAGATAAAGCCTGAATCTCCTTCTTAAGAGTGGAGACTCACCCAAGGCTCTCTCATCCCTCACCAAAGTGTAAGGCACCTGGTGTGAGAAACACTCACTATATCCTTCTCTTTAGATGTCCTTCCCCTCTTTGAGCCCCCACCCGTTCTGTGTCTAATCTGAGAAGTACTGTGTTTCTGCCCTTGTCTAAGAAGCTATGAAGTAGACAAATCTTTGCTGTCTGTCCCTTTTGGATCTTTTGCTTCCTATCTTCATATTTTTAGAACAAACATGTTATGTAAATTTACTGAATTTCTCAATCATCCAAGTATACTGGATACGACCTATCCGTGCAGAAGAGTGAAAGGATGTGAGAATCAAGTTCAGGCTTCCAGTGGAAAAACACAAAGTTGGTCTTTGGGTCAACTTAAGTTTGAAGTTTTTCAGATTTAACTTGAGTTTGCTAGAAGTTCAAAGTTTCAGCCAATGATAAGGTAACTTGCTATGTCTTTTGAGTATGTATTTGTTTTGAGTATCACATCCTTCGAGACAATGAGTATACATTAGTGTGGCTTTATCTGTTGTTTACAGTTGTCATCCATTCTGGAATGTTTACTGTTCATTTCATACTGGTTGTCCTTTAGACATTTTGCATGTCATCTCTTATATCCTTAATAACATACCCAACATCTCCTAAATGCAATTTTTTTTTTTAAGTTTCTCAGTTGTGTCCAAATCTTGGCGACCCTGTTGCCTATAGCCCAGCCGGCTCCTCTGTCCAGGGAATTCCCAGGCAAGCATACTGGAGTGGGTTGCCATTTCCTTCTCCAGAGGATCTTCCCTACTCAGGGATTGAACCCATATCTCCAGTGTCCCCTGGGTTGCAAGTGGATTCTTTACAGCTGGGCCTCTGGGGAAGCCCCTAAATGCAATTGTTATGATATATGTGGTAGGTGTCAAAAATGGTCACAATCATTCTTACTTCCATATGTCCACACTCTTTATAATGTATCTTCTTCCATTCAGAGGTAGAGTCTACTTCCCAATTCTCTGAATCTAGGTTGGATTTGTGATTTGCTTTGGCCAATATAGTATGGCAGAATGATGGTGTGCTGATACCAACGCTAGGCTTTTAGAGGCCTTGTGTATTTCTATTTGCACCACTGGGACTCCTGCCTTTTGCCATGGGAACAAGTCCATGCCAGTCTGCTGGAGAATGTGAGACCATGTGGATCAGAGCAGAGATGGCTCAGTTGTCCCACCTAAGGCTCTAGACGTGTGAGAATCCACCCAAGTGTAAGAGAACCCATTTTGGGGTTGGCCACAGGGGCATGAAGAGACCTAGCTGAAGAACTGCCAAGTAGGGCTTGAACTGCCAACTCTAGTTTCATGAACTTTATAAACGATTGTGTTAAGCCACTAAATTCTGAAGTGGTTTGTTATGCAACAATATCAGTCGCTAACTAGTGCAATATATTGCTTATTATTCATAGTAAAAGGTAGAATTATTTAGCAATAGAGAAAACCCTGGGCTTCCCTGAAAGCTCAGTTGGTTAAGAATCTGCCTGCAAAGCAGGAAACCCCAGTTCAATTCCTGGGTTGGGAAGATCCGCTGGAGAAGGGATATGCTACCTACTCAGGTATCCTTGGGCTTCCCTGGTGGCTCAGCTGATAAAGAATCTGCCTGCAATGCAAGAGACCTGGGTTCAATCCCTGGGTTGGGAAGAGCCCCTGGAGAAGGAAAAGGCTACCCACTCCAGTATCCTAGCCTAGAGAATTCCATGGACTACATAGTCCATGGGATCAAAAAGAGTCACATATGACTGAGCAACATTCATTTTCACTTTCAAAGACAACCTTGAAAAACAATAAGATGCTTATCACTGGGATCTCTCTCTTCAGTTCAGTCTCTCAGTTGTGTCCGACTTTGCGACCCCATAGACTGCAGCACGCCAGACTTCCCTGTTCATCACCAACTCCCGGAGCTTACTCAAACTCCTGTCCATTGAGTCCATGATGCCATCCAACCATCTCATCTTCTGTCATCCCCTTCTCCTCCCACCTTCAATCTTTCCCAGCATCAGGGTCTTTTCCAATGAGTCAGTTCTTCCATCAGGTGGCCAAAGTATGGGAGTTTCAGCTTCAGCATCAGTTCTTCCAATGAATATTCAGGACTGATTTCCTTTAGGATGGACTGGTTGGATCTCCTCGCAGTGCAAGGGACTCTCAGGGATCTTCTCCAACATCACAGTTCAAAAGCATCTATTCTTCAGCGCTCAGCTTTTTTTGTAGTCCAACTGTCATATCCATACATGACCACTGGAAAAACCACAGCTTTGACTAGACAGACCTTTGTTGGCAAAGTAATGTCTCTGCTTTTTAATGTGCTATCTAGGTTGGTCATAGCTTTTCTTCCAAGGAGCAAGCATATTTTAATTTCATAGCTGCAGTTACCATCTGCAGTGATTTTGGAGCCCCCCAAATAAAGTCTCTCACTTCCATTGTTTCCCCATCTATTTGCCATAAAGTGATGGGGCCAGATGCCATGATCTTAGTTTTCTGAATGTTGAGTTTAAAGTCAACTTTTTTCACTCTCGTCTTTCATTTTCATCAAGAGGCTTTTTAGTTCTTCTTCACTTTCTACCATAAATGTGTTGTCATCTGCATATCTGAGGTTATTGATATTTCTCTGGCAATCTTGATTCCAGCTTGCGCTTCATCCAGCCTGGCATTTTGCATGATGTACTCTGCATATAAGTTAAATAAGCAGGATGATAATATACAGCCTTGACGTACTCCTTTCTCGATTTGGAACCAGTCTGTTGTTCCGTGTCCAGTTCTAAGTGTTGCTTCTTGACCTGCATATCGATTTCTGAGGAGGCAGGTCAGGTGGTCTGGGATCTCTAAGCCGAGACTTTATGATTCCTATACTGGACTTGTGACAAGATCCCAAGAAGTATTTTCAAATGCATGATTCCAAAATTCTGTGTTATGATAGTTTCATTTCTCCCTCATTCTGAATGCCCGCCAGGCTCCTCTGTCCATGGAATTCTCCAGGCAAGAATACTGGAGTGGATAGCCATTCCCTTCTGCAGAGGATCTTCTCATCCAGGGATCGAATCCTGGTCTCCTACACTGCAGGCAGATTCTTTATCATCTGAGCCACCAGGGAAACCCATTCTAACTGCAAATAAACAATTTAAATCATGTTGCTCTCTTCTTTCCATAAGCGAAACTCTTGTACGTTAGCATTAAAATATCCCAGGTTAATAAAACATCTGTTGAGCATGGACTCAAAACAACCAGTTGGTCATGTAACGACAGTGTAAGAGAAGTGATGGATTCTGAAACACACATATCAATTTCTAAGTCATGATCATGTCTTTAATATCTTCCCACTGTTGCTGTAACACCTCAGCTAAATTCTTCATGCTTTTGAGTTTTAGTTTCATGACCAATAAAATAGGCACAATCATCTTTCCTCTGTCGTGAAACTTGGTATGAGCCAATCATGTATAGTCCTTCTATACAGCTGAGAATCCAAGTTAGATTAAGTATACATATGAAGCACTCTGATATACAGAGAATAGATCTCAAAATGAGAGTATCCTAACAAATATGTCACCGGATGTGTGAATATTCCCAAATAAAATTGTCGTTGAAGAAATAATTAGGTTAGAATACAAATGATCAAACTGAATTACAGTGGGCTTTTCAGGATTTGTAGGGCTTCCTTGATGGCTCAGACGGTAAAGAATCTGCCCGCTAGGTAGGAGACTGGGGTTCCATCCCTGGTTTGGGAAGATCCCCCAGAGAAGGAAATGGCTACCCACCCCAGTATTTTAGCCTGGAGAATTCTATGGACAGAGGAGCCTGGCGGGCTACAGTGCATAGAGTCACAGAGAGCTGGACACAGCTGAGTGACCGACACTTCAGTATTCATGGGTTCCACATCTACGCGTGCAATCAAAATATTTTTTAAAATTTCAGAAAGTTCCAATAAGGAAAACTTGAATTATTTGCAGTTATTATAACAGTTCCAGTTATTATATCAGTTACTTTGTATACATGACTATTAACATAGACTTTGCATTGTTTTAATGATTTTAAGTAAGCTGAGTGTGAGTGCTCAGTTGCTTAGTCACGTCCAACTCTTTGCAACCCTGTGGACTGTAGCTCACCAGGCTCCTCTGTCCATGGAATTTTCCAGGAGTGGGTTACCATTCCCTTTTCAAGACGATCTTCCTAACACAGGGGTTGAAACAGAATCTCTTGTGACTGCATTGGCAGGCAGATTCTTTACCAGTGCGCCACCTAAGTAAGCTAAAAATGACTTAAAGTATAAGAGAGAAATAGATAACTAATAAAGACCTGTTGTGAAGCATAGGGAACTCTACTCAGAACTCTGTAATGGCCTAAATGGAAAAAGAATCTAAAAGTGAGTGGATATATGTATATGGATAACTGATTCACTTTGCTGTCCACCTGAAACTAACACAATGTGGTAAACCAACTACACTCCAATAAAAATTTTAAAAATATATTTGAAAAAGTAATATCCCCTCCCCCAAGAAAAAGTACATGGGAGGATAGGCATAGGTTATATGCAGATACTAAGCACTTTATATAAGAAACTTGAACATCCATGGATTTGGTATTCAAGGCAGGGGGCGTATCCTGGAACCAATCCCTGTCAGATCCTGAGGGACAGCTGTAACTGTAAAATGCTAACTACTGTAGAGCAACCTAGACAGCGTATTAAAAAGCAAAGACATTACTTTGCCAACAAAGGTCCGTCTAGTCAAAGCTATGGTTTTTCCAGTAGTCATGTATGGATGTGAGAGTTGGATTATAATGAAAGCTGAGTGCCGAAGAATTGATGCTTTTGAACTGTTGTGTTGGAGAAGACTCTTGAGAGTCCCTTGGACTGCAAGGAGATCCAACCAGTCCATCCTAAAGGAAATCAGTCCTGAACATTCATTGGAAGAACTGATGCTGAAGCTGAAACTCCCATACTTTGGCCACCTATGGAAGAACTGACTCATTGGAAAAGACCCTGATGCTGGGAAAGATTGAAGGTAGGAGGAGAAGGGGACAACAGAGGATGAGATGTTTGGATGGCATCACAGACTCGATGGACGTGACTTTGAGTGAACTCCAGGAGTTGGTGATGGACAGGGAGGCCTGGTGTGCTGCAGTCCATGGGGTGGCAAAGAGTCGGACACAACTGAGCAACTGAACTGAACTACTGTAGAAAATTTAAACATACATTTATACAGAAGGCTGAAGAGAAATATGAGTTATTAAAACTTCTAGAAGAATAGATGAAAGAGTGGCACTAACATGGTGTTCAGCACAGTTAACAGCTAGGCCTCAATCTCAAGACAAATAGACTTGCTTAGTCATCCTTCGAATTTTAATTTTTTTCTAAAATAAAACAAATAGCTTACTTGTCCATGCCACCGACTTGCAAGATTATATATTTCAAAATTATATATATTTTATAGACATACATGTTCATATTAGGATGATTTTAACATTTTTTCTTGTGAAAAATGCACAGAACTATCTTTAAGCAGTCCAGCATCATTAAATCTGTTCACATTACATTCTGGCGATGTTTAAAGAATTGACGACAGATGAAATGTTATAAAAGTGGGAGTATCAGACAGTTATTTTAAAGCCTCTGCATACACGGGAGTTTAAGGCCTTACACTGTGGTATCAAAAATGTGCCTCAATGGTGACTCTTATTTTGTAGGAGGATTGTCCCTGGGAATGTTTACCCAGAGGCTGCATGACCCCTGAATTGGGTACGATAATGATTTTTCCAGTTCAGAAACTCCAGTGCTTGCTGCTTTGAATCCTGTTCATGCGTTCTGTAATCATTTATTCAGCGCCCTGGTCTGTGCCAGCATGCTGGTAGGGACCACAAATGTGAAGCTAAATGGGAGTAGCCCAGTGGGACCATGAGCCCTCAGAATATCTTTCTGTTGTTCCTTTTCACTACTGTTCTAACAGATAGAACTATCAAGCTAGTGAAGTTTCTTTTTGTTTTGTCACCGTGGACTTTGGTGACAGACAGATTGGGTCTCACTTCTTCCTCTGTCACTTACTTTCTAACCTGTTTCCACATCTGGAGATAATATCGATAATGCTACTTAATTCACAGAGGTGTTGTGAGGATCAAAGACATGATGTGAGAAAAACGTTCAGAACAGACCCACCTCCCCACTGAATGTTTGCTCAGATTTCTCCAGTGCTCACTATCCTTATGGAGTGTCCCACAGCAAAGGCCTTTCCTTCATCCCTCTACCTGCCACCAATTGCCAGGAAAAATTACACCTGGCATGCTCTTCCTTCAGCCCTGTCTCTTCTAGGTAAGCTCATCTAAATTTATATGAATGTGTAAGTAAGCTCTAACTTCTTTTTATTTGTCCCTGGTAATGCATTTGCCTTCTTGAAAGGATATTTTCCTCCATTGAGACAGGTTAACTCTACTAAGTATTTACAAATGATTTTTCATTTAGTATTATGAGAAGTTAAGGGAAAGGAAAATAGTTAGGAAGTCAGAAGGAAAAGGAAAGAGAAATGAAAGAAAACTAGAAAAGAGAAAGAACACATAAAGGGGGAAGGGAGGGAAGTTAGAGGAAACCAGGGAAGAGGTAGATAATGGAAATTGCTGCAGAAAGATACGTTAGCAGAGACTGAAGTGGGGTTCAAAGGTAGAAACAGAGGGAGGGAAAAAGAGAGAGCTGCGGAGAGAGCTCTTTGTATTGTCAACCTTCACAGAGACTGGGGCACGTCCAGTACACTGCCTGGCACAGTTAGCATGCCAGAGAGACATGTTGAGACACTGGGTCATAGAGGGACACTGTCACCATCTGCTTGCTCTGTAAGCTGAGGATATTCTCCTTTCATTATTTCTTCTAATGACTTTCGTTTACAAGGCTGGTTCATAGCGCCACAGCAGTTTATTATTGAACCTTCAGAGGTTCCACTCCGAATAGGATTGTCAGAGCAGACAGTTAAAGGAGAACGCATTATTTGAATTTTAGCTCCAGTACATGGATTGTATGCACAAAGCTCTAGATTGTATCCAGCCTGTAAAAGATGTTCCCCCAACTCGACCTTAACTCAAAGCCATGTCAGACTGCTGAAGGGGTTAAGCATTACGTAGGATGTGGAGAGAGCTAGTTTCAGGCAGGTGGCATCAGTCTGTGGCTCTTCTGGTTCTAACTGCATGTCAGAAGTGATGACCTTCATGCTCCATCCCATAAAGGCCCTGAATAGGGTAAGCCTGGCCTTATAAGACATTGACAACTCTAACCATTAGGCAGCAGTGGTTCTACATCATAGCTTCTACATCTTGGATCTAGTGGGTCCAAAGAAACATTTAGCTCCCAAACACCTTAGAGAACTTCTACCTGACCCCTATTCTACTTGGTCACCTTGTATGTCAAGCTTTGCATCTTGGTTTTGGGTTTCTGTTCCAATTTCCTTCTGAAATGAGTCCATTCCTTGTGGGCTGAGTCCTGGGTTCCAGCATCCTGGGTTCCTGCCTATAGATCCTCTTCCCACCTCTCTTACTAGCCTAGAAGAACCATCATTATACTGGCACCCATGTGATAACAATCACTGCTTCTTTCAACCCTGTCCTCATGGAAATGGCCACCTGAATATTGAATCACCCACATAAGATTTCATTTAGCTGTACTTAGATTTCATTGTCTGTACCTCATCCCTTCCTGGAGGGCTCTGCTTCTTCTGTCCTGGCTTGTTTCCCACGGTGCTGAAGTTGGCTTTTTCTTTTCTTCCTATTTGGAAAAATCCCTGTCTGCTCTGTTCTGTGAGTAACCCAAAGCTTACCAAAAGGTATACTCTAATTCAATTCCTCAGGGAAACTTCTCTGCCTTATCACCTGCTACCAACCAATCTTCCTCTTCCAGTTAAAAGGATATTAACAGTATTGTGATACCTTTGCTTATAATTTATAAGTGTGTCTTTGGGGATTTGCACAATGAAGGTTAAACAACATCCACATATACTTTTTACTTTGTTCCTAATGCAGATTGGGGGCTTGGTAAATGGTGAGTGAATGAATGAAGAAACAAGAACAGGTTAGTGGTTCGAAAAAATTGGGAATGATTGCTCTTGTATTTGTTAATGATTAGCTAATAGTTTTATGAGATGGTAAATTCTATTTTTAGAATGAAGTACTCATGAGGACAATGTTCTAGCTTTATCACTGCCTGGACTATTTATTTTTATATAGAGAAAGTGTTTGCTCCACAGTACTACTTTGTACTGTGGCTTGTCATTAAATAAATCATTCTTTTCTCACAAGGCAGGGTGAGCAAAAGGGTATGGATGGTTCAGAGAAATTCAGCACCATTGATGAAAAAAAAATCCACTAAAGATCAACAGGATAACATGTTATCATTATAAGAAACCAAGTTTCAAGGTACAGGAAAATCTAACGTTAGAGTAAATAAAAATACTTAATTTGTTTCTTCTAACATCATTTCTTAATATTATTCTGTAGCTTTTTACCTTGACCACCCTAGTATCTGAAGAAGTGATTGAAACAAGACCCAAGTTTTAATACTTACAAAGAGTTTTACACTGTTTCCTATCTTCTGCAGGGATTTCTGCTTGTACTTGGTCGTGTTAGGAACCTTTCTTATTCAAGGAAAGCCCCTCTTGCTATTTCAGATTTAATTTGCTTGAATTTTCATTTCCCTTATTTGCATGAATACCAGGGGTGCTCCAGATACCATCCTATATGTGGGTTTATGTCTTGATACTTTTTATTACTATTATTGTTATACTTTTTATTGTAAGGAACACTGCTGACAGGGCCTTAATTCATTTGGCTTGTAAGTGCTGATGCGGCTATCCTCTGGGTCGGGGAGAGGTCATAGTCTGTTCTAAAACAGAATCGCTGGCTCCACTGTATGCCTGTGGGTTTAATTGGTCTCCCACACAGGATCTTATTGCTGATTGGAGCCTGGAGAGCACATCTGTTCTGATTCCCTCACCTTCTGGCAGGTGGATTTCAAACTGTTTAAGAGAGATGGCTGTTGAAATCGAATTGAAAATGATCATTTTACAGATCCTCAGATACTACAACTCCACAATCTCTCTTTGTGTCTGATTTTGGGCTTTACCAACCTAACAATTAAGAGTTTCTCTTTTTCTCTGCCTGACATAAACCCTATTTCAATACTGTTCTCTCTGGTTTTGCTCTTTTTTATATGGAAAACAATCGATCAAACTCCTGCCGGAGAATGTCTTTTATGTTTTGAGGTTATAATCAAGTCATATTAGTTTTCTCTTCTATTAGACAAGAGAGCATAGTCTAATTATTAGTCAGTTAACTCCTATTAGTTTCTCTGACTTGTACTGAGACAGGTTAGCAAAACATTTCAGCACATGGGCCTTAGAATGAACCTCACCTGGATTGAAACCCTGACCTTACTACCTATCAACTTTACAATCTTTGGAAAGTTACTTAAACTATTCATCTTTTGTTTTTCTATATGGAAATGTTATGGACCAAATGTTTGTATCCCTTCTAAAATTCATATGTTGAAATCCTAACCTTCAATGTGATGATATTAGGAGGTAGGGCCTTTGGGAAGTAAATAGATCATGGGGTGAAGTCCTTATGGGTGGGACAGTACCCTTACAAGAAGGCACACAGGAGAGCTTCCTTCTTCTCTCTGCTCTCCATCATGTGAAGGTTCAACAAGAAGCCAGCCATCTGCAAACTAGGAAGAGTGTTCTCAGCAGGAACCAATTTGTCCAGCACCTTGATCTTGGATTTCCAGCCTCCAGAAGTGTGGAAATGAAAGTTTGTTGTTTAAGCTACCCATTCTATGGTAATTTACTATAGGAGCCTGAGTTGACTAAGGCAAGAAATAATAATAGTTTCAGTCCTATAGAGTTGTTAAGAGGATTCAATGAATGGAAAGTCCTTAGTTTGGTACTTGACATGCTGCTGCTGCTAAGTTGCTTCAGTTGTGTCCAACTCTTTGCGACCCCATAGACGGCAGCCCACCAGGTTCCTCTGTCCCTGGGATTCTGCAGGCAAGAATACTGGAGTGGGTTGCCATTTCCTTCTCCAGTGCATGCATGCATGCTAAGTTGCTTCGGTCATGTCTGACTCTGTGCAACCCCATGGACAGCAGCCCACTAGGCTCCTCTGTCCATGGAATTCCCTAGGCAAGAGTACTAGAGCGGGTTGCCATTTCCTTCTCCAGGTACTTGACATAGAAGATGCTTAATTAATATTAGCAGCTATTGGTGGACAGAGGAGCCTGGTAGGGTGCAGTCCATGGGGTCACTAAGAGTTGGACACGACTGAGCGACTTCCCTTTCACTTTTTACTTTCATGCATTGGAGAAGGAAATGGCAATCCACTCCAGTGTTCTTGCTTGGAGAATCCCAGGGACGGGGGAGCCTGGAGGGCTGGTGTCTATGGGGTCGCACAGAGTCAGACATGACTGAAGCGACTTAGTAGTAGCAGTAGCAGCAGTGGTACTTGATGGGCACCATACAACAAAGGATATGGCCATCACATCTCATTTTCCCAACCTCAATAACACACATTAAGTTTTTCTTTCTCTAATGTTTGAATTTTGCCCACATATCATCCACCTTTCTTAGAGAAAAGTGTCTGTGACTTTTTGCCTTAAGTGTTTGCAGGCTTGTTGTATTAGGATGAGAGGATCCTAGAGATTACTTCCTTAAAGGCACTTGACTTACTGGTCACCAACAAGATCCTGGAGAAGCGGTGGCATTAAAAAATCTTAGTAGGCAGTGCAACAGGGAACCTCTTTCCTTAGGAAAAGTCCTCTCCATTTCCTGCTTGGTAGGCAGTGCCTGCTCTTGGGGCAGTTTACAGGATACAGACAAAGCCCAGGAGAAAGTAGAGCATGGTGTCTAGTACTAAGTGTGGGTGAATGACACAGCGTTTCTACCTTCGTGGAGCTTACATTTTAGTGGAGAGACCCAGGCAATAAGCAATATTCAAATAAACAACAACAACAACAACATAGCATATGCCGTGTAGACACATGTTATACAAAAGCAGGATAAGAGGCTACAGAAAGGCAAGGTGGAGGGCTGCTGTTGATAATAGCTTGTACGGGAAAGGTCTCTCTGATGAAGTGATGTTGACTGGAATGTAGTGGGAGAATAAGATATGTAGATATATGGCAGAAGAATGTTCTAGACGGAGGGAATGGCAAATTGCAAAGACTCTGAGGTAGGAGTGTGTGGTAGTTGAGAAACAGCATGGGGCATAGCATGGCTGGAACACATGAGACTGAGGGCAGAGAATGACAGATGAAATGAGAGAGAGAGTCAGGGACCTGATGATGGAGGGCCTTATAGGCTATGGTAGGATCTTGGTTTCTATTCTTTGTATTATGCATGTGTGCGTGTTCAGTCGGTCCAACTCTGTGTGACCCTATGGGGTTTAGCCCACTAGGCTCCTCTGTCCTTGAAAATCTCCAAGCAACAATACTGGAGTGGGTAGCCATTCCCTTCTCCAGAGGATCTTCCCAACCCAGGGATGGAACCTGGGTCATCCGTATTGCAGGCAGATTCTTTACTGTCTGAGCTGCCAGGGAAGCCCATTCTTTCTATAATGGGTAGCAACTGGAAATTTCGAGCTGGAGTATGCAGGCAACAGTAACACACATCTGTTTTGATGTTCAGATTGGGATCTGTTCTGATTTGTTCAGTTCAGTTCAGTCGCTCAGTTGTGTCCGACTCTGTGACCCCATGAATTGCAGCACGTCAGGCCTCCCTGTCTATCACCAACTCCCGGAGTTCACCCAAACGAATCGGTGATGCCATCCAGCCATCTCATCTTCTGTCATCCCCTTTTCCTCCTGCCCCCAATCCCTCCTAACATTAGTCTTTTCAAATGAGTCAGTTCTTCACATGAGGTGGCCAAAGTATGGGAGTTTCAGCCCCAGCATCACTCCTTTCAAAGAACACCCAGGACTGATTTCCTTTAGAATGGACTGGTTGGATCTCCTTGCAGTCCAAGGGACTCTCAGGAGTCTTCTCCAGCACCACAATTTGAAAGCATCAGTTCTTCGGTGCTCAGCCTTCTTCACAGTCCAACTTTCACATCCATACATGACCACAGGAAAAACCATAGCCTTGACTAGATGGACCTTTGTTGGCAAAGTAATGTCTCTACTTTTGAATGTGCTATCTAGGTTGGTCATAACTTTCCTTCCAAGGAGTAAGCATCTTTTAATTTCATGGCTGCAATCACCATCTGCAGTGATTTTGGAGTCCCAAAAAATAAAGTCTGACACTGTTTCCACTGTTTCCCCATCTATTTCCCATGAAGTGATGGGACTAGATGCCATGATCTTAGTTTTCTGAATGTTGAGGTTGAAGCCAACTTTTTCGCTCTCCTCTTTCACTTTCATCAAGAGCCATATTATTCTGGTTATTAAATATTTTGAATTATATACCTGCTTTCAAGATACAGGATTTACTGTTAGATTGGTCATGGAGGGGGAGAGAAAGTGAAACATTTGGATTAATACCAAGAAGCTGGGTAAATGAAGGTGCCATTTACCAAGATGGAGTACTCTGGAGAAGGATCATGGGTTCTTTTGTTTTTGGAGGTAACAGGTTAAAGTCTTCTGTTTAAACATATTGCCTTAAAATAAGTGTCAAGTAGACAGTAAGAAAAATAGGTCTGGGATTCAGGGTTTAAAGGCTCAGCTCAAAAACACACATTTGGAGTTATCAGCATTTATAAATTATTCTGGCTACTATTTCTGCATAACAAACTACTCAAAACTTAGTAGCTTAACACAATCATTTTACTAGGTTTATGGATGATATGCTTGAGAAATTTGGAAACATTACAGTGATGAGAGTTTGTCTCTGCTCTACAATGACCAGGGTGTCAGCTGGGAAGACCTGGAGTCTTGGTTGAGGTGATGACATATACAGGCTAGAATCACCTGGCATCTTCAATCATACGTCTGGTA
This sequence comes from Capra hircus, assembly GCF_001704415.2. Classification (NCBI taxonomy): domain Eukaryota; kingdom Metazoa; phylum Chordata; class Mammalia; order Artiodactyla; family Bovidae; genus Capra; species Capra hircus. The sequence goes on along the minus strand of NC_030823.1, from coordinate 28,826,892 downwards.
GTTTTACTGCCCAGAGCTGCTGTCTGAGTGCCTGCATGTGGCTCTTTCACATGATCTGGGCTCCCCGCTAGCATGGCAGCCTTGGGACAGTTGAACATCTTATGATAATTGAACTTCTTTAATGGCAGTGAAGGGTTCTAGTGATAATATTCCAGTGGACAAGGGGAGGCTGCATGGCCAGCCTGGGAAGTTAAATGGTCACTTCTGTTACATTCTATTTGTTACAAATAATTCTAAGATTGGCCTAGATTCAAGATGCAGACCCAATCTTCACTGAGAGAAGTGTTGAAGAATTCATGACATGTGTTTTTTCAAACCATCATATATAGTATTTAAATCTTTAAGACTAATTGAGGTTACCTAGAGACTAGGCATAAATAAAAAAGAGAAAAGTGCAAAGATTGAGCCCTGAGGCACTCTGGTTTTTAGAAATCAGGAATACAGGAGGACCTAGCAAGGAAGACTGAAGGAAGAGAATGTAAGGAGAGCATAGAAGGCACATTAAGAAAAGTATTTCAATTAAGGGGGTTAAGCAGTGCTGTCAAAAGAGCTAAAAGTTCACGTGAAATGTGGACTGAGGATTTACCATTGGCTTTGATAATGTGTAAGTCATGGTAACCTTGGCAGAGAGATTTCCAGAGAAGGATAACCAGGTTTTTCAACTTATTTCTCCAGCTGCCAGCCCCTAGGTCCTGGCAGTGTCACCTCCAGCCCCACTTTGGGACTGAGAACACATTGGCTTAACTGGCTTGGTTTTTGTCATCACACATGGCATGGAGCCTTTTGCCAAATGTTTCCTGCTAATGGAATTTTTAAAAGAATGGCATCTATCTTCCCAATATTCAAATTTACTAAACTGCTGTAATAGGGGTGCAATATCTGCATCATAATGTTTGACTCTAAACTTATTTTTGAAAATTCCATTTATAGTACAGCTTGTTTATGCAGAGCTTTAAAGAGAAATTCAAAAGCAAGATTTAAAGGTAGGGCAAAGCAGACAAGATCCACTGATAAGCAAGAGGGATATATTAGTCTGTGAACCTAAGTAAACATGCCCTAGACATGGAGGGTTGGTTTGGTTGGGATTTTAGCTTTTTGAGAAATTAAAACAAAGCAAAATAAATCTGAAAAGAGAGCAATAAAAACTGCTCCTAGGTTAAAACCATGCCACTTAAATATCCACTTAATTATTATTCAGAGATAAGACATTTGCTTTGTTTATTTTTCAAATAGTTTAGGTAAAACTGAAACTGCATTAATGATATGCATGTAAATCCTTGACCAGTTTATAGCCAGTCCACTTTCATCACCTGCTCTGCTCTGTATCTTTGCGGACAATGCCTGCAGGCTCTCTAACACAAGCTCTCTTTCAGCTGCAAATGGTGGAAGATTCTAGGTAAGAGGATTCTCCTTCTTCTCTGTCCTTTTTGTACCTCCTTTGTGGTTCCAGCTCCCTCCAGGCCTGGTTTTAGCTCCCACCAGTCTTGGGGTAGTAGATGGTACTGCCACCAAACTGAGGTGGCAAACTCATTCTCCCATTTGTCTCCTCAGCTCAGCTCTTCCATCACCTCTGTAACCATTTCTCATAGCTAAAGTTCTTCTGGTTTAAATACATGAATGATTTCTCTTTTTCTGGCTGGATCCTGACCCATCTTTTCTGCCCTGATGTCAACTTCTAACATCCAAATATGTGAATTAGCAACTATAGCCCACTGCTTCCTGGTTACAACAGGAATGACGAGTTGGGTTTATAGAATTCTACAGATCTTTCTGACCCCTCTCGTATAGTGGTTAAAATCATTGACTCAGGCCTGGTGTTGACTCCCAGCTTCTATGTCATTGCTAGCTATGCAGTCATTCACAGGTTATCCAAGGTATCTCTAAACCTGTTTCCTTATTTACATATGGAAATGATACTTTGTCTACTTCATATATGCTCAAAGTATTCATGAGAGTGTTGTCATATTGTAAAGTGTTCTCCCCTTGCCCCTCCTTTTTAAAAAAAAAAAACAAAAAAAAAAACCATCAGCTTTTGCAGCTTATTACTCATGTCAGGAGCCAGACCTGAGGGGAGGACAAGCATTTGGTGGCATTTTATTCTCAGAAAGCACTAAACCAAGTCAATCATTTTCAGGGTCAGGATGTGCTAACTGGGTTGAAAAGTAATGTAGTATAATACTTGTGTGTTACTATACATGAAGCCCTGCTGTGACACTCACCTTGCTTTTGGGCTCTGTTCTTCATTATTGAACCTATAGTTATTCTGGAGTAAGATATAGCAAGGTAAGAGTGGGCTGGTTGTTATAAATGTTATTGTTGGATCAGTTCTCCCCTTTGTAGGCCAGAATTGGAGGATTCGTTGGATTAGGCTTAATGACTCCTATCCTGTCTTATTCTTTTCACTCTCCTATCTCTGTCCTCTCCTGTCCTATTTCTTTTCTGAAAGGTCAGAATACTTCCTAGCATCTTCGTAAAGCTTTTCCTGATTATTTCAAATAATTTGTGTTTGGGGTTACATCTAATCTCCAGTCCCCTCAGCAAAATTTCACAAAGCCCTCCTCCAGGTTCTTTATCCAAAAAACACCCTGCCATGTAGCCTTTAGCACTCACGTTTTGTAGGATCACTCAAGCACTGTGGGACTGCTGGGGCTTCGCCTTGCTTTGGTTTCATTAACAAGCATGTTCACACTTTAACCGGAACATTTAAAATAACACCCACACAATGTTTAGGGTCTAGTTAATGATTAAGTCTCTGAGCTTGAATTATTCAAGCAAAATTGATTGGGTTCACCCTTCTTCCTTCTCTTTGTGTGTGTGTGTGTGTGTGTTACTCTTTAAATTACTCTTTAAATAAAAGAGTTCTCCTCTTTATTCTCTAAATAATATGGAAAAGCTTATTAAGCAATCATCAATACCCTGGACTGTGGGTGGCACCCAAGTGCTAACAGAATAGGTAGGGAGAGGACTGGCAGCGTGACTCTTCTGTTAAAAAACCTACCTGTATCTCACATACTTCCACTGTTAATTAGCATTTATTGAGACAACATGTTTTAGATTCTCTCTTTTAACCTCTTTTTTAGAGTTATTTACAAGTTGGATACGTGGTTATCTTGGAACCAGCTCTATGGTATAAAAGCAGAGGAAATTTTCTTTGCTATCCCACCTCATGGTCAATTCAAAGTGTTAAAATGTCTTGGCTTCACTGTTAAAAACCGTATTGTTGAATATGTGTTGACCTGAAAACATGTTTATAATATATTGCCATTATTTCATGGCAAATGTTGTGTTGTGTTGTCAGTAGCTCAGTCATGTTGGATTCTTTGTGAACCCATGGACTGTAGCCCCCAGGCTCCTCTGTCCATGGGGATTCTCCAGGCAAGAGTACTGGAGTACTTTGCCATTCCCTTCTGCAGCGCATCTTCCCAACCCAGGGATTGAACCCAGGTCTCCTGCATTGCAGGCAGATTCTTTACCATCTGAGCCACCAGGAAAGTTGTAAATGGGGAAAAAGTGGCAGATTTTATATTCTTGGGCTCCAAAATCACTGCAGACAGTGACTGCAGCCATGAAATTAAAAGATGCTTGCTCCTTGGAATAAAAGCTATGACAAACCCAGATAGTGTATTAAAAAGCAGAGACATCAACTTGCTGACAAAGGTCCATATAGTGGAAGCTGTGGTTTTTCCAGCAGTCATGGATGGATGTGAGAGTTGGACCATAAAGAAGGCTGAGCACTGACGAATTGATGCTTTTGAATTGTGGTGCTTGAGAAGACTCTTGAGAGTCTCTTGGACTGCAAGGAGATCAAACCAGTCAACTCTAAAGGAAATCAACCCAGAATATTCATTGGAAGGATGGATGCTGAAGCTGAAGCTCCAGTACTTTGGCCACCTGATGCAAAGAGCCAACTCATTGGAAAAGGCCTTGATGTTGGCAAAGATTGAGGGCAGGAGGAGAAGGGAGTGACGGAGGATGAGATGGTTGGATGGCCTCACTGACTCAATGGACATGAGTTTGAGCAAACACTAGCAGATAGTCAAGGACAGGGAAGACTGGTGTGCTGCAGTTCAGGGGGATGCAAAGAGTCGCATACAATTTAGTGACTGAACAACATGTGAAAACAGGAGGCTATAAAACTGTCTTTTTTTAATGGATCATTTTAGTAAAATACATAGGAAAAATACCTCAATAGTAAACACCAAAATATTATTATTTGTGTATTAACCTTTTCTGTTTTTCTATTACTTTTATAATTAGTCAATACACACACACACAAAGTTGTAATGGGTATAATGACCCATCTTTTGTCTGAACCTATGTATCACTCATGTGTCAAGAGCTCATTAGAAATGTTTTGTCCTTATTGAAATCAGGCAAGTGTAGAATTAACAAAAGATTCACAATATTTTGTGAATGACGGCATCTTGAACCCTAATCTTAGCCTTCATTTCTAGACCTTCCTTAGCTTCCATATTAGTAAGATGTGAAAAACACAATTGTGCGTATTAACATAGAAAATATAACTGCCTCAGGGATGTGGGGAAAGAATATAAAATAACTATTTTGCAGAAAGTTTTTATAAAGGAGATGGCATTTTGAAAGGGAATGACAGAAATGCAGTGACCCAGTTTAGTGACACATTTAAATGTGGCCTCTTCCATGAGAAATCTGTAGAGCGCTCTCCTAAACAGGGTCAAAAAAACCCCACAAAAAACAGCCTGAAAGGCCCTAAATGCATCAGAGGCCTTACCTATTCACTGACTCGTCTTTGCTGCCAGGTTTCTGCATTGTGCCACTGGGCTACGTGTGTGTGCGCGCGCACGCGAGCGCGCTCTGGGGATGGAGGTTTGAGGATAGTGAACTGTCTTGACTCCCCTTCACTGGCTGAATCCCGTGTAGGTGGTAACCTTGGCTGGGGATAAACAGGCAACAGCTAGAATAGTTCCGGAGAAGAAAACACAGTGCTCTTCGTAGGGAAACTTGGGGATAGACATGGGGAAGTCTGTTTTTCTCGCACTCAGGGCTTTTAGGTAGCGCGTACAAGTGTGTCATTGTATTCGTCCTGGGAAGTGACACAAGAAGTGGTGTAATTAGACACCCAAGGAATTATTACTTTGGAGTGCTTGAGAACTGAATTTGCGGCGGGGGGCAGGGGGGGACGGGGGACGGGTTGTGGTGATCAGGTAAGAGGCGCTGAGAAGGGCACTGTTTTTAGAGATCTGTCGGGAGCCTAAAGCCGTCTGCTTCTGGGCCTCCTTAGCAAACGTGCCAGTCAGGTGGTGCCTCCGAGGCCCAGGAGGAAGACCCGCTCTGCGATCCGTACGAGAAGCCTCGAGGACCGGGAACACAGCGGCGAGGCGGTGGCGCAGTTCCCAGCCCGCGCCCGGGTCCTCCCACCTCCAGACCGGCCGCCGCCGACCGCCGCGGCCTCCCTCAGTCCTCCCGTATCCCTGCATTCCACGTTGCGGCGGCGGCAGCCTCGCCGGCCGATGCGTCCCACCCGCCCCTCGGGCTGGCGCAGCCGTCGCGCCCCCGGCCCCCGCCCGCGCGCCCCCCGCCCCCGGGGCCCGGGCTCGGCTCTGCGCGGCCTCTGGACCGGACCCCGCCGGGCCGGCTGGGCTCGGGCGGGGGCGGGGCGGGGGCGGGGAGGGGAGAGAGGGCGGGCGCGCGCGTGTCGGGGGGCGGGGGCGCGGGCCGCCATATTGGATCTGGACTCGTCCGCCAGCCTCCGCCTGCGTGCGGTGGGCCCTGGAGCTGCCTCGCGGAGCCCAGGGCGCGAGCGCGAGAGAACGGGGAAGGCGGGGGAGGGGTGGAGGGAAAGGAAGGGAGTGGCTGCGAGCCGGGCTGCGGCAGCCTCTGGTCTCCTTACCAGCGGCACCAACCCCTCCTCCTGCGCCTCGGCCGCTTCCCTCCTCGCCGGGGAAAGATGCCCTTAAGCCAGGGGTGTGAAGAAGGGGGAGATCTAGCTGCCGGAGCCGCCCGCGCCCTCACCGCCGCAGTTGCCGCCGTTCGTGTCCTTTGAATCCAGAAAAGCACCCCCTCGCCAGGGCATCGGGAGCGTCGGCGGGCGGGCGGCCGCTGTGCGGGTGTGGGGGAGACCCGGCTCTCTGCCGGGCGCGGCCCAGGCCGGCGGCCCAGCGACCACCGACATGGAGCGGGCTCGGGCCGCCAAGTAGCCGCCGCTCCCGGAGTCGGGGGCGAGTGCCGCCCGCAGTCAGTCAGGCCCCTAGGAGAAGCGGGGAGAAAAATGAAGAGTTTTCATCGGAATCGGTTGGAAATAGGACTAACTGCAAAGCCTTAAAAAAGAAGGACTTCGGAAGGAGAAAGGAAAAGCCTCCTCCAGGGAAGACTTGGCGTGCTCCGAGCCGAGGGGCTGCTTCAGGGACCTCGCCCCCCTCCCTTTCCCGCTGGAGAAATTGCCTCTGATGCGTTATCCAAGTGGTGGCTGGGAGGATTTGCAGCAGAATTTTTGGTTTTCCCTCCCCCTTATATATATTCTGGCTTTTTCCTCCCCTTTCGATTTTCCTTCTGCCTGGAAGTGAATTGCTGATGCAGATCGGGACTTAATTCATAAATGATGCAGCCGGATTCGTTTCAGGATTCTGTTGCACGAGTTGAATTTTGAATGAAGGAGAAGAGCTTTTTTTTTTTTTTTCCTAAAGAAGTGTTGACTCTGGTTCGCTGTACTTTTTAATTATTTTATTTAAATATACGATTTAATTGTATTATTCTTTTAAAAAATGTATTAAATATATATTTTATGGTAACTTTTCCTCAAAAATATATGTATATGTGCGGAATTGAAGACGCTTCAGTTAAGTGAGGTTACTGGCGTGTTGGATGTTGAATTCAGCACCGGCCGGCATTGCATGACAGTTATTTGAATAACAAGTGGTTTATTTTTAAACCACACATTTTAACATTTAGGTTTCAGTAATCATAGTCAAAATCGTTTCAGTAATTGAAAGGAAAACCAGCGGAGATTGAAGCAAACATGTCTGGAGAAGTGCGTTTGAGGCAGTTGGAGCAGTTTATTTTGGATGGGCCCGCTCAGACCAATGGGCAGTGCTTCAGTGTGGAAACGTTACTGGATATCCTCATCTGCCTTTACGATGAATGCAATAATTCTCCATTGAGAAGAGAGAAGAACATTCTTGAATACCTAGAATGGGGTAAGTTTGTATTTAAAATAAAAACTCTTTAGCTGGCCATTGTGATTTGTTACAGAGAGCTACAGTGATAAACTCTCTACTCTGTAAATGAGTATATAAACATATACTATCTGTTGTGTATGTATTATGTATTTAAATATGTATGTATACACACAATAAAAGAGTAGACACCAGTTCAAGGTTTTTTTTTTTTTTTTTTTCAGTAGTTTTCGTTAAATATTTTCCCAAGAGTGCAGGCATGGTACTCAGTTGTTGCCTTGATTTAATGTGAAACTTGAGGGGAAGAACTTACGTTTTTTTGGTCAGACAAATTTTGAATAATTCTATGATGGGCGGAAATGGATTATTGCTCATTTTGCCTAAAAAGTGGTGGTCTAACAGGCATTTAAGTGAAAGGTATTTATTAGTGGAAACATTCCTTCCAAGGCTTTGGAAGTCACTCTGGAAATGGGAGGAGGTTTTAAAATATCTTAGGTCAACAGGAACTTGAAGGTGGTCATCACTGGGTTTTATTACATCTCTATATAGTACAAGGCAAGGAAATGACTAAACTTGGACTTGCCAAAAATTGTCGTGTTTGTAAGATGACATAAATAGTTTAAAAATTTTGTGATACTATTTGCTAGGGAATGTTTGGGAGCAACTCCTGCCTGCCTGAGAGTTAGATTCACTCCAAATTTAATTCAGACCTAAACTGGTTCATTTTTTATCTTCATTCTCCGAAATCTAGATGTGATTTAGAAGACATAGATGTTGGAGTAGGTCAATGATGAGAGCAAATGCTCCACGTGACCTTTAGCTTGAAGTCTTAAGTTCTGCTTCCAGTGTTACCTGTGAGCAAGTTCCAGCATCCGCCACTTCACTGAGAGAAGAGTATACATCATCACACATCATACTGTTGATATAGTACATATCAATGCATCTGTGTCGGTACACTGACTTTTGAAGGATATTAGCCAAAGAAGTTATTTTGTATCTATGGAATAAGGATACTTGAGTTTGTTGGAAAGTTTTTATACTAAAATGTCTTTGTTCCCAAGTAAAGCTTTATTTTTTTTTGAAGCAAAAGTCAGTTGGTGATTATTCCATATTTTGGACTTGAAATTTATTAAAAATTCATTTGCCAGGTAAACCACGTATTCAGAATTGCATGCACATAATAACTTTAATTATTCAATATGTCAATATCAGGAATTTTCTAGTAACTTGATGTCATAGGGTTAAATTTATGTGTATGTGTGTGTATAAGACATGAATGATTTTAAGAAACAGATTACTAAACTCATACTGGAAATGTAAGAATTTTAAATCATCTTTCAAGAGCTCACTGAGTTAAGAATGAGACAGTTTTGACTTTGATACTGGATTAGTGAGTATATGTCCTTTAATTTTATATGTAGAGCAAAATATTTTATAAAGCCTGTGTAGTTTTACACTTCATATTTCATAAATTTAGAAATTTTCTAGTTCTTTTTTCAAAATTTAACGAAAAGATTCTGATACTTTGAGTTAGAGTTTCAGTTCTTAAATTATGGTTCCATAGCAATACTCTAGTCTATGATTATGGTTGTCATTTAATATCTATTCTTTCTCATCTGTAAAATGATGGGAGAACTCTTTGTATGTACCAGTTGTAAATATAATGTAAAAATTATGAAAAAAGAGAAAACTATCCTCAATTGCCTTTTGGTTAAGAACTTACATTTGTGTTATGAGATATTTTGCTGTATTATCAGAAAAATTTATATACATTTTCCACTAAATTATTATTTCCTGGATCTTGTTTCTTTTATCTGTATTAAAAAAAACTTGTTTGTATATATTTAATGTAAACCACATAAGCCAAAAAAGTCAAAGAAGTGTTTGGCCAAATACATTTTATTTTTATAATATAGTAGATCTTTAAATAATTTTAAAACAGGGACTTTTCACAATTTTAAAGTAAATTGAGTTTTAGTATGATCCTTCATATTTTGTCTTTTAGAAGTCTGGTGTGATGTAACAAAAATAATATATACAGTCTCTTAAGTACACTCCTGTTGTAATAGGAAACAAGGGACTAGAATTTTTAGGATTTATTTTGTAGGCTTTAGAACTTTTGTTGTTGTTATTTAGTTGCTAAGTGGTATCCAACTCTTTTGGGATCCCATGGGCTGTAACCCACCAGGCTCCTCTGTCCATGGGATTTCCCAGGCAAGAATACTGGAGTGAGTTGCCATTCCCTTCTCCAGGGAATCTTCCTGACCTAGGGATCGAACTTGTGTCTCCTGCTTAGCAGGCAGATTCTTTACCCCTGAGCCACCTGGGAAGCCAGGCTTTGGGACTAGGCACTGTCTATTAAGTCTCAGGCATTTTTAAGTTGGTGTTTGAGGTCTGAAAGTGGAAGATACCAATCATAGAAGTCTGGGTAAGGAGGAAGAAAAGAATGGAAAAAGCTGTCAAGAAGTACATCATGAGTAGTAGTATTTACTATTTTTAAGTTATTTGAGAAACTGGGTTTATTTAACAATTTAAGTCTCCTCATTTAATTATTGAAATAGATCCGTTGTTCTTCGAGTATGATTTGATTACGCATTTGGGGAAATGTCTTATTTTATTCTCGCTGCTGCTGCTGCTGCTGCTGCTGCTGCTGCTGCTTAGTCAGTTCAGTCGCGTTCGACTCTGTGCGGCTCCATAGACGGCAGCCCACCAGGCTCCCCCGTCCCTGGGATTCTCCAGGGAAGAACACTGAAGTGGGTTGCCATTTCCTTCTCCAGTGCATGAAAGGGAAAAGAGAAGGGGAAGTCGCTCAGTCGTGTCCGACTCTTGGCGACCCCGTGGACTGCAGCCTACCAGCCTCCTCCACCCATGGAGTTTCCCAGGCAAGAATACTGGAGTGGGGTGCCATTGCCTTCTCTGTTATTCTCACTACCTAACATTATATAAAAAGCAGTTAGATTAAGGTTTCCAGATAGTGAATTGGCCTCAGTTTAATTTTTTAACATTATTTATTTGGTCTGTGATAGAGACTGAAAGAATTTTTTGCGGTTAAATTTGATAATTTAGATTTGCCTTAAATGATACAGTTTTTAGTTTGAGTTTTAAAAGACCCAATATTTGCAGCAGGAGAGCAGTAGTAAATACTCTGTTAATACATGCTGTATATTTGTGTTGGGCTGTCTGTATTAATGAAAGTGTCATCTAGATAATATCTTTTTTTAAAAAAAAGTTTTAAATTTGTATTGAGGTATAGCAGATTAACAATATTGTGATAGTTTCAGGTTAACAGCAAAGGAACTGAACCATATGTGTACTTACATCCATTCTCCCCCAAACTCTCCTTCTTACATATGCCTTATTTTTAAAAATGGAGTCAGCAAAATTCTGTTTGACTTGCTTCATTTCCATCAGTTTCACTTTATTCCTAGTTATGACCTATTTCATATTTATATTGATACTGTTAATGTTTTGTTCATTACAGCATCATGACAGTGAGAAAACGGACAGTTCAAAGTCAGATTTTGTTTTTGGATAGTGCTCCTTGCATTTGGTGCTGATGGCCTCAGGGAGGAAGTAAGTAGAGTTCTAGAGAGGAAGAGGGGATTAAGCCATTAAGCAATAGAGCAAGGGGATAAGAGTGCTTTTATACCTTAATGCCATAGATCACTGTCAAATTTATATTTTCCAGTTAGACACAGTAAGATTTGAAAGATTATGTTTTGTCCTTATTTTTTGTCAAAATGATTATGGTTTATATGTTTTGTTTATAAAATAATAGTTTTGATGTCAGTAGTGTAACTCTACAGTAGAGTTGTAAAAATAGCTTTTACATTATAAGCTAATTTGCTGGTAGTGACTAAATGAATATGTTATTCGTTAAATTGGCTATCCTCTACTTTGAAATGGAAAGTTAAAATTTTAGGAAATTCTGAATCAAGTTGCTTAAAAAATAGAGGAAAGATAATACTACTCAAATTAAAAAAAGCCAGACTGTATGTGGCTAACTGTATTTTGATGCTTTCTGAATATTGGAGTTTACAATATTTCGTTTAAATTATCCTTTAACAACAGTAATTTTATGGTTTATTCAGTGTATGCACACACACATAAAATAGCCTGAATGGTTAATAAACTTGTTACTAGAGTACATTAGTAGGTACTGTGGTTTAAACTTTTCATTTTGTTAGAGTAGTTTTAAAGCTTATTCACATTTTTTGATGTGTAGGTCTGTTAAGGGAGGTGATGATGGCCTAATTACAGAAATCTGAATCTTTTCTTTGTTTTTCATTTATACTGTTTTTCATTGTTAGCTTTTCCTAAGTAGAGTTTATTAATCATACCAAATTATCAAAGAGTTCATTTAATACACATAATTAGGTTTATTTAAGTCCTCAATTAGGATCATCATAAATGTCACCAGAAATATAGGTTGGGTAGTTTCCTTTATACTAGCCACCTAATAATCTAGTCTCTTCTAAGAGTGATAATAAGTACAATTATTTGATCTCACACAATGCTGGCACATGATAGAAGCATGTTCATAAGTGGTGGCCATTATATTTCCACTTCTCTTTTATTTCTTTCTTTTCAAAAGGATACATTGCTCCATGAGTGAGAACAGGGATGTCAAGAATAACAATAATAATTTTAGGAACTTATTTCAACTGCTGGGCGTACACACCAAGGAAACCAGAATAGAAAGAGACACGTGTACCACAGTGTTCATTGCAGCACTGTTTATAATAGCCAGCACATGGAAGCAACCTAGATGTCCATCCGCAGATGAATGGGTAAGAAAGCTGTGGTACATATACACAATGGAGTATTACTCAGCCATTAAAAAGAATACATTTGAATCAGTTCTCATGAGGTGGATGAAACTGGAGCCTATTATACAGAGTGAAATAAGCCAGAAAGAAAAACACCAGTACAGTATACTAACGCATATATATGGAATTTAGAAAGACTGTAACGATAACCCTGTATGCGAGAGAACAAAAGAGACACAGATGTATAGAACAGTCTTTTGGTCTCTGTGGGAGAGGGAGAGGGTGGGATGATTTGGGAGAATGGCATTGAAACATGTATAATATCATATAAGAAACAAATCGCCAGTCCAGGTTTGATGCAGGATACAGGATGCTCAGGGCTGGTGCACTGGGATGACCCAGAGGGATGGTACGGGGAGGGAGGTGGGAGGGTGGTTCAGGATGGGGAACATGTGTACACCCATGGTGGATTCATGTTGATGTATGGCAAAACCAATACAATTAAAAAAAGAAAAAAAATACTATCAACTATTAAAAAAAAGAAAATGTAGGATATACCTAAGCATAGTGGTGTAAACACAAACAGCATGATATGTTGGAAATTTTATGAAATAATTTTGGAAATTTTATGAAATAATTCCTGGGACTTGACTAATACTAGATAGTAAGCTCAGGCTATTTTAAAGTAAAAGAACTGAGCTTGTTGCAAATTAATATTTTACTGTACTCCTCTTCTATGGTAGTAAAAAAAATTCTCCCCAAACCTTTTCTCTACATGTTCACTTATTGCCAGTATATTGTATATATTGCTGATTTCATCCTATTGGTTTTGATAGGTTTTAGAATCAGTTTACTAAGTCCAGCTAGCATTTAAAAAATTAAATATACTAGAATAGAAAATACTAAGTAGCCATGTGTTGAAAGAATAACTATTATACAGAATTCCTGTATTTTCTTGTATATTTTACTGAAGATTGGAATGAGCAGAGTTAGAATTCTAGGGTAGTGATACTAAAGCATGTTGGCTGTTTAACAGTGAAAAGATTATGGACATAGTTATCCTTTTCAAAAAGCACACGTGTTTAAATTAGGGACAGACTGAAGAATTTACAGAAAAGGAACTTAGATAGGGATAAGATACTTGGAAGGAGAGAGGGAGAATAGGAGAGAGGAAAAATGAGATAATGAGCATGAATATACTGGTTTCCTGGGTTGCTACTTCAGGCTGATTTGTGAATAACTGGGTACTTTTAATTTATAAATTAATAGGTGAATTCACTCATTTGTTTTGTCTTTGATGGTTCATTTCCTTTCTTTTCACATTTTTCCTTCTCTGACTTTGGGCTCCTGGATGTTGACTTCCATTGACTGTAAAGTTGTATAACTTGTCAAACGTGAGGGATATGACCTACAGATGTTGGCTGTAGTTTCTGTTTATGCCTTCCCAGTACTCCAGATGCATGTTACAGTGGATACAGGTGAGCAAGGTTTGCTGGGTCCCTTGTTACTCATGGTCTCATCCCTTGTTACTCACAAAACTTCCAGTGAGGTTGCCTTCAAGTTTCAGTAGCTAATACGAAGAATTGCTCAGCAGATTTTGCGTGTCTTGAGTCAAGAACTTCTTTCCATAAAGGTTTTTTTCTTTGAATGACCCGCACTATAAATACAGGTCATCCCAGACATATGAATGACTGTCTTTTGTTATCACTGCCTATAAAACTCCTTTCCAGATCCAGGGGATTTCCTTTTTCCCCCTTTGATACTGACCAGAGTAACAGAATTGCTTTTCTCAGCTAGTTGCTCCATACTTCCCCTCTGCGTTGTCCACTTCTTCCAGTTAACAGCTATGAGCCTCTATTGGCCAGTACCCCTCCTCCCATTCTAGTGCTTCTTTATCTGCTGCTGTAGGAAAGTAGCACTTCGGCTTTCAGTAGTTAATAGGGGGCTCAAAGACCTGACTCTCCACTTTGCAGTCTCACTATTTGCCCATTAATTCTTCCTCACAGGAACTGTTTTGTTGGGAGTTAGGGTTTCTTTAGCCCCCTCCCTAGTTTTTAAGTGGGTTCTGGAAATCTGGGATATGAATAGGTGCTTTCGGAGGGGAGAAGGTTTATGTGGCTAAATAAATACGGGAAAGTATTTTGAACAAAATTAAACATTAGAAATATTGTGGGTTATCCTGAAATTTTTTATGTTTTGGGGAAGATGGACGAAAGCCAGTGTTCCATGGAACACCCTTTGGGAAATGCTTTTTGAGTATGAAGTCATGGTGTCCCTTGTGTCAGGGAGAGAAAGAGTTAATTTTCAGGGAAATTTTGGAACACTATGGTTCGGAGAGAAAATCCACGTCTGAGTAAGTTAGATTTTACTTAGTGGTTGTGAACTTTTGTCTCCTGTGTGATAGTCAAAAGAACTGAAAGATAAGCTTAATCATGGTGGAGTAGGACATGAGTGAGGCTGGCGAGCATTTGCGTCCAGGAAAAGTACCCCATAAAGCAGAATGAAATTAAATACAATAATGGATCAGTGCTGTTAGCGTCTAAAGTCCTAGACATTACTGATAGGTCTGTGTTTATGACCTTTTCTTGCTCTCATATCAACTTGCTATTCAGCTATAGGCATTCACAACAAATTCGGAAGTTCTCACCGTATCTTTTTGAAGCTTTAGTTATTTTCATTACTTTGTGATATTTCAGAGGAAAAAGATCATGGACATGCAATTTCAGGATTCATTATAGTTTTAAGTATTGTTTTTTCTAAGGTTATAATGTTTTTGCTAAGCTGTTGGTTTCAGACTTTAGGATTAGTGTGGGAACTTTACTGTTTATTTGCATCTGTGAAACTATGGGTTTCAAGTGCCAGCACCTATTTATGTGTATTGCAAAGAAGCCAGAATATACAGTACTTTTATTAAAGAGGAAGCCATATATAATTGGTGCTGTTTCAACACTCTGTGAGCAAGTAGAACTCTGTGATTACTGTAAACTTCTATTCTGAGTATAGAGTGGTAGATAATAATACTGGAGAGTAATTTGACTTGATTTTAAAGATAAATAACTTACAGGATCAATTAGTCTTTTTTCCCACTCACTTCGACATACATTAATTTTTCTCTTTAATTCTTCCTCATCAACGCTATTCCTCTCAACCCTGATCTAATTAAGTTTGAAAATACCTACCTATGTGATTGAAAACAGTCTTTTAAGAATACATGAGTTCAGTCATGCAGTCATTTGTTAAATTTCGATTTTTATTTCAGATTGCTTACGCATCACTGTAGACTTAACCTACAAAAAAACACACTTCTATCCACTTTGTTCTATTCATAGTGATAAAAGCTTAATCAAATTTAATACTTAGAGTTTCCATGGTGAAGATCTACAGTGGAATACCTCACCCTGAAATATTTCTGTTCTAAACCTATATGCTAAACAATAGCAGGGACTTGGGTTTCAGACTGACTCCCTTGGTTATGGGCTGGTTGATTTAAGCAAGTTGCTTAACTTCTCTAAGTCTGTTTTATCATCAGTGGAAAATTGAGAGAATAATAATAGCTTATTCTTCCAAAAGGTTGAAGGTTGGTTTAGAATTTTCTTTTTCTGGTGATTTACAGAAGAATTGGTGGTTTTGAACTGTGGTGTTAGAGAAGACTCTTGAGAGTCCCTTGGACTGCAAGGAGATCCAACCAGTCCATTCTGAAGGAGATCAGTCCTGGGATTTCTTTGGAGGGAATGATGCTGAAGCTGAAACTCGAGTACTTTGGCCACCTCATGCAAAGAGTTGACTCATTGGAAAAGACTCTGATGCTGGGAGGGATTGGGGGCAGGAGGAGAAGGGGACGATAGAGGATGAGATGGCTGGATGGTATCACTGACTCAATGGACGTGAGTCTGAGTGAACTCCGGGAGCTGGTGATGGACAGGGAGGCCTGGCGTGCTGCAATTCATGGGGTCACAAAGAGTTGGACACGACTGAACTGAACTGATAGTTAAATTATGTTGTCTTTTTTCTCATTCTGGTTTTGAAGTTTCTATTGGGCCTTATGATAAAGGAAGATAAAACGCTAGTTTTGAAAGTTTAGTTGGCATGTATAGTTATACAGGGATGTAAATAACTTTATTATACTGTTGACAAACATAACTTACTGATAATGTTTTATTGAATTATATTGGCATCAGAGGTGTCTTTCCTTCTGATGTCTGACTATGCAGACAGCATCTTATTCCTTCTCTTAGGATATTTTGCATTGTCACATTTTATTGTTATTAACAGAACTGTTTTTCAGTAAATACTGAGTTCATGTATATTTTTATCACCAACAGCAAATATTATGAAATGGGTAGTTATGATTTATTTTTATATTTATAAAGCTCCAACCTGCACATCAGTGGTAGAGTTCTAGACCTCAACTCAGAAGAAGAAAATAATCCTGAAAAATTATTGGTATTCATTCACTTAGGATGTTTTGTGGAGTAAAGATTATGTAGCACCCATAAATGCATGTTGTGGACTGATAGTAAGCACGAAGAAAACTCACAGTATACCCTAGTGTTCCCTAAACTGTATTTTATATATAAAGTGTTGAATCTTCTATAAATCAAATCTTTTACTTGCTTATTTTTTAGCTGTTAGTATTCCATTGATTTCTTTTCTCACTGATGTATCCTGTTTTATTTCAAAAGAGATTTCTTACAAGTAGTGGTTTATCATCCCCTCCCTTAGCAGTTGACAGTCTATAAGTATTTAATCAGGGTAAAGGTAAGGAGAAGAGGATGCTACTATTTAAAGGAAGAAGATAAAATGCAAATAATCTCTAGTTTTTGAAGATAAAACTTTCTTACATTGAGTGTGTGTTTATTTGCACGAGATTTATCATAGTCTGGTGATAATGAGTTGAACACACAAATTAGTTGCATTTTCTTCTGCAACCCCATTAAAATTACAGTGAAGGAATTTTTAAAAAGTCATGAATCTTCAAGGATGAGAAAAACGGGAGGATACAGTGAAATATTGGAAGCTGAAAAAGCAGGTAGACGGGTGATAACTGCTGACTTAGCACATCTGAGAACGACCAGTGTTAAGTTGTTAATTGTGTAAAGCAATCCCTTTTACTTGGCAGAATCCTCAAAAGTCTTAGATGTTGGTATTGTCAGGAACCTGTGAAAGTTGAGGTAGGGGTGGAGCTAAAATGTGGATGATCCATTGAAACTGCTGTATAAACAGTAGGAGCTTTAGTGCCCCTCTCCTCCTCCATGCCACCTGGCTCCTGTCTTTCCTCCTCAAAGATTGGATGTTCATTTTCAGTAAAACAGGTTTTTTTGTGTTGAGTGATGTTAGGCATAGTTTAGGATTGGCATTTCATACTGAAAACAGGAGAGTAAATACATGTTTATTTACTTTTGCTTGACTACCAGAATGTGGACAACTAGGCCTTTATCACAAAGGCAGGAGGTTAGAGAAGTGTCTCGAGCATCTGACCAGCTCCAAAATCAAGAATTAAGATATAGATATATCAGGGATTCCTCAGCAAAGGGCTTAGGCAATCACACTTCAGTGCAGTTCATTATCAGTGGGCTTTACCCAGGGCTTCAGAGCTTTGATTAGCTCTTTCATTTTCTCAAACCTAATAGAAAACCAAGGATTGTCAAATATCTGAAGAAAGTAAGGAAATAAGTATAACTGCAAATGAACAGAAAAACAGGGAAAAAACACCTTACGTGAAACAGCATCTGCAGAGAAAGCATAATTTCAAAAAAGCTATCAATATTCTCAGAGATAAGAGAAGGACCATGAAGTAAGTCATGAGTCAGGATGTCCTAAAAAGGAATAAAAAAAATCCTTTGAAATTAAACATGTGATAGCTAAAATTAAAACCTCAGTTCAAGACCTGGAAGGTAAAACAAGGAGTTTCTTGGAAAATAGAGCAAAAATCACAAAGGGATAGAAGAGAAGAACACTGGAGGACCAGTTTAAGAGGTCTGAATAATAGGAATTCCAATTGGGAGGACGGAGGGGAGGAACCTCTAGGAAAATATTCTAGAATTGAAGGACATGAATTTCTAGACAGAGAGGCCCCACCAAGTACAGCACAAGGGGTGGAAATAGATTCATACCAAGATTTACAGCCAGTTCACTGTGGAGTTTCCAGGTCTCTGGGGACAAAAAACAGACTCAAAAGTTTTCCAAAAAGAAACTAATCAATACAAAGGATCAGGAATCAGAAAGGCTCTGGAATTCTCAGGAGCAACACTGGAAGCTAGATGATAGTGTTCTGAACGAAAAAGATTTCCAAACTGAAATTCTGTAGCCATCCATTTTCTCAATCAGGTGTGAAGGTGGGATGAGGACATGTTAAGAGCTGCAGGTCTTCAAAAAATGTTTTGCCTGCAACCCGTGGACTCCCAGTAAGGTAACCCACCATCCAGGTTTACCTGGGACTAGGGACTTTCTTAATATATCGACTTGTGCTGAAACCAGGAGAGACATAGATAAACTGTGATGAGTTGGATGCTCTAGCCCCAACTAAATGAGAGAGGAAATTAAGATGAGAAAATATAGGATATCTCCTAGTAGGAGATCCAGTAGAGGGGAGAGAAGAAAGGATTTCCTAGGATGATGGTGAAGGGAGAATACAGAGTGGTTGCACGGGGCACAGAGGTCAGTCAGCCCAGATAAGAGGCAGCAAAGAAATCTCCCTGAGAGACTTCTTTAATATCTGATACAAGTGAATATCTTGAGACGATATTCAGAAATCTGGGGAGAGCTTAGAGTTGCTTGGAAAATGAAGCAAATGAGAAAGCAATTATTAAGAAAAAGATTTGTGTAGAAGATGGTCACACATCATGTTACAGGAATGGAAACAGTGAATAAGGTTACGCTGTAACTGTGTTGGGAGGTTGGTACAGAAAGGGAAAGGCTTTTGGTGAGGGTGAAGGTACTTACTAGGGCCTGGTGGTTTTCTTGAACCTTAATTGGCAATTGAATCTGTGTTTATGAATAACTAATAAACATGAATACTTAAAAAATAGTTTTTGAAGAGTTATGTAGTCCCTGTTCCTTTAATCCTTCCTCATTAATCTCATTTTCAAATTTTTTTCTAAGTCCTTAACCAGGGAGCTCAAAACTGGATATGGTAAATAGGAGATTTAAAGTTTATCAGTTTATTTTTGAGCAGATAGTCTCTTTTCTTCTTTAGTGATTGCTGTGTTCTTATAGATGGCACTTTATGAATAGTCTTTATCTTAGGAAAAGGTAGGGTAAATTCTATGTAATTACATTAATGAAGTTACATAAGGCACACATATTACTCAATGTTTATGGAATTGAACACACAACAAAAGAACTCTAGTAGATCAATAAAGACAAACTAAATTATACAAATGATATGAAAGATGGATGAAATGATCACTTCTATAAAGTAGTAAGCGACCAGGTATTATGACAACAGACATCAGAATGCTTGTCAGATACTCAGCTGCAGGACAGCTTTGTTTTAACAGTACTCAGCTTCTCTTGTAGGCTTACCTGGTGGCTCAGTGGGTAAGAACCTGCCTGCCAGTGCAGGAGATGTAGGTTCGATTCCTGGGTCGGGAAGATGCGCTGGAGGAGAAAATGGCAACCCACTCCAGTGTTCTTGCCTGGAAAATCCATGGATAGAGGAGCCTGATGGGCTATAGTCCATGGTGTCACAAAGAGTTGGATACTACTGAGCAACTAAGCACACAGCCTCTCTTGAGTCTTCTGAAATTCCTGTTGGACCTTGTAAATGCAAGGAAATGCCTCATATTAAATCAGATCTTTTTGAAATAAATTTTAATATTTCACAGAGAGAATTTTTTTAAACCTAAATAATTTGAGTTATCCTTTTCATATCTGTTTTAGGGCTGGGTTATGAGAAGTTTGTTTCAGGTAGTTACTGAGCAGTAGGACTTAGTGGGAAACTGGACTGTGTTCTAACTACTCCTGGGTCAGGTTTTCAGGGGTTGATTTCCTTGTTTAATTTGAACTCTAGGATACTTGAAAAACACACTCTAAAACAAATTATTATTGAATTGCTGCTGAGGTCTGAATGTTAGTGTCCCTCCAGAATTCATACGTTAAAATCCAAACCCCTAAAGATGATAACATTAGGAAGTGAGGCCTTTGTGGAATCTCTCTGAATGGGATTATTCCTTCCTTTATAATAAAAGAGGCCCCAGAGAGCTTGCGAACCCTTCCGCTTTGTGAGGACACAGAAGGCCACTGTGCTGGCACCTTGGTCTTGGAGTTCTAACTTCCAGAATTTAAGAAATAGATCTGTGGTATTTTATTATAGCAGCCCAAAGGACTAAACAGTTATTCAGTACTTTGTTTCCTTACATGAGAGATTATTCTCCTGATTTTTTTGTTGAATGCATTGCTGTTGTTGAAGGTCATTTTTACTGTTTTCCAGACTGTTAGTAACTTATTTTATTGGTGATTGTATACTTAAAACATTCTGTACTTATTCTTGCATTTCATCTAAAAGAGAAAAAAAAAACATTAAAAATAGTATTGCTGTAAACTACAATTTAAATCTTAAGTTGGTGATCATTTTTCAGTTTCTGGATACAGTGCTTTTACTTAGAATCAAAATAATTGAAAGTAGCTCTAACCAGAATTCCTAGATAGCAGCGTCCATAGTTTAAAATAGTTACCCAGGGTTAGAATGAAATATTTATAATAACCTAGTATCATTTTGTTTTCAACTAGGTATGCTATAAAAAATAAAATTTCAACCATCCCATTTTTAAAAAACAGAGATAAAAGGAAATGATGTCATATAGCTGCTGTTTGGAAATAATGAAGGAATTTTTCCTGTAGCAATAGTAATATTTCCTTTGTAGCAGTATCTACGTTACATTTCAATTCTGAAATACACAAAGATGATTTTTGTAAGAGTGTGTAGTTTTTGAAATAGAAATTACTTAGATTTTTAAAAGCCCCAATACTAAGAATTTTCAGGTAAAGCTGTTTGGACTAAATTTTTTTCCCCTAAAATTCTCTGCATGTTACTCAAATTATATTGGAGTCAGAATTTCTCATTTTGAAAGTTTGGAAAATTTTCTGAAAAAATACCGAGAAAATGTTTAATTCAGTTTACTACTGTCCTTTCACAGAAGGGTTTTCACTATGATTAACTGTTTCACCTGGTTTATATTTCTTCTATTTTAAAGGTTGTCCATTTCTAAAAGATACTAGCCTCCAAAATGTAAAGGCTAGTATTTACATGCCTTTATATATGACTCTATTCCAGCATATTGGATATGGAGTTTTACAGATGACCAGCGTGTTTAGCTCAGCTTTGTTGCTCAGTCGCTCAATCGCGTCTGACTCTCTGCGACCCCATGGACGACCCCATGGACTCCATGGGGGCATGCCAGACCCCCCTGTCCTTCACTATCTCCTGGAGCTTGCTCAAACTCATGTC
Organism: Capra hircus; assembly: GCF_001704415.2. Lineage (NCBI taxonomy): Eukaryota > Metazoa > Chordata > Mammalia > Artiodactyla > Bovidae > Capra > Capra hircus. The sequence goes on along the minus strand of NC_030823.1, from coordinate 28,805,524 downwards.
CATTGAGTTGGTGATGCCATCCAACCATCTTGTCCTCTGTCGACCCCTTTTCCTCCTGCCTTCAATATTTCCCAGCATCAAGGTCTTCTCCAATGAGTTGGCTCTTGGCATCAGGTTGCCAAAGTATTGGAGCTTCAGCTTTAGCATCAGCCCTTCCTGTGAATATTCTGGGTTGATTTCCTTTAGGATTGACTGGTTTGATCTCCTTGCTGTCCAAGGGACTCTCAAGAGTCTTTTCCAGTGCCACAGTTCAGAAGCATCAGTTCTTCAGCACTCAGCTTTCTTTAGAGTCCAACTCTCATATCCATACATGACTACTGGAAAAACCGTAGCTTTGACTAGACAGACCTTTGTCGGTAAAGTAATGTCTCTTCTTTTTAATGTGCTGTTTAGGTTTGTTATAGCTTTTCTTCCAAGGAAAGCTCAGCTTAGTTTTGATTAATTTTCCTTTTGAGTTTTTAGGGTATAGCAGATATGGCTATATGAATGCCATCTGGTTTATTCACATATTTGGCCAAATTATTAAAACTAAAAAGACGTTATTAGGTTGTTACTTTAGATTATTACTACAAAAATAATACAGCGTGAGTAAAGGCAGTTATAGTGGTTGAATTCTGGTGCTGTTTGATTATAATTAAACTTGTGATTATTTTGTGTTTGTGTATGTGTTTTGGATGTGCTCTAAATGCTCCTTGTTACCAGTGCTTTGGAAATATATTTGAATTTGGAGTCACGGTACAACTCTGGGGAGGGAAGGACCCTTGAAAATTGTAGCTGCCTGAAATTCTTACTAAACATGAGTGTGTGTGTGTGTGTGTGTGTGTGTGTGTGTATTTGTTTCTGAGATGGATGAAAAACACCGTAATCTCTCTGGTTTCCCCCATTTTCCTGTCTCCCTTTGTTCTTTTTTTTTTTTTTTTTACCAGTTTTTTTTGGTGGCTAAACATATGTCAAAAATTTCTGTTTTAACCATTTAAAAATGTATAATTCAGTGACATGTTTACAGTGTTTTGTAACCATCACAGCTGTCTGTTTCTGAAAATTTTCATCACCCCAAACAGAAACTCTGTACTAATAAAGCAATACTTTCCATGTTCCTCTCCCCCAAGCTCTCAGCAACCTGTAATCTATTTTCTTTCTCTATGAATTTGCCTATTCTGGATGTTTCATAAAAGTTGAATCATACAGTATTTATCCTTTTGTATCTGGCTTATTTCACTTAATGTCTTCAAGATTCATCCTTTTTGTAGCATATATCACAATTTCATTTGTATTCAAGGCTGAATAATATACCATTGTATGTATATTATCACATTTTTTTTATCCATCCATCTTTCAATGAACATTTGGGTTGTTTCTGCTTTGTGGCTATCATGAATAATACTTCATCGAACATGGGTATATAGATATCTGTTTGATTTCCTGTTTTTAATTCTTTTGAACGTGTATCCAGGAGTGGATTTTTTGGGTCATACAGTAATTCTATGTTTAACATTTTTGAGGAATTGCCAAACTGTTTTCCAAAGCAGTTGTACCATGCACAGTCCTACCAGAAATTTACTAACGTTTCAGTTTCTCTGTATTTTTGTCAACACTTGGTAGCTTGACATTTTTTTATTGTATCCATTCTAGTATGTGTGAAATGGTATCTCATTGTAGTTTTAATTCGCCTTTCCCAAATGATTAGTGGCGGATTTTCATGTGCTTTTTGGCCATTTGCATATCTTCTTCAGAGAAGTTGTCTATTCAGGTCATTTGCCAGTATTTTAGATGGAGTTGTTTGTTTTGTTGTTGTTGAGATTGAAGAGTTCTTCTGTACTGAAGAAGCTGAAGAGTTCTTCTGTATGTATTCTGAATATTAAGCTCTTATCAGATATATGACTTGCAAACATTTTCTCCCATTCTGTGCTTTGCCTTTTTTCACTCTGTTGATAATTGTCTTTTGATGCACAAAGTTTTTGTTTTCACAAAGTCCAGTTTATTTATTTTGTCTTTTGTTTCCTCTGCCTGTGGTGCCATATCCGAGAAATCATTGCCAAGTCCAATATCATGAAGATTTTTCTCTATATTTTCTTCCCAGAGTTTTACGGTTTGCAAGTGAGTGAATGAATTCACTCAGTCGTGTCCAACTCTTTGCAACCCCATGGACTGTAGCCTACCAGGCTCCTCCGTCCATGGGATTTTCCAGGCAAGAATACTGGAGTGGGTTGCCATTTAGCTCTTATTTTTAATTTGATCCACTTGGAGTTAATTTCTGTATGTGGTGTGAAGTAGAAGTCTAACTTCATTGTTTTACATGTGGAAATCCAATTTTCCCAACATAATTCCTTAAAGAGATTATGCTTTATCCATCAAATGAACTTTAAACCCTTTTCAAAAAGCAGTTGGCCATAAATGTATGGGTTTATTTCTGGACTTTTCAGTTCTATTCCATTGGTCTGTGTGTTGGTTCTTATGTCAGTATCACAGAACCTTGATTACTATAGTTTTGTAATAAGTTTGAGATTAGGAAGAGTGAGCCCTCCAACTTTGTTCTTCTTTTTCAAGACTGTTTTAATTAATCTGGGCCCCTTGTAATTCCATGGGAATTTGAAGTTTGGCTTTTCCATTTCTGTTAAAAGAGGCTGTTAGAATTTTGAGCGGGCTCCTCCTCTTTAATAATATTCAATTGACTGTATTTTCTAGCTTTCTTTGCAGTTAGGTTTGGACACAGGATTAGTTTTGGACATTAGACATTAAGTGAAAGTGATATGTTTTATCAGGAGCTTCATTAAAAGGTGAACTTTCCCCACTTACTCCCTTCTGCTATACAGAGAACATGTCAGGTGATATCTTCTGAGCTTGAACCTTAAGGATGGACGCATGAGGGCTATGCTCCAAGGATGACGTAGTAGGAGGTGAAAGCATCTTGATTCCCTTGACAACTTTGTCAGACTGCCCTACCAGCCTTGGACTGTTTACCTTCAGACTTCTTTTGTTTGAAGAAGAAATACATTTTTATTTTGTTTAAGTTGAGGTTAACTTGAGATTTTTGGTTTTCTAGATCTGAATTTAATTGATATGCCTTTCCAATTATATTACTTTGGTTTCTCTTTGTGTGCAATGTTTGAGGGGATTAATTTATATATATGTTTTGTAAATTACACTTTAAAATTATTTGTTCTTAATATATAAATGGCCACTACAATTTTTTAAAAAGTAGTAAAAAATTTGCCACTATGACATAGCAGCTTTTGTCATTTTTGTACCTTCTTATTATGGTGGTTTTTTATATGCACATTTAGCTTTCTAAATGGAAACACTTCTGGTATTTTTATATTCTCCTTTTTCCACTTAACATGACAAAGCCATGGTGCATCTTGATGAACCTCTTTGTTCCTCAGTTTCTTCATCTCTAAAAGTGGTGATAGTTATTATATATACTTCACAGAGTTGTGAAGATTGACTAAAATGTTGCACATATGGTACTAGACCAGTGCCTGGCACACAGAACACCCTCAGCATTAGTTGTCATTAACATTGAATTATCATAATCTTTTTTCTACATTATTCTATGTAGACTGTATTCTATATCATTTCTGTATTACTGTATCTTTGTACTCACCACGGCTGTAGCATTGGCTTCTCTTAACACTTTTCCCTTGAGACTGCGGTACTGATGGCACTGGAGCAACATGATCCCTTGTTTAAGTGGGAGAAGAGAGCAGTTGAGAGACGGAGACAGAGAGAAGTGGCTTCCTATAGCCCTTTCAAGAGGGACAAGCCTACCTTTCATAGAAACACCGCCGAAATCTCCCCTCTAGTGTGAATAGCCAGAATGAGAAAACATGTCTGTTTTTGAACTAGTGGTTACTTTGGTGAGATTATTGAGGATGCCTAGGCTATGTAAGGGAAGTATAGATAACAATACTAGGATTCTGTTTAGAAAGGGTGGCTGGGTTCTGGGTAAACCACAAGCAGTCTCTACTACAGTTGGCACTGTGGTTTTGAGCAGTTTATAGCAATTTCTTTAGGCATTATTAGTGCCACAGTAAAGTTTTACGGTGTTCTTTGCCTTTTCCCTGACCACCTCTAAGTAATGCCTTCTCTAATGTGTGCTTTTGATTTAAGGATTCTGAGCCAGTGTTGCTGTATAGAACAGAGAAAAGGATGCATTATAGATATATACAATTAAATTTTAACTTCAAGATTGCAGATGGTCATTAAAATGATACTTTTCTCAGCCATTCCATCTTTTTTTTAATTTATTTTTAATTGGAGCATAAGCCATGACATCTTTTGTTGGCTTATTCCTCTCAATGCCTGTAAAATTTGTTTGTGGTGCTCATTTGGCAACTAAAATGAATAATCTTAGATTATTAATTGTCTTTTTATATATGTCACACCAAGAATCAGCTCTCCTTGTATCTCTGATACAAATAAATTCCAGTGTATCTTTATTGTTATGATATCTCCAGATGGTGTGGTTAGGAGAAGGTCTGTTTAAAGTTAATTCATAAATATTTATTGTACACAATAAATATTATATGTATAATGGAGTGTAGGAGTTATGTATATAGAGTATTATTAATAATAATAATATATATTATTATATATATAGAGTATGGGAACAATAAAGATGGACAGTATGTGGTTCCTACCCTCAAGGAATTAAGCAGAATATAAATGTATTAAAGGAGGCACAAGAGGGATTACTTTTGATAAGGAGAGTAAGTGAAAACGGATCAGTTAAGCTGATCCTTAGAATAGCATTTTGTGAATTAGAGGTAGGAGGAAGGGCATTTTAGATGGAAGGGAACAGTGGAGCTAGAGTATGGAGGCAGGAAAGCTCAAAGGCATGTGCTTTGAAGCAGAGTGAGGGAATAGTGGGAAATATAGTTGGAATGGTGGGTTGGGGCCATTTGAGAAGTACTACTACATAAATTGAATTCGACTCTGGACAGTAGGAAGCCATTGAATATGTATTTGTTTTTAAAGCAAGGAATCTTGGAAATTGCTTTCTACCAAAGCATAAGTAGCCTTAGGATTTGTAGTCTCTTGTTATGATAGAAAGATTTTGGAGTTCACCCATTAATTCATTTTAACAAGTATTTATGGCATATCAGGTATGTGGTAGGTATCATCCAGCAATGACCAAGGCAAGCAGGGTCTCTGCTATCATGGAACTTACATCAAAATTTGGGGGGAATTCAGGAAATAAACATGTAAATAAATAGGAATACTTTAGATATTTCTAGGAGTGCTAAAGAAAATAAGAGTTTGACATGACAGGGTGTTTTGGGTCATAATTTAGATCATTAGTCATGGAATGACCCATGGTTTTGCTCTGGGCAACCAGCTGAATAACAGTAGCTAATATTGATTATTTACTGTGTGCCAGGTACTGTTTAAGCAGTATCAATTTAATAATAATCAGCACAACCTTATGAAGAAGGTAGCATTATTCTTATAGATGAGGAAACTGGGGTATTAAGTGGTGGTGTCAAGGTCTAAACCATTTAATCTGATTTTAGAGCTCACAGTCTTAATCACAGCTACTCAGTTGCACTGCCATTGTGTTCAGTCGTGTCTGACTCTTTTTGACCCCATGGACTGTAGCTCACCTGATTCCTCTGTCCAGGCAAGAATATTGGAGTGGATTGGCTTTTCCTGTGCCAGGGACTCTAACCAACCCAGGGACTGAACCCTCGTCTTTTGTGTCTCCTGCCTTAGCAGGTGGGGATTCTTTGTCACTGAGTCCTCTAGGAAGTCAGACTGTTATCCCTGAGAAGTGGAGTAGGGTGAGGATTAAGAATTCTGTTTTGGCCACATTTGAAATAGTCAGTAGTTGATATGTTAGTCTGGAAACATAGTTGTTTCAGAGGTTAGGACTGGAGACACAAGCTTCAGATTCATCTGCTTATAGGTAAAACCATGGGACTAGATGAGAATTTTTAATGTGTAGATAAAAAGAAAAAGATTAAGGGCTGACTCTGGAAGCGTTCACAATTTAAAGCTTGAGCAGTAGAGGAGCCAGAAATGGAGAGTGGGTAGTGAGATAGAAGAAACCAGGAGAACATGTTGTCAGGAAGTCAAAAGAAAAGCTTCAGAAGAAAGGACTGTCACATGTTGTGAATGTGGCTAGGATGCAGGCACAAGTCTAAATTGAGTCAGGTGAGAAAATGGAGACAATTATATGGACAGTTTTTACAAAGCTTTCGCTGTGATGGAGGGGGCAAAGAATTTTGGTGGTAATTAGAGGGGACATGGGATTAGGGAGGGTTTTTAAGCATGGGGGAAATCTATGGTTGATAAAAGTGATCCACTGAGGAGACAGAGATTTATGATATAGGAAAGAGGAGAATAAATACAGGGATTGGTCTTTGACTGAAGCAGGGCACTTATATATACATATATATATATATATATATATATATAGTAGAGAGGCAGAGCACAAGGGTACAGTTACAGGGTTGTGGGAGGATAAAGGAGTTCACTTCTGATTGCTTCTGTTATTTCATTAATATTTAAGACAGAGTAATCAGCTGAGAGTGGTGGGAGTTATTGGAAATTTCAGGAGAGAGGAGATGTGTTTGACAGGGTCCCCAAGATTACCCCTCAATTAGGTGCTTCACTAGCAGGACTCACAGAACTCAGCATGTAGTCATAGTCATGATTAGTGTAACAAAAAGCTGCAAAGCAAAATCAGTAAAGACAAAAAGCTCATGGGGCGAAGGCAGAGGAAACCAAACAGAAGCTTCCAAGAATCTTCTCCCATAGTTCACCTAAGATGCTATTAATCCCTTCAACAGTGTACTATGACATCATGTGTGAAGTGTTGACTACCAACAATGTTTAATAAGTGAAACTCAGAAAAACTTACTGCCCAAGATTTTCCTTGGAGCTTGGTAACATGGGCTCACTCTGACTAGCACGTACAAAATTCCAGATGCCCAGAACACAAGCATTCAGCCTAAGCCATATTGTTTACACAGTTTAAGCACATTGAGCCACTAACTCCTGTCAGGATTGAGGGGACGCTGCCCACACCCGAGTTCCCAGACTTGAGGCAAGGACCAGCCTTGCCAGCAGGTCTTTCTAAGAATAGGAGCCTTAGGCCTGCAGTGCCACCTCTTTTCTGCACAGTATGAAATAGTGATTTTAGAGGATATGAGGTGACCATGCTCAGTTCAGTTCAGTCGCTCAGTCGTGTCCGACTCTTTGCGACCCCATGAATCGCAGCACGCCAGGCCTCCCTGTCCATCACCAACTCCTGGAGTTCACTCAGACTCACGTCCATCAAGTCAGTGATGCCATCCTAACGAGAGGTATAGAGATCGTCAGGAATGTTGTGTTCACATGACACACGTGGTGATAAGTTTAATCAGCTAGTGGGATTGTGGGTTTTTTTTACCCCCCTGTATCTACATCCAGCTGCTCAGAAGCAGGCTATGTTGCAGTTTTATCGTGGTAGTTTAGTTGCCAAGTCATGTCTCACTCTTACGACCCCATGGACTGTAGCCCACCAGGCTCCTCCCTCCATGGGATTCTCCTGGCAAGAATACTGGAGTGGGATGCCATGCCCTCCTCCAGGGGATCCCGACCCAGGGATTGAACTCTGGTTTCCTGCATTGCAGGCAGATTCTTTACCGACTGAGCTACAAGGGAAGCCTGCAGTTTTAACTAGGCTGTGCCAAAATCATTTGACTAGTGCAAAAATAAGATTGCTCCTTTCTCATACCAGTCTGAGACAGAGACAAAGATGGAGTTTCTTAGATTTTATTCTCAATTGATATTTCCATGGTAGATGACAGGAGCATGTGGGACTTAGAGGTTAGAATTTGTATGGAATTACCTGGCACTCTTCAAGAAAAACAGCACCAAATCCTGAAAAGCCTTCATTGTGACTTTTTAATGGGGTCCCTTTACCTAGTTTGGGCCAGTTGTTTTAGGACTAGATGGATGGAATTTGGGTCTTTTATTTCAGGAGCAGATAGATGAAACCAAGAAAGTGAATTTTGGTTTTTCTTTCATAGGTATATGTGGCTATTGAACAATTATTTAAGATGTAAAAGTCCTCAAAAGCAGTGGTTATTAACTAGGGTAGGGGGGGTGTGTGTGTGAGAGAGAGAGACAGAGAGAGAGAGAGAGAGACAGAGAGTCAGTCCCTCAGTTGTATCCAACTGTTGGGACCCTCTGGTCTGTAGCCTGCCAGGCTTCTCTATCCATGGCATTCTCCAGGCAAGAATACTGGAGTGGGTAGGCATTCCCTTTTCTAGGGGATCTTCCTGACCCAGGGATCCAACCTGGATCACCTGCATTGCAGGTAGATTCTTTACTGTCTGAGCCCCCAGGGAAGCCTCAACTTAGGGTATACGTCCAAATAACTCGTGTGGCTTTTTCAAAATATATGTGATTTTTAAATCACTTCCAGAGATTATGATTCAGTTACCTCAGGATGAGGAAATGGTATGTGAATTTTTAAAATGCTTTCCTGTTGATTCTAATGTGCACTTCTGCTTAAGAATCACAGCTTCACACTGGAGAGTGTCGGCTTACTCTTTATAAAATGTTTGGCTCCTCCGTTAGTACCGTCGAGGCAGTTTGTTTTGCTCCCTGTTTAAGGCAAGAAACCAGGAGAATTTTGTCATGGTCCTGTTGGGCCGTGTGTCTGGCTGGATAGATGGGGAGTGTTGATTGGACCATGTATCTCCACCTGGAGATGTGTGCCAGGGAATTGAATCCTTTGGTCAGCCTGCCTAATTTCTACTAGTTGGCAGAACTTTGGTGTCTTGTAAGAGAGAAGCTCAGCCAAATGTTGCCTTGAAGTCTAGACCCAGGGACCAATTTAGTATTTCTTTAGGAATCGTAGATTGAGAATATTAGTACATCTTCAGTGCTATTAAGTTCAGGCACTCTCTTGAAAGTGATGGTGAATGAAAGAATTGATAATTAGTTGTTTACTCTTAGGTTTAAACTTACCCACTTAAGTGGGCTGGAAAACTAACCACTATTTGTAACACTTTTGATGAGATATTGTATTCTAGGTTTCAGATTAATTATTTGGAAATAAATTTCTGGATTATCACTAGGTCATACCTCGTAAACTGCTTGAACTTCAGTTTCTCATTTTGAGTATAAAATATAGAAAAGTAAATCTTTTTTTTTTACAAAGTAATTCTTGTAACATTTTGTTAAATCCCTATCAAACTACACCATCATATCTGATATAGTAAGACAAAGCATTAATTACTTTATATTCATTTCCTGTTATAGAAGAAAGAGTTTATGGATTGTTCAACAGTTATTTAAAATAAGCTAGTAAAGCATTTTGAAAGTAAATGTATTACAAACATTTTCATAGATGTTACTTTGTGGTTCTTAGATATGTTTGCTATTATTTTTTCATGCAGAAAGAGTGGTAAGACAAAATTTGTATTAGCTCTTAGTAGATATTTTTACAATGGCTTATGAAACATCATTTTTTTGTGGGTTAAATACTTTTTACTCATTTATATTTCTCTTGTTTATGTATATTTAGAAAACCTATATAGGAATTTCTATATCATTTTATATCAAAAGAATCATAAATGTCTGCTTGCAAAAATACCTATGAGACTTATCTGTATCTTTTCAGGACGTTGGTATTGCATCAGTGTATGGACTTTTAAGTCATATTCTTAAGACCACTGATATTCTGCTAATAAAAGAATAATGGACAATTTATTTAACTGCAGAAAAGATTAAGTTAATGAATGGAAATTTCTCAGTTTCTCAGGTTTTGAGTTTTTCATTCTTCTATGAATTAAAAAAATTTTATTTTAAATATTGTGGTAAAATATACATAAAATTTTCCCTTTAAACCATTTTTAAGTATACAGTTCAGCGTCATCAAGCATATTCACATGGTGGTGTAACCAACACTACCATCCATCAACAGCTTTTTCATCTTACTAAACTGAACCCACTAAAAACAGATCCTCATTTACTCCTGACCACTGACCGTTACCATTCTACTTTCTGTCTGTGAATTTGACTAAGTATCTCATAGGAGTGGAATCATGCAGTATTTGTCCTTTATCGACTGGCTTATTTCGCTGGCTGTACACTTGAGTAAATGTAAGAACCACTAGCAAAAAGTGAGGTAGAGGTGTGCCTTTCTGCTGTTTGCTTTTTACCTGCTCTTGAGCAACTAGTATTTTAAATACTTAAATAATTTATCATCTGTGTTTTAAATACTTAATTTAAATACTTAAATAATTTATCATCTGTGTTTTAAAAAAGCTATATTAAGCAAAGACTTAGCTGCCTGCAGGTAATAACAGAGAGCCCATTGCTGTTACAGTGTTGTGCTAGAGAAATTCTGTTGTCTTTTTCCACTCAGCTGGCATCAAAATTCTTATGTCACATATGTATAATGCACATAAGTAAACACTAGAAGTGATTCTGCTATTTTCTAACATATTTTAGAGTGTTTTGTAAACAACTGTTTAATTTTAGTTACTCACTGGAAGTGCTGCTTAGGAGCCATAAAAATAATTTTCAGAAAATTGCTGTTCTGGCCTGAAGAATATTAATATTACAGTCTTAGGCAATGTTTACTCCTTCACTCTAAATTTTTCTTCTTCTGACTGACTGCTCTGGTTTTACCCAGGACCAGGTGGGTTTTCTCTCTCTCTTGTCTTACACTAAAGGATGTGTGTAGCCTGCCTAGGATTCCTTGGGAGTTATTATGTCCAGTACAGAAGTTCAGGTCTTCTGAGTCTCTGTAGTACTCTGTCCTACTCCAGTTCCTTGCCTGAGGCATTGTTATCACACTCAGTTGGAGTCAGAGCACTTGTGAAAGCTCTAGCTCTGGATGAGGGTGCTCAGAGACATACTGCTCTAGGTCCACTACCTCTGGCTCAGTGCAGGCATGGAGTGTCTGCCACAGTAGACGCACCGGCTGCAGGTGGGTAGGCCTGTGTGCTCTGGGCTGCTTTTGGGAGACCTGGGATAGCTGCTTCTGAGGGCCTCATGTCTAGTGGGCCTTGGGACCCAAGACAGGACCCTCACTTAGAATTGCCGGGGCTGGGATGAAGCTGGAGTCCTGTTGTTGGCTGACTGCCTCTGTCCCATAGATTGGGGAACTCAGCCTGCTGATTGATACCCTTTGGAGCTATGTTCTGAGAAGCCTTGGTATTCCCCAGGCATGCTTGGGGTGTCAGAAGCAGGGACAGAAAGAAAAGCCTGAAGATTTAGGACTTTGAACCTACCTATCCCCATCTGGTTTTTGGTAAAACCAGAGCAGCCAGTCAAGAAAATGAGTTCTAATAATTAAAAGGAGCCTTGGCCACCAGTGCCAGCAGTCGTGTCCCGGGGAACTTCAGCGGCAGCTCTGGCCCTGAGAAATGGTTCTGACGCTCTGCACTGCTGGACTGGGATCCCTAGCTGGCAAGCTTACCTTCCAGTGAGGAGGAAAGGGAGAGGGTTGAGAAAATGATCCCTGTCCCTATCCAAAACACCTCTCCACCCATATGGCTAATGTTCCCTGTGAGAAAACAGAGCCCCCAGCTTGGAGTCCTTTTTAAAGATTTCTTCATTCGCTTACACCTGAGAATCATTTTAATTCACTTACACCTGAGAGTAATTTTAAACATCAGGTTAACATGTTTTTGTTAAAATGCAAATTGCGAATTTCACTTGTAAACAGCTACTAAAGCTCAAGATTATGATAATCTAGTGTAGTAGTGTTCAGACTGAAGTATCTGTACCCGTGGTGCATGAAGGCATCCCAAGGGGTCTGTGGATATATATAGTTTAATGGGATTCCAGATTCTCAACTTCCTAAATATTCTTTCCTAAAACCCATCTGTTTCAGAACACCAAGTCTCTTTTTCTTTTTCCGCTTCCGTTACATAATTGCTCATCTTCCACTTTATAAAATAAAGGCATACTTCTCACACCTCACATACATAGTGTCTCACTTCTTGCTATGGTGCATGCTTTAGCTTGTGAAGATGTGTTGGGTGCATAACAAAAGGGACTATTTGAGAATGCATAGCTCCCAAAGAAGGGCAAAACAAAAACCTATAAAAAGTATCGAAGCAGGTGTTTATTTCACTAGTTTACAAACTAGTGACAAAACTCTATCTGTCATCCATCATCTTTCTGAAAACTCTGAAGCAAAGTGCTGATATTGGCCTATGTATTAACATACATTTGAGTCAAAAATTTAAGTCCGAACTTTTCTAACAGAAAATAAGTCTCTGTAGATTGGTTTGACAGTGAGGCTTTGCTTTGCTAATTGGATTATATAGTAGACATTTCCCATAAATTTTCATAAATTCCAGATTTTAATAGAATTCTATTTAAAGCATATATGCAATAGGAAATACACTGGAAATTGCATCATTGACAACTGTTAAACCTGTAATTATTCGAGTTAAAATGTAGAACTGTTCAAAAGAGTATGTTATTTTTCAAAATCTTTATGGAGATAGTATGTGAATAAAAATAATTTCATGACCACTGCTAGTGTATTGTGGGAATGGCTGGATTTTAGAGTCATTATGTGTACCCTAGCTTTGAATCTTGTCCTTGGCAATATGACTTCAGAAGTTTACTTAAAAACTACTCAACAGTTTTATCTGAGATATATATATATATATACACACACACACATCTATATATACACCTAATTTTCTAAAGATTTTAAGTGTTTTGTCATTTTAATATAGATTGGTATTAAGTTTTTGTCATTTTTGCATTTGTTTAGATAATCATTTGATTTTTCATCTTCATTCTGTTGATGGTGATAAGCATTGAGGTTTGAATATTGAAACAATCTGACATTCCTGTGTTAAACCCAACTTAATTGTGATGCTTAATGTATATTTTTGGATTTGATTTACTAGAACTTTGATTACGATTTTTTACATTGTGTACACAGAGAGAATCTTTTCTTAAGTTTTGGTGTAAAGTTTTGGCATCGGAATTCAGTGACAAATCTGTCTTATCCTGGAGTTTTCTTTTTGGAGAGATTTTAAAGTAGGGATTTAGTAGTTTATTTATTAGTAGAATTTTATAAAGTATAAAGTTTGATGAAGTAGTTTCTTTATTAGCTGTAGAATTATTTAAGTTTTCTGTGACTTCTTGTGTCATTTGACAAGTTAAGCTTTTTTAGGAATTTGCTTAATTTTAAAATTTATTGGCATAAGCTTGTTCAAAATAATGATTTTCTGTTTATTCTCTTAATATCAGTAATTGTGTACATTTTTTCATTTCTAATATTGCTAAGTTAAGCTTTTTTAGGAATTTGTCTGCTTAATTTTAAAATTTATTGGCATAAGCTTGTTCAAAATAATGATTTTCTGTTTATTCTCTTAATATCAGTAATTGTGTACATTTTTTCATTTCTAATATTGCTTGTTTATGTCTTCTCTTTTCTTGGTCTCTTTTCTAGACGTCTTGTGAAAGAACCAAGTTTTGTAATGTTCTCTATTTTCTTTTAATCTGTACCCTCATCTATGTTATTTTCTTTCATTTACTTTCGTTCTTTTCCTCATCTTTTGAAATTCTTTGATTAGTTCATTAATTCTCAGCATTCTTCTTTTCTAATATAAATTTTAAAGCTTTGAATTTCTAACTACCACGTAGGTGCATCTCACACATTTTGATATGTTGCCTTTTTATTCCATTTCTCTTACTTTAGAGGTTACTCTAATTTGGAAGTTAAAACTTCCAAATGTTCCATTTTATATGCTTTCTAATTTCCTATTTCTGTTTTCTTCTTTGGACTGTCAGTTGTTTAGAGATACGTTTTAATTTCCAAATGCTTTAAAAAGTTATTATTTAAAAAAATTTCCAACTTATTTCCATTGTGGCCCAGTATTTGTTCCATGTATGTAAATGTTTCACATGTATTTCAAAGTAATGTTTCTCCTGCAGTTGTTGAATGTGTCCACTAGACTCAGCTTATTATTTAGATTTTCTGATTTTTGTCTGCTTTACCCATCAATTAATGTGTATTAATGTTACCTATCTTGATGGGATATTTTCCAATTTTTCCATGTAACTGTCAGGTTTTGCCGATTATATACTTTGAGTAGTACTAGATTAAGTACATAAAATATAGAATTATTACATTTTCATGATGAAATGCATCTTTCATATAATGACCATCATTATCTTTAGTTAGGACTTTCACCCTACAGTTTCAATTTTTTCTTTTATTAATATAAATAGTGTGACTTTATTTTGGTTATTTTTGTGGTTTATTTTTCCATCCTTTTATTTACATTCTGTATTCTTGTATTTGGATTTTTTTGGGGAAAGCATCTGACTGAATTTTTCTCTCTCAGTGTGAAATCTTTGTATTTTGATTGTAATGTATAGACTACTTACATTTATTGTAAATACAGAATTATTTAGATTTATTTCTACCATTTTTTCCTTTTAAAAAACTTTAAAAATATTTATTTTCCATATGTTCTCTTTATCTTTTGGATTAGTTTATTTTCCTGAATCAATTTCCCCTCCTGTTTGCCTAACATACATTCCATTTCTCTTCCTTTAGAGGTTACTCAGTTAAAACTTCCAAATGTAAGTATCAAAGTATAAAGCTAATCACCCTCTTTTAGGTGTCTCCCAAGGATGCTCTCCTATGATTCCTACTCTCTTATTTCTTTTACTGGAGAGAGAGAGAATCTAATTGAGATAGCTTGGATCCGGTGTCTAGCTCTAGTAGCTATTGTGAGGTGTAGGGGAAGAGGAGGATTTTAGCAGGGATATGGACCCTGGGCTCCTCTCTTCTACCTCTTAGCACCCCTCCTTTTCCTTCCCTTCCCTGTGCCATATATTACCTTGCCGCTTACCTGCCATTTAGGAGCTATCTACCACAGAACTGCGGCAAACGCACATGTATCTAATTCTATGCACTTTCTCTAAGACTTCTCTTTCCCCACAAACTCACAGCGTGGGGAAATCTCTTCTTTCTCATCCCTCTACCCTCTACCCTTCCATTTCCCTTTCCTCCTCTTAGCAGTTCCTCTTTCTCTTCTCCTCCACTTTCCTTTCCTTTTTCTTTTTGTATATGTGAATATTTGAAACCTATCAAAGGTAGTTCCCCACCCCAGCTGGTCATCTTTTCAGGGTTGAGCTGTTTCAAAAGCCCTGGGTTAAGTTATGTTTTTTTCCTTATTCTCTCCCTTCTTTTCTGTTAGTGTTTATCTGCTTGAGAATTCCTAGGAAACTTTGAATATGACATAGGTGTTCCACAATTAGAATGAACTATACCTTAACAGTTAAAGGAGGCTCAAGACTGAATATATATTTATATATATATCTGGCACCGTCCCAAACACAAACATTTTAGCAGGCAAAGACATTCTTCTGAATTCTCCACAGACCATTATTATTTTCATTTGAGCTCCTTATCATTTTTATCAATCATCTTATAGCCTGGTCTTGCATTCTTTTATGTTTTCATCTTATCTGTTTATAAAATATTAATACTTACCTTGCCAGTACTTTTCGGTTATAAATAGTCTCCATAAAGAAACTGAGAATTAGTTTAAGAAACTTATCCAATAATTTAGTTTTCTTTTAAATTTATTCAGAGAATTAAATTCATAACTTTTAAATAAGCAATAAGGATATATTGGATAGCAATGGGAATTATAGTCATTATGTATAATAACTTATAATGGAGTATAATCTGCAAAAATAGCGAATCACTATGCTGTACACCTGATACTAATATTGTCAGTCAACTACCCTTCAATTAAAAAGATTGGGAACACGTGTACACCCGTGGTGGATTCATGTTGATGTATGGCAAAACCAGTACAATATTGTGAAGTAATTAGCCTCCAATTAAATAAATTTAAAACAAAACAAAAAAATAAATAAAAACATAACTAAATTTTTGTTAAATCTTTCCATCTTTTCCTTTAGAGTTTTTGCTTTTGGCATCTGATTAGAAAAGTTATTCCTCATCCCAAGAACATAAAAATACCCTTTTCTAATACATTTATGGTATACATAGATTGTTTTTTAGATAATCTACCTATATTTGGACTGATACTTTTAAAACACATTTTAAATAGCTGGTAAGACAAAACCCTTCATGTTTCTTTTTAAATGTTTTAAAAACATGTAAGAAATATAAACTGAATGGCCAAACTATTTTTTTTTACTTTTGTCATATTTTATACATATGGAGTAACTTTAAAACATCATTTTGAGTCCAGTGGTTAAGAGTCCCTACTTCTACTGCAAGGGGAATGAGTTCAATCCTTGGTCAAGGAACTAAAATCCCACATGCTGCATGGCGCTGCCCAAAAAAACAAAAACAAAACCCCACCATTTGATTGCAGTATTCTGACCAGCTGAGTGGAAATAAATTTATATAGTATCGTATTTAATTTGTCTTTTTGAGATTTACTTCCCATAAAACTCTCACATAAAGTAGCCTTTGAACCTGTTATTTATTTATGCATTATTAGTAGTGGTGATAACAAGATACATGAAAGAGGTATGTGATGAGATTAAATTGTTACTATGGGAAAACTAAGCAACTGGTCCTTTCTAGCACAGTGGCTGGTGCTGAACAGGAACTCGATAAAGAATTAAACATAGAATTAAATGATTAATGAAGACATCTTCTGGGAGAATTTATGAGTTCAACCTTATAGAACTGATCAAGTTAGGGATGCTCATATATTCACTAATCTCACTGGTAGGAAGCAAAGTAGGTGAATTTAGAAAGCTAGTTTAGTGATTTATAATAAGGAATGTGTCTATCAAGCATCGGAGTCAGTTGTGTCAGCCTATCAGTGCTTATTTTTTCTTGCAGAAAATATTTTATTAGAAGTTTATCTGAAGAATGGTGTTGGAATAAGGATAGTTACTCTAATGGATTTAAGTTCTGATAGCCCATAACAGGAATGACATATCAAATGGATTAATATTTTGTTCATTTGTCAGCATCCCCATCTACTGTGCATGAAAGGCTACTACTTAGGTTTTTCACTTACAGATATTCTCTGCTGATCAGTATCTTCCTCCTGGACACATTCTTTCCTAATTTAGTTATATTATTATTTTACCATCAGATCTTGCTCTGATTTACAAGCAATTATTTTTAAAAATGTACATGTTGTACATTAACACAAGTTTATTTAAACTATTGGCAGTTACTGAGCCTTTATATATGTGAAATACATTTTAAGTATTTTATTATTTAATTATAAAACAATACAACACCACCACAAAGGTACTATACACCAATGTTCATAGTGATAATCATAATAATGCAAGTGTTCAATAATTGATGAATGGATAAAAGAATGTGATATACACATGTGCACAATGGAGTATGGTTCAGCCATAAAAAGGAATGATGTTCTGATACTGCTATAACCTGGATGAGCCTTGACAACGTTATGCTAAGTGATATAAGCCAGAAATAAACCACTTATTGAATGGTTCACTTATGAGGAATCTAGAAAAAGGACATTCACAGAGAAATAAAGTAGATTATAGAGTTTAGCAGAAGTTGGGGCCAAAGGAGAATGGGGAATTGTTGCCTAATAGTTGCAGAGTTTCTGTGTGGGGTGATGAAAACGTTTTGAAAATAGAAATTAGTGATGATTGTACAATATTGTGAATGTGATTAATGCTGGTATGTACCCTCAAAAGTGGTTAAAATGGCATATTAAGTATATATATTTACCATAAAATAAAAGTGAAAACCAACCCATTGACTTAGGTTCTATTATTTCCATTTTGCAGTGAGGTTCAGAAAAGATAAGTAACTAGTATGAGATCATATAGCTGCTGCTGCTGCTGCTGCTAAGTCTCTTCAGTCATGTCCGACTCTGTGCAACCCCATAGATGGCAGCCCACCAGGCTCCTCTGTCCCTGGGATTCTCCAGGCAAGAGCACTGGAGTGGGTTGCCATTTCCTTCTTCAATGCATGAAAGTGAAAAGTGAAAGTGAAGTCGCTCAGTCGTGTCTGACTCTTAGCAACCCCATGGACTGCAGCCTACCAGGCTCCTCCGTCCATAGGATTTTCCAGGCAAGAGTACTGGAGTGGGGTGCCATTGCCTTCTCGCAGATCATATAGCTAATAGGTTACAAACCCTAGCCTTGAACTCAGATCTAACCTCAGCTTCCATATTTTTAACCAAGTGGTTCTCTGCTTTCAGTAATGAAAGTGAAAGTCCCTCCTTTTCTGCTCCCTATGTCCATTCTCTTTCAAATATTATCTGTATTAATTTTTTGGCCTGTATCCCTTTAGACCCTTTTTCTGTGCATTCATTTAGGTGGGATATGTGTGCATGTAAAAATATGTACAACTTTTCCTTTTTTAAAATGAACCTGATAATTTTGAACATACTGTTCTGTCACTGCCTTTTTTCTCTTGATAATACACCTAAGAGGTGTTTCCCTATTCATATAGGTCTATTTCATTCTTTTTATTGACTGCATAATGTTTCATGGTATGGGTTTACCATAATTGATATACCATTTCCCTGTTTCTTAGGCAGTTTCTAGATATTTGTTTTACATAGAGTGTTACAGGGCTTGTATATATATCTTGGTACTATTCAGGATTAGATAATCACAAGTGAAATTTTGGGGTAAATGCAATGCACATTTAAAATACTGAAAGTTACTGAAATGTTTTCTTTCCCCAAAGTGGTTATTAAACTCCCCTTAATGGTGTATGAGTGTACCTGTTTGCCAGAAACAGGATATTATGAATCATTTTTTCTTCCTATCCCAATATCAGTAATTGATATTTTGACTTTAATATGTAAATTCTGATTTGCTTCCAGGTCTTTGATATTTTTCATATGCTCTTTTTTATTTTATTTTTTTTAATTTTTATTTTTACTTTATTTTACTTTACAATACTGTATTGGTTTTGCCATACATTGACATGAATCCACCACGGGTGTACATGCGTTCCCAAACATGAACCCCCCTCCCACCTCCCTCCCCATAGCATCTCTCTGGGTCATCACCGTGCACCAGCCCTCTTTTTTATTTTAAATTACCCCCTTTTTATGCTCTGCCCATTTCTCTAATATTTTTTCTTTTTCATTGATGTGTAAAAAACTATTCTATATATTAATTCTTTTAAGTATATATTGCAGATTTTCCCATTGTTTTAAAAAACTTATCTTTAAACTTAGATTTAAGTTTTTATGTAGGTAGAAGACTTAAATTTTTATGTGGATAAATCTAACACTTCTTTCTTTTATGGCTTCTGGCCATGTGGCTATGGTTTACTAAGAAACAAGATTACAGGAATATGCTCCATTATTTCCTCTGGTAGTGCTGTAGTTTTTACAAACATTTATTTCTTTCATTGGAGTTGAATGAGTTTGGATTAATCCCCCGCCCCCTGCCCCCAAATAGTCCATCTTTTAGCCACTGACTTGAATTACCACTTTGATTTTACACTAAATTTTCATATATTCATGGACATTTTACTGAACTTATTTCTGTTTAATTGTTTTGTTCTGGGGTTCAGGAAACTATGACACCATTGGACAAATCTAACTCACCACCTGTTTTTATTTTAAAGACTATTTTGTAAGGAAAGATTTTGTAAAGAAAGATGTTTTTAAATCTTTGCAGTAAGTTTACCCAGTTATTTGAATACCACAATCCTAAGTTCCTTACTAGTTCCTAGTTCCCTCTAAGTATGTCATAGGAAATAGAATTCACTGAGGCTTGGAGTGTGGAAAATGACATTCTCAGCCTATCCTGTGGCTTAAAAGGCTAATATTTTAAAACCAGATGGTATTTTCTCTGATGACATATAATTTGGTATATCTACATACTTAATGTCTTTTAGAACATGATTTCTTAATCTAGGATTATGCAATATCTAATAATCTTTTTATATGATATATAAAATTTGAGGTATATGTGCTTTTTTTTTTTGGGAGAAGTTCATAGCCTTATTTGGCTTCCCGGTGGCTCAGTGGTAAAAAATCTGCCTGTAATGTAGGAGATGTGGCAGGAGCTTGCAGGTTCGATCCCTGGGTCAGGAAGATCCTCTGGAAGAAGAAATGGCAGCCCATTCCAGTATTCTTGCCTGGGAAATCTTCTGGACAGAGGAGCCTGGCTGGCTGCAAGTCCATGGGGTTGCAAAAGAATCGATGTGCTCACTCACCTAGAGCCAGACATCCTGGAGTATGAAGTTAAGTGGGCCTTTAGAAAGCATTACTATGAACAAAGGTAGTGGAGGTGATGGAATTCCAGCTGAGCTATATCAAATCCTAAAAGATGATGTTGTTAAAGTGTTCACTCAATGCATCACAAAAGTTCAGCAATGGCCACAGGACTGGAAAAGGTCAGTTTTTGTTCTAATCCCAAAGAAGGGCAAGGGCAAAGAATGTTCAAACTACCGTACAGTTGCACTTAGTTCACATTGCTAGCTCAAAATCCTTCAAGCTATGCTTCAACAGTACGTGAACTGAGAACTTCCAAATGTAAAAGCTGACTTTAGAAAAAGCAGAGGAACCAGAGATCAAATTGCTAACATCTGTTGGATCATAGAGAAAGCAAAGGAATTCCAAAAAAACATCTATTTCTGCTTCATTGGCTATGCTAAAGCCTTTGAATGTGTGGATCACAACAAACTGTGGAAAATTCTTTAATTGATGGGGATAGCAGACCACCTTACCTGCCTCTTGAGAAACCTGTATGCCGGTCAAGAAGCTTAACAGTTACAACCTTACATGAAACAGCAGACTGGTTCCAAATTGGGTAAGGAGTAGGTCAAGTCTGTATATTGTCACTGCTGCTTATTTAACTTCTATACACAATACACCATGCGAAGTGCCAGGCTGGATGACTCACAAGCTGAAAAAGATTGCCAGGAGAAATAACAACTTCAGATATGCAGATGATAGCACTCTAATGGCAGAAAGCGATGAGGAACTAAAGAGCCTCTTGAGGGTGAAAGAGGAGAGTGAAAAGGCTGGCTTAAAAAATTCAACATTTAGAAAACTTAAGATCATGGCATCTGGTCCCATCACTTCATGGCAAGTAGGTGGGAATAAAATGGAAAGAGTGACAAATTTTATTTTCTTGGGCTCCAAAATCAGTGCAGATGGTGACTGCAGCCATGAAATTAAAAGACGCTTGCTCTTTGGAAGAAAATCTATGACAAATCTAGAGCGTATTAAGAAGCAGAGGCATCACTTTGCTGACAAAGGTCCATATAGTCAAAGTTATGGTTTTTCCAATAGTCATGTACGGATGTGAGAGTTGGACCAAAGAGAAGGCTGAGCATCGAAGAATTGATGCTTTTGAATTGTGGTGCTGGAGAAGACTCTTGAGAGTCTCTTGGACAGCAAGGAGATCAAACCAGTCAAGTCAATCCTAAAGGAAATCAGTCCTGAATATTCACTGGAAGGACTGATGCTAAAGCTGAAGCTCTCTCTGATACTTTGGCTACCTCATGCAAAAAACTGACTCTTCAGAAAAGACTGATGCTGGGAAAGATTGAAGGCAGGCAGAGAAGAAGGGGACAGAGGATGGAATGGTTAGATAGCATCACTGATTCAATGAATGTGAATTTGAGCAAACTCCAGGAGATAGTGAAGAACAGGGAAGCCTGGCATGCTGCAGTCCATGGGGTTGCAAAGAGTTGCACATGGCTTAATGACTGAACAACAACTTTAAACAGCGAGTTTGAATTTAGGTATTATTAGTCTAATACGTTTTCATTTCTGACTTTTTTTTTCCATTTTGAATCATTTGTTGACTGTGGAGAAAATTTTTGTTTCTTCACATTTTAATGTTGAGATCTTGTTTTAAAATGTTTATTATGAAAATTACAATGCCCTACAGAAGTTTGAAGAATAGTTTAATGAACTCCCATGTATCCTAGATTTTTCTGTCTTTAATGTTTTGCCACATTTGTGCTGTTCTTTCTCTGTACACACATGCATACCTATTACTTTTGCTGAATTAGTGAGACTAAATTGTAGGTCTCTTGCCCCCTTACCTATACCCACTTCAACGTCTGTTTTCTGAGAAATTAAAACATGCTCTTAGATCTTTCTACCATATAATGATTAATTTAGCAAATGTAACCCTGATACAGTAAAATTTTTATTTATTGAAACTTCAATATTAAATTGAATATATAATATATAATATTAATATAATATAATATATATAATATATAATATTAATTTAATATATAATATATTATATAATATTAATTTAATATTGAAGTTTCACCAGTTATCCCAATAATTTCCTTTACAGCAATATTTATTTTTTATTTTTGGCTGTGAGTCCCAATCCTTTATTACACATTGCATTTAGTTTTTATTTTATTTTATATTTTGGCCACACTGAGCAGTTAGCAGGATCTTGGTTCCCCGACTGGGATCGAACCTGAGCCCTTAGTAGTGAAAGCATGGAGTCCTAACCACTGACCACCAGGGAATTCTGCATTTCGTTTTAATGTCTCTTTGAAATCTTTTAATCTGGAGCAGTTCTTCAGATATATATCTATATATATATATTTTTTTTATCTTTTAGGGTCTGTGTTGTATCTTAAAACTTGTCATACCACAGGCCAGATATTTTATAGATTGTTCCTCAATTTAAGTTCTGATTATTTCCATGTGATTAGAGTCGAGGTATCTGTCTCTGGGGCTTCCCTGACAGCTCAGTTGGTAAAGAATCTGCCTGCAATACAGGAGACCCCAGTTCGATTCCTGGGTTGGGAAGATCTGCTGGAGAAGGGATAAGCTTTCCACTCCAGTATTCTTGGGCTTCCCCTGTTGTTCAGCTGGTAAAGAATCCGCCTGCAATGCAGGAGACCTGGGTTTGAGCCCTGAATTCGGAAGATCCCCTGGAGAACGGAAAGGCTACCTACTCCAGTATTCTGGCCTGGAGAATACAACGGACTGTATAGTCCATGGGGTCGCGAAGAGTCAGACACGGCTAAGCAACTTTCACCTTCACCTTCACCTTATCTGTCTTTGGCAGGTGTGTAGTAATAAGTGATACTCTGTTCATTCAGTACATCATACCAGAAGGCACATAACGTCTTTTGTCCATCGTCATGGTGTTGTGTTGAGCACGTTAGACATTCAGCCCAGTAACCTAGATTGCTTTTGGTGAGGGCTGGTAAATAGAAATCAATGTCTGGATGTTACGTACGCTCATTGCTGCTGAGATAGTTGTATGTCATGCTTCAGTGTCTTCAGTATGTTATGCTGTGTGTGTGTCTATGAGTTTATATTTATACTGTGTATTATTCTTTTTTAAACATTTTAATTTTTTATTTATTTTTTTACCACACTGCTTGGCATTTGAGATCTTGGCTCCCTGATCAGGGATCAAACTCCTGCCCCTTGCAGTGGAAGGATGGAGTCTTAACCACTGGACCACCAGGGCAGTCCTGGTTCTTCGTATTCTAACTTAACACTGAAAGATTTCTTTCTTGACACCCCTTGTTTCCATGTTTGTATTTCCTCACATTGGGAACCAAGGCTTCCAGCAACAGTTAAACATTATTGATTTGTTTGATTAACTACACGACATGTAAAATAGTTTCATAATTGCTCCCTACTGATTCAGGGAACCAGTCTAAGTGGAGTTGAAGTTGTTTGTATTCCTTTTTTTTTTCCCACTCGACTGAAGACAAATATTTAAAATACTTTGTTGTAAAGTTACTTGGATAAGGTTTTTTAAATAATTCTCTTGTGGTTATGTATTTGTTTGAAGGCTAAAATTACACACAGAACAGAATACTCAGAAAAGTGTCACTGTCACTTGTTACCACCCTGTCGCTTCCACCTCATTCCTACTCACACTTTGTAGGCAATACTTTTAACTTTTAATTTCTTTTTGAAGAAGTAAGGACATTTTAAAAATATAGTAGCAGACTTCATAAGTATCCAATACTTTGGCCACCTGATGCAAAGAACTGACTCATTGTAAAGATGATGCTGGGAAAGATTGAAGGCAGGAGGAGAAGGGGAAAACAGGGGATAAGATGGTTTAATGGCATCATAAACTCGATGGACATGAGTTTGAGCAAGCTCTGGGAGTTGGTGATAGACACGGAAGCCTGGCGTGCTGCAGTGCATGAGGTCGCAATGAGTCAGACACAACTGAGCAACTGAACGGAGCTGAACTTGTTTCCTCACTTAATGTATCTTGGATTGGATTAACAAGATGTAGTACAATGGAGTACTCTTGTTGTTTAGTTGCTGAGTTGTTTCTGACTCTTACTGCCGCAGGCTCTTCTTTCCTGGGATTTCCTAGGCAAGAATACTGGAGTGGGTTGCCATTTCCTTCTCCAGGGGGGCTTCCCAACCCAGGGATTGAACCTGAGTCTCCTGCATTGCAGGCAGATTTTTTACCACTGAGTTGCCAGAGAAGCCCACAATGGAGTATTCAGTTCAGTTCAGTCGCTCAGTCTTGTCCAACTCTTTGTGACCCCATGAGTTGCAGCACGCCAGGCCTCCCTGTCCATCACCAACTCCCGGAGTTCACTCAAACTCACGTCCATCGAGTCGGTGATGCCATCCAGCCATCTCATCTTCTGTTGTCCCTTTCTCCTCCTGCTCCCAATCCCTCCCAGCATCAGTCTTTTCCAGTGAGTCAACTCTTCGCATGAGGTGGCCAAAGTACTGGAGTTTCAGCTTTAGCATCATTCCTTCCAAAGAACACCCAGGACTGATCTCCTTTAGAATGGACTGGTTGGATCTCCTTGCAGTCCAAGGGACTCTCAAGAGTCTTCTCCAACACCACAGCTCAAAAGCATCAGTTCTTCAGCGCTCAGCTTTCTTCACAGTCCAACTCTCACATCCATACATGACCACTGGAAAAACCATAGCCTTGACTAGACGGACCTTTGTTGGCAAAGCAATGTCTCTGCTTTTGAATATACTATCTAGGTTGGTCATAACTTTCCTTCTAAGGAGTAAGTGTCTTTTAATTTCATGGCTGCAATCACCATCTGCAGTGATTTTGGAGCCCCCCAAAATAAAGTCTGACACTGTTCCACTGTTTCCCCATCTATTTCCCACGAAGCGATAGGACCAGATGCCATGATCTTTGTTTTCTGAATGTTGAGCTTTAAACCAACTTTTTCACTCTCCTCTTTAACTTTCATCAAGAGGCTTTTTAGTTCCTCTTCACTTTCTGCCATAAGGGTGGTGTCATCTGCATATCTGAGGTTGTTGATATTTCTCCTGGCAATCTTGATTCCAGCTTGTGCTTCTTCCAGCCCAGCGTTTCTCATGATGTACTCTGCATATACGTTAAATAAGCAGGGTGACAATATACAGCCTTGACGTACTCCTTTTCCTATTTGGAACCAGTCTGTTGTTCCATGTCCAGTTCTAACTGCTGCTTCCTGACCTGCATATAGGTTTCTCAAGAGGCAGGTCAGGTGGTCTGGTATTCCCATCTCTTTCACAATTTTCCACAGTTTATTGTGATCTACACAGTCAAAGGCTTTGGCATAGTCAATAAAACAGAAATAGATGTTTTTTCTGGAACTCTCTTGCTTTTTCGATTAATCAGCCATAAAAATGAATGAAACTCTGCCATTTGTAGTAATGTGAATGGACCTAGAGAATATTATACTTAGTGAAATGTCAGGAAAAAAACAAATACTGTATGGTATTCATATGTGGAAACTAAAAGTAATGCAAACAAATGTATGTGCAAAATAGAAACACCAGCTATAGAAAACAAGCTGCTGCTGCTGCTGCTTCTAAGTCGCATCAGTCATGTCCGACTCTGTGCGACCCCATTGACGGCAGCCCACCAGGCTCCTCTGTCCCTGGGATTCTCCAGGCAAGAACACTGGAGTGGGTTGCCATTTCCTTCTTCAATGCATGAAAGTGAAAAGTGAAAGTGAAGTTGCTCAGTCGTGTCTGACTCTTCACGACCCCATGGACTGCAGCCTACCAGGCTCCTCCGTCCATGGGATTTTACAGGCAAGAGTACTAGAGTAGGGTGCCATTGCCTTCTCCAGAAGACAAGCTATTGGTTACCAAATGGAGATAGGGAAGAAAGGAGGAGTAAATTAAGGGTATGGGATTAAAAGACAGAAACTGCTGTGTATAAAGTAGATAAACAGTAAGAAAGTATTGTATAGCACAGTTAATTGCAGGCATTATCTTGTAATAACTTTTAATGGAGTAAAACCTATAAAAAAAAGTGAATCACTATGCTCTACACCTGAAATTATTATAATATTGTAAATAAATAAAGTGCTCTTTTAGATATCTTTCTAGATGATTTTTCAGAAGCTTTTTTGAGGTATAGGAATGAAGTTGATTTGTGAATATTGTTTCTGTCCAGCATCTTACTTGACTCAGTCATTAATAATAATGACTCATACTGATTTTTTTTTTTTGATCTTTGTAAAGTAATGCTCAAAATTCTCCAAGCCAGGCTTCAACAGTACATGAAGCGTGAACTTCCAGATGTTCAAGCTGGATTTAGAAAAGGCAGAGGAACCAGAGATCAAATTGCCAACATCCACTGGATCATTGAAAAAGCAAGAGAGTTCCAGAAAAACATCTCACCAAAGCCTTTGACTGTGTGGATCACAACAACTGTGGACAATTCTTAAAGAGATGGAAATACCAGATCACCTTACCTGCTTCCTGAGAAGTCTGTATGCAGGTTAAGAAGCAACAATTAGAACTGGACATGGAACATCAGACTGGTTCCAAATTGGGTAAGGAGTACGTCATGCCTGTATATTGTCACCCTGCTTATTTAACTTATATGCAAGAGTACTACATGCGACATGCTGGGCTGGACAAAGCACAACCTGAATCAGGATTGCCAGGAGAAATATCAGTAACCTCAAATGTGCAGATGATGCCACCGTTATGGCAGAAAGCAAAGAAGAACTAAAGAGACTCTTGATGAAAGTGAAAGAGGAGAGTGAAAAAGCTGACTTAAAACTCAACATTCAAAACACTAAGATCATGGCATCTGGTTTTATCATGTCATGGCAAATAGATGGGGAAACAATGGAAACAGTGAGAGACTTTATTTTCTTGGGTTCCAATATGCTGCAGATGGTGACTGCAGCCATGAAATTAAAAGATGCTTGCTCCTTGGAAGAAAAGCTATGGCCATCCTAGACAGCATATTAAAAAGCAGACATTACTTTGCTGACAAAAGTCCATGTAGTCCAAGCTATGGATTTTCCAGTAGTCATGTATGGATGTGAGAGTTGGACTATAAAAAAAGTTGAGTGCCAAAGAATTGATGCTTTTGAACTGTGGTGTTGGAGAAGACTCACGAAAGTCCCTTGGACTGCAAGGAGATCCAACCAGTCAATCCTAAAGGAAATCAGTCCTGAACATCCATTGGGACTGATGTTGAAGCTGAAACTCCAATACTTTGGCCACCTGATGGAAAGAGCTGACTCATTAATAAAGACCCTGATGCTGGGAAAGATTGAGGGCAGGAGAAGGGGACGACAGAGGATGAGATGGTTGGATGGCATCACCGACTCAATGGACATGAGTTTGAACAAGCTGCAGGAGTTGATGATGGACAGGGAAGCCTGGCATGCTTCAGTCCATGGAGTCGCAAAGATTCGGACAGGACTGAGCGACTGAACTGACTGATGTAGATAAATCACACAGTCTGCAGATTGTAACAGTCTTCTCAATCCTTTTGTCTGTTATTTCTTACTACACTGACTTGGACCACTATTACAGTGTTTAAATAAAACTGACAATTATTTTAGTGGAAGTCATCCTTTATTTCCTAATTTTATAATTTTATTCATTTATGTTTGACTGCTGAGTCTTCTTTGCTGTGCGAGCTTTCCTCTAGTTGTGGCAAGCAGGGGCTCCTCTGAGGTTGTGGTGTGTGGGCTTCTCATTGTAGTGGTTTCTCTTGTTGCAGAGCACAGGCTCGAAGGCGCATGGGCTGCAGTATTTGTGGCACGTGGGCTTAGTAGTTGCGGCTTCTGGGCTCTAGAGCACAGGCTCAGCAGCTGCATGAACCTAGTTGCTCCATGGCGTGTCGGATCTTCGTGAATCAGGGATTGAACCCATGTCCCCTGCAGTAGCAGGTGGGTTCTTTACCAGTAAGTCCCCAGGAAAGCCATATTTCCCAATTTTAAAGAGAACAGTTTTAACATTTTACCTGTAAGTTATATATGCTGTTTGCAACTGCTGCTGGTATTGCTGTCATTTATCAGGCCATAGGAATTTCCTTTTATTCCTCATTTGTTATAAATGTGGTTTCTAAAGTTGCATGAATGGTTGTTTAATTGAAATGTGTTTGTATAAATATTGATATGTTAATTTTCCTTAAATCTCTTTATGTGATAAATTATGCTAGTCAATTTTCTAATATTATAGATTCCTTGCATGCTTGGTATAAGCCCAACCTGGTCATGTCATGTTATGTTATTTATACATTGCTTGATTCATTTAGTTGGATAATTTGATGAGACTTTTTGCATCTATGTTTGTGAATCAGTTCAGTTCAGTTAATCAGTTGTGTCCAACTGTTTGCGACCCCATGAACTGCAGCATGCCAGGCTTCCCTGTCCAGCACCAACTCCCAGAGTTCGCTCAAACTCATGTCCATTGAGCTGATGATGCAGTCCAACCATCTCGTCCTCATGAATGTTCATGAATAAGACTGTACTTTGGCATGAGGTTAGGATTACATGAATTGGATAGCGTCTCCCCTTTGTTTATTGTTTCAAAAATCTGTTTTACTGTGGGGATTATCTCTTATATGTTTGGTTGAATTTGCTTGTAAAGTGGTTCAGGATTGGTATTTTATGTGTGAAAGATTTTAAACTATTGATTCAGTTACTTGTTGAACAATTCATATTTTCAATTTTTATCATTTGCTCTTTTTAGTAACTTGTTCACTTCATTTTCAAATTTACGCCCTGAGTTGTTTATGACATTCTCTTACTATCTAATATCGGTAGCATCTGTAGTTTTCTCTAATTTTTCATTTCCAGTGTTGACTTTTCTATACCTTCCTATTTTTTTCCTTTTTTTATGTTTTTATTTTACTGTGTTCAGTGATTTGTCCTTTGGCTTTGTTGAGCCTTTCTTTTTTATGCTTATTTTCAAATTAATTTTATTTTTTTCTTCTTTATATTTTTGTTTTCTTTCTTCTAATTTGATTTTATTCTCTTGGTCTGACCTTTTGTGTTGTGTTTTAACATCTTAAATTTCAGCTTTCCTTTTCTCATTATAAATACTGAGCACTTTCCCATCCCAGTTATATTATAGAAGTTTTGATGTGTAGTATTTTTATTGTTAAGTAGTTCTGAATATTTTCTAGTTACCTAATTAGTTTCTGCTTCAAAATTGTTTTTGGGTTTCAGAGCTTGTGGATTTTCCTTGTGGTCTTTTTGTTGTTGATGTGTAATTCTGCTTATTTCATATTATTCATAGAATTTTGTTTTTATGTTCCCAATACTTTGAATTTTTGTTGGAGACAGTTTTATGTTTTGCATATTATAGAAATTGGTAGAGGTCCAGTGTGTGTTTGAAAATTAATCCTCCAACTCTTAGGTGGAGTGTTATATATATGCCACTCGGCACACTGAAAGCACAGTAAAGCCTTTTTTGGTCTGCTTGAGCTATCAGTTACTGAGAGAGAGAGTAAATCCCCCTTCAGGAAGGTGAGCTTGTTCTCTTACGGCTGTCAGTTTGGCTTTACATATTTTGTGGTCATGTTACTGAGTGTACACGTGTTTAGGCTCATTATGTCCTGGTTAAGTTCAGCTGGTCTTTCTTTCTTTTTTTTTAATCCTTAGGTATGACTTCTTTAAATCTCTGCTCCACTAGTGCCTCCTTACCTGGTATCTCTTTTGTTTAATTTTTATCTCTGTATTGATTTTGGGGGTGAGGACAGATGGTTAATATTAGCCTCTATTTACTTTTTCTGAAATTTTATGTAAATTTAGTTAAGAACCTACTAAAACAGAATTTTAGAAAGGATGATCACATGTAAATATTGTATATTTGGAAAAATGCTTACAAAATATGGAAACTTCCAGCAATATTGGTAAAGAAAAGTAACGAATATAGACTTGAATCTATGTATTAGTAACTGAAAAGGGATCAAACCTATTCATATAGTGGGGTTTATTCATTTTAAAAAATTTGTTTTATTTCTTTTTGGCTGTGCTGGGTCTTTGTTGCTCTGCAGGCTTTTCTCCAGCTGTGGCAAGTGGAGGCTACTCTCTAGTGTCAGTGCATGGGCTTCTCATTGTGGTGGCTTCTCTTGTTGTGGAGCACAGGCTCCAGGACATGTGAGCTTCAGTAGTCGCAGTGCATGGACTCATTATTGCGGCTTGCAGGCTGTAGAGCGCAGGCTCAGTAGTTGTGTTGCACAGGATTAGTTGCTCTGTGGCGTGTGTGAGATCTTCCTGGATTGGAGATCAAACCCATGTCTCCTTCATTGGCAGGCAATTTTTTACCACTGAGCCACCAGGGAAGCCCCTGTATAGCAGGGTTTTATAAAGAAAAGAGCATTTTGTCACTCTATTCCAGTAAATTTGTGAAAATTTCAGTACAGTGTATAATTTCTTAGAAGAATATAATTAATACAGTTGTCACAGGTAGAAGTAGAAAAATGAAAATGACAGTCTGAAAGAAATCAGAATATCAAAAGTACAACATAATGACGCATGTAAGATGTTTCGCTGGCAAGTTTTAGCAGACCGTACAGTCACAGTCTCCTTTGTCTTCTAAAACTTCTTTAGTCTTGTCTTTCACAGTAAGATCTTCAAACAACCTGGAATTATTTCGTTTTAGAGAAAAGGAGAAGAAGCTACTCAACATATTACATGAGGCTAGTTTATCATTGGTACTAAATCAGATCAAGATAGTAAGGAAAAAATATAATTGTAAACCAACATTGTTTATAACCACAGATGTAAAATACCTAAGTAAAATGAAAGCAAACCAATTTCTTTTTTTTTTCTTAAATACATTACAGCGACTTCCCTGGTGGCCCAGTGGCTAAGACTGTGCCCTCCCAATGCAGGGATGCCAAGTTCAATCCCTGATCAGGGAGCATGATTCCACATGCCACAGCTGAGAGTTTGCGTGCTGAAACTAGACAAACAAACAATCCTGCATGCTGCAACTAAGACCCAGCACAACCAAAATAAATAAATAATAAATATAAAAAGAAATCATAAATACAATATTACAAAATTAAAAAAAAAACATTATAACCAAGGCAGATTTATCTCAAAGTGTACAAAGATGTATCAACTTCTAAAATCTTTTAAAGTACAATGCCATGTTAAGAGAATAGAAAAGAAAACAAAATCTTGTCCGCAGAGGTTGTAATTAACAGTCCTACCAGTTATGTATGAAAATACCTGTTATTCACACTCTGGAAAGCCTTGGTGGTTTCAGATTCTTTTATTTTTGGCATATTTGGTTGTTAAATAATAGAATATTACTAAGTTTATTTGCATTTCTCTAATTCTTGTATTGTGTACATAATTTTCTCTTTATTAGCCATTTGCATTCAACACATTGAAAAATTGGGAGGGTAACGCTTATTGCATAGTTTGTTTGCTTGAGAACAAAGCACTATTTTATTTATCTTTATACCTCTTACATCTTATAAAATGCTTGGCCTATAGCGAGTAATCAGAGATACTTTTTGAGTGAATAAATATTGGTAAACTGTGAGACTTCTGAAGAAATTTGTGAAACTCATTTTTGAACGTCTGTAAATAGAATCGTTTTGTTGTGTCAAAGAAATGATATTTTTGCTAGCAGTTTCCAGGAAATAGAGAATGGACAGAATTATTCTTTTAATTCATGTTGTTAATAATACTACAAGGTGCCATAAAATGTGGATATCTGACTGAATCCTTAATCATACATGATTTAACTACTCATTTGCTTGGTGCTTGCAGAATGTATACCGTTGCGTGGAAAGATAATATCATTTATTTTTTGACGTATTGTTACTCTTTGGACCTTTGCTAAAGATTGTTTCAGCAACCATTTGCTTACCTGAATTGTATTTCAGATACTTTAGTTTTTAAAAAAAGTTTTCCTGTTTTATGATAGTGTTTTAGAGGATTGAAATACTTAGATTTCTAACCTTTTAGATAGTGCTACCCAGAGGAAGGCATGTATAGAATTATTCTTTAGCCATAGTTGTCTGTGTTGAATTTGCTGTCTTTGGATTTAGGGTCAGAATGAAACAGAGGTATAGAACGTATCCTCTGCTTGGATTAAGATATTTGGAAATCTTGAGGGGGCAGGGTTATAAAGAGAAGTAGAAGAAACAAAGAACTGTTCAATGTAGTGTAAGCTGTGTTGTGATATTTTCCAGCTCTAGCTGACAACTAGAGTAATACTAGTCTCCCCTGGCTGGCTCCAGGTCTTTATTTTTAATTTACACATTCTATGTGTACCAATTTTACCCAAGTATTTCCGATACACTTGTGTAGAAGCAGGGAAAGAGAAGGACACTGGTCTCAAGATTATTGCACTGTTTCTTGCCATGGCTTATAACCCACCTGCTGTTGCTGCTGCTAAGTCGCACCAGTCGTGTCCGACCGTGCGACCCCACAGACGGCAGCCCACCAGGCTCCCCCGTCCCTGGGATTCTCCAGGCAAGAACACTGGAGTGGGTTGCCATTTCCTTCTCCAATGCATGAAAGTGAAAAGTGAAAGTGAAGTGGCTCAGTCATGTCCGACTCTTCGTGACCCCATGGACTGTAGCCTACCAGGCTCCTTTGTCCATGGGATTTCCCAGGCAAGAGTACTGGAGTGGGGTGCCATTCTTTGTAAATAATCTATTTGTAGATAAACTATCCTCAGATTGGAATAATTTATTTCTATTAGGACCCTGAGTGATTTCACAGTCTCACCATTTGTCCAGTCCAGTTTGTTCAAGGCTAAGATGTCTTGGTTATTTTATTGAAATGTTAACTGCTTGGCTTTACATCTCTCTCTCACATTATGAGATCCTTTATACCTTCATTCAGATTTGATCTGTTTATTTGATCTTCATCTTTTCTGTTATGTGAATTCCAAATAGAGATTCAATCTGTATTTCCTTTCCTGACAATCTAAAGCAGAAATCTAAACCACTGCAGAAGCTTCTAAACCAATGCAGAAATCTCCCATAGACTGTGTTCTGCAATGTGGAATACCCCTCTTTTCTAAACTAGTTAGGGCTAAATATCTTAGACCAAAACAAGTGGTAAGGCATTCTGTGTTTCTTTCACTCTTCTAGAGCTTAAATACATACCTTTAATCTTCTACATTCTGGTCCATGGTAGGAAGCAGAAGAGAGCTGTACCCATATATAAAGACCTTTTAATCATTAACTACTTTTTGTGTGAGAATAAGGAGCGACATCAGGGGAGGAAAGGTGAAAGGTCTAAATTTCTCTCAGAGACAGCAGAACGTATAATTTATTTTATAATTTTTTTTAAATTTCAATATACTCTTTAAAGTTAATAATGTTTAAGTTTCTTGCATGGCATCCAAGGCCATTTCCATTTTCCGTTTTCTAGCCCTGATTTCTTTTTTATTGTTACAGTTCTATTATAGCAATTAATTATTTACCATTATCACCCAAATTTCACTTTCTTGCTTCCCTTAATATGCAAATATCTCTCCCTTTCCTGGGAATGGGGCTTCCCTGGCGGCTCAGAGGGTAAAGCATCTGCCTGCAATGTGGGAGACCTGGGTTCAATTCCTGGGTTGGGAAGATCCCCTGGAGAAGGAAATGGCAAGCCACTCCAGTTTTCTTGCCTGGAGAATCCCATGGACAGAGAAGCCTGGCAGGCTACAGTCCATGGGGTCTCAAAGGGTTGGACACAACTGAGTGACTTCACTTTCACTTTGCTGGGAATATCTACAGTGCAAACAGGTAAAGTAGCAAAGTTTACTTAGTCCTCAAGGCCCAGGTCCAAACTTACTCCCTCATTAGTGTTCACATAAGAGAATTAGGGTTCCATTCTCACTGACCCTGAAGCGCTTTGTGTCTATCTCTGTTAGAAACTTTGATCACATTATTGTGTTATGTGTTTACATACTGTGTAAACAGTCTTTCAGAAAGACTGTGAAGTTCTTGAATGAAGGTACCATATTGTAATTATATTTGTTTAAAACTCCAGTAATTGTCACCATGCTTTGTATAATATCAGCTCTTGCTAAAGGCATGTTAAAAGAAGAAATAAATGAATGAACGTGGCAGAAATTTTAATTTACTGTGTGGGAACTGCTGAATCTCTCTGGTGTCAACATACTTCCTTTTACTCCTTGGATCTTTGTGTTAAAATATATATCTAGCATTGAGTTAGAATACATGGAATGTTTAACATAAGAATATAATGATCTCATTTGTATGTCACTCCTACTTTGCATTATTTTATATGTTATTTGGCTTTTAAAAATATGTTTTCCACCAAAAATATAATTCATATGTAAGAAATCAATGAAACATGGAAATTAAAACTATTTCTTTGCAGTATAGTTTCATGGGACTATTAAATACTTCAGCTTAATCCTTAATCATAATGTTTAAGAAATACTGTTTATATCTAATTTGTATCACATTTCAATAATTGATATTACGTTTTTGTTTCAGCTAAACCATTTACTTCTAAAGTGAAACAGATGCGATTACATAGAGAAGACTTTGAAATATTAAAGGTGATTGGTCGAGGGGCTTTTGGAGAGGTAAGAGATAAAGATTTTATAGAGATCTGATACTTGTTTTGCAAGCTATTTTATACAGTCTTTAAAAGAATTTAACTAAAATATTTACTTGCTTTTGTAATTGGTATTATTGATCAGAAATGATTAAAATTTTGAATGAAATCTTCCTGCCTGGATTTTTTCCCAGTATATTTCTATTTTTTGTATGTTATTGAAGTTTGAGTATGTGGACTCTTCTGTTTGTGTATTTGTCTCTCCTGTGTCAGTAGTACACTGCCTTAAATTACCTTTAGTTTGAGAAGTCTTAATATCTGGTAGTATATTTACTGTAACTTCTTTTCTCTTTGCCTCTCTTGTTAACCCTTTATATTTTCATGTAATTTGGAATAAATGTTTCAGTTTGTACTTACTCCCACATCTATACTCAGCACTCACGTATCTGGAATTTTGATGAGGGTTGCACTTAACTAGAGATTACTTTGAAGTTAATTTACATCTTAATAATATTGAATCAACCAATCCATGAACATAGTATGTTCCTTCATTTATTTAGGGCCTTATAAATTTAACCCATGAATTATTTGTAGTTTTCATTCAGTAGAGATAATTTATGCATTTTTCAGCAGATTTATTCCTAGGTATGTTATATTCTTCATGCTGTTTTAATTAGATTGTTTGTTAAGTTTTATTTTCTAATTGTTTTTACTAGTAGTTAGAACTACAGTTGAATTTTGTGTATTGACTTCATATTCAGCAACGTAGCTAATTGTACTTTTAAAATCATGAATTGTGTTGGATTTTAATCAATGCTTTATTAGCATCTTTTGAGACATGGCTTTTCTCCTTAATTAGTTGAGTTACACCGATTTATTTTCAAATGTGAAACTAACTTTGCATTTCTAAAATAAGCCAGCTTTTTTGAGATATGTTATCCTTTTAATTTACTGTTGGACTTGGTTTACTATTTGTGTGTGTGTTTTGAATCTTTAACAGGAATTGGCCTGACATTTTCCTCCTTACCACATCCTGATCAGATTTTGGTATCTTGGTTATACTGGCCTCATAAAAAGAGGGAGGTGTCTCCTCTTTTATTGTTCTCTAGAAGAGTTTGAGAAGATTATTATTTCTTCCTTAAATGCTTAGAAGATTTCACTGGTCCATTTCCTTCTCCAGGGGATCCTCCCAACCCAGGAATTGAACCCAGGTCTCCCACATTGCATTTGAGCCTCCTAGAGAGAGAGTTTTAAATTTTATATTTATTTTTAACAATTGAAATTGGACTATGTGGATTTTCTGCACAGGTGTGTCAGTTTTGCTAGGTTCATCCACGTCACCTAATTTTTCAAATTTATTGCTGTATTGGTCATTTACTCTTCTCATTTTTTTTGTTTGTTATGCTTTGAGGTTGATCAATTCTGTTATTTTTTTCAGTGAATTAACTTTTGCCCTTTCAATTTTCCTATACTAGATTTGTTTTCTGTTTCATTCGTTTTTGCTCTTAAAATATTCTCTGTCTTTGGTTTTAACTTGCTGTTCTTTTCCTAACTTGTGGAGATAGAGCATTGATTTCTAGCTCTTTTCTATACTTTGTCCTCTAAGCAACTTTAGCTATAGCCAAGTTTTGATGTGTCATATTTTCATTATAGTTTTCCTTAAATACAGTGTAATTTCCAATGTGATTTTAGATTTCTCTAGTGGATCTTTTTCATCTTTGATTTTAGAAGTTTATTTCTCAGTCTCTGCTTGGTGCATTTTTAGTTATGCTTCTGCTTCTGAGTGATAATTTAATTCTAGAGCTGTCAGGGAGTATGCACTGTGCGCTTTCCCATCTTTGAAATTTGCTGTGTGGTGTTCTGTAAATATCAATTAGGTGAAAGATACTAATCTTGTTTAAATCTCCCATATCCTTAGTGTTTTTCCTGCTTATTGCTTCATTTCCTGAGAGAGGATTTGCTTATTTCTTTTTTATTTTATTTCTTTCAGTTTTTACTGATAGCAGATATAACATCATTATATCTCCCTAGTTATTAACTCTTTTATCAGGATGTGATGATGCCTGTTATCTCTAAGTAATAAAGTTAACCTTTACTTCATCTGAGATTAGTTGAATGATTCCAGCTCTTATTATTAGTCTTCTACATGAAATATCTTATTCCACCCTTTTAGTTTCAGTTTTCTATAACTTTGCATGTTTACCATTTAATAGAATATAGTTTTGGGTTTTAAATTCAGTCTGATAAATTTCTTATCTTTAATTGGAGTATAGTCAGTTGGCATTTAAATATAATCACATTATTCTTATTTGTTTTCTATTTGTCTTGCATATTTAGTATTATCTTTCTCTCAATTCTTGGATTAACTGAGTATTTTAAATTATTCTTTCCCCCTTCTATTAATTTCTTAGATGCACCTTCTTTTATTGGTTTCCTGAGACTGCTTCTTCTATTCTTAGTAAATTTGTACTGAGTGGCCAAAAGTTTGTTTGGGTTTTTCCAGAACATCTCACAAAAAAACCTGAATGAACTTTTGGCCAATCCATTATTTTGCCATTTCCATTTTTTTTTTTGTCATTATTGTCTTTTAGCTCTGAATATATTTGAAACCCCAAAAGATATGATTATACTGTCCCTCTTCATTTTAGATGTACCTGTGTATTTACAGTTTTTTACTCTTCACGTTCACATATTTATTTGCATTTATATATTTCTCTTTGATAGGCTTTTCCTTTTGACTTAAAAGTGTCCTTTAGTAATATTTTGCCAGGTCTGCTGAGATAAATTATCTGCCGTTTTTTGTCTGAAAATACA
This sequence comes from Capra hircus, assembly GCF_001704415.2. Lineage (NCBI taxonomy): Eukaryota > Metazoa > Chordata > Mammalia > Artiodactyla > Bovidae > Capra > Capra hircus. The sequence continues at coordinate 28,768,035 of NC_030823.1, read as the reverse complement.
TTTATTTTGAGGTATTAACAAAATTGTGTTAATATACATACTTCAGTTCACTTCAGTTCTGTTGCTCAGTCGTGTCCGACTCTTTGCAACCCCATGAACCACAGCACGCCAGGCCTCCCTGTCCATCACCAACTCCCGGAGTTTACCCAAACTCAAGTCCATCGAGTTGGTGATGCCATCCAGCCATCTCATCCTCTGTCGTCCCCTTCTCCTCCTGCCCTCAATCCCTCCTAGCATCAGGGTCTTTTCCAATGAGTCAGCTCTTTGCATGAGGTGGCCAAAGTATTGGAGTTTCAGCTTCAGCATCAGCCCTTCCAGTGAGCACCCAGGACTGATCTTTAGGATGGACTGGTTGGATCTCCTTGTAGTCCAAGGGACTCTCAAGAGTCTTCAACACCACAGTTCAAAAGCATTGATTCTTCGGCATTCAGCCTTCTTCACAGTCCAACTCTCACATCCATATACATGCTTAGCTCAGTGAATTTGTACATTTGCATGAACTTCTGTAACCTTTATGTTGATCAAAATAGGCTTCCATTGCCCGCCTCTCTGTGAATAACCACCTTCTCAATAACCATCTATTCTGACTTCTATAATTATAGATTTATTTTGCCTGTTTTTGAATGCTGTACTAGTGGAATTATATTATATATATGTGTATTTCTTTTGTTTCTGGCTTCTTTTGCTTAGTATTATGCTTGTATAATTCACTTTTGTTTTTTATTGATCCACAATATTCCTCTGTATGAATATACTACAAGTACTCAAATTTATTTTTGACTGTTGTAAATAATGTTGTTATGGACGTTCATATACATGTCTTTGGGAGACAGAAGCATTCATCTCTGTTTGCCATAACCCTAGCAGAATTTCGGTCATATGGTAGGCATATTTAGATTTAGTTGGTAGTGCCAAATAATATCCCGGTTGGTTAGGTCAGATTATATTCCTGCTAACAATGTGTGAAGGTCCCAGTTGCTTCACAACCTCACCAGCAGTTGGGTCAATTTTTAGACTCTAGACATTTTTTTGGTGCATGAGTAGTGGTATTGATTGTGATTTCATATTTCCTGATAACATTTAAAGTTGAGCCCATTTTCATATCACTTCATGTAACTTGGACATCCTTTTTTGTAAAGTCCACATTTGGGGCCTGGGGGAGTGGGAACAGGTAACTTATTGGTATATTCTGGATACAAGTTCTTTGTTAGAGGTGTGTGCATGTGTGCACGTGTGTGCACGCATGCTCATGTATTAAACAAAATCTCTTCCTGTCTGTGGCTTGACTTTTCTCTGTATAGATCTTGTATTGAAGAGAAGATTTTAATTTTGGTGCAATGCATTTAATTAAGCTTTTCTTTATTTTTAGTGTTTTTTTGTATTTGTTAAATTTTTTCTACCCTGAAAGTCATGAAGATGTTTCCTGTTATATAATCTATAAAAAATCTTTTTTCATTTATGTCTGTGATCCATCTGGTATTATTTTGTGTTTTGTGAGGTATAGTCAAGGTTCATTTTATTCTTTGTGGATTTCATGTCATCATTTATTTAAAGACTACTTTTCTACATTTGATTGCAAAGGAACTTCTGTTGGTCAGGTGTTAGGTGTGCTACTTTTATTAATTTTTGAGTTCCCTGGTGGCTCAGAGGATAAAGCGTCTGCCTGCCATGAGGGAGACCTGGGTTCGATCCCTGGGTCAGTAAGATCCCCTGGAGAAGGAAATGGCAACCCACTCCAGTATTCTTGCCTGGAGAATCCCATGTCTGGTGGGGTACAGTCCATGGGGTCGCAAAGAGTCAGACACGACTGAGTGAGTTTACTTTCACTTTCACCACTTTTATTAATTTTTAATAGTTTTCAATGTAGAATTTTTGTTCATGGTTTCATTAAATTTATTTTTGGGTCTGATGTTTATTGATGAGCCTATAACTGCTGCTAGACTAGAAATACAATTAACTTTTGTGTATTGATCTTGTATTTAAATATCTTGATGTATTAACTAAGTATAGTGTATTTATAAATTAAAAAAAAATTTCATGTGCATAGTCATACCATTTCCAAATAATGACAGCTTTTTTCGTTCTTTCATTTTTCCTTTTATTTCTTTTTCCATATTATTGCAATAGAGAAGTTTTTTGCTTAAAACATTGAATTCAGTTTTTGAAAACAAATTTTTGTGTGGTTTGTGATTCAGGGGTAAGTACGAAGTTTGCTACAACTTTTTTTTTTTAATTGTTACTCTTTTTAGGTTAAGGATGTACTCTTTTTTAGGTGAAGGAAGTTTTCCTTGCAGTCCTAGTCTGCTGAGAGCTTTTATCATGCATCAGAATTAACTTTTGTCCAAAGGTTTTCTATATCTGTTTTGATTACATGATTTAACTTCTATATCTGGTTAATGTGGAAGTAATATTGATTAATTTTTAAATATACCAATAGTGGATTGCTATATAAATCTGGTTGTTTCTGATGTATTCTTTTAGTATATTGTTGGTTTTGATTTGCTAATATTTTGTTTACCATTTTTTGTTATGTGCATGAAAAAGATTGGCCTTTAATTTATCTATCTTTTAATTTCCTTATATTTGAAAAATGCTATGCATATCTCTTAAGACAAGTTGGGAGTTATTCACATATTATCAATTTTCTGAGTTTGTTTAAGGTTATTGCTGTTTCTTTATATGTTTGAAAGTATTCATTGGTGAAGCCATCTAGACTGGGAGTGCAGTTTCTTTTGATTGTTTGTTTATATCTTTGGAGGTAAATTTTATATATGTTGAAATACACTAGTTGTATTATGTACAATTCTATGAGTTTTGACAAATGGATTCACCTTTCTCAAGATACAGAATGTTTCTGTCACTCTAAGAAGTTCCCTTTCCTGTTAGTTTCCCGTAACTTCTGTCAAGTGGCAACCACTGTTCTGTATTTTAACCATGGATTAGTGTTGACCATTTGAAAATTTCATGTAAATGAAAATCATACCATACATAATCTTTTGTGTCTGGCTTCCTTTGCTCAGAATAATGTCTGTGAGATTCATTCTTGTGATCAAATGTAGTAATACTTTTTATTGCTGATTAGTACACTGCTTTTTTAGTATACCATAGTTTATTCTTCTATTGATAAACAATTGCATAGTTTCTCATTTTTGGTTGTTAGGATTAAAACTGAAGTGAATATTTGTGTACAAGTTTTACGGAACTGTGTATTCATTTTTCTTGGATAAGTAATGGATTGGAACTGCTAAGTAGTAGATGCATATTTAAATTGAAAAAAAACTACATTTTTTTTTTCTAATAGAGTTGTACCATTTTGTATTCCTGTCAGTTCTGTGTTCTCACCAGTATTTTTTTTCTTCTGGGTCTTTTAAATTTTAGTCATTCTAATGGATGTATAATAGTGTCTTATGGCTAAATCGCATTGTTATGTGGATTTGTGTTATATAAAAACAATGATGAATTTTTGTGTTATATCTTCCTTTGTGAAGTATATGTTCAGATATTTTGTTCAGTGAAAAAAATGAAGTATTTGTGTCATTAAGTTGTAAGAATTCTTTATATTTTATATTTATAGATGTCTTTTGTCAGATAAATATTTTGTCAGTATTTTCTCAAAGGCTGGATAAATTTCCTGTTAATTTTCTTAAAAATGTCTTTTGATGAGCAGAAGTTAGGTTTAATTTTATCAATTTTTTCCCTTAATGGTTATTTTTTTCCTGTGTTCTTTGTACAAAATTCTTATTTATATCCAGGTCACAGAGATATTTACTTATGTCTTTCCCTAAAACTGTTGTAGTTTTAACTCTTATGTTTAGATTGGTGATTCATTTCAGATTAATTCATGTCTGATATGAGATAAGGATCGAGGTTAATTTTTTTCCCTGTGGCTATCCACATGGCACATGGCAGTTTCAGCACCATTTGTTGAAAAGGCTGCTTCTCCTCTTTTGAATTACTTCAGTACCTTTGTCAAAAATGTCAGTTGACCATACGAATGTTGATCTTTTTTTCCTCTTTCTGTTCTACTTCATCAATATCTTTTTCTATCCTTATGTCAGTACCACACAATCTTGATTTGTAGGTTTATACTGTAGAGTTGAGTGTTTGTTTTAACTGAGGACTTCTCCATTATTATATAAATTTTAGAAATCAGTATGTCAGTTTCCATAAAAACTTACTGGTATTGAAATTGAGTTTACATTCAATTTGTAGATTAATATTGGGAAGACTGACATCTTAATCTTGAGTCTACTAGTTAGTCCATGAACATGGCAATTTTCTTTGTCTTTTTACTTTTTTAAAGAGTATTTTGTAATTTTAGTGTATAGATCTTGTTCATAATTTGTTAAATTTATTGCTAAAATTTTTATATGTTTTGATGCTAATGTAAATGATATTTAAACATTTATATTTCACATAGTATGCTGTTAGTGTGTAAGAGCATTTTTTATCTGACTTTATTTTCATTTTTATCTGACTTTATTTTCTAAATTCATTGATTATTTTTTAAATAGTCTTGGTTTTTTTGGTTGCTACTTTCTTAGTTGTTCCCTGCAAACAGCCATATTATCTGAGAATAGGAATAGTATCCTTTTCACTTTCTAAAGTTTGTGTTCTATTTCTCTATTTTGACTTATACTAATTCGGACCTCTAATGTAACATTGAATGGGTATCTTGAGGGTACATGTTCTTACTTTATTCCTGAATTTAAGGAGATAGGATTTAGTGTTTGACAAGTAAGTATAATATTAATTGTATGTGCTTTTGTAGGTACCTTTTATCTGATTAAATAAATTAACTTCTATTATTAGTTTTCTGAGGATTTAGTAGTCATGCGGATTTACTCTTTTATTGTTAATTTGGTGGATTAATTTGATGGATTTTTAAAATAGGCTTTGTTATTTTAGAGTAGTTTTAGGTCCATGGCAAGATTGAGCACAAAGTGCAAAGAATTTTTGTATACCCCTTTCCCTTGTACACAAGCCTACCACACAAGAGTGATATATTTATTATAACTGTTGAATCTACATTGACATATCATAAGGTGTAGTCTATAGTTTACATTAGGCTTCACTCTTGGTGTTATACATTAGAAAAATGTATAGTTACATTTATCCAGCATTTTAGTATAATACGTAATAGTTTTTCACTGCCTTAAAAATCCTCTGTGCTCTGCCTATCCATCCCTTCCCTCTCCTAACCTCTGATCACCACTGATCTTTTTCCTGCCGTCATAGTTTTGCCTTTTCCCAAATGTCATTGACTTCAAATTATACAGTATATAGCTTTTTCAGATTGGCTTCTTCCATGTAACAATAGTCATTTTAAGTTTCCTTTGTGTCCATATATTGCTTGATGACTCCTTTTTAGCACCAGGGAATATTTCATTGTTTGAATGTACCACTGCTTATTTATCGTTTCACCTACTGAAGGACATCTTTGTTTTTTACCAAGTTTTGGTAATTATGAACAAAGCTGCTATAAACAGCCATGTGGACATCACCTTTCAATTCGTTTGCCTAAATACCAAGAAACAGAATTGCTGAATCATATGTTTAAGAGCATTATTTAAGTTTGTAAGAAACCACCAAACAGTCTACCAAAGTGGTTGTACCATTTTGCATTCCCACCAGCAGTGAATGAGAGTTCCTATTGCTCCACATGCTCACCATCATTTAGCAGCTGTCAGTATTTTGAATTTTGGTCATTCTAATGGGTGTGTAGTGGCATCTTATTGTTTTAATTTGTAGTTCCCTAGAGGATGTTGAACATCTTTTCATGTGCTTATTTATCATCTGTATATCTTCTTTGGTAAAGCATATATTAAGATCTTTAATCTTTTAACAGGATGGTTTGTTTTCTTATTGTGGAACTTTAAGAGATTTTTTTATGCTACATTTTAGATGATAATCCTTCATCAGATATCTTTTGCAAATAGTTTTTTCCCAAGGCATGTTTCTCATGCTTTTGACAGTATCCTTCACAGAGCAGAAGTTTTTAAATGAAGCCCAGCTTATCAATTCTCTCATGAATTATGCCTTTGATGTTATGTAGATTGATTTTCAAATATTAAATTACTCCCTAGGATAAATTCCATTTGGTCATGATTTACTGTCCTTTGTGGCTTCCCTGTGCCTCAGCTAGTAAAGAACCTACCTGCAACATGGGAGACCTGGGTTCGATCTCTGGGCTGGGAAGATCCCCTGGAGAAGGGAACAGCTACCCACTCCAGTATTCTGGCCTGGAGAATTCCATGGACTTCTCCAGGACACTACTGAGCCACTTTCACTTTCACTACTGTCCTTTTGAGATAATTGATTTATTCATTTCCTTGATATTTTCTTGACTGTTTCCATGTTTATATTCAGGGGGAAGAAAGTGAAAGTTGCTCAGTTGTGTCCAACTCTTTGCAACCCCATGGTCTGTAACTCACCGGGCTACTTTGTCCATGGAATTCTCCAGGCAACAATACTGGAGTGGGTTACTATTTCCTTCTCCAGGGGATCTTTCCAACCCAGGAATCTAACCCAGGTCCTCTGTATTGCAGGCAGATTCTTTACTGTCTGAGCCAAATGTTGACCTATAATTTTCTTGTTTTAAATCACGTCTATGTCAAATATTGACATCGGGTTATGCTGGACTTATGAATTGGGGAGTGTTTTATCTTTTTCAGAAAAAATATGTGTTTATTTATTTATGTATTTATTTTTCTTTAATATTTACCAGTGACGCCGTCTGGACTTGGCTATTTTTTTGTGGGGCATTTAATCCTACTAATTTAACTTCTTGATGCTTACAAAGTTAGTAAGATTTTCTATTTCATCTTTTGTCGCCGTCAGTAAGTTTTGTGTTTCATAGAATTTGGATAATTCTTTTAAATTTTTGAATGAATAAGGTTGTTCATAATATCTGTTATTTCTTGATGTCTGTGGAATACAAGATGATATTCTCTCTTTTACTGCATATATTTATAATTCATGTTTTATTTCTCTTGATCAGTCGTGTAGAAGTTTTTCAATGTTGTTTATAATTGAACAAAGCTACTTCGGCTTTGTGAATTGTCTATACTTTTGTCTCTTTTGGGGCTTCCCTGGTGACTCAGCTGGTAAAGAATCCACCTGCAATGCTAGAGACCTGGAGAAGGGAATGGCTACACACTCCAGTATTCTTGCCTGGATAATTCCACGGACTGAACAGTCCATGGGGTCTCAAAGAGTCGGACACGACTGAGCGACTTTCACTCACTTGCCTCTTTTTACCTTTAAACCTTTTTTTTTTTTAAGCATTTAAAAAATCTTTGTTATTTCTTTCCTTTTAATTTCTCTGGATTTAATTTGTTCATCTTTATGCTTCTCTAGACAGAAACTTAGATCTTTGATTCATTTCCATTCCAGTTTAAGCATTAAAGCTATAAATTTCCCTCTAAGCAGAGTTAGGTGTATATATTGATGTTATATTTTCACTGTCATTCATATCAAAATACTATTTAATGTTGATGTCTTCTTTGGTGAGTCATTATGTGCATCATTTACTTTGGTAATTTTTGGACTTTGTGAACTATCTTACTGTTATTGACTTTAATTCATTTTATCATCAGACATCACACTCTTAATTTTTCAAAAGTTTTAAGGTTTACTGAAATTTGCCATATGATTGGAATATGGCTTGTCTTCATGAACACTCCATGTGTACTTGAAATTAGTTTTTACTCTACATTTGTTGCTTTTAGTCTTTATAAATGTCAGTTGGGTCAAGATGGTTGATGTTGTCATTTGATCTTACATAATTTGTTGAAATTTGTTCAGTGTTTTTGAGGGAGGGGTATTAAAGTCTCCAGATGTAATTGTGAGTATGCCTGTTCCTCCTTCTGTAATTTATCACTGTTTATTTTATACATTTTGGAACTCTTAATGGCGGTATACACTTTTTCAATTTTTATGTCTTCCTGATATACCAACCCTTTAGCATTATAGAATGTTTACTTTAGATAAGGTAATATTCCTTGTGTTATAGTCTAATTGGTTTCACATAAATATAGCCTTTTTCTTTTTGCATTTGTATTTAAAGGGAATGTCACATGCATGCCATATAGTTAGGTTTTGCCTTCCTTATACACTATGATAATCTCTGCACTGTTTAGACCATGGTCAGCAGACTTTTTCAGTAAAGTGCCAGACCGTAAATATTTAGATCTTGAAGGAAGACCATATGGTTTGTGTGGCAGCTACTCTATTCTGTCTCTGTAGTGTGAAAGTAGCCTTTGACAATTTGCAAATGAATGGATTTGGTTGTGTTCAAAGACAGTTTTATTTATAAAACAAGTGTTGTGTCATATTTGACCCTCAGGCCACAGTTTGCTGAAGCCTGCTTTGGACTATTTTTAATTAATATATCTATAAATGTAGTAGATTTAGCTATGTCATTTGTTGTTTGTTTTCTCCTTGTCTCATCAGTATTCTATTGATCCTTCCTTTGAGTTGAGCATTTTTTAGTGATTTATTATTCATGATTTCTCTGTTGACTCTTTTACCACACATCTCTGTATTATTTTCTTAGTGGTTGCCCTTTATTATGGATCTTTTTCCCCCATTCCGAGAAGTGTCTTTGAAGAAGTGTCACAATATTCTTATTTATCACAGAAACATCAATGTCAGTTTCCTTCTTGCTGATAACTTTGCTTGCTTTCTTCTTTTATATTAGTACATAAGCCAGAGAGTAGCAAATAAATTGCCAAGAATTAGAGCCAAACAGAAGTGAATTGCAGTGACCCAGAAAAACATACACATAGTTTCTGCCAAAAAGTATAGTAATCAGGTATAAGAACTGGAAAGTGTTAAAATTCTAATTTGCCAGTATTATTATATATCTTAGAAACCCAAGATAATAACTGAAAGCTACTGTAAATTAAAGAGATAATAATTATACAGAAGTCATGAGTTTTCATATGTATAAACAACCACAGTTGAAAGATACTGGAAGAAAATAATGCACGTCTTAAAAGTGTTAATTCTTTCTAAATTAATTATAGATTAAATAACTAATATATATGCTAATTATTAGGCTGACTCTAAGTTTAGGAATATAATTAAGAATCATCAGAAGAACTCTTAAAAAGTAGAGTGATGACAGACCCATTATATAATTGAAGCATGTTATAAAGCCTCAACAAATAACGCATGAATAAGAAGTCCAGAAATGGGGTCAGTTACATAAAGGAATTTAAAATTTACTAAAGACAGGACCTCCCATTACTACAAAAGAGGTAGAATTCATAATAAATGGTCTTGAGACAACTGGATAGCCAATTGGAAAAGTCCATTTGTGGATCCAGTTAAAATTCTTACCGTAAATTAGGAGAAAGTACAAATGGATCAAGTATTCAAGTATAAAAATAAAATAAATGTAATAAAAAGTACCCATCGATGGGTTGACTAAGCTATGGTCTGTCCACCTATGCAATGCTGTGTAGCTGCAGCAAAGAAAAGGTTCACTATACTTCTATGGAGAAATCTATAGGGTACATTGTGAAGTGAAAAAATCAGGGGTAGGATAATGGATTTAGAATATTATCTTTTGTTAAAAAGAGGTAGAAATATTATGATTCATACTTGTGTTTTCATAAAGTAACATTTTAAAGGGACAAGAGGGAATGGGGTAGGCAGAAGTGTGAGTGACACTTCTAACTGGAAACCTTTTTATGGTGTTTTGATTTTTGAAGCGTGTGTGTGTAATCTATTTTAAAAGTCACTAAAAAATTCTTCCAGATTGAGATGAATTAATTTGCAGGTTCTGTGAATCATTTAAGGAAGAAGCAATTCTAAATTTAAATTTCCTCAGATAATAGAAAAAGAGGGACCACTGCCCAGTTCCTTCTATGAGGCTAGAACAATCTTGTTTCTGAACTCTTGACAGTATACTGAGTGAAGGAGGCAACAGGGAAAAAATGCATATGATTTGAGTTTATCACATATGTCAGGGTAATGGTTATCTCTACTGGGAAAGCAGAAACTGTGGGCAGGTGGAACACATCAGGGATTTCAAGGTTGCCCCGGGGTTCTGTTTCTTGATCTTAGTTTTAGTTCTGTTTTGTTCGCTTTATAATTGTGTTGGACTCTACCTTTATTTTCTTTATGTGTTTTATAATCAATTGCAAATGTTATAAAATAATGAAAGAAGCTATAATAATCATGGAATATATGTTCATCTAACAAATTAGCTTTAAAATGTATAAAGTAACAACCGATAGAATTTGCATAAGGGACTATAAGAACTTTCAACAGTTTTAGAGCTTTTAACTCTCCCCAGAAATCGTCAAGTTAAGCATGTAAAAAAAATCAAGACTTAAAAGTATTTATTATTTGAAGGTGGAACTTTTTAATGACATAGTTATTCCATTGTGTGTTTAAATATATGACAGAGCAGTGATTTTTAAAAACGGTAGAAACTGTTTTCTCCCAAACTAGTTTCACAAGGGGGTTACAGGTCAGTTAAATCTGTACCTAGTAGGCAACACCTAGTTTTGTTTTAAGTTTCGGCAACCCACTCCAGTATTCTTGCCTGGAGAAACCCTGGGGACAGAGGAGCCTGGTGGGCTTCTCCCTCAGGGTTGCGAAGAGTTGGACGTGAATGAGGGAGGAAGTACACACACATTTCTTTTTTAAAGGCTAATTTTATTTATTTATTTATTTTTGGCTGTCCCAGGTCTTCATTGCTTTGCTCAGGCTTTATCTACTTGTGGCGAACGGGGCCTGCTCTTTGTTGTGGTGCATGGGCTTCTCGTTGTGGTAGCTTCTCTTGCTGGGGAGCACAGGCTCTAGGTGTGTGGGTTTCAGTAATTGCTGCAAGCAGGCTCTAGAGTGCAGGCTCAGTTGTTCTGGCGCGTGGGCTTAGTTGCTCCGTGGCATGGGGAATCTTCTCACACCAGGGTTCAAACCTGTGTCCCTTGCACTGGCAGGTGGATTCTTATCCACTGTGCCACCAGGGAAGTACTGTTTGAAGCTATTTCTATTGTCAGCTGAGAACTTCCAGATGTTCAAGCTGGATTTAGAAAAGGCAGAGGAACAAGTGATTAAATTGCCAGCATCCATTGGATCATAGAAAAAGCAAGAGAATTCCAGAAAAAAAATCTTCTACTTCACTGACTATGCTATAAAGCCTTTGACTGTGTAGATCACGACAAACTGCAGAAAATTCTTAAAGAGACGGGAATACCAGACCACCTGACCTGCCTCCTGAGAAATTTGTATGCACGTCAAGAAGCAACAGTTAGAACCGGACATGGAAAAACGGACTGGTTCCAAATTGGGAAAGGAGTATGTCAAGGCTGTATGTCGTCATCCTGCTTATTTAACTTCTTTGCAGAATATATCATGTGACATGCCAGGCTGGATGAAGTACAAGCTGCAATCAAGATTGCCAGGAGAAATATCAATAACCTCAGATATGCAGATGACACCATTCTTGTGTCAGAAAGCAAAGAGAAACTTTGCTTTCTTGATGAAAATGAAAGAGGAGAGTGAAAAAGCTGGCCTAAAACTCAACATTCAAAACTCAACTTTCATAAAACTAAGATCATGGCATCTGGTCCCGTCACTTCATGGTGGATAGATGGGGTAACAATGGAAACAGTGAGAGACTTTAATTTTGGGGGCTCTAAAACCACTGCAGATGGTGACTGCAGCCATGAAATTAAAAGATGCTTGCTCCTTGGGAGAAAAGCTATGACCAACCTCGGCAGCATATTAAAAAGCAGAGACATTACTTTGCCAACAAAGGTCCATCTAGTCAACGCTGTGGTTTTTCCTGTAGTCATGTATGGATGTGAGAGTTGGACCATAAAGAAAGCTGAGCACCGAAGAATTGATGCTTTTGAACTGTGGTGTTGGAGAAGACTCTTGAGAGTCCCTTGGACTGCAAGGAGATCAAACCAGTCAATCCTAAAGGAAATCAGTCCTAAATACTCTATGGAAGGACTGATGCTGAAGCTGAAGCTCTAATATTTTGGCTACCTGATGCGAAGAACTCACACATCGGAAAAGACCCTGATGCTGGGCAAGAGTGAAGGCAGGAGGAGAAGGGGACAACAGAGGATGAGATGGTTGGGCTTCACCAACCATCACCAACTTGATTGACATTACTTTGAGCAAGCTTTGGGAGGTGGTGATGGACAAGGAAGCCTGGCATGCTGCAGTTCATGGTGTCGCAGACTCGGACACGACTGAATAACTGAACTGAACTGGTTAGAATGTATACTCTGCAACTAGCACAGCAGTTCTAGCCAGTGTTAGATTGCTCATACTATGATCAGCCCAAGTGAAGTGACGTGAAGTCGCTCAGTCGTGTCTGACTCTTTGCAACCCCATGGTCTGGAGCCTACCAGGATCCTCCATCCATGGGATCTTCCAGGCAAGAATACTGGAGTGGGTTGCCATTTTCTTCCCTAGGGGATCCTCCTGACCCAGGGATCGAACCGGGGTCTCCTGCATTGTAGGCAAACGCTTTACTGTCTGAGCCACCAGGGAAGTCTTTACAAATAACGTCTTCGTAAAAACTTTACAAATAAAGTTTCTGTTAAGAAAAAAGAATCATGCTACAGAACACAGAGGGTATATAACACTGGAAGTTCAAGTTTTCCCAAGAAAAAATGGCTTTCTTAACTTAAAGGGCTGTGTACCATTTCTCCTAACTTATTCCAAACCTAGAAAATAACTACTTGGAACGAGGTAATAAATATATGTAGGGTTTTAAATACTTGTTAGGAATTCTATATTCCATTTAAACCCTTCAGGTTCTCAGTGAGTTCTGCTCCCTGGAGATGTTCTGGTGGGGGAAGGGTTGGAGGTTGGTTGCAGCAGGCTTTAGGGCAGCAGGCTCTGTGTAGAACTAGTCTCTGTGAAAGTCCTTATTAGGAAATTTAAAGGGCGCTCTGCCTTGTCAGCAGTAAGGAGATGAGGCTGAGATGCAGCCAGGATTTGGAGTTATTTTCTGTGTAGGAGAGCTCTGTTTAATCCAGAAAGAATCAGCTCAAATTGTGTACGCAGGATTGGCCTAGTCTAGCCTTTCACGCTGCTTAGTCACTCAGTCGTGTCTAACTCTCTGTGGCCCCATGGCCTGAAGCCCACCAAAGCTCCTCCGCCCATAGAATTTTCCGGGCAAGAGTCATGGAGTAGGGTGCCATTTCCTCCTCCAGGGAATCTTCCCAACCCCGGATTGAACCTGTGTCTTCTCATTGGCAGGCGGGTTCTTTACCACTAGCTGCCACCTGGGAAGTCCCAAGTCTTTCATAGCCACTGTCTAAACTCTTCAGTCTTAACTGAAAAAGAGAATTTCCATCCCCATAATCACCTTAACCCAACCTGCCATATTAAAAGCAAAAACTGTGCAAGGATGGCTGGGTAGGCTGCAGCAGGCTAAACGTTTTTTCTGTATTGATCAGTGCATGAGATTCTGTCCACTATCTCTGATTTGATCTCACAGTAGTCCTTTTCTCAGAGAATTTGAACACACAGTTGTCACTGCGTTCAGTTTTCTGAGGTTGATAGCCAGCCGTTAGGGAGTGGCATTCTCCAGGGGGCAGATGGTGTGACTTCCCTTCATTTCATTGGTGACATGTTGAACTTTAGGCTTGGACTGCTGAAAGTTGGCATACACAGGGAAGGTTCCTTCTATGGGCTGGCCATTCTTGTAAATATCATCTGTGATCTTCAAGAACATTGTGGAAACTGCAGCTGTAGTGCTTGTTGTCTTTGTAGGAAGGAGTAGACCAGGTTCACAGGTCTTTCTGCCCTCAGGAGTCTCTCTTCACTTTCATCATGTGGTGGCCGAGAGCCATTGAGATGGTGCTCACATTGGTAGGTAGAATAGGGCCTGCAGCCTACATGGGAGTCATAGAGGCTACCAGAGACCTTCCTTGGTCCAGAAATTCTAGGTTTCAAAGGGAAAGCCCCCATATAGCCATCCCCATACTTCACAGTAGAGTTTCAACAGGGATCTCTGTTTGCATTCCTATTGTGTCAATACAGACATGATCAGAAGGGGTTTCTGTGACCCCAGGGCCCCAGGAAGAAACACAGGCCTCTGCTGCTAATGTCTCTTTTAGTGTTTAGGCAGTTTAGCCACTATTTGTGGGTAGCACAATTTTTTTTTTGACAGATCTATTTTCTTAGCGAGCTATCCTCTCTGAGGCAGCGTGAGTCTATCCAGGAAATGCTCAAAAAGCCTGTTGAACTCATATCCCCATTATGGAGCCTAAACAGTTCATCTGCAGAGGGGCAAAAATAGGGTCTGCTTGCAAAACTGAGTAGCACCATCAGGCCAAAAAGCATGGCTAGGGCCTACCGCATCCTTGGATCTGGATCCTGGATTTACGGAAGTTGTAGAGACTAAGCCTGCAGTTGCTATGTCTAATCTCAGTATCTGGTGTCTGTAACCCAAGTCCACCATGTTGCCATTTGGACAAAATATAAAGTATTTTAATGACATGATTGTCATGCTGAACCTAATAGATACATAGAGAGTTCTCCATCCATAAGAGAATACACTTTTTTCTTCTAGCACATGAAGAACCTGCTTAAAATCTACCATGTTTTAGGCCACAAAAGGTGCCTCTGCTGCTGCTTAGTCACTCAGGCGAGTCCGACTCTTTACGACCCCATGGACTTCCAGTCTCCTCTGTCCGTGGGGATTCTCCAGGCAAGAATACTGGAGTGGTTTGTCATGCCCTCTTCAAGGGGATCTTCCCAACCTAGGGATCTAACTCAGGTCTCCCACATTGCAGGCAGATTCTTTGCCATCTGAGCTACCAGAGAAGCCCACAAAAGTTGCCTCAGTAACTTAAAAAAAAAATCGTCTTTATGCAGACCATGATATCTGACCTTAATAAAATGCAATCAGTATCAGTCAGATACAAAAAATTAGACATGTTTGCAGACTTAAAAGCATAAATCATAGGAAAAATTATAAAATAATTAGACATTAATGGAAATATTGCATTTCACAGTTTGTAAAGTACTTAAAGAGAGACTTACATTTACCAGGAAATAAGAAACTCTGGTGGGCTTCCCTGGTGGCTCAGTGGTAAAAAATCTGCCCGCCAGTGCAGAAGACATGGGTTAGATCCTTGCGCTGGGAACATCCCCTGGAGAAGGAAATGGCAACTCACTCCAGTATTTTTGCCTGGAGAATGATAAGGACAGAGGAGCCTGGCAGGCTACAGTCCATGGGGTTGCAGAAGAGATGGACACGACTTAGCGACTAAACAAAACAACAGTAGTCCAGTATGCACTGAAATCTTTCTTGGCGCCTCCGTGGTAGCTTGGTGGTAAAGAATCCTCCTACCAGTGCAGGAGATGTGGGAAGATACCCTAGTGAATGGAATGGCAACCCACTCCAGTATTCTTGCCTGGGAAATCCCATGGACAGAGGAGCCTGGCAGGCTACAGTCTATGGGGTTGCGAAAGAGTCAGGCGTGACTTAGCAACTAAACAAGAAACTGGTAATTGTTATCAGTTGAATTATGTCTCCTTCTCCACCTACTCAAAAAAAAAAAAAAAAAAGAAAAAAAAACACCAAAACCCCAGACATGCTGAAGTCCTAACCTCCACTACTTCAAAATGTGATTGTATTTGGAAATGGTCTTTTCAGTGATAACTAAGTTAAAATGAGGTCGATAGGGTGGGCCCTAATCTAATATCATTTGGTGTCTTTATAAGAGGGGAAATTTGGACGTTGGCAGAGACAGAGGGAAGATGACTTGAAGACATGGTGAGAAGTTGTCCATCTCAAGCCGAAGAGAGGGGCCTGGAACGGATCCTTCCTTCATGACTCTTGGGAGGAATCAGCTCTGCTGACACCTTGATCTTGAACTTCTAGTTTCCAGAACTGTGAGAGAAGATAAATTTCTGCTATTTGACAGCTGCTCAGTCTGTAATACTTTACTACAGCAGCCCTAGCAAACTAATATAGTAACTATAGTAACTAATATAGTAACTGATATAGTAACTATAGTTACTAATATAGTAACTATAGTAACTAATATAGTAACTAATATAGTAACTATAGTTACTATAGTGAGCCAGATATTTCAGAAACTGGAAAAAGAACCACAGAGTAAACAAGAAGGAAGGAAATAATAAGGCCAGAAATATGTTAGAGTAGATATTATCAAAATCCAAAATTGATTCTTTAAAAGTTAATATATTTAAAAATTATTGGATACATGGTTTGTTCAATTTCAGAAAAAGCGTAAGAGTAATATATATTTATTAAAAAGCCCCAAAAATAGTAAAAGAGAATGTCTTTAACTTGATGAAGGATATGCGCCGGAAACCTAAAGCAAACCTTTAGCGGAAAAACTTTATGTGCATTCCATTTAAGATCAGGAATAAGACAAAGATGGTTACCACTATTTTTTATGTTACTGGAGTTCCTGGCCAGTGCATTAAGAAAATAGAGATGAGTTAATGGGATTGAAAGAAAAGAGATAAACCTGTGAGTATTTATAGTTCACCTGTATAAAAAACTATAGGAGAAAGAGGTAAACTCTATTAAAAAATTGTTTTCCAGAAATCAGTAGAATTCCTTTATATTCAAAATACTTAGCTAGAGGAAATAATATAAGATACCATTCATATAACAAAAAAATAAGTAGGATTTAACCTGACAAGTAATATGTAAGATCTACATGGAGAAAATTCTTGAAACTGTTATTATAATATGTGATTTAAAAGACCTTAAAAAACAGATATGTCATGCCTAAATATCGAACAAAAATATTTCTGAAGATATAAGGTCTCCCTAAATTCATCTATAAATTTTGTGAAATGCCAATCAAAATCTAGTAAAATATTTTGAGAAATTTGACATATGAAATAATTTGCACAGAACTTCTGATTCTAACACACTTGTTTATATCACACCAACTCTTCTCCTGAAAACAACAGAAAACCTTGATTAAAATATAAATTCATTTATTTGAAGGTGTTAGAGCTATAAAATCATTAAATACTCAAGGTACTAAGAGTCACAGAAATAGGTTTTTTGAGAGGTGAACCCCCAACCTTCAGCTTTACTTTTCTCTTGTAAGCAGTTTTCTGGAGATAGAGAAGTTACAGCTCACTTTCAGAAATCTTACATAGGTAAGGGAAACAGAAATTGGAGTTCAGTTCTCAATAAAGAGGGAGAGCTCTGTTAAAGAGGGAGGGCTCAGGTGCTTAACTGGAACATCTGAAAGGGTACATCATTTGGTATAAGAACAAATGGAAATAGGCATGCCCTCACAAAACTTAAACTCAGTTCTGATCAAGTCAATCTCAGATTGGACTAAAGTAATCTGGACCCTAGTGTAGAAATGAAACATACAGTGACTCACATTAAAACTTGATAGGTTTCACAGCAAATGAAGAGAGGATTAGTGAACTGGAAAATAGGTCAAAAGGAAATACTGAGGCTGAAACATGAAAAGGAAAAGAAACAAAAGTTTAAAAATGATTTAAGGTTCATATTAGACACAGTAAAAAAATTAACATTCTGTGTTTATAATTCCAGAAGATGAAAGAGAGAAAATGGGGTAAAACAATATTTGAAGAGATAATGGCTGAGAATTTTGGAGCCAACTAAATACATAAATCTGTACATAGATTCAAGAATTCCATTGACTCCATGACAGGATAAATATTGATACATCTAGGCATATAATATATCCAGCCACATAATATTAAAACTTCTGAAAACCAAAGATGAAGATAAAATTTTAATAATAGTTAGAAGAAAGGGACATGGCAGGCAGTTCTTTGCCACTGGCATCACCAGGGAAGTAATCTAGCCACATATAAAAAAAGCAGTGCCACGTTAGCAGATGAATGTATAAGGAAAATATACATACACTCATTAAGCTCTCTTAGTTACAACATTCTGACACCAAATGTGTGGGTTTTCTTTTTTTCACACCAACCAGTTCTCCAACTCTTTGGATACCATCTAGGCACCCAGCAGTTCAATTCAATTCTGATATTATCTCCCTGGAGTTATCAAGAGATCCCACAAGACTGCCCCTACTACAAATGCCATTTGCAAGTCCCAGGCCACTCATACTTTTGACCAACCAGCTATAAATTAAGGGTTCCTATAGCTCCTTCTTCAAATTCAGTAATTTTCCTGTAGACTCACAGAACTCAGGAAATATCCTCAATATGTATTTTTATTAATATATAAGTTTCAGGTATACAACATTATAGTTTGTCATCTACATATGCTACAAAGTGATGACCTCCCAAAAATCTAGTTACCATCTATCACCATATCGTTGACCCTCTTCACCACTTTTGTCTACTTTCCAGCCCCTTTCCTTTTTGGTAAGCACTGATCTGTTCTCTTTATTGATAAGTTTGTTTCTCTTTCGTTCTGTGTGTATTTTTAGATTCCATGTATGAATGAAATCATACCGTATTTGTCTTTTTCCTTCTGACTTTTTTCACTTAGCATAGTAGCTTCTAGAGTCATCTGTCTTTTTGCAAGTGGCAAGATTTCATTCTTTTTATGGCTGAGTACTATTCCATTGTGTATGTGTGTGTGTGTATATATATATATATATATATACACTTTATCTCATCTTTATCCCTTCATCCATTGATTGACACTTAGGTTGTTTCTGTAACTTGGATATTGTCAGTAATGTTACGGTGAATATAGGGGTGCATAGGTCTTTTTGATTTAGTGTTTTTATATTCTTTGGCTAAATACCGAGAAGTGGAATAGCTGGATCATGTGGTAGTTCTATTTTTAACCTTCTGAGAAGTCTTCACACTGTTTTCCATAGTGACTGTACCAATTTACAGCCCCACCAACAGTGTGCGTGTTCTTCTTCTCCACATTCTCTCCAGCACTTGCTATTTTTTGTCTGTTTTATGATAGCCAGTCTAATAGGTATGAGGTATTATCTCATTGTGGTTTTGACTTGCATTTCTATAATAATTAGTGATGTTGAACATCTTTTCGTGTGTCTGTTGGCCATCTGTATGTCTTTGGAAAAATGTCTATTCAGCTCCTCTGCTTATTTTTAAATGGGTTGTTTGGGTTTTTTGTTGTTGAGTTTTATGAGTTCTTTATATAATTTCAGTATTAACTCCTTGTTATATATATATGATATGCAAATATATTCTCCTACTCAGTAGGTTGACTTTTCACTTTTTAGTTTGATGTGGTCCCATTTGGTTATTTTTGCTTTTGTTTCCTTTACCTTTGGAGTCAGATCCCCTAAAATATTGCTAAGGCTGATTTCACTGAGGTAATTGCCTATGTTTTTTTCTAGGAATTTTATGGTTTCAAGTCTTAACATTTAGTTCTTTAATCTATTTTGAGTTACTTTTTGTGTATGATATAGGGTAGTGGTGGTCTAATTTTATTCTTTAGTACATGGCTATCCAGTTTTTCTCCATTGTAAGTTCTTTGGACCTTTATTGTGAATTTATTGCCTATATATGTGTGGGTTTATTTCTGGGATCTCAGTTCTTTTCCATTGATTGCTATGTCTGTTTTTGTGCCAACACCACATGACTGATGACTATAGCTTTGTAGTACAGTTTGAAATCAGGAACCTGATACCTCCAGCTTTGTTCTTTTCAAGTTTGTCTTGGGTGTTCCAGATCTTTTGTTGTTCCATGCAAATCTTAGAATTATTTGTTCTAGTCCTGTGAACTAGAATGCCATTGGACTTTGGATAGGGATTGCATTGAATTTGTAGATTGCTTTGGGTAGTATGGATATTTTAACAATACTAATACTTACAACCCATGAGCACTGAAAAACTTTCTATTTATTAGGGTCTTCTTCAGTTTCTTTCATCACTGTCTTATAGTTTTTAATGTAAGATCTTTTACCTACTTCAATAAATTTATCTTAGATATTCTTCTGATGCAGTTGTAAATGGGATTGTTTTCTTAATTTCTTTTTCTGGTAGTTCCCTATTAATATATAGAAATGCCATGGATATTTATTTTGTATCCTGTGACTTTGCTTAATTCCTTTATTAGCTTTTTGATGGAGCCTTTAGGGTTTTCTGTATTCAATTTGTCTTCTGCAAGTAGTGACAATTTCACTTCCCAATTTCGAGTCCTTTTTCTTGTCTGATAGCTGTGGCTAAGATTTCCAATACCATGTTGAATAGAAGTGGTGAGAGTGGGCATCCTTATCTTGTTCCTAATGGAAGAAAAGCCTCCAGCTTTTCACTGTTGAGTTGTATGATGTAGATTTATCATGTTTTTCCTTTACTATGTTAAGGTACATGTCCGTTTGTGCATACTTGTTGAGTTTTTATCATAAATTGTTGTTGAATTTTATCAAATGTTTTTCTTACATTTATTGAGATGACTATATGATTTTTATTCTTTGGTTTGTTACTGTGGTGTGGTGTGGTGGTCACGTTGTTTGATTTGTGGATATTTAGATATCACTGCACCCCTGGGATAAATTCTACTTGTTCATGGTGTATGACCCTTTTAATATATTGTTGAATTCAGTTTGCTAATATTTTATTGAAGATTTTTACATTGTGTTAATAGTGGATATTGACCTGTAACTTTCTTTCCTCACTTCCTCCTTTCCTTCCTTCCTTTCTTAGATGTGAGTGTGTGTGTTTGTGAGTGTGTGTGGTGTCCTTGTCTGCTTTTGTATCAGGGTAATGCACGCTTCATAAAAAGTGTTTGGAAGCCTTCCCTCCTCTTTGGTTTTCTGGAAGTGTTTTAGAGAAACAGGCATTAACTGTTCTCTGAATGTTTGGAACAATTCACCAGGCAAGTATCTAGTTCTGGACTTTTGTTTCTTGGAAATTTTTTGATACTGATTCAATTTCATTTCCTAGCAATTAGTGTAGTCAGGTTTTCTATTACCTAAATTTTCAGTCTTGGTAGACTGTATATTTCTGGAAATTTATCTCTTTTCTCTAGGTTGTCCAGTTTGTTGGTGTATATGTGCTTAATATTCTCTTACAATCCTTTGTATTTCTGTATTAATAGTTGTAACTTATCTTCTTTCATTTTTTATTTTATTTGAGTACTGTCTCTTTTCCTTAGTCTACCTAGAGGTTTATTGACTTTTGTTTTTATCTTCTCAGAGAACCAGCTCTTAGTTTCATTGATCTCTTCTGCTGTTTTTTTTTCCCTCAGTTTTATTTATTATTTAATTATTTAAATCACTTGTTTATTTATTATTTTCTCCTATTTATTATTTCCTTCCTCCTACTAACTTTGGGCTTTGTTCCTTTTTCTTCCTAGTTCCTTTAGGTAAAATTATATTGTTTACTTGAGATTTTTCTTCTGATCTGAGACAATCCTATATTGCTATGAATGTCCCACATAGGACTACTTTTGCTTCATCCCATAGACTTTGGTACATTTTATTTCTGTTTTCATTTGTCCCTAGGTATTTTTTGATATATCTATTGATTTCTTCAGTGACCCACTGGGTGTTCAGTAGCATTTTGTTTAATCTACATTTCTTTTTTCAGTTTGCTTCTTGTAATTGATGTCTAGTTTCATACCATTGTGGTCAAAAAAGATGCTTGCTATGACTTCAATTTTCTTTGGAATTTATTGAGACTTGTTCTGTGGCTTAACATGTGATCTTTGCATGGGAGGGAGAAAGTTACATGTACACTTGTGAAGAATGTGTATTGTGCTGCTTTGGAGTGGCATACTCTTTATATGTCCATTAAGTTCATATTGAATAATGTTCCATTTAAGACCATTGATATGTTCATCGATGTAAATGGGGTGTGAAAAATCCCCTACTCTTATTGTACTGCTTTCACTTTTCCCCCTTAGGTCCATTAATATTTGCTTTATGTATTTTTTGTTCTCCTATATTGGATGCACATATATCTATAAATGTTATGTCTTTTTGATAGATTGACCCCATTTATCATTATATAGTGCCCTTGTCTTTTATTACAGGGCTTCCCAGGTGGTACTAGTGGTAAAGAACCCACCTGTCAATGCAGGAGATGCAAGAGACCTGGGTTCGATCCCTGGGTTAGGAAGATCCCCTAGAGGAGGGCATGGCAACCCACTCCAGTATTCTTGCCTGGAGAATCCCATGGGGAGAGGAGCCTGGCGGGCTATAGTCCATAGGGTCACAAGGAGTCTTTTATTACAGTCTTTGTTTTAAAGTCTACTTTGTCTTACATAAATATTGCTGCACCAGCTTTTTTCATTTCCATTTGAGTAAAATATCTTATATCCTCTCACATACAGTCTGTATTCCTACTTATGAATTGAGTCTCTTGTAGACAGCTTGGAGATGGGCCTTCTTTTTGTTCATTCAACAACTGTATGATTTTTGAGTTTTAGTTCATTTGCATTTAAATTAATTACTGATTGGTATTTACTTATTGCCATTTTGTTAGTACTTTTCTGTGTGTCTTTGTAGCTCCTCTCTGTTCTTTCTTCTTCCTTTTCTCTCTTGTTTGCTGGCTTTATTTTAGTGTTTTATTTATTTATCTCACTTCCTTAGTGTTTTATTTAATCTCACTTTCTTTTGTGTGTTTATTATAAGTTTGTGTGTGTGTGTGCGTGCGCGCAGACAGATACTGTGAGGTTCACATATAATCTTAAGTATATAGTGATCTTTTTTAAGTTGATAGTAACTTTTTTGAAAGCTGTGAATTATTACTCCTCTGTCACCTTTTATATTTTTGATGAAACCTTTTCCATCTTTTAATATTATGTTTTCCTTAACTAATTATTATATACTTTTAGTTTACTTTTGTCTTTTAGCTTTCATACTTTCTTTGTAAGTGATTTATCCACTACCATTACTGTATTTTTACCTTTTCCCTTTTGTATGTTCTCTTACAATTAATTAGAATCTTTTCACTTTAGTATTTCTTATATGACTGGTACAGTGGTGATAATCTCCACTCCCATAGCATTCTGAATGATAACCTTGATGACTAGAGAGTTCTTGGTTGGAATTTTATTTTTAGCACTTGAATAAGTTATGCCACTCTCTCAGGTCTGTAAAATTTCTGCTGAAAAGCTGCTTATACCTTCATGAGGTTTCCCTTGTATGTAATAGGTATTTTTTTTTCTTTATGCTTTTAAGATGCTCTCTTTACCCTTAACTTTCCCTGTTTTAATTATAATGTGTGTCACTGTGTTTCTCTTTGGGTTGGTCTTATTTGGAACTCTGTGGGGTTCCTCAGCCTATATGTCTGCTTCCTTCCCCAGATAGGGAAGTTTTCAGCCATTATTTCTTCAAGTAGTTTTTCTGGCCCTTTCTTTCTCTCTTCTCCTTCTGGGGCCCCTATAACATGAATGTTAGTCATCTTGATGTTGTTCCAGAGGTCCCTTATGGTGTCTTCCATATTTTTAAATTCTTTTTCCATTTTGCTGCTCAGTTTGGGTGATTTCCATTGCTTTGTTTTTCAGCTCACTGATTTGTTCTTGTAGTTCATCCAGTCTGATTCTGAATGCCTCAAGTAGATTTTCCAGTTCAATTATATCTTGTTTGGTACTTTCTTATATTTTCTATCTCTTTGTTTTGTTTTTGTTTTGACTGTGTGGCTTGCAGGATCTTAGTTCCCCAACCAGGGATGGAACCCAGGCCTTGGCAGTAAAAGCATCAACTCCTAACCACTGAACTGCCAAGGAATTCCTTCTCTTCGTTGATGTTCTGTGTTCATTGTTTTCTCGAGTTCAGGGAGCATCTTTATGAATATTACTTCTAACTATTATGTAAGTTGCTTGTCTCCGTTTCATTAAGGTCTTTTTCTGGAGATGTCTTGTTCTTTAGTTTGGAAGGTATATTTTTAGGCCTCCTCGGGTGCCTGACTCTCTGTGTTTGTCTTCGTGTATTGGGTGAAATGGCTACCGATTCCATTCTTGAAAGAGTGATCTTCTGTAGTAGATGGCCGATGAGCCCTGAAGCGCCATTTCCTGGCCATCCCTGCTAGGCGGTCAACGTGTGGCACTTGTATGGGGTGTATGCACCTGATGGCCATGGCAGGGCTGTGTCTGCTTTGCAGGGAGGGAGGGTATGTTGCACGTACCTGGCTAGGCTGCTGCATGGGGTTGGTTGAGTGTGGGATGTTTGCCCAGCCCAGTTGTAGCGTGGCTGCTGTATGAGGTAAATGAGGATTCAGGGTTTTGACATGGGGTAGGTAGAGCATCCCCCTGGTGCTAATAGGCTAGAGGGAGGACACCAAAAATGGCATCCATCAGCTCTACCACCAGCTAGAATGATATTGTGAAGAATGATACTGCAAGTTAGAGTGATATTGCAAAGCCTGCCAGTGCTTCTGTCCCCAGAGAATGTTCCAGCTGGCTCCTGTCTCTCTGGCAGCTACTTTAGGATCAGTATGTGGGTCTCCTTTGCGTATGATCTAGGTGCTTTTCAAACTGTTTCTTTTGCACTGGATCTCAGGGTGAGTGGGTCTGCATGTGAGCCTTTTAATAGTAGGTTCTCCCTTCCCTTCAGTTCTGCTGTGTTCCTGGGTTTAATTCCCATTCATTCACTAAATTAGATGTTTTGAGGGGGTCCCTTTCCTGTGCTGGACCTGAGGGTTGGGGTCCCTAATGTGCTGCTCAGTCTCCTCACTCCTTGGGGAAAAGTTTTGTATTTTTTGAATCCCTCCCAACTGTGGGTGACTGCTCGTGGTGTGGAGTCCCATGTGAAGCCATGTCTCTGCCTTTCCTGCCTCTCCCCATACTTCTCCTGTATCTTTTCTTGTCAAGATGCTGTTCATCTAGTTCTCAGGTCCTTTAGAAAGGAGAACTACTCCTTATGTAGCTGTAAATATGTTGTGTTAAGGGGAGGAGGTAAGTTTATGGTCCTCCTATGGGGCTCTGTTTAACCCCTCCCGGAAGTTAACCTGGTGTTACTGGTTTATTGTAAAAGACACAACTCAGAAAGAGCCAAATGGAAGACATACATGGGGTAATGTATGGAAGGAAGGGCATGGAGCTTCCATGACCTCTCTGAGTGCACCCCTGTGGCAGCACCTTGCTATATGCTAAGTCACTTCAGTTGTGTCTGACTCTTAGCGACTCCACGGACTGCAACCTACCAGGCTCCTCCATCCATGGGATTTTCCAGGCAAGAGTACTGGAGTGGGGTGCCATTGCCTTCTCCATGCAGCACCTTGATGTGCTGAGTAACCTGGAAGGTACCCATTCAATTATATATTTTTATGGAGATTTCATTACTTAGACATTATTAATGAAATTGTAGGCCACTAACAAGATCTCTGGTCCCTCTCCCCTTCTCTGTAGCTTGGGTGTAAGGCTGAAGATTACAAGCTTCTAATAATGGCTTAGTCTTTCTGGCAATCATCCCCCTATACTGAACTACCTAGCGCCACCACTTATCTCATTAACATACAGAAGAATTTTATCACTGCACAAATTCAAAGGGTTTTAGGAACTGTGTGCCAGGGACAAAGATCAAATATTTATTTTTATTATACTACAGCCATTATATTTCTTAATTGACAGTTTTTATGTATGTAGAACAAAAATGGACAAAACTAAAAGGGTAGACCTATTAATTTCATAATAGGAAATTTTGACACACTGTTTTCATAGCTGATACAAGTAGATGAAAATCAACAGGGAATAAAAGATATGGATAACAATTAACAGACTACTTAATTGATACCGTACATTATGCTCAGCAGCTGATGAATGCTCATTTCTTATCTAGCGCACATGGAGCATTTACCCTTTGTTAGTGTATCGAGATGCAGTAGGTATTTCGGTGCATGGCCCTGGCATCCTGTGACCATGTTCTAAATCCATTCACTAGTTTTAGGAGGTGTTTTATATGTGTATATGGCTGCCAGTTAGGTTATCTGCCTTCTGTGCTGCCTAGTGTTTATTTCCTTTTCCCACCTGCTTTACAGTTTCCAACAAGAACATTCAGTCTCTGGAGTATGGGGTCAAGTTTCTGCCTTCACGGTGAAAGCCAGCTATGCTCACTTGTGTTATAGTATTCATAGATGCGCTTAGTTTTGATGCTATACCACTTTCTTTCATTCTAGTTCTGAAATTTGCTTAAAAGGTGATTTTAATAGTTTTTCATGTTTACTGTTGGGTTAGCCAAAAGGTTCCTTCAGTTTTTAAGTAAAAATAAATGACACATTTTTCATTTTCATCAAGGTCTTTATTGAGCAACGTATTCATTGTTTTGTTCCACTACCTTCTGCCATTTTTTTCAGGCAACTTCATAATTCTATCTTCCAAAACTTTTTATCTTTTTGAACAAAGAACTGTTCAGGTGCCTTTTATAGTCTTTCAGGGAATTGAAATTTTTTCCATTAAGGCAATTTTGTAAAGACCGAAATAAATGGAAATCTGAAGGTAAAATATCTGGTGAATATAGCAGCTGAATGAGAATTTCCCAGCCAAGGTGAAAGAGTTTTTGCCTGTTCATCAAAGAAACAGTGCAGTCTTGGGTTATCCTGATGGAAGATTATGCATTTTCTGTTAACCAATTCATGGCCCTTTCTGTTGAGTGCTGCTTTCAGCTAGTCTAATTGGGAGCAATACTTGTTGGAATGAGTCCTTTTGTTTTTCTGGAAGGAGCTCCTAGTACAGAAAGAAAGTGAAAGTGAAACTTGCTCTGTCCTGTTCGACTCTTTGAACCCCATGGACTATGTAGTTCATGGAATTCTTTAGGCTAGAATACTAGAATACTGGAGTGGGAAGCCGTTCCCTTCTCTAGGGGATCTTTCCAACCCAGTGATCCAAGCCAGGTCTCCAACATTGTTGCTGCTAAGTCACACATTGCGGGTGGATTCTTTACCAGCTGAGCCTCCAGGGAAGCCCAAGAATACTGGAATGGGTAGCCTTTCACTTCTCCAGGGGCTCTCCCCAACCCAGGAATCGAATTGGGGCTTCCCGCATTGCACGTGGGTTCTTTACCAGCTGAACTAGCAGGGAAGATCCAAAAACCATCATTCAGGTCCGCCCTCCCAAGTAGATTTGAGGAGGTCATTGAGATGGTTATTCAACACTTCTTTATTTGTGTGCTTGTGTGCTCAGTTGCTTCAGACTCTGCGACTTATGGGCTGTAGCCCACTCGATTCCTCTGTTCATAGGATTCTCTAGGCAGCAATGCTAGAGCATGTTGCCATGCCCTCCTCCAAGGGGATCTTCCGGACCCAGACATCCAACCTGTGTTTCCTGTGTCTCCTACATTGAGGGTGGATTCTTTACCACTGAACCACCTGGGAAGCCCAAGCAAGAATACTGGAGTGGGTAGCCATGTCTTTCTCCAGGGGATCTTCCCAAACCAGAGATCGAACCCAGGTCTCCTGCATTGCAGGCAGATTCTTTATCGTCTGAGCAACCAGGGAAACCCTTCAAATCCTACCGTATAAACATCATCACCGTCTTTGGATGAAGACCAGCCTTTGCTGTGGTTGTTGGTGGTTCATTTCACTTGCCCCAAGATCTTTTCCATTCTGTATTATTGTACAGTATCCACTTTTCATCCCTATCACAATTTGTTTTAAAAATGGAACATTTCTGTTATGTTTTAGAGAATCATATATGGAAATATAGTCAAGAAGGTTTTTTTTTTTTTTTTCTTGTGTGGAACCCAAACATCCTTAATATAACCAAGCTCATGCAAATGATTTTCCATGCTTGATTTGGATATTTTGGGCATATTGGCTATCTTCTGCGTGGTATAGTGTTGATTGTTGTCAGTGTCTCAATTTGATCGCTGACCACTTTAGCTGGTCTGCCTGACCATGGAGCATTGTCTAGCGAGCAGCCCGTGCTCTTGCTCAGCTGTGTCCAACTCTTTGTGACTCCATGGGCTGTAGCCCGCCAGGCTCCACTGTCCGTGGAATTTTCCAGGCAAGGATACTGGAGTAGGTTGCCATTTCCTATTCTACTAGCAAGCAGTCTCCAGCACAAAATTTCGCAAACCACTTTTGACACATTTGGTCAGTCACAGCACCTTCTCTATATACTCTGCACAAAACTTTTTTTGCCATTATAGATGAATTTTTTCCTTTCTTGAAATAATAAAGCATAATAGGCTAAAAATGTTACTTTTTTCTTCCATCTTCAATCTTAAAATGGCTACACAAACATTCACCAATTTTGATAAATTTTTTTAAAAATGCACACTGATATGACCGCTGTCACCACACAATCTAACAAGTGTTTCGAATGAAGTTAGAGACAACTAAGCACTGCTAGAGCCATCACTGGAAAAGCAGAATGAACCTTTGGCCATCCTGACATGTTTAGAAAACTCATTCACAGTTTCTAACCTTACATACCACCAAAAATAGAAGTGTTCATTTTCCTATATGAACTTTAGACTCAATTGTCTACTTAAGTGTTGCTTTCATTGAGATAATATTAAATTTATAGGTTAATTAATGGAGAATTGATGCCCAGTATTCTTTGGGGATTTATATAACTTATAATATGATTTATAAATTTAAAGAAGAAAGATTGACTCATTTACTACATATTTTTTCTTCTGTTGCGATTGGGATATTTCTCTACCATTATATTTTCATTTCTTTCTTGAAAAATATGAATGTCACTTTAAAAATGTATATTAGTTCTTTAATATTACTTCTTTTCAGTTCAGTTCAGTCACTCAGTTGTGTCCGACTCTTTGCAACCCCATGGACAGCAGCACACCAGGCTTCTCTGTCCACCATCAACTCCTGGAGCTTGCTCAGACTCATGTCCATTGAGTTGGTGATGCCATCCAACCATCTCATCCTCTGTTGTCCCCTTCTCCTCCCACCTTCAATCTTGCCTAGCCTCAGGGTCTTTTCCAATGAGTCCATTCTTTGCATCGGGTGGCCAAAATATTGGAGTTTCAACTTCAGCATCAGTCCTTTCAATGAATATTCAGGACTGATTTCTATTAGGATTGACGGGTTTGATCTCTTTGCAGTCCAAGGGACTCTCAAGAGTCTTCTCCAACACCACAGTTCAAAAGCATCAATTCTTCGGTGCTCAGCTTTCTTTATAGTCCAATTCTCACAACCATACATGACTACTGGAAAATCCGTATCTTTGACTAGACGGACCTTTGTTGGCAAAGTAATGTCTCTGCTTTTTAATATGCTGTCTAGGTTGGTCATAGCTTTTCTTCCAAGGAGCAAGCATCTTTTAATTTCATGGCTGCAGTCACCATCTGCAGTGATTTTGGAGCCCCCAAAAGTAAAGTCTGCCACTCTTTGCATTATTTCCCCATCTATTTGCCATGAAGTGATGGGACCAGATGCCGTGATCTTAGTTTTTCTGAATGTTGAGTTTTAAGCCAACTTTTTCACTCTCCTCTTTCTTTGTCAAGAGGCTCTTTAGTTCTTTGCTTTCTACCATAAGGGTGGTATCATCCGTATATTTGAGGTTATGGATATTTCTCCCGGCAATCTTGATTCCAGCTTGTGCTTCATCCAGCCCAGCATTTCTCACGATGTACTCTGCATATAAGTTAAATAAGCAGGGTGATGATATACAGCCTTGACCTACTCCTTTCCCAATTTGGAACCAGTCTGTTGTCCCATGTCCAGTTCTAACTGTTGCTTCTTGACCTACATACAGATTTCTCAGGAAAGCTTCTTTTACCAGCTGCCTTACCAAAGTACTTTGTCGTTTTTGGTAGTTTCCTGTTCATTCACTATTTTATTCATGTTAAAGCATACAATTCTGACTTGTATCAAAAATGATAAAATTTGGAATGAAGACTGACAGTTTCTTTGTGAGTTCTCTTTAGTCTTTGAGTTTATTGATTTCGAGCTTTAACTCCCTATGCCATTGCTCTTAACCTGTGCCTTAATTTTCTTCCTTTCACCATTCTTGTCTCTATCTAATCTCATTTTATCCATCCTAGATTTCAGGGGTTCTTTAAAATATCTGATTAGTTGATGTTCTTATTTTCCGATATTGTAATTTTATTCCTTTAAACAACTTACAGTTTCTATAATTTCATAAGATTGAGGGTGAGAGAGAAGTAAATATCATTTACCATCTCAAAATACTTTAAATACTAACAAAAAATGTTATCATTAATAAGAGTCAGTATGCCTGGCTCTTGTTCTTCAGTAATTCAATATTTCTTGACTGCTCTGCACAGACTGAGGTTCTTTATATTACTTCAGTGTTTTCATCCTTGGAGAATCCCAGTCTTCCATGTTCTGCCTCTGCATATCTTCACGAATGTCTGTAGTCCTTGTACTCTAGAATCCTGGTTGTTTTTTATATTTTTTATTTCTGGACTGTAAGATACTGTATCCGTGTAAGGAGATGAGGTTCCAATCACTCTCTTCTCTTTGCCTCATTGGGTTTTAATCAATATGTTGGAGCCATATCAGGTTCAGAGTTATCAGGATCCCCTGTTGAAAAAAGATTAAGACATGAACCAGCTTGGAGACTTAACTACCTTCCCCCAAATGTAAACCTTTGCTCCCCACTTTGGATCGCAAAATAGACTCAAAATACGCATATCCAGCTAGCTGCATTGAAGTTTCCAGTCAGCCTTAAAAACTCATTTGCTAGTGGAATAGAGTCATGTTGAGATATGGGCTTCCAGGCTGATTGCTTTTAGGCTTAATCCATTTGTTAATTGTGGGCAGAAGTGAAGGAGAATTACTATGGTTTTTCAACACTTGTCTCTTGACCCAGAGAGGGTAGAACCTTTCTTGTTTTAAAGATAGACTGTTTTTATTCACTCCAAACTTGATCTCAAGGAAGAAAATGGCAGCAGGAAAAGTTTTATAGAAGCTAGAAATAGAGCAGAGTAAATTTGCCCAGGCTCACCTCTTTTGATACTGTTCCTGCTGATAGTTTAAAATGACTCTTGCATTATATTTGTGGCCAATATTAACGGATATTGTGTTTCCAGAAGAAGTGGAGATCATCCTGCCTAACAAAATATATTTTGTTATTACTATGGCTTCTTTAAAATCATTACATATTTTGAAATCGGAGAAAGAATTGATGGCAGAATGCAATCAATGAAAGAAATGAATGGGAAAATGAAATCAGTGGATTAATGAGTTCAGAAAAATGGGAGTGCAGATGTAAGACACTTTTATCTTTTTATTGGGGAAGGTGAGAACATTGTATAACTCCTTCCTAGCACTTGTACTTCTAAGTTTCCTTATTTCTGTGTTTAATATTTGTCTTCACCAATAAACTAAGTGAAGGCAAGGACTGAATTTCTTTATACCTTATACTCAGTACTTAGCACAGTGCTTTTAAATATAATCATTTTCCTTATTGGAGCTTAAAAACAGAAAAGTGAAGTTTTTTTTTTTTCTTTCATCCTTGTCTGTTTGACTGATAAAAAAAAAAAAACTTACTAATCATACACTGTAATCTAAACATGTTCCATGCCCATGACTAGGATCACAGTCTAATCTACAAGAGGAAAAGGTACACAGAATTGAAATCTACTTCTCTAATTTTCTGGCATTTTTTCCCCCAATTGTATTTCTGCTCATAGGTAATAAAATTGGGCTAGTTTTGTAAACATTGATGTCAAACTGGCTCTTCTTACCAAATATTTTAAGTCTTTTCCCCATGTGCTGAAACATTTTCTTTTAAACCTGATGGTTCTAATGGTTCCAAACAGTAATGTTAAGCTAGAATGTATGCTGTATGAGTATAAGGATTTTATTCCCTGTCAGTTCACTGTGACTCCTCAGCACCTAATAGTACATAGTAGGTACTCAGAACATAAAAAAATGAATTATTTAAGTTCCATTTTTTTCTATATTAGAGATGATGCTCTCCAGAGCATTTTTGAACAAAATGCTTTTGCTGTATTTCAGCTGATTTCTTAAATAATTACTTTAGAATAAACTTCTAGAAGAGGACTTTGCTGGTTGAAAGGATATAGGCAACTTACATGATTTCGTGGTTTTGTCTGTGAAATAATGCTGTCTGTGGCTCTTTTTTACACTTTAATTTTTTGGTGGTGGTGGTGAAAGATGAGGATTGAAAGTTCTCTTGGGCAATGCAGTGAATGATTTGGTATGCTATGGTAAGGAACATTATTTCATAGAAATGGAACTCCTATCAAATGTTAATAAGCAGAGTAGTGATATAATCAGAATGATAGGAAAGATAATACCGATAGTGTTGATGAAGGATTTGGCAGAGAAGAGACCAGAAGGGAGAGAGATCCTAGATATCTCACTCCCAACAGCCACATTATATTTAATCATTGATTTTTCAAAATTCTAAGTATTTCTTGAATTTCTTCCTCTCTTCCTTAGTTAGGTTATCAAATCTTTCACTTCCGCTACTGCTATAAACTCATGTTTTTCCTTGCCTCAGACCCAGACTCCACAGAGCTATTAAAGTGATGTAACCAATTATGAAGAGTTGTTCTGTATTATCTTCATTTTAAGGTTGTAGCTGATTAAGATGACATACAAGTTCTTGCATTACTTGGACCCTTCAGTTTCATTTCTAGCTATTCCCTGCTGGAAGAAACCCTTTCCTGAGAAAGACAACTGCTTATTATCCCTGATGATCTTCACCCCTTTCCCCCTCACAGACATCACTTGTTTCTGTGCCTTGCTCATGCTGTCCCCATTTCCCAAAATATTCCCCTCTTTAATCAGATCCTCTTGGTTCCCCTTTTCTGGGGTTTGCTGTGTAAGACTCATATGTCAGTCACCTCTTTCAAGAAACTTTAACATATATATTCACAAATTACATAGATCCCTCCCTTCTCCCCCATTTTGGGTTAGGAATCTCTTTTCTTTGCTTTTTATAGGACCTTGTTTTTACCTTTCTTTTCATGTTGTACTGTAATTATCTGTTTAGTGATGTTTCCCATACTGGAGATTTTTGAGAGCGAGGGCTCTTTTATTTATCTTTGTACTCTCAGCAGTTAGCATAATGTTTGACGTAGAGTAAGGTGGTCAAAAAGGAACCTATTATCATTTTTTCAGATGAAATGAGGGCTTGAACTTGGCCAGTGGAAGTGGGCAAAAGGGTGGATAGGATAGACAGAATGTTAAAGGAATCACTTTATATAGTCACTGATAAAGTTAGAAATCATGGATGATTGAGGTGTGCAGTCTCTGAGTAAATGGGTTTAATGTGCAGGTTTTTGACTTGTTAAATTTGAGATATATGCTGAACATTTCAGAGAGATGACTAGTAGGCAACTAGAAGTATGGGTCTACCTATTAGGAGATAAGAATTTATGAGTCATCAGCATATAGATATTAATAGGATCATATATAGGTCAGGGAAGAGAGGAGATATTAAAAAAGGTGGAGTAGGGATCCTTGGAGAAAATCATTTAATAGGATATGAAAAAAAGAATAAGTAGGAAAATATATTGATTGTCCACGATTTCCAGTAATGAAGAGAGGTTGAAACAGATGAGAGTTGAGGACAATATATTTTATTTGGAATTTGGAAGGACATTATTAATCTTTGAGAGAGTAATTTCAGTCCAATAGAGGGAAATAGCAAGTAGATTGAGATAGGTGATTATAAGAGGCTGAGAAACTGATGATGAATGAGTGGAGAAAGCAGGCGTATAATATTCTTTAGAAATGTGCTTTATGGAAAGGGATGTGGAAAGGGATGTGATATCACTTTCTTGAGGGGAAGATAGGATAGCAATAAAGTTTTTGTTTTATATTTGGTTTTGGATAGGAGATGGTCATGGGAATGTTGATCAGTTGGTGTTCAGGTGCCATAAGAAAGCAAGCTTGAAGTTCAGAAACAAATCTTTAATTAAACAAGGGAAAGAAGGAAAGAAAGGAGAGTCTGGCATTAAGATTTCAGATGATACTGTTATCCTTGCAGGTGATGGGGACACTTCTTCCTTGGTCTCAAAAGGAAAAGAAATAAGGAGAAGTAGAAATATAGAAATATTTAAAGGTGATATGAGGAAATGTGAAGGATCTATTTTCTATGAAGTCGAATATTAGGTTATTAGTTGCAGGGTAGGGTTTGGATAGTTCAGGGTTAGGATAGATGGTGATGGCAGGGTGACATAGGTTATTTTAGAAGCTTGGTAAAGGACAAAGTGTTAATGGTGGGGCTGCAAATAGATTTAGGATGCAGTTGAGATGCAACTAAGGAACAAATAAAGCAATAACATAAATATTTAAGTAACTGCATATGTGTTGTTTTATATTTTTTCCATAAAAAGGACTGAAGGAAAGGACAGGGTACTGAAGAATTGTTTAAAGTTACTCATGAGGATTAAGTGAGACATATAGGTAAGGACAATGATATTTGCTCTATAGTCCTAATGTTTGGGAGCATGGATGCAGGGCCTGGGGAGTGGGCTGTGGCAGACAGTAGTCTGGCTGTTAGTGGACTAGGAATAAGTCCTACTGGGTCACAGGCCAGTGTGACCTGGAGTCAATTCAGAGTATTTAATGCATGACTGATAATATTTGAGATTTTGTATGAAAAGGTGCCTTTCTCTGTCTCTCCCTTCCTCCCTCTCTCTCTCTTTATTCTTCCTCTCTATATATATATCAATTAAAGTATATAAAATAAAAGCAACCAATAGGTTGTAGATAATTTACTCTCTTTTAAGACACAGTGAATTTTGTATAGAAAAGTAGTATTGACTGGTTTATGAGCTCTTGCTGCTTAGCTATTCATTCCTGATTAAAGTATCTTTGATGGCCTTACATACCCTTGTGGTA
Source organism: Capra hircus (assembly GCF_001704415.2). Lineage (NCBI taxonomy): Eukaryota > Metazoa > Chordata > Mammalia > Artiodactyla > Bovidae > Capra > Capra hircus. The sequence goes on along the minus strand of NC_030823.1, from coordinate 28,733,371 downwards.
TTTATCAACTAATAGATTTCAAAATTCAAAGACTGCCCTAAAGAGATCATTTTTTTCCTCTAAAGTATTTTGTCTTCTATCAGGAATTTGTCAGTAGATATTATATAGACCCAGTGGATAGGTTCATCTCTGGCACAGATGTCTAATAGGAACAGCACCTCTCTCAGTTATGCTTTTTCTTAAAAAAATATAACTATGAAAATAAAAGCATAATTTATATAACTCCTACAAGAAATGCATAAATTATGGGAAATAATAAAGGAGCAAGATACAGTTGAAAATCAACAGCTCTACGAGTTAAGAACCTTCTCTCTACGACTCAGTTGTTGTCAGTGACTGCTTAACTTAACGCTGGGTTTTCCTTTTTGCTTTCAGGAAAACCTTTAACTTACGCCCTGGGTGTTGCCTGTCCACAGTTTCCTGGTGGCTCACCGCTTCTGCCTGCTCCAGCCTTGCTCCGGCAGCTTCAAGGCTTCTGGGCTTCAGAGCTTGTTGTGAAAGCTTGCTGCTTTGGCCTGCTACCCCTGCTTCAGGTGTCAAAAGCTTTTAATTAGCTTGCTTCCTCTAATTACCATAAGTAGGCCCTTATGTGTCTGCATAACCTAGTCCTAGAGTTTGAAAGGAGAATTATTTTTAGCCATTCATTCTTCCTTAAAAACTCTGTTCCCTGGCTCTATGGGGAGTAAAAGAAGTTTGAAGTTATGTTGCATGATTCACCTTTGAGAGCCTCTGTATATACAGGGCTAGTCTTCAGTCCATAGGAGTACTCTGGCATGGGCATACTGTATTTTTATAGCTAATGTCTGCTCTAAGTGGTCAATGCCCAGGCTATACCAATTTCTAAATATTTCGACTATCACTAGTAGATATATAAATTGCATCTCCATAGAGGGGATACCTCTAGCCAGTTTAGTTAACTCTTTGTAGTGTTTTTGGTTTGTTAAAGTGTCTTGATTTTTTTATTAAATATTTTGAATACAAGCTGATCACTAACAGAACAGTTTATAAAAAACAAATACAGTTATTTCCATACATATTAACCACGATCACCATTAACATGGCAGCAGGAAGCAAGACTACAGGCGAGATGAATGGGACGATCTCTATAAAAGACCTACAGAACTGTCTAGCACTCATAGCAGTAAATGACACTAGCTTTGTAATCACATAGTGAGGACTGTAGAAACTACTTTAGCGTGGTATAAGAATTGATTATGGCAGTAATATGGATTGTGCCTAGCCCAGTGCCAGGCACAGAGTAAGCTTTCTATAATTGAGTTGTTTTTAATATTTTATTCTTATTAATAATGAATGATGGTAGACATTATACAGTAGAGAAAGAAGGAGATAATGACAGGAAACAGTAGGAGTGAACAGTAACCATAGGCAAAAAAGATAGTGAAAGCTAAGTTGCAAAGTTGAGAGTTTAAAAGCCATACATATGACTAAGAGAGCAGCATGAGCTGGAATAATCTGGTACACACTTAATAAACCTTAAGATAGAGAATTGTATCTCTTGTCATAATGCCTTTTCTTTATTTTAGTTTCAGTCTCAGTTTAGTAGTGTACTTGAAGCTTGAGCATACAGATGGTTTTCAGTAGTACCAAGTATATATGTTCATATAGACTACAAATCACTTGTTATTTATTCAGTAAATATTTATTGTGTACCTACTGATTCCCAAGCACTGGCACATACTAGTGAACAAATGAGAAAAAAATAATTTCTGCCCTCGTAGAGGTTATGTTCTAGTGAGTGAGGCACACAATAAGCAAAATAGGTAAATAGAATCTGCTGCTGCTGCTAAGTCGCTTCAGTCGTGTCTGACTCTGTGAGACCCCGTGGACGGCAGCCCACCAGGCTCTGCCGTCCCTGGGGTTCTCCAGGCAAGAACACTGAAGTGGGTTGTCATTTCCTTCTCCAATGCATGAAAGTGAAAAGTGAAAGTGAAGTCGCTCAGTCATGTCCGACTCTTAGAGACCCCACGGACTGCAGCCTACCAGGCTCCTCCGTCTATGGAATTTTCCAGGCAAGAGTACTGGAGTGGGGTGCCATTGCCTTCTCCGAAATAGAATATATAATTTGATAAATAATAAGAGCTAAGGGAAAAAAGAAGCAAGGAAATGGGATAGAAAGTGTGAAGGGCAGAATGACATTTTAGTGAGAGAGTGAGAGAGCAAACCATCTAACTATGGCAGAGTGTGGGAAGGGGGAAGACCGTTTGAGACTTAAGTGCACAAACACCAAGTTGACTTTGAACAAGGTGATCAGTGTGTTTTGAGCAGAGTGAGCTAGGAGGAGAGTAGTATGAGATCTGGGAGACTGGAAGACCAGGGTGTGTTGGAACCCATAATACTTACAAGTTATAGTTAGAACTTTGAATTTTACATGGAGAGAGGAAACATAAAGTTTTGGAGCAGTGTCACGATATGAGAGCTAGTTTAAACAGAACCACTGTGGCTGCTGTTTTGAGAATACATTTTGGGGGATAAGAGCAGAAGTAAGAGAGGACAGTAAGAGAGAGTAGAAGTAATAGAGGACAGTCCATGCGAGACTGGTGGATAGGAATGGGATGGGCCAGAGGAGGTATGGTGAATTTTAGATATATTGAATGTAGACTAGATCTGTGGAACTGCATGGCAACTGCTTCTTGATTATTGAAATTGTTTAGTATAGTATGATCATTCTTAGTTATATGCTGTATCTATAAGTGATAATTCAGAACTCATTCATTTATACTTGTCACCTACTGATTTTTCTGTAGCGTTTGCTGTTTTTCTGATATCACAGTGCTGTTAATAAGACATCTCTGTATTTGGTGCTTTTAATATTACATCTTTGTTCTGCATTAAATTTATAATTTTCCAGTTCATACTAAATGTACTTTACATTTTGATCAAATTAGATGAGAAAGGACATTTTAACATAGTGCTCTTTTGTATATCAGTTAGCTGTGGTTCTTAAACGTCTAGAACCTAGAGTTTTAGGACAATCCCTTCTTCTTCAAGTTTACAGAAATGAACATGAAAATGAGCTGTAGTGTTAAAGGAGAAAAGCATGATCAGTTTTATCGCTTCATCAACTTCATTATTCTTGTCTCATTATGTCATCAATTTGATAATTTAAGAATTGTTTCAGAATTCACTTTTAAAAAATTGAAATGTAGTTGATTTACAATGTTGTGTTGGTTTCTGGTGTACAGCAAAGTGATGCACACACACATTTTTTAAAATATTCTTTTCCATTATGGTTTATGATTGGATATTAAATATAGTTCCCGGTGCAAACAACAGGACTTTGTTGTTTATCTATTTTATATGTAGTACTTTGTATCTGCTAATCCAAACTCCTGATTTGTCCCTCCCTCACCCTATTTCCCCTTTGGAAACCATAATTTTGTTTTCTGTGTGAACTGACCTATTTAATTTCACCACATCCCACTTCATTCCAGAGAAGATTTTAGGCAGCTCATGAAACTGTTGTAAGACAGTGTTGAGAGTGTTTTTCACCCTGCAGCAGCTTGACATTCCTGATTAACACATAGATGTGAAGTGTGGGTCTAATTTTGGCCCTTATCAGCCACAATATAATATCTCAACAATTAGTGGTCATTTCATGTTCAGGATGAATTATGGTATTCTATACTAGCCCCTCCATGTTTCACATTTTGTATGTCCTGTATAGAAAATACAGAAAGGAGGATAGAAATCATATCCCCTAGAAATAACTGATTTTTAAGGGTCTGATGCTTGTCTTTCTCAGAATACATATAGAAATGTATAGGTATGTATTTTATGTGTATATATAGAAAATTTTATTTTAGTTTATAAAGTTTAATAGAATTCTTTTAAACAGTATATTGTGAACTTTCTCCTATTAATTAGTAATCTTTAACAACATATTCAATAATTTAAAACATTTTCTAATGTTTGTGATATATTCAGTCAGTTTTACCTTTCAAAATGTATTTATTTTCAATATTTCACTATTTCAATTATTTCACTATTTATTTCACATAAATATTGTAGCTTAGTTTTTATCTGTATGAATGTTCCTTTGAGGATATTTCTAACTATATTTCTATATATATGTATGTGTCATGGATAAAAATTTATAAAGTTGAGTGTTGAAGAGACCAAAGCTGCTTATTTCCCAGTTAAAGAAATTGAGGAAATTAGGATGTATAAGGTCTACCACATCATAGTGATAGAGCAAGCAACAGTTAAGGGACTGGGCTGTAAGGTGCTTAGTGCAGTACCTGGCATGTGATAATAGCTAGTGGTTATTGAGCACTTGTGCTGTGTACTTAGTTGCTCAGTCGTGTCTGACTCTTTGCAACCCCATGGACTGTAGCCCGCCAGGCTCCTCTGTCCATGGGGATTCTCTAGGCAAGAATACTGGAGTGGTTTGCTGTATTCTTCTCCAGGGGATCTTCCCAACCCAGGGATCAAACCCAGGTCTCCTACATTACAGGTGGATTCTTTACTGTCTGAGCAACCAGGGAAGCCCAGGAGTACTGGAAGGGGTAGCCTATCCCTTCTCCAGAGGATCTTCCCAATCCAGGAATCGAACTGGGGTCTCCTGCTTTACAGGCAGATTCTTTACCAGCTGAGGTACCAAGGAAGCCCCATTGAACACTTACCAAGTGCCAGACCCTGTTGTATGCACTTTATACTTGTGTATAACCTGAATCTGGCTGCACAGACTGTGTTATCACCACTACCCTGAACAGTAAGTGCTAGCTCAGTGTTTGAGTGTTCAGTAAATGCTCGCTTATTTCTACTGCACATCTCTATAATCCAGAGTTGGTTTTGATTCCAGTAGTTTTTGGATTTTAGAAAGATAATTTAGTACATATATTCTGTATTGCACTCTTAATGGGATTTTGAGCAGAATCTCATAAGCATTTGTTTCTGCAGTGAAGCACATTTATTTTTATACTAAGTGAGATTAAAAAAAAAAAAAACTCCCCTCAAACTGTGATTAGCCTGATGTCAGTGTATGTTGCCAAATGAATTGTGAAAACCCTGTATCTTGCAGAATTGCAGGTAAAGGATTGTGGACCTGCATAAAACTCTTAGAAGAGTACTTGGCATTTAGTACACACTCAATATGTGTTGGTGGATTACTACTACACTGTTGGGTATCCTCAGGTACCTCTGTATTCATATGCATAGAAAATTGGTGAATCATACCGTGCTGGGAGGAGTTCTTCTCACTCCATATGACCTGAAGAGGGCAAATCTAAGTGCTGGAGTCTTTCAGCAATTCTTCTCTAAATCAGAAGAGGAGAAGGCTTAAGTGATAGCCTTCCTTATCTCTTCCCTGTCCTCAGTGTAGGCATGTCTAGCTCTGTGCTCCTATCCTTCCATCCATTTGTGCAGTATATGATTTGAGTCTACACAGTAGTGTAACTTGTGTTTTCAGTCTATCAGAGATCTTAGTGAAAAAAATGTTTTAAGTTTTTCTGTGCTCTCTATTACAGTACTCCCCTCCTCCTTTTTGGTGATCAGAACATTTAAGATCTACTTTCTTGGCAATTTCCAAGAATATAATATGATACTGTTAACTATCGTCAACATACTCTACATTAGATCTCCAGAACTTATCATATAACTGAAAAACTCACACCCTTTGACCATCATCTCCCCTTTTCCCTCAACCCCCAGCCACTGGCACCACCATTCTAGAATTAGAATTCTAGAAATAGATTTCTCTGTTTATATGAGTTTACCTTTTTATATTTTTCCATATAAGTGAGATCATACAGTTTTTGTGTTTCTGTTTCTGGCTTGTTTCACTGAGTATAATGCCCTCCAGGTTTATCCATGTTGTCATAAAAGACAGATTTCCTTCTTTTTAATGGCTGAATAATATTCTATTTCTTTAACCATTCATTTGTCAGTGGGCATTTAGGTTGTTTCTATATCTTGTACAGCCCCTTCTCTTTAAATGGGAACCCATTAAGAGATCTATAACTGATGCAGAAATGGTGGCTCCGTAACTGACTCATCATTCTGCAGATATGACCAGATATGACTCAAGACTGAAGTGATTGCACTTGAAATTGAGATAGTTTTTCTTCCTTCCCACCATTTTATTAATAATTGATGAAAAACTGTAGTCACAGTCATTAGTATAACCATTTATGACATTTCAGTTCAGTTCAGTTCAGTCGCTCAGTCATGTCCAATTCTTTGCCGCCCCATGGACTGCAGCATGCCAGGCCTCCCTGTCCATCACCAACTCCCTGAGTTTACTCAAACTCATATCCATTGTTTATGACATTTACCAAGCTATATTCTAGTTCAGATAACATTATAGTATTATATACTGATTTCCATTACACATGGTCATATTACTGTTATTGTACTCTGATCCAAAAATGAATTTATTAAATGACCCTGATATGTACATTTACTGTTAGGGTTTTTAAAAGTTTGGAACTTGAGTTTAAACCTCAAATTAAAAAATTCTCTATTCTTGGAAATATCCCTTTAAACTGTTTGAAGATATGCTGTACATAGTTTGTTTTCTGTTTCTTCATATTAGAGTAGTATTTGTGTTCCCTTTCCAGCCTCCAACAGCTGATAACAGTGTTTGTCTTCTTTTCTATAGTTCATCATCTGCTGTGTAGCATGCTCAGAGAGCTGCAAAGGCCCTTTCACATTACCTAGTCAAACTGAGGGAGAGAAGTAGAAACAGAAATGTCATCACTTTGTTGAGAGTGGAAAAAAAAGGGGGGATTTATATTTGACAGTTTTTGGATCCACAACTAAAATACGAAATACAGAAGTGTCTGTTCTTTTTTTTGTTGTTGGGAAGGAATGTGTGAAGTGTACGATTTGTAGAGATATCAGCCTTAATTGATCTTTAGGGGTTGTGTGTGTTGTGGGGGGTGGGGTTTGGTTTAGTGTGCAAGACTGTGTGGCATGAAAAATAATATCATTTTCAGTTTATGTCATACTGTTTGATCCCCATGAAATGTATTTGTTTTGGCATCTGGCTTTATCTGTAACATTGTGTTAGAATTTGGCATGCAGTTTTAATGCTCTTTAGTTGCTAAGTGTGTCCAATTCTTTGTGACCCCATAGACTGTAACCCGCCATACTCCTCCAGCTATGGGATTTCCCAGGCAAGAATACTGGAGTGGGTTGTCATTTCTTTCTTCAGGGGATCTTCCCAACCCAGGGATTGAACCCATGTCTCCTGCCTGGCAGGCGGATTCTTTACCACTGAGCCATCTGGGAAGCCCGCAGTGTTTACTAAGCTTTAGTTATTTCATATGGTACATTTTGGTCAATTTTTTAGATAGTAGATACTGAGTTTAAATTCCAGGGAAGAAAACTCGAAAAGGAGAATATAATATATAATCACCAACTGATACCATGTTCAAAAAACAAAGTTGTTTGGCTCATGTTCACTAATGTAACTTTTTCAACTGACAGTATTATTTGATTTAGGATCTTAGAGTTTGAACTGCATGGAAATCATTGATAATTTTGGTATTTATTTTTTTTACAGAGAGGAAAAAGGAAAATGGATGACTGAAAAAAGTATTATTTGTTGTATTTTAAAAGTTGTATTTCCTTTTCTAGGTTGCTGTAGTGAAACTAAAAAATGCAGATAAAGTATTTGCCATGAAAATATTGAATAAATGGGAAATGCTGAAAAGAGCTGAGGTAAGATTCTAATTATTAGAATATTTAAATATCTTAGAAATATTTTTAGAGAAAAATAAAATTATAGAGAGCCAATAGATCTTTAAGTATCATTTAGTAACCTTTTATCTATGATGGCATCAGTTTTTCAGGCCTGAAACAAATTTAGGAATTCATAGTTGTGATATAGTTATTATAAATGTTACATTAGTGATGATATTTTAATGTTGTCTGAAAACCAAATGGAAACTCTTGTAATGTCGGGTTTGACCCTTATGTTAAAAGGATGTATGGAAACCAGTTTCTTTTATAGGAAGAAATTTTGTAGTGATTGGTATCCAATTTGATGTAACTTGTTTATATTATTTTGTATTTATCTCTATTCTGCTGTAAGCAAAAGCCAGCAGGAATTTTGAATATGGCCTATAAGAATTCTAATTATTGCTGATAAATATAATTAACTGACTATGCAGTTAAATTTATGTTGCTGCTGCTGCTGCTAAGTCACTATGTTCTATGAGAGAATGAGAGTAAAATCTTCTGTTGTAAGAATTGTCAGCATTTTTATCTTGGTACTAATTTGAGAGAAAGACTGACTGGAGTGATGTTAAAAATGTCTAATAGCTGGTATGGTACGGTCAAAACTGACATTGTATGTAAATTCTGGGGAGGGGTTCTAGTGGTCTCCTGTTGTGCTGGGTTATAGTGAGTTCCTGGATGAGGTAGGGCATTCAGGGGCCTCAGGGATGCAGAACTTACTAGTGTGGAAGTATTTAAATATTTTAACTTGCAGAAGGATTATACTGCTGAATAGGTGAGTATTAGCCCTGGAGGTTAGTAAGATACAGAAGAGAATAATGAGAAATTAGCCCTTAGAAATCTTTATATATCAGTACTTGCAGCAACCTAAAAAACAATAAACACATAGGGAAAAGCAAAAACGGTTCCCATGATGATAGATACATACCATGGGAGTGAAAGTGCGTGCGTGCTCAGCTTCTCATCGTATCTGACTCTTTGTGACCCCGTGGACTGTAGCCCGCCAAGCTCCTCTGTCCATGTGATTTCCCAGCCAAGAATATTGGAGCGGGATTCTGAATCCAGGGATCAAACCTGTATCTTCCGCATTGGTAGGTGGATTCTTCACCACTGAGCCACCAAGGAAGCCCAGTAGTGAAAGCAAATACTTCAGTATTTCTTTCTTTTAGAAAATATGGAAAATATAACAAAATTCAGAAAAGAAAATAATAATCCCTTGTATTCCATCACTTAGGATTAATAACATTTTGGGCATGTTTTGCTTTCAGTCTTTTTCTTTTTTTTTTTGTCTACTGAAAAAGCTGCACAAGTGAAATACAGATAAATTCTTTGTAATGTCACATTACAGATAAAGCTAAAGTACTCATTGACTATACCCCACCCAAATCCAGCCCCTCTCTGCCTCCCAGAGGTGATTACAGGGAGTTAATAAAATCCTGTTTAAAAAAGTATGTGGAAAGTTTCATGTCATATCTCTGACATATGTGCCAGTGCCTATTATATTCAATAACTTCAGTGTTTACTTTTGCATTTCCCCTTACTGTCACTGGTCAGATTGAGTTCAGTATGCAGTCTGTTTATTAGGGAGTGCTTTTGAAATTGGCCTTGATCAAAGGGAAAGGAGGTGAAACATGATTTATCAGGGAGACATCAGGCTGTCCCAGGAGCCTCTGTCGATCCAGCAGGGAAGTGGGGAGCGGAAATGGTCCGTCAGAGTTGTCCTGCCTTAGACCAAATGATTGACCTCTTTGCACTTGCCTTAGTCAGTCATTGGATACGGGCTGCCTCCAGAAGGACATGGATGTGGACTAGTAGGCTTTTGGTAGCTGCGACAAAGCCAGGAGGGGCTGATGGCATTGACGACAGTTGGAGCAATTAAGTCTTATTATTAAAAAATAGTAAATAATTATGTTCTTAATTGTTTTTCAGAATTCATAATTGTAGTGGGTTAGTGTTCCAGGGTAAGAACTTTTAAAAGATTGAATTAAACTTTGTACTTACTTTTTATGATGTTGGCTGTTGGGGAAGAATTTTGAAAAGAAAGAGTAACTGGTTTAGCTTTACTGATTGACTGGAGGAAGTGGCAAAATTGAGGATAAAACAGGAGTAATTGAAAATTAAATATGATTTTGTTGAATTAAAAACTCATTCATATAGTCTGTTTCTGGGGCAAAATGGAATAGACATGCTTCTTTTAATCTCTCCCATTAAATACAGTTAAAGACCATGGATGTTATGTATAAAACAAATATCTGAAGACTCTGAAAGGCAGAAAGAATGAGGACCAGCTAGGGGCCATGGAACCCAAGGAACATCACTCATTCTGTGAAGTCTGTATTATTCTGAAGGAACAATCAGATAAGGACCATACAAAGAAAGTTAAAGATCAGTATGCCTCATGAACATAGATGCCAATATCCTTAGCAAAATACTAGTAAATAGAATTCGGCAATATATAAAGTGAATTATACACTGTGAGCAAGTGTGATTTGTTTGAGGGATACAAGGCTGGTTCATTATTTGAAAAGAACTTGACTCAAACTACTTGAAACTTTCATTTTTTTAGGAGGAATTTCTCTTTTTTTTTTTAATTTTAATTTTTAAATTTTAAAATCTTTAATTCTTACATGCGTTCCCAAACATGAACCCCCCCTCCCACCTCCCTCCCCACAACATCTCTCTGGGTCATACCCATGCACCAGCCCCAAGCATGCTGCACCCTACGTCAGACATGGACTGGCGATTCAATTCTTACATGACAGTATACATGTTAGAATTCCCATTCTCCCAAATCATCCCACCCTCTCCCTCTCCCTCTGAGTCCAAAAGTCCGTTTTACACATCTGTGTCTTTTTTCCTGTCTTGCATACAGGGTCGTCATTGCCATCTTCCTAAATTCCATATATATGTGTTAGTATACTGTATTGGTGTTTTTCTTTCTGGCTTACTTCACTCTGTATAATTGGCTCCAGTTTCATCCATCTCATCAGAACTGATTCAAATGAATTCTTTTTAACGGCTGAGTAATACTCCATTGTGTATATGTACCACAGCTTTCTTATCCATTCATCTGCTGATGGACATCTAGGTTGTTTCCATGTCCTGGCTATTATAAACAGTGCTGCAATGAACATTGGGGTACATGTGTCTCTTTCAATTCTGGTTTCCTCAGTGTGTATGCCCAGCAGTGGGATTGCTGGGTCATAAGGTAGTTCTAGTTTGCAAATTTTTTAAGGAATCTCCACACTGTTCTCCATAGTGGCTGTACTAGTTTGCATTCCCACCAACAGTGTAGGAGGGTTCCCTTTTCTCCACACCCTCTCCAGCATTTATTGCTTGCAGATTTTTGGATCACAGCCATTCTGACTGGTGTGAAGTGGTACCTCATTGTGGTTTTGATTTGCATTTCTCTAATAATGAGTGATGTTGAGCATCTTTTCATGTGTTTGTTAGTCATCTGTATGTCTTCTTTGGAGAAATGTCTATTTAGTTCTTTGGCCCAGTTTTTGATTGGGTCGTTTATTTTTCTGGAATTGAGCTGCAGGAGTTGCTTGTATATTCTTGAGATTAGTTGTTTGTCAGTTGCTTCATTTGCTATTATTTTCTCCCATTCAGAAGGCTGTCTTTTCACCTTGCTTATATTTTCCTTTGTTGTGCAGAAGCTTTTAATTTTAATTAGATCCCATTTGTTTATTTTTGCTTTTATTTCCAGTATTCTGGGAGGTGGATCATAGAGGATCCTGCTGTGATTTATGTCTGAGAGTGTTTTGCCTATGTTCTCCTCTAGGAGTTTTATAGTTTCTGGTCTTACATTTAGATCTTTAATCCATTTTGAGTTTATTTTTGTGTGGGGTGTTAGAAAGTGATCTAGTTTCATTCTTTTACAAGTGGTTGACCAGTTCTCTATTGAAACTTTTAAAAGGAATTCATTTTGAAGCAGAATGGAATTATATTTTTATACTTGAATTGTCAAATCCTTCTTTAAAAAAATTAAGAAGAAACTAATTTTGATCATTACTTACCCAGTTTTAGAAAACTGGTCCTACCAGTGATGCTTAATAAATTACAAGTGAACAGCAAAGTTTCTTATTTTAGTCTGTATATTGTTGATACTTTAAAACAATTTTCAGAGATTTACCTCCAGTTTGTCATATTTATTTCTGTTTTTGTTATGTAACAAATATACAGTTAGTGCAACACATATTATTTGAAGGTACTAGGAAACTTGTCTCTTTCTGTACCTGGCAGATAAATAATTAGTAAATAATCTTATAGTTACAGGAGCTTCCCTTGTGGCTCAGCTGGTAAAGAATCTGCCTGCAATGCAGGAGACCTGGATTTGATCCCTGGTTAGGAAGATCTCCTGAAGAAGGGAAAGGCTACCCACTCCAGTATACCGGCCTGGAGAAATCCATGGGGTCCCAAAGAGTTGGACATGACTGAGAGACTTTCACTTACAGTTACAAAGATTAATATGTCTATAGGTTCATCATTTACAAACTTTGTTAGTATATCAACAATGTCTTAAGTTAACTTCCCCCAATCAATTCTGTAAATTTTACTTTCTCTTCAAATTTATTGAACTCTTAAGGATTTCACTCACATGTAAGATGTGTTACTCATTTCACTGAAAGATGCAGAATCGTTTACGGAAGTGCTCACCGACTCAAGGGTCAAATCTTTCTGAGGCTCAGTTGTCTCTGTACCATATAGTGGAGGAATAATATATCTCAGTTTAACCGGGATAGTACTGGTTTATGCCTCTTGTCTTACTATTTTTGTTATTGTTGTTAGCCCTGTTTTATTATTTTTATAATTAACATGCCAATAGTAGTAGTTAACAGTAGCAGCAGTAGTAATAGTAGTAATGAATTCAGTTCATTAGACTGGGATTGCCTCTCCTTCCCTACCTGTTACCTGTAATAAAAAAAGAAAATGCAAGCACTGTAGAAAATAAGTAAAAAGATAAAAGCTTTTTCTTCTCCCTCAGATAACCAGTCTTTCTGTTCAAAGTACATCATTACTAAGAGTTTAGAGTCTTATTTATCCTTTTTTCTCTTAGATAAATATGTATTTATCTAAATATATATTTATTTTATACTATTCATGTTGTATAATGTTCTTTCTGTTGTGAGTTACCTTGGCAAAGACCATTCTCAGTGAACATTAAGGTGATTTAGAGCTAGTTCCAAACAGGGCTAAACTTCCATGCAGAAGTGCACTTTTTTTTTTTTTCCCTGGCAGTGGACAAAATTTTGAACATATTCGTAGAATTGTCCTTGTTGGTATTTTTGAGTAAAATAGATGGTGAATTTATGAGGATTTAGTGGATTGAAAATATAAATACATGGGATATGAATATTTATCATGGGGTTTTTGGGGTTTGTTAGTGCTGGGCCCTCTGTAGGCCCTTTCAGTTTTGAAATACATGCTGTTCAGTTCTAGGAAATTTTCTTGTATTACTTCTTTGGTAATTTCCTTTCTTCTGTTTCTTTTGCTCTCTCTTTCTGAAACTTTTATTTGGATATACCCTTAATGGACCAGTTAGCTAATTTCTCCTTATTTCTTTACTAGTGAGGTTGTGTTGGCTTTTGCTGTAATACTTCAATTGGGTGTTTTATTTCTTCAACCACCCTTTTAGTATTCAGTAGACTGAGCGACTTCACTTTTCACTTTCATGCATTGGAGAAGGAAATGGCAGCCCACTCCAGTGTTCTTGCCTGGAGAATCCCAGGGATGGGCTGCCGTCTATAGGGTCTCACAGAGTCGGACACGACTGAAGCGACTTAGCAGCAGCAGCAGCACCTCCCTTTGATCTTTTTTTTTTCATGTTCCTTTTTAGTGAGCTTATGCCTCTGGACTATAAACTAAAGAATTTCTCAGTTTTTTTCCTCCCTCTTTAGGTAAGACAGGATGCTCCAGCTGACTGGTGTTAGGTGTTCTCCTTTCTACCAGTCAAAAGGTCAATTAGGCTCTGATCGTACTCCAGCAGATTTGGATCTGGTTAATTAGTTCCTCCTAAGGGCAGGCCTTGTTAAGAACTGAGTGCTGCGGCAAGTTTCAAAATGGTTTCCTTGCCTCTCTTCCTACTGGAAGATCTAGGAGATTTTTCTCCTTTACTTACTGTTATCGTGTGATTGAGCTCCTTGAGGTGAGACTGAAAAATTGTGTAATTCTCCCTGACTGGGTCACCTGCAGTTTTGAACTCCCAGAGTTGTCCGGACTCTAGGAATCATTCCCAGTTGAGTTTGTCTTACTCGCAGCAGCAGCATTTCTGGTTTCTGCAGCTCTTTCTGCGCTGGCATCTCTGGTCTGGCAAGCTGCAATATGTTCCCTTTTTGTATGTCTTGTTTCATGGTTACAATGTTTTCTTATCTCTAAAATATATATTTGTGTGTCTATATATATTTATGTATATACATCCTTCTTGCCTTGTCTCTGTTTCCTCTATTTCATCTTTTTCTGTTTGGGACTGTTATTCACATTGATTGCTATCATGAAATGTCGAAAATTATTTCTAACTGTTGGCTTATGATTTTAATTGAATTTTGCAGTCCTTAAACACTGCACCCCTCCATCTCTCATTTATTTAGTTACTTAATCTCACAATTATTTTAGAGTTTTCTCTGTAGAGGCCTTGCCTATCTTTTACTGAGTTTACTCTGAGATAGTTGGTGTTTTTAATTTGCTTTTGGAAATGGTATTATTTCTTTATATTTTTTTGAAAATGATACTATTTTAAAAGATATTTTCTAATTGTTGCAATTATATAGGAATATAAATTATGTATGTTGAACTTTTACATTCTGTTACTTTATCTGTTTTCTTTTGTGATTTCTTTCTATGCATCCATGTTGTCCACTCTTTGCGTGTCCGACTCTTTGCAACCCCATGAACTGCAGCACGCCAGGCCATCCTGTCCAATACCAACTCCCGAAGTTTACCCAAACTCATGTCCATTGAGTCGGTGATGCCATCCAACCATCTCATCCTCTGTCGTCCCCTTCTCCTCCTGCCCTGAATCTTTCCCAGCATCAGGGTTTTCTCAAATAAGTCAGCTCTTTGCATCAGGTAGCCAAAGTATTGGAGTTACAGCTTCGCTCTCCTTAGTAATCTTTATATACCTTTTATTTCTTCTTAACTAATTTCACTTGTGAGGAAAACAATGTAGTGGGAAAACCAGATTTTCATCTTATAAATAAGAGTTTCTTATTTATCCTTAATAGAAAATTTTACTATATTGAAAAGTGAAAGTGAAGTTGCTCAGTCTTGTCCGACTCTTTGCAACCCCATGGACTGTAGCCTACCAAGCTCTTCCATCCATGGGGTTTTCCAGGCAAGAATACTGGAGTGGGTTGCCATTTCCTCCTCCAGAGGATCTTTCTGACCCAGGAATCTAACCTGCATCTCCTGCATGGCAGGTGAATTCTTTACCTGATGAGTCACTGGGGAAGCCTAAGTGCATGAGAGTGTAGATGAAATAAGATTGAAAAATAAAATAACTGTTGAAATTGGTTGAGGGGTACATTGAGAGCAGGGGATTACTTTATTTTGTATGTGTTTAAAGTTTTATAGTTTACGTTTTATGTTGAAAATTTTTTTTCATTGTATAGTTTAGCGTGGATCAGAATCTACTAAAGTTAATTCTGTTAACAGGTAGTCTTTGGAGTTTTATTTAGAGTTAGCAATAAGTCACATTTCCATATTTTAGCTGGAAATATCTTTAAATTTTCAGCTCTTCCGGTGAGATAAGTCAGGAGAAAGGAGTCTCCTAGACTTGATAAACTTCACTACTTCTTTAAAATGTTAGCAGCAAACCATAACCTCAGGTCAGTTAAAGTCTAAGACAGAATTTAGTAGTGAGTAAGTCAAATGATACTATTTTCCCCCTAAAGTGAACAGAAGCATAATTATGGTAGATTTTAATAATTGAATTTATGAGTAAATTGCCCATTCATTTGGTTTAAGTTTTGTTTTTAAGATTTTCCTTGGTGATGCTATTTAATGAGTGGCTTTAGAAATTCTGTTGCATCAGACAGAAAAAGAGACACAGATGTAAAGAACAGACTTTTGGACTCTGTGGGAGAAGGCGAGAGTGGGATGATTTGAGGGTCTAGTACTGAAACATGTACATTACCATATGTAAAATAGATGATGAGTGCAAGTTCGATGCATGAAGCAGGGCACTCAAAGCCGGTGGTGCTCTGGGAGAACCCAGAGGGATGGGGTGGGGAGGGCAGTGGAAGGGGGCGTTCAGGATCGGGGGACAACATGTACACCCGTGGTTGATTCATGTTGCTGTATAGCAGAAACCACCACAATATTGTAAAGTAATTAGCCTCCAATTAAAATAAATTAATTAATTTAAAAAAGAAATTCTATTGCATCAAATAAAATTTATGGAAATACATTAAAAAAATTAGGGCACTTACTTAGGTTAGATAAGGTGAGTTGTTTTGTATATCATGACTAGTGAATTTATCTTGTGGGAAATAAATTACTAGGTACCTACTATGTGTAGGACACTGCATGATGATTTTTAAATGTGTATGAAGTGTGGTATAGCCATTGAGAAAAATTAGGTAGCCTTCTAGTACCAGTATGGAAGGCTGTTCAGATACGTTGTTCCTTGAAAAAAGGATTTATAGAGCACTGTGATCTCATTTGTGTAAAGAAAGAAAAGTTAGGGCAGATGGGATACCACATGAATATAGGATGTGTGTGTCTATGTGCGTGTGTCTGTATGTGTGTATGTACAAAGAAATTTTCTGAAAAGAAATTCGACTGAGTTATCGGTGTTAATCATTGGATGTATCAAGGGGACAATGAATCTATGAGGGAAAAGTTTCGGTTTCTACTTTACCTTTCAGTTCTTTTTGAAACTTTCTGGCATAGTGGTTTTTTAATTAAAATTTTAAAAATATATTGTAGAATTGTATCATACAAAGTTGTTTTTTATTTTTAGTAACATATTTCTAAGATTCTCCAGGCTGTATCTTTATAATAATGGAAGTATATCCTGAGAATAAATTAAAACTTTTATAAATCAGAAAAAGATAATCCTTTAGAGAAAATGGGCAAAGGGAGTTTTTCAAAGAGAAAACTCAGATATCCAATAAGCATAGGTAAAATTATTTATTTGTAGCTGTAATTAAGAATATGCTAATTAAAAGAATGATGAGATATTATTTCATACCCATCTTATTGAAACATGCTTAAAAGTCTTATTGAAACATGCTTAAAAGTGCCAAGTAGAATTCAGGATGTTGTGGAAAATGGGTGATTTCATACACTGGGGTAAAGGTAGAAATTGGTATGGCACTTAAGAAAGAAACTAGGTTGTGTCTGATAAAGTTGAAAACGCTTAAGTCTAGCATTTCTGTTTCCAAGTGTATACCCTAGAGAAACTCTTGTACATTTGTACAAATATATTTATTGTGATATTGAAATGATGCAAAAATGGGAATAGCCTATGTTTTCATAATGGGGGGGTTACATGAGGCAATTCTGCTATGATCATAGAATGGAATACTGTAGCAATTAAAAATTAAACAGCCATTATTGATTAAAAAGTAATCACATTGCAAAGGGATAGATACAGTTACACTATTCACAGAAATTTTCAAGACACAAAGCATTTCTATTGTTTTTGGACACATACATGTGTAATAAAGCATGTGATGGGAGGAATATATGCTAACTTCAGATTATTCATTTTTCTTAGAGGACGAACTGCTGATACTTCTCTAGAAATAGGAAGGCTACAACTTCTATTTTCTTAAAAGCAAATAGGAGTAAACGTGACATTGTTGACATTTATGTTATCTAAGTGGTAGATTGAACCATGATTGTTAAATACTTCTGTGTACTTTTCTGATTTTTTGAACTATGACAATAATTTTAAATATAAAATACTTTTAAGTTTACTATTCAGTTGTTCAGCTTTTGAGGATTCTTTGAAACTTATTGGAAAGTCATATAATGTTGTTGGAAATAACATTATATGACTTTATTGTTACTATAAGTCATATAATAATGTTGGAAAGTCATTCCTATAATGTATTCCTTTTTCAGAACAGAAAATATAATAAATATTTGAGTAGTTGTTTGCATAATATATTTCCTAGTTTTACATAAAGTATTCTTTATCTAAAAATTTATTTTTTTTCCTTTTCAGACAGCATGTTTTCGTGAAGAAAGGGATGTGTTAGTGAATGGAGACAATAAATGGATTACAACTTTACATTATGCTTTCCAGGATGACAATAACTTAGTAAGAATCATTGTTATATGTTTCTGTATATTTATTACCTTTTTATTGGCAAAATTTAGCATTATTTTCTGTGAAGCATTGTTTAAATGTAAATGTTCTTTAGAAAACCACTGTATTTCAGAGAGTATAAGTTTGATATATGATTTGTTTCCCTGGGTAATTTAATACCTTTCAATTGGAATTTTTAATGTTGTTTAGTAAGTAAGTCAAATCCAAACATTTAAATTCTGTAAAAGATGGTCAGGATTTTTTCCCCAGGATTCTGTCAATGTATTTTATTTCTATTGTAACAGTATTCTATTAACTATTTAGAATTTCACATATTTTTCAAAGTTGTCATGTGCTGCTTTAAGAAGAGCCATATTTTAAATGTAGGCTTTGTTTAATTTTATATTAACATCATGGACCACTAGACAAAAGAAGTTGGGGAAGAGCTTGGAGGAAAATCAAACTATTAGAAACACTGCCAAATGAAGATTGAAGAGATGAACAAGTGAATAGGAAAATAAGACAGAATCTACCACAGTTGAACATCAGATTCCTGGGCTATTACTCAGGGGTCTTTTTTCTGACCCCAATTTTTATTTCAAGGTTTATTTTTTGGCATGCATATGCTTAGTGACTGTTTTGTGCCAGCCACTATATATGTACTGGTATATAAAAATTAATAAGACATTTTTCGTTTGATAAACGTTTATTGAACATGTCCTGTGTGCCTGGCACTGTTCTTTAGATTCTAGCAATTTGGTAGTAAATAATTTTGGTAGTAAATCTTATTCTTACATTCTTGTGAGGGAAGCCAGATAAGAAATTCACAGTCAATTAAATAATATTTTCACATTGTTTCTTATAAAGAAAAATATAACATCTATTCAAAGATATAAAGTCAGTAAGGGCTCTTCTGAGACAAGTGTAAGTTGGCTAAACCAAGAAGGGAGAAGAGGCAGAGAGGGGCTGGTAAACATGGACATCTGAAGCCACCTGTTATGTTCCTCTTGATGAGGATAAAGAGGCTTTGGTGATGAGAGAGGAGAGATATATGAGTCACACTGTGTAGCACTTTATACATTGTGGTATGTAAATTAGACTTTAACAGCCATGAGTTTCAAAGGCAAAATTTTTTTAAATCATAGAACTCATGTGTGTGATTTTTAAAATGCCATTATATCTGAAAGCCAGCTTAGTTGGTAAAGAATCCGCCTGCAATGCAGGAGACCCGGGTTCGATCCCTGGGTTGGGAACTCCTGGAGAAGGGAACAGCTACCTATTCCTGTATTCTGGCCTGGAGAATTGTATAGTCCATGGGGCCACAACATGGCAGCGTGGCTCCGACTTTCACTTTCCTATCTGAAAGCCTAGACAGTGAAGGACATAGAAATGCAGCTGAACTGATTGATATCTTAGCTTTCCTCCTCCTACTTTCTGTCATGCTTTTCCAGGGTTCTTTCTTGGAGCAAAACTGCTGTTTTAGGACTGTTAGAAGGGTTTGTGGCAGGAAAGGATGGGGTTGTCAGAGGAATGAGAGGAAGGCTAATAGGGTTATGATAAGGAGGGGAGAGAGATAGGTAAAATGAGGCTTCCTGAATGTAGGCCATGCAGAAGAGTTCAAATTTTATTCTAATTTCAAGGAGGATTTTAAGGACAGTGTGATAATCAGTTCTGTATTTTATACAGAACATCTTAGCAGCAGTGTGAAGGATGGATTTCAGAGGGCAAGACTAGAGCAGAGAAGGCAATGGCACCCCACTCCAGTACTCTTTCCTGGAAAATCCCATGGAAGGAGGAGCCTGGTAGGCTGCACTCCATGGGGTCGCTAAGAGTCGGACACGACTGAGCGACTTCACTTTCACTTTTCCTTTCATGCATTGGAGAAGGAAATGGCAACCCACTCCAGTGTTCTTGCCTGGAGAATCCCAGGGGCGGGGGAGCCTGGTGGGCTGCCATCTCTGGGGTCGCACAGAGTTGGACGTGACTGAAGCGACTTAGCAGCAGCAGACAAGAGAGACAAGTTAGGAGACAATATTCAGGTGACAGATAATGAGATTTGAATAAAGCTGATGGAGGGGATGGATTTAGGTACTATTTAGGAAATAAAATAATTAGAACTTGTGTTAGAGTGAATGTCAGGGGCGGAGAGAGGAATCAAAATGATTCCCAGTTTTCTGGTGTCTGACTTACAGGGTTCTGTACTCAGTAGTTGATTCCAGAGTTGGGGAATATAGGAAGGAAGAGAAAATTTAGAGTAGATGGGAAAATGGTTGTTAGTTTAATTTGGTATATGTTGGGTTTGAATTATAGTGTGATCTATTTAATGGGTTTAGATATTAGTCTGGTGTTTCTAAGGGTAAATAGCACCATTTATTTTGGAGTTATTATCTTATAGACCAGATTTTGGTAAGCTCTGACCTGTGGTTTAAATCTGGACCACCACCTATTTTCACACAGGCTGCAAGCTAAGAATTATTTTACACTTTTAAACAGTTGAAAGAAAATCAAAAGAAGAGTGAATCTTTTAAAGTTCAGATTTCACTGTCTGTAGTTTTACTGACATAGCCATGCCATTGATTTGCACACTACCTGTGGCTGCTTTTGTGCCTAGGTGGCAAAGTTGACTAGTTGTGATGGAGACTGGCACTGTGACAGAGGGTAACACAATATGTGTTACTCATTGCTTTGCACTGCTGTGCTCAGCAGACTATAAATTGCAGTGACATTTCAAGTGCTGTATATATGTGTATATATATATATACACACATATATATATATATCTCGCTATACCATGGCATTTTTTATTTAAATTAATAGCACATATGCCTCATGTCAAAATAAGAAAGGTAGATTTTTCAAATATCATGCTTTAAAGGCACAGAAGATTGTGGATTATTTTATTAATAAATTACAGCATGGTGTTCATTACACCACTGTGCTTCACTTGTCCTAATAGAATATAGTAAATGTCTACACGGCTAAACTGAGCCCTCATCACAACATTCCTAACTCACAGGAAAGCAGCAGTCAGAGGAGTTAGAAAATGTAACCCAATATCTTACCATAGCAGAATCTCCTCACAAAATAAAAAATGAAAGTGAGGCTGCAACTATAGTACCTGAGTGTCTCATTTATTAATCAAGCAAGGAGAGCCAGTGACCAATATTGAGTTAATGAAATCATATACGATTGTACCAGCCAAAGAAATGTGTCCACAGAAAATAAACTTGTCTAAGACTTAAGGAGAACAGTTACTCAAAGAATTGAGGACATTGGAAGGAGCATCAGTCAGTTCAGTTCAGTTCAGTCGCTCAGTCGTGTCCGACTCTTTGCGACCCCATGAACTGCAGCACACCAGGCCTCCCTGTCCATCACCAACTCCTGGAGTTCACTCAGACTCATGTCCATCGAGTCAGTGATGCCCTCCAGCCATCTCATCCTCTGTCATCCCCTTTTCCTCCTTCCCCCAATCCCTCCCAGCATCAGAGTCTTTTCTAATGAGTCAACTCTTTGCATGAGGTGGCCAAAGTACTGGAGTTTCAGCTTTAGCATCATTCCTTCCAAAGAAATCCCAGGGTGATCTCCTTCAGAATGGACTGGTTGGACTCCTTGCAGTCCAAGGGACTCTCAAGAGTCTTCTCCAACACCACAGTTCAAAAGCATCAATTCTTCGGCGCTCAGCCTTCTTCACAGTCCAACTCTCACATCCATACATGACCACAGGAAAAACCATAGCCTTGACTAGACGGACCTTAGTCGGCAAAGTAATGTCTCTGCTCTTGAATATACTATCTAGGTTGGTCATAACTTTCCTTCCAAGGAGTAAGCGTCTTTTAATTTCATGGCTGCAATCACCATCTACAGTGATTTTGAAGCCCCCCAAAATAAAGTCTGACACTGTTTCCACTGTTTCCCCATCTATTTCCCATGAAGTGATGGGACCAGGTGCCATGATCTTCGTTTTCTGAATGTTGAGCTTGAAGCCAACTTTTTCACTCTCCTCTTTCACCTTCATCAAGAGGCTTTTTAGTTCCTCTTCACTTTCTGCCATAAGGGTGGTGTCATCTGCATGTCTGAGGTTATTGATATTTCTCCCGGCAATCTTGATTCCAGTTTGTGTTTCTCCCAGTCCAGCATTTCTCATGATGTACTCTGCATATACGTTAAATAAGCAGGGTGACAATATACAGCCTTGATGTGCTCCTTTTCCTATTTAGAACCAGTCTGTTGTTCCATGTCCAGTTCTAACTGTTGCTTCCTGTCCTGCATACAGATTTCTCAAGAGGCAGGTCAGATGGTCTGGTATTCCCATCTCTTTCAGAATTTTCCACAGTTTATTGTGATCCACACAGTCAAAGGCTTTGGCATAGTCAATAAAGCAGAAATAGATGTTTTGCTGGAAGTCTCTTGCTTTTTCCATGATCCAGCGGATGTTGACAATTTGATCTCTGGTTCCTCTGCCTTTTCTAAAACCAGCTTGAACATCAGGAGCATCAATGGTGGATTATAAAAGCAGAGAGAGATAATCATTTCATATCACATTGAGAGGTTTTCTTTGACTCTTGAGTGGAAAGATGTTGCTGATTCTGCTCAATCCTTGTTATTTGAGGAATCAGTGTTTGAGTTTGAAGTATCTGAGGAATTAGCCTCTCTGAACATTTTGTGAAATCATTATTGTCATATTATTAGGTTGGCGCAAACGTAATTGCAGTTTCTGACCATGAATTTTAAATCATTATAACTAGGCTCAAATATATCTTTATTAATCAAAATAGGAACCATTACAATCAACAGATTTTTGCCAATGAGAAATAAGTTTATTCCTGTAGTGTAAAAATCCATGCTTTAGGATTTGATGAACTCTTGGAAAGTATTTTCTACGTCCTGCTGGTTGTGGAAGCATTTTCCTTGCAGTAAGTTGTCTAGATACTTGAAGAAGTATCTAGTATGGTAGTCGGTTGGCAAGAGGGCAGGTGAATATGGCATATGAGGCAAAACTTCGTAGCCTAATTCCTTCAACTTTGGAAGCATTGGTTGTGCAATCGGGCATTATCATGGAGAATTGGGTCCTTTCGTTGATCAGTGCTAGCTGCAGGCATTGCGGTTTTCGATGTATGTCATCGATTTGCTGAGCCTGCTTCTCAGATGTAATGATTTTGCTGGGCTTCGGAAAGGTATAGTAGATCAGACTTGCAACAGACCACCAGTGACCATGTCCTTTTATTTGGTGCAAGTTTGGCTTTGGGAAGGGCTTTGGAGGAACTTCTTGGTCCAGCCATTGAGCTGGTCATCACCAACTGTCGTATAAAATCCACTTTTTGTCACAGATCACAATTTGATGGAGAAATAGTTCACTGTTGAGTAAAACAAAAGATGATGACACTTCAAAGCAATGATTTTTTTTGATTTTTCAGTCAGCTCGTAAGGCACCCACTTATTGAGCCTTTTCACCTTTCCAATTTGCTTCAAATGCCAACTGGCTGTAGAATGGCATTGAAGATTGAATGCCAATATTGAATTCTTGGACAACTTCTTGTGTAGTTGTAAGAGGATCAGCTTCTGTAATGGCTCCTGTCGTGGACGTTGTAAACTTTCAGTGTATGGCCACTGTGCTCCTCAGCTTCAAGGCTCTTGTCTGCTTTGCAAAACTTCTTGCACCACCACTGTACCTTGTTTAGCAGTTCCTGGACCAAATGCATTGTTGATGTTGTGAGTTGTCTCTGCTGCTTTATGAGCCATTTTGAACTGAAGAAAATTGCTTGAGTTTACTTTTTGGTCTAACATCATTTCCCTAGTCTAAAATAAATATAAAGTAAACAGCAAGTAATAAGTCAGTAGCAAAAAACAAACAAACCATAAAGCGAGAAATGTGCATTAAAATGATACATAACATAACCACATTTATTTAAGAATATATTCCAGTATCAAAGTCAAATTTCAATAATGCAAAAACTGCAGTTACTTTTGCACCAACCTAGTATTTTCAAAGAAGTTGAGAAAATATTGTTTTGATACAATCTGAATTGTAATCTGCTAAAATGTGTCAATGGAGTGTGGTAAAACAGAAAAAGGCTTATTTGGACAGATTTATAAATTATGTGAAAATAATAGGTGCTTGAAGCTTGTGGATGTTCATTTTTGTGTTAATCAGCAGGCAGCTTGCTGCAAGTATTTGAATCTGTCATGTATTGAACCAGTAGTATCAAAGTTGTGTTTCATTCAGTTTTTTGAAAACAACTATAATCATTTCTATGGATTTTTTTTTTTTTGGTCAAATCAAAAGCCAGACATTCTTGCTATGCCATACACCCATTCACTGATTTTACAGTGGTAACGTTTTATTACAGTATTTTGAACAAAGGGCTGGCTGAAATATTTCTGAATCCAAAACCCCACCTTCAACCATTATTGTAAAGTATTGAGTAGGCTTGGAAATTAGCTTTTCCTGTAGACTTGATATGTTTTCAAAATAAATTTAATATAAGATTACAAGACAAAACAACACTTATATGAAAAACTATGCTGTGGTGAAGTCATTTTGACAGCTAATGTTTCAATTACAAGAAATGTCAAGTTGCTGTATCTACTTCCCATATTGTCAAAAGTGAAAAGGAGAGAGATCTCCATTTCCGTATAGATTTGCAGCAGGTAGATCTTTTGAGGTCAAACTACAGTTCTAACATCAGTTCTTGGCACCTGATGCAAGTGCAAAGAAAATGTTCATAGTTCAAAATCCGTTTAACTGGGCAGTGAAGAACTTCCATCTAACTTTCACTTAGAAGTGGTTAATCTGCAGTAATGACGTGCTTAAACCCAAGTATCAGGAGAAAAATTTAATAGCATTCTATAAATGCCTTACAGCTGAGGAATATGCTCAGTCAAAATTATATACTCATGAACTGACACCAGTACCTTTTCTTGTGAATAGAGAGTTTCACAGATGGGATGTGTAGAATCTCATTGTAGATCAGCATTTACAGATTTACATTTGCAGTAGATTTTTGATGACTTGAGGCTTCCCTATTAGTTCAGCTGGTGAAGAAGCTGCCTGCAATTCAGGAGACCCTGGTACAATTCCTGGGTCAGGAAGATCCCCTAGAGAAGGGAACAGCTACCCACTCCTGTATTCTAATTCTCCAGTCCTGGAGAATTCCATGGACTGTATAGTCCATGGGGTCGCAAAGAGTTGAACGTGACTGAGCGACTTTCACTTCAACTTTCTTTTGATGATAGGGATCACGAACTTTGAGCCCCAGTTAAGCAAACTTTTATATTCCCCTCTGCTTACAAAAGGATTACATTTTCTCATTAGTAGTCTGTATTACCAAAATTGTACTAATTATCATTATATTTTGAATTTTGCTAATGAAATATGTGGAAATTTTTTCTGTTATTATATATGTATCTATATGTTATTTTGATTTTGCCTCTTGCCTGCCAAGCCTAAACCCTATTTACTATGTAGTCCTTTACAAGAAAACTTGGCCAGCACCTTTTGCAGATAACAGTGAATACAAGGAGTGAATGAGAATCAATAAATAGTGCTTGTGAAATGAGAAAACAGATGTGCCTAGAGAAGACGGAGATAGGACACCTGAAGTAGAAAACTTGTGGACATGATCCGAGCAAGAAAGAGAATCAAAATACTGCACCATGAAAGCTAAAGCAAGGAGAGTTGGTAGAGGAAACCATTAACAGTGTAGTATTGTTGTTATTGTTCATTCATGTCCAACTCTTTGCGACACCGTGGACTGCAGCACACCAGGCTTCCCTGTCCTTCACCATCTCCCAGAGCTTGCTCAAACTCACGTCCACTGAGTTGGTGATGCCATCTGACCATCTTATCCTCTGCTGTCCCCTTCTACTCCTTCCTTCAATCTTTCCCAGCATCAGGTCTTTTCTAATGATTTGGCCCTTTGCATCAGGTGGCCAAAATATCAGAGCTTCAGCTTCAGCATCAGTCCTTCCAATGAATATTCGGGATTGAGTTCTTTTAGGATTGACTGATTTGATCTCCTTGCAGTCCAAGGTGCTAAATAAAAAAGAGATGACTGGAAATACTGTGCTCACCCAAATCCTGTGTTTCAGCCTCAGTGGAATACCCTCCATTCTTGAACATTCTCTGTACTCTTCTATACTTTTCTTCATTTTTATTTTCCATAATACCTTTCATACTATGTCACTCCTCCTCTTCTTCCTGCCACTAGTCCTGTTGAAGTCTAGCCAGTACTTTAAAACTGTGCTCAAATTCTGAGTCTTAAAGTAATTCAGAATTCACAATTTGAATTAATCTTTCCTATTTCATTTTACCTTTACATTTTTAGTACTGCTATTATATGATTAACCTCTGTGTGTGTGTGTGTGTGTGTGTGTGTGTGTGTGTGTCTTTGATTTTTTTTGGTACAACTTAAAAATTTTTGAATAAATGACATGAACCCTGTTATCTTTAGCTAAAATATAATCAGAGATTAGTGAAACTTAATAGTTGTGGGGTTTATCTGATATCAGGACAGGTCAAGGTGTTCAGGCAGGGTCATTACTTGTCCTTATATTCCATACATGCTTCCAGAGTATAGTAGTGTTTTTCAAACTTCAAATTGTGACCCATTAGTGAGTTATAAGGAGAAGGCAATGGCACCCCACTCCAGTACTCTTGCCTGGAAAATCCCATGGATGGAGGAGCCTGGTAGGCTGCAGCCCATGGGGTCATGAAGAGTTGGAGACAACTAAGCGACTTCACTTTCACTTTTCCTTTCATGCATTGGAGAAGGAAATGGCAGCCCACTCCAGTGTTCTTGTCTGGAGAATCCCAGGGACGAGGGAGCCTGGTGGGCTGCCGTCTGTGGGGTCGCACAGAGTCAGACATGACTGAAGTGACTTAGCAGTGAGTTATAAAATCAATTTAGTAGGTTACAACCAGCACTTAAAAAATTAAATAGAATATCAAATGAGAGTTCAAGTAATATTATTTCATAACATTTATTTCTTTTATAGTTACTGAATATTCATATAAACCATATTTTTTATTGTGAATTATAGTCAGAATTGCCTAAAAGTCATGACATAGAGGTTTGCACATTTTAGTTGCTTAGTTGTTAAATTGAATGGAATATTTGAGTTGAATTGACCATATTTACATGAAATTTTAGAGATGAATGTATCATTTCAAATATAATCTGCATAGATAAGCAAATTTAAAAGTAAGTCAAACATCTGCCAAGTATTTGCCTAGCAAAATTATAACAGTTTTATCATAGCTTTGCAAAAATTTTAAGATAAGGACTATGGACCTCTATGACAATATAGTCTACTGTGGATAGATATAACACTGTATATTTATGGTTTGCTTAAAATCTATATTTTGCTATAAATATAGAAATATATAGAATGGAAATAAAGTGTTCAAATACCAAATTTTATATAGCACAATTTTACCTAATTTTAAATTTAAAAAGCCTGATTTATCGTTCAGAGATTCTCTCTCCTCTGAGTTATTGAGTCTTTGCTTTTTGTATTTGACTTAGGATTAATACTTCTTTTTCAGAGACATTTCTAAGAAATTGTGTGTGTAGCCAGTCATTAATTATATTAGAATTAAAGTTTCACAGTAACTGAGGAGGACTGAAATACTCTAGAACTCAGATCTCCTGTAAAGTGTCAGTTTTTCCTTACGGAAACCTTCATGGTACGAGTCAGAAGTCCTAAATTATCTTAGTTATCATCAAAGATTTTCTTTTGAATATTTATAAAATATAAGAAAATAAAATCGTTTAAAAATATTGACAAGCCTAACTGTAGATACCCAAAAGGAAATTTTATTACACATAGTTATTTTCCAGAATAACTTTTAACCCTAGTAGCCCTAAACCAGTCAAACAAGTAATAGAATTTTCAGAGCTATACAGTTCAAGAAAGCTGTGATAAATATTCAGTAATTTGACTTTCATTTGTAATAAGTTCAGATTCACTATAGTCAGTTTATAAAATAATAATCATAGCATATGTGCATTTTATTTACTAGGAAGAAGTTGGATAATTTAATAAAGGATATTAAGATGTGATTAGAACATTTTTTTCCTTAAGAAAAACTCACTAAAGACAAGCCTACTTGGTTGCATGTATATGGACACATAAACTTACTCACTTAGACATCATTTAGAATATTACAAATCAACAAAATTTTCTTCTTCATATTTTTTATCCACTCTTTCCTATTTAGTTATTTATTTTATTTTTTTTGGTTTGAGGGAAAAAACAGGAAGATATTTAAAGCAAAAGTTTTACTTTTTGAATTAACATTTGTAAACTGATTAGTGGGTGAAAGATATTTATTGAGTTGTATTTAGCCATATGAACTTCAAATTCTTACAGGAGTCCAGTTTGTACTGAAGATAGGAATAGTTAGAAAGGTGTTTTTGTAAAGAGTGAAAAAACAAAAAGCTAGAAGGGATAAATAAAAGTGGGACTGTAAGGACTAACTACTAATCTCTTCATGTTACAAGATGACTAAAGGAGTTTGGTGTTCTCCCTAAGAAGACTTCTAAAGCATATCTGTTCTGTGAAATGTTTCTTATTGTATGTTTTCACATGGCTTATTGTATGCCTTCATAGCATTCTTTTATTGTATGTTTTCACATACTTGAGCATTCTTTCCTTGGAATGTTGTTCCTTAAAAAGCAAAACTTTTAATTAAGGATTTTTTAGAAATTCAGAATTGGAAATTTTCTGATGTGTACATTCACATCTAAAGACCTGTTTATTTTGGAGGGATACAAGATTTCTGAAGACTCGGCCTGTATCCTTAATTTCTTTTTTTGTTATCCTGGTGCTTAGTACATGCTCTTTATGTCATGGATATTGGCAGCTTTTTTACCGAATGCTGAGACTCTTTAATTTCAGTAAGATGGAAACTGATCAGAGGATCA
Source organism: Capra hircus (assembly GCF_001704415.2). NCBI lineage: Eukaryota > Metazoa > Chordata > Mammalia > Artiodactyla > Bovidae > Capra > Capra hircus. The sequence goes on along the minus strand of NC_030823.1, from coordinate 28,704,484 downwards.
AGAACCCTGAGTTCTGACTTTCCCACTCTTGAATGTATGTTTGGACAAATAATTTATCTTCATTCTCTTTTATTACATAGCCATAAAATAGGAATAAACAGTCGTATCCCCATCTCTAGTATAGGACACTATATAAATTATAATTACTGTACTTTCATTCTATAGTTCCTACTTCTGGGGAAAGTGAAAGCCACTGGCTACTCCAGCATGAACTTTAACTTTCTATGCTCTGACCTCAACATCTTCATCTCTCCCCTGTATAGAAATTTATCCATATTTGGACCTCTTCTTTTCTCTCAATGTGAATGAGGTATATCTTTATATTTAGGATTATTCTTATTGTCCTTTGCCTTTGACTCCATCACCTTTGACCTTTAGCAGAATTTGACTCCAGTGGTCAACTTCAGTTTGACTAGATTTTTTTCCTTTCTATACAGTGATCTCTGTACAGTGATCTGTATACATTAAAAAGTTAATAGTCTCACCCTCTTAAGGTAACAGATGTTAACTTTGTTGTATCCTTCCATTTTTTATGCTTTGTAGAATTGCATGTTTGTGTGTATATGATATTTTCTTCCTTTTTATAAAAATGGAATTACAAAGTACATATTATACTGCAGCTTGCTGTTGTCACTTAAAATATCTCATCCGCATATATGTTTAGTTTTCTCTTGGGCAACAGTATACTATTTCACAGAATGAAATATTCAATAGATCCAATTACAAGTTTTGATGTTGATCTCTATTCATATTTTCATATTTGCTCCAGTTATCCACAGTGCTGTGCAGTAAGTACTTGCCTGTAAGCCTTACGCATTGGAGCTTTTATTTTAATTGACTATATTTGAAGGCGTGAGGAGAAGGGGACAACAGAGGGTGAGATGGTTGGATGGCACCAATGGACATGAATTTGAGTAAACTCTGGGAGTTGGTGTTGGACAGGGAGGCCTGGTGTGCTGCAGTCTATGGGGTCGCAAAGAGTCAGACACGACTGAGCGACTGAAGTGAACTGATGTTCCTAAGAGTGGAAATGCTAGATCAAGGGGTATGCATCTTTTAAAATTCAATAAATACTGTGAAATTACTTTCCCAAATAGTTGTAGTCACTCATCTTTTAAAAAATCAGTGTTTGTTTTTTAACTCACTTTCTCTAAAACAGTAGTGACCTTTTTGCTAGTTGCATTGATAAAAGATATCTCACTGTTGCTTTGGTTTTGATTATGTATTAATTGGCTAATTGTGTTTCCTCTTAAGTGAGTTACCTGTTAATAGATGCAGCCTAGTTTTGCTGGATTCCTTCCCCTCTCCTTGACAGTTGGTAGGACCTCTCTATGTTAGGATTATCATCTCCTCAACATGTCATCTGAATGTTGCCTCTCAGTCTCTGATTTTCTTAAATTTGTTTAAAGACATTGTTGGCATATTGAGTATTTTAAAGGTGGTCAGCCTGTAAGAAGTAGATACTTGTCCTACTGGATATTAAATTTTACTGATTAGTCAGTGAGAACAGTATGATACTGATACAGAAATAGACAACTATAGCAGAATAGAGTGCCCAAGAGCAGACCCAAGTGTATTTAGCCTCTTAAAATATGATGAAGGGGCATTTCAATTAAATTGGAGGAAAGAATGGAGTATTTAACTACTTGTTTTAGATAATTGACTCTCTGCATATGAGAAAATACTCTTCACACCTTGTACAAAAACTCAATAAATTTCAGATGAATAAGTGAACCAGATTAAAAATAGGTTCTTTTCCTTTTCTCTTCCTATAGCAGTACCCTCTGCTTATCTTTGTCAGAGATTTATATTACATTAAAAATACCCATTTATTTGTATTTTGTTTTCGTTAGATTGTAAATACCACAAAGGCAAGAACTGTGTCTTGTTAATTGTATCTCCCCTGCATACATGTAATGTTAGCACCTAGTATATTATTTATATATATATATGGAATTAGTGAATGATTTAATTTGTCCCTCTTTTGTTCTGTATTCTATTTTCCACTCCCAAGAAAATTATCTACAGAATAAAATGTATTATAGAAAGCTGTTCACTTTGGCTGTAAACTTGCAGTAGTGATATAATCAAGAGAGGCCTGGTGCCTGGATTAGGATAGTTGGTAGGGTTAGAAGTAGATGGACTTCACAGATTTAGTAGGAAATAGACTCAACAATGGAGAAGGCAATGGCACCCCAATCCAGTACTCTTGCCTGGAAAATCCCATGGACGGAGGAGCCTGGTAGGCTGCAGTCCATGGGGTCACGAAGAGTCGGACATGACTGAGTGACTTCACTTTCACTTTTCACTTTCATGCATTGGAGAAGGAAATGGCAACCCACTCCAGTGTTCTTGCCTGGAGAATCCCAGGGACGAGGGAGCCTGGTGGGCTGCTGTCTATGGGGTCGCACAGAGTCAGACACGACTGAAGCGACTTAGCGGCAGCAGACTCAACAAAACCCTGATGATTTAGTTGAATGTTGTAGTGAACAATAAAGGAGAAAGCATAAAAGAATGACTTAGAGACAGTCACTGGGATATGCTGTAGAAGAAAAGGGCCTTTTTTTCCTACGTGAGAATATTACTTATCTGCCTTTTTGGATGCGTTTTGTCTTCCTAACACTCAAACCCTATTGCAAGTATAGTTCATTTTATTTTCTCTAGCAAATCTCCTTTTGTGTTTTCTGCTTCTTGCTTTTCCCAGTTGCTGAATTCTGTCTTAACTGCACCTACTCTACCTCTGAGGACAAGGCAGGGGGGAAATGTGAATAGTCGGAGGCAGAACACTCTAAGCAGGCAGCATAGGAAAGCAAGGAACACTTAAGTACCTATGTTTTATTCTATCTCAAGGATGGTTGTATAGTGTAGAAGAGATACGTGATGTACACTGGAAGATTGGAAGGGAAGGAGTTCGTGGATTTTTGGGTTTGTTAAGGGAAGCACAAAGCATATGAGGATGAACGTAGAAATAAGTGGTGACTCTTGGAACCTAAGTTTTAAATGGTGACGGTGGGTGGAAAAAATGTTAGGATGATTATTTTTTAGCTGATATTGATAGATGATATACTCAGACTTTAGGATTCTGGTATGGCAAGAATAGAGTACACTTTCAAGAGAGGAGAGCTTTTGATGTAAAAGCCTTTGATCTATTTATACTCTGTGTGGTACCAAAAAAAAATCCTGATTGGTACCTAGTAAATGTTTATTGGAGAATAAGTTTTGCTTTATGACTTTCTATGTATAAATATTAGATTCTAGTTTTAATAGATTTTTTTTTATTTGAAAAGTTTCTGTTTGCTACTGTACTCAGAGTACTTCTTTTTAAAGTTAGAGCTATGGATTTCTTCTCCATATCCATTGCCAATTTTAGCAACATGTTTAGGTGAACAAAATTTTACTACATTAAATTACTCTGTTCTAACCTTCTTGACAGTCTGTTAAACATTAGACCTTGTAAATACAGCAACTAAACCATAGACCATAATTTGAAATACATTGTTTTCCTGATTTTCAAGGATTAACAAAATGAAATGTTTCTTTTATTTAACAAAATTGCCCATGCTTATAATTTTAATGTATAATAATAAGAATGTGAATTTTCTCAAGACTTTTAAATCTTAATGTCAGCTTGGTAATAAACTTGAAATAGTAACTGTCTTCTATAATAAAATCACCTTAAAGACATTATAACTGGCATTTAAATATATTCTGTTTACTAACCTTCTTGTTAAATGCTGTACTCTGGAGAAAGTATCATTATTGTAGTTATATAGATAAGAAAGTAAAGTGCCAAGAGAATTAATTTTTCAAAAGCCACTTGTAACCCACAGTTAGAATTTGAATACAGGTCTTTCTGAGTACAAAACCTTCTTTCCACTATGTTTAGCTTTCACTCACTGTATTACATAACTATGTAACATAACAATATACTCATGTATATGTAATACATATCTAGAAAATAACAAAGAAATAGTCTAGAAAATAGCGAAAAGTTATGACAGACATAGCCTATAATCTAACAACCCAGATTGCATTTTGTTGTCTACTCCTTGTTTTATCTTTTTTGATATACATACACTGTAAAGGGACACTGTTGTTTTTATTTACATTGTTGCACACTACTTCACTTCTGACATTAGATGTGTGGATTTTCCACACATCTAGCAATTCTCCCACACCAGCTGGGTGTCCTCTAATTTAACTCAATTCTGATACTGTCCACCTGGAGAAGGTATCAAATCTCACAGGTTAAGGGTTTAGTCCTTCAAGGTGTCCCCACTATATACTTCCCAAAGCAAAGTCCATGTTGTTACTTGTGCTTCTGACCTCCAGGCTGTAGATGAGAGATTTCTACCACCCTCTCCTCAAATTCAGTTTCTTTGCTAAAGCAGCTCACAGAACTCAGGAACAGCCTGGTGAAATACATGTGAAGGGTAGGCATGGAGCGTCATGCCTACTCCCAGGATGTACCACTCTCCCCGCACCTCCACTTGTTCATCAGCCTAGGTGCTCTGTAAAACCCCATGCTGAGTTTTTATGAAGGCCTCACAACTTAAGCATGATTGCATAGATTGATTAAATAATTGGCCATTGATTTTTTTTTTTAATTGAAGCATAGTTGATTTACAATGCTGTGTTAGTTGCTGGTGTATAGCAATGTGATTTAGGTATACGCATACATACACACACATACATATATATACATATTCTTTTCCATAATGTTTTATTATAGAATATTGAATATAGTTCTGTGTGCTATATGGAGTAGGACCTTATTGTTTATTTTATATGCAATAGTTTGTATGTGCTGTTCCCAAACTCCTAATTTATCCCTCTCCCACCTCCTTTCCCCTTTGGTAACCATACCTACGTTTGTTTTCTGTGTATGTGAGTGAGTCTGTTTCTGCTTTGAAAATAAGTTCATTTGTGTTACATTTTGGATTCCACAGATGAGCGATACCATATGGTGTTTGTCTTTCTCTGTCTGACTGGCTTCACTTAATATGATAATCTCTACATCCATCTATGTTACTGCAAATATTATTTCATGCTTTTAAGGGCTGAGTAGTATTCCATCATGTATATATACCGCATCTTCTTTGTCCTTTCAGCTGTCAGTGGACATTGAGGTTGCTTCCACAGTTAGAAACAGTAGTGCTATAAACACTGAGGGTGTATGTATCTTTTCAGATCATCATTTCCCCCAGATATATGCCCAGGGGTGGGGTTGCTGGGTGATATGGATGTTGGTGATTTATTCAATTTCCAGTTCCTTTCCCTGGAGGTCACGAGTGAGCGCTCTGGGGGTGAGGGTGTGGGACTGAAAGTTCTGATACTGTACTCTTGGTTGGTTCCCCAGGCAACCAGCCCCCATCATTAGGTTTCCTAGAGGTTTTCCAAAAGTCATCTTATAAACTCTGGTGTGGCTGAAAGGAACTTGCTATAAATAACAAAAGACACCTTTATCTTGTCATTTGGGAAATTCCAATTTTTTTTCAACTTCTGTATTTTAATTGGAGGCTAATTACTTTACAATATTGTAGTGGTTTTTGCCATACATTGACACAAATCAGCCATGGGTGTACATGTGTTCCTCATCCTGAACCTCCCTCCCTAACCCATCCCTCTGAGTCATCCCAGTGCACCAGCTCTGAGCACCCTGTCTCATGCATCGAGTCTGGACTGACGATCTGTTTCACATCTGATAAAGTACATATTTCAGTGTTATTCTCTCAGATCATCCCACCCTTGCCTTCTCCCACAGAGTCCAAAAGACTTCTATACATCTGTGTCCTTTTGCTGTCTTGCATATAGGGTTATCGTTACCATTTTTCTAAATTCCAATGGTTTTAAGAAACTCTCTGTTCTATCCCCAAATATATATATTTCTTATTATAAATCACAATATTACAAACCCATCAGAGTTTGTATCTAAAATTAGTTCTCCTCTGTTTATGTATACCTAAGAAAAGTCTTTACTGGTTCAAGATGAAATAAGGAAAATATAGTGATGATGAAGATGAATTTATTTAACATAAACGACTGTCTTATATGAATTGTTGGTAAAACTGTGGTCTGCTGTAGGTTGACAATAATGATGTTATTTTTCACTTTTAAAGACAACATCAAAGCAATGATAATCCCATGTTTTTCCCTGTTCAAGTTGTTAGAAGATTTATTTACTACTTTATGAAATTTTTAAGACTTATTGTGAGTGCTGCTGGTCATCTTACATAGCTTCTTGTTAACTAACAGAAAAGTATTTAATCTGGTGCTGTTTGACCTTGCTGTACGTTAAGTACATTGATTTTTCACTTGTATTTATTGAGTACATTTTATATTTTCATTCCTAGTACCTGGTTATGGATTATTATGTTGGTGGGGATTTGCTTACTCTACTCAGCAAATTTGAAGATAGATTGCCTGAAGACATGGCTCGATTTTACTTGGCTGAGATGGTGATAGCAATTGATTCAGTTCATCAGCTGCATTATGTACACAGGTGAGTAAGATGCAGTGAAGGAGTGGATTATATAAATGTCAGAAGAGATGTTTTTGTAAGAAAGTGATCATTTTGATGGCCATGGGATGATTTCTTCTTTGTAAACTGTTTGACAGGTATAATGATTTATTTTAAAAATTTCCTACAAATGTGTTATTTTGTATATAGTTTAAGATGGAATGAAAAGAAAAAGGCCATTTACAAAATGATTTTTGTATAGGCCTGTTTTTATGCCTGTTTTCAGATGTTAAAAATCTCTATTTAAACATCTCATAATTTATGTGTAATAAAAAATGTTAAAACTTATTGGATGGTTTAAAAGGCAGCCTCACATTTAAAAAGGAAAGAAAGTAGGAAATCCTCCCAGAGTTATTGGTGAATTAATCATTCAGATGAGAAAATCTTTTGAGTTGTGCGAAATGTGGGAGAGCAAAGTCACTAAGGAGAGGCAGGTAAAGGGATCTTGGCGTGTTAGAAAGAACAACCATCACTAAGACAGCGGCTTGAAAACTTCAGGATATGCGTCAGAGTCACGTGGAGTGCTGTTAAAACTCCAGAGTTTCTGATCTAGTAGGTTGGATGGGGCTGGAGAATTGGCATCTCTAGACCAGCAGCGGTTATCAGTAGCATCACCTGAAAAGGTGTTAGTTAGTTAGTTTTAGTCACTAAGTTGTGTCCAACTCTTCAACCCCGTAAGTCGGACCCGATTGGCGACTAAACTAACTAACTAACACCTTCTCAGATGATGCTACTGATACTGCTGCTGGTCTAGTGACCTCACTTTGGATAACTTATGCAAAGATAGCAATGGGTGTTTCTTTTGAGTGGCAAATGATAAGTGTAATCTCTGTGAAGAACAGGATTGGGGGAAGAAAAAAATTATTTCTGCCTCAGTGTTTATGTTGATGTGGGTATCTTATGTTGTGGATATCTTATGATGATTGATTTAATTAGTAATGAAGTTTTAGGACATCATTAAAATAATATTTTGGTTAAAAATGTTTGTATTTTTCAGATCTCAATTTTACTTTTCCTATTTACATGCTTTTCTCTGTTGATATCTGGTAATCACAAATTTTATTGAAAACTAAAACATGAGCACACTTTAAAAATGGTAAAGCACAATGCAGTTTTTAAGATGGTACTGTCATCTCCAGAGTGAATTATAGTATAAGAACCCAAAGTGCTTTTTTGTTGCTTAAGCAGTAATCCAAGATTTTGGCTAAGGACTGTCATTTAAAAATACTTTAAGATATCATTTCATTGAACATTTAAAGAACGCTAGTCTTAGACTTGTGGAGTTTAGAGAAACTTTACTTGGCTCACATCTAAATTTTCAACAAGGAATGATCATTTCTGAAAATAATGCATCCAGATACAGAGATAGTAAGTATAGGTATTTCTGTTACCTTACTTTCTGCCAGGTTGTGACAGATATTCTTAACTGATCATAGGACCCTTTCCCACTGACTATATATGCAGTCTTATAATTATTCTCAACATAGCATTTTGGGTATCAACTATGTTTCTGATACTGACATCTGGATTGAAATCCATTTCAACCCTCAGTGCTGCTTGAGTACCAGGCTGGGTTTAGAAAAGGCAGGAAAACCAGAGTTCACATTGCCAGCATTCGATGGATCATAGAGAAAGCAAGAGAATTCCAGAGAAACATCTACATCTGTTTCATTGACTACTCTAAAGCCTTTGACTGTGTGGATCACAACAAACAGTGGAAAATTTTTAAAGAGGTGTTAATACACTCCATGTTACCTGTCTCCTGAGAAACCTATATATAGGTCAAGAAGCAAGAGTTAGAATCAGACCTGGAACAACAGACTGGTTCCACATTGGGAAAGGAGTATGTCAAGGCTATATATTGTCACCCTTCTTATTTAACTTCTGTACAGAGTACATCATGCAAAATCCTGGGCTGGATGAATCACAAGCTGGAGTCAAGATTGCCAGGAGAAATATCAATAACCTCAGATATGCAGATGACACCACCCTTATGGCAGAAAACAAAGAACTAAAGAGCCTCTTGATGAGGGTGAAAGAGGAGAGTTTAAAAGCTGGCTTAAAACTCAGCGTTCAAAAAACTAAGATCATGGCATCCAGTTTCATCACTTCCTGGCAAATAGAAGGGGAAAAAGTGGAAGGAGTAACATTTTTTTTTCTTGGGCTTCAAAATCACCACAGACGGTGACTGCAACCATGAAATTAAAAGACCCTTTCTCCTTGGAAGGAAAACTATGTCCAACCTAGACAGCATATTAAAAACAGAGACATCATTTGCTGACAAAGGCCCATAGAGTGAAAAGCTATGGTTTTTCCAGTAGTTATTTACAGATTTGAGAGTTGGATCACAAAGAAGGCCGAGCACTGAAAAATTGATGTTTTCGTATTGTGGTTCTGGAGAAGACTCTTGAGCGTTCCTTGGATAACAAGGAGATCAAACCAGTCAATGCTAAAGGAAATCAATGCTGAGTATTCGTTGGAAGGACTAATGCTGAAGCTCCAGTACTTTGGCCACATGATGTGAATAGTGGACTCACTGGAAAGACCCTGATGCTGGTAAAGATTGAAGGCAAAAGGAGTAGGGGACGGCAGAGGCTGGGTTGGTTAGATAGCATCACTGACTCCACAGACATGAATTTGAGCAAATTCTGAGAGATAGTGAAGGGCAGGGGAGCCTGGCATGCTGCAGTCCATTGGGTCACAAAAAGTCAGACATGACTTAGCTACTGAACAATAACAACTTAATGTTAAATGAATCCTATTCATTCCATTATTGGACAGCTCCAGTGTTACAGAATTTTACTTTATGGTAAGCTCAATTTCTTTTTCTCCTAATCATTGGTCCTAGTTTTGCCTTTAGAGTCAAATATAGTAATCTAATTTATCTTATAGTCATCATGCTTTCTGAAGTCATCTCTTCTTTAGGTTAAATATCTAAATATTTATAGTGTCTCTGTTATCAAAATTTACATATTCTCTTTCCCACTGTCTCACACATGTACACATACACACACATACTCTCTCTCTTATCAGCCTATGACCACTTCCATACCTCTTCTCTCTCCCTTCTTGTCTTTCTTTTTGCTTGGCAGTGAACATGTTCAGGGACGTCAGTGCTCTTCTTAAAATGTTATTCTCATTTTCTTGATAGACTGTTTTCAGCAAGTAGTTTACTGAGGAAATATTTGTTGAGTCCTCTTTTACAAATAGCATTGTACTATTTATATGTGAAATTTTAAGTAAGTATAGCATACAGTTCTGACACTGAAGACAAGCTTCTTGTCCATTTTGGAGCACGAAATATAAGATAAATAAAATTTAGTGAAGATATTTTTAAAGATAAAACCAAGCTTATTTTAAAGTGTATATGGAAAGGCCACAGAACAAAAATAGCTAAAATGGTTTTGAAGAGGGAGAATAAAGTAAGAAGAATCACTGTAGCTGATATTAAGACATACTATATTGTTGTCTTAAGCAAGACTCTGGTAATGGTGGAGGAATAAGCACATAGATCAGTAGATAGAATAGAGAACCCAGTCACAGACTGACACCAATCACTCCCAGCTGATTCTGACAAGTTGCAAAAGCAGTTCAATGGCGGAAACATAGTATGAAGTAAAGGAAGACACATTTGAGATGAATGAATCTCTTCAGTGAAATAGATAACATAAAAGATCTGTTGTTGTTGTTCATTCGTTTAATCATATCCACCTCTTTTGTGACCTCATGGACTGTAGCACACAAGGTTCCTCTGTCCCTAGTGATGTCCAGGCAAGAATAGTGGATTCGGTTGCCATTTCCTTCTCCAGTGGGTCTTCCCAGATCAGAGATCAAACCTGTGTCTCCTGTGTCAGCAGTCAGATTCTTTACCACTGAACCACCAGGAAAGCCCAAAGGAACTATATATATATATATGTGTATGTGTGTGTGTATGCAAATGAGCTAATATAAACAGTACATGTAATGAATGATCACTTGGTAATTTGTTGTATGCTGTGTTAAAGTATAGAATAGTGTACTGATCAAATTATTTACTTTAATATTTGCCTTATGGCAACCCACTCCACTGTGCTTGCCTGGAGAATTCCATGGACAGAGGAGCCTGGTAGGTTACAGTCTATAGGGGTTGCAAAGAGTTGAACATGATTGGAAGTGACTAATACTTTTTCTCTATAGTTTTTAAGCTTCTGGAGGTAGAGACTATGATGTTTTCCTTATTGTGTTTAATAGATAAATTTTATCATGTATCTCTGGAGGTTTCCTTCCTCTAGACAGGAAACCTTGTGTTTGTTTCAAAGTCGTCTTACTGGATGTGGGTTAGTTGGTTTTTGCAATATAGTATTCCCATTGTCAAATCATATTTTAGGAACAGTTACTATTGCATCTATTATTTAGACTATACATAAATTTAAAAAATAGACAAATCAGTGATTGTGTTATGTCCACTGGATTGTATTTCCTCACAGTGTAGTAATTTATCTACATGTTTATTCTTTCCTTTTCTTTCTCCTATCATTCCACAGTGGATTTAGGTAGTTTAAAGTGCATCCAATAAAACAGTGGCAGAATATTTGTATGAGTAAAGAATCATGAGATAGAACTTATAATTAAAGATGAAGAACCTAAATCAGGAAAAAATAACCAATGAGCAGCAGTTGTTGCTATGTTTTTGTGTTTTTCATGCTTGCCTTTACTTGTTTTACTTGGTATATTGCTTATTCATGTAAAAATGCTCATATTTCATATCAGACAAGAATCCTAAGGTCTCAGGCACACCAATTTTTTTGTTGGATAGACTCTGTCTCTGAGGTCAAATTAGATTGGTTTTGTGGAAGCTAATGGAGTGTGTGTGCTTTCCTGTGTTTGTTCTAAATATTAAGTACTGGCTTCAACAAATCCTAGGGTGGAAAGTATTTTTTGAAGTACTCTGTCCTTATTCTAGTCCAAAAATAAAACAAGAGGCAAAAAATAATTCCCTTATTTTTCATGGATTTCTTCATCACTTCTTTTTCCTCATGGAATTTATTCAGTATTCAAGATTCATGACTATAGTTTTTATAAACCTCACCTAGTAATGTTAATACTGTTTTATGTAATATGGTTAACTCTAGGGTAAAGTATACTGATACATTACAAGAAATGGGTCATACCTATTTCTATAGAATTTTTTGAGGGAAATAACACAGAATTCAGTTTCAAAAAAGTTTTTTCATCCCTTATCCCATAATATTTTACGAAGGATAGGTATGTACATGCCTCCACCAGGGCTTCAGGCAGATTTCTTCTCTTTTCAGCATGGATATGTAGTATGATTTGTCAGTTATTCTCTTGGTATATGTAAAATCATTATACTTTTATAATGAAATAGAAATACTTTGACGCCCAAGGCTAATAAAAAACTCCCTTCAGTCTCCTACAGGTCTGAGTCTCATTTGAAAACTAGAATTTTTGATACTACTAATGAAGGAGTTATTTGTATAATACCTTAAAATTACTAAAGAATAGATAGTTTTATAGTTAGAAATTGTCAGACTAGAGTTGTAGGTGAAGTTGGGATGTCAGCCATTATAGAGATCATTTTACTTAAAGATAGTCATTGTATTACAGTGCTTTTAGTATTTCAGTAACTGCAAGCAATCTGGGCCAACTTCACAACTTAAAGGGACCAGTCTCAAAAGACCACCCTTACTTCTGGCACCAATTACAGTTCGGGGGGTTCCCAAAACCACTTTCAATTTTAACAATTTTTAAGAAAGATTCAGAAAACTCACTGAAAGCTCTTCTACTTAAAGTTCCAGTTTAACGCATGGAAAGGGTATAGAGTAAAATCAGCTGGGAGAAAGAAGTGCACAGGGCAGCTCTCAGAAGTACCAAACCCAGGGCTTCTGTCCTCTCCTCCTTGTGAAGTGAGGATCACATTACTTCCCAGGCGTCCATGTAACAGTACAAGTGGAGTACTGCCAATCACAGAAACTCACCTGAGCGTTTGGTTTCCAGAGTTTCGGGGATTGCTCAATCACATATTGCCTACACGACTGACCTTTCATCTTCAGCCCTTTCCTGCAGTTGAGATGATACTTTTCAGTCCCTTTCAAAGATAAAAGTGATACTACATGGACCAAATTACATCATCATGAATTACATTGTTAATCTGTTTGGTGGCCCAAGGCCCCAGACAAAGATGCCCTATTGGGTATAATGTGCCAAGGTCCTCGAGGTCACCTACCAGTAGCTGCAGCAAAAGCCAGACATCTCTTTGGATAAGATTAGTTCTTCACTGCACAGGCCACTTCCTGGCCTTTAGCCAAGGCTTTTTTACAACAAAATGGTCATATTTGGTGGGGTGGGGTGCTTAGATTTAGTGTAACGTTTATATAATGAACAGAGCAATAATTCCAGTGTGAGTATGTCTATCATTTGGAGGAGCTCAGTAGGGATAAATTCAAAGAAACCAGTAATTCATCTAATAAGGCCATATTAGATGGTCTTCATATTTTTGTACTACTATGTTAATTACTTGTTTTCCCCCTTTGATCTGTTATTTTTACCATATGATAAACTTGTGCAGAACTGTTTAGCATAGAATCTAGTTGAGGGTTAGCAAAATTGAGTTCTTTCTCTAGCTGATCATTTTATTATGTCCTGAGGAGGCTTTAACTAAATCTTCTGATACATTTATTTATTAATATCAGTATTATCAAAAGACCTAGATAATATAATTGAATCTTACCAGCAAGGCCAGTGTTAACACCATATGGTGAGTCAGAAGATGCTGGCATATTACCAGGGTCCCACTGAGTTAGCAACCTATAGTCCATCATCATGTCATATGACTAAATTGTCTCCCAGAACAGTGGCACTCAGGTTTGCAGAATTCCATTTGATGATGCCAGGTGCCAAAAGCAGGAAGTTGTTTCAGCAACATATGGCTTCACCCCTTGTGGTATCTTGTGTAATTGAGCTAAGAGACAATATCATCTCTTGCTCTAAGCCTCTCACAGAGCTTCAATATAATATTGGATTCCCCTTATTACATAATCTTATTTATACTTTTATTCTTAGCTATTACTTTTTCTTCTCTCCATCTGTCACTTATTCTTGCCCAAACTTTTGGTCCTTTGGGAAAAATGTTAGGTTTGACCCTGTGCTGGTCCAGATTGGCAGCAGCAGTACTAGCAGGTGCCTCTATACCAATGCATTGATGCAGTGTAGGGTTGCATAAATACAGAAATACCTATCTGAGTGACCAAGCAACCCAACAGTATTCCCTGCCAGCCTCCATTTTACCAGATGAGAAGATGGCATGATTCACCCTACCAAGTCCTTGGGAATACTGACATTAAGGTTTAAGGGCTAGAATTTCTTCTTAGGAACTATCCTTGCTTTTGGCATCTACAGTTGCAGCCCTGGTGCTGAGACTCTGCATCTGGTAGGAAGGTGAGATGAGGAGGGAAGAATTATACAGTCATACCATCATCTTATGGACAGAGGTTCGTGACATTGTATGGGAGACAGTGATCAAGAACATCCCCAAGAAAAAGAAATGTAAAAAGGCAAAATGGTTGTCTGAGGAGGCCTTACAAATAGTTGAGAAAAGAAGAGAAGCTAAAGGCAAAAGGGAAAAGAAAAGATATACCAGTTGATTGTAGAGTTCCAGGGAAAGCAATAGGATACTGAAAGAGGAACTCCCCTGGTCAGTAGGTGCCCAGTATGCTACTGGAGATCAGTCGAGAAATAACTCCAGAAAGCATGAAGGGATGGAGCCAAAACAAAAACAATACCCAGTTGTGGATTGACTGTTGATAGAAGCAAGGTCCGATGCTGTAAAGAGCAGTATTGCATAGGAACCTGGAATGTCAGGTCCATGAATCAAGGCAAATTGGAAGTGGTCAAACAGAAGATGGCAAGAGTGAACGTCAACATTCTAGGAATCAGCAGACTAAAATGGACTGGAATGAGTGAATTTAACTCAGATGACCATTATATCTATTACTGCGGGCAGGAATCCCTCAGAAGAAATGGAGTAGCCATCATGGTCAGCAAAGAGTCCGAATGCAGTACTTGGATGCAATCTCAAAAACGACAGAATGACCTCTCTTCGTTTCCAAGGCAAACCATTCAATATCACAGTAATCCAAGTCTATGCCCCAACCAGTAATGCTGAAGAAGCTGAAGTTGAACGGTTCTATGAAGACCTACAAGACCTTTTAGAACTAACACCCAAAAACGATGTCCTTTTCACTATAGGGGACTGGAATGCAAAAGTAGGAAGTCAAGAAACAACTGGAGTAACAGGCAAATTTGGCCTTGGAATGTGGAATGAAGCAGGGCAAAGACTAATAGAGTTTTGCCAAGAAAATGCACTGGTCATAACAAACACCCTCTTCCAACAACACAAGAGAAGACTCTACACATGGACATCACCAGATGGTCAACACCGAAATCAGATTGATTATATTATATTATATTATATTGATTATATTATATTGATTATATTCTGCAGCCAAAGATGGAGAAGCTCTATGCAGTCAGCAAAAACAAGACCAGGAGCTGACTTTGGCTCAGATCATGAACTCCTTATTGCCAAATTCAGACTGAAATTGAAGAAAGTAGGGAAAACCACTAGACCATTCAGGTATGACCTAAATCAAATCCCTTATGATTATACAGTGGAGGTGAGAAATAGATTTAAGGGACTAGATCTGATAGACAGAGTGCCTGATGAATTATGGAATGAGGTTCGTGACATTGTACAGGAGACAGGGATCAAGACCATCCCCATGGAAAAGAAATGCAAAAAAGCAAAATGGCTGTCTGAGGAGGCCTTACAAATAGCCTTGAAAAGAAGAGAAGCCAAAAGCAAAGCAGAAAAGGAAAGATATAAGCATCTGAATGCAGAGTTCCAAAGAATAGCAAGAAGAGATAAGAAAGCCTTCCTCAGCAATCAATGCAAAGAAATAGAGGAAAACAACAGAATGGGAAAGACTAGAGATCTCTTCAAGAAAATTAGAGATACCAAGGGAACATTTCATGCAAAGATGGGCTCAATAAAGGACAGAAATGGTATGGACCTAACAGAAGCAGAAGATATTAAGAAGTGGCAAGAATACACAGAAGAACTGTACAAAAAAGATTTTCACGACCCAGATAATCACCATGGTGTGATCACTCACCTAGGGCCAGACATCCTGGAATGTGAAGTCAAGTGGGCCTTAGAAAGCATTACTACAAACAAAGCTCGTGGAGGTGATGAAATTCCAGTTAAGCTATTTCAAATCCTGAACGATGATGCTGTGAAAGTGTTGCACTCAATATGCCAGCAAGTTTGGAAAACTCACCAGTGGCCACAGGACTGGAAAAGGTCAGTTTTCATTCCAATCCCAAAGAAAGGCAATGCCAAAGAATGCTCAAACTACCGCACAGTTGTACTCACCTCACATGCTAGTAAAGTAATGCTCAAAATTCTCCAAGCCAGGCTTCAGCAGTACATAAACCGTGGACTTCCAAATGTTCAAGCTGGTTTTAGAAAAGGCAGAGGAACCAGAGATCAAATTGCCAACATCCGCTGGATCATGGAAAAAGCAAGAGAGTTCCAGAAAAAACATCTATTTCTGCTTTATTGACTATCCCAAAGCCTTTGACTGTGTGGATCACCATAAACTGTGGAAAATTCTGAAAGAAATGGGAATACCAGACCACCTGACCTGCCTCTTGAGAAACCTATATGCACGTCAGGAAGCAACTGTTAGAACTCAACATGGAACAACAGACTGGTTCCAAATAGGAAAAGGAGTACGTCAAGGCTGTATATTGTCACCCTGCTTATTTAACGTATATGCAGAGTACATCATGAGAAACACTGGGCTGGAAGAAGCACAAGCTGGAATCAGCATTGCTAGGAGAAATATCAATAACCTCAGATATGCAGATGACACCACCCTTATGGCAGAAAGTGAAGAGGAACTAAAAAGCCTCTTGATGAAGGTGAAAGAGGAGAGTGAAAAAGTTGGCTTAAAGCTCAACATTCAGAAAACGAAGATCATGGCATCTGGTCCCATCACTTCATGGGAAAGAGATGGGGAAAGAGTGGAAACAGTGTCAGACTTTATTGTTTTGGGCTCCAAAATCACTGCAGATGGTGATTGCAGCCATGCAATTAAAAGTCACTTACTCCTTGGAAGAAAAGTTATGACCAACCTAGATAGCATATTGAAAAGCAGAGACATTACTTTGCCAACAAAGGTCCGTCTAGTCAAGGCTATGGTTTTTCCAGTGGTCACATATGGATGTGAGAGTTGGACTGTGAAGAAAGCTGAGCACCAAAGAATTGATGCTTTTGAACTGTGGTGTTGGAGAAGACTCTTGAGAGTCCCTTGGACTGCAAGGAGATCCAACCAGTCCATTCTGAAGGAGATCAGCCCTGGGATTTCTTTGGGAGGAATGATGCTAAAGCTGAAACTCCAGTACTTTGGCCACCTGATGAGCAGAGTTAACTCATTGGAAAAGACTCTGATGCTGGGAGGGATTGGGGGCAGGAGGAGAAGGGGACGACCGAGGATGAGATGGCTGGATGGCATCACTGACTCGATGGATGTGAGTCTGAGTGAACTCTGGGAGTTGGTGATGGACAGGGAGGCCTGGCGTGCTGCGATTCATGGGGTCACAAAGAGTCGGACACGACTGAGCGACTGAACTGAACTGAAGGAAAGCAAAGAGAGATAAGAAAGCCTTCCTCAGTGATCAATGCAAAGAAATAAAGGAAAATAATAGAATGGAAAAGACTAGACATCTCTTCAAGATAATTAGAGACACCAAGGGAACATCTCATGCAAAGATGGGCTCAATAAAACAAGTGGTATGGACCTAACAGAAGTAGAGGTTATTAAAAAGTGGTGGCAAGAATATACAGAAGAACTATACAAGAAAGGTCTTCGTGACCCAGATAACCACGATGCTGTGATCACCTACCTGGAGCCAGACATCCTGGAATGCGAAGTTAAGAGGGCCTTAGGAAGCATCACTACAAAGCTAATGGAGGTGATGGATTCCATTTGAGCTATTTGAAATCCTGTAAGATCATGCTGTGAAAGTGCTGCATTCAATATGCCAGCAAATTTGGAAAACTCATCAGTGGCCACAGGACTGGAAAAGGTCAGTTTTCATTCCAATCTCAAGGAAAGGCAATGCCAAAGAATGTTCAAACTACCGTACAATTGCACTCATCTCACACACTAGCAAAGTAACGCTTAAAATTCTTCAAGCCAGGCTTCAACCGTACATGAACCGTGAACTTCCAGATATTGAAGCTGGATTTAGAAAAGGCAGAGGACCCAGAGATAAATTGCCAACATTCGTTGGATCATCAAAAAAGCAAAGAGTTCCAGAAAAACATCTGTTTCTGCTTTATTGACTACGCCAAAGACTTTGACTGTGTGGATCACAACAAACTGTGGAAAATTCTTCAAGAGATGGTCTGAAAATTCTTCAGACCACCTGACCTGCCTCTTGAGAAATCTGTATGCAGGTCAAGAATCAACAGTTAGAACTGGATGTGGAACAACAGACTGGTTCCAAATCAGGAGAGGAGAACGTCAAGGCTGTATATCACCACCCTGCTTATTGAACTTATATGCAGAATACATCATGCAAAATGCTGGGCTGGATGAAGCACAAGCTGGAATCAAAATTGCTGGGAGAAATATCAATAACCTCAGTTATGCAGATAACAACACCCTTATGGCAGAAAGCAAAGAACTAAAGAGCCTCTTAATGAAAGTGAAAGAGGAGAGTGAAAAAGTTGGCTTAAAATTCAACATTCAGAAAACTAAAATCATGGCATCTGGTCTCATCACTTCATGGCAAATAAATGGGAAACAGTGGAAACAGTGAGAGACTTCATTTTCCTGGGCTCCAAAATCACTGCAGATGGTGACTGGAGCCATGAAATTAAAAGATGCTTGCTCCTTGGGAGAAAAGCTATGATCAACGCTAGACAGTGTATTAAAAAGCAGAGACATTACTTTGTCAACAAAGGTCCGTTTAGTCAAGGCTATGATTTTCCCAGTGGTCATGTGTGGATGTGAGAGTTGGACTATAAGGAAAGCTGAGTGCCGAAGAATTGATGCTTTTGAACTGTGTTGTTGGAGAAGACTCTTGAGAGTCCCTTGGACTGCAAGGAGATCCAACCAGTCCATCCTAAAGGAAATCAGTCCTGAATATTCATTGGAAAGACTGATGCTGAAGCTGAGACTCCAATACTTTAGCCACCTCATGCGAAGAACTGACTCACTGGAAAAGACCCTGATGCTGGGAAAGATTGAGGGCAGGAGGAGAAGGGGACGACAGAGGATGAGATGGTTGGATGGCATCACTGACTCAATGGACATGGGTTTGGGTGGACTCCGGAGTTGGTGGTGGACAGAGAGGCCTTGCGTGCTGCCGTTCATGGGGTCGCAAAGAGTCAGACACGACTGAGCGACTGAACTGAACTGAACCATCATCCTCCTTCATGTCCTCTTCCCCTAAGAAAGTGAGGTATCACAGATTTACTTGTTATGTATTGCTGGTGAAATAATTTTCTTTTTATCACTAAGAAGGCTTTTGTTTTGCCTTGAAACTAACTTTATATTGTAAAATGCAAGTATACCAGGCTTTGGTAGGCATATTCCTCTGAATTTTTGCATCTTGTTTTTATGCTTTTCATTTTGAGCCTCTCTTTAGTATATGGCAGTTAGTTGTTCTACTTGCTGATCCAGGAAAAAAAATCAATGACTGTCATTAGTGATTATTTTTGTGCTTTCATTACTTGTTTCAAGAAATGTGTTGATTTTTACAATATGATTTTTGAATTTAATAAAAACAGTAAGTTTTGAAATGGATTCTGATGAAGACAGAAGTGCCTAGACAACATAACAGTATATAAATACATTTTAAAGTAATTTTATATTATTTTAGTAGTACCATCTGTTTGAGAATTATTTGAAGAAACTTCAGCCAGAAGAATGCAGAATATGGCTAGCCATTTTCTTGCAAGTTGGTGGCTGATTTCATTGTAAAATAGAACATGCTGGGTTTTGGCTCAGTTGGTCTCACTTCTGCTTCATGGTATCTGAAACCAACACAGAGTTCTGATAGGTGTTAAGTAAACTTTGTGGAATATCATGAAATATTGATATATCTTACTACATTATATAAAGTAGGAACCATTATGTTATCAACAAATGTGACTATTGTGTGTATATAAAAATATAGTATCATCATATACTTATTAAAAAGAAAAGTCTGTCAAACTATTTGATTACTCATTAGCATCTTATGTAAATAATTATGTGGTATTTTAAAATAGATCAGTTTTGGCCATTAACTTGCTATTTTCCACCTATTTCTCATTATTTAATTTTAGCAGTAGAAATACTTCGGTTAATCTGAGATATATATTCGGTAACCCTAGCACCAAGCACAATCTGTGGTACATAGTGATTATTCAGTTGTTAGCTGATTAAGTGATTAATAAAAACTGTAGAAGAACATTGACTAGGTAAATGTTAGGGCTTCCCTGCAGCTCAGCTGGTAAAAAATCTGCCTGCAATGCAGGAGACCCTGGCTCAATTCCTGGGTCAGGAAGATCCCCTGTAGAAGGAATCGTCTATTCACTCCAGTATTCTTGGGCTTCCCTGATGGCTCAGACAGTGAAGAATACCCCTGCATTGCAGGAGACCTGGGTTCCATCCCTGGGTTGGGAAGATCCCCTGGAGCAGGGAAAGGCTACCCACTCCAGTGTTCTTACCTGGAAAATCCCATGGACAGAGGAGCCTGCCAGGCTGCATACAATCCACGGGATTGCAGAGGGTGGGACACGACTGAGCCACTTTCACTTTTAAGCATAAATAAGCCTTTATTCATAGTGCTAGGGCATGAGATGCTTTCAAGGAATATACTGCTTGTTATGGAATGAGGATGTGTTCCCCGCACCCCCAGTTCATATGATGAAGCTCTTAGTTCCCAGTATGTCTTTAGGAAGTGATTAGGTAGATGATGTCGTTAAGATAGGGTCCTCATGATGGGATTAGTGAAAGAAGGTAGCAGAGTGTGCTCCCCTCTCCCCAAGTCTGTGAGCACACCAAGGAAAGGCCGTGTGAGGACACAACTGGAGGGCAGCCATCTGCATGCCAGGAAAATAGTCCTAACTGCAAGCCAAACCCTGTTGGACGTTGATCTTGGACTTCCCAACCTCTTTCACTGCAAGAAAATAAATTTCTTTTGTTTAAGCCACCCAGTTTATGGTATTTATCATGGCAGCCCAAGCTGACTTAGACATTGCCTTAGAAAGGAAAGGCAGATTTTATAGAGCTTTAGCAAGTGAGGTCATGTGGAGGGAATATAGGGAGAGCTACCTCGTTTAATTGTGCTTTGCTTTATTATACGTCAAATACACTATGCTTTTTGTAGATTGAAGTTTTATGGCAACCTTGCATTGGAAGATGATGGTTATCATTTTTAAGTAATAAAGCATTTTTATTTTTTTTTTATTTTTTATTTTTTTTAGCATTTTTAAATTCAAGTATGTACATTGTTTTTGAAGACATACAGCATAATGCTGGACTCACTAGACTACATTATAGTGCAAACATAATTTTATATGCACTGGGAAACCAGAAACTTCATGTGACTTGCTTTATTGCTGATAAGCTTGATTGCAGTGGTCTGGAACCTAACCTGCAATATTTCTGAGGTGTACCTGTAGTGTCAAAGGCTGATCTCAGAAGAGAAAGCAGTTATTCTGCAGTTTAGGAGTTGGTGATTGGCCAGTTGGGATTTTAACCAGAGGAGTGGAGGTAAAGATCATGGGCAAAAGGGGATGTGAGAAATGACTGAGCTGGGAGGGACAAGGACATAGGAGGTCCACTGATGAAAGAAAATCACATACCATTGACTGTTACACAGTTTTAAGTTCTTCTCCTTAGTGATACATTGTTTAAGTACAATATAAATATGTGTTAAAAAGATTATCTTAATATAACAACAATAAGGAGCATAAAATAATAAGCCTATAAATTTTCTCAAGGTAGTTTTCAGGGTTGGGCCTTAAAAAAGAAAGCTTTTTATTTTAACACCATTTTAGATTCACAGGAAATTGCACTCAGTTCAAAAAGATCTCATGTACCTTTTACTCATTTTCCCCCTTTATTCCATCTTGCTGCTACTGCTAAGTCACTTCAGTCGTTTCTGACTCTGTGCGACCCCATAGACAGCAGCCCACCAGGGTCCCCCGTCCCTGGGATTCTCCAGGCAAGAACACTGGAGTGGGTTGCCATTTCCTTCTCCAATGCATGAAAGTGAAAAGTGAAAGTGCAGTCACTCAGTTGTGTCCGACTCTGCGACCCCATGGACTGCAGCCTAGCAGGCTCCTCCATCCATGGGATTTTCCAGGCAAGAGTACTGGAGTGGGGTGCCGTTGCCTTCTCCATTATTCCATCTTACCCCATGCTTAATAAGGGGCTTCCCAGGTATTGCTAGTGGTAAAAAACCCACCTGCCAGTGCAGGAGACACAAGAGACGTGCTTTTGATCCCTGGGTCTGGAAGATGCCCTGGAGGAGGGCATGGCAACCCACTCCAGTATTCTTGCCTGGAGAATCCCCATGGATAGAGGAGCCTGGCAGGCTATGGTCTGTAGGATCTTGAAGAGTCAGACATGACTGAAGAAGCAACTTAGCATGCACACGCATATCATGCTTATTAGGACTTTCCTTTCAATGATACACTAGGTAGTAGTTTAATCTACATTTTATCATCCCTGGACTCCCTGTTCTTTTCTTCTTTTTCCCATAGTCTCTTTCCTATGTCTTGTTTCTACATGCATATTAGAGTTTGGTCTGCTGGATCTGAATGTTTATTTTTGTAATTAGAAATGATTTTAATTTCATGGTAGACTTTCTTTGAGTTACACTATAGGTGTGAGTTGTCAGTTTCACTTGTTTCCTCTTGTTAATTGTATCTAGATGGTTTCTTGAAGGATGTGTATCAATAAAAAGATTAGAGTTTGGGCAGCCACTGTTGGGAAAGATAAGTTTGAGAAAAGTTATTAACAGAATGTTATGAATAACTTTTTTCAGTTGTAAAGTAAGCTTCAAATTAATATTCCTATAAAATATTCAAATGTATGACTAACAAAGAGGCAGTTTGTGACATAATTTTACCAGTGTTGGTTTCCTTTTCTGTATTACTGATGTAATATGTATTTGATAAAATTATGATACAATTTTAATAACCATTTTGGTTGTGATGTTTTAATACAGTATGCTAATTTTTTTCTATATTGGTATATAAAGAGGAGGAGTAGGAAGACCAGGAAATGAAAGCATTCATATGTGAGAGCCTGCATCCTCAACCTGTGTAAATGATGACAAGGAACCAGATGGGAGACACTGACGTGATGTTGATGAAAGGAGAGACATGTGTCCTAAATGAGTAGTTAGTTCTCAGTAATCAACCACTATGCAATAATCCAACTGTGGTTTCTGGACTGGGGCGGATGTATATGTAGGTGCAACCTCTCTAGTTGATTTTGTTGTCCATCCAGAGTTGAAAACTGCAGCTTTGAAGGTTAACTAATGTTATTATATCCACATTTTACTATTATA
Organism: Capra hircus; assembly: GCF_001704415.2. Lineage (NCBI taxonomy): Eukaryota > Metazoa > Chordata > Mammalia > Artiodactyla > Bovidae > Capra > Capra hircus. The sequence continues at coordinate 28,681,323 of NC_030823.1, read as the reverse complement.
GGAATAATATTTATAATAATCATGCTCTGGTACTGATATTCTAGTGAAATGTTAAAATAAGAATGACCTATAGAATATTTCCCTTTTAATATGGTCATTGTTTCGGGATGCTTTTTTATTCTTATAAAGAAGAATAATATAGAATAATTGTTAAATATTATATATGTAACAGTTATATAAGTAATTGTTATACATAAAATGTATATCATGAGTATTAATTTTGACTTAGAATTTTAAATAATATTGTTCTTTTTTTTTAAATTTTATTTATTTATTTATTTTTTAAATTTTAAAATCTTTAATTCTTACATGCGTTCCCAAACATGAACCCCCCTCCCACCTCCCTCCCCATAACATCTCTCTGGGTCATCCCCATGCACCAGCTCCAAGCATGCTGTATCCTGCATCAGACATAGACTGGCGATTCAATTCTTACATGATAGTATACATGTTAGAATGTCATTCTCCCAAATCATCCCACCCTCTCCCTCTCTCTGAGTCCAAAAGTCCATTATACACATCTGTGTCTCTTTCCCTGTCTTGCATACAGGGTCGTCATTGCCATCTTCCTAAATTCCATATATATGTGTTAGTATACTGTATTGGTGTTTTTCTTTCTGGCTTACTTCACTCTGTATAATCGGCTCCAGTTTCATCCATCTCATCAGAACTGATTCAAATGAATTCTTTTTTACGGCTGAGTAATACTCCATTGTGTATATGTACCACAGCTTTCTTATCCATTCATCTGCTGATGGACATCTAGGTTGTTTCCATGTCCTAGCTATTATAAACAGTGCTGCGATGAACATTGGGGTACATGTGTCTCTTTCAATTCTGGTTTCCTCGGTGTGTATGCCCAGAAGTGGGATTGCTGGGTAAGATAAATGTTTTAAGTCATGTTCTTTTTAAGTCAAATAATGCTTTTCCTTGGAGATAAAGAAAATTATAAATTACAGAAGCTTTAATTAATGATGAATGGTATGACTCATATTCAAATTAAGAAATTTCTTATAAATGGAGTCATTCATCATATTTTTTTTTGGTCTGATATCCTTTGATCAGCATAAGTTTTTTGAGATTCATCCAATTTGATCTTTCCTTCTTTCTGAGTAGCCTTCCACTGACAGTTTATTTTTCTGACAGTTTATCCACCTACCTGCTGATTGTCATTTGAGTTTTTTCCAGTTTTGAACTGTTAATGTATATAGCTGCTATTAACAGTCTTTTACTCCACATGGTTTTGCGGATGAGTGGTCCTTTACTTTTAATTGAATCCTGTTTAAACTGTTTTAGAAAATTTGAAAAGCCATTTACCTTAATTTATGGAGATAGTAAAACCTTAACAACAACACTTGACAAGGATAGTACAAGAAGAGAATGTTATATGAAACAATGTCGCTTATGAATATGAAGGTAAGGTTTTAAATACAAGTTGGATTCAGTAATATGCATATTATGTATTTTCAGTGCTAAGACAAACTTAATCTCTCTGAAAGTTTTTAATCCCTTCTAAAATTATAGTAGTCAGTATGTTCTTTTAGTGGCATATGATTTACTAGTGTATCTTTATGATAGAACTTTAGACTCAGTGACTGATGGCACATTAAAAACAAAAGTGTGACCATGTAGGTTTTATCCCAGGATGCAAGGAGGTTTCAATAAAAAATCTATTTGAGCAGAGGGAGGCTCATGAGCGAGGAGACATAACTGTGATTATGGCTGATTTGTGTTGTCGTACAGCAGAAACCAACACAACATTCATTGTAAAGCAATCTTCCTCCCATTAAAAATTTTTTTAAAAATGAAGGACCATGAAAAGAAGAAAAATCTGTTTGTGTAATACACTGTATTAATAGGTTAAAGAAGAAAAAGCATAAAAGAAAATACCAAAAATGACAACAGAATTGAATATCCATTCCTGATACTTTTAGCAGTTTGAGAATAGAAGGAAATTCTCTTAATATTGAGGTTCTACTAAAAATCTAAATCAAAGATCATATTTAATGGTGAAATAGTAGAAACATTCCCATTAAAATTGGAAGCAAATTGAGAATGCTTCTATGAAGAAAGTCCTATTCACAATAAGTACGTAAGATTATTGATGACAAAAGATGGGTAAGCTCTCTGAAAAAATATTCACTATTATTGAAGGACATAAAAGAAGACTTGTAACTAATATATAATGTGTCTATATATATTAAGTTAAGATATAATGTGTCTTTAGTGTTAATTGATACATGGACGGGAAAAGTCATATTGCAAAGATACCATTTCTCTTCAGATTACTCTGTAAAGTCATTGCGCTGTGCTCAGTTGCTAGGTCGTGTCTGACTCTTTGCAACTCCATGGACTGTAGCCTGCTAGACTCTCCTGTCCATGGGAATTTCCAGGCAAGAATATGGGAGTGGGTTGTCATTTCCTTCTCCAGGGGATCTTCCCGACCCAGGGATTGAACCTGTGTCTCCCGGATTGAACCTGTGTCTCCTGCATTGACGGGTGGATTCTTTGCCACTGCACCACCCCGGAAGCCCGAAGTCATTGTGATTCCCATCAAAATCTCAATATGTTTTATAGAACTTACTAAGCTAATTCTAGCATTTATCTGGAAGAGCCATGGCAATTTAAAAACATGATCTACTGGTATAAAGAGGTCATATAGAGTTGTCACAATAAAGACTGTGATATTAGTCTAAGTATAGGCATATAGATAGGGTGGCCCTACCTCTGTTTGCCTATGACAGTTCTCATTCATGCCTGTTGTCCTGTTAATAGGCTCCCTTTTGTTCCAAAGACTGTTCATTGAAATTACATGGGAAGTCCTGAAATAGATGCACTTGATTTATGACCTAGGTGCTATTAAGAATCAGTGGTAAAAAAGGATGTCATTCAATAAATGGTATTGGGACAAAAAGAAATATAGTGTGGCCTTTATCTCACACAAAACATAAATTAATTCCAGGGAGAATAAAGACTTGAAATGAAAAATAAAACTTTTAAAAGAATATATAGGACACTGTCTTGATGACTCCTGGGAGGAGAAGATAAGGGAGCTACCTTAGGACAGAAAAGGCAAATTTTGAGAGTAGAATGGTGATTGACAGGGACTGAGGGTATGGGAAACAGGGAGAACTTGGTAAAAGGGTACAAACTTTTAAGTTTTAGGATGTACGAGATCCAAGGAGCTAATGTATAGCATGATGATGATAGTTGATAATATCTTTTTGCTAAGAGAGTAGAACATATGTGTTCACACACACAAAAAGTAAATATATTCAATGAGATGATGAATGTGGTAACTAGATGGTGAAGATCCTTTCATAATGTTATGTATATCGAATTAATTATCATTTGTACACTTATAAATGTATTGCAGTTTTGCTTGTCAATTCTGTCCCCGTAAAGCTGAAAACAGTGACAAAAGACAGAAAAACAAATGATGAATTATAAGGCTACATTATCATTAAATACTTTTTTATGAATAAGAAAGATCCATTAAACAGTATAGGAGAGCAAGCCCACATGCTGGGAGAACAGATTTCTAACACATGTAGGTAAATTTGAGGAAACAAAATTCCTGAAGATAAACTAAAAACAAACAGCATACACACAATATAAAAAAAGGCACAAGATTTTAATTAGCATTTTATTGAAGAAAAATCTAAGATGACCATTCAGTTCAGTTCAGTCGCTCAGTCTTGTCCAGCTCTTTGCAACCCTATGGACTGCAGCACACCAGGCCTCCCTGTTCATCACAAAAAAGAGTCTTAATTTTAATAGTAATCCTGCTAGTAAAGTTAAAAACATACTTGTCTTTTAATAGCAATTCCACTTCCAGATAGTGTGGTGAAATGTTCCTATATGAGTACAAGGAGGTATTTGTAAAAAATATTCATCTTAGAATTTTGTGTAATAGCAAAATAAAAATCTAAAACAACCTAAAATTGTTGGGAATAATTTAAATTCTATAATCTGGAGAATTGATAAGTAAATTACATGTATGAAAATATTCCATATAGCATTTAAAATAATGAACTAAAACAAATATGTGTCAATATGGATAAATTTTAGAAACATAGTATTAGATTATTTTCCAGATAACTGAAAAATATTATTGATGTTTATAAATTCTGTCTTTATGATTCCTTTTGTCTTCTTTAAAATCTGAGAAATCTGCCAGTAGCAGTTACGTATAATGATTATATCGGAGAAGGCAATGGCAACCCACTCCAGTACTTTTGCCAGGCAAATCCCTTGGACAGAGGAGCCTGGTAGGCTGCAGTCCATGGGGTTGCTAGGAGTCGGACACGACTGAGCGACTTCACTTTCACTTTTTACTTTCATGCACTGGAGAAGGAAATGGCAGTGTTCTTGCCTGGAGAATCCCAGGGATGGGGGAGCCTGGCGGGCTGCCATCATCTATGGGGTCGCACAGAGTCGGACACGACTGAAGCGAGTTAGCAGTAGCAGTAGCAGCATAATGATTATATAGCTTTAATGTTTTTAAAAATAAAGAATAAAGTACAGTTTTCCCTGCATCAGAAAATGGTTTAGGTAATATCTAAGGTTCCTTCTAGCACTAAAGTGTACTTTTTTAGTGTTTCCAAACAGCAGAAAATCTTTTCTTAGTATAGCATTTCTGACAGTCAAGGTTGTCAGTTCAAATATTGAGGATTATGAAGCCCATTTCCCATACAGTTTGTAGTTTTTTAGCCTGTCCATATGCCTGTCTATATTAAGCAATCAGCCAATACAGAGATCAGAAAATTTTTTCTATAAAGGGCTAGGTAGGAAATATTTTAGGCTTGGAAGGCCATAGGCTATCAGAACTGCTCAGCTCTGCCCTTGTAGTGGGATACCTGCCACAGAGTTTTGCAACACTGTAAAAACAAATGCCAAAGCTGGAGTGATAGAGCTTATTATTAATTAAATTTGGATATCTTACAAGGCTTTGACTTAACATCTGTAAATAGCTTTATATAATGTAGATCACTAGTAAGTAGTTGTTTCAGTTGTTTCCCAAATCACTTTTATGAAACAGTTATTTTTGTATCGTGACCTGCAGTAACTGAGTGTTTATCTACATTTATGTGCAGGGTCTAGGAAGTACATTTTTTCCTATTCAATTTCATGGGTTAGAATCAAGTGATTATGACCCTTCTTTGTGTGCAGAAAGTAGGCCTACCATGGTCACACTGGAAACTGTGTATCTAAAGGAAGCAGGGAAAGACCAGTGTAACCTGAGAATTACCAAGCACTTTTTACCTCCGGAGCACTGAAACTGCGTGTGTTTAAGAACGTTTTAATACGAACCAGAGAGAGGATTTGAACCCATAAAGTAATGAAAGAAATATGTGTTCCTAGAGTGGTAATTCTGAAAAAAGTTGAGATTTTCAGACAAAAATGGTTATCTTACCAAGTTGTTGTTGTTCAGTCGCTAAGTTGTGTCCAACTCTTTGCAACCCAGTGAACTGCAGCACGCCAGGCTTCCTTGCTTGTCCTTCACTGTTTTCTCCTGGAGTTTGCTCAAACTCATGTCCATTGAGTCGGTGTTGCCATCCAACTATCTCATCTTCTGTCTCCCTCATCTCCTCCTGCCCTCAGTCTTTCCCAGTCTTTTCCAATGTGTTAGCTCTTTGCCTGTGTCAGGTGGCCGAAATAATGGAGCTTCAGCATCAGTCCTTCAAATGAATATCCAGGGTTGATTCCCTTTAGGATTAATTGGTTTGATCTTCTTGCTGTCCAGGGGATTTTTAAGAGTCTTTTCCATCTTACCAAGTAACTAATTGTGTTTATTTTTTCCAACTAAAAATTGAATGTGTCTGTTTTTTTCAGAGACATCAAACCTGACAATATATTGATGGATATGAATGGACATATTCGGTTAGCGGATTTTGGTTCATGTCTGAAGCTGATGGAAGATGGAACGGTAAATGAAGATAAATTTTAAACTGTTACACCCTTCCTCCTTGTTTCCTTTATCTGTTTTAGAGTCCTTCTCTTTATATTATCTATCAAATATCCTTCTATCCATTTGTCTTTCTGTGCTTAACTTCCCTCCACTTAGGCATGCTTACTCATAATAAGGCTTGTCTATAAATTCATGCACCATTTTCTACTGCTTATATTAATGATTTTAAGATTGATATACTATGCCTTGTTTGAGACTCTTGTTTGTTTCTTCTTTAGCATAACTTATTTTCACAGTTCCAGAGGACTGAAGAAAATAAATCCCAGAGGGAAAAAGAAAAGATGTGACTCCTTCACTTTCATTTCTTTTCTCTTTCTTTACTAGTTGTCTAGTTTTCCCGAGGTAACTGGTTTCCCAGTGTATAACAAGTGAATGCTTTTTATCAGAAAATCCTCTAAGTTTTATGTTACCATTTGCTTTATTTCTGCTAACCCTCACTTCAGTTCAGTCACTCAGTCATGTCCCATTCTTTGAGACCCCATGGACTGCAGCACACAAGGCTTCCCTGTCCATCACCAACTCCCGGAGCTTGCTGAAACTCACATCCATCAAGTTAGTGATGCCATCCAACCATCTCATCCTCTGTCGTCTCCTAGACCCCTCCATTATATTCTCTCAATTACTTAATGGTTTGCATGCCTCAATTTTATTCCACGTTTGTTGTAGTAGTAGTAATATTTATCTTAATTTCCTGGTTGTATAGTAGATGTCCAAATATACATCATTTTAATCGGTAGGAACTTTTTGAAAAGAAATTTGGTATAATACATTCCAAAGGCCACAAAAACATCCCATTATTCTGGACCAGTCATTTGACTTTTGAGAATTTACCCTAAGCAGATAACTTAGAAACTGGCAACCCACTCCAGTACTCTTGCCTGGAAAAATCCCCTGGATGGAGGAGCCTGGCAGGCTGCAATCCATCGGGTTGCAAAGAGTTGGACACGACTGAGCGACTTCACTTTTCTTTCTAGATTACTTATAATACCTACTTAATTGCCAGCATGTAACAAATTCATTTTGCCTTTTGGAACTTTCTGGAAATTTTTTTAAAAAATATTTTTGATCCCTGATGGGTTGAATCTGCAAATGTGTAACCAGGAGACATGGAGGGCCAACTGTATAAGAACATCTGAGAATTACCAAATAGTAAATTCTATCCATTTGAAAATCAAACAGATTACTTGAAATCAAGTAGTGCTGGAGGAGACACAGTGCTAGGGACTATTAGCTCTGGAGAGCTAGTTAAGATGTTTGTTACATGTAAGTCTTACCCTAAACCTATCTAACAGCCTAAATCCAAGTCCTGGTAAAATCAACAGAGTATGAAAGTGGTCCTCCAGATGAAGAGGCTTGAGATGAATCTTTGTTGCTGTTGTTCAGTCGCTAAGTCATGTCTGACTCTTCTGTAACCCCATGGACTGTAGCCACCAGGCTCCTCTGTCCATGGGATTCTCCAGGCAAGAATACTGGAGTGGGGTGCCATTTCCTCTTCCAGGGGGTCTTTCTGACCCAGAGGTTGAACCCACATCTCCTGCATTGGCAGGCAGATTCTTTAATACTCAGCCACCTGGGAATCAGGAGATGAATCTTAGGTTTTTTATAAATCTGCCCTTAAAGAGTAAACTGTAAGCCATCCCATATTCAAGTTAGTATTTTTTTTTAACTGCTTAAAGAAGAATTAATATTCTTTAGAGGAAGATAGAAGAATTCATATTCTCTACAATGTTTTATTGACAGTGACCAGCATTCAATAAAAAATCACTAGACCAAAAATAAATAGTGGGTAACTTAAGTGATTGTGATACAGAATTTAAAAATAAAAGTAGTCAGTAGAAACCTGGGTAGCACAGAAGTTGGATTTGCCAGACGAAGACTAATGAAACTATCATAAATACGTTCAAAGGAAGATATTAGTCTTGGTAATTACACAGACAAGGAATGTCAGCAGAAAAATAAATCAAGTGAATCTTTTTAGAATTTGATCATTATATTAATAGAAATAAAAAGTTCGTAGGAAGAAGTTAATGGTGGATTAGAAATGAAAAAAGAAAAAGCCAGTGAATTTGAAGATAGATTAAGAGAGATCAAGCAATCTGAAGAACAGAGAGAAAAAGACTGAAGCAAAATTGATATAGGGGCCCTAGGGATGCATACAATTAGAAGCCTAGAAAAAGATGAGATAGTAATAGAAAACATTAGTAAAATTGATGGCTCAAGCTATTATGTATGATGAAAAAGAGATTTAAGAATCCTGGTATATTTCAAGGTTGTGAAAAGAACCGTGCCTGGCCACATCACAATTAAACTACTGAAAATTAAAGATTAAAAAATAAAAATGGGAAGCAGCTAGAAGGAGAAAGCCATACATACTGTGGGAAAATGGGAAGAATAACCATTGACCTTTCGTGAGAAATCACAGCATGATATCTTTAAAGTCCTGAAAGAAGAAAAAAAGTCTCTAAACCGAGAATTCTATATAGAATAAAAATACTCTTCAAAATGAAGACCTTTTCAGATAAATGAAAGAGGCCTGGATGCTAAAGGATGTCCACTACAAAGAAGCCAATTCCATTTGGATGCTTAGATCTGTATAATAAAGAATATCAGATACGATAAATAAGATTTATAGGGTAAGAATAAAGAAAAAAGACTATACTAATCTTTCTTTTTAAGTTTGCATAAGAGACATCTGATTATTAAAAACAAAAATAAATGTAGTGTGGGTTTTATGACATGGGTGGAAATAAAAGATATGGCAATATCACACAAACTCTGTAAAACTGGTATATGTAATTATTCTGCTCTAAGGTAACTGCACGTGTGTGAAGTATAAAGTGGGAAGTGGATAGTGCCGGGTATGACATAAGAGGGAGAGAAATAGCATGGTGGTCTTGCTGAGTTGAGAAAACACAGATTAAAGTCAGGGAGGCTGTGGCACCGTAAAGAAGTGGTCTGTAATTCTGGAGAGGAGAGAGATACACTGAAACAGAATTCCAGGGGAAGAGGTAGTGTTTGCCCAGTCCTGCATGTTATAAGCGTCTTAGATTCAAAGCTGGGACTCCTCTGGAGTCTGATGTTCAGCTCTCCAAATTCCTGTGCATTCCAGAAAGCACTGAGTGCCATTTCTGTCTGTCTGTGTTTCCCTTGATCTGATTTATTCCTGAAATTCTGTAGAGTCAGAAGTTCTTTCTAGTCATTCATTTTTTATTAATCATCTCCAAATAGTTTTTCTTGACATAATAGCATGTTGGTCCTCCATTTAGAAAGTTATAATGAAGGAATCTTCTTTTTTACTTGTTTATTTTATTTTTATCAAGTGATGTTTACATATTTTAGGAAGACTTATCACAAAAGCAGCATTCCTTTGTCCTAGGTCCTTCTCATCTCCAAGTCTCTTTTTCTACAGACAGACACATACAAATCCTTCAGCTCTGTCTTCTGTTGTTTCTTTTATTTATTTTTTATTATCATATTCATACTACTGTCTCTTGTTATTTAGTTGCAGATATTATCTACTAATTTCCCACCATGAAAGATGAGGATTCAGATCTCTTACACCTATCTCAACCAATCCTTACACATCCTATCTTCCCCATGTTGTAATTATCACATAGTCTTTCATTAAATCCTGTTCAATGTTTAAAAAATACTTCAGTTCAGTTCAGTCACTCAGTCGTGTCCAACTCTTTGCAACCCCATGAATCACAGCACGCCAGGCCTCCCTGTCCATCACCAACTCCCGGAGTTCACTCAGACTCATGTCCATCGAGTCAGTGATGCCATCCAGCCATCTCATCCTCTGTCGTCCCCTTCTCCTCCTGCCCCCAATCCCTCCCAGCATCAGAGTCTTTTCTAATGAGTCAACTCTTCACATGAGGTGGCCAAAGTACTGGAGTTTCAGCTTCAGCACCATTCCTTCCAAAGAAATCCCAGGGCTGATCTCCTTCAGAATGGACTGGTTGGATCTCCTTTTGCAGTCCAAGGGACTCTCAAGAGTCTTCTCCAACACCACAGTTCAAAAGTATCAATTCTTCAGCGCTCAGCCTTCTTCACAGTCCAACTTTCACATCCATACATGTCCACTGGAAAAACCATAGCCTTGACTAGATGGACCTTAGTCGGCAAAGTAATGTCTCTGCTTTTCAATATGCTATTTAGGTTGGTCATAACTTTCCTTCCAAGGAGTAAGCGTCTTTTAATTGCATGGCTGCAATCACCATCTGCAGTGATTTTGGAGCCCCCCAAAATGAAATCTGACACTTTCCACTGTTTCCCCATCTATTTGCCATGAAGTGATGGGACCGGATGCCATGATCTTAGTTTTCTGAATGTTGAGCTTTAAGTCAAACATACTTTTACAAATATTATTTATGACTGTGCCATGCTATTTGTTTTAATTACATTTCTTTTCTTAAACAGCTCTTTGTTTTCCTTGGAGTAAGTGACTCATTTGCTTTGCTTAGTTTTCTGTGTAAATCTCACTTTTGTTGCTGTGTCCAACTCTTTGCGACCCTATGGACTGCAGAGTGCCAGGCTTCCCTGTCCTTTACTATCTCCCTGAGTTTACTCAAGCTCATGTCCATTGAGTTGGTGATGCTACTAACCATCTCATCCTCTATTAGCCCCTTCTCTTTTTGCCCTCAATCTTTCCCAGTATCACGGTCTTTTCCAGTGAGTCGGCTCTTCACATCTTGTGGCCAAAGTATTGGAGCTGCAGCATCAGTCCTTTCAATGAATATTCAGGGTTGTTTCCTTTAGGATTGACAGGTTTTTGATATCCTTGCTGTCTAAGGGAATCTCAAGAGTCTTCTCCAGCACCACAGTTTGAAAGCATCAGCTCTTTGGCACTCAGCCTTCTCACTAGTTTATCCCCAAACTCTCCACTACATTTAGGAAATTGAGCAATTTCTTTCTTTCTCAGACACAATGAATAACTTAGTGACTCTCTCATCTGGAGGTTTGCATACTCTGATTCTAGTCTGTAGGCCCACTGTCCAATAGGCCTACTGTACAACTGTCATCCTAAAATTACCTTTCCTCATCATCATGGAATTTAATATGTTGCTTTCTAGTATTGGATCCTCTGTTTCCTGGATCCATATGTGTGTGTCTTCTCAATTTAGTGGTAGTCAAGCAAGAGAGTTCCAGAAAAACATCTATTTCTGCTTTATTGACTATGCCAAAGCCTTTGACTGTGTGAATCACAATAAACTGTGGAAAATTCTGAAAGAGATGGGAATATCAGACCACCTGACCTGCCTCTTGAGAAACCTATATGCACGTCAGGAAACAATAGTTAGAACTGGACATGGAACTACAGACGGGTTCCAAATAGGAAAAGGAGTACGTCAAGGCTGTGTATTGTCACGCTGCTTATTTAACTTCTATGCAGAGTACATCATGAGAAATGCTGGATTGGAAGAAGCACAAGCTGGAATCAAGATTGCCGGGAGAAATATCAATAACCTCAGATATGCAGATGACACCACTCATGGCAGAAAGTGAAGAGGAACTAAAAAGCCTCTTGGTGAAAGTGAAAGAGGAGAGTGAAAAAGTCGGCTTAAAGTTCAACATTCAGAAAACGAAGATCATGGCATCTGGTCCTATCACCTCATGGGAAATAGATGGAGAAACAGTGGAAACAGTGTCAGACTTTATTTTTCTGGGCTCCAAAATCATGGCAGATGGTGACTGCAGCCATGAAATTAAAAGTCACTTACTCCTTGGAAGAAAAGTTATGACCAACCTAGATAGCATATTGAAAAGCAGTGACATTACTTTGCCAACTAAGGTCCGTCTAGTCAAGGCTATGGTTTTTCCTGTGGTCATGTATGGATGTGAGAGTTGGATTATAAAGAGAGCTGAGCGCTGGAGAATTGATGCTTTTGAACTGTGGTGTTGGAGAAGACTCCTGAGAGTCCCTTGGACTGCAAGGAGATCCAACCAGTCCATTCTAAAGGAGATCAGCCATGGGTGTTCTTTGGAAGGAATGATGCTAAAGCTCAAACTCCAGTACTTTGGCCACCTCACGCGAAGAGTTGACTCACTGGAAAAGGCTCTGATGCTGGGAGGGATTGGGGGCAGGAGAAGGGGACAACAGAGGATGAGATGGTTGGATGGCATCACCGGCTTGATGGACGTGAGTCTGAGTGAACTCCGGGAGTTGGTGATGGACAGGCAGGCCTGGCATGCTGCGATTCATGGGGTCGCAAAGAGTCGGACACGACTCAGAGACTGAACTGAACTGAACTGAACCTCAGAAAGGTTCCATTGGAAGTAAATATTTCATAATCTTGCCTGTCTGAAAAATGCCTTCATTTCTATTCTTATACTTGATGAATAAATTGTCTAGACTGGACATAATATTATAGATTTGAACTTACTCTTAGAATTTAGAAGACACTGCATTGTCTTTTTAATTTACTGTTGAGGCATCTGATGCCATCCTAATTATCAAAGCTTCTGTTATAATCTTCCCCCCTTATTTGGAAGCCTTTAGCGTGTTATGTTTATTTCTGTTGTTCTGAAATGTTGTAATTATATAATTTTGTATGGATCATTATTACCTGGATAGTTGCTTCAATTTTAACCTTTCCCAAAGTTTGTGAGTTTCTATATTAACTTTCACCTTGCTTTTTGTTTCTCACATTGAAGTCAAAATTAAACAATTTAAATCACTATACATTTATAAGAAGTCAGTTTTTGTGTGGGGATGTCTTGCTGTAATTCTTTTTCTTTCTATGAAATTGTTTTGGATGTTCTTGGCCATTTGTTTTTCCATATGACTGTTAGGATTATATTATTGGTTTATATACATACAGACACATATAAACACCCCTTCACATATGCAAGCTTGTAGACGTTCACTGAATTTAGAGATTAATTTTGGGAAAACTTTGTCTGTAACTTGCCATCTTCCCATCTGTGAATATGGTTTCTGTCTTCATTGTTGTAGGTTTCTCTTATTTGTGTAAAGTTTTATAATTATGTTCAGGTAAAGGTAAATTGTTTAAAGGTAAATTCATTACCTTTATTTGTTAGATTTGCTCCTAGATACATTGTGGAGTTTTTTGTTTTGGGGCTATTATAAATGGATAACTTAAAATTTTGCATTTTAATAGTTTGCTGCTATTCTTTAGGACCACAGTTGACTTTTGTTTGTGTATACATCCTGAAACAAGCAAGCTTGCTAAGCTTTTTTTAATTAGTTCAAAACAATTTATAGATTCTATATGTATATTTTTCTATATAGACAATATTATAATCTGCAAATAATGACCAGCTTTGTGTTTTGTCCTTTCCAGTCCTTACATTTTTACTTTGCTGTATTTTTTTTCCTATCATGCAGTTAGTGATCTTCAGCACAGGATTAATGTTTAGGAATTGGTTGCTTCTCTGCGTTGTTCATAGCTTTATTGGTGTTTTCCCTGCAGTTTTAAATTAAGTAGTATATTTGCTGGAAGCTTTTGGTATGTATTCTTCATCAGATTAAGGAAATTTCTGTTTCTGATTGCCATGTTATGGTTGTTAATGTTGTACATTCAAATAATTTTTCTGCACTATTGAGTGGATATCAGAGTGTTTTTCCTGTTACATGATGAGTGACAAAGATTGTCCAGTGTTAAAGCATACATTCTTTGAATGTAAATGTAACTTTATCATCAAGTTGTATTGCTTGCTATCTTTGATCAAATTGCTAGATTGACCATGCTAAAATTTTATATTGAATTGTCACCTGAGATTCATATCTGACATTGATTATATCTGAGTTTGCAGTATAATTTTCCTTCTCAAATTTTTCTCGTCTGCCTTGTTCTGTATTTAGGTTGTTTTAGCCTTATAAAATGAACAGGGGAGCCATGTCCCCCAGCCTTACCCATTTTGGATCTAGAACAGTTCTTATAATACTGGGGTTATCTGTTTCTTATGTAATTGATGGAACTCACTTTAAATCACCTTTGCTTCGGTGAGGTTTTGTTTTCTTCTTATTTTGTTTGTTTTCCAGGTAGATTTTATACTATTGATTCAAACTTTTTAATGGTTATAGGTCTCTTTGGTTTTCTATTTCTTCCTGAGTCAGTTTTGGTAAGTTACATTTTTTTCTATGAAAATTATCTCTTTTCTCTGCATTTTCAATTTTATTTGTATAAAATTGTTCAGATTGCACTCTTTCTAGTTTTAAAATCTCAATTACATGCATATTTCACCCCTTTCTTCATTCCTAATATGGTTTATTTATGCTTAACTTTTTCTTCCTAAGTTTTGACATAGAGCATTTTAGTAAATATTTTCCAGCTTTAGTTAGAATTCTTCTGTGGACCATTAATTATTTAGATGTGTGCCTTTTGGTATTCATAGTACAATATTTACTTATCTGGTGTTTATAGAAAGTTTTCTTTTACTGAAGAGTGGATCTATTTGTTAGCAGTTTTTAGCATTTGTCAAGATTATGTTTTGATTTTGCATGGGCCAGTTCTTTTAACTATTACATATTTGTTTGAAATTATGAATCTTTTTCTAACTTTTGGTTGCAGATATCTGTAATAAGATAAAAGTTGTAAACTTTGTTCAAAATTTTAATATTCTTACTGCCTCTATTTCTCATCTATTTATTATTTAAAAATCTTTACTATGATGTTGAATTTCTTAATTTTCCCTTGTAATTTTCACAACTCTTTTGTAGCTGTGTTGTTAGTTACATATTATTTAGGATTGCTCTTCCATGGTATTTTCTATTTATGTTAATAAATGATTAAAAATCATAATAATCATCTTGGCTTAGAATCTAGTTTGACTGATAATTAATACAGCTCCCTTAGCTTTCATTTGTTTAGCATATGCCTGGCATATTTTTCCATCCTTTTTCTTAAAAAACGTTTCTTAGGTTCTATGTCTAGGTGCATTAAACAGATTATTGCTGATTTTTCAAAAAAATTTTCATTTTGGTTTTGTCGTCTAATGTGATAATGGTGCTTTTTGATAGGTGAACTTAATCATTTGTGAATTTCATTATTTGTTTGTATTTCTTTCTAGTATCTCGGACTATTTACTATAGGTTTTGCTTGTTTGTTTATATCATGCTTCCCACCCCCTTTCCTGCTTTTTGTTGGCTGGGTCAAATTTGTTTTTATTTCTTTTTTTTTTTTCCTTTTTGGAAGTTATACATTCTATTTCAAATATTTTAATGTTTATCTTAAAAATTTAAGCATTTATCATTTATGTTAAATCTAGTTTTCCCCATATTCCTAATTGAAGAAAAAAACAGTTTATCTTGTATACAAAAATTAGCTCAAAATGGATCAAAACCCTAAATGTAAGAGTTAAAACTTACATTTAAGGGGCAGAGGGAGAAGTTTTATGATATTGGATTTGGTAGTGATTTCTTGGATATGACAGAAAACAATATGCAACAACAAAAATAGATGAGTAGACTACATCATCATTAAAAACTTCTATGCATCAAAACATACAGTTGTTATAGTGAAACGGCAGCCTGTACAGTGGGAGAAAGTAGTTGCAAATTGTATGTCTGACAAGAGGTTATTATCCAGAATGTATAAAGAATTCCTGCAACTCAATAGCAGACTAACAACCCATTTCAAAATACGCAAAGGATCTGAAGTGATGTTTCTCCTAAGAAGATAGACGAATGACTCCACATCACTAGTCAATACGGAAATGCACATCAAAACCGCAATGAGATACTGCTTCATACCATTAGGATGGCTACTATAAAAAAAACAGTAATAACAAGTTTTGGTAAAGTTGTGGGAAAATTGGAATCTTTGTGCGCTACTGATGGAGATGTAAAATGCTGTAGCCACTGTGGAAAATAGTATAACAGTTGTTCAAAAAGCTGAAAATAAAATTACCATATGATCTAGCAGTTCCACGTTTGTGTACATATTCCACAGAAGGTAAAGCAGAGTCTCAAAGAGATATTTGTTCACCCATGTTCACAGCACCATTATTCACAGAAGTCAAGGGATGTAAGCAACTCAGGTGTCCACTCTTGGGTGAATGGGAAAAAAAATGTGGTATATCCATACATTGGAACATTATTCAGCTTTAAAAGAACATCCTGATCCATCCTACAACATGGATAGACCTTTTAAAAAACATGCCAAGTGATATACACCAGACACAAACGAACACATTATTGTGCAGTTTCACTTGTATAAACTACCTAGAGTAGTCAAATTCTTAGCATATATAGTGGTGGTTGCTAGGGTCTGGGAGGAGAAGGGGATGGGGGAGTTATTATTTAATAGATTTTCAGTTTTGTAAGATGAAAAGAGTTTTAGAAATGGACAGTGGTTACGGTTGCACAGCAGTGTAAATGTACTTAATGCCACTGAACTATACACTTGGAAATGGTTATGATGGTAAATTTTGTCATGGGTATTTTACCACAATTAAAAGTAATAATTAAAAAATAAATGAAAAAATAGAAAACCAAGAAGCTCGGAACATTTTAATCCTGATCACTTCCTTAGTAACTGGTTGTCTTCCAGTGTTTTAGTTCCATACTATTTTCCATCGTTTGAGTAGTTATTCCTTCCTCCTCCTCCCCCATCTCCTATCGCTATTATTGCTCCTGCTCATCTTCATGTTACTCTTTATTGCCCTATTTCTCCTTCATCGTTATTTTATCCAGTTAGTCACCGTTTAGGTGCATGCTAAAGCTGACTAGCATCTTTGTTCACAGGTGCTTCTAGTGTCACATTTCTTCCTCTGGATTATGTTTCTTGATTTGAAGTATATCCCTTAGTACTCCTGTTTAACTAAAAGAGTCTATATGTGGTAGTTCACTCACTCTTTGTATGAAAATATCTTTATTTAATCCCCATTTCCGTTTTATAATTTAGGTGGGTAGGGAATATAATACTGACCATTACTTTGTTTCATCACTTTGAAAAATACAGTTCCATTTTCTTCTAACAGCTACATTAGCATTAATAATTCAGCTGTCATTCTAATTATCATTTCTTGCGTAGAAAATCTCTTTATTTCAGGGGTTTTTTAAATCTCTTACCTTTAGTGCTCTGTAGTTTAACAAAGTGTACAGATGTGGATCTGATTTTATTTCTTCATATCTTTTATTTCAACAACTAGTTTTTTCCATTTTAGGACTTTATTTTTTTTCAGCTTTTTCTTATGCTTTAGATTTTTTAACGTCTAATAATTTTAAACATACTTATTTTATGAAGTGGAACTGATAATTTTTTGAGGTCTGATTGTGGTGTTTGTTTGGATTTCTGGCTTTTGCTCATAAATGGAATGTTTCCTCATTTAGTTATATTATTGGATTTTGAACTCATCTTTTAGTGAATTTTTATGTGTGAGAATTATATGAGGCCAAGTTTGAGCATGTATCCTCCAGGTAGTTTTGAATCTGTTATGAGAAGCTTTCTAGGCGCCCCTAACCAGATGGCAGTATTTTACCAGTTTCTTGGCTTGAGCATTTCTGAACCCCAGAAGTCCTGTGCATTAGAATCCCAAGTGGTGGGACTATGTGACCTAAAAGTTACAAATTTCTAAAGGAGTAAATTTTTTTTCACATATGTCACTGTGTTTCTCTGCTGAATGGCAGATTTTGTAATTCACCTTTTTACTTACAATATACCCTTTAGGCCTGGAGAAGGGAATGGCTGCCCACTCCAGTATCTGTGCCAGGAGAATTCCATGGGCAGAGTAATCTGGCGGGCTACAATTCTTGGGGTTACGAAGAGTCAGACACGACTAAGCGAATGGCTGGCTGACTAACACACATGCGCATACGCACACCTTTTAGGATAAAGATTATATGGGGCAGACTTTTACTTCAAAACTCAAGGAAGCGCAGGATCTTTCCTTTTGACCTTATGTATATGTTAAAAGTCGAGTACCTAGAAAATGGAAACAGTTTCCCAACGGCACTCCTGCTCTAATGCTTATTGCCCTGGTTTCTAATCATTTCTTGATTACATATATCTAAGAATGTCTCTTTATTTATAGGCTCATTTATACATTTAGAAAATGTTTGTTATATTTTATCTAGTATTTTTGAGAGTTATCAAGAATGTTCAAGTTACTTAATCTCAGTATTGCCAAAGAAGTCTGTTCTATAATTATTAAGAATGGTACTTTAGGAAATTCAGAGTATTAACCATTATTTTATCTTGAGAATGTTCATTTCTTGGTATGTTCTCTAAAAACATATAAAAAACTAATTTTCTTTTATTTTGGAATACCTTAAAAGATATGTGCCCAGAATCTGTTTTTAGCTGTTGTTTTCTAAGTTATATCTACATTGCCATAATTGTATGTTCTCTGTTTAGACTCAGTGTTTTGAAGAATATTTTTCCCCTTTTATAATTTTTTAAATAAATAATAGTTTGCAGGACATTATTAACATTTATTTAGTTAGATTATCATTAAAATGTTTTAAAATAATCTCCAAGCTGCTTATAATAGTAGCCAGGTTTTTTTTCTATTTCTTTCCCCACATAATTAATGGTAAAACTTTCAAAGTTCCACTTAAAATATGGCAATGTTGGACAGATAATATCAAAAATAAGAATGTTCTAAAATAAATATTCAATTTGTGGTTCATGGCTGTGGTGTTCAAATCATATATCTTTACTCTAAGTGTAGTCAACTAAGTAACAGCTATAATAAACATTCTATAGTGTTGAAAATCTGGAGAACTTGTCAGTGTGGTAATTATATATATTTTAAGTTATATGGACAAGGAGACTAAATTCAGATAATGACAAAATTGAAGTTGTTATGAAATAGTGCTTATTGTGTTTCTATATAAATATAAAAATTTCTAATTAAAATAATTATTTATTTCTAATATATTATGGTTGATTACTAACAATGTGAACTTCTTCAGGTCCAATCCTCAGTGGCTGTTGGAACTCCAGATTATATCTCTCCTGAAATCCTTCAAGCCATGGAAGATGGAAAAGGCAGATATGGACCTGAGTGTGACTGGTGGTCTTTGGGGGTCTGTATGTATGAAATGCTTTATGGAGAAACACCATTTTATGCAGAATCTCTGGTGGAAACATATGGAAAAATCATGAATCACAAAGTTAGTATATTTTACTATTTTTCACATTAGTGTGGCAAATAATACATATAATAAAATTAAAATGTGATATTTAAAAAGAGAATAATTTTCCAAAAACAATAATCTAATTTCTATGCTAGTAGGGAACATGACCAACATGAGTAATCAAAGTCCATAAATTATTTTTTTAATCTATAAATTATGTATAAAATTGTTAGTCTTCATCTTGTAATTTATCAGAGATGCTAATAAGTAAGACAGTTAAATGATCTCTCCAGTAGAGTAACAAAGATCATGAGCAGACAATTTATCATTACTACTATAGCAGAGACATTACTTTGCCAACGAAGGTCCGTCTAGTCAAGGCTATGGTTTTTCCTGTGGTCATGTATGGATGTGAGAGTTGGACTGTGAAGAAGGCTGAGCACCGAAGAATTGATGCTTTTGAACTGTGGTGTTGGAGAAGACTCTTGAGAGTCCCTTGGACTACAAGGAGATCCAACCAGTCCATTCTGAAGGAGATCAGCCCTGGGATTTCTTTGGAAGGACTGATGCTAAAGCTGAAACTCCAGTACTTTGGCCACCTCATGCGAAGAGTTGACTCATTGGAAAAGGCTCTGTTGCTGGGAGGGATTGGGGGCAGGAGGAGAAGGGGATGACAGAGGATGAGATGGCTGGATGGCATCACTGACTCGATGGGCGCGAGTCTGAGTGAACTCCGGGAATTGGTGATGGACAGGGAGGCCTGGCATGCTGTGATTCATGGGGTCGCAAAGAGTCGGACACGACTGAGCAACTGAACTGAACTATAGTATAAGTATAATCATGACTAGAATGCATTTAAAATTCTCGATCTTAATAATAATAGATAGATGAAATCCAAATTAAAATAAGAATGGTATACTTTTTCTCCCTGACAAATTGGCAAAGATGAAAAGAAAATAGTACTCTTTACTATAAATGATCCATTGAGAAGAACAGTGTTAGACATCATTGATAGGGGTGTAAATTGATATAATTTTTCTGTCAAGAAGTCTGTAAGTATTCATCAACAACCTTAGAAATAAATGGTTAAAACTTTTGGTTGAGCACCTTCAATACTAAGAATCTACCATAAGGAAATATTCACAGAACAAAGCTATATGTGTAAGAATACTTATCCCAGTATTATTTATGATCATCAAACATTGGAAACAGTCCAGATACACAGCAGGAAAGAATAAAATTTTAATCCATTTAATACCAAATGAAATAGATTGTATGAGAAGAGGGAGACTCTTGATTATCAGTCTCAGAAGATTATGAGTAATTGCAAAAACTTAGAATATGAATAGGAATATCCCATAAAGGGAGTGGTAATCTGTTCTTTTTAATTTGTTGTGGTAGTACAATTATAATTAATTGCTATATATAGTTGTTGTTAGTTGCTAAGTCATGTCCGACTGTTTTGTGTCCCCATGGACTGTAATCCGCCAGGCTCCTCTGTCCATGGGTTTCCCAGCCAAGACTACTGGAGTGGGTTGCCATTTCCTTCTCCAGGGGATCTTCCTGACCCAGGAATTGAACCCAGGTCTCTTGCATCGCAAGCGGATTCTTTACTACTGAGCCACCAGGGAAGCCCCAAATATATGTTAGTTTTACCAAGTTGATGCTTTTCTGTCTGGCTGCAAAGATAATCTGCTAAATAGTTATCAAGAGTTTGAAAACAAGAAATAGCTCCAAAGTTGTCAATAGCATGTAAAGCATTTCTGATAGAAGTCATTGTACTGTAACATGGTTGTTGAGAGCACAGATTCTGGAATCAGACAGTTTCAATTCAAATCCTAGCTCTACCATTGATTATGTAACCTTTGGCAATTGTTTTAACTGTTTCTTTGTTTCCTTTTCTATAAAATTAGAGTAATACAGTGGCTCTGAGGATTAAATGGGCTAAACAAGTAACATACTTCTAGTAGTACATGTTATATTCTTTACAAATGTTTAGTATTAATCATTAGTGTGTGACTTCTATGAACGTTATCATATAATCAATATCATATTGATTATGATATAATATAATCGTTATCATAAATCAATCACATATACTATTGATTATGTAAATTCTATTACAGTTAGTGAATTCTTTTTACTTTGACAACATTTAAGGTGTTTTTACATTTAACTTATTCTTTCTGTAGTACATGTATGACTAAGTTACATATGAAAAGTTCTTTTACGAAAATGATCCTTTTAAATTTATTCTTGAATCTCCTTTAGTATCAGTACTTTGTACCAGTACATATTTATTAGATATTTTAAAAGTATATATGTTTTTAAGAAGGTCAGTGTTAGCATCAACCTACTTAGGAAATTAGTGATTTATATTTTGTTTCTATTATTCTCTATTTAGGAGAGGTTTCAGTTTCCCCCGCAAGTGAGTGATGTGTCTGAAAATGCTAAGGATCTTATTCGAAGACTCATCTGTAGCAGAGAACATCGACTTGGTCAAAATGGAATAGAAGACTTTAAGAAGCACCCATTTTTCAATGGAATTGATTGGGATAATATTCGAAACTGTGAAGCACCTTATATTCCAGAAGTTAGTAGCCCAACAGATACATCGAATTTTGATGTGGATGATGATTGTTTAAAGAATTCTGTGAGTATGATTGTTAAAAGAAGTTCTGTCTCTCTGCTTTTTAAAAAAAAATATGGTTATAAAGAAATTTTATAGGCCACTTTACTATTTATCACTTCAACAGTTGTCAAGGCACATGTAGACCTTGAAAAAGACTGCTTACTTACTGAAACAGTAAGTAAGATCTGAAACAAGAGGGCAGAGCATCTCCTTGTTCTGCTCTGGCTGGGAACGTGTGTAGGGCAGTGCAAATTTTTCTTTGCTCTGCAAATATCTGAAAATAACTACAAAAGTATTTGTGAATATTGGTTTGGGATTACAAATAAAATTTAACAACTAGGCAAATTCACATATATGGAATACATGAATAATGATTGTACTCTCAATACCCATCAGACTTTAAATCTTTCTTTTCTTTTTATTAGAATTCTACAGTAGCAGTGTTTCTGGTCTAAATTTTTTATCACTAAACGTCTAGACCAAACTTATCAGTGTTTGTAAATTGTTGACAGTGAATTTTTATAGCCAAGTCTGCAGGTTATAGTTATTCATGTTATACTGGATGTTTCTTCCTTTAGGAAACGATGCCCCCACCAACACACACTGCCTTTTCTGGTCACCATCTGCCATTTGTTGGTTTTACATATACTAGTAGCTGGTAAGTTTGAAAAGTTAATGTGATTTGGATAATTTAAAGCAAATTAAAAATGAATTGAGGTTTTAAAACTATAATGCATAAGAGAACCTTGTAAGTAAAAAAAAATTTTTTTTAATAGGTTGAAGCTGCTTCTAGGAAAAGTTAGACATTACGAAGTGAATAAAACATATTAATATAAGAATCTTAATTCATTTTGGGGGGAGAAAAAATAGAACACAGAGAGAGCTCAGAATCTGTTAGCAATGGAACAGGAATTAGAAGAGTCTTAGGCTACCGAAGAAACATTTTCTAGGTTCCAAACATCAGTCTTTCAACCTATCGATCTTAGCCCTCTTTCCACTAACCCTCATTCTACTTGTATCTTCTGTTTCCTTCTTGTGAAAGTGAAAGTCGCTCAGTCATGTCCAACTCTTTGTGACCCCATGGACTATACAGTCCATGGCATTCTTCAGGCCAGAATACTGGAGAGGATAGCCTTTGCCTTCTTCAGGGTGTCTTCCCAACCCAGGGATCGAACACAGATCTCCTGCGTTGCAGGTGGATTCTTTACCAGCTGCAGCCACAAGGGAAGCCCTGTTTCCTCCTCACCATTCCTTGACTTTCACTGAGAATGGTTACAGTCACTCCTTGGGAGCTTCTCAGTTCCTGACCATCTCATTCTATGACGTAGGTCTTGCTAAGCTGCCATTCCTGTTACAGCTCAGTTTTCTGCCTGTACCGGTGCAGTTCAGATTGTCTAGAGGAAAATATCTGAGTGTCTTACTGCTCTCACTTTAAGTTCATGATTACCAATCCCAAGTGCCCCTTATTGCTGCCCAGCAAACATGCTGCATTACCCTAGCGTCTTCACTCTTCACTCTCCTAGGTACCTAGTTCCTGCTTTATGCTTCGCCTCTGAAACCTCTGTCGTTCTTACTCTTACCTGATGACCTCACTTCCCCTTTCACAGAGAGATCGGAGCGATCAGCAGACGGCTTCCGCAGGCCGCATCATACATACCTCTAGACCCACACACTCTTCTTCATGTGTATGGCCATGTGAGCTCCCTACCCAGCGCCCATCCCTTCTGTTCCTTCTTGCCTACTCTAGTGCGTTGCTGTTACATCATAAAATTTCCCCTGTGTGTAATTTGCATAGCAGATCATTTCCATCAGCTTACAAAATGTAGGTTTTTCTTTCATCTTAAAGCAAAATAGAAAAACTCTCCTAATCCATGCTTTCTTTACCTGCTACCAACCATTTTTATGCTCTTCAATACAGCAAAATTACTTCCAACTGTTGCCCTGACTTTGTCCATTTTTCTCATCCTCTTCTTTCTTGGTACCATTCCAGTCAAGTTTGTGCTCCCGTCACTTGACACAAACTGATTTTTATCGATGTCACCGCTGGCCTCCCTGGCGCTAAGTTTGATGGTCGTTTCTTTGGTCCTAGTCATGCTTATTTGCCTAGTCTCATCTCCTCGCCACAGCTCCTTCCCATTACAGCACTTTCCAGGACACTTGCCTCATTTCTCCTTGTCTTTCTGGCCACTCCCACTCATTCTCCACATCCCTCCTAATTTCCTGTGGCGTGTGGCTTTGTCTTTGAATCTGTTCCATTTATGCTCTCTGATGCTCCCCTAGGTGGTATTTGCTGATGACTTCTAAAATGTATATTTCCAGCTGAAGCCTCTCTTCTACTTAAAATCTCTCTTACTCACCTACTTCAGATGTTCATAATGTCATTTCTTAAATTTCTCTGAACCTATCTGATTGATTCTGCTAAATGATAAGTCATAGTATGTCACTCAACCTGTGCAGGACCAATCCTCGCTGCCCCTACCTCCAGTGGCTTCGTATCTTAACTCCAGACAAAGTTCTTCTGAGATCCAACAAGGCTCACTTTACCTTTCTCATTTTGCTTCCTACTGCTCTTGTCCTTGCTCACTTTGCAGCCCCCCAGGTCTCCTTTCTGGCCTCTGAACATGCCAGAGAACTCTTACCTCAGGACTTTTGCACTTCTTTTTTTCTTGTATTAAGTTTATTTTATTGAAGTACACTTGATGGTGTGTTTGTACTTCTGTTCCATTTGCTGGGAATGTCTTTCCTCCCATATTACCTTGACAGGGCCACTTATTTTTTCTGGACTTTTTCAAGGTTACTTTCTGAGTGATGACTTTCCTGAGCACTTTATACTTTAATTTCCTCCCTCTCAATACTTCATTTCAAAAGGCAGAAAGGGGAAATGAAGTTGCCTTCCTTTCCTGGTTTTTGTTTTCTTCCTAGCCTAATAACACTACCATGTACTGAGTATTTTCCTTGTTTGTTTGTCTC
This sequence comes from Capra hircus, assembly GCF_001704415.2. Classification (NCBI taxonomy): domain Eukaryota; kingdom Metazoa; phylum Chordata; class Mammalia; order Artiodactyla; family Bovidae; genus Capra; species Capra hircus. Next base: position 28,656,702 of record NC_030823.1, on the reverse strand, counting down.
TGCCACTGGAATAAAAGCCTCTATATAGGCACATTTTGTCTGTTCTGTTCACTGCTGAGTGTCCAACACTTCAAATGTTTTTAATTAAATTGTATTGAGTTAAAGCATTTCACGTAAACATTTTTAATCTAAGTATATAGTTGATACACAAGTTACAGATATACAATATACTAATTCACACTAGTTAAAGTTATACTCCACTTATATAATTATAAAATATTGGCTATATTCCTTGTGTTGAGCAGTGTATCTTTGCTTATGAAGCATTTAATATAAGTAGCTTATGAAAGCAATTTATAATTCCACAGAAGACCGTGGTTGGTACTTTTGATTGCTGTTTCACTTAGGTGGTCACATTGTTTTAAGCTACCAGTAACCCTTCAGCAAGCTTCATTTTATAATTTATGGTTACTAGAATAAATTCAAGATAATTAGGACTATTTAAGTTTTTATTTTCAAAAATGCTTCTAAGGAATTCTCTGCTGAGCTTAGGACTTGGTGCTTCCAGTGCAAGTAGCCTGGGTTTGATCCCTGGTTGGGAAACTAAGGTACTGAAAGCTGTGTGGCACAGCCCCTGCTTCCAAAAGGTTGTTTATGGTGATTTTGAAAAAAAAAAAAAAAAAGTATTTTGTAATCACTGCAGATGGCTAGCTGTAACTAGATGTTCAGATCCATGTTTTAAATGAACAGTTTCAAAAGGTTATCTTTTCTCTTCAGACTTATTATTTCAATGTAAACCCATATTTTCCCTTTGTTTTTCCCCAGTGTTCTTTCTGATCGGAGCTGTTTAAGAGTTACAGCTGGTCCCACGCCATTGGATCTCGATGTTAATGTGCAGAGGACTCTAGATAACAACTTAGCAACTGAAGCTTATGAAAGAAGAATTAAGCGCCTTGAGCAGGAAAAACTTGAACTTAGTAGAAAGCTTCAAGGTAAATATATTTTAAAGATAATGTTTTCCCTTTTTTGTATTGGACTCACAGTGTAGAAGCTGTTTATTGTAAGTGATTGTTTTATCTTGAAAAGAACTTTTTTTTTATTAAATGGAAAAATGAAATTTATGCAGAATACAGTATAAATACAGTATAATGCTGTGTTGCTGTGCTTAGTTGCTCAGTCATGTCCAACTCTTTGCGACTCTATGGGCTGTAGCCCACCAGGCTGCTTTGTCCATGGGGATGGACAAATCCCCATGGGGGATTTGACAGGAGTAGATTTGACAAGTCCAGACAAGAATACTGGAGTGGGTTGCCATGCCCTCCTCTAGGGGATCTTCCCAACCCAGGGATCGAACCCAGGTCTTCTGCATTGCACGCAGATTCTTTACCGTCTGAGCCACCAGGGAAGCTCCTACAGTTTAATACCACTCACATAAACTCACAAAACTAACAGTAAGCAACAAAATAGCATTTGTTTCCCACAAGTACATATTTATGTATATGAATCTGTGGGAATAAATACCTCTGGGGAGTGGAAAGTAGTATTCAATACTACTAATGAAAATGGAGCCCATCTCATCCTATCAGTTCAGTTCAGTTCAGTCGCTCAGTCGTGTCCGACTTTTTGCAACCCCATGAATCGCAGCACGCCAGGCCTCCCTGTCCATCACCAACTCCCGGAGTTCATTCAGACTCACGTCCATCGAGTCAGTGATGCCATCCAGCCATCTCATCCTCTGTCATCCCCTTCTTCTCCTGCCCCGAATCCCTCCCAGCATCAGAGTCTTTTCCAATGAGTCAGCTCTTCGCATGAGATGGCCAAAGTAGTGGAGTTTCAGCTTTAGCATCAGTCCTTCCAAAGAAATCCCAGGGCTGATCTCCTTCAGAATGGACTGGTTGGATCTCCTTGCAGTCCAAGGGACTCTCAAGAGTCTTCTCCAACACCACAGTTCAAAAGCATCAATTCTTCGGCGCTCAACCTTCTTCACAGTCCAACTCTCACATCCATACGTGACCACAGGAAAAACCGTAGCCTTGACTAGACAGACCTTAGTCGGCAAAGTAATGTCTCTGCTTTTGAATATGCTGTCTAGGTTGGTCATAACTTTTCTTCCAAAGAGTAAGCGCCTTTTAATTTCATGGCTGCAGTCACCATCTGCAGTGATTTTGGAGCCCCCCAAAATAAAGTCTCACCCTGTTTCCACTGTTTCCCCATCTATTTCCCATGAAGTGATGGGACCGGATGCCATGATCTTCGTTTTCTGAATGTTGAGCTTTAGGCCAACTTTTTCACTCTCCTCTTTCACTTTCATCAAGAGGCTTTTTAGTTCCTCTTCACTTTCTGTCATAAGGGTGGTGTCATCTGCATAACACTTTATATAAGACTCCCTACCATATTTCCTCAGTACTTAAAAATTCTAGCTTCTAGCGAACTGTCATTCTCTACAGTGTGACTCCTGTTGTAATATTTGGTGATTTTAAAGTGCGTGTTAGTGAACCTTTTAATATTCTGACTTCTTTGTTGGTTCTTCACTTTCAGTGAGCTTGTTCTCCACCCTATCTCTGCCACTCCTTCTGGTGGTAGTAAGACATATATTAGATTACAGTGTCTAAAATTCTTTATTAATCTCAATTTCCAGCAAACCTTCTGTATATTCCTGCTCGTAATTTTCTAGTTAACTCTGTCTGGTGTCTTATGTGTTGTCCTTCAATTCCACCATTACCTATAATTCTATCACCCTTTCCCTATTCCCCTTATACCCTCAGGTCTCATTCTTGGTAAATCTTAATTATACCCTTACATACACTCTTAAATCTATTGCTCCTCTTTCTGTTAGTCACACTCCTTTGGCAGAACCCCAACCATGTTTAAATACTTTGCATTTAACTATGTGGCTAAAAGTTGCTTACTGAAAACACACAACATGCCAGCTAATCCCACTTGAAATTCCTGAAAACTAATCTCAAATTTACTAAGACCTTGATGCTGCCCAGCAATCCTACTTTTTTTCCTTAGTTCATTTCTCTTGACTGTGTTGCAAAATCCAATGATTATTTCCCGGTCTTCATCTTCTAGCCTATTAGAATATGACCCAGTTGATCATATCCCTCTCCTGATAGCACTTTTTCTTGGCTTTTGGAGCACTTTATCTCCTGGTTTTCTTTTTCTTAATAAACCAACTGTTTCCAGTCTCATTTGCTGATTTGTCCTGAACTCAGACCTTTCAAACATCTTTTTTCGTTTTCTTTATGTGTATACCCAGAAGTGGAATTGCTGTATCTTTAAGGTACATTTATTTTTGAATTTCTGAGGACCCTCCATATAGTTTTCCAGAGTCTATAAGGGTTCCCTTTTCACCACATCCTTACCTACACATGTTGTCTCTTCTTAGATATTTTAACAGATGTGAGGTGATATCTCTTTGTGGTTTTGATTTGCATTTCTCAGATGATCAGTGATGTTAAGCATCTTTTCATGTGCCTTGTCGCTCATTTGTAATGTTCTCTTTGCAGAAATGTCTGTTTAGTTTTTCTGCCCTTTAAGAAGTCAGCTTGCTTGCTTTGTTATAAAGTTGTATGAGTTCTATATATATATTTTGGATATTAACCCTTTATCCAATGTACAGTTGCAAAATTTTTCTGCCATTCTGTATTTTTTTTCTTTTTTTGCTATACAGACGCTCTTGAGTTCGATGTAGTCTACTGATTTTTTTCTTTTGTTGTATTCTTGATGACATATCCAGAAAAATCATTGCCAAGGCCAGTGTTAAGGAGCTTTTTTTTTTCACTACATTTTCATCTGTGAAACATATGGTATTGGATCTTACAGAAGTCTTTGAAACATTTTGAGTTAATTTTTGTGAGGAGTATGAGTTAGAAGTCCAGTTTCAGTGTTCTGCATGTGTTTCTCTGGTTTTCCCAGCACCATTTGTTGAAGAGACTGTCTTTTCCGCCTTAGGTTCTTGACTCCCTTGTCAAGGATCAGTTGACTGTATGTACTGGGATTTAACTCTGGGCTGTCTCCTCCATTGGTGTCTATGTCTGTTTTGTGCCAGTACACTACTATTTTTAACATTATGGCTTTGTAATATAGTTTGAAATCGGGATACTTCCAGGTTTGTTCTTTTTTCTCAAAATTGCTTTCAATATTCAGTGTTTTTCATGATTCCACAAGCATTTAGGATTGTTTCTTCTATTTTATGAAGAACGCTTTTGGTATTTTGATGCAGGTTGTATTGATTCTGTAGATGGGTTTGGTAGTATGTATATTTTACCAGTGTTAATTCTTCTGATCCATGAGCATGGGATGTCTTTCTGTTTGTATCTTCTTCAGTTTCTTTTAGCAGTCTTGTCATTTTTATTGTACATATCTTTCACATCCTTGGTTAAGTTTATTCCTGAGTATTTTCTTGCTTTTGATGCTATTATGAATGGAATAGTTTTCTTTATTTCTTTTTGAAATATTCATTATTAGTGTAAAGGAATGCAGCTAATTCCTATATGTTAATTTTGTATCCTACACTTTACCAAAATAGTTGATTAGTTCTAACAGTTTTTTTTTTTTTTTCTGGTTGTCTCTTTGAGATTTATACCTATAAAATCACATTGACAAATACTGACAATTTTACTCCTTTATAATTTCAATGCCTTTTATATATTTTTTCTTGCTTAATTGTTATAGCTAGGAATTTTAGTACTATATATTGAATAAGAATAATGAGAATGGCCATCCTTTTCTTGTTCTGGATCTTAGAGGAAAATCTTTCAGTTTTTCTCCATTGAGTATAAAGTTATCTGTGGGTTTGTTGTATATGGCCTTTACTGTGTTGTTGTGTTCCTTCTATACCCAGCCTTTTAAGGGTTTTCATCATGAAAGGATGTTGTATTTTTTAAGATGCTTTTTCTGCATCTATTGAAATGATCATGTGATTTTTATATTTCAATTTATTGATGTGATGCATTACATTTATTGTTTGGTGTGTGTTGAGCCATTCTTGCATGCCAGGGAAAGCTCTCATTTGATCATGGTGTATAATCCTTTTAATGTGTTCTTGAATTTGGTTTGCTAATATTTTACTGAAAACTTTACATCTATATTCTTCAGAGATATTGGTTAATATAGTTGGCCCTTGAACAACACAGGGGTGTGTGGCACAAGCCTGGTGCAGTCAAAAATCTGTGTATAACTTTACAGTTGTTGCTCTGTAACCATGGTTCTGCATCTGCAAATTCAACCACCTGGGGATCATGTAGTACATATTTACTGAAAAAGTTTGGGTGTAAATGGGCCTGTGCAGTACAAAGTGGTGTTGCTCAAGGGACAACTCTGCCTTTCTTGTGGTCTCCTTGTCTGGTTTTGGTGTCAAGGTAATGCTGGCTTCATAGAATGAGTTTGGAGGTGTTCCCTCCTCCTCAATATTTTGGAAAAGAGGAGGATTGATGTTAATTCTTCTTAAAATGACTGGTAAAATTCATCAAGGAAGCCATCTGGTCCTGAGATTTTCTTTCTGGGAGGTTTCTGATTATTGATTCAATCTCTTTACTCATTATTGGTCTGTTCAGATTTTCTAGTTTTTCATGATTCAGTCTTGGTCAGTTTTGTTTCTAGAAATCTGTTCACTTCTTCTAGGTTATGTAATTTCTTTGCATACAGTTATCCATAGTAGCCTCTTATGAGCCTCTGTATTCCTATAGCATCCCGTGTAATGTCTCCTCTTTCATTTCTAATTCTATTTGAATCTTCTCTCTCCTTTCTTAGTCTAGATGAAAGTTTTGTCACTTTTGTTTGTCTTTTCAAACAACCAGCTTTTAAATTGATTGATCCTTCCTGTAGTTTTTCTGGTCTATTTCATTCATTTCAGCCCTGAACTTTATATTTCCTTCCTTCCACTAACTTTCAATTCAGTTCAGTCGTGTCTGACTCTTTGCGACCCCGTGGACTGCAGCAGGCCAGGCTTTTCTGTCCATCACCAACTCCTGGAGATTGCTCAGACTCATGTCCATCAAGTCAGTGATGCCATCCAAGGGCTTAATTTATGCTTATTTAATTCCTTGAGATGTAAAGTTAGGTTATTTGAGATATTTCTAATTTTTTAATATATGCATTCTTTTTTACAATAAACTTTCCTCTCAGAACTGTTTTGCTGCATCCCAGAAATTTGATAATGTCATGTTTCCAATTTCATTAGTTTTGAGATTTTTTTTTTCCTCTTGATTTCTTCTTTCACCCTTTGGTTGTTCAGAAGTATGTTGTTTAGTTTCCACATGTTTGTAGATCCTCTCACTTTCCTCTTTTTATCAATTTCTATTTTCATACCATTGTGACCAGCAAAGATAACTGGTGTGATTGCAGTCTTTTGATGTTTGTAAAGATACGTTTTCTGTCCTGTCATATGATCTGTTCTGGAGAATGTTCTGTGTGCACTTGAGAAGAATGTATAGGGCGGGAGGTGCACCAGCGGCGGCGGCGGCGGTAAATCCTCCCGGCCGCTCACAGCACTGTGGAGCCGCGTCCCCAGCCCGGCCTCGGACCGCGGCGCCCCTCCTGCCCCTCGCGGCTTCTCGCCCGCCACTCCCCCGCCCAGGCGAACCGGCCCTCGCGGGCCGGCCGGCCGGCCTGGCTCCCCTCCCCGGCCCCGACGGGCGGGCGGGCTGCCCTGAGGAGGCGGGGAGGGGAGGGCTGGGTCGGCCGGCGGGCAGACAACGATGCCGAACTTCTGCGCGGCCCCCAACTGCACGCGGAAGAGCACGCAATCGGACCTGGCCTTCTTTAGGTTCCCCCGGGATCCGGCCAGATGCCAGAAGTGGGTGGAGAACTGTAGGAGAGCAGACTTAGAAGATAAAACACCTGATCAACTAAATAAACATTATCGATTGTGTGCCAAACACTTTGAAACTTCTATGATCTGCAGAACTATACATTTTGCAGAGGCATCAGAAAACTAAAGAATGATTGGGTTATTTTATTTCTCAAAATTAATTGAAGCAGATACTTGTGAAGTCATTGGGAGAGTCCTTACAGGACAGTTCTCCGAGATAATGCCATACCAACAATATTCGATCTTACCAGCCATTTGAATAATCCGCATAGTAGACACAGAAAAAGAATAAAAGAACTGAGTGAAGATGAAATCAGGACACTGAAACAGAAAAAAATTGATGAAACTTCTGAACAGGAACCAAAACATAAGGAAATAAACAACAGCAATGCTCAGAATCCCAGTGCAGAAGAAGGGGGTGAAGAGCAGGATGAAGACATTTTACCTTTAACTCTTGAAGAGAAGAAAAACAAAGAATATTTAAAATCTTTATTTGAAATTTTGATTCTTATGGGAAAACGAAACATACCTCTGGATGGACATGAAGCTGATGAAATCCCAGAAGGTCTTTTTACTCCTGATAACTTTCAAGCACTGCTAGAGTGCCGGATCAATTCTGGTGAAGAGGTTCTGAGAAAGCGCTTTGAGACAACAGCAGTTAACACATTGTTCTGTTCCAAAACACAGCAGAAACAGATGCTGGAGATCTGTGAGAGCTGCATTCGGGAAGAAACCCTCAGGGAAGTAAGAGATTCTCACTTCTTTTCCATCATCACTGATGATGTGGTGGACATAGCAGGGGAAGAGCACCTGCCTGTGTTGGTGAGGTTTGTCGACGAAGCTCACAACCTGAGAGAGGAATTCGTAGGCTTCCTGCCTTATGAAGCTGATGCAGAAATTATGGCTGTGAAATTTCACACTACAATAACTGAGAAATGGGGATTAAACATGGAGTACTGTCGCGGCCAGGCTTACATTGTATCTAGTGGATTTTCATCCAAAATGAAAGTTGTTGCTTCTAGACTTTTAGAGAAATATCCCCAAGCTATCTACACACTCTGCTCTTCCTGTGCCTTAAATATGTGGTTGGCAAAATCAGTGCCTGTTATGGGAGTATCTGTTGCATTAGGAACAATTGAAGAAGTTTGTTCTTTCTTTCATCGATCACCACAACTGCTTTTAGAGCTTGAAAGTGTAATTTCTGTCCTCTTTCAGAACAATGAAGAAAGGGGCAAAGAACTGAAGGAAATTTGCCATTCTCAGTGGACAGGCAGGCATGATGCTTTTGAAATCTTAGTGGACCTCCTACAAGCACTTGTTTTATGTTTAGATGGTATAAATAATGACACAAATGTTAGATGGAATAACTGTATAGCTGGCCGAGCATTTGTGCTCTGTAGTGCAGTAACAGATTTTGATTTCATTGTTACCATTGTTGTTCTTAAAAATGTTTTATCTTTCACAAGAGCTTTTGGGAGAAGAATGTATATTCTGCTGCTGTTACATGCAATGTTCTATATATGTTTGTTAAATCTATTTTTCTAAGATGGTTCATTTCCAACATTTCCTTGTTGATTTTCTGTTTGTACAATTTATCATTGCTGAGAGTGGCATACTGAAGTCCCCTACTATTATTCTGTTGTCTGTTTCTCTCCTAGGGTTTGTTGTACTTAATATATTTTGGTGCTCTGCTGTTTGGAACCTGTATATTTACAGTTGTTATATCTTCTTGATGTATTGATCCCTTTATCATTATAATGACCTTCTTTGTCTCTTTGTCACCGTTTTTGGCTGAAGTATATTTTGACTGATTTAAGTATCAGTTCAGTTCAGTTCGGTCACTCAGTCATGTCCGACTCTGCGACCCCATGAATCTCAGCATGCCAGGCCTCCCTGTCTATCACCAACTCCCTGAGTTCACTCAAACTTACATCCAACGAGTCAGTGATGCCATCCAGCCATCTCATCCTCTGTTGTCCCCTTCTCCTCCTGCCCCCAATCCCTCCCAGCATCAGAGTCTTTTCCAATGAGTTAACTCTTCTCATCAGGTGGCCAAAGTATTGGAGTTTCAGCTTCAGCATCATTCCCTCCAAAGAAATCCCAGGGCTGATCTCCTTCAGAATGGACTGGTTGTATCTCTTTGCAGTCCAAGGGACTCTCAAGAGTCTTCTCCAACACCACAGTTGAAAAGCATCAATTCTTCAGCAATCAGCCTTCTTCACAGTCCAGCTCTCACATCCATACATGACTACTGGAAAAACCATAGCCTTGACTAGACGGACCTTTGTTGGCAAAGTAATGTCACTGCTTTTCAATATGCTATCTAGGTTGGTTATAACTTTTCTTCCAAGGAGTAAGCAACTTCTAATTTCATGGCTGCAATCACCATCTGCAGTGATTTTGGAGCCCAAAAGAATACTCTGACAGTCTCCACTGGGACCGGATGCCATGATCTTCGTTTTCTGAATGTTGAGCTTTAGGCCAACTTTTTCGCTCTCCTCTTTCACTTTCATCAAGAGGCTTTTTAGTTCCTCTTCACTTTCTGCCATAAGGGTGGTGTCATCTGCATATCTGAGGTTATTGATATTTCTCCCGGCAATCTTGATTCCAGCTTGTGTTTCTTCCAGTCCAACGTTTCTCATGATGTACTCTGCATAGTAGTTAAATAAGCAGGGTGACAATATACAGCCTTAACGTATTCCTTTTCCTATTTGGAACTAGTCTGTTGTTCCATGTCCAGTTCTAACTGTTGCTTCCTGACCAGCATACAGATTTCTCAAGAGGCAGGTCAGGTGGTCTGGTATTCCCTTCTCTTTCAGAATTTTCCACAGTTTATTGTGATCTACACCATCAAAGGCTTTGGCATAGTCAATAAAGCAGAAATAGATGTTTTTCTGGAACTCTCTTGCTTTTTCCATGATCCAGCGGATGTTGGCAATTTGACCTCTGGTTCCTCTGCCTTTTCTAAAACCAGCTTGAACATCAGGAAGTCCATGGTTCACATACTGCTGAAGCTTGGCTTGGAGAATTTTGAGCATTACTTTACTAGCATGTGAGATGAGTGCAATTGTGCGGTAGTTTCAGCATTCTTTGGCATTGCCTTTCTTTGGGATTGGAATGAAAACTGACCTTTTCCAGTCCTGTGGCCACTGCTGAGTTTTCCAAATTTGCTGGCATATTGAGTGCAGCACTTTCACAGCATCATCTTTCAGGATCTGAAATAGCTCAACTGGAATTCCATCTCCTCCACTAGCTTTGTTCGTAGTGATGCTTTCTAAGGCCCGCTTGACTTCACATTCCAGGATGTCTGGCTCTAGGTGAGTGATCACACCATCGTGATTATCCGGGTCATGACGATCTTTTTTGTACAGTTCTTCTGTGTATTCTTGCCACCTCTTCTTAATATCTTCTGCTTCTGTTAGGTCTATACCATTTCTGTCCTTTATCGAGCCCATCTTTGCGTGAAATGTTCCCTTGGTATCTCTAATTTTCTTAAAGAGATCTCTAGTCTTTCCCATTCTGTTGTTTTCCTCTATTTCTTTGCATTGATCGCTGAGGAAGGCTTTCTTATCTCTTCTTGCTGTTCTTTGGAACTCTGCATTCAGATGCTTGTATCTTTCCTTTTCTCCTTGGCTTTTCGCCTCTCTTCTTTTCACAGCTATTTGTAAGTCTTCCACAGACAGCCATTTTGCTTTTTTGCATTTCTTTTCCACGGGGATGGTCTTGATCCCTGTCTCCTGTACAATGTCACGAACCTCAGTCCATAGTTCATCAGGCACTCTATCTATCAGATCTAGTCCCTTAAATCTGTTTCTCACTTCCACTGTATAATCGTAAAGGATTTGATTTAGGTCATACCTGAATGGTCTAGCGGTTTTTCCTACTTTCTTCAATTTGAGTCTGAATTTGGCAATAAGGAGTTCATGATCTGAGCCAGTCAGCTCCTGGTCTTATTTTTGTTGCCTGTATAGAGCTTCTCCATCTTTGGCTGCAAAAAATATAATCAATCTGATTTCGGTGTTGACCATCTGGTGATGTCCATGTGTAGAGTCTTCTCTTACGTTGTTGGAAGAGGGTGTTTGCTATGACCAGTGCATTTTCTTGGCAAAACTCTGTTAGTCTTTGCCCTGCTTCGTTCCGCATTCCAAGGCCAAATTTGCCTGTTACTCCAGGTGTTTCTTGGCTTCCTGTATAGCTATACTCATTTTGTTTTGCTTTCTGAAGTATTATCTTCCATCCCTTCAGTTTGAGCTTATTTTTGTTGATAGAGCTGAAGTGAATCTCTTGTAGGCAGCATATAGTTGAAACTTGACTTTTTTTTCCCCAGTCATCCACTTTGTGCCTTTCGTTTGGTAAATTCAATCCATTCAACCCATTTAGGGTGATTATTGGTATGTAAGGACTTATTACTACCATTGATCTTTTGCCTTCTGGTTATTTTGTATCTCCATTGGGTGTTTTCTTCTTCTTTTATGTGATGTCTCTCTAAATTTTTGTTTTGTCTTTACCATGACATTTACATAAAATAACTAATTGATAAACTAGTCCTTTTTCTGCTGATAGCAACCCATCTACACTCACCTATAGAGGTTTCATCAGTTTACATCTCCTGTTATATTTTTGATGTCACAAATGATCGCTTTTTATGCTGTGAATTTGCTACCAAATGGTAGTAGCTATAGTAAGTTTTAATGCTCTTTTCCTTTAACATTTATGCTATAATTAATTGTTTAACATACTATTCTAAAATACAGTTACAGTTTTCTAATTCTGACTGTTTGTTACCTTGATCAGAGTCTTGTGTACTTTCATCTTTTTTGTTTCGGCTTGAAGAACTCCTTTCAGCATTTCTAGTGGTGGTGAACTCTCAGCTTTTATTTGTCTAGGAAAACCTGTATTTCTCTTTCATATCTGAAGAATAACTTTTCCAGGTAGAGTATTCTTGACTAGGAGCTTTTATCTTTCAATACTTTGAGTATGTTATTGTGCTCTCTCCTGGCCTGTAGAGTTTCTGCTGAGAAATCAGCTTATTACCTAATGGAGATTCTTTTGTAGGATACTTTCTTTTTTCCCCTGCTGCCTTTAAAATTCTTTCTTTAGTATTGACTTTTGACAGTTTTCATTATAATGTGTTGGAAAAGGTCTTTTTTCATTGGGACAGCAAGGTGTTCTATTAGCTTCATAGAATTGGATGTCCAGTTCTTTCTCCAGGTTTGGGAAGTTCTCAGCTATTATTTCATCAGATAAACCCTCTGCCCCCGTCTCCATCTCTTCTCCTTCTGGTATACCCAGTATTCTTATTTTTACTTTTTAAATGCAGTCTGATAACTCTTGTCGTAGTTCTCACTCCCCTTACGCCCAGATCGTCTCTCCATTCCTGTCCTGCATATGGCTTATTCTTTCTTCCCGCTGACCTGTTCTGCTGCCAGTGCTTTCTCACGCAGTGTTCCTCTCACTTACTGAGTTCTTCAGCTCCAGAGTTCTTGTTTTGTTCTTTTTTGTGATGTCAGTCTCTCTAGTAAGTGGTCTTTCTATTCATTAATTTTATTCCTGACTTCACTGAGTCACCTTTCTATGTTTTCTTGTCGCTTGTTGAATTTCTTCATAGTTGTTTTGAATTCTTTATCAGTTAGATTGCAGTATTCTGTATCTTTGAGACGGTTGCCTAGAAAATTGTCATTTTCCTTTTTGGATACTGTATTACGTGGGTTTTCATAGTGTTCCATGAAATGTGTCTCTGCCATAACATTGAAGTAGCAAACACCTTTCTTATTTAGGTAAGGTTAAAGGAAAGGCTGCCTACTTCAGTATTCTAGCCTGGAGAATTCCATGGACTATACGGTCCTGCTACTGCTAAGTCGCTTCAGTCGTGTCCAACTCTGTGTGACCCCATAGACAGCAGCCCACCAGGCTCCCCCATCCCTGGGAGTCTCCAGGCAAGAAACCTGGATTGCGTTGCCATTTCCTTTTCCAATGCATGAAAGTGAAAAGTGAAAGTGAAGTCGCTCAGTCGTGTCCAACTCTTTGCGACCTCATGGACTGCAGCCTACCAGGCTCCTCCGTCCATGGGATTTTCCAGGCAAGAGTACTGGAGTGGGGTGCCATTGCCTTCTCCGAAAGGGGACGCCGTGGCTGCATGTGGCTCCAGTGGGGTCGCAAAGAGTCGGCCAGGATTAAGTGACTTACTTTCCTTCACCAGTGACAATCAGAAGCCTTTCTTTTGCTTTCCAAAAGGTGGCGCTATAGCACAAATTTTGGGTTTCTCTTCCCGGAGCTGACTCACCACTAGTTTGGAGTGTGCGCATGGTAAAAGCTGTTGGCAGAGTCTAGGAAGTGTATGCTTGGTACCTGGACCTTTTTGTGGAAGAACTCAGAGATTTGTGGACAGACAGCAAGAAATGCATTCCTTCATTTCTCTTTGCTTGCCTTCTTTCCTTTCGTACCCTCCCCCTCCCCTTCAGAAATCCTCCAGCTGTAGCCTCATCACAGCCCACTTTGCTCTCGCTCATCACAGCCCACTTGGCTCTCGCTCATCACTTTCACTTTCTACCTCCTCTGCTAGAGAGGTCACTGCTGCCAGTACCTTGGATCTGCAGCCTCCTCCAAGGTCCAGTCGACCCACTTTCAGATGTGGGTGCAGTGCAGAAGCACTTTTGTTCAGTTGTGGATATCCAATTAATTGTACACTGAAGTGGGGAGGAAAAAGGAATGACTCAGGGACGTGATACTGATGTCACTCAGTTTTGACTTTTAAACGGTGATATCCATAAAGTGGACAAGTATCCTAAGGTGTACTCCCTATAAATGTTTATATTAGTGTAGCTTTATGTAACCTCCACCCCAGTCAGTATATAGAATATTTCTTGCATAGTGTAAAGTTCCATCATGCTCTCTTCCCAGTTTCTAACTTACAACTCTGAAGTAAACAGTATTCAGAATTTTTCAGCATTAATTTTACCTTTTCTTGAAGCCACACAGTATTTACATTCATACAGTATGCATGTTCATTCAGTATATTGTCATTTGTGTCTATTTTTTGATAACACAGATTTCCATGTTATATGTAAATCAGTAGTTTGTCCTTTTTTAAAACTGCTGCTTAGTATAGTATTACATTGTACATAAATACTAAAATTATCCAATGTCTGGATTTTTCTGGCTTTTATTAAAAAATAAAACAGATTGGATGGCTTATAAACACCAGAAATTTATTTCTCCGAGGTCTGGAGGCTGAAGTCCAAGATCAAAGTGCCAGCATGGCCAAGGGAGGGTTTATAGCCAGTGCCTGCTCGCTCTGTCCTCACCTGAGGGAAATGGCTAGGGAGCCCTGAGTTCTTTTTTATAAGGCACTAATCCCATTTTTGAGGGCTCCACTCTTGTAACTATAACTTAAACACCTCCCAAAGCCCCACCTCCTTAATACATCATTTTTGAGTAGGATTTTAACATAGGAATTTTTGGGGGGGACACAGATATTCAGACCGTTTCATCCAAGCTGTTGTTGTTGAACATTTGAGTTATTTCCAGATACTGACTGTTACAAACATGGTTTCTGTGAATGTTGTTATGTATTTCTTTTGATGGTCATATGTACTTATTTCTCTTGGATATCTGCCTAGCAGTAGGATTTCTGGGTCATGGGATAGCGTATTTTCAGCTTTAGAAAGTATTGCAAAGAGTTTTCAAAAGTGATTAATTGCATCAATAGTTTCACTAATAATGAATGAGTTTCACTTACTGTATATTCCCATCAGAACTAGATATTGTCAGCTTTTCAAAATTTTAACCATTCTGGTATCTGTATATTGGAGTTTTGCTATGATTTTAAATTTGTATTTTCCTTGTAGGTAATATCTTTAAATTTGTATTTTCCTTATAGGTAATATCTACAAGATAAGTTGAGTATCTTTTCATATATTTACTGTCTATTTGACTATTGAATATTCAGTCAATATTCAACCCCATTTTTTTCCATTAGATCTTTACATGTCTTTTAAATAAGTTTTATTTTACCACTTCACAAACAGTATCAGACCCTTCTAACAGCCCTTTATGTCATTGTTTTATAGTTTACCTGTTTCTGTGTTGCAAACCTTTCAATACTTTTATTTTATTCTTGCTTTAAATATTTACTACTCATTTATTTTTAAAATATCTTTTTATTTACCCACATATTTACTCTTTTTGTATTCTTTATTTTCTCCTAGTGATCCATGTATCCATCCAGAACCTTTTTTTTTTAGTCTGAAAAATTTCCTTTAGTGTTTCTTATGATTACATGTGTTGTGACTAAATCACTCAGATGTTGTTTGTCTGAGATGCCTCTATTTTACCTTCATTTTTGAAGAATATTTGCTGGTTTAGAATTCTAGCATGGAAGGTTTTTTTCTTTCAATGCTCTACAGATTTCATGGCATTGTTTTCTGATTTCCAGTATATTTGAAAAGTCAGCTGTTAGCCTTGGTTTCTTGAGTATACTCCAGCTGTTTTTAAGTATTTCTCCTTCAATTTCAAGCAGGATGGCTATGATCTACCTGGTAAAGTTTCTTTGTATTATTTCAAATCGTGTTTGGGATTCACTGAGCTTCTGAATACTTGATAGATATCTTTCATCAATTTTAGAAAATTCCGTTCATAATCTCTGAATATTTCTTTTGCCCTATTCACAGTCTTCTCTCCTTCTGGGACTCCAGTTACATATATCTTAGACTGTGTCCCTTATTCCCTTTATTCTAAGTCTTATTTCTCCCATTCTTAGGTTTTTTGTGCTTAATTGCCTACTGACTTGCCTTTAGGTTCATTTGTCTTGTCATCTGCTATATCTGTTCTGATATGAAACCCATTCAATGAGTCTTAATTTCAGATAGTCTCTTTTAGTTCAGGAATATCCATTTGCTTTATTCTTACAGTTTTCAGTTCTCCATTGAAATTCCCCATTGTTTACTTTTTCATTTGTTTTCTTTAACATATTAATAATAGTTGTTTCCAAATCCTGACCACTAATTAAAACACCTGGAGAGAGGAATAGCTGCTGGGTAAACAGCCCTAACAGTGGTTGCATAGCAGATTTGTGTGCCTGTGAAGCCAGCTGGATAGGTTGTCTCTTTTGTTGTTAAAGTCACCAAAGATAATAATAAAAAGAGTTGTAATGAAAAGAAGGACAGTAGGTAACTATGATAAACAGGTAATGGGCATTTTAGAAGATCTGGGATTTATAGGAAGGACAGAGGTGGCAAAGAGGAATAAGGATACCTCCTGCACCTCCATACCCTGCAGCGTGGGGGTTGGAGAAGGAAAAAAGCGACTAACGTCCAGTGGATATTTTTATCCCTCCCCATTTTCTACTCTCAACTTAGAGGTCTTAAAATAAAGAAAAGATGTTTTTAAAAAATAATAAATACAGAATGTACCAATTTTTAACATGTTTTTGAACCCAAAGAAAAAGAAATGTGTAATAAATACTGGATGTGAAAGGTCATGATTGAATGCACAATATGGTATATCTTACACCTTTAATTCAAATTAACAAATATTGACCACCATCATGTGAATATAATGATACTGTTCTCTATACCGATGATGAATATAAATTAGAAAATCTCCATCTTCTGAAGGTCACAGTCCCTTGGAGTTTTAAATATATATAAATAAGTGATATATGTATATAAGTAATAGATGACATTAAACAATGTATGCATAAGATTAGTAATCTAAAGCAATCAGTAATGATTTGTGCTAACAAAAAATTATGGTGAGGTAGAAATTTTCTATTTGGGATCTTTCCATAAGTTGGCAGAAGAACTGTTTTAGGACCATTGCTTTTTTTCTACCTGTTTTGATGGTGTCTGGAAATATGCCCCGCTAGATTTAATGCTTCTCTAGTACTTTTTATCTTTCAATGAGAACAACAAGTTAAAATAATTATCCCTATTTTAGCTAAGCTGATGAGCCAAGTCATCTGTAGGTGGGCCTTGACATTTGGAAGGCCAGCTCTTCTGCATATTTCGCATTAACATCTTTAAACCTCTCTTCATACCCCAGACTCAGGTTTTCATATGTCATCTGACATACATGTTGATGACAGTTTGTGCTAGGATGAAAGGGAACTGAATAGTCGACTCACTGGCAGAGTGTACCAACAGTATTTAAAACTGAAGACCACACATATTAGAAGGTAGATAGTTATAATTCTAGTGACATTAAAACTGTAGAGGAGTTTTGTGACTTAATCTGTTTACATGCTTTTTTTGTCAGTAGGTAGATGCTTTGATTAGTTAAATTAAATAAGGATTTCCCTAGAAAGAAATATATTGGCATTAGTTTTTCAATTTTAGAATGTGAGTATATTTCTCATTCTTTCTTTTTTTAAAGAGTCAACGCAGACTGTCCAGGCTCTGCAGTATTCAACTGCTGATGGTCCACTAACAGCAAGCAAAGATTTAGAAATAAAAAGCTTAAAAGAAGAAATTGAAAAACTAAGGAAACAAGTAAGAGGTAAATACCTATGATTCATTATTAATTCAGTTTAGTAGATATTTTTAAGTGTTTTATTCACACAAAAAAACATTTATTGAGTACCTGTTATGTGTTATGTGATGTGAGCTATATGCCAGTGAGGGAAAAGCAAACAAGAATGGCTCTGCTGTCAAGGGGCTCATGTTTTGGTCTTGCACAAAGATAAAGAAATAGTGTTTTGCAGTACATGGGCAAAGGTCAGAAGATAAAATAAACGCAGGTACATGGAGAGTGCACAAAGAGGAGCACCTTACCCAGATTTAAGTGAAAAAGCATGACTTTTTGGGAAGACCTATCAGTTTGGAATAATTAGTTGAAACTTGTCTGGCAAAGCATTTAAATGAGTAGTTCATTTTTCAGTGTATTGCTGAAGTTAATTGAAATTAATTATGATAATTGTTGATATACCTATTATATCTATTCATCATTTATTCCATTCAATAAATATTTATGTACTAGGCATTATTTTATGTTCTTGGGATGCAGTACTAAACAAACTAATAAAAACTCTCACTGGAGTGGAGGGCAAACATGAGACGTGAAACAGTAACTATGCACCTTTGTGAATGACATGGTAGGCTGGAAGCTGATGGGCGCTTACAAATAGAAGTGAATACGGAGTGTGGGTCACAAGTCTAAAATGAAAAGTTCTATTGTTTTAAATACGGTAGTCCACGTGAGCAAAATATTGAGAAAGGTGAAGGGGATTAACCATACAGTTAAATGGGAAACACATAATCCACGAAGACAGCTCAACCAGTGCAAAATCCCTACAGTCAAAACTATGCCTTGTGAGTTCAAGTTAAACGTAAGAAGACAGCGTGGCTAGAGCAGAATGAGCAAGCAGGTGGAATGAGTGGAGATGAGGATAGAGAAATAAAGAGGTGAGGAGGGCTCATTGCCTGATCAATGGAGTCTTACTGACCTTTCGGTCTTCGGTTTGTTCTGTGAGTGAACGTTTTGCAGGATTTAAAGGCATCACATGATCTCAGTAAGTATAGGGGGAGAGAGAGAGTAGACGGAAGAAAAAAGGTACCTTTTTAGCTAGGAAAGTCAGACCTCTCTAGAAAAGTGGTTTTAGGCTAAAACAAGTAAAGAAAAGAAGGAATCTGACAGTGTCTTTTATAAAAAGGACTATTTAAAATACAATATTAAGACACAAGGAGACTTAAAATTTGAGCATAATTTATGCTGTTCTATTTTTTTAAGTAACTCTTAAGAAAGATATCTTCATCAAATTTCTGTAGGTTTATCTTTCTAAAAATGAGTAAAATTTGGAATATGATAAATAGAAAAATTTACTTCGATGTCAACACCAAAACATTATGTAGCACTTAATATATTTGAGTTTTATGGCACTAAAAAAGCAGCGGAACACAAGACACCAGATAGTATGGTTACTAAAGTATCTTCAAAGAGGTGATACGGATTTGGAAAACTTATTTACATAGACTATCTCACTAATGGGCTTACCTGATGGCTCAGATGGTAAAGAATCCGCCTACAACTCGGGAGATCTGGGTTCAGTCTCTGGGTTGGGAAGATCCCCTGGAGGAGGGCACAGCAACCCGCTCCAGTATTCTTACCTGGAGAATCCCCATGGAGGAGCCTGGCGGGCTGCAGTCCATGGGGTGTGAAGAGTTGGACACGACTGAGCAACTAAGCATAGCACAGCGCATCTCACTAATATGTTCTAGGAGGGTTTTTTGGTTTTGTTAAGATTCCTTGGGGTTTTCTTTGCTGACCATTATGCAGCTGGAAATATCAACAGTTTTCTTTTGCCCTTTCTGATTTGGGTGCTTTTTCTTTTCTTATTTTACTGGCTAGGACTTGCAGCACTTTGTTGCAGAAGATTGGTGAGAACAGACGTCCTGGTTTTCTTTCCAGTCTTAGGAGGAAAGCATTAAGTCTTTCACCTTTAAGTGTAATATTAGTGTAGGATTTTTATAGATACTCTTTATCAAGCTTTTTATGTTATAAAAACTCTCCTCTATTTCTACATTTCTAAGGGTTTTTCATGAATGGATATTGAACTTTGTCAAATATATTTTTTGCATTGATTGATATAAGCATGTATTTTTTCCCTTAGTTAAACTTTTACTGTGGTGAATTAAACTGGTTGATTTTGAAACATTAAATCAACTTTATATTCCTGGAATATATACATCCCTGGTTATGGTGTATATTTATTTTTATAAATTCTATTTTCAGTATTGTGTTAAGGATTTTTTAATCTGTATACATGAGAGATACTGGTCTTTGTTGTGTTTTTTCTCCTTTTTTCTATTACCTTTGTCTGAGTTTTCAGTTTGCTTTTCCTTTTTTTTTTTTTTAAATGAAATATGATTGGCATGTAACATTGTTAGTTTCAGATGCACAACATAAAAATTCAGTATTTGTGTATGTTGTGAAATAGGAAGTTTAGTTCAATTCCATCACCATGAAGTGAAGTAAAGTGAAGTTGCTCAGTCGTGTCCGACTCTGCGACCCCGTGGACTGTAACCCACCAGGTTCCTCCGTCCATGGGATTCTCCAGGCAAGAATACCGGAGTGGGTTGCCATTTCCTTCTCCAGGGGAATCTTCCCAACCTAGGGATCGAACCTGGGTCACCCGCATTGCAGGCAGACGCTTTAACCTCTGAGCTACCATCACCATACATAGTCTCAATTTTTTTTTTTTTTGGTGATGAGATATGATCTATTCTGTTAGATAAGATCTTATCAATAGATAAGATCTAGTCTGTTATTAACTTTGAAATATACTACTGCTGCTAAATCACTTAAGTCGTGTCCGACTCTGTGTGACCCCAGAGATGGCAGCCCACCAGGCTCCCCCGTCCCTGGGATTCTCCAGGCAAGAACACTGGAGTGGGTTGCCATTTCCTTCTTCAATTCATGAAAGTGAAAAGTGAAAGTGAAGTCGCTCTTAGAGACCCCATGGATGGCAGCCTACTAGTCTCCTCCATCCATGGGATTTTCCAGGCAAGAGTACTGGAGTGGGGTGCCATTGCCTTCTCCAGTATGGTATTATTTACTGTCTACAGTGTTTTATGTACACTGTAGTGTATATACAGTGTTTTATATTACATCCCCAGTGCTTATTTATTATATAACTGGAAGTTTGTATCTTTCGACCATCTTCCCTCCTTTAACATACCCTGCACCCCTGTCTCTTAGAACCACCAGTATTCTTTTTATCCATGAGTTCAGTTTGCTGTTGTTGTTTTAGATTCCAACTATAAGTGAGATTTTACCATATTTGTCTTTTTCTGATTTATTTCAGTTAGCATAATGTGCTCAAGGTCCAATTCATATTGTTACAAATGGCAAAATTTCTCTTATTTTTTATAACTGAAAAATAATCTGTTATACATACACACACACACACACACATTTTATCAATTCATCCATCAGTGGGCACTTAGTTTGCTTCTGTGTCTTGGCTACTTTAAATAATGCTGTAATGAATATGAGAGTGCACACATCTTTTTAAGTCAGTGTTTTTGTTTCATTCTGATAAATACCCAGAAGTAGTATTGCTGGATCATATGGTAGTTCCATTTTTAATTTTTTTGAAGACTCTCCATACTGTTTTCTGTAGTAGGAGCCCCAATTTACATTTCCACCAGTATTGCAAAAGGGTTCCCTTTTCCCCACATCTTTGCCAACACTTTTTATTTCTTATCTTTTAGAGACAGCCATTCTGACAGGTGTGAGATAATTTTTCACTGTGATTAGATTTACATTTCCCCGATAATTGGTGATGTTGAACACCTTTTCATGTTGGCTGTCTGTATGTCTTTTTTTTAGAAAAATGTTTCTAGCTCCTCTGCCCCTTTTTGGATGGGATTATTTGTCTCTATTAACTTGTTGACCTTAAAAATAAAAGTCAGTTATTTTTCCAGAAAAAATAATGGTTTTATTTGGGAATACCAGAAAATTGCAACAGGGCAAGCAAGCCACAGCAAAATCCATAGGCAAGTCTAACAAAGTAGAGGAACATTATTTTATAGAGAAAAATGAGAAAGTTGAGAAAGATTGTTTTGAATGGAAGTTCACTGGAGAAAAGTGAGAGTTTAGGGTGATGATGGTTTCTCACTGGCTGAGTTGATTTTTTCGTAGGAGATGTGATATACTGTCTTTTCTGTTGGGGCCTGTAATTGATGCTTCCTCTCTTGGGGTCTATAATTGACAGTTCTTTCTGTAATTGATGTAGAGAGGTCTGTGTTGAGTTTCCCCCATCTGGCCTCCCAACTCCATTTCAGTGAGGCTTCTATTGATTTTCACAGACATCTTGTCAGATATTTGATTTGCAAACATTTTCTCCCATCCTGTATGTTGCTTTTTTTTTTTTTTTAATGGTTTCCTTTGCTGTGCAGAAGCTTTCTAGTTTGATATAGTCTCATTTATTGATTTTTGCTTTTGGCTGTGGTGTCAGCGTAATTGTATTGCTGGCCTCGTAAAATGAGTTTGAGATTACTCCTTCTTTTATTTTTTGAAAGACTTTAAGAAGAATTGACATTGATTCTTATTAAACTGTCTGGTAGAACTCACCAGTAAAGTTATCAAGTCCTAGATTTTTCTTTGTTGGGACGATTTTGATTACTAATTCAGGATTCTTACTCTAGTGGCTTAAACTGTAAAGCTAGATGTCTTGAGTTTTGTTTTGTTTTGCTGTGTTTAATGCTGTGAACTTCCTTCTTAGAATTGCTTTTGCTGCATTCCATAAGTTTTGATATATTTTTTCTGTTTTGATTTGTTTCCAGATTTTTTTTGAAGTTCCTCTTTTAATTTCTTTTTGACCCACTGGTTACTCAGGAATGTGTTACTTTCCACATTTTTGTGAATTTTTCCAGTTTTTCTCTTTACTAATTTCTAGTGTCATATACCTTTGTGGTTGGAAAAGTCCTTGGTATGATTTCAGTCTTTCTAAATTTGTTAAGACTTGTTTTGTAACCTAACTTGATGTACCCCGAAGAAATGTTCCATGTGTTTAAGAAGACTGTATATGTGCTGCTGTTGGTCGGAATTTTTCGGTTAGGTCCTAGTGGTCTGAAATATAAGCCGTGTCCAGTGTTTCCTCACTGATTTTCTGTCTAGATAATGTATCCATGGTTGAAAGTAGAGTATTGAAGTCCCTTACTGTTATTCTATTGTCTATTTCTCCCTTCAGATCTATGTATTTGCCTAATATATTTAGGCAATACAATACTGGGGTCATGAAAACTTATAATTATTGTATCCTGTTGATGAGTTGACCTCTTTATTATTATATAATAACTTTTTCGTTTCTTGTTACTGTTTTTGACTTATACTCCATTTTGTCTGACAAAAGTGTGGCTACGCTTGTTCTCTTTTGGTTTCCATTTGCATGGAATACCTTTTTCCATTCCTTCATTTTGAGCCTGTGTGTGTCTTATAGGCAGCAGGTAGTTGGGTGTTGGTTTTTAATCCATTCAGTCATGTGAGTCTTTACTGGAGAGTATAATCCATTTATATATAAAGTAATTATCGAGTGAAGTGAAATGAAGTCGCTCAGTCATGTCCGACTCTTTGTAACCCCATGGACTGTAGCCTACAAGGCTCCTCTGTCCGTGGGATTTTCCAGGCACGAGTACAGGAGTGGGTTGCTATTTCCTTCTCCAGGGGATCTTCCCGACCCAAGGACCCGGGCCTCCGGCATTGCAGGCAGATGCTTTACCATCTGAGCCACTAGGGAAGCCCCAGACTTAGCCCTAACTGTCAGGCGAGTGTATGTTCCTCGGTTCTGTCTCGCCCACAACAAAGATTTGGAGCCACGGACATTAAAGCCCTCAGCGCGTCACAGCTCTCTGGTCCTGGACAAACCGTGTTATAGCTCTTAGGCAAATCAGTGTTACAGCTCTATTTTATTTAGAAGATAGCAGGAGAATCCATCCTCGAAGCATGAGGGCATGCCAACCCAAAGACGCGAAGAGAAGAGAGTGGAGCAGCGCGCCTGCATGCAGCAGAGAGAGAGAAAGAGCGCACGCTCGCAGGAGCGGAGTGGAGGGGGTAGAGGGAGAGAGAGGAGAGTGTAATCCATTTATATCTAAAGTAATTATTGAGTAGGTATGGATTTACTTATGTCATCTTATGGTTTTCTGACAGTTTTATAGTTCCTTTGTTCCATGCTTCCTCTCTTATTGAGTTCATTTGTTATTGTTGTTGCTCAGTTGTGTCCAACTCTTTGTGACCCCATGGACTATAGCACGCCAGGCTTCCCTGTCCTTCACCATCTCCCACAGTATGCTCAAGCTCATGTCCATTGAGTCAGTGATGCCATCCAGCCATCTCACGCTCTGTCATCCCCTTCTCCTGCCATCAGCCTTTCCCAGCATCAGGGTCTTTTCCAGTGAGTCAGTTCTTCACGTCACATGGCCAAAGTATTGGAGCTTCAGCTTCAGCATCAGTCCTTGCAATGAATATTCAGGATTCATTTCCTTTAGAATTGACTGGTTTGATCTCCTTACTGTCCAAGGGACTCTCAAGAGTCTTCTCTAGCACCACAGTTCCAAAGCATCAATTCTTTGGCGCTCAGTGAATTGATGATTTTTCCGTAGTGGTGCTTTGATTTCCTTTTCTTTCTCTTTCATGTATCTCCTGATGATTTTTGCTTTGTGATTTCCATAAAGCATGCATAAAATATCATATTACAATCTATTTTATGTTGATTCCTTGGAAGAAAAGTTATAACCAACCTAGATAGTATATTCAAAAGCAGAGACATTACTTTGCCGACTAAGGTCCGTCTAGTCAAGGCTATGGTTTTTCCTATGGTCATGTATAGATGTGAGAGTTGGACTGTGAAGAAGGCTGAGCACTGAAGAATTGATGCTTTTGAACTGTGGTGTTGAAGAAGACTCTTGAGAGTCCCTTGGACTGCAAGGAGATCCAACCAGTCCATTCTGAAGGAGATCAGCCCTGGGATTTCTTTGAAAGGAATGATGCTAAAGCTGAAGCTCCAGTACTTTGGCCACCTCATGCGAAGTGTTGACTTATTGGAAAAGACTCTGATGCTGGGAGGGACTGGGGGCAGGAGGAGAAGGGGACAACAGAGGATGAGATGGCTGGATGGCATCACGGACTCGATGGACATGAGTCTGAGTGAACTCCGGGAGATGGTGATGGACAGGGAGGCCTGGCGTGCTGCCATTCATGGGGTCGAAAAGAGTTGGACACGACTGAGCGACTGAACTGAACTGAACTGAACTGACAGCTATTTATTCTCTTGGTTTATTATATAATTGTTTTAATTATTTCCTCTTCAGCTATTTTAGAAGCACATCAGACAAGGTTATAATGTTTTCTTAAACCATGAAGTATAATTTAGAAAACTTAAGGTGAGAAAAAAATTCTATTGTATTTACCCATATTTTTACATGACGCTCTTCTTTTTTCCTGATATTGTTGAATTCCTTGTTTTGTTGTTTGCTTTCTATTTAGAGACTTTCCTTTATTTTTTAAAGGAAGATCTGCTACCAACAAATTCTCTTCATTTTTCTTCATCAAAGAATGTCCTGATTTTCCCTTTATTCCAAAAAAATATTTTTGCTGAACATAGTCTATATTGCAAGTTTTCTAGTTTTTGTTTGTTTGTTTGTTTAGGCATCTGAAGAATACTGTACTACTTCCTTTAGGTTTCCTGTTTTCTGAGGAGACAGTCACTGTCATTCTGAATATTTTTTTCCCTTTACACAAGGTGTTTTTCTCTTGACTGCTTGCAAAGTTTTTCTTTTTCTTTAGTTTTCTTGTGTTTAATGATATGTTTTGGCATGAATTTCTTTGGGTTTATTCTATTTTGTGTTTGTTCATCTTCTTGAATCTTTAGGTTTATCAGTCTTGCCAATTTTCAGAATTTTTTAGACTAGTTTTCTAAGTACTTTTACAGACCTGCCTACTTTCTCTTCTTCTGAAACTGATGACACAGGTGTAAGATCTTTTGTTAATCATCCCACAACTCCCAGAGGTTCTGTTCATTTTTGTTTTCATTTTTTTTTTCCCTGTTATTCAGATTGGCCAATTTCTGTTGTTTTATCTTCAAGTTCACTGATCCCTTTGATACCTCCTCTGTGCTGCAGAATCTGCCTATCAAGATTTTTATTTTATTAATTTCTAAAATTTCCATTTTGTTCTTTAACCTTCCATTTCTTTGCTGAGATTTTTTTGTCTTCGCTGTGGTCTTACGTTTATTCCTTTGTTTCAAATATGTGTATAATTGCTTACTGAAGCATTTTTATCATAGATGTGTTAATATCTTGTCAGATTATTCTGACATCTCTGTTAAATATTTTGGTGTCAGCATCCATTGATTTTCTTTTCTTATTCAAGTTGAGATTTTTCTAGTTCTTGGTAGGATGAGTGGTTTTGATTAATGACAGCAGGTCTTGTTTAACCTTCCACTTAGCTGGGTTTTCTGGATACCACTCCAGCAATGGAGAGGAGATTGCCATCTCCTTATTGCCAGGTGGAGGTAGAAATCCAATTTCCCCACTTGGCTTCTTCTGACACCTGATGAAGGGCTCCTTGTTATTCCTGGAAGGGAATGGAGGTTCCAGCCCACTGCCTAATACTATGATAGGGGTGGCCTTATTCCTGCTGGCAGTGGTGAAAGTTCTTTTCTGATGGCGCCCCAGTAGGGAGAAGGGGAAGATCCTCATTACTGCTGGGTGAGGGGTGGACGTCCTGGTTCCCCCCTGTAGTTTTCACTGACACTTGTGTGGAAAGAGGCTTGTTACCAGCCAAGGGGGTTGAAAAATCCTGCTCTCCCTTCTCTAATTACCCTCATGGTGTGTTTGGACACATACCCAATTGGAAATTGGATTGGGAATATAGCTCCTCACTTGTCTTTGGCTAACATATAACATAGGTGGGCATAGGGCCACAGTGTTTTCTGTTGTGTTTAAGCAGAGTGGTTATTTTCTAAAACTTTTCTGTCTTGCTATTTTGCCCCTTACTTGGTTCTTTGGCTATAAAGAGTAACCTTTGTTTGGGCCTTTATTCTCTGTTTCTGTTAGAATTTCTGGGTTGCTGGTTTCTTCAGCTCCGAGTCTATGAAATAAGAACCAAAAGGAAAAGCCAGAGAACTTAGCACTGTGTAGTTTCAGTGTCCTGACACACTGTGAAACTTCACCACCACCAATTTTTAAAAAATTTGTATATTGCGTTACTTCCCTCACCTCACTACTAGACTGTAAGCTCCTTGAAAACAGTGACTTTGAGTATTGTATTCTTTGATATATTGAAGTGCCTGTAATAGTGCTTGGCACATAAAAATCCCTAAATCAATACGTGTTGATGACTGAGTGAATAAATGAAATGAAATCTCATTCTTGGAAATTTCTGAGCACTTCCTGATGTGTGTTCCTGCATTGTAGGCAATTCCCAACATGCTTGTATCCCTTACATGCAAATAAATGGTCCCTGGAATTACCCAATTGGGGAAATTGATGGCCGTTAAATTATTAGTTGAATAATGTCCTTCCTTTACTCCTACCTTCTCTTTAAGTTCAGTGCTTATAGGACTATTCTCATTATTTTGGAATATAATCTATGAAAAAGGCTATATCCCTTTTAGTATTCTTCCTTTCCAAGCACTTATTTCTTGATCATGTGTCAGTCTCAGTGATACTCTCAATTTTATTCCATCTCTGAAATATCATTCATTCATTTTTTTAAACCTTTTGGGAGAAGGAAATGGCAATCCACTCGAGTACTCTTGCCTGGAAAATCCCATGGGCTACAGTCCATAGAGTCACAAAGGGTCGGATGCGACTGGGCAACTGAACATTCTTTTTTTGGTGGTGGTAAGAAAATACATAACATAAAAATGGCCATCTTAACCATTTTTAAATGTACAGTTCAGTAACATTAAGCACATTCACAATGCTGTGCAACCATCCACACCATCCATCTCCAAAACCTTCCATTATCTCAAACTGAAACACTTTATCCATTAAACAGTAACTCCTGTTCCTCCCACCCACTAATACCTGGCATCCACCATTCTACTTTCTGTTCCTTTGAATTTGACTACTTTGGGAACCTCATATAAATGGAATCATCAAATATTTGTCCTTTTGTGACTGACTTATTTCACTTAGTGTATTATATTCCAGATTTATCCATGTTACAGCATGTGTCAAAATTTCCTCCCTTAATACGATATTCCACAGTATGTATATACCACATTTCATTGATCCATCTATTTACTGATGGACCCTTGGGATGCTTCCATCTTGTGTTTGTTGTGAATTATACTGCTGTGAAGATGAGTGTGCAAATATCTGCACAAAGTCTTTTTTGGGTGTATAATAAGCGGAATTCCTGAATTATATGATAATTCTGTGTTTGATTTTTTAGGAATTGCCATACACATTCTTACCAGAAACATTTATTCTTTCTTAATTCAGTCCGTAGACATACATGTTGAGTTGCTTCTGTGTACCAAGAATTAGACTAGATACTAGAGGCATAGTGGTAAAATTGAGGTTAGATCTGTTTCATTCATAATTGTATCCAAGCTGTCTTAAACAGTTTGTTGATCAAAAGAGCAAGAGATAAAACAAGTGCGCCCCTAAGGACCTATCTGATGAATAGTCCTTGAGGCTTTAGTCCTGGCTTGAAAGGAAAATAAGTATCCAGGTCACCTTCAATCTCTTGTGTCTCTACATACCTCATAAGCAAGATCTTTCAGTTCAGTTCAGTTCAGTTGTTCAGTTGTGTCCAACTCTTTGCGACCCCATGAATTGCAGCACGCCAGGGCTCCCTGTCCATCACCAACTCCCAGAGTTCACTCAGACTCACGTCCCTCGAGTCCGTGATGCCATCCAGCCATCTCATCCCCTGTCGTCCCCTTCTCCTCCTGCCGCCAATCCCTCCCAGCATCAGAGTCTTTTCCAATGAGTCAACTCTTCCCATGAGGTGGCCAAAGTACTGGAGTTTCAGCTTCAGCATCAGTCCTTCCAAAGAAATCCCAGGACTGATCTCCTCTAGGATGGACTGGTTGGATCTCCTTGCAGTCCAAGGGACTCTCAAGAGTCTTCTCCAACACCACAGTTCAAAAGCATTAATTCTTCGGCGCTCAGCTTTCTTCATGGTCCAACTCTCACATCCATACATGACTACTGGAAAAACCATAGCCTTAACTAGAAGGACCTTTGTTGGCAAAGTAATGTCTCTGCTTTTGAATATGCTATCTAGGTTGGTCATAACTTTCCTCCCAAGGAGTAAGGGTCTTTTAATTTCATGTCTGCAATCACCATCTGCAGTGATTTTGGAGCCCCCCAAAATAACGTCTGACACTGTTTCCACTGTTTCCCCATCTGTTTCCCATGAAGTGATGGGACCAGATGCCATAATCTTCGTTTCCTGAATGTTGAGCTTTAAGCCAACTTTTTCACTCTCCTCTTTCACTTTTATCAAGAGGCTTTTTAGTTCCTCTTCACTTTCTGCCATAAGGGTGTTGTCATCTGCACATCTGAGGTTATTGATATTTCTCCTGGCAGTCTTGATTCCAGCTTGTGCTTCTTCCAGCCCAGTGTTTCTCATGAGCAAGATCTTTAATCAATATTAATGTTTTTCTCTTTTTTTCCCCATGGCAGTGTTACCCAATATTTTAAAACTCCTAAAGAAATTGAATACACTTATAATTATTTGCAATTTTTTTTATATTTGCTTTCCTCATTGCACTCCAAACTCTTCATTAGACAGAGTTTCCTGATACCATGTAACAGACACACAATATATATTGACCATATACAGACAAATAAAAATTCATATTTTCATTTAATATTTTTATATGAAAAATAAAGGTATGTTTTCTAAATGAAACATCTGTTGTGACCTATAATGTGCTTTATGTCCCCGTTCTTTTTATTGCCTCAAAGTTGGTGGTATGTGCAGCTGCCTCTGCTTGTGTACTACTGTCTGGGTCTCCAACTCTAAAACACCTTTGCCCTTCCTCTGGCTCCCTGTATCCATTTTCTCCTTCTTTCTCTCTCTCTCTCCCTCTCTGTCTCTCTCTCTCTGTCTCTCTCTCTCTCTCACACACACACACACACACACACACACACACATACATGTACATACTGTCCTACATTGTGTAAGTTCAGGAGAAAAATAGTGAATGGAGGGGAAGATAATATGGGACTCTTTTCCTTCATCGTGGTCTAGAAGTAAAATCTCTTCACATCAGAAGAGTTACCAGTTAAGACCACAATGGAAAAGCTGTGACACTGCTTTTACGTATCAGAAAGAGGTGCTTTGTTCTGCCCGCCTTCGTCTGCCTCCAGTTTGAGCCCCTCTGCAGACTATCAGTGTTCCTCCGTGAGCGCTACTTTGTGTGTGCTCAGTTGCTTGGTGGTGTCCGACCCTTTGCGACCCCATTGTACTGTAGTCCGCCAGCAATGCCTTAGTCATGCCTTTCTCCTAATTCTGTCATCCATATAACTGGCCCCACAATTTGTATTTGACTTTCTGCTTGTTAAAGAGTGTTACTCTTGTCTTCCTATCTCCTTTAAGACAGAGACCATATTTTATATTGAGATATACTACACAGTGCAAAGAAAGTTGCTGTGTATTTTGCCCTCATTTAATCCTTGAGTTTCAGGATTCTACTCGCAGCAGTGAATTAAGAGCCTTTTGGTTGGTATGAGCTAATCTCACTCCCCTAGTATTGCTTTTCTCTTTATTCACTAAAACGGATTTTAAACAATTTCATCTAAATGTTTTAACTAAATCAAGCTGACATATATTTAATACATAGTTTTGTTAATCTTTAAGGATTGCTTTCAAAATTTTAATTGAATGAGCTCTTTGTTGTAGTGCAAGAGAAGGTCCTTCTGCCTGAGCCATTTTACAATAGTTGGCCAAAGTTCAGTATATTCTGGACTTTTCTTGATTTTTTTTTTTCCCCTTTGGGGCAATATAAAATTCCGTGTATTCCAAATTACAGGTACTGTACTTCTCTCCATATTAGAGAATTTTATAAATAATTGGGTAGGTTTGTCTTCTCCAACTTCTTTATCCAGTACATTTCCTTATGTACTTCTCATAATTTATCTGATATTTAAATGAATATTTTTAATTCTTTAGGCATTTCTGAAGTATCTGAAATAGGAATCATGAAAATTTGACATGTATTTTGTATATCTCCTTAACAACTTCATTGTAAAGCTTCTAACATGAAATGGCTGGGATAAAACTAAAATTTAACCTGTATTGAAATAAAACAATAAAAATATCCTTAAAGAGTATTGAAATGGTCACATTTAATACATTTTGCTGTAAAGGTTATATGATACAGACATTTTATGAAATACTGATTTTTTTTTTGTTTCTAACGAAGAGCAGTTTTGATAAATGAATGACTCAATAATTTGCAAAAGATTTTAGCATGCTAGGGAAGAGCTTTTCAAGATAGAAGAAAGAAGTGAGCATTCTCAGAAGGCATTACTAAATGTACCATGCTTCTACTCTAGATTGATATAGCTTACCCATAAAATTTTATTAAAATGACACCGAAAATGACAGAAATCAGCTGTCACATACTAAATTGTGACTCCAAGTTATTAGAAATAACTAAATTGATACCTACTTCAGAAATTGTTAAAATTCTAAAAATGCTGAAAACTTAAAATAACAAAAAAAGATGTTTGAAAGAAATTAGTATAAACAAAAAATTCCCACATGAACTGCTGAAATTTTAAAAAATGATAAAATGTAATTTTCTGAATATAAATCTGTGATCCTTAAGGTTAAACATCCATTGATATTTTCTATTGTTCTTCAAGGAAAACATTTCTTATTGTATACTATTAAGACAAAATGAAAATAATTAAATGTAACTTTGCAGATATTTTCAAAATTGCTAAAAACTGTGCTATCTATAAATGTATTTAGACTTCATAATACCTAATATAGATAGGCTTTTAATAAATCTAAGGAATCTAGAACCAGTTAGTTTGTAATTTGTGAATACATTTAGCTGACTTCTTGACTTCAGGACTTTTATGCAAATGAAATGCTCTTCAACAGGATTAATGTATTATAAACACTTCTTCATTTATTGAAAACATCAAACTCAACAATGTGCAATGCTTTGTGCATTTGTTTCTGACCTTTAAGTTGCAAATGAGCCACCTGGGAATCTTGTTAAATATAGATTCTGATTCAGTAGGTTTGATGTGGGGCCTGAGATTCTGCATTTCTAAGGCTCCCAGATGATGCTAACACTACTTATATGGAGTTGACACTCAAAGTAACAAGGTTGTAAAGAATAGAAAATATCTAGAACAAAGTTAACAATGAATGTGCTAATATTTCTGTTTTCACTGGCTTTAATTCTTTGATTTGCTAATTTACTTTTAATGCCAGGGATATTTTATATCAACTTAATTAAATTTTATGTAAGCATATGTTAACATTAATAATTTTGTTTTTAAAATAACTCTTTTGAACTGATAATGGTTAAATATTTATAATCGCATTACCTTTTTAGTTGGAGGGTTGATGTAAGATTGGTGGGCTGTAGTTGCCTGTGATCCTCATTTAGCAATGTCACGTTAGGCAAGTTACTCAATTCCCTGAGCCTATTTCAAATATTTACTTGTAGAAATCAGAGTTTATTCTTTCACCACTAGTGAAACCAAACAGGGTGATTTGGAGCATTAGAATTTGAAGCATCATGCAGTAATTTGAGGATTATCAACAGAGGAATGCTAACTAATAGTAGAGGAAAATGTACCTGTTTTGTTTGATTGATTGTGTTCTTTTTTGTAAGTTTTAAGTTTTTAATTGGTTCTGAAGTTACTATTTTTTGAAAGTATGGCCTTTTTTTCTAATAAATCTGTAAGATATTTTTGCACATAAATTTTGTGCAAAATCTTTGCACATGAAATTTACTCTTCACACTGGCATTACCTACTCACCATCTTTACAGTGAACTGATAAGCATTTAATTGTCATGAGTCAGTGACCTGTGGTGTCCGTAAGCTAAATACCAATTTCAAGATACTTAATTTACTTGATTTAAAGCAACTCAGTGATAGTTTTTGAAGATTTATTGTAAATGGTTGGTGTTGAGTGTTTGTCTTTAAGCAAATAGTAAATGAAACATTGTCTCCTATTTTCAGAATCAAGTCACTTGGAACAGCAACTTGAAGAAGCTAATTCTGTGAGGCGAGAATTAGATGATGCTTTTAGACAAATCAAGGCTTATGAAAAACAAATCAAGACATTACAACAAGAAAGGGAAGAATTAAATAAGGTAAAAATAAATAGACATACTGTTAACGTCTTTTCTGAATTCTTAATCTTGTTTACTTTGTATACCGAAAGCATTCATAATGAATTACAATAATTATATTTTATCTGTAAAATATTGGTTTAAAAACTTAAGAAATATTTTGGTGTATGACATTTTGTGAATGGCAATTGCGAAGAAACCTTTATATTCCTGAGGCTTCTAAGTGCAGAATCTATTGTTCTTTTGGAAAGTTAGTAATCAAAGGACTTGATTAAAAGTAAATGTTACTGAAAAAGAAATATCATGAGGAAATGAGAGAATAGTAAAAATCAACTTAGTGTCTATGGAAAAATGAAAAATATAGGTGTATTTTCACTGTGACTTGCTTATGGACATTCCTAAAAGATTGTGACAGAAGATTTCTTTAATTCTTTAATCATTTTTTTAGGTGTCAGTTTATCTTTCAAAGCATGGATGAATAAGCTAAAGTTATTTTTGTAAGAACTTTGTGATCATATAAGTATTACTATAAACATCTACAAAATTTATTAATAGCTAGGACACTGTAACACTATCCAATAGAGTATATAATATTTGAACACTAGAGAAATATAATTAAATGACACACTGTGTGTATTTTGCCTTTCATTAACAAATTTTAAAATGTTGAAACTAATACAAGCCAACACAAAAAAGAAATGAGTGGCTTATGACATAGTATAAATTGTATTCAATGATGTTGTATATAATTCATTGATAATATAGAGAAAGTACTTCTGGGGAAGACATAAGTCTTGCTGCCCATAAAGAAATGGAGATAATTAAAAATAAAACAAATAACCTTTTGCTGATGAAGCTAGTCAAAAAGATTAACAGAGAAAGCCAGGAAGGTCAAAGTGAATTGCATTAGTATATTTTTATGTTTTTCTTGAATCACTTTCAAACAGTGTCTGGTACAAATTCACATATTTTTATGGTCAATTTAATAATAATTGTAATTTATAGCAGAGGTCCTATTTGTTTTAATAATATTATTTTATTAGTGGTTATTACTGTGTGTTTAAAGGTAGGATTACTCAGCCAAACTTAGTTAACATAATAAGGATGAGCATCTGATATCTAGATTTATGGTTACTTTGTCAATTTTTAATAAGTTTTGATATTAAAAATCCTTTAGTATATTCTGAGAAGAGGGTAGTGCTAAAATGAAGTATGTATTGATAAAGAATTTTAAATGAGTTGTCTGATACCCTACAGGCAGCAGATATTCTTTTTAAGATTTTTTTCATTTCAGGCATATACAAAATAAATGTAACATTATATATGTAAATATACATAAATATGCATATATATAAAGTTATAATGTTATATAACATTATATAAGTTTTGATATAAATAATAGATGAACCTAACATCTAGCTTAAGAAATAGACCATTACCTATTTTATGGCATAGCCCTGGGTAGTCATTTCCTTCCTTTTCTCTCCACTTCCCTGGCAATGTTTTGAATTTTATGTTAATCATTCTATTAGTTAAAAAATTTGTATCACATATTAGTGTATCTCAAAACAGTATATTAGTGTTGCTTGTTTTCAAGCTTATAAAATAGTATAATTCATCAATATAACTGTTGATCATTTACTTAGTTGCTATATACACCATTATTTCAAAACCCACAATTTACTTGTCTAATTTTTTGTTTGCAGACATTTAGGTTGCTTATAATTGATAACTACTATAAATGATGCTGCTGTGAACATTCTTGAACATATATCCAAATACACACACAGACACACACACAAACACAAATAGAATAATTGGGTCATAGGCAATGTGAATATTCTATTTTTTATGATAATGTCAAATCATTTCCACTAGTTGTACCAATTTATACTCCCACCAGTAGTGCATAAGAATTTTTATATTCAGCATTGCCTCATATTAGAAATGTTATTCTTGAAAAACCTAATCTAAATTGACATTTTAGGTCTAAAATGATATTTTAGTATGGCCTTAATTTGCATTCTTTAATTACTAACAAGGTTGAATAACTCCACACATATCCTTTTATCATTTTTATTTCTTATTTTGTGAAATACTTTTTAATATCCTTCATACATTTTTCTGTTGGGTTGTTTGTCTTTTCCTTATTGGTCTGTAAGAATTCTTGAAATTCTCTGGCATGCTAATCTTTTGTCGATTATATATGTTACAGATGTCTCCCAGCTAGTGGCTTGTCTTTTCATTTTCTTTATAGGACCCTTTGAATAGCAAAAAGTTTTTAGTCTTTAAGTAGCCAAATTCATCAATCTTTATTTTTATGATTATTGCATTTGCTGGCTTAAGAAGTCTGAGGTAAAAAAACAATTCTCCTAAATTTTTATCATGACCTTTTATAAGTTTGGTCTTCATATGTAAGTTTTTAATGCATCAGCAATTTATTTTTGTGTATCATATGAGGTAAGGATCCAATTTCACTTTTTCCCATATAGCTAGCCAGCTGTTCATTTGTTAAATAGGCCCTCCTTCCCTCAGTGATGTGCAGTATCACCTCTCTCGTATATTAAATTTCCATTCATTCAACTCTCTAGTCCTTGAAGACTGTGATGGGATTTTGTTTAAAATTGCATCAAATCTATATAGAGCAATTTCAGGAGAATTGACATCATTATAATATTGAGTCTTTAAGTTCTTATCCATTATTTATTAATATCACTCTATATGCTCACAGGATTTCAAGAGCAAGGCAAGATTATTACCATTTGCATTCAGAAAGAAAACTCAAGGAGAAGGAGTCCCAAAAAACTGAATGAGGGTGTTTATACAGAGAGAGGCAGATGCTTCCTGCTTGCCCTCTATCTCTACCCACCTTTTTGAGGGTCTCCTTGGAAACCTAAAGAAAAGAATCTAGGACCCTTTGAAATATAAATGAGTCACTCCAGTGAAAAGATAAGTCCGACTCTCCAGCTCTAAAAAGAGGGTGTCTCCTTGGTTCTAGCTCTTATCTCTCTCTCAGCCCCTCCTTGAAATGTAAACACCTCAGCCCAGGAGTTGAATCTCTTTGCAGTTTTCTCACTGTCTAAATTAGTCATAAAGACTTGTTCATGTCCTAAGTTTCAGTAAAATTTGCTTAGAAAGGCCTAACTGTACAAAAACATAAAATTATTTTATCCACAAACGTTGTATATCTGTGTATCTTTAAAATATTTTAAAATGTTTCACCATAAAGTTCTATGCAGGTCTTGTTTGCCTCTCCTTAAATTTATTATCCTAAGTTTTCATATATTAAATTGTGAAAAGAAAGTGTTAGTTGCTCCGTCATGTCCAACTCTTTGCAACCCCATGGACTGCACTCCGTCAAGCTCCTCTGTCCATGGGATTTTCCAGGCAAGAATACTGGATTGGGTTGCCATGCCCTTCTCCAGGAATCTTCCTGATGCAGGGATCAAACCTGGGTCTCCTGCATTACAGGCAGAGTCTTCACCATCTGAGCCACCGTTGAAGTCCCCAGTAAATTGTACATTTAAAAATTTACTTTCTTACTGATTCTGTCCTAGCAACATTCCTAAACTCTTATTGTAGTAATATATTTGAGACTCTTTAAAGTGTTATAAAATAATGACAATTTTGTTCATTTGTTTACTGTTTTTTCTTTCCTTGTCTTACTGTATAAGCTAGGACCTCAAATATGACATTCAATAGAGGTGATGATAGCAGCCATCACTGTCTTATTCCTGATTTCACAAAAATACCTTTACTATTTTATCATTAATAATAATGTTTTCTCTAAGTTTTTGGTGAAAGTTATCTTCTTATTTTGCTAATCATTTTCATCAAAATGGGTATTGAATTTATTAAATGTTCTTTTTTTGCACAGTACTGCAACAGATTTCTAGGAATTTGTTAATACCCATTGATGGAATTATATAATTGTTCTCCTTTAATCAATTGGTTTTCTGACTTATGTTTATAGACTTTTTCTAATGTTAAAACATTTTTGCTTTTCTGGGTTAAAACTATATTACCCATATATTGTCTGCTAAATATTAATATGATAATACAGGTAGCAGTTATGTTGTATCTGTTTTAATAGCACTGTATTAAGTGCTTTATATATACATTAGATCATTTAATCTTTTACAGAACCCTATGATTTAGGTATTGGTAATAGTAGCAGCAGCAGCAGCAGCAGCAGTAGTTATAGTATTTATATAAATGGTGAGATCCCACACAAACAAGCTAAGTACATTTGTTCAAGATCATAGAGATAGAAAGTGGGGAAACTGGAATTTCAACACAGGGAGTTGAGTTCCAGAGTTCATGTTTATCCACTTTATGTATCACTAAACTTATTTGCTAATGTCATTTTTTTTAGGATTTTTAAATTTGTTTTCAAATAAGAAAACAAATCATATTTTTAAAAATTTTATATATAAAGATTATACTGGTCTCATAGAATTCACTGAGTAGCACTGCCTCTTTTTCTGTTCTCTAGAAAAATTTGTATAAGAGAAACATTTTGTTCCTTGAAACACTGGGAATCATCTGTAAAACCATCTGAGCCTGGAGATTTCTTTCAGCTGGGGGGGCGGGGGATGAGGAAATTTTGTTAGCTATTGGTTTGGTTACTTTAATTGTTATAGAACTATTCAAGCATTCTATTTCTTCTTGAAACAGTTTTGATAAATATAGTTTTGTAGGAATTTGTTCATTTCACAAGTTGAAAAGTTTATTGGCATAAAATGTTTCATTGCATCCTTTTACCTTTTTCGATTTCTTCTAGATTTGTGATTATAACCTCTTACTTTTTTCACTTCTAAATGCTCTATAAAATTGTTTTATAAACAACTTCAATAGTCTTTTTGCCTGATCATTTTAGTCTTTTGTCATTCTCATGTTTTTATAATTTCCTTTCATTTCTTCATTTTATATATAGCAATATATTAGTATCTGATAATTCTAATATCCAAATATATTGGGGTTTATTTTCATTGTTTGTAATGTTTGCTTATAGTTGTTTGCCCTTTGGGTGTTTGGGTAATCTATGGTTGTGAGCTCATATTTGTATGCTCTTAAAAAAAAATACCCTAGATTTCATTGAGACACTTTTCCTCAAAGAAGATTTGCATTTCTTTTTGTTGGGAGGCAAGTGATTCTACTGACCCAAGTCTATTTTAGCCCCTTCTAAGTTTCTCAGTTTAATTAGAGAGTTTAGCTTTTCTCTTTGCTGCTGGCCCAAGAGTTAGTCCCCCACATCAAATATAACCCTTGTTTTTATCATTTGTAATCATTTGATATAATTTTTTAAACCTTACAGATAGCCATTACATTTCACAAAATCTTTATTTTGACCATTGTATCTTTTATTTCTGTACCATTTTATTTATTTATTGAAACTAAGGTAAATCAGGTTAAATCTTTGCAGTTAGAATGTTAGCATAAGAAATTGAGAATACGAACAGAGCACCATGCTACTAGTATCTGTTCAAAAGTAATTCATTTCTTTTAATTTTATTCCAAGGTGAATAATTTTGGCTCTTCTTGGCTTCATGATAGCTAATTTGATGGCCAAATTTGGTCCCTAGGTTGCAGAATTGGTAACTTATATTCTTTTTACAAAACTGTAGGAACTAGTCCAGGCTAGTGAGCGATTAAAAAACCAATCCAAAGAGCTGAAAGACGCACACTGTCAGAGGAAACTGGCCATGCAGGAATTCATGGAGATCAATGAGCGGCTAACAGAATTGCACACCCAAAAACAGAAACTTGCTCGCCATGTCCGAGATAAGGAAGAAGAGGTGGACCTGGTGATGCAAAAAGTTGAAAGCTTAAGGCAAGAACTGCGCAGAACAGAAAGAGCCAAAAAAGAGGTTAGTAGTCAGGCAAATTTTGTAGTGGCCATGGGGTAGTGATTAAAGCTGCTTTTTCAGACTAGTGAAATAATATATATTTCATTTAATTTTTGAAAAAAGTGGTTTTTTTAGTTTGGTAATGTTATTTAACATGAATTTCAACATTTGAGTTATCTCCGTATTGCAAGGTAAATTCTCGTGGGGAAAACATTTTATTAGAGAAACAATTATAATCATGAAATCGGCTTTTTTCATTTTCCTTTAAAAGCTGGAAGTTCGTACAGAAGCTGTGGCTGCTGAAGCATCTAAAGACAGGAAATTGCGTGAACAGAGTGAGCACTATTCTAAGCAACTGGAGAATGAACTAGAGGGACTGAAGGTAACTTTTGATTTCATATTTATCAAGTTGAATTAAATTTCTCCCCTTTATGCTTAACAGGATTACTAGTCGTGTGTTCCTTTTGGTATGGAGTAAAAACTAGTTATCCTTCAAACATAGTATTCTTAATTCTCATCAGTAGGAAGCTGGTGTAGACTTCATAATCATGCTGCAAGGAAAGGGAAGACTGTGTTTAGTGGGGAAATCTGTTAGGAAGGAGTTAAAATATTTATGAAGGTCTGCATACCTGGATGAGATACATTCGTAATCTCATGGGAGGCATGGTTAGATGTCTTAGACCCTCTGTCCTGTCTACACATGGACATCACCAAATGGTCAATACCAAAATCAGATTGATTATATTGTTTGCAGCCAAAGATAGAGAAGCTCTATACAGTCAGCAAAAACAAGACCGGGAGCTGACTGAGGCTCAGATCATGAACTCCTTATTGCCAGATACAGACTTAAATTGAAAAAAGTAGGGAAAACCACTAGACCATTCAGGCATGACCTAAATCAAATACCTTAAGAGTGTACAGTGGAAGTGACAAATAGATTCAAGGGATTAACGCTGATACACAGAGTGCCTAAAGAACTATGGACAGAGGTTCGTGACATACAGGAGGCAGTAATCAAGACCATCCCCAAGAAAAAGAAATGTAAAAAGGCAAAATGGTTGTCTGATGAGGCCTTACAAATAGCTGAGAAAAGAAGAGAAGCTAAAGGCAAAGGAGAAAAGGAAAGATATACCCAACTGAATGTAGAGTTCCAAGAACAGCAAGGAGAGATAAGAAAGCCTTCCTTAGTAATCAATGCAAAGAAATAGAGGAAAACAATAGAATGGGAAAGACTAGAGATCTCTTCAAGAAAATTAGAGATACCAAGGGAACATTTCATGCAAAGATGAGCACAACAAAGGACAGAAACAGTATGGACCTAACAGAAGCAGAAGATATTAGGAGGTGGCAAGAATACACAGAAGAACGATACAAAAAAGCATCTTCACAACCCAGATAACCGTGATGGTGTGATCATTTACCTAGAGCCAGACATCCTGAAATGTGAAGTCACGTGGGCCTTAGGAAGCATCACTACAAACAAAAATAGTGAAGGTGATGGAATTCCAGTTGAGCTATTGCAAATCCTAAAAGATGATGCTGTGAAAGTGCTTCACTCAATATGCCAGCAAATTTGGAAAATTCAGCGGTAGCCACAGGACTGGAAAAGGTCAGTTTTCATTCCAATCCCAAAGAAAGGCCATGCCAATGAATGTTCAAACTACTGCACAATTACACTCATCTCACACAGTAGCAAAATAATGCTCAAAATTCTCCAAGCCAGGCTTTAACCATATGTGAACCATGAACTTCCAGACGGTCAAGCTGGATTTAGAAAAGGCAGAGGAACCAGAGATCAAATTGCTGACATGCGCTGGATCATCAGAAAAGCATGAGAGTTCCAGAAAAACATCTATTTTTGCTTTATTGACGGCACCAAAGGCTTTGACTGTGTAGATCACAACAAACTGTGAAAATTTCTTAAAGAGATGGTGATCCCAGACCACCTGATCTGCCTCCTGAGAAATCTGTATGCAGGTCAACAAGCAACAGTTAGAACTGGACATGGAACAACAGAATGGTTCCAGATAGGGAAAGGGGTACGTCAAGGCTGTATATTGTCACCTACTTATTTAACTTATATACAGAGTACATCATGAGAAATGCAGATCTGGATGAAGCATAAGCTGGAATCAAGATTGCCAGGAGAAATATCAATAGCCTCAGATATGCAGATGACACCACCCTTATGGCATTTTCACCATATGAAAGTGGTGAAATTTCACACTTATGAAAGTAAAGAACTAAAGAACCTCTTGATGAAAGTGAAAGAGGACAGTGAAGAACTTGGCTTAAAGCCCAACATTCAGAAAACTAAGATGGCGTGTGGTCCCATCACTTCTTGGCAAATATATGGGGAAACAATGAAAACAGTGAGAGACTTTGTTTTTGTGCTCCAAAATCACTGCAGATGGTGACTGCAGCCATGAAATTAAAAGATGCTTGCCCCTTGGAGGACAAGCTGTGACCAACCTAGATAGCATATTAAAAAGCAGAAACATTACTTTATCAACAAAGGTCCGTCTAGTCAAAGCTATGGTTTTTCCAGTGGTCATGAATGGATGTGAGAGTTGGACTGTGAAGAAAACTAGCACAGAATTGATGCTTTTGAACACTGTGGTGTTGGAGAAGACTCTTGAGAGTCCCTTGGACAGCAAGGAAATCCAACCAGTCCCCCCTAAAGGAAATCAGTCCAGAATATTCATTGGAAGGACTGATGTTGAAGCTGAAACTCCAATACTTTGGCCACCTGATGTGAAGAACTGACTCCTTGGGAAAGACCCTGATGCTGGGAAAGGTTGAAGGTGGGAAGAGAAGGGGATGACAGAGGATGAGATGGTTGGATGGCATCACCAACTTGATGGACATGAGTTTGAGTAGGCTCTGGGAGTTGGTGATGGACAGGAAAGCCTGGCATGCTGCAGCCCACGGGGTCGTAAACAGTCAGACACAATTGAGCAACTCAACTGAACTGAAACATCTCAACAGAAGTGCTTAGGAAGGGAAATCCTTGTGCCAGTTCTAGAGCTGGACTATCTGGTTTTAAAGCCTGGCTTCATCAGTTACTTGCTGTTTAATGCTGGGCAAAACATTTAGTCTCTTTGGACTTTAATTTTCTCATTTGTAAAACCCTATATCATTGGTTT
Organism: Capra hircus; assembly: GCF_001704415.2. Lineage (NCBI taxonomy): Eukaryota > Metazoa > Chordata > Mammalia > Artiodactyla > Bovidae > Capra > Capra hircus. The sequence goes on along the minus strand of NC_030823.1, from coordinate 28,615,170 downwards.
TACACAAGGAGTATATATATATGTATGTAAGCTTCTACATTGCATGTGCTCAGTTACTAATAGCTATAATAATGTTATGTATGTCAAAGTGAGAGAATTAGTATCAAATGGATATCATATTTCTATAACACTAAATTATAATATGAATATGATATCTGCCTTTTCCTGACTCTGACCTTTGCATATCCCATTTCTTCAGCATTGTCTGCCAGCCACCACCTCCACATACTCCTTGCATGCCTAGTCTAGTATCTTATTCATCCAACAAATAAAAGAATTAAGTTGAATGTCATCTGAGGAAGTTTAAGTATTCCTTATTCTGTGGTGCTTTAGAATTTTGTTAATAAATTTACAATAGCTCTTATTATAATTACTTATTCACAAAATGTCTCCCCATCTAAACTATGACTTAGTTTATTGAAAGCATAGGCTGGTATATTATTATCCTGGCACAGGACCAAATTTTTAATACTTGTTTAATAAGTGTGTTAAATCAGTGTATGAATGATGTGGTAGAATTGGCTAGAACTTGCTTTTTCTCTGAAAACTGAATAATAGTGGTTGCAAATAAGTTTTCTCTGCTTTAAATACAAGTATGAACTAGATTTTTTTTCTTGCTTTGGGGATGGGTTTCTCTTGTTTTGTTTTGATTAACTGTGATTCCCTGGTCTTGTTTAGCTTTCTAAATTAGAAATATTTCTTCCATAAAAATCTAGACTTCTAGAACAGAATTAGTGTATTTGAAGTCATTACATTACCATCTCAAATAACTTTCAGTCAGGGATGGCTTTGTTTCCAGCACTATTTTAGATGCTTTTGTTAAAAACCAGGATCAGAAGGTGCAAACCAGAAGAAATCTTAGAGATTATTTGCATTTGAGAAAAGTGAAACTCAGAAGAGTTCAGGATTTACAGTCTTAAATGACAGAGTACAATTTAAACCCAGGTTTTCTAATTCTAAGTACCATTCTATCTGCTTGTTTCCTTTTTTTTCTCCTTTACTAATCACTGCTGCATTGAAGACTTCCAATCACATATACTAACCTACTGATCAAGCACTCATAATCTCTTGTATCTTTTAAAAATTTGTGGTAATAATAAAACTACCCAATAAATTAGTTAACACGTTCGAAATACTTAGCCCATGGCCTGGGACAAAGTAAAGACTCGGTAATTGTTAGCTATGATTATTATCATAATTTTAGGATATTATTATTATATTTAGGATTATTATCATTTCTTTAAGATATTTCTTTAAGATATTCTAAAAGTGGAAATGTCTTGATTTAAAGGTATATACATGTAAATTTTGAAACTTACTTTGGCCCCTTTAAAAGGTTATAGGAATCTTTACTGCATTGAGAATACTTTTCAATAGAATTGAAGAGAGAGAAAGTTCTTGAGTAAATGTTAGAAACTGTAGCACCCCATTTCCAAAAATGGACAGAAGATAAATAAGGATACAGATGTCTAACAACACATATATAGAACCCTCCTCCCAACAACAGCAGAATACATATTCTTCTCAAGTGTGATTGACACATTGTCTAGGATAGATCAGATATTAGGCCACAAAATAAATCTCAATAAATGTAAAATGACTGAAATCACACAAAGTATCTACTCCAATTTCACCATAGAATGAAGCTAGAAATCAGTATCATAAGGAAAACTGGAATGTTAAAATATGTGCCAATTAAGCAAGGCACTCTTAACCAACCCCTGGGTCAAGTGAAGAAATCACAAGGAAAATTAGAAAATGCTAATAAAATGAAAATACCACGTGGGATGCAGCAGAGGCAGTGCTCAGAGGCAAATGTGTAGCTATAAATGCTTCTATTAAAAAGTAAGAATCTCAAATCAGTAACCCAACTTTATATCTTACAGAACTAGAAAAAGAAGAGCAAAGGAAACAAAGCTAGCAGAAGGAAGGAAATAAAGATTAGAGCAGAGTTCAATAAAACGAGAAGAGAACAATAATAAAGAGAATGAAACCAAAGTTGATTCTTTGAAAGATCAGCAAAGTTGACAAACCTTTAACTAGACTTGACAGAGAGAGGGAGGAAGGGAGGAAGCAAGTAACTAACATCAGAAGTGAAAGTGGATGTTGCTACCTATCATCAAAAAGCAGAAGGATTATAAGAGAATACTCTGAACAACTCTGTGCCAACAAAGTAATCTAGATGAAATGGATAGATCGAGAAGCATGCAGATTATCTAAATGCAAGATAAAATATAAAGTCTCAACAGACTTATAACAGGCAAAGAGAATGAATTGGGTAATAAGAAACCTCCTGTCAAAGAAAAGCTCAGGACCAGATAAGTTCACTAGTGAACTGAACCAAACTTTTAAGGAAGAATTAATACCAGTTCCTCTTAAACTCTTCCACAAAATATAAGAATAAGGAACACTTCCTAATTCATTCCCTAAGGCCAACACTGCTGTAATCCCAAAACCACATGAATAATGTAAGAAGAAAATTACAGACCAGTATTCCTAGTGAATATAGATACGTGAATTCTCAACAAGATACCAATAGACCGAATCCAAAGTCATATTAAAAAGCTTATAAACCATGGCAAAGTGGGGTTTATCCCAGGAATGCAAGAGTGGTTAAATGTAAGAAAATAAATCAATATAATAAATCACATTAAAAGAAACAAAGTGAGCAGGGGGAACACATGGTTATCTTAATCTCACAAAATGCAACACTCTTTCCTGATAAAAACTCTCAGAAAGGTAAGAATAGTATGGAATGTACTTAACATGAGAAAAGGCATTTATGAAAAACCCACAGCTAACATCATACTCAATGATGAATGATTAAAAAAAATTTTCCCTTAGATTAGGAATGAGACAAGGATGCCCATTTTCACCATTGCAATTTAACATTATGCTAGTGGTTCTAGCCAGAGGAATTAGACAAGAAAAAGAAATAGAAGTCATCCAACCTGGGAATGAAGAAGTAAAACTATTTGCAGATCATAGGATCCCATATTTTAAAACTTTAGAGAATACTACCAGTTTCCAATCTAGCGTGTAAGAACTTTAGAAATCACCACTTTGTTCTAATACCAAGTAAAAGGCTGAACAAGTTGAAAAATCAACAGTTCTTAGACTTGAAAGAAAAGTTCAATTCAGTTCAGTTCAGTCCCTCAGTCGTGTCCAACTATTTGCGACCCCATGAATTGCAGCATGCCAAGCCTTCCTGTCTATCACCAACTCCCAGAGTTCACTCAAATTCATGTCCATCGAGTCGATGATGCCACCCAGCCATCTCATCCTCTGTCATCCCCTTCTCCTGCCCCCAATCCCTCCCAGCATCAGAGTCTTTTCCAGTGAGTCAACTCTTCACATGAGGTGGCCAAAGTACTGGAGTTTCAGCTTTAGCATCAGTCCTTCTAAAGAACACCCAGGACTGATCTCCTTTAGAATGGACTGGTTGGATCTCCTTGCTGTCCAAGGGACTCTCAAGAGTCTTCTCCAACACCACAGTTCAAAAGCATCAATTCATCAGCACTCAGCCTTCTTCACAGTCCAACTCTCACATCCATACATGACTGCTGGAAAAACCATAGCCTTGACTAGACAGACCTTTGTTGGCAAAGTAATGTCTCTGCTTTTCAATATGCTGTCTAGGCTGGTTATAACTTATCTTCCAAGGAATAAGCATTGTTTAATTTCATGGCTGCAGTCACCATCTGCAGTGATTTTGGAGCCCCCCAAAATAAATTCTGACACTGTGTAAGAAAAGTAGTATCACAGAATGAACTCCTACCCTGCAAGTTGGAGAGAGTGACACGCAGATCAAAAGAATCACAACTTAGGAGAGCAGGAACCCTTGTAGGAAAGCAGTGCAGTGCAGGGAAGCATGAACTGTACTTGAAAAATTGCTGGTGGCTCAGCGCAGACAAGTCTGAGATACAAAAACTCCAGGGGACCCTCATCACTGGGGAGCACTCATGGTTTCATCAGCTTTACATCCTAGAGCTCTGCCAGGTTTTTACAGTGAGTGTCAGAGGAAAATACCCCTTGTACTAACAATAGGGATAGCAGTTGTCAAATGTACTGGAGCAGTCTGTCCTTGTTAACAAGGTGTGTCTTCAACTAGAACCTAACTTGCTAAGGTTTTATCAGACCTAACTAACTTAAGAGAAGGGAAATAACCCATCCCAGCCCACTGTAGTCACCCTGTCCAAACAGGTAAATGGGGGAGAGTAGCTGACAAGGTTGTCTTTAGTTCACAGGCCAGAAGCCCAGGCTCAATAACATACTGATATCTAATCTTAGAGTTCTAGAACACTTCCCCTCTCCACACAACTTCCACCACATTACTAAGCCTATTTACAGCAGTTCCTTTTACTCAGTACAGCATGGTGACCTAACAATGAAAAATTACACACAAAAGTCAAAAAACAGTTACAATAGAGCAAACATCAGAACCACACTCAGGGTTGTTGAAATGGTCAGACCAGGAATTGAAAACAGCTCTGATGGATAAGATAAAAGACTTTAATGAAACTATGATAACGTTAATCAAAAGAAAGTGGGAGTAGCTATATTAATTTCAAACAGGGTGATATTCGGAGAGGGGAAAGTTTTTAGAAGTAAAGAAAGGCATTGTTTGTCACCAAGAAGACCTGGCATACTTAACATGTACGTGCGTAACAATATAGCATCAAAATGCATGTGGTAAAAATGAACAGAAGTGCAGAACTTCAAAAAGAGATAAATTCACTGTCATAGTTGGGAACTTCAGCACCCCTCTATCAGAAATTAACAGATCCAGAAGGTATAAAATCAGTAAGTACACAGCTGAATTCAACATCATCATCAATCATATGGGTATAAGGACATCTATGGGGCTTCCCACCAGTCCATTCTGAAGGAGATCAGCCCTGGGTATTCTTTGGAGGGAATGATGCTAAAGCTGAAACTCCAATACTTTGGCCACCTCATGCAAAGAGTTAACTCATTGGAAAAGACTCTGATGCTGGGAGGGATTGGGGGCAGGAGGAGAAGGGGACGACAGAGGATGAGATGGCTGGATGGCATCACCAACTCGACGGACATGAGTTTGAGTGAACTCCGGGAGTTGGTGATGGACAGGGAGGCCTGGCGTGCTGCGCTTCATGGGGTCGCAAAGAGTCGGACACGACTGAGCGACTGAACGGAACTGAATTGAACTGATGGGGCTTCCCTGGTGGCTCAGAAGGTAAAGCGTCTGCCTGCAACACAGGAGACCTGGGTTCGATCCCTGGGTTGGAAAGTTCCCCTGGAGGAAGAAATGGCAACCCACTCCAATACTCTTGCCTGGAGAATCCCATGGACAGAGGAGCCTGGTGGGCTACAGTCCATGGGATGGCAAAGAGTTGGACACAACTGAGCGACTTCACTTTTATAGATCAACAACAGCAGAATACACATTCTTCTCAAGCTTACATGGGATATCCACCAAGATGGACCACATTCTAAGCCATACCATAACAAATCTTTAACATATTTAAAAAAAATAGGAATCATACATTGTCTGCTCTCAGACCACAGTGGAATCAGACTAGATGTCAGTAACGAAAAGATAGCTGGAAAATTCCAAAATACTTGGGAATAAGACACCACCCTTATAAATAAAATGAGTCAAAGAAAATATCTCATGAGAAACTTAAAAATATTTTAAACTAAATGAAAATGAAAGCACAACTTATCAAACTTTGGCAGATGTAGTAGAAGCAGTACTTAGAGGGAAATTTGTAGCATTGAATGCATATATTAGAAAAGAAGAAAGATCTAACATTAATCATCTTAGCTTCTACCTTAGGATACTAAAAGGGGGGGTCCCTTTATCTATATTTGAGAGAAATCATATTAAGTTTTCTAGCATGAAGTATTCTTATATTCTGGGAATAAGTTGCTTATATAATAGTTGAATTTCAGTACAGCAGTAGGTTACAAATGTTAACATTTTGTTTAAAAATTTTTATGTTAAATTTGCATTGAGATGAGTCTGATTATATTATTATTGTGGTTTTTGTCCAGATTTTGTTTCAGAAATTTGAAAACCTTATATAAATTTAATAATTCCACTGGAAACTTGAAAAGAAGGGGAATTACCTATCAGTATAACTTACATCATTTTGTATACTTATAATTACCTTAAAAATTTTTTCTTTTCTGTGGTAAATTTTTTGCAAAGAATATGTTTAGTCAATGTTTTGCCTGCTGTGCTTTTTGCTAGATTTTTAAACTTTGGTTGTAAAATAAAACACATAGAAAGATAAAAAGAAAAGAGAGAGAGAACACTAATACCAGAAATGAAAGACAGGACATCACTATGCAACTCATGTACATTAAAATGCTAATAAAGAAATACTATGGACAATTAATTATTTGCCTACAAATTTGATAACCTAGCAGAAATCGACCAACTCCTTGAAAGACACAGCTGCCATAACTAGACTAAGAAGAAGTAAATAATATGAAAAGGCTCTGCTTGTTAAAGAAACTGAGTCAATAATTAATAACCTTCGAGAGCAGAAAGCATCAGGCCCAGATGTGTTCACTGGTGAATTATACAAGACATTTTAGGAAGAAATCACACCAATCCTCTACAATCACTTTCAGAAGATAGAACTAGAGGAAATACCTCCTAACTCATTCTATGATACCAGAATTACATTAATACCAAAACCAGACAAAGTACAAGAAAACAAAGCCACAGACTAACATGCGTCATAGACATAGATGGAGAAGTCCTCAACAAAATATTAGCAAGTTGAATCCAACAATATATAAAAATAATTATACACCACAGCCAAATGGGCTTTTATCCCATATATGTATGCAAGGCTGCTTCAACCTTTAAAAGTCAATTAATGTAATGCATCATTGATTTGATAAAAAATCACATGACTATATCAGAAGCTACAGAAAAAACATCTGACAAACTCCAGTACCCATTCATGATAAAAACTCAGTAAACTAGGGATGGGGGGGACTACTCAACTTGACAAAGTATCTATCAAAAATCCTACAGATAACATGATATTTAATGAAAGAAGCTTGAAAATTTTCACTAAGATCAAGAAGAAAACAAAGATTTTTTTCCTCTCACGACTCCTTTTCAACATCATACTGTATGTCCTAGCTAGTGCAGTAAGACAAGAAAATAAAATAAAAAAGGTATCCAGATTGAGAAGGATGACATAAAACTATCTCGGTTAACAGATGATATGATTGTCTACGTAGAGAATCAAAGAAATTAACAAAAATCTCCTGGAACTAATAAGGCATTTATAGCAAGGTTGCAGGTACAAGATTAATATGCAAAGGTTGGTCACTTCTTTATATACTAACCATGAATAATGGAATTTGAAATTTAAAACTGAATTCTATTCGTATTAGCACCTACAAAAATGAAATACTGAAATATAAGTGTAACAAAATATGCTTAAGATCTGTATGGGGAAAACTATAAAGCTCTAATGAAATAAATCAAAGAAGAACTACATAAATGAAGAGATATTCCATGTTCATGGACAGGAAGATTCAGTATTATCAAGATGTCAGTTCTTCCTGCTTTCAATTATAGATTTATTGCAACGTAAGTCAAAATTTCAGCAAGTTCTTTTGTGGATATCAACCAATTAAGCCTGAAGCTTCAATGGAGAGGCAAAAGACCCCAAATAGCCAACACAATAGTGAAGGAAAAGAGCACAGTTGAAATATTGACTTCAAGATTTAAATCAAGCTGCAGTAATCAAGACAGTATGGTATTGACAAGAAAATATATAGGTACAGCATCTATGAAAAGTTCAGTCGCTCAGTTGTGTCTGACTCTTTGTGACCCCATGAAATGCAGCACGCCAGACCACCCTGTTCATTACCAACTGCTGGAGTCTACCCAAACCCATGTCAATTGAGTTGGTGATGCCATCCAACTGTCTCATCCTCTGTCGCCCCCTTCTCCTCCTACCCTCAATCTTTCCCAGCATCAGAGTCTTTTCAAATGAGTCAGCTCTTCGCATCAGGTGGCCAAAGTATTGGAGTTTCAGCTTCAACATCCGTCCTTCCAATGAACACCCAGGACTGATCTCCTTTAGGATGGACTGGTTGGATCTCCTTGCAGTCCAAGGGACTCTCAAGAGTCTTCTCCAACACCACAGTTCAAAAGCATCAATTCTTCTGCACTCAGCTTTCTTTACAGTCCAACTCTCACATCCATACATGACCACTGGGAAAACCATAGCCTTGACTAGACAGACCTTTGTGGACAAAGTAAACAAAGGCAATGCAACGGAGGAAAGATGTTCTTTTTAACAAATGGTTTAGAACAACCAGACGGCGCATACCAAAAAAAAAAAAAAAATCTATAAATAGAACTTACACCCTTCACAAAAATTCACTTAAAATAGATCACAGACTTAGATGTGAAACATAAAATTATTAACACTCCTCAGTCAGTCAGTTCATTTGCTCAGTCGTGTCTGACTGTTAGCGACCCCATGGACTGCAGCATGTCAGGCCTCTCTGTCTATCACCAACTCCCGAAGCTTGCTCACACTCATGTCCATTGAGTTGGTGATGCCATCCAACCATCTTTGTTTTTCTCTTCTCCTCCTGCCTTCAATTTTTCTCAACATCAGGGTCTTTTCTAATGAGTCAGCTCTTCACATCAGGTGGCCCAAGTATTGAAGCTTCAGCATCAGTCCTTCCAATGAATATTCAGGGTTGATTTCCTTTAGGATTGACTGGTTGGATCTCCTTACAATCTAGAGAACTCTCAAGAGTCTTCTCCCACACCACAGTTCAAAAGCGTCAGTCCTTCAGTGCTGCGTCTTCTTTATGGTCCCCCTCCTATCATCTTGCTGTAGCTTCTCTTTTGCCTTTGGACGTGGGGTATCTTTTTTTGGTGGGTCCAACATTCTCCTGTTGATGGTTGTTGAGCAGCTAATTGCGATTTTGGTGTTCTGTCAGGAAGATGAGTGCATGTCCTTCTACTCCGGGATATGTCCCTACCCTTAATACAGACTTCAAAAAAAGAATGCACTACCCTCTAGATTTTGATTCCTTGTTGTCACTAAGTATAATCTCAAAGGTTCTTTGGATTCTAAAAGTTTTATTGTGGATCATCTGGGAAAGTTGCATATAACAAAATAGAAAAGGTACAAAACTCAGGAAATCTTATAGTCATAACCTTTGACTGTATGCTTCTGCTTACCTTCAGCACTACTTGGAAGAGCCGTTGGACTTTACATTTTCCTTTCTCTTTGATACCAAGAGTATATTTCAACCTAATTTCTAAAAAAGATGGCTGTCAACCAAATTTCTCCTTCTTACTACCCTACCTAAATGCAAAGAATTGTGTCATTTTTTTCCTAGAATGGCTACAGAGATGTTAGATTGGACCTTTGTCATTTCTCCTTGGACTATTGCAGAATCCTTTTCCCGGTTCTTTTTGTGCATTCTAGCTCTACCACCTCTCCCCCAGTTTACTCTGTTAAAGACACAAAAGTGTTTATAACATTTTATTAGTTTCACATCAGAAACAGGATGCAGTTAGATTTTTCCCTAGCATACACAAACAATGTTATATATAAATTAGAAATTTAAATGTAAAACAAATGATTATATAAGTACCATTAGAAATATAGATAAATATTTAATCCTGGTGTGAAGGAGACTAGAATACAACAATAAAGGAATACACACGTAGAAAAATATTAGTAACATATGGCAGACGAAAGTTAACAGCCTTAATAAAGTATTAGTCTATACAATAATATGCAAAAGTAATATTCGTTTCCATGAACAGTCCTTTGTATTATAGTTATTATTTGATATTTTATTATTCTTACAAATTAACTAATCTTGTATTATTACTTCTATAGCAAAAACAAATTAGTTATTCACCAGGAGTATGCAGCATAGAACATCAGCAAGAAATAACCAAACTAAAGACTGATTTGGAAAAGAAAAGTATCTTTTATGAAGAAGAATTGTCCAAGAGAGAAGGAATACATGCAAATGAAATTAAAAATCTGAAGAAAGAACTACATGATTCAGAAGGCCAACAACTTGCTCTCAACAAAGAAATTATGATTTTGAAAGACAAATTGGAAAAAAACAGGAGAGAGAGGTAAGAAGTTATTTACTCCTCTAATAATTATTTGTTGAATACCTGTTTGGTGTCAAGGATTGAAGTAACATAGGCAGTAAATACAGTCTAGTCCTCAAGAAGAGCAAAGTCAAGATTGGTAAATAGAAGATTATATTACAGCATCATAGGAAAGCAAATGGGAAGTATAGGAACACTTATAGAAGAGACACAAAAGGTGACTTTGCTGCTTGGGTTTTTTTTTTTGTTGTTGTTTATTTCTTTTTTTTTCAAATGTTTCTTTGGTGTGTCTGGGTTTTTTGTTTTTTTGTGGGTTTTTTTTGTATTTTTTTTAATTTTTTTAAATTTTAAAATCTTTAATTCTTACATGCATTCCCAAATGAACAAAAATTATTTCTGAGTTCAGACCAAGGATATAAGAAATAGATAGCTGTGGAAGAGTGTCCAGGCAACGTTTAGTAGAATTTGCCAAGATCTATAGGAAAAGGGTAGCAATGACTCATTTAGAAAATGAAAGGTGTTCATTATGGTGGAGGCGTAAAAATAAAGATGAGTGTTAAGAAATGAAACTGGAAAGGAAAATAGAGGCAAGATCATGAAGGAATGTAAGGAATTTAGACTTTATCCTAAAACTAGTGGAGAAAAATATCATGATTATATTTTCGAAAGATCACTCTTATTACTGTGTAGATTAAAAGAAGCAGACTGTAGACAGGAATCTATCCATGAGAGATGAGGTGCCGGGACCTTAGGTATGACAGCGAAGATGGAGAAAGGCGTATGAACTCAGAAAGTCTACTGAGAAGACAGAACCTGGAGGACATAATGACCAGATATGAGAAATGAGAAGCAGAAGAAATTATCAGTGATACTCAAGTTTCTAGGTTTTAGGGAACTAAATGTATGTTATTGTCATTCTCAACTTATATTGGCAGCTTGAGTTTGGTCCATTCATTCAACCAGTTTTTTTCGAACCTGCTGTGTGAAAGCACTGTTATAGCCCCTGGGGACATAGCAGTGAACAGACAAAAATTCTCTGTCCTTATGGAGCTTTCCTTTAGTTATGGTGAAAGACTATAAATAAAATATAAACAAAATAAGTAAAATACAGAATATGTTAGATAATTATTAAGTCCAAGAACAAAAAGTAAGGCAGAGGATGGGAACTGTGAAGCATTAGGGTGAGAATTAAATTGTACACACACATACACATGATAGCCGGGAAAAATTATACTGAGAAGGTGATTTCTCAGTAAGGACCAAAGAAAGTGGGTCCTTACATATGTATGAGAAGAGCATTTTACATTAAGAACAAGTCTGTTGAGATGGTAAAAAGATCAGTGGTTGCAGGGGTTGGAAGGAGAATATGCAGGGTACAGAGGATTTCTCGGACAGTGAAACTATATGTCACTATACAACCTAATATAAATTGTACAGTTTTAGTAATAATGATGTGTCTAATGTAGATCCATTAATAGTAACAAACACACCACTCTGAGTATATGGGCAATCTCTGTACTTTCCTTTCAGTATTGCTATGAACTTAAAACCACTCGAAAAAACAAAGTCTATTAAAATAATAATACTAAAAACGAGGCCAATGTAGATAAAACAGAGTTAAGGGGAAAGAATAGTGAGAGATGTGTATGAGAGGTAATGGGGGCCAGATCATGTAAGGTTTTATAAGTCATTTTCAGTGACTTACAATTACTTACTCACAGTAAAACCATGGCAGGCTTCTCTTGTGACTCAGCTGGTAAAGAATCTGCCTGCAATGTGAGAGACCTGGGTTCAGTCCCTGGTTGGGAAGATCCTCTGGAGAAGGGAAAGGCTACCGACTCCAGTATCCTGGCCTGGAGAATTCCATGGATCGTGTAGTCCATGGGGTCGCAAAGAGTCAGACACGACTAAGCGACTTTCACTTACACTTTCAAAACGCATGTACAGCCGTGGTGGACTCATGTCAATGTATGGCAAAACCAATACAGTATTGTAAAATAAAGTTTAAAAAAAAAAAACAAAACATGGCAGGGAAGCATTGCAGGATAGTGAGTGGAAAATGGACAAAAACTGACTTAAAAGGGTTGCTCTGATGACTAGTTTAAGAAAAGTCTGAACTAGATAAGGGAAGAGGCAAGGAAGCCATTTAGAAGGCTATTGCAGTAATCTAGGCAAAAGATGAAGGTGGCTTGAGCCTAGGTTGGTGGCAGAAAAGGTAAAGATAATGATAGTTGCTAATAGACTAGATATGGATAAGAGAGAAAGAAGAAAAATCAAGGGTGATACTACAGTTTGGGGCCTTAGCAATTAAGAGAATATAGTTACCATTTAGAGAGGAAGACTACAAAAGAAGTAAGTTTGGGATGAGAATATCAGAAGCTCATTTTATACAAATTATGTGTGAGATGCTTTTTAGACATACAGGTGGAAATGTCTAATAGGTCTTCATATAAACAAGTCTGGATTTCAGGGCTGGAAATAAATCCTGGGGGTATCTATCACTCCCACGATATCAAAAGGGGTGAGACTATATGAGATCACTTAGTGAATGAATATGGATGAAAAAGAAGTCCTCGGACTGTACCCTGGAGCTCCAATCTTTAGAAGCTGGGAAATGAGGAAGAAACAGCAAAGTAGATAAGAAAGAGCCAGGAAGAATGATAGGAAGAAGGCCAGGCAAGTTTGGTGCCCAGATTTGACGTTAGGATAAATGTGTATCAAATCTGTCTACATGTCAAATTAGATGAGGTCTGAATCAAATATGAAGGTCATTGGTGACTTTGATAAGAACAATTTCAGTGGCCAAAAAACCCCTAATGGATCTGAAGACTTAAAGGAGAGTGTTTAGAGACAGGGTATAGATAACACTGTTATTATTGGAAGTCTTTCATTGCAAGAACAAGAAGTAGTGAAAACTGAAATAATAATAGGAGGAGAAATTTATCTCAAAAATAACACCATGCTTGTAATCTGGTAGAAAGTACCCAGTAGATGGTTCAGACAGAGAGGGAAAAAGTGTACTTGAGCAGGCACATAAGCAAAGAGGTTGACCTTAGCTATGTTTTTTCCTATAGTAAGAGAAGAGTAAGTCAAATATATGGTTATAGGGCAAGGAAGGTGGGGTTGGTGGTAACTTGATTATCTGTTATTAGGGTTGGGCATGTTGAATTGGAGGTGCTTAGGAGACAATTTTGAGGAGATATCAAGTCGACAATTTGAAACCCAGAAAAGCTTCCAACGTAGTGGTGGTTTAGTCGCTAAGTCGTGTCCAACTCTTGCAAACCCATGAACTGTAGCCTGCTAGGCTCCTTTGTCCATGGGATTCTCCAGGCAAGAATACTGGAGTGGGTTGCCATTTCCTTCTCCAATGTAGACTGAAGTAGTTTAATTAGTTCTAATTCATCTCCAATGTAGATTGAGATGTAAATTCAGCATAATAGATGACAATTGAAATCAGGTAATATAATAGATGCTGTAGCTCAGGAAGAACGTGTAAAGAAAAGTTGAGCACCTGAGACAGAATACCTGAGAGTATTGGCATTTATGTGCAGGAAAGAGGGGATGGCGGGGGCTCACAAAGACAGCTATAAAGTCAAAATGTAGGCAGAAATCAGGAGAGTGGGCATCCCAGGAGCCAGGAGAAGACTGCATTTCAGGAGAGGGAACTGGGGACAGTGTCAAAGGTAGCCAGTAGATTGGATATAATAACAGTTGGAACAATAGGTTTGAGACAGCATTTTTTTTTTGGTGATGACAGCAGAAGCCAGATTTTGGCACAGGGAGGAAAAATTAGGCAAGAAGTTAAGTGAATATGGCAGTCTCTCAAGATTTCAGGGTGGTTGCCAGTGAACAGGAAGACCAGGAAAGTGGCTAAGTTGGTAAAGAATCTGCCTGCAATGCAAGGGACTGCCTGCAAAGCAGGAGACCTGGGTTCACTCCCCAGGTTGGGAAGATCCCCTGGAGAAGGAAATGGCAACCCACTCTAGTATTCTTGCCTGGGAAATTCCATGGATGGAGGAGTCTGGTGGGTTACAGTCCATGCAATTGCAAGAGTCAGACACAACTGAGCGACTAAACCACCGCCATCCATAGTAGACCCTCAGCACATTGGCTCAGACAGTAAAGAATCTGCCTGCAATGCAGTAAATGCGAGTTCGATCCCTGGATCAGGAAGATTCCCTGGAGAAAGGACTGGTAACCTGCTCTAGTATTCTTGCTTGGAGAATTCCATGGACAGAGGAGCCTGGTTGGCTACAGTCCATGGGATCTAAAAGAGTTGGATATGACTGAGTAACACTTTCACTTTCTTTTTTGTTTAAGTATGGCAGAGACTTATGTTTAATGCTAATAGGAAAAAACAAAAATGGTTTCATATAGAAAAAATGTTTTTGGCTGTGCTGGGTCTTCATTGCTGTGCAGACTTTTCTCTAGTTGCGGTGAGCAGAAGATACTCTCTAGTTGCAATGCGAGGGTTTCTCCTTGCAGTGGCTTCTCTTGTTGCCAAGGACAGACTCTAGAGCCTTTGGACTTCAGTAGTTGCAGCATGTGGGTCCAGTAGCTGTGGCTTCCAGGTTCCAGAGCACAGGCTCAGTAGTTGTGGTGCATGGGCTCAGTTGCTCTGAGGCATGTGGGATCTTCCCAGACCAGAAATCAAATCTATGTCTCATGCATTGGCAGGCATATTCTTTATCACTGAGCCTCCAGGGAAGCCCTTTATAGAAATTTTACTCAATTTACTTTCATCCACTTATATTTCTGAAAGAATGCATCTTTGTAGTTTTTCATATTTTTTTAAGTTGTTGTTTTTGTTGCTTCTGAATCTAGAAAGATTCTAAACATAACTGAATTTCACAGTTTGATTGTAGATAATAAAGTAACACATTTGCTTGGACACAAAATGTTTATTTTCCTAGAAGTTAATAATTTAATTATAATTTAATTTATATTCAATAATTTAGTGATAAAGGGATTTTTAAGATTACATTTTTAAATCAACCATTATTTATGTTCTTTGTTGACTTGGAAGCAATTATAGAATTATCCAGAACTTCACTTTGAAATTTATTTGCTGCTAACCAACTTTCTCCATCAAACTGCAGTAGAGATAAGGCTCTTCTCTACACTTCAATTCAGTATTCAAAAACTGATTCCCCTGTCTCCCTTGCTGCTGCTGCTACTAAGTCACTTCAGTCGTGTCCGACTCTGTGTGACCCCATAGACAGAAGCCCACCAGGCTCCCCCATCCCTGGGATTCTCCAGGCAAGAACACTGGAGTGGGTTGCCATTTCCTTCCCCAATGCATGAAAGTGAAAGGGAGGTTTTTAAAAAGTTAGTTAGAATTGTGTTTACCTCTAAGGGTTAATCAGTTCTGTCCCCCAGAACTAAACAAGTTTTATAACACTTAATGTGTTATATGTATATACATGTAGATTGGTAGGTACGTAGGGAATAAGGAAAGAAGGAATTAGGGAAGGATGGCCTGAGTGTGTTGAGAGAACTGTTGGTAGTATAATTCGAGTTTTCTTGAATTTTCTATGCAATCTAGACCCGAGTGTAGAATCATATTGTGGTCCCTGTATCCTCCTTTTCCCCTTGCTTCCTTATGTTCCCATACTTCCTAGCATATACACAGACAAATAAGGTGAGCATAATCAGGATGTCTTCCTCAGATTTTCAAATGAACAACAAAATAAATGTTATTAAGCAGACAAATCTATTTATTAATTAAAAGGAAATGATTGAGATTTCTTCATTTTAAGGGAAAGGATCGGGATTTGGAGCAATTGAGATATAGTGGTTTTTCAGCATAGAGCATATGATACAATACCATTATTTTAGTTTTAATTCAACTCCTTTTTTTCTTGCATATTTTGAATTGTGTTAGTCAAAGTGAAAGGGAAGAATTTGAAAATGAATTCAAGCAACAGTATGAACGAGAAAAAGTGTTACTAACTGAAGAAAATAAAAAACTGACAAGTGAGCTTGATAAGGTGAGTGATTCAATCTCATTTATGTTTATTGACACATGCTAGATATTCAATACTGCCATAGTAGTTGTAGATATAATTTTATATTTGATATACTTTTTTTTTTAATATTTCTCCTTATATCAAAGATTGCTTCTGTGAAAAGCCAATGTTTCATTTTACCAATCTTTACAGGAGTCTTCTGGAGAAAGGACTTGGCTCACCTTGTCTTGTTCTTCATCCCAGTATTTTTTGAGCCCTTGTTCTTTGTTTTACTTTCCATCTCTTTTACTCATTTCTTTCAAATTCATCACTTACAGTGTCACGGCTAGCTAAGTTAGGGCCTGCCTTTGGCAAGTACAGGAACAATTAAGCCAAACTAGAGAAATTTTGACAATTCTGATCCTATTCATGATGGAGAACTGATAATAGCTAGAAATAATACCATTGGTATGTAAGAAGCCAAAGAAACCAACTCTGTCTAAAACCTATAGCACAAACAAAGGGCTGAACCATAGACTAAACCTAGATTACAACTAGATTTATGAACAAAATTTCAGATACTTAAAGGAATCTTTTTCCATTTAGTATCTCAGATTTCTTAAATTGCCATCATTCTGCATTTCTTGTGTGATTTGTTAACATCTGAGAAATCCTAATGTTAATCTGCAATTTTAATGGTTGTACTTACTTATAAATAAGGTTTGGATAATTGTCCTTTATAATGAGTTCTAATATTTTCCAAAGTATTATGTTTAATTAGTCATTTCAACAACAGATTGAAAGACAATGGCTAAATAATCACACAAAAAAAGAAACTTCATTCTATCTTAATTTCCAACATATTCCATGTTTATTTTCGTTTCTCTCACTATTTTTCCCATGATTATTCAACTTTGTAAGCCTTTAAAAATGACTTTGCTTGTTTGGTTGCAAGCCACTTGAGAAAGAACTCTGTTAGTTTATTTTGTGCTTGCAAAGCTGATGCATACAAACACTGGAAAATGACCAAATACTAAGTAGTATAAGTTATTTTAGACTATGAATATGGTGTGAACATTATTGAAAAGCTGTTAGTTATTTCCACTAAAATAAAACTAATAACGCTTCCCTGGTGGTTCAGTGGATAAGAATCCACCTGCCAACGCAGGCGACACAGGTTCGATCCCTGGTCCAGAAAGATTCCACATGCTGTGGAGCAGCTAGGTGTGTGCACCACAGCTAACGAGCCCACGTTCTAGAGTCCGTGAGTCACAACTGCTGAAGCCTGTTTGCTCTAGGGTCGCCAAGTCACAGTTACTGAAGCCCGTGCACTTACAACCCCAGCTCCACAACTAGAGAAGTCACTGCAATGTGAAGCCTGCACACCACACGGAGAGAACCCCCGTTCCCCACAACTAGAGAAAGCCTGCACACAGCAACGAAGACACAGTGCAACCAAAAGTAAAATATCTTAAAAACTAGTATTATTTAAACTTTATCCAAATAAGTCACATAATTGTTATTGAATGGACTTGTATCATATGACTGCAAAATTGAGCATCATTTTTGTCTACAAGACAGAATTTTAAGATTCTGTTAAGAGTTATCTTGAGGTAAGAAATATAATTAAAGTCTAGAAGGCTGCTTCATATAGAATTTCTAAGCAAATTACCTAGTAAAAGATGGTATTATAGTTGAAGAAAAATTGACTTGTGATATAATCAGATTGAGTACAGATCAAATTTTGTATTCACCCCTTGGCTTTATTTCATGATTAACCATAATGTTCTGGTGAGCTTACCAGAAACACATCTTTAGAAATAATTTTTAAACAATGCTCTTGATTTTGATGAGATCTGAAAGATAAAAACCTATCTCCTAATTTTATAAAAAATAGAACATTATCTTGTCTTGCTAAATTGAAAGATATGAAAGAGAATTTGAGTAGAACTTTGACAGCAAATCATAATGGTTGGAGAGCATTCAATGACAAATGATAACAAGGAAATATTTGTTCCTTGAGAATTAGGGGAGGATCTGGGTCTCCTGTTTGAACCTCTTCTCTATTTTTGCTCCTTGTATTTAGTTTTATTTGTCTTTCTGCTTCTTACTCAGCCCACTGCATATTTTCACTTTCTTTCAATTTATTTATTTTTTGTTTGTTTGATTACATTGAATATTTTCTCCAAGAGAAATAACCAAAGAATACCTTTGCCATCGCTACACCAGCTGTCCCAGCTGGAAGATAACCGAATTCCTTCTCACCCAACTTCAGATATAGAAACCAAAGAGCAATTAGTGTGTTAATTTTGAAACTTGGATAACTAGTAGATTCTCACAGTCAGGCTTTTTAACTTCAAAAATAAAAATTAAGTAGAAAAAACCTTATTGATATTTTCAGAAGTCTGTATTCAAAGTTTCTATTAAAGGTAACTTATTACAAGTAAAATCGCCATCTGTGCCAAGCAGTGGAAGTAAATGGTTTCCAGTGAGAAAAGATGATCATTTGTATCTTGTTTTTAAATAATTAGTTTGAGTAAAATCAAACTTATACAAAGTATGGGAAATATTCAGCATAGAAGTTACCTATGATTTCATCAACCTGAAGCAGCTATTTTACTTCTATATGTTCCTTTCCAGGTTCTGTTGGTTGGTACACATATTATTACATAATTTCAGTCATATATACATTATATTTTCTAATCTGCCTTTTCGCTTAAAACATGAGCACTCTTCCATATCCTATGTAGTCTTATAATTATCATAAACCAAATATGTCAGTTCACAAATAGTAAAATCTTATTCTCAAATATGCAAAATGAGCCAATACTTAGGTAAAGTTTACTTTTTACCCTCCTAATTTACTTTATATAAATCATTTAATCCTCACAATAAATCTTTCAGGTATACCCTATTTTTCTTAGCATTTTACAGATACTGAGGCAAAAGGGAGGTTAAGCTACTCTACTAATCTCACAACTAGGGGATGGCAGAATGGGATTAGAACACAGGTAGTCTGGCTCCAGAGCCCATGCTTTTGTTTAGTAAGAATG
Organism: Capra hircus; assembly: GCF_001704415.2. Taxonomy (NCBI): domain Eukaryota; kingdom Metazoa; phylum Chordata; class Mammalia; order Artiodactyla; family Bovidae; genus Capra; species Capra hircus. Next base: position 28,596,055 of record NC_030823.1, on the reverse strand, counting down.
AAAAAATTAGCGTTTTCTGACAAATACTAAACAAATCTATTTGAGACTACGTGTAACTATTGTAACATGACAGTGCAAAAATCTGTATTTCCTCCTCTTCTTGCAAATCTCCAGCTGAAACCCCAACCACAAATCATTTGGATGGGCTGTCAAAAGCAATGGCGATCAAAAAATGATGTGTTATGGGAATTAGTGAAGACACTACATCTGCAAAATCATTCTCAAAAACAGCTGGTATACCTCTGGGTATGTTAACATCAAGAGATTGATGCATCCTCTCCAAGAAAAAAAAAAAGTTTCATAGTGGACACAGTTATCAAAAATAGTAATTTCAGAGTTTCCAGAGTAAACTGCTACTGCTAAGTCACTTCAGTCATGTCTGACTCTGTGCAACCCCATAGACAGAAGCCCACCAGGCTCCCCCATCCCTGGGATTCTCCAGGCAAGAACACTGGAGTGGGTTGCCATTTCCTTCTCCAATGCAAGAAAGTGAAAAGTGAAAGTGAAGTCGCTCAGTTGTGTCCGACCCTCAGCAACCCCATGGACTGCAGCCTTCCAGGCTCTTCCGTCCATGGGATTCTCCAGGCAAGAGCACTGGAGTGGCGTGCCAAGGAAGACAAATGCAAAACATTGCTGAGTTAAATTAAAGAATGTCTAAACAAATGGAGAGAGATACTGTGTATTGTTAGGACTGCAGTTCTCTAATCTGTAGATTCAAGGAAGTCCCTATAAAGATTATATAGGCTTTTTTGTTAGAAGTGACAAGCTTATTCTTAAATGTATATGGGTATACAAAAAGATCAAAAATATTTCACGGAGTGGGTATAATAGTTGAAGAGTTTATACTACCAAAGTTTGAAACTTACTTTAAATCTACAGTAATCAAAAGATTACTAAAGGAAATCAACTCTGAATATTCATTGGAAGGACTGATGTTGAAACTGAAGCTCCAATACTTTGGCCACCTGCTGCAAAGAGCCAACCAGTTGGAAAAGACCCTGATGCTGTAAAGGACTGAGGGCAGGAGGAGAAGGGGACGACAGAGGATGAGATGGTTGGATGACATCACTGACTCAATGGACATGAGTTTGAGCAAGCTCTGGGTGATGGTGAAGGACAGGGAAGCCTGGTGTGCTGCTGTCCATGGGGTCGCAAAGAGTCAGACACAACTGAGCAACTGAACAACAACCTTGATATAACGAAAGAGAGTCGAGTCCAAAAATAAGATGTCATATTTATAGTTGATTGATTTTCAGCAAAAGTGCCAAGAAAATTAAATGGGGGAAAAAATAAATGTGAGACATGATACTATAAAACTCCTGGAAGAGAACATAGGAAAAATATTCTATGATGTAAATCATAGCAGTAGTTTCTTAGGTCTGTCTCCCAAAGCAATAGAAATAAAAGCAAAAATAAGCAAATGGTACCTAATTAAACTTAAACGCTTTTGCACAGCAAAGAAGACCATAAATAAAATGAAAAGACAACTTGTGGACTGGGAAAGAAATATTTGCAAATGATGCAACCAGCAAGGGCTTAATTTCCAAAATATGCAAACAGCTCAGATAACTCAATAACAAAAACAAACCCAATCAAAAAATGGTCAGAAGACCTAAACAGACATTTCTCCATAGAAAATGTTACACATGAAAAGATGCCCAACACTGCCAATTATTAGAGAAAATGCAAGTGAAAACTACAGTGAGATACCACCTCACACCAGTCAGAATGACCATCAAAGAGTCTACAAAGAATAAATGCTGGAGAGTATGTGGTGAAAGGGGACCTTCCTACAGTGTTAGAGGGAATGTAGACAGTTGCAGGCACTATGGGAAACAGGATGGAGGCTTCTTAAAAAACTAAAAATAGAATTAGCATACAATCCAGCAATCCCACTCCTGAACATACATCTGGAGAAACTCAAATTTGAAAAGGTAATGTACCTCCGTGTTCATAGCAGTGCTATTCACAGTAGCCAAGATATGGAAGCAACCTAAATGTCCATCAACAAATGAATAGTTAAAGAAGATGTGGTATATATTGATATATATGAAATTGAATACTTTGTTGTTCTTTAGCCACTAAGTCCTGTTCAGCTCTTTGCAACCCCATGGACTGCAGCATGCCAGGCTTCTCTATTCTCTGCTATCTCGCAGAGTTTGCTCACATTTAAGTCCATTGAATTGGTGATACTATTTAACCATCTCATCCTCTGCCACCTGCTTCCCCTCTTGCCCTCAATCTTTCCCAGCATCAGGGTCTTTTCCAGTGAGTTGGCTCTTCGTATCATATGACCAAAGTATTGGAGCTTCAGTTTCAACATCAGTCCTTACAATGAATATTCAGGGTTGATTTCCTTTAGGATTAACTGGTTTGATCTTGCAGTCCAAGGGACTCTTGAGAGTCTTCTCTAGTAGCACAATTCAAAAGCATCACTTCTTCAGTGCTCAGTCTTCTTTATGGGCCAACTTTCACATCTGTACATGACTACTGGAAAAACCATAGCTTTAACTATATGGATCTTTGTCAGCAAGGTGATGTCTCTGCTTTTTAATATGCTGTCTAGGTTAGTCATAACCTTCCTTCCAAGGAGCAAGCATCTTTTAACTTCATGGCTGCAGTCACTGTCCACAATGAAATTGGAGCCCAAGAAAATAAAATATGTCACTATTTCTACTTTTTCCCCTTCTGTTTGCCATGCAGTGATAGGACCAGAGGCCATAATCTTAGTTTTTTCCTGTTGAGTTTCAAGCCAGGTTTTTCACTCTCCTCTTTCAGCCTCATAAGAGTCTGTTTAGTTCCTCTTCACTTTGTGCTATTAGAGTGGTATCATCTGCATATCTGAGGTTGTTGATATTTCTCCCAGCAGTCTTGATTCCAGCTTGTGATTCATCCAGCCTGGCATTTTGTGTGATGTACGATGCAGAGAAGTACATATGTAAGCTGTGCATAAATAAGGGTGACAATATATAGGCTTTTACTCCTTTTCCAATTTGGAACCAGTGTGTTGTGCCATGTCTAGCTCTAACTGTTGCTTCCTGATGCACATACAGGTGTCTCAAGAGACAGGTAAGGTGGTCTGTTACACCCATCTCTCTAAGAATTTCCCACAGTCTGTTGTGATCCACACAGTCACAGGCTTTAGAGTAATCAATGAAACAGAAGTAGATATTTTTCTGAAATTCACCTGCTTTTTTTGTGATCCAGTGAATGTCAGCAGTTTGATGTCTAGTTCCTCTGCCTCTTCAAAACTCAGCTTATACATCTGAAAGTTCTTGGTTCACATACTGCTGAAGGATTTTGCAAATTACCTTGCTAGCATAGGAAATGAGTGCCATTGTATGGTGGTTTGAACATTCTTTGGCATTGCCTTCCTTTGGGATTGGTATGAAAACTGACCTTTTCCAATCCTGTGGCCATTGCCGAGTTTTCCAAATGTGATGACATATTGAGTGCAGCACTTTAACAGCATCATTTTTAAGGATTTTAAATAGCTCACTGGAATTCCATCACCTGCACCAGCTTTGTTCATAATAATGCTTTCTAAGGCCCACTTGACTTCACACTCCAGGATGTCTGGCTGGTGTTTCCTATGACCAGTGTGTTCTCTTGGAAGAATTCTGTTAGCCTTTGCCCTGCTTCATTTTGTACTCTAAGGCTAAACTTGCCAGTTACTGCAGGTATCTCTTGACTTCCTACTTTTGCATTCTAATCTCCTGATGAATAGGGCATCTTTTTTTTTTTTTTTTTTTTGGTGTGAGTTCTAGGAGGTCTTCTAGGTCTTCATAGAATTGTTCAACTTCAGCTTCTTTGGCATTGGTTGTAGGGGCATAGAATTGGATTACTGTGATGTTGAATGCTTTGCCTTGAGACTGCACCCGAGTACTCCATTTTGGACTCTTGCTGATTATGAGGGCTACTCCATTTCTTCTATGGGATTCTTGCCCACAGGAGTAGATATAATGTTCATCTTAATTAAATTCACCCATTCCTGTTCATTTTAGTTCACTGATTGTTAAGCTATCCATGTTCAGTCTTGCCATCTCCTACTTGACTATGTTCAATTTACCTTGATTTACAGACCTAACATTACAGGTTTCTATCTAATATTGTTCTTTACAGCATTGGGCTTTAATTTCACCAGCAGACACATTCACAGCTGAGCATTGTTCCTACTTTGGCACACCCATTTCATTCTTTCTGGACCTATTAGTAATTACCCTACATCTTTTTGCCTTTTCATACTGTTCATGGGGTTCTCCAGGCACGAATACTGGAGTGGTTTGCCATTCCTCCTCCAGTGGACCATGTTTTGACAAAACTCTTCATTATACCCATCTTGGGTGGCCCTGCACAGCACGGCTCATAGCTTCTTTGAGCTATGCAAACCCCTTCACCACAACAAGGCTGTGATCCATGAAAGGGAGTGGAATACTACTCAGCCATTAGAAAATTTGTAAATAAGTTCATTTGTATCATTTTTTAAGATTCCATATATAATTGGCATCATATGATATTTGCCTTTCTCTGTCTTACTTCACTTAGTGTTCATCTTTAAGTCCATCCATGTTGTAGCAGATGACATTATTTCATTCTTTTTTCCTGAAATATTACTCAGCCATTAAACAGAATGGAATAATGTCATTTGCCACAACATGAATGAACTTAGAGATTATGTACTAAGTGAAGTTAAGTTATACAGAGAAAGATAAACATCATTTAATATCACTTATATGTGGAATCTTAAAAAATGATACAAATGAGCTTATTTATGAAACAGAAAGTGACTCATAGACATTGAAAGCAAACTTAGGGTTACCAAAGGGAAAAGGACAAAGGGAGGGATAAATTTGGAATTGGGGATTAACAGATACAAACTACTATATATAAAATATATAAACAGCAAGATTCTACTGTACAGGACAGGGAATATCAATATCTTGTAATAAGCTACAATGGAATGAAATATGGAAAGGTTCTCGCTCTATAGATAGATATAGATTTATCTGAGTCATATTGCTGATGTGATTTCATCAGAAACTACATAAAACTATTTAAAAAAAAAAACAACCAATAAGAGATTATATATACATACACACCCTTATATACATACACTCAGATAATCACGCACATGTATTATGTATAAAAATGTTTACTGTGAGGAATTGGCTCACTTGTTTATAATTGTTGTTTAGTTGCTAAGTTGTGTTCCAAGATCTGCAGTTTGTAAGCTGGAGAGACAGTTTAGTCCAAGTCCAAAGGGCTTAAGAACCAAGATAACCAGTGATGTAATTCTAGTCCAAAAGCTAGTGAAGGCTCCAAACCCAGGAAGAGCCAGTGTTTCAGTAAGAAACCAAAGACAAGTGAAAGCAGCTTGAAGGCAATCAGGCAGGAGGGGTTCCCTCTTACTCACTAGAGTCAGCCTTTTTTTCTTTTCAGGCCTTCAACTGATTGAATAGGGTCCACTCACATTAGGAAGGGTAATCTGCTTTATTCAGTCAATTGATTCAAATGTTAATCTCACCCAGAGACACCTTCAGAGATACCAGCAGAATGTGTAAGCAGATGTCTAGGCACCCTGTGACCTCGTCAAGTTGACATAAATTTAACCATCCCATGGCCTCTCATCTTCACAAACCTGTTAATAATTCTTCTAGGATAAATTCACCTCCTTCAAACTGAGTAATCAAAAATAAACTAGCACAGTATCTCTACAAACATACCAGAAAGGGAGAAAGGAATAGTGATAGCTAATGGCAGAGTGAGACCATTTATTGGAAAAATGTAGCCATGAAGTAAAAATTATATGCAAATATTTTATCATGGATTTTTAAACACTTAATAAAGCAAGAAGTTTTGCTTCTACGACAGATTAGCCTACATCATACCTTCCATTACCACCTCACCAAGAACTATAAAGCTGGATGGATTAAAAAAAAATTTTTTTTAATACAGTAGGAATACTGCCTACAGTATTCATCTGCAATAAGGTGTTGGGAAAATAGGAAGGCAGCCTAGACTTTACTGACCCAGATCCTACAGAAAGGAGTAGAACTGAGAGATGAGCCCAGCATTCAGTGCCACTTTTCCTCTTGAGGATTTGCTGATACGAAAGCTATCGCTGAGAATCCAGGAAGTTGAGCACAGTATTCCACAGTATTATCACAAGTTTGGAGAGATTAAAAACTAGATATCAGTACAGGATCCTTGATAATCAATTCAAGCTTTCAATTAAGGTCATTGAAAAGACTCCATTTTCTTCATAAGCATGAACCAAAAAGAGATGAGCCCACTCAGTGACTGAAACCCAGCCTTTAAGTAATTCAGTCCTTCATCTGTCTTTGTTTAGTTGCCTGCCAGAAGTATAAGTAAACGCTCTCTGGAGGAAGATATTATATAGAGTCTCAGATTATCTTTAAAATTTTCATTCAGTGTGCATGGCATGCAATAAGAAATTACAGTGCATACCAAGAAAAACAACCTAATAAAACCAAGACATAAAAATAAACAGCAACCAAATACTAAGTCAGAAAATAAAAAATGAGAGGAAAACCAGTCAAACAGACCTACACAGTTCCCAGTATTGGAATTTCCTCAATTGAATTCTAGCATAACTGTATGGTATATTCAAGAAAATAGAAGACATGTAGAATTTCACCAGACACCTGGAACCTTTACAAAGAAGTCAAATAAATCTTTAAGAGTAAAACATAAAATAATTGAAACACCTAACAGAAAATTTTAACAGTAGATCAGAAAGGAGCAAAGAAAGGAAAGGGTAAATAAACTTTCCATGCTGAAGTAAAGATATATCAATACATTTTAAAGCACAGAAATATATAAAAGAGGTATATATCGAGACATAGGGGATGTGATGACAAAATTTGACAGAAAATATTTGCTTTCCCAGGAGGAGAGGCGAACGATCGTGGCAGAAGCAATATTTGCAAAGTTAATAGCCCACCATTTTCTAAAACCTATGAGAAATATTTAGCTACAAATTTAAGAAATGTCACAGACCCTAAAGGGAAATTAAATCCCTATCAGGCACACTACAGAAGAATTGCAAAAACCAGCAACTAAACCTAGACACCAAAAGCCTCTTGATGAAAGTGAAAGAGGAGAGTGAAAAAGTTGGCTTAAAGCTCAACATTCAGAAAACGAAGATCATGGCATCTGGTCCCATCACTTCATGGCAAATAGATGGGGAAACAGTGTCAGACTTTACTTTTTTGGGCTCCAGAATCACTGTAGATGGTGACTGCAGCCATGAAATTAAAAGACGCTTATTCCTTGGAAGAAAAGTTATGACCAACCTAGATAGCATGTTGAAAAGCAGAGACATTACTTTGCCAACAAAGGTCCATCTAGTCAAGGCTATGGTTTTTCCACTGGTCATGTATGGATGTGAGAGTTGAACTGTGAAGAAAGCTGAGCGCCGAAGAATTGATGCTTTGGAACTGTGGTATTGGAGAAGACTCTTGAGAGTCCCTTGGACTGCAAGGAGATCCAACCAGTCCATTCTAAAGGAGATCAGTCCTGGAATTTCTTTGGAAGGAATGATGCTAAAGTTGAAACTCCAGTACTTTGGCCACCTCATGTGAAGACCTGACTCATTGGAAAAGACTCTGATGCTGGGAGGGATTGTGGGCAGGAGGAGAAGGGGACGACCAAGGATGAGATGGCTGAATGGAATCACTGACTCGATGGACGTGAGTCTGAGTGAACTCCGGGAGTTGGTGATGGACAGGGAGGCCTGGCGTGCTGTGATTCATGGGGTCGCAAAGAGTCGGACATGACTGAGTGACTGAACTGAACTGAAAACCTAGACAACATATTAAAAAGCAGAGACATAATAACTTTGCCGACAAAGGTCTGTATAGTAAAAGCTATGGTTTTTCCAGTAGTCATGTACAGATGTGAGAGTTGAACCATATAGAAGGCTGATTGATGAAGAACTGATGCTTTTGAACTGTGGTGCTGGAGAAGACTCTTGAGAGTCCCTGGACAGTAAGGAGATCCTTACAGTCAATCCTAAAGGAAATTAACCCTCAATATTCATTGGAAGGACTGATGCTGAAGCTGGAGCTCAAATACTTTGGCCACTTGATGTGAAGAGCCAACTCATTGGAAAAGACCCTGATGCTGAGAAAGATTGAAGGCAGGAGGAGAAGGGGACAACAGAGGATGAGATGGTTGGATGGCATCATTGACTCAATGGGCATGAGTTTGAGCAAACTCCAGGAGATAGTAAAGGACCAGGAAGCGTGGGATGCTGCAGTCCATGGGGTTGCAAAGAGTCGGACATGACTGAGCAGCTGAACAACAACAAAGCAACCAAAGAAAATCCAAGAAGCAGCCAGAGAAGAAAGACATGTTATATTCAAAGGAGCAACAGCTAAACTTAAAGCTGTCTTTCCAGCAGGAAAGAAGCAGAACCCAGAAATAAAGGAATGCTGAAGGAAAATAACTGCCAATCTGAAATATTTTATACAGCAGAAAATGTCTTTCAAAAATGAAGGCAAAAATTCAGAGTATAGAAAACTCTACAGGACAAACAACCTACTTTTTTCAACAAATAAATTACATGAAAATTTAAAGTGTTGGAAGGGAGCCGCCGTGTCCTAAGTGTGTTCCTCTAGCACTCAGATGTTGAAACCTCGTCACCAATGTAGTGCTATTTGGAGACAAAGCCTTTGGGAGATGATTAGGCAATCAGGGTAGAGCCCTTATGAATAGGATGAGTGCTCTTAAACAAGAGACCCCACAGAACTCCCTCATCCAACGGCCATCTATGAATCAGGAAGTGGGCCCTTGCCAGACACTGAATCTGCTGGTGCCTTGATCTTGGACCTCCCAGCCCCCAGAACTGGGAGAAATAAATGGTTCTTGTTTAAGCCCCTCAGACTATGGTATTCTGTTAACAGCTGCCCAAGAGGAGTACTCCAGAACCTGTGAGTAAGAGAGGCTTAAAAGACAGAGCAACCATTATGTTGTGTGTACTTATTGGTATGATTCAATTTAACAGACTGTTAAGTCTTTTGATATCTTGAGACAACTGGAAATTTGAACAGTGACTACCTATATGATGATATAAGAAAGTTTGTTAAATATAATAATGATATTGTGGCTATGAATATAGAGCCGTATTTTCTAGAGATACACCAGAAATATATATGGATAAAACTATATGATGTCTGATATTTGCTGCAGAATAATACTGGAGGAGGGGGTAAGAAGACAGGTGTACAAATGAAATAAGATTGACATTGTGGTGATAACTGTTGAAGTTGCTAATGAGGGGTTCATGGGGATTTGTTTATACTATTCTGTTCATTTTTGTATATGCTTGAAACTCCTTGTAAGGTTTTTTTTTTTTTTTCAAGATAACATAGAGATATTTTAAAACAAAAAAACTGAGAGATATTGTTACCAGCAGAATTGGGGAGTTCTTCCTGGCAAATGGAAAATGTTCACAAAGGGAACCAATTAATATAGGGAGTGAAGGGAAAGCAAAGGCAGGAGAATTCAGAGTACTTGATGTTTCCAAATTCAGTGACCAGAGGGTGCATCACAATAGGAAATCAGGAAGATGAGCATTTTTGACTTATGAGATTTAACAAGAGGCATCTGAGGCATCTTGAATTCCTGTTCCTAAAAGTCACACTTCTTTAAGCATCTTGGCACTGCCTTTCAGCTTACCGCTTTGTGTGAGAACTTAAGTGCACGTAACCAGCAGTTAGAAGAAGAGGTCAAAGATCTGGCAGATAAGAAGGAATCGGTTGCGCATTGGGAGGCTCAGATCACAGAAATAATTCAGTGGTGAGTACTCTTTAAATGTGTTTTGTGGCTGATTTTTGGCCATATAGTCAAATTGGTATGAATTCCAGGAGGAATATTTATTATTAGTCTGTGTTTCTTCTGTGTTTTCTGTTTTTTCTGCTTTTCCTTAACTTTGTCGGATATTCTGTATCAGCTTTTACAGTTTCATTAGAAGCTGATATTTCTTTCTAAGAAAGAAAATATTATTCTCTCTGAAGAGAGTTAGTTAGTCCTTACAGAACTGAAGAAACTCGTTTGCTAGCCATCAATATTCCTAAGACCAAAATTCCCGTATTTGTGATTATTTTAGGAAACAGAAAGCCCGGAGAAAATTTTAGAAGCTAAAGATGTTATGCTTTCACCTTTTTCATAATTAAAACAGACTAATTCACATCTGGCATTTTAAAGACATTAAATGCTTACAGTTAGTTTTATCAACTGTTCTTTTAGCCCACAGGATTTAATTTGGGATAATTAACTTAGTGACTTTCATATTAATTAACTCATTAAATGATTGTTCTGGTATTTGTAAAAGTCTGTGTATTTTTATAATATTTAAAGTTGAATCCAATAGGGATTATATTTTCTAATGAAAATAGGTAGCTTAACTTTTTATGCTTTTTAACTTTATAACTTTTTCAGCATATTATTGATGTTTTATTTACATAAACAACAACTGATTTCTTCATATATATATAGACCAAGAATTTGGTGAGAATTTTAGTTTATCATGCTCTTATTTTGGTACTCTAGGCATTTTTTCCCTACTTACACTAGATTAATACTGTCCTTAAATGAAATCGTAAGTGAATAAATACTGTCTTTTAAAATAATCTTACCCAGTTGACTCATGTATTTTGATACTGATTTATCTGTAGAACCCTTATGTTAACTCAGCTTTAGCTTATGAATGTGACTATTCACTGCATATCTGAAGGAAAATGCCCAAATTGTGAAGTTTGGTTGTGTTCCAAATAGTACAGTTAATGGTTCTTTAATATTTAATTGATATCCTTGTCATAAAATGCAGTTTGAAGCAAAATCGCTATAATCTTTAGCCTTGCTTATATATCAAACATTATGACTCTTCATTTGTGACTCCATCATTATGTAATCAAATTTGTAACTAAGATGTTAGTGAAAATGACTTTATAGAAGACAAAACTGATTTAGCCAAAGCCTGCAATCCTAGACCACTGATCCTTTCAAGTGATTACATGATGGATTGAGATGGAATGGGAAGTGGTTCCAGTAAAGGAAAGAAGCTATAATTATGGACTGTCTGGAAAAGGTTAGTAGAAAGGATGAAGATGAAATATTTCTGCATATTTCACATTCAAATGAAATATGCAGAAAAAATCAAGAATACAGGAAGTCAATCTGCATTAAAGCTGTTATTTAGTTGGACTAATACATTAGATAACAAATTATTAAATATCTAATAGGCTAAAAGTAAAAGATAAACTCTGTTCTCAGGGTTCTCAACTATTTGGAAGTTGACTATGATATACTTTGCAAGCTTATAAAGGTTAAAAGTCTCAAGCTGTTTCTGGTTTTTTAATCTGGTGTATTAAAAAATGCTCACACAAGATTTTGGAAATTTGTCGTATGCAGAATTGTAAATATTTCCATTGGTCAAGTTAACATTTTAAAAATAAAACAAACACGCTGTATATAAGACTTCATTTCAATGCATTTCTGATGGTCCTCTTACTCTGCTCCCTCTGCCTTTTCCTATGAAATATCTCTTTCATATGAAAAAAAAATTTAAACCTTTTAGGGCAAAGAGACCTTGTTTGTCACCTTGTATTGGAACAGGGACCTTTCTTCTCACCCTAGATTCATCAGAAGACTTCATTCTTTCTCTTTGAAATGATCCTACAAAAAGGCGTTGAAGTGACAGACTGGCCCGTAAAATTCATTTTTCATATGTATCTCTTGAAAGTTTGGGGAAAATTGAACAAATGGAGAAGACATTGTGGAAGAAGGATCTATAGGACTTAAATATAAATGAAGGGCAAGAAATGAGGAGGAATTAGTATTTCTGAAATTCTGAGTTGGAGAGATTAAGAAAAATGGTGATATCATTGAAGTGGGAAAGGTCAGGAGAAGAAACAACTTTGGGGGAGAATGATATCAGTTTTAGTTGTTCTTTTGTTTGTTGGTGAGCCTGAGGTCATTCTCAGATATCTGGAGTGGAGATTTCCAGTATGCTTTAGAAGAAAGATGACTTATAGGTTAAGATTAGACATATGAATTTAGGAATTTAATTTCTAGTAAATAAGGCCATTGAGGTAGAGTTTGTTTTGAGTGGAAAAGAAAGATAACGGTGAGTGTGTACAGTATTAATAGAAGGAGAGAAGACTAGTATAAAATAACCAGGAAAATGTTTTAATAATCAGGAAAGGATTTCAGTAATGAAACATTTATTTTTGTTTAAATTCACTCATATTATTTGAAACACTCCTCATTCATCAATTTTCATTCATGTGCAGTAATAGTTTGTAGTGATAAAACAGTATGTTCTAGGTGGGCTTCCCTGGTGGCACAATGGTAAAGAATCCACCCACCAATGCAGGAGGTGCAGGAGACACAGGTTTGATCCCTGAATCAGGAAGATGCCCTGGAGGTGGAAATGGCAACCTGTTCCAGTATTCTTGCCTAGAAAATTCCATGGACAGAGAAGCCTGGCAGGCTACAATCCATGGGGTTGCAAAGAGTCAGACACGTCTGACCGACTGAGAACACACTCATGTTCTAGCCATTAGGCTGAAAATTCACATGTATTCTCATTTAGTTATCATAATAGTCCTTGAGGTAGGTGGTATAATTATTATCCCATCTTCTAACTGAGATAGCAGAGAGTTAGAGGTGGTAAATGACTTACGGAAAGTCATACAACTGATAATCAGTGAGCTACAAATTGAACCTAGGTCTACTTAACTCAAGAATCAAGTTCTTAATCACTACTAACATATGTGCTGACTCCCAAACAGTTCAGTAAAGCATTTCCTGCTTGTTGACAGATAGTAGTACTGTGGTAGACCTTTAAAAAATGATATTAAGAACATCTTTAAATTTCTGTCACTTTTCTCTTATTTCTTAATGATGCTTTAAAATAATATACTTCTCACTGAAGTTTTCTGTTTTACTTTGCTACTTGATCTCTGTCTTTATTTGTATATATTCTAGGGTCAGTGATGAAAAGGATGCACGAGGTTATCTTCAAGCCTTAGCTTCTAAAATGACTGAAGAATTGGAAGCTTTAAGAAACTCCAGCTTGGGTACCCGAGCAACAGTAAGCGCTACCATTTAGCCAACAGGCTTATTATATTAGTTGGGGGTAAAGCTCAGAAAACACTGTAATGAATCTGAGTAATTATATCAGTTTTTCTAGTTTTTGCCTACTGGAAAGTTTTTCATAAGAAATCATTCTAAGTTCCTCCAGTTCAAGAAATTAAAATACGTAGTTGCTTAGCTGTCATTTGTATGGCTAACCATTAATGGTAATAACCATAAAAAAATGTATTTATAATAAGTCTACAGTTATTTCTGAATTTAATGAAAATGTATTTTCACAAGTAATATATCTCTTTTATTCTATAATTAGGGCAAGATAGTTATTTTAAGTACTTTCAGAATTCACTTATATTACTGAACTTAAATGTAAAAATAGAATTGAACTAAAAGCACAGTCATGTTGTCTCATAGGATATGCCCTGGAAAATGCGACGTTTTGCAAAACTGGATATGTCAGCCAGACTGGAGTTACAGTCAGCTCTGGATGCAGAAATAAGAGCCAAACAGGCCATCCAAGAAGAGCTGAATAAAGTTAAAGCGTCTAACATCATAACAGAATGGTAAGACTCTATAGTCCCACTAGAGTGATTTCTGATTTGATCCAAAAGTATCTGGAGAGAAATTACATATTTAGTTTCCTACCTATCACTTTTTTTTTTAATGATGACCCCAAAAAAACTGTGAATGTTTGAAAATGAATTGATTCTTTTAGGCCTTTATGCAGTAATGGGACTTTAATACAGCTCTATTTCTATCTGACTTGTTCTTAAAGTGGAATTAATAGTATTAATATTCTATTATTTACTTTTACCTTTTTTGTAAAATTTAGTTCATTTTCAAATTTTATAGTATTAAATTCAAAATTATCTCTTGGTCCAGAATATTACATTAGTATAAAAATATAGCATAGAGTCAGAATAAAATATAGTCATCTGTAATTTCTGGCCTTTACCAAAGATTTTTTATAAATGAATGTTCTAGTGATGATGAATTTCACAGTGGTATAAAATATTTAAATTATAATTTTTTCTTACTACTTTTAAAAAAAGTATATCCTCCACACTCTTCAAGATAGTTAGCTAATGAATACATTCCCTCCACTATTATCACAGCAGTAGACCAAATAATATTCTGAATAAATGATAAAAGGAAAATCATAGTTGGTTTGGTTTAAGAATAAGTCAGTGTAGGTGATACGGAGGAACAATGGAAAGTTCATGTCACAAATCAAAATACAAATAGAAAAATCCATTCAGTGCTCAGAATACTTAAGATTGCAAGGTCATTGAGTCACAAAAGGAAATAGAGGCCCATAAATTATTTTTAGTGGTATGAAGCCTTAGTCCTTAAACTGTAGTCATTAATGTTTTTAATTATATCAGAGATGCCATGTATCTCTGATTGAATTATAAATTCCTCAATTGAATTATAAATTCTTATTATAAGTCAATTACAAATTAAATATGCTTTACTCAAATGTGCTAGTGTGACACTGAAAATGGAAAACAACTTTTTCTGGAGAATATGAATTGAGCCCAACATGAAGAACTACTAAATGTCATTCTCTGTATTGTAATTTGGAGTTAGTAAGATCTTTCTTCTTAAGCTTAGGACATAAACTTACACAAGTGTTTATAAATCAGGAATACAAGTCAAACTGAAAATTATAAACTTAGTCTTATGGTTCTCTATGAAAGAAATTTAACAGAATTCTAAAGTTAATGTTTGATTTTATACATTTTTTTAGTTTAATAATTTAGCTCATGGCTAGCAACTTTTTCAATAAAAGGCAAGATAGTAAATACTTTAGGGTTTATAGGCCACATAGTTTCCATCTACTCAGCTGTGCTGTTGAGTATGAAAGCAGCCACAGACAGCATATAAATGAATGAGCCCGAGTGTGTTCCAGTAAATCTTTCTTTGCACAAGAGTAGATGACAGGCTGGATTTGTCCTTCCTGCAGTGGTTTTCAGTTCCCTACATCATCATGACTGGCATTTAAACCAAGTAACTACATACATGATGGCTCATTGACAAACAATATAAATAATGACATTTTTCCTTTTGTTCCCTTATTTAAGTAAACTAAAAGATTCAGAGAAGAAGAACTTGGAACTACTATCAGAAATCGAACAACTGATAAAGGACACTGAAGAGCTTAGATCTGAAAAGGGTATGGGAATGTGTTTTGCATCCATCAGGATGTAATGTTATGAATACATTTTATTATAAAAGAATCAGCTTAATGTGTAGGCAGAAGAATTGTTCACATGCTTGAATATATGGTACACACATGCACATATTTGGTAGATAAAGTCTCTGAGTTATTTTGTTTTACCTGATACACATTGTTAAAGATTTCATAAGAGAAAGCTCATTTTGCCATATATTCAGCTGTTTTTCAGGGCCATGGACTATATCTTGAACAATATTTTTGTGATTGGAAACATTTGTTCTTTTCATATACTTTATACTATTCTCAAATGTTGTAGAGGATTCGCTCTCAGGGTAATTGAAGAAGTAATGTAGAAATAACTAGATTAATCCAATATTAGAAAGGCAATTCAATGACAAATAATTATTTTGACATTTCGATGTCTTCTTCCATGTTTGACACTCAAATTGCTTGCCCTGTGGGATTTCTCAGAGTTTATTCCCATTTTCCTGAAAATATTACTTGAGCACATTATAGTTAATGTAGAAAGTAACTCAGAGTGCTTGGTAGCTTTATTACATGAACTTCAATTTTCTTTCCTTCATGTGGGCTTTAAGAATATGAAGATTTAATTTTTAAAAATTCAGAATGTTATTTTCTTAATGAAAGGATCGCTTATATACAGTTATTAGAAATTCATTTTCCTGACAGTATTCCTGGCTGAATACTGACCTAATTAATTGGCTCTAAGTTGTACTTATGTGCTGCCCTCTATTTCCCAGTCCTATGACACAGAGTGACAAAGGTTGGGTCTCTCCACCTGCTTTTAAAACTGGAGGAAAGAGAGTAATCACACAAAGGAGTTAACATGAAAAAAGCCATTAAAAGTAGTAGATGTTCAATAAATTTTTGTTATGAATGAGAAAGGAAGGAATCCAGAAAAAGTGAATTAGGAACTCAGATTAGGAGCACAAGGCATCATGCTAAAATGAGAAGCTTAATTTTCATGTGTGAAGAATGGAGGGAGCTGAATTGTTTAGCAAGTAGAGGAAAAAGTATACATGACATGGAGGACCTGTGGCCCAAAAAGCAATTTGTATAGAAAAGAGAGCAGTGGGGAGTATGACTTAACCAGTGGGCACTGATTGCCTCATTTTATAATAGATCTAAAGTTGCAAAAGAAGAAATTAAATTTATTACATTGCATGTTAGCCTATGGCTTTTATTTGAATTTTGAACATTGTAGAATAATAAAATTTCACTGTTATAAAATAATATCCTATTTAAATAATATGATGTAATATTTATATAATGAGGGCAAGGATTTTGTTTGTCTCTTTCTTTACTATTGTATCTCCAGTAACTAGACAGGGCTTGGCAAAAAACCCTCTCAGCAAATATTTATTGATGGAACAAATTTCTGCACTGCCGTGTTCAGCAACCATGGGTTATTATTAGAGAATAATTCAAAAAAGCACATAATTGATACTAATTTAGTGGGTCAGTTTAGTCCTAATGATATGGAGATCAGAAGTGTGTATTGGTATTTCTCCTTTTTCCTCCCTAGTATTTATCATTATATGTATATGATTAAGAATTATTTTGGAAATTATGCAGTTAGGGTTAATACCATAGCCAAAAGATATGCATCAATTTTTTTTTAATTTGTCTGAGAAAAGCTCAGGTTTGGAGTTGTCATTCTCCAGCCCTAGTTTTTCTCAGACAAACTTTTGTCATACAATTTGTCAATAAAACAGTAAATGAAATCAGATTGAAGCCTGAGCAAAAGTTTATTCATAATTTAATAAGTTTGATTTATCACTGAATTTTTTAAATAAAAGGTTATTTGTATTGGTGTATACTATATATTTGATGAAAGTATTTCAGATAGGAAACCTTGTTTGGTGCTAAATTACCTTAGAAAAATCAGGCCTAACCAGAGTCCTATTTTTTAAAATTTCCCAAGTCTACCAAAAGATTTAATGTGCTTTTTATGGTGTACTGTACAGGAAAAGAAATTCAAGAACTCAAGTAAGTCAAGAAACAAGTATTTCCTAGAGATTGATGTAGTTTAACTATTGAGTGATAGTACAAGAAACACTAATGTAATTTAGTTTTTTTAATATGTGGAGTTAATAATGTTAATTGGTTTTAAAATATGGTAGTTTGCAAGCAGCTTTTTAATAGATTCAGACAGGAAAGGTCATCCATGAAAATTAGTGTTAATTGTTCTAGTTTTAAGAAAAGTTGCTGCTGTCTTCTAGGTATAGAGCACCAAGACTCACAGCATTCTTTCTTGGCATTTTTGAATACGCCTACCGATGCTCTGGATCAATTTGAAGTAAGTATTAAACCTTTCAGATATCCCCTGTGGTTGATTTAAAATTTACTTTGTGATTTAAAGTTTATTTGCAATAAAACTTTTATTGCATCCCCTATAAGAGGACCTAGAATCTTATGTAAACAAAAATGTATTATGAAAGAAATATATGTCCTGCAATATTATGGAAACTTTAATCGTAAACTTTTCTTGTATTTAAGAGAAATCTAAGATCTAAATAAGAGAGTCATTGTAAGATTTAAAAGAAATTTCATCTCTTTCCCTGAGGAACAGTAAGTTCAGAACAGATCCTAACTTTAAATAATTTTAATTTTTTTTTCCTCCAAAGCAAAGAGCCACAATGAAAAAGCAAGTGAAAATGCCAGAGCTCACATAGGGCAATGCTGGTTCCAATTCCAAACCAATACGGGTTTTTAGAAGTGTACCAAAGGAATGCTTTATGTTAGAAGTGTTGCGTATAGAGTTTATTTGGCACACGCCAGAATAATGAAATAGTGACTGTGTGACTCTGCCATTCTTTGGCACTTAAATTCTTTGCTAGAAAAAAGCTTATGGTTGAACTTTTTATCTCAGAAAGAAAAATTGCTAGTAATTATGTCTTAATCAACAGATAATTGTACATATCTGAGCAAGGCACTGCTGTAGTGCTGGAGATGCAATAGTGACAGAATCAACAAAGTCCTGCCCCTCAGGACCCTTACGTTTTAGCGGGAACAGTTAGAAGGCAGAGATTCTGTTGCTTACCTTTAGTTGCTACCTTTTAAAGTGCTTTCATTTAATTTAATTAATAATGATTTGCCATGAGCTTCAATTTATTACACCTTGAGCACAGTATATGAATTGTATTTCATTCTTTTGGGAAAGGGAAAAAGAATCACTCTTTAAAACATAGTTAATGAATTTCTAAGTTTCTTGAGAAACAATGACAATGACTGCTTTTCTCATTTATTTATTTGAATTAATGTCATTTGCCTTTCAATTGTTCTACAAAATTTTTGATTTATTATTTGTTCTTATTATATTGCTTCATCCATATTTTCTATTTTTTTATTGCTGTATTCGTTAAATAGGATTCCTTTTCTTCTTCCTCATCTTCACTGATTGATTTTTTGGATGACGTAAGTCTTTGATTTTCAAACAAATGCATCCTTCAGTAAAAGAGATCAGTGAATTGATATGAAGAATTTACCTAGTAATGCAGTCAGTTTTAGAAATATCACACTTGATAATTTGTGAGCCAAATGTGCTTCTTTCTTACCTTAAATACAAAGAAGAGTTATCATTATTAAGTATAATAAAATAAAAATGTACTTTAAAAAAATGCATTGGCCATCAGAGAATCTCTGTAGTTCCATTCTTTGCAACAGTTCTAAAGACTGGAATGCTTATTTGATTATTGTCACTATATAGCTAAATAGATATAAATAATTGCTCATTTTTGTGTTTCAAGGCAGTGTCTATTTCACATTTCGCTTTTCTTTCCAGCAGTTTGCTACTTGGTTTATATGTTAGTTAAAAGTAAGCCTCTGGTGGTATAATAAAAAGTGACGTTTTATTAACTCTTTCAATAGAGTTTATCATACATAACACAATAGTTGAGTGCAAATCAATTTTTAATGCTGACAGAATTTCTCTTCTAATGTGAAAATTGATTTTAGTTACCATATGCACTGTAAATTGACTGCATTATCATTTTCTCTCCTAAATTAATTCTATAGATTTAATAATTTAGAAGTTCCTAATGTCTGTTGTTCTCTTACAGAAATACCTGACATATACATTCTCTATTCTGCTTTAAATGGCACAGTAATTCTTGTTGTAAAGCGTTGTATTTTCCTATTGAGCATTCTGTCTTTCCAGAAATTAGGAAATAAAATGGGTTCAGATGCAAATGCAGTGCATATAACTTTTTTAAATCAGGGGAAACTCTTTTAATGTTTTATTTTTTGTGTTTTGTTAAATATAATTCTTACATTGAAAAGAGCAGAAAGAATAATTTTTTACTAAACAAAAATCCTGATCTATATTTTTGAGTGTTTCTTTTTTTATTTCTTGAAATATTTATACCAAAATGTGCACCTTTTCATTCTAAATGGAAACTGTTTTATTATTCTTGAGATACATAATTATGCTAGTTATGGTTTTTTAAAGTGTGATTAAAAAGAGAACTTTCTTGATATGTAATAAATTTTGATATTATAATCTGATGTATATTTTACTAAAATATTCAGTATGGTATTTCCATATAGGTAACATTCACCTTAAAAAGAATGGAAAGGAAATCTGAACAAATATTTTAATTGCTCTTTCTCCTAGAACACCATTTTCATTTTTCTTTCTAACAAACTATTTTCTACATCCCTTTTTCTCTCACCAAAATCTCGGAATGTAAAGCACAGGAGTAGTATGTATTTGGATAAATAGATTGGCTCCTCCCAACAAAAGCACACTTCAGCCCACGGCGGTCTCATCTCTGCTCTCATATCCTGTCTGCCACCCCCACCCCGCTGTAGTGTCTAAGTTTCCCACTTTCACTCATGCTCCAGGAATATCCTTTCT
Source organism: Capra hircus (assembly GCF_001704415.2). NCBI lineage: Eukaryota > Metazoa > Chordata > Mammalia > Artiodactyla > Bovidae > Capra > Capra hircus. Next base: position 28,575,878 of record NC_030823.1, on the reverse strand, counting down.
TATCCTTCCCCCACGATTACTCAGCATGGATTCATCGATTCAATTCAGTTCAATTCAGATCTAAATTGTAAAGCGTTACAAAGGAACTCCTATTATAAAGTAAGCAGGAGCTAAGTTCACAAAGACTGCCGAGTCTTTTTGATTCAGGCTCCAGCTCTTTAAGGGCATGGTTTTTCTCTCATTTGCTTCCTGAGCACTTTCCTTTCCATCTATTGCTGAAGCACTTAAGTTGATTCAAATCCAGTCGCTGCCACTTTCTTGGTATATAATTTGGAGCAAGATATCCAACCTTTCTATGCATTGGTTTGCTTATTGGATAAACAGGGATAATAATAGTACTAATCTCATAAGCTTGTTTGAAAAAAAGTGACAGTGTATTTAATGCCCTCAATGATATTGGTTATTATTTCATTACTCTTAATAGGCCAGTTCCCCTCCATTGCCGTGTTCTCTTTAGCTTCCTTTCTTGTTCACAATTTCAGTTTCACTTGAGTACTTTCTAAGCTCTTTACCACTCAGCCTTCCAGTCACCACCAATATGAATCACTATACTTTCCTCCTATTGAATCGCATTACTATTGGAAATGATTTTTCGTGTCAGGGTGAAGACTATCTGTAAGCTGCCATTTAAAAAAATATTTTGTATTCTTAATTCATATTTTATGGCATAAACCTCTTATTTCTCCTCATAGTTTGTAACTATGACTGCCCTTCCCATCGTTATCATCCATTTCATCTTCAACGTCATAATAGAATAATGGTATTCAGTCTTTGGCATGCTTAGGTTCAGCATCGAAGGTATTTAGTATTAAGATTTAAAGCTCAGGTTCCTTGACTTCCTTATTACTCTTAAACGCTTGTATTCTTAAGGATGAAAATAAATCTTGATTGTTCTGTGAGCCCAAACTAGTTAGGCCATTGTGCATCTTGTGTATAGTATGTGACTGGCCTCTGTTACTAAGTAGACCCTATTAACTAGCCCATAGGTAACATCCTCTGCTCATTCTTTTCTGTTTTCTGTCTCATTGCTATAGAAAAGAAAAATGTTGTGCTGAAGACCTAAAATTGAATTACAGCTGGAATTTGTAGGTATAGGAGGGTTTTAAGCAAAATTATACAAGTGCAGTTTTCTTCTGTGTCCACACATCATGGACCTTCTCCTAGTAACCTAGCACCCTCATGCTGCCCTCCAACTTTTCAGTGCTTTACTAGCGGTGCCTCCCCTCCTCCAAAATTACCTTCTGACTTTATCCTTCATACCCTGACACACACACAAGCCTGTTAACACTATAATCATTTTACACAAAATAGTATACCTAATCACTTTCCTATCTCTAGTTTTTTCTCAGTATGTTTTGTCTGTTATCCAAAATTTAGATGAATGCTAGAATTTCTGGCAGTCTTGGACGACATTTGGAACAAGTTGCTTACCTTTTAAGTTACACTGTTTAGACAGCTCTTAACGGAAGAAAAAGAGCATTTGTAATACCAGTCTTCCTTCCCTCTGATTCAGACAAAGCAGAATACATTCTCCACACTCTACTTCTATAACTCAAAGGAGCTTAGGCATTTGGACTTTTCTACATGTAGAATAACAGACTTTTGAAGGAGAAAAGAACCCTAGAGAATCTTTCCAGTGATTTTAGTCATTATATACCACAGCACTCTCGCTAGTAGATAGGTATGTTGTTGTTGTTGTTGAGTTGCTAGGTCGTGTCTGACTCTTTGCGACTCAGTGGACTGTAGCCTGCCAGGTTCCTCTATCTACAGGATTTCCCAGGCAAGAATACTGGTGTGGGTTGTCATTTTCCTTTTCCATGGGATCTTCCTGATTCAAGGATCAAACCTGCATCTCCTGCATTATAGGCTGATTCTTTTTTTTTTTTTCTTTTAATTGGAGACTGATTACTTTACAGTATTGTAGTGGTTTTTGCTATATATTGACATGAATCAGCCATGGGTGTACATGTGTTCCCCATCCTGAACCCTCCTCCCACCTCCCTCCCCATCCCATCCCTCAGGGTCATCCCAGTGCACTGGCCCTGAGAACCCTGTCTCTTGCATCGAACCTGGACTGGTGATCGGTTTCATATATGGTAGTATACATGTTTCAGTGCTATTCTCTCAAACCATCCCACCCTCGCCCTCTCCCACAGAGTCCAAAAGTCTCTTCTTTACATCTGTGTCTCTTGCTATTTCGCATACAGAGTTATCGTTACCATCTTTCTAAATTCCATATATATGCATTAATATACTGTATTGGTGTTTTTCTTTCTGACTTACTTCACTCTGTATAACAGGTTCTAGTTTCATCCACCCCATTAGAACTGATTCAAATGCATTCTTTTTAATAGCTGAGTAATATTCCATTGTGTATATGTACCATAGCTTTCTTATCCATTCATCTGCCAATGGAAATCTAGGTTGCTTCCATGTCCTAGCTATTGTAAGCACTACATCAACACTATACCTTTAGCCCAGTGATTTTAGTCATTATATACCACACTGTTTCCCCATCTATTTCCCCCCATTAGTGACAGTGACTAGGATTCTCAGTCTTAGGAGTAATAGGGAAGTATTGATAAAGGGGTTATAGTGCTGCGATGAACACTGGAATACACATGTCTCTTTCAGTTCTGGTTTCCTCAGTGTGTATGCCCAGCAGTGGGATTGCTGGGTCATATGGCAGTTCTATTTCCGGTTTTTTAAGGAATCTCCACACTGTTCTCCATAGTGGCTGTACTAGTTTGCATCCCACCAACATTGTAAGAAGGTTCCACTGAGCCATCTGGGAAGCCCAATAGATATGTTCAGTTCAGTTCAGTCACTCAGTTGTGTCCGACTCTTTGTGACCCCATGAATCGCAGCACGCCAGGCCTCCCTGTCCATCACCAACTCCCAGAGTTCACCCAAACCCATGTGCATCGAGTAGGTGATGCCATTCAGCCATTTCATCCTCTATCATCCCCTTCTCCTCCTGCCCCCAATCCCTCCCAGGATCAGAGTCTTTTCTGATGAGTCAACTCTTCGCATGAGGCAGCCAAAGTATTAGAGTTTTAGCTTTAGCATCAGTCCTTCCAATGAACACCCAGCACTGATCTCCTTTAGGATGGACTGGTTGGATCTCCTTGCAGTCCAGGGGACTCTCAAGAGTCTTCTCCAACACCACGGTTCAAAAGCATCAATTCTTTGGTGCTCAGCTTTCTTCACAGTCCAACTCTCACGTCCGTACATGACCACGGGAAAAACCATAGCCTTGACTAGACGGACCTTTGTTGGCAAAGTAATGTCTCTGCTTTTGAATATGCTATCTAAGTTGGTCATAACTTTGCTTTCAAGGAGTAAGTGTCTTTTAATTTCATGGCTGCAATCACCATCTGCAGTGATTTTGGAGCCCCCAAAAATAAAGTCTGACATTGTTTCCCCATCTATTTCCCCCCCATTAGTGACAATGACTAGGATTCTCAGTCTTAGGAGTAATAGGGAAGTGTTGATAAATGGATTACGTATGGCATTCTTTAGGGCAGATAAAAGGGAGGTGAGTTAATTTTGAAAGAAACTGAGGCCATTTTAATAAGTAGTCTCTTCGGTAAGGTATTCCCATATGAGCCAGTACGACAGCAGACAGACAGACACCAGGATCCCTCCTGCTGTGGAAATGATTTCCTCTTTTACCCTCATCTTTCCTCTCAGCCCCACTTGCCCAATCATAGACTGCCTGAGATACCACATATCAGGTCCAGCCTCATCTCTAGGTTACAGGTCAGGAGCAGTGGAGCTTGCCAGCTCAAATTTTCCCCCCTTCTGTTCCCTTTGTTCCCATGGTAGCAGATGAAGGAATCATTTCAGACTAAGCTTACAGAAACTTCCCGTTCTGTTCAACCCATTTTCTCCTTTTCAAGTGAACCCCCAAAATACTTGACTTTATTAAAGGAGTACTAAGTACAGTTATATAAATGAATTAGTTGCTATTTATATTAGATAAACATATTGTCATATATTAAGTATATGCCAGGTAAATTTTGAGTTTTATTAAATTACAAGTCTACTCTGTTCTTTTAGGCGAAGTTCACAGATGTGGAAATTGCCCACTTATCTGGCAAATGAGAATGTAGCATCTTGTTCTTTGGAGGTTGTCTTACTCTAGTATACTGAGGAAGAGAGTTAATCAAGGAATTAATGCTCTAGAATATAAAGGTCAGACATAAAGGAATAAAGATCAAACATTTAGTCCAATTGTCTAGTACTCCTAATGTGTTCTTTTCTTGTATTCTGGCATATTAAGAGAAGAGTAGCCTGAAAGTATTGGCAAGCTGAGTTCTACTCTTGGTTTTGGCCTCCTATAAAAGCTTATTAAGGTGTCCCAAAATATTTAATTTCAGTCCTGACTCCTTAGTAGGTTCCTTCATGTATGTTTTGCTTTTTAACATTGTTCTTCCCTCAGCTTCTCTCATATTCTGTCATTAAGCAGCCACAGAAATCTGCAACTTGCCAGCATGGCTTAACTGATTCTGGGAAAAGTTGATCACACATGAGAGTCAATGAAAGCTGAAATTCTGAAACATGCATTGTAAGGAGTTTTTAATCCTATGATTGAAGCTAGGCCTAGATCCTTCTAAAAAATAACAAAATTTCTATAATTTCCTCCTTTAATTCTTGTTTTTTTAAAACTTCCACATATTAAGTCCAACCTGACTTGAAATTCTCACATTTCAGAAGATTGTCACATGTAATCTTCTCTATTTTAGGCAGCATGTTATATTATGTATTATATATCATATATTATATCAATAATATATTTGGGTAACTAGAGGGAAACAGTCATGACTATGTAGTCTTTTATCTCTTCGGTTTTTTTTTTTTTAAATAAGACCTCTGAAATACATTAACTGAAACCTTAGAGTCTATTAGCCAAACTCTGTGTCCATAAGACAGATTACTTCTTTTCGTTTCTGCTTATCATGCTTACTCCCATAATCAGCCTTGAAGTTCCGGTGGCAATTTATAGATCTAGATATAAAATGGTATATGACTGCACACTTAAGAAAATGTATTGGTTTCCAGTGCTTGCTATGAGACCCAATTTCAATGTTTATAGAAAACCATGGTATGTATGGGTATATTCAAGAGGTTTAAGAGTGTGTGTGTTTTCCTCTAATTGTACCTTCAGGAGAAGTGTAACTTGCCCTTTTCTATTGAAAATGTAAAAATGGTCTGATTTCTACATAGTCACTTGGGGAAGAACATGATTACAATGGTGATTTAGTATCACTATTAGCTTGGAAAACCTCTTGTCCTTCATATGCAAAGATAGTTTTAGGAGACATTTTGACTTGTTTTGCATATAGTGGTAATATAATTTGAGCTATTCCATGTTCTTTCTCATGATTTTAACATAATCTGGACTTTCAGGATATGTACAGCCAACATGTAACAGGTTTCTCTATGTTAAATATTTTAGCACTTTTTACATGTGTGGTACTCTGCTGTGCACAGTGGTAGATACTAAGATAAATCAGACATAGAAGTAGACCTCAAATACTCATCTTATTATTAGAAAAAATAAATACACTGTTCTGTACTATGCGAAGTAGAGAATGTTGAATGCCATAAGAAATATTTAGGTTAAATATCATAAAATTTCAGAAGGATTTATTCAATATTTATTAAGAATTTTTAAGTTTATAAGTTTTATGCTAAGCGTAATACAGTATTTCCTGCCCTTAAGGATCTGATCTGATGGAAAAGACATCTAAATAATTATAACACCGTGGAAGAAGTACAATAATAAAAGATACAGACTGCATATCATGGGAGTAGAAAGGAGATATTAAGGAGCTTATATTTAATCAGTCCCATATGCAATAATTATTAAAAGTCTTAACAGAGGAGAAAGGTGAGCAGCTTCCTTTTGGACAAGTTAAATTTGAGGTGCCTGAGGGACAGGCATGTGGAAATGTTCGGCAGATAGTTTTCTAGAGGAGTCAGCAGCTTCAGGAAAAGGAGTGAACAGGGACTGGCAGTACAAATTTGGGAATGATCAACATAGTTGAAACTAGATTGAGATCTGCCAGGGAGAGATTGTATTAGGTTGGTACAAAAGTAATTGTGGGTTTGGACTGTGAATTTTAATTCATTGTAACTAGATTCAAACCCATCTTTATTAATCAAAATAGCAACCATTACAATCAACACATTTCTACCAATGAGAAATAAGTTTTTATTCCTGTAACATAGAAATCCATGGTTCAGGGCTGACTGAACTCTCGGGAAGCATTTTTTGCCTCCTGCTGGTGGTGGAAGCATTTTCCCTACAAAAAATTGTCGAGATGCTTGAAGAAGTGGTAGTCGGTTGACAAGATGTCAGGTGAATGTGGCAGATGAGGCAAAAGTTTGTAGCCCAATTTGCTCAACTTTTGGAGTGTTGGTTGTGCGATGTGCTGTCAGGCATTGTCATGGAGAAGAATTGGGCCCATTCTGTAGACCAGTCCTGGCTGCAGGCATTGCAGTTTTCAGTGCATCTCATCAAGTTGCCGAGCCTACTTCTCAGATGTAATGGTTTCGCCAGGATTCAGAAAGCTGTAGTGGATCAGTTGGGTGCAAGTTTGGCTTTGGGAAGTGCTTTGGAACTTCTTCTTGGTCCAACCACTGAGCTGGTCATTGCTGGTTTCACATAAAATCCACTTTTCATCACACATCACAATTCGATTGAGAAATGGTTCATTGGTGTTGTGTAGAATAAAATGACAGTTTCTCTATTTTTGGTCAGCCCAGGAGGCACCCATTTGTAGAGCATTTTCAAAATGCCGAATGACCATAGAATGGTTGTTGTGGAGTTCTTAGGCAACTTCTTGGGTATTTGTAAGAGGATCAGCTTTGATGACGGCTCTCAGTTGGTCATTGTCAACCTCAGTGGCTGGTCACTACGCTCCTCATCTTCAAGGCTCTCGTTTCCTTGGCAAAACTTCTTGAAGCACCCCTGCACTGTATGTTCATTAGCAGTTCTTAGGCCAAATGCGTTGTTGATGTTGTGAGTTGTCTCCACTGCTTTCCAACCCATTTTGAACTCCAGTAAAAAAAAAAAATCATTCGAGTGTACTTTTTGTCTAACGTCATTTCTGTAGTCTGAAATACATACAAAATAAACAGCATATAATGTCATTTGCAAAAGAAAATAAAGCCAGAAATGTGCTTTAAAATGGTATATAGCATAACAACATTTATAAGAATATATTTCAATATCAAATGGCAAAGTTCAGCAATGCAAAACTGCAATAACTTTTGCACCAACTTAGTAGCAAAAGAAAAGTGATGAGTAAGAACACAAACCCAGGATCTCTCACATTGAGAAGGGTGGAGGAATAGGACTCCACGTAAGAGGAGGAGCAGTGGTCACAGGGGATGACTCAGGAAAGTGCTGCATCACAAAAACTAAGGGAGTACAGTTTTAAGAGGGAATGGTTAGCAGCCTCAGGTACAGCCAAGATGTCTGGTACCATCAGACAAGCAGGAGACCCTAATCTTCACAGTATTTCATTAGAGCAGTCAAAGCAGAAGCCAGATTGTACTGTATGGAGAAGCAATTGAGAGGCTCAGAAGTAGAGGCAGTGATTGTATACCATTTTGCGAAGTCTGACTATGAAGGTTTGAATCCTGCCACTGCCACTTGCCAGTTTTTTGACCTGTTGCAAGTTAATCTGTTTTCTTCATATTTAAAATGGGGATTGTAATACCTTATATTAATTCTTCCATGAGGATTTGGAAAGTTAATATATGTAAAGTTCTTTGAAAAGTACCTGTATATATTTTACATGTGATAGATGTTAGCTATTATCATTATTAAGGAAGAGAGAGGAGAGATTAAATGTTTGCCAGAGAAGGGGCTGGTGGTTGAGTTATTAATGTTTGATTGTTTGGTTTTGGGGAGTATGGAGGGAGACAGGTACTTCCTATTAGTAACTGAAGGAATATAACTTGGTTTGAACCTGAGACTTTAGCTTCTACTACAATGGAAGGCTGTCTGGACTAAGAAGAACCTGTTTAGAAATCTGTAGACTTTCTAATCCTAGTTTGCTGTTAACTCTTGGGTTACAGTGTTTGTCGCCTACTGTTCAAGTTTCCTACAGAAAGAAATAATAATTCCTGTTTACCAAGCTGCCAGTTATTGTACAAGTAAAACTGATAATCTTGAATGATGTTTCTTATCCTTGAGGTTTTCTCTTAAATCTTCTGTAACTCCTGTAGACTCAGTTTATAAATTCACTCCTCTAGGTACCCATAAAAATCTTGTACATGCCCCTCCAGGTTCCCAAAAAGTTTTGTACATGCCCTTATTACAGCATTCGTCACGTTGGTGGTGGTGTGATGCTCCCCCACCAGTCTGTGAACTGCAGTGCTCTCTATCAAGTGCCTGGCTTACTATAAACCCTCAATAAACATCAGGTTGAATTGATTATAGAAAAATGAGTCAGTTGATACATATTTGGAAGCTCTATTGCTTGAGCATCACAAATTTCAAAAACTTTAAAAATGTCTCTATGTAATTGTCTACTTATTGTTACCTTTTCTGAATTACTTAATTCTTTAATGTCAGAAAGGCAAAGGTCCTTCTTTTGATTAAGCCTAACCTCTAGTCAGGATGGACAATATTGTTGAAGTAGCTTTTTGTGTTAATTCAACATCAGTAATTCTAAAGCCCTAATTTAGCACTTACCATTGAAAAGAGTAAGAATTTGGTAGTAAATGCCTGAAGCAAAACTAGTTAATTAAATGTTTTGTTTAAATGCTTACTAGCACTAAATCAGAGTTATTCAGATCCTTTTTGTACTCTTATTTCAAGTTGCTACCACCAACCTTTCCAGAAAAGAGACTGGCCATAACTTGATGGATCATTACTTGGTGGGTGACTGTGCAAGGTCCAGTGAAAATTTGATTACCACTCTTAGATGGAGCCTGAACAACTTTCTTTACTTTCTTGTCTTCCAGTTTTTTCTGAAAATGCCTGTACTTTCAACCTATCAGAACTATGTCTTTATATGTATGTTTATATACTTTGTCTGTTAATACAGTATTAGTCATTGAGAGTCATGTGTGTAAATATTTGTAACGTAGTATTTTCCTTTCTTTGTTGAAGCGCTCTCCATCCTGTACTCCAGCTAGCAAAGGCAGACGTGTAAGAGACTACTGCACTTGTGTGCCCATCCCGTTGCCCTCTACCCTCTCTTTTATCCTTTTTGCCTGTGGTTGCAGTACATGCTAATGTTTTTGTGGTGTATTACATTTATTGCATGCTTTGTGCTGCTGCTGTTGCTATTGCTACTCTGCTTTTCTGTATTTTCTTTTTTTGTTGTTTTTTGGCTTTGGCCGCAAAGCTTTAGGAATGTTCATATAAATTTCTATAACCAAAATACTAAAATTGGAAGGTATCTTGTTTATTTTGATTGGGTGAAAAAGTGATCCTAAAGTATGCTCCCTAAATTGGCCACATACAAAGTAAATGAGTTCCTAAATAATCCAATGTAAGCAGTTATGTAGAGATTCGTAGAGATTTTAATTATGTAGAAAGAAAGCTTGATAATTCACATCATGCAAAATTCAAAAAAGATTTGGTATAAGGTATGGATCCTACTGATTATAATTTTTATAAATCAATTCTGGAGAAATCTTTGATAGCTTTTTTAGCATAGTTCAAAGCTATATTCCCAAATACCTTGTATTTAGAGATTTGAGGCAGTGATATTGATAATAATTTATATTCTAAGATATTTCCAAGATTGAAAAAAACATTTATAGCTTTCTTTATATATGTATTGATTACAAGCTATAACCATCTTCCTATGCTAAACCCAATCCAGTGTTTCTCAACCTGAAATGGGCAAGCCGCTATCTCTATGCTATAAGGTTCTGATATGTCCCGAATGGGGAGTCTGTTTGTGAAAAGGTCTCAAATTTTTCTAAACCAGCCTCCACCCCAACACCGATATACACACTTTCAGACTCACTAGTTGAAAAGATAGCTGACACGGTTTGCTCTGGTTTTCATAGGTAATGTAAATAACAACATTCAAAAGGAAAATCTATGATCTATACAAATTTCAAACTTTCTCTTGTCAGCTTCATGACTTTTGGTGTTGATCAGCACCATCAATCCATATTTTGGACTGGGAAAGTTCTGAAGGGAATTATCTGGTTCATGGAGGGCATGGGCAGCAGTGGGTCCACAAGCAGACCACAGCTTGTGGAGAGACCCACTGCTTCCTGTGCTCTTGTCTTCAGGTGTGAGAGACAGTTGATTGTAAAATAAACATGATTAACCGTAGCATAACGTATGTTTTCAAGCTGCTGTTTAATAATGAATAAGCAGTTCAGACCCAGTGGTATGGCAAGTAGAACTGCGACTTCAACTGATATCTCATTAATTAAAGAAGTTGATGAAAAGATTGCTGGTTAACTGACTTATTGATTATTTTTATATTTGGGTATTTGGATTTATCCAATCTGAATATATGTTAATTAGAAGGAAAGACCAAAATGTGTGTGCTGAGTTATGTTTGGTTCAAATAATTAGTCTGTGGATTGACTGCTTTATTAACTGTTTGGTTTTGAATAAGGTTATCCCTTCAGAGAGATTTTGTTTTTCTGGTTAAATTTATCATTACTAATGTTTCTTGCCTTGTAGATCTCTGACCACACAGAATATTTTTGTGAATCTTTAAGGAAAAAATTTTGAGGGAAACAGCTGTTATAAGGCCCCTGCTTTTTAGTTTATATTTTAGGATATAATTAAGTCACACTTTACTAGAGCCTATTGGCTTATAATTGCATATGGTTATTTAAAATGCAGATGTGATAGGCTTGGTAATTTCCTTTCCAGCTTCCTTTAGTTTTTCCTTATTGAATATTTGACAGATAAGAAGTCAGGTAGTGTCTATGAGGGAGATGATTAAAGAGTTACCAATGATTCAACAGTTAAATAGAAACATAGAATAATGAGTAACCTTAACAGTCCCTGGAAACATCCATGAAAACAGTAGGACACAAATAGTTACCATTTCTAACAGTGACCTTGAATCTAACTGTGGCATACAGATTTTATGTTACATACTGTGTTTTTAGATAAGAAATACATAACATTTTCATAAATTTAAAATTCTTTAAGTGACTGAAATGTTATATAAGTGAGGTATATATTTTTATTTCCCATGTGCTCTAAAGCCTCATTTATAACCTAGGTATTTATGTACTTTTTATGTGGTTTAGTTTAATTAATCATAGTATTAAAAAGATTTGTTATTAATATTATTATTAATGTCTGAATACAGATGATTATGAAAAGTTTTATAATGTTTTCATTAATAGAAACACTGAGTATCTTTTGGATTATTCCTGTAGAAATTAAAGCAGAGACTGTAAATAGCCAACATATGACTGGACTTTATTCTGTGTTTTCTTAGAACATGTGTAAATTCTCCAGAGTAGATATTCAAATGAATAAGCTGAAAATAATTTAAGGAGAAATTTTCATAAAGAGAAACAAGTTACATCATTTGTAACTAGTAAGATTACATTTACAGGTCATAACCTTCAGTAATTTATTATTTCTTTTAGAATGATAGAATGATAAAATGTATTTACTGTTATCTAAATGACATGCAATACTGGTGTTTAAATCATAAAGTGAAAGTGAAGTTGATCAGTCATGTCCGACTCTTTGCGACCCCATGGACTATATAGCCCATCAGGCTCCTCTGTCCATGAAATTTTCCAGGCAAGAGTACTGGAGTGAGTTGCCATTTCCTTCTCCAGGGGATCTTCCTGACCCAGGGATCGAACCCAGGTCTCCCACATTGTGAGCAGACGGTTTTACCATCTGAGCCACCAGGGAAGCCCTTTAAATCATAAGCACAATTAAAAGAAATAACTTATTTCACTGAAAGCTTGAGGTTATAACACATTTCTGAATAGTAAAAATTGGGTTACTTTCCTCTTTGTTTCTAAAATACTTCAAGCTACAGGATAAAGAAAATTGATGAAAATTTGGATTTTTTTTCTGTTAACTTTGAGTTTTATATTTACCAATACAAAACAATGTATTAGATGCAAGCTATTTTTAAATCTCTTATCAAATTCATATCAAGTCTTGGTATCTTTTTCTTTAAAAACTAGGTTTCTTCTGTGAATGTTTTGCTGCTTGTTCAAATCTATAATTATTTTTGGAGTAGAAAAGACCCATTAATACATATTCAAGAAAGTCATTTTGATCTTTTTATTATTTATAAGGAGGCCATATTGCATAATTTGAGAAAATCTGGAATAGTGGGTCATCTAAAAATCAGATCTGAGCCAAAGCAGAAAAAATTTTCTATTTCACCATACTGTTCTAAAAACACATTTTGTGGGTTATTCATCAGAGAAGTCCTAATAAATTCAGGAAACATTATGGACTTTTTACATGACTTTATTATGCATTGTGAATAATATGCTGATATTAGGCTTTTCTGCTTTTTTTTTCAAGCAGTAGGACATTAAGTAAAAGTGACATTAAAGTATAGTAAATATTTCTAATACTTATTCATCAGAATAACTCCTTAAAAGTATGTTTACTTGGAAAAAAGAATCAGTTAATCAAAAAATAGAATTACTTTTGCATAAAGAGGTTTCTCAGTAGATCACAGCTTATAAAATATTGAGTGAATTGCTTTATTATTGTTAGTGTGTTAGTTGCTCAGTCATGTCCGACTCTTTGCGACCCCCATGGACTATAGCCCACCAGACTCCTTGGTGCATGAAAATCTCCAGGCAAGAATACTGGAGTGGGTTACCATGCCCTTCTCCAAGGGATCTTCCCGACCCAGGGATCGAACCAAGATTGCTTATACCATTCAGTTAAGATCTGTTTCCAAAATCTTCCTTTGGATTATATCACAATATATTGTCCAATTAATATAAGCTATCTATTGTTCCTTATTATTTCCCCCTTTTATCATTCTTTCTATAATCATAAACTCAATTATCAATTTAAGATATCTCTGCTATTATATTTTGGTATATCATATTTATTAGCTTTTCCTGCATTATTAAGTCATTGCTTACATTTAATGCTATAATTATTTTTATAGCACAAAGAATTTTTAACTTCCTTAGTTTTATAGAATATTAATTATATTTGTTTCAAAGGTAAAAGTAGCTAAATGCTATTAATCAATTGCTTTGCTGTCATATTATACCTAAATCATTGCCAATTAATTATTAAAATTAGTTTTAGGCTATCTGTAAATCCTGGCATATAATCATTGAGTATTCTGAAAGTTTAGTAAAATTAATTGCTTTTAGTAGCTAGAATCAGCCATTAATTATAAAGGCATTGGTAGCATGTAATTATAGATAAAATTAATAACATCTTAAAAGCATAGTTGTGTTGGGGTTAACATTTTGCTGAAGGGAATATGTAGGCAGAATTGTATTTTTCTTGTTAATGGTAACCTCTTTAGAGATGTTGTTTACACTGGTAGTAATCCAGAAAGGAAAGAAAATATTAAAACCTACTAATCTAATTAGCTATTAGCTTTTATTAGTCTTTTAAAAGACACGGGAAATTTTTTTTTTAAGTTTGATATTTTGATATTTTAAGTTTGATCTTTTTTTTAAGTTTGATATTTTTTGCCGTGAGTTTATTCATCTTTACCAAACTTTTGTGTCCTTGTTTTTATGAGAAACACACTTGGAAAATAAAGTGGTAATTTTTAAACTTCACTTATATATGCATGTTTTTTGTTAAATCACAGTATCATTGTAAATGGCATAGTTCACCGCTTTAATTTGGCCAGTTAATGCCATTTCAAAATATTATTTCGGTATTTCTTACTTTGAATTTTGTTAAACAAAATTAACTTGATTTTGCTTAATCTCTGGAATTTATTTTTACTCTTACAGCATAAAGCTCCAAAAAGTTAGTGTGGAAATTTTCATTATTCAATTTTACTCTATTTAGGATGAGTTATTTTTAAAATTTTAATGTTTTCCACTCCTGAATAACCAGTTTTGATCTCTTTCAACTAGGAAAATAATTTTAAAATCTGTTCTCATTTCTGTTGTTTTTTCATTTTATTGATGAGCAAAAATGTGTTAGGAGAAAAAGATTTATAAATGACAGTAATTCTTCGGAAGGGCCAAGAGGTATGTGCTTAAAACCTCAATCATTCCTTAAGAGTCGCTGATTTATGTAATTATGGATTAAGCTGTGATGATGGTTTTTTTTCCTTTGCCAATATTAAACTGTCATAATGTCACATTTTCATAGGGTCATAAAGTATATTAGTAAATATTTTAGCTACCAACTTGATTTTTAGATTTGACAGTTGGCATGATGTGAACCTCTCATTAGAACACATATGGCTTAAAGTGGTATATCTCAATTTTAGCACAAGAAAGTATATAAAACAGTGTGTCCAAATTCTGTCAGCTTGTGTCCCTATGGCACAAAGTGCAGGCCTGCTTTAAAGTTTCAGCCAGTACTATTAGAAGCAGCAGTCTCTTACCTTTCTCATTTTTGAAGATTTTTAAAGTAATTGGACCCAGAGGATCAAAGCCACTATATTAGCTGTATTAAATTTTCTTCTCCCTGAAAATTTTTATGGTCTTAACTCACTGTCTTATTTTAAAATCTATTTCAATCTAAATAGAACCAAATCATTTCTGAATTCTCTTTATCACCTTTTTTAAACAGCATTATCCTTCATATAGGAACTTCTGATTTTATGTCTTTTAAGCTGTGAGCTAAAGGCTTCTGTGTGACAGGTCAGAAGCTTACATTTTCTTAAAATAATCCAATTTTTTTCAAGTAGCAAATCCTCTATTTGGACACTTCTTTGAAACTTTATGAGATCATTAACTCTTGATTATTTGAATCAGTTTTAAAATTCTTATTAGTATAAAATTTATCGGTAGTGCTTTGCTTATCAATTCCATTTTAATTGAACCCACTCACCCATAAACTTTTTATCAGCTTACAACTTATATAATCTTAGGGAAACCAGAAGGAGATTTTTAGAAAATAAAAGACTTTTTTTTGCCTTATTCCCAACCTAGGGTCATATTTCAGATTAGCAGGTAAGATGGATAACTTTCTCCATGGTTGTCCCTCTGTGAAATTGTGAGCTAGGCAAAATTTGTCTGGAGTTCCATTTGCTTCCTTACTGTCTGTTCCTGGTCAAAGTTCCTTGTCAGCCTCCGTGATCTTAAATCGTTTTAAATATGTCTGCTGTGGAGGTTCCTTGGTACAACAAAGAGTACTGAGTTTGGAGTCAAGAGAAGAAATTTGGGCCTGGCTTCCCCACCTTTAAGGCATACTAGTTTTATGAAATTATCTACATCTCACACACTGAGCTAACATACAGCTGGGGTGTATTCAGTCCAGTAGTTCAGTTTTAAAATACGAAGTTCTCTCCTGGCTGTTAGTACATGGCTGCTACGCCCAGTCCCCTGGGTGCCCTTCCTGGGCACCCCACCTCTCCCCACCTCTCCCTAATCTGACAGCTAATGGTTTAAGGCCCAGCTGGTGGCCATCTTAGTTGGCCCCACCAAAGTCTTTCCTTGTAATTTGCCGGAATACCTGCCCATGCCCACTACCAAGGGAGGCCACATGTGGGCACCAGCAGAGGGCCACTCCAGGACTGGCCAGCCAGATAGCCAGTCCCTGAAATAGGAACCATAATAATAACAAAGAAATTTAAAAAAAAAAAAACCTTTTTAGTATATATTTAATCCTTAAGCTGATTGCTCTTATGATCCATAATAAATGATGATTTACAGCAAATGCTAATCTAAGCATTGTTCTTGCTGTACAACATATTTGAAACCAGTTTCCTAATCCTCCCAAGTCATCTTAATTGCCTTTCATTTAAAAAACCCAATCCTGGTAATTCTGAAAATTGCAAAGCTGAATGTATCATCAATCAGTGTTCTCCATAGGACCATTTATGCTAAATTTTAACCCAAAGCATCTTCAGCTACTAAAAATACTTGGTTAAAAGGGTGCAACTGAATATAAGTGTGAATATTTCTACTGCTGCAAAATAAAGAGGATTTAATTTAGTGACAAAGCTGACAAGTTAGTTATCCTTTCAACTAATGCCTTATAGCAAACCAAGTTTCATTCTTACCAAGGACAAAATTATTCCTAATCTGCAGAACATATTTCTGTTATGTACTCTGCATTTATTTCACTTACATGATTTATTTTGTGAAATACAAGTAAAGAACATACAGTAGCTCAAAGTAACAGATGAGTGGTGAAGACTGGAGCATTTTGTTAAATGTTGTTATCTTAACCTTTCTGTAAAGCTGGTGGTTATGCGTCTGTATGATGACACATCCCTATTGTGAATATTCAGACTGAAGTTTGTTATTCTCCTTTCTTGAGAATGTTGCCATGATCATGCCTTGAAGAAATTTACTAAGAGCTACACATTGTTTAAAAGTGATGTCTTGGGTTTTTGTTTTTCCTGACTTATTTTCCTAGACTGATCCCGTTGAGAACACATATGTACGGAATCCGAACGTCAAGTTTTACATCCAGTCAAGGTCCACCTCTCCTTCCACATCTAGTGAAGCTGAGCCAGTTAAGGTGCCTCATTGGAGCAGTCTTGCTCCTCAATTTTTCACTTGTGTCAGGAAAGAGGGACTTGCAAAAACAAGTGAAATCTGACACTCTTCCTTTTAACAAATGTTTTGTGTAATAAATCACAGCATATTGGAGATCATTACATTTGACTGATAATATAGATAGGACTGTAAAACTGAAGTAAAAAAGGGTCCCCCCAATTTCAACCTGAAATAGATAAGAACTTTTTAATTTTAAAGTGATCTATATTTTAAGTAGAGAGCTATATTGAACAGAGGACAGATAAAAGCTATAGATACATGGCAATGTCAGGTGTCATTCTCATAATTTAATTCTAATAAATCTAATGAAGATACGACATAACTGTTCCTTCATAAGCAGAACTTAAAACTGCCACTGCTGGCAACTCAGTAGTTTATTTTAAGTGTTAATCAGCAACAGGTATGCAACTAAACCATGCCTTTTAATACTGCAAAAATAGTGTATTTGCACCGTAAGTAAGTATATGATTTTAAACAGCCAGTTAGTCAATTTTCTCAACAGAGATCTTTTTCTCAACAAGTCAGAAGGATATATTATTCCTCAGTTAATGCCATCCTGACTCAGATGCTGCTGCTGCTAAGTCGCGTCAGTCGTGTCTGACTCTGTGCGACCCCAGAGACAGCAGCCCACCAGGCTCCCCCGTCCCTGGGATTCTCCAGGCAAGAACACTGGAGTGGGTTGCCATTTCCTTCTCCAATGCATGAAAGTGAAAAGTGAAAGTGAAGTCGCTCAGTCGTGCCTGACTCTTAGCGACCCCATGGACTGCAGCCTATCAGGCTCCTCCGTCCATGGGATTTTCCAAGCAAGAGTACTGGAGTGGGGTGCCATTGCCTTCTCCGGACTCAGATCCAGTTCTGATTATTTACTCAAACGTGACAGTTCTGACATAGCTCCTTTGCTTGGTCTTCAGAGCTGTGTCTGGCATTCCAGGTGAAGCAGAGAGTCCCCTTTGGAAAGCTGTCTGAAGTGAAGTTTGAGGTGTAGTCAGATTCTAACTTGATTTTTTTCCAACCCTATGGTGTATACTACCTCAGACAGGTTAAGTTGATGATACCATCTGATTTTTTAGGTTATCATTGTTTTAATATTTTGAGTTTATACATTTTTATCTTAATGTTAAAATATTTCAAGCATATAGAAAATAATATCACAACCACCCACATAACCACCATCCACACATTTAAGATGTATAAACATTTTGCTCCAAAATTTCTATTAAAAAGAAAGAAAATATTCCAAACAGTTTGAAACATCCTACCCTATACCATTTCCCCTCCCCTTTCCCAGGCATACCTGAATAACCTGAAATCGAGGTACTCCTTTTCTTCCTTACTTTTACATGTTTATTTTATTTGTATTCATAAACAATAATATAATCGTGTTTGTTGTATATTTAAATTTTACACAGAAGTTATCTGCATTATATAAAGATACATGTCCACTTAGTTCATTCATTGCAACTATTGCATTATATCTCATTGTATGAATATACCACAACTATTTATCCATTCTCCTGTTGTTGGATATTTAGGTTGTTGCCAAGTGTTTGTTATTATAATTCATGCTGAAGTGAACATCCTAACAGCTGTCTGCTTTTGCATATGTGCAGAGTTTGTTTAGCCTATATACCTAGAAGTGAAATTATTGGATTGTGTGGAATATGCATTTCAGCTTTAACTAGATCTTGTCAAATTATTTTCCACAGTGGTTGGACCAATTTTCACTCCCACCAGCAGTGTGTGTGAGTGAGTTCCTCTATTTCCCCACATTCTTCCAACCCTTCGTACTGTCAGACATTAACTTTTATCTATTTGATGGGTATTGAGTGGCATTTTTGTTTTAATTTGCATTTCTCTGATTTCGAGTGTTATTCAACATCTTTTTATGTGTTATTGACCATTGGTGATTTGCCTGTTCATGTCTTTTGTTCGTTGTTCTATTGAATTATTTTTCCTCTTGTTTTGTAATTGTTCTCTATGTATTCTGGATACTAATGCCTAGCTGGCTATATGCGTGGCAAATATTTTCTTCCAGTCTGTGGCTTATTTAAAATTTTTATTTTTTATATCTTTTTGTCTTGCAACAGTTTTTATTTTAATGTAGTTATAATTATCAATTTTTTCTTTTATGACTTCTGCTTTTTGTCTTTTTAAAACATTTCTTCCCTATGCAGCAGTTATAAAGATTATCTTCCATATTTTCTTCTAAAAGTTTGTAAACTTTGCTTTTACGTGTTTAGGACTTTAAACAAACTAAACTTTGTCATTAGGTATTATGAGAAATGGGCTACTAATCTATTTTTCTCATATGAACAACCAGTTCTCCTGTTTTTCCTCTATTGATTTGTAAAGTTATCTCTGCTTTTTATATAAATGGGTCTGTCTGGGGATTCTCTATTCTCTTTCATTGTTCCTTTTGTATTTCTGCACCAATGTCACATTGTCTTATTGTAGCCTTAGAATAATTCCTGATGCCTATTATGATCAGCCACTCGCAAGTACCTTGTTCCTTTACTTCTTGACCCTTCAGTTTTATATATGGTTTTCAGGTTCAGTATGTAGGTTCCATGTAAAGCTTTCGATTGGATTTAAATTTATAGATTATCTAAGGAGAATTCATCTCTTTGTGGTATTGGGCCTTTTGGTCTATGAACAATGTCTAGGTACTCTTTTATATCCTTCAATGAAGTTTCATTATTCTCTTCATGAATATGCTCCAAATTGCTTGTTAGAATTATTCCTAGATACCTTAAGGTTTTCATTGCTATGGTGAATGGGATCTTTTAAAAATGTTTTCTAAACTAGGTGTTGCTATTCTTTATGAATTCTGTTGATCTTGAATTCAGCACCCCTACTTCACTCCTTTTAATTCTGAAAACTTCTCTTGGACTTTCTGTGTAAATTCAAGTGACAATTCTGTTTCCTGTGAATTTTTCTTTATTAACTTTCAAAAAGGTTTTGTATTCCACTCTGTTATTTCATGTTTTTTTTAAATATTAAATTGAGTTTAATATTTTTTTCAAGCTTGAAATTAGAACTAAACTCACAATTAAATAGAAAACTCTGAGAAGCCCACCTAAATTCCATTTTAAGGCTATCATGTGTATAAAGTATTTGGGTTTTGGAGCTTATATAGTAACAGACACAAAAAGGGACCATTCATTTTTTCTCTTAATATTTTAGAATATTCTGTAACTTTATAGAAAGCTAGCTTTTTCCTCTTGCTTGCTTAGCATCCTAAAGGAAGTCATTCTTTGTGTATTTTTGTTACACTTTGCTAATAAGTGATCTCTCTTTTTACCACAATAGCATCCAGTAAAATCCTTTCATTCAAAGAAATATCTTAATAGAAATACTGAATAAAGTAAAGATATAACTTGTAGTTAAATTTCTGTCAGTTCTGAATTCCAATCATATTAAATAATCTAACTACCTTCTTAGAAATTACTTTCTTCACAAAATCCCACTAATCAATCCATCAATCAGTATATCTCTGTATCTGTCTCACAGGTGCTCACTCACTCTCTCTTAATCTCTGCACACAAACACACAAATCCACAGAATTGTATTCCATATGTGTAATATGCATTCTGTATATAGAAGTCAAAGGAGTTAAAGGATTCTTCTAAATATTTTATTATAAATCTTGATTAAAAACTCTTTCAGATATTTTATAGAATTAATATGGTATTTTCAGTTGAACTTGAAAATTAAAATTTAATATCCTCATTTTTATGTAGATGAGATGCTGTGACTTTCTTATGTTCGTCTATAGATTCTCTTTTACAACTTACTTATTTTTAAATTTCCAGATTGAAGTAGTTTTTACAAATTGAACAAATACTAATGTTTTATTTGTAGATATTGCAGACAGAATTTAAATTACCAACAGTGAGAACTTTAGTTCCTTGAGATAATTTTTTCTTATTGCTATTTTGTTTGGCTATACTTACATTTATTTTTAGTGATGTTTGAAGTAGATGGAGTGTTTTATGACATTTATTTCCTCTTTTCCCCTGGATTCAGACTGTAGACTCTACTCCACTTCCAGTTCATACACCAACCTTAAGGAAAAGGGATGCCCTGGTTCAACTGGCTTTCCACCGAAGGTATTCAATCTAGTTATAAGCATGGTGTGTTCTAAAAAACAGAGAGAGAGAATGGATTTCTTCTGCTTTTTGTATTTGCCATGATTTTTACTACTGGTTTCCTCAAAATTACAAACATAAAAGCTGAGAAAGAGAATAAATTCTATATGAATGGAAGTAATCACCACTGAGAAAGGTAGGGCAAACATGCAAATTGTTTTGCTTTATTTCCATCTTCTTAAATTCACTGTTTTGAAGTCTGTTAATATGGAATGAGCATATACCATCTAACCCAGTCGTCTCATTCCTGAAGAAAAACATTTTACACAGAACCATAAAGAGATGCTTACTGCTGTTTATGTTAGCAGAGTTGGCAATAGGAGAAAGATAGGTAAAATATGGCTGAAGTGTAACAAAATCACATTTATATAAGTTATCAACACCCAAATATATCTAATTCCTAAGGATATATACATATCCAAGGACCTGTGTAGATCACATTAGATTGGGTGATCGATTTCATGGGGAAAGATTGACAGTGGATCCTCAGGATGAATGTTTTCTTAAAGTAAGACCAAATTAAATTAGAGGGGCCTCCACGAAGCTCTGGTGATAACATTTCATGGACTGAATATTAACTTAATTTTTGTACACCTGTTGTCCTTCTCCACAAAATAAAGGTTACTTCATGGTTTCTAAAAGATTGACTCTACAATTATCTCAATATAAAAGTATTTAAAAGGCAAAAAATGTTATTTAAAAATTATTTAAGAAAGGTTTGCTCCAGATAAAGTCACCTTTACTTGTCTTGTATAGTGTTGAATCCTAATTATGTACAACCACTAGTTTGTAAGTTTTCAAAAAGGATTGGCTCTACTTTGTTCTCACATCTTTTATTAAAAGTATTTTACCTCATCCATTGAGTAGCTTGAAGTCTGCGGCACTGACAAAATTGGAATGAAAAGAACACTTCTTCATATCCACCTCTTTAAATTTTCAGGTTATAGTTATTTCTTATTTTACTCCAAATTACTGCATAACCTAAAATTAATGTGTTCATGCTTTAGGTTTAATGCCCTTTTACTAGACTTTTTTTTTTTTCTTCCTCCAGCTACCTTTTATGGAAGTATTAGAAATCAGATATTGACCAGAAGACAAGAGAGGGGATCTTAGAAACCTCCAGAAGCCAAGTGGTCTAGAACTTAGGACTGAATAGACCCTAGTCTAGAGTCAGACACCCCTGAAGCAACTTAGCACGAGCACATGTTATATATTATACTATCCTCAGTTGGAATTAGTGAAACATGGGCTTTTTAATCTTTATTAATAAATCATGTCTACATCTTACAGTTTAACCAACACCTGCCACTTGATCATTTAAAATTAATGTTCTGCTAAAACGTTGTTTATATTTCCTATTGCTGCATACTCAGTTAAAATTATAATATTCTCAGTAGATCTCTGGAGAAAAAGTATGTAATAAATGTGTTTTGTAAGTAATTTTTGGAGAGTGTGAAGCAATACTGTTGAATTTGTCGCTGGCACAGTTGTATTATTACTGTCATTTCAAACATGTCTTCTTATCTTTTGGAAAAGGGAAAAAAAGGACAGAGTTACTTACCTTGAGCAGTTGACTACTCTTTCACTGTACTAAAAGCCTACAGAACAAGTTAGTAACAAACTGAATTGTTTCATTAATTCATTTTGAACAACTGAAAAAGTTATCAGCACTAGAAATTTTACTCTAAATAGTTACTAAAAGTGCAAAAAAGTAAGAATAAGATCAGTATACAGGAGAAATGTTGAACAAAAATTGATGTGATGTTAACAAATTAGGTATTTGTTCATTGTTAAGGGCATAGCGGCCCTTAATATTGAGCTAACTATGTCTTATGCAGTCTGATTTTTTTTTAAGATCATATTTTTCATTTACATGTTTTTGAATAGTCAGACTTTGAAAGATGGCAGAATCAGATCTGGGCATGACTTCTAACTCTACCAGTAGCTAACTACTCATCAGGAACTTATGTAATCTCTCTCAGTCTCACTTTCTTCATCTGTAAAAAGAAATACACCTATCTTCCCAGAGGCGTTGTCTCCATTAAATGAGATGATAAAGAAGTACTGGCACAATGTCTGCACTTTGACTTGATCAGCCACATACAAAAATTATAAAGCCATTGAAAGACAGTCTGTATTCTACTTAGAATAGAGTCAAATCCCAGTGCTGCTTTGAAACTAGGTCCCAAGGAACTCCTAAAATAGATTGGTTTGAGGCTGGACCAGAGCTCATGACTGCTTTAAATGCTGGGTTTTCAGTCTGTCTCTGGAATAATACATGTGTGTTTTTATCTGCTCAAGTGTAATACTGCCTGCTTCCAAAGGAGGAAAGATGTTTGTTAAACATATTACTTGTTCTTGGTCCCAGAAAATCAAATACGTGATTTATAGTAGGGACAAGAGTTTTAAGTTACTCTTTGTCTTTCATAAAAAGATATAAAAGCCCATTTGTTTTTTTTATATAGGTATAAATATGGAAACTTTTACCCAACTCATTGCCAAAGAACAATCTGAGGAATTACGAAGGCCCTGAAGTCAAAATTTGTGGGGGGGGAGGGGGACACTACAATTTATTTTATAACTTTTCAAGTGGCATTCAGGAGCAGTTGATTATCATTTAACTTCTTATATTATCTTTAGAATACTCCAGCTCAATATTGTCTAATAAAAATATTTGAAGCGTATTAATTATAGAAAGGAATTAGAAAGCATTCTAATTTTGAATTAGAAAACATAGCAGCTGATGTGTTCACAGAGGTTCACCTTATGGGAATCCTTTAAATGATTTTTATCAATTTGTTTTGCAGCGCAAGACTCATCAGTTTTTTGTCAAATCTTTTACTACTCCTACCAAGTGTCATCAGTGTACCTCTTTGATGGTGGGTTTGATAAGACAAGGCTGTTCTTGTGAAGGTGAGAATTAAATAGTAAGAAAATGTGACTTTAGAGTCCTAACGTTTACTCCCTAAATTGTAATCAAAAAGCATTATTCTCTTTAGAAGGTATATAAATGTTTATTTGTTTGACTTAATCATTTGCTTTTCTCTGGATAATAAACTGAGCACCTTGCTAAAGTCTGTTGAATATTGGAAACTAGACAGATAGTTTCTAGAAAAATGTTCCAGGGGGGATATATTTATGTTGCATTCACCTTTGTTTCATTATTGAGGTGAATTTGTGGTCCCCCAAATGGTAACCTATATGGCAAAATAGGAGAGGTTATTCTTGAATCTATTCATTTTACTCTTGCTTAGTTTGTTAGAGAAGTTATTATTAAGTAAACAATGCAGTATCTTTTTAGAAATATTACATGTCTGCTATAATGCTTCAAAAGATATTTTACTCCTAGTGTTAGTAGCAGAGGTTTTCCCCTACCAGTCACTGATTCATCCATCACATGCTTGCATAATGCCTGCTCTGTGCTTTTAGGCACTGGGGATACAGTGTTCTATGTTTGACTAGTTCTCACAACTCACGTAGAAGATCCAGATTGCATTACCCTAACTAGTCTTTTAGATGCTTGGATTTAGAACAAAAGAAAATGGGCAGACATGAGAAATAAGAGATTTGAGGTATGAATATGTGAAGTGATGAATATGAATGATGTTTTCCAGAGAAAACATAAGAGTGAAAAAGAGAGTAAATATGAGGACCAAGCCTTGGGAAACATAATTAAGGGGAGGTAAAAGATAAAGATAACAAAACAATCTGAGAATGAATAAGCTCTGTCATTGAATAGGAAGGGTCTAAAGTCTACAGGAAGAATTTGTATAGCTTTTAGGCCTTGTCTCATTGTGAAACTTAGCCAGTACTTATAAACGTGACTCTTTTAATCTGTTGATCAGAAAGAATCCTGGGCAACTACTTGGCATCAGGTCCTTTGTCATTTTTTATGAATCAGAATCCTTTGCAATTCTGTAGTAGGAATTTTTGAGATCTTTCCAACTCTCTTCCCTTCTTAGGTCCCATGCCATGATATTGGGCCTGTCTTTCTTCAGACTCTTTGAAACTACCCTATGAAACAGTGGGGACACATTAGACTATGCCCAGGCTTTCATAAATGTATAATGTGGTTATAACCTCTCAAGATTCCTGTCGTTTTAAGTCTTCTTGGTTGATTGAAATTAGATCCAGTATAAGGCAATAATTTTGTTGTTTCCATTACCTGATGAAAGTAAGATTTTTTTGCTTAGTAAAACAAATTATAATTTGTTAGATGCTCTACTTAGAAGTGAATGAGCTGTGTGACAGAAGATGGATAGCTTTTGATAGTTAATGCTAGTCCCTCTTCCTTCTTTGTTGGTTTTATGTCCATTTGTGATACTCAGTTCATTTCCCCATGTGCATGTGTTCCCATGATGCTATCGCTTCAGCTCCACTTTTATTCTTTCAAAATATTCTCCAGGATCCCCCTTAGAGGAGGAATTGTCTGCATAGATATTCTTAGTCTGTCACCCCTCCAAACCAGCTTGTTCATTTTAGATATTTAATTCTTTAATTCTCAACCAACCAAGTCTCAATGGAAGAGAGTTTATTTTTATTTATCTCAGGTTCATCATATAAGTATCAAGAGGTCTGATGGCCGTAGTGTTAATAGTAATGTATGCAGGCTCTGAGCCAGACTGCCTGGTTTTGAATTCCAGCAGTGTTACTTATGAGTTCTGTGACCCAAGCAAAGTCATATGTAAATAGTGGTATTGTACCTATCTTCAGTTCAGTTCAGTTCAGTCGCTCAGTCGTGTCCGACTCTTTGTGACCCTGTGAATCACAGCACGTCAGGCCTCCCTGTCTATCACCATCTCCCGGAGTTCACTCAGACCCACATGCATAGAGTCAGTGATGCGATCCAGCCATCTCATCCTCTGTCGTCCCCTTCTGCTCCCGCCCCCAATCCTTCCCAGCATCAGGGTCTTTTCCGATGAGTCAACTCTTTGCATGAGGTGGCCAAAGTACTGGAGTTTCAGCTTTAGCATCATTCCCTCCAAAGAAATCCCAGGGCTGATCTCCTTCAGAATGGACTGGTTGGATCTCCTTGCAGTCCAAGGGACTCTCAAGAGTCTTCTCCAACACCACAGTTCAAAAGCATCAGTTCTTCGGCGCTCAGCCTTCTTTACAGTCCAACTCACACATCTGTACATGATCACTGGAAAAACCATAGCCTTGACTAGACGGACCTTTGTTGGCAAAGTAATGTCTCTGCTTTTGAATATGCTATCTAGATTGGTCATAACTTTTCTTCCAAGGAGTAAGCATCTTTTAATTTCATGGCTGCAATCACCATCTGCAGTGATTTTGGAGCCCAAAAAAATAAAGTCTGACAATGTTTCCGCTGTTTCCCCATCTATTTCCCACGAAGTGAGGGGACCAGATGCCATGATCTTTGTTTTCTGAATGTTGAACTTTAAGCCAACTTTTTCACTCTCCTCTTTCACTTTCATCAAGAGGCTTTTTAGTTCCTCTTCACTTTCTACCCTAAGGGTGGTGTCATCTGCATATCTGAGGTTATTGATATTTCTCCCAGCAGTCTTGATTCCAGCTTGTGTTTCTTCCAGTCCAGCATTTCTCATGATGTACTCTGCATAGAAGTTAAATAAGCAGGGTGACAATATACAGCCTTGACGTACTCCTTTTCCTATTTGGAACCAGTCTGTTGTTCCATGTCCAATTCTAACTGTTGCTTCCTGACCTGAATATAGGTTTCTCAGGAGGCAGGTCAGGTGCTCTGATATTCCCATCTCTTTCAGAATTTTCCACAGTTTATTGTGATCCACACAGTGAAAGGCTTTGGCATAGTCAATAAAGCAGAAATAGATGTTTTTCTGGAACTCTCTTGCTTTTTCCATGATCCAGCGGATGTTGGCAATTTGACCTCTGGTTCCTCTGCCTTTTCTAAAACCAGCTTAAACGTCCGAAAGTTCACGGTTCACATACTGCTGAAGCCTGGCTTGGAGAATTTTGAGCATGAGTTTACTAGCGTGTGAGATGAGTGCAATTGTGTGGTAATTTGAGCATTCTTTTGCATTGCCTTTCTTTGGGATTGGAATGAAAACTGACCTTTTCCAGTCCTGTGGCCACTGCTGAGTTTTCCAAATTTGCTGGCATATTGAGTGCAGCACTTTCACAGCATCATCTTTCAGGATCTGAAATAGCTCAACTGGAATTCCATCTCCTCCACTAGCTTTGTTTGTAGTGATGGTTTCTAAGGCCCACTTGACTTCACATTCCAGATGTCTGGCTCTAGGTGAGTGATCACACCATCATGGTTATCTTGGTCATGAAGATCTTTTTTGTATAGTTCTTCTGTGTATTCTTGCCACCTCTTCTTGATATCTTCTGCTTCTGTTAGGTCTATACCATTTCTGTCCTTTATCAAGCCCATCTTCGCATGAAATATTCCCTTGGTATCTCTAATTTTCTTGAAGAGATCTCTAGTCTTTCCCATTCTGTTGTTTTCCTCTATTTCTTTGCATTGATCGCTGAGGAAGGCTTTCTTATCTCTTCTTGCTATTCTTTGCAACTCTGCATTCAGATGCTTGTATCTTTCCTTTTCTCCTTTGCTTTCCACTTCTCTTCTTTTCACAGCTATTTGTAAGGCCTCCTCAGACAGCCATTTTGCTTTTTTGCATTTCTTTTCCATGGGGATGGTCTTGATCCCTGTCTCCTGTACAATGTCATGAACCTCCGTCCATAGTTCGTCAGGCGCTCTGTCTATCAGATCTAGTCCCTTAAATCTATTTCTCACTTCCACTGTATAATCATAAGGGATTTGATTTAGGTCATACCTGAATGGTCTAGTGGTTTTCCCTACTTTCTTCAATTTCAGTCTGAATTTGGCAATAAGGAGTTCATGATCTGAGCCAAAGTCAGCTCCTGGTCTTGTTTTTGCTGACTGCATAGAGCTTCTCCATCTTTGGCTGCAAAGAATATAATCAATCTGATTTCAGTGTTGACCATCTGGTGATGTCTATGTATAGAGTCTTCTCTTGTGTTGTTGGAAGAGGGTGTTTGCTATGACCAGTGCATTTTCTTGGGAAAGCTCTGTTAGTCTTTGCCCTGCTTCGTTCCGTATTCCAAGGCCTAATTTGCCTGTTACTCCAGGTGTTTCTTGACTTCCTACTTTTGCATTCCAGTCCCCTATAATGAAAAGGACATCTTTTTTGAGTGTTAGTTCTAAAAGGTCTTGTAGGTCTTCATAAAACCGTTCAATTTCAGCTTCTTCAGCATTACTGGTTGGGGCATAGACTTGGATTACTGTGATATTGAATGGTTTGCCTTGGAAACAACAGACATCATTCTGTCGTTTTTGAGATTGCATCCAAGTACTGCATTTCGGACTCTTTTGTTGACCATGATGGCTACTCCATTTCTTCTAAGGGATTCCTGCCCACAGTAGTAGATATAATGGTCATCTGAGTTAAATTCACCCATTCCAGTCCATTTTAGTTGCTGATTCCTAAAATGTTGACATTCACTCTTGCCATCTCCTGTTTGACCACTTCCAATTTGCCTTGATTCATGGACCTGACTTTCCAGGTTCCTATGCAATATTACTTTTTACAGCATTGGATCTTGCTTCTGCCACCAGTCACATCCACAACTGGGTATTGTTTTTGCTTTGGCTCTACCCCTTCATTCTTTCTGGAGTTATTTCTCGACTGATTTCCAGTAGCATATTGGGCACCTACTGACCTGGGGAGTTCCTCTTTCAGTATCCTATCATTTTGCCTATCTTACATTTTTGCATATTATTGCAAAAATTTTAAAATACCCAAGAAAGTTAACTATTGTTATTATCTTAGTAGTTTAAATATATATAATAATATCAACAACTCCTAAAATTTAAATACCTTTTTAATCATTGAGCAATTTAAATTTCAAAGAGAGGGACTGGTAAAGTTTGCCAGATACTGCAGAAATGTCAGGTAATTTAATGTCCATCAGTGATTCCTGAAAGAGAAATTTCAGAATAAGTACCCAACTGCAGTGAGATGAAGAGTTAAAACTCCAGAAGCTGCTTTTTTAGGAATTCAGTTTAAAACGGTCATTTTGGTCTCAAGATTAGATTTGTTACCATTTATTTGCTTCTCATTTGGATCACTAGTGTTAACACAGAACAATAATATTACAGTAATGAAAAGAAGTATTTACTATTTCTCGTTGCAAGTCTTATCTATTAGCAAATGAATCAGCTCTCCAAATGACAAAAACGGTTTAAAATAAAACCAGAGATAATCATTCATCTAACATGGCACTTTGCCTATAATGAGTGCTCAGTGAATGTTCTCTTTGTAAAAATTAATTTTTCTTGAACACTGTTTCTTTTTTCCCCTCCGAAAGTGTGTGGATTTTCATGTCACATAACTTGTGTCAACAAAGCTCCAACTGCTTGTCCAGTTCCTCCTGAACAGACAAAAGGTCCTCTGGGTATAGATCCACAGAAAGGAATAGGAACAGCATATGAAGGGCATGTCAGGGTAAGTATGGTTAGGTTGGATTTAGACTAATCTTTTAAGGTTTATTAATGAATTAAGAAATGTCAGTTACCTTACAGACATAGTCCTTGACCGAAAATTCGGTAAATAAAATTCACCTAACAATTTTATTTCATTCAGAGAAATGATTGGAAAACAAAAACCTGGTTTTTGCTTGGAATAAATTTCAGAGTGTCTCAAAATTGCCTGTACTGTCCCTACAGCATAATGTTCAGATGTTTAAATCTCCTTAAAGGAGTCTGTAGCACTTAGTCTTGCTGGAGAGGTGGTATATTCTTATGAAGTATGAGTTATTGTCAAGACGTAATCTTATTTATAATCTTGAATAATATTTAAAGTGTACACTGCCTTTCATCCTATTACCAAATTTGGCTTTTATGCCACTTAGAAATCTGTGAATGTTATTTTAATGAATTACTAGAGAAAATTAAAATGGTACTGTTAAAAATTTTTCAGAATCAAATGTCATTCCATGTTTGAAGAATGTGTTGTCACACTTGCTCATGTTATTAATGATGTATATGTTCCATCTGCTACTTTACCAACCACAGTGGCAGACTTACAACATGTGTATGTTGTCTTTAGGTTTTCACCCTGCAGTTACATATGTAATTAAAGGGGTTCTGATTGACATTTCAGTTCTGGTTGTTTTGCTTGTTTGTTTGCCTAAGATCCCTAAGCCAGCTGGAGTGAAGAAAGGATGGCAGAGAGCACTGGCTGTCGTTTGTGACTTCAAGCTCTTTCTGTACGATATTGCCGAAGGAAAGGCATCTCAGCCCAGTGTTGTAGTCAGTCAAGTGATTGACATGAGGTAAGTTTTCAGAGATGAAAATATTTGTATCTCTGCAACACAGAAATACAAAGTGTGTGATTTTTCTTCTGATTATATTGCCATATTTTTATTTAAATCTAATTTCACAGTAATTTTCTCATTTACTAATACTGCAGTCACAACATAATTACAAATAGGAAATATGGTATAGTTATAGAACAGGTTGATGTGCGTGTGTATGCATGTTGGGTCTGGGAGTCTGGGAAAAGAGGTTAGTGCTTGAAAACCGAAAGACCAGTTAAAGGCTTCTGGGGTACTAGAGACCTAATGTGTAAAGTCTATATCATCACTTAAAGCAAAGGCTTCAGTATAATTTCATTGTGAGGAAAGGAAATAAAAATCTCAAAATCAGACAGGTTCTTGGAATATAAAATGAAGCCGTGAACATTTAAGTTAAGTACATCTCTTAAATGTTTCTGGTCTCATTTTCAAACTCTCTCCTCTACTTAACCCCTTCTCGTGACTCCAGACATTCTCCCTCAGTGATCTTATTTACTCCTGTAGCTTGAAGCATCATCTCTGCATTGAGATGACTCCCGAACATATGTCTCCAGACCCGTGCTCAAAACTAAAATTTCCAGTTCTGGCTCACATAAGCATTTCATACCAGCATCTAAAACACATTGTCATCTTCCCCATACATGTGAAATATAAAGAAATACATTTCTTTATTTGCAAGAAACTTTAAAATATTAGCAAGGAAAATTTGACAGAACCTGCTAAGGGACCAAATATAGAAAGATAGGGAGAAGAATCAAAGATAAGACTAAGATGTCAAATCTTCAAGATCAAGAGAATGATGGTACCAATAGCCAAATTAAAGAAATCACAAGGAAGAGATGATTGTGGAAGGGATCTGTCTTAGGATTTCCTAAGGAACAGTAAAACATCAGATGAGCTGTGTTGAAGGAACAATAAAATGGCAGATGAGCTGTGTTGAGGGCACTTGATGTGTATTATCAGAGCAGACCTACTAGGATCCAAATCCACGTGTCCTGTGCTTACTGGCATTGTGACACTGAGTAGTAAGCCAGAAATGATTTCTAACTCTTGTGTAGTGTGGCACTGTCAAATTACACCTGATAAGTTACTTTTGGCACTATTAGTTACCAAGAAAGAAAATTCAAAAATTTTAAAAATTCAGTTTGGATGTTCTGTGCAATTAAATTTTGAGGATTGCTTCATATGTGTTATTTAGATGCACAGCCAAAACCACACCACATACCCACATACGCTAACTTTTAATGTCTCACTTTTCCTTCAGGGATGAAGAATTTTCTGTGAGTTCAGTCTTGGCTTCTGATGTTATTCATGCAAGTCGAAAAGATATACCCTGTATATTTAGAGTAAGTCTGTGTGTTATAATTTGATCACTGAATTATTTGCTTTTAAAAACTAAATGTTTTACCTCTCTCTGTAGATCACAAACTTACTTGGAATATAACCAAATCTTACAGACAATTTGTGCAAAGTAAACACTGAATTAGTAAAAGACCCATAGAAAGCTTGAATATACGGCTTCTAAAATAGGTTTCATCTTGGATAATATTTTTGAGTCACATTCAATTTTCAGATAAGTACTACCACAAGAATTGACTAAGTGTGAGATTTCTCAATTTAAAAAAAAAAAATAAAAGATCTTGTTTACGAGTCAGAATGTTTTAGTGTTATTGCTCTGTAATAACCACCCCAAAACTTAGCGGCTTTACTTTTCACCGTGCTATGGGCCAGTTCTTCTGGTGTCGACTGGAGAGTCTCTCGTATAGCTGCGTTCAGCTCATTTGGGGCTGGAATAGCCGAAACAACCTTACTTTCACGTCTGAGGCCTTGGTTCCGGCTGTTAGCCCTGGTACTTGGCTGGTCTCTGGGCCACCTCAGTTCTCTTTGTGGGCTCTCTCCATGTGGCCTCTGATCTTTCACTAGTCTGGCTGAGCTCTCCGTGACTGGCTTCCAAGAGAGGAGAAGAAGCTGCCAGGCCTTTTAAGGACTAGGCTCAAAACAGGCACAGTAACCCTTCTACATTCTGTTGGCCAAAGCAAGTCATGAGGTCATCCTAGACGTAAAAGAAGGGGAAATAGACTGCATTTTTAGATAAAAAGAGTGAAATTCCATAGGAAAAATTGTTGGTAGACATCTTTGGAGGCTGTCTAACACAGTGCAATCTCAAACTGATGAGTTAAGTAGGATAATGGAGGTTTTTTTAAAAAAGGACTATTCTCCTGATGGTATGCCTATATACTTAGTAAAAGTATGTATCTTGTATCTAAGACCATACTTAGTCTCTCAGTTTCCTGACCAAAAACTGTTCTCTCTCCAGCTACCAAGGGAACCTACAGAGGCGCACTTATCTTACCTGATTCTAATTGTGGGATTTTATTGTCTCTGTTGCTTAAATTACTTTTAATAAAGGATCCATATATACATAAATTAAGTATTCTGATTATAGTGTCATTGTAAAGTGATAAACCTTCATTTAAATATTAGTTCAAGTAATCTTCTCTAAGTTATTGTTATGAAGTAACAGAATCTAAGTATTTCTGAGCATTTTTTACCTTTTTAAAATGAGTTGAAAATCAGTATCGTGTAGTGCTTATGAGCCTGGACACAGGATTCCAGTCTAGTTCTGTGCCCTTGGAGAAATTAATTTCTCTGCATTAATACCTATCTTGTAAAAATATTGATGAACTTCCCAGGTGGCACAGTGGTAAAAAATTCACCTGCCAATTCAGGAGATGGGGGTTCAATCCCTGAGTCAGGAAGATCCGGCGGAGTAGGAAATGGATACCCACTCCAGTATTCTTGCCTGGAGCAAGATATTGATAGAGTTAATGAGTTAATACTTACAAAATGCTTTGATCAGTGTCTAGTGCTCAGTTATTACTCAATAAATGTCAGTGGCTGTTGTTAAATGACTGTGTAATGAGTTTTTTGTGATGTATTCTGGCACTCTGTAGCAAAGAAAATACAAACAACACTAACATTATGAATAACTAAACTCTATTAAAGGTATCACTTATTGAGTGCTCATTTTCTGGCTAATGCAAAGCAAACTAGCATAAGCATAAAACTGGCCTAAAAGATGGCTGGCTTAAAAGATGTCAAGATGTTTCTAATATCATGAATTTTGATTAAATTGTTCTAGGTCACAGCTTCCCAGCTCTCAGCATCTAGTAACAAATGTTCCATCCTGATGCTAGCTGATAGTGAAAATGAGAAGAGTAAGTGGGTGGGAGTACTGAGTGAATTGCACAAGATTTTGAAGAAAAACAAATTCAGAGACCGCTCAGTCTATGTTCCCAAAGAGGCTTATGACAGCACTCTGCCCCTCATTAAAACAACCCAGGCAGCTGCAATCATAGGTATGGATATATGACATTTATCTTGTTATAATTGTTTATATACCTTGTCAACAGGGATTGGCTTTCATTAGGAATCCCTGATGTCTGACATAGTATGTGTTATATCACAGATGCTCAGTAAATGTTTATTGCCTGAATGAGACCATATTAAAGCTTTATTTCTCAGTAAACAAAAATAAATAAACTTTTCTAATGTACTTTCCTCTGAAAAAGCAACAGTGCTAAAGATTAACCTGTTACCATATCTATTTTATCCTTGCGTGACTTAGAAAAAGTTGCTTCTTAATGCGTAAGCTGTTTTATAAAGCATAAGTTTCCTAGGTAAAATACAGGTACTAATTACTTTGCAAAGGTTATTGCGAAGTTTAAGTAAGATGGAATTTGTAACAGACTGCCCATATATAAAATACCCTCAAAATTGGCAGCTTCTGTGTCTGGACGTTTAAATTTTTGCCATCTTCTTATGTATACTGCCAACTCTTGTTACTTTGTAGTAAATAATGAAAAGTTTGATGAGTAAAGTTCAGATGCCTTTCACAATTCTTCCCTCTCCAAATGAGAAATGGAACTGGATCCAGGGTGCTGACAAACTAGAGGTTTTTTTCACCTTTTATTGAATAAACATTTCTTTATTTTTGTAAGCATTGATAGAAATTATTTTTTAGTGATTGTTCTATTAAAAAAGACATGAGATAATATTTACTACAGTAATCTGAAAGGAAATTTAATAGTATAAGTTATTGCTATATTTTAATTATTTTTATTTCAGTTTCTTTATACCATATTTCTTTATCTGTTTTATACTGTAAGTTTTATATAGGTTTTCACCTAATAAAAATATTTCATATTTATGTCTTGTATAGATCATGAAAGAATAGCTTTGGGGAATGAAGAAGGGTTATTTGTTGTGCATGTCACCAAAGATGGTAAGAGGAAATATTGTGGAGAAAATATTATTGATAGAAAATTCTAAACTATAGATTTTAAACTCTAAAAAAAACAGTCTTTGCTCTTATTTATTCTGTAATTGAAATTTTCCAGACCTAATTTGATACATTTATAAGTCAAAAGTTAATTTTTCAAATCTCTATAATCCTCTTGAGTTCTAAAATTTCTATGTATATTTTCTTTCTTGTGTCATTTTGTTTAACAGTTCTGCTGTATAAACTCAGACTGTATTTCTAAAGATATTACATGAAAGAAAAACACAACGTGATTTTCCCATTGTTCTAATGGTACTAGAAGTGGTAACAGTCATTAAAATGTGTTTATTGTTGGATTCTTTTATTCCAAAAGTTAATACAACAGATTTTTTTCTAGAGAGAAATTAAATACTAGGTGAAATAAAAAAGAAACCCATTTAATTTAGCATTCTTGAATGCTTCTAAATTATGTCTTTGTATCAAGTTCAGTTCAGTTTAGTTCATTTCAGTTGCTCAGTCGTGTCCAGCTCTTTGCAACCCCACGAACTGCAGCACACCAGGCTTCCCTGTCCATCACCAACTCCTGGAACTTGCTCAAACTCATATCCATTGAGTCAGTGATGCCATCCAACTATCTCGTCCTGTCGTCCCCTTCTCCTCCTGCCTTCAGTCTTTCCCAGCATCAAGGGCTTTTCCAATGAGTCAGTTCTTCGCATCAGGTGGCCAAACTAGTGGAGCTTCAGCTTCAGCATCAGTCCTTCCAGTGAACATTCAGGACTGATTTCCTTTAGGATTGACTGGTTTGATCTCTATATCAAGTAAGATCATGGGAAAACAATGCATTTAAACTTCATTAATTTGTTACCCAAAGAAATACCTTTAGTGAAACGTGAGTCAGTTTTTAAAAATAGTAACCCCATGGTAAAACTTGACTAGAATTTGGTGAGAGTGAAAGGTTTTCCTTAAAGACCTGTCATGTTTTATCACATAGGAACTCTTTGCCATGGCTGCCAGAAATCTCAGTGCTAAATTCAATACCTTACTGTAGGTAGGTTAAATTATCTTTCAGTGAGTGTAATTATCTTCCTCTTTCTCCGTATGGTTTCTGATATCTTAGTTTTTCTGTATCTCTGTCTTTATTATAAATTAACATATTCCTCTGAGTATAATTGGGATGTGATTAATAAACAAAACATATTTTGCAGTTGATGCATTATTCTTTCTTTGCACAGAAATTATTAGAGTTGGTGACAATAAGAAGATTCATCAGATAGAACTCATTCCAAATGATCAACTTGTTGCCGTGATCTCAGGACGAAATCGACACGTCCGACTTTTTCCTATGTCAGCTCTGGACGGGCGAGAGACTGATTTTTATAAGCTGGCAGAAACTAAAGGCTGTCAAACAATAACTTCTGGAAAAGTGCATCATGGAGCCCTTACATGCTTGTGTGTGGCTATGAAAAGGCAGGTCCTCTGTTATGAACTATTTCAGAGCAAGACGCGTCACAGAAAATTTAAGGAAATTCAAGTCCCATACAATGTCCAGTGGATGGCAGTCTTCAGTGAGCAACTCTGTGTGGGATTCCAGTCTGGATTTCTAAGATATCCCCTGAATGGAGAAGGAAGTCCATATAGTATGCTCCATTCAAATGACCATACACTCTCATTTATTGCACATCAACCAATGGATGCCATCTGTGCGGTTGAAATCTCCAGTAAAGAATACCTGCTGTGTTTTAACAGCATTGGGATATACACTGACTGCCAGGGCCGAAGATCTAGACAACAGGAACTGATGTGGCCGGCGAATCCTTCCTCTTGTTGTAAGAGTTTTACTTTCGGCTGTCTTGCCTTGCTATCTCTTTCCTTCTACTTCATCTCCTATGTGTATTCATTATTATTAACAGGGTTTTTTAAAGTCATCTTTGAGGTTTTTCCTAGGCATTAATTATGTTGGTACAGAAAATAACCATGCCTAGTTAACCTCATTAAGGTATGGTTAAGTTAATCATACCTAGTTAAACCATACGCAGGCCAGTGGGGTCAACATTAACAGGAACATAATTGAAGCTAATTGTCTTATGGAATATCTTACTTTTAACACATATGCTTTTATTTTGAGGAAGGCAATGGCACCCCACCCCAGTACTCTTGCCTGGAAAATCCCATGGACGGAGGAGCCTGGTAGGCTGCAGTCCATGGGGTTGCTAAGAGTCGGACACAGCTGAGCGACTTCACTTTCACTTTTCACTTTCATGCACTGGAGTAGGAAATCGCAACCCACTCCAGTGTTCTTGCCTGGAGAATCCCAGGGACGGGGGAGCCTGGTGGGCTACCGTCTACAGGGTCGTACAGAGTCGGACACGACTGAAGTGACTTAGCAGCAGCAGCATGCTTTTATTTTGAAATAACCCTAAGGAGTTATGTTCATGGTTCCCCCCCAGATACAGTGCTTGTGAAGATTAACAGCTCATAAAACTCATAAAACTTATGTGTTATTTTACTGAAAGAGATGTAACATTAAGCAAAGTAGACAGTCTCACCCTCAACAGAGCATAAAATGCAGTAGAAGGGATTCCTGACAGAACAAGGTGCAGTAAGGTCTCAGTGCTCTGGTAGCCAAAGTACAAGTTCTGTAGAGGCACACAGGACGAGTGTCTAATCCGGCAGGTTTTGTTTTTAGTGGAAGATACTTGGAGCACGTTTAAATGCTGAAGGGAACTAGCCGCTAGGGAGCCAGGAAAAGTTGACCTTGTGCTAAATGTAAGAAACAGAGTAAGATCCCCAAGAAGGCCAAAGAGGCTGGAAGTCAGAACACAGGAAGAAGGATATGGAGCAGGATGGGAATTCTCTTCCACTGCAGCAAGATAGGAGGAATGCTGGGTATGAGGACAGTCAAGCTTAAAAGTTCAGTATAGGAAAATGTAGGAGAGCCACATATGTGGCTACAGAGAAATTGGGAAATCTAGATTTAAAAAGAAAAATACTTGTAATCCTACCTAGCCAGGCTTAACTATTCTTAACGTTTTGTTTCTTCTGAAATTTATACTCTTATCTGTGGCATCATGTTTAGAATGAATCCTGGTCAGAAAATAATTCAGAGTGTTGTGGGAATTGGAATTAGAATGAGAATTGGAACATCTGGCTTTTATGAATAGCTCTGCCAAAAATTCATGATCTTAGCCTGGGTACTCATTTACCCTTTGTTTGTGCCACTATTTATTGATGTTCAGTTCATCCATAAGTATATGTGGAGCATTTTTTGTGCCAGGTGCTTTACCAAGCATTCATAAATGTGAACCTAATTCTTAAGATTTCTCTGCTCGGTAGCTTTGTTTCACTGTCAAGAGCTTAACTACTTTAGGGATCAGTTATTTTAAATGTAATGAAACCCCTTTATAGAACTAGTATTGGGCAAGGGAATATTATAGCCCTGGTGTTAACAGACTCCTTCTGTATTATAATGGCCATAAAACCTCTTCATTTATGATTGATGGGATTTTTACTTCAAAAATGTTTTGCTGTGGCTAATCTGTATTGATACTGAAATCTGGTGGGATTCCACTCTACAGTTCCTTAGCACAGATCTTTCAGAATGTTTTGGATTTAACAGTTACAGGTAATCAGCCTTCTGTTCTCTCCTTCCTGTCTCTCAGGTTACAATGCACCGTATCTCTCAGTGTACAGTGAAAATGCAGTTGATATCTTTGATGTGAACTCCATGGAATGGATTCAGACTCTCCCACTCAAAAAGGTAATTTAACATTAAAATATGGCCTGGACCGCCTTGCAGCCCAATGGTTAAGACTACGCACTTCCACTGCAGCATGGGTTCAATCCCTGGTCAGGGAACTAAGATCCCGCATGCCGTGTGGTGTGGCCAGAAAAAGAAAAGAAGCATATGGGCTAAGTGAACAAATGAGTATAAGTGAAACACTATATGACAATTTAGCTATTTTTCACTAATTTAGCATTTTCTGTCATATGTAATAGTATAAGTGGGAATTTGGGACTTTGCTAAGAGAAAAAAGAAAACTCAAGCTGGTTAATTTTATAGGTAGCTCAGCACCATACTATTTTTATTGCATTTAGTTTCACTATATAAAGTATGATTATTATCATAATGAACAACTATAATACATTCTGTAACTTAAAATGCCAGTGTTACTTTTCACTTTAAGGAACTCTGAAGGAGCATTTCATTTGTAATTTTACTGTTTTTCACATAACGGTATGCAGTTTTAATCCTGTGAGGACAAACTTCATGGGCTAGAAAAGTGATTAAAATTAGAACCAAAGCTCTGTTAATAAAGGTTTCACATATTCCTAATAAACTATATTTTCCTTTAACATTCCCCCATGATAACATAAATTTTTACCGCTATAGAATGTCTATTTTGCAAAGAGTGAAGAAGGATAGCTTGATATATGTAGCATGTGTCATTAGTTGAGGGACAGGATTTAGAGGGATAAGTAACAGAAACTAACCAAGATCTCATTTCAAAATCTGCCCCAATTTTAAACCTTAACAGTGGAAAAAGCTCTTGTAAATACTGCCACATTTTATAAAACAACTAAATATGGTCCTTGATTTTATAAATTCGGACTGGTTACAATTAATTTTCCCTTTTATTTTTACCATGTGAATTTTGAAATATGTATAAAGGAAGCATAATAATAAACTGACCTTTTATGAAATAACTTAAGAGCCAAAATATTACCAAAATATCACTGAATCTACCTATGTATTTTTTCTCCTGAACGTTGTGTTCATCATTCCCTTGCTTTTCTTAAAATACAGAATTTTTATATATTTAAATGTTTCTAGGCAACATGTTGTTCGTTTTGCTTGTGTTTGAGGTAATAAAATGTTATGTATCATCTTTTGCCTTGCTTTCTTCATGTACTTACTGTGTTTCTAAGATTTATCCATGTTACATTGTACTATATTTTTCTTCATTGCTTTTCACTGCTATAAAGTAGTCTCTTGGGTGAATAGATCACTGCATGTTCTTCTGATTAGCAGACATGTGAGTTATTTCCCAGCTTTTTGCTACTGTGAACATTGCAGCATATGTCTTCAGGTGTGTATGTGCAGGAGTTTCCTTTGAGTCATATGCCAAGGAACGAAATTGATGGGACACAGAGAATGCACGTGTTCAGCTTTACAAGACAGTTTTTTCCAAAGTAACTGTACCAGTCGACACTCCTACCCTGTGTTTATGACTTCGTTAACGACCCATGCCTTTGTCAGTATTCAAACTTTTGTGACTAATGTATTTGAGGTTATCCAGTGCTGCCTCATGAAGTGTTAATTTGTATGTCCTCTGTTGGCTATGCTGTTGATAATCTTTCATGCTTCTTCATCGTTCATATTTCCTCTTCTGGGAAACGCCTGGTCATGTTTTTTATCCCTATTTCTGTTTAGTTGATCATTGTTTTTAATTGATTTATTGAAGTTATTCATATACTGTAGATACTGGGTTAGTGATAGGTGTGGTGAATCTTTTTCCTGTTTGTGACCTATCTATTAATTTTCATGGTGTACTTTGTGAATGTTTATTATTATTGCTGAAAATTCATTGTTATAAATTTTAATGTAGTTAAATACATCATTCTTATTGTTTATGGTTTTTGGTTGTTTTTTTTTCCCCCCTTAAGAAACTGTTTCCTACCTCTAGGTCTTAAAGATAAGATCTTTATTTCCTTTCAAAAGTTTCGCCCTCTACCTTTATGTGTAATCCATTTGGAATTGATTTTCTGTGTAATGTGTGAAGTAGGGATTCAGTTTCATTTGTTCCATGTAGATACCCATTGCTCCATCACCATTTATTGGCAGGCCTTCCTTTCCTCACAGATGTACAGTTTTATCTCTGTCCTGTGTGTGCATTTAGTTCAAATAAGATTCCTAAAGTATCTGTGTTAATATCTTAGCATCATCATCTGCTTGCTAGTGGCTTTAAAAGTTAAATTTAGGGTTTAAATATATTTCACTTTTTTTTTTTTTGCCAAGAATACTGTTTCTTTAAAATTTTATCATTACAAATTAGATAATTTTATACCTTTCTAGTTAGAATTAATTTTTAATTTTTTGTTGATTTTCTGAGAAGGCTATATTTTGAAGAAGAAAGATAAAGGTCTTAAGAATGTGTGCTTTACAAGTATGTCAAAATTTTATGATTTAATTTTTGAACCTTGTTAAAACATTAATTTTATTTTTTATTATTTTAGGTTCGCCCCTTAAACAGTGAAGGATCATTAAATCTTTTAGGCTTGGAGACGATTAGATTGATATATTTCAAAAATAAAATGGCAGGTAAGAAAATACGCATTAATAGGAGAGCTTCATAGAAACATTCTCGCTAAGCTGACTGCCAAAAACAGAGCCACTTAACTGACTGCAGAGCCGCTTAAACTCAGGTGTACCTTACTCTAGGATCTGTGCAGTTGACCACCATCATACCCTCAGTATCCTGGGATAAACTACTTGACAAAAAGTCATTCTGTTCAGGCTCACATAACTGTATAAGCAAAATATTTGTTTCTGACCTACCTTGTTATTTTTCTGTGGATTACTGAGGTTAATAGAAAAAGTATAACTGAATGTCTCTTCTGTGCTTCTAATACTGTAGAACTTAACCAAAATTGGTAGCACTAAAATTGTGAAAACTCACCCAGAGTACTGATTCGGGACTGTTGGAGTACGTCTTCTGCCAGTGCATAGGGCTTAAAACTTTTGAAGTGCTGACAACAACGTGGGCAGCAGAAGAAGCAGGGACAAGAGGAAAGTCACTGGAGGGCCCAGAGTCAGGAGAGGGAATGGGCTCCTGAGTGCCCCGGACAGGGCGAGGGCCGTGTCCAAAGTAGTGGAGTGAGTCCTGTCCGGGGGAGACTGCACACATCTCATTAAATAAGCAAGTTGTGAACAGTTAAAATCTGATTTTTAACAGATTATTATAATTTTGTCTTCTATATAGTATTCTCATGTCTTAGCAACAAATTTCTCCGTAACAGAGGTATCATAAATTTATGATCTTTTGTGGTAGAGCTAGTTAATGCAGATGTAATTAGTGGTACATTATGTACTGAAAAATAATAATTAAAATTGACTTAAATATAAGGAAAACATTGCCATTAAGAAAACACATTAAAATGTTTATACTTAGCTGTTAATCTCTGGGTAGTTGGGATTAATTATATTCTTTATGCCTTTCTTTTTTTCCCCCACACTCTTCCAATAAATTTGTATCGTCTAACAATAACAACCAAAAAACCATCGAAAGTTTGTTGTTTCTGTTTTGGTTGTTTGTTTTTAGTACTAACATACACACAGATGCTTAGCTTCAGATTTGGTGCTCTGGTACATCCTCTTGGCACTGAAGGCTCCTTGGGATACAGACAGGTGACTATAGGAGAAGTCCTATGCTAAGAGGATATTCAGTTTGACTTGAGAAAGGACATTCGAGTGTTAAAAATGAGTTCTCAGTGATGGATTCACCATGAACCTGTGCTTTACAGCCCCTCCCTCCGAGACTCGATACTTAATTTTGTATCTGTTTCTTAGTCACTCACTCAGTCAGGTCCAACTCTTTGCTACCAGGGTCCTCTGTCCATGGAATTCTCCAGGCAAGAATACTGGAGTGGATGACCATTTCCTTCTCCAAGGGAGCTTCTCACCCCAGGGGTTGAACTTGAGTCTCCTTTGTCTCCAGCATTGGCAGGCAGGTTCTTTACCACTAGCGCCACCTGGGAAGCCCTCTGTTTCTTAGAGGAACTCTAAATATTTGTGTAAGATTAAATCTACCCCGTTCTCACTGTGTGTAACCATGATAATCTTAAAATGTGTCCATTATCCAGTTTGTGTCTACAGAGCAAAACCTTTTCCGTTTTGTCTCTTTTTATACTTTGATCTTTTCTACTCTAGGCCAGGAGTAAAAGTGGAGATTGGAGAAGGAAGACTCAACAACATAGTAGTCTTTGTCCTTTGCAAAGGAAAGGAAATCCTCTGTCCTGGAGATTCTGTTTCTTTCTTGTCTTCTCCCTATTTTGTCTATTTCTCTTTCATCTCTCAAGAGCTCAGAGTGCTTTTGTAGCCTTCTGGCTGTCCAGAATCTCCCATTGCCACTGTTACTCACCAAGATCTGCTTTACCTTCATAATTCTCAAATTCTCATCTACTTTTTAAAAATTATCATTTTAATTTTTGGTATTAGGAAAGCAATCTGACTAAGTTATTTATTTTGCTACAAGGAGATTGTTGCTCTTTTACTGACCATGTTACTTTGGCTTGGCTTACAGGCCCCCTTGGTTTCTCCCACTTCCTTTTTCTCACTTTAGCTTTCTGGCTATTAAAAACTTCTCTAAAGGTTGGCTTTTCTCTTTTTCCTTATCTTATTTAGAGAATTATAGTCCTCATGTTGTATGGATACAGTTGTCTATTTTAGAGTATGTTCACCATATTCCAGCACCCATGGTTGAGAGTTTTGTTTACTTCTAGGTATTAAAATGGAAAGATATGGACATTAGATGACTAGGTGTATATGATTATGTATCCCCCCAAGATCAGGAGAGTAGGAATAGGAATAAGATTCTTACCTTTAGTAAAGAAACTAGTATATAGGAAAACTAGTATATAAACTAGCATAAAGAAACTAGTGTATAGGAAACACAAGTCCTTTCCTTTACTCCACATCTTATAAATTGGAACTTCAAAGAAAATATTTTAGTATATGTAATGGGCTTCCCTGATGGCCCGGATGGTAAAGAATCCGCCTGCAATGAGAGAAACGTTTAATTGGTATCATTTCTGTGAATAATTCACAGTTTATGCCTGATTGCTGTGCAGGTTAACAATAAGAACTTTTTAACATCTTAAGCCATTGAAATGAATACTTGGAAGGAGGGAGAAGTTGGTATAGAGATATTGACGATGGGGTAACCAAAGTGACGGGACACCAAGGCAGCTACATTTCTCTTTTTCTCTCCTAGTAAAATTGTACCATTTTATGTTTATAATCAAATAAAAGTGAAAATATACTTTGTAAGCTATGTTTGATTTCAGCGTATATTTGTTTACATATGTTCTGTTGAAAATTATTACTTGTTTACTGTGATTATCAGCACACAACTTTTAAAATCAGAATTGCATATGCTTGTATTGCTTGAGATTTGTACCATCTTGGGGATTAATGAATAAAATGCATTTTAGCACTTTAAAGAACATCATTGTTCTTTTCTGTCTTTTGTTTTTTTTTTAACAGAAGGGGATGAACTGGTAGTTCCTGAAACATCGGATAATAGTCGGAAGCAGATGGTTAGAAATATTAACAATAAGAGGCGTTACTCTTTCAGAGTTCCAGAAGAGGAGAGAATGCAGCAGAGGAGGTCGGTGTTTCATCTGTGCTCGTCCAGAGACGCTCGCAGCGTCAGGACTGTTTGCTGATGATGCTGGGTTTGATTTGGAAAGAAAATTTGATCTCTGAAAGCCTGTCAGTCATTCTCTGTGATTTTAAAAACTGCAATAATGAATGTATTTCTCAGTGTAATTTTGATAAATACCCTCCAAATTGTGAGTAGGTACTAGATTAAAGTACCATATTTTGATTCATTTCTCTATGTATATGTAATAGTTACAAGTTTTAGAATGTGGGCCTTTATAAAAAACATAGAACATATCTATGCAGATTAACTGTTTTCTTCATGAGAAGTAGCCTTGTAGTATGTCCAGTTACATACAAAAACATTTCTAATATATTACCAATTATTTAAAAGGACATACATAAAATAGTCAGAATTATCTGTAGAGTAAGAACTTGTTTCATATTTAAATACTAACTCTGTTTTCCCACCAAAAAGCATAAGATCTTTTGAATTTAAAACAAAATCTTCTAAGTTAAAATTTTATTTCGTATATTCTGTTATTTTAATTCTGTCCTTATTAACATGATTTCACAGTTAATTTGTATGAAAAAAATTGAATATACTTTTCTCTAAAATTATCTAGATTGGTCATGGGACAAAAGTATCTAAACAGATGTTTTTTCTTACAGGGAGATGTTACGAGATCCAGAAATGAGAAATAAATTAATTTCTAACCCAACTAATTTTAACCACATAGCACATATGGGTCCAGGAGATGGAATACAGATCCTAAAAGACCTGCCCATGGTAAGAGAAATGAAGACTGAATGTGACTATAGATGGGGTTA
This sequence comes from Capra hircus, assembly GCF_001704415.2. NCBI lineage: Eukaryota > Metazoa > Chordata > Mammalia > Artiodactyla > Bovidae > Capra > Capra hircus. The sequence continues at coordinate 28,531,252 of NC_030823.1, read as the reverse complement.
AGAATAAGGTGCGAGGGAGCAGATATATATATAAATGTGAATGTGTGTGTGTATACTCATATATGTGTGTGTTTAAATACTTATGAGTTGAAAGGGTATATTAGTGTAATGAGGAAATGTTTATCTCAGAATATCATGATATATGTAAGATGCATGATGACATAACTGATGAAAAAATGTTAAATTTAGCTACATATCAAAAAACAAGCATACCAATTCTTACTTAGTTGCATCTCCTATAAACTTCTCCCATATCTACATTTACCATTTTGGAGAAATAAACCAGATATGGAGAGGTTCTATACCAAGATTCAGAACTTTGTTATCAAATCACTAAAATTTCACTAAGTTATAGCAATTCAACACAGATATTTGGCCCACCTCCCATTGAAACCATATTAGCTTGTTCACTAATGGTCACACCTCTCATCTGATCATGAAATTAAATCTTTTTCATTTGCCTAATTACAAACATGTTACCTAGTCAGTCTTATATTAAAAAAGTACAAATTGGAAAATATTTTTTTTAACAACATGAAGATTGGATTCTTGGACCTAATATATTGAGATTAAGAATATTAATCTTAATCTGGAATTAGCTAATTAGCCAAACTTTATTTATACTTAACATTTCAGTATTATGGTATTCTCAAACTATGTGTGTTAGTCACTCAGTCATATCCGACTCTTTGTAACCCCATCGACTGTAGCCCATCTATGGAATTCTTCAGGCACGAATGCTGGAGTAGGTTGCCATTTCCTTTTGAAACTTTAACGTGCCTCTTTTGATCATCTAGATTTTGCACAGAATTTTAGGCATAATTTATATACACTGGCAGTCTGGGAGATGATTTGTGAATCTTAACCCAAAGCTCTTTCTAAGAAAGTCTATGTTAAATACCCACATTACTAACTCTATTGTGATAGAAGAGACACTTGTTTCTATCACTGACAGAAAAAATAACAGGTAACACAATTTGTACAATGAAGGTTTTTTTATTAAACTCTTAAGGGTAGTCTTGCATCCATTTCAAGGAAGGAACCAAAAAAAATCTGCATTAATTTGAATCTGAGTCCCACATTAAAAATATCTCAATTAAGCAGTTGGTTCTGTTTATGAATGAATATGACATTCCTGCTGTCATTTTTTTTTACCAATTATCAAGACATTATGTGATTACAGTACTATTCCTTCCTTTCAAATCATTCACAATAGTCGCTTATCCTTTTGAAGTGGGGATTTTTATTAGCTGTGCTGGGTAGATATAAAGTATGCAAAAAGATTACAGCCAATCTTGATATAGTAATTAAAACAAAGTAAGAAATTTAAGGCTGAACATAAATGTTAAGCCGAAAACTTTTGAGTATAAATAAAGGCCGCAAACTGTTTTACTTATCTATCATATTTATTACACTGTTTTTTTCAGTTTTTGCCTGGGAATCAGATTTCAGAATTTTCTCTATTCCTTTCCCATTCTGAACATTTGTTTAAGTCCCCAGTCTGAAATCCCTCAGTCTGGGTTTCCTTTGTTCTCAGAAGTAAATGTAAAGGAACCATACAGTTCAAAGCCTCTTGTCTTTTTTTTTTACGGAAGCTACAGTGTCACATACAAAGTACCTTAGGAGAGAGAAATTTTTCATTATGATAAACAGTTGAAATGTGAATATATGTATAGCTTACATTTGATAGAACAAGTGTTATATACTATCTTAATGAAACATTTTGAAATTTAAATAATAAATAGTTTTTAACACTTGCTACATAGTTAGCATTTTGGAGGGATGTGTGCATGCGTGCTAAGTCACTTCAGTCGTGTTTAACTCTTTGCAACCCTATGGGTTGTAGCCTGCCAGGAGGAATACAAATTTCAAATACATCCATATGTTACAAAGCGACATATCAACAAACACAAAATTATTTCAGTAGTGAACAAAGGTTTAAGGGGTATTATCCTTTCAAAATTAAGCTTTCTTTCACACTTGCTTCATATTTGTGCACAAAAAAGAATGTAGTTTTCCTCTCATTATATTCCAACAACATAGCAAAAAGAATTATGGAAAATTTTTCTGTAAATTCTATTCTATCCCACAGTTTGTTCCTTAAGGTGAAATAGTTTCAGGATTTAATAAAATAAATGACCAGGTGAAATGCTTGACCAGGTGAAAAATTAGTTTGCTAATGTTTCAGAATTCTTTTAGCCCTTCGTACACAATAAGATTTGGTCTTTCTACACCCTGAATATGTATACAGAAGCAAAATGTCAAATTTCAAACATAGTAATAATTTTTGTATCACAGTATCCCTCCTTTTCCTCCCTTTACCTTCCCACCACTTAAAGTAAAGGAAATCTCTATTTTTGTTGTTGCTGTTCAAAATAAGATCCAGTCTTAATTACTGTGCAAAATAAGTTCAGATAGCATTTCCCAAAGATTCATCCCTGATCTCACTCCATGACACATGGCCTTCTCTGCTGGTTACTTATTCCCATTAGACCTGTTGATTTTCAGTATTTGGGTCACTGATATCTTGTTAACCATTGACTGCCTCGCTGGTTCTTTTGTCATTAACAAAAGTGGTTTTTTGCCCTAGCAGTGCAATTCCTTTTTTAATGTTCATTTCATGTTTTCTTATCATATAAACACTTTTGAATTTCCAGGACAAGAAATTGGTGTAAATTTTTGAAACCTGTTCACCTGTACATGGAGTATTTATTGTAGCAAAAATGATATGTGTCTGAACTCTTGTTTTTCACAGCCTGACTTTATTTTCACCTGACTTTCTTCCTTTTACCAGCTAAGAACATAAAAGCTGGGGCTTTTCATAAGCATCCGTTTAATCACTTAACAAATATCTTTTGATATACTGTCTTACCAGGACTGTGCTTATCTTGGAGTAAACGTTGGTAAACAGCACAATAACATGCATGTCTGAAAAGAAGATAATACGCATGTCTGTGTCTGTGTGTGTGTATATATGTGTGTGTACATGTACTGGAAACCTTGTGATATTTTAATCTCAGATTTTAGTATGTTCCTTCCACTGTAGTTTTCTATATTTAATGAACTATTCCCCCCCCAAAAAAAGATGAATTAAATTCATCTAATGTTAACATATATAAGAAGCACTTTCAAATACCAAAGTTAGGTTGTCATTTGTGCAAAGAACATGTACCCCAGACATTTTTATGTTTAACTTATTCAAATCAGTATTGCCTTCCTGTGGAATGCTTATAAGCTTAGAAAGTTTATTGAATGTCTTTGGAAGATTATTCTGTTTCCTTTGTACCAAAATGATACTGAAACAGTGGTTTGCCTCACGAGTGTGGAAAAGATAGTAAGGGTAGGGAGTCATTTTTTATTTTGTCTCCTATATCAGGGTGAATCTTTCATGTGTGGCTTAGTGAACCATGAGAATATAAGCAATTAATATAAAATAGCATGTGTGTCTTACAAGTATATACTGTAGTAGTTTCCTGGAATCCTTTTTGTCATCTACCTTTTTTCATAAGTGGATACTGGTAATAAAGAATAGATTTGTCTCAAGCTGAATTAAAAAATAATATTTTACCTCTAAAAGATTTTTTTTTTTTTGGACATAAAACTTCTCCTAGTCTTTCACCTGTTCCTAAAATTGTTAATAACATTTCTAGATCAATGATCTTTTAGACTTTTAAGAAGTAATTTTACTTCTTAAAGTCATAGTTAGATGCCCATGAATAGTTTTTTCTTTTGGAAAAGAGCTTAGCAAGTATTGATTTAACACACATCTCTAAATTTTAAGCTTCCCTAATTTATCAGATTTTTTTTAACAAAGCAACCTCATCTCAACTCATGAGAATATCAGTCAGCATCTCTCTGGGAAGTCATTCAATCTCTGTCTTAATGAGGTGATCTTAGGATGTTTTCTTGAAACATAGTTCGTAAGAACTGAACTTTGAAAATTCCCATAAGAGAAGGTGACTGGGTGCTAAGTGATGTCTCCATATATCCACAAATTATATTACATGAAAAACTAGAGTGCTTTTTTTCAAAAACTTTGTTCTATGTCTTTCAGTTCAGTTCAGTCACTCAGTTGTGTCCGACTCTTTGCAACCCCATGAATCGCAGCACGCCAGGCCTCCCTGTCCATCACCAACTCCCGGAGTTCACTCAGACTCACGTCCATTGAGTCAGTGATGCCATCCAGCCAGCTCATCCTCGGTCGTCCCCTTCTCCTCCTGCCCCCAATCCCTCCCACCATCAGAGTCTTTTCCAATGAGTCAACTCTTCGCATGAGGTGGCCAAAGTACTGGAGTTTCAGCTTTAGCATCATTCCCTCCAAAGAAATCTCAGGACTGATCTCCTTTAGGATGGACTGGTTGGATCTCCTTTTAGTCCAAGGGACTCTTCAGAGTCTTCTCCAACACCACAGTTCAAAAGCATCAATTCTTCGGCGCTCAGCCTTCCTCACAGTCCAACTCTCACATCCATACATGACTACTGGAAAAACCATAGCCTTGACTAGACAGACCTTAGTCTATGTCTTTAGTGTTACATTATTTCATTTTTTTAAAATTACACTTGAACATTGAAGAAAAGGTTGTTCTCTTGTTAAAAAACAAACATGTACTATAGGTGTCTAAGTGGAGATAAGCTTGGGCTACTTATAGGTAAACCGATAATTAGTACATTCCATTCACTCAGTTACTCGCTCAGTCATGTCCGACTCTTTGCGACCCCATGGACTGTATAGCCCACCAGGCTCCTCCGTCCGTGAGATTTTCCAAGCAAGAATACTGGAGTGGGTTGTCATTTCCTTCTCCAGGGGATCTTCCCGATCCAGGAATTGAGCCCAGGTCTCCTACATTGCAGGCAGGAACCACCAGGCATACAGTATATTCTAGAGTTACTCATTATAGGAAGATAAGATCAGTAAAAGCAAACACATGTCAAGTCTATAAATACACTGATTTCAGTTTCTCAAGGAACACTTTCATAACGCTTCTGGTGAGAGGCTGGTTGTATTAATAGGTTCACTTGTTCTTTATTTCTTGCTTTTTCTATCCTTAATGTTTTTGTTTAAATTTTTTGCCATGTTTTGATTATATCACAATCAAAGGAGAACACTGAACTAAATTTCAAAAATCTACTTGTATTTCTGAAAGTCCAGTTTCTACTCATCTTGATGACAGCAATAAAAGAGAATAATCTCACAAGGCAAATGACTTTTTGCAAATCAACTCTTCAAGTAACTGGCAAGAAGATTACAAAATTTAACTTTCTAACGCCTAAAAGTATTTCGTGATGGATTCAGTTATTGATGCTTCATGGTTTTCTATCTGCATGTTGTCTGAAATGTCACATGTATCTGGTGAATCCATTTTCATTACCTCATTACCTTTTTTCTTTCTGTTGTTTTGATAGCCGGGTCTCCCTTATCCATCCCCTCATCATCACTCCGGTCTGATCTCCTCTCCGATCAACTTTGAGCACATCTATCACATGACTGTTAATTCTGCTGAAAAATTTCTCTCTCCTGATTCCATAAACCCTGAATATTCCCCGTCTCTGCGCTCTGTCCCCGGTACACCGAGCTTTATGACTCTGAGGGTATGAAAGCTGAGTTAGGTGTTAACTTGTACTAACCACGTGCGGATCTCTGCCTGGCTTCAATAAGTAACACTGCCACGGGGCTGCATTCTGTGTACGTTTCCCTTTGCCTGTCTCTCTGCTGCCAGACTTCCATCCTTCCTCTTCCTCCTCTTCCCTCTTCAAGTTCTACTTTGTTTCTTCTTTTGAGGGAAAAGATAAGGACTAGGGAAGATTTCAGTTTTATTTCTAAAACAGTTTGGAGGTTTTTCTATGTTTAATATAAGATAATCCCATCATGATATATTTCATTACAGATACCGTAAGAAATAGCCCCCGAGTAAGTCTTTATTCTGTTAAAACAAACGAAAAACAGGTCCTAGAATTTCTGAATTCTTTATAGCTCATTAGCTCATTAACCAGTGCAGTTCAGAGAAATTTTTAATATTTAATGAAGTCTGTAGTAGGCCTGTCTAGAGGCCTTTTATCTACAATAAACCCCCTTCCAAAGAGGTCACAATTCTTAAAAATATAAAGTATAACAGTATCAGTGAATAACAGGAAAAATTGCCAAAAGGAGGTAGTCTTATTAATATTTGAGTTGCTGATGCACTTTTAATGCTAGTCAGGATCCAAAATAAGAGAAGTAAATTAACACGACAGAAAAGCGGAGTGTGCTGCATTCTGGGGGACCGTGGCCTGGGTCCATGCAGCCTCGCATCCTTGTAACCAGCAGCTCTGCAGTGGGACAGAGAGCTGGCAGCGATTCAAGCTGAATATCCTTATTTCCATCAAGAAATATGTACTTCATGGGGGCATTTTCTCAAGTTTGTCTTGCAGATAATATTTATTACATCATGCAAACCCATTTCCTGTGACTTAGAAAAAAATAGCATCCATTCTTTATTTGGATATTTAGTCATTTTCCAATCAGAAAACTATGTGTAGGGGGAGTTTGTTTTTCTATTTTTGCTTGTATTATAAAATTATCCTAAAGTATGTTTTAAATGCCATTGTCACTGACATTAAACTGTAATGTTATATATTTGATGACATAAGATTACGTATGATAAACTAAGCCTTAGTTTGTTTGCTTGGTAACAGATTACAGTGAGTGGATTCTAGAGGAGGTTGTATAAACTAATCAGTCAAGAATTTTTGATATAAAAGATGGTGGAAATGTTATTCAAGTTAGTCATCTATAAAGAGAAACACTGCTATTAGTGGACATTTCACCCTAATCTTAAGCATATTTGTGAGAGGACCATCAGATTAAGTTTCATGTTACTTTATAATGAAGTTGAACTTCAGCTGGATGAATGATAAAACTGTTGGATTTGTGGGTTTTTTAAATTTTTCCAGAGCACATCTTCTGTGTGTCATTCTTTATTACTTCAATATTCAGTGTTACGTAAACCACTGGTATTGTTATAGGCCTTCATTTTTGCCATTTTTTCTAGAGTAGGTTTGTTTTATAGAACAGGACAACAGCAAGGTACCTTAAGGTTCATAGCAAAACCAATAAAAGTGGAAAGGTTTCAGCTGATACCCCTGTCTCTCTTGAGCTTTCCTCTGCGGCATCGTGCGCACGCATGTCACTGGGGCCTCACAGTGGCTCCTGTGAGTGGATGTTGAAATGCTAGCACTGAGTGTTTCCATTTTAAACTTTGTATTTTGTTAGAGAGAAAAAAAAAAAAGGTAAAACATTTGCTTTAAACAAATAACGCAATAAGAATTACATGGACTTTGCAAATTTTATATATGAACCAAAATGGCGGTGGTGGTATTTAAAGGCAGCCAGCCTGCCAACTTTCAATGTGTGTGATTCTTTAAACTGTATGAGTTGGAGTTTTTCGAGAGGTATATTAGTGCATGTTTTCCTGGTTGCTGGGGCCCTGCATTAATTGTGTCGTCGTAACCTTCTCTCAGGCACCAGCCAGCCCCGACACCCCTTCTGGTCTGAAAAGTTTGGGGCCATGGAGGAGCCGTTCAGAAGGCTGGACCCACACCCCACCTGTCTAGGCGTCTGTACCTTTCAAAGCATTCCGTGGCTCATTCTCCTACATTGGGCCCCAGAATCATTCAGTATTAGATGGAGAGCTTTTCCCCCAGCGTTGCCAAGTTAAGCCGCCTCCCCCAGGCGGCGATGGTCACAGGCGCCATAGTTAGGACTCGCGCTGCTTTGTCTGTGAGGCGGGGAGGCTGCCTGGCAGCCAGGACGGGAACGTGCAAGTGGCCCTTTTGGTATCAGGATAGTAGGAGTGTGTGAGAAGAGCATGCTTTTAGGCGACTCTCTCCTCAACAGGCCCAGTCAGCTTTTGAGTTTCCCTAAGGAAATAAAAATGTCAGACATAGTAAAAGCTTTGCTTCTGTTATCTGCAGATGTCCATGTAATTCTACGTTTCACTGTCACTTCTAACCATATAACTTTCACTTACTGTTCTCACGACAACAACAAATTCTTATTTACTGAGAAGTATTTCGGTGAGTACAAGAATAAGCACTTGCGTTTGATTGGCCTGGGGTCTGTTCCTGTTAGGGCTTTAGCGCCTTTGTGGGTGGGAGGGATTATAGAATCTGTTTCATGTTCTGTATCACTATAGTCTAAACAATTTTATTTCCTGAGATTAGGGTGAAAAATAGGCCTGTCTGTTGAAAATCAGTTTCTCTCTGGATGAAGAATTTTTCTTTCTCTTTTGATCTTAGAACCCTCGGCCTCAGGAAAGTCGGACAGCATTCAGTGGCTCGGTCAGTATTCCGTCTATCACCAAATCCCGCCCTGAACCCGGTCGCTCCATGAGCGCCAGCAGTGGCCTGTCAGCAAGTAAGTAGCCTGGGCTGCAGGAGACACATGCTTAGCAAAGCAGCAGCCGTGCGCTCAGGCATCACCAGCTGCCAGTGTCTCAGAGCCGGCTGGGCAGCGCCTTGCAGGCGCAAGTGCAGCTGTTACGAAAGTCATCACGGGGTCCCTCTAGAGGTCGCAGTCCATCTGGGAGACAGACAGGTAATACTACAAACCGTAATGAGAAGTGCCCAACCTCCCAAATCACCATCTAGAACTTTTGGGAAGAGACCCTGCCTAGGACCACAGTTTTCAGATTGTCCCCTTTGCTGTTCAGTCAAAACAGCCCATCTCAGTTTCTTAAGATTAGGGTGGTTTGAGTGTAATTTTTCTCTGAAAGGAATTTTTCCAGACTTAAAAAGAAAAAGTGTAAATCACAGAGGTGAGGTTCTATAAATGATCACTAGCATGGAGGAAAGGACCCCAGGAAGAACATACTAAGCACTAGGCAGCCCCATCAGACTCCGTCTTTCTGACATTTTATTCTCTGTGTATTGAGAGCTCAGTTCCCACAAGACGCCCATAAGGTAGAATTCATTTTCTTATTTACAAATGAAGAAAACTGAAACTCCGACAAGATAACTTGCTTAAGATCACACAGGTTAGTAAGCAGAGCAGCAGAACTCTATGGTGGTTTGGGTTTTTTATTCAGAAGGACAAAATTTTTAAAACAGTAACTTCACATTACAGCTTTTGTTAAATTGAGGACTATACTAGGCATGGAATTGGAAGAGAAATCTTAAAAAAATGATTTATGCCTTCAATTAGGTTATAATCTAAGACAGAGAAGATCGGCAACAAAAAAGTAAAGAGTACCCATCCAAAGAAACACTTCAACAAATGAAAATCAGCACATGTCTAGTGACAGACACCTCTAGAAATAGGATGGAGTGTTGGGAGGGAGCAGATCTCCTAGGGAGTAAGGCTGAGTCAGTGGTTCTCAACCTGAGATGCATTCTAGAATCATCAGAAGGGCTTTTAAAAGTTCAGTTGGGAATTCTGCTTTTGTTGGTCTGGGATGGGACCCAGGCACTGGTATTTTTAAAGCTCCATAGTATAATATGCAGCATACACTCAGCACTGGTAACTTCTGCAGTAAGTAGATTATGGTGACACATTTGAGGGGCTCAGGAAAGAAACTGAAAAGAAGCTGTCAGATCGCCAAGGACAGGGTTTCAGCAGGCAGGCTCCTGTTCAGTCTCTGAAGACATCTGAATGTGGGTGATCATTAAGTACATATCCTTTGACCAGTCACCTCTTGACATTTCATTGAATTCTGAATGTAACATAACTCAATTTTAGGGATTTGTTAAACTAGCAGAAACTCAAAACCATCAATACCTTGTAGTTGTGCTAAAGCCTCAACACAATCTCAGTCTTTCTTGAATGGCGATCTTAATATTGAAGCTCAACAGAATTAAAATGTTTAGGTTAAAAACTAAAAAATAGTAGGGAGTGCTAAGAGTTGAACATATATAGGTGCTAACAGTACCCCAATATTTCCGAGAATTTTCTGGTCATCCCCTTTCCTCCTCTGGGTGGTTGCCAGTCCTCCTTTGATGTGTCCCAACCCTAAAATCAAAGCAGAGGGTGAGTTTAAAGAAACACACCGTGTTTTTTTAATCTGTGGCGTTTTGCCCTGTGGAATGAAAATGCTTCTGTTATGTTCCTTTGTGTCTTTAATGAAAACTCTCTAGAAGCTAAGTGACAGTTCTGCATCATCAGGTGGTGTGGTCTTCATTTTTCTGAGCTCTGTTCTCCTCGGCTTCACGTTCAGCATGTGTGTTTCGAACATCTGCTTGCCCCGTTCTTGTCAGGGGCCTCCAAAGGCAAGGACCATCCAGTAAAAGAATGGCAGGCACATAATTCCAACCTAATGTCCAGGTGCTATGAAAGACATGATGAGAAGTACTGTAGGAGCCCCAGGGAGCAGGAAAGACTCACTGAGACAGTAGTACATGGGTGGAGACTTGAGGCATTGATTCTGCGGAATCGCCTAGCAAGCAGGGCAGCCCGGGCACAGCCAGTGAGAGCAGAGCCTGGAGGCCTGGCAAGTGCTGCCCACTCATCCAGCAGCCCCAGTGGCTGGGCTCCAGGGTGCGCTTCAGTGTAGCCGGACTCACGGTCCATCAGTTTGCTTTAAGCAGGAAGGAGGGCTCCCCACTTCAGCTGTCTGTGTGCTGTCTAGAGGGTCGTCCCCTTCTACATGTGTGAAGTTTTACCTGACCCATGTGCCGTAGGGTCATCTGCACAGAATGGCAGTGCGTTAAAGAGAGAATTCTCTGGAGGCAGCTACAGTGCAAAGCGGCAGCCCATGCCCTCCCCATCGGAGGGCTCGCTGTCCTCGGGAGGCATGGACCAGGGAAGCGACGCCCCAGCGCGGGACTATGACGGAGAGGTGAGTGCCTGTGGGGAGCAGCTCCGCCTGGGGACAGGGTCTAGAGAGGTCCTGAACCAGACAGGTGAATGTATTTCTTGAAGCTGTTCTGCCACCTGGACTGCAGCAGGGATTGGCCACATGCTCCAGCAGGGGCGGCAGAGCCAGTCACTTGGGTTGCAAGCTGCAGCTATCCTGAAGGTGTTCAGACTTCTAGCTTTCGTATGAAAATAGCCTACATTTCCAAAGACCTGCAGAAAGGACTAGGAGAATTTGTTATACTCTGTGCCTCTTACTCAGCTCAGAAAAGGTGCTTTCTACCCACAGTAAAGAAGTTATGCATGCGTGCTAAGTCACTTCAGCCGTGTCCAGCTCTCTGTGATCCTATAGACCATACCCTGCCAGGGTCCTCTGTCCATGAGATTCTCCAGGGAAGAATACTGGAGGGGGTTGCCGTGCCCTCCTCCAGGGGATCTTCCCCAGGGAGGAGGAGCGAACCCAAGTCTCTTATGTCTCCTGCACTGGCAAACGGGTTGTAGAAAAGTCATGTCCAGTCATTGGCCAGGGTGGCTGGAGAGGACCCATGGTGGCCTGAGCCCCTCCTGACCCTCTGCTGCTCCCTGATGTCTTCCTCTGGCCTCCCAGGACTCTGATTCTCCACGGCATTCCACGGCTTCCAACAGTTCCAATCTGAGCAGTCCTCCCAGCCCGGTGTCGCCCCGGAAGACCAAGAGCCTATCTCTGGAGAGCACGGACCGCGGGAGCTGGGACCCGTGAGCGGGAGCTGGGACCATGAGCAGCCTCCGCGCTTAGACGCTCTGGGCTCCCCTCCACTGCCCCCCTCCTCCCACTGTCATCTCTTCCCCAACCTCTGCCTGAAAACGCCAGGGCCAACTGCAGTAGCAAGGCGGGGGTTCAGGAATTCTGCCTCTAGGACTTTCATCCATGCCCTCCTCGACTTAACAGCAACAACCATAAAGGCAGACTTTCATTGAGCAGCTTAGATGAATACTGATTTCATTTCATACACTTAGCATTGCTTTCCAGACTATTTCACCCTTCCCCTAAAAGGTAGCTTAAGTAGACAGATTCCACACATGTAAGCGATAAGAATAAGATTAAGCAGACCTTGTTTTCACAGTAGAGTCTCATGTAGCCCTGAGACAGCACGTGGGGCTCGCTAGTGGGCCCCGGGCGCGCGCCAAGCCCCTTCAGCACCACAGTGAATGTCGACCTGATCGTTGCCAGTAAATCCCTTATCACTAAAACGATGCATATTTTACTACAAAACAGAGTTTAAATAAATACACAAATGTAGAGGTTAAGTACTGAATGTATATAGTAAAAAGAAGCATCTTGTATTCAACAAAAACTGGATGCATATATGAGAGATCATTTAATTTAAAGAACTGTGTTGTTTCCTGTCTGTTTTCCACCTAAAAAATGAAAGGGTAGAAAGGCCTGGCACTGATGTGTGAAGAGGGAGGGTGGGAGGAGCAAGCATCCCCTTACCGCCAGCTCTCCCACTGGGCAGGGGAACCTGCGTCTCTCACGCTGGACCCGGGCACCTGCGAGCTTTAGGAGATGCTCCAAGGCTTTGGTTTCATCGGTTTGGAGTGTAAATTGGGAACCAGACTTGTAACATTTAAAGCCTCTTCAGCAGCATCATTAAAAGGCAGATTTACTTCTATCCAAAAGACATTTCTATTTCTAGCAGTAGAATTTGAACCGCACTTCTCATCTGTTATTATATTTTGGTATCTTCTGCAGATGAATGTAGAAACGCAGTTTTGTCACCTTCTGGATCCCTTCCATCTGAAAGGATACAAGGAATGGCGTAGTTTCTGAAGGGCCATAAAAAGGTTCAGCAGAGTGCTTTTTTCCCTTGGCTGATCTCCTCCCCACCTTGCAGTGAGGCCTATGTCCCCAGCTGAGCCAGCTTCTCTTCAGAGAGGGATCTGTTTTGAGGGAGGGGTGTCAGCATCCTCAGATAAGCCTGGGAAAGGGGTTTAATTACCAAATAATGTAAAACCTCAAATGCAAGGACTTGAACAGCCTTAACCAAATACTCTTTCCCACACGGAGCAGGAAGCAGACAGCTCATCCCTGCCGCACACAGGAAGTCAACCCAGCGTGGCCTTCCTGAGCGGGTAAGCTTTGCCTCCCTCCTAGCTATATTGTGTTAGTCCCGTTTCCATTTGGATTCCTGCTATTTTAATTGCCATAAGGAAAGAGATGCAGAACCAGGAATTTATTTCTCCAGAGTCATTTCACCAGTTAAGCACATGAGTAGAGAAAGATAGAAATAAAAATATCTGACGGTCATACAGAGAATCTGCCTCTCTTACTTTTTATCTAAATTTCCCTGAGAAGTACCAACAGATTTTCTGCTGTCTTCTTAAAATTCAGCTGAAATGGAAGAGCATTCCTGCCATTACTTGTCCGCATCTTGGTGTGTGAGCACTGACGTCTTACCCACCCAGAACCACCTCCACACCCACACCCACACACACACACACCCCCACCACAGCCATTCCACTTCCCACCGCAGGCCACAGGGAACCGGACTATTCCCAGAAGATGCCACTCTCAGGAGGAAGTCACTGAGGTTCAGGGAGGGAAGAAAGGGTCCTGTGTGGGCATTATATTGTGAAATATTACAGTAGAGAATTTTAAAATAACAAGAGTTTTGGCATTTAAACATCCTGAACTTGGCGCTTGCTCAGATTTATGTTTAACTTGGGATGGGCATAAATGACTGCACAATTCTAACCTTCTAAATCCTTTGCTTTTGGAAGAGAAGTGTTATGTGGAAGTACTTTTGTGCATTTAGATTTCAAGAGTCAAACGTTGAGTCTGGTTACTGCCATGACTCCAATCACTCCTTACGTTTGGCACTTCCCAGGAGGAGAGGGAACCTGCCAGCCGACTGCTGAGCGTCTGTGGCCCAGTCCCCTTCAGACCCTCCCACCCTCTTCTTTGCTTTCCCCTCACCTCTTCCTGGCCCCCTTTTCACCTCTGAGCGGAGGCAGATCCAGCTGAGATTCACTGGACTCCACACTAAGCCATTAGTTTATAGCTTTGACAACTAAGTTTCTGTTGCCTATAGGTGCTTATTTCTTTCAGATGCTTTTAGGATCAAAATAATAACCATATCTGAAGTATGGACACCAGTATAGTGAGTCATACCCTGTAGCCCCCATACAGGGCAGATAAGGGCTTGTCCTGGCTTTCGGACTCACTGGGAGGTGTAATACTAACCCAGTAGATTATACTCCAGTAATCTGAAACGGTCTTAGCAGTAGCAAGAGAGCAGTCCCAAATGTGATTCGTGTCCAATAGGAGGAGCCTTGGGGAAGAAACACTGCCAAGGGTGGTAATCTGGGGGTTATTTTCCCAAGATAGTGATCATTCAACTGGGTTTATCCCCATTCTCCAATATGAAGCAGTTACCTTCTGAAGGTTCTTGAAAAGAATGATTTGGGAAGATGGGGAATGGATTCTAGAGAAACAAAAAGCATAATGATCGCTGAAATGGATCAGTAACAAAGATTACGGAACAGATGTGATGCTGCTGTCTGCATTCGTCCTTTGTTTTCAAGCAGGACATTCAAAGAAACGTGGAAGCAGGAGCTTATTTCTCAGTAGAAAGGAAAAGTAAGAGGCATTTCTGGCATAGTCTAGATGTGTTGATATTTGGTGCTATCTATATTCAGCCAATTTGTTGTCTACTCTTGAATTCTACTTTAATCTTGCTATGTGCTTTGGGTGTATAAAATTACATATATACATACATACACACACACACACATATATATATATCTTTTTGCCAAAAACAGAAGCCTTCCTCCTTGTCAAATAATTGCTAAAGCACCTTTTTTAGTTATGTGTGTGCACACACACCTACACTTAGTGATTTAATCTTCTTTCTGAGGGAGCATAGTTTTAAGGCTGTGAAACACAACTAAAAAGGGCCCATCTATTTAATTTTCCAAGCAGAGCTTGTACCCAAGCTTCAGGGAAGAATCTGAAATCCCTGTTTTGTTTACAGCAGCATTCTGTCATTCCCCAGCTGGTTCTCAGCCTCCCTCTGCCTTCCGTATGGTTAGAGTCGCATCATTTTGTTTCTCAGTGGCCACATCTACTTCTGTGAAAGACCAGTTGCATTTCTATGGACTCTCAGGTATCGTTAAAGAAAAGCCAGAGTAGAGGTGGGCAGACATCCCTGACCCCCAGGCAGAACAGGGCTGTTTACTGGCCTTTGTCCCCAAGCTCTGTGGTCTCCCAGCTCAGCGGAGCCCTGTCAAGCTCAGCATCCACTCTCGGGACAGAGGAGCGTTCTCAGCAGCGGCCAGGCTTCACCACTGCCCCAGTCTGCTGGGCACAGTTGGGAAATGACCAGGCCCCCCGCTCCCCTCCTCTCGCTGGCCCAGCCCCTGCATTCATTAGATAAGCCACACGGCATTTCATTGGGCCCATCTTAAAAACCTCTTTCCCTGTTATGACTTCATTATGACAAGTCCAGCGTCCTCTGCAGAGCCCTGCTCCAAAGGGGCCCTCACTTCAGCTGGAGCTCTGCCTCGAGTCTCAGCGCTGGTCAGCAGGCCAGGCGCTCCTCTCCCTTCGCAGGGATGACCGTTACACACACAAACCATTTCATTTATGGGGGGAAATTGATGAAAACAAATCAGCCTTGAAATTTCATGAAAACAAAATGACCTGCCTTTTTATTTGATAGTGTAATATCATTTATTTTATAAATTTTTTAGGGTTTTTTCTCATTGTAATATTATTGTACAGTTTTGCATGGCCTGGGTGTAATCATTTTTTTGTTTAGAATATAATGCTGACAAATAAGTGTGTATGGAAGGGGAAAAGATAACTGCTTTGGCCTCTGATCACTCTTTATTTTGTTTGGTTTTACCCCCTCAGTGTCTTAGGGAACTTTATAAGGAGATTCTCTGCTACCAAACAATGGTGTGGATTCTTTTGCACAGAAATATTTAAGGTGGGACAGTCAAAAATATAACAAGACTCCTCGCCGATATTTTATGTTGGTATCACTTAATATTAACCAGACTCTGATGTATTGCAATAAAACAGAGAACTGTTAGAACTGAGTATTTTGTCTCTTTTCCCCTGATTAAGAAGTCTGAGGAATGGCGAAAAGGTGACTGACTCTTCATCTCTGAACCCCGATTTCTGCCTGTCTCCCCCCTCAGCCAGCTTCCTCGTGACACTGGAAGGATGGGGAGTTAATCTGGGCCTCTTCTTAGTTCCTCCCATAGCTCAGGTGAGAACAGTGTTTGACTCTCTCTCCACTCTCTGGTCCGAACTCCCCTGGTGCCCAGTCTGCAAGGCCAGGCTCTGCCAGCACATCTGTGGGCCGCCCTGCTGTGTGCACTTGCCACAGGGAGCCTACCACACGAGGCCTGCCCCACTCCCAGCCTGGCTTCCCGACCCGTGCCACCGCCGACTGAACGTGGCGACTGCTTGCTCCTCCATCTTCTACCTGCAGAGAAGCAGCAGACACGGCCCACAACTTGTGCTCGAGTTAGAATGTCACAGCGGAGGACGCTCAGGAAGGCCTGGGTGGTCTTAACAAAGGAGATCTTAAATTGGCTGCAGCTGAATAATTATTCTGAGAGCCCACCCTGTTCCATTTCACATGTAATGGACTTTTCTGTTAGCTGTTGGTTCACTGTTTGAAACCATGCTTTAGAGGCAGGAGCTGTGCAGAGGTTGGCAAACATCTGTAAAGGACCAGTGAAGAAATACTCTCGGCTTTGCAAGACTTGTCTCCTGCTCCGACTCAACTCTGCCATCTTTCTCTGATGATGAATATGGGCTAAGCCTTCTGGGTTCAGGTACGGAGAGCCTCGTGGTGGGAACAGGGCCAAACCTTGCAGAAGCATCTGGAGGCAGGAAAGGGTGTGACGTTGACCTCGGGCTCATCACCATCAGCTCAGAAGCCTTTGCAAGTGAAAGAATTAATGCCAGAATGCTAGGGTTTTGTTTTTTTTTTTTTTAATTGAAACAAGTACAGACAATTACAAGAATTGTAGGAATATTAACACAGCCTGAGATGACCCCTTGGGTCCAAGCAGGTAATATGTGCACATCAAGACCAGGGGCCTGGGGCGGGAGGAAGGACCCCCGCACACCTCTCTTGGAGCCCAGGGACAGCGCGTGTGGCCCTCTCTCCTTCTGTGGCTCCTGTCCTCCTTGTAGGAGGCGGCAGTTCTCTGGAAACCTCCGCTCTCAAGAAAGCCTCTAGCAACCAGCCAGAGAGCAGGTGTGGGTGGGCCTGGCTTGGCAAAGTGGTACTTGTTGGCACTGCTCAGGTCAGCACTTCTAGATCCAGGCCACAGAGGAAAAGGCAGAAAATACAAATCTCATTCTAGAAACACACACACACACACACACCTGATATTACACACTCAATAAAATCCAAAAAGGCTTTTCTGGTTTTGGTGTTTTGTTTTTGTTTTTGGTGGCAGGGATTCAAAGGAAGAACTCTTATCTTCTGGTTAACATTCACATTAGCAAAAAACCCCTGTTACAAAAAGGAAGAGGAAATAGAATTGTCTTTTTATCGAGAGCCATTTCAGAGGATTACTAAACAATAAGCAAATTCTGACAGACAGTAGTGGGGCTGCATTTTCATCCTTGCTCCGCTTACCCCACAGCCACTTAGCAAAAAACCATGTATAAGCGCGGGCAACAGGCTCCGAGCAGCGTCGCCCCATCAGCCCGGCCGCCCTCTCCCACCGGGTGAAGTTTAAATGCAGCGCGGCACTACCAGCTCCCCACTAGCTTCAGCGGCTCAAGGACCGAGGACGGAGGGGCCTGCTACTGCGGCTCGGCCTGCCTCCTGCAGTAGTTGCTGTAGGCCTCCTCAAACATGGCCTTGCAGGGGAACCGGGCCTTCAGCTTCGAGCAGATGAGGAAGGAGCCGCCCATCTTCCTGTGCAGGGAGTAGGTCTCCTCGGGCGGCGGGACCAGCCGGTGCCTCAGCATGATGGGGATCAGGTTGTGGATCTTCTCGGTGGTGCTCTGGGTGCCAAAGTCAAAGGGCTCCTCCGAGGCAAAGGCCTCCCCCAGGATGAGGATGGCATCCAAGTGGGCGTCCTCCATGGCCTGGAGGAAGCGGGAGGGGAGACTGAAGGGCTGGGGCGTCAAGCCCAGGGCTCCTCCCACACACCCCCCCCAGGGGCTAGACTGAGCGCTCCCTGAGGGCAGGGCGGGTAGTGAGTGCTTCACCCAGATTGAATCATGGTATCCAGGGCATGAACTCAAACCACCTCCTGTGTGACCTTTCTTCCAGGTAAGAAGAAAGGGAGCTTGGCAGATCTGTGGCAGAATGCCAGGTGTGACCCAGCCTGAGGGCACTCAAATCCAGAGGTTTTATAAAATGCCTGTCAATCCCGAAAGAGCCACAGGCCTGAGCTGAGGTGAGCCTCTGCACTCCTGGGCGGTAGGCCCAAGACCACCTGGGGTCCGCAACCCTTCCCCTGTCGGGAGAGGACAGTGCTGCTGTCTGGCGACAGGACCCCAACACGGTCACTCCTTCATTTAAGAGGCTACTAAGATCTCTTCCAGCGTGCCCCTCACCCCTTCCCCAGTGAGGCCACAGGAAGTGGGGGCTGGGTTTTGCCATCCCACCTGCTCACCCAGGCCCTGAGCGCCCACAATGAGCCCAATGACTAGGATCTCAACATGGGCTGGGGCGGGACACAAGGGCTTCATGACCAGCCCTGGTATTCTGAGGACCTCAGCCCACCGGCTGGGACAGGGCCTGCCCAACCTGCCGTACCAACTCTGATTTCATCCACTTACAAACTGAGATACCCTTCAGATTTCACAGGAAAAGCAGTCCACGTCCCACCCTTCCCACAAACACCAAAATTGGCCCGGTGGCTGCATGTGACTCAGCAGGCCTGGTGCACCTCCAGAGTCAAGAGAGCTCACCTTGACCTCGTAGCCGGTGAGGAACTTCATCTCTATGGATTTCTTCAGTACAGCCTCCCTGTCCTGGTTAGCAGCAGCCCTGATGATCTGGACAGAGGCACCATGGGTGGCACGTAGAGAGGAGATCCTGGGGGTCCAGGGGCTGGCACCCTCCCCTCCCCTCACATGCCAGCACATCCACTTTTACCCTTTACTTGGGTTTCCCTGGTGGCTCAGACAGTAAAGAATCTGCCTGCAGTGCAGGAGACCAGGGTTCCCTGAGTTGGGAAGATCCCCTGGAGAAGGGAATGGCTACCCACTCTAGTATTCTCGCCCAGAGAATCCTATGGACAAAGGAGCCTGGGTGGCTCCAGTCCACGGTGTCACAAAGTCAGACACAACTGAGTGACTTTTACTTTCCTCTGCGCCTCAGGTGGCTATGACCTCCTCCACTGTCACCAAACACCAGAACAGACGGACATGTGGACGGGAGTCCACCCTCCCTCCAGGCCCCAGAAGGGCACCCGCCAAGGCCAGCCCCCCACACTCCTCTACCTGGATGTAGAGGTCGGTGAAGGATCTGTCAAATTCCCGAGTTGCCCCGAAGTCCAGAAGAGCCACCTGAGGATGGGCGATACCAGGGAAGATTTGCCCTCGTGGGGTGGAGGGACAGGGCAACGGGGGGCTGAGACCCCCGGATCGTGGAGCCCTGGTGCAGCAGAGCTCAGGGCCCCTGTGGGAGCCCACCGGGTGCTCACCTTGTGCAGCTCAGGGTCGTAGAAGAAGTTGGACCAGTTGGGGTCTGTCTGCATGAAGTGGAACTCGAACAGCTCCCGCAGGCACAGTACCAGGATGTTGTAGCAGATCTGGGGGTCGGTGGGTCCAGTCACACCGCGCCAGGCCGCCTGGCCCCTCCTAGACCCAGACCTGGACGCCTGCCCCCTGCTCTCCTCTCATCACCCACCTCACCCCACCTCCCGCCCACAGCCAACTTTGATTCCAGGTGTATCACCGGGTAGGGAGATGATGAAGCGCTCTTGTCCCTGCCCCCACAGGAAGTGCTGGGGACTCTAGGGTCACCAAGTGACATACCTCATTTCGAATCTCCTGGCTCAGCCCCTCGGCCTGGTCCAGGGGGAAGCCAGACACCAGCTCTGTGGTCAGCACGTGGGGGCTGCAGAGCTCGTCCACGATCTCGGGCACGTAGAAGAAGGGGTGGTCCTTCAGTAGCTCCCTGGCAGGGTCGAGAGATCACACCGTTTGCCCTGATCCTCCCACCCCCACCCTGGAGACGACACACAGGACAGCAAGGGGCTGAACCCTCCAGGCCGAGGGCCCTGCCTCCAGCTGGTGGGGGACGGGGCTCCGACTCCAGGCCCCAACCACGGTCTTCCGCCCCTCGGAGTTGGAGGGGCTTCCACCTCTTCTGTCCCCGCAGCGGGAGCAGTGGGCGAGGGCCCGAGGCTGGAGACGCACCTGAACCTGCGGGCGCAAGCGGCCTCCCGCTGGTAGTCGCACTCAAGGGCCAGCTCCCGCCGCAGCACTTCGATCAGGTGTTCGGGGAACAGGCCTGGGCGGGGGAGGAGGGTGTCAGGGTGGCCAGGGGCTCCCCGAGTCAGCACCCCACCCTCGACGCCTGCCCTTGCCCAGCAGCAGCCTCAGACCTTCTGGAAGCATGTTGCTCATGTTCAGCACAGTCATGAGGTTGTTGACATCACTGTTGATGCTCTGGGCCACGCCAGGGTACTGCGGGGAGCAGAGGGGCACCAGGCACTCAGAGCACGGCCCTGCGGGCCCACCCTCCTGCCGCCCATCAGCTTCCCAGCTGTGTCTCTCCCAGACCCCACAGCTCCAGGGCGGAACCAAGACCCCACGATGCTGCTGTAACCCTCGGACCCACCATGACCTATTCTACTCCACCTACCACACCCCCACGCCCATGCAGAGACAGCCACCCCACCCCTCCAGCTCAGGCCCCCAGGCAGACCGTCACTCGCCCCCGTCCCCACCCCACTCGAACCAAGCTTGCGGGAGGCTGCTAACCCTCCCAGTCACTCCGCAAATACTTCTCTGCACCGAGCGCTGATCTGGTGCTAGGGACAGAAGCAAGGAGACACGCACTCTACCCTGGGCACGGGGACACACTGGGCATGTGGGTGCAGAGGCCTCCACACCACAGGCCCCGGCTCTGCCCTGAGCAGCTCCTGAAGACATGAGCACACACCCTGGGCACCTACCTGGATCTTCATGGCCACCTCGCGGCCCCCCTTCAAGCGGGCCAGGTGCACCTGCCCGATGGAGGCAGCGGCGAAGGGCCGCTCCTCGAAGTACTCCAGCTTGTCCCGCCAGTTGGGGCCCAGGTCGTTGTTGAGAGTTTTCTGGAGAGAGAGGCCAGGGAGGGGCTGTGAGCACAGCCGGGGACACCCTGAGGAGGCCCCCCATCCCCTCCCACAGGGCTGCCGTGCCCCAGCCAAGAAGCCCCGGCCTCACCATCATTTGCTTCAGCGGCATGAAGTCTGCACTCTGCCTGACCCGATCGAAGATCTTGGCCAGATGGGGGTTGATGAAGGCATCATCTGGAAGGCAGCAGAGCAGACAGCAGAGAGCTGACCCCTCGAAAAGAGGGTGCGCAGGCCACCTCCATCACCCTGCCCAGTGCAGCCTCCTCAGAGGAGGCCCAGTGCTGCTCCACCCTTCCACACACTGAGCCCCTGTTCAGAGAAGCCGAGGCACAGGCCCAGCCTCAGGTTCCTCCTGCTTGAGGGGAACTGGCTTTGCTCCCACTCAGGACACCAGCCTCTGAGCTGCTCTGCCCTGGGGGGGCTCCATCAGAAGCCCTGAGGCTCCCCTGAACCCAAGCTCCACTCTCAGCGCTACACCGAGCCTGCCTCCTGCTCAGCCACAGCGTCTTCCCCAGCCTTCCTTCCCTGGACCACACCCCTCACGCCCCGATGTCACGGCACTGCAGCCCGTGAGCTCCCCCACAGCACCCTAGGTCCATCAGCCTGACTCTCGTCAATTTTTGAGATGCCAGGACTTTTGGATATGCCAGGACACTCAGAAGAAGCCAAAAAACAACCGGGGGCTCTTCTTTAAGATTGTTTTTTAAACATCCCAGGTTGGTTAACAGCAAGGACGCAAACAAGAGAAGCCAGTGAGCAGAAAACCTCCCTCCCTCGTCGTCCCAGTGGGGCCAAAACCCATGCCCTCTCTCTGCCCCGCCCCCCGCCGGCCACACTCACCCTGGATGCTCAGCATCTGGCCCAGCTTGAGCGCTGCCCCGCGCACCTTGCACAGCGTGCGCACGATGCGCTCCGCGTTGGCCTCCGACAGGAAGGGGCTGGAGTCCAACACGGCCTTCCTCCCTGCAGGGGAGCAAAGCCACCATGATGCTCCTCAGGCGGGGCTGCCAGACCTGGGACCCCCACCCCCCCACTCAAGACTGAGTACAACCCAGCCCACCAGCCCCTGGTTGTGAGTCTTGGCAAATCACTGGTTCTCCCAGTAAAAACAGGAACAATACCGAAATGTCAGGGTTTAACACGTTTTAAGGGCGGTGGAATAGAGCCCAGCAGAGAGCCTGACACCAAGGGCTTCCCTCCTGGGGCGCCACAAAACTGGCAGTGCAGTTTTAACTCCACATCTCACACTTGCCCCCTAGACGCTGAGGAAGGCCCTCCAGGGCCCCCTAGGTCTCCCCAGGCCAGGGGTGCCCCCAGCACCCTCCCAACACACACACACACACAGGCTGGCCCATGGGGCCTCTCCCTCCATGTCAGCACACACACACATACACACACACGGGCTGGCCCATGGGGCCTCTCCCTCCATGTCAGCACACACACACACACACACACACACACACACACACGGGCTGGCCCATGGGGCCTCTCTCTCCATGTCAGCCCCGGCCAAGTGACAGTCCCTTGCCCCTCAGAAAGTGAAACTGAAAAAAGTGAAAGCAAAGTCGCTCAGTCGCGTCCGACTCTTTGCGACCCCATGGGCTGTAGCCTACCAGGCTCCTCCGTCCATGGGCTTTTCCAGGCAATAGTCCTGGAGTGGGTTGCCATTTCCTTCTCCAGGGGATCTTCCCAACCCAGGGATTGAACCCTGGCCTCCCGCATTGTAGACAGATGCTTTACCGTCTGAGCCACCAGGGAAGTCACTGCCCCTCAGTGTCCTGGACAAAGGCCACCAGCACCCCCGGAGTCCCTGCACAGTCACCCGGGGCCCGCTGGCCAAGGTGAGAGTGCGGTCCTCCAGTAGGGGGAGTGAAGGGTCAAAGACAGCCTCACCAGGTGGGTGCCCACCTCTCCCCTCTCCCCACAGAGGCCCTGCAGCCATCTGGCCCAGGGAGAAAGTATAGGAACCTCAGTGGAGCAGAATACTCAGGGGTGGGAGGGTACAGGGTGGTGACTCAAGGTGACGAGGAGGGGGTCACCCAGTGGTCCTGCCCTCTGTCCTGTGAGCCCAGTTAGACCAGAAACTCCCCAGGCTGCCCCCACTGCGCCTGGCACTTTCCTCAGCCTGCATCCCTGCTGGCCTGGTCCAGCACTCAGAGCAGGTCTGAGCCTGATCCCCATGGGGGGACCAGGGGAGGTGACATCATGCCACTGCCCTCTGCCCAGGGCTCTATCAGCCTGGCCTCTGATATAGCAGGGCCAAGGGGCTAAAGCAGGGTGTGAGTCTGAAGGCCAGCATCTGAGGGTAGCTGTTAGGCCTACACAGGGTCAGGCTCACTCTCAGGGAACCAGATATCAGGACAGGGTCCCAGAAAAGGGAGAGAGTTAAGCTCCACAGGAAGAGGCCAGCAGCTGAACGTCAAGGAAGCCACAGCCCCTGAGCGGGGCCACTCCAAGGTGGCTGGGCCAAGAGGAGTTCCTGGCAGACCTCTAAGTCCCCTCTGCCCTTCCCAGCTGCTCAGCCCCTGGGCCCTGTGGGCGGGGGACCTGGGTCGTGTCCCTGAGGAGGCAGGGGAGGAAGAAGACCCCGCCCCAGGCAGGAGGAGGGTGCTTTCGCCCCGAGTGACACAGTGACTCTGACATTGAGAGACAGGGCCTGGCCCCCTGAGATTTCTAGGCAGCCCCTCCTCACAGCTGGCCAGTCTCCACAGCCTGGGCAAGGGTGGTCTGAGAACAATATGGGGAAGTCAGGGAGCCCAAGGGCATGGTGGGCTGGCCCCCAGCCAGAAGAGGCTCCCTGGGGAGGGCGGGGTGGGCTGGTGGGCGCCCTCCAGGCCCAGCACTCCAGGCGCTGCTCAGGAAGGGGGAGCACACCCTCTGGCCTGAGCCCCATGTCCTGCTCCCAGTCTGGTGGCACCCAGGTGCCTTGACCCCCAGCCAGGCCACCGCTTCCCTGACAAAGGACACCAGCTGTAACCTAGGAGCTGGGGTTGCCTCTTCCCTGCTTGGACAAGGCAGGATGGAGAGCCGCCAATTTTGGAGCGGAGGATGGGAGGATCTGTGCCTGGGGAAGGCTGGCTTCTCACTCCAGAGTCAGGCTTCACTTCCCGGAGCCTCAGCACCAACACTAAAAATACCTCCCTAATCCTCTCTGTTCTCTGGCCCCTTCCAAGGACATACATGCTCAGGGGCTGGTGGGACGGGCTAGTGCTATCTCCCCCGAGAGGACTCTCGTCCCCTTGAGAGGGTCCTGCAGGTGCAGCAGGGCCATCCAGGTGGCCGGCAGGCCACCAGGGGAGCCAGCCCCGGGGCTGTAGCCAGGGCTCAGGGACCACAGCGCAGCCGGACTGTGGGGACCACTCAGGGTCCCCAGCGATGGGAGGAGGAGGTGTCAGGCCCTGGAATGAGCTGATGAGCCCTGAATAGGGACAGGGGGCACTCAGCCCAGAACATCAAGTACACGTTGAGAAATCCACAAGCAGACGGCTTTAGCAGGGCTGCCCTTAATGGCCACCAGAATTCCATTAAAGGGAAAGTTCTCTGCATCTACCCAACCCACTCCCATGCCGGGACAAGCTTGGGGGACAGGCCCTGGCTGGGCACCCCCACAAGTGGGAGGCGGGGGGAGTTGCCCCCTGACCCACTAACACAGCACCATAAACACCCAGGTTCCAGCAGCCAGTCTGGAGAACTTTCTCCATGGGGTGCTGCCCACAGCTGGCCACCCAGACCAGGGGGAATTGGGCATTCTGACCTGACCCCAGGCTGACCCTGGGATCACAGGAGAGTCATGACCTTCGCCTCAGAGACAAAGGGTCTGAGGCTGGAGAGGAGATGGCCACCCCAGGGTACGAAGCAGGGGGATGGAGGCCCCATAGCTCCAGCAGCTCCCACATCCCTCAGCCACAGCCAAATGGGGAGCCCTGGGCAGCTGGCCTAGCAGACCCGGGGCCCCAACGGAACCCGACACTCCTGTCAGGAGAGAGCAAGTGAACTCCTCTTCACCCTCTGGAGGAGCCAGGAGGGTGGGTGAGTCAACATGGGCCGGGACGGGTGCACAGCGGCCTTCAGGTCCCAAACTCCAGGGCTGCCATTTACGCAAACACAAGGTGCAGGGTGCCCATGGAGGCCAACCCTCGGGGAACACAGACAGGAGCTCGGAGCTGACACGCCCACCTCCCAGGGCCCACCCTACCCTCCTGGTCAAGGGCCCAGCTCACCTGAGGGGTCCTCAGGGCGGAGGCTCTTCTTGGCAACCTCGGCCAGGGCCCCAAAGCCCAGACCTACGGCCAGACCTGCAAAGAGGAGGTTGAGGGTTCTGGGCACTCGCTCAGGAGCTGCGCACTGCCCTTCCCCATGAGCCCCGGAGCTCCAGGCAGACAAGGACCTCACTCCCCAGGGACCCCCACTGACACTGTGGACCTCACTCCCCAGGGACCCCCGCTGACACTGCAGACATTGTGAAAAGGTAGGAAATACACAGTGACTGTTTCCAGAGAACACCTGGATCAAGACGAGCACGCTGGTGGAAAAGTCTCCTCTACCCGCACTCCCATCGTCTTTGCTATATGCTCACGTGACACACACGCACGCCCGAGACAACATACAATGAAAAACACACGGGGAGGCACAGCACAAATGGAAAATAAACCAGGAATGGCTGCAGGCCAAGGACAACACAGGCCACCCTTCGGGACACAGTCACCCACTTCACAGTGTGTGCAGTGAGTCTCAACACCCTAGAACTCTCTGATCTAGTTCACTGCAGCTGCAAGGAGACATATTACCACCATAACATACAGCAGTCATTGGTAGGGTTGGAACATTTTGCAAAAGCAATGGGGACTTACTGGTGCGCAGACCGCAGCTCTCACTCAAGGAAGGCCCCACAGACACGCACAGGGGTTTAAGGATGGTGGGGTATCAGGCCCACTTTCTCCCTTCATCGACGTTTGAAATCAAGGTTTCTTAACACCTCATTTGTCCAGAGGTTGGTACTGGATGATCCCAACTGTCCAGGAGAGGCCCGAGGAGCCCAGCAGGTGCCACTCAGCCCACACAGAAAGAAAGCCCAGGAGCCTGGCCCAGGGCCCATCTCCTCTACTTCAAACACAGATCCGGCTGGCTTAGGGGCAGGAGCACAGTTAGCCGAGAGAGTGAAGAGCACGTGGAGGAGGACACTGACCACAGCAGACGGGACAGCAGTGACCCGGGGAAGATGCCAAAGAGGCCCGAGAACAGCCGGCGCTGGTGAGCACGGTCCTGGGGGCGGGGAGGTTGATGGAACAGCTTCCCTCCAGGCCCTGTGGGCGCACACCGGGCGAGGAAACCCGCACGTGCTTCTACATTTTCCAAATTTTCTACGATTATGTGTTACTTCTATGAGAAATCCTATTGCATTTACTGAGAAAGCTACTTAATGAAGATAAATTTTAAAAATCAAAAAAGATAACCAAATTAAAAAATATGTACTTTTGGAATACACTTTACCCACCATTAGGCAAATGCGCAGCCCCCACTTTGTCAGCTGTAAAGGCAGCTCCTGCCTCTTCCATCGGTGTGAGGATTAAACAGTGGAGTAAGACTGAAGCGCTCCCAGGAGGGGCAGTCATAGCCCAACACTGTTTAAAGATGTTCGCTATTACTGTCCTTTCTCCTATTCAAAGGGTAGACCAGTGCTGCCCAGCAAATAGAATGCCAGCCACGGATATTTTTAATTTTCTCGTGACCACATTAAAAAGGCAAAAAGAAGCATATGAAACGAATTCTGATCGTATATTTTACTTAACCCAAAGTACTCAACATATTTCCTCTATTTCTTTGCATTGTTCACTTAGGAAGGCTTTTTTATCTCTATTCTCTGGAACTCTGCATTCAGATGGGTATATCTTTCCTTTTCCTTTGCCTTTCACTTCTCTTCTTTTTTCAGCTATTTCTAAGGCCTCCTCAGAGGAAAACAATAGAATGGGAAAGACTAGAGATCTCTTCAAGAAAACGAGAGATACAAAGGGAACAGTTCATGCAAAGATGGGCACAATAAAGGGCAGAAATGATATGGACCTAAAAGAAGCAGAAGATATTAAGAGGTGGCAAGAATACACAGAAGAACTATACAAAAAAGATCTTAATGACACAGATAATCATGATGTTGTGATCACTCGCCTCAAGCCAGACATCTTGGAATGTGAAGTCAAGTGGGCCTTAGGAAGCATTACTATGAACAAAGCTAGTGGAAGTGATGGAATTCCAGCTGAGTTATTTCAAATCCTAAAAGATGATGCTGTGAAAGTGCTACACTCAGAACGCCAGCAAATTTGGAAAACTCAGTAGTGGCCACAGAATGGGAAAAGGTCAGTTTTCACTCCAATCTCAAAGAAAGGCAATGCCAAAGAATGTTCAAACTACCACACAATTGCACTCATTTCACATGCTAGCAAAGTAATGCTCAAAATTCTCCAAGCTAGGCTTCAACAGTACATGAACCGAGAAGTTCCAGATGTTCAAGCTGGATTTAGAAAAGGCAGAGGAATCACAGATCAAATTACCAACATCCACCAGATCACAGAAAAAGCAAGAGAACTCCAGAAAAAAAACAATTACTTCTGCTTCATTGACTGAGCTAAAGCCTTTGACTGTGAATCACAACAAACTGTGGAAAATTCTTAAAGAGATGGGATTACCCGACCACCTTACCTGCCTCCTGTGAAACCTGTATGCAACTCAAGAAGCAACAGTTAGAACTGGATATGAAAAAATTCACTGGTTCCAAATTGGGAAAGGAGTATGTCAAGGCTGTATATTGTCACCCTGCTTATTTAACTTATATGCAGAGTACATCATGAGAAAAGGCGGGCTAGATGAAGCACAATCTGGAATCAAGATTGCCAGGAGAAATATCAATAACCTCAGGTATGCAGGTGACACCACCCTTATGGCAGAAAGTGAAGAAGAACTAAAAAACCTCTTGATCAAAGTGAAAGGGGAAAGTGAAAAAGCTGGCTTAAAACTCAACATTCAAAAAACTAAGATCACGGCATTCGGTCCCATCACTTACTTCATGGCAAATAGATGGGGAGACAATGGAAACAATGACAGAATTTACTTTCTTGGGCTCCAAAATCACTGCAGATGGTAACTACAGCCATGAAATTAAAAGACACTTGCTCTTTGGAAGAAAAACTATGACAAACCTAGACAGCATATTAAAAAGCAGAGACATTACTTTGCCAAGAAAGGTCCATCTAGTCAAAGCTATGGTTTTTCCAGCAGGAATGAATGGATGTGAAAGTTGGACCATAAAGAAGGCTGAGTGCTGAAGAATTGATTCTTTTGAACTGTTGTGTTGGAGAAGACTCTTGAGAGTCCCTTGGACAGCAAGGAGATCAAACCAATCAACCCTAAAGGAAATTAATCTTGAATATTCACTGGAAGGACTGATGTTGAAACTGAAGCTCTAATACTTTGGCCTGATGCAAAGACCCTGATACTGGAAAGACTGAAGGCAGAAGAAAGGGTCAACAGAGGATGAGATGGTTGAATGGCATCATCAACTCAATGGACATGAGTTTTAGAAGCTCCAGGAGATGGTGAAGGACAGGGAAGCCTGGTGTGCTATATACTCCATGAGGTCGCAAATAGTCAGACATGACTGAGCAACTGAACAACAGCAACTCAACATATCATCCCTTACAAGTACTCTATATAAACGTTGTTAAAAAGATATATTACTCTTTTCTTACACTCAGCCCTCAAACCCAAGGTGTGTTCTACTCTCAGAGCACATCTCAACTTGGACCAGCCACATTTCAAGCGCCTAGCAGCACATGCCAAGCATAAGCCAAGTTCTGGCAGCCACAGGAAGAGGCCACAGTCGTCTGGAGATGCCAAGGACACCCTGGTGTGCTGAATGGAGATGCTGTGACCTGTTTCCCTCTGACACCCCAACCCAGCCCCAGGGGACACTGAGCACAGAGCTGGAGCTGCGTCTCTGGTCAAATATTAACTCCCTGCTGCTTGCCCATCCCCACCCCACTCATCACACTATCTGACTTAGCAAAATAATGATAATGGGAACGTTAACCTTCAAATCCCAATGACCTTCACCAGTGTCTCTCTGCCCCAAGATTTTTCTCTGGGTAGATCAAATCCAAAGAGAAGCCTACGAGAGAGGCAGACGCACCAAAGGCTACCCAGCCTGGCCACTGCGAGCAGACGCCGCACCCCTCCCTCTGCAGAGCCCCCCACGCCTCCTGCTGGGCCCCTCAGACTCTTCTCTGGCCACTTCTAGGCTGTGGGACAGAGCCAAAGCTCTCCAAGCCAAGGACATGTCACTGAACACTGAATCACGGAGGGAACATTCTGCAAAGGAGGCCGCAGGCTCCTCCTCTGGCCCCGCAAACTCCCTCAGGACCAGTCTGGTGCCAGGCCTGCAGAACTGCCAACAGACAGGCTCCCCACTGCGGCCCGGGAGGTGAGCAGCCCCGCCAGCCAGCCAGCCCTGACCTTGACCTCAGAGCTCCTGCTCTACTGAACCAGGAATAGACTGGCCCTCCTGCCAGTCCCCAACACGGCTGATTTAAAGGACTCTCAGAGCCTCGTGGAGAGAGAAGGGCAGGGTGCAGCCAGGTTCCTTCTTCCCACAGAGCCAGGTGGCACCTCTGTCTCAGATCCCCCGAGTTGGTAAGGACACCCTGAGCCCAGGCTCGCTCACTCTCTGTGTGTCACCTTTATCCCCACCCACACCCAGCCCCCCAGCCCTCAGGGCAGCGCCATCCATCCCCTGACCCACAGGCAGCCCTGGCCTGGACCACATAGGCTGCTCAGAGGTCCCAGAGGAGACCTGCCACAGATCCAGGTCAGCAGCCCCACGGCCACTGTCAGCAGCCTGGCCACCACCCTAGGCTGTGAGAAGGCGCCAACCCTTTTCAAGAAGGTTCCTACATTTCTCTCACCAGAGGAGGTTTTTCAAGCTAGAAACACGGAAGGAGTAAGTAGCTGCAGGGAGCAGGGTTCTCCCTAGAGGAGTTGGGAGCAGTGGGCTGCTTCCCAGGGAATTGGGCCTGTTCCTTGTGACCAGGAAGCCCAGGCCCCAGAGGCCCTCTGCAGGTCCTCAAGAGAGAAATATGTCCCCTCTGAGCAACCACTGGGCTTCCGCCCACACAGGCACAGACGTCAAGGAAAAAGTAAAAATAAAACACCTTCTAGTAAACAGCGGTGTTTGTGAGGAGGCTTGGTGAGAGGTGCCTGAGAGCAGAAAGAAGTGAGGAAATGTTCCGCATTTACCTGCCAGAACCCCCAGGCATGTTTACTGAGCAAGGCTGGCCAGAGATTTCCTGCAGCGGTGAGGGGCAAACCTAAGGGAAAAACAGCTTCACTCACACTGCACCACCCACGTGCCAGGCACTGCTCTGGGGCCTCACTTTTATCAACACATCCCACGGTCCTTCTGATCTCTTAGAACAAGAAAGTCCACAGAAAAGGCAGTGGACAAGGAAATTTCCTTTGCTTCAAGGCGCTCTGGAACCCTTGGTAC
This sequence comes from Capra hircus, assembly GCF_001704415.2. Classification (NCBI taxonomy): domain Eukaryota; kingdom Metazoa; phylum Chordata; class Mammalia; order Artiodactyla; family Bovidae; genus Capra; species Capra hircus. The sequence continues at coordinate 28,500,581 of NC_030823.1, read as the reverse complement.
TTCCACCTTCTCTCTCATCTCCTGCATCCTCCACACCATGCCAGCTCCAGGCCTGGGAGGAAGGCAAACAGGAAGGAGCGGTGGAGGAAGTTCCCTGCAGGGTGAGTGTTCTCCTTGGTTCTCAGAACTGGGCCAGGGTGTGGGGGGAAGAACTGATGGCCCCTCTGCTGGATCAGGGAGAAGGGACGAGTTCAAGGGTGACAGACCCAGATTCAAAGTGCCTTTGAAGTTATATGCTCCTGGGAAATGCAGGAAACCATCTTCCCTCACCCTTGCCAAGGTTGCTAACTTCTCTTGGACTTACGGGGCATCAGCCTTGCAACCTCAGAGGCACAGAGGAGCGCCAGCTGCTTAGAGGGACAGCACACGCGCAGCGTGCGTCCTCGGGAAGTCAGGCAGCAAAGCTGGCATCACTGAGTGCCACCCAACGAGGGACACCAGGGCAGCCCCTGTCGACACCAGGACCTCAGATCTCCACACCCTCAATGAAAATCAAGTGTCCTATCAATAAATGCTAGTGGGGGAAGCCTGACTTCAGACAAGTCAACACAGGGCTTCATGCCAGGAGCTCAGAACACACAGTCCTACTGCAGGAGGTGTGAACACTCCCACCCCTACAGAGCTGCACCCTCCACCGCAGCCTAGGGGTCCACTGGCATCCCCACTGCTGAACCAGCTCAGCAAGGCCCCTGGCAAGACACAGCAGGGTCTACATCTGAAAACAAAGAAGACAGAATGAGGCCGCCAACAAAACTCAGTTACTCAATTTACCATCCTTTATCTTGGAAGCATGTCCTTTGTACTTTTATGTTGTTAAATGGCCTTTAAAAGTATAAATTGACATTTGAATCAGTTCTAATGAGGTGGATGAAACTGGAGTCGATTATACAGAGTGAAGTAAGCCAGAAAGAAAAACACCTATACAGTATACTAACGCATATATATGGAATTTAGAAAGATGGTAACAATAACCCTGTATGCGAGACAGCAAAAGAGACATAGATGTATAGAACAGTCTTTTGGACTCTGTGGGAGAGGGAGAGGGTGGGATGATTTGGGAGAATGGCATTGAAACATGTATAATATCATATATGAAACGAACTGCCAGTCCAGGTTCAATGCAGGATACAGGATGCTTGGGGCTGGTGCACTGGGATGACCCAGAGGGATGGTACAGGGAAGGAGGTGGGAGGGGGGTTGAGGATGGGGAACACGTGTACACCCATGGCGGATTCATGTAGATGTACGGCAAAACCAATACAATATTGTAAAGTTTAAAAAAAAGAAAGAAAGAAAGAATATATATTGTCTATAACGATATGTTCTATAATTTTAAAAATAAAAATTAATTTCAAAAAAAGTGTAAATTAAATGATGTTCATAGTTGATGATAGGTTTTGTTTTGTTTTAAATGTTCTTACTTAGCAAAATTTAAAAATCACCAAACTATGCCCACTTATCCCAAAATCTTCTGTTTTCAGTGTTACTACTGCACCAAGCGAGATGCTGGAATGGCACAAAAGCTTTGTGGGAAAGGGGGCGAACAAGCTCAGAGAGAGCTTTGTTGCTGACATATTAATAGGACGCCTAGGGTTATCAGAATCTTTACGAAATTAAGCAGCCATGGCGATCAGTTTGCATTCACCGATTTTCTAACATGAGTGAGAACACTGTTCTTACAAAATCACTGAGGAAATTCAATGGTGTCTTGGGAACTATTTTTTAAAGCAATGTATTTTTCTGGGAGTAAGAGTCCTTAACCTTTTACCTTTTAAAAATAAGAGGATTTCTGAGAGTCCGTTCCCTGTACTCTTCATTCCTGGCCCACTGTTTTCTCAGACTGAACTCTGTTTTCATGCATCGTATTTCAAAATCCTTTCCACGCAGAACCTAAATATCCTTATTGCTTCCTACTTCTTCACTTGTTGTTCCTCTTTCTAGTTCTCTTACTTAGTATTCTTCTCCCTTCTGCCTTAATGATGTGGACTATAAATTCCTAAGTGAAGGTCCTAGTGATCAGCAAAGTGCTATGCACACAGTGCTCAGCTCCTTTTGGTAAGTTTTCTCTTGTTGTTTATTTGCTTCAGTCATGTCTGACTCTTGCAACCCCCACCCGCCACCAGGCTCCTCTGTCCATGGGATTTCCCAGGCAAGAATACTGGAGTAGGTTGTCATTTCCTTCTCGAGGGGACCTTCCCAACTCAGGGAAAGAACCCACATCTCATGTCTCTTACACTGACAGGCAGATTCTTTACCACTGAGCCACCAGAGAAACAAGTTTCCTTAGTGCTCACTTTATCTGTTAGTCTCATTTCTATAATCATCCAGCTCTCTCTCTATTTGTAGGTGCAGGAGAGATGATAAGACATCTCTCTGAACCTGTAAGATTGAGGCACAAATGAAAAATACAGAAAAGAGCAGAAGTGACACATAGGACAGAAGGAAAGAACTAACATATGTGTAAGGAGTCTCAGAAAGAAAGGAGAAAGAGAACAGGCCAGAAACAATATGTTAAGAAATGACCGTTATTTTCCAAAATTGATGAAAGACATCAAGCCACAGATTCAAGAAGCTCTGCAATCCCAAGCAGGATAAAAACAAAGTAAATCACACCCAAGCATGGCACAGTCACACTGCTGAAAACCAAAAGCAAAAAGAAAATTCTAAACGTAGAGAACAAAAGTACAGATCACCATGCCCACAGCATCACAGCCATGACATCCTACGGCCAAACCGGACCTAGAGTTCCTGCCCCATCTCGGCATCAAAATGTGCCATCCCAACTGGAAAGCCCCTGCCTCTGCCTCCATATAGCTGAATACCTGCTGCTGACATTCCCAAACACAACCCTATCTCCCTGAGGTTGAGAGCAACTGCCTTCCTTCATACCCCTCACAAAACTTCCTAAAGTCTGTTACTCTCCACCTCAAAACATCTCACCCTTGTGAGGAGAAAGAAGTTTCAAAGTGTTTTCTAGGAGAAGAAAGTAAACCGGTGTCACTTCAAATTGTTTAGACAATGACCCACCAGTAAGCCATGTACAATGCAATGAAGAACATGGATCAATAGCATAAACATATCTGAAACAAATATTTTTGCAATGTTCTAAGTTCTCAGGATCTATGATACTAACTCTGATCCTTTTCTCTTCAATTTCATTCTATTTACTTGTTTTTAAAAACACTGGTCCTGACCCACTAAACTGATTTCACACTCACTTAAGGGTCATAACCCACAGTTTGAAAACCTCTGGATAGGACAGAAGGTCCAGAATTTACCTCTGGGGCCAGAACAGCACATTCTTTCCAGACCTGGCTTCTCTTTGCTCCCATCCTGCCCCCTCCAGTCCTGAAACATGAGCTGCCAACTGCATGGACAGCATGAGCAACTCGCAGCTGTGAGCAAATCTTCAGCAGAGACTCTGAAGGAGGGCTGTGGGCACCAGGCAGCTGTCAGCAAGGGCTCAGGAGGCTCCGGAGGGTGCAAAGCCCCTACAGAGACCAGGGCCTCTGCTCACCCAACCCCAGCCCCCTCTGGTGGCCATGTCTCCCACACCCTGAGGGAAGCCCTGCACCCGATTTGAAGGAAGTTGTCTTTCTGTCCTACACACCTTCCTCTACCACTGCTTTCACTTCAGTCTGCTGTCCTTAACCCACCACCCAAAAGGGCTTGACTTTTTCTGGCTTCTCCACGATTTCCATCAAATTCTAATCGGCCATCACGACATTCATCCTGACCACTTTCCCAAACAGGTCCTCTACTACTCCACCCCTGCAAAGACGAGAGAGAGAGAGAGAGAGAGAGAGAGAGAGAGAGAGAGAAGAGAGAGAAAGAGAGGCTTACGCCCATTCTAGACTATGTTAGTCAAACTCAGCCTTCTGGCAACAGGGTTCTGTGATGCGCTCTGGTCTGGAGTGAGGGGAAGTGGATTACAGGTTACAGAGAAAAACTACAGAGCAAGAAGAGAACGGTTCCTGCCCTCAGACTCATGGAGGAGAGAACAGAACCTCCACTCAATATGAATGATAATAAACATCCCAACTAACAGCCGCTGAGCAAAGCAGGGAAGTGCCGTGTCTTCTGGGCATGAGGACCGCTGGACACCATCAGAGCAGTGACTCTCAAACCCATTCTGGTAGCGGCACCCCAGGGGGGTGCAATGTTCTATGAGGAACTGCTAGCCCATGAATGTGAAATGAAGCAATAATTTTGTACTAAAACTCAGATGACACTGGATGCCAGATTCTGGAAAAGATAAGTAGCAGCAGATGTCAAATTTTAAGATAATAGTTATGGAAGAAAACCTCAGAGTTGAGATAATTCTATCCAACTAACCTGGTCTGCTCTGAACATAAGGTGGACAGCCAGCCATTGTTCAGTGCTAAAGCCCACTGGCCCATCAGGCCAGCTCCCAGAGGGCCAGGAACACAGAGCCAATTGTGAACGAGGAGGAAGATGGGTTTTCAAAAGAGAAGAGCAGCCAGGGAGAAGAGCCTGATGTACAGTCCACAGGAGGGGAGATGTACAGACCGAGAAAGCAAAAGGCAGGCAGTAACAGCTCAGACAGGTGAGTGGGCCTTCATGACTAGTCAGCACGGGCATCGACAGGAGCCAAGGAGGCCTCTGCCACACACAGCCTTGCACCTGCCCAGCGAGGGTATGCCAATCAAGCTGCCACAGCTGACTGCCATACTAGTACCATACTTCCATTACAGTGTGAATGGAGAACCTACTAAGGACAAGCAGGCTCTAGAGAAGTCATTCCATCTCCAAGTAGAACCATCGCAAAGGATGGCACTTTCCACAGAAATATTTCGTTCATCAAATAAGCACCAGATAGACAACACCACATCACAAAAGCAGATACAACTGCTGTGAATCTTCATTATAAGATGATCCTCCTATATGGACAAAGAGAGCACAAGTGTACTGCACACAAACTCCCAAAGGAAAGGACAAACTCACAATTCTACAGTGTATTAAAATGGACAGCAGCAGCTCAGGGTCAATACACCCTGATACCATTCTACTGGAGCCCGCAGCCCCGTGGGAATCAGCAAATGGCTCCCCAAAGGACTGGGCAAAACTACTGTGTCCAGGAGCCAAGCAGCCCCACTGTCCCGCCTCCTCTCTGCAGGGCCTCCAGAGGCCTGAGTGAGAAGCTGATGCTGCAGACGCTGCCCCCCAAGAAGCAAAGCCGCAGTCACAGCACAGCATCAGCCACACCCCACTGATCCCCAGGGGTGAGCTGAGGTAGCAACTGGATCACTCACAATCACATTGGATCCCATGAATGTTTTCACATTCATGGAAAACATCCAAGAATGGCGAACACAGGAGCTACCACCCTCCCCAGGACGCCCCTGGGTCCCCATCCTTCCCGCCTCATGCAGGCCCAAGGCAACCTCAGCTCCTCTCACCAGGACTGGCACCTTACCTCCAAAGTTAGCCAGCCGCCCAATCCGTGTAACTGGTACCTTCCGCTCGCGAGCATGCTCACTGAGCTAGAGGGAGAAGAGAAAGAGCCCTTCATGGCATCAGTGACCAGAGACAGGACCAACCTTCAGGGTCCATGCTGCCCCCACAGCCCCTCTCCACCCCAAGAGCAGCACACTCCACCCACAAGAGGCCTCTGTGTGCCTGAAACTCCAGGCCACAGACCTGGACAGTGTCCCCAGAGGCTGCGCCTGACACAGCGGGACTGTGGGAACCACTCCAGCCCCACCCCAGGGGCCTCCTGCACGCACTGTCTGCTTGTGAGGCTTGCTCTCGGGGCGAGCCTTGGCCTGCCGGGCCTTCTCAATGTCCTCAGCCGTGAGGCCGCCCATGGATGACTGGTCCTGGTGGTAGACCCTCCGCTGAAGGCCCGAGGCAGAGAATGGGTCTCTGGGACTTGCGAAGAGCCTCCCAATTACCCTGCCCAGAGGGGAGGCGGCCTGGCCCGGGACCCCGCCTTCCCGAAAGGGTCCGCTGGCAGCATAGGCAGGAGCAGGGCCCTCGCTGCCTGCGGCATGAGCCCAGGGCGGAGGTGACTGCTCCGGGGAGGAGGCTGCAGAGACATCCTCAGAGGTGCTCTCGGCCCTCATCCCTGAGAAGTGGAATGCTCCTTCAGGGTCATCGAGGCTCTCGGAGTAATAGTCTTCAGGCTTCTCCTGACCCTGCAGGAAACAAAAGCTGGCGTGAGAGGAGCAAGAGGGCAGCCAGGAGCAAATCCCTGTGTGCGCCCTGTTCCACCCAGGACAGCACACCCTCCAGAGGGTTCTACCGTGTCACCCCATGGCCCATTCTAGAGGTGAGCAGCAGCCTGGATCCAGGAGGACCAAATTCCACACAAGCTCCCATCTTGTGGGCCAGGCAAGCCAGTCGCATGTAGCCCCTGCTGGGTGCCCAGACCAGACCATGTGAGTGACCACCAACCTGGAGCACGCGCCTCACCTGCAAATCTGGACTAAGGAGAGGCTACCAGGGGCTTTGGAGAGGGCAAGCCAGGGCAAAAGATGGGGAAAGCTTTGCAAAGTAAAAGCGTGACCATTGACCAGCAGAGGGGAGGGCTGCACACAGGTAGGCCCACCCTGCCTCCCAAGGCCAGCGCCTTGCTGCATCTCCACCAGTCAGCCTTGGGCGCCCCCTCAGGGGCTCTCGCCAGAGGGCTTGTCCCAGCCAGAACCAGGCCCGGCTCTTCCTGAAGCCGGGGGCACACAGCGCAGGCAAGGAGGGTGACACACCAGGTCTCCCTGTTAACAGTTGCTGAGACTTGAGCTTCAGGCCCGGGGTCTTTCCATTTCTGAACCCCTAGCGGCCTGGCGAGTTCCTGACCCCTCTCTGCCGCTTCCTTCTCTGAAAACAGGGCTCCCCCCAGTCACAGAGTTACGTGAGGCACAGACAGGGCCAAGAGAACAGTGCTGAGAAGGCTATAATTAGAACAGCACCAACTCCTGAAGGGAGGTCAGTGGCCTGGATTCCCTGAATCCAGGATTCTCTGAAATGGATTCATCACACAGAGCATTGCCTGTACATCCTGCAGAAACAGCAGCAGACCCCAAAGCCTTCTCACTCCCAGCTTGGTAAGATACTGTGGGATCTAGAAGATAAGACATGCCCACCAGTGGAAGAAAGTTCAGTTCAGTCGCTCAGTCGTGTCCGACTCTTTGCGACCCCGTGAATCGCAGCATGCCAGGCCTCCCTGTCCATCACCATCTCCCGGAGTTTACTCAGACTCACGTCCATCGAGTCAGTGATGCCATCCAGCCAGCTCATCCTCTGTCGTCCCCTTCTCCTCCTGCCCCCAATCCCTCCCAGCATCAGAGTCTTTTCCAATGAGTCCACTCTTCACATGAGGTGGCCAAAGTATTGGAGTTTCAGCTTCAGCATCATTCCCTCCAAAGAAATCCCAGGGCTGATCTTCAGAATGGACTGGTTGGATCTCCTTGCAGTCCAAGGGACTCTCAAGAGTCTTCTCCAACACCATAGTTCAAAAGCATCAATTCTTTGGCGCTCAGCTTTCTTCACAGTCCAACTCTCACATCCATACGTGACCACAGAAAAAACCATAGCCTTGACTAGACAGACCTTTGTTGGCAACGTAATGTCTCTGCTTTTCAATATGTTATCTAGGTTGGTCATACCTTTTCTTCCAAAGAGTAAGCGTCTTTTAATTTCATGGCTGCAGTCACCATCTGCAGTGATTTTGGAGCCCTCAAAAATAGTCTGACATTGTTTCCACTGTTTCCCCATCTATTTCCCATGAAATGATGGGACCAGATGCCATGATCTTCATTTTCTGAATGTTGAGCTTTAAGCCAACTTTTTCACTCTCCTCTTTCACTTTCATCAAGAGGCTTTTTAGTTCCTCTTCACTTTCTGCCATAAGGGTGGTGTCATCTGCATATCTGAGGTTATTGATCTTTCTCCCGGCAATCTTGATTTCAGCTTGTGCTTCTTCCAACCCAGCGTTTCTCATGATGTACTCTGCATTGAAGTTAAATAAGCAGGGTGACAATATACAGCCTTGACGTACTCCTTTTCCTATTTGGAACCAGTCTGTTGTTGCATGTCCAGTTCTAACTGTTGCTTCCTGACCTGCATGCAGGTTTCTCAAGAGGCAGGTCAGGTGCTCTGGTATTCCCATCTCTTTCAGAATTGTCCTCTTTCTAAGTGAGAAACTGAGGCTGAGAGAGCTGAAATAACCTGGTCATGGCCTAGCAGGCAGAGCAAGGACCTGGAGCCAAGGCTGGCCCCACCGGCTGCCCCAAGGCCACCTGGCAGCACCTCCCTCAGAGAAGAAATGAGCTGTATTTGGAATCAAGAGGCACCTCTCAAAGTGGCCAGGGAGGCCCTGGAAAGAGGGAGTCTGGGGCAGGGTCCCACGAGCCACGTAACTCCTGTAACTCCCCTGCTGGCCACCAGCCCTGCGTTACCATGACCTGATTATGCGGAAGTCAAGGGACCTGAGCGTCTCAAGGGGACCAGGCTCAGTGAGTGCCTGCTGAATGAGTCAGTGAGCAAACCCCCTGAGGAAGCAGAGGGAGAGCGGCTTCTGGGGTAAATGCCTCCACCCTCCTAGTGTGCAGAGGCAAAGTGGAGCGCGCTGGAGACTGCCGCACAGCGCCTCCTTCCAGGCGGGGGACCATCACTCCCTCCTACCGCCGAGTGCCTGTGCCGGCGCGTGGCCTGCTCTCCTCCCAGGACCAGGAACCGGCCTGTCCGAGGGGAGCAGGGGCGGGCGGGGAGCCAGGGCTCCCTCGCCTCTCAGGGAGGCCTGCCCACACCTTACACGCTCCTCGCTCCTAGGAGGCCCAAGTGAGTCGGACAACTTCCACAGGCGAACGCCCAACAGGAAGGCGATGGCTCCTCACTAGCCAGGGCACCAAGCGAGGCAGCCTGGGCACAGCCCCGCCTCAGCAGAGGGAGCGCGGGCAGAGACAGCGTGTGAAGAGGACACAGGATTCCGGTCCTGCCAATCAATGACCGCATCAGACTGCTGAGACTCAGTTTCCCCATCTGAAAAGGGGGGTAAGCACCTGGGCCTGCACCCTTCCCAGGACAACGGTGAGGCTCGTAAGAGACCACAGGAGTGAAGACCTCTGCGAGGTGAAGGCGTCTGTGTAGACAGAGACACGGTATCACCACTGGACCTCAGAGAGCAGGAGGGGAGGCTGGCAATCCTAACCTGAGACTGGCCAGAGGGGAGGCCCAGAGCCTGGAGGAGCGTGCGTGTCCTTGTCTAGAAGGACAGGGCAGAGATGGAAGAGGAGCGGCAGCGGGGCTCCCTCACAGCACGGCTCCCAACACACACGTGCCCAGGCACACGTGAATGCACACACGTCCATGCAAGCACACGCAGACCCTCCCCACGCCCTCAGACTGTCAGGAACGGGGTGTGGACTAGGCGGGTGACGCCGCGGTGGGCGGCGCTCTGCCACAGCAACCCTGTTGACCACCACGGCTCCAGTGCTCCATTCTGCTTACAGCCCTCCCCTTGGACAGTAAAGTGTCGAGGTCTCAGCACGAGACAACAGGAGGGACGAGAGTGAGGCGGGAGGTGAGGCTGCTGCCCTGGAAAGCGGCAGGGCTCCCGAGTCAGCTCCCGAGACCCCAGCCCGGCCGGGAGGGGTGGGGTGGGGGGCAGGGAGGGGCAAGGGTTTCGAAGTCCCGGAAGACCTGCTGACACTCGACCCTGTGACACTGATGCTGAGGCACAACGTCCAGCAACATGTGCCTGCCCCACCCACCCACACATGGGAGACCTCGCGTCGCTTTACAAAGCTGACCCAACAAAGAAACACTAACGGAAGCCAGAGGGACAGGCAGAAGGTGCTCTGTCTTATAAAGTACTTGTTTGCTTCAGAGAAGGAAGGGTATCTGGCCTTCCAGATACACTGGGATCCTTCCAGCTGCCTCTCCTAAGAACACAGGGGACCGTGAGTTTCATCTTTGTGGCATTTTTTAATTCCCCAAATTAAAAAGGCCTCTCTTCAGTACCTTGAGGACAGGCCCAGGAACTGAACCCAGGCCAGGCAGAGTGAACAGAGCGAACCACAGGCAGCCCCGGCAGGGCGGGGCCTGGCTCTCCCCTCTGCGCCCCGTGCCTGGCACCAGTAGGCACAGGGTAAGGGCTGGTGAGTTACTGGTCAGACTGGAGAGCGTGCTGGGCTTCATGTTCCTAGGGTTCTTCCCAGATCTGTGAAGCTTCCTATAACTGAAACTCCAGTCACACGGCAGCAGCCTCCCCCTCACACCCAGAAGGACATGGGCTACGCTAAACACTGGGCTGTCTGGCCCTGGCCACAAGGAGACGGCCATCCTGGAGGTGTCCTGGCTCACCCCCTGGTTTCACCAAGACCTCCAAGTCCAGGGCCCCTCCCACCGCCAAGTGGCCTCCTTACCTGCACCTGCCCAAAGACCATGCCGACCTGCTCTGCGGCGGTGGACTGCATGGCCCTGACCGCCACGAGGAGCTCCCCGCCGAGGCCCAGGTGCTGCAGGTAGGTCTCCACGGCCGCCTGGGTCAGCTTGGCAAAGCCTTTGACCAACATGATGGCGTCCCCCAACATGGCAGCCATCCTTCAGGGCTGGAAGAGAGTGGGGTGGGCCAAGTCAGGGTGGGGGCTCACGCCCCACACAGGGTCACACTCACACGGACCCCCTCTACCCCAAACTCTGGCTGTTTGGTTTTTCCAGTGACCTCCCCTTCTGGGTTGACTGAGAGAAAGAGGCAGGGAGGGCCCAGGGCTCAGGGCAGACTGAGTGGCTCCCCACGCTGCAGGGCGCTGAGCAGAGAGAGGGTCTGTGGAGTTGGGGCCGTGCACCAGGCCCATGTTTCCTCACCTCATGGCACACGGTGAAGGGATTTAACTAAAGCTGCTCAGCCACCAAGTGGCAGAACTAGGACTTGAATCTGGGAGTCCCTGATTTAGACTGTAGGTTGGGGAGGGAACTCCTCCCTGCAGGGCTCTGGGGCCCTCAACCCCAATCCTCAGGGGCTGTCTGTCCGTGCCCAGGCACTCTTGCTCTGCCCTGAAGCCTCTGAAGACGCCCACCAAGGGACAGCCACAATCCCTCCCCATACTCAGGCAATGCTCTTGGAAAATCCTAACCAGCATTAAAAACCAGCAACATGATATAGGACACTGTGCAGGAACAAGGCCGGCAGGGCCTGGCCTGAAACCTGGGTCCCCTCCACGCGCGTGCGGGCTGTTCTCTCCTTTCTACTGGGTCGCAGCATAAAGCGCGTTTCTTTATGTCAGCAGTGAAGAAGTGGAAAGCCAGTGCACACAGCATGCCTCACAGGGTGGGGCGGTGCTGGCAATCTCCCAGGCATTGCTCAAGACCTACCTGGGGCTGTGCTGCTAGGAAGGGTAAGATAAGCTAAAATGAGGGGGTGCCGCTGAAGAAAAAACAGGAAAAAGAAAAGAGCTGGAGACTCCAGGGTGGGAAGGAGCACTCTGGCCAGGGGGCAGGGAGGAGCTGGGATCCACCAGGAGTCCCAGAGACAAGAGGATCAGTGTGAAGGTACAGTGGGCAGGAGACCCACAGGAACAAACCTGGGAACAAACACAAGGAGGCCCAGAAGTGCAGCTATACCCTGGACGCAGGGCTGGGCCAGCAAGAGGGAGGGGACCGTCCCAGAGACACCTTCAGGATTCCCATCAGATTAATTAACAGAAGTGCAGACGGGAAGGTCAGGCCAGAGCACTGACAAGGATCTCAATCAGAACCCTTGGGACTTCAAAGACGCAGGCTCGCTCCTGTCCGCCCTTCACGGGGAAGCAGCCGTCAGTCCAGAGACACCTGCAGGGATCCGCTCAGCTTCTAAGCATGGGCACAGCTACTTTTACTTAAAAGAAGAGAAACCCACAAACACACAGGAGCCTGGAAAGTTAAGATGACCCACCTAACCTGCCCTCAAAGACCCCTTCACCTTCATAGGAAGACAGCTGCCAGACACTAGGCTGGGGTGCTTTCCATACTCCATCTCCTTTTAATCTTTATAAGCTACCTAATGACATGGATATTATTGCCCCCATTTCACAAAGGAGAAAACCAAAGTCAGAGGCGTTAAGGAACTGGCTAAGGCCATTCAGCTCCAAACGCTCAGTCCACAGACACCAAGGCACTCCCACAGGGAGGCACTGATTAGACACAAATGAACCTCCTGTACCCTAATCACAGCCAAGGAGGTTTCTGGAAGGTGACCATACCCTTGAGGGAGACGGGAAGGAGGGGGGAAGCTAGCCCTGCCCATCACCCAGTGCTATTTCACACCCAGGGCTCCACTCTAGGCTCCTGCTCCTATGGCAATAAACAAGTGTGAGCCCCACAGACCGAATGTCCAGGACTGGGAAAAGATCACGTAATCACAGCTCAAATGCAGCTGGTGCCAGCGCTCAACAGCTGCCCTGCCCCCAGTCCCACCCATGACACATTTCACTCACAAAGAGAGAGGTTTTGAAAGAGACATCAGGGACACTCAATGGCAGAGGCCGGGGCCCCAGCCCCATCTGTTCAGAAGGACCCTTGCAGGTGGTCCCAGGACCATCCACCATACCCCACTGCTGCAGCAGTCCCCAGAAACAGATCTTCCCCTTGCTCACCCCTAAATCCAATCCAGATAACCAAGCAGGAGACTCTCGTAGGCCATGTGCACACATGCTAAGTCGCTTCAATTGTGTCCGACTCTTTGGGACCCCATGGACTGTAGCCCGCCAGGCTCGTCTGTCCATGGGATTCTCCAGCCAAGAATATCAGAGTGGGTTGCCATGCCCTCCTCCACAGGATCTGCCCGCGTCTCCTGTGGCTTCTGCATTGCAGGCAGATTCTTTACCACTGAGCCACCGGGGAAGCACCTCACAGGCCACAAGCCTCAATAAGTCCAAAACCTCACCTTGTCTGCTAACTGATAGACCTATTTCATTCTGTTTTTAGGCTTAAAACTAATTCTACTAAATTTCTCATCCAAGTTATCATAACCACATAACTAAAGTTTTGCTAGAGCAAAGCAGATAAGTGGGTTTTTTGGCCAATTTCCCCTGCCTAGCTTGAATGGCCCCACTGTGAAATACCCAGGTATGGTCCTGCACTCTGAAGAGGCAGGTCTGGAACCACCAGAGTCCAGTCCTAACTCTTTCGGTTTCTAAGTATGTCAGCCCTGAGCATAGTACCTTATGGGCCAGGATGACACCTACATTACAATGATGATTTTTTAAAAATTCAAAAGAGGAAAAAAATGTTAAATAAACTGACCATTTTTTTTTAATTAAATTCCTGCATTTGGGAAATATAAGTAATAACAGTCTCCTTCACTATTTTCCTAACTGTATTTCATTAACTTTTAGTTCACATATTCCACTTTCAAAGTGGCAAATAAATATGTCATCTTTAAAAAGTACACATGAAAAATTAATTAGCTATGCCTTATTTCTTGCCTGCATGGTTGAATCCTCATACCGGAGAACTTTCCATGGGTGCCTGTCTCACCCTGGACAGCGAGTGCCGTCATGGAGAAGGACTAGAGCCAGTCCCCTGGGAAGGCAGCTTCCATCCACATGGCAATGACATCACGGAAATACACCGTCCCACTACTGTGGGGCAATACTGCCTCTTCTCACGTTAACAGATGCTGTTCATAAACAGTCTGGCCTCGTGAACAGATTCGTAGGTAGACGCATATTTCAAAATCGCAGCCCATGCCAGCCCCCTTGAGGATTATTTATCCAACGTGCAGGGACCACTGCCCCCAAACCTCCCCACATGCTGCTCTGCTGAGTACAAAGTGAAACATTCAAACCTTAGTCAATACCGGGTATTTTTTGACAAAGGAATGTCTACCCTCAAGGAGCAGGGATGGGAAGGTGGACAACTGCCAGAGGAAATACCTTTCCAGAACTGTGTTCACCTTCTGATTTTCAAAAATTGGCTCTCATAAATCCTACTTCTAATACACCAGAACCCCAACGTGACTCAGAATTCAGCTATCCTGAATGTTGGTGCAAAACCCCTGCAGGAATGCACAGGCACCAGGCACTCAGCTACACCAGCAGGCACTTTCATCAGGATCTTAGGTAAATAAAATCAAAAGCCCCGAAAGCACATTAACCACAAGTTTCAAATCTTATCCTCATCACGATTTCAGCTTCAAGTATTACAGCCCTCACCCCAGCCCACTTCACCCTGCTGGTTCTTAAATAGGTTTGGGGGACCTTGCTGAGGAACAATACAGGGATGAAGGGTATTTTCAGGCTCCTCACCCACTTGGCACCATGCACCCAGACAACCTGGGCGCCGCCCGCTCTCCTCTGAGCGAGCACCAGTGAATATAGCAGTGGGGGTGGAGGGTGGGCACTCACATTCAGGGGCGCCCACTAAGGCACCAGCACTAAAAAAAAGTCATTCGGTCTATTTTCTCAACACAGTTCCCCCCTGGTGCTCTGGACTAGTCTGCGCAGGTCCTCGGATGAACCTGCCCTTGGCCCCAGTGCTCACAGCTGCAGTGGCACACACACACATCTATAATGGGCACGGCCACCACGGCGACAACCAGAGGCCAACTGAGACTAACACGCGAGGATCAGGTGCAGGGGAGGCAGCTGAGCAGCGGCAAAGCCAGGGAGCCCAGCCAGCCCAGCCACGGACACAGCAGCGCACTGCCCGCCTCCCCAGCAGGAGGGCGCTGCAGGTGGGTGGGGGCCGGGAGGGGGTCTCCAGGCCCCTTTTCCGGTCTAACATGCTAATGGGCTATAAAGGAAGTAAACAAAGTTGTTGTCTAGAGAGAAAGAACTGGAACAAATGCAGCTCACCACTCCCCAGGGGCAGACACAGAAAGAAGCACAGCCAGCGTCCCCTGACATGAGAATCCTCACGCTCCGAGAGGAAATCTTCCTGCTGAACCTTCACTCTCTGACCTTCCCCACGAGCCTTCATTCACGCTGAAAAACAGACTCTGAGATCCTTTAGCTGGAAATTACCTGTGGTGTGAAGGCCTTCAAATCTAGCCTCCAGAACTGAAAAAAAAAAAAGTCCACCAAGTGATGCCTACCTGGCCAGTTACAGTAAGATGTATCAGCAGGACAATGAGCTGTGTTCTTTTTAAAAATAAATGGGACTTCTCCGGCTGTCCAGTGGTTAGGGCTCAGCGCTTCCACTGCAGTGGCCTGGGTTCAAGCCCTGTTCAGGGAACTAAGATCTCACAAGCCGCGTGGTGTATCCCCATGCGGGGATACATACCCCATGCGGGGATACAAAATACATACCTACATAAAACAGACAATCCTGACAAGCATTAGACAAAGAAGGTCACCATAAATTTTTCCATCCGGACCCACATGGGAGAATTTTATTTGGGGGGAGGGTTCCCATATGCATCCCCAAGCCCCCCCTTCACTGCCAGAATTCACAATCCGTCACCTGTCTCTTCTCACAAGATGACAGTAAGCCAGGGACAGAGAATAAATTTATTCAGCCACTGTTCAATCCCCTCTGCAAGTATGAAGTGTGACAAGACAGACCAGCTCCCATCCAAGGAGAGCCCCAGAGTCTGTCTCTCTAAAAGCGAGCACACCCTCCTATGATCTCTTCCCATCCTGAGCTGGCCTGGAAGCCATGGGATGCCTGGTGTAAGGACCCTAAAGCAAGCTGCACAGCAAGCCCTTTGTCTTGGGGAGTGTGTGTGAAGCTCACTGACAAGCCTTCCCGAACAGGCTTCAAGCCTTGGCTGCTGCATGCACGTCACCCAGTGGCCCACGGATATCAAGCTCAGCACATCCGGAACTGATTTCACTCCCCTTACCCACCCACCCAGGATCCCCATCCTGAGGACTGCGACCACCTCTCCTAACCTCCCCAGGTGCTCCCAGCTGGGCAACCACAGCAGCCCCTAACTGATCTCTCTGCCCCCCCAACCCCCGCTTTCTTGTGCAAGAATGCATGTCTTTCCTTCTCACCAGACCTCAGTGCAAACAGCACCTCTTCTAGGATGTTCTCCCCAACATGTCCCATCCCCAAAGCCCACCCACGTCCCTCCACAGCTCCTTGTTCCATCCCCAGGTAGCAGTGACTATGCTCTAAATCTCCTGCGGGTCCCCCACACTGAGCTGTGAGCCAAAGGAGGGCACAGACCACACCTGTGGTCTCCTCTCCATGTCGCCAGCAACTCACACCACATTGACACAGAGCAGACAGAAATGAACTCAGCTGGTCCCCCCAAGATTTAAGAAAGCCTGCCATTTCTGGGACAAGCTCACACCTCCTTGCAGCTTTTAATCTACACATGGAATCAAAGGTCTCCTAGGAGCCTTGTCTGAGGTAGAGTTCTCATACTTTAGCGGGGCATCAGAAATCACCCAGGAGACTCACTAAAACATAGCTTGCTGCTCCCCAACCCCAGGTTTCTGATTCTCTAGGTCTGAAATGGAACCTGGAAACCTACCTTTCTAATAGATTCCCACCTGTTGCTGCTGTTGGTCCTGGAAACTTACCTTAAGAATCCTGTCCTGGAAGACTAGGGAAAAAGGAACCAAGGTGGCCCACACTCAAGGCCAGACAGAAGTCTAAACAGAGACCCTTTCCTCAAAGCTTCTCCCTGCTGCTCCCTAAAAGTCTGGCTTTGTCCCTAAGTGGAAACCTTCCACTGCCCCTTCCTTCCCCATTCCTCTTCCTCAAGAAACTGAAAAAGGAGACAGCCACCAAAGGAATCTCAAGACTGTAACTTAGTGTTCCTGGGAAAAGACCGTTGAGTGACCTCCAGGAGGCCCGGGATGGGGGCTCACAGGTGGCCAAGGGTAATCTTTTTTTACTTTGGGCATGAACAGTTTTTAGTCTGCATGGACACTGGAAAGTTCCTTTACATGCTTGAAATTTTTCCTTCTTGCTTTCCCTCTTAGAAAATGAAAACACCAGGGGACTGTTTCCTCCAAGGACTGATAAGAGTGTATGTGTTACAGAAAAGACTTAAACCTCTGAAGCCCAAATCCATGAACTTCTGTAGATGTGCCCTTCATGTCGGCCTTTAAAATCACACCCCAGGGGCCAGTATCTCAGACTGGCCCTAATGAGGTCCAGCCTGAGGGCCCATTCATCAGCAGGTTCAGAAATATCCTACACACATCAATTTTCAAAGCCAACTGAAAACAGGAAGAAGAATCCAGGAAAAGAGACAGAGAAAAAGAGCCTGTGCCCCGCTCCAGCCCCACCTCGTACCCACCCCTCCACTCTCAGTCAGTCCCAGCCAGACCTGGTGAGCCAAGCTTCCACAATGGGGAACGGGCTACTAGGGTCATTCATGCCCCACAGCTACAAGCGACCTCTGGAATACCCCAACCTGAGTGTCTACTACAAAGTCCCCCTTCCCTGTCGCCCTCCCAGGCCATCCTTTCTGGGAGTTATCCAAGCATCCTGCCAAATTCTGTCAAACTGCATTTCCTTAATATTGACTGTGTGATAATTCAGCCACAAGAACATAAATCACAACACTAAGGCTGGCTGCATAAATAGTGGTACACCCACAGACGGACTGCTGTGCAGCCACTTAAAGTGACACTATGAAAGGTGTTCATTGGCAAATAAGAAAGTTTACCATATATTCCCACGTAGGAAGGAAGCAGGTTACACAACAATATTATCCTTTGTTTTGGAAGGATAGAAGGAGGAGGAAAGAAGTTTGAAAGAAGGGTGATGGGTGATAGATAGCAAACATGCAAAACAGGCCTTCTCTGGGTGGTGGGGTAATAAAATTCTTTTTACTTTCTTCATTTGCTTTATTTCCTAAAGTTTTCAACAAAGAACATACACTACTCCTATAACAGAAAATAAGTTACAAAAAAATAACCTTCAATATCTACTGTTAAGATGAAAAATAAAGCAAGCACACAGAGGTGTGATTTAAAGGAACTATCCCACGTCCCTCAAGTGTCTGTCCTGGGTGCGATGGGCAGAGGGCTGGATGGCAGATCAGAAAACTATAAATAAGGCCTCTCCACACCCTCGTTTAGCCACTGTCCTTCATCAGAAGACAACTGCCCCTACCAGGCCACCCGGAAGATGGAACATGGCCCTCCCTCTTTCGGGAAAGAAGCTCAACTGCCCTTCTCAGGAAGTGGTGAGAAAATCACTTGGCACAGGCAGGCCTAATGCTGGCCCTGTGTTAGAAGACAGGAACGATGAATGGGTACTTTCCCCAGAAACAGGATCCTAGTTTAGAATAATGTAGTCAGTGCAGTGATCACAGTTTTCTGAACCAGAAGTTAAGAGATGTAATATGACTGGTGCCCTTCTAGATCAGGGGTCAGCAAACCAAGGGGACAAAGCCAGTCCTGCTGCCTGTTTTTTTAAATAAGCATTTGCTAGAACACAGATTACTGCTCATTCCTTTAGGTATTGTCAATAGCTCATTGATATGTCTTACCTACGGCTGTTTGGGGTTTTTTAGTTTGATTTGGTTTTAAGCTATAACACGAAGCTGAGTAGTTGCAAGTGAGAACTATGGCTCACAAAGCTTAAAATATCCCCTTATCTGGTTCTTTCAGGGAAGCGTGTTGACCCCGATTCTAGGGCAACAGAGTAAAACATAACCTCAACTGTCCCAGGAAATCTGGAAAGGTCACTGGAGTTAGAATAGTCCACCAAAGCTGGCACTGGGGTGAGCACACCTCAGTAGAGCTCTGCTCCTGACCCCGAGTTGGGCACCTTCCCCGGCATAGAGCTGCCCACTACCCAGAGGCCCCAGGCAGGGGCTGAACAGAGGAGGGGCTCTGAGGTCCTGTACTGGCTTGCCCAGAACAGGATGATCTGAGGGCTGCTAATGAAGGGGTCAGGCCAGGGGTGGGGTGGGGTCAGATGCCGACTTCCTGTTCTCCTTCCTCCTGCCTTTCCCAAGGTTTTCAGCCATACAGCTGCCTCCCGCGTTTCCTCATCTCACATTAAGATGACCAGTGCACTCTCGGTCCACTGCTTGAGACTGAATGGCTATAAATCCATCATCACTTAACCTCCATCATCTAGTCCTCCATTCCAGAACTTTCACCATATCCCTAACAGGGGCCCCCTCTGCCAGGCAAGCACCAGTGTGTGCCTGGGAGGGGAGAGCCAGGCAGACAGGATGCCCACTGCCACTCCCACCCTCAGCCGCCCACTGGGCCCCCAGCTGCAGGACAGGGCAGCCTCCTGCCCAGGTCCAGGCTGCTCACCACAGACTCCACGCGGGGCTGAAGACGCAGCCCTTGGCTGGCACAGTGGAACTGTCCCCTGTAAGGAAAGAAGTTTATTTCTGGGCCTCAAGTTGTCTCCTACACTAAGAACTTCATGTTCCTTCAAAAGCCATTTCCAGACTACAGGGATTTTTTTGGAAACCATTTTAAAAGTATAGACCCTTATGCTAACACACTCAGGAGCTTGTTGCATAGCGGGCACTCTGACATTCTCCAGTGAATTTCACGGGTTCCCCAAACATCTGGAGCAGAAGACCAGCATAATGATAACTGTAGCTTCTCTTATTTACTGAGAGTTTATTATATGCCAGGCTGTGTGCTAAGTGTTCTATGTGTACTACCTCACTTACTTTTCTTTCTTCCCTGACCAGGGATTGAACCCTCAACCCCTGCATTAGAAGCCTGGAGTTTTAACCACTGGACTGCCAGGGAAGTCCCCTCACTCAAGGAAGTACTACTATTATGTCCATCGTACAGTGAAGGAACTAAAGCAGAGAGAGGTTAAGTAACTTGCCCAAAGTCATACAACAAGTCATACCACTTGCCCAAAGTCAAAATAAGAGCTAGAACTCGAATCTATCATGGCTCAGGAGCCCGGCAACCATTTAACAGGTAAAAGGAGAAAAGAGTGATATCCTCGATGGCAAGCCTCCAATCTTCACCCACTGGGAAATTAAGATATTCTTAGGACTCCCTGGTATGTTGCCCCAAAGTGGACAACGGGCTGGGGGCAGCGGGAGGGAATCGAAAAAACAGCAGCAGGAGAAGCTCCAGCCTCTAATGACAATCCAGAGAGAAACTCAGGCCACGAATGAACCTGCACGGCCCAGGCCTCCAGAGCACAGGTGGGTACCTCAGGGGGCCCCAGGTGACCTTTCCTCTCACTGGGGAGCAAACGCAACTGGTTACAAACACCAACATGCCAAGCATGGGGTCCTGAGTGCAGTCTCACTGTCTGATTATGAACCAACGTATTCTGCTTAAAAGATTAAAAAAGATTTGGTTCAGGAAGTGATACTGATGAAGCAGTCAAGATGCTCTGGAGTTGGGTACTTCCGGTTAAAATTCTGACTCTGCTGCTGACCTAAGTAGTCATTTAAGCTCATCTTTGCACCTGAGTTTCCCTCATCTGTTCTCAAGAGGAGTGGGTTAGATAATCCATATAATAGTACTTAGGAGCCCGAATGCCTGGCACACACAGAAGGTGCTCAGAACCTGCTAGTTGATGATCATTATTAAGACCACACAGACACTCTGGAATGAGTGAGACCAGAGAGAGCATGAATGAGACCAGTGTGGACAACCCTCTTACTGATTTACACTCCCAGCAGCCGGGCCACGTATGGTACCAGATGTGACTCAGGGAGGGCAGACTCACCCTCTCCTGGGGACCAGTGTGGCGTCTACGGCTGTGATGTGAGGCATTACTCAGGAAAGGCAGTCCGGCGTGCTGGCAGCCCGCATCCAGTGCCAAGGACAAGCAGGATAAAAATACCGCTGGTAATCCTCAGCACGGCCGATGCCACTCTCAGAGAAGATAACTGCACGGGAGGCTTTCGCTAGGTATTTTCAGGGAGGGACAGTGCAGGGAAACCCCTCTGACGCCCACAAGTTCCCTGGCTCCATCCTACAGCCCATCTGCCGCCAAATTAATCCTCAAAGCCTTTTGCATCACGATTCACCCTCGGCTCAAATGGCTCCTAGTTTTCTACAGAATAAACCCCTAACTCCTGAGCCTGAAGGTGGAGGCTGAAGTCAGGACCCAGGCCTCCCGTCCAATCTCTACTCACACCTATGCATCCCCACCACACACATACACACACATGCACGCACCTACTCCTTCACCTGCGCACTTCACCTATGCACCCATCACCCATGCAGACTGTCTGCATGATCCCAGCCTCTGGGTCTGGGCATCAGCTCTGCTCCGACAAGCCAGAATGCTCCAGGTCCCGGAACCTGCTTCCTATAACCTCACCTGGATACTAACGATGGCCTAAGTCCAATCTAAATAAGAGAGACAGAAGTACTTTGAAATGTACGAAAATGTTCAACATTCCTTGAATATATTCAAGGACATATGTCTAAATCGGGCCCTCATTTTTTCTCAGCGCTTATGAATTTAAGACTTTCCATTGATTGACCAATCCAGCTCTGGTCAGATTCTGCCCCATTTGTAAGTTACCTTTAGCACACAGAAGTCTTTTCAATAATAAGCTTCTTGAGGGAGGCTCACATCTCACACATCGATGACTCTTTCCACCCCCACTCCCCCCGACATACACACAGGCCACACAAACACAAAGGTCATCTGCAGTGTCACACAGAGGTGAGTAAGGACCCTGGTGCTGTAGTTGAGGAGTTTCTCTTAAACTAAAATCAGGTATTTATAAGGTTGTGTAAATCTGGCCAAAATACTGTGGGTGGCTGTGGCCGGCTGAATGATGGCCACCCAGACATGTTCACACAGATGAACACACATATTCTAATCCCCAGAATCTGTGACTAAGTCATCTTATGTGGTGACAGGGATTTTGCAGGTGTGATTAATTAAAGAACTTGCGATGGAGGGCTATCCACCTGGGCCCAGCGTAATCAGGGGTCCTTATGAGCGAGGCAGGAGGACGCAAGTCAGAGAGGGAGATGCGAGAGAGGCAGAGGTGGGAGCGATGCGGTTGTGAAGACAGAGGCACGGCCTAGGGAGGCAGGCGGCTCTCAGAAGTGGAAAGAGGAGGGGAGCGGTTCTGTCCTTGGGCCCCCAGGGAGTCTGCTGACTCCTTGGTTTTGGCCAGGTGAGACCCACACCAGACTGCTGACCTCCAGAATGTTAAGATAATAAATCGGTAGTGTTTTAAGTCACTGAGTTTGTGGTCATTTCTTACAACAACAATAGGAAACTAATGCAGTGGCTATTTTTTCAAAGGTAAATTGCTGGGTTGGGAAGAAGGGCTGTATTCTAGAATAATTTCGAGATCATTCCTCTAAAATAACTTAGTGTGGTCACTCCACAAGCGGCACTGAGTGCCAGCTAGCGTCTGAGGCTGTGCTGGGTGCTGGCATGTCCCGTGGGCCGCTTGAGACACATTCCTGCTCCTGATGACAGAGTCCTGCTTGCGTTCAGTATAAACATGCCCCATTTGTCTACCAGCCTCGGTTCAACACTGAAAACATCACGGAGCACCTGTGTTACCTGCCAGGCACTGCACAGCGTGGGGCCCCGCACCAAGTAAGAGCCCCCACCCTCAAAACGCTCTCAGTACTTATATTCTTAACCTTTTAAAACATTCAATGCAGAGTAAACATTTCAATTAAATAATATTAATAATAAGAACAGCTAACAGTCATTATTCCCCTTCTGCCTGCATACGTCACTTTGTGTTACTCCTAATCTTACAACCAGGGCTTCCCTGCTGGTTCAGATGGTAAAGAATCTGCCTGGAATGTGGGAGACCTGGGTTGGATCCCTGGGTCGGAAAAATCCCCTGGAGGAGGACATGGCAACCCACTCTAGTATTCTTGCCTGGAGAATCCCCAAGGACAGAGGAGCCTGGTGGGCTATAGTCCATGGGGTCATCAAGACTCAGACATGACTGAGCAACCTTCACTTCACTTTCATCTTACAACAACCCTGTATGGAATTACGGTCTCGACTTGCTGATGAGGCAGAGCTCCACACGGTAAAGAGAACTCTAGTCCCAACACTGTCAAGAGCTGGCCGATTGACACCTGCCTGACCCCAGGCTCCCTCAGCCCTTTCCTCTTGTGGCCTAGGAAGTGAGAGCAAATAATAAAACTGCACCCCGGTCAGAAACATGTTTTTAAATCAGTAGTCACTCTCCCAGAAACACAACAAAGTTCATGCCTTGGAAAGTATCCAGCTGGTTGCAGAAAATTATGAGTCATAAAAATCCAGAAGCTGGCTGGGCTCTCAAGCGCCACCTGGCCAAACTGCCTTACTGGAAAGTTGCTCAGCTACCAGACTGAGGGTGTCGGGCTTCTCAGCACCAGCAATCCCACCCTGGTTGTGTCTCAGACATGGTGGGAGAAAGAGGCAGGAGCCTCACACTGGGTCCACTCTGGGTGTGCACTCCACTGGGTACGTGGCCCCAGTCCTACCATGTACCAACCTTCATCAGCAGCACTTCCAAACACCACATGCAGGCCAGACAGACACTTGGGCATGTCACTGGTATAAAGGCTAAATTAATGACTCCTGCCGCAGAGAGCCCATGCAGCCCTTTGGCACTGTGTGCTGTGCTCAGTTGCTCAGTTGTGTCTGACTCTTTGAGACCCCATGGACTGTAGCCCACCAGGCTCCTCTGCCCGTGGCGATTCTCCAGGCAAGAATACTGGAGTGGGTTGCCATGCCCTCCTCCAGGGGATCTTCCCAACCCAGGGATCAAACCCAGATCTCCCGTATTGTAGGTGGATTCTTTACCATCTGAGCCAGCAGGAAGTGTACACAAAACCCCAAGAGTTTTTAAAACCAGTGAGTTAACCTATAAGGGACAACTCTAGACAGATGACTGTACACAGGAAGAGAATGAGAAAAGGGCAGACAGAGGGCGAGGCGGCTGCCTCCTCCCTGACCTCCACTCTTCTTTGCTGGAAGAACTAAGGCCATGGGCCCAGGCCTGGCCCTCAAGGTTCTTCACTGTGGACCACAAGACATCTTTCCAGTGCTTATTTCCCACTATCTCCCCCACACCAGGGCTTCAGCCAGAATGGCTCATCCCCAATACACACACGGACATACCCCCACCCCCCACACACACACTCACACATCTTCCTGCTTCCACATGCTGTGCCCTCTGCCTCCCCAGAACACCCTTTCCTCTGCCAAAGTCCTACTCATCCTCATGAAACATTAGACGCTCCATAGCAGCCCCCTGCTCCATCCTAAAGCCACCTCTCTTCCTCTAAAGTCCCTCATCTCTTAATGGTCTAAGGTCATCTTGCCATGCCCTGTGTGACTCTTTATGTACCCATCCCGTCTCCCGGGGTTGCATGGTGCCTTCCTGGAGAGGGGACTCTCTTACCCAGACCCCGACTCCTGCTGAGGGCAGGCACTGCTCTACACCCTCACCAGGAGTGTCACACCCATGGGCACCCAGGGGCTCCCTAGCTTCTCAAGCTCCATCTTTTGAACCCAGAACTCAAGTGACCCCAGGGATGCTAAGTACCTGGGAAACGCTTTCTGTCCACAATCACTGTGAACCACCCCCAATGCAGAGGCAGAGACACAGCAGTAGGATCAGCACCCCAGTGTTTTAACAGGCAGAAGAGGGAGAAGCCAGGGAAGAACATTCGTAAGGGGACATTTGGGAGCCTGCTCCTATGCGCATGCAGACACGCAGACACAGAGGGAGTGGTGTGGCCCACCTGCGATACCCTATTCGGCCCCACTCCCTCCTTAGAAGAAGAGTAGGAGGGAAGAGGGGGAAAGAGAGCAGGTCTGGCCCACTAACAGTGAGTTCATGTGGGCTGCAACAGGGGCATAGCAGGCGTGACCCATACATGGTACCCAGCCCTCAGCTTTAGCAAATGTTGGCTATAAACACAGCAGGGAGCAAGAGCCACAAACTGCTTTTTCGATCTCACACAGATGGGAGATGTTTGCTCCAGAATCTGTCAAACAGTAACCACTTGTGGGTCACAGGGCAACCTATTCTTACCTTCACCCTCCCCTGAGCCAGGCCTGGTGCCAAACAGAGAAAATGTGCCAGGCAGAAAGCAAACCAGGCTTAACCCCAGGATCTGGGTTTAACGTAAAAGTTTTGTGTGTGTAAACAATCCCCAGGACCTCGCATCTCGCCCAGCAGATCGCAGGAACCCTCTGTGGCCAGCCAGACCCAGGTTCGAAGCCCACTCTGGGCACCAGCCACATGTGACACTGGGCACTCTTGCTCTCCCTTGGGCTGAGCTTCCTCATTTCCTCGTGTATAAGAAGCTGAGACTGACCTAGATGACCTCAAGATTTGAGATTAGGTCATGGCCTTTTATCCCCTGAGCGGATCAGGATTACCCAGGGCTGTGGTAAAAATTGGGATTTAACAGGGTCTAGAGTCATCCCTGGTAGCTCAGACAGTAAAGCGGCTGCCTACAATGCGGGAGACCCGGGTTCGATCCCGGGGTTGGGAAGATCTGCTGGAGAAGGCAATGGCAACCCACTCCAGTATTCATGCCTGGAAAATCCCATGGACCAAGGAGCCTGGTAGGCTACAGTCCATGGGGTCGCAAAGAGTCGGACATGACTGAGCGACTTCACTTTCACTTTCAGAGAGAATCACAGGCTTCCCAAGTGGCGTGAGTGGTAAAGAACTTTTTTGCCAATGCAGGAGGCATAAGAGACCCGAGTCTGATCCCGAAGTAGGGAAGATCCCCTGGAGGAGGGCATGGCTACCCACTCCAGTATTCTTGCCTGGAGAATCCCATGGACAGAGGAGCCTGGCGACTACAGTCCATGGGGTCACAAAGAATCGGAAATGACTGAAGCAACTTTCACGTGCAAACACACACACACACACACAGATTTTCACACTCAAAAGAATCTGAGTGCTAACCCTTCTAGACACTCTATGAAAATAGCAAGCGTGTGTGTGTGTGGTGGGGGTGGGGCGGGGGTGGGCAGACTTGCTTCTCAGGGGTGGAGAGGTGGGGACCATAACCTCTTTCAGGCAACATCTCTGGGAAAGTCCAGTAGGAGAGGCAGGGAGCAGGGAAGGGATTTGGGCCCCTTCTCAGAGAACCAGGAAACACTTCCTTGCCCACTTACATACACACACACACACACACACACACACACCAGGAAACACTTTCCTGCCCCACTTACACACACACACCAGGAAACACTTTCCTGCCCCACTTACACACACACACACACACACACACACACACACACACACACACACACACACACCAGGAAACACTTTCCTGCCCTACTTACACACAAACACACACACACACACCCTCCGTCCCTCCCCAGCAGCTTCCAGGAGCCTGATTTCCCCTTTGAGCACCACCCTAGACCAGTCTCCCCTCTCACATCAAGCAGAGGGCCTCACTCACATCTAGCTGACATCTTGCTTCCCTAAAACAGAGGCAATCAGCTGTGCTCGCCCTCAAGCCCTGGTCCAGGCCTCAGCCCTCCCCCAGCCTCCCCCATGTCCTATCTCCTCATCCCATCTCCCCCCATTCTTCCCTCTCCCTCCTCCTCTAGGACC
This sequence comes from Capra hircus, assembly GCF_001704415.2. Classification (NCBI taxonomy): domain Eukaryota; kingdom Metazoa; phylum Chordata; class Mammalia; order Artiodactyla; family Bovidae; genus Capra; species Capra hircus. The sequence continues at coordinate 28,474,159 of NC_030823.1, read as the reverse complement.
TTGCCTCTGACCTAGTTTTTGTTTTGCCTTCAATCTCTCCTTCCACAAAAGCTTCCCCTCTCAAGCCCACAAACCTGCTCTCAGCTTTCATGCACCAAATATGAAAAAACCTCCTGTTGATTCTGTCTCTCCTTCAGCTTCACCCCTGCCAATGCCTCTAGGGACAGAGGGCACCTCCCGTCTTGTCCTTCCTTCTCCCTCAGCACAGGCTGCCTGGCCCAGATCCCAAGCTCTTCACCACCACCACCCCCGACACCATGACACTCACAATGGCCACTTGATGGCTTCATCCACCTAAGCTACCCCAACACCATCCTCCTCAGCCTTTCCTGCTGGCCCCACACTCTCTTGGGAAATCCTGACCTGGGTTTCCATCACTTACTCTCAGCCCCTCAGCTCAGCTTCTTTCACCAGCTCCTCATCCCCACAGCACAGGTGTCCCCAGGCCTGGTCCCCAGCCTCTCCTCCCGGCTCCCTACACTGTCCCCTGGGGACAGGCTTCAGCCTCCCCATGGGCTGGCGGCTCCCCCAGGACTGTGCAGGCCATTCCCAGCTGGGGCAGGCCATCCCAACCACTGAATCAATTCTAGAACCAAACCAGTTATACATACATGACATCTCTCCCTCCAAGTCCTACAGACACCAATGAAAGGGTCCAGGGGGGAACGGAACAGTTCTAGACCTTGACTGTGATAATGGTTACATCATTCTATGCATTTACCAAACCACCCAACTGCACACCAGAAAGTGTGAACCTACTGTATGCAAGCTGTACCGTAATAACAAAAGAATACAGGGGAAAGTCCCACAAGGCACCTCGACCCCTTTGCTTCTAAAACGATCACCATCTTCCTTCCGCCAGTCCAGCTCCTCCTCGCCTGACCCTGTTTTCAGCACTGATACCACCATCCACCCCAAACAGTGCTCCCCCCACTAGACATCTCAGCCCAGGTTAAGCAGTCACTTAAGAGATTCCACCTGCACAGAGTTACACTCTCTGGAATCTACGCTTTCATTCCATCTCCCCAAGGCCTGCCATGTGGGACTCAGGCCGCCCTCACTTCTCACAGGCCACCTCACTAGCCTCCCCTCCATCTACCCTGAGCCCTCCACCATCATCCAGTCCCCATTCTGCACAGTTCGCCTACTGAGTGCCCTCCCCTCCCCATAGTGGCATCCACTTTTGCCCCTTCCTGCTCGGGCCTCAGCTTTGGTTCCTTTCTCTCCCACAGAAACCCAGGCACCCTTCAGGCCCCAGCTCCTAGGCCTCCCAGCACAGGAACCCATTTTGTTAGCCCTCTCCCAACAGAACCAGTAGCACTGCACCCTGGGTTCCCAGAGCAGAGGGCCGCCCCCACTCCCCACAGCCCCCAGTCCTGCACAGTCTGCCCAGTGCCCTCGGATACCCACGCCCACTGCACATGAGCCAGGGCAGGGAGCACCTCCCTCTCTGTCAGGGACCCTCTGGCTGCAGCTGAGCTGTGGGCGCTCAGGGAACCCTTTCCAGCCTGAACTGTCAGCTGAAAAGTAGGAGGGCTAGGCCAAGCCTGCCTGGCCCCCTGACCCCACTGCTGAGATAAAATGCCACAACAGAAGTATTAGTGGACTATCCTAAACTCCTAAGGGTGATTGCACAGGCTACTTCAACAGGAAATAGGGACTCACCCCATCCACTCCCTAGCTCAGGCCCCCACCGCTCCCCTTCAACTCCTGACCCTCCTACCAAGCTGCACTCACCCCCACCAGGCAGTCCCCGGCCCCAAGGCTTCTGCTCAAAGAGCCCACTGCCTGGACAGATGCCACTCAAAGAACGGTCCTGGGACTAAAGGTGTCATCCTTGATGAAATAACAGGAGTAAGCACTTAGAAAGGCTTCCCTGGTAGCTCAGCTGGTAAAGAATCTGCCTGCAATGCAGGAGACCCCAGTTAGATTCCTGGATCAGGAAGTTCCCCTGGAGAAGGGACAGGCTACCCACTCCAGCATTCTTGGGCTTCCCTGGTGGTGGTTGAGATGGTCAAGAATTCGCTTGCAATGTGGAAGACCTGAGTTCGATCCCTAGGTTGGGAAGATTCCCTGGAGGAGGGCATGGCAACTGACTCCAGTATTCTTGCCTGGAGAATCCCCATAGACAAAGAAGTCCATGGGGTTGCAAAGAGTCGGATATGACTGAGTGACTAAGCACAAGCACCCAGAAACCCTTACAGCAATTTAGCACTGCCATGATGTGAAGAACTGACTCGCTGGAAAAGACCCTGATGCTGGGAAAGATTGAAGGTGGGAGGAGAAGGGGACAACAGAGGATGAGATGGTTGGATGGCATCATCAACTCGATGGACGTGAGTCTGAGTGAACTCCAGGAGTTGGTGAAGGACAGGGAAGCCTGGCATGCTGTGGTCCATGGGGTCTCAAAGAATTGGACACGACTGAGCGACTGAACTAAACTGATGACACTTTTAGTGTGTTTTACAAAAGTACTGGTCTGCAGCAAATTGGGAAAAAATAAAACCTGGCCTTCAGCATAGAGTCTGGGAAGCACTGGCCCCTCACTCCTCTACACTCCTGCCTCTTTCTGCTAAAATCCTGCTCATCCTCAGTGTCCCAGTTACTATGCCTTCTCCAAGAGTCACTAGCCAGAAGTGGTCTCACTCCGAGTCCCTAGTCCAAACCACACTAAGGGTGTTTAGGTGGTATCTGCATACCCTTTATTACAATTCCCAGAGGCCAGGGACCCAGAGAACTGTTCAGTTTTATATTTCCAATGCCACACTCAAGGCATACAATCAACTGATACTTGTTCAACAAGGAGTAAATAACCAGCTGCTGCTGTTGCTGCTAAAGCGCTACAGTCATGTCCGACTCTTTGTAACCCCATGGACTGTAGCCCACCAGGCTCCTCTGTCCATGGGATTCTCCAGGCAAGGATACTAGAGTGGGTTGCCAGGCCCTCCTCCAAGGGATCTTCCCAATCCAGGGATCGAACCCACGTCTCTTACATCTCCTGCGTTGACAGGTGGGTTCTTTACCACTAGTGCCCCCTGGGAAGCCCACCCACAATGTCACAGAGGGCTTTTCTTCAGGGCAGGACATGGAGGGGCACCAACCCTTAGGGTACACATGATTTCCCAGGTTTGGACCAAACGCAGCCCCTCTCCCTCCACCCAGAAGGAAATGGGACAATGTTTGTGAAAGCAAGCTGAGGGCTCTGGAGACAAGAACTCAGTCACTATTCACTACAAGAGAATCTACAATACTCTGAAACGGCAAGTTGAGCGAAAAACTCTCAACTTTCTCATGAATCCTTCTCTGCATGGACAGAACAAAAAAAATAAATCATATTCAAGTATGAAGAATAAAAAGATTTTTTTCAGGATCATTTCCAACTTTAAATATACTGTAGGCCCATGACCTCAAAGCAAAAAGGTCAAGAGCTCAGGAGCCTATAACCCCACAATGAACAACATGCTTGTTAACACACCACTCAGGTTTGAAAGTTGTGGGGAGAAGCCCACCCAGATGCACCCCACTCAGGGTCCTGACCCTGCTTCAGAGTCAGCGGACCCCATTCCCACTATTCCCTCTCCCTGCATGGGCACAACTCCTAATGGAGCAGGACCCTCACATTCCCCCCTCCCACCCGCTCTTCTTTCTCTGGCTCTCCCAAGTTCCTGGCTGTTGTTTAGCAAGAATGCTGGAACTATTTCCAGATGCCACTGTCAGATCAAGACAACTCTCTAAATATTCCTGTCTAATTTTGCACACAGCTCTTGTTTCAACTGACAAAGATAATGACTCAGTGTCCACAGCTCTTGATGGAAAATCATCCTGTCGAGTTTGGAGCTTCCCAATAATAAGCTTCTCTAAACTTCTTTTTGAGAAAGGAAGACTGACCTCCTTGTCCAGATTCTGTTCTACAGGCAAGAAAGGGTACCCAAAAGACCCCCTAATAAACCAAGGAGTGTTATGGGAAAATCCTGATACATCCCCATAGGACCAATCAACGACAAGAAAAGGAAATCCACGATAGGGACTTGGGGTGTTTTTCCTGTCCAATAATCATTGTTTCTTCACTTTTCTGCATCCTCATCAGTTTGGGACTTTGGAATTTGGGGCATAAATTCTGGGTTAAAGTGAAGACAAACTCTAGACTCAGAAGTAAAATGACTTTCCCTGCAAAAACAAATGGCTCATTGTCTCTGACACTGTCTCTGATGCTTTAATCAACTGGAAAAGCACTCTACAAATGGTCCATGTGTCCATTCTGCACCAGTACACTTCTGGGTAGCCTCTTTCTGGAGGTGTACACGGTACAAGTAAATACACCCACATATATGTTTGAAATGCAGACACTTTCTCTCTGCAGACATGGGCCTAGCCCCCTCTCACATCATAAAACGTAATAGATGTCTTAGTAAATAAGTGAGGATGAGCAAAGCATCCCTTTGCAAAAGCCACTTATGGAAAACTGAATTGGCCTTTCAGTCAGCACTGACAGCTTAAACTTCTTTGCTCACGGTTTACAAACCACCCCATGGTTATTTCACATGCATATATCCCACAGTCTTGCAAAGTCCCCAAAGACAGAAACCACAAGTCTCCCAGTTCTTTTGGACTTCCCAGGTGGCACTAGTGGTAAAGAACCCACCTGCCAACGCAGGAGACATGAGACCTGGGCTGGATCCTTGGGTTGGGAAGATCCCCTGGAGAAGGGCATGGCAACCCATTCCAGTAGTCCTACCTGGAGAATCCCATGGACAGAGGAGGCTACAGTGCATAGGGTCGAAAAGAGTCGGACACGACTGAAGCGACTTAGTATGCATCCCCACTTCTTTTGTATTCTGGATTCAGTCTCTGCCATGCATTCAGCTAATGCCCATAGGTTTCTAACCTCCTATCTCACTCCTATCCCCCCAGGTATGGAGAAGGGGGTAAGGAAATTCCCTTGAAGGCCAACCAACATGGCTTCTATCATTGGTTTAGGACAGAGAGCACAATGCTATCTGCTACCTAAACTTCTCAGCTCCTCAGGGACAGGTCCCAGGGGGCCTCTGGCAGCACAGGAAGACTCTTACAGTTTTATCTCTGTGGTTCTCAACCAAGGTTGACTGAGTCCTCCAGGAGACATCTGGCAGTGTGTGGAGACACTTTTGGTTGTCACAACTAGTGGGGGAAGATGAGCGGGGTACTACTAGCATCTAATGGATAGAGGCCAGGGATGCTGCTGAAAATTGAGAAACCCTGGCTTATGCGACACACAGGGAAGCATTCAGACCACCTTGGTTCACTTTTCCTTTGAGTTGTCCAAGGTCAGGCCCAAAATCATAACCCTGTTTTGTCTGCATCATTTGCAAAGTTGAAAATACCCAAAGCCATCATCAATCATAAAGGTGTTTCCCCTGAGAATCACCAGTTCCCCCCCCCACCCTCCTGCTTTGTACCTTCTCCAGAGATGGGCCCTCCTGCCAGCATAACAGCTGGCAAGCTGGCATCATGCACCCTCAAATCCTTTAACAACAAGTTAGGCCTGGCAGGTCCAACTCTTCAGTCTTCTGTCACGCACACCCAAGGCCCAACTGAGCATAGATGAGTTTCCCAATGGGCTGCAGGCCCTACCCAGGATGAAAGGCTGCACAGAAGCCGCTCAGCCTTCAGAGGACTGGCACCTGTCATCCAAATGGAGAGTTCCAGCATCCAGACCTGCCCCCCCAGCAGCATTCCCCATCCCACAAGGTACATGGGAGGACCGGCCTCCGTTTGGCAGAGGGGCAGGCACTGGGGAAAGGCACGACCATTGACAAGAACCCCAGTGTTTGAAGAAGCAGGAGGACGGGCCAAAGAAAAGCCAACAGAGAACAGAACCAAAAAGGACCCTCATTCCCATGTTCATACAAAACCCTCACCAGTGAAACCCAACAGCTGGCTAGGACCAAGGGCGTCAACGTTCTGACACAAACCTCAGGCCAGGGACAATTAGCGCCCCTGAGACAGTGCAAAGGGGTCTAGGCGTGAAGAGAAATGTCGTAAGAAAGCGAGGCAGGAAAGCAGTACTGGCGACCAAGAAACAAGGCATCAGGTCACCAGGGCTGCTAGGCGAGTTCCGAGGACCCAAGGCTTTGGCAGGCAGCCTTCGCACCCTCCCCGAGACAGATATGGGCTGTGGGAACGGGGGTAGCAGACAGCCGTAGGCGCCCACCCTGCACTCTGAAGCGCGCCCACCGCGCCGTGGCCCGGAACTCGGGGCAAATGAAACTCGCAAAGGGGAAGCCGCGCTGTCACTTGAGGATGCAAGAAGGGCCCAAGCGGGAGGTTAGCCCTGCTCTGGCCTCAGGCAGGCGGCGCCCAGGGCACGCGGCGGCCGGCGGGCAGCAGCCTTACCCGGCTGCAGGAAGCTAGGATCCGCGGTCACCTTCGCGCAACCTCCGCGCGCTCGCCTCAGCGCTGGCGCCCGGCACGCGCTCCGGATCTGTTTACCAACTCGCCCGCGCCCGGAGACCCAGAGCCCTCAGCCCTGCCCCGCGGGCCACTCCCATTGGCTGCGCCGCCGCCTCAGCCCAACGCCGCGCGTCGCGGGGCAGCGTGCTCGGCCCGTGCGCTCGACCCGCGGCCAATGGGGTCTGAGAGCGGAGAGAGAGGAGCCAATGGGAGACCTCCTCAGCAAGCAGGGCCCCTCCCATTCTTCCCCCTCGCTGCTGCCCTCTCCCCTAGTTGAAAAAGCCGGACTGAGGACCACGCGTTTGGGTTTAGAGAGACATCTCGCGTGTGCCCGGAGACCTCTGCCTTCTCCAGACGGGACGGCAAACGCAGCTGCGGTGACCGCTGTCGGCTGTCTTGTCCCGGGCTGGTACTCCCCGGGCTTTCTAGAGGCGGAGGAAGGAGCCGTCGCGACTACAGCGGGCCCGCTCCGCGCAGGCCGTTATGTAATGAGGAGAGGAGCCCTCTCCCGGTTCCCCAGAAGGGACTCACAGAGCTGGGAAGCCTTGCGGGCCTGCAGAATGCACGTCCGCCTCCGGCGCCCGGCCCCGCCCACTTGCGTTTCGCTTTGGGCTGGCAGCGTTGGCCGGCCTCCCACGCCTCAGGCCGGCTCGCCCTAGCAGTGGCCCTAGCAGTGTTTGGGGTTATTTGCCTGTGTCCTCTAGGGGGCCCTAGGTAGCGGGGCCCCACCAGCACGTGGAAGGAGCTGGAGGGGACCCCGCGGGCCACTCGGAGCTACCCCGGAAGGAAGTGCGTGGACTGAAGCGGAGTGGCCCCAAGTCTCCGCGTCAACCAGTGTTTCAGACCCGAGCCCCAACTGACAGTTTCCACTCCCTGATCATAAAGAGAAATATTAAGTCAAAGCATTGTCCTTTATGCTGAGCCGATTTTGAGGAATTAAAATATAACATTATGCAAGCTAGTTTATTTTTTAAAGTTTTATATTGAAATATAGTTGAGTGAAAGAAGAGAGTGAAAAAGTTGGCTTAAAGCTCAACATTCAGAAAACGAAGATCATGGCATCCGGTCCCATCACTTCATGGCAAATAGATGGGGAAACAGTGGAAACCGTGGCTGACTTTATTTTTCTGGGCTCCAAAATCACTGCAGATGGTAATTGCAGCCATGAAATTAAAAGACACTTGCTCCTTGTAAGGAAAGTTATGACCAAACTAGACAGCATATTAAAAAGCAGAAACATTGCTTTGCCAACAAAGGTCTAGTCAAGGATATGGTTTTTCCAGAAGTCGTATATGGATGTGAGAGTTGGACTATAAAGAAAGCTGAGTGCCGAAGAATTGATGTTTTTGAACTGTGGTGTTGGAGAAGACTCTTGAGAGTCCCTTGTCCCTTGGACTGCAAGGAGATCCAACCAGTCCATCCTAAAGGAGATCAGTCCTGGGTGTTCATTGGAGGGACTGATGTTGAAGCTGAAACTCCGATACTTTGACCACTTGATGTAAAGAACTGACTCATTTGAAAAGACCCTGATGCTGGGAAAGATTGAGGGCAGCAGGAGAAGGGGATGGCAGAGGATGAGACGGGTGGAAGGCATCACCGACACAATGGACATGGGTTTGGGTGGACTCTGGGAGTTGGTGATGGACAGGGAGGCCTGGCATGCTGCGGTTCATGGGGTCACAAAGAGTCAAACACAACTGAGCAACTGAACTGAACTGAATAGTTGATTTACCATGTTGTGTTCAGATTCTTTTCCATTATAGGTCATTATAGAGTATTGAGTAGACTTCCCTATGCTACATAGTAGGTCCTTGTTGATTATATATAGTAGTCTGTATATATTAATCTCAACCTCCTAATGAAACTGGTTTATTTTTATTGTTAGTCAGAAAACTTGAAAGCCATTGTATGCTGACGCCTGAAACGAAGGAGGGGGAGAAGTGAAAAAAAGAAGTGTGAAGTGTGTTAGTCCCTCAGTTGTGTCCAACTCTTCACACCCCATGGAGCCCACCAGGCTCCTCTGTCCATGAAATTTTCCAAGCAAGAAATGGGGGGCTAGGTATTAAAAATAACAGAATACAGATGTGAACCTAACTTCACAGTTTGGACCAGAGCTGTGGCAACATGTGCCCTGCAGGGCAGAACAGAGCCTGCGGGTCCTGCGTGGGGGAACTGTGAATTTCCATGGCCTGATCATTAGGGTGCTGGATCTCCTCTGCAGGAACATTCATATACTCTCTTGCCAGTCCAAGTTCTGCTGCCCCAACCCCCCAATCTTCTCCACACAAAATACAACATACTCTTTTGAGAGATAATTAAGGAGTTTTTGACAAGTTTCAAGGAACTGCCACAAATAGTACAGGGCTAATAGGGACCTTGCCTTGAATAGGAAAGTGGCTCCCTTTTAGCACACTAAAGAGAAACTTCCAGCCCCTATTTAGGGCTTCAAAGGGTATTCATTGCTCCCTCCTAACTGTTCTCTTAACTGCCTCAGTTGAGTTCAGTCGCTTAGTCGTGTCCGACTCTTTGCGACCCCATGAATTGCAGCATGCCAGGCCTCCCTGTCCAGCACCAATTCCCGGAGTTCACTCAGACTCATGTCCATTGAGTCAGTGATGCCATCCAGCCATCTCATCCTCTGTGGTTCCCTTCTGCTCCCGCCCCCAATCCCTCCCAGCATCAGAGTCTTTTCCAGTGAGTCAACTCTTCGCATGAGGTGGCCAAAGTATTGGAGTTTCAGCTTCAGCATCATTCCTTCCAAAGAAATCCCAGAGCTGATCTCCTTCAGAATGGACTGGTTGGATCTCCTTGCAGTCTAAGGGACTCTCAAGGGTCTTCTCCAACACCACAGTTCAAAACCATCAATTCTTCGGCGCTCAGCCTTCTTCACAGTCCAACTCTCACATCCATACGTGACCACAGAAAAAACCATAGCCTTGACTAGACGGACCTTAGTTGGCAAAGTAATGTCTCTGCTTTTGAATATACTATCTAGGTTGGTCATCTTTTCTTCCAAGGAGTAAGCGTCTTTTAATTTCATGGCTGCAATCACCATCTGCAGTGATTTTGGAGCCCCAAAAATAAAATCTGACACTGTTTCTACTGTTTCCCCATCTATTTCCCATGAAGTGATGGGACCAGATGCCATGATCTTCGTTTTCTGAATGTTGAGCTTTAAGCCAACTTTTTCACTCTCCTCTTTCACTTTCATCAAAAGGCTTTTTAATTCCTCTTCACTTTCTGCCATAAGGGTGGTGTCATCTGCATATCTGAGGTTATTGATATTTCTCCTGGCAATCTTGATTCCAGCTTGTGTTTCTTCAGTCCAGCGTTTCTCATGATGTACTCTGCATATAAGTGAAATAAGCAGGGTGACAATATACCGCCTTGACGCACTCCTTTTCCTATTGGAACCAATCTGTTGTTCCATGTCCAGTTCTAACTGTTGCTTCCTGATCTGCATACAGATTTCTCAAGAGGCAGGTCAGGTGGTCTGGTATTCCCATCTCTTTCACAATTTTCCACAGTTGATTGTGATCTACACAGTCAAAGGCTTTGCATAGTCAATAAAGCAGAAATAGATGTTTTTCTGGAACTCTCTTGCTTTTTCCATGATCCAGCGGATGTTGGCAATTTGATCTCTGGTTCCTCTGCCTTTTCTAAAATCAGCTTGAACATCAGAAAGTCCACAGTTCACATACTGCTGAAGCCTGGCTTGGAGAATTTTGAGCATTACTTTACTAGCATGTGAGATGAGTACAATTGTGCGGTAGTTTGAGCATTCTTTGGCATTGCCTTTCTTTGGGATTGGAATGAAAACTGACCTTTTCCAGTCCTGTGGTCACTGCTGAGTTTTCCAAATTTGCTGGCATATTGAGTGCAGCACTTTCACAGCATCATCTTTCAGGATTTGAAATAGCTCAATTGGAATTCCATCACCTCCACTAGCTTTGTTCATAGTGATGCTTTCTAAGGCCCACTTGACTTCACATTCCAGGATGTCTGGCTCTAGGTGAGTGATCACACCATCGTGATTATCTGGGTCGTGAAGATCTTTTTTGTATAGTTCTTCTGTGTATTCTTGCCACCTCTTCTTGATATCTTCTGCTTCTGTTAGGTCCATACCATTTCTGTCCTTTATTGAGCCCATCTTTGCATGAAATGTTCCCTTGGTATCTCTAATTTTCTTGAAGAGATTTCTAGTCTTTCCCATTCTGTTGTTTTCCTCTATTTCTTTGCATTGATTGCTGAGGAAGGCTTTCTTATCTCTTCTTGCTATTCTCTGGAACTCTGCATTCAGATGCTTGTATCTTTCCTTTTCTCCTTGGCTTTTTGCCTCTCTTCTTTTCACAGCTATTTGTAAGGCTTCCCCAGATAGCCATTTTGCTTTTTTGCATTTCTTTTCCATGGGCATGGTCTTGATCCCTGTCTCCTGTACAATGTCACGAACCTCCGTCCATAGTTCATCAGGCACTCTATCTATCAGATCTAGGCCCTTAAATCTATTTCTCACTTCCACTGTATAATCATAAGGGATTTGATTTAGGTCATGCCTGAATGGTCTAGTGGTTTTCCCTACTTTCTTCAATTTCAGTCTGAATTTGGTAATAAGGAGTTCATGATCTGAGCCACAGTCAGCTCCTGGTCTTGTTTTTGTTGACTGTATAGAGCGTCTCCATCTTTGGCTGCAAAGAATATAATCAATCTGATTTCAGTGTTGACCATCTGGTGATGTCCATGTGTAGAGTCTTCTTTTGTGTTGTTGGAAGAGGGTGTTTGCTATGACCAGTGCATTTTCTTGGGAAAGCTCTGTTAGTCTTTGCCCTGCTTCATTCCACATTCCAAGGCCAAATTTGCCTGTTACTCCAGGTGTTTCTTGACTTCCTACTTTTGCATTCCATTCCCCTATAGTGAAAAGGACATCGCTTTTGGGTGTTAGTTCTAAAAGGTCTTGTAGGTCTTCATAGAACTGTTCAACTTCAGCTTCTTCAGTGTTACTGGTTGGGGCATAGACTTGGATAACTGTGATATTGAATGGTTTGCCTTGGAAACAAACAGAGATTATTCTGTCGTTTTTGAGATTGCATCCAAGTACTGCATTTTGGACTCTTTTGTTGACCATGATGGCTACTCCATTTCTTCTGAGGGATTCCTGCCCGCAGTAGTAGATATAATGGTCATCTGAGTTAAATTCAACCATTCCAGTCCATTTTAGTTCGCTGATACCTAGAATGTCGACGTTCACTCTTGCCATCTCTTGTTTGACCACTTCCAATTTGCCTTGATTCATGGACCTGACATTCCAGGTTCCTATGCAATATTGCTCTTTACAGCATCAGACCTTGCTTCTATCACCAATCACATCCACAGCTGGGTATTGTGTTTGCTTTGGTTCCATCCCTTCATTCTTTCTGGAATTATTTCTCCACTGATCTCCAGTAGCATATTGGGCACCTACTGACCTGGGGAGTTCCTGTTTCAGTAACCTATCATTTTGCCTCTTCATACTGTTCATGGGGTTCTCAAGGCAAGAATACTGAAGTGGTTTGCCATTCCCTTCTCCAGTACCACATTCTGTCAGACCTCTCCACCATGACCCGCCTGGCTTGGGTTGCCCCGCGGGCATGGCTTAGTTTCATTGAGTTAGACAAGGCTGTGGTCCTAGTGTGATTAGATTGACTAGTTTTCTGTGAATATGTTTTCAGTGTGTCTGCCCTCTGATGCCCTCTTGCAACACCTGCCGTCTTCTTCGGGTTTCTCTTACCTTGGGCGTGGGGTATCTCTTCACGGCTGCTCCAGCAAAGCACAGCCACTGCTCCTTACCTTGGACGAGGGGTATCTCCTCACCGCTGCCCTTCCTGACCTTCAACATGGGATAGCTCCTCTAGGCCCTCCTGCACCCACGCAGCCACCGCTCCTTGGAGGTCGGGTTGCTCCTCCCGGCCACCTACGTTCCTTCAACTCCTGCCAGCTTAGTGACCCTCCATCATTGCCCATGGGATGGTGGAGTCCCTGGTTCATCCCTTCCTGTAATGTTCAATACAGACCCTACCTCCATCAGACTTCACTTGGATGAGGATGTGATTTTCATCAGCTCCAGCTTCTGCCTTTGAAAGTGGAGAGAGGATGTGGTTCCTTGTGGGAGGGAATTGGTTGCTTCCAGGCCAAATCAGTCTCATTCTGCTAGCAATGCCAGGGTTAACTTCTCTCTTCCCAGGTGGCACTAGAGGTAAAAAACAAAACAAAACAAAAAACCTGCCTTCCAATACAGAAGTCAAGACAGGCTTGGATCCCTGGGTAGGGAAGATCCCCTGGAGGAGGGCATGGCAACCCACTCCAGTATTCTTGCCTGGAGAATCCCATGGACAGAGGAGCCTGGCAGGCTACAGTCCACGGGGTCGCAAAGAGTGACTAGTGAATAACTTAGCACACACAGAGTACCTGAAGACCAGCATAATCCACTACCACAAACATTAGTTTTTCATCAGAGACCACTACTCTAGTTTACTGGAGAAGTAACCCCCAACTAGTTTATGCAAAGAAGGAATCTTCATCAGATTGATATTATTTCGATCTTACTCCTTGTGAATTAATGGCCTCAGCTTTTTATGCTAAAAACACATTTCTTTCCTGACCTGATTTTTTATTGCCAAGATTCCTCCATTACTTCAAGTTAAAGATTCCTTCAAATTATTTCTTAGTTACGCTAGCGGCATGGTAGTTAGGTGGTTTTTTCTTTCTTTTTTTTTTAAAGAGTCCTTGTGTTTTAGATATACACACTGAATTATTTCCAGGTGAAATCATGCAATATGTGGGATTAGCTTCAAAATACTACAAAATACTACAGGGCTGAGAGGTCATGAGTTGATCAGTGAAGAAGGAGAATGATGGATATATTAGGGTTCGTATGCTGTGTTTGTTTGAAATTCTCCATAAAAAAGTTAAAAAAGAAATTGGGCCAAAAAAAAAAAAAACCAGTTGGAAGATAATGCTAATGCAGGCAGAATAAACAAGAAAACAAAGAAAGATCATTACTACTCTTCTGGGTATAAACTCACTACAAAGTAAGAGCAAGGATGAATATCCAACTGTAGCTGATAAAAAGACAGCCAGAAAATTCAAAATTAGCAAAAAGTCAATTGAAGCATGGATTTTATTCACTATGTACCTTGCTCTGAGTGCCTGAGGTGTTAGTGATTATATGATACACCATCTTATTTATTGACTTTTTTTCCCAAATTTATCTTAAACCTCTAAAAATTCAATTTTTATCTTTTCTAGTGGGCATAATATATTCATACAGTGTTATTCAATACACATAAATATGTGTATACATACATACACCCGTATATATAGACATATTCTCTCAATAACCAAAGATGCCAATTCCTGGGACATTTGGGTAAGAAGCAAGGTGCTATAATAATTCCCTTCTGATCTCAAAATTTCTTCCTTAATAACAGTGACAGAGAAGGCAATTATCAATTTTTCTCACTCTGCTAGATTATTGTTATCAGCACACAAACCCATTAACTATCTCTCACTCTTCATCCCACTTCCATTTCTCTTCTCCCCATTTTCAGCAAACTCATGAAAGAATTACCTTTTTCTTTTTTAAGAAAAAATAATTTTCTCCCCCTCCTTTTCTTCCATTCTACTTGGACCAATCTAGTCTGCTTTACGCCCCACCCTGCTCACCAGTGACCATCATGTTGCCAAATCAAGCAGTCAGTCCTCAGATTTCATCATAGCTAGATCTCTATCAGCAGCATTTGACACAATTGATCACTCCCTGCTTTTTTTCTTAGCCATTGCCTGAGGTATAATTAACATAATGCTCTAGTTCAAATTAATTCTAACTTAATTTCAATAATAATTTCAAAAATATAATTTCAATAATATACAAAAACTTTGTATATTATATATATATATACACACACATACATATGGCTCATTCTCCCCCTTCTTTTGTGCTGTTATCATACAAGTTATATCTCTGTTCATGGTATGCCCACCCCCACAGATTTATCATTGTTGCTTTATGCAGTTACTTTATTTTATTTGGCTGCACTGGTCTCAGTTGCAGCACTCAGGATCTTCGTCAAGTCGTGTGGGAGCTTCCGTTGCCGGAAGCTCTCTAGTTGTACTTTCTAGTTGTACTCTCTAGTTGTCCCATGTGGGCTCTCCAGTGGTCATGCATGGTCCCAGTTGCTCCACAGCGTGTGGGGTCCTAGTTCTCCTACCAGGGGTCAAACCCATGCCCCTGAATTGCAAAGAACACTCTCAACCACTGGATCATCAGGGAAGTCCCTGCAGTGATTTTTAAAAATCATGTGAAATTACCAACAGAAATAGACTTTTGCTGCCCTTTTTATGTTTACCTGTATAGTTTCTTTCACCATTTTCTATATTTCACCATGTGGATTTGAGTTATTGTTCTTTTATCTCTGCCTGATGGACGCTGTTTCTTACAGAGTGTATAAACTAGTGATGAATGACCGTGGTTTTGTTTATTTATATAGAATGTTGGACTGGCAGGGTTTTCTTCCTTCAATACTTTAAATATATCATGCCACAGCCTTCTGTCTTCCATGCGTCTGATGAGAAATGAGATGTTAATCTTATTAAGGATCTTTGTGCTTGATGCTCTGTGAGTTGCTTTTTTCTTGCTATTTTCAAGATTCTCTCTCTTTTAACAGTTTGATTATCATGTGTCTAGGTGTTTATTGTGTGTGTGTGTGTGTTCATCCCTCAGTCATGCCCAGCTCTTTGAAAGACCGTGGACTGTAGCTCACAAGGCTCCTCTGCCCATGGAATTCTCCAGGCAAGAATACTGGAGTGGGTTGCCATGCCCTCCTTCAGGGGATCTTCCCAACCCAGGGATCGAACCGGGTCCCCTGTATTGCAGACAGATTCTTTACCATCTGACCCTCAGGGAAGCCCTGTGTTTATCCTATTTGAGTTTAGTGTGGATTTATGTGGAGTTCAGTGTGCTTTTTGGACATATAGACTAATGGTTTTTTTCTCAAAATTGGGAAGTTTTCTGCCATTATTTCCTCTAAACACTTTTTCTGTTCCCCTTTTCTCTCTTTACCTTCTAGAACTCCCACTCTATGTATGAAGCTATATTTGATGACATCCCACAGATTTCTGAGGCTCTGCTACTTTTAAAAAAATTCTTTTTTCTCTCTCTCTTTCTTTTCTTCAAACTGGATCATCTGAATTGGTTCTTGTTTTCAAGTCCATTGATTCTTTCTCTTGCCTGTACACATCCTATGTTGAGCTCCTGTAGTAAGTTTTTCATTTTAGTTATTATATTTTTCAACTCTAAAGCTTCTGTTTGACTATTTTCTTTATAATTTCTATCTTTTTATAGTCCTTATTTGGTGAGACATTATTTGCATATAAACCCAGGGTTTGTTATTGTTGCTGCTTATTGTTCTTTGTTTAGTGATTTTCCTGAACTAATTCTAAAAAGTCCGATTTTGTTGTGTATGGCCACTGATGTCTCTACTCAGTTAACTTAAGGTCAACTAATGATAAGACAGATTTCCTTAAATGCCTGGAACTAATAAATCATCCAGTGTTTGTTGAGAGACTCGGTGTGCATGTTGGGACATGCTTTCAACACTCAACCAGGCAGTTGACAATGCTTCCTCAATCTAACTTCCTGCTTGTGCAGAGTCTCACAGTCACAGGTGAGATCTTAGGGCCTTCCCTAAGCATGTGCCCAGCCCTGCCATGTGTGTGGCCTTCTAGAGTTCCAAGAATAGGTCAGTTTTTCACAGTCCCTGTGGATATCTCATTCCTCAGCTCTCCTTAAGCTTTTTAGATAGTCCATTATTTGTCTCAACTGTGATCCACTATCTCAGGCAGCTGCAAAGATAAAACACATGTCTGTAATTTTTTTTTTTTTTTTTGGACAAATGCTTCTTAGGAAAAAAGTGCTTTTCATACTGAATAAGCTCGAGTCAGGTCACAGACAGCCTTGCAAGTGGTGTTTTCCAGAGAATACCAGACAAGTAGAATAATGACAATTCTCTGAGAACTGGCTTTGAAAAGTTCCAGCTCTATTATGCTCCCTTAGCCAGTTTGAACCCGGAATGTCAACTGTTATATTTCAAACGACTCCCTAGTTCAGCCATTTTCTTTAGTAAACACTCCTGCAGAGTTCTGAAAAGAAGATTTTGAATATTTTTGCCAGTTTTGTAATTTTTTTTGTGGAGGACAGAATTCTCAAATGCCCTTCCTTTGCCATTTCCACTCACTCTTGAAAGTTTTGTCAGTTTAGCCCCTGGAACGTTATACTCTCCTGTCTATCTTTCTGAGAACCAGCCTTTTAGCCTCAATTGCAATTGCTGCTCTTCCTCATCATCTTAACTTGTAAATGTTGGAGGGCCTCAGGACTCAATTCTTATACCCCCTTCTCTGTCTACACCCACTCTCTGAGTGAAGCTCATCCACTTCCCATAACCTGAAAACTTCCAAATTTGTAATCTCAGGCATTGACCTCTTTTTCATACTATAAGGATCTTCACTATGGTGTCCACTAGGTAACAAACTCAAAAGAGTGTCCAAAACTGAACCCTTGATCTACCACCCCATTCCTGCTCCTTCCTTAAGACCCTGCCTCAAATAAATGACCTTCATTCAGTGCTCAGACCCAAAACCCTGGCATTCTCCATCTCCACTCTTTCTTTCATACCTCACATCAAATCCATGAGCATATTCTTCTACTCTGTCTACAAAATACACCCTGAATCAGCCAATTTTTGCCTCAGTATCACTGCCATCCTAGTTCAAACCAACATATTTTTTCACCTGAATTATTCTAAATAGCCAATGAACTGGTGTTGTTTCCAAAAATCCCCTTACAGTGATCCTTTTCTGTTTGTCTCTTTGTTGGAAAGGAAAAGTCAGATCATGTTATTTCTAAACTCAAACTCCTCTGATGGTTTCTCATCTCACTCAGAATGAAATCCAAAATCATTGCATTGCTTTACAAGACCCAACATGATCCTACCGCCAGGTATCTTTTAAACATTTATGGAGTTTTTAAAAAATCATTTCGTTTGTTTGTTTTTGGCTGTGCTAGCTCTTCATTGCTGCCAGACTTCTCTCTAGTCCCCAGCAGCGGCTACTCTTTGTTGTGATGTGTGGGCTTCTCATTGCAATAGCTCCTCTTGTTGCAGAGCCCAGGCTCTAGGGCACTCAGGCTTCAGTCGTTGCAGCACATGGGCCCAGTAGCCGCAGTTCCCGGGCTCTAGAGCACAGGCTCAATAGTTGTGGCACACAGGCTTAGCTGCTCCGAGGTACATGGGATCTTCCCAGATCAGGGATCAAAACCTGTGTCTTCTGCGTTGGCAAGTCGATTCTTTACTACTGAACCACCAGGAAAGCACCTCAGATGTTATTTTGAACTGCCCTCTCCTCTAATTTTATTCCAACCAAAAAAGGCTTTCTTTCAGCATTCTCCTAACATCCCAAGAACAGTCCCATGTGAGACATTGCACTTTGCCTGGAATGCTCATCCCACAGACATCCTCTTGGCTCACTCCTATGCTTTATGGGGTTCTCTGACAAAATGTCATTGGGGAGTGCTTTCCTAATCATCCTACCAAAATATGACCCATCCTATTCCTTAACTTGTTCTAAAAGGACTCTCTAGTCCCTTATCTTGCTTTCTAGTTCTTCCTAGAACTTTTTTTATCACCTAACATATTATGCCAACATATGTTGGATCATCAAAAAAGCAAGAGGGTTCCAGAAAAACATCTACTTCTGCTTTATTGACTGTGCCAAAGCCTTTGACTCTGTGGATCACAACAAACTGTGGAAAATTCTTCAGGAGATGGGAATACCATACCACCTTATCTTTAACTTATATGCAGAGTACATCATGTGAAATGCCGGGCTGGATGAAGCACAAGCTGGAATCAAGATTGCCAAGAGAAATATCAATAACCTCAGATATGCAGATAACAACACCCTTATGGCAGAAAGCAAAGAAGAACTAAAGAGCCTCTTGATGAAAGAGAAAGAGGAGAGTGAAGAAGTTGGCTTAAAACCCAACATTCAGAAAACTAAGATCATGGCATCCAGTCCCATCACTTCATGGCAAATAGATGGGGAAACAATGGCAACAGTGAGAGACTTTATTTTAGGAGGCTCCAAAATCACTGCAGATGATAACTGCAGCCCTGAAATTAAAAGACGTTTGAAAAAAAAAAATAAAAAGTAAAAAATAAATAAAAGACGTTTGCTCCTTGAAAGAAAAGCTATGACAAACCTAGACAGCATATTAAAAAGCAGAGACATTACTTTGCCAACAAAGTTCCATCTAGTCAAAGCTGTGGTTTTTCCGGTAGTCATGTATGGATGTGAGAGTTGGACCATAAAGAAGGCTAAGCACCGAAGAATTGATGCTTTTGAACTGTGGTGTTGGAGAAGACTCTTGAGAGTCCCTTGCACTGCAAGGAGATCCAACCAGTCCATCCTAAAGGAAATCAGTCTTCAATATTCATTGGAAGGACTGGTACTGAAACTGAAACTCCAATACTCTTGCCACCTAATGCAAACAAATGACTCATTTGAAAAGACCCTGATGCTGGGAAAGATTGAGGGCAGGAGGAGAAGGGGATGACAGAGGATGAGATGGTTGGATGGCATCACTGACTCGATGAACATGAGTTTGAGTAAGCTCCGGGAGTTAGTGATGGGCAGAGAAGCCTGGCGTGCTGCTTTTTGCATCCATGGAGTCGCAAAGAGTTGGACATGACTGAGCTACTAAGTTGAACTGAACTAAACATATTATCTATTTGTCTGTATCCCCCAATTGGAATGTAAGTTTTAGAGAGCAAAATCTTTGTTTCTTTAGTTCACCGTTGTACCTCCAGAACCTAGAACAGTTCCTGGCAAATAGTAAATGCTCAATGAATATTTATGGTTAAGAACATTGACCCTGGATCCAGAATGTTTGGGTTAGAATCCCCACTCTGCTACTTACTTGTGAACCTGAGTTAGTTACTAAACTTTTCTGAGCCTCAGTTCCCTCCTTTGTAAAATGAAGATAATACTAGTATTTATATGTAATAGAGTTGTTAAGGATCAATGAATTAATATATGTAAAGTGCATAATATGGTGCCTACCATGTAGTACACATTATATAATTTTAGTTATTATTTTTACTTAATAAATGATTGATAAACCCAACATTGTAATATGTATTTGGCAAGATAGTGCATTGATATCAATTTTTTTTCTAAATTGCTATCATACATAACCTGAAAATCACTGCTAGATTTTGAAATGAAAAAAATTTAAAAGGACCACATTTTCTGAAATTTCGTCTAATTTATTAGCTATGGTGTTTCTACTCCATAGACCATCTTGGTATTACTAACCCATAGTAAAAATCAGCTAGTTTACTTAATAATTACATCTTTATTTCTAAATAAGTCAAAGTTTAGTCTTTATTGATAATACCCAGAAAATTAATTTGTATACGCGTTGCAGTATTTTCTCTTTAACACTAGATTTTAAAGTAAAAAAGCTTAATTTTCTAAGAAGTTAATAAATCATAACTTTCAGGCCTGGAGAAAAGATTCTGAGACATATTTGTGGAATTATTATTTTCTTGCTCTACATTACCTAGTAGTGTTCAACATCAGTATTTATTTTTGATTCTGTAAAAGAAAAAAGAATTTATGATACTTGTTTAAAGATGGTAAAGCAGACATCATTCAGGGCCATTGCTGTAGGTACGGGACCATTGCAGTAGGAATTTGAAGAGGGAAGAGAGACTGGGCTCAACTCTGAATACAGCATGGACAAACGGGAGTTTATAGCCAAGAAGCAGGGTTGGGGGTTGGAGTAGGACGTTCTCAGTGTATGGAAAATCACTAAGAGGAAACATGAAGGGTAAAGGCGATTCTAGCTAAATTAACCTAAAAGGATTCTTGCTGAAGGCGGGCCCCGGTTATCAATGCACACCTGGGGGATAGTGGCAGATGAGCAGCCTGATCAGATATCAAGAGTGATCAGATAGGGAAGATGGGGGTTCTTACTAAACTGACTTAGCTGGGTTCTTGATAAAACTGGATTTTACAAGGAAATACACAGATGGGCCTAGGAGAATATTCAGGAGCCTGACTAAAGTTTGGTCAAGCAAGCATCTTCATCAATTCCTGGGCCATTTCACATTTATTTTAAACCACACGTGGTTAAGAGTGAAAACAGCTCATAACTGTGTGATGGTCAAAACCACCCACTCAGGAGGAGTGAGAAGATGCCTGAGCAACTGGGTCACAGGCTGCACACCACTCTCCACAGGCTGCCCTGGTTGCAGACCCACACATCCCAGGGTTCTATTACAGGAAATCAATCACTTAGTATCTATTTTATTCCTTAGCTGTAACAAAGTAGGAATTAAAACAAATTCCACTCTTTTTTAAGTACATGAGGACACCTTCTCAAACTACTGTGTGGGAATGCTGGATAAGGTGAAAACTTTTTCCTATTTTTATAAACTTATGAACATTTTAATAGATTAGTCTTCCACTGAGCATGCTAAGTCACCTCTGTCACGTCCAACTCTTTGTGACCCTATGAACTGTAGCCCACCAGGCTCTCTGTCCATGGGATTTCCCAGGTACGAATACTGAAGTGGGTTATTTCCTTTTCCAGGGGATCTTCTCCACCCAGAGATTGAAACTGCTTCTCCTGCATTGCAAGCAGGTTCTTTACCACCAGTGAAATGCACTCACATGATTTTTTAAAAAACTATTTGAAAAGGTTTGCTGTGAAAATTCTCCCCCTATTCCATGTCTCTCCCAACCACTCCCCAACCCAATGCCCCCACACCCCTACAACCTCCTCACTCAAATGCAACCACTTTTATTAAGATTTTTTCTCTTTCCAAAATTTCTTTAGACATATATAAGCAAATACAAACATAAAGCCTCATATTTTATACTAACGGTCACACTCTACACTACATTCTCTTTTTTCATTTAAGATTATGTATAGCTTGAAGCTCTTTCCAAATTAGTACACGGAGAAGCGTCCTCATTCTTTTTCCAGTATTACGTTACGTGCATGAACTGTAATTTATTTATCCAGTCTCCTACTGATGGTCATGCAGACTGTTACAGTCCTTGTGCTATTTCAAACAGCGCTACAGTGAATAATCCTGTTTTCAAAATGTGATTAATTTGGGCCTAAGCAAAGCTGGGTTGGCACACCAAGAGAGCAGTGCCAGTGCAGAGGCCACAAGTGCCCTCGCTGTGCTCTGAGGCCTGACACCATGACTCACTGGCTCCAAGATTAGTCACGTAAGCCCAGACACCCCAGGGTGAAAATGGATCATCTCTGGAGCACCAGGGATGCACCATCACAGGCCGCAACCTGAGGAGGTCACCGGACTCAGAAAAGTCCAACCCAGTCCACTAAGGGAATAAATGGAAGGGATTCCCAAGCCTTTTCCACTAAGGCAAGACTAATGACTGTAATTAGCTGACTGCACAATTAGAAGTGATTAAACCTATTATAGAAGAGGCTCAGATCCCCACAGCTGGAAGCATTCCAGCGCGGCCAGCTTAAAAGTTTTTCTGCTTTTCTCTCTGTTTTCTTAGGCTATACTTGTAGCACATGTCTACTCTCACAGTAGGGGTATTATTTTTCTTTTCCATATTAGTTTCTTTTCAACATACTCCCGCATACGGACATCAGCCAAATGTGCCTAATCATCAGTTAAATTTTTCTATTTTAAAGCTAAAATATAGAATTCCTTGGCAGTCCAGTGACTAGGACTCGGTGCTTTCACTGCCAGGGGCCTGGGTTCAATCCCTAGTCAAGGAATTAAGATCCCACAAGCTATAAGAAGTAGCCAAAAAAAATTTATATGCAGTACAATGCACCGATCTTAAGTCTGTAGTTTATCAATTTTATAAATGAATATGTCATGTAACCAACACCCCAATTAAAATATAGGAGAATTTGTTCCCTCCAAAAAGTCCTTCATGCCCTTCTTTCCATCACCCCCTACCTTGCTCCAGGCAACTGTTGTTTGCATGTGAAAGTCAGGCCAACCCCACCCCCCGTTGTGATTTTAAGTTAATGTTCTTAGGAAGAAATAACTGGTTATGTGACATGAATTGGGAAAGAGCACCCTCTGAATTGAAAAGAGTATGTAATTCATTCACTTGTCCTTAAATTCGCGAGTGGGTCTGGGCAGCCATCCTAGTCGCTCAACATGTACTTTACTTTGTTCTCCTTCAAATAGCCACTGAATACTTTTTTAAAACTTCTAAAAAATTCACTTAAGTTTAGGAGTAGTTTCCAGATTCAGGGCCAAGTTTGCGGACTAGAGCAGCAACAAACACATTGGAAGCTGAGAACCAGGAGCAGAGCCTGCTTGTGTGTCAACCTCTTACACCAGGTCCTTCTGAGCTTTCCAGGGTCGGTGTTTAAGAGAGTGAAGCTGTGGAGGGCAAGTTAGAAAGGAGAGGAACAGAGTGCCCCCAAACAGAAAGAGCTGTCTACAGGCAGGAATGTCAATCAAGGCAGGTAGGAGGGCTGCAAGAAAAAAAATCCCAACCTAAAGGAGAGGACAGACCAAGGGCACACACAGGGCTCCGTTTTGCCAATGACCAAGAAGGCTGAAAGTCAACGTGAACTTCCAGTAAGAGTGCAGGAGGGCTGCTTCTGATGGGTGAAATAAACAATCTGTGGAAGAGACTAAGGTGTCAGTCAACCTGCAAGTCTGGGTAGGGCAGCAGGTCCCACTGGCAAATGAACTTTGGGTTTTATTTTCTTTCTCTGTGCCAATGACAGAGGTGTCAGACAGTTACTGTGGTCATGGTAAAGCATCTCACATAGTTGTCCCTACCCCAAGGATCCCAGGAGTGACTGTGTGTGGTAGGGAAATGTATGCAGGGAGGCAATCATAAAAGGGAGTGCAGAAAGCTGTAATGTTACAAGGCAGGTGTAGCTGAGAAGGAAAAATTCCTGCCTCCTGGTGCCGCGGACCCCAGGGAAGCATAGCAGATGGGAGTTATGCATCCACATGGAGACCCCAAACCACCTCTTACCCAGAGTCCCTGGGAGGGTGGAGGAGGCAGGAATTTAACTGAGGGGCAGAGCTCCAAGATCATGGTCCTGGACCACCGGTGGGGAGTGCTGTTCCCCAAACTCAAGGTGACAGGACTGGGATTGTCTTTCCTGGGGAGCCACAGAGACCTGGGGACTCATATGGCCACTAGACTGGCCAGAGACCAGTAGTCCTTGCTTATGCGTGAAAGTCAGACCAACCCCACCCACTGCCTTGGACTGCGTAAGCCTTTGGGTTTGAAGAAGATCAGGTGAAGTAACCCCATGGAGGAGACTCTGAAGTTCCTGCCAACCATGCAAATGGGGAATTGATTAATTAATTAATTTTCTTTACAGGAGAAAAAGAAAAGGTTTGTTTTGCACCCTAACTTTGTGGGGTGGTCATCCTATTTACTCAGGTATCATCTGGACTCCAAGATCTTTTTGTAGTGGGGTAACGTCCTGGCTTTGCAGCAGCTCTTAGAACTTGTGCTCCAACTGTTGCCTTGCTTCCAATGTCCTCCCTTCCTACCTGTAATCTCTAAAATGCTGCTTATTCTTTAAGACCTAATTCCAGTGTGATTTTCTACATGATACTCTTCTGACCACCTCACGCAGAAACAGTCTGACTCTCTCCTTTACCTTCTCCATTACCTTTCTAGTACTTTGTTTTAGCATTTGCATACCTCTTTCATCTTGTCTTTTTATACCTAATAAATTGTAAACTGCATATCTTAATACCTCCTATAGTGCCTTGTGCCTAGCAAGTAGTCCTTATATTTAAAAAAATATATATTTAAATTGCTACCAAGTTCTGGTAGACATTGAGAGTGTCTTTCCCACACCTCTTGTCCCCCTCCCCACTGTGTAATTACTATTGGTGAGTGGGATTGACCTTATCCAATTCCAGGGGCAGTCCCTTGTGGTGTATGCCAATTCCAACACACTTGCCAAAGTGATAGGTTTTTGAGCCTGAGCCAGACAGTATATGGCACGCCCATAGTGATTGCTGGGCTGGAAGAAGCACAAGCTGGAATCAAGATTGCCGGGAGAAATATCAATAACCTCAGATACGCAGATGACACCACCCTTATGGCAGAAAGTGAAGAGGAGCTAAAAAGCCTCTTGATGAAAGTGAAAGTGGAGAGTGAAAAAGTTGGCTTAAAGCTCAACATTCAGAATACGAAGATCATGGCATCTGGTCCCATCACTTCATGGGAAATAGATGGGGAAACAGTGGAAACAGTGTCAGACTTTATTTTTTGGGGCTCCAAAATCACTGCAGATGGTGACTGCAGCCATGAAATTAAAAGACACTTACTCCTTGGAAGAAAAGTTATGACCAACCTAGATAGTATATTCAAAAGCAGAGATATTATTTCACCGACTAAGGTCCGTCTAGTCAAGGCTATGGTTTTTCCTGTGGTCATGTATGGAAGTGAGAGTTGGACTGTGAAGAAGGCTGAGCGCCGAAGAATTGATGTGTTTGAACTGTGGTGTTGGAGAAGACTCTTGAGGGTCCCTTGGACTGCAAGGAGATCCAACCAGTCCATTCTGAAGGAGATCAGCCCTGTGATTTCTTTGGAAGGAATGATGCTAAAGCTGAAACTCCAGTACTTTGGCCACCTCATGCGAAGAGTTGACTCATTGGAAAAGACTCTGATGTTGGGAGAGATTGGGGGCAGGAGGAGAAGGGGACAACAGAGGATGAGATGGCTGGATGGCATCACGTACTCGATGGACGTGAGTCTGAGTGAACTCCGGGAGATGGTGATGAACAGGGAGGCCTGGCGTGCTGCGATTCATGGGGTCACAAAGAATCGGACACGACTGAGCAACTGAACTGAACTGAACTGAATAGTGATTGCTCCTTAGGGTGATTCAATCAGAACGAAGCATGGAACTCCCCCACAATGGCTACAGGCAGCAGTAGTCTTTCTCTCCCTAGACTAATTGTCAAGAAATTTTGACTGAGCTGTTCAATTCCAACTGGACTGCTATTCACAGGCATCTTGAACCCAGCAAGAAAGTCAGCCTAAAAAGGAATTGGGCCCACAAAGGTGGGCAGGGCAGAGAGAGTCAGAGATGGAGCCAGACCCCTGATTAAACCATTTTAGAAGGCTTCCCTAACTTAACTCTTTAGTCATCTGAACTAATAAATTCTCTTCATGGTTTCTCCTACTTGCAACCCAAAGCATCCTAGCCAGTGCATCGGGAAGGCAGCCCTACTGTGAACATTGTAGGTTCATATATGTGGTGTGTACAGAGTGTGCACAAACCTCCCCCTACCACACCCCTCAGCCTGAATCTTCCTAGGGAGAGGGAAAAACATACACATCTCCAGTTCCTGGGATGAGGGCAACATCTGGTTATAAAATTGCACATTTTAAAGCTTTTGCGAATAATTACCACAACATGGAACTGATGTTTTTGATAAGTTTTAACTAATTTCTGTATTAAAAATAATTTGCAATTGTAACCTAAATTTTTAAGAATATCTCAGACTCTAACAACTGGTAAACTACACATTTTTTTTCTTAAAAAAAAATCATGTACTGTTTGGGACTCTGTAACAGTACTTAGAGTAATAAAATCAGCTTTTAGCTTTTTGTGAAATTTGTACTTTCAACATCTTTCTTAGAAGGTGAAATAGGGTTTGAATAATTGGAAGGCGATCTTGACTTTTTCTTGGTCAAGGTTCCATGCCTTGACCTTATTTACAACGTTAAGGTTTTCTAGTCTGCTGGTTCACTTGCTTTCTTGGCAAGCATCATCCTTAAGTCTCCTCTCTAGGGGCTTAGCTGCTTGTGACCTGGGACCACATCTTGTGCCTCTTTCATAACCTGTGTCTTCCTCCTGCCATGAGGAGTTCTAGAGCTTCCCAAACGCTGGTGGATGGCCCATGGAAATTTCCACAGCAGCTGCCCAGCCCTGGCCCCCCCACCTGGGCCCTGGCCTGCAAGTCCTACAGCCCAAGGACACTGAGCCTGGCTCTGGGTCAGGCCTGTGGTCTATTTATGACTTTTTATCTCAGGGTTTGTGCCTTGGCACTTTGCACTCAAGAAACTTCCGCCCCTCCTCACCAGTCAACACACGTCCTTATCTAGAGAAGAGAACAGTGGGGCGATAAACAAACTCTCTTTCTTCACTCTCTTTCTCTCTACCCAGCTGGCCCCAGTGTCTCTCTGCCTTTGGTTCATTCCTCTTGTTCGGGGGCCCAAATCCTTTTATGGGAACAAAGAAAACCTTCTGACATTCAGATAAAATATCTTTATGAACACTGATGAGACTGTTGATGAATTTCTTACATGCATCCCCTTAGTGTGTTAGTGTTAGTCACTCATGCTTTGCGTGCTAAGTTGCTTCAGTCGTGTCCAACTCCTTGTGACCCTATGGACTGTAGCCTGCCAGGCTCCTCTGTCCATGGGATTCTCCAGGCAAGAATAGGGGAGTGGGTTGCATGCTCTCCTCCAGGGGAGCTTCCCTGCCCAGGGATTGAACCTGGGTCAATTATGCCTCCTGCATTGGCAGGTGGGTTCTTTACACCCAGCACCACCTGGGAAGCCCACGTTAGTCATTCAGTCCTGTCCGACTTGTTCTGACCCCATGGCCTGTACCTTGCCAGGCTCCTCTATCCATGGGATTCCCCAGACAAGAATACTGGAGTGGGTAGACACTCCCTTCTCCAGAGGATCTTCCTGACCCAGAGATTGAACCCAGGTCTCCTATATTTCATGCAGACTCTTTACTTTCTGAGCCACCAGGGAAGCCCTGCCTTTATTAGGGAAAATGTGTCTCCCAAGTAGAAGGAACCTCTCCCTCACTCCCACCGGGTATAGTCCTAAGCTCAGCTCAGGGGCGGAACTAGTCACTGATGGATCCCAAACAGCTCAGGGAAGGGCTGGCTCAGGAGGTACTAGGAGCACACAGTGCCTGAGGAGCTGTCCTGCTTCTAGCCCTGCGGCATCGCTCTCTCCTCTCGGGCATGGAGCAAGAACGAATGACCAGGAGCCAGAGAACTTGAGAACAGAACAGGACTCTACCATTACATCAGGTAGGTCTCTTGGGTACCTTACGTAACCTCTCTGGGCCTCAGTGTTCTAAGGTGCCAAATACCTGAGCTACCTACTTAATTCTTAATTTAATCTTGTGATATTACCACTATTTTTTTTCCTTTTTAGCAATGACCATGTTTATTATGTGACTCAGATGTCAGCTGAAGCCTCCCTGAATAAGATTGGTTCAAACATCCATTCCACATGCTATGGAAGCCTAAAATCCTGCCCCTCAAATTTGACCAATTCCCAGGAGGCCAGGGTGGAAGGTGGGAGAAGGCTTGTGTACACAGTCACCTCTGGCCCTGAGTCCCTGAAAGTGCTGCGGTCCACTGATTTGTGGACGGTCTCACCATCTGTGTACCGTCCCTAGGCAGAGCTGTGCTGACCCCTTTGGGGAATGAAAGGGATCTACGTGACGTCGGACGAAAGAGTAGACACCGCTGTCCTTGAAAGTCTTTTAGCTGTTCCATTCTGTGAGGAGTTCTATTAGCTGATTGCCTCACTAACTGAGTTTCCAGTTAGTGGATTTTTTTTCTCTCCTTCACTTTCCCATCTCTAGGGCTCTAGGGCTCTGTTGGTGGCTCAGATGATAAAGCGTCTGCCTGCAATGTAGGAGACCTGGGTTCGACCCCTGGTTCGAGAAGATCCTCTGGAGAAGGAAACGGCAACCCACTCCAGTACTCTTGCCTGGAAAATTCCATGGACTAAGGAGCCTGGTAAGCTACAGTCCATGGGATCGCAGAGTAGGACATGACTGAGTGGCTTCACTTTCTTTCTTAGCTTTCCCCTTATCCCTTCTCTTTGAGACTGCCTCCAGAACTCCAAATGCTTCTTACTGTATTCTGTGGAGTCGTTTATTTCTTTACCATTCCTTCTGCCAAACTCAGCCTTTCAAACTAATCAAGGTGTGAAATAATACAGCAAGATCAACCGTCCTTATGTACCAGGCAATTGGGGGTATAAGTGTTTTTTTTTATCACTTTATTAAAACTGTGATACAGCTTCTGCTAAATTCTTGCTTAAATGACAATTCCATTCCTTAGAAAGCAGAGAAAATAAAGAGGACCAGCATTTCGGTTCTAATTCTGCACAACCAGGGGAGTTTGCTCATCAGGGGAAAATGACAGAAATCTCACTGTCACCCAGGAGTGTATGACCGTGGGGAAGGCCTGCTAGATGGTCCAGTGTGTGCCAAGACTCAAGAAGGAGTTGTTCAGTTGCTCAGTTGTGTCTGACTCGTTGCGACCCCATGCCCGGGGGGATCTGCAGCACGCCAGGCTTCCCTGTCCTTCACTATTTCCCAGAGTCTGCTCAAACTCATGTCCATTGAGTCGGTGATACTATCCAACCATCTCGTCCTCTGTTGTCCCCTTCTCCTCCTGCTTTCAATCTTTTCCCAGCATCAGGATCTTTCCCAATGAATTGGCTCTTTGCATCAGGTGGCCAGAGTATTGGAGCTTTAGCATCAATCCTTCCAATGAATGTTCAGGGTTGATTTCTTTTAGGATTGACTGGAATCAATCCTTTAGGATTGATCTCCTTGCAGTCCAAAGGACTCTCGAGTCTTCTCCAGCACCACAACTTGAAAGCATCAATTCTTTGGCACTCAGCCTTCTTTACGGTCCAACTCTCAGGAAGGAGACTCCTATGGTATTCGGAAAAAAGTTAGGTGTGATTGATTTTGTGATCCAAGAATAAAGGAAAGACAGCTCAAGTAGGACTGAGTGGTCCTGTTACAAATGATCCCCTGGGGGAAAAGATAAAACAGCTCCACAGTCAAATACACCCACAGGTAGGTGAATGGGTCAGCAGGGTGTTTCTGCACTGGCCAACAAGAGCTCCAGCATCTTCATCACATGACTTGAAGGTTGCCCTGGGGACCTTCTCCACTCCTGTGGGAGATCAGTGGGCCTGGCCCAGCAGTGGCACACAGACTTCTGCCCACACTCCCTCCACTGATCATGTGGTCACACCTCCTGCAGGGGAATGTGGGAATGGAGTCTAAGTGGGCTCTCAGAAGAGCCCGAAGGCAACAGCAAGGTGTCGCCCAGCAGGTAGCAGTCTCTGCCACATACTTCTTCAATTTCCTTATCAAGTGTGCAAAGTTGAGGAACAGTATCAGTTAGAGGATATGGAAGCAGATAGAAAGACAGCACCTTGATGCCCCAGGAGAGCTACTGGAAGGCTGAAGAGACAGGCACTATCATCCCGACATTTATAAAGACTAAGAAACTGGAATCTAGAAAGTACACAGTGATGAACTTGACATGAATACAGGATGAGTGGCTCAAAGAGATAGTCAGATGGGTGGCCTTGAACATTGAGAAGGAAAGCAATGACCATGAAGAGCCAGCATGTAGTCAGCTAACCTCATTTTCTCTTTTGAGAGGATTATCTTTAATAATGTTTGTGTCTTTAGTCTTCATAATACTCCTTCAGGAAGTTTGTGCTATGGAATCAATGCAAATTATGGACAAACTTATTTTGCACAAAATGATATTGTCACTATTTTTATTTTATTTTATTTTTGGCTATACCATGTTACTTGGAGAATCTTAGTTTCCTGACCAGGGATTGAACTTGAGCCCCTGGCAGTGAGAGAACCAAGACCTAACCACTGGACCAGCAGGGAACTCTCACTATTTTATTATAATAGCAAAAAGTTATATATGATCTAAAAGTACAGCAATAGGGGAATGGTTATGTAAATCATTAATCATTAATACAATGAACTATTTTTTTTTTACTTTGTTTTACTTTACAAAACTGTATTGGTTTTGCCATACATCAACATGAATCCGCCACAGGTGTACACGTGTTCCCAATCCTGAACCCCTCTCCCACCTCCCTCCCCATACCATCTCTCTGGGTCATCCCAGTGCACCAGCCCCAAGCATCCTGTATCCTGCACCGAACCTAGACTGGCAATTCGTTTCTTATATGATATTATACATGTTTCAATGCCATTCTCCCAAATCATCCCACCCTCTCCCTCTCCCACAGAGTCCAAAAGACTGTTCTATACATCTGTGTCTCTTTTGCTATCTCGCATACAGGGTTATCGTTACCATCTTTTAAATTCCATGTATATGCGTTAGTATACTGTACTGGTGTTTTTCTTTCTGGCTTACTTCACTCTATATAATCGGCTCCAGTTTCATCCACCTCATTAGAACTGATTCAAACGTATTCTTTTTAATGGCTGAGTAATACTCCATTGTGTATATGTACCACAGCTTTCTTATCCATTCATCTGCTGATGGACATCTAGGTTGCTTCCATGTCCTGGCTATTGTAAACGGTGCTGCGATAAACACTGGGGTACACGTGTCTCTTTCAATTCTGGTTTCCTCAGTGTGTATGCCCAGCAGTGGGATTGCTGGGTCATAAGGCAGTTCTATTTTCAGTTTTTTAAGGAATCTCCACACTGTTCTCCATAGTGGCTGTACTAGTTTGCATTCCCACCAACAGTGTAAGAGGGTTCCGTTTTCTCCATACTCTCTCCAGAATTTATTGCTTGAAGACTTGGATCGCAGCCATTCCAACTGGTGTGAAATGGTACCTCATTGTGGTTTTGATTTGCATTTCTCTGATAATGAGTGATGTTGAGCATCTTTTCATGTGTTTCTTAGCCATCTGTATGTCTTCTTTGGAGAAATGTCTACTTAGTTCTTTGGCCCATTTTTTGATTGGGTCATTTATTTTTCTGGAATTGAGC
Source organism: Capra hircus (assembly GCF_001704415.2). Classification (NCBI taxonomy): domain Eukaryota; kingdom Metazoa; phylum Chordata; class Mammalia; order Artiodactyla; family Bovidae; genus Capra; species Capra hircus. The sequence goes on along the minus strand of NC_030823.1, from coordinate 28,442,865 downwards.
TGCAGGAGTTGCTGAAGCAACTGACAAACAACTAATCTCAAAAATATACAAGCAACTCCTGCAGCTCAGTTCCACAATAAACTATTGTACAGACTTTAAAACTGTTTTTTGAAGAGTAATAATGATATAAGAAAATATATATGAAATACTGTCAATGATAAATTGGGATGCAAATATCAGAATGTATGCTCTCAGTGATGTGAAAAATATCAGCATAGAAAAATGATGAATAAAATAGGCAGAAATGTTAACAGTAGTTATCTCAGATGGCAGAATTATTGGTCGTTGTTAATTTCCTTCATGTACTTCCCTATATTTTGCCACAGTGAGCATGTGACTTCCACAAAAAGAGAAAAAAACCTATTCGTTGAAAAAGAAAAAAAAAAATCACCAAGCTGATAGAGCAGGGCCACCACACATACAAATAGGACATCATTATTCCACAAGGTATTTGAAAAAGAATTTCAATGCTATCCACCGCACTCATAGATAAAATTGTGACTCAGTTATTATGAATATAGGTGGTTGTTGATCACTGAATGACCATCCATCCCCAATCCAGACTTAGGTCTGCAGAGGCAGGAATAGGCTTTGTCCTGTTCAACACTTTTACCCTAGTCTCAGGTGAACATCTGCACTGTCCAACATGCTATCCACTAACCATGTGCGAATAATTGGTTCTAAATTAATCCAATTAAATGCAATTTAGGGGAATTCCCTAGTGGTCCAGGGGTTAAAACTCTGTGCTTCTGCTGCAGGGAGCCCGGGTTGGATCCCTGGTCAAGGAACTAAGATCCCACATGCCACGTCGCCAAAAACAAGCAAACAGTACCCCCGCCCCAAAATCTCAGTAACTAAAATTAAATGTGCTTTAAAATTCAGTCCCTCAGTTGCACTAGCCTCATTTTAAGTGTTCAGTAGGCACACATGGCTAGTGACCACTGTATTGTACAGCTTAGATATACAGCATGCCCATCATTCTAGAACATTCTGTTGGAAAGTGTTGATGTTGGGGTAATGATGATCAGCTTCACAGAGCACACCAGGCTGAAGGAAAGTCAGCCTCTCAGGTGATTACCAAAGGCTGGCACAATGAGCCAGGTCTAATCAGATGAACCTGAACAGTTCTAGGCATGACATCCACCACTGGACCATCACGGAAGTCCCTGGGGATGGGGGGAGGGGTATTAATTTTTGTTGAAGACAAACTCCATATGTACCTGTGAGATAATGTAACTAAACCAAAATATGAACTCTTGAGTTGAATTAATGAAGTTCAGGACAAGAAAGTGATAGTTCCAAGCTATGTTGGTCAAACTACACTGAGAATTCAAGTGTTTTTCCATCAGTGGTGTTTTCAGAACTAGAATTGGCCAGAATGAAACTGATTAAATACAAAAAGTAGTTTGCATCACTTGAGACTGCTGTTGGTTATAAGTGGATGGAAACTGGAAACCAGCACAGCATATGAGGGGGAAAAAAAGACTGTTAAGAACAGTCCAGCTACTGGGTTTTAGTGGCTTTGTGTTTGGTTTGGTAAACAATGAGGTAATTAGCCATACAGGTAATAGAAGTGGTGAGGCTGGTGAGAAATTGCATTAACATGGTGCTGGTGTGGGGAGAGAAAGAGAGAACCAAGACTAATACCCTACAGCAAAAGCCAGAGGTAATCAAGGACATTTAAGGGTTAATAGCAATCCAACAGAGCTATGAAAACAGCTTTGTTATCAAACCACTTGCAGAGAGATTAATTATGTTACTGTACATCTAAAACTTTCTATTCCTAACCTCGTCCTGATTTTTTTTTTTTTTTTAAGCCACACACGGTATTGGGATCTTAGTTCCTCAGCCAGGGATTGAACTCATGTCCCTTAACATTAGAAATATGGAGTCTTATCCACTGGACTCCCAGGGAAGTCCCTATACTTGCTTCTTTTTTATTCCTAACCTTGTCTTAAAATAGTTCTTACATTGGATAAGAACGTCTCTAAACAAAGTTGTTTTTTGATAATGTGTGATTTCCCCCAAATGCAACTATCGTATTTTATACAGTGGAGCAGACACAATTGTCTTCAACTTTGAGTATTTTGGTCCAAAAGAGATGCTGGATTACTTAAGCAAGTCAAGAGAAAAAGGATTAAGTTCTAAAAACAAAAGCAACAGAAGATATGTGGAGCTGAAACTGCTGTGTGGACACATGTAGAAAGGGAAGTGATGGGAACTGAATCTTAGTTTGATACAAGGAAGGAACTTCCGACAGTCAAAGGTGAGACAGCAGCTGCAGGAAGCGGTATCGGATGGGGGTGGGGGGTGGGAGGGCCAGGTAAAGGGCCAACCTGAGTTTGTGCCTGGTACTTTCTAGCCATGTGACCTCAGGCCAAGTTACTTAACTCTTCTAAGCCTCAGTTTCTTCACCTGTAAAAGGAGATAATAACTCTTAATGTTATTATAAGAATTAAATAAACTAGTACATGCCTAGTGCTTACTGTAGCTCCTGGCACATGCCAAACCCTCCATCAGTGTTACCTATTGCTTATGATTTGTGTAAGCTCCTTGCCTCTGAATGTTCCAGCAGACCTCCTGGATCACTGGTTGGGAGAATCATAGGATGGATTTCTGCACTGCATTGGTAGATGGTTAGGATGTATTGTACCGATACTACCAACCTAGAACTTAAGAGGTGGTGTAGGAAAAGGGTTCTGTGGTCAGATCAGTTGACAAGTGCTGGAATAATCAAAATTCAACAGCTCTCTTTCCTCTGTGACTTCTCTGAGCCTTTAATATCACTCGTTTCCTCAGTCGCTTCAGTCATGTCTGACTCTTATCAACCCATTGGGCTGTAGCCCTCCAGGCTCTTCTGTCCATGGGATTTTCCAGGCAAGGATACTGGAGTGGGTTGCCATTTCCTCCTCCAGGGGATCTTGCCAACCCAGGGATTGCACCTAGGTCTCCCATGTCACAGGGTGATTCTTTACCACTGAGCCATTGCTGAGCCCTGTTACTACCCTGATGTTTAAATTCCTATCACATTTGGCCACAGAACCCTTTTCATAGAATATCTTGAGGGAAGGGAGTGTTTTGAACACATTTTAGGAAATATTGAGTTAGATGATTTCTGAGATTCTTTCTGACTCTGGCATCTGAGAAAGTTGTGAACTGCAAATGCAGTGATGTTTACAGCTCCTGTTTATGGAGCACTAACTATGAGCCATGCACTGATTTGAGCATTTTAGATACGTCACATGATTTAACATTTCATCAGCCTCTTTTTACAGCTAAGATTGAGACTCAGAGAGGTTAAGCAGTTTGCCCAAGTTCACACAGCTAACACATGATGGAACCAGGAATACAACCCTGCCTACTCTTCAAAACCCTGCTCTTAACTGCTAGACCATGCTTTAGCAGAAGCTGCTGATTTTTTACGTATCAGTATAAATATGATGATGTATATTTAGGGGAAGAAAACAATGTGGGGTTGACATTATAAGAAAAGGGAGAAAAGACAGTCCAGGAGCCAGGAGACTTGGGAGGTGAAGCCTTATCTTACAAATTTAGATCCCATGCCCTTTCTACTGACCAGCATTCAAGCCAACTATTCATGCCAGTTTGCTTTAAGGTTATCGGTGAGGTCATTGGAACCACTAACTACCGGGGAGTGAGAGGACTGTCTGTGTTAAATGACCAGGAGATGTTTTTTCCTTTGGTAGAGTTTCCACGGCTGAGAAATGAGGCCCTTCACAACATATGCCTTTTCTATCTTCATCCAAGATGAGATCAAAGGGCAGAGGAATTTCTTGGCTTCCTCTCTTGCCGTGCTTACCCCATTACTATGATAACTACACGCTACTTAACAGTAAGAAGACCAGATGCCCCTTCCTCATGGGCTATGCTGATGAGAAGAAGCACATCCAGATTAAAGCTAAGAACATGAAAAGTGGGCTTCTTAACTCAGCTTGACATCAAGGTCATTTTCATTCCCAAGCATGTCAACCCCTGAAGTGTGGTCAGCCTCTGGCCTGGGCCTGTAACTGAATTAAGTCTAGTCCTCTCCTGGCTCCTCAGCTCACTGGGAGGGAGCACTTTCTGCAGGCAAGGGACTTGGGTTTATCACCTTTGCTTCTCCAGATCCGACAGGAACTCAGTGCTGCAGGCTGAAGCCTGAACATCAGGGCTTGAGGGCCTCCCTGCGGCTCCAGGTGGAGTCTGCTGCCCTCGTGTGGCCATCCTGGCTCAGCACTAACTGAAGGAAAATTGAAGGCAAACGGGCCCTTGAGAAGCCAGGGAAAGACAGTTGAACTGAGTGACCTGGTCAAAGTAGCAGACTTAGGGGTCCAGTGGTGCTCCAACTTTTCGGTCCCCGTTCTCTTTACACTCATAAAAATTATTGAAGACCCCAGATGGATTGATTCTCCATTTAGAAATTACAACTGAGAAACTATTTAAAATATTGACATAGCAATTCTTTAAACATTTCATGTTAACATACATATTTAGGTAAAAAACTATTTTGCAAGGGAAAAAGAAACGTTAATAAAAGAGCAGCAATTATTGCATTTTTGCAATTCTTTTTGACAGAATACAATATTTCAATAGAAGACAGCGAGACCCTCATTTCTTTTGCATTCAATTGCTTCTAGAAAATTCCTGTGTACATTCATGAGAGAAGCATGAAAAAAGGCAGAGTATCTTTGTATTATTATGAAATAGTTTTGACTTTGTTGTCTCCCCGGGACCACATTCTGAGAACTAATCCTGACTCAGAGTCCTCCTCTCCCAGCTCAAGAGCCCATGTTTGGGAAGCTGGGAAGGGAAGCACCCTAGGTGGCCTCTACTCCAAGAGGAAACATCCACAGAAACATGTAGTAAGGTCTTCACATTTTTTTTTCTTTTATGTTTAACAGAGCTGAACTTTTGTAAGACAGAGAAGATGGGAATTATATTGACTGAATCACTGTTTCCCTCTTTCCCCTTCAGAGATAAGATTTTTAAGAGACAACTTCACTTGCTTTATTTTTCATGCATTCTTTTTTTTTTTTTTTTAATCTGGCTACACTGGGTCTTAGTTGTGGCATGTGGGATCCAGTTCCCTGACCAGAGATATAACCTGGACCGCTGCATTGGGAACAAATAGTCTTAGCCACTGGACCACCAGGAAAGTCCCTTCATGCACTTTGGTTTTTTTTTGTTTGTTTGTTTGTTTTTAAGGAAGTTCTGTTTTTTTAATAGAAAATTTAGGAATGGTGGTATGATACATATAACATAAAATTACCATTTTGAACATTTTAAAGCATGTAATTTAGCGGCATTTAGTACACTCACAATGTTACACAAACATCACCACGGTCTGGCCCTGGAACGTTTTCATCACCCCAAAAGGAACCCATGCCCATGAGCAGTCGTTTCCCACTGCCCCCTCCCCCTGGTCCCTGGCAGCCACCAGTCTCCATCCTGTCTATGTGGTTTGCCTTTTCTGGAGAGTTCATATTGGGAGAGTTCATATAAATGGTATCATATAATGTGTGGCTTTTGGTATCTGGCATCTTTTACTGATCCTAGTGTTTTCAAGCTTCATCTATGTTGTAGCAGGAATCAATGCTTCATTCCTCTTTATGGCTGAATATTCCCTTGTAAGGATATACCCATTTTACTTATCCAAGTTTTGGCTATTGTGACTAGTGATGTATCAACATTTCGTACAAGTATTTGAACACTTGTCCTCAATTCTTTTGAGTAGAAATGTTCGGTCATATGACAATCTTATGTTTAACTTATTAAGGAACCGCCAAACTGTTTAGGGTGCCACATTTTACTATGTAAATGTTTCTTCAGAGAATCATTAAAATAACATATTCAAGAGGCTTCCTACATCAGTGGAAATGAGGTGGGAAACTCAGGTCCCACTGTAACATTAATAATTACTGTTGCTAGTTTAGAATCATGCTTCCGGTTATAAAGTACACTATGATTTTTCACATGCTTTGATGATCATTATTTATTTGGGCTCGACAACACTGCAAAATGGGAAGCAAAGCTAGTCACGTACTCATGCCACGCACGTGTGAGCTCAGTCGCTCAGTCGTGTCTGACTCTTCTTGTGACCCCATGGACTATAGCCCACCAGGCTCCTCTGTCCATGGAATTCTCCAGGGAAAAACACTGGAGCAGGTTGTCATTTCTTTCCCTACGGGATCTTCCTGGCCCAGGTCTCAAACCCATGTCTCTTGCTTCTCCTGTACTGGCAGGTGGGTTCTTCACCTCTAGCGCCACTTGGGACGCCCCACTTACACCATAGCTTCTTAAAAAACTTAAAGTACAATTTGGATCACCTTGACTACTCTTCAGATCACTAATTTGGGGATCACTAATGTTTTAAACCTTTCTCTTATAAATGTGCAAAACTGATATCCAGAGAGGTAAATTGGGCAGCTGGCCGTGGCTATGGGTAGCTGATTATAAACTGACTTTCTAGGCACCAAAGAACCACACCTTTTATTGTAACACAGTCTCATCAGGAAGCTGTGACTACAGAGGAATTCCATGTATATTTCCTTTAGGGAGATACAATTTTTTTAGAGTAATGAGAAGGTAGAGGGAGACACAGGTTATACTCAAGCAGGTCTTGTTGCAATTTGGCTCCCCTAGCAGCCGACTTCAGAGAAGGCAATGGCACCCCACTCCAGTACTCTTGCCTGGAAAATCCCATGGACGGAGGAGCCTGGTAGGCTGCAGTCCATGGGGTCGCTAAGAGTTGGGCACAAACGTCATTTTTCACTTTTCACTTTCCTGCATTGGAGAAGGAAATGGCAACCCACTCCAGTGTTCTTGCCAGGAGAATCCCAGGGACAGAGGAGCCTAGTGGGCTGCCATCTACGGGGTCGTACAGAGTCGGACACGACTGAAGTGACTTAGCAGCAGCAGCAGCTGACTTGAGCCAAGGATTGAGAACAGGCAGCTCCTGTGCACCATGGAGGGGATTCCACTACGGAGGGTGGGGATGTGGGGAAGATGGGATTGAGGGCAGCGCCAAGGGAGGCAGCAGGTCAAGGCCTCTCAGGCCCCTCACATGGAGGCCCGTACAGGAGGCAAGGAGTGTCGACTGAACAGCTCCCCAGCCCACCCCGAACCCACACTCCCAGATCCTTCTAGTTCTTCATCGCTAAATATGAACCGTCAAGCAAGAATCATCGGCCACTTTAGAACAGGTATAAAAAAGAAAAGGATGGGCAGATGAAGAAAAAGATGACCCTAGAGAAAACCTGAGAGGATTCAGAGTAGAACACTTTTTAAAACAATTAGTTTTTCCAGAGAGATCTGAGATGATATTATCTTTATCAAAACATTAGTAGATCAGCTGTGAGAAAGGAACATGCGGAGGTGAACACTTTGGGGAAATGTTTAAAAATGTGCCATTCATCACACACACACACACACACACACACACACACACACACACTTCTGTTGACTGTGTGTGGTGACGGATGTTAACTAGGCTCACTGCGGTGATCATTTCATAATATATACTCTTAACAAAGAGACAACAGGCCCCAGATAGAGTCACTTGTGCTAAATCCACATTGCCAAACCAAGACTTACTATCTAATTACAGTGTGTCCAGAATTGTAATCTTAACCTGCCCATCCGGAATTTCCTGGTCGGTACTAGTGAGGTCATCTGCCAGCTAGACCCCTGCCATCCCCCAAAGGCAGGTGATCTTCCCTGAAAGAATCTACTCTTTTTTAACTTCCTTGTCCTGACTCGTTCTGCCAATAAAAGTCTTCCATTTTGTACAGCAATTCAGAGCTCCTTTCTATCTGCAAGATAGGATGCTGCCTGATTTATAAATCATTGAATAAAGCCAATTAGATCTTTACATTTACTTTAGCTGAATTTGTTTGAATACAAATAGAGAACAATAGAGAACAGACATAGTGGGACGGGGTAGGGGGGCTGGGGGGAAGGAGAGTGTGGGACGTATGGAGAGTCACATGGAAACTTACATTACTATATGTAAAATAGATAGCCAATGGGAGTTTGCTGTATGACTCAGGGAACTCAAACAGGGGCTCTGTAACAACCTAGAGGGGTGGGATGGGGAGGGAGATGAGAGGGAGGCTCAAAAGGGAGGGGACATATGTATACCTATGGCTGATTCATGTTGATGTTTGACAGAAAACAACAGAATTCTGTAAAGCAATTAACCTTCAATTAAAAAATAAATTTTAAAAAAGATAAAAAATTAAAAAAAATACTAATATCAAATCATTATGTTGTACATCTGAAACTAATATATGTCAATTAATCTAAATTTTTAAAAATGTGATTGCCAAAAAATCAAGCGTTGGAAGGCTGAGAGATAAATTAGAATATGGATGGGTAGAGAGACAAAGAGAAAGCACAAGAAAATAGTTTAGAAAAAATAACAAACACTGGACTGGAAGAAACATAAGCTGGAATCCAGATTGCCGGGAGAAATATCAATAACCTCAGATATGCAGACGACACCACCATTATAGCAGAAAGTGAAGAGGAACTAAAAAGCCTCTTGATGAAAGTGAAAGAGGAGAGTGAAAAAGTTGACTTAAAGCTCAACATTCAGAAAACAAAGACCATGGCATCCAGTCGCATCACTTCATGGGAAATAGATGGGGAAACAGTGGAAACAGTGTCAGACTTTATTTTTGGGGGCTCCAAAATCACTGCAGATGGTGACTGCAGCCATGAAATTAAAACACACTTACTCCTTGGAAGAAAAGTTATGACCAACCTAGACAGTATATTCAAAAGCAGAGACATTACTTTGCCGACTAAGGTCCGTCTAGTCAAGGCTATGGTTTTTCCAGTAGTCATGTATGGATGTGAGAGTTGGACTGTGAAGAAAGCTGAGTGCCAAAGAATTGATGCTTTTGAACTGTGGTGTTGGAGAAGACTCTTGAGAGTCCCTTGGACTGCAAGGAGATCCAACCAGTCCATTCTGAAGGAGATCAGCTCTGGGATTTCTTTGGAAGGAATGATGCTAAAGCTGAAACTCCAGTACTTTGGCCACCTCATGCGAAGAGCTGACTCATTGGAAAAAACTTTGATGCTGGGAGGGATTGGGGCAGGAGAAGGGGACGACCGAGGATGAGATGGCTGGATGGCATCACTGACTCGATGGACGTGAATCTGAGTGAACTCCAGGAGTTGGTGATGGACAGGGAGGCCTGGCATGCTGTGATTCATGGGGTTGCAAAGAGTCGGACACGACTGAGCAACTGAACTGAACTGAAGTCTCAAAAAAGCAAAACTAGAAAAATTTTAAAAATCCTAAGAGACCATCTACCTTAATCCCTGGCTGTCATCTGTCATCTCCCATTTCCACCTTTGAAGACACCACCCTGTGGTCCACACTCCTTCATGACCTTGTTCTCTCATACTATATTGCTAACTTCAAGATCTATGTTGATGAACCAGAAGATACACCATAGCCACATACTTCCTTATCCTCTTTAGATGGATATATAGTAATTTGAAATAAAGATATTTCCCAGTCTCCCTTGTAGCAAGGTCACAGAATATAAGCAGAAGTGCTGTGGGCAACTTTAAGAGGAGAAAGTGCATCCTTTTCTTATCCTCCTTTTATGCCAGATGGAGTGTTGACTTGATGACTAGAGCCTGGCAGCCAATTTGGACCATGAGGTGAAAGCTACCTACTGAGGACACTGAACAAGAAGATAGAAGCCTGACCCCTGATACCTATAATGGTATAGGTCAAGCTATCATGACCTCCGTGAGCTGCTTGTTTGTGAGAGAACAACAGCCATCTTGTTTAAATCGCTGCTATTTTCGTTATATACAGTTTAACCTAATCCTATTCTCAGGAGGCTTCAAAGATGTCCCTCAGGTCACACAGTAAGTACCTGGCAGAGCCAAAATTTGAATGCTGATCATTTTATTCCAGAGCCCATAAGGAAACTCAGGAAAGCAGGATTTACCCCATCTCGAGGCCTCACAGAGGAGACACAGCACAAGGGGCTGCACTAATGAGCTCTGGCGAGGGGGGGCCAACAAGAAGCCAGGTAAGCATGTGATGGAGAAAGCAGAAGCAGCAAGAGGCGCAGAGAGCAGAGAACGCAGACAAGCCTCACCGCACACCTGGCAGCCTCATTCCCACGGTGCTGGACGGCACGGAGGGAAAGCCGGCGCTTGGGTTGGACCGCGATTGGCTGGCTTGGTAAGGTTGGGGCAGAGGTGTTTGCATACCACTTCTCTGTTCTTCTCAGCATGTCTGGGTTATTTTTTTTCATCTCTTCCAATTAGTTGCTGGGTTCCCCCGTCTCCCAGCTACTCAGGGACCAAGCTTCCCCACACAGAGTCTGCTCAAGCATCTCTGTTTTCTCTCCAAGGGTTCTCGCCCTTTTGCCTTCTCACACTTGTTTCTTCCCAGTCTTCACTAGGCTTCCCTTTGGACTCAGCTGGTAAAGAATCTGTCTGCAATGCAGGAGACCCAGGTTTGATCCCAGGGTCGTGAAGATCCCCAAAGGAAATGGCAACTCACTCCAGTATTCTTGCCTGGAGAATTCCATGGACAGAGGAGCTAGGCAGGCTACAGTCGGACATGACTGTGCAACTAACTTTCACTTTTCACATTAATCTTAACATCTAACCAGGGCACCGCTCACCTCTCCTCCCCTCACTGTTCACTTTCACCTTCTGCTGCTGCTGCTGCTAAGTCACTTCAGTCATGTCCGACTCTGTGTGACCCCATAGACCGCAGCCTACCAGGCTCCACCATCCATGGGATTTTCCAGGCAAGAGTATCCACCTTCTGCTTTAGCCTCAAAATGTGGCTTCTCTCCCAACATCCAGGTCAGGGCTTTGACAAAGGCCTTCTAAGCCTAACAAGTCAAAGCAGTTGTCATACCTCCTCTTCAGAAGCCCTACCCTGAAACTACTCTATCAAAGATAAACATCGCCCTACTTGCCAAACTGAATGAGTTTTCCCCCAGTTTCTCTTCCCTTTTAATCTCCAGGGAGCTTTTACTCTCACACACCAGCCCTCATCGTCTTAAAATTCTCCCTACTTTTGGCTTTCACAGCAGTCCCTGAGTCCCAAGCCAGGGACAAACCAGATTGAACTGCCACTCCCGGGCCAAGCGAGTCTGCCCTCTCGGCTTCCACGTCTATCTCCCAGCCCAGGAGGGAAAGGAAGCTATGTCACAACACCAAAATACAGTTCTTTCATCTCCTCGTGATAGGTAGCCAGCTTTGCGGCTCTCGCGGCGCTTCTGGGACAGCAGACAGCGCTTCCAGATTGAGCAGCAGTCTCAGCACCTGTGCTTTCTCAGGAGTCTGACAGCCATGCTTCCCACTCCCAGGGACTTGCTCTGTGAAGCCTCCAGGGGCTCAAGTCCTGGTAGGAGAGTGAGATTCTCTTTGCAGCCTGTGAGTGATGTAGAGGAAAAAAAAAAGGGACTCTCTGGTGATCCAGTGGTTAAGACTTTGCCTCCCAGTGCAGGAGGTGTGGGCTCCATCCCTGGTCTGGGAGCTAAGACCCTAACAGTCCTCAAGGGCAAAACAAAAAACAGAAAGCAGCACTGTAACAAATTCAATAGAAACTTTCAAAATGATCCATCTGGGAAAAAAAAGAAAGAAAAAGGGGAAACCAATCTGCACCCCCACCTCGCCCCATGGAGTGCCCAGAGATATGACCACAGAAGGAAGGGAGAGCGGGTTCCTGGGCTCCCCCGGCCCCCTCCCCACCCCCTGCAGCCACGGCTGAGAACCAGCACTGCGCGTTCCTCCGGTGTTTTGGCAACAGCCTTGCAGTGTTTCGGACGACAGCCGGCCCGGCACCTGCCCAGCTGCCAGCCAGCATGCCTCTGCTTAGGAAACCTAGTTCAAGAAGACGATGCAGAAAGAGGGGCATTTAAGCCTCTCTCCTTCACAACTGGGCAGATCTCTTCCCTTCCATGGCCAGGGCACACACGTTCTCCCAGGAGAGGCAGGGAGAGGGCCCACACTTGACAAACAGACTCCAGCACTGTGACAGGATTCAGCTATTTATTGATGGTAATATTAAGACACTTCCCAGCAACGACTGCTGTGACAAGGACTCTAAAGGTAATCAAATAATGATGACATCATAGACAAAGCATCGGGAACATTCCTTGCAGAGAAAATCGGCTTTTCCTCTCCAGAGTGATCGGCTCTTCGCGCCATCCCAGGCATGGCCTCCTGGTCCCAGACATCCTTGCCTCGTCCTCCGTCTGGGCCCTTCTCCGAGGACGCCAGGCTTGTGGGGGTGAGAGTAGGGGGCCTTCCCCGCGCCCCCCACGTCTCGGAACCATCCTCAGCTCCTCTGGCCCAACTTCCCGGGTTTCCTGTCGGTGAAGCGAGTGCTCATGACGGGGTGAACCAGGCGTAGTGACAAGACCACTAGCACCACAAAGCTGGCCCTTCCTCTTCACGAAGTTAACACAAGCCTTTTTCATTCTCACTTTCTTTTAAAGGAAAGAAGTCTTAAAAATATATGGCACTAGAGTGTAAAATCAGACAGCTGCCTCCAGTCACCGCTTCCTACAGCTTCCAGGCCATGGTGCCCACGTCCCCTCAGATGTAGAGCTGATGGGAGGCCAGGGTATCCATGAAAGGCCGCACCAGGTTGTCCGTGGAGAAGTAGAAGATGAGCCCGAATGTGATGGAGATGGGGAGGGCGGGCAGCGCCTTCTTGAACACGGCAAGCAGCAGGAGGGTCAGACACAAACCCTGCAGGACACAGAGGCGGGGGGAGCGGGAGGAGGTGACCACCGGTGTGGATGGGGGAGGGGAGCACTCAGTGACAGCCCAGGGCGTGGGCTCAGGAGCCCTGACACCCCAGCATCTGCCCTGGTCCTCTCGGCAGCTCTGCGAGGTGCGTGGGGGCAGAGGCTCTCAGCCAGTACCAACGCCTTGCACACGAGTGGATGAACCAGCAAGCAGGCCTCCTGAACTGGGCCGCTGCTACCAGACCACCTCCCCTGGCCGTGTGACGTGTGACGTGTGACCTGACGGCATGAAGCCTTCCCCCAGGGGACATGTATTTACACAAGAACTGGACGGGTCTGACTGAAAGGCACCAGTGTTCTCAGCAGACACCAAGGGAACCAAGATGCCAAGTGACACCTCCCCTGCCCCCTGCCACAAGCAGGCGTGGTGGTTGCCTGTCCTGTCCCTGCCCCAGCCGATGCACGCAGTGGGCCAAGGTGGGGACAGGGACCTAGAGTGCCTGTCCTCTCCCCAGGGAGAGCAGGGCTTCAGGGACATTCTGGAAGTGGAGGAGCCTGGGTGTCCCCAACCCGGTCCTTGACATACACTGTGGGCAAATAGAAATGTCCAAAGAACTGGAGCCTTGGTCCTAACATGCCACGTGATGCCCAAGGTTCACCAGGCAAAGCACTGAGGCCGTTCAGGGCCTCCACCTCCACCAATCATCCCAGGATGTGTCCCCAGTACATGTACCTGATCATGATAAGCGACCATGTGTGCTAGGTCTCTGCAGTCGTGTCCGACTCTGTGACCCTATGGACTGTAGTCCGCTGAGCTCCTCTGTCCATGGGATTTCCCAGGGGAGAATACTGGAGTGGATTGCCATTTCCTCCTCCAGGGGATCTTCCTGACCCAGGGATTGAACCTGCGTCTCTTGTGTCTCCTGCATTGGCAGGTGGGTTCTTTTATCACTAGCGCCACCTGGGAAGCCCCTAAGTGAAGACAGGGGCCTTCAAATTTCACCGCTGGGGTTCAAAGTGAGGGGCCCCCTCTCAAGCCCCAAGAGATCCCATGGGGACTCAAAACTGCATGATGTCTGGGTGCTCTGGAGGGAAAACACACAGCCCTGGAGTCAGAGACCCGAGTTCAAATCACAGCTTGGGCCTCGCAGCTTTGTGCCCATGGCCAGGCCCTTACCCTGCTCCATCTTCCAAACATCTCAGGTCACCATTCCTACCTCACAGGTGCGGTGAGACAAACACACAGAGTTAGCCAAGACCTTGGCACCCAGCACGCACACTCGGTAACACCAGAGCTCCTGGTCACCCTCCCTGCACTGTGCCTGCACCTACTGACAACCAGATCCTCCTGTGAACCTTGGTCTCATCCTGAGGATCTTTCTGTCAACCCTGCCCAGCCCTTCCGAGGGACAGCAGCATCTGAAAACTCCCTGGGTCCCCCAGGAAGACCCCCACTGCCCAGGGGCGGTGGGGAGCACCCCGGGCCCACTCACAATGAGGATCGCCACAAAGCAGGCCAGTGTGGTGTTCCAGTCCCCGCTGCCCGTGGCGGCCGCCTTGCCCACCAGCACGCTGTAGAAGATGAAGTCTCCAAGGCCCAGCTTCACGCCCCCTGTGTGGTGGAGAGAGAGGGAACCCATAGGTCTCAGAAGCCCCTGGAGGAAGCAGCAGAGAAGGCTGACCCCAGCCGAACAGCCCAGGCACTTGGCTCAGCCCAGGGGACCCAGGGCCCAGAGGCTGGGGACCTCAGAGGGCTGATGGGTGGTGTCACTGCCTAGCCCACCTCACCTGGACTCTGGGACAAGGATTAGCTGTCTCAGAAAAACAGCAGCCAGTGGGGAAAAGGGGGAAACCTGTGGTCTGGCTGATTTGCATTCTGAGCTGTGCAAAGCCAGCATTTCTGATAATTCATGCAAAACTGGTGCTTGGTACTTGGTCTGAGTAAAGACAAGAGTGAATAAAATCCATTGTCCAGAGCTGGTGGGAAGTTACCAACTGAGCGCTGAGTATGAATTATAAATGCTTTTTAGGAAATTTAATTTCATTGCTTTTAAGAACATATATGATACCTGAGGTCCTCTGGAGACTAATGTCTCTTTAAAAGAGGTAAATGTATATTGTCAATCAACTCTGTTGTGGTGTAGTCGCTAAGTCGTGTCCGACCCTTTCAGCCCCATGGAAATTTCCCAGGCAACAGTACTGGAGTGGGTTGCTATTTCCTTCTCCAGGGGATCTTCCTGACCCAGGGATCAGACCCACTCTCCCACACTGTCGGAAGATTCTTTACCACTGAGCCACCAGCGAAGCTAAACGTAACTTGTAACTAGTGTATCCATTACTGAAAAGGAAACAAGCTTCTAGAATGTTTTGTTTCCTTCAGTACAACTGCCCTGTACACCTTCTAGGAAACGAGCTTCTAGAATGTTTTGTTTCCTTCAGTACAATTGCCCTGTACACCTTCTTATAGGATAATTTCATTCATCATGGACAATAAAAATGCTTATGAGACAGACAGGAATTGAGTGGGTCTGCATCAAGGAAACATGCTCTGCCCCGTCTGATCCCACTCCTCTCTCCTCTCTGGGCTCCAAGCAAGAAGCAGCTCACCTTAAGTCTGTCCCTTCCTTCACCCCCCCACCACTCCCAACTTCCTCACTTTGGCAAGCATGTAAGCTCTGCCCTCTTACAGAGAGGACTGCTTTTGTGGGTCTCTTGATACCACCCCCACTCCTGCCTGCCTATTCTGCCTGCTCTCTTCTCTCTCCGTTTTCAATCAGCTCTTTCTCAAAGGAACTGAGCTCACCTCACATGCACTTCAGAGACCTGAGGCAGCAAGTTCCACATCCCCCAATCAATGTGCTCAGGCAAGGCCACCACCCAGCCCTGTGGACACCCCCTATGCTGTCTATCTCAGCACCCTGCCCTGTCTACTCCCCAGGATCTTCCACAAGCGACCTTCCCTTCATCCCCTTAACATCGCCCACGCGGGCCGTCTGGTCTCCACTCTGACCCTGCACCCTTCCTGGGTACCTTCTGGGGACCCACGGTTTTGACAGCAAGTATATCCTGGTGACTCCTCGGGCCTGGAACCCTGACCTTCCTGAGCACTACTCCCCCTCGTGTGTCTCTGGCTTCTCCACCTGAGGTCCCCCAAAGTCTCCCACCTGCTGGCCCCTCCTCTCATCCCTCTCCCCGCCTCCCTGCCCATCCCTTGTCCAGCCAGGTCCCCCGGTGCATCCCATGCAGGTGGTGGTGCCCGAGTCGGCCCTTCTGGCTCTTCCTTCACCCAATCCTCCAGCAGTCTATGTTCCCGTAGCTGCCCGGGATCTGCCTGGGATGCAGCTCTGCTCACTTTAATTCCCCGCAACAAACCCCTAATGATCCCCGTAGCCTCCAGGATGAAGCCTGCGCTCCCACGAGTACCGCTCACCCTTGAAGGTCCGGCCCCCAGCTTCTCTGGCCACCAAACATCCCAGAGCTCCCAGATGGCTTCCTCGCCTCTCATCTGAGCCTTTGCCGGTGCTGTTGTGGAACAGACTCTAACCAGCCTTTGTCCTTCATTCTGGGAGGAAGACCAAATCCTTGGAATTTCCCCAGTGATGGGAGAGTCTTTATTGTCCAGCAGCCCCTTGGATCATTTATGCAAACGAGAGGATGGCGCTGCTGCTGCTGCTGCTGCTAAGTCGCTTCAGTCGTGTCCGACTCTGTGCGACCCCACAGACGGCAGCCCACCAGGCTCCTCTGTCCCTGGGATTCTCCAGGCAAGAACACTGGAATGGGTTGCCATTTCCACTGGTCACCAGAAAGACCAACCATGTGATAAGGAGGTTGGGACTCCAGGCTAGGCTGAGTCTGGCGAGAGGCAGCCTGGAGAGGAAGTCCAGTGTCATGAGCAAGGACTCAGTCCATTATGCCTGTGTAGTGAGACCCCAGTAAAAACTCTGGACACTGAAACTCAATACACACATCCATGTGCAGGGGTAGGGGTGACTCCCGGGTCCCAGGGGCAGAGAGCACCTTCCCAGACCTCACCCTATGTGACGTGTTCTTCATTTGGCCGGCTGGTCCTCATTTGTATCTTTTGTAATATCAATAAAACTGTAACAGTAAGTATAGACATTTTCTGAGTTCTGAGAGTCATTCTAGTAAATTTTCCAACCTGATGGAGTTGTGAGAATCCCCAGATTTGTAGCCAGTCAGTCAGAAGTGTGGGTGGCCTGGAGACCCCCAGAGCTTGTGGCTGGCATGTGAAAGGTGGGTGGTCATGTGGGGATGGTGCCCACGTGGGACCCATGCTGATTCGGGCAGAGGCTCAGCGCCAGGCCTGCCTCTGGCCCACTGCCTGTGTACTGGGTGACTGCTGACTTGTCCTTCCAGGCCAGCCTCCAGCCTACTGCCTTCCCCACACCCATCCTGAGTACTTTTTACCCAGCCTCCCCTGACTCGGGCTGCTCCGCGGGGAACTTCTCAAGGGCAGCAGCTGTGTTAACGCAGCAGCATCTCCCTGGCCCCATGAGCCTCCTGGCACACGCTCGTGGTCCATATGCGTGTGCTGGCCGGTTATTTTAATCCGCTTGGAAACAACCATGTGTCAGAAGGTCTTTGGGCGTGTCTTCAAGATGGTCCTCCACACCTGCTCCTTCTGCTCCCAGCCACTCGGGGCTCTGCCTGGGGGAAGCCTGCATCCCAACTCTGCCCGTCTTACCCTCCACAGCCCCAGTGTGGAGCAGTGCGGGTCTGCGCAGCCCAGCTCACCCCCAGAACACAGGGCCCACGCCTGCGACCCCACGGCTGCACTGGGAGGGCCTCAGGCTACTCGAGCACACACTCTACCAGCCACAGCCCTGGCCCTGCCCATCGTCTCCCTCCTCCTGCACAGCTCAAACCCCTCCCCCTCCCACAGCTCCCACCGCTCACAGGACACAGACGAGAGCCCCCATCTTGATCCAGAAGGCCCCTGGAGCCCCTGTCTGTCTCCCGGCCCTATCTCTGCACTTGGGTCTCAGTATCCTGCTTCCGCTTCCTCTAAGTCAGCCCCAGGGTCACTGCTCCCAAGGCACCCTCGGCTGGAAACCGAACGCCCCTGCACTGTGTGTCCCCCTCTGCGTCCTCAGCCTCTGGAGCTCAGCTCAGAAGTTACTTCCTCAAGAGACTTCCTCTGACCCCCTCAAGCAGGTCAACAGCCTTGTCAGTGGCCCTACCACCCTATGTTCTTCTGTGCAGTCCTCCCAGCTCCGGAGAGTGGTAAGTGCCCAGGTCCACATAGCAGTACCTGTACAATCACGCCCTGGTGCAGAGTGGGCATGCAGCCAGCGTCTGCCACACATGAGATAGCCTGGGCATTAAGTCCCCGTGGCCTGCCCATAGGACTGCGCCTTGGCAGGCTTCTCTCTGACTGTGAAGCATCTCTGATGTCAAACAGGCTCCTCCCTGACCTCAGGGAGCCCTACCCCAGGCCGACGCAAACCGTCCATCTGGACGCCTTACTTTCCTCCTCTTCCTCCAGCTCTTCCCCTGGGTAGCCAGGCAGTGGGGGCTCAAAGACGTCAGGGTACGAGGGCTCCCCAAAACTGTCATAGGAGTCTTCTTCTGGGTGTCCGTTGTCAGGTGAGGAGGGAGAGAGACAAGAGATGGTCAGAGGGTTCTCTGAGCCCAGGGCTTCCTTGCCCCACCTCGCACCACGCCCAGCCCGACACAAAGAAGGTTCTCCAGACCACACAGCAAGGGAAGGGAAGGGAGAAAAGCGGGGCCGAGGCAGAGGAGTGAAGTTCCACCTGCACCCGATCCCCAGGGTGTGCGTGCCCAGAGACAGTCTTCCCCGCCCTTCCTGTCCTTGTGCCTCCCAGAGAGGCCAGGCAGGCTGGGCGGGGTGCAGTGAAAAGCACCCCCCGTGACGACGGGCTGTCAGTCCCCTGATGCTCACCCATCTCTGGGTCGTAGGGGAGCTGAAGGGCTCCCTGAGAGGAAGGGTCCAGCTTGGCCATGCCTACGGTCCACACCATGGCAGCTGGGGAAGGAGAAAAGGGTCCAGCCTCAGACACTACTAACTATGGCTGCCCCCGGGGCCTGGGAGGCAAGTGGGATAGTCTGTGTCCCCAGAAAGCCTGCATGGGACCCTCATCCCTGTGGGTATTTGCTTATGGCCTCTGTTATGGGGCCTCTGGGGGTCCAGACTCCGCTGCACATGCAACGCCCAGCACAGTGCCCACCACAAAATGCCCACCGTCAGGGCATGCTTGCTGATGTTTTTATAAATAGAGATCCCTGCACACTGGCCCTGAGTCCAGCAGCAACCCCGAGAACCCTTCTTTAGAGACTGAACTTCAGTTGTTGAGAAAGCCCAGGGAAAGGCAGGCATCCTGCCACCCGCCTTCCCAGACCCCTTCCCTGAACAGTCCCTCCCCAAAGTCCCTTTCCAGGGGCCTGGAGGGCTGAATGGGTGACCTCAGGCTCATGGGAATGTGGCCCAGGCCCACTGCGTGAGCCTGGGTGAGATGCAACTGCGGGAAGGCCATACTCCTGGAAGCCCTCTTCCTGCTCTAAATGTCCAAGCTTCTTCCTGAGCCACAGCAGGACGCAGCCTACCTTCATCTCGGGAAGGTGGACCCCTCTTGGGATCACCAAGGCTACCTCCCCTCCTTTGGTCAGGAAGAAGGTTAACTGTCTCCCCATCAACTCTGAAAGCCAAGGCCAATGCAAACCCTGGTTCCCACATCTGAAGGAAGCACGGGGGTCACTCACATGAGTATATGAGGGCAGGGAAAATGGGCTCATTTCTCTCCTGGGCGGTTTCCACCAGCATCCTCAGTGGCCCTTTGGGGCACAGCACAGCCACAAGATCTGAGAAAGCAAAGTCATCCCTGGCACGTTAAGAAAGACGTTCATTCCCAGCCAGCCCCCAGACAGGAGCCAGCGCTCTAACACCAGGCACGGTGAGTGTATCCTGGAACCTCAGGGCAAGGCTCTCCAACCATGCCCCTCTGTTTCAGCAACCCCACCCTTGGGTTTCACCCTCAGTCCCTAGAGCCTACACTGGCTGGAGCCCATGGTGGGGTCTGAGCGGGCTAACTGCAAACAGGGACTGCTGTTGTTGCGGCTCAGAGACCCAGAGGATGGGCTTGAAGTCCCATTTCTCTGAGCCCCAAATTCCTTATCCTAAGAATGTAAGAAGCAGTACTGGTGATGGTAATCTCACTAATACAGTCGGCTTTCCAGATCTCTGGGTTCTGTTATCCATAGATTCAACCAGCCGTGGATCAAAAATTTCAGAAAATAATTCCAGCAAGTTCCCCAAACCAGTATTTGCTGCACACTGGCAATTACAAATGTCATTTACATTTTATTAACAGCTATTTATATATCGCTTATGTTGTACTACATATGTAATCTAGAGATAATTTATAATATTTGGGAGAGGACTTCCCTGGCCCAGTGGTAAAGACTTCCCCTTCCAATGCAGGGGGTGTGGGTTTGATCCCTGGTAGGGTAGCTAAGATCCCACATGCCTCACAGCCAAAACAGGTCAAAACATAAAACAGAAACAATACTGTAACAAATTCAATAAAGACTAAAAATGGTCTACATAAAAAAAAAATCTTGAACATACAGTATTTGGGAGGATGTACATAAGTTATATACAAATCCTATGTCATTTTACGTAAGAGATTTGAGCATCCTTGGATTTTGGTACCTCAGGGGATTCCGGAACCAATCCCCCAAGGATACCGAGGCAAGATTACACTAATTAAAGAGCAGCTCGCATCTGGGCTACTCATTATTTACTGGTACTGTGCCCAGCCTCAGGGTTGTTCTGAGGAGTAAATGACCTGTAGTGCAAAGTGCATAAGGGCGTGAGTGCTCAGCAAACATTTGCTGTCATGAGTAATCATGTCAACAGTCATGATTCCATAGGACCCGGTTTGTTTTTTATGGAGGTGAACTTCTCAGAAGGGAGACCATCCAGGCCTCCCTAGGGGGTTGAAGGGAAGGGGGGGGGCACGTCTCAGCATCCACCAAGCCTGTCCAGCAGTCAGGACTCAGCCCTGGATGTCACTCCACGGCCTCCCACCAGGCCAGTGGCCCACCTACCATACACGGAGATGGCGCCCAGGATGACCCAGGCGGACCACTCCGGGAGGTACTTGATGAACACCAAGGCCATGAGCGCGCTGATCATGATGAGGTAGGCCTGCTGCAGCACCAGGGGGCCCTTCCAGTGGATGCACACCATGCCCACCGCCCCGAAGTTCCAGACGGTCAGGAACAGGGTGGGGTAGTCCATGGCCACATTGTAGGTCTTGAGCACTTCCCTGTGGGACCAAAGTGGAGCCCGGGGGCTGGGACACTCACCGGAGACGTCAGGCCCAGAGGCAGGCAGTCCAACACCCTCAATCATCAAGTCCCAGCCTGGGTTTTCCCAATCTTGGGCTCATTTATTAACATCGCCTTCCCCATTTCCATGAACCCTACAGGTAACCCCTTGAAATACTTTCTGAAACAAGGTGGGGATTACACCGACATCTTGTCCTTGGGCTGGACGACCCTCTGCCCGAGGAAAAGATCTTTGGAAAAGTGTTTTCTCCTGTGCCTGCAAGTCTTTTGGGGCCCCGGGGTTAGGCTGATGTCCTAAATCCAGGGCAAGAGAGACCACCTTCCCCCAAAACTAGGAGGGACCCAGTCCCAGCCCAAAGATTGGAATGTAAATTTTGAGGCCTTTCTGATCCCTGCCTCTGCTGGGGTTCACAGCCTTCTCTGTGATGACTCTGAGTCTTTGTTTTAAATCAGGAACCAGAAGGAGACGTGTGGCCCTCCACTCCAGTGTCAAGGAGGCCAGGCTCCTGGAGCAGCAACAAGGGGCAAGCATGGAGCCCGAGGGAAGCCCTTCCCTCCCGGGTCCTTCAGAGCCATCCATGCCACTGGGAAGGGGTCTCGGGGGACCTGCTGGCCCTGGCAGCCACTCACCCAAGGTCCTGCTGCCCTCCAGCAGCCACTCACCCGAGGTAGATATAGGTGAAGAGGAAGAGCAGCATCAGAGAGGACATGATCAGCCAACCGTGGATGAACTGGGTGGAAACAGGCATCATGACTGCAGGCCCCCAGGCCCCTGGTCCTCGGGACTGACTCCCAAGCCTGGAAACCCTTCCTCATTAGGCTCCGCCTGACTATGCTGGAAGGTGGCTGTTTTACAGGTAAGGAGGGCACAGACATTCAAGGTGTTCTCTCCAGGTAACCCAGCAAGCATACAAAGGAGCTGGAAATCCTTCATGCCTAAACACCTAGCTCTCTACTTGTTCACCTGGAAAGAACATGCTTGGCACATTCCAGGCTCTAGAGAGAGAGCTGGCCGGGTCTCTGCTCCCACGTGCTATGTCCCCAGGTGTGGGCAGTGAGACAACAGACACAGACACACACTAGCAGGAAGAGATAAGGGCTGTGAAAAAAAACTGGCTGGGCAAAGTGACAAGAGACCTGCGGGGTGCTTCTATTTTAGACAGTGTGCTCAGGGCAGGCTCCTCCTCTCCTGGCCCAAATAAGGGAGGGTCAAAGGTGAGGGGGGGTGTCACTGCAACCTGCCTCCTCATAGGACAGACCCATCAGTCACCAGCTTGGGCCACTGGGGACCGCAGCGGCCACCTGGTTGTCTGCTCAAAGCGGAAGGGGCACGCTGGTATGTGCTGATCCTCCTCATCCCACCCGAGCCTGCCCAGACCACCATCACCTCTTGTCCATGTCGTGGAGTAAATCTGACTGAATGGAGGCTCAGCGGCCTCCCAGCAGATCCCAGCGTGGTCACGTGACAGCTGCTGACCACGGCACTGCCAGCTCTCCCCGGCCCCGCTCCTGGCTTGTCCTCATGCACACCGCAGCCTCTGCTCCCAACAAAAGCCCTCCACCCTACTTCCACCATCCACGGCCACCTCTGCCCCGATCACAAACTCTGCCTCGGTAACACAGGCAGCTCCAGCTCCTGGACACGCCCCTCCCACTGCTCACCCCCAGCCAGTCCCTCTATTTGAGGCTCTCCATCTCTCTCTACCTGCTCCACAGACGCCAGCAGCCTGAATATCCAGTGCTGCACACGCCTGCGTGTGAACAGTTTAAAAATCAGTAACGTCTTGTTCAATTTCCTTTCAGTCCTCATGGCTTCAAAGCCTTCCTCGGGAGAAAAGCCTGAAACTCGTGCCTAAAAGCTATAGATCTCTGTGAACGATTTGGGCTAGGTGGGGCTCAACTCCCCTGTTTCTCCCCAGAGCTGCTCTGCAGAGCAGGGCCCACCCAAAGGTCTCTGGGAGCTGGAAGACCTCGGTATAGCAGTTGTACACCCCCAGCTGAAAGGCAAATGGGAAAATAAAAATAAGCTTGGAAGGGAAGTATATGTTGAAAGGAGCCTAAAATAGAAAATCTGACTTCTTCAGAAGGAGAGGCAAAATAAAATTAACTTCTGAATATGAGAAGTGACCCTATGAACACAGCAAGGAGGAACTCAGTTAAGTGGGATTAAGTGTAAGTGGTAAGCACAGGAGTATCGGATAACCCGTGGTGGGGCAGGAGTCGGGTGGGAGAAAGTACAGGCAAACCTCAGGGATATTCGGGTTCAGTTTCAGATCACAATAAAGTGAGTATCACATGAAAGAGAGGCAAATTTTTTGGTCTCCCACCTCATGCAAAAGTTAATGCTTATACTGAGGTCAATTAAGTGTGCAATAGCATTATATCTAAAAAAAATGTTAAAAACAACATTAATTAGAAAATAATGCTGTTGCAAAAATGGCACCAACAGACTTGCTCAATGTAGGTTTGCCACAAACCTTCAATTTGTGAAAAGAAAAAAAAAAACCACAGTATCTGTGAAACACAATAAAATGGGGTATTGCTCTAAAACGCAAGGTCTATTTTACAGGAAAAAAGGAACTCTGTTTAAAAAAAAAATCCAGGGTTGCTGCGTAAGAGGCCCTGAGGCATGAAATCCAGGGTTGCTTCTAAGAGGCCCTGAAGCATGAAAGCCTAGGTTGCTGCATGAGAGGCCCTGAGGCGTGGCAGGCAGGCAGGAGGCAGGGAGCAGGCAGACCGGCTCACCTTGTAGCAGCGGTACTTGTAGAGCACGACCAGGAAGATCGTCATGGTGACAATGACGCTGATCATGATGAGGGTGTTGAGCACGGAGTTGAGGAGCCGCTGGCCCACTGAGGGCGTGTCCTCAGAGAAGGGTGTGTAGATGCTGAAGGAGACAAGGGCTGGAACTCTGCACCCGGCCGGCTTGCACCCCCCAACCCAGGGAGATGCAGGCATCCTGGGCACCCCCAGCCCTCAGCACAGCACTCTGGCTGCCCTGGTGAGTGCTGCCCACCATCCTCACCAGCTGTCCTGCCTCCCTGGCACCTAACTCCAGCTTCTAACTGAGCTGATGCAGCCACACGGGAGGGCCTGACTGGTCTTTACCACAGCCTCCTGGGCCCCCATACTAACTGAAACCTCTCCCGGAAGTGCTTATAACAGCTGACCCCATTCCCCAGCTCTGTACCCACTTCCCCATCAAGCCTAGGATGCCTTCACCCCAACTGCTACCCCTACCCACACCCAATGTAGCCCAGTAGCTGCACAGTTCAGTTCAGTTGCTCAGTCGTGTCCAACTCTTTGTGACCCCATGAATCACAGCACGGCAGCTATAAACTCAGGAGGCAATTCATTAATCCCATACTCTTAGGGAAGCAAACTGCTTGCCAAGTTCTCAAGGTCTCAATGCTTTTTGCCTAAGCTGCTCTGAGTCCCCAACAGACTATATGCTTCCTGAGGGTGAGGGCTTCTTTCTCTACTCCTTTCATTATCAACATCATAAACAAAATATAACAAAAACTCCCTTTTAAAAAAAAAGGTTTCAAGAAGGTACTCAGCAGTGATACCATGGGAGGCTGGGGGAGGGAGCAGAGGGAAGCTTCCCATTTTCCCAGGCTGCTGCTTCTTCCTGGATTCTCTTTATTAAGATAAACAAAATCTCCCTTGTGAGTCTGGGAGTGAGCTCAGAAATCGTGTGGTCCTCTTTAGTTTTACATTCACGGGAGTATAAATGAGAGCCCCAGAGAGAAAGAGACTTGTCCGTGGTCATGCAAGACGGGTGGCACCGTCACACCTGGGATGGAGCAGAGAACCTGCCTCCTGCAGTGAGGGTGCAGGGCCACTGCACGTGGATTAACTCTCTAGGTTCTCCTGGTAACCTTGCTATCAAACCCATCATACAGATGAGGAGACTGAGGCCGAGGGCGGTTAGGAAGGTGCCTGGCAGGTCACACAACCAGGAGGCTCTGGACGAACCAGGGTGGGGACTCGGGCAGCTCCCCACCCCTGCTCTTTGCTGTGGCTGCCATGGGGCCGCAGGTACAGTGGCCAACACAGGCTACACCCTCCTCCCCAAGTCCCGCTCCCCCACCCACCCCCGGCCCCCAACTCACAGCTGTCCATTCTTCTCTGTGTAGAAGCGCACGGACTTGATGGTGGCCACCACCACGATCATGCACAGTGTGACAGGCACAAATAACATGATCACATGCTTTGCCCCGTATTTGAGAGTCAGCTCCTCCTCCAGGCCCGGCGGCCTCCCGGGAACCCCACTGCAGACGTAGCGGTCAGGGTCCTCCTCCTCACGGTCCTCCTCACTCTCCTGGCTTCTCTGTGGGAAACCATGCTGTGAGGATCACGGAATACCCCCCAGAGGAGGCCTACCGACACAGAGCAAGGGTGTGTGTGACCTGGAAACACGAAGTTTGAATGTCGCTTTTCAGATGTAAGAACCAGTCTGTGGGCTGTAGTTTAGATGTGGGAGTGGTGGCATTCCAGGACATTGAGAAGTTTATGAGGACAACTAGAGATTGAGACTTGGCACTAGCCACCACAGATGCAGGAAGGGAGGCCACGGTGGCCGTGGACGAGGACAGTCTGCAGAATGGGTCTGCAGATCTGTCCCCTCCGTCAGTGAAGGGACTCAGTTCTGGTCGCATGGCCATACTAGTTTGGAAGGAGCTAGGCCAGGTGACGGGAGGAAGGCAGAGACTAAACATTTTTGGTTCAAAAATCACAAACCAGAATGGTCAGCACACATGGGGACTCTCTTTGATTGTATTAACAAATAAGGCACTGGGAATTTGCAGAGAAAGAAATTACTTTGAAATTTTTGCCCCCGCCAAAATCAAGCATGCAAACTTTGCAGCTTTGAATCGGAGGCTAACTAGGCACTGAGCATGTGGGAGGATCCAGGTTAGGGAAAGTGGGAGAGTATAAATGAGGAGGCAGCATTTAGGATGCCTGCCAGACACTGACATACACTGATCTTCAAGAATGTGTTTCAGAATTGTGACAGTTCAGGATCACTGGCTGCCTTGTTAATTACAGTAACAGCCAAGACAAAGCCAAGTGAAACAGAAATCAAAAGGGACTGCTCTTTGGTATCAGTTTTTTGCAGAGAGAATTCCATCTAGATTTTCAACTGAGAAGGAAAGGAAAACTGTTAATGAACAGGAACTGAAACAACTGAAATGCACAAAAAGTCCAGGAGATGAAAGACAAAACAACGAGCAAGAACTGGCTAAGGAGCAGCAGGGCTGTGGCCTTGAGCTGCTGAGATCTCTCTTGGAGGCCAGGGGAGGACAGGAGAAGGAGTGCGTTCAAGTTACAGCAAAGGGGAATGAGGCTGGCTGGAAGAAAGAAAAATACTAGAATGGGCAAAATAGAGAATAGGATTTAGGCAAATTCAGATGCTGTTTTACCCTGATGAGGAGGGAGGTAGCTTGACTAAGTGACTCTCCCAAGTACGCGCTCCACTTCATACTGTTATAATCTCCTGGCTTTCGGGCTGCAGAGGCAAGCTCACGGTGCAGCACACCCCTTCTGCTATGGGCTGCATGTTTGTGACCCCCAAATTCACATGTTGAAGCCTAATGCCCAACATGATGGTGTTGGAGATACAGGCTTTGGGAGGCGATTAGGTCACGAGAGTGGAGCCCTCAAGAATGGCATTTGCACCCTTATAAAAGGGGTCTAAGAGAGCTCCCTAACCCTTCTGCCTTGTGAGGACAACAGAGGGAACACAGCTGCCTATGAACCGGGAAGTGGGCCCTCATCAGACACCAGATCTGCCAGCGCCTTGACCTTGACCTCCCAACCTCCAGAGCAATGAAAAATACACTTCTGCTCTTTATAAGCCACCCAGTCTATGGTATTTTTGTTATGGCAGCCTGAACGAACTAAAACACATCCCCAGCTCAAAAGTCAAACACGAAATCAGCTAATCTCTCGGTTCCCATCTCCAGCATCTGCCAAAAAAGGTTCCCTCCAGCCTCTGTGCTGCCTGCCCCAGCATCTACTCACTCTCAGGTTCCTGTGGGAACAGTAGCCTGCTCAGGAAGGTGAACCGAACGGGCAGGCCCGGGGTGGATCACGCAGTCTACTAGTCGGTCTATGACAGGCCATGCACGTGCAGAATCCACGATCAAGCCCTCGCAGACCTAGGATCCACCATGGTGGGCCACCCGCCCCTTTGGCCAGTTCTCACCTTCACTTCCCCTCCCTCCCACATCAGGGAAGGCCTGGTTTCCATCCATGAGATATGGGACGCCAGCGGCCTGTCAGGAGACCACGGCTGCTTGCAGGAACCTACCCATTGGGCAGCACTCTCTCCGTCTTCCAGGCCCTGCCGGCCGTCCTGGCAGGAGCGCGGCGTGGGGCTCTCGGCTGACATCAGGGACGTCCGCTCATCACACACTTCTTCCTCGCTGTCAGAGGCCATGAATGTGAGCATGGCCCTGCCTCCAGAAATGCCTGGAAAAGGAGCACAGGGGTCTTCATGCCACTTTCCTGAGAGGCAAAGGCAGTGGAGAGTGAGAGGTGACTTTAAAACCTGGACACAGGTCCTGCCCACAGGTGACCATCCAGGATGCATTTGTCAAAGGGCTGCTATAGGGCTTCCCGAGTGGCTTGGTGGTAAAGAATCCACCTGCCAATGCAGGAGACACGGGTTCGATCCCT
Source organism: Capra hircus (assembly GCF_001704415.2). Taxonomy (NCBI): domain Eukaryota; kingdom Metazoa; phylum Chordata; class Mammalia; order Artiodactyla; family Bovidae; genus Capra; species Capra hircus. Next base: position 28,415,107 of record NC_030823.1, on the reverse strand, counting down.
GATCCAGGAAGACCCCACATGCCGAGGAGCAATGAAGCCCATGTGTTGCGACTACTGAGCCTGTGCTCTAGAGCCTGGAAACTGCAACTACTGAAGCCCGCGTGCCCTAGAGCCCACGCTCCAAAACAGAAGTCACTGCAATGAGAAGCCCGTGCACCGCAACGAGAGGAGCCCCGGCTCTCTGCAGCTAGAGCAAAGCCTAAGCAGCAATGAAGACCCAACACAGCCATAAATAAATAAACATTTAAGAAAAAAGCACAGTCCCCAGGAGCCACAACTGAGGCTGCAGCAGTCTTGAGAGGGACTGGCTAGAGAGGATCCAGGCCATGGGGGCGAAACTACCAACCGGAAACATCAGGGCCTCTCTAAACTCTCAGCACGCTCATGCGTTCAATCAACAAATATCTGACCACCATCTATCATGTGCCACGGACATGTCTGTCCTAAAAGAAGAAAAACCAATCCAATGCGGCGAATTCTATAATCCAAGCGTTCACTAAAAGGAACAGAAGGGACTAAATCTCAGAGATCAGGAGTGTTTTCTGGAGAAGATACCATCCTGTGATGGACACAGATTCTCCCAGGTGGCAGGGAAGGACAGAGGGCGTGAAGAGCGTCTCAGCCCGAGCCTGGCACTGCCAGGGCTGGGGAGGGGGGCGCTGCTGTGGACAAATGAAGGGTCTCCAGCGCCATGCTAAGGAGGTGTGCTTTGTCCCCTGAGGACACAGTGACAGATCAGATCTCTGGTTAGAAATCTCAGTCTGGTCACTGATTGAAAAAAGAGTAAAAAGAAGGAAAGGTGACCTCCCTGGAGACAATGATGGGTCGTGAACAGGGCCTAAGGTAGCAGCAAGATGGATGGGAGTGAGGGGAGAGAATCCATACAGACAAGATGTTGGGGACACAACAGGACAGAGTCCAGGACAATGACCAGGCAGGGGGTAGGATGGAGAATGTGGGAGAACAAGGTGTCAGGAAATCTGCTGTATGTAAATGGTTGAAAGTGGGGAGCTGACTGGGAGGCAGCTGAGGGCCAGGGTCTGAGCTGGAGGGGAGGGAGATGAGAATCATAGGTTTAGATGCTGTGGCCACGGGAGCAGTGAGCTGAGACCACAAGAGAGGAGCGTGCATGTGTGTGTGTGTGTTGGGGAAGTATAGCTGAGGACAGGACCCACAGGAAAAACCAAAGCTGAAAGGGCCACAGAGGAGGGAGCCTGTCCCCTCGACACTGCTGTGCTGCCCTGAGTGGCGTGTGGACCCAGCAGCACCGTGTGGATGCTGGGGCAGCCCGAACACCTACCAACACCCTGGGCAGGTCAGCTGAGCCGCCAGCAGGGCCAGCTCCCCCATCACCTGCCTCCTGGGACCCTGGGGACACTCACGCCAGTAGGAACGGTCAGGTCTGCTCTCGTCTAAAGCTCATCTCCGTGTCAGTGGCCCTCAGAATTTATGATCATTTTTATTCTATTTCTACAGTGTCTTTTTTTTAATATATGGACCATTTTTAAAGGCTTTATTGGATTTGTTACAATATTGCTTCTGTTTTGTGTTTTGGGTTTTTTTGGGGGAGGGGGCCACTAGGTTGGGGATCTTAGTTCCCCAACCAGGGATCAAACCCACATCCCCTGCGCTGGAAGGCTAAGTCTTAACCACTGGACCACCAGGGAAGTCCCTATGATTTTCAAGTGGAGAAGGCAGGCAGGTTCCTTCCACCGACGCAGCCAGTTCTGTTCATCTCGGCAGAGGCTCTGAGGCTGCTGCTTTGTTTTGAAGACAGTGTCCCAGGCCATCGCCTGCATTACTCCCAGCTGGACTTCAGCTCCATCCCCAAGTCCAGGCCCACGGCAGAGCCTGATCCTGCTCACCAACTCAGGCCCTTACAGAAGGCTTTCCCTAGCTCTTACAGGGAATTCGAAATGAGCAAGCTCAGCTCCCCTGGGTTCAGCAGAGGAACAAGTATAGGAGCGACAGCAGTAGTCACATCCGTAGGAAGCAGAATAAGGTAACATCCAGGAGAGGTGACAGGACGCTGTGCCACTGGAGTTAAGACTTGGGGTGGGGGGTGCAATCTATCCACGGCGGGGAGTAGACGTCTCAAGTCTTTAGGAGGAAGAGGGACATGAGATGAGACACAAGGTTAGGAATATCTTGCCAGGCAGAGGCTGAAGTAGGTGGGGCACCTGGAAGCAGCCTCGTAAACAGATGGCGGGATGGGGGCCTTGACTGAAATTCTGAAACACCCAGCAGGCTGAGGTGGCTGAAGCGTGGGGACCACGGAGGCAGTGATGGGAGGTGGGACCATCCGAGGGAGGGGCGTGGGGGCCTGGCCAGGGGAGGAAGGCTGAAGCTAGCCAGGGGAGGGAGCAGCCAAGGTTTCTGAATTAAGGAGGGATGTGACCAGAGTGTGCTGGGTGGGAGCAGAGGGCCGCCTGAGCCCTCCTGCCTCTTCCCCGGAGTCCCTAGGAGCGGTGCCGCCCAGGACCCAGGAGGAGGATCTGCTCCTCAGCACCCAGACCTTGGGACCAGCAGAGTCTACCTAAGAGCCCCATTAGAGGGGACTGGGCTGGGACGCTGGGAAGCTCTTAGCATCCTTCATCTATGCTAACAGTAATGAAAAAAATTACCTAATAGAGACCCAGGCAGAAAAACTTTAAAGTGCTCCTCTGCAAGGGTGGGCCCCGCTAGATAAATCCTAAACATACACCTGCCCGGGGCCCAGGAGATGCCCTCACTGACCCTGTGGCAACGCTGAGTCCATTCTTACTCAAAGAGCGACAGGGAACACAGAGCTGGCTTCACCTCAAGCTAAATTAGGACATTCTATCTTGAACAGTGTAGCGGCTCTTTCAATACTTTGTTTTGTCTGGGCTATGAATTAATAATTTAGTTACCATCTCCCTCCTTCTGTTCTTCCCACGCCTTTAGAGGCCCTAGGATTTATCTTCACAGTGACTGGAGGAGCGGATCAGGAGTTCCTGCATCTAAACGCCAGGGCTGCAGCCCCCAGGGAAGAGGCGAGCTCACCCTTCAGAACCACAGCTGCCGGCAGCCAGGCTGCCTCAGTCCCTGGAGCAAAGCATGAGGGGACTGGACAAATAAGAGGCTAAGATGCTTCTTAAAGGAGAAAGGGAGCCACAGGGCAGGTGGGGAGAGAAAAGCAGGGGACCCACGATCAAGTAGGAGTTAAGTCCTTTCCAATTTCCATTTCTTCAGCCAGACACCAAATCTCAGGAAAACACGTCTGCCTCCCAAAGTCTGCGGACACACCCAGGGAGAGCATGTTTAAAAACAGACTATATCCCTTCCATGTGAAACTGCATTGCAGAGGGAGAAAGTCAGAAAACTATAAAACATGCTCTGCCATCCACCACATGTAATGCATGGCCTCCTCACCAGAAAACAAATGCTCCCTGAGCAGATTCCTTCCCTCCGTGGATGCTGCCCAGGACTCCCAGAAAAGCAGGGCATGGAGAGGTTGCGGCCAGGAAGAGCTGGTCTTGGCTGTTGGAGCAAGGGCATCCTAATCACAGCCCTCTGGGCCTGGAGGAGGTGGGGACAGCTGGAGGTGCTTCCTGGGGCTCCCAGCATCTGAGGGCATGGCTTAGGACTTTCAGAAAGCTGTAAGATGCTGGAGATACTATTTCTCAACATGGCCCAGGCCACCTGAAGGGTGGTGGCAGAGCAGCTGCTGAGCCCTCACTGTGTACTAAACACAAGTCAGGAACAAGATACAGTCAGTCCCCTACATATGAACCTTCAACCTGCACACTTTTAGAGATTCGAACATGAGTTTGCATGCCAGTAGCGTGAGTTCACGTGTCTGGCGTACTTTTCAAGGTACTGTACTGTAAGATTAAAAATTTTGTTTGCTTTTTATGTATTATTTGTGTGAAAAGTATTATAAATCTCTTACAGTATAGTACTATATAGCCGATTTTGTTAGATGGGTACCTAGGCTAACTTTGTTGGACTTACAAACAAATTGGATTTATGGCCTCTTGGAACAGAACTTGTTCGATGCAGGGCACTTACTGTGCTACCGTTATTCCTCATTTTACAGATGAGGAAAAAGATTTTAAAAGTGGTAAGTTCAAAGTCATCCTTGGACTGAGGTGGTCAAGTTCTGTGCTCTTAAACACTACGTTAGGGTGCTTACTTAAAATGCAGATCCTAAGTATCATTCTGGCCAAAGGTCCAGGGATCTGCATTTTGAGACAGTCCCTGGGCGATTCTTAGGCTGGTGTTAAACCCTCCCTGGAGCTGCTCCTGCCAAGTAATGAGATGCCCCAGCCTGGGCCCAAACTTGGTACTGAAAGTGCCCAGTAACAGTTCACCTCCTTGTTGCAAGGGCAGGGCCTCACTCACCTTAGCACACCTGCTGCTCTGCACAACTTGCTCGCTGAATGCAGGCGTGAAAGAAGAGCAGTCCTTTCTCCTGAATATCCTGTGGTTGGGCTGAGATCCACTGGGGAGGAAGAGCAACAGGAGCTTTCTCGGACTAGGAGAGCTGCAGGGGGAGAATGCAGTGATCTGACTGACAATGTACGCATGCAATGCCCACCTGGAAGGAGGGTGTGAAAAACTGGGTCTCAAGCATCCCTGGTACAAAGTGCACCAGCCTTTCTGAAGGCAGTAAACATCAAGAGCTTTAAAAACATTCATACCTTTTGATCCTGAAATGCTAACTTCTCGGAATCTGTTCTACAAAAATAATAAAAGATTTATCTGAAAACATGGTTGTTGCAGTCATTTATAATTTTTTTTAAGTGAAAATGACTAAGATGTCTGACTTTGTATGTTAATATATCCATCCGATATATGACTAATAAAAATCTTACTTCAAATAATATTTACTAACATGAAAAAAAACCCAAGATGCTAAATTTAGTAGATTTAAAACCACAGATATAACCATCTGATTTTTCTTAGAAAATGTATATATATATATGAAGGACTGGCAAGAAATATTATACAACATTAAAGGGGCTTATCTTTGGATAGTGAGATTGCGGGTGACACATGATATTTTTCTGCATTTTTTAAAACTTCTATAACAAAACATGAATTGTGTCTGCTGTTTTTTGTAAAGCTATTAATTTTTAAAAGGGAAATAACAAGTATCAACATTTAGGCAGATTTTCTTCCATGCTGCCTTCTCCCACATCCCCTCTCACTGGACCCAGGGGACCTTGGGAAGCCGCTTTCACACCTTCTCCTAACCCCTCTTATTACCTGGCTCCTGAAGGAGAACAGAGCAGCTGGGATGGATTCCTCTGGCTTCTAAGTTGGAACCGAAGCCTGAAGGTACTCTGCAATCCTTGGAGGGAAAAAACGCAGATAAACAGTCTTGCTAGATGTTTGTCCACATCAGAGCACTAGTGACGCCAAGAACTCCCGCCGGGAGGCTGACTCAGGCCGGTGGGGGTGGGGCTGGGCGACTCTCCTCCTGCTGATGTCAAATCCTATCAACCCCATAGCAACCAGCTCTCCACTCTCTCCGAGGAAGCAACAGGATAATGCAGAGAGGCCACTGGGAGGAACAGGTGCCCCAGACTACACCCTGGAAACCCTTCCCACAACAAGGCACTGTGGCTGAAAACTCCTTGGATTAGGATGTAAAACCAAACATCCAACGAAGCCACCATTCACTCCCATTAATCAGCTGAATGGGATCCAAATGCTGAATGAGCCAAGCCAAGGGAGTCTGACCCAGGGAATTTCCCCAACCTTGCCTGTGTCAGCAGTCCCTGCAATTATTATGGAACCCTGGTGACCCAATTTCCTCAACCTGATTTTCATTTCAGAAAAATGCAAAGGTTTTCACCTTAAAATTTAAGGCCAATGGACCCAACTAGGAAACAGATTCCTACCTAAGTAGGAAATCGATTTTTAAATTCCATCGTAAACAAGAGTGCCTCAAGGAAAAACATGGAAATTTCGGTTCCAAAAGAAAATTGGGAGTCAACAGCGGGGGGGCAAAGAGAAAGGCTTAGATCCGAGTACTTGCTTTCTTTGTCTCCACAGGCCTAACAGTACTCCTTTCTTGCAGTATTGAAGTACAGTTGACTTACAACATTACAGTAGTTTCAGGTGTACAACATAGTGACTTAAAATTTTTTACAGATTTACATTGCATATAAGGTTACTGTAAAACACTGGCTATACTCCCTGCGCTATACATTACATTCTTGTATCATTTATTTTATACATGGTTGTTTGTCCCTCTTAATCCTCTTTTATTTTGCACCTCCCCCTTGGTAACCATGATCTGCTGGTCTATTTTTGCTTTTTTTTTTTTTCAATTCTCCTTATGATATTTATTGAAGGAAAACAAAACTACTAAATCAAAAAAATATATATGCACCCCCATATTCATTGCAGCATTACTTTTTTGTTTTTATTAATTTATCTTTAATTGAAGGATAATCACTTTATAGCACTGTGTTGGCTTCTGCCAAACATCAACATGAATCTGTTTCTGTTTTGTCTTGTTTGTTCATTTTAATTTTCAGTGCTCCCTCAAAGAGGGCAGCAATGGTTTTAAAAAGGTCACTTTCTATGGTCACATGGCTACTTCACAGAGCTCCCACGACTCCTGCGTTCCCAGCCTTCCCTTATATGGGGTGAGGAAATTCCCTTAGAAATTCCCACAGCTTGCCTGCTGGCCTATTTCCCCTGGCCCAGGCACCTGACCATGTATGGGCCTGGCTGACCGTCACCCATCTGTCCATCCATCCAGCCCATAATGTGATGCACATCACTTGCTGGATGGTTTTCCCCAGAACAGGGAGGCGGCCTCAGCTGGAGCAGGGGCCCACGTCCCCCAGGGAGGCCCTGAAGTACCGCTCCACTCTCCTGAGTCATAAGCCCCAGGTGACCCTCTGGGGCCTCCTGAACCTTGACCCAGGCTCTAGATTTCCCTCTGTCTGCCCTTTCCTACTCAAAAGCGCTCAGTAAACGTTTTCTCTCACTTCCTGAAGGAGCCTGGAAAAGGGGCAGTTTGGAAGTGACAGAGGGATGCTGCAAAGCTAGCCACACTGGCCGTGCGCTACCGAGCCACCTTTGAGCAGCCTCCCATAAATTGTGGTTTTGCTTTCAATGAAAGGCACCAAGACAGCAGCCAAAAAGCTGAGCCTTAGAAATGGACAGAGTTTGAATCAGCTAGCCAATGGATCTGAACCACATACTCGGACAATTTAACTTCACACGACCCACCTCCTCTTGTGTAAAAAGTAAGATAGGCACACTTTGCAAGATGACTGTAAAAACTAGAGCTAATGTGTAATGTGTCCAGCACAGAGTAGATGTTCAATAAGTGGTAATTATACTGAAATAAAGGCAGAGACACAGTGAGAGCGGACAACAGAAGCCTGTTGACAGCCCCCTTGGAAAGCTACAAAAATGCTAAACCATCAAACATGAGTTGAGTACCAAGGTCACGCCTCACTCAGGCCCTGGGTGTTTTCCTCTTCAGTCCCAGCCCAGGGCATGCTGGCAACATGAACATTTTGCCAAACAAAAGGGCACGTCCGTAGACTGAGGTCAGAGCTGGCAAGAACCTTCCGGGCCATCCAGTCAGCACCCCATTTCATACTTGGGAAAACTGAAGCCCAGAGGGACGAAAGGACAAGGGCCCATGACCAGAAGCCACAGTTTCGGCTCAGGTCTCCAAACTTCCATTGAGGAGCTCTTCCCTGCTGCTCCGAGTACTTGAGAGGGTCACATACTCAGTGGATTTCCAAGAACACTCAATGAAGGGAAAATTCTGAAGGCATAAGATATTAACACAAAAAGCAGGATACAAAACTTCACTTTCAGTTTCCTACTTCTGATATTTTAATACACGAATACAGGTATGTGCATAAAGTACTGTAAGGAAGTTCATGTTAAGAGTGGTTCTTTGGACTAGGGGCTAACAGATGACTTGAAGAAAAAAGCTTCCCAAATTTTCTAGAGTGAACACATATTGCTTTCATTTTTAAAAAGTCAGAAAGTTTCTGGTTAAGGTACAGCAGAAAGTGAGTGCCCTTTAAACTTTCCTTCCCATTGTTCCAGAAGACTGTATTTTAGCCAAGACAAATGAGCAACCCATTCTCCCAGGCAATGGAAAGAATGGACAGTAATCATCCCCCTCCTAGACATCCGGTGTTCACTGAGGATCACTTTGAAACTACTTCTGCCCAGACTGTAATCACACAGCAGCATCACCACCTCCTGGTCAAGAAGCCAACGCTGATTCTACAAGGCTTGAAGGCCAGGTCAGATGTGGCCAGCTCAAGGTGAGGAGAAACCCCTAGGCCCTGGCCAGGGGCAACATGGAGGGTATGCCAACCTCAGAGCCCTTTGCCTTCCACCCCCCAGCCCCACCCCCAGCTGCTGGAGTCCAGGGACAGGTGGAAATATTTGTAGAAACATTTGTTGCCTTGCCAGTCTTACCAACTAAACAGTGTCTAAAAGTCAAATCAACAGCTGAAAAACAGCCGAATGTGTCTTCAATAGAAACATAAGGTGACCTATACACACAATGCTTTAGTTTCTTTAAAAAAAAATTTTTTTTTGGCTTTGCCAAGTAGGTTCTAACAGAGATCCCACAGCAATGTCCTGGGCAGTCATGCAGGCACATGGGTGGGGTGTGAGAGTGGGAGGTCTCCCAAGCAAAAACTCAAAAGATGCAGAAGACACAGCCAGCTGGGTTCAAATGCTGGCACTCACAGTCACAGAAGCCACAGACAGGACAAGGTCCTTAATTCCCCGAACCTTAGTTTCCCCTTCTGTAAACCTTAGCTTCCCCTTTCCACTTCAGTGTGATGGAAACTCTTTAGATAACTGTGACAACCACTGTACAAAATGGCTTTTTCTTGTATATAACAAACTTATAAGTGACGTTATTGTCATTATTACCATCAATGACGTAAGAGAGGGGCCAAGGTAGGTGGAACCTCTCGTTCTGGCAAAGCCTGTGTGCATGTGTGCAGAGGGGCTGTGAGTAGGCACAGAGGAGCTGGGTGGGGAGGGCGGGGCGAAGGGCCCCGAGGCACAGTTGAGCAGCGGCCTCTGGCCAGGCTGTTCCTTGTCCTCCTCTTCCTCAAACAGACAGGCTCAAAGCAATCACCTCCCAACCCTGCATACATCAGACTCTTGGTACATAAATACTTCAACACCAAATGATACAGAATTTTTCCTAAAAACCCAAGGCACCATCATCCCACTCCACAGTAACATCCCACGAAGTCCTCCACCTCCAGCCTCTGCCCTGAATGCTCCCACATTCACCCAAGGCAAGAACCTGGATGGCCTGCCTCATGAGTGGCTGAAGCTGAAGCTTTGAGCTGAAGACAGGACTTCAGGCCCCTTCACCAGCTGGGCCCAGAAAACATAGCTGCTAAAACACTTTCCTGCCCCCACACAGCCACATTCACCCAGAGGGGAACCTGAGGCTCACACACCTGCAGCAGCTTATACAAAGCCTTTAATTACTACCAAAGGTCTTAGCCTAAGTCCCTGGAGACTCAGGTGTCTACAGAAGGGGCTATGTTGACTGAGGGCCATCCATGTGCGAAGAGCTCCAGTCCATAATGATCAGTTACTCTCAAGACAGACTGGTAACCCACGCTGTCAATTTTGGGTCAACGCGGCTCTGCGATTGCTCTGGATGGAACCGCCTCTCAGGCTCCCCATCTGGAAATGAGGATGCAGCTGCTGCAACACTCCACAGTTCACACCGTCAAAAGGGAACACTCATTAAGTCACAGACTGGGGCATTCCATCCAGCTGTCCAAGGGCTGAGCTCTAGTCCCAGGTCTGGACACGAGAACTAGAGTCCAGAACAACAGGTTCGAAGCCTGGCTCTCATATATCCTACCTGCGTGACCTTGAACAAAGTCACTTTAGCTTTGAGGGCTGAGTTTCTTCATTGATAAAATTTGGGATGGGAATTAGCTCCTGTTTCGGGTTCATTCAGCTTTTCAAAAGCTAGTTCTGGGAGTGTCCTCAGAGCTGTAAATGCCTGGTCAAAAAACAGCTAAACATCGCAGACAACGAAACTAGGGGCTCCAGGCCCGTCCTTAGGTCCTGTTCCTCACGCCGGGGGAAAGACCTCCGCCTCCCCTCCTGCCACTGCCAAGCAGAGCCCGGGGCCGCGTGTCGCAGGCCGGCAGGACTGGGCGCCCATCCAGCCAGGAGGGAGGAACACAGTGCCGCGTCCGCACGCCTTTGAGACCCACGTGCGCTGCTCCTTTAAATGTCCCGGCCCTTTAACAGATCGCACCGCGCCCACTCCGGCGGGGGCTCCGGCAGCGGGGAGAACTCGGCCCCGCTGAAGGCCCAAGGCCTGGAGCCGCTCTCCGCGCTCCTTCCAGTCGCCAGTTCCGGGCCAGCCCCCACCGCAGCGGTCCCGGCGCCCTCCCCTCCCCAGCCGCTGGGGCCGCTTCCCCGGAACCGCCCCGAGGCGCGACCAGCCGCGGCGAGGGACGTGCGGAGGGCAGGGCCCCGCCTGCGGAGTGCAGCTCCACCTCGCGCCCTACGAGCGGCGGGCGATCGGGCCCCCACCCGCGCGCCGCATCCAGCCGGCTCACCTGCTCCGCCGCGCCGCTCCAGCGGTGTTTACGCGGCTGGCCGAGCGCCCGGCAGACCCGGTGCCGGCGCAGGCCCCGCCCCCAGCCCGCCCCGGCCCCGCCCCGTCGGCGACGCCACGCTCTCCTGTCCACGTCCGGCCGCACTGGAGCCCGGGCACCGCGTAGGCGAGGGGCCGGGCTTCCCACCGTGAGCCGCAGGGACTGGGGCATGAACCTGGCGTTGGACTGGGCACTGACCTGAGAGGGAGTGGAGGCCGCACCTGTAATGTGAGAGGGCTTTGCGCACCATGGGGCGGTAGTGCGTTTGCTTCGTGGACAGTCTCCTGTCTTGCAGTTTTAGGTTCCGGCATCCCCCTACCTCCTCCCACCCCCAGGATTTAAAAGGGAGCGCTAGAGACTGGTGTGAGCTAACATCTTGAGAATTTTCCTGGTCTATTTTCTAGAGCTTCCAAACTACCAGGAGCACTAGATCAAATTAAGCATGGATGAAATTGCTACCCATGCCCTGAGAATTGACCTAAGTTGTTTCCAGGATTTGGGGTCCATGGGGTGAGTTGAGATGGTCGGTCAGTAATCTGATATTTCTGAGTAGGTTCAATTAAAAAATTAAGGGGAAATCCATGTAACGTAAAATTAACCATGTAAAGTGTATGATTCAATGGCATTTATACATTCCTGGTATGTAGGGTGGGCGTCCCTGGTGGCTCAGGGGTTAAAGCGTCTGCCTGCAATGCAGGAGACCTGGGTTCCATCCCTGGGTCGGGAAGATCTCCTGGAGAAGGAAATGGCAACCCACTCCAGTATTCTTGCCTGGAGAATCCCATGGACAGAGGAGCCTGGTGGACTACAGTCCACGGGGTCCCAAAGAGTTGGACACGAATGAGTGACTTCACTTGATATGTAGGTGGTTCAATCCCAGCCACCTTGATCTATTTCCAAAACATCTCCATCAATCCAAAATAAAACCTCCCACCCACTGAAATGTTTTCTTCACATCCTCTTCTCTCCTCAGTCCCTGGCAGCTTATTGACCTATTTTGGATATTTCATATAAATGAAATCATAGGGTATGTGACTTTTTGTAACTGACTTCTGGCACTTAGCATAAGTGTTTTCAAGGTTCAGCCACATTGTGGCGTGGATCAGCACTTCATTCCTTTTTTAAGACTGGACAATATTCAGTTACATGTCTATCACAGTTTATCTGATCTTCCACTGATGGGCCTTTGTGCTGTTTCCACCTTTTGGCAATTGTCAGTGGTGCTGCTACAAACATATGTGTACATATATCTGTCTGAGTACCTGTTTTCAATTCTTTGGGGGTACTAGGAGTTGAATTGTTCTAGTTGAATTTCAGTTCTAGGAGCTGAATTGCTAGATCATATGGAAATTCTATTTTTAACTTTTTGAGGCACCGTCAAACTGCTCTCCATAAAGCTGAGCCATTTTACACTCCTACCAGCAATGAACAGAGGGTTCCAGTTTCTCTACATCATTCGTCACTTGTTATTTTCCATTAAATTTATTACTATTGTTGTTGTTGCCTTCCTAGGGGTATAAAGGTTTTGTTTTGCATCTCCCTGTTAATTGGTGATGTTGAGCATCCTGCATTTGCTGGCCATTTATATATCTTTGGAGGAATATCTATTCAAGTCCTTTGCCCATTTTTAATCAGGTTATCTTTTTGCTGCTGAGTTATAAGTGTTCTATATATATTTGCTCTATATCAGACTCCTGTCAGATACATGATTTGCAAATATTTTCTCCCATTTTGTAGGCTCTTCTCACTTTCTGATAATGTCTTTTAATGCACATGTATATGCGTGCTCAGTTGCTCAGTCACGTCTAACTCTTTTGCAACCCTGTGGACTGCAACCACCCGGCACAACCACTGAGCCTGAACATGGGATTTCCAAGGCGAAAATACTGGAGTGGGTTGCCATTTCCTTCAGAGGATCTTCCTGACCCAAGGATCGAACCCACATCTCCTGCGTTAACATATGGATTCTCTACCACTGTGCCACATGGGGAGCCCTTTAATGTACATAAGCCTTTAATTTTGATGGAGTCTGGTTTATCAGTTTTTTCTTTTATTACTTATGCATTTGGTGTCATATTTAAGAATCTATTGCCAAATCCAGAGTCATTAAAATTTACCGCTGTGTTTCTTCCAAGAGTGTTATGGTTTTAGAACTTGCATTTAGATTATTGATACATTTTGAGTTAATTATTGTATATGGTATGAGGTCTAGGTCCAGCTTCATTCTTAGGCATGTGGTTAATTGTCCTAACACCATTTGTTGAAGAGACTGTTCTTTCCTCTGGTGAATGGTCTTGGCCTCCTTGTCAGAAATCAATGGGCTATAGATAAATGGGAAAAAATCCAAATTTTAAAAAGAGCTATTTAAATGGAAATTAGTCCAAGATGAAAATGGGGCAAGTCAGCATTTTGACAGACAAAATAATGATCCAAGGAATAACCATTGATGAATTAGAGAAATTAATTACAAGTAACAAAGAATTATTAAGTAATAGGTTCTTAAAAGTATAAGGATCCTCAAGGGACACAAACTGCAACTCTAACTGATGTATGAACCATCTCTGCAGAATCCCCAAGAAAGGACTGCCCAGGCATATTTCTTATTTTGGGAACTTTCAGTATTGTAATGTGAGCTTCCCAGGTGGCACGGTGGTACCCACCCCCACCCCCCAGCTGGAGTAACAAATGGCAACATATTCCAGTATTCTTGCCTGGAAAATTCCATGGACAGAGGAGCCTGGCAGGCTACAGTCCATGGGGTCCCAAAGAGTCAGACACGATTTACCAACTACACAAGCAGTGTACATATGTTAATCCCAAGCTCCTAATTTATCCCTCCCGCCACCACTTTTCCCCTTTCAGTTCACTTCAGTTCAGTTCAGTTGCTCAGTCGTGTCGGACTCTTTGCGACCCCATGAATCGCAGCACGCCAGGCCTCCCTGTCCATCACCAACTCCCTGAGTTCACTCAAACTCACATCCGTGGAGTCGGTGATGCCATCCAGCCATCTCATCCTTGGTCGTCCCCTTCTCCTCCTGCCCCCAATCCCTCCCAGCATCAAAGTCTTTTCCAATGAGTCAACTCTTCTCATGAGGTGGCCAAAGTACTGGAGTTTCAGCTTTAGCATCATTCCCTCCAAAGAAATCCCAGGGCTGATCTCCTTCAGAATGGACTGGTTGGATCTCCTTGCAGTCCAAGGGACTCTCAAGAGTCTTCTCCAACACCACAGTTCAAAAGCATCAATTTTCGGTGCTCAGCTTTCTTTACAGTCCAACTCTCACATCCATACATGAACACTGGAAAAACCATAGCCTTGACTAGACGGACCTTTGTTGGCAAAGTAGTGTCTCTGCTTTTCCAACCTATGCTGCCTAGGTTGGTCATTTGATAACCATAAATTTGTTTTCAAAGTCTGTAAGTCTGTTTCTGTTTTGTAAATAAGTTCATTTGTATCATTTTTTTAGATTCCACATGTAAGTGATATCATATGATATTTGTTTTTCTCTGTCTGATTTACTTCATTTAGTATGATAATCTCTAAGTCCATCCACGTTGTTGCAAATGGCATTAGTTCATTCTTTTTTATGGCTAAGTAATGTTTCATTGTATATATATGTACCACATCTTCTTTATCCATTTCTCCGTTGATGGACATTTCAGTAGAGTCCATGTGCAGACTGTATTCCTGTCACATGTAATCACTGAGGCTACCGTTCCACTATCTCATTGGTCAGCCACTGACTTGACATAGATCTCCTTAAACACCTGGAGCCAACTCCTCCCACTCCCAAAGTGAGAAGAAACCTCTCCTGGTCTTTATAGATTGGTCCTGAACTGGGTACTCCTGCTGTGCTTAACCAGGCCACCTGAATTCTGCCTTACTCTTTACTTTCTGCTTGCGTGGAAGGTCAGCCAAAAGTGCAAGCCTAGGGTCCTCTTGGATCTTTTCTGAGCCTGTGTCTAGCCCTGGACTTGTGTGTTGCAGTCTGGACTCCCTGGTAAAAGAGGTGGCACTTCAAAGCCTTTTTGCTTCCAGTATCTTCCTCCTTAGCCTCCCCCTTCCAGACTTTTTGGTTGATCTGCTGCTTAACCTATCTGCTGCCTCTTGCCGCAGACAGCTATGGGTCCTGTATGTGTTAGCTGCTCAGTCTTATCTGACTCTTTGCTGCCTCATGGACTGTAGCCCACCAGGCTCCTCTGTCCATGGAATTCTCCAGGCAAGATTACTGGAGTGGGCTGCTGTTCCCTTCTCCAGGAGATCTTCATGACCCAGCGAGATCGAACCTGGGGTTCCTGCATTGAAGGTGGATTCTTGACTGTCTGAGCCACCAGGGAACCTGCTGTATGTCTTTTAAGTCCTTTCAAAAGATGCTCCTTGGGAAGCTACTCTAGACTGAGGGAAGTGAAGCAAAGGTCAGCCTCTGTACCAGTGCCTCAGGGGACTGCCAGCTGGGCCGCAATGGAAAACCACATTTTTGAGAACAAGGTCTGTGTAGCCCAGTCTGGCACCAGCAAGCCACAGCAAGGATTCAGGCTGTTTGTCCTCCTGGCTGCTGCTGGGAGAATGGGAGATGGTGGGTAGGTAAGCAAAAATACTGCAACAATTTCTTACTGAAATTTAGCAGCCTCTTTCTTCATGAGTCACTCCTCTGGTGGTTCTAATTTTTTTTTCTTTTTTTTTAGATTCCAGAGTCCAAAAAAGCTGGTTCTGCCAGTTTTTATAAGCCCAATGGTTGCTTAAGTGGAGGGACTGATTCTTGAAGCTCCTTGTCTGTCATTTGCCATAACATCATTCCTAAATAGCCTCAGTTTTACCAGTGGACACTATTGATTGAACAGTTTTCTCCTTGAAGCCATGCTCTCCTGTTTCCCTCCTTCATGGTGAACTTCTCCTCCTCTGCCCTTTTTTTGCTTCCGGGTGTCAGTGGGGTTCTGTTCTCACCGTGCACACTCTTCTTGGGGAATCCAGCCATGACCCAAGCTGTCACCTCTGTGTTGATGAATCTCCAACTTAGTCCTCTCCTCAGAGCCCCAGACATGGGGACCACCGTCCATGAACCACTCCACTCAGAAATCCCACAGATCACTCTAGGTGAAGCTGGGTGAGAAAGTTCTGGCTAATAGGTTGGAAGGAGAAGGGGTTCATCCTTATTCTCATTCTTCTTGCTATCTGGAACATGGTAGTGATAGCTGGAGCTCAAGCAGCCACCTTGGACCATGTCAACCATGGGGATAGAGAATCAGTAAAATGGAAGGAGCTGTGTCTTTGATAATTGTGGAGCCACTAGCTTAAAATTGCTTACCTCCTTACTCTGTCTCAAGCTGCTCTGGTGGCTCAGACAGTGAAGAGACTGCCTGCAGTATGGAAGACTGGGTATCCATCCATGGGTCGGGAAGATCCCTGGAGAAGGGAATGGCAACCCACTCCAGTATTCTTGCCTGGAGAATTCTGTGGACAGAGGAGCCTGGCAGGCTACAGTCCATAGGGTCACAAAGATTCAGACATGACTGGGCAACTAACACTCTGTCTTAGGGAGGAAAAGCAATTTTATCTTGTTATTTGTGAGTCCCTCAGATGGAACTAAACCAAAGTTTGCTTAATACACAAGATGCTTCCAGCCCTATTCCTCTTACACCATTGCCCCACTGGCTGCGCTAAAGCACACGCAGCTGTCACTGCTAGCATCCCTCTGCACAGCACCTACTGCAAGGGATTATAGAGGCCTAGTGGCTTCTCTTCGTCTCTCCCTGTGACCGCCTCTAGAGCAGGGCCTGTACATTTCTTAGGTTCCTGCCATGTGGTCAACTTCCTTAAGGCAAGAAAAAGAGGGATAGGGAGTGGATGTTCTTGGATCCCATTTTTATGTGCTTTACGTTTTATCTATCTTATTTTAACTGTTAGAGCAGCCCTGTGAGAGGTGGAACATTATTGCTCTTTTATGTGGAGAAATGGAAGTTGACAGGGAAAAAACTGGTTTCCCAAATGTGCATGGATAACGAGGGGCAGAATTAAGTGAGAACCTCAAGTGTGTCTGGCCTGATGCGTAAGCCCACTCTAGCCCACCTAGAAGGTTCCACATCAGAGCATTGGCTGGGCTGTGGCTGCATGATCTTTGATGAATTAATTCCCTTCATGCTTCTCCTTTGAGACTCATTCTCAGCTGCTTTTCGCATGCTGGTTTGTGAAGGATGAGTAAGCGCCTTTCTGAGCCTGACCTCAGTTCAGTAAGGGATGGCTTCTGCTTCAGGTTTTGTTGTTCAGGGGACTTGAAGCTTCCTCAAAAAATTAAAAATAGAACTACCATGTGATCCAGCAAATCCAATCCTGCTATTTATCCAAAGAAAATGACAGCACAACTTCAAAGAGGTCTACACACTCCAAATACACACGCCTGTGTTCACTGTACTATTATTTACAATAGCCAAGATAGGGAAGCAGCCTAAGTGTAAATAATTTTTAATTTTTTGAGGAACCTGCATACTGTTTTCCATAGTGGCTGCACTAATTTGCATTGCTACCACTAATGCACAAGGGTTCCCCTTTCTCCACATCCTTGCTAACACTTGTTATTTCTTATCTTTTTGATGACAGCCATTCTGACAGGTGTGAGATGATACCTCATTGTGGTTTTGCTTTGCATTTTCCTAATGATTAATGATGAGCAGCTTTTCACGTGTGTTGGTCATCTGTATATCTTCTTTGGGAAAATGTGTGTTTAATTCCTCTGCTTGTTTTCTAATTAGGTTTCTTTTTAATGTTGAATTGTTTATTTTGGATATATTATATTCAAATATTTTGTATATTAACTCCTTATCAGATGTATTTTTTGCAAATACCTTCTCCCATTCAGTAGGTGTCCTTTTCATTTTATTGATCATTTCCTTTGCTGTGCAAAAGCTTTTTAGTTTGATGTAGTCCTATTTGTTTATTTTTGCTTTTGTTTCCCTTGCTTAAATAGATGCAAAATATTATTGTTAAGACCAATGTCGAAAAGCATACTGCCAATGTTTTCTTCTAGGAGTTTTATGATTTCCTAAAACCTATGGTTTAGGTCTTATGTTTAAGTCTTTAATCCATTTTGAGTTTTACTAAAAGGTTTTTTTTTTTTTTTTTTTTTTTTGCTGAAAGTTTAATTTATGCTCTTAAAACTGAGAATTCCAAAAAAGCTTTTGTTTATGTGAATTGTATCTATCAATATTTATCACATTAGAAATTAAAACTGAGAAAGTTAAAAAATGTTTTCATTTTAAAGTAATAACAACCAGTGATATGTTAACATTTTAATGAAAATAACTGTATTTTACCTAAAAGAATTAGTGAGGAAAGTGACACTGTTTTACATTTGTGGTAGGCAGAATAATGTCCCTCAAAAACGTCTAAACCCTATTCCCTAGGACCTGTGAATATGTGACTTTAAATGACAAAAGGGATATGTGAATGTGATTGGGGTTAAGGACCCTGAGATGGGGAATCTTCCTAGATTGTCCAGGTGGATTTAGTTACATGAATCCTTAAAAGTGTGGAACCTTTCCTGGCTGTGGTTGAAAGGAGATGCAGCCACTAAAGAAGAGTCAGAGGGGAATGTAGTTTTTCTGTCTTTGAATAGAGAGGAAAGAGACCTCAAACCAAGGAGAGCATGTGGCCTCTAGAAGCTAGAAAAGGCGAAGAAACAGTCTTCATTAGAACCTTGAGAAAGGAGCACAGCCCTCTGACACCTTGATGTTCGCCCCATAAGAGGTGTATTGGACTTCTGCCCTGGGGAACTGTAAGGCAGTGTGTGTTGTTAAGTGACTGTGTTGGTTTTTGTTTTTGTTTTAATAACATCAAGAGATAACTAACATAACATTTTGGCAGATTTCTTTAATGTCCAGCTTCTAAGAAGACCATTGGATATTCACATCTGCTTCTACATTCAGTCTTTTGTGATATGATGCTTTGGTTGAAGTATATAAAGAAAATTTGGCCTTGTGTATTGTTAAAGTTGGAAAATGTAAGAGAGCTTCAGTAGCCTTCTCAGATCACTGGGGATCATTCTGATACTACACTAAATTTAACAGTTGTAATTTCCTAATTGTTAGTTGCAGAATGGAGCCCGAAATGATATCAATGAACTTTTCATATCCATTACATTAAAATCCATTGATCTCTCTTGCACTTTAATGGATCTTTTTACCCATGCATGATTTTATAACATCATATATTGAGTGTCTAGAAAAACATTGATTCACTGAACTATGCAACTCTTCCAAATGTTGACATTCTTCATTATATGATATAAAAATACAAAATTTTAATATCACCAGTAGTCTTCTCTAAAATAGCTGGGAGGCTCTTCAAGTCCCTATGGCAGATAAAAGTTTTCTAGAATTCTCATGTCATTAGCAACACATGCCGTCAGCATTTTCCCATCAGTTGTTTTCCTTGAAATAATAGGCTCCTTTTGTTCATTTTCATGAGAATGTCTGCCAGATACACAAGTCTGAATAACTTTCAGTTGTCCGTCATACTTCCAAGCAAAAATGATATTCTCTAGAGAAAGCAGCTACTGCAGCTTACGTAAGAGTGTAATCGCAGAAATGCTTTTCATGGAGATGACCAAGACGCTTCAGACTGTAGCAGTAAGGCTTGATGCCGACTTTCCATTTCACTACACAGAATATTCAAAATATTATGCAGATATGTTATATGAAAATATTACACAATCAAGGGTAGAGATTAGACAAAATTGGCAATTTTTACTGCTTTCTTCTGTATGTTTTCAGCTGAATCTGGCACTTTTAAAAAGTCACTGATTCGTGGCCATGACTGTTATAATGGTGACCAGTACTGTTTTGTGCCACTGAGTTTCCCCCACACTCAGGCCCCGGAAGGTTTATCTACCATTGCTTTTGTTCCATCAGTGCCCATGCCAACATGGTGAGAAAGAGTAATAATAAAGTTTTAGTATTAGTATGAAAATCATGTTGCCCTAGCGGTCTGCAGATCATGCTTGGAAAACCATCCAGTTGAAGCTGTTTTCTGTCAGGCCTCTACCTTCGTTCCATGTTTCTATGCTACGTAGGGGGTGGGCTTAGCATTTTGGTGTTTGTTTCTTTAAGGATGTGCATATCATCTTGTCATGTTCTTACAAGATTTATGAAGTTAACACTGTATGCTTTGTAGACAGCTCAGAAAACATTTTTTTAATAGCCTGTCTTCCGCTTTGCTATTTTCTTGGTTTTGTGTACCATTCTACACTTTTGGGTTTAGGAAGGAAAGGAGTAACTGTCCAGTAGTCATTCCCACTTAGTGGAGAATGACTTCATTGAACGTGGAGGGGAAAGATGTAAAGGATGTTAAGGAAATTAAACAAGGAGGCCATGAGACTGAATTGGCTCTAATGCCTTGGTGCCCCATGCAAGCAAACCAAAACCTAAGCCAGAGTTAATGCACTTCAATCAGCGAAAATGAAACTTGAGAGCCACCAACTGCGAACAGCCAACTTGGCTTTTCCAAATAAGGCAACTAACTGTTCCACTTTGGCCAATCAAATAATCTCCCTGCTTTGCTTCTTCTCTGTCAAACCCCTCCCTAGCTCCTGTCAGTAGAAAGCTCTTCATCACCTTTGGTTTGGTGCTGTCCAATTCAAATCAACATGAACTCAAGCTTTTTTTTTTTTCCTAATGTCCGTCAGTTTACCTTTTCACACGCATGTGCGTGCATGCTCAGTCACTAAGTCATGTCTGACTCTTTGCAACCCCACGGACTGTAGCCCGCCGGGCTCCTTTGTCTGTGGGATTTTCCAGGTAAGAATTCTGGAGTGGGTTGCCACTTCCTCCTCCAGGAGATCTTCCCAACCCAGGGATCAAACCCGCATCTCCTTCATTGGCAGGTGGATTTTTTACCACTGAACCACCTGGGAAGCCCCTTTAATGTGTATACATTTGGACAATATTTAATTTCATTACATGTTGTCAAGTAGAAAGCCACAGTGAGTCATAGACACAATCAGATTTATCCTAAGGCACATAGTCAGGGACCAGTGTATGGGGTTTGAGGCCGGCAGAATAACTGGAAATTGAGGGAGGCCATCCTAGGAAGAAGGAGCCAAAGAGGGGAGGCCCCCCACAGAGGGCTCCCCAAATCTGCATGTAAATTCCCCCCAAAGCCATGGCTGACCTCTTCACCAGAGATGAAGGGCATTTTATTTATTTATTTGGCTGCTACAGGTCTTAGTCACACATGTGAATTCTGGTCTTAGTCACACATGTGAATTCTTGATGTAGTTGTGGCATGTGGGACAGTTCCCTGACCAGGGATTGAACCTGGGCCCCCTGCATTGAAAGTGTGGCATCTTAACCACTGGACTACCAGGAAAGTCCCATGAAGGGCATTGCATAATGATAGATTTTAAGTTGGCCCCTTTCAGATATTTGCTATGTATAATTTCTGAGCTAACACAAAAGATCAGAAGAAACCAGACACCTAGCCAGTGTCATAAGAATTGCTTAGTGTGGGAAAAACTCACACATCTAGTGCTAGGAGCGCTGTGAATGTCATAGTAGTGTGAGAGTGAAAGGGAGATGCCCTGGAGGAGGACTGAGGTTTTCTTTAAAGCCACATAAGGTAATAGTCACAAGTTCCAGGGATTAGAACCTGAACATTTTGGGGGATCATTACTTAGTCAACTACAGCCCAACCTTCAGCTCTCATAGTCATGTCTATCCTGCACACAAAACAGTCCCATCCAGGTGTCTTCCTACTTCTCAGCCCACGACAGCAGCATCTCAAGCCCCAGATATTGTCTAAATATCATCAGCGATAAAGCTCAAAATTTCATCATGTTTATCATCTAAAATCAGTGGCACTGGGTATGATCCATCCTGGAGCAGAATTCCTCTCCATCTCTGGGCTTCTAAAACTAGAAAACAAGTTATCTGCTCCCAAAATACCGTTGTGGGACAGGTACAGGATAATAGCTATAGACGTTCCCATTCCAAAAGGGAGAGAATTGCCGCAACAACTGAGCCCAGGCGGCGCAACTAGAAAGTCTGCGCACTGAAATGAAAGATACTGCTTGCCACAGCAAAGACCCAACGCAGCCAAATAAATATACAAAAGAAAAGGGAGAGAACAGAAGAAAAAGAGAGTCACCAGCCCCAAGCAACTTTGAAACCCTACCAGCCAAACTCCCATTAGGTTCCCTGCCCTGCCCCCCTGCCTCCCCATCTTCCTTTTTCTTGAAAGTGTGGCGTCTGTTTGCAGCTGAGTAGTTTTATCTGCCTGTTTCTGGCCTATAGAAGCTTGGTGACCACTTTCTTTCATTTCACCCTCTCAGTTTGAGTTGGCGATTTTCGAACGTTCTGAAAACCCTCGTGTATGTCATGGAGATTCGCACCATGAAACAAGAGGCTCCTGGAGTCCCCCACCTCTATTCTTGGCTTCTGGCTTCTGCTCAAGTGGCCGAGGGGATGCCCGGTCACGTGTCTCATCTCTTCAGTGCTAACGTGGCTCTCCCACCACACCCTCGGCCTTCTCTCCACAGTCTGCTTTTCGGACAGTCAATCTCCGAATTAGCATCTTTGGCAATCTGGGATAGGTTGAGAGTTTCCCAGATCATCAAGTCTTGGTTCTTTCCTGCTGAACAGTTCTTCCCTCAGTTTATCTGTGACCTCTGGAATTTTACTGTAAGCAGCGAGAAGAAACCAGGCTGCACCTTCAGCCCTTTGCTTGGAAACCCCCTCAGCTGAACATCCAGGTGCCTTGTTGGCAAGCTCTGCTGCCTTCAGGCCTGGAGGACACGATTCTGCTAGGCCTTCTGCCTTGATAGAGTCAGGATTCTCTTTCCTTCAATTTCCTGTCACGTGTTCCTCATTCCCTCTGAACCTTTGCTAGCAGCACCTTTAACATCCACGTTTTTTTTAACCAACAGTCTGTTTATGATAATCTAGGTATTCTCTAAGATTACGTGGGCTTTTCTACTGTGCTCTTCACTTGTGTCTGAGCCATCACTGACAGTGTCTTTAACAACCATATTTCTACTAATAGTCTGCTCACAACGATCTAGGCTTTTTCTATCATGTTTCTCAGAATTCTAGATTCTATCCCTTTCTCAAATCTAAAGCTACTCCATTTTCAGGTGTTGTTATAACAGCATCCCTGCTGCTGCTGCTAAGTCGCTTCAGTCGTGTCCGACTCTGTGCGACCCCGCAGACGGCAGCCCACCAGGCTCCCCCGTCCCTGGGATTCTCCAGGCAAGAACACTGGAGTGGGTTGCCATTTCCTTCTCCAATGCGTGAAAGTGAATTTGCTCAGTTATGTCCAACCCTTAGGGACCCCATGGACTGCAGCCCACCAGGCTCCTCCATCCATGGAATTTTCCAGGCAAGAGTACTGGAGTGGGATGCCATTGCCTTCTCCTATAACAGCACCCACTTCCAGGCAAAATCTGTATTAGTCGGCTCAAAACAACACACATTCACTCTCTTCTATCAATAGCTCTGAAGGTCAGATGTGGGAAATTAGTTTCATGGGGCCAAAACCAAGGTGCCTGGGTGTGCCCACCCCAGAGGCTTTAGGGGAGAATCCATTGCCTTTCCTTTTCCAGCTTCTACCCGTTTCCTCCTGCAGGTTCCAGCTTATATTGCTTGGCTCATGGCTCTTCACATTTCTCTCTGCTTCATCATTACATCAGCTGCTCTTCCATCTCTCTAATCAGATCTCCCTCTGCCTCCCTTATAAGTACTCTTGTGATCACATTTAGGGCCCACATGGATAATCCAAGATAATCTTCTCATCTCAGGATTCTTAACATAAGCCTGTCTGCAAAGACTATTGCCATGTGTGGTGGTGAATTTTGTGTGTCAACTTAACTAGACCACAGTATCCGAACACTGGGTCAAGAATTACTCTAGATGTTTCTGTGAGGGCATTTTTTAGATGAGATTGTCATTTGAATCAGTAGACTTAGAGTGAAATGGATTACCCTCCGTTATGTGAATGGGCCTCATCCAATCCATCAAAGCCTTAATAGAAAAATATCAGCCTCCCTTGAAGAAGAGGGAATTCTGCCAGCAAATGGCCTTTGGACTCAAGCTGCAGCTCTCTCCTAGGTCTCCAGCCTGCCAGCTACCCTGCAGATTTTGGATTTTCCAGCCTCTTCAATTGCACAAGCCCAGTTCCTTAAAATCTCTTTCTCTCTCTATAACTTCACACACACACACAACCTATTAGTTCTGTTTCTGTGAAGAACCTGACTAATACATCATATAAGGTAACATAAGTTTCTAGGAAATAGGGCACAGTTAACTTTGGAGCCACTGATGAGTCTATCACAAACATCATCAATTCTTTTCAAGTTCATATGGAAAATTTATCAAAATTGACTCTATGCTGAACCATAAAATAAGTCTTGGTACCTTTCAGTCTTATATAGGATGTCCTCTTTTGACAACAGTAACAAATTAGAAATCAATAATAATAACTAGAAAAGTCCCACATATTTGGGACCCATATGGGTGCTAAGCAGCACCCATAGGACAAGGAAGAAATCACTAGAAGAGTGAGGGACTATTTCAAGCTGAATAAAAATACAATATATCAAAAATTAAAGACTGCAGATAGGCAGTGCTTAGAGTAAAATTTATAGAAGTAGATGCTTACAAGAAGAAAGATTTAAAGTTAATGACCTGTTTTACCTGGAGAACTAAAAGAGTGAGTTAAACCCAAAGTGAGTAGCAGAAAAAATAATAATGATAAGAACAGAAATCAACAAAATAAAAAACAAATGATAGGGGCTTCCCTCCTGATCCAGTGGCTAAGACTGCGCTTCTAGTGCAGGCGCCAAGGTTGTTTGAAGTTTGAATTACTTTTCTTGGGAAGAGAGTAGTGACAGGAAATGACCAGATAATCCACTTTTGACATGTATCAGATAGTACTAAAGCATTTGAGAAACCTCATGGGATTATACCATAAATGGTCAGACCTTTAGTCAAGTTCAGATACGCAGGTAATGGTCTCACACAAAGCAACAGAATGCATGGCAGTCTGCAGTATGTGTCTTTTAAAGCCTCTTCAGTATTTTTGGCTTGAGGACCACTTATGCTAATAGCATGCATAGAGCTCTCTGCAGATAACACATTTTGAAAATATGTAAGATAATTGCATAGAAAGGAAATAGAGATGTAGCTATACTTTGAAACTAGCAAATTATTTTCCTTGCTACAACACTTCTCTTTTCCTCTAATATATATTTACAGACAGTGTTCATGGAATATTACTGCCATAGTACAAAGAATGGCTTTTGTGGATTTCTTCTTACACGCTGCAGGAGGGCCAGCTTTCATTTTGGGTGTGGCTATCTCACACAGCAGTATGGTATATCAAGCCCATTAAAATGACCTATATTTAAAAGTACACATTTAATTTACTTAAAGTTCAGTTGGTAAAGAATCTGCCTGCAATGCAGGAGACCTGGGTTCAATTCCAGTCCACTCCAGTACTCTTGCCTGGAGAATTCCAAGGACAGAGGAGCCTGACGGGCTACAGTCCATGGGATCGCAAAGAGTTGAGCACGACCATGTGACTAACTTTCTTCCACTTTTTCAGGGAACTGGACCCCACATGATGCAACTAAAAGTTTGTTTGCTACAACTAAAGATACAATGAAGATGGAAGATCCTGCATGTGCGACTAAGATCTGACGCAGCCTAAATAAATAAATAAAAGAATGTAAGTTTCAGTTCAGTTCAGTTCAGTCGCTCAGTCATGTCCGACTCTTTGAGACCCCATGAATTGCAGCACGCCAGGCCTCCCTGTCCATCACCAACTCCCGGAGTTCACTCAAACTCACATCCATCGAGTCCGTGATGCCATCCAGCCATCTCATCCTCTGTCATCCCCTTCTCCTCCTGTCCCCAATCCCTCCCAGCATCAGAGTCTTTTCCAATGAGTCAACTCTTTGCATGAGGTGGCCAAAGTACTGGAGTTTCAGCTTTAGCATCATTCCTTCCAAAGAAATCCCAGGGCTGATCTCCTTCAGAATGGACTGGTTGGATCTCCTTGCAGTCCAAGGGACTCTCAAGAGTCTTCTCCAACACCACAGTTCAAAAGCATCAACTCTTCGGCGCTCAGCCTTCTTCACAGTCCGACTCTCACATCCATACATGAACACTGGAAAAACCATAGCCTTGACTAGACGGACATCATGTCTACCTTGAAAAATAATAAATTAACAAACCCAAATGTTGGCTCTCTGAAAAAGATTAATAAAGTTGACAACCCTAGGAAGACTGATTAAGAAGAAAAAAAGAGAGAGAAAACATAAATTATCAGTATCAGCAATGAAAGAGAATCATCACAGATTCTACAGATGTTAAAAAGATAATGAATATTATAAATAATGACACTAAATCTGACAACTTAGATGAAATGAGACAATTTCTTGAAAAATCCAAATGATCAAAACTGACATGAAAATAAATACAAAAATTTAATGGTCCCTTTTTACAAATATTGTCTATTACAGATGTTGAATTTCTAATTAAAAATCTCCCCATAAGCAAAACGTCAGAGCCAGATAGTTTCATTGGTAAATTCAATAAAACATTTAAGGAAAAAATAATAGTGTCAATCTTACATAAATCCTTTCAGAACACAAAGGAGGAGGGCAGAGTTTCCAATTTGATGACACCAGCAATAAACAATCTTGAAGTCAAAATATGACAGAGATGCTTTAAGAAAAGAAGATTACAGATCAATATCCCTCATGAATATGGATACATAAATCTTTAACAAAATGTTAGCAAATTTAATCCAGAAATGTATAAAAAGAACAATACATCAAGTCAATGGGATTTATCCCATGAGTGTGATGTTGGTTTCATACTGGAAATCGATCAACATAATTTATTGTACCAACAGAATAAAGAAGAAAAACCATGTGACCACCTCAGTAGACGTATAGAAAAAGCATTTTAAAAAAAGAAAAAATAAATGCAACACTCATTCATAATAAAAATCTCAGAAAACTAGGAACACAAGGGAATTTCTTCATTCTGATAAAAGTGACCTATGAAAAACCTGTAGCTAATATACATAATGATGAAATATTGAATGTTTTCTCCTAAGAAAAAGGCAAGGATGTTCTCACTTTTATTCAACATTGTACTAGAGCCATAATGATTGCAACCATGCAATAAAAGGCATAAAGATTGGGAAGGGAGAAGAAAAAATGTATTTACAGCTGACACAAACACATATAAAGCATCTACAGAACAAGACCACTGGAACTAATAAGTGAGTTTAGTAGGGTCACAGATTACTAGGTCAGTATGCAAAAGTTAAATATATTACTATACACTCACAGCAAGCACATAAAAATGGAAATTAAAAAATCTCTTTTTAATAGCATCCAAAAGCAAAAAAAAAATTAGGAAAAAAGAGTTCTCAAAATGCATGTAGAACTCTACCATGAAAACCACCTGACAATCATGAAGAAATTTAAGGAAATCTAAACCAATGGAGAAAGGCACCATGCTCACCTACCGTAGGAAGATGTCCGTTCTCTCCAGATTTATCTATAAATTCAATGTTGTGCCAGTTAAAATCTCAGTGTCTTTTGGTAGAAAATGACAAGTTGATTAAAAATTTTTAATGGAAATGTAAGAAAAACATCTATTTCTGCTTTATTGACTATGCCAAAGCCTTTGACTGTGTGGATCACAATCAACTGTGGAAAATTCTGAGAGAGATGGGAATACCAGACCACCTGACCTGCCTCTTGAGAAATCCGTATGCAGGTCAGGAAGCAACAGTTAGAACTGGACATGGAACAACAGACTGGTTCCAAATAGGAAAAGGAGTACGTCAAGGCTGTATATTGTCACCCTGCTTATTTAACTTACATGCAGAGTACATCATGAGAAACGCTGGGCTGGAAGAAACACAAGCTGGAATCAAGATTGCTGGGAGAAATATCAATAACCTCAGATATGCAGATGATACCACCCTTATGGCAGAAAGTGAAGAGGAACTAAAAAGCCTCTTGATGAAAGTGAGAGGAGAGTGAAAAAGTTGGCTTAAAACTCAACATTCAGAAAACAAAGACCATGGCATCTGGTCCCATCACTTCATGGGAAATAGATGGGGAAACAGTGGAAACAGTGTCAGACTTTATTTTTTGGGCTCCAAAATCACTGCAGATGGTGATTGCAGCCATGAAATTAAAAGATGCTTACTTCTTGGAAGGAAAGTTATGACCAACCTAGATAGTATATTCAAAAGCAGAGACATTACTTTGCCGACTAAGGTCCGTCTAGTCAAGGCTATGGTTTTCCCTGTGGTCATGTATGGATGTGAGAGTTAGACTGTGAAGAAGGCTGAGCTCCGAAGAATTGATGCTTTTGAACTGTGGTATTGGAGAAGACTCTTGAGAGTCCCTTGGACTGCAAGGAGATCCAACCAGTCCATTCTGAAGGAGATCAGCCCTGGGATTTCTTTGGAAGGATTGATGCTGAAGCTGAAGCTCCAGTACTTTGGCCAGCTCATGCAAAGAGTTGACTCATTGGAAAAGACTCTGATGCTGGGAGGGATTGGGGGCAGGAGGAGAAAGGGATGACAGAGGATGAGATGGCTGGATGGCATCACGTACTCGATGGACATGAGTCTGAGTGAACTCCGGGAGTTGGTGATGGACAGGGAGGCCTGGCATGCTGCGATTCATGGGGTCGCAAAGAGTCAGACACGACTGAGCGACTGAACTGAACTGAAAGAACCTATAATAGCTTAAACAATCTTGAAGTGGAACAGTTGGAGGATTCACAAAATCTGATTTCAAGATTACAATGGTAATCAAGACAGATGGTATTGGCACAAAGGCAAATAGATCAATGGAAGAGAATAGAGAGTCCACACTTAGATGATCAATTGATTTTTTACAAAGTTACCAATGTAATTCAATTAGAAAAAGTCCTTCCAACAAATGGTGCTGTAACTATTAGATAAATGTATAGAAAGAAATGAACCTTGTCCCCTATCATAGACCTAAACATAAATGCCAACAATATAAAACTTCTAGAAAAAAATTTAGGTGATTATTTTCATGACTTCGGGATTAGGGATATTTTCTCAGAGCAGAGACACAGAAAAGCACTAAACAAATTATAAATGGATAATTAGACCTTTTAGAAATTTAAATTTTCTTCTTCTAATAGACACCATTAACCAACGGAGAAGGCAATGGCACCCCATTCCAGTATTCTTGCCTGGAAAATCCCATGGTGGAGGAGCCTGGTAGGTTGCAGTCCATGGGGTCGCAAAGAGCTCAGACATGACTGAGCGACTTCACTTTCACTTTTCACTTTTCATGCATTGGAGAAGGAAATGGCAACCCACTCCAGTGTTCTCGCCTGGTGGGCTGCCATCTCTGGGGTCGCACAGAGTCGGACACGACTGAAGTGACTCAGCAGCAGCAGCAGCAGCAGTAAAACCAAAAGACAAGTCAGACTGTTGAAAAATTTTTGCGATATGT
The DNA here is from genome assembly GCF_001704415.2 of Capra hircus. Classification (NCBI taxonomy): domain Eukaryota; kingdom Metazoa; phylum Chordata; class Mammalia; order Artiodactyla; family Bovidae; genus Capra; species Capra hircus. The sequence continues at coordinate 28,385,985 of NC_030823.1, read as the reverse complement.
ATATTTGACAAAACACTTAACATCAAGAATATGTAAAGAACTGGAATAAATAACAAAAAGACAGACCAACCAATTAAAAATGAGCAAAAGACTTCAACAGATACCTGACAAAAGAAGATAAACATGGTTTAAAAAGGAGTGAAAAGATGTTCAACATTATTAGTCACCAGGGAAATGCAAATTTAAACTCCAATGACAGTTTCTTCCTCTGACAGTTTCTCTCCCTGACAATGCCAAATGTGGTGAGAACCAGTAAGCAGCTGACACTCTTACACAGTGGAAGTGTTAAATAACCCAGTCATCATGGAAAACTGTTACACATCCATCCACACTATGACCCAAATGTTCCATGCCTTTCCTAAGTATTTATCCAACAGAAGTAAAACATAATGTCCAGAAAAAGTCTTGAATGAGAATATCCATAGCAGCTTTATTCATGTGTCAAAAACTGATGACAGCTCTAATATCAACAGAATGGATAAACAAATTGTTGCATGTTTACACAATAGAAAATTCAGCAATAAAAAATAATGTACTGATAACATGCAACAACATGAATAAATCACAAAAAAGTATTATAGTAAAAAAAGCCAGGCATACTAGTACATATGGTATGATTGCGTTTGTAAAAAAATTTAAGAATGGGCCAGCTAATCTATAGGCTGGAAATCAGAACAGTGGTTTCCTGTAGGGGGTGAAGATTAACTGGGAGGTGGTATTAGGAACTTCCTGGGTGACAGAATTGTTGTCTATTTGTCAGAGTGGTGGTTACATGAGTATTTACACATATATCCAAACTCATTGAATTGTATATCTAATATAAATATAAAATTTTTTGTATGTAAATTTCAATATATGCATTGTATAAAATGTATTTAATATATATTTATATTTGTTATGGCATTCCAATATCTGAAAAATAAGTGCTACTTAAGGTGATGGTCAAAGATAAATAAGATATATTTAACTGGGTTTTTCCCCTACTCTTTTCTTATCTATTGTAAACTTGCAGTATTGTAAAATAAATAGCAAAGACTGAAAACATTTTTCTTGTCTTCTAAAATACTTTCTTTTATCCAAAGCTTAAAGAGTCTTTGCTTTAGATAGAAACTTGAAAACATTTTTCTTTTCTATTTTTTTCTGTAATTCTCTTTAATCTGTCCAGAATTTGGAGGGGAGAATACTGGATTCCAGGGGTAGAGAGGAAAGGGCTTTCTTTTCACCTCTTAAATTCCTTTCTTGGACCTTTTTGCCTCTAGGTCCTGCTTCTTCTGGCCAAAGACAAGAGATGGTAGAAAAGCAGGAGGCAGATATTCAGCTGAGAGCCGAGGGTCACCCTCTCTTCAAAGGGGCGCCAGTCCTTTTCCTGCACATGACTATCTTTGTCTAAATGGCCTCATTTTCTGATTAATACCGCTCAAAATTAGCCCATTTCCTAGAAATTAAAACAAAACTACAGTCCTGGAAACACTCAGAAGACAAAGCCGAATAGCTATTTGAAAAATAGGAAAATGCTCTAAATGGAATATTATAACCATCCTGTGATACTCATGGAGTGTTGTACATCTGATAAATATGGATCTTTGGGGAAATGATGGTTTGATGATTGGCTCTGGTGCATCACACCGGGGGACCTGAGGGCAGTTGGAAGTACATGAGGTAAGAGGTGCCTGAGTCTGATTTACAGAGTTATCCCAGTGCCAGGCTTAGTGGCATCTACACTTTATTCTCAAAGAGCAGCTGGTCTTGGTACAAGTTGAAAAGAACACTGATCTCAGAGCCTTTTTCAAAGCTAGGTCTACACGACAACCACTGTCAGCAACAGCAACATCTGCAGATACAAGAAGCAGCAGGAAATTAGTGTTGATCTTCCAGAGATATTCATAGCACTTTTCTGAGGGTGTTTAAAGTTGTGAGGGGCTTCCCAAGTGGCTCAGTGGTAAAGAATCTGCCTGACAAGCAGGAGACGGGTTTCAGTCCCTGGGTTGGGAAGATCCCTTGGAGGAGGATATGGCAACTCAATTCAGTATTCTTGCCTAGAAAACTCCATGGACTGAGGAGCCTGGCAAGCTGCGGTCCATGGGGTCACAAAAGAGTTGGACACAACTTAACTACCGAACAGCAGCAGCAGCAAAACCATGAGAGGAGAATTATCTGGGAATTGTGAATGGTGCAAAACATAATGATAGGATAAAGTTGTGTGTCTCCAGCTTACGTCGGTAAGTAACTTTTATCCTCCCTAGTCGCTGTGGGAAGCACTGCACAGGTGCCTGGCTTAGAACATGTTTTAGATTGCTTCTGTTCAGATTGATGTAAGAATCAGCATACGATCCACAAAGGGGAAATCAGCTGTGGTTTTCTTAATTCACAGCAATTGGTTGTGAATAACTTGTGGCTGTTTCCAAAAGTTCAATCTACCCCAGACAGGACAAAGATTTGCCAACAGAGAAAGTATTAAAGGAAATGTCTGGTCCACTCTTTTAGAAATGTTTGCCATCAGAGTTCCTGACGGACACTGGGTGGTGGGTAGCATTCCCCGAAGAGATGACTCTGAAGGGACTGCTCTCTGGAAGAACTCGGTCCTGTTGGCTTGTCACCACCCTCCTCTTGCATGCATTATTCCTTAAAGCCTGGACCTAAGCAGCACTTACAGACTTCCCTTCTGCTCAAGGTGAAAAGCAAATGCTAACCCTGCTTCTACTATTTCTGCATGTTTTTCCTCCTAATTTTCATCTCTCTTGTTCTCACTTGATGGTTTGGAGGATGAGTAGTGATGAAAGTTATCTGAAGGGTGGAAGGTACAAAAGATCTTTTCTCAATCTTCCTCCCCGACAATTGCCCAGGTACTTCCTCCCTTGATGACATCAGCACAGTCACAGTGATTCACCTGGATCCCAGGTGAGGGCTGAGTTCGTGTTTGTTCCATGCCTCCTTCCTTCCAAGCCCCTAGTGATGTTCCTTCAGAGCAAGGGCCCTAACATTTATTCCCTCTTCTTCCTTCCCTTTGCCTACCACATGTTCTTCTTGTCTTTGCCTAATAACCATCTTATTCTAGAAACTTTTCTTTATTGAAATTTAAAAAATTGTTTCTTGTTCATATAAAATAGACTTTAAAATATATTTTTAAAACACTTTAAAATCTAGTTATAACATTTTAAAATGTATACTGTTCTAAAGTTCCCAAATTGTAATCTGTTCCTAGACCATCTCTGCTTCTGTTTTTTGTTTTTTATTGTAATTTTATTTTTAATTGTGGTAACATAGATATAACATAAAATTTACCATCTTAACAATTTTTAAGAATACAGTTCAGTAGTATTAAAGTATGTTTTGCATTGTTAGGTACCCATCACCACTATCCATCTCCAAAATTTTTTTTTAATTACTAAACTATTTTTAAAGCAGTTTTAGATTCACAGAAAAATTGAGCAGGAAGCACAGAGTTCCCATATAGTCCCTTGTTTCCACACAACCTTTCCTACTATCAACATCCTGCATCAGAGTGGTACATTTGTTATAATTCACGAACCCACATTGACACATCATTATCATCCAAAGTTCTCCAAAACGCAATTCATCTTGTAAAATGAAACGGCATCCCCGTTAAACTACAACTCCCCACTCCCCATTTCCCCCAGCTCCTGGCAACCACCATGCAATTCCTGTCTCTGAACTTGACTACTCTAGGTACCTCTTGTATATGGCAGTTGAGTTGCTCAGTTGTGTCCGACTCTTTGCAACCCCAAGGACTGCAGCACGCCAGGCTTCCTTGTCCATCACCAACTTCCGGAGCTTGCTCAAACTCATGTCCATCGAGTGAGCGATGCCATCCAACCATCTCATCCTCTGTTGTCCCCTTCTCCTCCTGCCCTCAATCTTTTCCCAGCATCAGGGTCTTTTTCAATGAGTCAGCTCTTCCCATCAGGTGGCCAAAGTACTGGAGTTTCTACTTCAGCATCAGTCCTTCCAGTGAATATTCAGGACTGATTTCCTTTAGGGTGGACTTGTTGGATCTCCTTGCAGTTCAAGGGACTCTCAAGAGTCTTCTCCAACACCACAGTTCAAAAGTATCAATTTTTGGTGCTCAGCTTTCTTTATAGTCCAACTCTCACATCCATAATGACTACTGGAATAAGTAGTCATATATATAAGTAGGATCACACAATTTTTGTTCTTTTGTGTCTGGCTCATCTCAATTAGCATAACGTCTTCAAGGTTCATCCATGTTATTACGTGTCAGAATTCATTCCTTTTTAAGATAATGATATTCCATAGTAAGGATGGACCACATTGTATTTATCCATCCATTCGTCAAAGGACACTTGAGTTGCTTCCATCTCGACTATTGTGAACAATGCTGCTATGAACATGGGTGGACAAATATCTCTTCGAGACACTGATTTCCATTCTTTTGGGCATATACCCAGAAGTGGAATCGCTGGATCATATATGTTTAATTTTTTTTGAGGAAACACCAAATTGGTTTCCACATAATGTCTGCACCATTTTACATTCCCATTAACATTGCATAAGAGTTCCATCCTCAGCAAGACATTTTCATTTCTCTCTTTCTTTTGGTCTTTCTGTCTCTTTTTAAAAAATTTTTCATAGTAGCCGTCCTGATGGCCGTGTGGTGGTATTCGCGCTTACTTTTTAAGCTTTTACAAAAATCCTGGTGTCTTTTAGTCACAATCTGATTTCCTTCAAATCCAAAGTAGGCACTTTAGAATCTTATTTGTATTGACCTATATCAGTTGTTCTTCTGTGCATTTTCTTTCTCAGAATGTATACAAAGGAGTACCTTCTCTGATTCAAGTGTACCTGAGCTGATATCTTCAGATAAGAGGACAATTTAGCCAGCAGAGACACCTGTCCCCATAGAGAGTACCTGGAATGATTAAGCCAGGTTTCCTGGTCTGGATGCCTCTCCTTCCTCTTATGCCATCCCCTGGAGACCTCTCCTAAATCTCTGATCTCCCCGTGAGAGAATAGCCTTCCCAAAGACAGATCTCTCTCTGTGGCAGTCTGAGGTGCTTGGATATATTTACAGATTATATGTTGTGTGTGGATTTTTTAGTAGTAGCCTGCTTTCCCGATGGCTCAGAGGGTAAAGAATCCACTTGCGATGCATGAGATGCGGCTTTGATCCCTGGGTTGGGAAGATCCCCTGGAGGAGGGCATAGCAACCCACTCCAGTATTCCTGCCGGGGAAATCCCATGGACAGAGGAGCCTGGCAGGCCACAGTCCATGGGATCTCGAAGAGTTGGACATGATTGAGCAACTACCGAGCCTTAATCTCCCTAAGAAATAATGAGAAGAGTCTAAAATCCAGTGATAATGGAAGGCACTTGTGAAAACAGTATGCCTTATGGCAGTGCATTCTAAAATCACATGGCAGCAGGAAAACCCAGGGAGCACAACTTTTCCTCTTTCTACCCCTAGTCAAGAATCTTAGGGAGGTGGCGTTTCCAGCGCCTTGTCACCCAACGTTTGTTACTACCTGGAGGGCATCTAGCCCTGTCAGTGTGTCTGCCCCTCCACCAGGGCTGTGAAGCGGCTTATTGCCACTAGAGGGCGTCAGGCTCCTGTGTGCGGATCATTCTGCGTCAATCCAGGGAGGCCTCCAGCTCCTTTCTGTCTGACTGCACCTCCTGCCTCTATTTTTAAGTCCTCCGTGTTGTCCTTGGGTATTCAGGCCTGGAGACCCCACTGAGCCAGAAACAGCATATTCTCTCGGAGACATTGGCCGAGAACCCCTCTAGAAGTCAAGTTCCTGCCGAAAATGGACTGTGAGGGTGGGGTAAAACAGATCACCTTTCACAGAGTACTCAAGGCCGATGAGGGTTGCGGGGGAAGGTGGAGAAGCCATGCCTTTGTCTCTTCACATTTTAAGTTCTCAAAACCAAAGTAAAATTTTAAAACAAAAAAAAAATTTCAGGATCCAAAGGAAGATGCATTTATCTGCTTTGCCTTCCTCCGTGGTACTTCCTAGTAAGCTGAGAAGCCATCCCCTCTGCTTCCTCACTGGATTGTGTGACCTCCTGGTAGCATTTGGACCATGCTGGTTTTAAGAGTCACCAGATGAAAGAGCAGACACCCAAGCCCCACACTGGGAGGTTCCAGCTCAGTAGGCCCAGGGTGTGGCCCAAGAATCTGCCTTTTTGGCAAACACCTTATTTTATTCTCAGGCAGTGTGCGTTAGCCGCTCAGTCGTGTCCGACTCTGCAACCCCATGGACTCTTTGCAACCCCAAACAAGCCCAGCAGGCTCCTCTGTTCATGGGATTTCCCAGGCAAGAACACTGGGTTGCCATTTCCTTCTCCAGAGGATCTTCCCCTCCTAGGGATTGAACCTGGGTCTCTCACATTGCAGGCAGACTCTACCATCTGAACCACCAAGGAAGCCCTGGTTTCAAACTTATTCTCAGGCAGAAGATCCTCAAACCACACTTGGAGAAAATTTCTTCTGGCCTGTGTCCTCTCGTGCCATTCACCCAATGTGAGAGTTCTAAGATAAGTTTTCTCTTCCGTGCAGGAATTCCATGCATTTTGCTGTTTTAGTTAGAGACCACTTCTTTGAGCCGCCTGGGCAACCCCCATCTTAGAGTCTGAAGTATGGTGTCTCCCGGCAGCCCCCACTCCAGTTCTTTTTTACTTTATTTTTTACTGCATTGGGTCTTAGTTGCGGCATGCCGGATCTCTCGTTGTGACATGCAGGCTTAGTTGCCCTGTGGCATGTGGGATCTCAGTTCGCTGACCGGGCCTAAAACCTGCATCCCTTGCATAAGAAGGCAGATTCTTAACCACTGGACCAGCAGGGACGTCCGCCCCCCACCCCAGTTCTAACCCCTGCTACCTATTCTGTCCTCAGCCTCCTGCTGCTGACGCTCTGTGACTCCCCTGGGCCAGGCGGTCTTCTAAAGGGCTCTCATTTATTTCACAGTTCTTGGGAGAAACCTCCTGGGCTAGAAGCGCCCAAATGAGGGTCTGGCTGTGCGTTTCCCTCCCTGCTGTAGGGGCTTCTCTCAACACCACCTCCAAACACACACATAGCGCACTGCACAGCCCTAACAGCTGCCACTGTTCTCTAAGGACAGCCCAGCAGCCAGTCTGCAGCTAATGTTCAGCCTTTGTATGGCGCCCCCAGCTCTAATGGTGCTTGGAAAGAGTTGATGTCAACACGTTTGAGGATCAATCATTACCCTCCTCGTGTCTGGGAGAGCCAGGATTAAGACTGCTGAAAAAGAAATCCACTTTGGAGAACCTGAAGCCCAAGCAACAGTTGGGAGGGGGGCTCCCGGCACTACTTAGTCTGACACAAATGGGGTCTTTCAGACACAGAAGCACAAATTGCTGCATCTTTGAAACACGAAAATGAACACACACACACATATACACACACACACGCACAGAGGTTGCCTAATTTCCCATTCCCTGACACTCCAGGCTCCCACCGTTCAGCATTTTCTTGCTTGCTGCTGCTGCTGCTAAGTCGCTTCAGTTGTGTCCAACTCTGCGCGACCCCATAGACGGCAGCCCACCAGGCTCACTCATCCCTGGGATTCTCCAGGCAGGAACACTGGAGTGGGTTGCCATTTCCTTCTCCAATGCATGAAAGTGAAAAGTGAAAGTGAAGTCGCTCAGTCTTGTCCGACTCTTAGCGACCCCATGGACTGCAGCCTACCAGGCTCCTCCGTCCATGGGATTACCCCAGGCAAGAGTACTGGTGTGGGGTGCCATCGCCTTCTTGCTTGATTCTCATACTAATACCTAAGCCTCCAGGTAGCAGCCCTTGGCTAATCTGCCCGGTGTCTGGTATTGAGATCTGAGACTAAATCTGCCACCAGTTTGTAATTACTGGGTACTGAGCCCCCGCATGACTGCAACATCAGAAGAAGCCTCTTAGAAGACTGCTCCGGGCCTGTCTTCTGAAAGGCCACTGTACCTGCTCTGATCCAGCACACACTCATAGGCGCAGATGGCAGCCAACAAAAACAGCTGCCTGGCACCTCCGAGAGATCCAGAGTTGCAGGGAAGGGGGCTCACAAGTTAGGCTGGCCCTAAAGAAAGGAGGTCACCACAGCTCAATGGTGATAGGACCTAAGGAGATTCACAAGAGACCAGTGCCATGAAGCCATCACTTACAATGAGAAATACGGTGCTCCAGTTCTATCAGCCAGATCAACTCAACAGACGTGGGTGGGGAATGGGGTGGGGGTGGGGCCTTTCTTTTGTGGGTGTTGTTCAGAGCAAGTATGGTAAGAAATACAATTCCAGGGTAAAGGGTAGGGGTCTCTGGTTGCGTTCAGAGTGGATATTCAGCAAAATACATACTCCATGACACCACAAAAGTTTTTTTCTAATTTATTTTTTGTCTGTGTCGTGTCTGAGCTGAGGCATTCGAGATCTTGCATTGCAGCACAGCAGCTCAGTAGCTGTGGTCTGTGGGAGTTGCATATGGGATCTTAGTTCCCTGACCAGGGATGGAACCCACATCCTCTGCGTTGGAAGGTGGATTCTTAATCACTAGACCACCAGGAAGTTCCTCCCAATGACTCCAAAAGTTATTAATTGCTGGATCTTTTCCTGACTGGTCAGTACCTCTGCCATATCACTTAAATAGTTTGAACATCACCCTCAACAACAGGTGAGTGTAATGCCTGCTAGGAGAGTCAGAGTTTCTAGAAGGCTGACAGATTTTTCTCCCCTGGACTACCTATAAATCCCACATTAGACTTCACAAGCTTTTACTCTTTGGTTAATTTAGTATCTAGCACATAGTAGGTGCTCAGTGGCACATCATAGGTGCTTATGATGTTGAGCTCAAGCAACCCATGGTGCCTGGCTGGTCTCTGCCACGTTTACCCTGGGCTTCCCTTTTCCAGGCTTCTGTGGTTGACCACTCCCCCAGCTGTGACATTGTTTCTTCACATACGCCAGGCTATCCTGGAAGGCCCCTGTCTTTCAGGTGGCCTTGCTGTCTCAACAACCAGTACTTGACTGAACACCTACTATATGCCAGGTTTGGGGGATATGGCAGTGAATAATAGTCATGGTTCCTGCCCTACTAGAGTCAAGTCTGAAGAGTGAATCAGGCATTGAACACATAACATGAGTGGTGTGGATGGAGAAGGGCCAAAGTTATGGGGGCACATGGCAGAGGATTTGCTCGGCTCCTTGGAGGAAGTAATGTTACAGCTGAAATTCGGTAAGTTCTTTGGGTGAAGGGAAAGAGCAGAGACATGTGACTCAGTCGGTAAAGAATCCACCTGCCATGCAGGAGACCTGGGTTCAATCCCCGGTTGGAAAGATCCCCTGGAGAAGGGAATGGCTACCCACCCTAGTGTTCTTGCCTGGAGAATCCCATGGACAGAGGAGTCTGGCTGGCTACAGTCTGTGGGGTCCCAAAGAGATGGACGTGACTGAGTGACTAACACTGCTTTCAGGCCAGAACTACATTTCCCAGGATGCTTTGTAGCTAGAATGCAAGCATGTGACCCAGTTTCCATCAATCAGGTGCAGCTTTGTGAGAGAGCACAAAGGAACTCTCTCCTAGCTGCTGAGGGGGGCACTCATTTGGATCTCAGGATAGCCGGGGCAGAGGTGGGGTAGCCTCTCTATCTCCATATCTGAAGTGCCAATGGCACCTGCAGTCCAGTCATGGTGGGAAGGTGATTTGCATATTGTTCCAGGCTGTAGAGCATTCCATAAGCCATACAATATCCTTCAGTAAATCAGTTTGCTAGTTAACCTTGCAATGGGGATTTTTTTTTTTTTGGTTCTTGTTGTTTGCAATTAAGGGTTCTGAATGATAGATTACTTCATGGCATGATGGTAAGTCGTTGGTCAATTTTAGCAGCTGGAAGGTGAAGCCTTTTGCTTTTCTAGCCAGGCAGAATTGTGCTGGAGGAACAGGAGTGAATACCACAGTGTACATCAATCCCAAATACAGCTGCAGAGCCTCGGGGAGACTGCCCAACAGCTGGTCTCCTTTAAGCCCTGAGTGGCCGTGGAGAGAGACCTCGGTCCACATGAGTAAGGAAAGCTTCAGATGGGTTTTTGGTGGCTGCAGAAGGGGCCATCTGGAAGAGGCGAGGGATTACTCACATGGTTTCCTCAGGCACAGGAGAGGGAGCTGCGGGAAAACACCCTTCAGAGTCAGTTTCTCGCAGGGCTGGGTGGCCAGTCCCCATTTCCGGTTTGGGGAGACGTGCCTGAAGTGTTCCTGACCTTTCTGGGGCTGGGAGCTCTCGGGGATGAGGCAGCCCGCTGTGAGCGGAGCCGTGACACGCATCCCGCTCCCAGGAGCCCGCGCTCAGCCTGGAACACTGTCAGGGAGATGACAGATGCGCCTTCTCCGCTGGGCTGGCTTCGGATGAAGTCATCCTTTCCCTCTGGACTCTGTCAGGGTTAGTGCTTGGGCCTTCCGAGTCACTTGACAGTTCGTAAGCACGTGGGGAACAGAGGTACTGTGCGTCTGTCTGTCTTTGTGCCTTTACTTCTAAGGGTGTCCTGGAAACCCTGCACCAAGAACGCTGACCCTCGAATTAAAGGTTGTAGGGAGACTTTTGAGAATTTTAGAAGTGTAAAAGAAGCCAGAACCAAGTATGAATGGACATTCAGAAAGGCATAGGAATTTTAGCTACTATGAAATCACACCCACGTCTCTAGATGATCCACAACCCTCAGGGGATGCTGTTCGTGTTTTCTGGGGTCTTACAAGGGGCAGGTAAGGTGGAGTGGTGTGTGTTTTTTTTTTCCTCCTATTTTTTAAAGTCTTTATTGAATTTGTTACAGTATTGCTTTTGTTCCACATTTTAGTTTTTTGGCCCCTAGGCATGTGGGATCTTATTGAACCCGCAGCCCCTGCTTTGAAAGGTGAAGTCTTAACCCCTGGACCACCAGGGACGTGCCGGGAGTGATTTTATTTATGGCTTCATTGGAAGAATGCTAATCCTAGGAAGATTTTTTTCCTTACACAATATTGTTGAGGAGAGGTTTTCTGATGTCCTCGTTGTGTAATCTACCTTTAGACATTTTTATACCTATTATTTAAGAAAGTTGCTGCTGCTAAGTCGCTTCATGCATGTCCAGCTCTTTGCGACCGCGTGAACTATAGCCCAACAGATTCCTCTGTTCATGGGATTCTCTAGTCAAGAATACTGCAGTGGGTTGCCATACCCTCCTGCAGGGAAACTTCCTGACCCAGGGATCAAATGCATGTCTCCTGCAGTTCCTGCATAGCTGCTGCTGCTGTCACTTCAGTCGTGTCCGACTCTGTGTGACCCCAGAGATGGCAGCCCACGAGACTCCCCGTCCCTGGGATTCTCCAGGCAGGAACACTGGAATGGGTTGCCATTTCCTTCTCTAATGCATGAAAGTGAAAAGTGAAAGTGAAGTCGCTCAGTCGTGTCCGACTCTTAGCGACCCCATGGACTGCAGCCTACCGGGCTCCTCCGTCTGTGGGATTTTCCAGGCAAGAGTACTGGAGTGGGGTGCAATTGCCTTCTCCGTCCTGAATAGCAGGTGGATTCTTTACCGCTGAGCCACCAGGGAAGCCCCGATTTAAGGTTGAAACATCCTAATCCAAAGTCTCTGGAGGGAGGAATGTTAAGACCTTCCCATTTCTTTGGTTTCTTTAATTTTGGCTGTGCTGGATCTTTGTGGCCGCACACAAACTTTCTCTAGTTGCAGTGAGCAGGGGCTTCTCTCTGGTTGTGGTGTGCAGGCTTCTCATTGCCACAGCTTCTGTTGTTGCAGAGCATAGGCGCTAGGCCTGGCAGGCTCAGCAGTTGTGGCACACAGGCTTAGTTACTCCATGGCTTGTGGGATCTTTGTTCCCTGACCAGGGGTCAAACCCATGTGCCCTGTATTGGCAGGTGGATTCTTAACCCCTGGACAACCAGAGAAGTCCTGATGCAGGCATTCTTGAGTAGCCTTTGCAACACGTAAGAAAATCTAAACATTCTTCCCTCTTCTGCTCACCCAAACAGTCTGTTTCTCCAGGGCTGGATCTCAGAGCTGGGCAGTCCCTGGTGCTCTCACCACGTGTCCAGGGGAGGATGTGTTTGGCAGATGAAACTCACTGAACACTCCCATGTACCCACCACACCCCGATGTCCTCCAAGACAGCCCTTCCTGACCCTCAGAACCCAATTTGCCCCTCAGAGCCCAAATAACGTGTCAGCTTTGCAGGATCTTGACTCATGATGTTTGGGAAGTCCCTGTAGGTTCACCACTCAGCTTTTCCTAGGGCAGGTACCAGTTTAATTCTGAGATGGTATAACACATTTTGTTGTTTGTTTCTGCTCTGAGGTGACTCCAGCTCTTCCCGCACCCCAGGAAGCAGGATGTAGTCACTCTTCAATAATCTATAAAATACCAAAAATCACCTACTCAACATTCTGAAAATGATAGCATATGTTTTTAAGTATTACAGCAGGAGGACATGGTAACGTGTATCCTGCTTTGTAACTAACAAAACATCCCCTCGAAGCCCGCTGCTTCCTTTCCCTCCCCGAAGGAATTTGCTATTGTTTGTAAATATAATATACCCCGAACACTGGCTTTGTTTAACCACTTTTTCAAACTTAGTCTTTCTGATTATTCTTAGTAAGTCAGTTTTGATTTTTTGAACCAGCCCTATTGAGGTATCATTTACATGCAATCAAATGCACCTGTTCTAAGTGTGCAGCTGAATGAGTTATGACAAACTCATTGTGTACCCACCACAAATACTCAAGATAGAGAATATTTTCCATCACCCCCAGAAGTTTCCTCATGCCCGTTTGCTGTCAACCCCCTCCCAACCCCCCTGTTAGTGATCTGCTTTCTGTCTCTACAGATTAGTTTTGAAGGCCTTTGATTTTAATGAGAATATACTATGGTCAATAAAGTGGCATTCTACTTGATTCTGCTGGAAATCCTGCAAGGGGGCAACATGAGACAATATAAACATTGAAAGTGAAAGTCGCTCAGTTGTGTCCGACTCTTTGAGACCCCAGGGACTATACAGTCCATGGAATTCTCCAGGCCAGAATACTGAAGTGGGTAGCCGTTCCCTTCTCCAGGGGATCTGCCCAACCCAGGGATCAAACCCAGGTCTCCCACATTGCAGGCAGATTCTTTACCAGCTGAGCCACCAGGGAAGCCCATTGACGTTGAAGAAAATTGCAGTTTGTGTGTTCTTTGAGCCACACAAACATCTATCACTTTGTGGACTTCCTTTCTTTCTTTAGTGTGGCAAATTGTTTTCAGAGTTGGCGCCAACAATTCCATCCTCCATGTGAGGTCATGCCCCCCCTCCCAACACAGTGCAAGTTCTCTCTCCTCCCCTTAAACAGAGATCATCTTTGGCAAAAGAATGTGGAGGAAGGGGTGCTCGGTCAGTTCCAAGCTCAAGGACTTATAAGACCTGATAGGGTCTGATTTGGCCTCTTGGGATTTGGCCACCATGGATACGTTAGGCGGAGAACTGAAGGACGAGAGTCTGCCTGGGGAGGGAAAGGCCCAGTCAGCTCCCTGTTCTTCCAGCCCCTGCTGAGGGGCCAGACATGTGAGTGAAACCATCCTGGACGTTCCAGCTCCAGACAAGCTCTCAATTAAATGCAGCCACATAAGTGACAGCTCACTGAATGTAGAGCAGAACTAACTGCCCAGCCAACCAACAGGATAGCAAAACATAGTAATCATTACTGGTTTAAGCCACTGAGTTTGGGGATAGTGTGTTGTCCTGAAGCCGATAGCTAATGCAGTCAGAAACCTTGATGGAGGGCAACACCATCACTGAAACACTGGAAACCACACTGGAGAAGTGAAAGAACCTCCCTACAAGGAGCCTCCAAAACGCCCTAAAGCAATCTGCTCCTCTGCGAGTTCCCACATGTGCATAGAACTCACTCCTATCAGAGGAACCAGAACCCAGGGTGCACTCCTGGACGAAGAGAGGCCTCGTCAGAGAACACAATTGAGGGTTGCTTCAAGGAAGAAAGGGGCCCCCAGACAAAGGGAAGGTCTCACACAGCAGAAAGGACTCATAGCTGAAAAATCTGAGTCTCTAAGGAGACCTAAGACCGTGTACGAGGTTAGGAGCTTCTGAGAGCTGAGTTTCCTCAGGAAGATCCAGATGAGAAACAATGCAAAAATTCCCACATCTGAGGCCTAGCATGGTCCGTAGCATGCAACAGTTACTCACAGAAGTATTTGTTAAATCAGTCAGTTTCTGTCTGAGTTATCTGAATAGTTCACAGTCCCATTAGGTTCAGGAAATCCAAGACCAGTGCTAAGGTATCCACCAGGCATGGACAAGCCACTTGGATAATTCCTGGGGCATCACATGCATTCTCCAGACCAGAAAGAGCCATGAGACATTTAATTTGGAGATGAACTATTGGCCTGTCGTATTCTTTGCCTTCACCTACCATTGAACCATATAGTGGAGTGAGCTTGGGACATCAACATAAGCCTATCACTTGCCTTTCTTTGCTTAAGATCCCCTCATTTTCAAGCAAATCTCCAGGTCATGGAAAAACGATCTCCTCTAGCAGTTACTCATTTGAATTGGGGAGAACTAATGGGATGTATGTAAATTGTTGCTCTAAATGTTTGAATAGGCAGGTGGTAAAAGCAAGGGGACCAGCATTTCCTGATAAATATAGGCGGTCAGCTGCCAGCAGAGGTTGTTTTGAACTGGATACAGTGAGCAGTGAGAACAAAACAACTTTGCCTCTGTTTCACCTGAAGTATCCACTGGTCAGGATGATCTCCTAGAGAAGGAAATGGCGACCCACTCCAGTATTCTTGCCTGGGAAATCCCATGGACAGAGGAGCCTGGCAGGCTACAGTCCATGGGGTCGCAAAGAGTCAGACATGGCTGAGCATGCACGCACACATCCCCTGGTTGACAAGCCTCTGAGAAGGACAGGGGTAAAAGGAGTTTCCTGTGTTGGGACTCAAAGATGCTTCTCTTCCCCGTGTTAACCTTTCAGTGCTTAGAACGGCCCCAGCACATTTTCTGGGTCTTCGTTTGCCTGTGCATGCATTTGAGGTGGATTTCCACAGAGTCACCTCCCAGAAAACAGAGAAAGGGGAAAGAGGTAGAGACGTGGCCACCCCAGGAGTCTTTCTACAAGAAGGACCAGGAGCAAGTGGTAAAGACTAGGGAGGCCAGGGCACAGCCAGCAGTGAACCTGGAGCAGCACGAAGGGGCGACGAATGCTCAAGTGTTTTCACTTTCTAAATTGGCTTGTGCCTCTTTGCACAAAAGGCCGCGTCCCTCTGCTTAGGCAAGATCTCTCTGTGTGTTCAAGCTTTCTGAAATGCTTTGTGTTGCACGATCCACAGGTGGAGTGACTGCTGTTATTAGCTCTGCCTGTAACTGGAAGACGGCCCCACCCACTGGCACTGACTGAGTAGGAAAAAGGCCCCGGGGTGTCCTGCACTGGGGACACCAGGTGACCGTACAGAGTCCATGCCAGCCAGGAGATCCCAGTAGGTGCAGGGCTGATGGGAAATGCGCAAGCTTGGACAGTTTTCCTGTAGATGGAGCGTCCGGCTGAGTCACTCTTCCCTCTGCCTGGGGGAGTGAAGTCACAAGTTTTTGCTCTGTCTTGCCAGCCCTTCTCCTACCTCCCCTTGGCACCCTTGCCTTCTCTAGGACAGCAAACCAAACACAACTGGAAACACACACCAGCGTTACCAGATTTCCCCTCATGTGCTTAATATCTAAGAAAATGTGTCACATGTCACCTCCCCAAATGAGGGCCAATTAATCAGTAAAACCCAAGGTAATATTAAGGATTTTTCAAAGAAAACAAGGGATGAAGTGTCATGTAGGGTCAAGGGCAAGGCCAGAGCAATCTCTACTCTTAATGCCTTTATAGGCTGAAAAATGCGATTGATGTCTTTTTATGATCTTAAGACAGAGATCCTTAGACATATTCAAAAATAATAGTTTTGTATGCTATTGCATATCCTTTTTGGAATGAAACAAGGCAAAAATAATATAGTTTTATGGCTTTTTGCAAGTACTTCTACACACTTTATTTTCTCTGGTTTTTTGGTCTTACAACGGCCTATGGAACTGATAGAGTCACTTCCACACACTTTATTTTCTCTGGTTTTTGGTCTTACCATGGCCTATTGCACTGATGGAGCCTTGAATGGGTCAGACAGCCTGGCTTTCAGGCTTTGTCTGAGTCTGTAGCATAGTGTTGGGGTACCTACCTCCATCGATGTGGTGGCAGGGTGGGTATGTGTGGCTGGACGTGGATGTCCTGAAGGCTTTCCTGTCTTTTGCTGACCCTGTTGGCAGGTAACTTTCTGACACCATGTTGGGGACAGCATTTTAATCTCCGTGACATGTAGAAATACAGCCTCACTGGCTGGGGATGTTCCTCAGGCCATTATAAAGGTGAAGTTTACCTTTGGATTCTTTCAGTCACAAGTTACAGAAACCTGTTTAAATTGGCCCAAGTAAAAAGGGGACATTTGTAGCAGGATACACTGGTATCTCAAGGAACCCAAGGGCAAGAAGGGCAAGTAGTCTCACGAGGGCCTGGAACCAGAATAAACATATGTTCCAAACAGACATCTTTCTGAGTCTGCCAGCAGAGAATGTCGCGGAATCTTCCCAACACTCAGGCGGTCTAATCCACTCCATGAAACAGCACAGTCCCTTGTCAGTTCAAGAAGGGACACGGAGACATACTTGGCAGCCAGGAAAAATACCGTATTATATATAAAAAGTGAATGTGTGATAAAGAAAGCGTAACAAATGGTGCCAATGGCATTTAGAAGTTCATTTTACTTGATACACCCAAGTAAGTTACAAACTAATTAAAGGGCGCATGCTCAGTTGTGTCCGATTCTTTGTGACCCCGTGGACTGCAGCCCAACCTGCTCCTCTGCCTAGGGGATTTCCTAGGCAAGAATACTAGAGTGGGTTGCCATTTCCTTCTCCAGCAGATTTTCCCAACCCAGGGATGAAACCCACATCTCCTACGTTGGCAGGCATGTTCTTTACCACTGAGATACCTGGGAATCCCAATTAAAGGGTAAACATTTTTAAAGTATTTTTAAACAGTATACCATAAAAACTAAAATAAAATATCATTTAATATTAACTGAGACTTTAATGGAAAGAAGAGAATAGCCTCTAAGCCCAGAAACCAGAGAGGAAATTTCATAAAGAAATGTTGACTTCCTCTAAGTGCTTATTACAGTCAATCTTAATTTTTAAGCCTTTTGTCCACCTTACCTAATGTATCTTTCAACCTTATGAAAATGGCATCGTTATTCTCATTTTTTAACATGAGTGAATGAACTGTGGCAGAGAGATGTTAAGCAGTTTGCTCAAGATCACACAGTAGGCAGCACAGTCCAGTTTTACCCTGGAATTTTCTATCCTGAAGGCCGATGCACTAATCCTCCATGTCCTAAAGTCTCCTTCATATACATTTAAATGAGTTTATAAGGGTCAATTTCATTCACTCAGTCATTCAACATGTGTTGATTGAGCTCCCACTAAAGGACAGGGCTTCCCGGGTGGCACAGTGGTAAAGAATCCTCCTGCTGGTGCAGGAGACACACCTGGGTCAGGAAGATCCCTTGGAGGAAGAAATGGCAACCTACTCCGGTATTCTTGCCTGGAAACTCCCATGGACAGAGCAGCCTGGTGGGTTACAGTCCATGAGGTTGCAAAGAGCAACTGAGCCTGCATGCACACTACAAGGAATAAACACTGCTCTAGGCACTGGGCCTTCAGTGATGAATCAAGCAGGCAAGATGCCTGACCTCAGGAAGCTTATATTCTAGACTCTAGAATCTAGAGAAGATACACACTATTTAAAAAATTAATAAGTGAAGAAGATAATTTCCGATTGTGGCAAGTGCCATAAAGAAGGAAACCTAAGGCACTGTGATGAATAGTGACTGGGATAGCTTGATTGGTTGGGGAGGGCTGGAGGAGGGAGCCTGGCTGGTGGATGAGACCTGAGGCATCAGGGAACAGGAGGAATCCAGAAAGACTCAGGATGTGGGCTAGGGTGGATTGTCATGGCATTTACTAAGATGGGGAAGAGCTGAGAAGGTACAGCAGGTTTAGGGAGGAAAATCGAGGGTCCCATTTCAATATATGTTAAATTTGAGTGGCCTATTAGACATCCAAGCTTGCCTTACAACTTCTAATGCGTGCATAGCAAATATCACAAAGAATTAGTATTGGCTACATTGACAAGAAAAACACACTTAATTTCCAGCAGATGTGTGGGCAAAGTTGGAAATTCAGTGTGTTTTTCTTGTCAACGTAGCCAATACTAATGCTTTGTGATATTTGTTATGCACGCATTAGAAGTTGTAAGGCATACTTGGATGTCTAGAACAATTTTGAAAAGGGAAAACATAGAAGATAAACATGGGGAAATATTGGATCTCACTAGTAATCCAAGAAATGAAACTTGAAACATTAATGAAGTAGTATATTTTTAGGTACTAAATTAGAAAAAAAAAAATTAAAAAAACAATACCCAGTGGAGCCAGGGTGAAACTGGTACTCTTCATACACTGATGGTGACATAATGAAGTGGCACAATATTTTGGAAAGTATGTTGAAAAGAGTTGTAAAAATTCTTATATCCTTTGATGCAGCTTTTTTCACTTTGGGGATTTACTCTTTAGGAAAAGATACTGTGTGCCCATGGTATTTACCACGGAATTATTAAGGGTGAAAATTCAAAAACAAGAGCAAAGGAGCAGGAAACTGGTCGGGGCTTCCCAGGTGGTGCTGATGGTAAAGAACCCGCCTGCCAACACAGGAGATGCAAGAGATGCGGGTTCGATCCCTGGGTGGGGGAGATCCCCTGGAGAGGGACATGGCAACCCACTCCAGTATTCTTACCTCGAGAACCCAATGGACAGAGGAGCCTGGTGGGCTATAGTCCATAGGGTCTCAAAGAGCCGGAAACAACTGAAGTGACTTAGCTTGCAGAGAACTGGTTACAAAAATGATGGTAAGTCTGCTCCACTAGAGCCCCGGGGCTGCCGGATTACCTCAAGTAACCAGCAGGGAAAGTTCATCCCAGAAGTCAGGTTAATCCAATAGAAGCAGAAGAGGCTGGGAGGCCACAGCCGGCATCAGGTGTCCCTAAGGGCCCAGACCTGGCTGGAGGGGTGCTTCAGTCGTGGTCCCCACAGCCTGGGCAACTGGGAGGATGGAGCTGCTGTGGCTCCTGGGACTGGCTGGAGCCTCTGAGATGCCCCAAGGCAAGATGCTGCAAGTCCCGTGCCCCAGACCCCAGGTGGTGGAACTTCTGACAATACCCGTGTGGCTGCAGTGACCTTTCCCTGAGATGGACATACAGTCGCTTGACCCCCGCTGCTTGGGGGAGGGTGTCCAGCCCCAGTTTCCCTCTCTCTGGGCTATTTCTCTTCCTACCCTCTGCTTTGCGTGGGCTTTGTCCTGAAACACCTGGACTCACAACTGAAGTGGCTCAAGGTCATTGCCCTGCAGCCGCACAGCAAGCCCTTCAAATGCGCGGCCGGGTGTCACACCATCCAGCTGCCGCCTGGCTGGTTCCTAGGCATCCTAGGCAATTTCCCCCAGCGACCGAGGTGACCGCTAAAGCTGGCGTGGAATGTGTTCTCCGGTCTCAGGGGGAGCTCTCCTGGGAATCGAATGACCTCCTGGTGTTTCCATGCATGTGAGGAGGAGGGAGCCAGGCCCTGCCTCCTGGAAAGCCTTTGTTAGCACGGCCCCTCCGAGCAGTTCAGGCCAACGGCACTCCAAAAGTGACCTTTTGAAAATGTGGCCCAGGGAAGGGAGGAGGCTCAGAGGAACAGCCCCGTCATAGGAATCTGGGACCATGTCATATTCCTTCGCAGATCCCCTGGAGAGACTCCTGTGTCCTTGTTAGACAGCGCCTGAACCGGACCCGGGTGCGTGTCGGGGGCAGCAGTATCCCTGCCAGGCCACCAGTCTCCCAGTGTAGCTGTCTGGAGGAGCCACAGCACACAGGGCGACGGCGAAGCCCCAGCTGAGGACACTACACGCTTGCTGCATCCCTGGCTAACCTACTCTGTCCCCAGCATTTTCTGGAATCAGCTGTGCCCACCTGAGGTTTCACCTCCTAAGAAAGCAATAAGCCTCCTGGATGCACAGCCCTGTGGTCACACCTCATCCTCACTCAGGGCCTGATGTAGACACCCAGGGTATGTGCCTACTCAGTTGTGTCTGACTCTTTGCGACCGCATGGACTGTAGCCTGCCAGGCTCCTCTGTCCATGGAGATTCTCCAGGCAAGAGTACTGGAGTGGGTTGCCATCTCCCCCTCCAGGGGATCTTTCCCACCCAGGGATCGAACCTGTGTCTCCTGTGTTGGCAGGCCTCTTCTTTACCACTGAGCCACCTGGGAATCCCAAGGATACCCAGGATCTCACCTCAAATACTTGGTAACAATTTCCCTAATGTGAACTTTGAATACTTGGGGTATTGCCCTTCTCAGTCCCCACCTTGCTCAAACAGCCAGCACGGGGCAGGCTGCAGAGAATTTTCCAGAGGTGCCTGTTACTGCTTGTCACCCACCTCCCTTCACCGCCATCCCTGCTGAATGGATCCAGCCACACTCATAATTTAGCTGTGGGCCCTGTCCCTGGCTATAGCAGTTTGGTCCAACTAGGGCATCTGAATGTCTGGCCAGTGAACTGTGTGGCTGCAGCTCCAGTCCAAGTTGGGGAGGGGGGGCGCCTGATCAGATTTCTATCTGGATTCATCTTGCATCAGGAAACTGAGGGCTCCAGGAGCTCCGGAAAGACAGGAGACTGATAAAGGAAGAGTGCCAAAAGGACAAAGTGCCTCCGTAAGCAGCCAAAGGAAGCACCTGGATCCCTACCAGCAGCGGTCAGCCAGCAGGGAGAGAGATCTTCCTTATGAGCCCTTTGGACTGACGGCTGTCCTAAATCCTTACCACAATGAGCTGTGTTCTGAGGCTCCCAGCAAGGGGACTCTCCAAACAGAGACTCTCTCGTCTCCTAGACGCATGCAACCGAACGGTCCAGGGCTCCTGGGGCACAGGTACCAGCAGGAGCATCCCCGGTGGGTGGGTCTGACCCACTTCCTCAGACGCCAGAAGGAGGAAGCCGGTGCTTCCTGCTGTCTCACTCTTGTTCTTGCTCAGTGCTAACTGCCCACTGGGCTTTCAAGGCTGAAGGCCCCATGACCATCCTGACACCCTCGCTGAAGCCACAGCTGTGTCCTCAGCCTCGCTTTTTACAAGCCCGTGTGATCTGCATGGCTTGGGTGGTCTACTTTCACCCAGTTTGTCTGGATTCCATGCTGCACCAGAATCATTAGAGGAGAAAGGTTGCTTAGGAATAATGTAGACTCCCAGGACTCACCTCAGACCAGTGAATCAGAATCTCTGGACCTGGAGTCCTGACTCTATTTTTAATGTTCCCAGAGGAGGCTGACGCACAACTCAGGGTGGGAACCCCTGAGCCACGCCAACTCCATCTACTCCAGATGTGGAAATAGGCCCCAGGAAAGGGTGTGCCTTGCCTTGGTCACTCAACTTTTACTGGTGGTGGTGGCTGGGTGCTTCCCTCTCTAAACAAGGTGAATTCCCAAACAAGATCCCTTTTGTGTAGTCACATGGGTCTGATTTCTTTGATGTTCATGGGGAGCACAGGTGGAGGAGAGAAAAATGGACAGGTTGACATTTATTTCACACTCAGGACCTGAAACCCGGACACACCTCATTCATCCACACCCCTATGGAAATATACATATATGTGTATTAATAAGAAGCTTCTTAGCCATGGAAAAGGAGGACAGAAAGGACGCCACCTAGACAGACTTCCTATTTCTGGTCAGTTGAGCTATTTCTTGTCACTGGATGTGATTTCCCTGCTCATCTCCCTAAGGCTCATAACAATGGAAAGTCAACACACACAAGCCTTGGGCATTGACAGCACCCCCTAAAAGGGAGTATTAGTTTCCCTTACTCCCCAAGCCTCAAAGGAACCAGAAAAAAAGACACCTTGGAGAAACCATGATAAAGCCCCAAGGGCAGAGCCAGACCTGTTTTGCTCATCACTGAGTGTGTCTTCAGTCTTGAGCACACTCTCAGACGTACTGTGGTGTTTACTAAAGACTTGTCAATGGAGGATTGGATAAAGAAGATGAGGTCCATACATTCAATAGAACATTACTCAGCCATTAAAAGGAATGAAATAATGCCATTTGCAGCAACAGGGATGGACCCAGAGATTCTCATACTGAGTGAGGTAAGTCAGAGAAGAAGACATTCCTTATATTGGAATCTAAAAAGAAATGATACAAATGAGCTTACAAAATAGAAAGAGACTCATAGACTTGGAGAACAAACTTATGGTTGCTGGGGGGAAGGATGAGTGGAAGGGATAATTAGGGAGTTTGGGATGGACATGTATACACTGCTATGTTTAAAATGGATAACCAACAAGGACCAACTGTATATAGCACGGGGAACCCTGCTCAATGTTATGTGACAGCCTGGATGGGAGAGGGGTTTGGGGGGAGAATGTGAAAATCTCTCCGTCATGTCCAACTCTTTGGGATCCCATGGACAATACAGTCAATGGAATTTTCCAGGCCAGAATATTGGAGTGGGTAGCCTTTCCCTTTTCCAGGGGATCTTCCCAACCCAGGGATCGAACCCAGGTCTTCTGCATTGCAGGCAGATTCATTACCAGCTGAGCCATATGGGAAGCCCAAGAATACTAGAGTAGTGTATTCCTTCTCCAGTGGATCTTCCCAACTCTGGAATTAAACTGGGGTCTCCTGCATTGCAGGCAGATTCTTTACCGATTTATCAGGGAAGCCCAGATACTGGGCTGAGTCCCTTCACTGTTCACCTGAAACTATCACAGCATTGTTAATCAGCTATACCGCAATACAAAATAAAAAGTTAAAACCTGTCAATCAAATTTCGAGCTTTTTATTGCCTCCCCCCTCCCCACCACTTATCCCAGTTTTATTGATCTATAGCATCGGCCACCCGTTGGCCTCTGGAATGAAGGGGCCATCCTGTATGGCATGAGTAAAACCCACTTCTGACACTGCAGAGGAGCTTTTCCCTTTGCCCAGCCATGACAAACCTCTCCTCCTGCACACTGCTGCCTTCCCCACCCCCCCCAACCCCCGCCGAAAGGCCCCTCCCTCTCCAGTCAGGCTGCATTTGGATGCTGGTCTCACCCACAGCACCCAATGGGATCTACCTCTTCAACAAATCTCTCATTTTTTGTCCCCTCTGTGTGGGCCTCAGAGCTTCCCTGGTGACTCAGGGATAAAGAATCCGCCTGCCAACGCAGGAGACACTAGTTTGATCCCTGGGTGGGGAAGATCCCCTAGAAGAGGAAATGGCAACCCACTCCCATATTCTTGCCTGGAAAATCCCATGGACAGAGGATCCTGGCAGGCTACAGTCCACGGGGTCGCAAAAAGAGTTGGATATAGCAGCTGAACAACAGCAACTGTGGGCCTCAAGTCATTTGCTTGGCTCCTCCCAAACCATGTTGATGTTTGGCAGGAATCAACGCAGTATTGTAAAGCAATTATCTTTCAATTAAAATTAAATAAATTTGATTGTGAAAAAAAAAATAAAGGTTGGGATTTGGACCCCAAGCACCAACTTACACTAAATTTTGAGTCTTAGGGAGTACGACAAATGAGAAGCTTGCTCTCCTCATCTGACTTCTGGACTAATTTAGAGACAAAAAAGGGGGAACAAGGCATATGGATATCAAATTGTCATCTTTGCTATAGATAAAGCTGATATTGGAGAATGTGGCTTATCCTGTAAGCAAGTAGGATTTCCTCCCCTACAGTCAGTTGTGGACCTGGGCAGTCTCCCAGGGAGACTGGCAGATGTCAGCTTCTGTAAAGCCTGAAGCAAGGACCAGCAGACAGCAGTGCATGCTGTCTCCCCTGGGAGAAGTCCGAAATGCAGTGGTGAGTGTACTGACTGATACGAGGATGACTGATCCTTCTAAGCTTAGAAAGCGACACGAGGAAAAAGGAATTCGTATGGCAGCTTAAGAAAAGTGGTCTTTCCTCTTTCTTGCTCATCTTCTGTTGCCTGGATGTTTCCCTGGAAGGTCTGTAGATAGGCGGGGTTGGGCCGGGGCAGGATCAGACCTCCCTGCATTCTCTATAAGGTTTGTCTATATCCCTTCTGGGCTTTCCTGATGGCTCAGAGGTAAAGAATCCACCGCCTTCAATGCAGGAGATACAGATTCGATCCCTGGGGTCAGGAAGGTCCTCTGAAGAAGAAATGGCAACCGACTCCAGTCTTCTTGCCTGGGAAATCCTATGGACACAGGAGCCTTGCGGGCTACAGTCCATGGCATTGCAAAGAGTTGGACAACCTTACAGTGTTATGGCATTGAATGTTAGGTTTCAGCCTATGGATTTTAGAGGGACACAAACATTGAGGCCAGAGCAGCTCCTCATTAGTGTCTCTAAGCCAGTTCCCCTTTGAAATCCGCCTCCCACTTGCACACAGAGTGATGTTTCCAGAAACACAGATCTGACCATGTGACTCTGTTCCTAAAACCCTCAGTAGGTTCCTCCCCAGTTACAAAATGAAATTCTGATTAGCATCACCCTGTTGGGTAAGAGCCCAGACCTTCCAGTGGAGGGGTCAGTGTGAAGGTAGGTGTCTGATTGTCAGGGTTGACATTTCCTCAATTTGGGTTGCCTGAAAATGTAGCTCAGAAATGTTGTGGTAAAGGTCATCTAAGTCCACATGAAGAATCAATTTTAGATTTCTTAGATCAGCATCAACCCAGAAACCCAAAGATCCAATACCTCCCTATCCGTGGCTATTTGTATCTGACATGACATAAACAGGTGTTCAGACACTGATGGATTTCCCCATCTCTCCTTACCTTTGGGTCTATAGCAGGAACCTCAGCCTAGAGTCTCTCATCTGGCCCTTCTCAGATGGAGGAGAAGGTCTAGATCTGATAACAAATGATTATCAGCTTAGGCCCTCTTCTCTCTTGGTTCACAGACTGGAACCCATAGACTTTAGGATTAAAAAAAAAAAAAAAGAAATCTCAAAGTATTCTGTGCCAGCTTCCACCCCACATGCTCCCTCACCTCCATGTCACAGACGATGCTTGCACCAACAATGGCAGAACTTTAATCGTGTTTTCAGCCAACTGAGTGGGGAGCACGATGCAACGCAGGGAGAAGATGCCTGTCTCACAGCGTCGCATGTCCCATCCGATGTTTCTCAGCTCAGCTCTCTCCTGAGCCACCTCAGGGCTGATCAGTTGCTCCCCTCCCCCACCTCCCAGCCCCTTGCTGTGGGGCATCCAGAGGTCACCACTGTCCTCTGTCCAGCTTTCTCTGAATGTGGAAATCAGCCTGAGAGGTACAAAGTAAACTGTTTTCTGATGACAGATGGTGCTGGGCTGGAAAATAAAAGAAAAAAAAGACTAATGATGTTAGTTATTCCAACTTTTTTTTTTCTTTTGGGAAAATGTAATACATAAAACAGAAGAAAGCAAGATTTTGCCATAAAATATGTCTTCCCGGAATACTCCAGCAGTGACTCCCTTGAGTGGTCAGGCCTGATCTGGCTGAAATAATTCCTTACGCAGTCAAGGATGAGAATGAGAACCCAGTCCAAGCCCCTGGAGGCCCCCACGGCTTCTGAGGGATGTCCTGGCGTGGGATTGCACTTCCCAGACAGAGAACAGTGGCTGGCAGCAGCTCCTGCCAGCTGGAAGGGTGAAGCCCACAGTGCTCAGCTTTGATGGTCGTGGGACGGTCACTCAGTGCTCATCCTGGCGTCCCTCCCCGTGGCCACCAAGGCCAAGGGCCTGTCTTTGGATCTCTGAGAAGATGAGCAGCTGGGTTCCCTCTCGAGGCCAGCGAGAACCTCGACCTGACAGATTCTAGAGTCCTGACACAGGTGAGAAGGGAAGGTGGCCAGACAGCTCCACTGCTGCCAGCAGAAGGATAGACTGGGTTCCAATACCCTGCACCAGCTCGACCCTTCCTCTCTAGGAGGAGGAAATCGGTGTCTACCTGGGTATGTTTTGAAAGGACAAATAGGATTAGATTTAAAAAATGACCAGCAGAGTGCCTGCAACATGGTAGATAGCAATTAACTGAGCAAGTGGGTTCACTGCCCTCTGCACAGCAGAAAGACCAAATCCTGAGGCAGTGATATTTTGCAGAAATTAAAAAGCTTTATTGCAGGGCAGCCAAGCAAGGAGACAGCAGGTACTGCTCATATCTGTCTCCCCATCAGCTGTTGAGGGGATATTTATAGTGGAGGAGGGAGTAAGACAGGGAGAAAGCTTGGAAATGATTGGTGGAAGCAGTTTGTAAGTTTCAGGAGTTCTCTGTGCAGACTTGCCTGCTATTCCTGCTTCTTTTGAGCCCTACATCTCTGCAGCAAGCTGAAGCCTGAGGCCTTCGGGTGTTTCAGGCCCCCAGTTCTGGGAGGTGAAAGGGAACAGGCCCATGATAGGAGGCCAGGGTGTTTCAGAGTCCATCAGAGGAAGAAGTGGGACAAGAAAGGTAGGCTGGGGGCTGACTCTTTAAGGTGATTCCATGGGGCCCTGCTGCTTGTAGGACAGATTGGTTCTTAAGTCCAAGGGGGACTGAAGGCCTTCAAACCCAGACATTGTCTATCTTCAAAGGGAAAGCTTGGCTGCTTCAGGGCACGCCTTCCTTCTCAGCCAGAAGATATCAGTGACTCTTGTTTTGTCATTGTTTTTATAAACAAGGTTGTCCAAAAAGTTCACTTCTCCAAGGGATCTTCCTGATCCAGGGATCAAACCTGGGTTTCCTCCACTGCAGATTTTTTACCATCTGAGCCACCTGGGAACCCCTATCATATATGGGGTTGGCCAAAAAGTTTGTTCAGGTTTCCTGTAAGATGTTATAGAAAAACCTAAATGAACTTTTTGGGCCAACCCCATAATATTCAGAGTCTTACTGGGTTCAGACACCCAGCTGGATTCTATGCCTGGGCAGGTGTCCTGAGGATGGGGGCAATGCAGCTCTCTTTCCCTCCTCACCCCACTCCTCATTGTCCAGTCAGCCTTCCAGACGCTGCTAGAATTGCTGAAGATAGGGATCGGCAGAGGTGCAGGGATCATCCAGGAAACAGAAGGCTGGGCCTTTGGAAGTCTGCTGGGGGTTGAGCACTGTGCCCCCAGAACTCACGGTGGGAAAGGGTGACTCTTCTGTGCCTCACCTGACAAGGGCCAACTTTTCCTTAGCTTCCACTTGGTCTTGCCACCCCTCTGCTACATCACTCACTTTGTGCACTGGGGTCTGGAAGAAGAAGGTGCTGGTTCCTTCAGCTGCACCCTGGAGATGGGGGTACCGGTACTCCACACCTCATCACCCAGGCAGAGGGTAGGAATCCAAGGCCCTCCCATCTCACCCTTGGCTCTGGCTCCCTGTGGCTTTCTCTACCTTACTTCGTCCTTCCAGATAACCACTAATTCTCACTGTAACCAATAGCTTGGTTCAAGCCTCAGTGTCCTACATGTCCTAAAGAAGTTCTATTCTTAGTGCCCTTTGGAGAAAACCAGAAATGAGTAAATACTGTAGCAATGAAATTAAAAGATGCTTGCTTCTTGGAAGAAAAGCTATGACAAACCTAGACAGCATATTAAAAAGCAGAGACATTAGTTTGACAACAAAGGTCCATCTGGTCAAAGCTATGTTTTCTCCAGTAGTCATGTATGGATGTGAGAGTTGGACTATAAAGAAAGCTGAGTGCTAAAGAATTGATGCTTTTGAACTGTGGTGTTGAGAGTCCCTTGGACTGCAAGGAGATCCAACCAGTCCATCCTAAAGGAGATCAACCTTGAATATTCATTGGGAGGACTGATGCTGAAGCCGAAGCTCCAATACTTTGGCCACGTGATGCAAAGAGCTGACTCATTGGAAAGACACTGATGCTAGGAAAAATTGAAGGCAAAAGGAGAAGGCGGCAGCGGAGGATGAGATGTTTAGACAGCATCACTGACTCAATGGACATAAGTTTGAGCAAACTCTGGGAGATTGTGAAAGACAGGGAAGACTGACATGCTGCAGTCCGTGGGGTGTCAGAGTTGGACATGACCTAGTGACTGAACAACAACAAGAAATGGTTAGGAATGTGGGCTCCAATTTGGGGTTTCTGCAGTGTATCCATCCCCTGGGGCAGGAAGCAACCTGTGACTACCCTCGCTAATGGGGAGAAGCCAAAGGACAAAGGCCCTTAATAGCAACAAACTTACTTTTGAGAATCGAAACTACTCAGATTCCACAATGCCTCAGCTAATGGAAATGCTTAAGGATTACTTCTTAACCTCCTTACCTTTTTCAATTTTATCCATCATGGATAGAAATCTTTTTAAATGCTTCATTCACTTTCTTGTCTTCCCAGAAGCATAAGTTGAAATTTATTTGACCTACTTTTCATGACTCAGTTATCACTTTGAATATTGATAATGGTCTGTGATATTTGGAATCCTCTCATGAACTAGTTAGAAACAAAACAAAACAAAACACCAGTTGTCACAATTGGCTGCTAGTCTGCTGTGTTTTGTGAAGACTACTTTTGTCAATTCTGTCTTTATTATACATATATTTGCATGGACAGAGTAAAAACTCATTTCTTTTCTTCTAGTTTTTAGTCTGCAGCAGATATAGAACAAGATAATGAAGTCTGACAGACTGATTTGTAAATTAACTGTCAACATGACTTGAGTGAGAGTCTAAGAGGCTCCCCTACGAGTGGAGCTCAGGACTTACAGGAGAAATTTTTCAGCATCTCACATATTCAATCGCTCAACAGATAGCTTGTGAGCACCCAGCAGCTGCCTGGCCTGTTTTGGCCTCTGTGGCTAGCCCAGCAAACAGGAGAGCAGGCTCTCGGGCCTCCCACACCCAGCTTGCTCACTCGCAGTTGGCTGTGGTCTGAAAGGTGAAATTGCTGAGTAACTAAGTTCCAGGTAGAGAGAATGTGGCTGCGTGTGCCTTTTGTGTGTGGTTCAGAGACATACATTTAGTTCCGAAATGTGTTAGGGCATGCAAGTAACTCTTAGACACTGCACTCCCAAATCCCTCTCAATCCAACGGAATCTCCTTCTGGCCCTGGTGCCAAAGACACAGCTAGGAGTAGAGGCTCTCCACCAAAACAGAAAGTAGAATCCTGGCTTGAATTGCCATCTGTAGACAGAAGGGCAAATAATTACGAGACAAATTTCAGAAAGAAAATGTCATAATTTTCAGTGTCTTGTCTCCTTTCCTTCCTTCCTTTGCCTTTTCCTCCCTTCCTTTTATTCATTTATTGAGCACCTACTACATGCCAAGCCCTGAGTTAAGTACTGAGGATATGAAATTAAAGAAGACTTAACTTCATCCCTAAGGACCATGACAGTGTAGTAAGAAGTGAGCTGATTGTCGTCACCTGAGATGATGAATACCAGGATGGAGATGTGCTGCTACACAAGGAGAGCTGGGGATGCATGGTGAGGGGCGGAGATTTAACCCAGAATGGAAAGAGCAGGGGGAGGAGATTGAGCACCAAGGAGGGCTTCCTGGAGGAGGAGGCAGTGAACTTGGTTTTGAAAGGTAAGTGAGAATGGGTCTACCTCATGCCTTTGACATCTAACCACTGAGTCAGATCCCGTAGGTTGTAAACCCCATCTAGGCAAGGTGGGCAATAATAGAGTCATCTCAGGGTATGGGGGTGGGGGGTGTGGGGGGGTAATAAGGGTTGTTAGAACCCTCTGGACTCCCAGTGTTCATGTCCTTCCTCACTAGCATCATTCTGAGCCAAGCCTTTTCAGGACTGGTAACCTTTGCGAGGGGCTGTGGGGCCAGCAGACATTGGGTTTGTCTATTTCTGATCTCAATGCCCCAGCAACCTGGTGGAGACTGGTGTGGGTCATCAGGTGACACTTTTGTTCTGCACTCACTATGTGCCACGCCCAGTGCTAGGCAGTGGGATCCACGTGTGAGCAAACAAACCCTCAGCCCTCAGAGGCTGACAGCTTATTCTGTGTAATTTAATGATCTCAAGCAAACAAAGTCCCCCAAACATGCCCTTACCCACTTGAACCCACTCAAGGTTTCTTTTACTTAAAAAAAAAAAAAAAAGCAGCTATTGACTAACCCTTTTCCTTCTTTTGCAAACATTTCTCTTCAAGAACTGAAATAAATGTTTTGGCTTCCTTGCTTAAGTATGAAGTATTTTAATGAACTGTTTTCTTCCTGAGCTGCTTTTGTTAAGGAAAATGAGAAGAGCACCCCTTTCCTTTCTCCTAGTGACGAAGCAGAGAACATTTTCAACTCAACATGCCCGCCCCCCACCCGTTTCCTCTCCCCACCCCTTCCCAGACCAGTTTGGCATTTATCCACTTTCCACCTTCAGGTTCAAAGTGAGTCGGTGTGCTGTGAGAACCAGGTCATGGCTGGAACTCACCTCTACCCTGAGTGTTTTGCTTTTTTCAGCAGTAATACCTGGGCTTGGTGGGAAGAAAGGAATCAAGCAGATCTGAGCTCAAATCCCGTCTCCCGCACTTACCATCCACACGAACTTGGGCGGGTCACTTCAACCTCTCCGATTCGGTATCCTCCTCTGTAAAGCTGAGCTGAACCAACAAGCCCAACTGTTGACTCTTCTAGGTTGGAAGGGACAGTGACAAATGTGGGAACAGGAGAGAGAGGGTCATCGTGAAAGTTTATGGGGAAAAGAGTCATGAGAAATGGGCTCAGCATCCTGACAATCGGACTGCCGGTGGAATCACTTGTCAAATTGCCCATTGCAGTCCTGGTTCCCCTGAGGCTCAGTTAATGCTCCTTCTTGTCTTGTCCACCTTCCCCGACAGGCCAAAGTCAGGGGTGATCCGGATGACTTTGGTCTATCCCATGTGTTCTGGGATTGTCAGGATAGCCCTGATTTCCTTTCTAATGGGCTCTGCAGAAATCCTCATATAACATGAAAATTGTTGAGAAGTCCAACACTTCAGCAGATATCTAACTACTCTCAGACTCTCTCTCCTATAAGAAGCTAGCACAAGTGGGCCCTGTTCAAGCAAAGTCCCTTGATTTGTTTCCAAAATACTGCTCATATAGCTGTGAGGTCTCTATGGGGACAGACCAGGAGAATGAGGTTGGGTTCATGCAGCCTGTTTCAGTGAACAGAGCTCTGAACACCCTGGCTTCCGTGTGGCCTCCTGAATTTTTCCGGCTCTATGGTCCAGTACTGTGTTCGGTACCTTGGCAGAAACAGGCCCCCCGCCTCTGCCATCTGATCACCTGCTGCACATGTGGGTCACTTGGAGGCTGTTTTCTATGTATGGTTTTGATCAATTTTCATACGAATCCTGCAAAATAAGTCTTTGTTTCTACTTTTTTCAAATTGTAAGGGATATTTGTTTTTGTAGTTGTTTAGTCACTAAGTCGTGTTGGACTCTTTTGTGACCCTGTGGACTGTAGCCCACCAGGCTCCTCTGTCCATGGGATTTCCCAGGCAAGAACACTGAAACAGGTTGCCATTTCCTTCTCCAGGGGATCTTTCTGACCCAGGGACTGAACCAGCGTCTCCTGCATTGGCAGGCGGATTCTTTACCAGTGAGCCATCTGGAAAGCCTTTTAGGAATACAGAAAAATGGTATTTGCCCCAGGGCAGGGAGAGCTATTGGAAAGACAGATTGAAAGTAAAGAAACTCTGGATGTCAAGACATCAGAGCCTCAAGGAGACCAGAGAGATTGTTCTGGATCCCACAGCAGTAGGTACGCCCTCCGAAGCAGGCCCACCTGAGTGTCGGTCCCACAGTGACTCAGCTCTCTGGGTCTCTGTCCTATCTGCAGCTGCTTCTCTTGCCCCTACCCTCTCCATCTCTCTTGGAGCACCTTCTTTCTGCCTCAAGGTTTCTGCTGACTCATGGGTTTCCTCACTGTCCTTCCTGGCTGACACTCAGCTCCCCCGAGTCCCCTTCGTGCGTCTCTCCGCAGCCACCCTCCTCTACAGCAAGTAGGGTCTTTCTGCAAGGCCCCTGGGGGCGTCTGTGGCTCCCACAGGCTGCCTTGGAGGTTCCCAGGTCCAATCAGCCGTGGGATCACACACACAGAACAGGGTCACCCATTCTCGAGAAACTGCCAAGGACTGCTGGCCTTAGTGAAGAGCCACAACTGGGCAGCTGCTCAGCTTCACAGCCTGGTCGGGGATTAGCCCTTTCTTAGAAGAGGAAATGGACCCCGAGGAAGATTCAGTATTAGTGGGAGGCAGAGCAAGGACCAAACTCAGCTCTGGCATTTCCAAACCCATCACACCCCTCTGCTTCCTGTTTCTGGCCACCCACACAGGATCGGAGGGAAGAGGGGCTTCTGGCTGCTCCCTGCTTTCAGCTACTCTCCTGATATGACCTGAGTGTCCCTCATCCAAAGACTCATGAACCTCAAACATTCACCTTACCTCTCAACAGCTGGCCAAGACTTGACAGTCCCCCTACCAGAGTCCCTAATGAGTCAGACAGGAGGGCCCTGGTCTCCCAGAGGCCCCCTGAACCCGCCAGTGGCCTGATGGCCAGGTGAGACCTGGGATGGTGGGCAGGGAGGCCCAGGCCTGTGGCACTGAGTCTGTGCTAAGGAATTGGAGGACCACAAGGAGAGGTGGCTGCAGGTCAGAGAGGGAAGCCTGGACCTCTAGTGGGTGAGGATGGACGTGCAAGGGAGGCCTCTGCTTTCACTTCCATCTAGGGAACACCCCCTGAATCCATGGCCAGCCAGGTTTTTGGGCCCCAAACTGGAACACATGGTCCAACATATTATGGTTTATATGGTGAGATGTAAGATTCAAAATTGGGACTTCCCTGGAAAATCCAATCCCTCCTGTGGTGTTCAGGTGGGTGTGCGGTTGGGTTCAACTTCATGCGCAAGCTCCACTCAACCACAGGCGGCTGGGGCCCAGGAAGGAGGCGCCTCTTGAGAAGAGATAGGACCGCCCTTGAGAGAGGCACTCTCCTCAGAGCAGGCAGCTTTAACTGCTTCTCAGTTCCTGTGGTAAAGGCTCGAGAAGATCAAGGGAGAAGGAACCCGCCACCTCCTCCCATCTTCGTCCTGTGTCCCCTCAGCCCTAACTCATCCTCTCTTTCCAGCTCACTCATGCCTGAAGTGCTCAGCCAGTCCTCCCACTTTGCAGAGGAAGAAACGGAGGCTTTCAGGACCCAAAGACACTTTCCAAGGTCATAGAGCAAATCTGAGGCCAAACACAAGTTGGCCTGAAGGTTTCTATCATTTAAGACTCACTGTGGCAGCTGATCTCTCCCTGAGAAGGCCTTGCACGTGTGCCCAGTGCTGAGTTAGACCATGGGCATTAAAATACAAAGGATTAAAACTCCTGCTTGAGAGGTATGCGGTCTCCATGTGGAGGTAAAGCCAGAAAACAGAGTAGGGACTGAAATTCAGCCTGAGCTCTGCTCTCCAAGTTGTGTGCCCTGGTAGGCGTTGGAAGAACCCCCTTTTTAAAACTTGCGCCTAGGACCTCCCTGGAGGTCCAGTGGTTAAGACTCTGCGCTTCTAATGCAGAGGACGTGGGTTCGATTCCTGGTCAGGGAACTAAGATCTCACATCTTCACAACATGGACAAAAAATAAAAAGTAAAACTTGAATCAGAAGTACCATCTGGGCCAGTGAGGACCTTGGGAGGTGAGACTCCTCAAGACTGGGCAAGCTGGACAGACAGAGGTATTTAATGTTGAGACAGTTGGAGGTAATAGGGAGCCACGGTGTGTCATGGAGTCACTGAGTACCGAGATAGGCTGGGGGAGCCAGCAGTGAGGGGGGTTGCCAGATGGGCTGGAGAGAGGGAGAGCCCAGGAGGAGGGCTGTCAGAGCCCACAGCCGTTGCGGTGATGATGGGGAAGCCCTGAGCTGGAGGCGATGATGACAAGGTTACCGTCCCTCCCCAGCCTGAGCCATCACCCACCTTCACAGGGCCACTTACAGCCCCTCTTCCACAGCACTTAGCCCACCGTGGTAACTTGACACCCACATGTGCTCATTTGATGACGGTCTGTGGACCTCCCCTTCCCCTCCCCTTGGACTGATGCCCCATGGGGGCAGGGGTTGTATACTTTTCTTTTTTTTTGGAGTACAACTGATTTACAATGTTATGTGAGTTTCAGGTACACAGCAAAGTGAATATATTATACATACACATATAGCCACTCTCTTTTAGATTCTTTTCCCATGTTGGTCATAACAGAGTATTGAGTGGAATTCCCTGTGCTATACAGCAGATCCTGATTAGTCATCTGTTTCATATATAGGAGTGTGTATATGTCAGTCCCTGTCTCCCGGTTTATCCCTCCCCTATTTTTCTGTCTTGTATCCCCAGCACTTCATAGCCACTCCACTAATGACCAGTGAATGAAAGAAAGAATTTACAAATGAGGGGAAAAGTGCCCAGTGACCATAGGGATAGATTTGATAAAAGAGTTTTAATATTTGTTTCCAGTTTTCCAATTTCCACTTTCTTGGTGGGTGGAATGATACGCTTTTCTCTTTCCCTCTGATCCCAAAGGTAGAGTGATTGCAACACTTTTTAAAAAGCTTGGTATTCCTCTGGGATCTGTTTTTGTTTTTTTCTTTTTTCTTTTTCTTTTTCAGCTTCTGACCATGAAAATAAATCACAGGCATTACAGGAATTTTTGAAGTAGAAAAAAGCATAAAGAAGCTGGAAAAAAATTACTCATGACCCCATCATGAAGACGCTCCAATCTGTTGACCTATTTCCTTCAGGATGGTGGCGTCTCTTAGGGGCAGATTGAGATTTCAAAGGCCTTGGCCTCCGGGCTTGTTCTCAGGCCTCTTTCCCAGCTGCCTCACTCGCAGTCATTTCTTCAGTTCACCCAGGAACCATTCCCCACCCTTCTCTTCTCTTCTCCTGGGGCTTTCCAAGGGCCTTGACCCTGATGCCGGGAAAGATTGAGGCAGGAAAAGAAGGGGATGACAGAGGATGAGATGGTTGGCTGGTATCACCGACTAAATGGACATGAGCTTGAGCAAGCTCTGGGAGTTGGTGATGGACAGGGACGCCTGGTGTGCTGCAGTCCATGGGGTCGCAAAGAGTTGGACATGACTGAGCGACTGAACTGAACTGATGAGCTTGGGAGGGTTGCCCTCTACTTGAGGACGGAAATGAAGAAGCGCCTTTGGACTTGAGCTTTCCCCCTGCAGCTGGCAGCCAAGCTCTCCTGGTGTCGGGTGTTTGGTATTATGTTAATCTCTTGCACCATAATTCCTTTCCAGCCTTTCTGACTTCCCTTCCAGACTAGCTGACTTTTCAAACAGTTGACTCAGTCATCACCATGTCACAGAGATGAGTTGTGAGGTTTCTTGCAAGTTAGTTGCCTAAAATTTTTATAATTTCTGGGTTTTCAGGATGATGTTGGTTCCTTGCGAACCTCTGTTGGGGACAACGCTGGTACCTTGGAAGCTACAAAAGAAGTGCAGGCAGGGATGGAATGCGGTTTCATCTGCAGGCTCAACCTGTACAGCTGGTAATTACAGATGCAGGGGCTCTGAGGAGGACTCTGAGGCTACATCCAGGTTCCCTGGGGAAAAGTAATGTGGTTGATTAGTTATGTCTGCCGTGGGAATGGACTGGGAATGTGGAATGGAGCTCTTTTGCCAACCAGATTGTAAGAGGGTTAGGCCTTCAAGGAGCTTAATGATTCTGTGGGGAAGGCAAGTCGAGTTCAAAGTCAAATAATATGTGCTAAAATGAGTGATATTATTGGAGTTCCCATGAGGGAGAAATTGAAGCAAGCTGGGAGGTCCTGAACAGAAGTCAGACAATGGTTGGACAGGAGGAGACGAGAAAACCCTCCAGACTAAGGGAAGAACTCAAAGAAAGTACCACTGTGACATGTTTCAGGGGGATGTGAAGAGACCAGCCTCCTCAAAGTCAACATAAAACTTTAGAATATGTGTAGCCAGAATTTATTGGACAAGTTAAATCATGCCTTGTTGTTGTTCAGTTGCTCAGTCGTATCTGAGTCTTTGCAACCCCATGGACTGCAGCACGCCAGGCTTCCCTGTCCTTCACCATCTCCTGGAGCTTGCTCAGACTCACGTCCATTGAGCTGGTGATGCCATCTAACCTAGTACAGAGTGAAAATGCATTTAAACTTTTAAAAGTGATGAATACCATTTTTAAACTTGTGAGATGTTTAAAAACACAGGGTTTGGGGAAAGAATGATATAATATAATCTCACTCTTAATTGTTTATATATTGTCATATTTGTCCCATTTCTTTTAATTTACTTTTTAAAAAAGTTATTTTATTGTATTTTTTGGCCATGTAGCACGTGGGATCTTAGTTCCCTGACCAGGGATCAAACCCGTGCCCCCTGCATTGGAAGGGCAGAGTCTTAACCCCTGGACCACGAGGAAAGTCCCTCCTCTTCTTTTTAAAGAATACTGCACACAAAACTTTAATCCTTTTGACTGCCACACCATCCAGTTCCTTAGGAGCAACCACAGTCCCCATTTGAAGTCTGTCTTTCCATACCACTTTAAGTATTTTTATAGACTAACCTACATACATATGGAGAGTTTAGACTCTTTTTCGTCCCTTTCGGAGAAGGCAATGGCACCCCACTCCAGTACTCTTGCCTGGAAAATCCCATGGGCGGAGGAGCCTGCTGGGCTGCAGTCCATGGGGTCGCAACGAGTCGGACTCGACTGAGAGACTTCACTTTTACTTTTCACTTTCATGCATTGGAGAAGGAAATGGCAACCCATTCCAGGGTCCTTGCCTGGAGAATCCCTGCCGTCTATGGGGTCGCACAGAGTCAGACTGAAGCAACTTAGCAGTAGCAGCAGTAGCATTTCGTCCCTTTAGTTTCAAGAACTAATAATAATTTTCTACTTCAAATGAGTTCAAACACAACCTCTCCTTGCCAACCGCTTGTCCTGCCATTTTCCTTAGACCCTCTTAGGACTTTCTGGGCACTCGCATCTCCTCGCCTCATATTATTCAGTGGCCTCCAATGATTCATAGTGCCATGCAGGCACTACTTCTAACTAGTTCCAAACCATTTCCACCACTCCCAAGTAAAATCCCACACCCGTTTCTCATCTCCCTTCTCCTAGCCACCAGTCCCTGGCAACTACGAATCTGTGTCATGTGTCTATGGATTTATCTCTTCTGAATATTTTATGTAAAAGGATCAAATAATATGTGACCCTTTGTGTCTGGCTTCTTTCACTTAGCATAATGTTCCAGATTCATCCACAGTGTAGCAAGTATTAGCTCTCCCTCCTTATGGAAAAAAATATTGTGTCCTATGTATATAACAGTTTGCTTATTCATTCATCTGTTGATGGACCTTTACTTTTGGCAAGGTTCCTGTAAGAGGAAATATTTGCATATCTGGGAAGTTACAGGCAGGGTCTCATAGGGAGGGGACAGAGGTTCACTTGGGGTCACCCCGTGAGCCCGTATTACCCTCAGTTTGGGAGTGCCTAGTGCACTCAAGTGCCCCTAGGGACTCAGAAAACCTCATATAATTCCACTCCACTTTTGCTTCCATAATTTCCACCTATGTGAGACAATCAGGACAGAAAAGCTTATTCCCATTTTAAAGACGAAACACTTGAATTCCAGAGACTAGAAGTCAGATGACCTGACTGGGAAATGTTCATTGTCAGGGCACACCCAGCCCTTGTGATCAAATCTATCTCTTCTGTCCTTTAAACAGTTACCATTGACAATAATCACAGTGAAAGACAAAGACCTAGGTAGGAGGGAGATGTGTGCGTCAGGAATAAATTTGGTGGAGAATAAATGGAAGTGAATAATTGCAAGTCTGTAAGCTCAACTGTTACAGACAAATAACAGTCGGAACCACACTGCCACTGAGGCTGGAGAATGCCTTTTTCCATCCAACACCCCATCCTCGCTGGGCTCCATCGGCTGCCCACGCAGCAAAGCATTTGAGCAGGAATTTCCACGTCAGCTCCGTAGATCCTGCTTCCTGAAGGTCTTGGAAGATGGCATCCTGGACGAGGTGGGTGTGGGGTGGGCAGAGAATGTTCGAAATGGTGGCAGGCAGCATTCTGCCTTCTTACACATAGAGGTACTTAGGCAAAGTTTGTGGGCAGATGAACAAGTGGACAGATGAATATGGTTCAAGGCACTTTAGAAACTTTTGCAACTTTTTCTTCTAGGCAGATTGTTCTTTTTGCATCAGAAACTAGCAAAAATGTCTACATAATGGTGGCCATCAACCATCCAGAGCCTGTAGCTCACCCCTGCCTCTAGGAGAGGAAGAAGAGCAGAACTTTCTTCTGTGCATTAGTTAGGGTGGAGGCTAGACAGTAGAACAGAGACCCCAAGATGTCAATAGCTTAAAGAATAAATATCTGTAGAGAAAAGGGAATCCTCCTATACTGCTGGTGGGAATGTAAACCAGTGCAGCCACTGTGGAAAATGGTATGCTGCTGCTGCTGCTGCTGCTGCTAAGTCGCTTCAGTCGTGTCCGACTCTGTGCGACCCCATAGACGGCAGCCCACCAGGCTCACCCATCCCTGGGATTCTCCAGGCAAGAACACTGGAGTGGGTTGCCATTTCCTTCTCCAGTGCATGAAAGTGAAAAGTGAAAGGGAAGTCACTCAGTCATGTCCGACTCTTCGTGACCCCATGGACCAAAGCCCACCAGGCTCCTCCGTCCATGGGATATTCCAGGCAAGAGTACTGGAGTGGGGTGCCATCACCTTCTCTGGGAAAATGGTGTGGGGTTTCTCAAAACACTAAAAATAGAACCACCCTATGACCCAGCAATTCCACTCCTGTGAATGTATCTGAAAAACAGAAATACCAGTTTGAAAAGATACATGTACTCCAGTGTTCATAGCTGCATTACTTAAAATAGCTAAGATATGGAAGCAACCTAAGTGTACATCAACAGATGAATGGATGAAGAAGATGTGGTATGTATATACAATGGAATATTACTCGGCCAAAAAAAGAACAAATTTTTGCCGTTTGTAGTAATATGAATGGATTTGGAGGCATTATGCTGACTGAAATAAGTCAGACAGAGAAAGAGAAGCACTATGATATCATATATATGTGGAAGCGAAAAAATACAACAAACTAGTGATTATAACAAGAAAAAAAAGGAGAGTCACAGACATAGAGAACACGTTTGTAGTTACCAGTGAAGCGGGACAGGTGGAATACGGGTGAGGGAGTAGGAGGTAAAACAAGAAATTTTCTGAAAAAATTTAAAAAATAAATACATTTAGATTTCTTTCCTGTATAGTTTCAGGTGGGCATTCTAGGCTGAAGGGCAGCTTTCTTCTGCCTGGTCATTCAAAGAAAAATGGTGCAAATGAACCTACAAAACAGAAATAGAGTCACAGATGTAGAAAACGAACTTATGGTTACCAAGAGGGGAAAGCAAAGGGGAGGGCTAAATTGGGAAAGTGAGATTGACACATACACACTGCTATATAAAAAACAGATAACAAGTAAG
This sequence comes from Capra hircus, assembly GCF_001704415.2. NCBI lineage: Eukaryota > Metazoa > Chordata > Mammalia > Artiodactyla > Bovidae > Capra > Capra hircus. Next base: position 28,346,439 of record NC_030823.1, on the reverse strand, counting down.
AGCCTACTGTATAACACAGGAGCGCTACTCAGTGCTCTGTAATGACCTATATGGGAAAGAATCTAGAAAAAAGAGTGGACATATGTGTATGTATGTGGCTTCCCTGATGGCTCAGTGGATAAAGAATCCACCTGCAGTGCGGGAGCTGCAGGCGACATGGGTTCAATCCTTGGATGAGGAAGATACCCTGGAGTTGGTAATGCAACCTGCTCCAGTATTCTTGCCTGAAAAAAAAATCCCATGGACAGAAGAGCCTGGTAGGCTACAGTCCAAAGTGTGAAAAGGGCTGGACATGACTGAGCCACTGAGCGTGCACACATAGGTACATGTATAACTGATTCACTTTGCTTTTCAGCGGAAACTAGCACAACATCGTAGAGCAACTATACTCCAATAAAAATTAATTTAAAAAAAATACCCAGTCTCCTTCCTAGTCATTGCTGTGTCGTCACTGACACATTGCTGTAATCTGCATGTCAAAGCTCCGTTGCTAAAAGTTCCAACTGTCCAGCTGGTGGAAAGAATGAAAAAGCATGCAGAAGGCAAGCCTGTTGTCTCAATGCCTGGCAGGAGTCACACACATTACTTTTGCTCAAATTCTATCGACAAGAACTTCATCTCATGAGGATACTAAGTGCAAGGGAAGCAGGAAATATACAGTTTAACTTTGTACCTTGGAAGAAAGCAGGAATAGATTTTGTATCTTCACCACCCCTATATGCTTGCAGTTTGTTTCTAGAAGGTAGCACAGAAGCCTCACTTAAACTCTCAGACAGAAGGGCCTCTGTTCTTGGCTAGAATCTTTTTCCTGACCTTTCCACTCTGACACGGAAGGGAGTCAACACTGAAGGATTCTGATGAGCACAACCTTGCCTTTGGGAAGAAGGACCTCGCAATCTGGAAAGGTGAAGGCAGAGGGGAAAAGCACTGAGAGGAAGGACATCAAACACGACCTAGATACGATAAACACTTCATTCAAACAGGGTAGTTTCCTCTGACACCCGAAAAAAGTAAATTTGAGACCAGATGCTCAGCTTTACACCATGGGCAACAAATGCTTGGAGTTTTCAGAAAAGTTTTTGACAACACAGGGACTCGTATGAACTTTCAACTTGACTTCATGGAGGATACCATGCCCCCCAACACATACACACACATATACACACACACACACACAGTCTGACAGTCACAACTCACATACATGCTCCCTAGCCTCATGACCCCTCTCCAGACTGCCATGTTCCACTGGCCATCTACCTTGCCCATCCATCTTCTTTGTCTGATTTTGCAGGTGAAGAAACTAAGGCTCAGAGAAGTTCAGTGACTGTTCTGGGACACGTGTAACTGGGCAGGACACTTTGGGGCCTTCCCAAGACAGGACTTCCCTCATATTTTCTTCTTTAGCTCCTCTCTGAAATACCTAGATAACAGGATTTGATGCACATTTCCTGAGTTGTTTTGCAGACAAGAAACCCCCCGCCCTCAACAAATGGAAGAATTACTTGATGACTATGAGCACAGAGCCCCAGGCCTCCTGGAGTCCAAGGACTGACACTGTTAACCACTGTGACACCATCCTGCTGCCTCACCAACCGTCAGTCAGAGAACTGTGCCTACGCTGATCACATACCCTGTGACCCGCACCGCCCCCCACCTGCCCTTTAAAAATGCTTTGTGAAATCCTTCAGGGAACTCAAGGCTTTTCAGGGCATGAGCCACCTCTCCTCCTTGCAGTCCTTGCAATAATCCTTTCTCTGCTCCAAACTCTGACGTTTCAGTTACACGTGTCCCAGAACAGTCATTTAACTTGTATCAGTAAACAAAAAACGTCACAGCCCTCAGCAATTGCAGCCACCGCAGATGGTGAGCTGGTGAGCCCTGAGCAAGCTCAGGATGTGAAAACACAGGATACTGGCCCCAGATAGCTGAGGTGCATATCAAAGGAATGATTTCACTGAGCCCAGACTCTTGCATCTTCCCATACTTAGAAAAGCACTAAATTACTTAACTTGGGATAGCTGATTTTCTTTAATTAACAATAATCGTTTGATGTTCCGACTATCTGGCTGTGGTTGCAAAACTTCTATATAACCTGGCTCCTCCCCTCGCCTCCTCAGAGCAGTTCTTGCAGGGCTACCTGAGATGCTGTCTCTCCGGCTTGAAGTCCTAAAACCTCCGTCCGAATAAAGCGTAACTCTCAACTTTTAGGTTGCACGTATTTTTTCAGTCTCATGCACATCTCCTGCCTTTGCTTGTGTGAGGCTCCGGTCCCCTCATTCACAGCCCCCTTCTTGTTCCAGGACAATGGGAAGGCTGTAAATCCCTAGGAAAATTCATCTTTCAAAGACCAAATAAGGGGCTGGACCTTCAAAACAGCAATAAACACCAAAAGGTTTTGTAAATATCAGCAGTGTAATCCAGGGCAGGGAAGGGTTCCAGGGCCACAAAGAAAGCCTGTAGGACTCCCAAAGGAAAAGAAAGGCTGAGCCCGGCTGTCCACCTCTGTTTATTGGAAACGTTGTTCCTCCAACCCAAACTGCATCTCCATAATAGGGAAGAGGAGAGTGGCCCTTTCAGGGAGATTTGACTCTTAGGGCCGGAAAGGAGTGAAAAATTCTTCTTTGGTCTGCAGAATGTCAGCCTCAGACTTTCAATTTCCCTCTCCTCTCCCCCACCACACCCCCCAGCCCTGGGGATTTTGGCCTTTAGCTCACACAAAAATTTATTTCACATCTTGACACTGTTGAGATAATCCATAGCACCTTCTTAGGGAGGAGATGAACGGGAAGCTGCAGGAAATGTAATCAGAATTTCCACTGGCTGGACAGCTGAGCTTCTGAGCAATAAGATGGAGAAATCTAAACTTCGTCTTGGGATCGCAAGGAGTCCGAGGGGCTCTGCCGTCCAGGGCAGTCCTCAGAGACGCTGCAGTCCTTATTACAGCTGGGTGTGAGGAGGCTGTCCCGGCTATTGAGCTTGGGGAAGGAGCCTGCTCTGTGGTGTCTTTGCCAGAGGCAGGGAGGCAGGAGCTGGCTCTGTGCCCTGAGAAGCTTCAGATTATGCAGAAGGCCTTCACTGGGTCTCACTGCACTTGCCAGTCTTTTATTCCCCCTAAGCTTCCTGGTGTTGTTATAAGTACCTAGGAAGGAGACCTTGTTTTTAAGAAAATGAGAGATTCTTGACCCCACTGGTTCCAACGTAGGGGTAGAGACAGCTGGGTGTTTTTTTGCAGGCACTGTGGCATGGATGGATGCCACTGATGAAGACCAGAGTTTCTCAGGCCAGCTCGCCTCTGAGCTGTCAGCGCTTGTTTAAGGCCCCTCACAGGCACCTAGACACAGGCTGGGTCAGCCTCCTCCTCACCTAATTTGTTAATAGATTCCCTGCCTCCAGGAATCTGATGGATGGTGTGAGTGCGTGTGTGTGAGTGTGTGTGTGTGTATGTGTGTGTGTGAGATAAAGTGTGCATGTATTAATGTGGATGTGAGTGTACAGCAGGAAAGTGGATGCAAGTGTACATCAGGAGGCCTCCTGGGTTCACAGTGAACTTGACAAGTTCACCACAGGCCAGGTTCAGTCATTCAGGCTGAGGGATCTAATGTCACTCACAATGAGGGTGCCCATTTTTTTCAAGGGCCAATTAACCCTAACCTGGCTCATGAGGACTGATGTATAGACCCAAGTGCCTTGATTCAAAGTGAGAAATACTGTCACGGCAAGAACCAATCAGAGCATTTCCAGTTGATGAGTAAGTAATGTGGGAAGTGAAAATGTCACTTGGACTTTGCTTGGTAAACATGGCTGAGGACCAAGGGGAACTGATTACATCCATTAAATTAAATGGTGTATTTTCTGCTTACTCTTGTTCCCCACACCACAGTCACACCTAACAGCTTGCATTTCCATAGATGTGCCGTGTTCCCTATTGTGTATACATCCAGTATGCTTTCCCCTTCAAACAATGCTCAAAATGTTATCCAGGCGTTAGCCACACGCACCCCATGGGCTTTGGGAAGACTAACTCCATCCGAAGCCCCCAATCCAGACTGAACATGGTTGGCCTCCCAAAACCCATTAAAAATTCCATACCCTAAATAAAGCATCAGTCAGGGCAGAAAAATGACTTCATCTGATCCATTCAGGGTGTATCTCAGTAACCTTGCAGGAAAGAGAGGGGCAGAGTGTTCTCACTTCTTCTGGCCTCTGTAGTAAGTGTATATGTTCTTAAAACATATCCCCAAGCAGCAAACTTGCTTCCAAAAGGAAGGCAAATTGATGATTAAGCTGGCACACAGAGAAAGGCAGAGCTGAGAAAATAGTGGAAAATGCTTCCAGAGTCCTGATCAAGCCATACGTGGAGCTCACATCCTCCAAACAAAGAATTCTTAAATTTGTGGGGCAAATGGATAGCACTACCCTTTGGGCATTTTGAAAACGTATAAGGTCCTTTCAGTTGTCTTAGTGCTTAAGGATTTTAGGTGTCACTGGCATTTAGTTTGTAGGTGCCAGTAATACTAGATATCTGCAATGAGTAGACTATTCCACACAGCAGAGAACAGTCTATAGTTCTGTAAGACTTGTGGATGTCTTATCTGACTTCATGTTGGTAAAAATCCTGTTCTTTGAATTGCTCCCAAAGCAGATCTTGAAGTGTAAGTTTATGTGTGGTTTATTTAGGAGGTGATTTAAGCAGAGAGAATGTGATGATTAATTTTATGTGTCAAAGTGGCTGGGCCATGAAGTGTCCAGATAGTTGGTTAAAAATTATTCTGAGTATGTCTGTGAGGGTGTTTCTGCATGAGATTAACACTTGAATTAATTGACTGAGTAAAGCAGACTGCCTTCCCTACTGTGGGTGGGCCTCATCTAATCTGTTGATGGCTTGAAGGGAAGGCTGAGTTGCTTGAGTGCAGCTCTCTCCTTGCCTGTCTTTGAGCTGGAACCTTGGTCTTCCATTCCTTTTGGAGTTGAATTCTAGCTGGAAAACACCTCCTGGCTCTAAGGCTTCAGACTTGGATGAAACTATATCATTGACTTTCCTGGGTCTCCAGCTTCCTGACTGCAGACCTTGGAACTTCTCAGCTGCCATATTTTCCTTTTAACAAATAATATCTCTTTCTCTCATCTCTCTTTCTTTATCTCTGTCTCTCTCTATGTGCCTATTTAATATATGTTCTGTTATATAATATAAATAATATACATTCTAGTATATATTATATAATTATATAATATTATATATAATTATAATTATATTATAGTTATAATATAATTATATTATATAGTCTTCCATTGATTCTGTTTCTCTACAGCAGTGGTCCCTGACCTTTTTGGCACCAGGGACAGGTTTTGTGGAAGACAAACTTTTCCACAGATGGGGGTTTGGAGGGTGGTTTTGGGATAAGCACATTACATTTATTGTGTATTTTATTCCTATTATTATTACATCAGCTCAGCCTCAGATCATCAGGTGTTAGATCCCAGGTGTTGGGGACCCCTGCTCTGTAAAGCCCTGACTAATACAGAGAGTGAAGCAAGGAAAGAGGAAAAACCAATAGTAACCAGGGCTCAGTCCCAGGTGAAGAATGAGAGCTATCTCCTATGCTTCCTTGTTGGCCAGGAGTATCCCAGAGGCTACAGTCACCTCCACTTCCTAGCCCTGCAGGTGCTGGTAAGTGCACCTCACAGATACCCGGGGTGGGAGAAGCCTGGGGCAGGAAGCCAACGTGCCTGGGGTCCACTTGAGGCGAGCCTCTCTCTCCTGGGGGTGGAAGTCTGCATGAGACCGCACACTGCAGCAAGAGCTGGAGTCTTTGTCTGGCAGGCAGAATGCTAACCCCCAGGTATGTTCACGTCCTAATCCCCAGAGCCTGTGAATGTTACCTTGCAGCAAAAGGGAGTTTGCAGATGTGATTAAGAATCTCAAGGTGGAAAGATTACCCTGGATTATCCAGTTGGGAGTGTAATCACATCACTGATTATAATATGGACACAGGAGAAGGCAGGGGCAAGGCCACGTGATGAGGAAACAGAGGTTGGAGTGATGTGCTCTGAAGGTGGAGGAAGGGGCTGAAGCAGGTGGCCAGGAGAAACTGAAAAAGGTAAACGTGGATTTTCCTTTCAGAGCTTAGAAGGAACCAGCCTTGGTAACATCTTGGCTTTATCACAGAAATTGGCTTGGTGCTTCTGGCTTCTAGACTTGTAAGGAAATAAATTTGTGTTGTTTTAAAACAGTAAGTTTATAGCTTGTTACAGCAGCCATCCAAAACTAATACACAAAGTTGTGTCAGAGGGGACACGAGGCAGCCGAAACATCTGACTATAATTAATTGGGCCTAGAACCTAAGTCTGTTTTATGTACAAACCCAGAGTGATTTTGTTTCACAACTTTATCTTTTTATGATTTTTAATTATTTATTTATTTGGTTGCATCAGGCAGCATGTGGGATCTAGTTGCCTGACCAGGGACTGAACCCCTGCCCCCTGCATTGGGAACACAGAGTCTTAACCACTGAACCACCAGGGAAGTAGCCCTTTTCACAGTTTTAAAATATATCAGATTTTCCAGGGCAGAGTGGGGGTTTACTAGTCAGAACTTCACCGAGAGTTGTTCCTTTTTAAAAAAAACCAGATGTATGCATGTAGGTTATATTATGCATTAATTCCCTTCCAGGAGATATGGCAATGGCCCCCCACTCCAGTACTCTTGCCTGGAAAATCCCATGGATGGAGGAGCCTGGTAGGCTGCAGTCCATGCTAAGGGTCAGACACGACTGAGCGACTTCCCTTTCACTTCTCACTTTCATGCATTGGAGAAGGAAATGGCAACCCACTCCAGTGTTCTCGCCTGGAGAATCCCAGGGATGGGGGAGCCTGGTGGGCTGCCATCTATGGGGTCGCAGAGTCGGACACGACTGAAGTGACTTAGCAGCAGGAGATATAAACTATTTGTTGGGGGAAAAAAGGGGGCTTTGCAGGACTTCCCTGGTGGTCCAGTGGCTAAGACGCCAAGCTCCCAACTCTGGGGGTCTGGATGAGATCCCTGGTCTAGATCCCACATGTCACACCTAAAAGATTGTGCAAGCCACCACAAAGATGAAAGGTCCCTTGTGCCACAACTAAGACCCTGGTACAGCCAAATAAATAAATATTAAAAAGAAAGAAAGAAGAGAGGACTTCGGATTACATAATGACAAGCTGATAATGACAACTCTCAAATTCTGCTGTTGTTGTTATGCACCTCCATCATCTAAGAAATCTGTGTCCTATGGTACCCACTCCCTCACCTGCAGGAAGCATATTACTTCAATACAGCATTCTTTTCCGCTGAGAGTGATTCTGGCTAAAAATTCTGCCCCACCGAGTGCACTAAGCAGTGCTTTGGCTGAAGTCAGTGGCTGTCCTTTCATCCAGACCCGGAATGCACCTTGACCTGAAATGCCTTTTCCCTTCCTGAAGGCCACTGCTGGCCTTAGACACCCCCTCTTCAAGAGGACCCCACTCCCCCAGGCAGGACAGGAGTCTGCCCTTGGCTTTCCCACCGTTGCTGTCCTCTCCTCGGTCATCACACCTATCCCCCAGCTTGCAAAAGTTGAAAGTTGAAAACTTAGTCACTCAGTCACGTCCAACTCTGTGACCCCACGGACTGTAGTCTACCAGGCTTCTCTGTCCATGGGATTTTCCAGGCAAGAGTACTGGGGTGGGTTGCCGTTTCCTTTTCCACCAGCTTGCAAAGTGCCGGATTATTTCTCTCTCCCCGTCTAAATGCAAGCTCCTTGAGAACAGGAGCTATGACACATCCCTGGTGCTTAACAGAGTGCCTGGTAGGCAGCAGGTGCTCAATAAATCTCTTGCAAAATCAGATATACGAGTCGACACCACCCGCGCTTGCCTTCCGATTTTCTATTTCATACTCTTCTGAAACTTACCAATTTCCTTCTGACTGACGATTTTTATTTTAGAGGTGCTAATAGATTCAGTCAGTTTGCAGTAAAGCTGGGGGCCTGTGAGAAACGCATGTCATTTTGGTCACCCACCTGCCAAACAGCCCTCAGTTGGGAGAATTCCGGCCCTGGTGGGAGGGGAAGGCAGGCATGAGGCCGAGATGGGATCAGGTAAGTGCTCTTATGCAGCATTTAGACCCTTGATGGAGATGGAAGGACACTAAGACAGAGTCAGTCAGAGCCATCGGCACAGCTGTGGTGGACCCTACAGCCCAGAGCAGGGATGGGGGGGTTCCCAGAGCAGTGTAGGGGGGCGATTCCAGAGCTGCAGCATCTGATGGGATGCTGGTGAGTGTCTGGGGTTTAGAGGAATCATAACAAATGTACATGGTGATGAGGGGGCTTCCCTGGTGGCTCAGTGGCAAAGAATCCTCCTGCAGTGCAAGAGATACAGGAGATATGGGTTCAATATCTGGGTCAGGAAGATCCCCTGGAGAAGGAAATGGCAACCCACTCCAGCATTCTTGTCTGGGAAATCCCATGGTCAGAGGAGCCTGGTGGGCTACAGTCCATGGGGTTGCAAGGGTCAAACAGGACTGAACAACTGAGCAAGTGCACAACGGTGATGAGGGCAGTGGTGGTCTAAACAGACGGCTCCTGGGAGGTCCTGACTAAGCCCTGTCTTGTTTGGACCTGTCTGAGCCTGGTTCTCCAGCTCCCTGTCAATTATGTGAGTTCCCAGAGACCCCCTATTCTCACCCTTGTCCCAGATTCCTTCTCCTTTCCACACAGCTTCTTTCTTCCTATGTCTCCCACCAAATCTTCAACCTCACCCTCCAGCCTGCCCCACCCCTGAGTGGAAACCATCTGGTTCCCTGGGTGCTTCCCCATCCTACCCCTAACACACCTCAGATCTTGGCCCCTTGTCCCTCCAAGCTCTGTGGCTGCACACGGATGCCGCCCTCACTCTCGAAGAGAGGACTGAGGCCAGAGGTCTGGCCCCAGGTGAACAAGGACGTGGTTCTCTGGTTGGAATTTCCCTGTTGGAATTCCCACATGTGAGAGGTGGAGCCAAAGGCTACAAAAGCTCCTTGATGGAAACTCATGTTCACTTTTTCACACGTTCGTATGGTTCCTTCTCATTGTCTGACACCATATTTAAGACAAACTATTTTCTTAGTTCAGAAGGTGCCCAGCCAGCCCTCCTCGTCAATGAAACTGCGTCACAAGGAGGAGGAACTTTGGTTTCTTCTTGCTCCACCCAGGGGCCTACCTGGGTCATAAATGAGCAACATTAATCTCTAATGATGCCTCACTTTGTTACCCTGGGAAAGGCTCCAAGTTCAATGAAATTTTTTTGATGGAGGGGTGTGGAGGGATTAGTCGAATCCTCCTGTCACAATAAGAAGAATGAAGACTGTGAAAGTGTCCTGATCAAGTATTCTGCTCGGCACAGCCCTCAACACGTGGCAGAGAGCATGTCACTCAGTGTGACAGCAATTCCGTGCTTGCGGTGGGCACAAGCACTCACTCTCTGTCAGTGAGGAAATGCAAGCGCAGAGGGACTGTGGCAGACACGGAGGACCCCTTCCAGCATCCTTGGGTAAGCTCTTGCCTGACTCTCAGAAATGAATCATCTGAGAGACACACAGGCTGACATAGCAAAAGACCTTATTGGGAAGGGGCGCCCGGGCAGAGAGCAGCAGGGTAAGGGAACCCAGGAGCACTGCTCTGCCACGTGCCTCGCAGTCTCGGGTTATATGGTGATGGGGTTACTTTCTGGGTTGTCTCTGGCCTATCATCTTGCTTGGCACATATTTGGTCTGACTCAGGTCCCTCCTGGTGGCAAGCGCATCTCTAAGCCAAGATGGACTCCAGTCCAAAGGATTCTGGGAGGTTGGTAGGGTGTCCTTTTGGCCCCTCTCAGATTCTCCTGGTTAGCTTTTTTGGCAGCACCGCGTTCTTTATTGGGACCTCCTATTGTGAGACAACTCAGGCAAATAGTTCTCATGCCTGACCGAGGCAGGAATTTTGATCAACTCTTCTCTAACAGGGCTTTCCTAAGGTCACACAGCTGGCGACAGGCAGTCTTAGATGCTAAGCCCTGAAGGACAGAAGGAAAAAGTAGAATGAAGAAAGAATGAGGGAAATGTTACAGAGTGGCAAAACAACACTTTCTGGAAATTGTGATCTTCTAGAATAATCTTGGGCAAATAACTAACACAAAGGGTTGTGTACCAACCTTTTGGTACTAAAGGCAAATTTTATTTAAAAAAAAATATGCTGGAGGGTCTTCCCTGGTAGTCCAGGGGTTAAGAATCCACCTTGCAATGCAAGGGATGCAGGTCCGATCCCTGGTCAGGGAACTAATATCCTACAGGCTGTGGAACAATGAAGCCTATGAGCCACAACAAAAGACTCCGAATGACGCAACAAAGATCTCATGTGCTGCAGCTAAGACCTGGCACAGCCAAATACATAAATAAATAAATCTTTAAAAAAAATGCTAGAGTTTTAAATACATTGACTGAGTGACTGAAGAGAACTCTGTTTTCTCTTCCCCAAAAGAATAAAGAAAATTCCTCTTATGAAAGCAAACAAGGATGACAATTTAACATAAATACATTATTCTGGAGCAATTCACATACAACATTCCACTATCCTGTTTCTGCTTTATTGACTATGTCAAAGCCTTTGACTGTGTGGATCACAACAAACTGTGGAAAATTCTTCAAGAGATGGGAATACCAGACCACCTCACCTGCCTCCTGAGATGTCTGTATGTTAGCCAAGAAGCAACAGTTAGAACTGGACATGGAACAACAGCCTGGTTCCAAATCGGGAAAGGAGTATGTGAAAGCTGTATATTGTCACCCTGCTTATTTAACTTACGTGAAGAATACATCATGAGAAATGCTGGGCTGGATGAAGCACAAGCTGGAATCAAGATTGCTGGGAGAAATATCAATAACCTCAGATATGCAGATGACACCACCCTTATGGCAGAAAGCGAAGGAGAACTAAAGAGCCTCTTGATGAAAGTGAAAGAGGAGAGTGAAAAATTGGCTTAAAACTCAACATTCAGAAACGAAGATCATGGCATTTGATCCCATCACTTCATGGGAAACAGATGGGGAAACAATGGAAACAGTGAGAGACTTTATTATTTTGGGCTCCAAAATCACTGCAGATGGTGACTGCAGCCATGAAATTAAAAGATGATTGCTCCTTGGAAGAAAAAATATCACCAACCTAGACAGCATATTAAAGAGCAGAGAGATTACTTTTCTGACAAAGGTCTAGTCAAAGCTATGGTTTTTCCAGTAGTCATGTATGGATATGAGAGTTGGACTATAAAGAAAACTGAGTACCAAAGAACTGATGCTTTTGAACTGTGATATTAGAGAAGACTCTTGAGAGTCCCTTGGACTGCAAGGACATCCAACCAGTTTATCCTGAAGGAAATCAGTCCTGACTATTCATTGAAGGGACTGATGCTGAAGCTGAAACTACAATACTTTGGCCACCTGATGGAAGAACTAACTCATTTGAAAAGACCCTGATGCTGGGAATGACTGAAGGTGGAAGGAGAAGGGGACGACAGAGGATGAGATGGTTGTATGCCATCACTGACTCTTTGGACATGAGTTTGAGTAAGCTGCAAGAGCTGGTGATGGACAGGGAAGCCTGGCGTGCTGCAGTCCATGAGGTCACAAAGAGTTGGACACAACTTAGAGACTGAACTGAACTGATCCTACTAGAACTTTTGTGCTTATAGGGTTGGATTGTGATTTTAAAAAAGAAAAAAGAAGAAGTGGCTGAAGAGCTACATCCTTGCTGTGTTTGGTTTGGATGTCTCCAAGGCAAAACTCAGGTTGCCTTTGTAATCCTTCCACAAGTGCTTTGTCCTGCCCCGGGTCTGGGCTTTCAACATTCTGCATGTCACACAGGAGCACCAGAAATAAACGTGTCAAATCACATACAGGTGGCTTTGTCACTGGGATCTGGTGCTCAATGTGAGTACAGCGAGGTTAGTAACCCTAAACTCCCACTCTATGAACTAACACCATCAGGCCTTAGAAAAACGCTTTTCTACATCTCTTGCCCCATATTTTCAAAACAGAAAGTGACTACTTCTGAATGCAATGAGGTCTGTGGGTTGTATCACTGCCAATATTGGAGATAGACACTGTCTTTGGAGTGTGGAATGGTTGGAGCAGTGGAAGAATTTAGATAAAAGGCAAATTAATCTACGAGTTTAAGTCCTCAGCACTAACGCAATGGATTCTTGTGCAGTGAATCACCATTTCTCAGTGGGGTCAAACCCATATTGTCTTACCTATCATTGGATTCTCACTTGTGGTCCTGGAGGCCTTCAATAGTGCCATGCCTGTCACAGTAGATGGGCCATCCTTGGAATGCCTTGCAATATTAAACATCACTCTTAGCTTTGGATATATACAGTCAATTCTTATTTGAAGTAATGTTCTATAAAATTATCACAAACACTGATTTAATGAATACTGAACCACTGTTCCTATGAGAAATATAGGATCAGGCTCCTATGAATCTCTGGTCACAACGTTTTTGTCGATTGGTTTACACATAACCTTGCTTTATGTGTGTTTCTGTTTAAAGACACCTTACTTAAAAATACTGCTGATTCATTCACATTGAACTCATAATCACCAGTGCTATAACTCATGCCCGAATGAAACTTACATAACATACATCTCTCTTTCATAGGCCCAGCACAGTTTCTCGGATTTAGGACACCAGACAGCACCACAGCAATATGCAGGGGGCTATTCTGAAAATCAAAGTCACCCTAGAGACCTCTAAAAATTCAAAAGGTGTGGCTCCAAATAGACTGCAAAAACGGACACTTATTTACAGTATGAGACAAGAAGACAGGGTGCAGCTTGTTCCACCTCGGCTGGAAACATGTGTCACATGGCTCAAATTTTTCAACATAGTACTCAAATGATCTTAGAAGTCTTGGAAAGATTGATTTGAGGGTTATAAGTAAATTTTAGCTAGTAGGTGAATTCTTTAATACAGAATCCATGCATAAAGAGAGACAACTCTTATGTGATCTAGCTGTCCCCCACTAGCTGTCTGTGTTCACAAACATCAACCTAGGCCCATGGAAAAGTCCACTGTTCATAAGTATATGTAAAGACAATGTCTTTGGCTGTGAAATAGGCCTTTAACAGAATATTTTAAGTAGCGTGAACATCACTGGAATAACTGGAATCATACAACCTATATGAATTAAGATACTAATTTTTTATATTATATTAGCTGGTTAGGCATGGAATGCCAAAATACAGGCACTGTTATTTTTATAAAAGGATATAAAAAGATTTAGTGAAACTGTCAATAAAGTAAATTTAAAATTTCATCTGTATTTAAATAATTTTGATCAAAATATTCATATTCATTCAGTATAATTTACAATTTGACTTTTACTTAAAATAGATAAGCTAAAATATTTTTAAAGAAAACCTCTAAGAGAGCATGATTTTAATTTATTGCATTTTCTTTATATTTTTGTGAAAACATTTTGAAACATACTTTGAATATGATTGCTTTTATTAGTTAATTCTTTAGGTGATTACTGTTAAAGGAAAGCAAATTATCCAAATATCTTTCTAACAATAACATAATTAACAGTGTTTCTAAAACAAAGATAAGACAAAATAATGTAGGAGTAAATAATATGATAATATGTGAATTATGTGCGTCTTTTATTTTATTACACATCAAGATACTACCAGTCTGTCAACTGGAGACCACACATATCCTATCAATAAATTTACAATTATATATAATAATCAGTTCAGTCACTAAGTCATGTCCGACTCTTTGCAGCCTCTTGGACTGCAGCATGCCAGACTTCCCTGTCTTTTACCATTTCCGGAAGTTTGCTCAAACTCATGTCCATCCAGTCAGTGATGCCATACAACCATCTTATACTTTGTCGTCCCCTTCTCCTTCCACCTTCAGTCATTCCCAGCATCAGGGTCTTTTCAAATGAGTCAGTTTTTCACATCAGATGGCCAAAGTATTGGAGTTTCAGCTTCAGCATCAGTCCTTCCAATGAACACCCAGGACTGATTTCCTTTAGGATTGACTGGTTGGATCTCCTTGCAGTCCAAGGGACTCTCAAGAGTTTTCTCCAACACCGCAGTTCAAAAGCACCAATTCTTCGGTGCTCAGCTTTCTTTATAGTCCAACTCTCACATCCATACATGACTACTGGAAAAACCATAGCTTTGACTAGATGGACTTTAGTTGGTAAAGTAATGTCTCTGCTTTTTAATATCCTGTCTAGGTTGGTCATAGCTTTTCTTCAAAGGAGCAATCATCTTTTAATTTCATGGCTGCAGTCACCATCTGCAGTGATTTTGGAGCCCAAAATAACAAAGTCTCTCACTGTTTCCATTATTTCCCCATCTATTTGTCATGAAATGATGGGCCTGGATGCCATGATCTTCATTTTCTGAATGTTGAGTTTTAAGCCAACTTTTTCACTCTCCTCTTTCACTTTCATCAAGAGGGTCTTTAGTCCTTCTTCAATTTTTGCCATAAGGGTGGTGCCATCTACATATCTGAAGTTATTGATATTTCTCCCAGCAATCTTGATTCCAGCTTGTGCTTCATCCAGCCCGGCATTTCACATGATGCACTCTGCATATAAGTTAAATAAGTAGGGTGACAACATACAGCCTTGACATACTCCTTACACGATTTGGAACCAGGCTGTTGTTCCATGTCCAGTTCTAACTGTTGCTTCTTGACTCACATACAGATTTCTCAGGAGGCAGGTGAGGTGGTCTGGTATTCCCATCTCTTGAAGAATTTTCCACAGTTTGTTGTGATCTACACAGTCAAAGGCTTTGGCATAGTCAATAAAGCAGAAGTAGATGTTTTTCTAGAACTCTTGTGCTTTTTCAATATCAGTTCAGTTCAGTCGCTCAGTCGTGTCCGACTCTTTGCAACCCCATGAATCGCAGCATGCCAGGCCTCCCTGTCCATCACCAACTCCCGGAGTTCACTCAGACTCACGTCCATCGAGTCAGTGATGCCATCCAGCCATCTCATCCTCTGTCATCCCCTTCTCCTCCTGCCCCCAATCCCTCCCAGCATCAGAGTCTTTTCCAATGAGTCAACTCTTCGCATGAGGTGGCCAAAGTACTGGAGTTTCAGCTTTAGCTTCATTCCTTCCAAAGAAATCCCAGGGCTGATCTCCTTCAGAATGGACTGGTTGGATCTCCTTGCAGTCCAGGGACTCTCAAGAGTCTTCTCCAACACCACAGTTCAAAAGCATCAGTTCTTTGGTGCTCAGCTTTCTTCACAGTCCAATTCTCACATCCATACATGACCACAGGGAAAACCATAGCCTTGACTAGACGGACCTTAGTCAGCAAAGTAATGTCTCTGCTTTTGAATATGCTATCTAGTTTGGTCATAACTTTTCTTCCAAGGAGTAAGCGTCTTTTAATTTCATGGCTGCAATCACCACCTGCAGTGATTTTGGAGCCCAAAAAATAAAGTCTGACACTGTTTCCACTGTTTCCCCATCTATTTCCCATGAAGTGATGGGACCGGATGCCATGATCTTTGTTTTCTGAATGTTGAGCTTTAAGTCAACTTTTTCGCTCTCCTCTTTCACTTTCATCAAGAGGCTTTTTAGTTCCTCTTCACTTTCTGCCATAAGGGTGGTGTCATCTGTATATCTGAGGTAATTGATATTTCTCCCGGCAATCTTGATTCCAGCTTGTGTTTCTTCCAGTATAAACATATTTATATAATAAAATTTAGATTTCTTTGATATTTTGTTGACTTGCAATCATATAAAAGTCATAACTTTACACATATTTTTAAATTTTGTTGTTAGAAAAATAAGTTTATCTAGGTAGGTTGATGGAACATGTTTTAGCAGTTTAGGGGTTTGCTTTATCGCTTCTTACTATGTAGACAGTGTATGTGAAGCTCCATACTCTTGCCCTGTAGCCTGCTCACACTAAGGTGGGCCTGTTTCAGTGGAGGTTGATGGGGTTAGGGGTGTTTAGGAGTCTGCATTCAAGAGGAGCAGCAGTTTCGCCTAGCAGATATTCTGATGTTCTGATCAGGCTTCACCTGGAATATCAGAACAAAAGACAGCAACAGCATCAAATCAAGCTAGAAACTCCCTAATAATAGCACTAAACATTGTCCCAGGGTTGAAAAAGTCCACCCTGGAAGCCTCGAAGCTGGAAGTAGAGGGGGTCAGAAAATGCAGTCAAAATAGCCACAGCAGGACCCTCAGAGGGTGGTTAGTTCTGCTGAGTGGAACAAGCAATCAATGATGTCACTGTCTGGCCCTGGAGGACTTCTCCAATGGGACCAAGACCTGGTCCAGCCAGAGCATGGAAGGTTCCGGACAACAGAATTGTGTGCTGGGGCTCCCACCTCAGATTAGCCCCAAACCAAAATTCCTTCAGAGCACGTTTATAAGATATTAAAGACAAAATGCCGTCTGCCCAGGTTAAAGATATCACCTTCAAGTGTTACAGTTGGGGCTGTAAATCGTCTGAGGGAACGTTCAGCATATGCGAAACTTCAGGGGGACACAGAAAGTGACCTGGGCTCTACTTCCAGTTTCTAGTTTCGATACTAAGTATCTGTGTGACCTTGGGCAATTTCTTTAACCTCGGCAGGACTGTTTCCTCATCTTGAAAACAAAAGCACAATCTTAGCTGACTTTTAAGGTTCCTCTTGCTTTGCCACGCCAGGATTTCTCTGCCAGAGGGAGTCCTTCTGTGTGTCTTGGATGACGTCCAGTATCAGGATTACTTATTCCAAAAGGCAGTTGTTCTTTTGTTTGCTGTCCTTAGGGGGAACCCAGATATTTTATGACGTTGTGGGGGAGCGGGGGTGGCAGTGAGTGGCTGGCGTGTTTCCCTCTGCCGCAGGGCCCCGGCCATTGGCTTAGGCCCAGCCTCTCTGGTGGAGGTCATCCCACCCTGTTATGCAGTCAGACGGGCTACCTTCAGGGAAGTACCCTGGCAGTAGATCCATTTGGCAGCTCCATGTCCTTTCAGTTGTGAGAGACAGCCCTTAAGCTCTCTAACGGGGTTCAATGTGTAACTTCTTTAAACCATAACTTATCTTTATTATCTTATTCAATGAATATTTATTTGGGGAGTAATAATATCTACCTCATACTGTTACTGCAAAGAGTAAACAAATTCATATAGAATGTTGGACAGTGCTCAACACGTAACACACTTCAGTAAACATTAGCTATTGAGTAACTACTACGTGCCTGGCATGAGCTAGGTGTTGGAATGCCAAGAGGAATGACACCAGCTCCTGGAGGTGAGTATAGCGCAAATGGACATACGCAGAACAAGAGCACATGGTGAGAAGTAACGCAAGAGGAAGAAATAAAAGTTATGGGAGCATAGACAGGGAGGACGCATTCTTTCTGGGGCAGAAAAGAAGAAAGGAAGGATGGCTTCTGTATACCCACATCACATCCCTCCCTTCCTCAGACAGGAGAAACCTATCTTACTCATGGGGAATGCATTCCATGTAGCCAGGTAGGACGACGAGGGCAGGTGACCCAAGATGGGCCAGTCAGAATATCAGTCTCGCTGATGACAGTCCTTGCTCAAGGATGAGCGTGTGGCCCACACGGGGACAATCAACTACTGAGGACTTTCACCAAACCTATTAGAAAACATTCATTCTCTCTTTGTCTGGGATCCTGTGCTTTAGAGATGATGTGTGCCTGCCTGGAGTTCTCAGTGACCATCTTTAACTTCAGATGGAGAGAAACTGAGGGGCTTCTCCAGGTGGCTCAGTGGTAGAGAATCCGCCTGCAATGCAGGAGAGGTGGGTTCCATCCCTTGGTGGGGAAGATCCCGTGGAATAGGGCATGGCAACCCACTCCAGTATTCTTGCCTGGAGAATCCCATGGACAGAGGAGCCTGGTGGGATACAGTCCATGGGGTCTCAAAGAGTTGGACACGACTGAAGCAAAGTAGCTCGCACACGTGGAGAGAAACTGAACCTAAGTCAGAGGAAAAGCTCAGAGAGAGGGAGAGAGAGACAGGGTAAGAGAACAATTATGGCATTTTGAACCTCGAGATGCAGTTGAGCCTGAAGCTACTCCATGAGCTAGTAAAGTGCCCTTTTCCCTAAGTGTATTGGATTTTTGATATTTAAAATCATCAGCCTGAGCTAATACAGAAAGATGTCTTTTCCTCCAGACAGAGAAAGTTTAAAGAAGAGGGGATGTATGAGTTGAATTTGAAGAACATGTAGGAGTTCATCAGGCAAAAAAAGTGATATTAGTTTTGGGGATTTAGTAACAAATCATAATTCCCAGGAATTCTTGAGATTTTTACCCCCCAAATGATAAATTATTCTATATTTTTATAATATTTTATGTAGTTCTTTTCAAATAATAATGGGTGACCACAGTAATAAACTATGAATCATGTTTCTGCAGTAGAGTTATAATAAGCATTTCAGAGATTTTGCATTTTTAAAAAGGTATAATAATAAATGCATAATTTACTATTTTATGAGGAAATATATAGTGTTTGTACATTGTATATTTCAGTAACACAAATAATCTCTACCTGATATAGACATTTGAGAGTATAAAACATGAAAAATTATACCAAAATAAATAGCAAAGTCATTAAAATTGAAATATATTATCACAAATACTGAAAGTTATTGTTCTTAAAATGAAATGTTTAAACACAAAGAGCATCAGTTGCCCTGAACAAAGGTCTTGATCTTTGTTTCACGATAAATATTCCAGATAGAAAAAGACCTTTCATTTTGTGTTGACACAGGTTGAATTGTTGAGAATGCATCCAAAACCATCTTCAAGTTAGGCTGGAGAGTCCATGCTGCTTCATGTAAACTCATTTCCTATGTAATGAGGAAAACATTTTGTCTCCCCATCCTGATTATGATTTTGTCTTTAGAATAAGCATCTCTTTTGCTAGTGCAGACTTTAGGCTGTGCCTGACTTTGTGTCGGAGGGGGGCTGCATAACCCCATCATCTTCTCATGGCGTTTCTTCTTTTCTAGCTGGGTACCCCCAGCTACTCAGCAGGGTTCGTCCATTCTGGCTCTGGGGAAGGCCAGCTGCTGGTGGTACTGCTTGGCTTCTGGGTCTCCAGGTAGCTTCAGCCCTTTGTCCAGTCCTTGGCCAAGGACCACCACACTCAGAGCCCTGGGTAGAAACTCCCTTCTCTCTGTTTAACCTCCCCACAAATTCCAGGGGCTTCAGCAAGACTACCTCTCTCTGCATCACCTTGCTGTTGTTCAGAGAATGCCCCCCAGAGCAGGAAGCTGGCATGGATGTGGGGCCGTCCTTGTGTATCTCAGCTCTGAAGGGTCACAGCTCTGAGTTACTCACAGTCCAGTTCCTGGAAACAGTTGTCTCATCTATTTTGCTCATTTTTCTAATCATTTTAGCGGGTGAGTATATCCAGTATCAGTTACTCCAACGTGGTCAGAAATGAAAGCTCACCCTGATTTTCAATAGAATATTGTGACTATGCTTATGATTATTATTATATCATCCAAGTTTATAGCATGTCTGTTCTGGTTTTGTGGCCATAATTCCACTCCTTTCTTTTCTTTTTAGCAATAATACTATATTTAAATAGATCCAATATTCTAATTCCCTAGTGTAATTTTTATAATTATCTTTCAATTCTTGAGTGTTTTATTTGATTCATTCCCCTAAAGTTTTGATTTTAAAACAAAATAGGTGTTTTGTGGTTTTTTTGCTCCAGAAAAGACTTACAGGTGCTACATTCCTGAGCTCTTTCAGGCTTGGGAATGTCTGCTTTTTGTCTATATAATGAAACAGAATCTTATCTGGAGAAGGCGATGGCACCCCACTCCAGTACTCTTGCCTGGAAAATCCCATGGGCAGAGGAGCCTGGTAGGCTGCAGTTGATGGGGTCGCTAAGAGTCAGACATGACTGAGCAACTTCACTTTCACTTTTCACTTTCATGCATTGGAGAAGGAAATGGCAACTCACTCCAGTGTTCTTGCCTGGAGAATCCCAGGGATGGGGGAGCCTGGTGGAGTCTATGGGATCTCACAGAGTCGGACACGACTGAAGCGACTTAGCAGCAGTAGCAGCATCTTATCTGGGCATCATTTTCCCAGCCATGCTTTCTCTATAGTGCTACATATTTGTCTTTATAGTGGTCTATTTTCTTCCTTAATTATTTTCCTAGTGACTAAAAAGGCCTTTAAAAACGTCAAACAACAATGAGATATCATCCCACAACTGTGAGAGTGGCTATCATCAAGAAGCCTACAGATAACAAATGTTGGTGAGGATATGGAAAAAAGAGAACCCTCGCACATTGTTGATGGGAAAGTTAAGTTGGTATAGCTACTATGGAAATCAGTATGAAGGGTTCTCAGAAAAGCTAAAAATAGAGCTACCATATGATCCAACAATCCTACTCCTGGGTATATAGCTGGAAAAAAATTGAAAACACTGATTCAAAAAAGGTACATGCAGCCCAGGGTTCAAAACAGCACTGTTTATTAATATAATAGCTAAAAGTGTGAAAGCAACCCATTTGCCCATCAACAGAAGAATGGATAAAGATGTTGTATATCTATCTATCTATCTACCTATATGTATGTATGTGCAAAATAGAAACAGATTCACAGATATAGAAAATAAGCTAGTGGTTAACAAAAGGAAGACAGAAAGGGGGAGAGACAGATTAGGGGTAGAGAGTTAAGAGATCCAAACTGCTATGTACAAAATAGATAAGCCAACAAGGATATATCAGACAGTAGAAGGAATTATCCGTTATCTTGTTATAACCTTTAATGAAGTAGAATATAAATTAATTACATTAATTAATTTTTAATGTCTAGAATTTTGTTCCCTTTTTACTTATGAAATACTGATACCTACCGTGATGGTGGTTTAGTCTGTAAGTCATGTCAGACTCTTGTGACTCAATGGACTGTAACCCGCCAGGCTCCTCTGTCGATGAACTTCTCCAGGCAAGAATACTGGAGTGGGCTGCCGTTTTTTTCTCCAGGGGATTTTCCCGATCTAGGGATTGAACCCAGGTCCCCTGCACTGCAGGCAGATTCTTTACCGGCTGAGTTACCAGAGAAGCTCAATACCTACCGTTTATAAACTATATATATCAGAAACCATCATCATAAAATGAATATGTATGAATTCATCAGCTAACCTCCTAATGGGTACATTATTACTACTAGAAAAGCTTCCTTTTAGGCACCTCCCCACACTGAGCTCCTCCCACAATCCCTCAGTTCAGTTCAGTTGCTCAGTCTTGTCCGACTCTTTGTGACCCCATGGAGTGCAGTACGCCAGCCTTCCCTGTCCATCACCAACTCCCAGAGCTTACTCAAACTCATGTCCATAGAGTCGATGATGCCATCCAACCATCTCATCCTCTGTCGTCCCCTTCTCCTCCCACCTTCAGTTATTCCCAGCATCAGGGTCTTTTCAGATGAGTCAGTTCTTCACATCACGTGGCCAAAGTATTGGAGTTTCAGCTTCAGCATCAGTCCTTCCAATGAATAGTCAGGACTGATTTCCTTTAGGATGGACTAGTTGGATCTCCTTGCTGTCCAAGGAACTTTCAAGAGTCTTCTCCAACACCACAGTTCAAAAACATCAATTCTTCAGCACTCAGCTTTCTTTATAGTCCAACTCTCACACTCATATATGACTACTGGAAAAACCATAGCTTTGACTAGACGGATCTTTGTCAGAAACGTCTCTGCTTTTTAATATGCTGTCTAGGTTGGTCATAACTTTTCTTCCAAGGAGTAAGCGCCTTTTAATTTCATGGCTGCAGTCACAATCTGCAGTGATTTTGGAGCCCAAAATAATAAAGTCTCTCACTGTTTCCATTGTTTCCCCATCTATTTGCCTTGAAGTGATGGGACCAGATGCCATGATCTTTGCTTTCTGAATGTTGAGTTTTAAGCCAACTTTCTCACTCTCCTCTTTCACTTTCATCAAGAGGGTCTTTAGTTCTTCTTTGCTTTCTTCCATAAGGGTGGTGTCATCTGCATATCTGAGGTTATTGATATTTCTCCCAGCAATCTTAATCCCAACTTGTGCTTCATCTAGCCCAGCGTTTCTCATGATGTACTCTGCATATAAGTTAAATAAGCAGGGTGACAATATACGGCCTTGACATACTCCTTTCCCGATTTGGAACCAGTCTGTTGTTCCAAGTCTAGTTCTAACTGTTGCTTCTTGACTTACATACAGATTCTCAGGAGGCAGGTGAGGTGGTCTGGTATCCCCATCCCTTGAAGAATTTTCCACAGTTTATTGTGATCCACACAGTCAAAGGCTTTGGCATAGTCAATAAAGCAGAAGTAGATGTTTTTCTCAACTCTCTCGCTTTTTCGATGATCCAACAGATGTTGGCAATTTAATCTCTGGTTCCTCTGCCTTTTCTAAATCCAACTTGAACATCTGGTTGGACAACGACCCTTAGAGGAAGTCATGATACTAAATTTTCTATAAAACTTATCAGGAAAATTTCCTTAAGTAATATAGTTTTTTTTTTTTTTACATGAAATATGGAGTCTCTTTCTTTTTTTATTGGGGCAGTAGTTCATGGGGTTGCAAAAGAGTTGGATGCAACTTAGTGACTAAACCACAAAGAAGTTGCTTTACAGTCTGTTAGTTTCTGCTCTACAACAAAGCCAGTCGCTAGTTGTATACATATGTCCCCTCTCTCTGGAGTTTCCCTCCTACCCCTACCCACAATCTCACCTCTCTAGGCCATCACAGAGGGCTGAGCTGAGCACCCTGTGCTATACAACAACTTCCCACTAGCAATCTGCTTACACATGGTAATGTTTATAAGTTAAAACTACTCACATAAATTTATCCCACCTTCCCTTTCTCTCCTCTGTGTCCATACACTTGTGCTCTACATCTGTGTCTCTATTTCTGCTTTGGAATAGGTTTGTCTGTACCATTTTTCTAAATTCCACATATATGTTAATGTATTTCTTTTTCTCTTTCGAACTTACTTCACTCTGGACAACAGACTCTAGGTCCATCCACATCTCTGCAAGTGACCCATTCTCATTCCTTTTTATGACAGGAGATCAAACCAGTCAATCCTAAAGGAAATCAACCCTGAATAGTCATTGGAAGGACTGATGCTGAAGCCCTTCCAAACTCCAATACTTTGGCCACCTGATGCAAAGAACTGACTCATTGGAAAAGACCCTGATCCTGGGAAAGATTGAAGGCAGGAGGAGAAGGGGATGACAAAGGATGAGATGGTTGGATGTCATCACTAACTTGATGGACATGAGCTTGAGCAAGCTCTGGGAGTTGGTAATGGACAGGGAAGCCTGGCGTGCTTCAGTCCATGGGGTTGCTAAGAGTCGGACACGACTGTGTGACTGAAGTGAACTGAATATTCTGTTGTACGTATACACCACATCTTCTTTATCCATTCGTTTGCGGATGGACACAGGTTGTTTCCACGTCTTGGCTGTTGTAAATAGTGTACAGTATGTTTCTTAAGATTTGGTCACATTAATGTGTAGCTTAAGTTTGTTTATTATCACTGTAGGAAAGTATTCAATTTTATGAATATGCTACAAGGAAACAGTGGAAACAGTGTCAGACTTTATTTTTGGGGGCTCCAAAATCACTGCAGATGGTGATTGCAGCCATGAAATTAAAAGATGCTTACTCCTTGGAAGGAAAGCTATGACCAACCTAGACAGCATATTAAAAAGCAGAGACATTACTTTGCCAACAAAGGTCCGTCTAGTCAAACCTATGGTTTTTCCAGTGGTCATGTATGGATGTGAGAGTTGGACTGTGAAGAGCACCAAAGAATTGATGCTTTTGAACTGTGGTGTTGGAGAAGACTTTTGAGAGTCCCTTGGACTACAAGGAGGTCCAACCAGTCCATCCTAAAGGAGATCAGTCCTGACTACTCATTGGAAGGACTGATGCTTAAGCTGAAACTCCAATACTTTGGCCACATGATGTGAAGAACTGACTCATCTGAAAAGACCCTGATGCTGGGAGAGATTGGGGGCAGGAGGAGAAGGGGACGACAGAGGATGAGATGGCTGGATGGCATCACCAACTCGATGGACATGAGTTTGGGTAAACTCCAGGAGTTGGTGATGGACAGGGAGGCCTGGCGTGATGCAATTCATGGGGTCGCAAAGAGTCGGACACGACTGAGCTACTGAACTGACTGACTGACTGACTGACAAGGTATCTATTCTCTTGTCAATTGACTGATTGTTTCTAGTTTTTTTTTTTTCTATTATGAGCAATACTGTTATGAACATTCTTGTGCTTGTCTCCTAGAATATTTACAGTAATTTTTGTAGGATATACATTCAAGGGTGGAATGGGTGTGATTATAGATATGCATTTTCAGCTTTACAATCTAATGCCAATGGAACAGTTAAACAAATACCCATGCCCACTGTAAGGGGCTGGTCTTGTCTTTGCTTGGTGGTTTGTCTCTACTCTCTCCTGGCCTTGAATGTTGCTTGTGAAGAGGACTGAATCTTGCTGGGTTTTGCTCCTCTAGAATGATTTGCTTTTTCTGTCAAGATGCCTGAAGAATTTTTATCATCAAAGTTCACTAGTTTAATTAGACTATATGTTGGTATGTAACACTCCACATCATGTTTTCTTGGAACATAGTGTATTCTTCTTATTTATATGCTTCAGTCATGTTTGACTCTTTGTGACGCTATGGACTGTAGCCAGCCAGGCTCTTCTGTCCGTGGGATTCTCCAGGCAAGAATACTGGAGTGGGTTGCCATGCCCTCCTCCAGGGGATCTTCTCCACCCAGGGACTGAACCTGTATCTCCTGCATCAGCAAGCGGATTCTTTATCACTGAGCCACTGGGGAAGATGGTTGGGCCCTCTACCTAAGGGCTTTGAGTAATCTTTATATTCAATCATTACTTTTCTCTATTTCTCAATCTCTCTCTTCCATACCTATTTCTTTCTCATTTACATTCACATGACTATCTCAAGTTTTTCTCCTGCATAATAATTCAAATTTCAACAGTATCTATTGAGTTTCTTATTTTGTTCTTATGTCTAATCTATATTTTCATTCTATAATAATATTGCCCTCTGTTTCCTTAAATCTGAAATCTTCCTTTTCTTCTCATTTCTCTTGTTTTCCCATCTTGTCTTTGAGTTCTTTCACTAGATTCCTGCTCTAATTAAGCCATATAACATGAAATTGGGAGGAATGTCCTTCCGTTGCTTAAGATTTCTTCTTGTTCACAAGTTGCTTCTCCCCGACCCTCACTCTGCAGGATGGTTTTATAGTTCTCATACTCATGCTTTCATTTTGCTCACGCATAGGGAACTACATCTATTCGGATTATTTGCTCTGATAGAGCGTGGGGGACTTGTGGACCCTCCCTGCTGTATCTGAGATCAGTTGATCTGAGATCACTATTTCATTGTGAGGATGGAGACATCTGTGGGGTGGTGGCGCCAGCAAGGAAGCTCAGTGGGCAGAGTGTTGGTGGTTGGAATTCCTGAGCGCTGCTGTCTTTGCTGTGATTTTGCAACAGTACCAAGATTTAATCCTCAGGGTTGGCGTTGGATAGTACATACCATTTCTTGAGGGGGCAGAACCTCAGGATTTCACTGTTGCCGAAATTCAGTTTGCTGCCCTGAAGCCTTTACTGAGGTCAGAATCAATCCGATTTTTCACTCCCCCTATTTTACCCACCTCTCCCCAATGGCGGTTTCTACTACTTTTCAGTCAGTGGAGGAAATGGAAGCAGACACCTACATGCTTGGCTTCTCTCGGCTTTGGGGATATTAGTGAGAATTCCCAGGACTTGGCAGATTCTCCACTGAAGCTCCCAGGGCCCCAGGGACCAGGTTAGGAGTCAAGCCCTGCTGGCCTTCTCTACTCTACCCCAGCATCTTGTTTTCCTGGTTAATGGTTTTTGAAGTTTATTGTATTGGGCGTGCCTCTTTCCTTATTTGTTTTTTGGTGAATTTCTTCTGCTTATTTTTATATGGACCATTTTTAAAGCCTTTATTGAACAGCTAAAATATTACTTCTGTTTTATGGTGTTTTTTTTCCTTTGGCCACAAAACGTATGGGATCTCAGCTCCCCACCAGGGATCAAACCCACACCCCCTTTATTGAAAGGTGAAGTCTTGATCGCTGGACCACCAGGAAAGTTCCTATTCTGTTTCTATTTCTTTTATTCTTTTGGCTGTTTTTGAGGTACTGGCAGAACAAAACTTTGAGAAAGTTTCAATCTGCCATCTTAGTCCAGAAGTCCTTTACTTGTTGTGTGTTACCCGGTGACCCCATTGGAATGTAAATTCCATAAGGACAGGGATCTTGTTAGGTTTATCCTTGTGTTCCCAGGTCCAAAACAGTGCTTGGCTTATAGTAGGGGATCAGTAAAAATTTA
Source organism: Capra hircus (assembly GCF_001704415.2). Classification (NCBI taxonomy): domain Eukaryota; kingdom Metazoa; phylum Chordata; class Mammalia; order Artiodactyla; family Bovidae; genus Capra; species Capra hircus. The sequence goes on along the minus strand of NC_030823.1, from coordinate 28,319,996 downwards.
TGTGTAGAGTGGACAGACTAATGGATGGATGGAGGGATGGAGAAACAAATCAACCAGAAGGTTATCACCTTAGTTTCATGCAGGGGTGATGCGTGCCTAAGCAGTGGAGGCAGACATGGAGTGGAAGCGGTGGATTTGGGTCACAAGTTGGAGTAGAATTGAGTTTGATAACTCAGGTGTGATGAGGGGCAGTGAGTAAGAAGCCCTGTCACTCCCTTAAGGTAAACTGAAGACTCTAGGGTTTCTAGCTTGGATGGTGATATCATTAGGTCCTGAACTGAGAGAGGAAGAACCAAAGGAGCAGAAGATACCGGCTCACTGTGAGTTTGATTCCATCTGGCTGCTTTAGATACGAGGCTGATTTGGGGAGAACACACGGCTGGGCAGTCAGAGGTGTAATCAGCAGAGGTGGAGTTAGAGAAGAGAAGGGCAGAGGAGGGAACAACTTATCTGTATTTAAGGTGGAGGAGGGATGAGTGGCAAAGAAATCCAATTCATTAAGCTCCAGATCCCAGACAATGTTTCTAGAAATAGAAAAAACAATTATGCAGATGTGTATCACATTTGTGCCCAATCTGACTTCCTGCAGGGTCTGCCTTCTCCCCCATTCTACCATGCTTCCGCCTCCATCAAGTGTTTCCAGGGTACAAAAAGAAGATGCAGATTTATATAATCTCAACAAGAGTGAAATCACTACATTTGGAATAGGAATGGTTTGCTTCTTTTTGCATTCACTAAAGTGCACGGTATGATTCATTTGAGATTCTGAAAATTCAGCAGAAACTGGGCATTTTAATAGTTTAATCAGTGGGGTGAAGGGGAATGGGGGTAGACAAGCATCAGACAGGAGGTGTTGAAGGTCAGAGCAGGGAAGATCCCAAGAAGGTTTACCTTTGGTGATGCCTCTGGGTCTGGAAACAATGACATCAGCACAAATAGCAGTGCCTGATGGTGCCAGCTTGCCTCTGGCTTGGGTCGAGGACCCAGGGCTGGGGACACTTCCCATCATCTCCTAGCCTACCTCGTCTCCCCTGTCCTCACCCCCTTTATCCTATAGTGTATTGTGGGCTGGGGTGATGAGCCCAATCTCTGGGAGCTACGCCCAAGGCCATCCTGAGCAGTGTCATTCCTGACGCTCACAAAAATTGGACGCTGGGGATGTGGGTTGAAGTGGAGGCTCCCTGGCCTCCCAGGGCTTCAGTTACTGAATTGCCATTTGCAGATCTGAGCCAGAAGGCATTGCTCTGTCAGGTAGACAGGAGCTCCTGTTTTGCAAGTTTTCATCTTTTTTCCATCAAGTAGCTGAGACTTCAGAGTAGGGTTTAATGCCAACTGTTACAAAAATAAAATTATAATCATTAGTAATATAATTGGCTAGTTATTGCTAAATTAATATCATTTATTGTAGCTAATAATTATTCTCATTTATTATGGACTAAAAATGATAGACTAATTAACTTATACACATAAGCTCATCTACACTTTCTAATGACTCCTGAAATACACATTACCAATTCTGTTTTATTACTGAGGAAACACATTCACTCATTTATTCGTTCAGCCAATGGTTAGGGATGCAACGCGAGTGTAACAAATGCTGTTGATAGCTCTCCCAGATCCCTTCACTGGGCAGGTGGGCCAGTCCCCAGTAGCTGTGTCCACTGGCTGCTAATGCCTCTTGGAATTGCCGTTGACCGAAAGGGAGACGCTTCACCTGGGAAGGTCTGCTCTCTCCTCTGCAGCCCATAGCCAATGACTCACCGGCACCAGAGGAACAAGAAGTTGGTTGCCTTCTTGCCTCAAGTGGGACAAATTACTCTGTGGTGTCATTCATTCTCTAGAGCTACTGATGCAAGCAGCTAAGAAACTACCTGTGTATGTCAGCCACTCAGTCGTGTCCGACTCTTTGTGACTCCAAGGACTGTAGCCTACCAGGCTCCTTTGTCCGTGGAATTCTCTAGGCAAGAATACTGGAGTGGGTTGCCATTCCCTTCCCCAGGGGATCTTCCTGACCCAGGGATCAAACCCAGGTCTCCTGCATTGCAGGCAGATTCTTTACCATCTAAGTCACCAGGGGAAAATCTACCTAGCCTCAGCTAAGACTACATCCTTCCCTTTACATCCTTCCCCGTCCTGACCCCCCTTCCTTCATGAGCACTTCAAAATAAAAGTGACAGAGCCTCGTGTCTCAGGCTCTGTCTGGTGACCCCACCAGTAAATGAACACAGGCTTTTGTTTCAGACAAGCTGAGTTCAAATCCATCTGTGTGGTGGTGATCTTGGGCAAGTCGATTAACCTTTCTGAGTTCTACTGTCCTCATCAGTGTTTAAAAAGGGAAGTAATACTACGAATTTAATCTTCATTTCTTCCTCCTTTCAATAAAGTCTAACATTAAACTCTATGCTGGGAAATAGAGACCCAAAAGGTGAGTTTTGACAGAGAGCAGGTTCTGCGGCTCGTCTATCCTTTCCTCTTGCTTTTATTCCTTCCTCTTGCTCCCAGCCCCACCCTGTTCTGGAATTCTACCAGGCTTTCTCTGTGGTGGGAGCTTGCCTAAAGGGGCCTTTCACTGCACTCTTGATGATGAATAATGGAGGAAGGTTGAGAGCCCTTTAGGAGCGTATGGGGACGCTGGGCCCTGGAGTTCAGAAAATCTGAAGGACTGAAGTGCTGTCCAGGAGAGAGGACCCCAAGGGACATAATTTATTGTGTTTACTCCAAGCCAAGCATGGATTCCATGGGCTCTACATACGCAACATCAAATATTTACGATAACACGAGAAGGTAGATATTATTATCACTACTGCACAGATGAGGAATTTGAAGCTTGGAGAAGTTTTTATTGCTTTGCCCAAATTACACTGTAATTGCTGAGCCAGTTTTTGAAACCAGGCACACCTGATTCCAAAATGCATACTCTTTTACACCCTCCAACACTGAATATGTTGCAACATCTTAACTTACAATGAACAACTCAGCATATAATAGGAGCTCAATACATACTTTTCATATGAATGAATAGATGGACAGGTGGATGGGATGGTTTGGGGTGCCACAAGTTGCTGTCAATTGAACTCTAGCCCTTGGTTGACTTTTCATCTGTGTAGGAAAATATTTGGCTCTGCATATTTGGCAATTTATTTACAATTTTTCTAAATAAAGACATTATTCATCGAACTAATCATTATCAGTGACAATTTTTAAGCAATAACAAATACTTGAAATCAAGGTACTCTTTAAATGTTCATTGCAGACACTGAGAAAACATGAATTACTTTTTTAATGTTTATAATGCAAAGCAGGCAAATGGGACAATGTTTTCTTTGTGAGCAATGAATTCATGGATGTTCACAGCTAAGGATTTAGCCATTATTCCTCCCAATACCCTCGTTTTACAGTATTTTTTTTACGTTTTACAAGTATTTGAGCCGCAATGAGGAATGTATATGCTTACCTGTTCACTTAATAATTATTCCATGTTTCACTACAGGGAAATCTTCATATCTCTATAACTGGTCCTTATGTAAATTATATAATCTTTCTGTTATTCAATTTCAGTGCTTTTAAGGAGGGAATAATGATCTTATTTACCTTATGCCATAGCTGTGAGAATGAGATGACTAATACATGTAAATGTCGTATGCAAGGGCCTTAGAACAGTGCCTGGAACACAGTAAGCACTCAAACAATTTAAATATCATTGTGATTATCATCTCCTGGTGGCAAGGAATTGGATTGTTTAGTCATTAAATCATGTCCAACTCTTGGGACTGTAGATGGACTGTAGCCTGCCTGGCTCCTCTGGATTTCCCAGGCAAGAATACTGGAATGTGTTGCTATCTCCTTCTCCAAGGGATCTTTCCAATCCAAGGATCAAAACTGTGTCTCCAGCATTGCAGGTGAATTCTTTACCACTGAGCCACCAGGGAAGTCCAAGCAATTGGGAGAATGTGCTAATTAATTCTTAGCTGTTGTTCCTTGAACGCTCATACGTGCTCCTGCGTCAAGCCCTTTGCTCAATCTGTCTTCTGCGTCGATGATCCTCCCCCGCAGGGAGCCTCCTGATTCTCCCCTTCACTCCCTGCAGCTGTTTGTCACCTTAGCAGGGCAGATCTTCCCTGATCTGGAGTCAGAAATGGCAACCCACTCCAATATTCTTGCCTGGAAAATCCCACAGACAGATGAACCTGGTGGGTTACAGCCCATGGGGTCATAGAGTCAGACATGACTGAGTGACTGAGTACAAACACGTGCTTTTCTGATCAGTTCAGAAAGCAATACCTCTGACACTCTATGGCCCTCTTACCACTCTTGTTCTCCGAAGTACTCTGCAATACCACAAACACAGTCACACACTCAATACGTGCTTGTTACACTTGTTTCTGACAGAAGTGTCATCTTTCTAAGGTCAGGGATTGCATCTGTTCTATCCTCACAGTCTAGAATCTGCCTGCTCAACAACATGGTTAGGAATAAATTTGTCTTCTCCCTTTTTTACAGGTAACCGCTTTTTAATTATTTAAAGAGAGAAGGTTTTAAGAGACCTGAAATAAACCCCAGTGGACATGGACCATTTTTAGCTGCCCAGCCTCTGAACCCCACATTGCAGCCTCCCTGCAGAGGGCACAGATCTTGACCAGGCTCCGCCTATCAGACACACCCACCAGATTTGGATGCAGAGAAGCAGGGGCCTGGCAGGGTCACGATGGTGGTGATGGGGCAGCCGTGGTGGCTGCACCCAGGAGGAACCCACTGCACCACGAGCTGTGTTGACATGGCCATGCCTGGTGCTGGACTCGTTCTTGGGCTCAGCACCACCCCCTTTCCTCCCCCACTTCCTAAGCCTGATTTTCTGGCATTCTTAGTGATTTTATGAGTTCCCCAATATCTTTTACTATAAATTTATCTTCTGCTTATAAAGATTAAACTCAAATTTCTGTTGCTTGCCATTAAGAACTCTGACTACTACGGGGCTCTGCTCCATGATACTCCATACAAAATAAGCACCTGTACCAACAGAGGGTGGGGACGTTCAGTGACCCCTGAGACTGGAGGGACCACTGGAAAAGCAGTGGCCTTGTACAAGCTTCCCTAACCTCTCACAGTCTACCTTCCCAAAATGTAGGCAATTTAGTTTTCTTTGCATCTCACAGTCCACCTCTATCCTTTTTCAGAGTGTCTGTGGTCTTTGGAACAGATGTCTATATTTGAAGTTCTTATGCATCTGGGCATTCTGGAGTCTTCATATGGATTTCCTGCATATGATATGCAGAGAAGGCAATGGCACTCCATTCCAGTACTCTTGCCTGCAAAATCCCATGGACAGAGGAGCCTGGTAGGCTGCAGTCCATGGGGTCGCTAAGAGTTGGACACAACTGAGCAACTTCACTTTCACTTTTCACTTTCATGCATTGGTGAAGGAAATGGCAACCCACTCCAGTGTTCTTGCCTAGAGAATCCCAGGGGTGGGGGAACCTGGCGGGCTGCTGTCTATGGGGTCGCACAGAGCCGGACACGACTAAAGTGTCTTAGCAGCAGCAGCAGCACATGATGTGAGCTATCCAACTTGGTGGCAATTGCACCACATGGAGACGGAATTTGGATGGGAAGTTTTCAACCCAAACATTCATGCTCCAGGACTCCTCTGGGGGATATTCTTCTAGAGCCCCATTTCCAGGATATTTTCTCCTGAATATTCTAAAATAGCTTAAGGTCTGTCTCCCTCCCTAGAGATAGACTCTAAAATGACCCCAAAGTATTTCTGCCTATCGGTGTCCATGCCCTTGTGTAATCCCCTCCCCCTGAGTGTGAGTGGGATCTGGAACTTGCTTCTAAGCAATAGAACATGGAGAAGATGATGAGCTGTGACTTCTGTGATTATTTTAAGATCACCACTTCTGTCTTGCTAGCAGACTCTCTCTATTGCCTTCTCAGATCATGTGTTTTGATGAAGCTGGTGGCCACACTGAGGGGGTCCACATGGCAAAGAACTGAGGGCTGCCTCTGACCAAAGCGAGAAAGCAGCTGAATCCCACCATCGGCAACGTAAGCTTGGAAGCAGGTCCTTCCTCAGTTGAGCCTCAGATGAAACCTCAGCCCTGACCAACACCTTAACCATGGTCTGAAGCAGAGGACCCAGGTAAGCCACATTGCATCTCACACACTCTGGGATAATAAATATGTGTTACAATAACTGTAAAGCAATTATCCTTCAATTAAAATAAATAAATTTCAAAAAATTAAAATAAATAAAATGAAAAATATGTGTTGCTTTAAGGCACTATGTTCCTGGTAATATTTTTTTTAATGTTTATTTAAAAACTGTGTCATGTCTTAACTGTGGCACACAGGATCTTCCTTGCATCATGAAGGATCTTTTGTTGTGGTACACAGACTTTCTAGCTGTGGTAAGCAGGCTTAGTTGCTCCTTGGAATGTAGGATCTTTGTTCCCCAACTGGGGATCAAACCCATGTCCCCTGCATTGGAATGCTGATTCTTTACCACTGAACCACCAGGGAAGTCTCCATTTCTGGTAATATTTATGGTGATAGATAATCGGTATAGGCCCTCACTTGCAAGCTCCTGAAAGTCAGGGATGTCATTCTATTCATCTTTGAAGTCCTAGCACCCAGCATAGGTGCTCTAAGAACATGGCCCCACTGCACTGGCCTCTGCCTCCCCTCTAATATATCCCTCCACATTGCCTCAAGGAGATGGTTCTAAAATGCTAATGTAATTGTGTCACTTTCTGCTTCAAACTCCTCAGAGCCCCTTATTATTTTTAATAAAATTCCAAACTATTAGCATAACAAACAGGGAACTTCACTGCATGTCCCCAAAGTGCTGTTCCAGGCTCTTCTCCCCCACTATTGACCCTCTCCCACACTATGCTCCAGCCACACCCACTTACCACTCTTTCACCTGCTCCTCGACGGCCCAGAGCCCTTATATACGCTGGGCCTCTGCCTACAACACTCTTTCTTCTTTGCCCAGTGAGTTTCTGTGCTGTGCTTAGTCGCTCAGTCGTGTCTGACTCTTTGCTACCCTATGGACTATAGCCCACCAGGGTCTTCTGTCCATGGGATTCTCCAGGCAAAAGTACTGGAGTGTGTTGCCATGCCCTTCTCCAGGGAATCTTCACAACCCAGGGATCGAACCCAGGTCTCCCTCATTGCAGGAGGATTCTTTACTGTCTGAGCCACCAGGGAAGCCCAAGGATACTGAAGTGGGTAGCCTATCTCTTCTCCAGGGAACCTTCCTGACCCAGGAATCGAACCCCGGTCTCCTGCATTGCAGGTGGTTTCTTTACTAGCTGAGCTACCGGGGAAGCCCACCATACTTAGTCTTTATGATCCAGTTCAAACAGTGCCCTTTTCTAGAGCCTTCCCACGTCCTCCCCCAGCCCAAGGGCAGCCTGCCACTGTGCTCTCCAGGTACTTTGATTGCTGGGATTTTTGTTTTTGCTTTTGGCTGCACCATGCAACACATGAAATCTTACTTCCCTGACCATGGGATTAAACCTGAGCCTGCATTGGAAGAGCAGAGTCTTAACCGGCGGACACCCAGGGAAGTCCCTGAATGCTGTTATAACACATATGGCAAGGAGTCATCATTGTTTTCAAGCTCAAATCCCCTTCTAGTCTGTGAGTTCTCTGAGGAACTTCCTAGACTTCTAGTCTTCTTCAAGTACCTCCTCCTGTCCTTCTCTTCCCCTGCCCTGCCCCCCAACTCTGGCCTGGAAAACTCGAGAATGGTTTGATGAGTGAATGAATGGCTTTAGTATGAATAATAATACCCAAGGCTGGAACAAGGTGCCCCTGAGTCAAACAAGAGCAAAACAGGCTGTGTTCATGGGTCTACAGGGGAAGCTCTAGACACCTACAGTGTTGATGGATGGTGGTTTGCAAGCACTAGAGATATGATCTCATGTTGCTAATACTGTTCCTTTATTGTGAGGGACAGGAGAAATGGGAGGCCTAAGAAACTTCCTCTTTTTGCTGGAGATAGTTGTCTATTTTGTATTAGAACCTCACACAGTGACCTTTTCTGAAACTCTGTCCTTAAAGACTCTGCGTGTAAACTTTACACTTCCTTCCTCTTCGTAAAATATTAGTTAAGGGGACAGGTTTGACTCAAAGGCCCTCTCTGGCCCTCTTGGGTTTGCCCGTTGAGACCACTCAAGCCCAAGGTAGCCTATATCGTAACTTCAAAGAAAATGTCTTATAAATGTCATGTAACTTACATGTCCTCCATCTCTTTCTCATCACTTCTTTTTGTCCTGGGGGTTCCACAGATATCACACAAATCCAGTTATCTAGAGAAGTTGTCATGTAGATGCTGAGGCTGCTCCTCATTCCTTCACTTTTTAAACTTTATATTAAGAGCAGCCTCTTCAGTGACAAACAGGCCCAGTGATGGCAGGGGATGCCTGGAGAGGGGGTGTGTGTGGTGCAAAACCATAGAGCCAGTATCTTAAACTGATAACAAATGACTTGGTTGAAATTTGAGCAAAGTCTTGGCACTACATTTCAACTTGAATGTTTAAGTTGGCTAAGTTCAACATTCATTAAGTTGGCTAATTAGGTATGGAAAGCAGGAGCCCATCTTTTCAATCCATCTCTTATCAGGTCACGGTTGCTTGCAGACAATAAAGAAAATGCATTTGTATATATAAACCACTGGCTTAGATCATGGCAGATCCATGGTTTTGGCATGTCTGTGCCTGAATCAGATGTGCAACACAGCCAATGCAACTGTGCAGAAATCTGCTTTTCAGGTGGGCAAAAAGTCTATTTGAAATGAGATAAGTGTTCCCCATGTAAATAGGGTCTACCTATGGATGCTTTGCTGCAGGAACAGATCCAACCAGCTTTGTTTTCCCTTTCCAGCACCACCTCAAAACAGAAAGTCGAAAAATTCTTCTGTTTCTTGTCCATGCCTGGGGTGGAGATACTGCTGCTGCTGCTGCTGCTGCTGCTGCTGCTGCTGCGTCATTTCAGTCATGTCCGACTCTGTGTGATCCCATAGATGGCTCCCCTGTCCCTGGGATTCTCCAGGCAAGAACACTGGAGTGGGTTGCCATTTCCTTCTCCAGTGCATGAAAGTGAAAAGTGAAAGTCAAGTCGCTCAGTCATATCCGACTCTTAGCGACCACATGGACTGCAGCCCACCAGGCTCCTCTGCCCATGGGATTTTCCAGGCAAGAGTACTGCAGTGGGGTGCCATTGCCTTCTCCAGTGGAGATACTGATCACGCAACAAACATTGATCAAGAAACTTTTCTCCATCAGGTCCTGCAGGTGTTGATGGAATGAAGCATTACAATTTCTTGCCTCAAAGAGGAGACAACGGGAGCCAATTACAACGGGGGTGTAGCGAGGGGGTGTTTAGTAAATGATTGACGAATGACTGGAAGAAATGAAGAGTAAGCTCTCATAACACAAGGAAGAACTGATGCTGAGGTCTGGACCCAGGAAGACAAGGGGCCTAGGGGGAGGGTCAAGAGGAAATTTTTCTTCTTTGTCTCAACCTAGAATCACAAATGCACAATTTGCATTTTTCTCCTCCAGATTCTATCACCTACTACTAGTGGCAGAGGGCAACAAGACTGTGTGTGTGTATTTTTTTAAATAGCTTTTGTTTTTTTAGGCTGAGGAATTAATCATGAATAAATATTTATGTGTAAGGTAAGGTATTAGGTGTCTGGGGGAGGGAGGGGTCATTCACAGAAATGCCACAGCTGTTCACAAATCTAAGGGCAGACAGAATGTGCCAGCCTCTTGCTGTGCTGCCAGCTGGTAAGCCAACTCCCTGCCTTTCTCTCTCCCTGTCTTTCATCAGATGCTGCGGTTTCTCTTGTCTCTGTACCTGTTCTGCACTCCCCACCCACCCAGGAACCCTTCCCTCGTTCCTGGTTTCTTGCCTACAGCTCTTGTACGCGCTGCACCAGCCCCAAGTTTACCACATGATCCTTCTGCTCGTTCCTGTAATAAGGATTCCAAAGTCCTGTGAGAGCAATCCCACTGACTGCTTCATATTTTCATGCCAGGTCATTAAGCAGCCTGTGGATTAGCTGTCTTTGGGAGCTTTGTCCATCTCAGTCTAATTAGCTGTGGGTCCAGTGTGGCCCTTTGATAACCCAGCATTTCTAAGCAGGATCAAGCAGCCAGATTCACTTAGAAGGGGATGTGGGCTGGGAACAGGCATCTCTCATGTAGTTTCATGTGCCTGAATGTGAGCATAGGCAGCTAGATGTCATTAGACCTCAGAATTTCGCAAAATAGAGCAAAGAGAAACTGCCCCAACCTCTCCACCCTTAGTGCCAGGAGTATGATTAGAGTAGTGGACCATAGGGAGGAAGGGTCTCTGGGTCCCAAAGAATCTTATACTGGAAACAACTATTTATTATCGAGTACCTGCCTTGTATAAGGCAGATTCTTAGATCCACTAAGTCTTGGATCTTTCTGGTGTGATGGGCTAAAGGACTGAGAGGTACTTTTTAAGAAGGCATATCTTTTGGAGTGTTTCTCCGTGCATTATCTAGTAGATCTTTATAAGAACACCATGGAGGAGGGTATTATAATGCTTTCTGTTTTACAGAGCTCAAAACTGAGGTTCAGAGCGTTTCAGTTACTTGCCTAAGGACACACAGCCACGGTAACTGAAAGCGCCTATAAGAACCTCAAATCTAACTAAGTTGTATCTCCCTCCTACCCTCCTTGGCAGCGGCTGAAAGAAGCGCAGAGCCTGTTCTGGATGCCTTGCTGGTCTCTCCCTAGACTCAGTGGCAGGGCTTATCTTCATCATCTTGTGTCTAGTAGCTGCTGCAGGCTTGATGCACAAGCTCCCACTCAGTTGTTCAATACCTGAAGGAAGGAGTGAGTTATCTACTGCCTTATCCAGATCAGGGAAGGTGAAGGAAACCAGTGAAGAAGGGGCCAGAGAGTCTGGGGTAGAGGTGAAAGGCAGTAGGAAGCTGCTTCTTTGTGGCCTTGCTCTGCGCTGCACAGGAGAGGAGCCTCAGCCATGCCTTGGGCTAATGGTGTTTTGGAAACTTTATAACTAAGATTTCAAGGAAGGAGTGTAGGAGGAGGGAAAAACTGATGGAGACCTCCATCATCACCCCCTCTATTGCCTGCTTGCAGCAGCCAAGTATAGCAGTGGGAAGCACTTCCTTCTGTCCGGGAAATAAAAGCAGGCAGCTTTCCCAATGTGCTGATTCCTTGGCCCTTTTGCATAGTGATTTGATTGCTTAATTCCTCTGTTTTTTTTTGTTGTTGTTGTTGTTTTGTTTTGTTTAAAAACATATAAAACTGGCACAACATTGCAAGTCAACTATACTTCAATTAAAAAAAACATTAAAAATAAATAAATAAAAACGTAAAGATCCATTCTGAGTAAGGCTAAAACCTAAGGCTAGGAAAATAAATAAATCAGGGTCTTTTCCTTGAAGGGGCTTCCCTGGTGGCTCAGCTGGTAAAGAACCCGCCTGCAAAGTGGGAAATGTTGGATCCCTGGGTTGGGAAGATCCCCTGGAGAAGGGAACAGCTACCCACTCCAGTATTCTGGTTGGAAGAAGTCCATGGGGTCTCAAAGAGTGGGACACAGCTGAGTGACTTTCACTTCCTTGAAGAGCTCACTATCTGGTAGGGAACAAAGAAGGGAAGGCTGAAGATTTTTACAGTGTAGCCAATAACTTAACAAGAGGTATATATGATGGGGGAAGGGAGCACAGAATTATTCCATGAAGTTCCTGAGTGAATTACCTAATGAACAATTTCAGATTTTACCCAGAGATCATATTATGTGTTAGGCATTGTGCCTGGTACTAGGATGGGGGCTCACAACAGCCTTGTCAAAAGCTATATCCATCCATAGCTATTTTTTAAAAAGTATTTATTAAGTTATAATTGATACACAGTCCACTAAAGTTCTAGTGGTCATGTATGGATGTGAGAGTTGGACTATGAAGAAAGCTGAGCACCAAAGAATTGATGCTTTTGAACTGCGGTGTTGGAGAAGACTCTTGAGAGTCCCTTGGACTGCAAGGAGATCCAACCAGTCCATTCTAAAGGAGACCAGTCCTGGGATTTCTTTGGAAGGAGTGATGCTAAAGCTGAAACTCCAGTACTTTGGCCACCTCATGCGAAGAGTTGACTCATTGGAAAAGACTCTGATGCTGGGAGGGATTGGCGGCAGGAGGAGAAGGGGCCGACAGAGGATGAGATGGCTGGATGGCATCACCGACTCGATGGACGTGAGTCTGAGTGAACTCCGGGAGTTGGTGATGGACAGGGAGGCCTGGCGTGCTGCGATTCATGGGGTCGAAAAGAGTCGGACACGACTGAGCGACTGAACTGAACTGAACTGAAAGTGCACATATGTAACATTTTATAATGTGATAAATTTTCACTGATGTAAACATTTCCTTACAATCAAGACAGTGAAAGTATCCATTACCTTCAAAAATTACCTCGTGACCCTCTGTCTTCCCTGTCTCCCATACCTCCCCACAGCTCCCCATTTTTAGGCAGCAACCAATCTGCTTTTTGGTATTATAGATGAAGTTGTGTTTCCTAGAATTTTACGGAAAAGGAATTGTACAGTAAATATTTTTTTTAGTCTGGTTTCTTTCACTCAGCATGATTATGCTGAGACTCATCCATGTTGTATGTATATCAAGAGTTCATTTTTTTTTGTTGATGAATAGTGTTCAGTTGTATAGACATATCACAATTTGTTTATTCATTCATATGTTGATGAACATTTCGGTTGTTTGCTGTTTATGGCTAATTCAAATGATGCTGCTGTGAACACTAGTGTATGTGTATTGTATAGACATATGCTTTCATTTCTCTAGGGTAAATACCTAGGAATGGACTGCTTGGGTCATACGATTTGTATGTTTAACTTTTTAAGAAACTGTCAAACTGTTTTCCAAAGTGGTTATATCATTTTACATTTCTACTAGCAGTGTATGAGAGCTTGGTTCCCCAACAGTTTTATCAAGTAAGTTTTTATATTTGTAACCATTCTAATAGGTGTTTAATGGTATTTAATTTGGTTTAGTTTGCACTTCCCTACTGACGAATGATGTTGAACATCTTTTCATGTGCATATTTGTCACTCATACCTCTTTCAATGCCATTTTTATTAAGTTGTTCTCTTATTATTGAAATTTCAGAGCTCTTTATCTCTTCTAGATACAAGTCCTTAATAAAATTTACACTTTGCATGCATTTTCTTCTAGTCTGTAACTTGTCTTTTTATGCTTTTCAGAAGGGCAGAAGTTTTAAATTTTAATACAGTTCAATTTGTCAAAACTTTTGTGGATCATGCTTTCAGTATTGTGTTTAAGAAATAGAAACAATACTTTGCTACTTAACCAAAGGCCCCAAAGATTTTCTCTTCTGTTTTCGTATAAAAGTTTTATGGTTTTAGCTTCTACAATTAGATCTATGAGCCAGAATGAGTTAGTTTTTTATATATGGTGTACGATATGGATTGAAATTCTTTTTTTATATGGATATCCAATTGTTACAGGACTATTTGTCAAAAACATTCCTTTCTCCACTTTTCTGCACCTGTATCAAAAATCAAATATCCACATGTATATAATGGATCTATTCGTCTAACTTTATGCTAATACCACACATTCTCGATCATGATAGCTTTATGATAAGGATTTATCTTGAAATCAGATAGTGTCAGTCCTTTCAGTTTGTTCTTTTTCAAAGCTGTTTTGGCTTTTCTAGATCCTTTGTAGTTTCGAGCGAATTTAGAATCAGCTTGTCAGCTTCTATAAAAAATGATAACTTGCTTCAATATTGATTTTGATTGCATTGGCTCTAAATCTGGGGAGAATTGACATCTTAACAATATTGAGTCCTCCAATTCATGAACATGGTATATCTCTCCATTTATTTAGATCTTCTTTTTCTTCTTTAATTTTTCTTATTTTGTAGTTTTTATTCTATGATTGTATACATCTTTTGTCATGTTTATCCGTATGTATTTCATAGTTTCTGATGCTATGAAAATGTTCAGTATGACTCAGGGAACTCAAACCAGGGCTCTGTAACCACCTAGCGGGGTGGGATGGGGAGGGTGGTGGGAGGGATGCTCAAGAAGGAGGGGGCATAGGTATACCTACGGCTGATTCATGTTGATGCCTAGCAGAAGCAAACACAATACTGTAAAGCAATTATCTTTCAATTAAAAGTAAATAAAATTTTGAAATGTTATTTTTAAAGTTTTGATTTCTGACCATTCATTGCTAATATGTAGAAACTCAATTGATTATGGTATACTGGTATCCAGCAATCTTGTTGTTATGCCTTGATTATGTACCCCCAAATTTACATGTTGAAGTCTTAATTCCTAGTACCTCAGAATGACCATATTTTGAGATGGGGTCCTTAAAGAGATAATTTAGTTAAAACTAGGTGGGTCCTAATCCAATATGACTGATGTTTTTATAAGAGGAGGAAATTAGAACACAGACCCACAGAGAGAAGACCACATGAAGGCATATGGGAAAATAGCCACCTAAAAGCCAAGGAAAGAGGCCTTGTAAGAAACCAAGCCTACTAACACTTTGATCTCAGACTTCTTGCCTCTTGAACTAGGAGAAAATAAATTTCTATTGTCTAAGCCACTCAATCTATGGCACTTTGTTACAACAGTCCTAGCAACGAATACACTAAAAAGTTAAGCTCACTTATTAGTTCTAGTAGCTTCTTTGTAGCCTCCATAGGCTGGTCTGCATGCTGCTGCTGCTGCTGCTGCTAAGTCGCTTCAGTCGTGTCCAACTCTGTGCGACCCCATAGACGGCAGCCCACCAGGCTGGAACCAGGCTGGGATTTACCAGGCAAGAACACTGGAGTGTGTTGCCATTTCCTTCTCCAATGCATGAAAGCGAAAAGTGAAAGTGAAGTCGCTCAGTCGTGTCTGACTCTTAGCGACCCCATGGACTGCAGCCTGCCAGGCTCCCCCGTCCATGGGATTTTCCAGGCATGAGTACTGGAGTGGGGTGCCATTGCCTTCTCCATAGTCTACATAGGCAATCATACTGTCAGTCAATACAGTTTTACTCCTTTCTTTCAAATCTGGATGCCTTTTACTTCTTTTTCTCATATAATTGTGCTGACTAGCGCCTCCAGTACAATATTGAATAGATGTGGCAAATTGCTTACCACTTTGTGCTTCAATTTCTTCATACATAAAATGAGGGTAATAATAGTATGTATCTCATAGGATTTTTATAGGGATTGAAATGTATAAATACATATAATGTGCTTAAAACAGTGCCTGGATAATAGTAAGTACTAAATGCTATATAACTTTTTTTCTTTATCCATGTAAAATCAAGGGAGGCTACTAGATTCTCCTTCAAGATGCAAGCCAACCATGCTGGCTTCCAGATACGGGTTTTGCTCCATCTTTCCCCTAATCTCTGTCGTTCTTAGTAGCAGTTAGAATTTTAGACTGGTAGCACTATCATTTAGTTCTGCTGCCAGTCCAAGGCAGGAATTTCTTCAGTGTGCCACACCTAACCAGTTGCTGGCTGCATTTTAACCAAGAACTCTTCAGGCTCATTGAACACTCAGGAAGCTCGGCTTTCTCAATTCTAGGGAAGGTCAGTGATATCTGGTGTGTGAGGTGACAGTGAGAGTTCCCAGAGGCTGGAAAGCTAAGGTTCTGTGTTCACTGTATGCATTGTTAGGTCCTCCAGCTGTTTCCACCATAACTTCTGACTGACATGGGTGTTTGCATCTCCTATGATAGGAATAAACTCCATGGAGTGGGTCTTCTGAGAACTGGCAGCTCCTGTTTCTTGCCACTGGGGAAGCGAATTAGGGACAAGGGTAGGGCTGACTTCTATGCCTTAGCAACTGCCCAAGTCCTGAGTCAACACCTGAATAAACTCTAGGATCTTTTTATTTAGCCCCACAGGGGATGTGGGCACCCCTGGTGGCTCAGATGGTAAAGCATCTGCCTGCAACGTGGGAGACCCGGGTTCAATCCCTGGGTTGGGAAGATCCCCTGGAGAAGGAAATGGCAACCCACTCCAGTACTCTTGCCTGGAAAATTCCATGGACTGAGGAGCCTGGTAGGTCACAGTCCATGGGGTCGCAAAGAGTTGGACATGACTGAGCGACTTTACTTCTTACTTCTATAGAGGATGGGACCTGGAGAAAGAAAAGGCTACCCACTCCAGTATTCTGGCCTGGAGAATTCCATGGACTGTATAGTTCCTGGGGTTGCAAAGAGTCAGACAGTACTCAGCGACTTTTGCTTCACCTCACTTCACATAGGGAATGAGAGAGGACTCAGGCTCAGTCTTCTCAACATGGCACATTAAAAAATAAGTGGACTCAGACATCCCTGGTGGGCTAGTGGTTAAGAATCTGCCTTCCAATGCAGGTGACACAAGTTCATTCCCTGGTCTGGGAAGATTTTACATGCCCCGGGCAACTAAGCCCCTATGCCACAATTATTGAAACTCACTCGCCCTAGAGACCACACTCTGCAACAAGAGAAGTCACTGCAATAAGAAGCCCGCACACTGCAACTGGAGAAAGCCTACTCATAGCCACTAAGACCCAGCACAGCAAAAAATAAATAAATCAATAAATTTAATCAAAAACAAGCAGGACTCAACATTGTCTCATTCCTGGGAATTCTTAGCTAGAAGATCTCTTGGTTTCAGATTTAAGATGAGTCTTTTCCTGATGGAGCAGCAGGCTGCTTTTGTCACTTAAACAGTATTGTTACATAAACAATCAAGAGACAGTTTTGCCACAAGCAGAGTTAAAATTTCTGTCTAAATTATAACTAATAGGAATATTAGGACTGATTCAGGCTTTAGCATTTTACATTTCCTGAACCTGGCAGCTGGGTTTTTCCTCTTTCCACTAAATGCTATAGTTTAGGATTTAGGGAATTATGCAAAACACACTTGCAGCACCAGAGCTTAAATGGGTAATATCCCTGCTGGGTAGTATTTACTGATGGTGGGGGAAAATGTCTCTGGAAAGTGATCCAGTTGCAAGAGACTGAGCAAGGGGTCCCAGGCCTTCTTAGTTCCAGGACTATCCTTCTTAAAATAAGTTTGAGAATGAAGTGCAAAAAATATGCCAATGTCACATTTGCTGACTGCATTTAATAACAGAAAAATGTGCACTGCAAAGGCGTGTTTATACAACTAGCAACTGCACTGCAAAACCATTAACAGCTCACAGCCCAACCAGTCTTCCAAAATACAACTGTGATGCATTTAACATCTGCAGTTCTGCAAGGAGGTGCCCACAAAGTACCTTCTTCGAATTTGCATATTTGTGTACAAGAACACAAGCCGTTTACGTGAGGCTTTAGCCCGTTTAAAATGCTTAAAAAGGTCCCCATGATTTGCTCTGCTTAAAATGCACACTCAAACTTTATTAAAAACATTTTTCGAAAAGAAAGTTTCATGAAGCTAGCCATCAGCGAGGCTCGATATAGGGGGTGGAAAATGGATCGTATATCTTTAACCCGCAGAAGTTAAAAGGTTTTTTTTTTTTGTTGTTAGCTAACAATGGAAACTTTTTTTTTTTTTTAAGTGTTTCCCTCCCTCGGTCTTGCCAAGCAATAGAAAAAAAAAAAAAAAGAAGAAAAGAAAAACTTGTTCCGCTGAGTTCAACCCCAGACAGGCTCACAACTTCCTTCCTGCTTTCCTCCCCCAAGCCCCCGCCTTACTCCCTCCTCCCTCCTCCACCCCCAATCCCCCACTCCCCCGCCCCAACTTTTTTTTTAATCGCACATTGAACAAACACTGAAGTAGCCGGGAGCAGACACTGACAGGGTAGTATCTCCACCGCCCAGAAGGGCGTGCAGGGCCGGCCGGCGTCGCCACTGCCCGGATCTCCCGCCCCTGCCGACCGGTTTCTCTTCTTTCCCACTCCCCTTTTTTTTGTCTTCCAAACGAAGTGAGGAAATCGTTTCTGAGCTTTTTGAAAAAAGCTTTTAAAGTCATCTTTCACCTATGAGATCTGCGTCCCTGGGTCATGTAGTCTGCACAGGACCCGGGAATCTGAGAAACTGCAGGTAAGCTTGGCGACTTTTTAATGGCTTTCGCCTCCAAACCCTCTTTCCCCTCACTGTCTGTTCTGGAGCGAATCTGAGGAATCTGGGATCCGAAAAAGCGCGGAGAGGTGGGCCGGGGAGACCGGCAAGGGGAGGGCGGCATGCCGAGGAGGCACAGGCGAGTTTTCGCCGTCTTTTCTGCTCTTCCGGACCGCTGGCTCTCCGCCGCCTACCCCGGCGCGCTGCAGGCATTCCCGGGCTCGGGCCGCCGGGCGGCCGGCTTGGCGCCGGGCGAGGGTGCCCTGGATGCGGAGAAGCCCTGCCCTCGGCCGCGCGGCCTCGGGGCTTAGAGCGGGACCCCGGGAGGTTTGCAGAGCCGGGGCTCCAGCGCTGCTGCAGCAACGCACACCCATCGGTGTGGGCGCGAGTCCCGAAGCCCGCAGAGGCAGCCGCGTCCTCGGACACGGGGTGTGTGGAGCGCGGACTCGTTGTCCCCACGCGTGCGCGCGCGCGTACACACACACAAAACACACATACACGCCCCTCCACTGGGGCGACGGCGGGGGGGGGTGGGGGGCGGCAAGTATTGGTTCCGGTACAGGGGACGCGCAGCGCCTCGACACCGGGCGCGCGCAGACGCGCCCACACTCACAAAACACACTTGTTTGGGGGACTGGCGACAAAGCCAGTGCCTAAAATGCCTAGGCTGCCGCCCTGCCGCGCGCCCAGGCCGTCGTAGGCCGAGGGACACAGCATCAAGGCCAGGGTCAGGAAGGTAAACGGCAGGCAAGCAGGGGTCGCCCCAGACCCGGGCGCAGGCAGCGGCCGGGAAAAGCAGGTTCACATCAGCTTTCCTCCGAGTCCGTCCCTGATGGCCAAGAGAAGGTGGAGCGCGGACATCCTGAAGCCCAAGATGGGGAGGGGGGGAGGGAGGAGGCGAAAAGCTGTCCCGTTATACCCGGTATAGCCAGTGTTTGCAAAGCCGAGGCGACCCCGAGACGGTGGAGAGGGTGTCCTCACTCTCAGAAAGCTCAGAATCTGCCGCGCCCCGCACATAAGTAGTTGTATATCGTTCCCCGCCCGTCCCGCGTGGCTCTGGAGACAACTCTTAGCGTTTGAAATTGGAAGGGACCTTCAAGCGTATCACACACAGCTCATCACATCACCACCGCGCTGGCGACCGAGGGGGGGTTGCCCAGGTTCAGGTCCTCGCCGTGCCGCACTGCTCCTGTAAATAAGATGTCCAGGGGCACCAGATCCCGGACAGATTGAGGTTCCGTGGCCGGGGGCCGGTCCTAATCCCCTAGCCGTCCCCCACACCCTCCCTCTGGGGTCCTGACTTGTTTCCTTGTTTCTTCACAGCGGCGCTGTTGTTTATGGACCTCTGGGCGGGGGCTGAGCCTGCTGTCTTGCCCCCCGCCCGCCGCCCAGGCCATGCTGCCCCATCTGCGCGCGGAGCCGCTGCCGCCGGGCCTCCGCGGCTGAGCCGGGAGCCGAGAGCCGCGGGAGGAGGAGACGCCGGCGGCAGAGCCGGAACGGGAGCGGCGGCGGCGGACAGCGCGCAGGACCCAGTACTATGGCCATGTACTGCTATGCCCTCAACAGCCTGGTGATCATGAATAGCGCCAACCAGGTGAAGAGCGGCGGCGGCCCTCGGTCCAGCAGCAACGAGACGCCCCCGCCGCCAGGGAGGGCCGTGTTGAGCCCCGGCAGCGTTTTCAGCCCCGGGAGTGGCTCCTCTTTCCTCTTCCCCCCAGCTGAGTCTTTGTCACCGGAGGACCCCGGGAGCCCCCTGGGCTGGCGGAGTGGCCGGCGCAGGCTGAATAGCAGCAGCGGCAGCGGCAGCAGCGTGGGTAGCCCGAGCTGGGCCGGTCGTCTAAGAGGGGAAGGGCAGCAGGTGGTGACCGCCGGTACCCTCTCCCCTCCTGGGCCGGAGGAGGCCAAGAGGAAGCTTCGAATCCTGCAGCGTGAGCTGCAGAACGTGCAGGTGAACCAGAAAGTGGGCATGTTCGAGGCGCACATACAGGCGCAAAGCTCCGCCACGCAGTCGCCCCGCAGCCCGCGTCTGGGCAGGGCTCGTTCGCCTTCCCCGTGCCCCTTGCGCAGCGTCAGTCAGCCCCCAGGAAGGGTCCCGGTTCAGAGCGAGGAGCGGAGGACCAAGTCCTGGGGGGAACAATGTCCGGAGACTTCTGAGGTCGAATCAGGGAGAAGAGAAGGCTCGCCCAGCGTCTGCCTCTCCAAGGACAAGGAGGGAGTAGTGGCACCTTTTCTCCATCCTGCGGCCCCGTCAGGATCAGGGGCTCAGGGTCCCAGCGCTTCGGAGAGAATGGAGAAGGCGCTCCCTGCCAGACCCCACTGTGGCTCACCCACCGCTATGGAAGTTGACAAGAGGGGCTCTCCTCCGTTGGGAACTCAGAACTCCCGAGCTCCCTCTTTGGGACTGGTCAGAGTGAGCTTAACCGTGGACACAGCAGTGGCAGCCCCAGCCACATCCACCGTTCCACACCACCCACACGACCCTGCCTTCACTGAGCCTTCTGAGAGGGCCCATGGACTTGGGGGTACGCACCCCCTGCAGGCCCTGGCCAAGAGTCAGGGGCAGTCTCTCGGCAGTGAGACAAGCCGGGCCCCAGAGAGGGGCGGACCACGCAGCGGAGAGCCCCCTGAGAAGGTGGGGAGAGGAACTCTGTCCGGTGGCATGCCAGGCTCCCGGGCGCCTGGGGCTGACGGAAGGCCAGAGGAGAGGACTGGGAGCGCACAGAGTCCGGCGGAGCTCCCTGAGGCTCCGACCTGGTCCAGGCAGGGTTCCAGAGGCTCTGCGGGGGCACAGAGTGCGGCCCTAGGGGTCAGGGAGGTACTGCCGGCCTGTGACAGAGTGGATGAAGGGTCCGCAACGCTGGGCTTGCTTGGGGGCAGCAGCTCCGCGCAACCAGGGACCCCGGAGGTGGAGGCGGGAGTTCCCTCTGGCGGAATGCTGAAGCCTTTGCCCCGCTGGGAAGCAGCAAAAGAACTGAAAGAACCCCAGTACTTTGCTGGGGACAGGGTGGGCGTGCAGCCTGGGACCTCCAGGGTTTGGCTGGGCCCCATGGAGGAAGCCTGTCTGGCCTGGACGTGTGGCACAGCAGTGCAATCCAAGGGGACTTGGGGAGGCCAGCCACAGGGCAGAGACGCCCACCTCAGCCCAGACCGGCTCTCCCCAGCACAGAAGGACAAACCTTCCCAGGGAGAGGCCTGCGGCCGAAACAGCATCCCCGCTGTCATCATCACAGACATGGGTACAGATGAGGATGCCCAGGAGGACAGGGCCTTGGAGGAGGCGCAGGGAAGCCCCCGGGGCAGCCTGCCGCTGAGGAAACTGTCGTCTTCCTCTGCCTCCTCCACTGGCTTCTCCTCCTCCTATGAGGACTCGGAGGAGGACATCTCCAGTGACCCTGAGCGCTGCCTGGACCCCAACTCTGCCTTCCTGCATACCCTGGACCAGCAGAAGCCCAGAGTGGTATGTCTTGCCTTGAGATTTTTCTAGAACTTGTGCTGCTTTCATGCCCGCGTGTCCCTTTTTCTTACTTTCTACTGAGTCAGGAAGACCCTGACCAGGGCCCTGGGGCAGTCACAGCCTGTAATTCTCTCCAGAGAATTTCCTGGGGAGGCACCTAGGCCCTGGCCCTGTGCTTTGTAGCTTGGACAGCAAATTGGAGTCACTTCTGTTACTATTTCCATGTACATCTTAAA
The DNA here is from genome assembly GCF_001704415.2 of Capra hircus. NCBI lineage: Eukaryota > Metazoa > Chordata > Mammalia > Artiodactyla > Bovidae > Capra > Capra hircus. The sequence goes on along the minus strand of NC_030823.1, from coordinate 28,298,204 downwards.
AGACATTTTTAAAGGTACCTCTGGTAGGTCACCACTCACTTCTTGGGAAGATCATATTCATGAGTGTTACCAAAGGCTTCCTGATTAATCTCCAGAGATAGAGAACAGAGCTGTAGCTTTTGTCTGATCAGGTGAAACACTTTAATTCTATGATTCATTTAGGCAGAGGGGAAACTGACAAGGATGTCAGCAAATTAACTCAGCCTGTACTAATAGGCCAGGAAAATGAGTGATGTGATTCTGTGACAGGTCCCTGAAACCTGTAGATAATGGCTGTGTCTGCTGGGTGAAGAACCACCTCACCTCAGTAAATTGTCAGGATGTTGCAATATTTGTGGGGCCAACAGAAGTAAGATGCAGTTTGCTGTATGATTTAAAATGAAAACCATGCTTTGAGGTAAGGAGACAGTTTCTTTAATGACAGAATATTACAGTAGGTTGAATTGCCTGAGATAAGCACCTGGGTGATACCCTTAGGGTATATACCTCTTCATGGACATGCTTATTGTCTGGTACAGGTACATTTCAAGTACATTTCCAAGTGCATCTGTTGTGATTCAGCACACTGACATGTTGTTCTGGCTATGGCAGTAGACAGGTGTTTATTTCTGTACACGGTTTATCTCAGTGCTAGGCTGTTTTAACTCTTAGGAGGATCAGAGCATCGGACGGAAGACATAAGAGTTGAAGCTAGCGCTTCTGAAAAGGTCTGGACTTTCTCTAAGCTTTTCCAGACTCTGGGGAATTTCCTAGTTTGGTATGTGAGGGGGTTCTTATGCTACCTTGGGGGAAAGTCTACATTTTTATTGTAGTAGGTAGTCTTCCGATTTAATCTTGAATATCACGTACTATTCACTCAATGTGTTAAGCCACAGCAGCTGAGAACTTTGTATTTCTACGCTACATTCTTCACTAAGGTATTTTGGACTCCAAAGCATATTTCTATCACACTTCCACTTCAGAAATCACAGTCTGAATCTTAGAAGACCAAGCGTTTCTTTTCATGAGACTTTGCTTTCTGCTGATGGTGGGGAGGCAAATGTACATGCAAAATGTGGTCCCCATCACCCTGGCATTTTGTGGCCAGCACAAGGCATCTGACATGGACTCGTCTGGTCCACCTGGAAGGGGATGGTGGTAAAGGGAAGGTGGAATATGCTTCTCACTGAAGGTATGGCCCAGATTTCTCTGCCCTCTTGTCCACAATTAAAAGCCCATGAGTGGTCCTCTGTTCCTCTCCTCCCTTTGGCTTTTTAAACCCTGGAGCATAGCCGGCACAGCCAGGTTTTTTTCACTTGCTCTCCAACTTTCCATTTGCCCTTTCTAGTGGTGGATTAGCAGCTCCCATTGGCTGGCTCTCAAAGTATTTCGTGTGTCCTGATGTTTGAAAAGGGCTCTTGTCTGGAAGTGAGTTAAAGGGGAGATAAATAATGACAGGTGATAATTTTTTTTTTTCATTTGCCAGAGGGATGCCAGCTGAGAAACCAGAGGGTTGAGTGGTATCAAGTTAGCAAACAGGTCCAGAGGTGGAAATGAGGCCTGACGGCTGTCCAGCTTACCTCCCTCCTTTAAATAAGATTTCAGACACCCACAGAATAGGGCCAGGGAAAAAAATCCCCCGCCAGCCTTGTTTTCTGAATCACATGAGGCCGAGGGCGAGTTGAAGGGGGGTGGAGGGAGGGAAGGGTGGGTAGCCAACTGGAAATTATGGGATCCTAGGGACTTTTGAGTTTTTGGTTGAGTGATAAACTCAGTTTTCTTTTTTTGTACAGATTGTTATGGTGGAGCCTTATCAGTGACACCGCAACATCTGTTCCTTGGGTCAAAAATCACTTGATTACCTGAGATGGATATTTTGTCTACAGAAGGCCAGACAACTGTATTGACTGGGCCTTTCGGCTGGGCTGTTCAGTGTTTGGCGGATAAAACCTGAGCTGGCGCTGTGCGAGGTTCAGTCAACACTCAGTCCCCTTCTCTGGGCTGTGCTGCTGCTGTCTACACTGCAGCCCTGCACTCAGGGGCACACACATGCCCACACACAACTCCCAGCACCCCACTGGGACGCACAGGTTGGAAACCTGAGTGTTCAGCCTGGCGGTCACACAACCAACCCCTGACCCTCAGACCCATGCAGAGAACAGTGTTTTTGTGTGCCACCCTGTCTTTCCACGGAGTTAAACCTTCTTGTGCTCTTGTGGAGGGGTGTCTGTGTGTGACGTGTGTGAGGGGTGACCGTGTGTGACATGTCTGCCGGTGGAGGTGACGTCCCCGCAAAGCCTGAAGCCTGGCTGCCTGGTTAGCTCTCCTGCTCTTTGGCTTCTCTGCCTGCTCGCTGCCTGTGAGAAGCCCCAGCTTTCGGTGCAGGGGGATTCGAAGACGTCCTTGTACTTAAAAACAAAGTGAAAAGTCGTTTGGAAACACACTCTGAAACTTCTTTAGCCATTTAGATGATGCAAATGAGCAGAGGCCTTTTTACTGAACGGGTGTGTGGTGAGAACCTTCTCTGCTCATTTGCTTCCCTGGGTAGGAGCTGTAAAGACACCCTCAGAAACATGCAAAGTGCTTGAGGCCTTTCCTGGGCTTCAGGCTTCAGAGGAGCCTGACAGATATGCTTGTCTCGGAAATAGAATGTTCCAAATTTTTGCACCTGTGTGTCTGTTTATAAAGGATCAGACGCTTGAAATTTGCTCAGAAGTAGTTGTCGTATGTGCCTTGGGTTCAATGGCTTAAGTTCAGGCATATTCGCATTCACTCTTTTCTGAGATCTGAACAGAAGTGAGTTGCCCTGAGGAAGAATGATGTTCTCGCTTGTTCTTTAAGGCAACTAGAAATTAATCAACAGTTCTTGACTTCTTCTGTTAATTCATTTAAAAGTAAGTGGGCCATTGAAATGCCAGGTTTAAAGCACTAGATTAAGAAAAGCATGCTTTTTACTTTAAAAAATAGGTTTTTATTTATTTATTCCCAAATTGTACTATCAATCATGTGTACAAAAACGAAAACAAAATGTTGGTCTGATTATCTGGGGGGCATATAAAGAAGTATAATACAAAATCTTTGCCTTCTCGGTGCTTACTACTTTTTCAGGGCCTTTGAAATTTTGTTTCCTTTACTTTTTTTGTGTTAACTAGTTTTGTTGTCTTTTTTTTCAGTTTCAAAAAGCAAACTAATACACATGGTGAAAAAATTTGAACATTTTAAAATGGTTTTATGTGGTTTTTAAAAGTGTGAAATTTTTCCAGTTAAAATTTAGAAGTCTTAGAGGGATCTTTGAAGGGAAAATGAATCTAGTGGTAAGTTCTTTTAAGTGGAAAATTCTGGAAGAGAATATTGAAGGCCCAGATTTATGGGGTAAAGAGTTCAGGTTGCATATGTTGTTTTCCTAAGGTGGGGCACCCTTCCACCTCAGGTGTGTGGCGAGGGTCTTTCTGGAAAGGGCTTAGGACCTTTCAGATCTGAGAGAACCCCAAGTCATTTATGTGAGGTTCTGAATGTTACCCTGATGTGTTTAGGGAGGAAACCAAGACTCAGTGAGGCAAAGGGACCTAAAGACTGCAGCTCTGGCTAAGATTCCTCCTTTTAAAATATGCACTCTGCTTGAGAATGATCTCACGGGGACCTATAGAGTTGTAACTCCGCGTGACTATGTAATTCTAGAGATTGGATTCAAAACCTGCTGTATATGAAATAGGTATCAGAGTGTCTGGAAAAGTGACAAGATTTCTGTGGTGTGGATCCCGGCAGTTGAGTCTGAAAGAGGGCACATTGAATGGTGTGCTTTTCTCTCAGACCCATTCATTGATCTGTTTCTCTTGCTTCTCTTACCTGAAAGAATGGTTCTTTATAATTCCACATTGAAAAAGCATCATCAAAATAAATCAGTACTATACCCAAGATTCTCGTTAATGATTAGACTGATATTAGAGGCTGTGCTTGGTAGGATGCCAGCATGCTAACCTGAAAAGTGAAAAATACATTCTGTTATCTGAGGGCTTTGACCTCCTCAGATATTTAAGTTTGGAAATTGAGGCTTTGCCTGTGCAGAGCCAAAACATCACTTCAAAGAATTCATTTTATCAAAGATGAAAGTATAATTCATCCAGCTTAAAATCCTTCAAGTAAAGGTGAGACAGAGAAAAACAGAGATGGGTATTTAGGCATCACAAAAACACATCTCAAGATTTACCAGGCTTTTAGGTTTAACAACAACAACAAAACCAACATTAAACTGGACAGTTTCTGCTTTTAGAGAACTGTATCAGGTGTTACATAAAGCATTTTCAGAACTTTTGTTTTTAGTGCTGAGTTGCTACCGAGTCTCTTCTCTTATTTTTGTTGGCATATACCAGGTAAATGTAGTTACAGATTAGATTAGTCCTCTGTAGTTTGTTTATATTCCTAGGAGCATTGATAATATTGTTTAGGCTTGTTTTATTTTGTGAAGTTTCAATTTAGTTATCTAAAGGTAGAATTTAAAGTAGTTAATGGGAATAATTTTATGTCCTGGTTGAACAAACTTTGCAGACTTCAGGTAATCAGAGATTTGGGATTAACTCATAAACTCTTCTATATTGTGTTGTGGGCATGCCCTCCTCATGGAAGGGTCTATAGATTTTTTTTTTTTAATCTTTATTGAATTTGTTACAATATTGCTTCTGATTTATGTTTTGTTTTTTTGGCTGGAGGCCTTGTGGGATCTTAGCTCTTGGACTAGGGATCGAACCCGCATCCCCTGCATTGGAAGGCAAAGTCTTAACCACGGGACTGTCAGGGAACTCCCGTCTATGGGTTTTGTTAAGAGACGAAATACTGGCATTGTAGGTTATGTATGTCGTGCCCTCCAGTCCGTGACAAATGTGTCTTGCAATTATTTTTTTCCTGACTAGGTGGAATTGACATTGTGAATGATTTATTTTTCATGTATCGGGGAGCTCATTGTTTACAAAATCACAGGAAACCCAACTGTGAACTTGTTGGTAACATGGAAAGCCATTTAGAGTGCCAGTGGCTGTTGTCTCATTGGAATATTTGGGGTTTTGTAAGTCCAGGTCTCCTGAGACTGTGCCATTCCGTGGTTGCATACTGTTAACTTAGTTAACTACGGATTGTGGCTCTGTAGGTGACCTAACAACATAGAAACACTCAGCTTTATAGCATTCCCTCAGACCAGTGGGTCCAGTCTGCTTGACTGTGGAGGCCACCGGGGGGGCTGGAAGAATCTGCCAACCTGGCCCTGTGACCCTGTAGTCAAACTCAGCTTGCTGTAGCTGTGCCCTCAACTCTCTCATTGTGGTCCCACCAGATACCTGGGCATTCATTTTTCCAGAGGTGAATTATTATTTTAAAGACACTTCAGGTCTCCTGGGCTAAAAGACAATATAGATATAAATATGATCTTATTAGGAAGGTAGGCCTCTGTTCTTAGAATTTAAAAAGCCAAAATTTTTTCTATGACCTGCATAATGATCATAATATAAATCTGAGTCTGGGAGAGGCTTTAGAGCTCCTTTCCTCTAATATCCACGTTTTACAGACGAGGAAAGTGAGGCCAGAGCGTATTCAATATAGTCATGTTTTACATTTTTCTTTTCATTTATAAAACTTCATTAGTGGATAAACTCCTTACTCACCTGGGAAGATCCGCCTTGGCTTTCAACATAGGACGTGTTTTTGAAATGTTGGTTAATGGAATGGATGAATGCATGAGTAACAGGCACTGGCTCTGCTGCATTGTCTTCCTGTAGAAGAACTGTGGAGTCATCTGTAAGAGGAGGGACAAAGAAAGGGGGGAAAGAACAATGAAGGCAAGCTCGTTGTTCATTCCCGAGACCTTGCTGCCACAGGAGTAGGGGTGCCTGACTGAGATTTCCGAGAACTGGGTGAAATCCAAGACCACACGTGCCTGCAAACCCTCTGAAAAGTGAGGAGCGGAGGCATGACCTTGCAGAGTAGGGGATGAGAGTTCAGGGGTGCCTTGTTTTAAAAGTGCCTTAGATGGTTCCCAGAATGTAGTAGAAGCTCAGTTAATGTTAGTGGAGGTGGAGTTAGGAGACATCTTGGGTAATAATGTCTGGAAAATCCACTGGGCCTCTTGGAAGAAATGCTTGGTAGCAGCTTAAGATTTCGGAGGAGGCAACAGCACCCCACTCCAGTACTCTTGCCTGGAAAATCCCATGGACGGAGGAGCCTGGTAGGCTGCAGTCCATGGGGTCACTAAGAGTCGGACACGACTGAGCGACTTCACTTTTACTTTTCACTTTCATGTACTGGAGAAGGAAATGGCAACCCACTCCAGTGTTCTTGCCTGGAGAATCCCAGGGACGGGGGAGCCTGGTGGGCTGCCGTCTCTGGGGTCACACAGAGTCGGACACGACTGAGGTGACTTAGCAGTAGCAGCAGCTTAAGATTTTGTTTAGGTACTACATTCACCCAGTACAATCCTAGAAAATGATTCTGCCTCACCCAGTAAGGCTAGAATGAAATTGATTTCTCAAAACCCAGCGTTTACAGTCTACTTGTGAATTCACCAGGCTTCCCTGGCGGCTCAGACTGCAAAGTGTCTGCCTGCAATGCAGGAGACCTGGGTTCGATCCCTGGGTTGGGAAGATCCCCTGGAAAAGGAAATGGCAACCCACTCCAGTACTCTTGCCTGGACGATTCCATGGACGGAGGAGCCTGGTAGGCTCCAGTCCATGGGATGGCAGAGTCGGACACGACTGGGCGACTTCACTCTCTCTGTGTGAATTCACATGCTACTGTGGGAGCACAGCAGCTTCTTGGAGTGCAGTTCATAGAACAGTGAGAAGGCTGGTCTCACCTTCTGTCTCTGTCTCCTAGTGTAGTTTCCTTTGATTCAGTGATGGGGTTGGGGATCAAAGACCAGCACAGGCCTCAGGGAACAAGATCTCCTGGAGTGTCTGAGCAGGGAAGACCACTCTGATGATTCTCACAGGAAGGCAGGGCCCTCCAGGCTTTCTCTGACATGTGATCGTCATTTCACTGGTAAGCCAACACGCAGGCTTTTGACTAACTTGTCTGGAGTGTTTCTAAAACAGTTTCATTAAGAATTCACTCTTAAGAGATCTGATCTTTCCCCTCTGTTGAGTTTTACTTGGGAATTTTACTGACTTGATATTACTTAATGGAAACCCATTCAACAAAAGATATCTCTTCAGGCCACTGGTCAGTACTACATGTTTAATTTGCTGATAATTTTACTTCTGTTTTGCTCCAAACCAGCTGATAAGTTTTATAAGTAACCAAAAAGAAGGAGGTACTGACAGTAAGCAAGCAGAATGAGCCTTTGCAGTTCATATTTATGTAGGATTTAAAGAGGCGGGGGTGGAACATGGAGGGGTTTTTATTTTCCCATCGTAGAATAAGTAGAAAAAAAACTCCTCATTTGATCTGGTGGTGACAAATATTGGACTGAAGAGATCCCACCCTCTTGAAAGTCACTATTATTCTGTTAGTCTTGCTTTTTACCTTTGTGGTAAGATTCTGGGTGGAAAGGGAAAATAAAATGATACAGCATCTCAAACAAAGGCATTGAGATCATTTCCATTGACCTGGTGACTAAGATTAGGGTTTGCCTAACCCAGAGATGGGGCTTCCCTGGTGGCTCAGTGGTAAAGAATCTGCCTGCCAATGCAGGAGACACGGGTTCCACCCCTGGATCAGGAAGATCCCCTGGAGAAGGAAATGGCAACTCACCCTAGTATTCTTGACTGGGAGATCCCATGGGCACAGGTGCCTGGTGGCTACAGTCCATGGTGTCACAAAAGAGGCAGACACGACTTAGCAACTAAACAACCACAACCCAGAGATGATACAAGTCTTACGATGCAGGGTAAGCCCTTTCCTTGGTCAGGCAGAACCTGGTCTATTTGCTCACGTTTATAAAGCTGACCTTAATGCGTCCAGAGAGCAGGAACGAGGTACTTTGGCTCTGGGCTTTTGGAACTGTGACAGCAGTTTTCTTTCTTTACCCGTCTCAGTGGGTCTTCTGCTTCCTACTCCCCCCACCATCCATTTAATCAGGATGAATAAACTGATTGTCCTGTTTCCCAAGAAGAAGCTGTAATACATTTTATATTAACAGCGCTTAATATTTTCATTCACTATGGGGAGTCTTCAGAGTGCCTCAGAATGGAGGGATTTGGTTCCCCGGTGACTAGCCATCCACCAGCTCACCCCGCAATCTCTCTTGGTATGCTGTGAGTTTGTGGGACCCCGGCAGTTACTGGGGAGGTCCCTGCACCCCCAGGCGGTTCCCAGCGAGTGTTTTTCCAATTTCGCTGACATTCTTTCCAGGCTCAGCTCAATTTGTTTTCTTCTTCTCTATGGCAATTGATGACTGAGTCGTAAAATGTATAATTCAGCAGGATCTCGTGTTAAGTGCTTCTTCCACAGTTGTGTAGGAGCTGATGTTTGGCTAGTCCTCTGCTATGCATGGGTGTGTAAGGTTTTCTTTTTGCAAGTTAGCTATCTGAAGAGTAGGTTTAAGAAAATACACCTCATAACTATGGGGAAAGGATACTGGCTGGGGTACAGAGAGGAACTCAGGGAGTATCACTTCTGTAATCCTTATCTAACCTGAATCTATTAGCAGGAAACTGAAAAGGCCTGTGTATGACAATGAGATAAACAGTTTAATCTGTTAACAATGTCAAGTGGAAAATCCAACCGCAGCCAGTAGCTTAAGAAATGGCTCTTAAGAAATGGCTAGGAGGTTTTGTTGGGACAGCAGATCCTGAGACCCAGGTTGCTGAGCCAAGCATAGGAAAATGGGTCGCTGTGTGTTCAAGCTGGGAGGTTGGGACGACACTGGTTTGAGAGACTTCTGGAAAATCCTTACAGATAGAAAAATGTGCTGACGTACAGGACATTTTGAATGCGTTATAACTGGATATTTTAGTCTGCATGAGACCATCGAAACCTTTTCCTCCTCTTCACCATTGTCATCATCTTTGTCACAGCATTAAGTACTCATTAGTATTCAGCATTTAGCTAATTCCAGTAATTTAGGACACACAAGACGTTCTCTGAGAAGGTCTTGCTCCAGGAGTGCAGTGTGCTGGAAAGACTAGGACTCTCAGATTCGGCCCTTGGCGGCTTTGGGTTTTGGTGATGTCATTTGTAAAAGGGGTGTATCGATCATCTTCCGATCTCGTGTGGTCTTTTGTGAGTCTCAAATGACATTGTGTTTGTAGAGTCATTTTGCGAGTATATGCTTTCCCGCCTAAGTTTTTTTTTTATTATGAATTCTATGACGTTGCTTTTTTCTCGCAAGTTTTCTCTTTATTTCTCCAGTACTCATTTGTTTATTTCTGTCATGCATACTCTTATGTATACTTGTTTTTTTAATAAACAATGATCTATATTATTTTTTAAATTTGACATATAGTTACCTTACAGTATCATATTACTTTCAGGTGTACAAATATGATGTTGTTTTTTAAATCTTTCCAAAAGTGGATAGATGAGGGCAAGCACCATACCAATGTAAGATACGCCCACATCTGTATGGCCGGAGAAGAAATTGCTAAGGAGTGTGTCAGAGACAACCTTTGTGTCCCTAGCAGAGCCAGTTCTGACGTGGGCATGATGGTGGGGCTGGGGAGCAGGGATGAGCAGACACTCAGAATTGCATCCTAGTTCCACTCCAGCTGCTCAGTAGCGCCTCTTCCTGCCTGAGTGACCATCGCGGCCAGTGCACTTCATGCGTCTGTGGTTTGCTAACCCTGCGAATGCGATGGACACGAGGAACGGCTGGCAGGAGTGAGGAGCGGGCACGGAGCAAGGGTCTGATGTACCTGGAGCAGGGCTGTCGGCTCCTGAATAATTGAGACCAGACCACAACTCCATCTGGCGTCCAGGGATGCTTAATGGGGGCATTGATTTTTCCAGTACCGTGTGGTGGTTTTCTCTTGTGTCCTAGGAAGTGAAAGAGAAGAATTCAGCAAAATCTTGAGTCTTTAAAGCAGACATTTCATTTGGCAGTTAGATGCTGGGCACTTCTGAAATGTGGCTGGGCCCTGGTTAGATCCCGAAACCTGTGCCCAGAGCTGGACCTCCTTTCTGTTGACTGCCCACGTTGAGAGGTGGAGGTGGCACCCCCGTAGCTGCCCAAACAACAGGCATCTACCATCTCTATCTGCAGTTACCTCTGCTGAGGAGAATGGCTTAATTGATGCAATCCCTGTCCCTGGGGATGTGCCCTCTAGGGCAAAGTGGATGCCATCAGACATACTTGAGATTTGCAAAATGCAAGAACAAGTTGTCTAACCATTAAACAAGCACAGTCATTAAATATGAGTTAATAAATAATGAATTGGTGTTGGCATGGAAAATGCAGGAAGCCTCAGTGCGTGTCGTGGAATAAGGAATAGAGGAATTGAATCTGGGCAGCAGCCACGGAAGACAGTCAAGGCCTTGAAGGGTTTCCTATCTCTGTTAGAAGTGGTCAAGCAAAGACACTATTCTGGATCCAAAGGCTCTTGGAGGTTGGAGAGGATGGGGGCACCCACCTTAATTCAATGCTTAAATGACTGTGCTGTAAATATGCTCTTGTGAGGCTAAAATGGGGTCTTGGGGGACCCCTCCATCCTTACCCTAGTCGACCAGAGGCACATGGTCAGGAAAACTTGGGAGGGGCTTCTACTTAGTTGTAACTAAGTTGTGCTTAGTTGCTCAGTCATGTCTGACTTTTTGCGATCCCATGCACTGTAGCCCACCAGGCTTCTCTGTCCATGGGGATTCTCCAGGCAAGAGTACTGGAGTGAGTTGCCATGCCCTTCTCCAGGGATCTTCCCAATCCAGGGATCTAACCCATATCTGCTGCATTACAGGCAGATTCTTTACTGTTTGAGCTACCAGAGAAGCTTGAGGCTGAATCTTTGGAAGAGTTCTAGGGAGGCTGGCTGGGCTAGGGGCTGTGTAGACCCTTCCCGGGAGAGAGCCCTGGTGTGGAGTCAGGAGAGTCCTGGGTTTGAGTCTAAGCTCTGCCACCTCCTGACTGTGTGACCCTAGAGAAATGTCTTACTTTTCCGTTCCTCGGTTTCAGCATCTGTGCGGTGGGGCTGATAATACCAGCCTTAAGATGGTGAGCCTTAAATGAGGCCATGTGTGAAGTGCCTGGCACCGTGTCTGGACGTATGAAATGCTCAACAGACAGCAAGGTGGGAGGACTTAGAGGTAGCCCCGCTCTCGTTCCTGAGCAAATTAAGCTGAACTTGCAATGTCCACCATTCTCTTTGTTTAGGTGACAGTGCTAAGGGTACCCAAGGGAATATTGCCTGCTGGTGCCCTTCTTCCCCTAGAAGAAAAAGTAGGGCCTGAGGTCTCTTGGATGCTGAGTTTCGTGGGAGGTGTAGGGAAGAAGTTAAGGGGGTCTGCTGGAGAAGAGGGCTCCAGCCAGCCACAGGTGAAGTCACACCCTCACTCTGTCCCAGAGTTCGGCAAGAACTTCACCTCTCTGAGCCTCTATTTGCTCTGTTTCCTGCCGAATGAGGATGACCACCCTTCCTCGTGGGCTCTGGTGCTGATGAGCTGAGATTGTGTGTCTCAAGGTCCTTACACAGAACAGGCAGGGATAGAGGCAGCCCGTCTCTGGCCCCTCGTCCCCAACCAGGACCCTAACTTGCCTTCACGGAGTGGCCCCGGCCACCTCACCCCAAAGTGCCGTTAGTTGTGAAGGATGGTGATGAAATGGGTGGCAGGATTTATTTTTCCAAGAAGATTTCTCTGTTGTAGGAGAGGCCTCACTTTGTCACCAGGGCTCAGAGCTTCAAGTGTAGAAAACAATCCTTTAGATCCAGCTGCTGGGCAAGAGGTGTCGGGTTACTCACTTGGGATCTGCCTCTTGTCCTTCTGTTTGGGAGGTGGAAACTGACAGCTCACCCAAGCAGGGAGGCCAAGCCTTCTGGGGGTGAGGAACCCTACATCTCTTCTCTCCCCTCCCCTCACTCCTCTGCTTTCTCACTGCATTTTTTAGAGTCACCGTCATGCATAAGAGAGAGGATGGAGTGTGTGTGTGTAAGAAACACCACCACTTTGTCTAGCTGTGGCTCTTCCCACCAGGGAGGTCTTTGAACTTGTATGTGGTTTGATTGGCCTTCATTGCTTCCCTGTACCGTGTCTGCTGGTGGGCTGGGCACACGCTTATTAAGACAGGATCTTTCTTAGGGTTTCCCTGCCAGTCCAGTAGTGAAGACTTCACCTTTCAATGCAGGGGGTGAAGGTTCGACCCCTGGGGGAGCTAAGATGCCTCACAGCCAAAAAACCCAAACATAAAATAGAAACAGTATTGTAACACATTCGATAAAGACTTAAAAAAAAAGAAGACAGGATCTTTCTTAGGTGGCTCAGAGGGTAAAGAATCTGCAATGCAGGGGACCCAGGTTCCATCCTGGGGTTGGGAAGATCCCCTGGAGGAGGAAATGGCAACCTACTCCAGTATTCTTATCTGGAGAATCCCGTGGACAGTGGCCACAGTCTGTGGTGTCACAAAGAGTTAGACACAACTGAGAGAATAACACTTGCACTTTTTCCACTTTTTCTTAGATTTAAGAGATGCTTTCTTCCACTGCAGACCCAACGGAGGCCTTGGGGCCCAGGCTGGGTCTCTGCAGCCTGCTTTGCACACCCCAAAGGACAGTGATCACAGGAGAGCTTGCCCAACATTTCCCAGCCCTACAGCTGCTTTTTGCCATTGTCCTGGCTCAGCAGACCCTGGGCCTCCTGAGCTGCTCTTGGGGCCGGGAGGGCGGAGGGTGGTGTGGTGGGAGAGCACAGTCAGGTGGCCGGGCTGAGCTGGACCACCCAAGGCACACTAGCACACTTCGGCGTTGCAGGAGGGCCTATAGGAGCCTGCGTAGACTCTCCCAGGAGCTGGGGCTGTGTGGCCACAGCTGGGTCCCCTCCCCCAACCCACCGAGCAGCACAGACTATTCTGGGCCACACAGCCCCACCGTCTTGGGCACCCTGCCTGCCAAACATGGGCCTCTCCTCTGCTGTACTGCCAATGTGAAAATCCCCCTTTCCTTTTTGACTATAATATGGGGCGACAGTCTATGGTATGATTCCTTGGGGTTCATATCTTTCCTGCCTGCCTCTGGTCCACACTCACCTTCCCACCCCCAAGTCGGCCACTCGATGTCTGGGCAGAGTTTCTAGGCCCTGAACTGTTGAGTCCTTCCCATGACGTTAGTGGATCACATACCCTTCCGGAGAGATGGGTCTCAGGGCGGGCCTACGATAACATGCCCCTGAGCCCCAGTCTCCTCCTGCTCTTCGCGCGACGGAGGGGCTGACGTCTGGGAGGAATGAAACCACGAAAAGAGCTTGTTAGCATGTGGCAGCCTTGACCTCAGAGGCGGTCTGGATGGTGAATGTGCTGGACAGTAGCTCCCTTATTGCTCCAACCTGGAAATATACACAGGATGGTAATTAGTTTCCATCCCAGGCTAAAGCCATATGGAGCAGTGTCTGGGACGCTGTTTACCTTGCGGTATCACACTGTACATTAAGCATCAGCCCGCTCCCTCCAGGGAACCGCCTCCCGCCTCACTGCGGGCTGCTGGTTCACGCCGAGAAACTGAACCAACTCTTGCAGGTCAGAGGTTCTTCCTGGCACTCTTTCTTTGGCATTCTGGACTGGCCTAGATTTTCTGGTCTGTCACCATTGGCCTCAAATACCACATCCCCAGAGGAAGGCAGTGAGTCTCACCAGGAGATGCAGAGGAAGGGAGCTGGCCCTAAAGGTCAGCGTGGGTTAGCCTGGTGGGAAGTGCCCTGAATGTCCCAGGTGGCACATTGCTGGGGATTATTAGTCTGGGGCTTCTGACTGTGGCTTGCAGACATATGACATGTGACCTTGGAAAGAAGATTTCAAGAACTTCAGAAAATAGTTCAGTATGACTCATGACCAGGTATTGTAAAAGGGAATGTAAGGTCTTTGGTAGCTCAGTGGTAAAGAAAATATGCCTGCCAGTGGAGGAGACACTGGTTCGATCCTGGTCCGAGAAGATCCCACATGCTGCAGCGCAGTTAAGCCTGTGCACCACAACTATTGAGTCTGTGCCTGTGAGCCTGGGAACCACAACAGCTGAAACCCCCATGCCCTAGAGCCAGTGCTCTGCAACAAGAGAAGCCACTGCAAGGAGAAACCCACGTACCGCAACTCGAGCGTAGCCCCTGCTCTCCAAACTAGAGAAGAGCCCACACACCGATGAAGACCCAGCACAGCCAGAAATAATGAATGAATAAGTAAAATTCTAAAAACAAAAGAATGTAAGTCCTGAATAGAAGTTTTACAAAGTCAACTGCACAAAGGATAGGATGGCAGAGGCCTGGCTCAGAAATTTTTCTTTTGGTATTCACGGGGAGTTATAATGTTACCAATCATTCAGCATGCGCTAGTTGGTGGCACCTCTGTTACAAATGCAGTCTTAGGCTACACAGTACTAATAAAGTAACAGCAGCTGTGATTTCTGAAGTATATGTTATGTACCAGGCATGTTCCATAAGTTACTTCATTTAATTTCTCCCAGGCGTCTGTTAGTTTCCTCCTTTTACAGTGAGCAGACTGGGGATCAGTCAGATGAGGTTGCCAGTTCCAAGGGCACAGCTGGTCAGTGGCAGGGCTGGGATTTGAACCTATCAGTGTCTCCCAGGTCCCTGCTCCTTCCGTTGTATGTTACCTGGAGAAGAGACGAAGTGGGTGGAGCTCCATGCAGCGGGGTGCTGAGCTTAGTTCCAGGCCTTGTGCTTTTGGAAGATGAGGACTAACTACTGAACGCAGAGGAAGATTGTTTTCCCCTATGGCTTAGTGGTAAAGAATCAGCCTGCAATACAGGAGATGCAAGTTCGATCCCTGGGTTGGGAAGATCCCCTGGAGAAGGAAATGCTACCCACTCCAGTATTCTTGCCTGGGAAATCCCATGTACAGAGCAGCCTCGTGGGCTATTGTCATGGGGTTGCAAAGAGTTGGACCTAGTTACCAAACATCAAAGCAGAGCAGATGCTGGGTTGATGAGAGGTTTGAACCACAGGTTTGAACCACATGTGGAGGGAACTAGAGTTGCTTGCTGCTGCTGCTACTGCTGCTAAGTTGCTTCAGTCATGTCCGACTCTGTGGGATCCCATAGATGGAAGCCAACCAGGCTCCCCCATCCCTGGGATTCTCCAGGCAAGAGTACTGGAGTGGGTTGCTATTTCCTTCTCCAATGCAGGAAAGTGAAAAGAGAAAGTGAAGTCGCTCAGCCATGTCCAACTCTTAGCGACCCCATGGACTGCAGCCTACCAGGCTCCTCCGCCCATGGGATTTTCCAGGCAAGAGTACTGGAGTGGGGTGCCATTGCCTTCTCGAGAGTTGCTTGCTGCCTTGGACTTATTCCACCTGGGGGGCAAGAGAGTTGTCTTCACACAGGTGCCTTGGAGTAGCACTTTAGTCTGTTCGAGATAAGGTTTCTGTTCACAGAGGTGAACTAAGAGAGTATTCTTTTCCTTCTAATGAATAGGCTTTTGTGCAGAAACAGATGGGTCGATGGAACTGTAGCAGAAGTGAGCTTCTGGAGCCATCTCTGCCCCTGGCCTGAGGGAGGGGTAAAATGAAGAACTCCTAACCCAAAAGGACAATAAAAAGTGAAAAAGCTGCTCACTGCTCAGCTGGTGAACCTCTGACCGTGGCAGGAGGGGAGGGCTTCAGGCCTTGGTTCTTGCAGCCTGGGATCTCTCCTGCCTCCTCCCGTAGGAGAGAGAGGGCACTGCTGCCGGAGGGCAGGGGTCCTGCAGGTACAGAGCTCTGATCTCCAGTGTCCCGGTTCCCCAGGCCACCCAGCGTTGGTGTCACAGGCCTCTCCATTTCACAGGTTCCTGGATTGATTACACTCCGCAGCCCCAGGCTTTCTGGCCCCTTTCAAACGGCACAGGTAAAAGCCTGTCCGGGGTTTATATTTCAAACATAACATAAGCACCTAAACTGGAAGTGGGTAGCATCAGGTTGCATCACCTGCCTACAGACTTCAGTTAAATTAGGAGACACCGGATGAGCAGAGGGAGGAAGTTTATTCCAAAGGGGCAAGTGGCCAGGAGGCCCCAGCTTCCCACAGATGCTTGTCTCAGGGTTACTGACCTGCAGGAAGGGACCTCTTTGTTGGTAGCCTCAGTGGGCAGAGCCAAGACCACAGGGCGTGAGCTCGGAGCACCTTCTTAAAGAGGAGCAGAGCATTGTCACCAGTGAAGGTGGCTTCTGATGAGCACTGTGTAGGGGCCACATGGGGCGGTAAGTGGCCGCCACGGGGCAAAGGCGTGGGGCGGAGTGAGTGCCACACTCTCAGGGGTCCCTTAGCTTGTCAGTTGGAATTCTCACCATCAGCGTGGCTTCTGAAGAAACTCTCACTTTTAGGAGGGGACATCTGGGTGGTTTCCATTATTTGGCAATTTAGATAGAGCTGACGTGAACCTTCATGTACAGGTTATTTTTGTGGCCATAAGCTTTCATTTCTCTGTATTGAATGTCCAGGAATGCAGTCGCTGGGGCATAGACTGTTGCCTGTTTATTAAGTTCTTTAAGAAACTGCCGAACTGTTTCCAGCATGCCCTCACCCTTGTGTGTTTCTACCAGCAGTGGTCCAGTCTCTCTGCATCCTCACCAGCAAGTGGTGGTGTTGCTGTCTATTTTTCTAGCCACTCTGATAGCCAGGCAGGGCTGTCTCATGGTGGTTTTGTTTTTATCTAATGGTGGGCTGCCCAGGTGGCGCAGTGGTAAAGAATCTAGCTGCCAGTGCAGGGGACAGGGGTTCGATTCCTGGGTCGGGAAGATCCCCTGGAGAAGGAAATAGCAACCCACTCCAGTATTCTTGCCTGGGAAATCCAGTGGACCGAGGAACCTGGCGAGCTACAGTCCATGGGGTTGCAAAAGAGTCAGACACGACTTAGCGACCAAACGACAAATGGTGTTGAACATCTTTCCATGTGCTTAGTTGCCATCTGTATATCCTCTTCGCTGAAACGATCTGGCTTTGAAAGAAAATTCCACAGAGAGGCTGTCAAACAAGAGTCAAAAACCCTGGGTGCTGGTCCCCCACCCTGGCATAAGCTTCCTCTTTCAGGACTTTGGTGGGGGGTGGGGGTGGGTGCTTGGTCATCTCTGAGGTCCCTTCCTGGCCCAACCATCTCTTGATTCCAGAAAAAGCCTGGTGACCCAGAGCAGCCGCCCCCACGGCGGGACAGCGGTGTGCAGGGGACTCAGGGCGCCCCCACCCACACGCTGCCACCCCCCAGCTCTGTCTACTCAGGATCCCACCCAAGCTGACTCAGCGGGTGCTGTATTTAGGGAAAGGTGTTGTTGGGCCTGGAAATACCAAGAACAACCAAGGAAGAACGGCCGAGTGTCTCCATGCCGCCTCCCTGGCCTCCTGGAAGGCTGCGGCCCGGCAGGCCCCCCTCCCTGAGACGCTCCTTCCCTCTGCGTCTCTTCAGTGGCGCCTGTACTGTGTGGTTGAGTTCTGCACCACGGTCCTCCTGAAGGTCCCAGCTATGCTTCCCTTTTTATGTTAATTAAACAAACAGAGAAAAGTGTGTGTATCATTTAAAACCGTTGAAGACAGTGGTGACCGCAGTCATTTTTCAGGGTGCCCTGAATGGCACCCTCTCTCCCTTAGTTGCTTGGAAGTGTTGTTGATGTTTTGTCTTTTGCCTCCTGGGGGTGGGGGTGGTGGCAGGAAGTGGTCCTGGGTGTTGATGGGATTGCTGCCAGTTTGAGGACCCGCAGGGGTGTTTGGGCTCCCCTGGGAGGCAGGGTAGATGACTGAAGAATGCATTTATTTTTGTGTTTCTGCCTAATGGTGTATACGGGACTTCACAGCACGTGAAATAAGCATCCTTAATCTTCACGTCAGTGAGTCATAAGAAATGAAAGGACATGGTTGTTTCTCCCTCGGTCTAATGAAGTATAATATTTGCAAAATCTCCTTTGGTGAATGTGCACAAACAATCCATCACAAAGAAGGAATTGTTTTCTACGTGGCCTCAGAGGAATTTTGGAAAACGAACAGAGGCTTTTTACACGTGTCGCTTGAGCCCAACCCAGGCAGTGAAGATAGTGGACGGTCACAGGCTTTCCACACAGTCACCTTGGCCCATTAGAATATTTCAGCACATTTCAGCGGGTCATTTGATTGGGCCTGAGATCAAAGATGGAGCTGAATCACATGGTGGTTTGGTCCAAAATGCTTTTCTGATTTGGTACTTTTTGAAAACCTAGGTTTATGTCTGGTTTGAACTTGTTCAGTTGAGTTAAGAAAGGGAAAAACCCCTCTTATTACATTCCTGGTTCAAATTAAAATTTTATATTTGCCCTTGGTTTGAGTTTGAATAAATAAAAAGTATTATGGCTATTGGTGAGAAGTTCATTTTGATTCAAGTCACTTCTCCAGATAGCATCACTGTTATAAAACTCATTTCCCATGAACTTGCATTCTTCCAGGATGGTGTGTGTGTTGATCTCATTTCTTAAATATTCTGGTTAATGAGAGTTACTATACTTGCAATAGTACTCTGCAGTGAACTAGAAGTAATAAAATACTTGGCACAAAAACCAACAGAGGTTTTGCTAAATGCACAGACTTTGTCTTCTTGGGACCAGGTGAAGGGTTTTATCTACTATTTGCAACTTGCTAACTTTCAGGGAAGGGTGAACTCTTAATAACTCTTTATTCATACAGCCACAATATTTATTGTGTGCTGTCTGCATCCAGGTTGTCCTGGCAGATATGGATCTGTGTATTAGTGAATCTTAGTTCCTACCCTCTAGGAATTTTCAGTTCAATCAAGGATGCAAATGACAATACCCAACACCTATTACGCAATAATTTATTTCAGTCCTTTTTTTTCCCCCTCACACTCATGACTTGTGTGAGCTTAGTTCTCTGACCAGGATCAAACCCACAGTCCCTGTAGTGGAGAAACAGAGTCTTAACCACTGGACCGCCAGGGAATTCTTAACTACGCTTTTATTATGTAGTCAGCATTGAATGAGGAGTTAATCTGCCTAAAATCACAGTAATAGAAGAGTCAGAATATGAATATGAATTCAGACATTCTTACTCTAGAATTGGTTTTCTCAACTTTGACACTATTGACATTTGGGGCCATAATATATATATTTGTTTGGGGGGGCTGTTCTGTGCACTGTAGGGGTCTTAACAACATCCCTGACCAGCTGCACCTTCTCCAGGTTATGACAACCAAAAATATGTTCAGGTGTTGCCAAATGTCCCCTGAGGGGCAGATCACCTCTGGTTGAGTCACCGCTCTAGAGCCTAGTAACCATGGTGCCATACTGCCTACCCTGGTAATAGTGTTCAGCCCAGTATCTGTGTGTTTAGAATGATAAGTCCATTTGGAGTCCTGCTGGAAGCAGAGGACAGGTGCCACTCCATCTGGGATTGTTGGGAAGAGAAATCTCCAAGACGGTGCTGTTTGAGTTAAATTTTGGAGGCATTCACTTAGGCAGAAAAAGGGGAAGGATATTTGGAGTAGAAGGACCCCCTTGCGCAAAAGCATGAAATGTGAGAAAGCAAATCTGGCTTAAGGGAGACAGATAATTCCCTCTGGACCCTTCGCTTCCCTCTCTGTTGCTGTTTTCTTGTCTTAGCAGCAAGCTTGGTTCACAGCAGCCATATAATTTTTACTTTCAATCAAAGGTGTTATATTAGTCAGGAGGAGCTAGGTTTTATTGCATAACAAATAGACCCTAAACCAACAAAGGTGTGTTTCTTGCTCATGCTGCCCACCTGACCTGGGTCAGCTGTGGGCTCTGCTGCTTGTTATGCTCGCCCCATGGCCCAGGCTGGTGGTGCTGCCACTGTCTGGAGCTCTGCTGGGTACCAGGACAGAGCGAATGAGAATGTGGCAGATCCTGTCCTGGCTTGTAAAGCTTCAGCCCAGAAGTAGTACCTGCCACTTGTGTTTATGCGCAATTGGTCAAGAAAGTCTCACACCCTCACCTAACTTTAAGGGGACAGAGGACTCAAGACCTACCACGTGCCCGGAAGAAGAACTGGAAATGTGCTGGAGATAGCATCCACGTCTCCCATAGATGTCAAAGGCCCACACCTGGGATATGTGAGCATGGACACCTCATCCTCTCCCCGAGGCCCTCCTGCTTGGCTTTCAGTGATGGTCTGTTGCCAAAGCCACTGTGAAATAGCCGAGCAAAAAGAGAAAATTAGACAATCAAGACTCCAAAAAATTTTAATTCTCTGAATTAAAAGAGGTCTCTGTGGGTTAGGACCAAGTCACAGGCCCCCATTTTAGAGTTAGAACGTCGAGGGGTGAGAGTGGGAGAAAGGATTCCAGTAAATACGGCCTGGATGCGGTAGTTTGTTTTATGGAAGTGGGTGTAGGTGTTCAGGACACACACAGGTAGTCGTCTTTAACATTCAGGATGCTGGCTGTCCCTATTGTAAGTAAGTAGAAGAGCTTTCAAGCCTGAGCTAAGTAGAAAGATGGTCTCCTTCGTGGGCTGTTCTGAGATACCAGGAAACACTGAATGAGAGCAGGAGCCACCAGGAGCATTTGGGATGATTTTAGAAAGTCTCCACCGGTGCCTTATAAATAACCCAGGAGAAATTTTCCTTGTTGGAAACTCACTCAGACCGCGCCTCTGTCCTGGACCCTGGGGCGAGGAGATAGACACACAGACGGGCTGCTGTGGATCTAAAATGGGAAAAGACCGGAAATCTGCGGGGAGGATGCAGTCCTTGTCACCCCTTGGCAGAGGGGGCACAGAGGTCTTAGAAAAATAGAAATAAATATAGCAGTTGTTGGCCACTTCCCTCCCCAGTGAAGCGCTCTTTCCAAACCTGGTTTCCCCTCTGTTTCCGAGCTATTTCTCACCGTGGTGTGTGTAGGGAGCCAGGGCAAGAGAGGTGGAGAGAGATGAGGGGGGCGGGGGGACTCACAGGCATCGACTCACGGTGAGACAGGATTAGTCACAGTCTGGGAACTCGGTGGAGGGGGCCTCCAGAGACCAGAGGAGTGGAGCATAGCCAGCTAGGTCCAGAGTCTATTCACCTCTGGGGTCTTGGTGGAGCATCTCGCTGCATGGCTGTAGGCGTGCACGTGGGAGCCTGTGCCCGAGGGAGGGGTGCCACAGCAGGTGTGCAGTGGGGGAGCACTCCAGGCCAGCCTGTGGTTTGCTGACAGCTGCCTAACCTGGGCTGTATTAACTTCCTCCCTCTGCTGTAGTCAGGTACCCCAGGGTGCTCCACGATGCACCAGGGCTCCCTAACATTTTTCACAGCCCCAGCCTCTTCCTCTCTCGGGGAGCATCAAGGTCTGTGGTGCCCTTAAGCAGACTATGCAGGACCAGACAGGAACAGACAGGTGGGCCTGCTGAGCGCAGGGCCAGGGCCCAGCCAGCCCTCTCTCCTCCCAGGCCATGCTCCCCCAACCAGGACCACTGTCCTTTCAACACCTTTTTCTCAGCTGTAAAGTGGGCACGTGGCAGACAGCTGAGCAGGAACTGTGTGCAAGTGCATGGGCTCTAGGGATCTGTTCAGGCAGAGGAGGCGGATAGCCCAGCTGCCCCTCGCCATCTTTCTCAGTTGCCCATGTAGTGTGGGGAGTCTTGCTCACCCATCACTCATCCTCAGACTGGCCCTGCTCCCACAGTGGCCAGGAGAGCAGGGGATCCAGGCTCTGTGCCCCTCCCAAGGGCCCGACCCTTCCCAGCAGGGCTCCGAGAAGGTAGGTCCCAGTGAGCCCTGCCCACCCCTGGGGAGGCGGGAGGTGGTTAAACCTGCCCTTCCTCGCTCTGAGGTCTCCGGAAGACACAGGTGCTATATATAAAACTGGGCGATTATCTCACGCTTGCTAAGTTTCCACCCTGGTGGCTCACAGCAGCCACCGCAAGGAGATTTCCTGAAGCCCTCCTCCCAGCTCTGGGCATCCGTGGGACCCTCCCCCATCCCTCCCTGGGCGGCCCTAGTAGGGCTTGCTTTGGAGGAGGAGGAGAGAGGAGGGCAATGAAGGGCAGCTAGAAAAATCACCAACCTCACACTCCAGCTCCTGCATGGTTCCAACCTACAGTGAAACTCCTCTTTCTTCTCTTTCTTGCCTTTTAAGGTAGGGCCTCGGGGCCAGGGATGGGCGCGGTGGGTGAGGGGTGCTCAGTATCGGCAGATGCCCCAGCAGGTTCAGCTCAGAACTCGAGGGGACAACAGGCAGGACTCCAGAGGGATTCTGTTGTCGCCTCCACGACAAAGGAGAGGAGGCGGCCCTGACGGGTCAGTTTCCACTGAAGCTTCGGTGACTTGAAATTCCCCTGTGTGGTTTTTCTAAGTGGGTGTCACGGCTGTGCTGGGGGGACCTGTCTCATGGTTTGGGACTGCCCAGCATGCTACCGGTCAACTAATACCTTCCGCCCCTTTGCCTGTAGTGATCCCCTTGTCCACTGTGCACCCCCCTTCCAGACATCCACTGGGCCCAGCCAGGTACTGCTGCTGGTTAGGAACCACTGAAAGGAATTATTTACTTGGGCAGCATCTCAGGAGGATATCAAATGGAGCCAGAGAATTTTAGGGGCAGTGGGGGAGGAGACAGGGGTCGGGTGTTAGGCTGAGAAATGCCTTGTTACCTTGGGCCAGGTATGGGCCCGATTTTTTTTTTTAAGTGATCAAGTTTAATTTTTCATCCTGAGTTTTTCATCACTCAGCTTCCTGAGTGAACGTCCAGTGCAATCACACAGGGCCCCCTGCTCTCTCTCCCACCCTTGGGCTTAATGCTCTGCAGTCACCATCTTGAAAGTCTTAATAATTCTGTCTTTGAGTCGTGTTTTGTAAATGAAGTGTGGGGAGACTGGGTCCCCTGGACTGGGCTCCATCTGCCTCCTCTCCCCACCCTACACCCCAGCAACTGATGATGTCCCAGCGGGGGCCTGGGGGAGGGCCCAGGGAGGGCCAAGGTCTGTGCCACTGGTGGGTCGTGGCAGCCATCCCACCCGAGGCTGGCAGCGCTACAAAGCGATGACTCAGTGGGGTTGAGTCTCCCACTCACTCCCCATCCAGGTACCAAGTGTGTCCCACGGGGAGGTTCTGATCCTGTGGATGCTCCTATCCTGGGGCAGGCCTGTGGGGAGAGGAGACCTCCCTGACCTGGTGGCTGATGGGAGGGGACCCAGCAGCTCCCTTGAGTGGCCACAGTCACAGGGCGAGGCCGCTGGGTCCCATGAGGGTCTGCCCGGGCCTAGAGATGTTTAGACAGCAGAGATCGACACTGTATCAGGTAGAGAAAGAGAGACTGTGGAAGAGAGGAAAAAAGTTTTCTATTTTAACTGCCATTCCTGGCCCTATTCCCCACTTTGTGAATACAAGGTGCACCTGTTTTCACTTTGCACTGGGTCTTGCAAATAATACAGCATTTTACCTGTCATTTCTGTTTAGTTCTCCTTCCTGTTTCTGGGAAGAAAAAAGGGGTCACTGTGAATGCAAGAGATTCCATTTGTTTCCTCCCTTCTGTCCTTCTGAAGTTTGTGGTCACCAGCTCCAAACTTTTCCGAAGATACCTTGTTGGCACAGCCCCTTCTACAAGAGGCAGCAAACTGGGACGAGGAGAGAGGGGCTGGGAAAGGGAAACCTGTCATGTGGCTAAAACATGGCTGGAGTTTTTGGTCAGATCTTCCTTAGTCTGTGAGATGTTTTTTCACAGGCACTTACTGTGCGCCAGTGCTGGCCTGGGCAGGACACTGGAGGGATACCAGACAGGAACCATAAAGCCAGGTTCCAGGAAATGAGGCTCTGCTCTCATGGGCCAGCTATATTAAGGGATCGCTTGTGAGCAGGTGTAGACAGTGTCACACCAAGCAAATTCCACACACCTTGTCCTTGGCCTGGGGGATGGTGCCATAAGACATGATCTGCTGGACGAGACCATGCTGCCATCGTGACCACAGATGAGGTGAGTCTAGAGACAGGGGACCAGAGTCAGGGGACTCACATTCAGACAGAGTAGGCTGGGGGAAACATCTCTTCTGCTTCATCAATGAAGTTCTTATGGGGGAAGTTGGAAGTCAGGAGCCACTGTGCACCCCCAAGTCCTCCACCACCTGCTGCCTAGCTGCCCACCTCCCGAAACCAGAGCGATGCCTGCCCCACCCCTGCCTTTTAAGCATCAGCCACTTCTTGTCTGTTCCTCTAAACATGTGAACCAGACTTTCCTAGACTCATCGGAGACCTCATGAGGCCAGACGCCAGCCATCCTCCTGCCTCTGGGCCAGACACACTGAGGGATGCCCAGATGATGAGCAGGGGGCAGGGAGGTCATCTCCGTGTCCAGTGTGCAGGCAGAGGCCTGTGTCCTGAGTCTGGCACCTGGCAGAGATGGGAGAACTGGAGCAGAGCCATGCAAGCCTCACCTGTGGGATATACTTAGTAAAAAGTTACTGTTCTTTATCTGACTCAGACTTAACTGGGTGTCCTGTGCATTTCCTGGCAGCCCTACTCCACAGGGCAGTTTTGTCACAGGCTTTGTGAAACATGTGAATCCAGAAATGAACACTGGAGTCCAGGAGGCCTCTGCCGGTCCCCTCTTAAGGGACCAGACGTCGGGAGCTCAGCCGGCCCGTGCTGTCACCTGCTTGCTGCACCGTCTGGAGTTGTCCTTAGGCCAGGGTAGGATGTCCTTAGGCTGGGTAAAAGCCTAAGTTGTCCTTAGGTCTTCTGTAGGATGGAGATAGAAGAGCCACTGCCTTTTCTCCTTCCACCCTGAGCATGCTCCAGGATGGGCTCCAGCGAGGCCTCCTGCAGAATCCACAGGGCACAGGGCTTTGAGGGGCTGCCAGGCTTCCATCAGAAGGCTGTTCATGCTCCCTGCCCCATCAGTGAAGATGCTCTCGCTGCAAGTAACAGAAAACTGCAACTCTGCTGGCTTGACCATAAGGAAAATGTATTTTGTTGCTGTTGTGGTATACTTGCTAAGTCATGTCCGACTCTTTTGTGACCCCATGGTCTGTAGCCCACCAGGCTCCTCTGTCCACAGGATTTCCCAGGCAGGAATACTGGAGTGGGTTGCCATTTCCTTCTTCAGGGGATCTTTCCGACCCAGGGATTGAACCCAGGTCTCCTGCATGGCAGGCGGATTCTTTACCACTGATCCACCTGGGAAGCCCACAAGGAGAAGGTGCTATTTCACCTTAATTCACAGGCCCCAGCACAGGCAGCTGTGGCCTCGGGTAGTTCCTTAGAGCAGCAGGGTCACTCCTGTCCTTTGCATCAGTCTGCCGCATCCCCAGGGCGTGCTGATGCCCCTCTTCTCTGGGATGACGGGGCAGCTGCTGCAGATCCAGGCGTCCCGCATGGAGGGGAAGGGGGGTGCTTCTTCTCTGAGTCTGAGACATTTTTCTCAGAAGTGCCAGCAGATATCCCCAGTGTCTCACTGACCAGAATGTGTCGCCCAAGTCCGCCTCCAGTGTGAGAGGAACTTAATTAGTACGCCGTTACTCCCAGGGAGCTCCACCCAGCACACTTGCTGCTGGGTTCCCTGGTGCAGTGCAGACACCCAAACAGTACCAGGTCCCTATTTCTGTTCCCTGCCTCATCCTGCCAAAGGTTTGAGGCAGTGTTGATTATCTTCTTTATTCTTTTCGATTTTTAACATAAACATTAAATAGAGTCTAACAATAACAGGCAATTTAACTTTTTATTCTCAGTGGACTTTGATAAGCTGCATAACTTTGTTTTACATACTTATAATCCGATTGTAGTAGTTTTATCTTTTGACTTTATCATTTGAATGTTATCCCATGTTTTCAGGAACGGACATGGGGTCATCTGCTTGTCATTTTAAGTGAATATTTAAAAGAAAAAAATTTTAATTTATTTATTTGACTGCACCAGGTCTTAGTTGCAGCTTGTGGGATCTTTAGTTATGGCATGTGGGATCTAGTTCCCTGACCAGGGACTGAACCCAGGCCCCTTGCATTGGGAACATGGAGTCTTAGCCACTGGACCACCAAGGAAGTCCTCTTTGTAAGTTAATATATAATAATGGCACCTAACTTTTATCAAGCACTTACTGTAGAACAGGCACTGTTTTAAGAGTTTTCCATGGATTATTTTACTTACTCCTCATAGCAACTCATTTTCAGGTGAGGAAACAGAGGCACAGACTATCTAGAAAGGGACTGCAGCCTGAGTCTTGAGCCTCAGCTTTGAACCACTACATAATTTACGTGGTCATGCCTTTACTGTTCAGTTCATTTAGTTCAGTCACTCAGTCGTGTCTGACTCTTTGCGACCCCATGAACCACAGCACGCAGGCCTCCCTGTCCATCACCAACTCCCGGAGTCCACCCAAACCCATGTCCACTGAGTTGATGATGCCATCCAACCATCTCATCCTCTGTCGTCCCCTTCTCCTCCTGCCCTCAATCTTTCCCAGCATCAGGGTCTTTTGAAATGAGTCAGCTCTTCGCATCAGGTGGCCGAAGTATTGGAGTTTCAGGTTCAACATCAGTCCTTCCGATGAACTGCCAGGACTGATCTCCTTTAGGATGGACTGGTTGGATGTAGCTGTTGCTATATGCGGCAATGAGCATTTTTTAAAAAATTGCCTTTTCTCTACTTCTGTTAGCTACTAACTTGGGAGATGGTCTTCTTAGTGGCATTGTCTGTCAGAGCCCAAGAAGAACTTGTGACTGTGTCGCTGTCCCACCTTACCCTCTGGAAAAACTGAACCAACTCAGGGTCATCTGCAAGGTCTAAATGCTCTGGCTTCCCTACCACCACTGGGTTTTCTTTCTAGTCTGGTATTGTCTAATTGTCCTTTAATCTTTTTTTCCCTTAGGGTTTTAATTTGTAATTCTTTAAGTGAGACTCTACACGTTTCCTTGTGATGATGGCCTTTAATTACTCATGTGCAAATGAACTGTCTATCCCCATTGAGCAACCGTGTAATTAGACTGCAGTGTTCATGGCCCCTGTTGATAGCACTTGCAGCTATTAGTTCCGTTATTACAAATATATTTCTATTCCATGATTTTCTCTGAAAAAAGAGAAAGTGTTTCATTCCAATTTATTCTAATCAACCTCTGTTTTCCCCCTTGTGAAATTGTTAATTGTCTTAGCCTGGAAATAGGGACCACCTGGTACTCGAGGGCAGTGGTTTTTACTGATTTTGCTTATGCAACCAACCTTTGTGATGGGTCCTTAGAGGACTGAACTGTACCTCACCCTGTGAAAATGGATTTTTTGAAGACCCCCTTTTGAGCTTCCAGGAAGCAGTGTGATGTAAGCTGGTGCCCAGCTGCTAGCTAGCTGGCAACTGGCCACATCCAGCCACCCCCAGGCCCCTGGCCATCTGTACACCTTGGCAACCAAGTGGTGACCGACACACCCAGACCCAGAAAGCCAGACAGAGTGGTGGCTGGAGACTTCATGGAATCCTTGTAATTAGAATGGGAAAGAGCCTGTTAGTGCCTGCGGTGTCCTCCCCTCCCACGGGCCCAACCAGCTTTGGAAGGTGGCATGTAATTTGCTCTGTCACCTGGAGCACTCAGTTGAGTTTCTGAGCCTTATCTCTGAAGCCCGAGAGTTGGACTAGATTGATGGTTTTAACCCCATTTTGGACCTTGTGTTTTGGAAAGGGGTTGAAAGTAGTGCATCCTTTCCCTGGAAAGGTGCATAATTCACACATCATTGTGTGTGCTCTTTCAGGACATTTATAGCTAGAAGCCCATCTCCACTTCAGTCCACAGTCTGCAGGTTTAGAACCCAAAGATCTGTTGATCTCTGAGGTCCCTTTTTAACTCAGAAAGCCAAAGTTCTAGAAAGTTTCTGGTCAAGGAACCTGGGATTGGAAGTGGACAAAAGGGAGCCTCTTATACTTACTTGGAAAAAGCAACTATCCAGCCCAGAGTTTTACTGTCTGGTTTTTTGGTTGGTTGGTTTTGTGTTGTTTTTTTTTTCAGGGTTGAGTTAAACTCTGTGATACCACGTTCTTTCCCTGTATCTTATTCTTTGAAAATTTTGTACTGCCTCCAAAACCATTGAAATCTTTCAAGTGTATGTGGTGTGGAGGGGAGCATCTGCCCAGATGTCCCTGGCAACTCCCAGCAGCCCTTAGCCTTGCCTGCTGACCCTTCGCCTTTAAAAGCCTGGAACATGAGAAAATGGGCTGGTTGCATTGTTTTTGTGAACAGATGGGTCCTTGGGAGTTGGAAGAGAGGGAGGAAATTTTCTTCTGGTTGATCAGAGTGCTTTCTCAGCACCTCTGGGCTTACTTGGTTAAGAAGCTTTGCTTCAGTTCCCAGGGACTTTTTTCTAATTCCTCATGTGATCTGCCTGAGAGGGAGCTGAAAGGAATGACTTGGGCCTCAAAATGTGTCTTCAGGAGTCAGGAGAAAAGTCCCAGTATCATTTGGTATTAGCTGGAGGGAAGATGCCCATGGTCCCCCACTGAGCCTCCAGCCATCCAGGCCAGCTCAGCCTCCTGCAGCGAGGTGGAGACAGTCACAGATCTTTCTGGTGGGAGGTTAAAGGCATGTGTGCATATATGTGTGCACCGCTGCTTCTCAATACTTGGATTTGACCCAGGAAGTCAACAGGAGTTGGGGCAGAAGGGAGAGAATCAGAGTCTTCAACCCCGATTTTATGTTTCTAGGATCTCTTCTTTCCCTCTGGCCATTGAAACGTTTCTAAATTGGAGGGCAAGTGATAAAGGCATTAGCCCCTAAATATTTTACAGGATGAATATTTAGCCCCTAAATATTAGGATGATTTCACTGTGTAGGACAGTGGCCTGAGTGTGGAGAACCTGTGGATCTGGTTCAACCACACCGTTGATGCTGTTCTTGTTTCCTGCCTCTTCTAGAACTCATCTCTGAACATTTAGCACCTCTAACCAAGCAGGAGCAATGCAGTAATTCTTCTAAAAAACACACCAACAATTTTGCCAGTAGCTGTCCTTCCCAGTTCTAAACTTTGAGTTTTTTTCACAGTGTAAAGGAGCCTACAACTAAGAAAATTCAGTCCAGCTCAAGAATTCAAAAGTTGAAGTTGTGTGAAGTCACAGGTTTTCCTGTATCAGCTGCGGAGCCGAAAGCCTCTTATTCCTAGACTGGGCACTGCATTGTTGAACTTCTATTACTTACTGTTTAAGTAGCCAGTGATCCCTGAAAAAAGCCTGGCTGTAAACTTGCCAAAATGATGCACTGCTTTGTTTCAAGCCACTGTAAACTCTTCCCCCACAGTCATTTTTATCTCCAGTGCTTTTGTGTAGGTCTTTCTATTTGTTTCCCTAGAATGAGAAAATGTTGCATTCCTCAGAGACAGTTTTCAATGTTGCCTGCTCATTCAATTCTTCATAATGACCCAGGAAAGAAACTAGATGGGGCTTTTTTTCCCCCACAGTCTCATACATTTTCATCAGCACACACAAGGTTTATACAGGGAATTCTCTCAACTTTGATCAATTATATTTGTTTTTTTGGGGGGGGCGTGGCTAGCCTAAATTATATAGCAATTTTTAAAAAGATAAGTTGTTTTATTACTTTCTTAGTCATGTACAGTTACACTGGGGATCTAATTTAATAAGTTTATAATTTGTAACTGATATTTTATAGCATGCTAAATAGACTTTTCTTAAGTGCTTGTACTGTTAGGTTTATTCTACTCTAAATTCTGATTTTAGCAGCCTCTGTTTTTCATACCCAAAGTATATTGAATTCAGCCTAAGACTGAATTATTCAAAGTTCTCTGGGCTGTGAACAAATAGTACTAAGGCCTGACCCTCCCAGTCTTTGAGGTCTTGGGAAGCTTAAGTCTGCTGGGTTTGGATGCAGAACTGGTCGGTATCTTTCACAAGGTGTTCGAGGGGTTGGGCACACTGTTTTTTGAAGAAATGAAGGTTTCTGTTGACTTGTGGCTTTTTTTTTTTTTTTAATCAGCCTTACACAAAGTTAACAAACAGTGAGACCAAAAGCTCCTGGGGGTAAGAGGGATGGGGGAAGATATAGTCAGTCACCCAGTCGTGTCCAACTCTTTGTGACGCCATGGACCGTAGCCGACTGTAGTCAATGAAATTCTCCAGGGAAAAATACTAGAGTGGGTTGCCATTTCCTTCTCCAGGGCATCTTCCTGATCCAGGGATTGAACACAAGTCTCCTGCATTGCAAGCAGAGTCTTCATCAACTGAGCCACCAGGGAAAACATGAGAGCTGATAATTTCGGGAATTCAGTCTAGGCTGAATTCAACATACTCGGCGATATGAAAAACGGAGGCTGCTCAACTGAGTGGTATTTAACAGTACAAATACTCCAGAATAAACCCGTCTAGCGTGCCATAAAATATCAATCACAAGTTATTGCTAACTCAGTAAAGTAGGTCAGCACACCTAGAGTATCCCTTTCGTTTTTCACAAAATCCCGAGAAAAGAGCTATTGTACCCATTTTTACAAATGCGTAAACTGAGACTTCTATAAGTTCTCGAAAAGACCGCGGAGCTGGCAAAGAGCGGCGCAGGGATTCCTTCCGAAACCGTGCAGTGGAGGTCCCCAGGTCTTTACCACCGCCGAGGAAGCAAGCCAATAAGCAGGACAGGATCTCCGGCTCCATTCACCCCGCCGCGGCCGCCGCGTGCAGACGCGCGGGCCCGCCCCTACCATCACGTGACCACCACGGGCGCGCGCCCCGCCGCCGAGCATGCCGGGAGGCGGCGCCCCCTCCCCTGCCGCGGGCTTCCGCGCGTGGGCGGCAGGCGGGCCGCCCGGGAGGAGCCCGCGCTGGGTTTTGGGGCTGGGAGCCCGGAGGACCCGAGAGGCGGCCCTCCCCAGACCTCTCTGGCGGGGCGAACCCGAACGGAGGCCGGAAGGCCCGCCGCTCTGTCGGTTAATTGTAAACAGCTCGAGTGGGAAATGAAGTCAGGCCGGGTCTCCTGGGTCCCCGGTGCAGGCTTCGTTGGTTTCAGGGGAGGCTCAGCCCTAACCACCCAGGGGTACTGACTGATCCTCGCTTTTTGTCATGCTTAGGCGATGGGACTTTAGAGTGCGTTCTCATTTTTCTAGCAATATCTGCACCCCTTTCCCCTTCACCTACTCAGACATTCCCATTTTTCTTCATAATCACTTTCTCCTACTTAAACATACACACTTAGCCCTTGGCAAGCGAAGTGGAATCTTGGGTCCTTGTCAGACCTCAATGTTTAAGCTGCTAAAACACAGGGCATATTTGGTTTAGATATTTTACTGTTGTGAAAATAAACCACCTCCTGCAGTTACACCAGCTCAGATTTTTTCCTCGATAGGGTCAATGTAGATTATCTACTGGAGGAAAAAAATGTTTAATTAGGAAGGAATGAGATTATTCTGACTCCTGGTTCCTTGATATTGCAGGGAGCTGGGGCAAGGAACAGTTCTATAGATCAGCAGAAAACACACCAGGGACTAAAGAAAGCCCTTTGAAATGTTGGTTCCTGGTGATGACCCTCCTTTAAATTCGCTTTCTTGCTCTTAGCACACGAACGGAGGTTCCCTGGTTCTGGGTTTCCCGGTTCTGACTCCACCCTAGACTTAAGACTTGAATTTCGGACGGATGAAGTAGGGAAGTGCACTGTTAATGAAACCGCGTTAACACCTGCCCAGTAAAGAAACAAGTGAGAAGTTGTTCCATGGGTTTCTCAGGGCCAAATGATTTGACTTAAATCTACACTCTTGCCCTGCAAGTGTAGTCGGCTCAGTTCGTCTCTCTCTAGGCGTGGGGTGCCTGCTGTGTCCTGCCTTTTTAACAGAGATACAGTGAGGCCCTAGAAGAACATAGGCAGCCCAGCAGGAGGTTAGTAATTCCTTCTTGGTGGTTCATTGTGTTGAGATCAAGGGGGAGTCTCAAGTTGATTTTTCTGTTGGGGAAACAGTTGCCCTGCTAGACAAATAGCTGGAGATTTTTTTTTTTTTGGTCTCTTTCTGTTCTCTGATATTTTCTCCGGTCTTAGGCAAGCATTTCCTGCCTTTTCTGATCCTCTCAGTGTGTGTGTGTGCACACGGGTGTTAGAAGAGGAAGGAGGAGGAAGCTTTCTGATAAGGGAGCAATTGGTGAGCAGGAAATGGCTATTTGGTACTGGTTGTTCTGCAGAAGTAGGGATGTTTATGGTGCTGATGCTGTGTGAGGTCAGTGAGAATCATTCAGTGCATAAGGAAGGAGGCGGCTTCCCGTCACAAGCAGCTGGGTTAGTGAGTGTCCCTAAAGTATGCTCATTTCAGGCCTGGTAAACAGTGGGAGGACTCACCAACTCTCTTACTCCCTGCCATGCTGACAGTTCACTGAGCAAGTCTTCATATGTCTGCCGCACTTAAGAGATGAGGTCCTTAGAGAAAATGGGGAAGGTCAAGTTTTTGAAGTACGGCCATTGTCAGAAGATGTTAGAACCCTCAGAGCCTTACAGGAATTCTCCTTTGGGGATTGTACTCTCTGTTCTGTAGAAATGGTACTTCTTCCAAAAGCAGGAAGTTCCTGGCTAATATAGCAGGGAGCCTTGCCTGCAGCTCCCACCGATCCTGTGTGGCTGGCTTCTGATCAGAATGCCAAGAGCATTTGAAATTCTTGGAAGTGTGTTCACACGAAGACTCATAGGTGCCGTGAGCAGTACCCTGTGCAGTTGGAATTCCAGAGTCAAAGGGAAAGCAGCAGATGATGACAAGCTTAGGTCCAGAGAAGGACACAAGCTTTTATAAGATAGTGAATTTCTTCCGAAGTCTACAGCATCTCTTTTTGTATTCTTGTCCTCTCTTATTTGACTGCTGTTTAAAGGGCTTCTGGTGCCGTCTTGTGCTGAGCAGGTGGTAGTCAGCAGTCAGGCAGCGTAGCCTGTGGCTCTGGAGTCAGAGGCTGAGTTTCAATCCCAGGTGGCCAATTACTGGTATCATTTTAGGCAAGATAGTTATCGTCTGTCAGAATACTTCCTGCATTGGGTTTATGTGGGGACTGAGTGATGTAAATCCCCAAGATGCATACATGGTAAATGGTAGTAATTGTTTTTGTTTCACACTGATGAGGCCATGCTGGGTGCTGTGGAGAATATCTGAGTAAGGACTGCTCTCAGAAAGTTGTCAGTAAAGATGCTGGTAGTTAACTCTTGTGGGCTTAATATATGTCAGGCATTGTTCTCGGTGCTTTCAGTATCCTGGCTTGTTTAATCCTCATAATGGGCCTGTGAGATCAGGCTGTTAATATATCTATTTTGGAGATGATGAAACTGAGACACAGGTTAAGTAACTTCTCAAGTGTCAGGGAAAGTTCTAGTATGTGAACATAGGCAGCCTGGCTCTGGAGTCTGGGGTCAGAACTGTTCTGCTCTCCCCCACCTCTCAGTGCAGACTGCAGACTAGGGAATCAGTGTTGTCAGAGCCAGTGGGTGCCTGGTGGTGCTGAGACCCTCAGAGGTCATCCCCCAGGCATCCCGCCCTTGCACCTTTGCTTTCTCTGTCACACAGCCGCTGTGGCCAGAAGGCTGCTTATTCAGCCTTCCTATTGAGCAAACAGCCCACTGAATACTCCGCTTTGGGCTGAGAACTTTCCCTTTCTCTTGGCCTGACAGGTCTTTATTATCAGTGTGTTAGAAAGTCAAGGCTGCTCTTTATGAGAGATGGTGGTGGGGTGGGGGGAATGGAGGCCACAGGGCCATGGAGAGTTCAAGGAACCCGAGGAAAACTTAAGGCATTGTTCCTTGCCCATCAGCTCCTCCTTGGGTCCTCCCCAGCAGTATGTTTGAGTTTCCAGATGACCTTGGTTTGATACTAGTTTTCCAGCTCTTTCTTGAGCTGCCAGGCTCAGCCTTCTTCATTCTAAGCAAGTAAGTGCAGCAGTTTGGAGAGGGCCCCAGCCTGCGCCATGACCAGAGTAACAGAGCTGGTGCAGCCGGGTGCTCTTCCTGGAGCCCAGCGGCAGGCCTGCGAGTGCTGAGTCACCAGGACTGGAGGAGAGGCCAGGTGCAGAGCTGGGCTCCAGCTCCGTGGTCTGACGAGGAGAGGGTTGCCCCATTGGGGTGCAGCCTTCCAGAACCTTCTGCAGATGATGCCTCTCCTCTTCTGATGCCCTGATCTTGGCCAGGGGCTCCGTGGCTTTGTGATCAGCCACCTGCAGGAGGAGTGTGTCTTTTCCGTTTGTCTCCAGCTGCTGGAGTGACAGAATTATGACCCATTCAAACGTGAGTGAACCATACGTGTCCCCTGGCCTTTGTCTTTCCAGGTGTGGTTTAGGTGGGCCCTGCTGTGAGTCTGGGAAGAGGCAAAATGCAACGAGAAGGCACGCACTCTTCAGCTTTATGATTCTGAAAAGCTCTCCTCCTCTCATTAGCTCAGAGCATCCGTGTCTCAGTTAAGACAGGTTTCTCATCACCCATGGGCTCAGCATTCCTAGCCCTGCCCCTCTGCCCTGAGGTCAGCCCTGTTCAGTCCAGAAATGAGCTGTAACTGCCACATTAGAGGCCTTAGCAACTCAGTGACCTTTCTCATCTTGCACATCAACAGAGATTTCCTGAACGTCTACCCTGTTTTCCAGGCACCATGCTAGGTGCTGTAGAAACAGAAATTCAGCACAACTTCTGCCCTTAGGAAACGGTCCATTGTGGGTCCTCTTGGCCTTTGACAGTCATGCCCATGATATTTAGGGAACAGAAATGAGATTTGATCTGGTTGGGCAGACAAACCCCAAGGTGCCTTTCAGCCTGTGGTGCCACCCTGCCATGGGGCAGTGCCCCTGCGCCCCATCTGTCTGGAGAGGGCAGCGTGACGTGTGTCTGGCCGTAACCGGCACTTCCCCAGGAGGCCATTCGTTCCTTGGGCCCTTTACATGCAGACGTAAAGGCACCTGTGTGGCCGGCTGTTCTTTCTCGTTCTGACAGAGAAAGATCCCTTCCCGGGAACGATCTCTGAGAAGATGGTTTAGCCTTCATGCACAAGGAAAGGCACTTCTCAGGGATAATGTGTAGCAGAGGACTGGACGCATCACCACAGTCTGCCGTCCCTTTAGAGTTCAGTTTTGGTAATTATGTTTTCCCCTTGAGGGCTTGGCTTGGGAAAGGCAGGCTTGGGAGCTCATCGCCCCTCAGGCCTGCACTCACTTTGGTGAGGTCTCCCAGGAGACACCATCAACCCTAGCTAAGGGCCCTGGCCTGGGGTATGGCTGGGGCCCAGGGTGCCAGGAGAGGACAGAGAACCGTGGTCTTGCAGGGGCTGCCCTCACCTGGAGAGCTCAGGGTTCTGTGCAGAGATGCTGAGAGCTGTCTCTCTCTCTCACTGCCCAGAGCGAGGTGCCAGTGTCTTCCCCCGTAGTCACCCCCGCTTCTAGCCCCCATGGTCATGTCGAGAAGTGAGCGAGTGCGGGCAACCGCACGCAGACCCTCCTCACGAGAGAGACGCTGCATTTCGGTGCTTCTTCCTCAGCATGGAAGCGGCGCGACGTCATTCGTAGAGAACCAGAGCGAAGGGAACCCCCACCCAAGGGCCGCACAGTGAGGGTGCCCAGAAGAGGAACCAGCGCCCTCGCTGGCCCCTGCCAGGGCTCCATCTGCCGCGCTCACTTGTCTCTGAGGCAGAGATTCTATTCCTTGTGTTTGCTGTGCTGTGTGTGTGTGAACTTTCAGATTGGCCTATTTGTGAAGAAAGGGGAAAGAAACTTAACCTCTGTTGAATATTTGCTAAACACTTCACGGTGCCCTTAAATGCGTCATGCCTTCATCATGCCCCATGATGATGATTTCTGCCATCTCTCAGCCAAGGAAACAGATGCAGGAAGGTTGACCACCTGGTCACGGGCACATCTCTTTCATCAGTGGACCTCTTCCTGGACCTCCAGCTGGTAGTTGATGCTTGCCCGTGTTTTCTGGTTCAGTGAACTCTGCAGCATTATTCTCAGATAGTGACACCTCCAGATTCAAGTGAACCAGTTTGGTTAGTGGTTTCTGATATGACTTGTTCCCAAGAAGGCCAGGTGAATGAACGTCAGGGTGTGCCCTCTTTTTAATCAAGGACACACTCTCTGTCCTTATGTAGGAAGTTGGTATCCCCAAGTGTAATCCGTGGTGGGTGTGTTTCCTGGAAGTGGGGACTGGTTATGCTGAGCCCCCTGCAGTCCCTATGAGGGTAGGGGGTACTCACGCCTGAGTGGGAGTCTGGGACCATGTCACTTCTGCAGTGTCTTAGCTCTAAGATTCTGTGACTTTAGTAAGTGTGATGAAGCACTTAGAAACTATTCAGAGCCCTCACTGGATATCAAGGCGTGGTGTGTTGTTTTTCTCATTGCTAATAGCAACAGTCACTTTTTTGGAGAAAATCAGTCACCTTAGTGGGCACTTTGTCTCTGAAGGGACCCTGAGAAGTAGGAGCAGCTAATGCTCCAACAAGAAGACAGTGTCCTCAGGAAACAGAGGAGAAAGTGCAGGGCCTGGCCGGCCCCTGTTTCATCTCTTAGCTGTGGCCTCGTCAGAGGTGGGAGCTGGCCTTTGGGGCCGTAGAATAAGATTACTCTTTACCTGCCAGGGGTATCCAGTACATCTCATTCTAGCTACAGGGAGCATTTTCTGTGTGCCAGCTTAGTCCTCATTTAATCCCAGAGCAAAGCTATTATCCCCATTTCACAGATACAGAAACTAAGAG
Source organism: Capra hircus (assembly GCF_001704415.2). Taxonomy (NCBI): domain Eukaryota; kingdom Metazoa; phylum Chordata; class Mammalia; order Artiodactyla; family Bovidae; genus Capra; species Capra hircus. The sequence continues at coordinate 28,261,554 of NC_030823.1, read as the reverse complement.
GCTAGTACTTGGTAAAGCCAGGATTTTAACCAATTGTGTTGAATTCCAGAGACTCCCAGGTAGGGGCATTATGAGTGGGTAGTAGGTGAAGCTGGGTGTCCCGGGTGAGGGGCCAGGCAGAGGCTGGGGGATGAGGGAAGATGATGAAAGTGGGAATGATGGAGGGCTGAGGAAGAGGCCTGGGGGACACACTCCACCTTATTCTCTTTTTTCCTGGTCCTAGACTTAGGAGCCTGCCCTCAGCCCCTCCCTCTCCTCACCCCCACCCTCCTGCGATGCCCCCCGACTCTGCGGCTCACTGTGGTGGTACTGGCCTCTCCATGGTTTCTCCGTGCCCTGCCTCCTCTTCTCCCAGCCCTTTCCCCCACCTTTCCCCTCTTCCTTCTTGCAAGCTGTCTGCTGGTTTCATTGCACACCAGACTCCTGGGAAGGGCAGGGTGCGGATGGGGAGGCGGCAAGTTCAGGGCGGTGTGCACTCTGCAGTGTCTTGGGGTCCGCTGCAGTGGGTGGGGAGGGGAGAGAGGACCATAGGGCAGTGCTGGGGCTGTGGAGGCGGGGAGGTGGGGAGACACCTGCACTGCTGTTCACACACTTGGCCCCCGGGTCCACCATATATAACAGCTCTGAAACCAGCACCCACCTCACTATAGAGGGAGTATCTTTAACACCAAAACGTAGAACCTCCATTTTCTTTTATTATTGGTTTTGGCCTAGCATTTGCTCAAGATAATTCTGATTCCTGATTTCTGTGTTTTATCATACTCACTATCCATCCCAGCTTTTTGAGAGGGTAAGAAGAAGACCTACAGATATTTTTGTCTATCACAACTTGAAGAACTGCCACTGCTGTTGTGTGGGTAGAGGTCAGGGATGCTGCGCGACACCCTGCAGTGCACAGCAAAGCCACAAATTACTCCATCTGAGCCGTGAATGTGGCAGAGGTCAAGAAACCCTGGTGGCTGAGTCTGAGCTTCTTAAACTGCAAAATTAACGTCATGGTCCCAGGCTCCCTCACTTGGGGGTCGGGGTGGCTCAAATGAGATAAAATATGTAAAAGTACTTGATAAACTGTCAAGTGCAACATAGGTGTCCAGTTCATTCATTTATCGATTATGATTGAGGCCGCTCCAGACCAGTTAGTCCTGCTGTATTTACCAGTTAAAGAAGTCATTGATCAACAGCTTGCCTGGGACTTCCTGGTGGTCCAGTTGTTAAGAACCTGCTGCCACTGCAGGGGACACGGGTGTGGTACCTGGTCTGGGAGGATCCCACATGTTGCAGAGCAACTAAGCCTGTGTGCCGCGACTACTGAGTCCAAGCACCTGGAGCCAGTGCTCTGCAATGAATAGTAGCCCCGGCTTGCTGCAACTGGAGAAAGTCGGTGGGCAGCAGTGAACACCCGACACAGACAAAGATAAATAATAAGTAAATAAATAAAAATTAGAAAAGGTTACCTAGAATTCGACTTAGGAAGGAACCCTCTGGGGCCTTAACAGAAGCATTCCTTGAGGTTAAATTTCTGCTGTCAGTAGCCCCCGGGATATAATTCAAACAGCTTCAGAACTAATTACCCACTGTCTAGTACAGATTTTATTTCTGTTTTTTCATGCAACTTGATGAGCTATAAACTCATTCTCTGTAGCGTTCGTCCTGATTTTGTAGCCTGCATCCAAAGAAGAGAGTGCTTTGCTGAGATTTTTTTCTTGCTGAACCCATGAGACTGGTAGTGATGTCTGCTTTTCGCTGTAAATGCTTACAACTCACTTGTTCTATAAACCAGCCCTATGTTTGCCAGTCGGAAGCTTCCAGAATCCAGTTTGGCAGAACAGTAGGCAAATATTGACCTGTCTTTAGTCCTCTGACCCTTTTCCTATTCTCTGTGCTGTCTTAAAGGTTACAGCAACGGTTCTGTGAACACGTAGTTGAGTTCTTTGGGGCTGTCCCAGAAGACAAGGATAGTCAGCAATGTGTGCTGGGATGTTCCCCGTGACTGGGGCCCTTGGATAACTTGAATTCTCTTAAAAGCACCACCGTGAGGCTTTGTGGGGAAATTGGAGTTATCCAGGCAAGAGGAATAAGGTACAGATGAGCCCCCTGATGTAGACCTTCCATCTGATCCATGGTGTCAGAATGTGAGGCCTGCCTCCTGTGAACCACAGCGGTTTTAGAACTACAGAGCATGACCTCCGTGGGGGTTGGCATAGATGGTTGCAACCAACATGTTAATGAATAGAATCGAATAGAGACGTCAGAAAAGCATCACACAAAGCACTGGTAAGTATGTTTTGCGAAATGTCAGTTTTCAGGTGTGTGTGTGTTTTGTGAAACGTCTGTTTTCGTGTGTGTGTGTGTGTGTGTGTGTGTGTGTATGATGTATTGGGGCATGCTGTAAATTTGATTGCCCCAAAAGGGTCACAATGAAAAGTTTGGCCAAGCAGCAGGCAGTGGTCTCTAGACCCACATAGGAAGTGGTGCTAAAGTCTAGACATTAAATTCTAAAACCATAACTCTTAGACAAGGGTTTCCCTGATCTCTTTGTGTAAAGAGATTCTCAGCATTGCTTGATGGTTGTTTGGTTTAGACCAGTGAGGAGGAGGCAGGAGAGGAGGAAGAAGGTGACGGGGCGGCCTGACCCCCATCGAGAAGCCCAAAGCATTCCTAGCTCAGTGTCTTCTGTGCTCTTCTGCTCTTGGGCTCCTGGGCCTCCCCGTCCCCAATAGGAACTTGAGTTCAGCTTCTGGAAAAGTAAGGCTCTGCACTGTCTGCTCCTAGCAGTTGACTGGAGGATTTATTGGAACAGTTGCCTTGAAGGGCTCTTTGGTTTCCAGATTAAAGAAGCAGACTGGATCAAAATGCCTGCTTTGTACCGTGACCAGCGAGCTCTGTTCTACTTGGGTCTGAAGCAGTTCCAGGGTCAGGAGACTAAAGCCATGGACGTAGGGCCAGATATTGAGAGAATATTGTCTGCTGACTGTTGGTACGTGTGAGGAGAAGAAGAGAAGGAGAAATGAGAGACAGCGTTTGCATTGGCAAAAGTATTTCTACGGAGTAGTGTCACTTGGTATGCTGGTCTTTTTCTTTCTTTCTTTCCATTTTTTAAGAAGTTGGCACCTTCCTCAAACCTGAGTATTTATATTCTGGGCACTAACAGTTTTGCAGGTGAAGGCTGTCTCTAGAATGCCACATGCCCACCAGCTCTTTTTTTTGGGGGGGGAATAAGCTAGGTGCTGGTGTGACGTGACTTTTCCTTACAGTGGTGGCTCAGAATTAGCCACCATGGCCCAGACCCCCAGGCCCTCTGGAGGCCAAGTTCAGCCTCTGAGGGTGGGTAGGGTGAAGATCAGCCCTGGAATCCCAGGGAGGGAAGTGCTTTCTTTAGAAGCTTACCCCTTTAAAAATAATTTCCACTTTCCTATTTATTTAAAGAGGCTTTTGGACTTGTGTTTATAAAATCTCTTCCCGCCATTTCATGTGACTTGGGACACAGCAGCTGGGATGATGTTCTTTTTACCCAAATGGAAAGTTGGACTGGGTTGGGGCCTACAGAAAACTTGGGAAAGCAGAGCATCCAGTCAAGTGAGATTTAAAAAGAATAAAATAAAAGTCATTCTGAAAGGCAGCTGAGCGTAATGGAAAGAGTGTAAACCCTGGAGTCAGATGACTTGGAATTGAGTTCTAGCTCTGCTCCTTGGGCAGACTGCAGAATTTCTTCCCTTTCATTAAACTGGACAATTACAGGGCTGTGATGGCTCATGAAAAATAAAGGCCTAGCCCCTTGCACATAGTAGGCTCTTGATAAATACTGATTCCCTCCAAGGACTTTTATCCTTGTTTTTCCAAAGTGGTTATGTTTTACTATTGGTCTGTCATAGGTCACTCATTTGGGCTCCAGCAGGTACCTGGGAGCCCAGGACGAAGAGTACCTGGGACTCAAGGTATAAAGAGTACCTTGCTCTGGACTTGGGTGGGTCCTGGTTAGGCCTCTTGGGACCCACTGAAACCTGCCTTCAGGATTAGAGCTGGTACAACCTAGTGCTGCTCCCAGAGCCCTTCTGTGTTTATTTTTCTTTGGGGGGTCATTTAAAATTGAACCCATCATGTACAAAGACTCGATGGGGAGAGATGGAAGCAACACAGGACCGTTTGGAAGCAGAGCGCACAGCTGCTGCGGTGACAGGGCAGGCTGCTGGGCATTACGGCATTATTCTTTATTAGGGAAAGTTGAACTTGGTCAGAGAACAAAGTTTTCCTTAACACATCAGTCTTAATACCAGAAGTCTCTTTTCATTGTTCCTGTGTTGAAATTATTTGCTGTGCTCTCTACTGGGCCAAATATACAAGCCAAAGTACTGCTTTGCAAGTTGGGAAGGGGTGTATGTCTGCTAATTTTAGGTCCTCCCTTTTCTCCTGTTGATTCAGGCTTGGGCTAAGGCATTTATATATATTTGGGGGATTTTTCTGGGGCTGATTTTAGACTGTCTGATGACTGTACAGTCACATTTGGCCGCCACCAGTCTCCCGCTGCTGTTACTGGAAGCCGTATGGCCTGAGGTTGGGAAGAGAATAGAAGAAACTGATCTTATGAACAGTTTATAACTGTATAAACAGCTATGTAGTTATACACTATACATAGACACATATACACACATTATATATTCTTTTTATCATGGGTTACTGTAAGAAATTGAATATAGTTCCCTGTACTATACAGTAGGTCCTTGTTGGTTTCTAGTCTGTATATAATAGTTTGTATCTGTTAATCTCAGACTCCTAATGTATCCCTCCCCCACTGCCTTTCCCCTGTAGTAACCATAAATTTGTTTTCCATGTCTGTAAGTCTATTTCTGTCTTGTAAATAAGTCCACCTGTATCACGTTTTAGGTTCCATGTTTACGTGATATATTTGTCTTTCTCTGACTTCACTTATTATGATAATCTCTAGGTCCAGCCATGTTGCTGCAAATGGCATTATTTCATTCTTTTTGTGGCTGAGTAATAGTCCATTGTATATATGCCCCACACCTTTATCCATTCATATGTCAGTAAACATTTAGGTTGCTTCCATGCCTTGGCTATTGTAAACAGTGCTGCTGTGAACATTGGTGTGCATGTATCTTTTTGATTTAGAGTTTTCCCTGGGTATAGGCCCAGGAGTGGGATTGCTAAATCATATGATAACTCTTTTTAGTTTTTTGAGGCACTTCCATACTGTTTTTCAGAGTGACTACATCAGTTTACATTCCCACCAAAAGTGTAGGAGGGTTCTCTTTTCTCCACATCCTCTTCAGCATAAAATTTACCATCTTAACCGTTTTAAAGTATGCATTTCTGTAGCATTAACTGCATTCACATTGCTGTGTAACCAAGACCAGAACCACCCATATTCAGAACTTTTTCATCTTCCCAAACTCAAACTCTGTACCCGTTAAATACTAACTCCCCATCCTCCCTCCTGGCCCCTGGCAACCACCATTCTACTTTCTGGCTCTATGAATTGGACCGCTCTAGATCCCTCACATCAGTGGAGTCATTTAGTATTTGTCTTTTTGTGACCGGCTTATTTCACTTAGCATAATGTCTTCAAGGTCCTTCCATATTTCAGAATTCTCTTCCTGTTTAGGGCTGAATAATATTCCCTTGTATGTATAGAATACATTTCATTCATGCATTCATCCATCGATGGACACTTGGGTGGTTTCCACCTTTTGGCTATTATAAGATACCAGTTTTGATGTGTTGGGATGAAGGCCTGGTTTCCTTGCCTCCTTGTGAGGTTGACAGGTTGCATGGACAGTACTCTGTGTGAGTGAGTAAAACACGTCTGGATGTGTTTGGAAGTCTGTCTGTCTATGTTTATATAAATAGGAGATGAACGTCCTGGCTCAGTGGTAAAGAATCTGCCTGCAATGCAGGAGATGTGGGCTCCATCCCTGGGTCAGGAAGATCCCCTGGAAAAGGAAATGGCATCCATCTCCAGTATTCTTGCCTGGGAAATCCCATGGACAGAGGAACCCGGTGGACTACAGTCCATGGGGTTGCAAAGAGTCAGACATGACTTAGCGACTAAACAACAACATGTCCTATTTTATATCTGGAAAAATCTCTTTCTGCCCACCTGGCTTGTCTAAAACCCTTTATGAAAAGGTGAACAGTAGACATGTGCAAGGCCAGCTCCTGATGCAAGAGGAGACATACATGACAAGCTCCTCCCTCAGGTCCTGGGTGCCCAGATCAAGTTTCCCTGCTTTGAGCAGTCTCTCCCGACCTGCCCCATCCCACCTTGCCTCCTATACTTTCTAGTGCACACATGCTCAGTCATGTCTGACTCTGTGCAACCCCATGGACTGTAGCGCACAAGGCTCCTCTGTCCGTGGAATTTTCCAGGCAAGGATACTGGAGCGTGTTGCCATTTCTTAGTCTAGGAGATCTTCCTGATCCAGGGATCAAACCTGCGTCTCTTTATGTCTACCTGCACGGGCAGGTTAGTTCTTTACCACTAGTGCCACCTGGGGAGCCTCGTGTATTAGGATGGCCTGTATAGTGCCGGGTGCTGCAGGGGCGGGAAATCCTAGCTGGGAGCCTGACAGCCTGGGGCCAGCACCAGTCCTACAGTTCCTGGGTTGTATGATATCGGCTAAATCACTGAACCTCGCTCAGTCTCAGTCTTTGCATTTAAGAAGACTTTTTTTTTTTTTTTCCTGGTATGCGTATTAAAGTCAAGTATCGGCAGCTGTTAGCACAGAATGTGGGTTATGGTATACAGTCTCCAAAAAAATCTTTGTTCCCTTGCTCCTCCCTTTTCTACCAAGTAGTGTGCACTTGGCTAGGACAGGCCTTGTTTTACTTACCTGTTTGGCCTCGGGGCCTAAGCAGTGCAGAGCTCACCGCAGTGGTGGCTAGTTCAGTGCTTACTAATAATATGCTGGACTGTATGCAAAACAAAGGCTCTGCTACAACCAGGCTTTCCAAAAGTATTCTGAACAAACACAGCACCAGTGGAATGAGGGCAGGGCCTCCTAAGGAGAACACTTTGAAGAAATATTATTTGGATGGGTAGATTCTGGCCGGATTAAAACCCTAAAACCTGATACTGGTCTTGTTACTTTTTTGGTCGTCGCCTCCTTGTCTGTGTGTAGAGCACTTCTCAAAGATTATTAGTTGGGATTTTAAAAATAGGCCAGTTGTCAGATGTCTTGGCAAGAAAACATATCCCAATAGCTTTAGGTATTTTCATAAAGCTAAACATCTCTCCTTGGAGAGAGATGTTTGGATGAAAAGTCACTAAATACTCTGAGCAGGTCAGAAAACAAATTCAGCCCCTCCTCAGCTAGTGGCGTGGAATCTAAAGGTCAGTCAAGCTGGGAGGGCTTGTGTGTTGGGGGTGGGCACGGATGGATTGGTGATGGGAACAGAAGGGGTTCCGATCATTCTTTCCAGACCACCACCCTCACCCCCACTCTCACTAAGGGTGTCTATCTTTGGTTTGACCAATGCATCATACCAGTCTCTGTAGACAGTTTGCGGCTTGGGCAGAGAGGAGGATCCAAGGGTTGTTGGTGGGGGGTTCCAGGAGCCAGGTAGAAGGCAGAGGAGAAAGTTCTAGCATAAAAGCTCTGTCCTGCACTGGACAGGCTGCTTCCACTCATGGGAATGTTGTACTAGCTCTGAGATCTGTCTGGTGGCTCTGAGCCGTCTGCTCATGGTGATGGTCCTCGTTAGCATCAGCAGCATCTCTGCCATCAGGGTTGCTTTGGTGACAAGACTTCCCTTCCTCCTTTCTCCTCGTGGCCTTCATGTAATGCCAGATGTAGCCGGATGGGATGGCTCTTCTCTCTCTCTTACGGGAGACCCTAAACAGATGGGACCATCCTGCAGTGCCACGGGTTTGCATGCTTGGTCTCCGGGAGCAGCTCTGCACAGCACAGCACCTGTCCCCGATAGGACTGATTAAAGGAGAGCTCTTCTTTTCTCTCCCTGGTGGCTCAGAATTTGTGTGCAATGCAGGAGACTCAGGTTCCATACTTGGGTCGGGAAGATCTCCTGGAGAAGGAAATGGCAAACCCACTCTAGTATTCTTGCCTGGAGAATCCCATGGGCAGAGGTGCCTGGTGGACTGCAGTCCATGGAGGTCACAAAGAGTCAGACGTCAGACAAGACTGAATGACTAACGAACGTACTAACACTTCTTTTCTGAGACCTCAGGGCTATAAGGATCTTCTTTACAGTGATGTCACTAGTCTGATTTGTCATTTCAGAGGGACTCAAAATAGGTGCTACCATTTAATGGGTTAAGTCCAGTTTGTTTGTTTTTTTCCTTGCTGTGGATTTGGGGCGGGTTAGTGTATAAGCCTCCACTTTTCCTTATCCTCAGGGAAATTTATGGACATTGGTGCTTTCTCTTGTTTCTTGTTTAGAAAAAAGGGTAGGGGAGGTGGTTGCTGCAGACTGGTCTGGTTGCAGACCCTTGACTGGTCCTTGTTCTTGGGAGCAGCTCTTCCCTCTTCCTAGATGCCCAGGGGAGCTGGTGAGCTCCTCAGAGAGGTGGGGGATGGTGTCTTTTGAGCTCAGCCTCCCTTGCCTCACTTGAGGGCCATGTGTAAGGGGACCTGGAAACCGTGGAACGATCCCAGAGCTGTGCAGGCCTCCGCTGGCCCTGGCTCACTGTGTCTACTCCAGGCCGAGCCGCGCAAGGCACCAGTCTCTGGGTGAGGGGAGCTGCCAGGGCAAGATTTCAGGGATCTCGTGGGTTTCACTGGCTTCACATCGGCAAGTTCAGGAGCAGGCTTTGTGTCAGAGCTCGCTCACATTCCTTTTTAGTCCAGGAAGCTGTTTCCTGGGCTGACCCCTGAGCTGGAGAACAAAAACCAGGGAGCTGCGAGGGACACAGGCCACGGCAGGTGGCAGCTGAGACCCTCACGTGACCCGTTTTTCAGCCCACTTATGGCAGCTCCGTGTGGGCAGTGGATGAGGTTTTTGTTTCCATCCCAGCATGGGAGCTGCAGACTCTTGACTGCAAAAGAGCTCTCTCCGCGGATAATTTATGGTCCTGTATCTCATGGTCTATTTGGCGGCATTCCTGTTTTGTGTTCCTCTGCGCTGTTTCTGCCTTCTCCTCTTAACCAGAGTTTACGTTGCTCCACCCTGAACTTATTTCAGTCCACGTGTAAATTACACTATAGGAAGATTCCTTATAGGAAGATTCCTTTTTAAGGTATTCCTTCTTGCTCACTGACTGTAGAACTAGAAATGCAAGGCAGCAGATGACTTGAGCCGCATCAGTGAAGCAGGACTTGGTCCAGGGCCACAGTGCTCCCTGGGTGCATCCAGTCCGGTGAGCCCTCCGGGGGCATTTGTTGTTAACACAGTTGGATCCTACCGACCAGCACCTTCTCCCCATGTGTCCTTCTGCACCTCTGCTCTGCTTCAGCCCCTCCCACCACCATAAACCAGCCACAAGCGGCCCCCTGGGTACAGTGGCCAGTTCATACTTGCCATACAGAACAGCCCTTAGAAAGACTGGATGTACACCCAAACCCTTTGAGTGCCCTTTTCCAACATTGTACGTAGTTAATACTATATTTCAGAAAGAAATCATAGGTAGGCAGGAGGGATGTATAACACTGGGTTGGTCTGTATTGGGTGAAGGGCGCTCACAGCTCAGGCTGGAGGAGACTGGGCTCTCTCAGAGGCTGGGGAAGGGCTGGGTGTAAGGAAACGTGAATGGGCTGATCTTTTAAAATTTCTCCCATTTTTCCCAAAGCCTGGGGCTTCTTTGGTGGCTCAGATGGTAAAGAATCTGCCTGGAATGCAGGGGACCAGGATGGATTCAATCTCTGGGTTGGGAAGATTCCCTGGAGAAGAAAATGGCTCCCCATTCCAGTATCCTTGCCATGGACTGAGGAGCTTGGTGAGCTACAGTCCATGGGGTCATGAAGAGTCGGGGAAGGCTGAGCAACTAACACTTTCACTCTTCACTTATCCCAGAACCCAAGGTGGATCCCCAGCTCTGGACTGCAAAATGCTGGCGAGGACCTGAGCCCAGTAATGCTATCCCTGTGAAGCTGAGGGACTTTTCCCATGTCCGTTAGTAACTAAACATGACCTCTTTTTCCATCAGTACCAAGCATGACCAGAGGTGAAATTAGATACAGTGGATGGCTAAAGAATTAGAGATATTCTCCAGGCACTGGAGCCTCATAGCTCGTCTAAGGGCAGATGCTTCTGTGACCTGCCCCCCTGCTCACCTACCTCCACTGCCTCATTACAGCAGACAAAACCGGTTCAAAAGCCTGCTGCCCCACATGGCTTTCCCATGGGCTTTCCTGAAGTTACCTGTGGGCATGGGCCTTATCTACCATGCTGGAGGAGCTCTTTGCTTTCCAGTGGCAGCTGGTCCTGTTCATCAGGATATCTTTATCCTCCCCCGACTCTTTGCCCAGCTTCCACAGAGCTGCCATCAGCTCCCATGTTGCTCTGCTCACGTTTACCTGCTCACGGAAAGTCTCTTCCTAAAGACTGCCTGTCAGGCCCCTGCCCTTCTGGCACCCAGAAGAAGCCACTTCACTTCCCCAGGTCTAGAGCTTTGTAATCAAGAAAGGGGATTCCCCCCAACTCTACAGTGTGTTTGGACTTTTCATTAGTTCATTTTATAAACACTGAACTAAACACCTGTTACATGCTAAACATTCCAGCTGAGTGAGGCCCTGGAGGAACTGGAGATGTAGCTGATCTCAGGTCCAATCAGATCAGGAGCCTGGGAGCGGCAGGGCAGGGCTGTGGGGCATGCTGGGAAACCTCCAGCCCAGAGCCATCCCCGAAGGCTCCCTGGACGTGGTGACTGTGGAGCCACGTCTTCACTGGTGAACTGGACATCAGTGCCTGAACAAGGGAGGGAAGTCGGATTCCATGTCAAAAGATCCAACAGCCAAGAAAGTTGAGAGAATGTGGCGGGACCGGGAAATGGTGAGTGAGTGAGTATCCTAGGACTAAGGGGCAGGGCTGGGGAGCAGCTGGAGTATCTGTACTGCTGTACCAGGTGTACTGAATACTAAGCTGCTCACGAGTTGCACTTTAGCAGGCCTGCACTCTTAGGAGAGTAAGATACCCTGTGGGTGATAAGAGAACATGTCAAGTTTGGGGAACATCATCAATCTATTACAGAGAGGCCACTCTGTTGTTCCTGTAGAAGACTGTTTCCTCGTGGTATGTGGGAACCTCACCTTGGCTTCAGTGGACCAGGATCAGTCTGATTCTGAGTTCTGTATTCTCTTGCCCTGGGAATGCTGACCCATGGGCATGAGCGGCAGAGGGCAGGAGGCCGGTGCCAGGATGGAGGGGCCAGCTCATGGCCTCTGAACCCACCCGTGTGTCCTTCTGGACAAGTTGTTTCGGCCCCTGTGCCTTGGTTTTCTTCTCTGAGGATATGAGTGACTGCCTTCTTTCTGGATTCTCCCTGAACAGCAGATGATACCCCCGAACGTGTTCATTTGCAGCCCTGTATCGGCCCTCCCAAGGGCTTGCACGAGCTTCCTCCATTGTGGAAAGAACATTCGGCCCCAGGAAAAGGGCCCTTAGAGACTCCAGTTCTAGGCCAAGTATGACTTCGGGTTTGTGTGCACTGTACCTATGGGTCTCCCTTTTTGGTTTAAGAAAAAAAAGATGCTACCTTTTTTCCACTCCTGCCCCCTCATTGACAGACTCTGTGAATACAAATGTAGACATTCCAGACAGGGTTTCAAGAAAGATTGGCTCCCTGGCTGGTGCGCATCTCCTGGAAGCCTCGTGCCAGGAGGGCGGGTTGGAGAGGAGCTGGTAACAGACGAGCAGAAATTTCTCCTGCCCCGAGTTCTTTGGGGGCGAGTCTGCTGTTTTCCCGCATTTCCTGCTGCTAATGCTTGTGCTGGTTCCATTTCTTCCCCCTTGATTTTGTTCCTAATAGCCCAATGTCCATCCTTGATGCTGAGGGTGAGAGTCCCATTGATGAGACTTGGGTGCTGTACAGGAGCTATTTTTCTACTAGTTTAAATTCATTTACTCTTTGTATTGGACATTTCCCTGAGACCCGGAAAGCCAGATGGTTTGTCAATACAGAGCACGCCTTGGGGAATTAGCCGGATATCTGTGCCTTCTGCAGCTGGAACTTAACATTTCCCACTTTGGGCCAGCAACTAATAAAATCTCTTTGCAAAATACCTTGCACTATCCTCATTGCCTTAGTTTTTTTTGTTGTTGTTGTTCTTTTTTTTGACCATGCTGCACGGCATGTATGCTCTTAGTTTCCCAACCGGGGATTGAATCTGTGCCCCCTGCATTGGAAATGTAGAGTCTTAACCACTGGACAGCTCGGGAAGTCTCTCATTTCCTTAATTTTTAAAAATGAAGTTTGGTAAGATTAAAGCTCTGTTCTGGGGGCATAGACCTTGTAAGGGGCTTGGAGGTTGGTTTTTTAAGTCCTCCTTTAATCTTTGCATTGGTAGCCTTGCCATATCTCAGATGAGGATAGGAGAGAGGGAATGAGGTGTTGCTTAAACTTACAGTTTCAGAATTGAAAATCAAACCAGCTACCTCTCCTCACCCTCCTCTCCCCACCATTTCACAATTGATTTATACTGCACAGCAAGTGGGAGGGCTATTGAAATGGTTAGGGGCAAGGGGACATAGCATGGCAGAGAGAAATAGGTTCTCAGTACACAGACATGGATTCAAGTCCTGGCTCTGCCTCTGATAAGTTCTGTGAACTTGAGCAAATCATGGGATCTGCTGAGCTTCTACTTTCTTATCAGTGAGTGGGGGTAATTTAGTCTCTGCATCTCTTGCCTCCCACGGCTGTTTTGAGCATCATAGGATATAATATATGCAAAAAGCCCCATCAACTCTGCAGATGAGGAGGAGGGAGAGGAGAGGAAAGGAGAAATAATTATGTTGGAAGTAGGATCTTTTATGCTGGGCTGCTCAGAGCATGAATTGGCAACTGTTGTTCCAGAGTTGGGATTCCCCCTTGTCTCTGCCTTGGGACACCTAACACAGATTGCCAAGCTCTGTCTCCTCCACCCAGGTGTGCACACATTTGTACAGAACAGGGGCCAGGTTGCAGTGGTTTGGCCGCCCCCTGGGACCTGGCTTTCCTCAGAGCATCATGGCATCATAGCCTAAAGTAGGAGGGAGGGAGGAGGTGTGGGTCCTTGGGCAGACACACCTGTCCTGGGCAGAGCTGCCATGCGTGGGTGACATAACCGAGGGTGACATAATCCAGTCTGATGGCCACCCACTTTAGGAGGTACAGCTGTAGCCAGATGCTTTTGGACTCTCTCCCTAAGTTGCCACCTCCCTTTAAAGCTGAACTTGGAAGTGAAAAGGGGATTGGACATGGGCAACCAGAGTGGGACATGTCCTGGAGGCTTGGAAGGTTGTCCTGCCTGTCTCCCACGCCACTTTCAGTTTCATGGGGCTCTTCCCCAAAGAAGTATGACTCTCACTCACTCAAGAAGCCCCCTCTGAAGGGTACTGTCTGCCCACCACATCCCTTCTCTTCATGCCAACCACGAGTTAATCCCAGGTAGTCTGTTAACAGTCACAGGCGTCACCTACCGAGGACCTCGTACGTGCCAGGCAATGTCCTAGTACAGCTAGTTCTTAACACAGTCCTGTGAGGGAGGTATTATTATCACTCCCATTTTACAGACCAGGAAACTAAGGCTCAGAACCATGAAGTGGCTTGGCCTAGGTCACACAGTGGGCCAAATGCTGGAGTTAGGGTTCAGATTTCTGCTTGCTTGGCTCCAAAAACCTACCCTCTACACACCTTCACTGCCGGTCAGCAGAAGTCCTCAAGAACCCTGAATGGCTTGCTTCATGCATGTTACTTCCATTTTCCCAGCTCTTTGGGCCACTATGACCAAACACTAGCCCCAAAGTTCTTCCCCAGGCTGCACACTGGAAATGTGGGAGCATTAACCAATCCTGATGCCAAACCACAGTCCAAACCGAGTATGTCAGCATCTCTGGGAGGGGGACCCAGGCAACAATGGTTGTAAAGCTCCCAGGTGATATTGTGCAGCCAAGGATAAGGAATGTCACACTTGTCCACGAGGCCTCGAGCAGGTGGTGCTCCTTTGAGTAATTGAGGTGAAAGGTGACTGGGATCCTTCAGGAGGCTGAGATATTCTTCAGCCCTTTAGGTGACCCACCTCCATGGCAGCTCCACTCTTTCTAGATAGCTCTGCCACTGCCTTTCTATTTAATGGTGTCAGTCAGCCTATAAACTTTCTAAGCAGCATCTGGAACTCCCAGCTTGGGCCTCTCAAGACAGATGCGGGAGTGCAGGTATTTGTTTTGAAGGGGGAGATACAGTGTTGTCCAGGGGAGCGGTGTCCTGCAGGGCTGCCAGAAGACCTGCATTCACTCCCGTTTTCAGCTCTCAGGTTGAGCCATGTAAATGTCATTGCAGGTGGGAAAGGGTAAGCACAGATCCAAATCTGTACAATGCAAAGATATGCAAATTGGATTTTAAAATAAAAGACTAATTTTTAAATCAAATCTTCTGCCTTGATGTAGGCAATTGAAGGAAGGCAAGCTGACATCTAGCAGACCTGGGTTAGACCTCGACTCTGGATTTATAAAAATTTCTGTACTTAACCCACCCTGTGCCCTTGCCACAGTGGCTGATAAGACTGAGGGAACAGACACAGTCCCTCTTGTGCAGTGCCAGGCACAGAGTGTACACCCAGCACATGAATTCTTTCTCTTTCCTTCTCTGCCCCATTGTAAAGATGAGGAGGTTCACTATTCTACAATAGTAAACCTGCTGGTCAACCTGATGGTAAGTGAAGTAAGACCCCTCAAGAGCAGAAGGGCTGGTCTAGACAGGATCCACAGGCTGGGAAGAAAGGTGCCAACAGCCCACCACCTGGTGTTCGATCTTCTCTCAAGACCACCAGGTCTAACTTAGTAAAAGGAAGCAGATGGTTAATTTCCTGACCAAGGTGCTCAGCTGAAAGGCCACCAGAAGTGGCACTAATAATTTTGCCATCCCAGGTGAATTTTGGTTTCAGAGCACAGTGCCTCTCAAAGGCATCCTCAGGCACAATAGGCTGACCATTTCCTATGTGGGGACTTTCTCTCAGTTTATGAAGAAACACTCACACAGACCTAGCTTATCCATTAGGTATGTGTGCGTGGTGGGGTAGGGTATGGCCTTGCATTTACCGGGTGGAACATTCTCCCCTGTTAATTGCAGGGATAGGCTAGCTGTCTTGTGTCCAGTGGGCTTCGAGGCAAGAGGGCAGCATAAATCCCTGTTCTGAGAGAAGACACTTTAATATGTATCCCGGACAACAGGGCACTCCTGGCTTAGTGCCCTTGCTCTGACTTTTCTTTAGTTTGAGTTGCATCCCAACTCAGCTGAAAAGCCTGGGTCCCCCTTTTTGCTTCTCTGCAAATTGTGAGACTTGGCTTTCCTTTTCAATAAAAACCGTGAATAACTTAGTATAGTTGATCACGGTGAAGTCACTGTCCAGGAACTCTCTTCCACCCGCTGTTCTTAGACAAGGACCCTGACACATTCAGCCTAATCTCCTTAGAGGACGAATTTCTGTTCCTCCTCTCGGTACTCAGCTGCCTTTGGGATTTCTGCCTTCCGCCTCGCGGCCAAAAGGGACTGAGAACCTCGATGCTGCCTTTCAGACCTCAAAGGAATGAGAATTAAATTTGCAGCAGCCGGGGGCTCTTTCGGGGTCACGCAATTTCGGGCAGCAAGTTGCACTCCGGCGCCCCGCCTCGCCTCGCCCCGCCCCGCCTCGCCTCGCCCTCTCGCGCCCTGCCGGGGCCTCCGGTGCCGTGGCTCCAAAAGGTAGGGGCGGAGCCGCGCTCAAGCGGTTGTTCCGAGGCCTAGAGGCCCCGCCCTCTGGCTTCTGGGTTAAATTTCAGCCCCTTTGCTGAATCTAGGGAGGTCGAGGCGTTGACCAGCATCTCTGAGATCTGTTTTAGGCTTGGAGGTGTTCTCTATAGGCAGGTTAGAAGCGCAGACGTGGGGCCAAGGTGTCCATAACAATAGGAAAACAGATTTCGGGGGACTTTTCGCATTTCCCTTTCTCCCACGTCTGGCATCAGTTTAATTCTCCGATTTCTGCCTTGTTGCGCCGAGTGACAGCAGCTTATGCTGGTGAAGAGGGGGATTTCTTAAGTCAGATTCTTTCTTAACCCTGTCTCCGGCACTTAGTAACGTAAAACGTTATGTCTATTGTAGATAATTGGATAAATCCAGAAAACTATAAAAATCACTTAAACTCATCGTGCTAAATACTTGAAAGCGTTTTTTGAAAAATTGCTTTCATACTGTCAAAATACAGTTTAAAGTATATGCTTCGGGTTACTCTGGTAAGGTAGAAAATTTCCATTCTCTTATCTGCTTTCTCCTTTAAAAACCACTTTAAAAGGGAAGCAGAATATTAACGCAGATCAGTAACCACAATTCAGCCTTTTTTGAGAGTATCCCAAGACCACGGAATTTCAGAGCCAGCTGTTATTTTTGAGTTTATGTGGTGAATTCGTCTGTTTTATGGACTGAGGCTCAGAAGTGACATGACTTGCTTGGGGTTGCCAAATTAGCTCCCCAGACTCTTAAGAGCACAGAATAGGGCAACTCATTTTCAGGTTGGAGACTTAAAAGAGAAAGCCTAAGAAGGGTAGAGGGGAGGTAGGCAGTCACATTAGAAAGGGACAGTTTTCTTTGGAATTTTGATACATTCTGATTTTTTTTTTTCAACAAATGGAGCTAAAGTGACATATTCTAAAATTCTAAATATTGATAGACATTATCCCTCCATGGAAGAAAATAAGGAGACAGATACATAGAGAAGCAGAGGGTGCTGTCTTAGAGAGGCATGCGTTTCTTTGGGATACATGGACCAGTCTATGAAGAAGTCAGTCCCAAACTCCTCTAGCCTAAGACTTTAAAAAAAAATAATTTATTTTAATTGGAGGATAACTATTTTACAATATTGCGGTGGTTTTTGCCGTCTACCAGTATGAATCAACCATAGGTATACATGTGTCTCCACCCTCCTGAACTCCCCTCCTACCTTCTTCCTCACCCCATCCCCCCAGGTTGTCGCGGAGCACAGGCTGTGGGTGCCCTGCTTCATGCATCAAACTGGCACCGATTATCTGTTTTACACACGGTAACGTGTATGTTTCAGTGCTGTTCTCTCAGATCATCCCACCCTCTCCTCCCAGAGTCCGAGCATCTGTTCTGTAAGTCGCGACAATGCTTTCTGCTGGGCAGCCACCATTCTTCCTTCCTCCATGATTAGTACCTCCACCGGGCCTGCTCCTCAGCAACCCCTCTGGGGCCTGCCCCGTCTCTCCTGCTGGGAGTGTTAATTGTCGACTCCTCATCACTTCCTGGGAGGCCGCCGTCTTCACACAGGAACCTCTTTCCTGACAGCAGCCTAAAGGAAGCCTGTTGTGAGTAGGGTTGTCAAGACCATGTGAAAACCTGACCAAAGCCCAACGTTGCTCTTTTTGGAATAGATAATTCACTCTTTTTCTGTCTGACTGGGACTGTAATGATAATACAAGTGAACACCTAAGAGGCAGGAAGGAAGAGGGCAAGGCACAAGGATTAAAAAGAATGACACAACCATTAAGAAGAACAGAATACCATAAAAACAGGTTAGAACCTCCTAGGCCCAAGATGGTGGAAGATTCGCTTTCCAGTGGACCTTGAGCCTCATTGCACGCTCACTATAATACATTAGCATAGACTAAATGACTCACTAGAATATTCCTCCCACTCATGAGCCTGTGAAATTACCCAGCCCATAAAAACTGCCACCCCCACACGTCGGGGGCCTTTTCAGAGAGACCAGACAGCAGCATTCCTTCTATGGAATGTGTTTCTCCCAGTGCCTTTGGAGAGGCCCGGACCCACTATCCTGGGGCTCTTGCCTTGCCTTCCGTGGTGGCCCATTCTCTCTCTACGGAGTGGGTATCTCACTCAATAAGACTGTTTTCCCTTTACTGTGGCTCACTCTTAAATCTGTTCCTGCGCGAAGCTGAAGAGATTGCACTTGGAGTCCCGTGCTGAGGGCTCACGTGAGACCTGGGACGTGACCGTCGTCTCGCGCCTTGCTTTTTCCTACAACACCTAGAGAGCGTCTAATGCTATCTCACCATGTCCCAAGCTCATTTCACAGATAAAGCGACGGGTGAGGCACAGACCAGCTTACCTGAAGTCATAGAGCTAGTGAATGGCAGAGCCGGAGTTCACACGGCTGGCTCCAGAGATGGTCTTTCTAACCACTAGACTAGGCGAATTGATTTCCTTTATGGGCTCAGCCCTTTCCCCAAGGGGCAGTATGCTAGAAGAGGCCTCCGCCAGCTGCACAGGGATTTTCTTTGCTTCTTTCCTGAGCCAGACTCTGGTGTCTTTCAAACACTAAGTTAGAAGCTTTTGTTCCGATGCCCTGTCCTCAGTTTACGTGGCAGCCAGTTTTCATTTTGTGTCATTTTGTTTTCTTTTCCATAGGATGTTTTCTGTCAAGTTTAAGAACTAATTTGTCACTGAGTAACTTTTGTAAAACTTTTCATACCAGTAATGTTAGAAAAATAATCTTCATTAGCTTCCATGTCCTAGTTTGGGTTTGCACAAGTGCAAATGTGTGACCAGAGAGAGCATATATGGGATTGGACAGATCTGTTTAAATACAAATCCTACCAGTGACCAGCAACATATCTTTTTAAAAAATTCCTTCGTTTGATGTTTTTCAAACTGTTCCAGTAGTGCTTATACAAGCTTGATATAGCGTGTGAAATAAGTGAAATACCCATACAGGCGGGATAATACAAGATGTAGAGAAGTGAAGTTGGTCATCTCCCCCTTCAGCTCTGTCCTTCTTAATCAGTGTTAGATACTTTCTTCTACTAGGCAGTTTACATAGCCTCTCCAAGCTTGTTTTCTTGTCAGTAATACAAGGATGATGCCCCACTCTGTTGAAGGACTAAGCATAATTTAAAGGGCTTCCCTGGTGGCTCAGACAGTAAAGCATCTGCCTGCAATGCAGGAGACCCGGGTTCGATCCCTGGGTCGGGAAGATCCTCTGGAGAAGGAAATGGCAACCCACTCCAGTATTCTTTCCTGGAAAATCTCATGGATGGAGCCTGGTAGGCTACAGTCCATGGGGTCGCAAAGAGTTGGACTCGACTGAGCGAGAGCATAATTTATGTGGAAGGTTCTCTTTAAATGGTAGTTGTTTGTGGAACCTAAAAGAATGATACAAAGGAACTTATTTACAAATCAGAAATAGACTCACAGATATAGAAAACAAATTTATGATTACCCCAGGGGAAAACAGGCTTCCCTGGTGTTACAGACAGTAAAGAATGTGCCTGCAATGAAGGAGACCTAGGTTCGATCCCTGGGTTGGGAAGATCCGCTGGAGAAGGAAATGGAAACCCACTCCAGTACTCTTGCCTGGAGAATTCTATGGACAGAGGAGTCTAGTAATCTACAGTCCACAGGGTCGTAAAGAGTAGGACACAACTGAACGACTAATAAACATTGAAAAGTGGGGTGGAAGTAGGGGTGAGGGGGTTAAATTAGGAGATTGGGATTAGCAGATACACACTACTATATGTAAAATAGGTAGCAAGGACCTATTGTGTAGCTCAGGGAATTATAATCAATATCTTGTAATAACCTATAATGGAAAAGAGTGTGAAAAGGAAATTATGTGTGTGTGTGTGTGTGTGCGTGTGTGTGTGTGTGTGTGTGCGTATAACTGAATCACTTTGCTGTGTACCTGAAACACTGTAAGTCAACTATATTTCAATGACATAAGCAAATAAAATGGTAGTTATTATGTATTGGGAACATACGTCCATTTGGGCTGCAGTAAGGTGCATTTTTGCCGTGGAAAGAAGGGTTCATCAACTTTCCCGCTCGCTCAGTTTCTCCAGTCTCCTCTGTCTTGCAGCCTGTGGCACAACCCAGAGCTCAGGAGTGGGCAGCTGCTCCTGGGAACCCCTAGCCAGGCCCAGAAGGCAGGTGGAGCTCTTTTCCCCAACCACGAGCAGTAGTCAGGGTGAATCTGGGTCTGAGCTCCAGGCCTTCTGATCCTGGGGCTGGGCTTGTGTGAGATTCAAATGAAGTTAGAGGACTGGAGAGGAAGGAGAGCCTGCCTTAACTCCCCCCTCCCTCCCCGTCAAACCTCAGACAGCTCCCTGTGCTTCTCTCCTGCACATGCACCTCTTCCTGCCTTCTCCACCTGGATGCACAGGTCTCTCCCCGGCCAGGTGGCGTCTTGCCTGGGTGCTAATAATAGACAGGAGTAAATCTGCCAGGCAGTGCATTCAGGAGACTGTCCCAGCTCTGCTCTTTCACCGTGATCCTGGCAAACGGGCAGGGCTGACTTGGTAAATAGCCCTTGTGAGCAGAATAAGCCTTTGTGTGTCCTAGAAACTCCTGCCGTCCCTCCCTGAGGGCAGCACCCTCCTGGAAGGGTGATGGGGATGCCTTCGCCCTGGAAATCTTAGGGAAACCTGGTTTCCAAGAGCTCTAGACTTCCAGGCCGTCTGGGGGCTGGGAAGGGACACTGCAAGACGGCTACTCTTCATCAGTTCAGTTCAGTCGCTTAGTCGTGTTCGACTCTTTGTGACCCCATGAATCGCACCTACCTAA
This sequence comes from Capra hircus, assembly GCF_001704415.2. Lineage (NCBI taxonomy): Eukaryota > Metazoa > Chordata > Mammalia > Artiodactyla > Bovidae > Capra > Capra hircus. The sequence continues at coordinate 28,240,877 of NC_030823.1, read as the reverse complement.
AAGGCAACACGGTATGTTTGTGTTAGTCCTTTTCGAGGCTCTAAAGCAGAAATCAGAGTGAAAGAAGAAAAACAAAAGATCTACAGTTTTCCTATTTAAAAAAAATAAGAATCCCCAAAGCCTGCCTACCCAATGCAGTAGATAGTTCTTGTAACTTGCTTGTATAAACTTCTTTAGAAATTGTTTCAGCACCCCTCTGGGCAGCTACCTTAAATTCTTTTTAAATTTCAAGGTAGGATATCCGTCCATTAATGGATTAAATGAAACACTTCCAGACTTGGGGGTTATTCTCCAGGACTTTTGCTAGATACCTTGCACTTGGATGATGTTTTGTGGTTTGCAAAGCACTTTCACATCTGTTTTCTCACTTAGTTGTCACAATAACCTTGGGAACCAGGCAGGGCATGTCTTGTTATTATCCTTGCTTCACAGATGAGGAAGCCATGGTTTTGGAAGGTTGAGTGGCCTGCTCAAGGTCACACGGGGGGGTGGAGAGGGCCCTAGAGCTCAGACTTCTCTTAATTGGCCTGCTTCCCACTGAGATGAAATAGCAGGATGGTTCCCGGGACCCAAGATCTGGGGTGTGGGGGGATGGAGTTAGGGGGAATGTTCTTAGATTAAATTAATTCATAGTTCTTCTTTATGAGTGTGTGGACTCGCTGGTTGTGGCTACTTTTTTGCTTCATTAGAATCTGCAGGTAAGCCAAGATGGCTGACTTTGTGTCAGGCCGTGTGCAGTGGCATGAATTAGCATGGGCGTGTCCATGACTCTCCTTTCTGCATTGTTTTACACATCAAAATTGCCCTGCAGGTAATCATGAGTTAAAAGACGGTACACAAAAGGCATCAGGCAGCAGCCAGATGTTCATTTTAATAAATGGAAAATATGACTCAGAACTGGGGCCACTCTGACCCTCCAGGCAGGCAAATTAGCCCTTGAGGGTAAAGTCTTTGTCTTTGGATCGATTGTAGAGGATGTGGGAGCAAGGGGCCCAGGGTCAGGTAGTTTTGTTTATTTCTCCCCACTTCTTCTGTTTGGTCTTGCTTAGATTCCTCTGGGCAGAATATTCTACCAAAATTCTGCAGAACTGGGGCAGTAATAATAAACAAGGCTCAGAAGGATGAGTTGGGGAAGTACTCAAGTGGAAATGTAGCTGAGGGGATAAACTGGAGGAGCCAGAGTTCAGTGCTCAAGAAAGCTTTGTAAGTAAGGACTTGATTCTTGTTGATGGTAAAAGGCTGCCTTTGCGTAGCGCTTTGGAGTGTCCTGAGAACCTTCACCTTTATGCCTTATTCCGTATCACTCTGACAACCAAAGCTGTGAGCAGAGCAGTTAATAATATCCCCGTTTTATAGGGGAAGTAGAAACCGAGAAGCAGGAAGGTTGAGTAATTTGCCCAAGCTTCCACAGCTAGTAAATGGCAGAGCTGGGCCCAGAGCCCTGGTTGTCCAACCCTTGCTCGGTTGAGTATTCTTTCCAATCTACCATCCAGCCTTCTTCCCCCTCTTCCTCCCCTCAGCTGCCCAGGGGCTCCTGACCATCTGTCTGCTTAGAGGTAAGGGAAGCGATAGTGAGAAGTTTTCCAATGCTGAGATGTTTCTGGAAAAGAGTGGACCTGTATCTGGATCCTGATCTGTGTTTTTTGGGGGTAATGAGGCTGAGCCTTAGACACTCTGCTCTGGAGAGTGCTGTGCAAGCATTTCCAAGTGTGGCCGGGCTTCTTGCACACTGCTAGTGGAAAGTAGTAAGAGTTCCATTTTCCTGTTTCAAGCGAGCATTTCCCCCTTGGGGTTATAGTAACCACTTCCTCCTCAGCACCCAGTGGAACATGGTAAACACCAGTTACAGCAGAGTATTCCCTTCTGAGAGCAGGGTTCCTTTTTTTCCTCTTGTCTTGAAATACACACAGGGTCTGAAGGATAAGTCTCCTTCCCCTCTGATACAGGGCTTGGGGAGTACAGAAAACCCACATGCAGGTCAACTGCAGGTCTCCCAAGGTGCTTTGTCATCCTGCTTCATTTTGGAGGAAACTGGGTTGGCGTTCCACCTAGTAGGAATATGGAGCCGTTAATTATCAGGAGTTGGGGGAAGCACACTGCGTCAGGTTGCTAGGAATGAGAAGGAACAGACCCTGCAAGGTTTTTTGAAGACTTTCAGGGGAGCAGAGCAGAACTTGGTGGTTAGGTAATGATGAAAAGGAAGCAAATAGGGATTCTAGAGAAATGAAAAGAGTGTGGGGGATATAAGTAAAGGATCAGTAAAGAATGAGTAAGATGTTTGAAGAGGGGCTGTTGATTTTAGATATTTTAAAACTAATACTTAAAAATATATATTTATAATTGCTGGTTTGCCATACACTTGGTACAAGAACTTCTGAATCCACCCCAGTCCTTCGTAGAACCTTGAAGACCATGGAATCCCACCCCCAGAAGATGCTTGTGATGTAGAGCTGATCACACCGACCTTGGAGGGCGGCAGCTGAGGTGGAGTGGCATGTGGGTGAGCTTGAGGCATGTGTGAACCATAAAACCTCCTGACTCTGTCCTCCAATTATGCAGTGACTGAGCCAAAGAAGGGGAAAAAGTAAAACCACTCTTTGTGAATTTGTGCTTAATCTTTATGCATTATTAAACGGAACAATAAAAGAGCAGGCCTCTGAGCCTATCTGGAAGAGAGATCTCGGCAGAACAAGCTGGAGCTTCCTGCAACTCTGGCGGGTTTGCAGGACAGTCCAGATATAGAAACTTAAATTGCACACAGGCTTGTAACATTTCCCACTTTGTGCAGATAGATAAAAAAGCCGAAAGGCCAAGAAATAGAAATATATGACATACATCTCATATATGATGTGTGTTATGTATCAATCTATGCTGTGCTATATTCTGTACTCTATAGGTGCCAAAGAGCCATCAAAACTTCCATACATCTTGAGAAGTTAGAGGAATCCCTTGATAGGTAAGAGTTGAGACTCCGGCTACAGGTTGGGAGTTGCCTGGAGTCACAGTTCCTGTGACTGTGTTTAGACTGCCGAGGTCTCTGTGTTGGTCTTCTCCATGTCATCCCTACTCCTCAGCAAGACTGAAGGTGTTTTCACAATTGCTCCAGTGCTTCCCTTTTTAAAAACAGGAATATCTAGAAAAACATTCTTGCCATACACTTGGCACAATTTAAAGCACGTTCTCCATGTTCTCCACTTGTCAGAAGCAGGCTTCTGGTTAGGAAGGACCAGTGTTCTGAGGGTAGTGGGTATTTCTGATCACTGGAACTGGGGGACTTAAACCAAGTGCAAGCTCTGTCCCCTAGACCGTCTTCCTGTTTGTCTGCCTGAGTTCACACCTCTCATTAGGAGCTGCAGTCTGGAGCGAGATATCTACAAAGTGAAAGTGAAGTCGCTCAGTTGTGTCCGACTCTTTGCCACCCCATGGACTGTAGCCTACCAGGCTTCTCTGTCCATGGGATTTTTCCAGGCAAGAATACTGGAGTGGGTTCCCATTTCCTTCTCCAGGAGATCTTTCCGACCTAGGGTTTGAACCCGGGTCTCCTGCATTGTAGACAGAGGCTTTACTGTCTGAGCCACGAGGAATATCTACACCCCTTCATCAAACCTGAAATTCCTTTCACCTCCCACAGAGGCACACCCAGGGCAGCACCCCTCAGCAGCCCACAGACAGGTTCTTATCTCTAGTCCAGAATTCCTTCCTGTTTCCATGTTGTCAGGATCCCAAGGCCTTTGCAAGCACCTCCTTTGCACAGGGATCTCGCCTCCAGGCTGGAGTGGGCATGTGAAAGAGTCGTGCTCTCACACCCAGAGATAAAACAGTCATGGTCCAAAGCAGAGAGCTGTGTTTTTTTTTAATCCATCTTCCTTTCTTACCTGGACAATCACACAATCTCAAAACTAATCTCTCTGCCTTGCTTTCTCTTCCCCAGGTCTGCTCTTCACACAGGCTGAATGAGATCTTTAAAACCCAAAAACTGATCACAACGCTCCTCTCCCAGAACCCCCATTGCCTTCTCATATCTCTCAAATAGAAGCCAAGATCCTCAAGGCAGGCTAAGGAGTGCTGCCCGAATGGACCTGGTTTCTTTTCCCATCCCCCTTTGCTCATTCCATTCAGGCCGCTTGTATCTCTTGCTGACCTTTGATCCTGCCTAGCACACTGTGTCTCAGGCCCCTGAACTGGGCTGCTCTCTTGACCTTGGCCAGGACCAGGCCGTGTGCAGGGCTCAGCTCCTCACTTCCTGCAGGAAGGCCTTCCCTGAGCGCCCGGCCCAGATAGCAACCCCTCCCCCTGCCCTGAGCCACACCCTTTCCTCTGCCTCCCTTTATCTTTCTTCAAAACACTCACTGCCATCCGATGTACCCGGTATTTATTTATATGATGTACCATTTATATATTTATGCCTTTTTCCACTGGGAAGGGAGGGGCTTTGCTGTGTTCACTGCTGTGGCCGCTGTGCCTCGGACCCAGCATGTGGCAGATACTCTATAAATATTTGTCCAAAGGCCAGCAGAGAAATGAACCCACCAGCAGCAGCATTTATTGAGCTCTTGATTGGGCACCGTGTTTGTAGCGAGGGGTTCAAAGATGACTCTCACGGTCCTGCTCGCACCATCTTGCTCTCGTCTCTGTGGGAGGGAGTCACACATAACTCTGTACGTCACTATGTTCCTACCTGCTCTTTCTGAGTATTGGAAAGGCCGCTCACCCTGTTATTCCAGCTGTTATCCTCCTCTACTGTCCCTGGGCTTCCAGAGTTCCATGGGGCCCCATTCAGGGAACAGTGTCCAGTCTGGATCTTGAGGAGCCTGCCCAGAGGGGAAGGAAGGCTGCTTCTCCCTCAGATGAAGGGGCATTTTGGAGGTGGCTGTGTTCTTGGATCAAATGCAAGGAGAAGCACTGAAGGTGCTGGAGGAGACAGAACAGCAGAATATGCATGTCACACGTGTGTGTGTGTGTGTGTGTGTGTGTGAGAGAGAGAGAGAGAGAGAGAGAGTGTGTGAGATCTGGGCTTCCCAAGTGGTGCTAGTGGTAAAGAACCTGCCTGCCAATGCAGGAGACGTGAGATGCCGGTTTGATCCCTGGATTGAGAAGATTCCCTGGAGAAGGGCATGGCAACCTGCTCTAGTATTCTTGCCTGGAGAATCCTATGGACAGAGGTCACAAAGAGTCAGCCATGACTTAGCTTGCTTGTGACCTCTACATTTTTAAAATTGTAAAAGCCAACTAACTGTATGACATTTTAGAAATAAAGTAAAAGAACCTATAACCCAACTATCACCATAACCCTAAAATTTTAACCAAGTCTATTGATTTGTTGATTATTAATTAACCAGTTAATTTATATTCCATCTTCTTTTTAAAAAATTTATCTATTTCGCTGCATCAGGTCTTAGTTGGGGCTTCCCTTGGGGGCAACTTAGCATGTGGGCTTAGCTGCCCCAAGGTATATGGGATCTTAGTTCCCTGCCCAGACCCCAAGGTATATGGGATCTTAGTTTCTGTCCGGGGATCGAACCAGTGTTCCCTGCACGGCAAGGTGGATTCTTAACCACTGGGTCAACAGGCAAGTCCCTGTATTTCATTTTAATTCAAAGAGGTTTGAGAATGCTTACAAGCTTATATGTAGTACAATAGAATATAATAAATAACTAAGAAATCAGAACAAAGACTTAAATAGGTTTATGGAAGTCAATATAAACTTAATATGCAGAAATGCATATTAATGTAACTCCTTATATAAATTCATGTATTTCCTCCTGGCCTTTTAATTATGCACATTCTTCGTAGACTATTCTGCTTTCCCCCCTGCCACCACTTAACACTATACCAAATTTTCCAAGTTACCTTCTAACTGTTATTGTTCAACACCAAATGATGAATCCCAAGGATTATTTAATCATTCCTCTATTGTTAGATCTTGGGTTATTTTCAATGCTATTGTTAAATAAACAATAGCTTAATTAACATCTTTGTGCTTGTAACTTTTTCCATATTTTAGAGTATTTCCTTAAGTAGATTTCCAGAGCTAAAATAACTAATGAAAGCTTCAGACATTTATATGGCCTTTAAAACATATTTGTGAACTGATTTCCCTCAAGGCCCTATACACTTGGGGTGTTTCCAGCAGCCTTCCACTGTGCACTGCTCCTCACAAGCACTTGTATTGATTATGTCTCTGTTTTTTGCTAACTTAATGGGGAAATCTTATATTGTTTTTTTCATTATGTGTTGGTTGAATTTATGTTGCCAAGTTATCTATTGGCATCTTGGAGGTTTTTTTCACCTATTTCTGTGAGTTCTTTATGTACAGAATGTGTTAACCCTTCCATCATAATGTATTCTGTAAAATCTTATTTCCAGTTTGACTTGTACTTACATTTGGGGGTTGCTTTGCTCTTAATACTTGGAAGTCTTACATTTGGGATACTCAAAGCTCTGTTAATTTCCTCTGTTGTTTCTACTCATTTCCCTAGAGACTATAGTCCAGGTTCATTAGCCCAGCAGTCCAGGTCTTAGTGATCTTGGCTTGGTTCCCTTCTCCCAAAGCCTCACCTTCTCTTCTCCTCTTGAAACCATCTTGTCAGAAAGCTGAACCAGTGGCTTATCTAGCATATTTGGCATGTGGCCTGGATTTTTTTTTTTAAAACACTCTTCTGTATGACAAAGTTATTTTCAGTGATAATAAAGAAATAAATAATAAAAATGGCCAGGAAAGATTTGCAGACAATAAAATGTTTCTACTATTGAATTTTGCACATACGATCATGCCAGTCAATAAACACTCTGTGGTGGTGCTGGTGGTTGGGGGTCGGGGGCAGAGGCAGAGATGAGTAGTGGATTTAATACTTGCTGAAGACAGTAATGCATCCTTTGGGAAATGGGGAAAATTTGCACTTACATATTGGTCTATAGCTGTAATGACTAATAACATTATAGCTACTATTTCTTTGCTATTGTTGTTTAGTTGCTAAGTCGTGTCCAACTCTTTTGCGACCCCGTGGACTGTAGCCCGCCAGGCTCCTCTGTCCATGGGATTTCCCAGGCAAGAATACTGGAGTGGGTTGCCATTTCCTTCTTCAGGGGATCTTCCCAATCCAGGGATTGAACCCTCATCTCCTGCACTGGCGGGTGGATTTTTTACCACTGAGCCACTGGGGAAGTCTTCTATTTCTGAGGCTGGTATGTATTTGTCAGACTTCATAAAAACTGACCCTGCTTTGCATATTCATGTTAGGTAGACGAGCCAGATTTCTCCATCTGTCTCCACTTGTAGTTGGTTGTAGAGAATTTTTTATTCATCTTAATTTTGAAAGTTCTTTCAATTGAAACGTCAGGTATACAAGTAGAAAAAAATCTTAATCATAAAGGCATGTTTGGCAGAAATTCACCAATTTCCCATTTCACAGTAAATCCCGAAACTGTAACATTGTCCTTATCTGTCTGTCTTTGGATTTGATTGTATGTCTCTGCTTTAGAAAAAAGTTGCACATAAAAAACAAAAACAAAAAAAAAACTCCACAAGTGGTCTTAACAGAATGTCAGGGAAGCCAACTTCTGTGTAGAATACAATACATTTATTAAAAGATAAGTAATGGGCTTCCCTGGTGGCTCAGACAGTAAAGAATCTGCCTGCAGTGTGGAAGACCCAGGTTCGATTCCCCTGGGTCAGGACGATCCACTGGAGAATGGAATGGCTACCCACTCCGGTACTCTTAGGGCTTGCTTGGGCTCAGATGGTAAAGGATAAGTAATAAATCTGTGAATTTGAAGCTTACATATGTTATTTAAAATTAAACAGTCATGTGCTCAGTTGTTTAGAGTTAGATAAGAGGCTTGGAGGAATTAGACAGAATGTTAGGTTAGGAATATGTTCAATCAGAATTGCCAGCTTGTGGTGATAATAAAAAGCTGATCAGTTTTATTATTGTTGTAAATTCCCAGCAGACTGTTAACCCTCTTAATTGCTTGCCTCTGAGGCAAACTGCCCCCCTCTGCCACGGCTTGATGCTGAGCTAAGCTGCTTGCTGTTCTGTTTGTGCTTTTATTTCTCTGTTTTGCTTATGTTTTACCCAGGGCCGAAATCTTACCTGAAACACACACATACCCTCTGCACCATCCTCATCTTCCAGGATGTAGCTTAAATGCCACCTTTCCTGTAGAGCTTCGTTAATATATTTCCCCTGATTCCCAACTAAGCTAACTTCCTATAGCCCCTATCTGCATCTCTATAAAATTGCCGACATTTTCTACCCTCTAATGTAGTTTTGTATCCCCCGTAAAGGACTCAGCACTGAACCTAAGACATAGTATTTGATGGTTGGTGTACTTCGCTGAATTGGAATGGTACAAACTGTCCTGGATGGTAGAGGGCAAAACGAGGAGAAGTAGGCAGGAGATAGCACAGGATTTTGGATTTCACCAGCAGGGGAGGTGAGTGGAGGCTGTTGTTGTCGGGACAGGGCCAAGGAGAGAGCAGCACTTGACTGTTTGCTCTCAGTCAGGACAGAAGCTTCTGGAGAGGACACCCAACAAAGGGAGGTGGCATACTTGTGGAACCGGCTTTGGCCTGGCTTTGTAGAAACCTGGATTCTTCTCTGTTGAGCTTGTGATCTGGGCAGGTCCCTTCCCTCTGGGCATTCTTTGCAGTGAGGGACCTGCACAGAGTGGCCTGAACTCTAGTTGCTTCTTGCTCCAGCATTCACAAAGTGAACTTCAGGTGCTTTTAGGGGCTCCTAAAGGGTTTAGGGTTCACACAAGGTGCCTTTAGGGGCTCCGCCTTCCTTTTGTGTCCAAGTCCCTGGCCAGCCGTGCCTGAGTCTGTGGGAGGAAGCCAACCCCTCCTGGGAGTTGTGTGCAGCCTGGACCAGCCTCTGATGGGGATGGGAGAGGCCAGGGAGCCTGCTCAGGGTGACCTGTCTGGGTCCTGGGTGCTCCCTGAGAGGCTGGCCCTGGCGGCGGGACCTCATGAAGGCCTCAGAGGCTGCTGCCTCTGGTTCTTGACTTCTTAGTGTGTGTGAGGCTCCTCCTTCTGCTTCAGGAATCACAGCTTTCAGCCAGACTCCACAGTGAGGACTGGGGCTTCTGGAGGAGTCCCCCTCTTGCCTTCCCAAGCAGCCTCTGAGTCCAGGAGGGCACTAGCCCTTTAGTGTAACAGGCACTGATTGCTTCTTGACTCTGGGAAAGTCATGCGCTAGGGCCTAGGGTTTCAGCTGTTCACTGACCTTACGGATTGCTCGCTGTAGTTTGAGTGAAACCCATGGTACAACCAGATAATTTGATTTTACTCTAAAGGGAGCCGCAAATGAACATGCAGGGTGTGGAGGAGCAGTTCTCCAGGGAAGGAAGCAATGAGCTTCTTCATGTGTTGGGCAAGGGGACGTGTGGTCTGGGGAAGGGCAGAGAGGAGGTGACAAGTGAGCAGGGTTTGAGAGAATGGAGACCAGCTCTCTGGGCAAGTCAGGAGGGTAGCTCTCCAGCCAGAGAGGGAGCAGCATGACAGGCTCAGAAGCATGAAGCCACATGATGTGTCTTGGCGGAAAGGTCAGATTTTCTTCTTCAGCACAGGGGGTGAAGGGGCGTGCCCGGGCCAGGGCTCTCAAGAGCCCCTCTGAAGGAGTTTGGTCTCTGTTCTGAAGACTTTGAGGAAGCTGTTGAGGGTTTAAAGCAGGCAGGGGTCTGCTGAAATTGGTGAGATGAGCTTTACATTGTAAGAGATGCAGAGGGGGAATTGGAGGAAGGTACACCTGGAGAGAGGGAAGGCCGTATAATCCAGGAGAGATGGGAGGAGCACAGGATGGTGCAGATGAGGATCGGAGAGCCGCTGGGGAGGTAAAATCAGGGGCCTTGGACCATCTGCACCGGAGTCTCCTTAGCTCCCCTGAGGGGGATCCCCAGGTCTCCCACATAGTTTGTAATCCTCAGTTCCTGTCACCCTGCTGAATGGGTGTCAGGGCAGGACTCTGCCCAAAGCCCCTTAAGCTCCCAGCCACCAGGAAACCAGTGAGGTATGTGGGCAAACAGTGGGACTCCTGTCTTCCTGATGCTCTCTGAAGGAGCTGGTTGTCTTGGGAGCAGTGAGCAATTGGGCTCTGGCCTCTGAGAGCCTCTGGCTTTGGAGGAGGCACCGTGATTGGGTGGTTTGGTCACCTCGGCATCCTCAGCCCCCAGCCATAGGCGCTCTGGCCACAGGATCCCATCCGGTGGTCCCTGCTCTTCTCGTTTCATAGCTGGTCTCTCCCCAGCCTTCCCTGCAGATAGCCTGTGCTTCATGCGTCGCCTTTGGGAAGACTGCAGGGCGGACATGAGACCAAGGCATTTATCGCTCACACCTTCCCTTATCCAGGAGACCCTTGGTGGCTGGCCCTCTACCATCCAGTTTATCATTTTATTCTCATTTTCACCAGATTTAGGGGAAGAGAGAGGCTGGGCAGGAGCTTTGGCTCTGGTGTGGGCCTGTACCTAAAAAGCGCGGCTGGCACTGCCCTGGGAAATACGCAGAGGCCATGGGACCCTCTGGTTTCTCCTAGCATTCTTTTTAAAAAATTTTTATCGGAGTATCTATGTGTGTGTTAGTTGCTGAGTCGTGTCTGACTTTTTGTGACCCCATGGACTATAGCCCACCAGGCTCCTCTGTCCATGGATTCTTCAGGCAAAAATACTGGAGTGGGTAGCCATTTCTTTCTCCAGGGGATCTTCCCAACCCAGAAATTAAACCCAGATCTCCTGCACTGCAGGTGAATTCTTTACCATCTGAGCCACCAGGGAAGCCCATACTTAATCGGAATATAGTTGCTTTCATTTTAGTTCAGTCCAACTCTTTGTGACCCCACAGACTGCAGCACTCCAGGCTTCCCTGTCCATCACCAATTCTCGGAGCTGACTCAAACTCATGTCCATTGAGTCGATGATACCATCCAACCATCTCATCCGCTGTCATCCCTTTCTCCTCCCACCTTCAATCTTTCCTAGCATCAGGGTCTTTTCCAGTGAGTCAGTTCTTCGCATCAAGTGGCCAAAGTATTGGAGTTTCAGCTTCAGCATCAGCCCTTCCAGTGAATATTCAGGACTGATTTCCTTTAGGATTGACTGGTTGGATCTCCTTGCAGTCCAAGGGACTCTAAAGAGTCTTCTCCAGCACCACAGTTCAAAAGCTTTACAAAGTTGTATTGGTTTCTACTATACGGCAAAGTGAATCAGCTATACATATATCCATCCCCACTTATTCGGATTCCCCTAGCATTTTGAGTGTTAGGTTTTGTGGCTAAGACATTAAGGTTCTTCCTGACCCACTGTGGTGATGCCATGGTGAGCGTCTCCTCCCCAAGGCTGGGCCACAACTAGTGGTTCCAAGTGCCAGGCACCCCGAGTTCTAAATTCTGCTCTGATTTGAAGCCCATCAGAGCCTGTTCTGTTTGGCCATGACCCAGTGATGTCCCACCTCTCTGGTTGAGGAGGCTGGGCCTGGTTGTGTGGCTCAGAAGTCCTGGGTTCTCCTTCAGCTTCCCTAAGTAACCACTGAGCCACCTCTTGCCTCCCTCTCCCTGGCTACTAATCTAATCAGAGAGGGCACCTTTCTTCGAGTGTTTTATTTTATCCTTAGACCTAAATGGCCATGTCTCACCTTGCCTGTGGGGTGGGTGGTGTTCAAGCATTACCCTTGTTCTCCCACATCATCCTCCCTACAGTCCGAGAGGCAGGGTGGTGCTGTGCACTGTCTGCAGATGAGAAATAGAAACTCAGGGGAGTAAGTGACTTGACCGTGTTGCATGGCAGTGAGTTGAGGTCCTAAGGCATCCTTGGAGCCTGATCCCCTTCGTCTGTCATCCAGAAACTCAACTTGAATGCTGTCGGAAGCCAGGCAGGTAATGCAGTGAATACCCGGTGACAGGTGACAGAAGGCCCATCTCAAGGTGTGGAGTTAGCTCTAGCCCACAGATGGTCATCACCCCAAATGGGGCGGGGGGTGGGGGGCGCGATGTGAAGCACAGTATTTCAAAGAAAGCTGGAAATCTGGATGTTTGTGTGAAATGTCCTGATTTTTAAATGTTGGCAACTAGTTTCGAACAAAACAAATTGTTGGCAAAGAAAGCGAGTCTGCTGGCCACTGGCTGGAAGCGCGGCCCTGTGTCCTCCAGCCGCTCGGTGGCTTTCCTCTGGGTCTGGTTTGGGGCTGAGGGGGAACTCCACCGCCTGACTTCCCCGGCCAAGGGTTTGGGAAGTTGGGAAAGAGGAAACCGTCCCAGGAGCTGCCGGTCCATCCACGCCCTACTGGCCAAGCACTCTGTAAATAGCTCATCTGCTTGCATTCCCAGGGCAAATACTTTCCATTTTCCTCTTGGGTCACCGTGAATTCTGGGGTTCTCTGGCAGTTTATTGCCTCGCTTCCTTTTCCAAAGATTGAAATGACGGCAGCTTGAAAATATTTTCTCCATTTGGGTTTTTCCTTGGTGACCTCACTCAGAGACAGATGTGCCCTAATAATAGCATCAAAAATTGAGGGGGATAGATGAGCCAGCTGGTTCTGTTCCCTAGAAGTTATGTTACAGTTCCCAAATGTGGGCTGTCTCCAGGGACCTGGGGTGGAGGCAGAGCCTGTGACAGGGCCGGGGTCACCGTGAGACTCCGGAGTGCCCCCCTCTCTGGGACAGAGTCCCTGCAGCTGTGTTGAGGCTCTCACGCCTAGTCCGGGCTCCCAGCTCAGCTGCTGGGCTCCCGGCACTCGGCAGGTGGACAATGCAAAGGAGGTTTGCGCTTGGCCTGGATTGGCAGACAAAGCGCTTTCTCAACTCCTGCCTTTTCCCTGTGCCCAGAGGCTTGGAACTTGGCGAGACCTAAGCCCAGTCTGTCTGAAGCAGCCAGTCTTCCAAGGGTCTCTCTGGTTGCTTTGGCTCAGGCCTGCTGGCTGGAAGGACCCTCGGTCATTAAGCCAGTTTCTCAGCTGCCATCTGAGAATACGTTTTCCAGACAACCCACTTGCATCTCTCAATAACGTTTCACTTCCCCCGACTTAGTTGGAAGGGGCTGGAAACACGTCTAAGGGAATCAGAAGCATTCCGTTAAGCCGTGTCAGCAAGAAGGGGGGCTTTTGTAGCTCAAGCTTTGAGGCAGAGGGTGGGGTGTCCCTTATATAGAAAAGCTTTCACCATCCATATGCAGGTGCTGATGCTGGGTTGTGGGTTAGCTCCTCTGTGCATCTGAGGGAGAAGCTGGGAGAGACTGGCAGAAGCTGGCTTTCAGTTCCGTTCAGTTGCTCAGTTGTGCCTGACTCTTTGGGACCCCACGGACTCCAGCACACCAGGTTTCCCTGTCCGTTACCAGCTGCCCGTGTCTTCACACAGGAGATCCCCAAGGCGGTGTTAGGATCCGTTCCCTGTGTAACTTAATTATCCCAAGAGCTGCTGTTAAATACTTCAGTGTGTTAATGCATTGTAGCCTAAAGCAGGAAAGTGAAGGAAACAGTTGTTGGGTGTGTGGGAGACCCCTCTGAAGTTGGGCATGTGAGGGATTCATGGGCTGCCAGGGATGGGAGTTGGGGTAGGAGCCCCAGGTCTGTTCCCTGATTGGGATCCGAGCCTGGCTGAACCCCTTGGCCCCTGGGGGCTGCTCAGGGAATGAGAGGTGCCCTGGGAGGCTCCTGCTATGCAGTAAAGTGCTAAGTAAGCACTCAGGGCTCCAGTTGACAGAGAGGCATGGGGATGGGCGATGAGTCAATCTGTTTATGAAAATCACACATACCGACAGACGTCAGGATGACCCGGGGGACAGCTGCACTCTGATAGCTGACAAGTCTTGCTCATACTTGGGGGTTCGCTGGTGTGTCTTTCTGGCAACCCATTTCCTGTGCCTCCAGCAGTCTGCACGTGAACAGATGCATGACTGCCTCACTGAGACAGGCCTCTACCCAGAGCAGCCCTGGTCGGGAGAGGGAGGCTGGGTGACTCAGAGCTCTGCCTCAGCTCTGTTGGGCAGGGCCGCTGCAGTTGGGTTCCAAGCCTCTGCAAGCCCGCCTTCCTATTTGCTGAGCGCCGCTCAGCCACAGGCAAATCAGTGTCATCTGTCAGAAACATGAATTGCACCCGTGTGTCTTGCTTGGAAATATTTTCTAAATATAGCTAAATATTTGATACTGCACATGATTTGTTCTCATGTGGTATTCACGCTCTTCCTGAAAAGTTTCCTTGTTAGAAATGCCTTCAGTGGGAGTTCCCCCAAAATCTGACTTTGGAGTCAGTCCAGAGTATCCCCTTTTGACCAACACCTTTACAAGTGCTTTCTGGGGTCTCAGAAACTACTTAAACAGTAGTGTTTAATTTGTGAATGTTCTTCCCTAGAGAAGAAAACTTTTATCAAGCTGAGGAGTGAGGAGTTCTTGTCTCTTCTAGTTGTACTATGTATACAGTAGGATCCTCAGGTTCTTAAGTTTATAACCAGAAGATTTCAGTCTCAGAGCATCTTTGAGAAAATACAGGGAGAAGCTAACGCAGGAGAAGCTTGTTTCCATAAGCAGCACTGTTGTGCTTGTGAGCACTGGAGGGAGAAAAGAGGACATTTTCCATTCTTCCACATTTTGCGGAAAACTTCCTTTCCAATTCCTGGCCAAGAAAATGTCATCTTCTAGAAAGGAGAAGGGGCTTCCCACGTGGCGCTAGTGGTAAAGAACCCTCTTGCCAGTGCAGAAGACAGACGTCAGAGACTCAGGTGCGATCCCTGGATCGGGAAGATCCCCTGGAGGAGGGCATGGCAATCCACTTCAGTGTTTTTGCCTGGATAAATCCCATGGACAGAGGAGCCTGATAGGCTACAGTCCGCAGGGTCACACAGAGTCAGACATGACTGAAGCGACTTAGCACGCCAAAAAGAGAAGGGGCAACAGAGGATGAGATGGTTAGATGGCATCATTGACAGTGGACATGAATCTGAGCAAACTCTGGGAGATAGTGAAGAACAGGGGAGCCTGGCGCGCTTTAGTCCATGGGTTGCAAAGAGTCAAACATGACTTAGCAACTGAACAACAGCAAAGCGTGGGGTGAAGAAGTCTGTTTCCACATGGGCCACCTGTCGGAGCTGCCTGGGGCCTGTTGCCTGGGAACAGGCAGAGTGACTTCTTTCACACCTTGGGTCCCTGGGGGAGACTGGGGTGGTGAGAGGGAGGGTCAGCAGTGAATAGAGGAACTGCTGGTGGTTGCTGGGCAAGGGTGCCTCTCATACCCGTCCTAGAAGGGCTCCTGGGAGTTCTGGACTTCCAGGAAGTCTCTGCATAAGGAAAGAATCGACCTGTTCCTGGGGACCCACTGCCTGATGTCTGTGGCCTTCACCCTCTGCACTTTCCTCTTGGAAAGGTGGCCTCCGAAGGCCAGGGCTGGGGTGGAAAAGGAGGTGATCAGACCCTGCTGAGCCAGTGCAGAACCCCCTTCTGTGTGCTTCATCCCGTGGACGGGCTTCTGTCCTCAGGAGGCTTACAGACCAGACTGGACACACGAGAGGTTTGCAGTACTCTCTACTGAGGGCTTCTTCTGTAGCAGGCACTGCGTAGAGAGACTTTAATGCAGAAAATAACCCTGCCGGGTAGGTGGTATTCCCATTTTAAAAATAAGGAGGAAACTGAAGCTCAGAGAGGTTTGGTAACTTGCTTAATACCACCAGCCAGGAATAACAGGATCTAAACCTGGGTTTATCTGGCTATAACGGTGCATGTTACAGATGACCAATGAGGCCGCCTAGCAGAAGGATGGACAGCTTGGACCCTGAAGCCAGACTGCCTGGGTTCATATCTTAGCTTTGTCATTTACCATTTTTAATTGGGCAAGTTGCATTCTTGGGCAAGTTGCTTAATCTCTGTTTCTCAGTTTTCCCATCTGTGAAATGGGCTAATGAAATGACCGAGGTGACAGGTTGAGATACTTGTATTATGTATACATAATACTTACAAAGCACTTAGCATTGTGTCTAGCTGTAGTAAACACTCGAGCATGCCTGCATGCATGCTCAGTCATATCTGACTCTTTGCAACCCTATGGACTGTAGCCCCCCAGCCTCCTCTGTCCATGGGATTTTCTGGAGAAGAGTAATGGAGTGGGTTGCCATTTCCTCCTCCAGGGGCTCTTCTCCATCCAGGGATCGAACTAGCATCTCCTGTGTCTCCCGCATTGGCAGGAGGATTCTTTTACCACTGAACCACCTGGGAAGCCTAAACACTAGAGACATACAACGTATTTATGTGTGCTCTTGGCTCCACCCCACTGCCTGCCCAACCTTACATCCCAGAAGCTGAGAAGGAGGGACTGGGATGAAGGAGGGGTGTTGGAGCTGAGGTTGTCCTGACTGGTCCCTGTGAGGAAGTGGCTCCGGGAGGGGCACTGGGGGTGCTCAGCCTTCAGTGCCAATTGTCTGTTGACCAGTAAAGACCTCAGTAAATTTCCACCCTCTGCAACTTGGCCTTGTTTTTTGCATTTTAACCAAAGTAAAAATAAAATCTCTGGGGAGGGGTGGACGAGGCGACGGGAGGGACGGGAGGGAAGGGACCTGTGTGTTGCGGGGCAGCCCCCACCAGCTGGGCAGGGCCCCGGGTGCCCTTTCTCAGAGGAAAGGCTGAACCTTTCTGTCCTGTGAGCTTTGTCCATTAGGAAGTCAGCTGCTTGAAGCTGCTACCCCCACCCCCAGGGCTCTTCCCCGGCCCCCTGACCACTCCCTGCTTCCTACAATTGTTGGCTCGCCCCAGCCTCTGCTTCTGCGGCCCCAGCAGGCTCCTGGTGGGAGAGGTGGGCTAGGCCCCTGCACACCAAAGCATTTCCTATGCTTTCAGCTGCTTCCCCTGTCTTGCCTCTTTCCTCTAGCGCTCCATTATTTTTAGTTCTTAAGAGGATGAAGTCCAGAGGGAGGAGGAAAGAGGAGCCAAGCCTGTGACCTTCTCAATCAGAGATGGAGCATTTGCTGGGGCTGCCTGGTAGGGAGTGTTCAGAGCATTTCCATTTTGGGTGAAGGATACCTCCATTCCTGGGTAACAACAACAACAAAAGGGTGATTTGGCAAGATTGTGAGCCGGTTGATTGCCAGCTCCTGTAAAGTTAAGAAGAGGGGAGGAGGGTGGATCTGAAAGAATTATTGGTAGAAGTGCTTTCTTCACAAACCACAGTGAAAGAACATCCTCCAGACCTTAATGAGTGCATGTGAAAAGGCCCCTGGGGCCGGGTCCGCTGTGCTGGAGCCTGGTGGTGTGTAGTGAACCCCAGGCAGATTGGACAGGAAATCCCCACAAGTATGCCCCCTGGAGATGTCTCTAGAAAGATCCAAGCTCAAGCACGTGAGTGTAAAGAGGTAGAAGCTGGTTTAGGTCTGTTTCAGCCCCTACAGGACTTCCCCAGTGGCTCAGTGGTAAAGAATCTGCCTCCAGTGCAGGAGACACAGGAGATGCAGGTTCAATCCCTGGGTCAGGAAGATCCCATGGAGGAGGGCACTGCAACCCACTCTGGTATTCTTGCCTGGAGTATCCCATGGACAGAGGAGCCTGGCAGGCTACAGCCCATAGGGCTGCAAAGAATTGGACACGACTGAAGCGACTTAGCATGCGTGCATGTGGTTCCTAGGAGGTGGGATGTAGCAGAACCTCAGTCCTCACCGTGTGGATGGGTCTGTGAACTTTTCTCATCAGTCACATGGCTGGTTGTATGGTACTCTGCTCTGTCCAGCCTGGGGGGCGTCTAGCAGTGTGAAGACGCACTCCTGGTTCTCCAGAAGCGTACCCTCTGATGGGAGACACAGTACAGCCCAAAAGAATCCCGAAGCTCTCAAAACCTGTTCTGCTAGGAGGAGGCTTCCTGGAGTGGTGTGTCGCTGGTCTAAGAAGCTTTATGGAGAAGATAGGGCCACCTCACAGATTCTAGCACTGTCGGCTGGAGCCACAGGTCAAATGTGGATCAAGGAAAGGAGGACAGAGAGCTTTGTGGGCAGAACACCTGCATGAGTGAGGACCTTGGGCTGGAGCAGTCGTGGGACGAGAAGATGGCCCTGGGGAATCAGAGAGGGCGGTGAGGAGCCTGTGTGGGCAAGGAGGGCGCACAGATGTCTGGGGTGGCCGCCTGTGCCTGTGGGGCCTTGACCCTGCCTGCAGGTGTTCAGAAAGTGCTCGGTGGGACCTGCCCTGGCCAGCTGGGCCTGGGCAGCCTTGTCGGGCAGGGACTCTGGGTGATGGTCGAGGAGGGAGAGTGGCCATGAGGGCCGACCCCTGTGTGCCACACCAGGTGCTGCCCTGGTCCCCGAATCTGGGCTTCCGGTTGCAACAAGACAAAGGCCGTTGCTCAGGAGAGAACAGCTGGGCCACTGCTCAGGGTTTTCCTGGCTTTGGCCAGAATGTGCCACTAGGAGTTGACCGACTGAGGTGGACATCCCTCAGGGAGGGCCAGGCTGAGCTGCACACTCCTGTCGGGAGCTCTGGGTCCTGAGCAGGACCTGCCCTCCAGACCCGGAGCAGAGCAGCCCTTGAGTCGGACCAGGACTACCCCTGAGAACACGGAGCCAGAGCCCGCCTCTCGGGCGCGCAGGAGCCAGGGGGTCCGGGCCTGCCGAGGCTGGTGAGGACCAGCTGTTCTCGTTCTCCGGCCCTAGAGCAGCCATTGGTTCTGCGGGAGGTGCTCCACCCACCCCACCCCTCAGCGTGATTCTCAGCCTCTGCTGTGGGTTTTTTGCAGGACAGGTGAGGAAATAGCGTGCCAGGCATAGACCCTGTGAAAGGTGTTCTGAACCACCCAGCTTGGGGGAACATATGTAGGGGCAGGAGGGGGGTACAGATTAAACTCAACACTACTCAGATCTTTCTCAAAAAGTGTTTTTGCATTTGGCATTTAGGGGAGTTTTCTGTTTGTTAAAGGAGGAAGACGGTTAGTCTTCAAATCCAGATCCTTATTTTTAGCCGGAGCTACCTGCCCTGCCAAGTCCTTGGGCTTCATTTTTCCGATCCTTGGTGTCTAGGTTTTGAAAGGCCTTCCCTCCTCCCCTCCAGGCTCCCTGCTCCCTTTGGCAGGGGCAGGTTTCGCTTTTGGCCCCAGCCAGGTTTCTAAGCAGGGCTTCGGGACGGAGCTATTGAGCCAGGGGCCCCTACCTGCCTGGGCCTGCACCCAGCTGCCGTCACAGGCGGGCTCTGCCAGGGCGAATACAATGAACAAAGTTGGCTGGCCTCAGCTCTGCCGCCTGGGAGAAGCACAGGCTTTTCCCCAGTGGAGGAAAGAATGATCACTAGGGAAACCCAAGCTGCTTTTTTAGAAAGACCAAAAGAAGAAAAGAAAGAAGAAAAACGCATTTTTTCCAAACATGGACAACTCAGTGCTTTTCGCTCAGACTTCTGCAAGAGCAGAACAAAGGCACTGACACAGAGCGAACCTCCCGGGGCAGGGGCGTCTTCACCCACTTCCAGTGCTTTGTCACTGTGCCTTCCCGCAGTGTGTGTCAGGGAGGCTGTTCTGGGAACAGCTTGGAAAGGAGGGCAAGGCAGGTCTTTATTCAGACCTGCTCCATCTGAAAGGTCACTCTTCTGATAGAGCACTTGCTGTTTATCCGAGACCATTTTTTAACTGGAGGAGAGACGATGGGGGCCCAGTTATCCTGTTGGCTGAAACAGAACAAGATCCTTGGAGCACACCAGGAAGCTGTGTGACCTTGGGCAAGTTACTTAACCTCTCTGAACATGTTTCACCATTTGCAGAATGGAGATAACTGGATGCATGTAGTGAGTGAGGATTACATGAAATATTAGCATGGTACCTAGTGACATGTTTGGCATTTAATAGGTGATTTCTCTGCCTCTTTTCCCAGACAAGCCAGGTTATCATCACTAAGCAACACACATATGCACAGGCATACTTGCGTGCACATGTGTGCAGCAAGGCAAAGGATTATGGCTGCATTGCTTTGGAGAGTCATGGGGTACAGAGATAATTTCCCTTTTCTGATGTTTTAGAGATTTTCCTTCATCTCTTTCACTCAGAAAAAAAAAAAAGATACTCTTTATAATTATCTGAAAATAAAAATTAGCCAGGTGATCTACTTAAATGAAAAGGGAAGTGCTGGAGGAGAGAGTAGAATATTGAGGGAACAACTCAGGTGAGAAAGGGGTTGAGAAGAGTGTGTAAACCCCAGTATAAAGTGAAATCCGTTCAGCAGTCTCACTGTTCATTATTTTCTTCACTGGAGCCTAGCAGAGTTACACATGTGTGAAATGGAGTTCTTTGGGAAGCTCTTCTTTCTCTTTTTAGCAATGTTACTGACTTTCTGAACCAGAAACTGGTGTCCAGACACCTGGGCACTGGCCGCCTCTGCTCTCCCTGAGTCATGGAGCTCGGAGGCCCTGGGAGCCGCCCTGCGGGTTCCCAGCTACCTCGAACATCCAAAGGGAAGCGTTGTAAGCAGTTAATCACACGATTAGCTCATCTTCTTGCCACTGGCAATGATTTGACCCTCTAGAAGTGCCCAGGGGATTTTTTGCCAGTCTTATGCCTCGGAGGAGAAAACCATTCAGTTTTCTAAAAGAAAGAAAGATAAAAGCTTGTACACAGAAGTACAAACAAAGTGAACATCTAAGGTTCACCTGTTCCATGACAGTATACAGAGCACCCATGTATATGTGATACAGCTTCTTCAGTTCTCTCTCTAACCTGGTGGGGTGGCCAGTGGGAGGTTATCATGCCCAGTTTACAGATGAGAACACTGAGGCAGGAGAGGTTCGAAGACTTGCTCACAGCTGCAGCTGGGAAGCAGCAGAGCAAGGGATCATTCTAGCTCCAAAACCTAGGTCGTGTGCCTTCTGGAAACAAAATCCAATTCTGTGGCCTGCCTCAGAGGTAGAGGACTTTGGACAGACTCGAGGTGGAGGGGAAGAGTACAGAGAATCTGCAGGGCGGAAACAGCGGCAGGCCTGGCAGAGCCAGTGGGAAGGGAAGCTGCAGGGAGGCCGGCTGCCGTGGATGAAGTGGGGTTGTGAGGAGCTGTCTTCAAGAGGCCTGCTTGTCTGAGACAGTCCAGACTCCGCTGGGGCTGTTAGGAGGGGAGCAGAGCCCACAGAGGCCTGCAACTTCATCTGGCTTCGAGCAATTTTGACCGGGTTCCTCATGGGTGACGTTGGATGTGGTTGCCCTCCTGCTGAGCCATGGGGGACCTCTCACAGCTGCAGGCCTAGCTAATGGTGGTGGCCTCTCCCGGGGACCCTCTCAGCAAGCGCTGGCTGAGTATCTGGTGGGGCCAGGTGCAGGGACTCCTGGGTCTCTGGAGGGTTACACTCACCCAGAGGAAAAGTGGGGAGCAGGTGTGCCCAGGGCACCTTGGGAGCACCCCGCTCAAACAGAGGAAGGGCTTCTAGGGAAAGGGGTCTCTGAGCTGCCTAGGGGTTAGTGGAGTCCTTTGCCTCTGTACCCATGCTTGTGAAAAGTCCCTGGTGGCTGAAAGTGTTGAGGGCGGGTGGGGAGGGGTTTATGGAGCCAGGAGTTGCCAGCGGAATCTCACAGTCCTGAGAGAAGGTGTGTGTGTGTGTGTGTGTGTGTGTGCTTAGAGGCTCCGTTGTGTCTGACTCTTTATGACCCTATGACTGTAGCCCTCCAGGCTCCTCTGTCCATGGGATTCTTTAGGTAACTGGAGTGGGTTGCCATTCCCTTCTGCAGGGGATCTTCCCAACCCAGGGATTGAATCCAGGTCTCCTGCATTGCAGGCAGATTATTTACCGTCTGAGCCACCAGCAAAGCCCGAAGGTGTGTTTAGTGACCTGCAGATACCTCCGTGGTGAGGGAGGGGCACCAGGCCTGGAAACCTCCTACTACGTGTGAGGCAGTCCTCTAGCAAAGGGGCATCTGCTCCCCCAGGTCACTACCCCTTTTTTCTCCACCCATCCCAACTTCTGTGGAGAGACACAGCGTTGGTTTGGAGGGGCAGGCAATAGCTCAAAAGACAGGAAGCAGGCCCCGGAGGGCAGTGTGGGCTGAGCTGAGGAGAAGATGGTGTTGACCTTGGGCAGCCCGCCCTCCTGTTGTGGGGTCTGGATTGGTACTTGGCTCCGACGCCACTGCCGGGCCCATTCCCTACTCAGTGGATGAGAAAGAGGTCACGAGCAAGCAGAGAGCAAGGCCAGGCCCTGAGGAATGTACAGAGGGTGAATGAGAGGGGAGCTGAGGACATCAATCCCCTTCTGCGATTTTTGGGGTGTACTGCTGGGAGCCCCACAAGGAGAACCTTAAGCACCTTCAATCTCCAGCCCTCCCCTCCCAGCAGTCTGTGGCCATCGGCAGAGAGGGAGCAGGTCAGGAGCCAGAAGGCTTTGCAAGCCCCAAGTCACCTGCTGCTACCTAACAGCAGGGCTGTTTCCACCCCAGGAGGCAGAGCCGGCCTCCCGGGGGAGTGAGAGCATGCAGTCCCCAAGGGCCCTCAAAGGGGCCCCACGCTCGGTCCATGCCGTGCCTCCCCATCCTGATATTCTTAACAAGTTCTGGACCCAGGGCCTGAATTTTGCTTTGCACTGGGCCCTGTGTATCATGCAGCCGATCCTGACGGCAGCTGAAGCATCCTGTGGGTAGGGTGGCCGGAGGCCCCCTCATCCCCTAGCCTTGGCTCTGGGTCCCTGCTTTCCCGCCTTCATCTTTCTCTTCTTCATCTCCACGAGTCCTTCTTGCCTGTTTGATGGCCCGGCTTTGAGGTCATCCTATTTAGCCCTTTGTTTTAAGGCAATGTTCCATGCAGCACAAGGCAGATAACTGGCTGAGGGAACCATCCGGAAGGCGGCGTTTGCCCAGGAGCCATTAGCATCATTGGGAAGCTTGGAGTCTGGTTAAGATAAACACAGAATCAGAGACGCTGCCCAGGCTTCCTCCCTGGGGCCCCGGCAGCCCCACCGGCCAGTGGATCGTTTCCGCGTTGGGCTCTCAAGGGCTCCGGGTGATTGGAATCTAGGCCAGAGTGGGGGTGAGGAGCAGCTTTCCTGGCCAGGGCTGCCCCGGGCATTCTGAGGCTCATTTGCTGGGTGGAGGGGTCGCCTATAGGGAGTAAACTCACATCTGCCCTGAGGCCTGGAATCTTCGGGTAAAGATGTGGAGGGAAAAGTGAGACAGGATGTGTTAGGCCCCAAGCCTTCCAAAGGCACCTAGAGGCTGGAGAGGGCTCGGCGCATGTTTGCCAGGTTCTGAAACTCCCTTTCCAGGTGACTGCTGTCACCTCAAGCTTGAAGAGGGTTGGGGTTTTGTTGTTGTTGGTTTTTTTTTCTCCCACTGCAAATCCCTCTCCGCATTCTCTGAATATTTGAGCTCCCGTCAAGTCAGGTATGAAGGGAGGGAACCGGCCAGAGCAGTGTCAGAGCACCACTCATCTCTTGAGTCTTAAAGGACCAGCTTCTGCCCGCTGGGGCTCGCTGTTTTCTGATCCTCCTGAACTTCTCTGGGTCCATTAGGGTTCTGCGCCTTTTCCTGTGCAGCCAGAGTAGAGAGCAAGACCCTGCCTCTCACAGAGCAAGGTCAGGGCTGTAGCAAACGTCAGCAGAAGGCCCTCCAGCCCTGCATGCAGGTAAGAAAACAGAGCAGAATCCAGACCAGTGCTTATTTAGCCCAGGCGTGCAGGCAGTCATCTAGGGATTTGTGGAGCCAGGTCGTCCAAGCCCACGAGGAACCTTACTTCCAGTCTGCAGTTGACTTACATCCAGCACAGAATCAAAGTGAGAGATGGGCGCCTCCGCCCCCCGCCCCCCTGCCGTCTTGCTTGACAGGCCATCAGCTTTGTGGGGCTCGCTTTCCCCTTGGAATGCCGCCCAAGAACATCCCAAGTGCAGGATCCCAGCCACAGTCTAGGAACGATTGTCTGGTCTGATCTGACTCATGGGCGAGCCCAGTGTCACCTGGTGGCTAAGCTGGAAGTGGTCCCTGCCCAGCTCCAGAGTGAGACCTGTCTGGGATTTTAGTGGTCAGTCGTGGAGCGTCTCCCAAAAACTCTGGGCCCCTCTGCTGAAGAAGCAGCCTGAACATCCCCTCCCCCTGAGCAGCATTGTGCCCTGGCTGCCCAGGAGAACCGCCGTGAAGAAATCTCGTCCTTCCCGCCCGATTTTCTGTCCCCGTCACCTCGTCCAGCATGCTCTGGGCTGGGAGGGGCCCTGCTTGTGGATAGACACTGCTGTTGGTAGCTTGGTGTGGGGTTCCCAGGATGAACTGGCACCTGGGGCTGGGAGGAGAGTGGAATGAGTGGGAAACAATTCAACTAGTAAGATTCTTCATCTTCCAGAGGTGGACTCCAGTCCACCATGGGGCTGTTTGAAGATGAGAAATGAGGCCCGGCCCAGCTCCTGTCACATAGTGAGAGCCTATAAGCGATGAGTCAGTGCTGGGGTAGGCTGGCGCCCATCCTGTTGCACGTCTAGGGAAATGAGCCCTCCTGGTGAGACGACAGACGATGCCAGCTTGCAGGCACTTTCTGAGAGCCGTCCCCTTTGCTCTGTCATGCTCAGCAGACTGGAGGGGAACACCCCAGCTTATCCATTTAGTTAAGCCGCTTCCAGATCTGGTGTGAGTAAGGAGTGCATCAGAGCTGAGCTTGCCTGACTCAGCTAGCTGGCTTCTCAGATTGACATGTAAGGACTCTGCCGCCCAGAGAGGTCAGGGGGCGTGTCAGGCAGGTGGAGCTTCGGGGGCATTCCAGGGAGGGTCAGCGGAGGGTGTCCAGAGAGCCCTGGTGACTGGGAGGTGATGGAGGACCGGAGCCAGCGAGATTAGCAGGCAGCCAGCGCTGCCCTGGAGGAAGGGCCAGGCACCCTCGGCCACACCACTTTCAAGGCCTGTGAGGGCTGCCTGTGTGTCTGACATAGCTAGGCTCAAGAAACTCAAGACCTGGGGCTGTGGTCTGATTCCAGTGACTGACGCTCTTGGGGCTCTCCCCGGAGGGAAAAGATGATCAATTCCTTGAGATGGAATTCTTCCAGATTGTCGGGCTGTTCTCCTGTCTTGCTGGCCTCTTGTCTTGGGTGGGGGGAGAGGCCTGGCCTCCACTTCTGAGAACTGTGGCTTCCTCCAGCGAGGGGCTCGGAGGGAGACTGCTAGCCCCCGCCTGCCTTCTGGAACCGGCTGCCTGGGACATGGCTTCTCCCTGGAGCAGGTGGTCCCTGGATGGGCGCTGGAGTCTCCGGCATCATCGTAGGGGAACTGATTCTCTGCGACCTCCCACCTTTCTGTTTCTCTCCGCTCCTATGGGCTGGGGGTGGGGGGACTATGATCACCCTGCAGCCTCCTTTCCTGGGCCTGGACCGGGATCTGCTTTTCTGTTTAATGTTTGGCAGCGACCTTAGGCACGGCCTGGGTGCTGCTATTTAAAACCACAGGAAAATCCCCTGCGTGCTGCTGCCAGCGCAGTTGAGAAATCCCCTGGTGTGCACACCCGGCCCAGTGGAATATTCCACCTTGGAAGGGGCGGGCTCTCTGGCCTTGGCCACGTGGGGCCCATTTTCACGTTGAAGAATTGCTTCCTTGTGGAGGAGGTGTGGGAAAAGGGAAGCTACCCAGAAAAAGGTCCCGTTTACTTAGAGCTCGGCCATGCTGGGAGGCTCTTGGGTCCCATAATCCATCAGAGGACCCCTGCCCTGGAGCACCCTTCTCCTTTTTAGACCCCTGGACCTAAAGGTTTCATAGCTCAGATGCCCCTGCTGGGCCGGAGCCTGGCTTTTCTCAGCCAGCATCGGTTTCTTCCTGCCTCTTGCGTCCCAGGCCCATTGCCCAGTGGGTCCCGGTGGGTCCCCAAAGAGCTGCATCCCAACTGGGTGGGTCTGGCCCAGCCCCAGCTCCATGGCCTTTATTCTTTAGTAAACTTATCTCCAGACTGACTATTCCTGGGGTGGCTTCAAGGACACTCTTCCTTGAACTCAGACCACTAAGACTCTTCCACAAACACCTCTGTGCCTGTGAGCTCCTAATGGCTTTACCTCCTGGGACCAAAGGAAGCTATGTGTTATTCCCATTTTACAGGTAAGATAATAGGGCCTCAGGAAGGGTCCAGAACATGTCCCAGGTCGGTGAGGAGTGGATGGAGCCAGGTCTCCCCCACACCACAGTCCCCTGAGTCCAACCATCTCAGCCCGGCATCCAGAGCCGGTCTTGCCTACTCGCCCTTATCAACCACTGCTTCCAGCTCACGTTCCCAGCACACATGGCCCAGTTCCTCTAAACCCCGGTCCTGGGCCCCTGTTCTCACAGGCCCCGCTCCCTTCAGGAGTCTTCTGCCCCCTCAAGTCTGCCCTTAGACCGCTTCTGGGGGTCAGCCTTCCTTCCCAGCAGGCCTTAGTCTTTGCATCAGCCCACCCCCAGCCCCATCCCAGCAGCTGACACTCCTCCCTGGGTTCTCTGCTGTTACTACATCTGCAGATCAGGGTCTCTCGTCTTTCTCTGAGGGGCCCTTCATCTTGGGATGTGAGAAGGGTCGTTTTTCAGAGTTCTAGAGTGTCCACATGGAGAAGGCGATGGCACCCCACTCCAGTACTCTTGCCTGGAAAATCCCATGGACGGAGGAGCCTGGTAGGCTGCAGTCCATGGGGTCGTGAAGAGTCAGACATGACTGAGCAACTTCACTTTCACTTTTCACTTTCATGCATTGGAGAAGGAAATGGCAGCCCACTCTAGTGTTCTTGCCTGGAGAATCCCAGGGACGGGGAAGCCTGGTGGGCTGCCATCTATGGGGTCGCACAGAGTCAGACACAACTGAAGCGACTTAGCGGCAGCAGCAGCAGCAGAGTGTCCACAGGACCAAAGAGCATGGGGGACCAGTTGTCCATCTCTCCCTAGACAGATAAGAAAACTGAGGCCCCAAGAGGGTTTGTGAAAAAGGGCAATGTGGGGGGACATCCCTGGTGGCCCAGTGGTTAAGAACCCAACTTTCAGTATGAGAGATGCAGGTTCGATTCCTGGTCAGGGAACTAAGATCCCACATACCATGGAGCAGCTAAGCCTGCAAGGCCAAAAAAAAAAAAAGGTCAGTGTGGGTTTAGTTGACCTCTTATGGGGGAGTGGTATAGGATGGGGTCAGCTTAGCTCTGGTTGGAGAACACTGTACCTTCCCCCACCTCCGACCTGGCTCTGAACCTGTCGGCCCCTCGGCCCCTCTGAGTTCTGTTGCAGGAGTATGATCAGAAGGTGGTGACCACTATGCACTTTTCTTTTGGACCCACCTAAACGTCTTCCCCCTGTGTCGAATAGACCATCACTTGATTCGTTGTCTCCTGTAACTAGATTTTCCCATTGCTGCCCTCATACATTGTCTGCCCTGAATATTTATGCAGCCTTCTGGGTGCTTAGATAAGAAACACTGGCTTTCCTTAGCCTTCTTTGGTGATCTCCATCAGAAGGACCTAGGAAAAACACCCTTGTCAATGAGGCCAGCCCTTTGTCCTGTGGCCAGACAGCGCTGCCCTCACTTAAGGATAGAATAGGTCTTAATGGTAGAGCGAGGGTTTCTGGGATGGGGCAAACATTGGCAGGTTCACGTAGGGAAGAATTTTTCTCCTTAAACAGATTTTAACTTGAAAACTTGATGACAGAAGTAGCTGAGTCTCACCATGGAGAAAAAAACAAAGGAGACCAATTTAACCTTGATTTACCCTTGGGGAGTCCATTCAGCATCCTCTGGGTGGCTGCTGGCAGATGGTTCAGGACAGGAAAGGAAGAGCTGCCTCTCCAGGGTGCCCTGTCCAAGCATGACCCCCTCTTCTGCAGAATTCCCAGCTTCTCCTTCCCAGCAAAGAGTCTTGGGGGTTTACTGTCTGAGACACACACACACACACACACACACACACGTTGGATTCGAGGTCCTCGGAGCCGCCTGCTTTGTGGGCGTGGCACTCACCTCTCGTCCTGTGGCCGGAGCTTACCTGGCTTTGAATTCATCCTAACCAGAAAGTAGTAGTTCTGCTTCTAACGTTGAGTTTTTTGTTTGCTTGTTTCTAGAGCAAATCATGGAGGAAAATAAAAAACATGGTGCACTGGTCTCCGTTTGTCATGTCCTTCAAGAAGAAGTACCCCTGGATCCAGCTGGCAGGACACGCAGGTAGCTGCAGCTCTCCCGGGACACCTGGCTCTCTGGGGAGGCGACCAGCACGTGTCGGGGGCGGCCCTGGATATTCCGGGAGTTCAAGGTTCCGAACAGAGATGCTCTCCAAGAGAAGGGCGCTAACACTGCCTTGAAAATGCACGTGCCTGTCGCCCTGTCCATAGTCTGCGTCACCCCTTCACAGATCACACACCTCCCCCTTCAGTCGCTGTCTCTTTCAATCTTTCCTTTTAACTCAATAAAACAAAATCATCCATCTTCTTAGCTCGCCTGCCATTTGTCACCCTGGACAAAGAGACAAAGCTAACTGCTTCCCCAAGTGCCTGTTGTATGCTCACCTCACTGTACTCCTTGGGTAGCTGCACGAATGCAGATACAGTGTCTGCCCCAGAGGAGACTTGTAGCTGGTGGGAGAGACGGGCAGGCCGCTCCATGAGTGTTAGACGGTGTGGAGTGCTGGCTGCAGTGGCCAGGCCCTGGGCTAGCCATGAGGTCTCCAGGTGGCCCTCAGTGACAGGAGAGGACGTCTAGAGCTGTCTAGCCCACTAGCCGTGGCCCTTTGTCACACATCATCTTTTGTGATGATCCATCCATCACCAGGGGGTTTTCAGCGGCTGCCTGTGGACTTCAGGGCAGCACAAGGTCTGACATTTTTTTATATCCTCAACCACGTTGGCTTAGCTCAAGGTAGGCCGATGGACACCCTTCCTCAATACTTGGCTGAGGGTGTGGCTCAGAAGTGTGGGGTCCCCACTTCTCTGCCAGTCTCCCTGTCCTGGCACTAAGTTCCATCCTTTCAGGGCTTCTCCACTGAGAAGGAGACACCTTCATGGCTGGGAAGGGTCAATGGTGGGGTGAGCGGTAGAAATCACATAGAGGGGGTACGTAGGTCCTGCCCAGACCTCTACTAGCCTTGCTTACCCTCCAGCTGTGAGCATTGCTCTGCTTCCAACTTCAGAGGAGGAGCCTAGGGTCTGGGAAGTCAGGGAACCAGCCCAGAGTTGCCGTCTGGGTGTGGGGGAGACTGGGACTTGCCCCCACTCCCCCTAAAGGGCTCGTTCCACCAGCGGGGACCTGGGCACGCCCTGAGCCCTGTGCTTAGCCAACCCCGCAGCATCCCGTGATGGAGGGCATGTGTGCAGGGTCAGAGGTCAGGGCAGGGACGGCCCGGGCCAGAGACCCAGGGTCTCCTCCCACCTTGCTCCGCAGGGAGCTTCAAGGCGGCTGCCAACGGCAGGATCCTGAAGAAGCACTGTGAGTCGGAGCAGCGCTGCCTGGACAGGCTGATGGCCGATGTGCTGAAGCCCTTCGTGCCTGCCTACCATGGGGACGTGGTCAAGGACGGGGAGCGCTACAACCAGATGGACGACCTGCTGGCTGACTTCGACTCGCCGTGCGTGATGGACTGCAAGATGGGCGTCAGGTGAGCCAGGCTTCTGGGGCGGGGCCGCCCACTCCTCGGCACCCAGCTGGCCAGGCAGCAGATACTGGGCAGGGCGGCGCTCAGGGATCCCAGGAGGCGGAGGCTTTCTGGGCTGTCTCTGAGGCCTCATGTGTGCGAGGATGGACCAGGGGTCTGGGTGGACCCCACCCTGGTCATCTCGCATATGTGCAGAGGGGACCGGGAGACTGGCTCTGCCCAGGATGACCCCTTTCCTTCTTCAGTGAGCCAGGGACCCAGGGGACCTGGAGGAGTGCGGAGCCTCCCCACGGAGAGGGCTGCCCATTTGGTCAGGCGGGATTGCTGGGGCGAGCAGCGGGGGCGGCTTCCTGTTACATGGGTCACCAGGGGGGCAACTGGAGGAGAGGCTCTTCTTATCCCATTCTCCTACTCCTGTCCCCATGCCAGTGAGTGGGAAGAAGGAACTGGTCAGCAGATTGTGTTGATTTGCCAAAAGACTCGAGCTTGCCATAACGGAGCAATGGAGAAGGAAGTCCAGGGGCACAGGAGGCCCTGACAACAGGCACCAGCTTGCTGCCTCCTGGACTGGGGCTGGTGGTGGCCTCAGCCTGGCAGCTGCGTGTTCCCGGGTCAGGGGCAGGACACATGGCCAGATGGGTACATGGGCGGCCTGTATGTGGAATTGGGTCCCCCCACCCCACCCCAGACCCTGCCCAGACAGGACCCAGGAGGGAAGGAGACAGGAGGAGTGGGCTGGAGGAGACAGGGTGGCCCTGAGACCTGGCCACCAGCCGTTCTTTGCTGGTCGGGTTTCCTCATCTCTCAGACTCTGACCATCTCAACTTAGGAGTCACAGAGTAGCTCCTTCTCCCCAGCAGGGCAGCGGGTGGGGAAGTCCCTGCAGGCCTCAGAGAGCCGCCCAGCTGCAGGTGCCGAGAGGAGGCGGCCAGACGCCGGCTCCTCCATCCCACCCGCTGCTCGCTGGGGAGACCAGGTTCCCAGCCGCAGAGCTCACAGCTGGAGCCTGTGTTTGCTTTGGATGGTTTAGCAGTTTTACTTCTTAAAAGAGGAGATTGAGAAAGAGGAGTGTGTGTGAGAGTGTGTGTGCGTGCGTGCGTGCGTGCGTGCAGGAGAGAAGCAGGCAAGCCGGTCAGTGTTCTTTCCCTCTTCATTCCTCCTGGGAGTTGTGTCATAAAATCAGACCCTGCAGGCTGGCCCGCCATGTCCCCTTGGTGCCCCGAGGGTGGGGACGAAGGGGTGGGTAAGTATAGGTCCCAGTCTTTGCTCTGGCACTGTCCCCAGCCTCCCAGCCTTCTTCTCCCTCCATCCAGGGGTCTCACCATCTCCAGCCCACCGGGGAGAACATCCCTCCAGCTACTTCTTGGCCACTGCTCTTCTGCAGAGTCTTAATTTCTGTGCCTGGAAGGCACTCGTGCGATGCACTAGGAACCACCCTCTCAAGGGGAGACACATAAAAATTCTGATGGCTGTACAGCCAGGCCATGGCCAAAAAAAGTACACCCCGTGGGAAGGACGTGCGGCCAGTCAGTCCCGAAAGGCTGCTGGTGTGTCTGTCTGTCCCCTGGCAGGCTGTGGGGGACAGGAGCCACGCCCTCTCTCCAGGGCTGCCCACTGTCTCTGCCACCTGTCCCGTTGCACCCAGGGCTCTCGGGAGCCACCAGCAGGGCTGGGACTCAGTTAGCTCAGTCCTGGGCAGAGCTTGGAGACTGAGAGTGTGGGCAAGTGAGGGCCCGAGTGGAGGGAAAGGGAAAGGCCTCCCCCAAACCAGTCCCCCTCCAGCCCCACCTTCCCTGTCTCCTGGGTCCTGAGTGTGGAGGGCCCTTCTGTGCTCCGAGTGTTGAAGACCTCGTACAGCCATCCTGGCAGATGGGCCTCAGGTCAGTCTGGGGCAGGAGGCTTTTGTCACGAGAGGCTAAGGGACTCGTCAGGGCCATGCAGCCAGATAGACACACCGCCCACCTCTGCAGCAGGCCTCTGACTGCCAGTCTAGCCTGGGCTGCAGCTTGGCCCTGCCCAGGGGCTCTGTGGTTGTCAGAGGGAGGAGGCTGGAGCCAGGGCCACCACAGACCCTGCATCCCCAGCAGGAGGGGCTCAGACTCATCACAGACTTGTCACGTGGTGGAAGGACCGATCAGCAGTCTGAGCCTCAGCTGTGGTGGAGCCTGAGGAAAGGGTGATGGAGGCAACTGTGGTGTCCTAACGAGGGGCGTTCTTGGGACCCCGGTTCCACAAGGACATCAGCCTGCTTTGCTCTAGGGAGTTTTCTTCGATTTAACCTATAACTCTGTGTCTGGAGAATCAGGAGTGTATTCCTGATGTTCGGGCCGGGGACTGGCAGGCAGAGACCGGGCTGCCTGTAGCATCTCTGCCCTTG
Source organism: Capra hircus (assembly GCF_001704415.2). NCBI lineage: Eukaryota > Metazoa > Chordata > Mammalia > Artiodactyla > Bovidae > Capra > Capra hircus. Next base: position 28,209,036 of record NC_030823.1, on the reverse strand, counting down.
TGGAAGCAGGTTGGAGAGGGTGGTGGGAATGGGTGGCTTTGGTGTGTCACCTGTTGGCTCCCCATGGGCCGGCTGCCTTCCTGAGATGAGCCCTCCCTCTGCTTCATCTTGTGGCTTCTCCCCTCGGCCTCTGCTCCTCCACGTGACATGGAGGCGTGACCTTCCCGCGGGGGGTGGGGGGGGGGCGAGGTGGGCTGGGCCATTGTCAGGACACCCTCAGTGGACCCCTGACCCCACCACCCGGCTCATGACCCTTGTGGGCATTTGCCCAGCTCCTTTCCTCCCTGGAAGGTGAGCAACTCTGCCCAGATTGAGCTGCGCGGGTCCCTTTTTGAAGAAAGCCCTGTGTGGAAAGGGATTTGACATTGAGGCTTGCTTCCTGTTTAAGGAGCTGCTGAGAAATCTTTGCAGAAGTGCACCCACCCACCCGCCCTGCAGGCCCCTGGAGTGCACTCGGGAGCATTGGGATGGCAGCCCCTTCCACACCGCACACACAAATACACACACAGGCCAGCACGACACAAGTCCACACAGAGGCCTGCTGCCCACAGCCTCTGCCCTGGAGCTCTCATCATCACTGCCCTGGCTTTGTACACAGTAGTGTTTGTGTGCATGGGCGTACATATAGTGGTGTGTGTATGCATGTGTGTGTGTAGAAGGCACAACCAAGGCAGACCACCTCCTTTTGGTCTTCATCATTCCCTGTGCTGTGCTGTGCTTAGTCGCTCAGTCATGCCCCACCCTTTGCAACCCCATGGACTGTAGCCCGCCAGGCTCCTCTGTCCATGGGATTCTCCAGGCAAGAATTCTGGAGTGGGTTGCCATGCCCTCCTCCAGGGGATCTTCCCAACCCAGGGATCAAACCCAGGTTTCCCGCATTGCAGGCAGGTTCTTTACCATCTGAGCCACCAGGGAAGCCCAAGAATACTAGAGTGGGCAGCCTATCTCTTCTCCAGAGGGACTTCCTGACCCAAGAACCAAACCAGGCTCTCCTGCATTGCAGGCAGATTCTTTACCAGCTGAGCTACCCAGGAAGCCCTCATCACTCTCTGGAAGGCCCTAAATGACCAGGCCCAAGTTCACACCCAAAGATTTGCTTCTTTCTTGTTAAGAGTTGGTCCAGTGGTTCTGGAAACTTTTTAATAGATTTAGATTTGACTAGTGTGTTCTGGGTCCCACACTGGCAGGTTAGAGGTGGGTGGCCATGGAGCAAAGCCCCCCCGGGACAGATGGTGAGCGGAGGCCAGGCTGGTTGTCACAGGCCACCACGTGGGCAGTGTCTACCCACACTGGCCCGGGGAGAAAACTTCCCTCTACTCAACTGACACTGCAGATTTCTGTCTCAGGAAGGGTCACAGACAGCAGCTGAGCTCGTTGTGGGGGTGATGGGGAGTTTGAAATAGGAGCAGGGAGGAAGGTGGTCGGCTGATGTGCAGCAGGGGGGTGACTCACCCCGTTGGCCCTGGGGTGTGCAGCAGGGGAGTTAACTCACTCCATTGGCCTTGGGGGTCAGGGAGGCGGCCTGGGGCCAGGAATTCAGTGCCAGGCTGCCCAGAGTCTGTACCGTCCCCACTTCTGTTATGTCCGCTGGTTTCTAGGGGACCCCTGCCAGTTGGGCCTGCAGGCTTCCCCCCCGCCCCGCCCCCGACACCTGTGCAGAGGACGCGGTGGTGAAGCAGTTTGCTTAACTGTGTCTTCTCAAGACCTGGTGTCCGAGAGGCAGAAAGAGCCCAGCACGTCTCTTCTGTAGCAGAGGGAGCCCCGAGGCTTCCCTCTCCCCGCCGTCTGCTTCTCCCTGCAGCACTGTGGCTCCTTCGGAGACTGCCTTCTGGCCTGGCCTTTTCACTCAAGAAGGTGTTCCCTCTTCAGAGAGTGCCCTCAGGAGCACCAGGGAGATGGGCGGGGTAGGGGCACAGAACATGCTCCCAGACCCACACAGGTGCTAGCTTCCGAAGCCCTCACTTCTTGGGAGGGTCCCAGGCAGACGCTGAGGGCAGGGAAGCTGGGCCCTGAATGGACCTGCCTTCAGCCCCCTCCCCATCCTCACCCCAGCTGGACAAGCTCCTAAGCTGCCCTGCCTCCTCCTCCCCTGCTGGTCCTGTGAGCTTCCCCGAGAAGGAAGAGCTCCTTGGGCTTTGTCAGGCCTTCCCAGTGGTCCCGGAATGAAGTTGCCCCTGTTAGGCAAGGCTGCCCCGGTCTCTGTCAAGAGCCAGGCCCAGCCCAACCCAACGTGTGCTCGCCCTGCGTAAGCCTGGCTTGGCCAAGCTGACTGCAGCCCTTGGGCAAAGCGCCAGTGGGCCTCGGTCCAGCCAGCAGCCCTCATGTGGCCTCCTTTCCCTCGCAGGACCTACCTGGAAGAGGAGCTCACAAAGGCCCGGAAGAAGCCCAGCCTCCGGAAGGACATGTACCAGAAGATGATTGAGGTGGACCCAGAGGCCCCAACCGAGGAGGAGAAAGCCCAGCGGGCCGTGACCAAGCCGCGGTACATGCAGTGGAGGGAAACCATCAGTTCCACGGCCACCCTCGGGTTCAGGATCGAGGGCATCAAGGTGAGGATGGCCAGGGGGGGCCTGAAGCTGCCCGAGCCGCCCAGCTCCTGGATGGGAAAGGACTGGGTCCTTGGATTCCACCAACATTCGCCCCAGGGGTCCTTCAGAGGCTGTAAGATTCCTCCCAGTACAGAGCCAGGGCATGGGCAGCCAGCCCCAGGGACAGACGTTTGGGGAAATTGGCCTTCTCTTTGGTCTGAGGTGGGATGGCCATGGAGGGGGCTGGAGCCTTGGAGCAGGGGTGCCTTCTAGCCCTGCCCAGCAGTAAGCGCTCTGCCAATGACCCTGCCTTCAGTCCAGACCATGCCCGGCATTGAGTACCCACCCAGCAGGGCCCTGCCTGGATGCCAGGGCTGGGAGTTGGCTCATTCTGCCCAGGGTCCCAAAATGAGGACTTTCAGTGAGATGCAGGCAAGGGAGGGAGCCTGCTAGCTCCTTTGACATCCGAGTCTGCCCAGGCGGGCAGGACTAGGCACTGCTCCGTCCAGGTCACCAAACACCTCTGGGGAGCCTGCTCCGAGGCCTTCCCCCAACTTCCGAGTCACCTCATTCTCCTTTCTTTCCCCTTCACTCATTTGAGTAGGGCCTGAGAATGCTCTCCCCAGAGCCAGGCTCCCAGACACTGCCCTTGCTGTTGGATCTGGGCGTCTGCTCAGACGTCTGTTTCGCCCCAAGCAGCATGGTGTGAGGTGCTGGCCCCCCGGTCTCAGGCAGCCATCCCTGCCTGAGATGGGTGCTGCAGATGACTTCATTTGCAGTTAGCAGAGGAGGACAGTCCCTGAACGTTCTTGGATTTCTCTTCTCTGTCCATTCTTGGCTCGTGTTGGCTGGCCCTTGCCCAGAGTAGGGCATGACTCCCGAGCGAGTGAAGCCGGGGCGGCCTCCCTGCAGATGGCATTGGGTGGAAGTTTCTGCTGGGCAGTGGCCCCTGGGACGGCTGCTTTATGAGCTGAGAAAGCCGCTTGCCCCTCCCCTGTCTTCTGAAGTCAGCTTTTGCTGTTTTTTGTGTCCAGTGTTGTTATATGCACATTGTCTTCCTCTCAGCACTCCTTTTCCTTTCTGGATCTGTCTGAAGCAGTCTGCTTTCCCCCTTACCTCTCTCTCCATCTCAAGCTGGATCTTCTGGTCTGTCTGATGTCCAGCTGTGTGGGAGCAGCCCACAGCCCGTCTTCTCGGGCTCTGAGAGAAGCCAGCTGCCTTTACCAGCTCTCCATCAGCCTCTCCCCTCCATTAGTCCCCCCTACAGAGACCCTCTATGGGGTGGGGAAGGCCCAGCCCACCGCTCTTTCCCTCTGCCCAGGGTCCTGCCCATTCTTGCAGAGGCAGCCACAGTGCCTTAAGCTCAGCTCCTGGGGTGCACAGACCCATGTCTGGGCGCTCCTAGGAGAGACATCCTTTCTCACTCTTTGATCTTAAAGAACAGATTTCCTCACAGAGGTGCTAATTAACCCTCACGTGTTGCCTGGTCTGCCTGGAACAGACATAGCACCCGGCTCAGGAGATGGACCCATTTTGTGTGCTGGGCGGGGCTGGGAGCTGGATGGGCTGTTAAACCTCGGCTTTCAGGGAACCTAAGTCAGAGACCTATAATTACAAAGGGAATCTGAACGTGGGACAAGGGGCTTCTCTCTCCTGTGGGGAGCAAGGGTGTCCCTGGGCAGCAGGGACCTTCTGGCACCCAGGTTCCACGGTGCTGGCACTCCGGGCCTCTAGGGGCAGCGGAGGCCCATACGGCTCCCTCAGAGCCCCGCTGCTCACACTCGGGACCCTCAGGACGGGCAGCTCTCACGGCCCTGCTCCCGCATCTTGGCCCAGGCGCCCCTCAGGCCTCCAGGCCTCCCTGATGCTCTTTCTCTGGCTGAGACACTGGTGCCAGCCGCTCCCTCTCCTCAGCCAGGGCCCAGGTCGGGCGCCCCTCTGCTGTGCTGTCCCACTAACCGCCCCGTGCGTGGTCAGTCCGGCGCCTGCCTCCTGGTGCTGCACGCGGGCACCTCACTGCCTGGGGGTCAGTTTGGGGCTCCTGGCTCTGAGGCATGGGCTGGGGGAATGTGTGCAGTGCCCACCTGTGGGCTGTCTGCTGAACTGCCTCCCGGGTGGGTGTCATTCTTTTCAGAAAGAAGACGGCTCTGTGAACCGGGACTTCAAGAAGACCAAAACGAGGGAGCAGGTGATTGAGGCCTTCAGAGAATTCACTAAAGGGAACCCGAACATCCTGGTGAGTCGGGTGCCCCCCCACAAAGGGGGCGGGGCCCTCTCTGGGCGTTCTTGCCCAGCCCGAGACTGAGCTGTGGTACCCATGCAGAAAAACCTGGCCCCAAACCTCTGCTTGGAAGGTGGAGAGGGAGATGGTGTGGTTGTCAGCCTATCGGCGAGTGAACATGCGCTTGCTTTTTCCCTTCGCCAGAAACTCAGCTCCCCAGAACGCCTCCATCCCCTTCAGACCAGTCCTTTCCAAGGCTGTATTCCTCTAGCTACCCGCCAACCACCGCACCCCGCCCACTGCCTGCCAAGTATTACACCAAGTGCTCACCAAACCCTCAGAGCAGCCGCCTGCCGCGGCTCGGCATCCTTGTCCCCATTTTACAGATGAGGAAACTGAGTGGTCAAGGGCACACAGCGAGGAAAGCAGGGGAGCTGGGGCTCACACCCAGGGGGCCTGCAGCCTGCTGGTCCCTGCACTTCTAGGCCTGGCCAGCGCTCCACCAGGCTGAGACTGAGGGAGGGAAGTGTGCGGGGGACGGGGGTGAGATGTCTCATCACCCTCCCCAGCGGGAACTCACGGGCTCTCTGAGCCTGGAGGTGGTGGCAGAGGTTCGTGACAGATGACTTCATTTGCAGTTAGCAGGCTGGACAGATGCTCTGAGCACTGGGATCATGTGAGGTAGGGCGTGTTGAGCCCCCACACCCCAAGGACAGGGCACCCTGTGATGATCAGGGACTTCACTACACCAGGGAGGTGGGCCCTGGAGCCCTCCTGAGGGGCACCTTCTCCTGCATGGGCTCGCCAGGACTGCTGAGCAGGAGGGCTGGACCCAGACAGCCCTTCTCTAAGGAGACTCAGCACCGGCTGGTACTGGGCAGTCTCCCTCCAGCCTTTTCCAGCCGAGAGACTTTGGCCTGTGGTAATAGCTGAGGCTTCAGTCATGGGACAGGTGCCCCAGCTCAGCAGAGCTGCTTCAGAGTGCACGATGCCCCTGCCTGGACAAGAGGGGTTTATTCCTGGCACTGAGCCCCAGGCTGGCGCTGCTGCACATGGGCGTCGAGGGGACCCTATGTGCCTGTGTGCGGCGGGCTTCCCTCCTCGCAGCCCCCCGGGAGGGTGGACACCCCAGGGCGAGCACAGCTCTGCGGAGAAGCCACTGGCAGAGAGATCTGTGGCTTTGGCTCTTTCATGCTGTTCTTTTCAAAAGTTCAGGGCACTGAAGTTTGCGTCAGGAAGTTCGCACCATGGCAACCGGGCTCCCTGGGTGCTGCCTCCACACTGCTGGCATTCCAGAATAGACTTAACCCCTGTGCGAGGGGCTCCTGGAACTGACTCCCCTCCACCCCAGCACCTCCTGTCACGAAGCAGTGTGGAGTAAAGGAAGCGTGGGACCAGGGCCCCAGCTGCCCTGCCTTTATGGGGCCTCAGTTTTTTCATTTCTAGATGAGGAGCTTGAAATAATCAGAGTGTGAGGACCCTCTCACGCTGACCGTCAGTAACTCTTAACAGGCTAAATGACACCTAACCCCACCACACACATACACCCCCCCCCCCCCGATATATTTAAAAATCTGGGCATCTCTCTGTTCTCAGATTGCCTACCGGGACAGGCTGAAGGACATCCGGGCCACCCTGGAAATCTCTCCCTTCTTCAAGTGCCACGAGGTAGGTGTCAGGCGTTTGTCCTCAGGGGCGGAGACCTGTGCTGTGTGGTGGGCCATGACCTTGGGGCGCGCCTGCCTGAGTGGTGGGCCTGCCCCCCACGCTAGCAGACCTGCTCCCGAAGCCCGAGGGTCGTCCTTAGGCTGACTGCAGCTGGGTCAGGTCCCTCACTCCACGCGGGAACCACACTGCAGCCATCTGCCAGGTACCCTAGGACGGCCACAGGGCCTGCGAGCTGTGGTACCATCGCCCTCTCCTCCCTCTCCCTCCCGACCGCGGGGGCTCCTCCGTTCTGAGTGGCTGTGGCAGGACTTGTGTCTCCCACACCCGAGGATCTCTGAGCTGCTGCAGTAGCCAAGTAGCCCTCCATCACCACCCCGAGATCTTCAGGAAGGGCGGGCAGGTCTTGGGGTGCCACTCTGGAGCAGGGCTCCTGCCTCCCTCTGCGGGCAGAGGGCAGCACCCAGGGAGCCTGAGAGAGAGAGGATTTGGGGACTGACAGCAGTACCCGGAGGGGTTCACAAGACCCTGACTTGCTGGGGAGCCCAAGCCCACGTGTGAGCGTCCACACACACACACACAGGGTCTGCCATCCTGGATGTTCCTCCCTGGCTCTGTTCACACTGCGGGTGGTCTTGTTCTGGATCCCATGTACTCTGCCCTTGGCATGGCCTCCCTCCTGGGCTCAGCTGCCCAGGAGAGAATGGGGTCATGGAGCTGAGGGCTCTGGGCCTCACCTGAGTGCAGCTCTGCCCGCTTCACACTGAGGTCTCTGACTTTCCCGAGCCTGGTCTGCAGCAGGGTGAGGTCAGGGCGGGGCCTGGCCCTTCCCAGCCTCATCTCCTTGCTCCCCTCCAGGTCATCGGCAGCTCCCTCCTCTTCATCCACGACAAGAAGGAACAGGCCAAGGTGTGGATGATCGACTTTGGGAAAACCACGCCCCTGCCCGAGGGCCAGACCCTGAAGCACGATGTCCCGTGGCAGGAGGGGAACCGGGAGGACGGTTACCTCTCGGGCCTGAACAACCTCATTGACATCCTGACGGAAATGTGCCCCAGTGCCCCGCTCGCCTGAGGCCACCCTCCACCCCGCCTCACCACCGCCCTGGCCTCTTCTCGCCCTTGCTTTCCTTCTCCTTCTGAATTTTTCCTTCATGCCCCCACTGGGTGCAAGCCCCAGAACTGACCCTCCTGATCGATCGGCACTACAAGACACTTTGTAGAAGAGATGAGATTTTCTAGTTACTTCCTAATTGAAGGGCTTGGAGCTGGGGATTCCACTTTCTTTGTCAGTAGGATCTCCTACTGGCAGAGAAATGCACAAACCCAGGCTTGGCCACCTGCTGGGTGACCAGTAGGGTCTAGAGCTGGAGGGAGGCTCAGGCAGCCATGGAGTTCCTGGCTCCAGAGGGGACCCTAACAGAAGAGCGCCCCAGCCTCTGGGCAGGTTACCTGTGGGGGCCTGCTGCCCCCTGGTGGCTGGTGCGGATGATGGCACTGTTAGATGTGGCCTTACCCTTTGGGGATGGGCTGACTGTTGCTCTGGATGTAGTGGCCTGCTGCCAGGCTTTCTGGTGTTTGGGGCACAAAACCACTGGGAACAGAATGTCGGCCGTGAATGAAAGACTCTCTGCTTATCAGCTGAGGGACTCCTAGAGATGCCTTGGTGGCCTTTGTAGGTCTGCCAAAGCAGGGACCCCTCCCATTGGGTATTGAAACACCCCAGCACTGGGATAGACCCGGGATCCAAAAGTCCCAGGTCCAACTTGACTGTGCGCTTGACATTGAGCTTCCCGGGAGGGCACAGGCCGGAGCTTTGTTCTTCCTTCTGTGGTCTTGGCATGAATTCAGGGGGACATTCTGCAAACCTGAGCTTTCAGAGATGTCCCCTGACCCCCAGGGCCTTCCACATGTGCCTCCCACCTGTGCCTCCCACTCCCCTCCTTACTTTGAGAGGTCCTGAGGGCTGGATGGCAGTGGGCCAGGGCCCAGGCAGCCCCAAGGGAAGACAGAACCTGCAGAGGACACTCCTCTCCTGTCCTCTCACCTCCCCGCTTCCTAGTGCCAGCTGGTCCCCCTGATGCACACCCGGGGCTCTCATGAAACCCAGAGTGTCCAGCAGTTATGGGGGCAGAGCCTCAGGCCAGTACTGAGCAAGGAGGAAGCAGGACATTGGCTCACTGGCATCATTTTCCCCCTGAAATAGCAACCTGGAGGGCTTAGACCCATTTCCCAAATGTGGTGTGGGCAGCTTCCAGAATATGTGGAAGGTGCCAGGCATCTCTTCCTGGGGTTACTAGGTTGTTTGAAGATTCATAGGGAACCACTTGTAATCCATATTTTAGTTGTAAAGCAAGTAGGTCTGTATTATTGAGAAGGATGTAAATCTCACATGACTTTTAAAGAACAAAACTCCAGCTCTGTGGCCAGTTGGTGCTGTGGCCCAGTTGCTCACCTGTGCTGCAGGAGGCTGGACCCATTGCTCTGCAGGGAGATGCTCCAGGGACATGTGGAGTGGGTGTGTCCCCAGGTGTGTGTGCCTGGAGGACCAGTCCACAGTGGGGGGCTTCCTGGGCTGCCCCCTGTCACCCAGGGTCTCTGGGGGAACTGTCAACTTGCCCACGTGACTTATGTTTCCCTTTTCATCCTGGGTGAGTGACAGTTGGTGGGGGCAGAGGGTGGGACACACGAGGATGTGTAAGTACAGATTTTAAAAAAGGAAATCACTTTTCAACTTCCTGGCTCTTGTTCAAAACAGCAGTGAGCTCCAGTGTGGGCTGACTTGCTAAAGGTCACACCCCCGCCTGGCTGAGCACTGGAGAGCTCGTGACACCACGTGACCCTAGAAGGCAAAAGTGCCCAAGTCAGCTCGGGGTCTGAGAGCTGTGGTCAGCTGGGTCAGAAGGGACCCCGGGGGTCTGTGCTGCAACTGTCTGGGACATCATGAGTTCAGATGTAAAGCCCCCACTAGGGGCTGGCCGAGTTACCCTCATTCTATCTATGAAAAAATGTTTGTTAAGCAAAATAATGCTATGAACAAAAATTACAGGGGACCAGCTTAACCAATTGAAGAGAACAAACTTTCCAAGCACTTTAAGCAGACGCCAGTTGTTTGCAAACAGTGTGCTAATATACAAGTAATTTGTTCATTAAAGGTGCCCCAGAGGGCCTCCTCTTGGCAGTTCTTTGCTTTGGGTGACAAGTATATATGTGAATGGAAGAAAGTGGTATCTCTGTGGGGTTATTCTATTACTTAGGGGTTTGAGGGGTTTGTATTTCCCGTGCTATTTCTCCTGCACACCTCCTCTCTCGCACCCCATTCTCCCCGCTGTCCCCCACTCCTCTGTTGTCCAAGCGGGATGGATGGATCCTGGAATGGGATTCAGGCAGTCTGGAAACCTCCCCCCAGCCAGCCCGGTCCAGGTGGGGACCCCCTGGGTCCTGGCCCTGCAGGTGTCAGGAGGGAGGGACGAGGTGTGCACACCTGCACACAAGTGGGTGGCCCCGTGGGGCCCTGGGGCTCCTGGGGTTCAGCACTGCTCAGCAGTGGAGGGTGGGTTCTCAACTGCTTGTCCCAAATGTGCTTTCAGTATCATGTAAGAGGTTTTTAAGTTATATTTATTTTGTGGGTTTTTCAATTGCACAAAACACTAAGTCTGAGAGGCTGGATGTTGTTTCTCCTTTAAAGCTCTGCCTTCTTTCTGAACGTCTTTTCCCACCCAGTGGAAAGAGCCCGGATGTAGCCTTGGCTACTGTCCCCCTCCCCTCCCTACTCCCCACGGACTCTCCACCGTTAGCTGTATTTAGCTTTGAGTTTCTCTGCGTCTGGTCAACCCCCGTGTGTATATAACCCAGGCCCTTGCTTAGGAAGAAGCAAGGTGCTCACCCCCTGCCAGTGCCTTTTTCTGGAGAGGAAGACTCCCCTAGGTGTTCTCCTTTCCTCTGCACCCCTCTCCTTGCCACACCATTGGAGAAAACTGAGCTGTTACAGACCCTCGCAGCGTGCCTGTCAAACAGACTTTACACGCCCTGTACCTTCCTGAATAAAGGCCCTAGAGACCATGGTGCTGGGCGCCATCTGTGTGCTGTCCTTACCACCCCACGACCTTGAGGGGTGTCTGGGGGCGGGGGCAATGGTATCTTTGTAAATTGGAGGATATGACAACTCCCAGGTGTGGGGGTCAGATTGGGTAATATTTTAATCAGCAAAGGATTTTAAACACTTTTCAAAACTCTTTTCTACTGTTCCCATGAAAACTTCACATAGTAGCTCAGGGATGAAGCCACAGTATGCTCCCCGGCGGAGCTGGCAGAGCTGCCAGCAGCCTTTGTTTATGCAGCCTGGCTCTGGGTGCTCACGTCTCTAGTCCCCTTGGATCCCAGTATCAGCTCTATGAGTAAAGCTGTGTAGTCTACCAGTGGGGAAACTGAGGCTTAGAACAAATGCCTTGTCCTGGGTAATAAGTGGGAAGCAGGGATTCAGATCCAGAATTTGCCTGTTTTCAAAACCAATTCTGTCTTCTCCCTCCCTGGGAGGATGTCTGGAGGGCAGAGAGCTTGTCTTGTCTTTGCCACGCATCCCAGGCACTGAGCACCAAGCCTGGCATGAAACAGTCCCCCAGCGAGGGTCTGGTGGGCTAATGCACGGCCGTGGGGCTGGGTTGGCCGAGGAAGACCATGGAGAGCAGGAGCCCTGGCAGTACTTCAAGGACTCGACGTGCCCTTCCCTTCAGGCCTCTCCCAGCTCTGGATTGCTGGCACTTCATTTGCAGAACCCAGCGTTCTGTATCCAGGGGGCTGGTTCATCCTTATCATTTTGAAAAATTACAGGACAAAAGCACAAAGCAGCCACAGTGCCTTGGCACCTCTGTCCCTCCTGGCTGGACTGCTTTCCCCAGGTTATCCCATGGTAACTGTGCTCATTCTCACGCCTGTATCTCATCTCTGTCCATGCCCCACACTAGCTCTATGGACTCCAACCAGGTTCATCCCAACTGCTTCCTGCCTTTCCTTTCCTCTCAGCCCAAAGCCCTGGGACGTGCCCAGGCCTGTGCCTGTGTAACCCTGAAGTCTGGGGAATTTGTTCCCGCTCCCCGTGGTACAAACCTTTCCCCAATGGGAGACAAGAACAGGTCACTAGGTCCCTGTACCTTCACCACACGCCCACCGGCCTGATGGATGCAGCTCTCCAAAGGTCCTATTAGATCAGACCAGCAGCTGGTCTTCATTCTGAGAACCTTCATTGGAGAAATCTGAGCTGTTACAGACCCCCTTAGCGTGCCTGTCACGGACTTTACACGCCCTGCACCTTCCTGAATGAAGGCCCTGGAGACCACGGTGCTGGGCGCCATCTGCGTGCTGCCCTTCCTACCCCACGTCCTTGGGGGGCTCTGGGGGCAGGGGAAAGGGTATCTTTGTAAGTTGGAGGATCCAGTGGGGCTTCATTCTGACAAGCAGGAAGCAAGCCTCCTCCTCAGGCTTTGCTCCCTGGGGAACCTCAGCAGAGAGAACCATCCTTTAGCTCTTGGCTCCCATGTTAACTCCTTGGAAAAGTCTCTGAACCCCTGGCTAAAGCAAGTGCACCCCAGCCACACTCATCTCCCACATGTTGCTCAGGGTTCCAAACCATCTACAGGACTTAGGGTCTGTCTCCTCCATTCCGAGAGCAGAGACTCGACCTTTTGACTACAGTTTTCCACATTTTGCAGTGCCAGACACAGGGTAGGCGCCCAGGCAGTGTTGATGGGGTCACTGAGCACCCCCAGTGACCATGGCTTTCGGGCACACAGATGCCCCTTCTTAGGAGCAGAGCTGCTCCCAACTGGCATGGATTAGCTGGCCTCCATCCTCTGCCGCCTTCGTGTTCTGAGTGTCTTTCTCTAGATCTTGCCATTGCCAGTAATTGCCCGGTAGAGGCACTCATGGAGAATACTCCAGTATTCTTGCCTGGGAAGTCCCGTGGACAGAGGAGCCTGGCTGGCTCTAGTCCGTGGGTTCGCAAAGAGTCGGACATGACAGACAGACTAAACAACGAAGGCTCACGACAGGCGCCTTCTGGGGTGGATGAGTGTCACCCCCTCTCCTCACCGCCATCACCGCTACCCCCGCCAGGCTTTGTGATCACTCCCAACCCACGTGCAGCTCCTGTGGCTGTGACACCCTGGCCTCATGTCCGCCTGGTTTCCCTGCTCAGCCTCCCATGTCTCCGGCACAGACTGATGGAGACATCGCTACAACCCACCAGAGGTGCCATCTCTACACTCTGCCTGGGACCTGGGCCACCCACTCAACCGGGGCTCCTCTCCAGCTGTGTAGTCCGGGGACCAGGAGCATCCAGGCCTTCTCAGCTTCCGCACTCCTCATCCTGCTAACCTGGAGTGGACCCTGCATGTCCCCTAGAGGCTCGGGCCACAGAGAAAGGACCAGACCCCAGGCTGTGGGGACACTCTTAGAGGAGCATGGGTGCCACCAGGGCACACGTGCCCGTGAACGGGGAATAGCCGTCCTCTGGCTTAGTTCATGGGGTCTTCAAACTGCAGTGGCCAAGGTGGCCCGTCAAACCCTGCCTGCCCTGGGGACAGAGAGTCAGCATGTGAACCAGTGGAGCTCAGGGACCCTGCTGCTACAGGCCACACACTTCGTAGGTGGAGACAGGATAGGGTGGTGGGGGCGGGGTGGGGTGGGGTGGGTGGGGTGGGGGTGGGGGTGGAATCACTCCAGTGCGGCGCCACTGCCTCAGAAGGGTTTGACCTTGGCGCAGCGGGTAAGTGCAGACCCTTCCAGAACTAAGTCAGCTCACGTACCTCGGCCAGTCACAGGGGCCTGCCCCTGCTCACCTTCCACCCACGCTCTACTCCACTCCACCGGAACAAAGCGGGAGAGCCCTGGGCACAGACATGGCCTGGTGGGCAAGCTGATATCACCACCCACCCCTGAGGTTCTGCTTCCTAAGCGTGACCAGCTGTTGGGGACCTGTGTGGTGGGGAACTGGAAGGTCAGTCACCCTGCCACTTCCCAGAACCACTTGTACCAGCTGCCTTGGCAGGCTTCCCTGAAACGGACGCCAAGGTAAAGGCTGATGCGCTAACACTTCAATGGCAAGAGCAGTCCCTGGGGGCAAAGGTGAGGGTTGGGGTAATCGAGGCAGGGATGAGGGCAACGTGAACAGGAGGGAAGCTTACAGAGGCCTTCACACTAAGGTCACGGGTTGGTCCTACGGGCCAGGGAGGAATGGACATTCCCACTGGTTATCTGCGTGCATCTCTGGGGTGACACTCCAGCTCTTCAACAATCTGAGCACAGGTGCCCGTGCTGGGTCAGTGCTGGGTGGGGGTGGAGAGTAGGGGGACGATGTGGCTCCTGGACTGTGGGGGGCAACACAGGGCTTCACTGGGTTGCTCTGGTATCTGGGGTGGTGTGGGAATTAAATCTGGTGAGGAGCTTCTTTTCCATAAATTATACCAACAGGGCAGCTCCCATCTGACATTCCTCTCTTCTGCCTCTTGCATGTCCCTGACTGAAGGACTTACCCCCACACCCAACTGGGCAGGACGCTGGACACATCAAACCGCCCTGCAGGTGTGCCAGGTCTGGGGAGGTGAGAGAGGCTGAGAAGAACAGAGCTCTCTGAGAGTCTACGGCAGGCCAGCTGGAGAGTTTTCGGCTGTCTGGACAACATGGAGGCTGTCTCTGCCCCAGGGATCAGCAGGAAACCTCCTTGAGATAGTATGAGGCCCCGCGGTTAGGGGAAGTTCTTGGGGGGTGTGGGCGGAAGGTGCAGGGAGCCCCCTACCTGCCCTCTAAGCAGATGTGGCCTGCTTAGCCAAGGGACCTCTCTTCCCACATCTGACATGGCCCTGAGGTCTCCCCAAGAATGTCACTGAAATCAGGGGAATCATGTGGCTTAACACAGTGGTTTTTCACCTTTTGAGGGTCACGGATGCCTGAGATAATCTAGAGCAGCAGTCCCTAACCTTTTTGGCACCAGGGACCAGTTTTCATGGAAGACAATTTTTCCAGGGACTTGGGGTGGGATTGGACTGGGCCGGGGGGTATGTTTCAGGATGATTCAAGTGCGTTGCATTTATTGTGCACTTTAATCCAATGTCGCCACTGATCTGACAGGAGGTGAGGGTCTATGGCCCAGAGGTTGGGGACCACTGATCTAGAGGGAGCTATGAACCCTCTTCTCAGAAAAATGTCCATGAGCATAGGCACAGACAAATTTATATATGAATGCAGGGACTTCTAGACACTCCACAAAGCCCCTTGAAAAATTCCCAAATAGTATATGGGCCCTGGCTTAAGAACGCTTGGATTGTAATTGCCCTTCCCAACAATACATTATGGATATGTGCCCCACCCCTCCCCTCACTTCAAGGACTTCTCTGCATGGGAGACTTGCCCAGCCTCTGCAATCCCTCCGTCCTCTCCCTTAACCATGTGACCTTCTAAACAGGCACCATCTAGAACCGCAGTCCATCTGTCTTTAAGCAGAGCTTTGTGGGAAACAGCCGTGCCCGTTCCTTCATGTACCACATATGGCAGCTTTCGCACTAAACAGCAGAGTTGAGTAGTTTCCAGAGACTGAACAGCTGCAAAACCTAAAATATTTACTATCCGGCCCTTGACCAAAACGCCCTCCAGCCCCTGCGGTGACCACTGATGAAACATTGCTACCTGTCAGGCACCATATCAGGTGACTTAAGGCTACATAAAAACTTATAAAACTTCACAAAATGGGCTTTGTTAATCCCATTTTGTACACAAGAGACACAGAGAGGGTGAATAATTTACCTAAGATCACGCAGCTGAATCAGTCTTTGAACCAAAGCTCTAGATCTTTCCATGACCCTACATGACCGAGCCCCCCACGTTTGTCCCCACACTGGCTGCATCACAGGATTGCTGGGATGGCTTGTCGAGCCGTGAGTCCTGGTTTCGGTGGCTATAAATCTGACCAGGCCCTGGGGATGTTCGTCCCAAGCATGGCCTCTCCTAGGGGTGAGTGCTGAGCTGCAGAGCCTCCAAGACCAAGAGGCTGCACCTGGTCTGCAGCCAGCCTTGGGGGGTTGGGCGGGGGGGACCCTGGATCAGGAGGTGTCCGATGTGGCACTGTTTGTTCTAGACTCTGAGTGACCCTTCAGGGAAGTGCAGCCGGCCCAGCACCGTGACACCACTGCTCGCCCCGCCTCACCCCAGCAGCCTGTGCAGAGTGCACGTGCTGGCTCACGGGGGGCCTTTCCACAGAAAAACAGAAAACACATCCTAACTTTTGAAAACACCAGGAAACTGCTCATGCGTCATTTTTCTCTCTTTACTGTGATGGCGTTGGCCCGCTCCTGGCTTCAGTGTGACACACGGAGGCCTAAGATGGCAAATTCACCAGAGAAGTCAGGGAGGAAGTGGAAAGTCCTGAGTGAGAAGAGGGCTTTCACTCTTTAGCAAAAGGTGAGGGCTTAAGGTTATCTTTTTCTAATGAGAAAATAACTAGTTTGATATAATACTAACAACAATAATAACCTAAGAAAGGGAAGGGCTTCCCTGGGTAGGTGCCTGTCTCAAAACGTAACCCAAAGCCATACACTGGGCGGCTTCAACAACAGGGATTTATCCAAGTTCTGGAAGTCCTGGATGAAGGTCTGGCGGGGACTGGGTTCTGGGGTGAGCTCTCTTCCTGGCTTGCAGACAGCTGCCTCTCTCTATGTCCGAGCAGCGGGTGGGGAGGAGTCAGCTCTTGTGTCTCTTCCTCCTCTTCTAAGGGCACCAACCCTATCTGATGAGGTCCCCACCATTATGACCTCACATAACCTTTATCAGGCCCTCACAGGCCCCATTTCCAAATACAGTCACACTGGGCGTTAGGGCTTCAGCATATAAATGGGGTGGGGTGGGGGTGCTGTGAGAGGGGGTGTGGGGGTTGGGAACACACATACATAAAATCCATAACAGAGCTCCTGTGCTACCTAATATCTAGGGCTATTTCCAACTCCACCTTCCAGTCCCGAACCTTCCAAACTTGTGAATGAATAAAGCAGTTTGAAGGGTAGGGACGGGCCATGCAATGCTAATTTCTGTGGTTTCAATGTGGCAACATGTATTTGGGTTATTTTAAAAATAGTTTCTGCAAATCATGGACAGGCAGTATCTTACTGAGACAATTTGCTGTTGACAGCAGCCCTGTTTTACTTCAATGGGAGAAAATGCCCAAGTTTAGTCATGCTTTAGAGAACACCTGCTGGAGTGAAATCAAGACGGCAGCCTACAGAGGCTGCTGAAGTAGAGAACAGTCAGAGGAGGGTGCCGCCTTCTGGACAGATATGTGCATTACAGCGTACAGGAAAAAATGGAAGATGATGGAAGATGGGTCAGTCAGTCAGTTCAGTCACTCGGTTGTGTCCAAGTCTTTGCGACCCCATGAATCGCAGCACACCAGGCCTCCCTCTCCATCAGCAATTCCTGGAGTTTACCCAAACTCATGTCCATTGAGTCGGTGATGACATCCAACCTTCTCATCCTCTGTTGCCCCCTTCTCCTCCTGCCCTCAATCTTTCCCAGCATCAGGGTCTTTTCCAGTGAGTCAGTTCTTCCCATTAGGTGGCCAAAGTATTGGAGTTTCAGCTTCAACATCAGTCCTTCCAATGAACACCCAGGACTCATCTCCTTTAGGATGGACTGATTGGATCTCCTTGCAGTCCAAAGGATTCTCAAGAGTCTTCTCCAACACCACAGTTCAAAATATCAATTCCTCAGCGCTCAGCTTTCTTCACAGTCCAACTCTCACATCCATACATGACTGCTGGAAAAACCATAGCTTTGACTATATGGACCTTTGTTGGCAAAGTATTGTCTCTGCTTTTTAATATGCTGTCTAGATTGATCATAGCTTTTCTTCCAAGGAGCAGACATCTTTTAATTTCATGGCTGCAGTCACCATCTGAAGTGATTTTTGGAGCCCAAGAAAATAAAGTCTCTCACTGTTTTCATTATTCTTCCAGCCTAGTTATGTCTTTAACTAATATGGACACAGTGGCTGTGGTAGTGTTGAAGGAATCACCAGTGGCCATACAGAGGGTTTGCTGGGGCCAGTTGGGGGGGATGATGGTGAGCATGGTATATACATTACCTCACTTAATCCTTGCAACACCCAGCTGAGGGAGGTACTCTTAGTATTATTGCCCGTGTTGTCTAAATTAGAAAACTGAGGCTTAAGAGAAGCTAGATAATTTGACCAAGATTATACTGCAAGAAAATACCAGAGCCAGGTGTGAAGTGAGGCATGGAGGTGGCCAGGTAAGCCGGCACGTGCAATGCAGTGTGAGAGGGCCGTGCAGGGGTACACATGGGGCTCTACAGGCTCACAGGGGAGGGTACCTGCTCCAGGAGAGGGGCAAGAAGGCCACTCGAGGACAGGGGTCAGCTGTCACTCCAGGTGGCAGGAGCAGAGGGTCTATATGGAGCCCGGGGTGGGGGCGGGGGGAACACGTGGGGATGGGACGGGGAGAAGGGCAGGGCCCAGGCACACCTCTGGTGCTGTGTGTGGACTCTGTCCCACCGAGGCTTTTATGCCAGGGCGTGATGAGATCACATTGATAGCAGTAGATGGCTCTGGCTGCCTGTGCCTTGGGGGTGAGTGGAGGGGACAGATGAGGTGAGGGGACTCATTAGGAGGTTAGGATAAGCCAGAGGGTCCTGAAAAGAGGCGGAGACCATGGACTGAAGAAATGGGAGAGGCGTAGTGTGGGTGTCCATCCACCCGTGGCTGTGGGAGGGCTGGGCCTGGGTGCCCAAGGGTGGCCAGCTGGTAGCCTGGGGCAGGGGAAGGCAGGAGGAAAAGCAGGATTGGGGGTGGGCGAGGAGGGGAGACGGCTAGTTTAGTTTGTATGACTTGAGGTAGAGTGCCTGGGCGACATATCCAGGTGGAGCCGTCTGCCGGCAGCTAGGCATGTGGGGCTGGAGTTCAAGAGCAGGCCTGGGTGGGGAACGGGCTTCTGGAGTCATGGGAATAGACTGTGGGCTTCCCCAGGGAGGCTGGAGCGGGGAGGATGTTCACAATATCACGGTAAGTGACAAAAGCAGCATTCAGAATTGTATGTGCTATTTGGCCCAAGCTTTAGAGTTAAAAGGAAAACCTCAGATTATTCACAGTGCCTTTTTTTTTTTGAGTGATGGGATCATGAGTGTTGTGTATTTCCTTCCTTACAGTTTTCAGTTTAATCAAAAATTTCCCAGCAGACATAATTTGCTTTAATCAGAAATATGTACGTGTGTATGTATTTTGGAGTCGCAAAGAATTGGACAGGACCTAGCGAATTAACAGCAATGTGTTTTGTTTTTAGTCACTACCTCTGAAACCAAAGTGTCTGCAACCCTCCCTTCCGAGCCCCCGAGCCCTGCTCCTTGGGTGCTTCTCACACACTGCTGCATTTGTTCGCCTGTGGGAGAGTCTGAGTCCTCGTCATCCTGGGGTCCTCAGCTCCAGCCCAGAGCCTGGCATGTAGAGGCAGCATGAGAAATCTTGCCTCAATGGAAAAAGGAAACTTAGAAGGCCCGCCACAAAGCATGTACCCAATGGCCAGGCAAGACCAAGGGCCCCCAGGCTCCCTGACAGTGCCCTTGCCAGGATCTTAGGCTAGGCAGGGGACAGGAACTTGCTGTTTATGGAGCTCTCAATCCTTGGCAAAATCTGTTTATAAAGAAAAAAATTTATTTGTAAATGCTCGTGAAATGCTAATATTAATTATAAGGATCAGCAATGAATAATATATTAGTTCATAAAAGAGCTCATAAAAAGCAACACTACTTGCTTTATGACGATTTGGCAGTAAATAGTCTCAGCTTTTTAAAGTACATATCCACTGACTGAGCAAAACTGACCAGGTACTTATTTACAGATACCATAGCCCATATATCCGATGACACTGGCACAGGAAAATTCAATCCAGGACAGCCAAAGATTGCAAATGCCTTTCACGTCATTGTGGGGCCAGGCTAAATGAACCCTTTCCAATGCAGCTGTTAAATATGACGCAAATGAACCTATCTATAAAACAGAAACAGACAGACATATAGAACAGACTTGCGATTGCCACGGGGATGGGGATGGGTGGGAGGGGAATGAACTGGGAATTGGGGATTAGTAGACAAAAACTATCATGTTTGAAATAGATAAACAACAAGGTCCTACTGTACAGCACAGGGAACTATATTTAACATCCTCTGGTAAACCAGAATGGAAAAGTATTTTTAAAAAGAGTGTGCATATATATACACACTCACCTCAGTCGTGTCTGACTCTTTGCATCCCTGTGGACTGCAGCCCACCAGGCTCCTCTGTCCATGGGATACTCCAGGCGAGAATACTGGAGTGGGTTGCCAGGCCCTCCTCCAGGGGATCTTCCCGACTTAGGGATAGAACCTGCACCTCTGATGTCTCCTGCACCTCTGATGTCTCCTGCATTGATGTCTCCTGCACCTCTGATGTCTCCTGCAGATATATATATCTGAATCATTTTGCTGTACAGCAGAAATTAACACAACATCGTAAATCAACTATACTTCAATTAAAAATCGACAAAAAGGAATAGACGTGAAGTAATAGAACACGAGAAAGTTCAGAAAGAGATCATACATGTGTTATGAATTCTTTTTCAACAAAAAATGCAGAAGTAACTCCATGAAGAAGGGACAGTGTTTTCAACAAAAGGTGCTGGAACAACTGGACATCCATATACAAAATAAAGTGAACTTTGACTTAAATTTCGCATCACATACAAAAATTAATTCATGTAAACTGAACTCAAGTAAAACCTAAAATTATAAAACTTCCAGAAGAAAATATGGGATAACATCTTGGTGATTTAAGGTTAGGCAGAGATTTTCTTGGATATGTCACCATAAAAGAAAAATACGATAAAGTAGACTTCATTAAAATTTAAAGCTTCTGCTCTTTTAAAAACTCTGTTAAGAAAATGAAAAAACAAGCCACAAATTGAGAAAAAATATTTGCAAAACACATATCTGACAAAGGATGCAACCGCTATATCCAAACGTATTTTTTTAATTGTGGTAAAAAAGCCACATATCATGAAATCTACCCTCTTAACAAATTTTTAAATGTTACATTATACTGTCGTTAACTCTATGCACATTGTTATACAACAAACGCTGGAATTTTTTCATCTTGTATGACTGAACCTCTATATTCATTAAACAATTCCCCAGTTCCTTCTCCACGCAGCCCTTTGTAGCCACCGTTCTATGCTCTGCTTCTGTGAGTCCGACTGCTTTCGATACCATGCGTAAGTGGAATCACGCAATATTTGTCAGTCTGTGGCTGGCTTATTTTACTCAGTGAAATGTACTCAAGTTACAGCACATGACAGGATTTCCTACTTTTTCAGACTGAATACTATTCCATTGCATGTATATTCCACGTTTTCTTTGTCCATTCATCCATTGATAGATATCAGAAACTCTTGAAACTCGCCAGTAAGGAAACAACCTTCCACCAAATGGGCAAAACATCTGAACAGACATCTCACAAAATAAGACAGGGAATAAGCACAGAAAAGATACTCAACATCATTAGTCGTAAGGAAAATGCAAATTAAAACTACAGGGAGCTGCTACTACTCACCTATTAGAATGATAGGCTTTAAAAAAAACCCGCCTCTGATAGCAAGTACTGGTGAGGATACAGAGCAAGGGGGACTCTGACTCAATGCTGAAGAGAATAACATGGTAACTCTAGAAAACAGTGTGACAACTTCGTATGAATGAAGCATATGCTTATTGCGCAGCCCAACTATTCCACAATCCTGGGTATTTACCCACAAGGAACGAATATTTTATGCCCACATAAAAACATTCTCAAATGTGTATAACAGCTTCATTCCTTATCCTGGAAACTCTGCGGATCTCCTTCAGTCTGTGAATACGTGAAAAATGTGGTTATCCTTCCAGTGGCATACTACTCAGCAGTGACCAGGAGCAGAGTACTGGTGAAGGCAATGACATGGATAAAGCGCAAATGCATTATGCTGGGACTTCCCTGGCGGTCTAGTGGCTAAGGCTTTGCTCTCCAGTGCAGGGGGTGTGATGACTGAGCGACTTCACTTTGACTGTTCACTTTCATGCACTGGAGAAGGCAATGGCAACCCACTCCAGTATTCTTGCCTGGAGAATCCCAGGGACGGGGGATCCTGGTGGGCTGCCGTCTATGGGGTCACACAGAGTCGGACACGACTGAAGCGACTTAGCAGCAGCAGTAGCAGCAGGGGGGTGTGGATTTGATCTCTGGTTGGGGAGCTACGATCCTACATGCCTCAGGATGAGAAAGCCAAAATATTAAAAAAAAAAAAAAGAAGCAATATTGTAACAGATTCAATACTTAAAAAGAAATGCATTATGCTACGTGAAAGCAACCATGATTCTAGTTGTAATTATAGATGAACTTTCCAGGTGGCCCTAGTGGTAAAGAACGCATCTGCCAATGCAGGAGATGTAAAAGATGTGGGTTCAGTCCCTGGTTTGGGAAGACCCCCTGAAAGAGGGCATGGCAACCCACCCCAGTGTTCTTGCCTGGAGAATCCCCAAGGATAGAGGAGCCTGTCGACCTCAGCCCTTGGGGTCACAAAGAGTCAGACATGACAAGTGACTTAGCAGGCGCCCATGACTCTCATGATATGACTTCCTGGAAATGTAAAAACTGTTCAGCTGTATCTGTTTGACAAACTGTACATAGGCTTGTATATAGAATTATTTGCTATAAAGGGTGAATTATGGAAATTAGTTCTCAAAAAAACTGAATGAAAAATTAATTGATGTCCCTTATTGACTCATTTGAAAAGATCCTGATGCTGGGAAAGATTGAGGGCAGGAGGAGAAGGGGACGACAGAGGATGAGATGGTTGGATGGCATCACAGACTCAATGGACATGGGTTTGGGTGAACTCCGGGAGTTGGTGATGGACAGGGAGGCCTGGCGTGCTGCGGTTCATGGGGTCGCAAAGAGTTGGACAGGACTGAGCGACTGAACTGAACTGAACTGATGAATAAAAAACACCTGAAACAAATCACCCCGTGTCACCCAGCGTCACTGTTAGTGTCTTGGGCTATCTCCTTCTACGTCTCTTTTTTGTGCCTGCTCTATATCAGCTCTGCTCTAGGCATCGTGCACATGTTATTTCATTTATCCTTAAACACAGTTATTAATTACAGAAACCAAATTCTGTGAGGCTACCTCATGTTTCTGTGAAGGTATTTTATATCTGTGTTTAAAGTCCATCATCAGTGAACTTTAAAGTAAGGGAAGACTATCCTCGATGACCTGGGTGTGTGCTAAGTTGCCTCAGTTGTATCTGACTCTGTCACCCCACGGACTGTGGCCTGCCAGTCTCCTCTGTCCCCGGGGATTCTCCAGGCAAGAATACTGGAATGGGTTGCCATGTGCTCCCCCAGGGATAACCTGGGAGGGCCATTGTCAATCAGTTGACAGGCCAGAGAAGCAGAGCTGAGACTTCCAGGAAAAGAAATGTCACCTGTGGCAACTTCCGCTCATGCCCAAGAGTTCCAGCCTGCCCTTCCGGGTGGCCTGCCCCGAAATGATAGGATTTGCCACAATTGCCTGAACCAATTCCTTGCTACCTGTGTGTCCCACTGGTTCTGCTTCTCTGGTTGGTATGCCTGAAAGATACACCAATACTCAGAGACATCACAGACAGGCATCGGCTTACCCAGCGAGTTAGTAGCTCAGGGGTCCTGCTCTTTCCCACTGCGTTATCCCAATCAGAGACAGGAGAGAAGAACATTGGGGGGTTTTGTTTGTTTTGTATATGGCTTCTTCTTTTATTTATTTAAATGAATTGCATTTAAATTGTTAAAATACTACACAATTCTGTAGTTGAGAATTGGGCATATTTGTCTGTGATGAATGCCTGAATACATCAATTTCCCCCCTCAACATCAGAACTATCTTGGAGCCAGTAAGGAGGCACTGACATTTCTCTGCTATGGAGTTGAAACAATCTGATTTCAGGGAGTTCAGTCCCAGGCTTGTCACCTCATTCACACTTCAACCTGTCTTCTCTTTCAGATTATTAGAAAGGAACATTTTGACTTGCTTCTCAGTTTAAAAAAGAAAGGAATGGGATCCTGGACATTCCCTCCCTCCCTCCTACCCTATTTCCTCCGCAAAATCCCTGGCCATGAATTCTCTCTCTGGGGCCCCTTCTTTGTTTTAAGCTTCTTCCTCTCTTCCCCCACCCAGTGTCTGGCTGCCCCTGCACTAGATTGACTAGAGCCCCTTCTCTGGTGAAATAGCTGAGGGCCTCCCCATCATCATCCCCCTCCTCCACTGTCGCTCTTTTCTCACCCGCCCCTGGCAGGCGACAGTGGCTGTGGAAGAGGCTCCTTCTCTTGACCAGTTCACTCAGGAGAGAACAAAGTGAAGGTCCTGGAAGTGGCAGGTCTGAAAGTTCTAGCGTCTGCAGGCTCAGGCCCCTCCGAGCTGCGGGTGTTGGGGGAGGTGTGTGCGGTCTTAGACCTGCACCTACTTTGAACTGGGGTTGCGATCACTCAGGAAGGGAGGCCAAGGTGGGTGCTAGGAACTCCTTATTTCGTGGGTATAGCTAAATCTGTGTTGGGCAGTGAGCTGTAAGGACAGAGTTGTGGGTTCCCCGGCTCTTTTCTAATCCCCAGGCACTGGGTGGTGGGGCACTGGGACTTGCAACCGCGTTGGTGAGACACCGACACACACACACACACACACACACACACGCACACACGCTCCACAGCAATCAAAACACATTAAAAAGTAATTTGATTTGATTGTTTTGGGCGAGCTGTGCGGGGTCTTCGTTGCTGCTTGCGCTTTTCTCTAGTTGTGGCGAGCGGGAGCTGCTCTCTAGTTTCAGTGTGGAGAATTCTCACTGCAGTGACTTGTTGCGGAGCCCCGTTTCCAGGACACGCAAGCTTCAGTAGTTACGGCACGTGGGCTCGGTAGCTGAGGCTCCTGGGCTCTAGAGCACAGGCTTGGAAGTTGTGGCCCACGGGCTTAGTTGCTCCAAGGCATATGGGATCTTCTTGGGTCAGGGGTCAAACTCCCGTCTCCTGCATTGGTGGGCAAATTCTTTACCACTGAGCCACCAGGGAAGCCCCAAACACATTTTTTGAGGAACTAGGATTTCTTGTTCAAAACATGGGCATGTCCAGAAATCCAGGTCATATGGGTGATGGTTGAAAGGACCAAAGGCATATACTCTGCAGAAGAGAAGAGAAGGGGAGATAGACACAAGAGAGACACCCTCAGATGACCAAGGGGCTACCTGTCTCGTTGAAGAGGGAGAGGACCTCCTGCATCCCATCTCATCCCCATTCTTTAGTTCTGGAGGGACCACTGGGACTGATGGGGAGACGTTACAAGGAAGTAGTTTATGACTCAACCAATTCTTTCCATCCCACAGAGGAACAAGCTAGTGAGTCCCTTGTCATTAGAGGAATTTACACAAAAGTCCCTTGACCAATCATCTGGCAGATGGGAGGCGGGAATTCTTAGAAAATGTAGGGGACTGGGCACCATGACCTCCAAGGTCCCTCCCAACTCTAAGATTTTATGAAGAGCCACTTGACATTCATAGTTTTCAACTAACAAATATGCTTTTATGTTACCTGCCTTATACTGAAAAAGATACATTTAAAGGCTCAAATTTTCTGCATCAAATCCTGCAAAACCAATAGGGCTGCCTGGATCCAGGGGAGGATGAGATGATAGAGTGACTGACAGGAAGTGAATCTGGAAAGCAATCTGGGGAGGTGAATTTTAAATAGGATGGTCTTTTTAAAATTTTTTATTCATTTGATTTTTTTGGTTGTGGTTGGCCTTCATTACTTTGCTCAGGCTCTCTCTAGCTGTAGTGAGCAGGGGATATTCTTCGTTGCAGTGTGCAGGCTTTTCACTGGGTTGTCTTCTCTTGTTGTGGAGCATAGGCTCTAGGTGAGTGAGCTTCGGTAACTGCAGAACTCAGGCTAAGTAGTTGTGGCTCATGGGCTTAGCTCTGCTCTGAGGCATGCGGAATCTTCCCAGACCAGGGATTGAACCCGTGTCCCTTGCATTGGCAGGCAGGTTCTTATCCACTGTGCCACCAGGGAAGACTGAATGGGATGGTCTTGACTTTCACCACTCAAACCACACTACTGTCAGTAGAGAATTAGATCATTCCCACTGGGTGCTTAGGGCAGGCTTCCTCCTTGGGGCAGGCCAGACCAGTTCCCAGGCTGAGACCGCATGGCCACGGCAGCAGGAGAGGCCAATGATATTCTTTCGTGGTCCGTGGCACATGCAGCGCTCCCCACCTGTGCAAAGTGTGACTCCCTTAGAAGTTCCCAGATTCGCTTCCAAGTGACCTGGGGCCTCACGACTCAGGGCTGCCGTATGGCCACAGCAAACAATGCCTCTTGGGTCTCATGACACAGAGAGAACAGAGCCTGTAGGTGATGCTTTCTCTGAAGTTGAGAGCCATTTTGGAAATCCTTGTCAGGCCACCACCGCTTCCTGATGCTTGGCTGTCGACCTTCTTCCATATGGTCGCTGTCTTTCTGTCTCGATTCTTTCCCGTGCAAATAAATTCTTTGAGCCCCTAGGCCTGTTGGTTTGTTCTTATTTTCATGGCTAGTATCCAGCACTTCAGATGGGCAGGAAGCCAATGGACACAAACTTTGCTTCTGTACTGGGTTCTGAAAGGATCTTTGGCACCGAATATTTCCCTTTTAGGTAGAAGGTGGGAGGTGGGAAGAGGGGGCCAATATGCAGGTGTGCTTCATGCCAGTTAGCAGCTTGCGGCTTCTAATTCCACCTTCCCCATGCAATGAAATTTCCCTGGAACAGGGCCAGAGATGGCATGCGAGAAATAAAAATATTATTGGAGCTGGTGCTATCTGGGGGAAAGTGTCATATCTGAGAAGCCTAGCTCGCTCTGTGAAGTGACCTGGGCCACTGGCTTTGCTTTGTGGAGAATTTCGTGGGGCTGGATGGCAGGACATAGGCTGAGGTTCTACAACCGCAGAGAATTCCCAGGGACTTTGGAAAACTAACCTCTGTGTTCCGGTTTCACAAGGGCTAATAAGGAGGAACTTAGACCTAAGCCCTGAGCCTTCAGCCTTAGTTTCTTATTCCTTAACTGGCCTCTTGCTAACCAGATAGCAACTCCCAGCATGCTTTTGGTGCCTCGTCACATGCTCAGAGGCCCTGCACCCACCTGGAGGGTCCACACTTACAATCTTTCCTAGGTGGGAAGAGAAAAGGTTTTTTTTTGCACATATGTTAACCTTTTCTGGAACTTTTCATTTTTATTTGTTTATTGATTGGTTGATTGATTTGGCAGCACCTCGATTTTTGCAGGATCTTAGTTCCCTGACCAGGGCTTGAACCTGAATCCTGGTAGTAAAAGCACCAAGCCCTAATCATTGGACCACCAGGGAATTCCCTGGAACTTTTCATTGAAGTGAAAGTTTTCATTAAAATCATGTGCATATTTACACCTACATTTTTTTCATATAAAGACTGTTCTCCGTCACTGTTGAGACAGGTGGGGGCGGAGGGAGTGGGAATCTGGGAGGACAGGGCTGGAAGAGATGAAAACCTGAAACAGGTAAGAGCTAGACGCATCACTTGTCACAAGTAGGAAGCAACCACACGTGTGCTCAGGCCTGGTGTGGGCTCATGTGTGTGTGTGTGAACGTGTGACATACGTAAGGATTTTGTCTGTGTGTGACACGCTATAGAAGTTCAGTAGATGGTGGCTCTTCCTGGGTAGGAAGATCATTGAGGACAGGATGAGTCACACCAGGCTTTGGGAACAAATATTTACTTAGGGTTTTTTTTCTTGTTAGAGAACCTCAACTTGAACCAGTTTATGGAAAGGAAGAAAGGGAAAAAATGCAAGGAGTTGGGGAGGGAAAGGAGGAGGAGCTCACGCTCCTTCTCATCTGTGATAACCTCACAGATGGCTCACGCACTTAAGCTGTCCTGTGGGCAGGGCTGCTGCTGCCTGGGGGTGATGGAGGTGACACCCTCCCTCCCTCTCTCATCTCTGCTATTCCCCTTGTTGCTGACATCTTGCTTCATCCTCCTGACTCCATGTTGACAAACCACTGCCTCAAGACCAAAGAGGGGAAAAAGCTTTCCTGTACCCTAGTTAGGAAGATCTCAGGGGGATTCCCCGGCGGTCCAGTGGTTAGAACTCCGCACTTTCACTGCCGAGGGCCCCGGGCAAGAAGGACCTGGATCTGTGTGGATTAGTCCACCATAGCCTGTCCCTAACCCGCAGGACAGGCCTGTCTGGGGTGGGGTGGATTTTGTGAGTGAACGTCTTTCTGAGAATCCCATGCACCAAGCGGGGGAGGAGCTGACCCCTGGGAAGGGCGGCTAGACAGCAGAGCAAACAAGATCCCAGTCTTGCATCCTCACCATGATGGATGTGGTTCCTGAGCTGGGCCCTGAGAGCCAGGGAGGACTTGAACGCAGAGGGGAGGAGGGCTGCCCTCCGCTCAGGGAGAGGGAGCAGGCTGCAGACTCTAGGGGCACCGCCATGCCTAAAGCCACAGCACTGATCTCTTCGCAATAAAATCTATATGTCACCACCTCAGCTCCTTCAAAAAGATTCTGGACGTGTGTCGTTTCCCCAGAAACTTGAAACCAATGGCAGAGGTGAATGCTCTTTCCCCTGACTGCTGGGTTCCCCTCCTGGCCTGGAACCTCAGGAGATGGAGACAGCTTCTAAGTGTTTGGAAAGTGCTTATTTCCTCCACTGACAACATTCCCAGTTTTAAAAGTTTCTTTGCTTTCTAGAGTCTTTTTTTTTTTTAATGTAGCTATTTTTGATGAAAGTATAAATATCCACCAGGCTGACTGGAGAGACAGCTGCCGGCTCCTGCTCTGAGCACAGCCTCCACCCCCATTACCCTCCACAGAGCCAGCCAGAACCCATCAGGGGGCCTGGACTCAGACTTGTGGCTGGAGGGGGCACTACTCCAGGGCCCATTCAGGTTTCCAGGCTTTCCACAAGGACACTCAGGGCCACAAGGCCACAGGAGCGGCTGCACAGCTGTGCCCTGGAGGAGCCAGGAAGTGGGTGGACACCAGAAGTGCCCAAGGTGTCCTGAGCCCAGGACAAGGGGCTACTCTGAAAGAGTACCCCACTCACATGGCCAGACATTGCTCTGTCTCCTTTTTTGGAGGGAGGGTCCCACTTCTCCTCTTCCTACCAGCCAAGTGACCATTTCAGTAATTCCCAGTTTATGCTGCTGTGTGAGAAGGTCTCAGTGACCCAGCTGGCAGCCATCCTCCAGCACCCCAGGCCACTGGCCAGCTGGGGACTGAAAGAGGAGCTGTGTATTTAGGACACACCTTCCTGCTCAACGAGCTGCCCAGGCCTGCTGCTCTCTACCCTCCCTCCCTCCACTCCACTCTTCTTTCCCATAAATTGATATAAGTGGAGTCCCTCTTACTGGTAATAATAAATCTTAGCCAAGTCCTTGCTCCCAGGACACTCTGCCCTAGGTTTCTGCTCCCTTCGAGCTCCGTAGGCCATGCATCTTCGGAATAGATCTGAAACCCAGTCTACAAACCCAGCCACGGCCCTCCCACCCCACCCTACCTCCCATCCCCAGAGCATCTTCCCACATCCCCTGCTGGGACTGACCACAGCAACCACAAACCTGTCTCAGAGCCTGTGGTCTGGGAATGCGGAGATTTCTGGGGAGCGGTTGCCTTCGTGTTTGTCACAGCCCCTTCCTTCTGGGTCTGAGGAGGACTATCTCTGTAGGGACCCCTTTCCTCACCCTCCAGGAGAAGCGCTGGAGGCTTCTACCAGGTCACCCCTCCTGAACATGAGCAGATGGGGGCAGGGAGGGGAGAGGAGATCTCGGTGCCCCTGAGGGTTCTTTTCTGTGATGCAGCAGGGCTGGAGGGTGCTGCTAGCTTCATCTCCACTGCACCTTCCCGTCAGCCCGTCTGAAGCCGGAAACCTCTGCAGGAAGAAGTCTCTGGCCAAGAGCATTCCTGGCATAAGTTGAGCACAGCATGTACCGGAAGATGCACATGGTCAAGAAATGCTCCCTGGGCGGGGTCTGGGTGACCGTGATGTATCTCGGGTCATTATGTTGCCTCAGGCTTTGCATCCTGGTTTTAGCAGTGACTAAAGTCAACCCTTGGAGAAGGCAATGGCACCCCACTCCAGTACTCTTGCCTGGAAAATCCCATGGACGGAGGAGCCTGGTAGGCTGCAGTCCATGGGGTCGCGAAGAGTCGGACATGACTGAGCAACTTCACTTTCACTTTTCACTTTCATGCACTGGAGAAGGAAATGGCAACCCACTCCAGTGCTCTTGCCTGGAGAATCCCAGGGACAGGGGAGCCTGGTGGGCCCTCATCTATGGGGTCACACAGAGTCAGTTGGATATGACTGAAGCGACTTAGCAGCAGCAGCAGCAGCAGCAGCAGCAAAGTCAACCCTTGGACTTTCCAGGTGGCTCAGTGGTTAAGAATCTGCCTGCCAATGCAGAAAATATGGGTTCGATCCTTGGGTCAAGAAGATTCCCCTGGAGAAGGAAATAATAACCTGCTCCTGTATTCTTGCCTGAGAAATCCCATGGACAGAGGAGCCTGGTGGGCTACCATCCAAGGGGTTGCAAGGACATGACTTAGCAACTAAAGAACAACAAACAAAAGTCAACCCTCAGGCTCAGATGCCATTTCTGGGGCCTTGAAGTGTCCCTGAGGTTGAGCCTGATATCTCCCTGCAAGGTTGTACTTTGTGACAGATTCACTCTTTGGGGCAACAGCATCACCAAGGCCCTGAGATGGCAGCATCTCTCAGTAGACACACAAGGATAGCCCAGCCGGAGGACCGGGACCAGATTGGCAACCCGTGGGGTCCTGGAGTGATGTGAGGAAACAGTGAGAAGCAAGGCCTTGCCCTTGGGTGTGAGTACTGGGGTGAGACCTGGGGACCCACCTCCTGTGCCCCCAGGGCTGAATGCAGTGCTACAGATGCAGGCTGCCTCTGGACCCCCGCCTGCTGCTCCTAAGGCATGTGAAATCAGACGGTCTGTTCCATCATCCACACTCAGTGCTCCTGAATGTCGAGCCTCCTGTCGTATGCCTCCCTGGGCACCAGGGAGAGTCTGGAGCCTTCTTAATTCTAAGCACGACTTCCTCATTTAACGTTATTAGATTTCATCTTGTTATATGGCCTCTGCCTGCCAAGAGCTTTTTGAATTCTGATTTGTCTAATAGATTTAGTTCCCTTCATCCACAAATTTGATAAACTCTGCAGGTCTTCATCCAATTATTACAGAGAACATAGGCAGGGCCAACAGCCATGCCCTGAAATTCCCTCCAAGGTAAGTAACATCAGTTCAACCAGTCCCTTGCTGCAGCTCAACAGCGAGTTTTAAGTTCTCCTAACCACCCCTACTCTGCTTCTTATTTACACAGGAGACTGGGACAAATGAGTATGCCACACACATGTCCCTCATCAACTGGTCTCCAATCAAGAGAAGGAAATGAGTTTCATCTGTGCCCCTATTCTTGGTGAGCCCTGTCTGGGACCACGCTCAATTTAACTCACCAACTTGTGGTTCAAAGGGATCAGATTACCAAACATGTGGGCCTTTGAGAGCTAACTTGCCCAAGCCTCCCAGGGGAAGGGGTTGAGGAAGAAGTCTGAAGGAACACAAGACCCATCTTAGAGAAGGGCAACCTTCACAGCAGGAAGTACGCCAGCTGCAAACAGTGCCGAGGGAATGGGAGGGAGGCGCTCAAGGGCCGGAGATCTGTCCAGTTATGAGTCGAGAGGACACAGGCAGGTGAGAAGCCATCAGAAAGGTCACATGAATGTTTATTACATAGAAAAGAAGGAAAGGAAGAAAAGGTTTCCAAAGCCATAGTTTTGGGATTAAAAAAAAAAAAAAGCCACAAACTTGGAATGTCAAAGAGATGCCATGCTTTCTATATTTATAATAGGAATATATAAATATGTACATGGAGATATGTACACAAGTTTTTATTCTCATACATGGTATTTTTCAATACATGTACAGTAATGGTGCTTGAAGGACGCATTTAAAGCCGGGAGAAGGCTGGAGAAATTGGAATCCTCCTCAGTGAGTGCCTAGAGGGCGCTGTGGAGACTCAGCCAGGTCAGGCAGGTCCGCCAAGGTGGGCATTGGGGAGGTGGGCTGGGTTATGAGGATATGGGGGAGCTAAGTTGCAGGCAAGGCTGGGCCCCAGGCTGCAAGGTTTGAGCCAAGGTAAGTCTGGAAACTTCCCTACGTCTGTGACATTAAAGCTTTCTTCCTCTCTCAGAAGGGAGGAAGGCTGCAGTCGTTGCAGTGGGCTGGAAAATATAGGCGCACTGGATCCCAGGGGAAGTCTGTGGTGGCGGTGTGGGCTCCCAGTGGTTTGGGCAGAAGTGAGACAAGAAAGCCCTGGGAGATCAGACAGTGGGTCTTGCTGGAGAACAATAGAAATGTACGGTGATTCATCTAACATAAAGAAGAGAAACCCAAACAAAGCCAGTCATGGTATCAGAAATTATAAATCAAATACAACACTTATTCATACATGAATTCTGCCGAGACACACAGAACCAGTCTTTTTTCTATGTATGTTTTTTTTTTTTAATGGTACCATGTACAGCAATATGAGGTTTAGCCTGTGTAGGGGGGGCGGCCACATGCTCCCACAGGGTGTCCAGGCCACTTACAACCACCAACACCCTCTCCCTGCTTGGAACAGGGGTCAAGTGCTAACCCAGAAAGTGGAGGCAGATGTGACCTCTGTCCCCCTTCTCTTCTTACTGGTTCCTGTACCTGGGCTGACGGCAGAGGGGGAGGTGGGAACAGAAAAGGACCTTAAAGAGAGGGTTGTACAAGAGCTGGGAAAGAGACCATTGTCTCCTCTCTGAGCAGAGCCCCCCACCCCTCCCACAGGAGGCCAGACTGAGTGTGGGGATGGGCACAGCTGGGTTTGGTAGGGTGGGGATACTGAGCCCGTGGACCCTGGGAGGAAGAGATCCAAGACCAGGGGTCCTGGAGAGAGAAGAAATAGAGTGGGTATCTGGCCATGGGACAGGGATGATGAGGACAAATGTGCCATCGGCCAGAGCCCATGCTGGAGGGAGACAGCTCCCAGATGGGGCAGCGGGCTCCTCTGGAGACATTAATTCCCAACCCTGAGTCTCCAGACAGACCCTGGCCTGCCTCCTCCCAGCCTGAAGGGAGCTGTGGGTGCATGTGTGTGCTGTGTGTGGGTGTGAGTGTGCACAGGTGGGGGTGTGCGTGTGTCTGTGCTTCTGCTCACTCCAGGGTGAAAGTGCAGGTGCGGAGGCAGACCGTGGAGCCTGGACCAGCCTGCGTGGTTGGCATTTCGACAAATCCAGGAAGGGATGAAGAGGGGTGGGGAATGGAAATTTCACAGCTAGATCCAAGGTAAGAGACAACTTATACCAGAAATCAGGACACAAGCCTGGGACCCTGTCGTCAACCTCCCCTTTCCCTGCCCTGGACAGGCTCGGGAAGGGAGCATGGAATTGGACGGGGAGGGCAGGCAGTATTTTGGTTTTACTAGAGTCCATGGGGCCTCCTGCTCCCTCTCCTTGTCCCTCACCTAGCAAGGCTCAGCCTCCAAGCCCTTTGCTCTGAGAGAAATGGGAAGAACAACAGTTGCCCAGCCCCTTCTTGTACCCAAGCTACAGATGGTTAAACTGAGGCACAAGGCAGTAGGAGAGACAGTGCTGAGGGTGGAACTCACCCTCTCCAGGCTTGTGGGGCATTTGGGGTCACCTTGGTTTGGGGTTTTCCCCACCCATCACCAGAGGGGCTCATCCTCTCTCCACATGGGGTTTGGGGTGGATCTATGAGAATCTGAGCATAATCCTCCACGCTCTGAGTTCAAGAACTTTCTGAAGTTCTAAGAATCTGAAGGGAACAAAAGTGATGAAAAATACAGGCCCCCAAGCATCACTACCTACTCAGGCTGACCTCAGCCTCCCTTCTGCTGACAGCCTGGCTTCCTATCTCCTCTAGCACACGCCGAGCTCTGTGGGGGCTCAGCCCTAGGCCCTGGAGAGCATCTCCCCTCTCCGACCTCCACTCACCTCGCTGTCCCACCTGGGATGCTGCTCACCAGGAAGACAGCACCTTTGATCAGCTTCTCCAAAGCCACGCTCAGGACCTACTTGGCCCATCTGGTACCCACTGAGGGCCTGCTGATGCACAAAAGCAAAACGGGGGCCCCCACTCACAGGACTACAGGAAGCTGGCACAGGGAGCCCGTGGAGGCAAAGGCTGGGTTCCATGGAGGAGCATGTGTCGGCAAATGGTCAGCAACTGCTTCAAAGTGCTCATCCCAGAGACGAGGTCATGGTCTCTGGGGAGTGGGCACTGGTCCTTTAAAAGCGCTCTGCCACCTTGGGATGAGGAGGGCGGTGGGAGAAGGTTCAAGAGGGAGGGGACACAGGTATTCCTATGGCTGATTATTCATGTTGATGTTTGGCAGAAACCAACACAATATTGTAAAGCAATTATCCTTCAATTAAAAATAAATAAATTTTTTAAAACATAGCAAACAAGGGCTCAGCCACCTCCAGCCTGCCTGTTGAAAATCCTCTAAACCAACCAGCAACAGGGAGGAATAACAACAGTGAACAGCTCCTGCAGACACCAACTGGAGAATTTACATCTAAATTCTACATCCCCAAGCGCTTTACACAGCGCAAGAGGCTTTCTTTGCCAATGTCACTAACGCGATAAAAACAGCTGGTGTATTAAATCCCGAGGTGGGCCCGCAGCCCACCACCGCCTGCTCTCCTCCCAGAAGGGGATCCGCCCCAGCTCAGGCCCAGGGACTCAGGCAAGCTGAATAGGGAGAAAACTCCTGCATGTTAGGAGGCAGCCCCTCCCATCGGGTCCACTGTTCTCTTACACTGCCATGCGGGGCGCCCTTTGGGGCTGCCTTCAATGAGGAGCGTGGGTCTGAGGGCCACCTGGGGTGGTGACAGCAGGGTGGTGGGCCAGGCACCACCCACCTCCAGGCCGAGGACTCCCTCTTGGCCACTGAAGTCAGCTCCATGCCATGAGCATGTGATGGGGGACCCGTGGCCTCCTCTCTTGGTGCCTCAGTTCAGACGTTTGAAAACCCAGCACACTGATATTTCACTCTCCCCTGCCAACCCACCTCCCCCACCACTCGGTAAGGGTCACAGGAGATCAAAATGTACCACACAGTGCCTGGCAAAGGCCCAGCGTCTGGAGGCTGTCTTTGTCAAGCGGGTGGACACGTGGGTCCAGGGCAGCAGCGGGAGGGCTCTGTGACCCTTCCTCACCTCCCCTCACGTGCAGCCAGAGGCTGGCTTTGAGGCCACAGCGGGGTGGCTCCTGCCTCGAGGCCACAGCGGGCTGGCTCCTGCCTGTTGCCCCAGCACCACAGAAGGCAGGAGGGGTGCCGGACTAGAGCCAGGAGCCATCTGTCCCTACCCGCCCTTCCCGAATTCTTGTCTGGGACTCAGATCTTAAGATCCAGGGGGACTGTCTCCACTGTCCACAGGACACTCCCTGGCCGCCAGGTGGCTCATACTGGCTATAAGATCCTGCTCTAGCCCGAGGGAATTGCCACTCTGATCCAAGTTTCTCATTCACTGTGAGACACACTGTTCAGAAGATGGGCGGGGGTCTACCTGGAAAAGACCTGCCTCCCGAGGCTGGTGTGTTCTCAAGTTGGGAGAAGCAGCGACAGGTGAGGGAAGGATCTGGGGAAGGGAGCGTAGGACGGGAGATGTCCTTCCAGGCACACACACCCCTGCATGAAGCCAGCCCACACTGGGACTCGTGGTGACACCTGTCACTCAAGAAAACTCCCCTCGTGTCTGAATTGTGGCACTAAACATGAGACACAGATTGCTAGCTCTTCTCTACCCTCCTCAGCAGCCACCCCCAGCCATGCCAGGAAAATAAGACCCATCTCTCCCTATGGGTGCTGCCCCCCCCCCGACACCTGTCACTGTGAACTCGGGGGAGCTATCTGGGGGTGCTGGGCTGTGGGCTGGCCTTCCTTCCCTCTGCTCGAGCTGTTTTTATCCAACTCCAGGGGAGGCTCTGCGCTTCGACGCCACTTCCTCGAGAGCAACCAGCCGCCAGCCTGCTCTCCTCTTGGCCCGGGGGATGCTGTCTTCGCATAGCGGAAGGTTCTGACTTTCTGGATAAAGCCAAATCTGAGCCCACGCCTTGACAACACAGAGGATTCTAAATGTGAAAGAAGCTGCAAAGGCTTGGGTTAGGGCCAGGAAGAAAGGAGGGGTAAGAGACAGACACTGCCAGGTGTCCAGAACACGTAACCTGGCCCCAGGCAGCTCATCAGAACTAAGGGATGGATAGGGCGGTGGGAGGCAGGTAGGATCAGGCCAAGGAGTGGAGAGCCCACCTGTGATTCAGGGCCCGGGGTGGAGGTGTGGGGCAGCAAGTGGCTGAGGGAATTCCATTTCTCCAAGGATGCCAGTTTGCTGTCCAGGCCACAGGGAGCCCGAGACCCACCTCCCAGCAGACTGTAACTAGGAAGTTCGGTGGATGGGGTGGGTGGGCCACTGCCCCAGGTGGAGAGTGTAGGAACAGAGACTAAGCACGCAGTGTCCCCCAAAGGGGCACATGGTGGAGCAAGGGGCCTACCCAGCTGCCGGTTGCCCAAGCCTTTCCATCCATTAAGGGGAAAACGACCAGAAAAGGCCACTCTTCTGTGCTGCTTTGCTTCAGCCATGTCCGAATCTCTGTGACCCTATGGACCATAGCCCCCAGGCTCCTCTGTCCATGGGATTCTCCTGGCAAGAATACTGGAGTAGGTTGCTGTGTCCTCCTCCAGGGGATCCTCCCAACTCAGGGATCGAAACTGCATCTCTGTCTCCTGCAGTGGCAGGTGGATTCTTTACCACTAATGCCACAGGTTGCTCTTCCATCCCTGGCCAAATTCTGACCGAGTCCCTGATAGATTGGAAAAGCCCCTTGGAGAGAAACACACCCAATGGCACACAGTCCAGGGAGGCCAGAAACTTGGCTTGGGGCCAGTCCCACATTTTAACAACCCCTACGCTAGAATGAAAATGAAAAGAAAGCAGACATGTGAATGTCTACCTTGTCACTGTCATTTAGATCTCCTGGCTCTTAATTGCTGATTGATCTTGAATCAGACATCTTCTGGTGGTTGTGACTCTGTAACAATCACTTAGGTGTCGCAAAGGCCCCGGTCGTCCCTTTGCGACAGGAGGAATCCCCATGTAACACCAGCAAGGTTGCCCGAATGCCTCTGTTTGCAGGATTTTTGCAGAAGAAGGATTTTCAGAGAGGGGTCCACCACCACCTGCAATTATTATTATTTTTTTGCAATTCTAAAACCCCTAAAGCTCTCAAATGGTGAGTTTTCTCCCCTTACATATTTAGTGGCAAAATCTGACCTGTACTGAGGTGAAGCTATTTACAGTTTTATTGATCCTAATAAGTCTGATTATTCACATGCTCCTCTGCAGAAATGGTCCCGTGTTTCATGGTGTGAGCACGTCCAGACTCCACCGGGCTGTCATGAAATGGATGGCAAACGTTTCTTCTTCCCTTACTCAGATCTAAAACGTGTGAAGTCAGAGACCTGTCGGCCCTAAGGATTTCAGAGAAAGGAGTACGGGCCCCAGTGTTGAGTGTAATGGGGGAGGCTGCCCATGTGGACCTGGGTTGGTGAACTTGAACATGAACATCTGGCAATTCCAGCAGTTTTGCCCCAGGAATGGAGCCACTGCCTTCCTTCCCAGGGAAACAAAGGTCAGATCCGCCCAGACCTGGAGACTTCAGTGGCAAGGAGATGAGGTCGGCCATGGAGCCAGCAGACACCTGTAGGGACCTGTTCCCGCCGACAGCGGAGGGCACACCAGGCTTTTCCATACCGGGCAGGAATCTGTCTATCCTTACTCACGCCCGGGTGTTGCCCCCAGGAGACCACTCCCACAGGGGCCCGGAGGAGGTGTCCACCGCAGTCCTGCCCCTTGACGAGCCCTGCTCGCCTGGACAGGGTCACTGCTGCCTGGCCTGGCCGCCCCGCACGCCCTCACGGTGGGCAGCGGACGAGGCGAGGCGGCCTGAGCCTGGGGTGCTCCAGCTTCTTGCATCAGCATCCCCGCCTCCACCCCACTCCCCACCCAACCCAGGTGCCCTCTGGGCATCTGCGCTACAGGACTCTCTGGAGCAGCAGGAGGAGCTGGCAGCTCTCAGAGCCTGCTGAGGAAAGCAGGTGCGTTTTCAAAATAAATAGTATTCTCAAATCCCCTTCTTTCCACTCCAAACCCGGGAAGCGGCAGAAGAGAACACGTGAAGAAGACCCCGGGCCGGCCGCTGCCTGACGTGGCCCTCCTGGGTGCCGGGCTTCTCAGCGGCTCGCCCGGGCTCACAGCTGCTGTGGGATGCCCTGCTCCTTGTAGCCTGTGAGGGAGAAGCAGACGAGAGACGGTCAGACACCTACTTCCCTCACCGTTTCTCCAGGTGGTGCCCCCAGACTCGAATATGCTGGAACTTATTCACACAGACGTGTGAATGGCTGCTACAGTGGCCCAGCTTTTCCCAAGGGCGCTGGCTTCTTAACGGCGAACAAGGGGACGAATGGAGAGAGTGGATTTCGGGGTTTAGTCGGGGAGACATGAGAGGAGGATTTCTGTTACAGACCTGCTGGGGGTTGAAAGGTTATCAATGTGCTCCTGAATCCACACCCCTGAAGCCACTGCACAAACGTGGCCCCGGCAGACTGGCCTGCTGCCATTTCCTAACGCGGCGCCTTGGGAGAAGGTGCCAGGGAGACTTCCCCAAGTGATGGGCATCTGGTACGTGTGGATGGAGAGGAGGAAGGAAGAGAAAAGGAAGACAGCATACAGAAGGGAGGAGCCAAGCCGGCGTGCTCCATCAGCTGGACATCAGTGACACACGCCCAGGTGACCGCTGGCTTCGAGCCTTTA
The DNA here is from genome assembly GCF_001704415.2 of Capra hircus. Taxonomy (NCBI): domain Eukaryota; kingdom Metazoa; phylum Chordata; class Mammalia; order Artiodactyla; family Bovidae; genus Capra; species Capra hircus. The sequence continues at coordinate 28,170,584 of NC_030823.1, read as the reverse complement.
AAGCCTTGGTGGTGACTATGAGGACATGAGAAAAACTTAATCACTGTTGATATTAAGGAACTGATGGTAGTTTATTTGAGCATGAAAAGATACTGTGGTTCCTTTTTTTGTTTTTTTTAAGACATCTACTAAGATATTTAAGGGTGAAATTGTCATCTGGGTTTGCTGAGTATTTACCCCTATTAGCTGGTAACTCAGCCCGCAGAGGAGCATCAGTGCACTTGTGTTTGTTTTTTTTCCCCTTTATTTACCAGGTTACTTATCAAGTTAAGGTGTTGGGGGTGGAGGCAGACGCAGGCAGTAATAGAAGAAAACAGAGCGGCCGTGAGTGGATGATGGCTGAAGCTGGTATAGGCGTTTAGAGACTCGCTATACTAGGCCTTCTATTTGTGTCTATGTTTGAACATTTTCCAAAATAAAAAACTAAAAATAGAAGCTTGTTGGCCAACTGGGAGAGGGGGTGTTTGTGTGCAGGAAGTGGGGGATAGGCAGGGGACTGGGAGGGTGGCAGTGTGAGGTGGGGGAAGGGCAGTGACGGGGAGGGTCCAGGCAGCCCAGGGATGAGACCTGTGCATTTCCCAACAGACTCACCTTGGGAAACTTCGGAGAAACACAGGCATACAAGGCAGCGTGAGGAAGAGGAGAAAAAGAGAAAGAGAAAACAGTCTATAAAAAGCAGCCAGACGTGAGACAAGCTGGGGCCTGGCACCCAGGACCCTTTGCTGCAGCGCTTGCACCTGGACAAACTCTCTTTGAGCAACAAATACAAAGAAACTATGAGGGACCAAAAATAACTGCATGCATGTACATGAGCAGTAGGGACAAATTATGGACAAGAAGATACAGAAAGACCGGAAGAACCAACTGTCACTTCTGAAGAGCCTGGAGCAAAAGCAGTCCCCTGCACACAGCACCACCTAAGGGACCCCTCCAGCCAGACCCCTGGACCTGCCCCTACCTTCATCCCATATAAGGAATCAGTTCACCTTTCTGCTCTGGGAGCGACCAAGGGAACCTGTTATTTGTTCTCACTACCCTCTATTGCAACAGGGGCCCCCAATAAAACCTTGCCTGATTTCTAATCTGGCTTCTTATCAGTTTCTACTGATTAAGGAGGCCAAGAACCCTGGTCGGTAACAGAGGGACGGCCTGAAATAGAAAATGGGAGAGGCTGCATGGTGGGGATTGGGAGATGGAGGAGGTCTGCAGATTGCATTCACAGTGACCAGCCACTGTGGCCGGTGGGCAGCCCCAGAGGGTGGGCGGGCTTCGGTTCAGGAGTGCAGAGCATCCTCCCCTCCCTGGGGGGTCACTCTCCGTGAGGCACCGCCAAGAAGCTCTCTCCTCTTCTCTCCGAATATCAGCCAAGTTCTCTCTTCTGCTCACCTTCTGCCCCTGACTCTTCTTCTGCCCCCAACCCATCTTTGCCTCAAGATGAATTCTGGATGGCTCCAAGGAGGGACAGCTACAGGACAAGTTTGACTGTGACAACCTAAAGATGTTGAAGTGACCCATCCTGGCCTCTGTTTAACCCATGGGGTTCACCTTTAATGTGGACAGGAGTCACATATATAAAACCTAATGCTTTGGGAAAGACTCAGGCAGGGAATGGCAAACAGACTTTTATCTTGCAGACGTCTTGGATTCATTAGTAGTGACTGCCTGAAGCCCTGTGTTGAAAACGGGTAAGACTATTCAGCAGAAAGTGTCAAGATAGATTAGCAATGTCTGCCAAGGGTATGGCAGCTGAAAAAGGCTCCTGTACAATTACCAAGTATTTACTGACCCACACCAATACAGGCTATTGTTAACTAACTGATTATTTTTATTCATATAAACAGAGCAGCAGCCTTGCAAGTTCCTGATTTTAACTGCTAGTTTGATTTAGAGTTCTCTGATTTCCCCCTTAGGAGGTTTTTCTTTTGTTGCTATTGTCTTAATTAATTAATAAATTCTTTATAGTAGGTCCTTGTTGGTAATCTATTTTAAATCTAGTAGTATGTACATGTCCATCCCAAACTCCCAATCTATCCTTCCCCATGGTATGTTTCTTGGTGACACTCACATAATGCTAGGTAAAAAAAATTACCCTGCGTTGTTACATTTGGAAAGTCTCCTTCAAAGAGGCTGGAGTGACATGAGAAACAACAGCCCCTTATCCAACTATCTACTAGGGCAGACACTGTGCTAGGACAGTTCATTGTGATGATTCTCTTCAATGTAGTATTCCTGAGACATGCACACTCCACTGTTGCTTGGGGGGATCTCAGCCCACAGCACCATCTCAACAGCGGCAATTATTGATCCTTTGCAAGTAGGTTTACTTTCTGGAAAGAGGGGCAAAGGCACCCGTTGCTGAGATGGGTGAGTGAGTCTGGTGCCTAGGTGGCATAGGTGGATAGCAGTGAGGTGTGGTGGGTTTTCTGGGGCAGCCCTCAAGTCCATTCCCCAAACAGTGTTCTGAAAAGTCTGACACAAAGACAGCACTCCTGAAACCAAGGGGATGACCCACCGTGAAGGCGTGGGCTGGGAGGAAGGGGGTTAGGAAGGGAGGGGCGGTGGGTTCCAGCACTTGAGTAGCCTGCAGCCCAGCTATGGCCCCCACACCAGCCATGAGAGAGGGGTTGATGCAGAGTCAGCAGCTAGGGTGGTGGAAGGTGAGGAAGCAATAGGTTCCCATCTGCCCTTCTTGGGTGTCTGTGTCCTCCTCTAGGAGGTGATAAAGGGGAGTTCTTGAAGCTATCTCTAAGATCCAGACCCTGTGGGGTCTGGTATCAAGCGTGACCCAAAAAGAGAATACCAGAAAGCTCTAGGCATCAGGTTAAGCATCAACACATTTATTGTGACACAGCTTTGTGCCGCTGTAACAGAAAGTCTCCTCGCTAACATGCCCCAGTGCCTGGCCCAACACCTGTGTGACGAGGAGATGACTCAGTCCGGGGCTCATACTGGGCAGAGACGGGGCAGCCTTCCCAGGCTTTCCATCAGCCACTGAGGAAGCCTCTGAGAGCAGAGGGCCCCTTCCAGGTTCCAGCTGGGAACAGGCCTCTCAGAGAAGCACCAAACTCCCTCTGGGAAATGGTCAGACTTGGCTTCTCCAGACTCACAGGATGACTGGCAGCATGTCTGTCTTATTAGCGATGCTCTGCCCCACTCCCCACAAATGGAAGTGGTCCGTGGACCTTCCCCGGGGCGGGGCTCCCCTGAGGGAGCTGGATGCGCCTGCCTCGGCCTCTGCCTGCTCTGCAGGCTCACCGACCCCCGTGCTGATGGGCAGCCCCTGCCCAGGGAGCGGCTATCCCGGGAGGGGCTGGGCGTCTTCCGACTGTCCCTCAGCTTCCCCAGTGTTTCCCCTGCCCAGTGTTCCCCTCCCTGTTGTCTGGCCACCCCTGTCTCCCGGCTCTAATTCTGAGATGCCCTGGCGGTCCAGCACCCCAGCAGGGAAAGCAGCTGCTTCCACCAGCCTGTCTAACCAATCCACTGGCCCTGCTGGGCTCGCTCGGGCTCAGGGACCTGCCTTTTCTCTGGCCTGGTGGTTTGATTGGTCACTGACCCTAACCTTGCTGGGCCCTAGTATCTGAGTAAACCTTGGGTCTTGGATGCTCACAGGATTATGAACTCAGACTGAGTCAAGTAGGAATCATTCTAGATCATTCTAGAGCCCCCTGACCCTTGGGCTTCCCCTCTTGCCCCCACTGTTCTTCCCTGACACAGCTCACCTCCGGCACAGGCACTCCACCTGCAAATGGTCTTGTCGGGTGTGGGGCACAGGAGGAGCGTGGGGTGTGGGGAGAAGGGCAAAGGGCTTGCGAGGACGTGCTCCATGTGAGTGAGGAGCTTCGGCCTAATGAGGTAGACCGAACGTGTGACAATACAGGGACCCGCACGGGGGCACAGGGTGACGAGCGCGGCTGCTTAAAATAGGTGTCTGTCTGAAGATCTCGCAGGGTTATTTTTAAAATGTTAATCAAGTCTTCTTCGGCAGTTTTGTGTCGGGATCAAGTTTGTGTTAAGTGACTGGTGGAGGTCCGCTGAATACAAATCAGGAAGAGGAAGGCTTTAGTATCAAGGAACAAAGAACTTACTTTAAAAGAAGTTGAAATTATGCAGTTCTGGCTGTTAAATAAAAAGCAGTTACAGGGTCTCCTGAGCACAAGGATGCCCGGTGGCCTCTTCCTTCTTTCTGGAAATGGCATGGTGGAGGCACGAGGGACTGAGCTCACATGGGCCACACCCTTGCTACCCCAGTGTTGCCAACCGGGCTGTTTCCTTGACAAACGTGATGCCTGGTATGTCTGAGCTGAACAGGCGCTCTCTCCCTTCCTTATTCATGCCCTCTGGCTCAGGTCTCTGCCTGATGCTCTCGTGATATCCTGCAGGCCCCAGGGCTGGGCGTGCGGGGACAGTCCTCTAGACCAGGCGGCCACGGACACCAGTGAGCCCTTGGGGGAGGAGCAGGCCCAGCCGTGCAGATCTCCCTGCAAAGCCCCCACCTGACCCCCAACAGGATCACAAACAAACGCCCAGCCCATCCTGGCCCCCACCCCTCCTCCAGCCCTGCTCCCCGCATCCCGGCCCAGCCCCAGCCCCACAGCTACTCACTCGCGAGGATGACCATGTCCATGCCCCAGAAGATGCTCATGATCCAGCCCACCATGACGATGGCTGTGAGGATCTGGATGAGGGCCGCGGCGATGTTCAGCCAGAAGACACAGCACACGTGCCTGTCCGGGAGGTCCGTGCGGGCGCCACACAGCACGGTGAAGGCCGAGACGAACGTCCCTGTGAGAAGCCAGAGGGGACAGCCTTTGGAGGGCGCTGGGAGACGCAGCGGCACGTGTGCCCATTATGAGCTGGGGCCCAGCGGCTCGCCCTCCAGGAGCTCTGAGAGAAACAACTCAGATCCAGCACTTTGCTGCTCAGACCACTGGCATCCACACTAGAGATGCCAATGTACCAGCCTGGAGGAGGCATGGCCCTGGGCAGCCAAGGACCCAGCACAGTCCTGAGGCCTCAGGGGAACACAGATGTCACCTAACAATCCATGCCTGCCGATAAGGAGCCACAATGCAGCCACTTGAAAGGAGAACAGGCAGCAGGTAGAAAGGACACGAACCTCGTGTGGCAAAGCTCCTCAGGGCCTAAGAGTTCAGAGGTAGGAGCTGGAGTCGTTGAGGGGACAGGGAAGCCACCCAGAGGGTAAATTCAGGAAATGACCCCCAGCACACACACTGCCCACGGTGCCTGCAGAGGGGAGTAAGCTCAGGCCAGGGTGCGTCTCCCAGAACCCTTTCTTCAAGGGGCTCTCCCAGACACCCCAGACCTGTAAGAGGAGGGACAGAGAGCCAGAGATTTTCTGAGCAGCCACAGGCACAAAGCAACGTGGTGAGTGTGTCTGTGGTCCTTACTTCATCCCAAACTTCCCAGAGCCCTGCAGGTATTAATAAGATCACTACATTTTTATTGACACTTTTCTCAAGCCAGGCTCTTTTCTACGTGGGCTCTGAGCCCCGTAACAACCCTGCAAGTTAGTTGGCATGCCTCCTATCTGTGTAAGTTCTCTATGGCTGCTGTAACAAGTACTGCAAACGTAGTGACTTAAAGAAACACAATGCTGGAGGTTAGAAGTCTGAAATGGATGGCAAATGTAGTGACTTAAAGAAACACAATGCTGGAGGTTAGAAGTCTGAAATGGATCCTCGGGGCTGGCTCGTTTTTGGAGGCTCTGGGGGTAAATGGTTTCCTTGACTTCTCCAGTTTCTCAAGGTTGCCTGCATTCCTTGGCTCATGGCCCCTTCCTTTGTCATCAAAGCCAGGAGCTATACATCTTCTCTCCTCTCAGACCTCAGCTTCCATCCTTCCATCCTCTCGCTCTGACTATGATCCTCCTGTCTCCCTCTTGTAGGGACCCTTCTGATTATCCTGGGCCCACTGGATAATCCAGGGTAAGCCCCATATTTTTAAGATCCTTAAATTAGTCACATCTGAAAGGTCCTTCCTTTTTATGTAAGGTAGCATCTTTGCAGATTCTGGGATCAGGATATGGATATCTCTAGGGGTGGGCATCATTCTGTCTATCATACTATCTTACATACTGCATTAACCTGGTGTTTCTGATGCTTTGGTATCTGGAGACTTGCTGACTCTGTAGAGATCCCCCTCCCAGGGCTAGCCAATTCCTAGGGATAGCAAATGACTTTCTTATGCAAGACAAACAATCGAGAATGCACACCCAGACTGCTCTTTTATAGACTCTCACCCTCTTCTGCCCTAATCACTCAGAGCCAGGCACCAGACAGCTCAGGCAGTCCCTACATCCTGGGGAACAGTAGCCCATCCTAAGCCTGCTTGACCTGTCTTGACATTCCTTCACATGGAAATCACAGCAAAGTCTCCTGCCCATGTCTCCCCCTAACTTCCTCTGCCTCCTAATAGTCCCTGGTCCTTCCACATGTGCACCTCCAAAGTGTGGCATGCCCTCTCCTCTTAGGAACTGTGAGTAACAAACTATCTTTTCAATGGCTGCCATCTCCTGATCTGTTGGCCTCGCCACACCTCACTATTAATACTAACAAAACCTACATTTTAAAGCACGCATGTACACTCAGAGTCAAGAATTAAGTATCTCAGACTTCCCTAGTGGTCCAGTGGTTAAGAATCCTCCATCCAATGCAGAAGACACGGGTTTGCTTCCTGGTGTGGGAAGATCCCACATGCCTCCGAGCAACAAAGCGTGGGTGCCACTCTACTGAGCCTGAGCTCCGGAGCCTGAGCTCCGGAGCCTGAGTGCTCCACAACAAGGGAAGCCACCGCAATGAGAAGCCTGAGCACCGCAACTCAGGAGCAGCTCCCACTCACCATAACTGGCGAAAGAGCCGGGACAGCAGCAAAGACCCAGCACAGCCAAAAATAAATACACGAATTAATTTTAAAAGGAAGATTAAGTGTCTCGTCCAAGGTCTCACGCATGGGTAGGCATTGACCCCACCACTGTCTGATGAGAAAGACAAACTTGGAGAAAGGAGAACTGAAAAATGATGGGGACATGAATTCAGGACTTAGTGGTGGACATGGAAGGAAAGAGGACATAGGGACCATTAGAATGTATATGTCACCATCCATTGCCTCTGCTTATGTGTCATGCTGTGAGACATGAGATAAACACTAGATGACACCATTTAAAACACACAGCCAAAGCGGAAAGATGGTAGAAGGTGAACAGGAGCATGAGGGGGAAATATTAAGTAACATTTACACAGGTGCCATTTACTGCATCCCTATAGTGCATTACAACACGCTACCACACTCTCCTACTCACACTGCCTCTAATTCTTATGACAGTTCATGATGGTTATTATTATCCCCACGTTACAGATGGGGAGACCAAAGATCAAAGAGGCTAAATGACTTGTCTACAGAGTAGAGCCCAGATTTAAACCCAGATTTGTCCAGAGCAGAAACCTGAGCTCTTTTCAGTCTAGGGTGTTCCAGCCTTACATTAAAAATTAAGGAAAACAGTATGGCCCTTCCTCAATAAAATTAAAAATAGACTTGCCATATAACCCAGGAATTCTACTTCTGGGTATATACCCAAAAGAATTGAAAGTAAGGTCTCAAAGAGATATTAGTATGCCTATGTTCATTGTAGTATTATTCACAATAGCTGAAACATGGAGGAAACCCAAGTGTCTACAGATGGATGAATGGACAAGCAAAATATGATCTATACATATCGTGGAATAGTATACATCCTTTAAAAAGGGAGGAAATTCTGACACGTGCTACAATATAGATGAGCCCTGATGACATTATGTTAAGTGAAATAAGCCAGTTACAAAAAAAAATGTATTATTTCACTTATATGAGCTACCTAGAGTAGTCAGAATCATAGGAATAGGAAATAGGATGCTGGTTGCCAAGGTCTGGGGGGAGGAGGTTATGAGGAGCTATTGTTTAATGTGCACAGAGTCTCAGTATTGTAAGATGAAAGAGTTCTGGAGACAGATGGTGGTGATGGGTGCACAGTAATTTGAATTTGCTTAATGCCCATGAATTGTGCACTTAAGAACGGATTCTGTGTAGTTTACTACAATAAAAAGAATTGGAGGGAAAAAGGAAAGAAACTTCATCCTTAATGATTTTCAAAATATTCTTGAACCTCTCCACATTCCCCTACCCCTGCCTGGGCCAATGTCCTTCACGGGAAGCAGACGGTGCCCTGACTCTAGCCAACAGTGCCCTGACTCAGTGGGATCTGGCTGAGGTTCTGTGACCCCCTGTCTCTTTGTAGCTGTGGCCTCACCATGGTCATCCTGCCTAGGAAATGGGAACAAGTTCTTACTCGACTGAACCATAAGAAATCGCCATCTTGGTAGGTCAGAGAATAACAGCAGTTTCGTATTGCTCAGCCTAACATGTAGCTGATATGAAAAAATTGAGCATAAGGAAACCCCTGAACTCAGAGATTCTTAGTTAAAAGGTCATCTAAATCATCCTCTGCCCCAAAACAGCGTATCACCAGAATTACCAAACTGATTAGAGGCCAGTGAGCCTCTTCATGCATCTAGTTGCTTGCCATGGAGACAGGGAGGCCTAGCCAGCCTGCTGCTCTGGGGACAGGAAACATCAGCAAAGAGGAAGGCTTATCTGCTGGGGAAGCTGGGCTAACCCACATTTTATTTAAAAGACAACATGGGTGTGGTGTGGGAGGGACTTTAACTAAGACATGTATAAAAATAAAAGCACATTAGTCACATACCAACCCGTACAATATGTACATATATTACCTGCAGTTGCATCAATCTGGATAAATTATAAATTAGTTATTAATTTGGATAAATAATTTCATTTACTAGGAAACAATGGTGACAGGTCCCTTTAGCCACTTGTTGTTTTTGTTCGGTCACTCAGTCATGCCCAGCACTTTGTGACCCCCATGGACTGCCAGTGCACCCGGCTGCCCTGACCTTCACCATCTCCTGGAGTTTGCTCAGACTCACGTCCACTGAGTCGGTGATGTCATCCCTTTTGCCATATAAGGTAATATTTGCCACAGAAGGGCTTCCCAGGTGGCACTAGTGGTAAAGAATCCACCTGCCAATGTAGGAGACAAGAGATGTGGGTTGGCTCTCTGGTTTGGGAAGATCCCCCGGAGGAGGGCATGACAGCCCACTCCAATATTCCTGCCTGGAGAATCCCATGGACAGAGGAGCCTGGTGGGTTACAGTCCACAGTGTTGTAAAGTTGGACACAACTGAAGTGATTTGGCACACATGCCTGCACATGCTATAGAAGGCAAGCATTCAGTGAATGGATTTATAACACACAAACATCGTTTTAATCTACTCATCAGGAAACTTAAACAATTATTTTAGCACTGCTGCTGCTGCTGCTAAGTCACTTCAGTCGTCTCCCACTCTGTGCGACCCCACAGACAGCAGCTCTGCCGTCCCTGGGATTCTCCAGGCAAGAACACTGGAGTGGGTTGCCATTTCCTTCTCCAGTTGCATATGAAGAGGTATTATTTTAAACGAGTCTTACTTGCTAAAGAAAGAGCCCCCACTCCCAACAGCAACCAGTTAGTCCTACCAGTCCAACCAGTTATTCCATGAGCACCAACCCTGAGCCAGTGCCAGGCCCTGGAACAGAGAGTGCAGGCTGGTGCTGGAGACTTGGCTGGGTCCCTTGCAGGGAGCTCACACTCTGGTGGGGATACTGGGTTCCAGAAAGAACAGTGACGAATCAAGTTTGGTTTATCAGGAAAGACTTCACAGAAGCAAACGTGATGAGGGGAAAGGTATAGAAAGCCAATGGGAAATAGTCAAGGGGAGGAGGGGAAGAACACCCCAAAGACAACCTACAGTGTCTGTCCAGAAGCCCAGAGGGTGGCAGGGAACTCTGAGGGTGCCACGTGCAGGGCAGGGATGAAAAATGGGGCTGGAGGTGGGCAGCTGTCAGACTGGGGGTGGGGGTGGCCCTGAGGGCCTTGCTATGGGGCCTGGATTCCTCTTCCAGGCAACCAGGCAGCCCCTGGGAAGGCTGGTTTCAGTGGGGAATCACAGGTCAGGGTTGTGACCCCCAAGGGGAGGATGGGGCAGAAGGGATAAGGCAGAGTCTGGGAGGTGAGATGAGATGAGATGAGGTAGGCAGGGAAGCATGGTAGTAGATGCAGGGGAAAGAAGGACCCCCTGTTGGGGGGGTGTCCTGGGGATTGAGGGGCCTGTTCATTTCGGAGAAGGGAGAAGGGGGCACAGTTGGCTCTGGGTATCTGGTTTCCCACACTATGTGGTGAATGTGGAGCCACAAACCAGGTGGGGAAGCCAGTGAGGGTGGTACCCATGGGCTGAGCAGAGCCGAGCTGGAGACAGGCTCAGGAGGGTCGCCTGCAGGTAGTGGAAGTCGTCAAAGTGAATAAGGTCACCCAGGAGGGGGTGGAATTCAAGGAAAGATCCAGGGGACATCAAGGCCACAAAGGGGACAGAGGGGGCATCGATCAGAGAGAGGTGAGAGTGTGTGTCCCAGACACAGAGGAGTCTCGGGGAAGAGGAGCTGGTGGACAGGGTCACCCGCTGCAGAGATGGAGTGGGGACAGGCAGGCCCCAGGTTGAATTAAGTCACCAGTGGCCTCAGGGAGAGTCTGAGAAGCTGAGGGGCTGAGAGCAGGGAGCAGGATATCAGAGTTTCAGGGAGAGAAAGAGCTGAGGATTCGAGCACATGGGAGAGGACCCCTCTCTCCTTGGGAGAAACTCAAGCTTGTCTGGCTGCTGAGGAGAAGCCAGTGGGGATGGAGAGGATGAGGCTATAACCAGACCAGAGAAGCGGGTAGCAAGGTTCTCGAGAAGGTGAGGGGTAGTGGGATCTACTGCAGATTTTCCAAACCGGTTCACACATTAGAATTCTCCAACTGAGGTTTATTTATTTCCAAATTGGGAAAGGAGTATGTCAAGGCTGTATATTGTCACCCTGCTTATTTAACTTCAATGCAGAGTACATCATGCGAAATGCTGGGCTGGATGAAGCACAAGCTGGAATCAAGATTGCCAGGAGAAATATCAATAACCCCAGATACGCAGATGACACCACCCTTATGGCAGAAAGCGAAGGAAAACTAAAGAGCCTCTTGATCAAAGTGAAAGAGGAAGTGAAAAAGTTGGCTTAAAACTCAACATTCAGAAAACTAAGATCATGGCATCCAGTCCCATCACTTCATGGCAAATAGATGGGGAAACAATGGAAACAGTGACAGATTTTATTTGGGGGCTCCAAAACCACTGCAGATGTTGACTGCAGCCATGAAATTAAGACTCTCACTCCTGAGAAGAAAAGCTATGACCAACCTAGACAGCATATTAACAAGCAGAGACATTACTTTGTCAACAAAGGTCCAACTAGTCAAAGCTATGGTTTTTCCAGTAGTCAGGTATGGATGTGAGAGCTGGACTATAAAGAAAGCTGAGTGCTGAAGAATTGATGCTTTTGAACTGTGGTGTGGGAGAAGACTCTTGAGAGTCCCTTGGACTGCAAAGAGATCAAACCAGTCCATCCTAAAGGAAATCAGTCCTGACTATTCATTGGAAGGACTGATGCTGAAGCTGAAACTCCAATACTTTGCCCACATGATGTGAAGAACTGACTCACTGGAAAAGACCTTGATGCTAGGAAAGACTGAAGGCAAGAGGAGAAAGGGGCAACAGAGGATGAGATGGTTAGATGGCATCACTGACTCTATGGTCATGAGTTTGAGCAAGCTCTGGGAGTTGGTGATGGACAGGGAAGCCTGGCGTGCTGCAGTCCACGGGGTCACAAAGGTTCAGACACAACTGAGCGACTGAACTGAACTGAACTGAGGTTTATACAAATGCAGGTTGCAGGGTACCTGCAGAGTACCTCCAGGCCACCAGAGGCACAGGGATGGGTCCAAGGACTGCTCATTTGAAAACAGAAAAGAAACATTCCCCCAACTGATTCTAACACATAATTAGGCTTGAGAATCCTTCTGATAGGTGGAGAGATTGGCCTCCCAGATAGAGAACCAGAAAACCACACAACCTTGTAGGAAATTAGCCCACAATTCTTGCCTTTTACTCTGTCCCATAGCATCCCCCACAAGACTTAGAGCTGAGTCAGGGAAGCTGTCCTCCACAGGAGAGGCAGGGGCCTGACCACAATGTTTCTGGTGGGGGCCAAGGTCCAATCAGGGCTTCCCTGGTGGCTCAATGGTAAAGAACCCACGTGTAATGTAGGTGATGCAGGTTCAATCCATGGGTTGGGAAGATTCCCAGGAGAAGGAAATGACAACCTGCTCTAGTATTCTTGCCTGCAGAATCCCATAGAACAGGGGAGCCTGGCTGGCTATAGTCCATGAGGTCACAAAGAGTTAGACATGATTGATTAAACAGGAACAAGGTCCAGCCAAACACTAACTGGCACAAAAGAAAATGATGGTAATGAACTGACCTGTCAACTACCATAATCAGTGTGCTGAAAGACACCTGGGACCTAGGTGCAGACATATGCATTCTCTGTCCTACATGACCCCAAGGGAGAGAGATGGGCGGGGGAAGCCGGAGGAGGACCCTGCCCCCACCCGACAGAGGCTTACAGCAAAGACGCCAGAGGGCTTTGCAGTCACAGCCCACTCTGGCCGCCAGGGCTCTGCTGAGGTCACTGGCTTCCCCAAGGAGCTAGGGCTGAGGCTCCAGGAGTGGGCACTGGGAGGGGAAGGGCTCTTTCACTTCCATCCTGGATGTTCCAAAGGGTCCTGGGGAGGTGGTGGGGACAGGAGGAGGAAAAGCAGGGCAAAGCGAGCTGGCAGTCTCCCATCAGGACGGAGCCTGCGGGCTGAAATCATCCTTCCCAAGTCCCTTCAGGCTCAGGTTTTCTCTTGACTCACAAGGGAGTAGAGGAAGGTTCTGAGCTTAAGGCAGGTGGGGTGGGGGGGGATGGGGAGGGTCACAACGGGGAAAAGGGTAGAGCTGCTCCAGAGAAAATGTGCTCCCCTGGGACGGAGGCCAGGAAGTCCAGCTGGATTCCAGGCATCACCTGCAGCTGGATCTGTGGTCATTAAGATGTGCCGCTCGTCAGTGGCTGAGACTCACACCTGGATGCCCTCCATCACTCCTCCAGGGAGAGCTGGTTGAACACAGCTCTCAGCGAAACTTGAGTGTGAGTCTCAAGAAGGAAACGTAAGGGAAGCCTTGGTCTGGACTTCATAGCCTAATGAAAGGACAAGCCACACCTTACAGAACGCATCCCACTGCTAACTGTGTCCAGCTCAGAGCCAGAATGAGGTAAACGGGAAATCACGTTCAGGGTCAGACTCAGTTCTATCAGATTCCATTTCCCAAACCTGGTGGGGGGTGGCATAAGAAGCAATGGAAATTGTACTAAAAAGTACATCTTCCTGGGTCACTGAGATTCTAATTCAGCCAGTCTGGTCATCAAGTTTTCATCATTATGCAATCATTTCAACTGGAAACTGGACAAAAGCCCTAGGAAGACAGAATCAAAACAGTTTCAAAGTAGGGTTTCCCTGGTGGCTCAGTGATAAAGAATCCACCTGCTAATGCAGGAGATGTGGGTTCGATCCCTGGGTCAGGAAATGGCAACCCACTTTAGTATTCTTATCTGGGAAATTCCTGGACAGATTGAATTCCAAAGATATACAGATGGCCAACAGGCACACAGAAAGATGCTCAACATCACTAACCATTAGGGAAATGCAAATCAAAACCACAATGAGATATCACCTCACACCTGTCAGAATGGCTATCATCAAAAAAACAAACAAACAAACAACAAAAAAAAACAAGTGCTGGTGAGGATATGGAGAAAAGGAAACGCTCATGAACTCTTTGTGAGAATGCAAACTGGTGCAGCCACTGTGAAAGACAGTATGGAAGATCCTAAAAAAATTAAAAACAGAACTACCATATGATCTAGCATTTCCACTTATGAGTATTTATCTGAAGAAAATGAAAACACTAATTAGAAAAGATATAGTCTATGTTCATTGCAGCATTATTTACAATAGCCAAGGTAAAGAAGCAACCTAGGTGTCCACCAACAGATGAATGGATAAGGAATGGATAAATTGAATACTACTCAGCTATAAAAAGGGAATGAAATCTTGCATTGCAATAATATGAATAAACCTAGAGGGTATTAATGCTAAGTAAAGTAAGTCAGAGAAAGCCAAATACTGAGTGATTTCACTTATATGTAGAATCTAAAAAAACAAAGCAAATGAACAAACATAACAAAACAGAGAGAGTCAAAACTAGAGAACAAACTGGTGGTTGCAGAGGGGGAGGAGAGAAATAGGCGCGGGAGATTAAGAGGTACAAACTTCCAGTTGCAGAACAAGTGAGTCATTGGTAGGAAATGTACATTGTAGGTAATACAATCAATAAGTATACAATATCTTTATATGGCAACAGATGGTAACTAGACTTACCATGATCATTTTGAAATGTAAGAAATATCAAATCACTATGTTGTGTAAAGGAACTAACATAGTGTTATAGGTCAATTATACTTCAAAAACACACACATTCACAGAAAAGGAGATGGGATTTGTGGTTACCAGAGACAGGGTGGGAGAAGGTGGAACTGGATGAAGGTAGTCAAAAGTACCAAATTCCAGTCAGTTATAAGATAAGTATTAGGGACGCAATGTACAATGTGATAAATATAATTAACCCTGCTCTATGTTACATATGGGGCTTCCCATGTGGCTCAGTGGTAAAAAATCCACCTGCCAATGCAGGAGAAGCAGGTTTCATCTCCAGGTCAGGAAGATCCCCTGGAGAAGGAAATGGCAACCCACTCCAGTATTCTTGCCTGGAAAATCCCATGGACAGAGGAGCCTGGTGGGCTACAATCCATGAGATTGCAGAGTTGGACACAATTTAGCAACTAAACAACAACAACATGTTACATATGAAAGTTGGTGAGAGAATAAATCCTGAGTTCTCATCACAAAGGAAATTTTTTTCTATTTCTTTAATTTTGTTTCTTTATGAGAGGATGGATGTTCATTTCATGATGTGTGTAAGTCAAATCATTATACAATACTGTATGTCAGTTATATCTCAATACAACAGAAATAAAAATACATTAACAAAAAATCCGCCAGTGTCTTTGCCCCATCGATCCTGGACTTGTGGCAAAAGGCTTTGTGAACTGTTCTCACCATTCCAGACAGCACAAAGAGCCCTAATGAGGTGGCAGCAGTTCATTAGAAGGTGGCTTGTAAGTGGGAAGCTCATCATTTCAGTGCAGTAACAGGGGGTTTGCTCCTGTTGTCAGCAGCTCTGAGCAGACATTCTATCCATCTCTGACCAATTAGAGATGGGAAAGTGCGTTTATTACAACTTATACCTTTCCGAGCATCAATTTCAAGGAAGGAAAATAATGAAGGGTGGACAGGTGAGCTTTCTGTCCCCCCAGTAAAGAGAAGGTGTAAGGTACCTGGGATCACTTTGCCCTTAGCCCCAGCTGCTACCCCACACCCGGTGCCCCTCTCCACACCGTCTTCCTAGTCAGAAATGACTAGGATACCCACTCTGTATTTCCCCCTGGGCCTCAGGCAAACTCTGAGGAGTCACTGAGGGATTCAAGGATTGAGGAGCTCGGGGAAAGGCAGCCAGGAAGAAGCCTTCGGGTGGATAAGGGGGTTTACAAGTGAGACCTCCGCAGGTAACAGTCCTGGTTCAAGACTACAGCCACTACGGGGCCTTAGATTTTTCAATGGAAACGGCTCCATGGTTTAAAGGAAGGAGAACAGGGAGCCCCTATGGCCACCACTAATAAATCTATTGTCCTTCCTTTGAGGACAGAGAAAACAAGACCAGCTCCCTTCTCTGTCCCTCTTACATCAGGCTGATGGGGGTGAGGGGGCAGGTTGACTGCAACTGATAATTAATTTTAATGGCACTGGGCACTGCATCAGCCTCCCTGTGCTTGTTAGCAAATCTCCTCTGCCCTCAGCTTCCCCTACCAGATCCTTGACGTGCTCCAAGACACACTCCCACCCCTGGACAAGCTGCAGGACTGAACTGGACCCCTTGGACTCTCGGGGACCCCAGGCTTTCCCTAAGATCTTCAGCCTGAGCAGAAATATAACCACGTGCAATTTCTCAGTTCCTCAGTTTTGAGCCTTGTCACAACAGATTCAGACTTAAATGGCAGCGGATAAACTGAGGAAGTGGGGATGGGACCAGGAGGGCGGCTGTGTACTGACCAGGGCAAGGAGCCCAGGCTGGCACGGAGGCCCCAGGGGACCGAGCTTCGTCCCTCCTGCCTTCCAGCAGGTCCGGCGTTCAGGGTGGTCAGTCAGGTGGACAGATGGGCAAGGGCAGCAGCAGTGACATTTGGTGGAGGAGACAACACAGCTTCCATCTCTGCAGAATCTGCAACCTGACAAGATGCAATTTCCATGGATGGGTAGACACTGAGATTGAAAACAGAGAGGGGCTCTGCCCAAGGTCACAGCTGCTGAGGAGCCCTTCTGAGATCACTGTAGTGAGAACCTGCAATGAGGTGAAGCCCGAGGCGCTGCTCTGGGAACACTGCTGCAGCAATAGACTCGGGAACTAGAGCCCAGCATCTGCCCCTGAACCCAGTGGGCGTCTCACCCACATGGGCAAGGCCTCTGGGCTTGCAGCTGACCCTCATTCGATCACCCAAATGACAAGTAACATCTTTGTAGCGGCTGCCATCTGCTTGCATTGAGATTGTTGAATTGGAGTCACTCTGTCCTCATTGAGTCAAGTGAGAGGACAAGGCTGCCCTGGGCCTGTGGCACCCAAGTGAGCATGAGGCCAGGTGTGCCAGCACCCGAGGGCGCTCATCACTGGGATGCTGGGATAGCTGACCCAGGTGCCCTGAACGGTGGCCCCCCAGACAGGGCAGGAGGGAGGGCACCTCAGCCTGGCACCCTGCTTGAAGCCCTCGGCAGCAGAGGCCTTGGGGACCCCTGACCTGTGCACCACAGGTGGTGGGAGAACACCCCCCATCAGAACACCCAGGCCTGGAGGCACGCATTCCTGGGGGCAAAGTCGCCCCTTCCTTACAAGCATACCGATTCATTTCATCCACTCATTTCCTCCATGTATTCAGGCAGCATTTATGAAGCACCTGCTGGGTGCCAAGAACTGGGCAAAAACCACCAAACAAACAGGAGTGTCCTAGCCCTGAAGAGTCTCACAAGGTGGTGAGAGACAGAAGTCACGAACACAGTCCATGAGGTCAGTCCTGGGGGATAGGGCAGAGGCAGGGGGACCCCACGTTATAAAAGGGACTCTGGAGCCAGAATGGCTGCACCACCACCCCCACCTCCCCCGCCCCGCAGAAGCCATGAGATCCTCACAAGTGACTGAACCTCTTGAGGCTTCAGCTTCCCCATTTGTGAGGCTAGGGTAATGATAGCAGCCTGCCTCATAGGGATGTGAGGACGGAATTCGAGCATGTAAAGTACACGGAACACAGCGAGCCCTCCTGGGAGCAAGGGGAGATCCTTCACCCCAAGCAGGGAGACCCAGAGAATCTTCCCTAGGAGGTGATGCCAGAGCAGAATCCTGACGAACAAAGAGTTACTCTTGAACATGAGTGAAGCTGAAAATCTCAATGAATCCTGCTCTCCTAGTGGCTTGTAGCCAATGGTACTACTCTTCATTCCACCTTAAAACACGATTAATTATAACTTCTGAGTTCACTATGTCAGCCTCATGGAGACGGAGGCTCTGTATGCATCCATATGTCACGGTACTACGCAGCCAGTAAAATTACAATTATGATGACTCTGCAGCAAGCCAGACAAGTGTTTTAAGTGAAACTACAAAAATAGTATGTATACTGTACAGCGGACTATTTAAAAATATTTACATCTGTGGACAAGGATTGGAGTGTATTAAGCAGATGAGAATTGTTTTGCTGTGGCAGAATTGTGCTTAGTTGCTCAGTTGTGTCCGACTCTTTGAGAACCCATGGACTATAGCCCACTAGGCTCCTCTGTCCATGGGGATTTTCCAGGCAAGACTACTGGAGTGGGTTGCCATGCCCTCCTCCAGGGGATCTTTCCAATCCAGAGATCAAACGCAGGTCTCCTGCATTGCAGGTGGATTCTTTACCATCTCAGCCACCAAGAAAGCCCATGGAAGAATTTGAGGTAACTTTTTCTCTGTTTTCAAAAACAAATTCTCCTGGGACTTCCCTGGTGGCTCAGTGAATAAGAAGCCGCCTGCCAATGCAGGGGACCCAGGTTGGATTCCCAGTACGGGAAGATTCCACAACTCCTGAGCCCATATGCTGTAGCTACTGAAGCCCGCATGCCTAGAGCCTGTGCTCTGAAACAAGACAAGTCACTGCAATGAGAAGTCAGAGCACCTCAATGAAGAGTAGCCTCTGGTTGCTGCAACTAGAGAAAAGCCCCCACACAGCAATGAAAATCCAGCACAGCCAAAATAAATAAAGAAAAACAAGTCCTTTTTTCAGTTAGAAAAAGTTTCAGGCACCTGTTAAGATCCGACTCTGTGGCCCACCAAACAGCATCTTACTGAAACGGAGCAGGACCCTGTGGTCCTTGCAACCCCTCCATGTCATCGACCTGCCTTTTGCCTGAGGAACACTTAAGTCAAAGAATAAGTGTAACCAGAGAAGTGAGAAATACGGAACAAAGAAAACAGTCAAAGGAGACTAAATAATAATAATGTAGTCACTAAGCACAGTCAAGGGCCTTTAGTTCTCAAGGGCTAGAGCTAATATTCTGAGCCATATGCTGTGAGCGGTTTTACAGCTACTAAAACACCAGTAGGAGAAGTTAACTACATGATGACCAGCCTGTACTCGTGACATAAGCTGCCACAGTTCCGAGAACTGGCCTCCGAGAAATGGGAACAGATGGACCCTGGAACTGAAGATTAACTGTATCTAAAATACTCAAGATGACACTGGTCAGACCACTGATGATCAGCTTGAAGATGATGGTCAGAGATGACTGTATTGTTTCTGCATGTAGTCTCCCCTCCCACGTCTGTCTAGGAAAGTTCTTACCCCGCTGGTTGCTGTGGCTGGTGGCGGGAAGGCAGTGTGCAGGGAGAATCGGCCTTTGGACAGATGTCCACCATCCTCCACCTGCTACTCAGTTGCCAGCATCTGGAGTAAAGTGAACTTTCCTTTCCACCAACCTGGCCTGTTTATTGGCTTTTGAGCGGCAAGCAGCCAGACCTCACATATTCCCTTCGGTAACATGATTGGTGACAGAGAAAGTCACGTTGCAGTCAATCAAACCAGAGGACAGATGGCATGCAGACACCTAACACAGAAAAGAAATGATGCTGTGTGACCACACCTGGGCTGCGACAAAAGCCCCTGAACATCCAGGAACATCTCTGGAATGCAGCCCCCAGTCCTGGAACATCTTTCCCAGTGAAGCTGGCAAAGCTGGGCTCTTAGATGGGAGGGTCGGGCTCACCTGTTGGAGGTGGGAGGAGAAGGAGGAAGCTGAGGGTTCCTGTTTGGAAGCCAGGAAAGGACTCCAGTCGCAAGAGACCTGGAGAAGCCATGGCGGCTTCAGCAGTCACACGGCAGTAACAGTGGAAAAGGGGGTGGCTGGGCTGAGCTGGTGCCCCAGCCTCCCAGAGCGCCAGGGAGGAGGAGGGAGGGCAGCAGGAGGCCTGTTTGGGGTTGGTGCTCAGGTGCTCCCTGTCTGGCTGGGGCCTCCCCATAGGCCTGGCAGTCAGACACACCTGCTCCTTCCTGGAGCCGGGCCTTGCGGAGTGGCCCCAGTGTGTGCTTCATGCCAGGGACAGCTTCCCGCTGGAGCTCCTGGGGCTGGATTCAGGTTGGCTCTCTCCACGCAGGGCTGACGTTGCAGCCCTCATGTCATGGGAGCATGCCACGCCTGCAGAGAGAGGGTGTCCGCTGCGGTTCTTCATTTTGGAAGTAAGCAACTCAATGGGCTCAAATGACAAAGGGAGTCATTGGCTCACATAATTGGAAAAGTTCAGAAAGGCAGTGTGGGCAGTGGTTAGAAAAAGTGGGCTCGAGGGTCAGACTGCTGAGCGCGATTCCTGATTATCATTTACTGGCTG
Source organism: Capra hircus (assembly GCF_001704415.2). Lineage (NCBI taxonomy): Eukaryota > Metazoa > Chordata > Mammalia > Artiodactyla > Bovidae > Capra > Capra hircus. Next base: position 28,150,491 of record NC_030823.1, on the reverse strand, counting down.
TGGGGACGTGGGCAAATTACTCTGCCTCCAGAGGCCTGTCTCCTCATCAAAAATTTGTTGACCTATATCTTCATCTGTAAGGTAGGAGTTATAATAATATCTTATCCAGGCTCTTTGTAATGCTTAATAGAAATTATGCATTTAAAGTGCCTGGAACACACTAAGTCCTTAACCACTGTTCACTGTATTATTATTAATAAGAATCCATGATTAGTTTGATTCCATGACTCGGTGATTCAACATGGACCCAATGTCTTCCACCTCTCTGTCTTTCATGGCATCAACTTTATTGCAAGACCAACTTCTCTCATGGTGACAAAATGATCATAGCAGTTCCAGTTTTCACATCCACATACCACTTGTCCAGAGATGACAGAACAGTTCCGTCCTAGTATTCCAATCTAGAGTCCTGAGATTTACCCAGAATGGACTGTCACGTGCCCGCCTTTGAACCAACAATTTGGCAGAAGATGGAAGGTACTTGCTGTCTTAAGCAACTGGGCTCACCCCTGGAGCCAGAAGTAGGGTCAGCTTTATAATGCCCAGATTGCATTGGGGTGTGGATTCCTGAGTGAAAATCTTAGTTTGGGGGTGGAGAGTGAAAAGAGGGTAATATGGGGCTGGTAAATTGTCCATGATGTTCACTAACAGAGGAGAAATGTGTTACAAAATCCAGCAGAGAAAGGACAGATTGGGCCATCTTTTTTGAAATGAAGGTGTGATTTCGAAAGGTAGCTCCAAATTCTTTGACACGCTTCCAAAAAGGGGTGGAGGTCTACATTCCTTCGTCTTAAACTGTGCTCTGTGGCTGGCCAAGAGAGCATGTTATTATCACAGAGCTGCCAGCCACGTGCAGTATCACCTTTGACCCACACAACTGGAGGCAGTAGCCTAGGACGAGAAAGGCTCATTGGCCCTGAAGCAGGGCCATCCAACTTCTGTGCCTCATGGACACAGAACTAACGTCTCTTGCCCCACTTCCCACTGAGGGATGACAGGCTGACTCAGAGACAGAGAGGAGGACTATGGTGACCACAGGGCCGTGGGGAAGGACAGAGGAAGGGGCCAGGGAGGAGGGGCTCCCTGAGGACCACTCCAGATGGACAGGGACAGGCTAATAAGCATGGAGGAGGAAGAAGAGAGAACTGCTTCTACTTTCCTTTTGGCCAGACGTATGCTTGATGTCTAATGACAGACCCCTTCCCAGCCCTCCAACACTTGTTACTATGGCTCTGACGACGGATCTATAATGTATCAAGCATGCATTAGAGATGAACGTTTTACTATATTACCTCACCCAATTCCCACAACAATCCACATCTTTATCCTCATTTAACAGACAGGACCCAGGGTAAAGGTGCATTAACCAACCGTAGTCAGGCCACCTTGGTGCTCAGATAGTAAAGAATCTATCTGCAATGCAGGTGACCTAGGTGTGATCCCTGGGTTGGGAAGATCCCCTGGCAAAAGGAACAGCAACTCATTCCAGCATTCTTGCCTGGAGAATTCCTTGGACAGAGGAGCCCGGTGGGCTATAGTCCATGGAGTCACAAAGAATCAGACACAACTGGGAACAACTAACACACACACAACCAACTGTAGTCAACTGCAGAAGGCAGGAGCCAGGGGGTTGAAAATGGAAATGAGATTTCAGTGGAATCTCAGAGAAACCTCAGCAGTGGAAGGGCCCCAATTCTCTCTGAACCCATGTCTTTTGCAATGTGCTTTGCAACTCCTCCCATGAAAAGAATCTGTTTCCCCACCCTTTGAATCCAGACTGGCCTTGTGACATTCACGGGCCGATACATGTGCTAGAAGAGGCATCATACCAGTTGAGATCCGAGAGCAAGAACCACAGGCGCCTGCACTTGCTCTCGTACAGCCCTGTCCAGGCACCACATGAACGGGCCCAGCCCATCTGCTGGGGGATGTGACCACATGGAGGAGGCTCCAGCCATCCAGCCCTCCTGAACCCAGCCCACATTACAACCCACAGGCTGCTGTTTTAAGCCACTACATCTAGGGGAGGTTTCTTATACAGCAAAATCTAGCTAAACACCAACTGGTCCTGTTTTCAGAAACCCAGTGGCCACCAGGAAAGAGGAATGAGAGGCTGGAGGACTGGAGACCCTCCGCTCCATCAAGAGAACAGGAGGAAGGGGATGGACTTGGGTTTTGGCTGTAGACCCTCTCCTAGGACCTGAGAAAGCCTTTCCTGAAGACAGGAGCCAGACAGAATTGGTCTGGCTCCCCATGGATCATTCTCTAGAGAGACCACCTCTGGGGCTGCACTTTGTACCACTTGCTAGTTTCTTAAACGGGCAAAGAGCACAATGGATTTGATAAATCTACTTATTTCAGGCAAGGGCCAAGAATTTAAACCAGCTGGCCTGATGAAGGCCTTCCTGTAGGTCTGGGAGGCTTGGACCTGACCCCTACATTGCAGGGGCTCACATAGTCATCCTAGCTGCAGCCTTGGTATAAGTGGGGCTGCAGCAGCACCCCTGGGACCAGAGCTTCCAAGAGAAAGTTGGGAACTTCTATGGTGGCTGTAGGCTGACTCAGCCAAGGGGGCCACGGGGAAGGGACGCAGAAGCTGTGATGCTCAATGGGGCAGACATGTGAGTAGGGAGGGAGGGAAAGGCGGGAGCTAGGGGGTTGAAAATGGAAGTGAGATTTCAGTGGAATCTCAGAGAAACCTCAGCAGCTGTGGAGGTTATATCTATGTTACCAACCAGGAGACTGGCTGTGATCAGTCCAGAGAAGGCTCTCCCCAAGCCACTGTGACCAGAGGGGGCCAGGCCAGGCTAGGGAGGGAACTCACTAATGGGTGGCAAGCCCTGCAGCACAGGCTCCCCCCCCACATGCTGCGCTTCCTACCCACCGGCCACCTCTTCTCATCAGATTTTGCTGATTTCCTATTCTTCACCCGCCCACTAGCTGGCTGTCGGTCCTCCCCCACCATCTTCTCTGCTTACACTCCCTCTTGCTATATAATCTCCCCGAGCACTCCAGCTCGGAGCACAGGGGTGCCAGCCCACGCTCCCCCTGGGCCCCCATGGGCCTCTGATTGCCACTATGTACTACTTGCATGCAGCTCTCTCACCACAGTGAAAGGCCTTCAGGGGCCCCAGCCTTGTCTGGTCCACCTTTGAGGTCTCTACATTGCCTAGAAGCATAATCGGCTCATAGAAGGTACTCAAGTATCTGATGAATCTGAATGGAGGACAATTCCTGGGTGGAGAGTGGTCCTAGGAAGGTATACTCTCCCCCTGCACAAGCCAGGAGCATTTTGAAGGGTGTAGCCAAAAGGTAAGAAAGCTGACTCTGAAGCCAGCCTCCTTGGGTCTGAGCCATGGCTCTGCCCCTTACCACCAGTGTGACCCTGGACAATCTCTTAACCTCTCTGGGCCTCAGTTTCTTCATCTGAAAATGAGAGCAATAATCTCTACCTCTCCTGTGTTGTCATCAACTTTACAGGAAGCGTTTGGTGCTTGGAACAGTGCAGGGCACCCACTCGTTGTTGTTCAGTCACTTAGTCATGTGTGACTCTTTGTGACACCATGGACTGCAACACACCAGTCTTTCTTGTCCTTTATTATTTCCCAGAGTTTCCTCAAACTCATGTCCATTGAGTCAGCAATGCCATCCAACCATCTCATCCTCTGTCGCCCCCTTCTCCTCCTGCCTTCAATCTTTCCCAGCATCAGGGTCTTTTCCAATGAATCAGTTCTTTGCATCAGGTGGCCAAAGTACTGGCATTTCAGCTTCAGCATCAGTCCTTCCAATGAATATTCAGGGTTGATTTCCTTTAGGATTTACTGGTTGGATCTCCTTGCTGTCCAAGGGGCTCTCAAGAGTCTTCTCCAGCACCACAGTTTGAAAGCATCAGTTCTTTGGTGCTCCAGTAAGTGCTATGATAGTGCTGTAAGTATCAGTTCACTAGAAATAGAGCTTGCATTTTTTCCCCTGTATCTTCCAGGCACTGGTACAATGCCTGGCACGTGGCAGGCCTTTACTAAGAGTTTATTACATAAATAGATCTCCAGAGAGGCATCAACTGAGGCCCAAAGACGTGTGTCTAAAGAACCGGGCAAGGTGTGTTTGTGGATTTCTGCTGTTTCTGCTGCCCTCCTGTCTTTTCTCAGGGGTCACGTGGTTGACCTTGACTGGACCATGAGCTGCTTGAGGGCAAGCCTGGGTGGTTAGCTTACAGGTAAGTCCATCTCCACTGGGCTCCCATCCCACACCCTGACCTGCTTCTGCAGTCTGTACACAGCTCACATTAAAGCAGAGCCCTCACAGGACTGCCTTAGCTGAGAAGATGATAGTTACACAAGCCAAGGAGACAGATCTGCTTTTCACACCCCCTCTGGATAAGAGACAGGCTGAGGTCCTGGGAAGACAAAGCAGCTGCCTACATGTGCTCCAAACTCCTTAGGAAAGGCCGAGTAGTAAAGGAGAGCAGAGTCACATTGTGGCCTTCCAGCCCTTCTTGGGCACTTAGCACTCACTATAGGACCTCGGCCAGCACTTCCCCTCTCTGAGCACCCTTCCACTCTCAGGGTGGTTATTATTATTGATGTTCTTGCCTTTGGCACCTGCAGGATTCAGTCGCCAGAATACTTAATCACTTTGCCTTCTGAAATGGAAACGACCCAGCTTCCTGGAGGGCTGTGCAGTTCACGAAGTATCTTCCCATTCTTCCTGCAGACCCATCAGGGTCTGAGAACAGGACAGGGAAAGAGAACAGGACAGAAGCCCTCAGGGGACAGCCTGACAACAAGAGAGCAAAGCCCTGTTGAGAAGGAGCTACATGAGCAGCCTAAGGACTTTGTGTCCCAGAGCACCCCACACCCCCAAAGTGAACACAAACAGACCCAAGCACACATCAAGGAAAATGTCCCTAAAGGGTTTAGGGGACCACAATGAAATGCCAGGAGCATTTCAAGATATGTGAACAACCATGCCACATAGACAGTAGCCCCAAAGTACATGTTTCCTCCCCTGCAAGGCTGTGACTCCTGCACCCACACTGTCAGGGCATGATCTCTACAGCAGCAGACCCCCAGAATCCACATCAGGATTCAGACGCATGGGTCCTGGCCACAGTTCACCCTGACAGAAGTCAGAGTACTCGGCTCCATCACCTGCTTTATTCACTTCTTCACCTGGCTGCAAACTGCCTCTTTCCAGAAATGAATTTCACCCTCTTTGAGTGTGCTTTCTGGGAGTGATTTGAAATTAAAAAAAAAAAAAAAATTTAATGTGCTGCTGACCTTAAGAGCAGATCCCTGGGGATGAGCTTGTTCTGAGCAGCAGCCACCCCACAGAGACCGATGACATGCAGGACAAGAGAATCACCCATAAACAGAGAACTTATTTCATTTCCCAGCCACCCCCTCAAAGGCAATGGTGTCCCAAAGCAGAGCACAAAGTGTTGGTTAAAAATGCAGTCCTGTTCCCTTATGTCCCTTTCCTGTGCTTCATCAGCGGAGACAGGCGCCTGGACATTTGGATGTTGAAGGGCAGTTGCCAACTTCAGCATCGCCAATCTCATCTCTAGAGGTGAGATCAGCACAGAGTCAGATTTATCCTGCACTCCAAGACCCAGGACATTACCTGTTGCAGTGATCCAGCCCACCTCCGCGGGGTTGGAAGAAGCAGGTGCAAATGGGGAGAAGCCCACCAGGCTCCTCTGTCCATGGAAATCTCCAGGTAAGAATACTGGAGGGAGTAACCATCCCCTTCTCCAGGGGATCTTCCTGACCCAGGGATCGAACCCAGGCTGACGGAATGGCAGGCATACCAGCCACGGTCCTGTGGATATCACAGTGGGTGGACAGTGCAACTGGCTGAGGTACCAACCACAAGCGGTTACTTGTTGCAGTACATCTAACTCTACAGTTAATGGCATGAAACTAAAAGACGCTTACTCCTTGGAAGGCAAGTTATGACCAACCTAGATAGCATATTCAAAAGCAGAGACATTACTGCCAACAAAGGTCCATCTAGTCAAGGCTATGGTTTTTCCAGTGGTCATGTATGGATGTGAGAGTTGGACTGTGAAGAAAGCTGAGTGCTGAAGAACTGATGCTTTTGAACTGTGGTATTGGAGAAGACTCTTGAGAGTCCTTTGGACTGCAAGGAGATCCAACCAGTCCATCCTAAAGGAGATCAGTCCTGGGTGCTCACTGGAAAGACTGATGCTAAAGCTGAAACTCCAGTACTTTGGCCACCTCATGCGAAGAGTTGACTCATTGGAAAAGACTCTGATGTTGGGAGGGATTGGGGGCAGGAGGAGAAGGGGACAACAGAGGATAAGATGGCTGGATGGCATCACCAACTCGATGGACATGAGTTTGAGTGAACTCCGGGAGATGGTGATGGACAGAGAGGCCTGGTGTGCTGCGATTCATGGGGTCGCAAAGAGTCGGACACGACTGAGCGACTGAACTGAACAGCTAATGGCAGGCTCATGTCATTCTTGAGGCTTGTAAATTTCCCCTGTATGCTTTGTTTCCAAAGATAACCACTTGGAAAGTCTAGTTGAGGAACATCTCATACAAGAGATGGTACCCCTTGATTTGCTTTGGGCTGAATGTGACACAAAGCCAACTCAAACTAGCCTGAGTGACATCATCGCAACTGATAAGAAGTCCAAAGCAGTTCAGTTGTGTCCCCAAGGCTCTTCCCATCTCTGCACAGCCACACTTCAACTCGAGGCCATACCCAGACGGCTGTAGTAGTTCCAGGAATCTCAATACAGACATGATAATGTCTGCAAGAATAAAGAGAGCCTCTTCCTGTAGCCCTGTTTCAGGCATAAGGAAGCATTTCCCTGATTAATAATCATTGAGTCACCAGTCAATTTCTGAACCAGTCACCCATAAGAGGTGTTGAAGTCACAAAACTGGCTTGAATGAGTCATCTTGGTGGAAAGGATGCTCGGGGTCAACCTCCCTGCCCATCACACTAGGCCTTTACCTGGGAGCAGTGGGCCTCTCTCCTCTTCACCTCTGGGCATACCTCCTCCCAGGCAGCCAGATGCTCCAAATCAACCCCATAGACCACCGGGGAGCAATGTCATAGCCAGATGTCTAGAGAGTCCCACGGAACAACCACTGCATTTCAAAAATGTCCTGCCCAAGTGTCCATCACTGATGAATGGAGGCACAAAATGTGGAATATTTACAGTGGAATGTTATTCAATCTTAAAAGGAAATGCTGACACGTGATATCACATGGATAAACCTTGACGACATTATGCTAAGTTGGATAAGTGTTAGTTGCTCAGTAGTGTCCAACTCTTGGTGACCCCTGTGGACTACAACCCGCCAGGCTCCTCTGTCCATGGGATTCTCCAGGCAAGAACACTGGAGTGGGTAGCCATTCCCTTCTCCAGGGGACCTTCCTGACCCAGGGATCAAACCCGGGTCTTCTGCATTACAGGCAGATTCTTTACCATCTGAGCCACCAAGGAAGCGCAGTCGCAAAAGGACAAATATGGTATGATTTCACACAGAGACAGAGAGTAGAACAGAGGTTACCAGCGGGGGGAGGGAGTGGGAATGGGGAGGAACTGTTGAATGGAGACTGCCTTTCACCTTCAGATGATAAAGTCCTAGAGATGGAGAGCGGTGAAGGTTGCATGGCATCATAAGTATGCTTACTGCCGCAGGGTTGTACATGTAAAAATAGTTAATATGGTCAATCTTATGTTATGGATATTTTACCAGAACAAGAAAAGTGCCCTCTGGATGTCTACTAACTCAGTAGTCGCTGGCAGCCTTAGTGAGAATTGAGTCTTTACCAGGGACATTCACACCCCACAGAGCAACCACTTGGGAGCTTTGATCCTCTGTAATCTCGCCGTGATTTAACTTCATCACGGCTTTGGGCATACGGGAAGAACCCTTTTTCTCCTCTGATTTGAATGTCATGCCGATTAAAGAGGCCCAACCCACAGGGAGGCAGCATGTGAATGCCAAAATGAGGGCCCCTAGATAGGGGCCCTCACAGCTTGGGGAGCCCAGAACACACAGCCTCCCCTCTGCCCCCTAGTACAGCCCAGTCCCTCTAACTCTTCCCCTGCAGTCACCCTACTCAGAGGCTCTAGGAGCCGGTATGTCACCCCCTTTAATGAGGTGCTTCTGAGACCTGGGGCAAGAAGAGACCATCAATCTACCTGCCAGGGGCATCTGGGAGAGGAGTTGTGTTCTTTTCTGGTGATCCCCGTCTGACTACCGAGCCAAGGAGAGAAGCACGGGGTCGGACAGAGTTGCTTCTGAAACTCATGGATTTCTGGGGGCAGAAGTCATTATGTGGAGGGAGTCTTATCTGGGGCTTTGCATCCTCAGCAGGAGGTTCTCTTTCCCAGTCTATACAAGCAGAAGAATGATGGAGTGGGCAGCCCAGGAGCTGGGGGGCGGGACTCGGCCCCAGGCCAGCTCCCAGGCGGGCTCTGGGGAGAGCTCACCACCAGACATTGCCTATTAGGGCAAGAAGGCTCTGCAGATGTGAAAGGCCAAATCTGTGGTCACAATGTAGTTGCCTCTGATATTCTGGAAGTTCAAATTAGCCACTGTAGGTCCCAGTCACCTAAAAGGGGGCTGGAAAACGGGTGAGTGAGTAAGGCATACAGTTCTGTAGAAACAGCTGGTTGCTTTATTCCTTCAGAACTAGCACTTTGGGAAACCTTGTACCTGGTGGATTCCCAGGAATCCCCATTCCATTCTCCCCAGCAGGGGTGGTATAGGTGGAGGCTGGCCCAAGGCTACTGCCCCAAAATTCCCTGTTGCCTCTTAGCTATCCCCTACTTTGCTACCCAAGGGCCAGCCACGCCTGGCTGCTGAGTTCAGGGGCCTGGCTCTCTTCTATCCTGCCTCTTTCTCATGCTACCCCCCTGGGTGCTCTGCAGGGGTAGGGGTTGGAGAGTGGCCTGTGAGAGACCCAGGCCAGGCCAATCTGTCTCTCTGAGAACCCTCAGCTCCCAGCCGGGGTGCTTGCTAACTTCCTGCTCCCCTTCCTGCATCTCCCGATCCTGTGTGCAATGGGGTAGCCACAGTGCTCACCTTCACCTGTGCCAGGCCTGGCACACTCTCCACCCTGCTCATAACATGGGATGGGGGGTGACAGTCCATACCTGTTCTGTGAGCTTGTCTCCTGTGAGTGCCCGGCAGGTCTTCCCCTGGAGGGTGATGAGGTCTGCAGCCCCAGAGTCCCCTGATACCCAGCCTGGTGCCCCCTTCCATTTCTCTGATTCATTCACTGTCAGAGCCTGACTCCTACCCGCTCTGGGCTTCAGGAGTCCTCTCACAGCCCCAGCTCAGGTGCAGCCCTGGGGATGTTTAGTCTTCAGACTCCATAACAGATTTCTGAAGCACACCCCACTGGCTGCCTGCCCCATAGCTCCTCCAGAAAGGTGCTTCCTGTCACACAGGGCACAGACTGGTAGACAGGACTGGACTTATGGACCCAAATCTACTAATCAACATGAGTATCTCCCCAAGGAAACCCTTCATCCTTGCCTTGGGTTTACCTCAGGGGCAATTTCTAATACTTTGTCCTTTGGCTTGGCCGGCAAGTTGGTTGCAGCCGCTGTGGCCCCTTCCTCCACTCAGCTCTCTCCATTCTGAGTGTTGCAAATGGTAGTGTCCCCACCCTCGCACCCCTGTTTCTGTGAGGTCGCCACATCCCTCACCTGTCTGCTCATCTGTAATTTTTACCTACTTCATATCAGTTCCTCTTCTGGAAACAGTGCCCCTAGCTTCCTCTGGGATCTTCCTCTCTCCCACACTCAAGCCTTGAAGTTAGGATGGGACTAACCTTCCCCCAGGAGGCAGAAGCGCGATACAGACCTGGACCATCCAGACAGTCTACTCCCTGGGCCACAGAGACGGGCACATGACTCAAACCAGGCCCATGAGATTCAGTTCCAGGAGATTACTGGACCAACTGGGAGGAGAAAAAACCCTCTTTTGACTGGACTTGCTAGTGTAAAAGACATCAATGTGGAATACCTGGGAGCTACTGTGTAGAAAGAACCCACCTAAAAATCAAACACAGAGGAATGGAATGAGGGCCAAGAGCGGGGAAGAGAAAATGAGGCCTGAGAACATCTCTGAGCACCTGGATCCAAACAGGCCTGAAATCCACTGTACCACAGGATTCCACAGTTCCACGAGGCCATACATTGTCTCTTCTTCTTAAGCCAGTTGAATTGGCTTTTTGACATTTCTGATTGAAAGATAGTAACCCACCACCAAGTGTTCCAAGAGCTCTATGTGTGTTACACCACATATGACATGAAACCTATGAAGTAGGTACTAGTAACATCAAGTTGTTTGAACTGAGGCACAAAGAACCTAACCGACCTGCATGAGGTTCGGAAGAGCGGAGTCAGGAATGGAGGGCTGAAGCACCACTTGGGAGAACCTCAGTAAGCAATAAGTAACCAAGGTGGCAATCCAGATCACCTTATCAGAACTGGCCACGTAACACTGTTGCAGGTGCTGAACTGATTCTCAGATAGTTGTATCAGAACAACAAGCTGAACTTTATAACCTGCAAAAGGCTCAGGACTCAGGCATGACCTCCATCCTGCATCCCTGTGGGGCAAGAGAAGGATGATGTGGTCACACCACACTGCTCAGGGCTCGTAGTCAGGAGCCTTGGGCTCTCTCCCTGCCTCCTGCCACTGCCCCACAGCCTGGGAGAGCCCCTCTCACCTCTGAGCCTTGCTGTCTGAGTCTGTAAATTGAGATGCTCGGACGGCATGTTCCCCAAGAACCCTTTTAGGTGTCACTTTGGTGGCCCTGGTCCTGTGAAACTGAATAAAGCTGTTCTGGCAGAACCAACACCATGGGGCCCACGACCTTCCTGCTCAGTGATGGGGCAGAACCACTGGGGTGAGGAGGGGTGCTTTTGCACATTTGCTCAGAGGTTGGTGGGGTCATCTACATGTGGGTTTTCCCTGTGGCTGACAGAGAGTGCCTGGGCCCCAGGAACTCTGCCCAGTGGCTGACTCAGGGACTCTGGGAACACAGAGAGGTTTCCCTGCCCACCTAACCCGCCTGCAGGCCTGTGCACTGGGCGCAGCCCAAGAGAGAGCATCCCCCCCTCTGACCCCAAGGTGTCGGGGGCTCTGCCGTGGGCCAGGGTCTGCTCTGTGGGCCCCCTGACTGGCTCTGTTCTCCATCTCCTGGTGGCACCCGGCCGCACAGCACTGTCAACCTTCCCACCTTGGTTTTCCTGGTTTCCACTGAAACCCAGGGGCCTTCCCAATGGCTCAGCGGGTAAAGGACCCGCCTGGCAATGCAAAAGACACAGGTCAGGAAGATTCACTGAAGAAGAAGATCCCCTGGAGAACTGAAACCCAGCTTCATGAGACCAGCACTGCAGACCCAGGATTTATTTGAGTGACTAAATTTTTGGCACTTCATACACACATATTCAAAACTGTTAAATGCATATAGTAAATATTAGAGAAAATTGAAAAAAGCCCCATAACTGTCCCTCAAGAATCTCATAGTCAAAAGCTCTCCTCTTTCCAAAGTCAAATTACATCTCAGTGACCTTGACCCGGGACACCTGTGTTGCAAATGCCCCTCGGTAGAGGAAACTGAGGGCGCCAGCCTCCTTGATGACACAGGTCACAGGTTCTCACAGCAGCCCTAACACAGCCATGACATCAACACTTACTTATTGACTATGTTTGTTCAACAGTGTCTTGCTGCTTGTACACAGAAGTACAAAGTAGATTAAAAAGGGAAGAGGTTCTCAGGGGTGAACTGGGGGCTACAAACCCTCTGGGGATCCATGAACTAGGACTGGAAAAACTTACTTCTTTATTTTCACTAACCTTTAACTTAATTTCAGCATTTCCTTTCATTATAAACGTAGGTGACAGCTACAATAATATTAGCAGAACCTGGTCTTCGTCACCAATCGAAATCACAGATAGTTCCATACCACACTGAGGCTGAGAAGCATATTTGTCAAACTATCACTGACAGTTATTACTATTTCAAAGTTATAGCCCTTATTAGACTCACTGCTGGATCTTTTTATTTAGTGTATTAATACAGAAGCATGCTGTTTCTCTACACAGATTTGTTTTTAATATTTTGATAACCATTTTTTAATATCACTGTTTTCTTTATATGTCTGTGTACTAAAAGTGTATTACAATTATTTTGAGAAGGAATCAAAGGTTTTACCAGACTGCTAAAGGTCCAATGGCTTCAGAACCCTTGGATCTGGATCTAATATCCCCTCCAGGCGCAAATCTGCCACTCTCCAATTACACGCTATAGAAGGCCATTTGACTGGACGCTGGGTCTCCAGGTGGCGGGGAAGGAGGGAGGTGTGAGGAGAGGAGAGCCCTCCAGGTGATGTTTGTTCCACTGCCTGGAAGGAAGTGGCCTGGCGGAAGGTGGCTTGGTGTCCCTGGGTAGGAACTTTTCTCCTTCGGAGCTCTCCAATCCAAACCAAGGGCTCCTGCATCTGTTCCAGGCTCCGAGTTTCTCTACCCACTGGAGGTGCTATGCTCAGACTTTTCTCGAGTACTCTACAGATTTTTATTGTGTTTTCTATGGTGCTTGTGGGCATCGTTGGATGTTCCGACACTGCCAGCGTGCTCTGGATGAGCCCTGTTGCTAAGAAACAAACCCCAGAGGTATCTTTAAACACACAGCCCCGTAAAAGCACATTCCTCCTCGCTTGACTCCAGGGTGTCCCTTCTCAGGGCCGCTTAGGTTCAGCTAGCAGCTGTTTTCCAAAGGCTTCATTTTGAGCCTCAAGGATAACCCCTTGAACTGCTCCACTGACCCAAACAGGGAGCCGCTTTCAGTGCTCAGAGTGGTGGCCCTGGGCAGAAAGGAGGGCACCACCCTGGCCAAAGCTGCCTGCAGACTCCGAGCTGGCGGCTGGTGAAGGAAGGCCTCCTTGGAGCGATCAGCACAGGGTGAGGGGACAAACGGGGCCCTGACATGCAGAGACGCCTTGAGGGACCCACATACCCACCTACATCCTGGGGGCTCCTTTTAGGATTTCTAGAAACCCCTGACCTCACCATTTCCTGCAGAGTGGTTCCAAGTTAAACAGGCTTTAGACAGAGTTCAGCCTCAATCTCTTTCCCTGGAAGGCTCCAGTCTTCCGTGGTGTGTCCACCAGCCAGCGCAGAGCAAGGGCTCCAGAGAGGGACACCACCATCTCCTCCCAGCCCCAAAGGCAGGGAGGTCCCACAGGCAGGCCCTGCTGGTAGTGGTCGCCCCTAGTTCCCTTCTTCTCCCCCAGGCCTGGCTCCGGGAACACCACAGATTGAGGCTGCCCAGGAGTTCATCAAATGGGGTTCTGTTTTAAAAATGCAACTTCTTCAGCCCCACCCGACTCCTACTAATACTAACACAAACTCTCTGGGGATAAGAGTTGGGATGTGACAGCTAACAAGCTTTCCAGGGTTTCTGATACACCCTGAGGTTGAAGAACCACCGTATAAGACCATACACCAGCCATGTCGCCAGCTGGCTGTCCTGATATTAAATTACTGAGGACCTGCTGGGAGCCGGCCATCATACCAGCCCCAGAGGGCAGAGCTGAGTGAAGACTGGTCCTGTGTTCAATAGGCGCACAGTCTAGAGGCCCTGCTGGCTCACACAGCATCGGTCCTCTCAGGGCTGGAATGGGAGGACTGGCTTCAACCCAGTACAAATTCCAAGGACGATAATATTTATTTTGTTAAGCAATTTAAAAATAGGCAAAAAATAAATAAATAAAAAATTAAAAAAATAAAAAATAAAGATAGGCAAAAAAAAAACCTGAAGAGATTTCTCCAAGGAAGACAAACAAATGGCCAGCAGGTACAGCAAAAAGTGCTGAACATCCCTAATTATCAGGAAAATGCAAATCAATGAGATATCACCTCACACCTGTCAGAATGGCTGTTATCATGAAGACGAGAGATAGCAAGTGTTGGAGAGGGTGTGAAGAAAAGGGAATCCTTGATCACTCTTGGGAATATAAATTGGTGCAGTCACTAGGGATAACAGTATGAAGGTTCCTCAAAAAATTAAAAATAGAACTACCATATGATCCAGCAATTCCACTTCAGTGTTTTTATCTGAAGGAAATAAAATCATTATCTCAAAGAGATAGCTGCATTCTCATATTCATCACAGTATTATAGTCAAGATATGAAAAGAGCCTAAATGTCTGTCAGTGAGTGAATAGATGAGAAAATGTCATATATATATTCACATATATATATGAATGCTATTGAGCCTTTAAAATAGAAGGAAATCCTGCCATTTTTTACAATATGGATGGAACACGAAGGCACTATGCTGAGTGAAATAAGCCAGACACAGGAAAGCAAATATCATATGGTCTCACTCACAGAATCCTCACTCACCCAAATTCCTAGTAACAGAGAGTAGAATGGTAGTTACCAAAGGCTGGGACATAGGAGAAAAGGAGAGGCAAAAGACATTAATTCTTTTATAGCTTGGGGGAAAAATGTAATCCTCACGGTGTTCCAAGCACAGTTCTAAGACTTTATGTGTAATAGCTCATTTCACCTTCTACAAACTAGGTACTATTATTATCCCCATTTTGCAGATGAAGAAACTAAGGCACAAGCTGTTAAGTAACTTGCTCAATGTCACACAGCTATCACATGGTAGAGCGGAATCTTGGCCCTCAGCAAAATAAAGAAGCAATACCCTGAAAAGGATCACTAGGATTTGGGAAAACACATACAAAAACTTGGGGATTCCCAACTCCCCATCATCAAATGCCCTTCTTGTTCCCAAACCCAAAGGGGGCCTCTCCCTCCCACACCCTCATTTCTGGGCAGTGTAGCAGGTGGTTCTGTTTCTAATTTATTTTTCGCACCCTGAGAGTGAAATCTTCCCATTCCTGGTAGGGAGAGTAAGGGCCAGCCTGGCCTTCCTGCACCCTGAGCATCTCAGATGGCAATGCCCCAGGGCAAAGCTCCCCATTGCAGTGTGCACCTGGGCCTCCGCCCCATGGCAGGGAAGCAGCTGCTAGAGGGGATCACAGGCAGAAAGGCTCCCGTCCCGTGGCCGCGGTGTTCCTGGCTCAGCAGGCTCCTACCCTCTCCGAGCCGCCCACCAGCCCCCCCAACCCCATGCTGCCTGCTACTGATGCACTGTTAGAAGAAAAGGAAAAAAAAAAAACAAAACTCTAAATTAAATATGTGCTAAGGGAAGAGGCTGGAACAGTGCTCCGGGCACCATCCTGGTTCTGATTCCTACTCTGGAAGGGGCAGTGAGCTACTTTCCAGCAGCTCTCTATGCCAAATTCCTCTGGGCTATTTCAGGGCAAATAAGAATGTCTGGGAAGCCCTCTGGGCAGTCCTGGAAGGCATCACTGCAGGAGAGTCCCCTGGTCCTAAACAAGTCACTCCACCCACGGTTGATGGCCAGACACATCCCAGGCATCCGACAGGAAAGTCCCAGCCACAAAGGTGCCAGCTCTCCGCCTGGCATCCATAGGTGGACCCAGCCCAGGTCACCCCCAGAAGGAGCCTTGCCCCAAGCCTCACTTACTCTGCTGCTGCTGCCAAGTTGCTTCAGTCGAGTTCGACTCTCTGCGACCCCACAGATGGCAGCCCACTAGGCTCCACCATCCCCGGGATTCCTCAGGCAAGAACACTGGAGTGGGTTGCCATTTCCTTCTCCAGTGCGTGGAAGCATCAAAGGGCGCCCCACACCTCTCCTTCACATTCTTTCTCAATAAACACCCTTAACAACAAGCCAGCAGCAGTTGCTGTCTCCAGTCTGTGCACAGACGGTCCACTGGGTGCAGGGGAGACTATGAGTGGTGTACCTGGGGCTCTGCACCTTTCCAACCTGTGCAAACCGGAACGTGCCCTTGTCCTCTGCACACTGGGGGCACCACCGTGCAGGCTCACATGTGCACACACTGGATGAGCAGACACAGCCCCCTCCGGGTATCACAGTTCGACTTTCAAGGAATGGAGATCAGCACACTGCCAGACAGGGAGTCTGGCACGTCCCCTGGGTGGCCCTGTTCGTATTTCCGGCGCTACATAAATAATAACAGTCAACACAATGGCTTTCTAGTAATTCATAATTCCTTATGATTCATAATTCTGTATGATTCAAACCCCTCGGCTGTGTCCAGGTGCTCGATTAGGCAGCTCCTGGCACCGAGTGCCCAGCCTGCTCACTAGAGAGCCCTCAGTGGAATTCATCTCACACTGACACACTTCCACTTTTAACTCCTCTTACTGGTCATTTCTCTTCCAAAATATTTTTAGTTTCTAGAAAATCCTCTCTTATTCATTCTGCTTCTCCCTCCATGGCTTTGTATATTTCATTTTCTGGGAGATGAAGTTTCACTGAGAAGCCCCTCCATTTGTGAGCTGAACAAATATCTAGCATTACTGGTAAAAAGTTGGGTGCCACTGGGACCCTCTACCTCTTCTTCTAATTAAATCTGCTTTTCCTTAGCTGCTAGTGTTCAAGATGACTATAAAACTATTTCTGGTTCAATATGTTCTTCTTTTGTTTAACAGGAATATTGTTGTGTTTTGATTTCCTATTATTTCCCATTACAGACTTCAGCATTTTAACAGTATTGTGCATTAAATGGGATTTTTTAATTTTTAATAAATCTGATTAAAAGGAATAAAAGAGCCCTCAAGCTCTTCACCATTCCTTGGGCAGCTCCAGTGTGTCTAGTTCTTAAAGGTTTTATGAAATTCACACTTGGAGAGACTGCAGGTCAGTGCGACCCGGACAGGACCATTAACTAGCAGAGACCATGCCCACAGTCCAGCCCTGCGCTGGTTTCATCTGGAGAGCAGACTGGCCTCCTTTTCCATTAATCACGTCCACTTCCCAGAAGCCTCTCAAGTCAATTGTATTGTTTAGAGACCCAGGTCTCTGCCATCACATGGATTCTTGGAATCAGATTTGTAGCATTTGAGGGAGCAGCCACGGGTGGCTGCCAAATTCACCTCCTACTTTCCCCCAGCCATATCAACCTCAGCCTTCAATGTGCAAAAATCTCCACAAAAATCATGTTTATGGAAATTATATCGCCATGGCAACTGTAAAGGTCTCACAAGTATTTTTAAAATAGCAAATTAACAAAACCCACTCATAAAAATCTAAAATCTGTTCCTTTATGAGCATTAGTGAACACACAGATTCTAACAAATACCAAATGTGTTTTGTGACATGATGGCCGAATGTCTGTAAAAAGTGCTCCTGATCTTGGATTAACTGGGGACAGAGGGTTGGATCTGTGAGAGCAAAGTTTGATTTTTCTAATAAGAGGTTGCATCTTGGATATATTCTAGAAAATAATACCAAGATCTTCTGGTGCAGAAAAATATGGATAACAGATCTGAATTGCTGAAATACTAATTTCTTACTTTCTATTTTCACATCACTGATATTATTACCTTCCCCACTCTGCAAGACTATTCCATTTTTAACTCATAGGTTTTTAACAGTTGCATAAGCTTCTGCCACTGTGATTTAGCCTGGCTGAATCTCTATTATAAAACCTGCTTCTCAAAAGTCTGCACACAAATCATAGAGGAGGAGAAAAAAAAAAAAAAAAACAGACTCAGAGGTATCCAACCAAAACCTTTTTTCTTTTTAAAAATGTAATTGGTATGGCTATCAAAGGGGATCCTTTTAAGTAGATGATGCACTAATTTTTGGTGTCTTTTGTAAAGACTTAAAACGCAATAGGCGTATTTTGATGACTCTTCACATAACAAGGAATCGTTGAGGGTTTTAACAACTCATACAGTGGAGGTTCTTTTTGAGAGTGGAGGAAGAACAATCAAACCATGTACCTGACAACTTCTTTCTTTAGCTGGTCTCATCCTCCAAAGTGTGGTGGAGGGGAGCAGGGATAGACAAAGGAAATAGTGAGGTGAGGGGTGGGCGCAAAAGCAAAATGATGGGTCCTCCAGAGCAGAACACACACTGGATTCAGGTGGTGATTTGCTCTCCATGCAGTGTAAGGTGGAGAAGGGAATCACTACCCACTCCAGTATCCTGGCCTAGAGAATTCCACGGGCAGAGGAACTTGGCGGGCTACCATCCATGGCGTTGCAAAGAGTCGGACACAACTGAACGACTTTCACAGGACTCAGGACAGTAAGGTAAAATTGCTGTTACAACAGCCTGGCCTGATGCTGCAACTTCCGAAGAGATCATAAAGACAGAGAAATAGCAAAAAGTTGCTTGTGAATGGGGAGCTAGTTCTTAAAAGGCGGACGGTATTCAGACTCACATCAGGAAAAGAGGGAGAGAGAGAGAGCAGGCTGAGTGGCCAACAGGCTCCAGGATGAAGGAGGGCAGTGGCTCCTGAGGCAAAGATGATGCTTCCAGCAATCAGAGTCTGCGAAGGGGACCAAGGGCGGGGAGGGGTGGGAGGTGGGGGTGAGGGGAAGGTAGAACCATGGCTTCCGCTGCTGGGGAAGGAGGGGCCGCCCAGAGATCTCTGAGCCAGGGCCAGCGACTGTCCAGGGAGGAGCTGGGGCTGGTGTCTGTTGATGAAAACCCATAAAGGAAAACATAGAAGGAAGATTCCTGGCCCCGGGGTGGGGGTGGGGGGTGCCGCTCAGCACCGTGTCACCCCCCTCCCTGGCCCATCCCCTCCCCCGGCACTCTCAGGAATGTGGCATCTCACGAGCACGAGAGCCATTTGGAAGCTGGACGCCCACGCTTTTCTGGCTTCGTGTACTGGCTGTTCCAGAGCTTCCAGGAGGAAGACTGTGTTAGAAACCAACTTCTTAGCAAAACTGGGCTGTAGGGGGAGCGGGGTGTGGACAGAGGCGGTAGTGGTGCCAAGCTGGTGGTTCAGGTTCCCACAGCCCACGTGGGGGGGTCTCTGTGCCAGTTGGGGTCAGTAACTATTGACAGAGGTCTGGGCAGGACCAGGAGGACCACCAGGGAGAGTGAAATGCTGATGTTTTGCAACAGAAGGAGCAGGAAGGGGGGTGTTGTCTGAGTCTGCAGAGGGCTGGGTGCAGGAAGAGGGAGTGCTGGACTGAAGCTGCAGTCACAGCCAAGCCAGAAGGAGCTGGAAAGGCCAACACCCAACCTCTCTCTTCCTTTCCTCTGACCCCTGCCAGTGCCTCCCATTGGCTGACACACCTGGAGCAGGTGAGGTCACATGGAGGTCAGCCTCCAGGCCAGGGATGGGTGGAGAATGGATGGTGGGTGGGGGAAGAGGTGGGGGTGGCCTGCTCTCCTGCCCACCTCGGCAAGGGCAAGCCTCACTCAGGCCCTCCGAGCATGAAAGCAGGAGATGAGCCAGGCGGCAGGAGGGAGATGAGCCAGACAGGCTGCTGGAACAGAGCCCCCATTCACTTCCTGACTGACAGGGACATGGTCGTGGGAGCTTGATCTTATTTCATTAACCATCTCAGCACAAACAAGGAGGCAAGAACAATGATCACTTTCCTTTGGATGAGTACAAAGTGGGGCCCATGGATGGTGATGGTGGTGGGGAAACCCCATTGGGCCAAGGGTGCTGTTACACAGATCTGGAACCAGAAGCCAGGATTTGGGATCACAGCCTGGCAGGGGCCATGCTCCTTCTCAGCTCATTATCAGTCAGCAGGTGTGGCTGGGATCCTGCTCCATGCTGTGGGCTGGGCCACACTCCAGGGAACACAAGAGAGGAGGAGTTGAGGAGACAAGACTAACCCATGTGAAATCACCCATGTGATTTCTTGGTGTTCAATCACTAAGTTATGTCTGACTCTGTGACCCCGTGGACTGCAGCACGCCAGGCTCCTCTGTCTTCCACTATCTCTCAGAGTTTGCTCAAATTTATGTCCATTGAGTCGGCGATGCTATCTAACCATCTCATTCTCTGCACCTCCTTCTCTTTTTGCCTTCAATATTTCCCAGCATCAGGGTCTCTTCCAGTGAGTCGGTTCTTCACATCAGGTGGCCAAATATTGGAGCTTCAGCTTCAGCATCGGTCCTTCCAATGAATATTCAGGGTTGACTTTCTTTAGGATTGACTGGTTGGATGTCCTTGCAGTCCAAGGGACTCTCAAGAGTCTTCTCCAACACCACAGTTCGAAAGCATCAATTCTCCAGCACTCAGCCTTCTTTACAGTCCAACTCTTACATCTATACATGACTATTGGAAAAACCATAGCTTTGACTATGTCATCATGTGATAGATTAAAAAACCCAAAGTTTGAGTGATGGGTAGGCCAGGTAGTCCAAAAGAGTAAATAAATTCTCGATTTTAATTCTACCCATCAACCCTATCCTCTCCCTCCAGTCTGTGTTCACCATCTCCAGACTTACAGTAAGAACCACGTGCATCTCCCCCATGGTTGGTGGTAGTGCCAATGCCCTGATGCCTAGGGGTGGTGGGTGAGGGACCCCACGCAGAATATGAAGTAATGGGACACAAACAGCACTGGGGAGATGTAACTGCTCACTCCTTCCTTCCTGGGTCTACCTTTAAGGAGTGCGTGAGTCTACCTCCAAGTCCTTACATCCTGGCACGGGGCAGACCAGCTCTTAGTCCTCAGGGGAACCCACGCAGGAACACTGATGGTACCTTGTGGGAGGTTCTGCATTAAGCTCAGAGGAGAAGCTGGCAGGGAAAATAAAACACACAGCCATCTCATCCAAGTGTGGGCCCAAGCAATCAGGGATCTTGCCAAGGTCATGGCTTTTCTTTGCTTTCCTTTACCCCAAATCAATTCCCAAGCTCCAGGATTAGACACCTCTCCTCAGAATGGACTCAGAGTCCAGCCACAGGCACTGAGGCCCCAGACCTTGGAAACCTGGCCACGCCCAACCTGAGGATTTTGGCATATCAGCCACTTGTCCCCCTTTCTGCCTCGAACCACAGAACCCTAGCTATAGGACCTAAGATGGTTATGTTTATATTTCTCCTCCCTGAGTCAGGCCACAGTGTGATCCCTGGAAAGATTCCACTTCTACGTTCAATCCATATGACCTCTCAGAGCAGCCCAGGCCGAAGGGCGAAGGGCGGCTCTCCCATGCCCTCCCAGCATGGTGCCATCATTGACTGTTGGCTTGAGGCTGGTTTCTTTGAGGTCTACAAGTGATTCTTGAACTTCACACTGAGATGTCAAAAGGAGGAATTACTAATACCAGAAAGACTTCTCCAAAATAGCTCTGCAGCATTGGGACCTACTCCAGCTCTGGCTGAAGCATTCAGATGCCTGACGGGCCCCCAGGGAAGGCTGGGAAGGCAGTCGGGTCAGTCTCAACCAGCCACTGCAGGGCAGACCAGTTAAGTGCACTGTCCACTGGCCCCAGCTCCCCCTAGAAACTTACTTCTTTATAATCAAACCTGTATTTCCTGATAGATGTGCTGATGGAGCAGAGAAATGGCTCACACTTCCAAATGGCTACAGTAAGCTTCTGCACCACCTTGGGGTTTTACTGTTTGGCATTCCTGAGAAAATCCCTCTTGGGCGTCTGGGCCCTGCAACCCAATGCCACCTTGTACCACGACTTTTTTTCCCATGGCCCCAGGTGGTCCCTGACAGGTAGAGCTGGTAGACCTCAAGTGATAGGAAAGCACTTACACTGGGTATAGCCACTTGGATTTAGGTGCAGTGGCTATACCTAAACCATATGAGTTCAGAATGTTGGACTTTTAACTGTATAATTTTTAACTTCTTATTTTAAAATACTTTCAAACCTAACAGAAAAGTTTCAAGAATAATGCAGAAAAATCCTGTCCACCCTTTACCCAGATTGCCAGTTTTTTAACACTGGACTATATTTGTTTTGTCCTTCTCTCTCTTTATCTTTACATATTATTATCTTTTATTCTGAACCATTTGTAAACAGGCTGCATACATCACGGTTTTTTATTCCTTAATACTTCAATGTGTTTCCAAAGAAAATTCTCTTACATTTTCACAGCACTGTGACCAAGTTTAGGAAACACAATATGGATACAATGTTTTTTCCTAATCTACAGTCCATATTCCAATTTTGTCAATTGTCCCACTAATGTACTTATTGGTATTCTTTTTCCCTCCAGTACAGAATCCAGTACCCTTAAGATTATACTTTATATTTAATGATCATGCTTTTTTGTATCCTTTAATCTTTCACAATGATGATATTGTGATGATACCACATGACAGGTATTTTGTAGAATGTCCCTCAACTTGGGGCTTACCTGATATTTCCTCATGAATAGATTCAGATTACACACCCCTGATTAGAATACCACAAAAGTAATATTGCATCCTTCTCAGGATATCACGTCCAGAGGCATGCAATGTCTGTCTGTCCATCCTTGATGATGCTAATTTTTTAAGCAGCTTTATTGGAGAAGGCGATGGCACCCCACTCCAGTACTCTTGCCTGGAAAATCCCATGGACGGAGGAGACTGGTGGGCTGCAGTCCATGGGGTCGCAAAGAGTTGGACACGACTAAGCGACTTCACTTTCACTTTTCACTTTCATGCATTGGAGAAGGAAATGGCAACCCACTCCAGTGTTCCTGCCTGGAAAATCCCAGGGATGGGGGAGTCTGGCGGGCTGCCGTCTATGGGGTTGCACAGAGTCGGACACGACTGAAGCGACTTAGCAGCAGCATTGAGATATAAGTCACACACCGTGCCATTCACCCATTTAATCACGCAACGGCTTTCAGCATATTCAGGTGGTGCCACCATCTCCACTGATCGATTTTAGAATGTTTCTGTCACTCCCAAAAGAAACCTATACTCATTACCAATTATTCCCCCTGACCTCCCAACCACATCACTCCTCCTCCACAACTATTTCCTGTCTCTATGGACTGGCCTATTCTGGACGTATCACACAAATGGAATCACATAGTGTATGGTTCTTGGTGACTGGCTTCTTTCTTCTAGCAGGTTTTCAAGTTCTAGGTAATGTTATTTTGTTCACCCAGCCAAGAGGCTGTCTGGTTTCTCCACTGTATGATTCTTCCCCTTGCAATTAAGAAGCATTCTGTGGAGAAACACTTTAAGATCATGCGGATATCCTGCTTCTCATCAAAATATCCCCCTAGATTTAATTTGATGGCTATTGCCCAAACAAATCTTTATTAAAATGGTTTACTAAGATTGATTGCCTCCACTGCCCCCCCCCCATCCCCACCTACACTTAGCCATTGTTAGCTGTTGACCCAGCTCTTCCCAGTCCCATGGTGGCTGTCCTCAATGAATCCGCCACAGAGCAAGCCCTCTGGCCCAGGGATGGGGAGGCCAACATCCTGCCTCTGCCCCACATCCCTCTCCTGAGTAGCTGAAACACCAAGGACCCTCAAGAGACACGTTAGCTGTGGCACAGCCCTCCTCTAGTCCCGTCTCAGACCTGGGAACAGAATCCCTTCTGAGTCAGGAAGGCTAAGAACTGACATGAACGCCTGTGTCCCTCGGGTAAGGGACACACTTACTAGGTTAAAGGAGTAAGGATGCGCTCTTGACCCCACCTTCACAACCAGAAGTCAGCCACACACACATCTCCCCTCCGACAAGTGCCTACTGGACCCTGCCAGGTGCTGTGGGAGGTGGAAGGTGATATAGCATGGCCCCACCCTTCAAGGAGATGATTCCAGTACAAAGATTAAGATAACAGAAGAACAGAATTTAAGGAAAACAAGAGAAATGTCCTAAATGGCCTGACAGTCCCAGGAAGGAGGAGCACCCCACATGGGAATGGTCAAGAAGGCCTTGGAGATGGGCCTGGGAGGTGGGCAGGATTCAAACCTGGTGGTGCAGGAGGATGCTCCAGGCAGGGGTCCAGAGGGGCACCATAAAACCATGTGCTTCAGTTCGACTAAATTAAAGGGAGGGAAAGAAGAAGCGAAGTTTGTTGAATCCTGGTGGGTCCAATGTGGAATGTGAGCTTAGTCCGTGGACAATAATAGAGAGCTGTTGCAGGTTTCAGAGAAGCAGAAAGAAATTGGCAGAGCTGAGCTATGGGCAGAGATGGGCTTAATCTGCTAACATGGAAATTCCATTAAAACCATAGGTGCACTGAGCTGTAGCCCAGGAAGACCCACATCCATCTGAGGTGCTATGGGCGTGCCTTTCTGCCACCTGGCCGGAGGGTGACTCTTAGGCCCATGCAATATCCACGACCAGGGCCAGAGCCCTTGCGCCCCCGGGGAGAGGGGACATTTCCACCTCAGAAATGGCCCACGTTTCAACTCATGCCACCGGTGCCATGTTTTTGTGTTTTCACTGAGAAAGTTTTCCTTCTTGCTGAGATGTTTCTTTTTAAAACAAAACAGAAAATAAAACATGACAACCTCCCAAACAATGTTTGTTCCGGAAGCCTCCAGGTGGCTCATGTCTCGCCCATCTGGGCCTCGCCTTCTGAGACGCAGATCCCTGACTAGCAGAACTTGGAGGCAGTCGTGACCAAAAGGTGCCCCAGCAATCTCCCTTCCTCAGAAGCACCTGCCTGAAGGTATTCCTGTCACAGGAAGCTCCCGAGGTTCTGAACAGAAAGTGGCTAAATGCTGAGACTAGAAGGCAGGGCAGGGAGAGGAGCAAGAAGCTCTGGGTTTGCTAAACACCACCGAGCTGCGCATGCTGAAAGTGATACTTACGGTAGGTAGCTAGATCTCAGTAAAGCTTATGAGGGGGAAGGCTGGGGCAGTGAGAAGGGACTCTGGGTGATGGGACTGGATGTGGTCACTGATGAGTCATATGCTGTCCTCTGCAGCCCTCATCAAATCTTTATAATACCTGCACGCTCACTTAATTTGACAAATAAGTAATTAACCCTCTAGTATAGGGCTTCCCAGGTGGTACAACAGTGAAGAATTTGTCTGCCAATGCAGGAGACTCTGGAGACGTGTGTTCGATCCCTGGGTTGAGATCTCCTGGAGAAGGAAATGGCAATAGACAAAGGAGTCTGGCAGGTCACAGTCCATGGGGTTGCAAAGAGTTGCGCACAACTGAGCAAGCATGTGAGCGCGTGCACGTGTGCATGCGCACGCACACACACACACACACACACACAAGTTCCAGGCACCAGGTGGGCAGGAAGGTCTGGGGCTGGGAAAGTGATGTGAGATTGTGGGTAAGAGCCTCAGGTCCTGGAGGAGGCCTGTTCTCTGTAAAATGAAGTGGTCAGATGACCCTAAAACTTCCTGACCCTGGGAAAGGTGGACCATTTTCTTTATTGAAGTTTCAGGACAAGTGACAGGCTCTTCTCTGCAAACACCAAATCAGTCTTGGCTTCAGGGTTAAACTTCTCAGTCAGTGAAGATCAAAGCCTACAGAAGGCCTGGCCATGGCCCCTACACATTCCAGGTTCTAGGACAGCCCTGGTCTCAGGTCATTTTATTCTTTTCAAGAAAAATGACTTAGTCAATGAACTTAAGACCTTTCATCAAATAAACGCATATAAGTATCCATCAACAGACGAATGGATGAAGATGTGGTATATAGATACGATGGAATATTACTCGGCCATAAGAAAAGAATGAAATATGCCTTTGCAGCAACATGGATGGGCCCAGAGATGATCATACTAAGCGAAGTAGGTAAGGAAGAGAACAACAAATACCATATGGTATCACTAATATGTGGACTCTAAAATACAACACAAATGAACATATCTATCAAACATATCCACCAGACAGAGAACTGACTTGTGGTTTCCTGGGGGGTGTGCAGAGGCTTGGGAGTTTGGAATTAGCAGTTACAAACTATTAAATATAAGATGGATAAACAGCAAGGTCCTACCGTATAGCACAGAGAACTATATTCAATATCTTCTGATAAACCATAATGGAAAAGAATGTGAAAAAATAATACATATATATATATATATATGAATCATTTTGCTGTACATCAGAAATTAACACAACATTGTAAATCAATTATACTTCAATAAAATTAATTTTAAAAATGAAATTCTGTCATTTTCAACAGTGTGGACTGACCTGAAG
The DNA here is from genome assembly GCF_001704415.2 of Capra hircus. Taxonomy (NCBI): domain Eukaryota; kingdom Metazoa; phylum Chordata; class Mammalia; order Artiodactyla; family Bovidae; genus Capra; species Capra hircus. Next base: position 28,124,520 of record NC_030823.1, on the reverse strand, counting down.
GTTATTACGCTTAGTAAAACGTCAAAGACAAATACTATATGATTATCACTTATATGTGAAATCTAAAAAAAGAAATGAATGAACATAACAAAACAGAAACACAGAGGGGACAAACTAGTGGTTATTAGTGGAGAGAGGGAAAGGGAGAGGGGCAAGACAGGGGCAGGGGATTAAGAGATACAAACTGCTATGTATAAAGTAAGCTACAAGGATGTATTGCACAGCACAAGGAATACAGCTAACACTCTGTAATGATTTTAAATGGCGTATGATCTACAGATACACTGAATCACTATTTTGTACACCTGAAACTAATATAATATCATAAATCTGCTATACTTCAATAAAAATACACTCTCCCAAGGCCAAGCCCACCTTTTGCCCAGGTGATGGGGTTTCAAGGCTACAAACCACCAATATGGCCTCCAAGATGAATGAATGGTTTCCTTGGACTCATGAGCTGGGAAGTTCAAACACAAACCTAAGAACTGCCTAACTTTTGTAGTAAGATAATGACAGGTAAAACTCAAAGGGCATTTGTGTGTGTGCCTGTGTGTGTGCGCACACTTGCCTGCACACTCACACACTGACCTGATGCTCCCACAGCCTCTTAGCAAACAGTAAAGTTGTCCTCAGAGACATGTCCCTCGCAGAGGCCCAGGGCTTGGGGGTTATAATGGCAGAACCTTCTCATAAATGGTAAACCAAGCCCTAGAGGCCAGGCACTGTTCCTCCCCCGCCTCCAGTGTGTCGAGTGTGTGAGGTCTAGGCAGGGCCCAGCAGGAGGTCCCAGGTCTTGGCTCTCAGCTATGTGGGACCAGAGGCTGAAAAAGCCTCCCTGCTTAGGGCTCTGCTGCCCGCCCAATGACATGGAGAGGAAAACTCCAGGACTGATCTTGGAAACAAAGGAAATTTTGTTCATGTTAACTGGTAGTGATAACCCCCTTTCTGACCATGGAGTGCTTCGTGGTTAAACAGAACACAATAGCCTTATGAGATGGTAGAACAGGGGTTATTTCCATTTCACAGATGGGGAAACAGGCTCAGAGAGGAAGGGGCTCAGAACTACACACATATGGAAGAACCGGATCAAGCTCTGGGGCCTCCTAACCCCCTGGGGCTTTGTGACTCTGATGCACTAGAGATGTGACTTAGTCCAGTGCCCTCTAGGTCACCCGCTGTATTTACCCTCCCCCTCGACCTGTGCATTGCAGGACCACTTACAAGCCAATGTATAAAAGCCACTGTGTCAAGTGACGCCTGTTCAGCGAGTCTCCCGTGGAATGTATCCTTTCATGAGTCGGGTCACAGCCTGGGCAGTGACACTTTGAGGAGTGACCAGGTCAGGTTCAGTAACATGAATTGCATCCACATTTCTTCTGAGATGTTGCAAGAATCGGAGGTGCTGTAGGGAGCAGACACAGTCAGCCAGCAGGTGATCCTGAGGAAGTTGGTGTACGACCCAGGAGCGTGCCGAGCAGAGGAGACTGACTCGCTGCCTTCTACAGCATGCCTCTCCTGCTGTTGGCAGGTCTGTGCTCCAGCTGAGATGCAGAGTCGAAGGACATGAGGTCCCTGTACACCGCATGTTTGATAGCGACAGTGCTCTTAAGGAACACAAACTCGCAAAGAAAGGAAGTCTGGGGAGGATGGAGAAAGCCACAATCTTAAGATTATCTGGAAGGTGTTATGGGCTGAACAGTGTCCCCTCAGAAGTCCTACCTCCCAGTGCCTCCCCACGTGATTGTATTTGGAGATAAGGTCTTTAAAGAGGTAAATAACTGAAATCGAGGTTTTTAGGATGGGCTCTAACTCAATATGACTGGTATCCTTGTAAGAGGAGAGATGTGGACACAAAGACACACAAAAGGAAGACCCTGTGAGGACACACAGAAAAAGTGGTCACCTACAAGCCAAGGAGAGAGAATTCAGGAGAAACCAGTGCTCCTAACACCTTGATCTTTGACAACTTCTCTTCTTGAAGCCACCTGGTCCATGGTACGTGTTATGGCAGCCCTAACAAACCAATACAGGCCTCAGTGAGCTGGTGACATTTGAGCAAAGGTAAAGGGTATGAGCAGGAATCCACACAGATGTCTGTAGAACAAGTACTCCAGCAAATGCAAAAGCCTTGAGGTGAGAAGATGCTTCCAACATAGTCAGGAAACAATGAAGAGGCCAGTGGGCTGGAGTACAGCAAGCAAGAAGGAGAGGAGATGAAATCAGAAAGACAGCGGGAGAGATGCTGTGCCCCACACCACAGTGGTGCTATGTTATCCAATATGATGGCCATTGCGGCTAGTGGGCACTTGACTGGGGTTAGTCCAAACTGAGATTCAATGCCAGTGTAAAATTCACAACAGATTTTTGAGAACCTACTACACAAAAAAAGAAGCATAAAATATCTTGTCAATAATTTTTGTATTGGTACGCATTGAAGGATAAAATTTTGGATGCACTCAGTTAAGTACAGTATACTAATAAAGTTAATTTCACCTTTTCCTTTTTTATAACATAGGCACTACAAAATTTTAGATTATACCTGTGGCTCATGTTGTGTTTCTTTTGAAAATTTCTGGCCTAGGGTCTGGTGGGTCATCATGAGGACATGAGCTTTTACTCGAATGATATGAGAGCCACTGAAGGGTTTCCAAGTGACAGGATCTGACTCACTTGGGTTTTCAAAAGGATCACTCTTACTGCCATACTGAGGACAGACTATGAACAAGGTCAGTAAAGGCAAGCAGCCCATTAAGAGGCCATTGCATTCTGGAGAAGATGGAGGATTGGACCAGCAGGGCAGACACAAGGTAGGCAGAAGTGATCAGATACTGACTATATTTTGAAAGCAGAGCCAAGTATTTCCTGA